>NC_060145.1:317568678-322568678 GCF_021461385.2 Schistocerca piceifrons | reverse complement strand
TTACTGGACCCTTTTCTTTGAAGAAACTGTGAACAGCGAGCATTATTTGAGCATGCTTCGCAATAGCTTCATTCCACATCTTCTTGCTACTGCCTTGCCCTTCAACACGCAGTGGTTCATGCAAGATGGAGCAATGCCACATACTGCAAACACTGTGTTGGAGTTTTTACACAAGCATTTCGACATGCGGATCATTTCACTCAGGTTTCCAGGTCGCTTCAGTGACGGACAAATTTGGCCCCCCAATAGTCCAGACCTCAATCCATGTGACTTTTTTCTTTGGGGGTACCTAAAGGAAAAAATTTTCCCGAAACGTCCACGTGATTTAATGGAGCTCAGAAGACTTATTCTTCAAGCTTGCAGTGAAATTACGGAAGACATGTGCCGTAGGGTAATCACTAACTTCAGTGTTCGTTTCAAGGAAGTCAGGAAACGAAACGGTGGACATTCTGAGCATGTGCTGAGTTAGAACAAATCTCCACGGACGGCTCTAATAAAGTTTATATTTAAAAACAAAATGGTAACACATTTCGTGCGCCACCCTGTAAATAGGGCGCCAATGGTCTTACCTAGCTCAATACACCAGTTGTCTCGTCACCGATGTCGGGCGTGGCGAGTACTTGGGTGGATAACAGCCCGAGTAAACCACGTGCCGCTGGGGGTGGTGCTGTTAAGTTTCTGAACACCAATCTTTGTGTCAATGTCCTGAAGTAGATTCCAAACCCACCCACTGTGTCTCATGAAGTGAGGGCATTTTGACATTTTCGAGTGTGATCCGTCTGTCGAATGTGGACGTTAAGCTCGGCTGCGTCCCTGGAGCTATTCTGGAAGAGTAAACTGTATGTCGACACAGTGTTTCGTCCTCTCCCTTCTCATAATCATCCAACACAAACGTGACACCACACTTTCACGCACCCATTACAGCCACCTACATTTACCAGATACACTAAACACACAATTCTTGCTCTTCGCGAAGAAAAGGTGCCATCGCATAGGACAGAAAAACATAATTAAGCGGCTGGACCTGCCCTTAGGAGTTTTAGCAGCAGCTGTGAAAGTTACAGTTTCCCTTATCCTATTGTAGTTGAACATCTAATGAAATTTATTAGCAGCTGGTGGGGTATACTTTCTGTAACGGCCGGAAACATCGTTTACAATAATTTCATCAGCTCATCAAGAGCGTGAAATTAGTTGACAGCTATCTGAAAAGACACGCTTCTCTTGGTCTTTATTTTAATGTTTTTTCTGAGAACATTACAGCTCAGTTGAAAACGTTTGAGAAAATAGTAAAAATAAATATTAAAAACGCCTTGTCCCTTCAGTAGTTTCTCTCTGTCTGTTTGTTATGTACCTCACTCGACCCACTACTCTGATTTCATCGTTTTCTTTCAATTTATTTATTCTCTTTCGTTGTGAAGCTAAATTTGCTTCTCGCTCCTCGTCTGTTTCATTTCTTTGCTTTTCTTTCTATTTCATTATTTTGAATCACCATTGCTAATATTTCCTCCTCTTTTACGTTCGGCATCGTATTAAATGTTAATATTATACACTAAAATTCCGCTTAATACGCAGTCCCTAACCTTCAGCACTTCACTATGTGAGGTAACGGGAGAGTTGTGGCGCCCTGAAAATATTCTAAGTTCGCATGGCCGCTCGGCCAACCGGATCCGGCAGCAAAGACGTGGTGGCGAACGTTAGCAACACCGACTCAAAGGAAGGCCTCGGCGCTTGTTCGTGACGTCACGTCAGCTAGGCACGGCGAACGCCAGCTCTGTTGCAGGCATACTCATAGTGGTGGTGTCTCCCTCCCTGACACAGGAAAATGTGAAACTATTGGCGGTAGTTGATCAACACACATTGTTCTGAGAGATTTCTGCAATCAATTAATTGTGCAATTCATTACACTTCTTACCAAACTGTGTACTCCTGAACTTAAATTTCCACCTGTTTTAATGATTGACATACAATAACAACTTCATGGTCCAGCAGCAACAGAATTCGTGCTTCTTTACCTTATTTGTAAATCTGAGGAAGTTACGTTTGTACTGGGTTGCTTTTACAAGAAACTGTGAACATATTGGTGCTCTTCTTTAGGTATCTTGGTTGGCTATGGGGTGAGGAGAACTGAATGTTAATGAAATATCTTGCGACTGTACACGTTGGGGGAGGGGGTGGGGGACAGAAGAAGAGGCAAGAGAGAGATACTTGTTTTATCAAACAAATTTTTTTTATCTTATAAAGTTTCTCCTTTCCGTTCCAAGAGGGGAATATTTATCTTTTCTAATGTGTATGTTTAAAAAAGTTTAAGCTCAGCAGTATTTTCGATGTATGAAGCAATTTTGTTTACTGTTTAGAATTCCTTTCGTTGAAAACGACTGCAATCTAATGACTGGCAACAGTTGGACATTTACACGTGTAAATTAGTTCACATTTCCAGTGACGAAAATAAATAAATAAAACAAAAAAAATGGTTCAAATGGCTCTGAGCAATATGGGACTTAACATCTTAGGTCATCAGTCCCCTAGAACTTAGAACTACTTAAACCTAACTAACCTAAGGACATCACACACATCCATGCCCAAGGCAGGATTCGAACCTGCGACCGTAGCAGTCCCGCGGTTCCGGACTGCAGCGCCAGAACCGCACGGCCACCGCGGCCGGCAATAAAATAAAAGAAACGAGTTCATTGTAAGGGGGTTTGGGTAAGTTTCGATAACAAAATGGATCAAGTAAATATAGTTACTTGAATGTAAAATTTCCGAAGCTTGCAAAGGGGCAAAGCGTCTTCTCATATTGATCTACGTTTGTTTCGTCAGGATTCAGTAATACAGAACTATGATCTTCATTTGCAGCTTTACGATAGTAAGAAAATCTTTCATCTAAATAAAACTGCAGAACCCAAAACAATACCAAACATTTTGTCCAAAAATAAGACATTTATAGTGATAAGCACGCCCAGGCGTTTCTGCCTGCCAACAGACCTGGCGGTCGCCGTGCCTAGCTGACGTGACGTCACCAACAAGCGCCGAGGCCTTCCTTTGAGTCGGTGTTGACGTTAGCCGGACGAGAGGGGTAGCCCCAGCGCATGGTCCAGCCGAGTGACTGATGACGCTGTGTCAATGAAAGAAACTTGTACGCCAAGATGGCGGACTTTGTGAAACCATCATGGCAGACATTTCAAAGTTCGTATAGAAATTAATAGTAGTCAGATGAATCATGATACCTCTAAAAGAAACATGTAAATTACTATTATTTGCATGACGATTCTGATGGTGTAAACGGATTTTCAATATCTTTATTAGTTTAAAGTTTAGTATGTGACGGTAAATTATACAAGTAACATCCAGCAACGAATTTCCAAAATCTGAACGGTTCATCCGATTTCGTCGATCTACGTGTCTATAGAAAGCTATTAGTGTAAACCTAAACAGGTGTAAATTACAGGCATGTAACTTGAATAGTACACGAGTTCTTAGAGGTCAAAGTGGCCGATTACTATCGATCGCGTCAGGCCATAAGACCTCCACAGTTACACGAAAAAACGGTAGCAGCATGCTTATAAATATATTTATTCATTTATGTCTTTGTTTATATCCGATATATGCTATTCATGAAGAAATTGGATAAATATTTACTGTGTTTTAGAAAACACAGACACATTAGGCTGTTGGCCTACCTTTTGTTCTATTCCTTTGATATATCTTTATTTAATTTGTTTATGTATCTAATAATGTGTTTTAGAGCGTGTTTATGGTCCACCCGCAGGAATATTATTTAATTTCAAGTTACACTCCTGGAAATTGAAATAAGAACACCGTGAATTCATTGTCCCAGGAAGGGGAAACTTTATTGACAAATTCCTGGGGTCAGATACATCACATGATCACACTGACAGAACCACAGGCACGTAGACACAGGCAAGAGAGCATGCACAATGTCGGCACTAGTACAGCGTGTATCCACCTTTCGCAGCAATGCAGGCTGCTATTCTCCCATGGAGACGATCGTAGAGATGCTGGATGTAGTCCTGTGGAACGGCTTGCCATGCCATTTCCACCTGGCGCCTCAGTTGGACCAGCGTTCGTGCTGGACGTGAAGACCGCGTGAGACGACGCTTCATCCAGTCCCAAACATGCTCAATGGGGGACAGATCCGGAGATCTTGCTGGCCAGGGTAGTTGACTTACACCTTCTAGAGCACGTTGGGTGGCACGGGATACATGCGGACGTGCATTGTCCTGTTGGAACAGCAAGTTCCCTTGCCGGTCTAGGAATGGTAGAACGATGGGTTCGATGACGGTTTGGATGTACCGTGCACTATTCAGTGTCCCCTCGACGATCACCAGTGGTGTACGGCCAGTGTAGGAGATCGCTCCCCACACCATGATGCCGGGTGTTGGCCCTGTGTGCCTCGGTCGTATGCAGTCCTGATTGTGGCGCTCACCTGCACGGCGCCAAACACGCATACGACCATCATTGGCACCAAGGCAGAAGCGACTCTCATCGCTGAAGACGACACGTCTCCATTCGTCCCTCCATTCACGCCTGTCGCGACACCACTGGAGGCGGGCTGCACGATGTTGGGGCGTGAGCGGAAGACGGCCTAACGGTGTGCGGGACCGTAGCCCAGCTTCATGGAGACGGTTGCGAATGGTCCTCGCCGATACCCCAGGAGCAACAGTGTCCCTAATTTGCTGGTAAGTGGCGGTGCGGTCCCCTACGGCACTGCGTAGGATCCTACGGTCTTGGCGTGCATCCGTGCGTCGCTGCGGTCCGGTCCCAGGTCGACGGGCACGTGCACCTTCCGCCGACCACTGGCGACAACATCGATGTACTGTGGAGACCTCACGCCCCACGTGTTGAGCAATTCGGCGGTACGTCCACCCGGCCTCCCGCATGCCCACTATACGCCCTCGCTCAAAGTCCGTCAACTGCACATACGGTTCACGTCCACGCTGTCGCGGCATGCTACCAGTGTTAAAGACTGCGATGGAGCTCCGTATGCCACGGCAAACTGGCTGACACTGACGGCGGCGGTGCACAAATCCTGCGCAGCTAGCGCCATTCGACGGCCAACACCGCGGTTCCTGGTGTGTCCGCTGTGCCGTGCGTGTGATCATTGCTTGTACAACCCTCTCGCAGTGTCCGGAGCAAGTATGGTGGGTCTGACACACCGGTGTCAATGTGTTCTTTTTTCCATTTCCAGGAGTGTATTTAAATGTAAATCCAGTATTTCGTACGTGTTTTAATATGTTTGTGAGTGTACGTGAGCATCGTTTCCGGAGAGGACTCTGGCAGTGCGGGAGTTCTGGACAGTACGGGACAGCACACGGGAAGTGCTGGGCGCGACGGACGCACAGTCGCGGGGACTTGGAGAGTGGAGTGGTCTGCGCATGGTCGCGGCAGATAGAAATACTTCGGAGTGTCGACTTGTGCACTTGTGAGATTTCCGTGGCCTCTACTGCGAAGGCGTAGTGTGCGCTTAGAAGTGAATATTTCGCGAGCTATGTTGTTCATAGTTAATTATGTGCAGTAGGAATCTATTGTTTCCCTGTTATTCAACTTATATTTTATTTAATTGCTGGACTATCAACACTAATAAGTGTTTTGCAGAAATATACCGCATTCTCAAAAGTACTTCTACTATCGTACTCATCATTTAAAGTCGTTAAGATAGTACCTGCAGATTTTATTTAATTGCAATTTTTCATTTATAAATTTATGTTTCTTTCATAACTCGCAATTGCTGAGTGATAGAAACCTTCGACCATTCGATTCATGTGTGCTTTCCTATTGTATACTGTAGACTCAGCAGTATTTGGCCTGAAATGCAGCAACTACGTATCCCAGTTCCTAGGCAACGATCCAGCCAAAACTTTCAATATTTTAACGTTGAGTCGGAGGGTGCGTAGTTATTTGAAAGCCCGCAACCTTCACTAAAATTTGTTTCACTTTTCCTTGATACACTGTAATCATTTCCATAAGTACTGTACACTGATGCATGTGTCTCGTCACCTCCTATATACAGGTTGTCCCAAGAGAAATGGTGAATATTCAGGGATACGACAGGAACGATCATTCGAAGCAAAACAGACTAGTAAACATGGATTCTTCAAAGGCGTACCTAAGAGCAGTGCACACGTATTCATCTTCGATATTGTTAAAAAAAACCTCTTCTGCTGCAAGCTTTTTGCATCCAATATTTTGGGAGGAGGCAATATGAACCAAAACAAGAAAAGATATCTAATGAACACGGTTTATAAATGTATACCTTAAGAACTTCAGCGGAAGAGCTGTATTTCGCAGTAGCAAAGATGAACAAGTGCTCATAGCTCTTGAGATGTGCACTTTAGACCACATGTTTC
This sequence comes from Schistocerca piceifrons, assembly GCF_021461385.2. Classification (NCBI taxonomy): domain Eukaryota; kingdom Metazoa; phylum Arthropoda; class Insecta; order Orthoptera; family Acrididae; genus Schistocerca; species Schistocerca piceifrons. The sequence goes on along the minus strand of NC_060145.1, from coordinate 322,562,313 downwards.
CTATACATTTTTATATTTTTTTAGTTGATACAGCCACCTTTCAAAATATAAAAAATAAAGAGCTTGTGGTAGAGGAGATCTGTCTCACACAATCGAGGATGAAGAAGTGCTCATATCCCCAAAGGTAAGCAGTTTGAATCGCCTGTTTACTAGACTTTTTGCTTCGAATGATCGTTCCTGTCATATTCCTGAATGTTGACCGTACCTCCTGGCACGCTCTATACACAACTGGAACTAACACCAAAACACGATAATGGGACATTTGAGAACGCTGTCGAACATTCTCCAACATTCAGACTAGTCTCAACCCCTTCACCACTCGATTCCCAGGTGCTTTACTGTCTTGCCATAAGGAGTCTGTTGGTGCAATGTCATCTTTTGACATCCACAGCCCCGAACCTAATCTCTGCAGTTCCAAATCTAAACCTTCTTCATGGATGGGTTATGGAGTGTTACCATAGCATATTGTTGCCTTTTAACATGTTTATTGATTTGGTTTCTTGTTAGTCCATGGTCGTAGTGTCTTACAACATGCGTTATTAATTTAAAGCAAGATTACAGATCAGAAATTGTGTTACGGTTTGAGTTTCGTAAGATGAGATAGATTATAATTTTTGTTGTTTCATGATGAATCTGACGCTGCAGTATGATAAGCTTTTTTGTCACGATTTCTACCATTGCACTTCCCCCATAAAATTGATTATTGTGTCTTGTGCATATCCTTCACACCACAGTAAAAAAAAATTAATGAGATGTCATAGCAGGATAATGATAGATTCTATAAGGGAAGAGTTATAAATCGGTTTGTGTTTTAAGTTTGCTTGAAGTACTTCAGGTCAGAATTTTATTTGTTTTTTCAACAAGCAATGTGTCAGCTAACTATTATTCAGATTGAGGTGTTGGTCAGCTTGAATGGATAGTGCAATTAACAATCTTTCTGAAGGTAGTTATAATAACAACACATAATTATAGTGAGCTAACTAATCTGGAACTGTACAGGTGGGCAACGAGTGGCTTTAATGCCTACAAATGGAGTCATGAAGCCTTAGATTTATTACACGTTTTATAGATCCACTCAACTGCGTGTCTAAAAGGGTACCAACCTTACAAATCTCTTATGACACAGCTGGTGTGGAAACCTGTTTTGAGATGACAGTCAAATACAGTTATCTTGAGACATTTGGTCACATTGGGAGCAGCATAACTTGATCATCTTGTTTTTTCCCCATGTTTGTGCATTTCATCCGTCTCCACACAGTCATTATGTGGACCCCTGTTAGTTATGGAGAGCGTTGTAAGTATTTTATTGATACTGATTAACTGAGACGATTTAATTCCATTGAAGTTTATTGAATATAGTTTGGAATACTGATATTTGTAAATTGTAAAATAAATGCTTGTGAGGCTTTATTGTGATAAACATGGAACCTTGCTAAAACAAGTACAAGAAGTAAAAAACAGGTAACAAGTTGTTTTATGTCATTATTTCGCTTTGAAGTTAGGTAATATACGTATAAGAACATCATTTTAAGGACACTAAGAGCCGAAGAATGCGATATCGTATTGGTGAAAAATAGGAGAAAGATATTACCCTAAAGCGTAACAAATTGTGGACAGTATCCAGAATGTAACTTTCTGGTAGGCGAGTAATACTTTGACTCTGACGTAAAAAGTAATATAAAGTTACTAACTTCGGCCGTAACTTAATATAGTTGGGGAACGGAACAATAGGGATGGATGCCACGCGTAAGTCGAAAAAACAATTTCGCTTGAGCTCCTTTCTGAGTTGAAAGTACCTCCGAACTTGAAGGAAAGAGAGGGGTGGGGTTCAACATCTCGTCCACTTTGAGGTCGTTAGAGATTTAGCAAATGGTTCAAATGGCTCTGAGCACTATGGGACTTAACATCTATGGTCATCAGTCCCCTAGAACTTAGAACTACTTAAACCTAAGGACATCACGCAACACCCAGTCATCACGAGGCGGAGAGGAGATTTAGCACAAACTAGTGTTGTAGGGAATCGAATGTGACCTTTTTGCAGGAATTATCCCGACATTCGCTTGCAGTAATTTAGGAAACCTGTTGGAAACAGAAACTAATTCACCTTGACAGATGGTTAACTGAACTCTGTTGATTGCGTATGTCTATGTGGATCAGTCATTATTACTTTCAGAAAAGCTTGTGTTCCGTAAGTATTATGGAAACCAGTAATTTACGTTTCATGCATGGTGGAGACCTAATTGACTACAAAGTGTGTCCACTCTCATTCCATTTCTAAAGTAGTGAGGATGCTCCTTTGCCCGTTAAAACTCAGGTAGTAGCAAATGCTAAAGCTCTAGTAATTACGATGAAAGAAACGGCTTACAAATTCGGCTAGAATCGTTTCGGTGAAACATGAGTGTAGTAATTCGTAGTGGCCGTATTACAATCTATCGTTTTATCATTGCTGCTACTCGTGTGATGGATTTCCTCCAAGGTCAATGTTGACACTGTGGTAACTCTTAAAAATATAGGACATAAAAGAGTTACTGCACTTGTGTTTCCAAAGTTTTTACGACGTTTCCTATAAAAATTTACCAGTAGCTATTCCGAGGTGAAGTTCGTTTATTTAAGACTTATAATTAGCGACTTTTACTTTGTAGTGTATGAGCGTATTTATATCAGGATTTTCCCCACATCGTTCCTAGTTTGTGTACCATCACTATTGATCCATAATGCTCAGTTGCCGAAAAATGGTTGGTTCATTGATTTGGGGGAGGCATCCAAAACAGCGAGGTCATCAGTCCCATCGGAATAAGGAAAGATGGAGAAGGAAGTCGGGTGTGCTCTTTCAAAGGAATTATCCCGACATTTACCTGAATTGATTAAAGGAAATCATGTAAAACATAAATCAGGATGGCCGGACGCGAATTTGAACCGACGTCCTCCTGAATACGAGTCCAGTTTGGTAACAGCTGCGCCACCTCCGTCGGCCTGAAAAATGGCACAGTTCAGGAAAAATTAGTGTTAATTTTATATTTTAAGACCATCTGGATTACAACTAATTAGCAAGTACGTTTGACATGAAATACCCTGGAGTAAAGGAACTGGAAGTAGACAAGTATCCGTATGAATTAGGAATACTGATGTGTTGGCCCGTCTGTTATAGAAAAAATCCACTAAAAACAGAAGCCGATCTGCTGAAAGCTGCCTCAGTTCAGCGATCGAAAATGCCAAAGTGATGTAGTGAGGTGGCTGCTGAACAAGGTTCATATTCAGAATACAGTGACTTGTTTGTTATAAAATAAATAAATCGTAGTAAACAAAAAAATATCATCAACCATATTCAAAATAACCTCCAGTCACTGTAACACACTTGTAGTAACGTATGTAAAGACTCTAGCAACAATCATCGAAGTCTTATTATTGAAATTTTTTCGAGTGTACAGGTTCCACACTTTAAGATTTCTGAAAAACTTTGATGGATGTAGGTAGCTGTGTACTGCGTTGATGATAGCTGCCTGCACTACGGTGGATCGAACTGTTAGCACAAGGTCTCATCTGCAATGATGATAATTTGCAGAAGACAGGCGTCAGACAGAATTATCAGTGAAATCCTCTGCAGTCATTCACTTTGAATGCCTGTTTATCTAACAGTTTGTAAGTGATACAAACTTTGTTAATACCCAGTTCCTCTTCCTAAAGTGTGAGGAACAAACGCAAATTTTTTCGGAAGTTTTTGACAAGATCTTATGGGACCAAACTGCTTAGGTCATCGGTCCCTAAGCTTACACACTACTTAATCTAACTTAAACTAACTTACGCTAAGGACAACACACACACTCATGCCCGAGGGAGGACTCGAACCTCCGACGGGAGGAGCCGCGCGAACCGTGACCGAACGCCCCAGTCCACGCGTCTACTCCACGCTGCAAGAACAAAAGGAAAGTATCCTCAAACAGAAGTTTGGTTCCAACAGGATGGGGATTTACTAGGGATAGTTCTGTTGGAGCTCGTATGCAGTTTCTTCCTCCGATCTTTAAACCTAGCCAGCCAGTTGTTGAGGAACTGTAAAGTTTAATTTCATGATCTTGTTACCACGCTACAGCTTGACGTTTTTCATATGACTAAATCATTGCCGGACGTGAAATAAGCGTAAACTGAAAATTTCCGAGCGATGTTGAGTACAAACTTGAGATATTGACAGAGAGTGCGTGTGCAGCGCGGTAGTCTTGTAACCGAGAGGTCACTGGTTCGCTTCTTGTTAGACGCACTCTATTTTTATTTGAATTGTGCATTTATTATCATTTCGAAATATTAATTAACAAATACTAATCCAAATTTGTAATAAAAATTACATCATTCTGTTTTAATTGCTAATAGCATAAAAATCTAAGTCTTCATAACAGATTACAATTTGGTACAAAAATTCGAAATGTCATATTGCTGTCTGATACAATCATAAACAGGATGTTCAAAGCCTTTTGGGTCACACTGAAACAAGTGATAGTGGGTCCGAAAACGATTATATTAAGGTAGGGAACCAATGGGCCAACGTCCTTGCAGCAGTGGTAACATCGGTTCTCGTCATATTACTGAAGTTAAGCGCTGTCAGGCTGGGCTAGTATTTGGATGGGTGACACCCGGTTGCCGAGGGCTGTTGGTGAGCGGGGTGCACTCAGCCCTTGTGAGACAAACTGAGGAGCTACTTGGTTGAGAAGTGGCGGCTCCGGTCTCGTAAACTGACATTCGGCCGCGAGAGCGGTGTGCTGACCACATGTACTTCCATCTCCCCATCTGAGGATGAGACGACGGCCGGTCGATACCGTTGGACCTTCACGGCCTGTTCGGGCGGGACCTAATGGTTGGATATTTATTATGTTGTGGACATACAACATAGCATACGCCACGTAACAACAACGTAGCTCAGACTAATTGTTCAAACTGACTACCGCCAGTCTCAATTCATGCGTGGCAACGGCGCATGACGTTCTGCTGCACTCTCTCAATGATCCCTGAACCAGAAGACAGGCAGCTTGGACCGTAACAAGTCGGTCTTCATCCGTATCTTTTTGGCTTCATACACCGGCGTCTTGTAGCCACGGGGGGAAAAGTTCAGAGGTGTGAGATCGGACGACCGCTGTGGCCACGGGACAGGACCTCCCACTTCCAATCCAACGATGAGAGTACGTGTTATTCCGGTGCTAGCGAACATTAGCATCGAAGTGGCCTGGTGTGCCGTCGTGTTGAAACCACATCGATTCGCGGAAAAAAGATATTATGATATTGACAGAGTGCACGTGTATAGCGTTGTAGTTTTGTTACCGCAAGGTCACTGGTTCGATTCTCGTTGGACAAACTCTACTTTTATTTGCATTTTGCATTTATTATCATGTTGAAATATTAATTAACAAATATTAATCCAAATTTATAATAAAAATTACGTCATTCCGTTTTAATTGCTAATCGCATGAAAATCTAAGTATTCGTAATACTGTCTCAAAGAACAGTGGCAGCACATCTCGCAGGAACACCTTGGAACGTGGACCAGTAGAGGCAGCAAATAAGGTTTCATACCACATTTTCTTGGTAATTTATGGTAATCCAGAGGGACTTAAAGTATAAAATTAATACAATTTTTTTCTCAACTTTGCCATTTTCCAACTGTGTCATTTCTCCGTAAACGAACGTTATGGATCAATAGTGATGCTGCTCAAACTGAGAACAATGTGGGGGAGATCCTGATATAAATACGCTGACAGTTGAAATTAAAAGTTACTAATTATAAGTAACAAATAAACGAACTTCACATCATAGTCACCACTGCCAAAATTTTTATGGAAAATGGCGTGAAAACCATTTTTGTACTGTATTTTTAACTGTTAGCACAGTGTCAATATTGACCTTGGAGGAAATCCATCACACGAGTAGCAGCAACGATAAAAGATAGATTCTAATACGACCATTACAGATTAGCACAGTAGAGTAGCAGCAACGATAAAAGATAGATTCTAATACGACCACTACAGTTCAGCACAGTAGTGTTTCATCGAAACAATTCAAGTCGAATGTGTGAGCCGTTTCTTTCCTCGTACTTACTAGAACTTTAGCATCTGTTAATATCAGAATTTTAACAGACAGAGGAGCATCCTCATTACTTTGGTAATGCAACGAGAGTGGATGCACCATGACGTCAATCAGGTCTCCACCGTCTATGAAACGTAAATTATTGGTTGCCACAATACTTAAGGAAGAGAAACTTTACTCAAAACAATAATGACTGACACACACACACACAAGTTCAGTTAACCATCTGTCGAGACGAATTAGAGTTTGTTTCCCACGGATTTCCTGAATTACTTTGAGCGAATGTCGGGATAATTCTTGCAGAAGGGTCACACTCGATTCCCTACAACACTAGTTTGAGCTAAATCGCTAACGACCTTAAAGATAATACATTGGCAAGAGAGTCCTGCCTGGTGGCCACCGATGTGGTCGGTGCGGGGATTGCCCTCACTCCAGACATGGATGTAGCGGTTGTTTAAAACATCATCACGGGTGAATGAAGCCTCATCCGTGAACAACACAAACTACAAAGTTCGGAACTACAACACTGTGGTGGACAAACCATTTACGGAAGTGAACGTGGGGCTCAAAATCCATTGCTCTCAGTGCTTGCACACGATCTTTATGATGGGGGTGTAATACATGTTCCACCAGTACTCTCCTCGCTGCATTCTGCGAAGTGTGCATTTGACGGGCAAGTTGACGGGTGCTTATTGCTAGGTGATCGGCAGTGCAACCTAAATCTGGTGTTTGGATGTGTCATGGCGGGAATCTTGGCCGGTTCTCTGTGGTGCGAACGACCCCGCCACTCGTAAGTTGGCACCCACGGAGATAAAATTCTTCCGATTAGGATAACCCCCGTTGGGGCACTACATCCTGCCGCACCGTACGTTAAATGCATGTGTGTCAACTTTCGTGATGAGTAACTTTCCATTTTTGACCACGCGTGGTGCACTGTACACAGTAACACGCCTCACCACTAACACATCACAAGCTGTCTGATGCAATGGACAACTGACATCAGGTGATAGTGGTGTGCGTTTGGTACAGGCTAACGCGCCGGTGCGGTCGTCACACGACACGTGCTATGAGCTAAATTATATACATCAAGTCTGTTTGGTGGTCAGGGGTGACGCTGTTTTTCACCCGCTGCCTGTTTCAGTTTACAATAGACACCCAGGATTTTTGCGAGAGTGAAGCAGAACTGTATACGCCATCCCAATACATGCATTGATACTGGTAGTCGTCGCTTTGAACAGTTACTGTGTACTTTTTCGTTATGTGATGTACGCTGTGTATGTGCATAACACAGTAAATACGCATTTCCGACCATTAGTTTCCTATTTTGATGTAATCTGTTGTGGGCCCACTATCCCCTGTTTCAATTTTACCCAAAAGCTGTATACGTAAGGGACTTCAAAAAGTAATAAATGATCGTATGGCGTCAGTGGCCGGAAATTTGGCCGCCAAGTGCAAGACTTACTGAGTGGGGCGCCACATTGGGCGACTTGCGCGTCGAGAATGTGGATGAAATGATGAAGAGGACAGCACAACACTCAGTCGCTGAGGGGAGAAAATCTCCCACCCTATCCGGGAATCGAACCCGGGGCTCCGTGGGTAGCATTCCAACGCGCTGAGCTTTTTGTTTTTTAAATCTCATTTTTGTTCGCTTTCGTTCGTTGCATCTGCTCGGGGCGGGCGTCGTTAGACACCCGTTTTAAGTTTGTTGTTGATCGATTAGCTCAGTTTTTTTTATTACAGAGGGCAGCTAACCCTCTGACCGAACACGCTGAGCTACCGTGCCGGCAGCCGTTCAGCTATTGGGGCGGATTCTGCTGCCGTACAGGTAACACATAACAGGATGTGAGTGTAGTGACGTAGTAGCCGGAAACGTACTCAAACGGGGCAACAGTACGATTCTTGTGGGCAAAACGTCGAAATTGTCCACAGATTTAGTGTGATTGATATATGGACCAATGCAATATCGCGTCCAACAGCAGTGAAATTGTGTCAAAGATTTTACCGAGGCTGCACAGACGTGGATGTTGCTGATCAGGAAGGAAAGACATCGACATCGATCACAGACGAGAGGCTCCAGGCAATTTTTACGGCAAGTTCAAATAACTGCTGGGGGAAAGAGACTTTCCAACGACGAGGCTGTGCGCCCAGCGGTTTCCGAAGGGCACCGCTGCCAAGCACCGGTTTTCTGTTGTCAAAGAATAAATGAATTGGTGGAACATTCAGACTTTTGTTTACAGAGACTTGGCGACTTTGTTGCAAAATAGTGTCATGCATATGTGTCAGTTTCATGTGTAGTGAAGTATTCGATAACATGTATTTGATCTGCCATACTAATTATTAATTATTTTTTGAAGTCCCCTCGAATGAATAAACTGTTTTAGATGTTATGCTTACGTATTCATTCGTAAAGAGTAGAAAGAAAAAGGATTTTATTTTCTATTTGTTGTTTCATATTGTTATATTAAATTTTAATTCATTATGAATACTCACATTTTCTTGCAATTGGTAATTAAAAATAAAGATGAAAGATGTTGCTTTCATTAGAAAATTATGAGTATATCTTTGTTAATTAATCCTTCAATTTGATAATAAAATAGAATTATAATAAGTAAAGTAGTCATCAGTCCGAAGATTGTTTTGAATACCACAGTGCTACACTAGGTACTGTCCTGTTGGAGGTGGTATGCCGTTGCCTTCCTCCGACCTTTGAGCTGACGTAACCCACGCAGACAAGTGGGGACCTACAGTTTAATGTGGATTCCGAACCACGGTGCTGTTCGGCAGTTTTCAGATCAACAAAAATTGCCCAGAGGGGAAAGAAGTGGCAAGTGACAGATAAAAACGCTAGGACTGACTGGGGATCGAACAAGACCTTTGCATTTGTAGTCAGGCATTACCATTGAGCAATAGAACTTAAAATTTCTCCGATAACAAGACTCGAATGATATGCACGCATCCAGAGGCATCTCTTGTAAAAAAACTCGAATTTTTTATTCGTAACAGCTCCCGAATCTTGAAGTCCTGGAAGTCAATTTACAGCAAATAGAACTCTCTGACCGTATTTGAGTGAAAAATGGCCCACATCCCTATTTCAAGAAATAGTTGTATTTATGAAATAATTTTTTAACTGCTTCAGTCATTCTTTACTAATATTTATTAGTACGATCCGTTTCAGTAGCATGCTGCCATCATCAGGTGCATTACATTGATCTGAAGTATCTAGAGTATTATCTTTTGGATGTGCCAGTGAGATTAGGTCACTTACTTTAATCATTTTTGCTGGAAATTTGTCTCACACACAAAGCGTAGTAATAAACATATCATTTTCCCTAAACACTTTCACATTCAGATGTTTACATCATTTATTTCTTAAATTCAGAACATGGTCACAAAGCTTAAATAATTCCATAAACATGAATGAAGTATAGTTATATCTATTTTAAAATAACACATGCCACTGTGGTTTAGTATTGTTGTTGTTGTGGTCTTCAGTCGAGACTGGTTTGATACAGCTCTCCATGTTACTCTGCCCTGTGCAAGCCTCTTCATCTCCAAGTAACTACTGCAACCTGCATCCTTCTGAATCTCCTTACTGTATTCAGCTCTTGGTCTCCTTCTACGATTTTTTCCTTCCACGCTTCCCTGCAATACAAAGTTGGTAATCCCTTAATGCCTCAAAACTTGCCCTACCCACCGATCCCTTCTTCTAATCAAGTTGTGCCACAAATTCCTCTTCTCCCCAGTTCTGTTCAGTACTTTCTCATTAGTTACGTGATCTACCCGTCTAATCTACAGCAGTCTTCTGTAGCACCACATTTCGAAAACTCCTATTCTCATCTTGTCTAAACGATTTATCATCCATGTTTCACTTCCACACAGGGTTACACATGATAAAAATACTTTCAAAAGTGACTGAAACCTATACTCGATGTCAACAAATTTCTCTTCTTCAGAAACGCTTTCTTTGTCATAGCCAGTCTACATTTTATGTCCCCAGTCTTCATTTTATGCGCTCTCTACTTCAACAATCACCAGTTGTTTTGCTTACCATATAGCAAAACTCATTAGGGTCATTCCACGTGAAGTGTCCTAGGGCTCCGAGCTCAGCCATCTTCAATTTTGATGAATTTTGTAAAGTTTGTACCTGAGGGCCGTACGTGAACTTATGCAGAGTTTCAGGGCTCACCTGTAACTTGGTTGAGGTGCTGGAGCCACTTTTGTGAAGAGCACTTTTACCGAGACTGAAAAGTCGCGAAGAAATCTTCAAGTTTGGCATTCCACTGTTCCTAATGTAAAAGAGCTAGACTCTTGCTTCTGGGTATAGTCGTACAACTTTTTGTGCCCTACACAAAAATGATGGAAGTAGAGTTCGGAAAACAATGCATTTGGCATAATCACAGTTCAAAGTGGGCGACAGATCACGTCGCGAGAAATTTTCCCCATACTTTAACAAGGCGTATGTAGTGGAGAAAGTGCGCTATGTACCTGGTTTTTTGCCAAACTGTTGTCTGTCTGGGTGTTTAGTAATCACAAATTTGGGCCTGGCTTGTGTGTTGAATAATCGTGCTACCATCCTGTAAATTGACTAAAAAACATGAATGTATCAACATATACCCGAGTTCAAAGTCATGTGTCTCAAAATGGACACCTGTCACATTACATTCATTAACACTATTCAATAGAGCACGTTTCATTCTATTAGAAAAACTTGTTTTCGTTTTGGCGTCTCTTTGGGTAAGGTGCAAAAATTGCGCCATAAATTTGAAATTTTCTTGATTATGTCTGCAGTGTTTAAATATTTATTCCGCTGTTTATTTGGTGATTTGAAACCTGTCTGTGACAGGTTAATTGCTAAATTTAACTATTTAACTGTACTAGAGACTGCTACATATTTTTTGTGAAGCTGAATGTTTATTAAATTTATTTGCTACATAATTTTTGTGAAGCTGAATACTTATTAAATTTATTTCTTTTCTTTATTTAGGAATCCACAATTTTATTTTAGTGCCTGAAGCATATCAAGTTGTTGCTAAAACTTGATACCCTCCAAACCTATTATGCCAAACTACTTTTCAGGGTGTATTTTACCCCTTAAAAGTAAAACTAGGCGCAAACAAAAAAATAACGTATTACATTATTTTGACCCTCTACACATCCGCCAACTTTTATCAAGATCGTTTATTGATGATTGGTAGTGTTCCATTGTACGTCATGGTTTGTTCTCTTAATAATCTGAACAGTTCTCAGGTGCCTTGTTTCGACGTAGGTCTTTCAGTGCTCTGTCGAATTCTTTTCGCAATACTGTATCTCCTATCTCATCTCCATCTGCTTCTTCTTCTTCTTCTTGTCTCTCCATAGAATTGTTTTCAAGTTTGTTCCCTTTGTACAGCCCCAATACATGTCCTTTCAGTTTTCAGCTTTCTCTTCTTTGCTTAGTACCGGCCTACCTTGATATTCGTACAGATGCATCTCTTTTTCTCCAAAGAATTATTTAATTTCTCGTAGGTCCCATCTGTCTTTCTGATATTCACGTATGCTTCGCTGCATTCTATCGAATTTTTCATTCTCTTATCCCCTTGCCTAGAAGTAAGGTAAATATCAGAAGAAAGAGACCAGCACCTCAAAAGCTTGGTATCCACTGGATGGGTACATTTTTACGGTTCGCCTGTACTCCAACTCTCTTCCTTTATGTAGGCTTGGGACTGGCAACAGCATCTACTGAACTACTCAATCCACCCAGTTTGGATTTCGCTTGAAGTATTTTGTGGCGCCATCCTCATCACCTGCTATGCGGAAAACTGTCGGCTTTTGACACATCAAATGATTTTTGGCGTTCATTGTTTTCTCGGGATCATTTGGTATTTTGTAATTCAGGGAACGTTTGAATCTAGCATCGATCCGTAGCGTGGCTAAAAAGCATTACTATCTAAATTGCTTACGGCGAGTTTCTCCGTGTTACAGGCTCGGTGCAATGTGGAAATCAATGACCAAGGCCGACAAGGACCAGTACTTCGCCCAAGCTAGGCAAGTGGACGCTGAACACAAGCGGAAGTACCCGAGTGAGTACACACTTCCATTATATAATATTTCACAGCTTTTCCGTAGTGGGGCTGGGTAACATGGCCATTCAGATTGCGTTCCTTACAATTCAAGTATGTATTTTAGATACTGGTGCCCAGTCTTATCGTTTTAACAGCGTAGCACTGCTGTTAATGGAGTACGTGACTTGGAATTCACCGGTATTTGAGATGTTATTTAAGTAATCTGGTAAGACTTTTCTGACGGGTATTTTGAAGGAAACTTGTTTGCCGTTGATCTACTTCGAGAAATGTTGACTTGGATCTCGTTACAGTACCCGTTTATTTATATGTTCAATGAATCACGCAGTTACTGTTAGCTATTTTAAATGTTGACTCTGCCCGTAGAACAAAACCGTTAACGTCTCCATGCTCCAAAATAACAACTCTGAAGTTACTCAGTTCAAGAAAGTAACTCTTTGACATTTTAACGATTCCGGGATCAAGTGGCGAAAATCAAAGTATATCAATGTTTTGTCGTTGATGATACACTAATAAAATCCAGAGATTCCGTTGATGTTTAATATAGAAATCAGGTATCGTAATTATTCACAAGATCTGTAGTAGCGTTAACGATTGCCGGGTAGAGTGTTAGAAATTAGTGTGTTAATTTTTTGTCTTTGAAGATAAGCTAATCATATACACTGCCTTCGTCGATGCTTGATTTAGAAGTTCGCAATCGGAATTTTTCACAAGATCTGTATTTGGAGTCATCAGACTGTGTCAACGACTGCAGAGTAAATTGGCAGAAATCAATGCATGTTAATTGTTTGCCCCTGAAGATTCGCTAAGCAAATCCACGGCTTACGTTGATTTTTGGGTTGAGTGGACCAGCGGCCGTCTTGGAGAAACTGGAACAAGGAGGAAATCCCATCCCCCATCTGGGATGAACCTACGACCACCGGGACTGGAGTCTAGCACTCTACACGTTTCACCATCACAGCTACAAATGTGACATATTATGTATGCATCGTGAATTTGATTACACGATTGATGATTAACCACAGGAAATAGTCAGAACCACTCTTCTTCTAGGATCCTGCCGATTCTACAGCCGACTGGGTTTCTCAGGCTTGCCTGTCAGAGTGTGTGCTCCACCTCTAATGATCTCAATGATTATGAAACGTGGCACTATAGCTTCCCTCTCCCTCTCTTCCGTGGGTCAGCCATTCTCATAACCATATCAATGGCCCAATTTCAAGCACAGAAACCTTTGCTTCTCGTAGGCCTCGTCTCTATGAGCGTGACGTCACAACCGTTTCCGTTTGTAACATTGCGGGAAAATATTGCGAATTGTGATTTGAGAAGCGTTACTTTCAAGTAAATTTCCTTTTACGCAAGATGAATTACATTACATGTGAGAATGTGAGATGAATTTCGTAAATCACGGAGCGTTAGACTCTCATTCAAAACTTAACACTGAGGACTAGCCACTCGAAAAAATATATTTTGCTGGTGCATTCGTGTTTGATATATCTCAAAGGGTGACGAACCCTAAAAAAGGACCAAATTTCAATGTTAATTTTCATATTTATTTTAGTTCTTTCAAGGATTACAAATTATGCAATAACGATGACAAAAAGTGTTATTATCCTTAAAAAAAAGTGTGAAGCGATTTTCCGAGCAACTGCTCACATAGTTGGCTTTTCCATGGAAAGGAAGTAGTGCTCAACGGGACTTGTTCTCAGCAGGCAACCGAAGAAGTGTTAGGTGCACGGACTGAAATTTGTAATCGTGCTTGTCGGAAATATTCAACTGCTGCAGTTTAAGCTGTGTTCGTAGGACTCTGCCTATCACGCCCTCGGAAGTACCAGGAAAATATTTTTGTCAATCTATTATATGTGAAAGCTTTTCTTGTAAGTATGCGGTATGTATTTTAATTTAAACCATTAACTTTTACTATTTGTGTGATCGCGCTACTTCCGTAGTCGATTTTGTATTTTGCAGTTAAGTGGCATGTTTGAAGCATAGAAATGCTGTCTCCGTTGCATACAGTGAGAAGCAGATTTGATGTCGGCAAAGGTGGTTCGCCAATTTTTTCACTTGCATCTAGGTTAAACAACGTAACAGAAGCTCCAGTATATTGACACTGTACCACACAAGCGGCTTGTAGTCAAATTGCGTGCTTATGGAATATTGTCTGAGTTATGTCACTGGATTTGTGATTTCCTGTCAGAGAGGTCACAGTTCGTAGTAATTGCCGGAAAGTCATAGAGTAAAACAGAAGTGATTTCTGGCGTTCCACAAGGTAGTGTTATAGGCCCTTTGCTATTCCTTATGTATATAAACAATTTGGAAGACAATCTGAGCAGCCGTCTTAGGTTGTTTGCAGACGACGCTGTCGTTTATCGACTAATAAAATCATCAGAAGATCAAAACAAATTGCAAAACGATTTAGAAAAGTTATCAGAATGGTGCGAAAATTGGCAGTTGACCCTAAATAACAAAAAGTGTGAGGTCATCTACATGAGTGCTAAAAGGAATTCGTTAAACTTCGGTTACACGCTAAATCAGTCTAATCTAAAAGCCTTAAATTCAACTTAGACAAACGTGTGGTTCCTGAAGAGGGGCAGCAGCCTTTTCAGTAGTTGCAAGGGCAACAGTCTGGATGATTGACTGATCTGGCCTTGTAACAATAACCAAAACGGCCTTGCTGTGCTGGTACTGCGAACGGCTGAAAGCAAGGGGAAACTACAGCCGTAATTTTTCCCGAGGGCATGCAGCTTTACTGTATGATTACATGATGATGGCGTCCTCTTGGGTAAAATATTCCGGAGGTAAAATAGTCCCCCATTCGGATCTCCGGGCGGGGACTACTCAGGAGGATGTCGTTATCAGGAGAAAGAAAACTGGCATTCTACGGATCGGAGCGTGGAATGTCAGATCCCTTAATCGGGCAGGTAGGTTAGAAAATTTAAAAAGGGAAATGGATAGGTTGAAGTTAGATATAGTGGGAATTAGTGAAGATCGGTGGCAGGAGGAACAAGACTTCTGGTCAGGTGACTACAGGGTTATAAACACAAAATCAAATAGGGGTAATGCAGGAGTAGGTTTAATAATGAATAGGAAAATAGGAATGCGGGTAAGCTACTACAAACAGCATAGTGAACGCATTATTGTGGCCAAGATAGATACGAAGCCCACGCCTACTACAGTAGTACAAGTTTATATGCCAACTAGCTCTGCAGATGACGAAGAAATTGAAGAAATGTATGATGAAATAAAAGAAATTATTCAGATTGTGAAGGGAGACGAAAATTTAATAGTCATGGGTGACTGGAATTCGAGTGTAGCAAAAGGGAGAGAAGGAAACATAGTAGGTGAATATGGATTGGGGGACAGAAATGAAAGAGGAAGCCGCCTGGTAGAATTTTGCACAGAGCACAACATAATCATAACTAACACTTGGTTTAAGAATCATGAAAGAAGGTTGTATACATGGAAGAACCCTGGAGATACTAAAAGGTATCAGATAGATTATATAATGGTAAGACAGAGATTTAGGAACCAGGTTTTAAATTGTAAGACATTTCCAGGGGCAGATGTGGACTCTGACCACAATTTATTGGTTATGACCTGTAGATTAAAACTGAAGAAACTGCAAAAAGGTGGGAATTTAAGGAGATGGGACCTGGATAAACTAAAAGAACCATAGGTTGTACAGAGATTCAGGGAGAGCATAAGGGAGCAATTGACAGGAATGGGGGAAATAAATACAGTAGAAGAAGAATGGGTAGCTTTGAGGGATGAAGTAGTGAAGGCAGCAGAGGATCAAGTAGGTAAAAAGACGAGGGCTAGTAGAAATCCTTGGGTAACAGAAGAAATATTGAATTTAATTGATGAAAGGAGAAAATATAAAAATGCAGTAAGTGAAACAGGCAAAAAGGAATACAAACGTCTCAAAAATGAGATCGACAGGAAGTGCAAAATGGCTAAGCAGGAATGGCTAGAGGACAAATGTAAGGATGTAGAGGCCCATCTCACTAGGGGTAAGATAGATACCGCCTACAGGAAAATTAAAGAGACCTTTGGAGATAAGAGAATGACTTGTATGAATATCAAGAGTTCAGATGGAAACCCAGTTCTAAGCAAAGAAGGGAAAGCAGAAAGGTGGAAGGAGTATATAGAGGGTCTATACAAGGGCGATGTACTTGAGGACAATATTATGGAAATGGAAAAGGATGTAGATGAAGATGAAATTGGAGATACGATACTGCGTGAAGAGTTTGATAGAGCACTGAAAGACCTGAGTCGAAACAAGGCCCCCGGAGTAGACAATATTCCATTGGAACTACTGACGGCCGTGGGAGAGCCAGTCCTGACAAAACTCTACCATCTGGTGAGCAAGATGTATGAAACAGGCGAAATACCCTCAGACTTCAAGAAGAATATAATAATTCCAATCCCAAAGAAAGCAGGTGTTGACAGATGTGAAAATTACCGAACTATCAGCTCAATAAGTCACAGCTGCAAAATACTAACACGAATTCTTTACAGACGAATGGAAAAACAAGTAGAAGCCAACCTCGGGGAAGATCAGTTTGGATTCCGTAGAAACACTGGAACACGTGAGGCAATACTGACCTTACGACTTATCTTAGAAGAAAGATTAAGGAAAGGCAAACCTACGTTTCTAGCATTTGTAGACTTAGAGAAAGCTTTTGACAGTGTTGACTGGAATACTCTCTTTCAAATTCTAAAGGTGGCAGGGGTAAAATACAGGGAGCGAAAGGCTATTTACAATTTGTACAGAAACCAGATGGCAGTTATAAGAGTCGAGGGACATGAAAGGGAAGCAGTGGTTGGGAAGGGAGTAAGACACGGTTGTAGCCCGTCCCCGATGTTGTTCAATCTGTATATTGAGCAAGCAGTAAAGGAAACAAAAGAAAAATTCGGAGTAGGTATTAAAATTCATGGAGAAGAAATAAAAACTTTGAGGTTCGCCGATGACATTGTAATTCTGTCAGAGACAGCAAAGGACTTGGAAGAGCAGTTGAATGGAATGGACAGTGTCTTGAAAGGAGGATATAAGATGAACATCAACAAAAGCAAAACAAGGATAATGGAATGTAGTCTAATTAAGTCGGGTGATGCTGAGGGAATTAGATTAGGAAATGAGGCACTTAAAGTAGTAAAGGAGTTTTGCTATTTGGGGAGCAAAATAACTGATGATGGTCGAAGTAGAGAGGATATAAAATGTAGGCTGGCAATGGCAAGGAAAGCGTTTCTGAAGAAGAGAAATTTGTTAACATCCAGTATTGATTTAAGTGTCAGGAAGTCATTTCTGAAAGTATTCGTATGGAGTGTAGCCATGTATGGAAGTGAAACATGGACGATAAATAGTTTGGACAAGAAGAGAATAGAAGCTTTCGAAATGTGGTGCTACAGAAGAATGCTGAAGATTAGATGGGTAGATCACATAACTAATGAGGAAGTATTGAATAGGATTGGGGAGAAGAGAAGTTTGTGGCACAACTTGACCAGAAGAAGGGATCGGTTGGTAGGACATGTTCTGAGGCATCAAGGGATCACCAATTTAGTATTGGAGGGCAGCGTGGAGGGTAAAAATCGTAGGGGGAGACCAAGAGATGAATACACTAAGCAGATTCAGAAGGATGTAGGTTGCAGTAGGTATTGGGAGATGAAAAAGCTTGCACAGGATAGAGTAGCATGGAGAGCTGCATCAAGCCAGTCTCAGGACTGAGGACCACAACAACAACAACCTAGGAATTACAATTACGAACAACTTAAATTGGAAGGAACACACAGAAAATGTTGTGGGGAAAGCTAACCAAAGACTGCGTTTTATTGGCCGCACATCATGTAACACATCTACTAAGGAGACTGCCTACACTACGCTTGTCCGTCCACTTTTAGAATACCGCTGCGCGGTGTGGGATCCTTACCAGATAGGACTGACGGAGTACAGCAAAAAAGTTCAAAGAGGGGCATCACGTTTTGTATTAACGCGAAATATGGGAGAGAGTGTCACAGAAATGATACAGGATTTGGGCTGGACATCATTAAAAGAAAGGAGTTTTTCGTTGCGACGGAATCTTCTCACGAGATTCTAATCACCAACTTTCTCCTCAGAATGCGAAAATATTTTGTTGACATCGATCTACATAGGGTGAAACGATCACCTCGATAAAATAAGGGAAATCAGAGCTTATACGGAAGGATATAGGTTTTCGTTCTTTGCGCGTGCTATACGAGATTGGAATAATAGAGAATTGTGAAGGTAGTTCGATGAACCATCTGCCAGGCACTTAAATGTGATTTGCGGAGTATCCATGTAGATGTAGATTGTTGAAAAGGCACTGACTAGTTACAAATTTTCAATGCAGTCCACAGTTTTCAGTGTGCTCTCTAAATGCAAATGTTCGTTCTGTGTTGTAAAAAACTATTGTCTGTTTTCACACGCGCACTAGAGCGCTTTCGTGAATTTTAAGATTGGGAGAGCCTTTTTGAAGTGTGTGGGATTTGCCTTGAACTCTTGTGTGTGCGTCTTCTGCGTCTTCGATTGTTTCATTTTTAGCAGAATGGGGAGCAGAATCTGAATACGAAATGGCATTTATGTATTTCCATCTGTTCCTTCTTTACGTTATATCCCCGTGAAAAGGAGGAGGGCTTTCTACCTTTTACAGGCAGATCGATTTGGTATATCAGGTGCGATTATAAAAATTGCATTAAGCTTGTCTGAAGAAGCAATTCTTCTGATGATGAGTGACGTAGGAATACACATCTGCCTTTACTGTGAGGGAACCTGAAGCAGTGGAATTAGCTTTGCACCGGCGTGGCTAATGCTTTATGCAGTTGTGTGTCCGGCCTTGTTTATGCGGTGCTGATCGGCGAATGCTGGGGCCGTTGGTATGGCTGGGGCACGGTATGTCACAAGTGAAGCAATAACTGGTAGACAGAAATCTTGCTTTGCTAAATCTTGAGCTTTACGTTCATCTACAACTTTACTGAGGCTAGAATTGCGATGCTTTAGAATTTCGGCCCCCAATCTCCGATCTAATAGATTCTTAATAATAGCATCGCGAAGCATTTCATCTTGGCAAGTTGCGCCACTGATGCAAGTTAAATTTACAGTCTCGACCCATACCCTGCAATCCCGCAATCCATTCTTTATAGAACTGATCACTATGACGTTGTATACAGAAAAATTTATAATTTTCAGCAGCAACATGTATTTGACTTTCGAATAATTCAATCTTTCAATTATGATCTCGTAGGATTGGTTTGGGGATCACTGAGCGAAAATAATTTCAGTAATAGCTGGTATGTATAAACTCACTCACATGAAAAGAAAAATGCTGGAGTGATTCATCTGTGACTTTCTGGCGTCTAAGTGTTGATGCAGCTGTGTTATGTACTCACTCCATGTTTCCTTCTTCTCATTATTATCAGAAGGGCAGAGGTAGCAGTTGAACTCCGTCTTTAACTTCTGATGCGTTTTGCAGTTGGGCTGCTTGCCAGACAAGAAAATATTGTCAGCAGGTCTGTTATTTGTTGCCTCTGAAACTAAAGAGATGTTAGGCGCTGCTCAACACTTAGATATTGCTCTCCTCAGTTTGCCATAATGTCTTAAAATCTTAACTTAAATATTTCAGCTTACATATATCAACTCAATATGTAGTAGAAAGAAAGAACAGGGTGTATACGACCCCGGACAACCGGGAGATCCGGGAAAAACCCGGGAATTTTTTCATCCGGGAAAAAACCGGGAAAAACCCGGGATATTTTTAGAATTCCGGGAATTTTTCATTGTTTTAGTTTTCAGTTAAATTTTTTGTAATTTTGACTGGTAAGAACCGATACTCTAACAAAGGATATTACTGTATTCCAATGTTGCAGAATAATACTTCAACAATAAAACATAAACGAGAGAAAAAAACGAAAATAACTTAAATTGCAAAGGAAATGCGCCATATACAACAACGACACACAGTGCTCATGCAGGCGTCTGCCAATTGAAAATGTGTCAAAGGCTTTAAGAAGACTATGCAGTGCTTCATAACAACAAATTGCCTCCAATAAGCGTGTAGTCGCAACTGTTTACATTCGATTTGTTTTAGCAGTTACTCGCGGGCTCATGCGCATGCGCAGTTGAGTTTCGTTTGAGTAGTAGATTCTCCCGCCTCTGGCTACAGGAATGTGGCTGTTGGCTGTGCAAGCAGTCGCAGCAAGCAGCTAGATGCTACCGGCAAAAGGGAGCGCCAAATTCATATTCTTGAGGAAAAAAACTTGTTTCACAAAGCGTCTAGCATCCAGCGCACGTTTGTCTATCGATTATTCATGTGATTTTGAAACGCTTTACCTTTGGTTTTTGAACATTTTTGAACACATTTTAAGTTGATTTCTGAATGAATCATAAGTTGACTTTTGAATGCATGCATAGTCCACGTGATGTCTCTGTCAGGAGAATCTTAGTCGCATCTAGAAATGAACTTTCCGCAGACAAAAGGGGACGGGGCTATACGGATGAATGCCAATCGCTGTCTGATTATGTGGTTTATTGGGTTTGCGAATGATCAGCATTGTTATAATTACTAGTGAAATCCATAGATTCGGACTACCCAAATGGAAATAAACGACTGTCAGGAATAACAGGTGAGAAAGTTTACGTATTATCTTCTCGGTGTATCCAAGGAAATGAAATTTTGACAGAAAATTTTTGGCCGGATTGCTACACTAGTAAGGACCAGTAGTACAGTCCCCGGCTAGCAGCCGCGAAGTTCTATTCTGGAAGTAACGCGGAAAACGTGCTGTTCGAACACGTAACAACGCCTAACCGGAAAATAATCGCGGGTTAACTAAACCTGTGAGTCTGTCAGGGTTAGTGAAGTTAATCGGCGAACAAATTTTGACAGTGGCAGCAATAGCTACAGAATTGGTGATGATGACAAGATTGTTTGTTAGGACGAGGAAGGAGAAGAAACGGGAACATCACACAAATTATGGAAAATAAGACGATTCCAAATTTATATAAAAATTTCGTAATACTACTTTACGATCTCATGCTTAAGAAGCTGGTGCGTGTGAATGAAATGTGAAACTATTTCCTAACATAAAGCTTTTTGCTTGTACTCGGCGTAATAGACATTTGATATTGGTTCTTGGATTATATTCTGTCGTATTATAAAAATGGCCATTTGTGCCAGTCTCGTTTATTTGGTGTGTTACAAAATTGCTGCCACATTAGAAAGGCCTATTTTGTTTTATCTAGCAGACAGTGACAAAATAGACGTAATCAGATCGAGAAACCACACCAGTCTTGGGTATTATTTGTATTAACAGCCTTTTCAGTATTAGATAACGACATTTCGATTTTTCATGTAGCAAAACGTTTGACAAACTTTGATGAGGTAATAGATTCTTTCGCAGAAGGAAAGCACGCCATGTAAAGCTGTAGCAAGATTAGAGAGAAAAAAAATGCTAGGACCTATGATTTGAAGAAATGTGTAATTTCTTGCTCATCTCTTGTCAGTATTGGTTTTATGTATCCTATATTTAATTTTATGTCACACGAAACAGCAAGTTATTAACTAGTAGGCAATAAAGAGTTCAGATTTTCTGCAGAGTTCTTGTTCTCTCGATTACAAATAATCCCATCCGCTATTAATTGCGATATTCTTTTTAAAGAGGGGAAGGCTGTCAAACCGGCCGACTGGGAGCAGGAGAGGCACCACAGGACATTTCAATTTCCACCTCCTGAATATAGTTTGGACGTGCGGTAGAAAAATGTTTTATGAAGAGGCGTGGCCTGCACTTTGGCATACTTAAGACCAAATAATATGTCTCACATTTCCTCGAATACATATGTTTTATGTTTCAGACATTTCAGGAAGATGTGCGCTACAAGATGAACATATTTTGAAAATTCGATTTTTTTTTTTTTTTTTAATATTGACTCGCAAATGTCGTAGATCCGGGGCTGATGCGCAGAGCAGTCTTGAGTTATAGTGGGTTGTCTCCACATGACCCGTGTTTACATTTAGTGATTTTGCTGTTTCCCCTTCGTTTACTCTCACTTCAAATGAAAACAAAATGGGTATCTGTGGCCGGGAGCTATCAAGTGAATTAAAACACATTCACATAATTACGGAAGGCTGAAATATGTCATTAGTTTCAGATTTTATTTAGTTTCCACCTTTCTGACAGTCAACCATTAATCGCCTTGCGGAGCAATGAAGTTATTTTTGTCTGTTTGCGAAACAAATTTGACTTTTGTTACCTTTTTCTGCAGAGGCAGTTCAATGTATTTGAATCGAAATGTTTAATTTCATAGTACTGGCTAGTTTCAATTGTTCGCTGCATTTCAAGTGCACGTTTTCATTTTCTAGCACGTATGGCATTATGTCATAATAAAGAACCAAACATGATATAATACAGTACTGGTGCTTCAGGGAAAATTACATCCCGAAAACCACACTGAAAAGCTTAATATCAGGTCGAGGTCT
Organism: Schistocerca piceifrons; assembly: GCF_021461385.2. NCBI lineage: Eukaryota > Metazoa > Arthropoda > Insecta > Orthoptera > Acrididae > Schistocerca > Schistocerca piceifrons. Next base: position 322,539,704 of record NC_060145.1, on the reverse strand, counting down.
ACTTCATTGGGAATCTGGACATACGAAAGTGGACATTTTAGTTTTGTTCACGAAATTCCGATGCTCTTGGAGTATCTTCTGACGTCTTGTTTCTTTTATGACATAATGTATGATCTTTCAAAATTTTACGGGCTTCCTACGTCATAGTAGCTACCCAAGCGCGGTGTCGCCTGTTATCTGCTGGCAACTGCTGAAACGAACCCATTTCTTACAGGTCGCGGGAAAATGTTGCGAGTAGTGGTTTGAAAGGCGTTACTTTCAAAGTGAATATCCTTTTACGTAAGTTGAACTATGTGCAATAATGTACCATAAATTTATTAAATCACAGAGCGTTTGACTCTCATTTAAAAATCAACTCTTTGATGACGAGCCATTTAGAAGAATTTCGAACCCTGAAGATCAAACATGTATGTCATTATTAAAAATTTTACTATCACATTTGTGTGTTATATCTCAAAGTGTAACACGCGCAGAAAAGATGAACAGCATATGCGAAAGCTTATCTTCTCTTGCAGCTTGAGACCAATATTATATATGAAAACTTTGCTTTTCTTGCAGTATCACTATGTATATTAATTTAAACTATTAACTTTCCTTGTGTCGTGTGTTTGTGCTACTTAACAGTGATGTTGCTGTTGGCTGACATCACGTGTCCTATGCTCTGAACATACGCGTCATCGGCTGGCGAGATCACGTGACATGAGCTAAGAACGGCTTACAAAAGCGCATCGAAATCTCGAGTTCAATGATTCGGAAAGTAACACACGGTGTTTGGTGGAATTCCAATGTATACTTTCATAATATGAAAATACGCAGTGTACGTGTTGCTGCACGTCAAAGATATTTCCAGAACGTGTCTTTTTCCCTGAGTTTCGTTTTCTAAAGTGCCGGGAAATTGTACGCTCGTGTATAAAACCAAGGATTGATAAGGGACAATATACTGTCACCCGGGAGAAAGTGTATTTTTAACCGGGAAATCCGGGATATTTTTGCTTGTCCACGTAGACACCCTGAAGAAAAGTTGCCCTTCTCTGGTATCAAAAACTCCATGTTCCACTAATCCCTTCCCCGTCGCCAATAAGTTGTAACTCCATTTTCACGCTTTTTGGTGGATACAGAAGCAACAAACAGATGCGGTTCGTAGACACAGAATTCAGATATTAATTTATTCTTCATCTGATATCAAACAGTAAAAGTGAGACGTAACTTTGATCGCTGTAGTTGCAGTGTCAGTTGCTAACAGTAGATGTTGAGATACATACAGACACAAAACTTTGCAGTTCACTCAGTCTTCAATACAATGACTATTCCGTAGCCCTGACTGCTGTGAAAGTCAGTAAATGTTATGAAATGGCAAACACATAAAAAGAGCTCTGTGTTTTTTTTCACTATTGTTGTTTCATCTACCCATGCCCCTTACGGGCAGGGGGGTGGGCTGTCAGCCATACAGGCAATGCAATCTTCTGCCAATTGATAATATAAGATAAAAGAAAAGAAAAACAAGAAATACATAATGGAGGTATTTACATTTAATTTAAAAACTTTTGATGGGGAAAAATAAAATGGAAGTTTTTAGATGTATGGCACATGACTTCTTACATTGATAGATAAAAAGCGCAACAATGAAAGGTAAAATGAAACACAATAGTGCACATATGAAACATGTGCCAGAACATTGATATTTAAAAGAAGCACTTTCCTGTCACAAGAAACTGGAAGGGCCTGCCATTGTATAGGGAGTCGTTGGTGAGGGGAAAAGGTTGGCCAGTGAGGAGGGTAGGAATGTGGTGGTACAAGGATGGAGGACCGGTGCATAGCAGCAATGGTGTAGGAGTGGCTGTTGGGACGGAAGAAGGGGTGAGGTAGATGGAGGAATTGGTGACACTGGTAGTTGCTGGGAAAAGTTTGGTGGTGAAAGGAAAGCAAATGAGGAAAAAGGTGCTAAGGAAATGTGGGGAGGGGAGGATGAGAAAGACCTGATGGATGGGGTGGACCTATAGCTGATAGGATGGGTGGAGTTCATGATCTGGGAGGGGAGATGGTTGATGTTTCTGTGGGAGAGCATGTGGAGGATGTGTAAGTGGAGGGTTGGTGGGATGTGTTGATAAAGCATATGAGGACTGGACTGGAAAATAGACGATAAACTACAGGATTATTGGAATCGAGTATGCAAATATTGTAGATTGTTTGGAGGTCTTAATTGTGAGTGAGCAGAGGTGGGTATTTAGTGAGTTGGTAAAGGATCTTTGTGAGAGATGGTAAACAGATGCAGAAAGTGACCCAAAGTGCACGGCATTCTGGAATCTGGAGGGTACTTTTAGTCTATTGTAGGCTTTCTTTTGGATGGATAACAGGTGGGGCTTACACGTTAGCTGCCAGTCGATTGTTAGTCCAAGATATTTTAGTGTATTACTTAGCTGGATGGGGTAGTTATAAGTGGTAGAAGTAATGGCTATGGAAGGTGCAGGTGGGGCATAATATAATTATTGTCAATCTTGAGGAGCCATTGCTTACACCTGGAATTAACTTATTAACGTAGGTTTGGAGGAATCGTTGGAATTTCTGGAGTTTAGGACAGAGAACGAGGAATGCAGTGCCATCAGCATACGAGGAAGGTGGACTGGTGGAGACACTTTCGGTGTATTGGCCCTATAGTGGAGATAGAGGAGAGATGACAGAGTCTTCCGGCATGCCTGAAGTGGGATGGAACGTGTGGGAGTTGGTGTTGTTAATGGTGACAAAGGATGGACGATTAGAGAGGAAGCATGCAATAAAAAGAACATAATTAGGTGAAAGTGCATAAGTATGGAGTTTGAAAAGGAGACCAAAATGCCATACACAGTCATAGGCTTTTAATAAGTTGATGGAGACAAAGTAGGGGATTTATAGACGTTGAGCTACAGGAAATGGGTGAGGTGCAGGATCAGGTCAGCAGAACAGAAGGTAGGAAGGAAACCATACTGGTTGATGGGAAGCAAGTGGTGTTAGTTCTGATGTTAATGGATACGTCAGGAGCATGATGTGACTCTGTATTTGCCAGGGGCGAATGACTGTGTCTTGGTCTTGAGTCCTTAGGAAGGAGCAATATAGGCGATAGGATTCTTGAATAAGGAATAGGGCTTATGAGGGGAGAGTGGGGCGATGGGGATATATGGCCTTGGTAAGGATGTAGGTAGCTATTTCGTTGGACAAGGTGTGCTGCAGGAAGGCCATATCATGCGAGATATTGTCGGGTTGCTGGAAGGTTAGGGGTTGGCTTCCAGTCTAGATATCTGTGGATGCCTAGTAGACATTCCAGTTGGCACGGGAGTAGGCGTCCTTTCAGATAGGACATGGGATGGAGTGTATGGGAATAAGGTTGTGCTTAGTAGATGGTGTGGACAACAGATAGGTGGTCACCTCCAACTGGATCAATTTCTTGAGGCAATGAGGCGCCCAAGAAAGCTGGGCGATGTGGGGATGACATCTGGGGTGGTGTTGCTTTGAGGATAGGTGTGCTGTGGAATGAGGACTGCATCACCTGTGAGGAAATTTGCAAACTGACGCCACTGGTGGAGTTCTGCAGTGGATCTACTATGGATGTTGAGGTCAGTGAAAATAATGTAGATGGAAAATGTATGGTCAGTGTTGTTGAGGAAATGATAGAGGATGGGATTATTCGGTCAGATGTATATAGTAGAACAGGTAACAGTTAGGGTTTTGAAGAAGAAGCTAAGATAAGGTGTTTGATGGGATTACTGAGAGAGGGTTGTGGCCAAGCAGGAATGTTTTTGTGGCGGCCGATTGCAATTCCATCTCTGGCCAGAGAAAGTGGGTTACCTATACAGTGAAGGGTATATGGAGCAATTCGGATGGTATGATATTGTTCGAAAACTATTTCATTAAGGATGAAGATATCGACATTGTCTTGCATCAGAGATGCATGAAAAGAGGTTTGTTGGTGGGTAGGGAGTGGATAGAGTGGTATAGGATACTGTGTTGCTGTTACGTATGATGCGGGCTTAGGGAGTGGTTTCTGTGTGTGACAGGGTGGAGAGGTTTTAATAAGGGTGTTGTTATGGGCGAAAATGAAGTGACTTGGTCTTGGGAGTTGGCCTTGGTATTGAGTTGAAAAGCAGAGCAGGCAGCAAGAGAAATTTGCTGTAGGGTATGTGGTCATTGGAAGGAGTGGATATTTTGGAGGACAGTGGTGAGGAATCTGGTGATGTCTGTAGCAGTGAGAGTTGAGCAGAGAGAGTTATTGGGATGGATAAGATGATCAGTAGGAAGTATGGGTGTCAATCTTCGCTTGACAGGTGGGAGTTTAGCCTTGCACTTTGCAGGATTTGTAGGGTGGGAATCATTGTACGTTGTAGGTGTAGCAGGTTGGGACATTGAGAAACTGGGAGTCTTTATAGTGAGGACAGCTGGGGGATTATTACAATCGGGAGTGAGGTGAGCATTATAAACAAAGTATTTTCAGCAATAGTAGGATGAGGGTAAATTAGGTCTCCCTCTTTGAAGAGGTGATCGATGGAGGGGGCAGACTCTGTGAAGACTCGCAGGAGGTAGGTGGGAGCTGAGGCATTGTAGATATGGTGGGCTGTACAGATGTGTAAAGCAGGATGGGAATTGAGTTTGGAAACCACCTTCTCTGTCATGATCCCAGGGCTAATCGCGTCAGTGAAGGTAGAGGGGGAGGATAGTGGGGAGACTGGGGTTGTTGGCATAAGGGCCAAAGGTAGCACATGAGATTTTGAGGTGAAGGTTGTAGTAGAAGTTTGAATTCTTGGACTTGATAAGGACAGAACCTTGATGGGGATGACTTGAGGTCTGGGAATGTGAGGCATGTACTTCAATCGTCTTTCGAGAGTGAGGAATTTGGCAATTGGAAATTTGGGGTCGTGGTTGGACAGAAGGAAAGTGGAAACCTCGGGAGAGAATGAGGAGGGAGTGTTGTCCATGTGATGGATAGGATTGGGAGTTGTTTGTGGTCTTTTGGTTAAAGTGCTAGTAGTGGGTTCTGGGTTAGTGCGCTTCCATGTTTTCTTAGTCATTGTGGAATGGGATGGGCGTTGGGGAATTCGAGGAGGCAGGATGTGGCATGGTGCAGATCCTTGCAGTAGGCTTCAGTGTGTTCGGTCACTTGTTGGTTATGATGTGATTCCAGGCTTTACGACAGTAGCTAGACGAGTTGTTATTTTGACTGTAGTTGCAGGGGAGGTGATTGGTGTGGGAAATGTTGAAAGTTGGGGATAGGCAGAGGATGTGGTAGAAGATGTGGAGGAGGCAGGCAAAGGAAAAGGGATTGCGGATGGGGACGATACTGTTGGAAAGAGAGGGTGGAGGAAGTGCCTCCACATAATGATAGTGGGCGCAAAGGAGGAAGCGGTGTAAATGGAGGAGGTATCTGGAGTGACCTTTGTGGTTCAGTGGAATCAGGGGACAGAGGGTCGATGATAATTACATGGAGCAGAGCGTCGCCTGGATGGTGGAGGACTATGGCAGCGACGTTCGGTGTGATGACAGCGGATGAGGATGGTGGCGACGGCAGCGACGATGGCGAGTAGACTGCGACGGTGGCGCTGGCGGTGGCAGCGACGGCAACGAAGGAGCCGGAGAGACGCTGCTGCGACGATAGGAAGACAGCTGAACATGGCGGCGACAACAAAACGAGGACACGTGCAGATGAAAGTCTCTACGACACAAGCGAACTACGTACACACGCGGACGCAAAGCATAGGGGAAAGTAGACTCGCCGCTGGAGCTCCGGAGAGCGCCTGCTTGTATATCGTTGGCTGCGGCGTAAGCGTTCGTGGCAGCACCTTTATGTTGTAGGAAACGCGGTGGCTCGACTGGCGGTGCGCGTATTTTAAAGTGCGGTCGACCGGGTGGTGGCTGATACCGCAGCTTCCCAGGACCGACCTAGACTTCCATACGCCCTAGTGTCTACGTCCCAACTGTGCATGCATACAAATCGTATATTTCCGGCGCAGAAAGATACATTGTTCGGCTCGTCATATTGCCTTGCTTTGGCATGAAATACAGTAGGGCAGTGCCTGCATCTAACTACACAGACACTGTAAAGTACAGACTCCGCCCTACAGTACTCTAAAAAAATTCTCAAGAAAGCCGACTTTGCAATTTTACGAGCGTCTTTTATATCCCGCGGTGTGGTCTATTTTTTGTCAGCAGCGTGGCTGTGTTGTAGAATGCTCACCTCCTACGTAGGGGTGCTGTATTCGTTTGAAAGCTAATGCAAATTTCTAAGCAAAGTGCCATGTTCTGCGACTAATTTCGGGAACCATAAAACGCATGAGGATGGAAAAAAATCAGTAGCACTTGAGACTGGTAATTGCTGGTTCGAGTCACGTTTCGATCATTATCTTTTTCGTTTTTTTTCTGTTCGTACCGAATACCTACGTCATTTAAATACAAAATTCGTCAAATACATGCTAATTAAAAATGTAATGTCATTTTTATGAAAAACGCACGTCTTCTTGTTTCTAATTACGTGTCAAACAGAAATCAAGATTTCATTGCAAATATACTTTGTTAATTCGCTATCTTTTATAGAAGATTGTTAATAAAGGTTGTTTAAATAAAAAAATAATAATTTTTTTCATCTTTATGTATTTTATGCTTCACAGAAATGCTCATGGAACATGTACCTTTGTCCAAAAATTACCATGACTGGTTATCTAACACCGGTAGCCCACACCGCAGGTGAGCGTTCTAACAAAGCCGTACAGACCACCAGAAAAACGCCCTTATTTTGTACTATAAAGACGCCCAGAAAACCTAACGCCGGTTTTCTAGAGAATTTTTGAGAGTTGAACTAAACTGTTTGGGAAGACTGATATTTAAGTTCCAAACTTCATGTGCCATAAATACAAAAATAAAATAAAATAAAATAAATACAAAAAAGCATCATCTTTTCACTAGAGGCTATACAACTTGTCGTTTAATCAGCAAGTGCTGCAGGCCGATTCCATGATTACCCGAGCTACAGGCTGCTATTGAAGAACGTTTAGCCGGCCGCGGTGGTCTAGCGGTTCTAGGCGCTCAGTCATGAATCGCGCGACTGCTACGGTAGCAGGTTCGAATCCTGCCTCGGGCATGGCTGTGTGTGATGTCCTTAGGTTAGTTAGGTTTAAGTAGTTCTAAGTTCTAGGGGACTGATGACCTTAGATGTTAAGTCCCATAGTGCTCAGAGCCATTTGAACCATTTCTTCTTCATACCGCTATCCTTTGCCTTTTCTCGTGTCTCTAGAGTCTAGAGGGTCGGCATGTATTTAGATTTTGGCAGTGTTAGTGGTAGGGATGTTGCCAATACCAGTTGTCGCAATTAGGTTAATTTTCGATAACGGTTACAAATAACAACCAAATATAACTTATTCGTACTAAAACGCAGAAACAATATCCCTCCGCACATGGTCGGCACATAAGTAATTGCGGATGCGGTTATTTATCAGTGTAGCAGTCCTGGGGTTATTTATAACTTTCAGCAGCATCTGCTGAAATGTGCCATACTGTCATTCTGAGCTGACTAAGTGTATGTCACAATCTTGAGCTGGCTAGGTTTCCAGAATCATTCTCTTTATGATGTTTCAGAGATTATTGGTGTTTCATATCAGAAGGGGACCATGACCTAATGTGAAATGGTATCTAAGTTTCTTCAGAAAGTCAGCTGCAAAAGTATAGTCAATGGCAAATTTCATTGCGGTGTAAAATGTGAAATTTTTAAGCACTTATACGAGGGTTGGAACTTTAACAGTGGCAACTATTTATTTACAGCTGGTACAAAATAGATACGTGTTTCAAAGATTTACTGACCTTCAAAGTAACGACCAGCATTGTGTATAACCCGTTGTCAGCGATGTGGAAATCGTTGGATACTCTTAGCAATGCCAGTTGTGTTGACAGTTCGAACGGCGCGGTCTGTTGCCTTACGAATCTGTAGCAGTTCTGAAGCGAATGCCACTTTAAGTGGCGGTTGTGGAACCAGCAACATCGAAGATGAAGATTTTTTAATGTCTGTTACTCGGTCTAAAGAGAAGTCTAGTGGTGACACGTCTGCAGAAAGTAAAGCCCACAGTCTACTCAAAAGATTGTTAATCCGCTAATCTTTAATTCACGAAGTCGCCTTTCTGGGTATCAAGTTACTTTTAAAAAACGTTGACGAACTGTTTAACTTCGGTCAACTTCCTTGAAGTCCGTTAACCGTTTAATTTTATTATTTTATGACAAAATTATTTTATGACAAAAATGGGTTCCTGCTGTGCGCGGAAGCAATTTTCTCAAAAGTTCTGGTCATGTAAGTGTGTGTCTACGCCGGAGTGCGACGATTAATGTAAAGGCTGCGAGCTAGAATAACTACAGCCAATATTTTTAATTAATGGATTGATTGCGGTATTTCATCCGAATTTCCGGCTGACCTGGCAAGAAATGTATGACAACAGTCGAGTGGAGGTAGTAAGAAGACGAATGCAAATAGTCGTAGTTTGTAGAAGAAGCTTTGAGACTCGAAGCCGACGGTAGTTCAAAGGATAGACACTTTTAAGTGGCGGTTGTGGAACCAGCAACATCGAAGATGAAGATTTTTTAATGTCTGTTACTCGGTCTAAAGAGAAGTCTAGTGGTGGCACGTCTGCAGAAAGAAAAGCCCACAGTCTACTCAAAATGTAGCTGGTTATCATATCAAAAGACTCATTCAGCGAAGTCCGAGAGATGGCACCACCGGCGCGTATGGAGGTCGTGTTTAGTTAGTAGCATCTTTGGAAAGAACGCACACCAAGTTTCATCCATATTGGTGTATTTCTTTGTGTTTGGCATTCGTGTGAATCAAGGAAGTCGAGTGATCGTCAGAAAATGAGCGAAAAAGAATTTCGTGTGGTGATTAAACATTACTTTATAAAAGGCAAAATGCCTCACTAGACTAACGAGAGCCGGCCATGGTCGCAGTCCGGCTTTCGCCGCCGTGCAGTGCGGACGTGTTGTTGTTTCCGCCTGCGAAGTGCGCGCGCTCGCTGTTGTTTACATTTCAGCGGCCGTCACTTACGTGTTGCTTACGTGCACTAGAACCATGGCCAACCGTTTTCGAAAATCAACATTACGATTCAACTTCAGCAACGAATACGCACGACCAAAGGCCTTGGAAGTGGAACGCTTCCTAAGTGACGTTGCTAAGATCCCTGCTTCAGACATCTTGGGCATCCATTTGTCCATATTAAACAGTACTGTGTACGTCAAAGTCGTCAATGACGCGGTACGTGAAAGAATACTTCGTGACACCAATCATGGATTACGCTTTTGCCACGCCGACGGCAATGTCAGAGCCGTCACTGTCGACCATGCCGGCTTAGGAATGCGCACCATACCAGTTTTCGAACTCCCTTTCGAGCTTCCGGCGGAAGACGTTATCGCGGCTTTCCGCCCCTATGGCACTGTACATGGCCACACTGCCGAACGCTGGGCGCAATTCCAAACGTACCCCGTTCTTAACGGTGTACGGCAGATCACCATCTACCTCCATCGCCACGTGCCATCTTACCTGCAAATTAGCGGGTGCCGCGCGGTTGTCATATACGACGGCCAACCCAAGACCTGTTCCGGGTGCGGCAAAGAAGGCCACCTCAGATCTGAGTGTCTTCAGCGACGAATCACCCAATTGCCAGCCGCTACCGTGGCACCTCCAGCTCCGACGACGTTTTACCGATCACCTACGCATCGGCGCTCTCTTCACCTCCCACCGGCCGACGCCCATCGGACCATGTGACCCTTCCAGTTGCTACGGATACCGCCGGGGCCGACACGTCGCGCCCAAAGCCTGACGCTACTCCGGCGCCACTACCAACAGCGACGACTTCCGACACCCACACGCCTGAACACAAGGACGCCCCTTCATTTGACGTTCCCGCGACGGCCTTCCTCTCAGAGCGACGCGACTCCCTTCCGTCTTCCGACATGGAGGGACGAACCCGCAAACAACGTTCACCTAAGAGGCGCAAGAGGAGGCGCCGTACGTTCTCGGAACGAGACGGATCACCTCCCCCGGAGGCTCCAGAGGCCGCCCGACCCGACGAGGCCTCGGAGAACCTGCACGACGATACGAATGACGACAACATGACGCCGACTTTGGCTGTGTCGATGCCTACTCTACTGGCTCGCTCAGGTGCTCCTGAACCAATGGACTCCCGTTGCAACTGCCGCCGCGACGTCCTCCGCCCCTACGAGCGAAGTGGAACGTACGACCATCACAGCGACAGCGCCTTCAATGGTGTGGAGTGAGGACGTCGATGAGGACTCGGACCTCACGTTGGGGACAGAGTTACCCCAGACGGAAGCATCGTTACGCCGCTGATAACGCCGTCAGGTGGCGTACGGCACGACTCGCCGTTGCCTCGCCACTCTTCACCCTCTGCTGGTGGAGTTCCCCTCCACGGCGGGGTACGGCTCCAAACCTACCGAATAGCGACGATCAACACTAACACCATTAGCTCACCAGTGAAACTTCACCTGCTGCGAGAGATGATATGGGCGTCGGACGTCGATATCACACTACTACAGGAAGTACACTTGGCCACACTTCCAGACATCGCGGAATATAACACTTATCCTTCTCCTGGTGACCACCTGGGACGCGGCGTAGCCATCTACGCCGGAGAAGGCATTCCAGTGGCCGATATCACTTACCTTCCATCTGGCAGAGGCATGGCCGTCACCGTCATGGGGACGCGTATCGTCAACATTTACGCTCCGTCAGGTTCCACCCGCAGACGCGACAGGGCACTCTTCTATTCAGAAGAAATCGCTCCTTTGTTTCTTGGACGCTGCGACCATTACTTGCTTGGGGGCGACTTTAATTGTGTCTTGCACCCTAAAAATCAAGTACCCCACTACAACACCTGTCAAGAACTGCGTCTTGTTGTCCGAGATCTGTTGCTCCGCGACACTTGGGAAGTACAGCACGGCGACGCGCCTGGACATACTTACCAGACGAGTCACTCCGCGAGCCGCCTTGATAGAATTTACGTCTCTCGGGAACCCACACCTGCAGTCCAAGGTGCAGAACTTTGGCCCCTGGCCTTTTCGGACCACTGTGCCTACATCTGCAACATTCTCTTCCCCAAGCAAGTGGTCTGGCGTAGTCGTGCACCGTGGAAGCTAAACACCTCCCATCTTCATGATCCCGAATGTCTTCAACGTGTTACCGAGACATGGGCCACCTGTGAACGTCGCTTACCTAAATACTGCACGACCTTGACCTGGTGGCTGGAATGTGCCAAACCTGCCATTCGACGTACTTTGATTCAGTATGGAAAGGAAGTTGCTATGTGGCGCCGGCACACTACCGACTATTTCTACGCCGTTCTCCGCGACCTGGACGCCCAACCGCCCACCCCCGACACCCAGAGGGAACGCAGCAGGATTAAAGCGCAAATTGTAACTTTGACACGCCGCAAACTGCAGGGGGCTATGGTGCGAACCCGATGTCAAGATTCGGCGGAACAAGAACATCCGACCATGCATCATATCGCCTCCGATAGGAAACATCGACGACAACAACTCATCACCGAGATCACCACCTGTCACGGCCAGCACGTCACTTGCCAGGCCGAAATCGTCAGTGCCTTTGTCGACCACTACCGCACAATGTACCAGGAGGAGACTACCAACAACCACTCTGAGGAGTCTGTGTTACCACACGTAACTCGCACCCTCACCAGCGACGAAGCGGACGAGCTGATGGAACCCATTACGCGTGACGAAATCCACGATGCAATCAAAAAAGGTGCTCTGAATAAGTCACCTGGTGTCGACGGATTGCCGATAGAATTTTATCGCGCTTTCTTCACACTAATGGCGTCACGGTGGACAACGATGTTTCATGAACTGCTGACGATGGGGAACGCCGTACCGCCGTCCTTTGTCACGGGAATTATTATATCCATCCACAAACCGACACCAGGTGTGACGATAGCACATTACCGTCCCCTGACTCTGCTTAACGCAGACTGTAAAGTTTTTTCACGCCTGCTGGCAACGCGATGCCGCAAGGTCCTGCCCAGCATTCTATCCCCGGAACAGACAACTCCGGGCGGCTCAGTTAATATACAAACGGCCACAGGAGAACAAACGGCCACAGGAGAATGTCGCGATTTAATTGCACTCGCAGCGGCGTGCAGACTCCGCGCCGCAGTGGTTGCCATTGATTTTGACAGCGCATTCGACAAAGTGCGGCATCTTTTTCTGTTCTCAGTGATGAACCGCATGGGTTTTCCACCAGCCTTTATCGACGTCATCCGGCGCCTGTACGGCACCGCCGAATCGCTGATTCAGGTTAATGGCCGTGTGGCGGGACCAGTGGCGATCCGGCGTTCCGTACGGCAAGGCTGCCCACTTTCGACCCTACTCTATGCCATAAGCCTGGAGCCACTCATCGGGAGTCTGACGAGCCACCTTTCTGGTCTCACTTTGCGACAGCACAGTTTCCGATGTCGTGCGTATGCGGACGACCTCCTCCTCTTGATCCGCTCACGGAGTGAAACACATTCGGTACTTGATTTGATATCAACGTACGGCATTGCAGCGGGCAGTAACATGAATGTGGCTAAATCTGCGGCAATGCCCATTGGACGCGGCCTCTCACACGACGACTTAGCACCTCTCCCGTGTGTACGAAAACTACGATACCTTGGTATTATTTTCACCTCCACCGTGCGCCGCTCCGCTGCCATCAATTTTCGGCGTGCACTCCAAACTATCCGCACGACGGTGCGACAAAATCTTCTCCGACGACTCGATTCTTTACAACGTATCCAATACCTGAATCAACATGTGGCGTCCAGAATGGTCCACATTGCACAGGCCCTCCCGCTGCCATCAGCTATTGGACGCAGCCTCCAGGCTGCCTTCGGATACTTCCTTACTGCCGGTACGCTCTTTAAGGTCCGCTACGACACGCTCACCCTTCCCCCGCGAGCGGGGGGCCTCGGCCTTGTCAATGTGCGACTCCGCGCGGCGTCCTTGTACATGTCCACCATGCACAAGCAGTGGCACGGGTGCACCTCCCTAACGCGCAGCTTGCTGGAAATTCTTGTGCCCGCGACCATACACCACCAGTACCAGTCGGACACATCAAGCACCATCTGACGCACATTTCTGATTTCATCGTCGACTTCAGTTATGCTCACACACACTTACCGACCACGCGTTCTCCTCGACCTAAGGATTTTTACTCCCCACTCCTTCGTTCCATATCCAGCAACAATATCGAACTGAGACATCCGTCCACGCGGTGGCCCACGGTTTGGCGTCACATCCACCAGCCTTTTCGTCCCTCCAACGTCCGGGCAACATGGTATCAAGTCGCAAATGAAAAATTCGCCACAAATCATCGTCTTCACGCCATCGGACTACTGGACTCTCCACTTTATTCCATTTGCCACCTCGTGGATGACGATGTCCATCAACTGACTTGTGCTGCCACCAGTGACGTCTGGAAACTTGCCCGACAGTTCGTTGCCTGTTACCTCCGCGTTCCGCCGGACTCGATTGGCCCATGGACTTTTATCCATCCTGAGAATACTTATTTCCCCGCCACCAAAAATCATGCGATTGTATGGGTCAAGGGATGACGATCACCTACATTTATAATGAGGGCGACAAATCACGCCTTGATTTCTGGCAGTACTTACAAACCGCCCACAGTGAAGTCGAACATCGACCGCGCTACTGCGTCTTCTTCGCCAATTACCTACATGCGATCTTTACGTCACCCCCGCTCAGTTGGATGGTGCCACACGCCGACAGCACTCCCGCCCCCGCCCCCCCCCCCCCCCCCTGCTGAATCTGAGACCCCCCGCGCTACTTTCTACATTGTAACCCACAGTGGAGTAGGCGCATGGACACGAGCCTCCTTTCTTTTATGCACTATACCAGAAAACACCTCTTAGCTTACATCAGTATTATTATTCTTTTTTTCCTACACGTTATTCATAAAAAAAATTGCTGGCCTTGTACGACTATAATGTCTTGTGTTATTTTCGCCGGAAGGATGGCATTTCTGTTGTATTTAAGTTTGTACCAATAAAGATCTTTTGTTCATTTAACCTGTTCACCGTCGCAGGTTCGAATCCTGTCTCGGGCATGGATGTGTGTGATGTCCTTAGATTAGTTAGGTTTAAGTAGTTCTCAGTTCTAGGGAACTGATGACCTGAGAAGTTAAGTCCCATAGTGCTCAGAACCATTTGACTAACGAAAACCTTGACAAACATTACGGTGACTGTGCATCTACGTATTTATTAAATTTATTACCCCTATATCCTCGAGTGCTGCAGTCGAACGACTTTTTTGTGGGGGCAAAACCATTTTGTCTTAACTACGAGCCTAGCTGCGGATAAAAATTTTAATATCTTGATGTTCATGAAGGGAAATATGCACCTCGTGTTAGATACTATCTGATTTACTTGTGTTTTCATTCTCCCTTGATCTAACGTTGATAACCAAATAAGTATAAAACTGAAAGATTACACTGCTTCTTTGTTTACCTTCGACGGTCCACCTAAACTTCCGCAACCAAAAGATTTTTATTTATGCAACGATAATACGTTTGATTCACTTCCTCATTCATTGCACCCACGACGTAAGGTTTACTATTACGAGTTAACAATTAACTATAAATTCCAGTAAATCTGCTGTAAAGCAACGCTTTAACGTTTAACGAAGTAAACATTTTTAGTAAGTATTAACGATTAGAAGCGTTACAATCAAAAGAAATTTCCGATGTGAACTTCAAAGGGAGCCACCAGACATCAAGACGATTAAACCGTGGTGTGACAAGTTCCCAACGAGTATAAACAGACGGAGCGGTTCTGTCAGCAAACGCACATCTCATGAAATGGTAGAGATCAGAGGGACCTTCCAAAGGAGACCATCAAAGACAATTTCTTGAACATCACGCGAGCTAAACATCTCTTGGTCAGCACATAACAAGGCGCTGCACAAACGACTTAGCTTGCACGCTTACGAAGTCCAAATTGTGCAAGCGTTTAAGAGGAGTCGTACTGCCCAAAATGAAAAAATTTGACATTTTTACTTTTATGCAAATTATGAAAATATGGATGTTTATGCTTAATTTGGTGTTGGTTTTATTGAAATATTCGATGAGTTACTATTTTAAATAAATATTTGAAAATAATCATGCAATGACATTTCCGAGAATTTAGTTTTCCATCATTTCGCATAGTGGCATTTTTCTCTTGAACTATATATTCTAGAAGGCTGTGGTATCTTTTTGTTTTGTAGAGAACTGGCCGTTTCACGATTTGGCTACACTGGCGGTACTTCGCAGTAAACTCTTTGAACTGTACATTTGTTTGTGTTTGACAAAAACAGTTATCCACTAGCCGCGTTTTAGTTTCTGTGTTTCCTGTGATAGCTTTCGTCATGACTAAACAAAAAGGAGTGTTTAAAAAATACGAAACAAAGGAAACAGATACTACAGAACAAATATAGCAGCAGTAAAAAGAGTGATTAGCGCCGAATGGCGTGATAATTTGGTTGTAAGTAGTGACAGTCCTTCTACTCCTTCGAGTGCTTCCAAGAAAAAACTGCTGGGTAATGATGTAAAATACAACGCAGCTTCAGACAGTGAAACGAACTGCAATATCATTGTTAATCTCCATATACTTATTTCAGCTTTGTGTGAAACTGTGTTGTCGTATATGTGGAGGGGAAATTGAAATTTCTGAAAAGCTATCTCAACGCAATGGTCTGGTGTGCACTTTACAAATAATGTGTTTGTACTGTAAAAGCGAAAAGACTTTCAAGACTTCAGAAGTAAGTGTAAAGAATGGACTTTCTGACACTTATCTAAGATACTTCTATGGACTTAGATGCATAGGAAAAGGCCATTACGCTGGTAAGGTTCTTTGTGGGTTACTGAACCTCCCTAGTCCCCCTACAAAATTTATCAAATACAACTCCATAGTAAGAAGTAGTGTCAAGGCGTGTGCTATGGAGTCAATGACTACAGCAGGCTGTAGCAGAATATAGTAGTTCTGACATAGCTATATCATTCGACGGATTCTGGCAAAAAAGAGGTTTCCAGTCAAAGAATTCATGTGCATCTATTATCAGCATCGACAATGGGAAAGTGTTGGATATTGATGTGTTAACCATGTACTGTCAGGGTTGTAGGCAAGCAGGCAAGAGTACTGAAAAGCAAACTAAGCATGAAATGAATTGTCAGAGAAACTGTGAAGGAACTAGTGGAGGGATGGAGGTTGCTTCTGCAGTGAAAATGTTCAAAGGTTCCCAGAATGACCGTGCTGTTCGCTACATGAGTTTTCTTGGGGATGGAGACTCACGATCGTATAAGGCAGTGTTGTAGAGTAAGTCCTATGGTGATTTGTCAATTACAAAACTAGAGTGCATTAATCATGTGCAAAAGAAGATGGGCACGAGACTACGTAGACTCAAACAGCAGTTGGGAAGTACCAAGTTATCTGATGGTCTAAGATGTCGACTGACTGATAAACAAATTGATCAGATTACACAATATTATGGTATGGGTATTAGAAGTAACAGAGATAAATTAGATGGTACGAAGAGAGCTGTTTGGGTAATTTATTTGCACAAGCTGTCTACAGATGCTGAACCAATACACAACCTGTGTTCCACTGAATGATGTAAATATATGAAGGCAAAAGAGTAGGGTAAAGTAGACACTTTCTCGCACAAAATTACTATACCAAATGCTGTTATGCTTGCCATGAAACCTGTGTTTCAGGATCTTGCCCAACCAGAGCTGTTGAAGAAATGTCTCAAGGGCAAAACACAAAGTGCGAATGAATCATTTAACAATATTGTATGGTCAAGGATACAAAAAAAATGTGTTTGTTGGAAGGTCAGTCTTTCAACTTGGTGTTTTGAATGCTGTTCTTATTTTTAATGATGGCTATTCTGGAAGACTATAATTTTGGAATATCTTGGCATTCATAAATGCCACAACACCACTAAAAGTGTGATGGACTTGGACCAACTGCGAATCATGGAGGCAGAGATTGCAACAAACAGTATGTCAGAAGAATCCAGATCCAAGAGAAGGAGGGCAGCACTGGGTGAGGAAGATGTAGGAGGAGATGAGGACTACCATCCAGGAGGATTCTAACATATTTTTTATGGTTCAGTTGGCTGTATATTAAATTTTTTTCTTTAAATGCAATTTTCTCTACATGACATTTTTCAGTATTAAAGTCTCTTTTCCTCAGAAACTAATGAATCTACATCAATGAATTATTTACCACATAACATAGATAGTACAATAATGTTGTAGCTCTACTTTAGTAGTATTTGCTGTAATAGTTAAAATTCAAGAAATTAAAATTGTGAAAATTTAAACCAAAAAATTATTTGTTTAAGGAAAAAAATCATAACTTTTTTCCAGTTGTTATTTTAAAGTGATTGTAGTCACAAAAAATGGGAGAACATGTGATAAAAACACCACATTTATGTACTCAAAAGTTTCTGAGAAAACGGGGCATTTATATAGCCAATTTAGGGCGGTACGACTCCCCTTAATCGAAACGACTTGCTGCTTGTTTGCTATTGCGATATTAGACTGGATCGGGCAAAACATCAGCCATCTAAGGAAACGTGTCCTCTAACGCAGGAACCTTCCGCACTTGTTGGAAGATTAATAGGCACAACATTCGCATCTGGGGTTCGGAAAACCACCACATTATGGTTCTATCTTGGATTGTAGTCATTTGCAACAATTATTAGGTACCTGAAACTAAACAAAAGGAAGCGTTTAGAAAAGAGTTCTACACCAAACTTTTTGAATTGCTTTACATTGATGCCTCAAATCGCTAATATCTATTTTCTCGTAGTTCTTTTTTTTAATTGCATTTGAAAATCAGGGAGTTTTCATATGGACATCCCTGACACATTTTTTCATCCGATGACACTTGACTTTTTTTTTCCCTTCTCCACTATATGCTCGCATTTTAAAGAGAAGCAACGCTGTCATTCTCCAACGTTTTACGTGAAGTCAAGTTACGGCCAAGGTAACGTTTCTCTAATGTTGTCTGACATCTGTCGGACAAATATGCTGCCGTGAAGTTCTTTTCCGTATCCACAGATGGCACTGCTTCTTCGGCAAGAACACCGCTTCAAAGTTCTCTTTCTCTTCGTGAGATGGCACTGCTGCTAGCGGGCAAGTGCGTGCAGAATAGAGCGCTCTTTCGGAACAGTTGCCGTCCTTCAGCAAAAAGTTGTCGCCTGAACTTTGGGCAAAGAGTCTTGGCAAAGGGTCACGACGGCGTTACTTTTTCGCAGTCACTTTCTTTTGTAACTTTTTTCTTAATTTCTTGCTAGTCTTGACGAGGTTTTCATCGTCTTAAGAAGTCTGGGCTTTCCAGTTCGTAAGCGCTATAGGGCAGTCCGTTTACTTTTTCAGAAATTGTTTTTACCAATTACATCATTGAAAGAGCACAGTTCCACTGTAAAAAGGTCACGAGACAGATCAGTTTCAACAATCTGCTTCTGTGTACTTCTGTAATAGCAGACTGTAAATACTCTTTGCGACTTACTATCAAACATATTTTATTTCATTCATTCTTGTGACAAAATCTCTGAGATTTCTGTATCCTTGATCTGTTCATTTATGCTTTAATCATTTTATCTGATGGTTGTATTTCTTATCATGTCAGACAGTCTATACAGGATGTTACAAAAAGGTACGGACAAACTTCTAGGAAACATTCCTCACACACAAATAAAGAAAAGATGTTATATGGAGATGTGTCCGGAAACGCTTACTTTCCATGTTAGAGCTCATTTTAGTTTCGTCCACCTACGCTCAATGGAGCACGTTATCATGATTTCATACGGGATACTCTACCTGTGCTGCCAGAACATGTGCCTTTACAAGTACGACACAACATGTGGTTCATGCACGATGGAGCTCCTGCACATTTCAGTCGAAGTGTCCGTACGCTTCTCAGCAACAGATTCGGTGACCGAAGGATTGGTAGAGGCGGACCAAAACCCATGGCCTCCACGCTCTAGTGACCTCAACCCTCTTGACTTTCATTTATGGGGGCATTTGAAAGCTCTTGTCTACGCAACCCCGGTACCAAATGTAGAGACTCTTCGTGCTCGTATTGTGGACGGCTGTGATACGATACGCCATTCTCCAGGGCTGCATCAGCGCATCAGGGATTCCATGCGACGGAGGGTGGATGCATGTATCCTCGCTAACGGAGGACTTTTTGAACAGTTCCTGTAACAAAGTGTTTGAAGTCACGCTGGTATGTTCCGTTGCTGTGTGTTTCCATTCCATGATTAATGTGATTTGAAGAGAAGTAATAAAATGAGCTCTAACATGGAAAGTAAGCGTTGTCAGGCACATGTCCACATAACATATTTTCTTTCTTTGTGTGTGAGGAATGTTTCCTGAAAGTTTGGCCGTACCTTTTTGTAACACCCTGTATAGTCAGTTGGTTCTCTTAAAAACCTGATTTTTCGCATCTTGTATTCACTCATTTCCAGTTTTCACTGTCAATGTTTCGCTGACGTAAAATATAGTTGGTATCGCCATAGTTTTGCAGAGTTTCATTAAGATTTCTTTCCTCGCTTTTTTATTCAGCATTCTGCATATGGTACTATTTATGTAACTGAAACTTCCAGTACTTTTCAGTGTATATGAGACTGCAGAAACAAGAGGGCAAAAAACAAAGAAGTCAACATGTAGATTGTATTTCATTCACTTTATTTTCCGGTCGTTTATTACAATTTTCCTTAGGACCGGGTCTTGCTTTTAAAAACAATGACTTATTTTTTCCTGCCGAGATTGTTAAATTGTAGTTCTTGGCACTTAAGTCTAATTTGTAAAGAATTTTTGAAGGATACGCTCACTATCAGCTACAAACAGTGTGTCATCAACAAAGAAAGTTGTCATTATGTAATTTCAATGGCTAGATTTATGAATCTAAAACGCCATTTCCTGTAGTTGTTGTCTTCACATATCACACAGTACTAGAGGTCTTAAGTGAGTAATGCAATCCCTTTTTTCCTCGGCCAGTTTCGGTCGGAAAAAAGCGGAATTTCCTGTGGGACATTGTAGAATATTAGCGATGCGGCGCTATATGTTGCCTTCAATATGATGTCTATAATGAATGAGCGTTCCAAGCAGAGAGCTGTCATTGAGTTTCTTTTGGAAGAAAACCAGAGCATTTGCAGATATTCATGAGCGCTTGCAGAATGTCTGCCGAGACCTGGCAGTGAACAAAAGCACAGTGAGTCGTTGGGAGAGGCGTCTGACATTATCGCAACAAGGTCGCGCAAAACCTGTCCTATCTCTCGCTTGCCGGCCGGCAGCTGTGATTCCTGCAATGACGGAAGGTGCGAACACCACGTTCGAGGTGATCAACGAATGCAATCGAACTTCTCCCTCTCCATGACAACGGAAGGTCTCACATAAGTCTGCACGCGACAGAGAAGCTCACAAAACTTCATTGGACTGTTCTTCCTCATCCATTCTACAGCTCGGATCTAGCAGCTTCCATCTTCCATCTGTTTGGCTCCATGAAAGATGCACTTCACACGGGGCAGTATGTGGATGATAGGGGAGATATCGATGGAGTAAGACGTTGGCTCCGACTTCCAGCAGTAGAGTGGTAGATACCACGTTGGAATACAGGCCCTCCCAATAAGGGGGCGTAAGGCCGCCGCATTGAACGGAAATTATGTTGAAAATAGGGTATGTAACCAAAAGACTGGGGAATGATATGATATTTGGAGTCCTAAATAAAACCAACCTGCTTTCGGAAAAAAAATGTGTTGCATTACTTATGGAATGCCCTTCGTAGACGTTAAAATTATCGGAGTCAAATTGCATTTTGCTCGTAAACCTAGATCTGTTGTTATTTTAACGTTGTTTTTCCGCCTACGGAAATTTTGTAGTCTTGGTACATTTTTTGGATTGCTGTTAGTAAGTAGTACAGTATGCCTTTCCCACAGCATTGTGTATCTACATTGTTGAAGGCTTTCGTGTAGTAAATAAGCAAATCATCCTTTTCCTGGCCTTATAGCCTGTCTTCGCGTGGTCGGCATTTTAATCTGGATTTGGCAAAGAGGGTGACCGGATGCTGTACCGTTCACCATGCCTTTCGCCTCTCGAAGGAATTCGTGTACGTCATCTGGTTGCGTCTAGTGTTATCCCATGTGAAAGTGTGAGAAAGTTATCGAAATGTTTGTGAATCGTAACTGAAGCAAGGCTTAGGCTCCAGTCCACCTAGTCTGATGCGGGGAAACGGCCTAAAAAACCATATCCATGCTGTACGTCACACCACCACTCGTTGTTAACCCCTTGGTCGGATTCGATCTGGCCCAGCGCAACTCCCAGAATCCCAGAAGCGGCGTGTTAACGCGCGCGGCTATTCGCACGGATTTCAATAACAGGCTATGTATTTCTCTATGGAATTCTAGATGCTTTTCAATTATTTGACTTAACATCTGAGATCACCAGTTCCCTAGAACTTAGAACTACTTAAACCTAGCTAACATAAGGACATCGCACACATCCATGCCCGAGTCAGGATTCGAACCTGCGACCGTAGCGGTCGCGCGGTTCCATACTGAAGTGCCTAGAACCGCTCGGCCACACAGGCCGGCTCCTGAATCCAGATTGCACCCCTAAAAATATATTTTCTAAAATTACAGCAAGTGTTCGTGTTGTTATCTTCTGATATACACAGCCTGACAAAGAAAAGGGGCACGCCGAAGGGAGGGGATCGAAATACAAACTTTACTGGTTATGACGTTATTGCAGTGAGTACAAAATGGAGCCAAATTTACAAAGAAATGGCAGTGAGTCCATTCATAAGTATGAAGCTACCTGAATACATGCAGTGATTCATTTGGGACATGTGTCGGAGAGCTGTTACATCCACGTGAGAGGCAAATTAACCCGCAACTGGTCCTTGGTATCCTGGCACTGGGGCGAACTTGATGTCCGAGCTGGTCCCACACCTTCTATCGGGGACAGATCTGCGGATCTTCCAGGCCAAGGGTGTTCTGGCGTAACCACAAACGCCAGAACGGAGAGGCGGAACGAAAGACCACAGAATGCAGCGAAGAATCGGCGGCCAGTGGTGCACGGAATCGGAGTGCGCCGCACCAGGCGCGGCACCTGCTACAGCTGCATAGAAACGCAGCACACGCTAGCCTCGGTTTGCCCCCCCCCCCCCTTTCACCCCCGAAATTCCAGAAGTCCTTCCAGATCCTTGAGCGCCATGCACTCTGCGTCCCCTTCTGTCCTCTACGACCTGATTCCTTTCCCCCATCTGCTCCTACCCCTCTACACCTCCCGCCGCCTTGATCCCCGTCATCGCCTGGTTGCTCCTCTCCTCTCCAATCCCCATCCTCTGTAACGCCTTCACTGTTGTGTCCCCCCTACCCTCCATCTCTACACCCTTCATCTTCTTCCCCAAGGTGGCTTCCATCAACTCCCCCTCCCGGATGATGCCCTCTCTCCCTCCATTTATCCCTCCTATCAACTCTGATCCTCACCTCCCCCTCCTTTCCTCTGTCCTTTCCCCGGGCTCCCTCCCCCCCCCCTCCTTCCATACTGTTGTTTTCACCCCATACCTAACTCTGCCTCCCTTCTCTCCAGTGTCCTTTTGTGTTTCCTTCCTCTGCCTTTCCCCATTCCCTCTCACGTCTGCTCTGCTCCCCCCTCCCCTTCTGAGTCCTCTCTCTCCGTCGGTTCCCCCCGCCCCCCATTCGTTTTTCTTCTCCTCCCCCATTTTTCCCCCTCATCTGTCTAGGTCGTTCCCCCACCCCACCCCACCCCCCATCTACCCTTGCCTGTGGTGTGTCATCTTCGTGCCACCTTTTTAGTGCAGTGTTTCCAGTGAATGTTACGTGTTGTGCATCTTTTCGGAAGTGTTGCGAACGGACATCATACTGTCACAGTGTGTGATTTTGTATCTCTTACGAACAGAAACCAGACTGTCACCATGTTTTCTAATTGTCTTTCTACTATTTTCCCTGTCTGCTTCCAATGTATTTTATTATCATCGCCGACCTTTTGTTTTATGTTTTAACTTTACATAATTTTCCGCTGTTTTACAATTTACGTCACCGTTTCATCGCCTGCTTTTGTTATTTCTTATCTTCTTGTGTTTTAAAAATTCTGTAGGCGGAAGAGCAGTGTACTAAGCTGCTGCCAGCCTGACCCCTTCGGGGGAATCGAAATCCAATAAAAGCCTCGGCCGCACAAGAACGGTCCGAGTGTGCAACGTGATTAGAGCTCCGCTGTCAGATCCGTATCAAGTGTTGCCTTGGACTTGGTGTATAGCAAGAACTGTGTTGTTTTCATGTCGCCTATCGCTAGCGACATTTGATGTAGTAAAAGTTAAGTATTATCAATTCGCTTTTCTGGAAATAAAACTATTAATGTTGTTTGTTTAAACTTGTTGTATAGCATTCCGAGAACACTGCAATCCGTAGGCACCCTGTTAGCGATGAGAGGGCAAGACGCCACAAAGCGAGTACCTCAACATCACACAGACATTCATAGAGACACATATCATGTGTAGAGTAACATTGTTCTATTGGAAAACGACACTTCGTTATTGACACATGATAGGTAACATATGAGGACGCAGGATGTCCTCAACGTACCATTGTGTCGTCAGTTTCCCTTCAGACACTACCAGCAGTGTCTTCGAGTCATAACTGATGACCTGTCACAACGTCACGCCAGGAGTACCACCGCTGTACCTCACCAAATAATTGGAAGAAGTGGACCTCTCCTCTCCTCAGGTTGGCTCCATACTTGCCGACGATGGTCATTCATGGTAGTGCAGCACGGCGATGCGTCGCTGAACACAGTGCGACATTCATCAGCTTCCAGGTCACGTCACCACTCCAACCGCAGCTATTTGTATTTTGGGGTAAATGGCAACATACAGATGGGACGCTAATAGCCTAGTCCGGCTGCACCTTTCTCAGATCAAGGGTGCGGGACGACACACAATGTTGCCTCATTCTGCCTTCTTTAGAACTTTTAAAAAATTTCGCAAATATTTTGGCCTGCGAACATCGCGCTCTTTTTAACTTGCAGATCAACTCTCGTTCCAACACGCCCCCCGAACTGTAACTCGTTCACACCCACTAGTCCATCGCTCATATCCATCCACTCCCACTCGCCCATTCCCACTCACTTATTCAACCCAACTCATAGTCGTTATATGCCGGCCGGGGTGGCCGAGCGGTTCTAGGCGCTACAGTCTGGAACCGCGCGACCGCTACGGTCGCAGGTTCGAATCCTGCCTCGGGCATGGATGCGTGTGATGTCCTTAGGTTAGTTAGGTTTAAGTAGTTCTAAGTTCTAGGGGACTAATGACCTCAGAAGTTAAGTCCCATAGTGCTCAGAGCCATTTGAACCATAGTCGTTATCTCTTTTTGTCTCTCTGACTGTCACTGTCTCCTGTCCACAGCCACAGTCACCTTCCTTTTGTCCTACTACTCCTGTTTCCTGTCACTGTACCGAGCGAGGTGGCGCAGTTGTTTTGCACACTGGACTCGCATTCGGGAGGACGACGGTTCAAACCCCTCTCCGGCCACCCTGATTTAGGTTTTCCGTGATTGCCCTAAATCGTTTCAGGCAAACGCCGGGATGGTTCCTTTGAAAGGGCACAGCCGATTTCCTTCCCCATCCTTCGTAATCCGAACTTGTGCTCCGTCTCTAATGACCTCGTTGTTGACGGGACGTTAAACACTAATCTCCTCCTCCTCCTCCTTTTCTCACTTTCACTGTCACCCTCTTACTTTCTCATTCCGTCCCACTGCTGCTGTCTCTTCTCACTATAACTATCTCTCTTTTCCTGGTTGTTATTGTCATACACTCATTATCACTTGCTCTCATCCACATCCACTTCCTCCTTTTACTTGATCTTCTGCCAGTGGCACTGTCTCCTTCGCTCTCAGCATAAAAAAGGGCAAATATGTACGCACGCCAAAATTTTTAGGAAAAGCTGCTGAGGAAGGCAGAATGAGGCAGCCGCTACCTCACTTTTCAGTCTGCGTCTTCCAAACAGGAGCACATTTGGCTTTTTGATTCTCTTCTTTTCCCTTCAACAGCAGTGCATGTCACTCATATAAAAAGAACTTTATGGGTCTGTTGAACTTTGATAGTTTACTTACGCGGAGGCGAAATTATGCAACTCTAATTTTACACCTCAGACCGGTTTTTATGTGTACAAAAAAATTTCATGCTCTTCAGTATGACAACTCAGGGTTCCCAGAACCATTCTGGGGAGATACTTTAACGAAGATGCTTTACAGCATATTTCTCCGTGTTACGTCAAATCATAAACTAAGTTCGCCGCGCGAAGTGGCCGCGCAGTCTGAAGCTTCATGCACGGGTTGGCGCGGCTCCTCCCGCCGTAGGTTCGAGTCCTCCCTCGAGCATGGGTGTGAGTGTTGCTCTTAGCATAAGTTGGTTTACGTAGTGTATAAGTCTAGGGACCGATGACCTCAGCAGTTTGGTCTCTTAGGAATTCACACACATCTGAACATTTGAAATTAAGTTTTTGGCCCACACTGACTTTTTACGTGCGTATTTTAATTGTTCAAGCAAGATAACTTTGAACCTGTACATCTCGGAAGCGGATAAAGATATCAAGAAAATTTTCAAGTGTTCTCGAGATCGGGATCTTAGGCATACATCGCTGTGCATACCCGTCTTGAAAGCTGGGGTTCGGTTTTGGTACCCAAAAACTAATGTTTTTGGGTGTTTCTGGATAACGGAAGAAAAATTTTGAAAACCAGAAGATGGCACTTCTAGATATATGGCTAGGGACAAAGAATATAACGCTAAAATTTCAGCAGCGTGCTGGGTTATTTATTATTAACATTTCGCCACATACTGGAATTTACGAATGTATCTTATATGTATATGTAAGGTAATTTGAACCTCCGTATCTCGGAAACGGATAAAAATATCAGTAAAATTTTCAAGGTTGTTCGTAATCTGGATCCTAGGAAAATGTAGTAAAAATTTCATTTTTTTGCTGTGCAAGGCCATCTTGGAATCTGCTGTCCGGTTTCGGTAGAAAAAGTGATAAAAAACGCGTTTGGTTTTTTTTATGAGGAACCGCCCGTGAACTAAGGGTTTTTGAAAACGGGTACATGTAAAGAATAGTTTCAAGGTTGTTAGAGATCGGGATCGTAGGAGTATATCATGAAAATGTCCGTCATTTGCTGTACATAGCCGTCGTGGAAGCCGTGGCTCTGTTTTTGTTCGAAAAAAGTTGTAAAAAAATCATTTTGGTAGCCTTCTAAGGATCCACCCATGAACTAGCGGTGTCTCCATAAGGCCGTTAAGGCCCATCGTAGATTGCATCAAATTCAAAGAGAACAAATCGATTTGCTTCATTTGCGTAAGCGAGAGGAAGTGTGTAATGTTCATACTTTGACACTGTACTGTAGGATAGTGACATAACAATGAGGCGATCCTTCTTTTGTATATACAAATGGTCCCTAACACAAAGACTATCCAAAACACGTGACCCTGCTTTTGTATCACCGATAGAACCCGAGATGCGACTCCTGGAAGAATCTCGATTAGATACGCGGCGTTTCGGGAGATACACTATGTGATCAAAAGTATCCGGACGTCTGGCTCACCCTTAGCCTTGATGACATCTTCCACTCTCGCAGGCATACGCTCAGTCAGGTGCTGAAAGGTTTCTTGGGTGCTTAAAACATCAATACAGGCCTGTGCTGTGATAGTACCACGCAAAACAACAAGGGGTGCAAGCCCCCTTCATGAAAAACACGGCCACACCACAACACCACCGCCTCAGAATTTTACTGTTGGCACTATACACGCTGGCAGATAACGTTCACCGGGCATTCGCCATACCCACACCCTGTCATCGGATCGCCACATTGCTTACCGTGACTCGTCACTCCACACAACCTTTTTCCACTGTTCAGTGGTCCAGTGTTTACGCTCCTTACACCAAGCGAAGCGAAGTTTGGCATTTACCCGCGTGATGTGTGGCTTATGAGCTGCTGCTCGGCCATGAAATTCAAGTTTTCTCGCCTCGAGCCTAACTGTCATAGTAGTTGCAGTGGAAAGTGGATACTGATGCAGTTTGGAATTCCTGTGTGATGGTCTGGATAGAAGTCTGCCTGCTAAACATTACGACCCGCTTCAACTGTCGGCGGTCTCTTGTCAGTTAACAGACGAGGTCGGCCTGTACGCTTTTGTGCTGTGCGTGTCCCTTCACGTTTCCACTTGACTATTACATCGGAAACAGTGGACCTAGGGATGTTTAGGAGTGTGGAAATCTCGCGTATAGACGTATGACACAAGTGACACCCAATGACCTGACCACGTTCGAAGTCCGTGAGTTCCGCGGAGCGCCCTATTCTGCTCTCTCACGACGTCTAATGACTACAGAGGTCGCTGATATGGAGTACATGGCAGTAGGTGGCAGCACAATGCACCTAATATGAAAAACGTAAGTTTTTTGGGGTGTCCGGATACTTTTGATCATGTGTCTGGTGCAGTTGTCAGGTCGGTTACTGCTGCTGCAATGGTAGATTATCAATATTTAAAAGAGATTGAACGTGGTATTATAGTCGGCGCACAGGCTATGGGACACAGCATTTCCGAGGGAGCGATGAAGTGGGGATTTGCCCATACGACCATTTCTCGAGTGTACTGTGAACATCAGGAATCCGGTAAAAATCAAATTTTGGCACTTCAGTGTACATTCTTTCTCTATATATACAATTTTAAAGAAAAATTGTATCCACGACAATGTGTTGTTTTGTTTTCTTGCTCGCAGTCGTTTTTAAAAGATAACAGGAAAGTTGTATTTATGGCTTGTCGGTCTATGATTAGAAATTGGTACGGAATCTGGATCGTCCGATACTTCATAATCCTAGCCGTTCGCTGATAGGGCGGTGGGAGGGGGAGGACATGGAAATAGATGAAGAGAGGGGAGGAGGAGATTAGGACATATATTCAATTCCCATATTTATTTAGCGACTGCAGAGCAGTGTCATGTTCGCTAGTTGGGAGGCATTTACTCAGTGATAATTTGACAACATGATTGATAAAACAACTTCCCTCGTGCAAATCTCAAGCCAGTTTTACACGAGCTGCTCGTGAATCAGCAGCCAAAAACGTTGCGAGTGTGTCTGTGATGTCGATGACCTATAGACTGTGTCGAGTGTGGAGCTCGAAATTTGCGAGTATGCTGCACTTCGCGCATTCGCGAAAGCAGGGGACTGTGGTGACTTATACTAATATTGGAATTTAGCCTATTCTGGTCGAGCTCACTCCTATTATAACAAATAGCCTTCACAACCTTTATTATGATATTTGTTTTTGTTTTCGTGACACACTGATAAGGTTGCACGAGGTCCTGGTTTTTTTTTTTTTTTTTACTACTCTCTTGCGTTATCCTACATGATGACGGTCGGTAAATAAAATCATCGCAACCGGATTACCAACGTACAAAACAAAAATGCTACGAACCTACGCACCAACCTAATAGATCTTGTGAAAGGGGTGCAAACAACAAAACAAAATACTTGTAAATCACAACATAAATCAGACACATAACCATGAACGAAGAGGTTTGTGACGAAGATTTACAGTTATCAAAAGCAGTGCTAGCTATTTAATCTGATGCAGCATCTCATAAGCAACAATTCTGGCGGGAAAGTTTTCTATGAATCATAAAACAACGCTGAATACCCTATAAAATAACACTGATCAGTCAGGATATTATGAACACCGACCTATTATCGATACAAACAAATCCAGGCGATAGCAGCTTCACCTGGCGAGGAATGACTGCTACTCAGACGCACGGTGTATGCGGTATTAGTGAGCGTGCTGTGCTTGTGTAGAATGGGGGAGCCGCTACGTCTCTTTGAGTTTGACCGAGCGCAGATGGTGATAGGCAGTAGTCTCGGGAAGAGCATTTCGAAAACTGGACGACTTGTTGGGTGTTCGAGGAGTGCTGTTCGAGTGAGTGTCTTTAACACGTGGCGAAACGAAGGTGAAACGACGCCCAGACATCTTGGAGTTGAGCGGCCACTCCACATTACAGATGTCGTAGGCTGGGCAGACAGGTAAAGCAAGACAGGTGACGAACTTTGGCGGAAGGGACATCAAACTTCAATGATGGGTAGAGTACAAGTGTGTCTGAACACACTATGCACCCAACACTCCTAAAAATGGGCCTCCGCAGCCGACGATCCATGCCATGTGATAATGTTAACACATCGGCAACTACGACTGAAATGGGCACATTACCATTGGCACTGGAAGTTGGCGCTGTGCCAGAGCGTTGCATGGTCTGACGAATCCCGATACCATCTTCACCATGCCGATGGGAAGGCGCGAATCGCTCGTTTTCCAGGGGAACAGCTCGTTGACACCATTCATGCGGAACGGAGACAAGCTGGCGGCGGCTCCATAATGCTTTCGCGAACATTCACGTGGGCATCCATGGGTCCAGTGACCATCGTGCAAGGCTGCATTACTCCCAGGGAGTTTCGTACACTGATTGCAGACCACTAACATGTTCTGGCACAGCGCCAACTTCCTATGCCAATGGTAATGTGTCCATTTCAGTCGTAGTTGCCGATGTGTTAACATTATCACAAGGCATGGATCGTCGGCTGCGGAGGCCCATTTTTAGGAGTGTTTCCCGACGGTAGGGGCATTTTTCAGTAGGACAATGCACCATGTCACAAGGCTAGGACTGTGATGGAGTGGTTCGAGGAACACAGTGACGAGTTCCAGTTGGTGTGCTAGCCCCCCAGCTCCCCATTTCTGAACTCGATCGAACACATCTGGTACGTGATAGAACGTGTCGTCAGAGCTCATTGCCTCCATCCCAGAAATTTAGGGGATTCAGGTTACTTGTGTGATTAGATGTGGTGCCACGTCCATCCAGCGACCTACTCTCGTCGGAACATCTGCTGGTCATTTTCGAGATAGGCATGGACGGCGTGGGGCCACCGAAACGACGTCGGCAGCTAGGGAGGGTTAATTGGGAACAGTTTAGAGAGGAACTACAAGACTCTCTTGCCACTGTTCCAGGCCCTGATATCGTCGGCACATACGAGACACTGCAGCAGTTTACAGGGACACTCTCCGGGCTGTAGACGCTGCCTCACCCAGGGGTTCACAAAGGCCTGCTGACAGATCACGTCAGCTCCCCCCTGAGATATTGCAGGCCATTTCGTATAAGAAAAGGTTTTTCCACAAATGGCAAATTACACGCCACAGTTGGCTGACTTCACCGCGGGATAAAGGTGGCCGTGGAAAACCACAGAAATCCAATCTGGGCAGGCAAAATAGCCATGCTTCGCGTTGAAGATGCCCTGCCTGGCGAATAACCAAGCACTTCGTAAAGAAAGGGCACCGTCTTCCTCCTCTGCAAGTCGGCGGAGGGGTTGTCTGCGAGCCTGACGTAAACCTAATGTCTTGGCTGACAGCTTCACGAAAAACTCCACGCCGATAGAGGATAATATAGATGAAGAGCATACACAAACTGTGCAACAACGGCTGCCCATTTTCCTTGAACACGACGCAGATGACGCTAGTGACCCCGTCACTGAGGGGTCCAACTTCGCTCCATAAATATCAGGAAGACCTGCGGCTGTGACCAGGTGGAAGCCCTTATGATGAAACAACTGTCGCTGATGCACTGCGGACTGGCAGCTACCACTCTGCGTGGAAACACGCGGAGGTGGTTGCCATTCCCAAACAAGGCAAAGACGCGAGGCTTCCACTAAACTACCGGCCGATAAATATGCTCCCTGTTCTGTCTAAGGTATTCAAAAGAATTTGTATAGCAAACGGCTCATGGAGCTTGTACTGGGGGTTCCGACGCCACACGTCAGACTCACCGCGCCATATCCGCGTGAGCGGACGTTTCATGTTCGTGCCGGATAGGCCTATACGTGCGGGAGTGCCGCAGGTATCGGTTCTCGGCCCCTACTGTACTCCCTGTGTACATCTGATGTACCACTCATCGACAGGGTATCCCTTGCAGTATATGAGGTCGACACCGCACTCGACGCGCGTTCCCTAAGGATTGGCATCGTTCGCCGCCGCTTGCAGGAGGCATGCGACGTCTTGTGAGCCTGAGCTACGAAATGGCGCCTTAAGTTCAATGCCACTAAAAACCAGGCTGTCTTAATAACGTCACGTAGAGTGCCCATGGGCCTTCTTCAGCCGCTGCGAGTCATGGGAGGCCCCGTCCCCTGGTCTCTCACGGCTAAATGTCTAGGGGTAACTCCCGATAGGCACCTCACCTGGAAACCGCATATCCGTGAGGTCTGGGGGACGGCGCATGCATGTTTGAAAGCACTATATCCCCCAATAAACCCAGAATCAACGCTTCCTCCACACTGTGGAATTATGCTATATCTGGCACTGATCTGACCAGTGCTGAAACACGCGTTTGCAGTGTGGGAGAACGGAGCCGATCCACAAATACGTCGGCTCCAAGGAGTGCAAGGGAGTGTACTGCGACTCGCCTTGCACTTACCGCAAAACGGGTGGCCTTGCATTAGGAAACATGGATCCCCATGATAAGGGATCGCATAAAACAGAGTGCGCGACGGTTCTATGAATCTGACAATCGGCTACTTTCAAGTCTGGGAAACCGGCCGCACCGACGACGGACTACCACGTGGCCCGAGATGCTTCGGCAATGAGATAGGCAGTACACAAACGCGTCAAAGCTCCAAACGTATACAGGACAAACACGATAGCTGGGTCAATGAAACACATTTAGAGGGAATACGGGAACAGTTACGCAAAATTTAGTCTGTGCAAAAACAGACAGTAAGGGCTGTCCTTTCAGAAAAAGAGCAGGTGTGTGACTTACCAAGTTTCATTGCTTCCGTGCCACAATGAATCGCCGCCGTTACCCGTGGCAAAGCCGGACATACCGGCTATTAGGTAGGCGGTTATACTGTTCTTTCTGAACAGTGTATGTTCACCAGCAAACAGAATTTACGAAAAAAAAGGAAGGTAACCATTTACTGAAATACGCCTCCTGCGGACCAGCCTCGTTCTCACGTGGCACTTTCTCATCCCATACACCCCAATAAGCGTGACCGGAGAAAAACAGCCGTGTCCACGCTTTCACAATTTCTCCCAGAATGCCGACAGAATGTGGTGTTCAATGGCTATTCCACACGTGGAGGGGAGAGACACAGACGTCACACTTCAACTAGTGGAGGCTTAGTCTTTGGCAAGGTGTGTTGAAATCGATAGTTCGTGGTCAGGTTGTTCGCAAGAAGTAGCAGACGAAGCGAAACAATGATAGACTGAGGAGCTTTCATTGAGAAGCCAAAGCGCACTTAGAAATTGACAAATAGCAACTAATATGGAGCTGTGTCTCTTCGATAAGCGCTACAGACGCATAAACGACAGAACGAGGGAGAGAATGACTCGTTCAAGACGACAGCCTACGTGTCTCACACTGGGAATGGTTCCGCAAAAATAGGCAGAGTATAGAAAAATCGTCATGTTAAAGTGATCTTCCGTCGTCCAGGAAAATTTTCGGTGCACCTAAGATCGGTCATGGATGACTGACTAAAGCGCAAGGCAGGAGTTTATAGGACTCCGCCTATGTTCGGCAAGTCTTTTAACATAGGGCAAATCACGCGCTCTGCGCGTTATGGTACGACGTTTCTTCTCTTCAATCCAGTAAGTTCTCTATTGCCAGACACTGTATTTCTATTGATCTTTCGACAGATTATAATTAAATAAAAATTGTGGTCCATGCATCGAACCTATGGAATTCAATCAACTAGGGCTTTATAGATCGAGACGGTGATTTCCCATTGGATAGTACATTGAGAAACTCGGTGCTCTGCGTAGCCGTTTTCTTTCTTCGGTTTTCTGGAACTAGGCGGATACGGCTAATATCAGCTCCAAAACTGGAGCTGCTACTCAGGCACCAGAGCACGTGTGGCGTACTGAGGGTTTTCTAGGTTAGTGAAACAGTTCATTGCGGCCAATGAATAAATGGCTGCCTGCCGAAAAGGAAGAGAGATTTACCACATTGCTTTCAGGGAAGAACTTTCGTCCTTGAAGATCGGAAAGAGAAAATGTTAATATCATATTACTTAACTCCTGGGGTCTTGATGTAAGGTCCCAGAGGTAGTATCGCAGTGCCCGTACATTAAGAGATTGGTTGAAACCAGATGCGACTTTCAACGATATTGTGAATTTATATTGGAATAGACCTATACATCGCAAGCGTAGGATAGTCGCTGATGGTGATGGCGTGAAGAGCTCGATAACGCCCTGTAAGATCATAACAGAATCCAAATGTGAAATAACCTGGGTAAAGGCAAGCATCCAAGGTGGGCCAAACGGCGTAATCGGCTGCTTTTATTGACCATGTGCCACAAGGGCCGTACTACCAGATCGCTTCAGGGAAAACTTGGAATTATCGCATGTAAGTTTCCCGTTCATGCCATTGTGTAAGGGACAATCAAACGAAAACCGAACACCAGCAACAGCGGGACCTTGGAATGCTTCCATTCGAAAGTGAGCACCACTCGCGTTAAGACCTTTTTCCCACTGGAAGACGAGAAGACCAATTCCCGTTTCGCACAACGCGGTCAGCCGCTGACGGGTCCACGACCGCATCTACTCTTTCACTTCCACGTCTGACAAACCGACGTTCACGCATATCACTCTTCGTCAGGTCGCCTAAGATATGAAATCACACGGTGAAAAATCCTGGCTGTAAAGAGTCTGTTGCAGTGTTTACAGCCAAATCGGTAGCCTTCGTCCGATTGGCATTGTGGGAGCGGGCGTCATCGTGACCTCCTCCTTCGAGTGCAGAGACTCTTTGCTCGTCGAGTTTCGCGAGCATGGAACCACAATCTATGCGCAGCACTATGAAGACACTTTTCAGGAACTGGGACGCTCCATAAAATCAAAACGCCCAGGAATGCTGTCGGACGGAATCATTGTGCTGCACGATAACACCCGCCCCCACACTGTCAAGTGGGCGAAGGTTGCGCTTTAACGGTTCTGATGGGACACAGTACAACATCCTCCGCATTGAAACTTCCTAGCAAATTAAAACTGTGTGCCGGACCGGGACACGAACTTGGGACCTTTGCCTTTCGCGGGCAAGTGCTCTACCAACTGAGCTACGCAAGCACGACTCACGCCTCGTCCTCACAGCTTTACTGCTGCCAGTACCTCGTTTCCTACCTTCCAAACTTAACAGAAGCTCTCCTGCGAACCATGCAGAACTAGAGCTCCTGAAAGAAAGGATATTGCGGAGACATGGCTTAGCCACAGCCTGGGGGATGTTTCCAGAATGAGATTTTCACTCTTCAGCGGAGTGTGCGCTGATATGAAACTTCCTGGAAGATTAAACCTGTGTGTCGGGCCGAGACTCGAACTCGGACCTTTGCCTTTCGCGGGTAGGCGCTCTACGAACTGAGCTACCCGAGCACGACTCACGCCCCGTCCTCACAGCTTTACTTCTTCCAGTATCTGGTCTCCTACCTTCCAAACTTTACAGAAGCTCTCCTGCGAACCATGCAGAACTAGCACTCCTGAAAGAAAGGATCGTGCTTGGGTAGCCCAGTTGGTAGAGCACTTGCCCGCGAAAGGCAAAGGTCCCGAGTTCGAATCTCGGTCCGGCACAGTTTTAATCTGCCAGGAAGTTTCATATCAGCGCACCCTCCGCTGCAGAGTGAAAATATCGTCCTCCGCATTCCCCGGATCTTTCGTTGTACGATTTTGACCTTCTTGGTGACCTGATGGAAGACATGTGTGAGCGTCGGGTCAGTTGGACGAGGAATTGCAAGAGTGGTTGCGTTTGTGTATCTGTCAGCGGCCGACCCTTTCCGCGAAACAGGAACTGACTGTCTCCTCTTCCAGTGGGATAAATGTCGTACACTTTTGAATGAAACCATTCCATGGTCCCGTTGTGGCGGGTGTTCGGTTTTCATTCGACTGCATCATAGTGTGTAAAACGACATTGTGTTCAAACATTGTTTATTTTTATATCCTTCCGTGTGACGTGGAATCATACATGGGAGAGAAGCATCTTATAACGGAGCTATTGAATGGGTGATTCATGCGATAAAACTAGTGCCAAAGACAGGGATTAGCGTCAGATTGTTTTGAATGTCATATCTGAAAGTTACTTCATGAAATAGTTAGAGAATCAACTCCTACCTAACAGATCCGATATCTCCTAAACAGCTGATGTAGAAGAGAGCTCATAAGGCTGTTTCAGCGTCATTGGCTATTGGTTTCACAATAAATATGTAGAAAGAAAGAAAAATATTTTTGCTTAGAAACAGTGATAGGAAACAAACTGCGAAGTATCTGAGGAGTCAACATCAAATATTCAGTTCCTAAGAGGAAGATACGCAACAAAGGCGGACGAAATTTCAGAAGCATTGTGCAATACACTTTAGACCAGTATGTGCCAAGCAAGAATGTGACCGAGCAAGAATGTGAGTGATGGTAAATACCCATCGTGGTATAATAGCTGTGTTACAAAGTTGCTATGAAAGCGAGGAGAGCTTCACCACCATAGAAATGATGAGTGAAATCAGTATTAGTGTCA
Source organism: Schistocerca piceifrons (assembly GCF_021461385.2). Classification (NCBI taxonomy): domain Eukaryota; kingdom Metazoa; phylum Arthropoda; class Insecta; order Orthoptera; family Acrididae; genus Schistocerca; species Schistocerca piceifrons. The sequence goes on along the minus strand of NC_060145.1, from coordinate 322,504,047 downwards.
GTGGTGTTAACAACTGAAATCGTTAAAAATGAACAAAGCTCCATAGAGCGATGGAATCCCTATCAAATTCTCCACTGAATTTGCGGCTGAGTTAGCCTCTCGTCTAACTATGGTCTATCCTAAATCCATCAAAGAGAAAATCGTGCCCAATACTTGGAAGAAAACACAAAAAAAATGGTTCAAATGGCTCTGAGCACTATGGGACTCAACTGCTGAGGTCATTAGTCCCCTAGAACTTAGAACTAGTTAAACCTAACTAACCTAAGGACATCACAAACACCCATGCCCGAGGCAGGATACCTGCGACCGTAGCGGTCTTGCGGTTCCAGACTGCAGCGCCTTTAACCGCACGGCCACTTCGGCCGGCGGAAGAAAGCACAGGTCAATCAATCTGCAAGAAGGGTAGTAGAAGTGATCCACAAAACTACCGTCCAATATCCTTGACATCGATTTGTTGTAGAATCTTAGATGATATTTTGAGCTGAAATATCTTGTATTACGAAAACTTCGCTCATGTGAAACCTAACTCGCACTATTCTCATATGAGACACTGAAAGCTTTGGATCAAGGCTGTCAGGTAAATGCAATATTTCTTCATTTCCGAAAAGCAATTGACTCAGTACCACACCTACTCCTTTTGTCCAAATGCGATTATATGGAGTATCAAGGGAAATACGTGGCTGGACTATGGACCTTTTTGTAGGGAGGACGCAGCATGTTATCTTGGATAAGAGTCATTAACAGATGTTGTAGTAACTTCTTGTGTGCCCCAGGGAAGCGTTATGGGACCCTTTCCCGTGACTACAATATCATGACTACAATACAATGAGTCACCTGTCTGTAACACTCTGTAGGGATATGAAATGGAAAGATGGCATAAGTTCAGTTGTGGGTAAAACAGTAGATTTCTGTCATGAAATTGCAGGCTAACAAATGCGTGAATACATTTAATAAAGCTGTATGCATCTGACGTAGATGTTAGCTTTCTCAACTAAGGCTTCACTGTCTTATCGTTCGACTCTGTCTGGTTTCTGTACCAGTTGTAAATAATCTATTTTATCCCTGCTACCTTCCAAATTTCAAATAGTGTTGTCCAATCACCACTGTCAAAATATCCTCAAATCAACAACTGCTAGAAGAGAAGGTTTTGCCTTGTTTTCAGTCAATCTTCTAACTTATGTTGTAGAGTGAGTATTGCCTCACCTGTTCCTACATTTTCCCAGAAAGTAAACTAATTTTCCCCATGGTCGGCTCCTAATTGTTTTCTTTCTTCTATAAATAATTTGTGTCAGTATTTTGCAATCTTGACTTATTAAAAGTACACTAATGGTTCGGTAGTATTCACACCTATCAGCACGTCCGTTCTTAGGAATTGGAATTATGATATTGTTATTGAAGTCTGAGGTATTACCCGTATATCATACTTCTTGTTCACCAAATGGAGAAACTTTGGGATGGAAGGCTCTCCCAGAGATCTCAATCATTCTTGGGGAACGTCGTGTACTCCAAAACCTTGTTTAGACTTAAGTCTTTCAGTGCTCAGTCAAATTCTGCTCACAGTATTATATCCCCAATCCCACCTGCACCACCTTCCGTTTCTCGCTTTATGATGTTGTCTTTAAATTTTTTTTCTCTGTTGGACTGTCTGTACAGCAGGAATAGTCAACATTCAAGGATGCTACAGGAACGATCATTCGAAGCATTGTCTAGTAAGCACGAACTCTAAAATGCGTATCTTAAGAGATATGAGCACTCGCCCAGTACAAGTGAAGTGTTTCACAGCTGCGAAGACGAGTTAGTGCTCATAGCTGATATGGTACGAGGGATTTCCAATAAGTAATGCAATACATTTTCACTCCCGGCCAGTTTCCGGTAAAAAAATGCGGAATTGTTTGTGGGACATCGTGGAATATTCTCGCCTCACCCCTTACAGTTTCATGGTGTTCCGATTGGTGGAGCCTTCAAAATGGCATCTGTAACGGAGGTGCGTTCCAAGGAGAGAGCTGATATTGAGTTTCTTTTGGCGGAAAACTGGAGAACCGCCTGTTCATAGGAATTTCAGAATGTCTACAGAGACCGGATAGTGATCAGAAGCAGGGCGAAACATCTGTCCTGTCCTGGGTGCCAGCCAGTCGCTCATAGCTGCGACTCCTGCAACGTTAGAACGTGCGGACACTCTAATTCGAGGTGATCGAAGATTCACAGTCAAAAATCTCGCTGCACAACTGAATGTTTCTGTTGGCAGTGGTGACACACTCTTCCTACAGCCCTATCTCGCACCCTCCGAATTCTGTTTGGCCCAGTGAAGGATGCATACCACTAGATGCAGTACATGATGGTGGGAAGTTATTGATGCAAGACGTTGGCTCCAACATTGAACTGTACAGTGATACCATACGGGCATCCAGGTCATCCCAGTAAAGTGGCGTAAGGCAGTCGCATTGAACGGAATTACGTTAAAAAATAGGGTTTCTTGGTTGACGGGTGGAAACTAATACGGTGTACTAGGATCCTGAGTAAAACCAACGATTTCAGAAAAAAATGTTTCATTACTTATTGGTAGACCTCGTATGTACTTTAGGGCCCATGTTTACTGGACTTTGTTGCTTCGAATGATCGTTTCTGTCATACACCCGAATACTGACCATTCCATTTAATATTCCCTGAATATTCCTTTCGGCTTTCCCTTCTTTGCTTAATACAGGTTTGCTGTCTCAAGCTCTTGATATTCGTACGACTGCTACAGTAACTACCTAAAATATCTATAATTAACCTAAAGTGAACTGACTATATAAATCAATTTGTAGGAAAAACAGATGCCAAGTCGAGATTCACTGGTGTAATTTCAAGGAAATGTGATTCGTCCACAAAAATAGTGATTCAGAAAACCCTTCTTAGACCGATTCTTGAAGACCGTCATCACTTTGGGACACTTACCATGTAGGGTTAACGGGAGGAGATGAAGAAGATCCAATGAAGAACGTCACGCTTCATCGCCAGATCGTTTAACCGCCACAGGAGCGTTACGAGAAAGCTCAGCAAATTCAAGTGGCAGTTGCTATAAGAGAGGTGTGTGTGGCGATAAGAGTTTCTAATGAAATCGGAGACTGCATGTAAGAAGAAGAGTTGGGCAACGTGACACTTCTCCCCACATATGACCACAACCCGAAGATCAGAAATATTCAAGTCCATACAGGCAATTGCAATTCGAACAGCAGGAAACGTTGCATTTCTTGTGAGCTTTCAATTTTTTGTCATTTAAAATAGACATTAAGTTATAATAACTTGTGAGAAATCGCAGCTGTGACGAACAAATGCTTCAGGTATTTTTAAGTGGCACATTCACCATAATTTAATAAAATCACGCGATTCTGTGTCTCGAAGCTCTGAAAATGTTCGAAATAAAATTTAAAATGAAGGTAAATTTTGCCGTTTAAGTTGGCATTAATGTGATATTTTTAGAACAGTGTAATTTTCATCATTTTTCATAATTTTTTTGAAAAACCCAGTTTTAAATGGAATAAAAATTATGCCATATTGTTCAGCATTTGATTTAAAATAATGTTAGTAAACATTTTTATGGTATCTTCAATGGAGAGCTGTAGAAAAAAATGAAAAGTAAACAGAAACAGCTCCAAGATCCGCTGGCTGCGTTACGCAATATTACGCAACACAACGCCCCAAGACCGCTTCGTATGATGAGGGACTGCAGGCAGCCCATCGCAACCGAAGTACAGCGCGAGAGTATTTTTTTTATTTTATTTTTATTTTTTTTCAGGCTTCAGACAAGGGGTGCCATAAAACTTAAAACTGAAGCATGTGTAATAGAAACAAGTTCGAACCTATGTTAGTTTAATCCTTGTCAAAATCGTGTTTGTGCTTAATATATGAAAACAGGTTTTTAAAGGTTGTATTAATCGTTGTTATGTTATTGTTATACGCCTCCATCAACAATACACACTCATCTTCAAAATGAATCGTAGTTCACTGAAATCTTATGTAAGGTTCTTGAGTTACACGACAGGCAAATTTTCTCGCCCGGAAAATAATGCAAACTTCATCGAATTTTAGCTCGAACAGTAGTAACCATTTGAGAGATAACTTGATAAAAATTGTTTTCTCTTACAGTAATTGACGCACTTACAAATTACTAACGATTTTAAAAATTCCAGCTCGACTTTCTCAATTTTCATCTGATCAGACGGTCGTTCTTCCAGAATGGAACAGTGAAGGCTTACTGGTACGTGAGATAGCCTCCGCCACGCACTTTAAGGTGGCTTGCGGATTATACAAAGATGTACATGTAGATCGACAGCGTGACGTTTTACCACGGAGGCCGCTCTCAGCAACGCATAGATTTGTAAAGCTCAAGCGCGTGCTAGCAATTAGTGTTCGCATGCACCGATGGGTTCTTAGTTCTGTAGCGCAGCTTACGGTCGCCATTACACACCCGAAAATGACCGGAAAACTCGGCGCCGACGTACCGTGGCAACGAGTTAACCTATGTCAGGACATCCCTCTTTAATGCCATAGAACAGCAACAAGCATTTTCTCTGGCAACGCATATTTTGTACAAGTAATCGGCTTAGGAAGATGAAAGTGCAGAGTTATCAATTGTCTAATCAATAACCAATGTGGCTTGCTGTCACTGCCAGAAAAAAATGCAGTTTTATTTGAAATGCTGACAAATCTACATATCAAACTTTGAAGACTAGTCTCCGTTTTGTTGTCAGATTAAACGCCATCTAAATTCCATCCTTACCCTCTCCGTCCAGAGACAACCAGTGTGTTGAAAGCCGTTTGGCTCTCACTCATAAGAAAGGAATAACTGACTTGAGATCTTGGGCTTTAGACTTCTTAATCTAGATTCCGTTGTTGTAAAGCCGCTTAAATTTAACTTTTGCGGAATATTTGCATTGTTTCGGATTGCAGTTGGACGTGAAGTACCTGCCTAGATGTGCCACATGAATATACAAGGGGCGTTCAAGAAGTAATATAACAAATTTTTTTATCGGCCACATGCGGTTGAAAAGACTGCCGAATTTGTTCTGGGACGTCGTGGAATATTCCTGCTTTAGCTTGTGTAGTTTAATGAAGATCCGATAGAAGGCGACGCTATACGTAGCCTTCAAAACAGCGATTGTAACGAAGGTGCGTACCAAGCAGAGAACTATCATTGAGCTTCTTTCGGCGGAAAACCAGAGCGTCGCAGATATTCACCGGCACTTGGCGAATGTCTGCGAAGACTGACAGTGAACAAAAGTACGTTGAGTCGTTGGGCGAGGCGTCTGTCATCTTGGCAGCAAAGTTGTGCCTAACTGTTCGATTTCCCGCGTGCCGGCTGGCCGCGCATAGCTGTGGCTCCTGCAATGTTGGAACGTGCGGACACCCTCGTTCGAGGTGATCGACGGATGACAAACACCTCGCTGCTCAACTGCATGTCTTTGTTAGTAATCCTGACATATTCGTCCACCAGTTGGGCTACTCAAAGGTGCCTGCCCGCTGGGTTCCACGCCTCTGCCCGAATACTACACATTTTTTGGCCCACTGAAGTATGCAATCCGCGGGAATCAGTACGTGGATGATAGGGAGTTTATTGATGCAGCAAGACATTGGATTCGACGTCGATCAGTAGAGTGGTACCATGCGAGCATACAGGCCCTCCCAGTGAGGTGACGTAAACCGTCGCATTGAACTGTGATTAAGCTGCAAAACAGATTGTTGATGGCAGATGAGTGGGGAATAATATAATGTACTGGAATCCTGAATAAAACCAACCTGCATTCAGAAAGAAAAGTATTCCATTAATTATTAAACGCTCCTCATATATCTGCTGTATATTAAACTTTTCAAATTCTTATTTCCTTGAGTTTAGTAATTAAAAGTTGCTAAATGTTGATATTTCTGACTAGATATCTGGTACTTCAATGGCTTGATTCCCTTTATTACTTGATTTTTAAGGACATATTGTGTTACCTACGCTGAAAAGAATGGCATCTCGTGGGCAAGAGGTAAGTTACCCGTGAATCACTTCCAGGCTGTGAACAACATAGAACGCACATCAAAATTGGTTGGTTGGTTGATTGGGGGAAGGGAGCAAACAGAGAGATCGTTGGTCCCATCACATAAAGGAAGGATAAGGAGGGAAGGCGACCGTGACCTTTCACAGGAACAATCCCGGCATTTACCTGAAGTTTCAGCTGACACATTTAACTTACTGGAAGTTTCAAGAGCAATGGCGGTCTTGTCTACGTGAGCTGCAGTTGGTTTACAGTGTCAACCCCAGCACTCCAGTGGGTGTCAGAAATGGAATATAAACGATTTCCGACACACTGTTTCAGAACTTCTTAACGTTTTAGACTGCAAATGAACAGGTTGTAAAGAAGTTGAATCACTCGGAAAAAAGTATCTGCTTTTCAACAGCTCTCAGCTACATACACACTGCATAAGGCTATGACTAGCACACAAAGAGACTTTTGCAAGAAAACTCTGCTGTAGAAAATGTGTCTGAGCACCATTGTAACATCAATGAATTTCCAGCATCTTGTCGGTCTTTGAGCAACTCATGTTTATTTCGATAACTGGACCGTAGTGACCCAAGAGCTCTAGTATTCCGAGGAAACGTCCATTATTTAGGTCAGTAGTTTTCTGAACCCCTGCTTCTTTGATCAAGAAATAACGTTATGTTAAGTAACGTGAGGGTTCCAATTTAAGTTGCCATTCTACGAACGAACAAAATAACATTACCACTTTACTTCCGAGCATTAGCATGGCCATTGCACCTCTTTTATGTCTTTTCATTTCTTCACTCTTACAACTCTTCCAGGAGATATATATATATATATATATATATATATATATATATATATATATATATATATATATAGTGTTTACTCTTGAATGGAAAATATTTTCTGTATGTTTCACGTAAAAATGGCTTGTTATGGAATCAGAAGTGCCTCATCTTTTAATCCTGCCAATTTATAACGTTTCACGGCTATTGTGTCCATTTGTTAGGAGAATGTTTTGGTAGGTTTTCTAACAACATTTAAGGAAAGCGTAGTTTAGACTCCATCACAGGGTAGTTTTAGCGCACGATGCCCAAGGAAAAGTTGTGCATTCAAGAGTAAGCAATAGAATTGTATGCAATTGACCTGTAAGAATCATAAAAATGAAAATCAAAAGCTAGTCTGGCTATGGTAGTGCTTGGTAGTGTTTTATTTCTTGATACAAAATTTATTTTGCAGTATCAGTCTGATACTTGCCAAATGAGCCCCCAAGGGGATTCGAAACCTTGAGCGACTTGGGCCCAGCATGAGGCATGGGCCCTAGGGGATTTTGCCCCCCCCCCCTCTTGCCCCCACCCACGCCCCCTGTCGTCGGGCCTGAGCGCTCTTCGTGCCGATGAGCTGCTGTCTCCTAAGGAACAAATTTCGCACGGAAACTGTAAAATAAAATCTTCGTCCTAGTGGATTGTGGCGTCTACGACATTACCGAATTTGTCAAGTACAAGAATGTTCACCTATATATAATCTACATGCAGGAGATTCTATAACATCAAAACGACGTATTAATAGTTAATTAACCTTTATATAATGACTAAGAACCTCCCTTAAGTAGGTATAGTATTGTATTTCTTAGTTTCAGGAATAATTAGTGAAATGCATTGTTTTGAAATGCCAAATAAATCCCTCAAACTGGGATATGGGTAGCCGGTGGCAAGCTAACTAAATGTTATTGTTACCATTATTGCTTCATTTTCCTAAGCAGAAATTCTTAAATTTCGCTGTGGCCAACTTTCCAGGAAATATGCAAACAGAACTCCAGTGTCACGTTGTATTTCTCGTACCTCTGCTGTTTGGATACTATTTTACTCATAGCCGTCTTGTGTTTACGTTATCTTTCGCCTTTCGTTGCAAAAACGCAGCGCAAATTGTCGAGCAAAGCTTGCACAATGAGGCAACGTGTGGACACGAGAACGTGCGTTCCTACGTGAGTTCTTTCTACTAATTTTTGTGCATCTCGTTTTGTTGCCGTGCGTCGGCGGCTGCGCACAAGGAAAGATGCATCATGAGGACATACCTACACGTTGTCAAGTGCTTATTGTTTCACCACAAGCTGAACTTTAGTGTAGTCAGTAAGATGCGCAATGGGGCTCGAAACCGGTGATGTGAAAAAATAAAGAGTCTTCAAAAAGCAGCTGTTATGTTCTTATTTACTTCACGTAATGAGACTAATAGGTAATTACAGATGAGCATGAACGTCTCTGTAACGCACTTTTATGAAGCACTGATAACTTCTGTGCGCCATTTCAATCACAGCAGGCGTTCGGTAAGAACCACGAGCTGCTTAATTAGAACTACGGTACATCTTGACGAACTTGGCTGTGGTACTGGTTTCAGCGGTAATCCTGCAACTGTTTTGCTCTACCACTATACAAAAATAAGTTCGCTTCAAATACACGTTTCGGTGTTTCGCTATATAATGATCTGAAGACAGGAACTTTGTGAAACACCGACTATTCGTTTGAAAAAATAAAAATTTGCATCTGGGAGCTAACTTTCTTTCTTTGTATAACGCAGAAGATCTATTTCTCGCCGCACCCTTACCGGCATCCCTGCGTTTCCCAAGTTCCGGTGGCCGACAGCCTTCGATAAAGGGATCAGACAATAAAATTAAAAAATGTATAAAAAATGAAAAATAAGAACTAAAAAAGGGTTTTCTTTCCAGACACCTCCAGTGGAGAATAACTGGAAATAGTGCGTCATTTCCAAAAGAAAAACTTCATTTCGCTGCGTCTTTCGGCGTCTTTAGTAGGAAACTTTCCAAATAACATTGTGAAAATTTTTTGTATGTAAACAGTGACCTATGAAAACAGTGACCGTTCATTATACAAAATTGTTAATGAAGGGAAAATTACTACCCTATAGATGATTAGCTTTTTATTTTTTGGTCGTCAGTCTAGAATTTTTTGCGCCCGTAGTGACTTCCAAGGTGAACGAATGGACTTCTCACCTGCCTTGTATGGACATGATCGAAGATGAGTTGGCGGCACTGATTCAAAGTAGAAATTGCGTTTCGTTGAACTAAGACGTGGTGTTATTACAATGAAGAGCGAAAGAAACTGGTATACTTGCCTGATATCGTGTAGGATTCCCGCGAGCACACATAAGTGCCGCAATATGAATGGACTCGACTGAAGTTCGAAGTAGTGCTGGAGGGAACTGACATCATGAATCCTGCAGGCCTGTCCATAAATCCGTAACAGTACAACGGGGTGGAGATGTCCTCTGAAAAGCACGTTGCAAGGCATCACAGATATGCTCAAAAATGTGGCCAGTGGATGTGTTTAAACTCAGAAGAGTGTTCCTGCAGCTGCTCTGTAGCATTGTTGGACAACATGGTTGTGGAGAGAAGCAGCGATTAGTATGATTACTCAATAACTCAAGAACAGTCTTAATCGCATTTATTACTATTATTATACCGACAACAGTTTCCTGCCGTTATGTAGACAGGAGTGACACCACCAGCAGTCGACCAATGGTGTAAAAGCCCAGAAGATGACCCATCGTCGGGTTGAAACCGGTTGCCGGTATAATAATAATAATAATAATAATAATAATAAATGCGATTAAGACTGTTCTTGAATTATTGATATTGCTCTGTAGCAATTCTGGACGTGTGGTGATTCGAATTGTCCTGATGGAATTGCCCAAGACCGTCGGAATGCACAATGGACATGCATGGATGTAGGCGATCAGACAGGATGCTTACGTAGGTGCCACCTGTCATTGTCGTATCTACACGTATCGTGGGTCCCCTATCACTCCAACTGCACACGCCCCACATGATTACAGAGCAACCACCAGCTTGAACAGTACCCTGCTGACATGCAGGGTCCATGGATTCATGAGGTTGTCTCCATACTCGTACACGTCCATCCGCTCAATACAATCTGAAACGAAACTCATCCGACCAGGCAACACGTTTCCAGTCATTAACAGACCAATGTCGGTGTTGACGGGCCCAGGCGAGGCGTAAAGCTTTGTGTCGTGCAGTCATCAAGGGTACACGCGTGAACTTTCGTCTCCGAAAGCCCATATCGATGATGTTTCGTTGAATGGTTCGCATGCTGGCACTTGTTGATGGCCCGGCATTGAAATTTGCACAGTTTGCGGAAGGGTTGCACTCTTGTCACGTTGAACGATTCTCTTCAGTCGTCGTTGGTCCCGGTTTTGCAGGCTCTTTTCCGGCCGCAGCGATGTCGGAGATTTGATGTTTTACCGGATTCCTGATATTCACGGGACTCTCGTGAAATGTTCGTACGGGAAAATCACCACATCATCCCTACCTCGGAGATGCTGCGTGCCATCTCTCGTGCGCCAACTGTAATACCACGTTCAAACTCAATTAAATCTAGATAACCTGCCAGTGTAGTAGCAGTAACCAATCTGACAACTGTGGCAGACACTTGTTGTGTTATATAGGCGTTGCCGACCGCAGCGCCGTATTCTGCCTGTTTACATGTGTGTTTATTTGAATACGCATGCCTGAACCAGTTTCTTTCGCGCTTCAATGTATTTTATTCGTCTGGGATGATGATATACGTTTCGAAAGGGGCTACAATATCGAGCAGGCTTAAGCAGATTTACAGAAGAGTGATAGTGATAATGAATCAATTTTTTGAAATGAGGTGAGAGTAATGCTTATGTAGATGATAATGGTATTCAGGAAACAAGTGCGCCTACTCTTCTTGTATGTAGAAGCAGACAGATAACGTAAGACATAGTACCACCTGATATGCGCAACCAGGTTTCAAGCAATGTAATACTTAAAACTACGTATATTCCACGTTACCTTAGACCACAGTATTACAGACAAGGGCTGATTGCCTCCGACTTTCTATCACTAATCACATGTAGGGTGTAATAAAAATGTATACCAGTAAACATGCAGATGACAATAAAATTCTGCACCCATATCTGGAATGTTGGATTGAACTTGAGTCTACAGAGCTGCTGGCATTCTTTGGTTTTGTAATTATAGCTGGTTTACATAAGGCACGTGGGAAACCTTTGAATTTTGACCAGACAAGTATGGCTTACATTTTTTTCGAGCCACAGTGACAATTTGAAGATTAATTAATTATAGTATTGTTACATAGTGTGCAGTGTACGAATATTTTGTGTTAATTTCGAAACTAAACAATGTATACACTGACCAGCCCGAACATTATGACCACCTACCTAGCAGCCAATATGTCCACCTTTGGCACGGATAACAGCGCCGACGCGTCGTGGCATGGAGGCAATGATGACTTGGTGGGTCGCTGGAGGGAGTGGACATCACATCTGCACACACAAATCACCTAATTCCGGTAAATTCCAGGAAGAGGGGCGATGATCTCCGACGCCATGTTCAATCACGTCTCAGATGTATTTGACTGGGTTCAGATCTAGCCAGTTAAGGGGCCAGTGCATCAATTGGAACTCACGGTGTATTCTTTGAAACACTCACTCCTGCACTTGGCCTTGCGACATGGCGCATTATCTTGTTCGAAAATGCCGCTGTCGTCGGGAAACATGACCCTCATGAAGAAGTGTACGTGGTGTGCAACCAGGCTACGATACTCCTCGGCTGTCATGGGCTCCACTGGACGTATGGACGCACACGCGGATGTTCCTCAGAGCATAACGGAGTCACCGCCAGCTGTCAAGGAGCTGTTCCTCTGGAAGACGATGGATTCGTACCATCCCATCTCCATGATGAAGAAGGTATCGGGATTCATCAGACCATGCAACCATCAGCCACTGCGTCAACGTCCAGCGCCGATGGTCACGTGCTCATTTCATTCGTAGTTGCCGATGTCGATGGTGTTAATACTGGCACATGCGTGGGTCGTCGGCTGCGGAGGTCCAACACAGAATCGTGATGTTAGTTCTACCACAGTTCGCCGCCTGTCTTGTTTTACCTGTCTGCTCAGCCTGCGACGTCCGACATCCGTGATGAGGAGTGGTCGCCCGAGCCCACACCTGGACGTGGTTTCACCTTGGTTTCGCCACGTGTTGAAGACGCTCACCAGATCACTCCTCGAACACCCGACAAGTCGTGCAGTTCACGAAATGCACGTGCCGAGCCTCCGGGCCATCACATTCAGCCCTCGGTCAGACTCAGACCGGTCGCCTTCCCTATTCTACATACGGGCAGCAGTGATACTACATGCACCGTGCGTGTGTCTGACCAGCTGTCATTCCTCGCCAGGTGAGGCTGCTATCGCCTGGGCGGGTTTATATCGATAGTAGGTTGGTGGTCGTAATGTTCTCGCTGATGTTTTTATATTTCAAATGTAGCTACTACATAATTACAGCTTACATGTAACTTAACTGCAACACTGAGCATGCGTCTGTCAATAAATCATTATTATTTTTGTGGAAATATTTTACATTTTATCGCCATATACAGGGTGTCCCGTTTATCTTGACCACCATAAATAACTGTTTGTCCAGATGCAAATTACAAAATGTTTCAATCAAATGTTCTTTAGCCGTCAGGGGGCATCAATCAGCATGATTGCCTTCGTTGAAGCTTTGTTTTTTGCAAAGATATGAGCAGTTGTATGACTTTTTTAAATGACACACTGTATTTTTTGTTCGGTAATTCATTTCATCTCCTAAAGACCTATTCAAAAATGTATCACAGTGTACCATTCACTGAAATACAACGTTATTAATTACATAACACAACATTGGCGTTAACGCTCCTAGCGCTTAGTGCAGGTACTCCGGGTAATGGAACACATGCACGTGATGACGTTGACAGAGGACAAATGTAAACATAAGTAGAATGAACACCCGTCATTTCGTTAACCATCGTCAGTTGAAGAGTTGTGTGAGTAGAATGTACACCAATGAAGAGAAGGTAGAAATGCTACTCATCTATGGGGAATGCAAGTTAGCAGAACAGTAATTGCAATATTGTTTTCTTATGTGCGGGTACATTTAGTACAGGAGTTTAGTCCTTTTAAATACTGTTCTGTAGATTAGGCATGCAGTAAAGGCTGTCCTTCCTACAAACTGCATCGACATAACGTTTCTTTTATTGTTGTTGTTGAAGATAGGCGAAATGCTACGCAGGCAGCGGAACTGTACGGGGAGCGGTATTCTGACAAGAACCCACCTTCCCGACGAATGTTTTCTTGTCTTGTTGCGACGCTTTAGGAAAAGGGATGTTGCAGCCTACGACAACGCAATCGTCGCAGCACTCGCACAGACGAAGCTACCGAAGTTACTGTTCTCGCTTCCGTTGCTATGAATCCACATGTTAGCACACGACAGCTCGAACACGAGACTGGTATTCGTAAAACCATGTACATCGTCACCGGTTCCATCCTTACCATGTACACCTACATCAAGAATTGCGCGGGAATGATCATAGAATCGTGTACAGTTCTGTCACACAGTGGGCACAGCAGCAAATCCTCGCCAACCCGAACTTCTTCTCCAATGTTCTATTTACCGATGAATGTTCCTTCTCAAAAAAAGGACAGGAAAATACAAGGAACATGCGTTATTGGTCCAGCGACAACTCACGATGGCTTAGACAGGTGGAATATCAGCATCAGTGGAGGGTTCTACATCTACATCTACATTTATACTCCGCAAGCCACCCAACGGTGTGTGGCGGAGGGCACTTTACGTGCCACTGTTACCTCCCTTTCCTGTTCCAGTCGCGTATGGTTCGCGGGAAGAACGACTGTCTGAAAGCCTCCGTGCGCGCTCTAATCTCTCTAATTTTACATTCGTGATCTCCTCGGAAGGTATAAGTAGGGGGAAGCAATATATTCGATACCTCATCCAGAAACGCACCCTCTCGAAACCTGGCGAGAAAGCTACACCGCGATGCAGAGCGCCTCTCTTGCAGAGTCTGCCACTTGAGTTTGTTAAACATCTCCGTAACGCTTTGTTAAACATCTCCGTAACGCTATCACGGTTACCAAATAACCATGTGACGAAACGCGCCGCTCTTCTTTGGATCTTCTCTATCTCCTCCGTCAACCCGATCTGGTACGGATCCCACACTGATGAGCAATACTCAAGTATAGGTCGAACGAGTGTTTTGTAAGCCACCTCCTTTGTTGATGGACTACATTTTCTAAGGACTCTCCCAATGAATCTCAATCTGGTACCCGCCTTACCAATAATTAATTTTATATGATCATTCCACTTCAAATCGTTCCGCACGCATACTCCCAGATATTTTTCAGAAATAACTGCTACCAGTGTTTGTTCCGCTATCATATAATCATACAATAAAGGATCCTTCTTTCTATGTATTCGCAATACATTACATTTGTCTATGTTAAGGGTCAGTTGCCACTCCCTGCACCAAGTGCCTATCCGCTGCAGATCTTCCTGCATTTCGCTACAATTTTCTAATGCTGCAACTTCTCTGTATACTACAGCATCATCCGCGAAAAGCCGCATGGGACTTCCGACACTATCTACTAGGTCATTTATATATATTGTGAAAAGCAATGGTCCCATAACACTCCCCTGTGGTACGCCAGAGGTTACTTTAACGTCTGCAGACGTCTCTCCATTGATAACAATATGCTGTGTTCTGTTTGCTAAAAACTCTTCAATCCAGCCACACAGCTGGTCTGATATTCCGTAGGCTCTTACTTTGTTCATCAGGCGACAGTGCGGAACTGTATCGAACGCCTTCCGGAAGTCAAGAAAAATAGCATCTACCTGGGAGCCTGTATCTAATATTTTCTGGGTCTCATGAACAAATAAAGCGAGTTGGGTCTCACGATCGCTGTTTCCGGAATCCATGTTGATTCCTACATAGTAGATTCTGGGTTTCCAAAAACGTCATGATACTCGAGCAAAAAACATGTTCTAAAATTCTACAACAGATCGACGTCAGAGATATAGGTCTATAGTTTTGCGCATCTGACGACGACCCTTCTTGAAGACTGGGACTACCTGTGCTCTTTTCCACTCATTTGGAACCTTCCGTTCCTCTAGAGACTTGCGGTACCCGGCTGTTAGAAGGGGGGCAAGTTCTTTCGCGTACTCTGTGTAGAATCGAATTGGTATCCCGTCAGATCCAGTGGACTTTCCTCTGTTGAGTGATTCCAGTTGCTTTTCTTCTCCTTGGACACTTATTTCGATGTCAGCCATTTTTTCGTTTGTGCGAGGATTTAGAGAAGGAACTGCAGTGCGGTCTTCCTCTGTGAAACAGCTTTGGAAAAAGGTGTTTAGTATTTCAGCTTTACGCGTGTCATCCTCTGTTTCAATGCCATCATCATCCCGGAGTGTCTGGATATGCTGTTTCGAGCCACTTACTGATTTAACGTAAGACCAGAACTTCCTAGGATTTCCTGTCAAGTCGGTACATAGAATTTTACTTTCGAATTCACTGAGCGCATCACGCATAGCCCTCCTAACGCTAACTTTGACATCGTTTAGCTTCTGTTTGTGTGAGAGGTTTTGGCTGCGTTTAAACTTAGAGTGAAGCTCTCTTTGCTTTCGCAGTAGTTTCCTAACTTTGTTGTTGTACCACGGTGGGTTTTTCCCGTCCCTCACAGTTTTACTCGGCACGTACCTGTCTAAAACGCATTTTACGATTGCCTTGAACTTTTTCCATAAACACTCAACATTGTCAGTGCCGGAACAGAAATTTTCGTTTTGATCTGTTAGGTAGTCTGAAATCTGCCTTCTATTACTCTTGCTAAACAGATAAACCTTCCTCCCTTTTTTTATATTCCTACTAACTTCCATATTCAGGGATGCTGCAACGGCCTTATGATCACTGATTCCCTGTTCTGTACATACAGAGTCGAAAAGTTCGGGTCTGTTTGTTATCAGTAGGTCCAAGATGTTATCTCCACGAGTCGGTTCTCTGTTTAACTGCTCGTTAACGTCTGGTGTGGGATGCTTGGTACTACAATTATTGGCCCTTATTTCATCAATGGTAGTCTAAACGGCGCAGCGTATGCCAACTTCCTCAGACGAATTCTTCCTCCTCTTCTGAATGAAGTGCCGCTAAGAACTAGAATGCTTATGTGGTATCAACACGAAGGATGTCCAGCACATAATGCTGCTAAGAACCAGAATGCTTATATGGTATTGTCACGATGGATGTCCAGCGTATTATGCCTTGCGTGCACCGAAGGTATCCTGCCAGATGGATTGGTCGAGGAGGAACAGTTACTAGGCCTGCTAGGTCTTCTGATTTAAATCCTCTGGACTTTTTTCTTTGGGGGTGCATTAAAGACGTTGTCTATCACGATATTCCAACAACTCCAGAGGACATGCAGCAACGTATTGTGCTTGCTTGTAATTCTCTTCAGCAGGCAACACTGGAAGCAGTAAATAATTCTTTCATTTAATGAGTGCACCAGTGTATCGGTGTCCAGGGTCACCACTTTGAGCACCTTTGCAATTTTCTGTTATGTTTTTACTTGGTTTTCATTTGTTTTCTGACAACTCCAGCAAGTGGACGAGTTTTCGATCCCGGGCTCAAATTAGGGTTGTGTTATGTAATTAATAACGTTGTGTTTCAGTGAATGGTACACTGTGATACATTTTTGAATAGGTCTTTAGGAGAGGAAATGAATTACCGAATAAAAAATACAGGGTGGGGTGCCATTTAAAAAAGTCATACCGCTGTTCATAACTTTGTAAAAAATAAGCTACAACGAAGACAATCATGCTGATTGATGTCTTACTGACGGCTAAGGAACGTTTTCTTCAAACGTTTTGTAATTTGCATCCGAACAAAAAAGTCATTTAAAGTGTACAAGATAAGTGGGACACCCTGTAGTTGCTAGAATCACTTGGGGAGGGTCAAAAAAGACACCAGACATACAATATGTTTTTCCAGAGCTGATACCGTACGAGGGTTAAAAAGTCACTGGCGATGAAAGAACGTTGCTGAATCCCGTTCAGTTAAGATAAAGAGCTCGGCATCAGCGCAGACCCACAGACACTAAGACTCTTTAAGACGAATCTGCCCTTTTGGCCTACCGTTGTGAATGTCTTACATTTCGCGTGCACAACGTGACGTTAACACCCACCGTAGGAAGGGCGCAGGCGCATATGAAGCGTCATTACTGTGATGCGTTTGCGATCGGACGCGAGCGTTAATCAGCCTGAGTGGCGCAGGTGCTACCATCAGTTCCGTAGTTGACACACAGGTGACCGTGACAAAAATATTAATTAGTACTGCAACGAAGGAAGTTTCCTAGACTTCGGCTTCTATTTACAAACTTATTTCTTCTATGTCTGCGTTGAACGACCCACACACTCTTTCTACAAATCATCTGCAGTTGTAATGTTAAAATTTAGTCCGGTTTTAGAGGAAGGTATGATCCAGTGCGTGAGCACCACATTTGTCGTATATTGTATTGTCGATGTCGGAAAGCATCGTTGGTATTCGTATTTCTCTGCTACTCTGATTTTGCGCAAAGTGCTGTCGGGTAGGTGGAGCTCCATAGGGTCTGGTAGTTCTGCGCAACGTGTACATTCCAAGCTCGTGATATGCGGAAGACAGCTATAGCGTGCCCGATCGTTAGTCTGCTTCACCGGACAGTCTGGTTGTGGTTTCAAGATGCTTTCACACTTAAATTTTGAGAAATGCCATTCTTCTCAAAATTTTCGCATCAGATTAACTTTTTGCTCGCAGCTTCGTCCACTTGCGTACGTCACTTATATTCAGCACGCGCGCCACGCACACGCAAACGTGCGAGCCCGCACACACACATAATACATACACTCTAATATACAGGGTGGTCCATTGATCGTGACTGGGTCAAATATCCCACGAAATAAGCGTCACACGAAAAAACTACAAAGAACGAAACTTGTCTAGCGTGAAGGGGGGACCAGATGGCGGTATGGTTGGCCGGCTAGATGGCGCTGCCATAGGTCAAAAGGATATCGACTGCATTCTTTTAAAGATGGAACCCCAATTTTTTGTTACATATTCGTGTAATACGTAAAGGAATATGAATGTTTTAGGTGGACTACTTTTTTCGCTTTGTGATAAATGGCACTGTAATAGTCACAAACATACGGCTCACAATTTTAGACGAACAGTTCGTAACAGATAGGTTTTTTAAATTAAAATACAGAACGTAGGTACGTGTGAACATTTTATTTCGGTTGTTCCAATGTGACACATGTACCTTTGTGAACTTATCATTTCTGGGAACGCATGCTGTTAAGCGTGATTACCTGTAAATTCCACATTAATGCAACAAATGCTCAAAATTATGTCCGTCAACCTCAATGCATTTGACAATACGTGTAACGACATTCCTCTCAACAGCGAGTAGTTCGCCTCCCGTAATGTTCGCACATGCATTGACAATGCGCTGCCGCAAGTTGTCAGGCGTTGTCGGTGGATCACGATAGCAAATATCCTTCAACTTTCCCCACAGAAAGAAATCCGGGGACGTCAGATCCAGTGAACGTGCGGGCCATGGTATGGTGCTTCGACGACCAATCCACCTGTCATGAAATATGCTATTCAATACCGCTTCAACCGCACGCGAGCTATGTGCCGAACATCCATCATGTTGGCAGTACATCGCCATTCTGTCATGCAGTGAAACATCTTGTAGTAACATCGGTAGAACATTATGTAGGAAATCAGCATACATGGCACCATTTACATTGCCATCGGTAAAATGGGGGCCAATTATCCTTCCTCCCATAATGCCGCACCATACATTAACCCGCCAAGTCGCTTATGTTCCAGTTGTCGCAGCCATCGTGGATTTTCCGTTGCCCAATAGTGCACATTATGCCGGTTTACGTTACCGCTGTTAGTGAATGACGCTTCGTCGCTAAATAGAACACGTGCAAAAAAATTTGTCATCGTCCCTTAATGTCTGTTGTGTCTAGCGGCAGAACTGTACACGACGGTCAGAGTCGTCGCCATGCAATTTCTGGTGCATAGAAATATGGTACGGGTGCAATCGATGTTGATGTAGCATTCTCAACACTGACGTGTTTGAGATTCCCGATTCTCGCGCAATTTGTCTGCTACTGATGTACGGATTAGCCGCGACAGCAGCTAAAACACCTACTTGGGCATCATTATTTGTTGCAGGTCGTGGTTGACGTTTCACATGTGGCTGAACACTTCCTGTTTCCTTAAATAACGTAACTATCCGGCGAACGGGCCGGACACTTGGATGATGTCGACCAGGGTACCGAGCAGCATACATAGCACACGCCCGTTGGGCATTTTGATCAAGGTAGCCATACATAAACACGATATCGACCTTTTCCGCAGTTGGTAAACGGTGCATTTTAACAACACGGGTAATATATCACGAAGCAAATACCGTCCGCACTGGCGGAATGTTACGTGACACCATGTACTTATACGTTTTTGGCTATTACAGCGCCATCCGAACCACCCTGTATAGTGCATGACAAAAAGAAGTGATGTAACCACAAGGCATGGCATAATGTCAATCTAATTTGCGCTATCGGCGCATATATAAATGATTAGATTCGCAGTTCCCCGTCGTAGCATTACCAGAGTGCGTTAGTGTTGTCCGTGCTTAGTGTTGTCACCGAGGCTGGTAATTTACACTCCGGTGACATATGTCACGGGATACCGCCTAATATCGTGTCAGCTCCATTTTGTCCTGTTTAGTGCTGAAACTAATAGATGTGGCATGGACTCAACAAGTCTTTGGAAGTCCCTTGCAGAAATATTGTAGCCTTCCATATTTGCGAAAGTTCTACCGGTGCAGGATTTAGTGCACGAACTGACCTCTCGATTACGTCCGATTAATGTTAGATGGCCGGCCTTAGTGGCCGAGCGGTTCTAGGCGCTACAGTCTGGAACCTCGCGACCGCTACGGTCGCAGGTTCTAATCCTGCCTCGGGCATGGATGTGTGTGATGTCCTTAGGTTAGTTAGGTTTAAGTAGTTCTAAGTTCTATGGGACTGATGACCTCGGAAGTTAAGTCCCATAGTGCTCAGAGCCATTTTGAACCAATGTTAAATGGAATTCATGTGGCGTCATCTGGATGACAAAATTATTCGCTCGAACTATCCAGAATGTTCTTCAAACCAATCTGGAACAACTGTGGCCCGGTGACATGACGCATTGTCATCCATAAAAATTCCATCGTTGGTTGAGAATGTGACGTCCGTAAATAGTTGCAAATGGTCTTCAAGTAGCCGAACATCCAGCGGACCTAGTCCATTCTTTGTAAACACAGCCTACACCATTTTGGAGTCACCACCAGCTTGCACACTGCCCTGTTGACGACTTGAGTCGGTGGCTTCGAGGGATCTGTGCCAAATTAGAAACCTAACATCGGCTTGTACCACCTGAAATGGGGACTCACCTGACCAGGCCAAGGTTTTCCTATCGTCTGAGATCCAACCGATGTAGTTCATGAGAGTAGGAGAGGCGCTACAAGCGATGTCGTGCTGTTAGCAAAGGCATTCGTGTCGTCCGTTTGCTGCCATAGCCCATTAATTCCAGATTTCGCCACACTGTGCTAACGGTCGTCGTACGTCTCACATTGATTTCTGCAGTTATTTCACGCAGTGTTGCTTGTCTGTAAGCACTGAAAACTTCGCGTAAACCCCGCAGCTCTCAATCAAGTGAAGGCCGTCAGTCATTGCGTTGTCCGCGGCAAAAGGTGACGCCAACGCTCTTGACGCTGTGGGTCTCGAAATATCGGAGTCCCAAAACGATTTACAAAATGGAATGTACCGTGCGTCTGGCTCCCTTTTCGCGTTCAGACTCTGTCAATTCCCATCGTGCGGCCATAACCGCATCGGAACCTTTTCACACGCATCACCTAGATACAAATGACACCTCCACCAATGCACTTGTGTACGCGATACTACCGCCATCTGTATACATAGCTATCCTACGACTTCTGTCACCTCCGTCTAATTGATTCTGGTTTCCATTAAGAACTTGTCCATGTCGTCTTAAAAATTTGTGATTGTGTTTTATGTGGCTAGTTGAGGATTATGTGACCGTGGGAGAGTCAGTCGATAGGTTCCATGCTATCTGTTAAAGCCGTCACAGACTTCGGCGCAGATGGCCTCATCTGCATTTCTGATGTCTACTCAGATTTTTTCCGAGGTAGGGAGTTCTGTAACGGGGTCCACTATGCCTCTTGAGGCTCGTACGGCTGGAATACGGAAGCAGAATTTGTCTGTTGGCAATGACTGGAAGAATACGCCTATTGCTGATCACATGTCCCACGATCATAGACCGCTCCTCGTACTGTCCTGTAGGCAGCAGCCAGCCAGTCGGAACAGGCCTAAGACCAAATCCCTGAATGGTGTTTACGTTCTACGTGAAGGCTGTTTAAAATCATGTTATTCTCAGTTTTCTTTTACGGTGGTAGAACATAGTTTCCACCTACTGAAGTCGTTGCCAGCATTTTTTACCGAGCAAAGTACCCTTTTGCTTTTTCTATTCGTTCGGCGACTTCAAATTACTATTCGGCCATGGTTATATTGCTTCTCCATGGTTTCGCTAAGTAACTGTAGGCGGACGGAGAAGCAGTTGCTTAAGCAGGCCACTAGCACGTTCTCCCCCACTCTTCTATTGGTTGTATTCCATTATAATGATGTAGGTTTCGGTGCGAAGCTAGCATTTAACTTATTTTAATTTTCAGCGTTAATTCGAACAAAATGGGGACTGACTGATGACATTATCTACTCTTAAAAAATTAATCAATTGCTCGTTGTATCGGACTGTATCATCCACAAGCGCGTCGGATGGGTGTCACTGTAAAGCGATCGATAACAAACTCTATGCAGACAAGTGATTTTTTTTTATGAGGATTAGGCCGAGGACTAAGACATTAATGTGGCTCATTTCGTGTCTCCTAATGCTGACAAAATATACGTATAAAGCTTTTGTAGACTTTCATATTTTCTTAAAATATGACGACAAGCAGATAGACCAAGTTGACAGTGTTACATTCTTGGGATTACAGCTTGATAATAAATTTAACTGGGAGGAGCATACCACAGAACTGCTGAAGCGCCTAAACAAATCTCTGTTTGTTATGCGAATGTTGTTAGACATAGGCGATATAAAAAAAGCTTCTCTATTAATGCTTACTTTCATTCCATAATGCTATACTGGATTATTTTCTGGGGTAACTCAGCAAGGCAAGCTACAGTTTTCGGAGATGAATTATTTATGGCGTGAACTCCAGAAGGTCCTGCAGAGGGGTGTTTAAGGAACTAGGGATAGTAACTACTGCTTCCCAAAATATTTATTGGTTAATGAAATGTGTCATTCAGTGTATATCTTTTTTTCAAATCAACAGCTTCGTTCATGAAATCAATACTAGAAATAAGAATAGCTTTCACGAAGATGTGAAGTCACCTAACTTTCGTTCAGAAACGTGTCCATTGTGCAGCAATACACACTTTCAGTAACATGCCAACAGCCATAAAACTGTAACTTATAATAAAGTTCAGTTTGAGAAGAGTCTAAAGGATTTAATGGTGACCAACTCCTATTACTACTCCATTGATGAATTTCTTAACAGAACCGACTGTGTATAATGTGAAACAAATTTTGAGCAGCCCTGCGATCATTGTGAAAGTGCTGTAAAATGTTTTTTATTGTATTTTTAACTATTTTTTTTAAATTTATATCTGTCTTAGATAAAGGCACGTCAATGTTTTTGTGGATACTCAGCAGTGAGTTTTTATGCGAACAATAAGTCAGATACTCAACAGAGGCGCTTAGTCTTTACGTGTTTATACTTGTTTCATTGTCAGAAAGGGGATATGATAAAATATTCGAAAAGAAATTCCTGTTTTGACAACAAATAGGCCATTGTGAATAGTGATCGAATACTTTTGCCTGGTAGTACTAACGAAAATCACCAGTTGTGTAGATATCGGCCGCCATAGTATGAACAGATAAGTGAACTTCAAGAGCACCATCCGTAGTAGTAAATAAACGTTATTGATTGATAAGCGAAGTCTTTTAAACAGGCAAATCGCTTCAGCTCCATCACTCTTAAGAGTTTAGTGAGACGAAACGCATTCATGTAATGAAATAAGTGCTTCTGCACGCCGGCACAGCTGCTTCGCCTGTCTACAACGATATTTTGCAAACGTCTCTGTGACACCGCCTCAACATAGCTCGATAGAAGGCTTTCGTTTTCGCCTACATCAGTCTGTGCTTCGCACTTCAAAGCTGTCCTGAACAGTGAAAGGTAGGTGGTTCTTACCCCGCCGGCCCGTGTGGCCAAGCGGTTCTAGGCGCTACAGTCTGGAACCGCGCGACCTCTACGGCCGCAGGTTCTAATCCTGCTTCGGGCATGGATGTGTGTGATGTCCTTAGGTTGTTAGGTTTAAGTAGTTGTAAGTTCTAGGGGACTGATGACCTCAGCAGTTAAGTCCCATAGTGCTCAGAACCATTTGTTCTTACCCCCACAGCGAGTGTTGCCAGTAAGGGATATGTGTATCATGTTCGGTGAAATTGGTTCAGTGATTTAGGAGATACACATACACACACATTTTTATGATATGTATGTTTGTGAAGTAAACTTCAGGATGCGAAAGTCGTTTTCACTTCTCGATCGAGGTCTAGTATGCGTCAAAAGGACTCATATTATTAGGAAAACAACTATATCAAAGAATTAATCCAGGTATTACAGGTTACTTTAGCAACACTACTCAGAATAAGGTCAGGGAACTGTGTCTTCCAGTAGACGAATTGCACTGCAGATTTCTCTTTACTTGCGCAATATTCTGCTTGAATTAAAGAAAATGTGAGTAAAGCTTATGAGAAGACCGTATGCATTTGGGTACTACTTCGGTATCGAAGAGAGCGTTGTTTCCAATGTTTCGCTGCTGCTTATAGTTTTCGATGTTTGTATAACAGATCGAGAATCGAACCGGACTCTTTCGCTTTGGCCGCCACAGCTTTGACCAGTGAGGTAGCGGAGGATGCATTACTGCCAGCCGAACAGCTTCAGCCGACCGCAGTTCCTTTTTTTCTATTTCTTGTTTTTTCATCTCCTCTCATATTTCTCCACCTGAAGCAGTACGTCAGTCCTTCCTTTCACACCTACCTTCCGCAGATGAAGTGAATAGAAATGATGTCGCTTACGCATTGGGGCAGTCATCGAAACGGCAGGTGGGGATGTTGTGAGCCGCACCACAGAGACAGCATGCGTTTATTTCCTGGGTAGCAAAATGGCTGTGAGCACTATGGGACTTAACTTCTGAGGTCATCAGTCCCCTAGAACTTAGAACTACTTAAACCTAACGAACCTAAGGACATTACAGACATCCATGCTCGAGGCAGAATTCGAACCGCGCGGTTCCAGACTGTAGCGCCTAGAACCGCTCGGTCACCCTGGCCGGCTCCTGGGTAGCAGACTAGAATGTTAAGGTCTTTGATGGTATCTTCTCATTAGGCTCAGTAACTTGAAGTGGTAAATTCTAGAAGAGAGGGAATCTTTTTGAAAGGCAACGATAGACAAGAAAAGCGGCTCAGCCGTTTTGGAGGAACCGTAACAACATCTGAAATGCTGGACAGATATTTGATCCCCACTCCCAGTGAACGCAGTTTTAATTTGTTAACGATAGTGCCCGATCGTTCTGCCACTACCTCTCGGAGATGACATGTGCTGACACATTTTTATCATACCTACAGATATGTTGTTATAAAATTAGGACTTGACGACTATAGTCGTGCGTTGACGCCAAGGTACATACATAACAACAACACTAGCGATATTTCAACTTCACAGCGGGTATTAATTTCATTCCTATGCTGGAGATTTGAAATTATATATGTCGGTTGAAATAAAAAAACTAACATGTCGCTTTTTTTTAATCGTCCATTACACATTTCCGAGGGTAGATTTATTTGAGTTAACAAGATATGAAAATTAAAATTATCATTTTCCCGTCATCCTGTGGCACTGTCAGCAGAAGACAAGACAAACGACACTGATGTGCAAAGTAAGACTCAAGGTAACTGTCACGTGATGTGTCACTGCCAAGTAACATACCTCGATGAAAATTGGACCGTGCATAGAAGGTAACTGGAAGACAATAATGACACGGAAGTCACACAGTTTATGTTGGTCCTCCAAGGCATTACAAAACGCGAGGCGTGGTTCTTAAGAGGGTGAATGATCGCAATGGGACACTATGCATACTCTGTAACCGTTCCCATGTGGTCCCCTAGGCATTACAAAATGTGAGGTGTGGTTCTTAAGAGGGTGAGTGATCACAATGGAACGCAATGCATGCTCTGTAACTGTTCCCATGCGGTCCCCTAGGCATTACAAAATGTGAAGCATGGTTCTTAATAGGGTGAGTGATCACAATGGAATGAAATGCATGTTCTGTAACTGTTCCCATGCGGTCCCCTAGGCATTACAAAATGTGAGGCATGGTTCTTAATAGGGTGAGTGATCACAATGGAACGCAATGCATGCTCTGTAACTGTTCCCATGCGGTCCCCTAGGTATTACATAATGTGAGGCATTGTTCTTAATAGGGTGAGTGATCACAATGGAACGCAATGCATGCTCTGTAACTGTTCCCATGCGGTCCCCTAGGCATTACAAAATGTGAAGCATGGTTCTTAATAGGGTGAGTGATCACAATGGAACGCAATGCATGCTCTGTAACTGTTCCCATGTGGTCCCCTAGGCATTACAAAATTTGAAGTGTGGTTCTTAATACGGTCAGTGTTCACAATGGAACGCAATGCATGCTCTGTAACTGTTCCCATGCGGTCCCCTAGGCATTACAAAATGTGAGGCATGGTTCTTAATAGGGTGAGTGATCACAATGGAACGCAATGCATGCTCTGTAACTGTTCCCATGCGGTCCCCTAGGCATTACAAAATGTGAGGCATGGTTCTTAATAGGGTGAGTGATCACAATGGAACGCAATGCATGCTCTGTAACTGTTCCCATGCGGTCCCCTAGGTATTACATAATGTGAGGCATGGTTCTTAATAGGGTGAGTGATCACAATGGAACGCAATGCATGCTCTGTAACTGTTCCCGTGCGGTCCCCTAGGCATCACAAAATGTGAGGTGTGGTTCTTAATACGGTCAGAGTTCACAATGGAACGCAATGCATGCTCTGTAACTGTTCCCATGCGGTCTCCTAGGCATTACAAAAGGCGAGGCATGGTTCTTAATAGGGTGCGTGTTCACAATGGACCGCAGTGCATGCTCTGTAACTGTTCCCATGCGGTCCCCTAGGCATTACAAAATGTGAGGTGTGGTTCTTAATAGGGTGAGTGATCACAATGGAACACTATGCATGCTCTGTAACTGTTCCCATGAGGTCCCCTAGGCATTACAAAATGTGAGGCATGGCTCTTAATAGGGTGAGTTATCACAATGGAACGCAATGCATGCTCTGTAACCGTTCCCATGCGGTCCCCTAGGCATTACAAAAGGCGAGGCATGGTTCTTAATAGGGTGAGTGATCACAATGGAACGCAATGCATGCTCTGTAACTGTTCCCATGCTGGCCACAAGGGTGGTATGGCGTTGTTGTGGTGGGACATTCTATACCCTCACCAGCGCTGTTGATAACTGCTGCATTGACGTTAGTGCATGTGGACGTTCTCCGAAAATCGTCTCGTTCCAATAGCTCCTCTAACTGCACTGTACGATGAGGACACGCATTGTTATCCATAAAAATGAAGTGTGAGGAGGCATAATGTTGCATGGGCGTACTGATCTTCAAGTCTTAGAATACGATCCCCTGCTCCGTTTGCGTCTTTTCAGACGTGCATTCGACCCTGGCTTCACTTTTATGGATCAGTGCGCGACCGTGTCGAACAGCACAGGTGGAGGAGCTGTTGGAATGAGATGATGTTCGGCGAATGGATTGACCAGCCCGTTCCCCGACTTAAATCCCGGCGACCACATGTGGGATGCTTTGAGGAGGCGTATTTCAGCACGTCCACTTGAACCAAAGACCATCTGACAGTTGTCAACAGCGCTTCTGGAGGACTGGAATGCCCTATCACAAAACTCTTTCCCAACCTTGTGGCCTGCATGGGACCACTTTGCATGCACGCTGTATTAAGAATCAATTTGCGCTAGCAGAAGGTTAAAACTTAAATGCCACAAGCGCAGCTACCCTGGCAAGGCACGTCACGTCACAAGTTAGTTTTTCCATGTCTTTCCTGGAAGATTGGGCGTTTTTACTTTTAATCTTCCTACTTATGTAGATTTTACACGGATGACTGTTTAATACGGCATGATGGATCACTCCTTGGTAAGCCAGGCTATGGAGCAACTGAAGATTCTTGTTACCATTGCCTATACTTTTCTCACTACAATATCTGCTGTACTAATTGCAGAAAAAGTTCAAATGACTCTGAGCACTATGGGACTTAACATCTGAGGTCATCAGTCCCCTAGAACTTAGAACTACTTAAACATAACTAACCTAAGGACATCACACACATCCATGCCCGAGGCAGGATTCGAACCTTCGAGCGTAGCAGTCGCGCGGTTCCGGACTGAACCGCCTAGAACCGCTCGGCCACCGCGGCCGGCTACTAATTGCAAATAATTGACATTTGATGCCATTTTTACTAATGCAACTGACCGTATTCCCTAGTTATCACTCGAATCTTGCGCGATTATAGTTTATAAGCAGCTCGCTTAAGCTTTAAACTACACACTATCATAGTTCTGTTGATCCATAATACGAATGCATGACTTTAGCTAAAGATTATGTTACCAGTGCGTTTCAATTCGTTTTTACGATTTGAACGATATGAAGATGGTTATAGAAAGCAGCGAAACCTGATCGCCCTGCTTCAGTTGTTGTTGTTGTTGTCTTCAGTCCTGAGACTGGTTTGATGCAGCTCTCCATGCTACTCTATCCTGTGCAAGCTTCTTCATCTCCCAGTACTTACTGCAACCTACATCCTTCTGAATCTGTTTAGTGTATTCATCTCTTGGTCTTCCTCTACGATATTTACCCTCCACGCTGCCCTCCAATGCTAAATTTGTGATCCCTTGATGCCTCAGAACATGTCCGATCAACCGGTCCCTTCTTCTTGTCAAGTTGTGCCACAAACTCCTCTTCTCCCCAATTCTATTCAATACCTCCTCATTAGTTATGTGATCTACCCATCTAATCTTCAGCATTCTTCTGTAGCACCACATTTAGAAAGCTTCTATTCTCTTCTTGTCTAAACTACACTCCTGGAAATTGAAATAAGAACACCGTGAATTCATTGTCCCAGGAAGGGGAAACTTTATTGACACATTCCTGGGGTAAGATACATCACATGATCACACTGACAGAACCACAGGCACATAGACACAGGCAACAGAGCATGCACAATGTCGGCACTAGTACAGTGTATATCCACCTTTCGCAGCAATGCAGGCTGCTATTCTCCCATGGAGACGATCGTAGAGATGCTGGATGTAGTCCTGTGGAATGGCTTGCCATGCCATTTCCACCTGGCGCCTCAGTTGGACCAGCGTTCGTGCTGGACGTGCAGACCGCGTGAGACGACGCTTCATCCAGTCCTAAACATGCTCAATGGGGGACAGATCCGGAGATCTTGCTGGCCAGGGTAGTTGACTTACACCTTCTAGAGCACGTTGGGTGGCACGGGATACATGCGGACGTGCATTGTCCTGTTGGAACAGCAAGTTCCCTTGCCGGTCTAGGAATGGTAGAACGATGGGTTTGATGACGGTTTGGATGTACCGTGCACTATTCAGTGTCCCCTCGACGATCACCAGTGGTGTACGGCCAGTGTAGGAGATCGCTCCCCACACCATGATGCCGGGTGTTGGCCCTGTGTGCCTCGGTCGTATGCAGTCCTGATTGTGGTGCCCACCTGCACGGCGCCAAACACGCATACGACCATCATTGGCACCAAGGCAGAAGCGACTCTCATCGCTGAAGATGACACGTCTCCATTCGTCCCTCCATTCACGCCTGTCGCGACACCACAGAAGGCGGGCTGCACGATGTTGGGGTGTGAGCGGAAGACGGCCTAACGGTGTGCGGGACCGTAGCCCAGCTTTATGGAGACGGTTGCGAATGATCCTCGCCGATACCCCAGGAGCAACAGTGTCCCTAATTTGCTGGGAAGTAGCGGTGCGGTCCCCTACGGCACTCCGTAGGATCCTACGGTCTTGGCGTGCATCCGTGCGTCGCTGCGGTCCGGTCCCAGGTCGACGGGCACGTGCACCTTCCGCCGACCACTGGCGACAACATCGATGTACTGTGGAGACCTCACGCCTCACGTGTTGAGCAATTCGGTGGTACGTCCACCCGGCCTCCCGCATGCCCACTATACGCCCTCGCTCAAAGTCCGTCAACTGCTCATACGGTTCACGTCCACGCTGTCGCGGCATGCTACCAGTGTTAAAGACTGCGATGGAGCTCCGTATGCCACGGCAAACTGGCTGACACTGACGGCGACGGTGCACAAATGCTGCGCAGCTAGCGCCATTCGACGGCCAACACTGAGGTTCCTGGTGTGCCCGCTGTGCCGTGCGTGTGATCATTGCTTGTACAGCCCTCTCGCAGTGTCCGGAGCAAGTATGGTGGGTCTGACACACCGGTGTCAATGTGTTCTTTTTTCCATTTCCAGGAGTGTATTTGTCGTCCATGTTTCACTTCCATACATGGCTACACTCCATACAAATACTTTCAGAAACGACTTCCCGACACTTAAATCTACACTCGATGTTAACAAATTTCTCTTCTTCAGAAACGCTTTCCTACATTTTATATCCTCTCTACTTCGACCATCATCAGTTATTTTGCTCCCCAAATAGCAAAACTCCTTTACTACTTTAAGTGTCTCATTTCCTATTCTAATTCCCTCAGCACCACCGTATTTAATTCGACTACATTCCATTATCCTCGTTTTGCTTTTGTTGATGTTCGTCTTACACCCTCCTTTCTCAAGACACTGTCCATTCCGTTCAACTGCTCTTCCAAGTCCTTTGCTGTCTCTGACAGAATTACAATGTCATCGGCGAACCTCAACGTTTTTATTTCTTCTCCATGGACTTTAATACCTACTCCGAATTTTTCCTTTGTTTCCTTTACTGCTTGCTCAATATACAGATTGAATAACATCGGGGAGAGGCTACAACCCTGTCTCACTCCCTTCCCAACCACTGCTTCCCTTTCATGTCCCTCGACTCTGATAACTGCCATCTGGTTTCTGTACAAATTGTAAATAGCCTTTCTCTCCCTGTATTTTACCCCTGCCACCTTTAGAATTTGAAAGAGAGTATTCCAGTCAACATTGTCAAAAGCTTTCTCTAAGTCTACAAATGCTAGAAACCTAGGTTTGCCTTTCCTTAATCTAGCTTCTAAGATAAGTCGTAGGGCCAGTATTGCCTCACGTGTTCCAATATTTCTACGGAACCCAAACTGATCTTCGCCGGGGTCGGCTTCTACCAGTTTTTCCATTCGTCTGTAAATAATTCGTGTTAGTATTTTGGATCTGTGACTTATTAAACTGATAGTTCGGTAACTTTCACATCTGTCAACACCTGCTTGAAGTCTGAGGGTATTTCGCCTGTCTCATACATCTTGCTCACCAGATGGTAGAGTTTTGTCAGGACTGGCTCTCCCAAGGCCGTCAGTAGTTCCAATGGAATGTTGTCTACTCCCGGGGCCTTGTTTCGACTCAGGTCTTTCAGTGCTCTGTCAAACTCTTCACGCAGTATCGTATCTCCCATTTCATCTTCATCTACAGCCTCTTCCATTTCCATAATATTGTCCTCAAGTACATCGCCCTTGTATAGACCCTCTATATACTCCTTCCACCTTTCTGCTTTCCCTTCTTTGCTTAGAACTGGGTTTCCATCTGAGCTCTTGATATTCATACAAGCGGCTCTCTTTTCTCCAAAGGTCTCTTTAATTTTCCTGTAGGCAGTATCTATCTTACCCCTAGTGAGATAGGCCTCTACATCCTTACATTTGTCCTCTAGCCATCCCTGTTTAGCCATTTTGCACTTCCTGTCGATCTCGTTTTTGAGACGTTTGTATTCCCTTTTGCCTGCTTCATTTACTGCGTTTTTATATTTTCTCCTTTCATCAATTAAATTCAATATTTCTTCTGTTACCCAAGGATTTCTACTAGCCCTCGTCTTTTTACCTACTTGATCCTCTGCTGCCTTCACTACTTCATTCCTCAGAGCTACCCATTCTTCTTCTACTGTATGTCTTTCCCCCATTCCTGTCAATTGTTCCCTTATGCTCTGCTTGAAACTCTGTACAACCTCTGGTTTAGTCAGTTTATCCAGGCCCCATCTCCTTAAATTCCCACCTTTTTGCAGTTTCTTCAGTTTTAATCTACAGTTCATAACCAATAGATTGTGGTCAGAGTCTACATTTGCCTCTGGAAATGTTTTACAATTTAAAACCTGGTTCCTAAATCTCTGTCTTACCATTATATAATCTATCTGATACCTTCTAGAATCTCCAGGATTCTTCCATGTATACAACCTTCTCGAACCAAGTGTTAGCTATGATTAAGTTATGCTCTGTGCAAAATTCTACCAGACGGCCCCCTCTTTCATTTCTCTCCCCCAGTCCATATTCACCCACTATGTTTCCTTCTCTCCCTTCTGCTTCAATTACGTAATCAAAATTGAAAGTTTCTGATATTAAATTTTTTTATTGAATAAATTACATTAAGACCGATATCTTCATCCTGGAGATGTCAGGCTTCTCTAATGTGATCACTGCCCACGGCATCACTAATATGATCACTGCCCACTGTGAGATTGAATGCCATCAGGTGATGCCGCTGGCATGCAACACAGTAACAAAAGTATACTGGGACGATTCAGTTGCTCCTACCGGTGGGTTTTATGAAAACTGCAATGCCTTCAAATATCAGAATCAAGATTTTGAAATTCTCTTGCATGCTGTGTGCAAACTGTTAATCCTAAAGAAGGAATGAACAGGAGCAAATACATTTTTCTTGAATAACTAGGAAAATGTGTCCACCAGCGAAAACATATTCCAGTACAAAATCTAACTATATTAAATTTCCTACGAAAAGCCCCTGTTCATTTTTTTCTGAAGGACTAACAGTTTGCAGGTATCAGGTGAGAGAATATCTAAACCTTGCATGTGGTTTTTGAAGGCGTTGCGGGTTGCGTAAAACCCATCGGCAGGATCAGCTGAATCACCCTGCACTAGTGGAACAGAGACGAATAAGGAATCTTCTGAGGTGATGATATGGTCTGCAACCATCCACTAACATAAACGACTTTGACAAAGGGCGGACTGTTGCAAACCGGTGCCTCAGAAAGAGCATCTCAGAAAGTGCTAAAGTGATCGTCTGTCGTGAGCATCTGTGGAAAGTGGTCGAAGGGCAGTGAAAAGATGAGTAGGCGACGAAGTAGTGTCATCAAAGAATGTCGATTTCGGAGGCCTTCTCGCTCTGTAAAGAAGGACAAGTGGCGATCTAGCACAGATCTGGCGATGAGAGTACAGTGCTGGTACAGGCACACGTGTTTCACACTCAACGCTCAGCGCACATTGTTGAACGTGGGCTTCACAGAAGATGAGTATTGTGTCTTCCCATATTTACCCAACAACACAGTTAATTACGACTGCAGTGACCGGCTGCTCGAAAGATGCACCGCATTAGTGACTCAGGCCGGTGGCAGCAGTTTTGTGGTATGGGGGACGTTCACCTGGCAGTTCCACGTGATCTATGCTAGAATTTGAAAGCACCATTATAGCTGCGGCCTACATTAACATTATTGCAGACTACCCACATCTTTCATGGTTGGGGTTTTCCCCAACAGCAATGGCATTTTTCAACAGGATGAAGTGTCTGTGACAGCCAGAATTATGCTACAGGGGTTTCACGTGCATGATTGTGGACTCAAGGTTGGTTCCTAGGCCATCAAATTTGGCAAATCCGCACCCACATACCACCAGCCTGTAAATGGCGGAAATCGCGTGAGCTACGCTTAAATTCTACTGCTAGGTACATATGGCAACCTATCAAAGACTTGTGGAGTTCATGACACGCAAAATATTGCTGTATTGCGTTTCTAAAGTGGACCAGCACGCTGTTTAGCAGGTGGCGATAATGTGTAATAGTGTAAATTACTTGTTCGGAGCTTTAATTGACATTAGCCGCATTGGGCATTGAAATGAATCACAGGTAACAGATGAAAATTTGTGTCGGGCAGGGACTCGAACCCGGATTTCCCGTTTTACGCGTACGCTCGCCTTAACCGCTTCACTATTCGGCCACGCCCCGATGTCCCCCCCACCCCCTCCCTCCTCCCCACCGCGCCCGACCCAAATTTGCAGCCAGCCTGTTACACACTACTGACATAGTGTCACTTACCCATGAGCCCATTACTCGCAGATCCCCGATTCCCATTAACAGAGCAGGCATGCTGTGAATCCACAATGAAAAAAAAGGAACGTTGGTCATCGTCATCTATATGTATGTGGTGACAAGTAATTGAACTACATGGAACAAAAACGTAAATTATTTACATACTGCGGCGTGCACACACTTTATTCAACATGTGTTACTACAGGTATTCGGATTTAGGTTATGACATGTTCGATATGCCTGCCTGCCATCATTGGCGATGGTGTGACGCAGACGAACAGCGAAATTTTGCATGACGCGTTGATGTGTCGGTAAATCGATGTTGCCGAAATGGCCGTTCGGTTAAAGGCGCTGCAGTCTGGAACCGCAAGACCGCTACGGTCGCAGGTTCGAATCCTGCCTCGGGCATGGATGTTTGTGATGTCCTTAGGTTAGTTAGGTTTAACTAGTTCTAAGTTCTAGGGGACTAATAACCTCAGCAGTTGAGTCCCATAGTGCTCAGAGCCAGCCAAAATCGATGCTGTCGATGACCTCCTGAATGGCGGCTTTCAGCTCAGCAAGGGGTTTGGGGTTATCGGTGTACACCTTGTCTTTAATATAGCCCCACAAAAAGGAGCCCCATGTGTTTAGATCCGGAGAACATGGCGGCCAATCGAGGTCCATGCCGGTGGCCTCTGGGAACCTGCTGTTCCCAAAGTGCTCCACTGGGGCGTCAAACACTCTCCTTCTTCCATGGGGTTGAGATCTGTCTTGAATGAACCACATCTGGTCGAAATCAGGGTCACTTTGGATAATGGGGATGAAATCATCTTCCAAAACCTTTGCGTATCGTAGGTAGTCACCGTGCTATCAAGGAATATCGCAACGATTATTCCTTGACTGAACACTGCACACCACACAGTCACCCATTGAGATTAAAGAGACTTCTCGATCGCGAAATGCGGATTCTCAGTCCCCCAAATGCACCAATTTTGCTTGTTGCCGAACCCATCCAAATGAAAGTGCTTCGTCGCTAAAACAAACCACACTAATTCCCATCACGAAACGCGGCCAGCTGTGTAGTTTTGAACGTCCTAACGCAAACCGTTCAGAAGTTATGACGATTTTATTTCGTATAGTTCAATAATTGGCTGTTTTTTGAGATATCTACAAAAGAATAGACACATTGTTTGATTCAGCAGCCACATAACTAATTCTTTAAAGGTTTAATATCCATATGCACCTAACGTGAAGTGAAACATTCGTACAATTAGTTACACAGCCTTTGGATCAAATAACATGTCCGGGGTATCCTCCTAAGAGTCTTCAGGCGCTTTTTGTCTGGTGTTTCGGAAGATATCGGCTATTTGGCTTTTTCAGTGTGTAGCGGAGTCAGCCCAAACAAATATTGCTCATCATGTCTTTCGTGCGACGCCCAATGTCGTCGGAAAGCGTTGGTTTGCTTCCTTTTACAAATATTTAAAAAAAGAAAAGAAAAGTGGAATTTTACGTGCCCATTCGATAGAGCGGCCACAAATCAGTCTAGTGCGATATTTGTTTTATCGATATTTATCAACAGGGCCAGTAAAGCACGATGAATATTACTACAGCCGCGACAGCATAGCCCCGGCCCACGCTGACTGCTACCGCGATATAGTGGCACTGCTCAGATGCTCCTGTAGTACTAGTTATTCATCGTGTTTGACCGTCCCCTGTTAGTACATAACGATGAAATAAATATCGTGAGAGACTAATTTGGGACTGCTCCATCGAATGGGCACATAAAATTCTGCTTTAAAAATAATTTTTTTTCGTAACCAACCGACGCCTTCCGTCAACACTGCGCGTCGCATAAAGGACGTGATGAGCAGTATTTGTTTGAGCTGACTCCAGCTGCGCTTTACAGACACGAAATTACAAATATCCGCCGAAAGAACAAGATAAATGTTCAAATATGTGTGAATCCCTAAGAGACCAAACTGCTGAAGTCATTGGTCCCTAGTCTTACACATTACGTATATTAAATTAAAGTAACTTAGGCTAAGAACAACACTCACACTCATGGCCGAGGGAGGTCTCGAACCTCCGGCAGGAGGCGCAATCCATGACACGGCGCCTCTAACCGCGCGGCCACTCCGCACACCAAACACCAAGAATATGCGTCAAATAGTTTTAGCTTTGAAAAGGTCTTCCATTCCCTATTTCACTCTATTAGGGTATTGAGTGCTACAGAAGAATGCTGAAGATTAGATGGGTAGACCACATAACTAATGAGGCGGTACTGAATAGAATTGGGGAGAAGAGAAATTTGTGGCACAACTTGACTAGAAGAAGGAATCGGTTCGTAGGGCATATTCTGAGGCATCAAGGGATCGCCAATTTGGTATTGGAGGGCAGCGTGGAGGATAAAAATCGTAGAGGGAGACCAAGAGATGAATACACTAAACAGATTCAGAAGGATGTAGGTTGCAGTAAGTACTGGGAGATGAAGCTTGCACATGATAGAGAAGCATGGAGAGCTGCATCAAACCAGTCTCAGGACTGAAGACCACAACAACAACAGGGTACTGAATTTTCAGAAACACCGAAAGACTATTTTTCTTACTTCTAACCTAAAAGTCAAATACCAGTTTTCATAAATGTAGCTTTAATAATACTTTAGTAGCTCTTTAATAATGATGTACTTTCAAAAAAACTTTCGCTCACTTTTTCATAGTGGTCGAATTTCCAAAAACGCTTTTATTTCTGATTGAGAAACCAAATACTAATTTTTAGTCCTTCGTAGTCTTTGCTTCACAATTGTCGTAATAGCGACTTATTTTCAGAAAGCCTTTCATCGCCTATTTCATCCCCTCAGGAGTAGAATTTCGAACAATCCCTTCTTAAACGATGCCTAGAGTTAACTTTTATTTCAGTTCCAAGTGTTGTTTTATTTTGTTGGTTTATACAAAATCACATTGCGACAAAACTGTACGCGACAGGAAAGAAGGATCCAGTATGTAAACGAACAAACGAAGAATAAGAAAAGCATTTTTTCGTTGATAATGGCTTAGTTTTACTAGTGCTTAGGAGTGTTAAAATTAGTAGATTGAGTGATATAGTTTCCCCTGTTTTCGCGAGTACTTGTAATTTGTGCTTTGGCTGCTCACATTGCTTGTTTGATTCATGTAATGACAACATTTTTCAGCGAGGAAATTATTCAGTGTAGGGAGAAATTATAAATATTAGAGTCAGAATTTATTTATTTTTTGGGAGACGTGAGGCCCTGCAACGTCTTGACGGACCCCTTCGCCGGCCCGACAGCAGCAGACACGTGTGACGGGCGCTTGCGGGGGCAGCGAGCGTCGTTTTTCAGGCGTCTTAGCCCACTCCCCCGTGGCGGCAGCCGACGCGACAATCGATTGACATCTCGGCGCGCAGCGGTAGCGTCGTAGGCCGTGTGCAGTCGCGCACTCAGATGCCCTCCGACGCTCACACCACCGCTGCGCGGGCCGCCAATAAACCGAGGAGCCCAAAATGTAATAACACGGCACCACGCCGTCTTGTCCTTAAGTTACGACTCCTCTGTCATTTACTTCTTTCGCCCCTTCCTTGCCCGAGATAAAACAGCGGCTCGTTTAAGGCGGCTCTAATGCAGTGGCTACCAAGTTTTTGAGACACGTTCCGCTGAACAACACGAAATACCTGCAAATATCCCTCTTCCACCTGCCCATGAAGAATAACACAACATACTTTGTGCGTTTCTTTATAGAACCTAAAAGCATAGAGTCGGTGAAGTAGAGTGCACTTTTAGTTTCTAACCAAACTTCGTCATTAAAACTGCTGCGCCAGTAAAGTGCCATGCAAGAAACGTCGAATTGGCTTGAATTGTACTACATACTTCCCTGCCTCCGTAGCCGAAGTTGTTAGCGCACGCCTGTGGGATGGTGTTCGACTCAGAGGTAAGCTGGTTCGGATCCTGTTGGTGGAAATTTCTCACTGTCAGTAGTTGACCAGCAAGATGAGTAAAACTGCCCTAAACTTCCTGATCACCAGTCTTTGCTCCAACGTCCTGGATGAAATTCCAAACCTCTTCGCAGTGTCGGATGGAACATCAAGCTCGGCGTCCCCCTTGGTACTCTTCGAGAGGAATGGGATATGTGTTAGTACCAAGTTTCACCATCTTCCTTCCCTTGATCCGTTATATCACAAACCCAACACTACAGTGTATAAGCACTCTTTACAATCATCCATACGACAGAGGTACACACTTAACACTTTTTAACAGGCAGAAGAAAGGCAGCGGTAAACTACTTATAAATCTCCATACTCAGCAAGCTACCGCTCTATTGTCATCATTTCCTTTCCTTTTCCACTCGCAAAATGAGCGAGGGAGGAACGAAAGTTTGTATGCCTCCGTATGGGCCCTCATTTCTCGTATCTTATCTTGGTGATCCTTACGCGAAATGTACGGGGTGGTCCATCTGAAGTTTTCTGGTGATTTATCTCGATAACTATACATCGGGTAAAAATAGTGGGTAAGATAGTTCGTAAGCGTAAAGGGGGACATCAAATGATACTACACGTGACCCCATGCCCCTGCTCCCTTGGATGGGGTAGGGGACAACTTTTAAATTTTAAATGGAAACCCCCATTTTTTATTGCTGACTCGGATTCTCCATAAAAAGTAATCAATTTTTGTCTGAAACATTTTTTAAACCCTCGACAAATGGCGCTGAAATCGATAAAAATTAAACTGTGGAATAACTCCGACTTATTTAGAATGATCCTAGAAGGACGCATCAAATCGATACAAAATGTGCACCAATTCTTTCATTACGCCAAATTAATATATTGTTTTACATAATATATCCTACCCGCCACAGTTTTTGATGGAGGGAGGCGGAATGTTATTAAAATCTCGTAGGGAACACCTCACAATTACATTAGTCATCCGACCGGCGCTACTGTGGCCAAACTGCGAATGCACCTACCTTTATAGTTCGCAGTTTGGACATGGTTGCGCCACAGTCGGGTGAGTAATGCGATTGTGAAGAGTTCCCCCACGAGATTTTAGTACCATTCCGCCTCCCTCCATCAAAACCTGTGGCAGGTAGGATAATAGCTTAATTTGGCATAATGAAAGAATTAGTGCACATTTTGTATCGATTTGATGCGTCCTTTTCGGATCATTCTAAATAAATCGGAGTTGTTCCCCACTTTTAATTTTTCTCGATTTCAGCGTCACCTTGTCAATGGTTTGAAAAAATGTTTCAGAAAAAAATTGATTACTTTTTTATGGAGAATCCGAATCTGCACTAAAAATGGGGGTTTCCATTTAAGATTTGAAAGTTGTCGCATCCAAGGGGTCGGGGGCTGGGGGTCACTTGTAGCATCATTTGATGTCCCCCTTTGAGCTTACGAACTTGTTTTATCCACTATTTTTACCCGATGTATAGTTTTCGAGATAATCTCATCCGAAACTTCAGATGGACCACCCTGTATATTCACAGCTGTAAAATCGTTCTGCAGTATCATCCCTCGAGCTATTCCCATTTGAGTTCCTGATGCATCCTCGCAATTCATACGTGTTGTCCGTACCTACCGGTACCACATGTAGCAGCCCGCCTCTGAATTGCTTCGTTGTCTTCCTTCAATCATAGCCGGTGCGAATACCAAATATTCGAGTAGTACTCATATGTCGGACTAGCATCCTATATGCGGCCTCCTATAGAGATGAATGACACTTTCCCAAAACTCTCACACAGTCCTCACATGCCCGTTCCACTTCATATCGCTTTGCAACGTTACGTCCGGATATTTAAACGACGTGATTGTGTCAAACAGGGCGTTACTAATACTGGTAACCGAGCGAATGGGCACACTGGTTAGCACACTGGACTCGCATTCGGGAGGACGACGGTTCAAACCCACGCCCGGCCATACTGATTCATATTTTCCGTGATTTCTCTAAATCGCCTCAGGAAAATGCCGGGATGGTTCCTTTGAAGAGGGCACGGCGATTTCCTTTCCAAGCCTTCCCTAATACGATGAGACCGATGACCTTGCTGTTTGTTCCCTCCCACCAAATCAACCAACCAACTAATATTGTATGCAAACATTGTGGGTTTTTTTTTCCTGCTCATCCATATTAACTTATGATTTTATATACTTAGAGCTGGCTGCCACTCATGACACCAACTAGAAACTGTGTCTCAGTCATTCTCCTACAGTCACTCAACATCGGTACCTTCCCATAAACCACAGCGTCATCAGAAAACAACTGCAGAGTGCTGCCAGATCATTTATGTAGATACGAAAATGACAGCGATCCTGCCACACTTCTCTTGGGCACTCCCGATGATACCTGCGTCTCTGAACACTCGCCATCAAGGACAACATGCTGTGTTCTATAACTTAACAAGCCTTCGACTTACTCACATATCTGGGGACCTATTAACTTTACTTGTACCCTTCCTTAACAGTGTGCGTTGGGGTACCGTATCCACTACTTTTCGGAAATCTAGAAATATTAAATCTACCTGTTGCCCTTCATCCGTAGTTCGAAGTATATCTTGTGAGGCCGGCCGAAGTGGCCGTGCGGTTAAAGGCGCTGCAGTCTGGAACCGCAAGACCGCTACGGTCGCAGGTTCGAATCCTGCCTCGGGCATGGATGTTTGTGATGTCCTTAGGTTAGTTCGGTTTAACTAGTTCTAAGTTCTAGGGGACTAATGACCTCAGCAGTTGAGTCCCATAGTGCTCAGAGCCATTTGAACCATTTTTTATATCTTGTGAGAAAAGGACAGGCTGATTCCCTCGGTATGAAACTGTACGTGGTCTGTCTAAAAATTATCCGACCTTTGATTTTTCCGCGTAACATAGAGACGACAGCGCGGCGCCACTGCATTGTAAAGGAAGAGACCTTTATGGGCATGCGTGAATTTTGTCCCCGCCTTCCAGCGCGTCAGTCAAAAATGGCGCTGAGCACTATGGGACTTAACTTCTAAGGTCGTCCCCTAGAACTTAGCACTACTTAAACCTAACTAACCTAAGGACATCACACACATCCATGCCCGAGGCAGGATTCGAACCTGCGTCCGTAGCGGTCGCGCGGTTCCAGACTGTAGCGCCTTTAACCGCTTGGCCACCCCGGCCGGCGCGCGGCAGTCGCTGCCTGTCGGTCGCTGAGTGAGGTGCTACACAACGTGATCGTCGGATTACCGATTCTCTCAAGATGACTGAACATATTGAGCAAAGATACTGCATCAAATTTTGTTAAAAACTTGGTGATTCTCAAAGCGAAACAATTCGTAATATTCGGCAGGTGTTTCGAGAAGATGCGTTGGGTGTAACACAAATTAAGGAGTGGTTCAACCTATTCAAAAATGGCCGCACACCAGTGGAGAGTGACCTGCGTTCTGGCAGGCCCCAAACTGCTCGGACTGCCACTGTTGTTGAGAGGGTGTAAAAGTTGCTGATGGCAGATCGTCGTTTGACTGTGCGAGAGACTGCCCAAGAGGTTGGAGTAGCTAAAGATTCTGTACATGAAATTTTGAATGATGATTTGAACATGCACCGAGTGGCTGCGAAATTCGTGTCTAAGTCGATGTCGCGGGAACAAAAGGACCACCATTTTGACGTTGCACAGGACCTTCTGGAGACCACCAACACTGATCCTGGGTTTCTGAATACCGTGATAACTGGAGATGAGTCATAGGTGTACGGATACGACCCAGAAACAGAAAGACAGTCGTGGCAATGGAAGCATCCCGAGTTTCCAAGGCCGAAGAAAATGCGGCAGGTGCGAAGCAAAAGCAAGGTGATGCTGACTGTCTTCTTTGATGTCCGTGGAACTGTGCATCACAAATACGCACTGGAAGGACAAACATTGACAAAGGAGTGTTGTCAAGAAGTTCTCGGGCGACTCCGTGACGCAGTTCGGTGCAAAAGACCAGACATGTGGACGGTGAAAAACTGGCAACTGCACCACGACAACGTCCCCGCACATTCATCCCACTTGATCCAAAATTTCTTGGCCAAACATGGAACTACAGCTGTTCGCCAACTTCCCTACCCTCCAGACATGGCTCCTTACAACTTCTGATTGTTTCCAAAATTGAAGACGCCACTGAAAGGATCCCGTTTTGCGAGTAGAGAAGAGATCATGTGGAACAAGACGACGGAGCTGAATACCATTCCAAAAGAAGACTTCCAGAGGTGTTTCCAGCAGTGGAAGGATCGGAGGGCTAAGTTTGTGCAAGCACAAGGGGATTAGGGTCCTAAGCCCGTCAGGTATTCGAAATGTTTTTTTTCTGACTGAAGGTCGGATAATTTTTAGTCAGGCCTTGTATTTTATGTTACGTACTACAGTATATGTTTGGATACGCAAATGATTAGCATTTCTTGGCTGTTGTGGCCGAGTGGTTCAAGGCGCATCAGTCTGGAACCGCGCTGCTGCAACGATCGCAGGTTCGAGTCCTGCCTCGGGCATGGATGTGTGTGATGTCCTTAGGTTAGTTAGGTTTAAGTAGTTCTAAGTCTAGGGGACTGATGACATCAGATGTTAAGTCCCGTAGAGCTCAGAGCCATTTGAACCATTTTTTTGATTAGCATTTCAGACCAGCCTCATAGAGTAGATTGGAGTAATGCCTTCTGCATTCTGTATATTAGGAAATATTACACAACGGTTTCCCCATTCAGAAATCAGTCTTGAATGTTGGTAGTGTGTGAGGAGATGACGGGATGTTCCGCGTAAGAAGGAGAATTGCCTACCATCACGTATTGGAATTCGACAGTGGCAGGACCGTAGCCTGTCGAGACTGCGCTTTACCGTCCTGCTATATTTCTGCTTTCAGTGGTCGGAATCCCACGATTGCCAACAAATACGAAATCGAAGGTTCCCAAAGACCATACTCAAAGCCATGCAGGGTCTCAACGATAATGATAAGAAACAGCGAGTACGAGACTAATGTTGCGGGTTGCATCCATTATAAATCAAGGCACTGCTGTTACACCAGTGCTAACAGACTTATTTCGTTCCTGCAGTAGCCTCGCGAGCATGACGAGTGTGAGAACTATGGCATTGCGGTTGCTAAATACTCATTGACTTGTTCTCTCTTACTGAAGCATGCAGGAGTGTAAGACTAGCCGTGACTTATTGATAGTACAGAAGATGAGTACACGATCTTGCTGCTGTAAAGTAACAGTGACAAGGCGAAATGACTGATTGTCGGGATCAGATGGCCATTAACGAGTGTGTTTTGTGACGCTGTGGAGGGCGTAAAACGAAAATTAATTGAGCGCAAAGTAAACAATTGCAGATGTGTTCCTTTAGTTTCATGCTATAGTCCACGCTTAAGGTGAAAAACATACAAATTTCGCCCAATGAAAACAAAATGGTTGCCTTCCTTTTTATTCTGCCTCCAGCATGAGAAAACTGCGAGATCTGTTCAAAAAATTCCGAAACATTCATCATTTCGCGCCAATGGTGTCTTGCCATCCTTGCAAACTCCTGCGTTTATGTGCCGCGTGGTTTAGGACGCCTTGTCACGGTCTGCTCGGCTCCCCCCCGTTGGAGGTTCGAGTCCTCCTTCGGGCTTGGATGTATATGTTGGGCTACCCGTAAGTTAGTTTAATTAATATGTAAGCCTAGGGACCGATGACATCAGCATTTGGTCCCATAGAACCTTACCACAAATGTCCAAAATAATTAATGTGTGACTGCCATAAGTTTCATTGTTATATGTCTGTTAGTTATTGTTGAGTGATATATTGAGCAGTACACTTTGCGAATTG
Source organism: Schistocerca piceifrons (assembly GCF_021461385.2). Lineage (NCBI taxonomy): Eukaryota > Metazoa > Arthropoda > Insecta > Orthoptera > Acrididae > Schistocerca > Schistocerca piceifrons. Next base: position 322,460,909 of record NC_060145.1, on the reverse strand, counting down.
CGAGATGGCAGAGTTAGAGGAGCAATATGTGTTTATTAAATTTTGCGTGAAGCTCAAGAAAACCTTGACAGAGACACATGAGATGACGTAGAAAGCCTACGATGATGAGTGCTTAAGCCATACTTGATGTTACGAATGTTTCAGACGATTTAAAAATGGCCGAGCGGGAGTTAAAGACGATCCTCGTTGAACACGCCCTACGACGTCTACCGACGACTCTCGTGTCAGTAACATCAACGAAACTGTGCGTGCCATTCAAAGACAGATTGTCCGGGAGATTGCAGATGAATTAACATTTCAGATGTACCATGTCATGAAATCGTGACACACTATCTTGCAATGCACCGTGTTGCCGCAAGTTCGTCCCATGGATCATGAGTCAAGACCTTGGCCTCGCAATGTGTGAATAGCTTTTGGATCGCGCAAATGAGAACAAGATACTCCTTACGAGAATCAGAACTGGTGATGAGACGTGGGTCCACGGTTATGATGTTGAGACCATGGTTCAATCATCTCAATGGGTCGGGAAAGGTTCTCGAAGACCAAAAAAGCTTGTCATGTTATGTCGAAGCAGGGCTGATAGTTTTCTTTGACTTCGAAGGGTTAGTTCATTATGAATTCGAACCATAGGGACAAACTGTTAAGCGACCACAAGGACAAACTGTTAATCGACAGTAATATCGGGGCGTGTTGCGACGCCGGAAAAAAATAGGAGAAGGAAACGGCCTGAAATGTGGCGAGACAGTTCATGGCTCTTGGATCTCGATAACCCCTGTTGGTGCCTGACTATTGCACAAAAAACGAAATCACTGTGTTGTCTCATCCTCCGTACTCTTCAGAACTAGTCCCTGCTGACATTTGTTTTTAATTTTCAAAGCTGAAAATCCCGTTGTAAGGACGAAAATTTGCAACTAAAGACGAAATAAAAGAAAATTCGCAGACGGCGCTTCGCGCGATCCAGCGAGAGACGTGCCAAGACTGCTTCCTACAGTGCAAACGGCGTTGGGAGCGGTTTATCGATTGCGAGGAGAATATTTCGATTGAGACCATGCACAATAAGTAAAAGGGTAGCGCAGAAAAAATTTGTGGAGAAAGTTCCTGACTTTGCTGAACAGTTCTCTGTGTGCTGCGTCAAACGAAAACTGGGCACAGACCAACCTCATTGTTATATCCCTGCAACCAAAGAGCGCGCTATTTCTTTAATCTTCTGACTGTGGCAACTTGCGTTTATGGGCTAACGGCGCCTTTAGTAGCCTATCATCCATTTCTGTAACTTTTTTGGAAAGTATTAATATTTATTTTAATAACAAATCACTATATACATTGCATTTCATCCTCATGTCATGTTTCTGGTACTATCGTTAGAGACTCGGTAACGCCTCGAAAGCGTTATTAATTTGTCAGAGATTGTCTGAATAAGCAGGTCGGACGTTTTGTAATATTTGACCTTGCACTGGAGAATGGCTATAAAGACGAGTTCACGATTGTGTGAAATAAATGAACAGTAACTTAACAGTTTAATAGCGGAAATTTCTTTGAAAATGTTTATGTATGTAGCAGATAAGCCGTGATGTTATAGGCATGTAAGGAGCGTTCAATAAGCAATACAACACTTTTTTTCTGAAAGCAATTGGTTCTATTCAGTATTCCAATACACCATATTATTCCCCACACTTTTGACTACAAAACGCTATTTTTCAACACGGTCTCCTTTCAATGCGACGGCCTTACACACCTTACTGGGTGGGCCTGTATGCCCGCATGGCATCCCTCTACTGGTCGATGTCGGAGCCAACATCTTGTTACATCAATAACGTCCCAATGATCCACGTATTGGTTCCCGCGGCGTGTATCCTTCATTGGGCAAAACAGATTCAAGCTGTAGAGAGGATGAGGAAGGAAAGGGCAATGAAGTTTTGTGATACTGTGAGGCCTTGCGTTGTCACGAGGAGAGGTTTGATTTTTTATGGCGACGAAAACGCTGGTTGGTTCTTCAACTTCCTCAAGGTAGCACAATACACTTTAGAGTTGATGGTTGCATCATGAGGGAGGCCATCAAACAGAATAACCCCTTCACAGTCCAAAAAGACGTCGCCACGGTTGGGGATGCGGATTTGAACTTTTTTTTCAGAGGAGAGACATCCAGTTCAACAGCAAAGTTACTGATTGTGACCCTGCATTTACTCCGATGAGAATGTCCACGGTCGTGTTCGGCCGACCAGCACGCGGGAGACCTTGGAGGTTTGCGTGACCTTATGCAGTGATGACAGACGCCTCGCCCAACGGATCACCGTGCTTTTGTTCACTGCCAGGTCTTCGTAGACATACTGTAAGGGCCTGTCAGTATCTGTGATACTCTGGTTTTCCACCAAAAGAAACTCAATAACAAGTCTCTGCTTGGAACGCACCTCTGTTACAGACGCTATTTTAAGGGCTATGTACAGTGATGCCACATATCGCAACTTCATGAAACTATAGGGGATGAAGTGGGAATATTCCACGATGCCACACAACCAATTTCGCATTTTTTTTTTTTTTTTTGCATTAGTTATTGAACGCTCCTTGTGTACTCGCTCTCATTTCTGAACGAATCGAATCCAGTTGTTGTTCCCGACAACAGACAGATGTGGCAAGTTGACAGTAGTGCAGACTCACGTGTCGAGTCTTCGACCACACGGAAACGGCGAGTTCGGAGATATGTCGCCGGACTCGCTGGCGAATATACGGAGCTCATGTCTGATCTCCACTCAACGGTCCCACATACACGTGATCCGGACAGGCGCCTGCGACACGTACATTGAGCTGTTCACTCTCGAGCACAGGATTTTCTATTCGAACGGCCGGAGATGTTTGCCAAACTCCTACTTTTCACTGAAAACTTTAAGAATTTCTTGCAATATCGATAAAATCTTCTCGGTTTACAAGATGTGTCTTTTCGAATAAAACACTCAAAATTTCGATTACTGTCTCCACCATCATCATCAGGAGTTAACATCAATGACTGCGGAGCTGGCAGGATGTTCGGCTTATATAGATGTAGTGGTGGTAGCATTTGGAAACTGCCAGAGAGGGCCGCGGGACCGAGTTAGTGCTGCTTATTTTATCTTCTTTTATCAAAGACTAACGCAAGGACGTGGTGGACGTTATGTGTGCACTGCCTCTATCCTTATCATTTACAGCGAACTCACGACTTTAGACAAGGAGACCTAAATCTACTTCTACATCTGTAATCTGCAAACCACCATGATGTGCATAGCATAGGGTACGCCCCACCACGCCAGTTATTAGGGTCTCTTTCCGATCCATTCACATATGGAGCGCAGGAATAATGATTGTCTGAATGTCACTGTGCGTGCTATAATTATTGTAATCTTGACGTCGCGATCATCATGTGAGCAATACGTAGAGTTGTAGTACATGCCAAGAGTCATTATTTAAAGCCGTTTCTTGAAGCTTTGTTCGTAGATTTTTGGGGATGGTTTACATCTGTTTCAAGAGTCTGACAGTTCAGTTTTTCAGCATCTCTGTTGGGTGGAACAGTCCTGTCACTATTCGTGCTGCCCTACGTTCAGTGCAGCCTGTTTTAGTCATATTTGTTTCAAATCCCACACATTTTAGAAATATTCGAGAATAAGTCACACGAGTGACTTGTAGACCATCTCCTTTGTAGACTCACTGTACTTCCCCAGTATTCTATCAGTAAACTGAAGTCTACCATCAACTTTACCTACAACTGAACCTATGTGGTCATTCCATTTCATATCCTCACAAAGTGTTATATCCAAATGTGTGTTCGAGTTGGCCAGCTCCAGCTGTGACGCACTATGTTATAATCATAGGATACGATTTTTTTGTTTAGTGAAGTGCACAATTTTACATTTCTGAATGTTCAAAGCAAGTTGCCGACCTTTGCAACTCTTTGAAATCCGATCAAGATCTGACTGAATATTTATGCAGCTTATTTCAGACAGTAGTTCATTATATATAACTGCATCATCTGCAAAATGTCTGAGGTCACTGTTAATATTTTCCGCAAGATCATTCAAATATAACATGACCCGTGCTGTGTGTGACTTACCGAGTGCAAGTGGGCTGTGTGGCTGCTACTGGCCACCCTATGTTGCGGCAGCAGAGGGCGCTCGTGCTACGGAGCCGCTGGGGTAGTAGCTCAGCGGTTGCTCACCATTGGGTTCACCAGATCGCGCGCGACAGCTATCGACGTCTAACGGAAACTTGCAATTCCGTCGCCAGCTTCGCGACGCCTGTGGAATGGCATCAATATGTGGTACCACAAACAGAAAGGGCCCCCACACACTTCCATGGGGCAAACCTAACATCTCTTCTGCATCTGACGACGCCTTTCTAATCAAGGTAACATGCTGCGACCTCTCTACGAAAAATTTCTCAATCCAGACATAAATTTTGGTGTGAGTACTGAGTTACATGCTTTTCGGAAATCAAGACGTACTGCATCTACCTGTCTGCCTTGATCCAAAGCTTTGAGTATGTCACGTAGAAAATTGTAAGTTGGGTCTCACATGGTCGATGTTTTCGAAATCCATCTTGGTTGGCAAGGAGGAGATAATTGTGTTCGAGATACCTCATACTGTTTCAGCTTAGAATATCTTCTAAGATTTTCCAACAAACCGGTGTCAAGCATATTGAACCCTCCTGTTATGGATCATTTCTACTACCTTCTTGTAGACAGGTGCGACCTGTGCTTCTCTCCAAATACTGGGGACGATTTTTTGTTCGAAGGATCTAAGGTAGATTACAGTTAGAAGAGGGGCTAACTCATGCCCACCAGTAACAAAATTATAGTTTTCCCAGTTGATTGTTGTGTGATTAAAGTCTCGACTGGTGATTACAGTATGATTGGGGAACTTTTGCACAAGCGAACAGAGGTGTTCTTTGAAGTTTTCCGTTACATCACGAAATGAGTCTGGTGGGCGATAGAAGAATCCAAGTACCATTTTATGTTCACCCCTGATACTGAGTCTTGTCCAAACAATCTCACAAGCACCGTCAATTTCTGTCGCAGTAGATCTCTTGAGTTTCTGAGTTACTGTAGCAGCAAATACACTTTTATTTCCTATTAGTCTATCCTCTCGATATACACATAAAATGAAGGTAGACGATCGGAATCTTGTTATTGGCTAACTGCATATTATCAAGTAATGTCGTCAGTATTGTTTACTAATGACGCCACTTTTTCTCGTGACTGTTTCACTGGCACTCATAAACGACATCTAAGGTCCGACTTAGGCCACATGCCTTTGTGATAATGAGAAAACCCTCTGGAAATAAAGTTATATTTATTACCGTGGTGCTCATTGCATCAAGGACTCTGTTGAGTGGCACCAGGGTATAATATGTGCATACTTATGGGCTGTAGTGTTAGTGATTCATTTGTCTCGGTCATCGGCCAGTTTTTCAACCGAGCGGACCTTCGACTCCAAAACACCAGATCGACGATGTTTCGTTGAATGGTTCGCACGCTGACGCTTGTTGATGGCCCAGCATTGAAATCTGCAGCAATTTATGGAAAGGTTGCGCTTCTGTCACGGTGAACTATTCTCGCCTGTCGTCGTTGGTCCCGTTCTTGCAGGATATTTTTCCAGCCACAGCGATGTCGGAGGTCGTACGGGAAAGTCCCCACTTCATTGCTACCTTGGAGGTGGTGTGTCCCATCGCTCGTGCGCCGACCGTAACACCACGTTCAGACTCACTTAAATCTTGATAACATGCCATTGTAGCTGTGGTATCAACATTCGATACCACACTTGTTAGGGGTTGCAGTTATCGACCGCGGTCCGTACTAGTATCGCTGAACCCGCGAGTCGGGACTAGCGTCGCTCCACGGCTTGCAACAAGTCTCTAGCGTGCGCTCGGCCTCTCTTGCTCGGGACGTCAAGTAGGAAAGTAGTATAGCCTTCAGCTGATATGAAGCAACATCTAACAAGGCGCTTAGTTAAAGTGTGGCCTATGTGATGCTTCTATAGCTTTCTGTTTGTTATTATATTCCTCCTGATTGCCGGCCGCGGTGGTCTAGCGGTTCTGGCGCTACAGTCCGGAACCGCGGGACTGCTACGGTCGCAGGTTCGAATCCTGCCTCGGGCATGGGTGTGTGTGATGTTCTTAGGTTAGTTAGGTTTAAGTAGTTCTACGTTCTAGGGGACTTATGACCTAAGATGTTGAGTCCCATAGTGCTCAGAGCCATTTGAACCATTTGAACCTCCTGATTATGAAGACTCCTCTACCACCAATTAAGTACAATATATTATTTTTTTTTTACCAACGACTTATAATTATTTTAGTCGTTGTAGACCCAGACAATGCAGCCAGCTCCTTATCTACTTCACTGACGAACCTGCTGTATATGCAAATAAAAGATTTATATTTTTCTATTTAGCATTGGCCACCAGTCATTCACATTGGTGACAATTCGTTCGCTCGTCATCGTAACAGTAGCAGCAGTAACCGATCTAACAACTGCGTCATTTTCTGCCTGTTCACATACCTCTGCATTTGAATATGAGTGCCTCTACCAATTTCTTTGGCGCTTCATCATATATTACAGTAGTACCTTAGTACTTCATTGTACTAGTCTTGTATTTCATAAATCTAGTAAAAAATTAAATATTGAAATTATAGAATATATAAAAAGATGGTGTTATAAAATGGTTTTATACATAATATGATGAGATCCATCAAGTGATATGAAGATGGAGACAGGATAAGAAGCACAATTCTTGAAATCAATTAATGTTGATTGCACTTCATAATAACTAAAAATAAAGTTAAAGGCGTGAAGATGAAAAAGGAGAAATAGTACGTGGGTACACAAATTTCACAGCAGTCGATGTTTGCCTGTCGTTGGACTACTCAGGTCCTCAAAAGTCTGTAATTTTCGATTCGTAGTTCGTCGCTCCATCACTCGGCTCCTCGAAGTCTGTTAATTTTCATCGCACCATATATGCATTATAGGTCTCCGTCAACATCTACTTCGTCAATTTCATCTAGTGGGAGGGAGTTAGTCAGGAGAGCCCCATACACGTGGCTCAAATCAATGAGCACTTCATCCCAGCCTTCTGACACCCACAACCACCTGCGCACCCTTTGTTATAATTGCAGAAAATTGCGGAAAGAAGAGATTGTGGAGCTGGTTACTTGGAGGCAGAAATATGGTCAAGACCAAACCAGGAGCCTGCGATCCCCAATAGACTGGATCCGTATGGTGTCTTAACCCCATTTGTAGTTGCAGGTAATTTCTCAAGCAGTGTTGGCGGGCTGCTTCGGAAGCTGGTGTTCGGGATCGATTGAATTTGGATTTCACGAGACGTTTGGGAAGCAGTTCGAATCGCAAAGTATTTAAAGTATTACCTGACCTACGTCCGCAGAGAGTTATTAAAAATCGTAGGCCAGCTTCGTCAATAGCTTCAGCTATTTCTTCTAGAAGATATTTATTTTCGACCAACAGCTTGCTCATCAACTTCGTGCCATGCTTGAAGAATGCTGAATTTTTTTCAGTCCGTTTATGGCGGGGAGAAACATGAGCGGCCTTATGATGTCTGCCAGTTTGAAGCTGTTGGGACCAAATACTTTTGATGGGGTTGTTGCTCTTCTAGTTTTGACAAATATGTGTTTGCTGATGTCATGGCTAGGGCATTGAGCCCGATGAGAAGGGTGTATCCTCACCGATTACGACAAATTTCTCATGCTCCTATGATACCTCGAGGTTCGTGGCAACAATCAGTTGGACTGCGTCTTCGTTAGCTTGCTTTACTGAGAAGACATCACCTTCAAGCGTATCAGTAAGCAGGCTAATGAGACGCACTTTATTTCTCCTGAGTTGCGGTCACCACCATCAGCTCGGTAAGGGTGACCTGAGGAGTAGTGTGTCTTTTGCTTTGGCGGAGGCGCTCAGCATATTTGATGCTGTTGGTGGGCAGGTCTTCTTGGTAACCATCAAACGCCACACTCGTCGGACTTCGGTTGTAGTGCCTTTTTACGTAGTTAACGTATTTGGTTGGGACTGATTGGAATGTTTCACAATTCTTCAATACAACCCCATGACCGAGCGTGGTGGCGCAGTGGTTAGACACTGGACTCTCATTCTGGAGGACGACGGTTCAATCCCGCGTCCGGCCATCCTGATTTAGGTTTTCCGTGATTTCCCTCGATCACTCTAGGCAAATACCGGGATGGTTCCTCTGAAAGGGCACGGCCGACTTCCTTCCCAATCCTTCTCTAATCCGATGAGACCGATGACCTCGCTGTCTGGTCTCCTTCCCCAAACAACCCAACCCAACAACCCCATGGAGAAGAAGGGTGACGGTACGGACGACAACCCGCCGATCGATCTTCAGTCTTAGCTGTTTGGAAATGAAGTCATCACTGACATCTGTGTTACAAAAGTAGCCATGTTGTTTTAAAACTGAAAACCGGCTGACGTAATCGGACTCGACGTGGAACTCCACTTCCTCTAGCTTTCTCTGCAGCAGCCATATTTTTCTCCCTGATATAAGATTTATGATATACGAAATGAGGTTTTACAGTATCAAATATCTTAAAAAGAGCATTTTTTCCATCATTTCCCTCCTTACTGTCCTCCAACAAAGTTGCTTTCACAGTCACTGTCTCATTATCCTCTATTGCTTTATCACACACAGGACACAGATCCATCATTTTTACATCTGCTTGTTTCCAACCTGCAACAAAATTAATCGTAAATTTCAAAATTTAGTTAAATAACATATTACTGTATTTATTAGGTACAATACTAGTACTGTGGTGCAAGTACTGTTTTACCCTTTATCTAACTTCAATAGAAACAGCTGCAAAAATCCCTACTCTTCCACACAACCTACACAATCAATATGTGTTGGCCCAATTCTAATGTGGAGTTGTAGGGAAACTGGCGGTCCAAAAAATTCATTTTTTGTCTAATTGAACGCCGAATTTATTCCTCTGTAACTTTTTTCTGCGCCACTGTATTAATAGATGGGTCAGTTTAGATGATATTACCAAAAAGTAAAAACGATTACTTTTCATAAATATGTAAAACTTGTGCATCTTCTACGAGAATCAGTATGGGAATGGATGGTCCAAAAAGTATGCGTCTGGTCTCATTCAATGTAGGAATTAATGCCATACAACTTGTAATCGGAATATGTTTTCGATATTGTGAGTCCTTTACGGCATGCAACTGTAGAACCGCAAAACTACTCTTCAGGGTACGCTTTTACCCTCCACCCCCACCACTTAAGCACACCTCTGCTGAGGAGGAAACCTAGGATAGTCCTATTTGGCCAGAGACGAAACCATTAAAAAATAAACCCTTTTGCAGCAATTATTTCCGATTTGGATTCTAATTCTACTGGCCTATTATATATTCACCCATTACTTGAGAATGAGAGACTTCTAAAATAGTTTACACATAATTTTAAAGCTTTTCGAAAGTTTTCCTTGCTAACACTCCACTCCCCACAAAGTAATCAATGAAAAGAGTTTATCACTTGCTACATTTTTGCTGTTCATGCAGAAAAACTGCAGCAGGGTGTCTAAAAAATTTATATCGGGGTTTTAAGGCTTTGCAGCACTTATTACATTCAACTTATGTTTAATAAGTATACCAAGTTAGAAAGTAATAGAATACATATTTTGGCTGTTACATGTACTTCAGTACAGAAATTAGTGTTTCGCGGAAAATGGCCGTTAAAAGTTTCTGCTTGTATTTGGCATTCTTTTAGTACTGTCCAGCACCATAAGCAGGTTCTTTTCTCATTTTCTAGATCAGTTTTCTTCCTTTTCACATTCCTATGAGCACTCTTCTTGATTTTATCACCTCCAAAACTGGTTTATCTGCTTCCACTACACGCTTTCTGTCTATTGCATACAAAGGTTTGATGCAGTTCACTCCGGGCTTAATTTCCATTTTTCTAAAACGTATTTCCTGCTTTGCACACCATCATTAAAACATGAAACTGCATCATAAACACCAACAGCAAGTGCATTTCTTCAAAAAAAAAATGGATTTTGGCAATGTTTCCCATACACATTGGTTAAAACTTTCATTTGGGTTTTGGGTATCGTCATGAAGACATTTCTTCAATAAGTTTTCGTTTGCAAGGTCCCTGAATATAGGTTTGATGGCTTCCATTATACCAGTTGGTAGAGAATTCCTGTGATGAAATTCTTCACCACCAGCAATTGATCTTTGGTAGCCACACCATGATTCACTTCCTTTTGGGAACAAGTTGTGGATAGGGTTATTGTGAGTGGACATTTTGTGAAAGTATAAGGCCGAAACTGCTTGCTTCATTTTTTTCAAGTCCCCTGTATTCCTTCTTACTGCCAAACCATAATACCTCTGTAGCTTGTCAATTTCTGCCAGTTGCCCTCTCCCTTTTATTCCCTTCTCATCAGATAATTATTTCCTGAGAAATCTTGTCTCAGACTTCTAAGTTTTGTTACAAGTCTGTTCTGTACATGTCCGACACAATCTAACTTCTGCACAAAAGTCTCAGCTCTTTATGGAGCACATTTTTGAACCTCAACGGAAGCTTCATTATCACCATCACCAAGGTACTTAACAATTCACAGGGCACGGGAGGCAACAGATCTGGTAAACAGGATAACTCGCTGCACTTCCATACCTCTACTAGAGCCTTCATAGTGCATATTAAATTCATGATCTTGAATCCCTTTCACACAACTAGGAAAAATTTGCTCAACACTTCAACATCTAGTACTTTGCCAGTGTCAACAGATGTTGTAATAACATCATTCAATGAAGTGTGCCCTCTTTTTTGCCAGGTACCATCAAAAGCGGCCACTATGTCTATGTCACCATCACTTTCGAAAATAGATTCTTCTGCAGCACTTTTCATTGATGATTCTGCAACTTCTTTTACAGCCGGAGCACTAAGACATAATATCTCTTTAGATTTTGCTGGAGGAGGTGGAAGATTCATCACTGCACAAAGTGTTTTTGCTGCCTTCTGTCCCCTACCAAAACAGCGTATGCCATATGGTACCCTAAAGTTCACATCATAACCTTTGTTTACGATTTTAGATGTCATGCAAGACGCACCAACATTGCATTTGCAACATATCACAGATAAGTGGGTAGCAAGACCTTTCCTGGCACTCTATCTTTCACTACAGAAAAAGACTGCAATTATTGCACATACATTGTCCAATGTTAACTGTGACAGTATGTTAACATCAACAATAATATTACATGAACCTTCAGATTCACAGCCTCCATTGTCATTAGCACAAAAAGCAAGTTTCCTTCTTGAAGCACTCGGCTGTGGTTTGTTTACCGGCTCTGAGAAGTTGCAGTCTTGAGCCACGGGTGTAACATTTGTCGTAACAGCATTTACTGTGTATCTGTTGCCCTGGTGACGTTGTTTACGGATGAAGTAACGAATTCTAGGCATCTTGTGCGATAATATGCCGCAAACGAACACAAAACTACACAGTCAAATGAAAATCATTCCAAAATTCACAACACCGGACTGCAAGCCATTCAAAACAGAACAAACAAAATCAGCGATCAAAATAATGCACGCCAATAGCAGCAGAGAAAGTATCGATATCAATAGTCCTTTATTTCACGTATGACCATCTCGGGCGCAAATATGAACATTTGAATTCTACAGAGCGAAATACACTTATGTATGACAGAAGAATGCTGTGCAAATGGGTGTGATATTGCATCTTGGTGCACTTAAGACCAAATAACGTGCCTTATAATTTCTCCAATATATATGTTTTATGCTTTGAACTATTCAGGAAGATGTGCTATACAAAATAGGCATATTTTTGAAAAATTGAGTTTTTCAAAATTTTTGACGTCCTTCCCCCCTTAAGTCGGGTGGATAATCTGGTAGCGGAAGCATACACATGATCCTTGATGGACCCACAAAGGTAAAAATCGCAATGGCGTCATATCGGGTGAATGTGGAAGTCATTTGAAACAAGCTCTGTCGTCCGCTCCCTTGCTCACACTATGTGTGTTCGCATTTCCGCTTAGGTGAAATGTCGATTCATCACTGAAGACGACACGATCCAAAAAATCTTCATCGTCATGCAGCAACATTTCGTTGCCTTCTAAAATGATATCCTGGGGCTACACGTGAAAGACTCTCTAGTCACCCCTGGTCATACTGTACTCTTTCAGATAGTCGGTATCTTCAACCTAATGATGCCGTCTACGCAGTTTATCATTACTGGGAGGATTACAGTGAAACTTAATATGGAACTCGCGTTGTAACAACAGTTTCAATCCTTTGGAATCTGTACAATACTGTGTATGCACTTGCCCAAATGTATACAAACAAACCTTTGAGTTGCTAGTGCATTTGATGTATTATTTATGATTGTAAACTGAACGTAATAAATGCTACAAAGCCTTAAAAGCTCGATGTTCATTTCGAAACAACTGGTATCGTACGATACAGAGTTCAGTTAATATGACGTCATAAACACTGAGATATGTGAAAAACTGTTTTACATCAGCGAATCGATTATTCAAAGAATCAAAAATTTGTATATGTGGGTGGTGTTACCTATATCTGAAAGATTGGTTGAATTCAAGTAGAAACACTACCAACGCTGGTCGATGAACCAAGCCAACAATGTTTAATCTGGCACCCGGGTTCGATCCTCATCTGATTATTTACGCATATTGGCACCTGTTGCTCTAGGACCTGTCCATGGTAAGGTGGTATAAACGTAGATGATACATACATCCATATTGATCTTTTCGGGCACATGTCAGATGTTAGTCCGTTTGCATTCTTCATTTGACAGTCAGGTTTGTTGCTGAGACAAAGGGGATCTTGGATTACTTCTAGCAATTATAGCAGTACATAATTGCTATAGGTGCAATCTGGATTTTATTAAATAATGTTCCTAAGAGAGATCTTCTACGCTGCAGGCTCATTGGATCGTAAATTACGTCTTGAGTGTTATTTTTTCGTCGTCTCTTGGTAGAGTAATTTGGTGCATTAAGCTCAAAAGTAAATAAATTTAGTTTTAGTGCGGTTACACTTAATGTAAAAACTGTGCGTCTTAAAGAAAATTATGATCTATAATTGCAGGTTTTCAGAATTTTGACTAAATTGTGATAGCTTTCGTAAATATGGAATAGTACGGCAGTTATCTCTAGCTGTGGGTGTTACTACAATTGGAACAAAACGCAGTTTTTAAAATTAATTTTTATATTTGGTAGTTTACGAAAGAATCAACACAGGGTTGAGGTCGTTGTTAGGATTCGCATTGCGCCTAACACAAAGCATGTCGTGTCAGCAGCAGATCTTTCTATCTATCGAAGGAGATATTGTTAAGCTTTGGGGATGGAGCAAAGAGGCTGTATTATCATATGACAGATGTCCTATATTCTTCGTAAATATTAGATTTTACGCGACAACACTGCTGGTGATTGTTGTTGAAAATTTTGTATCGGAAACCTATCTTATCCGATTTTGTTTCCATGTTGTTCCGGAGTTAGTTATTGGACATTTATTAAAGCACAATATTTATTTTCTTTTCTTCTTTTAAGCTATTTTGAAAATTCGACACTTTTAAGTGAATGTGGATTTTTGAATTTATAAGGAATTTTTAATGGTAATTCGCTGTTAAATTAGAACACGATGACACTAAAGAATGTTTCGATGATGAAAAGATATCTGGAAGCTTTGTACATTCGTACAATATAGGTTCTGAGCAGATCACATTTGTTGTGCGATGATATGACGTGAGGAGTGTGTCAACGCCATCAGCAAGAAAAATTACCATGGATAACATTTGCATGTTGTGACAAAAAGACAAAGATAGATGGACTATTATTTAATTTCCCGAATTTCAATTAGAAACGGATACACGTCGTGTCCGGCAGTGACGCGTCCACCGACGCCGCGTGTGAGGCCACGGCTGCTGGCAAAGGCATCTCTGGTGGTGCGAAGGGAGGCGAGATGCAGAAAGTGCAGGAATGCGGCTGGCGGAGGTCACAGGGCGTTTCAAAGTAACGCCCTTGCACAGCGCACATCGATCGTTGGCGCCACGGCCGCGCGCTATTGGCAGTAGTGGCGCCCACTGCCGCCAACCTCCCGGCGCGAAACGGGCGCACACTTCTCGAGGCCACTTGCCATCTCGTGTCGCGTGGGCCTTCCGAAAACCGGCGCACAGACAGCGCGTGCCTTTGTTTCTGCAGAGAGCTTCAGAGGCTGCTAACAACCGCAAGGTTTCCTCAGCAAAACAGCCAGAGCACGTAATAATGTTCTGTGAAAGATAACAGACGATACAGAGAAGCTGTCACAGCGGTGCGAGTGTGTAGTGGTATTACGTAAACAGTTGCAAGGCTGCACAAATGTGCGTCCAGTCGCGACACGGGACCGCTAAGGCGGTTATTCATACATTTTGGGGTCTACACCTACATCTACATGCACAAACACCCAGGGACCACGATCCAAGCTGTATGCTGAACAGCATGTCCAAAGTCTTACAAACAATTTTTCTCAGAAGTATCACTTTACTTGTAGTTGCTGAAGGAAGTATCCGAGGACAGTTTGACTGTCCTATCCGCTGAATTCCATATATCGGAATGAACAGGAACCTTAGCTGCAGCAGTTTACGTAGGTCCACAACACACCTATGACAAAATACGATAGTAACACCTAAACTAGAAAATGATAACACAATCGTCCATGCCTAGACGACTACATAAAAAATAGATATTTTTCACGAAACAGAATTTTCCTGGTGGCCAAACAAGGACAACGATCACCTCTCAAAACAATGCCAGTTACAGCTGCACAAGGCTCTGTACTCTGACACATTTTATGTATATGTAATTTGCTTTTCCATTAGAAAATTCACTTTGAAGGTACAAAATAAATTTGACATACAGCACTTACAGAGTGAAAAAAGTGTGCACACCGGTTTACAACATTTTCCACATTTACGCAAATACTGACTATGTACCTAACAAATTTTGTTGCATACTCAGAAAATTGTGCTCTATCTGTGAAATTATATACGGGGTGTACATAAAGTCCGGGAACACTTTCAGTTATTTATTGCACAAGAAGTAAACATTGTGCAGATGTCATATATATTTCATTTTGAAGAGAAACTCTGGAAGTTTTTCTGTTTACAAACATTCCATATCCGAACGATGAGTGACTTGGCAGACGTTAATACGGTAATCGAATTCTTGCCATACCCGTCCCAGCATGGCATCGTCGACAGTTGCAATGGCTCCTCGTATTCTCTCCCGGAGCTCTGCTACATTACATGGTAGAGGCGGCACATACACCAGATCGTTAATGTGTCCCCACAGAAAAATGTCACACGGAGTGAGATCTGGTGATCGGGGAGGCCATTTCATGAAACAGCTGTCCGCTTCTGTAGCACGGCCGATCCATTGATGCGACAGCTCCGTGTTCAGGCACCCACGAACTTCACGATGAAAATGGGGTGGAGCCCCATACTGCTGAAAGATGAATGGAGAATCCGATTGAATTTAAGGTATGAGCCATTGCTGCAACATGTCCAGTAGGAATATCCAGCTGGCCGCTGTGGCCGAGCGCTCCTCGGCGCTTCAGTCCGGAACCGCGCAGCTGCTACGGCCGCAGGTTCGAATCCTGCCTCGGGCATGGATGTGTGTGATGTTCTTAGGTTAGTTAGGTTTAAGTAGTTCTAAGTCTAGGGGACTGATGACCTCAGATGTTAAGTCCCATAGTGCCTAGAGCCATTTGAACAATTTGGAACAACACGTCACCTTCCTGTTCAAAAAATGGTTCAAAATGGTTCAAATGGCTCTGAGCACTATGGGACTTAACATCTGATGTCACCAGTCCCCTAGAACTTAAAACTACTTAAACCTAACCAACCTAAGGACATCACACACATCCATGCCCGAGTCAGGATTCGAACCTGCGACCGTAGCAGCAGCGCGGTTCCGGACTGAAGCACTTAGCCGCTCAGCCACAGCGGCCGGCCTTGACCTATCTGTTGCAAAAACGGCAAAAGAACGGGATTAACAGCATTCTGCACCTAACGAGCCATAGTTAGTGTCCCCACAGAAACACCAAATGTGAACGAGAGTTGTAGCTTATCGCGCCCCAGACCTTAAAGCCAGTGTGTCTTGGAAGAATGCACTCTTGCAATACAGCGCTCACCAGATCTACGTTGTACGCGCAAACTACCATTACCTGCGTGCTGAAAGAATGTGTTTTCATCGCTGAAGATCATGACGCGCCATTTCATCTTCCAAGAGATCCTCTGACGGCACCAGTCCGGCCGTGCATGTCCGATGCTATGGCGTGAGTGGAAGTCGAGCTAGAGGTATGTGTGTCCGTAGTCCCACTGCTAATACCCGATCGTAACGGTTTGTGGTGACACGTCTGGGCTCACAAGCCCTTTTGTCAGTACTGTGGTAGCTGTAGGATCTGCAACTGCTGCCCTTACAATACGACGCTCCTGGCGCCCGTCTGTACTGCGTGGAGGTCCAGAACCTCGTCTACGTGTATCAGAATGTTCACGTGACCACTGACACCAGCATTGTTGCGCAAATGACGCAGCACCTCCAGCTTCTGTGATAATTCTCCGAAAGGACAATTTCGCCACTTGGAAAGCCACAACTTGACCCCTTTCAATTTCGCGCATGGCCTGCAGCAAGCACGAGTGCGCCTCAGTGGCATGGTTGCCTGCTTGCTGAACACGTTTGCAACACACTGAGTCTTCTGGCTGTGGGCATTCCGTGTTAAGGGGAGGTTTACTATCTTTGGCCCGAAAAAACTAATTTCTTTGAGAATTTTTTCTCGGGGTGTGTTACAGATTACAGTGTCAAATTTGGTCAAAATGTTTATTGATATTTCCTCTACAAACTGGAATTTTTTCCACCGGAAATGTCGAAGAGCAAAGGCGGAAGTGCCGTCGGAACGAAACAAAATTTCGATGTAGACCTCCACGCTCGGTATGTCATAGGTCAGCCGGCTCGTCTGAAATCAAAATTGAGTTGACGTTAGCGAAGTATATAAGATTCTTTAGGAGTTGTACCTCGCTTAAGTTATTTTGACCATAGGAAACAAAATGGCGGCCATTTTAAAAATAGGGTTTTTTCATCTATGATTGATCGGAATAAAAGTGGTACAACTCCTAGACAATTTAGTTAGCTTCGTCGGAAACAAAGAATCATGCCAATCGGTTCAGAAGATTCCACGTTCACACACCGCGCGGAAAAAAACGTCATTTCGAGAAAAACGCGTTTGATGTTTTGACTACATATAAATGCAATATTATGCAAGGTACGTTCAGTCTGCTATTCCGGGTGCATAAACTAGTCCTTTCTCTTCCTCATAGAGAGCGTTCTGCTCGATCTGGGCCATCCTGCGCTGCTCCAGAGCCGCTCCTACGGTCAGTGCCAAGCGGTTTTCGGCCGCTTGAATCCGGTGGTCGTCCGAATGCTTGGCGAACTGCATCGAATAGAGTCCCATGGTGACGTCCATCGTTGTCATGGTCTTCAGAGTTTGAATACCCTTCGTTGAAGCTGCTCACTGCCAGGAAAGTCACAGTCTCCACATTCTTCGCACCAGAATGCAAATGCTTGGAGGCTAACTTCCAAACACAAACTTTCATTTGAATTTTGTGTGTTTCCTCCCAATCACCGGTTCAATGACTCGTCCTCCGAAAGAAAAAAAACTTGTGCGTGAAACAGGTAAAAATTCAGGCAGGTGCATTTTTTTGTTCAACCACGAATAACAAACAGTTCCGTCCCGTATTCGGAAAAACCGTTTCAGGGGTGGATTCTAAACACTTTTATGGGTCCAGAAATGCAATTTTAAAAAAATCGATTTTTTGAACCAAAAGATAGTAAACCTCCCCTTAAAGGGTAGACACAGATGGCGCTCTGGTAGCTTTGCCACTACACTCCCTGTTGGCTGACGACGATGAAACCATTATCAATACATCTACTACCCCCTATGTGGCATATGCCGTCATCGGATAAATATCGACGTTGTCTTTACAGGCGTACTAATTTTTTACGACAGTGGATAAGTACAAATCGAGCATTTTTCATCAACATATGTGGGGTCTGAAAATGCGAGGTAAGAAACTTTTTCGACTGCCACTTTATGTGCCGATAAGGGTAGGGGCTGGCCAACGAAAGGGTCGCTGGTGCAGCGACCAATGCATGACTCGATGGCGAAGTGAATCTACGGTGAACTACAGCAGTAGCGCCGGCCTAACGTGATCGAATACAAATATACAAGCACACGGTCGTATGTGGCTATCAACAGGAAGTATGTGACACACGAACACATTTGTAAGATCCACCTGGCAGCTTCACCCACTTTCCCGGCATGACAAGAAGTCGATACAGACGAACACAGCCTCAGCTATAAGAACGCGGGGCGGGTGTGGTACCTTGTGCACCACATTTCATTGTATATACTGCGTGGAAAGCCACTCCATATCGGCGCAGCGCACAAACGTTCTTCTACCACATGAAACGTTCCACACAGGACTCGAACGAATTCAGTCTTGTGGATACGGTTGAATTATTCGAACTTTACATGCAAATGGGGCATCTATATTTTTCATTTCCATTTACTTACATGTAGGATGAGCAATCTATTATGGATCTTATATGTACACACATGAAAAAAAGTTTTTCATCACACTGGTCCCCAGAACTCCTGAAGATAGACGTCGACTGTGGATATTGTATCACAGACACAGTTCCTTTGACTGTTCAGAGATGTTACTAAGCCGGCCGCGGTGGCCGAGCGGTTCTAGGCACTTCAGTCCGGAACCGCGCGACTGCTACGGTCGCAGGTTCGAATCCTACCTCGGGTATGGATGTGTGTGATGTCATTAGGTTAGTTAGGTTTAAGTAGTTCTAAGTTCTAGGGGACTGATGACCTCAGATGTTAAGTCCCATAGTGCTTAGAGCCATTTGAACCATAGATGTCACCAAACACGCCCAAAGATGTAAACAACCATACATGACCAGCTCCTATTAGACGAAGGGGGTCCGAATACAGATCAATTCCAGTCATTCCAGAAGGAAAGAGGTACACGGCTCTTGTTGTCTGTAGTTCAACCATGCCTATACGGTCAATACCGCGGTTTGATCACGTCCACATAGTTACTTTGTGCCAGGAAGGGCTCTCAACAAGGGAAGTGTCCGGGCGTCTCAGAGTGAACCGAAGCGATGTTGTTTGGACATGGAAGAGATACAGAGAGACAGCAACTGTCGATGACATGCCTCGCTCAGGCCGCCCAAGGGCTACTACTGTAGTGGATGACCGCTACCTACGGATTATGGCTCGGAGGAACACTGACAGAACGCCACCATGTTGAATAATGCTTTTCGTGCAGCCACAGAACGTCGTGCGCACTAAGTTGCATGATACGCAATTTCACTCCTCTCGTCCATGGCGAGGTCCATCTTTGCAACCACGACACCATGCAGCGCGGTTCGGATGGGCCCAACAAAATGCTGAATGGACTGCTCAGGATTGGCATCACGTTCTCTTCACCGATGAGTGTCGTATATGGCTTCAACCAGACAATCGTCGGAGACGTGTCTGGAGGCAGCCAGTCAGGCTAACGCCTTAGACACACCGTCCAGCAAGTGCAGCAAAGTGCAGGTTCCCTGCTGTTTTGGGGTGGCATTATGTGGGGCCGACGTAGGCCGCTGGTGGTCATGGAAGCCGCCGTAACGGCTGTACGATACGTGAATACTGTCCTCCGACTAATAGTGCAACCATATCGGCAGCATATTGGCGAGGCATTTGTCTTCATGGACGACAATTCGCGCCTCCATCAAGCACATCTTGTGAATGACTTCCTTCAGGATAACGACATCGCTCGACTAGAGTGGCCAGCATGTTCACCAGACATGAACCCTATCGAACATGCCTGGGATAGATTGAAAAGGGCTGTTTATGGACGATGTGACCGACCAACCACTCTCAGGGATCTACGCCGAATCGCCGTTGAGGAGTGGGAAAATCTGGATCAACAGTGCCTTCATGAACTTGTGGATAGCATGCCACGACGAATATAGGCGTGCAACGGTGCAAGAGGACGTGCTACTGGGTATTAGGGGTACCGGTGTGTACAGCAATCTGGACCACCACCTCTGAAGGTCTCGCTATATGGTGGTACAACATGCAATGTGTGGTTTTCATGAGAAGTAAAAATGGCGGAAATTATGTTTATGTTGATCTTTATTCCAATTTTCTGTACAGATTCGGAAACTCGCGGAACCGAGGTGATGCAAAACTTTTTTGATGTGTGTGTATTCACACCTCAGTAATTGGAACAGTAATTTTGTTCTTAGTTATAGCAACTGCATTTATAGGATATGTTTTACCTTGAGGTAGCAAGGTCGTGAAATACCTCTACTATGACGACCCCAAACACGTTCATGATTTCTAGTGTTACCTCCATGAGCCGCACCACGCTATTGTTCGCCACCCACAACGGCAACATTTTTTGAATTATCTACGGAGTCATGGTTGCAAAATACTAACAGGAATTCTTTTCAGACGAATGGAAAAATTGGTAGAACCAGGCCTCGGGGAAGATCAGTTTGGATTCCGTAGAAATGTAGGAGCATGCAAGGGAATACGTACCCTACGACTGATCGTAGAAGGTAGGTTAAGGAAAGCCAAACCTATGTTCATAGCATTTGCAGACGTAGAGAAAGCTTTCGACAACGTTGATTGAAATATTCTCTTTCAAATTCTGAAGGTGGCAGGAATAAAATACAGGGAGCGAAGGTTATTTATAATTTGTCCAGAAACCAAATGATAGTTATAACAGTGGAGAGGCATGAAAGAGAAGTAGTGGTTGAGAAGGGAGTGAGATAGGGTTGTAGCCTATCCCCGACGTTATTCGGTCTGTGTATTGAGCAAGCAGAAATAAAAGAAAATTTTGGAGTAGGAATTAAAATCCAAGGAGAAAAAATAAAAACCGTGAGGTTTGCCGATGACATTGTAATTCTGCCAGAGACAGCAAAGGACTTGGAAGAACAGTTGAACGGAACGGATAGTGTCTTGAAAGGAGGATATAAGATGAACATAAAACAAGAGCAAAACAAGAATAATGGAATGTATTCAAATTAAATCGGGTGATGCTGAGAGACTTAGACTAGAAAATGAGACACTTAAAGTAGTAGATGACTTTTGCTATTTGAGTAGCAAACTAACTGATGATGGACGAAGAAGAGAGCATATAAAACGTAAATTAGCGATGTCAAGGAAAGATTTCGGCAGAAGAGAAATTTTTTGTCATCTAGTATAGACTTCAGTGTCAGGAAGCCCTTTCTAAAAGTATTTGTTTGGAAGCGAAACATGGGCGATAAGCAGTTCAGACAAGAAGAGAGTAGAAGCTTTTGAAATGTGGTGCTGCAGAAGAATGTTAGAGATTATATGGGTAGATCACGCAACTAATGAGGAAGTACCGAATGGAATTGGGGAGAAGAGAAATTTGTGGCACAACTTGAGTAGAAGAAGGGATCGGTTGGTAGGACACGTTCTGAGGCATCAAGGAATCACGAATTTAGTGTTGGAGGGATGCGTGGAGGGTGAAAATCGTAGAGGGAGACCAAGAGATGAATACACTAAGCAGATTCAGAAGGATGTTACTCGGAGATGAAGAGGCGTGCACAGGATAGAGTAGCATGGAAAGCTGCATCAAACCCATCTTTGGACTGAAGACCACAACAACAACATGGAGTGTCTTGCAACATCCGCCGAGTTGATGGAACGTCCCCGGCGAAAGAAATTTGTATGACTGGTCATATACTTTAACGAACGACCAAGGCACAACACGGACACGCCGGCTTACCTGGCGTCACGTATGATGGTGCATCACTGCTGCCGTGTCTGTTACTATTTTGTTTTTCGTTTTTCTCCTAAATGTCTATCACGCGCCAGAAGCGTGATTTAGTTCTCCCCCTCTGATTAGCACGGCGTCCCATAGGTTGCTGATTCATGTATAATGATAATTTAAATACGATAATTGTTGCTTTGTGGTTGCAAACAACTATATTTGTCATTGTTTTTGGTTTGCAGCATACGTCCCCATCTCACTCTTTTCCTGAAGATGTGACGGGGGCAGCGTGGGGAGGCCTCGGGCTGCGACCCCTGCCCACTCTGCCCCATGATTCCCCCCCCCCACCTTTTTACATCCCAGATTGGCAAACAGAATATACTGGGTGTACATAAAGTCCGGGAACACTTTCAATTATTTATTGTACAAGAACCAAACATTGTACAGGTATCATACATATGTCATTTTAAAGAGAAACCCTGAAAATTTTGTTTTTCGTGAATATCACCACCGCGTAGTTCGGTAATTTGCTGATAGTCAGCGCTAGTTGCAAACATGGCGAGTTCAGGTGCGGAGCGAGCTGTTTCGTGAAATGGCCTCCCCGATCACCAGATCTCACTCCGTGTGACTTTTTTCTGTGGGGACACATGAAAGATCTGGTGTATGTACCGCCTTTACCACGTGATGTAGGAGAGTTCAGGGAAAGAATACGGGAAGCGACTGCGACGGTCGACGATGCCATGTTGGGACGGGTATGGCAAGTATTGGATTACCTAATTGACGTCTGCCAGGTCACTCATGGTTCGCATATCGAATGTTTGTAGAAAAACCTGTCAGAGGTTTTCTTCAAAATGCAGTATGTATGACATCTGTACGATGTTTAGTTCTTGTGCAATAAATGATTGGAAGTTTTCCCGGACTATATGTATATCCTGTATACATTTAAAGAATGAGGGAGAGAGAGAGAGAGAGAGCTGTGCTATACCCAGTTGAAATCTGCAGTTTTTTAATGTGTATTTCTTACATTTGTAAATTGGTTATCATAAGAAGGCTAGTAAGTTAAGTAAAGCAGAAGGGAATAATCACGCGATTGGCAAATCTCTCAGACGACTTGGACGAGTAAAGAATTAAAAACTTAATTCTTCCCCAATTTCATTTCACTTCTTTCTCCTCACCTTTTCCTCCAACTCACGTTCCATCATACTACTGTGCGCTTATGTCCACTCATCTTTGCTTCCTCCTGTACCTCGCACTGTGCCCGAATTGCCACCTTCGAGTGTCTTCTTATCTAGCCAAGATATAGTTCAGGCCTCACCTCAACCCAGTACAAGAATAAATTCACAAAAAATGAATATAGATGCAATAAATTGCTAATAATTCGTGGAGAGGCGCAATAGATCTCAATCTCACGTTTCAGAAGATAACAGGTTACTCTGAAACACTGTATGAGCAATTCTGAAAACAATCAGCTGTCGTGTATCGGATTGAATCGGTAAAGAAGCTTTCCAACACTATAACAACGATCCCACGGGTCTTTTTTAATTAAGCCCATAAATAATTATAGAGATGATCACGCCACAA
The DNA here is from genome assembly GCF_021461385.2 of Schistocerca piceifrons. NCBI lineage: Eukaryota > Metazoa > Arthropoda > Insecta > Orthoptera > Acrididae > Schistocerca > Schistocerca piceifrons. Next base: position 322,437,467 of record NC_060145.1, on the reverse strand, counting down.
ACGAGTGTTTCGCACAAATTACTATTAATGAATATTAAACTTGTCAATCATACTTTACCACTCAATATTGGCAACTCTTAACTCGTTACACAGATAATAACAACGTTGCATTTGGTATTAAATTATTTCAGTTAATCCCAATTCTTAATTAGAACACTTACATGATATTTTACTATAAAAATACAGCGCCCAGCCACTTTTTTTAAATGGGTTTTATTTATGCCAATATGCATTTCGGGTTTGCACCCATCTTCAGCTGGCAAATTACATGTATCTTCAGTTTGGATGCTGAAGCTGGCCTGTGCGAAAGCAACGATTCCAATCATTTACTTCAATTTCGCGAGTTTAAAGTTACGCACTATCAGTTGTTCATTTTACTTACATTCTCCACTCCTTGTTTTCTCTTGGCTTTTCTTCTTTTTTGTAGCAGCACAAATACTTTTTGTCACGTATTTTACACAGGCGCACTGCGTTACCCGCCATGTTGTCGACTGACAGTTTTTTTTTCATACAAGCAGTTTATCAATGGACAGACTTATATTTTACTAAAGTTCTGAGGTTCTAGCTAAGCTACTGTTTACTAACATTGACTTGGGTGATAGAAGTATTCTAAGTACGATGTGTACTAAGTTTTTTGTGGTTACTTAGGCAGTATTGAAGATAATAAACTAACATAACACATTTGTACAAAGCAGTAATTCATACATTAACAATATAACAAAGATAGAATTATGATTTTTTGTTGTATATATTATATGCATTGTTGGGTTTATATTAGATTATGTTATTTCTTGCTTGTGCTTAGTAAGTCAGGGTGTATACGACCCGGGACAACCGGGCGATCCGGGAAAAACCCGGGAATTTTTTCATCCGGGAGAAAACCGTGAAAAACCCGGGAATTTTTTAGAATTCCGGGAAGCTTTCTTTGTTTTTGTTTTCAGTTAAATTTTTGTAATTTTAACTGGCAAGAACCGATACTCTAACAAAGGATATTACTGTATACCGCTATTTCAGAATAATACTGCAACAACAAAATATGAACGAGAGAAAAAACGAAAATAAAACTTAATTTGCAAAGGAAATGCGCCATATACAGCAACAAAATACAGTGCTCATACAAGCGTCTGCCAACTACAAGATGTATCAAAGGCTTTAGGAAGACTATGCAATGTTTCGTAATAGCAAATTGCCTCCGATGAGCATGACGTCACTACTGTTTACATTAGATTCGTTTTAGCAGTTAAGAGCGGGATCATGCGCATGCGCAGTTGAGTAGTACCTTAGCCCGCTTCTGGATACAGAAATGTGGCTGTTGGCTGTGTAAGCAGTCGCAGAAAGCAGCTAGATGCTACCGGGAAAAATTTTACTGGAGCACCCAAGCTGCCAGATTCATGCATGCGCAGCAGGCCCAGTTCTAGGAGGGGGGTGGGGGGCAAATTCATACATTGAGGGAATAAACCTTGTTTCACAAAGCGACTAGCATCCAGCGCACGTTAGTCTATCGATTATTCATATGACTTTGAAACGCATCCCTGTCGGTTTTTGAACATTTTTGAACACATTCTAAGTTGATTTTTGAATGAATCGTAAGTTGATTTGTGAATGCGTGTCTCTGTCAGGGGAATCATCGTCGCATGTAGAAACAAACTTTCCTACAGACAAAAGGGGCTATACGAGCTGAGCGGAGTAAGGCCGAACGGATGAATGCCAACCGCTGTCTTATTGTGCGGTTGATCGGGTTTGGGAATGATGAGCGTTGTTATAATTACTAGCTAAATCCATAAATTCAGACTACAAGAGTGGAAATAAACGAATAACAGGTTAGAAATATTACGTATTACCTTCTCGGTGTATCTAAGAAAATGAAATTTTGACAGAAAATTTTTGGCTACATCGCTATACTAGTAAGGGCCAGTTGTACAGTCCCCGGCTAGCAGCCGCTTTAAATTCTGTTCTGGAAGAAGCGCGGAAAACGCGTTGTACGAAACACGCGTTGTACGAAACATGTAGCAACGCCTAACCGGAGAATAATCGCGGGATAACTACACCGGTGATCCTGGCAGAGTTGGTGGGGTTAACCTGCGAATGAGCTTTGACATTGGCAGGAATAGTTACAGAATTAGTTATAACAAGACTGTTTGTTAGAACGAGGAAGGAGAAGAAACGGGGACATCACATAAATTATGGAACAATATGACGATTCCAAGTTTGTATAAAAATTTCATACTACTACTTTTAGATCTCATACTTGAGAAACTGGAGCGTATGAATGAAGTGTGAAACTATTTCCTAACGTAAGGCTTTTTGCTTGTAGTAGGCCTAATAGGCATTTGATATTGATACTTTGTGAATTCTGTCGTTACAAAAACGACCATTTGTGCCAAAACAGTCTCGTTTATTCGGTGTGTACTACAATTGTTGCGTTATTTGAAAGGTATATTTTGTTTTATCTAGCAGAGAGTGACAAAATAGACGTAATCAGATCGGGAAACCAGACCAGTCTTGGGTCCTATTTGGATTAACAGCTTTTTCAGTATTAGACAACATTTCAACTTTTCATTTAGCAAAACATTTGAAGAACTTTGATGAGGTAATAGATTCTCTCGCAGAAAGGAGAGCACGCCATGTAAAGCTGTAGCAAGATTAGAGAGAAAAAATTCCAGGAGCTAAGGATTGAAGAAATGTGTATTGCCTTGCTTGTCTGATGTCTTTACTGGGTTTATGTATCCTACATTTAATTTTATGTCACACAAAGCAGCAAGTTGATTGCTGATAGGGAATTAAGAGTGCAAAAAAAAAAAAAGGACAGGATGTCAAACCGGCCAATTGTAAGCAGGAGAGGCACCACAGGACATTTTAATTTCCACTGTCCTGAATATGGTTTGATGGTATCCATTACAAAATATACACGCTTCAATTCGACAGAGCGAAGTACAGTGACGTGCGATAGAAAAATGCTGTGTGAGGAGGCGAGGCACTGCACTTTGGCGCACTTACGACCAAATAACATGTTTTACATTTCCTCGAACACACGTTTTATGCATCAGACTCTTCAGAAAGATGTGCGCTACAAAATGGAACATATTTTTTTAAAATTCGATGTTTTTTTTTTAAATTTTTGACATCCTATCTCAAACGCTCGAGGGAGCGGCGGGGTATTGCACCGGTTCGGAAATATCGTAGATCCGAGGCTGATGCACAGAGCAGTCTGAGTTACAGTGGGGTAGTGGGTAGTCTCCACGTGACCCGTGTTTACATTTAGTGACTTTGCTGTTCCCTCTTCGTTTACTGCTCTCACGTCAAATGAAAACAAAACAGATTTCTGATTTCCACCTTTCTGACAATCAAGCATTAATTGCCTTGCAAAACAATGAAGTTATTTTTGTCGGTTTGCTAAAGAAATTTTCTTTTTAATTCCACACACTGTTCGCTGCATTTCAAGTGCACGTTTTCAACTTTTAGCATATATGGCATTATGCCATAATAAAGAACCAAACATGAGATAACACAGTACTGGTACTCCAGGAAAATTTACATCCCGAAAACCACATTGGAAAGTTTATCAGGTGGTGGCCCACTTAACTGGGAATGGTTCAAATGGTTCTGAGCACTATGGGACTTAACATCTCAGGTCATCAGTCCCCTAGACTTAGAACTACTTAAACCTAACTAACCTAAGGACATCACGCACATCCATGCTCGAGGCAGGATTCGAAACTGCGACCGTAGCGGTCGCTCGGATCCAGACTGAAGCGCCTAGAAACGCTCGGCCACACCGGCCGGCTTAACTGGGAATATGGACATACAAATGTGCACTTTAAATGTGCACATTTTAGTATGGGTCTCGAAATTCTGATGCTCTTGGAGTATCCTCTGATTTCTTTTTCCTTCTATGACATAATGTACGATCTTTTAATGTTTTGCACGTACGAAGATACGGACTCCCTACGACATCGTAGCTATGCAAGCGTGGTGACGCCTGTCATCTGGCGCTCTCTGGCAAACTGCGGAAACGAACCTATTTCTAACAGATCACGAGAAAATATTCCGAATAGTGGTTTGAAAAGCGTTGCCATCAAAGTACCATTCCGGCAATTACAACGGAACTATGTGCAATAATGTACGATGGACTTCTTAAATTACAGAGCGTTTGATTCTCGTTTAAAAAATCAACTCTTTGATGACAAGCCATTTAGATGAATTTCGAGCCCAGAAGATCAGACATTTAAGTCGTTATTAAAAATTTTAGGATCACATTTGTGTGATATATCTTAAATTGTAATATGCACATAAAAGACCAACATTGTATGTGAAAGCTTAGCTTCTCTTGCAGCGTATTAATCTTACAGACCAATATTATATGTGAAAGCTTTGCGTTTTGTGTAGCAACACTATGTATATTAATTCAAACCATTAACATTTTCTGTTTGTGTGTTCGCGCTACTTAACAGTGATGTTGCTATTGGGTGACTACATCACGTGTCCTAAGCTCTGAATACCTGTTGTCATCGGCTGTCGAGATCACGTGACATGACCTATGACTGACTTACAAAAGCGCATCGCAATCTCGATTTCAATGCTTCGGAAAGTAACATGCGGTGTTCGGTGGAATTCGAATTTATACTTTCGTAACACGTACGCAGCATACATGTTGCTGCTTATCAAAGATCTGTACAAAACGTGTTTTTTCCCCTGTGTTTAGTTTTTAAAATGACACAAATTCTACTCTTGTGTATAAAACCATAATCATTCAAAGGACTTATACAGTTCCAGGAGAAAATATACTGTCAGTTAACAGGGAAAAAGTATGTTTGCACCCGGGAGAAAGTGTATTTTTAACCGGAAAATCCGGGAGAAATCCGGGAATTTCTTTTTCCTTGTCCACGTATACACCCTGTAAGTGGTTTGATAAGTAGAGTGTGGAAATTTTTCAGAAATATTCGGTTTGGTAACTCTGTTTGGTCGTTAAGTATGTCAGAAGGGGATACATGTTTATGTGAATAAATTTCGATTTCTTCTAAGAGGTTCATTCTTTTTCCTTTGTTGGCTAGGTGGAGAACTTGTAGGTTATGGGATATGTCTGTTACTTGATTTTATTCTTCTGCTACATGTTGCGCAAATGTGGATTTATTTAAGTTTTTTAAATGAAGAGCACCCATGTGGTCTCGAAAACGTATGTTGAAGTTTCTCCCTGTTTGGCCTATGTATGTTTTTGGACATGAGTTGCAGTTAAGTTTGCGTATTCCTGATTGATTGTATGGTTTGGTATTATTTTTAATGTTATGGATAGCTTTGTCTTTATTTTGTTATTTGTATAGTAGCTGATTCTGATATCTGTTCTTCAGAACAGGTTTGCTATTTTATATGACAGTTTTCCTACAAATGGCAAGCTTACATATTTTTGTTTTGGCTTTGTTGTGTTATTCTTTAATGCTGTTTTGTTATTGTATTTGGTTATGTGGGGATTTATTTTAGAGTTTAGTTCATCTATTAATTTTGGATTGTAATCATTATTGTAAGCAATTGCTTTGATAGTGTTTAGTTCTTCTATTTGGTCAGCTGTTTCTAGTGATATTTTGTGCATTCTGTTTAGCATTGCTCTGTATGAAGCCATCTTATTCACCAAACATCTAGTAATTTCAACTAACATCATTTTAAGTGATAAAGAAGTAAGTTTGCTGAATAAAGGGCTTCAACGTAATATCGCCCCATCTCTGACCGAAAATAATATGAAAGAATTAATCGTAGGCACCAAAATAGCCTGTGATACTGCAATACTAATTCAGAATTATCAGATTGCCATAGGTCACAAAGTTAACAATTTTATCACCAAACAAATAGAGAAAGCAAATAATAATAATAGTATAAAGCACCATGACAGTACAATACTTCAAAGTGTTAATAAGAAACTAAGTGACAATAAAGCTTTAGTAGTAAAAGCAGATAAAAGCAATGCTGTTGTTGTAATGTATGAAAGTGAATATGTAAACAAAACCATTGAATTTTTCAGTAACAATAATATAGTAGAACTTCAGTCTGATCCCACTCTTTTAAGTTACAGAATAAACTTAAAAATATGATGAAAAAAAGTGATTTCCTCTTACATGCAAAAGATATACATGAATGCACTGTTATGAACCCTTATGCACCATGCCTACGAGCACAACCTAAGACCCATAAAGTCAACTGTCCCATACGTCCAATTGTTAATTCTCGGAGCAGCCCAACTTATGAAATCAGCAAGAATCTGAATGAGATAATTAGCAACACATTCAAATTCGAAGAGACATACTCAGTAAAGAACAGTTATGAACTGATTAACTGTATAAAGGAAATTCAGATTCTTGATACTACTAGGTTTGCATCGCTTGACATCACAAACCTCTACACAAACATACCGGTCAAAGAAACAATAGAAATAATTAAAAACAATTTGCTTAAACATAAAAATTTGGCATTACCAGAAATACACAAATTCATTGATCTATTAACGCTAGTACTATCACACAACCACTTTTCTTTTAATAACAAAATGTACCAGCAGAAAGAGGGCCTAGCTATGGGTAGCTGCCTTGCCAGTTTGCTTGCTGTTATTTTCATCAATAACTTAGAATGTAAATTTTTAAAAGAAAACCCCCATATAGTAAACAAGATAATTTATTACAAAAGGTATGTTGATGATATAATAATCTTATTTGATGGCACAGCAGAAGAAATTGGTAACCTTTCAAAAGAAATGAATAAAATGCATCAGAACACCATCTTCACTCTAGAACACCAAACAGAAGTAGGTTTAAATTTTCTGGATCTCTGCATAAGTAGCTCCAACAACAAACGCAAATTTCAAGTACACAGGAAACCAACATACACAGATAACACAATTAATAAATCATCCTGCCACCTAATTAAACAAAAGATGGCTTCATACAGAGCAATGCACAAAATACCACTAGAAACAGCTGACCAAACAGAAGAACTAAACACCATCAAAGCAGTTGCTTACAATAATGGTTACAATCTAAAATTAATAGATGGACTAAACTCTAAAATAAATCCCCACATAACCAAATACAATAACAAAACAGCATTAAAGAATAACATAACAAAGCCAAAACAAAAATATGTAAGCTTGCCATTTGTAGGAAAACTGTTGTATAAAATAGCAAACCTGTTCTGAAGAACAGATATCAGAATCAGCTACTATACAAATAACAAAATAAAAGACAAAGCTATCCATAACATTAGAAATAATACCAAACCGTACAATCAATCAGGAATATACAAACTTAACTGCAACTCATGTCCAAAAACATACATAGGCCAAACAGGGAGAAACTTCAACGTATGTTTTCGAGAAAACGTGGGTGCTCTTCATTTAAAAAACGTAAATAAATCCACATTTGCGCAACATGTAGCAGAAGAAGAAAAACAAGTAACAGACATATCCCAAAACCTACAAGTTCTCCACCTAGCCAACAAAGGAAAAAGAATGAACCTCCTAGAAGAAATCGAAATATATTCACATAAACATGCATCCCCTTCTGACATAGTTAACGACCAAACAGAGTTACCAAACCGAATATTTCTGAAAAACTTCCACGCTCTACTTATCAAACCATTTACTAAGCACAATCAAGAAATAACATAATCTAATATAAACCCAACAAATGCATGTATTAAGATACAACATAAAAATCTTAATTCTATCTTTGTTATATTGTAAATGTATGAATTACTGCTTTGGATAAATGTGTTATGTTAGTTTATTATCTTCAATACTGCCTAAGTAACCACAAAAAACTTAGTACACATCGTACTTAACAATACTTCTATCACCCAAGTCAATGTTAGTAAACAGTAGCTTAGCTAGAACCTCAAAACATTCGTAGAATATAACTCTGTCCATATATAAACTGCTTGTATGAAAAAAAACTGTCAGTCGACAGCATGGCGGATAACGCAGTGCGCCTGTGTAAAATACGTGGCAAAAAGTGTTTGTGCTGCTACAAAAAAGAAGAAAAGCCAAGAGAAAACAAGGAGTGGAGAATGTAAGTAAAATGAACAACTGATAGTGCGTAACTTTAAACTCGCGAAATTGAAGTACATGATTGGAATCGTTGCTTTCGCACAGGCCAGCTTCAGCATCCAAACTGCTGTCGATATTGTACCACTGTAGAAACTGAAGATACATGTAATTTGCCAGCTGAAGATGGGTGCAAACCCGAAATTCATATTGGCATAAATAAAACGCATTAAAAAAGTGGCTGGTTGCTGTATTTTTATAGTAAAATATCATTATCCACGGCCATGGAGCTCAACAGTCCAAATAAAATGGACAAATTGTTATTAGAACACTTACACATTCCCAAATGTATAAAAAGGTTCTGCATTTCATTATTTTTATAAAACAGTCGACATGTCGGGCCAAAGATGGCATTTGTTACTATGGAAATAAACAACAGTTATTTACATCCTCTCATTGGCGATACTTCTGTTATTAAAGTTTAAATATAGTCTTTTGTACTAAATCAAAATTCTTTCCTAAGTAACTCGATTCGCACCTTTTTATAATTGTCAATTAAAATATATTTAACTGTAACTCAAATGTTACCTCTCAAGGAATTACGTAAGTAGTGAACTTTGCGTCACTAAACTTTGATAAAGTACTTCTCTGCTTTGTTTTTAAAAGTCTCGTCGTTCATTTACTCTATTTGTATTACATAACTGACTTGAACGTGATTACTCTGCTTGTTATTAGTCAGATCACTAAATTTTCAACCATTATTTTTTTTAGTCAAAATATCCACGGGTGTGCTGCCGGTCTATAGTGTCCAACGGGCACAATATTTCGGCGATCATACATGTCGCCATCATCAGGTGAACTGACGGACTGAGCTCCTGTGAACGTGCCGGCACGGAGATCCGTACGCTATGGCTGCTCAGAGGGAACTGGGTTCGGTCGCGGCGGCGGCCGATTTAAATACCCTCCTCCTGCGGCGCGCCCCCTCCGCCGTCCGCGCCCTGCGCCACGGTCGCGCGGTGGAATAGATTGCGACGGCGTCTGAGATGACGTCGGTGTGATGGCTCTGTCCGCCGTGGTCGTCACAACTATACGTTTGCTCGATTTACTCTTGATTAACCCAATCGCTGGTTCCCAAGCCTTGCTAAGATTATAGCCACAGTCACGGTTTATGAGGTCGTCATTGGTGCGAATTTCGATGGCCTCTCTAACAACGATGTCCCAGTATCTCGACGTCTGTACCAGAATCCTCGTGCGGTCATACTCCATGGCGTGATTTTCCGACGAACAATGTTCAGCGACCGCCGACTTGGCTCGGATACATCAGTCGAGTGTGCCTCTGGTGTTCACGGCATCGATCCTCGACGGTACGCATCGTCTGACCAATATACGACTTGCCACATTGACACGGAATCTGGTACACGCCGGCCTTCCTCAAACCGAGGTCATCTTTGGCGCTCCCCACCAGTGCACGAGTTTTATTTGGAGGACAAAACACAGTTCCGACCCGGTGTTTCTTCAGAATGCGGGCGATTTTCCCCGAGAGTGCGCCTGTGTATGGAATAAATGCAGTGCCTACCTCCTCCCTCGTGACTTCATCCATCTCAACAGGTTGTGCTGCAGTGGTTGGGCGGACAGCACGTTGAATCTGCCACTCTGAGTACCCATTTTTTCGAAATACAGTTCTCAGATGTTCCAATTCCTGGGGTAGACTCTCTGTGTCAGAGATAGTGCGCGCCCTATGTACTAGAGTTTTAAGTACCCCATTCCTCTGTGAAGGGTGATGGCAGCCTTCTGCGTGCAAATACAGATCAGTGTGCGTTGTCTTCCGATACACTCCATGACCTAGGGTGCCGTCAGCCCTTCTCTTGACCAAGACGTCAAGGAAAGGTAATTTACCCTCCGTTTCAGTCTCCACAGTGGATTTGATGTTGGGGTGTATGGAGTTTAGATGTGTAAGGAAGTCAAGGAGTTTATCCATACCATGTGGCCAGATGACGAACGTGTCGTCCACGTAACGGAAAAAGCAAGTAGAAACAAACGGAGGGAGTCGCCATGGGTAGCCCACTCTCACCGGTGGTAGCGAACTTGTACATGGAGAACTTCGAGGAGGAAGCCCTGTCGTCATCCGTATGGAACAGTGGGCGCGATATTCCTTGATGACACGGTGACCACTTAACGGTACGTGAATGTACTGAAAGATGATTGATTTCACCCCCATTATCCAAAGTGACGCTGATTTCGACAAGATGTAGTTCATGCAAGGCGGAACTCGACCCCATCGAAGCAGGAGAGAGTTTGATGTCCTGGAGGCACTAAGGGTACCGCAGTCTCGGTATGAGGTACCCACAGGTTACTGCCATGGGCCCCGACAGGCCGCCATGTTCTCCGGATCTGAATACACGCGACTCCTTTTTGTGGGGCTATATTAAAGCCAAGGTGTACAGCCATATCCCCAAACCCACTGCCTAGCAGAAAAGAGTCATTCAAGAGGTCATCGACAGCATCGATGTTCCGACACTTCAGCGGGTCATGCAGAATTTCGCTATTCGTCTGCGCCACATAATCATCAATGATGGCAGACATATCGAATATGTCGTAACCCAAATCCGAATATCTGTTGTGACGTTTACATGTTGAATAAAGTGTGTGCACGCATTAGTTTCTAAATAATTTCCGTTTTTTTTTATATAGTTCAATAATTGTGATACTGTAACTTGTGGCTGTCGTTTATCTTAGTACAGTGCCACCTCGCCCAGGATGATATCTGGCGCGCGTTGATGCTGTCAGTCACCGTCGCAGATGTGGTCTTTGCCGCTTCTGAGCGAACACTTGTGTAGCCGGTTACAATTTTGGTTTTTCTAGAACGTATACACAAACGCTAAGTTTAGTTACTAGAAATAATGCATTTTTGCACCCTTTATCCGCTTTACGACATTTTGCTGCTGTCATAAGAGATTGAAAGGAGTACATTATTTACGGAACGACATGAAACTGTTCACAATTAATTTCGACACGTTACAAGCTATTCAAAAAAAGAAAACTAGTGCACTCCATCACTATTCATTCATATAAGTACACAGCAACGTAGTTAAATAGAGTAACACATAATTAACTAAGAAAAGACAAATGTATTGGTCAAAGACAAACTAGCTCATATCTGGACGCCGCAGTCACCAGATCTCAGTACTACTGAGCGTTTGTGGTCTACTTTGGAGAGAAGGGTACGTGATCGCTTATCCACCTCCATCATTGTTAGCTGAATAGTACAAGGTCCCATTCAAAAGCAAACAGGATATGGATTCATCCATTTCGAGACGACTGGAAGCTGTTCTGAATGTCAGCGGTTTTCCTATACCTTATTAGGCGTGGTAATGTCTTGTCACTTTGGTGTTTGCATATATTTGTCCATTCCTGTACTTGCGCCCTGTATTTTAATACCACTTGTGCCCTTTGCTTTTATTTCTTTCTTTGCTTCTTAGATACACTGCACAGGAGGTAAACGATATCCTTGCGTCGGTCTTAATTTTTATTGCTCCCTCTGTTGTTCTATTACATACTGTATATTACCTTACATACAGTATATTACCGATATTTCCCGATCACACATACTTACTTCTCTGAGGATCTCCGGTATTATGCACCATTTTACATTGTGGTACGTTTTGATAAACTTTAGAAAGTGTCCAGCTTCCATTATCAGCCGTTAAGACAGGACTGCTTCTTTGTCGCTTTTACCTTTCCTAAAATGAAACTGATCTTTATCTAAAATAACCTCTATCTTGAATTCTCTTGTATATTATTCCGTTCGGCATTTAGGATACATGAATGTCAGGCTGACTATGTGTCGTTCTCACATTTATCTGGCCTTTCTTTGTTGAGGATTATGTGGTTGGTATTCTTCCTACGGTCCAGTGATATGTTTCCAGCTGATAGTGTGTACATTAACTTGAATAATTGTATAGTTGACACTTTCTCGTGCTCCGAAACTATATTATCTGTACCTTCAGCCTTATTTAATGGCAAGTCTTCAAATCTGTCAGACTGGATCCCGTATGTCCTCCAAATCGACACCCATTTCTTCTTCTGTTACGTTCCTTTCCCCTCGCAGAGACAGTCAGTGCACTTTTTCCACCCATCCACTTTATCCTCTGCGCTTAGCATTGGAATTCCGAAGTCTTAAAGCTGACACCTTCGCTTTTAAAGCCTCCGAAACATTTTTTTTTACTTTTCTATATCCTGAATCTGTCGTTCCTAATACCATTCATTTTTCAATGGCTAAATATTCTTACTGGAACCAGTTCGCCTAGCTGTCTGGCAGACCCTAATGTTTTCATTTCTCAATGACTAATATTGTAATACAGCTTACTTTGCTAAAGACGCTTTAGCGTAGATAAGGATTGTAGTTTTAAAAACAAATGAGATGGTCTCCCTGAATCAGGTATAACGTCGTCGAGGATTGCTCGGTCTTTCGTTTCTAATCTTCCTTCCTAAAGTTTGTATTCAGTGCTGAAATGTAATTACTGGCATTTGTAGAGTATTGGCGGCGAAGTTTAGAAATCAGCTCAGAACTCGCTTAGACGACATCAGCAGAAAAATTAAATTCCGTTTTCCAGATCAATATAATGCATAGCGCAAAGGCTCCCTCGGTTGAGAGGAACACCCATGTTGTGTAAAAGAGCAATAAAACGCCACAACTCACGCGAAACTAGCGTTTTCTGTTGTGACATCCGGGACGTAAGAGTTTTTACACGTCGTGTGATGAAGGTCGAAGAGGCGTTGGGAGCATTGTAACAGTATTGCATGTGAGTCAGTTTCGATCCGAGTCCACAGTTTGTTGGAAGTGACGGCAGGGTGGTGCCGTTGCCAGTTAACCATGTCCCATACATGTGCAATGAGCTACGTGCCAGGCGAAAGGTCACGCCGGTATCTGTTGTGTTGGCTATAGCGGCAGGTCATGGTCCAGAACCACGGATGCTGCAGCCTGCAGTGGGGCGTCAACCCGGGCAGTAGCGCGCGGATTGGCAAGGGTTCGACTTCTGGGGCATATGATTTTCATTTGGATAACAGACGTCAAGCGCTTTACACATAACATAGTAGGGCTTCTTGTTTTAGAGTAGGTTTGTAACACGAGTTCCTCACGCAGGGCAGGCCTGACTACTTGTTTTCTTTTTAATGGACAAGCATAGCATCTTCTGTGTTCCGCTTCATCGCTCGTTTCATTTTAGTTTCTAAGTCCAGCAGTTCACTTATCTCGAATCAACCTCGTGACATATTTTGCATATTACCTTATGAAATAATTTTTGGAACAAATCATCACTTAGAAATGAAGTACTGATTGTGGAAAAGCGAATAATAAGAATAATATATGGTGTTCATCTGCCCTCATCCTGTAGGTACTCCAAGGAGTCGGGCATTTTAACAGCACCATCACAGTACTTAACTTTCGTCAGTAAAATTTGTCGTAAAGAACCCATCACAAATTGCGAAGAATGCTGATACCCATTCCCAAAACGCTAGAGGAAAAAATGACCTTTACTAACGACTAGCTTAGCAATTCCTGCTTTGCTCGCGTAGACTGTATGGTCTAACAAAATTTTTTGTCTATCTTTAACCGAATTTTTATGTTGTTAACAAATTCCAACATCTTCTGAACTTCTCACGCTAATTAAGCTCATAGAAACATGGTCTTTTCCGAATGTTAATCTGACCAAAGACGATTCTGGTAGTTGTAGTCAGAGGTCTTTGTTAATCATGCCTTTTGAGTTCTTGTGGTGATATTTCCATAGATACTATACTTTCATCCCCCAACACGTAGGGTCTATATCGTTAGAAGTCCAGTTCCAGTAACATTTTTAAAATGTTTTAATATACCAGTAGCGAAGTAGTTTCATAAAAAATTTCATCCCCTATTTCACCACCTTAAGGGTTGAATTTCCAGAAAATCACTGAAACATCTTTTTTTTAATATTTCAAACCGAGAAGTTACTTGCAGATTTTCATAGAAGTGGCTCAAAAAAGCTTTATTAGTACTTTAGTAATGATTTATTTTCAAAAAACTTTAACACACTATTTTAATCGCTTTAGTCGTTGAATTTCCAAAAAGACTGACGCTTATATTTATTTATTTCTGACCGAGAAACTAAATAACAATTTTCGTAGCTCAAGCTTCAATATAGCTTAAAGCAAGCTGCATTTCTAACAATACCTTCCCAAACAATGCCTACAGTATAAGATCAACACACTCTCTCTAAATTCGAAGTTTCTACTTTTAGCGGTTGGAGTTGGGTGATGGTGAGTAGTCATCAGGCCCGTTAGTGGTTGACTTTCGAAAAACACTGAAACATATATTTTTTATTTCCAGCCGAGAAATGTAACACAAATTTTCATAGATTTAGCTTCAAAAATTCTCCATAAAACCTTCTTAAACTATGCGTAGAGAGTATATCTTCTCCAGATTTCAGGTTTCTATATTTAGTGATTTGGGCTGGGCGATGATGAGTAAGTCACCACATTTCCTTCTATACATACAGATTATTGAAACAATCAATGGCTCGGAAAGGAATTGAATATTCAGCAACAAAAATACCGTAAAAAGTCCGACAGGTAAGTGACCAATTAAACATTTAACTAACTGACTAACTCATGGTCGTATCTTCAGTTCTGTTCCTTTAAGCATGTTTGAGTATGTGGTTTGTGAGAACACAATCCATCTTCTTTACTTTGCATCGCTTCATTTCTTTAAGGAGTTGTCTTATTGCCCCAGTTTAAGTGGAAACTTCCTGATTGAACTTCTCTTGCGTTCAGTTAGTTTCGTCTTTGAACTTCTCTTGCGTTCAGTTAGTTTTGTCTATTTTCTCCCAAATCAGATGGTGTTTCTGATTCTTGCCTTTTGGCAACTCTCACTTCCATACATGAGTACGCTCCAAACGCAAGCCTTTGTAATTTAATGTTCATATGGTTGCTTGTTAACAAAGTTCTTTTGTTCTAGGAGGAACACTTAGCAAGGATAACGATTCTTTTATTTTCTGAATTGCCTGAACTGTCTTCAGAAACGAAGCTTCCCTAGTAAAAATCATCTTTGCTCTATAGTTATTTGAGTTACCGAGTTCTAAATATGTATCACTTCTATGGTGGCTCATGGTTATTGCAAAAGGCTGAATTTTTAACTGTCACATAGAAAAAATTAAGATGCTACCATGAGTTTACTCTTCTCTCTCTGTTCTTGCTTGTAATTCCGTTCTATTTACTACGGGCGTTTAGCTCAATTACGCTTACTTCTACTGTTTTTGCTTGCGGAGGGTCATGCAGGTCTTCTAATTAGCCGTTAATTATATTTTTCTTGAAATTTCTTATCTTGGTTGCTGTGAACTTTGAACTTCAGTTTTTATGAATACCATTTTATGGGCGCTGTTCCCCGACCTCTCAGACGAAGAATAGCGGTGGGTCAAGGGAACAAGCAGGGAAATTGCCGCAGATATCTTCTTTTGGTTGCGGAATTGAAATCCCCAAGTCCGGGATCAAGGAAAAAAAATATGATTCAGACGACGGGGATGATCTCTATCAACTCACAGGTTCCGAAGGTCGCTTCTTAATCTTATGCGGAAAGCAGTAAACAGGTGGGTGGGCACCGTGATGCGACGCAAGGACAACTTGACGTGGTCGGGACACATCGGCCGAGAAGCACTATATCGATGGGTTGTAACTTTCCATTCCACTTACACGTAAAACATACAGCATCTTCTTGTGTATAAGAACCTACAGGAATACTGTACGAAGAACAATCAATCCCAAGTTCACGAGAAATATGATGCGGCAACGCTCCAACAGGTCGTGGTGAGCGGGCGCGGACCGCAGGGGGAACGCCTGGTACCCCAGACCGTAGATGAAACCCCCAGGAGCGGGTTTGGTGGGCGCGGGCCGCTGAGGGAACACCTAGAACCGCAGCGGACGGAAAACGGAGCAGCAACGCTCCAGCAGGTCACAGGGAATGGGCGCGGACCACAGAGGAAGCGCCTGCAGCCGTTGGTGGAGGGGGAAGACCATAGGCATAAATACTGGACCAGGTCCACTCGAGGAGCAGTCTCAGGTCGCACCTGATGAAGGTCTCAAGCTACGTGACCGAAATATCGTGCAAGTACGACGCTGATATCCGGCAGAACACCCGACAACCCAAGATGTCATTAGATCGCCGGGAAAGCCTGAAGAGTTACATGATGTTTTTTGACTTTACAGCTGTTATACATCGTTCTCTTACGTAAGTGTAATGTGACACCAAATGTAAAACCATGCCCTAGGCATAATAAATAATTGCATTCACAATCGTCACTTATTCGAAGAAAGCTTTTTTTATCAGAGACCCAACTTCGAATTAAGTGTTTAGCCATTTTATTTGAATTAGGCAGATCTCATATCACCAAAATTAATATCAGTTGTCTTACAGAGAGTTTTCAAATCCTTAAACTGGTAAAACGAGGAAGGAATACATGTTAACAGTAAATGGAAGAACTTGATGTAGCAAGTATTATACCAAACTAAATCATTTAAATAAAAAGGGTAGTCGAATGCGTCGGACAGAAAATTACACAACTTAATAATGAAGTCACAGAACCATTTCATGCGTATTTGATATTGAAGCATTTGAGAACAACTGCGTGGACAGAAAATTATAAACAGAATCATTAGAAAGTCTAGGGGTGTTTCGGTCAACCAAATGGAGGATCCAAGGCAAGTTTTCTGTTTGTCTCAAACTAATACTTTGCACTTGTGACAGCAGTATGTGAACTCTTTTCGAAACACGTTGGAAAACACTGTCGAATCAGCTGTGGAATCATACTGCGAATTACCAGAACAGGCAAGAAGGCAAACAAATGCATGACGGAACGGATTCGAATGTACGACCTAATTATGACCGCAATGTAAATGAAATGGGTATGTTCGGCCATGTAGCCAGGCAAAAGGATGGTAATAGAAAGTCAATGACTGCATCCAAAGAGATAAGAAAAGACAGATATAACGATGTAATAGAAGATGTGCAGATGACGTGTGAGAAGAAAAACAACCGTAACGTCGCACCATGGGCCAGCTCGGTTCGAAACCGGGACAGAATAGAAAAAAAGGCGCGCGTTCCGACTTCAGTCCTCCGAAACAGTGTGCAGATTGCACTGGCGCATACTTCCCCTATACTGCGGTGTCACTCAAGTCGAAATCATGCCTGCTGTGATAGTTGGCGATAAACAGTGAATCGGACAATAACACATTTTTCGGATATTGTTTGTGTGACCTGTTTAATATATGACAGCGATGCGGCCAGTTGTCGGGTAGAAATGAGTGGATAGCATTCCATAAGGTACGTTCATTGCACTTTTAACCAGTGTATTGACGTATATCGGCTTAAAACTAAACTACTACAGATATTATCCGAAATCGTTGGCTGCAAAATTTCCTCTCCGTGCTCCACTTTTGCCAATAGCTGTCCTGTTACCTTAGTAGTATAGTTAACTAGTTCAGATGTATTTGCACAGTTTTAGTGGACAGTCATTTTTCTACCGAGCGGCGGCGCTACGCTGTAGAAGCGGGTCCTCCCATTATTGCAGTTATACTCTATTATCTGCACAACAAAAGTCTTGGGGGTTTTCTGGGGAACTTTTTGGAAGCTATTTGGAATTGTGATCATCATTTTGTACAGAATACTCTAGAACTAAACCATATCTATCAAGAAATGTGAAAAGAAGTATATTTGTCGAACGTCGGGTGCCAACTTCACCGGCCTCGATATTCTGCAATAATGCCTGACTCCGACATTATTCCACATAGTTTTGATGCACGAATTTGCATAATCGAAGCTTGTCCGTTACCGATTGGTCGGCTATCTGAAGATCAGAAAGCTTGGAATAAGGTTACCGAGAAGGTTTTAAACGCAACTAATCCCGTGAGAAAACGGTGCATGTCGTGTTCCATCGGTGTCTGGCATCGTCGGATCCATGATTCCTAAACATGACAATTGAAGAAGATAAACATATACTAAGCGATGAATGTGACTATGATTTCGATCGAAAAATGTAGAACATCAAATAAAACATTGCAACACGGCACTTTCGACTTGTAATTCGTTGTCACCTCACAATACCCGAAATTTTTCTCTAATCCAGTAAATTTCTAATTTTTGAACCTCCAAATTGGATCAACCATTTTGGATTTCGTAATATTGATATCGGATTCCTAATCAGCGACCCAAGCAATCTAAAAAGAACAGTTTTTTAGAATTTTATATCCATTTTTCTCTTACGTCCACATTTTGAAGAGAGGTGGTCCACTGTGTGCCGGTCGTGTTACGACTTTTTTTATTTTTTGCCTCCGATGGGCCATAAATAAAAGACAAATTTATATAAAAAACAAATTTATTGCTAAAAGTTGAAAACATTACGTTTCGACATCATTGCCGCAACGTACCATTCGTCATTCCTGTGGACAAGCTTTCCAACTCTCTTCATAAAATAATGACAACAATAAACTGAGGCCGGAAATGAGACCTGGATTCGAAATGGCACATGTGAAACAAACCGTCAGTCACAGCAATTGATGCACTCAGATTCATCAAACAGACCAAAAAATAAATTTAAAAAAATTGGTCTTATGGGACCAAACTACTGAGGTCAACTGCCCCTATGCTTACACTCTACATAAGTTAACTTAAACTAACCGACGGTATGGACAACACACACACACACCCATATATATATATATTCTTTTTTTCCGCGCGGGGTAGCCGCGCGGTTGAGACGCCTTGCCACGGTCCTTGCGGCTCCCCCCGGCGGAAGTTCGAGTCCTGGTTCAGGCATATATATATATATATCCCGGGTAATCAAAAAGTCAGTATAAATTTGAAAACTGAATAAATCACGGAATAATGTGGATAGAGAGGTACAAATTGACACACATGTTTGTAATGACATGGGGTTTTATTAGAACCAAAAAAATACAAAAGTAAAAAAAAATGTCCGACAGATGGCACTTCATCTGATTAGAATAGCAATAATTAGCATAACAAAGTAAGACAAAGCAAAGATGATGTTCTTTGCAGGAAATGCTCAATATGTCCACCAGCATTCCTCAACAATAGCTGTAGGCGAGGAATAATGTTGTGAACAGCACTGTAAAGAATGTCCGGAGTTATGGTGATGCATTGGCGTCAGATGTTGTCTTTCAGCATCCATAGAGATGTCGGTCGATCACGATACACTTGCGACTTCAGGTAACCCCAAAGCCAATAATCTCATGGACTGAGGTCTGGGGACCTGGGAGGCCAAGCGTGGCGAAAGTGGCAGCTTGAACACACGATCATCACCAAATGACGAGCGCAAGAGACCTTTCACGCGCCATCTGTCGGACATTTTGTGATTTTTTTTGTTCTAATAAAACCCCGTGTCATTCCAAGCATGTGTGTCAATTTTTAACTCTCTATTTACATTATTCCGTGGATTATTAAGTTTTTAAATTTATACTGACTTTTTGATCACCCTATATATATATATATATATATATGTGTGTGTGTGTGTGTGTGTGTGTGCCGTGTTTTGTACGTGGTCATGGGGGGGGGGGGGGTGCTTGTGGAGTTCATACGGCCAGGGACCACAGTTAATTCACTTTTGAAACAACGCTTACGGAGAGCCATTCAAAACAAAGGAAGAGGCCTATTGGCTTCTGGAATTGTTCTGTCGCATGACAACGCTCGTACTCACAGTGCTAATGCAACCCAAAGCCAACAGCTCTTTGAGCAGTTTCAATGTGATGTTTTCGGAGACGATGTTGTGTTCTTCATTCCAAAGATTGATTTGATGCAGCTCTCCATGCTGCTATCTCCTCCTCATCTTAGATTAACTACTGCAACCTACATACTTCTAAATCTGCTTACTGCATTTGTCTCTTCTTACTGCATCAATCTCTTAGACTCCCTCCGCGATTTTTACCCCCCTCCCCCCTCACGCTTCCCTCCAGTACTAAATTGGTAATACCGTGATGTATCAGAATGTGTCCTACCAACCGACTCCTTCGTTTCGAAGTAACTATTTCTAGTAAAATATTTCGCAGTTACATATAATAAAAGTATGAACAAAGGCGGTTAGGTCAGGTTGAACACAAGCTGAAGACTGGAACGCCTAAAGGAAGCCCTCATCTAGCAGTATATACAAGTAGCTTATTTTTTCATTGGTTTGGCACAAGCCGAACACCTAAATGCATGGAAAACCTTAAAGGAAACCTTCATCTCGTAGTGTACGGTTTTCAAATGGCAGATTATGTCATTGTCTTTATTAGCCATTTAGTACCCACTGCTGTGTAAAAGTATGTTGATTATTAATAATTTAATGTTATTATAATTCATTTTGGACATTTCTCAAACTTATTATACGAAGCACATTCAAGAATTAAAGATACAAATTGATTTAGAAATGAAACAATATGTAGGAGCAGTTTTCTACTTCCATGAGTTCAGGTTCACTGGCATACGCAAGAACAGCTAGCTGACGAATAAAAATTGTTTTCTTTACAACTCCAAGTTTCCTCATCAGCTGAACAACGATCAGTGATCCATACTGACGAGCAGCGTCCAGGCCGTCCAACTGAAGTGTCAATTCCATCGAACTCCTTCGCATCAAACCCTATTGGCTATCGTGATTATTTGGAAGATCAGCATACAACAGACAGTGACTACTACTCAGACATGCTGATGAACAAACTAAATCCAACAATCGGAGAAAAACGCCGCACATCTCAAAAGGCGTTATACTTCTACTCCACATTGTTTGGCGTCACACCGCCTATTGTCCAGTAACAACGAACAGGTCAAAGAATTTCTGTGAATATGGGTGGCTCACACAGCAAGGCAGATGCTTCTTCGCATCAGGTATAAAAAGCAAGTTCGTCGGTGGGACAAGTCTACTAATATTGACTTGGATTACGTTGAGAAGTAATAAGAGTCTCATTTTGTACGCCTGCCGATGTGGCCTAGCGGTTCTAGGTCCTTCACTCCGGAATCGCGCTGTTGCTACGGTCGCAGATTCGAATCCTGCCTCGGGCATGGATGTGTGTAATGTCCTTAGGTTAGTTAGGTTTAAGTAGTTTCTAAGTCTAAGGGACTGACAAGCTCAGATGTTAAGTCCCATAGCGCTTAGAGCCATTTGAATCATTTCGAGTCATCTTGTACAAAAAACACATTTTTTTCCCCTACATCAATTTGTTCTCTTTAATTATTGAAGTTAAGTGTAAGCTGGCGATTAGTACAAAAGTCTACAACAAAGCGAACATAGTTCGAATATAAACCATTAACCCATTTCCTCATTTGTTTCTCAGTTTCAATATTTAAAAAAATAATGGCTCAGAGCACTATGGGACGTAACATCTGAGGTCATCAGTCCCCTAGAACGTAGAACTACTTATACCTAACTAACCTAATGACATCACACACATCCATGCCCGAGGCAGGATTCGACCCTGCGACCGTAGCGGTCGCGCGGTTCCAGACTGAAGCGCCTAGAACCGCTCGGCCACTGCGGCCGGCTTTAATATTTGAATGCTATCTCTAGGTCTCCTGAGAATAGTTTTTTTCAATTTTGAGTCCTTTGCACGTCATGAACTCGATGGGTGACTTTCTCAAATATTAGACGAACCGGTTCGTCGTATCTGAGACCTTCCCCTTGTCATTGACGAATGCGTTCGAAATGCAAAAGCTGAAAAAAAACGGGCACCACTAAGAAATTATCCGAGTGGGATACAATTTGGTATATATGTGATGCACGTGTACAGACAAGCAGACAAATGTTAATTTCAAAAATATTGGTGATTTATTCAAGAGAAAGAGCTTCACAAACTGAGCAACCGCGTTGGCCCGCCTCTTGCTGGTATGCGTGCATTAGAGTTGTTGGATGTCCTCCTGAGGATGATTCAAAATGGCTCTGAGCACTATGGGACTTAACATCTGAGGTCATCAGTCACCTAGACTTAGAACTACTTAAACCTAACTAATCTAAGGACATCTCACACGTCGATGTCCGAGGCAGGATTCGAACCTGCGACCGTAGCAGCAGCGCGGTTCCGGGCTGAAGCGCCTAGAACCGCTCGGCCACAACGGCCGGCTCCTGAGGGATACCGTCCTGAATTCTGTCCACGTGGCGCAATCGATCGCCAAAATCTCGAGTTGCTTGGAGGACCCAGCCCATAATTCTCCAAACTTTCTCAGTTTGGGAGAGATCCGGCGACCTTCTGCCAAGATAGGATTTGGCAAACACGAAGACAAGCAGGAAAGACGCTCGCCCTGAGCGGGGGGCATTATCTCGCTGAAATGTAAGCCTAGGGTGGCTTGCCTTGAAAGGCAACAAAACGGGGCGTAAAACATCGTCGACGTTCCAATGTTCTGTGAGAGCACCGCGTTTGAAAACCAGACTGCTCCAAGGTTACTAAATAATAAGGTTGGGCAGTAAGCGCTCTGCTCTGCCATTGGCTGGCCTAGTGACGTCAGCGTGGAAGCAAGCGCTCACAAGCAGACGACACGGCATGCGCGTTTACGTCAAGTTTTTGGCGGGAGATTTTGTTTATACCAGAAGTGAGATGTCTAAACTGCTTTTCTGCTGGTAAAATATTACAGTTAAAACTGATGAGTTATATTCTTTCGCAGCTTATGCGTCACACATCGGTAAAATATCAGATCACAACCACACTGACACACACTTGAAATTCGAAACCTCGGGTCAAATAAATCAGAAACTATTCATTTAATCGCATTGAAATGAATTTACTTAAGAGCCCGAAGTTGCACACACTTGTTTGTAAGGACAGCATTCCTTCTTTCTAAAGCCGCTATAGTATTCATCAAAGTAACTTTATCTGTGTTTGAAAAAAACTGTCATCGGTACATGTGCTCTTATTACGATGTTTCTTACATCTTGCGACCCATTTTGCAGTGGCATCAGCGTCGGCCTCCTATCCAGCTGCTTTCCTTCATCAAAAACGGCACTTGTGAGTCAGAATCTTACAACGAACCTTTCACTGAATGGGAATTTCTTTCTGCTCTATCTTCTTATGATACGGCCCCTGGCCCAGATTCCATTCATAACCAGCTGCTTCAACATCTCAGTGCTCCACAACGGCACCATCTTCTTCGGGTGTTTAACCGTATCTGGCTCCAGGGTGACTTCCCTTCTCAGTGGAGGGATAGCATTGTGGTTCCTGTCCTTAAGCCTGGTCAGAACCCCCTATCTGTTGACAGCTATCGGCCAATTAGTTTGACCAATGTTGGTTGTAAGTTACTTGAACGGCTGGTAGCCCGTCGGCTCACTTGGGTCCTCGAATCTCGGGATTTATTGTCCCCTTACCAGTGTGGCTTTCGAGAGGGACGATCTCCAATCGATCATTTACTTCGCTTGGAATCCGCAGTTCGGCAGGCTTTTTCCCAGCGCCGCCATTTGGTTGCAGTGTTTTTTGACCTTCGCAAGGCCTATGACACGGCCTGGCGCCATCACATCTTACTAACCCTTCATCAGTGGGGTCTTCGGGGCCCACTCCCGATTTTTATCCGCCAGTTCCTGATCCATCGGTCATTCAGAGTTCGAGTTGGTACTGCTTTTAGTTCTCCACGGACCCAGGAGACGGGCATCCCACAGGGTTCTGTGTTGAGTGTCCTTCTTTTCCTCATTGCTATCGATGGACTTGTGGCCTCTGTCGGTCCCTTGGTCGCCCCTGCCCTGTATGTGGATGATTTCTGCATTTGGGTTAGTTCCTCCTCGATGCCATCTGCAGAACGGCAGCTCCAGGTGGCTATACGGCGTGCCTCTGCATGGACCCTCTCACACGGGTTTCAATTCTCTCCTTTAAAATCGCGGGTGGTCCACTTCTGTCGCCGTACTACGGTCCACCCTGATCCAGAGCTCTATCTCGCTGCACAAAGATTGCCTGTGGTTCCACAGTTTCGTTTCCTGGGTCTTCTTTTCGACAACAAGCTCACTTGGCTGCCCCATATCAGACTCCTGAAGGTAGGATGTTTCCGTAAACTCAATGTCCTTCGCTTCCTTGCCCACTCCTCTTGGGGTGCGGACCGTTCCCTCCTCCTCCGTCTTTATCGTGCTCTAGTTCTGTCACGTTTGGACTATGGTTGTCAAGTTTATGGTTCAGCTGCTCCTTCCACACTGCACGTGCTGGATCCAGTCCACCATCGTGGTATCCGTTTGGCCACCGGTGCCTTCCCTACTAGCCCTGTTGATAGTCTCCTGGTTGAAGCTGGGATCCCCCCCTTTCTGTTCGGCGGTCCCAGCTTCTGGTGTCTTATGCCCTTACTATCCGTTCTTCTCCCGCTCATCCTTCCTATTCTATCCTATTCCCAGACCATGGACGTCGCCCGCCCGACTCCCGCCCTCGGGCGGGTTTACCGGTTGGGCTGCGCCTTGCGTCTCTTTACCGTGATTTTCAGCTTCCTTCTTTGTCCTGTCTTCCTCGCTCCCTCCCCTCCACTCCTCCTTGGTTAGTTCCTCGGCCTCGAATTCGGATGGATCTCCTCCGCGGTCCGAAAGATTCCATCCCCCCGGTGGTGTTCCGTACCTTTTTCCACCAAATTTTATGGGAGTTTCGGGATGCTGTTGTTTTTTACACTGATGGCTCTAAATCTGCTCATCATGTTGGGTATGCCTTCACGTCCTCTGTTGGAACGGAAAATCATCTGCTGCCACCTACATGTGGGGTGTTTACTGCGGAATTGATGGCAATTTCCCGGGCCCTTACCTTTATTAAACAATCCCCACACAACCGCGTTTTGTTATGTACGGACTCGATCAGTGGCCTTCTTGCTATTGACCGGTGTTTTTCGCGCCATCCCTTGGTCTCTGCCATCCATGACCATCTCGCTGATCTTCACCGTGCCGCTTGTTCCATTGACTTCCTATGGGTCCCGGGCCATGTGGGTATCCCGGGTAATGAGCTCGCTGATCGTTTGGCTGGGGGAGCAGTTTCTTACCCCCCATTTTCTGTAACCCCTCCTGCAGCGGATTTACGGCTTCACATCAAATCCCACTTCGCACAGTCATGGACCAATTCTTGGGAGGCTACTCCACTGTCTAATAAACTTCGTGCAATTACGGTGACACCAGGCCCATGGCGTTCTTCCTTTCGCCTCTCCCGCAAGGACTCGACCACACTGTGTCGTCTCCGCATTGGCCATACCAGGCTGACCCATGGTTTTCTTTTGCGTGATGAGCCACCCCCGCTATGTGGTTGTGGTGCCTTCCAGTCAGTGGCCCACATTTTGGTTGAATGCCCCCTTCTTTTGGCTCTGCGTGCTAAGTACAGACTCCCCCACACTTTACCTTTGATGTTGGCTGACAATTCCCAGATGGTCTCTCTGGTTCTCGGCTTCCTCCGGGAGAGTGGTTTTTATTCTCAGTTTTAAAATTTTTAATCTCTCTCTGGTGTTGGGACAGGGCGGTGAGTGTTTGGGTGTCTCCCACTGTAGGCAGTGTTCAGAGATTCCCGATTCACCTCCCTGACCGGAATCCTCTTTTCTTCCCCTTTTACTCTGTTTTTACCCCTTCTTTTTAAGGCTTGGTTAGTCTTTCTATTCCCATACGTACTTTCCGCATTATAGCAGTTGTACCTTTTAAGTCACAGGTGGTCTTGCCTATGCTGCTTCAGCATAGTGTTGGGTTCGTTCTCTTGCCAACTTCCCTCATTTGTTTTTACTAATGACAACGTGACTGCCCTTTTACGTTTCCCCTTTTTCCGTTTTATTGTTCTGACTTTTCTGAAATGTCCCGTTAGCAGAATGGAGTCTATTTGAAACAAGGGACTGATGACCTATCTGTTTGGTCCCTTTACCCTCAAACAACCAACCAACCAACCAACGATGTTTCTTATTTGGTGACAGCTTTTCCAGAGTTTCCAGAGATCTCTTATGTAGTTCTCGTTTCTTATACCGTTTGGTTCTGTCTTCTGTTGCGGGTGACACATTGACAGTCGCACTACTGCACGGCAAATTGCACGAAGGAACTGCATCTGGCTTGAGCATTCTTTTTCGGGGCAAATTAAGCAATTCAAACTGTAAATCCCTTAAGTAATCTGTTTCTGCGAAATGGCGAGAACATATTTGTGCATGCGCAACATTTACACTGCCTTTCCTACACCATTTCGACAACCATAGTTTTTGTAATGTTTCATTACGCGGGAAACTGTGATACATTACGTCAATTCCCTTTGTGCTCCGGTTGTAAGAAAAACAGCCCGTAACAGCACAGCCTGGCATTGTAAAAATTAATTTTCTCACTCACTTGTAGATTCTCCAATAAGAATTTCACAGGACGAACCATAAACTATATAGCTGGCGAACACAATGTTGATCCCGCTGTCCACTATCGCTAACTATTTCAGTTCCGAATCAAATATTAATTACAGCAAAAACCGTTAACACTCCCGAATTCCGAATGTTTCCGCTGTTGACTGAGTACCTCAGAAGAAAGAACTCAATCAAAATACTCCTTCAAACACAAAACAACACAAGAAAAACAATCACACACAATTCGAACTGTGTACTGTTTGGCACAGCTGCTTCCACCGTGACGTCATGCGCACAACTGAGAAAACACGTTGCTTTCTGCGCATAGCTTTCTGCGCCCCCCTGGACTGCTCCACAGACCATCATTCCTGATTGGCGTACCGTATGGCGGGCGTCGGTCAGGTTGGTATTCCACTGCTATCCGGGGCCTCATCACTGAAGACAATTCCACTCCAGTCAATGACATTCCACGCTCTTTGACGATTGCTCGGTCCTCACGTTCTGTAGTCTCAGACCGACTGCTTCTGTATTGACCCAGTTTTCGGCCATGGTTCACGCACTTCATTGCCAACATTGACAAATAGTGGCATCGCTCCTAACCAAGTGTCGAGCGACTCACCGATTACTTCAATCGGCTTCTTTGAGCCCAAGTACACGTCCTCCCTCAGACGCTGACATCTGTGTATAAATTTCGCACTTCTGTCTGCTAGGCATAGTTACTGTCCAACTGAGTACACGGAATGAAATTCGCAAAGACTTTACACCCTGGTACCGACATGTGCCATATTCATTACCCCTGCCAGTTTCGCCGTGAAATTGCGTTGCAACGTCACATGTTTGAACCGTCGGCCTCCAAGTTCACAGTTTCGCATTTTACGTCGATACGCAGGTGAATATCAATTTGTGACCAGTTTGCATAGCTGCTTCGTGGTGCGTCTCTTTTTCCAGTTTTTTCTTTTTTCAACCCTCCGTCACTCGCCCAGATGACACTAGTCATCCACATGACTTTCCCGCTCAATTTTTTCTGACAGGGCAGGATTGAGATCGCGCCATTTTCAGTACCTTTCTGTTAACTCTCCAGCAGTTAGATCCAATCATTGTTGGCTTCCAGTTACGAAAGATACATTGCTTATGAAACGTTATTATATGGTTCAAATGGCTCTGAGCACTATGGAACTTAACTTCTGAGGTCATCAGTCCCCTAGAACTTAGAACTAAATAACCTAACTAACGTAAGGACGTCACACACATCCATGCCCGAGGCAGGATTCGACCCGCGACCGTAGCGAAACGTTATTATAGTCTGGAGGACACCAGTCATCCGCGCGAGCTCTGTTGCCACAATGTGAAACAAAGTAAGCCTGTATTACTTTATTGCTTTCCTAGATTCAATAGATCTTTCATGTGCGTAAATTTGGACTTATTGAAACTGACTGCAGTTACCTTCCGTGTTACGTAGTATTCTCTTTATTTTTAGATCGTGAAAGGAATATCAAAAGCAAAAAAAAAAAACCTCAGACAGATTTTAGTGGAGATCCTAATGTATGATTGGAATGGTTCAATGAGCTGAGTGATGAAGATGCTCACAGTGATAGCGCCGACTCAGAGACTGAGGACTGTGTTCATGAAAGCGATCATGATTCAGGAACAGAACAAGAAGTGCCAGAGAATGATGAGTAGGAGTCACAGGAAGAAGTTACTCAAGAGGCTGCATTTCTTTTAGGGAAAGATGGAATAACTAAACGGAGGAAAAATAAATATCCTACCATTGTTAGAAGTAGATCTTGTAAAATTATTACCCATTTGCCTGGACCAACAAATCAAGCTCGTATAAAAAAGACAGAAATTCTGGATATGTTCCTGGATGAAAACATAATAAGCATTATCGCAACATGCACTAATATATCCATCAGTGAAGTTCATTGTAACTTCTCTAGGGAAAGGGATACTAAAGAAACAGATGCGATAAATATCGGAGCTTTCGGTGGTCTGTTGTACCTGTGTGGATCTTTGAGATGTTCTATGAAGAGTACATCGAAATTGTCTGATAACTCAAAGATAAACGGATTTGAATTATGTTATTTATGCATAAGTGAAAACCGATTCAGGTTTCTGTGGAGATGTCTTAGGTTTAATAATATCCGTGATAGAGGTGTTCACAGAGAGACTGACAAGTTGGCTCTTATCAGAGAGGAACTTGATCTATTCGCGAACAATTGCCAAAAATATTTTTCACCTAGTGAATATGTTACTGTTGACGAAAATTTTTGGCAATTAGAGGAAACTGCCCATTCCATTCAGGCAATATATCCCTAGCAAACCAGCAACGCATGAGTTAAAAGTGTTTGCTTTGGTTGATGTAAAAACAGCTTACATTTTGAATTTAGAACCGTACGTCGGTAAGCAACCAGAGGGACCATGTAATGCCAGTAATTCAGGTGAAGATATTGTTCTTCGAATCGTCGAACTGTTTTAAACGTTAGAATATATTAAACTGTGTACGAATATTAAATGTATTATATTTAGATTTAATAAAAATCATAAACGCAGTCATAAAGACCGTTCAAAGTATACAAATAGACCGCCTGCTTTGTGGATGACACCTGTCATCCGCGCGAGTGACCATGTCACGAAATTTCGCGCGAGTAATATGAGAAAGGGAAATATTGACAAGGCCTATAAATGTGTGACATATTTCTTTGGAGACAGAAGAAACAAATGTAGGGCTGTGGTGGATGAAAATGGCAATATGTTGCAAGACGATGATGAAGTTGCAAGAAGATGGAAACAATATATAGGAAACTGTACAGCGGACCAGAACTGTCTGAAACATCATGGAAGAAGAAACAGAAGTTGATGCACACAACATAGGTGAACCTATATTAAAGGAAGAGTTTGAACTGACTCTGAAAAAATTGAAAAACAACAAATCGCCTGGTATAGACAATATCCCAGCTGAACTTCTGAAATCTGGAGGAGCAAAACTGAATCAGGAGTTGTATAATCTTATTTTCAACATGTACGAGCAGGTTAAAATTCCTACAGACTTTGAGAAAAACATTATGATCCCCATTCCAAAGAAGGCAAATGCTACAAGATGTGAAAATTATAGGACGCTCAGCCTAGTTACTCACGCCTCTAAAATAGTAACCTCAATTATCCTAAAACGCATAGAACAGAAAGTCGAAGCTACACTCTCCGAAGACCAGTTTGGATTCTGGAAAGATAGAGGAACCAGAGAAGCAATATTTGCTCTAAAACTAATAATAGAGAAACGACTAGATAAGAACCTGACAACATACATAGCTTTCGTAGATTTCAAATGGGATAAGATGTTTGAGGTACTCAAAGTAGGAGTAAACTATAAAGATAGAAAAATGATATGGAACCTGTACGAAAACGTTACAGCAGTTATCCGTGGACGGACAAAACAAGAAGAGGTGCAGATACGGAAAGGCGTCCGACAAGATTGCGCACTATCCCCTGTTATCTTTAATCTATACATTGAAGAGGCGCTGAAAAAAGTAAGGGAAAATTCTCAGACAGGTGTAGTAATTCATGGCCAACGAATAGATATAAGATACTCCGATATTATAGCTGTGAAAGTGAAGAAGATCTTGTAGTCCTACTGAATAGAATGGATAAAGTTAGGGGGGAAGAATATAATATGGGAATTAATAAAGCAAAAACAAAAGTAATGGCGTGCGACAAAAAAGATCAAGTTAAAGTCTAAGTTCATGTAGGCAATGAACTGCTTGAACAAGTTGATAAATTTACTTATCTGGGCAGTAATATTACCAGGGATGGAAGGAGCAAGGCAGAAGTGAGAAGTAGAATTGCTGAAGCAAAGGCTGCTTTTAGCAAGAAGAAAAACATCTTAACATCTAAGAGCATCAGCCTTGAAATCAGGAAAAGATTTTTGAAATCGTATGTGTGGAGTGTGGCTGTGAAACATGGACTCTCGGTACAGAGGAAGACCAGCTTTTGAAATGTGGTGCTATAGACGCATGCTCAAAATAAAATGTATCGACAAGGTCACAAACGAAGTGGTTCTGGAAAGAGCAGGTGAGAAGAGAAACTTCTGGAGTTTCATTGTTAAAAGAAGAGTGCAATGAACAGGCCACCTATTAGGACATAAAGGACTTCTGAACACAATCATAGAGGGATATGTCGAGGGAAAAAGACCAAGAGGAAGACCACGGCTGAGGTACATGGATCAAATCGTGAAAGATGTGGGATGTAACACCTATAAAGAAATGAAGAGAAAAGCTGAAAGACGCACAGAATGGAGACAAGCTGCCATTGTAGCTGTTGCAAACCAATCCTTGGATTGACCTCTACAGAAGAAGAAGAACGGAGGTTTAAGTATAATCCGTTAAAAATGTGACTACTCGTTGCTCGTAACGTGCATATTGCTCGTCAGCGCTAAGAGCTCCTAGGATCGCATACGGCCACTATCTGTAAATGTAGGTTATTCGTGTCCGTGTTTGTAGCTGCGTACATGGGATGCAGATGCGTGTGGATTGGGGAGCGAGGTACGAGGAAGCCGTGTTTCGCTCGGGCAGGCTGGTTGCCCCGGCGCAGCATGGCGCGATATTGATTTAAAACTGCGCCCGCTCCACGCCGACGCCGCCCATTGTTGCACCGGCCGCAGCCAACTTTCCTCAGCAATCCCTTCACTCTCTACACTATACTCGGATTAAAACTACATTATAGTTGCCGTTACAGTGTTGCCACATCCGCTGCCTGCTAGTGCTCGGTTATAGGCGACACAAACACAGTGTGTTATTTCACAAATGCTGTTTATGTGTAGTGCACAGCAGCGTTCACGACCGCCGCGAGGCATGACGGGAAAAGGAGATGCTCAACTGGCAACTGATTTTAAGTGACCAGTGCCTGAACTGAGGGAGGCAACGCGTTTTAGTCCTCATTTTAAGCTCATATCCTAACCTAACCACAACCTCGTTATGTGCAATGTGTTTGAGGAAACAGTGTTCGATAAGGCAGAGCTAAAATCACGGTCGCTTATGTTCACGGCGTTTAAGCCTAATCGACGAGCAAACTCAAGGTAGATTAATTCAGTTTCAGCAGTAAAAGCAGCTTGTAATATCTCGTTTTCATAGGTTACCTCAAACGACCATCGCACTGACTTCACGGAACATCACTTTGCCAATCGATGAGCAGTCCTGGTCGACACTTGATTGCAGATTATAGGCGACATAAACACATTCCAAACGAAAAAAGAATGATAGGAAAAAATTAAAACAAATAAAAAAGTCAATATGATGATGAAAAGGATGCGCCAAAGTGTAAGAAATATAAAAAAGGAATGTAAATCAATTAATTGAATAAAAATTGCAATCGAAGTCTTGATTAGATTTAGAAAAATGAAAAATTTCGTAACATTCGTATAGACTCGAACCTTTGACCTGCTGCACGTTAGCTTCATACTCTAACCTCTACGCCATGCCATTTCAGTACAAAAAAGTTTTGTATTTATGGCTCTAATGTCCCAGTGTCAACGATTAACTGGCAGCTGCCCGGCCGCTGTAACCGAGCGGTTCTAGGCGCTTCAGTCCGGCACCGCGCTGCTGCTACGGCCGCAAGTTCGAATCCTGCCTCGGACATGGATGTGTGTGATGTCCTTAGGTTAGTTAGGTTTATGTAGTTCTAAGTTCTAGGGGACTGATGACCTCAGATGTTAAGTCTCATAGTGCTTAGAGCCAGTTTTTGAACTGGCAGTTGTAAACAATTCAGCTTCACGCAGTGTCATGCGAAGCTTATCGAATGTATTGCTGATCTCTGTGATTACAAGAACTGTATAAATGGCACTGAATTGCCTCTTGTGCGGAAGGATCCGGTAGTGTTTGGTTAGTGCTGTACGTGTCTATTTCGTTAGGTTCGTTGTGTTCGCGTGTTGTTTTTGATGTTGTTACGGTGTATGATGAAATACGAATTAAAAGAGCCAGGCCCAGGTTTATGGATCCAAACACATCAAGAAAGAAAGCCGAACAAGAAATTATAAGTGAAATGATTGTCGTGACAGTTTGTAGTAAGGGCGAACGGTTCAGGAGTGACGTTGAGCGCTCTGATTTGAGGAAGCCAGGTCCAACGCGTGTAATGTCTACTACTATCGAGTAATTTTAATCGGACTGTTGCTGCTCTCCGTAGTATGCGCCGAGGGCGAACGGCGCCACTTCTACTCTTCATTTTCGGAGTGGTTGGAATGATTTTCACTGCGGCAACCGTCCTCCTCTTTCTGATAACAGATAACATCGTCACTTAGTGGCAGTCCCCGTGGCCCCTCGTTACATGTCGCGAGTGCTACAGCAGAGGTAGAGTAGAAGCTTTATAGTTTTTGTGAGTATGAATAAACTCTTAGCTAACTTACTATCTTCAATTTAGCAATTTTCCCTTATCAGCTCCCTCTCCCGCCAATATTTCTTTTAAGGATTCCTCACAGTCGTATCAAATTCCCGTCTCAGCAGGCTGTATCGTTATTGCCGAACCCTCTTGCTCAATCCTTCGGCAAAATCGAAGCCAGGGGCAAGACCAACATAATTAGGTGCCAAGTGTACGGGGCTTTCGTGGTAGTGTAATTGGAACCAAGCTAACACTGTTCGTCCACGAGACCCAGAGTGCAGCAGATACCAGTGGACAGGTTGAAGTTCCGCAATGCCGACTAATGAATAAAATACGAGCATACGAAATATCGTAACACCCATGTGTTTGGATTGTAGACTTCCTACAGACAGAGCACGTCATACCGTTCTTAATTGAGAGAATTTGCGGTTGTAAAAGTACTACGGGCGATTCCCAAGGAGGTGTTATAGCCGGCCGCGATAGCCGAGCGGTTCTAGGCGCTTCAGTACGGACCCGCGCGACTGCTACGGTCGCAGGTTCGAATCCTGCCTCGGGCATGGATGTGTGTGATGTCCTTAGGTTAGTTACGTTTAAGTAGTTCTAAGTTCTAGGGGACTGATGACCTCAGATGTTAAGTCCCATAGTGCTCAGAGCCATTTGAACGATTTTTTGAGGTGTTATAGAACCGATACTTTTCACAATAAGGGCTGTATACATAAATGACCTACGAGGAGAACACAGCAAGCGCCATAACCTGGTTTCCCAGAAACTTCTCTCAGTGGAAGTAAGCGAACAGGTGTGTCGCCTTATCCACATACATTCGACCGTCTCTCAGAAAAGACAAAGTTTTCGACGTAATTTAGATGTCTTTTAGCTCGCGAGAAGCTTAGCCAAGCTTCTGGTATCGTGGCTAGCGTCGTGGCTTCTCACTTTTGCGTACCGTGTTAGAAACCCGGTTATTGTTTTTATCTGTTTTATTTTACTTCCTCGTGTATCTACTCTTGTCCATAAAAAGTTACTAAACGAATGTTTATTGTCAATGTAGGCGATCAAGGGCGTTATATTAATTGTAAAATTACAACTGGATTTCTTACAAGCTTTTTAAATTCTCATACTTTATGCTTATGTTTAGCGCGCCTTGCCACGGTTCGCGCGGCTCATTCCCGTCGAAGGTTCGAGCCCTCCCTCAGGCATAAGCGTAAGTTTTATCCCATAGGAACTTACCACAAGTTTCCAAAATTTTTTCTAATGTTTATTTCTTCGGAAATATTTGGTGCATTCCCTTGGATGATACCGATCGTAGAAACGTTCGAATCACAGAAATTCCGAACATGACGAGCATCACGCGAAGGCGTGTTTCTCCGCAGCGAAATTTCTTCGTATGAATCCCACTCGGCAAAGAAACGTCGTTAACATTGCTGAAGAATTCACGCTTGGCTATAATTTCGCTGCGAACCACTCATAACGGACCACTTTTCCGAAAACTCGCGATTTCAGTTTATTATCACTAAAGGAATTGCACCGAAAACAATTTCAAATAAATTTTCCATTCATTCATTGTTTTCCTTTTATTGAAAAAAAATGGCTCTGAGCACTATGGGACTTAACATCTATGGTCATCAGTCCCCTAGAACTTAGAACTACTTAAACCTAACTAACCTACGGACATCACACAACACCCAGTCATCACGAGGCAGAGAAAATCCCAGACCCCGCCGGGTATCGAACCCGGGAACCCGGGCGCGGGAAGCGAGAACGCTACCGCACGACCACGAGCTGCGGACTTCCCTTTTATTAATTCATTCTATAGTACATACAATCGGTAAGCCAATAATGAAACGTTATGTCATTATACGTTGGAAAACCTTTGTATAGTAATGTTCTATGAACGTGTGATGATAAATAATTTTCTCCAACCTTCAAAATCCTGACAACATTGATCATGACGCTGATTAATACGACACATCGTATACAATTTCCTATCGAACCCCACTCGAACGATTTACTATGGCTGTCTCACTCTTCCTACACATGCTCTTGCACTATTCCAAGTATCCCATCTGGTCTACTGAGACCTCCTGTGTACTCTTGCGCAGGACACACACGAGCTCGAACATCAGGTTCACCGTTACCTACAAGTTAAATGACGTCGGGACTGGCACATGACATTGACGAAACTAAATGAAACATCTACAAACTCTACAAAATATTGGAAAACATTCCATAGGCTATTCAGAACAACCTGACTCCCATATATCCCATCCCACATAACAACATGGCGTGTTCCGACAACCTCATCAAGGTCAACCACTGGAAGACGCATTCACCACTCCACATGATCCCAATGTGTCTGAACGTATCAACATAGTTATCCCACCCCTCACACCAAACTTACAATAATTACACAGACATCGACGAACAGAACTGAACGCGTCAATAACAACTGAAGACGTAACACAAACACGCGCTACAAAGCGCAACACTACACCTGATTGCGATCCAGTTATCTACCGCCACCTCAAGGAATGGCCAAGAGCCTATCACGAAACCTTTACCATCCTTTACAATGCCATTTCCTACACAGGTTATTACCCAGAGTAGTGGAAAACGTTCAAATCCGTCCTCTTCCCAGAATCTAATAAGTCACCCTCACAGACCAATCCTATCGACCTGTCAGCCTGACGTCAGTTTTCAGAAAAATCCTTGCAACAGTCCTTACCCAACGAATCCATCACCACTTTGGAACTGACCTATCCATCCACAATACCCAACATGGGTTTCATCCCGCCGGCCAGAGTGGCCGAGCGGTTCTAGGCACTACAGTCTGGAACCGCGCGACCGCTACGGTCGCAGGTTCGAATCCTGCCTCGGGCATGGATGTGTGTGATGTCCTTAGGTTAGTTAGGCCTAAGTAGTTCTAAGTTCTAGGGGACTGATGACCGCAGAAGTTAAGTCCCATAGTGCTCAGAGCCATTTTTAGTTTCATCCCAACTGTTCCATCGACGACCAAATTCTTTACCTTACACACCTAATCTTCCGTCAACGAAATAAACGAAAATCTGCCAGACTTGTCTCCCTTGATATCCAAAAATATTTTGATCAGGTATGACATTCCGGTTTGCTCTTCAACCTAAAAACCCTATGCTCTCCCAGTCAACTATGTCCACCTTATAGCATCCTTCCTGCTCCACTGTCCTATATACGCCACGATCAATCACAGCAGCTTCCACATATTTCACCCACTTGATGTGTGCCTCAAGACTCTGTCGTTCCATCCCTCCTTTACTTCCTGCACACTGCCGACATTCTCAGACCACCACCCCTACCTACATCCTGCAATATTCTGACGACTTCAGTTACCTAGCCACTCAACTACAGCCTTCATCTCTCCCACGTCTCCCTCCAACGCTACTTGAAGCTCCTGTCGAATGGTGTGATACGTGGAAACATCAAGCAAATTCAGAGAAAAGCCAAGCAATCAGCTTTGGTCACACCACTCAGCGTTTTTATCCCTCCATCTGCAGCCAGCCCATTCTCCTGACTGACGCGGTACAGTACTAAGAACTAATCGTTCTGATGAACGAAACTTGCTGGCAGATTAAAACTGTGTGCCGGACCGAGACTCGAACTCGGGAC
The DNA here is from genome assembly GCF_021461385.2 of Schistocerca piceifrons. Lineage (NCBI taxonomy): Eukaryota > Metazoa > Arthropoda > Insecta > Orthoptera > Acrididae > Schistocerca > Schistocerca piceifrons. The sequence continues at coordinate 322,401,138 of NC_060145.1, read as the reverse complement.
CTTTGCCTTTCGCGGGCAAGTGCTCTACCAACTGAGCTACCCAAGCACGACTCACGACCCGTCCTCACAGCTTTACTTCTGCCAGTACCTCGTCTCCTACTTTCCAAACTTTACAGGAGCTCTCCTGCGAACCTGCAGAACTAGCACTCCTGAAAGAAAAGGATCTTGGGTAGCCTAGTTGGTAGAGCACTTGATCGCGAAAGGCAAAGGTCCCGAGTTCGAGTCTCGGTCCGGTTCACAGTTTTAATCTGCCAGGAAGTTTCATATCAGCGCACACTCCGCTGCAGAGTGAAAGCCTATTCTGGCGTTCGGATGAATCTTTCTAAAACATCCAGTGTATAAAGTAAGGGCAATTCCAACATTGTCGTGTTGTTGTGACAGTTGGAAAGACGGGTTAAAACTACAGGAAATACAGAGATTAGATTTATGAGGACGGTAGCTGGCTGTAAGTTATTTGATGGGAAGAGAGATTATCAGCCCTTGTGAGGCAAACTGAGGAGCTACTTGATTGAGAAGTAGCGGCTCCGGTCTCGGAAACTGACATACGTCCGCTACCTTTGGGCCTTCATGGCCTTTTCGGGAGGAGTTTAAGAGAGATTATGCTATCAGCAAAGAATTTTAATCTGAATGAAGAAATAGCGAAGTACAGGAACAAAGGGATAAATACTCGAATTTAACGTTCAGTCGACAGCGTTCACATCCGAAACGAATGCTGGAACAAACGGAGAAATCGTGTAACAATAATGCAAACAAACTGAACACCGGAGACACTGCTGGCGTACAGAGGTTAGTCATAAAGAGTTAATTATACCTCGAAACAATAAAGTTACGTAGTTAACTGTTTGTTTTCAGGTACTTGTTTGCCGTCTTGGTAGACACTGCACTCCTCATGTTGCAGTACCGAAGCATGGAGCTGTAGCAACTAAAACAAATTGACTCGGCCTATTGACAAAGTGGAACACATAATTAGTTTTCGGAAGCAGCGCAAATGTTGCAGCTGTGTTAGACGAATCCAAATCACTTGTATAGCCGTTGGGATTGGCATGAAAGAGCTGCATTATTTCTGTTGCTGTCGAAACCATGCGATACGGCGCCAATGCTTCAGTGCACACCGAGACAAAAGAACGATGCACGACAAATTTCAATGAGACTGAAATCGGTAGATGTGATGTACATATACAAACAACTGAATAAAATTTCGGAAAAACTAGATGATTTATTCAATAGAAAGAGCTTCACAAATCGAGCAAGTTAATAAGGCGTTGGTCCACTTCTAGTCCTGATGTAAGAAGTTGGAGTTGATTGATGGCGTTGATGGACGTCCTCCCTAGGGATATCGTGCTAAACTCGGTCCGACGGTTGTGTAAGATCACCAAAATTCGGAGATGGTTGGAGGACCCAGCCCATAACTCCAAATTTTCTCAACTGGGGAGAGATCCGACGACCTTGCTGGCCAAGGTAGGGTTTAGCAAGCTCGAAGAAAACAGCAGACACTTCCGCCGTGTAAGCCCAGGATGGTTTATTATGAAGGAAACAAAACGGGACGTAGATTATTGTCGTGGTATCGTTGTGGTGTAAGGGTGCCGAGGATGACAAAGAGGTTCTGCTATGAAAAGAAATGCACCCCAGACCATCAGCCGGCCGTTGTGGCCGAGCGGTTCTAAGAGCTTCAGTCAGGAACCACGCTGCTGCTACGGTCGCAGTTTCGAATCCTGCCTCGGGCATGGATGTGTGTGATGTCCTTAGGTTAGTTAGGTTTAAGTAGTTCTAATTCTAGAGGACTGATGACCTCAGAAGTTAAGTCCCATAGTGCTCAGAGCCATTTGAACCATTTTTTTGAACCAGACCATCACTCGTAGTTGTTGGGCCGTATGGCGCGCAATAATCACGTTGGTATTCCACCGACGTCCAGGGAGTCCCTGGACTCATTTCCAGGGTCACCGGTCCTCAGTTCGAAGCGTGACTCACCACTGAAAACAATTCCACTCCAGTCAGTGAAATTCCAGGCTGAGTGTGGCCGCCACCACTGCAAACTTGGCGCACTGAGGCCAATGGTAATCGGAGAAAGCGACGCCGTGAGCTCGGCTTCCTTCTGTGTGCCGCCTGTTAATGGCCCTTGTTATCACTGAAGCACCAGTTAGACGTTGGATCGATGATAATGATGGATCCGGGACTCTGACAGAAAGTGCCTGTTTGACGATTGCTCGGTCCTCACGTTCTGCCGTCTCTCTTTGTCTACCACTTCCTTCTTGACGCTGTTTTCCGTCATGGTTCATCCAACGAAGTCCACAGAATGAAATTCGCGAAGACTTTATGTCCTAGTGTCGGAATTTTTTCTATTTACTATCCTTGCCAACTGCGCGGCGAAACCGCGCTACATCGGCACACATTTATTCCTCGGCCTCCAAAGTCTACATTTTTCCTTTTTCATCGATACCTGCATAAATATAAATTTGTGATCAATTTAAATAACTCCTTGATGGAGGATTTTTTTTGTCTTCAGAGGATCACAAACAAGTAGCTGCAGACTAATTAATAATTATTGCTTTATTATTTTGGTGTGATAATTAAAACTTTATGACTCCCAACAAGTCAGTCATCCGCTGATTTAACTACATTTCGTAGTCACTCGTCAACTATGCAAGATATTGAAAACATCTGATGGTGGTAATTCACTTGCTAAAATGCCAGAACGTGTTACGGTACATTCAAAGTGACCTGAGGCTCAAAAACACTACACATATGAAAAAAGGTTTTGCATCGCCTCGGTTCCAAGAGTTCCGGAACCCGTACAGAAAATTGGAATAGAGATCAAGATAAACATCATATCCGCCCTTTTTATTGCTCATGAAAGCAAAACCTTCAGAGGTCGTGGTCCAGATTGCTGTACGTACCGGTACCTCTAATATCCAGTAGCACGTCCTCTTGCATTGATGCATGCCTGTATTTGTCGTGGCATACTATCTTCAAGTTCATCAAGGCACTGTTGGTCCAGATTGTCCCATTCCTCAACTGCGTTTTGCCGTAGATCCCTGAGAGTGGTTGGTGGGTCACGTCGCCCAAAACTGCTCTTTTCACTCTATCCCAGGCATGTTCGATAGGGTTCACGTCTGGAGAACATGCTGGCCACTCTAATCGAGCAATATCGTTATCCTGAAGGAAGTCATTCACAAGATGTTCACGGTGCGGGCGCGAATTGTCGTCCATGAAGACAAATGCCTCGCCAATATGTTATGAAGACAAATGCCTCGCCAATATGCTGCCGACATGGTTGCTCTATTGCTCGGAGGATGTTATTCACGTATCGTACAGCCGTTACGGCGCCTTCCATGACCTCCAGCGGCGTACGTCGGCCCCTCATAATGCCACCCCAAAACAGCAAGGAACCTCCACCTTGCTGCACTCGCTGGACTGTGTGTCTAAGGCGTTCAGCCTGACCGGGTTGCCCCCAAACACGTCTCCTACGATTGTCTTGTTGAACGCATATGCGACGCTCATCGGTGAAGAGAACGTGATGCCAATCCCGAGCGGTCCACTCGACATGTTGTGGGCCCATTTGCACCGCATAGTGTCGTGGTTGCAAAGATGGACCTCGCGATGGACGTCAGGAGTGAAGTTAGCATGATGCAGCCTGTTGCACACAGTTCGAGTCGTAACACGACGTCCTGTGGCTGCACGAAAAGCATTATTCAACATGGTGGCGTTGCTGTCAGGGTTCCTCCGAGCCATAATCCGCAGGTAGCGGCATCCACTGCAGTAGTAGCCCTTGGGCGGCCTGAGCGAGGCATACCATCGACAATTCCTGTATCTCTGTATCTCCTCCATGTCCGAACAACATCGCTTCGGTTCACTGCGAGACGCCTGGATACTTCCCTTGTTGAGAGCCTTTCCTTGCACAAGGTAACAATGCGGGCCTGATCTAACTGCAGTATTGACCGTCTAGGCATGGTTGAAGTACAGACAACACGAGCCGTGTTCCTCCTTCCTGGTGGAATGACTGGAACTGATCGGCTGTCGGACCCCCTCCGTCTAATAGGTGCTGCTCATGCATGGTTGTTTACATCTTTGGGCGGGTTTAGTGACATCTCTGAACAGTCAGAGGGACTGTGTCTGTGATACAATATCCACAGTTAACCTCTGTCTTCAGGAGTTCTGGGAACCGGAGTGATGCAAAACTTTTTTGATGTGTGAATATCTACACCAATACTCCTCAAGCTTCTCTACGGTATTAAGCGGAGAATACCTTGTGTGCCAGCATCACTTCCTTTCTTTCCTATTATACTGGCGAATGGTTCGCGCAAGATCGCATAAGCAGTAAGTCCCCGTGTTGGCTCGAATCTCTCTGATTTTACCTTCATGGTCGTCTCGCGAGATGTACGTAGCAAGAAGCAATATGTTTGTTGACTCGTCTAGAATGTACGCTCTCGGAACTTTGCAGTGTCTGCCACTGGAGCCAATTGATCATTTCCATGACACTTGCTTGCTTTCTTAATGGACCTGTAACGAAACACGCTGCGCTTCCATCGATCTTCTCGATCTCCTCTATCAGTCCTGTGTCGTATATATCACATACTGACGAGCAATATTCAGATAATGGTGGAACGATGGTTTTGTTAGTTACCCCTCCTTTGTTGACAGATTACATGTTCTGGGCGTTCTTTCAATGAATCTCAATCTGGCATTCGCTTTTCCTGCTGTTAGTTTTATGTGGTTGTTTCACTTTAAATAGCTCCGTAAGCATGTTATAGATATTTTGTGGAAGTAACTGCTTCCAGAGATTTTTCTGCAGTTGTGTAATCCTACAATCAATTATGGATCTTTGTGTCTGTGTGTCGGCAGTATTTACAATTCTCTTTGTTGAGGGACAGATGCCATTCCTTCGGCCAATCGTCCCTTTACAGGTCTTCCTGCATTTCGCTACGTTGTTCTAGCGTTGCTACTTCTCTGTATCCATCACCATTGTCCACGAACAGCCTAATAGGGCTTCCTACGTTATCCATTAGATCATTTATTTGCACAGTGGAGCCTCGTTAATTCAGCCCTCTTTACTCTGGGTCTGTGGTCATCCCGACAGAGTTTTAGTTCTTTTATTTTCTTACTTTTAGCATAGAAAATTCGTACACTATTTGATACTTTACAAGAGAATGATAGTGGCGGAGTCCATTGACATGCAGGATGCTCACGCGCCGGCCGTTGTGACCGAGTGGTTCTAGGCGCCTCAGTCCGGAGCGGCGCTGCTGCTACTGTCGCAGGTTCGAATTCTGCCTCGGGCACTGATGTGTGTGATGTCCTTAGGTTTAAGTAGTTCTAAGTCTAGGGGACTGATGACCTCAGATGTTAAGTCCCATAGTGGTTCGAGCCATTTTGATGCTCACACCCTAACCTCCAGATGTCAGACACTCAGATCGGTACCTAACATTGTGTGTCGATAGAATATCAACCAAAACTCCTATTCAGTTCCTGTTGTGTGCTGTCGTCCAGTAGAAGATGCGTAAATGGTAATTAAAAATTTAAAAAAAAAAAAAAAAAAAAAACACGGAGTGCCACAAAAGCTCAACTGCCGGGTGCACTGTCAATATCTGTGGTAGGTGAGTTAGTAGACCGCCGAACTAAAGGTCCCGAGTTCGAAACCCGTTAACGCCTTTTTTATTTTACTTTATTTTTTTACAGCTTATGTGCGAACTTATTATATGCGAGAACGTATTTCTGACATATTAAAAAAGACGTTTCGGAATTTGTAGCAATGTTCTTTTGGCAGTCTCCTTTCGCTTCGTTAGCAAACCTATAGAGTACATTTGCATAGCAGGTGTGTTGTTACCTATACAAATATACGCTGTAAGTTTGCTACTTTCAGCCAACGAAGTGAAAGCAGACTGCCAAAAGAACATTGCTACAAACTCCGAAACGTCTTTTTTACATGTCAGAAAAATGTTCTCCTATATAACTGTTTCATGCGTAAATTGCTAAAAAAATGACGATTTGACGCTCTACCGACTTACCTACCACAGACAGATATTCACATTTGCGCCTCACAGATGCGCTTTTGCTATACTCCGAAGTTCCAGTGCTATTTTTTAAATATTTTTTTATTTCAGTCCCTGATCACAATATGAATTCTTTAGACGATGACCGGTTTCAGTCCGTAATGACCATAATCAGATCTTTTTTACACCATGTCCTAAAGTTATCAGGCTATAATGGCATCGTCAAAACATATGTCTAAAAAATTCGTATTGTGATCAAAGACTGAAATAAATAACATTTGACAGTATTGGATCACTGTTTGTATACGCGACCATATCGCAGTTGGTGAAACTAGTGCCATGTTATTTTTTAATTACCATTTACACACATTCTACCGGACGACAGCGCACAGCACGAACTGAATAGGAGTTTTGGTTGATACTCTACAACACACAACGTTTGATACCGATCTGAGTGTCTGACACCTGGAGATTTGGGTGTCAGAAATAAAAGAGGCAATCAAGCAGTTTACGTGATTATCTTCCTATCCGTCACGTTTTTATTATTTCAGAAGTAACCGCCATAATTGTTAACACATTTAACCCACTGTGAGATAAGACGGTCATTGCCTTCTGTATTAACTGTATTAATAGTAAACATTTTACTTACTTTTTTACATCTGTCTCGTTTTGATTTGACTGTCCCTTATACATATTAATGGCGTAAATGATTGCTGCAATACTACCTACAATGACGATAGCTACAGAATTGTTTCTGATGAAATTATTGTCATTTATTCTTTGGAAACTATGCCGATAATGATGGTTAAATGCACTATAAAAGTCAAAATATGCAGGTGTTTACCTACTGTCAAACTGCATTACCTGCATGATCAAGTGAAAAACGCATTAAAATTTGTACTATTTTTTTGTTTCCAGTTTATTGATTCAGTACCCTTTTTCCGTAGTTAACAGCTAATTTTTCTATTTTTTCTGTGGGATTCATGTGATTATCAGTCAAAATATTTTTGTAGGCAGAAAATTACCACTCTACGTCTCAAGAGATTATAGGCGCAAATTTGAACGAACGTATTTGTGACTGTGCCAAGTCAAGTTCTTCACTCATACTTTCACGACAAAATGCTTGTTTCATCCAAAAATGATATCCGTTCCTGTTTAAGACACTGTCCAGTTTGTTCTTTGCATCTACTCCCACTTTCCCTTGTGCATGACTGACTAATCTCTGGAGTTTCTCGACAATTTACATTGAGTATGCCATTGGCAGACACGTGACTTTTAATTTTGTTATTAGAGGGCAATTTAGAAAGGTTTATTGTAATGTCAAATATTGCTGCACATTTTTGCATTCAAATGCTGGTTGCGCATCTCTGATAATACGGCATCATCTGACGAGAAACAGTTTACTACAAAGAATTAAAGTTTTTACTTTAGAATTAAATAGCGAAGTATTAATTTTATTGCAGTTAACTGTGTATCAATTTATTTCACACTGATCTTGAGGGCGAAGCTCTTTCGTCTGTGTTTGAGTACAAATAAATTTGTTTCTTAAGAGGGTCAACCTCTAGCAAAACACAATTTTTCTTTTTATTCCCCAGGCATGTTTCGCTGAAGTTTCAGCATGGCCGGTGGTTTTCTTTGTCTTCTATAAAATAGGAAAAACGCTTTTTACTAATTATATAGATAAATTTCAGTTTTTAAGACAATATTCAGGTATTTTAGAAACAACAAAATGTTATATAGATACCTTGTTACCATATGTGACTTTCCTGGATTTCATGTACTTTAATGCAGTTACTGTATTCGGTTTCACAGTTTGTCATCTGCAATCATACAGAATTTAATGCACAACAGTTATTAACTTCGAAAATTTATGACTCGGCATCGCAAGGTTATGCTTACCATTAACTAATTAAATACCATGTGGAAGGTGTGTGTGTGTGTGTGTGTGTGTGTGTGTGTGTGTGTGTGTGTGTGTGTGTGTCTGCGTTTGCAATATTTCACTTATTTTGCCTCACTTACTTTTGCCAGTTTCCCCATCGTTCTTCCACATAGTGTTAGTTAATGGTAAGTATCATCGCAACATGCCCAGTCTTAACATTTTCGAAGTAAATAACTGTTGTATATTAAGTTCACTATGGTTTCGGATGAGAAATTATGAAACAACAAACAGTAACTGCATTAAATTACACGAAATCCAGGAATATATATATATATATATATATATTGTATTTGTATACAAGTAGTAAAATGCAAAAATGCATTTTTCCTATTTTATAGAGGACAAAAAAAACCTACTGGTCATGCTGAAACTTCAGCGAAACATGTCTAGGGAATCAAAAGAAAAATATAAAAATAAAAACTGTGCTTTGCTCAAAGCGGACCCTCTCCAAAAACAAATATATTATTTCGTACTGATTTAATGGCATCAAAATTGCCAGAGTAAAACATTGCAGCTTCCATCCAAAAATCCCAACTAGTAAGGAGATGCTTTGGTGGACGAGGGGGCGGGGGGGGGGGGGGGTAACGATAACTCAGGCAGAATCTCTTTGTAAGCATCTACACCTGCAGAGGCTCTTGAAAACTTAAGTGTAAAGCTGATTATCATTTGAAAGTGACTTATTTATTTTTGCAGCTTTTGGAACATTAAAACTGATATATCCCTAGATTTTAACACATACCTATTTAGTTGAGGATATCCACAATTATGACATTGTCATAATTAGATCATATTGCTTCTGCAACACGATGGAGCTCATGAGCAAGACTTTTTATGTGTTTGAAATTTGGGCAGAGTATTTTAATTCCTCCCTGGCCTTCAGCATGTAGGGAGCAGCAGTACTTAACAGCAAAAGAACTCTGCTTTTATGTAGATTATTTGGCCTCTGAGCACCAAAATACAAAAACCTTTTCTCTGAAAATTATGAGACTTAAACGTGAATAAAATAATTATTTCTCTTGTTATTCAGTTATAATATCTGATTAAAACTTATGCAGTCGATCATCAAGAAACTGGCAATCATGAAGTTATTTGCTTGTTGCAGGGCTTTGCAGCACACTAGATAAGGTTGACCAGGTCCATCGTCATTTAATTTTCCCCCAAATAGGTTAGCAACATGGCACGCCATAACATCAATTGTTGCATCAACAGATGTTCATATGTTTGAAGATCACAGTTCCTCGAAACTTTTGTCCAGTGCCTGGTCAGCAAAGCAACAAGTATTTTTTACGTGTGTGATAGTAGTTTTCATTTACTTTTACACAAAATTAAATTTATTTTGGCAACTACATCACGTAGGCCCACTTAATTATAAGATTTTGGAACATTATTTTTCCTCGATGTCGAGGAGTCTGGGACATCTTTTGATGTTCACTTCTCCAAAAAGAAACCTTAAGAGTTTCTCAGGTAGTGGTACATTTACTACTACAAAAGCATCGCACAAATCTATTTAAGAATTATTTTGCAGGGCCTTGAGTGCAGGAGCACTAATAAATGTCTGGATTTGACATAGCATTCTTATTTAATTAATTATTAAAATAAAAAGAACAAGTGTCAAGCAAAAAAGAATAGCTTACTTCTTTACTGCAACAATCACAGAATCCAACATCTCCATCGATCTCATAAAGTCGTTTCTTTTTATTCGCTGTGCAAGGAATACACATCTGGAACTTGTAATTAGAGGCATATTAGAAGCATTGGAACACACGCGAACCGAATAAGACAGACATTACTTACGAGGTTCACACACCCGTTACGAAGAAAATTTAGCGAAAGATTTCAGTTCTAGAAGAACAATGTTACTAAAACACTCCGTTGGGGTATGTCTGAAGCTACTCTTACGTCTGAAGATTTCACTCTGTTAAGAATAACATGCTTTGTTCTGTTTGTTAGAAACTCTCAACCAGATCTCAAAGCTGGTCTGATATTCCATACGCTCTTATTTTGTTCGTTAGGTGACAGTGTGCGAACCAGAGACGGTTGAATATTTGAAAATGGTCTACCACTACATCTGCTTCTATACTCCGCAAGCCACCTTACGGTGTGTGGCGGAGTGTACTTCTGGTACTAATACCTGCTGCCCCTTCGCCATTCTATTCACGGATGGAAAGAATTGTCACAAAAATTACATAGTAGCTCTAATTTCACCTAACTTGTAAGGGTCCCAGAGCGGTGAAAAAGAATTGAAATTCGTTAAGAGACTTTCCATTGAATTTACCCTGCCATCTTCTTTTCCTGCAACCTATTTTATTTAGTCATTTCACTTTAGGTGGCTTGGGATGGTTACTTATATGTATCTAGTGATCAGTAACGATACTGTTACATTTCTTTGAGGTACTCATGAAATTACGTTTATATCTATCGATTAAGTTCCATTAAGAGCAGCCTCTTGACTTCATCTGCCAGGAAGATCCTATACTCGGTAAGCTCGCTTTTTGTTCACTAAACGACAGTGCGGAACTGTATCAAAGGCCACCCTGAAGTCAAGTAACACGGTATCAAATTGGGACGCCGATTTCCCTGGCGTTCCGGGTATCATGGACGAACAGAGCGAGGTGAGACTCGTACAAGATATTCATTTGCCAGAGCCATGTTGATACACAGACGGACAAAAATTGCATTGTTGTTGTTGTGGTCTTCAGTCCTGAGACTGGTTTGATGCAGCTCTCCATGCTAATCTATCCTGTGCAAGCTCCTTCATCTCCCAGTACCTACCGCAACCTACATCCTTCTGAATCTGCGTAGTGTATTCATCTCTTGGTCTCACTCTACGATTTTTACCCTCCACGCTGCCCTCCAATGCTAAATTTGTGATCCCTTGATGCCTCAGGACATGTCCTACCAACCGATCCCTTCTTCTAGTCAAGTTGTGCCACAAACTTTTCTCCCCAATCCTATTCAATACCTCCTCATTAGTTACGTGATCTACCCAACTAATCTTCAGCATTCTTCTGTAGCACCACATTTCGAAAGATTCTATTCTCTTCTTGTCTATTTATTGTCCATGTTTCACTTCCATACATGGCTACACTCCATACAAAGACTTTCAGAAACGACTTCCTGACACTTAAATCTATACTCGATGTTAACAAATTTCTCTTCTTCAGAAACGCTTTCCTTGCCATCGCCAGTCTACATTTTATATCCTCTCTACTTCGACCATCATCAGTTATTTTGCTCCCCAGATAGCAAAAATCCTTTACTACTTCAAGTGTCCCCTCAGCATCACCCGACTTAATTCGACTACATTCCATTATCCTTGTTTTGCTATTGTTGATGTTCATCTTATATCCTCCTTTCAAGACACTGTCCATTTCGTTCAACTGCTCTTCCAAGTCCTTTGCTGTCTCTTACAGAATTACAATGTCATCGGCGAACCTCAAAGTTTTTATTTCTTCTCCCTGGATTTTAATACCTAATCCAAATTTTTCTTTTGTTTCCTTTACTGCTTGCTCAATTTACAGATTGAATAACATCGGGGAGAGGCTACAACCCTGTCTCACTCCCTTCCCAACCACTGCTTCCCTTTCATGCCCCTCTACTCTTATAACTGCCATCTGGTTTCTGTACAAACTGTAAATAGCCTTTCGCTCCCTGTGTTTTACCCCTGCCACCATTAGAATTTGAAAGAGAATATTCCAGTCAACATTGTCAAAAGCTTTCTCTAAGTCTACAAATGCAAGAAACGTAGGTTTGCCTTTCCTTAATCTTTCTTCTAAGACAAGTCGTAAGGTCAGTATTGCCTCACGTGCTCCAACATTTCTACGGAATCCAAACTGATCTTCCCCGAGGTCGGCTTCTACCAGTTTTTCCATTCGTCTGTAAATAATTAATGTTAGTATTTTGCAGCTGTGACTTGTTAAACTGATAGTTCGGTAATTTTCATATCTGTCAACACCTGCTTTCTTTGGGATTGGAATTATTATATTCTTCTTGAAGTCTGAGGGTATTTCGCCTGTCTCGTACATCTTGCTCACCAGATGGTAGAGTTTTGTCAGGACTGGCTCTCCCAAGGCCGTCAGTAGTTCCAATGGAATGTTGTCTACTCCCAGGGCCTTGTTTCGACTCAGGTCTTTCAGTGCTCTGTCAAACTCTTCACGCAGTATCGTATCTCCCATTTCATCTTCATCTACATCCTCTTTCATTTCCATAATGTCGTCCTCAAGTACATCGCCCTTGTATAGACCCTCTACATACTCCTTCCACCTTTCTGCTTTCCCCTCTTTGCTTAGAACTGGGTTTCCATCTGAACTCTTGATATTCATACAAGTGGCTCTGTTTTCTTCAAAGGTCTCTTTAATTTTCCTGTAGGCTGTATCTATCTTACCCCTAGTGAGATAAGCCTCTACATCCTTACATTTGTCCTCTAGCCATGCCTGCTTAGCCATTTTGCACTTCCTGTCGATCTCATTTTTGAGACGTTTGTATTCCTTTTTGCCTGCTTCATTTACTGCATTTTTATACTTTCTCCTTTCATCAATTAAATTCAATATTTCTTCTGTTACCCAAGGATTTCTACTAGCCCTCGTCTTTTTACCTACTCGATCCTCTGCTGCCTTCACTACTTCATCCCTCAGAGCTACCCATTCGTCTTCTATTGTATTTCTTTCCCCATTCCCTTATGCTCTGCCTGAAACTCTGTACAACCTCTGGTTTAGTCAGTTTATCCATGTCCCATCTCCTTAAATTCCCACCTTTTTGCAATTTCTTCAGTTTTAATCTACAGTTCATAGGCAATAGATTGTGGTCAGAGTCAACATCTGCCCCTGGAAATGTCCTACAATTTAAAACCTGGTTCCTAAATCTCTTACCATTATATAATCTATCTGATGCATTACTAAAAAATAATTAATGTATACTAATGAAATTTCGTGAACACGTTTGTCTAGGTAACAAATGTTAATGATTAACACTGCAAGATCACAGATTAATGTAAGCGCGAGACAGACCATTGCAAATGTGAAATGCTGGTACATTAATAAACGGTGTAACCGCCAGAATGTGGAATACAAGCATGCAAACGAGCATTCATTATGTTGCACAGGTGCCGGATGTCAGTTTGTGGGATGGAATTCCATGCCTGTTGACTCGGTCGGTCAATATAGAAGGATTAATGTTCGTTGTTGATGACGCTAGAAGTTGTCGTCCGATGATGTCGCATATGTGCTCGATTGGAAACAGATCTGGTGATCGAGCAGGCCAAGGCAACGTGTCAACACTCTGTAGAGCATATTGGGCTACAACAACGGTATTTTGGGTGAGCGTTATCCTGTTGCAAAACATCCCCCGGACTACTGTTCGTGAATGGCAGCGTAAGAGGTCGCATCATCAGAATGACGAAACTTCCTGGCAGATTAAAACTATGTGCCGGACCGAGACTCGAACTCGGGACCTTTGCCTTTCGCGGGCAAGTGCTCTACCAACTGAGCTACCCAAGCACGACTCACGCCCCGTCCTCACAGCCTTACTTCTCCCAGTACCTCGTCTCCTACCTTCCAAACTTGAGAGAAGCTCTCCTGCGAGAGGCAAAGGTCCCCGAGTTCGAGTCTCGGCCCGGCATACAGTTTCAATCTGCCACGAAGTTTCATATCAGCGCACACTCCGCTGCAGATTGAAAATCTCATTCTGGCATCAGAATGACGTACCAGATTTGCCGTCAGTGCGCGTGTGATAACAACGAAAGTGCTCCTGCAGTCTTACGAAATCGCATCGCAGACCGTAATTCCAGGTGTGATTCCAATGTATCTACCAAGCAGACAGGCTGCTTACAGGCCCTCAGCTGGCCTCTTAACCACCACACGGACATCACGGGCACTGGGGCAGAACCAGCGTTCATCAGAAAACACATCAGAATTCCACTCTGACCTCCAGTGAGTTCACAATTGACACCATTGAATTAGCAAATGGCTGTGATTTGGAATCATTTATGTCGTCTCGTAGTCTCTGTAGAGCTGTACCATAGGATCGAGGAGAGCGTGTTTTTTGGTGGCCGGTATCCTCTTTCTATAACACAATCTGCACGCATAGATTAAGTGGGTTCTTTATTCATAAGAATGGAAAGTTTACTTAACTCAAGATGGTAGTTCTGGTACAAGCTCTTCTGTATAGTCCACGTTAGCCTCACTGCTATTGAAGTACAAAGTTCGCTATGTTCACAATTATAGTTTGCTATGTGCTGCCTGTCTCTGAGTTAGCGGCGGGCTAACTGCTAGACACTGGAACTTGCTCGGTGCGACAGACTGCGCCACTTTACACCAGCACAGGATCAGTGGAATGCACACTATAGGGTGTCTGACCCGCAGGTGTCCTTGAAGTAACCGATTTGTAGATGCAGTACAATGCGCCACAGACGTACACCGAAGACTATGGTCGTCCCTCTTGGTAGCGCCACGTGCCCGTCAGGTGGCCGGTCTTCTTGCGTCCGTAGATTCCCGTCACCACCGCTGCCAGCAATCGTGTCCAGTGGCTACATTCCTGCAGTAACACAGGAGGAACATCCAGCTTTTCATAGCTCTATTACACGACCTGGTTAACACTCAGTGAGATGTTGATAATGCCGTCTTTGTTGCCTTGAGGACATTCTTGACTAACATCAACTCATCGCGCCCAATCTGAAAGGTAACTAAGTCTCACGACCGGTACGGCGAGTATTTAAAGCATATCTGATTTGCAGCCTCATCGTGGCGCGAGATTTGAATAGACGTAATCTTTCAGATGTACACTACTGGCCATTGAAATTGCTACACCACGGAGATGACGTGCTACAGATGCGAAATTTAACCGACAGGAAGATGATGCTGTCATATGCAAATGATTAGCTTTCCAGAGCATTCACACAAGGTTGGCGCCGGTGGCGACACCTATAACGTGCTGACATGCGGATAGTATCCAACCGATTTCTCATACACAAACAGCAGTTGACCGGCGTTGCCTGGTGAAACGATGTTGTGATACCTCGTGTAAGGAGGAGAAATGCGTGCCATCACGTTTCCGACTTTGATAAAGGTCGGATTGTAGCCAATCGCGATTGCGGTTTATCGTATCGCGACATTGCTGTTCGCGTTGGTCCAGTGAGTGTTCAAATGGTTCAAATGGCTCTGAGCACTATGGGACTTAACATCAGAGGTCATCAGTCCGCTAGAACTTAGAACTACTTAAACCTAACTAACCTAAGGACATCACACACATCCATGCCCGAGGCAGGATACGAACCTGCGACCGTAGCGGTCGCGCGGTTCCAGACTGAAGCGCCTAGAACCGCTCGGCCACTCCGGCCGGCCCAATGACTGTTAGCATGGCTGTAACGGATCGTGCAGCTACGTCTCGATCTCTAAGTCAACAGATGTGGACATTTGCAAGACAACAACCATCTGCACGAACAGTTCGACGACGTTTTCAGCAGCATAGACAATCAGCTCGCAGACCATGGCTGGGGTTACCCTTGACGCTGCATCACAGACAGGAGCGCTTGCGATGGTGTACTCAACGACAAATCTGGGTGCACGAATGGCAAAACGTCATTTTTGTTTTATGAATCCAGGTTCTGTTTACAGCATCGTGATGGTCGCATCCGTGTTTGGCGACATCGCGGTGAACGCACATTGTAAGCGTGTATTCGTCATCGCCATACTGGCGTATCACCCGCCGTGATGGTATGGGATGCCATTCAAAAATGTTCAGATGTGTGTGAAATCTTATAGGACTTAACTGCTAAGGTCATCAGTCCCTAAGCTTACACACTACTTAACCTAAATTGTCCTAAGGACAAAGACACACACCCATGCACGCGGGAGGTCTCGAACCGCCGCCGGGACCAGCTGCACAGTCCATGACCATATGTTGCAGGTCGTGCACGGGCCTTTTGGATACAGAAAATGTTCGACTCCAGCCGCCCTGGCCAGCACATTCTCCAGATCTCTCACCTATTGAAAACGCCTGGTCAATGGTGGCCGAGCAACTCGCTCGTCACAATACGCCAGGCACTACTCTTGATGAACTGTGGTATCGTGTTGAAGCTTCATGGGCCGCTGTACCTGTACACGCCATCAAAGCTCTGTTTGACTCAATGCGCAGGCGCATCAAGGCCTTTATTACGGCCAGAGGTGGTTGTTCTGGGTACTGATTTCTCAGGATCTGTGCACCGAAATTGCGTGAAAATGTAATCACATGTCAGTTCTAGTATAATACAGGGCTATTACAAATGATTGAAGCGATTTCATAAATTCACTGTAGCTCCATTCATTGACATATGGTCACGACACACTACAGATACGTAGAAAAACTCATAAAGTTTTGTTCGGCTGAAGCCGCGCTTCAGGTTTCTGCCGCCAGAGCGCTCGAGAGCGCAGTGAGACAAAATGGCGACAGGAGCCGAGAAAGCGTATGTCGTGCTTGAAATGCACTCACATCAGTCAGTCATTACAGTGCAACGACACTTCAGGACGAAGTTCAACAAAGATCCACCAACTGCTAACTCCATTCGGCGATGGTATGCGCAGTTTAAAGCTTCTGGATGCCTCTGTAAGGGGAAATCAACGGGTCGGCCTGCAGTGAGCGAAGAAACGGTTGAATGCGTGCGGGCAAGTTTCACGCGTAGCCCGCGGAAGTCGACGAATAAAGCAAGCAGGGAGCTAAACGTACCACAGCCGACGGTTTGGAAAATCTTACGGAAAAGGCTAAAGCAGAAGCCTTACCGTTTACAATTGCTACAAGCCCTGACACCCGATGACAAAGTCAAACGCTTTGAATTTTCGGCGCGGTTGCAACAGCTCATGGAAGAGCATGCGTTCAGTGCGAAACCTGTTTTCAATGATGAAGCAACATTTTTTCTTAATGGTGAAGTGAACAGACACAATGTGCGAATCTGGGCGGTAGAGAATCCTCACGCATTCGTGAAGCAAATTCGCAATTCACCAAAAGTTAACGTGTTTTGTGCAATCTCACGGTTTAAAGTTTACGGCCCCTTTTTCTTCTGCGAAAAAAAAAAAACGTTACAGGACACGTGTATCTGGACATGCTAGAACATTGGCTCATGCCACAACTGGAGACCGACAGCGCAGACTTCATCTTTCAACAGGATGGTGCTCCACCGCACTTCCATCATGATGTTCAGCATTTCTTAAACAGGAGATTGGAAAACCGATGGATCGGTCGTGGTGGAAATCATGATCAGCAATTCATGTCATGGCCACCACCCTCTCCCGACTTAGCCCCATGCGTTTTCTTTCTGTGGGGTTATGTGAAAGATTCAGTGTTTAAAAAATGGCTCTGAGCACTACGGGACTCAACTGCTGAGGTCATTAGTCCCCTAGAACTTAGAACTAGTTAAACCTAACTAACCTAAGGACATCACAAACATCCATGCCCGAGGCAGGATTCGAACCTGCGACCGTAGCGGTCTTGCGGTTCCAGACTGCAGCGCCTTTAACCGCACGGCCACTTCGGCCGGCCAGTGTTTAAACCTCCTCTACCAAGAAACGTGCCAGAACTGCGAGCTCGCATCAACGATGCTTTCGAACTCATTGATGGGGACATGCTGCGCCGAGTGTGGAAGGAACTTGATTATCGGCTTGATATCTGCCGAATCACTAAAGGGGCACATATCGAACATTTGTGAATACCTAAAAAAACTTTTTGAGTTTTTGTATGTGTGTGCAAAGCATTGTGAAAATATCTCAAATAATAAAGTTATTGTAGAGCTGTGAAATCGTTTCCATCATTTGTAATAACCCTGTATATTTGTCCAATGAATACCCGTTTATCATCTGCATTTCTTCTTGGTGTAACAATTTTAATGGCTAGTAGTGTAGAAACACGCCTGTCAGCTTTCGTTAACGTCGCTCAACTCCATCTCGGTGTCGCGATTTTTTTCCGTCAGTGTACTTCAGGAAGATGTTAGGAGCTGGTAGTGCGCAGACAACCACAACTGCAGTCCTCAGAGCCCGGGGCAAACAGGTGCAGGTCTCGACCTTCGCCGCGCCGCATTGCAGGCAGTGCTACTACCGTCTCCGGCGGCAGTGGCGCGGGCCCGTGTCCGCCGTGCGTAAGGGTCGCAGCTTAAATTGGATGAAGTGGCCCGGAAGGTCAGCCGGCTGCATAAACAAGCGGCTGCCGTGACTTCGGGTCGCTCACTGTCTGCTTCTACTTCTGGGTCTGTCTGCCCGTGGGCATCTCACGGAGTACGCAGCGGACGCAGCCATCGCCACAAGAGGCGCGCCCGGCGGGGTGCTTCTGATGACTACGCCGGGCCCCTCGTAGGCAGGGTCAGTCGGCCGCTCCACTAACCCACGCTCTTCTCATAAACTGTACGAGGGCTAGTCATAAAGTTTTAACTATCAATTTAAAAATATAAAGTTCTACATCTACTTCGATACTCTGCAAATCACATTTAAGTGCCTGGCAGAGGATTCATCGAACCACCTTCACAATTCTCTATTATTCCAATCTCGTATAGCGCGCGGAAAGAATGAACACCTATATCTTTCCGTACGAGCTCTTCTTTCCCTTATTTTATAGTGGTGATCGTTCCGCCCTATGTAGGTCGGTGTCAAGAAAATATTTTCGCATTCGGAGGAGAAAGTTGGTGATCGTAATTTCGTGAGAAGATTCCGTCGCAAGGAAAAACGCCTTTCTTTTAATGATTTCGAGCCCAAATCCTGTACCATTTGTGTGACACTCTCTCCCGTATTTCGCGATAGTACAAAACGTGCTGCCCTGAGTCCTACCTGGTAAGGATCCCACACCGCGCAGCAGTATTCTAAAAGAGGACGGACAAGCGTAGTGTAGGCAGTCTCCTTAGTAGGTCTGTTACATTTTCTAAGTGTCCTGCCAATAAAACTGAGTCTTTGGTTAGCCTTCCCCACAACATTTTCTATGTATTCTTTCCAATTTAAGTTGTTCGTAATTGTAATACCTAGGTATTTAGTTGAATTTACGGCTTTTAGATTAGACTGATTTATTATGTAACCGAAGTTTAACGAGTTCCTTTTAGTATTCATGTGGGTGACGTCACACTTTTCGTTATTTAGGGTCAACTGCCACTTTTCCCACCATTCAGATATTTCTTCTAAATCGTTTTGCAGTTTGTTTTGATCTTCTGATGACTTTATTAGTCGATAAGCGACAGCGTCATCTGCAAATCGTTTATAGAGATGAGGAACAGCAAAGGGCCTATAACACTACCTTGGGGAACTCCTGAAATCACTTCTGTTTTACTCGATGACTTTCCGTTAGTTACTACGAACTGTGACTGCTCTGACAGGAAATCGCAAATCCAGTCTCATAACTGAGACGATATTCCATAAGCGCGCAATTTTACTACGAGCCGCTTGTATGGTACAGTGTCTAAAGCCTTCCGTAAATCCAGGAATACGGAATCGATATGAAATCCCATGTCAATAGCACTGAGCACTTAATGTGAATA
Organism: Schistocerca piceifrons; assembly: GCF_021461385.2. NCBI lineage: Eukaryota > Metazoa > Arthropoda > Insecta > Orthoptera > Acrididae > Schistocerca > Schistocerca piceifrons. Next base: position 322,381,736 of record NC_060145.1, on the reverse strand, counting down.
AAGAGCTAGTTGTGTTTCACAGGAACGATGTTTTCTAAACCCATGTTGACTGTGTGTCAATACGCCGTTTCCTTCGAGGTAATTCGTAACGTTCGAACACAGTATATGTTCTAAAATCCTGCTGCATATCGACGTTAACGATATGGGCCTGTAATTTAGTGGATTACTCCTACTATCTTTCTTGAATATTGGTGTGACCTATGCAACTTTCCAGTCTTTGGGTACGGATCTTTCGTCGAGTATGGAGATAATGCATCAGCATACTCCGAAAGGAACCTAATTAGTATACAGTTTGGACCAGAAGACTTGCTTTTATTGAGTGATTTGAGTTGCTTCACTACTCCGAAGATATTTACTTCTACGTTACTCATGTAGGCAGCTGTTCTCGATTCGAATTCTGGAATATTTACTTCATCTTCTTTTGTGAAGGCATTTCGGAAGGCTGTGTTTAGTAAATCTGTTTTGGCAGCACTGTCTTCGATAGTATCTCCATTCTTATCGCGCAGAGAAGGCATTGATTGTATCTTGCCGTTAACATACTTCACATACGCCTAGAATCTCTTTGGATTTTCTGCCAGGTTTCGAGACAATATTTCGTTGTGGAAACTAATTAACTTTTTGTTTGTGTGCAGGTGTAGGTTTTTAGTCGTGGTACGCAATCCCAGTGCAACAGTACATTAGTACGTTGCTAGAGGAACAAAAAGAAAATGGTGCAATCAAAAAAACTGAAACGTCCTTTCCAGGGGAAAATACTGTACAGACTCAGCTGTCCAGGCTCGGCTCAGGTTTTTACTGCGTCCAGAAACACTCCATCTCCCTTTCAAACTTGACACTTCTTCCTGGAAGAAAATACAGCGCGGAAAAATGACTTAGCGACAGCCTAGAGGGTTATTTCCAGAATCAATTTTCGCTCATCAGTGAAGTCTGCGCTGTGTTGGAACTTCGTGGCAGATGAAAACTGTGTGGCGGACCATAACTCCAACCCGGAACGTCCATTCTGAAAATAATTCCGTAAACAGTGGCTGAGATATTTCTCCATATCCTATCTTCCAGCAGTGGTAGTCCAATAAGGTACGCACGATTGCTTCTGTTAACTTTGGAAGGAAGGAGACAACTGGCGGTAGTACTGCTTAGCGGCGTGCTAAGCTTCTTTGGACCGAGGATTTCCATGTGTACCGGTGCTGCAGATATGCACCAACAAAAATAAAAATAAAGAAATAAAGATGATTGTGAACTTTATTTTTTCGATACGATAATTTAAATTTTATGACTACACCACGTTACACCGTACGCAAGTCGTAAAGCTTATGACACAGACGTCCTTGAAAGCAAGGATGCTGTACTAAATACCAGTTGCTAAATAAAACAGTAAAAAAGAACTCGCTAACTCTGAACTCTACAATAGCTATGGACGGCTATAATTTTTAAACGTGACGTTAAATTGTGAGTTATCACAAATAACAGTATAAAATATGATGTGTTGGTAAATGTGCCAACACCCTGTAGATAGAGGCGGCCTAAATGCACGCTATCTAACGCAGACGGGCGTGAATTCTGGAACAGGATAAGTAGTGAATTCTAATAAGAAAAGTATGCAGCTCCTCGAATACTTAACTTTATTCTATCCTTGTGCTACATCGCTCTTGATAATACAAATAAGACTATCTTCAGATACGGTTAATGGCGCCTTGCTAGGTCGTAGCCATGGACTTAGCTGAAGGCTATTCTAACTGTCTCTCGGCAAATGAGAGAAAGGCTTCGTCAGTGTAGTCGCTAGCAAAGTCGTCGTACAACTGGGCGAGTGCTATATCGTATCTCGAGACCTGCCTTGTGGTGGCGCTCGGTCTGCGATCACACAGTGGCGACACGCGGGTCCGACATGTACTAAATGGACCGCGGCCGATTTAAGCTACCACCTAGCAAGTGTGGTGTCTGGCGGTGACACCACAAAATAAGGTACATTCTGGACATTAGAGTTTCATTCTGTCGAGGAGAGGAAGCGAAAGGCTCTGGTGAGGGTTGAGACAGTCAGCTGCTTCCATATTCGCAACAGTGCAGTAGCGATGGCGAAGCTTACTGGCACCAAACGAAGTCGCGTCTAGCGTGGGAGAAGGTATATGCCAATGACTGAAGGACAAGGCAACGACGAAAAATTAAGTCATTACCTTCATTTGATCGCGGAAAATCGTGATAGTTAACAAAGTAACGATAAGAAGAAAACTTAATGGGGAAAATGAAACCTCGTGATTCGGCAGCTTGTACCGCCTCTCTCGGAAGATCTGGGAGGACTATCATGCGTTTCAGATTTAAGACGAAATAGTAAATTGTAGGCCCTGATTTAGACTTTTGGCCGTGAAAGCTGATGAGTTTGACGTGTATGGTTTCACTTAGATATTTGTTAATTGAGGTACTTACCCTGCTGATAATTAAAACCATTGAACATCATTCATTTAAACAGCAGATTCTACTCCACCCATGACAGTTTATTCCATCATAATATTTATTGTATCCAGCGTTTATTTTATGAGCGTGAATGTTGTTTCCAAACACCGTTTTTATTCTTCGATGTCTCCAAGTGGCGACGTTGCAAAGAACTTAAACCGATTATTTGAACTGTTGCTTCCGCACTTTCCACAATCGCACCGAAAACCCCAATTTCGCTATAATACGTAAACAAATGAGAGATACCTGCGACTTAAAGTCAGTAAGATGATTATACCAGAAAATCGTCAATTAAGTCAAAAATTTTAAGTTTATATTTTTTCTGGGTTATATAATTTGTAGAGGTTTTGTCGATACTTCAGTGGCTAATCAAATATTTGCTGCATGACGTTTAACAATGAATGTTTCATGGTACACCTTCATTGGTATGAAATTAATTCAGTTACGTACTGCGAATGTACGAAGTCTACAGAAGGTGAGAAACATCTATTGACAACGAATCTTTCACAGTGTTCTAAAATATCCTTGTATTTGCAACACAGCTCTTGGAATTACATTATCAGTCTCTGCCAAAGGGTGCGTAATCTGATTTTAAGCATTTCTTAGCAACTGCTTCATTATTAATTACTAATGTTGTTATTATGTACTTTCTTCCTGCCTTCTCCTAAAATTATTATTTATCGTTAAATGAGAGGCGAGATCTTTACACTGAATTACAATCAATAAGTTTCTCCTCCGATGTCCTATACGTTTTGTTGATTTGCAGCTACATGGAAAGACATAAGCACAATGATAAAGTAAGATAACCTGAAGTTCACTCGGGATAGTTTAGGTGTTCATTTTTCGCAAGTGACATTACAGAATGAAACGTTAGATAAATAGTCTATAAATACTTGCCAAATACTTAAGTGTGAACTGTTCAGCAGTCGCGTGGATTGTAGACGCGGTTGTTGTGCATAATGAGATGGAAAACAGAACTGCGGCATCGGCACGTGGTTCGTAATGTTCTTATCGCATGGGTTTCAGTGAAATTGATAACTGTATACGAGAGGTTACACACGGACAAGGAAATGTTAAGGTGTTGCTGAAGGCATCTGTATAAGGACTGAAGCACTGCGTATTCAAGTAGGAAAGGCGCTGTCGCTGGTGTACTGAAGCAAGTGGATTGGGGAAGATGGCTTGGGGGTGTCGATTGTGTGAAGAAATTATGCTAGTGGGAGAGGCCGGAATATTTGGGCACTCTGCTGAAGGATAGGAGACGAGGCATTGTACAAGGGGCAGTCAAAAACTTCCATTTGAGCGGTTGCTGCAGTTTATATGCAATCCAACGCGACTCCAATGCGGGTATGTAAGTACCAGCATGTAGGCAAGGATTTAGTATGGTTTTCGAAAGGAAACTTTTTGATCACCACTCGTAGGTGCAAAGCAACAAAAGCATCGGCAACCGGAGGAGACAGTTTGTGTTTTACAGCTCGTACTAAACAGATACGTGTTTCAAAGTTGTACTGACCTTCAAAGTAGTCAGCGGCATTGTGTATAACCCGTTGGCAGCGATGTGGAAGTCGTAGTATACTCTTAGCCCCATCAGTAACAGCTTGCACTGTACGTGCTTGAGCATTCTTCTGCAAAATGATGGACAGGTCCTGCAGAAAGTGTCATCACTTCTGTCTGTAAGCTGGTTGTAGGTTGCGTTCTAAAATTGAACAGGATAGAGACAGAAGTGACGACAGTTTCTGCAGGACCTGACCGTCATTTTGCAGGTCAATACTCAAGCACGTGCAAGCTGTTACTGATTTGTTTGACTGACGGGGCTGCTAAGTGCTCAAAAATTCAAATGGCTCTAAGCACTATGGGACTTGACATCTGAGGTCATCAGTCCTCTAGACTTAGAACTATTTAAACCTAACTAACCTAAGGACATCACACACATCCATACCCGAGGCAGGATTCGAACCTGCGACCGTAGCAGCAGCACGGTTCCGGACTGAAGCGCTTAGAACCGCTCGGCCACAGCGGCCGGCTGCTAAGTGCTATACCACCTACTGCACTCCGACGACTTAAGCCATCATGAGCTCAACTCCATTTCTAAACTGAAGGAAACACTTCACGGCATTCGCTTCAGAACTGCTACAGATTCGTCGGCCAATAGACAGCTCCGCTCGAACTGTCAACACAACCGGCACTGCTAAGAGTATCCTACGACTTCCACATCGCTGGCAACGAGTTATACACAATGCTGGTGACTACTTTGAAGGTCAGTAAAACTTTGAAACACGTATCTATTTTGTACGAACTGTAAATAAATAGTTGCCACTATTAAAGTTCCAACCCTCGTATAATTCTGAGTTGCGTGTTGTAACTACAAGGATATTTTGGAAGACTAAAAAATTGATAATACTCGTTGACTACACCAGGGTTGTCACTTCCCGTAGAAATCGTACATGGGTGGATTCATTCGCATCCGTTGAAGACGTACCGCGACACCTAATGCGATAAATAGTTGATATTCGCCATTTAGGTACTTGCGAAACCTCTACAGATTCTATAACCTAGAAGAAACTAAAGCTTGAAATTTTTTACTTACTTGATTATATGATAATTTCTTGATAACTTAAGAGTTCATTTTCTGTTTTCTACACCGCCTTGTTATGATCTTCTCGATGTTAAGTCGCAGCTATCTTGACTGCATCCATCGTATTTGTCCACATATTATAGCGAAGTCGGGGTTTTGCGGTCCGATTGTGGCAAGTGCTTGCTGGAACGGAGAGAGCCGAGACTGAAACGAATGAATCTGGTGGATATCGTTGATTGAAAGTGCGTAGGTGTGAAGAGTAAACAGGAGATCGGAATGACATAAGATATCCAAGGCTCAGTCTAGGTACAAGTAAATACAGATAGCGAAGCAATATTTATACGACTATTGAGGTGAGAGATGTGTGAGGATGAGGAGCTAGCGATAAGTGGAACATATTCAACGGAATCTTCAGTCACTATTTGGAAGCTTTGGGTCTCTTTCAAGGCATTCATCGATTCGATTATTTAGGATAAATTCAAGAATGTCGTTGAAGACAGATTTTCAGGACTCATGGTTCGGAACACCGGGTGACAGTCACCTCTTAGTATCCCAGTAAGAACTCAACAGGCAACAGATGCAGTGAAGCGACCACATTCGCAGGCATTCGAACTATGTAATTTCATGTATCATTAACAGCTGGTGTAAAGTACTCCTTTCGCATTAAGTCATGCCTAGCACTTTTTAGCGTAACTGTAGGAATACAGATTGTCGAAAAACTACACTACAAACATAATACCTTCCCAGACGTTGACTTGCTTTGATTCCAGGATTCGTACCTGAGAGTCCCTTCTGATCGTTATCTGTTAATTGCTTATCTGTACAGATGTCCTTTTCGATACAGCGACGTTACCCTAATTAAGTGCGAGAAACAGTGAGCGCAATCATTCTAAAAGATTTCTACTTTCTTCGTGCATATTTCTTGTTTAGTTCTTTGTTTACATTCGTTTTGAGACAGTCAGGAACGACGGTTCCATTTACCGTAAATCATTATGGGAAACTGTCTATAAATTACGTAACTGATTGGGCATTGCGCCAGATCAATAGTCATTAATCTAATGTGCGGATGCGGCGTCAATTTAGCTCACGTGGCTGTACTGGGGGAGGGGGTAATAAAGTCTTAATTATCACCTTGGAAAAACAAGTTGCGACCATGAAACTTGGTCGTGGTGTCCTTCTCTATGAATTCATCCTTCAGTGCAACACGTTTTTACCAACGACAGGTCGGTTGGCGAAGACGTTTATGTGGAAGTCTGCATTTTGGCTGGTTAGGAAACGCTCCACCTCGAAAATCACCCCTCGTCTATCTGGAAATGCCTGTGAGACAGTGGTTTCTTTATATGAAGAAGGAGGGCGGAGTCAGTGGATGGCATGATACGATAATACGGTGTGAGCCAAAGGTTGATACTCCAAAGAAACAGCGTGTGTGACTGCGTCCTGCGCAGAATGAGCTGGCTCGTTGTCGTAGAGCAAAAGCGTCACTCTTGGACAGCTTCCCGCGACGTTTTATCTGGACCAATGGTCGCCAAACTGCGGCCCGCATCAAGTGTTCGTGAGACCCACGGTTCTCAGTCGTACTTTATAATAATACTATTAACTCACAGCTGCGCTCGCATATTAATGAAATGAAATGAGCGTCTGACGTCATTGGCCGGGAGACCCCTTACGGGGCAGGTACGGCCGCCCTGCAGGTCTTATTACATTCGACGCCAGACCGGGCGACCTGCGCACCGGATGAGGATGAAATGATAATGAAGATAACACAACACCCAGTCCCTGAGCGGAGAAAATCCCCGACCCAGCCGGGAATCGAACCCGGGCCCCTTAGACCGGCAGTCCGTCACGCTGACCATTTTTTTTTTTAGTTCGTTTGTTGATCCTTCCACTTAGTTTTTTATTACAGAGGCCAACCGGCACTCTGACCGAACACGCTGAGCTACCGTGCCGGTGCCATTCAGCTATCGGGGCGGACAACGAAATGAAATGTGCGTACGGCTTTATTGGCCATGAGACCCGGTTCGGGATGTTCAGCCGCTTGACGCAAATTCGGCGACTTGCCAGCTGATGATGAAGAAATGATGATAAGAACAACACACACATCCAATCTCTTGACGAAGAAATCCGACCCGGCTAGGAATCGAACCTCGGACGCTGCGATCAAGGGTCAGCAACGCTAACCAAAAGACCACTAGCTGTTGGCGCTTACCAGTAGTATTGTTATGAAGGGTGATGGTCACTGTACTAAAATAAAAGGTGATCTACCTAAAATTGTTAAGTAGCGTTAAAGTGACGAAGAAGGTAGTAAAGCGCGAATTTTACAGCATCTGTACGCGCAATAATGTCGGCCGCCCTCACATTTCTGCCTATTACCAAGTTCTACATGTAAAGACACGACGCCCCTGTGTCGTACAGCATTTGAAGGCCATCGTTATAGTGAATCTTCAAGCCTCTCAGGTGCTACAAGAGATGCGTGACTCGCAGCAACTAAAATACGACGGGCTTGTCTCTGATATTAGACACACAGATTACGCACGTTGAGGATTGAATAAATACTGTATACATTACTTTGAATCGCATTATATAAAATATATCAAATGATAATAGCATATTCACAAATATGATAAAGTAATTATTGCTTCATATTTCGCGTTATATTCTTCAAATCAATTAATATCCGTAATGATAAACATAATTAATATCCTGTCCTGCACACTTTTTAAAGTAGCTTATGTCTTTCCTCAGCGTTCAGTCTATCTCGATACTAAATTCCATGAAAATTGGTTCAGGAGCTTAGTCGTGAAAGCGTAACGGACAGAGTTACTTTCGCATTTATAATATTAGTATGGATACATTTGGCAACTACCTAACAACAGAATACAAAAATATCAAGTAACGTTAAGAACTTCTTAATAGTGTAGTTTTCTTGCTCGTAACAAACAAAAATACGTACAGAGACAGTATTATTTTAACATGTGCTTAATTTTAATTGACATTGGTGAATTCGGCAGTGAACTAAGTGAAATTTGCCCCTTTCGTCAGGGGCAGAGTGGTATGTAGCGCGGAAGCTGCGGGGTTAACAGAAGTGAGAGGGAAATATTTTATTGCTTGTCTTCCAATGCTGACAACTCGAGATCATGCACAACTAGTAACGATCAGCTGCAATGTCACTTTAGTTCTAACACAAGTCGCAAGAGGAGGCTTGTTCTGTTACTTTTTAGAAAAACCTTTTTTTAATTTTGACTTGCATTTGTTTCAGTTTGATAGTTTCTTCTGTGGATCACGTATGTCGATATACGGTCTGATCCGGTAGTGAAAAACGGCCACACCACTCAAAGGAAAAACTGGCCGAGCTGTTTACCCCAATAAGAACAGTTAGTTACTCCCGAGAAATATGCATAATACAACAGATTAAACTGACTTATAAACCTTTTATGTATAAAGCTGTCATCCAACGTTCTATCGCTTTGTGCTAATTTCGAATTAATGGAGTAACATTATTTGAAACTGTCTCTTTTCTGTTATAAACGGCCTAATCCAAAAGTCGGATTGAAAACGGTCTGCTGCTGCCGCTTGGCGTTGTTTCAGATACCGCGGCGTGAAGACACCTAAAAAATGTGCCCAGACATCGGTAGAACCAACATGGGTTCTTGTCGCGATGACAACGGTCACGGAACCATCTTAGGTACAGAAAATTGGTCTCTATGTAAGCCTCAAGAAGAATGCATGTACTTTCATTGTATTGTTTTCTTTTTCTCTAAAAATTTGTGATTGTGACACTCGTGTTCAGAAAGAACAGAAAACCTTGAACAACTAGAGATATTCACAGGGCATGTACGTTAGTATGTTCTGCAGAAATGATTAGCATTTCAACCATGAAGGCCCACGGGTTTAAGGCCAACATCGATATCGCGGTGCAACACCACGTACCGCTAAAATGGGCCTGCGGGTCTCGTTGTCGCTATAAACCGAACGTAATGGATCAGTAAGACTTGAGCAGACGTGCAGGATACCTCGCGGGCGTATGCGCGAACCGTACCGTCAAATCAGTGGGTTTGAGTTTTAAGGAACGCGTATAACTGGCATGAAGAATGTGATGCATCCACCCGGGAAATTGCTGCTCGTATGGTACGAAGTGTTTCGGCAATGCAACGGGTGTGCAGAGTGATTCGCGGAAGGCCGTACAACACGAAGAGATGGGTCAGATCATATCATCCAGACACCCCCCCCTCCCCCTCGGAAAAGATAGTCGCCTCATCCGAATGGCATTGCAGGACAGGTCTGCGTCCTCCTTGGCTCTGGCGCAACAATGGAACACTGTTAACACATCAATGGAGCAGTGTTAACACATCGTACACTATTAGGGGTGAGAGTCCGGCATGGATTACTAACGCGTCGTCCACTTCTTTGCCTACCTTGACGAATGTGCATAAACATGCTGAACGGCAATAGTGTATGGAACGACGTCACTGGGGAAAGGAATAGAATCATCTAGTATTTTCGGACGCATTCAGGTTCAGTTTGCCGGCCAGTGTGGCCAAGCGGTTCTAGGCGCTTCAGTCAGGAACCGCGCTGCTACTACGGTCGCAGGTTCGAATCCTGCCTCGGGCATGGATGTGTGTGATGTCCTAAGGTTAGTTAGGTTTAAGTAGTTCTAAGTTCTAGGGGACTGATGACCTCAGAAGTTAAGTCCCATAGTGCTCAGAGCCATTTTGAACCAGGTTCAGTGTGTTTGAAAATGATGGCCCCATTTTGGCTCGCCGCAGACAGGGGGAGCGGCATCACAGTGACTGTATTCGCACAAGACATACAGCGCCAACACAAGGCTTTATGGAGAGGGGTGCTATTGGATACAACCATAAATCACAATTGGTGCGTAACCAGGACACTGCGGCCAGTGTGACCAACGTGAATGATGTCCTGCGAGACGTAGCCTTACCCTGTCTGCACAATACCCCAGAGACCATTTTTCAGCAAGACAATGCACATCCACATGTTGCTACCCGAACACGTACCTTCGTGGTGTCACAGGATGTCAGCCTTTTGCCCTGACCCGCCAGATCACCAGACTTGTCACCAATCGAAAATGTGTGGATATGGTGAAACGAAGAGTACAGCTCTGTGACCCAGTGCCAAGCACCAGAGATGAGCTTTGGAACCATTTTAATGCAGCCTGGGTGGCTATACCAAAGAATGTCACTCGCGCCTTTGTGTGTCGATGACACCACGCACGGAACAAGTTATTATATAAAGGCCCACGACGGACCCTGTGTTACTAGGAAACAGGATACAAGCTGAACCGAGGTGACTTGAGACGCTAATCATTTCTGCAGAATATACTAATGTGCATGTTCTATGACTATGAACATCCTCTCTCTAGTTGTTCAAGGTGTTCTGTTTTTTTCTGAACATGATTGTATGTAGATTCAGAATCAGCAAGTGGTAAGCTTCTATCAACAACCATGGTTTGATGAAATTTCACTTTCCCTTTGAGTGGCCTCTCTCTCTTCCTGCCATCTCCTATGTAGCCCGAGGTGTCGCCCTACAATGTCAATATTGGCTCGTGAGCAAAAAAATGTTCACGACCACTTGTCTAGGACGCGTCTCGTAAAATTGTCAGGAGACTTTGGGAGTACTAGTAAACCTCCCCAACCGCGATTCTTTTAAATAACCCGTGTCTGATGAACGTGTTCTAACAGTATTCGTGGTAAAGAAGTAATACGTTAAAACGTCATAAACTGTGCTGCAGGTACAACACAAGTGTAGGGTTGGGTTGTTTGTGGGAAGAGACCAAACTGCGAGGTCATCGGTCTCGTCGGATCAGGGAAGGACGGGGAAGGAAGTCGGCCGTGTCCTTTCAGAGGAACCATCCCGGCATTTGCCTGGAGCGATTTAGGGAAATCACAACACAAGTGTAGCTAGCGATAATTTTTTTTGCTTTCATTATTATGGGGCAGGGCTGTTAGCGAGGAAAAGTTTCGAAAAGGTTCCAGATTATGTGTAAGAGTCTGTTAGAAGTTGCTAAGTACTCTGATTCTCAAATATCGGACTAATATAGGCTCGGTAATTTGCCCGCTATGATTTACGCACCTGACAAAATCTGTCAATTGTTGTTATTTTAACTACATACTTGTTGCACGGATAGTGATATGCAAGTAGGGCCCAGAACCTGAAAACATCTTTTCGCACACTCTTCACAATATGAATGCACTTCCAGTATGGACTACTGACGGTGGGAGGGGAGGGAGGGGGTGCTTTATGCCCACCGTAATAAAATTTAAAAAGTGCGAATTTCGTAAATTGTTATTGACTTTTACCCACGTCATACATTTTAAAGAGTAATTTTTAGATAAGTTTAATTGAAAAATTTATAGCATTTATGGAATTCATTAAAAGTAGAAGTAAAGCTGTGAGGACAGGGCGTGAGTCGTGCTTGGGTAGCTCAGATGGTAGAGCACTTGCCCGTGAAACGCAAAGGTCCCGAGTTCGAGTCTCGGTCCGGCACACAGTTTTAATCTGCCAGGAAGTTTCTTAATAACAAAAAAATACTTACACAGCCAGTACGATTTTAAGATGTGCATAATTTTAATCGATGTTGATGAATTCGTCCATGAGCTAAGTAAAGTTGGCCGGTTACCTTAGGGGTATATGGGTCAAGTAGTGCAGCCACTGCTGTGTTACAGCGGGAAACTTATTGTTTTGTCTTCCAGTACCGACAACTCTCGTGTGCGAGCGTCTCGTAGCGACCAGAGTCTACGGTATGAATTTTGAGACAGAAGTAACAGGGATTTGTGAATGCACGTTACAGCGACGGTCATCTTCAAATGTGATACTTGCTTGCAGCAAGGAACATTACATTAACGATCTTAACAATGAGTAGAAGAAAACTGACATTCAAATCATATGTCATAGTGTCTCGTATTGAATAATGCTTTAAAACATAAGTACAGTAACTTTTATTAACTAATTAACCGTCCGTTCTCGCAGACAACACAAAACTTAGTTAGGCAAAGCTGTGCTACGACTCTGGGGTCGCTGAGGGTGCAACAATCTGTAAAAGAGAACAGCTGACACGGAGTGGTCTGAATGGTGCCGATTTTTAACGTTCATTACATGGGGGCTCAGCTGCCAACTTATCGCGCCCTTACCTCAACTAGTCTACTTGACGTTTGCAACATTTGTATAGCTTACCAATTAATAATATTGGTATATATGCGGCCCGAGGTGTCGTCCTTCAATATTAATAGTGGCTCTTGAGCAAAAAGCTTTGACGACCACTGGCCTAGGGGATTGGAAAACGAGCAGTCCAAGGTGTGCCTCCTCCCCGACCAATGTAGCGGTCCTGAAACGTCTACGTCAGATGTTCGCGCAAATTGTGACGAAAGTGTGCTGGTGCGCCATCATGTATGGACCACATCTGTATTCGTTGTTGCAATGGCATAGTCTCCAGCAAGATAGGCAATATATTAATGAGAAAGTCTAGATAACGTGCTCCATCTCACCTTTCTGATAGCACGTATGGGCATTTTAATCTATCACCAAGTACGCCTGAACATACGTTAATTGAGGTTTGCTGTTGATGCCCTCTTTTCTGATTTGCTTGGCGATTTGCATCTGCCCATACACGCTGGTTATGGAAATTCACAACAACGTCTCTTGTGAAGCGTGCCTTATCGGTAAATAAAATCTTGGATGGGAACAGTGGATCTGCGGCACACCTGTGATACACCCATTGACAGGACCGCCGTCTGCCATGATGATGCATTGGCCTTAGGGCCTGAACGTGCTGTAGGTGATTCGCGTACAGCAATTGTTCATGAAGTACCGGCCAGATAAGAGAGGGACACACACCTTCTGGTGCTGCTAATCGTCGCACACTGGTTCCAGGTGTTTCTTCCACCTTCTTTCACTGTCAGTTGCACTCTGTGCTGTGGATATTTTTCAGCGCAGAGGGCACGGGCTCGCCGGTTACGTCCATTTGCTAAACCATAGCAGAATATCATGTCCTCTATTTCACTTGTCGAGTAGTAGGCTTCCATTGCTAACAAGTGGTGGAAGAAAGAAAACGTAAATGCACTACACCATTTGCATATACATATTACGCAATAACAGCCAACTTATAAATGAATCCGCGTTTGGAAGAAGATAAGACACCATGATACGTACCCACGGTTAACAGTAGAATAGCCGGTCGCTGTGGCCGAGCGGTTCTAGGAGCTTTAGTCTGGAACCGCGCTGCTGCTACGGTCGCAGGTTCGAATCCGGTCTTGGGCGTGGATGTGTGTGATGTCCTTAGGTTAGTTAGGTTTAAGTAGTTCTAAGTCCAGGGGACTGATGACCTCAGATGTTAAGTCCCATAGTGCTTAGAGCCTTTCGAACCATTTGAACAGTAAGGCACACAAACACGACGAAAGCTAATGTAGCCTACAACACAGCTGCGGCAGACCGCCGAATGGTAGGTAGAGTACTGTCAGTAAGACTTCATAATAATTTTCCGATACATATTTATCTTGAAAAATAAGCGTTTCTGAACCCAGTCTACTGGACTTATTTTTCTTGTTTCAGTAAGTACTACCACCTCTCAAAGTATTGGACACTCTTTTTTGAACACCTTGTATTTGGTTGGCTAGGCGCTAAGTAGTTAAAACACAGGAGATCTTATACGACTGTTAATTAAAAATCGTTATCCGGAGAAAGAAAACTGGCATTCTACGGATCGGAGCGTGGAATGTCAGGTCCCTTAATCGGGCAGGTAGGTTAGAAAATTTAAAAAGGGGAATGGATAGGTTAAAGTTAGATATAGGGGGAATTAGCGAAGTTCGGTGGCAGAGAAACAAGACTTTTGGTCAGGTGAATACAGGGTTATAAATACAAAATCAAATAGGGATAATGCAGGAGTAGGTTTAATAATGAATAAAGAAATAGGAAAAACAGCATAGTGAACGCCTTATTGTGGCCAAGATAGACACGAAGCCCATGCCTACTACAGTAGTACAAGTTTATATACCAACTAGCTCTACATATGACAAAGAAATTTAAGAAATGTATGATGAAATAAAAGAAATTATTCAGATAGTTAAGGGAGACGAAAAGTTAATACTCGTGGGTGACTGGAATTCGATAGTAGGAAAAGGAAGAGAAGGAAACGCAGTAGGTGAATATGGATTGGGGGTAAGAAATGAAAGAGGAAGCTGCCTGGTAGAATTTTGCACAGAGCATAACTTAATCATAGTTAACACTTGGTTCAAGAATCATAAATGAAGATTGTATACATGGAAGAAGCCTGGAGATACTGACAGGTTTCAGATAGGTTATGAAATGGTAAGACACAGATTTAGGAACCAGGTTTTAAACTGTAAGACATTTCCAGGGGCAGATGTGGACTCTGACCACAATCTATTGGTTATGAACTGTAGATTAAAACTGAAGAAACCCCAAAAAGGTGGGATTTTAAGGAGCCGGGACCTGGATAAACTGACTAAACCAGAAGTTGTACAGAGTTTCAGTGAAAGCATAAGGGAAAAATTGACAGGCATGGGACAAAGAGATACAGTAGAAGAAGAATGGGTAGCTTTGAGGGATGAAGTAATGAAGGCAGCAGAGGATCACGAAGGTAAAAAGACGAAGGATAGTAGAAATCCTTGGGTAACAGAAGATACATTGATTTTAATTGATGAAAGGAGAAAATATAAAAATGCAGTAAATGAAGCAGGCAAAAAGGAATACAAACGTCTCAAAAATGAGATCGACAGGAAGTGCAAAATGGCTAAGCAGGGATGGCTAGAGAACAAATGTAAGGATGTAGAGGCTTATCTCACTAGGGGTAAGATAGATAATGCCTACAGGAAAATTAAAGAGACCTTTGGAGAAAAGAGAACCACTTGTATGAATATCAAAAGCTCAGATGGAAACCCAATTCTAAGCAAAGAAGGGAAAGCAGAAAGGTGGAAGGAGTATGTAGAGTGTCTATACAAGGGCGATGTACTTGAGGGCAATATTATGGAAATGGAAGAGGATGTAGAGGAAGATGAAATGGGAGATACGATACTGCGTGAAGAGTTTGACAGAGCACTGAAAGACCTGAGTCGAAACAAGGCCCCGGGAGTAGACAACATTCCATTAGAACTACTGACGACCTTGGGAGAGCCAGTCCTGACAAAACTCTACCATCTGGTGAGCAAGATGTATGAGGCAGGTGAAGTACCCTCAGACTTCAAGAAGAATATAACAGTCCCAATACCAAAGAAAGCAGGTATTGACAGATGTGAAAATTACCGAACTATCAGTTTAATAAGACTCGGCTGCAAAATACTAACGCGAATTCTTTACAGACGAATGAAACAACTGGTAGAAGCCGACCTCGGGGAAGGTAAGTTCGGATTCCGTAGAAATATTGGAACACGTGAGGCAATACTGACCCTACGGCTTATCTTAGAAGCTAGATTAAGAAAAGGCAAACCTACGTTTCTAGCATTTGTAGACTTAGAGAAAGCTTTTGACAATGTTGACTGGAATACTATCTTTCAAATTCTGAAGGTGCAGGGGTAAAATACAGGGAGCGAAATGCTATTTACAATTTGTACAGAAAGCAGATGGCAGTTATAAGAGTCGAGGGGTATGACAGGGAAGCAGTGGTTGGGAAGGGAGTGAGACAGGGTAGTAGCCTCTCCCGGATGTTATTCATATTGAGCAAGCAGTAAAGGAAACAAAAGAGAAATTCGGAGTAGGTATTAAAATCCATGGAGAAGAAATTAAAACTTTGAGGTTCGCCGATGACATTGTAATTCTGTCAGAGACAGC
Source organism: Schistocerca piceifrons (assembly GCF_021461385.2). Lineage (NCBI taxonomy): Eukaryota > Metazoa > Arthropoda > Insecta > Orthoptera > Acrididae > Schistocerca > Schistocerca piceifrons. The sequence goes on along the minus strand of NC_060145.1, from coordinate 322,365,925 downwards.
AAAGGACTTGGAGGAGCAGTTGAACGAAATGGACAGTGACTTGAAAGGAGGATATAAGATGAACATCAACAAAAGCAAAACGAGGATCATGGAATGTAGTCGAATTAAGTCGGGTGATGCTGAGGGGTTTAGATTAGGAAATGAGACACAAAGTCGTAAAGGAGTTTTGTTATTTGGGGAGCAAAATAACTGATGATGGTCGAAGTAGAGAGGATATAAAAAGTAGACTGGCAATGGCAAGGAAAGCGTTTCTGAAGAAGAGAAATTTGTTAACATCGAGTATAGATTTAAGTGTCAGGAAGTCGTTTCTGAAAGTATTTGTATGGAGTGTAGCCATGTATGGAAGTGAAACATGGATAATAAATAGTTTGGACAAGAAGAGAATAGAAGCATTCGAAATGTGGTGATACATAAGAATGCTGAATGTAGATGGATAGATCACATAACTAATGAGGAGGTACTGAATAGGATTGGGGAGAAGAGGAGTTTGTGGCACAACTTGACTAGAAGAAGGAATCGGTTGGTACGACATGTTGTGAGGCATCAAGAGATCACCAATTTAGTACTGGAGGGCAGCGTGGAGGGTAAAAATCGTAGGGGGAGACCAAGAGATGAATACACAAAGCAGATTCGGAAGGATGCGGGCTGCAGTACGTACTGGGAGATGAAGCAGCCTGCACAGGATAGAGTAGCATGGAGAGCTGCATCAAACCAGTCTCAGGACTGAAGACCACAACAACAATTTTTTTTTCAGTTTGCAGCCGGAATCATCGGAGATTCTTTTGACTCCCGCCACATTATCGCCGTACTGTCAGTTGCTCGCTGTCAGTGGCCGGTTACTGCCATGTTTTAATCAACATACCTGGGAACTAACAGAATAAATCATGGCGGTCGAAATAAACGATCCGTCATTAGCTTCAAGGCTGTTCATAGTATTCGCCATTTATACCATCATTGTAAAGAACAACCTTGGGCAAATACTGAGATTCAATCGATCAGTATTATTTCATCCATTTTCATAATTCACAGTACGCAGATTCGCCTTTTGTGAGCAGTTGTAGTAAGAAATGCCTACAGAATTCACGCGCAGATAACGTCTGGATTCCTAAGTAGTGAACTCGACCATCACAGTCTTCAAAGGGGAGCGCTGTATCTTTACAGCTGACGTCAAAGCTCAAGAGCGAGTCCAGCGGAGCGCCACGTGTCGCGTTGCGACATCCTTAGTTATAGCATGTCGCACGCATCCATCTTTGGGCGATTATTCAATCCGGCTGGCTGTTAGAAGGCTGGCCGGGGCTAGCGCGTTTGCCCATTGTTGATTCATAAGCGGCTTGTTAGCGGGATCCGGGGCGCAGCGATCAGCGTTTCTCCTGCGCTACGCGGCGAGCGCGATCTGTACGGAAGCATCTCACAAGCCAAGGATGGACAAGAGCAAAACGTCTGGCGCAAAGCTTTCTACCCGCAGAGGTGCAGGAGAAATTTAGATAATACACTCCTGGATATTGAAATAAGAACACCATGAATTCATTATCCCAGGAAGGGGAAACTTTATTGACACATTCCTGGGGTCAGATACATCACATGATCACACTGACAGAACCACAGGCACATAGACACAGGCAACAGAGCATGCACAATGTCGGCACTAGTACAGTGTATATCCACCTTTCGCAGCAATGCAGGCTGCTATTCTCCCATGGAGACGATCGTAGAGATGCTAGATGTAGTCCTGTGGAACGGCTTGCCATGCCATTTCCACCTGGCGCCTCAGATGGACCAGCGTTCGTGCTGGGCGTGTAGACTGCGTGAGACGACGCTTCATCCAGTCCCAAACATGCTCAATGGGGAACAGATCCGGAGATCTTGCTGGCCAGGGTAGTTGACTTACACCTTCTAGAGCACGTTGGGTGGCACGGGATACATGCGGACGTGCATTGTCCTGTTGGAACAGCAAGTTCCCTTGCCGGTCTAGGAATGGTAGAACGATGGGTTCGATGACGGTTTGGATGTACCGTGCACTATTCAGTGTCCCCTCGACGATCACCAGTGGTGTACGGCCAGTGTAGGAGATCGCTCCCCACACCATGATGCCGGGTGTTGGCCCTGTATGCCTCGGTCGTATGCAGTCCTGATTGTGGCGCTCACCTGCACGGCGCCAAACACGCATACGACCATCATTGGCACCAAGGCAGAAGCGACTCTCATCGCTGAAGACGACACGTCTCCATTCGTCCCTCCATTCACGCCTGTCGCGACACCACTGGAGGCGGGCTGCACGATGTTGGGGCGTGAGCGGAAGACGGCCTAACGGTGTGCGGGACCGTAGCCCAGCTTCATGGAGACGGTTGCGAATGGTCCTCGCCGATACCCCAGGAGCAACAGTGTCCCTAATTTGCTGGGAAGTGGCGGTGCGGTCCCCTACGGCACTGCGTAGGATCCTACGGTCTTGGCGTGCATCCGTGCGTCCCAGGTCGACGGGCACGTGCTCCTTCCGCCGACCACTGGCGACAACATCGATGTACTGTGGAGACCTCACGCCCCACGTGTTGAGCAATTCGGCGGTACGTCCACCCGGCCTCCCGCATGCCCACTATACGCCCTCGCTCAAAGTCCGTCAACTGCACATACGGTTCACGTCCACGCTGTCGCGGCATGCTACCAGTGTTAAAGACTGCGATGGAGCTCCGTATGCCACGGCAAACTGGCTGACACTGACGGCGGCGGTGCACAAATGCTGCGCAGCTAGCGCCATTCGACGGCCAACACCGCGGTTCCTGGTGTGTCCGCTGTGCCGTGCGTGTGATCATTGCTTGTACAGCCCTCTCGCAGTGTCCGGAGCAAGTATGGTGGGTCTGACACACCGGTGTCAATGTGTTCTTTTTTCCATTTCCAGGAGTGTACAAGGTTCAATACGTATTGTGAATTCAAATATTTTGAACACACCTTAGTTGTAATATGTTCATGCTTCGCACAAGCAAAGTAGCTTTACGTACCGTTTTAATTATCACCTCGAAAAAATAAAGTTGTCTAATTTTTTGTGCGTTGTTACTCAGGTGGTATCCAATGACTAATATGCGTTTGAAGTCACTGCACTCGCCTGATCAACCCATTCTTCTGTTACTGTTTCGCTACTGACAACACAATACTCTCTGCGTCCCTTTACAATGGCGCGTCAGCTCTCGTGGCATTTAGTGGCCAGTTCCGTATTACATATGGCTGGTTCAAATGGCTCTGAGCTCTGTGGGACTTATCATCTGAGGTCATCAGTCCCCTAGAACTTAGAACCACTTAAACCTAACTAACCTAAGGACTTCACACACATCCATGCCCGAGGCAGGATTCGAACCTGCGACCGTAGCGGTCGCGCGGTTCCAGACTATAGCGCCTAGAACCGCTTGGCCACCACGGCCGGCTATTACATATGGGCGTCCGGAGATTCTTGATAAGATTCCCATAACAGCAGGCTGAAAGTCAGTTCACGGAATAACATCTTGAGGAAGCTCACATCCACCGCCTGGGGAGCAAATCCTCCAGTCCTGAGAATTTTGACCCTTGCTTTGTGTGTGTCCGCTGCAGAGTATGGTTCACCTGTGTGAAGTGCATCCACTCACACCAAACAAGTTGATATAGCAATCAATGTTGTCGGGATGTATGAAGCCAACTCAAGTCGATAAAATCTACCCGATTGGTGGAATAGCTCTCCCCACTATTAGAAGGTCTGTTGTTGTACAGAGAGCTAAGCAAACTCATGGTCCCCGACATCCACTGCTTGATCATCAGGCTGTAATCCGTCGACTGAAGTCGAGAAAGAGCTTCATCAAAAATGGTTCAAACGGCTCTGAGCACTATGGGACTTAACTTCTGTGGTCATCAGTCCCCTAGAACTTAGAACTACTTAAACCTAACTAACCTAAGGACATCACACACATCCATGCCCGAAGCAGGATTCGAACCTGCGACCGTAGCGGTCACGCGGTTCCAGACTGAAGCGCCTTTAACCGCACGGCCACACCGGCCGGCAAAGAGCTTCATCGCCAGGACTCAACCACTAGAGGGAACACCAGAGTCTAACCGGTGGAAGAGCAAGCTACCACCTTATATCCCTGTAAAAGAAGAGCTAGCACCAGGAAATGACTTGCCCTTCCCTATTTGGAGATCGCTCAATCGTCTTTGGGTGGGCGTTCCTCTATGCAAGACCAGCATGCGAAAATGACGCATTCTTCCAGCTGATGGAGATATATCCTGCGAGTGCGGAACAACACAAGACCCGGCCCTCCTGCTAATATGTCTTCAACTTGAACAACCCTGCACAACACAGGACCTGATCGAGGGAACCAACATGGCCATCGGAGTTACTACCTTCTGGAAATGCTGACCGGACACGGAAATGAAATTACAATGCCGCTGTGGGAGGAAGAAACATGATAAATTTCATCCAAATACGACGAGAACAACTGCGGTAACAAATTCCTTTCCTTTTCTTTTTTACTCCGTTACAGAGTTAATAAAAGTTCATTATTATTTACGTATATATAACTGAAATATGTGCTACGATTGTCTTGCCAGTAGTTGGAAGAAGATTAGAGGTTGGGATCTTCACCACGAGAGGTAGAGGGAAAGCATCCAAGAGCAAATGGACCACCACAGTGAAGTGGGATCTGGAAAGACTTGAAATTGCGCTAGAAACCATACAGGACCGATCCAAATTCCGGAAGATCACTCTACAGGCGTATTGCCAGTGTCCCTTACCGGCAAAAAGAGCACAGGGACCAGCAGACCAAAGTGGCCACAGGAGAGGAAGCTTGCCCACAGCCATAAAATGAAAGCTCTCTGGGCTAAGAAGAAACTAACGACCTGTGTAAAGAATCAAAACGAACCCCATGATCTTAAGTGGGCTCAAACGAGAAGAAGGAGAGTTTAGGATGACCTACAAACACCACAATTGTCACTGCAGAAGGAGTGGATAGAACTTTCCATAACGGTGGTAACAAACAGCAATGGTGCCTTTCATTCTTAAGATAATTTTCTCTTTCTTGATATTCCAGTTTCATTGCTCCCACTTGGGTTTTGTAAATATTGTAGATGAATCGTTTATTCAGTTATTCATCGCCAGTCTTCTAAGGATTGTGAACACCTATTCCACCTCACTCTGTCGAAAGCATTCTCTAGGCCCACAAATCACAGCATGGTATCCTGATTTTTATCCTGTCTACCTTCCTATAAAGTGCAATGTCGGAATTCCTTCGCCAATACCATTCTCTTTCCTAAATCTAAACAGATCCTCGTCCAGCGCGTCTTCATTTCTTCCTTCTCCTCCGTGTATTATTATGAGCAACATGAGGACAGAGAAATGTATGAAAGGAAGAAAAACTGTGACCCGTTAAAAGAAGAGTCCCAGAGTGAGTTAGGGGAACCAAAGAAAACTTAGACCAGAGTCGCAGATACGTTAATTCCTGCATTTACCATGTACGAGTGTTCTGGCAATTAAAATTTCAGCACCATCAAAATGGCCTTCAGCATAATGTCAGTTTGACATGATGTGCACTACATGTTTACATATGAAAGTGGTTAGCTTTTCACCGCAACCGCATAAAGCAGATGGGAGTAGAGCTACTACATTCTGTATACAAGAAAACGTCACACAGCGAGTTTCTCGTTCTGAAATTGCATTTGAAAGTTTTTTTTTTTTTTTTTTTTTTAAGATCGTGCCCCCTGTAAGATGGCTGGTTCAAATGGCTCTGAGCACTATGGGACTTAACATCTGAGGTCATCAGTCCCCTAGAACTTAGAACTACTTAAACCTAACTAAGCTAAGGACATCACACACATCTATGCCCGAGGCAGGATTCGAACCTGCGACCGTAGCGGTCGCGCGGTTCCAGAGTGAAGCGCCTAGAACCGCATGGCCACACCGGCCGGCCCCTTGTAAGAACGAGAAATGCCTATCAGCACGTGTCGAAATTCGACAGCGGATTATTTTGACCAACCGATGCTGTGGATGATTGTTCTTCATTTTCACTTCTGGCGTGGGTCGGTATCCCCCGACTGTCATGCGAATATGGGACTGAGCGATTCAGGAGGGTCACACGCAACGGCATGTAGGATCTCAACGACTCCACGAGACTAGCGTTCGAGAGGACACACAAACTGTGCGCTCGTCCATGCAGGTTCGTACAGCCAGATTACATAGAGATGACAAAAGTCATGGGATACCACCTAACATCGTGTCGGGCATCCTTTTGCCAAGCGTAGTACAGCAACTCGACGTGGCATGGACTCAAAAAGTCGTTGGAAGTCCTCTGCAGAAATATGAACCATGCTGCTCTATAGCTGTTTTGTGCACGGACTGACATCTCGATGTCAGTCCTATGTTCTATGGGATTCATGTTGGGTGATAATTTGCTCTAAATGTCCAGAACGATCTTAAAATCAATTGCGAACAATTGTGGCCCAGTGACATGACTCATTGTCATCCAAAAAACACGAAGTCCATGAATGGCTGCAAATGGTCCTCAAGTAGCCGAACATAACCATTTCCAGTCAGTGATCGGTTCAGGTGGACCAGAGGACCCTGTCCATTTCACGTAAATACAGCATACAGTCCACACCATTACGGAGCCACTACCAGCTTGCACAGTGCCTTGTTGGCAACATGAGCTTGTGGCTTCGTGCAGTCTGCGCCACAATCGAATCGTACTGTCAGCTCTTAACAACTGAAATGTCGACACCCTCTCATCGGTCCACATTTGCGGTTGTCTAGGGTCCAAACGATATGGTCACGAGACCAGGAGAGGCGATGCAGTGCCGTTAGCAAAAGCAATTCCGTCGGTCGTCTGCTGTGATAGCTCATTAACGCAAGATTTCCTCGCACTGTTCTTGTGGGTGCCTGTCTTGCTTAAAACAGGGCCTTTTCCTGACTCAAGATACGTACACTGCAGAGGCGAAAGTCACGGGATGAAATGAAATGAGCGTTTAGCGTCATTGGCCGGGAGGCCCCTTTCGGGGCAGGTCCGGCCGCAATGGTGCAGGTCTTATTACATTCGACGCCATATTGGGCGACCTGCGCGCCGGATACGTTCGTCGTTCGTCCCATATTGATTTCTGCTGTTATGTCACGCGTGTTGCTTGTCTGTTGGCAATGACAACTCTAAGCAAGTGCCGATGCTCTCGGTCATTAAGTGAAGGCCGTCGGCCACTGCGTTGTCCCTGAAATTTGGTATTCTCGGCACACTCTTGACACTGTGGATCTCGGAATATTGAACACCTTAACGATTTCCGAAATGGAATGCCCCATGTGTCTAGTTTCAAACTACCATTCCGCGTTCAAAGTCTCATAATCACGTCGGAAACCATTTAACATGAATTACATGGGTACAAATGGCAGCTCCGTCACTGTACGCAATACTATCGCCATCTGTCTACTAGTATATCGCTATCCCATAACTTACGCCCATAACCATTTAACATGAATTACATGGGTACAAATGGCAGCTCCGTCACTGTACGCAATACTATCGCCATCTGTCTACTAGTATATCGCTATCCCATAACTTACGCCTCTTCAACGTACGTATCTTGAGACAGGAAATGGCTCTGTTTTAAGCAAGACAGGCACTCACAAGAACAGTACGAAGATGTCTACAACACGAGAGACTGTCGTCATGGTTGTGGCTTCACTAGACGCGGCATCAGAGAGGCGCACTCGACCATAACATTGGCATAGGAGTAACAACAAGTCGTCTTTTGAGACGAGTCTCATTTCTGCAACGGCATCACGATGGACGTACCCGTGTATGGAGGCTCCGAGGAAAACGAGCACCAGCGATTGAGTCCTATCTTCGAGGACACTAACGCTGTCTTTTAACAAGGTAACGCAAGTTCTTGTGGCTGGGACCCACAGACTTAATACATTTGAAGGAGGACATTATTCCGTCACGGTGGCGACTACAGCCGTTATAAAATAAAGAAATGTATTAGCAGCTGCCAATTTGGATCATCAGCTGTGTTATGGAATACGACAGTAAAAGTTTGTGCCGGACCAGGACTCGAACCCAGATTTCGCCCTCTTCGCGAGCGGTGACCTTACCATTATGCACGCTTTGGGGCCAGATCCAAACTTCCATATGTTGTCAGTCACGTGTCTACAAACTGCACTCGTACATCCATAATGTATATTCCCAAACAGGGGGCATATTTTAATTGTCCCGAGTCTGTAGGTTTTGAACACTTGCTTGAGGACATACGGATGTTTGGGTGTGAACGTAGTCGTGCACGGAAAACTAAAGCTGTTAAGGCGACCGCTCGGCTAAAGCGGGAAATCCGGTTTTGAGTCCCGGGCCGGCACAAAATCAATTCTCGTCATTCTATTACTCAGCTCATGGTTGTCCGTATTCGCAACTGCGAATACATTTCATGTATTTCATAAAGACTGTAGTCATCGCAGTGTCTGTACCTTGCATCGTACCTCTGAGCAACATAAGCACTGCAGTATCCGATTTATCTGCCGACACTGGGTAAGCGATTTTGAATTGAAATGTTTCCCCTGTACGGAAAATTGGAAATTTGTTGTAAGTTGTATGGGACCAGACTGCTGAGGTCATCGGTCCCTAGGCTTACACATACTTAATCTAACTTAAACTAACTTACGCTAAGGACAACACACACACACCCATGCCCGATGCAGGACTCGAACCTCCGACGGGGGGAGCCGTGCGAACCGTGGCAATGCGCCTAAGACCGCATGACTACCACGCGCGACCCTATACGGGAATATATACACTCATCCTCATAAATTAAGGATAGCTGCAGAATGTGGTGCCACACAACGTGGCGCAACACAAAACTGGCGCTAATAGCTTTAGGCACATAGGGAACACACACGACACAGATCTGTAAGTCCATGGTATTGGTGATAAGTTGAGAAAGCAGCCCCGAAACACATGTGCTACAAAACGCCACTGTTTCCTGCGTATCTACCCCGCCATCACTATGGGATGTGATCACCATGCACACGTACACAGGCCCCACTCTGGATCAGGTGGTCGAGCAGCTGCTGGGATATAGCCACCCATTCTTGCACCAGTGCCTGTCGGAGCTCCTAAAGTGTCGTAGGGGTTTGAAGACGTGGAGCGATATGTCGGCCGAGAGCATCCCAGACGTGCTAGATGGGATTTAGGTCTGGAGAACAGGCAGGCCACTCCATTCACCTGATACCTTCTGTTTCGAAGGTATTCTTCCACGATGGCAGCTCGGTGGGGCCGTGCGTTATCATCCATCATGAGGAAAGTAGGACCCACTGCACCCCTGAAAAGGCGGACATACTGGTGCAAAATGACGTCCCGATACACCTGACCTGTTACAGTTCCTCTGTCAAAGACATGCAGGGGTGTACGTGCACCAATCATAATCCCACACCATACCATCAAACCACGACCTTCATACAGGTCCCTTTCAAGGACATTAAAGGGTTGGTATCTGGTTCCTGGTTCACGCCAGATGAAAACCCGGCGAGAATCACTGTTCGGACTTTACCTGGACTCGTTCGTGAACATAACCTGGGACCACTGTTCCAATGGCCATGTACTGTGTTCTTGACACCAGGCTTTACGGGCTCTCCTGTGACCAGGGGTCAGTGGAATGCACCTTGCAGGTCTCTGGGCGAATAAGCCATGTCTGTTCAGTCGTCTGTAGACTATGTGTCTGGAGACAACTGTTCCAATGGCTGCGGTGAGGTCCCGAGCAAGGTTACCTGCAGTACTCCGTCGCCGCCTGCGGGCACTAATGGTGAGATATTGGTCTTCTTGTGGTGCTATACACTGTGGACGTCCCGTGCTGTAGCGCCTGGACACGTTTCCTGTCTGCTGGGATCGTTTCCATAATCTTGAGATCGCACTTTGTGTCACACGGAGGGCCCGTGCTACGACCTGCTGTGTTTGACCAGCCTCCAGTCGCCCTAATATTCTACCCCTCATAACGTCATCAATATGTGTTATTTGAGCCATTTTCAACACACAGTCACCATTAGGACGCCTGAACACGTCTGCACTCTTACTCGCTGCACCGTACTCAGAAATGCACCAACACACCTCTGCGTATGTGGACTACTGCCAGCGGCACCGTGCGACAACCCCAAGTCAAATGCACCGCATGGTGATACCCCGAGGTGAATTAAACCCGCAATCCGCCCACCAGAGCGTTGTTTCACCATGTATCAGTATTATCCTTAGTTTATGAGCATGAGTGTGTAATGGATGTACGAATGCAGGTTGTGGACACACGGTTGACGACATATGTAAGGTCGTGTCTGGCCATGAAGCCTGCTCGGATAGCTTAACGCTAAGGTGACCGCTCGCGATAAGTGGCAAATCCGAATTAGAGCACCGGTCCGGCACAAAGTTTCATTGCCGTCATTCCATTGTACATCTGACGTTCTCCATATTCGCAGCTGCGAATAGATTTCGTGTATTATTTCAGCAGGCTGTGTCTTAAATTGTTTCATTTGCGCTAATGCTATCAGGCACTGGCCGTTCCCATTCCCAAGTAACACATGTGGACACATCGTCCCAGTTTCGTCAGAAAATCGCGTGCTATGAAAATTTGTGGACAGCGCGACCGCGAACTATCCTCATGTTGTAACGTTTACTACAAATCATACCACATGCACTTCTTCATATAACCGACTCATATGCATCATTTCGTGGGAAAAGTGATTCTCTGACTGACAGTTAAAGTTTGCCCACGTACTCATGCATTCGTGTCGGCTAAATGGAGAAGTGTAGGTAGTGTGATAGGTAGTTAACATTACAAGGGGAGAACCGTTGACGACGGCGCTGTGCACATATATGCCTGGCAACTGTTTTTATGACGAAACGAGGACGATGTATCGAAACCTGTTGCAATAGATGCACTCGAGAATGTGCAGTGTCCGCAACAAGTTGCGCAAATAAAATAATTTAACAACCAGCCTACAATGCAAAGCCGCATGTCTCCCGTGGTCTCCTGAACTACCTCGACAAAGGTCACTTTCTCCCTGGGCACCACATATCTTTCCCATTGAAGACAAACACTGATCAGCCAGAACATTATGACCACCCATCTAATAGCTGGTATGTCCAGAAAAAAATGTTCAAATGTGTGTGAAATCTTATGGGACTCAACTGCTAAGATCATCAGTCCCTAAGCTTACACACTACTTAACCTAACACGGATAAAAGAGGAGACGTAACGTAGCACTGAAGCAGTGAGGCCTTGGTAGGTCGCTGGAAGGATTTGGCGCCACTTCTGCACATACAAGTCACCTAATTCTCTTAAATTCCGGGGTGGGTGGCAATGAGCTCTAACGCCAGGTTCAACGACATCGCGGATGTGTTCGATCGAGCTCTGATCTGGCGTGCTAGGCGGCCAGCACATTAATTTGAACCACACCGTCGCACTCCCGGCCTTGTGATATGGCGCATTATCTTTTTGTAAAATGACTCTGCGCCAGGGAAGGAGCGTACGTGGTCTGCGCCCAGTGTACGATGGTCTGCAACCAGTGTACGATACTTTTTGTCCATCATGGTGCCTTGCTTGTGCTCAACTGCACCCATGGATGCCCGTGTGTATGTTCCCCAGAGCATAATGGAGTCGCCACCAGCTTGTCTCCGTCGCGTAGCACAGGTATCAAGGAGCTGTTCCCCTGGAAGACGACGGATTAGTTCCCTGCCATCTGCATATTGAAGAATTTATCAGGATTCATCAGACCATGCAGCGCTCTATCACTGCGCTAATGCTCAATGCCGATGGTCACGTGTCCATTTCAGCCGTAGTTGTCGATGTCCTGATGTTAACATTGGCACATGGATGGGTCGTCGGCTGCGGAGGCCCATCCTTTGGAGTGTTCGGTGCCCTGTGTGTTCAGACACACTTGTATCTGCCTAGCGCTAAAGTCTGATGTCAGTTCCGCCAAGTTCACCGTCTGCCCTGTTTTACCAGTCGGCCGAGCCTACGACGTCCGACAAATGAGGCGTGACCGACCAACTCGACGACATCTGGACGTGGTTCGCCATGTGTTGAAGGCACTCACCAGACCACCCCTCGAATACCCGACGTGTCATGCAGTTTCCGAAACGCTCGCGCTGAGCCTCCGGGCCATCACAATCTGCCTTCGGTCAAACTCAGATAGAGCGCGCGCCTTCCCCATTCTTCTCACGGACAGCACGCTCACTGATAATATACATCACGGAATCTATCCAAGACAGTTTCAACAAGAAAAAACATACCATGGGAGTGTTTCTTGATATAGAGAAGGCTTAGATAAAGTATGGCGACGCAACTTAATCGTCAAGCTCCGACGTACCACTTCCCTACCAGACTGCTATTTAAAACTTCTCGACAATTTTCTTCAAGATCGCAGATTATATGTTCGCATTGATGACAAGAATTGAACAACACGGCCTATTCTTGACAGACTTCCACAAGAATCGGTCATATCTCCACTGCTGTTTAATTTATACATTAACGACCTCCCGACGGTGCTACGTGTTACTGCGTGTTTCTATGCCGACGACACAGCGCCCCTAATAACTGCAGGCACCAGAATGGACCACCTCGTCACGCGGATGCAGCGCCAACTAGATTTAGTGGACCACTGGACCCACAGGAACAAAATAACGGTCAATGCAGAGAAAACCAAAGTTATTGTCTTAACGCGTCGGAGACCCATCGTCAGTGAACGCTTACGGATATCAGACCAGCCACTCCCCTGGGCAACAACTGTAAAATACCTTGGAGTGCATCTGGACGCCAAACTGCTGTATAGTTATCACATTATGGAGAAGACGTCTGGCCTCAAAATGCTGAGAGCTCTCCTCCCATTTCTGAAGAGCTCGTACCTCAGCCAACGCACGAATCTCCAGTTGTACCACGCCACAGTCGAACCATCTATTTTGTGTGGATCGACCTCTTGGGGTACTACATGTGCCACTAACTACCAGAAGTTACAGGTTATACAAAGCAGATGCCTACAATGGACCACTGGAGCCCAATGGTGGATCCAGAATCATGATATTCTTCTAGCCTTAAGCGAATCTTACCTCTCAGACAAGGTCAAGGAGAAGGCACGAACCTCATTTCGGAAGTTGGACATGATACATGACAGTACACCACAACTCACCACAGTAGGTACGGTAGAACCATTACGCAACCGAAGGCGATAGTATTTGAGCCTCCGTAAATGTTATCCCTACGTAATTCTCCATAATTTAAGGACATAAAGTCCTTTAGCACTTCTACACACTGTTTTCCAACACACACCAAAAGCAGCGAGTTGAAGGACCCTTCTGTGTGCCCAAACTAAAGCTGAAAAAAGAATAAATAAATGAAACGAAAATTTTTACCCTTTCCATTCCCTACAGAAGCAAAAATCCACGAAGTTGGAAAAAAAGAAAAAAAACGCTCACTGATACTACATGCACCGTCCGTGTGTCTGATTAGCAGTCATCAGTCATTCCTCGCCAGCTGGCGCTGGTTTCGCCTGGACGGGTTTATATCGATAGTAGGTAGGTGGTAGTAATGTTCTGGCTGATTAGTGTACGTTCTTGAGTTGCCGAGAGAGTAGCACGCCAGCACTCACCAGCCGCTACAATTGATGTACTCAAAGCAAAAAAGTGAACCACCATTGAACGACGTACCTGTGTATGTTACCCAAGCTCATTCGACGCGATGAACTGTCGGTTTTTACAGCCGTGTTGCTGTCAGTAGGGGTAGCTCTGTGAATTAACTTTCACCTACTTATACCCTCTAGACTCCTACAATTGTAACCGAATATACTTCCTGTTGTATACGCACAGTACGTAAATTTTCTTTATTTGCTACCCTCTTTGGTGTTGCAAATTTAATGACCAGCAGTGTATCAGCACAGCGTTCGGCTAAGCTGTCTGAGATTGCGGGCGGGTGTAGTGAAGATGGGGAGCCCGCTCGGGAGGAGGACCAACGGCGAGGTGAAAAACAGCGGGAAGTAGCTGGCGATAGGGGGACTGCAAATTTCCGGCCAGGCGAGGCCAGCGCAGCGCCGTGCTCTGCAACAAGTGGTCGCAGCGCCAGATGGCACATGGCGCCCCCTGCCACCCCGTTCCACTGGAGCGCTTCCCACCCACTCGCTACGGCCACCGCAGCTCAAACAACACTTTACACTTCGTGAAATACGACGTAATTGTCGGTTTCGAGAAACCCGTGATACATGTAGTAATTCTCGTTCATTCGACGTGAGGTTTTATTTTGAAAGCCCGCAACTCCATTTGATACTGTACCTGAGTGTTACAATAATGAACCTGTTTTCTGCACCAGACACTGAACATGACCGACTAATAGTGCAGCCTGATTACAGTAAGGGTCAGTCGAACGAAAACGAGACAGATGGAATAAAAATAAATGGGCTGATTATTACGTAGGGCGTTCAATACTAATGCAATACATTTTTTTTCTGAAAGCGGGTTGGTTTTATTCAGGACTGCAATACAACGTATTATTTCCTCCTGTTTTGGCTACAATACTCTGCTTTTCGACATCCGTTCATTGCGACGGCCTTACGTCACCTTACTGGGAGGGCCTACCCATCATCTGAGAGTTGGATTCTCAGGATGGGGCAGGATAAGGTTACGAACGTGGATGGGGCCGTAATAAGTTACTCTCGGTTGCACAACACATACGTACACTTTATTTAAAGAAATTAAAATTTTAAAACAATCTCTTTAAAAAAAACACAGTTGACTGTATGACTGCTGAAGGCCTTATCGCAAAAAATTGCATAATTTTAGGGCAGAAGGCCACCAACAATAACCGCAAACAACAAACGGCTGAAGGCCTGAATTAGAAGTCAGAAGAACAATTTCAAATAGCACATATTAAGATAAATACTTCTTTTTAAAAGAAACTGAAACACAGCTGAAGGCTTTATTATAAAAGAAATGAAATTATTACTCCGCTGAAGCCCAGAAACAATTTTAAGTAACAAACGGGTTAAGGCCTGAATTAGAAGTCAGGAAAACAATTCCAAATAGCACTTTTAAAATAAATCCCTTGCTTTTAAAACAAGTTTGCCAAAAAAAATATTAATGTAACACGGCTGAAGGCCTTCTCGCCAAAGAAGTGAAATTATTGCTCGGCTCAAGGCTACACCAACAATAATCAGAAAATTACAGATATCCTTAAAACAAACATCACAATCTAAGGAATCAGGACAAGCGGTTCTCAGCAAGTGGTCCAAGGGTCGGTCTGGGAAGGTAACTCAAACATAAGGTAAGGTGAGACAGGCAGCCAAGGGTTGTGCTCAAGTAACAGGATGGCAACTGAAACTAGGGGCAGCTTAAGCGCCGACCGACCAACTAACCAATCTGCGTAACGTCCGATCACAGGTACTACTATGGAATATTTTTAGGCAAGAGCGAAGCGACAGACAGCACTACGTCTTCATAAAACAACCAAGACTGAAGGAAATACTAGAACTATGGTAGAGGACCTTCCAAAAAAATATGCACACTGCAATACAAGAGGCTGTCGAACTACACGCCGTGTCGGATAGCATCAACACAATGAGGAAAGGTACACTGCCAGAAAGTATGCTAACCTCCAGGGCAAGTAACTGGGACGTTAGCGGCCTGGCGCAGTGGTTCGACACTGGACTCGCATTCAGGAGGACGACGGTTCAATCCCGCGTCCGGCCATCCTGATTTAGGTTTTCCGTGATTTCCCTAAATCGCTCCAGGCAAATGCCGGGATGGTTCCTTTCAAAGGGCACGGCCGACTTCCTTCCCTGTCCTTCCCTAATCCGATGAGACCGATGACCTCGCTGTCTGGTCTTCCCCAAAACAACCAACCAACCGTTAGCGGCCACAAGGCAGAAAATATCGCTGGTTGCACTTCACTACGAATAATAATACTAAATTCAATGATGAATTACAAATAGAGAAAGACGGCTGCAATATTTCACCACCCCGAAACACTTCACTCGTGGTCCCCAGGTTCAGCAGCCCTGAGAGCAACAACCCGCCACTCAAACGCGAGATCTGAGAATAGTCGAGGTTGCATTAGCAGTTAACTCTTCACTCAAACACCTAGGGTACAGCATGCAACGAAGTCGTCGCTCTCGCACTACCCCTCCTCAACCCGGCAGTGGCAGCACACTGCCAGCGGCCCGGCCCCATCTTGCCCGTGCACTGCACGGACTTGCTCGCTGCTGCGTCCCGAACCGACCTGATACCCCTTTCGCAACTCTCTCCAAAACCAGTACGCAGACAGCGTTAAAACAACTGCTTATTCAAAACCACAAGATACACACGGATCCGGGAAAACAATTCCACCAACAACTCACAATACTAAAACCAGTCACTGTGAAACAACACGGACGAATAATTCGGCACAAACACAGAGAAGCCAGAAGCGGTCGGAAGACCAAATGCACGTCGTCCGCTGCGACGACCGACCGAATGACTCACTCAAGTCAGGCACGCGAAAGATCCTAGTATAAATCGTCGACTGACAACTTATTGCCAAGAGGTCACTTCGAAGGGCGGACACACACACACACACACACACACACACACACACACACACACACACACACACACACAGGTGAAACTTGCAATACTCGAATATCACGATCCATTCGACTCAAACTCGCTGAATCCGGTCCTTGACGTGGTCGTGCACTCTCGCGACCGCATGCTTCCGTCGGACAGTGCATGCGTGTTGCCAGCGGTCGGGCGAGTACTGGCTGTCCGGACCTCACTGCCGCTCCGTCCCAACTCAACTCCATCGACACACGACGGCCCGGAAATACTAGAGGCCGCTCCAAAGATGGTACCACAGTACGCGCTATCGATAAGCGCCGGTGCTGCTGCTCACGGACAGACAAGGCGAGCAAACGTAATGGCGCCAGTGAACACACTAAGAAAAGGAGCCGCACACGGTTCATCATCCACGTACTGTTTTCCGCGGAACACGTTCTTCATTAGACCTAACAGGTGCAAGTCGGAAGGTGCGACATCGGAGGTGGATGAGGAAGAACAGTCCGATGAAGTTTTTTGAGCTGCTCTTGAGTGCACAGACTTGTGTGAGGCCTTGCTTTGTCATAAAGGAGAAGTTAGTTTGTATTTTTGTGACGACGAACACGCTGAAGTCTTTTTTTCAACTCCCTGCGGGTAGCGCAATACACTTCAGAGTTGAACGTTGCACCATTAAGGAGGAAATCAAACGGAATACCCTGTTCAGAGCCCCGGAAGATCGTTTATGACTTTACCGTCTGAGGGTGAGGCTTTGAACTTTTTCTTCCGAGAAGAGGTGGTGTATCACCACTCCGTGGATTGCCGTTTTGTTTCCGGTTCGAAGTGATGAATCATTGTTTCATCACCTGTGACGATGTTCGACGAAAATTGTCACGACCAGCATCGTCACGCACAAGCAATTCCTCACACACCGTCCTTCGTTGCTCGTTGTGGTGTTCTGCTAGGCAGCGGGGGACATAAAGGGCACACACATATGACAACCGCAACTGGTGGGCCAGTGTGTCACCACTACCAGCAGAGTGTTTCATTTGAGTAACGAGGTGTTTAGTTGTGATCCGTCGATCACCTAGAACGAGAGCACGACATTGCAGTGCCTGTATTATTCCGAATTGTGATGCATGAATGCATGTGCGAAGGAGATTTGCATCGTAATTCGGAATAACAAGCACGTCCGAAGGAACTTTTCATCGTAATTCGGAATAATACAGACACTGCAATATCATGTGTATCCACTGTCACCGGGCACGCGACTTTCTAATAAAAATGTCTCCCCTTTTCGGGAATATACATAATGGAAGTACGAGTACAGGTTGTGGACACGTGGTTGGCCGGCCGAAGTGGCCGTGCGGTTCTAGGCGTTGCAGTTTGGAACCGCGAGACCGCTATGGTCGCAGGTTCGAATCCTGCCTCGGGCATCGATGTGTGTGATGTCCTTAGGTTAGTTAGGTTTAAGTAGTTCTTTGTTCTAGGGGACTAATGAGCTCAGAAGTTGAGTCCCATAGTGCTCAGAGCCATTTGAAATCTTTGACCTGGTTGACGACAAATGGAAGTTCGAGTGTGGCCATGAGTCGTGCATGTATACCCCAATGCTAAGGCCACCGCTCGCAATAAGCGGGAAATCCGTTTTCGAGTCCCGGTCAAGTACAAATTTTCATTGTCGTCATTCCATTATACGGTTGATGCTAGTCCGTAATAGCAGTTGCGAACACATTTCCGTACCTTCCAGCGTTCCAGGAGTTGCAAGCTGTTTGCCGCCGGCCGGCACACTATGGATCGGAGAATGAAATGATAATTAAATCAATACCCAAGGCTGCCGACAGGCGTTGATATACATCAACGGGGACACTTGAAAATGTTTGCCCCGACCGGGACTCGAACCCAGGATCTCCTGCTTACATGGCAGACGCTCTATGTATCTGAGCCACCGAGGGCACAAAGGGTAGTGCGACTGCAGGGATTTATCCCTTGCACGCTCCCCGTGAGACCAACATTCCCAACTTAATGTCCACACACTACATTCGTAGTGCCCCTGCCCACTACACTCATTACTCGCGGGCCGGCCGAAGTGGCCGTGCGGTTAAAGGCGCCGCAGTCTGGAACCGCAAGACCGCTACGGTCGCAGGTTCGAATCCTGCCTTGGGCATGGATGTTTGTGATGTCCTTAGGTTAGTTAGGCTTAACTAGTTCTAAGTTCTAGGGGACTAATGACCTCAGCAGTTGAGTCCCATAGTGCTCAGAGCCATTACTCGCGGCAGACTGTCTTACCGAGTCCCGTAACAGTTTGGGCAATGCGTGTGCATCCGCACAGAAGCAGAAGGTCAATGGCCGGTTTGCCTTAACTATATGGAGATAGCATCTGTTCTTTCGGACATGTCCGAAAGAACAAATACCATCTCCATATACGTAGATCGGAGAGGTTTCGGCGACGTTGTTGCGATGATGACAGTCGCCTCACCCAACGACTCACCATGCTTTTGTTCACTCCCAGGTCTCCATAGACGTTCTGCGTGTGCCTATGAAAAACTGCGATGCTCTCGTTTTCGGCCAAAAGAAACTCAATGAAAAATCTATGCTTGGAACGCACCTCCATTACAGACATCATTTTGATAGTTGAACATAGCGCCGCTACCTATCGGAACTAAATGGAATTGTGGTTGCTGAAGCGGAAATATTTCACCCTCTCACACAACAAATTCTGCATTTTTGCGTCCTAAAGGGGCTGAGAAAAATTTGGGTTGCATTGCTTATTGAACGCCCCTCGCATTTCAGAAGTACATTACTGCCCATTGAAATTGCTACACCAAGAAGAAATGCAGGTGATAAACGGGTATTCATTGGACAAATATACTAGAACTGACGTGTGATTACATTTTCACGCAATTTGGGTGTATAGATCCTAAGAAATCAGTACCCAGAGCAACCACCTCCGGCCATAATAACGCCTGAGCATTGAGTCAAACAGAGCTGGATGGCGTGTACAGGTACAGCTGCCCATGCAGCTTCAACACGATACCACACTTCATCAAGAGTAGTCACTGGCGTATTGTGGCGAGCCAGTTGCTCGGCCGCCATTGACCAGACGTTTTCAGTTGGTGAGACATCTGGAGAATGTGCTGGCCAGGGCAGCAGTCGAACATTTTTTGTATCCAGAAAGGCCCGTACAGGACCTGCAACATGCGGTCGTTCATTATCCTGCTGAAATGTAGGGTTTCGCAGGGATCGAATGAAGGGTAGAACCACGGGTCGTAACACATCTGCAATGTAACGTCCACTGTTCAGAGTAACGTCAATGCGAACAAGAGGTGACCGAGACGTGTAACCAATGGCACCCCATACCATTACGCCGGGTGATACGCCAGTATGGCGATGACGAATACACGCTTCCAGTGCGCGTTCACCGCGATGTCACCAAACACGGATGCGACCATTATGATGCTGTAAACAGAACCTGGATTCATCCGAAAAAAATGACGTTTTGCCATTCGTGCACCCAGGTTCGTCGTTGAGTACACCATCGCAGGCGCTCCTGTCTGTGATGCAGCGTCAAGGGTAACTGCAGCCATGGTCTCCGAGCTGATAGTCCGTGCTGCTGCAAACGTCGTCTAATTGTTCGTGCTGATGGTTGTTATGTTGCAAACGTCCCCATCTGTTGACTCAGGGATCGAGACGTGGCTGCACGATCCGTTGCAGCCATGCGCATAAGATGCCTGTTATCTGGACTGCTAGTGATACGAAGCCGTTGGGATCCAGCACGGCGTTCCGTATAACCTCCCGAACCCACCGACTCCATATTGTGCTAACAGTTATTGGATCTCGACCAACGCGAGCAGCAATGTCACGATACAATAAACCGCAATCGCGATAGGCTACAATCCGACCTTTATCAAAGTCGGACACGTGATGGTACGCCTTTCTCCTCCTTACACGAGGCATCACAACAACGTTTCACCAGGCAACGCCGGTCAAGTGCTGTTGTGTATGAGAAATCGGTTGGAAACTTTCCTCATGTCTGCACGTTGTAGGTGTCGCCACCGGCGCCAACCTTGTGTGAATGCTTTGAAAAGCTAATCATTTCCATATCACAGCATCTTCTTCCTGTCGGTTAAATTTCGCGTCTGTAGCACGTCATCTTCGTGGTGTAACAGTTTTAATGGCCAGTGGTGTAATTGCCGTTAACTGTTAATAGATTTATCCCACCGCGAGGCAAAATGGTCAGTGCCTTCATGGAAAACTGTTTGTGGTTACCTAGGAAACCACTTACACACCTCTTCGTTTGAAGCGTATCGACGGCCTGAATATACTTCTACAGGGCTTCAAAAAAATGAAAATCAGATGGGAAGACATAGAGACTCTGTGTGGATGTGGGCAAGCCCACATAGTGGCAGTGTTGGTTGGAGTACTTTGCAGAATTTTCGCTGGTAACCCAACATATCCCATATATACTCCCGATCTCTCACCACACTTATCATTTGCAGGAAACGTAGTCTCGATATCTTGAACAGTTCACGAATCACTACTCACGCTATACAGACATACAACGCCTTCTGACATCAACTCACTACAGCAGCTACAACCTCAGAAACAATGAGGTAACAAAAGTCATCGATAGCGATATGCACATATGCAAATGGCGGTAGTATCGCGTACATAAGGTAAAAAGGGTAGTGCATTGGAGGAACAGCCCTATGAACTATGATTCAGGTGAAACGGTTTCCGGCGTGATTATGGCCGAACTATGGGAATTAACAGACTTTGAACGGCGATTGGTTGGTGGTTGTATGATTTCACCTGGACAGAAACAGCTCTTTCAGCAATTTCCCATTCAGGTTCACTGAGCATTAGCATGCGATTTGCTTAGTAGATAAACGCACTTGCTTGATTTAACGAATTTCCAAAAGACTTAAGAGACTTGAGGCGTGTTCGTGTGATATGTTAATCTACTATTGCCTGATTCTTTTGTTTGTTGACCTAGTTGAATAAATTGACATCTGTCATGAGCAGGTATTCAGTACATCATGCGGAAATGCTGTCTAAAGTCGATGATACTACCTTTGAAGACAAATGCATATTCGGCGAACAGTCTGAGAGTAATACTGACTCTATGTGATTCATCATGTGTGAATTTTGAGAGCATCGGTGGCCCTGTCGTGTTTGTTTGGGACATGCCTCAAGTAACTTTCGTTTCCATTAATCAGTTGCCGAACAGTACAACTCATTGGACAGTGTTGGGGAACATTGTTCTAGCCGTTACTTGTTCAAACAAGTGGTGCCTGCAGATTGATAATATTGGCAACAGATCATAGACGTAAGCTGTCCAGTAGCGATTATTTTTATTTCTTTCTTTCAAAAATGGTTCAAATGGCTCTGAGCACTATGGGACTTAACTTCTGAGGTCATCAGTCCCCTAGAACTTAGAACTACTTAAACCTAGTTAACCTAAGGACATCACACACATCCATTCCCGAGGCAGGATTCGAACCTGCGACCGTTGCGGCCGTGCGGCTCCAGACTGTAGCGCCTAGAACCGCTGGGCCACATTTATTTCTTTGTTGTCGGACTAGTATCAGGCGCATGCCTATCATCAGTGGCACCTGCATCACAGCAGGCAAAATACCTTTCAAAACCGAGCGAGGTGGCGCACTGGTTAGACACTGGACTCGCATTCGGGAGGACGACGGTTCAATCCCGCGTCCGGCCATCCTGATTTAGGTTTTCCGTGATTTCCCTAAATCAGTCCAGGCAAATGCCGGGATGGTTCCTCTGAAAGGGCACGGCCGACTTCCTTCCCCATCCTTCCCTAATCCGATGAGATCGATGACCACGCAGTCTGGTCTCCTTCCCCAAACCAACCAACCAACCAACCTTTCAAAATACACTTATCTCTATAGAGTTTCGTATTCCCCCCTCTGTCCATCTCTTCTCCCGACCCCCTTCTGTATCCGCGTTATCACTCCCACCCCAATAGGATGTTCCTGGTTCTTACTCCCACAGAATTTATTTCCATATGGTAAGTAATATGTGTACCAAACTTGGTTGAAATCGATCCAGGGGTTTAGAAGTAGCTCTTTACCCGCGGGTATGCCCCGCATACGCAATTGTCACATGTAGTTCACTTACTTCACACATTTCTGTACACATATTTCGCCAGTATCCCCAGCGAAATTCGCCTGCAGTTTCGTTTTCATGCAGCTCAATGCTTATGACGTCATATCCCCTGAACTATTGCCTTGCAATGATATACTTTTCTAGGTACATTCGGCTCACACGTACGGATACTGTCTGCGAAAATTGTTGCGAGTAAAGTTAATAGTAAAGAAGTAATAGATTAAAACGTCATGCAAAGACGCAGCAGTTTTTCACGCGTGTCAACATTAATGATGTCAGATCTCCTGAGCTATGTGGCGTGCAATGATATGTTTTTACAGATACATTCAGTGTTGTATGTAATTGCTTTCTGCAAAATGTGTTTTAGTAAAAAAGTTATAAAAGGTAATGCCTGATGTGGCAATTTTATTACATAATCAGCGAAAATATAGTAAGCTATAAACCTTTTTCCTTTCGTAATTTTGTCGGGGGCTGCGTTTTTTCCTTTCGTAATTTTGTCGGTGGGGTGAGAGCGAGGAAAAATCTCGTAAAGGTTTGAAATTATGTGTCACGTTTGTTGCAAGTCGCTAAATGCTCTCATTCTCAAATACTGGACGAATATATTCGGCTATTTCGCTTTCACACCCACATCCGCATCCCTTTGAGAGGTAAGTGGTTCTTTCCTCTCAGTCCTTCTTTCCAGACAGTAAATGACATTTATACCAAGTCTGGTTGAAATCTATACAGTGGTTCAGGACATGTGGAATTCATTCATACACACATACACTTTCATATATCCGTTACTTGAGAATATTTTTTCGTTTTTTACATAATTTCGAAAAACATGAAGCCTTATGTTGAAGAATGGTATTATTTCTCTCACTGCGACACTCAATCAATCGTATTGCGCTTTTCACGTCCTACTTGTTTTTGACACGCCTTACAAATACGGGGCTTGAAACTTTAATAGTGGCAACTATTTACTTACAGTTCGTACAAAATAGATACGTGTTTCAAAGTGTTACTGACCTTCAAAGCAGTCACCAGCATTGTGTATCCGTTGCCAGCGATGTGGAAGTCGTAGGATACTCTTAGCGGTGCCAGTTGTGTTGACAGTTCGAGCAGCGTGGTCTATTGCCCAATGAATTTGTAGTAGTTCTGAAGCGAATGCCATAAAGTGTTTCCTTCAGTTTAGAAATCGAGTTGAACTTACGAGGGCATAAGTCAGGAGAGTGTAGTACGTGTTATAGCACTTAGCAGCCCCATCAGTCAAACATCAGTAACAGCTCGCAGCCGGCCGTTGTGGCAGAGCGGTTCTATGAGCTTCAGTCTGGAACCGCGCGACCGGTACGGTCGCAGGTTCGAATCCTGCCTTGGGCACGGATGTGTGTGATGTCCATAGGTTAGTTAGGTTTAAGTAGTTCTAAGTTCTAGGGGACTGATGACTTCAGATGTTAAGTCCCATAGTGCTTGATCATTGTCCTGCAAAATGATGGTCAGGTCCTGCAGAAAGTGTCATCACTTTTAAGCTGGTCATAGGTTGTTTTCCAAAAATGAACAGCATAGAGACAGAAGTGATGACACTTTCTGCAGAACCTGACCATCAGTTTGCAGGACAATGCTCATGCACGTACAGTGCAAGCTGTTACTGATTTGTTTGACTGATGGGGCTGCTAAGTGCTATGCCACCTACTGCACTCCCCTGACATAAGCCCTCGTAAGTTCAACTCGATTTCTAAACTGGAGGAAACACTTCAAGGCATTCGCTTCAGAACTGCTACAAATTCGTCGGGAAATAGACCGCGCCGCTCGAACTGTCAACACAACTGGTACTGCTAAGAGTATCCTACGACTTCCACACCGCTGGCAACGTGTTACACACAATGCTGGTGACTACTTTGAAGGACAGTAAAACTTTGAAAAACGAATCTATTTCGTACGAGCTGTAAATAAATAGTTGCCACTATTAAAGTTCCAACCCTCGTGCTTGATGCAGGGGTATTCGATGTACTATTGTGCTTCATTGTCGATAACAAAGAAGATACGTTCCCAGAATGAATTTTCACTGATGTGAATCTTCGTGGGAGATGAAATATGTGTGCCAGAGCGGTATTCTAATCTGGGAAGCTTGGAAGGTACTAGCGAACATACTGACTGTGAATGCAAGTCGTGAGTCGTCCATGGGTAGCTCAGTTGGTAGACCACTTGCCCGTGAAAGGCAAAGGTCCCAGCATCAGATACCGATTTGATAAACGGATTTAATTTGTCACGGAATTTCAAGATCGTTCATTCGGAGTTATTGGATCGAAGATTGTATTACTGATAGCATCCTTTATGCTGTGATGAATGGTAAATGATTAATAAAAAATAAAGTAACAACGGGTGGATCGGATGGACGAAAGAAAGCAATCGACCTAGTGAGATGACAAAACATGAGAACAGAGCAATCGTCCGAGAGTCATTCAGAGACCTGGATTCATCATTATCATCGACCTGACGTGCAACTGGTGCTTCAGTGACCACAAGGACCGTTAATAGGCGGTTGAGCTCATGGCGCCCCCTGCGCCGACTACCATTAACCTTCGTACAACGGCGTGGTACCTGCGTGGTATGAGGCGCCTTGCCACGGTTCGCGTGGCTTTCCCCGTCGGAGGTTCGAGACCTCCCTCGGCCATGGGTCGAATTGCCTCTGTACAACAACAAGCCCGTTTGCAGTGGTGTCGGGCACATCCGACCTGGAATCTCGTTAACTGGAGCAGCGCCAGTCGTTGTGGCCGAGCGGTTCTAGGCGCTTGAGTCCGGAACCACGTGGCTGCTACAGTCGCAGGCTCGAATCCTGCCTCGGGCATGGATGTGTATGATGTCTTTAGATTAATTAGGTTTGAGTAGTATTAAGTCAAGGGGACTGATGACCTCAGATGTTACGTCCCCAAGTGCGTAGAGTCATTTGAACCATTTAACTGGAGCAGAATTGTCTTCAGTAATGAATCCCACTTCGAACGGAGCGCCGATGACCAGCGAAGACGCGTCTGGAGATGCCACAGACAGTGGTGAGATGCCAACCCGACCGTCACCTGCCATATGGCCCGACAACCAGCAGTGGTGAAATGGATAACCATTTCATTTCATGGTAGATCTCCTTTAGTTGTCATCCGTGGCATCCTTACAGCACAGCGCTACGTCGACGATATTCTACGCCAGTTTCGTTGCCTTCGAGCTTACATTTGAGCAAGAGAATGCCCTTCCGCACACAGCGAGGGTTTCTACTGCTTGTCTTCGTGCTTGCCAAGCCATACGTTGGCCAGTAAGGTCGCCAGGGGCCCTATTCTATATCATTCATACCGATTGGTGCAGTAGGTTAGCCTCGGTAGTGACGTTATTTTCAGTTCTTTATCCGAAGTTGCTATTCTGTAAGCTTCTGAGACCCGTTACCGATCGGTCCTCTTGCACACTTTTCGACAACTGTACTGAGAGGTTTTAGTTTTCGGTACGGTCCACTCGTTCGGTTCGGTGTCATTTATTTACACCTAGAATTTGTTATTTTAGACATATTAAGCGGTTTTAGCTTCGGATTTAGTGATTGTGTTATTGAAGAATCACCAGGACGAATCTGGGTGCAAATTGAGTTCATGTTGGACTGTTTTTCTTTATTAGAAATATGGTTTGTATTGTTGTTACTGTGAATGATTATAACAACAATAAAAATAGTTTGGGTCAACATTCTCACAAAATACCTGTTATTTTTACATAACTGAAAGTTTAAAAAATCGTTCAATTCCAAAAGGTCGGCTCTGCTTACGTATATCTCATGAGTGTCAGCTGAAATTAGTAGTGACTTAGCGTACTTTTTTCCGAAAATGATTTACTTATTAGCTATAGACACGAGTTTAAAACTTTTAATTACAATGGAAAGGAATTTTGTGAAGCCTGATAGAGGAAACCTTCCAAAATTTCATGCATTTACGGCTTACGCCCTCATCATTCGGCAACGAAGTCGGCCAGCGTTTCTCTCAACTGGAATTACGTGCAATATAGCGCTGAGGGCATGTGGGTTGTTGAAGCCAAGCCGGCACGGTAGCTCAGCGTTTTCGATCGGAGGGGTACCGGCCCTCTATAATAAGAAAAAAACTGAGTGAACGGATCGACGATGAACTAGAATGGGCGTCATGGGACGTCCGCGCTGCACAAATGCAACGAACATTCACGAACAAAATGAAATTAAAAAAAAATCGTTCGTATACCGCTGGGTACGAAAATACTTTTTTCCTCTCCATGTTTGTAACGTGTACTGAGACTTGCTTAATCGTCAAAGTTTAGTATTTTCTGAAATATTCCTTGTTGTTTACACGTAAGAGCGCACTTTCTCAGTGATGAGTATCTTCGATTTCGTGACTTCTATATGTTTAATAAATGGAAGATGAAATTGCTGTGTGTGAAACAACTGACAGT
Organism: Schistocerca piceifrons; assembly: GCF_021461385.2. NCBI lineage: Eukaryota > Metazoa > Arthropoda > Insecta > Orthoptera > Acrididae > Schistocerca > Schistocerca piceifrons. The sequence goes on along the minus strand of NC_060145.1, from coordinate 322,338,851 downwards.
GGCTTTTAAATTTTTTCTTGTTACAAATAATTCACCACTTTTTACCGAATACGTAGCGATTTCGGAGTGTATGGTCGGGCAGGAGGACAACTTAAATTACTGAGAATGAAACTAGCAGCAATCGTCTTTATACTCTTGTCAGAAGTATTTATCTGCAATCGAATCCTTAACAATAGTAGATAGAAATGGAAGGTCCGCGCCATAATATTTTTAGACTATACCATTATATATGAAACATTTTGATTCATCAGATGCATGCTTTATAAACTACAACGAACCTCAGTAGCTGCACTCGTCACACGCTCTCGAAAGGGCATTTTTTTAAGTTTTATTTTTAAGAACCAAATCGTTGCTGCATCGTATAGAGATTTAGGCTACTTCATCATTTGGACCTCTAGGAGCGACTTACAACCACCGGCCGCTGTGACCGAGATATGGCAAAAAACGAACTGCCTTCAATTAGTTGCATAGATGGAACGTACCTCCCTGAATTTTGAAGCAACTAAGGAACGTCGGGAAACAGAAAAAAATGACGAATTTTTCCGGTGTTTCTATAGTTGTATTTGTACAATGTGGCACTACACTCCATTCCTAACTCTTATTCCGATACGTAAAATGCAGAACAAGACGTAGATGTCAATGCGAATAAAATGACATAATGTGGCATTAATGACAGTTTCCAGAACACAGTAAATATCCTGTCGTTATCATGTTTTCATGGAAGCACGTGGTCAGCGAAATTTGGACACTATTACATACTCTAAGCACACTTCTGTTACTGTTCAAATGGATAGAATCTGGCACGATATCTGCGACGAGGACATGCAGTACCTCTTATCAATCACTGCCAAACTGAATAACTACTTGCAAAAAGGCCAGAAGTGGTCCAAAGCGTTACTGATTTATTTAATTTGCACAGCTCTTTCTCTTGAAGAAATCTCTGAATTCTTCTGTGTGTTTTAGAGTGTACAATATTTACCAGACAGGATCTGCCAGATTGTTCACTGACAATATTTTCGCTCGAAAGAATGGTCACTGAATGACAACTAAAACGCAGAATAATTTAATTACTCGAACAATCCGCAGGTGTACTGACGGTCCACAATGGCCGGCCGAAGTGGCCGTGCGGTTAAAGGCGCTGCAGTCTGGAACCGCAGGACCGCTACGGTCGCAGGTTCGAATCCTGCCTCTGGCATGGATGTTTGTGATGTCCTTAGGTTAGTTAGGTTTAACTAGTTCTAAGTTCTGGGGGACTAATGACCTCAGTAGTTGAGTCCCATAGTGCTTAGAGCCATTTGAACCGGTCCACAATGTCCAACGGAGACAACATTTCGGTGATCAGACATGTCGCCATCGTCAAGTGCGCTGACGAACTGAGCCTGTGAGGGAGGACCGCCGTCTTAAATCTCCTCCACTCGCGAGGCGTTCTCTCCGCGGTGCGCTCCCGCGATTCAGCGGTCGCTGAGACGGTGGCGTCGGTGTAAATCCCTCATCCTCCCTAGTCGCCCGTTCGTTTTCTTTACTGAGCGTCTTTTTAATTATAGTCAGTGCTGGTTCCCATGCCCTGCTGAGGTTGCAGCCGCAATGTCGGTTGACGAGTCCTTGTACGAATTTCGATAGTATCTCTAACGACGCTGTCGCAGTATTTAGATGTCTGTGCCGAGACCCTGGTATGTTGGTAGTCCATTTCGTGATTTTCGGACGAACAGTGCTCTGCGACCGCCGACTTGTTGGGGTACCCAAGTCAAGTGTGCTTCTGATGTTCTCGGCAGCGACCTTCGATGGTGCGCATTGTCTGTGTGACCGCTCAATGTCATTCAATACGATCACGACGACACCCCTCGATCGACGTTAGCACTCGTGGTGTCACTCGCCTTCGTACATGGCAGTGGACGTTTGAAAATTCTTGACGCTAGCTCAATGGTCGTCAATTGATTTAAATGTTATTACCGGCTGACTCTTAATTCAATTACTGCCACGGGGGTGAGGAGAAAGAACACATTCCGGTGATGCATTATGTGTATTTAGATGTTTGATTAATCTGAATGGTTTGCAATGTTCCAGCAATTCTATTCGAACTCTATGCTGATGCACCGACAAGGACCACTTTCGCAGACAAACATGCAAGTACGTAATGGATGTTCAGTTTCTCAATATAGTGGGTCGCACTCACACATTATACATGCGCTGTAAGAACAATTTCATGCATTTACATTTTTGGTGTCACACAATATTGGTTGGCTAAATATTATAACGATGCGTTTATACACCTTCCACAGATATTGTTTATCATGTAGTCAAGACTACGCAATGAAGCCAAAATCGTGGATAAAATTTAAATGTAGTTTGTTTATTAACACTTTTCTTTTCACTAACTAAATATGAAATATGAATCGGGATAGGAAGTGATGATCTTATCCTTCTTTTCAGTATTATAATGGTCGATATCGTGTTCTGAATAAAAGCGTGTCATATAATGTCCAAATATCTGCACGACCCAGGCTCTCAATTCGGCACTTAAATGTCTATTATTCGTTGTCGAAATGTTCGATGTGATTGTCTTTCACACGCAGGGTTCAATTTAACAGTGTATGCACTGTTTTTAGTATTTTAGGTCCCCGTTAATTAATATCTGTTAGTTAATAAGCGAACTATTTTAATGCTGGCGCGTTGTTTGTGTCAGTTACCCCCCGCAACCGTCCAAGGATAAGATTCTCTTAACGTTCCGCGCACACGCGTTTCACAATTTAGTAAAATGTAGAATTAGGTAAACTATAGGTTTCCGTTACGTGCAACTTTCGTGGGTTCCACAACCATAATAGTTTCCCAAGAGTATTTTTCCCAGCTAACACAAAGTTCGAATTATGTTATCGGAATCATTTTCACTGCACCCGACAATAAACGTCTCTGATCACTTCGTCACACGTGATGTATTTTAAACGTGCTTGAAGAGTCTTTAAATAATCTCCTTAACGAATTTCGCAATCGCGTACCACTTTTTCATCGACTAGCCCTATCGCGATAACTGAAGGTAGAGAGCTCAATAATGTGTTACATGTTCTTTTATATACAGGGTGTTACAAAAAGGTACGGCCAAACTTTCAGGAAACATTCCTCACACACAAAGAAAGAAAATATGTTACGTGGACAAGTGTCCGGAAACGCTTACTTTCCATGTTAGAGCTCATTTTATTACTTCTCTTCAAATCACATTAATCATGGAATGGAAACACATAGCAACAGAAAGTACCAGCGTGACTTCAAACACTTTGTTACAGGAAATGTTCAAAATGTCCTCCGTTAGCGAGGATACATGCATCCACCCTCCGTCGCATGGAATCCCTGATGCGCTGATGCAGCCCTGGAGAATGGCGTATTGTATCACAGCCGTCCACAATACGAGCACGAAGAGTCTCAACATTTGGTACCGGGGCTGCGTAGACAAGAGCTTTCAAATGCCCCCATAAATAAAAGTCAAGAGGATTGAGGTCAGGAGAGCGTGGAGGCCATGGAATTGGTCCGCCTCTACCAATCCATCGGTCACCGAATCTGTTGTTGAGAAGCGTACGCACACTTCGACTGAAATGTGCAGGAGCTCCATCATGCATGAACCACATGTTGTGTCGTACTTGTAAAGGCACATGTTCTAGCAGCACAGGTAGAGTATCCCGTATGAAATCATGATAACGTGCTCCATTGAGCGTAGGTGGAAGAACGAAAATAAAATGAGCTCTAACATGGAAATTAAGCGTTTCCGGAACCATGTCCACATAAAATCTTTTCTTTATTAGTGTGTGAGGAATGTTTCCTGAAAGTTTGGCCGTACCTTTTTGTAACACCCTGTATATTAAAAAACAAACGCGCCCATATATCTTTCTGTCCCGCTTGGTCTTTGCTACTTTGCTTTTTATTACTTTTCATTATCTTGCTTCTTAGTAATACTGTACAGTTATTAAAGTTTCGTATTACTTTCCCCTTTTTAATTCTTCCAAAATAAAGTCTATTTATTCCCGATTATAATTAATATGATGCTAATTGACACACCTGCCCGCGAAGTACCGTTATATCTGTCCAATAGAAGTCTTCCCACATTGACACGGAATCTGGTGTATGCCGGCCTTCCGCAAACCGAGATCGTCCTTGACACTTCCAAATAATGCTCGTGCTTTATTTGGTGGGCAAAAGACAGTTCCTACTCGGTGTTCCTCAATATTCGATATTCGAATGGGCGACTAGGGCGGTCGAGGCAATTACACCGACGCCACCACAGGCGCCGACGCCAGCGTCTCACCGACCGCTGACGCGCGGGCGCGGACCGCAGGTAGAACGCCCCGCGAGGGGATGGGATTTGAGACGGCCGCTCACCCTTACGAGCTCAGTTCGTCAGCGCACCTGACGATGGTGACATGTCTGATCGCCGAAATATTGTGCCCGTCGGACACTAGGGACCGGCAGTACACCCGTGGATTGTTCTAGCAAGAAATAACGCCGGGAGAAACTGAAGAATCACAATTTAATTACCATTGGGGAACTTAAAGAGTATGTTACACATTATGATGGCAGACGTAGTAACTTTTATTGAATTCTGCCTTACCTATCAGTCATACAAATACAGGACACTATTTTTCAACATGGCCACCAAGTCTCTGTTAACAAAAGCTGGAGCGTTCCAGTTCCTCGACTATAGAAATCCGCTCCCTGGTCACTTATTCATTCGAGAACCGCTGTGTGAACGTCATTATCGTTGTAAAATCACTTTCCCTCCAGATGTTGGTCCTGCTCACCGAAAGTTGGAAATCGCATGTTGCAAGATCTGGGCTTCCCGATCAACATCGCCCACGTCTGTGTGGCCTTGGTCAAATTGTTGACACCATGTCATTACGGCTGGACCCAACCCTGCATTTGGCCCATACACCACCAGAATTTCACGGTGAAACTGTGTGCAAGTTAGACATCTTGCCGACAAGAATCGCACTGGCCCACATATTTAAGCTTGGGAGTACGTTTCCAGTTGCCGCACTATTTCACTCGCACACTGTGACAAACCTGTTATCTGTACCGCAGGAGATATGTGTCTACAGGAAATCGAGAACATGTATTTTCATCTGACAATACGTAACGGAGAAGTTTACTATGGTAATTCCAAGAGAATACGTTCCAAAAGGAGTCGGCCAACGTATTATTCTCTCCCGCACACTACTGGCGAAATGACCATTATGACAAAATCAGGGAGGTTAGACTTAATACGGAGATACATCGACAATCGTTCTTTCCAAGCACCATTTGCGAATGGAAGAGGGTAAATGATAGTATTACCAGAGGGAGACACACGAGGGTGAGTCAAATGAAAACCTTAAATATTTTTTAAAAATATTATTTATTGTGTAGAAGTGGTACAAAGCTGTATCACTTTTCAACATAATCTCCCCCATGCTCAGTGCAAGTCCTCCAGCGCTTACAAAGTGCATAAATTCCTTTAGAAAAAAATTCTTTTGGTAGTTCGCGCAACTACTCATGCACCGTTGGCGTGCCTCTTCATCAGAACGGAACTTCTTATCTCCCATTGCGTCTTTGAGTGGTCCAAACTTACGGAAATCACTTGGGGCAAGGTATGGTGGATGAGGAAGACACTCAAAATGCAGGTCTATGATTGTTTCAACTGTTGTACTGGCAGTGTGGGGCCTTGCATTGTCATATTGCAAAGGAACACCTGCTGACAGCAATCCACGTCGCTTTGACTTGATTGCAGGCCACAGATGATTTTTTAGGAGATCTGTGTATGATGCACTGGTGACAGTGGTCCCTCTAGGCATGTAATGCTCCAAAATGCCTTTTTTCCAAAACATAGTCAGCATAACCTTCCCTGCTGATGGTTCTGTTAGAAACTTCTTTGGTTTTGGTGATGAGGAATGGCGCCATTCCTTGCCCGCTCTCTTCGCTTCCGGTTGGTGGAAGTGAACCCAGGTTTCGTCCCCAGTAACGATTCTTGCAAGGGAGCCATCACCTTCTCGTTCAAAGCGCCGAAGAAGTTCTACACAAGCATCAACACGTCGTTCTCTCATTTCAGGAACCGGCACCCATCTTGCAGACACTTTGTGAAACTGGAGCACATCATGCACAGTGTGGTGTGCTGACCCATGACTAAACTGTAAACATGCTGCAATGTCATTCAGTGTCACTCGGCGGTTTTACTTCACTATGGCTTCAATTGCTGCAATGTTCTGTGGAGTCACAACTCGTTGTGCCTGACCTGGACGAGTAGCATCTTCCACTGAAGTCACACCATTTGTGAACTTCTTACTCCATTCGTAGAACCTGATGTGAAAAACATGCATCACCGTACTGAACCTTCATTCGGCGATGAATTTCAGTAGGTTTCACACCTTCGCTACGCAAAAACCGAATAACAAAACGCTGTTCTTCCCTGGTGCAAGTCGCAAGAGGGGCCGCCATTTTCATACTGATATTGCGACGGTATATGTGCATCTGCACTATGCTGCCACCTACAGGCCATTCTGCACGCTGTTTGTAACACGCTTACAAACTTACAGGATAACGGAGGGAAATTTCGATTTGTTATTACAAATTTAATGTTTCCATTTGACTCACCCAGAGATACTCTCAGCCCCAACACGTAAGATGGGTCGTGGAGTATAGATGTAGATGTCGATATGATGAGAATGAGATAAAGGGATTGGACAGAATCTTGGAAACACTAAAGATTAGATGGGTAGATCATATAACTAATGAGGAGGTATTGAATAGAATTGGGGAGAAGTGGAGTTTGTGGCACAACTTGACAAGAAGAAGGGACCGGTTGGTAGGACATGTTCTGAGGCATCAAGGGATCACAAATTTAGCATTGGAGGGCAGCGTGGAGGGTAAAAATCGTAGAGGGAGACCAAGAGATGAATACACTAAGCAGATTCAGAAGGATGTAGGTTGCAGTAAGTACTGGGAGATGAAGAAGCTTGCACAGGATAGAGTAGCATGGAGAGCTGCATCAAACCAGTCTCAGGTCTGAAGACAACAACAACAACATGGAAAAACTGCGAGAAGTGTTTGAACTTACAGGCAGATGCTAACCAAGCCTGCAGTAAGCGCTGTTGTATCTGACCGCGTATGGCACCTTTGCAATTTCGTCAACACGTTACAGGTGTCATTCGTTGCCAGGACAATGTTCTGTGTAGCTGAGAGCGGGTTGTGTAGGAGCAAAGTTTTGATGTTCAGCCGGCCGCTGTGGTCGAACGGTTCTAGGCGCTTCAATCCGGAATCGCGCTGCTGCTCCGGTCGCAGGTCGAATCCTGCCTCGGGCATGGATGTGTGTGATGTTCTTAGATTAATTAGGGTTAAGTAGTTCTAAGTCTAGGGTACTGATGACCTCAGATGTTAAGTCCCATAGTGCTTAGAGCCATTTTTTTGTTGGTGTTCGCATGGTGGGTGCTTCTGTAAGATAGCAGGAGTGTTTGGTGTTTCAGGAGGCGCCGCATCGAACCTTTACACTGCACACAGGGAAAGTGTAAACACATTATCCGCTAAGTCACGACGCCGACAAAAGTGGGTGTTGAATGATCCTGAAGGACGATCATTGAAGAGAATCGTGACGATAAATAAGAACTACAGGTGCAAAAGTCATTGCAGATCGAACCCTGTCAGCACCATGTCAACACGATGGGAGCTCCGTAAGCAAGGATCGCAGGGTGGGCTGGTATTCCAAAAACCACTAATGAGAACACAAATGACTGTAACGAGAAGACGTGGTGCCGAAGCCGTAATACCTGGACTATGGAACAATGGAAGAAACTCGTTTGATCACATGAGTCTTGTTTCACACTGCTTCTGACTTTTGGCCGAGTTTACGTCCCTGGAACGGCGGTGATTCGGTGCTGATTTGGGCAGTTATATCGTGATATTCCATGGGCTCCACAGTTACTCCTCAAGGTCGCATTTTTGCCAAGAATTATTGCACCATTTTGGTTGATCAGGTCCAAATATGGTTCAAATTGCTCAAGCACTATGGGAATCAACATCTGAGGTCGTAAGTCCCCTAGACTTAGAACTACTTAGGATTCGAACCTGCGACCGTAGCAGCAGCGCGGTTCCGGACTGAAGCGCCTAGAACCGCTCGGCCACAGCGGCCGGCTGATCAGGTCCATTCCGTGGTAGAGTGTTTGTTCCCTAATGATGATGTTATGTTCCAAGACGACAAGGTTACTATTCACACTGCTCGCATAGTCCAGGACTGGTTTTGTGAACTCGAGAATGAACTGTCGCATCTCCCCTGGCTACCCGGGTTCGATTTCCGACAGGGGACAGAGTGTTGTGTGTCCTTCATTGTCATTTTCATCATCGCTGACACGCAAGTCGCCGAAGTGGCGTCAACGAAAAAGACTTGCAATACAGCGGCCGAACCCCGAATGGGGTATCCCGGCCAACAAATGCCATACGATCGTTCATTCATTCACTATTCGCCAGACTGCAATATTTATTGAGTGTTTGCGGTCTACTTTCGAGAGAAGGTTGCTTGATTATTATCCAACTGTATCATCGGTACTTGAACGCTCTATTTTACAGAAAGAATGTTATGAGACGCTCTGGAAGACCACACAAGACCTTTATTTATACATTCCGAGAGGATTGGAAATCGTTTGGAATGGTAACGGGTTTCTTACACCGTATAAGACATGGTAATGTGTTGTGTTTTTGGGGTGTTCTCATATTTACGGTCACCCACTGCAGTGGCGCCAGAGATATCCTCCGTCACACATCGTAAGGTGGCTTGTGGTATATAGATGGAGATGTCAATATCATGAAAATGAGATAATAGAGATTATGGCGCGTACCGAGGCATATAGCAGCCGTTTTACCCTCGGTCAACTCGCTAACGAAACTAATAGAAACTCGCTAGTACTAAGTACCCTCTGTTACGTGCTGTCAGTGGTCGTCACACATGTAGGTGTGGCTATAATGTGCAGTAGCATCTTCGATGCGGAAGTAGCACGGGGAGGAGGCAGAGCGCAATGCGCCGCCAGCAGCTGTGTCGTTGGCGCATTCAGGTTAAGGTCGTCGCAGTTAAATTATTAAAAGCCGCCGCGATGAGCGGCCAAATTAATTTCACTCTGTCTCGGTTTCCTCCCCTGCGGCAGCCCCGGCGTGTCCTAGGTCAGGGCGGGCCCGCTGTCCACGCGCAATCCCGCGCGCACCCGTCTCGCCGCACGATCAATCGCTCACTTCACAAACGGCGTTTCCACTCGGCCGCGTCGCCACACCTCCAAAGCCAAAGCCCCCCTGTCCGACAGTCGGGTTTTAGCGTACTGCGCGGGTAACAGTTGCCTGCGGTACTTTTTGTCATCTGTGTAAGAGATTTAGCTGTGGAAATCGAGAAGTGTGCAGGAAAATTGCGGTTTTACACTATTAACAGTTCAAGTGACTGTATTACGTAAACCCTTTTAATTTGTACATATTACGCAACGACGGAAAAAAGCTCAACACTTAAAAAATAATTAATGTAATGGAACTATGAGAATACATTTGCATTGGTAACAAATGTAAATGATTAGCATTGCAAGGTTATAGATTAATGTGAGCGCGAGATAAGCCATTGCAAGTGTGAAATACTGTTACATTCATAACGGATACTGTTGTTGTTGAGGTCTTCAGTCCGGTTTGATGCAGCTCTCCATGCTACTCTATCCCGTGCAAGCTTCTTCATCTCCCAGTGCCTTCTGCAACCTACATCCTTCTCAATCCGTTTAGTGTATTCATCTCTTGGTCTCCCTCTACGATTTTTACCCTCCACGCTGCCCTCCAGTACTAAATTGGTGATCCCTTGATGCCTCAGAATATGTCCTACCAAGCGATCCCTTCTTCTACTCAAGTTGTGCAACAAATTTCTCTTCTCCACAATTCTATTCAACACCTCCTCATTACTTATGTGATCTACGCATCTAATCTTCAGCATTCTTCTGTAGCACCACATTTCGAAAGCTTCTATTCTCTTCTTGTCCAAACTGTTTATCGCCCATGTTTCACTTCCATACATGGCTACACTCCATACAATTCTTCCAGAAGCGACTTCCTGACACTTAAAACTATACTCGATGTTAACAAATTTCTCTTCTTCAGAAACGCTTTCCTTGTCATTGCCAGTCTAAAATATCCTCTCTTCGACCATCATCAGTTATTTTGCTCCCCAAATAGCAAAACTCCTTTGCTACTTTAAGCGTCTCATTTCCTAATCTAATTCCCTCAGCATCACCCGACTTAATTCGACTACATTCCATTATCCTCATTTTGCTTTTGTTGATGTGCATCTTATATCCTCCTTTCAAGACACTGTCCATTCCGTTCAACTGCTTTTCCAAATCCTTTGCTGTCTCTGACAGAATTACAATGTCATCGGCAAACCTCAAAGTTTTTTTTTCTTCTCCATGGATTTTAATTCCTACTCCGAATTTTTCTTTTGTTTCCTTTACTGCTTGTTCAATATACAGATTGAATAACATCGGGGATAGGCTACAACCCTGTCTCACTCCCTTCCCGACCACTGTTTCCCTTTCATTCCCCTCGACTCTTATAATTACCATCTGGTTTCTGCACAAATTGTAAATAGGCTTTCGCTCCCTATATTTTACCCCTGCCAACTTCAGAATTTGAAAGAGAGTATTTCACTCAACATTGTCAAAAACTTTAAGTCTACAAATTCTAGAAACGTAGGTTTGCCTTTCCTTAATCTATTTTCTAAGATAAGTCGTAGGGTCAGTATTCCCTCACATGTTTCAACATTTCTACGGAATCCAAACTGATTTTCCCCGAGCTCGGCTTCTACCAGTTTTCCATTCGCCTGTAAAGAATTCGTGTTAGTATTTTGCAACCGTGGCTTATTAAATTGATAGTCCGGTAATTTTCACATCTGTCGACACCTGATTTCTTTGGGATTGGAATTATTATATTATTCTTGAAATCTGAGGGTGTTTCGCCTGTCGTATAACGGGTGTAACCGCCAGAATGTTGAATACTAGCGTGCAAACGTGCATCCATTATGTTGCACAGGTGCCGGTTGTCAGTTAAGGAATGGAGTTCCATGCCTGTTGACTTGGTCGGACGGCACAGGGACGGTTAGTTCTGGTTGTGGATGACGTTGGAGTTGTTACTCGACGATGCCCCATATGTTCTCGACTGGAGGCAGATGTGCAATTGAGCAGACCAAGGAGACATGTCGACACTCTTTAGAACACGTTGGGTTACAAAAATGGTATCTGGGTGAGCGTTATCCTGTTGCAAAACATCCCCTGGAATGGCAGCACAACAGGTTGAATCACCATACTGACGTACAAATTTGCAGGCAGGGTGCACGGCATTACCAAGCACCGCAGACGACAATTCCAGGTGTTAGTCCAGTATGTCTAGCACGCAGACATGTTGGTTACATTCCCTCAACAGGCCTCGTAACCAAGAGACGGCCGTCACTGGCATCGAGGTAGAACCAGCTTTCATCAAAAAACATAACAGAACTCCACTCTGCCCTTCAATGAGCTCTCGCTTGACACCAATGAAGTCACAAACAGTGGTGGTTTGGTGTCTGTGCAATGCACGCCACTGGGCGTCTGGCTCTTGAGCTGTCCTTGAAGTAACTGTTAGAAACTGTTCGTTGAGTCAGTGTGCTGCCAACTGTTGCTCAGATTGCTGCTGCGGAAGCAGTACGATGCGACAAAGCCATCATACACCGAATGCGATGGTCTTCCTTCTCGGAAGTTCACTGTCTTCTTGATCTCTTTGTTCTTGCGACCGTACGTTCTCGTGAACACCACTACCAGCAGTCATGTACAGCAGCTACATTACAGCCAATCCTTTCTGCAATATCGCAGAATGCAAAAGCTAGCGTCTTGTAGCCCTATACATGACCTCGTTCAAACACAGTAAGGTGCTGATAATACCGTCTTTTTCGCCTTAAAGGCCCACTTGACTAACAGCACCACGTCTAGTCTCGAAGTTACATAACGCTGACGACCGTTGCAGCATGTATTTATAGCAAACGAGGTTTCCATCCTCTTTGTGGCTCTACTAACGCCACTCTTACGCGACTGGTGCGAAATTTGAATGGATATCATCTGATGTAGGAACACGGCTACCAACTTCGCTGTATTAGCCCCCTGCCTATTTTCTTAATAAAATAGTCATTTCTTATATTTTCTTCCCTTTATTTTCCATTTTAAAAACAAGCTCCTCCCGAACAAGCCATGAAGGCCCAACGGTACTGACCGGCCGCCGTGTCATCCTCAGCTCATTGGCGTCACTGGATGCGGATATGGAGGGTCATGTGGTCAGCACACCGCTCTCCCGGCCGTATGTCAGTTTCCGAGACCGGAGCCGCTACTTCTCAATCAAGTAGCTCCTCAGTTTCCGTCACAAGGGCTGAGTGCACCCTGCCTGCCAACAGCGCTATGCAGACCGGGTGGTCACCCATCCAAATCCTAGCCCAGCCCGACAGCGCTTAACTTCGGTGATCTGACGGGAACCGGTGTTACCATTGCGGCAAGGCCGTTGGCATAGTCCATTTTCTCTAATTCAATTTAGAAAGATTTTACGCAACTGAAAACAAAACTACGTGAATGATTGTAACGAAAATACGGAACGTATTGTTTATCACATTTTCATTTATTCAAAATCTATGAAATAAACTTTATTTACAACAAGCATTACAAGAGCCAGAGCTTGCGTTGGAAAATAATTTTTCAAGACGTGATGTACTAGCAGAAACAGCCACTTGAATTTCTTTGCTTACATTTATCTTTAAACGGTAGTTCGACTTAATAGCTGCCAAATCTGAAAAGCCGGTCTCGCACAAGTATGTTGTTGCAAAACGAAAAAGTATCTTCAATGCATTTTGGCACAGCGTTGAGAATTCCCTATTAATATGTAGCCGAAACTTCAACAAAGACATTTCATCAAATTTGCTCTTCCGTAAAGTATCACAAGTGAGACCAGTAAGTTGGTATCTCAAAAACGTCAGTGAGGTAAGCCATTTGCAATAGAAATCTGCGTTTCTGACACAGTCTACCAGAGAGTGCCTTTTCTCCTTTAAGAAAAAGAATATATTATCCCCTCCTCACAAAGCACTTTAAAAAGTCGTGAATTTATAGATTTTGCCATAATAATACTGAATGTCTCTAAAACCATTTTCAGCATTTTATGAAAGGGTCGGCTAAGTTCTTTAGCGCAAGAGCCTGCTGATCCATCGTGCAGTGAGTCCATACTGTATCAGGAACTACAGCTTCAACTTTCGCTTGCAATCCGCCATGAATTCCAGATATTGAGCCAATTCCATTTGTGCTTACTCCAATGCACCTATTCCATGACATCCAGTTTTGATTTAAAAAAGTACCGATCACGCCAAAAAGGCTTCGAGGCGTAGCTGTTTTCAGTATCGCAGAGAAGCAATTCCTCTCGAATGTTAAAAGCCTCGTATAAGCGGTCAAATGAGCATACTTACGATTATCAGTCGCTTCGTCCACTTGAAGTGCAAAACAACTCTTAGCTCTGTGTCGTTAGAGATAGATATACTTTTCTAATGTGAGCAAATGAGTCACCAAACATAGGTGATGATATATCTATCGCTGCTGGAAAAACCGGACATTTGGCAACCGCATGTGGTTTCTTGCGTTTAGTAGTCGTATGTGAAATCTCGTAAGAGATTAAAGGGACCTTAAAAGTCACATTCGTCGTCTTAGTAAAATATGTCTCGGTAGACAATAAAACATTTCGTTTCCTGACACAAAATTCTTTTGGTTTAATTCAGGATGTTTGGGTTCAAGATGTCAGCTTGCTAGACTTCAAGCTATCACCAGCTAATATGCTTAAATTGCATACTGCGGACGTTCTTCACTGTTGATTGCAATTTTCGTGAAGCCTAGCAATAAATAGTTTTCACCATACCTTCTCGTTTTCGCCTTTGGAGTATCTCTCTCTCTCTCTCTCTCTCTCTCTCTCTCTCTCTGCCAGTTGATGGTGGAATGACACTTTTATTCGCAGACAATAATTCCTCTAAGTCACCGCAATTTGTTATGCCCATGGATATTAAAAAAGGCGAGAATGGCTCTTAATGAAATGTGATCACTACAGACTGCAATCAGTGGTGTGCAACGTTCTCCGACGCTGGTCGCAACGTTGGTAATGAGTCATTTTGGTACGGCATTCCATTCGTGCATTAGCGCGATTAACAGCTGCTGGGTGGTGTGTGGTGTTGATGATGTGCTGCAATATGCCTCTCCAACGCGTCCCATACGTGCTTGATGGGCTGTAAGTCGAGTGAACGAACACACCAGCCCATTCTCCCAGTATCCTCCCTCTCCAACAGCTCCTCCGCCTGCACTGTGCAATGCGGTCGCGCATTGTCGTCCATAAATATGTCAGAATCAAATGCATCCCTGGAAAGAAGCACGTTGGGAAGGGGCCCAGTGGCACAATAATGTCAGCCGGAAAGTGTACCGTATGCAAATATTTGGAGGTCAGTACGCCCCTCTAACATTATGTCTCCTCACATCATTACACCTGGATCGCCAAAACGATCATCCTAAATGATACATCCGGTGCGCTGGTGTCAACGGAACACAACGTACCGCCCGTCGAACAAAGTCGCTGTGGAGCTTGAGATTCCTTGCCTTGCAGTTTTGTGAAATGTAATCTTTTTTTACAAACAACAGACAAACCAGATAAATACCAAGTAGCAGGTATATACCACCTAGAATGTCAAGAATATAAATCTGTATGTCTGGGGATGACAAGCAGCGACTTCGAAACTAGATATAAATAACATATAAGAAGTTGGAAATACGAAAATAGTCTTCACCGAACACCTGATAAAACATGGACAGGAGCCATCCAACATGGGACCCTGACCTTGCAAGAAAACTTTCACATACAAAGAGCCATTGCAATGGGAAAGAGGGTACTCAACGACCAAATCCATATAAGCAATAACTCTCTGATCATGCTAGCCACCAAAACAATAACAAACCAAAATGTAACCACGATAAATAATTAACGAATCTCCCTCCCCCTCCACTCTCTTCCTGTCTCCCCACCACACGCACACACACACACACACACACACACACACACACACACACACACATTGTATAATTCATTTTTTGTATGGATGTTCGTGTGTGTATATATATATATATATATATATATATATATATATATATATATATATATATATATATATATATATACGAACATCCATACAAAAAGATAGGTACATACATACATAACACACATACACAGAAACTTGAGTTGACAATTACAACAAAACACAGCGCACATTCAGGCATTGCCGCCAGCAAAATTACGCAATACTTTATAATAACAAACTGCTTTCGATGAGCGTGACGTCACAACTGTTTACATTTCTAACAGGTCGTGGGAAAATATCGCGAATGGCGATTTGAGAAGCGTTATTTTCAAAGTAAATTTCCTTTTACTTAAGATGGATCAAGTTACACGTGAGAATGTGCGATTACTTTCTTAAATCATTGAGCGTTTGACTCTCATTCAAAACTCATCACTTTGAGGACCAGCCACTTTGAAAAATTTCTGACCCAGAAGGCAGGCATTTATGTCATTATATAGAAATTTATTGGTACAGTTTGATATATTCTGAAGGCTAATACATGCTGAAAAAGAGCGATATTATGTTTGACATACTAGCTTTTTGTGGCTATACTGTATGTATATTAGTTTACACCATTAACTGTTTGCGCTGTTTAATAATAACGTTGCTATTGGCAGAGACGTGTCGTATGCTCTGAATGTCTGCTGTCATTGACTGGCAAGATCACGTGACATGAGTTATGACTGGCTGTCAAAACCGCATTGCAATCTTGATTTCAGTGCTTCGGAAGCTACCGTCCTATATTTACTTTCGTAATACGAAAATATGCAGCGTCTTCCAGAGAGATAATAAGAATACCACCAAAAATAAAATAACAGTTCTGTAGCGTTGCCTAGCATCAGGATAATGTGACAGAATTAAATTAGAAAATGAGACACTAAAAACAGTAGATAAGTTTTGCTATTTGGGTAACAAAATAACTAACGAGGGGCGAAGTAGAAAAAAAGAAAATGCAGACTGGCAATAGCAATACCGGTTTTCTGAAAAGATAAGTTAACATTGAATATGAACGGAAATATCAGGAAGTGTTTTCTAAACTTTCTTGTCTAGAATTTAGCCATCTACGGAATTAAAATGTGACATAAACAATACAAGGCAAGAAGAAAATACGAGCTTTGGAATTGCGCTGTTATATAATAATGACGTAGATCGATGCGTAGTTCGGATATCTAATGAAGGGAGACTGAGATTAATCGAGGAGAAGGAAAATACACTGCCGAAAAAAAATAGTATACCTGGGAAAACGACGTCGATTTTAATCCGACGAAGTGTATGCCACCTGGGCGGTAATAGAAGTACTGATGTTGGTTTCAAAAAAATGGTTCAAATGAGTACTATGGGACTTAACTTCTGAGGTCATCAGTCTCCTAGAACTTAGAACTACTTAAACCTAACTAACCCAAGGACATCAGACACATCCATGCCCGAGGCAGGATTCTAACCTGCGACCGTTGCGGTCGCGCGGTTCCAGACTGTAGCGCCTAGAACCGCCCGGCCACTCCGGCCGGCGATGTTGGTTTCAACATCGTCCGTCAACACACAGAATAGTAGCATAGATGCCAGAGTGACATCTGTGTTTCACCTCAATAGGGAATGCTTACAGCCAGACGCAAGTAACCACACCACGGAGACGCACTCGTGCTTCCTGCAGCCAACTGAGCGAGTTTGAAAGGGGTCAAATTGTGGCCTTCCGAGTTGCGGGATGGTCCTTTCGGAGAATTGCCACACAGCTTGGACTTCCTGCGTCGGTTGTGCAGCGGTGCTTATATCAATGGTCTCGTGAACATTCTCACATCCATAGACGAGGATCGGGACATCCACACGGCACAGACGCCCGCCATAATCGTCGTATTACGATACTTGTGCCAGTAGTCACGTGAACATTATCATACACCTTACACGACTTTCTGAACCTTCACGCAGCACAGACGCCCACCATGATCGTTGCATTGTAAGGACGGCAGTGGCCAGATCGTACAGCTACCACAGCACAGAGACAAGTCGTGTCAACAAGAAATGTAGCGAACCGGTCACTAGCAGTGGGACCACGGTCGCGCACACCTCTAGCCCGTCTTCAACTCTCGCCACAGCATCGATGTGCAGTGCTTGGCTGGTGCCGTCAGAGGATCACTTGAAAGACGGAATGGCGCACCGTGGTCTTTGGCGCTGAAAGCAGATTCTGCCTGCAAGGAAGTGGCGAGGATCGCTTGCGCCTACGACGTAGACCTGGCGAGCGCTGTCTCGTAGAGTGCATTCGTACAAAATACACTGGCCCCATTCCAGGCCTTATGGTCTCTATTCTATTCTTCATTTCTTAAGTAGTAAAGAAGTGCAAAATACACTGGCCCCATTCCAGGCCTTATGGTCTCTATTCTATTCTTCATTTTTTAAGTAGTAAAGAAAATAATATAATTGAAACTTAAAGAATTTCTAGAATTTAATGTTCAGCCTTGTTCTTGGGACTTTGGTAAGTCTCCTTTTCCAGCAAAGATAAAACGGATTACAGCTTCAGTGAACATAGCTCAAGTTGAAACGAAGAGCAGAATGGTTTCTTCGTTCCAGATTTCGTAATTGACACTGCCATCAGAATGCTTGTCTGCATGTAAGCATTTTCTGTCGGCTATGGCACATTCTGGATACAGAAAATGTTCGACTGCTGCCCTGGCCAGCACATTCTCCAGATCTCTCACCAATTGAAAACGTCTGGTCAATGGTGGCCGAACATCAACAAAAGCAAAATGAGGATAATGGAATGTAGTCGAATTAAATCAGGTGATACTGAGGGAATTAGATTAGGAAATGAGACACTTAAAGTAGTAAATGAGTTTTGCTATTTGGGGAGCAAAATAACTGATGATGGTCGAAGTAGAGGATAAAAAATGTAGACTGGCAATGGCAAGGAAAGCGTTTCTGAAGAAGAAAAATTTGTTAACATCTAGTATAGATTTAAATGTCAGGAAGTCGTTTCTGAAAGTATTTGTATGGAGTGTAGCCATGTATGGAAGTGAAATGTGGCCGATAAATAGTTTAGACAAGAAGAGAATAGAAGCTTTCGAAATGTGATTGCTACAGAAAAATGCTGAAGATTAGATGGGTAGATCACATAACTAATGAGGAGGTATTGAATAGAATTGGGGACAAGAGGAGCTTGTGGCACTACTTGACTAGAAGAAGAGATCGGTTGGTAGGACATATTCTGAGACATAGAGGGATCACCAATTTAGCATTGGAGGGCAGCGTGGAGGGTAAAAATCGTATAGGGAGACCAAGAGATGAATACACTAAGCAGATTCAGAAGGATGTAGGCTGCAGTAGGTACTGGGAGATGAAGAAGCTTGCACAGGATAGAGTAGCATGGAGAGCTGCATCAAACCAGTCTCAGGACTGAAGACCACAACAACAACAATGGCACATTCCTTTGGTCATATGCAACAAATCTGTTGATTTACAGGATAATGATTTGACGTCCAGATTGTGGCCCCATGGCGATGTAATAATGCAACAAAAAGATACGGCCATTTACTCTTGCTAATTCACTCATTAAAACCTATAAGGTTCTCCCTGTAGGTCTAGAATCATGTTTGGCAAGAAGCAGGGTTTCGTACTACAACGAAAGGTAAAGATCTGAAAATTGTTAATTTGTGATTATATCACACGAAAAAGAAAATTGTCGTTTGTTATAGACTGTTTGCCTGTCTGCCCATACGTTAAGGCCTCTTTTTCTGAGGAATGGATGAATGTATCAACCTGAAATTTATGTCCCTTGGTGGTATAATAAAGATTAGCTTCTAGATCGATATAGTCAAACTATACGGCCATTTGTGTTACATACGTATTTTGACAGTCGCAAACTCACTCATCAGAACCTATAGAATACTTTCCGTTTTTCTAGAATCATAAACTGCTAGGATGCAGTGAAAGTGAACTTGGAGACAGGAACTGAGAGCCGACGACTTCTCCTCCTTTTTTGTTTGCTCACACATAATTTGAAGCGCACATTGTTCAGTGTTAGTCCACTGTGATTCTATATCCGCACAAAATGTAAATTGAATTTTATAAGTAATAAAAACTTCACCGCTTTTTTCTAACCTAAGTGATTACTTTTGATACAGATACAGTCAACAAGCACAAATATAAAAAAAATTACGTTGCTGTTTTTTTGTAACCAGCAGAAAATTCGTCATCATGATCAAAGGCAAGAGTTTCCTGTTATTACTCATAAATGCGAAAGTTGTTTATGAACAACAGAAACATGATTTATACCAAGAATTGAAGATATGTATTACGTGTTTTATTTTGTTTTACTTTTTTTTAATTTTACCTTTTTTTCTAGGAAATGGCGTTTTCTAACGCTATATGATAAATCCGTTCACGTCAAAAATCAACAATTTTCGAAGAAAACCTGAATCAAATAGTGACAATTTCGATTTTGTTATAAACACTGTTTATTTTTAAGTAACAGACAAGAGGATAAATATTAAGATAAAATTTTTTTGCGAAGGTTACGCAACATCATCTGTGTTCCGCCAAAAGGCAGGTTTTCACATGGTAGTTCTCCAGGCTGTCCGGTCTTCTGCCATCTTAAGGTCTGCATAATTTCCTCTTCCCGTTACGTCGTTTATCGTCTTGTATTTCCTTCTTCCTCTCGGTCTTTTCCCACAAACCAATCCTTCCAAAGCACCTGCTAGCAAAGCATTCCCTTCTCAATGAATGTTCCAACCAGTTCTTTTTCCTTTCTCTTACAACCTTCAGCAGACATCTTCTCTCACCAACCCTTTGCAATATTCTTTCATTACTGACTCTTTCCATCCAGCTTATTCTCTCCATTCTCCTACACATCCATATCTCAAATGCTTCTAACCTTTTTTCATCCTCTCGTCTCAGCGTCGATGTTTCTGCCCAATATAGTGCCACACTCTAGACAAAACATTTGTCAAGCCCTTTCCTGACACCCTTATCTAGTTTGCCGCATAAGAGCCTCCTCTTTCTGTTTAATGCCTCCTTCGCTATGGCAGATTGAGCTTTCACCTCTTGGCGACATCTCAAGTCTTCAGTTACTGTGCTTCCGAGATATTTAAATGCACTTACTTGTCTAATGATAGATTGTCCTATTTTAATATTGGACAGTCTGCGTCTTGTACTGATGACCACACTCTTTGTTTTTGCTGTGTTCATTTGCATCCCATATTCCACACAAGCTTCATTCAGATCTTTCAGCATGTTATTCACTGTCCGCTCACTTTCTGCCACAAATACCAAACATCATGTTTCTAGTCATCTACAGTCCAATGTCGGTGTTGACGGGCCCGAGTTAGGCGTAACGCTTTGTGTCGTGCAGTCATCAAGGGTACACGAGTGGGTTTTCGGCTCCGAAAGCCCATCTCGATGATGCTTCATTGAATGGTTCGCATGCTGTCACTTGTTGATGGGCCAGCATCGAAATGCGCTGCAGTTTGCGGAAGTGTTGCACTTCTGCCACGTTGAACGATTCTCTTCAGTCTTCATTGGTCCCGTTCTTGCAGGATCTTTTTTCAGCTGCAGCGATGTCGAAGATTTGATGTTTTACCGGACTCCTGATATTGACGACACACTCGTGAAATGGTCGTAGGCGAAAATCCCCACTTCATCGCTACCTCGGAGATGATGTGTCCCGTTTCTCGTGCGCCGACTATGACACCACTTTCGATCTCACTTAAATCTTGATAACGTGCCATTGTAGCAGCAGTAATCGATCTAACATCTACACCAGACAGTTGTCTTATATAGGCGTTGCCAACCGTAGCGCCGTATTCTGCCTGTTTACGTATCTGTGTATATGAATACACACGCCTGTACCTGTTTCCTTGACGCTTCAGTGTAAATCTCAGACATCCATCGCTCTACACCTATCGAGATATAGGTTTAGAAGCACATTGAAGTAATGAAACAGTGAAAGCGAGGCAGCTGCACGGTTCACAATCGGCCACAGTACAATGAAGGAGCAATTCTATCTAAATTCACAGAGGTTCATATAAATCGCAGGCATCAACCTTCCTCTATCCAAGAGTAGAAGCTGCTGAATGTAATGAAAGTGGAAGGGAGACTGCTGTGCAGTTCAGAGATGGTGTCGTACGTTAAAGTACGAGACTAGTGTGGTCCAGGTTGAAGACACGTGGGCAGACGCGTCGGCGTCTCGCACGAGGCTCCGGAGGCGGCGGAGGACCGCCGGTTCAATACCCGGCAGAGGCGCGCAAGGAGCGGCTGACCCCTCACCTTTGCCCCGCTCGTGGTCGATAAGTCCGCGCCGGCAGTCGATCTCCAAGAAGGCCGCGCCGCCAGCCGCCCTGCCCCACGCCGTACGCTGCTGCAGCGCCGTCCAGAGGCTCGCCGGCGCAAACGCTTCTCCTCCGTGGCTGTGCTACCACACCTGTTTTCTCACATTATTGCTATACTGCAGGGTTTCGCAAACCATTTTCCACGAGAAGCAAGTACTCGGCGAAAAACTATTAATACCATGACTTTTTTGAAATTTTTTCTTATTTTTTAAAAATTCTATTGTGTTTTCTGTGTTATTAATTATGATTTAAAACCGAACTAATCATTGAATAAAACGAGTTCTTCTCATATTCTACGATTGTATCAATTAAAAGGTGTACAACTTTGCTTCCGCCGTTTTTTTCACCAACATTTGAGGCTTTGATGAAACAAATTGCTTACAAATGTATCATTCAAAGTACAGGGTGATCAAAAAGTCAGTATAAATTTGAAAACTGAATATATCACGGAATAATGTAGATAGAGAGGTACAAATTGACGCACATGCTTGGAATGACATGGGGTTTTATTAGAACCAAAACAATACAAACGTTCAAAAAATGTCCGACAGATCTGATCAGAATAGCAATAATTAGCATAACAAAGTAAGACAAAGCAAAGATGTTATTTACAGGAAATGCTCAATATGTCCACCATCATTCCTCAACAGTAGCTGTTGTCGAGGAATAATGTTGTGAACAGCACTGTAAAGCATGTCCGGAGCTATGGTGAGGCATTGGCGTCGGATGTTGTCTTTCAGCATCCCTAGAGATGTCGCTCGATCACGATACACTTGCGATTTCTGGTAAGCCCAAAGCCAATAATCACACGGACTGAGGTGTGACCTGAGAGACATGACGAAAGTGGCAGCTGAGCACACGATCATGACCAAACGACGCGCGCAAGAGACCTTTCACGCGTCTAGCAATACTTAGTTTTTTTTTACTTTTTTTTTGTTCTAATAAAACCCCATGTCATTCCAAGCATGTGTGTCAATTCTTACCTCTCTATCTACATTATTCCGTGGTTTATTAAGTTTTCAAATTTATACTGACTTTTTGATCACCGGTATTTTCCACCGCTGGCCACTACTTTCTCCCATCTTTCGGCCAGTGTACGAATCTCGCTTCGAAAAAAATTGTTCATCTTTTGAAGCGATCCACGAATCGATCCAATTTGTGACATCTTCATGAGATCGGGAGTGTTGGTCAGCCAGGCCATGCGCCATTTGTCTAAACAGGTGATAGAGGGAGCAATGTCTGGAAAATACGGCGGGTGGGGTAGGACTTCCCATTTTAACGTTTCCAATTACGTTTTGACCTCTTTTATAACGTGGGATCGAGCGTTGTCGTGCTGCAAAATCACTTTATCATGCCTCTCGCTGTATTGCGACCGTTTGTCTTTTAATGTTCTGCTCAAACGCATTAATTGCATTCGATAACGAGCACCTGTGATTGTTTCACTTGGTTTTAACACCTCATAGTACACGAGGCCGAGCCGAGCTGAGCATGATCTTGGAGCCGTGAATATTCGGTTTCACGTCGACGTGGAAGCGTGGCCGGGATACCCCATGATTTTTTGCGTTTAGAGTTATCGTAATGAACCCAGTTTTCGTCCCCGGTCAAAATGCGATGCAGATATCCGTTCTGTTTTTGCCGCTGAAGCAACTGTTCCCCAACACACAAACGCCATTCAACGTCACTTGGTTTCAGCTCACACGGGACCCAAGTTCCTTCTTTCTGAATCATGCCCATGGCCTTGAGACGTTTTGAAATGGCTTGCTGTATCACTCACACGAATCGTGCCAATTCTTCTTGTTTTTGACGCGAGTCTTCATTCAGCAATGTCTCCAATCGTGCATCTTCGAAAACTTTCTCTCTTCCACCACTATGCCGGTCTACGACGTTAAAATCACCGTTCTTGAAGCATTAAAACGACTCACTACACGTTATTTCACTAATAGCATCCTTACCATACGTACTTCAGAGCATTCGATGAGACTCAGCTGCTGTTTTCTTCATATTGAAGCAAAACAATAACACCTTCCGCAAATGACGAGAATTAGGCTCGTAAAGTGATATTTTCAATCAAGAACAACTTTTTGATGCAGACACAAATCGACTAATGATTGAATGAGGTTATGTTGACCGAGGTCCAAGCTAACTGTCTGACGTCCGCGATCTGTTTCTTTCGACCGCTACTTACCGTTGTCACCACCTGTCGGCAAACGGCGGAAGCGAAGTTGTACACCTTGTACGTCAACCTCCAAAACAAACAAAGTATTAGGATTCTGTCCGCCCCTTTAGCTGAGTGGTTAGCGCATCTGCCTGCCGTATAGTGGGCTCGGGTTCGATTCCCGCCCGGGTCGGAGACTTTCTCCACTCGGGGAATGGGTGTTACGTTCTCCTCATCCTCATTTCATCATCATTGGCATACAAGCCGACCAGTGTGGCGCCCACTGAAAAGACCTGCAACCCAGCGGCCAAACTTCCCCAAGTGGGGACTCCCGACCATCAACGCCATGCGATCATTTTGTTCATCAGGATTCTCAAAGCATTCCGCCAGAGCGGCAGCTTAGGAACCGCTGCTACACTAACATAAAAGTAGCGACAAAATCACCGTGTTATTAGGATCAAAACTTAGAAATATTCTGGAAGAAAAATATAAAAATGCGACGCATTACCATACCTAATATGCTCGTATCGGTATTCAAAACAGGACAAATAAGGTCATGTGTAGTCTTCAAGAGAGTCCTATACCATTCTTTGTGCAAAACAGTGATAAGTTCAGGTAACGATGAAGGAGACCGATAGCAGCCAGTCACCTTTCTCTCCAAAGTAGACCACAAAAATTATATTGAGATCTGGTTACTATGGTGGCCTGGGCAGATGGGCAATTCATCCTCGTGCTCGCAAAACCAGTGCTGGATCATTCCAGCTGTGTGAAAAGGGGTCTTGTCGTACTGGAACACAGCCTCGCCATCGGGGAACAAAGATACGGGATTGGAATGGACCTCATCAACCAAAAAACACTCGGCAGTTATGCGAACTTGTAGGGTAACTCTGGGACCGATTGATTACCACGATATGGGTTCCCAAATCATAGCCGAACTACCGCTATCTTTCGCTCTTGGCAACAAGCAGTCCGCATCGTAGGCTTTGGAGGACGTACGCCAGACGTCAACTCGGCCAGAAGTTGGAAACATTGTGAAATGAGACTCATCCGACGAAATGACTTTCTTCCATTGCTCCACAATCCATGTTTTATGGCTTCGGCACCACGGCTTCCTGTTGCGAACATTTGCTTTACTGATGAGAAGTTTTCGAATTCCAGCTGTCCCTGCTTATTCATCTCCCATCGTGCCGTTGTTGTGCTGACAGTGTTCGCGAGCGTAACATTCAGTTCTGCAGTGACTTTTGCGGTTGTCAACCTCCTATTTTTTGTCACAATCCTCTTCAATGACCAAATATCACGATCACTCAACACACACTTTCCACCGCGTTGTTGCTTATTGGATGGTGTTTTTCGGCTTTCCCTGAATACGCTAGAAATCTTCGATACGGCGCCCCCTGAAACACCTAACACTTCGGCCCCGTTACATATGAAGATGGTATCTGTTTATCCGGACATGTCCGTAAGGACAGATACCATCGGTGACCATGCAGCGCTCTAGAATGAAATGATAATTAAATCAAGACCCTACGCTGCCGACAGGCGTTGATATACATCAACGGGGACAGATGAATATGTGCGCCCTGACCGGGACTCGAACCCGGGACCTCCTGCCTACCTGGCAGACACACTATCCATCTGAGCCACCGAGAGAACAGAGGATAGTACGACTGCAGGGATTTATCCCTGTAAGGTGTCAGGCAAATCCAACACCTTCCATGAAAACCCTGACATGATAAGCAACTCCAGTGGTATGTCACATAGCTCCGAATAAATCGTGACATTAAATTAACCAAAGTAATACGAGTAACGAGTGAGCAAATGGAATACCACAGACTAACACAAGACTGCCTAAATGCATGTCATACCTTCCCACTGTGAGACAGACGCAGTTCCGAGGGGAGAAACGAGAACAGAAGCCGAGAGCAGAACCGTGTTAAGCGTGAAGGCCCTACGATAAGGGACGGACACCCACGTCGCCATCTAAGCGCTATGATCACACCACCCGCAAGTTTTTAGCGTGAGACTTTTTCGCGTCTCTGTTAGGACCACCCCCCCCCCCCCCCAGCCCATGTTAAAAGCTAGAGCCCTCCAGAAGAACAGTATAGATCTTACGATAACACAAAAGGGCCACACCACCCGCAAGTTTTAGCGTGAGACTTTTTCGCGTCTCTGTTACGTTAGGACCACCCCCCAGCCCATGTTAAAAGATAGAGCTCTCCAGAAGAACAGTATAGATCTTACGATAACGCTAAAAGGACCACACCAGCTGCAAGTTTTAGCGTGAGACTTTTTCGCGCCTCTGTTACGTTGCAAACTTTAAAAACATTGCCCCACCACGAAAAGTATAACGTTTCTCATTGGATAGACAGAATTTCTGTAGGCGGAGCTTAAGGTTAACATTGAGACCCTGATTGGTCAGATGAAAACACAGCCAGATAGTTTTTTTTTAAACCAACTTCTGTAAATTGTAGTAAGGAGAGAGTTGCTGGAGAGTTGCTTCCGAGAGGGCGAGCTGGACGGAGCTGCGCCGGCCGCCGCCCCCTTGACGAACACCGACACCGACAAGGTAATGAACGCACGCGATGCCGCATTTTTGAGCGCATAAGGCTTCACTCAGAACTGCAGAAGTCTCATCTGTTACAAACCCCCTTACGTAATACTAGTGTCGATCGTCAATTAAAGCTCATGGTGTTCACATTTGCCACTTGAAGTAAAAATCTGAAACGCGATGACTTTTCTGTTATATAGTTATTAAGAAGCCACATCAGCCACTGTAATTTACGACAAGTTAGATAAGTAATTAAAGATAATTGAGGGTCACTGTAGACCATTTTGATAGTTTTCTCTCTTGTGAAACTTAATTTAAACCTAGATTATAGATGTGATATGGCATAGGTCATCCTTCGACCCATTGTAGAACTTGGAAACCCACTCAGGGAATATTCGTTCACATTTTTGTTGAACGCAGTTGGTTTTTACCATCCTGTATTAAAACGTTTCCTTTTATCAATAGTGTAATTTATAAACGATGTTTTGTGAATAGAATAAAATTTCCAATGGTAAACTTAACCGCTTTTTCGACATTATTGTACCAGCTAACTAGAAATAGGAAAGCCTTGAACACCTTCCACTAAATTTAGTTAGTATTAAGATTCCTTTACAGGGAGTGCAGTGGAGCTGACGCTGAAATCATTAAGTATTTGGTTATATCATCGCTAGTCTCACTGAACTCTTCTGAACTCTACATGTCATGTGTGGTCTGACGTCTCCTTACCAGCAACAGGTCCCAGGTTCAAACTAGTCAATTCCCTAAAAAACACGCCCTGAGCGTCGTTGCGCGAAAGTGGCAGGGAGACACGATATAGAACAAACAGACACCACGCAGAATGTTTAGATCCCTTGCACACTCCCCGTGAGGCCCACATTCCCTACTTAATGTCCACGCACTAAATTCGTAGTGCCCCTGCCCATTACACTTATTACTCGCGGCAGACAATCTTACCGAGTCCCGTAAGAGTTCGAGGAATGCGTGTGCATCCGCACAGAAGAAGAGTGTAATGTGCAGGGGCACTAGGAATGTAGTGTGTGAACATTAAGCTGGGAATGTGGGTCTCACGGGGAGCGTGCAAGGGATAACTCCCTGCATTCGCCCTATCCTCCGAGCCCTCAGTGGCTCAGATTGATAGACCGTCTGCCATGTAAGCAAGAGATTCCGGGTTCGAGTCCTGGTCGGGGTACACATTTTCAACTGTCCCCTTTGATGTATATCAACGCCTCTCAGTTGCGTAGGGTCTTGATTTAACTATCATTTCGACTCCATTAGTTAGCGGAAGCACCCACTATACGGGGACCAACAATTTACTCACTTTCGAAGCACTCAGCTCCGACGTAATGCACGCACACCAACACAGAAGCACTAAAAGATTAAGCTTCCATTCAGTTCGAAACTAATACCCATTGTTAATACCTCTATGAGATGTGGCTCTCATAGGCATGCATTCACTCTTCTATTCGTTGTTCCATTGAAATAAACAGCCTATAAATGTGGTTCTGAAGAAATTCTTCTGTCAGTTCGCAGAGATTTCTGCCTGTAGGCTGGTATGGAAGTATAAATATTCCCATCACACCGCAGACTTGCTCCATGGATGACAAATCAGTGGTCAGACAGGACAGGCAAAGATCTGTACTTTCCTCAAGGCGTTCATGGTGTGAATAGCAGGGTTGAGTCGTGAGTTGGTTTGATGGTATATACCGTTTGGTCTTACAAAAATTTATTAAGAGAAAATTACATTGCGTTGCTTGAGTGTGAATATGATGTGCGGCAATGTTCTTAAAAGTTTACTTGCACTGATCTGACATTTAGCGCACTTACAGTCCTGAACACATTAAAGGATCACTAAGATAACTAGGACAGTGTTTTGTTAGACTGTTCTGGATGGCGAAAGATGATAGCTCCTTATCCTGTCAAACTAACTACCGATGCGGGCTCTGTATAGCTAACTGCCTGAGTGGAGCCGTCATGTTGGGCCTCTGTAGAGGCTGTCAATGTTACGTGGCGCTCTCTCTGTGTATGACTGCGTAACTTCTCTACGGGCGGACACAGTTGGTACCTTGGTCAAGAAGGAAGTGACAAGAGGCGTACCATTCTTGTCACTTACTAGCGTGCATTCATGATCACTTCAACAATTACCAAATCTGTCCATTTTTCATGTCCAGTATCTCCCGGCACAATAATTCCTGAACACCATGCAAGTGTCTGTTACCTCTTGTATAACATCAGCGGTAAACAACGGATGGTAACTCGAAATATCAACGCAGCTTCAAATAATACGTCCTCGATGATTCGTGGTGACACACTGCCTGAAATTTGAGCCCAGATTTCAACTGTAGTCATCCGTCCATTCGTCCGAGCCAGTGGAAAAATCTTACGATCTTCTCGTGGTCTAGTCTTTCTGGAAGGAGCCCTGCCTGCTCGTCGCGCCACACTGTTTTCCTGAATCTATCTCGTCACCCCTCCTTCTGAAGGCATTACACTAAAGCCAACAACTGTCTGCGCGATCTTTCCGTTCAATTCTCTTTTCCCTCGTCCTGATGATTTGACCCATATTAGACTTCGAAACATTGCAGTAAGGTATATGTGCATGTCCCGTGGGCATGCCGAGTTGCGATCTTCACTTGAAAGGTTTCAGCGACAGACCAAAGATCCATCATTTACACACACCATTCGTCATCTGTAGGAATGAATTTTTATGTAGCGAAAATACTGAAAATAAAGTCACATCAGCATGAAATTTTAATGGACCAATACCACTGCGATTTAAAGAGGATTGTTTGGTAACTCTGGTAAATTCCTGTAAAAGACTGAAACATTTTTGCTGCGTCTTCATGGTTGGTAAGCTTGATTACTCCAAGGATCGTTTAAAAAATTATCAACAATGTGCATCATACAGTTCATTTTCGATAGCCGTCTGAACTGGTCAGTGTGTCGACTGCTATTGAAAACGGAGAGCCGGCCGCGGTGGCCGAGCGGTTCTAGGCGCTTCAGTCCGGAACTGCGCGACTGCTACGGTCGCAGGTTCGAATCCTGCGTTCGGCGTGGATGTATGTGATGTCCTTAGGTTAGTTAGGTTTAAGTAGTTCTAAGTTCTAGGGGACTGATGACCTCAGATGTTGAGTCCCATAGTGCTCAGAGCCATTTGAACCATTTTTTTTGAAAACAGAGAAAACCGAGTTTCTTGCTGTTATTAAACATTTTCATTTGAAGGGTTGCTACACAAATTGAAACGGAGATGAGTGAAGTTCACCCGGACTCTTCACTATCATCAAAGACCATTTACTTTTGGATCAATGAATTTAAACGTTATCGGACAAGCACAGAAGACAAAGCGCGTATGGGCCGTCCAGTAGAGGTAACCACAAAGAAAACCATTGACAAAATCCATGATATGGGGATACAAGACCAACGAATAAAAGCTCGTGAGATTGCTAAGACTGCAGGCATTACAACTATGAAGAAGCCGTGCGCGAGGTGGGTGCTGCGATTGCCCAAAGACATCGGGCACAACATTTCAACACCATGTTTGGTGATGTTTAATGGCAATGCACAAGACTTTTTGCACCGATTTGTGACTGTTGGTGAAACCTGGATTTATCGTTACACGCCAGAGTCAAAACGATGGACAAAAGTTGGTGAAAGTGCACCGAATAAGACAAAGACGAGGAGTTTGTCAGCTGTAAGGTGATGGCCAAGCCACTGGTGTGGTTTTTTTTATTCCCAAGCAATAACCCTCATAGATTACTTGGCAAAAGGCAGGACCTCAACTGGATCCTATTATACATCACTGTTGGATCGTTTGAAACATGGGTTGGATGAAAAAAAAACCAACAATGACACACAAAAAAGCACTCTTTCGACCAGGATGAGCAGCATCCCATACGTCAGCGATAATAATGGCGAAAAAGCGTGCTTTTGGCTTTGACTTGGTTCTTCATCCGCACTATTCACCAGACGTAGCCAGAAGTGAGTTCTTCCTGTTCCCTAACTTGAAAATTTAGATTGCTGGAAACAAATTTTCATCAAATGAGGAAGTGACAGTTGTAGTCAACAATATTTTGTAAAGTTTGACAGAACCTAATTTTCCGATAGGATGAAAAATCTGGAGGATCGCTGGACCAAATGTATACCCTCAAGGGAGACTATATCAAGAAGTAAGGTATCTTGTTTACGATATATTTTTTCTTGCCCTTTTACCAGATCTATCTAAGCATCTTCATGCTACAGTATCAGTTTGGCAACGTCCGATAAAAGTGTTCACGGTGTAACCATTTCCATTTCCGTCAGTGTATTTAAAAATGGATGTAACCACTCTGGGACGCATAGAGCATGTAACGTAAGTTGTTACAAATACAATTTTGTTTAGGAGACAGTTGTTGTGGATTTAAGACACACGTAGCATCATTATTTATGGGAGCGTGGTGGAAAAATGGTAACACGTAATTATAAATCTGGAATGTCCCGACTCTAGAGCAATTTCAAAGCCAGTACAAGCATGACTTACTGCCTAGACAAATATATTGTTTGTTACGACATCCCTAGTCTCAATTTTGTTTGGGTTGGTGGGAAGGAGGAGGATCACATGCCAGAGTAATGGGAAACGAACCGTATAGTTGTTAAATCTCTTGTTTTTGAGTTTCACTAAGGTGATTAGAGATAGTTATGGTGAGTTTTAGTTTTCACTAAGCTGATTAGTCATAGTCCTGAGGAGATTCCACCATCACGGATGATGATGAGAGCGGGAAGGAGTGACATATAGTTCACAAATCTGGAGGGCACGGAGCAAATCCAACAAAACTTGCTACACATTGACTTCATTATTTGAAAATCATTATATTGTGGAGTCGGGCCACCCTTAACATGCATTGGAATGGGGAGAAGGTAACTGGAGAAATGTTATCTAAAATTGTTTATAGTAGACATAAAAGATAACGAAATGTAGCGTCTGAACTCCTAGGGGAGCGGCTACAAACAGCGTCTGTTCTCCATGTTAGGAGCGGCTGAACACACACTCTGGAACTCACAATCCCAGTTTTAACCTCGGAATGGCCCAAAAAGCCATCTGCCCCCTGAATTTCAAACAACTATGCATGATGTCAATTTCTCTAGATAGAACTACTCCAGGAGGTAACCAATCCTCCGCCGCTAACAGCAGCGCAATCAGGCCTAAGGATTTTGGAGAGCCTGAAGCACCATGTCGTTCAAGAAATTCAAAATCCTCTAAACTGAAGAAAAACAACGTACATTTCTTTGGAACCCTAAATATTAACTCGCTCTTGAAGCCGGGAAAACTGAAGCAGCTCACCAAAGTCTTGAAGGTATATAAAATCCAAATATGTGCGCTGCAGGAAACCAGATTTACAGATGAAGATTTAATGGATTATGAAGGATACAGGATATTTAAAGGAAAGAAAGGCTGGAACCCTCGTGGAAGAGGCCTTCCCCACCTTGGAACAGGCTTCATCGTGAAATCTAACTGGGTAAACTCAATAACCGACTTCCAGTCACTTAATGAACGCTTGTCTTTTCTCACATTCCGCGCCCTAAATAAAACCTATACACTTATTAATTGCCACGCACCCATCAACAATGACAATAAGAAAAACCCTCAGAAAGTAGATACATATTGGGAATCTCTAGACCACGAACTTTCTAAAATCCCAACATCAAATGTGAAAATACTGTTTGGGGACTTCAATGCACAAATAGGCCAAGAAAAAAATACAAAAAAACAGTAGGAAACTAACCGGCTCACAAAAGGACAAACAGAAATGGAGAAAGATTAATAGAACTATGCAAGGGTCATAACTTAAAATTAATGTCTACAAATTTCAAAAAACCTCCTAAGAAACAGAAAACATGGAAATCACCAAACACAAGTATTGGAGAGTTCCAGATAGATCACATAGCCATCACACACTATAATCAAAAAGAAATAATGAATGTGAGAGTTCGGAAAGGGGCAAACATTGTAACTGACCACTACTTATCGACAATCAAATTAAATGTCATAGCACAAAGAAAGAAACAAATACAAAACAGGAAAACACAAAAGATAGACGCAAACATCTTGAAAGAGAAAAGAGAAGAATTCTGTCAAAACATAGTTATATGTTCGGATAAATGGGAAGATATAAAAGAAGGAATGATAAGATCAGCTCAAGAAGTCGCAAAAATGAAATAAAGAAAGAAACACGAATGGTGGGATGAGATATGTGAGGAAGCAATAGAACAAAGGATGAAGGCATGGAAGAAATGGCACTCAACCAAAAGTGATAAGGACTACCTGGAGTTCAAACAGCAAAGATCTTCTACAGCAAAACTCATTAGATCAGTAAAAAGACTATTTGAAAAGAACCAACTTATACAAATGGATAAAGATTTTAAGAGAAACAATAACAGATCCTTTTACAGCACATTCAGACAGAAACTACAAAAATATGTAGCACCAAATCTGTGTTTTAAAGATACCAGTGGAAAACTAGCAATGAATAATGAAGAAAATTGTGAAATATTAGCAAAATATTTTGAACAACTACTCAACTGTCAGGAACCTATTGAAAAATTACCAGCCAACACCCCAAACACAATAAACAATAATTCTGAACCCCCATGCCTCATAGAAATCAGAGAAATCATTAAAAACCTTAAGAACAATAAAGCACCAGGGGAAGACATGATAATTGCAGAAATGTGGAAAAGTGTGGATAATACAACTCAAGAGAAACTACTGGGAATAATCAATGAGATTTGGAGAACGGAACGTATACCGGAAGAATGGAAAACTGCATTAATCCACCCCATCTTCAAGAAAGGGGATAAAACCGATGCAAATAACTACAGAGGGATATCTTTACTTCCGGTAACGTATAAAATTCTACTAAGGCCCTACAAAACAGATTGGAGAAACAACTTGATCAAGAAATTGGTGAATACCAAGCAGGCTTTAGGAAGGGAAGATCTTGTGTGGAGCAAATTTTAAACCTGAAGTTAATTATTAAATATAGACGATTAAGAGGAAAAGACATCTTTATCACGTTTGTTGACTTCAAGAAGGCGTACGACTCCGTTGACAGAACAACCTTGGTTAACATCCTTAGGGAGTTTGGAGCAGACAAGAAAACAGTCGCAATCGTCAAAGAAACACTTACGGATACCTATGCAAAAGTAAAGTTCCGTGGTGAGGTATCCAGACCATTCAAAATCAGAACAGGATTAAGACAAGGAGATGGGTTGTCACCTACCCTAGTCAACTGTGTGTTAGAAAAAGTTATTAGAGAGTGGAGGAAGAAAACGACTGAAGAAGGAATACAAAAAATCAGATTAGGAAGAATAAAGGATGGATTAGAAGTAGATTGCCTCGCTTTTGCTGATGACTTAGCGATTCTGGCAGGAAGTTTGGAAGAAGCAGTCAAACAGATCAATATTCTGAATGAAACAGCAGAAAAAGCAGGACTGAAAATCTCCTTTGAAAAGACAGAGTACCTAACCAATGTAAAAGAGGCACCGAACAATATGATTACAAAGTATGGCCAGATAAAGAAGGTTTCTAATTTCAAATATTTAGGGGAAATCATCCAGCCCATTGCTTCAGATAAAGAAGGAAATAAAACAAGAACAAGAAAAATGGAAATGGCATTCCAGCTAACAAAGAATGTGTACAACAAGAAGTCAGTATCAATTAACGCAAAAATAAGGCACTACAACACTGTGATTAAGCCAGAGTGTCTGTATGCATCTGAATGTTTAGCAATGAACACCAACAAGGAAATGGAAGCTATAGCAAAAAAGGAGCGAAAAATCATTAGAAGAGTACTTGGGCCGAGGTTTGAGAATGGGACTTGGAAGCTTAGAAGTAATAGAGAAGTGTATGACAAAATTGAGAAAGTGGGAGATACTATGAGGAAGAGAAGAGTAAGCTTTTACGTCCATTTGAAAAGAATGAATGATGAAAGGCTGACAAAGAAAATATTCATGTTTTTTGACAAGAACCCCAGAACCCAAATTACCTGGTTCAAAGAAGTCAAAGCAGACTTAGAGGAGATGGGTATAGGAGAAGATGATATAACCAACAGAGACTTAATGAGAGACAAAATTCAACATTTTGACGGATTTGAAGTGAAGAAGAGAAGAACTGGAGGAACAGTGTGGACAGAAGACCGAAGGGAGCAGCACAGAGAGAGGATGAAGACATATTGGCAGAAGAGAAAAGAGGAGGAGCGCAATAGGAGAAATGTACATTGAAAAATAGTTGTTTAACGCGGTCCCTAGACGGCCAAAATCGGAATTAAAAAAAAAAAAAGATAACTTGGGGAAAAGATAAAATAAATAAAGCTTTTCATTACATAAAGGCATATTTCTTTTATTTTCCATTGTAATACAGCACTGAGATAATGCTGCGTGAATAAGGTTGCATAGTGCAAATACGCGTTCCAAACAGGGCCCTGAGAGAGTATTCGCAACAGCGGAAAGCAAGAGTACTTTCTTCGGCAGCTTAAGTCTCAAACCTGTGTATTGAGTGAAAACTGAGTTGACACGTTATATATACGTTCGGTAATTGGTACTTGCCCAGTTTCAAAGTTTCTTTTTACAAATGAGATTCGTACCAGTACCTTGCCGATTAAAAGACTTTTAAGCGAGATACTCTGCCACCAACGATTATGTTAATAAGTTAAAAATGTTTTGTACCTAACAGCACTCGGAAATCTTTTAATTTGTGAAGGTGATTTTTTTCCAGGATTCTTGACAATTGCGCCCTATCGCTGTCGGAAATTGATGCCCGGGCACTGATCTTCAAATACTATGTTAGATAGCTAGTTTCAGGCTCCATGTATTATTTGTACGATTAATCGTAATGATTTGGAACGAGTCATTTTCTATTGGCATTTCATATTCATATGTATACAGGGTGGCCAGAAACAGTCTGAAAAAGCTTGTAAGGTTGTTGCAGAGTAGGTTGTTCTGAGAAGTAATTGGTAAGAAAAAAATTCGTTTCTTTGCGTCGTTTCCGCCGCCAGATACAATTAGTGTCGGTTGTTCTCATAAAGTAGCCGATAGCGCAGAATTGCTCTCTCTTTGGCTTGGATTTGTTCCTTACTATTGCCCCATTTTCTGTTTTTGTTCCTCTCTCTTGTTCGGTTTTAAGAAACCAAACGGATACGTTTGGAGACACCATCTCTGCGAGCCGCTTGAATTTGCGCGCCGGCCGGTGTGGCCGAGCGGTTCTAGGCACTACAGCCTGGAACCGCGCGACCGCTACGGTCGCAGGTTCGAATCCTGCCTCGGGCATGGATGTGTGTGACGTACTTAGGTTAGTTAGGTTTAAGTAGTTCTAAGTTCTAGGGGACTGATGACCTCAGCAGTTAAGTCCCATAGTGCTCAGAGCCATTTGAACCATTTGAATTTGTGCGCACTAAGTCCTGATTGGCTAACTTCAGTGCCAGACTCGGAAACGGCGCAAAGTATACGATTTTTTCTTAACATTTGTTTCTCAGCACTACCTGCCTGCAACACCTTTACAAGCTTTTCAGAGTGTTTCTGACCGTCCTGTTTATGGCTAGATGTTGGTCACTAGTAATTATTATACCACAGTCTTTTACACATAACATAAATTCCTTCTACCGAATAGAAGCTGTCGAGGAGAAACTTTTCTGTTCGTTTTCATATTTAACTTTTCTGTCTGTCATACATTTCATGTAAATGAGTGAGAAGTTATCAAAAATGTTAGTGGCAGAATTGCACACCCCTTTTTGTGACAAATACAGCCTTAGTGTAAAATAATGAATGTAATTTTGTCTCCTGGTATTGTGATTATCTACATCATTGTTCCTTTCGAACGCCCGTGGCTTATTTACAACAAACTTTACGAAGGAATAAATATAATGTGCGGCAGTAGCCAAAATGCCTAAATCCTCAAAAGTATGAGCAATCCAATTTAAACGAGATCTTGTGAAAGCACTGTACATTTTTCTTGTTCTTGACGCTAACGAAGATTTCTTCTGAATCAGTGGTCCATAAAATTCATAATATCCCGATGGAAACCCGTCACATTAACATGTATGAGTTTTTGAGATAATTGGAATCTACGACTCACTCATATATAATTTCCTGAACAAAGTTCTGCATTCGAAGCAGCGAGTGCGTCTGTTGATTGTGAATCGGTGAGTCTGTTGACTGTGAATCGAAAACCTTAAAGGTACTACATTTCAAAATTTTCTTTGGAAAAATTGAAGTATACTGCAGCTGATACGCGAGTCCACTATTAAGCCAGGAAAAGAGAACCACAGTCAAAACAAAACAGTGCTTTGGCGAGGGCTTCAGTGCGTCAATAAACACCAGGATTTATTTTTGTGGCACCCAGAGTTGACCATTTTCAAAACGTTCGGTAGGATAGTTAGTAGATTACTACACTCCTGGAAATTGAAATAAGAACACCGTGAATTCATTGTCCCAGGAAGGGGAAACTTTATTGACACATTCCTAGGGTCAGATACATCACATGATCACACTGACAGAACCACAGGCACATAGACACAGGCAACAGAGCATGCACAATGTCGGCACTAGTACAGTGTATATCCACCTTTCGCAGCAATGCAGGCTGCTATTCTCCCATGGAGACGATCGTAGAGATGCTGGATGTAGTCCTGTGGAACGGCTTGCCATGCCACTTCCACCTGGCGCCTCAGTTGGACCAGCGTTCGTGCTGGACGTGCAGACCGCGTGAGACGACGCTTCATCCAGTCCCAAACATGCTCAATGGGGGACAGATCCGGAGATCTTGCTGGCCAGGATAGTTGACTTACACCTTCTAGAGCACGTTGGGTGGCACGGGATACATGCGGACGTGCATTGTCCTGTTGGAACAGCAAGTTCCCTTGCCGGTCTAGGAATGGTAGAACGATGGGTTCGATGACGGTTTGGATGTACGGTGCACTATTCAGTGTCCCCTCGACGATCACCAGTGGTGTACGGCCAGTGTAGGAGATCGCTCCCCACACCATGATGCCGGATGTTGGCCCTGTGTGCCTCGGTCGTATGCAGTCCTGATTGTGGCGCTCACCTGCACGGCGCCAAACACGCATACGACCATCATTGGCACCAAGGCAGAAGCGACTCTCATCGCTGAAGACGACACGTCTCCATTCGTCCCTCCATTCACGCCTGTCGCGACACCACTGGAGGCGGGCTGCACGATGTTGGGGCGTGAGCGGAAGACGGCCTAACGGTGTGCGGGACCGTAGCCCAACTTCATGGAGACGGTTGCGAATGGTCCTCGCCGATACCCCAGGAGCAACAGTGTCCCTAATTTGCTGGGAAGTGGCGGTGCGGTCCCCTACGGCACTGCGTAGGATCCTACGGTCTTGGGGTGCATCCGTGCGTCGCTGCGGTCCGGTCCCAGGTCGACGGGCACGTGCACCTTCCGCCGACCACTGGCGACAACATCGATGTACTGTGGAGACCTCACGCCCCACGTGTTGAGCAATTCGGCGGTACGTCCACCCGGCCTCCCGCATGCCCACTATACGCCCTCGCTCAAAGTTCGTCAACTGCACATACGGTTCACGTCCACGCTGTCGCGGCATGCTACCAGTGTTAAAGACTGCGATGGAGCTCCGTATGCCACGGCAAACTGGCTGACACTGACGGCGGCGGTGCACAAATGCTGCGCAGCTAGCGCCATTCGACGGCCAACACCGCGGTTCCTGGTGTGTCCGCTGTGCCGTGCGTGTGATCATTGCTTGTACAGCCCTCTCGCAGTGTCCGGAGCAAGTATGGTGGGTCTGACACACCGGTGTCAATGTGTTCTTGTTTCCATTTCCAGGAGTGTATACAAAGGTACTGGGTATTTTTACGTAGTCAGTTGAAGGAGAACCGACATACATAGGCGCACCAGAACCGACATACATTGGCGCGCCAGAAAGGCCTCTAGCATCGTTGGTCAACAAGGGGGTGAGCGTTGCGAACGACTATAATGCTTACTTGGGCACCAGATTACTTTGAGAGGGAATACAAAATTGAAATTTCGCTGGGCTAGGTTCATTGATATCAGTGGAGTATAGACAACAAAATATATTTTTGGAGTTTTGAAAATTTGCTACAAAACTTTCTCATACGCCCCAGTTGTCGAGTGTGTTCTTATTATTGGTACTACAAATTTCTGACGTGTTCACTGATTCTGTAATGTGTCTTCGTATTTATTTTTGTTGTTTACCAAACAACAACATTAGCAAGGAAATCTCGAGGTTTGAATGTAGGTTGAAATCACTGACGCAAAGAACCAGTATCTGAACATAACACGAGGGTTGCAGGCGGTTTTCTACACTAAAGGGCCAAAGAAACTGTTACACATGCCGTGTATGACTCCGCGAGCATGCAGAAGTGCCGCAACACAATGTTGTATGGACTCGACTAATGTCTGAAGTAGTGCTGGAGGGAATTCACACCATGAATGCTGCAGCGCTGTCCATTATTCCGTAAGAGTCGGAGGGGCTGGAGAACTCTCCTGAACAGTACGTTGCAAGAAATTCCAGATATGCTCAATTATGTTGATGCCGGGGGAGATTGGTGGCCAGCGGAAGTGTTTAAACTGGAGCCACTCTGTAGCAATTCTGGAGTTGTGGGGTGTCGCATCGTCCTGCTGCAATTGTCCAAATCCGTCGGAATGCACAGCGGACATGAATGGATGCAGGTCGTATGTAGACGTTTCGGAAGTCCCATATCACTCCAACTGCACACGCCCCACACCATTACAGAGCCTCCACCAGCTTGAACAGTCCCCTACTGACACGCAGGGACCATGGATTCATAAGGTTGTCTCCATACCCGTACACGTCTGTCCCCTCTATACAATTTGAAACGAGACTCGTCCGACCAGGCAAGATGTTTCCAGTCATCAACAGTCCAATGTCGGTTTCGACGGGTCCAAGCAGGGCATAAAACTTTGTGTCGTGCAGTCATCAAGGCTACATGAGGGGGCCTTCGGTCCCGAAAGTCCATATCGGTGATGTTTCGCTGAACGGTTCGCACGCTGGCACTTCTTGTTGATGGCCCAGCATTGAATTATGCAGCAATTTGAGGAAGGCTTGCACTTCTGTCACGTCGAACGATTCTCTTCAGTCGTCGTCGATCCCGTTTTTGCAGGCTCTTTCTCCGGCCGCAGCTATGTCGGAGATTGATGTTTTAGCGGATTCCTGATATTGACGGTATACTCGTGAAAGGGTCGTACCAGAAAGTGCCCACTTCATCACTACCCCAGAGGTGCTGCGTCCCATCGCTCATGCGCCGACTATAACACCACGTTCAAACTCAATCTAAATCGTGATAACCTGTCATTGGAGCAGCAGTAACTGGTCTAACAACTGTGCCAGACACTTGTCTTAAACAGGCGTTGCCGACCGCAGTGCCGTATTCTGCCTGTTTACATGTCTCTGTATTCGAATACGCATACCTATACCAGTTTCTTTGGCGCATCAGTGTGTGTTTGGTTAATAGGGTAAAGCACGGTAATTCTGTGATATGGTGTTTTGTATCCGTACTGCTTACGATGCCCTCGTTATGCTTGATTTGCAATTCATATTTACTGTCCGCCAGTCGTGGTTAGTTACGACATCGTTTCACTAAAAGATCAGGCAGTTATGTTGAACGACAGGTATATGGAACATTGACGTATGCGCTGACCGTGTAATAACGCGATTCCATGAAATGAAATAATTACTCCGCGAACCAATCGGGGCTGAAATAGCACTGGCGGATTCCAGATAGTTTCATTCCTGGATGGGTAAATGAAATGATGCGGAACACAAATCTCATCATGTCGAAAACAGTCGGAACCAGAAGCTTAACATAAAACACTGTAGACGTCAATTGAGTTTATCGTTCTGCTAGTGCTTGTTGACCTTAAGTAGCATTTCATGTTATTTAAATAGAATTTACCCGCTTTTATGTACTTGTATATCTTAACTGTTCTGCGCAGGACACTGTGTAGTCGGAAATACCACCCTTTATTGGAAGACAATCTCCAAACATTTAATGTATTTGGAATAATGTGTTCATTATCAAGATGGTAGTAAACGCTTTGCACATGATAGAACGGTTTCAGAGAAAGGAGCAGAAACGTCACAGGGACAGTAACATATGATCTCTTCCAGATGTCGCGACCACTCGTTCACTCAGGATAGCAACTTGTGATCAACTTATAAAAATACCGTTTCGGCAAATAGGGGCCACTCCTTGGCACTCAATGGAAAACCCTCTTATTGTAATCATCATACCAGACGATTGTGTAAATCATGTTACTATCCTATAAGCAGTCAAATGAAAAAATTAAGACGGACAGAAAAAATTAAGCTGTTTATTATTTCAACGTAATAACCACAATTGTTAATGCATTTATCCCACTACCATATAAGACGGCCATTGCCTTCATGGAAAAATGTTTGCGGTAGCCTGCGGAACCATGACTGTACCCAGGGATGCACTTCTTCATCCAACTCAAATCGACGATCACGAATGTCTTTCTTCAGGACACCAAAAATATGGAAATCGCTTGGGGAGAGGTCGGAACTGTCTGGAAGATGTGCAAGGGCTTTCCAACGAAACTTTGGCAGCGTTGACGAAACAACCTTGGCAACATGATATTTGGCATTTTCATTTTTTTGGTGGCCTGAAGAAAGACATTGGTAGTCATAAATTTTCTTCAGATGAAAAGGAGCACCGCTGGGTACAATCAAGGTTCCTTAGGCAACAGCAAACATTCTTCCATGAACGCACGGACCGCCTTGTGTCACAAGGGGATAAATGTATTAACAGTTACAGCGATTACTTTGGAAATAATAGTTTACGAACTTTTTCTCCCCATGTCTAGTTTTCATTTCAATGCTGTTTATAGATAAACTTAAGTTTTATGGAATTCTTCCCTTTATATAGAACAAAAAGAATTTAAAAACTTATGGTGCATAACTCAAACAAGGAGATAAAATTTTAGTGGCTGGGGATAAATGACAGAGTCTCAAAAGTTCAGCTTTTCGT
Organism: Schistocerca piceifrons; assembly: GCF_021461385.2. NCBI lineage: Eukaryota > Metazoa > Arthropoda > Insecta > Orthoptera > Acrididae > Schistocerca > Schistocerca piceifrons. The sequence goes on along the minus strand of NC_060145.1, from coordinate 322,297,623 downwards.
CCAATTTTGTGTGTGTGTGTGTGTGTGTGTGTGTGTGTGTGTGTGTGTGTGTGTGTGTGTGCGTGCGTGTGTGTGTGTGTGTGTGTGTGTGTTCCATTAACACAGAATCAAACACCTTTGGAAAGATTATGTTCGACAACAGTTTTGTCATATTGTCTAACTTGCTATCACAGTAATTTAGTTTAGCAATGGCGCAAAGAGACTATCCCAGAGTTGTCGGATACCATCTTGTGAGATGGTGTACCTAATTACTTCTGTTCTGGGAGTTGATCAAGTGAAGTTTTTGCGTTTGAAGTCCACATTTCTGTGCTAAACGGTATCCTGTTGGCCTTTGAGTTAAACTCAGCCACATATGCGAGACATACAGTTAATTTAGTTGAATAGATAGTTACTTTATTAATTAAAAGCCCAATTACTGCCGAAGTGATATGAATCATGTTAATTTACAGACTATATACACAAGATTAGTTTTTTACATATGATCTCACTTTGTCCATTTACAGATAACTACATAGCACTGTGGATTAAACTTAATAATAAAAATTTTCATTTTTAATCTCTGACATTATTCGTGATGCACGTGAAATAAATTTTAACAACAATGGAAACTACTTGGCGTACCATATTACAAATATGCCAGCATTTAATCAAACATTGGTGTGTAGATTGGTATTTGTAACTGTTTCTGTTCCAATGCTGTCTCTCTCCGCTTCTGTTGACAGAATTCGTATTAGTTGCAGTATGTGTTTCATCCAATCTGTTTTCCTTTTCTTAACCCAGTTCAGGAGATTTCTTTGCTTCTTAACGCTTTCCATTACTTTATTGTTAGTCATTTTATCCACCCATTTCATTTGGTGTATTCTCGTCCAAGCCCACATCTTGAATGCTACAGTTTTGTCTGTCTCTCTCTTCTGCAATGTCTAACTTTCAGAACCGTACAAAAGAACTCACGCGAAGCAATTAACCAGCCTTTTACTTAACTCTAACACCAGTTTGCTGCCTTTCTTTTTGTGGAAAACTTGCTTTGCCATTGTAATATTGACCACATTTCTTTTTCACTCCTTCAGTTCAACCTGACCTTCTGGTTTTGATTATATCCACTACCCTCGTAAAACTGTCACAGACTCATTGACCTTGTGAATCTTCAATTGTCTTGGATGCATTTACAGGAGGTTTGTTCGTTAGTATTCCAATTATTATGACCACTGCCCACGGCGAGATTAAATGCTGCCTGGTAAAGGCGGGGTCACATGACGTGATGAGGATAGTATACAGGGCAATTCAGCCTGCCCCTACCGCTGTCGTTTTATGCAACACTCGATGTTACAGGTGGCCTTCATAAACTACGCTCCAGATTTTTATATTCTGTAGCTCGCTACACGCAAGTTATTAGTCCTGTAGGAAAAAATGAGCAGGACCCCTTCGTAGGAAATATATGTAGTTAAATTTTGTGTGAGATACGTTTTCGCTGGAGACCACAGTTTTTGAGTTACTCAAGAAACACGTACGAAAGTGACCTTCAAATGCAGTTCCATCCGACCTCATCCCTCCCCATCAGGGTTTCTAGTATGTTATTCGTGGCGTTCCCTCCTACCACTTCACTATTTCCTGTACTGGACACTGTTGAATGGGCTATCACGCCACCAGCATAGTCAGCTACTTCGTTGACATTATTACGAGGGTAATCCCAAAAGTAAGGTCTCCTATTTTTTATAAGTACATAGACCTGTTTATTTCTACTGTGGTTTACATCAGTTTACAGCTTGAACATTTAGCTATTTTTCTACATAATCACCATTTCTGTCGATGCAGTTTTGTAGACGCTGTGGCAGCTTTTGTATGCCCATGTCATACCAGATCACCGCCATGCCTTTCAGAAAGTTATGAACCTCTTCTTTCACCTCGTTGTCGGAGCTCAATCGCTTTCTGGCCAAATGTTCTTTTAACCTAGGGAGCAGGTTATAGTCACTGGGCACCAAGTCTGAATTGCCCGTTAGAGTTTTTTCAGTCTCACAGTACCCGTCAGCATTAAATCTGGTCCCAGCGATTCAGCTCCGACGACGAGGTGAAAGAAGAGGTTCATAACTTTCTGAACAGCATGGCGGCGAGCTGGTGTGATATGGACATACAAAAACTGTCACAGCGTCTCCAAAAATGCATTGACAAAAATGGTGATTATTCGAAAAATAGCTAAATGTTCAAGCTGCAAAGTGATGTAGAGCATTGTAGAAATAAACAGGTCTATGTACTTATAAAAAAATATGAGACCTTACTTTTGGTATTTACCTCGAACTTTGATTGTAAGTGTGATGAAAGAAAACGACTTTTGTAAACGTTACACTAAAACATCATTATTGACAATTCGATCCTAACTTAACCCTTATAAACGCTAGTTTCGTCATCAGAAGGCGTGATGACTACAACGACGTAATCATTTACTGTATACTGTTAGAATTTGCAACACTGTTAGTTCAAATTTACCCAAACGTCAGTTTTACAATTTGTAAGTGCTCGATTAAGCTGGTGGCGTAGTAAGGCCAGTCAGTGAAGGCCAAGAATTGTCGAACGTGGGAAAGAATTCGTGCAGTCGGAAATATTTATACAGTGGCAGCAGGGAGTGGCATGAACAACGTACTAGAAATCCTGACCGGTGAGGGATAAATATGGGACTGGGAGTGCATTTGAAGGTCATTTTTGTACATTTTTCTTCAATAATCCGAAAACTACGACCTCTAGCGAAAACGTACCCCAGTGCAACTGCACTAAATTTCCTACAAATTGATGAAAGGAGAAAATATAAAAATGCAGTAAGTGAAACAGGCAAAAAGGAATACAAACGTCTCAAAAATGAGATCGACAGGAAGTGCAAAATAGCTAAGCAGGGATGGCTAGAGGACAAATGTAAGGATGTAGAGGCCTATCTCACTAGGGGTAAGATAGATACCGCCTACAGGAAAATTATAGAGACCTTTGGAGATAAGAGAACGGCTTGTATGAATATCAAGAGCTCAGATGGAAACCCAGTTCTAAGCAAAGAAGGGAAAGCAGAAAGGTGGAAGGAGTATATAGAGGGTCTATACAAGGGCGATGTACTTGAGGACAATATTATGGAAATGGAAGAGGATGTAGATGAAGATGAAATGGGAGATATGATACTGCGTGAAGAGTTTGACAGAGCACTGAAAGACCTGAGTCGAAACAAGGCCCCGGAGTAGACAATATTCCATTGGAACTACTGACGGCCGTGGGAGAGCCAGTCCTGACAAAACTCTACCATCTGGTGAGCAAGATGTATGAAACAGGCGAAATACCCTCAGACTTCAAGAAGAATATAATAATTCCAATCCCAAAGAAATCAGGTGTTGACAGATGTGAAAATTACCGAACTATCAGCTTAATAAGTCACAGCTGCAAAATACTAACACGAATTCTTTACAGACGAATGGAAAAACTAGCAGAAGCCAACCTCGGGGAAGATCAGTTTGGATTCCGAAGAAACACTGGAACACGTGAGGCAATACTGACCTTACGACTTATCTTAGAAGAAAGATTAAGGAAAGGCAAACCTACGTTTCTAGCATTTGTAGACTTAGAGAAAGCTTTTGACAATGTTGACTGGAATACTCTCTTTCAAATTCTAAAGGTGGCAGGGGTAAAATACAGGGAGCGAAAGGCTATTTACAATCTGTACAGAAACCAGATGGCAGTTATAAGAGTCGAGGGACATGAAAGGGAAGCAGTGGTTGGGAAGGGAGTAAGACAGGGTTGTAGCCTCTCCCCGATGTTGTTCAATCTGTATATTGAGCAAGCAGTAAAGGAAACAAAAGAAAAATTCGGAGTAGGTATTAAAATTCAGGGAGAAGAAATAAAAACCTTGAGGTTCGCCGATGACATTGTAATTCTGTCAGAGACAGCAAAGGACTTGGAAGAGCTGTTGAATGGAATGGACAGTGTCTTGAAAGGAGGATATAAGATGAACATCAACAAAAGCAAAACGAGGATAATGGAATGTAGTCTAATTAAGTCGGGTGATGCTGAGGGAATTAGATTAGGAAATGAGGCACTTAAAGTAGTAAAGGAGTTTTGCTATTTGGGGAGCAAAATAACTGATGATGGTCGAAGTAGAGAGGATATAAAATGTAGACTGGCAATGGCAAGGAAAGCGTTTCTGAAGAAGAGAAATTTGTTAACATCCAGTATTGATTTAATTGCCAGGAAGTCGTTTCTGAAAGTATTCGTATACAGTGTAGCCATGTATGGAAGTGAAACATGGACGATAAATAGTTTGGCCAAGAAGAGAATAGAAGCTTTCGAAATGTGGTGCTACAGAAGAATGCTGAAGATTAGATGGGTAGATCACATAACTAATGAGGAAGTATTGAATAGGATTGGGGAGAAGAGAAGTTTGTGGCACAACTTGACCAGAAGAAAGGATCGGTTGGTAGGACATGTTCTGAGGCATCAAGGGATCACCAATTTAGTATTGGAGGGCAGCGTGGAGGGTAAAAATCGTAGAGGGAGACCAAGAGATGAATACACTAAGCAGATTCAGAAGGATGTAGGTTGCAGTAGGTACTGGGAGATGAAAAAGCTTGCACAGGATAGAGTAGCATGGAGAGCTGCATCAAACCAGTCTCAGGACTGAAGACCACAACAACAACAGGTCCTGTTTATTTTTCTTTAGGTCTAATAACTCCGCGTAGCGAGAGAGAGAATATGAAAACCTCGCGCGTGATTTATGAATGCCAACTACAACGTCGCGGGTTGTATATAACGACAGCAGTAGGGGCAGAAACGAATCATTCTACCTACGATAAAGATCGCCAATGCGGCGATTCACTGACGTAACTGACACTGAAAAAGGGCAGATTACTATGGTCCGATACCTGGTAACGAGTATCTCGGAAATGGCGAAGCTGGGTGGCTGTTCACTTGGTACTGGAGCGAACCTCTGTGGAAAGTGGTCGAAGGACGATGAAACGATGAGTAGACGGCGAGGTGCTAGACGTCCACGCCTGTTCACTGAACGTGGAGGAGAAGCAGGATAGACGACGATCTGTGGCAGATCTGACGACAGAGAGCAATGTTTGTGCAGGCACAACTGATTCGGAGCACACCCACAAGCGCACGTTGTTGAATATGGGCTCTGCAGCAGAGGACCCGATACATGTTCCCATGTACGATTGCAGTGGACACGTGTTCATCGAGATTTTACGGCGTATTAATTGAATAGTTGTTGTCTGGTCAGTGGTCGTGTCTGTATGCGCTGTCATCCACACAAATGACTGCACGAAACGTACATCGTGTTACGTACGCAGGCCAATGGGGCAGTATTATACAGGGTGTTTATAAATGAATATCGGGGATTTAACGCTTTAGAATATTTATTACATTAAACTTACAGTTATAAATGATATGTCAAATGAAAGAATAACTAAACAGTTTTCATTCTGGAGACATCCCCCAGGCTGTGGCTAAGCCATGTCTCCGCAATATCCTTTCTTTCAGGAGTGCTAGTTTTCCAAGGTTCGCAGGAGAGCTTCTGTAAAGTTTGGAAGGTAGGAGACGAGGTACTGGCAGAAGTAAAGCTGTGAGGACGGGGCGTGAGTCGTGCTTGGGTAGCTCAGACAGTAGAGCACTTGCTCGCGAAAGGCATAGGTCCCGAGTTCGAGTCTCGGTCCGGCACACTTTTAATGTGCCAGGAAGTTCCTCAAACAGTTTTGTTTGGCACCAGTGCGCATGCGCAATGTTTCTGCCGCAATCAGCTGGAAAGCGGTAGTAGCGAAGATGGCGACTAGTGAACAGAAAGCGTTTTGTGTTTTGCAGTTTGCAAAGACCGAATCTGTAGTTACTGTGCAACGTGCGTTCCGGCTAAAGTTCAGTTGTGATCCTCCAAGTGATAATAACATTCATAGATGGTATCATCAATTTGAAGATACCAGCTGCCTTTGTAAATGGAAGAGCACAGGACGACCAAGAGTTAGTGAAGAGACTGGTGAGCGAGTGAGAGAGTCGTTCACTCGCAGCTCGAAGAAATCAGTCAAGAAGGCTAGTCGTGAATTACAAGTTCCTGTGTCGACTGTTTGGAAAGTTTTAAGAAAACACGTACAACTACGTCCTTACCGTTTACACTTATTACAGGGTCTAAAGCCGGCAGACCACGGATTACGTGCCAATTTCGCAAACGAAGTGTTGTCTCATGACGATGAAGATTTTCTGGATCATGTTGTCTTCAGTGATGAATCGACCTTTCACCTTAGTGGACATGTTAACACTCACAATGTGCGCATCTGGGGCTCAGAAAATCCTCACGAGGTGGTACAAATGCAACGAAATTCCCCTAAAGTGACTTTTTTGTGCAGTATCCCAGCGGAAAGTTTAAGGGTCTTTCTTTTTTGGTGAACCTACTGTAACTGGCACTTCTTACCTTGATACACTAGAGCAATGGCTCTTCCCTCAGTTGGAAGAAGATGAGCCAGGGAATTTCATTTTCCAGCAAGATGGTGCGCCAGCTAACAGGCATAGCGAAGTACGCGATTGGTTGAACTTCACTGTCCCCAAGTGCTGGATAGGCCGCAAGGGACCCAATGACAGGGCTTGCTTTGCATGGCCTCCACGTTCACCCGACCTAACGCCATACGATTTTTTCCTTAGGGGCTTCATCAAGGATCGTGTGTGCGTGCCTCCGCTACCAGCAGACATCCCTGAATTAAGAAACCGGATTGAAGCAGCTGTTGCTACAATCGCTGAAGACACACTTATCAACGTTTGGGAAGAACTCGGCTATAGACTTGATGTGTGCCGTGTGACAAATGGTGCTCACATTGAACATTTATAAGGTTCTTGGTAAAACTGTTTGAGTTGTTCTTTCATTTGACATCTCATTTATAGCTGTAAGTTTAATATAATAAATATTATAAAGCGTTAAAACCCTGATATTCATTTATAAACACCCTGTACTACTATGGTCAAGATTAATCTGTATTTCCATGGGAGCTGTGACAGTAATCGAAGGCACCATGACAGATGTGGGCTATGTGAATAGTACTGGAGATCACCTGCGTCCCTTCATGATTGATGTCTTTCCTGAGCCGGCCGCTGTGGCCGAGCGGTTCTAGGCGCTTCAGTCCGGAACCGCGCTGCTGCTACGATCGCAGGTTAGAATCCTGCCTCGGGCATGGGTGTGTGATGTCCTTAGGTTAGTTAGGTTTAAGTAGATCTAAGTCTAGGGGACTGATGACCTCAGATGTTAAGTCCCATAGTGATTTGAGCCATTTGTCTTCCCTGACGGCCATGGCACTTTCCGGCAGGTTAATTGTTCGTCTCAGAACGCCAGAATCGTGCTGCTGTGTCTGACCTGGTTGCGGAAGCTCATGGCACACCACATGCATTTTGTCACTCACCTCAAAATCTCTGTAAATTGTTTCTGACAGAGCATGTTCTCCATACGCTTCCACTAGCAAACGATGGCTTTCCGCAGCAAATTTCTTCAAATGAAACCAGTGGACTATCACTTACAGCAAATGCTGTTCTGTAGGAACAGAACGCGACATATTCAATGCACTAAATACGTATGTTCTTTTCACATCACTCGAAACTCACACAAGTGTCTGAAAGCTTAATGTCTTTACTGTTAAATATGTCGCGTGTCGTTGTCCGCCACGCTGCACTAGTACAGCTACTGCTAACTGCTCGTCAACAGAGAGAATTAATTCAAGCTCAAAATATTCACAGTACGACACCTGTTCGGTTATTTAATACTACTACCTACGACCGTATTGTTTACTTTGAAAGAACATAGCTTTCGTCTTATGTAGTGAGCTTTTATGATTGTGTTGTTAGTGTAACTGGTTCAGCCGATGTACTGGTAGCTGCAGATCATCTTCACTTCTGATTTTTTTACTTTGTCATCTCCTTTTAGTAGTGCAACCTCGTTCTCACCTTAATTGATGTACATTTCTTCTTTGAGTCGCTTTATTGGAAAAGTTTTGTCCCTACACGAACGTTCTTTCCTAAATCCTCTTTGATCCTTCATGATGATGCTCGATAGAGTAGAGAGATTGAGGAGGACATTGAATTTGTAAAACAAAACAAAAAAAAAACTTGATGATAAGCTTTTAGATTTCCCTGTGAGGTGTGTTAAATAGGTTCTTTCATTCATTATTGCCCACAGTTTATTTCGATAAGTTTGATCGAAAACTTTCTCGGACTATACAGAAGCAAAGTAGGTTTCAAAATTTACTTCTTTTTCTGTGCGTTATTTAAAGGAAAAAAAACATCATTAGACGAAAGTATTTTTTGTCCGATTATGTACATAACGTTGTACCCATCTAATGTCGATGCAAGTTTTATACTATAGATTAAATGTGCATATCTTATAACAGTAGAGGACGCAGTGAATTAAATCGAGAAGAAAAGAGTTTTATTATACAACTTTACTAAGTGATGTACTTGGTGGATAGGACGCATCTTAGGGCATCAAGGAGTAATTAATTTTGTAATGGAGGAAAGTTTGTATGTGGAAGGAGGATGTGCGCCGGGAGGGGGTGACAAAGTTATAGAGAATGGCCAAGGCTTGAGCACACTAAGCTGTTTAAAATGAATATACACTGGCGGAAATGGAAATTGTTATACGTTCTTAACATCTGTCCAAATTTCAGGCGATTTCGAGCGCTACCAGACCGATATTCCATTTATGTAAATTGAAGGGGGAGGGGCAGAAACGAAAAGGAAGGAACTAATGATAACATCAGATAGGAGTGATAAACACTATCGAAGACCTGACTGAAATCAAGAGAGACCAGGCCTCCTCGCGCAAGCACGATCATGTCACGGTATCGACATGAGGCAGTCCGGATGTTGGAATCGCCTCCTAAGAAGCCTGATCGTGGGACACCACCTATCGGACGACCCTCCTGAACGTGCTGGCAAAAGCAGGATGAAGATCTTAATATCACAGTTCAGGAGCGATAGTGGGCGTTAGTCACTGACGGAGGTTCCACCGCCTGGTAAATGTAAATGTCGTGTGACAAAGGCGTCCTGTCGGGTAGACCGGTGCCGGGTCCAAGTCTTTCGATTTGACGCCACTTCGGCGACTTGCGCGTCGATGGGGGTGAAATGATGATGATTAGGACAACACAACACCCAGTCCCTGAGCGGAGATCATCTCCGACCAGCCGGGAATCGAACCCGGGCCCTTAGGATTGACATTCTGTTGCACTGACCACTCAGCTACCGGGGGCGGACACCGCGTGGTTTATGGACAGGGACAAGCAATCTTTCGAGGAAGACGCCAGGAATCTATACTTAGGGGACAGAAAGATATATTTACTCAGCAAGGGTGACAGATACAAATTTCAGAATATCTCGACAGTCAGCATCAAATATTCGGTGATGACGAAGGGGGGGGGGGGGGGGGGGGGTCGGATGTGGAGAACAAATGGAAAAAATTCAAAGGCATCGTTCAATATGCCAGTCAAGTATGTTCTGAGTAAGATTTTAAGGATTGGGAAGATCCACCATGGTTTAATAGCCGTGTTAGAAAAACGCTGCGTAAACAAACAGTACTTCACCTCAGATTCAAGAGAAGCAAAAACATAGCTGACAAACAAAAGCTGAACGAAGCGAAAATGAGCATAAGGAGAGCAATGAGAGAAGTGTTCAATGATTTTGAAAGCAAGGCGTTGTCAACCGACCTGAGCAAAAGCCTAAGAGATTTTGGTCGTATGTAAAATCAGTAAGTGGGGCAAAATTATCTATCCATTCTCTCAGTGACCACACCGGCACCGTAACGGAAGAACAGAGAGAAGGCCGAAAAATTGAATTCGGTCTTCCGAAGTTGTTTCACCGCGGAAGATCGCAACACTGTCCCTCCTTTCAAACGTCGTGCAAACGTCGAAATGGCAGATATTGAGATAGCCGACCGCGGAATTGAAAAGCAGCTTCACTCACTTGGTAGTGGAAAGGCTTCAGGACCAGATGAGATTCCTATAAGTTTCTATAAAGATTATGCGAAAGAACTTGCTTCCCTTGTACCAGTAATTTATCGTAGATCGCTTGAGCAACGAAAGGCACCCAGCGTCTGAAAAAAGCGCAGGTCATTCCGCTTTTAAGAAAGGCCACAAGACAGATCCACATAGTTATAGACCCATATCGTTGATGTCAGTCTGTTGTAGAATTATGGAACATGTTTTATGCTCAAGAATTATGACGTTTTTGGAAAATGAACATCTCCTCTATGAACAGAGATACTGCGAACTCAGCTCGCTCTCTTTAAAGTCAGTACCGCCGTTAGACTGTTTTTTATTTGCAGTGTTACATTTACACGATCAGTATTTCGTCTTTAAAGTGGCAATATCAAGTGTTTTAATGTTACAGTGCCTAAGATAGCATTCTGTCGTATTTAAAATACACTATTAGACACATTGTCTAATACATAACAGTAGGTTTTTACCAGAAATATTGACCCTTAGACAATTTGTCTAATAGTGTATTTTAAATACGACAGTATGCTATCTTAGGCACTGTGTAACATTAAAACACTTGATAATGGCACTTTAAAGACGAAATCATGATCGTGTAAATGTAACACTGGAAATAAAAAAGTCTAATGGCGGTACTGACTTTAAAGAAATATATTATGACTGTGGCCCCACATTATGATAAAATTATCAGCTTGCTCTGTTCCTCCATGTGATCCACAGCGCAGTGGACAACGCGCTCAGGTTGATGCCGTGTTCCTTTATTTCAGTAAGGCATTTGAACACCGTCCCGCCTCGCTGTTTAATGAAAAAAATACGAGCTTACTAAATATCGGAGCAGACCTGCGATTGGATTCAAGACTTTCTTGCAGATAGAACTCAACACGTTGCTCTTAACGGAACTAAATCGACAGATGTAAATGTAATATCCGGAGTATCACAGGGAAGTGTGAGAGGACCGTTGCTGTTTACAATATATGTAAATGATCTAGTACAAAGCGTCGGATGCTCTTTAAGGCTATTCGCAGATGATGCAGTTGTTTATACCAAAGTAGCAATGCCAGAGGATATTAAAAATTTGCAGAACGACTTGCAGAGAATTGCTGAATGGTGCAGACTCTGGCAGTTGACCCTGAACGCAAATAAATGTAACATATTGCGCATACATAGAAAAAGAAATCCACTACTGTACAGCTACACTATTGATGACCAACAGCTGAAGACAGCGTCTGCCGTAAAATATGTAGACGTAATATCCAGAGCGACCTTAAGCGGAATGGCCATACAAAACAGATAGTGGGAAAAGCAGACAACAGACTCAGATTCATCGGAAGAAGCTTAAGGAAATATAACTCATCCAAGAAAGTAGTGCCTTATAAGGTGATTGTTCGCCCGACTCCTGAGTGTTGTTCATCTATCTGCGATCATTATCACGTTCAAAAATGATTCAAATGGCTCTGAGAACTATGAGACTTAACATCTATGGTCCCCTAGAACTTAGAACTACTTAAACCTAACTAACCTAAGGACATCACACGACACCCAGTCATCACGAGGCAGAGAAAATCCCTGACCCCGCCGGGAATCGAATCCGGGAACCCGGGCGTGGGAAGCGAGAACGCTACCGCACGACCACGAGCTGCGGACCATTATCAGGTAGGACTGATAGAGGTGACAGAGAAGATCCAACAAAGAGCGGAACGTTTCTTCGCGGAATCGTTTAGCTGGCGAGAGAGCGTTACGGAGATGTTGAACGAACTCCACTGGCAGATGTCACAAAGAGGCGTTGTGCATCACGGAAAGTTTTACTATTGTAATTTCGGGACAGCACTTTTCAGGAGGAGCCAGACAACATATTACTTCCCCCACATACACCTAGCGTATTGACCACAAGGAGAAAACTCGAGAAATTAGAGTCATACAGAGGCTTACCGACAATCATTCTTCCCACGCACTATTCGCGAGTGGAACAGGGTTGGAGAAATCAGATAGTGGTACCGAAAGCACCGTCCGCCACACACCATTAGGTTGCTTGCGGAGTATGATGTAGATGTAGATCAAGTCGCGGCGTATGTCCGTCCAGGCAGGTGTCCGTAATTGGCGGTAGGTCCTGTAAAACTCTTATGGCGACTTCTGAGGCGTGCCGGCCAGTATAGCTGCAGTAGCCACCTCCTCAGTCACTCCCTAAAGTAATGCCATCCGGCGCGTCCTGCGGTATGTGCCATACGTAAGGCGAGAATTCCTCAGTCGCGCCTGGGGATAATCGTGATTCCCGAACAGTTGACTATAGTGATCGTGGAGAGCATTCCCGATCACACATTATGGTCTAAAGTTACAGCATAGATCAGCGCCCGTAGCTGGCGCCGGCGTTTCGCGGTGATGTGATACATCGATGGCCCTTCGCGGTCCATGCTATCCATGGTGCGCGCACGAGCAATCGTCCCTTCCAGTGGCTGCCTCTTAAGTACCGTGATCCCCGCTTTTGCACGGTTCATTGCTTGCTGACTGGCAAGTGAGTGCGGCATTATGGAACAATCACGCAGAACGCGGTAGTAAAAATTTACTGAATGCCGCCTCCAGGCGGCGATTTCCCTGATGTGAGCAATCAACGCCTTCCTAAGAGCCCGCTTGGCGCGTAGCAGCCGAGACAGTGCGGTCCGGTAAGCGTCTCCCCGACGGGATCATACGTCCACGTTGTCTCCACGAGTTGTAGGCATCCAGGCGAATGTAGGTGTGTCGCGTTCAATTTCCAGGGGCCTCGCCCATACCATAACATCAGGCGGCACACGGTGACTGTGCGTATATAGGCCGCAGGGTCAGAAAAGTAACAGGCCATATTCAGAAGCATGTGTGCCCCAAACAGTGGAGCGTCAGCAATAGATGCGGTCTGTACTGCTGGAGAAGTGGTTGGTATAGTGTGTGAAACCCGCCTTATCGCTATGTACATTGTGTATTGAACTGGGTTTCTCGAAACGACGGAGAGGCATCGACCCGCCGAAGTCCTCAGTGGTTCACAACAGGCATCAGCAGTCCACCCACCCCACCGCCGCCCCACACCGAACCCAGGGTTATTGTGCGCGTTTCGGCCCCCACTGGACCCCCCCCCCCCCCCCCGGGAACGTCTCATACCAGACGAGTGTAACCCCAAACCCCAAATGTTTGCGTGGTAGAGTAAGTATGATGTACGAATTATGTGGAGACAGTGTTTGCACAGCAATCGCCGACATAGTGTAATTGAGGCAGAATAAGGGAAACGAGCCCGCATTCGCCGAGGCAGATGGAAAACTGCCTTAAAAACCATCCACAGGCTGGCTGGCACACCGGACCTCGACAGTAATCCGCCGGGCGGTTTCGTGCCGGGGACCGGCACGCCTTCCCGCTCGGGAAGCAGCGCGTTGGACCGCTCGACTAGCCGGGCGGCCGCTTTGTATATACTCCCACATGTCCGCAAAGATTGGTATGATGATGGAGAGCGCAGGACGTGAAACGTAGTGTGGCAGTTGGTTCTTTGGCGCCTGGTTGGAGTTAAAATCCCCACCGAAGATTAAGGTATCCATAAGGAGGGGTGCTATCGCATCTGCAAAGAAAGCGGACCGTTTACGGCGTCGTCCGATCCGGTGGGCGTATAGATATTAAAGATTCTGACATTCGCCCTATGGAGGAAAGTGACGTCTTCGGCAATTAGGCCATCAGGAAGAAGTATTGCCACGCCACTGCCAGTGGAAGACGCGTGGGAGGCGTGAGCAGTGTCTCCGAAAAGGCCGACGAAATCCTGGACATAGACCTTCTGGGGGAGGGCAATGTCTATATCCGCCGCATTCAGCATATCTTGTAATATCGACAGATACACTCACTAGGCAATTGCGTTTACCGCTGCGCCACCCAGACAGTGTTTATCGTAAACGCGCAGAATCTTGGCTCGCTCCCTGGACGACCCACATTCCCACTCAGCTCCGCTTATCCGCAGTCCTCATCCATACCCTAAATGTTGGCTAATTTTATATGAATGCGTGGTGTCTGTACTTCCAGATACATAATTGATTTAACTCGATGGGCAATGAATCCACAACTTTCGGTGCGGAACGTTTGACCTCCAACGGGAATCTAAAATTAGAGAGCATGGAGGACCTGGAAACGGACTGCGGATAGATCACGCTAGGTGGGAAAGTGAGTCAGCCGCGAAGTGTGTTGAGATAGTCCTCGCATGTGCGGTAAATGCGATGTCCGGGTGGCTCCCTGGTTAAGCATCTGGCTAGTAAAGAAGAGTCACGATTCGGCGTATGTTTTCACTCATCGACACTCGTTCTACAAAAAGTCATGTCCGAAAGAACAGACACCACGCATTCATGTAATTAATACTCCAGTATTTCCGAACCTAGGAGGCACCTTGATTAAAATTTCATCCTTATTGGCGCTTTAAGCACAGAAAAAAGCCGTTACCGTAGATGAAGAAAAGCGTGACGAATATTTGGTGTGTTTAACGCTACAGGGACTTTTTAGTTGGAGATCACAACACAGCATGCCCACAGGGCCTGTACGTCTAGCTTACTGCCATGTTCCGGAATTTGAGTAGGTCGAATCGTTCATATGAGGGACATAGAAGGATCGTGCCGAAAAATCGCGCAGGCAGTACGATAGTTGGCTGTAACGCAATGATTTCAGAACGCTTGATGACGAGACTCACCAAGGATGACAGCCCACAAGAAGAATCGGCATGGGTCGTGCTAGAACAACTGCACCTCGAGAAGCTCATAGGATTGTCCGCAGCTCGTGGTCGTGCGGTAGCGACCTCGCTTCCCGCGCCCGGGTTCCCGGGTTCGATTGCCGGCGGGGTCAGGGATTTTCTCTGTCTCGTGATGACTGGGTGTTGTGTGATGTCCTTAGGTTAGTTAGGTTTAAGTAGTTCTAAGTTCTAGCGACTGATGACCATAGATGTTAAGTCCCATAGTGCTCAAAGCCATTTTTTGAGCTCATAGGATTATTCCACTGGCTCGAACGAACAGACAGATACAACAGCTGGAATCGGGGTAGAAGTTACAGGTGGAGTCTTACCACGGAACGTTGGAAACGGGTTAGTGGAAGCTGAGTTGAGATACCGAGTTCACATGCGTCGCTTAACGCCGACGCCATACTGCAAGCAACAGAGACTTACGAAGTGTATGGAAAAATAATGAGACTGATTTTTTTTATCTACCAAAGTTCATATTCGTTTTCAAAAACACAGTATTGTCTCCTTCGTAGTAGTTTCCTTCGGCAACTATACACCGACGGTGTAGTCGTTTCCAGTATTGATAACAGCGCTGAAAGATTTCAACTAGTAGGGCCTTTAACATGTCTGTCACATCCTTTTGAATATTCTCCAGAGTCCCAAAATATCGTCCTTTTAAGAAATTTTTCAATTTTGGGAAAAGAATAAAGGCACTAGGACTCAGATCAGGTGAATATGGGGTTGTGGAACAACATGAATGCCTGTTGAGGTTAAAAATTCCGCGTTGGAAATGGCCGTGTAACATGGGGCGTTATCATAATGCAGTGTCCACTTATCTGCAATGTCCGGTCACACCCTATTGATCCTTTTGTTGAGCCTTTCGGCGACGTCTTTGTAAGAACACTTGGTTGACAGCCTGTCCTGGAGGAACTTTATGCGCGATACCTCTACTGTCAAAAAAGCAAATTAGCTTTGCTTTGATCTTTAATTTGCTCATTAAAGCCTTTTTTGGTCGAGGAGATGTGTCAGTGTGCCACTCCTCACTTTGTCCCTTTGTCTCAGAATGGTACTCAAAAATTTAGGACTCATCACCTGTGATCACACGACTCAAATCATTACGGTTATTGGCAATCCTCTCAAGAAGATGAATGCACACGTTTCTTCGACTGTCCTTTTGCTCACTTGTGAGGTTTTGGCACAAACCTTTCGCATGTGCAAATTTTCGGTCAAAATTTGACGTGCGGTGAAAGTGTTTGGCAATTGACCCATCATTCTTATTGGTTAACGTCGGTCTGAGCTCACAAGAGCACACACAATTTCGAAGTTATCGTCGGTTTTTGAAGTTGAGGGTCACCCTGAGCGCCGTTCATCTTCAGCGTGTTCTCGGCCTTCCAAAAATAATTTGTGACAACGAAAAACTCGTGGTTTTGATAAGGAATGTTCCCGAGATGCCTGTTTTGCCTTTTCGAAGATCACAAGCGCAGATTCCCCAACTTCAACACAAAACTTGATTGCACAACGTTGTTCGAAATTAATCTTTTCCATTTTCGGAACACACATTAAAAGAAGTTCACTGACGGTGCTGTCAAAAATCGCCTGATGGCTGTACGGACCCGAAAATCGGACTGAGCATCTGGGAGGGATGAAAGCACCGTTCTGCACAAGTAGAACAACGTACCATTGTCAGAGCGCTTGCAGTGTTCTCAGCCTCATTACTTTTCTGGAACACCTCGTGTATGGTGTAGAATGAGAGTCAACTCGTTGGTGACATTCTGTGGCGTGGCGGTCAGAGGTACTCAAATGTGTCCGTAAACGACATGGAGAAAGGTCATTGGAAGCAGTTGTTCTGGATACCCATACCTGTCTGCTTCCTGAAATTAGGGCATGGGGAGCAACTGGATATGAGAATAGGGTTGATTTGGTAACAGCTGAAGGGATGCTGAATGCTCGCCAGTATGTAGCAAGAATGGTAAACTCTGTTGTCGTACCCTCATGACCAGGATATTAAATGACAATTTCACAGTTCACATCACCAACGCCTTAGGTGGTCATGGATCCTTGACTGCCCTGTCGATTCTCCAATATATCTACCATAGAGTCTGATATGTGGTGAAAAAACCTATACTGTCTTACCAGGCTCCAGTCGGCAGTCTCCATAAACTGACACGGTGTGTCCTCGAGATAATATTAGGATGGTGTTTGCTGATATGTCACTTTGAATAAAAAAGTATATTCATGCCTCTGGGCGTCATACGTCCTAGTGATTTTGGTGAAGAACACAGTTTCCGAATGGGACGAAAGTTCATTGCATATTATGGGATGAACTTTTCCGAAAGCTTCGGTAAATATGGGACTGGTGCTTCACGGTATGTACTTTCCATTTCCGTTCGTGTAGGTTGCAGCAGTTAAGTAAATGCGACGGGCCTTGTACACCACGATAGACGATAGTGGAGAGCTGAGTCAAAATAGTCTCTAGACTGTAAACTACTACAATAACAATAACAACAACAACAACAAAGTAGACGAAGACACCCAGTCGTGTGGGAAGTTCGCTGTTGTCAAACAGTCGTTGAAATATTTGCGAAATCACGTCTGGACAAAGCAAGTGAGAGCCCCTGGTTTCCTGATGTACATACAGTATAAACATACTGTGAAAGTCCGATTTTTCACGATCTGAAATAACGCAAATCCGGATGCAACACGGTATAAGAATCTTGAATACCTGAACCGTTGGCAAGCTGTCATCTACGAGATGGCGAAAATATTATTGATGATGACGAAATGAGGGTGATAAAGCGACTGATGATGATAATGATGAAGAAAGCGAGTAAGATATTCCCAGTACACGTGAAATATTGCATTATATAAAATGATTACGTATTTGGAAAGACAAAGAGAAAAAACATGTACAGTTATTGCACCAAATGAACATAAAACAAGACAAAAGAAATCCGTGAAGTGATACTAAAAAATAAAAAAAGTGGCCTCTTTTAAAGCATTGCAGAAGTAGGTTGGCAACAACATTGTAAATAACCGTGTATTTTATATACCATAGTGCAATACAGTATTTTATTTGAAACGACTGTAGTGTAATTGTTGGTCATCTTTTAAGTGAAGTTTATCTAACTGCTGCACTTGACAAATTCTGAAATATTTATATGAAGAAGGAAGTTGAGTTCAAATAACTGAGATAAATATGAGTAACTTTGGAAATGCAGATGTTTCCTTGTTGATGGCAGAAAGTGAAGAAGAGTCAAAGTTCACTTTTCCTACTGCAGTTAGTAAGTGCGTAGGTTGGAATAATGTTCAGTGTCAAGAAAACGAAAATTGTGGTAAACGCCTGCCACTTAAAAGGCATGTAGGGAGGGGGAGAAACAATGGAGATAGTTTCCATTTTCAAGTATTTTGGCTATCGGACTTCTGCTGATCATGATTTCACCCACAGAATCAAGAGACGCTTTTTACCTGGTAGGGCCGGCTGCTGTGACCGAGCGGTTCTAGGCGCTTCAGTCCGGAACCGCGCGACCGCTACGATCGCAGGTTCGAAATCCTGCTTCGGACATGGATGTGTGTGATGTTCTTAGGTTAGTTAGGTTTAAGTAGTTCTAAGTTCTAGGGGACTGATGACCTCAGATGTGAAGTCCCATAGTGCTCAGAGCCATGTGAACCATTTACGTGGTAGAATCGGAAGGCCCGACCTTGGTCTGTCCAGTTGTGATTAATGTGGATGTGAGACCTGGATCATGAAAAGGGCTCAACGTCGTAAATACACTTTTTTGAATTGCGGTGTTGGAGAACTTTCGGTAGAGTACCATGGACTACAAACAGGACGAATAGGTTGGTATTACAGTAAATAAAATGATATTGGTCTTTGGAAGGTGTGATACTGAAACAAAGGCTAATTTACTGTGGGCACATCGTAAAAAGACATGATTCACTGGAAAAGACTTAAATTGCTTGCAAGGGGATGTGGGCGATAAAGGATGGGAAACTGGAAATTTGTGGTAGGGTTTTATGGGGCCAAACTGCTGAGGTCATCGGTACCTAAGCTTACGCAGTACTTAATCTAACTTAAACTAACTTACGCTAAGAACAACACACACACCCATGCCCGAGGGAGGACTCGAATCTCCGACGGGGACCGTGACAAGACGCCCTTAGACCGCGCGGCCATCAGATGAGATTGGTGGCGTCACAGAAATAATGAATTCTAGAAAGTCTTCGGAGATAGTGCAGAACTGATTAATTGGAGTGCCTTAATTCAAGGGGTCACTGATCGGAATCGACTTTTTGACGAGAGAGACGGAGAAAGAAGAAAGAAGGAAGGTAGATTACTGTTTAAGGCCCCATTAGAAACAAAGCACACTCTCGGAATATTTCAAAGACGAGGTAAGATTCGGCCGTTCCCTTTCAAAGGAACCGTCCCAGTATTTGCACGGATTAATTTAGGGAAATCACGGAAATCCAGCCGGAGTGGCCGAGCGGTTCTAGGCGCTACAGTCTGGAACCGCGCGACCGCTACAGTTGCAGGTTCGAATCCTGCCTCGGGCATGGATGTGATGTCCTTAGGTTAGCTAGGTTTAAGTAGTTCTAAGTTCGAAGGAACTGATGACCTTAGAAGTTAAATCCCTTAGTGCTCAGAGCCATTTGAACCATCTGAAATCACGGAAAACCTAAAACTTGGTGTCCTAGCACTGTGCTCTATATAGTATAATACACCGCACCAGATAGGACGGATGGAGTAAATAGAGAAGATCCAAAGAAGAGCTGCGCGTTTCATGACAGGTTTATTTTGTAAGCACGAAAGCGTCACGAAGATGATGAAATAACTCCCGTGGCAGACGTTGCAGTAGGCATTCTGCATCTCAGTGTGGTTCAGTGTTAAAAGTTCCGACAGCGTACGTTTCTAGAAGAGGCAACAAATTGCTTCCTCCTACTTACACCCCGCGAAAAGACCATAATGATATAATTAGAGTGATTCTAGCCAGCACGGAGGATTAACGGCTTATCAGCAATCTGTCTTCACGCGAACCATTCCCGCCTCTAACAGGAATGGGGAAAGTGGCAGCGATACAAAGTACTCTCCGCTATACACTAAGGATGGAGAAAACCGATCGGTTATCACCGATACCGATATTTAAGCTATAAATAACGGGTATTTTTCGGTATTTGTTTGGTTTTCAGCTATAATAGGTTTGTTTCATTTTTTACTAATAACCAAGTAAAAATGCTGGCAATCAGCTTGTTATAGCGACAGTGCTAAATTTCTTAGTTTTAAAATAAAATTTTGGTAAAAACAAATAACGTTTATTTGCAAATTTTCCATTGCTTTGAAGTATTGGGGGGTTACAAAAAATGGGGAAAGAGATCAGTCTCATTCTAATAACAATGCGGGCAATTGGAAACTAGCAACGGACGCATCTAGAACATGGCTTCTATTGTAGAATGATACCATCCATAGCTTGGAAGTTTTTCACGAAGAGTAGTAGCTTCATTAGCTGTAATATATTAAAATGAGGGGGACGCACAACAAACTTGCTACATCATATAAGGAGAAAATATCCACAATGCGCCTTGGAAGAGAAGCTAAATTTGATTGATATACCTATTATTTGTAGTGCTACATCATATAAGGAGAAAATATCCACAATGCGCCTTGGAAGAGAAGCTAAATTTGATTGATATACCTATTATTTGTAGTGGCGTTCTGCAAATTTGTGATAAGTGAACCATTAATTTTGTGGTCGCTTCAGGGTGAAAAACTTGACACCACGCAAAAGTGTTTCTGCAGCGAAGTCGATCAAATTTTGACTTTCGCTCTCGCAGTCCCAGCGTCCGTCTCTTCCCCTTCGCCATCTTTGGTAGAGACACTGAGACCAATTTCTGCCAGTCTCAATCCTATATCAATCGAGAACTCCTACTCCTTCTTCTACATTAAAAAATTTTGATCGATCTTCGAAGTCTACGTTTATGAATCGAAAGGACAGCAGGTAAAAAAACGAAAATTGAGTATTTCAGGAACCGGTTATTTTGAGTGGTTTTAACAGTTGAATTAAACTGGAGACGACAAGAACCGGTATAACCGAAAACCGGTTGTTTCAACGATAACCGCCATCCCTACCACACACACCATGTGGTGGCTTGCGGAATATAGATATCATTTACCTGATTCTCAGAGCAAAAGAACATTCTCTTGAGAAAGTTCTCAATTTCGTATGGATAAAAAAATTCGAAGCATATTCTCCATCGAGGGAGTTCCTTCTCACTACCTCGCCTGCTTCTTGATAAAATTATCGGTGTTTGTTGTCTGCCGTGGCCGGCGCAGAACGCACGCGTAATATTACATTTCATTCAACTCGCTCAAACAGGCAAACTACCTAGTGTACAATTATGGAACAGGCATCAGCGTGTTCTGGAAGAGTTGCGCTATGTTTCGATTTTTATGGTTCAAATGGCTCTGAGCACTAAAGGACTTAACATCTGAGGTCATCAGTCCCCTAGAACTTAGAACTGCTTAATCCTTACTAACGCAAGGACATCACACACATCCATGCCCGAGGCAGGACTCGAACCTGCGACCGTAGCGGTCACGCGGTTCCAGACTGAAGTGCCTAGAACCGCTCGGCCACACCGGCTGGCTTTGATTTTTATGTCCGGCAACAAATTATTAAGACGATTACGGACAGGTTCTTGCGATATTACCGAATTTTGGACGAGGGGAAACTTTTTTATTGTTGAAGTTAGGTTAACAAACTATACGACAAAATGTTAAGATTACATGATATTTTCATGTACTCCAAACCGAACGCTCTCAGAGTTTTCTAACACGAGATAATTTTGGCTGAATACGACGCATTATGATGTGCTCGCGTTTCGAGTACGTAAGCGGCCGCACGTGGTTTCGTTATGAGAAAGAGATTATAATAAACCAGTTATCGGTTTTTCTGATCAGCTTACTTATTTCTAACATAACAAAATATAATATCTGTTTTGTGAGAAGACGTGATGCGGAACACCTGGAAAAGTCAGTGAGACGGTTGTTTGGTGTATACCTAAGCCGTCTTCTACATCAGTCTGAAAACTTTTTTTTGCTTCCAAGCAACATAATTTCTATCATTAGTACGAAACCTTCGGTAAAACGTAACCTCAACAGAACTTAACTCAGCTCGAAGTATGCTATGGACCTCACTTCATAAAACGGAGAATGTTCTTCGTTTTGACCAACTCCCCCCAACGTTTTACTCGCGCTTTGGACATTCTCGGGTGAAGTGTATTCTCCGACTCGCTTTCTTCATGCGAACCTGAGAATCTTGTCCGAAATTTCGAGTGTAATTCATATTCTCTATTTTGTTCATAAGACCTCACGTGTAACTACCGTTACACATCTCGCTCTCGCTACACCACGGCTGTGCTATACCGAGAAGGTTTATAGCATGTTCTCCGACAACTGGGCGTTATACGCCTGGTTTCAGTTGTAACATCGTACCCAGTTCGCGTCGATAGAGGTGGTACGCATGTCAGGGGAAAGTTCGCCCTCGTGGCGCGGTGGGATGCGGCCAGCGGGGATTGTCAACCTCGTCGAGGAAGTCTTGTCTGTGCGTGGCCGCTCGGCGAAAACAGTCGGAGGTGGCGGCGCGTCAGCCTAGTGGTGGTGGGGGCGGCGGCGCGCGGCCGGGGTTAGTCGCATTGTTGTCGTACACGGGCGAGGCGCGTCGCGGGGGCAAGTCGGCGGCTGGGACAAGCCCGCAGCGAAAGCGGCGGCGGCCCGCCGCGGTGGTGGGGGGGCCCGTATTGATTCGGTGGCGGCGGAGGGGCGGTGGAGGGGCGGCGGCCAGGCGGCCGACTCGCAGCGGCCGCAGTCGCTCCTACACGCGACGCCGAGCCATGGCGCGCCAAGCCCGCTCTGCGAGGGTCCTCCTTCCGCTTCTTCCCCCCTCTCTTTTCTTCCCACCAGCCTCTGGACCATTCTCTATCTTCCTCTCGTGAAAAATAAACACCGCATTCAATTCGGCCAACACGTGCTTTCCGGCTGAATGTGTGACCGGGACAGACGAAAACATTGTCTTCCTTCGTTTCGAACGGCAAAGCTCTACCGTTTACACGACACGATAGCTTCTTACTGTGGACTGGCACCTGCACTGACACCCACGTACCCTCTGTCACTGCCAAAAGGAGGGCGCCACGCCGAGGCAATGTCCTCGAGTTTCCCCGCCGAAGCCGCGTAGTATTCCGTCTGGCATGAAGTCCGGCCACGTGGTCGCGTCGAGATAGAAGGGCGGCGCGCGTTGCCAACCGCCGGCGAGTGCGCGGCGTGTGCGGTGGCCATGGACTGCTGCAACTACGTGGAGTACCGCAGCCAGCAGTACGGCTACCACCACCAGCAGCAGTACGCGCCGCACTACGGCCAGCCGCACTGCTACCAGCCGGGCTACTACCACGCGGGGGCGGGTCCGCAGCCGCCGCCACTGCCGCCTCCGCCGCCTCCCGCCTGCTACGAGCCGCCGCCGCAGCCCTCCTACTGCGGTGAGTTGGCAGCCGTGGCCGCAGCAACAGCTGATCGCGCCCGCCTGCCCCAGTTAACGCGCGCGTGGCGGTCGAAGCCCCCACATCTGGCGCGCTTCGCAGAGACCTCACCGACACTCGCTCCGCTGCTCGGAGCCATATCGACCCGCTCCTCACTCCTACATCGCGGAATAAATCATCGCAAAACAGATTTAATTATCCCGTAAAAGATTTCTAAGTATGTTGCTTGTAACGACTTTCACTACAAAATATTATCTGTAAATTGTTCCAGCCACTTTCTAATGCCAATATCATCAGATGAATATATTTTTTCATCGTTGAATTTATTTTTAACGTGTGCTCTCTGTTTGGCAGGCAGAACTGTAGCGAGGAGGTTATGTGTCGTATTGCATGCATATTTTGACGATGATGTTCTCTGAACGCTGTCGTAACGAATTGTGTGTTTGTCACTAAACACATTTCAGTGTTGCAATATTTTGCAACTTTACAATTCAACCTTCATTTCTGATAGACTAAGGAAAGTCTTAAACAAATTTACGTTGTGCCGTTTATCAAATTGCCGTTACACCATTCAAACTTACCTACGTAGCATCTGAATTACGTCCACGAACAATGCAGCTGTATTATTATATTACGGGGAAAGAGGATCAAACTGCCCGTCTTCAACAAAACACTTAATATAGTAAACTGAAAGATATTCTCTGTCATGAACCTTCTTTCTTAGTGTCTACTAATAAAAGATTTGTCTTCCAATGATGCACTTAACTTATTACGCATTATGCTGAAACTAAAGTACATGCACTAAGTCGTCGCTGGTAGATATTGCCACGTACTGGCCATACCTTACTCTTCCCGCCTTCCTTCCTAAATAACGCCTGTGAACAACCTGCATAATCATAATTAGTACTCTCAGTCATTGCTGTTTTATTATTCTGCTGTCTTTGCGTAGTCGCCAACTTACTTTTATGAACGGTGCCACTGTACCATAATATTACGAAGATCGCTACTTTTATGAAAGGTGCAACTGTACCATAATATTACGAAGAGTGCTGGGTAAACTGCTCGTAGCATAGCATATAAGATAACAACGTAATATGACTCACATTCTGCTGCATTGAACTCTTCCTTTCAGTTTTCGGAAATAAAGGTTCATCTTATAATGATAGTGCCGACCTAGTGCGATTTCTTTACAAACTAAAATACTGCTCCATGGCGCTCGTAGATATTACCAAGTCCTAGGCGTTCGTAGCTTTATTCTGCGTACTACCTGAATCGTTGTGGTAAAAAACCCACATATTTATAATTTGTATAATAACATTGTGAAGAAACAAAGAACCCATCCTCTCCATAAAATAACCACCATCACTTGACCAGAACGCCTATGAAAGCGCAAATAAAGTTGTTTCAATACTGATTTAGTTCCTTTAAACTGTAAACGTAGTTACATCGTGCCTATAGCTATGATTCCCTTGGTTCTCTCATCTGTCTAAATGTAAGTGAAAAATATCTCCAGCCAACGTAGGTCGTGTGCCTTTACTACACTGACCTCCTTTAACATTTCGAAAAGGCATGGATTCTGACAGGAAAAATTTGCTGTCGCCTCCACTTCTAGCGCATTTTCCACATTTATTTCGCCTTGATAATTTCTATCACCGTACTTACCAAAGACAATGATAGTAATAGAAATTCAATGTACCAGAAATGCAACCTTTAAAAATTCGCCAAACAGCAGGAGAAGGAGTTGTTCTGAAGTTTCGGCTGTTTGGATTTGATATACAGTATTTCTGTGTGGTCACTTTGTGACCTGCTTCTATAATAGAACGTTGGTAAAGCAAAGTAGAGAGCTTTTCTCCTCCTACATCACGTCAAACGAATGCTGGGATGGTTCCTCAGCAATACTGCGGCCGGTTCCCTCCTAATACTGTCTCACCTTGAACTAGCGTATAGTTCCCAATAATCTGGATGTGGACGGATCGTTGACCCCTAGCCTTAGTTATAAAGGTAGCTGCTTTGCCAGGCATATAAGGTCCCAAAGTTGCTGGTTTAATCATGCCATTCTCCACTGGGACATCCGCAGTAAAGCTCAGAACTATTTCTCGAAATAGCTAAGTTAACACAACGCCACACAAGCGTTGTTATACGATTATTTACATGCAACGCCGTACTAAAGCACTATTTACTCAAAATCACACAACAATATGTAGCAATCATTGTAATATGTATTTTCGTTCCATGTTTTTATAAGGATCTGCACTAATTCTGTGAAAAAATTAGCATCATTTTATGATAAAAATTGCATTTTAATCGATCTGTTCCTAAGCAACGGGAAGAACACCGCAGAAACGTATGTCGGCTTTAATTTCTCTCAGGGAAACTCCGACGTCTCCGCATAAAAGCTAACAATGAAAATAAATGGTGTGCGAGCTCTCGAGTAGTCATGCGAATTTAATATCCATATATATAATACGAACATCAATCAAAAAGAATCACTTCTTACATATATGTAGAATTTTGATGAGAATGCAACCAGCCTGTCGAATGCAGTTTTGGTCGCGCTGTAACATTGCAGTTACATAGGAGCCTGTTCCGGGCAGGCTACAGTACATTTCCAAATAGTAGTTGTATTTAGTAACTATTCACTATTCTTACCTTTGTGAATTTACAAGAGAGAAAAACGTTTTTAACATTACGATTTTACGCACTCGCTGTAAAATGTTTTGCCGTTGTAGAGTAGTTTTGCGCCTATTCCGAATATTTTATTAAGTAAGTAAGCAATTTTATAAACGCAACGTACAGCAACTTCCGCAAATCAGACTATGCAACACACAGTACGTGAAGTTACCGACAGAAATTCCCTCTTGTTACCGACTTATAGCCGAAAAGTTGTTTTTTCGAAGACTATCTTTTCGAGGATGGGATTCATAGTCATCTAATACTTATTAAAGGACATCGTTGTCTCATTTGAATGCTAAAACTACTGCATTTAAAAACTCCATTAGCAATTTCGACCTTTGACCATTATTAAACTGAACCATTTTGTGCTTTAGCACACGTCAGAATTAAAATACCAGACATTTTATTGCATGTAGCATATCCTCATACGTTCTACTGTATGTACAGCGCATTATGTGATCTAGGGCATCCTTGTATTTGTGTTCTTCCTAAGACTGGAAATTTCTTTTCCAGATCTGATTTCCCGTACAATGTCGCTATGTTTTTCCGTTGGTATGCAGTTACGCACTTTCGACAAGAATGTAAGGAAGAAATTACTTAACACAACGTTAATAAGACTGTCATTTCTGAAATGACATTATGTGAATACATATATTCATCAGTATATCTACTACTTCTGATACTAATTTTTATTATTACATAGTGCTCCCTTACTATGCGTATTCTTATATCAACCCAGTAAGGACGTAAGAAAGGACGTGAAGGTTTAAGCAAGGACCTGAAGCTCGTAAACTTGTCCAGTGAAATAAATTCACAAATAAATAAATGTGTTGAAGCAGTAAATTGTTCCACTTGATAATGACATAAGGCTGAAATTTCAATTTCTAAATGAAGTTATTTTAATATTCAGTAACGATAATATGTTTAAGACGTTTTCGCGGATTGTATTTCACATTACATAATGGTTAGGAAATAGCGCGGAATAGGGAAACGTTAACTATGATTAATCGTGTAGTAACGAACATGTGCTTTTAAATCCTTTCGGTGGATTTATATGTAGATGAAATTATCAATCGGCACCGCTTTCTGGAAGCTGTTTCGACTGTTTTACGACTTTGTTGATTATATTCATCGTTAAGTTTAAACTCAGGGCGCTCACCGATTAGTCGTAGGGCGCTACACCGCATGCTGTGACGCGACTGGATACAGGCCCTGATCATGAATTAGTTATTTCGTTGATAACCTGGCGTGAATGACACGAGCACGCTAAAGCATTCAGAGTCTTCACTGTTCGCTACATGTTTAACTCGTGTAGTCTCCTATTCACAACTCATTGGACATTCGCTTTCCCTGTCCTATCAGTCGTTCTCATGTGGTCTTCTCGTTCGTATGCTCCGTGAAAAAATGTGAAGTTGCTTTGTACTCAGTTGTGTGAGACAGGCGCGGAGAACCGTCATAAACCAGCTATCCTAAGTCTTCGAGACGATGGTGTAAACTAAATCCTTCGGTACCGGTACATCAAAACTGTGTGTTTTGTGTTTAAAGTGCTCAAAGAGATTAAAAAAAAAAACATTGATTCACTGTCTACTTTTGAGGTCTCAACAATACGCTCTTAAATTACACGTACCTCTACGAACATGAAATGGCATATGTCTGCGATTGATTTTTCTGTTGCTCGTTTTCTCTCGTACCCGTCCCTTTCCGTTTGATTTATTGTGTAGAACATTACAGTGTTTTACTGTGTAATATTTTATTGTTCTTACGAATTGTCGTAAATGGAATTTGAAGTTATATTATTTGCCGGCTGTTCGTCGTTTTTGCGAATCATATGTACAGAGAATTTGACGTTTTGTTGTCGGGGTGTTAAGATTCGTTAATGCTACAGCTGTAGCCGAACACACTCCTGGCGCGGATACCAGCTGCGTGTAGTGCAGCACAGCTGCAGCTCAGCTCTAGGTTAAATGCGCCCGCAAGGCGACGGCAGCACAACTGCTGGTTAAATGCGCCAGTAAGGCGATGTGCAAGCAACGAGACTCCAGCGCATGCGTACTGTAATAATCGTAAGTGTACGCAACTGCGCAAGTCAAGGCGTCATTTATGTTCCGCGGGAAGTGGCTTTTAATGCGATAACAACAAACGCGGAGGGGAATATGGCGCAAATTTTACTTCCACGTTAAACTTACGATGAACAGAGCATATATCTGCGCCGTGTTACGATGATATGCGAGCATAAGAACAGGTTGCCCTGTTGTATACGGCACGTGGTTGGAGATGATAGGGGACAGGGGAGACCTTGAACTGTGTTCCTCGGTGTATGCTACGTACGAGCGCAGCGCGCGCACACGCAACCACTCAATCAGATCACAGCGTTGTCAAGTACGCGCTGCAACCTGTTGAATCGGCCTTGCGGCGTCCGCTCTTGGGCGTATGCGGTGGAGGACCGCTGCGGTTAGCCAGCAGCTGCGCGGATCATTATCTGCCCAGCCCCGAAACCCATCATCCAGTGGGTTTTAAGTGGTGAGTGCTGATACTCCCCGAGTTGAAGTTCGCAACGGACGTCGAAACACGAATAGCTATTGTAAAATATAACTATGCCGATCAGCAGTGCAGTTGAGGTGAATACAACGATTGCAAACGGCCATAACTACGATGGTGACTGTAAAAGCAAAGAACGTACTGATCTTATGGGCCTCGCAATTCTGCTCCACCCCAACGTCGTTCCGTAGACTGTCCTAATCGTTACTTGCCATTATGACTTAGCAGCGAGCGGGAATGGTCGTTTGTTGTTCATTGGTGCGTTTTTTTTAAATGTGTGACAAAATTAATGACAGATCACAAACGCAGAAATTACATTTATGAAATTTACATATCGATAACAGAGGTTTATGGAAATGCGATGAATGAAGCTGCAGTTCGAAAATGGTGCATCATTAATTCCGGACGACCGTATATTCATGACGAAGAACTATCATGCCGACATTCAGTTTTGCCTGACAAACTCAAATCAAGGATCGAGGAAAAAATTCAGCCAGATAGTCGTTTCACTAATGATGAATATAAATTATGATTTCCTGAGATTTCAATATAAGTACTGTTAGCTGCGATTTGGGCTATAGAAAGGCGTATACCAGAAGGTTTCCTCAACCTTTGAGAGGTGAACACGAAAAGCAACTAGTGGGAGCGGTACTGACTTTTTTAACTCGTTACGTCAATGATGGCAAGGAGTAATATTACTGACAACGAGACTATGCTTCGCTTGAAGTTGAAGTAAAGCGCCACTCAGTGGAATGGGATCATTCACGATGCACACAAAGCCTAGAGAAGATACCATAAATACAATCGCTTACTTTCAGACCCTTCACTCATTACGTCGCGCCGTTCAAAACAGCGGCATTGTACTTCTTCACGAGATCACGTGCCTGCTTCATGCTACGTTGACGAAAGAGTAGATTCAGCAGTTTAAACGGGAAATTTTTGAACATCCGCCATATAGCCAAGACTTGGCTCCAGGTGATTACCATCATTTTCCCAAATTGAAGAAATTTTTGAGCGAAAGCACTATGGATACAACGACGAACTGAAAGAGTGGTTCAGTAGCTTGGCGGCATCTGAGTATGCAGAAGGCATAGAAGAGCTTGTGGAGCGCTACTGCATATGTTTTCGTGCTACTGCAAATGGTTTTCATTTGAACGGCTATTAGCTATAAAAATAGCTAAGATACCAAAATGTGTTTTTCATTATCTTGACTAAAAAGTCTGATGAAACAAACATTCTTTACTTTTAGAATGACCCTCTATTTAGCAGTAATGAGACATCCATAACAACTAAATAGGATATAAAAGAGAGTTAAAAACTCCAGTCGTTGCGGAAACGTTCGAATTATGCTACGGCAATAGTGGAAGCAATGGAGGAAGAAACATTTGCCGCACATCTTATTTTTAGCAGTGAGGCCATCTCCTACACAATGTGTAAGATCAGCTGGCACATTTCATTAAGGAATACAGACAAGTCTTCGTATTGGTTAAATATTAGCGTGACTCACCGAAAAATAATGTCAGGAAGAAAATTGTACAGTCCATACTTCTTTGTTGAGCAACGTGTTTTCGACAAACAGTTTCATGGAGCAATGACTGATGCCGCAGCTTGACACAGATCCCACGGATTTCAGCGCTTCCCCGTTGGGATATGGAAGGGTGCACATTTTTAAATCAACATCTCCCAGGCCATTGGATCGATCGTAATGGATAGGACGACACTGTCTTCTGCTCTTGGCCACCTACAACTCCGGGTCTAACTCTCCATGGATCTTTTTTAAAGGGATTGTGTGACAGTCCCTTTGTTTGTGCGTCCATCGCCGAAAACAATTCCGGGACTCAAACTGCGCGTTTCAAATGCACTCGCGCCGATGACGGCATATATTCTTTTTAATGTATAGTATGAAATGGATTAGTGCTTAGATGTTGTCCGTGTGGCAAAGAGATATAGAACATCTATAAAAATACCTAAAGTTTTGTTGGACTTTCTTTTATGACCTACGTAATTTCTTTCGATGTATCACTATGCATTAAATAATTATTGCCGTTCGTAGTCGCTGTATTCATTTTGAATCACCGTGTGTTTAAAACTTTTATAGCGGAAATAAGAAAGAGTAAACGGAATCGAAACTCCAAGGAGAAACCATAAGGCAATCAAGATGGTGATCTGAATTCGACTTGAGAAGTGCGCAGCTTGATACATTGTAATACATCGGAATCGATCATTCTAGATCCATTCAAGATAGCGGCATGTGCTATACGCAGAGGACTACGTAATTTTATTGCTTATTTAATCCACTTATCTCTACTATCAGCCGAAATATTGAAGCAAGTGTGATTAAATGGAAGGTATAATTTTTAACAGTTCTTGAAACGACGGGTATTGTGATTAAAACGCTCGTTAACCCTTAAATCACGAGATGTGGCCCATCAGACAGCGCGAAAATTTTCGAACCGTCTCCAACGTCAGTTCAGGCGAACTGCTTCTTAACTCTCCCTACCCTCCTTAAATCGCCAATCCTACGACGTTTTGCTGTCGGTTGCGTTATCGCCTTCTTTGTTTGTTATTGGCACATTATATTGACAGGTGTTGTGGTCTGCTAGACAGCGCTTCGGGATTACCTACCTCTTTTTTCTTCAGTATAGTACCAAATGTCTTCCCAGGGACGTGTCAGTTTCAGCGGTCGTGACTTTGATGAGATTATTAGTCGGTGGATGTCAGTGATATACATGGTGAATATAATTAAACTTACAAAACGCTGTAGAAATAACACCATTGGTCAAAATGACGTCAAATTGCAACGGAATATTATCGGAGAAGGGGGAAAACGTATGGCAGAAGAAAAATAAATAGTTACAAAGTGTAGCAGTAGATGGCGCTGTAAGCATCATAATTTAATAGTGGTCGACTAAAAATCACAAATTAATCATACAACAATGCCTAAGGTCTGCGTTTGACGCTAAACAAACTACACTACTCAGTGTGCTTTGGTGTACAGGTCTGATTCTGTTAGTTACGTAAGCCCATCCACCACGGCAAGGTTATATCATATCGGATGGGAAAAATCGATTTTTAATTGTCCTGAGGCTACGAAACACATAAAAAGCATCACATACATAGGATTTTAATCGTCCCGAGGCCAAAAACTGCATAAAAAGCGCCAGTCACATCGGTTTTTAGTTGTCCTAAGGCCGAAAACCGCATAAAAAGCATCAATCAAAATCAGGTCGGATTATTAATTTCCGTGTGACTCGCGCAAAACATGTTCAATATGCTGTCTACCGTTTTCTGCAACAAGTTGAAATCTAGGGACAGCATATCCCACAAGTGATCGAAGTGTTTCCGGGGTCACGTTCAAAATGTGTTGCGCAGTACAGCTAGGTTTGCAATCGGAACACTGAATATAATATCTTTCAGATAGCCCCACAGCCAGAAGTCACACGGATTAAGATCAGATGATCGGGACGGCCAGGCTGTAGGGAAATTCCTGCTGATAATTCTAGCATTTCCGAAATGGCAGCTTCAGCAGCTGCTTAACTGGATTTGCAATGTGCGGAGGTGCGCTATCTTACATAAAAATGGTCCCATCCACGATGTTGGAGAGCTGGAATGACGTGGTTGCGAAAAGACGCTCATAGCGCTTACCAGTGACGGTACAGGTAACAGCACCGGAAGCACCTGTCTCTTCCAAAAAAGTATGGCCCTATGATGAATGATGCCGTAAACCCGCACCACACAACGTCATTTTCAGGGTGAAGTGGTACTGGTTGATTTTCGTGTGGATTTTCCGTTGCCCCTATTCGACAATTCTGTGTATTGATACATACTGTCAGATGGAAGTGGGCTTCGTCTGTCCAGAAAATCTTCTACGGCCAATCATTGTCAACGTCCATGCGAGCGAGAAATTCTAAAGCAAAGGTCTCCCTTGCTGGCAGGTCAACACGAAGCAGCTCGTGCACATGGGTAATTTTGAATGGATAGCAAAGAATGATGTTTCATACGATTTTACGCACCGTGCTCACGGGTATGTCCGATGTTCGGGCAATTCTCCATGCACTACACGTTTACACATCACCACTCGTCTCCTCCTGCATTGTTGTGCCACTGCTTCCACTGACGTCGAATCAATTCGTTCGCACCCTCTACTACCAGGTTGCACACCAAAAGAACACGTCTTTTCGAATTTCCGAATCATTTTCTCCAGACCCACGGCAGTCATCGGACCAACGCCTTTTTTCAAACCCTTCAGTGTCCGGAACTTCTTCAGAGCGACGTGTGCACAGTCATCATAGTAATGGTTCAAATGGCTTAGAGAATTATGGGACTTAACATCTGAGGTCATCAGTCCCCTAGAACATAGTTTAACTAACCTAAGTACATCACACACATGCATGCCCGAGACAGGATTCGAACCTGCGACCGTACCGGTCGCGCGGCTCCAGACTGAAGCGCCTAGATCCGCTCGGTCACAACGGCCGGCCATTCTAGTAATACAGCCTTACAAGCGGAGCGCGATCCTGCATAGGACAAGCCACGTACCCGGCGTGTTTATACCAACTTCAATGGGTCGTGCGCATGACAGGTGTTTTCATTTACATATTCTGACACATCAAACTCCATCTATTGATCAGTTTTCTTCTGTCATACGTTTTCCTCGTTCTCCGATAATATTCCGTTGCAATTTGACGTCATTCTGACCAGTGATTTTATTTCTACAGCGTTTTGAAATTTTAACTTCAATTATAATCACCCTATAGATTAAGAAACAGACGGAAAAGACGGCGATCTTACAATAGCCAGTGATCACAGTTCTGCTAGCGAACAGATTATTCAGACCAAGAATTTCAAGGCAGTTGTGATGGGGACCATCCTCTTCCTCCAGGGAAGTACTCAAAGTGTTAGTTAAAATCAAATGTGTTTTGAGCGGTGATAAAGAAAAATGTAGATCCCAGCAATGAATGTCAATTTTGTAGACTTTATTTTTGTATCTTTCAAGTGCAATTTTAAACCCTGGAATTTAGACATATGTGAACATTTAGTTGCTATAAATAAAGATACTACAATTTCTCGGACTGTACAGTTCGTTTATGTTTATTGTTTAAAAAGCCGCACAAAAGTATGTGATTTTGTGTTATAAATGGTAAAATACTGATGAATTATTTACAATAATAAAACCAACAAGGGGTATTTAAACAACACTTAAATAATTGTAAAATAATTGTTAGATAACGTAAATTAAAAATTTCAGTGATTTGCTTCCTAAATCTCGGGTTATTAACACAGGGGTCCTAGAGACTCCACTTCGCAGAATGCGTTACATAAGTCACCTCGTGAGTTCAGGGAGAACGATGGCGTAGCAAGTTTTCTCAAAACTATCCGAGAAATGAGCTGAAATTGAAAATTAAGGCGTCTTGAATCGGCTACAGTGGCACAAACAATGACAACTGGTGCTAATGGGAACATTCATTTCGCCACTTTTATGTAAAAGTGATTTGCAACATCGTCAATAAAATCATTATTCATCTCCACACAGAGACTCTTTATTTCGAAATTTGAAGGCCCTCTTAAACTTTTCCTCATGACCTCGTACCGATTCTTAAGTGTTGTGATTTATACTTCATGCATTTAATCTTCATCGTACTGATATTCGCGTTTCTATTGGCCCTAAATGACGCAGAAATTAACAGTAGTAATGAGTATAGACGAAACGGTGATGGGTAAAATGTTTAGACGCAGTTGTGTAAGGTTCCTACAATTTATTATAATACGCGCAGCAGGGCCGCGTACCTCGGGAAGCCCAGCAAAGACTTGCCGAATCCATGCTAGGCAAAATGACGCTTAACTGCGTTCCAAAGGTGGGCCAACACGCTCTTACGAATCAGTGTGGCTGGGCTCAGTTCGGAAATCCGCCTTGAGTAGAGAGTCTTCTCAGACCTACCAGTTCTTATTTTTGTATGTACGGGTTATTATTTAACTCCATATTGTGTGTCGTTTGTGTTGGTGATTGTATATTGCAGAGTTTTTCATTATTGTGAAGATATTTTCACAGAAACAAAGGTAACTGTGGTAACAAACCAAGTAACTCACAATTACGTCATTAGTCTTTAACGGACCACCGGAAAACAAGGAGACCTTATACCAAAATACTCAGAAAATACCTGGTGAAGAGCCTCTGTAATTTTGTAAATGGCTCTGAGCACTATGGGACTTAATATCTGAGGTCATAAGCCCCCTAGACTTAGAACTACTTAAACCTAAGTAACTTAAGGACATCACACACATCCATTCCCGAGCCAGGATTCGAACCTGCGACCGTAGCAGCAGCGCGGTTCCGGACTGAATGTAATTTCGTAGATGGAATTTGTATTCACCCTGTATAGTTGCTGTTTCTTGTTATTGTTGTTGTTGTGATAACATACAGATTTCAGGGCAGTAACGGCATGGTTATCAGCCTTCTTACTGAATACGAAGTAAATAGTTATTGAGAATAAAGTCTTTCCTTTTAATCAGTCCTCTTCGGACAATCGCTCAAGCACATATATTAGACACAGGGCATTTAGCAATGACAGTAGAGACTGTGGTCGCTTATCAGCATATTACAGTGGCTAACGAAAATCACGCATGAGAACTTGTATGTCTACATGCACGTTCTTAACACTTTTCTCGCGCCTAAACAAACAGTAGTTTAGACGTGACATAAAATACTAAATAAAATGAGAATTAGCTGAAAAAGTGCTAAAAGTTATTACCTGGTGCGCATGGATAGATGACCACTAGTAAAAATCGAGAAAATGTCCATTACTGTGAGAACAAGGAAATCTTGAATGTGAAAAACCTCTGGAAATAACCTTCGTGGAAGGTTGGATTAACCAGATCATTCACTGGGCGAGCGACGCAATGTGTTGTCCAACGTGTATGGAAACAGCTGTTTTCACAGCAGTTGCGCTCTTCCAAAGCAGGAAATACCTGTTTTACAAGGGCGTCTCGATGACATGCAGACGTCATGGTACACCTGAAGGGCTCTATGGGTATATTTTCCCTTCAAACAAGAAAGGACCGAGGATAACTGTGCTCATGAATCCACACCACACAGTCGGCGAGTGCAGTGGCTGTTACTGCACAACACGTGGCTTAACAGTACCCCAAATATAGCAGTATTCACAGCTCGCTGTCGTGTAAATTGTTCGCGGCTACGTCTCATTGACTTCGATCCTTGCCAGAAACCGAAGCGCAAATTCAGAACGTTGCTGCGGATCATGAGGTTTCAGTTGATGCATCGTTTGCGTCTTGCACGAGCACCTCAAAACTTGCCGTACTGTTGACCATTCCCAGCGTTAACTCTCGTGAGTCGTGACACTGCGCGAGCAGTAGCACTATCCGGGGCACGCGCTGCAGGGTCAGTTACAACAACAGCAACCTTGTCAATGGAAATGGAAATGAGCATTTGGCGTCATTGGCCGGGAGGCCCCTTGCGGGGCAGGTCCGGCCGCCTTGGTGCAGGTCTTATCACATTCGACGCCACATTGGGCGACCTGGGCGCCGGATGGGGATGAAATGATTATGAAGACAGCACAACACCCAGTCCCTGAGTGGAGAAAATCCCCGACCCAGCCTGGAATCGAACCCGGGCCCGTAGGACGGCAATCCGTCACGCTGACCACTCAGCTATCGGGACGGACACCTTGTCAATAACTTCCACCAGAATAAGATACCTTCCTCTTCTAGATGCAACGCAAAGTTCACCAGAGTTTCGAAATTCACTATCATCTTCTTAAAACGATTTAATGACATGGCACCTTCTTCATACTTCATACCTTCCAGTCCAGTTACTCTCTTAGTGCAGCACTGAAACTGCTGCTGTTCACATAGCATAGTTTCACGAACAGTGCACAGCCTCTCTCCTCAATAGCGATACTCTTAACTCACAGTCATGGTTTGTCAAATGACAGCATGGTTGTCATTTCTTCATACAAATAGTGCACAGCGCCAGATTTGCACGTGGTGGCCAAAACTGAAGCTAATTTTTCTCGAGCGTAAATCGGTTCCACGTTAACGCAGTGGCGTATCTAAGAAGTTTCACTTCTATACGAAAAGTATAGCCCACACTGGACCTCCGGAGTAATGACTGTGTCAGAATTGTAACACTGATTCATATAATTGTAACTGATGTGATCATTGACTAAAAGAGGATGAATCAGCAACTTTGAGATACATTAAAATAGTGTACCCAACAACTTGGGCAGAGACCTGACAACAAACAAGATCGTAAAACCTTTCCCACACTCGTCTCATTGTTCTGTTAAAAAAGTGTTGTGGGCTCCAGTCGTAAGGCTTGTTGTTTGCAGCTACTCGCTGCTAGTCTATAGTGCTTAAAATAGGTAAGATTATCATAGCAAAAATTTCAATCGCTGGGCGGTAAATATAGCGTGCATAAAAAGTCATATTCGATTAAAGGTGGAGTGCGTTGAACAAAATTGATGACAACTTACGTAAATTGGTATGTTGAAAGAGATCAATGGGGACAGTAACTTTCGTGCCAAAAACTGTGAGACCACCTGCTTAGTAGCGTGTTGCTCCATCTTTGGAACGCAAAACAGCTGTGTTTTTGCGTGGCATAGATTCGTAAGGTACTTGGCCAGTTTGCAGAGGTATGATATCTACGGACAGGTCACGAAATTTCCATAAATTACAGGCCGGTGCCATGTGAGCGCGTATGTGTTATATAGAGTCCAGATCAGGAGAATTTTTTTGGCCAAAACATCAAAGGGCGTTCACTAGCATGCCTCCCGAAACAATGTACAACGGTGTTGGATTTGTGACCTGGACTGTTAATCGTCATTGAAGATGCCATGGCTGTTGGGGAAGAAATCAAGCGTGAAGGCATGCAGGTGGTCCGTGGTTCATACCTGAAATTATGCCTTGAACTACTATCACAGATCGCATGCAGTCCCAGGTGAATGTCCCCCGCAGATCTGTAACCATGATTCGGTGCATGTTTCGAGCAACCGTTCGCCTGCATAACTGCTAATTCGGAGACGGCCATCGACTTGATGTAACATGAAACGTAATTGAGACGTCCAGGCGACACGTTTCCATTGATTCGTGGTCTAACCTTGATGGTCCTGTGCCTACGGCAATAGCAATTGACTATTTCCTTGTGTCAACATGGGAAAACAAAAGGGTCGTCTGCTGCGGGACCCCATGTATAACAGTATTCACTGAACGGCCTGCTCCGAAAGGATCTGCTACTGATCGTCGACTGTCCTGATATACAGAGCGACCAAACCACCGAACTCCACTTCCTTTGAAGTGGCGGTGGACGTCCAACACTTCGTCGTCTACCGTTTACCGTTCTTCAACCACTTGCCACGACAGTAACTGCCGACTATCTTCGCCGTTTCGAGATGCTCATTTCGAGGATTCGGGCCATAGCAATATGCTCTTTGTGAACGTAGTTTCCTTCAGTAAATTTCCCCATTTGCGACTCATAATAACGCTACAATTATTCCTCATTCGCCCCTGATTCGCTTATATACTTCTGCGTCGCGTGACCTTAGGTAACAGTTAATCTTGCGACGGGCTGTGGTCAACCTGTTTTAGTTCATCAGTGCATAAATCGGCAGTGGAACTGGTGTCGGAAATGCGAAGAACGGCTTTTTGCTGCGCCGAAGCGGTTGCTAGACGCCTCGTATCCATGCAACCCGCGTAACACGGCATGCGGGCTGCAGATGTTCGCTGTGGTAGGCGACGCCCGTAGTGGAAATGACACGCTAGCTGCGATGCACAGAGTTACACATTTGACCATAACTATTTTTTACGTGCTTCACTTAACTGTTTCTACATTCTTTAGTGTATGTGTCTTACGACAGGTTTCAACTGCAGGCTCGCCATTGTATCCTGCTCTGAGCATCTTGCTTCATTATTTGTACACTCATCAAAAAAACTTTCGCATCACCTCGGTTCACAGAACTCCTGAAGATAGACGCTAACTGTGGATATTGTATCACAGACACAGTCCCTTTGGCTGTTCAGAGATGTCACTAAACCCGCCCAAAGATGTGAACAACCATGCAGGGGCAGCGCCTATTAGACGGAGGGGGTTCGACAGCCGATCGGTTCCAGTCATTCCACCAGGACGGAGGTACACGGCTCGTGTTGTCTGTAGTTCAACCATGCCTAGACGGTCAATACCGGGGTTCGATGGCATCCGCATTGATATTTTGTGGCAGGAAGGGCTCTCAAGAAGGGAAGTGTTCAGGCGTCTCAGAGTGAACCAAAGCGATGTTGTTCGATCATGGAGGAGATACAGAGAGACAGGATTTGTCGATGACATGCCTCGCTCAGGCCGCCCAGGGGCTACTACTGCAGTGGATGACAGCTACCTCTGGATTATTGCTCGGAGGAACCCTGACAGCAATCCCACCATGTTGAATAATGCTTTTCGTGCAGCCACAGGACGTCGTGTTACAACTCAAACTGTGCGCAATAAGCTGCATATGCGCAACTTCACTCCTGGCGTCCATGGCGAGGTCCATCTTTGCAACCACTAAACCATGCAGCGTGGTACAGATGGGCCCAACAACATGTCGAATGGACCGCTCTGGAGAGGCATCATGTTCTCTTCACCGATGAGAATCGCATATGCTTTCAACTAGACAATCGTCGGAGGCAGCCCGGTCAGGCTGAACGCCTTTTACACACTGTCCAGCGAGTGCAGCAAGGTGGAGGTTCCCTGCTCTTTTTGGGTGGCGTCATGTGGGGCCAACGTACGCCGCTGGTGGTCATGGAAGGCGACGTAACGGCTGTACTATACGTGAATGTCATCCTCCAACCGATAGTGCAACCATATCGGCAGCGTATTGGTGATGCATTCGTCTTCATGGACGACAATTCGCACCCCCATCATGCACATCATGTGTATGATTCCTTCAGGATAACGACATCGCTCGGCTAGAGTGGGCACCATATTCTCCAGACATGAATCCTTTCGAACATGACTGGGATGGATTGAAAAGGGCTGTTTATGGACAACGTGACCCATCAACGACTCTCAGGAGTCTACGCCGAACCGCCGTTGAGGAGTGGGACAATCTGGACCAACAGTGCCTTGATGAACTTGTGGATAATATGGCAAGACGAATACAGGCATGCATCAATGCAAGAGGACGTGCTACTGGGTATTGTGTATATATTCGTCCTCTTCTAATGTCGTGTGTCTGTCCTAGTAACTAATACCTGCATCTTAATACTGTAGCAATCTGTGCAACTCTGGCTGGTGACTGAAACTAAGTGGTAAATACACGATATATTCAAATGGCTAGGCGCGGTTGTAAGTTTGGTGGTGAGCGGGGGTGTCTCAATTTATTAGTGGGTTTATTATTGTGGATCGCAGGAGTGTTTTGTAAGCTATTTCCTCCGTAAACTTATTGCATCTGCACAGTATCTTAGCAATGAAACGAAGTGTACCCAGCAGCGATATCTATTACAGAGCCTGTGCCATAATATCATTTCATATACCCTTAACTTGTTTTCCCAGCTATTTGAAGTTATTTAAATAACATAAAATACGGCTGTCTGCCCGTCGAAAGCATCGGGATTAATGGATAACTTCAGATTTCGATTTTTTTTCTTTCATTTGGTTTTTCATTGCTTGTGGATAATCAATGGCCTCCCACTCCCCCTTCCTTATTCGACACAAAGACACACATGACCGATTCCTTAAAGAATCACACTCCTATGAACAAATCAGCTGCAAACGTCTGATTATTTTACAAATGAGTTGATATGTTGAATATTTGACGGTAAGTATCTAAAAACTTTATAGTTGAAGACCCAAAACCCAAATTACGTTATTTTTTAGTTGTTGTTGTTGTTGTGGTCTTCAGTCCTGAGACTGGTTTGATGCAGCTCTCGATGCTACTCTATCCTGTGCAAGCTTCTTCATCTCCCAGTACGTACTGCAGCCTACATCCTTCTGAATCTGCTTAGTGTATTTATCTCTTGGTCTCCCTCTACGATTTTTACCCTCCACTCTGCCCTCCAATACTAAATTGGTGATCCCTTGATGCCTCAGAACATGTCTTACCAACCGATCCCTTCTTCTAGTCAAGTTGTGCCACAAACTCCTCTTCTCCCCAATTCTATTCAATACCTCCTCATTAGTTATGTGATCTATCCATCTAATCTTCAGCATTCTTCTGTAGCACCACATTTCGAAAGCTTCTATTCTCTTCTTGTCTAAACTATTTATCGTCAATGTTTCACTTCCATACATGGCTACACTCCACACAAATACTTTCAGAAACGACTTCCTGACACTTAAATCTATACACGATGTTAACAAATTTCTCTTCTTCAGAAACGCTTTCCTTGCCATTGCCAGCCTACATTTTATATACTCTCTACTTCGACCATCATCAGTTATTTTGCTCCCCAAATAGCAAAACTCCTTTACTACTTTAAGTGTCTCATTTCCTAATCTAATTCCCTCAGCATCACCCGACTTAATTCGACTACATTCCATGATCCTCGTTTTGCTTTTGTTGATGTTCATCTTATATCCTCCTTTCAAGACACTGTCCATTCAGTTCAACTGCTCGAAAAATTTAAAATCAAAGCTGTGTAAAGTTTGTTGGGAGTCGCTAAGAGCTCTCATTGTCAAAAACTGGATGAGTATAGTATGGGTAATTTGTCCTCCGTTTCAGGAAACCTAGTCTTTCACGTATGTCAATGTTTTTGACGTCATATCTCCTGAAATATGTGTCGCAAAATAATATAATTTTGCAGGTACTTTCATTGGTACATGTATCTACTGTCTACAGACAGTTAGGAGTAAGGAAGGTAATAAATTAAAAGACTATGCTTGATGCTGAAGTTTTACTGTATGAATAGCGAAAATACAGTAAGCGATGAAATTTTTTCCTTCATTATTTTGTGAGGAGTGTCAAGGAGGATGAATTCTTAAAAAGATTTAAAATTATGTGCAAATTTTGTATGAAGTCACTAAGTGTTCTCATTCTCAAATAATCGATGAATATAATGGGCAGTGGTCATAATGTTTTTGTAGTCTGGGTAATTTGCGCACCGTAAGTTGCACTACCTCAGACACATGCAAAGTTTCTAACTCTCATTATTAACTTACTGTGTTAAATATCAACATAAGAGTATACCTTATGTAACTGGATGACAGCATTTTAAATTGCTCAGTTCGGTCAGTGATTATATGAAATCATGAAAATCGAATTTTTGTTGCCCCTGAAGCCTTTAGACGGGCATCCTGCTACAGTTTATGCACTGTGTTAGACGTTTACTAATACACATAGATATAATTAAAGGATGGCGCAGTGATATAACAGGACAAATACACGGAAGAGCCAAAGAAACTGGTACACTTGCTTAATATCGTGTAGGGCCCTCGCGAGCACGCTCAAGTGCTGCAACACGACGTGGCATGATGGACTCGACTAATGTATGAAGTAGAGTTGGACGGAACTGACACCATGAATCCTACAGGGCTGTCCATAAATCCGTAAGATTACGAGGGGGCGGAAATCTCTTCTGAATAGCAGGTTGCAACGCATCCCAGACATGCTCAATAATGTTCATGTGTGGGGAGTTTGGTGGACAGCGGAAGTATTTAAAATCAGAATAGTGTTTCTGGAGCCACTCTGTAGCACTTGTGGACGTGTGGGGTGTCGCATTGTCCCGCTGGAGTTTCTCAAGTCCCTCGAAATGCACAATGGACATGAATGGGTATATGTGATCAGACAGGATGCTTACGTAGGTGTCACCTGTCAGAGTCGTATCTAGACGTGTCAGGGGTCCTATATCGCTCCAGCTGCACACGTCCCACACCGTTACAGAGCCTCCACCAGCTTGAACAGACCCTTGCTGACATGCAGGCTCCATGGATTCATGAGGTTGGCTCCATACCCGTACACGTCCATCCGCTCGATAGAATTTGAAGCGAGACTCGTCCGACCAGGGAACATGTTTCCAGTCATCAGCAGTCCAACGTCGATGTTGACGAGCCTTGGCGAGGCGTAAAGTTTTTAATCGTGCAGTCATTAATGGTGTGCGAGTGGCCCTTCGGCTGCGAAAGCTCATATCGATGATGTTTCGTTGAATGGTTCGCATGCTGACACCCGTCGATGGCCCAGCGTTGAAATCGGCAGCAAGTTGTGGAAGGTTTGCACTTCTGTCACGTTGAATGATTCTATTCAGTCGTCGTTGATCCCGTTCTTGCAGGATCTTCTTTCGGCCGCAGTGATGTCGGAGATGTGATGGTTTACCGGATTCCTGATATAACGGTCGTACGGGAAAATCCCCACTTGATCGCTACCTCGGAGATGCTGTGTCCCATGGCTCGTGCTCCGACTATAACGCCACGTTCAAACTCAAATTTTGATAACCTGTCATTGTAGCAGCAGTAACCGATCTAACAACTGCGCCAGACAGTTGTTGTCTTGCCGGCTGCTGTGGCCGAGTGGTTCTAGGCGCTTCAGTCCTGAACCACGCTGCTGCTACTGTCGCAGGTTCGAACGCTGTCTCGGGCATGGATGTGTGTGATGTCCTTAGGTTAGTTAGGTTTGAGTAGTTCTTAGTATAGGGGACTGATGACCTTAGATGTTAAGTCCCATAGTGCTTAGAGCCATTTTTTTTTAACTTGTTGTCTTATATAGGCGTTGCCGACCGCCGCGCCGTATTCTGCCTGTTTACAAATCTCTTTATTTGAATACGCATAACTATACCAGTTTTTTTGGCGCTTCAGTGTATTTCGGTAGTAATGACAGCGTTGCAGTTACTGTTTCTGTTCAACCTCCGACATTTGCGCTGTTTTAATGGTGTGTCCGGCGTTACTGGAGTGGTAATACATACCTAAAT
The DNA here is from genome assembly GCF_021461385.2 of Schistocerca piceifrons. Classification (NCBI taxonomy): domain Eukaryota; kingdom Metazoa; phylum Arthropoda; class Insecta; order Orthoptera; family Acrididae; genus Schistocerca; species Schistocerca piceifrons. Next base: position 322,254,321 of record NC_060145.1, on the reverse strand, counting down.
TGCAGGAGATTCCTGGGCGGCGTCTACAGTACTATCAATGGAAGCATAAACCAAGCGGGTCACCGATTTCGCGCATGAGTCATACGTTTGTTGTGTACATACATAAAGACATCACATGATGTTCTAGCACGTTGTGCGCCTGAAGCGTTTTTGAGGAATGCAGCTTCAGAGTATTGCGAGCCTGTTACGCGCAATACGAGAGCGCCAACCATGGATCAGCGGTATTAGCATAACCGGTTTATTTAGGAGGCTACAAATTGTCCGTATTGCATTCGAGCATCGACATTTTTCTGATCTTCCACCAAATTCTTATATAGCTACAACGAATTAGGACTCTTCGAAAAAGATAGGTGATAATAATAATAATCACAATAATAATAACAATAATCGTTGTGGTACATTCGTGTTGACGTCTAGAAATAATATTGTTTGTGGATAGATTTATGTGGATATGAAAGTGAATTCATAGCGGACTGTATCTGCTTTTAATAACGTACACTGCATTCGCTATAGCGGATGATTTGTATCGCTAAATAGATGTCCATTTCATTCTGATTTTTATTATGTTTCGCCACAATTGCCCTATAATTATTATTATTGTTTCTTTTTGAGGAACCATAATTCGTGGAAGCTATAGAAGTGTTTGCCGGCAGATTACGAAAAATGTGAAAAAAATGGTATAACGAGAATCGTTAGCGGCACAGACAGGCTTTTATCCTGTTGCTCTAACTACCCAATAGCTGGCGCTTTTGTACGCCACTGAACAGAGTCGTAAAACTGTGAACGCCAATTTTTCCAGATCGACTGCGAAGCGCATAGTACTAGAACATTACATATCAGAGTGGCAATTCTTCTGGAAAACATGAAATTGTCAGGGAATTACATTTTACCTTGAAAAATCAGGGGTATCTCGGAGAATTTCAGAACTTTCATAAAATCTCAGGGAATTCTGCGTTTCTAACCTAGCATTGAAATTGAATTTTGTTGAGGTTTATTAATCACAAATTTTAAAATACCTAATATTTGAAAGTATGTTAATTATATGAACAGTATTCCATATAAGTTATCGGTGTTTAAAAACTGCGGTTGAATTACTGCTTATGCTGCCTCGGGCATGGATGTGTGTGATGTCCTTGGGTTAGTTAGGTTTAAGTAGTTCTAAGTTCTAGGGGACTGCAGACCACAGATGTTAAGTCTCATATTGCTCAGAGCCATTTGAACCATATTGCTTATGGCTGGTATAGTGCTCAGATGAGATGGAAGAAAAGTGGGTATTGTGGTATCTCCCGCTCACGTTTAATTCATCAGGAGCTTCTTGACACGACCTTCCTCGTCACACCTGGAATCCTAAGGGAATTTTTTTTCCAAGTTCTAGCAGCCACCTTGCGTATGTATGGCAACCATGCCTAAGATGAGCAAAACCGGTGACCTGTTAGTTTGTTTATTTGCAACATGGCCCACACACTATTTGTTGTAATACTGTGTGTGTGTGTGTGTGTGTGTGTGTGTGTGTGTGAGAGAGAGAGAGAGAGAGAGAGAGAGAGAGAGAGTGAGTGTGTGTTGTATCAAACGTTCAAATGTGTATGAAATCTTATGCGACTTAACTGCTAAGGTCATCAGTCCCTAAGCTTACACACTACTTAACCTAAATTATACTAAGGACAAACACACACACCCATGCCCGAGGGAGAACTTGAACCTCCGCCGGGACCAGCCGCACAGTCCATGACTGCAGCGCCCTAGACCGCTCGGCTCATCCCGCGCGGCTGTGTGTTGTACCATGCTGATTTTGAGAGAAGAAAGAGGGTGAAACTCCGTGCCGACAAATAGCCTACTCCTCGCTAATAACACAAAGGGGGCCGCTGCCAAGCTTAACGCTCCCATCAACAGTGTCAAATGCCCTGTTCCCTTGTAAGCTACTATATACACACCAATAGCTCGTAAGACTAAATTGTTAAGTGCGTAAGGTCACGCTTTTCGCCGGCCGAAGTGGCCGTGCGGTTAAAGGCGCTACAGTCTGGAACCGCAAGACCGCTACGGTCGCAGGTTCGAATCCTGCCTCGGGCATGGATGTTTGTGATGTCCTTAGGTTAGTTAGGTTTAACTAGTTCTAAGTTCTAGGGGACTAATGACCTCAGCAGTTGAGTCCCATAGTGCTCAGAGCCATTTGAACCATTTTTTTTCTGTCACGCTTTTCACATAGGCGGTCTAAGGAAACCGTCATTAACGTCCGCAAGTGGGCGCTTTCCCATCGGTGAAATATTTACACCTGTGCGTGCAATTTGTGCGTCCGTAAAGTGGCACGCAGGAGGCGGAAACAGATTAGAAAGGACAGTGGGCGATCACGCGCGACACGATGTTCGCGTCGCACTCAGCTGAGGAGGGAAATGTAAACGAGGAGGCGTGCCGCGGACGGGGGCTGCTGTATAAATCAGCAGCTGTGATTGGGCAGCGTTTGTCCTGCGTGCCGTGTCCAGTCGCTTTCAACAGGTGGCAGCGCGCCGCACGACGCCAAGGTGCATCGCCCGCGGCGCCGGCGCCTGCGACACAGCCATCGCCAGTAACTGGCCCGCTGGCGCTCGCTGCCCCGCTATCGAGCGAACGACTCCGCTGCAAGCTTGCCACTCTACACCCGCTTTTCTTTTTTGCGACTGCGAAGGTTCCTGAAGGGTGTGACACGCTTAGCGCGACCCGCGTTTTCATGCACTATGACCCACGTCACCAAACAATACAGTAAACTACACTACTGGCCATTAAAATTGCTACACCAAGAAGAAATGCAGATGATAAACGGGTATTCATTGGACAAACATATTATACTTGAACTGACATGTGATTACATCTTCACGCAGTTTGGGTGCATAGATCCTGAGAAATCAGTACCCAGAACAACCACCTCTGGCCGTAATAACGGGCTCGATACGCCTGGGCATTGAGTCGAACAGAGCTTGGATGGCGTGTACAGGTACAGCTGCCCATGCAGCTTCAACACGATACCACAGTTCATAAAGAGTAGTGACTGACGTATTGTGACGAGGAGGTTGATCGGCCACCATTGACCAGACGTTTTCAATTGCTGAGAGATCTGGAGAATGTGCTGGCCAAGGCAGCAGTCGAACATTTTCCGTATCCAGAAAGGCCCGAATAGGACCTGCAACATGCGGTCGTGCATTATCCTGCTGAAATGTAGGTTTTCGCAGGGATCGAATGAAGGGTAGAGCCACGGCTAGTAGCCCGTTTGAAATGTAACGTCCACTGTTCAAAGTGCCGTGAATGCGAACAAGAGGTGACCGAGAATGTAGTGTGAGGAGGACTATGCGAGAGGCGTTCAATGAATTCGAAAGTAAAGTTCTATGTGCTGACTTCGCAGAAAATCCTAAGAAATTTTTGTCTTGTGTCAAAGCGGTAGGTGGATCAAAACAAAATGTCCAGACACTCTGTGACCAAAATGGTACTGAAACAGACGATGACAGACTAAAGGCCGAAATACTAAATGTCTTTTTTCCAAAGCTGTTTCACAGAGGAAGACTGCACTGTAGTTCCTTCTCTAGATTGTCGTACAGATGACAAAATGGTAGATATAGAAATAGACGACAGAGGGATAGAGAAACAAATAAAATCGCTCAAAAGAGGAAAGGCCGCTGGACCTGATGGGATACCAGTTCGATTTTACACAGAGTACGCGAAGGAACTTGCCCCCCTTCTTGCAGCGGTGTACCTTAGGTCTCTAGAAGAGCGTAGCGTTCCAAAGGATTGGAAAAGGTCACAGGTCATCCTCGTTTTCAAGAAGGGACGTCGAACAGATGTGCAGAACTATAAACCTGTATCTCTAACGTCGATCAGTTGTAGAATTTTGGAACACGTATTATGTTCGAGTATAATGACTTTTCTGGATACTAGAAATCTACTCTGTAGGAATCAGCATGGGTTTCGAAAAAGATGGTCGTATGAAACCCAGCTCGCGCTATTCGTCCACGAGACTCAGAGGGCCATAGACACGGGTTCCCAGATATATGCCGTATTTCTTGACTTCCGCAAGGCGTTCGATAAAGTTCCCCACAGTCGTGGAATGAACAAAGTAAGAGCATGTGGACTATCCGACCAATTGTGTGATTGGATTGAGGAGTTCCTAGATAACAGAACGCAGCACGTCATTCTCAGTGGAGAGAAGTCTTCCAAAGCAAGAGTGATTTCAGGTGTGCCGCAGGGGAGTGTCATAGGACCGTTGCTATTCACAATATACATAAATGACCTTGTGGATGACATCGGAAGTTCACTGAGGCTTTTTGCAGATGATGCTGTGGTGTATCGAGAGGTTGTAACAATGGTAAAATTGTACTGAAATGCAGGAGGATCTGCAGCGAATTGACGCATGGTGCAGGGAATGGCAATTGAATCTCAATGTAGACAAGTGTAATGTGCTGCGAATACATAGAAAGATAGATCCCTTATCATTTAGCTACAAAATAGCAGGTCAGCAACTGGAAGCAGTTAATTCCATAAATTATCTGGCAGTAGGCATTAGGAGTGACTTAAAATGGAATGATCATATAAAGTTGATCGTCGGTAAAGCAGATGCCGGACTGAGATTCATTGGAAGAATCCTAAGGAAGTGCAATCCGAAAACAAGGGAAGTAGGTTACAGTACGCTTGTTCGCCCACTGCTTGAATACTGCTCAGCAGTGTGGGATCCGTACCAGATAGGGTTGATAGAAGAGATAGAGAAGATCCAACGGAGAGCAGTGCGCTTCGTTACAGGATCATTTAGTAATCGCGAAAGCGTTACGGAGATGATAGATAAACTCCAGTGGAAGACTCTGCAGGAGAGACGCTCAGTAGCCCGGTACGGGCTTCTGTTAAAGTTTCGAGAACATACCTTCACCGAAGAGTCAAGCAGTATATTGCTCCCTCCTACATATATCTCGCGAAGAGACCATGAGGATAAAATCAGAGAGATTAGAGCCCACACAGAAGCATACCGACAATCCTCCTTTCCACGAAAAATACGAGACTGGAATAGAAGGGAGCACCGATAGAGGTACTCAGGGTACCCTCCGCCACAAACCGTCAGGTGGCTTGCGGAGTATGGATGTAGATGTAGATGTAGACGCGTAACCAATGGCACCCCATGCCATCACGATGGGTGATACGCCACTATGGCGTGAACGAATACACGCTTCCAATGTGCTTTCACCGCGATGTCGCCAAACACGGATTCGACCATCATGATGCTGTAAACAGAACCTAGATTCATCCGAAAAAATGACGTTTTACCATTCGTGAGCCCAGGTTCGTCGTTGAGTACACCATCGCAGGCGCTCCTGTATGTGATGCAGCGTCAAGGGTAACCGCAGACTTGCTCTCCAAGCATAGTCCATGCTGCTGCAAACGTCGTCGAACTGTTCGTGCAGATGGTTGTTGTCTTGCAAACTTCCCCATCTGTTGACTCGGGGATCGAGACGTGGTTGCACGATCAATTACAGCCATGGGGATAAGATGCCTGTCATCTCGACTGCTAGTGATGCGAGGCCATTGGGATCCAGCACGGCGTTCCGTATTACCCTCCTGAACCCACCGATTCCATATTCTGTTAACAGTCATTGGATCTCGACCATCGCGAGCAGCGATGTCGCGATACGATAAACCGCAATCGCGATAGGCTACAATCCGACCTTTATCAAAGTCGGAAACGTGATGGTACGCATTTCTCCTCCTTACACGAGGCATCACAACAACGTTTCACCAGGCAACGCAGGTCAACTGCTGTTTGTGTATGAGAAATTGGTTGGAAACTTTCCTCATGTCCGCACGTTGTAGGTGTCGCCACCTGCGCCAACCTTGTGTGAATGCGCTGACAAGCTAATCATTTGCATATCACAGCATCTTCTTTCTGTCGGTTAAATTTCGCGTCTGTAGCGTCTTATCTTCGTGGTGCAGCAATTTTAATGGCCAGTAGTGTACCTTGTTCTGATGCCTCTTGCTGATGCATAAGTTAACATTACAGTGACTAGTACTGCAATAAAGAATGCCTGGATACACGTACGCAGAGTATTCCGATATGGTTGTTAATTTACGGTGAAGCTCGCTGTAATGGAATAGAACCTCAACGTCTGTACCACTAGTACTTTTCGAATTGTGTGACTCATCATATCCCACTTTTCCAGAGTGGAACAATGGCTGCGGGAAAGTGAGAAATTCACAAGCGATACAGCAAACTGTGGTTCTCCAAGAATGTGGCGCACTGTCGTATTAAAAGAGGGAGTGTTTCAACAACTTGAACAGAACCCATTGACGAACACTCGAGCCGTTGCACGTGACTAGCGTGTGTCTCACTCGCCTGTCTGGCGTGTTCTGCATGAGCACCAACTCCACTCATATCGTCCTCTGAAGGTACACGCCGTGCTGTCGGCGGATTTTGTGCCACATGTAATTTTCTGTATTTTGTTTTTGCACCATTGTTTGGGTTGTCCTCAGTTTTGTTCACCGACGAAGCGCATTTCAACAGGGGAGGTGTTTTGAACGCTCGTAATAGCCACATTTTGGATCACCAAAACCCCAAAGCCACGTGTACGTGAAGATTTCAGCGCACCTTCGGCATCAGTGTCTTGGCAGGTATTTGCTATGGTCGTGTGACTGAGCTATACAACCTTCCTCCCAACCTAACGACTGCCACGTACTTGATATTCCTGCAACAAGTGCTGGCCAAGTTTTTTTGGAGGATGTGCCGTTAGACATAGGCAAGAATTGTGGTTTCACCGTGACGGCGCAGCAGTACATTTTGCAGTTCGCGTCCGAAACCATCTGAACGCAGCAAACGGGGACAGGTTGATCGGTCCAGATGGACCACAGGCTTGGCCACCAAGATCCTCAGAATTGACACCTCTGGCCTTTTTTTGTGGGGCCACATGAACAGTCTTTTTTACGAGACAGCCGGCCGAAGTGGCCGTGCGGTTAAAGGCGCTGCAGTCTGGAACCGCAAGACCGCTACGGTCGCAGGTTCGAATCCTGCCTCGGGCATGGATGTTTGTGATGTCCTTAGGTTAGTTAGGTTTAACTAGTTCTAAGTTATAGGGGACTAATGACCTCAGCAGTTGAGTCCCATAGTGCTCAGAGCCATTTGAACCATTTTTTTACGAGACCTCTGTCCAGTGGGAGGAAGATGTGGTTGCACTGATCATGGCTGCGACAGAAATGATTAACCTGACACCATGCATGTTGGACACAGTTTATGTAAACTTACTGCGCTGATACATTGTATGAACCGAATTTAGTTATCGTCGTATCGAACAGCTGTTGTAATATCACCGTAAATAAGGGTGAAATTTATACATCTTGTTTCACTTCTAGTACGGAAACGAACCGTTCCGGACATTGGTTCCTATGCATGACTTGATCTACTAAGTCCCCTCTATAATCTCCTTGAAGTATGTGACATGAATGTTGAAACAAACTGATATTACTAACGGTTATTTAGACCCTTTGTAGGTTTCTTGTCTAACTTCTTCAATAGACAAAAGCAATTTAATTTTCAGTATTTCGTATAATTATTGACCGAATATAAAAATTTAAAATGCTGTCATAATCTACTCATTAAGTGCTCTAATCTTATGCTGACGGTTCGATCATCTACCAGAGTCTATACCGATTTGTTTCTGTTGACTTTATCAAAAGCTTGTTTGAAGACGACGAAGGCAATGTGTCTTTCTAGATTGTGTTTTTCTGCTGGCAGTTTCAGTGAAAAATAGCCATCATAGCATGACGTTACTTTTCGAAAGAGATTTTGCTCCTCAGCCATGGGAGGTTCATAGTGTCTGTACAATTTGTTTTTCATGATGTTGGCAAAAATTTTGTAGGCCGATGTAGTTATTCCTAGGTAGTTGTAACAATTACTCAGGTCTCTTTTTTCGAAGATGCGAATGAAAGTCTATTTAGTGCAGCTCGTCAATAATACAGGGTGAATCACCTAAATCTTGCACCACAATTCTTGCGGAAATGAAAAGTGCTATTGATGTGCGATTTTCACAGAATGGACTGGTAGTTAGTGACTGGTATTGTTATCCAATAAACAGATTGTAGTAATACTACTAAAACGTATGTTTGTGCGAAAATACAATTTTTTATATGGAACAATGGCTATTGACATTAACGAATTAATAAAAGTAGGATAAATTAGAATGGCAACTGTATTCGTTCTAGGATTCTAGTGAGAGTCGTTTACGAGATAAATTATTTTGAAAATTTCCCACACCAACACTTGTACAACACCTATGGTAGTAAACACTGAAGAACAACACAAATGCATATGGCTCAAATGGCTCTGAGCACTATGGGACTTAACATCTGAGGTCATCAGTCCCCTAGAACTTAGAACTACTTAAACCTAAATAACCTAAGGACATTACACACATCCATGCCCGAGGCAGGATTCGAACCTGCGACCGTAGCGGTCCCACGGTTCCAGACTGAAGCGCCTAGAACCGCTCGGCCACACCGGCCGGCACAAATGCAGTGGACTCTGACCAGTACGAGACAACTGACCATCACAGGTTGTGTTCAAAATGATCACCGGCAGCGGCAATACACGCTTCCAGTCTGTTATGGAACGACCGGTGCAAACATGCTAACATTTCAACGGAAATATCCGAGCAGGCTGCAGTAACACGTCTTCTTATGTCATCGAGTGTATTTGGTATGTATAGGGTCTTTCAGCTTTTCCCTTAGAGAAAGGTGTACAGGCGACAAAACCTGGGGATCGGGCTGGTCTTTATGTCCATTCCAGCGATTTAGAAACAATTTGTGAAGACGTGCTGTAGTAGTTCCTGCACTATGGGCTGGACAACCATCGTGTTGGTATCACAGGATACTGCTAGTCTGCAGAGGAACTCATCTAGCATCCAGGGAAGATGGTCTGTTAGAAGACTGCGATACTCGTGCACGTTCAGTGTTCCGACTATGACAAACGGGCCCATGTGCTGATGGTTCACTATCCAACACCAGACGTTTACACTCCATGGACGCTGACGTTCCACCTGACGAAGCCAACGGGGATTGTCAGCAGACCAGTAGTGCATGTTTCAGCGGTTTACCTGGCCATGATTGGTAAATGTGGCTTCAGCACTAAACAAGATACATGATACATCTGGAGTATCCTGTCTTAATGATCGTGTACAGAAGTTAACACGATCCTCAAAATCATTTCCATGCAGCTCTTGACAGAAATTGATGTGATAGTGATGGAACATATGTCGATGGAGCATGCGCAGGACACTTGGCTGACTCATGCCACTTCCGCGTGGGATGGCTCCAGAGCTAACGTGCCTATCTACTGCAACAGCAGCAAGAATATTAATTTCCCCGTCTTCTGTCGTCACATGTTTCGTTCTGTTACTTTGTCTAGGTGTTGCACTGCCACTTTCGCGAAACTGGTTGAAGAGATTGATGAATAATTGCTGAGCTCGTTGACATCTATTGGAATATTTTGCCACATATACCGTCCTAGAAGGAACTGCATTGTTCCAACACTCTCCGTACACCATGAGCGTGTCGGCTTTTTCTGAATTGGTAAATTCCATCTTCCACTCGCGAGCTACTGCTTAGACGGTCACTCGATAACTGATTAGTAATTCGCACTGCACTCAAGGAACTGTTAAGTATACTGTAAACAAACATAACAACATTGTAGCTAGCAATTACTGAGTTAGAATGGCACAACAAGTGTCGGTGCGGGAACTTTTCAAAATACGGTATCTCGTAATTGACTTCGCACTAGAATTCTGCAGCAAACATCACTGAAATTTTGGTTTACCCCACTTTTCGTTTGTTAATGCCAATAGGCACTGTTCCATTTAAAAAGAAATGTATGTTTGCACAAAAATACACTTTCCCAACGTTATTACAATCTGTTTATTGGCTGACCGTATGAGCCTCTGGCTACCAATACATTCCGTGAAACCTGCACATCAATAGCACTTTCCATTTGTGCAATATTTGCGGTGAAAGCCTTAGGTCTTTGTCAACGAAAGGGATAAATTATAAGAGTGGGGCAAAATACATGCAGGGGTATGGCCTTTCACCACTCGTGTTCATTATTTACACGAATAAAATCATCCAAGAGTGGAGACAAACGCCGCATTGCTTCATTATTAAAGGGAGAGAGAGAGAGAGAGAGAGAGAGAGAGAGAGAAGCTAGAGGCTTTAGTTACTTATTGCAGATGCTATTATAGCGTCTTCAAAGAATGACCTGCAGCGTTGTAACACAATTTAGAGATTATATCCGAGAAATACGACATGGACATCAAAGTCGAAAAACATAAACTATGACTGGCGAAGAGTTCTCGGGCTTCCAGCCGGGTGGCGGTGTCTTCAAACAGCGACATTTCGTCGAGTGACATACTCATCATCTTCTGGCGAGGTGTCGAGACTTTGCGGATGCCGGTCCCTTTATACCTGCGGTGTGCCCCCCACCACCTGGCCGTGGGAGGCTGGGTCCAGAGGAGCCGGCGGGCGAGGTGGAGGGGGAAGCGGGTGCGCCGTTCGTGTCTCCGTCAGAGCATTCTGATTGCGTCTCGTGAGCTGGACGGTTCTTGTTGCGTTCCTGGCGTATTGCGGCTAATGCTGGATTCCAGGCCGCGCTCAGTTGATAGCCTTCGTCCCTGTTCACAAGGTTCTCGTGGACCCGTATTTCTATTGATTCTTTAATGACGCTATCCCAATAGCTCCCGGCTCGGCATAGCACCCTGGTGTTTTCGAAGTCAAAGGTGTGGTTTTCTTTGATGCTATGTTCAGCTATAGCAGATTTCCCTATCTGTCCAGGTCGAACATGCCTGATGTGTTCCTCGCACCTTTTAGAGATGCAGCGCTGCGTTTGACCAATGTACTGCACACCACATTCGCAGGCAATGTTGTATATACCAGGTGTGTTTAGTTTGAGTGGGTCTTTAGCTGAGCCCAGCAGCTCTTTCGTCTTCGGCGGTGGTCGGAAGACGGTATTTATGTTAGATTTTCTTAAAAGCCTCCCGATTTTGGCTGATGTGGGCCCCAAATATGGAAGAAAGGCGAGTCTCTTGTTAACTTCCTCTTCCTCTTCCTGAACTTTGTCAGCCTGTCTCCTCTTGAAGGCCCTGCCAATCTGTGTTTCACTGTACCCGTTTTTCCGAAATACCTCTCTTAGGTGGTGTAATTCGTCTGAGAGGCTTTCTTTGTCACAAATGACGTGCGCCCTATGCACCAAGGTGGTCAGTACTGACTGGCGTTGCGCCGGATGGTGGCAGCTGGTTGCATGGAGGTACAGGTCTGTGTGTGTCTTTTTTCTATATACTGAATGGCCCAGCGTGCCATCCGCTTTCTTCCTGATCAGTATGTCCAGGAATGGAATACAGCCATTCTCTTCTACTTCCATCGTGAAGGTTATATTCTCATGTATGCCGTTTAGGTGGTCCATAAACTCCTCCAGTGCCTGCCTGTAATAACCCTGTATAATTGGTCTTGAGACATGCGTAGTAAAGTTCTGAACATAATCACATATTACAGAGTTTCGTGTCAACCACAGCAGCAGTAACCTACCACACCACAGCAGTAGTTCCTGTGAGGAGCTCGTTCATAATCGACTTTCCGTGATCGACAGAGTCACGAAAGGCGATTTTGTACACATCTCTACGGCAACGCGTCAGCACTGTCGCAGCTCTATGAAAGGCTATTCTTTCGCCTGCAACCGTTTGCACTTCGCAGTTGAAGACTGCCAGCTGCCAGCGATATTCTGTCGCTGATTGTCCTGTAGTACGACAGCGTTGCACGCTATCGTATTCACTCCCCGTGGATGCGTAGATTGCTCACAGGTACCGAGTGAGAAAATCCGCTGTTGAGAAAGTTGGTGACTGCACTGTGTTAAAAGCGCTTCGGCCGGGTTATACGGTAATGGCTTTTTTACGCTGCTCAGCCTGAGGAACAAACTTATGTAAACTGAATTTGTCAACTACAAATAACTACGTGAACCAGCCGCATCAAATTAAACTTTATTGTATCTGATTTTGTTTCTTCAAAATGTGTCTTATTTCGAACTAATGCGGCTACACTTGTAAAAAGTTTAATCTGACACAATCCTGAAGCAGTGCAATATGCTTCTCAAAAAAGATCGTCTTATATGAGTTTAAGGTTTCCAAACACTGTATAACAGTTAACATTTCGAAGGCGATTGTAGAGCTGCCAGTAGCAGAGTGCGTACTTACAGTTAATTGTAATACCCTCGCTACTAACAATTTTTAACTTTATTTGAGTTCTGTATTTATTATCTAACGGGAATATTAAATACCAAATATCAAATAATAATTTTCTAAAAAAGAGCAACATCTCGTTACTTTTAATTAACAATTGCAAAAAAAATAAATTAAAATTTGATACAAAAGTGCGAAACGATGTATTGGTAAATGAAAAAATTATATGTATGAACAATACTTTTCAGTCTCTAGAATTACTTGTTTTTAATTTTCTGTTTTATGTTACGAAGTTTTGTACCAAGTTTTAATTTATTCTGAATTTTCGCATTTTAATGCAGTTAGTACGTTAATTAAAAATAAAAGATGTAATTTTTATGCAAAATATGATTAAATATTTGTTAATTAGTGTTTAAATGGCATAAAAATGTTATTCAAGTAAAGGTACAAAAAATCCTACTACTGAGAAATGAACCCCCGACTTAGCAATTACGTGACCTGTGCGCTAGCGCTTGCATACCTGCGGCTCCGTTAAAATGCTGGAAACGCTTTGTACTTAACAGTGCACAGAAATATTGAAGGCGATATTTTTGCTGCAATTTTTCTATTTTGTGCGGAATTTTTTTAGGTGTGCGACTGTACCACAAAATTAATAAAACAATAATAGCTTCACCCTTTTAATACCGGTTGGGACGATGCGTTTCGACAGCATGCTGCCTTCATCAAGTTCTTTACAGTTAAAAGTACATTTATTTCTGTTTGTAGATTCGTGTGAAGTGTTATGAGGGATATTTGCTTCGTGTGCTTGTGAGGTTACATTCTGAAATTTGTCCATTTTTGCTGAGTATATCTTCATCTGACTCACAGGGTACAAGAGCACACATAAAACCGTCCCTTCACGCGTTCACATATGTGGAAGTCTCAGGAAAAGAAGGTTTTGAAAGCTGCCTTTTTCGTGTGTGGACAACTTTTCCCTAGTATTCTTCCACAAGAAAAATAAGTCCAATAAATGAGGGTCGGGGAACGCATACTTTTCCTAAATAAAGACGTGTTTATAGGAAGGGCTGCACGACGCTTGGTTGCGGCTATAAGCACAGACGTTGCATTGGCGCTCCGTCAGATGCGTCTGCAGGGTTTTACGTCTTACTCACTATACTCTGCCTACCATTAGGTGGTCTGCAGTCAATTATGTGGTTCGAGTCGCGTTGTAGGCTACATTAGTTTTGAACGTGTTTGTGTGTTTTATCATACAGTACTGCCAACCCTGGGTGCGTATCATAGTATTTTAACTTCTTCCAAACGCAGATTAACTTATATGTTTGCTGTTATTTCGCTGTCTGTACGTATAAATGGTGTAGTAGATTCACATTTTCTCTCTTCTACCACTTGTTAGCAATCGAAGCGTACTACTCAATAAGTGAAATGTATTCTGCTATGAGAATGAAATTTTCACTCTGTAGCGGAGTGTGCGCTGATATGAAACTTCTTGGCAGATTAAAACTGTGTGCCGGACCGAGACTAGAACTCGGGACCTTTGCCTTTCGCGCCCTCGCAGCTGGCGGAATTAAAGCTGTGAGGAGGGGGCCTGAGTCGTGCTTGGGTAGCTCAGTCGGAAGCCGGCACGGTAGCTCAGCGTGTTCTGTCAGAGAGCTGGTTGGCCTCTGTAATAAAAAACTGAGTGAAAGAATCAACAACGAACTTGAACGGATGTCATGTGACGTCCGCAACGACCAAACACAAAAAAAGTCGGTAGAGTACTTGCTCACGGAAGACAAAGGTCTCTAGTTCAAGTCTCGGTCCGACCCACAGTTTTAATCTGCCAGGAAGTTTTATTCTGCTGTGGTTTAACAATTTAACGAGTGGATATAGCTTGCGAACCCTTGACCTCTACTCTGAAAAATATCCATACCGCAGAGGGCCCTCTGATAAGCTGTTAGGCAAAGTTTTCCAGCGTCTGAGGCACACACGTACCCTTTCACATCGGAAGACTGACAGTGGAAAGCCCCACACAGTTGGTTTTTAGGGTTGGTTGGTTAATTTGGGGGAGGGGACCAAACAGCGAGCTCGTCAGTTCCCCCGCACAGTCCGCATGCTCGAAATGGAGGAGCGTGTGCTACGTTCGGTGGAAGAAACCTTGGGATCGGTGTGTGACGATTAGCATTAGTAGAAGGCGCCTCACTCTGTTGTCTGGGAGGGGGGTACTTCATGAACAGTTGCTCTACCCGTATCATCTACAGCGCGTTCAGGCCCTAACACCACAGGAACATCATGGCAGACGACGGTTCTGTGAATGGATGTTGCAGAAGTGAGCCGCAAATCCATTGTTCACACCCAAGATTTTATTTACTGATGACGCAGGGTTCCTAAGAGATGGTGTTGTGAATTTCCATAACCTGCATGCATGGGCAGAAGTAAATCTCCAAGCAGTTCAGAAAACAGGACATCAACACCGATTCTCAATCAACATATGGGCAGGCATACTTGGCGATAGATTAATAGGGCCATACGTGCTGCCACAAAGGTTAACTGGGGCACATTATCTGAACTTTCTCATTAATGTATTGCCTACCTTGCTGGAGGTCGGCCATTGCAGCAACGAATACAAATGTGGTTCATACATGATGGCACACCAGCAGACTTTCGTCACAATGTACGTGAACATTTGACGCAGACATTTCAGGACTTCTGGATTGGTCGGGGAGGTGGAGCGGCACATGTTGGACTGCTCGTTCCCCAGACCTCAATCCCCTAGACTTTTGGTTGTAGGGACATTTAAAGAAATTGGTCTACGCTGCGCCAATCAATGATGTGCGGACACTACAGGGTTCATCTTGAGTGACTGCCAGCAGGTAGAGCAATAACCGGGCACACTAAAAGAGTGCGTCATTCCTTACGTCGGAGGGCAGAGGGGTGCATTGTCATGAATGGACACCACGTTGAACAGCTCCTATAACTATGTGTTTATCGCAGAAAGTATGTATTTCCGGACCCATGTTTATTGGACTTTTTTCCTTAGTTCTTTGAGTACTACCACCTCTAAAAGTATTCGACACCTGTTTTTTAACGCCCTGTATAATGGGTATGACTGCCTAAAATGCTTGTTCGGCATTCGTGTAATAATGCGTATTTCTGCCAGTTTATGTGCAGTACGTTGCATTTGTTTATGGTGAGGGTCAACACCAATCCGTTTACCAAGCATGGATCCTCGACTGGTATTTTTGCATTTCGCTACAAATTTCTAGCGTTGCGGCTTGTCTGTGTACAAAGGCATCATCCACGAGCAGCCTCATAGAGCTTCCGACATTCTTCACTTAATCATTCAGATGCAGGGTGATACACCTAAGCTGTTCATCTCACATATTTCCTGAATCGTTTGAGATATCGCAGTCTTCTTTCAACCAAATGAATTGTGAAAATGTCCTGCAGCTCGTTAATT
Organism: Schistocerca piceifrons; assembly: GCF_021461385.2. Taxonomy (NCBI): domain Eukaryota; kingdom Metazoa; phylum Arthropoda; class Insecta; order Orthoptera; family Acrididae; genus Schistocerca; species Schistocerca piceifrons. The sequence goes on along the minus strand of NC_060145.1, from coordinate 322,238,676 downwards.
TATACAGGTCACGTGACAGAACATACAAACTTGACTGTCTTGCAACTGGATACTTTCACACAGTTTTGTGTGTACCCATGTGTCACTGTCAGTGTAGCTCTATGGAATTAATTTGGGCAAAGGATAACGCTATATGGGAGGGGAAAAAATTTCAAGATAACATTCACTGAATCGCTTGTGCATGAGGCAATGACAACATCCCACCTGTAGTGTGGGCACATCTGTGCGTCATGCTGAAAAGCTTCAGAAAGAATAATTTTTACAGGGAAGTGATGGGTGATATAAGCCTTGAACTTATCATCGTAAATTTGCAATCAGTTTGTTCAGAAACAGACTCAAATAGAAGTGACGGTAGTATTACGATGTAAACTTTGGAACAAAGTAATAGTATTGCTTAGTTTTAAAGACGCATGGTTTAAAAAATGTGTTTGTCAACATATCAGTTGCATACATAATAATGAGAACTTCCTATCCTTTTCGATTAGGACTTTGTATCCATTGAATTATACAGACTATAATTTTCGTCATATTGCCCAAGGAGAAGTTAAGTTTTTCCCACCATGTTGTATGCTCTAATAACATGCGAGAAAGCAGTTGGACGAATTCGTCAAAAGTCCGATATTTTCCCATGTAAACCCGTGTCATTTTCAAGGAACAAATTGGATAAGGCCCTAAAATGACAGTAATTATTACTGGTCGAGAGATATCGGTGGTTTTCGATGTTACAGGTCATCATTCCCTGGAGTTATTCGCAGATGATGGTAAATTGTTTGCTTGTTCAATGGATTATAAATGTGGTTTCTCACTGTAATGTCGAATGAGTTCGTTGAATGAGTTTTGGTAATGCACATGAATAGCGAAATTTTCATTAGTCTTTCCTACCACTAATTCTTTTTTACACGCAGTGATTACACTTAACTACAGTCAAACACATCAACACATACACCTTATAGAAATTTTTAAAAATTATATTGAGTTGAATCTGTTGTCAAGCAAATATAATGGTTTCATTTGTGCTTATAGTAAATTTTGTTATGTATTAAATTTTTACTTATAATACAGTTCAAATCGCAGTAAATGACAATTATTGCAAGCAGTTTCAATAATCTTGTCGTTAGACAATTGTCATTTTGAAAAAATTGTACTTCACATCTTCACAAAGTTGTGTCAGCTTTTCTCACCTCCCAAAGTTATGTGGAGTAAATTTGTGAGGCGACGTGGATGCAACGCCGTCAACGCGTAAATTAATATTTCTCCCATGACGACTGATCGAAATTGGTTTTAATATTTACCATTCCCCTCATAGACTTGAACGTATAATACGATGTACTATGCGCAAATGAGCGTGACTGTCGTCCGCAGCAGCGCCGGTCGGCAACGTGGACTTCGTTTGCCCACACTCTGCTGCCGCGCATGCACAGTTCTCATCCCTCCACTGCTCCGCCTCTATGTGCAGAAGCGCCGTCTTACATGACGCGAGTTATAGTCAGAATGACTCCACATACTTTCCAGAACATCATTGTCTCTCTTCTTGCACGTGTGACCGGGTTGCAAACGTTGTTATTCGGCTTTTGACAGGTAATCGCATTGCTTTGAGTGGATATTGTATAGTAATTAGAGATATCAGTATCAGCTTCGCTTCTTTAAATGGAAGTGTAGTAACTCCTACTGCTAGTATCGTAAAAAGAATTCAGCGACGTTTCACTCTTTAAAAATCCGATTAGTAGTTTTGGAGAAATCACAGTATTTAAAACTTAGGGTTTGTTATCTTGCAGTATCAGCAGAACCTAACTACTTAATTCCACGTGTCTTATGAAGTCTCGCTGAGTAACTTGGTGAAGTAATACATGGTACGGATGTAAGCTGTCTGCGTGCAAAATGCGGACAACGTTGGGCATAGCTATTCCAGAAACACTCGCTGTTTCTCTGGAGCAAACGTGTGGATTATGAGCAACAGCTGCCAGAACATATATTTCCTTTGCTCCGCTTGCTGCGGGCTTGTTAACTTACCCTGTGCTTAGTACTGGAGTGCTCTTGCAATAACCATTTGTTGCTTATTCGCTGAATTGTCATTCTTACTGGACATCGCCTGTCAGAGTACTGTTGTGTGCACAACTCATTAGTTCTCTTCCCTTTCTTTCTGTGTTCTCTGTGAAGAAATGGTTCAAATGGCTCTGTGCACTATGGGAATTAACTTCTGAGGTCATCAGTCCCCTAGAACTTAGAACTACTTAAACCTAACTAACCTAAGGACATCACACACATCCGTGCCCGAGGCAGGATTCGAACCTGCGACCGTAGCGGTCGCGCGGCTCCAGACTGTAGCGCCTAGAACCGCTCGGCCACTCTGACCGGCTCTCTGTGAAGAACTAGTACCTCTCATGGTTTGTGAAAGACGTTCATTATTTCGAACCAGCATTAAACACGTGAACGACGCAGACTGAATGAAAACTTTCCTCCTTCTCCACAACCGATTTCATTTTCAAAACAAATAAATCCAAAGTTCTGAACAGTGTAATTTCTCCGAAACTGGTAATCGGATTTTGAAGCAAGAAACGTATTTGAATTCGTATCTTTTACAAGTACGATACTAGCATTTGAAATTACAGTAGTTCCATGTGAAAAAGCCAAGTTTATACCGATGTTAATACTGCTATGAAAAGAGACGTTTATCTCATAATGAGGGTTTTCTCACAATTTTGCAAGGTGAAACAGAATTACATTACCGTGAAAGATTTTGGAAGTATCTGAGGAGGTCAACTGTTTAGGCGAATCACCCGTTTATATAGCGAATTGTAATACTCCTATAATACTCTTTTGGGGTACACCCGAAATAACTTTTACGTTCGAAGTTCCCTCTCCGTTAAAAATAATGTGACGTGTTCTATTGGGTAGTAACTCTTCAAATCAGTCACAAAGTTGTTCTGATATTCTGTGCACACCTATGTTGTTCATCAGCCAACGAACGGTATCTACTGCGTTCTGATCTCGTGACGAACAAGTTCAAAAAGCTACGGAAGTACTAGAATTTGTCCACAATATCTATTCAGCTCAATCCTTAAATTATTGTCAGGGTTCCTACACAATACCAGACCAACTGCAGTAGATTGTCCATAATAAGCAAGATGCGACAGCCCTGTTGCATGTATCGCTGAGATGAGATGCACGGTGGCACGGAACTGCCACCAGTATCCGAATGAAGCGACATAGCATCGGCAGGTGTAGAAGTGTTGTTTGATTCTGCAACAATTGAACTGTCTGCTCGAGCAACGTTTCAACCAAATTTCTGTCAACAGGGAGTTCAAATCGGAATAGGATTGTATATGGCGTCCTGAATCCGCTAGCTAAATTGTTTCCGCCTCACATTATTTTTAGTAAAATTGTGAACCACAAAATTCTTTGTTAGGGCGAACAATGTAGTAAGTGAAGGCATCATGTCTGATAAAACGAATGTTGTGACAAGGACGGGAGCGCAAAGTCGCTTGAATAAAAAAAGGGAACGTGACATTAACATTTGTGAGTGGAAGGACAGTAAACTTAAGGTACTGAGTGATAGCGGGTGCTCTGAGTGATAGCGGGTGCTCTTATCTTTCTAGAAATGGTCCCCTTCAAGGACAATTGCCGTCTGTTTGGGTGAGCAGGAACCATTGTAACTGCTGTTCATAATGGAAAAATGTTGTCCCTAACCCACACAGCCAAAAACTGTACGTGTTAATAACTGACAGAATTCTAATACAGTAGCATAACACGGAGTCGAAACTAGGGGCATCAGTTCCATATATGTTTCGTTGCTGTAGATCAGAAATTCCTTGTTACAAGACATAGTACTCTACTATGTGCCCTTATAGAGAAGAACAAAATATTCTTTCATCCATATCACCCTGACGATTGGATTTCATTGATTGATAACGCTACAGATACCTTGTGTGCAAGGTAGAAACGAGATAGCTTCAGTTATCTTAGCTCTCTAAACCAGTGGTTGCATAGAAGATTATTCAAAATAAGGGGGTATTTCCGATTACAAATTTCATCCGACGTTCCTATTACTCTACAGGGAAGTCGTAACAAGCTGCAACCCTACGTTTGTCTAAGCAATGCAAGGAAGCTGAGAGGTACTGAGAAATGAAATACACCGGCAGCTAACATATCAGTTTCTCCTTTCGTGTGCGAAAACTTTCGCCAATAAAGAATGCCGAGAAGAAACAGTCACTTGTAGCGTGTCGAAAATCCCGTTTCTTTTTCAGCTGGTATGTACTGTCAGTAACTGCCAAGTGAATAGTGGATTTACATGTCGTTCTGACAAAAGCTATTGATTGAGGATTGAAAGTGTAATGCTTAATGTACATGTTTTGTGTAATTGTGACAGAAATCATGTGAAATTTTCCAGTTACTTTCAGTGACACTTGTACATATTTGTATTGAAATAAACATTGTGTGCATTGATCCGTTTTGTTGTATTTTATCAAAATAAATTTTTCAGAAAAACCAGTGTGTTTCATCAGTGCATGGATGTAATTGCGCAGATAAAATGTTGTTCGGCCAAGAAAATTAAAATAATAGTATATTTTTTAAAAGCTATCGTATACAATTGTGTAATAAATGTTACAAAAATATGCAGAATGATATTTTACCTCATTGTAACATGTCCCTAATTTTTATTGATTATAGAGATACTGCTGTTAGTGTTAGTGGAAGACTAGGAATTTAAGGGACCGTATAATGGCTCGGATCCATTCGGATTGTAGTGAATGATAGCATATAGAGAAGCACTTATTATTCACAGTTAACACACACAAAAGAAAGTGTACATATCCGTCCTTTAGCGCACGAGGCACGCGGGCCCTGACCTACGACCGGCCCCCGCCCGAATGCTCATTCAAAAGTGTTCTCCCTCTCGTCATGGCGAGTGTCCCGTTAGCCGCTCTTGAGGGTTGCGTCCTGGGCATTGCCTCTCAGGTACAAATAACTCGAGAGAGGGCTGCACTCTCCAGTGACTTGGGCGAGAGTAGCGACTGAACAACTAGGATGTAATGCAAACAAATACTCCTACCGGTGTTAAGAAAATGTGGATGATTAGGTTCCAAATTGATTTTCATAAATTTCTCCTCCAACTTCACTGCATTTCCAATCCGCTTAACAGAATCTTGCATGGGTCTTCGGAGGTGGCTTTCTCGTACTTTTTCTTTGCAGACTTTCTCTTTCACCCATCCCTAAGGGCAAAAATCTACAGGGCAAGGTTCTGTGACGTCGGTGGTCAGAAAACTAGAGCATTTCTGCCGATCCAGCCCACCCATCATATAAACCTAATATTCCTGTGAAGAAGGAACGGGGGAAATGGTGAAGTTTCTTGTCCACCGAGGTCTCCGAATCTTACTCTGTTAATTTTTGCCTGACGCGCTGGGTGAAAGACAATGTCTGCAAAGTAAACGTAAACATAGGAAACGAACTGATCGTTCGAATTATAAACAGTGCTCCCTCGTAAAAGAGCAAGACGACACAGGAAGAGCTTCACGTGGTTTTGTCAAGGAGATTTGAAGTGCATTGAAATCGAAGGAATTCCAACTTTGAACCCTAATCATTTGGCTTTGCTCACTTGCTGTGGGGTTTTTAGTTACAGTCTAACAACGATATCTCAGTAATCAATAACAATTATGCACATGTCAGTAGGGATATTTTTACTCGAATTGGTCCACAGGGCTGCCATTTATCGTGACCAACCCAAATAACTGTATCAAGGAGACAGTATTTAGCTACATGGGGGATATTAACAAGGGTGATTACCTTCTAGTAACTTCGTTCGTAACAAAGATATGAACAGCAGTACATCTTTCCTACTCCTCAAGATCTGTTCACAAACGTATCAGTGTACCATTCACGTAAACATGATATAATTAAAAACTGGTTTGACTCTCCTGTACTGGTAGCCGGCCGATGTGGCCGAGCGGTTCTAGGTCGCAAGTTCGAATCCTGCCTCGGGCACGGATGTGTGTAATGTCCTTAGGTTAGTTAGGTTTAAGTAGTTCTAAGTTCTAGGGGACTGATGACCTCAGATGTTGAGTCCCATAGTGCTCAGAGCCATTTGAACCATTTTTTTGTACTGGTAGACAGTGGAGGTACCAGGGGTAGCGTAACTCTCCCACTTGCTGAAGTTGGCAGTAAATGAAAATGAAACAAGAGGAAAATGCGTGCAGGTGATTCAGTCAATCTTCAGTTGAAGGTTTGCGTGAGAACAATGTACACCAACTAATAGAAGGGAGAAATGCTACTCGTCTATCGAGAACATTAGTTAGCTGATCAGTAATTGCAATAATCCATTCACATTTTAAAGGTAGAAGCATGTATGTATGTATGTTCCGCATCTCCTCCTAAACCACTGGATAGATTTCAACTAAATTTGGCACACATATTACTTATATCAGGAAATAATACTGTGGAGAGAGAACTAGCAAACTTGTATTGGGGTTGGGGTGATGACATGGAGAGAGAAAGGGGGAGGGGTGGGAAACGGATACAGAGAGGGGAGGGATAAATGAAGAGAAAGGGAAGAGGAGAAGAGGATCAGAGAAAGAGAAGAGGAGGAGGTGGACAGAGAAAAAAAGAAGAGAAAATGGACAGAGGGAGCGTTGGAAGAGAGAGACAGAGGGAGTGGGAGGAGGAAATGGTCAGAGAGAGGGAAGAGAAGGAGATGGGCAGAGAGAGAAAGAACGGAGGAGACGGGAGAGCAGGAGATGGAGAGAGAGAGAGAGAGAGAGAGAGAGAGAGAGAGAGAGAGAGGGTGGGGGGGGGGGGGAAGGAGATGGGCAGAGGGAAGATGAGCAAATGGGCAGAGGGGGGATGAAGGAGCAGGTGGGTATATATAGGGTGGAGGAGCAGATAGAGAGAGAGGGTAGAGCAGATAGACAGAGAAAGGGACAGGACGAGGTGGACAGAGAGAGAGAGAGAAAGGCAGAGCGGGACTTACAGAAGATTGGTATAAATACGTACCTCAGGTAGTGTTCTTATATATGCAATACGAGTACATGTAGAAAGTTACTATTGTACTTCTACACGACATGTTATACACAGTAAAGACAATTCTTGAATAGAAACTGCATCATTAACAATTTCGTGTATTGTGTTGAAGGTAGACGTAATCCTACTCAGGCATTTTCCTCGCGTGTCAGATTGCTGTCAGCTCCGGCTTGTGGGGCTGCATTGTATGTTAGTACAGGAAAGTCGAAGTGAGTTTTGTGTTACGTATTTAATAACATAATGTTTACGTGGATGATACAGTGTGATAAGTTTTTCAACAGCTTTTGAGGAGTGCGAGTGGGTTACCGAAAAAAATATATAGGATGTTATTTAAGAAAACACGCACTCCTGTTCCTATTTTCGCAGGAAACCAAGTTTTCACTGACACAGGCTTTACTGAAGTAGACTTAGAAGAAGTTCTACAAAATTGTAAAAGGAAATATCGTGGAATAGGAATCGCTGTAGGGCAAGAATACTGTATGCTTATTCCTCGCCAGTGACCAGGTACTGATAGCAGGAGGCAAAGGCGACTCCACTTAATATGTTCAGAATGGAACATAAACGATAAACAAAAAAAAACGTGCAATGTATGGTAGTGGGTAAAGATGAACGAGAAGACACGCATGTAGGATTCTACAAAATTATTATGTCTATACATTTTAATACTTTGGCGTCATTTTTAAAACAAATGGAAGGAGCACATAACACACCACAAATAAAATTAGGCAGGGAAAAGTAGTAATCTGCCAGCTTAACTCCTTGCTGTGTAGTGACAAAACTACTAGTAAAACAAAGGTCTTGCTTTAGTAGTAAGTCGTAGAGAGAAACACACATATGGCGAAGAAACATTGGAGCTAAATGAAAAGAAAAAAAATAAATCGACGTCCATTGAGGTAGATTTTTAAGGATAAATTTGTCTTATCTACAGACCGGAACGCATTCGAAATGAAAGAATACCGGAAATTGCAAGAGAAGACACCCTTTTCGATGCCATAAGATGATGTTTGTTGTGGTCTATAGTCCGAAGACTGATTTGATGCAGCTCTCCACTCTACTTTACCGTGTGCAAGCCTCTTCATCTCCGAATAACTCGGTAATTTTATGCTGAATCTACTTACTGTATTCATCTCTTGAGCTCCTTGTACGCGATATTTACCCGCCACACTTCCCTTCAGTACTAAATTCGTGATCCTTTGATGTCCCAGAATGTATCCTATCAACCGATCCCTTCTTCTAGTCACGTTAAGCCACAAATTCGTTTTTTCCCCAATTCTGTTCAGCACCTCCTCGTTAGTTACGTGACCTACCCATCAAATCTTCAACATTCTTGTGTAGTGCCACATTTCAAAAGCCTCTATTCTCTTCGTGTCCAAACTGTTTATGGCCCATGTTTGACATCTATACATCTGTAGAAATACTCTCAGAAAACGCTTCCTAACACTTAAACCAATATCCGATGTTAACAAATTTCTCTTCTTATGAAACGCTTGCCTTGCCATTGCCAGTCCATATTTTATGTCTTCTGTACTTTGACCACCATCAATTATTTTTCTGCCCAAATAACAAAACTCATCTACTACTTTCAGAGTCTCGCATTCTAATCTAATTCCCTCAGTACCACCTGGTTTAATTCGACTACATTCCATTATACCTGTTTTGCATTTGTTGGTGCTCATCGTAATCCTCCTTTCAAAGACACTGTCCAGTCTGTTCAGTTGCCTGCTTTGCTGAACTTTAATTCCTAATCCAATGGCGGCCGGGGTGGCCGAGCGGTGCTAGGCGCTAAAGTAGGGAACCGCGCGACCGCTGCGGTCGCAGTTTCCAATCCTGCCTCGGGCATGGATGTGTGTGATGTCCTTAGGTTAGTTAGGTTTAAGTAGTTCTCAAGTTCTATGGGACTGATGACCTCAGAAGTTAAGTCCCATAGTGCTCAGAGCCATTTGAACCTAATCCAATTTTTTCTTTGGTTTCCTTTACTATTTTGTTCAGTGTACAGAAGGAATAATATCAGGATAGGCTACAACCGTGTTTTACTCCCTTCTCAACCATTGCTTGCCTTTCATGCCCCTCGACTCCTATAGCTGCCAGTATTGTACCTATGCTGCTTTCAGCATATCAAAGAGACTACTGAAGTCAACACTGTCAAAAGCTTCTCTAGTTGTAGAAATGCTATAAACATAGTTTTGTCTTTCCTTTATCTATCTCCTAAGATACGTCGAAGGGTCAGTACTGCCTTGCATGTTCCTACATTTCTCCGGAATCCAAATTGATCTACCACCCCCCCCCCCCCCACCCCCCCCCCCCCCACCCCCAGGTCGGCTTTTACCAGTTTTTCTATTAAGTAAAGATTTAGTATTGATATTTTCCAACCAAGACCTATTAAACTGTAAGTCAGTGATATTCACCCCTGTCAGCACCTGCTTTCTTTGGAATTGGAATTATTATATTCGTATTGAAGTCTCAGAGTACTTACCCTGTCTCATACATCCTCCTCATCAGATGTTGGAGTGGAGAAAAAAAATTGCGGAAGACCACCTAGAAGACGAGTGCAGAATGATAAAGATGCGATGAATTCAAGGAGACTTCACCACGTAAAACATTGCTCGTCAAACAGCGGCTCGCGGACGGCCTGAGTCAAGTGTTCATGCGGCCCTCGATTTTCAGCCGTATTCAACAATATCCTTCTAACGCCTAATAGCAAAATCAAAAAAATTCAACTAACGTTAAGAGCTTATTGCTTAGTAGCAAAAATTACAGAGATAGTAATATTTTAGGACATACTTAGATTTAATTGATGTTGATGAATTCGTTCCGTGAACTAAGTAAGGTTTACCGGAGTGGGAAGGAGCGCCTGGTCCCCGGCACGAATCCGCCCGGCAGACTTGTGTCGAGGTCCGGGAAGCCGACCTGCCTGTGGATGGTTTTTAGGCGATTTTCCAACTGCCTCGGCGAATGCAGGCTGGTTCCACTTATTCCGCCTCAGCTACACTATGTCGCCGATTGCTGCGCAAACAAGTTCTCCACGTACGCGTACATCATCATTACTCTACCTCGCAAACATAGGGGTTACACTCGTCTGGTGTGAGACGTTCCCTTGCGGCGTGGGGGGGAGGGGTGTCCACTGGGGGCCGAACCGCACAATAACCCTGAAAGGGTGGTTCGGTGTGGGGTTGTGGACCACTGCGGCTGCGGCAGGGACGGAGCCTCTCCGTCGTTTCTAGGCCCCCGGTTAACATACAATACAAGTAAAGTTTGCTGCTTACGTCAGCGATAAGTGGTTTTTAGCGCGGGAATCTTTTATTGTTTGTCCCACAACGCAGACAAGTACCAGTACCACAACTAGCACCGATCAGCTACTATAATATAAATGTGAAACGGAAGTAGCATGGATTCGGGAGAGCATATGATAGATACGGTTACCTTCAAATGTAGTACATGTTTGTAGCAAGAATTATAAAATCAGTCAGGTTTTTGTAATACAGTGCAACGAGTAAAAGAAAATCACATTCAAAACATTTAGTAAACATTTGCGATCTTGTCTCATATTGCAGTTACTATTATTAATAAATATAACATACTAATTTGCGCAAGTTACCGGTTAATAGTAAGATCAGTAGGGGAACATGTGGTAAAGTGGCCAGGACGGAAAAGTGCCTTTTGCATACTATTTGCCCAGAAAAGTGCTGCTGCCTGCCGAGAAGTGGTCACACTAGTTCCAATATACATCGCTATTGTTGTCAGTGATACTGACAGAGGTAGCTTCTTCCGTTATTTTTTAGTGAAAACTTTTTGTATTTGAGTCGTCTGATGTAAGATAAGTCATTCGTATCGTTTTTACCTCACTTGTATGGATAGTAATAATTTTTAACATAGTGTTCAAACAACCTCTTTTGGACTCTAAATGTAGTTCCTTGTTATTTATTTCAGTTTCATAGTTTCTTCTGTGGACCAATAAAGCGTCCGATCGAGATAAGTGACCGCTACTCGCCGGGAAAAGTGGGCAAGTTGTTCACTCCATAAGGGCTAGTTGCTCCAAAAGCACGCATATTACAATCGATAAGACTAACTTCTAAACACTTTTATATACAAAGCTATCATCCGCCATTCTATCCTTTTTCGACAGTTATGCATTAATTGATATTGTTTAAAACCATCCCTGTTCTGTTAAGTTTGGACTAATACAAAAATCCGATTGGAAAGGCTGTGCTGCAGCCGACTGATATTCCTTCAAATACAGAGGCGTGACCTGGCAGAGAAAATATGTCCGAAAATCAGAACAACAAACATGGGATGCCGTTTCGATGGCACTGGCGGTAGTACCCTCTTAGTTACGAAAAATTGGTCACTGTGTAACCCTTCAGAAAAACGGATTTAGTTCCAATATACTGATCACCCAGAACATTATGATCACAGACCTACTATTGGTATGAATCCGTTCGAGAAATAGCAGCGTTACATGGCGAGGAATGACTGCTAGTTAGATACGCGCACGGTGCATGTGGTAATCAGTGAGCGTACTGTCCGTGTGTAGAACGGGAAATGCGCGCGATCAATCTGAGTTTGACCGAGGGCAGATTGTGATAGTACGGAGGCTTGGTACGAGCATTTCGGAAAGTCCACGCGTTGTCACGTGTTCGAAGAGTGCTGTCGTGAGAGTCTTCAGCACGTGGCGAAGCCAAGGTGAAACCATGGTCAGACGTCGTATGGTCGGGTGGCCACCCCTCATTACAGATGCCGGACGTCGTAGGCTGGGCAGACTAGTAAAACAGGACAGGTGGCGTACTGTGGCGGACGCTAATGCTGGGCAGAGTGCAAGGGTATATGAGCACACAGTACACTGAACACTCCTAACGATGGACATCCGCTGCCGACGCCCCATGTATGTGCAATGCTAACACCACGACATCTGGAACTACGACTGAAATGGGCACGTGACCATCGGCGCCAGACTTTGGCGCAGTGGCAGCGCGTTGCAGGGTCTGATGAACCCCGGTACCTTTACATCATGCCGATGGGAGGGTGCGTATCCGTCGTCCTCCGGGGGAATAGCTCCTTGACACTTATACTGCGGGACAAAAACAAGCTGGCGGCGAGTCCAGTATGCTCAGGGGAACATTCACGTGGGCGCCGGCCGCGGTGGTCTAGCGGTTCTAGGCGCTCAGTCCGGAACCGCGCGACTGCTACGGTCGCAGGTTCGAGTCCTGCCTCGGGCATGGATGTGTGTGATGTCCTTAGGTTAGTTAGGTTTAAGCAGTTCTAAGTTCTAGGGGACTGACGACCACAGATGTTAAGTCCCATAGTGCTCAGAGCCATTTGAACCATTTTTTTGAACATTCACGTAGGCATCCATGGGTCCAGATTAGCTCGTGCAAGGCGTCCTACAGGCCAAGGAGTATCGTACGCTGGTTGCAGACTACGTATACCCCTTCATGACGATCACGTTTCCCGACGGCAGTGGCATTTTTCAACAAGATAATACGCCATGTCACAAATCCAGTAGTGTGATGGAGTGGTTCGAGGAAAACAGAGGCAATTTCCAGGTTGATGTACTATCCCCCCAACTCGCCAGATGTGAACCCGAATGAACACATCCGGGATGCGACCACGGAATTTGCGGGAATTCGGTACCTTTTGTGTGCAGATGTGGTACCAACTTCCTCCAGCAACCTATCAAGGCCTCAATGCTTCCATGCGACAACGCGTCGCCGCTGTTATCCGTACCGAAGATGGACATAATAGACTATTCGGTAGGTGGTCATAATGTTTTAGCTGCTCAGTGTGCATCACTTTCTTTTTCACTTAAAAATATTTTGCGTATTCAAACAGTGTTAAGTGATAAGCTTCTATCAGTTACCATTGTTTGGCCACTTTACGCGCCCTTTACTATTTGGCCATTGACGAGGAATGTTCTAAAATATTGACTATTCGTCCAGAAACAACGTGTATACTGCCTGCTTCAAGAATGCTCGAATATGTAAGCGCGAAACACCTTTTGGTATTAGTGTAAAATTTGCTTATTGTTATTTACACTACTGGCCATTTTAATTGCTACACCACGAAGAGGACGTGCTACAGACACGAAATTTAACCGACAGGAAGAAGATGCTGTGATATGAAAATGATTAGCTTTTCAGAGCATTCACACAAGGTTGGCGCCGGTGGCGACACCTACAACGTGCTGACATAACGAAAGTTTCCAACCGATTTCTCATACACAAACAACAGTTGACCGGCGTTGCCTGGTGAAACGTTGTTGTGATGCCTCGTGTAAGGAGGAGAAATGCGTACCATCCCGTTTCCGACTTTGATAAAGGTCGGATTGTAATAAAGGTCGGATTGTAGCCTATTGCGATTGCGGTTTATCGTATCGCGACATTGCTGCTCGCGTTGGTCGAGATCCAATGACTGTTAGCAGAATATGGAATCGGTGGGATCAGGAGGGTAATACGGAACGCCGTGCTGGATCCCAACGGCCTCGTATCACTAGCAGTCTAAGATGACAGGCATCTTATCCGCATGGCCGTAACGGATCGTGCGGCCACGTCTCGATCCCTGAGTCAACAGATGGGGACGTTTGCAAGAAAACAACAATCTACACGAACAGCTCGACGACGTTTGCAGCAGCATGGACTATCAGCTCGGAGAGCAAGTCTGCGGTTACCCCTGACGCTGAATCACAGACAGGAGCGCCTGCGATGGTGTACTCAACGACGAACCTGGGTGCACGAATGGTAAAACGTCATTTTTTTCGAATGAATCCAGGTTCTGTTTACAGCATCATGATGGTCGCATCCGTGTTTGGCGACATCGCGGTGAACGCACATTGCAAGCGTGTATTCGTCATCGCCATACTGGCGTATCATCCGGCGTGATGGTATGGGGTGCCGCCTCTTGTTCGCATTGCGGCACTTTCAACAGTGGACGTTACATTTCAGATGTGTTACGACCCGTGACTCTACCTGTCATTCGATCCCTGCGAAACCCTACATTTCAGCAGGATAACGCATGACCGCATGTTGCAGGTCCTGTACAGGCCTTTCTGGATACAGAAAATGTTCGACTGCTGCCCTGGCCAGCACATTCTCCAGGTCTCTCACCAACTGAAAACGTCTGGTCAATGGCGGCCGAGCAACTGGCTCGCCACAATACGCCAGTCACTACTCTTGGTGAACTGTGGCATCGTGTTGAAGCTGCATGGGCAGCTGTACCTGTACACGCTTTGTTTGACTCAATGCTCAGGCGCATCAAGGCCGTTATTACGGCCAGAGGTGGTTGTCCTGGGCACTGATTTCTCAGGATCTATGCACCAAAATTGCGTGAAAATGTAATCACATGTCAGTTCTAGTATAATATATTCGTCCAGTGAATACCCGTTTATCATCTGCATTTCTTCCTGGTGTAGCAATTTTAATGGCCAGTAGTGTAGAAAGTTGTTTGGATGAGCGATTCAGTTGTAAAGCGGTGGCTGTGCTGAAGACTACGCTCTTGTTTCAGACTATGTGTACAACCCGAAGGAGGCGCGGCTACGCAAGGCGATGCGCGAGCAGTCGCGGGAGACACGGCTGACGTCGGCTCGCGGGGGCGGCGCCGGCCGAGCCGCGGGGTGGGCTGCCGCCGCCCGCCAGAGGGGCGCCCCCGGCGTGCCCATGCAGTCCTGCAAGGTAGGGACAGCGCAGCTCTGCCCTTGTTGCCCATTTAAAGCCTCTATTAACCACCAACCTGTTTGTCAAATTCGCTATTTGTTATTCACAGCTTTGATATCAAACAACCAAATTTGTAAAATTTAACTTCATTTTGGAAGCGTCTGTTACGGAGTGCGTATCGTGTTGAATTTCCTAAAACAATGGTTTGCATGTGTTTTATTTCCAACAAAGAAGTCAGATACAAATTTTCGTAGATTCGGCTTCTAAAATCTGCGCACAATGAAATTTTTCCGAAAAAACTTGTTTTAACCCTGTCGGGGTTGAATTTCCAAAAACGTGTAACACGTGTTTTTTTTAATTTCTAACTGAGAAGCCACATTTAAATTTTCATAGATTTAGCTTATAATGCTTTTATAATAACATATATTAATAAAAATCTCTCGCGGGCAAGTGCTCTATCAACTGAGCTACCCAAGCACGACTCACGCCCCGTCCTCACAGCTTTACCTCTCCCAGTACCTCGTCTCCTACCTTCCAAAGTTTACAGAAGCTCTCCTGCGTGAGGAGGAAGTTTCATATCAGCGCACACTCCGCTGAAGAGTGAAAAACTCATTCTGGAATAAAAATCTCATCCTCTATTTCACCCTATTAGAGGTTGAATCCCCCAAAACACTGAAACGCGTACTTTTTTTATTCGAAACCGAGAAGTCAAATACAAGTGTACGTAGATATAGCTTTAAAAATACTTTAGTAATTTCTGAATAATGTTGTATTTTCAAAAAAGCTTTCACTCAATATTTCACCCGCAAAGGATTAAATTTCGAAAATTGCTGAAACACGTGTCCCTCTGTTTCTGACCGCGAAACCAAATACCATTTTTCGTAAGTTTAGCTTCAAAATTGCCTTAAAAGCGACATTTCCCGAAGAAACCTCTCGTCCCTATTTTACCCTCTTAGGGATGGAATTTCGAAAACGTCGCCTATAGTATGAGATCAACACCTTATCCAAATTTCAAGTTCTATCCTTATATATGGTATGTATACGACAATAAACAGTTCACTTAGGTTACCATCCATTCAGAAGGATGTTCCACGGAGCGACTGTTATATTGACTTGTAAATAATAGATTTCAGCTATCAGTTGTCCTTTTGAAACTTTATTGACAGATCTAGATTTCAGCTAGAAACTAGCCACTGTCAATGCACTATCATTTTTGATCAATGCGTGTAATGCCTGTTGGTCGGGCTTCATCCACAGGTTATTGAATTCAATGTGGATGAATCCCGACCAACAGGTGTTACATGCATTGATCAAAAATGATTGTGCATTGAGAATGGCTAGTTTGTATCTGAAATCTAGATCTGCCAAAAAAGTTTCAAAAGGACGACTGGTAGCTGAAATCTATTATTTACAAGTTTACTTACTATTTTTTTCATGTTTCTCGTTTTAATTTGACTGCCCTTGTACATAATATTTCAGGGAGGGTGCTTTCACTATCTTCCAAATGGAAGTGTCTGTATTTAATATTATATAAATCCATATTCTGCAAACCACTGTGAAGCGAATGGTAGAGGGTACTTTCCATTATACACAATAGTATTTTTCACCTTCAGTTCGCGAATGGGCCGGTGGTAAAATGATTACTTATATGCCTTTGTGTACGCTGTAGTTAGTCCAATTTTTTGTTCGCGAGACCTATACGAGCGACGTGTAGTGAGCTGTAGTATATTCCTAGACTCTTCCGTTTATTCTGGTTTTTGAAATTACGTTAAAATTTTTCACGAGATGGTTGAAGTCTTATCTTCAAGTTTCTGTTAGTTCAGGTTTTTCTCAGCATTGCCATGACGCTCTTCCAGATGTCAAACGAACCTGTGGCCATTCGTGCTGCCCATACTTATGTGCATTCAATATCCAGTGATAGTCCTGTTTAATATGGATCCCACACACATGATCAGTGTTCTAGGATGGGCCGCACGTGTATTTTGCAGCTAATCTTCTTTGTAGACTCAATGTATTTTCTCAGTATCCTACCAATGAAACCAACATACTCAGTGAGTAACGTATGTTGTGAACTTTGGAGATAATTCCATAGTGGCATTTTTGTACTGGCACTTATTCTTGCCATTTTTGAACGCAGAGCTATCTGGCACAACCGCTTCTTACTGAATATTATCAGGTGCAATAGTTTTCAGGCATTAGATTCACTGCAAAAACTCTTTTTAATGTATTGGCTTTCGGGACGGGCCCGTTCCAATGGTTCAAATGGCTCTGAGCACTATGGAACTTAACTTCTGAGGTCATCAGTCCCCTAGAACTTAGAACTACTTAAACCTAAGTAACCTAAGGACATCACACACATTCATGCCCGAGGCAGTATTCGAACCTGCGACCGTAGCGGTCGGCCGGGTCCAGACTGAAGCGCCTAGAACCACTCGGCCACACCAGCCGGCCCTGCCCTGTTCAGCCACGGCAATAGTGGAATGTCACTTATGACGATGCGAATGTAAGAACAATTCAGTATCCAGTCTCGAGCGGAGAAAATCACTGACCCGTCCGGGAATGGAACCCAGGCCCCATCGTTTGGTAATCCGCCGCGCTGACAAGTTCAAATGGTTCAAATGGCTCTGAGCACTATGGGACTCAACTGCTGTGGTCATCAGTCCCCTAGAACTTAGAACTACTTAAACCTAACTAACCTAAGGACATCACACACATCCATGCCCGAGGCAGGATTCGAACCTGCGACCGTAGCAGTCGCACGGTTCCGGACTGCGCGCCTAGAACCGCGAGACCACCGCGGCCGGCCGCGCTGACAAGTATCAGGACGAAAATGTACAAGGGACAGACTTAGTACATGAAGTAGAGACGAAAATGTACAAGGGACAGACTTAGTACATGAAGTAGAGATGTGTTTGAAAATTGACGAAGTATTAGTTTAGAATGAGTAGATCTACCAATCGCTCTTCCATAGCTATTGCATTAATAATGTTGGCTCGAATATTCGTATGTTTAATTATGTCTGGCTCAGTAATGTTTAGAATAGTTGGAAAATTTGACGAGACATGGTCAGATCACATAACTAATGAGGAAGTGCTGAATAGAATTGGAGAGAAGAGAAATTTGTGACACAACTTGAAAAGAAGAAGGGATCGGTTGGTAGGGCATATTCTGAGGCACCAAGGTATCACCAATTTAGTATTGGAGGGTAGCGTGGAGGGTAAAAATCGTAGAGGAAGACCAAGAGATGAATACACTAAACAGATTCAGAAGGATGTAGGTTGCAGTAGGTACTGGGAGAGCTTGCACAGGATAGAGTAGCATGGAGAGCTGCATCAAACCAGTCTGTGGACTACAGACCACAACAACAACAAGACAACATTCGCAACTGCCTGAAAAACAGCCCAGAAATTTTTTTCTCTTGTTGGAACAGTGTGGACGTTCTGCAGACAAATGGTGTACCTATAACTCATGTTTGCCGGCCAGAGTGGCCGTGCGGTTCTAGGTGCTGCAGTCTGGAGCCGGGCGACCGCTACGGTCGCAGGTTAGAATCCTGCCTCGGGCATGGGTGTGTGTGATGTCCTTAGGTTAGTTAGGTTTAATTAGAACTAGGCGACTGATGACCTCAGAAATTAAGTCGCATAGTGCTCAGAGCCAACCATATACCCCATCTTTCTCCTTGTCAATAATCTTATTTTGTGGCGAAGTAACAGTTGTTATTGTCATCAGTCGATGGAAAAAATAACGTTTCGCATCACACCACTGCAAATAGTCGACTCAACCATCGGTGTGAACAGCTGCAGGGTTAATGCTCCCGGCGACCAGCGATGTGGCAGCTGCGAGGGTGCAAAGTCCTCCCTCTGGCATGGACGTGTGTGTGTTGTCCTTAGCGTAAGTTAGTTCAAGTTAGATTAAGTAGTGTGTAAGCCTAGGGACTGATGACCTCAGCAGTTTGGTCCCTTAGGAACTTACCGCAAATATCCAGAAACGCAGGCTGGCTGCTATGGCCGAGCGGTACTAGGCGCTTCAGTCCGGAACCGCGCTGCTGCTACGGTCGCAGGTTCGAATCCTGCCTCGAGCATGGATGTGTGTGATGTCCTTAGGTTAGTTAGGTTTAAGTAGTTCTACGTCTAGGGGACTGATGACCTCAGATGTTAAGTCCCATAGTGCTTAGAGCCATTTAGTCCAGAAATGCAATTTAAACGTAAGGCAGGAGGTCCAAATTTCGTCACCTTAGCACATTAGGACTTGTTTAACTCCTGAAAGGTTACGGTAATAGCTACAAATTGATATATACGAGGGTAATCCCAAAAGTAAGGTCTCCTATTTTTTTGTAAATACAGAACTGTGTGGCATTTGGTCACACTGTTATGAAGAGTGCTTCGCGCGCTGTGTATAAACATGCTCACTCCGCGCTTGGGGCCGTTGAGAACGGAGCTCCTGTTGGATGTTACCGCCAAGTGCGAATGGCGCGCAGTTATTCGGTTTTTGAACGAAAGAGCACTGCATCGATTTAAATCCATTGCCAATTGACGGAAGTGTATGGTGAACCGTGCATGGATGTCAAAAATGTTCGTAAGTGGTGTAGAGAGTTTGCACCTGGTCGTACCGAAATTCACGACGAACAAAGGAGCGGGAGACCGTCAATTTCTGAGGACGCAGTGTTGAAGGTTGAGCAAAGCATGCGTGAAGATCGTCAAATCACCCTGGATGATGTCTGCACGTTGGTTCCTGAGGTTTCCCGAAGCACCTCTCAGAGAATTTTAACGGAAACATTGAACTACCGGAAGGTGTGCGCAAGATGGGTGCCACGCATGCTGACTGAGGTTCACATGCGGCAACGAGTTGATGCTTCCCGCGCGTTTCTTCACCGCCTTGCAACCTAACAGGACAACTTTATGGACTCAATTGTCACGGGTGACGAAACCTGGGCATACCGCTTTACACCTGAGACCAAGCAACAATCACGCCAGTGGCGGCATCCTTCTTCGGCAAAGCCGCGGAAATTCAAACAAACACAGTCTGCCGGTAAATTAACAACAAACAGTTTTTTGGGATCGGAAAGGGGTATTGTTGGTCGACTTTATGCCCATTTGGACCACAATTAACGCTGACAGGTACTGTCGGACTGAAAAAACTCAAAACGGGCAATTGAGAACCGGTGTACACAATGTTGAGCGAGGGAGTACACATTATCCATGATAACGCTCGCCACACATCGCTCGGCAAACCGTTGCTCTCCTGCAACAGTTTCAGTGGATCATAATCACCCACCCACCCTATAGTCCTGACCTCGCGCCTAGTGACTATCATCTGCTCCCTAAGTTAAAGGAACATTTGGTCGGAAAACGATTCAGCTCCGAGAACGAGATGAAAGAAGAGGTTCATAACTTTCTGAACAGCATGGCGGCGAGCTGGTATGAAATGAGCATACAAAAACTACCACAGCGTCTACAAAAATGCGTCGACAGAAATGGTGATTATGTCGAAAAATAGCTAAATGTTCAAGCTGTAAACTGATGTAAACCATTGTAGAAATGAACAGGTCAATGTACTTATCAAAAAATAGAGGAGACCTTACTTTTGCGATTACCCTCGTATGTCCCTGAATTTATGCCCTACTTGAAGCAAGTTATAGTCGAGATGTGTCAACATACCAAAGCCAGTATTGGACATAAACGTTAACACTGCAGAAACAGTAATACAAAAAGGGTTCTTAATTTCGTCCTCCACAAACATTCTTTAAATTACAGTTAATTTATTTGAAGGGGGAGGGGGGAGAAAGGAAAGGAAAGGGAATGGATTAGTGATGTCAGGTGCTTCGGGACATTATGCGGAATCAGTGGGACGAGTTAAAATGTGTATCGGACCGGGATTCGAACCCGAGATCTCCCGCTGACTACGCAGTTGCGTTAACCACCGATTCGCCTAGACGGGCACTAGATCCATCTTCTTTAGTGCGGATGCACAAGTACATCCGACCTCCTGCAGAAAATCTCAGAGTAGCGACCATGGAGGGAATGAACAGGGACTGCGGGCAGGTGGCGCTCGATGGGAATGTGGGTCAGCTGAGAGGCGTGACGAGGTGGTCCGCTCAGTTGAGATAACACTGTGTCTCGGATGACACAGTGGTTAACACACGTCTTAGTAAGCAGGAGATCCCGGGTTCGAATCTTCCTTTAGTACACATTTTCATTCGACGCCGCTGGTTCCGCTCAATGTCCCGATGTAGCTAACATCAGTAATCCCTTCCCTTCCTTTTCCTTTCTCTCATAATGTTCAAATGTGTGTGAAATCTTATGGGGCTTAACTGCTAAGGGTATCAGTCCCTAACCCTACACACTACTTAACCTGAATTATCCTAAGGGCAAACACACACACCCATGCCCGAGGGAGGACTCGAACCTCCGTCGGTCCTTTGTGTCCCTCCATCTTCAATTTACATATAATGTATCAGCTGCGGATTCCGCGTGGTGTCTTTTCTTTCGGACACTTTCCAAAGATGTGTACCGTGTGAATTTGTATGTCTATATAGGTGAACAGCATGTTTTGTGATAACAAAAGCATTTCGTGCAACGAAACAATTTCTCTTCCCTAGCGTTTTCTCATACCAGAAAAGTAAAATAATCTACATAAATAGCAAATCTAATCAGTTTTTAACGAGAGTTTCAAATTTAGTCCCCGGGAGGAAAATAGGAACTGGACGAGGAACGAAATTGTGAACATCCCCAGATTTATTTTATTGGCTGCTTCAGCAGTATATACCAAACCCTTGACTGTAATAATTACACACCAGAAATTGCAACACACGAGTGAGATGCAACACAACATTTGAACAGATACCACCGGCCGGTGTGGCCGAGCGGTTCTAGGCGCTACAGTCTGGAACGTGCGATAGCTACGGTCGCAGGTTCGAATCCAGCCTCGGGCGTGGATGTGTGTGATGTCCTTAGGTTAGTTAGGTTTAAGTATTTCCAAGTTCTAGGGGACTGATGACCTCAGTTAGTGCTCAGAGCCATTTGAACAGATACCACTGCTCACACTAAGAATTGCAAGCTGTTAATTTGATTGCTTCGCCAACTCACCTCAGCATAAAAAAAAATTAATTTCTTCGTACACACAAGCTACACATGCTCCACATAACACTCTCGACAATACTATGGACAGAGGTCACGCATGTACGCACATCTAAACGTTTGTTACCAACTGTGGAAACTGAAATTTCCTAGAGGGACGAATTAGGAGTTGGGACGATATTAGGCCACTTATCTTATCCAAGGCCAATGCATAGTTTTAAGCTTCGACGTAAGTAGTTGCCGAACGACATAGCGTAGTAATTAGAAGTTCCGCAGAGCATTTCCGTTTAGCGCTGCGTTTGCATCGGAGCTGTCACCTTGTCGAGATTTAGCGACGCACTGGCGCCGTCATAGGAATTCCGAAAGTCCTCCGCCCCTCCTCTTAGCAGGAGGCACGGAAAGAGACAAGAGTGAAGTTTGTAGCCATCAATTATTCAAGTAAAGTAGCCGGAACGCTAAGTAGGTTGCGCGCGGCCTAATGGAGTCTGCAGACAGCTTGGCACGCATCTTTCGTTATCCATGAATTATTTGTGTTTCGGCGGCCTCTCCCACTTCAACTTTGTCTTCCCACGCGGGCTTGTCGCTGCGAAAGCAGGAACTTGGCCCGGCGCTCCCACTTTGATTTAGCCGTTATAGCTTACTGAGATTTGCTTCAGTTTCTCCGCGCCCGTGATTTCTCTGGGTCGTTCTCCACGCTGGGTACAGGTGGGCTAGCTGTGACTGTCGATTAATCGAATCTGTTTCTGAGAATGCTGTAGAGATTAGTGACGGCTTAGCAAACATCTACATCCATACTCCGCAAGCCACCGAGTGGTTTTTCATGGAGGGTACTTTGTACCACTACTAGTCATTTCTTTTGGCTGTTCCAGTCGCAAATGGAGCGAGGAAGAAACGACCGTCTATTTGCCTCCACATGAACCCTAATTTTGTCTTCGCTGTCCTTAAACGAAATGTGTATTGGTGGCAGTAGGATCGTTCTGCAGTCAGCTGCAAATGCCGATTCTCTAAATTTTCTGAATAATGTTGCGGGAAAAGAAGGCCGTCTTTGCTCCAAAAATTTCCATTTGAGCTCACGAAGTATCTCCGTTATACTAGCTTGTTGTTCGATCTAACCGGTAACAAATCTAGAAAAATTATACTTGCTTGTTGTTCGAACATACCGGCAACAAATCTAGCAAACAGCCTCAGAATTGCCTCGTTGTCGTCCTTTAATCCGACCTCGTGGGGTTCCCAAACACTCAAACAGTACTCAATAACTGGCTGTACTAGTGTCCTTCGCAGATGAGCTACACTTTCCTAAAATTCTCCGAATAAACCGAAGTCAAAGATTCGCGTATCTTACTGTCATCCTTACGTGCTCGTTCCATTTCATATCGCTTTGGAGAGTTACGCCTAAATATTTAATCGACCTGATTGTGTTAAGCAGCGCACAACTATTATTGTATCCGAATATTACAGGATTGTTTCTCTTTCTCACCTGCATTAACTTACGTTTTTCGTAGCAAGCTACCATTCATCATTCTAAACAGAAATTCTGTTTAAGTCTCCTCTATCCTCCTACAAGCAGTGATGATTCTTTCCAGTGCACTTTCTGACATCAGCAAGCCGTCGCAGATTGGTGCTCTCCCTTTACGTCAGATTGATTATGCATACAGGATGGTCCATTGATCGTGACCGGCCCAAATACCTAACGAAATAAGAGTCAAACGAAAAAACTGCAAAGAACGAAACTTTTCTAGCTTAGAGGGGGAAACCAGATGGCGCTATGGTTGGTCCCCTAGATGGCGCTGCCATAGGTCAAAAGGGATATCAACTGAGTTTTTTTTAAAAGGAGCCCCCATTTTTATTACATATTCGTGTAGTACGTAAAGAAATATAAATGTTTTAGTTGGACCACTTTTTTCGCTTTGTGATAGATGGCGCTGTAATAGTCACAAACATACGGATCACAATTTTAGACGAACAGTTGGTAACAGGGAGGTTTTTTAAATAAAAATACAGAACGTAGGTACGTTTGAACATTTTATTTCGGTTGTTCCAATGTGACACACGTACCTCTGTGAACTTATCATTTCTGAGAACACATGCTGTTACAGCGTGATTACCTGCAAATACCACATTAATGCAATAAATGCTCAAAATGATGTCCGTCAACCTCAATGCATTTGGCAATGCGTGTAACGACATTCCTCTCAACATCGAGTAGTTCGCCTTCCGTAATGTTCGCTCATGCATTGACAATGCGCTGACGCATGTTGTATGGTGTTGTCGGTGGATCACCATAGCAAATATCCTTCAACTTTCCCCACAGAAAGAAATCCGGGGACGTCAGATCCGGTGAAAGTGCAGGCCATGGTATGGTGGGTATGGTTCTTCGACGACCAATCCATCTGTCATGAAATATGCTATTTAATACCACTTCAACCACATGCGAGCTATGTGCCGGACATCCATCATGTTGGAAGTACATTGCCATTCTGTCATGCAGTGAAACATCTTGTAGTAACATCGGTAGAACATTACGTAGGAAATCAGCATACATTGCACCATTTAGATTGCCATCAATAAAATGAGGGCCAGTTATCCTTCCTGCCATAATGCAGCACCATACATTAACCCGCCAAGGTCGCTGATGTTCCACTTGTCGCAGCCATCGTGGATTTTCCGTTGCCCAATAGTGCATATTATGCCGGTTTACGTTACCGCTGTTGGTGAATGACGCTTCGTCGCTAAATAGAACTCGTGCAAAAAATCTGTCATCGTCCCGTAATTTCTCTTGTGCCCAGTGGCAGAACTGTGTACGGCGTTCAAAGTCGTCGCCATGCCAATTCCTGGTGCATAAAAATATGGTACGGGTGCAATCGATGTTGATGTTGCGTTCTCAACACCGACGTTTTTGAGATTCCGGATTCTCGCGCAATTTGTCTGCTACTGATGTGCGGATTAGCCGCGACAGCAGCTAAAACACATACTTCGGCATCATCATTTGTTGCAGGTCGTGGCTGACCTTTCACATGTGGCTGAACACTTCCTGTTTCCTTAAATAGCATAACTATCAGGCGAACGTTTCGGACACTTGGATGATGTCGTCCAGGATACCGAGCAGCATACATAGCACACGCGCATTGGGTATTTTGATCACAATAGCCACACATCTACACGATATCGACCTTTTCCGCTATTGGTAAATCGTCCATTTTATTAGGGGTAATGTATCACGAAGCAAATACCGTCCGCACTGGGAGAATGTTACTTGATACCACGTACTTATACGTTTGTGACTATTACAGTGCCATCTATCACTAAGCGAAAAAAGTGGTCCAACTAAAATATTCATATTTCTTTACGTACTACACGTATATGTAATAAAAACTGGGTGTTCCTATTTTTAAAAAAAAACTCAGTTGATATCCGTTTGACCTATGGCAGCGCCATCTAGCGGGCCAGCCATAGCGCCATTTGGTTTCCCCCTTCAAGCTAGACAAGTTTCATTCTTTGTAGTTTTTTTTTCGTTTGACGCTTATTTCTTGCGATATTTGGCCCGGTCACTATCAGTGGACCACCCTGTATCACACTTCTTGGGGCACTCCTGACCTTCACCCTTGTCTCTGATGAACATTTGCCATCCAAAACAACGTAGTGAGTTCTATTACTTGAAAAATTTGGAGCCACTCTGGTTACTAGCACGTTTGTTAACAGTCTACCGTGGGGCACTGTCTCAAACGCTTTTCGGAAATCTGGGAATATGGAATCTGCCTTTTGCCCTCATCAATCGTTTGCAGGATATCGTGCAAGAAAAAGGCGAGCTGAGTTTTGCGCGGACGATACTACCTAAGCAGGTGCTGATTTGTGATCAGAAACTTTTCTGTTTCAAGGAAATTTATTGCATACTAACCGAGAATAAGCTCAAGAATTCTGTAGCGAATCGACGTTGAACATATTGGCCCGTAATTTTACGTTTCCATTATTTTACCCGTCTTACATACAGCGATCACGTATGCCTATTCTCATCTTTCGCATGATTATAGTAAAGTAACAAATGCTGCTCCAGTACAGTGCATTTCGCAATTATTTTCGAAAAATCTAGGTTTAAAGTGTTACGAGCCTTCTGAGTACTGCGTGGGAGCCCTAGCTGTTAAGTAGTGCTGTTAGCGCAAGAGGTTAAGGGGCAGACTTGAATTTTTCCCACACAGCGTTCTAGTCCACTCTCTCTGTTTTTCCTAATCTTCCACCAAAAGCTTGCATTGCAAAAACAAATCACATTTCTTCGGTTGTACCATCATCGTGATACGCGTCAGTCCATTGCTGGACTGACAATTCTCAAGGGTTCGTCATTCATGATTGATTGAAATACATTACTATCTGAACTCTAGTCCCATCAGTCGTTATCATAACGTGAGGAACATGTCTCAGTGTCACAAGCAATGCCGTCTGGTCAAAACACACTTTAAAGGAACCTAGTGATGCACCGATGAGTCGCCTCCAGAACACTGGGCGGAGGGGAAGTCAGTGACAGATAAATATGTCGGCGCTCCGTGACAAGTGCCAGACCTGCATTGTGGATAGGTGTTTTCTTATTTTTGTAATGAAATGGGCCTGTTTCTCAATAAGAGGTGAATAACCTCTGACCTAAAAAGTTGTAAGAGGGCTCCTCACTGGCTTAAAAAAATTAAAAAAATACTAGAGTAAGTGTAGTCAGGACGTCAGTTTCCCTGAAATGCATACGTGGAGACGACTCTATTGGCTGCAATAGAAAATTTGAAGGTGGAATGGCAGAGTAACCTAGATTTGCCTAAGAACTGCGGGCATGAGTGTTTAACTGTTGGTCAGTGATGTAAAACTTTTGCTAGGAGGGGAGATAGTTGTCTTGTTAGCAAAAATATCATTGGCCAGCATTTTGCAGAACCTTTTTCACTGGCGCACGGGACCTGCGCGGAGTGGTAGACATGAGAAAGAACTCTGTCGGAGAAGAAGGCACTTCGGCTTGGGACACGGCGGAGGAGGCTTCGTCTGAGGGCTGTGAAGAGAACACTTGGCCTAGTGATTTTGTCTGGAGAGCCAGTAAAAAGCTCACGTTTCACAGTGTGTGTCATATCATGACACTCGCTACGCTCCACACAATAGAGTGCTGAATCTGGTGAGAAACCTCAGCGTGGGTGAGCAGGGTAGGGAACGACTGTGCGTTTGTAATCTTGTTGTTAGGACTAGCCACATTTCATGAAGCCAGTATTTTTGTCGAGTGACTGAAGAGTCATTCACGACACAATTAGCAATACTAGTTTCATGTGTAGCTTCTCATTCTTCTGGCGAACTTAGCCAAAAACTGCGTGACCGCCACGGAGTCATCTTTCCGTAAGTCGTACGTAGATCCTGTGCCTGTCCTACTCACCTGAACTATCCAGCCAATGCCGGGACATTTAAGTTTTAGATTAGAATTGTCCCACGTGAATAATTGTTAGTTTTCTTTTTTTCTGCATTTGTAGTGATTGAACAATCGGTAGAATATTTTGTTATTCGTGTATGTATACAGTGAACAACGTAATAAACGGGGATTAATGTGGATCACTGTTCCATTTCAGAATAAGACGAAGACTCAGCGTGTCATTCTTTTTAATTTTTTTGTGAGATACAGCACTCACGTCATATGTGTTCAATGACCAGCCCTGTCCTACTAGTTATCCATTGTGTGATATCTTTTTATTAATTGCATATGAGCCTTTGGGGAGCGATCTGACAGTCGGTCAATCCAACCGAAGTGGATCATTCTGACATTCACAGAGGTATATTGAAAGTTTAGCTTTACCTCACCATCGTCATCATAGTGGTACTCAGTCTGGAACCGCGTGAGCGCTACGGTCGCAGGTTAGAATCTTGCCTCGGGCATGGATGTGTGTGATGTCCTTGACCTCAGAAGTTAAGTCCCATAGTGCTCAGAGCCATTTGGACCATAGTGGTATTTTCTTGCCGAGGATAATAAGGAATCGTGGTGAAATGTACATTATTTCTTGACACATTAGTGCGTACCTTAAAAAATTAGCACAATGAAGTCATAACTTTGCAGTTCTTGGTCATCTTTTGTAGGCCGACACTGTTCGGGATGGGGTCTTACCATAAAAAAACATAGTACAGATTCTCACCAGTTGTATTTTATGAATACCAGTTTCAGACACGCACACTTGATTTCGGTTATCAGAATGGACACTACTGACAAGCCTTGGGAAAGCCAGCCATGACAAAACCCTCCCATCTGGTGAGCAGGATGTATGAGACAGGCGAAATACCCTCAGACTTCAAGAAGAATATAATAATTCCAGTTCCAAAGAAAGCAGGTGTAGAAGTTACTGAACTATCAGTTTAATACGTCGTGTGTGGCATGAATGAAGCTCATAAAACTTTAATCATTGAATGACAGTTTTTCGTAAAGCCTTGAGAAGTACGTCGTACTAGAGCAATACTGTATATATTGCAATAATGGGAAACATGAGCAATATCGATGACTCGTTAGCTGCGGATTTCCTTTGTCAGATGGAACGACAAATATTCCTCTGACATATGATTTGCATTTTTATTTCATGACAATAGATTGGTAATTTTAGTCATAAGTATGTTATCACTATCAAATACGCCCCGGTTTGTGAAACAAGAGTGTCAAAATAAGCCTCACCGTAAATATCTTGCTGTAGCAAGTACCAGCCTCTCATTCTCCTTCTAGAGTTTCGTAACTACAGAGAGACATATCGATGTACATGTTGAAGAAGCCGTCAAAATATCAGTGTTCGTTTGCAGTTTCCCTTTATATTTCACCGATCAAGATGGCATAGCGATTAGCACATAGCACTCATATTTTGGAACACAAACCGATCAGCCTCACGTAGGTTTTCTGCTGTTTCAATAAAGCTGTTAAGGCGAATACTGGGAAAAGGACACGGCCAATTTCCTTCCTCGTCCTTCCCTCACCGTCGCCGGGATGCGAAAACTTAATATTTCTTATTTCATTCATGGGACAACCGTGACTTATTCGACACATGTTTTCCTCGAGTGATACACAAATTTCTGTGTGTGTGTGTGCGTGTACGCGCGTGGGCAATTAACAGTCCCCCCTTCCCTCCCCCACATCGTCCATTGATCTAAACAGGTCAGAACACTGTTGCAGAAGCACCGAAAAAAGCATGCCTAAAGCAAAATCCCCCAAGATTGGCGGAATTTTACAAAACCTCGAAATTTAGCGTGAACTTCAATACCAGCTAATTTTTGGAAATGGAAATGAGCGTACGGCATTGAGGGCTGGGAGTCCTCCATTCGGGGAAGTTCAGCCGCCGAGGGCAAGTACTTATTGCATTTGACGCCACATTGGCCGACTGCGCATCGGAGATGGGAATGACATGATGATGAGAACAAAATGGCTCTGAGCACTACCGGACTTAACATCTTAGGTCATCACTCCCCTAGACTTCGAATTACTTAAACCTAAGGACATCACACACATTCACGCCCGAGGCAGGATTCGAACCTGCGACCGTAGCAGCCGCGCGGTTCCGGACTGAAGCGCCCGGAACCGCTCGGCCACAACAGCCGGCATGATTAGGACAACACAACACCCTGAGCGGAGAAAATCTTTTGCCCCAGCCGGGAATCGAACCTGGGCCCCTAGCGTGGCATTCCGCCGCGCTGACCACTCAGCTAACGGGGGCGGACATACGAGATAATTTTAATACAATGTAAGACAAGAAAAAACGACGAATCAAGATGGAACTATCCGGATGGGATAATTCATTTCATAGCAGGACACCTTTGGCTGTCATCCGCGGCAGCCTTAAACACAGCGGTACGTCGACGATTTTCTACTCTTCGTTTTGTTTTCGTTAATGGCAAGCCGTCCTGGGCTTACATTTCAGCAAAATAATGTCCATCCCACGCGGCGAGAGCTTCTACTGCTTGTCTTCTTGCTTCCCAGGCCCTACCAAGGTTGCCAAATCTCTCCCCAGTTGAGAAAGTTTGGAGCATTATGGGCAGGACCCTCCAACCAGCTCGGGATTTTGACGATCTATCGTGCCAATTGGACACAATCTGGTACGATATCCTTCATGAGGACATCCAAGAACTCTGTCAATCAATACCAAGCCGAATATAGATCCTTTCAGAGTATACTGATATAATAACCCCGTACTTAACAGTTTTATACAACGGCTCGCTCGCCGAAAGATCCATGCTTAAAGACTGGAAATTTACGCAGGTCACACCAATACGCAAGAAAGAAAGTATGCGTAATCCGATGAATAATGGATCCATATCGCTGACTCGATTCGTAGTAGGATTTTGGAAGCTATTTGACACATAGCACGAATTCAGAAAATATCGTTTTTGTGAAACACAACTAGGTCTTTTATTCTCGTGAATAACTGTTATCGACAGTGTATCTCAAATTTATTGCATATTTTCTAGATTTCTAAAAGGTTTTTGATACAGTCCCTTACAAACGGCTTATAATAAAGTTGCATGCCTTTGGAGTATCGTCTCAGTTGTGCGACTCGATGCTTGTTTTCCTGTCGGTAAGATTAGAGTTCGTAGTAATTGACGAAAAGTCATCGAATTAAACAGAAGTACTAGTATCTGCCTTCCTCAAGGAAATGTTATAGGCCATCTACTCTTCCTTATCTGTATAAACGAGGTGAGCTTCCATCGTAGATTTTTTTTCCATATGACGCTGTCGCTTACCGTGTAGTAAACTCATCAGAAAATCAAAACCAATTGCAAAGTGTGTTAGAAAATATATCTGAAATGCCGAGACAACAGGTAATTCCACCTTTTACGCAACGACACAAACTCAGCACAGTAGACTGTAGGGTGGTAGTGCTGGACCAAAGTAACAAATCAGGCAATCACCATCGACAGTTGCAGTGAACATTTTGTTTGGTACCTTTAACAAGATAACTTGACAAATAAAACCATCACATGTTTAAAACTACCACACATCTTTAAAAATTACCATTCGGGTGAAAATAAATTACTTCAATTTTAAACATTCATAAAAACGCCGCACTTATTACACATTGACTGAAACGAGTTACATTTTTATACTCTAAATTGTAATCAAGCTGAAGAACAATTTACTAAAAAATAACTAATGTACTCTTTCATTACGACAGTGATCGTTATTCCCAAAATAATCAGAGTTCAGGCAACAGTCAGATACCATGGCACACAAGAGGGTGCTTAAATGGAAGGCACCACATAATTTAACATATAAAATTTCATGTGAGCAAACAAGCTCGTGAGATTCAACAACTACGCTCAGAAAAGGGACGCCCGCCCGTTCAACTGTTTCCAATACAGGCTCGACATGGACCCCCGGAAGGGAGCAGCAACGGTCACGAAAGGTGCACAAGAAAATTCAAGAACTAGTAGGTATTTACAACAGACTGACATCTGCCTTTAATAACTAGAAACACAATATCTCAATACAACACATCATCAGTAAAATTAATACATGAAATTAATTACAATATCGATCTACTGTCATTGAAGGAATTCTAGTACCACCATCAATAGAATCCGTTTCAGGCTATTAAACACACAATTACAATTAGCCTCTCAATAACTGGCAAGAATTTAGTAAACTACTGATTTCAAATTATACACGCGTCGCTCAGACACACTATTATTTCAAACAGAAACGTAACAGTAATGTTATTACAATTCAGAGATAAATGTATCTAGAGAAATATTATATATCGACTGGCCATCTTAACTCCGTGTTGTGATATAAATAAAATAACCAGTCGGTACGTAAAAAAGGGCCAGCAAACTGCTTTCAATGGCGGTCAAACCTTGACAGTAGGGATCTACAACGGAATGTCTCAGTACTCCAGGCCCTTGTAAATGTTAATGAATGAACACACCAGATATATCTTAAAACATTCCGTATTAAACCAATTAAAATCACCACATTTTAAGTCCAGACTCACTAGGAGCAGCAACGGCCGCCCAAGAAAATACAGTCAACCGCGCAGAACCCAGTAGTGGATTCCGACCACAATTTACAGGACAAGCAATGCCCTTACCCTCTTGCTTGTTCGACGAAGCCAGCCGTCGCTGATCCCTATGCCAGGAGACATGAAGCAAGCGGAAAAATCAACAACGGCTTCCCAGTAACGTCTCTTTCCACGTCGGCGATATTTGCCGCGGCGGCGTCACCCGGGTAAGAGCCCCTTTTAGACGTGCCCTGGTTGCTGACTGAGACTGAACCTTAGCTGTCCGCCATAGTTCCCAAAACGCCGTTACTGCTCGGCGACCAAAAACAAAATCCCTCACTCTTCCTCTGCTTTTCCTCTCGCACCCGATCGGCCCTGTAGGTGGCGCCAGCGCCCGCTCTGCGAACACCGGCGGAAAGATGACCCATACCGGCGGCGGGAATATCGCTGATCGAGCCACACGGCTCACTATTGTTTGGTGCGAAGAGTGGCATTGACCCTGAATAATTGAAAGTGTGAGTTCATTCACAAGAGTACTAAAAGGAATCTGTTAAATTTCGCTTACACGATAAATCACACAAATCTAAGGCTGCTAATTCAGTTTAATACCTAGGAATTACAACTACAAACCGCTTCAGTTGGAACCATTACATAGATAATGTTGTGGGGAAGGCAAACCAAAGACTGCGTTTTATTGGCAGAACGCTTGGAAGATGCAACAGGTCTGTTAAAGAAACTGCCTACACTACGCTTGTCCGTCGTCTGCTAGAATACTGCTGAGCAGTATGGGATCCTCACCACACTGGACTGACGGAGCACATCGAAAGAGTTCAAAGAAGCGCAGCTTATTTTGTATTACAGCGAAATATGGAAGAATGTATCATGGATAGGACTAGCGAATTGGGGCGGTAGTGATTAAATCGAATGTATTTCAAGGCGGAGAGATCATTTCACGACATTTCAGTTCCAGCATTCTCCTCCGAATTCGAAAATAATATTGACACCCACCGACATAGGGAGTAATAATCATTGTAATAAAATAAGAGAAATCGGAACTCGCACGGAAGATTTTAAGTGTTCGTTTCTCCCAGTCGCTGTTAGAGAGTAGAACGGTAGAAAAACGGTATGAAAGTGGTTCAGTGACCAGCTGCCAGGTACTTGATTGTAAATTGCAGAATAGTCATTACGTCTATGTTTTAATGATTGCCACCCGGACCAGCTTATAATTCCGTGACGTTCTGCCCCCTATTTTGCGGTAATAAGAAACGATGTGCCCTCTTTCGGAATTTGTCGATGTCCTCCGTCAGTCTATCCGGTAAGAACTCCACACTGCGCAGCAATATTCCAAAATAAGGAAGGAAACAAGTTCAATGTTTAACATCCCGTCGACAACGTGATCATTAGATACGAAGCAAAAACTCGGGTTAGGAAAGGAAGAGGAAAGAAATCGACCTTGATTTTCAGAGCAATTATCACAGCATTTACCTTGAGCGATTTTAAGGAAATCGCGGAAAACAGATATGCGGATGGTCGAACGCGGATTTGAACCATCGTGTTCCCGAAATGTAATCCAGAAGAGGATTGTCAGGAGTAGTGCAGGCAGTCTCGTTAGAAGATTCGTTGCATCTCATAAGTGTTCAGCAAAAAGACACAATTTTTGATTCGCTTTCCCTGCAACGTTTTTTATCTGATTGTTCCAGTTTAGTTCGTAGCTCTAACTCCTAGATACCGGGTGATTATAATTAAAATACAGCTACTCAGAGACGTCTAGTGTGGATTATAACTGTCATATGGCAGTGAAACTTGGTAGATATGCAAATGCATTACCCATTAACGCTGGTTACAATTAGTTCCAATCTTGGTCACCAGATGCAAATCTGGCGCTGTACAGCACCTCGTCGACACCTCCAGTGCTGGTATTTAAGAAATTCTGTAAATGGCAATTAATAATAAATTCATCATAAGCCTTTCTCACTTGTTTGACATTTTCTGCACGCCCCGTTCCTAATCTATTACATATGGAAACATTTCTATATGGCTTCTTGCGTTCACAGCGCTAGATTTGCACCTGGTGGCCGAAATAGGAACTAATTTTTTTCGAGGGTAAGTCGCTTTTGCATTAACGCTTAACAGTGTCTACCAAGTTTCGCTGCCATGTTGTTGTTGTTGTGGTCTTCAGTCCTGAGACTGGTTTGATGCAGCTCTCCATGCTGCTCTATCCTGTGCAAGCTTCTACATCTCCCAGTACCTACTGCAACCTACATCCTTCTGAATCTGCTTAGTGTATTCATCTCTTGGTGTCGCTCTACGATTTTTACCCTACACGCTGCCCTCCAATACAAAAATGGTGATCCCTTGATGCCTCAGAACATGTCCTACCAACCGATCCCTTCTTCTAGTCAAGTTGTGCCACAAACTCCTCCCCAATTCTACTCAATACCTCCTCATTAGTTATGTGATCTACCCATCTAATCTTCAGCATTCTTGTGTAGCACCACATTTCGAAAGCTTCTATTCTCTCCTTGTCTAAACTATTTATCGTCCATGTTTCACTTCCATACATGGCTACACTCATACAAATACTTTCAGAAACGACTTGCTGACGTTTAAATCTATACTCGATGTTAACAAATTTCTCTTCTTCAGAAACACTTTCCTTGCCATTGCCAGCCTATATTTTATATCATCTCTACTTCGACATCATCAGTTATTTTGCTCCCCAAATAGCAAAACTCATTTACTGCTTTAAGTGTCTCATTTCCTAATCTAATTCCCGCTGCCCACATTGTACCTCTGCTGCACTTTAATTATGACCGCCCACTATTTAGCTGAATCGGCAAACTTTAACTTTGTGTGATTTATCATTTAAATCTTCATATACGATGTAGTATGTGAAAGCTATGTCTTTGACTTGCCTGCAAGTGGTCTAGATTTTTGTAGGATTTTAATCAACTGGAAAGTTTAGTGTGATATTCAGTACCGTGCTTCTAGGTCGCTGTGTTATCACCATTCTCGTCCGCGGCGACTGGGTTTGTGAAGTAGGGCGCTGCATCCACTATCACGCTTTTTCTGACAACCGAAAGCAGAGGAACCTGGTCCGACCCAAATGAAACGTGGCGCCGGGTCCGTTGTGTTAACAGAGGAAAGTGTGCGGGGAGGAAATGTACGTGTGATTGAGCGGCGGTGGCAGCCGGCGGTCAGGCGGGGCTGCGTGGGCGTCGCGAATCCGTAGCAGTGCGGCTGGCGCGCTCAGACAATGGCACAAATCGAACGCGTCGCTGCTGCCTCCCCCGAGGGCCCTGACCGCCTGTCTTTGTGCAGGGGGCGCTCTGCCCCCGGGCACACCCTCCCTACTTAGTAGCTCGTTTACAAGCAACTCTACAAGGTTAATTCTCCTAGCGTCTCGACAACATTAAAGGAAATGACGATAACACGGCGGCTGAACAATATACATTGATGTGGGAAAAGACATGGGATAGCAATATACGCATATGCAGATGGCAGTAGTATCGAGTGCAAAAGGTATAAAAGGGCAGTGCATTGACGGAGCTCTCATTTGTACTCATGTGATTCTTGTGGAAGGTTTCCGACGTGATTATCGCCGCACGACGGGAATTAACAGACATGGAATAGTTGTTGGAGCTAGACACATGGGACATTCCATTTCGGAACTCGTAAGGGAATTCAACATTCCGAGGCTCACGGTTTCAAGAATGTGCCGAGGATACAAATTTTCAGGGATTGTCTCACAACAGGTAACTCAGTGGCCGATGGTCTTCACATAACGACAGAGAGCAGCATCATTTGCGTGGAGTTGTCAGTGCTGACAGACAAGCAACTCTAAGTGAAATAAGTTATGTGGGACGTACGACTAACGTATCCGTTAGGACAGTACAACGAAATATGGCATTAATGGGCTATTGTAGCAGACGACCGTCGGGATTGCCTTTGCTGACAGGACGACATCGCCTGCAGCGCGTCCCCAGGGCTCGTCACCATACCGGTTGGATCCAACACGACTGCAGAACAGTGACCTGTAAAGCGAAGCCTCGATTTCAGTTGGTAAGTGCTTATGGTAGGATTCGACTGTGCGGCAGACTCCACAAAGCCACGGAACCGTGTTGTCAACAGGGCAGTGTGGAAGCTGATGCGTGGGACGTGTTTACACGAAATAGACTAGGTCCTCTGATCCAACTGATTCGATCATAGACTAGAAATGGTTATATTCGGCTAGATAGAGGCCATTTACAGCCATTCATGGACGTCATGTTACCAAACAACGGCGGAATTTTTATGGATGACAATGTGCCATGTCATTTGGCCACAGATTTTCGGGACTGGTTTGAAGGAAATTCAAAACAATTCGAGCGTATGATTTGGCCACCCAGGTCGCCCGACTTGAATCCCATCGAACATTTATGAGACATAATCGAGAGGTAAGTCTAAGCACAAAATTCTTTTGCAATTATGGACGGCTATAGGGGCAGCTCGTGGTCTTGCAGTTGCGTCCTCGCTACCTGCGCACGGGGTCCCGGGTTCGATTCCCGGCGGGGTTAGGGATTTTCGCTGCCTCGAGATAACTGGGTGTTGTTGTGTCGTCTTCATCATCATTCATTCCTATTACGGTCGGAGGAAGGCAATAGCAAACCACCTCCGCTGGGACCTTGCCTAGTCTGCGGCGCGGGTCTCCCGCATCGTCCCCTACGCTCCTCGGAGTATGGGACCTCATCATCATCATCATCATCATCATCATCATCATCATCATCCGGGAAGCACAGCTCAGTATTTCTGCAATACATTTTCAACGACTTGTGGAATCCATTCCGTGTCGAGTTGCTGCAATACGCCTGTCAAAGAAGGTCCAACACGTTGTTAGGTGGTATCCTATGACTTTGGTCACTTCAGTGTAATACCAGAGACTAAAATATAAAATAGCGACATTCACTGCTGAGAAAGTTGTTTCCGTCTGGCAGCTGAAGACACACTAACGCCTCTAGTGCAAGAAGGTCATTCGTCACTTAATGTCATGTGTGCTTTAACATTGATGTTCGTTTTTAATTCTTTTTCTACTTAATTTACGAAGTAGTCGTCACACGCTCTAACGACGCACCACGAAGGAGTTATGCAAATTGCTCATAAATTTATATTCATACAGGTATCGACGGAAAATGCAAAATTGTACGCTTTCGCGGACGATGGATGAATGTGTGACGCTACAGCGCAATTTCACCACGAAGCTGCCAAGGATAGTAAACACAGCATGAAGTCTTTGCAAATTTCATTCCGTGTACTCAGATGGCCCGCTGACAGGCGCGTGAACAATATACGCAGATGTCAGCATTTGAGATGTGTAGTTACCCGCAGAGAAACCGGTTAGAGCAATCGGCGAATCGCTCGTCATTTGAATGGCAGCGTTGCCACTATTCGACGGTTTGGCAGGAATGCGTGATGTATGGCCAGACGCAGCGTCAAGAAGAAAGTGGTCGATCTAGAGAAAAGACAGAACAAAAGGGTGGAGCGATCGTCAGAGAGGTTATCGGAGCCCAAGATTCACCATTATCGTCGATCCGACGTGCAACTGGTGCTTCAGTGACCACAAGGATCATTAACAGGCGGCTCACTGAAAGAGGGCTGAACTCACAGTGCCCCTTGAGCCGTCTGCGCCGTACACAAACATTCACGTCTCCAGTGGTGTCTGGCACATTCGGCCTGTAATCCCATTGACTGGAGTAGAGTTGTTTTTAGTGGTGAGCCCCGCTTCGAACTGAGTCCCGATTACCAGCTAGAGTTTCTACTGTTCGTCTCCGTGTTTGCCAAACCCTACCTTTGCAGCAAGGTCACAGTGTTTCTCCCCAATTACTGAAAACGTTTGGAGAATTAGGGGCAGTGCCCTCCAACCATCTCGTGATTTTGACGATCTACCGCGCCAGTTGGACGTAATTTGGCACGATATATCTGATGGGGGCATCCAACAACTCCGTCAATGAATGCCAATCCTAATAACTGCTTGCATAAGGGCCAGAGGTGGGCCAATGCGTTATTGACTTGCACCGTTTGTGAAGTTCTTTCTCTTGAATAAATCATCCAAATTTTTCAGAACTTCTAGTCATTTGTTTGTCTGAATTTGTTTCTCATAACTACAGATTACCGTTCCATTCGGATAATTCCTTCGCAGTGCATCGGCTTCTCTCTCTCTCTTTTTGTCTTATAGTGTATTTTTGCTTCCAAGTGTTGTTAAAATACGAAGAGCTGAATAAGCTTAAAATACATGTAAATAAAGTCGAAGCTCATGCATGTAAAGGCACGAGCTACAAGACATTAATGAAAAAATACCCCAGAAATTGTATATAATTCAAACTTTTCCCACTGAAAGCAAAAGAATGTAAGTACAGTATCTGCGATGGCAATTTTTTTTCAGCCTCCGATCGGTCGCGACATTAAAACTACAGTGAAAATCCAATGAAACTTTGAAGTTTTGCGCAAATACGTTGCACGCTGATCGTGTCACGTCCCACTTTTCAGTTCAGAGTGCAGGCCACATAACGTAACTGTCTCCTTCTTTATTACAATGGTTGGCTGCACATTGCACGTACAACTACGAGGCTCTACTGCGTTTTCGATGTATTTGCTCGTCAACTATACAGCCCGGACTTGGCTAACTCTTATTTCCATCACTTGACTTACATTAACAGCTGGCTACGAGGACAGCATTTTGGCATAGACCGATAGCTGCAGACTGGTGTAGGGAATTTGCATGGCAATTCAATTCCTTAAAGAATCGCGAGGGGGAGCGGGGGTGTAGTGCTCTTCGAAGTAGATATTGTTTTATGTGCAATCAATACCATATCATCGGTAAATCAAATGCATTTCATCTTCTGGCATCCTATGCGTACTCCTTCCTTCTCTGCTTGTAGCGTCTTCATTACCAATCTTCGACATACATGGTGAATCAGCTGCCCTTATCTATGGATTTTCTGCAACCCACAACACCTTCAAAAACCACGTGCGAGATATTCGTCTCTCGCTTGCTACATACAAACTGCTAGTCCTACAGAAAAAATGAAGATGGGCTTTATATAATTTATTTAATGTAGTTCAATTTTGTACTGGGATAAGTTTTTGCTAGAGGTTGTAGTTTTCAAATTATTACAGAAAAACGTAAAAAAAGTGAACGTCAACGTGTTTTTCTCGAATAAAGCGAAAATAGCGGCCTCCTGCGAGAACGTATCCCATGATATTGTCTGTAGGATTAGTAATCTGCACATAGCAACCAAGGGATTATGAAAATCTCGCACGTGTTTTTTGACGGTGTTGTGGGTTGCATAAAACACGTAGTTAGGGGGGCTGATTCACTCTGTATATCGAAGACTGGTAATGAAGATGCTACAAGTGGAGAAGGAAGGAGTAAGCATAAGAGACTGGAAGATTAGCTGCATATCATTTTAATGATGGATATGGTACTGCTTGCAGATAAAACAATATCTCTTCGAAGAGTATTATCCACACTTGAAGAAGGATTGCACGTGTATGAACTCAAAGTTTAAGACGATGTCAGTTCATGACAAAGAAGATACGGAAGTGAACACAACAGAAAGTAAAATTGAACAGGATTGCACAGTACAGGTATTTGGAAAGGATGGTGACTCATAACTGGACGAGCGAAAATAATTAAGATCCACAACTGCAATGTCAAAGCAAGCATCCTAGTAAAAGAAACGTTTGTTATGAAGCAAAGGGTTAGATTTAAGATAAAGATTCGTTTAAAGGCTTCGTGAGGAGTTTTTTCTTTTTTCTTTATGATTGTCAAAGCTGAGTATTGAGCAAAAGGGAAGAGAGGATAGAATTGAAACATTCGACCCGTGGTTTTGGAGAATAATGCACAAAATAGATTGGGTGGATAAAGTGAAGAACAGTCGAGTACCGGAAAGGGTAAAGGAACAGAGAACTGAAACTGGTTAAGAAAATTGAGGTAGACTGTATAGGACCGTTGTCTTCCAGGGAACAGCTCCTCGACACGTATACTGTGGGACGGAGAGTAGTTGGCGGCGGCTCCATTATGCTCTGGGGAACATTCACGTGGGCAGCCATGGGTCCAGTGGATTTCGTGCAAGCCAAGGTGTATCGTACACTGGT
Source organism: Schistocerca piceifrons (assembly GCF_021461385.2). Classification (NCBI taxonomy): domain Eukaryota; kingdom Metazoa; phylum Arthropoda; class Insecta; order Orthoptera; family Acrididae; genus Schistocerca; species Schistocerca piceifrons. The sequence goes on along the minus strand of NC_060145.1, from coordinate 322,198,845 downwards.
TCACAGGTTGCAGACCACGTACACCCCTTCATGACGATCAAGTTTCTCGACAGCAGTGATCGTTCAACAAGATAATGCGCTATGTCACAAGGCCAGGAGTGTGATGGAGTGGTTCGAGGATGTGATTGAACGTGGCGTCAGAGTTCATCGTCCCCATTTCCAGCGACCTACCTGGGCCTCATTGTTTACATGCCACGACGCGTCGCCGTTGTTATTCGCACCAAAGGTAGACATGCGTACTATAAGATAGGAGGTCATAATGTTCTGTGCGATCGGTATATATCCACCATAGTCTAAAGCGCCACACACACACACCACAAAGTTTTTGCCACGTGAGAAATGTACGAGGGCTGCCCAGAAAGTAAGTTCCTATTGATCGCGAAATGGAAACCATAATGAAAATCAGAAATGTTTTATTTGTTATAGTTAACTACACCTTCCAGCTACTTCTCCACGTAGTTGCCGTTCTGACTTAAGACATCTGACGTAGCGTTGAACCAACTTTCCAATACCCTCATCATAGAAGGCAGCCGCCAATGCTTTCCACCAATTTTCTACGCTGCCCTACAGCTCGTTGCGTGTGCCAAAATGTTGTCTTCATGGCCAGTGGTTCATGTGAGCAGAGATGAATATCAGAGGGAGACAATTACGGACTGTACTGAGGGCAATCAAACATTTGCAATTGGAAACGATGCAGGTGCATCTTCATTTCGGCGGAATTTCTCACCAGGCCCTCGTACCTGGCGGGAGACATTATTTTCTAGACATCTTTACGCACTCACTATGAACTCATAAATGAGAAGAGCGGCGTGATGCTATCTAGGGTCATACTAGAGACACTGCCCAACACATCTGTGCAAAGCTTTATCGGATTTTCATAGTCGTTTCCATTTCACGACCGATCGGAACTTACTTTCTGGACAGCCCTCGTATATACAAATGGCGTTATAACAGGTGTAACAGCGCCAAAGAATTTTCTCTCGAGAGTTGTTATTATTTACGCATTGATGTGACACTAGAAAATTTACAAAGGATAAACTGTTATTATTTCCGGTTTACATTCAGTAAGCATTAATTACAGATAAAGTAACAAACGCGGGAACCAGTTTATTAGAAAATGTTACTGAAATAATGTTACGTAAATATTGTGGTACAGGTACACACATGGAACAAAAGAAATAGGGAGAAATAAGTGTATATAAATAAATAAATACTAGAATAACGGACTTTATATTATTATATGATGGGCAATTACGAGTTCAAATTAATTTGACAGTTGTATTAATGTTTGAGTGAGCAATCTGTTGTATTTTGGTGTTATTGCTGCCTGCATGTTGTTGTCAAAGAGACTGGTAATTTTGTAGAACGGTTGCATTGGCTAACTTAATCAGTTCTTTACGGAGATGATGTGGTGATTTCCTTTTATGTACGTATACTGTATCCCTTAGAGTAGATTCGTAAGGGCACCTTTCTCAGCATAATGCGATATCCGGGTGTTTTCTTCAATGCTTGTTACTCCATGTCGAGAATTGCGTGCGTTGCAAATGGAGATCTTGATATGTTCTTCAAGCGTATGGCATCTCAATGTTCCTTGAACCGAATGTCAAAGCTTTTCCCAGTTTGTTCTATATAGAAGCAGGGGCAACATTTGGCAGCAGGGTTTGTATATACCTGATCTTTTGTATTGGGGTGTGGAGCTATTATTTCTTAAGTTATGAGTGGCTTGTTGTTGGAGTATGTTGTGTGTGTGGAAGCTTATCTTTACGTAGAAGTGAGCAGCCGTGAGAAGATTAAACTGTTGGTTTGAAACCGGTATCGGAACTGTGTAAATAAATAGCATTATCAACAGTGACTGGTTGCTGTTTTCTTTCTTGCAAGAATCAACCTGTAATGGTACCGTTTGTTTCGAGAAGAACATACAAACGTCCGTGATAAAGAATAAACATTGTTTGAAGGTGAATACGAACAGCTGTTAAGTATTTCGTCAAATGTTTGAGAGGAACGAAAACATGCCTACCTACGAATTACACAGTTATTGTCCGAGTTTTCATAGCCGCATGTAGAGTGAGAAATTGACGAATGGGGTATGAAACTGACCATCGTGTGGTCTAGTTTTGCAACAAAAGCGTTTATTTGCTTAAGTTATGAGTGGCTTGTTGTTGGAGTATGTTGTGTGTGTGGAAGCTTATCTTTACGTAGAAGTGAGCAGCCGTGAGAAGATTAAACTGTTGGTTTGAAACCGGTATCGGAACTGTGTAAATAAATAGCATTATCAACAGTGACTGGTTGCTGTTTTCTTTCTTGCAAGAATCAACCTGTAATGGTACCGTTTGTTTCGAGAAGAACATACAAACGTCCGTGATAAAGAATAAACATTGTTTGAAGGTGAATGCGAACAGCTGTTAAGTATTTCGTCAAATGTTTGAGAGGAACGAAAACATGCCTACCTACGAATTACACAGTTATTGTCCGAGTTTTCATAGCCGCATGTAGAGTGAGAAATTGACGAATGGGGTATGAAACTGACCATCGTGTGGTCTAGTTTTGCAACAAAAGCGTTTATTTGCTTGAAAGTAATCAGGGTAATTAAGAAAAACTTTCTCATTTGAGTGTAATTGAAATATTTCACGAACTGATGCTGCTAGCTATGTAAATAAAGTTTCTGAAAGCTTATCTGTTGAAAGAGTCAAAAGGTTTTCTTCGAATCCAGTTCTAAATTCAGAATTTTTCGAGAACAGAAGACGCTAAGAAGACAAGTGAGGTATCAAAAAGTTCATTTTTTTCAAGATGTAGCTATTTTGACTTTAAAAAAGATTTGCTTGGTATGACATGGTTGCATTCGTGTGATATTTGATTTTTATAATCATTTCCTTCGAATCAACCACTAAATTTACGATATTTCGAGAATAGCAGACACTACGAAGACAAATGAGATATCAAATTTTTATCTTTTCTAGGTCTAGGTATTTTGCGCATAGAGAGTTGCGTCGGTGTAAGATTTAAGTGTTGAAATGGTTTTCTTCAGATCAAATACTAAATTCAGTATATACTGGGAATAGAAAATTTGTGCCGGACCAGAACCTGGAATTCCCGCTTTAGGCGAAAGGTCGCTGTAACCGCTTTGGATATCAGTGCACGACCCAAATTTCCGTATGCTATCGTTCCTCCGTCAAAACCTGCATTCCTTAGTTCTTCTTAATAACGGAGGTACTGCAATATCCTTTGTATCCGCCGAAACCAGGTAGCGACTTTCAATTAAAATGTGGTCTCCTGTACGGGAATTACGTGACGTGTGTACGAGTACAGGTTGTGACGCAGGAACGACGACGGTTAAGGTGACCCCTCGTGTATACCGGGAAACCTGTGTTCGAGTCCCCTGCGACGTAAATTTTCGTTGTCGTCATTCCCTTAATGCAGTTGATGATTGTTCGTATTCACAGCTGCGAATACATTTGATGTATTTTATTTTCAGGCTGAAAGTAAAACTTACTTCTGAGTGTATTGTTTTTCTATGCTTTTGTAACAAAGGCTGTACTGCTGCAGGCCGGTTCGATTTTATTTCTCTTTCCACACCGCTTATATCCACTAATACTCCAAGAGGTGGAAAACAGTTCAGTTTTATTTCCAATAGGCTCTCTTCCGTCCTGAAAGTTTTACAGTTTATGGTCACGGAATGGCTTATAGTAGAAGTAGTTAAATCTTTACGATCCATAATATTTTACTTTAACCAAACTTCGTAATGCAAAAGTGCGGCAGAAGCTGCTCGTGCTCCTTGTTTTAAACGCAGTGCCGAAGTTCCCTCAGGCCACTACTTTCAATGCTCTTTTACCCAGCGCTATACACCGACATCGCAAGAGCCACAGCCTCCGGCAGCCTAACGCTTGTTATTGGCAGTACTGTGCTGTAGGTTGCTGGAGGAGGAAACCCTTCTTAGTGATTGGAAAAAAAGCAGAGGTTACTCCAGTTTTCGAGAAGGGTTGTCGAACGGACACATAAAACTATAGCCCTGTATCTGCGAGGTCGGTCTGTTGCAGAAATTTGTAACATGTTTTATACCTGCAGATTGTGACGTTCTTGCAGACCTAAAATCTCTGCGAAAACGAAGACCACATGAAACCCAGCTCGCGCTGTTGCCGCCCGGGGTAGCCGCGTGGTCTCAGGCACTTCGTCGCGACTCGCGTGGCTCCCCCGTCGGAGGTTCGTGTCCTCCCTCGGGCATGGGTGTGTGTGTGTTGTCCTTAGCGTAAGTTAGGTTAAGTGGCATATCTGGCGAGCTACAAATTCCAGAGTGCATCCGCCCATTACAACAGGTCCCATCCCAGACTTCATCGTTTGGAGGAGGGGGAAAGGGGCATCAGTAAAAGCTCGCGGTCACATTCGGTGATTATGAAGGGTAAAATTATCAGCGCCTGCCACATTGCACTGGCTGCTATACACGTGCTATTGCCATTTCTTCGACAGGAAGGTGATGTGCTTTTCTAGCAGGCCAGTGGTGTACAGCAGCTGCCCTGGTCGACAAGATGACCAAACCTCTCGCCAGTTGAACAATTATGGTGAGTGATGTAGTGGAAACTTACTAGTTATCCAAGGTCTGCAAGAGCCATTGCCGAATTACAACACAAGGTGCAAGATGTTAGGGACAGTCTGCCATTTAGCACCATTATGATCGTTTGTGTACTATAACACACTCCTGTGTTACCGCTAGAGGGGGATATATTGATGTAACTGTTTGGGCACACCTTACTGTAACATGTGAGCTTCATTTAGTCGCGGTTCTAGGCGCTAGTTTGGAACCACGCGACCGCTACGGTCGCAGGTTCGAATCCTGCCTCGGTCATGGATGTGTGTGGTGTCCTTAGGTTAGTTAGGTTTAAGTAGTTCTAAGTTCTAGGGGACTGATGACCTCAGAAGTTAAGTCCCATAGTGCTCAGAGCCATTTGAACCATTTTTTTTTTCATTTGGTCTGAATTTGTTGTCATATACTCCTAAAATGATGAACAACTTGTCACATCACTTGTCAGTAAAATGAGCTGATCCTCGAGGGTGTTTAATTTTGTCCTGGCGTTGTGTATAGTGAACAGTAACGGTGGTAAACACGATTGTTGTTTGCGGAAGCAGCTTTGTCATGCAGAGAATGTGAGAGAAATACAGACCGCAGCCGGAATTGGGCATTCAATTAAATTCAATGGCGACAAGTGAAAATTGGTGTCGGTCCGGTACTCGAACCCGCATTTCTCCTTTACACAAGCGGTCGCCTTAAGGGGGAAGGACAGGGTGACGGACGAAAATATTCCACATATTCATGACTTTTTTGTCCGTACTGGAGTGTAGTAGACAAATGGAGTTACTGAAATAAATAAAGTATGCATTGAAGTTTTTATTGCTATTTTTATTGAGTAATATTAGTATCAGCACTGTGTAATTGTAATTTTCCCGAGGCAGCTCTGAAAGGAGGTAGATTGACGGTTGTCGCTGTAACTCCGGTTGTGGTGATCCTTACTGATGCAGTTTTAGTTCATCGCAGGGATTTGAAAAAAAAAAATTGTTGCGAAATTATAGATATTTGAAAAAATTATGGTCTTTTTAGGACCCCTGTTCTTTTGGCCGAAAAAATACTAAGTATCAACATAAAAAATCGGCTACGATGGATTGAAGAATTCTACTTGGTTCAAAAGCGACAGACCAAAAATTATTAAAACCAGACGAAAACTGTAGTGTGGGCGATGACATTCATGACGAAAAATGTGAATTTGAGAAAAACTCGTTTAAAGTGTGGCAAGTACTTATCATTTTTTAAAAAGGACCAAAACTTGAAGCTTAGAGGATATAATCGACGCCTGGTCCACAATAACTACCGCCGCGGCTAGTGGATGGCCGCGTTCTGCTAATCCCTCATTTTCGCCCTCAAAGCCCTTTCGTGGCTGAGTACATCGCCGCTGGCGTCTCTATTTTTGACACAATCGACACATTTAATGGTCGATTTTGATTTGATGGGCATTTACCACGTGCGTTAATGGAGTATCGCCTACCTTGAATGGACATAACGGCCAAATTTGAAGCAATGTTGACAATTTCGCTTTGGCTAGATGATCTTATTTTTGAAGCGTATCTCCAAATGAGACTGTCGAAAGGTTTCGCTCACATTTTGAGTAAAACCGCACAAACAACGCTCCAGCAAATCAGGTATAAATAGGGATGGTGGCATCGATAACAACTTGCGACAGTGGCGTTTTGTGTTGCGCACGCTTGGCTTCAGACGCTCACGGAATCGTTACTTTTTGGAGTTCGCGCATAACATTTTGGAGAATAATTCTTCAATGTATATACTTGTACATTCGAATTCCGTAGTGAAAAAATTACCAGTTATTTTCTACCGTCACCTTGTCGTTTTCCCTTAACCGCTTCGGCTCTCCGGACAGGTTGCCCTTCCAACCCAAATGCTCAATTCGTCGCATACTACGCATGTAGAGCGCACCGTAGTCTTTCCAATACGGGTATTGCCTCTACAATTTATTCTCGCGATAGGAATTACCACGATATATTTAGTTTGTTAGGCATTTAATTTTTCATTAATTTTCTTCATTTTTTTCTGAATGTAGAAATTTGAAGTAAATCGGTCAAGTAACAACGGATCTCTTATTACAAATACATAGCCTGTATCGGCCCAAATGCTCGTTAGAGGATTGTGTAGAAATTTAAAGCAACTTGGCCAAGAACTTTTAGAGATTTTGGGTAACAACATTTCTCCTTTATAGATTACGCACATACAAGATCCAAGTCGGATTACGACATCTTATGTGGACAGTGAGTTTCCTCTTGTCTTGAAGGTGACTGTGAAAAATTTCATAAAACTGTAGATTTGCATAAATACAAACAAACGGACACTCTTCTTTATGTATATAGATATTGCAGAGGAGGATTTACGTCTTCAAAGCACTCATAATTTGCTTGTATAAAAGATATTCTAAAATTATACAACATAATGACGTCAGCGATATAGACCTGAAGTTTTTTGCGTCTGTTCGATGATTCTTCTTGAATGCGGGGATGAACTACTATTTTTGCAATGAATGGGAACGGTTCGTTCCTCCAGCGATCTACGGTAGACTGCTGTTAGAAGAGTTATTACGCATGTCCTGTGAAGAATCGCGATACACCAACGCGATTCTACATAGGAATGCATAATAACTCAGTACAGATGTAGATGCAGAGACTTTGGCTAGTTTCTGTGTCGCGCACCTCCGGCCAATTGTCCGTAGCCAAAGCGTGGAATAAGAGTAGCTTTATTAGAGCGTAGAGAGGGAGACAGGCGCTGTGTGTTGGCTCAGTTTACGGCTGGGTACACGCGTACATATGAATAATGCTTTGCAGGTGGCGTCGTAGGTGTAAACATTGCCAGCGGTTTCGCTTTCTCGCGCGCACTTAACGCCGTGCGCATTGACGCGAGCAGAACTGGCGCTGTTAACCGCGCCGGGGAAATCTGCGGGGGCAGCGCCTGCCGCAGCGCAGCGCCGAGCCAATGACATTGGCGGCTGTGCACGTGGCCGCGCAGGGCTGCCAACCTGCGCGCGCCGCGATCGATGTCACTGCGGGCGCGCGCGCGGGAGCTTCGAAACGGCGCGTCGATACCGGCAGGCGCTCAGGTTCACCGGAGGTTGCGCGCAAATATATTGATTCCGTGTGGCCCAAGGATGGGCCAGGCGACGGCCCAAGGCGTCACCGTCTGCCGCGGGCCCCTACCCGCCGTGTGTGTGCCACGTCTGCAGGCAAAGGCACTGGTTACCATTCTAAAGTAGAAAGGAGGGTCTCAATGACTGCTATCATGCCGAGGGAAAACAAGAACTTTAGAGCAGATGAAATTGTTTGACCAACTCCTGAGCCACTAGGAGAACCAGCCATGGAAAACATTTCCAAGTCTATAACTAGTCAGCTTCCTTTAATCTAGGAGTCTCCTTCCAGACCTGTAGGTTTCGTTAGTTCTTTGAGAAATAGTTCCACCTTTTAACATTCAATACTTACGAAGGGAGTACGGCAGCTCGAACGACAAAAATGGAAGAAAATGATTTTGGAATACGGAGATGTTTGTGCCCTACCACTCATGAAGTTCATTTATCTGTAATACTTGGCATTTGCGTACAGTCGCATAAGAGACAGTTAGGACCAGCAGATTGACGAGGGTGGTGAAATAGCTCATGGCAAAGATCTGGATAGTGTAACCAGTATTGACTACTGAAGAACGAATATCTCGTGGAGAAAGAGAATAAATTGGAACGAGAGAAGACTGATTGCAAATCTGAAGTGAAGACAAGGATGGGAGTGGGAAATGATACAGGGTCAGAGGGGATTGTTGTGTCTCGCCGATCCTTTTTAACATTTACTTGGAAGAAATAGTGAAAAGTTCTTTGGATGGGAAAAAAATGCTTCAGAATATCTAGACGGAAAATAGAATGCATGGTTGTTCTTACAGAAAACGAAAGGACAGTAAAATGTGCTCTCTAGATGTAGGAAGTACTTCAAAGGAAAAATCCTCCAGCGAAACAACATTCAAAAATAAGAATGATTTAAAAGTTTCGAATGCGTATTTTGTCCCGTCAAGGAGGCACATTCCATCGGTGATGGGATTACCTTTTATGCTTACAAAATGCATGAATGCCCTTTTTAGGAAACCTTTCCTGATCTGAACAAATAAAAAATATCAGTAATAATTATTACCATCACCAGAAAAATGTAATGCCTCAGGTCAATGAGTTTTGATTGTCGGCCCTCACTGGTCAGTGACATTGGAGAAGTTTAATAAAATTCTTTCACTGAAAAGAAAAACGTAGAAATTAATGTAATTGAACATCGATATTCACGAAGAAAGGTTCTTTGCCTGTTAAGGGAACGATTAACGAAGGAGCGCAAATGATGCTCGTATCCTGTAGTTGTTGAAGAATCCGGCTCCAATCTCGTGAAAACGACATCTGAAAGAGACAGGGAAAAGATAAGTAAGTACGAAAGTTAAAACCCAGCCTGATAAAACAAATAATCTAGCCTCTCAGGCTCGTCTTCTTGATAATAGACATTGGTATTCAGAGATGGAGTGGTTAAAGTTTTATTTCCTTTTGCTTTTAAATGCCGTATTCTCTCACGTATTTAGTTTGTGGTTGAAAAGTAATGCTGTGACATGAATTCTGGCGCTAAATGCTCTGAATGAAGCCTGTGTAGCATACGATATGGAGAAAAAAATGATTGGTGCGGTTATAGGCTTAAAGAAAAGAAAATCGAAGTATAAGTCGGGATCAGAAACCATACAACAGGTGAAAGCATTCGAGTATTTGGGAAGTTGGATCGGGGAAAATAATTCATTGTGATTAGGACATCAAAGTCAGAACGGCGCTGGCGGAAAAACCATTTCAAAAGCAGAAAAGGCTCTTGGTTATTGGTTTGAATGTAGAATTAAGAAAGCGACCATTGAAATGTCAGTATGCAGTATATATGAAAGTGTTGAGCAAGTATGGTGTGGAAACTACCTTCAGACCCACCAGGAAGATAGAATGTTTAAGATCGGCAGAAGGTATACGACATCCTTTGGCTACACCGGGTGTACATAAAATTCATTGTAGTTGGGGATTGGTTTGTATTTGTAACACAAAAAGAAGTGTTAACATCCGTCTGATTGAACACGAGAGGAACATCAGTCTGGGACATACGGATAAATCAGCCGTTGCGGAAAATATTTCCCAAGAGGGTGATCATGAAATAAAATTCACTGAGACGACTATAATATGGAAAACATCGCATTATCGTGAGCGAATGTATAGAGAGACTATTGTGATTTATAAACACCCTAATAATTTTAACAAAAAGGGCAAGGTGTTAAATTAGATAAAATGTGGATATCAGCATTGCAACATAAGAATGACGATCCATAACTTTCAATCGAGAATGTTGACATTACCAGAGATAATCTCGTAGCCGACGTCACGTGACAGACTGTGCTGCCCGTATATTCGGCGCTCCCTCGAGTTCTGGTTGCGGTTGACCACTGTACATCTGAAGATGTTTCCCACAGTCGAAGAGGAAACGATAGAAAATTTTATACATCGACCGCGACCTGTCAGCCCGAAAGTTTCAAGTGAAGTCAGTACTGGCCGTGAAATCTTACGCTGTATGACCTCGTCAATCTCTTACGCGGTGTTGTTTCTTCAACGACATGTGCTCTATGGTCTCCAGATTGATTAACCCTAATCATCTATGGAACATTAATGCAGAGTTTTACAGATAAATCATCTTAACAGATGGCAGTAGAGACACAGTTCCTTTGAAATCATTGCAATTCGGTTTTAGCCGTCTATCCTAGGTACTTTCTTTGCGAGTAATAGCCATCTCAGTCTCAGTTGATGCGCGCATGTTAATCTTAACAGTATAACCGGATAGTTTTCGTCAGTTGGCGTTACACGATTCTAGAACACGCAGGAAGACTTAGACAAATTTTCTACTTGCTGTTATGCGTGGTATGACTCTTCAGATGCTGATAAAGGCAAGATATTGCCTATAACAAAGAGAGAGATTGAGATAATATCAGACTACAAGATTATTGGTGAACATCTGGAGCTTACCGCGTCGTATAAGTACGAAACTCCTAAAGCTTTTTAAATAAAACACACTTTATTGACATTCTGTATCTTTATTCATCATGTCTACATATTTCGTCCTCAACACAGCCACCCTGAAGACGAACCCATTTCTTCCCACAAGAGACCAGTTTATTAATTCTGTCACTGTGGAACGTTTGACTTTGTTGACGGAGTCACAACCTCATCTCTTCTTGAACTGCTTTATCACTACCAAAGTCAAGTCCTCGAAGGTGTTCTTACGTTTTGGAAACATGAAGTTCGGCTGGGGCCAAGTCGGGACCTTAGAGAATGACCGACGCTAGTGAACCCAAAACGTCAGATTGATAGGGATGTCGCAGCGTTCGTATATAGTATGGCATTGTAGTGTCGAAGAATAGGGAGCTCCATATGTAGACGGACTCTTCGAATTCGAAATTACATTTCAGCAAGCTTTTCCTGACTTACCGACATAGTTACTTTAAACACCGCCATGTTACACGCTGTAAACGGGAGTGCTCAAGCGGCTGAGGGCTGTAAATATGTAGACATGACGAATAAAGGTGTACAACGTTCAGATAACTTAAAAGAATGCAGCCGGGTGACGTCGTCGACAACCGCCGACGTTTCAACAGGTAATCACCCTGTCATTTCAAAGACAAACTGTGTGAAAATGACAGGCTGTGCACCTGTCGAAATATTGGCAACGTATTTGATCATTACAATGATTAATGGAAAATCTCATATAAAGATGTAAAACAAATTCTAACAAAGAGATAAAGGGGCTGGCCAGTACTTACCTCAGCTCAGTACAGCCGATATACAGGGTGTTACAAAAAGGTGCGGCCAAACTTTCAGGAAACATTCCTCACACACAAATAAAGAAAAGATTTTATGTGGACATGTGTCCGGAAACGCTTAATTTCCATGCTAGAGCTCATTTTAGTTTCGTCAGTATGTACTGTACTTCCTCGATTCACTTCCAGTTTGCCCAATTGAAGGAAGGTAATGTTGACTTAGGTGCTTGTGTTGACATGCGACTCATTGCTCTACAGTACTAGCTTCAAGCACATCAGTACGTAGCATGAACAGGTTAGCATTCATCACGAACGTGGTTTTTGCAGTTAGTGCAGTGTTTACAAATGCGGAGTTGGCAGATGCCCATTTGATGTATGGATTAGCACGGGGCAATAGCCGTGGCGCGGTACGTTTGTATCGCGACAGACATCCAGAACGAAGGTGTCCCGACAGGAAGACGTTCGAAGCAATTGATCGGCGTCTAAGGAAGCACGGAACATTCCAACCTATGACTCGCGACTGGGGAAGACCTAGAACGACGAGGACACCTGCAATGGACGAGGCAATTCTTCGTGCAGTTGACGATAACCCTAATGTCAGCGTCAGAGAAGTTGCTGCTGAACAAGGTAACGTTGACCACGTCACTGTTGGAGATTTGGTTCATCTAACAATGTGTCAATCCTCATTTCAAATGTTCTCTTTACGGATGAGGCTTCATTCCAAAGTGATCAAATTGTAAATTTTCACAATCAACATGTGTGGGCTGACGAGAATCCGCACGCAATTGTGCAATCACGTCATCAACACAGATTTTCTGTGAACGTTATGGCTGGCATTGTTGGTGATGTCTTGATTGGGCCCCATGTTCTTCCACCTACGCTCAATGGAGCACGTTATCATGATTTCATACCTGTGCTGCTAGAACATGTGCCTTTACAAGTACGACACAACATGTGGTTCATGTACGATGGAGCTCCTGCACATTTCAGTCGAAGTGTTCGTACGCTTCTCAACAACAGATTCGGTGACCGATGGATTGGTAGAGGCGGACCAATTCCATGGCCTCCACGCTCTCCTGACCTCAACCCTCGTGACTTTCATTTATGGGGGCATTTGAAAGCTCTTGTCTACGCAACCCCGGTACCAAGTGTTGGGACTCTTCGTGCTCGTATTGTGGACGGCTGTGATACAATAAGCCATTCTCCAGGGCTGCATCAGCGCATCAGGGATTCCATGCGACGGAGGTAGATGCATGTATCCTCGCTAACGGAGGACATTTTGAACATTTCCTGCAACAAAGTGTTTGAAGTCACGCTGGTACGTTCTGTTGCTGTGAATTTCCACTCCATGGTTAATGTGATTGGAAGAGAAGTAACAAAATGAGCTCTAATGTGGAAAGTAAGCGTTTCCGGACACATGTCCACATAACATATTTTCTTTCTTTGTGTGTGAGGAATGTTTCCTGAAAGTTTTGACGTACCTTTTTGTAACACCCTGTATACACAAAACAGAACAGAAAATTTACGTATCCTAGACTCTCCCTGTTTACCTTTCCCCTGTTGCTTCATAACCTGGGTTGTGAGTAACAGAATCCAATTTCCCTTCTTCTCCTTTTTTCTCCTTTTTCCTCTCTCTCCTCCCTGAGGAAGGAACAAAGATCCGAAAGCTAGGATACGTAAGTTTTCTGTTCTGTTTTGTGTATCTATCGGCTGTACTGAGCTGATGTAAGTAATGGCCAGCCCCTCTATCTCTTTGTTAGATTTGATCATTATAATCACCGTCAGAAACTCAGTACTCGTGTAGAATATTAATTCTTTTTGTTTTATTCAAAAAGCTGTAAGAGCTTTCATGTAAAAAATTTGGAGGCATTGCTTTTGAGCACGCTTTCGTATTTCTTGCATAGGGATCATGAGAATAAGATGAGATTAGGCCTCTTAAAGAGGCAAATAGAAGTATTTCCCTCGCTCAATACGTGAAAGAGATAGGAAAGAAAAGTGACAATATTGGTATTACGAAGCCCCCGCCGCACACAGTATGGTCCTTACGGAGTATTTGTTTAAATTACATTCAACCGTCCTCTATTTTTGCGCATGACTGGCACGTGCTTCATTGCGCTATAATCAGTTTTAAATCCAGCGTGTTCATTTGGTTAGTTAACATCTGGTGTAATCTCCTACGCGCTCACAGGTAATTGTAACCAGTATATCAACCAGTACGTACTGTGTATCTTACAACGTACATCAAAATCGTAAATGAATAATACGTGCATTGCAACGCGTACATTCATAAGCATAAAAGTAAGAGTAATTAAAAAATCTGAGAGAAGACTTCGGCTCAAATTACAGAGAACTGAAATTCACGGCAGTTTCAGTGAAGGTTGGAGCAAAATATTTTCAGTTAATTTAAAACTCGGCAGAAGAGGTGCGACTCTGCAATTTGTGTTTAACGGCGCACGAGATGATATTTAATTGCTCTTGGCGCGGTGCTTTCCGAGTTACACAGTTTGCAGAAATCTGCGGTATTCCGTTTCCCGCCAAAATCTGCATGACGAAGCGAGTGATATCGGACTTCCAGGAATGCGGGAGGCCGACGCGCGACGGAAAAATGCAGCTGCGCCTTCAGTTTATCTCATCGCCTCAAAGCGGTAGAGCACTATTTTACGCAGAAAATAGAATGAAAATCTGCTGAAGACCTAGACGTTCCTCGTGAAGCTGAACAGACGCACCGAGATAGCGCTCAATTACATTTGAGTGGCAAACCTGCACTCAAGTAGAGTACGTTTCCAGTAAACTGAACTACACTACTGGCCATTAAAATTGCTACAACCAGAAGGAAAGGACAAATATATTATACTAGAACTGACATGTGATTACATTTTCATGAAATTTGGGTGCATAGATCCTGAGAAATCAGTATCCAGAACAACCACCTCTGGCCATAATAACGGCCTAGATACACCTGGGCATTGAGTCAAACAGGGCTTGGATGGCGTGTACAGTACAGATTTTTATGTAGGGTTTCGCAGGGATCGAATGAAAGGTAGAGCCACGGGTCATAACACATCTGAAATGTAACGTCCACTGTTCAGAGTGCCGTCAGTGCGAACAAGAGGTGACCGAGACGTGTAACCAATGGCACTCCGTGCCATCGCGCCGGGTGATACACCAGTATGGCGATGACGAATACACGCTTCCAAGGTGCGTTCACCGCGATGTCGCCAAACACGGATGCGACCATCATGATGCTGTAAACAAAACCTGGATTCATCCGAAAAAATGACGTTTTGGCATTCGTACACCAAGTTCGTCGTTGAGTACACCATCACAGGCGCTCCTGTCTGTGAAGCAGCGTCAAGGGTAATCGCAGCCATGGTCTCCGAGCTGATAGTCCATGCTGCTGCAAACGTTGTCGAGCTGTTCGTGCAGATGGTTGTTGTCTTGCAAACTTCCCCATCTGTTGACTCAGGGATCGAGACGTGGCTGCACGATCCGTTACAGCCAGCGGATAAGATGCTTGTCATCTCGACTGCTAGTGATACGAGGCCGATGTGATCCAGTACGGCATTCCGTATTACCCTCCTGAACCCACCGATTCCATATTCTGCTAACAGTCATTGTATCTCGACCAACGCGAGCAGCAATGTCGCGATACAGTCAACTGCAATCGTGATTGGCTACAATCCGACCGTTATCAAAGTCGGTAACGTGATGGTACACATTTCTCCTCCTTACACGAGGCATCACAACAACATTTCATCAGGCAACACCGGTCAACTGCTGTTTGTGTATGAGAAATCGGTTGGAAACTTTCCTCATGTCAGCACGTTGTAGGTGTCGCCACCGGCGCCAACCTTTTGTGAATGCTCTGGAAAGCTAATCTTTTGCATATCACAGCATCTTGTTTCTGTCGGTTAAATTTCGCGTCTGTAGCACGTCATCCTCGTGGTGTAGCAATTTTAATGGCTAGTAGTGTATTAGTTGGAAAGCAGGTATTTCTAACCAGTATTTCGAACTACTGTTTTAGTTGTCGCTCTTAGAACGTTGTTACTGCGGTCGTCGTTAATCACTGACGTAGTATGTGGGCTTTATCAAAAACATGTAACAAAGAAAACAGGCCCTTTCATCCCAGTGCAGTAAACACCAAACTTAACTACGATAGCGGAATTTAAAGGATTGACATTTTAGATTTGCTTGAAAGTGATGTTTACGTAGGAGTGAAGCAGTTTATGTTAATTGTTCATCTTTTCTGGGGAGAGAAGCTTACATGCTGGTAAATGTGGGCATCCGTATACTGTATAGGTTTGCTGAAAGCTCCTCACATCGGGAAGGCTGGGATGGCTTTTCAGGAAGGCCGTTGTCGATTCCCCTCATATTTCCCCAATTTGAGGTTGTATTCGTCTCTGATGATAAAAAGTTAAACCTCAATTTTCCTTCCTCACTTTGACTAAAACAAAATGGCGGTGTTACGACGTTCTGGAACCATATCTTTGCACCAAAGGGTATATCCCGCAACCCAGTTAAAATACCGTGCACGATACTCTAGTATAGCCAACGGCCTTGCCGCAGTGGTAACACCGGTTCCTGTCATATCACCGAAGTTAAGCGCTATCGGGCTGTGCTAGCACGTGGATGGGTGACCATCCGGTCTGCCAAGCGCTGTTGGCAAGCGGGGTGCACTCAGCCATTGTGAGGCAAACTGAGGAGCTACCTAATTGAGAAGTAGCGGCTCCGGTCTCGTAAACTGACATACGGGCGGGAGAGCCGGGTGCTGACCACATGACCCCCTATATCCGCATCCATTGATGTCTGTGGGCTGAGGATGACACGGGGCCGGTCGGTACCGTTGGGCCTTCAAAGGCCTGTTCGGACGGAGCTTATACTTTAGTAGAGGCGACATTGAGATTGGCAGCTACCTACTGACCATTGGATTGGAGCATTACGAGTCAGTTTATTACATACGAGAGGTAGTTTTAATCATCGTATCGAAATTTGCGTCTCCTTTTTGGTGGAATCCTCGCGTGCGGCAACGACGCACCATCTTGTAACATAGTTGTTAGGAGTCCCAGACGCTTCCAGTCGGAATGCCAAAATAGCAGACCATCTCTCTGCGAAGAACCGATAATTACAAGATAAGTGGTGGACAAGGTGCTCGAAGACCAGCCTATCACAATCGAGGCGATACCGAAAATCATGACAAAGGTCGGCTCCAGCTGTGATCCGCTACTGCTCACACCCACTCAAAAAGCGCGCCGAATCGAGGCACCAGCAGAAATGATGCATTTGTGTCAGACCAATCCAGATAATCTTTTTAGACGCCTAATCACTATGGTCAAGTACTGGGTGTGTAACTATGACCCCGAGGCAAAGGAACGTGCCATTAGTGGAATCATGTTGATTCACTGCTGTCGACAAAGGAAGACACAGCCTCCATCTAACAAGTTAATGCTGAATGTTTGTTCGGGACTGTTTATGGTGCGCTGCGTAACAGATTGTGCTTGTAAGCGGTCAACCGTCACAGGAGAATATAACTGAAACCCGAGGCTACGGAAGGCTGCCAGGACGAAGCGTCGCGGGAAGGTTTCTAAGGGAGTGTTCCACCGACATCTCGTTCTGCACTGGAGACAGTTAAAAATGCTACTTCTTACGTGCATCAAATTTAGTCACCCACTCCCTGCTCCTCCCCCTCCTGATATTCTCCTCACATGGTAACCAGCGGCTTCTTAGTGAGTCCCTGAATGGAGAAACCATAACCATTACGCGGCAGGCATTTCGAGAACGAATACGAGGCGATTTTCCGGACGGAATTTTCCATAAACAGGCAAGATATTGATATACTGAAGGTCTTTGTCAAGTTATCCAGTATTGGAAAAAAATTCGCATTCAACGAGGAATTTGTAGAATATATATAAAATTATAAGCTGTTTAGAGGCGATAAAAAGAAAGACTTTTGTGTGATGTATGTCCCAGGTACATCGTTTCCCCGCTAGGTGTCAGTGAAGATTCTCATGCGATGTTCAGAGGCGGTTTTCAAACGGCTGTGTGTTAAAAATATTGTATTACAGATTTTTGGATTTCTCTTTGTCGTCAGGCGGACGGTGAAGCGTTTAGTGTACGAGACGTCGATGGGCACTCCAAAAGAGCGAATTGCCCGTTTTTCCGAAGCTGCAACCATTATTCGTGAAAATACATGTTGATTTGAGCGTGTTAGACAATTATTAGCATTCAGATCCAAGTTGTAAATTTGTACATTAAACTAAACGAACGACGTTTTCAGCAACATCTCGAAAACAATATTTATTACACAGTACTTTGAACACCATCTGTGAACATCACTAACGTCAAAACCTTCACGTGTCCGTGGGGGAAACGGTGCGCCTGTCACATAAAAGTGTCCGTTTTTATCTCCTCTAAATATACCAAAATTTTGTGTACGTAGCCTTTTTGTTCCGTATATACGGAAGATGGTAACGAATTTAGGGGTTGAACATATCGTTGCAAAGATATGTAGTACCATTGGATTCACCGCGGGTAATGAGCTTGACGTAAAAGGTGATCCCAATGCAGTATCTCCGATGCACAATAGTGGGTATTCTGTTTTACACGCGGCAGACGGTATTCGTCTTCAACCTAATTACACGTGCATCGTTTCCATAGTTATCTATACCTGCTCACTTTCTTCTTGCTTTCTTCTGTAGTCACAGATCACCAAGCGCAAGGTTTTATCATGGTGAATGATGCACTGCGCAGACTTGATATCAGCTGCTGCGACAAGAGAAAGGATAACATGACCGGGCCTTCCTCCCACATCACAAACAAAACCTACTTCTGTCCACTTTTCGAATGAAAACTAATCTTCAAAATTATGTTATAAGTAGCGTAAGCAGTGCGTCGGCTGTTACGAGAGTTGTGCCTTTGCTACATAGTATGTTGTGATTAGCGACAGATTATGCTACATTTCGAACTACACATCAAGACAAATCTTCCATAGTTTTATGTTTCGTGATTAATGTGCAATGATAGATCAAA
This sequence comes from Schistocerca piceifrons, assembly GCF_021461385.2. Lineage (NCBI taxonomy): Eukaryota > Metazoa > Arthropoda > Insecta > Orthoptera > Acrididae > Schistocerca > Schistocerca piceifrons. The sequence goes on along the minus strand of NC_060145.1, from coordinate 322,180,427 downwards.
GCTATTCAAGATCCACTGCACTCAGTAATGATAATCACTACGAAAGTTAAATTTTGTGGCATGAATATTTCATCCATCGGAAATATCACTCAGTAGATGATTGAGTTGATGACCTGCACTGGAAACGTCTTGGTTTCCATAACACGACTATACTTTCGTGAAACTCTCAACGGTGGTCCTGAAACACATTCTTACACATGCAGTGAGCAATTGTGATGTGTCGGTGGTTAAGGTGCCCACAGTCAGACATCTACAAATAGGTAATATATTAGTGGTTTATTTACAATATGTACACTTAACAATATTGAGATACACATAACTTGGAAGTGCTGTAGGTCATTCTGTGGAACTGAGGTATAAAAAATTAGACTAATGTTCTTGATGCAATCAAATTGTCTTGAATGCTGATACAATCAGCTAAGTCACTTTTGACTAATGACGGTTTGTAGCCTCGTTCTATATCGACATAATCTCCACAAAAAAAGGCTCTGAGCACTATGGGACTTAACTTCTGAGGTCATCAGTCCCCTAGAACTTAGAACTACTTAAACCGAACTAACCTAAGGACATCACACACATCCATGCCCGAGGCAGGATTCGAAACTGCGACCGTAGCGGTCGCGCAGTTCCAGACTGAAGCGCCTAGAACCGCGCGGCCACGCCTGCCGGCAATCTCCTCGTTTTAGTTTTCCGTACTAAGGTTGATACGAGTCTGTTGATTCACCGTGTCGGGGGCGAAGTTCTGAGTATGGCTGCTTAACAAGACGCGCCGGCCAATCAGTCACAAGCAGCGAGATCATATGTATTTAGCGTCATGTGGTGGCGTATATGCCAGCCCCCCATCCCCACTCCCGTCCAACGGAGACAGCGTGCGATGGAAAAGCGAGCTCCCACGCTGACGGGCGCCAGTTGCAGACGGCGAAGATGCCGTCGATGCTGCACATTGTCTTCAGAGAGATAAGTGCCTCTTAATACTTCAGGATTGTGAAACAATTATCCATACCTTCGTCTGAACGTCTTGGGTGCATCTTATGGTTGGCAATTATCGTTAACGCAGTTTGGTGCCCCTTGCGTCTTTCATTGTTTACGATGAAGGTCGTCCAGTGATGAACCAATTTATTACTTCTCCAGACCTGCCTTATCGTCTTTTAAATCGGCCTTCACAACTTCTGAAATCTTGCTGTGTCTAGATTCTTTTCATAATAGGACCATCAAAAATATGAATACGCTATTTTGTTCGTATTGATATCAGTTGTGTATCGGCTTCCACACATATTAAAATTATTCTGGAAGACAACAGACCAAAATAGTCCCATTGTCTGGTGCCTTTGATCGTTAGTTGGAACATTGTTCTATTATTTTATTCTCGTTCAACCGCTTGGAACATACGAGAAACCGATAGTCAGTGGAATACCTAGTTCCTCAACATGCTGTTGCGGCGGAATTTATTCAGAATACATGGTATTTTTTACTACATTCTGTGGTGTCTTAAATAAACAGCAAAAACTGTAAAACAATTTACACCGACTCCGTAGTACACACAGAATTAAATGATGTAGACTACCTAACATAAGATGCATTTACTGAATTCAAAACATAACCTGCTATAAGGAACCATTGGTGACCAGCGATGTGAGGTCGCAGCCGGCCGGTGTGGCCGAGCGGTTCTAGGCGCTTCAGTCTGGAACCGCGCGACCGCTACGGTCGCAGGTTCGAATCTTGCCTCTGGCATGGATGTGTGTGATGTCCTTAGGTTCGTTAGGTTAAAGTAATTCTAAGTTCTAGGGGACTGATGCCCTCAGATGTTAAGTTCCATATTGCTCAGAGCCATTTGTGAGGTCGCAACGAAATTTCCGGTTTGGCTATTGCACTCAAAACAGTAAATAAAATCGTGTCATTCGAAGGGCGTTTATAACGCTACCACGACATCGCAGTTCGTTTTCGTCTAGCAAGCCTATTCAACACTTGTAATAATGTTGTATACGAACTGTACAATTTCATATATCGAGTGTCTGCCCTAAGAGTCGCGAGGCGCATTTTTTCTGGCGTTTCGATAGATATTTTCAGTTTCGTTTTTGCATTGTGTGATTGGGGTCTGCGTACCGAACTGCGTCGCATTGTCTGCTACCGCCTTGCGGCAGTGCTACTCAGTCGCTGCTAGAATACTGGTTGTTCTTCCGTTTTACTGTTCTTGATTCTACAAAACGAATATCGCATTAGCCTAACTGGGTACCGCTCTATCGAATGGGTATGTAAAATACCGCTTTAAAATGCATTGTGTTCGTAATGGGAAATCGACGCCGTCCGTTGACGCTGGGCGTCACACGAAACTTGTGACAACCACTAATTTTTCGATCCCACTCCACCTACATGGTTCAAAAACTAAATTGAAAATATCTGCCAAAAAATGAGCAAAAACAACAGAGAAAACGCAGTTGACGACGGGTAGGAGACCCACCCGTTATCTTCATTACTTTAGTTAACAAAGGAATGGATTATGATGTGGATACCGAAAGTTCTCATAAAAAAACTTCTGTCTTAAGGTAACGGAAGTAGATTTTATGCTGTTCGCACCGTAAAGGAAAAATGTGAAAGTCTCGAATAATAACCCGTAATAAAAATATACTATTATCCTCAGTCGCGAAGGAAATACTCTTACGAAAAACCACAATTTCACAAATACTGACTGTAGTCTAAAACATTGCTCTCTGCGGACACGGGCAGCTGGATAATTTGGCTGCCTGTTGTCAGTGTATAAAGACCAGCTTTACTTTTCTTACTCTGTTTGTCCTACAATCGAATTATACAGGGCTATTACAAATGATTGAAGCGATTTCATAAATTCACTGTAGCTCCATTCATTGACATATGGTCACGACACACTACAGATACGTAGAAAAACTCATAAAGTTTTGTTCGGCTGAAGCCACACTTCAGGTTCCTGCCGCCAGAGCGCTCGAGAGCGCAGTGAGACAAAATGGCGACAGGAGCAGAGAAAGCGTATATCGTGCTTGAAGTGCACTCACGTCAGTCAGTCATAACAGTGCAACGACACTTCAGGACGAAGTTCAACAAAGATCCACCAACTGCTAACTCCATTCGGCGATGGTATGCGCAGTTTAAAGCTTCTGGATGCCTCTGTAAGGGGAAATCAACGGGTCGGCCTGCAGTGAGCGAAGAAACGGTTGAACGCGTGCAGGCAAGTTTCACGCATAGCCCGCAGAGTCGACGAATAAAGCAAGCAGGGAGCTAAACGTACCACAGCCGACGGTTTGGAAAATCTTACGGAAAAGGCTAAAGCAGAAGCCTTACCGTTTACAATTGCTACAAGCCCTGACACCCGATGACAAACGCTTTGAATTTTCGGCGCGGTTGCAACAGCTCATGGAAGAGGATGCGTTCAGTGCGAAACTTGTTTTCAGTGATGAAGCAACATTTTTTCTTAATGGTGAAGTGAACAGACACAATGTGCGAATCTGGGCGGTAGAGAATCCTCACGCATTCGTGCAGCAAATTCGCAATTCACCAAAAGTTAACGTGTTTTGTGCAATCTCACAGTTTAAAGTTTACGGCCCCTTTTTCTTCTGCGAAAAAAACGTTACAGGACACGTGTATCTGGACACGCTGGAAAATTGGCTCATGCCACAACTGGAGACCGACAGCGCCGACTTCATCTTTCAACAGGATGGTGCTCCACCGCACTTCCATCATGATGTTCGGCATTTCTTAAACAGGAGATTGGAAAACCGATGGATCGGTCGTGGTGGAGATCATGATCAGCAATTCATGTCATGGCCTCCACGCTCTCCCGACTTAACCCCATGCGATTTCTTTCTGTGGGGTTATGTGAAAGATTCAGTGTTTAAACCTCCTCTACCAAGAAACGTGCCAGAACTGCGAGCTCGCATCAACGATGCTTTCGAACTCATTGATGGGGACATGCTGCGCCGAGTGTGGGAGGAACTTGATTATCGGCTTGATATCCGCCGAATCACTAAAGGGGGCACATATCGAACATTTGTGAATACCTAAAAAAACTTTTTGAGTTTTTGTATGTGTGTGCAAAGAATTGTGAAAATATCTCAAACAATAAAGCTGTTGTAGAGCTGTGAAATCGCTTCAATCATTTGTAATAACCCTGTATATCTGTACCCAAGTAATTAAGTAACAGGATAAGTTACAAAGACGGAATAAACCTTTCAAACGCACAACGTGAGAGGATATAAGAGCGTGACACGCTGATAGTGAATGTTTCCGTGACGGATGTTCATTTTTCAATCTGAGCACTTCTAGAAATTTTAGTGTGAAATTAGTGTTCCTACAAAAGTTATATGAAGTATCGTTCAAGATTTTAAAAGGTGAAATACTATGTCTATATCCTCCACGTCCGTAACACAGTAGTTCCCTCGTGCCTTCTGTTGCTTCATGTCGTTGATCAATGCTGATGGATGCGCCTTTGGAGTTAGCTTCATGCACCAAGGGCGAGAGAATGCCTTTGATCTCAACCAACCCCTTCTCGGTTCTCTTAGGGAATATTGGCAGGACGTAGGAACCTGTTACATTGCAATTCACTCTGCTGGCGGATCGTTTTTCACGAAAGCAGCTTTTGTGAAGAGATGGAGAGATTAACACTTTTTTTTCTGAGCAAGGTTCTGCTTTCGCTGATGTTATTCTACATCACATTTTTGCCGGTACTCACTATTGATATCAATTATAACTTTTATGATATTGAACATGCCCACATTTTTTCGGATACCTTGTAATTTTCGAATCGCTGTTTCACGAACTTCGAAATACATCACTCAGTGGCTTGGACATAACGCTCTTTCTATATATGAGTGTGATTCAATTGCACATACAAATCTAGTTTTTCAGGTCTTCCATTGTTTCATACGTACAGGGTACGGCAATATGAATAGTAGGATCGAGTCACGTTGCGTCTGTCTGAAATAAAAATGGTGCGTCAACGAAGGACGGCCATTTTTAATTATGGCCTTTCGCAGTTCAGAGGGTAGAGCATTCTCTGTCGAGGCGTATTACAAAAATAATAAGTCTACCTTCAGAGTTCGACGACTGTTTCGTCGCTATTTCGAGTTGAAACTGACATGATAAACTCCCGGATCACTGGACGATTGTATGGTGCGTGCAACAGTTCAGGACTACTGCATCATGTGCAAAGGAGACAAGTCCAGGACGACGAAGGACACAGCGGACCGCGGAGGGAGTGGAGAAGCAAAGTCCTCAGCATTCTGCTGCCAGACACGTCTTGACGCTAACAATGTCAGATCGGTCCCTGCGGCCCATCATCCCTGATCACCTGCACTTTCGCCCAAACAAATAGCAGGTCATACAGCAACTAAACGAGCAAGATAAAGTTGCCAGACGATCCTTCGCCTTGCGCTTCCTGGAACTTTTGGCAGCCGACCCGCTCTTGCGCAACATCATACAGATGTCGGATGAAGCCCACGTTCATTTAGACGGTGATGTAATTAACACAATTACTGGTATTGGCTCTTACGTAACCAAGGTAATACTCGTCTACTGCACGAGAAACCCCTGCGACTGTGGAGCATCATCGGTCCATTTATTTATTTATTTTTTATTTTTATTTTTTTTAATCTTCATGGCCGTGCAGTAACGGTTACTAGCGACTGCTGCGTCCATATATTAAATGACTTCCTCCTTCCAAGATTGGGTAACGACATAGAGCTCCAATAGGATGGGGCAACAGCTCATATAACAGGCGTTGCCGTTGAATGTCCGGCGGCGTCGTTTCCCTAGTCCATTTGTTCCCAGAATTGGAGGCATTCAGTGGCCAGCAAAAAAAAAAAAAAAAAAAAAAAAAAAAAAAAAAAAAAAAAAAAAAAAAAAATTGGAAATTTGTGGTAAAGTCTTAAGCGACCAAATTGTTGATGTCATCGGTGCCTAAGCTTACAGACTACTTAAACTGACTTACGCTGAGGACAACACACACACACCCGTGACCGATGGAGGACTCGAGCCTCCGACGGGGAAATCCGCGCGGACCGTGACAAGGCGCCTCGGACCGCTCGGCTACACCGCTCGGCTTGGTTAGCACAGTCGCCAGACTAGACTACTCGTGACTTCTTCTTGTGGGGATATTCGAAGAGTCAAGAGAACGTGACACTTTTTCATAGCATGGCTGAAGTCTACTGCAAGCTCTTTGCTATCCATTATTTTGAGAGATGGTAGTATGGACCAAAACACGGAAAAAACTGCCCAGTAAACAAGAGCTCGAAAGCGCATGCCTTAATAACTATGAGCATTTGTTCAGCGCAAGAGACGTGCTTCACAGTATCAAAGATGCATACCTCTTAAGGTGTGCATTTTAGAGCCTATATTTAGTGAACTATTTTTTTCTTGTTATGGTCCTTACTACCTCCCCCCAAAACATGGAAAGCAAAGAGACTGTAGTAGAAGAGATGTACTGCCAGAGGTTTCAGAACTATTTTCGCGCTTAACTTTCGACGGGTCGTTACCAGACCAGGTTCTCTTAGCTCTTCTCCATTTTCCCTGAAAGTCTGAAACATCATCACGCCATCGCATTGTATATCTTATGGTCCCCCATAGACCTTCATGATTACACGACTTTGTAAAGTGCAATAACAATAATAATGTTAATAATCAGGTCGTGAGTAGTGCTCCGATAGCTGAGTCGCTAAGAGAACTGCCTCAAAAGAACAAGGTTCGGTATTCGAGAGTCGGTGGAGAAGGAGATTAGTGTTTAACGTCCCGTCGACAATGAGGTCATTGCCGGACTGGTGGCCGAGCGGTTCTAGGCGCAACAGTCTGGAACCGCGCGACTGCTACGGTCGCACGTTCGAATCCTGCCTCGGGCATGGATGTGTGTGATGTCCTTAGGTTAGTTAGGTTTAAGTAGTTCTAAGTTCTAGGGGACTGATGACGTCAGAAGTTAAGTCCCATAGTGCTCAGAGCCATTTGAACAATGAGATCATTAGAGACGGAGCACAAGCTCGGATTAGGGAAAGACGGGGAAGAAAATCGGCCGTGCCCTTTCAGAGAAATCATCCCCGTATTTGCCGGAAAACCTAAATCAGGATGGGCGGACGCAGGTTTGAACCGTCGTCCTCTCGAATGCGAGACCAGTGTGCTAACCAGTGCGCCACCTCCCTCGGTACTCGAGACCCGATCTGGCTCACAGATTTAATCTGCCAGGTAGTTTCAATAATTCCATAGATATTACATAACTTCAGCCGAATTCCAAACACGTTTTAAGCAAGACCACATAAGCTATGCGTGAAAATGCCATGTCAACGGGAAGTTTTACTCCAACTTTCTGCGCATAATTCATGGATGATATGAGGGAACAGGATGTTGAATATTCAACTATAATTGCATACAGTTTAAACACAGTATTAAAGATCTCTACTCTGAAATTGATTACACCCATCACAGCGTCGATATTTCGAACATTTTAAATCTATGTTCAGTTTCTTTTTATAAAGCAGCGAATGTTATTTAGCATCGAATGGTTCGGTATATGTAACAATGCAGCATCGCACAGAAAGTCGCGTGATTGCGCTGGTCATGCAACAGGTGTTTCTCTGCCCATGCTCTGTGCCTTCCACAACCCGGCCGAAGAATGCCTTTGTTAATGCAAGACGATTCGAGATCTCTCTCAATAAAAACACTTGCTCTGCTTTGCTTCGCAATACGCATTTTCTACTTCATAGCTGTGGGTGGAAAACTGTACTACTTAATGTGGTGTCACCGCCAGACACCACACTTGCTAGGTGGTAGTTTTAAATCGGCCGCGGTCCATTAGTACATGTCGGACCCGCGTGTCGCCACTGTCAGTGATCGCAGACCGAGCGCCACCACAAGGCAGGTCTCGAGAGAGTTACTAGCACTCGCCCCAGTTGTACGGACGACTTTGTTAGCGACTACACTGACGAAGCCTCGCTCCTTGGCCGAGCAGATAGTTAGAATAGCCTTCAGCTAAGTCAATGGCTACGACCTAGCAAGGCGCCATTAGCATTACATTGCATGTATCTACAGAGTCTCACTTGTATCGTCAAGAGCGATGTACAACAAGGATGGATTAAAGTTAAGTATTCCAGCAGCTACGTACTTTTCTTTATAGCATTCATTACGTATCCTGTTTCAGACCTCACGCCAGCCTGCGTGAGTTGACGCGTGCATATCGGCATCCTCAACCAAGTAGTGTGCGTAGTGTTGACTAACTGCTAACACTACACTTAACGACTCTCGAGAAGGTTTATTTATAACTAGCTGTGCCCAAAAGAAATGAAACACAATATTTCCTGCATTAAACTGAATTTGAAAAAAAGATTTATTCAAGTGCTTCTTGCCCGAGGCTTCGCCCGCATTTGCGTATGTCCCATACATTTATTTTATACAGAGTGGTCCCGAAAAATGTAGGCGTTCCTTAATGGTTTAATATCATTTGGAACAAAATGATATATCGTCGAAATTTTGTGCGTTAGCATAGTCCACTGTTTCCTCAACAGATCTTCGCGCGCGTTTTCCAGCAGGTGACAGTGCAGCAATGAATGAAGTAAGATTGCCCTTTGAGCAACGCAAGATCGTATTGAGGTGGTCCTGGAAGTACGATGATGATGATGTTTGGTTTTGTTGGGGGCTCAACTGCGCGGTCATCAGCGCCCATATGAAGTCTCAATTTTTCACACAGTCCAATTTAGCCACTGTCACGAATGATGATGATGATAAATGATGAGGACAGCACAAACACCCAGTCCCCGGGCAGAGAAAAATCCCCAACCCGGGCGGGAATCGAACCCAGGACCCCGTGATCCAGAGGCAGCAACACTAGCCACTAGACCACGAGCTGCGGATTACTGGACGTACGAAAACATGATGGAGTACAACGTCAATGGCGTAATGTGTACGGGACCCAGCAACAAACACGTACAACAATTTACCGTATTCAGGATAAATTTGAAGCCGACGGTACTGATCAGGATGTGCATAAGGGAAGGTCTGGCCGACGAAAAACATCAACAAGTCCACCTTCAGCGCTGTGTGTTGCAACTGTTTACTATGTTACGTCAAAAGTCTGTGAAGCAGGGTGCACGTGAAGGTGGGGTAAGCCGATCAAACGTACGACGAATTCTGAAGGCAGCAAAATGTAACGTGTACATTCCAAGATCACACCACACTGTGAACACGGACGCACCACGCTGTGAACACGGACGACCCGGATCGATGATGGAGTGCTGCGAGTGGTTCAAAGGCATGTTCCGTGAGGATGAACGGTTTGCAGGGATGGCTACGAGGTGTGGCTAGAAAAAAACCGGACTAGTACTGGTGAAACAATAAAACGAATGCAATAAGGCTGAAAATCGCGTGGCCTGTCACGTGACTCTCGCTCCGCCTACTGCTCGAGTTTCATCTGCCTCCTGCACTCAGTCTGCCCGTGGCGTCTGTTTTAAGTAGTTGACGTTTTGTCTGTGCATCGGAAAATGTTGAGTGTACAGAAAGAACAGCGTGTTAACATCAAATTTTGTTTCAAACTAGGAAAATCTGCAAGTGAAACGTTTGTAATGTTACAACAAGTGTACGGCGATGATTGTTTATCGCGAACACAAGTGTTTGAGTGGTTTAAACGATTTAAAGATGGCCACGAAGATACCAGTGATGACACTCGCATTGGCAGACCATTGTCAGCAAAAACTGATGCAAACATCGAAAAAATCGGTAAACTTGTTCGACAAGATCGCCGTTTAACAATCAGAGCAGTGTCTGAGTTAGCAGGAGTTGACAAGGAAAGTGTTAGGCAGATTCTTCATGAAAGTTTCAACATGAACAAAGTGTGTTCAAAAATGGTTCCAAAGTGTCTCACAACTGAACAGAAGGAGCGCCGAGGAATGATTTGTTCTGACATCCTGGAAAACATTGAAAGTGATCCCACCTTCTTACAAAATCGATGCATTGGAAAACTCCTGGTTCTCCACGGCAAAAAAAAAGCACGAGTGTCAAAATCGAAATTCAAGGCAATGATGATTGTTTTTTTTGACATCAAAGGGATTGTGCACATTGATTGGGTACCAGAGGGACAAACAGTGAATCAGCATTACTACATTAGCGTCCTGGCTACCCTACGTGAGCGAGTACGGAGAAAACGGAACGATTTGTGGAGAAAAAAGTCATGGATCCTTCACCAAGACAATGCCCCAGCTCACAGTGCGTTGTCAGTGAAGACGTTTTTGGCAAAACACAACATTCCCATCTTAGATCATCCACCCTACTCACCTGATTTGGCCCCCTGTGACTTTTTTCTTTTCCCTAAAGTCAAGTCAGCTTTGAAAGGAACTAGATTTGAGACTGTTGAAGCAGTAAAAGAAAAAGCGACGGAAGTAATGTATGGACTTACCGAAAATGATCTGCAGCATTGCTATGAACAGTGGAAAATTCGTATGGAGCGGTGTAGAGACCGAGGAGGAGAGTACATTGAAGGAGATAACATGAAATTGTAAATAATTGTAAATAAATGTTTTTTCCAGCATCAGTCCGGTTTTTTTTTCTAGCCGCACCTCGTATATAGTCTGACGGCGCCGAATTCAAACCGAACGGTACTGTAAACCACCACTACTGCTTGTGCTGGATTCCTGAACATCCTCACGTTCACGTGGACAACATGTTAATCTCCCGAGTGCTAATGTGTGGTGTGGTCTGTTATCGCGCGGTTTGGTTGGCTTATTCTTCTTTGAAGCTACCGTATCTGGTGAGTGGTACCGTCTTATGGTGCAAACATCGATTTTACCTACCATCCTAGAGGCGCTTGGAAATGAATGATTTTAATTACAAGTTGGCGCTCCGCCTTACTGCCGCAGAAATGTCAAAGCATACTTGGGTGAAAATCTACCTGGACGACTGGGTCCTGCTGCGTGAAGAAGTACGTAACTGCCTGCTGTCCATTCTCATCTGACAGGAATTATCGCCTCGTTATTGTTGTTGTGGTCTTCAGTCCTGAGACTGGTTTGATGCAGCTCTCCATGCTACTCTATCCTGTGCAAGCCTCTTCATCTCCCAGTACTTACTGCAACCTACATCCTTCTGAATCTGCTTAGTGTATTCATCTCTTGGTCTCCCTCTACGATTTTTACCCTCCACGCTGCCCTCCAATGCTAAATTTGTGATCCCCTGAAGCCTCAGAACATGTCCTACCAACCGATCCCTTCTTCTGGTCAAGTTGTGCCACAAACTTCTCTTCTCCCCAATTCTATTCAGTACCTCCTCATTAGTTATGTGATCTACCCATCTGATCTTCAGCATTCTTCTGTAGCACCGCATTTCAAAAGCTTCTATTCTCTTCTTGACTTAACTGTTTATCGTCGCCCGCATCTCGTGGTCGTGCGGTAGCGTTCTCGCTTCCCACGCCCGGGTTCCCGGGTTCGATTCCCGGCGGGGTCAGGGATTTTCTCTGCCTCGTGATGGCTGGGTGTTGTGTGCTGTCCTTAGGTTAGTTAGGTTTAAGTAGTTCTAAGTTCTAGGGGACTGATGACCATAGCAGTTAAGTCCCATAGTGCTCAGAGCCATTTGAACCATTTTTTGTTTATCGTCCATGTTTCACTTCCATACATGGCTACACTCCATACAAATACTTTCAGAAGCGACTTCCTAAAACTTAAATCTATACTCGATGTTAACAAATTTCTCCTCTTCAGAAACGCCAGCCTACATTTTATATCCTTTCTACTTCGACCATCAGTTATTTTGCTCCCCAAATTTTGCTTTTCCTTAATGTATTTTCTAGGATAAGTCGTAGGGTCAGTATTGCCTCGGTTTCCAAAATTTCTACGGAATCCAAACAGATCTTCCCCGAGGTCGGCTTGTACGCGTTTTTCCATTCGTCTGTAAAGAATTTGTGTTAGTATTTTGCAGTCGTGACTTATTAGACTGATAGTTCGGTAATTTTCACAACACCTGCTTTCTTTGGGACTGGAATTATTGTATTCTTCGTGAAGTATGAGGGTATTTCTCGTGTCTCATACATCTTGCTCACCAGATGGTATAGTTTTGTCAGGGCTGGCTCTCCCAAGGCTATCAGTAGGTCTAACGGAATGTTGTCTACTTCCGGGGCCGTGTTTCGACTTAGGTCTTTCAGTGCACTGTCAAACTCTTCACGCAGTATCATATCTCCCATTTCATCTTCATCTACGTCCTCCACCCTTGTCCTCAAATACATTGCCCTTGTATAGACCTGATTAGATTAGATTAGTTTTTCGTTCCATAGATCCGTGTTGACGAGATCCTCGTGGATGTGGAACATGTCACCTTTTTTTCCTTTCTCTCTCTCTATTTTTTTTAAAAGCTGAAATAACAATACTAACAGTATGAATATATACAATACATCATTTGTTTCTATTAAAAAATTCGTCAATGGAGTAGAAGGAGTTGGCCACTAGTAAGTCTTTCAGGCGCCTTTTAAACTGATCTTTATTTGTAACATAAATTTTTTATGTTTGCTGGCAAATTATTGAAAATGAGTGTTCCTGAGTAGTGGACGCCTTTTTGAACTAAAGTAAGTGCTTTTGAGTCCTTGTGTAGATCATTTTTTTCCTGGTATTGTATGTATGAACTGAGCTGTTTGTTGGAAAAAGAGATATATTATTTAGGACAAATTTCATTACGGAGTAAATATACTGAGAGGCAGTAGTTAGTATACCCAGTTCTTTGAAAAGGTTTCTACAGGACGTCCGTGAATTTACTCCACAAATAATACGTATTACACGCTTTTGGACTCTGAAAACTTTTGTTTGACTTGAAGAGTTACCCCAAAATATTATACCATATGACATTATGGAATGAAAGTAGGCAAAGTATGCAAGCTTTTTCATTTTTATGTCGCATATGTCTGCTAACACTCGAACTGCAAATACAGATTTGTTAAGGCGTTTCTGCAGTTCTGTGGTGTGCTCCTCCCAACTGAATTTATTATCAAGTTGTAATCCCAGGAATTTAAGACTGTCAACCTCTTCTTCATACTTTATGCATATGCTGGGTGGAAACCTCTTACAGGTTCTAAATTGCATATAATGAGTCTTTTCGAAGTTTAATGTTAGTGAGTTGGCTTTAAACCATTTATTAATATCCATGAAAATATCATTAGCAGATCTTTCTAGAACTACAGTCGACATACTATTTATTGCAATACTTGTCATCTGCAAACAAAACGAACTCTGCGGGCAGTGCGGCACTATGCTTTGTAATTTTTTTTAAACTGTTGCATCCTTGAGCCCCCGGTTCGAGATGTACCCTTGTCCGGTTACAGGCTGACGCTACAGATCAGACTTTATTAATAATTATAGTACAGAGTTTCATCACCAGTTAAAGTTACATTTCACCGCTGCTGCTTCGGTTCGGCGAGCTGTTGGAATGGACGTGAGAAATCGCACAACGCAGAGATTGAGCCTGTGTATTCACTATATTTCATATCCCCTCAAGTAATAACGGCCTGATGTATTTTTTTAAAGGAAGATTAGTGTTTAACATCCCGCCGAGGTGTAGAGGGTAGATGGGAAATCCTTATCCTTAGTATCGAATGTTAATTTGACTCGTATCAGGCCAAGTACTTACGTACGTAATAAGTGACCAGTATATCGGTATGTTCCCCTTACGTTCTAAATCCATTTCTATACGCCTCCATATTTTTCTTGACATATTTTTGAACTCGTCCGGTGTTATAGTGAGAAATTCATCTTCAACAGCATTGCACAGTTTTTCGTTTGTAACATAACGACGCGGAGACACAAGCACCTTTATGACTCCCCATGACGAGCGGTCAGGACGTCTTGGCGGCCACTTGAAGGGAGCTGGTGTTGCTGATGAACCACAACGTATCCGCCGTCCTGGAAAGTATTCATTTAGGAAGTCGCACACGGCAAGAGAGTAATGAGGACGCACTCCCTCTTGCAACCATATTCGTTCATTAAGGCCCCTTTCCTCAAGCTGAGGTATTAACTATGTTTTTAAAATGTGTAAATAATTTGCACCATTCACAGTCCCTTCAAAAATGACGGTCCAAAAAAATGTTGTAACGTCATCGCTGTCCGTATCATTACGTGAGGCGGGTTGCTAACTCGACTGTGTAATGAGGATCCTCAATGGCCCAAACGAAGGTATTTCTAGCGCGTGAGCTGCGATAATTGGCACATTCATGTGAAAACATAACCTTGGCACGGTTCAATGCATTAGGAAATTGAGTTAACAAAGCTGAAACGCGCTCATTCCGGTATGTATCCGATAACTCGTTTACGAACATCGGTTGAAAAGATCTGATCTTCGGTTCTTTTTTCATTTACCCTCGCATTGTTGTCCTCTGTGTATCGAGTTCCGAAGAACGTTCACGTGTCAACTTTATATGAGATAGTTCAATCGAAGCAGAGATTCCGACACATACTTCTTCTCGTGTCTTCTTCCTTCCACTCCGCCACCTGTATTTAACACCACCAAAAGCAAAAGTGCATCTTTCACAATCCAGAAGTGTTGCCTTTCGTGGTGGAGCTTTATTAAGTCTTTCCTGGAATGCTCCCATAATCTGTCTCATTGTCTGCCCTGTATATTGTTTTTGCACTGGCACTCGTGTCACTAAGCGTCACTCAAGTGTAACTGTGAGCACTCACATCTGCCATGGCAAAAGTTTAAAACTCAACTGCGACTGCGAGAACAAGTACACACGATCTCCAAGACCGAGCGAAGTGGCGCAGTGGCTAGCACACTGGACTCGCATTCGGGAGGACGACGGTTCAATCCGGCCATACTGATTTAGGTTTTCCGTGATTTCCCTAAATCGCTTCAGGTAAATGCCGGGATAATTCCTCTGAAAGGACACGGCCGACTTCCCTTCCCATCCTTCCCTAATAGATTGAGACCGATGACCTCACTGTTTGGTTTCCTCCCCCAAATAGTCCGACGAACTCCAATAGTTGATAAGAAGTAACATAGCTATCAGCCAGCATAATACCACTGGATGCTAAACAAGGGTACAGGACTTCTCACCCACCCTGTAGATTAGGTTCCAGAAGATTGCACTCACATGACGTCACATGTGGATTATCTGTGAGTACACTACTGGCCATTAAAATTGCTACACCAGGAAGAAATGCGGATGATAAACGGGTATTCATTGGACAAACATATTATACTTGAACTGACATGTGATTACATCTTCACGCAATTTGGGTGCATAGATCCTGAGAAATCAGTATCCAGAACAACCACCTCTGGCCGTAATAACGGCCTTGATACGCCTGGGCATTGGGTCAAACAGAGCTTGTACGGCGTGTACAGGTACAGCAGCCCATGCAGCTTCAACACGATACCACAGTTCACCAAGAGTAGTGACTGGCGTATTGTGACGATCCAGTTACTCGGCCACCATTGACCAGACGTTTTCAGTTGGTGAGAGATCTGGAGAATGTGCTGGCCAGGACAGCAGTCGAACGTTTTCTGTATCCAGAAAGGCCCGTACAGGACCTGCAATATGCGGTCGTGCATTATCCTGCTGAAATGTAGGGTTTCACAGGGATCAAATGAAGGGTAGAGCCACGGGTCGCAACACATCTGAAATGTAACGTCCACTGTTCAAAGTGCCGTCAATGCGAACAAGAGGTGACCGAGACGTGTAACCAACCAATGGCACCCCTTACCATCACTCCGGGTGATACGCCAGTATGGCGATGACGAATACACGCTTCCAATGTGCTTTCACCGCGATGTCGCCAAACACGGATACGACCATCATGATGCTGTAAACAGAATCTGGATTCATCCGAAAAAATGACTTTTTGCCATTCGTGCACCAAGGTTCGTCGTTGAGTACACCATCTCAGGCGCTCCTGTCTGTGATACAGCGTCAAGGTTAACCGCAGCCGTGGTCGCCGAGCTGATAGTCCACGCTGCTGCAAACGTTGTCGAACTGTTCGTGCAGATGGTTGTTGTCTTGCAAACGTCCCCATCTGTTGACTCAGGGATCGAGACGTGGCTGCACCATCCGTTAGAGTCATGCGGATAAGATGCCTGTCATCTCGACTGCTAGTGATACGAGGCCGTTGGGATCCGGCACGGGGTTCCGTGTTACCCTCCTGAACCCACCGATTCCATATTCTGCTAACAGTCATTGGATCTCGACCAACGCGAGTAGCAATGTCGCGATCCGATAAACCGCAATAACGATAGGCTGCAATCCGACCTTTATCAAAGTCGGAAACGTCATGGTACGCGTTTCTCCATCTTACACAAGGCATCACAACGACGTTTCAGCAGGCAACGCCGGTCAACTGCTGTTTGTGTATGAGAAATCGGTTGGAAACTTTCCTCATGTCAGCACGTCGCAGGTGTCGCCACCGGCGCCAACCTTGTGTGAATGTTCTGAAAAGCTAATCATTTGCATATCAGAGCATCTTCTTCCTGTCTGTTAAATTTCGCGTCTGTAGCACGTCATATTCGTGGTGTAGCAACTTTATTGGCCAGTAGTGTACGATGACCACAGACTTACCAGAAAGCGAGATCTTGGTAAAGCGGCCGTTTAGGGAACACAATTTTTGCGGCCACGGCGTCTGAGAGCGCGCCGCGTGTGCCAGCGCTGACGCCCACCGGATTGATCGATATTCGCCAGGTAGGCCCATCATGTGCGTCACATCGCGCAGCAACTGGTAGCAGCCGACAGCCCAGGGCGCTCTGTCACATCCGTCTCGCTGGCTCTTCATCATCACAGGCTGGTATTTATTTTTAGCATCCTGTTATGCTTCACCTGCTGTTTAGTGTAATTACAGATTGAAACCTAAAAAACTGACTCTCTAAACTGCAGCAGCAAGGACAACTGATAACGGAATTTTACTTACGATTCTTATACGATGGGCGTTCAATTCTGAAAGCAGGTTGGTTTTGTTCAAGGTTCTAATACATCATATTTATCCCCACTGTTTTGGCTACAACTATCTTTCGATATAATCTCCGCTGAGTGCGACTGCCTTACGCTACATCGCTGGGAGGGCCTATATGCATACATGATACCACTCAGCTTATCGACGTTGGAGCCAACGTCTTGCTGCATCAATAACCTCCCCATCATCCACGTACTGATTCCTGCGGAGTGCAGCCTTCACTGGGCCAAAGAAATGAAACTCCGTAGGTGTGAGATCCGGGCTGTAGGATGTATGGGGAAGAACAGTGCAATGACATTCTGTGAACTCCTCTCAGGTGCGCAGACTTGTGTGAGGCCTTAAGTAGTTTCTTCAATTTCCTGATGGTAGTACAGTACCAAAAAAAAAAAAAAAAAAAAAAAAAAAAAAATGGCTCTGAGCACTATGGGACTTAACTCCTGAGGTCATCAGTCCCCTAGAAATTAGAATTACTTAAACGTAACTAACCTTAGGATATCACGAACATCCATGCCCGAGGCAGGAATCGAACCTGCGACCGTAGCGGTCGCGCGGTTCCAGACTGTAGCGCCTAGAACCGCTCGGCCACCCTGGCCGGCAGCACAGTACACTTCAGAGTTGATACGTACATCATGAGGGAGGACGTCAAACAGAATAACCCCTTCAGAGGCTAAGAAGACCGTCGCCATGACTTTAGCGGCTGATGGTGCGGTTTTGAACATTTTCTTCGGAGGAGAGGTGGTGTGGTGCCACTCCACGGATTTCCGTTTTGTTTTTGGTTCGAAGTGATGGACCCATGTTTTATGGTCTTTGACGATGTTCGACAAAAAATTGTAGCTATGAGCCTCGTAACGCTCAAGCAATTACACGGAGATAGCCGTCGGGTAACCCTGCGGGCGCACACCTTTAAGTATCCCAACTGGTGGAAAAGGATGTCAGCACCACCAACAGAGCAGTTGAGCAGCGAGGTGTTTGTGATCCGCGGTCACCTCGAATGACTGTCCGCACGTTCCAACAATGCAGGAGTCACGGCCGTGGGCGGCGGTCGACACTCAGTAGATCGGTGAAGTTTGCGCATCCCGATGATGAAAGATGCCTCGCTCAACGATTCACCGTGCTTTTGTTCACTGCCAGGTCTCTGTAAACATTTTGCAAGCACCTATGAATATTTGCGATGCTCTGGTTTTTTGCCAAAAGAAACTCAGTGCCAGCTCTTTGCTTGGAACATACCTTCATTACAGTCACCATTTCGAAGGCTCCGTATAGCGCCGCTGCGTATCGGAACTTCATGAAACTATAGAAGCTGGAGAGGGAATATTTCACAATGTCAGACAACAAACCCCGAATTTTTTCAACCAAAATTACGCTTTGAAAATAGTACATAGTTAATATGCAGGTACGTCATTCCACGCTGCTTTATATCTGTGCCAGAGTTCGTCAGTTGCAGTGGCTGGCGAGAGGCGGCGTACCATTTACTCAACAGCCTATGCCTAGATGTCTCCATTGGGTGAAAGGTCACGAGCGCGAGTCGACCAGGGCAGTAGTTGAGCGTCGCTTGTATCGAGGTAGGCCAGGAAAGCACGACAACATACGATCCTATGTTAACTTCACGCAGATCTGTAAGATAGGGCACGTCATAAATGTAATGCCTACTGTTAAAATTACTAGCTGTGCGCTTCAGAGGCGATGGTGTTGTATACTTAATGGCGCGCCACTTTATTACACCAGGTACTGGAATAACAATGACGAATGCAGTCTGGCAACGTTGTTCTCCATGGAGTCTGCACACACGGCTCATTCATTGTTACGCTGTACGCTGACCCGGGTTTCGTTTGAAAAGACGTTCTCTGTTCTGTTGATTTACCATTTGTGCACCACCCATAACTTACTAAGCTGTTGTGAACACCAAATGTGTCTCCGTGTTTTCTTATTTACTTCTCCTGAAAGCTCTTAACCGCCGATCTACCATTACCTTATATAAAATTGTACAATATCCATCTTTTTGATTTGCAGCTCCTTGTATTGGCCGTGTTTGCAGTTAAAATTTTTGGATGTGAGGTCCGCCAGTTATGCAAAACACCCGTTTTTCTCAGTACCCAAACATGTTTCCGCTCCACTGTGCCATCATCAGTGGGTTTTCGTTTTTATTTACTCTGCATTGTGAACATTTTGGTTAATGGTTATAAAATTATGTGCATTTCTTCGCGAAAAACTAAATTACATTCTAGAAGATAGGTTAACTCCCAGCAAAAAACTGTCTCATCAACATCGTTTGGTTGCAGATGACAAGCTACCTGTAGTAATTAACACAAAAATGATCCAGAAAATTGATGCACGCCAAATGTAAAGGTGTTTATAAAAACAAACGATCTGTTGTTTGAACTAAAATTGCACATAATTTTATAATCATTAAACAAAAATGTTCACATTGCAGAATAAATAAAAACGAAAACCCACTGATGATGGCACAGTGGTGCCGAAACATGTTTGGGTACAGAGAAAAACGGTGTTTTGCATAAATGGCGGACCTCACATCCAAAAAAAATTTATAACAAATCATATCAATACCAACGCTTTTTTGAGAGATCTTCAATATTTGAAAGAGAATTTATTCATAGGACATAGATTTTTATACACGTTGTGTGGAAATTCCCGTTACAAGCGTCTAGCACTTGTAGACTGGAATGAGTACATAATATTTTGAATAGGAACCTATGTCGGGAAAAGTACCATTTTCGTGGTACAGCCTTTTGGAAACATGTTTGCTACGTACATGTGCAACAGGGTACCCATAGTACCGGATGGTTACGTCGGATCGACTGATGTCATTTGTTGCCCATCCTACCTCTGACCTTTATGGTACATTCCTGTGGGACCAAACTGCTGAGGTCATCGGTTCCTAGGCTTACACATTACTTAATCTAACTTACACTAACTTACGCTAAGGACTATGCTCGTGGGAGGACTCGAACCTCCTAGGGGGGCAGCCGCGCGAAGCGTGGCAAGGAGCCCCAGACAGCGGCTACCCCCGTGGCTCTGTGGCCTTGTACGAGCTTCATTCACGTGTCTGTGAATGTGCTTGAGTACACGTTTGCCGAATGCATCGACATGATCCTTCTGAATGGCGAAGCTCACTGTACTGGAAGAGCTGCTCGTCGCCTTTGTCAAGATCGTTCTCCACAACTTCCGACTCCATCGCATACCCTTTTCGCCATAATCACGCAACGGCTTCGAGAAGGGGTAACTTCACCGTCAACAGGTGTGACTGTGACGCTCCAAGGAATTGAAAGAGGCTGTCAGCGAGTACACGAGCGATTTCTTTATCTATTAACGAGTGATGTACTGGGTCACGCATGATCAGTTACATGTATAACGACTTGCAAAATGATTTAGATAAGATACCCGTATAGTGCGAAAAGTGGCAATTGACCCTGAATAAGGAAAAGTGTGAAGTTATTCATATGAGTACTAAAAGAAGTCAGCTAAATTTCGATTACGCGATAAGTCACACAAATTTGAAGGCTGTAAATTCAACTAAATACTTAGGGATTACAATTACAAATAACCTAAATTGGAACGATCACATAGATAATATTGAGGTTAGAGCAAACCAAAGACTGCGATTCATTGTCAGAACACTTAGAAGGTGCAACAGGTCTACTAAAGAGACCCCTTACATCACGCTTGTCCGCCCTATTCTGGAGTATTGCTGTGCGGTGTGGGATCCGCACCACGTGGTACTGGCGGATGACATCGAAACAGTACAAAGAAGGGCAGCTTGTTTTGTATTATCGCGAAAGAAGGGAGATAGTGTTACAGACGTGATACGTGAATTGGAGTGGCAATCATTAAAACAAAGGCATTTTTCGTTGCGACGGGATCTTCTCATGAAATTTCAATAACTAGTTTTCTCCTCCGATTGCGAAAACATTCTGTTGGCACCTACCTGCATAGGGAGAAATGATCATCACGATAAAACAAGAGAAATCAGGGCTCGCACATAAAAATTTAAGTGCTCGTTTTTCCCGCGTGCCGTTCGAGAGTGGAACGGTAGAGAGACAGCTTGAAGGTGGTTCATTGAACCCTGTGCCAGGCACTTCATTGTGAATAGCAGAGTAATCACGTAGATGTAGATGCAAAAGTGGTCGCGTTACCAACACGTTTTCAAACGTTTGTAGCACGGAAACTATACGTTTCCGGACGTGAGTTCCAGTTCAAAATAATATCTACTCACTTTCCTCTGCAAGTCCTAAAAATTCGTAGCGAGTATTTCCGAACACCCTGCATAAGACCAATCAAACACAAGCGTCAACTAAAACGACGAAACGCAATATAGCACCTCCGAAGAACTCGATACGGCTATCAGAATCGATAGACATCCCAAATTGTCGAAAAAGAGCCTGTCTCTCACAAAAGGAAAAGCGTATCGATTGATTTGAAGAGAAGAGTGACATCTAGTGAATATCTAGAGAACTATGTACTGGATGATCGCAATTAAAGAGGAGCTACTCACAGAGGTCCAATATGGCCTGTAAGTATCGTTTGACAGCGAAACTCGGTAAATATTCTAATGCGAAACAGATTTATGCTGAAAAAAAATATGTTCCAATTTTGGCAAATGTAGTACTGGAATGCAAGAAAGGCGTTTAGAAATGTTGCCATATGTAATGGATTGAAAACGGGACATAGGCAGAAAAGATGAAACAAGTGAGAAAGCCATAATGTTGATTTTCTTATTAACTGCCACAGTTTGTTCAATACGAGCGCTGGAGACGACGACGACATTGTGTGCAGCGCCGTATTTGCACCTTGTGGTCCAAATAGGATTTTTTTTCCTGCGTAAATCTGTTCTGCATTAACACATTAGCATATCTGTCAAGTTTCGCTACTATACGGTAATTACAGTCCACACTGAACCTCTGTGAGTAGTTGCGCTTTAATTAGAACCACCCGGTATGGTATGTCTGAACTAAAGTATTAGAAATTGTGTTAGTAATAGGGCTAGGCAGATGAAAAGCTTCCCAAAATCCCCCAATACAGGATTTTCTTCCACAAAAATTTCTCCAAAGTTTCCCCAAAAGTTCCTCCCAAAGAAATACCTTTCCTCAGATTTGAAAAAGAAAACCGAATTTGGAATCACTGGCGCCGTCCTTTTACTGCCGCTCCAAGCGAAGTGATGCGCTTCCCTTGGAGCCTACAGTCCGATTAAAATTACTTGATAGTTGGCGTCTCTCACTTGCCGATTCTGTGTTGCCACATCGGCTGCCGGCTACTGTTCGATTGTAGATGACACACATATAAGGCGGATCACTTAAAAAATGCCGTTAATGTGTAACTCGAACAATGTTATACAATATACAATGAAGTATGTCGGAAATACGAGACGCTCTGTCGACAGGTCATTTTAAGCTACCAATGACTAAATTGTGGCAGACGAATATAATCCTGAATTTTAACTCACGTCCTAAGCTAACCCAACCTCATGACGTACAATACTTCCGAGAATGCGGTGGTCAGCAGTCTTCGGCAGAACTAAAATCGCTATCCCTTTGTTCACGACTATTACAGCTAAACTCTAAGAGCATATACACTCCTGGAAATTGAAATAAGAACACCGTGAATTCATTGTCCCAGGAAGGGGAAACTTTATTGACACATTCCTGGGGTCAGATACATCACATGATCACACTGACAGAACCACAGGCACATAGACACAGGCAACAGAGCATGCACAATGTCGGCACTAGTACAGTGTATATCCACCTTTCGCAGCAATGCAGGCTGCTATTCTCCCATGGAGACGGTCGTAGAGATGCTGGATGTAGTCCTGTGGAACGGCTTGCCATGCCATTTCCACCTGGAGCCTCAGTTGGACCAGCATTCGTGCTGGACGTGCAGACCGCGTGAGACGACGCTTCATCCAGTCCCAAACATGCTCAATGGGGGACAGATCCGGAGATCTTGCTGGCCAGGGTAGTTGACTTACACCTTCTAGAGCACGTTGGGTGGCACGGGATACATGCGGACGTGCATTGTCCTGTTGGAACAGCAAGTTCCCTTGCCGGTCTAGGAATGGTAGAACGATAGGTTCGATGAAGGTTTGGATGTACCGTGCACTATTCAGTGTCCCCTCGACGATCACCAGTGGTGTACGGCCAGTGTAGGAGATCGCTCCCCACACCATGATGCCGGGTGTTGGCCCTGTGTGCCTCGGTCGTATGCAGTCCTGATTGTGGCGCTCACCTGCACGGCGCCAAACACGCATACGACCATCATTGGCACCAAGGCAGAAGCGACTCTCATCGCTGAAGACGACACGTCTCCATTCGTCCCTCCATTCACGCCTGTCGCGACACCACTGGAGGCGGGCTGCACGATGTTGGGGCGTGAGCGGAAGACGGCCTAACGGTGTGCGGGACCGTAGCCCAGCTTCATGGAGACGGTTGCGAATGGTCCTCGCCGATACCCCAGGAGCAACAGTGTCCCTAATTTGCTGGGAAGTGGCGGTGCGGTCCCCTACGGCACTGCGTAGGATCCTACGGTCTTGGCGTGCATCCGTGCGTCGTTGCGGTCTGGTCCCAGGTCGACGGGCACGTGCACCTTCCGCCGACCACTGGCGACAACATCGATGTACTGTGGAGACCTCACGCCCCACGTGTTGAGCAATTCGGCGGTACGTCCACCCGGCCTCCCGCATGCCCACTATATGCCCTCGCTCAAAGTCCGTCAACTGCACATACGGTTCACGTCCACGCTGTCGCGGCATGCTACCAGTGTTAAAGACTGCGATGGAGCTCCGTATGCCACGGCAAACTGGCTGACACTGACGGCGGCGGTGCACAAATGCTGCGCAGCTAGCGCCATTCGACGGCCAACACCGCGGTTCCTGGTGTGTCCGCTGTGCCGTGCGTGTGATCATTGCTTGTACAGCCCTCTCGCAGTGTCCGGAGCAAGTATGGTGGGTCTGACACACCGGTGTCAATGTGTTCTTTTTTCCATTTCCAGGAGTGTATATTCAGCGCTAAGAGCAAGTTATAATTTATTTCTATCACTGGTTACCTGAAACTATTCTCTCAATGGCTACACGAGCTGCATGCTACCAACCTTCTTCGTTGGCGCTTGGCTTTAAACGACAAAGGCAAATTCCAGGCGAAAAAAAAAATTATAGACTGAAAAATAAGATCAAATAAAATAGTCAGTACGATGATGAGAATGACGTGGGAAAGAATGAGAAATAAAAAAAATACGTTTAAACCAATTAATTGAATACAAACGACAATCAGACTCTATTGATTAGATTTAGAAATAAAAAGATTATCGTGATAGTTTTCCTGAGAAGGGAGTACTTGCTAGGAGATGCTTTGAAAAGATTTGTTTGTGGGAGAAGACGGAGAGAAAAAAGGAGGTACAAGATGATTGACGACATAAAGGTAAGAGGAAATTATGCAGACCTGAAGAGGATGGCAGAAGACCGGACAGCCTGGAGAACTACCATGTGAAAACCTGCCTTTCGTCAGAATACTAATGATGATGATGATCGTGATAGCTGACAAGCGCTGAAACGACGACCTTCAGCATAGCAGATTATTACAGAACACATTGCACTAACTTACAGCACTGATGCATAGCGTTATGTTTTTGACTGTGATCCCCGAGTCGCAATGATGAATTGCAGCCCTCAAAATCTGGGCTTCACGCAATGTCGTGCGTAGCATCTCTATGTAAGCCGATCTCTGCGATTATGATAACTGTATATGTGACGCTGAAACGGGTGTTATTGCGGAAGTAACCAGTAGTGTTTGCGAGCGAGCAGCACGCCTATGGCGACCGCCATTGAAGCTACGATGTGGTCACCAAGCATCTAAGCGCTTGGCAGCAAGCAGGTACCTTAGGTGCAAAGCGAGGTGCGTTTGGTGTGGCCGTACAACAAATCCAAACTTCGGCGTTTAAACTCCAGTCAACTCTACAATTACCGCCACGTCCGTCATGCTTAGCCTTGCAGGCCCCCAGACCTCAATCCGAGTGATTATTTGTTGCGGGATTACCCGAAGTGCCGCGCGGGATTAGCCGAGCGGTCTAAGGCGCTACAGTCATGGACTGTGCGGCTGATCCCGGCGGAGGTTCGAGTCCTCCATCGGGCATGGGTGTGTGTGTTTGTCCTTAGGATAATTTAGGTTAAGTAGTGTGTAAGCTTAGGGACTGCTGACCTTAGGAGTTAAGTCCCATAAGATTTCACACACATTTGAACATTTGTTACCCGAAGTCGCAAGCCTACCGCGATCGCTCGACCTCATTAGGGATACTAAGACAACATCCGACGGTAGTTTCTCACCATACCTAATGATATGTTGTACAGCGCTGTTCACAACATTCTCTTATCGTCTATAGGTATTGTTGATGCATGACGGCCGACATGATGAGCATTTGTTATAAAGAACATCGCATTTGCTAAAAAATCCATTGTTATGCTAATAGTTGCTTTTGTACCATGAAACGCGAGCTGTGGAATGCTTTAGACATATTTTTGTTTCAATAAGATGTCATTTTAAGCATGTGTGTCAATTTTTACGTGGGTACATTATTCCATGAACTACTGAATTTCCAAATATTAATATTGGGTCACTCTGTGCATGTATGTGAAATATATGACATGCATGCAAGGGCGAGAGAACGGGATAAAGGCTAGTATATTATGTATTTTTTTAATTATCGTGTTCAAAGAGTGAAGAGCGACAATTTGGCGGATGTCAGTCCGCCTCCTCTCCCTTCCCCCACGAGGGGATGTAAATAACAAATAAATAAAAAAATATTTTTAACAATTTCACAAGACAATCTGTTCACAGAGTGTACTATACTTGTTTTAAGTAAACCTGTTCTCAACTCGAATTTTGGTTACACACGACAGTCCTTTACAACATATTGTCCTGTTGGATGTGGTATGCCCCCAGCTTTGAAATGAACTACCAACTCAGTAATGGTAGGCCCTTTAGCTTAACGCGGTCAGCATACCACATTAATAAACCATTGCCAAAGAGGATCTTCAGATTTGAAGTCCGCCACTTACCCACTGCACGATCACCCACTGAGCCACATTTGTTGTACGAGGGCGGTTTGATAATTCCGGTAAAACAGGAAGAAAGATGTTTGGCCCGTAAACAATTCACATTGATTCTCAACATAGTATCCTTTGAGAGATACACACATGGTGTAGCTATCCTTCACCTTCTTGATCCCATTGCAAAAATTGGTCCTCTGCATAATACTCTTTGACTGCATCTGTCACTTCCTCATTCGGTGAAAATTACTTCCCAGCAAGCCAAAGTTGCAAATTAGGAAACAGGAAGTCACATTGGGCTACTTCTGGTGAATAGAGAGGATGAGGAATCAAATCAAAGCCCAAATCATGCACCTTTGCCATTGTTATCGCTTATGTGTGGAATGGCGCATTATTCTGGTGAAAGAGCACTTCTTTGCGTGCAAACCTTGGTTTTTCTATAGCCACTGCAAGTTTCACACGATCCAACAATGAAGCATAGTAGGCTCCAGTGAAGATACTGCCTTTTTCCAATTAATCTAAAGGATTATTCCTTGGGAATCACAAAAAACACTGGCCATCACCTTACCAGCTAATTAAATGGTGTTAAGTCTTCTTTGGTGCATTTTCATCACTCTTTATCCATTGTTTTTACCTTCCGTTTTGACTCTGGTGTATAATGATGGATTCAGATTTCACCAACAGTCACAAATCGGCGCAAAAAGTCTCGCGGAGTGCGATTAAACGCCATCAAACGTTGTGTTTAAATGTCGTGCCGAATATGCTTTTGGTTGTCCATGAACAATTGCGGCACCCACCTCGCACACAGCTTCTTTATAGGCAATTCTCCGTGCAGGAGATTATGCTCTCGCTCAGTTGAGATACCTGCAGTCTCAACAGTCTCACGAAGCTTTATTCGGCTGTCTTACATTTCCATACGTGGATTCTGACCTCAGTTGGACGGCGTAAGCGCGGTTTGTCTTCAGTGCTCTTCTGACCACGTTTAAAGTCATCCATCCGAAAGTTAATGATCATCAATGATGGTACAGAGTACGCGCGAACCTTATCCAATTCACACTGGACTCGCATTCGGGAGGACGACGGTTCAATCCCGCGTCCGGCCATGCTGATTTAGCTTTTCCGTGATTTCCCTAAATCGCTCCAGGCAAATGCCGGGATGGTTCCTTTGAAAGGGCACGGCCGACTTCCTTCCCCGTCCTTCCCTAATCCGATGAGACCGATGACCTCGCTGCCTGGTCTGCTCCCCCAAACAACCGAAACCCTTATCGAATTCTGTCTTGATTTGTGCGTAAGTCTAACCTTTCGAATGGAAATGTTAAATTACCGCACGAAACTCTGTTTTCTCCGTTTTCAGTCGCAATCGACACACTGACCAGTTCAGACGGCTGTCGGCAGTGAACTGTCCGCTGTACTGTATTCTTTATACGACCATTGGAATACTCAAGTTTACCAACCATGAAGATGTAACAATAATGTTCCATTCATTCATAGAACTTTACCAGACTTGTCAAACCACCTACGTCTTCTTCTTTCATGTAATGTTGTTTGTCTTTGAGGTAAGAGCCGCGTTTATGTCAAAGGCGCCATCCTATTTTCTGCCTTAGTCGGTTAATAAATGGAAATGCCGCGTGGCTATGGCCTCCCGTCGGGTAGACCGTTCGCCTGGTGCAAGTCTTTCGAGCGACTTCCGGCGACTTGCATGTCGATGGGGATGAAATGATGATGATAAGGACAACACACCACCCAGTCCCTGAGCGTAGAAAATCCAGGCGGGAATCGAAACCGGGCCGTTAGGTATGACATTTCGTCGCGCTGACCACTCAGCTACCAGGAACGGACAATCGGTTAATGGTAACAATGGAAAACCCAAATTTGGATGGTGGGCCGGGGGTTTGATCACTGCTCCTTCAGACTCAAGTCCAGCGTCGTCACCGCCGCGACTCCTCGGTCGGTGTGGGAGGTTGTGGGAACTTTTCTGAAGCGAGAGGTAGCCAGAATATGTCGGGGAACAGACAGCCTTGTTACGAGGCGGTGCGGCTTTGTTGCGTGGCAGGCTAGACCAGGACGCGTATCAGAAGCAGGGCTCGACGAGGAGCCGCCCCATCTATCGATTGCAGGGGCGGCCCGTAATAACCGTGTAATCCGCACGCTGCCCTACCGACGCCTCACTCTACTTTTCCAGCGGCCACACAAACACCCTCGTTGGCCGGCCGTCGAGGAAAACCTCAGTTTTCATCGCCTTTGCAGAAGCGATCGACGTGGAGAGCGCATATTCTTCCTATGGTTCGCAGCTACTACCGTGCCCGCTCCACAAGAGTGACATATGCAGTCGGCGGATGAAACTGTGGAAATACTTGTATTATCCCTTCTTTTCTCGCAGAGCCGTACTTAATTCTACGCCCACCATCCACGTGCTGTACGCGATATGTGACGCAGGCTGTGTTTAAAGAATGGCATCGCGAAAACGCCAAAGGCTACTGAAAATGTACACTGCCCTCCATAAGTTTGGAAACACCGTGCTGCATATTACAACGGAGCAAGATGGAAGTGATATATGTGAGTTATTGGTTAGAATACGGAATAGCAAGCTCAAATAACGGTTAATAATGACACGTACAGTATTGTACACTTAACTGTTGTACATATACATACATATTGGAACATACTAGTATTGCTCCGTTTTATGTAAACCGACGTTACTCGTCCAAGCATTCTACTAAACACGCCAGGTGGCGCGAGTAGACCGCATGGCCATGTAGAGGTACGGAGTTTACGTTTCTCAAAAACTGTTCAAATGTGTGTGAAATCTTATGGGACTTAACTGCTAAGGTCATCAGTCCCTAAGCTTATACACTACTTAACCTAAATTATCCTAAGGACAAACACACACCCATGCCCGAGGGAGAACTCGAACCTCCGCCGGGACCAGCCGTGTTTACATTTCTGTTCACTTGTAGTAGCGTTTGCATAAAGGCATAACACGCCGCAAAAGTAATTGAAAATGCCCCCAAAGTGCCAGATTCCTTATGAATCACGGGTAATGATAATCACTTTGCACCAAGAAGGCAATAATGTCCGACAAATAGCAAAGAAACTGATGATTTCCACCAGCGGAATTGTCAAAACCATACACCGGCATCGAGAAACAGGTTCCTATGGAGATCGTCCTCGCTCAGAAGCACCCAGGAAAATATCAGAACGCCAGGAAAAGTATTTGGCTGTGGCCAGTAAACGTTACAGATTAAGAACTGTCCGTGAATTGACTTAAATAACTTAGCTCAACGAGGGATACGCCGGTGAGTGCGTCAACAGTGAGACGACGCCTGGCAGACAACAACCTCCGAGGTTAGGTAGCAACAAGGAAACCACTGTTGTGCCCTGTTAACAAGAAGAAAAGGCTTCTGTGGGCTAAGACACACCAACTTTGGACAGCGGGGGATTGGGGGAGAGTCTTATTCACTAATGAATCCATGTTCGAAATATTTGGAAGTAAACGCCGTCAATTTGTACGCCGTTTTACCCCATGAACGCTTGAATCCTCTGCACGTAATTCCAACTTAAAAACATGGAGGGGGTTCTGTGATGGTATGGGGATCCTTTGGATGGAATAAAATCGGAGATTTGGTGAAAATAGATGGAAAACTGAACCAAAATGATTATCATGCCATTCTCCAGCGCCATTTTAAGACATCTGGTTTGCGTCTGAGTGGGAAAGGGTTTGTCTTGCAGCAAGACAACGACCCGAAACATACGTCTCGCTTGTGTCAGAACTATGTGAAGTCTCTAGAGGTTCGTAAAATATTGAAAAACGTGGAATGGCCGCCCCAATCCCCTGATTGTAACCCAATCTAGCTTCTATGGGATGAATTGGACAGGAGGATCCGAAAACGGGAAATCATGAGTGGGTCACAACTGTGGGAGGTCCTGCAGCAAGAATGGAGATTAATTCCAACTGAAACGTTGGAGAAACTGACGCAGCGCATGCCGAGAATGTGCAAGGCAGTGATGAAAGCAAAGGGTGACTATTTTGAGGAATCGAAAATTTAATTGTTGCATCTTCCTGTCTATTATTTAAGTCTAATAAACGTTTGGAAAACAACAAAATGCATTTTTATACTGTATTTCCTTTCCATTGTCTATAATTACTAGATTTTTCCAAACTTATGGTGGGTAGTGTACATCGGTACGCTTGCAAAAGCATGCTTACCAAAATGTTCCAACAAACCACGCATAAAAAACAGATTTTCCAGGGTCGTACCTCACGTTCTATTGGTGACAGAAATATACTGTCAAGTGTTTTGAATAGCCCTTGTGCTATCGGCCATTTGTACACCCAACAGAACGATCGTCTTAGTGTCACTATCATACAATCATAGTCAAATTGCGAATTACTCACTTCTTCCAGCTGAAGCAAATGGGGCAAATCTGTTGGTTCCTTTCGCATTTGATGTGGTCGTCGGTGGGCCTTAGGGGGTTTATAGAGGCATCATTAATTCATGGTCAGTTCGTTAGAAAACCTAAAAAAAGTGTTTTTTGCCCGTTTTCTTTTCAAAGCCGAGCCGTGGAATCAAAGACGGCTGTGCAAAGCAAATGGTACAGTTTTTACGATATATTCCTAAGGTCGTGATCCTGAATGACATAGAATATTTTCTTGGTATATTTATACATTTTCGAGATGCAGAGGTTCAAAGTTACCCTACGTGTACACGCAAAATGGCCGGCCGGGGTGGCCGAGCGGTTCTAGGCGCTTCAGTCTGGAACCGCGCGACCGCTACGGTCGCAGGTTCGAATCCTGCCTCTGGCATGGATGTGTGTGATGTTCTAAGGTTAATTAGGTTTAAGTAGTTCTAAGGTGTAGGGGTCTGATGACCTCAGAAGTTAAGTCCCATAGTGCTCAGAGCCATTTGATTTTACACGCAAAATTCGATGTGATGCGAAAACGCAGTTTAGAAACTGAAAGAGCATGATGAAATATTCTGTAAAGTATCACCATTATCGTCAGAAGGGTTCGAGGAATCCCATATTCTAGTACTAAAGCACAAGGAGATTTTTGTGCACGTAAAATCCGGTCTGTAAAATTAGCTTTGCATTATTTCAATTTCACAGAAGTAAAGTAGCAAAATTCTACCGATCAGTACATTTATTTTCATGTTATTGATATGCCCTGCTGGAGCAGGTAAATGAAAGATACCAGAGGAAAAATGTTGCAATCAAGGCACAAAAATTTCGAAGTGTTCCTGTTTTAAGACTCCGAATGATTTATGGGGTAGTAGTTGCCTCATTCTACGTTCATCAGCAGCTTTAAAAAATTTTTCGACAATCTTGGCATGCGAACTTATTAACGCCTTTTTTATGATGAGAAAGGAGATAGTAAAAGTGTCAAAGAGACGAAAAAGTTGTGGAACAGGAAGAGCGAAGGAGGCAATGGCAGTGTGAGAGAAAGAGAGGGACACAATGGCACTGGAACATGGTTAGCAACGTCAGAACAATGCTAAGAAAAGAGGCAGGTGACAGTGCCAGGGGAGGATGAAAAAAGAGAAAGTGGATGTGAGTGAGAGCCAGTGATAATGAGGGCCAGGATATATAGCAATGACAACGAGGAAGAGAGATTAGTGACAGTGAGCATAGACAGCAGCAGAGGAAAGGAAGGAATGAGATACTAACGGTAAGAGAGAGTAAGAGGGAGACAGTGACAGTGAGACGAGACTGTAGTAGTAGGACAGAACGATGGAGACAGTGGTCGTGAGACGGAAGACAGCGACAGAGAGACACAAACAGATAATGACAATGAGTTGGGCTGAATGAGTTAGTGAGAATGGGCAATTGGGAGTGAATGGGTATGAGCTACTTACAGCGCTAGACCAATGGATGTGAGCGAGTTACAGTTAGAGGAGCTTGTGAGAGTTAGAGGTGAACTGCTCTTAAAAACAGCGCGGATATGCCCGCATGCGAAAATGTTTGGACAGTTTCTTAGCTGGATCTGAGGATGGTACAATGAGACACATGTTAGCCCACTTTTCATTCAGAATCTTTTTTATAAAAAAGAATATATTCGTATTTTTGTGCTCCGATAGGAGCATTTTTTTCTGTGGTACACTACCTCATCCAGAGTATGCAGACGCCTGTTAGTGAATATTAATATCGGGTGTTTCCACCCGTCACCTTAATGACAGCTTGCACTCTCCTAGTAATACTCTCAGTGAGGTGTGTAAATGTCTGTGGAGGAATGGCTGCCCATTCTTCCTCAAGAGCCTAAGACGCAGACGGTTGTGATGTTGAACGCTGGGATCCGGAGCAAAGTCGATATTCACTCATCACATAGGTGTTCCATATGGTTCAAGTCGGAGTTCTGGGGAGGCAAGTCCATGTCAGGAACGTTATTGCCCACCACCCATTGCCTCACAAATGCTGCTGTACGAGGGGGTGCATTGTCATGCTCATGATAATACAATCAATCATCGTCTCCGAACTGTAGCTCTAATGTGCGCAGAACACAGTCTATAAAATTTATTTATTTCCTTCCGCATTTAGAGTATTAGTAAGTGTGTGTGAAATGTTATGGGACTTAACTGCTAATGTCATCAGTCCCTAAGCTTACGCACTACGTAACCTAAATTATCCTATGGACAAACACACACACCCATGCCCGAGGGAGGACTCGAACCTCCGCCGGGATCAGCCGCACAGTCCATGACCGCTCGGCTAATCCCGCGCGGCAAGAGTATTAGGAAGTGAGACCACAACTTAACCACGAAAAACGCCCCTATACCGTAACCATACGTCTGCTTTCTCTATACACAACGGCAGGTAACGCTCTCCAGGCAATCGCGAAACCCAAAATCAGGTTGCCACAGGGTACAGCGTGATTCATCTCTCCAAATCACTCCGTTCCAGTGATTCACTATACAGAAGCGTCGCTCATTACATCACCTCAATCGTAGCTTAACACTGACTACAGAAATGCACTGACCAGCCATAACATTATGATACCTACCTACTATCCATATGAACCCGTCCAGACGATGCATCACCTGGCGAGGAATGACTGCTAGTGAAAGACACGCACGTTGCATGTAGTATCAGTGAGCGTGCTTTCCTTGTGTAGAATAGGGAAGGTGAGCAATCTATCTGAGTTTGACCGACGGGGGATTGTGATGACCCCGAGGCTCGGCACGAGCATTTTGGGAACTGCACAACTCATCGCGTGATCGATGAGTACTGTGGTGAGTGTCAGCAACCCATGGCGAAAGCAAGGTGAAACAACGTGCAGACGTTGTGGGATTGGGCGACCATTTCTCATTACAGATGTCGGACGTCGTATGCTGGGCAGACAGATAAACCAGGACAGGCGGTGAACTGTGGCGGCACTAACATCAGACTTTAATGCTGGACACACAGTGCACCGAACACTCCCAGCGATGGACCTCCGCAGCCGACGACCCATGCATGTGCCAATGTTAACACCACGACATCGCCAACTACGACTGCAAATGGCACGTGACCATCGGCACTGGACGTTGGCGCTATGGCAGAGCTTGCATGGCCTGATGAATCCCTATACCTTATTCATCATGGCGATGGGAAGGCGCGAATCCGTCGTCTTCCAGGGGAACAGTTCTTTGACACCTGTACTGCAAGACGGAGACAAGCTGGCGGCGGCTCCAGTATGCTATGAGAAACATTCATATGGGCATCCATGGGTTCGATGGATCTCGTGCAAGGCACCATGACGGCCAAGAAATGTCGTTCATTGGTTGCAGATCACGTCCACCCCTTGATGTCGATCATGTGTCTCGATGGCAGTGGTATTTTTCAACAAGATAATGCGACACTGTGTTCCTCGAACCACTTCATCACGCTCCTGGCCTTGTGACACGGCGCATTATCTTGCTGAGAACCCCACTGCCGTCGGGAAACATGATCATCATCAAGGGGTGCATGGGGTCTGCAACCAGTGTACGATACTCGTTGGCCGTCATGGTGCCTTGGACGAGCTCCGCTGGACCCATGGACGTCCGCATGAATGTACCCCAGAGCACAATGGAGTCGCCGCCAGCTTGTCTCCGTCCCGCAGTGCAAGTGTCAAGGAGCTGTTCCCCTGGAAGACGACAAATTCACGACCTCCATCGGTATGATAAAGAAGGTATCGAGATTCGTCAGACCATACAACGCTCTGCCACTGCGCCACCGTCCAGTGCCTATGGTCACATGTCCATTTCATCGTAGGGCCATCGTTAGGAGTGTTCGGCGTACTGTGCGTTCAGGCACACTTCTACTCTGCCGAGCATTAAAGTCTGATGTTAGTTCCGCAACAGTTCACGACCTGTCCTGTTTTACTAGTCTGTCCAGCCTACGACGTCCGGCATATGTAATGAGCGATGGCAGCCGAACCAAACGAGGTCTAAACATGGTTTCAGCTTGGTTTCGCCATGTGTTGAAGACACTCACGACAGCATTCCTCGAACAAGCGAGAAGTCGTGCAGCTTCCGAATCTCGTGCCACCGGACCATCACAATCTGCCCTCGGATCGCGCTCCTTTCCCATTTCACGCACGGACAGCACCCTCGCTGATACTATTTGCACAGTGCAAGGTGACGCCGCTATCGCCTGGACGGATTTATGTCTATAATAGGACGGTTGTCATAATGTTCTGGCTGATCATTCTAAATAATTATTCTGACTGTGCTATCCTATGCATTTGAATGAGAACAGCACGACCCGGACACGCATCTTTCGCAAACTTCATCATATTTTACAGGCACATGACATACTAAACAGTCTTATTGTTTCGAATCATTTAGTTCATTGGAATCACACACGTTGGTCAAGTTTACCTTTGATTCTGATGTTGAAAATTAACAAGTTTTCTCTTATAAATTGTTCGGTTCGCCTTTTGACCTGCTATTCTTCTCCGTAATTTTTGTCGTTTTGCGATCTTGGCATTTTTTTGACTTCACGTTTTTCTCCTTTCATTTCATCTCCTATTTATATGACGTGATTGCCAAAATGTTGAAGTGTTACTTTTCTCTATATGTGTTTCTGTACCTGTTACTATAGCTGCAACTGTATAGTTGTAATAAAAAATAAACATGTAATAGCACTATGATAACCCTCCGTAAGAGCCGGCCGGTGTGGCCGAGCGGTTCTAGGCGCTTCAGTCTGGAACCGCGCGACCGCTACGGAAGCAGGTTCGAATCCTGCCTCGGGCATGGATGTGTGTAATGTCTTTAGGTTAGTTAGGTTTAAGTAGTTCTAAGTCTAGGGGACTGATGACCTCAGATGTTAAAGTCCCATAGTGCTCAGAGCCATTTGAACCCTCCGTAAGTTGGCGGACTAAATGCGTTACAGAAAAGAAGTATCAAACACAGTATATTAAAAACTCTTCCTCTGGAAACAAATGAATATTACTCCTGTTGTACATGTATGTAACAATAAATTATATAGCTGGTCTTACCTCTTAAAATTCACGCAAGTAGAAACGGTGACAGAATATGTATCATTTCAGTGGCGACTGGTTGCTTCATATTGTTTCCAGCCGCTCTTGTGGTTAACCATATGAGACTGAATTAATTCTTTGTAAAGTTTTAGATATTTCCTACAGAAATATGTTACACGTCATATAACCAGTCAAAGATGGTTTCAAGCATAAAAATTAATTACCGTATTGCAGTGCCTGTGTTGTTCAGAAGTACGATCAATGTTCCTTCAGACATGCATGTATCCAAAGGAACGTTGCATTGTACTTCTGAACAACACAGGCATTGCATTATCATTTTTGTCTGCCGATTCCCGGCAAGCGACATTCGATGAAAATGTCTGTACAGGAAAATGGATGTATGAGTCCAGACTGTAGACAGATGGTTGACGACGTATAGAAGTTTGGGTTTGGCCGTGAAGCGTGTTCGGATAGCCTTTGATAAGGCGACCGCTCGCGATGAGCGGGAAGTCTGGGTCGGAGTCACCGTCCGGCGGAAATTTTCTTTGTCGTCATTCCATAACACAGCTGGTGGTTGCCCATATTCGCAAGCGCGAATACATTTCATGTATAAAAATCAATTGTTATGTGATTAATAAGGTGTCCTGTATGTTGGACGTCACTCATATATAAAAGTTTACCACATATTATGTTATTTGTGACACACGCAGTGAAATTTGTGACATTTCAGAGTTAATAGCATTTAAGAATTGATCAAACACATTTTAAACAATCACTTTGTATGATATGTCACAGAACTCTTGAAATGCAATCAGCATAGCATTTTGCACACTTGTTAAAGTTTTTGTTTGGCACAGACCGCAGCGAGTTTGTTCGTCGTGGCCAGTCATCCAGTGATTATTCTGTCATATCTGGAGTCTTGATGCTCTCTTTGTTGGCCTCGTTTTAGTTTTGCATTGTATTGTATTCTATTGTATGTCAACCGGGGACCTAGAACCGACGGAGAGGCTCCGTCCCCGCCGCAACCGCAGTGGTCCACAACTGTACGACGACTACCGCAGTCCACTTCACCCTTCCGCCGCCCCACACCGAACCCAGGGTTATTGTGCGGTTCGGTCCCCAGTGTATCCCCCCCCCCTCCTCCCAGGGAACATCTCATACCATTCGAGTGTAACCACTATGTTTGCATGGTAGAGTAATGGTGGTGTACGCGAACGTGGAGAACTTGTCGCAGACATAGTGTAGCTGAGGCGGAATAAGGGAAACCAGCCCGCATTCGCTGAGGCAGATGGAAAACCGCCTAAAAATCATCCACAGACTGGCCGGCTCACCGGACCTCGACACAAGGCTGCCGGGCGGATTCGTGCCGGGGACTAGGTTCTCCTTTCCGCTCCGGAAAGCTGTGCGTTAGACCGCTCGGCTAACCGGGCGGGCTTTAGACTTGCATATTTAGGCATTTCTTTCCAGGATGGAAATTACAATACGGCGCCGGAATCTAAGATGACCTAGTCCTGTAGATAAGTGCTTAAACCTTGATAAGGATTCATTCATATAATGTATTCAGTCATTGTAGCTCCAGCCCACGTTTTGTTGCCGTACCGTATATTGGTTTTCGCCATGTTTTTCTTCGTGGGGTGCATTTTTCTGGAATCGTGTGTTGAGCACATCAAATAATTGCGTCGCCTTAGTGTACCTGTCTTGAGTTACCCGTGGGGTGAATTTTCCTGGAATCGTGTGTTAAGCACGTCAAATAACTGCATCAACTTAGTGTACCTATCTGATTTATTTCGACTTTCATTGCCACATGTGTGTAAGTCGTGCATTATGAATTTGAATCTGCCACGGGAAAAAGCCTCAGCTGCAAGATTATTATAGTAATCTGATAATGTTTCATAGCACATATTCCGTGTCTGTGCTTCAATATAACCGCTAAATAAAATGACTGCAATAATTGATCTCATTTCAGTTGAAGTCACATCACCCAGTCTTTTATCTTCGGCAGCATCAAAAAATTATCAAAATATTTACGAAGAGCCTCGATTGTTCAGAACGTAATACGGTTGAGACCATTCATTGTTGCACTCTGTAAGATCACATTTTTCCCAATATCTTCCTCCTCTTTGCGTCACAAAAAAATGCAAAAAAAAACCTATTTGCCTTCCTCTGCCGCTATCTATCCTCCTCTTGCTCCTACCCTCCAAATGAGGGGGATGGGGGCTTTAGTGATATCACGAATCGTCATTGTAGTAATCGTTTTCCAGCATTATCAGAGGTGAAATTCCTGTGTGAAAAAAATAACAGTAAATAATCATTTGCTATAAATGAACCCCCTTGTGTTATCGATGTTCTACATGAAGCACGACAATATATATACAATATATAACATTGATTACTGTGGATCATAGTTGATATTATACTAGTTTTACACCATAATACAACAAATAGCCTACTTTTCAAGTTGTGTATATAAACCTAGAAATTACATATAAGTGTAACGTATATTACTCAAACCTTTCATAGACAATACGATAGTGTTCGGTCGCTTTTCCAAGCATAGGGACATTAACACAGCTCTCCAGTCACAAATACAAATCAGGACTGCAACTCAAACTTCTAACAGTGACGTAACGGTTGGTACCAACTGGTATTCACATGATCATAACACACAATAGGGTTCTAAGCAAAATAATGCATGGCGTCCGCAATGTAGGATATCAAACTTACGTTAAAATGCTACTAGCTTTCGAATAAGTACTCGTTGCCCATTGTCAAGTGGCTATCTTGCTTCGCGATCGCTGGATACCGTACCGCCCTCTACTGAAGGCGACCGTGTCTCTTAGGAGTATTATCTGTAATTTTTTTCATTTCGGAGGATTCTTTGATCTCAGATGCCCAACAACACAAAATTTCCATATAATGCTCTTTCTTGCGTTATCCCACAGTGCGCACGGTTTGTCCGACGTGATGCAGTCCGCACTCAAGTTTTATTTCGTAATTGGTTTAATTTTATGTCACCAGAAACGCGAGGTGACAAAATGAAGCCGATCTTCAGGCCTCCGTCAAATATCCACCAATGAGTCAAAGAAGTAAGATACGGCCAGTCTCAGAATTTTTAGAGTCTACAAAATACTCACGGCAATCATTTCCAGTTGGCGGTGGCTGACGAGTACTTGGCCAATAGTTGGTTCCATTATAATCACTTTACACGGCTGGAATCGCGAAAACATCCTGTTGGACATGTGTAAATACTAACTGATAACAGATCATAACACATGCTGGTAACGGGCATAGAATGCAGTTTCTTTAGATTATTGTGGAAAACAGGTAAATAACTGTATACATATAGCAGTTTGTTCTGGAGTGTCAGTGTGACATTATATTTTGTTTATACGATTGCTTCCAAAAGATGAAGATTGCACTGTACGTATGGCACTCTCATCTGGCGGACCATTAGTGGTATGATATAAAAATTTACCGTGAGAGTGAATATTTAGTTATATGAACACATTACAGTCTTTCGAGATGGTGATGTTAGTGGAAAACTGGTGTTTGCATAGAGTTGCTGGCTGGTCGCGATACCACTCACACTTAAACAGCATACTATCATCCTTTTTCGAGCCGCATCGACGAGTGAGGGAGTCTCCTACCCTATGGACCTGAACTGTGTTCGCTATGAAGGAGTTTTCTTGACATTGACACTCGATATCGGTTGCATTATGTCCAATCCGCCATCCTTGATCTTCTGAAGGATGCAGGTTACACATTATTCCACTCTCGGCTGTCTACCATCCTGATTCTTCTCTTTCTGAGCGTTATTTGGCTCGTGATGACTGGGTGTTGTGTCATGTCCTTAGGTTAGTTAGGTTTAAGTACACTACTGGCCATTAAAATTGCTACACCAAGAAGAAATGCAGATGATAAACGGGTATTCATTGGACAAATATATTACACTAGAACTGACACGTGATTACATTATCACGCAATTTGGGTGCATAGATCCTGAATAATCAGTACCCAGGACAACCACCTCTGGCCGTAATATCAGCCTTGATACGCCTGGGCATTGAGTCAAACAGAGTTTGGATGGCGTGTACAGGTACAGCTGCCCATGCAGTTCATCAAGAGTAGTGACTGGCGCATTGTGACGAACCAGTTGCTCGGCCACCATTGACCAGACGTTTTCCGTTGGTGAGACACCTGGAGAATGTGCTGACCAGGGCAGCAGTCGAACATTTACTGTATCCAGAAAGGCACGCACAGGACCTGCAACATGCGGTCGTGCATTATCCTGCTGAAATGTAGGATTTCGCAGGAATCGAATGAAGGGTAGAGCCACGGGTCGTAACACATCTCAAATGTAACGTCCACTGTTCAAAGTGCCGTCAATGCGAACAAGAGGTGACCGAGACGTGTAACCAATGGCATCCCATACCATCACGCCGCGTGATACGCCTGTATGGCGATGACGAATACACGCTTCCGATGTGCATTCACCGCGATATCTCCAAACACGGATGCGACCATCATGATGCTGTAAACAGAACCTGGATTCATCCGTAAAAGTGACGTTTTGCCATTCGTGCACCCAGGTTCGTCGTTGAGTACACCATCGCAGGCGCTCCTGTCTGTGATGCAGCGTCAAGGGTAACCGCAGCCATGGTCTCCGAGCTGATAGTCCATGCTGCTGCAAACGTCGTCGAACTGTTCGTGCAGATGGTTATTGTCTTGCAAACGTCCCCATCTGTTGACTCAGGGATCGAGACGTGGCTGCACGATCCGTTACAGCCATGCGGATAAGATGCCTGTCATCTCGACTGCATGTAATACGAGGGCGTTGGGATCCAGCATGGCGTTCCGTATTACCCACCTGAATCCACCGAATCCATATTCTGCTAACACTTATTGGATCTCGACCAACGCGAGCAGCAATGTCGCAATACGATAAACCTCAATCACGATAGCCTACAATCCGACCTTTATCAAAGTCGGAAACGTGATGGTACGCATTTCTCCTCCTTACACTAGGCATCACAACAACGTTTCACCAGGCAACGCCGGTCAGCTGCTGTTTGTGTATGAGAAATCGGTTGGAACCTTTCCTCACGTCAGCACGTTGTAGGTGTCGCCACCGGCGCCAACCTTGTGTGAATGCTCTGAAAAGCTGATCATTTGCATATCACAGCATCTTCTTCCTGTCGGTTAAATTTCGCGTCTGTAGCACGTCATCTTTGTGGTGTAACAATTTTAATGGCCAGTAGTGTAGTTCTAAGTTCTAGGGGACCGATGACCGTAGTGCTCAGAGCCAGCCGTTATTTGGCCTTACTTTAAATTCAGGAATTCGGACATGTGCATTGAATTCTGGGATAAAGAAGTGTTGCGTCCTTTGCGAGAAGGTCTGAGTACTCGCTCTGTTGGAGGCCTTGGTGCGATGGAATCCAGAGAAAGGTCACCAAAGTTCCATAACGCTACAGATGAGCCACCATCTACATTATGTAACTTGAACGTTATTCTTTCTCCAGGATGCTGGGACATTGAGAGCTGATTGTACACTGCTGGCGGGTGTGATCAAGATATAGCTCCACAGTTAGTAAACAGACTGACACCAGCTGAAACATAATCGGGTCTCTCCAAGGGTACTTTACACAGGAGGCTTCCGCGAAAGGAGAAGTAACCGCAATTTACCGCTTGTAGGACTTGGTTTACAAAACAGGTACGAGAGACAGCAGCTGTCTTCCCATCTTGGAGGATCAATCCTTAATTGACCAATTAAGCACAATAATTGTAAATTTCCAGGACAGCTCGACACCTCACTAAACTGCCTCACGGCTTTACCTCCGTCCCATTAAGTGCTACACCGATGGCGCATTTATTTAATTCCACAGTTATGCTACTACGAAATTGTGAGTGCGAGAAAAAAAAGCGAGAGTTGTGGCCGTTACACTTAGATATGCCAGGTTTCCCGATGGCTCAGTGCCACGGATACAGCACGCAAGGTGGTTCCTTCATGGCACACCCGCTTGAAATGGTATGCTGAGCCATATACACTCCTGGAAATTGAAATAAGAACACCGTGAATTCATTGTCCCAGGAAGGGGAAACTTTATTGACACATTCCTGGGGTCAGATACATCACATGATCACACTGACAGAACCACGGGCACATAGACACAGGCAACAGAGCATGCACAATGTCGGCACTAGTACAGTGTATATCCACCTTTCGCAGCAATGCAGGCTGCTATTCTCCCATGGAGACGATCGTAGAGATGCTGGATGTAGTCCTGTGGAACGGCTTGCCATGCCATTTCCACCTGGAGCCTCAGTTGGACCAGCGTTCGTGCTGGACGTGCAGACCGCGTGAGACGACGCTTCATCCAGTCCAAAACATGCTCAATGGGGGACAGATCCGGAGATCTTGCTGGCCAGGGTAGTTGACTTACACCTTCTAGAGCACGTTGGGTGGCACGGGATACATGCGGACGTGCATTGTCCTGTTGGAACAGCAAGTTCCCTTGCCGGTCTAGGAAAGGTAGAACGATGGGTTCGATGACGGTTTGGATGTACCGTGCACTATTCAGTGTCCCCTCGACGATCACCAGTGGTGTACGGCCAGTGTAGGAGATCGCTCCCCACACCATGATGCCGGGTGTTGGCCCTGTGTGCCTCGATCGTATGCAGTCCTGATTGTGGCGCTCACCTACACGGCGCCAAACACGCATACGACCATCATTGGCACCAAGGCAGAAGCGACTCTCATCGCTGAAGACGACACGTCTCCATTCGTCCCTCCATTCACGCCTGTGGCGACACCACTGGAGGCGGGCTGCACGATGTTGGGGCGTGAGCGGAAGACGGCCTAACGGTGTGCGGGACCGTAGCCCAGCTTCATGGAGACGGTTACGAATGGTCCTCGCCGATACCCCAGGAGCAACAGTGTCCCTAATTTGCTGGGAAGTTGCGGTGCGGTCCCCTACGGCACTGCGTAGGATCCTACGGTCTTGGCGTGCATCCGTGCGTCGCTGCGGTCTGGTCCCAGGTCGACGGGCACGTGCACCTTCCGCCGACCACTGGCGACAACATCGATGTACTGTGGAGACCTCACGCCCCACGTGTTGAGCAATTCGGCGGTACGTCCACCCGGCCTCCCGCATGCCCACTATACGCCCTCGCTCGAAGTCCGTCAACTGCACATACGGTTCACGTCCACGCTGTCGCGGCATGCTACCAGTGTTGAAGACTGCGATGGAGCTCCGTATGCCACGGCAAACTGGCTGACACTGACGGCGGCGGTGCACAAATGCTGCGCAGCTAGCGCCATTCGACGGCCAACACCGTGGCTCCTGGTGTGTCCGCTGTGCCGTGCGTGTGATCATTGTTTGTACAGCCCTCTTGCAGTGTCCGGAGCAAGTATGGTGGGTCTGACACACCGGTGTCAATGTGTTCTTTTTTCCATTTCCAGGAGTGTAGAAGGAGAGCCGGTCAACGGGCAAATTTGAACGGCGGAGCTATACTCAAAAGAAAAAATAGAGCCCCCCACGAAGGAATTATCCGAATTGGGTTTGAGGAGTAAGAGGATGCGGGAAGTCTTCCACAGGTCGGGGTAGAAGCCGGTAGAGAAGATGACGTTACAGAGATTGGCAAGGACAGTCAGGAAGGAGAAGGGGCTTTCTCTAAGGTGGCGCCAGGTGACACAGTCGTGACCAGGGGCCGTGTTATGTTTGCACCGGAGGATAAGTTTAGTGTCTTGTGCTGTGACTGGAGTGTTGATGTCGGAGGGGAGCAACTGCCCCAAGTATTGTAGACCAGGAGGACAGCATGATCGTGCACTCAACTTCCATACTACGTCACGACTAGTCTTATTCAAGCGCGATTTAGTAAGAGAGATGAAGTCGATGAGTTATTGGATACAGGTTCAGCCTTGTATGCATAAAAGGTGGAACCTATATCCAATATTTTTGACTTCAAACACGGAAAAAATATAAGAGCTGCATTTCCAAAAGTTGAACAAGTCGATGAGTGTGAAATGACCACAACGCCACCTTCTCAGGGTCTTCATAGTCGCAAAACTACGTCGGGAAGGAAGGAAACCGGTACAGCGCT
Source organism: Schistocerca piceifrons (assembly GCF_021461385.2). Classification (NCBI taxonomy): domain Eukaryota; kingdom Metazoa; phylum Arthropoda; class Insecta; order Orthoptera; family Acrididae; genus Schistocerca; species Schistocerca piceifrons. Next base: position 322,136,929 of record NC_060145.1, on the reverse strand, counting down.
GACGTAACAGTGGCGCCTTGGTTTCTGGGGTATGCAACCCTCGATATTGGACTCGTACTCCCTCTGTTCCTGATCTCTAATGGTGATCCGTCTGTCGGATGAAGATGTTAATCCTGGTGGCCGCATAGGTGAAATGTTTCTGTCATCTACTCCCGTCTCTTATCTCGTCACCAACGACACAGAAACGACAGTAGAACTGTACTGGCAATCATGACAGCTACCTGCACTATTCAGATGTAAAGACACAGCTCTAGCTCTTTGGAAAGGGAAGGAGCCATCGTACACGACGAAAGAAAGTCCTTCTAATTAGGCTGCTGAACCTATCCGCATCCTTCAGGATCTTGCAGCTAACAATACCTTATAAAGCTTTCGTTCGGTTTTCCTTTTCTTTTTTTACACCTTCAGGAGGCCCCCTCCATGGGCATCCACTATCGACTTTCCAAAATTACGAATGTAGAATATCTCCAGAAAAATATTTAACCAGGTTACCCTCCATTCAGAGGTTGTAGCACGCAGCGAGAGTTATTTTTGATTTGTAAATAATAAATTTCAACTATGAGTCGTCATTTGGAATTTTTATTGGCAGAGCTAGATTTCAGCTAGCAACTAGCCATTCTCAATGCACCATCCTTATTTGGTCAATGCATGTAATGCTTGTTAGTCTGGCTTTGAATACTCAATGAACTGTGTACAAAGCCAGACCAACAGGCATTACATGCATTGACCAAAGAAGGGTGGTGCATTGAGAATGGGTAGTTGCTAGCTGAAATCTAGATCTGCCAATAAAAATTCCAAATGACGACTGATAGCTGAAATCTATTATTTACAAATCAAATATTTAACCTCTTGACTTCCTGCTATTCACTGCTGTGAATGGAGATTTATTTATTTTTCTTTCAATGGTGGGCATACCAGTTGGTTCTGCGCCCTCTTCCACTAACTAAACTGTCTGTCGGGTGCTGCCTCCTTTGGAGGGTCTGTGATACTATGTGCTGTTTCGAAAGCAGAATCTACTATGGTCACGGAAACCCTCTGGCACGTAGGTTAGCCAAAAAAAAAAAAAAAATCTACCAATGGAATTCAACGATCAGTCGAAACTAGGCCGAGCGCCCACCTGTTTTCAATTTAAAGAAAGCCACACATACTCAGAGTAATGCTTTTGCTACAGATTTCTCTCTAGGTCATACTTTATTTACAAACATACACAGCGTTTCGAGCAGCGGTTGAAATATGAGAGATACTTATCACCGACGCTACTCCAACGCGTTCCTTAACAGACAGTAATCCACTTAATTCCTGCCACGATGTACGTAATCAGATAAGCACAAATTATACTTCGAGTGTCAGCCGTTACTCCAGCCACGCTTAATACACGCAAATCCACTCCACGAATTGAAATCCTGATCAGATAATTACTTCTATGATAGCTCGTTACCACAGACCCCGAATTGATTCATCCCAGACCTACCAGACCGAAAACTATCTCTCTCTCTCTCTCTCTCTCTCTCTCTCTCTCTCTCTCTCTCTCACACACACACACACACACACACACACACACACACACAAAGGGTGACGTTTCAATATATACAGGAAATAAAGCTACTTATATAGATAATGCTGAAAGGAATGTGGAAGTTTCTGCAAACCAATATTCGTAGAGCTGTTGCTACTTTTTGTAGCTCACAAACGTCGAATCAGAACAACATGGAACTGTTTCATATGTAAAATAAGTGCACCATAGGGCTGAGATGTCCTGTTGCCGCTTTGTCTAATCGTAGCACATTGGTCGGAAAATACCCGAAAAGTTTAATCGTTGAATCAAGCGACCGATAATTGTAACTTCAAAAACACCGAACCTCCTCAGTGGTTGACTGTTTGCGCTACGTGAAAAAGTCGTCAAGCGAGTGTGTCATACTTTTCCTCGTTCGCATCCCTGCGCATTGTCGATCCGAACCAGGATGTCCCCTGCACGGCGGCTTGGCCCACGAGCGACTATCTGTTTATTTATTTGCTTCAAATTTACATGTTACCGAAACATATATACATGTTTACATGTACAGATATAAACAACTAAAACAAAACTGAAACTAATATTGATGTCTCAGCCGTTTAGGTTCAAAAATGGCTCTAAGCACTGTGAGACTTTACATCTGAGGTCATCAGTCACGTAGACTTGGAACTACTTAAGCCTAACTAACCTAAGGACATCACACACATCCATGCCCGAGGTAGGATTCGAACCTGCGACCGTCGCAGCAGCGCGGTTCGGGACTGGTGCCCCTAGAACCACTCGGCCACAGTGGCCGGCCAGCCTTTTAGGCAGATTCTTATTATGCGATACACTCTTGCGACGAAGGAATTATCCGAATGGGACAGAAATCGGTAGATGTGATGTTCAGGTACAGAAAAACAAACGATTGCAATTTTAGAAAAAACTGCATGATTTATTGACTAGAAAGAGCTTCACAAATTGAGCAAGTCAGTAGCGCGTTGGTCCACCTCAGACCCTTATGCAAGCAGTCATTCGGCTTGTCAGTGATTGATACAGTTGTTGGGAGCCTTTCTGAGGGGTGTCGTGCCAAATTCTGTATAACTGACATGTTAGGTCGTCAAAACCGCAAGCTGGTTGGAGAGCCCTGATCACATTATGCTCCAAACATTCTCAGCTGGGGAAAGATCCGCCAAGATAAGCAATAGAAACTTCAGGCATTACCTTGCTGCCATGTAAGTCTCAGATGGCTTGCCATGAGGGACGCCGAAACGGAGCGTAGAATATCGTCGACGTACCGCTGTGCTGTAAGGGTTCCGTAGCTGGCAACCAAAGGGGGTCTACTATGGAATGGTACAGCACCCAGGCTATCACTCATGGTTATCGAGCCGTATGGTTGGTATCCCACCACTGTCCGGGGAGTCTTCGGATAAATATTCGGTTTGGAATCTCATTGACTGAAGTGGAATTGTCTTCAGTGATGAATTCCGCTCCGAATTGAACTTCGATGGCCAGCGAAGACGTATCCGGAGATGCCTCGGACAGCGCTGGGTTACCAACCTGACTGTCACCCTCTGTACAGCCCGAGAACGAGGAGTGATGGTCTGGGGTGCCATCTCTTTTAATAACAGGGCTCCTTTGGTTGTCATCCGCGGCACCGTTACATCGCAATGGTACGTCGACGATATTCTAGCCCCTTTTGTTGCCCTTTATGGCAAGCCATCTCGGGCTTATATTTAAGCAAGATAATACCGTCCCGTACAAGTCGAGAGTTTCAGCTGCTTGTCTTCGTGCTGCCGGAACCTTACCTTGTTCAGCAAGGCGCTGGATTTCTCCCCAGTTGAGCACATTTGGACCATTATAAGCAGGGCCCTCCAACCATTTTGGAATGCTGACGGTCTAGCACGCCAGTTGGACAGAATTTGGCTACATATGCCTCAGGAGAACGTCCAACAACTTTCTCAAACAGTGCCCAACAGACTAACAGCTTGCATAAGGACCAACGCGTTATGGACTTGTTCAGTTTGTGAAGCTCTTTCTGTTGAATAAATGATCCAGTTTTTCTGAAATTGCAATCATTAGTTCGTCTGTACCTATAGATCACACCTGCCGATTTCTATTCCATTCGGATAATACCTCCGTGGTGCGTCGTTCTTCTTCTTCTTCTTTTTTTTCCTTAGAGTATATGTATACGCTTAAGTCACTCGTACTTAAGAGGACAGGAAAGGATGTGGGCGATGGGACCTTAATCTGGCTGAACTTAAGGAGTAATTTGATTTTCTGTGTTCAGCACTCGGTGTAATGCATTACTATGTGATTTAAATCGATTTCCGCTTCAGTGTCATCACTGCATATTGAGGAATCTGTAACTTTAAGTTTATTTATGTGGCAGGGGTATGCATGATCTAACCGCATTCGTATCATGAAGTTCTGTGCCGTTCACGCATTCTGACTCCGTCAAAGCACAGTGTGCCCACCAGTTTCCCTGAATACGCCCACAAAATCCTCGTTTGTTTCTTTGAGCTATTGATCTACTTTTCCTTTGCTTGTTAGCGTATTTTCCGTATAATGTCACTGAGTTGGAATCTAACTGTGTGCAATATACCTTGACTAATATCTGTCAGCTGTTTTGTTTCCAGTGATGCCTGAATGCTCTTTGATCGACATGAAGTTTACATCATTGTCAACTTCTCTTGTAATATAAATCAGACTCAGCATGTCTTGTATATAAGCAGAGGTGGTCGAATTCCTCGTATTTGTACTCCCTGTAGAATACTTTCAGAATCAGATAAGATTAAGAAATTTTGAAATATTTATTCCTTATCCCGTTAGTAACGATTTCTCGAATTGCTAATATTTCAGCAGTGTAATTGAACAGTTTGTCAGTTACTTTTGTATAGTATAAGTTAATGGGTTGTAGTAAACAGTTCCTGTTATGTCGGATTTCTTGGAGTCGTGCATGTAAATTTGGCCAATCGTTTTCTGTGACAGACACTGTTGTCTGGTTGTGTTGTGTACTGTCAGTCCGGCCGAATAAAATACGTTGTTTGCCAAGGCAGCTATTTCGAACCGATAGCTATGTTCTGATACAACTTTGTCTTGTAGGACTAGGATGCTAATGCTCGGAGCTATGATGGCTTGTTATAAGAAGAGGAGCGTTATGGCTACGCTTTGTATTTTCTTTCTGAAAAATGTGAGATGACTGCTGGATTTTCCTTGTACTTAGGGTATTGGGGTCCGTGTACCATAGTAAGAAATTCTGTGCTAGTACCGGCCGTAGAATGTAAACTGATATTTTTTGCTTTTGTTGATGTTCATCTTACATCCTTCTTTCGAGGTACTGTCCATTCCGTTCAGCTGCACATACAAGTCTGTCTCTTACAGAATTGGAATGTAATCGGCAAACCTCAAAGTTTTTATTTCTTCTCCCTGGACTTCATTCAATTCCTACGCCAGATTTTTCTTTTGTTTCCTTTACTGCTTGCTCAGTATACAGATTGAATAACATCTGGAATAGGCTACAAATCTGTCTTAGTCCCTTCTCAAACACTGCGTCCCTTTCGCACCCTTCTTCCCTTATAACTGCCTTCTAGTTTCTGTACAAATTGTAAATAGCCTTTCGCTCCCTGTATTTTACCCCTGCCACGTTTAGAATTTGAAAGAGAGTATTCCAGTCAATATTGTCAAAAGCTTTCTCTTAAGTCTACGTATGCTATAAACGTAGGTTTGCCTTTCTTTAACCTATCTTATATGAGAAGTCGTAGGGTCAGTATTGCCTCGCGTGTACCTACATTTCTCCGGAATCCAAACTGGCCGTCTCCGAGGTCGGCTTCTACGAGTTTTCCCATTCTCCTGTAAAGGATTCGTGTTTGTATTTTGTAACCGTAACTTATTAAACTGATAGTTCGGTAATTTTCACACCTGTCAGCACCTGCTTTATTTGGAATTGGGATTATTATATTCTTCTTGAAGACTGGGGGTATCTAGTCTGTGCCTTACATCCTGCTCACCATATGGAAGAGTTTTGTCATGGCTGGTTCTCCCAAGGCTGTCAGTAGTTCTAATGGAATATCGTGTACTCGCGGAGCCTTTTTTCGACTTATTTCCATAATGTTGCCCCCATTTGCATCTCCCCTGTACAAACCCTTTCTATATTCCTTCCACCTTTGTGCTTTCCCTTCTTTGCTTAGAACTGGTTTTCCATCTGAGCTCTTGATATTCATTCAGGTGGTTCTCTTTTCTCCAATGGTCTCTTTAGTTTTCCTGTAGGCAGTAACTATCTTACACCTAGTGATACATACGCCGGCCATTGTGGCCGAGCGGTTCTAGGCGCTTCAGTCTGGAACCGCGCGACCGCTACGATCGCAGGTTCGAATCCCGCCTCGGGCATGGACGTGTGTGATGTCCTTAGGTTAGTTAGGTATAAGTAGTTCAAAGTTCTAGGGGACTGATGACCTCAGATGTTAAGTCCCATAGTGCTCAGATCCATTTGAACCTAATGATATATGCTTCTACATCCTTATGTTTCTAGCCATTCTTGCTTAGCGATTTTGCACTTCCTGTCAATCTGTTTTTAGACCTTTGTATTCTCTTCCGCCCGCTTCATTTACTGCATTTTTATATTTTCTCCTTCATCAATTAAATTCGATATCTCTTGTGTTACACAAGGATTTCTACTAGCCCTCGTCTTTTTATCTACTTGATCCTCTGTTGTCTTCACTTTTCATCTCTGAAAGCTACCCACACTACTTCTATTGTATTCCTTTCCCTTGTTCTTGTCAGTCGTTCGCTAATGCTCTCCCTGAAACCCTCTACAAACCCTGGTTCTTTCAATTTATCGAGGTCCCATTTCCTGAAATTCTTGCCTTTTTACAGTTTCTTTAATTTTAATTGCAGTTCGTAACCAACAAATTGTAGTCAGAGTCCACATATATCCCCGGCAATGATGTACAATTTAAAATCTGGTTTCTAAATCTCTGTCTACCCATCATTTAATCAATCTGAAACCTTCTCAAACTCCTCATGATTCTTAAACCAAGTGTTAGCTATGATTAAGTTACGCTATGTGCAAAATTCTACCAGGCTGTAAGTTATACGTTTTCGTGTTGGAAGTCAGATCTGGAAGCTGGAGGGATCTGTAGAGATTGAATTAGAGTCCCTAACCGTTCTTTCCACCAACCAGTCTTCTTCTAAAGTTGTCTCCCCAGCACAGAAGACAGCTCGTCGGTCGTGGGTTCTTCTTCGGCGGAGGCTGCTGTGCTGTCATCTCGAACCTGTGTTTGTGCTTTTTTTGTGGGATGCCACCTTGCCGAGGTTAGTCTCTGTATCTACAGAGGGCAAGATGTATAGTATTGACGATGATGGTAGGCGACTCCTCTCGTTAATATATTCTGTTTGTTTATATTCTAAAAAATCACTTTTTACACTGTCTTCTGCAACACCCGACGTAGTTTTTTTTAATAGTACAGTAACTTTTCTGACAACTTAAGATATAGACTGCGACATGCCCGCCCGAAACAGAAATACACGTCCGGCTCTGAAGGACCCGAAACAGAGTGACTAGCGAAACCGAAGTAGTTCGTCTCCCAGGCGCACCATAGCGACCAGGTGTCCGAAGCACTTCGGTTGTAATGTCATTACTCTTACGTTTCTCAGAACTAGTGAAATTAATAAACAAAAACGGTAGGGTAACCATGAGAGATTGTCATACTGAAAACTGGGTTAAAGACAATGAAAAGTATATAAATAATTAATAAGAGAAGTTAGGGATTTTGGGGGCTAAAATCAGAATGTACCGACCAATCAGAAGGAAGTTCAGTTCAATTGGTGGACTCTCCCACGGGAATAGTACATACTGTACCGTCTGCTGCTTGTACATCACTCCACTTTTGTACCATATGCTACTTCACGTGTATCAAGCTGCATCAAGGCGAGCTTCTAGCGAGATAAAATATTGACGGCCACAGCCAGGAATATCACAAGGCGGCTTCCTCTTTCGTTCCTCTACCCCAGTCCATATTCACCTACTACTTTTCCTTCTCTTCCTTTCCTGCTATTGAATTCCAGTCCCCCATGTCTATTAAATTTTCGGCTCCCTTAGCTATCTGAATAATTTCTTTTATCCCATTATACGTTTCCTCAATCTCCTCCTCATCTGCAGAGCTACTTGGCATATAAACTTGTACTACTGTGGTGGGTGTGGGCTTCGTGTCTATCTTGGCTACAGTAATGCATTCAGTATGCTGTTCATAGTAACTTATCCGCGTTCCTATTTTTTTACTCATTATTAAAGCTACTCCTGCATTACCCCTACTTGATTTTGTATTTAGAACCCTGTATTCATTTGACCAGACGTCCTATTCCTCCTCCCAACGGACTTTGCTAATAACTGTAACCCATCCATGTCCCTTTTTAAATTTTCCAACCTACTTACCGGATTAAGGGATCTGACATCCCACGCTCCGATCCATAGAACACCAGTTTGTTTCTCGTGAGGCGACGTCGTCCTGAGTAGGCCCCGCCGGAGATCCGAATGGGGGACTATTTTACCTTTTACCTCCGGAATTTTACCCAAGACGATGGTTCAAAATGGCTCTGAGCACTATGGGACTTAACATCAGAGGTCATAAGTCCCCTAGAACTTAGAACTATTTAAACCTAAGTAACCTAAGGACATCACACACATCCATGCTCGAGGCAGGATTCGAACCTGCGACTGTAGTGGTCGCGTGGTTCCAGACTGAAGCACCTAGACCGTCTCGGCCACCCAAAAGGATGCCATCATCATTTGTACAGTAGAGCTTCATGCCCTCGGGCCGGCAGAAGTGGCCGAGGGGTTCTAGGCGCTACAGTCTGGAACCGCGCGACCGCCATAGTCGCAAGTTTGAATCCTGCCTCGAGCATGGCTGTGTGTTGTGTCCTTACGTTAGTTAGGTTTAAGTAGTTCTAAGTTCTAGGGGACTTATGACCTCAGAAGTGAAGTCCCATAGTGCTCAGAGCCATTTGGACCATTTTGCATGCCCCCGGGGAAAATTGTGGCTGTAGTTTCCCCTAGCTTTCAGCCGTTCGCAGCATCAGCACACCAAAGCCGTTTTGGTTTATGTTACAAGGCCAGATCAGTCAATCATCCAGACTGTTGTCGCTGTAACTACTTATAAGGCTGCTGCCCCTCTTCAGAAACAACACATTTGTCTGGCCCTTCAACAGATACCCCTCCGTTGTGGTTGCACTTACGGAACGCCTCCCCATCGCTGAGGCACACAAGCTTCCCCACCAACGGCGCCCATGATTCACAGGGGGGGGGGGGGGGGGGGCGAGACACCCCACACATAATATACATTTTAATTAGTGTGGAAGGAAAAGAAGCCAATATGATCCAGTAAGGTTAACACTTTGGTCATACGTAGCACAAATTCGTCAAATCAGTTATACGTAGCAGAAGTTCGTCAAATCAGCACTCATTCTGCTGCAATAATGACCTAGCAGGGAATATAACAATCAAAATTTCGTCTCATTCTCTGCCACTGGAAAAACTACACATATAATACAGATTGTAGTTAGCGTGGAAGGAAAGCAGTGTAATAGATCCAGCAAGGTTAACGCTTTCGTTATACGTAGCGGAAGTACGGCAAATTAGCTTTCATTCTGGTGCAATAATGACCCAGCAGGAAATATAGCAATCCATTGCACATTACGTCACATAGTTTACATTAACGTTATGCATTAACGAGAAACTTACTTTAACTGCGAGTTTTTCTACTGATGTAATTAGCTTCGTCACTCGGTTACAGTAATTAATGAAACTGATGGGGTGTGAATTTGCAGAATGCCTTAAACTAGTCTGCATCGTCGAGCAAATGTTCTGTTACTAAAATGTTGTACGCACCTCCTCCTTGTTGACCATCTAAGAAAATTTGTCCGCCTGCTTTGCACATCGTAAGTACTCTTCCCAATAATGAACAATGTTCCTGCTCTTCCCTAGCTTCCGTGTACTATCTGAGTGCCAAAGTTGACATTTTTCCGGATGGAGCACTGGTCTGCATGTTTGGCCTACACAAAGGAACTCACTTCGTGCCAGTGAACCACAAAACACTGCTCTCGTCTAGGAGAAAAAGAAGCACCCACCGACTTCCAGCAAACTGTTAAAGTATATTCAAAACTTGCCGAAAGTTTTCTCGCTTTCACCTATCACAAAAAATTTAAAGGGAAAAAGTTTACCGCTCACTACATTTGGGATGTTGGTTTTGTAAAAGTTCCGCATCAGGCGCTATAATTTAATTTATTACTTTAGTGTTACTGATTCTGTTGGCCAGGAAGTTTGCAGACGTTAACGACATATACTACTGAAAGCAACTATAATACTGTGTTACGTAAATTGAAAGTGTATGGTGGGGAAAAGAAAGGAAAGAGAAGGACGCAGTGTTTATCGCAAAATGCACGACCCACATTCCAACCTAGCGCCACCTGTCTGCAGCCCCATCCATGTTCTCCATGCTCGCTAATGTTAAATTGTCTCCGGTTGGTTGGTTGGTTTTGGGGAATGAGACCAGACAGCGAGGTCATCGGTCTCATTGGATTAGGGAAGGATGGGGAAGGAAGTCGGCCGTGCCCTTTCAAAGGAACCATCCCGGCATTTGCCTGGAGCGATTTAGGGAAATAACGGAAAACCTAAATCAGGATGGCCGGACGCGGGATTGAACCGTCGTCCTCCAGAATGCGAGTCCTGTGTCTAACCACTGCGCCACCTCGCTCATTGTCTCCGGAGGTCGAACGATATTGTGCGTCCACACTGAAGGTTGTAGATTCATTGCCCATCGAGGCAAATCAGTTATATGGATAACTAAAGTCTGTTACATGACGCATTCGTATAAATAGAATTATGTTGTTGTTCGATACATATTTAGCAGATATGGCGTGATAAATATTGAGTAGCGCGATGAATCAACTTTTCTTTAAAGCTTAAGTATTTCTCTATTTCAATAGCATAAATTTTCATTGGATTAAAAAGAAGGTGTCAGAAAGTAGTTCTCGTATCACTCTATGATGATGCACAGTTGACAAGTCATTAAAAACGCCACTTTTATTTTTTACTTTCTGATACGCACCGCCCCGCACCTAGGAATACGTTTCACACAGTGTCCTGCGTAGAGATGGGTCGTTCGCAACTAACAGGTCCAAAGGAAAGGTTCATCAAGATGAACGGAACTAGCGAGGAACAAATTCTAAGGAACGGTCTATCATTGTTCACTTTGGTCCCGGCTTTCTACTTTTAGTTCCCGGAAACGGGAAACGGTCGGTCTCATTCCTGCAACGGCACGTCGGCCGGTCTCGTTCCAGCCTCGGTCCCGTTCCCGTCTGTGTCGGTCTCGGTCTCCTTCGGCCAGACTCGTCCTTCTTCGCGGGGCCACTCGTCGCAGTTCCACTGCCGTCTGCTCATAGTTCGGTATCGAGTGGTTCGTTTCGTTCGCTTCGCACGCTTATTCTATATCTGTTTCAAAACTTTTTTGAACTCTGAACTTCTGGTTCTTTTCGTATTCTGTTCAGCGTCCATGACCGGGAATTAAAATGTATTTTATAATTACGTAAATTGCATAAAATTACGTGGAATGTAATACATACATCTTTTCAGGTAACAAAACGGCATATCAGCTTACTTCACTATTTCAATAAACAGCAGAAGAAATACTCGTAAAAAGGCAACATTTTTTTTTTATTACACAAATAAAGGAAGTCGGCACGGCACACACGAATGGTCATTTTCCGTTTTTTTGATCCAAGGTAAAAGAGCATTTTTATTGTTATTGAAGGCAGACCGACTTACAACTGAATGAAGTCCGCGTTCCATAATCGAGTGTCTGGTGTGGCATTTTGTAAAGAAAATATGATAACTTCTACAATATTATTTCAGTGGTACAGGGTGAGGGTGGCACACGAAAAATCGGCCCCGAGTACTATACTGCTCATTGTCGCCTACCAATCGTCATCTATTGTTTCGAAGTAGTTGTTTCCATTAGCGGCTAAACGAGAGGTTTTGCAGAATCACGAAAATTACAAGTGTGTGAGAATTATGTTATGAATTAAAACTCTGTACTCCAGGCGGAGGTAAATGCCCCCTCTTGGCGCCTTCTATCTTCAGTCACTTATGCTACTAATTTTCAATTTTTCATAAGAACCGGATACCAATCACAAATGAATGGTGAACGAGTTAAATCGAACGGTTCCCAAAAAAGAGCTATCACCAGTGAACTAGTTCCCAAGGATGAACGAGTTTGCCCATCTCTAGTCCTGCGGCGCGCATCAGACAGCGTGTCGCAAGTGTATTTGCGCCTAGTAAAATGAAGCCTTACTGTTCCTTTGATTTTTCGTCAATATTGTAATCGTACTAGAGGACCGCTTCACCTATTTATGGGCAACAAGCTACAGTGTCAACTGCCTGTCCATGCACCAGTCGTGAATCGTCTATAAGCTGCAGTTCCCTTCCGTCCATCAGTGGGCGCTCCAGTTTTCATGTTGGGCTGTACACAGTATTGGTTTTGAAAACATTTTCGTTAGGTTTTTATGAAATTGCGACGGATTACATGGTAAGCAATTATTATATGCATTAACTTCCCGTAACTCTGCTTTATGAATTAAGTAAAGTAACTTTCCTACTTTATAAATCACTATTACTGTGGAACCGGTGGGCGCTTAGAAAATTTTACTACTGACGTAGATACAAAAGTGGGCGCTAGTTAAAAAAGATAACACTATGTTTTGCGAATTGCTCCACGGACATTCAACGTTATCCAGTAGATCATTAATATAAATTGTAAACACCCCTTATAACACTCCATTGGGGTACTCCCGAAATTACGAGAGCTGTTCAATAAGTGATGATCATTTTTTTATGGTCATAATTTCTCTTGTTAGAATTTAACCTTATGATATTCTATTGTCCTAAAATATAGCAAACACGCCGTACTGTAGTCCGATCCACGAACGATGGTGGTTCGTGCGTGTCGAGGCACGGACGGACATTGCATTCTCGATGATTCCAAGCGACAGTTGCGGTTCGCCTGAAGAAAGCGTATATCCTGCGAATTATGTCTCTCGCTTGCTTATGCAGAATTTGTAACTTACCACCACCATCAGCGATGACAACTCACAAGAAATGAAATAGAAATTCAATAGACACATCGCTACGGCTATGTTTAATGTTGGCATTAGCTACGGCATTCACAGCAAAGCGCTCAGTCAGCGCATTGGCTGTTGGAGTATGCATGACGTAAAATGGTTCAAATGGCTCTGAGCACTATGGGACTCATCATCTGAAGTCACCAGTCCCCTAGAACTTAAAACTATTTAAACCTAACTAACCTAAGGACGTCACACACATCCATGCCGTGGCAGGCTTCTAACCTGCGACCGTAGCGGTCGCTCGTTTCCAGACTGAAGCGCCTAGAACCGCTCGGCCACACAGGCCGGCTGCATGACGTTGATGCGCAGAACAAGCCTAAACTCGACAGCCATCGTTCACGGTTCCAACTATAGTTTCCTTGTTGTCATTCCTGTTTTCGGCCTGTGAGAGGCACGTAAGATGACACATGTCCAGTATCGCGTACCGCAACAATGGAGGTGGCGCGCGGTGAACAATGTGCAACTTTGAAAATCTGCTTTCGTGTCACCAGGTCTTCAGCTGTGGCCTCTGCCGTGTTACAGGAGTCCTGTGGAGAGGGTGATCTTCCCTAAAATACAGCTCTAAGACGGTTTAATTATTTTTTTTAAAGAAGAGAGACAATCAGTTTCAAAGGGGAGTGGGTCACTCCAGTTACTGACCGTACAACACCGTTGCTATTATATCATTGTGAGAGAGGATCGGCGAATAATCTTACGAACACTTCCTTAAATGTCGAAAACGCTAGATGGTGACAGAAAAATTTGCCCACGAGGCGTGTTTGTGCGCCGTGCTTTCCAAGAATTGTGATTTCCGAACAAAAGTTGGAAGTTGATGTTCGAGGAAGCTCCGCTGTTTGTTTCAATCGCAATCACTGCTGACGAAACTTGCCTATATCATTGTGATCCTGAGAGCAAACGGCAAAGCTCAGTGCTGAATTCTCCTTCATCATCAACCCCAAAAGGGCAAATGTGGTTGCTTCTGCTGGAAAACTTACGGGAATCTTTTTTTTTTTTTTTTTTTTTTTTTTTTTTTTTTTTTTTTTTTTTTTTTTTTTTTTTTGTATTCATGGAATATTGTACCTGCGCACACTTCAATAACTGAACAATACTACAGGGATGTCCTGAAAACTTGGCAAGTCCATAGCAGGCGCAGAAGACCACATATCCGTGAAACACGCCGGATGCTGCACCACGATAATGCATGGCCGCATATAGCAAATGTTGTAACTGAATGTCGTCCAAAAATCAGTGTGAAATGCATCCCTCACTCTCCCTATAGTTCGAATTTAGTCCCGTGTGACTTTTCTAACTCCTAACCGGAAGATACCTACGTGGGAGGCATTTTCCGCCATTAGAAGGAGTAGTGATGGTTGCGGAGGCGATTCTGAAAAACTTACCAAAACGTGATTTCCAGCCTGTCTTGGTTGACTGGCAGAAGCGCCGGGACAACTGCGTCGCATACAAAGGAGACTATTTTGGGAAGAACCATAAAAATTATGAGGATGAGTAAAGATATGCAGTTAAAACAAAATCATGATTATTCTTTATTGAACAGCACTCGTATTTGTACATTTATCCATTTTGTTCCCCTAAGAACGACATTTTGAGATCTGTTTACAAGGAAGCTGTGAATCCAATCACAAATGTGGTCCGATACTCTGTAAGCATTTTGTTCACTGAACGACAGTGTGCAGCTGTCTTCAGATGTCTTCCATATCGTGACCGCTTTTATCTCCGGCGCTCTGTGTCTCATGGACGAACAGAGCGAACTGCGTTTCTGAAGAACTCTATTTGCGAAATGCATATTGATTTTTATAGAGGAGATTTTCGTTCTCCAAACTCCTCATAATGCTTAACCATAAAACATGCTGCATTATTCTACAACATCGGCCCGAAAAGAGTCCTGAAAGAGCGGGACTTACGACGACTGAAGAGAATCGTTCAACGTGACAGAAGTGCAACACTTCTGCAAATTGCTGCATATTTCACTGCTGGACCATCAACAAGTGTCAGCGTGCGAACCATTCAACGGATCATCGATATGGGCTTGCAGATTTCAGTGCTGAGCCATCAACAAGGATTATCGATATGGGCTTTCGGAGCCGAAGGCCCACTAGTGTACCCTTGATGACTGCACGACACAAAGTTTTACGCTCCGCCTGGGCCCGTGAACTCCGACATTGGACTGTGGATGACTGGAAACATGTTGCCTGGTCGGACGAGTCTCATTTCAAATTGTCTACAGTGGATGGGCGTGTACGGGTATGAAGACAACCTCAAGAATCCATGGACCCTGCATATCAGCAAGCTACTGTTGAAGCTGGTGCAGGCTCTGTAATGGTATGGGGCGTGTGCAGTTGGGGTGTTATGTGACCTCTGGTACATCCAGATACGATTCTGACAGGTGAAACGTACGTAAGCATCCTGTCCGATCACGTGCATCCATGCATGTCCATTGTGCATTCCGACGGACTTGGGCAATTTCAGCAAGACAATGCGACATCCCACACGTTCAGAATTACTGCAGGGTGGCTCCAGAAACACTCACCTGAGTTTAAACACTTCCGCTGCCCACCAAACTCCCCAGACACGAGCATTATTGAGCATATCTGGGATGCCTTGGAATGTGCTGTTCAGAGGAGAACTCCACCCCCTCCTACTCTTACGGATTCATAGACAGCGCTGTGCAGGATTCATGGTGACAATTCCCCGCAGCACTACTTCAGACATTAGTCGAGTCCATGCCACGTCATGTTGCGGCACTTATGTGTGCTAGCGGGGGCCCTAAACTATATTAGGCAGGTATACCAATTTCCTTGGCTCTTCAGTGTAAATACTTATTGTGGTGGTGGTGGTGGGGGGGGGGGGCATAAATCCAAGGTCAAGTCTTGGTCCTATCTTCGTGAAATATACTGCTGTGGTTACTGTTGCGGTTTTGCGTTATATGTATGAGGCAGGCAGGTGCAACATTCCTTGACTGCTATCGGAAGACAGGTTATACTAGTTCAACCATCTTATGATACCTAACGTTTTCGTTTTGGTGCCTCCAACTAAAGATGCTGGTTGTAAGAGCGACACTCCTTCTCTCACTAAAAAGAAAGACGAGGAATCGCAAAGTTGTTATTTAAATCTTTTGTGTTCTTCGTGAAATTATGAATGCTCAGAGTACTGTAATGGACTTTCCCAAGGGGTTGAATATAGAGCAAGATATCACGCCTCGTCCAGTTGGAGATTGTTAAAAAGGCGGAACCTTGACCTAGCCGGAGAGAATGGAGCAGCATGAAGGAGACTGTGGGTTCTAAACTCCTCAGGTGCTATAAGTATTTTTTATTTTTAAATCTTTATCGAAATGACTTTGACCACCATTTTTATTCGATTAATTGATTTAAACGCAATTTTTAATACCACTCCTTTGTCACATAATTTTAATCATAATATCAACTTCTTCACTTGCTCTCATTTTTCTTCCTGTCATTCTTCCTCCATTTGAAATCTTTGTTCGTGTGTTTTTAATTAATTTTATCCATTAATTTCGATTTAATTTCTTTTGTGTTATCACCCTGTTTTTTTTCGTTGACTTTATTGCGTTCATTACATCTATTTGTTATTTTGCTTGAATTTCGTTTTGCTTATAAAATCATTTTTCATTTAAATTTTCGTCTGCCTTAGTTTGTCCATAGTGCAATAGGCATTTAGGTTATGTTTTAAATGTTCGTATGACGATTACTGCGAAAAAAATTGCAGATCTGGCAATAAAAATAAATTTTTCACACCATTGCAAAAATATAAACAGATTATTTCCTCTTTTGCTCTTTAAATGACAGATCGAAATTCTCAAATAATTGAATTTTATAGTAGATAAATATAATAAAATTATATTCTCTAAAATTCTGATTGGAGAAAGAATGCTATAAAGAAAAAAAATGAAACAAATGAATAAGTTCATACGATGATTAAATGATGTGACAAAGGAATAGAAATAAAAAATTACATTTAAACCAATTAACTGAATAAAAATATGGATCGAAGTAATTTCGATAAAGATTTAAAAAGAAAAGAAAAATTGTGCACCTGGCGAGATTCAAACCTACAATCTCTTGCATGTGAAGCTGTTATTTCATACGGTGATTAAAATTACGTGACAAAGGAATAAAATAAAATTTACATTTAAACCAGTTAAATAAATGAAAATAATATTCGAAGTAAGTTCGATAAGGATTCAAAAATAGAACAAAAATTGTGTATCTTGCGAGATTCGAACTCACAATCTCCTACATGTGTAGCTGTTATCCTAACCTTTTTTTTTATTTTTTTCCCGGTATTGTTCGTTGCGTTTGGTCTGGGCGGACGCCACAAGACATCCGTTCATGTTGATCGTTGATTCCTTGACTCAGTTTTTTTTATTGCAGAGAGCACACAGAACCATTACACCATGCTAGTAGACTAGAGAATACACCTTTTTTAACGGTACTGAACGTCACACAAAATTCCGATTTTTTTGTCAGTTACAAACGAGGGCCTAACAGGGTAATGGTGGTAGTGTGTAATACCTGAAATCTTAACCTACATCACCGTATAGATAGTTTCAGAAAGTCGATAGCACAGCTGGGTCCTCACCCACTACCTCCGACTAGAGCACCACTGCACAGACATACAGAAGGTTCAAATGGCTCTGAGCACTATGGGACTTAAAACATCTATGGTCATCAGTCCCCTAGAACTTAGAACTACTTAAACCTAACTAACCTAAGGACATCACACAACACCCAGCCATCACGAGGCAGAGAAAATCCCTGACCCCGCCGGGAATCGAACCCAGGAACATACAGAAGGATAACCATAGTGTACTTCATCAATACTTCAACAGATAACATTATTTGAATCCCGTAGGTGCATCAACAACCATCGCAACATAACATATGGCCGTTTGAAAATATTAACGCTGAACGATAGCTTTGGGCGTTATTTCGTTATTAACACGTAGAACAATATTATTAATAACCATATCAGTGGCCCTTTTACTGATGACAACCAACCTTTCCGAACGCAATGTTTGCATAATCCTGCGGAATCAGCTTTTATAAGAAGGTTCCACGCCAGCATGGGCTGCATTGTTCTTGTAAGATGATTGGAGCCCCAGCCCTTTCTTCACATACCCTCATTAAAGTCTACCGGTGGCGATATTATTGCGTGTTATTGCATAGCCATGAGATCTTCCACCACCAGATCATTGTTCAGTTTCGAAAATAAAAAAAAATTGTTGCATAATACATGAATTTTCATATTTGCATTGGTAAAGAACCTTCCATTTCCAAACATTTTTATTGATTCACTTGGAAATACGAGAGATTGCAATGAATTGTTACACTTAGCGTTACTGATAATTTTTTGTTGTTTGCTGCCGTGTGGTCGCACTGAACCAGTCTTGATTGATTTTCGTATGCCAGGGACTTGAATCAGATATGGTACACTACAGTATGCCGCCAATACTAGAGGTTAAAGATTTAATTCAACCTCCTCTGTATGGAATATGAGCCCTCTATTCTCGGTCATTAATTGTTACAGCTGGGAAACTTGAGTTGAATGTTTTCATTTCGATCCACAGTCGGGCAAGGTGCGCGCTTGACAGCCTTCGGATGTTAGACCCCGCGCGCGCAGGCGCTAACGACTGCGTAATACATTGTACGATGCTCCGGGGACAACTGCTTGTGCCAGAGTATTTCACCGGTGCGCTGTTGGCAGGAGCGGCGGTCGAAGAACCAGACTCCGGTCGTTGCCTAGCAACACGGCTGGTTGCCATAGAGACAGCAGCGCACGGTCTGCCGTCACTGCGCATGCGCCGTCCCACCGACCGTCGATAGACAGGCAGAGCCAGCCGGCTGCTACGTCGCAGACATCGACACGATATACGCCCCTTCTTTTACACGCAAACACTTGTCAGCCTTTGCTGACTCAGTGTTAAGTTTATCTCCCCTGTAACTCAAGCCAACTGACACGCAGTAGGTCAAAACTCGCAGAGATTGTCTCGCTCTTCCGGTGACGCCGGAATGGCATCCACTTTAGCGAATCACAGTTCCCGCGTTCTCTCCCCTAAGTTCCGACCAGTGGAAAGTGGTAGGGGCGACGGCCCGGTGGGGGCGCAGCCGAGAGCTGCCGGGTGGGGGTGACGGAACATAGCTGTAAAATCCTTTTCTCTACGGTGCTAGTTAATTAAAACACGTTCCGAGGTGCGCGACCTCTCGCCGCCAAAAATTATGGGATGATGACGCGCCATTGTAATCTCTGCCTTTCCTTCCCGCTGCCATCCCGCCGCGGTTGCCGCTCAATTAGTGGTATTTAACCCACTCTTCAGTTGGCAACAGGTGTTCCGCTTTATGCGACAGCTATGAGCGTCATATTTCATGTTCGGACGACGGCGCGCTAATGGAAAGAAGAAGAAGACTGTGGTCCGCAACATCGCGATGTGACAAGAACATTAAGATCAACATCATTATTTATCTGAATTATTCATTCTCAAACATTCGAAAATACTGTGTTTATTTGATGTGCAAGGTTCTACACCTTTATAACGAAATCCAATATTTCGATATGTAGATAATTTTATTGTACCAAGTAAGCTGCCCTCGCAAAATTATCATTATTAAAGACCTACACAAAACCTGTCCTCACAGAATTATCATTATTAAAGAGCTTCACAAGATACGCAAATTCTTTACTACTGATTTTACAACGCTGTGTATTACATTTCCCAGTTCTTTCCGCCTAGGACATTCGTATCTTCTCTGATGCCATAGGAACGTAATCAAGATCTTTCGAGATGTCTTCGTCCTTCAGATTTTCCTGCGCAGATGTCATGGATTTTCTTTTCTTCAGATACCTAGTTTTAATTTTGTGTATGATTTCTCCTTCTCCATGAACGCTGTAGACGTAGGGGAGAGCGGAGAAATACCGTGCGCTTAAGCAATTTTTTTAAGATTTTTCTTATTTTTCGAACTCAACTTAGATGGTGAACATCCTATTTTGTCAAACATTCAGTTCCCTACACGTTTATGGTTCCATATTTAATAATATTAGACCTATGTACATTTCTACAGGTGTTTTACAAAAATGTTACGTTGCACGGGACTGCCGCAAGGGATCCGGTAATACCATGCAGTGAAGCCATAGTACAAAATAGCATATAAAATGGCAAAAACTTTGTAAAAATAAAGCAACTGAAAAAAATTCGAACTTATTTACTTACAGTTCAATAGCGTAAATTTCAAAATTTGTTAAAGTTCCAACAGAGAGTAAAAAATAAAAAATCCTTTTGTTCATATTTAGCGCGTATTTCACCGGCAGTAGTCACAAATGTACTTATCAGCAGTGTCACATCCATTGCACTCTGAATGAACCCACACACTTCAAATCACACGCCGAAACCACAGCTCCCCGCTTTTCCCTAATTCTCCACAGAATAGGCAAACGGAATTGTTGTCAGTCAATGTTCCAAAGTTTCTTGTAACACGAGTTTTTCCGAAGGGGTCAGTGTCATCTATTTCATCGTCACTACAGAGTTTGTACGACGATGGCTCAAAACATCATCTAATGCAGACTCAAAAGAAATGTTACGTCGACATTTCATCATGCCAGATTGATGCACACTTTCTAAACATGCTTTTTCCCTTAGGCTTTAAGTCTGATTTTCCTAAAGATAATTCACTTTCTTTTCTTTCTTTCTTAATTTTGCATTTTTACTTTCTGCACCATTTTTCAAACTAACTTTGTTGGGGCTCAAAGTGAATATTGAGGAATGCTGTTGTCTGGAACTTTTCTTCGATGTAAGAGGGCTTAGTAATGGAGAAATATCTTTGACTTGTAGCTCAGCTGCAGACTGAACTTGCGGGCCTAAGTCTTTGTCTGCATCATCGAGGACACCGGTCATTGCCTTTGTAGAAAAAAGTGCACCTGTCCCATTACGTTCGTCATTTTCAGCGCTGTCATCTTCAACAATTAGTGTCGTAAAGCTCTCTCTTCTTGTGGGTGCAAAAGCATGAAGTCGTCGGCACTAAATTTGGTAGGATCTATAGGCAAAACCCCTATTTATCTGAAGCCAGAGATACTCTTTAATATTTGGAATCCGCGTGAAGGCTTTGCGAAAGGAAGAAAAAATGTCATAGTGTGTTATTTTCTGATGGGGGCTATACTTCATAAAACTGTCACTTTTGATTAAATGAAGCCTTCAAGCTGCTAAAAAAGGCCAAATCTAAAGGTTGTAGCCCGTGAGAGCAATGAGGTGGTATTGTTACCACTACTATTCCATTGTCCTTCAGAAAGGCTTCTGGGGATACGTGGGTAGTGTTATTATCGAAAAGCAAAAGAATGGTGTGGCTCTTAGATGCCTCGGTAAAGTTAGCAAAATCCTTCAACCACTTTGGAAAGAGGTCCTTGGTCGTCCAACCATTCTTGCTACATTCATACATCGATTTCGGTGGCCTCCCTCTCTGTAGTGCAGGAGTCATCCTACGCCGAGGAAAAATAAACATGGAAGGCACATACACCCCACTGACACCTACTGCACAACACGGTGTAATGTTCTTCCCACGCTCCCAGCTTGTTGCTGAGCCACCTTGTCTAGTTCCTGTGGGTACTAAAATATTTCCTGGTTTTTGAACTGTTGATGTCCGCGTTTCATCAACTGTAAATTCTAGAGGCATTGAACCCATGGACGTCCATTACAGCGGTGAGGTTCGAGAAAAAGAGTATCTTCACTTGTGCTAAAAAGCTGAGGTCCGGTTAAGACTGGTAGCCTCAGGTTTTCGAGTGCTGACTGAGGGATTTCTTCTGAGACCCAGTGAGCCAATTCTTTCCAGCTATTTTGGATTGTTTGGTAAAATCATGATGAATATTATTTGGCTCGGCATATTCATACACTATCTTCTCAACTCCATTGAAGATACTCCATAAAATGTCCTCGTCAACGAAAGGACATGCTTGGCTATGTTATCTTCGTGTACTTTAGAAAATTTAGTTTTCTTCCTAAGCTTGCTTTAGAACAGTGTCCAGTTTTAACCTATCTTAAAGTTGATAAAGGTATTCCGTACAATCTTGCACTTCCTCTACGGCTTTCAACAATCAAAATGGTTCAAATGGCTCTGAGCACTATGGGACTCAACTGCTGAGGTCATTAGTCCCCTAGAACTTAGAACTAGTTAAACCTAACTAACCTAAGGACATCACAAACATCCATGCCCGAGGCAGGATTCGAACCTGCGACCGGAGCGGTCTTGCGGTTCCAGACTGCAGCGCCTTTAACCGCACGGCCATTTCGGCCGGCTTTCAACAATCGTGGAGTGCACGATTCATTTCATGTTCGGTTCACCCTCGCCCCCTTTCATGTGTTCTGACTTTATTCTTCACCATCCGCGGTAAAAAAAAAAAAAAAAAAAAAAAAAAAGCGGCGTTTAAGATGCTTCCAAAACAATAATTCACGAAAAAACTAAAACAAATTACTGTATGGGGCAATAGCGTTCACCATGGGGTAATACCATGCATCCTGTGCGGTACTGTCCCGTGACGTGACCTAGCATTTTTGATTCTAACCCAACAATTACGATGTTTAAGTGCTAACATTTCATGTTTAAAACAAGCCCAAGAAATGCGCAATTAAATCGAGCTACTTTAAATGTTGTTACTATTAACATACTTCACTCGTGATCTGCTGATTTTACAACAAAACAGTCGAAATCAAATGAAACCAGTTGTCAAAAACGACTGCGGCGTTAAAAGTTCACGATCTCTCTGGATCTGATTGATTGTAGTTCCTTCCAGTATGTGGCAGCAGTAAGCGGCGCTCTTTAGTCCCTCTAGTGAACTAGAAAAAGCAGTGAATGTTTCTGTTGTTTTCTCAAATCATTCCAGCTGTGTGCTGGGAGGGTTCCTCCAGTAAGGTCATACCCATTCCGTTTTCTGTAATTCCAGAGCTAAACTACCGCTGTGTCTCTAATGACGTCATACCCTTTACGTTGGTAATAAGATAGTGATTTTTATGTTGGTAATATGTTTGCGGTTAGCGGCCGTCAGTTGTAATTGTTGAAATAGCCGGTATACTAGTACACACGTTTCTTGTCGTGGAACACAAAGCAGTAATTCTGTACAGCTATACTATAACATACGGGAACGCAACAAATTAAAAACTTAACACAAATCTGACAATCGTGTAACTTCAGTATCTGCTTAGAAATTATATTAAACTATAGAAAAGTTCAGATACAACAATCGGCGACACGTTAAACCATGCCTTTCAATCTCCTTCCATCCACTGCACCTTTTCCAAATTTTTTATGTAGTGCAAAAATATTTAGTTACCGGCCCATGTCCACCCCTACGCCTTAATGTATTAGCTGTACAGGTTGATTCTTATTACCGTTTAACAACCTCCGATGCGACGTAGATGATACTGAGACACTTAATTTAATATAAGACACATTGGGTCGCAAATGTCGGGAATACCTCAAAAGTGGATGCCAAATGTTGAACATGTGACGTAGCCTAATAAAACAAGCAAGACTGAGAGGAGCATCTTATAAGAACTGCTCTGGAATGCATGTAGATGCCAAAATAATTGGTGAAGAATGCAGGTGCTTTCGTATTATTTAGGATTTTTGTCCCTTAAGCTAATCGGTTCTACAAGACGACAGTTGCCTCCCTAGAAATATCATTCAAATAGAGGAATGAGAGAATTTATTTTAGTGTAAGTTCACTTCACCACTTCATTTATGATTCCAACAACTCTATCATTATATTAATGTTGGCCTAAGGCAGCGTGTTGAACTATATAGAAATGTATGATATCCTTCTAGTAAAGTGCTCATAAAAAAGCAAATGATGGAGGACCTTCACAAAATCGTTCAGTATGTGGAACATAGCTCCAGTGAATTTTATATGGACACGCATTGGTGAAAGAAAATACCCAATTAGAAGACTAGAATGAACTTCGTACACATGTTTTTCTTTTTAATTTTTAAATAGGCACAAGTCCGGAATTTTACAGTAACATCATTATCATTCTGCTCAATATAATGGATTTAATATCAACCATCCGCATTAAGAGTGGTAGTGCCGTGTTCTGGACTGGAAAATTCATAGAAAAATCATGAAATGATGCAATAAATAAGTTTTTTCTTCGTACCCAACAATTCACTCCAATGGACATATGCCCCTTCCACAAATGACTGTTCAAGTGTTTCTGAGCACACCGTTTAGCTCACATTGTTGAACATGGGGCTCTGCATCAGACGGCTCCATACGTGTCCCTGTGGTGACGCAAAGACACCGCCACTTACGACTGCAGCGGACACGGGGTCATCCAGATTGGACTTTGGATCAAAATTGTTCAAATGGCTCTGAGCAATATGGGACTTAACATCTGAGGTCATCAGTCCCCTAGAAGTTAGAACTACTTAAACCTAACTAACCTAAGGACATCACACACATCCATGCCCGAGGCAGGATTTGAACCTGTGACCGTAGCGGTCCCGCAGTTCCAGACTGTAGCGCTTAGAACCGCTCGGCCACCCCGGCCGGCACTATTTCCACAAAGACTTCTTATTTCTATAGTGCACAATATTGTTAGGTACATAAGTTTGCCACCGATCGTAAACATTCCATAGTGGCCCCAAGTCAGAAACCTTCCACCTATCAGAAAAGGGTACATTTTAGTGTATTATTAGCATGTTTCATTGAACTTGCCCTACGCTGGAAAATACGGCCAAACAAAATTTCCAGAGGTGTGTTAGGAATATTTTTGTAGTGTTTTGATATAAATGTACCGTGATCTTCGATTAGGTCCTTACAGAAGAATTTCGTTTAGTTTGATTTGTTATCCTCATTTGTCTCTGTATCTATGCTGAACAAAAACTAATGTTTGAAATCGTATTTGTTCCATTCACTTACAGTACCTCCTGTTTTCCAGCGGTGTTAGTTGCACCTTACCAGTGATACACAGCAGTGTGGGTGGGTTTACTAAATGAAATATTAGCTTATATGCACCTTTTCTCGGCCAATTTCTGTTGAAGAAATGTGTAATTTGTTGTGGGACGTCGTGGAACATTCCTGCTTCAGCCCCTGTCGTTTCATGAGGTTCCGAGAGGTTGCGCCGCTATACGTATCCTTCTAAAGGTGTCTCTAACAGAGGTGCATTTCAAGCAGAGAGCTGTCACTGAGTTTCTTTTGGCGGAAAGCCAGAGCATCGCAGATATTCGTAGGCGCTTGCAGAATGTCTACAGAGTCCTGGCAGTGAACAAAAGTACGGTGAGTCGTTGGGCGAGTTGTCTGTCATTATCGCAAAAAGCTTGCGCAAACCTGTCCCGCTCGCCGGCCAGCCGCACAGAACTGTGACTCCTACAATGTTGGAACGTGTGGACACTCTCATTCGAGATGATCGGATCACAAAACAAAATACCTCGCTGCCAACTGAACGTCTCCGTTGTTACTCTTCTACTAGTTAGGGTACTCAAACGTGGTTACATGTCGCCTAGTAGAAGACCAAAAGAGCACCGAAACACCAGCTATGCGGAATTGCTTGAGCATTAGGAGGCTGATCGTGAAAGCTTTTTGTCGAACATCGTCACAGGCGATGAAAAATGGGTTCATCACTTCGAACCGGAAACAAAAGGGCAGTCTATGCAGCGGCACCACACCACCCCTCCTCCGAATAAAAAGTTTGCTTCAGTGTGTTCGTCGCGACAAAAATGCAAACGATCTTTTCCATCTCCATGACAACGCAAGGCGTCACACAAGTGTGCGTACCCGAGAGGAGTTTACATAACTTCACTGGACTGTTCTTCTTCATCCACCCTACAGCCCGGCTGTCGCGCATTCCGACTTCCATCTGCTTGGCACAATGGAAGACGTACCATGTGGGAAGCAGTGCGTTGATGATGGGGAAGTTATCGAGGCAACAAGGTGGCGTAAGGCCGTCATATTGAAAGGAGGTTATGTTGAAAAATAGTGTTTCGTAGTCAAAATTGTGGAGAATAATATGATGTATTGGAATCGTGAATAAAACCAGAAGAAAATGTATAATGCTCGGAATATATTCGTTAACAATCTCCGTTTAGTACTAGTGTTTATGTCTGCCCCTGGTAGCTGAGTGTAATACCTCACGGCCCGGGTTCGATTCCCGGCTGGATCGGAGATTTTCTGCGCTCAGAGACTGTGTTGTCCTTATCATCATCATTTCATCCCCATCGGCTCGGAAGTCGCCGAAGTGGCGTCAACGTGAAAGACTTGCACCAGGCGAACCGTCTACCCGACGGGAGGCCATAGCCACACGGCATTTCCATTTTCGCTAGTGTTTGTTAGCGGGTTGATATTACTATAGCCGTAAGCTAATCGATGTCTCATTCATTGCGACCATTTCTACGGGTTAACTTCCACAGAAAAAAAAATTACTACCGATACTCACACGTAACACGTGTGCCAACGGATATTGGCACTTCTGAGAATCAACACATATCGCTAACCATTTATTCTGATTTTTTTACTCACATTAATGAAAAGTGTTGCAAAAGGTGTTATTACAGTTGATTTTACTTTTATTTGCTACTGATGAACGCTCTGAAAACGATCATATTCCTCGATACCGAATAAAACATACCAAAGTCGTTCGAAATTTAATGAAATCTTTATCTGTTACTTTCCATGCTCTTGCCAACAGCGCTTTATCATTGAAGCAGTTATTCAATTGTCAGGGTAGGAGAAAGTGGTGTAAGCAGATAACCAAATATAAAATTATAAAAATGTTAAAACCATTCTATAAAACGTTTTAAAATTTTCACGAATTCTCTGCTTACCGCCTTAATAGCAGTTTACATTAATTTTTTCTTTATTTTTTGCGAAGTGATGAACTGTTTAGGTAGCTTAACTACCATCTTCATGTCTGAGAACAGACAAACCAAAAGAAAAATTGCCTTGAGTAACCAGGTATGTAAAAATTGCTATTGGTTTACTTTTAAAATTTATAGGGAATTAACCTACCCCATGCAGTATTATAAATACAACTAGCAGTGTGCAATATCGTTGCAATTATTCGTTAGTAAGACATTGCAATCCTTGAACATCCATTTTGCTAATCCGATATAGTATCGTCCGATATGTTTCTGTTTCCGGAAACCAAATCTGTGCTAAAAGAGGCTCTTTCAACGAGGTAAACGCGCAAAAACAAAGCTCTCCTACACAGCCTCACGAAAGGTATTAATTTAAGAATTTTTATGAGTAGTTGAGGGAGTATAAGTGAACTAACATGGTTTTTTTATAAAAAATGCATGCATTGTTTCTAATTATATATCGAAACACAATTTTCGTTACAAATATAAATTTTTGATTACGGATCTTTTATAAAAGATAGTTTGCATTAAAAACGTTACAAATTAAATTTTTTTCATCTTCATGCATTTTACGCTCAACAAAGCCACACGGCCCATCGAAAAAGTGATCTTGCTTTGGGACATTAAAGACACTCGGAAATCTTCCGACCGAGTCTCTCGAGAATTATTGGAAGTTCGTGGAATTACTTTGGGAGATTAATACTTGAGCTCTAAACCTCACGTACCAGAAATATAAAAGATACAAAAATCCGATTGATGTTTGGTCTTCTTATAAGTATCTATAGCCTGATTACTTGTGTGGCGTAGCAGTAAATGATAAACACAAATCTTCCTCGTGAGTGAGTTTGTCTATTAATGGAAACCGTATCAAAATCCCTACAGCAGTTCCTCTGATGGACCATCGCATACAGACAGAAAAACCCGGCATGGGAATTCAATTTATAACATATGTATAAGAAGAAGATAATTTATAGATGTCTAGGTTTTGGTAGCAATAATTTCGTGTGGCTTGACGGCCTGGTGCATGTCTTTCAATAGGACGCCACTTCGGCGACTTGTGTGTTCGTAACCTCAATTGGACGCCACTTCGGCGACTTGTGTGTTCGTAACCTAAGCCAGCTATCTAGCAGAGAATAGGGGACCTACAGTTTAACGTGAAGTCCGAAACGCGTTTTGTTTCTGGCGAATCTCCGCAATATTGACAGGTGAATGCCAGCTCAGAACACAGACTGAAAATCCTGTAGTCCATCCAGAATTCGATCTCACGACCTTTCGGTTTCCAGAAACCCACTTTACAACGTTCTTTTCATCGTTCTCTGTCTGTTTCTTCATCGTTTTTCTTCTGACGTTCTGTGCGAATGTCGCATGACATCTCTCAAATTCCCTCCATGAAAACTTTATTCAGTCTCTTTTACACAGGGTGGCTAGTAACCTGACCGAACAAGCTGATTTTTTTCTTTTGTCTTTTAACTTGCGAACATTGCAAGGCATCACCATCTCTTTCAGCCATATCGAGAACCAGCTGGTTCACATTCCACAGATCTTCTGTACCATTACGCAACGCAAAATTTAATAACGATGTTTTGTAGAATAGTCTTTAGTTGACACTACAAGACCTCTCCCTTTCCTTGTACCACGATACACTGTTCCTATTTTATCAGTCACATCTTGCTCATATTTTTTGTTACCAGTCCCGGAGCAATCATTATATGTTTTTTCCGGAAAAAGAACGATCATATATTTTATTGAAATCAGGAACCTTTTTGTTATGTCTACCAAATATATGAAGGGCTTATTTCAATAGTTGTACAAGTTCCTTTTTGTTCATTCTGAGATACAGAGTCCTAAAGTTAAATGAGCGCTGAAAAATCTGCAGTTGAGATGCCAGAAATATTCAAGCATATGGCTTATTGCTAGAAATAAACCTTTCTGTTTGTTTGGATCATTAATTTCAGAAGCATTATAGGCAGAAAAGTGGAGGTAATGGACTTGTACCACTACTGAAATAAGCCCTTCATATAACAGCAAAGTTTTTCTCTTTTTCTGCTATACTGTTCAATACTACATCCATTTTCATACAAGATAGATCCCAGTCATAAACCGAAACGTATTACAACAACTCTACCTTCCTCTGATAAGCTGTCCTGGTCTACCTGCCATCTATTGTGAAGATGTCCTAACATATAAGATTGGTTCAAATGGCTCTGAGCACTATGGGACTCAACTGCTGAGGTCATTAGTCCCCTAGAACTTAGAACTAGTTAAACCTAACTAACCTAAGGACATCACAAACATCCATGCCCGAGGCAGGATTCGAACCTGCGACCGTAGCGGTCTTGCGGTTCCAGACTGCAGCGCCTTTAACCGCACGGCCACTTTGGCCGGCCTAACATATAAGACATTTACCTTTTCGTCATTATCTGCTACCCTAAATAAACAAAAAAATCCTAAACACACTCGCATTAATAGCGAACCGAAGCTAAGTTTCAAACTACACAGTAGCACTAGGTACGCAGAGACCGTTCAGTGAATGTATTTGTTCACTTCCCATGAGGTAACCCCGCCTTCTATCGCATTCGACTGACAGCACCACGAGACCATCAGACCCGACATGCGAGGTATGGCTGTAAAATAAAGGAACTGATGTACCACAAAGTACACCTGTGCCCAAGATGAACGACCAGTAACATAAAGCCTCGGTCAGTCGAATGCGACATCTCTAGTGCCTGTAGACAAATCAGTGTAACCTTGGCGTTCGTTTTGTGTAACAGCTGTTACTTTATTTTGCAGGAAAAATGATCAGTGTAATAGTAGAGAAAAGACTTGTCTTGAAGTTTTACATGTAACTTGAAAAAACTGCTAATGAAACCGATCTGTTTCTAAAAGAAGGCTGTTTATAACTTACGCGAGTTTTTGAGTGATTCAAGCGATCCTAAGATGGCCAACAGGACGTCGAAAATGAGTCAAGCCGTTGAACATCATAAACGAATGAAAATTCGGAAAAAGCAGGTAATCTGATTCGATCCGAACGTCGATTGAGTTTTCGATCGATTGCTGAAACTGTAGGCATTGACAAAAAACGTGTAACACAACTATACAAAAAAACCAGTTGAACATTAGGAAAGTGTGTAGAAAACTGGTGCCGAAAATTCTCACATCGAACAAAAAGAAGCTCGTGAAAATGTTTGTTCTGCAAGTTGAATACCACGGAAAATGATCTTAAGAGTGATAATATGTGATCAATCTGGTTTTTCACTAACGATCCTGAAACTAAACCTCAATCCATATAGTGGGAGGGCCTACCTTACCGAGGGCGAAAGAGCTCGAATAACTAAATCAAGATTCAAAGCGATGATCTTTTTTTTTTCCTTTTCATTATTTATGAAATTTTGTATCTTCACTGGGTTCCTGAAGGACCGACCATCAATCAACATTACCACCTTGAGGTTCCTGCTCAACTTCGCGAGAAAACAGGAAATAATTGTGGAAGTGCATCATGGGTTTTGCATCAAGACAACGCACCGCCTCGTACGAAATTGTCTGTTAAAAGGTTTTTTAGCGAAGTACAGCATGCCAGTGCTAGACCGCGCGTCTTATTCCTGACCACCATGTGACTTTTATCTGTTCCTCAAGGGTAGTTCTGCATTAAAAGGAACAAGATCTCAGTCAGCTGAAGCAGTGAAAGAGAAAGTAGCATGTGTCATCAAGGAGCTCACAGAGAAAACTTTGCAGCTCTGTTTCCATCAATGGAGAATTCGCGTGGAGCGTTGTAGGGATAGAGGAGGGGATTGTACTGAGGGTAACAGAAAATAAGTTTTTAAATAAAATGTTTTACAACAATTCTCCCGTTAATTTATAGCCGCACTTCGTAGATTCTGGTCAGGCTTACTGCTCTCCGGAGTTAACGGCGGCTGTTTACTCCTTTGCCCGCCAGATACCGCCTCCTCGGTAGTTGACTGTATCATAACTCCCATCATTGCCACGAGATGGGAGGACAAACGCCAATTAAATATAGAACAGATAACAATAAATACATTACACACTCATCATGAAGTGCAAAATGGCCAAGCAGGGATGGCTAGAGGACAAATGTAAGGATGTAGAGGCTTATCTCACTAGGGGTAAGATAGATACTGCCTACAGGAAAATTAGAAGAGAGCCACTTGTATGAATATCAAGAGCTCAGATGGAAACCCAGTTCTAAGCAAAGAAGGGAAAGCAGAGAGGTGGAAGGAGTATATAGAGGGTCTATACAAGGGCGATGTACTTGAGGACAATATTATGGAAATGGAAGAGGATGTAGATGAAGATGAAATGGGAGATACGATATTGCGTGAAGAGTTTGACAGAGCACTGAAAGATCTGAGTCGAAACAAGGCCCCGGGAGTAGACAACATTCCATTGGAACTACTGACGGCCTTGGGAGAGCCAGTCCTGACAAAACTCTACCATCTGGTGAGCAAGATGTATGAGACAGGCGAAATACCCTCAGACTTCAAGATGAATCCAATCCCAAAGAAAGCAGGTGTTGACAGATGTGAAAATTACCGAACTATCAGTTTAATAAGTCACAGCTGCAAAATACTAACGCGTATTCTTTACAGACGAATGGAAAAACTGGTAGAAGCCGACCTCGGCGAAGATCAGTTCGGATTCCGCAGAAATGTTGGAACACGTGAGGCAATACTGACCCTACGACTTATCTTAGAAAATAGATTAAGGAAAGGCAAACCTACATTTCTAGCATTTGTAGACTTGGAGAAAGCTTTTGACAATGTTGACTGGAATACTCACTTTCAAATTCTAAAGGTGGCAGGGGTAAAATACAGGGATCGAAAGGCTATTTACAATTTGTACAGAAACCAGATGGCAGTTATAAGAGTCGAGGGGCATGAAAGGGAAGCAGCGGTTGGCAAGGGAGTGAGACAGGGTTGCAGCCTGTCCCCGATGTTATTCAATCAGTATATTGAGCAAGCAGTAAAGGAAACAAAAGAAAAATTCGGAGTAGGTATTAAAATCCATGGAGAAGAAATAAAAAAACGTTGAGGTTCGCCGATGACATTGTAATTCTGTCAGAGACAGCAAAGGACTTGGAAGAGCAGTTGAACGGAATGGACAGTGTCTAGAAAGGAGGATATAAGATGAGCATCAACAAAAGCAAAACGAGGATAATGGAATGTAGTCGAATTAAGTCGAGTGATGCTGAGAGAATTAGATTAAGAAATGAGACACTTAAAGTAGTAAAGGAGTTTTGCTATTTGGGGAGCAAAATAACTGATGATGGTCGAAGTAGAGAGGATATAAAATGTAGACTGGCAATGTCAAGGAACGCGTTTCTGAAGAAGAGAAACTTGTTAACATCGAGTATAGATGTGTCAGCAAGTC
Source organism: Schistocerca piceifrons (assembly GCF_021461385.2). NCBI lineage: Eukaryota > Metazoa > Arthropoda > Insecta > Orthoptera > Acrididae > Schistocerca > Schistocerca piceifrons. The sequence goes on along the minus strand of NC_060145.1, from coordinate 322,105,033 downwards.
GTTTCTGAAAGTATGTGTATGGAGTTTAGCCATGTATGGAAGTGAAACATGGACGATAAATAGTTTGGACAAGAAGAGAATAGAAGCTTTCGAAATGTGGTGCTACAGAAGAACGCTGAAGATTAGATGGGTAGATCACATAACTAATGAGGAGGTACTGAATAGAATTGGGGAGAAGAGGAGTTTGTGGCACAACTTGACTAGAAGAAGGGATCTGTTGGTAGGACATGTTCTGAGGCATCAAGGGATCACAAATTTAGCATTGGAGGGCAGCGTGGAGGGTAAAAATCGTAGAGGGAGACCAATAGGTGAATACACTAAGCAGATTCAGAAGGATGTAGGTTGCAGTAAGTACTGGGAGGTGAAGAAGCTTGCACAGGATAGAGTAGCATGGAGAGCTGCATCAAACCAGTCTCAGGACTGAAGACAACAACAACACACAACTTAGCGGCAATGAATTGTATACACAAACCTTCTTTGTGAATCGGTCTGCCGGTCGACAACGTCTCAAAATGCCACAGTAACACTTTGAGATTAGTCTTCAAATACAAACAGAAAACGCAGCGGGTGTAGAATAGATGAGTTCTGTCAGTTTCAAGAGTAGTAATATGAAGAGAAAATATGCACCGAACTGTTTCGGGAGCTGTGTATCTAATTAGCATGGAGCAACCAGCGGGCAGGAGTGGAGGGCACGTGCGTAGTGCACGTGGCGCCAGCGGCCAGCGTCGCCATGGCAACCGTCGGGCGCTCCCCTCCACGACGCAACGCAGGCGGACAGCTGGCGCCACCTCGCCGCCACGTTACGTTTACGCTCTGCTCCGGGAAGGAGTTAATGAGAAGGAAAGCGGCAGTTTTTATTACAGCGCGCCCGGCAATGCCAGATGCGGAGCTCAAGAGAGCATTAAATTGCTCAATCGAACCTCGTTTGGGCCCCATTGTCTGACGCGCCGCACTTTTGATTCACTCATTACCCTGACGTCATGCACAGACGCCCTGCTGGACTAATTTATTTGATTGTGCAGTGCGTAAATGTGGAATTCGTTTGTTTGCAGCGTGTGGGAAACAGGTCGGTGAAAGTTGCTGTATTTTCGTACGTTTCTTTGTTGAGCTGTTCCTGGGCGGATTTCATGTGTTCGTTATAAAGACTTTGTGAACGCTGTGTATTTTCCGTAAGTGCTTTGACTGGTTTGATGCGGCCCACTATGCTCCACTCTCCGACTGTAGTAGCACTTAAGCCATCATTCCCAATTGTTTGTTGGATTCATATAGTGTGTCGTGTAAGAAGTAACATACGTCTAATTTCGTGAGTGGCTAAAGATTCAGAAAAGAGGCTTTCGGGAAATGATGTTACACAGAGTTGCCCAAAACTTCGTTAACTCTTATATCATTCAATATATTAAAGAAAATACCTTTAATGATACGTTGTACTTTTTTAAAAAATTCTTGCAAACACGAGTGGAGTGATAAACGCTCGGTAATGTTGTCGAAATTTTTCGCGAAGTTGTCCACGAAATGTTCCAAACATGAAAGAGAAGACGTCTGGAATCGGCTATTACGGCTTTCAAGCCAAGTTGCCTCTTTGCATGTAGCAAAAATGCGAGTATATGGTGATGCTATTAGGGTAAATCATTTCCTCTTGACCCTACTTCAAACCACATAGAACTGTGTCGGGTACGATTCTTGTATACTTCTAGCGTATAGAAGCGATCAAGGAAACCTGTTTTATTGTGTTTTATAGCGTATCAGAAGGGATCAAGGAAATCTGTTTCATGCAGGTTTAAATGAACAGCTTTTTGGAAAAACAGTCTGCTTATTTGGTGTTCTTTAGGCCGCAGTAGCCGATTCAAGTAGATTCGTCTTTCAGTTTTAGCACATAATTCGCATACTTCTGCGAAACTTCTCCACGCCACCACTATTATCATCGCAATCGTTTTCGTAAAAACTTTATAATGTCGTTCAAAAGTAACTCGTTACATTTTTTAAAAAAGAAATTACTTCGATATTTCAGTTATTGGGTTGGTGCATAACTTCGTAGCTTTTTTCCGTAAGTTTAAGAAACACAACAGATACACATAACAGAGACTTTAGCCATCAATAATATGTTCTCCGTCACTATGTACATAGTCTACCAGCGCCGGGGTAACTTTTCGATTTCGCGACTGTAGAAATCAAGTGGTTTTGAGGCAAACAACTCATAGTCATGATGGGAACGCATTTTCACCCGGAAAGGAAGTTCCTTGAAGGTTGTTCGATAGAGAGTGGAAAAGGTGAAGATCGGAACGCGCAAGATCGGATGAGTAGTGTCTGCAGAGTGACTTCTCAACCCAACTCCCGTTTAGTGTTTTTCGTCAGTCTAGCAGAATGTAGGCAGTCGCTGACGTGGAGCGGCATCATTTCACGAAGTCTTCCTGGTCATTGTTATTGGATTGCGTGTGTAAGACGTCTCAGTTGTTGACAATAAATGTCGGCAGTGATGGTTGTACCTTGGGGAAGCAAAACCGTCTTTCTCGCACCAGATGCATAAAATTATCTAATGTGGATGCGAGCAAGCCGGCCGCAGTGGCCGAGCGGTTCTAGGCGCTTCAGTCCGGAACCGCGCTGCTGCTACGGTCGCAGGTTCGAATCCTGCCTCGGGCATGGATGTGTGTGACGTCCTTGGGTTAGTTAAGTTTAAGTAGTTCTGATGACCTCAGATGTTAAGTCCCATAGTGCTTAGAGCCATTTGAAACAATTTGGATGTGCACAGGTCTTCGTACAGGGGTTCGCTGTTTTCTCTGGGTTCAAATCCTTCTTTATTTTTTATGTTATCATAATGACACTATTTCTCCTCATCAGTAACTGTACAGGATAGGAACGGCCGGTATCGTTCACGAGCCAATAGAGACGCGCACAAGCAGAGATGTACTTATGGCTACTCCATGATTTTTTGATTTTATCTTAGAGCATGCAGTAACCATACACCCGATTTTTGAATCTTCCCCATTGCATGCAAATTCGCACAGTGGTAGAATGATTACAGTTCTTCACATCTGCCAGTTCTCGAGTGCACTGTTGTGAGTCATTGTGTATTAACGCGTTTAAACGATTTTCATCAAAACCCGACGGTCTTCCGGAACGTGGAGAATCACTTATGTCAAAACGATCCTCCTTAAAACGAGGAAACCATTTTCAAGCCGTGCTCTGTCCAGTGGCACTATCCCATACGTGGCACAAATCTTTCTGGCTGCCTCCGCTGCTGTTTGCCTCTCTGCTGCACTTAAACAAAAAAAAAAAAAGAATATGTCGGAAATGTTCCTATTCCTCCACATAACACTCCATTTTCTAGCGTCCACATTTCTACTCACTATCTCCAAATGACAAAATGACTGACAATATGTGAACTCAAATAGCAACAGTGAGCTACGAATAAAATAAACCCATAGCAACCGGAATACCAACAAGGAGAACAAAGGCGCTACGAACTCATGCACCAGCCTAACACTACATGTATTGAGAATATTAACAACAAAATTACGAGGCCTTCATTCTAGTCCCTGGCTTTCGTTATAACTCGTTCTATATTGCCTCTCTTCTACATTGTAAATTATTCACAAACCACCGGTCCGTAATTTGCGGCAATTGCGTGACCTGTGCGTAAATATTTGGTGCCAAATACCTTCGGAAACCTACTAAGGACTTGTAAAATCCGTACCACACATAATCGTTGCTCTATCGCATTCCAGAGACGGACCAACACTGTTTCAAGCAGGTAGCCATAATATTCTGGATCGTCGTCGTATGTCCTCAGCTCTCCTCGCCATCTTCTTATTTTATCTCCGCTACTTCTTATCCTTCAAGTGACGTCCAGTTTGAGACAAGTTTGTTCAAGATTGGCATCCACTCTTACGTGACAAGGACTATCGATTTCATTTCAGCGCTTTACATTGGACCACTGCGCTCTGTACCTTTATTTAGAACCGTGGTTCCATCGCTTACATGCAGGAGCTAGGGAACTAGGAATTTTTGAAACAGCTACTGTGTTGAAAAAATCTCCTCTACCGGTACGGCGAATGCAAAAGTCCGGCGTGTCACGTAACTGGAATGCCGTCGGATTTTGTAGTAGCAGAGTACTTCACCCACAACCGCACGACGCAGCTACACTATGTGATCAAAAGTATCCGGACACCTGGCTGAAAATGACTTACCAAGTTCGTGGCGCCCTCCATCGGTAATGCTGGAATTCGACATGGTGTTGGCCCACCATTAGCCTTGATGACAACTTCCACTCTCGCAGGCATACGTTCAATCAGTTGCTGGAAGGTTTCTTGGGGAATGGCAGCCCATTCTTCACGGAGTGCTGCACTGACGAGACGTATCGTTGTCGGTCGGTGAAGCCTGGCCCGAAGTCGGCGTTCCGAAACATCCCAAAGAGGTTCTATAGGATTCAGGTCAGGACTCTGTGCGGGCCAGTCCATTACAGGGATGTTATCGTCGTGTAACCACTCCGCCACAGGCCGTGCATTATGAACAGGTTCTCGATCGTGTTGAAAGATGCAGTCGCCATCCCCGAATTGCTCCTCAACAGTGGGAAGCAAGAAGGTGCTGCTGTATAGACCTGTGCTGTGATAGTGCCACGCAAAACAAGAAGCGGTCCAAGCCCCCTCCATGAATAACATGACCGCACCACAACACCAGCGCCTCCGAATTTTACTATTGGCACTACACACGCTGGCAGATGACATTCACCGGGCGTTCGCCATTCCCACACCCTGCCATCGGATCACCACATTGTGTACAGTGATTCGTCACTCCGCACGACGTTTATCCACTGTTCAATCGTTCATTGTTCACGCTTCTTCCACCAAGCGAGGCGTCGTTTGCCATTTACCGGCGTGATGTGTGGCTTATGAGCACAATCCAAGTTTTCTCACCTCCCGCCTGACTGTCATAGTACTTGCAATGGATCCTGATGCAGTTTGGAATTCCTGTGTGGTGGTCGGGACAGATGTCTGCCTGTTACACATTACGACCCTCTTCAACTGTCGGCGGTCTCTGTGAGTTACCAAACGAGGTCGGCCTGTACGCTTTTGTACGTGTCCCTTCATGTTTCTACTTCACTATCACACCGGAAACAGTGGACCTAGGGATATTTAGGAGTATGGAAATCTCGCATACAGACGTATGACACAAGTGACACCCAATCACCTGACCACATTAGAAGGCTATGAGTTTCGCGGAGCGCCCCATTGTGCTCTCTCACGATGTCTACTGAGGTCGCTGATGTGGAGTACCTGGCAGTAGGTGTCAGCATAATGCACCTAATGTGAAAAACGTATGTTTTTGGGGTGTCCGGATACTTTTGATCACATAGTGTACATACCCACATTTCATGACATGTCAGAGGAACACAGTGGTAACCATCTGCACCAGGACTCAGATGACAGGCAATGGCACACGAAAGCTTAGACCACACCGGGATTCATATTGCGCGTGTTTGCTGCGCGGTTGAATCTAAGTTTAATCGGCGCAATAATTTTCGAACACGCTCTCCGAGATCTCTTGTGACGGAATCTTACACTCCTTAAACTGCCGATCCCACTGTGTTTTGGTGTCGGTTGCGCTATCCCCTACTTTGCTTGTTGTTGACACTTGTTACTGACAGGTGTCTGGGTCACCTAGACCACACCTCGTGAACTTCGTACATGTTTTCTTCAGTACGGTATAGTACAAAATGTATTCGCACGAACGCGTCAGTTTTAACTTCCGAGTTTGATGAAATTGTTAGTCGGTGGATGGAGGAAGGTGTCAGTGTTGTGGATGAAGGTCAAGAAATGGACGAAAAAGACGACGATTTCACAATAGCCAGTGATCACAGTTCTGCTATCGAACAAGAGCATCTTTCAGAGGAAGAATTTAGCACAGTTATGGTAGGGATCTGTCAGTTTCTCAAATAAAATACTTAAAGTGGTAGTTAAAATCAAAAGTGTGCTGAGGGGTGATAAGAAAAATGTAGATCCTAGCACTGAAATCAACCCATAGCAACCGGAATACCAACGTGCAAAACAAGAACTCTACGAACTTATGTACCAATGTAATACTACAAGTGTTAAAGAGTATTCAACATACAATAAAAACTACGAGGCCTTCGGTATAATATCGTTTGCCGAAAACCTCATATCGATATCTTCAACGTTCACGAAACAAATAGGGTGTTATTAGATACATTTTACGTTCACACAGTGTATCTTTTCTTTCTGAATGGCATCGTAAAAAAATATGCAAACTTAAACTCTGGAATTTAGTTTTATGTGTAAATTTACTTGATAGTTTCTGCAGAAATAGTATAATTTTTCAGAATCTGAAATTCAGTTCTCCAACTGTCCCATTCATAAATGCTTTTTATAAAACCACACCAAAGCACTTTATTTTGTGTTATAAATAGTAAAACGCTGCAGGTTCTGTTTAGTGCAATAAAACAAACAAGGAGCGTTCAAGCAACACTTAAATGATGTAAAAATAAATGCTATATAACATAAGTTAAAAATTTCAAATGATTTGTGCCTTAAATCGCTGTTTAAACATATGGGTCCCAGAGACCCCCATCTCGTTGTATGCGTTGCAGAAAAATCACCTCGTGAGTTAAGGATTATTGTCGTTGTCTAGCGTCTTTGTATTATTTTCCAACCTGTGGGCGAGTGAAACTGCTTTGAAAAAGATTCAAGTTTCCAGATGAACAGCTGCTTGTGAGGCACCACACGTATCAAATATAGAAACTGCTACAAACGAAGACGGGAATTAAAATGTTTGTTGGGAAAGTACCTGTATGGCATTTTAATACCGGAAATGGAAAAAAATCACTCTTTGCATAGCCAATTTAGGCAGGAACACATAAATTAGAGTAAAGTAGGAATAATGGAACTTCTCCTAATAAATGTTCATGGGTCTGTTATGAACCTCTCGTGTTTTTCCTACCCGCCAATCACTCAATCAATTAAGACGAAGTCTTAAATTGATGTAGAAGATTATAAGATAAGAGAATATAAAATTAATAACTTCAAATCACATTTATTTTTTTAGAAATACAGAGCAAGATTTAGGAAATGTTAGCTTAATATACACAGCCGGAAAAAATTAGTACACTTTGAAAGAAAACTTCGATTTTGATATGATGACAGCGTATGCCACCTGTGGGATAGTAGATGTACTGATAATGATTTCAACGTCGTCCGCCAATAGACAGCGTAGTGGTATAGCTACCAGAGCGCCATCTATGTCCACCCTTAATAGGGAATACTCACAGCCAGCAAGCGAGCAAGTAACCATGCTACGGAGACGCACTCGTGCTTCCTACGGCCAACTGAGTGAGTATGAGAGGGCTCAAATTGTGGCGAGTGGCGGGATGGCCCTTTCGGAGGGTTGCCACACATGTTGGACATAATGTGTCAGTTGTGCAATGATGCTGGTAGCAGTGGTCACGTTAACATTCTCACACCTGTAGACGAGTTTCCGGACGTCCACGCAATACAGAGACCCGCCAGAATCGTAGTGTAAGGGCAGCAGCTGCACATCGTACAACTAACACAGCACAGATAAAGAGGGCTTGTGAGCCCGGATGTGTCGACTCGAACTGTTGCGTACCGGTTATTAGCAGTTGCACACCTGTAGGCCATCTTCCACTCATGCCACAGCATCTACTTGGACTGCTCGATTGGTGCTATCACAGGATCTCTTGGAAGATGGAATGGCGCGCCGTGTTCTTTAGCGATCAAAGCAGATACTGCCTGCACACAAGTGGTGGCCGTTTGCGCATACGACGTAGACCTGCTGAGTGCTGTCTCGTAGAGTGCATTCGTCAAGGACACACTGGCCCCATCCCAGGCCTTATGGTCTTGGGCTCGATAAACTGCAACTCTCGCTCACCTTTGCTGTGTCTGGAGAGGACGCTAAGCAGCGCTCGTTACGTGCAGAATGATGTTAGGCCCGTTCTTTTGCCATTCTTGCAAGAAGAATGTGATGTGTTGTTCCAACAGGATGATGTCGTCCGCACGCTGCCCGTGAAACTCAGCGACCTCTGCAAGACTTGCAGCAACTTCCCTGGCCGGCAAAATCTCCAGATTTGTCTCCGATCGAACACATGTGGGATATGATGGAACGAGAAGTGAGTCGTGCGACTCGTCAGCCAACAAGCCTTTCAAGACTGTATTAACAGCTCGAGCAGGCATTGCATAACGTATCCCAGGACAGTAGCCGCCATATGTACGATCGACAGGTTGCCAGAGTCAGTCCCTGGATTATCGTCTTTGGATGTTAATACCACATACTAACACGTGTGTTTCAGCATGGGTCGATATTTGGTACCTCAGAACTGCGTTTGCTACTGGTTTGTAAATGTAATCATTTCATGTACCCCATATGCCCTGCTACAGCAATAAATCCTGAGCGAATTGGAAATCTCTAAAAGAGTGTACTAATTTTTTCTGACAATGTATATTCTTTTAAATTATTTAATCCTGCTAAGACACAGAACCTTTAGAAAATACAAAGTCATCTCTAAATTCATTTCAGATTTCGAGCACTTCATTTGGAGATCTCCTCGTTACAGTTTGTAGTACTAGAAGCTGTGATTCAAAAAATGGCTCAAATGGCTCTGAGCACTATGGGACTCAACGTCTGAGGTCATCAGCCACCTAGAACTTAGAACTACTTAAACCTAACTAACCTAAGGACATCACACACAACCATTCCCGAGGCAGGATTCGAACCTGCGACCGTAGCGGTCGCGCGGTTCCAGACAGCTGTGATTCCTGTAGTTCTAATCTTCATCTATAAAGTTATCATCAAAACCTACCTTATCGTAGAAAATATGCAAATAGGCACGTGCAAGAACCACTGTTTCCACTTGACTATGATGTAGTGCTATGGGACCGAAATTTCGCAGCTCATAAAGCAAAAACATTTTCATTGTGCAACGTGCGCGACTTAGAGGGTAACCGAATATACTATTAGTACGTGATAACGATCGGTTGTTGTAGCAGCGAGGGTTTGGCTTCACACAAATTTCGTAACAGAGGAAACGCATCGTGTGCTACAAACACGAGCGGGAAAGGGTTTTATCTCCCTGGTAAAGGGGTGGACTTAGGCAAACCAAATGTTCCATTACTTATTTTTTTATGTAAGTCGAAGTCATAAGTTTGAACAAAGCTGAAATCTCCTCATGAAAACTTGTCTTAATAATAGTTACTGGCAAATGATAGTTTGCTCTCTCCCGGCAATCCCTGGCAAGGATTTTCAGTAGGCAAGACCCCTGGAACACCTGTTGGGCTGGGCAACAGTCAAGCGCTTTCTGTATCGAGGTAGGCTGTATGGAGGTAAATCAGGACGGCACGGACAACATACGGTGTTGCGTTACTTAGAAAGATAGCGACACAAATCTGTTAAAAGTAGGGCACACCTAGCGTCTTTAACCATTCATAAACATATCGCCAGCTGTCCTAATTGCCGGCTATGCGAATCAGAGATCCTGGTGTGAAGCCTCCACAGAGGGTACTTACATCGTGAACCTGTACACAGGACCTGGACTCATGTGAAAAGGCGATGTGTTGCTACTTCTGTGCCCAGAGTTGCCGGGTGCAGCACGTTCGCCACGTTTAACTTTTCCGACGCTTCAAAGGGATCCGCAACAATGGTCATCGTGTGACAGTCTGTGGTGGTCCGTTCCATGTCGCGCTGTCCACGTGTGTTGCTCCAAACAACCCCGTTTCCAGACTCCTTGTACGTGACGTGTCTGTAAGATGCTGCATGATCAAGCAAACACATCATTCCTCGCGGGTTCTAGTCAAACGTTGCCGTTGAGATTCTGCAGTGCGTTGACTACGGTGATTCTGAACCTTAGCGAGCGACACACTCACGGAACAATAATCCGAGCCTGGATGTGAAACGACCCTGCCGCTGTCAAATTCTTACATAAGGCATAACACATTTTTCTCACAGACAACCAACGTTCCAGTTCGATTGCTGAATGACAGACCCGCAGTTTTAATAGCCAGTAATGCAGATTTTATTTTTAATTTGCTATTTCGCTCATATTATTTGTTACTAATTCTGTACTTTTGCAGTTATTTCAGTGTGTGCTTATGACCATGATGTCACGTGGCCCAATGTCATCAACAGATTTGCTGTCATTTGAGAACCCGTGGAAACGTCCAGAGAAACTATGAATTTGCTCGTTGGCCTGGTCTTTACAGGAGGAACATTTTAAACTGTGTTTGTTGTGTACGGCTCCCACTAAGGAAACAATTTCTCCTGTCTTCACTGCCTGCAATCTCCTGAGAGATGCAGCTTTTACATTTCTCAAATGGAAGATGCGGGGCAATCGCTAGAAATCTCTTAATAGGACTTCCTCTTCTTACCCTTTTCTCTTGATGCGTTTCTGTGATTTTTTTCCCGTAACTAATACGATGTCAACCAATATGCGTTAAATTTAATTCATTGTTCGCGTAAAGTGATCTATCAACAGCTAACCATTTGACAGAGTAAATATTTTACGAACAACATACTGAAAATAATTCTGTGTAGCTCTCAACAAACTCTATGTATGTAAACAGAAGTTCAGCTGCTATTAACTTGACAGTGTAATTATTTTACGAACGAGATAGAAAAAAATAAACTGCGTAGCTGGCAACAAATTCTATTTATGTAAACAGAAGCTCAGTTGCATTTCATCCAACTGTCCAGAGATCAATACATAACTAATCATGTATGTCACTTCAGCGAACATACGTGTATGCAGAAAACAACAGAAAAGTCGCGATTTTAAATGCATACTGACTACACAATTTCATCGAAAACCTAGAAAATAGACCCAAAACAGGATATTTTTATTTCAAGAAAGCAAAGACAATAAAATTAGTGTTTTAGCTTGGTGGTTAGTCCTGGTACGGAGAAACGTTACTCTTTTTATGAGGCTATTGTCGTTTGTCTAAACGAAGTGTTATGTGCTCCGCCCTGCACATGAGGAACAGCTGTAGATCTTAAATCGAGCCTCGTGGAACACGCTTAATGTCTGCTCCTTTAACCTCCATCCATAACTTCGGAGACACACGTCATAGGCCGTTCGAGTTTAAAATGCCATAGGTTCACCATCGCCATATATAAAGTGACGTCTCCATTTCACTGTAGATAGTTTGTCATTCGCTAAAGCTATTTTAATATGTTTACACTATAGCCTCATATGATAGGGAGCAGCATGTTGTCGTAACGCAATTAACCAGTGAGATACAGGGTATCAATTCTTTTCCTCCAAACAAAACCACGCGGTTATTTCCTTCCAGATTAGTAGTTCTAAATACATGCTGCTGCTCTTAAAGTATTCTATATGTTTGGCTAATTTCTAAGGCGCTGCAGTCATGCACTGTGCGGCTGGCCCCGGCGGAGGTTCGAGTCCTCCCTCGGGCATGGGTGTGTGTGTTTGTCCTTAGGGTAGTTTAGGTTAAGTAGTGTGTAAGCTTAGGGACTGATGACCTTAGCAGTTAAGTCCCATAAGATTTCACACACATTTGAACCTTTTTGTTTGTTGGCTAATTCTTCATCACTAAAAATCATTGCACACTAAGAAACACTTACAGCTAATAACACTTCGTCACTATTTGTTTTACGCGCACCATTAATTAGACCAACTTCAACATATGTCTCAATGCGTCTGATCCACGAAGATTTTGGTTCCACTGTGCTTCATTCAAATCGAGTATTCCCTATCTCGGGAAACTATTTTATTGTTGAGATTAGCGTAAAGTCCCGGTGGAATTCAACTTACGCTGTAAATATCAGAAAAACTTAAATATATATTTTTCTTACATAATTTCTTCTCAAAACAAATTGCTCTGTCGCTGAATTTTACACACACACACACATCATGGAGGCGATGAAGTGGTCACTTGACAAAAGGCGGTGGATGGACTTTGGCACTGTGTGTTCTAATATATTTAGCGGTCATACAGATACGTTGAAATTTGTATAGATTCGTGGATTCTTGAATGAGATTTCACTCTGCAGAGGAGTGTGCGCTGATATGAAACTTCCTGGCAGATTAAAACTGTGTGCCCGACCGAGACTCGAACTCGGGACCTTTGCCATTCGCGGGCAAGTGCTCTACCATCTGAGCTACCGAAGCACGACTAACGCCCGGTACTCACAGCTTTACTTCTGCCAGTGGATTCTTCTTGCAAAAGTGATTTATCTGAGAATATTAGCACATTTGTAATCGGAAAATAAATATTTTAGACCAAAAAACGGACCCTGTGAATTAACCGCAATGTACGTTCCTCTAACGTCCACCTATTACCTGCACACGTCGCAGACCGTTTGAGTGGCGCCTTGAAGTACGATAGATTTCGCGAGATGGCCTTTCAGTGGATCGTTGCATCTGCATTGACCTTGCAGATATCTGTACATGGGTTATTGGGCATTGTTGCGGGCACAAGAGCGAGCAGGTGCGTGATCACGGTGAAGCACACTTTCCTTGTATCCCACAAATATAGAGAGGTCTCCATATGCAAATTGTAAGAAGACAGCCCACAGAGAAGGCGAGTGACCCTGATTTCGGACGTAAATACACGTCCGCTAGCGCCTAGGTGGCGTTCAAAATAGAAGCGCGCGTTTTGACAGCTAAGAGCGGTTTGACAGAAGTACTTGGGGGCCCAGTTCACACTTCTCTCCACAGATGGTGGTGCATCTGAGATATGATAAGCCCAAGGAGAGAGACGCACTGCACCCAGGCGGGAAAAAACCGGGCATTTGAAGGGGGACAATGGTGAACTCTTCATGGTCACAACTGCGCGACTACGTGAAAAACAAACTTGCTCAGAAATTAATAACTAATTGTTCCAAATGTGTCACCGAGTAGCTAGTAGGATCACCGTAAGCAAAAAAAAAAGAGACGATTTCGCAAGTGAAGCGCGCTTTCGATATCTGCATTAGTTTGTAATTATTGTAAATTAAATATTTTGTATATTGCCAAAACCATAAAAACAGATAGAGCTGTATCGGACAGTCATAGCAGACTCACTAATATTGTACTCATTTTTAAATGGCACAGCCGGCCGGAGTGGCCGAGCGGTTCTAGGCGCTTCAGTCTGGAACCGCGCGACCGCTACGGTCGCAGGTTCGAATCCTGCCTCGGGCATGGATGTGTGTGATGTCCTTAGGTTAGTTAGGTTTAAGTAGTTCTAAGTTCTAGGGGCCTAATGACCTCAGAAGTTAAGTCCTATAGTGCTCAGAGCCATTTAAATGGCACGCTGAAATGTGTTTTTCGTGCAGTAAAAACTTTTTTGTTGCCAAATAACTATAAAAATACTAAAAATAAGAATGTAGAGTTCAAATTATTTATCAATACTTATTCCTAAAAACCCGAAAACTACATCCTACGGAGGCCCATTGAACTGTATTGTGCTGGCTTGTGTGTCGGCGATATTTTCTTAAATTAGCGCATTGGGGCTCCGAGCTGATTTATAGAGAAATGGTGAACTGCCTGACTTAATTTTGGCAAGTTTTTTTCTTTTTGGTCATCAGTCTACTGACTGGTTTGATGCGGCCCGCCACGAATTCCTTTCCTGTGCTAACCTCTTCATCTCAGAGTAGCACTTGCAACCTACGTCCTCAATTACTTGTTTGACGTATTCCAGTCTCTGTCTTCCTCTACAGTTTTTGCCCTCTACAGCTCCCTCTAGTACCATGGAAGTCATTCCCTCATGTCTTAGCTGATGTCCTATCATCCTGTCCCTTCTCCTTATCAGTGTTTTCCACCTATTCCTTTCCTCTCCGATTCTGCGTAGAACCTCCTCATTCCTTACCTTATCAGTCCACCTAATTTTCAACATTCGTCTATTGCACCACATCTCAAATGCTTCGATTCTCTTCTGTTCCGGTTTTCCCACAGTCCGTGTTTCACTACCATACAATGCTGTGCTCCAGACGTACATCCTCAGAAATTTCTTCCTCAAATTAAGGCCGGTATTTGATATTAGTAGACTTCTCTTGGCCAGAAATGCCTTTTTTGCCATAGCGAGTCTGCTTTTGATGTCCTCCTTGCTCCGTCCGTCATTGGTTATTTTACTGCCTAGGTAGCAGAATTCCTTAACTTCATTGACTTCGTGTCCATCAATCCTGATGTTAAGTTTCTCGCTGTTCTCATTTCTTCTACTTCTCATTACCTTCGTCTTTCTCCGATTTACTCTCAACCCATACTGTGTACTCATTAGACTGTTCATTCCGTTCAGCAGATCATTTAATTCTTCTTCACTTTCACTCAGGATAGCAATGTCATCAGCGAATCGTATCATTGATATCCTTTCACCTTTTATTTTAATTCCACTCCTGAACCTTTTTTTTTATTTCCATCTTTGCTTCCTCGATGTACAGATTGAAGAGTAGGGGCGAAAGGCTACAGCCTTGTCTTACACCCTTCTTAATAAGAGCACTTCGTTCTTGATCGTCCACTCTTATTACTCCCTCTTGGTTGTTGTACATATTGTATATGACCCGTCTCTCCCTATAGCTTACCCCTACTTTTTTCAGAATCTCGAACAGCTTGCACCATTTTATATTGTCGAACGTTTTTTCCAGGTCGACAAATCCTATGAAAGTGTCTTGATTTTTCTTTAGCCTTGCTTCCATTATTAGCCGTAACGTCATAATTGCCTCTCTCGTCCCTTTACTTTTCCTAAAGCTAAACTGATCGTCACCTAGCGCATTCTCAATTTTCTTTTCCATTCTTCTGTATATTATTCTTGAAAGCAGCTTCGATGCATGAGCTGTTAAGCTGATCGTGCGATAATTCTCGCACTTGTCAGCTCTTGCCGTCTTCGGAATTGTGTGGATGATGCTTTTCCGAAAGTCAGATGGTATATCGCCAGACTCATATATTCTACACACCAACGTGAATAGTCGTTTTGTTGCCACTTCCTCCAATGATTTTAGAAATTCTGATGGAATGTTATCTATCCCTTCTGCCTTATTTGACCGTAAGTCCTCCAAAGCTCTTTTAAATTCCGATTCTAATACTGGATCCCCTATCTCTTCTAAATCGACTCCTGTTTCTTCTTCTATCACATCAGACAAATCTTAACATTCATATAGGCTTTCAATGTATTCTTTCCACCTATCTGCTCTCTCCTCTGCATTTAACAGTGGAATTCCCGTTGCACTCTTAATGTTACCACCGTTGCTTTAAATGTAACCAAAGGTTGTTTTGACTTTCCTGTATGCTGAGTCTGTCCTTCCGACAATCATATCTTTTTTGATGTCTTCACATTTTTCCTGCAGCCATTTCGTCTTAGCTTCCCTGCACTTCCTATTTATCTCATTCCTCAGCGACTTGTATTTCTGTATTCCTGATTTTCCCGGAACATGTTTGTACTTCCTCCTTTCATCAATCAACTGAAGTATTTTCTTCTGTTACCCATGGTTTCTTCGCAGCTACCTTCTTTGTACCTGTGTTTTCCTTCCCAACTTCTGTGATGGCCCTTTTTTGAGATGTCCATTCCTCTTCAACTGTACTGCCTACTGCGCTATTCCTTATTGCTGTATCTATAGCGTTAGGAGAACTTTAAACGTATCTCGTCATTCCTTAGTACTTCCGTATCCCACTTCTTTGCGTATTGATTCTTCCTGACTAATGTCTTGAACTTCAGCCTACTCTTCATCACTACTATATTGTGATCTGAGTCTATATCTCCTTACAAACTACTGGGCAACGCTTAAATCTTTCTCCACTGCGGAACGTGATACAACTACAAGTTTTACAAAACATTTATTCATCACTCACCACACCGTTAGCAAAAGTCTGTGGTGCGGTCGCAGGGTTCACAAATTCTTGTTGCAAAAGTAATTTATTTCAGAATTTTGCTACATTAAATGTCTTTTGTCTATTTACTATCCATGAGGCTGGGTTCCTAATCCTTTTATGGGTCTTTTTATCCTTATTTTCACATCCTCATGTGCTAACAGTGTTTGGTGAGGATATAGTTATATTACGTTCCGCAGTGGAGAAAGATTTAAGCGTTGCCCAGTAGTTTGTAAGGAGATCTCTCCTGCAATAAAAAATGCGTAATTTTAAAATAAAATGCCTATATTATATTGTTTTGCGAAATGTACTATGCTACAGAAACCTTTATTGTTTACCTTGGTCTTTGTTATGTTTCCCTTTGAACTTTTTTCTCTTTTGTTCCTTCTCGTCACTGCTGCTTGATGAATCATCAGCTGTTGTGGCAACGAAGTCAGGATCAGCAACAGAGTCATCACTATTATTCAAAAGCGATGTCTCAATTAATTTTGAACTATTTCCTGTTGTCATCACGTCAGCTGTGCCATTATTGGGACGAACATTAGAAAACCACGAACTAGAGCATCCAGCATCAGTGAAAAGTGGTTCCCTTTTATTTGCACTTCCGTCTCCTGTAGAAAGACGCGAATGGCGTCTAACAATAATTATTATTGCGACAACATAAATTATTTGTAGCGCTAAACAGACCTGCAGCCAAAAATTTACGAAAAATATTCTTAATTTGTATATAAAACGAGAAATCGTAATTATTTTTGTTGTCTACAGAATTTCGGGGCTTTTTCAGGTTTTCAATTGTATATACGAAATTACGTTCTTTATCATTGTTACAACAAAAGAAAATGAGTACTTACGTTCATCATCTTTCGTAGGGTTGAGAACCACGTCCATTGTTTTTAATGCTCTACTAGAGTACATAATTATCCAAAAACGTAATAAATGATACTAATTACAAAAGCAGCACACAAGGAACCCGTTCACACAGATGTTTATCAATTAATGTGCTAAACGAAATAACTGGTTATACTTGTACTGATGACGACATCTACAATGAACATACTTATTGTTGGCTACAAACAACCTGGGACGACAATACTACCAACTTAATGGGCGAGTGAAAAACATTGCATGCATCTACACAGTAAAATTTCCCTGTACAAACATCGTAACAATTCTCCCAGGAAAAACATCTTAACATAACTTGCGATCATTATCATTGGTGAAAGAGCCCCTTAGCTGACTTACGATATTCTGAAGATTGCTGTTGCTGCTTAAGTTGCGGTGCTAGAGATACGATACTTACACAGAGGAAAATTACGGAGGCAACAATTCTGCCGAGCATCGTAACCCAATTTAGCCATTTTTGGACTTACGATGTTAATACTGGACCATTCCGTGCCAAGTGGTCTAATATCGAGAAATGTTCCCACATGACCATCATGGATTTTGATGAAATTTTGTATGAATATTCACACATGTTCTCAGTGAACATTGGTAAAGCTTCAGTTTCAGAAATTCAATACTTGCAGAGATATAGTCACTTGTTTGAAACCATAGCTTCCAGTAGTGCATCCTTGAATTTTCAGCAACTTTGAGATATCTCTGTAAGTATTTGCACGAGAGAAACAAAACTTGGCCATCTTATACAACTTTTAGAGCTCTTTAAAGTAAAATATTACGAAAACGATTTCTGAGTAATTTTCATATAGATAATTGGAAGCAAAGTTGGGCGAAAAAAAAGCTGTTTAAAAAAATGCGAACTTTAGTTTTTTATATCTCCAAAAGTAATTGTGGGATGTACATGAAACTTTGCACACCATAACTCACCAACACAAGGTCTTAGAATATAAAATTCCATTCTCCTATTGCTTTCCATTATTTCACAAATCTAGGATGAAGTTGACGATTTTTCAAAAAGTGCTAAAAATGGGCATTTTAGTCAAATTTTTCAAAAAAGTGTTTTCTCCAAACTCTTCTAAACTACGGTCATTAGAAAGAGCATATTCTAAACTATCTAGAAAAGTGGATTTGGTTTTGCAATGCAAGCATATAAGGCCCTAAAAATTAGCATCATCAAAGAGGCGCAGTGGAAGTTTGAACACATTTTTCTGGCACTCAAATTATACCTGAAACCTTTTATTATACCTAATAAATGGAAAGCAATAGGAGAATGGAATTTTATATTCTAAGACCTTGTGTTGGTGAGTTATGGTGTGCAAAGTTTCATGTACATCCCACAATTAGTTTTGGAGATATAAAAATCTAAAGTTCGCATTTTTTTTAAACAGCTATTTTTTCGCCCAACTTTGCTTCAAATTATCTATATGAAAATAGCTCAGAAATCTTTTTCTTAATATTTTACTTTAAAGAGCTCTAAAAGTTGTATAAGATGACCAAGTTCTGTTTCTTTCATGCAAATACTTATAGAGATATCTCATCTCAAAGTTGCTGAAAATTGAAGGACGCACTATAGAAAACTGTGCTATGGTCTTAAACAAGTGCCTGTATCTCCGAAAGTATTGTATTTCTCAAACTGAAACTTTACCAATGTTCATTGAGAACATGTGTGAATGTTCATACAAAATTTCATCAAAATCCATGAGGGTCATGTGGGAGCCTCTAGACCACTTGGTATGGAATGACCCTACTTGGAGCCGTCGGTTTGTAATCCAAAAATTAATATTTTTGGACTTTGAATCGAGCCTTGTGGAACAACCTCGATCTCTGTTTCTCTAACTCCTATCCATTGCTTTTGGCGCATTGAAGTGCGATAGATCGAACGGGAGGGACTTTCAGTGGATCGCAGCATCGGTATGGGCCTTACAGAGAGAAGGTCTGCGCCTTTTCTGCCGGCTGTGGGGCATTGTTGCGGCAGGAGCGCGGGCGGGTGCACCCGGCAGAGGGAGCGGCTGCGGCTCCGTGGCAGATGATCCGGCCTGATTGGGGCCCGCTCGCCGCTCGCCGCTATCGATTGGCGGAGCGAGGGCGCGCGCCAGTATTGAACCCGGCGCTTCGCCGCGGCCACTGACGCCCGAGCCGCCGCACCGCACTTTCTCTGCAAGGAGCCTCGCGCCGCCACCGCTGCGGGCGCAACCAGTAGCGTTGCGTCAGCTGACCAACGAAGACCAACCCGGCTTCCCACATGCCGATACTCCAGTGCTCTTTCTTTATTGAGTGAAGTCGAATCGCCTATATCGGTTTCCAGACCATGTTTTTATCTATCTAAAGTGGAAGAGATGTACGAGGGCGTTAGATAAGTAATGCAAAATATTTTTTGGGAAAGCAGGACGGTTTTATTCAGAATTCCAAGACACCACATTATTCGCCACTCTTTTGGCTACAAAGCCCTATTTTTCAACATAATCTTCGTTCAGTGCAAAGGCATTACCCCACCTTCTTGGTAGGGCATGTCTGCCCGCATGCTACCACTCTACTGTCAGCGTTGGAGCCAACGTCTTGCTGGATCAGTAACTACACCGTCATCCACTTACTGCTTCCCGCTGTAGTGCGCCAAGCAGATGGAAGTCGGAAGGTGCGAGATCCAGGCTGTAGGGTGGATGGGGAAGAACAGTCCAATACACACTGTTGGCCATTAAATTTGCTACACCACGAAGATGACGTGCTACAGACGCGAAATTTAACCGACAGGAAGAAGATGCTGTGATATGCAAATGATTAGCTCTTCAGAGCATTCACACAAGGTTGGCGCCGGTGGTGACACAATTTGCTGACATGGGGAAAGTTTCCAACCGATTTCTTATACACTAACAGCAGTAGACCGGCGTTGCCTGGTGAAACGTTGTTGTGATGCCTCGTGTAAGGTGGCGAAATGCGTACCGTCACGTGTCCGACTTTGATAAAGGTCGGACTGTAGCCTCGATTGAGGTTTATCGCATGGCGACATTGCTGCCAGCGTTGGTCGAGATCCAATTACTGTTAGCAGAATATGGAATCGGTGGGTTCAGGAGGGTAATACAGAACGCCGTGTTGGATCCCAACGGCCTCGTATCACTAGCAGTCGAGGTGACAGGCATCTTATCCGCATGGCTGTAACGGATCGTGCAGCCATGTCTCGATCCCTGAGTCAACAGATGGGGAAGTTTGCAAGACAACAACCATCTGTACGAACAGTTCGACGACGTTTGCTGCAGCATGGATTATCAGCTCGGAGAGCATGGCTGCAGTTACCCTTGACGCTGCATCACAGACAGAAGCGCCTGCGATGGTGTACTCGACTACGAACCTGGGTGCACGAATGGCAAAACGTCATTTTTTCGAATGAATCCAGGTTCTGTTTACATCATCACGATGGTCGCATCCGTGTTTGGCGACATCGCAGTGAACGCGCATTGGAAGCGTGTATTCGTCATCGCCATACTGGCGTATCACCTGGCGTGGTGGTATGGGATGCCATTGGTTACACATCTCAGTCACCTGTTGTTCGCATTGACGGCTCTTTTAACAGTGGACGTTACATTTCAGATGTGCTACGACCCGTGGCTCAATCCTCCATTCGATCTCTGCGAAATCCTACATTTCAGCAGAATAATGCACGACCGCGTGTTGCAGGGCCTGTACGGGCCTTTCTGGACACAGAAAATGTTCGACTGCTGCCCTGGCCAACACATTCTCCAGATCTCTCCCCAACTGAAAACGTCTGGTCAATGGTGGCCGAGCAACTGGCCCGTCACAATACGCCAGTCACTACTCTTTATTGAACTGTGGTGTCGTTTTGAAGCTGCATGGGTAGCTGTACCTGTACACGCCATCCAAGCTCTGTTTGACTCACAATCAGTGCCCAGGCGTATCAAGGCCGTTATTAAGGCCAGAGGTGGTTGTTGTGGTTACTGATTTCTTAGGATCTATGCACCCAAACTGTGTGAAAATGTAATCACATGTCAGTTCTAGTATAATATATTTGTCCAATGATACCCGTTTATCATCTGCATTTCTTCTTGGTGTAGCAATTTTAATGGCCAGTAGTGTAGTTTTGGGAGCTCGTCACGGGTGCCCAGACTCGAGTGCCGCCTTGAGTTGTTAAGGGGGAGGAGAGGTTCGTTTGCATTTTTGTAGCAACGAACACGTTCAAGTCTTTTCTTCACTTTCCTGAGAGTAGCGCAATACACTTCAGAGTTGATCGTTGCTTCTTGAAGAAAGGCGTCAAACAGAATAACCGCTTCAGAATGCTAGAAGGCCGTCACCATGACTCTACCGGACGAAGGTGCGGCTTTGAACTTTTTCTTCCGAGGAGAAATGGTGTGGCGCCACTGGGATTGCCGCTTTGTTTTCAGTTCGAAGTGATGAACTCAGTTTTCATCGCCTGTGACGATGTTTGACAAAAAATTCTGTTTCAATGTCGTAATGCGCAAGCAGTTCCACAAAGATGGTCTTTCTCTTAGGCGGCGAGGAACCCGGCGGGCTAAACACCTTTGCGTATCCGAATTGGTAGACGTCCAGCTGAGCAGCGACGTGTTTGATCGTGATCTGTCGATCACCTCGAATAAGAGTGTCCGCACGTTCCAACATCGCAGGAGTCACAGCCGTGCCCGGCCGGCCGCCACGCGGGAGATCGGACAGGTTTGCGCAGCCTCGTTGCGATGATGACCGACTTCGCGCCAAACGACTCACCGTGCTTTTGTTCACTGTCAGGTCTCCGTAGACATTCTGCAAGTGCCTGTGATTTATGAGGTGCTTTGGTTTCCAGCCAAAAGAATCTCAGTGACAGCTCTGTGCTTGGAACGCATCTCCGTTACATACGCCATTTTGAAGGCTGTGCATAGCGCCGCCATGTATTGGAACGTTATGAAACTGTAGGGGCTGAAGGCGGAATATTTCACCATGTTTCAACCGAAATTAGCCGAGGAAAAAAAAACACTGCTAACTTAACGCCCTTACTATATTCACAGTATTTCGAAGTCTGCATCAAACGTCTAGAAGTGATAGACCTGGTCGGGCGGAACAGAGAAAAATTTCGCTTACATTTCCCGCCGACGCTAGGCGTCCTTTTGTATTCGCCGGCCCGATGACGACGAGGTTCCACTGAACTACCAAAGACTACTAACTAAGTGTTCTGCATACTACCTAGTCCAGTAAGTTGATAGATTGATTTTCTGCATCAAAAGGTCGAGAATGAGAAAGAAACGGGGACGTGCTGGAAAGCAATTCTTCCGAATTTTTTACGTAAAAACTCTTACAGATTTTTAAATAAAACAAACGTTAACATTTTACATCTTTATTCTTCACATTTACATATTTGCAGTCCTCTGCCGGTAGAGGACTTCGAATTGTAGTCTGTAACATGATAGTGTGTAACGTAACTATGTCGGTATGTGAGAAACAACGTGCTGTAATCGAGTTTCGGAGTCAAAGAGTTCGTCCACACATGGAACACCGTCTCCTTCCCGCGTGGCAAACCCAGACATCCCGCGAGTGCTTCGACATCTGCAACAATCCGACGCCTTGGGTTCACTGTCATCGACTATCCTCCATACAGTGGCGCTTTCGCCCCATCCGATTTTCATCTGTTTGCAAAACTTAAAGAGTACCTTCGAGGACTTCACTTTGATAGCGATGTAGCGGTGGAATCAGAGGTGAGGTTGTGACACCTTCAGTAAAGTCAAACTTTCTGTAGTCAAACTTTCTGTACTGACGATATCAACAAACTGATCTCTTGACGGGAGAAATGCGTTCGTCGCCAGGGTGACAAATGTTGAGAAATAAATATTTAGACATGAATAAGGAACTACAGTGTTAACAAAGTTTGTTTTATTTAAAAATTCTCTAAGAGTTTTCACATAAAGCTGTTGAAGACCTTACTTTCGGCATTTTCTCGTATTTTAAAAGCGAATCAGAGGCTGTAGTTTTGCCTGACCTCCCTTCCCCCCTTCAAGCGGTGCAGATGGCTGGATTATAGGTAACACACACATTGCATACGCATGCCGCAGATTGCCTATTCCCTGTCGCCTCACAGGGGCATGACCATCAGGTGCCTAATGTCGCCCGGAAGCATCAGTGAACATTTTGCCTCTAACAGAAGTTATTCCCCTGACGTGATCTATCATTCGTGGAAGTTCGATGCAGAGACTTTGAAACAGGCTGTATACTTAATGAGGAAAAAAGGGAACGATTATTCACTTGATATCAGCATTAGGTATTCGTCGCTGTGGAGACATAGTTTGGTCCCAGCAAAAACACTGTAGCTACTATCGAAGCGCATAAGACCTGGTGCAGGGGTTGACAATTGTTCCTCAACATGAGGAGAACTGATGCATTGAGAAGGGGGGGGGGACTATTGTATGATCACGATTAACAGTACACTCACTGCAAGCAGCTCATGCGTTTAATGTATAAGAGTATGCGTACGGAGCGATTTAAACTGAACAACTGCATAAAATCCAGAATGAGATTGTCACTCTGCAGCGGAGTGTGCGCTGATATGAAACTTCCTGGCAGATTAAAACTGTGTGTCGAACCGAGACTCGAAATCGGGACCTTCTGTTTCAACTGCATAAAGTAATCGTAGGGAAGGGAGAAGTCACACTGAGATTCATTGACAGAATTCTCAAGGAAGTGAAATCCGTCCACAGAGGAACTTGCTTACAAAACGCTTGTTCGACTGATACTTGAATAGTGGTCGTCATTCTGAAACCGAAGTAGAAAGAAGTGATAGAAGAAGGTACAAAAGACACAAAGAAGAGCAGCATAGAAGAAGTACAAAAGACACAAAGAAGAGCAGCACGTATCATCATAGGTTCGTTTAGGAAGCACGAAGGGGTACCGAAAGAGGAATTGGAGCTCACACGGATTCTTGCCAACAATCGATCTTCCCTCACACTGCACGCCATTGGAACAGAAAAGCGAAGCAGAAGGAGTGGCAGTGGTACACAAAGTAAGCTTCACCACACACCGTTGGACGACTTTCAGTGTATAGAGTTAGATGAATAGCGGAAAATAAGAGAATGGCGAAAATTTCGTATGATGAGGCAAGACTTTATTAAGCATGACACTGTTATACACTCCTGGAAATTGAAATAAGAACACCGTGAATTCATTGTCCCAGGAAGGGGAAACTTTATTGACACATTCCTGGGGTCAGATACATCACATGATCACACTGACAGAACCACAGGCACATAGACACAGGCAACAGAGCATGCACAATGTCGGCACTAGTACAGTGTATATCCACCTTTCGCAGCAATGCAGGCTGCTATTCTCCCATGGAGACGATCGTAGAGATGCTGGATGTAGTCCTGTGGAACGGCTTGCCATGCCATTTCCACCTGGCGCCTCAGTTGGACCAGCGTTCGTGCTGGACGTGCAGACCGCGTGAGACGACGCTTCATCCAGTCCCAAACATGCTCAATGGGGGACAGATCCGGAGATCTTGCTGGCCAGGGTAGTTGACTTACACCTTCTAGAGCACGTTGGGTGGCACGGGATACATGCGGACGTGCATTGTCCTGTTGGAACAGCAAGTTCCCTTGCCGGTCTAGGAATGGTAGAACGATGGGTTCGATGACGGTTTGGATGTACCGTGCACTATTCAGTGTCCCCTCGACGATCACCAGTGGTGTACGGCCAGTGTAGGAGATCGCTCCCCACACCATGATGCCGGGTATTGGCCCTGTGTACCTCGGTCGTATGCAGTCCTGATTGTGGCGCTCACCTGCACGGCGCCAAACACGCATACGACCGTCATTGGCACCAAGGCAGAAGCGACTCTCATCGCTGAAGACGACACGTCTCCATTCGTCCCTCCATTCACGCCTGTCGCGACACCACTGGAGGCGGGCTGCACGATGTTGGGGCGTGAGCGGAAGACGGCCTAACGGTGTGCGGGACCGTAGCCCAGCTTCATGGAGACGGTTGCGAATGGTCCTCGCCGATACCCCAGGAGCAACAGTGTCCCTAATTTGCTGGGAAGTGGCGGTGCGGTCCCCTACGGCACTGCGTAGGATCCTACGGTCTTGGCGTGCATCCGTGCGTCGCTGCGGTCCGGTCCCAGGTCGACGGGCACGTGCACCTTCCGCCGACCACTGATGACAACATCGATGTACTGTGGAGACCTCACGCCCCACGTGTTGAGCGATTCGGCGGTACGTCCACCCGGCCTCCCGCATGCCCACTATACGCCCTCGCTCAAAGTCCGTCAACTGCACATACGGTTCACGTCCACGCTGTCGCGGCATGCTACCAGTGTTAAAGACTGCGATGGAGATCCGTATGCCACGGCAAACTGGCTGACACTGACGGCGGCGGTGCACAAATACTGCGAAGCTAGCGCCATTCGACGGCCAACACCGCGGTTCCTGGTGTGTCCGCTGTGCCGTGCGTGTGATCATTGCTTGTACAGCCCTCTCGCAGTGTCCGGAGCAAGTATGGTGGGTCTGACACACCGGTGTCAATGTGTTCTTTTTTCCATTTCCAGGAGTGTAGTTGTTACTGAAGCTGGTTATACAGTCGGTCGCAGCCACTAAATCAGATTTTCAGTATCGAGACTGAAAAAGGCAAACCTACATTTCTAGCGTTTTCATGTTTTGACTGGACTACAGTTTTTAAATTCTGAAGTCGTTTACATCTTGTACAGAAACGAGTCTGCAGGTATGACGATCAAAGCAGAATCCAGTCTGCACTCCCTGGAGTCAAAGATCGTGAAAGGGGGCAGAAGTTAAGAAGGGAGTTCTCAGGGTTGTAACTTATTCTCGTGTTACTCAGTGAGTGCATACAACAACAAATAAAGGAAACCAGGGAGAAATTGGGAAATTAAGTTCACAGAGAAGAAATAAAAACTTCTAGGTTTGATGCTGATATTGTAATTCTGCCGAAGACTGCAAAGGACTGGAAAATTAGCTGAACGAAGTGGATAGTCTTTCGAAAATAGTTTATAATACAAACATGAAAAAGTAAAACGAGGGTAGTGGGTTGTAGTTGTATTAAATTAGGTGACGCTGACGGAATCAGACAAACCTCTACCATCTGGTGAGCAAGATGTATGAAACAGGCGAAATACCCTCAGACTTCAAGAGGAATATAATAATTCCAATCCCAAAGAAAGCAGGTGTTGACAGATGTGAAAATTACCGAACTATCAGTTTAATAAGTCACAGCTGCAAAATACTAACACGAATTCTTTACAGACGAATGCAAAAACTAGTAGAAGCCAACCTCGGGGAAGATCAGTTTGGATTCCGTAGAAACACTGGAACACGTGAGGCAATACTGACCTTACGACTTATCTTAGAAGAAAGATTAAGGAAAGGCAAACCTACGTTTCTAGCATTTGTAGACTTAGAGAAAGCTTTTGACAATGTTGACTGGAATACTCTCTTTCAAATTCTAAAGGTGGCAGGGGTAAAATACAGGGAGCGAAAGGCTATTTACAATTTGTACAGAAACCAGGTGGCAGTTATAAGAGTCGAGGGACATGAAAGGGAAGCAGTGGTTGGGAAGGGAGTAAGACAGGGTTGTAGCCTCTCCCCGATGTTGTTCAATCTGTATATTGAGCAAGCAGTAAAGGAAACAAAAGAAAAATTCGGAGTAGGTATTAAAATTCATGGAGAAGAAATAAAAACTTTGAGGTTCGCCGATGACATTGTAATTCTGTCAGAGACAGCAAAGGACTTGGAAGAGCAGTTGAATGGAATGGACAGTGTCTTGAAAGGAGGATATAAGATGAACATCAACAAAAGCAAAACAAGGATAATGGAATGTAGTCTAATTAAGTCGGGTGATGCTGAGGGAATTAGATTAGGAAATGAGACCCTTAAAGTAGTAAAGGAGTTTTACTATTTGGGGAGCAAAATAACTGATGATGGTCGAAGTAGAGAGGATATAAAATGTAGACTGGCAATGGCAAGGAAAGCGTTTCTGAAGAAGAGAAATTTGTTAACATCCAGTATTGATTTAAGTGTCAGCATTTCTGAAAGTATTCGTATGGAGTGTAGCCATGTATGGAAGTGAAATATGGACGATAAATAGTTTGGACAAGAAGAGAATAGAAGCTTTCGAAATGTGGTGCTACAGAAGAATGCTGAAGATTAGATGGGTAGATCACATAACTAATGAGGAAGTATTGAATAGGATTGGGGAGAAGAGAAGTTTGTGGCACAACTTGACCAGAAGAAGGGATCTGTTGGTAGGACATGTTCTGCGGCATCAAGGGATCACCAATTTAGTATTGGAGGGCAGCGTGGAGAGTAAAAATCGTAGAGGGAGACCAAGAGATGAATACACTAAGCAGATTCAGAAGGATGTAGGTTGCAGTAGGTACTGGGAGATGAAAAAGCTTGCACAGGATAGAGTAGCATGGAGAGCTGCATCAAACCAGTCTCAGGACTGAAGACCACAACAGCAACAACAACGACGGAATCAGAAGAGGAAATGTGACTGAACACAACAGAGGTGCTGATGATGTTTGGTTCGCGGGGCGCTCAGCGCCCTTATTAAGTCCCAGTCCAATCTCGCCACGTTCACGAATGATGATGAAATTATTAGGGCAACACAAACATCCATTCCCCAGGCAGACAAAATGCCCAACCCGGCTTGGAATCGAACCCGGGACCCAGCGATCCAGAGGCAGCAATGCTACCACTTTTTCTTCGTTTTTTACGCTATGGTTCGTTTCGTTTGGTCTGGGCGGACGTCACAAGACATCCGTTCAAGTTGATCGTTGATTCCTTGACTCAGTTTTTTTATTACAGAGAGAACGCACCCCTCTGACCGAACACGCTGAGCTGCCGTACCGATATCACTAGACTACAAGCAGCCGACCATATAGAGGTATCTTACTAATCGGTCACCAGAATGATTTATGATGTCAGATGTAAATAGGATGGAAAATGTAGTTGGCAATATTTTTTTCTGAAAAAGAGAACTATTTTAGCATCTAATATAAAAATTAGTGTTAGTAAAGTTTTTTGCGTATGTAGCCCCGGAAAATATTTCGTGTCCTCTTAAGATACGCAGCCTAACTTGCATCGTGTAAATGACAAACATCATGTTACCTATCTTACTGTCCGCCCCTTGTAGCTGAGTGGTCAGCGCGATGGAAATTCATACCTAACGGCCCGGGTTCGATTCCCGGCTGGGTCGGAGATTTTCTCCGCTCAGGGACTGGGTGTTGTGTTGTCTTTATCATCATCATTTCATCCCCATCGACACGCAAGTCGCCAAAGTGGCGCCAACCTGAAAGACTTGCACCCGGCGAACGGTCTTCCCGACGGGAGGCCCTAACCACGCCGCATTTCCATTTATTAACCAATTACGGCAGCAAATAGGATGGCGCCTTTGACATAAACGCGGCTCATATCTCAAAGACAAACAACATTATACGAAAGAAGAAGACAAAGGTGGTTTGACAAGTCTGGTAAATTTCCATGAAAGAATTGTGTGTGTGTGTGTGTGTGTGTGTGTGTGTGTGTGTGTGTGTGAAATCTTGTGGGACTTAACTGCTAAGCTCATCAGTCCCTAATCTTACACACTACTTAATCTAAATTATCCTAAGGACAAACACACACATCCATGCCCGAGGAAGGACTCCAACCTCCTCCAGGATCAGACGCCATGAAAGAATGGAACATTTTTGTTGCACCTTCATGGTCGGTAAGCTTGAGTATTCCAATGGTCGTGTAAATAACACAGTACAGCGTACAGTTCACTGTCGACAGCCGTCTGAACTGGTCCGTTTGTCAACTGCGACTGGAAATGGAGAAAACGGTTTTCAGCATTTCCATTTACCCATCTTAAGGGGCATGAGATATTTTATTTCACCCGTTCTGCAATTGTCTGGGTTTTAGCGCTGTATGGAAGTGAGACGTGAGTGACGAACAGCACATATAAATAGGAGAACAGAGGCTTCTAGAATGTGGTGCTAAAGAAAAATTCTGAAGAAATTATCGAAAAAGTAAAGGATAGGTTGGCACATCCTGGGATATCGAGGAATAGTTAATTCGGTAACGGTGGGTGGGAGGAAGGGGGGGGGGGTAGAAAATTGTAGGTAGAGACCAACACTCGACTACAGTAAGCACGTACTACTGAAAGTAGGTTTCAGTAATGCTGCTACTGAGCATATAGCCTAGCATGGGCAGCTGCAATAAACTGATCTTCGATCTGAAGATAACAGACTCTAGTGGAGATCTGCGTCAAACAACTCAAGTTGTACATTTCTTCTCTCATTTACCTGTCAACTGGAATAACTTGAAGATTCAGGTTCAAATTTTGAAAGTCAGTAAAGGAAGAGTAGCAAAATAGGGTGCGAAGGTGGGTAGGTTTGGGTTGTAAGCAGCAGGCGGTGTGTAAGTGGTGTACGAGGTCTGCAGGCGACGGGGATCCTGCACGGCGGTACGGAGGCCCTTGTCAGTCGGCCGCATATTGATCACGTCCTTAGCCGGAATCCACGCGAGACGAGACGCCGCGCAGCCACCTTCATCGGGCTCTGCCTTTTGCTGGCTGTTTCGCAGACAAGCCGATACCCGCTCATCACTTTTCTTCTGTACAACTTAAAAGGTCTCATCACAAAATACGCGGGGCAGTTTAATTTCTCGAGCAGTGCTCGAATATATTCAATTGTCGCAACTTCTTCGTAGTGTCCTCATACGAGGGGCTGTCAAAAAATTTTAATTACCACTCGAAAATATAAAGTTGCCTAATTAATTGTTTGTTTACAATTACCGACTATTCCGTCGCTGCTTGGAGGAACATACACATGCGAGGAGCGCTAAGTAATGCAACACAATTTTTTTTTCTCAGCAATTTTCGATTTTTAAAAAATTCGGAATTTGTTCTGGAACAATGTGAAATATTCCCTCTACATCTATACTCCGCAAGCCACCTGACGGTGTGGGGCGGAGGGTACCTTGAGGACCTCTATCGATTCTCCCTTCTATTCCAGTCTCGTATTGTTCGTGGAAAGAAAGGTTGTCGGTATGCCTCTGTGTGGGCTCTAATCTCTCTGATTTTATCCTCATGGTCTCTTCGCGAGATATATGTAGGAGGGAGCAATATACTGCTTGACTCCTCGGTGAAGGTATGTTCTCGAAACTTTAACAAAAGCCCGTACCGAGCTACTGAGCGTCTCTCCTGCAGATTCTTCCACTGGAGTTTATCTATCATCTCCGTAACGCTTTCGCGATTACTAAATGATCCTGTAACGAAGCGCGCTGCTCTCCGTTGGATCTTCTCTGTATCTTCTATCAACCCTATCTGGTACGGATCCCACACCGGTGAGCAGTATTCAAGCAGTGGGCGAACAGGTGTACTGTAACCTACTTCCTTTGTTTTCGGACTGCATTTCCTTAGGATTCTTCCAATGAATCTCAGTATGGCATCTGCTTTACCGACGATTAATTTTATATGGTCATTCAATTTTAGATCACTCCTAATGCCTACTCCCAGATAATTTATGGAATTAACTGCTTCCAGTTGCTGACCTCCTGTATTGTTGCTAAATGATAAAGGATCTTTCTTTCTATGTACTCGCAGCACATTACACTTGTCTACATTGAGATTCAATTGCCAATCTCTGCACCATCCGTCAATTCGTTGCAGATCCTCCTGCATTTCAGTACAATTTTCCATTGTTACAACCTGTCGATGTACTACAGCATCATCCGCAAAAAGCCCCAGTGAACTTCCGATGTTATCCACAAGGTCATTTATATATATTGTGAATAGCAACGTACCTACGACACTCCCCTGCGGCACACCTGAAATCACTCTTACTTCGGAAGACTTCTCTCCATTGAGAATGACATGCTGCATTCTATTATCTAGGAACTCTTCAATCCAATCACACAATTGGTCTGATAGTCCATATGCTCTTACTTTGTTCATTAAACGACTGTGGGGAACTGTGTCGAACGCCTTGCGGAAGTCAAGAAATACGGCATCTACTTGGGAACCCGTGTCTATGGCCCTCTTGAGTCTCGTGGACGAATAGCGCAAGCTGGGTTTAACACAATCGTCTTTTTCGAAACCCATGCTGATTCCTACAGAGTAGATTTCTAGTCTCCAGAAAAGTCATTATACTCGAACATAATAAGTGTTCCAAGATTCTACAATTGATCATAGTTTCATGAAGTTCCGATAAGGTGGCGGTGCTGTATGTAGCCTTCAAAATGGCGTCTGTAGTGGAAGTGCTTTCCAAGAAGAGAGGTGTCATTCAGTTTCTTGTGGCGGGAAACTAGAGCACCGCAGATATTCATAGGCGATTGCTGAATGCGTACAGAGACCTGCCAGTGAAAAAAAAAAGTGAATTGGGCGAGGGGTCTATCATCATCGCAACAAGA
Source organism: Schistocerca piceifrons (assembly GCF_021461385.2). NCBI lineage: Eukaryota > Metazoa > Arthropoda > Insecta > Orthoptera > Acrididae > Schistocerca > Schistocerca piceifrons. Next base: position 322,073,932 of record NC_060145.1, on the reverse strand, counting down.
TTGCACAAACCTGTCCGATATCTCGCGATCACAAACAAACACCGCGCTGCACAACTGGATATTTCTTTTGGTGGTGCTGATACACTAGTGCATCAGTTGGGAAGGTGTGTGCCCACTGGGTTTCTCACAGACTAGCAGAAGACCATAAAGAGTAATGAAGGGCCATCTGTTTGGCCCAAAGAAAAGTGCACTCCGTGGGAAGCAGGACGTGAATGGTGGAGAGGTTATTGATGCAACAAGACATCGTCTCGACATCGACCAGTGCGGGCATATACGCCCTACCAGTAAGGTGGCGTAAGACCGTCACATTGAACGGAGATTTTGTTGAAAACTAGGGTTTTGTAGCCAAAAATACCGAGAGAGGTGGCACACTGGACTCGCATTCGGGAGGACGACGGTTCAATCCCGCGTCCGGGCATCCTGATCTAGGTTTTCTGTGATTTCCCTAGATCACTTCAGGCAAATGCCGGGATGGTTCCTTCGAAAGGGCACGGCCGATTTCCTTCCCTATCTTTCCCTAATCCGAGCTTGTGCTTCGTCTCTAATGACCTCGTTGTCGACGGGACATTAAACACTACACTCCTCCTCCTTGTAGCCAAAAGAGTGGGGAATAATATACGGTATTGGAATCGTGAATAAAATCAACCTGCTTTTAGGAAGAAAGTGTTGCATTATTTATTGAATGTCCCTTGTATTAAAAATTGAAGCATAGTATTGATGTGCCACAATAATATTTATTCGTTATGAACCGGTTTTCGTGTTTTTTTGGCCATCTTCAGACAGCTTAAAACTAAATGGATAGTCCACAGTAAGTCAGCGACGGTTTATATCCGTACAAATATTGTAATTCCAAATAAATATAGTCTTTTACGACCGTGTATCCACATGAAAAGCACAGACGTAATAAAATACGCAAAGGAGCTGTGAACAAATAAACTTTATATTACATGATACTCCAAAAGTTGTGCGGGCCAGAAATACCCATGTGAGTACTGGCACGGACTGCTACGTTATACGAACAAAATGATGTGATGATGAACAAGCAAGAAGGGGGTGAGGCCAAAGAAGACGGAGTGTACATCTCTTCTATACTTCTTTGTGACAAGCCACTCATGGTTATCTTATTTCTAAATGATACGAGGTGGACAGAATGAAACTGACTCAGAAAATATGTCACGCTCCTTTAAACAGGCAGCCGAACTTCCATCGTCTGCACCTGGGCCGAGTGATGAAAGTTGGGCTGTCTAAAGGTGCATGACATATTTTCTGTGCCAGTTCTTTTTTGACTACCCCGTACGAAACTCAATATCGTCTATAATCTCCATATTCTAGTCTTGCGTAATCCAAACTATCTAACAAGTGCAGCGTTTTCTTATTGAAGACAAATCCCTTCTCCTATACCAGTATACTTAACTTTGGTACTTTCCTTGCTTGGGCCTCCTCTGTAATTTTACTTTCTAGGTAAAAGAATTTTTTCTCACTTCTAATACCTGCAATCCCCGATTGTAATGTTAAATAATTTTTTATTCCCCCGTCTACTATTCTTCGTCAAGTTCGCATTTGTTTCGATCCTTGATCCTTAATCTCTGAACGAAATATTTTGCTACTAGTCTGCTAAGCCTTCCTTGCGTCCAGCGACAAGGGCCCGTGGGGCGTAAAAATCCAAATCATGAGAACACCCAGAAGAATTTATGCGCAACTGGCGGACCGGTAAGTTCTTCCTTCCCTTCGACGCTTTTGGTTTTCAGTAACCGATTCGGCGATTTTATAGCAGCTGTTGCACTTGAGCGTTCACATATGCAAATGGGTTATCACTGCGAAGTGCGCTAAAATAAGTGAACCAGTAAAATGACTGAACGGCGTTATGTGAACGCCGTGTGGTGCTGGTGTCCGAAGTCTAGGAGCTCAGACCGTTACAAGCCTATCGCAAATAACTTATCGCAAAGATAAATTTCTGAAATGCCAGATACAGTGTGAAAATGAGATTTTGGACCAATAAATCTACTATATTTGCAACTTTCTCAGCTACTGATATACTGAGGCTACTAAGGTTTTTTTAACGAAAAGAATTATTGTTTAACGTCATTAAAGAAATTTTGATTAATGCCCAAGGCGACCCAAAATTCCGCTAACATTTGAAAATGCACTAATTCACGAAATGATGTAGGTAGAGAGGTGAAACTTGACACATTGCCTAAATTGACATGGGATTTTATTGAAACCGAAAAGTAATGCAAAATCCGACCGAAAGAGGGCGCTGGACAGTAACACGTCAGTGACGCCGCATGAGAACACACACAACTGCGTGACGAGAAAGTCACGGGTCTTGCGTGAATATATCACATAAGTGGTGTTCGGACCCTTTCTCTTCAAGAAAGTACAGTGTGCTCCTTTTCAACCGGGGAGTGTGACGGTTACGTGGTATGCCGAGATGTTACAGATGGTTCAAATGGCTTTGAGCACTATGGGGCTTAACATCTGGGGTCATCAGTCCCCTAGAACTTAGAACTGCTTAAACCTAACTAACCTAAGGACATGACACACATCCATGCCTGTGGCAGGATTCGAACCTGCGACCGCAGCGGTCGTGCGGTTCCGGACTGAAGCGCCTAGAACCGCTCGGCCACACCGGCCGGCAGATGTTACAGAATCGCATATCCCTAGCGCGGCTGATACTCTTGCTGGAAGGTACGATTTGTCTGTAGTATGGCGGTGCACCTCATATTGCTATCTCTTGCGTATATCGTTTGGTAGGATTGCGTGCTGAGCCACCGCTTCCGTTATGCTAGGCCTCCAAGTCCCCAGACCTCATCCCGTGTCATTATTCTTTGCGGGGTTACCTGAAGTCGCAAGTCTACCGCGATCTCCGACCTCGTTAGGGATACTAAAGGACAACATGCGACTGTACTTTCTCACTATACCTACTGATATGCTGTACAGTGTTGTTCACAACATTATCCCTCAACTACAGTTATTTTTTACGAAGGACGAACGACATGTTGAGCATTTCTTATAAAGAACATCGTCCTTGCTAAAAATCAAATGTTACACTAATTATTGCTTTTGTATCATATGCAGCGCCATCTGCCGGTCATTTTGTGTACTTTTTTTGCTTTCAATAAAATCCCATGTCATTTCAAACATATGTGTCAATATTTACCTCTGTACCTACATTATTCTGTGAAGTATTGAATTTTCAAATGTTAACGGACTTTTGGGTCACCCTGTATTTTAGCGATGTGGTTCTTATTTTCAGTGAAACGTTTGACGGAAAGAGGCGAGGTGAGAAAGAAACGTTTTTCACGTTGATTACCACGTAAACGGCGGATAGGGAAAAAAACAACGTTGTGCCCGACAACTTTGCCCTTCACGTTTAACTCAAGTGTCACATTTTATGCAATAAGAAGTGCTGAAGACACAGTACACCTTTTTTCACGAGACCTCACGTGGCGTTAAAAACCCATCGTCGTTTCAATATCTCTGTGGATAAAAATGTCATGATCATTAACCTCAGAGCAAAATAACGTTTTACACACAAAGAAAAACACTGTAACAAGACGTTGTTAATTACATTGCATTTCGGAGAGAAATGTTGTTAACCGGTGTACCATTCCCCTTCCTTCATTCTTCCTGTTCTCTACACGTGATTTCTGCGTAAATTATGATCTTTGGTGGCTGTAAATTATGATCTTTGGTCACATGTTCATTCTTATAGTAGCTGGAGAAGTACACATTCAAAAATTATAGCGTTTGTGTTAATCTTGAGCCACTACAGAAATGGACATTGTACCAGAAACAATTTGGGAATGAACACAGCAAATGAAGTAATCGTGAATGTGCCAACTGAAGATGGATATTTTCTCTCCAACATGCATCGCGATAGTTAAAAACAATTTTTGTGATGCTTAATTTGTGTATAATACTTTATAAACCTGTGTCACGGACTAGGCATGCCTACTAAGGTTCTCTCTAAATTGGAGCAAAATACTGGACACTTTGTGCAACATTACTTCTCAAATTTTTTTTAGATTATTTTAAATTTTTATTAATTTTTAAGCCATTCACGTAACGTCGGAAACTTGCACTCGAATGTTGAAGAATTGGTAGTATAAGTAGTGAAAAGATACGACGAACATCTGTATTCGACTCGAACTGTAGGAAGGAACATGCTGCCTTTGAGATATCTTACCACGCTTTCGAAGTTGTTCATTTTTCTCAAGAACAGACTTGTTTACAGACTACTGCGAGACGAATGATTTCGCCTACCTGTCTCACTGAATAATGTCGAGATGTGCTACTAAAGTTTGCACCAGTTATTCGTGTAGACATAACAATGCACTGCGACCGTTAGATTATCATCAACTGCGTACAATTGAAGACATCGGCTGTAAATGATGGTAAGGCGTAAGTTGATTGTTTTGAGAAATTGCTCAGTGAAGTTTCAATAAAATCATTTTTTTTTAAATTTTACCCATATTTTGCAACTTCAAACGTGACTGTATTCAAAACATTGGTATGAATTAAACTACGCCTTGAGTCACAACTTTTTCGTGGTTTATTATCTACGCGATGCATTTCGGACCCTGTGGATCCATCATCAGGTGTAATTTGTCTTAATACATGTTTTATTTCTTCTCTTGAATGAGGTGAAATGCGTATTCCTGTCACGAAAAGGTTTGTTAGGTTATGATTTCGTAAGTCGAACGCGGAAAATATGTGCAAAATAGTGGAAAATGAACAGTGTAAACTTGCCACATAATCCAAGGAAAGCATTTTTAATGTTTTAGCACCGGCAAACATTCTTTTCTCCGTCCTTTTAGTACATGTCACTTCATTCAAGAGGTACACTTGCACACACATTTTTATAAACACTTCACAAATGTTTTTGTACATTGTGTTGTCAAAGATGAATTTATTCGTAGTGCCAAGATATAACTTTCAAACAATTGACATATGCAATAAATAACTTTGGGATAGGTCTTTGAAATTACTGAAATAACTGTGGCTTGCGAAATGTGTTTGTTCACTTAACACAGATTCTGGTTTTTTGATTTTGTGGAGGTTTATCTCCAGTTGTTCTAAGAGACTTAGGGTCTTACCATTGTCCTGCCTTCTATGTAAGGGAAACAGGCAGAAACTTAAAGGCCCGTTTTCAAGAACATGTAAATGCTTCCAGGCTCAAGAATTTCGAAAAATCAGTCATTGTACAACATATCGTGGAAGCGAAACATGTCATCAACAGTCTAGAAAACAATTTGGTAATACTACATAACGAAGCCAATGGTAAGAACCTAAGTCTGTTCGAACAACTGGAGATATACCTCCACAAAATAAAAAAACCAGAATCTGTGTTAAATGAACAAACAGATTTCGCAAGCCATAGTTATTTCAGTACTTTTAAGGACCTATTCTAAAGTTTTTTCTTGCGTATGTCAATTGTTTAATAGTTATATCTTTAGCACCACGAATAAATTCATCTTTACCGGTCGCTGTGGCCGAGCGACTCTACGCGCTTCAGTCCGGAACCGCGCGGCTACGGTCGCAGGTTCGAATCCTGCCTCGGGCATGGATATGTGTGATGTCCTTAGGTTAGTTAGATTTAAGTCGTTCTAAGTTCTAGGGGACTTATGACCTCAGTCCCATAGTGCTCAAAGCCATTTGAGCCAAATTCATCTTTGACACCACCATGTACAAAAACGTCTGTGAAGTGTTTATAAACATGTGTGTGCAAATGTACCTCTTGAACGAAGTGACATATACTAAAACGACGGAGAAAAGAATGTTTGCCGGTGCTAAAACGTTAAAAATGCTTTCTTTGGATTATGTGGTAAGTTTACACTGTTCATTTTCCACTGTTTTGCACATACCGGGTGATCAAAATGTCAGTATAAATTTGAAAACTTAAAAAAACCACGGAATAACGTAGATAGAGAGGTAAAAATTGACACACATACTTGGAATGACAAGGGGTTTTATTAGAAGAAGAAGAAGAAGAAGAAGAAGAAGAAGAAAAAAAAACAAAGTTCTTCGAGGAAATGCGTGATTCTGGTTTTGTATCTGCTGCCGTGACGGGTGAGAGGTAAGCCGACATGTTACAGAATGGCATCATCCCCAGCATGACTGATAAACGCCTGCTGGAACGTACGATGTTTATGCAGGATGGCGCTCCACCCCATATTGCTAGATGCGTGAAAGATCTCTTGCGCGCATCGTTTGGAGATGATCGTGTGCTCAGCCGCCACTTTCGTCATGTTTGGCCTCCCAGGTCCCGAGACCTCAATCCGTGCGATTATTGGCTTTGGGGTTACCTGAAGTCGCAAGTGTATCATGATCGACCGACATCTCTAGGGATGCCTCACCATAACTCCGGACATGCTTTACAATGCTGTTCACAACATTATTCCTCGACTACAGGTGTTGTTGAGGAACTGTGGTGGACATATTGAGCATTTCCTGTAAAGAACATCATCTTTGCTTTGTCTTACTTTGTTATGCTAATTATTGCTATTCTGATCAGATGAAGTGCCATCTGTCGGACATTTTTGAACTTTTGTATTTTTTTGGCTCTAATAAAACCCTATTTCATTCCAAGCATGTGTGTCAATTTGTACCTCTCTATCTACATTATTCGGTCATTTATTCAGTTTTCAAATTTATACTGACGATTTGATCACCCGGTATTTTCCGCGTTCGACTTACTAAATTCATTCCCCAACATTAAACCCTTTCGTGACAGGAATATGGATTTCACCTCATTCAAGAGAAGAAATAAAACATGTATTAAGACAAATTACACCTGACGGTGGACCCACAGGGTACGAAATGCGTCGTGTAGTTAATAAAACACGAAAAAGTTGTGACTGAAGGCGTTGTTGAATTGATACCTCCAATGTTTCTAATAAATATTGCAAGTACATGCAATGTTATTTTTTATTCAAATAAGTAATCGTTTTCAAATGTATCTACGGTAACGACATACTTTTTTGAAATAGTACACCGCATCCAAAATTTTATTCTTAAAAATTCGTCAGTGGGTACTTACGTTGTTTACTTGCAAAATGAGTGCGCTTCCATAGGTTGGCTTTGACGTATCATTGTTTACTTGCTGGGCGAAGTCCGACCTCCTTTTGTCTGGCGTAATGCAGCAACTTGGCTTGACATGGACTCAACAAGTGGTTGGAAGTCCCCTGCAGAAATATTGAGCCATGCTCCCTCTCCAGCCGTCGATAATGGAGAAAGTGTTGTCGGTGCAAGATTTTGTGCACGAACTGTCCTCTCGATTATGTCTACGAGATTCATGTCCAGCGATCTGGGTGGCCAAGTCATTCGCTCGAACTGTCCAGAATGTTCTTCAAACCAACCGCGAACAGTTATGGCCTGGTGACACGGCGCATTGTCATCCATAAAAATTCCATCGTTGTTTGGGAACATGACGTCCATGAATGGCTGAAAATGGTCTCCAGGTAGCCGAACATAACCCTTTCCATGTAAACGCAGACCAAACCATTGAGGAGCCACCACCAGCTTACATAGTGTCTTGTTGACAACTTGGGTCCACGGCTTTATGGTCTCTGCATCACACTCAAACCATACCAACAGCTCTTACCAATTGAAATCGGGACTCAAGTGACCAGGCCACGGGTTTCCAGTTGTTTAGCAAATGGTTCAAATGGCTCTAAGCACTATGGCACTTAATATCTAAGGTCATCAGTCCCCTAGATTTAGAACTACTAAAACCTAACTAACCTAAAGACATCACACACATCCATGCCCAAGGCAGGATTCGAACCTGCGAACGTAGCAACAGCGTGGTTCCAGACTGAAGCACCGAGCGAGGTGGCGCAGTGGCTAGCACACTGGACTCGGTTTGGGAGGACGACGGTTCAATCCCGCGTCCGGCCATCCTGATTTAAGTTTTCCGTGATTTCCCTAAATCGCTCCAGGCGAATGCCGCGATTGTTCCTTTGAAAGGGCACGGCCGTCTTCCTTTCCTGTCCTTCCCTAATCAGATGAGACCGATGACCTCGCTGTCTGGTCTCCTCCCCCAACCAACCCAACCCCCGGACTGAAGCGCCTAGAAACGCTTGGTCACAGCGGCCGGCTAGTTGTTTAGCATCCAACGGATATGGTCAGGAGCTCAGGAGAGGCGCTGCAAGCGATGTGCTGTTAGCAAAGCCACTCGCGTTGATCGTTTGCTGCCATAGCTCATTAACACCATATCTCGCTGCAGCGTCCTAACGGATGCGTTCATCATACTTCTCAAATTGACTTCTGTAGGTACAGGGCAATTACAAATGATTGAAGCGATTTCATAAATTCACTGTAGCTCCATTCATTGACATATGGTCAGGACACACTACAGATACGTAGAAAAACTCATAAAGTTTTGTTTGGCTGAAGCCGCACTTCAGGTTTCTGCCGCCAGAGCGCTCGAGAGCGCAGTGAGACAAAATGGCGACAGGAGCCGAGAAAGCGCACGTGCTTGAAATGCACTCATAGCAGTCAGTCAGAACAGTGCAACGACACTTCAGGACGAAGTTCAACAAAGATCCACCAACTGCTAACTCCATTCGGCGATGGTATGCGCAGTTTAAAGCTTCTGGATGCCTCTGTAAGGGGAAATCAACGGGTCGGCCTGCAGTGAGCGAAGAAACGGTTGAACTGGTGCGGGCAAGTTTCACGCGTAGCCCGCGGAAGTCGACGAATAAAGCAAGCAGGGAGCTAAACGTACAACAGCCGACGGTTTGGAAAATCTTACGGAAAAGGCTAAAGCAGAAGCCTTACCGTTTAAAATTGCTACAAGCCCTGACACCCGATGACAAAGTCAAACGCTTTGAATTTTCGGCGCGGTTGCAACAGCTCATGGAAGAGGATGCGTTCAGTGCGAAACTTGTTTTCAGTGATGAAGCAACATTTTTTGTTAATGGTGAAGTGAACAGACACAATGTGCGAATCTGGGAGGTAGAGAATCCTCACGCATTCGTGCAGCAAATTCGCAATTCACCAAAAGTTAACGTGTTTTGTGCAATCTCACGGTTTAAAGTTTAAGGCCCCTTTTCCTTCTGTGAAAAACACGTTACAGGACACGTGTATCTGGACATGCTGGAAAATTGGATCATGCCACAACTGGAGACCGACAGCGCCGACTTCATCTTTCAACAGGATGGTGCTCCACCGCACTTCCATCATGATGTTCGGCATTTCTTAAACAGGAGATTGGAAAACCGATGGATCGGTCGTGGTGGAGATCATGATCAGCAATTCATGTCATGGCCTCCACGCTCTCCCGACTTAACCCCATGCGATTTCTTTCTGTGGGGTTATGTGAAAGATTAAGTGTTTAAACCTCCTCTACCAAGAAACGTGCCAGAACTGCGAGCTCGCATCAACGATGCTTTCGATCTCATTGATGGGGACATGCTGCGCCGAGTGTGGGAGGAACTCGATTATCGGCTTGATGTCTGCTGAATCACTAAAGGGGCACACATCGAACATTTGTGAATGCCTAAAAAAACTTTTTGAGTTTTTGTATGTGTGTGCAAAGCATTGTGAAAATATCTCAAATAATAAAGTTATTGTAGAGCTGTGAAATCGCTTCAATCATTTGTAATAACCCTGTATTTTGCACAGTGTTGCTTATTCTGTTAGCTCTGACAGCTCTGCGCAATCGCAAACGTTGCTGCTCATTGTCGTTAAATGAAGGCCATGGGGCACTGCGTTGGCCGTGGTGGGAGGTAATGCCTGAAATTTGGTATTCTCGGCAGTCTTGACACTGTGGATTTCGGAATATTAAATTTCGTAACGATTTACAAAATGGAATGTCCCATGAATCTAGTTCCATCTACCATTCGAATTCAAAGTCTGTTGATTCGCGTCGCACGGCCATAATCATGTCGAAAACTTTTTCATATGAATCACTTGAATAGAAATGACATCTCCGTCAATGTACTGCCCTTTCTTACCTTGTGTTAGGGATACTTCCGCGGCCGTCCGCTGTGGCCGAGCGGTTCTAGGCTCTTCAGTCTGGGACCGCGTGACCGCTACGGTCGCAGGTTTGAATCCTGCCTCGGGCATGTATGTGTGTGATGCCCTTAGGTTAGTTAGGTTTAAGTAGTTCTAAGTCTGGGGGACTGATGACTTCAGATGTTAAGTCCCATAGTGCTCAGAGCCATTTGAACCATTTTTGATACTACCGCCTTATCGTTATACCATAACTTGTCACGTCCGTGTACGTATATGTCTTAAATTGCACACGTTAACAGGCTGCTTCATCTACCGAGGTACCGTGAAACCTGAATCTTAAACCCTCGTAGGGTGAGGCCATGCTGACAAACCCTGTTTAGGTGAGCCACGCCGACCGAGAACCTTAATACGACATATCCAGAAAGACAACACATTTAACATCGTAAACAACTAGCGCCACCACACAGTCATAGATGACCCACGTGAGATGGTAAAGAATATTAAAATTCTGCTTGCAATCTTGCTCTCTCCCTGGTCAAACAACAGGAAAAGGACAAAGTTAATGTTGCGTGCTTCCCGTTACTAATTAATATTCACTGTAGAAAACACCTGGCGTTGCTTATGTTTATTTGTGTGACGGCGGTAGTTGTTTACAGTGTGTGTGCTGTCTTCCCGCATATGCTGTTTTACTGTTGTTGCTCGGCGCAGCCCTTCCAAGTATTTAAACTTCCTTGCATAGCGCTCTCCCCTTGCATTTGTACCTTGAAAATGACGGGGCACACCTGTCGAAAATATCGGTGGTTGTTGAAGGTTTCACCCGACTGCAGTCCCATATGTTGTTTGTGTGGAGTCACCGCCAGACACCACACTTGCTAGGTGGTAGCCTTTAAATCGGCCGCGGTCCGGTAGTATACGTCGGACCAGCGTGTCGCCACTATCAGTGATTGCAGACCGAGCGCCGCCACACGGCAGGTCTAGAGAGACTTCCTAGCACACGCCCCAGTTGTACAGCCGACTTTGCTAGCGATGGTTCACTGCCTATTTACGTTCTCATTTGCCGAGACGATAGTTTAGCATAGCCTTCAGCTACGTCATTTGCTACGACCTAGCAAGGCGCCATATTCAGTTACGATTGATATATTGAATCATGTACCGTCAAAAGCGACGTTCATCATTAATGGATTAAAGTATTCCACCAGCTACGTCCGTTTTTCTAAATTCTAATTTCCTTGTCCTGTTCCAGACCTCACGCCAGCCTGCGTGAGCTAAAACGCGTGGCTTTCGGTCTCCTATAGTAACACGGTGTTGGCTCTCCTGCCAACCACAACAGTTTGAATATCGACTTACACTTTGTCAGACTTTTCTTGAATGCGGAGCTCTGTTATTCCAAATCGGTGGAATCAATAAAAAACGGAAAACTTCGTGCCACTAATGCACACAGTGCGTCATTTAGACTTAACAGCAAGATGCATAAATATACTGAAGATACTTTGATCTAATCCTCGACGTCATAAAAATTGTAAACAACATTCATGGCCAGATTTGGCTGGTTCAAATGGCTCTGAGCACTATGGGACTTAACATCTGTGGTCATCAGTCCCCTAGAACTTAGAACAACTTAAACCTAACTAACCTAAGGACATCACACACATCCATGCCCGAGGCAGGATTCGAACCTGCGACCGGAGCGGTCACGCGGTTCCAGACTGAAGCGCCTTTAACCGCACGGCCACACCGGCCGGCGGCCAGATTTGCAAACTTTTCTTAATTGCTGCTCGTGTGCAGACTCTCAGAATTGGCTGTAAGTCTGGAAAACGTAAGGTCTTCTTCAGAGTTAAAGCGAAGGTTTCATCGATATAAGATCCGAAAAAGGTTGCTTTGTCTGAAACAGCAGCACCATCAAGGTCCTTATCCTTCGTGTCGTCCTTACCGCTGCCAAAGAACTTTCATTTGTATCGACAAACTTTATAATATGAATAGCTGAACAGATGAAAAGGAAGACGATGTTGTCAAACGGTAAAGGAAAAAGGGAAGTGGAACTGCGGAAAGTTTCGTATTAGTAACCTGGTACGCCGGAAGGCTGACAAGTAAAGGACCTGAATTACTGAAAACAGTGGAGGAGAGAAAGACAAATATTCCAGTGTTTACAGAGATAAAAAATGATTAAGACAGTGATGAATGGGGAAACTACACAACGGAGTAAGAACACGGGCCGCTTACGAGTTATATATCCGTACACATTATAAAAAATGTGTGTGTGTGTGTGTGTGTGTGTGTGTGTGTGTGTGTGTGTGTGTTCTCCTCCTAAACCACTGTAACACTTTCAGTCAAACTTGGTACACATATCCCTTACTGCCAGGCAACAATTGCTGTGGGGGTAAGAACCACCTACATATCACAGTTCAGCAGATGTGACATCATATACAAGGAGATGTGTAAAAAACTGCCGCATCGAGCATGACGTTTAAATGTATTATTTCAGTGTTACTAACTATATTCGCAATAAATTTCGGAGACAGTATCCACATATGCCGCTAAATGCACCAATAAAAGCATATCGTAGTTCCACACGTAGTTTAGGAGATGTGATGTCATGAACACTGAAATTTGTGAAAACTGCCGCATTGTACGTGATGTTTAAATTTATTACTTCTTTGCTTCTAACTCTATTCGCAACATATTTCGCAGACAGTATCCACGTATGCCGCTGAATGTAAATTTATAAATATATCATTGTACGACACACAGTTCAAGAGATATGACGTTATAAGCATTGAAATGGGTGACAAAAATGGTTCAAATGGCTCTGAGCACTATGGGACTTAACTTCTGAGATCATCAGTTCCCTAGAACTTAGAACTACTTAAACCTAACTAACCTAAGGACATCACACACATCCATGCCCGAGGCAGGATTCGTACCTGCGACCGTAACTGTCGCGCGGTTCCAGACTGTAGCGCCTAGAACCGCTCGGCCACTCCGGCCGGCGAAATGGGTGACAGAAAGGTAGCATAATGCATGAAGTTTTAATACATTTATTCTTTATTACGAAGACACTCATACAGTCGAGTCAGCTTAAGGAAATTTGTGAAACCTGGGAAGCGCTATTGACAGATTTCCACTTCGAAGTTTAAACGGCTGTAGGCGGAAACGATAGCCGTCTATAGAGCTATAAAAGGCGTTGCCATACAGACGCATATAAAATCGCGTTGCAGAAACGCGAACAACTCCACCCAGCGTACAGAAACTGTCCGGGATCATGTTTCCTAATTTGGATATTGTACTTACGCATTTGTACATTATGCATATTTCTTTCTACAGTTGTTTCGTAGCTGCAAAGGTGTTTTCACGAATAAGTGGAAATGAAATTTTTCGATACTTCACTAAAAACGCATTTCATTTCTAACAGAAAATTGGCAAAATGAATGCGCGGGCGATGCCGCGTTTGTCGTCTAGTTGATGATAAATTGAAGACGCGATATATTTATTTAATAAATTGATGTCCACACGCCGCTACTCATTTCGTGAAACACACTTGTATCATCGTACTATCTGCTTTTAAATCATCAGTGAGAGGTACTTAAAAATTTAAAGTAGCAGTCGTAAAATAAAGTAATTATTGGCAAAAAAATCATTGTCGTGATGTAAAATTCCAACTCGTGTGATGGGACGAAACGGGATTTTCCACTAAGACAAGGCTTAAATTACTTTATTTTACGACTGATACTTTGCATGATTTAAGCGCGGCCAGTCGGATGGTGAGAGCCTTCTGTGGCAATTCGGCAACTCCTCCAATATGAACATACTAAAAGTGTCTCTCGGCTTTTCCAGCATCTGTTCGTTGATGGATATTCTCCAACGATAGTCGATAGTGTGAATATATACTCGCTTCAATTTCTGAAGACTAGATCAAAGTGTCGTTGTGTTGTACACATAATTACATTAATGTCGGCCTACCCATGTGCAAACGGATAAAATACCGGCGAAACACAGAAGAAAGATTTTATGATGCACATGCACCCATTCATACAATCAGAGATTTTCTTCCTGGTGCATGGATAATCCTCACAATTGAGATATATGTCATGGTACTGGTTGTTTGATTTGTCGTGTTTATGACCTTCCCAGAAATAATGATTCTGCTGTTTACGCCCCTGCGTTGTAGACAACAGCTATTGGCGCGACAATACCGCGGCTATAAAAGGGAGCAGTACATTGAGGCGACAAAAGTTATGCTATAGTGATATACACACATAAAGATTGTGTTAGTATCGCGCACACAAGGTACACTATGTGATCAAAAATATCCGGATACCTCCAAAAACATACGTTTGTCATATAAGGTTCATTGTGCTGCTACCTACTGCCAGGTACTTCATATCAGCAACCTCAGCAGTCATTAGACATGGTGAGAGAGCAGAATGGGGAGCTCCGCGGAACTCACGGACTTCGAACGTGGTCAGGTGACTGGGTGTCACTTGCGTGTACGTCTGTAAGCGAGATTTACACACTCCTAAACACCCCTACGTCCACTGTTTCCGATGTGATGAAGTGGGAACGTGAAGGGACGCGTACAGCACAGGCCAACCTCGTCTGTAGACTGACAAAGACCGCCGATCAGTTGAAGAGGGTTTTACTGTGTAATAGGCAGACGTCTATCCAGACCATCACACAGGAATTCCAAACTGCATCAGGATCCACTGCATCCTGATGACAATTAGGCGGGAGGTGAGAAAACTTGGATTTCATGGTCGAGCGGCTGCTCATAAGCCACACATCACGCCGGTAAATTCCAAACGACGTCTCGCTTGGTGTAAGAAGCGTAAACATTGGACGATTGAACAGTGGATGAACAATGTGCGGAGTGACGAATCACCGTACAAAATGTGGCGATCCGATGGCAGGGTGTCGGTATGGCAAATGCGCGGTGAACGTCATCTGCCAGCGTGTGTAATGCCAACAGTAAAATTCTGAGGCGATGGTGTTATGGCGTGGTCACGTTTTTCAAGGAGGGGGCTTCCACCCCTTGTTGTTTTGCGTGTCACTATCACAGCACAGGCCTACATTGATGTTTTAACGACCTCCTTGCTTCTCACAGCTGAAGAGCAATTCGATGATGGCGATTGCATCTTTCAACACTATCTAGCACCTGTTCATAATGAACGGCCTTTGGCGGAGTGGTTACAAGACAATAATATCCCTGTAATGGACTGGCCTGCACAGAGTCCTAACCTGAATCCTATAGAACACGTGTGGGATGTTTTGGAACGTCGACTTTGTGCCAGGCCTCACCGGCCGACGTCGATACCTCTTCTCAGTGCAGCACTCCATGAAGAATGTGCTGCGATTCCCCAAGAAACCCTCCAGCACCAAATTGAACGTATGCTGGCGAGAGTGGAAGCTGACATCAAGGTTAAAGGTGGGCCAACATCATATAGAATTCCAGTATTACCGATGGAGGGCGCCACGAACTTGTAAGTCATTTTCAGGCAGGTGTCCGGATATTTTTGATCACATAGTGTATGAAAAGGCGTTACATTGGTGGAGCTGTCATTTGTACGGAGGTGATTCATGTGAAAAGGTTTCTGATGTTATTATGGCCGCACGACGGCAATTAACAGACTTTGAACGGGGAACGGTTCTTGGAGCTAGATGCATGAGACATTCCACTTCGGAAATTGTTACGGAATTCAGTAGTGCGAGATCCACAGTATTAAGAGTGCGCCAAGTATACCAAATTTCAGGCATTACGTCCTACCACAGTCAACGCGGTGACCGACGGTCATCATTTAACGACCAAGAGCAGCGGCGCTTCCATCTACATCTACATCTACATCCATACTCCGCAAGCCACCTGACGGTGTGTGGCGGAGGGTACCTTGAGTACCTCTATCGGTTCTCCCTTCTATTCCAGTCTCGTATTGTTCGTGGAAAGAAGGATTATCGGTATGCTTCTGTGTGGGCTCTAATCGCTCTCATTTTATCTTCATGGTCTCTTCGCGAGATATATGTAGGAGCTAGCAATATACTGCTTGACTCTTCGGTGAAGGTATGTTCTCGAAACTGCAACAAAAGCCCGTACCGAGCTACTGAGCGTCCTCCTGCAGAGTCTTCCACTGGAGTTTATCTATCATCTCCGTAACGCTTTCGCGATTACTAAATGATCCTGTAACGAAGCGCGCTGTTCTCCGTTGGATCTTCTCTATCTCTTCTATCTACCCTATCTGGTACGGATCCCACACTGCTGAGCAGTATTCAAGCAGTGGGCGAACAAGCGCACTGTAACCTACTTCCTTTGTTTTCGGATTGCATTTCCTTAGGATTCTTCCAATGAATCTCAGTATGGCATCTGCTTT
This sequence comes from Schistocerca piceifrons, assembly GCF_021461385.2. Taxonomy (NCBI): domain Eukaryota; kingdom Metazoa; phylum Arthropoda; class Insecta; order Orthoptera; family Acrididae; genus Schistocerca; species Schistocerca piceifrons. Next base: position 322,057,613 of record NC_060145.1, on the reverse strand, counting down.
TGCAACGATCAACTTTATATGGTCATTCCATTTTAAATCACTCCTAATGCCTACTCCCAGATAATTTATGGAATTAACTGCTTCCAGTTGCTGACCTGCTGTATTGTAGCTAAATGATAAGGGATCTATCTTTCTATGTATTCGCAGCACATTACACTTGTCTACATTGAGATTCAATTGCCATTCCCTGCACCATGCGTCAATTCGCTGCAGATCCTCCTGCATTTCAGTACAATTTTCCAATGTTACAACCTCTCGATATACCACAGCATCATCCGCAAAAAGCCTCAGTGAACTTCCGATGTCATCCACAAGGTCATTTATGTATATTGTGAACAGCAACGGTCCTATGACACTCCCCTGCGGCACACCTGTAATCACTCTTACTTCGGAAGACTTCTCTCCATTGAGAATGGCATGCTGCGTTCAGTTGTCAGTGCTAAATGACAAGCAACACTGCGTGAAATAACCGCAAACATCAATGTGAGATATGCGACGAACGTATCCTTTAGGACCGTACGACCAAATCTTTCGTTAACGGGCTAAGGAAGCAGACGACCGACGCGAGTGGCTTTGCTAACAGCAAGACATCGCCTGCAGCGCCTCTCCTGGCTCGTGACTATATCGGCTGGACCCTAGGCGGTCGGAAAACCGTGGTCCGGTAATAAGGGTCTCGATTTCAGTTGGCAACAGCTGATGGTAGGCTCCGAGTGTGCCACAGATCCCAAGAAGCCGTGAACACAAGTTGACAACGATGCTCTGTGCAAACCGCTGGTGGCTCCATTACGGTGTGGGCTGTGTTTACATGGATTGGGACTGGGTCCATTGGTCCAGCTGGACCGATCATTGACTGGAAATGGTTATGTTCGGCTACTTGCTGACGGTTTGCAGCCATTCATGGACTAAATGTTCACAAACAACGATGTCACGGTGCTGGGCCGCAGTTGCTCACTGTTGGTTTGGATAACATGCTGGACAATTCGAGCGAATGGATTAGCCGCCCAGAGCGTCCCATGTGAATCCCATGGAACATTTATAGGGCATAATCAAGAGGACAGTTTCTGCACAGCATCCTACATCGACAATACTTTCGCAGCTATGGATCGCTATAAAGGCTGCATGGCTCGACATCTCTGCAGAGGGCTTCCAACGACTTGTTCAGTCCATGCCGCACTAAGTTACGATATTAGGAGGTATCCCATGACTTTTTTCACCTTAATCTATAGTAAGAACGGATTTCCATTATGCGATAGGCGGCACGGGTCTGGAGACAAAAAAATGGTTCAAATGGCTCTGAGCACTATGGGACTTAACATCTGAGGTCATCAGTCCCCTAGAACTTAGAACTACTTAAGCCTAACTAACCTAAGGACATCACACACATCTATGCCCAAGGCAGTATTCGAACCTGCGACCGTAGCGGTCGCGCGGCTCCAGACTGAAGCGCCTAGAACCGCACGGCAACACGGGCCGGCGTCTGGAGACAGATCGCGTGACGAAGTGGTAAAAAGAATCCTGAGATGAGGGCCCATTGGCAAATTTTTGAAACATTTATATTACGTATGTTAGTCCAAAAACTTCTTTGTTGAAAGTTCCAAGGATTTCGAAGGTCAGTCTCGTGGAACAGGTAGCCAAAAGATCAGGTTAAAAAATGTCAGCAGAGAAAACCAGTATCATCACGAATACAATAGCAGCAAAGTTTTTAGAGATTGAAATTGATCAGATAGGAAAGCACAAAAAGTTTAACAATTAGGTGAGATAATTCAATAAATGTTTTAGAAAAATCAGCCTTCAATGAATGGGCACTCAAAATTGAAAGGACAAGTAGAATAATAGAAAACGTTAACGGTAGAACAAACGCATCACGAAATACAACAATAACGTATTACAACGTGATGGTGAAAACGAAATACTTGTTCGCAAGTGAGTGTCTAACACTGAATTATAAATTAAGCAAACCAAAAATATTAGGGTGGAAACTCTTGAATAAATTCTTACATCCAGTAATAAGCCAAGAAGCGTGGAAATTATGAAAAAAAGGTAAAGTGTAAATGTTGTGTGACATTGTTAACTGAGATAGTCGACGAGATGGGTTCAGCCCTTATCGAAAAGGGTTTTCTTCTTCCGCGGGCATTGTCCTCTTTCTTGCGGATATGTGAGAGCTGTGTCTTACCGGTAGGTGTATTTATGGAAGTGTAGGTGAGTGTAAGGGATGCGTGTATAGTGTTATGTATGTCTTGTATGATGATGATGATGACGATGATAGAAGGGAGAAGGTGAACCTGCTTGCCAACACAGCGCCTACTCCTCAGGAATAGCACCAAGGAGTCCGCTGGCGGACGGATCAACATGAATAGCGGTACATGCCACATTTCATGAGACACAGCGGAGAGGTTTGAAATTTAATCCAAGATATTGGCGCAATAGACTGGTGATCAAGAACTTTACGCAACCACTTTTCCTCCCCTTGTCGGCCAAATACTGACAGTGAAAATTTCATCCACCAAAAAGATTGGAACAGGTGTACCTCTGAGTCGAGCGGTACCACACCTCGGTTACGGAGATGAGGCTTACGAAGCAACGATTGAATGTATCAAAATATAAATTTATTCTCATAAATTAAGGATAATTGTAGAATGTGATGCCACGCAACGTGGGTCTACACAAAGCTGGCGCTAATAGCATAGGCACATAGGGAACACACACGACACAGATGTGTAAGTGCACATTATTGGTGAAAGTTGAGAAAACCGTCCCGAAACACATGTGCTACAAAACACCGCTGTTTCCTGCGCATGTGCCTCGACATCAATATGGGATACCATCGCCATGCACATGTACACAGGCCGCACAATGGGTTGGTATACTCTGGATCAGGTGGTCGAGCAGCTGCTGGGAATAGCCTCCCATTCTTGCACCAGTGCCTGTCCGAGCTCCTGAAGTGTCGTAGGGGTTTGAAGACGTGCAGCGATACGTCGACCGAGAGCATCCCAGACGTGCTCGATGGCGTTTAGGTCTGGAGAACAGGCAGGCCACTCCATTCGCCTGATATCTTCTGTTTCAAGGTACTCCTACAATGGCAGCTCGAGGGGGCCGTGCGTTATCATCCACCAGGAGGAAGGTGGGACCCATTGCACCCCTGAAAAGGCGGACATACTGGTGAAAAATGACGTCCCGATACACCCGGTCTGTTACAGTTCCTCTGTCAAAGACATACAGGGGTGTACGTGCACCAATCATAAGCTCACCCCACATCATCAAACCACAACCTCCATACAGGCCTCTTTCAAGGACATTAAGGGATTGTTATTCCTGGTTCACGCCACATGAAAACCAGGCGAGAATCACTGTTCAGACTACACCTGGACTCGTCCATGAACATAACCTGGGACCACTGTGCCAATGACCATGTACTATGTTATTGACACCAGGCTTTACGGGTTCTCATGTGGACAGGGGTCAGTGGAATGCATCTTGCAGGTCTCCGGGCGAATAAACCATGTCTGTTCAGTCGTCTGTAGACTGTGTGTCTGGAGACAACTGTTCCAGTGGCTGCGGTAAGGCCCTGAGCAAGGCTACCTGCAGTACTCCGTGGCCGTCTGCGGGCACTGATAGTGAGATATCGGTCTTCTTGTGGTGCTATACACTGTGGACGTCCCGTGCTGTAGCGCCTGGACGCGTTTCCTGTCTGCTGGAATCGTTGCCATAATCTTGAGATCGCACTTTGTGGCACACGGAGGGCCCGTGCCACGACCTGCTGTGTTTGACCAGCCTCCAGTCGCCCTAGTATTCTACCCCTCATAACGTCATCAATATGTGTTCTTTGAGCCATTTTCAACACACAGTCATCATTAGCACGTCTGGAAACGCCTGCACACTTACTCGCTGCACCGTAATCTGACATGCACCAACACACCTCCGCGTATGTGGACTGCTGCCAGCGCCACCGTGCGACGACCGCAGGTCAAATGCTCCGTATGGTCATACTTAGAGGTGATTTAAAACCACAAACCGCCCACCAGAGCGTTGTTTCACCATGTAACAGCATTATCCTTAATTTATGAGCATGAGTGTGGAAAAAATCTTAAAATTTGAAAAAAAAAACTGTCCAATCTTTGTGAAATGATTTTCCCAAAAGCAATGAATAAAATACACTAACGAACGTTTGACGCGCGTTCGAATGATACCTGAAATCATGTACAGAGAATGAAGTGCCGATTGAGGATTAAAAGTTTAGTGTTTAACATGGAATAGAGGATATTTGTCCGGTGGATTACACTGAGGTGACATTGGAATACCTCCTCTTGTCCGACGTCGTGCAGCAACTCGACGTGGCATCCCGACTTGTCAAGAACTTAATGAGTCGTTGGAAGTACCATGCAGAAATATTGAGCCATGCTGCATCCTTAGCCGTCCATAATCGCTAAAGTATTGCCCTAGCAGGACCTTGTGCACGAACAGACCTCACGACTAAGTCCCATAAATGTTCGGTAGGCTTCATGGCGGTCGATCTGGTAGGCCAGACCATTCGTTCGAATTGTCTAGATTGTTCTTAAAACCAGTTGCGAACATTTACGTCCCGGTGATAGTGCATTGTCATCCATGAAAACTGCAACGCAGATGGCTGCAAATGGTCTCCAAGTAGCCGAACGTAACGATTTTCAACCGATGATCGGTTCAGTTGGACCAGAGGACCAGTTCATTCCATGTAAACACAGCAGCCCACACCATTATGAGCCCAACACCAGCTTACACAGGACCTTGTCGATAATTTGGGTCCATGGCTTCGTGGGGTCTGCGCCACACTCGAACCTTGCTACCAGCAGTTATCAACTGAAATCTGGACTCACATGTCCAGGCCACAGATTTACGGTTGTCTAGGGTGCAACCGATATGGTCACGAGCCCAGGAGAGGCACTGTAGGCGATGCCGTGCTGTTAGCAAAGGCACTCGCTTCGGTCGTCTGCTGCCGTAGCACATTAACGCCAAATTTTGTCGTACTGTCATAACGGATACGTCGCACATCCTACATTGATTTCTGCGGTTATTCCACGCAGCGTTGCATTTCTATTATCTCTCACAGCTCTACACAATCCCAAACGCTGCTGCTCTCGGTCCTTACGTGGAAGTTCGTGGGGCACTGCGTTGTCTGTCGTAAGAGGTAATGCCTGAAATTCGGTATTCTCGGCACACTTTTGATTCTGTGTATCTCGGAATATTTAATTTTCTAGCGACATCCGAAATGGAATAGCCAGTGCGTCTAGCTCTAGCTACCATTCCGGGTTCAAGGTTTGTTAATTCCCGTCGTGCGGTCTCAATAGCGTCGGAAACCTTTTCACAGAATCACCAAGAGTATAAATGTCATCTCTGCCACTGCACACCCCTTTTATACCTTGTGTACGCGATACTACCGTCATCTGTGCATACAGTTAGTTACCCATGCTTTTGTCGCCTCAGTGTACGTAGACCGTGGAGTCTGCGATACTATTGCTATGTGAAGTCAAAGCGGTATAATATTTTACTTCTTGAGGTATGTAAATTCAGGCGCTTAAACATTTTACCAGTAGTTAATACTTTTTTGCAAATCATTAACCGTAGCAGCTGAGACTTCCGTACATTACTGAGATAAGGATACCACTGAATGAAATTCGGCAACCAATTCTAACTGCCATCTGATGAGCGTTCCAATTTTATTATTTTTACCGATTAACCTTTTTCTGACTACAAACGCTGATCAGGAAAATGTTGTCAACATTAATGGGCAGAAATGCACTACTTTTTTCCGCACGCACATCCCTTTTCTAGTATTTTTACGGTTCTCATTGTATAAAAATTTTCGGCCTCTAAAATTGGTGAAATTTTATCACATATACTCTACAGACTAGACGAATATCTCATAGCCACATTGCAGCATGAAGTAATATGAACAATATATGCGAGGCAAGTATTTCCTAGAACACTCGAATATTTCCGTTCGAACGTTGAAGTAAAAATGTGATTGACATTGCTATGCAGAAATCAAGTATTGTTGCTGTGTGATCTACGATTTCAATTTTATTCTATTTTTTTATATTCAGCCTACCGAAAATTTATGGGACTTAGTCGTGAGGTCTGTTCGTGCACAAGGTCCTGCTAGGGCAATACTTTAGCGATTATGGACGGCTAAGGATGCAGCATGGCTCAATATTTCTGCATGGTACTTCCAACGACTCATTAAGTTCTTGACAAGTCGGGATGCCACGTCGAGTTGCTGCACGACGTCGGACAAGAGGAGGTATTTTTCGTATCGAGGGAAATATGTGAGCAAAAACAATTGTGTCACAGCAATAGTGCAGGCGACATTACTTCTTGCGCCACAAGCATTCTCTTTCCTGATATTTGAACGATTCTGTACTGAAACATTTATGAGACTGAAAAATTGTTGGATCTCTGCTACATCTTCGAGTATAGATGACAAAATTATGTCAAGTCCGTACGACAGTAGACTGCGCGCTCTACGTAATCCACTAGCAACTGTATTCTGTTACTAGATGAAATCCAAAGATTTTGAGTTAAACATTGAACTTTAAAATCTCAGTTGGCACCTAATTTGCTGTACATGATTTCGAGCAACATTCAAAGGTACGTCAACTATTTCCCTAATCAAATCATTTCCCTAAACATTTGGACATTTTTCATTTTTTATTTTCAAGTTGTATTCAGAAAGCTTGAAATATATTTATTATTATTAGAAGTATATAGGTCAAGAGAAATCAGAGAATTGGAATTTATGCTTGATGTAATATTTATTTTATTTTTTCAACGTGAAAGAAAGAAATGTAGTGTTTCTAATATGTTGAGAAGTGGAATTCTGATAACTTCAACTTTTGCACCTCACTTCATGCTTCAAACATTCTAATGTCGAAGTGGCGTAAGATCCCTTGCCGCTAGCAGCTCTGTTGACAACATATAACAGTAAAGTGCTAAGAGCTGCAGAAGAAACAATAGTCATCTGTCGAGCTACACCACACGTTGGCCAATTGAGATACGTCATTTGTCCATTTCTCACTCTTCGTTTGGTTCAAATGATTCAAATGGCTCTGAGCACTATGGGACTTAACATCTATGGTCATCAGTCCCCTAGAACTTAGAACTACTTAAACCTAACTAACCTAAGGACAGCACACAATACCCAGTCATCACGAGGTAGAGAAAATCCCTGACCCCACCGGGAATCGAACCCGGGAACCCGGGCGTGGGAAGCGAGAACGCTACCGCACGACCACGAGCTGCGGACTCTTCGTTTGGTTGTGCAAATTCGGGCAGTAATCCATTGTGTAATTTTTCCTCAGAGCAGTAATTAAGTTTTACTTTCAATCAGTGACGTATTTGTTTTTGCAAATCTAGACCTTGCCATGTTCAGTTTGATGCCCTATTTGTAAACCACCTACTTTTGTTGGCTATGAAAATTTGGACAAAATTTCAGTGTATAGTTTCTAGGAATCTTGCTTTTGCTCCGCTCGAACATTAGATCAAAATACGGAACGATAAGGAAAATAAGGCCGTGCGGTAGCGTTCTCGCTTCCCACGCCCGGGTTCGATTCCCGGTGGGGTCAGGGATTTTCTCTACCTCGTGATGACTGGGTGTTGTGTGCTGTCCTTAGGTTAGTTAGGTTTAAGTAGTTCTAAGTTCTAGGGGACTGATGACCATAGATGTTAAGTCCCATAGTGCTCAGATCCATTTGAACCAGTTTTTGAGATTTTTAGAAAAATATTTTGAAATGCACGCATAAAAGAAGAAAGAGATATTTTCTGAAGGAAACTGTCAAATTTAGATGGACTCCAAGAGAAAACAGAAAGACATGGTGAATAGACGAAAGAATATTGGAGAAAAAGAAACGAGTTAATGGAAACGATTTGAAATTGTCAGTCGATCCTTAACTGGTCAAAACGGAAGGACAAAAAATGTCATTTCGGCGAAATTTCAGCTGTCGTCTTCTTAGAGGCTACACGACACGAACCAGAATTTCTTCAACTGCACACAATATTTATCGCATGTAGCGGGTACCTCATTCTCCCCACAGACTATTTGTCAAACTTTTCTTGATCGCACAGCTCCTTTGTTCTGTTTCGGAAAATTGCCGCTATGATTTTATGTTTGGTTGCTGCCAATAGGCCGAGTAACAACAAAAGCACTCAGTGCAGCAATCAACTAACCATTATGTAGTGAATGCCATATAGTGATGCCGGTTTGTTTGTTTATAACTGAATATTATATAGGACGCTATCCATGACTTCTTGTTCTTTTGAAATTGTAGTAGCACATAATTTTTCTTTCACTGTGAGAAGAAGTCTTACTACTTCTCGAGCTTTCATCACGTCCAGTCTTTTCCTTTGACTGTGTGAAGCAAGTGTAGGCTACGCAAAAGCAGTTGTCCGATTTCACTGGGGTAATAGTGGCATGAATGGAATATCATGATTTCCCATCCGAAGAAACAGGACACCAGTTGCGTTAAAAAACGTCGGCGTTCTTGAAAAACAGTTGTTGAAAGTGATATACAAAAATATAAAAGACTGGTCCTTGTGGCGGATGGAGACATGCGAGGGGAAATGCTGACGTAGTCGGCGCTACCAACAGAAATTGCAACGTTTAGCTTCACCACGCAATTTCCTATATGAGGTTTACCACGCAATTTTCCTGCATCAGCGTGAGAAAAGATTTACTTCGACATGTAGCTAATGACAAATTAAGAAAATCAGATATGAAAAGTTAAGTGGAATGAGATATTGCACGACAATGCACCATTTACACACTTGTTAATTAACAACACAATAGTCGACCAAAAAAGGATTGTACTACAAGCTTTTCGTCTGTAGATAGTCCCATTATTAACTTAGGAATTTTCAGGTTAAGTATGTTTTCTTTCAATTCTTGCTCTAAGAGGGTACGCAGGCTGCTGGGTTGTTGATGTACAGAATAGCTAATAATAAATCAATACTAAAATACACAACTCTAAAACTGGCAGTATGTTTACAATGTGCAGCCAATATTTTTATAGGCCGATATGTTGACATTTTTTCCTTCGATATAGTGATACGTTTTGTTGATATATCTAGGTCTGATAAAAAAACTTTTTAAATATCGAAATATCGGATACCCGATATTTTTAAAAATATCAACAGGCCTAGTACGAAGCTTGAGACGCCTATATAGAACCAACGCTGCACGAGGCAGGCGGTGTTTATCCAGCGTGTCAGTGGAAGGGGGTTGAATGTTGCTAGTGTTCAGTCGTCATTTGACTGCCATTATTTCAGTTTGTGTGCAAAATAATCGCATGACATACTGAAATTTAAAATCTGTAATACATTATTGAAAAATGTATTTTAATACGTTTTTTTGCTGCTGCTCCGCGTAAGAGCTCTTTACTACGAGCTGTAACAGTTACGTTTACAGGCAATAGGCTGTAGAAGCGGACAGAGCCTTTTGCAAGTATCATCTGGACTTCAGGATTGCTATTGAGAATGTGCGATGTTTAGAGTAGCTGCTAAACTTGGAAACAAGTGCACTCGGCCGTGTTGGTGGGCAACGTGGGGAGTTGCAGACGTTGCGCAGGAATGTCAATGAGCGAGGGCTGAATGGAGCAGGGAGAGGCGGCGGATTCCATTGGCCGCACTGGAATGTGGCGCAGGTGTGGCGGCGCGCACCGACGGCTTTCCAATATTAATTGGCAGCGCGCTCTCCCGCCAAGTCTGTGATCTAACAGGTGGCTAATATGTTACTGTCGCCAGGCCGCGGCGCGCTGCCCGCAAGGAGCCTCCATTGTAATTGTAAAAGAAGCCTGCCGCAGCCAGTTACTTGGGGAGCGCCAGCGTGCTCAGTTGCTAAGGAACCGGCGCGCTGACAGTTCCTACATCTCGCTGCCCGCTGGCTAACCCTCTCGAGATGCGTCGCGTCTGAAACTGGGATGTAAATTTCGTAACACCGGGCGCCTTTGTAAATTTTATTACCATTTGGTGTAAGCAAGGTGGGGGAAAGCAACGTGATAATTTATCGGGTGATCAAAAAGTCAGTATAAATTTGAAAACTGAATAAATCACGGAATAATGTAGATAGAGAGGTACAAATTGACACACATGCTTGGAATGTCTGGTATGATTTTTTTTTTTAGTCATTTAATTGAAAGCTTTGTTGCTTTGGTAAAAATAAAATTGGTTCTTTTTGTCGTGACAGAATAAATTACTATTAATCACACCAGATTTGTCGGAGAACAGTAGCAACATGTGTAATTGATCCAGCTTTAAGAAATTCTATTACCTTTTAGCGGAAAATTCGTGCGGTACTCTCCGACGTTAGAAAAGTCGTGGTGTTCCGTTCGGAGCAGGAGGCGGCTGTCTTTTCTCATTCGCGATATCGAAAATTACTAAAAAAAATGAACAGAAATTTTTTTTCGGAGGAAGATCGCGCGGAGAAAACAGACAGAAGTTACATGAAAGAAACCTAAGGGACCAACTAATTGGATTTGTACGAACATATAAACGGAACTGAAAGAACTAGGAATAAATACCATAACGATGTCGTTACGACAGCCTCCTGTTCCGACAGAACACACGCTGGATCATATGCTGTATAAATCTTTTAAACAGGAAAGATTATCACAAGTATAATTAATGAAAATAAGGTTGAGAGATTTTCTTTGAAATTAAATAAACTTCAAGGCTTCAAGTATTATATTATGAAACGGAAACTTACATTAACATGGCCACCCATTGTGGCGGTGGAGCGAATTTTCATGATATACATTCTCTCTTGTTTGTGGCTACATATATTTTTTAATCACTTAAACTTTTAAAGTTACAATAAAATGATTATATCAGTATGGAGCACAATACTTTTGCGTCCGACTCGCAACACATTCACAGAACAGCTAGAGAGCGGCGCGGCTCCCTGCAGAAGTAAAAATTGGCAATTGTTATTTTGAAACATAGGTGCATCGTTTTTTTTTTTTTTTTTACTGATCGATAGCAGCGTATAACAGTTTATAGCTATCGTGATATTCTGCGCTTTTCAGGAGCGCGGCAAAGATATCTGGTTACAACATTCATTGGTATATGTTAAAAGTTCGCACATACTGACGCGAATACAGAAAAAAAAAACTTTTACATGTTAAAAATCGCAGTGATAAAGGCTGTAATGTCACAAATGACATGGGGTTTTATTAGAACCAAAAATATACAAAAGTTCAAAAATGTCCGACAGATGGCGCTTCATCTGATCAGAATAGCAATAATTAGCATAACAAAGTGAGACAAAGCAAAAGATGATGTTCTTTACAGGAAATGCTCAATATGTCCACCATCATTCCTCAACGATAGCTGTAGTCGAGGAATAATGCTGTGAACAGCACTGTAAAGCATGTCCGGAGTTATGGTGAGGCATTGGCGTCGGATGTTGTCTTTCAGCATCCCTGGAGATGTCGGTCGATCACGATACACTTACGACTTCAGGTAACCCCAAAGCCAATAATGGCACGGACTGAGGTCTGGAGACCTGGGAGGCCAAGCGTGACGAAAGTGGCGGCTGAGCACACGATCATCACCAAACGACGCGCGCAAGAGATCTTTCACGCATCTATCAATATGGGGTGGAGAGCCATCCTGCATAGACATCGTACGTTCCAGCAGGTGTTTATCTGCCAGGCTGGGGATGATGCGATTCTGTAAAATATCGGCGTACCTCTCACCCGTCACGGTATCATTTACAAAACCAGAATCACGCATTTCCTCGAAGAAAAAAGGCCTGATAACGGTATATGTGGTAAATCCAACACATTCCGTGACTTTCTCGTCGTGCAATGGAGTTTCCACGACAGTTCTAAGATTTTCGGTAGCCCAAATTCTGCAGTAGTGGGCGTTGACAGACCCTCGGAGCGTGAAATGAGCTTCGTCGGTCCACAACACGTTACTCAACCAATCGTCATCTTCCGCCATCTTTTGAAACGCCCACACCGCAAATACCCTCCGCTTCACTAAATCGCCAGGTAACAGTTCATGATACCGATAGATTTTATACGGATAGCATCGGAGGGTACGCCTAAGTGCCAACCAAACAGTAGTGTATGGAATGCCGGTGCGACGTGCGACTGCGCGAGCGCTGACTTCCCCGTGCATAGACGAACCCGCTACTGTCTCCATTTCTTCCTAAACTGTCTCAGCAGCATTACGCCTTGTGCTCGGTCAGTCACTTCGGGGTATATCGTCTAATAAACAACCCGTGGCTTTGAACTTCGAAATCGTTCTCGCCACAGCTGCATTTGTCAACGGACCTTTACCCGTTCGAATCCCCTTCCTATGGCGATAGGATCGTAACGCTGAACTAGCACATTCCCCATTATGATAATACAGCTTCACTAAAAGCGCCTTTTCAGGTAACGTCAACATGCTGTGACTGCAGGCGCATCTGATTCTCTCTCTCATTACAGCTCCTTTTATACACAATTGTCATGCGCAGTCACTGACGTTTTGCTGTCCAGCGCCATCTGTCGGACATTTTGTGAATTTTTTTTTTGTTCTAACAAAACCCCGTGTCATTCCAAGGATGTGTGTCAATTTTTACTTCTCTATCTACATTACTCTGTGGTTTATTAAGTTTTCAAATTTATACTGACTTTTCGATCACCCGGTACTCAGAGAGGGTAGATACGTCAAATAGAGTATAATTCTCTAAGTAACCATAACGGTCATAAGACGGCAGCTAATGAGCGATGTGCGCGCGGGAACTTTTCCGGTAAGGGACGGTATTTTTCGGTGTGTCTAGCGCGCCAGTTTTGTCCGGCCAAAACAGCAAGCAAATTAGAAAAATGGGTGAAATAGTTCATGAAGTTTTGAAATTTTGGGAAAACACTCTTAGGGTATGTTTTTGTTAAGTCTCGTCGCTGCTGCTGTGGAGTCCGAGTTTGTGAGCTCGGCCGGCAGGTGTGGCCGAGCGGTTCTAGGTGCTACAGTCTGGGAGCCGGCCGAAGTGGCCGTGCGGTTAAAGGCGCTGCAGTCTGGAACCGCAAAACCGCTACGGTCGCAGGTTCGAATCCTGCCTCGGGCATGGTTGTGTGTGATGTCCTTAGGTTAGTTAGGTTTAAGTAGTTCTAAGTTCTAGGGGACTGATGACCTCAGAAGTTAAGTCCCATAGTGCTCAGAGCCATTTTAACCATTTTGTGAGCTCGTGAAACGGCTTCTGGTGCAGTACAGCGCTAAGACAATTTCTCCGTGCCACTATTACACAGCTATGCCCCAGGGTCAGGTAACAGGATAGAAGGAACGAAGGGTCTAACAACACTCCAACAAATTAGTAACATAGTCATACAGCTTTAAGGTTTACTTTATGACTTGTTGAATTATTAAGTCTGCAGCACTACTTGTAATATTATACAAAAAAGGCCCTCAATGGCTAAGTATCTGGAACCGCGCGACCGCTACGGTCGCAGGTTCGAATCCTGCCTCGGGCATGGATGTGTGTGATGTCGTTAGGTTAGTTAGGTTTAAGTAGTTATAAGTTCTTGGGGACTGATGACCTCAGATGTTAAGTCCCATAGTGCTCAGAGCCATTTGAATGGCTAAGTGCAAATAATCGTAGGTAAACTTCACAGTACATAGCAAATGCAATTACAACAACTGTGTGTTCAGTTCTGCGTGTTCACTAAACGACGATCCCTGTGTAAGTCAGCCCTGGACGATGATCCATAACCAAGTGGGCGAGAGCTGCTCTTTTATCTTCTGAGTAGTCTTCTGTCCGTGGTCGTCCAGTAAATGGCGGATTGTACTCAGCCGGCAATTGGCCGAGGCGAAGTCGACATCTTCATCCTAAGGTTGCTCTGGTGGAACTCTTGCAAGTGGCGAGTATCTATAGCACTGGCACCGGCTCCCATATTTGCGCCTGTGGTACCTTTGCCCTGGCGGTGTCTTGTTCGGACGACACAGCAAATTTAGCAGTATTGATTCCTAGCCTTAAAGGGGGAAAAAATGTAAATTAGCATTCCAAATTAATAAAGGAGGAGGAAAGTGCCATTAGATGGCGGTCGCACGCGTATTGTCGCCCGCAATACGGACGGCGCAGCGCGATGAAACTGCAACGCTCCGTGCCGAGTTCGGCGTGAAGCGGCTAGTATAAATTAAAAAATAATACACGGACCACCATCGATAATTTGAACGAAGCGTGGCCTGTGTCCGACTGGTGTAGGTCGCACGACGACGTCACTGCTAGTGGACGGCGGGCCGAATCATTCTTTGCGTCACTCGCGTGAAAACTGCAGCAGGATGCAAATTAAATGATCTCAGGGACGTGGAGCCATATACGCCGTTTGAAATTAATGACTGAACACGAGAAGTGTTATGCCATGTACGTCTACTAACAATGGTCGTCGGCGCCTCTTTTCCAGCCGTGAGCGTCTGAAAAAACATAAATAATAAAATATTAATAACAAAGTGACATGGAGGGTTGAAATTTAGAAATGAAAATCATAGTAAAGTTAAAGTTAACTATATTATAAGCACTTAATTTTAACATAGATTCATACATAGTCATGACAATTGCGTCCGTACCTAATCAGAGCAGCGGGAACAGAACAAAAACCGACGGACGCTAGACAAAAGAATTAGACATAAACTAGACAAAAGAATTAGACATAAAAATGACTGACGAAATTAAACAGAGGTTGTACGTCAGCAGATACATCGAGAAGTACACACAGATGAAACTATAAGACAGGATGTAATATGGAATCTCTGACTCCGTAAGTGTCGGAAATAATTTTAAAAGCAAAATAAATACTACTAATTAAAAAGTAATACTACAGTTTGAAACACAAAAGTTCCCTCCCCTATTGTGTGAGCATTCCTCTGCCCCCCCCCCCCTTTATTCAGATTTTATTTACTTTTTTTCAGTTTTTAGGAAAAGCAATTCATTTTTGCAAGGCACCTATTATGACAAAAATGTTTCTAATGAAATTCTGCTCAAAGATGATAATATGCATGTTTTAAACAAGACAGTCAGTTTTCGAGACATTCTATCTGGAATATTAAAAATGTTTTAGCCCGTGAGTTTCGCATACTTTTCAATTTCCATTTTAATTCAGTTAAATCTTTCTTCTGTTTCTCCACAACTGCTTGCCTTTTATACGTAGAGACACATATGTAGCACTTAAATGTTAATACTAAAATCCGAAGAAACATAAAAACAAACAAAAAGGAGATTGAAATCCTTTTAAAATTTACATTTACTGATTTAGGACCATTCTTCTATAAAACTCCTTGTTCAGTATTATGCATCTTTATGTTTATAGTGGAATCAGAATCATTTCTCATGAAAATTAAGAATTATTGTAGAAGTAATTAACAATTACTGTCTTCATAATACGTTTACAATTATCATAGGTGCAACACCAACACACTAAACTACCACAATATCTTATGAACAGATAAGCTGCTGTATATCATTATTTACAGAAAACCGTCCTCCCAAATCGTCTGTCAAATCACTGCAAATCAGTTTATGCCACATTTCTCCTCGACAGCTTTTACGTATTGTTTCGCAGCTTCAGATGATCTTCAACTCCCGTAATCTACTTTTGCAGTTCTCTGGTTGATTAGTTTCTTTATATCACGTTGCTAAATATATTCACGTCGACATACCTTATGAACTTCAAGCATTCCAACGATTTGTGGAAGGATATGAGCTTCATCCTTCCGTTCCTTGCTACACGTATCAAAGTTTCCAATCCCTTCGTTACCTTTGATCTCTCTCCTTCCGTAATAGATTTCCAGCAAATAAAACAGTTGGTTAGGTCCAGCATAATCAGGGCAGGTTTAACCTTCAGCGACAGCGGTAGGGGAACTGAGTGAATCGGAAGGACAGTTCACAGTTTTCATTGTTGGGCACACAACCCTGATTTCATCAGTACTGAAGCCACAAGAAATTTCATTAATTTGAAAATATGGGAAATATTTGCAAATTCTTAATTACTGTTTTCATTTACATAAATGACCAAGCAGCAAAAGCTGCAAATTGTGCATTAACAGAATCCTGTGCCGACACTTATAACTCGAAAACCATTCGTCTGGTTTAAAATACACTCAAGATCTCTTTTGTGTAGAATTTTACAGGGAATATCTTTCGTGATTATAGATCTTTCTAAAAATGAATCATGCTGTGCAAAAATTAAAAAAGTGGAAGAAATTGGGTTTTGTTGGGGGAAACGTGGGACGCGCCTGTCTACAGGAGGAGGGAGGTCTTTCTCTTTCTTGCTATTACACCTCATATGTATATTTTCCCAAAGTTTCCATACTTAAAAATTATTTTCCCCCATTCGTTATTTTCCCCCATTCGTTAATTTTTCTGGGTATAAGGTATTGCTATGATTTTCGAGAGAGCACGCGAGTCATTTCTTCGACAGTGTCATCTTTGTAGCGGTGTTGGAGGCTGCAATTTCAGTCATTTACAGCAAAAACTTTGACTTGAGAAGAAAACAACGTCTAAAATTTAATTTCTGCTTTTTTGTTTTACAAGTCTCGATTCATACTTACTGGGCTAATTTATTTTTTAGAATAAAATTTCATTCATCGTCCCTGAACAATAACAAAAACTGAAACACACAGGTTTTAAATTTCATCGTTAATAACGTTGCATATTATAGTATCAAGTATCTACTATGACAGTGCTGTTTCTGTAGTACACCTTATTATTTTAATAAATACTTTTGTGTATTTCATTAAATTGCCAAGCTTTACCCGAGAAATTCACCTGTAACGTAACGAGACAGCGATAGATATTAAGCGTTTGCCTAGCTTTAACTGTTCATCTGTAACCACTATATCCAGCCAGTCTAATTAGTAACTGCGCTTTTTAGCACGTCAGGAGCTAGCTGGGACTGTTAGTTTAAATGCTCGCACATGAGTTCTGTCGTTGCTGATTAGCTGTCGTTTTATGTCTGTAACTTCATGACGCTGCATTCCCGACTCATAGTTACCAGGAAAATTATGCTCATTCGACGTGCCATTCCATGTGCCCACCTTATTATAATTAAATACTGCATGATTATTTCGCAAGGTTTTGCATTTTCTGATGGGAAGATAGTGGGAAATTCTAGTTTTTCTTTGAGTACCTCGTCCGCCAAGAATATTGGTGACCAGTAGCACATACTATTTTTCCATGACTGTTTTGAAGAGCGGTTCTATGCTCAGTCCAAACTACAGGCTTAAGTTCTTTAGCTAGGATAATATTCTGCGCCCTGGACCATGTCTGATATCCGTCTTACCTTGAAGTATTATTTTCAACTGGTTCTATTTATTGTTTCGTATTACATGGGCGAAGTATTCTAATTTTCTTTCCTTGACGGCATTAAAATTTCTAGATCTTTGTTCATACGCCGCAACCCTGTCACATGTGGGACTTTCCCTTCGATACGCCAAAACTTAAAATGCCTCCAATTTCTTATCTAATATTGCGATAAATGCCCATAACTCAACTCCGTAGAGTAGAATACTGAACCCGTGACGTCGAAGTAGTCGAAAGCGAAGTGCATTACTTACACGGGTAGGACGAAAATATGAAAACACCGCGAGGAATGCGTGCTTGAACGGAAATGCAGATGCTAGCAAAATCCGCATATTGCGCTGATGTGTTTGACCATGAACTGCACCTGTGCAATGTTGTCAATACGTTGCAAGTGTGAGTCGTTGTCTGGACAGCTTCCTGAGTGCATTGTATCGGAGCTAAGTGAATTCTAACGTGGGAAAATTGTTGGTGCTCATGTGGTGGTTGCGTTCTCAACCAATGGAGCCGAAGTGTTTGGTATTTCACAAGGCACCATATCGAAGATTTGTAACTCATACAGAGTAACCGGAAAGTCACAAAATGGACGAAAATGTGTGTAGATTGATCGCGACAAACGGTCATCGAAGAGAATTGTGACGAATAGTAAGTCGACGACACGTGCAAACCTCACTGCAAAACTGATTGTCGACCCGCGAACTCTCTCATAACTAAAACAACACGAAGGGGGATCCATAAGCAAGGAACTGGGGCGAGATGGAATTCCAGACCACTCATCAGCAACACAAACGCCCATAACAGAAAAACGTGGTTCTGAAGCCATAAAGTAATTTTTCGGATGAGTCCGATTTCACGCTGTTTCCTACTTCTGGTCGAGTTGACGCCCCAAGAGTAAAGCATGATTGGTGTTCGGTGATGACTTGGGCAGCCATGTGGTTGTATTCCATGGGCACCTCAGGTACCCTGCAAAGTCGCATTACTGACAAGGATTGTCATTTTGACTGATCAGGTCCATCCCGTAATACGAGGCGTGTTTTTTTTTTAAGTAAGGTCTGTTTCAAAACATAAGTACACAACGAAAGGTTATTTCAAAAAAGTAAATTTGTTTTCAGAAAGTACATACTTCACTCTATTTTTCGACATAGTTGCCAAGCTTGTTCATACACGTATCATAACTCTCAACCAATTTTAAAATACCCTCTTCATAAAAACTTGCCGCCTGCTCCGATAACCAAAAGTTCACTGTGACGTTTTCACGTCGTCGTCGTCATTGT
The DNA here is from genome assembly GCF_021461385.2 of Schistocerca piceifrons. Classification (NCBI taxonomy): domain Eukaryota; kingdom Metazoa; phylum Arthropoda; class Insecta; order Orthoptera; family Acrididae; genus Schistocerca; species Schistocerca piceifrons. Next base: position 322,039,040 of record NC_060145.1, on the reverse strand, counting down.
AACTGTTGCCACTGAGGTGTTGTTTGAGGTGGAGGAATAGATGGTAATCGCTCGGCGCAAGATCAAGACTGTAGGGTGGGTGGTCTAAAACTTCCCAGCCAAAACTGTCCAATAAATCGCGGGTCTGACCTGCAGTGTGAGGTCTTGCATTCTCATGGAGAACGACAATTCCCTTCGTCAGCATGCCGCGTCTTTTGTTTTGAATCGCTCTGCGTAGCTTTCTCAGGGTTTGGCAGTATGCTTCTGCATTGATAAGTGGCACCTTGTTGCATGAAGTCGACCAACAAAACACCATGCGTACCCCAAAACACCGGTGCCATGATTTTGCGCTGGGACAGAGTCTGTTCGGCCTTCACCTTTACAGGCGAGTGTGTGTCTCCATTCCCTGCTCTGTTGCTTCGATTCAGGCGTGGTACGCGAAACCCTTGTTTGGTCTCCAGTTACGATCTGACTCTAGAAGCCGTCACCTTCTTCGTGATAACGAGTCAAGGACTTCATTGCACACTCAAATCTTTGGTTTTTGTGGTCCTCTGTTAGGAGTTTCGGGACCCAATGGGAGCATAGTTTCCTAAGCTTTAGATGTTCAGAAACAACGTTGTAAATCCCTTATCTCGACATGTCAGGAAATTTGTTTGAGAGACCTTTATTGTGAAGCGCCTGTTTTCTCGAATCCTCGCTTCAACATAAGCCACAATTCGTCTGTAATCAAAGAAGGGCGACCGGAGTGGTCCTCATCATGGACGTTGTCACGGTCATCTTTGAATTCTCATACCCACTTACACACTTTGCTTTCACTCATAATAGGATCACCGTACACTTCGAAAATCTGTCGATGAATTTCTGCAGTAGACAAGTTCCTTGCTGACAAAAACCGTGTCACTGAGCGAACCTCACATGGGGCGGGCGAGTTGATAGTCTTAAACATTTTGAAAGCATAGAGCAGAACCGTAAAGGTTGGCTACAGAGCTGAAACTGAGCACAGTTGTTCCCGAGGCATGCCGTTACACGACGCACGCGCTCGTTGCGGTATGCGCGCGAACTACCAGTGTCTACAACAAAACGGACCTTACTTGAAAAACACGCCTCGTACAACGTTTGTTTCCTGTTGGTGATGCTGTGTTCCAAGACGACAGCGTCGCTATACACACAGCTCTCATCCTCCAGGACTGGTTTTGTGAGCACGTGGATAAAATGTCGCAGTTCCGCCAGGCCGCCAGAACTAAATATTAAACCTTTATGATCCGCTTTGGAGAGAAGGGTGCACGATCACTATCCACCTCAATCGTCGTTCCCTGAACTTGCCACTCTTTTGCAGTTTTGCAGGGAGAATGGTATTCCTTTGAAAACCATGCAGATTTCGTATTTATCCTTTCCGAGAGGACTGGAAACTCTTTTTAAATGCCATCGGTTTTCCAACACCGTATTAGGAATGGTTATGTGTTTGTATTATTTCCATATTTTTGTCCATTCCCTGACTGTGTCACGGCTAGTCAGAATTTTTCTCATTTTATGGAAAGAAGTTCTCGCCTGTCCAATTCTGCAGCGAATTTTGTGAGGGGAGTACCATTTATAATTGGTTTGACACCTCAGATATGTGTCTGATGAAACCCTTTCGATCGTATCATTATCGAGTGAAAAAGTGCCACGAATTTCGTCTCGGTTTCTCTTGACACTAATCCATTTTGTCTTCTTGAAGTTTAAACGTAGCACCATGCTATTGCTCTCTTTAGTGACAACGTTTAGTAGTTCTGGCAGACCTTCAAGACTGGTTGTAAGACAGTATCTTCAGCATGTCTGATGCTATTGGCGATAATTCCATTAACCGCCACTCCTTGTACTGTCCATCAAGAGCATCTGGGAAAATCTTTTCAGAGTAGATGCTGAAAAGTAATGGGGAGAGGATATATCCCGGGCGAACTCTTTCATAATCGAAACTTCTTCCGACAGCTGGCCATCGGTACTAATACCAGGACTTTGGTTCCAATGCAGATATACGATCGATCTAATATCATAGCCATCCAGTCCCAATTCAGCTCAGTTTATCATTCAGAACAGTGTCAAAAACTTTTCCATAATCGACGAAACAAGCATAAACATCGACATACATATAACGCCATCGTTCAGATAATGCTTGAAGACCGAGTAACGCCTCCGGAATCCAAAATCACCCAATCCAGACTGAGTCTGGAGTGCTATCCTCTCATTTACGGTACATACTCAAATGTAGCATTTTAAGGAATAATTTCAGGGTATGACTCATTAAACTGATCATTCTGGAGTTACTGCAATGCTTTGTACTGATATTTTTGGGAAGTGGGAGGGACGTTGATTTGAACAAGTTATGTTGTATGACACTGCTTCGATGCCTGTTGAATAAATCAAATAGCAAGGAAAAAAATCATTCATCCTTGAGTAGCTATAGTACTACAGTGTATTTCGTCAGGACCTGAAGCCTATCCCCTCTTTGATATTGTTATGGCATGCTGGGCAAATTAGTTTCAATTGAAGTAGTATTGCACTAAGTTCGTTGCTGATCCCTGTAACACTCATACGAAAATAATATGAGAGTTAAGTCACCTTCTGATGTTGAAGCACATGAGTAAGTTGGGAAGTCTGTAACGCATATCCTGTGCCTTTTGCATGTGGTTGGAGAAGTTCGCATAGTGGAAACGTACCCTTATCGTGAACGTTAAGCAGCGACCACAGCCGCGAAAAACCGAGAAAAAGAGCTTCGGCTCGAAGTAGCATGTCCAGTGAGGACGGCAAACCGCGCCGCGTGCACTGAGCGTTGTCGAGCTGCAACGAAAAGCTCCGGACAGTCTCAGCACATTAAAGGAAACGGCTTGTTCGTGCTCGCACTGTGTGGACAGGATTGCCCGCTATTGAGCCGGAGCGAGTCGGTTTTGTACAGATAGGAGGTCTGTCTCACAATGAATTTCGAATGAAATCATCAGAAAATAGTAAATTTAGTAGCTATGCACCGAGAAAAGCTCGAATTTATGGACACTAACCATAATGATTATCACATTTTAAAAAGTCCTAGTGTTCAAAGCCTTCTGACGAGAAGCGGAAAAAATTTTCGATCACTCAGTCACTTGAAGTAAATGTACTTCCGCACGCAGGAAATGAGCATAGGGGAGCAGATGCAACAATCCCACATCGTTGCTCTCGATAATGTCCTAATGGAGGTGGTTTAACGTTGCCTTCCGCCGACCTGTTATGAAGCGTCAAACGTCAATCCTGTGAATGACTGTGATGAAAGGCCTGGGGATCAGGGACGTAACGTTCAAATGGCTCTGAGCAGTATGGGCCTTAACTTCTGAGGTCATCAGTCCCCTAGAACTTAGAACTACATAAACCTAACTAACCTAAGGACATCACACACATCCATGCCCGAGGCAGGATTCGAACCTGCGACCGTAGCGGTCGTGCCGTTCCAGACTGTAGCGCCTTGAACCGCTCGGCCACTCCGGCCGGAGGGACGCAACGCGGCCACCTCTTCTCCGCCTAACGGCCAAATACTGACAGCGAAAATTTTCCATCGCCAGAATTCGAGCCAGCTTACTTCACAGTCGAGCGCCAGCGCCTAGGCGTACGTTAGCGACCACAGCTATGGAGATGAGTTCTCCATCAATACTGGAGCGTAAATCACGCAGAGTATCTCCGCCACGTGTCTTTCGACGTTTCAGCACTAGTGCCACACAAGGACGACATTTTCTATAATTTTTCCCGTTCTGCCAATGATAAACAGCTATGAAAATAGCGTTTTTAGTTTTCAGAGTGTCGTCTTCAATTTTTACCGACAAGCGTACGCACACTGGATCACGCTGCGCACCTACGAACATACTTCAAGTGGTTCAAATGGCTCTGAGCACTATGGGACTTAACATCTAAGGTCATCAGTCCCCTAGAACTTAGAACTACTTAAACCTAACTATCCTAAGGACATCACACACAACCATGCCCGACGCAGGATTCGAACCTGCGACCGTAGCAGTCGCGCGGGTCCAGACTGAAGCGCCTAGAACCGCTCGGTCAAACGGCCGGCTTGCGAACATACTCCATTCTGCACCGTTCTCAGCTACTCTCGCATCTTGCGTTTGTGCGCAGCGCGTCGGGTTTGGACGCGGCCTTATGTATCGTTTTTTATGGAAGCAGGTCGCCCATTATATTATTGACGGTGTTGCTGCCATCGTGTTTCTGCCCAGTCCTCTTTCCATACAGCATCTGACCTAGTTTTTAATTTTGCATATTTTGTCCTTTGTGAATACGTCTGTGAGGTGTGTTATTGATTCAAATGCTCTTCGGAAGTCCAGAATTATTGCATATATCTCACTGTCTTCACCCATAACGTCCATGCTGGTTGCCACGGAAAAGGTCATTCTGTTCGAAATAACTCAATACATTTGACCTCAGAGCAAGTTGTAAGGTTCGACAACAGATGGATGTGAAGAATGCTGAGCGGTAGTTTTTTGGATCACTTCTGCTACCGTTTTTGTTTATAGGTGTGACTTTCCAAGTAGCAGACACAGATTTCTTGTTCGACGGATCTGTGGCTAGTGCTCAAGACGTATTGTTCGCTCGGTCGTGCAGAATCGTACAGCCACGGAATGTTTAAAAGACGGGGCTCACACGGCTGCAAATTCTGTATAGAGCCTGACAGGGTTCCCATCAGGTCATGGAGCGTTTGAAGATCACCCTGGTGGTCTTCTTACAAACCTACTTCATTCATGTGAATGTAAAATAACTGGTATTCCGTGAGGGTAAATATAAAATAACTGGTATTGTGTGGGGGATGCCAGTAAAAATTGTACTCTGTTTACGTTCAATCTGAAATTTGACAAATACACTCCTGGAAATTGAAATAAGAACACCGTGAATTAATTGTCCCAGGAAGGGGAAACTTTATAGACACATTCCTGGGGTCAGATACATCACATGATCACACTGACAGAACCACAGGCACATAGACACAGGCAACAGAGCATGCACAATGTCGGCACTAGTACAGTGTATATCCACCTTTCGCAGCAATGCAGGCTGCTATTCTCCCATGGAGACGATCGTAGAGATGCTGGATGTAGTCCTGTGGAACGGCTTGCCATGCCATTTCCACCTGGCGCCTCAGTTGGACCAGCGTTCGTGCTGGACGTGCAGACCGCGTGAGACGACGCTTCATCCAGTCCCAAACATGCTCAATGGGGGACAGATCCGGAGATCTTGCTGGCCAGGGTAGTTGACTTACACCTTCTAGAGCACGTTGGGTGGCACGGGATACATGCGGACGTGCATTGTCCTGTTGGAACAGCAAGTTCCCTTGCCGGTCTAGGAATGGTAGAACGATGGGTTCGACGACGGTTTGGATGTACTGTGCACTATTCAGTGTCCCCTCGACGATCACCAGTGGTGTACGGCCAGTGTAGGAGATCGCTCCCCACACCATGATGCCGGGTGTTGGCCCTGTGTGCCTCGGTCGTATGCAGTCCTGATTGTGGCGCTCACCTGCACGGCGCCAAACACGCATACGACCATCGTCGGCACCAAGGCAGAAGCGACTCTCATCGCTGAAGACGACACGTCTCCATTCGTCCCTCCATTCACGCCTGTCGCGACACCACTGGAGGCGGGCTGCACGATGTTGGGGCGTGAGCGGAAGACGGCCTAACGGTGCGCGGGACCGTAGCCCAGCTTCATGGAAACGGTTGCGAATGGTCCTCGCCGATACCCCAGGAGCAACAGTGTCCCTAATTTGCTGGGAAGTGGCGGTGCGGTCCCCTACGGCACTGCGTAGGATCCTACGGTCTTGGCGTCGCTGCGGTCCGGTCCCAGGTCGACGGGCACGTGCACCTTCCGCCGACCACTGGCGACAACATCGATGTACTGTGGAGACCTCACGCCCCAAGTGTTGAGCAATTCGGCGGTACGTCCACCCGGCCTCCCGCATGCCCTCTATACGCCCTCGCTCAAAGTCCGTCAACTGCACATACGGTTCACGTCCACGCTGTCGCGGCATGCTACCAGTGTTAAAGACTGCGATGGAGCTCCGTATGCCACGGCAAACTGGCTGACACTGACGGCGGCGGTGCACAAATGCTGCGCAGCTAGCGCCATTCGACGGCCAACACCGCGGTTCCTGGTGTGTCCGCTGTGCCGTGCGTGTGATCATTGCTTGTACAGCCCTCTCGCAGTGTCCGGAGCAAGTATGGTGGGTCTGACACACCGGTGTCAATGTGTTCTTTTTTCCATTTCCAGGAGTGTAGTACTAGAGACTGAAGAAATTGACAGCGATTGTATAAAGTAATGTGTTAACGTTCACCTAACGAGTAATTTCTAAACAGTGGACCTGTGAAGATACAGCTCTGGATTACGCTGTCGAGCAGGTGACTGTTTTTTCGTCAGTTTTGCGGATGGACGTTCTTGCACTCGAGGCGTTGGTCAGATGAACCGTATCTCGATATGCAGATATCGGCATTTCAGCGCAACTGCACAAAGTAGTTAGGAGGAACACCGTCTAAGTTATGTTTATAAAGGAAGATTGCGCAGGGTTTTGTGTTGGAAATCGCCTCTAGCAAAAAGGAGAAACATGTAACAGCACGTGCCATAAACCAACAGCGGCGGGTTTGTGGTCTATTAGCCTGCAGGTTATTGTTATGTGATGTCCCTGCTCTCCTTTATCGGGACTGCGTGACTGGAATGAGTCCAGGAGGGCCATACTCAACATTATGCGGAATCTCAACCACCCTATACGACTAGTGCCCGAGAGGACTGACACTGTTCACTCGGCCGTACAGAATCAAACAGCTACATCATGTATGTTGAGACAGAAAAGTGCTTGTCTGCAGCAGGACAAGTGTCTTCACATATAGCGTGACGACATTTTGACGAGCAGAGGCTATTAACAAGGCAAACGTAGTGACTGCTTCTCTTAACACAGAAACAGAGAGAGGCATGCCATTAGTGGCGTGTCTGACAACATGGGTCACATCAGTGGAACGACATAATCTTGTCATACTAGTTGCAGTCTTACGTACAGCGACACAATAGACATTTGTGTGTGTGTGTGTGTGTGTGTGTGTGTGTGTGTTTGCGCCTGCGCGTGCGCAGTCTCTAAGGAGAATAAACATTGCCAGGCTTCATTCGTCATTGTCATACATGCCCAGCACGTGGCGTGATGGTGTCCTGTACCTCTGGGTATACAACACTATCACATCTGTTTTGCACAGTTGGTAATTTGGACAGCAGCCTGACGTATTAACTTCGACGGCTGTGTTTTGTCTTCGAGGTTTCCATGACGTTATCTTTCTACAAGATAACACATGACCGCATTTTGACCATGTTAGCCTGACATAATTTGATTCAGAGAGTGTTCGAGTGTTGCCGTGGCCATCAGATTCTCCAGATCTCTCACCCATTGAAAACGTCAGCTCATGGGTTCCCGGAGACTTGGAAGCCATCATGAGATCTGATGTAGAGTTCAAGCAGCATGGAATAACATACCAAAGTCTGTTAACAACGCTCCGTTCGACTCAGTGCACAACTACACCGAAGCGCCAAACAAACTGATATAGGCATGCGTATTCAAATACCATAAACGGGCAGAATACGGCGCTGCGGTCGGCAACGCCTATGTAAGACAAGTGTCTGGCGCAGTTGTTAGGTCGGTTACTGCTGCTACAATGGCCGGTTGTCAAGATATAAGTGAGTTTGAACGTGGTGGTATAGTCGGCGCACGAGCGACGGGCACACTATCTTCGAGGTAGCGATGAAGTGGGGATTTTTCCCTTACGACCATTTTACGAGTTTACGGTGAATAACATCAAATCTTCGACATCACTGCGGTCGGAGAAAGATTCTGCAAGAACGGGAACAACGACAGCTGAAGAGAATCGTTCAACGTGATAGAAGTGCAACCCTTCCGCAAATTGCTGCAGGTTTAAATTCTGGGCTACCAACAAGTGTCAGCATGCGAACCATTCAACGAAACATCATCGATATGGCCTTTCGAAGCCGAAGACCCACTCGTGTACCCTTGATGACCGCACGACACAAAGCTTTACGTCTCGCTTGGGCCCGTTAACACCGACATTGGACCGTTTATTATTGGGAACATCTTGCTTGGTCGGACGAGTCTCGTTTCAAGTTGTATCGAGCGGATGGACGTATACGATTATGCAGACAATCGTATGAATCCTTGAAACCTACATGTCAACAGGAGATTGTTCAATCTGGTGGAGGCTCTGTAATGGTATGCGGCGTGTGCAGTTGGAGTGATATGGGACCCCTGATATGTCTAGATACGACTCTGACAGGTGACACGTACGTAAGCATCCTGTCTGATCACCTGCATCCATTCATGTCCATTGTGCATTCCGACGGACTTGGGCAATTCTTCCACGGTAATGAGACACCTGAAACGTCCATAATTGCTACAGAGTGCTCCAGGAACGCTCTTCTGAGTTTAAACACATCCACTGGCCACCAAACTCCCCAGACATGAACATTATTGAGCATATCTGCAAAGCCTTACAACGTGCTGTTCAGAAGAGATCTCCACCCCGTCGTACTCTTACGAGTTTACGGACAGCGGTGCAGGATTCGTGGTGTCAGTTCCCTCCAGCATCACTTGTTTCTTTGGCTCTTCAGTGTAGATTAGAGACGTTGTTGCCAGAGGTGTCAGTGATGTATACTAATTTTCGCATCCTGTATACTCTCAAAACACTCACCTGTTTAATGATGGATTCTTCCTACTGTATTCCATAAGTACAATAAGTAAAATTGGTGTTTTTTATGGCCAGGTGTGGATTTCAATTTGTGCCTGCATTATCTGGTCGAAAATATCCGGACGTGCCTATACAATGCGGAATTGACCACTAGAAGTCACGAGAGGCGGACCCCTCGGCATAAAAGGAGGTAGGGAATACTGTGTTGTCAGTAGAAAAGCAGTGACAGGAGAGTGGGTCTGGTAGGAGAGCTCTCTGACTTCGACCGTTGACCAGTCATTGGATTTCACCATGTTGTATTCAGCCCTGCTAAAACTGCCCAAGTTGGCTGTTGATTACGTGATTGTGAAGTGAAAACGTGAATGAACAATCACAGCTAAACCAAGTCCAGGCAAACATCACCTAGTGACAGACATGAACAATCACAGCTAAACCAAGTCCAGGCAAACATCACCTAGTGACAGACGAGGACTGCAGAACATTGCGCAGGGTTGTTGTAAAAAGTCGCATGAAAACAGAGGAAGAAATCACTCATGTATTCCAAACTGCTACGTATCAGTTCATCTAGCGCAGTGACTGCGCGTATTGCGTTAAAAAGACTGGGATACAGTGGTCGAGCAGCTCCTGATAAGCCACACATGGTTGCAGTCAACGCTAAGCGACGCTTGGAGTGGTGCGCCGCTACTGTGCAGTGGACGACTGGAAACGAGTGCTTTGGAGCGATGAATCACGCTATAACCTGTGATATCCGATGGAAAGGTTTGGGTGTGACGAATGCTAGCTGCCATCACGTATAGTCCTAGTGCCAACAGTGAATATGGGGTGGGGGTGGGGGTGTGGGTGGGGGGTTGCGTACACTATGGTGACTATTTTTAGTTGTTAGGTTGCGATGCCTGTATTACGATTAAGACAGCGTTAAATGCGGAAGGATGTGAACTTACTTTACAGCATTGTGTGCGTATAGTATAGGAAGAGTTCGAATACGATGATTGTTTATCAGCATGACGGTGCACTCTGTCAACTGGCTCCAAGCACTATGGGACTTAACATCTGAGGTCACAAGTCTCCTAGACTTAGAGTTACGTAAACCTAACTAACCTAAGGACATCATACACATCCATGACCGAGGCAGGATTCGAAGCTGCAACCGCAGCAGCAGCGCGGTTCCCGACTGAAGCGCCTAGAACCGCGATCGGCTGCACTCTGTCATGAAGCATCGTGTGTGTGGCAGTGGTTTAAGGACAATAATATTCTTGAAACGGACTGACCTGCCCGGAGTCCCAACCTCAAGGCAATGGAACACCTTTGGATGAGTTAGAAAGTCGACTTCGCACAGATTCCAGGGCCCTACATAACTACCTTCTCTGGTTTCTCCTGTTAAGGAAGAATGATCTGCTTTTCCTCCCCAGTCATTCAGACATCTGACTGACAGTTTCCCCATTGGAACCACTGTGATGGCTTTTTTTAGTTGTTAGGTTGTTATCCCTGTATTACAATTAATACAGCGCCCGCATCTCGTGGTCGTGCGGTAGCGTTCTCGCTTCCCACGCCCGGGTTCCCGGGTTCGATTCCCGGCGGGGTCAGGGATTTTCTCTGCCTCGTGATGGCTGGGTGTTGTGTGATGTCCTTAGGTTAGTTATGTTTAAGTAGTTCTAAGTTCTAGGGGACTGATGACCATAGATGTTAAGTCCCATAGTGCTCAGAGCCATTTAATACAGCGTTAAATGCGGAAGCATGTTAGTACATTTTACAGAACTGTGTGCGTACAGTAGAGGAAGAGTTCGAAGATGATGATTCATAACAGCATTACGGTGCACTCTGTCGTGAAGCATCGTGTGTGTAGCAGTGGTTTGTGGACAATAACATTCTTGAAACGGACTGACCTGCCCGGAGTCCCAACCTGCAGACAATGGAAACCCTTTGGGATGAGCTAGAAAGTCGACTTCTCACAGACCCCAGTATACTACATCACTACCTTCTCTGGTTTCTCCTGTTAAGATAGAATGGTCTGCCTTCCCTCCCAAGTCATTCAAACACTTGACTGAAAGTTTCCCCCTCGGAGCCACTGTGGTGGCTTTTTTAGTTGTTAGACTGCGATCCCTGTATTACGATTAAGACAGCGTTAAATGCGAAAGGATGTCAGTACATTTTACAGAATTGTGTACGTACAGTAGAGGAAGAGTTCGAAGACGATGATTGTTTATCAGCATGACGGTGCACTCTGTCACGAAGCATCGTGTGTGTGGCAGTGGTTTGTTGATAATAACATTCTTGAAACGGACCGAACTGCCCGGAGTCCCAACCTGAAGGCAATGGAACACCTTTGGATGAGTTAGAAAATCGACTTCGCACAGATCCCAGCGTCCTACATCACTACCTTCTCTGGTGTCTCCTGTTAAGGAAAAATGGTCTGCCTTTCCTCCCTAGTCATTCAAACACCTGACTGAAAGTTTCCCCATCGGAACCACTGTGGTGGCTTTCTTAGTTGTTAGGTTGCGATACATGTATTCCGATTAAGACAGCGTTAAGTGCGGAAGGAGGTTAATACATTTTACAGAATTGTGTGCGTCCAGTAGAGAAAGTGTTCGAATTCGATGATTGTTTATCAGCATGACGGCGCACTCTGTCATGAAGCATCATGTGTGTGGCAGTGGTTTGTGGACAATAACATTCTTGAAACGGATTAACTTGCCCGGAGTCCCAACCTGAAGGCAATGGAACACCTTTGGATGAGTTAGAAAGTCGACTTCGTACAGATAGCAGCGTCCTACATCACTACCTTATCAGGTTTCTCCTGTTAAGGAAGAATGGTCTGCTTTTCCTCCCCAGTCATTCAAACACCTGACTGGAAGTTTCCCCATCGGAGATCAAAGCCGTCATAACGAGGAAGAGTGGACACAATATTAATGTCCACGATAGATGCCCAGATACTTTTGATGATATAACGTAAAAACATGTCAGAGCTGGTCGAGAACGTCCCAGTATGCAACATCGATACAGTTTCTCCCTTCTATTGTATAAGGCCAGGTCACGCCTGTTCCAGTGGGCTGCAGCTAGCGGCAGGCGAAAAGCCAATAGGAAGGTTAGGAGGAAGAGGCTCGCCGTTACGTTGCGACGTCAGCGCCTCGGTGGCAGAGCCAGCCCGGTTTCTTTCAGCTCCCCGGATTACCAGAAGAAAGGGACAGTGTTGGAGCGCCCTTTAAAAGATGCCGTCTGGCTCCTCGTTTTCGAAGCGTGGCGCGTGATGCTGGCGGGCAGAAATCAATACGGCAAGGCCGCGGCACGCAGCAGGTGACAGAGAAGCCGACGCCGCCGCCGAGCCGTGTTAAGAAGTCCGCCAGGAACGCGAGCCGGGCGCGATCCCGTGGCGCGCATCGATCCACGTCAATTACCTCTCCGGCGCTCATCTCGCCTCCGCCGGCGTCGATTCGCTCTGTGATTGACCGCCGGATAGACAAGCTCAAACCCCGCACGTCACACAATGTGACGCCTGCGCGTGCTAGCGGCTAACCGGAATGGACTGTGTATCCGCTTTTAAGCGTTTGCCTTCACACTTGCCTCACGCCACTCTCGCTCGCCGCGCCAACATGCCTGGACGCCCGAAGGGAAGACGAGGAGAACAAGTTGCTGCGATCGTTAGCCTCCTGGGCCAAGCACTCGGACTGGACAGCAAGCAGAAGAGAAAGAAACCTGTACAGTGCTTCCGCTGTCACAAGCTGGGGCACTTCGCCGCGGACTGCACAGGAGTACTCGCGTGTTTGAAGTGTGCAAAGTCGCACCCCACACGCGAATGTACGAAGCCCAGGGAAGCCGCTGCTACATGTTGTAACTGCGGCGGTTCACACGCCGCCAACCACCGTGGCTGCAGTTACCTCAAGAGCTGTGGCCGCGGGAAGGAGCGGCACACACACCGACGGCGAATTACCGCGCAAGAAGAGGTGACAATGAATCAAGAAACGGTAAACGCTCTGCCCGCGCATCACGCCACTGACACTTCTGCTGGTGCTGTCGCGAGTGGAGGACCGTGCTGCTGCAATCCCTACAGCATTCACAAGATCGACGATGCTGTCGCCAACGCAGTTGCCGCTCTCAAATCTGCCATGGCCGAGGTGGACGAGGTACGCCTCCAGCTCGCGCAGCTCCGCGAGTTGCTGGCCTGCAAGTCTCGCAAGGGGCGAGAAGTTACGACTGCCACCATCGCCACGCAGACGGACGCTCTCCCGGCTCCTGCGGTAACGCAGGGCGCTGTGGGGGTGCCCACGGAGGTGGCGAATGAGATGTCTGCCCCCTCCTCGAAAGGGGAGGGCCTGCGGAAACAAGATTCCGAGCCAGCTCCACCAGCAATACGAGATGATGCGGCCAAAGGCATCGAAACGTCCGCCCGACCGCCCTTCCGAGGACAAGGCGGAACAGCCGCTGCTGGGAGATGAAGTCACAACTGCTGCACCCATCCGAGAACAGGACACAGAAGAGGTAGTCAACACGCCGCCAGCAGAGACAGAGATGACTGCGCCAGGACTGCTGAAGATGGTCGCAAAATCATTGCGTGACAAGACGTACGCGCATCACAATACCCCGTACCCTTTTACCGACTCCAATGTTCCTAAACCACCTCTACCCCATAAGCCTTATGATTTCGGCTGGGCAATTGCAAATCTGACCGCCGTCGTCCCTAAGAGGGACTTGACCTTATAAACCGCTTCCCTATTTTTATCGACTATGACTGGCAGCGCATAATCGCTGCTATTCCGAGAGTTAAGCAGAAGAAGAAGAACAAACATTCCTCTTCCTCGCTCCGCTAGTTTCCTAGCACCCACTGTATTTTATCCTGTCGAGCGCAGACAAGTTTTAGCTAACCCTTTAAATCCCAGTCAATTTTATCTTATATTCGTGGAGTAAATGTCAATTGACAACAGACTCCGTTATTGTAGACCACCTCAGGGGAGGTTGTCCATACCAGAGAGCAGCAAGCAAGAACTCTGTTGCGTTTCCCCTGATGTTGTCCAGATGTTCCGACTTTCGCAGAACGTTCCAAATTTTAGGGGTGACTTGACCCATCGCGTGTAAGCTTTACGTGGGACGCAAAACATTCCGCCTTCGGGACACTAATAATAAGTCGAAAAATAGGGTGTCCCATAAATCTTCTTCTTTCTTGGCTCTACAGCTCATGATGAGCCTTGGCCTCTTCTACAATTTCCTTACATCTCTCGCGGTCCTTTGCCAATACTCTCCAGTTTCTATAGCCCATCTTCCTAAGATCTTCGATTACTCTATCTTCCCATCTGGCTCTTGGTCGACCACGTCCTCTCTGCCCTCCTGGCTTTCCTTGTAATATTCTTTTTGGTACTTCTGTATCATTCATGCGAGCCACATGTCCCGCCCACCTCAGTCTGGATGATTTCACTGTCCTTCTGATGGGTTGGTCTTTGTATGTGGTATACAAGTCATGGTTGTATCTTCTCCTCCATCTTCCTCCTTCACAGATTGGCCCGATAATTTGTCTAAGTACCTCTCTTTGAAATGCATCCATTGTATCAGTATCTTTAGTTGTTAATGTCCAGGCTTCAGAGGCATATGTAAGCACTGGTCGTATAAATGATTTATACATAGTTAATTTCGTGGTACGACTCAGGAGCCTTGAGGATATAAGTCTTGTTAGGGCAAAATAGGCTCTGTTGGCTAGTATTAATCTCTGCTTAATTTCAAAGGAGGTATCATTTAGATGTGTAACTGTCGAGCGCAATTGCCCATTGTTATTACATTTGGCATATTTTCTCTGTGTGCTTTTCCAGCTGCCATATATTTTTTTGTTCATTAATAATTAACCCCATGTTCCTACTGGCCTGTTCAAGAGCTGTAAATGTCTCTTCCGTTGCTTTTTGGGTTCTTGCTATTGTATCTATGTCATCTGCTTAGGCCAGTATCTGCACCAATTTATAGAAGATCGTTCCTCTGTTCAGAAGGTTTGCGTTTCTCATCACCTTCTCCAGGGCGGCATTAAAGAGAAGGCATGCCAGTGCATCCCCTTGTCGCACTCCATTTTTAATACTCAGTGTGTTGGACATCATTCCTCCTATTCTTACACCACCTTGTGTTTCGCTCATTGTCACTCTCACCAGCCTTACCAACTTTCTAGAGATACCCAGTTCATCTAGAGCTCGATATAACTGCTCTCTATTTATGCTATCATAAGCTGCTTTGAAATCTACAAAGAGGTGATGCGTGCCAAGGAGATAAGATGGAGTGTGTCAATTACAGAGGGATCACACTAATTAATTTGGGATAAAAAATACTCTCTAATATACATTCGACAGAATACTCCCAATCAGACAGAGGGAAACGGGGCCGTACCAATGCGGATTCCTTCCTGGGAAATCAACCATAGATCAGATATTCACCTTATGACAAGTCCTATAAATAACGCAACTTTTGAAATGCCACCATTTCTGTATTAGTAAGTTGGCAGCGCTAAACGTTGCACGATTTATAGTAATGGAGCGCCTCACGACGGAGCAGTGTGTTGTTCAAAATGTGTGTGAAATCGTATGGGACTTAACTTCTAAAATCATCAGTCCCTAAGCTTACACACTACTTAACCCAAATTATCCTAGCGACAAACACACACACCCATGCCCGAGGGAGGACTCGAACCTCCGCCGGGACCAGCCGCACAGTCCCTTACTGCAGCGCCCAGACCGCTCGGCTAACCCCGTGCGGCAGCAGTGTGTTGTCATAGTGAAAACATTACTAGAGCTGCGCTCTGCCAAATAGTCTACGTGGAAAATAGAAAACTTTATTTTGAGAACATATGAAGGTAGTATCTGATCCCGAAAGAACAGATACCATTGATGACTGTGCAGCGTCTCTAGAATGAAATGATAATTAAATCGACACCCTAGCTGTAAACAAACGTTGATATACTTCATTGGGGACATGTTGAATATATGTGCCCTGACTGGGACTCGAACCCGGGATCTCCTGATTACAAGGCAGACGCTCTATCCATCTTTTTATTTATTTATTTTTCTCAATATAGTTCGTTGCGTATGGTCTGGGCGGACGTCACGAGACATCCGTTCAAGCTGATCGTTGATTCCTTGACTCAGTTTCTTTTTTTTTTTTACAGAGAGCACGCAGCCCTCTGACCGAACACGCTGAGCTACCGTGCCGGTGTCGATCTGATCCACCGAGGGCACAGAGGATAGTGCGCCTGCAGGGACGTATCCCTTGCACGCTCCCCGTGAGACCCACATTCCCAACATGTCAACATTACTACATTCGTAGTGCGCCTAATAGATGTCTGCCCATCACGTTCATTACTTGTGGCAGATTAATCTACCAAGTCCCGTACGGGTTAGTTCATAGCGTGTGCGTTCGCACAAGAAGGTCAATGGCTGGGTAGCCATATTTTTAACTATATATGAAGGTAGTATCTGTTCCCGAAAGTACAGATACCAATTATGACCGTGCAGCTTCTCTAGGGCACACATTTTCAACATGCCCCCAATGAAGTATATCCACGCCCATTTGCAGCTAGGGCCTCGATTTAATTATCATTACATTCTAGAGAAGCTGCACGGTCATCAAAGGTACCAGTTCTTTCGGGAACATATACTACCTTCATATATAGTTAAAAATATGGCTACCCGGCCATTGACCTTCTTGTGCGAACGCACACGCTATGCCCAACTCGTATGGGACTTGGTAGATTAATCTGCCTCGAGTAATGAGTGTGATGGACAAACATCTATTAGGCGCACCACGAATGTAGTAGTGTGGACATGTTGGGAATGTGGGTCTCACGGGCAGCGTGCAAGGGATAAGTCCCTGCAGGCGCACTATCGTCTGTGCCCTCGGTGGCTCAGATGGATAGAGCGTCTGCCATGTAAGCAGGCGATCCCTGGTTCGAGTCCCCGTTGGGGCCACACATTTTCAACATGTCCCCAATGAAGTATATCAACGCCTATTTGCAGCTAGGGTGTCTATTTAACTGTCATTTATTTTGAGAATTTGAGTAACCCAACCAGCGACGATGTTGGGTTTCACTATTATATAGTTTTCTTCAGAAAGAAAATTGGAAGAGCGCATATGATGATGGTATCTGGGATAATCTTAATTAGTGTATTTTAACTGCTGTGTAGCGCCGCTTTGAGCAATATCACGGCGCTGATAATCTGGTATGGGAAACGTCTACATTCACGGATACGTAATGACAAATACGTCTTTAACTTCATCACAGACATACCTCCTAACAGACACTCCGCAGCTCGTGGTCTAGCGGATAGCGTTGTTGCCTCTGGATCACGGGGTCCCGGGTTCGATTCCCTGGGGGCTTGAGGATTTTCTTTGCCCGGGGACTGGGTGTTTGTCTAGTCCTCATCATTTAATCATCATCATCATCATTCGCGAGTGTGGCAAGATTGGACTGTGTCGAAATTGGGACTTCGTACGAGTGCTGATGACCGCGCAATTGAACGCCCCAAAAACCCAATATCATCATCCTAACACACAAAAAGACAGCTATTTTTCATGAGCTTCACTGTTCACTACAGGAGTTTCAGATTCTGATTTAGAGGAGTTTGATTCTGTGTTTATTTCCGACATTGTGGTTTGTTTCTTTGTGCGTCTGGAGTATTGGTCGCGACTATTTTTTGGAAGTCAAAGCAATCGATTCAGATGACTACGTACTACCACATGCAATATTTTTGCGAAACTTGTCGTATTTCCATTTAAAACCTGATTCTATACAGCTCGTTCAGCTCTTCTTTTCTTTTTGCAGAACCAGATGCCCATTTTCTCTTGGAGCCTGAGCCTGAAATGTTAAAGACAAAAATGTCGTATATTGTAACCTGTAAATAATAACATTGTACTTCTCTACGTAAGTACCCCTTACTCCACCAACGTAACTGTGTCGCGCGACGATGGGGTGAAGATGAAGTAAAAGCTGGTCTCTGCATTGAGATGGAGATTGAGGGGCGGTAATATATCCTGCATCGCTACCAACTCAGGCGCCACGTACCTATCAGCGGGTATCGGTAGAAACGGCACGCGGAAGTAACAACGTTTCGTGAAAGTGTATTACACGGAAGTTAATGTTCTAATGTGATAGTGATTTGTAGCAATGAATTTTACCCCGATGAGCCAGAAATAGTTTCATCGCTAATTGCTTTATTAAGTATCACTGAGCCCGCATTCACAAAGCAGCTACATATAATACCACAACTATTTTTGTGCAGCTTCCAAGTCACGAAAGAGCAAAGCGACGCCGTTACGACGACACACTGTACACATTATAAAACGTACTATACATCACAAACGTCCGAAATGAGTTAATAAGATCAGAAATGGACTCAAGTCGGATTGAAATTTGTGCCACCCTTAACGGATTCATACGTTCATAAATCATGGCTCAAAATACGAAGTTTCGTGAGTTCTTTTATTTTACCGGTGGCATGGGGACGTCAAATGGCTCGGAGCACTATGGGACTTAACTCCTGAGGTCATCAGTCCCCTGGAACTTAGAACTACTTAAACCTAACTAACCTAAGGACATTACACACATCCATGCCCGAGGCAGGATTCGAACCTGCGACCGTAGCGGTCTCGCGGTTTCAGACAGTAGCGCCTAGAAGCGCTCGGCCACCCCGGCCGGCCATGGGGACGACAAAATCTCATGAAATTATGTTGTGGAGTAAAGAGAGTGAATTACGGCACGTATCGTCTAAATAGACTATAATACAAAAAAAAAAAACACGACGCACCACAGAGGGCTATACAAATTGGTCATAAATTGAATCGACGGAAAATGCAAAATTGTAAATTAGGGCAGCCGATGGATGAATGTGTGACGATGCAGTGCCATTTCACCGCGCAGTTGGCAAGTATAGTAAACCTGGCATAAAGCGTCCGCTAATTTCATTCTGTGTACTTAGTTGGACAGTACCTATACCTCGGAGACAGGTTCGTGAACAATATACGCAGATGTCACCATTTGAGAGAGGACATATAATTGGGCTCAGAGAAGCCGGTTGGAGTAATCGGCGAATCGCTCGATATTTGAATATGAACTACGTAATTATTCGATAGTGTCTGAGAAACGAGCGAACCATGGTCGAACACAGCGTCAACAAGGAAGCAGTCGACCTAGAGAAAACGTAAGGACCGAACAGTCGCGAAGAAGTAATCACAGCCCCGGATCCATCGTTATCATCGATCCGATGTGCAACTGGTGCTTCATTGGCCACAAGGACCTTTAATAGGCAGCTCACAGAAAGGGGCTTGTGCCAACTGTCATTGGCCTCTGCATACTAACAAGCCAGTTTGCGGTAGTGTCGAGCACGTTAACCTGCAATCTCATCGACTGGAGCAGAATTGCGATCAGCGATGAGCCGCGCTTCGAACTGAGCCCCGATGACCAACGAAGAGGCGGTTCTAGGCGCTACAGTATAGTACCGCGCGACTGCTACGGTCGCAGGTTCGAATCCTGCCTCGGGCATAGATGTGTGTGATGTCCTTAGGTTAGTTAGGTTTAAGTAAGTTCGAGGGGACTGGTGATCTCAGAAGTTAAGTCCCATAGTGCTCAGAGCCATTTGAACCAACGAAGAGGGTGACCGATGGAAAAGTGTTTGGAGACGCTGCGAACAACAGTAGGATACCAGCACAGCTGTCGCCCGCCATACGGCGCGACAACTAGGACTAGGATGCTGGACCGCTTTGGTTGTTATCCGCAGCACAGCGGTACGTCTCGGGCATACATTTCAGCGAGATAATGCCCGCACGCACATGGTGAGAGTTTGTACTGATTGTCTTCACACTTTGTCAAACTCTCAAACTCTACCTTGGCCAGCGAGGTCGCCGAATCTCTCCGTAACTGAGAACGTTTGGAGAATTATGAGCAGGGCCCTCCAACCTTCTCGTAATTTTGACTATCTAACGCGCCAGTTGGACAGTATCTGGCACGTTATCCCCCAGGAGAATATCCAACAGCTCTGCCAATCAATGCCAAGTCGAATAACTGGTTGCATAAGGGCCAGAGGTGAATCAACGCATTATTGTCTTGCTTAATTTCTGAAGTTCTTTCTCTTGAATAAATCATCCAACCTTTGTGAAGTTGTAATTTGTTTGTTTGAACATGTATATCACATCTGCTGATTTCCGTCTCATTCGCTTGACTCCTTCATGATGCGTCTTCTTCTTCTTCTTCTTCTTTTTAAATCTAAGAGTGTCTATTCTGGTCGTGAGAAATTGGCCCCTCGAGGCAGAGGATGCTTGGAGCGTTATTTGTCTGTAGAAGTCGGTAGTCGTCGTTTTCGGAATAGTTGCCAATCTTTGCGATTTAGTAATAGAGGAAGGTACATTATTACTGGTTCGTTTTAGTATACCGTCTATAAATTCTACGATGCCTCGTAGGTCGGTTATACTCATTGATACACAAAAAATGTGCGTGAATGGTTAGCTGAAGAAAAAAATTAAAAAATTTTTTTTCGTCTGTTGGTGTGGTGTCACCACCAGACACCACACTTGCTAGGTGGTAGCCTTTAAATCGGCCGCGGTCCGTTAGTATACGTCGGACCCGCGTGTCGCCACTATCAGTGATTGCAGACCGAGCGCCGCCACACGGCAGGTCTAGAGGGACTTCCTAGCACTCGCCCCAGTTGTACAGCCGACTTTGCTAGCGATGGTTCACTGACAAATTACGCTCTCATTTGCCGAGACGATAGTTTAGCATAGCCTTCAGCTACGTCATTTGCTACGACCTAGCAAGGCGCCATTATCATTTGCTTTTTATCTTGTGATGCATGTACCGTCAGACCGATGTTTACCAATTATGGATTATAGTTAAGTATTCCAGAAGCTACGCACTTTTTTTACTGGACTCAACTCCTTTAACTGTTTCAGACCTCACGCCAGCCTGCGTGAGCTTAAACGCGTGCGTTTCGGCTATCTCATAGTGGCTTGGCTGTCTTGCCAAGTCACAACAGTTGGAGCAAACTGTACAGTGTGCATCTGCATACTTGAGTCGTAGCTGGAGAACTATAAAAAGAAATCGGCAGTTTGGGCGTAATAATAGAGTACTGTTCCGCATTTGAAGCGGACCATCTCTGTCATGTGCTGACGCGAATCCTTGTCATTTCCGTATTTAATTGGTACTATAGCTATAGAGTGGTACGAGGCGGGCTCATCAGTGGTTGCCAGCCCTGGCCGACAAGTACTCCCCGTTTGCCCCGAGCTAAGACGATTCGTGCCGTCTTCCACACTTTTTACTCTTGCTGTCCGTCACGATTGCTGAGTGGTTGCCGGCACGGTAGCTCAACGTGTTCGGTCAGAGGGTTAACTGCCCTCTGTAATAAAAAAAACTGAGTTAATGGATCAACGGGGGAACTGAAACGGGTGTCTTGCGACGTCCGACCCGAGCAGATACAACGAACGAAAACGAACTGGGTCGGGGATTTTCTTCCCTCAGGGACTGGGTGTTGTGTTGTCTTCATCGTTATTTCATCCCTATCCGTCGCGCAGGTCGCCCTATGTGCCGTCGAATGTAATAAGACCTGTACCAAGGCGACCGGACCTTCCCCGTAAGGTACCTCCCGGCCAATGACGCCAAACGCTCATTTTTTTTCTCACTCCACTGAATAAAAGTATAATATTTTGCCGTCCGCATAAGATCTGTAAAATGGAAGAAACTTACGATGCGTATTTTGAGTCATAATATGTGATCGTAGGACGTAGACGATGGCGCCCAAAGGTATGCTCTTACCAGAATTATCACACGTATTTCACTATACATGCAAAATAAAAAATAAATACGTAAAGGTAAGGAAAGAATCCAGCACCGCAAATCGAAGGCATCGAACAATTAAGTTATAAAAACAACGAATTATAAAATTAAGTATTCGTAATAAAGTACCTCCTGACTTTTCATATTATGAATACTTAATTTTGTAATTCGTTGTTTTTATAACTTAATGCTCAGTGCCTTAAATCCTCCGTTCTGGATTCTGTTTCTTCTTTTACATTTTTTTTATTACGTATCCATAGTGAAAGACCGATGATGATTCTGGTCGCCAAACTGATCAACGTATGAGGAGGTACTATCCAGCAGGAGTGGCCAACTTGATTATGCCCATGATCTCCTTTTTACTGACAGAACCCTGTGCGATCTACCACTTACATACCTCTTGAAATTTTAAATGATGCAGTATAGTTCAGTATACAGTTATGCAGTATTCTTTATTTTATCAAGAGGGAAAACATAAAATTTAAAATTATTCTTGCTAACTACTTATTCATATTAGTGTGAACACTGCGTCTGAGCATCTTCCACTGGATTAGCAATGTCAGGTTTGTAGTTGGAAATTGCCAACCTTAAAGAAGCCAGGAAATTGCCAACCTTAAAGAATCCTATGTATGAGCGTCTGCCAAGCGAGAACGGTGTTTACTTTTTGTTTGTTTTAACCCTAGGATGCATATGCATATGAACCTATTCAGAAAAATCTGAATGTGATGAAAGATCTTGCTGAAAGCATTGAAGGATCATCAAAAAACATTACTGTTGACAACTTCTTTACTAGTGTGCAGCTGGCAGAGGAGATGCTTCAGAAGCAAATTACAGTGGAGGGAACAACCAAACAAAATAAAACAGAAATTCCTGATAAGATGAAACCATCTGCCTCAAAAGCGATTCATTCCTCTTTGTTTGCAATTAGAGGTGACATTACAGTGGTGAGTTATGTTGCCAAAAAGAAGTAGTCTGTAGTTCTCATTAGTACAATGGATCACGACAGAAACATTGATGAAACCCATGCAAAAAAGAAACCAGATATAATAAAGTTCTATCTCTACGAAGGGTGGAGTAGATCAAATGGACCAGAAAATTCGTTATTACACTTACAAGAGACAAATAAGAAGATGGCCATTTGCATTATGGATGAATATGATGGACGTCGCAACAATGAACAGTGAAATTTTATTTTCCGCCCAACATCTGACATACTATAATGGAAGAAGTGATAAAAGGCGTTTGTTCCTAAGAGATTTAGCAGAGGAAATGGTAAGACCACTAATGGAACTTCGTATTCAGATCCTTAATCTTCCAAAGAAAATCGTTGATGCCATGCAAAGATGTGGTGTTCAAAAAGATGTCATATTGCCGAACCAACTACCTGTTTCAGAAAAAAGAAGAAGATGCAATTATTGTCCATATAATAAACACAGGAAAAGTGCTATGACATGCATTAAGTGTAAAACCAACATTTGTAAGGAACATAGTGGCGTTCTTTGTGCTTCTTGTTTGTCACATGTTGAAAACTAAGAAAAATGCAATTTTATGTGAACAATGAATAATAACTTTTTGTCAAAATATTGCCTATATACATAATATTTTGAATAATGAGTATGTTTTAATTGAAGAAATTGGTTGTAAGAAATGTTATAAACGTAAACTGCAACTTATAAGTGAATTAATAAAATTATTTATATATGTTGTATGTAAATGGATGTAACTAATAAAAATTCACTCTTAGAGTTTTTTAAAAAAAATAATAAAATGTTAATCAGGCCCACCAGATCCTGTTATTGTATCTTAGGAATCTTTCAATATGACAATAAATTTGACAGAAATAAATTTAACTCCAAAGAATGATTATATGAAAAGAGGAACATTTTAAATTAGGGCAGGGCCTTGGAGGCCCTGCTTATGCATTCATGTGTGTTTTCGGCACCATGCATCGTAGGGTTAAGTAGGAAAATGCTGATTCACATAAATATGTTTAACCAAACACGAATGCAGTTGTTCAACACATTTCTTCAAATTTGGATGTTTCTCGTTGGAAACTAATGCCCAGAAATCTAGACCAAAGGATGACGTTGCTTTAAGAAATAAATCGCAGCGCAGAGTAATAATTTTGTTTTGCATTATCATGACGTCCATTTGAAATGTGTTTGCAAATTTTTGAACTGTTCAATAGACGTGACTATGATCAATGGAATTATTAAACGGATAACTGATGAATTTCACCAACTTCTCAATTTCTTTCGAATCACTAAAGCGAAGTCTGATACCGCTAACTTTTTGCTGCCGTGTACTTGTTAGGAATGAAATTTGTGACAGGATGTTTTTCCATATGATCCTTGATGTTTATAACCGTTTGACTTTGGAATGCTGCAATGGAGCTCATCATTTCTGTTGCTGTTTTATTCTTGCTTTGTAATTCCAGATTTAATGTGCTCAGTTTACCGGTAAAATCTGCTAAAAATGCTAAATCACACTGCCAGTCTAAATTACGCAAATTCTGGAAGTCATCACCTCTCTTAAAGAGATTTTGTTTCGTCCAATAGATCTTAAAATCTTTCCAAAAACTTGCTTCGACTCAGACACCTCATGTCAAGAGTTCAGTGTCAAATCTGATTCCATCTCATCTAATTGCTGCTTAAAGAGCCGCCTTTAGAGATATTTTACTTTTATGGAATTTACAATCATGAAACAAATATCCATTACGTTGTTTTGTGTTTAGTCTGTCACTAGCCAGTACTTGTTGGTGAATTATGTAGTGGTAGCTAATGAAATGTGGTAAGTCTTCGTCTTTGTGACTCGAGCAATAAAACCATTATGAATACCTGTCATTGCAGGAGCCCCATCAATTTTCACTGATACGAGTTTGTACAAAGGTAGCTTTATCGTGCTAATATATGCTTTGAGTTCCATGAATGTATCAAAGACACGAGTTTTTCATTTAAATGAAATCAGACTTAGCTGTCCTCCTTTCGTCGAAAAATCTTCAAAGACCACCCGAATAAAAATAAGTGACTGCGCGGTATCAATGATATATGTTGACTCGTCAAGTTGTAGCGAAATG
Organism: Schistocerca piceifrons; assembly: GCF_021461385.2. Taxonomy (NCBI): domain Eukaryota; kingdom Metazoa; phylum Arthropoda; class Insecta; order Orthoptera; family Acrididae; genus Schistocerca; species Schistocerca piceifrons. The sequence continues at coordinate 322,014,466 of NC_060145.1, read as the reverse complement.
CAACGTAGTGGACTATTTCTCTTTGTAGTTATTTGTTTATGTTCTCAATCATCGTTTCCATACGGTGCATCACAGTATTTCGAGACCGTTGTAAACCACGAATAATGTTTTTAATTTCATTTTTGTTTCTGAAATTCACGAACAGCGAATCTGACACTTCTTCAAAATTTTCTTTGCTGTATTCTCCATCGGAAAAAAAGATTTCCTCTTTAATGCAATTAAGTAACGTATTTGTAAAGCAGCTTCAGTAGCAGCCTTACTATGCTCGTTCTTGGACTATTAATTGCGATTTCAATGCTTGCATTTTATTCTTTCCTATTTCGCTGGTATGTGGAAAGTTTGCCTGATATTTGCTATGAACTGTGTTAAAATGTCGCTCTAAATCTTCTTTTTTTGGTATTGCCACGGATGTGTTGCATATTAAACAGCAACAGTTGTCTTACATCACAGTAAAGAAGCAGTTATTGGTGAAAGAGAAAGGGGTTTTGATTTCTTTGGAGCACGTTTTTCGAGGATCTACAATGATGAAATTAAAATGCCAGTAACATAATTAGCATAATAATAAACCGTCCGAAACCATCCCGTTTGGTTTAGTAGGTGGGTAATTCGCTTGATCCATCGAGGAAAATAGTACTGAAAGTATTATCTTACTTTATTTGAGAAGCATTTATTTTTTCAGTTGGAGCTCCTTAAGCGTTTCTCTTCAACCACGTATTCACAGCGTACGAGGCGCGATGCAGAGTCTAATCCTGATTTACGTCGGTAATCGTTGACGTCATAACTCCGCTAGTCCCTGTCGTCAACTGGCAGATTGACGCCAGACCCGCCCCCGCGTCCCACACACTTCCCGTCTATTTCCAACGCGTGCCAAAAACAAGAGAGAGCTATTGCGTGGAAGAGAAGGAACGGCGATTGAAAAGTGATACGATATTATTCCCACAGCAAAATGGCTCTGAGCACTATGAGACTTAACTTCTGAGGTCATCAGTCCCCTATATTTAGAATTACGTAAACCTAACTAACCTAAGGACATCACACACATCCATGCTCGAGGCAGGATTCGAACCTGCGACCGTAGCGGTCGCGCGGTTCCACACTGTAGCGCTTAGAACCGCCCGGCCACCCCGGCCGGCGTATGCCCACAGCAGTGGGTGATTACGTTGCGCAGTGTGTTCTACTATTTTTATATAAAACTATTATTATTAGGTATATTAAACTTGCATTGTTTTTGCCTTGCCACTATCAACTGAGCTATAGCCGCGACGGTGGATCGCGATCGACCGGTTACCTACCCCTGCCCTACAGTACAGAATTGGGGAGAAAAGAAATTTGTGGCGCAACCTGACTTGAATGACATATTCTGAGACATCAAGGGATCGCCAATTTAATATTTGCGGCAGGTGGGATCGAATATGATTGAATATGGTATGCAAATTCAGAAGGATGTAGGTTGCAGTAGTTATTCGCAGACAAGGAGGCTTGCGAAGGATAGAGTAGGATCAACTGCTGCATCAAACCAGTCTTCGGACAGAAAACCTCAACAACAACGTAAAACAGTACTGAATTCCCTTTAACCATTTACTGTTATATGTTGCAGGTATATATTCTGCTACTTTACCTCCATACTGACATACCTAGGTAACTGGGCTGTGCCGGCCGGAGTGGCCGTGCGGTTCTGGGCGCTACAGTCTGGAGCCGAGCGACCGCTACGGTCGCGGGTTCGAATCCTGCGTCGGGCATGGATGTGTGTGATGTCCTTAGGTTAGTTAGGTTTAATTAGTTCTAAGTTCTAGGCGACTGATGACCTCCGAAGTTAAGTCGCATAGTGCTCAGAGCCATTTGAACCATTTTTTGAACTGGGCTGTCCACGGCACGGATGTGTTGCATATTAAACAGCAACAGTTGTCTTACATCACAGTAAAGAAGCAGTTCTTGGTGAAAGAGGTAGGGTTTTTGATTTCTTTGGAGCACATTTTTCGAAGATCTACAATGATGAAATAAAATGCCAGTAACATAATTAGCATAACAATAAACCGTCCGAAACCATCCCGTTTGGTTTAGTAGATGGGTAATTCGCTTTGAAAAGGATGTGTCGATAAAATTGTAGGGTCGAACCATACACATCTGATTTCATGCCCAGCAGCTAAATGCGTTGCACGTAACAACCTGCACCTATGATCCTACAGTCAAATAGCCTATGCATTGGCTAGAATTGCGAGAAACAAAAGATAAATGAGTGAATAATGAAAAGGTTTTGTTCTAACGTGTGTAACTGATGTATGTGAGACCAGAGACTTGCGTGCAATAACGTTTATGCAAGTAAGTAATCTCAAATAAACGAAAGCGATCCAACAGTTGTCAGTTATCAAACAAACCAGAAATATAACGTTACTTAAACGCAATAAATTTGCATTAAGTAGCATAAACCCCAAGCTAAATAGTCATCCAAGACGCACGGAAAACGAAGTCCATTTCGTGATCATAATAAACGAAATATTCGCCAGGTCAAAATAACTCAGAATTAGGCAAGACGATTTACACATGAACGCACGAGACATACAAAGTAGATAATCTTGCTCTGTCTAGTTTTCATTCCGTAACGCAAGCGAAGAAAGCCAAATTTCTGAACTAGAAAACAATCAGACTTCGCTAAAATTAAAGTCCCTTCTAAAGTAGAAGTATTTTAGCAGCGGCCACCACACAGCGACTATCACCTGCACGGCTGGATATCACACGTTACCTCAGGCAGGTCTGCCTTCTTCCACGTCTCGATAAAAATGTATGGGAGTCGCTCTCTTGAACGCACCACTCAAAAAGTGCCCGTCTTCACTTGACTCCAGCAGTGTTCTGCTACTGCCTAATTCCCTCTGTCCACCTAAAATACAGATACGTTCATGTTGCTCGCCAATTGTCCCGTCTCAAACTGGTGCTACGCAACGCCACGGGCCGCTGAAGCGACACCTGCATTGTTATGAACGGCGGCACATTTAGACTACCTCGTTAGCTACAAGGGTGCTGACTTTCCAAAATTTCTGTGGGTGCATATCAATGGCGGACCTCCCGTGTTCTTCAAAGCCGTTATCTCAACAAACAAAACTATAACAATCCAGATTACGTGAAAACAATTCCACTGAAACCTTAAACCACAGTACCGTTATGTTAAAAATAAATAGCTGTTGATGTATTCTGTATCAGTCGACTTCCTTGCGTCTCAAATTATTCTTTATTATTGCTCAATATTGACAAGCAGATATTTTAAAATAATTGTTGACGAATGGAGTGGGTATATCGTGGCGTATCACTTGTAAGGAAACATGAAAGCAAGCCGAAAAGACGGGATTCCATTCGCAGTATAGTGCAACTGTTATTCTGAGGAGTGCCTTTGATTTGGCCTGAGAAAGGCAAGCAACGGTGATGTGTGTTGTTTGGTTGCCTTTGTACAAAGACATCTGAAAGAAATATGTTTTAGAGGTTGGTTGGTTGGTTGGTTGTTTTGGGGAAGGAGACCAGACAGCGAGTCATCGGTCTCATCGGATTAGGGAAGGACGGGGAAGGAAGTCGGCCGTGCCCTTTGAAAGGAGCCATCCCGGCATTTGCCTGGCGCGATTTAGGGAAATCACGGAAAACCTAAATCAGGATGGCCGGACGCGGGATTGAACCGTCGTCCTCCCGAATGCGAGTCCAGTGTCTAACCACTGCGCCACCTCGCTCGGTATATGTTTTAGAGGTCAGAAATTTTAATTTCCATCTCAGTGTTTTGATAGGTCATTACTTTGTTGATAAAGACAAGTGACAAATATTTATTTTGTTTTCACCAAACTAAAAATTTTTCATGTGTGGCGCACCCACAAGATTATGAACATTATGTGATCAAAACTATCCGGGCACCACCAAAAACATACGTTTTTCATATTAGGTGCGTTGTGCTACTACCTACTGCCAGGTACTCCATATCAGCGACCTCAGTAGTCATTAGACATGGTGAGAAAGCAGAATGGGGCGCTCCGCGGAACTTCGAACGTGGTCACGTGATTGGGTCTCACTTGTGTCATAGGTCAGTACGCGAGGTTTCCACACTCCTAAACATCCCTAGGTCCACTGTTTTCGTTGTGATAGTGAAGTGGAAACGTAAAGGGACACGTACAAAAGCATACAGGCCGACCTCGTCAGTTGATTCACAGAGACCACCGACAGTTGAAGAGGGTCGTAATATGTAATAGGCAGACATCTATTCAGACCATCACATAGGAATTCCAAACTGCATCAGTATCCACTGCAAGTACTATGACAGTTAGGCAGGGGGTGACAAAACTTGAATTTCATAGTCGAGCAGCTGCTCACAAGCCATACATCACGCCGGTAAATGCCAAACGACGCCTCGCTTGGTGTAAGGAGCGTAAACATTGGACGATTGAACAGTGGATAAACGTTGTGTGGAGTGACGAATCACGGTACACAATGTGGCAGGTTGTGGGTATGGCGAATGCCCGGTAAACTTCATCTGCCAGCGTGTGTAGTGCCAACAGTAAAATTCGGAGGCGGTGGTGTTATGGTGTGGTTGTGTTTTTCATGGAGGGGGCTTGCACCCCTTGTTGTTTTCCATGGCACTATCACATCACAGGCTTACATTGATGTTTTAAGAACCTTCTTGCTTCATACTGTTGAAGAGCAATTTGGGGATGGCGATTGCATCTTTCCACACGATCGATCACCTGTTCGTAATGCAAGGCCTGTGGCAGAGTGGTTACACGACAGTAACATCCCTGTAATGGGCTGGCTTGCACCGAGTCCTAACCTGAATTCTATAACACCTTTGGGATGTTTTGGAACGCCGTCTTCAAGCCAGGATTCACCGACCGATATCGATACCTCTTCTCAGTGCAGCACTCCGTGAAGAATGGGCTTCAGTTCCCCAAGAAACCTTCCAGAAACTGATTGAACGTATGCCTGCGAGAGTGGAAGCTGTCATCAAGGCTAAGAGTGGGCCAACACCGTACTGAACTCCAGCATTACCGGTGGAGGACGCCACGAACTTGTAAGTCATTTTCAACCAGGTGTCTGGATATGGTTCAAATGGCTTTGAACACTATGGGACTTAACATCTCTGCTCATCAGTCCCCTAGAACTTAGAACTACTTAAACCTAACTAACCGAAGGACATCACACACATCCATGCCCGAGGCAGGATGCGAACCTGCGACTGTAGCAGTCGCGCGGTTCCGGACTGAGCGCCTGAACCGCTAGACCACCGCGGCCGGCAGGTGTCTGGATACTTTTGATTACATAGTGTACGTGGGTGCTCGAGCCCCGACGCGCTCACGTAGTCGGTGCGCATGGTTAACTACGCGGTCAGCGCGGTGGATTGCTAACCGGGGGCGTGAGTTCGATTCCCGGCCGGGTCAGGGGCTTTCTCTGCTCGGGGACTAAGTGTTGTGTATAGTCATAATTGACATTTTTAATGTTGTGATGGCTGTGTGGGCACTGTACGCAACTGTAAGAAGACGTGGGGTACGGAAGGACGTTGGGTGGCAGCAGAAACGATTAGCAAACAGAAGATTTATTTAACTATAAAAGTGGACGAAGACTCGTTGCAGATATTGCACGAAGAAATAAAGTACAGTTCTCAGTGTCAACAAGTATGAGGCTCACTGCACTGGATACGAACGAGGGTGTTGTAGTGAAGAGGCTCCAAGTGCAAGTGGGCTATCTCACTGCCGCAGGCCATTCATGTTCCGGCGGTGGAGGGCGCTCGGAGCCTGGAGGCGCGGCTCAGTGGGCGTGCACTGTTGACTCCGTCAGATCCCTATCGGCGTGCGGGAGAAACATGCATTTCCGTTACTTGCATTTCCGTTGCCAACTGACGCCCTAGGGTGTCATCTCAGCCTGATACCACAGGCACGTTCAGCGATATAGTAGGTCATAATTAGGCAGGGGCACATTGGCAAAGCCCCAAGTTCCCCGAGGACAAATGGAATGGCCGAAAGAAAGAAAAGGAGATGTAAAACGATCAGTCAAGTGAACTCTTTCGGTTTATTCAGGTAATCAAATACAGTTGTGGAAATTCTTCAGAGTTAAAGATACACGATTGACTTACCTCCTTCATCCTGGTCATAGACCAGTCTGCAGTAGAGGAGGTATTTATTGGCATAATTGCTACCAATAACGAACGAAGTACGAGGGCTGTTCAAAAAGTAAGGTGATTTTTCAAATTGCGCTACCAACTCAATTCGACTATCAATCCTTTTTTTTGTTATGTTGGTACACATGTCCCGAACATAATGTTCACAGTTTCAAGTGTACAGCATACTTCGTTTGTTTTTGACGATAGAAAGGTTAGACGTGTTTTAGTGTGCTCGGCGATTTTCGGAGCAAAAAATTTGCATCAAATTTTGTGTGAAAAATGGAATCAAGCTCTAAAACATTTTAAATGTTGACGGTGCCATATGGTGAGTCTACTCTAAGTCAAAAAAGAAATGACGAACCTCACTGTGGACGCCTCAGCACATCAACAGATGATAACGTCGAAGATTTGAAGAAAATCGTTTTGGAAAGTCGTCTAGTTACCGTAAAAGAAGTTGCTGAGGATATTGGCACATCGGTCGGCTCGTGTCATTGAATTTTTTTGGATTGACGTGTGTCAGCGAAGTTTTGGCACAAACTTCTCAATTTTGATCAAAAGAACCGTCGCATGAGCATCCCTCTGGAGCTCTTGAATGACGCCAATTATTATCCTGATTTGCACAAAAAGGTCATAACTGGTGACGAAACATGGTTTTATGGTTATGACGTCGAAACCAAAGCCCAATCGTCCCAATGGAAGAATCCCGGAGAGCCAAGACGAAAAAAGCACGCCAAGTTCGATCAGATGTCAACGTATTGCTCACTGTTTTTTTTTTTTTCAGTTACCGTGGCTTAGTGCATCATTAATTTTTGCCTCAAGGCCAAACGATCAATAAGGATTATTACCTTGACGTTATGCCCCTTTGCGAGAAGCAATACGCAAAAAACGTCCGGAATTGTGGAAAACAATTCATGGCTTTTGTATCATGACAGTGCACCTACTCATTCATCGTTGCTTGTGTCACATTTTTCGGCCAAAAACAACACGACAATCATGCCTCAGTCACCATATTCACTGGATTTGGCCCCCTGCGACATTTTCCTGCTCCCAAAACTGAAGAGACCTATGAAAGGACAAAGATTTTCAACGGTTGAGGAAATAGAAACTGCATCACTGGAAGTTTTCAACACTATACCGAAAAGTGCTTATGAGAAGTGCTTCGAGGATTGGAAGAAGCGTTGGCACAAGTGTATTGTATCCGAGGGGGATTACTTTGAAGGGGACAACATGACTATTGATGAATAAATCAATATTTTTTCATAAAAATATAGTCACCTTACTTTTTTAACACAACTCGTATATCAGTTCGTCTTAAAAATGTAATTTAACCCCACAGCTTTGTTATTCATTGTAAAGTACTAGAAAAATACCATACAGTACTTGAAGCGTCGTAATCTGGGAGCATGGACATTGCACCTGCATGTGACATTTAAGGAAGAGTGCTGTCCGATAAATTGCCTGCCGGCCAGGGTGGCCGATCGGTTCTAGGCGCCACAGTCTGGAACCGCGCGACCGCTACGGTCGCAGGTTCGAATCCTGCCTCGGCCATGGATGTGTGTGATGTCCTTAGGTTAGTTAGATTTACGTGGTTCTAAATTCTAGGGGGCTGATGACCACAGCTGTTAAGTCTCATGGTGCTCAGAGCCATTTGAACCATTTGTCTAACAAACGAATAACAACAATAAAGAACGATAAAACGTTATTTCCCAATAACTGATAATATTCATTTGCAACCAAGTACCTAATGTTAAGTAATGAAGTAAGGTACTAACGTGTACCGTGCAGTGACGTTGAAAAGAACATCAAATCTGTTCGGCTTGCAATACTTACCAGAGCTGAAATTTTCGTACGCAGACTTAGGCACAGCCGAGCTGACATATCTAACAGAATCTGTATCTATTGTAAAAGCAGAGCGTTGTTTTTCGGAACTAAAAATATTTTTAAAGATGTGTAAAATTTACATAAGGTGACGAAAGACATGTGATACCTCCAAATACCGTGTAAGACCACCTTTTGCTCGGCGTAGTGCAACAACTCCACGTTGCATGGAGTCAACAAGAGGCTGGAAGTCCACTGCAGAAATAGAGTCATGCTGCCTCTATATAGACGTCCATAATTACGAACGTGTTGCCGGTGCAGTATTTTCTGCACGAACTGATCTCTAGATTATTTTTCATAAATTCCCCCCATGAACCATGGACCTTGCCGTTGATGGGGAGGCTTGCGTGCCTCAGCGATACAGATGGCCGTACCGTAGGTGCAACCACAACGGAGGGGTATCTGTTGAGAGGCCAAACAAACGTGTGGTTCCTGAAGAGGGGCAGCAGCCTTTTCAGTAGTTGCAGGGGCAACAGTCTGGATAATTGACTGATCTGGCGTTGTAAGATTAACCAAAACGGCCTTGCTGTGCTGGTACTGCGAACGGATGAAAGCAAGGGAAACTACAGCCGTAATTTATCCCGAGGACATGCAGCTTTACTGTATGATTAAATGATGATGGCGTCCTGTTGGGTAAAATATTCCGGAGGTAAAATAGTTCCCCATTCGGATCTCCGGGCGGGGACTACTGAAGAGGACGTCGTTATCAGGAGAAAGAAAATTGGCGTTCTACGGATCGGAGCGTGGAATGTCAGATCCCTTAATCAGGCAGGTAGGTTAGAAAATTTTAAAAGGGAAATGGATAGGTTAAAGTTAGATATAGTGGGAATTAGTGAAGTTCGGTGGCAGGAGGAACAAGACTTTCGGTCAGGTGATTACAGGGTTATAAATACAAAATCAAATAGGGGTAATGCAGGAGTAGGTTTAATAATGAATAAAAAAAAAAAGGAGTGCGGGTTAGCTACTACAAACAGCATAGTGAACGCATTATTGTGGCCAAGATAGACACAAAGCCCACGCCTACTACAGTAGTACAACTTTATATGCCAACTAGCTCTGCAGATGATGAAGAAATTGATGAAATGTATGACGAGATAAATGAAATTATTCAGGTAGTGAAGGGAGACGAAAATTTAATAGTCATGGGTGACTGGAATTCGTCAGTAGGAAAAGGGAGAGAAGGAAACATAGTAGGTGAATATGGATTGGGGGGAAGAAATGAAAGAGGAAGCCGCCTTGTAGAATTTTGCACAGAGCATAACTTAATCATAGCTAACACTTGGTTCAAGAATCATGAAAGAAGGTTGTATACCTGGAAGAATCCTGGAGATACTAAAAGGTATCAGATAGATTACATAATGGTAAGACAGAGATTTAGGAACCAGGTTTTAAATTGTAAGACATTTCCAGGGGCAGATGTGGATTCTGACCACAATCTATTGGTTATGAACTGCAGATTGAAACTGAAGAAACTGCAAATAGGCGGGAATTTAAGGAGATGGGACCTGGATAAACTAAAAGAACCAGAGGTTGTAGAGAGTTTCAGGGAGAGCATAAGGGAACAATTGACAGGAATGGGGGAAAGAAATACAGTAGAAGAAGAATGGGTAGCTTTGAGGGATGAAGTAGTGAAGGCAGCAGAGGATCAAATAGGTAAAATGACGAGGGCTAGTAGAAATCCTTGGGTAACAGAAGAAATATTGGATTTAATTGACGAAAGGAGAAAATATAAAAATGCAGTAAATGAAGCAGGCAAAAAGGAATACAAGCGTCTCAAAAATGAGATCGACTGGAAGTGCAAAATGGCTAAGCAGGGATGGCTAGAGGACAAATGTAAGGATGTAGAGGCTTATCTCACTAGGGGTAAGATAGATACTGCCTACAGGAAAATGAAAGAGACCTTTGGAGAGAAGAGAACCACTTGTATGAATATCAAGAGCTCAGATGGCAACCCAGTTCTAAGCAAAGAAGGGAAGGCAGAAAGGTGGAAGGAGTATACAGAAGGTTTATACAAGGGCGATGTACTTGAGGACAATATTATGGAAATGGAAGAGGATGTAGATGAAGAAGAAATGGGAGATAACATACTGCGTGAAGAGTTTGACAGAGCGCTGAAAGACCTGAGTCGAAACAAGGCCCCAGGAGTAGACAACATTCCATTAGAACTACTGATGGCCTTGGGAGAGCCAGTCATGACAAAACTCTACTATCTGGTGAGCAAGATGTATGAGACAGGCGAAATACCCACAGACTTCAAGAAGAATATAATAATTCCAATCCCAAAGAAAGCAGGTGTTGACAGATGTGAAAATTACCGAACTATCAGTTTAATAAGTCACAGCTGCAAAGTACTAACGCGAATTCTTTACAGACGAATGGAAAAACTGGTAGAAGCGGACCTCGGGGAAGATCAGTTTGGATTCCGTAGAAATGTTGGAACACGTGAGGCAATACTAACCTTACGACTTATCTTAGAAGAAAGATTAAGAAAAGGCAAACCTAAGTTTCTAGCATTTGTAGACTTAGAGAAAGCTTTTGACAACGTTAACTGGAATACTCTCTTTCAAATTCTGGAGGTGGCAGGGGTAAAATACAGGGAGCGAAAGGCTATTTACAATTTGTACAGAAACCAGATGGCAGTTATAAGAGTCGAGGGGCATGAAAGGGAAGCAGTGGTTGGGAAAGGAGTGAGACAGGGTTGTAGCCTCTCCCCGATGTTATTCAATCTGTATATTGAGGAAGCAGTAAAGGAAACAAAAGACAAATTCGGAGTAGGTATTAAAATTCATGGAGAAGAAGTAAAAACTTTGAGGTTCGCCGATGACATTGTAATTCTGTCAGAGACAGCAAAGGACTTGGAAGAGCAGTTGAACGGAATGGACAGTGTCTTGAAAGGAGGATATAAGATGAACATCAACAAAAGCAAAACGAGGATAATGGAATGTAGTCAAATTAAATCGGGTGATGCTGAGGGGATTAGATTACGAAATGAGACACTTAAAGTAGTAAAGGAGTTTTGCTATTTAGGGAGTAAAATAACTGATGATGGTCGAAGTAGAGAGGATATAAAATGTAGACTGGCAATGGCAAGGAAATCGTTTCTGAAGAAGAGTAATTTGTTAACATCGAGTATAGATTTAAGTGTCAGGAAGTCGTTTCTGAAAGTATTTGCATGGAGTGTAGCCATGTATGGAAGTGAAACATGGACAATAACCAGTTTGGACAAGAAGAGAATAGAAGCTTACGAAATGTGGTGCTACAGAAGAATACTGAAGATAAGGTGGGTAGATTACGTAACTAATGAGGGAGGTATTGAATAGGATTGGGGAGAAGAGAAGTTTGTGGCACAACTTGACTAGAAGAAGGCATCGGTTGGTAGGACATGTTTTGAGGCATCAAGGGATCACAAATTTAGCATTGGAGGGCAGCGTGGAGGGTAAAAATCGTAGAGGGAGACCAAGAGATCAATACACTAAGCAGATTCAGAAGGATGTAGGTTGCAGTAGGTACTGAGATGAAGAAGCTTGCACAGGATAGAGTAGTATGGAGAGCTGCATCAAACCAGTCTCAGGACTGAAGACCACAACAACAACAACAACAAATTCAGAATGGGATTGATGTAGGGCGATCCAGGTGGTCGCACTATTCTATTCGCTCGAATTGTCCAGAATGTTCTTCAAACCAGTCGCGAACAATTGCTACACGGTGATCGCACATTGTCATCCATAAAAATTTCATCGTTGGTGACATAACGTCCGTGAATGGCTGAAAACGGTCTCCAAGCAGCAGAACATCCAGAGGCCCCGTCAGCTCCATGTAAACACAGTGACACCATTATGAAGCCACCACCAGTTTGCTCAGTGTCTTGTTGACAACATGCGCCCGTGGTTTCGTGTATTCTGCGCCACGCTCGAACCCTACCACCAGCTCCTACCAACTGAAATCGGGAGTCCTCTTATCAGGCCACGGTTTTGCAGTCGTCTAGAGTCGAATCGATATCGTCACGAGCCCAGGAGAGACGCTGCAGGCGACATCCTGCTGTTAGCAAAGGCACTCGTATCGGTCGCCTGGTGCCATAGCGCATTAACGCCAAATTTCGCAGCACTATTCTACGGATACGTTCGTCGTACGACCCACATTGATTTCTTCGGTTATTTCATGCCTTGTTGTTTGTTTGTTAGCACTGACGACTCTACGCAAACGCTCATGCTCTCGATCGTTAAGTGAGGCCGTCAGTCACTGCATTGTCCGTTGTGAGAAGTAATACCTGAAATTTGGTATAATCAGCACACTCTTTGTGACTGTGGATCTCGGAACATTGCATTCCGTAACAATTTCCGAAGTGTAATGTCCCACGCGTCTAGCTCCAACTACCATTCAGCGTTCGAAGTGTGTCAATTCCCGTCCTGCGACCATAAGCATGTCGGAAAACTTTTCACATGAATCACCTGAGTACAAATGACAGGTCCACCAATGCACAACCCTTTTACAATGGTTGAATGAAAAGTAATGCCTCCACCTTCGTTAATTGGGTTTGGATGGGAATATTTTAATAAATCAAACACAGAAGTAATGCTTAGAATGTTATCTTTAATTACTAATATTCACTTTTCCACATAATCACCAGCCAATTGGATACATTTCTGCCAACGATGAACAAGTTTTCGGAAGCCGTCATGGAAGAAGTCGACACTCTTGTTTCCGCAGCCACAGTCTCACAGTTCTCTCAACGTCTTCATCAGAAGCATAATGATGTCCCCACAGATCGTCTTTCATTATCGGGAACAGATGGAAGTCAGACAGTGCTAAGTTTGGACTGTGTGGAGGATGCCGTACGGTGGTGAGATCCAGTCTCTTGAAGTTCTGCTGTGCTGGCACATGAAGTGTGTGGTTTGGCATTGTCATGCTGCAGGAAAACATTTCGATCTTCCTTTCAGACCCTTTGTTAACCGTCATTTCAGAGTTCGCAGCGTTGTGATGTAACACTTTGAATTTATTGTTGTTCCATGAACAAGGAAATCAACATGGATAAAACCATCTACGTCCCAGAACACTGTGGCCATGATTTTTCCAGCTAAGGGCTGCGTCTTGAATTTCTTTTTCTGGGGCGAGTCTTTGTGTCGATATTCCATAGAATGACGTTTCTTCTCCAGGTCGTAATGGTGTACCTACGTTTCGTTTCCTGTCACAATTGAATGGAGAGAGGCACTTTTATTCTCTTAACAGGAGAGGAGTTCCTGGCAAATTTCAAGTCTGTGCACTTTCATTTCAGAAATCAGCATCCGGGGTACCCATCGTGTACAGATCTTCCGATAGCCCACACGTTGTTGTGAAATTCCGATTGTGCTTGCAATTTCTCTCTGAGTGATACGACGATCATCCTGAATCAATCTGTCAACATTTTGCTTGTGAAACTCGGTGGTTGCTGCCACAGGATGTCCAACTCGTTGTTTGTCATGCAGGTCCGATGTTCCCGCCTTAACATCTTTAAACTTACTCGCCCAACGACGCACAGCACTCACATCAACACTTTCACCATAAACTGCTTTCATTCTCTGATGAATCTCCTTTGAGGTGACACTTTCTGCTGTCAAGAATTCAAGGACTGCACGTTGCTTAAATCGCATTGACCGACCGTCTGCGCTGGCTTCCATACTTTACACTGTAACAACACAACCGTTCAATGCTAAGGCTTCCCGCCAACTGGAGCTGTAGAGAAGAGGCTACGGAACAAGCCTGTGCCTGCCGCATACCAATGCTGCCAACTGTTGAAGAGTTACGAAAATGGAGGCATTACTTTTCAGTCAACCCTCGTATATCTTGTAGACGCGATACTGTTTCCATCTGAACATGTGCATATCGCTGTCCCACTACTACTGCCACCTCATTGTCAACTGAATCAGGAAGGGCTATCTCGTTTGGTAATAAAGAATTATCAACAGAAGAAGGGGAAAGCGGGTATGGACACAGGAGTGGTTGACTGGCAAACGAATGTAACAAAAATTTTGAAAAATGTTAACTGATAGAACTCGAAGCGAGACGTTGTATAGCTTGCAAGAACGTGCTTGGTAAAATCAAAGACCTGTCCTCCAGAGCAGAAGCTACACTTATTTGTCAACCTCCTACATGCCATCACTTCAAGGCCGTGCAGATAAAATTAGGGAAGCGTCTCGCACAGAAGAGTGCTGTCGGTCATTCTCCCTTGGTCCATGTGTGCATGGAACATAGACAACTGTAATGTGTGGTAAAATAAAAAGTATCCTCTGCTATTAATTTTACAGTGGTTTACAGAGTGTAGATAAATGTGTAAATACGTCCGTAAATCATAAAAGAGCACAAAAATACAGATTTTTCTAAAGTAATGGACGGTGTTGCACTTATAATGATGAGGAAAAACACATTTATGTAAGACATTCAATCCATGTCACTAAGCATATACACATATCAAAAAAAGTATTCTGGTTCCCAGAACTCCTGAAGATAGACGTTGACAGTGGATATTGTATCACAGAGACAGCCCCTTTGACTGTTCGGAATGTCACTAAACTGGCCCAAAGAAGTAAACAACCAGCAGCGCCTATTAGGTGGAGTGGCTCCGCCAGCCGATCAGTTCCAGTCATTCCACCAGGAAGGAGGTACACGGCTCTTGTTGTCTGTAGTTCAATCATGCCTAGACGGTCAGTACCGCGGTTCGATCGCGTCCGCATTGTTACTTTGTGCCAGAAAGGGCTCTCAACAGAGGAAGTGTCCAGGCGTCTCGGAGTGAACCAAAGCATGGACATGGAGGAGATACAGAGAGACAGGAACTGTCGATGACATGCCTCGCTCAGGGCGCCCAAGTGCTACTGCTGCAGTGGATGACCTCTACCTACGGATTATGGCTCGGAGGAACCCTGACAGCAACGCCACCATGTTGAATAATGCTTTTCGTGCAGCCACAGGACAAAGTGTTACGACTCAAGCTGTGTGCAATAGGCTGCATGATACGCAGCTTCACTCCCGACGTCCATGGCGAGGTCCATCTTTGCAACCATGACACCATGCACCGCGGTACAGATGGGCCCTACAACATGCCGAGTGGATTGCTCAGAATTGGTATGACATTTCTTCACCGATGAGTGTCGCATATGCCTTCAGCCAGACAATCGTCAGAGTCGAGTTTGGAGGCAACCCGGTCAGGCTGAACGCCTTAGACACGCTGTTCAGCGAGTGCAGCAAGGTGGGAGGTTCCTTCTGTTTATGGGGGGTGGCAGTATGGGGGGCCGACGTACGCTTCTGGTGGTCATGGAAGGCGCCGTAATGGCTCTACGATACGTGAATGCCATCCTCTGACCGATAGTGCAACCATATCGGTAGCATATTGCGAGGCATTCGTCTTCATGGACGACAATTCACGCCCCCATCGTGCACATTTTGTGAATGACTTCCTTCAGGGTAACGACATCGCTGGAGTAGAGTGGCCAGCATGTTGTCCCGACATGAACCCTATCGAACGTGCCTGGTATAGATTGGAAAGGGCTGTTTATGGACGACGTGACCCACCAACCACTCTGAGAGATCTACACCGAATCGCCGTTGAGGAGTGGACTAATCTGCACCAACAGTGCCTTGATGAACTTGTGGATAATATGCGACGACGAATACAGATATGCATCAGTGCCAGAGGACATGCTACTGGGTATTAGAGGTACCGGTGTGTACAGCAATCTGGACCACCACCTCTGAAGGTCTCGCTGTATGGTGGTACAACACACAATGTGTGGTTTTCCTGAGCAATAAAAAGGGCAGAAATGATGTTTCTGTTGATCTCTATTCCATTTCTCTTTACAGGTTCCGGAACTCTCGGAACCGAAGTGATGCATAACTGTTTTTGAAGTGCACACATTTCATTAGTAGTTTACTTATTTATATGAATGTTAAGTATTTATGTACTTCTTTGAAATTATCGTTTCGTTCCAGGTTTGTCACTGACTCTTTTTAAGTACTTATTAATATCATTACCGTAGGAGTAAAGGAGAATACTTACCGAAAAGCAGAAGCGTTGAGTCATCGAGATGCACACACAGCAAAGAAAGAAAACTTGCTAGCTTTCAGAGTAATACTTTTTCGAGCTAGAGTATGAATACACGCGCGCAAACACACAGACAAACACTAACGCCCCGAAATGGTGCGCTTGTGCATACTGCGTGAGCGAGCACGCGCGCGCTTGTGTGTGTGTGTGTGTGTGTGTGTGTGTGGTGTGGTGTTCTGTATGTTTTTGTACTCCGGCCCGAAAAAGGATTACTCAGAAAGCTGGCAAGTTTTCTTTCTTTGCTGTGCGCATCTCGAAGACTGAGCGCTTTTGCTTTTCGGTGAATGAACTCCTTCACTCGTGAAGTATTTACATCCTACCAGAACTTTCTTACAATATTGTTTATTACCTGTTTTTCTTTTCTACTCAATTCTGAGCAGAGCGTCCTGTGTGCAGTGTAGTGTGTGTGTATGGGAAGGCGGGCGGGGCACTTTTATCTACTTGTTCCTTGACACTCACTCACGACTATACGCGAGCCTCTGTACAGGGCCTTTCATGTATTACCATAAGAAGTGTATACGCTATTATCTTGACACTGGGGAAAATCGTTGTCATCATATTCAACTGCATGGATAACACTCTGGTGATGGCTGCAATCACAAGTGCCAAGGACGAAGGTGTGGAGCAGTAATAGATAGAAAACAAAGCTATCTTCAATCCATCTTAGATCAGTATATATCAAATAACGTTTTGAGGGATGGCAAACCCCACCGTGGTTCAGTCGCCTATTAGAAAGTTGATACGAAAGGAAAGCTCCTCTCAGATTTAAGCAGATTAAAAGCCTAGGTGATAAACAGAAGCTAAACGAAGCGCAAATGAGCTTAAGGATAGCAATACAAGGAGTGTTCAATGAATTTGAAAATAAAATTTTGCCCGTCAGTTTGACTAGAAATCCTAAGAACTCTTGGTCTTCTTCCTAAACTTGTACTCCGCTGAAGGTCGTAGAACGTTTCCTCCTTCCAATCATCACACGAACACCGAATTAGCATGTCTTGAAGTAAGAGATCGCGGAGCAGAAAATGCACTAAATTCGCTCAGTAGCGGAAAGTCATCTGGAGCTGATGAGATACGTGTGAGATTGTAGAGATTATGCGAAAGAACTTGCTCTCCTTCTGTCAGTAGTTTATCGTAGGTTGTTAGAATAACGAAGGGTACCTAGCGACTGGAAAGCAGGACAGGTAATTCCCGTTTTCAAGTAAGGTCGCAGAACATATCACGTAATTATAGGCCCATATCGCTGTTTTCAATCTGCTGTAGTATTATCAACATGGATATGCTCACGTCTTATGACGTCTCTCAAGACGAAAATATCCTTTACAGAAATCACCATGGAGTGAGATCCAGAGCGCCGTAACAACATGTTCTTCAACTTTAGGAAAGCATTATCTACAGTTCGCCACAGTAATCTAGTGAACAGTGCAGCCATTGTCGTAATGCGGAAACGGGGCGCTTTATTTTACGTCCAAATATCTATATCAACAGGCAGAGCCATCAGGTGAAGTGTATTACAAGAGGTATAGAGGGGAGTGGTATCATTTCCATGAGTATATAGCTTGCAATATTGCCTCTAGCAATTCATGGGCACATCACATTACAGCAGTCCACTTAAGGTGAAGAAATAGCAACCTTTTCTTCCTGATATACTGGGACTTGTTGGTAACAACAGGTGCATGCATACTTCTTGTTTTGTTACACAGTAGAAATACTACCATAAAGCAGTGAAGTTTAGCTGTCTGCAGCAATGCTATTCACACAGAAAAATGCGCTCTTCAATTTCTAAGCATATCTTTGCACAATAAGAAAAATTTGACGTCAGCAGAGTCGTCACCACCATGCAAATGATGACGTTTTGATATGAAAGTATTCCATTTGAATCCTGAAAAGGAACAGGACTTTTACTGCAGCAGCTTGGGTGGCAAGATGCAATGGAGATCATGAAATTCATTTCTTATTTCTCAATTCTTATCGTCAGTCTCATTTGAGGCACCGTTCACCTTGGGTCTGCATTTCACAAACATTCAAGCTGTGCAACTGTTACATGAAACGTATACCAATAGATAACATATGAACAGTATTTTCATTTGGTCTCCTGTGTGTGTTCTGAAAAATCTTCTGCCATGATGGTGTTTATTTACTGAGTGGTATAGGAGCCTGTGTGTTTTGACAAGACATATCCAAACATGTTGGTAAGTGGTGCCATCAGCCAAATAAATCATAAACTACAAAGAAAATTAATCATGTAACAGAAATTTAACAGATTCTTTCCAATACTCATATGGACGACCTCGCTCTTTTCATTATTTAGGGTTAATTTCCACTTTTTGCACCACACAGATATCTAGACTAAATTATTTTGGATTGGTTTTGATCTTCTGATGACTTTTCTAGACAGCACCATCTGAAAATAATACAAGGGGATGTGCAGATTGTCTCCTAAATCAGCTACTCAGAAACACCATAAAATATTGTATGGCTCTGAGCACTATGGGACTTAACATCTATGGTCATCAGTCTAAAATATTGTAGCTGCACCTAATAGTTTAGTTAGCAGTCCAGACAACATGTTTTTACCAGTCACACAATAATGCTGGAACAATTGCAGAATTATTCCAAGAAAGTCTATGCTCAGTTGCATGTAAATACCCCTGTCATGCGATATAGTTGGAGGTGGCTTTAACCTACAGCATCAAGACTGTCTACAGATTCATTGGAGGTGGTATGGACACACACGTCTTGTGAAGTAGTTCTGTAAACATTTTCCCAACATTCTATTGAGTAGCTAATGTGCAACAGAAATATTTTACACCCTGTAACTACAAACAGGCCAGACCTAGTCAACAGTATGAGCGTAGAGACACGGATTAGTGATCATGATGTTTTTAGGGAGGTGATGATTACTAAATTGAACAAATCCATCAACAAGACTAGGAGAGTATTTCTGCTGTAAAGAGCAGAAAGCTGTTATTAGAAACCTACTTAGACACTGAATGGGTATCACTTAGTTCCAATGCGATGTATGTAGAGCAATAATGAAAAAAATTTGAACTGATTGTAAATCTGGAGAAGTAGGTGCCTAGTCAGTGGATTAGGATGGAAAAGACCCACCATGGTTTCACAAGGGTGTTGAACTCTCGGTTTAAAAGAGAAGGCACAAATGACGACAGACAAAAACTGATAAGAGACTCATGTGTCTGTGAAAAGATCTATGTGCGAGGCATACAGCAACTACCACCACCGCCATATCTTAGATCTGACCAAGAATAATAGAAAATTCTGGTCCTACATAAATTTGCTAAGGGTGTGTAAGGTTTCCATCCAGTCACTAGTTGACTAGTATGGTGCGGCAGTTAAAGATAGAAAACAAAAGCCCCAGTTTTAAATTTCGCATTTAATAAATGCTTCACACAGGAGAATTGTACAAACAAACCATTGTTTGACCATCAAACAGACTGCCGTATGGACGAGATAATAATAGGTATCACTGGCGTAGAGAAACAACTGCAAGAGTTGAAAACAAAAATGTCACCAGGTCCGTATGGAATACCTATAGAGTTTTACAGAGAATACTCTATGGCTTTATGATGTCCTGTGAACCAAAGATGAAGGGTAATAGGCAGATTCCATAGTCCTAGATTTCTGGAAAACTTTTGACATGATGCCCCACTGCAGACTGTTAACGAAGGTCGAGCATAAGGAATAGGTTTGAAGATATATGATTCAAATACTCCTTAAGTAACAGAAGATAAGGGTATCGGCAAGAACACCCAAGGGAAGTGTGAGAGGACAGCTATTTTCTTCTGTACACATAGATAATCTGACGGATAGGATGAGCAGCAATCTGCGGCCATCTGTTCATGAAGCTGAGGTGTACGGGAAGGTGTCATCATTGAGTGACTGTAGGAGGATACAGGATGTCTTGGGACAAAATTTTACTTGGTGTAGTGAATGGCAGCTTGCTCTAACCGCAGCAAAAGTATTGTGCAGTGAACGGTAGCTTGCTGTAAACACAGAAAAATGTAAATTAATGCACATGAGTAGGAAAAAGATCCTGTAATGTTCAATACAGTATTAGTAATGTGTCAGTTAAATATCTAAGAAAAACGTTGCAAAGCGATATGAAATGGAGCAAGCCCGTAAGGTCGGTAGTAGGGAAGGCAAATGATCCAGTATGGTTTATTGGGAGAATGTTAGGAAGGTGTAAGCTTATGTATAAAATTGACAGCATGTAGGATCCCCACCAGTTCGGATTAATGAAAGACGTGGAGGCAATTGAGAGGTGTGCTGCTAGATTTGTTACCAGTAGGTTCGGTTCACATGTGAGTATTACGGAGATACTTTGTGAAATAAAATGGGAACAACTGGACTGAAGATGAAGCTCTTTTAGAGAAACACAATTGAGAAAGTGCACAAAACCGACATCTGCAGCTGACTGCAGAACGATTCTGCTTCCACCAATGTTCATTCTGCGAAAGGATCTTGAAGACATGATTAAACAAATGGCTCATACGGAGATATGTAGACAGTTGTTTTTCTCTTGCTCCATTTGCGAGTGGAACACAAATGGTATGAGTTGCAGTGGTAGAAAATATCCTCTGCTACGCACTATATGGAGCCTGGGGGAGTAGCTGTAAACGCAGATATACTTCAATTTTTTTGCATATTCAACTGATTCTTCCCTAAAACAGATGGTAGGTCATTAATCAGACGAATGTCTACTCTTTCATCTGAATTTAGAACACAGCCAGTGAACACACGCTGCCCTGTAACCAGCACACAATAAGCACCACAAGCAGGAAGTGCTTCTCCATGTAAGAAATGGCCAAATGTCATAGACAATGCCCTATTCTTAGTTTTTGTGTGGGGGACGTTTACGGGAGGTGAATTAAGGTCACTGACACGTCTGCAATCACACTTCACCGATTAACGACACAGGAATCTACTGTATGATCGTATGCATCTGGGTCAAGCATCACACTACTAGTGCTGTATTCGAACATTAATGGTGTGTCTTTCCTCATCTGAATTAACTTACATTTTTCTACATTCAGAGCCAGCTGACATTCATCACAATACCTAGAAATTTTGTCTATGTCATCCTGTATCCTCCTACAGTCACTCAAGAACAACGACTTCCTTACATCACAACATCAACAACAAACAACTGTAGATTGCTGCACATCCTGTCCACCAGATTATTTATGTATATAGAAAATAACAGTGGTAGTATCGCACTTCCCTGGGGCTCTCCTGGTGACGCCCTTTACTCTGATTAACACTAGCCATCGAGGACAACGTACTGGGTTCTGTCGTATTGACAATGGTCAGGAAAGTGTTCCAATAGAGATACACCCACTTGGAGGCAGAGATACCAGGTCTTTGACATTGTAGGTTTTGTTACGTCTTCCTTTGCATGCTATGTGTTTCTTTAGTAGATACAGAAGCGAGGAGCAGATGCTGTTCATGAACAGAGAATTCAGAGATTAATTTATTCTACATCTAACATCAAATATAATACATAACTTTGTTGCTGTATTAGCGGCGTCAGTTGCTAACAGTAGTTTTGAATGTTGAAACATATACAGATACAAAAGATTTATAAATCTGTCACTCTTCAGAAGACGTCGAGTCCTGGCAACTCTGAAAGTCTGTAAACGTTATTCAGCTGGCAAACACACAAAATGGGCTCAGCATGTGAATGTTCGAACATAAGTGCACCCGCCCCTGGCAGTCCGGAGAGGGGTACTTGTATCTTACTGGCAGTGGCGTAATCTTTTGTGGCAGCGTCCTCCTGCCATGATGGCGGTTGTAGGAAACGTGACGGGGGCGGGGCGCATATTTGAAAGTGCAGCTGACCGGGTAGGTGCCGATATCGCAGGTTTGAACACTTAAAAGCAGCCGCACGGAGTGCCCGTGCGGTTTGAGGCACCATGTCACGGATTGCGCGGCCCCTCCTGTCGGAGGTTCGAGTCCTACCTTGGGCGTGTGCGTGTGTGTGTGTGTGTGTGTGTGTGTGTGTGTGTGTGTGTGTGTGTGTGTATGTGTGTTGTTCTTAGCATAAGTTAGTTTAAGCAGTGAGTAGGTCTCGGGACCGATGACCTCAGCAGTTTGGTCCCTTAGCATTTCACACACATTTGAACATTTGAACTTAAAAGCACACGTGAGAAAACACCAGGCAGGTGGGAATGTTCTGTTTGTACCAGTGTTTTAGCCGCACACTCAACAGAATAGTGAGTTAGCGAGATGTAGCACCATGATGTGGTAACCAGAATACCCGTCGTTCCATCAAAAGCACGTATCTCAGTTGGAGAGGCAGGGTCAACTGCAGGAAGTGCAGATATGCCTCGCCTGTGAGGCATTGTGGAAATGTGACTACTCATACTAGGCGGTCGCCAGTAATACCCCCCCACACACTGATACTGACCACGTGCTTATGGTTCGCTGCCACCGTATCATGGGGATTCTCTGTAGGCCAAAAGTGGGTTTTGTGCAGGTTGACGATACCGCCCTTGTAAAGGTAGCTTCATCTGTGATTAGGATGAATGGCAAATCCCAGCATCGTGGTGCTCTGCGCGACGAAGCAGCGACAAAATCTTTGCCGTGGAGATATGCTCTTCATTAATAAGGCCTACACACGTCGTAAATGATACGAATAGTGGCATTTGTCATGGAGGATGTTCCAAGAATAAACTGCAGTCGACTGACTTTTGGCACCTATTGCTTGAGTCATTAAAATAGCAATCACAAAATAATTTTAATTGAAGTATAGGAACAATTTTCACCCCACAATGGCCATCTTCACTAGGTAATCGTTTCTTTCATTGTGTTGATGCTCCAAAAGTGCAGTCAAAAGTATGTGTCATATACCAGCGAGTAACAAGCTTCTGTGCTCTGGAGGATTATCTTTGTAGTCCTGAACTGGCTCCATGTAAAGTTTGCTCATTTCCACAAAGAGAGACATACCTGAAAGATGGGCTCCTACAAGTGTCACACTCCAAGAATAAGGAGGGGAGTGGAGGTTTTGTTTACTGACTTTGAAATGATGAGATACGATTAGTACTGTGGAAATTAAATTCAAATAAGCTGGACTGTATTGCAAGTTTCTTAGTACCCTTTGTATTATGAAAATAACATAAACCTCAGTTGTGAACTATAAATTGTATTTCTTATTCTTATCAAATCATACTTATCCTCTATAAGTATTGATGATGATGATAATGTGTTCTGCCCATAAGACAGGTCTGTCACTGCAAGATCAACATTCTTCAGACCTTGCAGTTTCTGCCATCCTATTTGTAGCTGCATTTGATACATTTATCTTGATGTCATCAATTAGCTGTTATCTTCTCCTTCCTCTGGTCCTCTTCTCAGTGACTATCCCTTCCAGTGCATACTTTTCTGTGCAGTCTGTTCTCAGTGTCTCATCCACTTTCTTTTGCTTCTCTTAATTGTTTCCAGAATTTTTTTTTCCACGTTCACCCTGTGTAACACAACCTCGTTCCTTATTTTATCTGTCCACTTCACATCTTCCATTCTTTTCCAAATCCACATCTTGTAAGCCTCTTAAGCATTTCTTCTGTCTGCCTCACAGTGTCCATGTTTTGCCACCATACACAGCAACAATCAATACAAAACACTTCACTGATCTTTCACCTAATTGCCTGTTCAGTATACCACAGAAAATAATCCTCCTTCTGTAAAACACATCTTTTGCAATGGCTGTTCTTTTTCTATTTCTTGAGTACATGTCATATTTCTTGTTATTTTGCATCCTAGGTAACAGAACTAATCAATTATTTGACCAACTTTTCTCTTCCTCATTAGTCTTGTCAAAACCATTGCCTTAGTCTTCTTCAAATTTACCTTCATTCTATATTCCTTGCAGCTGGTTTTCATCTCCTTTAATATACTTTAAATGCCTTCATTTTCGCTTATTAATACTATGTCTCATTGGGAAATCCTATACAATTGATTATTCTTCTTCCTATTGTCATGTTACTTTTTTTTTTTTTTTTTTTTTTTTTTTTTTTTTTTTTTTTAAGTAAATGGATGCTAAACAGACTATGTATCTGTATTAATTGTACAAATGTATTGTTTCATCACAGTATGTACAGATAAAATTCTCTTGAGCTTCCAGTCACACCAAGTGATTTAAGATCCACGAGTTGTCAGGCAAGTTCTCTTCAGCCATTGTCAAGTGGTGACTGTCTTTTGGTTTGCTGCTACCATCCTTATAAAGCCATGCTACCTTCTGTGACATCACTAATATTTGCTCCATTGCCATATAAGGTAATGTTTTCACGGCATGCCCTGTGTGTCTTCTTCAACTTTCTGATGGCCATGCCCTGCGCACCGTCTTCAACTTTCTGTTGGTCAGTCCCAAGCCATGCTTAACTGCAGACCACCATCTTTATTGAGGGTGTTGTCACAAGTTTTTCTCTCAGTCATTTCTTTTACTACCCTATCCCAGAAACTATTAGTCCATGTAATAACAGATGTCTCGTCAATGTTGTTGAAGACAACACAATGTCTGTTTTCTAGAGCATGCTCTGCTGGCATTG
Organism: Schistocerca piceifrons; assembly: GCF_021461385.2. Lineage (NCBI taxonomy): Eukaryota > Metazoa > Arthropoda > Insecta > Orthoptera > Acrididae > Schistocerca > Schistocerca piceifrons. The sequence goes on along the minus strand of NC_060145.1, from coordinate 321,989,838 downwards.
ATTTCTCAGGGTACCGAAGCAAAAGCAGCTGTCATGTTCTCCACAGCACTGTTCAATAGTATGCACAGTGTGTCTGACATAAAATTGTCTACACCCACCCAGGAATGTGTAGAATACCATGTGGGTGTGTACAGTTTTATGTCAGACAGAGTCTGCATCTTACTGAACAGCACTGTGTAAAACACGAGATGCTTCCGCCTTCAGTACCTTGAGAAACCAGTTGTAGCAGAGCACTAGAAAACAGACATTGTATTCTCATCAACAAGATGTGTGTTATTACGTGGATTAATAGTTTCTGGGGTAGCATAATGAAATAAGTAATCGAGATAAAAATTTACGAAAAACCCTCAACAAAGATGGCAGTCTGGAGCTAACCATGGCTTGTGACCTGGGCATCAGATTGAAGTGGGCAGTCAATGAAAATATTGTCTCATATGGTGCTGGAGTGAGCACCAGTGATGTCGCAGACAGCAGTGTTGCTATAAAAAATAAGGATGGTAGAAGGAAACAAAAGACACTTGGCTGAAAGGTCAAGTGTTTGAAACCAATTGGTGCGGCTGGATGCTACAAAGAATTTTATCAGTGTTAATTGTATTATAAACAGTTTCTGCAGTGTAGATGCTCGAAATCTTGGTTGCAGCTCGAGTGTCCAGACGAACTGCGGAAATCTGTGCGGGAACAGGTGGAGCAGGGTCTGCTCAGTGGCTACACAGAGCAGTTCCTCGACTTTGAAACCATCACACCATACCCTGTGGGCATTGTGGGCATGCCGGACTACAATTTCTTTCCAGAATTTAGCGGCCATATGTGGTACAACCAAATGCAACAGGTATGTAGATGCACTCAGTATTATTGAACAGTAAGAATTATTGAGATTATTCGGAGGACATACTGTAACATAGCTATTCTCCTGGTGCACAAGATATATGAGACAGGTGAAATATCCTCAGCCTTCAGCCTACATGAACATTATTGTGGACCACCTGCATCCCTTCATACTTACTTGATGTCTTCCCCATCAATGATGGCATCTTCTAGCAGGGTGATTGTTCATGTCACAAGCCCAAAATTGTACTACAGTGGTCTGAGGAGCATGATTGTGAGCTCGTGTTGATGTCTTTGCCATCAAATTTACCTGCTCTGAACCCTGTGGAGCACGTTTGGGATGCTGTCAGGTGACAGCTCCATGCCTACAAACCACTGGCTTGTAATTTATGGGAGTTGCATGACCTCTACATAGACACATTGATGCCATATACCAAAAATCACTACCAATGGCTTCTTGTAACCATTCCCCACAGAATCACTGCCATTTTGCATTCCAACAGTGGACCAGCATGCTGTCACAAGGAGTGATCAAAAAGTAATGGGAATCTTTGTTTTTATTAAAGAATGTTTATTTATTCATAAACATCAACTTGTCCTCTTCAAAGTAATCCCCCTCAAATATAATATATTTGTTCCACTACTTTTTCCAACCTTGGTAGCATTTCTGGAACTCAGTTTTCATTATGGTGTTCAGCTCTTTGAGTGATTCTGTTTTTATCTCACCAATTGCCACCAAATGACATCATTACATGGTTCCCTTCAGCCTCACGAGTAGAAAGAAGTCATAAGGGGCCATGTCTGGCAAACATGATGGCTGAGGCAATATAATGGTTTTGTTTTTTTGCCAAAAAATGACGAACAAGCATTGAGATGTCAGCGGGAACATTATTTTGATGCAATTCCTACAAGTGGTTTTGTCACAGTTCTGTTAGTTTTCTTCAGATTGCTTCATCCACATAGCACATAGCTGCCAGATAGTATTCCTTATTGACCATACAACCATAAAGCAGGAACTCATGACACACTATCCCATTGTGTTTAAAGAAAACACTGATAAGAACTGTCATGTGGGCAACCACTCACTTATAGCTGATAAATGCACGGTGCACAGAAACACAACAGAAAACATTATTCACTCATGCTTTTGAGCTCTTGCTTTTTCTCTAGTAAAAAGTACACATATTCACACACACAACTACACAGACACTCAAATGCAAACTCCTGCAGTCGTGGCAAGACTCACATAGTATATATTATACTCATTTACCAAAACATTGTTCCAGATGCTTGTAAATTTATGTTGATAACTTGGAAAGTGCATAATCTGAATCTCAAAATGTTTACCTTCATTTCAGAATTACTTTTCCACTTATGAGGGGTCCACTGAAGACAGTTATGTTCATTGGACTATAAAGAATTGTATCTATTACCTCATTTTTAAGTAGCATTTATTCTTTTCAGTGAGTGACTGTATCGTATGTATGAATGAGGAAGTGCTAAATAATGTATAATAATAATTTTCAACTTTTTTGTCAACAGGGATCTCAGCATGGAGGAGCAAATTATTTGAGGCAATCAGATGACAAACTCCAGCCATTTGGGGCCTGGAATGTGTGTGGTAATGACAGCCGAGGCCACCAAGGTGGGTACAGCATTTACATAACACAGCAAGAATGTTTTGAATAACAAGTGATACTAGTTAAAGATACATGTTCATCCAATTACAAAATCTTTGTATGATTCTTTATCAACTGAGTGATCTTTAGTGGTGAGATACTGGACTTACAACTGGAAATAAATGTGTCCTATTGTAAGGTCAGCTTTCACTGCAGAAATTTTTCATTTCTGTTTATTCTTCTTTCTTCAACTTAACCAAGGGTCATTGTATCCTGTTTTCTCCTCACAATTGACCAAATTCACCAGGTCTAATAACTGAATATCATAATCAGTTCTAACTGAAAGATAAGCAGGCATTAATGTCTCCAACTTCTTTTTGTTCATTGTCACCTGCTTTCCATTAAATGTGTTTGCAGTGCATGTTGCTGCCTTACAAACTCACAGCCCTCCAGAAACACAGCTCTCTTTATTGACAATTGATGCTGTAGAATGTGTGTCCATTTCTCAAAAGTAAAGCCAAGCATTTAAATTATGTCAAATAAGTCAACTGATGCCTGTAACTAGTCTCAGCCAAAACAGCAGTGAATGAAGTACTGAAATCTATCCAATATATTAATTAATTATAGAAGATTAACTGTCAGGGACTGCTTCAGAGTGGCATAACACATTATGGAAAGTCACTGGTGAGTACTCTCTGAATGCCACCTTCCTGCTGTTTCAGAGCATTTGATTTGCTGCGATAAACCTTTTCATTAGCCTTAGCCTAAAATGACTGAATGAGGAAACTACATTAGAATTATGTGCTGCCCACTCATGAGAACTGTGATGAACTGTCCATTATTGTTGAAAATGCTTACCAAGCAAGCAACAGGCATCAACAAATATTATATGATAAGTCTTTTTTAATAGTTTCATTAGTTTCCCTTTGTGTTGTACATAGTCTCCCTCATCTGAAATATTGACAGTTGTTTTTATTTTGCCCTGAAGTGGATTCTGCTGTTTAGTTAGTTCAACGTTCTGTGGATCATACTTGTAACCTCTCACTGTGATATGAAATGATTCAGTTCTACAATTACTGTATATCTTCTCAGCAGTGGGGAGCAGAAGCATTCATTAAGTAGATATAATTTCAATTTGTGTTTCAAGCTACTTTTATTATCCATTCAAGTTTTTATGTACTTAACTAAGTGAGTGATCAAGGATTTTTATGGCTGAATACCCCACTCCTTTCGGTGCCACACTAAGGGTGAATGATGGATTGTGTAAATCATTTCTACTTTTAATACGATATTTATGAAAGTACTGTTGCTTCCTGACAACATGCTTCATAAATGCACTATGAGATTGTTGTCAGCATATCCAACTGTTTAACGAACTGTCTACTTTACATTTCCATCTTCAAAATCTAATATTATCCATAATGCGAAAGTTGCAGAGGCAAGGTGTTTAAGGTCTGCAGAATGTGACTTCCAGTTCATGATCTATTCAGTGTAAACACCTACGAATTAAGAATATTCTGTTTCATTTATTGATTCATCCTTGTACATTATTTCTAACGATATGGTCAAGACTTACGCAGTACTGTTTATTTATACAGAACAGCAGGTATTGTCTTTTATTTAAATCCAGCAATAGCCCATTTGAAGATAACCAGTTATTAATTCTCAAAAAATGCTATTTACATTTTAAAGTGTTGAAGTTACTGAATTGGGCTTAATTATAATACCTTCATTGCCAGCAAAGAGAACTATTTTTGCTGTTTGGATGTATGATGGAAGATCATTTATGTACAGGGTGATCATAACTAAAGTTAAACTTTCAAACTACTGAAAAAATAACACCACTGGTCAGAATTACATCAAATTGCAATGGAATATTATTGGAGAAGGGGAAAAACTTATGGCAGAAGAAAAAAAATAGTGTGAAAACTGATCAGTAGAAGTCGAAATACATAAATGAAAACAACTGTCATGCTCATTGAAGTTGATATAAACACGCTGGGTACACAGAATTTGCCTATTTTCACATCTGCTATGTTTGCCATGACTGTCTCAATGCAGAATCATGCTCTGTTTGTAAAGCTGTATTACAAGAATGATGAGTGCGCACATGTCACTCGGCAGAAATTCCGGAGACTGAAGGGTTTGAAAAAAGGCATTTAATAGCAGTCGACTACAAATGACAAATGAATCATACAGCAATGCGTAAGGTGTACTTTTGATGTTAAACTTTACTACTCAGTGTGCATGGTTGTACAGTTGTGATACTGTTAGTTACATAAGCCCATGCACCACGCAAGGTCAAATCACATCGGATGGGAAAAATCGGTTTTTAATTGTCCTCAGGCAAAAAACTGCATAAAAAGCATCAATCACATCAGTTTTGAATTGTCCTGAGGCCAAAAACTGCATAAAAAGCAACAGTCAGAATCAAATCAGATTAATAATTCCCATTTGACTGGCGCAAAACATTTTCAATATGCTGTCGACTGTTTTCTGCAACAAGTTGAAACAGCATGTTCCACAGCTGATTGAAGTGTTTCTGGGGTCATGTACAGAATGTGTTGTGCAATGTGTGCCTTCAGTGCAGCTAAATTTGCAGTTGGAACACTGAACACAGCATCTTTCAGATAGCCCCACAGCCAGAAGTCACACCGATTAAGATCAGGTGATCGGGATGGCCAGGCTGTAGGGAAATGACATCTGATAATTCTAGCATTTCCGAAATGGTGCTTCAGCAGCTGCTTAACTGGATTTTCAATGTGAGGAGGTGCGCCATCTTGCATAAAAATGATCCCATCCACACATCCATGCTGTTGGAGAGCTAGAATGATGTGGTTGCACAAAAGACACTCATAGCACTTACCAGTGATGGTACAGGTAACAGGAATGGAAGCACCTGTCTCTTTGAAAAAATATGGTCATATGACATGGTGTCCATTTCATTTTCATTGAAAAAGGGGACATTTATGATAAATGAGAGAAAAACCTGGGACAATGAAGGAAAAAAAAAAAAAAAAAAAAAAAAAAAAAAAAGGGACATAAATATGTATGGACTAAATTTAATACACATACAAGTTTACCTTTACAACGTGCACTCAGATGATCCCAAATAACTTTTTACAATTATTCTGCCACACTATCACCGTACTTTTCACTTTTATGTACTTTATCAAGAAGTGCATTTTCGTTTGAAATTGTATCATAAAAGTCAGTATACGATACACCATTAAAGTGTGTTTTGACAATGAGCAAGGCCCTCACTGTTTCAAATTTCATTCTGTTTTTTTTTTTTTAAAATCATGTTTTTCATGTTAGTGTTTTTACTTTTGAAATAAGCAAATATTTTGCACCACGTTGCACTAACACTTTCTTTGTCTCCTTCTTCACTTTTTATGAGGTTCTGTGCACATGAAAATTCATCGAACAGTTCGTCTTCATTGAACAGTTAGTCTTCATCAATAGGAAAATTTGGTACAATACTTTTAACAAAAACAACAGTCCTGAATATCCTTCCACTGTAGCTGCTCCTTTTCAGTATTAACCCAGTCAAATGCTTTAAAAGGTGTGAGAAATGGTGAACACCATTCTTTAATATACTCAATGCAAGAGTCATAGAAGACGTCAGCATAAATATGAAATTGTTCTACAGTAATTTCACCCTCTTCTTCCAACTTTCTTAGAGTCTCATGTACAAAGGATGTGAGAAATCTTTCAGATTTTCTTCATTGAAATTTGCCCAATAATTTGTTTATTTCTTGATAAACTTCCACTGTTGTGATTTCTTATTTCTCAATACATTTAACTGTTGTGGAGAAAGGTTTTAGCTGGCTAACAAGAAAATGTAGAAGAACAATAGACACAGGATTATCAAAGAATTGTTTAAGGATAACAGGACACTTATCAAGGGAAATGAAATATGATTTCAAAGCAGGAAATATCTCTACAATTCTTTCCAATGCTGGTAGCAGAGATAGCCACCTTGTCTTGCTGTGCCCAAGTACAGTTTTGTATTCAGTTTCAGTAAACTTACAGAATGACTTCAGAGATTCAACCCTTACTGTATATATGTACACATATGCCCAAATCCTGTATCATATCTGTGACACTCTCTCCCATATTTCGCTATGATACAAAACATGCTGCCTTTCTTTGAACTTTTTCAATGTACTCCGTCAGTCCTACCTGGTAAGGATCCCACACCGTGCAGCAGTAATCTAAAAGAGGACGGACAAGCGTAGTGCTGGTAGATTTTGTTTACCATTAATTGGCAGTCAATGGGTAGGCAATCTGAGCCAGCTTGTAAGGAATTGTGCACCACATGTGCTGGATAGCCAACGCCTACTATATTATTCACTGTGTTCTGTTGCAATTTATAGAACAAATTGTTTTTTCCTTTCCTCTGCTTACCACCAAAATTGGTGTTAGTGTTGTCTGCAGAAACTGCAATCACCTTTCCCTCAAGATCATATTTCTTTAAAACCTCCAGCACATAATTCTGAAGTAAATCTGAAGTTTCTCCAGCTAAATTAACCAATTCGAGCACTTTCACTGTGATGCCATTTTCAGGGTGAAAATACCTGATAAGGAGAGGAACCAACTTCAAATCCAGATGATTCGATGTATCAATCATTACAGAAATGAATCGAGCACTTTTCAGTTCATTTAAAACCTGCTGAGCTGCATACGGTGCAATAACATTTGAAATGACTGCATTACATCTTGTGTGTCCACATGTGAATTTAGGATTGAAAAGTTTTTTTAACAACTGCTGTAGTACAGTCCATTGACTTAAAGCTATGGTTATGTATTGCACTGTGGTATGCAAACATAGCTTCTTGTGTTGCCAACTGCCTATCCATTTCTGTTACTGATTTTAAGTTTACATAGTAGTCACTCGTGCATTTATTTGCTCTTTTCGTTTGATCACTCATGCGATGTTTCTTCTTCTTAATGTGATTCACAATGTCAGACCTTCCACCATCACCAATAGCAAATTTTGATCTGCACAACATACATTCTACAGTTTCTCCACTACCAGTGATAAAAGGAAACAAGCTTTTTATATTGGTGTTAAAGTTACACTTTCGTTTTGGCATAATGAAACAGTGATTGCACAGTGCAGAACATTAACAGTGTGGTGACGAAAGCCAGAGAGCAAATATCAGTGGTGTAGAGTATCTCTGGACCGAAAGGATGGATTCAGTGGATCAATTTAGAAGAGAAGAATCTTCGTTGTTATTCGTAACCTATAGTGCGTTTAAAATTACTTGTGACTTTTGACAGTTTGGTACATGTTTGAGGTATGCTGAAAGTCATCACACGCTTTCTAGCGTAAATAATTGCGCAGTTAATAGCAAGTCAAACAACCAGTAGTGTAAAATACTCTAGCCAAGCGGAATCATAAAAAACGGGACATTTTAGCGTCCCCAAAAAAACTTTCGGGACAGTGGGACATTTTGGTAAAAAACGGGACTGTCGCTGGAAAAACGGGACGAATGTACACCCTACCCTATGATAAATGATGTTGTAAACCCACACCACACAGTGACCTTTTCAGGATGAAGTGGTACTGGTTGATTTGTGTGTGGATTTTCCGTTGCCCATATTTGACAATTCTGTATATTGACATATCCTATCAGATGGAACTGGGCTTTGTTTGTCCACAAAATATTCCATGGCCAATCATTGTCCACTTCCATGCAAGCAAGAAATTCTAAAGCTCTCTTGCTGGCAGGTCAACAGGAAGCAACTCATGCACATGGGTAATTTTGAATGGATGGCAAAGAAGGATGTTTCGTAGGATTTTACGGTCCTTGCTCACGAGTATGTCCAGTTTTCGGGCAATTCTCCATGCACTACACATTTGCACACCACCACTTGTCTCCTCCTGCATTGCTGTGCCCACTGCCTCCACTGACATCAAATCAATTTGTTTTCTCTCTCTACCAGGGTGCACACCAAAAGAACCCATCTTTTTGAATTTCTGCATCATTTTCTGCAAACCCACGGCAGCCATCGGACCAATGCCTTTTTTCAAACCTTTCAGTGTCCAGAACTTCTGCAGAGTGACATGTGCCCAGTCATCATTCTTGTAATACAGAGTGCGATTCTGCATTAAGACAGTCATGGCAAACATCGCAGATGTGAAAGGAGGAAAATTCTGTGTATACCAACTGCAATGGGTCGTGTGCATGACAGGTGTTTTCATTTGTGTATTCTGACCTCTATTGATCAATTTTCACACTATGTTTTCTCTTCTGCCGTATCTTTTCCCCCTTCTCTGATAGTATTCCGTTGCAATTTGACATTGTTCTGACCAGTGGTGTTATTTCTACAGCATTTTGAAAGTTTAACTTTAATTATAATCACCCTGTATATTTGATGTATTCAGTTATGATGATGGGCCAAGTTCCTTGATGTTATAATGTACTACTCTCACTACTTTGCCTATCCCCCGAAGAAGCTCTATACCCCATAAATGTTATAAGGTACTGATGCTTGACTTGATATCCGGCCTACCTAACAATGCCCTGCAGAAGTTGTGGCAGTGAGTGATACTGTCACCATGAAATACTCCACATTACTTAGTGCTGTTGGATCATCTTGTGTCAGTGTTGAATTCATGGATCGGTGTTGTGCCAATTCCTCCATGTCTAGATATGTTGGCTTCAACCAGTCACTACAGATTGTTTTGTGTCTACTGTTCTGGTCATTTCGTAGGTATTTGTATAACTCAAAAGTACATTGTATGGCCCTGTATACATTTGATGTAATGGCAGGTGCACTGTATCATCTTGGAGCCAGATTTGTGATGCCTTGTGAATGAAAATCTGTGTTTCACTGTATCTGACAGGTGGGCTCACCCACAAAATCTCATGTATATGCCGAGCTGCCCTGTGAACTCCATTACTTCTGGTGTTGGGGTCTGAACTCTTTTCAGGCTCATGAGCTCCCCTGCCACCCACCCTCAACCATTCTCCATAGGCCATTTGGGCTGGTGAACATTTTAAATTGTCCTTGATCACTGTGCACAGGTCCAGCAATAGTAGCAGTAGTGCCCCCATCAATATAGGCGAAGAATAAATCAGTGCAGCCTTTAGGTACGATGCAGCCTTTCCACTGTTCCATCACCCTTAAAGTGTCAGCTGGCAGTGCGCAGATGGTTGCAACTTCATAGCTGTAGGATTTCTGCATAAAACTGTGATTCAAATTGTCATCTGCAATCCATAGTAATTGAGTGAGGAATACCAAATCTGAAAACCATACACTCACTAATGCCTTAGCCACCATCTCTGCTGAGATTTCTGGTACAGGTATAGCTTCTGGCCATCTGCAAGTGTAACCAGATAACAGTGGCCATCTGAATATGATAATTGTCCCATGATGTCCACATTGTTGTTGTTGTTGTGGTCTTCAGTCCTGTGACTGGTTTGATGCAGCTCTCCGCGCTACTCTATCCTGTGCAAGCTTCTTCATCTCCCAGTACCTACTGCAACCTACATCCTTCTGAATCTGCTTAGTGTGTTCATCTCTTGGTCTCCCTCTACGATTTTTGCCCTCCACGCTGCCCTCGAATACTAAACTAGTGATTCCTTGATGCCTCAGAACATGTCCTACCAACCGACCCCTTCTTCTAGTCAAGTTGTGCCACAAACTTCTCTTCTCCCCAATCCTGTATGATGTCCACATGTATGTGGCAAAATCAGACTGCAGGTGATGGGTGCTGCGTAACTGTTGTACAAGCCTGTTGACCAACTTTGCTGCTTTCACACTCGAGGCAAGGCAAGAACAAGCCGAAGTTCTGCAGTCTTTCTGCCCTCCAGGCCACACCACTTTGCTTCCACTAATTTTGTCATAGCATGCATGCTAAATTATATAGAGCTTGGAAAACCCTATATCCAAATTGTCCAGTACTGTAAGGTCATTGTACTCTTCACTATGTGTCACACTAAATGCTTATATCACCACATAGGGCAGGAATGTGGTTTAGCTGTAATGCCGCATGTTCATTTGTTAGCAAATCATTTATTACTGTATTATCTCACTGCTTTACCACTATCTCCATCCATGGCAATGCTTGTAGTCTGGCACAATTCTATGACAGAGAATCCATAACAATGTTGTCCTTTCTGGAAATGTGCCACTCATTGGTTGTACACGGTGCTATATGCTATGCCTATCTGCACTGTTGCAGTGAGCTGTGATCTGTGGTACATTGGAAGAGTGACATTAGCCGTTGCTGATCCGTAAAGACTGTGAAATGTCTATGGTCTACCAATGATTGAAAGTGTTTAATGGCTGCAAAGATTGCTAATGATTTCCAATGAATGGTGCTCCATTTCCTTCATCACGGCATGACACAGTCAAGTAAAAGTGGGTGGTTACCATCTGATAGCCACCTTTTATTGCAGTGCTGCTCCTATAGCATTTTTACTTACATCTACCATGATGGCCAGTTGAGTGTTAATTCGTAGATGAGCCAATTGTCCTGCTTGCGCCAAACATCACTTGATTGTGAGGAATGCAGGTTTTCTTACCGGCATCCAACAAGGTACTTTTTCACTACCGGCCAGGTGTTTGCCCACAAGTGATGCGGTGAGTGGTTCTTACTGCCTTGCCAGCCCCAGACGATGTTGTCAGTAGAAGTTTACCGTATCTAAATGTCTGTGTAATCCCTTGTACATTGTCAGTATTGTCATGTTCTGTACTACCTTGACCCATCCCAGCAGTGATGCCAGCCTGGCCAGAGAGACAACATATCCAAAGTTTGCTGAGTACACATTTATCTGAACTAACTATTATGCCAAATTCTTGCAGACTCTGAAAAAGCTTCCAAAAATGGGACATGTGTTCTTTGGTTGTTGGCGAAAATATGAGAATATCTTCCATGTAACATTAAAAAAATAGCAGACCCTGTGATATATCATGCGCAAAACATTGTCACATCTCTGCAGTATTCCTCAACCCAAAGGACATAGATTTGTACTGAAAAAGCCCAAAATGTATTGTCAACATGGTTTTTGGTATATCCCTCACTGCCACAGTAATTTGCGTATAGGCTTTTTCACAATCAACAATGCAAAACAGTTGAGCTTGGGTGACAGCATTATTAAAGGGCGTTACGTTTGGCATTGAGTAACGGTCACATATTGCTCAAGTATTGAGTGCTGCATAATCTCCAAATAATCACCATGATCCATCTTTCTTTCTCACTATGTGTAAGAGAGATGCCCACAGCTATCCAATATGTCTACAATACCTGATTTCAGGAACTCTTCAAAGCCAAGATGCACCGCCAAGAGTTTGTGCGGTTACAGTCTCCTTGGATGAGCTGCAGCGATCTGGACCATCATTGTGCAGTTGTGATGCCTTATAGAGTGTCTGCATCTCCCCTTGGTAGTGAATTTGTGGCAGCAATGGGAACTCTTGTATTATTCGGCCAAAGTGCTCATCCTCGTGTGCTGTGGTATCCATACCTGACAACTGAGAAGCCTTCAATTTCTCATACATCCTATTGTGGAGTGTGAGCGACTGATTTTTGCCCTGTTGAGCTGGCAGTTATTCAGATCAGAAATGTGATTGAATGTAATTAACCATCTGTTGGCTACATCTGGCAATAAGTGAAAATGTGAAAGAAAATTGGCACCAAATATGGGGTTGGTGGCGTTTGCAACTATGAATGTGCACACGGGCTCGAATGAAATACCTAAATTGACTGTTCATGTCCGTTCTCCAGGTTTCGATGGCCGACTTGTTTGCTGCTGTGAGTCTGTTGCAGCAGCATGATAGGCCTGACATTTGCTGTTTTGAATAGACGCTAACCCTAGAGTCAGAATCCACCAAAAAATTCTTGCTAGAGATGCAGTCATGTACAAATACCTCTGTGATTGTGCCCTATGTCAGCATTGCATATGCCAGCTGCCTTTCCACATTCTTATGTGGAAATGCAAGCTGTTGGTGATGGACATCAGTGTCCTTTAACGTCTGCCGATGCGGGTAACAGCAGGATGTAGTGGAGTGCTGTTCGGCTTCCCCAACACACCTGTGATACCAGCACCACTGATTCATATCTATCTCACATGTATATCAGTCATCTTTCTTGCCCACAGTGTGCTTCTCTAGAGTACGCTCCGATAATCTTAGATTCATGCGTGCTTTTTGTTCCTCCAACCGTTCTACGCTTCGTTCTTGCATCAGCTCTGTAGAGTGACTGCATAACTTGTTGATGACTTGTGCCACTTCTGTGCCTCTTCCTTGATCATTATAACTCTTGTTTCCAATGGTGGCTCGTAGGGGAACTCCCGACAGGATATTCACTATGGCATTTACCTTCTCCGCTACCTCCCACAGTGATAAACCTTTATACTCAGCTATTTCTGTGCGTGTGTTCACAGGCTAATTTCGTTGCCAAAGCATGCCTACTGAAACAAATCTGGTCCTGTCAATGCAAGTAAAGCCCACATAACTTGAGATGGAGATAAGTTACCCATCGGTTCATCGTTAAAAGCCCACTGTAGTCTGGGTTCCAGCGACAGGATATATTGCTGTGTAAATGCCTCTTTTGATGTGATCTACCGACGGTGTGGTCGGGCATCTTTTATTTTCTCTGTCACAGCATCTTCTAAATGTGCCACCATGATGATGTAGTGACTCTCCACCTTCAGGAAGACCCTTGAGGTTCAATGAAAATTATTGAAACGCAGTAATCCATGATGATCCACATAAGTGTACTTGAGAATTGGCAAATGTTGTGATGGATCATTAAAATCCTATCATCATACGACATTTGCGTGCAATGGGGAAGGTTCAAAAATTGAGAATATGGGTACTGTATGCTCTAAGCTAAATCACATAAATCAGCGAGTGGCCACGTGTGCCTCTCTGCTTGCTCGTCACCAATTGGCTTATGAAAAACACTAACCATTCCTATCTTTTATCGTTATTGATGAAGAGAAATGGTGGCTATATTCTAATGTAAGGAAAGGAAAGGAATGGTTGATTCCAAACAAAGTAGCAACTCCCCACACGAAGACCTGCATGCATCCACAGAAGACAATGTTACGCAATTGGTGAAACAGCAACAGCGTGGTGTACTGCAAATTGCTCCCCTGAGGTGTAGGGATCAGTGCTGGCATTCATTATCAGCAAATGAGGTGTCTTACAGACACAGTTCAAGAACAACGACCAGGAAAATTGTGTGAAGTGATGTTCCTCCACAATAATGCCCATCCACATTCAGCTAGATTGACAAGAAACACTGTACAGGAGTTGGGTAGGGAAGTTGTTTCACACCCATTTTATTCACCGGATCTTGTGCCCTCAGACATTGGAACAGCTTTCATGAAACTTCCTTTCCAGATGAAAATCTTCTCTGAACATGGCTCAACAAGTTCTTTGCCTCAGCACCACATGACTTCTACATTCATCGAATCAAAAAGTTACCCTAATGTTGGTAGGCTGTTATTGATGACAGAAGTCTCTGTTATGTGGAAATTGTTGTGGAGATTTTTAATGCATCACACCAAGCGAGGTGGGGCCGTGGTTAGACACCGGACTCGCATTCGGGAGGACGACGGTTCAATCCCGCGTCTGGCCATTCTGATTTAGGTTTTCCGTGATTTCCCTAAATCACTCCAGACAAATGCCGGTATGGTTCCTCTGAAAGGGCACGGCCGACTTCCTTCCCTAATCCGATGAGACCAATGACCACGCTGTCTAGTCTCCTTCCCCAAAACAACCAACTAACTTTAATGCATCACTCTGCATCCTTTTAGTTAAGATTCATATCTCTAATATCTTATGTTTGAGCCTCCATACAAGAATATATTGCTCATGAAAAAGATTCTACAAATAATTAGCTGCTCTTGATAAGATTACTAAAGATTTCTTAGACATATTTGCTAACTGCTGCATTATATCTCTCACTTTTTCTTTCTTTTTCTTTTTTTCTTTTCTCTCTCTCTCTCTCTCTCTCTCTCTCTCTCTTTCTCTCTCTACGTAATATTATCTGACTGAATTTGTGATTAACTACTAACAATGCGTTTAATTTTAAAAGAATGAAATATATGGCCAGATAAAAGCCACACATTGTGGTTTGTATTTTGTGAACACTTACATCAACTCATATGCTGCTTTGACAATGACATGGGTATTCTTACTGCCTTTCTGTTTCTGGCAATCCATTTCAATTATATCATAATTTTGCAGTTTTAATGGTATTCAAGTTTTTTTTTTTTTTTTTTTAAATTTAGAATACTGATTTTATGTCCATGATAAAACCTTACATGATGAAGAAAAGTATTTGTTAATATTATGCTTGTCTCTCAAGGTTCATCAGTGATGGTCCGGCAGACAGTGTTAGGTGGCACAAACCAATTTGGACTAGCTCAAAATGGAACTTGTGCTGGTCAGAATGCTGGACGCATAGGTTCTGCACAGCTGCAACACTCTGGGCTATTCCAGAAAATGGAAAACTCTGTGAGTATTTACCATAACATAATGCTTTTTTTGTATTTATTTTAAATATTAAGTTTTTAAATGTGATCATTGTCTTTATTTAAGTTATGACTTAGGTTTCTGTTTAATTTTAGTTTCATACCTCATTGACACTTGTGGTCTCCACACCAAAAGTTGGTTAGGTACTAGCAGTGCGCATAAACTACAGAATGGCACAGAACTAAGGATGCCATCTAATGAGGCAGTGCACAAGGCTGCTAGCAAAACCCAGTACCTATCAGCAGCTACTGCAATGAGGCTGAACAGACACAACAACAGTGATGAGTCAAGCATGATCTACCACCCAGAGGCATCTACTAGTTGATCTCTTAAGCCACTCATAGGTCCAAAAATGGAATAAAAAATCTCTGAGACAGCCAACCATAAATTACATCCATGAATTGTTGATGAAAGATATTTCAAAGATCATCAAGAAGATAATAGAAGAAATAAAGAATGCAGCACAAAAATCACTGTGACCAATACAGAGACTCTTAACGCATCAGGAGGAATAAACTCCCATAGAGAGATGGAATGTATTAAATGAGGGAGATTCTACAAAGATGCAAAAAAGAGTGGAGGAGAACATCAATGAATGATCGTGACCAGAAAAGGAAATCGACCTATGAGAAGATCAGAAATTGACACAAAATATTGGACTCTGAAATGATGTACACAGGAGAAAGGAAAACACTGACAAATCAACTTAGATTCACCACAGGATCCAAGAAAGCAGACTGAGCTGGAAGCAGCAGCCAAGGTGGCCTGGCTCTACATAGAGAGACTAAAAGAAATCATCAACACAGAAAAATCCTTGAGAGAAGTGATATTGGTGAAAATATAGAATGTGAAGGACTCCAGCATGGGGAGAGGAAAGCCTTCAAGATTGGCTTCACATTCAGTTATCCAGAAGACACGCAAAGAACAGACTTCCGGTCCAAAGGAATAGCCATAACAAGAAACAACTTTTGAAGATACAAAGGCCACTGGAGGGGGAGAGAAGATACAGCTTTTGGAGATACAGAGACACCAGAGGGAGAGACAATAACCTTACCTACAAGAAAATCTAATTACACCTGAATAAGAGCATAAACACCAGATTATGGAGCATCGAGGGAATGAAAAATGCACTGCCTTTCGCACCAAAGGAGATAATGGATGAAACTGATGTTATAACTTTTGTAACTGAAGTTCACAGAGATCTTTCTTACTGAACCTACACAACTTGAGGGTTACTATGCTATAAATTCAGTGGCACAGCCAGTCGATGCATGATCAATGGGGGGAACTGCATGCTTCCTAAAGGGCAAAGCAGAGAACATCAAAAGAATTATCAAGGAGGGTAATATGGTAATAATAAAAACTACCATAGTAACAGTAATAGGCATATACAAGGTGATTTTTCCACCGTGTACATACTCTAGCAATCGATCAATGAGAGGATATGGAATGAAAAAGGTCTAATGAACTTATGTCTGAAAATGCGTGGTTTACATTCTGGAGACCATTTATTCAGTCATACATTGTTACAGAGACTGTGGTCTGATACATGCTGTACCATCAGCCACAGCTACGGTATGTGTTGAAAATGTGTTTCCATGTGCCTCAGCACATGTGTGTATATGCTGTAGCATGTTCTGTCTCACACATTCACATCAGCTAGGCTGTATCTTAACAGAATGGATACTCTGCTCCAATGTCTCCACATCTGGAATGGACTCTGCATACATGATACTTTCAAGATGGTCCCATAACCAGAAATTGCAAGGGTTAAGATCCAGTGAATGAGTAGGCCATGTAACTGGACCCCCTCATCTGATCCATCAACCATGTAAGACACAATTGAGATGTGTCCAGACATTAATTGCAAAGTGGACTGTAGCACCATCATGTAGCAGCCACATAATCCTTTGAATCATCAATGGGACTTCTTCCAGCAGGGGAGGTGAAGTCACCTGCAAGAAACATGCATAGTTCTATCCTGTTAGGTGACGTGGGAGGAAGACTGGTCCCAGAATACGGTCGCCAATTATCCTGACCCACACAATCTGTCTGTACCGATGCAGATGATTCACTGTCACCATACCATGGGGGCTCTGCATACAATACCACAGGTGACTGTTACAAAAGTTGAAGATACCACTCCATATATAGGTGGCCTCATCTGTGAATAGGATGGCTGAGAAAAATCCTAGAATTGTGGTTGCCTGGTGAAGAAACCAGTGATAAAACTGCTCCTGATGTGGAAAGTCTGTTGCTAGTAAGCCCCACACACGGTGTAAGTGATAAGGGTGGTAACAATTGTCATGGAGGATGTTCCACACGATCGTCTGGCTTACCTTGTACTAGCTAGTCAGCTGCCTGTTACTGACATAGTGGTTGCCTTCCACAATGTTAATCACATTTTTCTCCAAGTCTGGTGTCGGAACATTTTGGGTACATCCTTCATGACCTCCTACTTCCTGAAGTGACCCTGTCTCAGAGAAATGGCAAAACACTGTTGCAAACATTGAATGCTGTGGTTGTTGTTGGTCTCCTGATACAACCTTGTTGCCTGCCACTCTTTGCCATTTGTCTTTCCATAAGTAAACACCATATCGGCAATCTCTCAATTTCAATACAGAACCATTGTGTACAATGCTGTATCACATCCATTACAAGGTGAGTCAGCAACAGATATACACACATCAAAAAAAGTTTTGCATCACCCCAGTTCCCAGAACTCCTGAAGATAGACGTTGACTGTGGATATTGTATCACAGACATAGTCCCTTTGACTGTTCAAACATGTCACTAAACTGGCCCAAAGGCGTAAACAACCATGCATGAGTAGCACCTATTAGACGGAGGGTGTCCAACAGCTGATCAGTTCCAGTCATTCCACCAGGAAGGAGGTACACGGCTCGTGTTGTCTGTAGTTCATCCATTCTTAGGCGGTCCATACCGTGGTTTTATTGTATTTGCATTGTTACTTTGTGCCAGGTAGAGCTCTCATCAAGGGAAGTGTCCAGGCGTCTCGGAGTGAACCAAAAGCGATGCCTGTTTGGAGGCAACTTGGTGAGGCAGAATGCCTTAGACACACTGTCCAGTGAGTGCAGCATGGTGGAGGTTCCCAGCTGATTTGGGGTGACATTATGTGAGGCCAACGTACGCTACTGGTGGTCAGGGAAGGTGCCGTAATGGCTGTACAATACACGAATGCCATCCTCCGACCGATAGTGCAACCGTATCTGCAGCGTACTGGCGAGGCAGTCATCTTCATGGACAACAATTCGCGCCCCCATTGTGCACATCATGTGACTGACTTCCTTCAGGATAACGACATCGCTCGACTAGAGTGGCCAGCATGTTCTCCAGACATGAACCCTATTGAACATGCCTTGGATAGATTGAAAAGTGCTGTTTATGGACGTTGTGAGCCACCAACCACTTTGAAGGATCTACGCTGAATCACCGTTGAGGGGTGGGACAATCTGGACCAACAGTGCCTTGATGAACTTGTGGATAGTAGGCCACGATTATTACAGGCATGCATCAATGCAAGGGGACGTGCTACTGGGTATTAGAGGTACCAGTCTGTACAGCAATCTGGACCACCACCTCTGAAGTTCTCACTGTATGGTGGTACAACATACAATATGTGGTTTTCATGAGCAATAAAAAGGACAGAAATGATATTGACCTCTATTCCAGTTTTCTGTACAGTTCCAGAACTCTCAGAACCGAGGTGACGCAAAGCTTTTTTTTTTTTTTTGTGTGTGTGTGTAAGTTCTTTAGTCCATTTTTGTTCTGTATCCTCTCATCGCTCAATCCCTTGAGATTGTACACTGTGGATAAAGTCAGCTTTTATATACATGGTGTCCACAGTTAAAATTCCAGTGTCAACACTGTAGAAAGAGAAATACTGTTCAGAGTGACATCAAATTTGGGGGGGGATTCATGAAAACTTTACCAATAGCCGGCACTGTTAGCGTCTTGACATAAAGAGGGCAGCTGCAAATGACAGATGAATTTCAATATGATAGTTGTGGTTTGAGTTGCATATTGCACAATCCATACTGTTCAGTGTCCAGAACAGCACAGGTTGGCAGTCAGTGTTGTGGCTCTGTTAGTTAGGTAGGCCCATCCACCAGAGCTAGATCATATCACATTGGATGAGAAAAATCCGTCCTTAGGCCAAAAGCGACATAAAAAACAAAATGACATTGGTTTCTAATTGTTGTGAGAGTGGCACAAGAAATGTTCAGTGTGCCATCAACCATTTTCTGCCGCAAGCTGAAATCGAGAAACAGCATGTTCTCCAATAGATTGGAGTGTCTTGGGCATCATATTCAGAATTTATTGTGCAATGCGTGCCTTCGGTTCAGCTATGTTCACCATTGGAACACTGAACACATCTTTCCAGTAACCCCACAGCAGAAGTCACACGGATTAAGATCAGGTGCTCTTGTGAGCCAGGCTGTAGGAAAATGACAGCTGATAATTCTAGCATTTCTTAAATGCCTGTGCAGCAGCCACTTTGCAGGCTTGGCAATGTGCAGAGGAGTGTCATGTTGCATGAAAATGGTCCTTCCCAAAATTTCCGTGCTGTTGTAGGGTTGGAATGATGTTCATGCAGAAAAGACACTCGTAGTGTTTACCAGTGATGGAACTGGTAACAGGACCCACATGTGGTATAGTTAACAGGACCTGCAGCACTCATCTCCCAAAAAAAATGGGCCCTATGATAAATGATGATGTCAACCTGCTCCACACAGTCACCTTCGCAGAATGAAGCAGTACCGGTTGATTTGTGTGTTGATTTTCTGTTACCTATATTCTGCAGTACTGCATATTGCCATATCATTTGAGATGGAAATGGACTTTGTCTGTCCACAAAAAGTTCCATGGCCATTCATTGTCCACTTCCATGCAAGCAATAAATTCCAGAGTGAACATGGATGATTTTGAATGGCTAGCAACGCAGTATGTTTCGTAGGATTTTATCCAGCATGCTCTCAGGCATGTCCAAAGTTTGGGTAATTCCCTGTCCACTCTGTGTTTGCACACCACTGCTCAACCCTTCCTGCAAAGCTGTGGCCGCATCTTCAACAGATGTGGGATCAACTGTTTCCCTCCTTGTGCCACGCTGCACTTCAAAAGAACCTATCTTTTCAAATTTTGTGATCATTTTCTCCATGCCTTTTTTCATACCCTTGAGTATCTGGAACTTCTGCAGAGCCAACGGTCCATAGTCACCCCCTCATGGAGATGGTCATATTAGATGTCTCGGATGTTGATATTCCAACACTTCTAGCGCCATCTGTTGGTCTTTCTTCTTCTTCTTCCCACCCCCCACCCCCATTATTATTATTATTATTATTATTATTATTATTATTATTATTTTACATTTCTCCCTGTGTCAATAATGTGCTGCTCAAATTTGATGTCATTCTGAGCAGTGGTTTTCTTTCTACAGGATTTTAAAACTGGAACTTTAATTTTGGACTCCCTGTACATCCAGGTGTACCAGTTGAATATATTACAGATATGGCATCAGAAGCCAGTGACCAATTGAAATATAAAGCAAATGTTGTACTAGCCACAGATCTTAACTGTAAATCAGATCTTAACTGTAGAATCATCCATACTACTCGAAACACTAGAAGAGGAAGGTTTCAGAGCAAAAATAATAGCACATAATGGAATCAGTGCAACTGTAAAGTGTGACAGCAACTCACGCTTTCATTTGAATCAGGTCCGCAACAAATGGGATTCACGATATCCAGTTTTATGGCGCTATACGATAAGCTCATTGATTCAAAGAAAGCGTATGGGGCCTGAAGATGGCAAAATGAATTGCCATAACTGGTTGAGTTCCAAATAAAATAAAATATCTTTAAGTGTACAGCTGTTGATAAAGTTTATTGAATTGAAAAAATGCAATATAAGTAGTTAAAGAAAGAACCTGGTCTGAGCAGGTTCTGTTTGATCAGAACTGGTGGGGCTGCTTGCAGTGTCTTATGGCTAATTCTGTCGAGGAACTCTTTCTAATAGTTTTTAGATGATTCTGAGTAGGGCAATTAAACAATAGCTTTGAGGTCTATTATGTTCTCATGAGATTTTAGTATAGCTATAATATTTGATTTTTCATCATTCTTTCGACAAGGTAGCAGTTTGACATTCTGCTCCACCTGTACTCAACATTTAGAGTTTTTTATCATATTTAATTTATTGAAACTATTTTGGTGTTTGCATAAACATTTCTTAATCCATAATTTGAACAGAAAAAAACCTTCAAAGTATCCAAATGCTTTGCATCATCTCCTTCACCTATCTGGAAGCAGCTATTTTCTTAATGAGCTCCACAATATCAATATCTCTGCTATATTTGGCGCCAAAATACGCAGCATGTTTTTCAAGATACGATACAGAGCTTTCATTTAAGGGAGGGATGCCATTTGGACTTGTAATTTTTTTGTTTTATTTTTTTACTCATATTTCATTCTCTCCTGGAACTTAGTTTTATTGACCCAGTTTAACTGGCATTGGGGCAGGAGGATACCAATTCAGAATAATGACTTGTCTCATGGCACAATATTTTTGAAATTGCAGCCTTTATGTAGACACAATAAGGAGTTTGCGGACAGTGGTACTAGCAAGACTGTGCACCTCTGATTCAAGGTATTT
Organism: Schistocerca piceifrons; assembly: GCF_021461385.2. Lineage (NCBI taxonomy): Eukaryota > Metazoa > Arthropoda > Insecta > Orthoptera > Acrididae > Schistocerca > Schistocerca piceifrons. Next base: position 321,968,227 of record NC_060145.1, on the reverse strand, counting down.
CTTGATGGAAAATTAAAGTTAGATGAAATGACATGATACGTGTTAAATGTTTTCCATTTCACCTATTGATTCAAATACTTTGAAGCACATTCTAGCTCAGGAAGTCTTGCTGTGGCCTTCAGTTGCCAGAAATCAGCAAAAACTGGAAACCTTCAGTCAAATAGCATGCTTGCACACTCCTGTGCCAAGCTTTGAGATCCTATAATACTGCAGTGAAGCAGCAGCAAAACCTCCAGTGTTGAAATGAGTGAGGTGTGTAGATGATAGCTGTGTGGGCCAAGCACACTGTTGTCACATAAATTAAGCTACTTCTGTGCCCTGCTGAGGAAAGTACCAGTAACTAAGAAGAGAAAAGCTAAATAGGGAAGAATAAGTATTGGAATCTCAAAATGAAGACTATAGCATTGGTACATTACGATTCCTTATGAGAGGCTTAAACTTTTGTATATATAGTTTTCCTCCAGTGTACTGTAGCTTTGATTTTCAGTAATTTAAGTATCACTTTGAAAATACTTGATATAGGAACTAGAAATTAGATTAGTGGTTTATCCAGTGATGTTCTTTAAAATGCATTGAACAGTTTTCCTTAATTACATAAAAATGATCAATAAATTTGAAAATATGTAATAATTTTTAGTAATATTTACATTTCATATAGTTTTCTTTCCTTTTAAGAAACAGTAAGCTAAAAAATATCTTTGTCTTTACTCTATACCAACATCATCTTTGAAGTTTAGTGCTGATCATTTACCCTTGTCTTGAGAAGAACTGAAGATTAGTTGCGTTTTTGAACCTCTCAAAAATAAAAATCTGTATTACCTATTGCTCTTTAAAAGATTTCTTATCTTGCTATTTTGATAGAATCCAATAGTTGTGACTTACTAAACTGGCTTCAATCAAACCAGGATATTCTTTTGATATATTTTCCAGAACTTATGGTTCTATATGATTTTTGCAACATAAGTGTGTACGTACAACCTGTATCTGTGTATGGTTTCTAGGTACCATTGTGCATATGTGGAACCAGTTTCCATGAATTTTTGAGTTTCTACAATAATTTTTTGTTCCTTTAGTCTGTTTCAGACAGATCTCATTCTAATGATGTGTGTGATATGAAGTATATTTCTCACAGATGATAATGTGTTTTGTCATTTTTATTCCTAGAGGACTGTTAATATGCACAACTAAACTAATGTTTTCCAAATATATCCATATTTTCTCATCATCTAGATTTTGTTGAGCCTGTTGTTCAATTTTCCTATGTAATGTAGAATATATCTATTCTTGGAAGACATTTGTGACATAATTACTCACTGCAACCATGTTATGTGCCTCTGATGTTGAGCTTACAATGAACATGAATCATCAAATCGTGCATATGCACAGAAGGAACTGTTCTTAAAATATCTACAAATATATCTCCGTGGTTGATGTTTAGCTAGGTTTCATGTAGAAATGGTTCTGTTTGGGGGAAAAGAGAAAATTTCTCATCCAGGTAGTGCAAGACTTTTAAAATATAAAAACACACTTCTGTTTTAATGTAGTTCTCCTCTAGGTTATTGACCCCCTCACCTCCAGCCCTGACTAGATTCCATCTGTGAATTGCCTCTATGTAAGGTCTGAAACGTACTCATCTATGTGCATTGGACTTTAAATAATTTCCAGCCACACATTTCTTCAAATGTTAGAACAGGTGCAAGTTAGAGAATGAGGACTCTTGTGAATATGTTGACTCTCTCTCTCTCTCTCTCTCTCTCTCTCTCTCTCTCACACACACACACAATCTCTCTCCATCCCTTTATTATTTCTTTCTTTCTTTCTTTCTTTTTTTTCCCCCAGATACACCACTTTTTGCATTGTCATGAAGAAAGAACATTAGTTCAGAAGGCTTGCATAGTAATTGTCAGTCATTATTTTACACCAAATCGTGCATATGCACAGAAGGAACTGTTCTTAAAATATCTACAAATATATCTCCGTGGTTGATGTTTAGCTAGGTTTCATGTAGAAATGGTTCTGTTTGGGGGAAAAGAGAAAATTTCTCATCTAGGTAGTGCAAGACTTTTAAAATATAAAAACACACTTCTGTTTTAATGTAGTTCTCCTCTAGGTTATTGACCCCCTCACCTCCAGCCCTGACTAGATTCCATCTGTGAATTGCCTCTATGTAAGGTCTGAAACGCACTCATCTATGTGCATTGGACTTTAAATAATTTCCAGCCACACATTTCTTCAAATGTTAGAACAGGTGCAAGTTAGAGAATGAGGACTCTTGTGAATATGTTGACTCTCTCTCTCTCTCTCTCTCTCTCTCTCTCTCACACACACACACACACACACACACACACACACACACACACACACACACACACTCTCCATCCCTTTATTATTTCTTTCTTTCTTTCTTTCTTTTTTTCCCCCAGATACACCACTTTTTGCATTGTCATGAAGAAAGAACATTAGTTCAGAAGGCTTGCATAGTAATTGTCAGTCATTATTTTACACTTTACAAGAAAATCAGTTAGGAAAATTCCAACTGGAACTTATAAAATGCTGACCACAGTGTGGAAGATGACATAGATCCCATGGTTTTTTTTTTCATCAGGGCATTTGGCTTCCACTCTATATTTTGACTGCTGTTCCATGTTTAGTGTGAAATTGTAGAACCAAATTCTATTGTTAACAAAATCGTTATCAGTGATTAATAATGTTGATCACCTTTGTCATCTTTGCTTGTGTGATAGCTCTAATTGTTATAGAGTGTGTGTGTGTGTGTGTGTGTGTGTGTGTGTGTGTGTGTGTGTGTGAGAGAGAGAGAGAGAGAGAGAGAGAGAGAGAGAGAGAGAGAGAGAGAGAGAGAGAAATACTTTTAAGTCATTGTATACTCTTAACTATTAAAATTGGTCCTTTTTGTTTTGCATGGGACACTGCAGAGAGAAGACTGTGTGCGAGTAAGTACACCTGTGCATGCTGGATCTCAGCAGAAGCAGCTGCATCAGCAACATCAGATTGCTCAGAGGCAGCAGCAGCAGCAACAGCAACAACAACAACAACAACAACAACACCAGCAACAACAGCAACAAGCCCATCAACAACAACAACAACAGGTCTCAAAGCAGGCCAACAGCAAGAAGCAACAGGGATCAAATATGGCTGTTTCTGTGACTTCTGGTGGAAGTACATGCACCACAGCTGTCACTTCAACTGCTCCAGTTGACACTAAACCGTTACCTGCTTTTGAGCAGGCATTTGGGTCTACTGAGATTGGTCGTTTCTCACATGAGGGTTTTTTTAGTAGCATGCAGCAGCAACTTCAGCAGCAGCAGCAGCAACAACAACAGCAACAACACCAGCAGCAGCAGCACCAGCAACAGCAGCAGCAACAACTTCTGCACCAACAGCAGCACCAGCAACAGGTCAGTCAACATATGGACTGGCCACCAACCTTGGTGGACCCCTCTGCATACTGCAATTATTATAATGACTATCACAACACAGGTTTCAGCTCTTACCTGCTCAACAGTTTCTAAAAGTGTGCTGTGTGCAATGAAGTGCTCTTTTTTTTTTTTTAACTGAAGCTGAAAATAAACAATTGTAAGGGTGAGCCTTACCAAATGGTATAGTGTTTACAATGACTGAAGAATTGTCCGCAACTGCCAAAACCAACAGACATAAAACTCATCCTAGCACAGTTTTTAGTGACATACATATTAAAGCCCTGCCTATGATAAATGATGTAATACTATAGATGGTTATGCCCAACCTTTTCAAACTAACAGTGAGAAACTTTTGATAGAGATAGACAAATGCCAGTAGCTGTGATCACACCAAACTATATTGCTGACTCCGTTTTAATGAAATCAGTGTTTTTAATTTCAGTCCTACATAATTACAAGCCTCATAATATTAACATAAATCCCTTGTTGACTTCCAACAACAATATCATGATTTACACAACTTCATTTCAAGGTTTCCCATATTTATATAAAATTATTTCATTAAGTAAATGAAAACCATGTCAGTGTTTGTCAAGGAAGTGGGATACTTTCAGAAATGTGCTAAGACATTTCAGTTAATAGATTATTTTGAACATATAATATGCTTCATGTACAGTGAGTCTAAGGAACGAATGAAAAATAATTGGTGTGTTATGTACATGAGGGCAGCCTTCAGTATAAAAATCAGACAATTTTTGTTTCAAAAATGTTACCCAAAATAGGGGTCAATGTAGTGAAAACCTTCATGTTACAAAATAATAAATAAACCCATCATGACTGCTCATTGCTTCTCTGCAAGCTCAAATAGCCAATGAAGACACAATTACTGCATTATCTAAATTTTTATTTAACTCTGCAGAAATGAGAACAGTTGAATTATTGTTTTCATATTTTTATTTGTCAATGATCTCCCTAATCATTAACAACAGAGTGCACCTAAAGGCTATGGACAAATGATGTATTTCCATTTTGGTTCCTGTCAGCTATACTAGGGCCTTTGATTACAGAAAAGGCAACAGAGGAAGAATAACATTTCCAAAAGACTACAGTAGTAGTATCAGCTCTTGTTCAACTACAAAAACACACCATATTATGAAAATATGAATTTACAGGATAATTCATGACATAGTAATGATTTAAATAAATATTTTCTTCATACTTGGCACCACAACCACATCTTTGTTAAATAAAAGGGGCGTTGTTCCACCGAGGTTAAAATTTCAATGGTGTGTTGGGTATACAGCTTAGTTGCTGTTTCCATCCTGCACACAGTATTTCAATGACTGATGTAATTACCTTCTTCAGGTGTTGTGAGATGTGCAGTTAAGTGTACTTGCTGTCTTGTTGCAGTCCAAGCGGTCATTTTCTTCAGGTGTTGCAAGTTGTGCTGCTAAGTGGATTTGCTGCCTGAACTCTATCCAGGCAGCAAGTAAATTTAACAGTGCAACTTGCAGCACATGAAGAGGAGGACATGGTCGCTCATTGAAATAATGTGGATAATATGGGAACAACAAGTTGGTTGTACAGCTGGAAGTCCACTATTATTCAGTCATGTAAAGGAAATTGGAGGGATCGCAATTACTAAATTTTATCTGGAAGGTCTTGTTGGCCACAGTGCACACCTCTAGTTTCAGATTACAAAATCATTCCCAAGTGTGAAAACATTTTGAACTGTGAATATTTGCATCAGAAACCGTATAGAATAATGCTTCTCTACATTGTTTGGCTCTTCAGAGTTGTTCTATGTGGATTCATAGATTAGCAATATTAGAAAAAGAACAGATTGCTACTCACCGTAAAGATAACATATTGAGTTGCAGACCGGCACAGTGAAAATACTGTCACACATTTACTTGCCAAAGCCTTCTTCAGAAAACACACACACACACACACACACACACACACACACACACACATATATATATATATATATATATATATATATATATATATATATATATATATATATATATATATATATATATATATATATATATGTGTATGTGTGGATGGATATGTGCGTGTGTGCGAGTGTATACCTGTCCTTTTTTCCCCCTAAGGTAAGTCTTTCCGCTCCCGGGATTGGAATGACTCCTTACCCTCTCCTTTAAAACCCACTTCCTTTCGTCTTCCCCTCTCCTTCCCTCTTTCCTGATGAGGCAACAGTTTGTTGCGAAAGCTTGAATTTTGTGTGTATGTCTGTGTTTGTTTGTGTGTCTGTCGACCTGCCAGCACTTTCATTTGGTAAGTCACATCATCTTTGTTTTTAGATATATATATATATATATATATATATATATATATATATATAAACAAAGATGATGTAACTTACCAAACGAAAGCGTTGGTATGTTGATAGACGCACAAACAAACACAAATACACACACAAAATTCAAGCTTTCGCAACCCATGGTTGCTTCATCAGGAAAGAGGGATGGAGAGGGAAAGACGAAAGGATGTGGGTTTTAAGGGAGAGAGTAAGGAGTCATTCCAATCCCGGAGGAGGAAAGACTTACCTTAGGGGGAAAAAGGACAGGTATACACTCGCGCACACACACACATATCCATCCGCACATACACAGACACAAGCAGACATGTCTGCTTGTGTATGTGTGGATGGATGTGTGTGTTTGTGTGTGTGTGTGTGTGTGTGTGTGTGTGTGCGAGTGTATACCTGTTCTTTTTCCCCCCTAAGGTACGTCTTTCCTCTCCCGGGATTCCAATGACTCCTTACCCTCTCCCTTCAAACCCACATCTTTTCGTCTTTCCCTCTCCATCCCTCTTTCCTGATGAAGCAACCGTGGGTTGCGAAAGCTTGAATTTTGTGTGTGAGTTTGTTTGTGTGTCTATCAACATACCAACGCTTTCGTTTGGTAAGTTACATCATCTTTGTTTTTAGATATATTTTTCCCACGTGGAATGTTTCCCGCACACCTCACACGCATATGACTGCCATCTCCAGCAGCTTGGACCAGAAGCATTCTGTCCTGAACTGCCTGAGATGGTGATCATGTGAGCATGCGTTGAGCTTGCCTGTGTGTGTATGTGTGTGTGTGTGTGTGTGTGTTTTCTGTTCTGAAGAAGGCTTTGGGCAGAAGCTGTGGGTGTAACAGTCTTTTTGTTGTGCCTATCTGCAATTCAACATGACATATTTACAGTGAGAAGGAATCTATTCTTTTCCTAATATTTTTGATTTCCGGTCTGGGCTCTCCTTTCTTTGACTTCACAGATTCATAGTGTGCTTCAGTGTTAACTGCAAGAGTGGGCTCTGTAACCTTGTAGCATGAACAACAATATCTTTCTGATAAAATTTTAATCTTGGTGGAACAATATTGCCTCCAATAAATTCAAAATGATGTGTTTGCTACTAAATTTTAATCTTGGTGGAAAAATGCTGCCTCCATTTAATTCAAAATGGTGTGTTTGTTACTAAAAGATATAATCAGCGTCTTGAAGAGTTTGCAGTTAAAGGGAGAAGAAAGAGACTGGACTCTTAATTTCAAACACTCATTCTTGTCCAAAGAGCAATTTGTCATAAAGGAAGGATGAGTGAAGCACCAGTTTTCACTTTTTGTCAGCATTATGTATTGATCTCCATTCTGTCTGCAAATGATCAGTTGTTGTTTCTAGTATTGCTGATATCAAAATGAGAGATGAGAGCAAATTCAAGTGTTGATTCCATTTTGTTTTCCTGCTTGTTTCTTTGCTGCAAGAATTCCAAGAAGGCAAACAACCAAAGTAAGAACATACTTTTAGGTTATTCATAGCAAATTTAGGGGTTGATGTGGAGACAAGGGCAGTATAATTTGGCACTAATTTCCTAATATATCAAAAGTTAAATATCTACTATGAAAGTTAAAGAAGAGAGAGAAAAAGAGAAACCAGTTGCAGTCCGAGGATGTCATAAAGATACGCTGCCCATGATAGAATTATGGAGAACTGAGACTCTTATTGTGCTTAGTTTTATTATAGCTCATTACTTTCGTGCGGCATCTTTCTTACACAGGAGCAGCAGAAAGTGCACTCTTAGCAGAGATGTTATCAGTAGAAGCTTCAATAGACATAACTATCAAAGAGAACCTTCAGTAGTCTGCACACATTATTGTTCATGAAAATATACAGAGGTTTTGTATTTGGCTGTAGAAGGTTCTGTAAGAAATCAATTTTTGTTCATTATTAACCCTTGAAATCAAGATCATACACATTATGCCACACATGCACATGTGAACTCATTACAGAGCAACATTGTGCAATAGCCATATCATGCTTACAGTTCTGTTCATTTAATTTTGAAAGGTGCAAGTGTTATAGAGACTCAGTATACATGGGAACAAAAGTCCTGCAATAATGAATAATTTTATTTCACTGTGTCTGATAGTTGTAAAAAGTTTTCCTTAATACAAAGATACTCCCTGCAAGTTGAAAACCTGCTCTATCCATGCTCCTACCAATTAATCTATATTCTCTCTTCTCTCTCTATCTCATCCCTCACCCTTCCCATCCTCACCCCATTCCCTCTTTGTAGCATTTCTCCCCAAAATTTGGAGATTCTTGAGAAAGGATATAATACATTTAATAATGAACACATTACACTACACACATGTCTACATATTCATCATAGAAATGATGCAGCTATCAAAAAATGCACCATCACAGTATCTTCCATGACCAATACAAAAGAACAGCTGACTTTAATGTAATACAACTGCATGAATAAGTCCTCTGGAAATTAGCTTTGTGTTTCATGATGTAATATTTTTTTTTTTTTTTTCTTGTTTAGCAGATCAATGAAAGGGTGGGATTTACTTGTGTAGCAAATACAGTGACTGATTAAAAAAGTACTTTACACTGTGTAAAGTGGTTTAGTTATATACTGTGGCATTGTTTAATGCTGATATCATCAGTATACAAAAGAATAAATGCTGGGTAAAAAGGAACATTCTGCAAATATTTTAGAAACTGTAACTTATTTGAAAATTGTGCCTTGAAGTGAAGGACTGGAGAAAGAGCACATTGTTAATTCAAAATAGTGAACATTCCAGCATGATAATCATTTGTGACACTCACATATCCAGCCATAAAATTTATAATATTCAATTTCAATCTCTCTAGTTGAGCTCTGGGTGGAAGTGTTATTGTAGTCACAAAATCCAATCCTGTTCATTAAAGGTGTACTTCTGGGGACCAATTACTGTTAAAAGTCACAAAAGCCATACCAATTTCTTCCACCATGTGGTAATCTTATGTATTATTCATTTAACATATTTACTGAAATATGAATAATACTTCTCTTAGTCAAGTCACATTCCTTGAGAAGTATTTACAATGTGTTTCAGAAAAAATTGTGTAACATATTTCTGGAGACCATATGTTAAGCTGAATATAACTGTGTTTTGATGACAGATTTTTAATGTTGAATAAACTAAATTGAACAGTGGCTGCATGGATATATTTAGTGTTCATGTGGACAAAATATAGCAGTAAATGGTGGATTGGGTGCATTGAAATTCTGCTCCTAACCTCTCAGTATTGCTATGCTCCACTAATTTGCAAATAGCTGCATTATTACTGCAAATATTAATCTTACTGCTCTTAAAACAATTTAATTTTAAATATAACTTACTTCATAACCTTTAAGTAACATATAATCTCATGTATTATTGAAATAATGTATATTTTCCATTTAACATTATGAGAATCTCCAGTGTATCTATCTGTATTATTGATAATGTTTCTACTGGTGGGAATTTTCTTTGTTGGCCAAGTTAGTGTACTAAGTTCTGCCTGTCAGTGACTGATATTTTGAAGTAGAATGGTGTGACTCAACCCATAAATCTCAGACTGCATATAAGACTAAATAAGTACATTAACAAACAGCTTGAGTGGTCATGATTTGGCTAATAGTGAAAAGAGAATTTCAAAAAATTAAACAAAAACAAAAATTACAGTATATAATCTTTTAAGAGATTATCTTTACTATTCTTTTTTTAATATTCAAATTAAGGACAAAGCAGAATAGTCCAACCATTTGAAATAATTTCTTATGCTGCTACTGATTATATCATGCCTATCCTAACTTTTTCTAATTACACTCTATTTGTCTGTGATGATTTCAACATCAACAGAAGTTAAACAGTAGCCTTTCTTGACTGCACTGTTCAGATTCCTTAATGATATTATAGCTCTCACTTTAGACTGGCTAATCATCGAGAAAGGCATTTTGTGTGTCTTGGTGGAAGAAGAAACACAATGATGTAATGAATGAAACATTACTAACTTGATGCTCTTTGGGGAATTAATTTTAAATTCATATGCAGTATTTGACATACAAATTACAATATGTGAAGCTGTGAACATTGTTACAGTGTTAATGAGAAAAATACAGAAATTCTATTTCATAATTTCTAAAACTTTTGTCAGCACATGTGAATGTATGCTGTGCTCTATCTTTGCAAAAGAAATATAAGACATCACTAAAAGTGTACCATTAATTAGAGATGCAGGCATTACATAGCATTTCAAGCATCTTTATTCATGATTACCTCATTCTCGTTGTTTGCTGTATGATAACAGTGGTGGCTTTAAAAAATTAAAAGGAGACATTGCTTTTTTTTACATTCATGAAACATATACCAGTAGTGACACAGATTCATCCACAAAACATAATAATAGAGGAAGTATGAGTCTCCTGTCATAAAATTCCTGACAAATGATAAAAGCAGTACAATCCGTTTTGTGTTGTGTTTGAAGCATATTTAGAGAGGGCATGGCATCTGATTATGAAACTCAGCTTTATTCTGATAACTGGATGGAAGGCAACAGGCTCTATTGTTACTTTTCCTATCTTTCTAGTCACTGCTAACATACTTCTGCTGTAAACAGTATTTGCACTGAATGTGCCAAGAGCATCATCTCCGTTAGTGTACTATTTTTTATCTATCAGGTGTTGGTGGATTTAGAAGTGTGTCAGCTTGAAAAATACTATGTAGCTCTGTGTTATTTTATAATATTAGTATTGGATATTTGAAACTCATCCAATGATTACATCTAAACTAAAATAGCACCTGCATTTTCCACAAAAACTTCAATATTTCACATGAAAATGATCATTCCATTCAGTGCATTTGTTTCCTCATTTTTATAAGACTTCAAATAATTTGTCATTATAGAAGTAGTGCATGTAAGTTTTTTGTTCTGATATCTGCAGTACAAGTGTTAGTGCCAACTGAGAAAAACCACCATGCATTATGAATTGTAATAAATGAAAATTAATTAAACACACATGTGAAATGTATGTATATATGCATATATTATACATATGTACATAGTCAGTCATGTTTTGCATGTATTGTAGACATTATAAGACAACTTTTCTCAAGTTTCTCTTGTTCGTTTTTAACATTTTGAGCATTGAACATAAACTGCCTACACTCTTGAGGATGATAGTTACCTTTCTGAAATAATACCTTCAATGTCACAAAGAATAGACTTCCCAACATAAATATGAAAACAGATGTCTGAAAAAGCATGTGTAGTCTGAAACTTGGAGTGCCTTATTTATTGGTGAAACTCATGTTTTTGAGAGCTAGAATAATAGCTTACATTAAGATACATTTTAAACTCATGATAATGCAGAGAGCTTTAAGACGTGAAAGTGAAGTGAAGAAGTTTAAGATTTAATGCTGGAGCAAAGTACTCTTTGATTAGAATTACACTAGAAGCAGCGAGAAAATTAGGTACTTTTTCTAGAGTTCACTAGCAAACAAAGTTTATATAGTATAAATATATAAAAAAGTTGATATATATGTAACTTATTCATTTGAATGATGGTTGCGTAATGCAGCAGAGAAGGTGCTGTGTCTGTGCATGAAGTAAAGAACTTGATTCATGAACTCCAATCATTAAGTTCTGTCCTACTTAGTTTAAGAAAGCAACCAATTATTTGTCACTAGTTTTATTCCATGGCTCTGTGCTTCCTTGCCTGAAAGATATTTTCATAGATTTTTGTGGTAGATTTTTGTCTCTGACTGAATATGTGACAAGTGTTTATTGCTGAAGTTTCACCTGATGATTTACATTCAGGTAAAACTTCTTAGTGAATGGCAAAATATAAATAATTGTTGAGGACTTTACAGTTGTCCATAGCTTGTCAGCTTTGCAGGACATTTATGTGTTTGATAATTTTTAAATGTCAGAAATATGTCCTTTGAATGGGTTTTCTTCCTACAGTGCCTTACAAAGAGGCAAAATCAAGCAAAAAGACACACACAGTAAATTCATAAGAGAAGCAATGTGTGGGACATTCAAGATAACCATTTTTCACTAAAACAAGCAGTTCACAAAACTGTAACCTAATTGTCACTTTCTGCTGTTCAGCCTAGTTTCCATACAAATATTTAAGACTTTGTTGAAAAAGTGCTGGATTTAAGATTTAAGTGATTAGCATGTGCCATAAAAACTACATTTATTCATTAGTTGTGTTTGTTATTATAAGGATGTTTCTGTTTTGCTCTTTGTTATTAATGTAAGAAAAGTCATTTCTTAGAAGTATGATGGGCATCACGATTCTAGAGTTCCTTGCCAAAATATTTTGTTGGCCTTTATCAGAAAGTAAAAATATTGTGTCACATAAAGAATAGTGTTACTGTCCGTACCGGTATGTAATTTGATTAATGCGAAGAACCTGTTACCTATTGGAGGGTAAAATTGCCCCTTTTTGTTTTTTAATTGCAGCATCTGAGTTTATTACACTTTTTGTTATAGATTTGATAATTTTTGTATTTTTATTACACACTTGTTAATAACAGGTCACTAGAGTATAAGATGGTAATGTTCACTGAACTGAAAACATATTGTTATAAAAAATGTTGATACTTGAAAATTTTGAAACTTACTTACAAATGAGTCGCTATTTAGAATTTAGCTCTAGTTCTTCCAGTACAGTAACTGTGTTATTAGCATAGTAACTGCATCTATGTTGTGTACAGTTTATTTGCTGCTCCTGAAAAAAGGAAACTCCAGTATTCAAAATGTTCCAAAATAAAAAAAGCTTACATTTAATGACAATATTAGTATTATTTTAGGAAATTTTGAAATGTAACACATTTTATCATTTTACAGAGTTCAGAAATAACATTCAGTGACTTGTATTTATTATCTTATTATTTAAGTGATGAATATTTTAAAAATTAGGTAGCAAGATAAAATTGTATATTGACTTAACTGCATAACCTGTGAGGTGCAATAGTTAATATAAAATTATATTTTTAGTGTGAAAAGGCAGTCACTGCCCATTTATTCAAACTATTTTACTCATATAACTTTTTTTGCCTTTATTTTGGAGAGAAAACTTATTGAAATTCAATTTAAATGAAACATGCAATGATTTATATTACTTTAATATATTGTTTATTGCTTAAAATTTTGAACATTTAAGAACAATATAAATATTACCATTAAGAATCTCGAAACACCCAAGTCAATCTAGTAAAAAACACCAGCAAAGAAACAGTGTACAAATGATTTACCAAAGTTTGATGTTAATTGTGTATTCCTAAATGATATATAACTATGCAGTGTTGGTTAAAATGCATATCAAAGTGATATCATGCATTTAACATTGGAGGTAAATAAATGTATTGCATCTACTAAAATACATTATTAATCTGCCCCATTTCAGAATATCCAAATTTCATTTACAGCTTTGTTTTCTTCTTTTTTGTGCTACATGTAACACAGCTGCATTGATGTAGGTCCATAAGAAAATGGAATTCACCTCTCAAATTCTACATTACACTTTTTCTGCATGATTGTTAAATTTAGTGTAGGGGCAGGCATTTAAGCTATCATTATGGGGGTCTGTCTAACTTTACTTACCATATTTACCTGAGTGTAAGATGACCCACCTTTCTTTAAGAGGCTCCTTGAGAAAAAATATTTTTTAGCATATTCTGACTAATCAGAATTACAAAATTTTTTCTGACGTAAAGGATCACACCTTTTCGAAATTTGTGCCATTTATTGACTGTCTACATTTTGGTTATATAAGGAGGAATAAAATAAACAAAAATTGTTTACATTAGTTTTTATCTTTATTGCCTTTTTTGTTTAATTAGCCTGTCGTTTGTGGTATTGCTGTTTTAAGTCATCATTGTCATCATCTTTACAGGACAGCTGTGGAACTTATATAACCATTGTCACAGACATTTGGCTATCTCTTCTGTATGTAATGCAATTTCTGAGGTTGTCATTACTGTGGGACCCAAGAAAACAGCTCCAGTTTTTTCTATACTCATGTGAGAATGCTACAATGTCTCTTGCTTCCAAACATATCATCTATTGTCTACCACCACTCTCTCATTGGCTGTGTAGAACCAACAGCTCACAGGCCCCCGGTTGTTCCCGTCATATCTCATAGTGAGTGTCGACAACATTGCTGCACAAAATACAGACATATACCACTGGCCCCCATCTAGACTTTTAGCATCTCTTGCAGAAAGTATGCTATTGTCGAGCATTTGTTCAATTTTAAAGTCAATTCGATTCTGAGTGCAAATGGATTCAGGCAAACTGCATTTTGAACATGATAGATGTTCATAAAAAGACAAAGTATGCTTTATACATTCTCATGGTTGCCTGCACAACAAAATTTCTGCCTGCTCAACACTTTCCTCTCTGCATCTCTGCACTTATCATAGCTCTCAGCCAAGCTGGGTCACTGTTCCCCCTCCAACTTTCTGTTGCTAGTGCTATGCTTGAGCAACAGTGAAACGTGTATGGAAATATCTTCCAGGGTACACATCATATGTAACAACAGCAACTAATACATAAACAGATCACAATGACTATTCAGTCCAATTCTCAAACTTTCTGTTGTCCTGTGATTTAGTGATGTCTATTCATACTATCTCTACAGTGTGTCTACTGCTGTAATTAATTCTCACGTCAACAATTACATTCCATTTAATATAATTTATTTCATTTGTTAGACATTTCATTCTGTATGAAATGATAATTAAATGGACACCCTAGCTGCAAACAGGCGTTGATGTACTTCATTGGGGACATGTTGAAAATGTGTGCCCCGACCGGTACTCGAACCCGGGATCTCCTGCTTACATGGCAGACGCTCTATCCATCTGAGCCACCGCGGGCACAGAGGATAGTGCGTCTGCAGGGACTTATCCCTTGCACGCTCCTCGTGAGATCCACATTCCCAACATGTCCATACCACTACATTCGTAGTGCGCCTATTAGATGTTTGCCCATCATACTCATAACTCGTGGCAAATTAATCTAACAAGTTCCGTACGAGTTCGGGCATAGCGTGTGCGTTCGCACAAGAAGGTCAATGGCCGGGAAGCCATATTTTAACTATTTATGACGGTAGTATCTGTTCCCGAAAGAACAGTTACCGTGGATGACCATGCAGCTTTGCTAGGAATGAAATGATAATTAAATGGACACCCTAGCTGCAAACAGGCGTTGATGTACTTCATTGGGGACATGTTGAAAATGTGTGCCCCGACCGGGACTCGAACCCGGGATCTCCTGCTTACATGGCAGACGCTCTATCCATCTGAGCCACCGCGGGCACAGAGGATAGTGCGTCTGCAGGGACTTATCCCTTGCACGCTCCCCGTGAGATCCACATTCCCAACATGTCCACACCGCTACATTCGTAGTGCGCCTAATAGATGTTTGCCCATCATACTCATGTGGACATGTTGGGGATGTGGATCTCACGGGGAGCGTGCAAGGGATAAGTCCCTGCAGACGCACTATCCTCTGTGCCCGCGGTGGCTCAGATGGATAGAGCGTCTGCCATGTAAGCAAGAGATCCCGGGTTTGAGTCCCAGTCGGGGCACACATTTTCAACATGTCCCCAATGAAGTACATCAACGCCTGTTTGCAGCAAGGATGTCCACTTAATTATCATTTCATTCCTAGCAAAGCTGCATGGTCATCCACGGTAACTGTTCTTTCGGGAACAGATACTACCGTCATAAATATTTCATTCTGTATTAATTTTCCTTCTCGTTTCATCTGAATGTCATCATCTTGTTCTGAAGCTGATTAAAAGCTGGTAATGATTTTCTCTGGTATTCTAATACATTGCAGCAACCGAATTTCTCATTTGTGATCCACATGGTAAATCATTAGTTTCTCAAAATTAAATTAAATATTACCTTAGGTTCAAAATCAAGTAATGTTTTTCGAAGGACAAGATTTTCACCTTAGAATGTTACCTTTGCTTAAAAAGCAGTATAAATGTATGGATAAAGTATCCATACATGTACGAGAACTTTTATTGCAAATCTGTTCAAATATGTTTGTAAGTTGATGGAATTTAATGTTGTTTCCTCCTGTGTTTCACAAAATTGTCAATTTTCAAGCAGAGCATTATATTGTTGTTGTTGGTAGTTTATAGTTTCCCATGTATTGCTTGCACTAGTGTCGCGAGTCAAATGTCAGATGATTGTTCAAGCTAGGTCAATTCTGTATAAAGCATTTCGGTGTACTGAGAAATCTCGAGCCTTTTTGAAAGCAAGTATTGTTTGATATGCCCTACCCTTCAGGATTGTTCAAAAGAAATTTGTACAAAACCTCAGTAGCCAAAGCGTTTCCTGTAACTGTAAGATGACCCTATATTAATCTGTTAAACAATGTAAAAGCATTGTCCTCAGTAGCAATAGTTTGTGAATGTAAGACGACCCTCTATTTTTGAAATGACGAATTTGGGAGAAAACCTCATCTTATGATTGGGTACATTTGGTATTTTTAACATATTTATTGTGCTTGTGCATTCTTGTGTAGCTACTGAAATGCTCAGAGAAAGCAGCTGTCTGTTCACACAGATATAATAGCAGATACAAAACTGTAATAGATTTGCCTAATAAAGAAAAAATAATGAAAGAACTGTTTTCTCATAAAAAAGATAGGCTAAATTCAATTCGCAATTAGGAGGAATGGGAACAGTACACCATGTGCCAGGAAGAGAGAACAATACCTCATTTCAAGAGGTTACTAATAACAGAAAAAATACTGACACACTAAATATCTGGTCTTAAGCTGTTGTTACCAAAATAGCACAAGGTATATACAGTAATATGCTCACCAATTAAAAATTCCATTATATATCAATAGAAGACATTAGAAAAAAATATAAAATATTAAATCAATGAGTGCAGCAGCAATTTTTCTGACCATGAAGCATTTTTTTTTATAAAAGCATTGACAGCTGTGTTAATTTCATAGATCTCACTGTCCCCATGTTGTCCTTACAATCATAATACTTAAATAAGAATAAATTAATATTATTCATCTATAAAATATATGTAAGTAAATAACCTACAGGCTAACTAAATATCAATCAGTGTCCATCTCACTCCACACACACACACACACACACAGAGAGAGAGAGAGAGAAGAGTGAAGAGAAAAGATACACAGCTGGTCATCAAAATTGCAAAACCATGAAGTATAGAAAATAATGATATTTTACTTACTATACATAAACAGTCTAGTAGGAATACATGATTAAATTAGAAGGTGATTTTGGGCTATACAGGGCACAATTTGGTACACAGAGCTTCCAACTCAATCAGCAATAATGGCTCTAACCTGGCCCAACACTGAGTCAACCTGAGCCTGGGCAACAGATAAGGGAATGCCATTCTGTGCTGCTTTAATGCTGTGACTGAGTCCATCAACAGTAACAGCCAGCGAGTTGTGGTATGCCCATCTCTCCACAACCATGACTATATAAGTTTACAATGGTTGAGGAATATGGAGAATATGCAGACCATGGAAACAGTCGAATATCCTTGATATTGAGGTAGGTCAGGACAGCAGGGATAATGTGCAGTGTTATGTTATCTATCTCAAAGATAACATCATGATGACTTTGAAGATGGCACACAACCAAAGAGCTTAACACTTAAAAAGATAATGGCTGCTTTCCAAATTACATCTGTGTGAACCAGAAACGATCATCCCGTGTACGCAGTGCATCTCATACCATCACTCCAGGTGTTCAGCTTGCATGGTGATGACAAACACAATCTGGCCATGTATGCTCTCCTTGTAGCCTCCACATGGATACATCTATCAAAAGGCTGTACATGAAACCAGGACGACTCTGAAAAAAACAGTACTGCCATACTGTGTCCACTGTTGTCATTGGGTGCACTGTTGTTGGTACACCTCTCTATTATGCATCAAAGGAAGCCACAACAATGGTCACCATGCTGATAGCCCATGGTGCCCCAGGCATTGCACTATTTGTGTGGTAACTTATCTTGTTGCAAACAAGCCAGTTTCCTTATTCAAGGTCTGTGAGGTGGTTGTACAATCCTGCATGGGAAGTCCCTTAGGATTGTAGCTATGTTGGGCCATGAAATCCTGTTGAGTATGGCCCTCCTTAAACCAAAGATTCTATATTTGCGTGACAGTTATGGAATTATGAGCAACACAAGCAGTAATATTATGGAATGATAAACCAAGATCTCAGTAGGCCATAATCCTGCAGTTGTCACATTCTGACATTCCTTCCTACTTGAGGCATAACATGATATTCTCACAAACAAACAGCATTTAAATGTAAAATATATGAAAGCCAACCAATAACCTATGACTGTCTGATGTGTACACATAGAAACATTAAATATGATTTCTGAATGAGAAACTAACTGCACAGTCCTTTGTTATGTACATAATGTAAATGTCATTACTCTCACCTATTTTCTACAATTCTACTAAAATACTAATCATCTGTATATGCAAGCAGCTAGTACATTTCATGACAATTTGACTTCTGCTTCATGGCTCCTTCCTCATGTCATGATTTTAATGGACAGGAGCATACTATGTGCTATTGCTATTCAGAAGTTTATTTCTTCATTTAAACTCTGTTTGATTTTGTGTAATATCTATTCTACAAAAATACCTGTATTTGACATAACAAAGCAAGAAGAAATGCGAATTGTAGGCAACTGCATAAGAGATTCTCAACTGTGTTGTTAAACACCATCAGAGTAATAGACCTAAACTCAGAATAAGAAAACAATGATGGACATCCTTTGAAGTTCAGTATTTGCTCTCTGTAGTTCTTGGGTGTTGACAAATGAACCAAAAATGTTCTAAATGTTCTTTCAAAAATTGTAAAATTATTTATGACGCAAACATGCTGAGAATGAATTAATAATAACAATATCATGAAAAGGACAGACTGCTGTTCCCCATACAGAGGTGACGAATCACAGACAGGCACGATGCTAAAATTGTATACATGTTAGCTTTTGACCAAACAGCCTCCTTCTGAAGTAGAAAAGACACACACATTCATACAATCACAATTCATGACTTCAGACTCTGACCACTGTGGCCAGATTGAGTCGTAACTGCATGTGATGGGAGCAGCACTCTGGGTTGAGTGGAGGGGGCAAGGAAAAGCCACAGGTGGGGATGGGTGGGGGATAGCAGGATGGGTTGGAGGAAGGTGTAGTGCTGCTTGTGGGAGATTGCAGCAGGGACATGGTGGAGTAGGGTAGGGCTGCTGTGTACAGTTGTGAGTTTCAGGGGAAGGGGGAGGGAGGTAACGTTGGATATATTGCAGGGAGAGTTCCCACATGCACAATTCAAAAAGCTGCTGTTGGTAGGAAGGATCCAGATGGTGCAGGCTGTGAAGCAGTCATTGAATTGAAGTGTACTGTGTTGGGCAGCATCTTCAGCAACTGGGTGGTTCAGCTCTCTCTTGGCCACTGTTTGTTGCTGGCCATTCATGTGAACAGAGGGTGCTTGTTAGTTGTCATGCCCCTGTAGAAATCAATACAATGGTTGCAGTATTTTATCCATCCTCAGCAATTGCAGTTGTATATATTGAAATAATCAGCAACCAGTTGCAAAAAGAAATTTAATTTCTTAATGGATTTTTGGCTCTCAGTGCCCTTCTTCAGAAGGTTATACCAATTGCATTACTTGCAAATGTCAGCATTAAGACACATGCAGCAAAATTCTGTGGTCATTTATTTATTTATTTATATCCCATAAATCCAATACTGCGAGGCATTCGCATGCATGTAGAATGGGTCAGAATTATTACAAATAATACAAAAGGAATACATAAAAGTACCTCTTGCAAGAGGATATCTGATATAAGACAAAATACACATTAATTGGCATAGAAAAATTACATTAAAAAATATGGTAGATCTTAATAGCTAAATGAAAGAGACAGTAATGTTAACAGTGATTGCGAGTATCGTAATGCACAATAGCACATCAAATTAGTAAATGAAAAAATCAATTACAGTTAATGCTACTGAAATATTCTTCTACCAAATAGAAGAAATTATCTAATAAATACTGTTTGAGTTGTTGTTTAAATTTGGGAAGCTCGTGGATAAGTAATTTCAGTGGTGGTGGGAGAGCATTGAACACCTTGCAGTTCACGTAATGGACTCCTTTTTGTACAATAATAAGGTTTTTTGATTCATAATGGAGGTCCATCTTCCTCCTGGTATTGTGGGTATGGTATGAATCATTGGTTTTATACGATTGTCCATTTTTACCAATGAAACATAACAGGGAGTACATATATTGACATGCAGTTTTCAGTATCCCTAATTTTCTGAAAAAGGTTCCTACAAAAATGTCTAGGCTGGACTCCACTCATTTTCCTAATAACTCTCTTTTGGGCAATGAATATTTTTTTGGATAGTGGCTGATTACCCCAGAAAACTATGCCATACAGCAATAATGCATGGAAATAACTAAAATAAGCAGTTTTTGTGGTGTCTCGGTCACATACAGTGGAAATAATATGAACAGCAAATGTTGCTGAGCTGAGTTTTTTGTGGAGGTGCAAAATATGTCCAGACCATTTTAGACTGTTGTCAATGCGTACACCCAGAAACTGGGGTGACTCAACTTTTAGTAAGTCACTACCATTCAATGTAATACTTAATTGATCCTCAACTTTTTTCCTTACTTGGAATTGCACAAACTGAGTCTTATGTGGTTCATAGCACCTGTACAAAAATAGTAACAATAAGATATATACAGCGAAGTGCCATGGTTATGTGGTTCATAGCGCCTTTACAAAAATGATGCACCACGTTTGTACAGGCACTATTGATCACATGACCATGGCACTTTGCTGTATGCATCTTACTGTTGACACTCACAGATAATGCGATAGGTATAACCTTCTAGAAAGTGCCTGAAACTGGTTAAGAAATTAAACTTCTTTTTGCAACTGATTGCTGATTATTTCGAGGTACGTAGTGGTTGCGGCTTGGTTTGTTGATCATATTCCTGCTTTCGTAGATAACCCTGCCTTAGATGGGACAGGAGATGTTTGTGACCAGACTGGAGTAAGTGGCGGTGGTGGTAATGATGGGAGAATGTATGGGACAGGCTTTGCACCTAGGCCCTGTTGCAGTGAAATGAGCCATGAGGCAACAGGCTGGGAGCAGGGGTAGTGTGTGTTAGTTAATATTCCAAAGATCATTTATATGATAAATAATAATGATGTGGAACAGGTACTTTTCCATTCATATCGCAGATTAATTTGTAAATATGGCAGCATGCTGAATATTTATAAGTTTTTATTTTATTTATTATCATTATCATCATCATCATCATCATTGTTATTAACTATACAGATATGAGTTAGTGATTCATACTTTATAATAATAGAAATTTTTATGGCACAGAAGGAGCTGTCAAGGAGAAACATTTTCAGTTTATTTTCAAATTTTAATTTGCTACCTGTCAGGCACTTAATATAATAGGGTAAGTGATCAAAAAGTTTAATTGCAGTGTTGTGCACCCCTTTTTGTACTAAGGAAAATGTGGAGTAATAAATGTCATTTTTCCTTCTAGTATCATTGTCTTATACATCCTCGTTCCTTTTGAACTGCAGTGGATTATTTACAACAAACTTCATGATGGAGTAAATATACAGTCAAGCAGCAGTCAGAATGCTCAAATCCTTAAGCAGATGCCTACAAGAGTATTCTTGGTTGGCATCTGGCAGCACATATTATTCTTACAGCACATTTTTTAGCAATGAAGGCTTTACTTCTTAAAGACAAGTTATCCCATAACAATATTCAATATGACGTTATTGAATGAAAATATGGCAACTTACCAGTTTCTCTCCCCCCAAGATTTGCAATGATTCTACTTGCAAATGTGGCCATCTAAACGTTTTGGTTTCCACCCTATTTATTATTTCCTCACTGTGTGTTACCCTTATCATTGGTGTAGTACCTCTAAATGTGCAAGAACTGAAAATGTTGTGCCTTTATAAAATTGAGCATGCAACCATTTGCAGAAAACCAGTCAATGACACTGTTAAGAACTTCATTATCATTTCTTCTGTTGCTTATGCATGCTTTGATTGATTACAGTACTAGTGTCATTTGCAAAAAGAAGTAATTCTACTTGTAATTAGATGGAAGATCATTTACATATATGAGTAACAATGGCAGACCTAAGATTGAGCCTTGGGGAACTCTATGTGATTTCTCTGCAGTCAGAGGGATCTCCCCTGATTACACTGGTTGAATTACTAAGTATAACTTTCTGCATTCTTTTGGTTAGATATAACATTATCCTTTAATTGCCTACACCATCAATTCCATTAAATTCCTCTTTTTCTAGGAGAATATTGTGGTTCATACAGTCAAATGCCTTAGATAGGTCACAGAAAATATCGACTGGTGCTGTTTTGTTACTTAATCCTTGTAAAATTTGGTGAGTTGATGTGAAAATGGCATTCTCAATCGAGAAACTCTTTTTAAATGCAAACTGTGATTTATTGAGGATATTATTGTTGCTCAGGTGGAATACTATTCTAGAATGTCACCTTCTCAGAAATTTTGTAAAATGATGTCAGCAGTGAAACAGGTCAATAGTTATTGACATCTCTCCTATCATCTCTCTTATAAAGGGATTTAACAGTGGCATATTTCATTCTCTCCAGGAAAATCCCATGAGTAATTGATTCACTATATATTTCAGATGAGACAGGGCTTATAAGGGAACAAATCTTTAGTACTCTGTCAGAAACACCATCAAGTCCATATGAGATTTTATTTTTGAGGGGTTATATAATTTTCTTAATTTCAGTTGATATGATTGAAATTTATGAGCATTGGTTTTTCAACTTACAGCTGTGATTTTTTCTCAAACTATTTGCCACCATATTTTCTACTATATCTACAACTACATCTACAAGGCTACTTTGCAAATTACACTTAAGTGCCTGGCAGAGGGTTCATTGAACCACCTTCACACTAATTCTCTATTATCCCACTCTTGAACAGCACACAGAAAATATGAACACCTATATCTTTCCTTGTGAACTCTGATTTCCCTCATTTTACTATGGTGATCATTTCTCCATATGTAGGTCGGCTTCAACAAATTATTTTCGCATTCAGAGGAAAACGTTAGTTACCGAAACTTCATGAGAAGAACATGCTGCAATAAGAAACACCTTTGTTTTACTGACGTCCATCCCAAATTCTGTATCATGTCTGTGGCATTCTCTCCCCATTTTCTCTTTAATACAAAATATGTTGCCCTTCTCTGAACTTTCTTGATGTGCTCTGTTAACCATATCCGGTAAGAATCCCACACTGTGCAGCAGTTCTCCAAAAGAGGATGGGCAAGCATAGTGTGGGCAGTCTCCTTAGTACATCTGTTGCATCTTATAAGTGTTCTGATAGTAAGACACTGTTTTCAGTTCTTCTTCCCCACATCATTTTCTATGTATCCTTTCCAATTTAAGTTGTCAGTATCTGTAGTTCCTGGGTATTTAGTTGCATTAATGGCCTTTATATTTGATTGATTTGCCACGTGGCTGAAGTTTGACAAATTCCTTTTAGCATTCAAGTGGATGACCTCACACTTTTCTTTATTTAGGGTCAGTTGCCAGTTTTCATACCATACAGATATCTTATCTAAATCATTTTGCAATTGGTTTTGACCTTCTGATGACTTTACCAGACATAGCATCATCCACAAAAAACATAAGATGGCTGCTCAAATGGTTTCCCAAATCATTTATATAGATGAGGAACAGCAGAAGGCCTGTGACGCTATCTTGGGGAATGCCAGAAATCACTTCTGTTGTACTTGATGACTTCCCATCAATTACTATGAACTGTGACCCCTCTGACAGGAAATCACAAATCCAGTCACATAACTGAAATGAAATTCCATAGCATGCAATTTGATTATAAACCAACTGTGGTACGGTGTTATCTGGAAATCTAGAAACACAGAATCAATTTAAAATCCCTTCTCAATAACACTCGACACTTTGTGTGAGTAAAGTGCTAGTTTTGTTTCACAAGAATGATGTTTTCTAAATCTTGGGCGACTGTCAGTAGACCATTCTCTTCGAGGTAAT
The DNA here is from genome assembly GCF_021461385.2 of Schistocerca piceifrons. NCBI lineage: Eukaryota > Metazoa > Arthropoda > Insecta > Orthoptera > Acrididae > Schistocerca > Schistocerca piceifrons. The sequence goes on along the minus strand of NC_060145.1, from coordinate 321,944,305 downwards.
TTATAATCTTTGAACGCAATATATGTTCCAAATCCTGCTGCATATGGTCATTAATGATATGGGGCTGTAATTTAGTGGAGTATTCCTATTACCTTTCTTGAATATTGGTGCAACCTGTACAACTTTCCAGTCTTTGGGTACAGATCTTTTGTCAAGCGAGTGGTTGTACATGATTGTTAAGTATGTAGCTATTGCATCAGTTCATTCTGAAAGGAACCTAATTGGTATACAATCTGGACCATAAGACTTGCTTTTACTAAGTGATTTAAGTTGCTTCACTACTCTGAGGATATCTACTTCTAAGTTACTCATGTTGGTGGTTGTTCTTGACTTGAATTCTGGAATATTTACCACGTCCTCCTTGGTGAAGGAATTTTGGAAGGTTCTGTTTAGTAACTGTGCCTTAGCAGCACTGTCATTGATAGGATTTCCACTGCTACTGCGCAGAGAAGGCATTGATTGTGTCTTGCTGCTAGCATACTTTACAATAGGTCAGAATCTCCTTGTATTTGCTGACAGGTCTCGAGATAAAGCTTCATTGTGAAAACTATTATAAGCATCTCGCATTGCGGTCCACACTAAATTTTGGGCTTCTGTAAAAGGTTGCCAATCTCAGGGATTCTGAGTTTGTTTAAATTTAATTTATGATAATGAAATGCATTTGCTACCTATGACTCGTCATTTATAGCTCTTCCATTTAAGTCAGTAGCGATGTTATCATGTTCTTAACCAGTCATTCTGACTTTGTTTCGCTACATTCCATATCACCTTAAGTCTGTTGTCAGAGCTACTGATTACTGATGTGCCATGCATGTGCATTGATTTTTTATTAAATTTTCTTGGTAAATTTGAGTAGTTTTTGTAGTGTGCAACTACTGCAGTATCTTTATTTCTTCTTGCCAACAGATACAATTTCCTTTTCCTTTCATGAAATACTGTAATTTCTCTACTGATCCATGGGTTTTTACATGGCTGTTTAATGTCGTTTCTGGAAAGCGATGTAGCATAGGTTTGGTGGGTGGCAGAATACCTCTGTGGCTGAGGTGGAAGGGATGGTGGGTAGGGTATTTCTCATTTCAGGGCACAATGAGAGTTAATCGAAACCCTAGCGGAGAGTGTGGTTCAGTTGCTCCAGTTCTGGGTGGTATTGAGCCATGAGGGGAATGCTCATTTATAGTTTGATGGTGTGTATGTGGGAGGTGGCAGGTGACTTGAGAGGTCACCTACTCCAGTTGTAACATTCTGGTTTCAACCTCATGCAAAGGCATTTGCAAGTAATACAAAATACACATTCACACGGGCAAACAAATTAACATTGTCACAACTGTATCTACTCTTATTACCACTAATAATAATATTTAAAATAAATTTACAAATATGAAATACTCACTCAGCCCAGTGTCACATTTTAATAATGACACCAAATCAAGCTTAGTGTGAAAATATTTCTAGGATCAGATTAATAAAAGACTGAAACTGAATGAACACACTGATAACATAGCACAAGACATAGTGTAAGTGTAGCCCATCTTATCCTTAAATGTTCCTCGTTCTTTTGATATTTACATGAAAACTGCTTATACACTTAGCATATTCTAACTCCTGGTTGTTTTGTAGAATGTGCTTTAGGGACAAAGTCACAAAATTCTTCACTCAGCTAAAACAAGCACGGAGAATATCATGTGCAGCTGCTATTACAAGGATCTTAGTATTTTGAGGCTCACTTGGCAGTATGACTTCTTTTTAAAGGAAATTGTACTAATAATAAATCTGAAAGTCAGATGAACTGTTAAATGTTCCATGAAGAGACTGACATGATTACCAAGTAAGTTTTGCATCCTTTTCCTGCATCCAGAATGGAGTTAAGTGTGTTGGCTGCAGTTGTCTCTATTACGGTACCTACAAACATAAAAGAGAAGAACAGAACTCCCAAGAAATTCCAAACTACATTCAAAATAAATCCTGTTGACTATGCTCATAAATCATCTGGTTCTTGGTGCTGAAGTTTTTAATTAATACTCATGGCTTTAGGAAAACAAGTTCTTTAGAATGTGTGTCGATGATTATTGTTCATAAATAATTATTTTTATTTGTCAGGTAACTGTAAACTTGAAACATTTCAGATGAGCACCAAACAGATTAAATTATCAGCAAATTAATGCCAATATTAATCTTTCAAAGTATCAAGCTTAAAGAAGTGCTAATTCTAGCACATGAACATAATCTAAGAATGCATATGTAAGTGAATGTATAAAACACTAGCAAGTCACTAAAATGCCATCCCTTCTGTTCATGAGGTTCAGTCAAATGAAACCTGGTCAGTGTGTCTACCTTACACATAAGGTGACACCACGTAACTGTAGGTATGGTGGCGCCATCTATTGGTAGAGAGACTGATGCGTGCACACCATTTGGTGTTGCATAGTGCCAGTGTGGTTTCATGCCGAAGAGAAGGTGGTTATACAAGTACATCTACATCTACATCTACATTGATACTCCGCAAGCCACCCAACGGTGTGTGGCGGAGGGCACTTTATGTGCCACTGTCATTACCTCCCTTTCCTGTTCCAGTCGCGTATGGTTCGCGGGAAGAACGACTGTCTGAAAGCCTCCGTGCGCGCTCTAATCTCTCTAATTTTACATTCGTGATCTCCTCGGGAGGTATAAGTAGGGGGAAGCAATATATTCGATACCTCATCCAGAAACGCACCCTCTCGAAACCTGGCGAGCAAGCTACACCGCGATGCAGAGCGCCTCTCTTGCAGAGTCTGCCACTTGAGTTTATTAAACATCTCCGTAACGCAATCACGGTTACCAAATAACCCTGTGACGAAACGCGCCGCTCTTCTTTGGATCTTCTCTATCTCCTCCGTCAGACCGATCTGGTACGGATCCCACACTGATGAGCAATACTCAAGTATAGGTCGAACGAGTGTTTTGTAAGCCACCTCCTTTGTTGATGGACTACATTTTCTAAGCACTCTCCCAATGAATCTCAACCTGGTACCTGCCTTACCAACAATTAATTTTATATGATCATTCCACTTCAAATCGTTCCGCACGCATACTCCCAGATATTTTACAGAAGTAACTGCTACCAGTGTTTGTTCCGCTAACATATAATCATACAATAAAGGATCTTTCTTTCTATGTATTCGCAATACATTACATTTGTCTATGTTAAGGGTCAGTTGCCACTCCCTGCACCAAGTGCCTATCCGCTGCAGATCTTCCTGCATTTCGCTACAATTTTCTAATGCTGCAACTTCTCTGTATACTACAGCATCATCCGCGAAAAGCCGCATGGAACTTCCGACACTATCTACTAAGTCATTTATATATATTGTGAAAAGCAATGGTCCCAAAACACTCCCCTGTGGCACGCCAGAGGTTACTTTAATGTCTGTAGACGTCTCTCCATTGATAACAACATGCTGTGTTCTGTTTGCTAAAAACTCTTCAATCCAGCCACACAGCTGGTCTGATATTCCGTAGGCTCTTACTTTGTTTATCAGGCGACAGTGCGGAACTGTATCGAACGCCTTCCGGAAGTCAAGAAAAATAGCATCTACCTGGGAGCCTGTATCTAATATTTTCTGGGTCTCATGAACAAATAAGGCGAGTTGGGTCTCACACGATCGCTGTTTCCGGAATCCATGTTGATTCCTACATAGTAGATTCTGGGTTTCCAGAAATGACATGATACGCGAGCAAAAAACATGTTCTAAAATTCTACAAGAGATCGACGTAAGAGATATAGGTCTATAGTTTTGCGCATCTGCTCGACGACCCTTCTTGAAGACTGGGACTATCTGTGCTCTTTTCCAATCATTTGGAACCCTCTGTTCCTCTAGAGACTTGCGGTACACGGCTGTTAGAAGGGGGGGCAAGTTCTTTCGCGTACTCTGTGTAGAATCGAATTGGTATCCCGTCAGGTCCAGTGGACTTTCCTCTATTGAGTGATTCCAGTTGCTTTTCTATTCCTTGGACACTTATTTCGATGTCAGCCATTTTTTCGTTTGTGCGAGGATTTAGAGAAGGAACTGCAGTGCGGTCTTCCTCTGTGAAACAGCTTTGGAAAAAGGTGTTTAGTATTTCAGCTTTACGCGTGTCATCCTCTGTTTCAATGCCATCATCATCCCGTAGTGTCTGGATATGCTGTTTCGAGCCACTTACTGATTTAACGTAAGACCAGAACTTCCTAGGATTTTCTGTCAAGTCGGTACATAGAATTTCACTTTCGAATTCAATGAACGCTTCACGCATAGCCCTCCTTACGCTAACTTTGACATCGTTTAGCTTCTGTTTGTCTGAGAGGTTTTGGCTGCGTTTAAACTTGGAGTGGAGCTCTCTTTGCTTTCGCAGTAGTTTCCTAACTTTGTTGTTGTACCACGGTGGGTTTTTCCCGTCCCTCACAGTTTTACTCGGCACGTACCTGTCTAAAACGCATTTTACGATTGCCTTGAACTTTTTCCATAAACACTCAACATTGTCAGTGTCGGAACAGAAATTTTCGTTTTGATCTGTTAGGTAGTCTGAAATCTGCCTTCTATTACTCTTGCTAAACAGATAAACCTTCCTCCCTTTTTTTATATTCCTATTAAATTCCATATTCAGGGATGCTGCAACGGCCTTATGATCACTGATTCCCTGTTCTGTACATACAGAGTCGAAAAGTTCGGGTCTGTTTGTTATCAGTAGGTCCAAGATGTTATCTCCACGAGTAGGTTCTCTGTTTAATTGCTCGAGGTAATTTTCGGATAGTGCACTCAGTATAATGTCACTCGATGCTCTGTCCCTACCACCCGTCCTAAACATCTGAGTGTCCCAGTCTATATCTGGTAAATTGAAATCTCCACCTAAGACTATAACATGCTGAGAAAATTTATGTGAAATGTATTCCAAATTTTCTCTCAGTTGTTCTGCCACTAATGCTGCTGAGTCGGGAGGTCGGTAAAAGGAGCCAATTATTAACCTAGTTCGGTTGTTTAGTGTAACCTCCACCCATAATAATTCACAGGAACTATCCACTTCTACTTTACTACAGGATAAACTACTACTAACAGCGACGAACACTCCACCACCGGTTGCATGCAATCTATCCTTTCTAAACACCGTCTGTACCTTTGTAAAAATTTCGGCAGAATTTATCTCTGGCTTAAGCCAGCTTTCTGTACCTATAACGATTTCAGCTTCGGTGCTTTCTATCAGCGCTTGAAGTTCCGGTACTTTACCAACGCAGCTTCGACAGTTGACAATTACAATACCGATTGCTGCTTGGTCCCCACATGTCCTGACTTTGCCCCGCACCTGTTGAGGCTGTTGCCCTTTCTGTACTTGCCCAAGGCCATCTAACCTAAAAAACCGCCCAGCCCACGCCACACAACCCCTGCTACCCGTGTAGCCGCATGTTGCGTGTAGTGGACTCCTGACCTATCCAGCGGAACCCGAAACCCCACCACCCTATGGCGCAAGTCGAGGAATCTGCAGCCCACACGGTCGCAGAACCGTCTCAGCCTCTGATTCAGACCCTCCACTCGGCTCTGTACCAAAGGTCCGCAGTCAGTCCTGTCGATGATGCTGCAGATGGTATGCTCTGCTTTCATCCCGCTAGCGAGACTGGCAGTCTTCACCAAATCAGATAGCCGCCGGAAGCCAGAGAGGATTTCCTCCGATCCATAGCGACACACATCATTGGTGCCGACATGAGTGACCACCTGCAGATGGGTGCACCCTGTACCCTTCATGGCATCCGGAAGGACCCTTTCCACATCTGGAATGACTCCCCCCGGTATGCACACGGAGTGCACATTGGTTTTCTTCCCCTCTCTTGCTGCCATTTCCACATGCAGGCAAGTAAGCAGGAACAACAAAGAGTGATTCAATTTTTGGCAGCGGAGGGAGTTGGAGGCCGCAAAATGTATCGATGGATTAAGACTGTGTACAAAGAGTACAGTCTGAGTTGTTTCGAGTGTTGTAGAATGGCGCAAACGACTCCTTGAGGTGCAAAACTCACTGGAAGATGATATTCATCCTGGAGAGGCTCATCGTGTGATAATACTGGAAATGGATGTGGAAGTGAGTCTTGGACAACTGCAGAATCACTGTGGACAACATCCATTGGTTTTTGGATCTCTAAAACAAGCTATTCGCGAATATTGATTCGCAATGGATGACGTTTGCCATAAATCATCATCATCTTCATATCAATGGATGCCTAAGTGTGTGACTGGGTCCAGGCCTGTATCCAACAGCAGCCTACTAGCTTCTTCAAGGATGGAATCAACCAGCTAGTGTCACAATGGGATAAATGTGCCAACAGTTTTGGAGACTATTTTGGAGTGTGTGTACTGTGTATACCGTATTTACTCGAATCGAAGCCGCACTTTTTTTCCTGTTTTTGTAATCCAAAAAACCGCCTGCGGCTTAGAATCGAGTGCAAAGCAAGCGGAAGTTCTGAAAAATGGTAGTAGGTGCCGCCAAAAGTAACTTCTGCCGTCGAATATATGTAGCGCTACACAGGCATGCTTTGTAGACACAAAGATAAATACTGGCGCCAAAACCTCTGCGTCAATAAATAAATTTTAAAAAGGTGGAAGACGAGCTTTTTTTCTCCGTCCTGAGTTTCGACCATTTTCATACATTATCCAACGAAGTAAATACAAATTCTGTATTGTTCATCTCCGAATGTAGCAGAATTTCAATGTACTACGAAAATACGACTGGCAAGACTGTTTGGGATGTTTGTCAATATGGCCAACTCTACGTTCTGAATTTTTTCCTACCTGTGAGGTTGCTAATAGGAACCTGATGAAATGTGAATCACATGGACTATTCTCTTCACCATAAGAATAATACGAATATAAACATTTTGCCATGTATTCTTTCGTGTTTGCTGCTATCTCATTTAAATCCTGTCTGCCTAATAAACTCCGAAACTAGAGCGGGACAACAGAAAACGCGGAAGAATATACGTATCGTGTCATGTTTATATTCGTATTATTTTTATGCCTAATAGTGATACAGTCAGAAATTAAGCAGGGCAACTGACTAGATTTTTAAATCTAAGATGACTAATTTCTGTGCAGAATTTGATGTACTAAAGAAGCGGCCGCAAAGATTTTCAAACGGAGAAAACTTTTCGCCTAACTATCATTCAGAACATGTTCTCTCATACGCAGTCTATTATTTGGTTCTTGTTGATCATTATCAAAGAAAGCAGCAGTGTAAGTAACAACAAATAGCAGTCTCTTGCCATTGTTTCGCTAATAAGACGATTCCTCTCTCTTTTTTTTTTCAATTGTAAGCGGCGGTAGCGCGCACAAAAGCAAGCCATGCCGCGAGCGGCGACAGGCCGTAAACACGCACTATCAGAATGCGACAAACAGTGCATGACACAGTACAGTAATGCATTTTCAGCTTAGAGTGGCGTAAACACCTATAACAAAGAAAATGGCACTTATCAGATCAAAGCAAAATAAGCAATCGATTCAAACCAGACGAAGCACGTGAAAAAGGAAGGGTACCTGTATAAATACTGACGGAGCGCCTGCCGCTACCTGGTAAAGCTTAACTGCTAAGCTTACGACTCGAACCAAACTACTGTAGCTGTATCGTCATTCATTCTACCTAAATTGTGTCTCATATTACAATGGACCAACTTTGTTTCGATATGGAGGTGTGGCCTAAAACTTTTCTCTCTCCTTGAATTTCGAGTCTCAAATTTCAGGTGCGGCTTAGATTTGGGAAATTTTTTTTCCCTTTATTTCGAGTCTCATTTTTCAGGTGCGGCTTAGATTCGAGTGCGGCTTAGATTCGAGTAAATACGGTAACTCCATTTTTGAGTTAGTAAAATCATTACCATTATTTTACACTAGTGACTGGGTTTCATTTGAATGTCCCTTATAATTCTGTTATTAGTAAATTTTCAATCATTATTGCATAAATTTCTCCATTAGTTCACAGGAGTTTCATAACAGTTGGTACTGAGAGTGAATCATTTGTGTACTGATGTTTCCCTTTTATAGGCATTGGTGGATCTGTTTAGTTTCATGAATTTGTTATATATTTATGACGTTTGGTACATTGTGCATAGGAGTGCAAATAAATGATTCAAACTATTTTGAACATAATTTTATGAGAATGTCCCGTATGCCTTTAAATTCATCATACACTGCTGGAAATGGAAAAAAGAACACATTGACACCGGTGTGTCAGACCCACCATACTTGCTCCGGACACTGCGAGAGGGCTGTACAAGCAATGATCACACGCACGGCACAGCGGACACACCAGGAACCACGGTGTTGGCCGTCGAATGGCGCTAGCTGCGCAGCATTTGTGCACCGCCGCCGTCAGTGTCAGCCAGTTTGCCGTGGCATACGGAGCTCCATCGCAGTCTTTAACACTGGTAACATGCCGCGACAGCGTGGACGTGAACCGTATGTGCAGTTGACGGACTTTGAGCGAGGGCGTATAGTGGGCATGCGGGAGGCCGGGTGGATGTACCGCCGAATTGCTCAACACGTGGGGCGTGAGGTCTCCACAGTACATCGATGTTGTCGCCAGTGGTCGGCAGAAGGTGCACGTGCCCGTCGACCTGAGACCGGACCGCAGCGACGCACGGATGCACGCCAAGACCGTAGGATCCTACGCAGTGCCGTAGGGGACCGCACCGCCACTTCCCAGCAAATTAGGGACACTGTTGCTCCTGGGGTATCGGCGAGGACCATTCGCAACCATCTCCATGAAGCTGGGCTACGGTCCCGCACACCGTTAGGCCGTCTTCCGCTCACGCCTCAACATCGTGCAGCCCGCCTCCAGTGGTGTCGCGACAGGCGTGAATGGAGGGACAAATGGAGACGTGTCGTCTTCAGCGATGAGAGTCGCTTCTGCCTTGGTGCCAATGATGGTCGTATGCGTGTTTGGCGCCGTGCAGGTGAGCGCCACAATCAGGACTGCACACGACCGAGGCACACAGGGCCAACACCCGGCATCATGGTGTGGGGAGCGATCTCCTACACTGGCCGTACACCACTGGTGATCGTCGAGGGGACACTGAATAGTGCACGGTACATCCAAACCGTCATCGAACTCATCGTTCTACCATTCCTAGACCGGCAAGGGAACTTGCTGTTCCAACAGGACAATGCACGTCCGCATGTATCCCGTGCCACCCAACGTGCTCTAGAAGGTGTAAGTCAACTACCCTGGCCAGCAAGATCTCCGGATCTGTCCCCCATTGAGCATGTTTGGGACTGGATGAAGCGTCGTCTCACGCGGTCTGCACGTCCAGCACGAACGCTGGTCCAACTGAGGCGCCAGGTGGAAATGGCATGGCAAACCGTTCCACAGGACTACATCCAGCATCTCTACGATCGTCTCCATGGGAGAATAGCAGCCGGCATTGCTGCGAAAGGTGGATATACACTGTACTAGTGCCGACGTTGTGCATGCTCTGTTGCCTGTGTCTATGTGCCTGTGGTTCTGTCAGTGTGATCATGTGATGTATCTGACCCCAGGAATGTGTCAATAAAGTTTCCCCTTCCTGGGACAATGAATTCACGGTGTTCTTATTTCAATTTCCAGGAGTGTATTACATGAACAAGTTTAATTGACATGTTTGTATAGTTTAATGTGCAGTGTGTGACCTTGAATGAATGGGAAGTGAGCCAGAGCTGGACTGAATCCACAAAGTGGATTAACAACCATTAGTCTCCTACACCAGCTAGCCTGCACATGATTTCCAAACAGTTTTCTTTGCTTGTTTAGGTGAATATTAGGCTTGTCCCCAATCTCCATCTCAGTAAATATGATACACATACATTTAAAATATGATAACACACAGGACAAATTTTATACAGTTCACAGATGTCACACACATCTTCCCTCCATTAGGTTAACTGATGACTGTCATAGGAAGGCCATATTAAAAGAAGATAATTTGCCAAACCATGAATAACTGTGGACCATATACAATGGGACAAATGCTAGGAAAAAGAGACAGAGTCAAGTTTAATTGTTCTGCTTCTTGTTGCTTTAGTCTCCAGTTCTCATTTTATGCAACTCTCCATGCTAATCAATCTAGTGGAAGTGACTCCTGTCAACAACATATTGTTATCCTAGATAGCTGACACTTGTGACAATTGAGGTACATATAATATATCCTTTAAATGGTGACACACACCAAAAGCCCAAGATATGCTTGACCTTGAAGATGGAGGATCCGGCAGAGATCAAATGTGCAGTCATCATGAATCCTCCAGTTTTGCGCTCAACTGGGAAGGCCTCAAGACAGTCTAGTAACATGTCACACTTTCCATTGGCTGTGGTATGGTGTCTATGAGAATACATAAGCATTGGAAGCATGACACCCAACTATTGCTTCAGGGTGATTAGCTGAAGCTGTGACCAAGTGTGCATATCTCACTCTGTGGTTTTCCAGGTCGATGGGATAGTGGTCCCATGTGTCTGGCTGCAGTCAACTGTCTCTAGTGATTAGATAATTCCATGACTTTCAACTTTTAGAACTGCACACTGATTTCTGGACAACTTATGGATACCCTCTCATTCCTGTACTTTATTCCTGTTACCTTCAGAATTTCAAAGAATATATATGAGTCAACATTGTCAAAATATTTATCTACATCAACAAATGCTTCAAGCGGAGGGTTGCATGTCTTCAACCTATTGTTGAGGATAAGGGGTCCCCTCAATGTAGCCATGCATGTTCTTACATTTGTCCTTAATACAAACTGATCTTCCATGATGTCAGCACCCTTAACCTTTCTCATTCTTCTGTAAATAATTTGTGTTGGTATCTTGCACCTATGACTTATTAAATTGATGCATCAGTGATATACACGTCAGCACTTGCTTTATTTGGAAATGGAGTTGTTACATCCTGTACATTTTCAACTTCTCACAGCTTAATGAATAGTCCATTAAATTTCGGGCATGAAGCCATGCAAATAAAATTTCTTCCACTGATATTTTTATTTATTTATTTATATACTTGTTCCATAGATCTGTACATGTGAGCAAGTCACTCAGATGTGGAATGTGTCAATATACATAATAAAATACATAGAATAAAGACATTGTTATAGTATTAATAACAGTGCACAAAAGTCATACTTATTAGCTTAAAAACTAGTCAACATAAATGTGAAGATATCAGTTTCATATTTAGGGCATTATTGCATGTATTTTAACCTTTAACAGTAATCAAAACTTCCCACTTTGGGTTTAAAAGTGACCCAAAAATGGAAATGAGAAAAACAGGAATTTTTACATTAGGGCATTATTACATTAGTTTAACAGTAAACAGTGTCAAAAAATTTAAAAACATCTTTCCAGTCTGGGTTTTACTTATTTCTCTGAGAGAATTTCTCTAGTGAATAAAGTGAAGTCTCAAGTAAATAATTTTTCAAGCTACGTTTAAATACTGATGTACTACTCCGTATACTTTTGATGCTGTTGGGTAGGGAATCGAAAATTTTCGTTCCAGCGTACTTTACCCCTTTCTGAATAAGTGTCAAGTTCTTTAACTCACAGTGGAAATCCTCTTTTCTTCTGGTGTTATGTTCATGATGTAGGCAATTCGTTTCATACAAAGTGGGGTTATTTATTATGAAGCACATCAGTGAATATATGTACTGAGATGTTGCTGTCAGTATTTCAAGTCGTTTAAAAAGATTTCGACATGAGGTTCGTGGGGATACACCACAAATGATTCTTATTGCTCTTTTTTGTGCTGTGAGGATTTTCTTTGCAGCAGGTGTATTGCCCCAGAAGATGATGCCATAACACATGACTGAATGAAAATAGCCAAAGTAAGCTGACTTTGAGATGGTAATGTCATTGAAGCGTGACAAAATTCGTAAAGCAAATGTTGCCAACGTCAGCTGTTTTAGTGTTTGTAGAACGTGATGTTCCCGGTTCAGCCCACTGTCCACGTATACACCTAGGAATTTTGATAAGTACACTTGCTTTATCATCTGATCATTCTGTGTGATAACTATTTCTTTTGGGTTTTTGTGGGTTGTCTGGAATTGGATAAAATTGTTTTTTTCAGGTTTATTGAAAGGGAGTTAATACTAAACCAGCCCAGAACTTCTTTCAGGATATCATTGACCTCGGATTCTAAGTCAGTAGTTGACACATTATCCACCACAATGCTCGTATCATCAGCGAACATTGTAAATTTACTCTGCTTATTGATGGATAAAGGCAGGTCATTAACATATATGAGGAACAGCAAGGGCCCAAGTACTGATCCCTGTGGCACTCCATGCTGCACAATTCCCCACTCAGAGTCGACTATATATTGTGATACACTATCTGAAACATCTAGAATAATCTTCTGCTTCCTATTTTTGAGGTACGATTTTAACCAGTTTCCTACAGGTCCTGTAATTCCATAATGACAGGCCTTCTTGAAGAGTATCTGGTGATCAACACAGTCGAACGCCTTTGATAGGTCGCATAAGACACCAATTGGCAGCCTCTTGCTGTTTATAGACTCTAGAACATCATTTGTGAATGAGAAAATTGCATTATCTATTGAAACTCCCTTTTGAAAACCAAACTGCTGATTGTTAATGATGTTCAGGTCACCAAGGTGTGCCACAATCCTGCTGTACAGAGCTTTTTCTAGGACTTTTAAAAATGTTGTTAATAGAGAGATAGGGCGATAGTTTGACACATTTGTAGCATCCCCTGCTTTGTACAGGGGCCTGACAACAGAGTATTTCATTCTGTCTGGAAACACTCCTCGTTGCATGGATGTGTTGCAGATGTGAGGCAAAACTTCGGCCACTTCACTACAGCAAGCCTTCAACAGCTTGCTTGAAATATCGTCGATACCAGCAGAATGTTTATTTTTCAAAGACTGTATGATTTTTTTGATTTCATTGGCAGTAATGGGAAGCACACTTATTTGACTGAAAGGTTCTGGAAAATTATTTTTCATTATACAGGCAGCTTTATCTACAGAACCATGGCAACCTATCTGTGTTGGGATGGTTAAAAAATGTTGGTTAAAGATTTCAGCAATTTACTCACTATTAGTTATCTCTGAGTTGTCAACAGTTAAAACAATATTTTTGTCTTTGGTGTAGTTTACAGTCCCTGTTTCTCTCTTTATCACATTCCGGATTGTTTTAATTTTATTTTCAGAATTAGTAATTTCAGATGCTATACACATACTTTTAGAGTTTTTAATTACTTTGGCAAGAATTTTACAGTAGAGTTTATAATGTTTTAGCTGAGCAGGGTTGTTAGAAGTCTTTGATGCTATGTAGAGTTGTCTTTTTCTCTGACAGGAAGCTATTATGCCCTTAGTGAGCCATGGTTTTTTTGCAGACCTAGCAGGTTGGACTCTGTATGACTTTTTTGGAAATACACTTTCAAAGGTTTCTGCTATCTCATTTGTGAATAAATTGTATTTTGAATTAGCAGTTTCTGCTAGATAAACAGGTGTCCAGTCAGTATGCTGAAGAACATGATCTGAACATTTGAATAGCTTCCTCACTTATTTTCCTTACTGTTTTCCATCTAAGTGAGGTGTCACTCAGAGGAATTCCCAAGCTGTTGAAAGTAACTCGTTGTCCGTCATGGTCAGACAGACCATTTATAACCATTTCAATATTAATATGGTTGACTTTACTCTGATCAACAAAAACGTTATCAATGAGAGTACTGGAAGAGGTTGTGGTTCTGGTGGGCGAGCTAACCACGGGAACAAGGTTGTATGTGCACATGAGATTTTCAAACTCCACCTTGCAGGGAGAATTAACCAAGAAATCTATGTTGAAATCCCCAACAACTACCATGCCCCTATTTTTTCTACTTAAGTACAACAAAAGAGTATCTAATTGTTTAACAAACACTTTAAAATTACCAGATGATGTCCTGTAAACTGCCACAACTGTTAATCTGGAGACAGTGTCTGGCACCTCTATAGCACATACTTCAAAATGTAGCTCAAAGCAGAATCTTTGTACATCTATTGCCGTGAACAAGACATTGTTTTTTACATATACAGCTACTCCTCCTTTGTCCATATAGTTCCTGCAATAAGACGTTGCCAAAACATAGTTGGGAATAGGGACCACTTCAATACCAGCAGTGATGTGGTGTTCTGTTAGACACAGAATGTGGGCACTGTTTATACCTTTTGTGTCTTCTATATTTGCTGTGAACTGATCCAGCTTGCAGTATAGGCCTCTTATGTTCTGATGAAACACTGTTAACTTTTGTTTGTCTTTAATTGTATTGCTGTTTGAGTGAACTTTCGTTTGTGTATTAATTACTTGTTGCAGATTTTTGTTACTGGACCAAATCCTGCTAGAGTTGGCCCAGCTCACTAGTTTCCCTCGTTAGTTAGGGCTATGACTGGTCTGCTTTCATGATCGTTATTGTTTAGGCCTATTATTTCATGAAAAGCTTTTCCAATGTCTGCTGCTAGTTTATTTTTGCCAAACTGATTTAGATGTAGTCCATGCTTTGTGAAGCAGTCTCTCTCATACCTGTCTGTGTCCAGTAGTGTCACATTCGTAAACTTAGTGCAAAAGTGTTTCAGTTTACTATTCGTTAGGCGAATTTCTCTGTTCACACAAGACCAGTCTGCCAGGTCATATCTCGTGGGCACAGTTGTTAGTATTATGTTTGTATGCTGTAATAACTGTAGCAATACGAGTAGCTTTTTAATGAAAGTGCTGGCCTGATGCAATAAACATCGTTTGCTCCTGCGATTATCGCAACACAGTCTTTTTCCGTGAATTTAGCACATTCTGTGTGTATGTCTTCTACCACATTCACGAATTTTGCTCCTGGTTTAACAATTGCTGATATACACGAACCATCTTGAGCAGAGTTCGACATGCATGTCGAAATATTGCGAGCATGACTGTCTCCAAATATTTTTACGTTATTTTTTCGTTGTGTTTGTTTACGTACGCGATCGGAACTTTTTCTTACGCAACCACGCGTGTTTTGTGTACACGTGTTGCCGTCTACTACAATTTTAGATGCACTGTTTTTGTTATTTGAATTATCACTGTTTATCAAGCACTGAACTTTGTCCACTGTTGCTTCTTTATTCACTTGTGGGTTTCCTTTCTTGTATATAAATGTGGCGTCGTCGACGGTTACGTTTTCACGACGTACATAACACCGATCTACACACACTGTCGAAGCACTACTGTTTTGTAGAGCTGTATATCGGTCTTGGAGGACAGCGTATTTCACTTCTAGCACTTCAATATCGGTTAGTAGCATTCTGATTATTTCGTCCTTATTTTTGATAATGTTTGAAAATTTACTTTCACACGCGGCTGCTATGCACGGGACCGAGCGAGGTGGCGCAGTGGTTAGCACACTGGACTCGCATTCGGGAGGACGACGGTTCAATCCCGTCTCCGGCCTTCCTGATTTAGGTTTTCCGTGATTTTCCTAAATCGCTTCAGGCAAATGCCGGGATGGTCCCTTTGAAAGGGCACGGCCGATTTCCTTCCCCATCCTTCCCTCACCTGAGCTTGCGCTCCGTCTCTAATGACCTAGTTGTCGACGGGACGTTAAACACTAATCTCCTCCTCCTCCTCCTCCTGCTATGCACCGCTCACAGGTCCACAAATAGTCATCAGTTACGAGTTTTAAATTGATCTTGCAGCAATTTTCATGAAACCAGTACTTGCAGGTTCTACACTGAATTCCTTTGCGAACTTTTCTGATACACAATTTACAATTACTATTACTTTTATCTTCATAACTGGGAGCTGAACCTACACGTACTTTCTCTATCGGCGCCATCTTGGACACCTGCGTATCATCCAGCCATCCTCAGTGTGAGCTGCAGTCTTGCATCTCTCTCTGAGGATGGCCAAATGATATGCGGACGAAATATCAGTGGAAAAAATTTTATTTGCTTAGCTGAATACCCAAAATTTAATGGATTATTACATCCTACTTGAAGTCTGAGGATATTTGACATGTCTCCTATATCTTGCATATCATGTGAATAGTTTTTTCATGATATATTCTTCCAAGGATTTCAATAATTCTCAGGGAATGTTTTCGACTACAGGTGCATTTTGACACAGTTCTTTCAATGTTGTGTCAAACTCTTCTCGCAATATTACAGCCCTCATTTCATCTTTATCTATTTATTCTTCCTTTTTTATAATATATTCATCATGTTTATATACCTTGTTTAACCTTTCTATTTCTTAATTCCACTTTTCAGCCTTCTTTTCTTTACTTAATACTGGATTACCACCTTAAGACAAAATGCTCATGTATACAGCATCTATATTTCCCATAGTCTTGAATCCAGTATTGTCATGTGTTATGCAAGGGCTGTACATGTCATTTTACCTATTGATCTTGTGCTGCTTTCAATATTCCATTGTTCAAAGCAACCCATTTCTTTCTACTATTTCAGTCAGTTTTTTCCTAATGTTCCCTTTAAAACTCTCAACAACCTCTGCCACTTTTATTCCATTGTTCAAAGCAACCCATTTCTTTCTACTATTTCAGTCAGTTTTTCCTAATGTTCCCTTTAAAACTCTCAACAAGCTCTGCTACTTTTAACGTCGCCAGACCCACCTCCATAATTTCCTTCTTTTCTTCAATTTCTTTATTTTTAATCTGTAGTTCATAGCCTATATATTACAGTTAGGATCCACATCAGATCCTGGAAATGTTTTGAAGTTTAAAATCTGGCTTCAAAATATCTGTCTCATCATTAAATAATTACATAACTCTGGCCTGAGCTGCTAGTATTGTTGGTCATGTGTGTGAACTGTCCTTGCTTGTGTGAATGGATGGTGTGTATGTGTTTCTCTTTTTATGATGAAGACTGTGGCTGAAAGCTTATGTGTGTCTTTTAATTTGACTATCTGCAACTTAGTGTGTTATCTTTACAGTAAGTAGAAATTTATCTTTTTGTACATTGTTGTCATCATTATATAATCTATTTGAAGCATTCTGGTGTCTCCAGATTTCTTCCTAGTTTATAAACTTCTTTCATGATACTTAAACCAAGTGCTAGCAATGATTAAATTGTGCTCTATGCAAAATTTTCTAGGCGATTTCCCTTTTCACTCCTTTTCCCCACTACATGTTTGGTATTATGTGTACTTCTCTTCCTTTTCTTATTACTGAATTCCAATTCCCAATAGTGATTAAATTTTTGTCTCGTTTAGCTATTTGAATAATTCCTTTTATGCCATTATACATTATTTCAATCAAAACATTATCTGCAGAGCTAGTAGGCATTTAAACTTGTGCTATTGGTCTTGGTGTTTGTTTATTATTTACCTTGGCTATGATAATGTGTTCGCTATGTTGTTCATAGTGGCTTAAATACATTACTGCCTTCGTATTTGTTATTGGACCTCTTCCTGATTTACCCTTATTTGGTTTCATGTTGGTAACTTTGTACAGAGCTGACCAGAAGTCCTGCTCTTCTTTCCGCCACCTATCAATGATTCTCACTGTAAATTCATTCTATGAATTTCTCTTTTTAAATTCTTTAAACCTGCTAACCAATTAAGCTGTCCAACACTTCCATGTTCTGCCCCATAGAATGGCAGTTTTGTTTTTCCTGGTGACAGCATCCTGCTTTGTAGTTCCTGCTGAGAGACCTAAATGAGGAATGATTTGGCCTTTTATCCAAGACAATACAATCACTGTTAAGCCATATAGTAGTGCTGCATGTTGTTGGGAAATATACTGCATATAGTTTTCCCTTGCTTTCAGCCATTTATAAGACCAACAAGGCAAGGCAACACCAGAGTCGTTGATCATAATGACTATCACTCACAGAACTTGTGAAAAGGGTACTCACAAACCGTTTCTTAGCCTGGATTCTCCACAGGTACCCGTCCAATACGGTTGAGCCCACAGTATGGCTACCTGTATGACTGAAGCACGTAAGACACCCCGCTGCAAAAAAGTGCTTGGTTCTTGAAGGAGGGCGATTCTTTTACTTATCTTTTCACATTACATTTTAGCATGAAATTGTTTTTCTTTATGCTGGAGGCAAAGTTCAAACTCCAACATGAAGCTGCTTGAGGCATATTTATTTATAAGTATTTTGTCTCTCTCTTTCTCTCTCTCTATTTATCTGACTAACTGTCTGTGCATAAAATAAAGGAGAGACAACAACTTACTTATAGCTGATGCATGGTGCATAGAATCAACAGAATGCAGTATTTTCATTGGCTTTTCAGTCCTTGCGCTTTCACTAGTGAAAGTACACACATTCACACACACAGACACCCAAATGGTTGCATGTGCTGCCATTGCGAGACTCGCTGCAACCATTGGTGTGACCATTTGAATGTCTGTGTTGTGTGTGTAAATGTGTATGTGTGTACTTTTCAAGAGCAATAGCTCAAAAGCTAGTGTAAATTCTGTATCCCGTTTGGTGTTTTTTTGCTCCACATGTCAGTCAGCAATAGATGAATGGTTGCCTTTCCTTTATTTTACATATTATCTTGTCCAGGAATTTCCGTTGTTGTTATGTGTCTATCTGCGTCTCTGTATCAATCTCTCTATATTGCTGAACACACACTCCTTAAGTACTGTAGAGAATCATGTTGTACTGTATAAAAGCAATGAATTGGCCCCTAGCTACTAGAAAATGTACTCTACTTGCAAGAGCATATTTTTCTCTTTCTTGTTTCAAATCTCTGATATTTCATAGAGTCTGAAAATTGTGACAATAAACAGAAAGAGTGAGCTATTTAGAATATCATTTGCATTATGATGAAAATATAACTTGTATAGCAAGCAGAATATGAAGTGGAAGTTACTAAAGATAATAATATTTTTTACTGGACACAGATTTTCTTTTTTATTCAAATTCTATCAGTGTCTTTTTAAACTCCTACTTTCATATTTGCCACTTTCTAGTGTAAACTGTAGCCATATGGGAAGATTTAAGACTTTTGAATGGGGAGTCTGCAGAAATCTTACAGTTCTTTTCTTAGTGAAGTTGACTGAGCTAGTTTATGTCTTAACCCAAGAAAATAGTTCTACACTGAAGAATGCTTGTAATTTGGTAATATAAGCAATCAGGCCAGTGTGAAAACTCATTTTGTAGCAAGTAAACATGGGCTGTAATGTTTTTTATTTGTTATCCATTTTTTGTGTGTATATGTAATTTTGTTCACAATGAGAGCATATTCCACTGAATTGTTTGTCACATTAATGTTGCATGCATCACACTTCAAATAGAAATTAAGGAATATTGGGGTTTTATGTTTATCAATAATACAGGGTGTTTATAAATGAGTATCGGGCATTTAACACTTTATAATATTTATTACATTAACTTACAGTTATAAATGATATGTCAAATGAAAGAGCAACTCAAACAGTTTTACCAAGACCCTTATAAATGTTCAACGTAAGCACCATTTGTCACAGGCACACATCAAGTCTATAGCTGAGTTTGTTGGAAGCCCAATGACAGGGCTTGCTTTGCATTGCCTCCAGGTTCACCTGACATAACGCAATGCGATTTTTTCCTTTGGATCTAAATCAAGGTTCGTATGTACGTGCCTCTGCTACCATTAGACCTCCCTGAATTAAGAAACCGGATTGAAGCAGCTGTTATTACAATCACTGAAGACACACTTATCAACGTTGGGGAATAACTCGGCTATAGACTTGATGTGTGCCGTGTGACAAATGGTGCTCACCTCGAATATTTATAAGGTTCTTGGTAAAACTGTTTGAGTTGCTCTTTCATTTGACATCATTTATAACTCTAAGTTTAGTATAATAAAAATTATAAAGCATTAAAACCCCGATATTCATTTGTAAACACCCCATATATGCCTCTCAGACCAGTCATCTGGCTTTATTTGCAGCTTTTCATTTTAGCCACTTTCTTTAAAGAGGCATACAGCAGATTTAAAAATCATCACCTGGTTTAGTTTCACCTACAATGTTGCTTCCTTTTGTGGATATGTCAACCATTCCGCCCCCTGCCATCAGCAGTCCCACTAACCGCATTTCACAAACACAATATTCACAAGCTTCTGCTGTGATCTTCAAACTAGCAACAAATAAGCAAAGCATGTACTAGCAACATTTAACAGTACTAGGAGCTTTAATGTAAACCCATAATTTTGCAGCCGAGATAATATTTCTTGCAAGGGTCCTACCTTAGGTCTTACTCCCATATTCAACTGAGCTGCTGTAGTTAAATTTTTCAGATGGAATCTCATCTGAAAGTATAATATATTTTTCTAAAACTCTGTTTCTATACAGTCACAAATTCCACATGACATATTGTGCACAGCAGTCCTGAGATCTCTTTTCTTGCCATCTTTCACCCTATTCAAAGAACCTCTCAGTGCAGAAACCATGAAAACTCTGTATGTCCAGTTGAGCCTGTCAGGTCATTCTCAAAAAGCTTTGAAACATTTTGAATATTCCATCTAATGAATGTCATGCCAACTTTGACTCAAAGAGTAATATACCAGCTTTGCTTATTTGTGTTTGTATATCTTTATTGGTCCTGTAAATTGTGTTTAGGTACATATTTTGCACAAACAATGTAGGACAAGTCAGGGTGGTACAGTATATACAACATTTTACCCATTATTATTTTGAGAAGATAAATAATTTAAAATTATTCAATACATGTTGAATATTGATGACAAAATTAATATAATGAAATAAAATGATAGATTGGTTAAGAATATTTGAGCAGTTACACTATACTTTCCTGGTACTCCAAAGACTCAGAAACAGAATAGAAACAGTGGTCAAGCTAGTTCTCTTTCAGTTTCACTTTAAACTTTTGTAAATTTTACATCTGTTTCAAATAGTATGGCATGTGATTGTACAGCATTATGCCAGTTGATACACTCCTCTCTTACAAATGTTTGTACTTACTGTATTGACATGCAAATAATGCTTCTGCCTAGTATCATGAGGGTGGAAATCACAGTTATACTTGAAGATATTCCAATCTTTTAAAATACTTAATTTTGTGAAATTTAGTATTTCATACATGTATAAGCAAGGAAGAAGCAGTATACTGAGATTTTTAAATATTGGTCTACAGGAGTCTCTGTACTTAGCATGGTTTATTATTCTAACAATCTTTTTCTGTAGCCTAAATGTTTTGTTTGTACCTACGGAGTTCATGGCTTGTATTTTGTGAGAGGATTCTTACTGCACACGTAAGTGTGTTTAACTTTTTATTTGTATGATTAAGATGTGTCTCCCATTTTGGGTTTTGCTGAATATGTATACCTAAAAATTTTGTGTCGCTCACACGAGACAGTTTTTCCATCAATTTTAAAAATCAATCTTGCAGGATGTAGTTTCTGTGAAATGTGGAAATTGGCTGTCACTGTTTTTTCATCATTTATTATTAGCTTGTTTGTTCTGAACCATTGCGTTAAATTTTGTATTATACCTGTAGCTGTTTTTTTTAGGCTTTCCTCATCACATGATTCGATTAGGATATTTGTGTCATCTGCAAAAATTACTGTTGTCTCTTTAGTTATTTTTTCTGACAAATATAAATAATGAAAAGAATTGACCCAAGGTTTGACCCTTGAGGAACTCCATATGTAATGCTTTGTGCATTACTGTAAAAATTACAATTTTTGGTGTTTTTATGTCTTTGTATTTTATTTGAGTGATCTGTTGATGGTCATGAAGGTAGGAATGTATCTTGGCAGGCCTCGTATTCCATAATTACCTGGCTTCTGCAACAGAGAATTATGATCAATTACATCGAAGACTTTAGTAATGTCAAGAAATGTGGCAGACACATGTTGCTTATTATCTACTGCAGTTAGTATTTCATTTAAGAAGGTATAAATAGCTGACTGCGTTGTTCTGCCAGGTCTGAATCCATGTTGTGCATCACTTATTATGTTTTCTTTATTTAGAATGGCTGTCAGCCTCCTAAGGAATAGTTTTTCAAGAATTTTGCCAAAGCCTGACAATACTGATGCAAGTCTATAGTTTGCAGCTCCATGTTTGTCCCCTTTCTTGTACACTGGTGTCACTTTTGCCATTTTCAGTTTTTTTGGGAATATACCACTCATGAATGATGAATTGAAAATATTCGTTAATGGTTCTACGATAGATGCTACACTTGCTTTGATGATAATATCTGGTATTTCATCAGTACCTGTTGAATACTTATTGGGTAAGCTTTTTATAATGATAGATAATTCCTCAGGTGTTGTAAGAGACATAAATAGGGTTCTTGTAAGAATTTTTGTATCTGACTGGAGTGTATTGCTGTTTGGTTGTGAGTTGCAATGTTTGGTAATCAGGTGGTGTGCTATGTTAGAAAAGTAGTTGTTAAATTTATTAGCTACTACTGCGGGGTTGATTATTTTATTGTTGTGTACATGAAGTTCTATATTTTTGTGGACTAATGATGTAGTGCCTGTTTCTCTTTTTATGATACTCCAGGTTGCTTTTGTCTTATTCCTGAAATTTTTTATTTGTTTGTCATTTTCTATTTTCCTTGCTTTTGTTATAACTTGTCTAAGTATTTGTTTATGTTGTTTAAAGTAGTTGATAAATACAGGATTTGTGGTTTGCTTTGAGTATTCATATAAGTTCCTTTTATTCTGGCATGATATTTTTTATTCCTGTTGTGATCTATTTATTTGGTTTGTGTACAGAATTTATAAGTAATGTTTGTTTAGGAAAGGCTATTTCAAAAAAATGTTTGTACATGGCCATAAATTTATCATACTTGTCATCTGTGTTGTTTTGAACTGGAAACATCAGTCCAGATTTCTCTTCTCAAGAGAGAACAAAATTATTCATTATTAAACTTCCTGGCAATAGTTCTAGTTTACTGGGATTTTGTGTTTCCTGGAACAGCGATTGTTAGTACTTGGGCACTGTGATCACTAAAACCAGTGTTTGTAGTCTGTGTGTTGCAGGTATGTTTATCTGTATTTACTAACACCTGATCTATGGATCTATGGTTATTGCAGAAGTAGTGGTTATATGAGTTGGGTTAGTTATAGTTAGTTTTAGGTTACAGGACTCCAGTAAATCTTAGATTTCATCTTTAAATTTACTGGGTTTGGAGAAATCAACATTGAAATCTCCACATATGATAATAATTTTTTTTTTTTTTTTTTTTTTTTTTTTTTTCTTTTGAGGGCTTGAAATCCATTAAAAGCTCTTCCATATGATTATAAAAAACTTTTTTATCACCATCTGGTGACCTGTGTACACAGATGGTTACAGAATTTCTAGTTGGCAGTTCTACTATTGAGAGTTCTATGTGTCTTTCTTTAGGTAAGCTGTCAAATTTGGTTATGTTAGTGAAGTCTATATCTTCTCAAACATATATGCAGCTACCACCATGCCTGAGCACTTCTCAACAAAATGTGCCAGTTAATTTAAACTGAGGTAGGTGTGCTAGTTCTATCGTGTCTTTATTTAGCCAGTGCTCAGTAAAGCATAAAACAGAAATATCGCTCACATCATTTAACAAGATTTGTATTTCATTCAGCTTATTGGAAAGAGACTGAACAATCTGATGGATGGGCATGGTATACGTATAGTGGTATGTGAAAGTGTATTGTTTCTCCTTCTTCCTTATAGCCTCATTATATGAAGAGAATGCTTCTTCTGCCTTCATTCAGAGAGCTGTTCCCATCTTCTCTGAGACCTAGCAACATCTTTTTGTCCTTTAGATCTGTACTCCTGTATTGACTTAGGATGACTTCTCTTGCACATTGTGTTGTTATGATTTTCCCTTTTCTAATTTCTTATATTTTTGTTCCAATTTGAATGACATTCAATTCTGTTTTGTATCTTATGAGTTCTTATCCTATCCAACTGAGAGAATTCTTTGACTTTTCTTAGAAGTCTCATTTCTGCTGTTTTGATTGTCTTCACCAATATATGAGAATTGGTACCACCATGATTTTGTAAATTTTTGTACTTGAATATTTCCTCGCATTTTTATTCAGCATTTTGTTGATGGTCTGATATATGTTTTGGAACATTGCCCTTTTATTACTTATCTTTGTCCTTGTTGTTACGTATGTCAACCCTTAAGTGACATAAGTGTGGCATCTGTTTGATAAGTGTGTCATAGACCTATATTAGTTCGTAAAGGATATTTACCTAGGAAAGCTATTAATTGGAATTGTTATTTGTTGGCTTTATTCGTTTGCTATCTATTCTAATTTATTGGAGGTTGTTTTCTACCTTTTGTATAATAGCAATATTCCACATACTGTGCATCATCCTCCATAGTGAATAGTTGTTGTTGCTGGTAGGGGGCATGAAGTTCTCCTATTTGATTCCCTTGGTCCTGACAACAGATGAGTTCCTCTCACCATGCAGTCTAGTGATCTATTGTTAGTTTCCAACTTTCTCCAATCCATTTGGAACTAATAGTTCCAAATGATAGGATAGTTTTATGTACATTTATATGTATCTGTGCTACAGAACTGATAATTTTGACTTGTGAAGATTAATAGACTTCATTGCAGAAATTATGTGCCATGCCACAAGAAGTGTTCCATGGTACCCAGTGGTCACTGAAGGACATGATATTGAGGCCTAAATTCAATAGAGTTGCATGAAGTATGCCAAAGTGAAGGAAACATGAGAAATATGTTTGTATCTCTTTCACTTTGACAAATTTGCCAGTAATCATTTGGAGGCAACTGTTAATTACACCAAGAGAACACGTGAAACAACACTTAATTGACATCCTAATTTGAAGATGGCTCTGTTCGCAGTGTTGTGCCCTCCATTACACATGACATATGAAGCAGGTTCTCCTGAATTTTGCTGTGAATGCCCACTACATACATCATAGCGCTTACTGCATTGGCATCCCACTTCTCATCCAACCAACATGAGATGCCTGCATCACAGGGCATGTATTCACCAGGAAAGCCTACGTCGTCTGTGTTGTCAACACAAAAATTTACCGGTGGCCACAACAAAACACAACACCAGGTCTCCACCAACGGCTGCCAGGGATGCTACCCGTTCACAGAGCCTGCAGAACAGCTTCACCAGAAGTCGCAGCTAGCCCAAGAACTACTTTGAAATGTTAGGCATGTGATCACAAATAGTTCCGGCAGATAAATCTGCCAAACGGGTTTTACAGGGCACTGCCAGAAAAGGGCAGTTTGACGCACCACTTGGAAGTATACAGAGCTGCCACCCTGGCAGCCATGGCCAGAGAGCCTCTTCTAGCTAGCCGATCTCTTGCAGATGGACTTGGTATAGTCGACAAACATCTTGACATTGCACAATTGTTGTATTGTGATCTCCCTGTGAAGATTCAAGTCTTTTCTATTATTATTTGTTATTTTATGTTTATGATGATCTGCAGTTGGGATTGAGTCTGTTCTTTTGGAGACTGTATTACTGTTTTGTTTCAGTGAGTCCAATAAATTGTTTTTGGACTTGTGTTTTCCACATTTCTATTCTGCTAGCGCAGATACTTCAAATTCTATGCACAGAACATAAACATAATAATGTGACCTTGAATCAAAACCATAACAGAACTTAGCATTTGTCATGCACACAGTGCATAAATAATTTTTAAAAAGCCAGAAAAAATACCAGGACTGACTGAAGAGTGAACTTGAAACTTTCAGTTTTTTAGTTTGACACTTACCCGCTAACAAGGGAACATTCCCAAGTGTCAATAAATGATCTTGATGAAACTTGGTGAGTGTGTAGAGGGGTCAAAGTAGTGCTACACATATTTTTTTGTTTTTCTCAGTTTTGCTTTTAAGGGGTGAAACACTTTCTGAAATGTAATTTGGCATTTTAAATTTAGAGGTAATACCTTTAAAATGATGAAATATACAAAAAAATATATAAAATTTGATATGTAATGAATGTTCTTGAAAACTGCATAATCAATTTTTGTAATAATTTAAAATTTTGCAATATATCCCACCATCTTCAATTAATTTTGAAAAATGAAAACTTTTGTTACAACATAAATTAAAGAAGTTTTTAAGCCACGTATATCCCTTTGTAATAAATCTGATTTCTGAACTACCATTTTTGGAAAATAAGCTGTACATAGTGTGCTGTCCAAGGTTCTTCAATATACCTAATTAAAATATCTAAACATTGATTATTATTCTAATTATTTATTTTGCTTATATTTGTTTTATGTTTTAAATTGTTATTTTACATTCAAGGTTGTTTTCGTTTTTTAGTGTACTGTTTGACATATGTGTATTTTGTTCACTGAAATTAATAAGGTGTTGTTGTGGTCTTCAGTACAAAGACTAGTTTGATGGAGCTCTCCATGCTACTCTATCCTCTGCAAGCCTCATCAGCTCTTAGTAACTACTGCAACCTACATTGCTCTGTATTCGCTTACTGTATTCATCTCTTGGTCTCTCTCTACAATTTTTACCCCACACATTTCCCTCCAGTACTAAATTGGTGATCCCTTGATGCCTCAGAATGTATCCTAGCAACCAGTCCCTTCTTTTCATCAGGTTGTACTGCAAATTTTGCTTCTCCCCAATTCTGTTTAGTACTTCTTCATTAGTTACATGATCTACCCACCTAATATTCAACATTATTCTGTAGCATGACATTTCAACGCTTCTTGTCTTCTCTTCTTGTCTAAACTGTTTATTGTCCATGTTTCATTTCTGTACATCGCTGCACTCCATACAAATACTTTCAGGAAGGACTTCCTGACACTTAAACTTGATGTTAACAAATTTCTCTTCTCCAGAAACACTTTTTTGCTATTGCCAGTCTACATTTTATATCCTCCCCACTTCAACCACCATTAGTTATTTTGCTCCCCAAATAGCAAAACTCATTTACTACTTTAAGTGTCTCATTTCCTAACCTAATTCCCTCAGCATCACCTGATTTAATTTGACTACATTCCCATATCCTCATTTTGCTTTTGTTGATGTTAATCTTATATCCTCCTTTTGAGACACTGTCCATTCTGTTCAACTGCTCTTCCAAATCCTTTGCTGTCTCTGACAAAATCATAATGTCATCAGCAAACCTCAAAGTTTTTATTTCTTCTTCCTCAAGTCTAACTCCTACTCCAATTTTTTCTTTTGTTTCCTTTACTGCTTGCTCAATATACAAATTGAATAACATTGGGGAATGCTACAACAGTGTCTCACTCCCTTCTCAACCACTGCTCCCCTTTCCTGCCCTTTGACTCATAACCACCATCTGGTTTCTTTACAAGTTGTAAATAGCCTTTCAGTTCCTGTATTTTACCGCTGCCACCTTTAGAATTTGAAAGTGAGAATTCCAGTCAACATTGTCAAAAGCTTTCTCTATGTCTACAAATGCAAGAAATGTAGGTTTGCCTTTCCTTAATCTATCTTCTAAGATAAGTTGTAGGGTCAGTATTGCCTTGCATGTTCCTACATTTTTCCAGAATCCAAACTGATTTTCCCTGAGGTTGGTTTCTATGAGTTTTTCCATTCTTTTGTAAAGGATATGTGTTAGTAATTTGCAGCCATGACTTACAAACTGATACTTCGGTTATATTCACACCTGTCATCACTTGCTTTCTTTGGAATTGGAATTATTATTTTCTTCTTGAAGTCTGAGGGTATTTTGCCTGTCTCACATCTTGCTCGCCAGATAGAAGAGTTTTGTCATGACTGGCTCTCCCAAGTCTATCAGAAGCTCTGACGGATCGTTGTGTGCTCCCGAGGTCTTGTTTCAACTTAAGTCTTTCAGTGCTTTGACAGATTCTTCATGCTGTATCATATCTCCCATGTCATCTTCATCTACATCCTCTTCCATTTCCATAATATTGTCCTCAAGTGCATCTCCCTTGCATAGACTCTCTATGTACCTCGTTCCACCTTTCTGCTTTCCCTTCTTTGCTTAGGACTAGTTTTCCATCTGAACTGTTGATATTCATACAAATAGTTCTCTTTTTTCCAAAGATCTCTTAAATTTTCCTGTAGGCAGAATCTATCTTACCACTAGTGATATATGCTTCTACATCCTTACGTTTGTCCTCCAGCCATTCCAGCTTAGCCATTTTGCACTTCCTGTCAGTCTCATTTTTTATGTATTTGTATTCCCTTTTGCCTGCTTCATTTATTATATTTTTGTTTTCTCCTTTCATCGATTAAATTCAATATCTCTTGTGTTACCCAAGGATTTCTGCTAGCAGTCATCTTTTTACCTACTTGGTCCTCTGATGCCTTCACTATTTCATCTCTCAAAGCTAACTGTTCTTCTTCTGTTGTATTCCTTTCCCCTGTTCTTGTCAATCACTCCCTAATGGTTTTAACGCCCTCTAGAACCTCTGGTTCTTTCAGTTTATCCAGGTCCCATCTCCTTAAGTTCCTGCCTTTTGCAGTTTCTTCAGTTTTAGTCTGGAGTTCATAACCAATAAATTTTAGTCAGGGTCCACCTGGGAATGTTTTACAATTTAAAATTTCATTCTTAAATCTCTGTCTAACCATTATATAATCAATCTGATACCTTCTGGTGTCTCCAGGTCTCTTCCATGTATACAAACTTCTCTCATGATTCTTAAACCAAGTGTTGGCCATGATTCTATCAGGCAGCTTCTTCTTTCATTTCTTCCCCCAGTCCATATTCACCTACTAGTTTTCCTTTTCTTCCTTTACCTACTATTGATTTCCAGTCCACCATGACTGTTAAATTTTCAGCTCCCTTAACTACCTGAATAATTTCTTTTATCTCATCATACATTTCCTCAATGTCCTCCTCATCTGCTGAGTTAGTTGGCATATAAACATCTGCTACTGTGATGGGTGTGCACTTCATGTCTATCTTGGCTACAATAATGTGTTCACTATGCTGTTCATAGTAGCTTATCTCATTCCTATTTTTTTACTCATTATTAAACCTACTCCTGCATTACCCCTGTTGATTTTGTATTTATAATCCTGTATTAACCTGACCAGAAGACCTGTTCCTCCTGTTACTGAACTTCAGTAACTCCCACTATATATAACTTGAACCTATCCATTTTCCTTCTTAAGTTTTCTAACCTACCTGCCTGATTCGCTGTCTGACATTCCATACTCCAATTCATAGAATGTCAGTTTTGTTTCTCCTGATGATGATGTCCTCCAGTGTAGTCCCTGCCCGGAGATCTGAATGGGGGATTATTTTAACTCTGAAGTATCGAACCATACAGTAGAGCTGCATGCTCTCGGAAAAAAATTACGACTGTAGTTTCTCCTTGCTTTCAGTCATTCACAGCACCAGCACAGCAAGGCTGTTTTAGTTAGTGTTACAAGGCCAGATCAGTCAATCATTTGGACTGTTGGCCCTATACTGATGAAAAGGCTGCTGCCCCTCTTCAGGGACCACATGACCATCTGGCCTCTCAACAGATACCCTCCATTGTGGTTACACCTATGGCATGGCTGTGTGTATCACTGAGGCAAGCAAGCCTTCCCACCAATGGCAAGGTTCATGGTTCATGGTAAGGAAATAACAAATAACTCGTTTTTATGATAGAAAATAATTACAATAGTGATAATCTGTAAAGACATGATCAAAATATAACATTCTTTTACACCATGCACATAAAATGAATGAAATTTCTTCATGTAGTAGAAGCGACAAAGAAAACAATATAATACAAAATTCAGCAGGATTTTAAATTGGCATAGGTTATCCTCTAAATATCCTGGTTTGTATCAGGGATATTTCAGTACATTGGTAAGCTTTGCTGATTATGTATTAGTGACTGCAGCTTGATTGTATTGTTTCTCAAATGAAGACTGATATCATAATCATTCAACAGAACTGGATCTGAATGTCATTTCACAACGTTCTTCCAACCCAGAAAGACTGTGCATTTCACACTGTACCTATGCCATCAAATCCTTTGAGATCACCAGATGTTTCTTGGTCTCAGGTACAATGCTCAGAATGGCTTTTTTGTCACTACCTTCTTGTAGTTTTAAAAGAAACTAATGGTGAGTCTGGGCCAAGAATTCAATAACCTCTTTTTGAAATGCCAAATGTCCTTGTGATAGCATTGAAATCTGGTAAATAAACGTCTGATCAGGTCAAACGATATTGGAAAGATGTTTTCTGTCCTAGTGAGGGAGAAATACCTGTATTATTGTCAGTGTGACAGAATCATTTAGAGCATACAGTTTTCAGGAACATTAACTATATATCATTTTTCATATGAAAAACATATTTTGTATGTCATCAGTGTAGGTAAAAAAGACAAGTTGCAGACAGGCACAATTAAAAGACTTTTATACAAAGTTTTCAGCCACAGCCTTCATCAGCCAAAGAGACACAAACATCATTCATACACACAAGCAAGCATACCTCACACACAGATGACCATCAACTCCAGCACCTCAGGCCAGAATGCAACTATCACATGGGATGGCAGCAGCAATCTGGATGGGGCAGAAACAAGGGAGGGATAGTAGTGTATGGATGGGGGAACAGAGGAACACTGTCAGACGGAGTGTGCAGGGACTAGAATGCCAACAGGCACATCATCAGGAGATTGAGGGGCAGGGAAGCTGGGAAAAGAGGAGTGAAAAGGAGAGGATTTGAGAAAGATAGGCAGGTGCATTAGCAGAGGGTGGCAAACAAAGAGGCTTGGAGACAAGAGTGGGGAGGAGATGATAGGACAGAGGAGGCGGAAACTTTTGGGTGGATGTTGTGGGGACAGTATGTTACCACATGTGGAGGGTGGGATGATAAAGAGAGTGGAGAATGTGTTGTAACTCCCATCTGCACAGTTCAGAAAAGATGGTTGTGGAGAGGGCGATCCAGGTGGCTCGGGTAGGGAAGCAGCCATTGAAATCAAGCATGTTACGCTCGACTGCATGTTGGGCCACCAAGTTGTCTACCTTACTCTTGGCCACAGTTTGGAAGTGGGCATTCATCCTGGTGGACAGTTGGATGATGGTCACACCTGCACAGAAAGCTGTGCAATGGTTGCATCAGAGCTGGTAATGACATCCCTATGCCACTCCCAATCCCAACTCCTTGCCATAAGGATCATAACCCTATGCAAGACCTGCCCAGTTCATGCACCCACCATTTCTCATTCCAGTCCTGTCACATGTTTATCCTATCCATCAAGGTCCGGTGCACCTATGAAAGCAGCCATGTCATGTACCAGCTCTACTGCAATCATTGCAGAGCTTTTTATATTGGTATGACTACCTACAAGCTGTCCACCAGGATTAATGGCCGCCATCAAACTGTGGACAACAGCAAAGTATTCACCCTGTGGTACAACATGCGGCTGAGTGTAACACGCTTGATTTCAATGGCTGCTTCACTTCCTCAGCCATCTGAATTCTCCCATTCACCACCAGCTTTTCTGTCCAGGTTTCCACCCTCTCTGTCATATCATCTCCTCCCCATTCTTGTCCCCAGCCTCTTTGTTTGCTGCCCTCTGTCAGTACACTCACCCATCTTTCCTCACTCCACCTCCTTCTTACTCCTTTCTTCCCCACCTCCCTACCCCTGATGCTGCATCTGTTTTAATTCTAGTCCCTGCACACTCCCTCAGACAGTGTTCCTCTATCCCTCCACCCATACACTACTATCCCTTCCCTTTACCCACCCCTTCCAAATTGCTGCTGCCATCCTAGATGATAACTGCATTTCAGCCTGAGCTGCCAGAGTTGGTGGTCATCTGTGCATGGGGTGTGCTTGCTTGTGTGTATGAGTGGTGTGTGTTTCTCCTTTACTGATGAAGGCTGTGGTCGAAAGCTTTGTATAAGTATCTTTTAATTGTACATGTCTACAACTTAACATGTCTTCTTTACGGTAAGAAGCAATCTGTCTTGATATTCCTATGTGGAGTTTCCATTGTTTGATTTTTATGTATCATCATTTTAAATATATTCCCTCTAAAACTAAAATGCCAAATTAACTTTCAGTGCATGTTTTACCCCTTAAAAGTGAAATTGGGCACAAACAAGAAAAGTATTGCACTATTTTGCCACCTCCCCACCAAGTTTCATCAAGATTGTTTACTGACACTTTTTCCTTGTAAGATGACTGTTTTTTCAGGACTTTATGGATGATTTGATAACACTTAAGGGTAACCAATGGAAAAAAAGGAGAGAAATGAAACCTACACTATCAAAATTATAGCTCTACTGCTTCATTTTCGAGCTGATCATCTTTAGGTGGTTTTCTAGCATCATATTTCACAGAATATGCCATGAAACTCAATCACTGCTTGACACAGAGGTTGAACTGTTGAGAGCCACATTCAGGTAAAAGTAGTATACATAATGACCACAGGCAAGAGGATGCTCTTCAACACTTCTGTGGTGTCTTTGTTATAGATTTCTTTACTTGCTTTCTCCCTGATCATTAACATTGCTCAATGGGAATTACAGTAGTTCATGATTGCACTGCAGTAGCCTCTTCCAGTGCCTCTAAGGATGCTGTCAAAATAGATACTCAATGCATTATGAATGTGTGATGCATTCATTCCAGTTTCTGCAAGCTAGCTATGAAGACCACCTGTTGTCTAATGAAGTGAGAAACAGCTTTCTACAATCAGGGTCAGGTATTGCTGTAGACCATGCAGTCTTTTGGGTGATAAGAACCACACAGTACTGAATTATTGAGGGAAGAAAGAAGAGATTTCATTGTAAATTCCTGAACATCATTCCAAAAGCTGCAATAGTTCTGGGGATCATCAAGTATATTTCTGGACAAGGTGGGAGGTGCCCAGTTAATGCTGTAATAGGACATGGTTGCCCCTGGACCAGCCGGAAAAACTATTGTGCAGATGTCAGTGGAAAACTTTGCCAAAGTCATCATTACTATTACTCAACAAGTAATCTTCTCTAACCTCCAAGCTATTGTTGAGAAGAGTGCTCAAGATTATAGTTCTAACAACAAAGAACTTTGAAAGTGCCCTTTCTTCATGTGGCAACTGGACTGAACATTGTCTATAGGCTGATCAGGTGCACTGCACAATAATGTGATAGGTCACAAGTAATGCAAAATAATTCCTCTTTGTCCTGTTCAGTTAAATATAGGAAACAGAAGGAGAGAAGTAAGATTACATTATAATGTCTTGATGACAATGATATCACTAGAAAAAGAGCACAATCTCAAATTAAGGGAAGGATGGGAAATAAATTGTTATATTCTTTTGAAAGAAACCAAACCACAATTTTGTTTTAAATGATTTAGGCAAATGGAAGGAAACCTAAATCTGGATGACTAGATAGATTTCAGTCAGTTTCCTCTTGGTTGTGGCCTATTTGCTAACTACTGTGCCACCTTAATCTGTTTTGGGAGACAGTACTATTTCCCAAATCATAAAATGAAATTACCTTAATCCTCCCTTTTACCCAGAAAGGGCTCTACATGTCCAAGTGGTTATTGTTGCCCTCATGAGATATCTTGTCTGAGTTATTGAATAGCTACAACCCCTAAGTCATTTCCAGTGTTGTTTCAGGGGGCATAATCCAATCCCTGATTATGTGACCCTACTGGGAGTGGCTCTACAACAGGTTCATGTATGCAAGCAGAAACTCGTTGGTGTTGTTTATGAACATAAGAAAGTGTGTGATACCACTTGGAAGCATAATATCCTTGAATAACTTTATCAATTGACCTTTCAGGGTCATACAGGATGTGTCTGGAAAGTAAGTTGAATGATTGTTTCCTGCCAAACCAGAAGGTTGCAATGTTGCGACTGGTGGGGGAAAGTTGCTGGGGGCCTTGGGAAGGCAATGCACCCCTCACCAGTTGTCTGCTGGCAATTGCCCAGTGCTGACTGTTTGTAGTGTGTATCCGTGTTCAAGTGAGACATCAGGAGATCAAAATACCATGATTTGCTGAACAGTGACATGCCATTAAATTTTGTGTTAAGTTAGAGAAATTGGCCTCCGAGACCATCACAGTGCTTAAACAAGCTTATGGGGATGCTGCAAGGTCCCAAAACAGGACTTACCAGTGGCACAGGAGAGGACATTGATGATGAACAACAGCTTGGACATCTGTCCATGTCTCGTGTTCATGAGAAGGTGTGGAAAGTGGAGGAAGTTTTGGACTCTGACTGGCACTTCAGTGTGAAAATGATAGCAGAACAGTGTAATGTACTGTAAATTGTTGTGCATGAAATTCTTACAGTACATTTGGCCGTGTGGAAGGTCTGCGCAAATATGGTTCCAAAGATCAGTTGAACAAAAGGCTGGTTGTTTAATAATCCAAAGGGATTTCTTGGACTGCTGCAAAAGTGATGCAGATTTTTTGGATAATGTAATAACAGGGGATGAAACATGGGCTTATGAATGTAATCCTGAATCAAAAAGACAAAATGCAGAGTGGCACTTGAAATCTTCTCCAAAGGGTATGATGACAAAATCCCGGGTGAAGGCTATGCTCATCACCCTTTTTCATTCCAAAGGCAATGTCCACTCAGAGTTTGAGCCACAGGAGCAAACTGTTTACAGACAATTTTATTTGAAAATCTGTGAAAGGCTCCAAAATCAGGTGTTTTTTGTGTCAGGAGGATGATCAGTGGAAACTGGTGACTCCATCATGACAACATGACATCTCATAACACCTGCTTTGTTCGTGAGTTCTTGGCCAGGCACAACATGGCAACACTGCCTCAGCCGCCATACACTCCCGGTCTGGCACTAATGGACTTCTTTTTGTTTCCTCAAATAAAGAGTATCTTAAAGGCCCATCATTTAGGAATTGTAATATATTTTATGGACTATAAGATGCACCTTTGTCTTCGAAAAATTGCCTCTAAAATTCAGGTGCATCTTATATTCAAAATTAATATAAAAATTCCAGTGTTTGATTTAAAATTCACACCTGTCTTAAAAATGACCATTATTTGATGCTGCAGGAAACCCATTTCTGTCTGGCAGCAATAGTGCACCAATGTGACAAATTTGAGTTGCAGGGGTTCACAAGTTTGCTAACACTGTCTCCCTTCAAACCTGTCATCACAAACTCAGAACATTGCCTAGCCTATGAATGCATCATTGCAGTCTATGGTGCCAGTGAACTTGGATTGAAAGTGATTTATCTTATTTTTGTTGGTAGCTAGCTTTGTAATGGCATGGACTATAAATTAAAAGTTACATTATATGCAGAAGAACATAGAAACAGAGCAGCTGAATGGCATTTTGGCCCTCCAGCAACAGAAAACAATCATTCGCACTTGGCATGCCAGTAAAGAAGAACTGAAAAGAAATGAGGAAGACTAAATGTGCAAATAGAAGACTGAATGCAAAATGCCCAAAACTAGAAGATGATATATCGAAATGGCTTCAAGAACACTCTCAAAATGGCATTGGAATTGATACCTACATAAATTATTCAAATACACTCTCGTAAGCTAGCACTTCAGTGGAACTTAACAGACTTTAAAGGTGGAGTTAGTTGGTGCTACAGTTTTATAAAGCATCATGTTCTTAGCATGTGAACCAAAACCAAAATATCTCAAAAAACCACAAGAGTATGAAGAGAAAATATTATCTTTCCATCATTTTACTATCCAACATCAATAGAAAACCAGTGTGAAACTAAACCAGATAGTGAATATGGACAAAACTCCTCTGACATTTTATGTGCCATGTACCAGAAGTGTTGTCAAGAAAGGTGCTAGAACTGTAACTATAAAGACAAATGGACATGAAAAAATGCACTACACTGTTGTCTTTTCATGTTGTGCTGATGGTACTAAACTTAATCCAGTGATCATTTTCAACGACAAAACAATGCTAAAACTTTCTGAAATACCACCAAGTGTTGTTGGCTGTTGTTCACACACATGACAAGGGCTGGATGGACAATGGTGGTATGAAATTATGGATTAACAGAGTGTGGGAGAGAAGGAAAGGTGTTTTATTGAAGAAGAGTTCTCTTCTTGTGCTAGATCAGTTTAGAAATCATTTGAAAAATTCTGTGAAAGAGAAGCTGAAAGAGGAAAATACAGTGTGTGCTGTTATTCTGGGAGGACTTACTTCACAGCTGCAGCCTCTTGATGTCTTGATAAATAAACCACTTAAAAGTATATATGAGAGACGAATGGAACAAATGGATGATGGATGAAACCCAGCATGAATTCATGGCGAAGGGAGCTTTAAAACGACCTATATTCAAACAAGCGTGTCAATGGGTAAAGCAGTTGTGGTCTAGACTGAGAGCAGACATTGTTGTTAAATATTTCAAGAAGTGCAACATAAGTAATGATCCTGATGGCAGTGAGGACTATCTTGTATATGAAGAGGACAACGATGATGATGAAGAGGAAGAAGAAGAAGAAAGTTCAGATGATGATTTTCAGGGATTTTACAGGTCAGTTCAGTTTTATAAACTAAGATTTTTTTAGTCTGGCTTTGCCATTTAACAATGAAAATGGTAAAAATGTGGTTTGTGTAAAAATTGCTTAAAAATTGAGATGCATTTTATAGTCTGTAAGTCTTATAGTCTGTAAAATATGGTAGATGCTGTGAAAGCTGCTGTGATGACTTATCTGAAGGAGATTCTCATCAAGGTGTTTGAGGAAGCCTATCAGAGCTGGCAGAATTGCTGGAAAAAGTGTATTGACTCCCAATGGTGCTAGTTTGAAGAATGCTGAACATCTGTACTTTTGTTCTCAATAAATTGTTCTTTACAGATTTATTCAAATTATTTTCTGGACACAACCTGTGTATCCTCATTTATATGGTCCTTTGTTCCTTTGTCATATTTATGGTTCCTTGGCTGAGTAGGAAAACAGTGGCCATCATGTTTGCCAAAGCAATAAATAGCATAACTTGTACCACTGGGAGACCAGTTCATTATTCCCTGTTTATATGCAATTTTGCTACTTTTGTTCCTTTTCCAGCATTGTAAGAACATGGCAACTGCAACTAACAGTC
This sequence comes from Schistocerca piceifrons, assembly GCF_021461385.2. Classification (NCBI taxonomy): domain Eukaryota; kingdom Metazoa; phylum Arthropoda; class Insecta; order Orthoptera; family Acrididae; genus Schistocerca; species Schistocerca piceifrons. Next base: position 321,907,418 of record NC_060145.1, on the reverse strand, counting down.
AAGAGCCTGGAAGGATGGATAAATGCCCCTTTTAGATCTTTTCTAAAAAGAAACCATATTTATTCATTTTTGTCATTCAGACTGCACTAGCAACATATCTGCATTGCTGAAGTACTATTTTGTGTACTAGAGAATTGATGAGATTCTACAGCTTCATTTAGGATAGCAAGCTCTCTTGTGCACTACAGCAGATGGATCTGAAAAAGAAAAGAAGAAGGTCTTTAAAAGTACGGAATAACTTTAAATGTGTAAATCACAATGTTTTGATGTTTGGGAATCTAAAAGATCACATTTGCTCAGCAACCCATATGCATCAGAAGATCATGAGAGGGTATGTGGAGTCACAAGTGTATTCAGAAGAGGCTCACAACAAGCCTCTGTGCTGATAGTAGTGAATGGCACTGTACTGTTGATGACAACTTCTTATGGAGCATTAGGCATATCAATTCTTGTCTGAAGTGACAAAAACATTTGAGACAACCAGGAAAGTAAACATAGTGACTCTTGACACACACTAAATTTCATTCCTTACATAGAAATTGAACAGTGTACCTCTTAGAATGCCAGACTTATTTTAGAACTACTGGACTGCAGGGGACCTGTATTCCAGATTATGTTTGCAAATTGACATTTTGCAAACTGTGAAATGAGCACTGATATTATGCACCTATCTTATCTTGTCTGCTGTGAAGTTAGCATCAATTGTGTCTGCAAGATATAATTACTGATTCAAGTTTCTAGTGCAGGGACAAATAGAATCTTGAGGGTGTTGAAGCAAACAGGATTTATTTTAAATGCAAAATTCCTCATCTGCTATGACTGCTGAGTACTATTCAACTCATCCTTTACATATAACATTCAGAGAAATCTGCTAGGATATCGCCTTGCACCTGCAGTGACTGGGAAAGCAAAAGATATTTCAATGTATACCAGGAAACACAGGAATATGAGGGAGTGAATTGACAGAAACAGCAGCCAATTACTAATATGAGACAATGTAATATCCTCTTACATGCAGTGATCTTGCTGTTGATGGGCAAAGTCATAAATTTCGAGAAGAGGAGTGGCTGAAAATGAGGGAGCTGTTACAATTTGTGCAGTTAGCAATCAAGCTATCTGTATGCAAGATTTTAGGAAAATGCGCAAGAGGATACTCAGGATTTGAGCTATGGGGAGGAGTAGAACTTGCATTAGTTTTGCGGAGTGGAGGGGGCGGGGGGGGGGGGGGGGGGGGAGGGAACAGAAATTGATTTATTACAAGATAAAACTCAAAACTATTTAAACCTGTATATTAATGCCAATTATACCAATGCTAATACTTTCTGTTATAAAGATATGTATTATATACCTATTAACTACAATGTACTGAACTAGGAGAGTATGTACTTAACTAGAATTTGTATAAATTATTTTGCTATTAGGCAGGGAATGCTCAGGTACATACTTTCTACACTTGCATTTTTGTTAGTTTTTGATACTGAAACACTACTGGAAGCTTTTAGAACCCAGAAACTTATGGTATTTTCGGTTTCATGGAGAATTGTGGGAAACAGCAAAATAGTTTAGAGATTTCTTGACAAATGGCTCTGGTTTCACTTGCTATTAGTGAGTATCCATAACATGTTCTGGATTTCTTCAGACTGAAATTAAATTGATACATCTGTCAGTGTGATGCTGCAGCTTTGATAGTGAGAAGTATGTGTGTGTGTGTGTGTGTGTGTGTGTGTGTGTGTGTGTGTGTGGGGGGGGGGGGGGGGGGGGGCAGTGCAGAGCTGTCTCTCCCTGCTCCTGCTGGGATGCTCTTGACAATGCTCACATTTGGCTAATGAGAGAAAAGCCCCCAACTTAACCAGGGAATCATACTCAGTTTTACATGATGACACACAGTTATCAAACACAAACATTTTTGGAACATTTAGCTTGACCAACTTGGCTATACCCAATCAACTGCTAACAACCATCCTATCATAAACCATTCAACATATTTTGCCAGGATGAAGAAGGGGAAGAGTCTAGTAATATTTGGCAATTCAAGCATAAAACAAATAATGGTGCACCCTTATGGAAGCAATGGCAAAGAATGGGAAGAAAAAAACCATGTGCTCCAGTGTGACTATACAGAATGTAGTTCCAACATCTTGAAGAGATCATTCTAGTAGCAATTTAAGGAACAGGGTGCAACCACTTTCAGATTATGACCTAAGATGGAACACAACATTCTTCATTCCATCAAATGACTGCAGGATCAGGAAGGAGAGGAACATGTGGTAAACACTGATAAGAATAAGGGTCAAGGTAATAGGACACGTGTAAGGACAAAAGACATCAGGGAATGGCCCCTCTGGTATTTGAAGGAGCTGTGATGAAGGCTGAGATTTGAATATATTCAACAAAATTGAGTGAGGCAGCCAACGATTAGCACACTGGACTCGCATTTGGGAGGAAAATCCCCATCTGGCCATCCAAATGTAGGTTTTCAATGATTTCCCTAAATCACTCCATGCAAATGCTGGTATGATTCCTTTGTATTGGGCACAGCCGGTTTCCTTCTCTAACCCAACTTTCATGCTCTGTCTCTAAATGACCTGTTCAACAAATAATTGAGGACACTGGGTGCCAATGCTACTCTGAGGTGAAGATATTGACACAGAAGAAGAATTTGTGTGGGCCACATCAAACTGATGTGCCTCTGTCTCTTCCCCCCCCCCCCCCCCCTCTCCCTCACTCCCCTCCTCCAAAATAAATAAATAAAATAAATGGATAAAAATTTAACAATTGTTACTGGTCTTGAGGGATCCCATTTCTCTTATTTATATGTATGTGACAAAATATCATGCTCTTAATGCTTGGAAAACTGTCTGGAAAGAGAGGAGTGTATGCTTGGTGCCCTTAGAGGGCATTATGCCTCCATGTAGTATTTTGTTTCTTCTCAAGATTTAATAATAATAATACCTGTAAGGTTATTCCATTGTGGGACAGGCTGTTTCTTAAAGTGATTCAACAAATATAGATGGATTCTTCATTGATATGGCATATCCCACTCATGAAGTGATGCACCCAGTCATGAATTCAGTCTCAGTGGTTAAAACACTGTTCAGTGTCCTCTTATGATTAGCCATGTCAGTGGCCTCCTTTCAGAGTTTGCCCTGTTTGGTATGTGGTTCTCTGTGGGGAATCAGTGACCATACGTATTAGTTATTGATAAATTCCGACTGAGAAAGGTCTGCAAGGGCAGGGGAAATAGAATGAGAGGTCAGTGATGGAAGATGATCTCATTGCAGTGTATTTAGCAGATGTACCATGCCTGAAAGCTCTCCTTCCTGATAGGATCTACTAGACACTATTACTTGCAGATTCTTCTTTAGTGTAATGTCAGTTAAGTTTTAAGTTGACTCAAAACTACAGTTTTTAGCAGTATGAATATTTGCTCATGCTACAAATTACTATTCATATATTGGAATTGAAAAAAAAAAATGGTTAATACAATATTGAGTATTAAATGCTGTGAAAAGTTATAGTGGTCTTACATTCTTTTGGCGTAGTTGGAATAGCCTTTCATTAGTTTCCTCACTGTTCCCTTCTTTCTTTCAATAAGTTCTATTTACTGCTGCAAAATACATGTGTATTTATTCAAAATAAAAAAAAATATTTCTTCAGTTTAGATTTTATTAATCGCTTCATCTACTAATTCAAGAATACATGAAAAACTAAACTGAAACTGCATGTGCCTCAGCACACTTGGTATCTAAATAGCTTATGGTACTAAATGACATGTGTTGAAAATATAATAATGATAGATAAAAAATCTACTCGCCAATTGGTGGCAGGAGAGAACCCATAGAAGATGTGGAAATACACAATCTCAACCACTCTGGTATCATATAGCTGCTGGTGATGGCTTCAAAGCACCCACTGAATCTATCTCTGTGTTGGTCAATCAATACCTGCAACCTATAGTACAAAGACTCACATTCTGTATTAAGGACACTAACCAATTCATAGAGCACCCGAAATCTGTGCCCATTCCACTCCCGCCGCATACCTTGCTTATCATCATGGATGCCATTTCTCTCTACCCCAATATTCCCCATGTACATGGTCTGTCTGCTGCTGAACATTACCTCAACCAGCACCCACATGATTCAAAAGTGTGACATTTTTCCTGCTTAACAACACTTTCTTTACCTTTGTGTAGTGGACATACAAACAGATCATGGATGTGACCATGGGAAAGAGGATGGCTTCTTCCTGTGCTGACCTTTCCATGGTTTGCTTGGAGGGGGCTTTCCTGAGATCCATAAGCCTTCAACCTTAGGTCTAGTTTAGACACACTGATGACATCTTTGCCACATGGACTTATGGTGAGGCTGACCTGTCAAAATTTTTGGAATCTCTTAGTACATTCTTTCAGTTAAATTTCACATGGTGCTATTCCAAATCTCGTGCCACTTTCCTTGATGCTGACCTCATCCTCACCGAGGGTCAGCTATACAAACAGTCTGACAGTTGCCATCCTTTTCATGTGAAATGTTCCCTACCACACAACCTTGGCATTTGAGGCAAATGTATTTGTCAGGTGTAGTCTCTTTATGTACTTATTCTCTTTGTAATACTTCCACCAGCATAGTTCAAAAACAGATTTCCCAGTCCATGACATTCTATTCTCGTACTGTTGGCCATGCCTCAAAACAACTTAGGAGTGCATTTATTGTCATTTGTATTAAATGATCTTGAACGTATTTATCAGCTACTTCAACAGGGCCATGACTTCCTAAAATCATACCCTGAATGAGGTCCATTATGTCTGATATTTATCCCACTACCCCATATAGAATAGCTTTTCACTGCCCTCTGCCTCCCCCCCCCCCCCCCTTAGTCTCTCCAATATCCTGGTCACGCCCTATGCTCTTTCTACAGCCATTTCCCTCCCCTATGGTCCCTATCCCTGTGACCATCCCAACTGTAAGACTTGCCTGATGCACCCTCTTACCACCTACACCAGCCCTGTAACTGGCAAAACATATACTATCAAAGGAAGAGCCACCTGTGAAATGACGCTTGTCATGTACCAGCTGTTATGTAAATACTGTTCGGCCTTTTACAACAGCATGACTTCCTCCAAGTCATTAGTTAGGATGAATGGGGATAGGCAGAGGGTGTATATTGGCAAAACACAACATCCTGTTGTAGAGCATGCTTTACAATATAATAGTCATGACCTCTGTGTCCATTTCACTAGACATTCCCCTGAATTCTCCCTCCTGACATCAGTTTCTCAGAACTCTGCAGATGGGAACAGCGTTTACAGCATGTGCTTAGTTCTTGCCACTCACCTGGATAATAATTTCTGTGACATCAGCATTTATTTTCAGTAACTATTCATTTTTTCTCTTTTGTATTGTATTTATTGGTCCAGTAAATCTTACATGTACAGTACAGCACATCAGATATTGGACAGGTCAAAGTATATCTTATAATTAAAACACTTTAGAAACTAGAAAATTATGTTCACAAAATTTTACAGCACTTCATATACTGGGCAAGTCAATGTGTGAGTTATAATTAAACCACATTAGAAACTTGAAGTTTACAACTGAATACATGTATAAGCCAATATTAACGATTAAAGTATTTGCATGATCCTCACTCAAGCTCTAAGGATTTTTTAGGAACTCTTCTACACTATGAACTGACATGTTCACTAGAGAATTACATTCACAGAATTTTACTTCATATACTGGGCAAGTCGCTATACAACTTATACTTGAACCCCATTATAAACTTGAGAATTACATCTGAATGTATTTATAGGCCAATATTAATGGTTACAGTATTTGCATAATCATCACTTAGACTCTCGAGGATTTTGGAGGAACTCTTCCACACTATAAAAGCAATGTGTCAACAGATATTCTTTTAATGCTGCTTTAAAATTTTTTCCATCTGTCATTACTTTAATTTCTCTTGGCAATTTATTGTAGATAATTTTTCCATGGTGTAATGTTCCTTTTTGGCACAAACTGGTTTTTGTATGGAGTACACGAAAGTCAGTTTTCTGTCTTGTATTATGATGATGGACATTTTCATTTTTGGGGAGGATACTAGGATTTGTTATTGTATATTTCTTTATAAACATTGCACTTTCAAATAGGAAAATACATGGAAGGGGAAGAATCCCCATCCTTTTAAATAATGGTCTACATGGTTTGTTCCTTTTTATTCCAGCCATGATTCTCACTATTCTCTTTTGCATCCTGAAGAGTTTTAGGCAGGATGGCGAGTTACCCCAAAAAGTGATCCCATATTTTAGGACAGAATGTATATTAGAATAGTAAACTGTCATTAGACAGTCCTTATGACAGCAGTTTTCTAGCACTCTCATTAAATAACACATGGTACTTAGCTTCTTTAATATGTTGTCAATGTGAGTTTCCCATCTAAGATTATCCTGTAGCCAGACCCCCAGAAATTTTGTATTAGGCACACTTGCAATATCCGTGTCTGACATCTGAATTCTTATATCCTCTTCAATGTTTCTCTTGATATTATGAAAATTTAATGCTACTGTTTTGCTTTTATTTATTATTAGTTTGTTTTGGTTGAACCAGTTTACAACATTTGTTAATGCTTCAGACAGTCTTGTCTGTAGTATCTCTGCAGTCTTCCCACTGACTAATATGCTTGTGTCATCTGCAAACTGGATAGTGCTATGGTACTGGTTGGCTGATGTTAGGTCATTTGTATATAGCAAAAATAGGATAGGGCCCAGTACCGAGCCCTGCGGTACTCCATATTTTACTGCTTTATAATCAGAATAGTGTCTTGTTGATTTATTTTCTTTGTGAAAATGTATTTCTACTACTTGCTTGCGGTCAGTAAGATATGATCGAAGTCAGCTGTTAGGCATACCTCTGATACCAATTCTTTCAAGCTTCTGCAGCAATAGAGTGTGGTCTATGATGTCAAAAGCCTTAGACAGATCAAGGCATATGCCAGTTACTTTTTGTCCACTATCAATTTTTTCGAGTACTTCACCCAGAAATTCATATATTGCTGTTTCTGTTGATCGGCCTTTCCGGAAGCCATGTTGGGTTGTGGATAATATTTTGCACTTTTCTAGAAAATCTAGCAACCTCTTATGAAAAATTTTTTCTAGTATTTTAGAAAATGTAGATAGCAAGGCAATAGGTCTATAATTGGCTATGTCTTCTTTCTTACCCTTTTTGAACAGTGGTTTTAGTTTCACTGTCTTTAAGCAGGAAGGAAAGACTCCATTTGTTAATGAACTGTTGAAAATGTGGGCTAATGGTATTGCAATGAGGTCCCCCACATTTTTAATGACATAATCTGGAATCTCATCCACACCTGTTGAAAATTTTGTTTTTAACTCTCTTATTGATAGTATAATTTCCTTAGGGTTGGTTGGAGTAAGAAATAGGGAGTTGCAGTTTCTATTTTGAATGGATGGTGTTGTAGCAGGATTTTTATTTGAAGATTTTATGTCAGATAGTAATTTTTCACTAATATTTGCAAAGTATGTATTAAAAGCATTGGCTACTTCTTCTGGATTTGTAATTTTTTTGCCATCTTGGATTACCTGGAGATTTACATTTTGGGAGGTCTCGTTTCCTACTTGTTCTCTGACTATCTTCCACATGGCTTTCATTTTGTTCCTGGCCATTTTTATATGGTGATCATTTGTTGTTTTTTTAGATTCTTTTATGACTTTGTGAAGCACTCTCTTATAATTCTTGAAATGCACCAGAAATTCTTCTGTAACATTTTGTGTTTTTGAGATTTCATAAAGTCTCCTCTTTTCAGCACATGATATTTTAATGCCTTTTGACTGTCCAATATTTTTTTCCCCGTCCCCTCACCCCACATATAGTACTTAGCTTTCCCCTCATACTGACTCTTTCACGATTTTTTTCCCAATAATTTCTGTTCTGCTTATTACTCTATCGTCCATATTTAAGATCTCAGGTTTTCAAATCACATCTTTACCAACAATCACTTCTGTATGATAAGATCCTTCCTAGTGAAAGGCTAGGTTCTGAATTCAAGACTCATTTCCTATACAGTTTTATTTTGTTAGCAACTCTCAAAACAGTACACACTCCACTGCAGAGTGAGAAGTCAACAGAGATTCCCCTTTGAGATACAAAGAATATCAGTTAAAAATAGTACTTACTGTGAACTTAATCTCAAAGCAAAACATGTTCACTCAAAGGCATACATTAATTAAAATGCATATGACAATCAGAAGGGAAATGCATGGAAACAACAGCTCAAAAATTAAAGGGACTTTAAAGATAGTACTAAAATGGAAGCCATATTGTAAAATCTTATCTTAAAACATTCCTTTGTAATTGAAAATAGAGATTTTTGTTACCATTCATTATCCTCACAGCTGCAAAGATGAGTGACATCATCATTCTGAGAAACAGATGAAATTACTAAGTGTTGAAAGAATTTATGTTGTGTTACATACAAACTATTATTTTAGTTCTCCTCTTGACTATAATTTACCACACAGCACTTGAATGGAGAACAATGTCTAAAAATGGGGTAAAACTGCAGTTTATGCCCATTTGCATAAAATGCAACAGTACTAGAACCTACCTTTCCCATGGAAGCTAGTAAAGATTCCAAAAACATCTATCATGCAAAATGCAACTGCTACTCTTCACACATCATAGAACCACATCAAAATTTATCAATTAGCTTTATCTACAATTGAGCATAGTTGCCTAATTCACCTCATAAGCTCTGCATATTGTTACCTCATTCTTCATATGGCATAACTGACTTTAAGTTTGATTCACTAATCATGTCATTGAAATCTGTTACATTTTAGAGTACATCTTTACAGTTCTTTACATTAAGAACAATAATGAGGCAAATATTGTAATGTGAAACATCTGACACAGTTTGCAGTTTAATTAAAAATTATTGGCAGGCAGAATGATATACATTATCCTGGATGGACAATAATGTACAGAGGCAGAAATAATATTCAGTTTTCCAAAGGGAAATATAATAGTACTATTAATGAAGAATTGTCCATTGGCTTTTGTCTTAGTATCTGTGGCTGAATTTTGTTTAACAATTTTTCTGATTCCTCACCAGTGCTAGGTGAATTATGTTGTAAAAGGGAGACCCTCCATTGTTGGTGATGGGCTGCAGTAGAGAACATGGCCAAAGATTATGTGTACCAGTCGCACCAGCATCTGAGTGCTTTTTCCTAATACTTATCACTGTTGTTCCCCTCTTATTATTTGCAATAATCATTAGCTGCAGCACAGCAATTCAGAACCCATCTACCATGAAGCTTTCTTCTTTCTTGTTAAAAATATTGTTATAGTTGTGAGTTTCTATGATTTTCCTAAACAAACAGGAATCATAGCTCTTCTACACAGAGAGAACCTGTGCCTTGGTGAGTTTTGTTATATGATCAGTCTCACACAGCATGTGTTCTGCCGTAGCCAACATTTTCCACCTGTCCAAACGTGAAATATCATTTAAGTTTGATAATCCTAGTATTTATGAATAATCCAGTCTTTCCAGGATAGACTTTTCACACATACACAATATGCAATATATTTCTGAGACCACAAATGAGTCCCTTTTGCCTTTTGTAGATCTGAGGCATGCTCATATCTTCTTCATAGGTTTGTAAACAGTCTTTATTCCATGTTTGTGCAATGTATGGTAACAAAAAGAAATATCAGATATGGCAAATTTGAAAATAACTTTTGCTTGTGGATTTCTTGTTGTCACCTTATGTAGAGAGTTACACATGTTATGCATGACATAGAGAGTTTGTAGCATACATTAAAAACATAAACATGCAATGACATGCAGCCACAAAGAAATATGATGCTACAGAGCATCCATAGATTACAAATGATATTCTTTAGTGCAGGAGGCATTTTTCACATACAATCTAAATCATTATTTGCTTGTGTATTAACTACAAGAATACTGATTTCTATTTATCACCATTTTATTTGCTTATTTAAGGATGCTGTCATGCATCTTTAAGGATACTGTCATGCATCTGAGGAAATTCACTGATAAACTTTCGAGTTTTTCAGTCAATATTTTATCTTCATGTATCTTGTAATACGAATGTATCTCCAGTTCTTACTACAGATACATTTAAAATGGGTGCTGTCTATTTTTGTGTGTGTGTGTGTGTGTGTGTGTGTGTGTGTGTGTGTGTGTGTGTGTGCATCATATGGCATTTCTGACATGTTATTTTATGTATTGCAGGGTCTTAATATGGCTCATGATCACACTTGATATCATATATTAGGTACTGTAGTAGTTCAGCAGACATAGAGAATCCAGTTTTTGCCTTGTGTGTTTTAAAGAAATTTGCAATCAGTTGTGATATATTGCCAATGCATAAGATGCTAGATATACATTTGGATACAAAAATACCTAAAATAAGTGAAAGGCAACCATTTACCTCTAGAGGGCTGGGGGCGTGGCTTACAGAAACACTTAATAGCTAAAACAGTTAACACTAGCTTTCAAGCTCTCGCTCTTTTTCTAGTAAGAGTATGCACATTCACACAGGCCACCAAACATAACTGCTCATTGTAACAGGGAGCATGATTATTGAATATCAGTTACTGAAAGCAGTTGCCTGGGTAGATGGAGATAGGAAGGGAGGGAAGGATTGGGTGGCAGGGTAGTATGAGGCAGGTCTTTCATCATATCATTCAGGGCCAGCACAAAAAGGGAGAGGGTTCAGGAAAGGAGAGGTAGATGGGGATGAGGGAACAAGACAGGGAAAGGAGAGAGTAAGGGAGAGGGTGGAAAGAATGGGGGAAAGGGAGGGAGGTAGAGAGAGAGAGAGAAGGAGGGAGGGAGGGAGGGGGAGAAAGAGAGAGAGAGTACAAGAGCATGAAATGGGGAGAGGGGAGGTGGAGAAGAGTAGTAGGAGAAGTCATGTATTATCTGGATGGGGAAGGAGTGGTGTGGACAGAAGATAGAAGGGAAAAGGTAAGGTGAGTTAGTGGGAAGCAAGTTAAGGGAGATTTAGGCCAGTGGGATTGAGAGAGTGCAGGATGTGCCAGAGAGACAATCGAAACCTGTACAATTAAAATTTGTCATGGAAGGAAGTATCCAAATGACTAGTGCAGTCAAGCAGCTGTTGAAGTCATTAGTATTGCAATGCGCTGCTTGTTCGACAACTGGATGGTCACGTGTGCTGTTTGCCACAAGTGGCCATTCATGCAAGTGGACAGTTGGGTGCTTTTCATGCCCACATAGAATGATTTACAGTATTTACAGCATAACTAATAGGTAACATGGCTGTTTCCACACATGGCCCTGCCTTTTATTGGGTGGGAGATGCCTGCGAGAGAACTGTAGTAGGAGGTGGTGTGTGGATATATGAGACAGGTCTTGCACATGGGTCGACTACAAGGGAATGACCCTTAGGGTGCAGGTTTGGAAGCAGAATTGAAGTAGGGATGGACGAGGATATTCTGTAGGTGGGGTGTGTGGCAGAAGACTACTTTGGGTGATGTGGGTAGGATTGTTAGTCGGATATCCCTCATTTCACAACACAACAAGAGGTAGTCAAGGACTGGTGAAAGATATAATTGACCTTTTCAAGGCCATGGTGATACTGGGTGATTAAGAGGAGTGTTGGCCAGTGGGTGGTTAACAAGTTTACAGTATCAGAGACAGAGACATCACAGGAGATCTCCTTATGGATGAGCTGTGTAGGATATTGTCTTTCAGTAAGGACTCTTGTAGGGTTATTGGTATATTTCGAAAATTCCTGCATCCCACTGCAGATGCAGCATTCCATGAGTGGTGAGGTTATATGGAAGAGATTTTTTGGCATGAAATGGTCAAAGTGGAGGTACTGCTGGTGATTGGTGCACTTCATATGCACTGACATATTTATAGAGCAATCTGTCAGGTGGAGATCAACATCTAAGATGGTGGCTCATTAAGTGGAGAAGGATTAAGCGCATTGACTGGAGAAGGATTAGGTGAAGCAGATTTGGGAGTAGGTGTTAGGGTTATAGAGGAAGGAGAAAAGGTTGTCCTTGTCATGAGTTCAGATTATGATCATGTCATCAATGAATCTGAACCAGACACGGGATTAGGTGTTGACTGGGTAGGAAGGATTCCTCCCAGTGGCCCATAAATAAGGTGACATAGGGTGATGTCATGTGAGTACCCTTGGCTTCTGTTCTGTCAATAAATTTCAGTCTTTGGTTTGCATTCCCCATGACTTTATCTACATGATCAGTCTAATTTAAATTATTTGTGATTACAATCCCTAAGTATTGAGTTGAATTTACAGTCTTTAGATTTGTGTGATTTATCATGTAACCAAAATTTGCTGGGTTTCTTTTAGTACTCATGTGGATGACTTCACACTTTCCATTATTTAGAGTCAATTGCCACTTTTTGCACTTACAGATATCTTGTCTAAATCATTTTGCAATTGTATTTGATCATCTAGTGACTTTACAAGACAGTAAATGACAGCATCACCTGTGAATGATCTATAGTAGCTACTCAGTTTGTTTCCAATGTCGTTTATGTAGATCAAAAAAATGGCTCTGAGCACTATGGGACTTAACATCTATGGTCATCAGTCCCCGAGAACTTAGAACTACTTAAACCTAACTAACCTAAGGACATCACACAACACCCAGTCATCACGAGGCTTATGTAGATCAGGGACAGCAGAGAGCCTATAACATCTCCTTGGTGAACACTAGATATTACTGCATTCTGTTCTGTCTTCTTTCTCAACTATCCTTTTTAAGTTGAGTAGATACCAAATATAATCATATCTTTGTTATCAGTTGACTGTGTAGTACAGTTTCAGATGTTTTTGAAATCTTAGGAAGACAGAATTTATCAACCTGCCTGCATCTATTGTTTTCAAGATACTGTTTAAAAATAAGCAAACTGTTTGATAGAGGTGGTATTTTCTTGAGTCCATGGTGAATCTTTGTGAGAGGCTTTTTTCTCTCAAGGCATGTCATTACTTTAGTCTTAGGATATGCTCTGAAATATAGGAAGGAAGATTAGAATTTAACAGTCCATCAACAGCACAGTCATTAGAGATGGTAAAAAGTACAGCAAAAAACACTCATTATTGATATGATTCTTTATGTACATTTACATTTGCACACCACGAACCATCTTTCACTGTGGACCAGAGGGCACATTCAGTACCAATATCAACCCCCCCCCCCCCTTGCTTTTCTTTCCCATCTGTGCTTGGTGCACACAGCAAGAATAATTGAAGACTGGAAATGGAAAGTGCCAAGATTGGATATTTTCATTTTTTTTCCCTATAAGCTGCTGAACATGCCATGTGTAATAACTTGAGATAGATTGGAAGAACCAGAGAAGCTTCCTTGTACTTACTAGATTTAACAGTGTGTAAGTTTCTTTGTTTGTGATATGAGGAACACTGAATGTGAAGAACATGTCTGACCCCGATGCTAAATATGTTTTAACCTGAAATTCCTGGTAGATCAAAACTGTATGCTAGACAGATCTCAAACATGGGACTTTGCCTTCCACAGGCAAGTACTCCACCAACTGAGCCATCCAAGCAGACTCACAACACAGTCTCATAGCTTTACTTCCACTGGTACCTTATCTCCTACCTTCAAAACTTCACAGAAGTTCTCTGCATACCTTGAGAGACTAGCACTCCTGAAAGTAAGGATACTGTAAAGACATGGCTAAGTCACAGCTTGGGGAACTGTTATCAGAATGAATTTTCACTCTGCAGCAGAGTGTGGGCTGACCTGAAACCTACTGGCAGATTAACACTGTGTGCTGGACTGGGATTCAAATCTGGGATCAGGGACCTCAGCAGAGCCCTTTCCCAGAAAAGGCAAAGATCCCAGCACCGAGTCCTGACCTGACACACAGTTTTAATCTGCCAAGAAGGATTAAATCTGTGCACACACTGCTACAGAGTGAAAATTCATTCTGGAAACAATCTCCCAGGCTGTGGCCATGCAGTGTCTTCCAATAGTCTTTCTTCTAAGTGTGCTGATCCTACAGGGTCTGCAGAAGAATATATGTGAAGTTTTGATGTTAAACAAGTTAAATGTTATCTTTTTCTGTGTTTTCCTCATAGTATATCTATTAAATTTTGTGCATTATTTTTCTGTTTAAGAGGTTTAATCTTGTGTTTTCATAAGCATAAGTACATTCACTCTGTGGTACAGTAGTTACTCATTTGTTTTGTTTTAAAAGCAACCGTCCATTCGTTTAGTAAGACAGTCAGTCAGGCTCTAGCTCTCAGCTGATATACATGTACAGAGCAGCAAGTTAAGTGTTATCTTTTTCTGTTTTTTTTCCTCATAGTGTATTTATTGAATTTTGTGCATGTTTTTCTGTTTAAGAGGTTTAATCTCGTGTTTTCATAAGCATAAGTTCATTGTCTCTGTGGCACAGTAGGAACTCATTTGTTTTGTTTTGAAAGTAACTGCCCATTCATTTAGTAAGCAAGTCAGTCAGGCTCCAGCTCTTGGCTGATATATGTCTACAGGCTGGCAAGTTAAGTGTTACCTTTTTCCTTGTTTTTTCATAGTATATTTATTAAATTTTGTGTGTGTTTTCTGTTTAAGAGTTTTAATCTCATGTTTTTGTAAATGCAAATTCATTCACTCTCTTGTGCAGTAGTTGCTCACTGAAAAGCTTACTATATTGCTCATTAATCCATCAGCACGCATTGGTGACACATCAGGAGGGTAGCAAGTTGCTTATCTAGGATTATGTTGGCTTTTGTAGTTTATTTCCTTGGAGTGTGCTTTTGGTTATGGTCAGTCACTTTTAGGTTGCTGCCTTGGGGTGCAGCGCTGGCAGAGAATCTGGCACACCACATGGGACACCTCAGGTGTTGCTTGTTTTGCTCATAGGCTCTACTTCCGAAGCACCTCCTAGTGCACCAGATGCAAAGGATCTGCCCTCACAGCACGGTGAGTGGCAGGTTGTAATGCATTCGCGTTGCTTGAGGCAGAAGGCCAATGTGGAGACTAGCTGTCTGACCTCACCCATTCACCCAGTGTTATCTGAGCTGGCACACAAGGGGGCAGGGATGTACTAGATATCGGGAGCTCCAATGTTAGGCATGTTATGGAGCCCCTTAGTCAGATAGCTTTCAGGGCTGGAAAGAAGCCATGTGCACTAGGTATATCTATCAGAGGGTCTCATGTGAGATGTGGAGGAGCACTTGCCTGTGGCTATCGAGCGTGCAAGCTGTGGCTCACGTTGGCACCATCAATGCTTCATACAGGCAGCTGGTGGAAGTGGTGAGGATTTCTGGCCTCATGTATGGGTGCAAGCAGAACTTGGCCATTTGTAGCATTGTTGCCAGAGTTGATCAGGATCCTTTGGCTTGGAGCCAAGTGGAGGGTTTCAACCAAGGGCTTCATCAACTCTGTGACAGTCTTGTCTGCAGATTTATAGACCTGTGTTATTTGAGGGACTCCCCTTGATCAATCAGGGTGCAATACACAATGGAAGCAGCTACTTGGGTAGCAGAGTACTTGTGGTGTGCGCATGAGGGTTTTGTAGGTAAGATGGTGCTCTGATGAACACTCACCAATTGACATGCAGCAAGGGAAGTCAGATGGCGTTCAGAATAAACACATTTTGACTGTCAAAGTTTTAACAGTAAACTGTCAAAATATTCATGGTAAAGTTGTCAAATTTACTGCCCTCCAGGAAAGTTCTTGCCCTCAAATTATTCTTGGGACTGAGAGCTAGCTGAAACATGAGGTGGACAGCTTTGAGGTATTTAGCAAGTCATGGAATGTATATTGGAAAGACAGAGTAGAGGCCATAGGAGGGGAAGTGTTCATTGTAGTTGAGAAAAATATTGTTTCTGTTGAGGTTGAAGCTGAGTGTGACAGTGAAGTTATATAAGCATGTATAACAGGTGTAGGTGAAACCAAGTTAATTGTTGGATGTTTTTACCAGCCATCTGATTCTACTGTGACAGTTCTAGAGTCATTCAAAGAAAGTCTTCAGTCAGTAGCGCATAAATACCAAGATCATGCATACTTATTGGAGGCAACTTTAACCTACCGAGTATAGACTAGTTTGTCTATGGATTCTTGTGGAGGGTACAGACAGAGAGTCATGCAGAATACTTTAGAACTTGTTTTCTGACAACTGTCTTGAGCAGCTATCTCAGCAGCTCACACGCAATGGAAATATCTTAGATCTTGTAGCTACAAGTAGGCTGGACCTTATGGACAATGTCAGTACAGAAATGAGGATTAGCGGTCATGATGTTATTGTAGTCCAGAAGGCTAGGAGAGTGTTTCTGCTAGACAGAGCAGATAAGCAGTTGTTAGCATCCTACTTAGACAGTGAACTGACGTCACACAGTTCCAGTAAGATGGGTGTAGAGGAATTCTGGGTAAAGTTTAAGGAGACTGTGGTCTGAAGAATTATTTGTGTAGTAAGTGGATACAGGATGTCAAGAATTCACCATGGTTTAATAATGAAATTTGGTAGATGCTGAGGAAGCAGAAACTCAAAAGAGAATGCACAAATGATGGCAAGTGAAGGTTAATAGAGCTTCGTGCATCTGTGAAAAGGTCTATGTGCAAAGCATACAACAACTACCACAGTCACACCTTAGCAAAAGATCTGGCAGAGAGCCCAAGAAAATTCTGGTCGTATGTAAAATCACTAAGCGTATCTAATGCTTCAATTCAGTCCCTTGTTGACCAGTCTGGTGTGCCAGTTAAAGACAAAACTGAAAGCCAGAGTTTTAAATTTCACATCCAAGACATTGTCCATACAGTAGAATCATGCAAACATGCCATCATTTGGCCATCGGACGGACTCCTGTATGGATGACTTAGTAATAAGCATCACTGGCATAGAGAAACAACTGAAAGATTTGAAATCAAATAAATCACCAGGTCCAGGTGGCATCCCAATTCAGTTTTACAAAGAGTACCCTATGGATTGCATTTATCATGAAACTTTCACCCACCACAAAGCCTCAAGCGACTGGAAAAAAATACAGGTGACTACAGTATATAAGATGGATAAATGATTGGACCCGCAAAATTACAGACCAATGTCTCTGTGTCTCTAACTTTGGTTTGCTGCAGAACCCTTCAACATATCCTCAGTTTGAATATATGAAACTTTCTTGAGACTGAGTGCCTTATATCCACAAATCACCATGATTTTAGAAAGCATCGCTCATGTGAAACTCAGCGTGCCCTTTTCTTACATATATACTGCGAACTATGGATGAAGGGCAACAGGCAGGTTCCTTATTTCTAGATTTCCAGAAAGCATTTGACACGGAGCCCCATTGCACACTGTTAATGAAGGCACGAGCATATGGAATAAGTTCACAGATATTTAAATGACTCAAAGACTTCTTAAGTAATAGAATCCAGTATGCTGTCCTCAACAGTGAGTGATCATCAGAGACAAGTACATCATCATGAGTGCCCCAGGGAAATGTGATATGACTGCTGTTGTTCTCTATATACGTAAATGATTTGGCGGACAGCTTCGGCAGCAATTTGTGGTTTTTGCTGATGATGCTGTGGTGTATGACAAGGTGACAAAGTTGAGAGACTGTAGGAAGATACAAGATGTCTTAGACAAAATTTCTAGTTGGTATGATGAATGGCAGCTAGCTCTGAATGTGGGAAAATGTAAGTTAATATGGATAAATAGGAAGAACAAACCTATAATGTTTGGATAGAGTATTACTAGTGTCCTGCTTGACAAAGTCTAGTCATTTAAATATCTGGGCGTAATGTTGAAAACAACACCCAGATGTGTAAATGACTAGACTCTGTCTTTGTCAAGCAGGACACTAGTTGTAGTAACCCCCCCCCCCCCCCTCCCCCCCCCCCCCACCCTCCCAATGAACCATTGACCTTGCCGTTGGTGGGGAGGCTTGCATGCCTCAGCAATACAGATAGCCGTACCGCAGGTGCAACCACAATGGAGGAGTATCTGTTGAGAGGCCAGGCAAACGTGTGGTTCCTGAAGAGGGGCAGCAACCTTTTCGTTAGTTGCAGGGGCAACAGTCTGGATGATTGACTGATCTGGCCTTGTAACACTAACCAAAGCAGACTTGCTGTGATGGTACTGCAAATGGCTGAAAGCAAGGGGAAACTACAGCCATAATTTTTCCCGAGGGCATGCAGCTTTATTGTATGGTTAAATGAAGATGTCGTCCTCTTGGATAAAATATTTCGGAGGAAAAATAGCCCCCATTCAGATCTCCAGGTGGGGGCTACTCAGGAGGACGTCATTATCAGGATAAAGAAAACAGTCGTTCTACGGATCAGAGCATGGAATGTCAGATCCCCTAATCAGGCAGGTAGGTTAGAAAATTTAAAAAGGGAAATGGATTGCTTAAAGATAGATATAGTGGGAATTAGTGAAGTTTTGTGGCAGGAGGAACAAGGCTTCTGGTCAGGTGAATACAGGGTTATAAATGCAAAACCAAGTAGGGGTAATGCAGGAGTAGGGTTAATAATGAATAAAAAAAATAGGAATATGGGTAAGCTACTACAAACAGCATAGTGAATGCATTATTGTGGCCAAGACAGACACAAAGCCCATGTCTACCACAGTAGTACAAGTTTATATGCCAACTAGCTCCACAGATGACAAAGTGATTGAAGAAATGTATGATGAGATAAAAGAAATTATTCAGATAGTGTAGGGAGATGAAAATTTAACAGTCATGGGTGACTGGAATTCAATAGTAGGAAAAGAAGAGAAGGAAATGTAGTGGGCGAATATGGAATTGGGGTAAGGAATGAAAGAGGGAGCCACCTGGTAGAAACTTGCACAGAGCATAACTCAATCATAGCTAACACTTGGTTCAAGAAGGTTGTATACAGGGAAGAGGCCTGGAGATACTGGAAGGTTTCAGATGAATTATATAATGGTAAGGCAGAAATTTAGGAACCAGGTTTTAAATAGTAAGACATTTGCAGGGGCAGATGTGGACTCTGACCACAATCTATTGGTTATGAACTGTAGATTAAAATTGAAGGAACTGTAAAAAGGTTGGAATTTAAGGAGATGGGACCTGGATAAACTGACGGGGCCAGAGGTTGTAGAGAGTTTCAGGGAGAGCATTAGGGAATGATTGACAAGAATGGGGGAAAGAAATACAGTAGAAGAAGAATGGGTAGCTTTGACGGATGAAATAGTGAAGGCAGCAGAGGATCAAGTAGGTAAAAAGACAAGGGCTAGTAAAAATCCTTGGGTAGCACAAGACATATTGAATTTAATTGATGAAAGGAGAAAATATAAAAATGCAGTAAATTAGGCAGGAAAAAAGGAATACAAACGTCTCAAAAATGAGATTGACAGGAAGTGCAAAATGGCTAAGCAGGGATGGATAGAGGACAAATGTAAGGATGTAGAGGCTTATCTCAATAGGGGTAAGATAGATACTGCGTACAGGAAAATTAAAAAGACCTTTGGAGAAAAGAGAACCACTTGCATGAATATCAAGAGCTCAGATTGAAACCCAGTACTAAGCAAAGAAGGGAAAGCAGAGAGGTGGAAGGAGTATATAGAGGGTCTATACAAGGGCGATGTTCTTGAGGGCAATATTATAGAAATGGAAGAGAATGTAGATGAAGATGAAATAGGAGGTATGATACTGTGTGAAGAGTGTGACAGAGCACTAAAAGACTTCAGTCAAAACAGGGCCCCGGGAGTAGACAACATTCCATTAGAACTATTGTTAGCCTTGGGAGAGCCAGCCCTGACAAGACTCTACCATCTGGTGAGCAAGATATATGAGACAGGTGAAATACCCTCAGACTTCAAGAAGAATACAATAATTCCAATCCCAAGGAAAGCAGGTGTTGACAGATGTGAAAATTACCGAACTATCAATTTAGTAAGTCATGGATGCAAAATACTAATACAAATTCTTTACAAATGAATGGAAAAACTGGTAGAAGCCGACCTCAGGGAAGATCAGTTTGGATTCCGTAGAAATGTTGGAACATGTGAGGCAATACTGGCCCTACAACTTATCTCAGAAGATAGGTTAATGAAAGGCAAACCTATGTTTCTAGCATTTGTAGACTTAGAGAAAGCTTTTGACAATGTTGACTGGAATACTCTCTTTCAAATTCTGAAGGTGGCAGGGGTAAAACACAGGGAGCGAAAGGCTATTTACAATTTGTACAGAAACCAGATGGCAGTTATCAGAGTCGAGGGACATGAAAGGGAAGCAGTGGTTGGGAAGGGAGTGAGACAGGGTTGTAGCCTCTCCCTGATGCTATTCAATCTGTATATTGAGCAAGCAGTAAAGGAAACAAAAGATAAGTTTGGAGTAGGTTTTAAAATCCATGGAGAAGAAGTAAAAACCCTGAGGTTTGCCGATGACATTGTAATTCTGTCAAAAGACAGCAAAGGACTTGGAAGAGCAGTTGAACAGAATGGACAGTGTCTTGAAAGGCGGGTATAAGATGATCATCAACAAAAGCAAAACGAGGATAATGGAATGTAGTTGAATTAAATCGGGTGATGCTGAGGGAATTAGATTAGGAAATGAGACACTTAAAGTAGTAAAGGAGTGTTGCTATTGGGGAGCAAAATAACTGATGATGGTCGAAGTAGAGAGGATATAAAATGTAGACTGGCAGTTGCAAGGAAAGCGTTTCTGAAGAAGAGAAATTTGTTAACATCGAGTATAGATTTAAGTGTGAGGAAGTCGTTTCTGAAAGTATTTGTATGGAGTGTAGCCATGTATGTAAGTGAAATGTGGACGATAAATAGTTTAGACAAGAAGAGAATAGAAGTTTTCGAAATGTGGTGCTACAGAAGAATGCTGAAGATTGGATGGGTAATCACATAACTAATGAGGAGGCATTGAATAGAATTGGGGAGAAGAGAAATTTGTGGCACAACTTGAGTAGAAGAAGGAATTGGTTGGCAGGACATGTTCTGAGACATCAAGGGATCACCAATTTATTACTGGAGGGCAGCATGGAGGGTAAAAATCATAGAAAGAGACCAAAAGATAAATACACTAAGCAGATTCAGAAGGATGTAGGTTGCAGTAGGTGCTGGGAGATGAAGAAGCTTGCACAGGATGGAGTTGCATGGTGAGTGTCATCAAACCAGTCTCTGGACTGAATACCACATCAACAATGTTGTAAAATGACATGAAATGACATGAGCATGTCAGAACAGTGGTAGGAAAGGTCAATGGTTGACTTCAGTTTATTGGGAGAATTTTAGGAAAGAGTGGCTCACCTGTAAAGGAGACCAAATTTAGGGCACTTGTGTGACCAATTCTTGAGCATTGCCTCAGTGTTTGGGATCTGTAGCAGGTTGGATTGCAGGAAGACATTGAAGCAATTCAGAGCCAGGCTACTAGATTTGTTATTGGTAGATTCAAACAATATGTAAGTGTTTCAGAGATGCTTCAGGAACTGAAAAAGGAATCCATGGAGGGGATGCAATGTTCTTTTCAAGAAACACTATTGCAAAAATTTAGAAAATTGGCATTTGAATCTGACTGCCAAAACGATTCTACTGCCCACCAACATACATTGCACATATGGACCACAAAGATAAGATACGAGAAATAGGGCTCATATGGAAGCATGTAGACAGTCGGTTTTTCCCTCACTCTATTTGTGAGTGGAACAGGAAAGGAAATGACTAGTAGTGGTACAGGATACCCACCACCATGCACCATACGGTGGCTTGTGGAGTATCTATATAGATGCAGATGTAGATGTAGAAATGAGTTACTGGTGGAAGTGAAGCTGTAAGTGCGGGTCATGCGACATTCTTGGATGGCTCAGTCAGTAGAGCACTTGCCTGTGAAAAGCAGAGGTCTTAGGTTCGCGTCCCTGTTCGGCACACAGTTTTAATCTGCCAGGAAGTTTCAAAACAATACACAATCTGCTGCAGAGTGAAAATTCATTCTGGATATTATAAGATGTTTCTAACTTGCTTTCCTACAAGCAACAAGCAATGGTACACTTTCCTTCATTTCAGTAATTTTTGAAGTAAATCTTTTGTGTCCAGTGCTTTATAATAGAAAGGAAGACAAGATTATAAACATAATGAAGAATACTGAGATAAGAATTCAAGGAAAGCCATATGTAACAAACAAAGGGATGGCTGTGGCTAAGAAAAGAGCTACTACAATATGGTGTAAGTTGAAATCATTAAAATTGAACTGCGTATTGTGCAGCACAATGAAATGAATAAAAAATTGTGTAATTTTGGTGTTCAGGATGCATGGTCTTTCCATCCTGGGAAGTATTCCTTGCCATCCATTGGTCAAAAAATTAACTGCTGAAAAAAAGAGCAATCTAATAGCCATGGCAGATTTTCTTGAAGTGAAAGGCAGGGAATTTTATTTCTCATTGTGTCGGCAATATCAATACTGTATTCTTTGTCACTGTGCAGAAATATATGAGGTTATGGTGTGCACATTCAGGAATGTATTGGAAGTGAAACATGACACATCTTTAACAAAGTTTTAATTCATATACAATAATATTATGAAAAGGATAGATTACTAGTTGCCCTACAGATGACACATGGAGTTGCTGGCAGGTACAACAAAAAGACTGTTACTCCTTGAGCTTTCTGCCAAAGTCTTCTCCAGAAAGGAAAACACACACATATTCACATGATCAAGCACACTTCATGTACACATGACTGCTATCTCTGGCCACTCTAGCCAGAGATAGCAGTAATGCGTACACGAGTTGTGGTTCCTTGTGTGTTTCATTTCTGAAGAAGGGTTTGACCATAAGCTCAATGTGTAACAGTCTTTTGATTGTGCCTGCCTGCAACTCAGTGTGTCATCTTTACAGTGAGTTGCAATTTATCCTTTTCATAATGTTGTTTGATATTCCAACATGGACTTTCGATTGTTGTAATTTCCACATATGTTTTAATTCTAAGGTTATTGACATTTGCAACACTTTTCTGTCAGGCATTACAAATGATGTGAATCTATCATAATTTGCATTTCTTTAAACAAAACTATTTGTGATGTGAATCTACCATGGTTGTTTCCTTTTTTTCTTACATTCTGACATTTCATACTCTCACTATTTCCCATTTCCAGTCTACAGTTGTTGGTAAGCCTCTGCATAAAGTCAGGTTTCTATTATTTCACCATATTGGTTATACTGTGAAATATAATAAGTGAAAGGAAGTAATATATTGCATGTCCTTACTGGAATGTCTATTCATGTAATTATAACAAGTGTCACCATTATAGTCAAAACCTCTCTTTTAACATCTGATATTAGAGTTTGTTACTTTTCACAGAAATAATAATCAGTAGCATCATTCTTACAACTTTTTAATATAATTTAAATTGCACAGTATGATAGAAGTATTCTGATTTTTATGCAGTTGTTTAAGAAGTGAGCTATTTCTATTACAGGTTGATGAAACTGAGTCACTCTTCACCAACAAGACATCATCCTTGTCTGCTCCACTGCATGATGACTATAATGGGCTGCCTCCTTTCACCTTTTCCCCTCCACCTGCACCTCCAACAAATGAGAAACTGGAAGCAACTGACATGCTGCTCTCTCCTTCTAATTGGCCAAGCCTCTTTTACTACACATCTGGAGGAATTGATCCTTGGACCAGCAGACCAGCTAATACTTATTTTGATTATGGAATACCAAATTCTGGATTGACATGTAGTGGTGACAATTCTTTTGTGTTAGGACCTGATACAAACACTCCAGATGCATTACAACCCTTGTTGTGTCAACAGGAAAACAGTGCTAAACACAGTGACAATATGGATAAACATGATGTGGTGATCCCAGGACTTAAATTGAAGGAGCACACAGTAATATCAGAAAATGATAGAATATGTGTCATCAAGGAATCTGAAACAACATCTGTTGACAACAGTGAACTGCCTCTACTGTGAGAAACTTCAGATAGAAATGTTTTTTTTTCTGACAATGATATAGTCTACAAATGTTTTCATAGCTCTTGCAATACACTTAGAATGTTAATCGGAGGAAAGTGTGCTTCAGAGCTGTAACAGAAAATAAAGATACTTGTGGCTAAGAAGAAAGTTAGTTTTTTGCAGATTACTATAAAAATTTGTGTGAAACTATACTGTAATAACAAAATTCCAAATTCATAATGCTTTGTTAGTTGTCACATCAAATATTTTACTATAATAAAGCCATCTTCCTATGAGAATACATTTATTATGTTTATTGTGATGCCTTTGGGAATAAATTGACATACATCTTGCATCAAAGCAATGTGGTACCATTTGAATTTAAATAGCAGTTGGACTAAAGGTTGGGAGTGTGAAAATACAACCAATGAATTTGGTTCTGTAGTAGGCATACTCATTTGAAATCTGAGAGAGTCTGTACTTCTGTCTTAAATTGCCCAGCACACTTTCATAAGCTATTAAAACATTCCTGAATGTGGCACACAACCTTGAGCCACTTCGTGTTAACAATAATATGGAGTTATCATGTAAGATTCATTGTCTGTTGTATTGCACTGCAGATCTGACAAGTAGCTGCGTGTTTCGTTGATGTACACAGTAAATGTATTTGAGATTTGCTTGTTCCAGGTTTTCACATTTTTTTATATATTGTTGAGAAATTTATTACAGCTGTGAAAATGTATTCATAATCTTCACTGTGGTCACATAACTCTTTGAAACAAGTCTCTGGAATGTGTTCATGTTTCCTGACTTGAGAGATAGTTATTAATCTGCCAAGTTCTGAATGAAACACTATATGACGGTAATAAAGCGTATTACAGCAAATGGAGAACCTAACAGGTTTTGATATGAAAGTGTTAAAAGACTGAAACTGTAGATTGCTACTGAATAGTGGCAGCTGAATAGTGGCAGCTGGTAGTGGGCTTAGCTTCAGGAATGAGGAAAGGGAAGAGAAACTCAGATGTTAGCGTGAAGTCTATATCGCTCTGTATATAATTATACAAGGTGATTCAACAATACATTAACTTTGAAAATTCAATATGTCATGGAATAATGTAAAAGAGGTAAATATTGATGCACGTTTTGTTGAAAGTAAAGAAAGAACACAAAATGACCAACAGATGGTGCTTCATATGATACAAAAGTAATAATTAGTATAACAACTGATTTTTAGCAAAGACATTTTTCTTTATAGCAAATGCTCAACGTGTCAGCCATCATTTATCAATAATACTTGTAGTGAGGGGCAATGTTGTGGAAAGCACTCTACAGCGTATCAGTTATCATAGTGAGGAACTGCCTTCATATGTGGTCTTTTAGCATCCCTAATTAGGATGGATGATCATGGCAGACTTTCAATTTCAGGTAACCCCACAACCAATAACTACACTGATTGAGATCTGCGGACCTGGGAGGCAAAGCATGATGGAAGTGATAGCTCAACATGAAATCCTCACCAAACAAATAACATGAAATCCTCACCATACAATGTGCACAAGGGACCTATAGCAGTATGGGGTGGGCCACCATTCTGCAAAAAAGTCATACCTTCTGGCAGGTGTTTATCAGCTGGACTATGGATGATGCAATTGTGGAACATTCATATCTTGCACCCATTACACTGTTGTTGTTGTGGTCTTCAGTCCTGAGACTGGTTTGATGCAGCTCTCCATGCTACTCTATCCTGTGCAAGCCTCTTCATCTCTCAGTACCTACTGCAGCCTACATTCTTCTGAATCTGCTTAGTGTATTCATCTCTTGGTCTCCCTCTATGATTTTTACCCTCCACGCTGCCCTCCAATGCTAAATTTGTGATCCCTTGATGCCTCAGAACATGTCCTACCAACCGGTCCCTTCTTCTTGTCAAGTTGTGCCACAAACTCCTCTTCTCCCCAATTCTATTCAATACCTCCTCATTAGTTATGTGATCTACCGCATCTAATCTTCAGCATTCTTCTGTAGCACCACATTTCAAAAGCTTCTATTCTCTTCTTGTCTAAACTATTTATCGTCCATGTTTCACTTCCATACATGGCTACACTCCATACAAACACTTTCAGAAGCAACTTCCTCACACTTAAATCAATACTGGACGTTAACAAATTTCTCTTCTTCAGAAACGCTTTCCTTGCCATTGCCAGCCTACATTTTATATCCTCTCTGCTTCGACCATCATCAGTTATTTTGCTCCCCAAATAGCAAAACTCCTTTACTACTTTAAGTGTCTCATTTCCTAATCTAATTCCCGCAGCATCGCCCGACTTAATTTGACTACATTCCATTATCCTCGTTTTGCTTTTGTTGATGTTCATCTTATACCCTCCTTTCAAGACACTATCCATTCTGTTCAACTGCTCTTCCAAGTCCTTTGCTGTCTCTGACAGAATTACAATGTCATCGGTGAACTTCAAAGTTTTTATTTCTTCTCCATGGATTTTAATACCAACTCCGAACTTTTCTTTCGTTTCCTTTACAGCTTGCTCAATATACAGATTGAATAGCACCGGGGAGAGGCTACAACCCTGTCTCACTCCCTTCCCAACCACTGCTTCCCTTTCATGCCCCTCGACTCTTATAACTGCCATCTGGTTTCTGTACAAATTGTAAATAGCCTTTCGCTCCCTGTATTTTACCCCTGCCACCTTCAGAATTTGAAAGAGAGTATTCCAGTCAACATTGTCAAAAGCTTTCTCTAAGTTTACAAATGCTAGAAACGTAGGTTTGCCTTTCCTTAATCTTTCTTCTAAGATAAGTCATAAGGTCAGTATTGCCTCACATGTTCTAATATTTCTACGGAATCCAAACTGGTCTTCCCCGAGGTTGGCTTCTACCAGTTTTTCCATTCGTCTATAAAGAATTCACGTTAGTATTTTGCAGCTGTGACTTATTAAACTGATAATTCGGTAATTTTCACATCTGTCAACACCTGCTTTCTTTGGGATTGGAATTATTATATTCTTCTTGAAGTCTGAGGGAATTTCGCCTGTCTCATACATCTTACTCACCAGATGGTAGAGTTTTGTCAGGACTGGCTCTCCCAAGGCTGTCAGTAATTCTAATGGAATGTTGTCTAATACCGGAGCTTTGTTTCGACTTAGGTCTTTCAGTGCTCTGTCAAACTCTTCACGCAGTATCATATCTCCCATTTCATCTTCATCTACCTCCTCTTCCATTTCCATAATATTGTCCTCAAGAACATCGCCCCTATATAGACCCTCTATATATTCCTTCCACCTTTCTGCTTTCCCTTCTTTGCTTAGAACTGGGTTTCCATCTGAGCTCTTGATATTCATGCAAGTGGTTCTCTTTTCTCCAAAGGTCTCTTTAATTTTCCTGTAGGCAATATCTATCTTGCCCTTCATGAGATAAGCCTCTACATCCTTACTTTTGTCCTCTAACCATCCCTGCTTAGCTATTTTGCACTTCCTGTCAATCTCATTTTTGAGACATTTTTATTCCTTTTTGCCTGCTTCACTTGCTGCATTTTTATATTTTCTCCTTTCATCAATTAAATTCAGTATCTCTTCTGTTACCCAAGGATTTCTACTAGTCCTCGTCTTTTTACCTACTTGATCCTCTGCTGCCTTCACTATTTCATTCCTCAAAGCTACCCATTCTTCTTCTACTGTATTTCTTTCCCCCATTCCTGTCAATTGTTCCCTTATGCTCTCCCTGAAACTCTGTACAACCTCTGGTTCTTTCAGTTTATCCAGGTCCCATCTCCTTAAATACCCACCTTTTTGCAGTTTCTTCAGTTTTAATCTACAGTTCATAACCAATAGATTGCGGTCAGAGTCCACATCTGCCCCTGGAAATGTCTTACAATTTAAAATCTGGTTCCTAAATCTCTGCCTTACCATTATATAATCTATCTGAAACCTTTTAGTATATCCAGGCTTCTTCCATGTATACAACCATCTTTCATGATTCTTGAACCAAGTGTTAGCTATGATTAAGTTATGCTCTGTGCAGAATTCAACCAGGCGGCTTCCTCTTTCATTTCTTAGCCCCAATCCATATTCACCTTCTACGTTTCCTTCTCTTCCTTTTCCTACTGTCGAATTCCAGTCACCCATGACTATTTAATTTTCATCTCCCTTCACTACTTGAATAATTTCTTTTATCTCATCATACATTTCATCAACTTCTTCATTATCTGTGGAGCTAGATGGCATATAAACTTGTACTACTGTAGCAGGCGTGGGCTTCATGTCTATCTTGGCCACAATAATGCGTTCACTATGCTGTTTGTAGTAGCTTACCCTCATTCCTATTTTTTTAAATTCATTATTAAACCTACTCCTACATTACCCCTACTTGATTTTGTATTTATAACCCTGTATTCACCTGACCAAAAGTCTTGTTCCTCCTGCCACCAAACTTCACTAATTCCCACTATATCTAACTTAACCTATCCATTTCCCTTTTTAAATTACACTACCAGTTTTAAAAGCAGCACCCCTCATTTCTTTGAAGAAAAAGGGTCCAATCACAATTAATGTGGTAAATCCACACCATGCTATGACTTGCTCATCTAGATATGGGGGTTCCAGGTCTGTTCTAGGATTTTTGGTAGCCCAAATTCTGCAGCTTGGGGTGTTAACAGACCTGCAGAGTATGAAATGTGCTTCATGGGTCCACAACACATTAGATAACCAGTTATTATCTTCACCTATTTTGTGAAGTGCCCACACCGCAAATGCTCTCCCCATCACAAAATCAGTGGCTAACAGTTCATGATGACACTGGATTTTGTACAGATAGAATTGGAGGGTATACATTACAGTAGCACATGGAATGCTGGTGTGATATGTGACTTCATGAGTGCTGACTTCACCATGTAGAGGTCAAAGTGCTAGAGTCTCCACTTCTTCCTGAACTATCCGAGCAGCAGTAGCACTTGTGTCTGGTCACCTACTATGAGGCCAATCATTTAAACATTCCATGGCTTCAAATTTTGTGATCATTTTCTACATAGCGACCTTGGATCAAACCCACATTCAAATGGCGATCTTTTTTCTTGATCATTAATTAATTTTTTTGATAGTCACAGGATGTTCTTATAGCAATCGTTAAGCTGCAGCAGTGGATTCTTGCTTTTGATAGTACAGTTTCAGTAACAGTGCCTTTTCTGGTAAAGTCTTCATGCCGAAATTGCTGGTTCATCTATCTACCTTTCTTACTACAGCTCATTTTACACATAATTCTCATGCAGCATCGCTGACATGTTTCTGTCCAGCACCATCTTTTTGGTCAGTTCTTGCACTCATTTTTGGTTTCAGTAAAAGCCCTCAGTGTTTCAGGAATATGTGTCAAGTTTTACCTCTCTACCTACATTATTACATGAATTAGAGCATTTTCAAATGTTAACAAACTTTTGGGTCACCCTATACACATATGCACACACTGTGTATAAATGAGCAGAGCAAGGAGGGTTACACTGAGGTGCCTGGTAGATACGTTATCAGTGACATGTGACAAGTTATTTTTCTGGCATTGTTAGCATCAGTGGCCAATAAATGTCTTCATGCTGTAGGCTCTCCCAGGTCCATAGACAGTTTCCCAGTATAGCTGTCTCTGCAACTTCCCTCCAGTTTTTCTCAGTGATGCTCTATTATACTCATAACCTCTCTTGAATATTGGTGGTGACAACATCTAAAAAATACTACTTCTATTTATCACTTGTGGCCAAGTATTCTTTAAGGGTTGGGGCCTCTTACATTGACTCATAATAAGTGAAGAATATGACATCTCATAAAATGTGTTAGTAGTCATGTGTTGCAAGTGTATAACATTTTTCTCTGTATTGCTTTGACCTGAGATGAAGGGTTTATAATGGAAATTTAGGCTTTTTTGTCCATACAATGATTTACATACATACACTTCTACCATGATTAAAATACCATAATGCTAGATGTAGACAATGGAAAGGTGTATATAGAAGTTATGAACCATATCAGTTACAAATTTTCATGTGGGTAATGTCTGATGTGTTCTCCTTACATGAGTATGATGAAATCATGAGGAATTAGTCTGCAGCATCTTCCAAAAGTTTGGTCATTGGCTGTAGTGGTACTATGTCTCAAAGGAGGAATTGGTATCCTACATCCATTAGAGTGTTGTGGTAGTAAGATTGACAGTAGGCAGTAAATAGGCACAACAGTTGTTTAAACAATGTCACAGCAGTTGCAAACTATAGGAGAGCAATAGTAATGTTCAAGTCGAAATTCCTGCAGCAACATATGAGATTATATTTCATACTGCTACGTGCTGAAGTACATTTAGTGTGTCATAGTGATTAGTGTTCCTGGCTGGTGTGCTGTAGGCCATGAGTTCAAACCTGATCACCAGCAATTATTTGTTATTTAGTATTTATCATTCCTGGAAAGTCGTTGAAATATCAGTGTGCTCCCTGCCGCCGTTGGATAAGCAGCTGAGCAGCAAGTCGTATACTCCTAGCTCACTCATTTGTTACATAGTTTAATTCTTAATTTCTTTGCGTGTTTTTGGTTCTTGCATTGTTTAATTCATAAATTTCGGGCGTATTATAGTATTTGAGAGTGTAGCATCGTGTTTTAGTACCTGAATAGTGTAATTTCGCTTAGTCTCCTTCCGCCGCCGAGCAGTGTCAGCAGTGCGCAAGTAGCAGCATTACTGCATTTACTAGGCAATCTTGTATTTTAATAGCCGTTTAAATTTTGTCAATTTGTTTGCGCTCTCTGTAGATTAGTTCAGACGTTCTTTGCAAAACAGTTTTTAGCATGGATAGGGACTGCAACTGCTGTGTTCGGATGCAGGCTGAGTTGGCATCCCTTCGCTCCCAGCTTCAGGCAGTGTTGGCTTCGGTCACACAGCTTGAGGCTGTTGCCAATGGGCATCACTGTGGGGGTCCGGATGGGGGTTTGTCGGGGACGGCCAGCTCGTCCCACGCATCCCCTGATCGGACTACGACTGTGGTTGCCCGGGATACTGCCCGCATTGAGGCTGATCCCTCACCTGTGGTAGAGTGGGAGGTCGTTTCAAGGTGTGGCAGGGGGCGAAAGACATTCCGGAGGGCTGAACGGAAAGCCTCTCCAGTTTGTCTGACGAACCGGTTTCAGGCTCTGTCTCAGGCTGATACTGATCTTCGGCCTGACATGGCTGCTTGTCCTGTTCCAGAGGTTGCCCCTCAGTCTGCAAGATCCGGGCAGTCGCAGAGGGTGGGCTTACTGGTAGTTGGGAGCTCCAACGTCAGGCGCGTAATGGGGCCCCTTAGGGAAATGGCAGCAAGAGAGGGGAAGAAAACCAATGTGCACTCCGTGTGCATACCGGGGGGAGTCATTCCAGATGTGGAAAGGGTCCTTCCGGATGCCATGAAGGGTACAGGGTGCACCCATCTGCAGGTGGTCACTCATGTCGGCACCAATGATGTGTGTCGCTATGGATCGGAGGAAATCCTCTCTGGCTTCCGGCGGCTATCTGATTTGGTGAAGACTGCCAGTCTCGCTAGCGGGATGAAAGCAGAGCTCACCATCTGCAGCATCGTCGATAGGACTGACTGCGGGCCTTTGGTACAGAGCCGAGTGGAGGGTCTGAATCAGAGGCTGAGACGGTTCTGCAACCGTGTGGGCTGCAGATTCCTCGACTTGCGCCATAGGGTGGTGGGGTTTCGGGTTCCGCTGGATAGGTCAGGAGTCCACTACACGCAACAAGCGGCTACACGGGTAGCAGGGGTTGTGTGGCGTGGGCTGGGCGGTTTTTTAGGTTAGATGGCCTTGGGCAAGTACAGAAAGGGCAACAGCCTCAACGGGTGCGGGGCAAAGTCAGGACATGCGGAGACCAAGCAGCAATCGGTATTGTAATTGTCAACTGTCGAAGCTGCGTTGGTAAAGTACCGGAACTTCAAGCGCTGATAGAAAGCACCGAAGCTGAAATCGTTATAGGTACAGAAAGCTGGCTTAAGCCAGAGATAAATTCTGCCGAAATTTTTACAAAGGTACAGACGGTGTTTAGAAAGGATAGATTGCATGCAACCGGTGGTGGAGTGTTCATCGCTGTTAGTAGTAGTTTATCCTGTAGTGAAGTAGAAGTGGATAGTTCCTGTGAATTATTATGGGTGGAGGTTACACTAAACAACCGAACTAGGTTAATAATTGGCTCCTTTTACCGACCTCCCGACTCAGCAGCATTAGTGGCAGAACAACTGAGAGAAAATTTGGAATACATTTCACATAAATTTTCTCAGCATGTTATAGTCTTAGGTGGAGATTTCAATTTACCAGATATAGACAGGGACACTCAGATGTTTAGGATGGGTGGTAGGGACAGAGCATCGAGTGACATTATACTGAGAGCACTATCCGAAAATTACCTCGATCAATTAAACAGAGAACCGACTCGTGGAGATAACATATTGGACCTACTGATAACAAACAGACCCGAACTTTTCGACTCTGTATGTACAGAACAGGGAATCAGTGATCATAAGGCCGTTGCAGCATCCCTGAATATGGAAGTTAATAGGAATATAAAAAAAGGGAGGAAGGTTTATCTGTTTAGCAAGAGTAATAGAAGGCAGATTTCAGACTACCTAACAGATCAAAACGAAAATTTCTGTTCCGACACTGACAATGTTGAGTGTTTATGGAAAAAGTTCAAGGCAATCGTAAAATGCGTTTTAGACAGGTACGTGCTGAGTAAAACTGTGAGGGACGGGAAAAACCCACCGTGGTACAACAACAAAGTTAGGAAACTACTGCGAAAGCAAAGAGAGCTTCATTCCAAGAGCAAACGCAGCCAAAACCTCTCACACAAACAGAAGCTAAAAGATGTCAAAGTTAGCGTAAGGAGGGCTATGCGTGAAGCGTTCATTGAATTCGAAAGTAAAATTCTATGTACCGACTTGACAGAAAATCCTAGGAAGTTCTGGTCTTACGTTAAATCAGTAAGTGGCTTGAAACAGCATATCCAGACACTACGGGATGATGATGGCATTGAAACAGAGGATGACACGCGTAAAGCTGAAATACTAAACACCTTTTTCCAAAGCTGTTTCACAGAGGAAGACCGCACTGCAGTTCCTTCTCTAAATCCTCGCACAAACGAAAAAATGGCTGACATCGAAATAGGTGTCCAAGGAATAGAAAAGCAACTGGAATCACTCAATAGAGGAAAGTCCACTGGACCTGACGCGATACCAATTCGATTCTACACAGAGTACGCGAAAGAACTTGCCCCCCTTCTAACAGCCGTGTACCGCAAGTCTCTAGAGGAACGGAGGGTTCCAAATGATTGGAAAAGAGCACAGATAGTCCCAGTCTTCAAGAAGGGTCGTCGAGCAGATGTGCAAAACTATAGACCTATATCTCTTACGTCGATCTCTTGTAGAATTTTAGAACATGTTTTTTGCTCGCGTATCATGTCATTTCTGGAAACCCAGAATCTACTATGTAGGAATCAACATGGATTCCGGAAACAGCGATCGTGTGAGACCCAACTCGCCTTATTTGTTCATGAGACCCAGAAAATATTAGATACAGGCTCCCAGGTAGATGCTATTTTTCTTGACTTCCGGAAGGCGTTCGATACAGTTCCGCACTGTCGCCTGATAAACAAAGTAAGAGCCTACGGAATATCAGACCAGCTGTGTGGCTGGATTGAAGAGTTTTTAGCAAACAGAACACAGCATGTTGTTATCAATGGAGAGACGTCTACAGACGTTAAAGTAACCTCTGGCGTGCCACAGGGGAGTGTTATGGGACCATTGCTTTTCACAATATATATAAATGACTTAGTAGATAGTGTCGGAAGTTCCATGCGGCTTTTCGCGGATGATGCTGTAGTATACAGAGAAGTTGCTGCATTAGAAAATTGTAGCGAAATACAGGAAGATCTGCAGCGGATAGGCACTTGGTGCAGGGAGTGGCAACTGATCCTTAACATAGACAAATGTAATGTATTGCGAATACATAGAAAGAAGGATCCTTTATTGTATGATTATATGATAGCGGAACAAACACTGGTAGCAGTTACTTCTGTAAAATATCTGGGAGTATGTGTACGGAACGATTTGAAGTGGAATGATCATATAAAATTAATTGTTGGTAAGGCGGGTACCAGGTTGAGATTCATTGGGAGAGTGCTTAGAAAATGTAGTCCATCAACAAAGGAGGTGGCTTACAAAACACTCGTTCGACCTATACTTGAGTACTGCTCATCAGTGTGGGATCCGTACCAGGTCGGGTTGACGGAGGAGATAGAGAAGATCCAAAGAAGAGCGGCGCGTTTCGTCACCGGGTTATTTGGTAACCGTGATAGAGTTACAGAGATGTTTAATAAACTCAAGTGGCAGACTCTGCAAGAGAGGCGCTCTGCATCGCGGTGTAGCTTGCTCGCCAGGTTTCGAGAGGGTGCGTTTCTGGATGAGGTATCGAATATATTGCTTCCCCCTACTTATACTTCCCGAGGAGATCACGAATGTAAAATTAGAGAGATTAGAGCGCGCATGGAGGCTTTCAGACAGTCGTTCTTCCCGCGAACCATACGCGACTGGAACAGGAAAGGGAGGTAATGACAGTGGCACGTAAAGTGCCCTCCGCCACACACCGTTGGGTGGCTTGCGGAGTATCAATGTAAATGTAGATGTAGATGTAGATATCTTATGTTTGTAATGTTTGTATCTACTGAAATATTTGCGGTCTGCTTTCTGGAATATTTGATGTCTATATAAATATACACACTCATCCAGGAGGTCAATTCTGTTCTGGCTCTACACTGGTGTTCGTAATAAATGTATTTTCAATGTTAAGTGTTTTATTTCATTGACGACTCTGTTTTTGGATTTGGACTTGATTGTAGTTATA
Organism: Schistocerca piceifrons; assembly: GCF_021461385.2. Classification (NCBI taxonomy): domain Eukaryota; kingdom Metazoa; phylum Arthropoda; class Insecta; order Orthoptera; family Acrididae; genus Schistocerca; species Schistocerca piceifrons. The sequence goes on along the minus strand of NC_060145.1, from coordinate 321,872,576 downwards.
CAGTGTGATATCATATTATGGAGACACTGGGTACTTGAAAACATTTACATCATCATGGCTCCTATTAGGCAATGTAAAAACTATAACCTACATGGACAGGAATCAGAATACAGGCAGTTCATTGTTCTCATGGTCTGTACATATAGGAGACCAATGAATTCCAAGCCAACAACAAGTCAGCTGGACATCAAGCATCCAGTTAGTGTTCTCTGGAGAAGCTGGTAAGGACCCAACAGAATGACCAAAAGGATTTAGCCAAGATGCAAATACAACAGCTGGGATGACTTGATGTGTTTGACAAAAGTGCACTTTTACTTGTATGGCACAGCCTAGGCTCAGTTGAAGGACAAGGAAAGAAGCTCAGTAGGCTGAACCGAAGGAAATATTTGGTGACAATCATCAACAAGTCCACTTAGCAGACGAAAATTTGAAGAATTGGGCCCAATGTCATGGCCAAATGACACAGCGTACACAGAATGTTTCGCCCCTATGCCACGTTGTGAATCCAATTAAGGTAGAAGTTGACAAAATCTCATGCATGATGAAAGGTGTTACATAAGACAATGTACCATGCTCTTTTGGTAAAGTATGTAACATGCCATGAAATTCATCAAGTGGTGCCGGCATTGAGGAAATGTGACAGAAAAGAATTGGAAAAAAGAAGTACTGGGTTGTTATAATTAAACTGATGGTATTCTGAGTGGTGCAATGTGAGACACGTACCATGTAGGATGCTGAAATTTAGTAGGCACATCCATTAATCAGTGCGCTCATTGAGTATGCTGAAAAGAAATAGCAATTCTACTTTCTGTCACCAGTGAAAATATGGTGCTGTAAGCAGTAAGAATGTGGTGTGGGTGCAGGAAAAAGGGTGGAATGATCAAATACATGATAAAAGTGCTTCTGGCCTGTTTATTAGGATATGGTCTCAATTACAAGTGTTCAGTATGGTCTTCTGTCCCAGCAACATGCTGCATCTGTAACACAGCTTGATGGGCAGTTGCTATCTGCATATCCAGTGTAATCTGATGTTGTTGTACACTACCCTTCAGATCCAGAATAGTCTGGATACAGCCCTATAAAGGCAACCAGAAGGCACACAGATTTAGGTCAGGGGATATAGGATGCCACACATTGTTAAATTGCCTAAAGATGATGTGATTATTACCGAAGGTTTCTCGAAGCAAATTTTTCACCTGCCAAGTGACATGTGGTGTCACCACATTTTGCACGAAAATAATGGTGAAGACACAGTTGCATTCTTGCAAAGCTGGAATCATATGTTGCACAAGGAGATACTTATAATGTGCAGATGTCACTGTACACCTAACAGGCCTGAGAGCTGTCATAATCCTTGAAGAAAAAGAGACTGAGAATGAAGGAGCTTGTGAAACTACACCACACAGTCATAATCCTTGAAGAAAAACAGACTGAGAATGAAGGAGCTTGTGAAACTACACCACACAGTCACATAAGCTGAGTGCAGTGGGTGTTTCTACACAGCATGTAGGAGAGTAGAAACCCGTATGTGATGCTTCTGTGCATTCATGCCCCCACACAGAGTAAAATGTGCCTCATCCATCCAAAGAATATCCCCCGCTCATGCATGCCAAAAAGTAAAGAGCAAAGTCATGGTGCTGTAGGCTATCTTGGGGCTTCATTTGGTGCACATTCTGAATCATGTAGGGATACCAGTGTTAAATGCACCACAAAATCTTTTGAACAGTTGACCTGGGAACCAAGACACAGTTCAAGTACTGGCTGCAGAATTCGATGATGATGATGATATTTGATTTGTGGGGCACTCAACTATACAGTTATCAGCATCCGTACAAATTCCCAGTTTTTACTCAGTCCTATCTCGCCACTTTCTCAAATGATGATGAAATGATAAGGGCAGCACAAACACCCAGTCCCTAGGCAGAGAAAATTCCCACACAACCGGGAATTGAATCTGGGTCCCTGTGATTCAGAGGCAGCAATGCTAACCACTAGACCACGAGCTGTGGACTGCAGAATTTGAAGCATGTGCTGCACGGTCAGCTGTAGCTACAGGAACTTCATCAACAACTGCCATGGGATGGGCTGCCTCCCTTTCCCTGCTGCAGCACCCAATTGACCTGGTTTTTTTTTTTTTTTTTTTTTTTTTTCTCAAATTTTTTCATCATATTCGTTAGCACATTTATTGACATGGGGCCTCTTTGCAGCTGATTCTGTCAGTGATGATCCTACAATGCAGCATTTCTCTTGCTGTCATTCTGATTAAGCAACTTTACCAGCAGTGCATGCTCTTTCTTCTTAATAGCCATTGCATTTTGTACAGAAAACTTCAACCTTCTTAGCCCTTTACACCAACAGTCATTTCACAAAAGAAATCAACATGTCACCAAGTAACAAACAGCATACTGACATCAAAACTGGAAACGACTGTTCACACTGCTTATTTTCAACTGGTGGCAGAAAGTGGAATTATTATTTTTCTCAGGATACACCATGAATGCTACGATTAATGAATACACTTACAATGGTTCAGCATCCTGAAATGTATACAGCTGACACTGCAGCACTCAGAATACTGTTTGTTTAATTGTAACCACCCAGTATGACTGACTCCTGAAAGTGGGCCCTATGGCAGTTGTGGAAGACCATCTAAACATTGCTTCTCTCATATTCTAGGCAGTGAGAGAATAGATGCAACATTCTATGGCAACTAGAACTGTTGGACCAAGTATGTAAAAGATAGCAGCAATGAATGTTGATCCAATATGTCAGGAAATTATAGAGAATGTAGAAGAATCTTCACCACCAGCCAGATGTGCTAGGAGGAATGGATTCGGCCATCTTAGACATGTTACATCTATCAAATGACAAACTATCACCCATCCAACGCAGGTACAACCAACTCTTTTGCCAAATACAATGCACCATAGAAGAACAGAGATTTGGAGGACAGAGGAGAATATACCAGTGGGTGTTAACTGTGGATGCTGTGTTCACATTGTACACTAGTGCAGAGAACGAAGGCGAGTTTTCAACAACTACACTGTAAGACAAAACAAACAATGCACCACAAAGAAAGTATCTGAATGGCATGGAATTTGGTAAATGTGATGTACATGTACAGACAAACAAATGATTACACTTTCAGAAAAATTGGGTGATTTATTCAAGAGAAAGAGTGTCACAAATTGAGCAAGTCAATGACGTGTTGGTCCACCTCTGGCCCTTATCCAAACAGTTATTTGGCTTGACATTGATCGACAGAGTTGTTGGATGTCATCCTGAAGGATATTGTGCCAAATTCTATCTGATTGGAGCATTGGAGTGTCAAAATCCTGAGCAACATGGAGGGCCCTGCCTGTAATGCTCCCAACGTTCTCAACAGGGTAAAGATAAAGAGACCTAGCTGGCTGAGGGTTTGGCAAACATGAAGACAAGCAGTAGAAACTCTTGCTGTGTTTGGGCAACATAATCCTGCTGAAATGTAAACCCAGGTTGGCTTGCCATGAAGGGCAACAAAATGGGGCACAGAATATTGTCAACATACCACTGTACTGTAAACGTTCCTCAAATGACAACCTAAGGGGTCCTGCTTGAAAAGAAATGGCACTTCAGACCATCACTCCTGGTTGTCAGGCTATATGGTGGGTATGGTGGTGGCAGACAGGTTGGTATCCCACTGCTGTTCACTGCATCTCTGGAAATGACTTTGGCCTAGAATCTCATTGACAGGAGTAGAACTGTTTTCACTGATGAGTCCCACTTCAAACTGAGACCCAATGACCACCAAAGACATAGACATGTATGGAGTCACCCCAGACAGTAGTGGTACACCAACCTGACTGCTGCCTGTAACCAGAAGTGATGGTCTGGGGAGCCATTTCTTTTCATAACAGGACCCCTTTGTTTGTCACCTGCAGCGCCCCATTTTGTTCACCTCCATGGCAAACCATTCTGGACTCACATTTCAGCAAGATAATGCCCACCAGCAAACAGCAAGAGTTGCTGCTGCTTGTCTTCATGCTTGCCAAATCCTGTCTTGGACAGCAAGGTCACCAGGATCTCTCCCCAATTGAGAACATTTGGAGTATTATGGACAGTGACCTCCAACCACCTCAGGATTTTAATGATCTAATGTGCCAATTTGACAGAATTTGGCCTAATATTCCTCAGGAGTACATCCAACAACTCTATCAATCAGTGCCAAGCCGATTAACTGCTTGCATAAGGGCCAGAGGTGGACCAATGCATTAATGACTTGTTCAATTAGTGAAGCACCTCCTCTGGAATAAAGCATCCAATTTTTCTGAAATTGTAGCCATTTGTTTGTCTCTGCATGTACATCCCATCTACTGATTTCTGTCCCATTCAGATAATTCCTTTGTGGTGCATCTTCTTTTTTTGCTCCTTTCTTCTTAGAGTGCACTGCACTATCTGCTACAAATAATCATAACAACTCTGTTCATGGCAATCAGCAGACGATGATTATAGTCAACATTTGGAACAAAGTCATTCACTGTGTCCTGGAAGAGGTCACTCCTCAATATTCTGCAGCCATCCACTGCCACCATACATTGGTACCAGCCACCCCATCTATCCACTGACTTCAGGAAAACTGAAGTGAGCATATACAGAAGTGAGGCTGCCACAGATTCAAATTCTCCATGGACGACAGCCACAAAGATGTCAGGATATCTCACTGTCATCGTTGATGGCCAACCTGGGGAGCTAGTTGACTTAGGTGCTTCCTTCTGTAATGTTTGATGCTTATTGTCATCAGCTAAGAAAACTGTGTTCTGTGATATGAAACTGATTCTGCTGAAAGTTGTAAACAGAAATACAATCACCTGACAGGAACACATGTCATAACAATAACTATCAATGACAGACTGCAACCCTTCAACAAAATGTAGTCATAATGCTATTCTTGGACAGGATGTCTTACAGACATCACAAGCAGTCATAGACTCAGAAGATAATCGCTCCAGTCTGATGAAGCTATTTCAACAAGCAAACATAACAAAGATTGTTCTAGGCATTTGCTGCCACTGAAGATGTTGTGCTGAAGCAGCCAGAAATCATAAGCAACCAAAAATTGTCCCTACATGTGTAGGACAGAAAATGCGGGAGAGTAAGCTATTATCAAACTGCCAATAGGATCTAGTCTGACCGACGAACAATGTCACTGAGTGACAGCCATTCTGCATCAGTTTTTGGATGTTTCCAAATACCAAGTTGAGAAAAGACAGACCAAATGGCCCACAGTAAAATACTGTATCAGCACATGGGATTATCCTCTGTTAGACAGCACTCACATAGAGGGTCCCAGGCTGAGTGATGGATAATGCAGGAGAAAGTGGATATGTTGCAAGATGGCATCACTGAACCTTCAGAGAGTCCATGGTCCTCTCCTGCTCCATGTGAAAAAGAAAGATGGCACTTGACATTTTTGTGTCAACTACTGATGACTGAACAAAATATTAGCTGAAAGGAGCAAAGAATTTCTCAGCTTTGGACACAGATACAGACAGCTATCAAACTGAGGCTGATGAGGCTGACAGGGTAAAGACTGCCTTCATAAATCCTGATGGCCTCACTAAGTTTAAAGTTATGCTCTCTGGACTGTGTAACACTCTTACCACCTTCAAAAGTATGATGGACAACCTCCTTCAACACCTTAAATGGATGACATTGCCGTCTGGATGACATTGGCAGTTTTTCAAAGAAATTTGAAGAACATCTAAGCCACCAGAGAACCATGCTGAAGAGTGTTCAGACAGCAGGTCTCTGCCTAAATCTGAAAAAATGCCCCTTCACCACACAAGAAATAAAATCTTGGGGCATCTAGTAAAAACAATGGAGTCATTCCTCATACAGAGAAAGTAAGAGCAGCCACAAATTTTCTGACTGCTTGGCACATTCATGATTTAAGAAGCTTTCTCTGAATGTGCTCATATTACTGGCAGTTCATGAAGTACTTTTGTAGCAAGGCACAACCTTTGCAAGAAGTACTGAAGGAGATGCGAAATTTTCCTGGAAGGAGGTGCAAGGTAGTCCTTTACTTGACCTGAAGGAGGCACTCAAATCTTCTCTAGTCTTAACATTGTATGACGAGAATGCTGAGACTGAATTTCAAACTGAAGCTAGCAGTTATGGAGAAAGTGTAGTTTTAGTGCAAATTCAGGGATGTGCTAAAAAGGTGAGAGCTTATGCTTCTAGAGCAATCTCCACATCTGACAAGAATTACTCTACAACTGAGAAAGAGTCTCTTGCAGTTTCCTGAACCATCACCAAGTTCAGACCATATTTATTTGGGAAAACATCCACTGTTGGGGTGGACTGATATTCTTTATGTTGGCTGATTAGCCTGAAGGATCTGTCACATCAACTGGTAAGATGGGCACTGAGACATCAGGAGTATGACATAACAGTGATATACATAAGACAATGCAAACAAAAGGACACTGACTGCCTTACATGGAATCCTTTGGTGGGACACAACACTGCATTAAATGACATTTGTGCAGAATAGATGGAAGATCCAGTACTGCTGGAAACCACAGAAGCCTTGAAAGAGGAGACAATGACCAAAAGAGAATTCCAGTAAATAGTCAAAGCACTGTATCAAAGTAACTATGATTCTGTAGGATGGAAATGGATGTGCATCATTCCTGCTTGTCTATGGCCAGGTATCCTGAAGTATTTTCATGATATTCCATCTGGTCATCTGTGAGCAGTGAACGCTCTAAACCAGGCTCATCCAAACTGTGCCCCTGAGGCTCTAGCACCCACGATCACCTGAGGCCAGCACCCAGGGCGAATTCGTATGATGTTGCAGTGGCCAAGCCATGTCACCTAGCTGACCATGCGGTCCACCCACTGCTCCTCACCATGCTGCTATATGCACACTTTGTACGGAAGACGGACTGCCACACCAGCAGTGGTCAAAAGCACTGATACGACACAAAGCCATTAGTCAACAGACATAAGGCTACAGTGGATTGAAATGGGTGGTCAACAGCAGCAGAAAAAAAAAAAAAAAAAAAAAAAAAAGAAAGAAAAAAAAAAAAGGAGGAGGAGGAGCAACTCGTCCACACTATTTAAACCCAACTGGGAAATTAATTTCTTTTGTACTGCTGCCTAAAATCATGCCAAATGTTTAGTATGTCATTGGAATCTCATGTATTTAAAAAAGTACTCAATTGGACAGCACGTTAATACCTGTCACAAAGATCATTCAAAAATTTGTCGCAAGAGGAATACCAGTCCAAGTTTGAAGAACTGAAAGAAAATTTCAAGCGGCATTACAGTGAAGTAAGTGTTTTCCTATTGTATGACTCTTTATTATTTATAAAGATGATAAATAAAACTATGTTTTATAATCTGATTTGTCACTAACAATGTGCCAGTTATCAAATATTAGATTGTCAGCAACAAGGAACATTTCTTTTCAGTTAATTTTTATATTTGTGTTGCATTAAATCACGTTGCACAAAAATAACAAAAAGTTTCAGGTGTGTTATTTTTTGCCACTTTCTGAAAAGCCATCACAAATACTCTCTCAGACAGCAAAGTGTCATTAAGAGTCATTCTTTTTTTTGGGTATTTTTATTTTGATTATTGGGAAAGCATATGTTGTAGTTTGATCTGTGTTTTCAGTTAATTAAAACAGAATATTCCCATGGATAAAAATTTACTTTGAAACCAGATTTTGCTGTTCTTGCTAGTATCTATAACCGCTTTTCAGAGGAACTGGGGGACGCACCAAAAACCAATATTTTCTTGTTAGTTTTTTATTTGAGTTTCAATGAATGAAACAATTAATTGTTAAAATGGTAAAAGTGTTTTAAAAACAGTATTGTTCAAAATTAATTGTAAGGGTGTTTTTTTCTGTACCATGATGGCAGCAGGAAGCAGGTCGGCAAAGTTTGTGCGCAACTTACAAATGCTTGCTGAGAATTGCAAAAGCAGGGAAATGCTTTGTGGCTGGGAATTTCATCAAGGATGGTCTTGTCGACTCGGTGGCTTGTATTTGTCCAGCAGACCTCACAGAAAAATTAGAAAAAAATAGCTCTTTTGCCTCAAACTGTTGCTTGCCGAATCAAAGATATGGCCTCAGATATGGAGCAGCAATTAATGGAGAGAATGGCAAACTTTGTTTCATTTTCTATCACTCTTGATGAGTCCATGGACACTGCAGACATGTCTCAGCACATCATATTCATTTGGAGTGTTGACAACAATCTGAATCTCACCAAAGAATTTCTTGACTGTGTACCATTAAAAGACACAACAAAAGGTTTGGATATTTTTCTAGCTGTGGAAAACATGTTCAATTCAATGGGTATAAAATGGCAACGCCTGACCAGCGTAACAATGGATGGAGCCTTGCACTACGAGGGATACACACTGGATTCCTGGGTTATGTCAGGTCAAAAGTGGCTGAAGTTGGGTGTTCCTTATTCACAGCAATCCATTTTCCTATACACCAGGACGCACTGTGTGTGAAAATTGTCAACATAAAAAATGTAATGGACACAGTTGTTTGAACGGTAAATTATCTTCGCTCCCATAGACTCACATATTGCCAATTTAAAGAATTTCTGGCTGATATCAATCACCTACCATGCCAAAGCAAGATGGCTGAGCAGAAGAAAGGCGCTTCACTGGTTTTTCTCTTTGAGGGACGAAATCAATACCTTTTGGAAAATGAAAGGATGTCCAGAAGAATTACTTTGTGATCCTAAAATTTTGTGTGTATGTATGTGTTTCTATCGACCTGCCAGCGCTTTCGTATGGTAAGTCACATCATCTTTGTTTTTAAATATATTTTTCCCGCGTGGAATGTTTCCCTCTATTTTTTTTATATATATATATATATATATATATATATATATATATATATATATATATATATATATAGTTATAATAGAGGGAAACATTCCACGTAGGAAAAATATATCTAAAAACAATGATGATATGACTTACCAAATGAAAATGCTGGCAAGTCGACAAACACAAACATACACACAAAATTCAACCTTTCGCAACAAACTGTTGCCTCATCAGGAAAGAGGGAAGGAGAGGGAAAAGATGAGAGGATGTGGGTTTTAAGGGAGAGGGTAAGGAGTCATTCCAATCCCGGGAGCGGAAAGACTTACCTTAAGGGTAAAAAAGGGACGGGTATACACTCGCACACACACACATACACACAAAATTCAAGCTTTCGCAACAAATTGTTTCCTCATCAGGAAAGAGGGAAGGAGAGGGAAAAGGCGAAAGGATGTGGGTTTTAAGGGAGAGGGTAAGGAGTCATTCCAATCCCGGGAGCGGAAAGACTTACCTTAGGGGTAAAAAAGGGACGGGTATACACTCGCACACACACACATACACACAAAATTCAAGCTTTCGCAACAAACTGTTGCCTCATCAGGAAAGAGGGAAGGAGAGGGAAAAGACAAAAGGATGTGGGTTTTAAGGGAGAGGGTAAGGAGTCATTCCAATCCCGGGAGCGGAAAGACTTACCTTAGGGGTAAAAAAGGGACGGGTATACACTCGCACACACACACATACACACAAAATTCAAGCTTTCGCAACAAACTGTTTCCTCATCAGGAAAGAGGGAAGGAGAGGGAAAAGACGAAAGGATGTGGGTTTTAAGGGAGAGGGTAAGGAGTCATTCCAATCCCGGGAGCGGAAAGACTTACCTTAGGGGGAAATAAGGGACGGGTATACACTCGCACACACACCATACACACAAAATTCAAGCTTTCGCAACAAACTGTTGCCTCATCAGGAAAGAGGGAAGGAGAGGGAAAAGACAAAAGGATGTGGGTTTTAAGGGAGAGGGTAAGGAGTCATTCCAATCCCGGGAGCGGAAAGACTTACCTTAGGGGTAAAAAAGGGACGGGTATACACTCGCACACACACACATACACACAAAATTCAAGCTTTCGCAACAAACTGTTTCCTCATCAGGAAAGAGGGAAGGAGAGGGAAAAGACGAAAGGATGTGGGTTTTAAGGGAGAGGGTAAGGAGTCATTCCAATCCCGGGAGCGGAAAGACTTACCTTAGGGGTAAAAAAGGGACGGGTATACACTCGCACACACACACATACACACAAAATTCAAGCTTTCGCAACAAACTGTTGCCTCATCAGGAAAGAGGGAAGGAGAGGGAAAAGACGAAAGGATGTGGGTTTTAAGGGAGAGGGTAAGGAGTCATTCCAATCCCGGGAGCGGAAAGACTTACCTTACGGGGAAATAAGGGACGGGTATACACTCGCACACACACCATACACACAAAATTCAAGCTTTCGCAACAAACTGTTGCCTCATCAGGAAAGAGGGAAGGAGAGGGAAAAGACGAAAGGATGTGGGTTTTAAGGGAGGGGGTAAGGAGTCATTCCAATCCCGGGAGCGGAAAGACTTACCTTAGGGGGAAAAAAGGGACGGGTATACACTCGCGCACACACACATACACACAAAATTCAAGCTTTCGCAACAAACTGTTGCCTCATCAGGAAAGAGGGAAGGAGAGGGAAAAGACGAAAGGATGTGGGTTTTAAGGGAGAGGGTAAGGAGTCATTCCAATCCCGGGAGCGGAAAGACTTACCTTAGGGGGAAATAAGGGACGGGTATACACTCGCACACACACCATACACACAAAATTCAAGCTTTCGCAACAAACTGTTGCCTCATCAGGAAAGAGGGAAGGAGAGGGAAAAGACGAATGGATGTGGGTTTTAAGGAAGAGGGTAAGGAGTCATTCCAATCATACACACAAAATTCAAGCTTTCGCAACAAACTGTTGCCTCATCAGGAAAGAGGGAAGGAGAGGGAAAAGACGAAAGTGTGCGAGTGTATACCCGTCCCTTTTTTCCCCCTAAGGTAAGTCTTTCCGCTCCCGGGATTGGAATGACTCCTTACCCTCTCCCTTAAAACCCACATCCTTGCGTCTTTCCCTCTCCTTCCCTCTTTCCTGATGAGGCAACAGTTTGTTGCGAATGCTTGAATTTTGTGTGTATGTTTGTGTTTGTTTGTGTGTCTGTTGACCTGCCAGCACTTTCATTTGGTAAGTCACATCATCTTTGTTTATATATATATAGGAAAAACAGTTGTGTGAGGAGAATTGTGGACACTTCCCTGCAGTGTTAAACAATATGTGGATTTTTCAGATAATGTTCAAATCATTTGTGAATTACAAGAAGAGTTTGAAAACAGATCTTTGGGGATAGGTGAGCTTCAACTGGTCTTAGATATATTTGTTTGCCTGTTTTCCCTTTGGGCAGAGGATGTCTCATTAGTGTTTCAAATAGAGCTGATTGACCTGCAGTGTGATATCCACCTGAAGGATCGCTTTCTTTGGATGACTTTTACAGCTGTTTTCCATGAGTGACGTGTCCTCTTTTGCATAAGCACGTAGCCAAAGTTCTCTCAATGTTTAGTTCCACGTATATTTGTGAGTGATTTTTCTCTCTTTTAAAGCTGGCTAAAACTAAGAACCACTCACTTCTTAGCAGTAAAAATTTGACTAATTCTTTGAGGTCAGCAGTCTTCTGGAATATTGTACCAAACCTAGAAAAAACATTTCCTTGAAAAAGAAAAAAACATGTAAATTGTTAACTGTCCTCTTTAACAACGTTGACTGTAAGATTTAAGGTCTTTATAACCTTAATTCTATTTTTTAATAAGTTTTCAAACTTGTTCAACTAAAATTATTGCATACAAAATAGCAAACTCAGGATCCGATGTCTGAACTGTGAAAATGTATACAAAAAGCTGTAGCATGAAGTAAAAAATAATATTTATTTGTAACTACTAACAGTAAGAATGAGACACTATATTCCTTACACAAAACTGTTTATAGAATAGAATATTTATGACACCAGTCCATTTAAGAAATTGATATATCTTTCAGAAGACGCCCACTGTACATATGATGAGTGTCCATGTGCAATACTAATATAATCATACTGTGGGTCAGAAAAGTACTTCATTTCTTGTTTTGGACATTGTTTTCTAAAGCTTTGCTTAGTAATTCTGCCACACAAACACTAATTGTTACCTAAACAGTAAAGGGTTTGCTTGTTTTACCGCTCATGGACCACTTTTATAGAGCTGCGCTTCGTCTGTTATCTTGTTTACATTCACTCTGCCTGTGGGACAGTCCAGTACAGAGCAGTGCTGTGCAGTCTCACTCACTCTGCAGCTGTCTCTCATGCTCCTGTGCCGACACTAGTGACACACGGACACATTTGGGGTGTTGAAGTACACTGCATTGTGCCCGTGGAGCACTGCTGTGCCTGCCAGGTGAAATTGTTGTATGAGCTTGCAGAATCTGGCCAGGTTCTTACCAAGCCATTAGAAACTCTGTGAGGCCACTGTAAGGCATGCCAGTTATGGATGCAGTTATCCCAATTACTTCTGGAGCATATGATACCAATCCTGCCTGCAGCAGTATCATTCCATCAAACAGAAGTCAACCTCTTGGGGAGGTTCCTGGAGTCAACAAATGGGAATCAATAATTAACATTCTGCACTGCTTACCTAACCCTTTTATGCTGTTCCCAAAGCTGGGACAACTGCTGAAGCTCCAAATATTGCAAAATTCCTTGTAGAAGACATCTATTTGAAACATAGAGCATCCCCTGTGATGGTCTCTGATCTCAGGAATTTTTTTCAATTGTGGCTAGTATCAGAGATAATTTCATGTTGCAACATCATCCACAGGATGGCAACTGCCTAGCACCCACAGATGAATGCCATCACAAAGTGCTTTAATAAGACATTGCAGATATGCTTTCAACATACATTAATGTTGAACAGAAAGACTAGTATACAATATTGCCCATTGTGGCATTTGCTTATAGCACAATGAAGTAAGACACTATAAGCTCCACACCATTCTTCCTGCTACATGGTCGTCAGGCTGAAGCAACAATGAACACATTTTTGCCATTTAACTGAACAACACTTTGGATGACTATGTGAAATACCTTGTCACAAGGACCAAAGAAGTGATGCAGCTGATTTGCACATGGTCCCTGGATACCCAGGAGAAAAACTGAGAGCACTATAATGCCAAGTACTGGCCTGTGAGATACAGAATGGGAGATTTGTCATGGACATTTACACCTGTGTGGTAAGTGGGATTATTGGAAAAGTTACAAAATGCTATTTTGGGTTGGTTGGTTGGTTGGTTTGGGGGATTAAAGGGACCAAACTGCTATGGTCATCGGTCCCATTTTGGGTTGTATCATGTCCTTTGTTGCTTGTCAGATGCTACAAATGAAGTTGAGTTTTATGACCATCAGAACACAATACCTCAGAAACACCATCATCCATGTCCTCTGTATGAAGTCCTGCTACAGTCCAGAGGTGCTAATACATGATAGGAGGTTCAAGAAAAGTGAAGACCCACTCAGTGATCATGAAGTTTCAATGGAAGGTGCTACCTTTGATACTCACTGCAATGAAGAGGGTGTAACAACATGACCAGAATGTTAGGATGCACCAGTGTAGTCATACAGAGGAGCGTTACAAGATATAGATCCAAGGTGCTCAATTGAGAATTTCTGAAACAAATGGTTGCAGATTCTGCAGGAGAGAGCAATTTCAGAATGTGGTACATGCAGTGTAGTCTAGCAGGTAGTGTTGCTGACATTTGTGCTATGAGTCACCAGTTCATACTACCTCCAGTAATAATTTGTTACTTATTGTTTATCATTTCTGAAAGGTTCTTGAAGTACCTTACATTTTTTAATGTTCGTATGCACTGCAATAGTCAATGTGTGTATAAACAGCTGCATTCTCCATCCAGGAGGTCAGTTCTGTTCTGAGTGTATGTTGATGTTTGCAATAATTGTACTTTCAGTGCTAAATGTTGAATGTACTTAATTTACAACTCTGCTTTTGGGATTTGGACTCGAGTGTGGTTATGACTTAACAATTACTACAAAAGTTGCAAGTGAAAATCACTTAATTTTATTGGTGGTAATCAGCTTCAGTTATTTAATAACCATCATTACACCAGCTAAACGAGGAGCTATTGTGCAACCAACTGCTTGGTGATGAATATCATGTGATAGTAATAGTGGCCCTGTGCACAGGTTCTTAATTGATCTGATGGCAGTTATTAAATAACAAACTGGTTACCATAAACAAAATTAAACAATTAATAATGTGCTTAGAGATGTTCTGCCAAGTTGTTGATTCCATTTTTTGCTCAGTATTTCGATGACCGACCTTGCCATCTTCTTCAGATGCTGCGAGTTTTGCTGTTATGTGCACTCACTACCTGGACTCATTTGAAGTCCAGGCAGTGAGTAAACATAACAGCAAAACTCAGTACACCTGAAGAAAATGGCTGTGTCAGTTGCCAAAATATTGTGCAAAAAATGGAATCCACAACTTGGCAGAACACCTGGAAGTACACTATTAATTGGTTGTGGTGAGAAAGCCTGAGAGATTTGGACTGATAATTTTTATTTTTAGAAATTCAGCTGTTTGTGCTGTGCCCTGGTTGGAATGCTTGTGTAAAGCTCATATAGTAGCTATCTAGGCAGGTCAGGTCTGATAGTTGGCACGGTGCCACTGGTTCTATGGGCTCCCTGTTTAGCATGGTAATATTTCTTCTGACCTGAGTCAATGGAGCATATATGGTACTAAGATTCAGCGCAAAGTTACACCATCACTGTGCAACAGTCACGTCAATGAGCCCTCCATCTGCAAGTAGACTCAAGCCTTGCAACTTTGAAAGTAGTTAAACAAGCATAACTATCTTGTTCTTGTGAGGAGCATGGCATGTCAAAATCATTCATACTGTAATCTGAAAACCTCTTTTTCAGGGATCATGGATGAGCTCCAGTCATAACCTGTGGCAATGCTAGTTAATCCTTTTACTGCAGTCATTGGGAACTCTCCTGGCAGCATACAACAGTAAAGTTTTGCCAGCTTCCAGCTGACCAATTGTACAAAACACAAAATATTGTTTGTAAAATTATAGTGTGACCTAGGACACAAGATAGAAATTGTCTTGTGCTCAGATGATTCTAACATCACTTAGCACCATCAGTGATCAATATCTCTTTCTGTGATGTTAAACATATGTCCACTGAGTAGCAATTGCTGGAGGGAAGGACAGACTACTGTGATTTGCCAGTAGCAGATGCAAGCATCTATGTGAGAATGAAAATGTTACTTTTTGCAGCTTTTAATGAGACAAAAATTCATGAGCAGTATGCACATATCCTCTGGTGTAATTCTATGGTGACTCGTGATATTGCTGCAGTTGAATTTGCTTTTTTTTGGTGCTAGGATCAGATATTGGTGCTTCTATTTGCCCACTCCTGTTGTGAGATGACTTGATATCATTGTGATTAGCTGTGTGGACAATGATTAGCTCAAGTTAGTGAATTTAGGATAATGCGTTTGGGCCACAGTTTTGCTTTGTAATGCAGTACTGGATATCAACATAGTGCTCATCAAGCTTCTTTCTAATCTTAATTAACAGAGATGAGGGATCACTCCTGATTTTTGGTCACAATGTGATTTGTATTCTCTCTGAATGTCAAGAGTATTATTTGAAATATTTCTTCCCTAACGTATAGTGTTTTTACAGTTAGAAAGACATGCAATAGTCCTGTGATAAACAGCAACTGTTGATATATCAGTGGTAATATTATCTTAACCTTAAAAATGGTTTTATCTGGCTACTGACTTTTGAAACTTTCACAGGAACTGATTGAATTTTAGATGTCATTTTTATGCGACTTAATATGTCCATAGTACTCAAGAATTCACTTCAATCAATTTGCGCCTTCAGATTATGCTGATTCAGATACTCCACCATATCAGTCACCCAGTCATTGTGTTTCCAGTGAAGCTCCACACCTGATCAAATATTCTAAGTAGTATTTGAATGTGCAACTGAAGCTGATCATACAAATATTAGTCTTTCACAGTTGCTGACAGGGCTGCAATATGCTAAAAATTCTTATATTCTAAGTAGGCAGTTTATTAGTTTCTCTCCTCAGAGTCCTATGGGCAGAAAGTTCATCAACCTTTAATCATTTAAGATGAGCTTTGTACTCATAGTGCATGAAAAGGGTAATATCATTTCCTTATGATCAATTTATATGTTAACACTTGATTAAATTCTTTTGTTAGGTGTGGAGAAATACCATGCTTTGTCTGATCCATTGAGAAATCATCAATGATTAGTAAATGGAATGATATATGAATGCCTCATTTAAAAGGCAGCTTTCAATTACCAGCCTCTTCTTCTGTATGCCAGTGAAATCCTTTTGCATTAGTTACATTGTTTTTGGAAAAATTCAAGCACACTATGAAGTCATTTTCTAAGAGTTTTGATTCATTTCATTGCAAAGTCTCATTCTTCATCTTGTGAATTTTGTGAGGTTTTGTACTGATTATTGCCTACGGTCTTACGCATTGGTAACACCAGTTCCCGTCAGATTGCTGAAGTCAAGCACTGTCAGGCTGGGCTAGCACTTGGATGGGTGACTGTCCGGTCTGCCGAGCGCTGTTGGCAAGCGGGGTGCACTCAGCCCCTGTGAGGCAAACTGAGGAGCTACTAGACTGAGAAGTAGCGAGTGTGGTCACAACAACTGACAATGGCTGGGAGGGCGATGTGCTAATCACCTGCCCCTCCACATCCGCATCCAGTGACACCTCTGGGCTGAGAGAATGACACGGTGACTGGTTGGTACTACTGGGCCTTCCAAGGCCTGCTTGGATGGAGTTTAGTTTAGTTTTACTGATTATCTTGACCATTAGTTGAGCCAGTAGTATGATTTCAAAATGCAAATGGCTCTGAGCACTATGAGACTTAACATCTGAGGTCATCAGTCCTCTAGAACTTAGAACTACTTAAACCTAACTAACCTAAGGATGTCACACACATCCATGCCCGAGGCAGGATTCAAACCTGCGACCATAGCGGTCGCGCGGTTCCATACTGAAACGCCTAGGACCGCTCGGCCACATCAACCGGCTATGATTTCATGTTTCACGATTTTCATATATAACAATTTTCTCACAAAATATTAAATGCATCATGTCTGACACACAAACAGATAATTGCCTTCAGCTCCTCTGATTTCATTTAGCTGTTGTATATTTATTCCATGAATAACCTCTTTTTACAGCTTGTATTTGTTGTGCTTCTAGTTGCAGCATCTCTGTGGCAGGTTTCATTACTCACTGAAAACTGTTACTTCGCAAACAAAATTTGTTATAAATGCTAGTTCACAAATTTACAAATTTATCAACATTAATTTAAACATGTCAGTTTATCGTGACTGAACATTCTTTGATTTCCTGCAAGTTGATGTGGACATTTGTGTGGTATGGAATTTATTGCAGCCTTGCTTGCTAATTTTTTCCTCTCTGTGCTCACTCTCAAATTATACTTTATCACTTCTACAACATTATTCCCAAATATTCTTTGACTTAGGACAAACTGAAAACTACACATTTTGATGTGGTATCCTTGCTATCTTGTAGGCCTAAGTTTTCTTATAAATATAAAATAAATTGGGAATCTTTGCATCTGCTTTATTTGATTTGCCCTGTGTCCCTATCACAACCCAGTCTTCCATTTTAAACATCTTGATCTCGATTCTGTCAGTTGTTTCTCTCCCTAGTTTTGTCCTTGATGTTCCTCTTTACTAATTTTATTTTCTCTTTTGTACTATATTCTGTTGTGGATGGAAATGACACCAATTTTTTGACTGAATTGGAGTTTCTCATTCCTGTTATTATCTGTTGTGGCATGAAATTGGTACTCTTTGACCATACCACTTCCAAATTAGTCTGTTCCTTTCTTTCCTTCTGGGCTTTGGAAATTAATTGAGGTCTATTGTCTGACAGAACTTTTTTAAGGTATACATAGTTTAGAAAATTGTTCTTTTCCAGCTTACTGAAAATGACAGCATAAATATAAAAAACACACACACAAAATAATTGTGTCAGCTGGACACACAATGCTGGAATCACATCAGCTCCCGCATCCGTGCATCACATGCCTAGCCCACGCACTTGTCACTCTTCCCTCCTGCGTTCCTAGTTCGCAGACCTGCTGCCTCCCTCTGAGCCAATAGCTACCCACCCCAAACCCTCTTCCTGCCTCCCACCTCTCTTTCCCTCTATCCACTGCACGCAACACTGCCCCCACCCCGCACTGTGTGTGTGTGTGTGTGTGTGTGTGTGTGTGTGTGTGTGTGTGTGTGTGTGTGTGTGGTATTTTTTACTCCAGTCTGGCTTTGTTTGCACATCGACATTTACAATGTTCTTCTTGTTTCTCCTTTCTGCCCATGTTTCATTTCACATTTTTAAGTTTCCTTCTTTACAATAAATATGTGCATTATTGTTCTACCAATTGGCAATGTGAGCAAAGCATCAGATATCTGATTCTGCTTCTCAGGCATGTGTTCCACAACAGAAATTGCACACATTAAGTTCTTAGAATAAATCTTCCAATCGGCACCAGACTGTGTGCGAGACGGGGCTCAAACCTGAGACCTCACCTTTTGTGGGCAACGGCTCTTCTGACTGAGATATCCAGGCACAATTCATGACTCACCCTCACAGTTTCAGTTCAATCAGTATCTCTCTCCTACTTTCTAAACTTCACAGAAGTTCTCCTGCTGCATGACTTGGACTCCCGGAAGCAATTCCCACAGGAGTCCTGGATTCAAGGTCGAGTCCTCGTCCATCCATACTCTTAGCCTGTCAAGTTAACTGACATTTGCAAAAACAGACATAATGTCTGATGGGATATCAGCAATCAGTGATTTTATACTGTTACTTATAATCTGTCTTGATTGCAAATTTTTTATTCATATGACCAGTTTCGGTTCATTCAGAACCATCTTCAGATATGAATAAAAAATTTGCAATCAAGACAGATTATAAGTAACATTATATTAACTGACATTGCAAGTTAAGTGCTTTATGATCCATATATACATCCATGCACACAGTTCCTAAATTTTTGGAAACCCCATACCACTACTGAGTCTCTCTTTCTGAAATTATGTAGTTCTTTTCATGCTTCATTAATATTCTGTTAGCAAAGTCAGTTACCCTATGTTGCTCTTTTGCTTCCACCTCCACAAGTTGGAAGAGTTCCACTCGCATGCCATAGTACCTTTTCTTAATTATTGGAACAGTGCATCCAGCATTTCACATTGTTCTTCTCACTTGAGAATTCAGAGATGTCAGTCGAAGTGGAGGAACAGAGGCAAAGAAGTTGTTGAATGACAGGTGAGGTATGAGCGGCGGCAACTTGAAATTAGCGAAGGTTGAGGCCTGGTGGGTAATGGGAAGAGAGGATATATTGAAGGGCAAGTTCCCATCTCCGGAGTTCTGATAGGTTGGTGTTAGTGGGAAGTATCCAGATAACCCGGATGGTGTAACACTGTGCCAAGATGTGCTGGCTGTGCACCAAGGCATGTTTAGCCACAGGGTGATCCTCATTACCAACAAACACTGTCTGCCTGTGTCCATTCATGCGAATGGACAGTTTGTTGCTGGTCATTTCCACATAGAAAGCTTCACAGTGCAGGCAGGTTAGTTGGTAAACCACGTGGGTGCTTTCACACGTGGCTGTGCCTTTGATCGTGTACGCCTGCCGGGTTACAGGACTGGAGTAGGTGGTGGTGGGAGGGTGCATGGGACAGGTTTTACACCGGGGGCGGTTACAAAGATAGGAGCCAGAGGGTAGGGAAGGTGGTTTGGGGATTTCATAGTGATGAACTAACAGGTTACGAAGGTTAGGTGGACGACGGAAAGACACTCTTGGTGGAGTGGGGAGGATTTCATGAAGGATGGATCTCATTTCAGGGCAGGATTTGAGGAAGTCGTATCCCTGCTGGAGAGCCACATTCGGAGTCTGGTCCAGTCCCGGAAAGTATCCTGTCACAAGTGGGGCACTTTTGTGGTTCTTCTGTGGGAGGTTCTGGGTTTGAGGGGATGAGGAAGTGGCTCTGGTTATTTGCTTCTGTACCAGGTCGGGAGGGTAGTTACGGGATGCGAAAGCTGTTGTCAGGTTGTTGGTGTAATGGTTCAGGGATTCCGGACTGGAGCAGATTAGTTTGCCACGAAGACCTAGGCTGTAGGGAAGGGACCGTTTGATGTGGAATGGGTGGCAGCTGTCATAATGCAGGTACTGTTGCTTGTTGGTGGGTTTGATGTGGACGGACGTGTGAAGCTGGTCATTGGACAGATGGAGGTCAACGTCATGCAAAGTGGCGTGGGATTTGGAGTAGGACCAGGTGAATCTGATGGAACCAAAGGAGTTGAGGTTGGAGAGGAAATTCTGGAGTTCTTCTTCACTGTGAGTCCAGATCATGAAGATGTCATCAATAAATCTGTACCAAACTTTGGGTTGGCAGGCCTGGGTAACCAAGAAGGCTTCCTCTAGGCGACCCATGAATAGGTTGGCGTACGAGGGGGCCATCCTGGTACCCATGGCTGTTCCCTTTAATTGTTGGTATGTCTGGCCTTCAAAAGTGAAGAAGTTGTGGGTCAGGATGAAGCTGGCTAAGTTAATGAGGAAAGGTTTTAGGTAGGGTGGCAGGTGATCGGCATGAAAGGAAACGCTCCATCGCAGCGAGGCTCTGGACGTGCGGAATATTTGTGTATAAGGAAGTGGCATCGATGGTTACAAGGATGGTTTCCGGGGGGTAACACATTGGGCAAGGATTCCAGGCGTTCGAGAAAGTGGTTGGTGTCTTTGATGAAGGATGGGAGACTGCATGTAATGGGTTGAAGGTGTTGATCTATGTAGGCAGAGGTACGTTCTGTGGGGGCTTGGTAACCAGCTACAATGGGGTGGCCGGGATGATTGGGTTTGTGAATTTTAGGAAGTAGGTAGAAGGTAGGGGTGTGGGGTGTCGGTGGGGTCAGGAGGTTGATGGAGTCAGGTGAAAGGTTTTGTAGGGGGCCTAAGGTTCTGAGGATTCCTTGAAGCTCTGCCTGGACATCAGGAATGGGATTACCTTGGCAAACTTTGTATGTAGTGTTGTCTGAAAGCTGACGCAGTCCCTCAGCCACATACTCCCAACGATCAAGTACCACGGTCGTGGAATCCTTGTCCGCCGGAAGAATGACAATGGATCGGTCAGCCTTCAGATCATGGATAGCCTGGGCTTCAGCAGTGGTGATGTTGGGAGTAGGATTAAGGTTTTTTAAGAAGGATTGAGGGGCAAGGTTGGAAGTCAGAAATTCCTGGAAGGTTTGGAGAGGGTGATTTTGAGAAAGAGGAGGTGGGTCCCACTGTGATGGAGGACGGAACTGTTCCAGGCAGGGTTCAATTTCGATAGTGTCTTGGGGAGTTGGATCATTAGGAGTAGGATTAGGATTATTTTTCTTCGTGGTAAAGTGATATTTCCAGCAGAGAGTACGAGTGTAGGACAGTAAATCTTTGATGAGGGCTGTTTGGTTGAATCTGGGAGTAGGGCTGAAGGTGAGGCCTTTGGATAGGACAGAGGTTTCGGATTGGGAGAGAGGTTTGGAGGAAAGGTTAACTACTGAATTAGGGTTTTGTGGTTCCAGATTGTGTTGATTAGAATTTTGAGGTTTTGAGGGGAGTGGAGCTGGAAGTGGGAGATTGAGTAGATGGGAGAGACTGGGTCTGGGTGCAATGAGAGGAGGTTGAGGTTTGCTGGAAAGGTTGTGGAGGGTGTGTGAGTTGCCTTTCCGGAGGTGGGAAACCAGGAGATTGGATAGTTTTTTTAGGCAGAGGGTGGCATGCTGTTCTAATTTACGGCTGGCCTGTAGGAGGATTCTCTGAACAGCCGGTGTGGATGTGGGAGAGGAAAGATTGAGGACTTTTATTAAGGATAGGAGTTGACGGGTGTGTTCATTGGCTGAGTTGATGTGTAGGTGAAGGATTAGGTGGGTGAGGGCTATGGATTGTTCAGTTTGGAACTGGTATAGGAACTGATGGAAAGAAGGGTTACACCCAGAGATGGGAACTTTAAGTGTGAGGCCTTTGGGGTAATGCCAAATGTCAGACAAGCCTGAGTAAATAAAATATGGGAGTGTAATCTGGCTAGGGGAAGGCATGTTTGTGGAGGGAATGTAAATAAAACTTCATGGGGTCATTGTAGGGATGTTGTGAGGGTGACAAGGTATTAGAAGGTGGAAAGTGTAATATGAGGCTGAAATGAAAATGAATATAAAAATACACTCCTGGAAATTGAAATAAGAACACCGTGAATTCATTGTCCCAGGAAGGGGAAACTTTATTGACACATTCCTGGGGTCAGATACATCACATGATCACACTGACAGAACCACAGGCACATAGACACAGGCAACAGAGCATGCACAATGTTGGCACTAGTACAGTGTATATCCACCTTTCGCAGCAATGCAGGCTGCTGTTCTCCCATGGAGACGATCGTAGAGATGCTGGATGTAGTCCTGTGGAACGGCTTGCCATGCCATTTCCACCTGGCGCCTCAGTTGGACCAGCGTTCGTGCTGGACGTGCAGACCGCGTGAGACGACGCTTCATCCAGTCCCAAACATGCTCAATGGGGGACAGATCCGGAGATCTTGCTGGCCAGGGTAGTTGACTTACACCTTCTAGAGCACGTTGGGTGACACGGGACACATGCGGACGTGCATTGTCCTGTTGGAACAGCAAGTTCCCTTGCCGGTCTAGGAATGGTAGAACGATGGGTTCGATGACGGTTTGGATGTACCGTGCACTATTCAGTGTCCCCTCGACGATCACCAGTGGTGTACGGCCAGTGTAGGAGATCGCTCCCCACACCATGATCCTGGGTGTTGGCCCTGTGTGCCTCGGTCGTATGCAGTCCTGATTGTGGCGCTCACCTGCACGGCGCCAAACACGCATACGACCATCATTGGTACCAAGGCAGAAGCGACTCTCATCGCTGAAGACGACACGTCTCCATTCGTCCCTCCATTCATGCCTGTCGCGACACCACTGGAGGCGGGCTGCACGATGTTGGGGCGTGAGCGGAAGACGGCCTAACGGTGTGCGGGACCGTAGCCCAGCTTCATGGAGACGGTTGCGAATGGTCCTCGCCGATACCCCAGGAGCAACAGTGTCCCTAATTTGCTGGGAAGTGGCGGTGCGGTCCCCTACGGCACTTCGTAGGATCCTACGGTCTTGGCGTGCATCCATGCGTCGCTGCGGTCCGGTCCCAGGTCGACGGGCACGTGCACCTTCCGCCGACCACTGGCGACAACATCGATGTACTGTGGAGACCTCACGCCCCACGTGTTGAGCAATTCGGCGGTACGTCCACCCGGCCTCCCGCATGCTCACTATATGCCCTCGCTCAAAGTCCGTTAACTGCACATACAGTTCACGTCCACGCTGTCGCGGCATGCTACCAGTGTTAAAGACTGCGATGGAGCTCCGTATGCCACGGCAAACTGGCTAACACTGACGGCGGCGGTGCACAAATGCTGCGCAGCTAGCGCCATTCGACGGCCAACACCGCGGTTCCTGGTGTGTCCGCTGTGCCGTGCATGTGATCATTGCTTGTACAGCCCTCTCGCAGTGTCCGGAGCAAGTATGGTGGGTCTGACACACCGGTGTCAATGTGTTCTTTTTTCCATTTCCAAGAGTGTATATGGGAAGAGATAAGGGTGAACTATAAAGCAACTGGGGATCTGGTGCGAAAAATGTCGAAAAAGTGTTGGTTAAAGCTGAGCTATGTTGATCCTGTGGTGAACTTGAGTTGGTAAACAACGATGTGCACAAAGGTTAGGTGGTTGTGTTGCTGCCAAAACACGTTAACGGGTGGAGAAATTTGGGAAAATTTCAAAAAAACTGCGTGTAAATGTATTAAAAGGAGTGGTTTTGTGGTGGCAGACTATGAAAATGAGGCTAACAATTGTCTAACGAAGAAATAGTGACGTTAAAACCTGTGGGAAGCGGCTAAAAATTATCAGTGATGTGGGAAAAACGGAAATGGAAATAAAGCGAAAGTTCTTAGAACTAGCCGAAATGGTTGTTTAATAGGTGAATTGCAGAGAATTGTAAGCAATCTCCTTTGTACACTGATTGCATTTCCCTAATGATCTACCAATAAACCAAAGCCTACTACCTGCTTTATCCACAACTGAGCTTATATGATCATTCCACTCCATGTCCCTACCAAGTGTAGCACCCGCTTTTTTGTAAGTGTTTACAGATTCCAGCTGACTCACAAATATTATATTCAAATAGTGGAAAATCCAGTATGGAATGTAACAATATTATATTCGTAAGGTACTATTCTTTTTCATTTTTTGAAGTGCACAGTTTTATATTTTTGAACATTTAAAGCAACTTGGCAGCCATTGCACCATTATAAATCTTATCAAAGTTTGACTGAATATTTGTTCAGCAGTCTTTAATATGTAGTCTTAAGATATGATCGTCACAAATACTCTGTTGGAGGAAGTATGTGAAAGTATGCTAAATAGTGCACGGAACCTTTTGGATGTTTGTCAGAAGAATGTAGAACAATGAATTGCAATGCAAGACTGAAGCAGTAATGGAAGCTGAATACAAATACTGTGGCATAATTTAGTTACTACAATTCAGTTATGCTTTTTGACAAAGGCTATAATAAGCTAAGAGTAACATCTCAGTTCATTGTACATAATGACCTTCACTCAGTTGGCCATCAAATAAAGACTGATGGTGAAATAATCCATTATTGACAAGGAGATGAGTAATTATCAACAAAGTGAACAATGAAGAGGAACTTCACAATTTCACGTTTTATAACTTCCCACACTACTTTGCTTTAATTTTGAGCATTATATATTATTTTGTAAATGAATGATTTTTTTTGTAGCAAACAGTACCCTCCTGTACATCTTTTTGTATCTCTGATAGTTATTGCAATATGGCGGCAAGTGTACACGTAACTTTAAACCGCTCTACAGTTTTTGAGGACTTAATTTCAATCAAGTATTGTTTGTGACGAAACAGTGCTAAATGGAGTTAGAATATGCGTGTTTAAACATAAATGGTGCCATTCACGCTGTTATGCTCAAGAAGATTTACAAATACAGTGTAAATGTGACATAGAGTGTAACGGCCGTGAGATCGCGAGTGAAAAGTGCTACGTGGGAATAGAAGACAGCGTGCATGACGAACTTCAAAAAGAACTTGACATTATAAAAAAATATATAAAAACAATGGAAAATTTGGTACTAACCACACGGGAACTGTCTGAATCGTCAAGGCAACAAGATCTCATTAATGCTAGCCATAAAATTCGTAGGTATGCACAACCAAATGTACAAAGTGTAAACAGTACGACTGTAACTAGAAATATGAACGAACTGATCACTCTAAAAGACACAAGTGAATTAAACGCAAGAAAAGAAAGTGTTAATAGTGCATCTATGGATAAAAATATGAACAAACTATCCACACAAAAATATACAAGTGGATAAAACGGAGAAAAACACAAGGTAAATATTAGTAAGGAAAAAAAAGTAAACAACCACGTTATGCATAAGCAAGGATACAAGCAACAGACATATATTTTTGCAGATAGTCATGGGAGAGGAGTTACGGAAATTATGAAAAGAAATCACCCAGACCTTACTGTAACAGGCATCATCAAACCAGGCGCGCCATTACGCGAAATTCTGAAAAACAGTGACAACATATTAACGACGGGTAACAGCTGCATCATAATAGGAGGCGCAAATGATGTTTACTGTAATGAAACTTGGCTTGCAACGAGAATCAATCAAAAGGATGCCTCGAGTGCATTTCTACAATGTTAGTATCCCCAGGAGGCATGATCTGATGGAAAACTCGTGCGTAAACATCGAGATTGTTACAGCAAACAGGCTATTTGAGAAAATATGTAGAGGTTTCCAGAATACGACTTTCGTAGAGATAAACAGTGTTCAAAGACAGCACTTCACAAGACATGGTCTCCACATGAACGTAAAAGGGAAAAAGATTATTAGTGCCGAAATACTTAAATTTATTAATGAGTCATCTGTAATGGAAGTGTCTCCAATCACAATTCCGCCAAAACAAGAGTTGTCTGTAACAGTGGAACCATCATT
The DNA here is from genome assembly GCF_021461385.2 of Schistocerca piceifrons. Classification (NCBI taxonomy): domain Eukaryota; kingdom Metazoa; phylum Arthropoda; class Insecta; order Orthoptera; family Acrididae; genus Schistocerca; species Schistocerca piceifrons. The sequence goes on along the minus strand of NC_060145.1, from coordinate 321,846,483 downwards.
ATCTGCAGTAGAGCTACAACAAACACCAGTAGCAGCAGCAAAGGCTCAGATATTCTCACCAGCAGTGTCAGATAAACCAATAGCAGCAGAATCACCACAATCATCAGCAGAGCTGTCGTCATCAGCAACAGCATCCAGAACAGCAGACCCCATAATACTACCTCAAGGCAATGAAAATGCATGTGAGGAAAACATACAAAGGCCATTAGCCGCAGCAGCTAACAAAGAAGGGCAGTCACCAAGTCGGGGAGCACAGGAGCCACCAGCAACAGCAACCACACAGAAGAGGTGCCTGAGGCCTGGGAGACAACAGCAGAAGCAGCTTCCAATCAAGACAGATGCCTGAGAACTAGGAGACCAGCTACACTAAGTGAGGATTTTTTATGGTACCGAGTAAGCAGAAAGAGAACATGGAAAAAGATGTAAGTAAAACTGTCCATCTTAAATACCAGTGTGACAATAATGAGAGGAATATAAACACCGGACAAAGATACGATCCAGGTTTAATGACACAAACCGAAAAAAATCACTGCATAGTACCAGAAGCAAAGGGAGCAAGTGAAGTGCTTAGTATATTACAGGAAGGGGAACTATTACATTTAAAGCCAACTGTTAGAATACTTCACCAAAATGTTCAATACATAAACAATAAAACAGAGGAACTAGAGGTAATATTAAAGGAGTATAGGCCAAACATTCTAGTAGTTACAGAACATGGGCTAAAAGAAAATCACATAGGAATTTACAACTTGAAGAATTATGTGAAAGTAGCCAGTTTTTGCAGAACTTCCTATAAAGGTGGTGGGGTTGCCATTTTTTCTAACTATAAATCAACTAAAGCCATAAATATAACAAAATATGCTATAGAATTTAGCTTTGAAGCTACAGCACTGGAAACTAAAATTGCTGAGAATTTATGTTGTGTATTAGGTTTGTATCGATCACCAAATGGTATAATTAAAACCTTCTTTGAACAGCTGGAAGATATAATCCAACACCTCTCAAAAACATATGCTTATTTGATCATTATAGGAGATCTGAACATAGACACGAGTAAAAATACAGACAATACTAAGACCCTACTGGACTTATTGTGCATATACAATCTAAAAATAAAAATAGATAAACCAACCAGAGTAACAAAGCATAGTGAAACTATTATTGATCATGTAATAACAAATATTCCTACATGCTATTGTGACACACAGGTAATAAACTCCACATTAGCAGACCATTTTGCAATCATGATAGACATAAATATAAAGACTAGTGATTCAGTGCAGAAGATATGGGAGATGAGAAGACAGAACTACCCACATAACATAAATCTGCTAAAAAAGATGTTAGAGGCAGAAAACTGGGAAACAATATATGCAGCTAAAGATGCAAACACCAAATGGAACCAGTTTTATTCTTTATTCAATTATTATTATGATGTTACATGTCCTGTTAGTAAAAGGCTTGACAAACAGCAACAAAAAAAGAAAAGCTGGGTGACTGGAGAAGTAATCCATGCCAGAAATAATCTGAGAGTGTATTATGACCTCTCCAAACAAAAAAATAATGAGGCCTACAACACACTGTATAAAATAAAAAAGAAAGAGTACTGTAGTTTTATCAGAGAAACTAAAGCATCATTCATCAGGATGTCTATAGATGTCTATAGATAAGGGAAAGAACTATTCAAAAGGTTTATGGTCGTTCATTAATGGAGAGAGAGGAAAAGTAACAAATCGGGCAGAGGACATCTGCCCCTCTAGAAGTAGCCAATACTTTTAACAGATATTATATTACTGTAGCAGACGAATTAATAAGTCAAAATAAAACAAATGCAGTAAGTAAATTGTTAAACCCCCCACATACAAATCATACTATGGTTTTCATACCTACAACAGATGCAGAAGTGTCAAACCTAATAAAACAACTTAAAATTAAACAATCTTCTGGCTTGGATGGTGTTACATCACATCTCATAAAGGAATGCAGAGAATATATATTAAAACCATTGACACACATGCTGAATGCTGTGATAGAAGAAGGTATATTTCCAGATTCACTGAAAGTAAGTAAAGTGAAGCCAATATTTAAGAAAGGGAACAGGGATGAATTAGGAAATTACAGGCCAATATCATTGATCTCAACATTTGCTAAAATCTATGAAATGATAATAAAGAATAGAATTGTAAGTTTTATAACAAAGTACAGTATACTGCATTCATCACAACATGGTTTCAGAGAAGGGAAGTCAAAAAAACAGCATCAACAGATATAATTGAGCACATTCTTAATTTACTTGACAGGCAACAAAAGACTTGTGGGATTTTTATGGACCTATCTAAGGCATTTGATTGTGTGAACCACTCAAAATTAATGATGAAATTATATCAGTATGGAATTAGAGGAAAATGCTATGACATACTTAAATCATACATTACAAATAGGAAACAATGCACAGAAATCAGACATACTAGTGGGGGAAATATAACAAACTACATATCAGAATTACAAACAGTTAAACACGGTGTGCCGCAAGGATCTGTGCTTGGGCCAATACTATTTATACTCTACGTAAATGACTTCCTTAGCTATATAAATCAGAAACTTATAATGTATGCTGATGACACAACAATCATTTGCACAGCTGACACAAAGGAGGAGCTTGAGAAGGAAGCACTCCTGACTATTGAAAATGCAAATAAATATTTAACACAAAACAACCTGTTTATGAATCAGTCTAAAACAATGAATGTAGTATTTCAGACCAAGCATAGTGAAAATTATAATATAAATGGAAAGACTATTAAAGAAGTAACCAGCACAAATTTTCTAGGAACTATAATAGACAAACATTTGGCATGGGGGGAGCACATAGATGCACTGTGTAAAAAGATAAACAAACAGATCTTCATCATGCATAAAACAGCTAAGACTGTGGATGATAAAGTCCTCAGATCAATGTATTATGGACTTGTCTTCCCACATTTATCTTATTCAGTTCATATATGGGGAAATGCACAAGCTGGCTACCTAAAAAGAATATTCACAATTCAGAAAAGGGCAGTGAGATGCATTGCAAAAATACCACCAAGACAGACCTGTAGGCAAGCTTTTGTACACTATAATATTATGACAGTATATTCACTGTATATATACCAAAGCATAATGGTGGTAAGGTCAAGTGATAAACACCTCCTAAATAAAGATGTACACAAACACGGTACAAGAGGAAATGAAAATTACTACATGATAAACAGAAATCTAAAACTGTCTATGACTGCCCCAGAAGAAGCAGGCAAAAGGTTTTTTAATAAACTCCCCAAAATCATTAAAAAAGAAACAGATCTAAAATATTTTAAAAATCATTTGAAACTATATCTCACAGAGAAAGTATATACAGCTTGAGTGAATACTAAGATGGTGTTTAAATATATCATTACTGAAATGTACCTGTAAAAATTATCATTTCTGTATGTTTTTTTGATTTGTGTGTACGTATAATGTGAAATATGTAAAACCTTTGTATGATTATGGACTATTTCTGTTTAATCATTTGTTTCATTTTTATATGTATTGAAATCAAGTTTGATGTTAAAAGGCTATTGTATGACACACCCAATACTCTCAGCTGGATTTTCAGCTGGAGTCCATGGGCAAAGAATAAATAAATAAATAAATTTTGGAACTGTGAATTTAATGTGATGCTCTTGCAAGGAACTGAGATACACTACTGGCAATTAAAATTGCTACACCAAGAAGAAATGCAGATGATAAACATGTATTCATTGGACAAATATATTATACTAGAACTGACATGTGATTACATTTTCATGCAATTTTGGTGCATAGATCTTGAGAAATCAGTACCCAGAACAACCACCTCTGGCCGTAATAACAGCCTTGATACGCCTGACCATTGAGTCAAATAGAGCTTGGATGGTGTGTACAGGTACTGCTGCCCATGCAGCTTCAACACGATACCACAGTTCATCAAGAGTAGTGACTGGCGTATTGTGATGAACCAGTTGCTCGGCCGCCATTGACCAGACATTTTCAATTGGTGAGAGATCTGGAGACTGTGCTGGCCAGGGCAGCAGTCGAACATTTTCTATATCCAGAAAGGACCATACAGGACCTGCAACATGCAGTCATGCATTATTCTGCTGAAATGCAGGGTTTCGCAGGGATCAAATGAGGGGTAGAGCCACTGGAAATGTACTGTCCACTGTTCAAAGTGAACAAGAGGTGACCAAGAAGTATAACCAATGGCACCCCATACCATCACGCTGGGTGATACGCCAGTATGGCGATGACGAATACACGCTTCCAATGTGTGTTCACCACAATGTCGCCAAACACGGATGTGACCATCATGATCCTGTAAACAGAACCTGGATTCATCTGAAAAAATGACGCTTCACCATTTGTGCACCCAGGTTTGTCATTGAGTACACCATCACAGGCGCTCCTGTCTGTAATGCAGCATCAAGAGTAACCACAGCCATGGTCTCTGAGCTGATAGTCCATGCTGCTGCAAATGTCATCGAACTGTTTGTGCAGATGGTTGTTGTCTTGCAAATGACCCCATCTGTTGACTCAGGGATCGAGGCGTGGCTGCACGATCTGTTACAGCCATGCAGATAAGATGCCTGTAATCTCAACTGCTAGTGATGAGAGGCCATTGGGATCCAGCACGGCATTCCGTATTACCCTCCTGACCCCACTGATTTCATATTCTGCTAACAGTCATTGGATCTATACTAATGCAAGCAGCAATGTCGCGATACGATAAACCGCAATCGCGATAGGCTACAATCCGACCTTTATCAAAGTCAGAATCGTGATGGTACACATTTCTCCTCCTTACATGAGGCATCACAACAATGTTTCACCAGGCAACGCCGGTCAACTGCTATTTGTGTATGAGAAATTGGTTGGAAACTTTCCTCATGTCAGCACGTTGTAAGTGTTGCCACCGGCGCCAACCTTGTGTGAATGCTCTGAAAAGCTAATCATTTGCATATCACAGCATCTTTTTCCTGTCATTTAAATTTTGCATCTGTAACACGTCATCTTCATGGTGTAGCAGTTTTAATGTCCGGTAGTGTATTTGTGTCTGGGAGGATTTTCTAATACCTGCTGCTATCCATCTATATTTCTTTAGCTGCGGCTGTTGAAGTGATCACTTTTGAAATTACCTCCTCAAAAATTAATTTAAACAGTGCGCAGAATTTTAAAAAATCTGCTACTACATCGTTTTTCATAGACACTTTATCCCAGGTTTGTTTTACTTTTATGGTATTCAAATAATGATCAGAGAGGCCAAGATATTTTATAAATACTTTACAGTTTTCCTTGTTGATATCTGCAAGTACAGTATATCCATAATTAAAGCTCCAGTTTCAAAACAATATAGAAAGAGGACCACTGCTCAGAATGATGTCAGATTTGAAGAGCATATTATTGATGCAGAGAGAAACACCATGGAAAAAATTTTGTTACCAAAATTTGACCAACAGATGGTGCTTTAAGTGTCAGAATATGCACATCAACAGACGTGTGGCACACAGCTTTTCTCATTTTGCAGCTGAGATGCACAACATGACTCTCTCCATGGAGGATTGCACATTGCTGGTGAAGCTCTTTTACATGAACTGTGACTGTGTGCCAGTAGCCTGGTAGAAGATCCAGGCACTCAAGAGTACAGAAAAGCTACTGGTCCAATATCTGCCAAGAGTCTAGAGTGAATGATTACAAAATTTGAAAAGACGGGATTTTTGAAGTGCAATGTGGCACAGGGAGGAAAGCAGTTGATCTGACATCTGCTGAAGATATGTGGCCACAGCACTGTAGGAGGGGTTGAGCGGTGGTGTGCAAACATGCAGTGCATGTTTGACATGCCTGCAAGCATGGTGCATAAAATCCTACAACACATCCTGCATTGCTATCTATACAATATCACCCATGTTCAGGAGTTGCTTCCTGCTGTACTGCCAGCAAGACAAACGTTTGCTTTGGAATTTTTTGCTCACTTGGAAGTGGGCAATGAATAGCCATGGAACACTCTGTGAACAGATGAAGCCCATTTCCATCTCAAATAACATGTCAATGCGAATAATTGCAGAATGTGGGCAATAGAAAATCCACATGCATATCAATTGGTACCACTTCATTCTGAAAAGGTGACTGTGTGGTGTAGGTTGACAGCTTTGTTTTTTTCACAAGAAGATGAGTCCTGCGAGTCTCGTTACCTATAACATCACTAGTAAATGCTATCAGTGTTTTGCACATCATCATTCCAACCCTTCAAAAGTGTGGACATGTGAGTAGGATCGTTTTTATGCAAGGTGGCACTCTTCCACACATTGCATAGCCAGTGAAGCAGCTGCTGCAGAGGTATTTCAGAAATGCTAAAATTATCAGCCGTCACCTCCCTACAGCCTGGCCGTCCAGAGAACCAAGTCTTAATCTGTGTGACTTCTGGCTGTGGGATTATCTGATAGAAAGCTGAACTGAAGGCGTGCATTGCACAACACATCCTGAACATGACCCCTGAGACACTCCAGTCTGCTGTGAAACAAGCTGTTTCTCAATTTCAACTTGTGGCAGAAAATGGTTTTTGGCCTCAGGGCAATTAAAAACTGACTTTTCTCATTCAACATGGTAAGACCTTTTGCCACAATGGATGGGCTTACCTTACTAATAGTGCCATAACTGTTGACTGCCTAACTTGTGCAGTCAGACACATTGAACAGTACAGATGTTGTAACGTGCAATTCAAACCATAGCCATTGTATTGTGATTTATCTATCATTTGTACCAAAGTCCATTTATGTTAAGACACTTACAGTACCATCTATCAGTAAAATTTGCATTAAATTTCTTTTTATTCCATGATGTTCCCCCTTGAGTCAATAACATGCTGTTCAAATTTGACATCATTCTGAGAAGCAGTTCTCTCTCTACAGCATTTTGAAACTGGAACTTTAGCTACAGGCACTCTGTATGTGGTCTGAAATTGATGGTGAACTGCTTGATACCCTGGTAGCAGTGTTTACCATTTGTGATAACCCAAAATTTTTCTTATGGTTTAGGAAGTTATTACTAATTTCACCCTTAAATCCTGCATTAATATTCCATGTCTCCTCATATTATTAGATCAGCTTTGGAGGCTGAGCTCTTTCCAAAACTTCACTTAATTTGTTGAAGTAAATGCTCACATTTACGCTAAGTGAGTGGTACACACTCAGAATGATTAACTTTTTATGAATTCCGAGGTTTGTTACTTCAACGGCTGCAAATTCAAAATGTTTTTCTACACTAATTGTAAAAAAAAAAAACAACATACGTAATCTCCCAACCTTTAAGGTAGTTCGGCAGTTGCAACTTACACATTCATATGAAAATAGCACTATATGCTGTATTTCAGTGTCTCTGCATCAGTGCTCTGTTATTCATACCACTGCACTGATGAAAGCCTGTAATACGTCTTCAAGCCAGTGAATTTTGTTTTTAATAGAGTGCATATTTTGATGAAAAATAGGTAATTCTGAGGATATTTCTGCAATGTTTGTCCTTATGATTTTGATTCTTTTCTAATACCAGGTGACTGCACACTCAAGTATATTCTACCTTCCGTGTACACATTGAAGAAATTTCTAAAATGGTTGAGGCATCTATAAGGGAGGAAAGCCTATAGTCATGATGCTAAAAAAGGCCTAGGCCTTTTACCTACAACAACAAGTGTTTGAGTATATGTGGTCCAATACCCAGTTGCTATACTCTCACCAATTAATCCATCAATCTTCCCTTTTCAGTTCTGTTGAGGTGCAGGTCATGCCTTGTGTACCCCATCTCCTGACAGTCTCCACCAGTACCAGTGCAATGTGTGCCTGGCCAGGAGTCAGCACAATTTCCAGCCCCACAGTGACTCACTTTACAGTGCTGCCAACAAGTGGCCAATCGTGTTGCTGGAACAGATAATCATGGGCGCATTGATGTTACCAATTAGGGAAGGTATCTTGCTCTGTCACCCCTACATTATATGCCCTGTCCCTATCCTAACTGTTCCCTGCTCCACCATCACTATTTCATGAAATGCTTACACAAAGCCTGTAATTCTTCAATCACCTGGTTCAGCCCAGCACTTGGTTTGAAAATGCTGGTAGCTTGATACTATTCCCCTAGTTTCTCCTATAACTGAGGTCCTACACCTCTGCCATGACTTCTACCTAGCAGCAGTACTGTGGTGACACACTACAGCGAACCCATCTGCTTCAGCAAACAACACGTGGATAGGCCATGTGCAAAGCAGGCCTATGTAGTGGAATATCTCTTTGCCATATGCTGCCTTGACCAAGTGAGATAGTGTTGCATAGTGAGTGTCAACATTTCTGTGTGAACTTGGAGAACGGATTTGCTATGAGGTGCAGTAACGGTACTGTGGAGAAGACGATGTCAGTGGGACTGTACTGTACACTTCAGCTGAACTATGACTGCTGGCATCTGCAGACCTCACTGATCATTAATAGTAGAGCATTAAATTTTCTGTTCATACAGAGTAATTTCATACTTAATTGGATAGATAAAAAATCTACTCACCAAGTGGCAGCAGAACACACACATAAAAGACTGTTGGGATTGTCATGCTTTTGGAGCCAGTGGCTCCTTCTTCAGGCAGAAGGGTTAAAGGGGAAGAAAGAAGGGTGAAGGAAATGGACTGGAGAGGTCTAGGAAAAGGGGTAGATTTTGGAGAATTCACCCAGAACTGTGGGTCAGGGGAGACTTACCGTATGGGATGAGAAGAAAAGACTGATCGTTGGGGACTGCATCAGGCGAGATTTGAAAACCTGAGAGCTTAAAGGTGGAAAACAGGGTAGTATGCAGACAGGGATTACGCTTAAACATAATGCGTGAGATAATAAGAGTGAAAAGCTAAGTGCATTGTATGTAACAGAAGTGAAAGGTGGCTGTGAAAAATAGACAGGAAAGACAATGAAAGATGTAGAAATCTGAAATGGAGTGAAGCAAAGAGTAGTTACAGTGAAGAAAAGTTGCTGAGGTGGAAGAAATTAACATAAATTAATGCAAGTTGGGTGGCGGGAGCCAGGGACATGTTGTAGTGCTAGTTCCCACCTGTGTAGTTCAGAGAAACTGATGTCTGGGGAAAGAATCCAGATGGCACATGTGGTGAAACAGGTGCTGAGGTCACGAATGTCATGTTGTAGAGCATGCTTTTCAACAGGATATTACAAGTTGCCAGTATATATTCTCTGCCTATGCCCATTCATCCTAATTGATAATTTGGTGCTAGTATTGTTGGTGTAGAAGGCTGAACAGTGTTTACATACTAGCTGGTGTATGACATGTCATTTCGCAGGTTGCACTTCCTTTTGCCAGTTACATGGCTATTATAGATGGTGGTAGCAGAGCGCATAGGATAAGTCTTGCAGTCTGGACAGTCAAAGGGGTAGGAGCCATAGGGTAGGAAGATGGGTGCAGAAGGAGCATAGGGTCTGACACAAATATTTCGGAGATTGGGAGGACAGCGGAAAGCTATTCTAGGTGAGGCGGGCATAATTTCAGACAGAATGGATCTCATTTCAAGGCATGATTTTAGGAAGTTGTGGCTCTGTCGAAGTAGCTGATTAACACATTCCATACCAGGATAATACTGGGTCACCAATGGTGTGTTCTGAAGCTGTTTTACGGAGGTATCAGCAGTACCAGGATTGGATGTGATGGCTGGGAAATCTGTTTGTTAACTAGGCTGGAGGGGTAATTATGTGGAGGGAAGGTTGAGGTGAGAATGGTGGTGTATTGCTGTAAAGAGTTGGCATCTGAACAAATACATTTGCCTCGGATACTAAGGCTGTATGGGAGGGAACGTTTGACATGGGAAGGATGGCAACTGTCAAAATTTAAGTACTGTTGTTTGTTGGTAGGTTTAATGTGAACGGAAGTGTGTAGCTGCACTTCGGTGAGGAGTACCTCAACATCAAAGAAAGTTTTATGGGGTTCAGAATAGGACCATGTGAAATGTAATTGGGAGAAGGTATTCTGAGATTCCAGGAGTTTTAGCAGATCAGCCTCACCATGAGTCCATATAGTAAAGTTTTCATCAATGTACCTAAACCAAACCAGGGGCTGAAGACTTATGGATCCCAGGAACACCTCTTCCAAGTGACCCGTGAAAAGGTTGGCTTAGGAAGGAGCCATCCGGTTCCCATGGCCATACGCCTGATCTGTTTGTATGTCTGCCCCTCAAAGGTGAAGTAGTTGTTGGTAAGTATCCACTCTGATATACTGCACCTCATTTTTCCATTTAATCCTAATTTTCTAGATGCTTCTCCTTCTTGGTGATAGCAAAAGGGTAAGGTTTCAGACTGAAAGTCTCATGACATTTCAGGCTAAGTTTACATTAATAATTCATTACCTGATCAAGTCTATTTGAGAACACACCTTATTTTCCTGTATTATATTCCCCAAATTGTTAAACCGTTCTTTACTCAGTTCTGTGTTGGGCATTGATTTCTCCTTCCTGCAAATATCATAATCTCCTTCTGTTTCTGTCCCATTTGCTAACAACAAATTTAGAACATGTATTCTTGCCTCCAACCCATCATTAATCAACATTTCTTTGGAAATAGTAATTGTTTTACTTCTCTTCCTTAGTACTTGTAAATAACATTTCTCACAGTTGATTCCAACTTTACACTTCAACATCTAGTCTTTTCCTAAATGTAAATTCCTACTGAGATGAAGACCTTTAAGAAATACTTGTTCAAAACTTGCCCCTTCTAATACTAATATTTATTGAATGTCAAATAAGGGAATACAAACTCTAGAAACAATACAGTTTCGGGACATCATACTGATTGATTTTTATCTTTTAATACATATTACATTTGTTTATATCCAAATAACTGTGTTACCGATATTTTTTATCATCATTAGATCACTTGTGATTTACCTACAACTGTGAGCTTGACATACCTGTGAAGTACTTTTCATAAAGATAAAGAACTCATATAGGAAATAAAAGGATTTTCAGTAAAAATTCTTTGTAGTTGGTCTGTTAATTTGATAGTAGGAAGGGCTGGCATTGGCTAACTTCAGCTCAGCGTAAAGTTTTTTTTTTTTTTTAATATAATGATGTTCGGTGGCTGTTTACATAGCATCTTAATTTTTGTCTTGTATTATGCTGGTCTAGGTCACAGTTTAAGTTTGGATTTATTGTTTTCAGAAGCAGAATTAATTTTATGCCTATATACCAATAATGGTTAACACACCAAATTTTGGAAACAGGTGCCAACATGATACTTTACATCTGGCACCTCAAGTAATTCTGATAGCTTTTTTCTCTAGTTTTAATGATGCACTTAGGTTGGTCTGCACTTTTGCGCCCCATACGACATGGTTTAAATTTGATGAGAATTATGCATGGTAAGCAGTTTTTAGTACACATACATCATTACAATATTTGATATTCATGTTTATGACAAACATGTTTTTAGTAAGCTTACAAACTAACAAATCTATACGCACGTCCCATTTGCGGTTGTCCAGGAATGAGATTCCCACAAATTTTGTCCATTTTTGTGACATTGTTTCCTATGGATAATCTCAATTACTGAAGTCTTTGAAGCACTTACATTTAGATGGCTTTCATTAAAATACTTGACTATCTCATTCTTAACACTGTTGCACAGCACCACCAGACTGTCATAGTGTTCATGTTTATACACAACTGATGTGTCATTGGCATACATGATTTTGTTTCAGGATTAGGAGAATAGTACTTTTAGGATGTTGTAACAAATTGATATTGTGCTCCTTACTTATTGTTGGCTTCTGGAACCTTTGAAGCTCACCACACCTTTTCCATGGAGGGAGCATTGGCTTGCCATATAATGGCAATAATGCCCCAGTGCAAATGGTCACATGCCATCATTGTGTGTGCAGTGGAATGATTTTTCAGCTTCAGCATGGACCAGTCATGTGGAGCTGTGTCATGGATAAACAGTATGAAGAATTTGCTACACAGTATAACTAACAATTGAAAGTGTTGTCAGTTCATAGCAGGAAAGCATTTGAGTAAACCTGTTATTTCGTGGAAAGCTGTGCAGGATTAGTTTTTAAGGCTTATGGTTGAACAGTTTCATGTTTGTGAATCAGTAATTATTTTGGAGGAACATAGTGATAGTAGAATGTAAATCAGTGATTATCTGTTTAATTAATGTGGAAACACAATGTAGCAGTGGTTACTTAAGTATGAATGTGAAACAAGCTTAACTGTTAACACAAGGCTGTAGGAGTTTGGGCATTGTTAGAGAAGTATGTTAATGGTAAAGAGACAATAAAGCAAAATTCAAAGTCATCTTTTCCATGTAAATGTAACTTAAATATTTGAAATGTATAAGCGACAATTGTTCATATTAGGCACACGGTCAAGTTTATTTCATAATGAAGTGTGTTCTCTATGTAAAGCTCCCATACTTGAGTCCAATACGTGCAAAATTAATCTGAAATAACCAAAAGCAGGAGGAGTTTTACAGCGCTTCACATCATTAACATAAATTAAAAAAAAAGAAAGGTGCCTCAATGCGGAACTTCAACACACTCAGTCATTCTGAATTTCAAAGACCCACTGTTTGGTTTGTTTTAAGCAACACAAACTGTTTCCTGTTTCTTATTTCTGATTTAATTAACTTGCGGCTAGTTCCTCTAATAACCATGTTCCACAGCCTGACAAGTAACATGGTGATGTTGACAAAATCAAAAGCTTTTTTCTAGATCAAGGAACACTCCACTAAGATACTCCTCCTTCTCTGTGGTAGTTATTATTTCATCTGCTAACATAAATTCCATGAAGAGCTGTTTCCTATTAGGTTTGTTTGACTTACCAGTATCTTCTATAATTTTTATACCAGTAACGGGTGCTCTACTGATTTTTTCTTTGTTTTTGAATAGTTCTTACGTAGATTCTGAGATAGCAGTTATTTTGCTTCCTGAGACAACCAATTTGGTCAGTCTTTATGCTCATACAATGTTAATATATGGACAAGGAAAAAAATTCCCAGATTATTCCTGGATATCCCATTTAAAAAATATACTTTTTTCCAGGCGAAAATACAGTTTTTGCATGCTAGGTGTCAGTAGGCTTTCTGCAGATTTTTCCCCTGGAGTTGTGAAACTTATCAATCTTTTGAATGGTTAACGTTTTATACACTGGCGTCCTTTTGTAAGCCAGTCATATATCATGTCATGTGATCTCGCCAGCTGATCACAGCAGATATTCAGAGCAAAGGACACGTGTTATAGTCAGCCAATAGCAAGATAACTGTTATGGTGCATGAACACACAAATAGGAAAAGTTAATGGTTTACATTAATATACATAGTATAGCTACAAGAAAAGCTAAGTTTACATATATAATATTGGTCTCGAAGATTAATAAGCTAGAAGAGAAGCTAAGCTTCACATTTAATATTGATCTTTTCTTGCATGTGTTATACCTTAAGATACATCACACAATTGTGCCAGTAAAGTCAAAATAACGACATAAATGTCTGGTCTTCTGGGCTCGAAATTCTTGTAAGTGGCTGATCCTCAATGTGTTCAGTTTTAAACACTTTGTGTTTCATCCCACTTTCTCACATGTAACATAATTCATCTTACAGAAAAAGAAATTTACTTTGAAAGTAACAATTTTTCAACCATCATGCGCAATACTATCCTGAGATTGTTAGAAATAGGTTCGATTTAGCAGTTGCCAGAGAATGCCAGAAAACAGGCATTATTGTACATGTGCAGCTGCAGTGGTGTAGGAAGCCCGCATGTACATATGTATAAAGTACTAGAGAGCTTACAGTATGCCATAAAAGAAACAGGACTCCAAGAGCATCAGAATTTCGTAAACCATACTAAAACGCATAATTTGTCTTGAAGTACACATTAGTTTTTCCAGATTCACAATGAAGTAGGTCCCATCTGATGTTAAGCTTTTCAGTGTGGTTTTTGGGATGTAAATTTTCTTGCAGTACCAGTTCTGTGCTACCTCAAATTTGGTTCTTTATTATGGCATAATGAAAACGTGCACTTGAAATTCACAAACAGTTGGAACTAGCCAATACTGTGGAATGAAACACTTCATTTCAAATAAATTGATTGCCTCAGTTGAAAGATTAAGAAAGCCAAATTTCTTTAGCATACTGACAAAAATAACTTCATTGTTCTGCAAGGCTTTAATGCTTGACTGATAATAACTTGGAAATAAAATAAAATCAGAAAACAGAAACTAATAATATATTTCTGCCCTCACTAATTATGTGAATGTATTTTAATTCACTTGATAGCTCCCAGCTGCAGAAATCAGTTTTGTTTTCATTTGATGTGGGAGCTGTAAACGAAGAGGAAACAGTGAAATCACTTAATGCAAACATGGGTTGGGTGTAGGCTAATCCCCTCCCCACAGCTCAGACAACTCTGCACATGCACAAATCTGGCAGCTAGGCCGCGCGAGAAAAATTTTTCTCGTAAGCATCTGGCGGTTTGCTGCTACTGCCAATACTGCTAGCAGCCACACTTCAAGTGGCGGGAAGCAAGAGAAGGTCCTGCTCATATGCGAGTCAACTGCGCATGTGCATGATCCCGCTGGTAAATGGTCAAATGAACCTAATGTAAACAGTTGTGATGTCATGCTCATAGAAAGCAGTTTATTGTTACAAAGTATTACATAGTCCTCATTCTAAGGCCTTTGACATATTTTTGCTGTTTACAGATGCTTGTGCGTGCACAGTGTTTTGTTGTTGTAAATGGCGCATTTCCTTTGCCACTAAAGTTTTATTTTTTTTCCTGTCGTTTATATTTTATTGCTGCAGTATCATTCTCCAGTGGCAGGATACAGTAACATTCTTTGCTAGAGAATCATTTCGTACCAACCACAATCACAGAAATTTAACTGAAAGCTAAAACAATGAAAAATTCCCAGAATTCCAAAACATTCTTGGGTTTTTTCAGTTTTCTCCCAGATGAAAAAATTCCCAGGTTTTCCCCATATTTCCCAGTTGTCCCGTGTCATATGCAGTTTGTCGTAAGACTGTAATAATAATAGACTCCCATACTTTTGGGTTCTTCCTGTACCATTTCTTCTTGTAGCAAATCTTTTTCAAGTTACATACTATAATGTCACTACTTTCTGGAGATCATTTTTCCAAGTTTCTGTTTGTAGACATGTTCCCTATATCTTCCCTGTTGTTATAGCCGCGAGTGACTTGTGAGTGCTGCATGGCAGAGAATGGCGACGCGAAGCCGCCAGGCGGGGGAGCTGCTGGAGGTAGCACGAACAGCAAACAGACAGGACAGACAAACAAGTAGGGGATGACAGACACTGTGACTGACCAGAATGTGACATGAGGTAAGCAAGCAAGAACTGAGATAATAAACATGGTGAGACAACAGCAACACACAGAACTGGAATGCAGTATGGCTGAGATGCACATGCGAACTATGGTGAGTACCAGACTGCTGGGGTAGTGCCGTGTCGCCGCCTAAATACATGACCGCGGGAAGTGCGATTGGCCACACACTTTACTTGGTATGGAGAATGGCGCACTCACACAGTGAGGCTCACAGCACAGGTGCACGTTGGAGCACAGAGATCCCTAGTGGATGTCCAGGTCCGTACGCTCTGAAACGCATTCACGTTCTGCACCTTCTGACACCAGATCCCTCCCCCCGATACCTGTGTGTAGGGACAAAAATGCCACGGACGATGCTGTGGTGGGTGGAAGGAGGGAACGGAGTAGACCCTGTGTCATCAACCACCAGTCACCTGAGGGCAGGGCATTGCATGGGATCTCTGATCCTCGTGGATGTGGGAAGGAGTGTCAGCATGCCTGTGTGGAGCCATCGGCCATTGGTAGTGGGGCCGAATCAAGGGGATCCTGCACACCAAAAGGACGCAGGGGATTGGGGGTCATGGGGTGCCATGAAGGGGTACAAGGCTGGAGTTGCTTATGGTGGTGGTGCTTGAGCCTCTTCCGTGTCCACACCAGCATCACACACCGCCCGTGGGTCACGACTACTGTGGTGGGAGTCCAAGCGGCCTTGCCCATATGCGAGTGGGCCCACGTGGTCATGCCTGGGGTGTAGTGCTGAGAGAAGTAGGGCTCAGAAGGCGACAGCGTCAGCAGATGGAGCAGGGTCCACGGTTGCCGCACATGGAGGAGTTTGGCCAGACTATGACCATCAATCAGCATGGTGTGGTAAGTGCTCAGGGATAAGGTGAGGGCTGACACGGTGGCAAAGGATTTGACCGCTTTTGTCAGCTGTTGTTTAAATGTCCTGACCTGTCGTTCTGATGTGCCATTGGAGGACAGATGGGACAGAGGGGTGCAGATGTGTTTCATACTGTTGGCCTCACAGAATGTGTGGAAGGAGACTGCCATGAATTGGGGGCCATTATTGGAGACCCAGGTCTCGATGACGAGAATCTGAGCCGAGGCTGTGAGTGTGGCATCAGTTGTGGTGGACATCATGTGCAAGCATAGAGTATGCATTCACAATGAGTAGCCACACCGATCCCAAGAATGGGCTTGCAAAACAAGATGGATGCGGTCCCAAGACTGGTGAGGCATGGGCCAGGGTGCAAATGATTGCGAAGGGCTGACCTGGTGACACACACACTCTGTGCACCCATGGACCAAACATTTGATGTCACCATCAATGCCGGGCCAATACACATACCGGCAAGCCAATGTTTTCATACAGGACATCTGCCGGTGTCCACAGTGTGGCAAGCATAGGACATGGTGGCGCAAATTGGATGGGATGATCACTTGATGACATCAGCCTCCATGACCAACAAAAGGACATCCACCACAACCGAGAGCCTGGGTGAGAGGTGCCGCCAGAGGCTGAATTCCATTGTCAGCTGGCGAGTCAGACAAATGGGCCAACCATGGGTCATGTAGTGGAGAAACTGCCGCAGAATGGGGTCCTGGCATGTGGCAGAGGCAACATGCAGCTGTGACGGGAAATCCATCTAGTGTATCTTGGTGAGCCATATCAATGTGAAAGCTGATGACTTCATGCTGGTTGAACTCGTGATCGTCAGCATAACTGCGTAACAACAACATCCAGCGCTGGAGACATTGAGCAGTTCGCCCTGGGTGGTGTGTGTATGTGTAGGTCGAATATGGTACACAAAGACTTGTGATCAGTGGGGAGAGTGAACTTCATCCCAAAAAGGTACATGTGCAATTTTTGAATGGCAGACACAATTGCCAGAGCCTCTTTCTCAACCTAAGAATAGTTCCTCTCTGCTGAGGATAGCATCTTGGATGCATACACAATGGGCTGTTCTGTGCCATCCTCATTCCTGTGAGCCAGGACTGCCCCAATACCATAGGCGAAGTATTGGCAACTGCCATGGGGCAGTCCAGAGAGGAGAGAGTTTGGCAAGGGGCAGACTCGAGCATAGTTTTCAAGCAGAGAAAAGCTTGATCACAGGCAGGAGTCGAGTTGAAAGGCACAACTTTGTGAAGCAAGCAATTAAGGGGCTGTGCATTGTCAGCAGCCTGGGATAAAACTAAGTAGTAGTTAACCTTGCCCAAAAAAATCTGGTCAGATAAATCCTTGGGGTAGGGAAGGGTGTTGATGGCCTTGATGGCCATCTTTACTGAGCTAGTGCCCCAGATATTTGACTTCCGGTTGAAAGAAACTACAGTTTTCCAGCTGACAGCGTAAGCCTGCAGCCTGCAGGTCATGAAATAAGGTACTGAGGTTTTGCAAATGCTCATGGCGTGTACGGCCGGTGATGTCATGAAGGTAATTGACACAAGCTGGGTTGGGCAGTGTGAGCTGCTCCACGTACCTCTGTAAAATGGCCAGCGCCGAGGAAATACCAAATCGAAGGCACTTGTATTTATATAATCCGAGAGGCATGTTGATGACAACGATGTTCTGGGATTCCTCATCTAAGGGTAATTGGTGGTGAGCCTCTGCAAGGTCGATCTTAGAGAAGTACTCACCATGCACAAGTTTGGTGGGATAAGTTCCAACAAAGGACTGTGCATTGATTGTAACTCAAAAATCCCCACATAGGCGAAGGTAGCCATGGGGTTTCCTGATCACCACTAATGGCGTCACCCAAGCACTCACTTTCACGGACTCGATGATGCCAGCAGCCTGCAGTCCATCGAGCTCTTCCTTGACTGCTGGACATAAGGCCACTGTAGTGGGTTGAACCTGGAAGAACTGCAGTTGAGCATCTGGCCGGAGAGTAATGTGCTCCTGGAAGTCCGAAGCACACCCTAAGTCAGGCTGAAACAGAGAGGCATAGGCTGAGCACAGATCACTGAGATCTTCGAACAGGATGGCAGCAGTGGAAATGACCTTAACTTCATCAGAAATCGAAAACTCGAACTGTGTGAAAGCACTGAGTCCAAAAATGTTTGAAGCTGGGGGACTGATGACCATAGATGTTAAGTCCCATAGAGCTCAGAGCCATTTGTTTGAAGCTGAGGAATGGTCAACCACCAGTAGGGTCAGGAGTCAGGGAACATGTTTATAGGTGATCAGGACCGAGAACTGCCCCAGAGGGCGATAGAACCATCACCGTACGTGTCTATAGGTGGCCAGGACTGAATACAGCCCATGGAGGGCAACAGAACCACCATCGTATGTGACCAACTGCTGAGAGGTGGGAGACAGCTTTGGGTAACTCAGGCGGGTATACATCGCCAGATTGATCAAGGAGATGGTGGCCCCTATATCAGCCTGGAAACGAACATACATGTTAAAAATGTGGGGCGTGAGGAACAACTTCCACATCAATGACGTATCCAGTGGGATGACTGTTTGCGATATGTGCACAGTATCCTGATGCCCCGTGGGTTAGGCATGGGAGTGGTTTGAGCGGCTGCGACAGACGTATTGGAGATGGCTGTCTTTCTGACAGAGCATGCACATCTTCCAGTGACGGGGACAGTCTGCGTTAGAGTCAGCAGAAAGGCACTGTGGGCAACACAGAAGCGACCTACGCGACCGCCGACGAGGGACGACGCCACAGAATTTCGGACAAGGAGGAGTCTCAAAGACGTTGCTCTCTGTGGGCTGTACCACGCTGACAATGGCATGAGGGAGTTAGCCGTGGGGAAGACTCTATTGCTGCCACCTGTGACCTTGTCGTGAGACACTCGTTCGAAAACTGTACGATTTCAAAGGAGTGGGCTATGCGCAGAATGTCTTCCAGCGATGGGTTATTGAGTTTCAACACAGCTGTGTGGACCTCTGGGTCGGAAGCCAGTTGAATGACAACACTGAGAATCAACGAATCTGCATACGACCCCTATGCAATGCTGATTGATGCAAGTGAAGTCATATATTTGGCTGAGACCCTGCAAGTCCATAACCCACGAATGGTATGACTGACCGGGATGTTGATGGTTCTGGTGGAACTCAAGCCGAGACATCACAACACGATATCACTGGGAATAGTAGCTAATCAGCAGCACACATATCTCATTAAAGGAGAGAGCCATGGAGTCTGACAATGGTGCCAACTTGTGGAGCAGAAAGAGTGTGTCTGGAGATGCCCATTACACGAATAACGACCATTGTAGAGAGTCATCCGTGTCCTGAAACGCTGTGAAATGTTGTTTTAGATGATGCAAGTATGTTTCCCAGTCTCCCTTAGTGTCGTTGCAAGGTGGAAACGATGACGGACGTGGGGAAGCATCAGAAACTGGGAGACACGGGGGCTGGTGCGGGAGGGTGTCCTGTGCCATGACTTTGTCAGTCAGCAACTGCAAGGATTGCTGTAAGACATCTGACTGGTGCTGCTGCCATTGCATGAGCTGCTGCTTTTGCTCCAGGAGACAAACCAACTTAGCCTCCATGCTACTGAACCTTTTACCTCATTGACAATGTTATCATCATGAGTGACCAGTGAGTGGTGCATGGCAGAGAACAGAGGTGTGAAGCCTCCAAGCAGGGGAGCCACTGGAGGTAGTGCTAACAACAAACAGACAGGACAGACAAACAAGTAGCGGATGATAGACACTATGACTGACCAGGACACAACACAAGCCAAGCAAGCAAGAACTGAGGTGATTGTTTTCCACGCATCGCACGTGCCGAATTCTTGTATTCATGTTAACCTCAATGAACCCCCACAAGGACTGAATAATTGTATTTCCAGTTTCATTTAATTGTTTTAGTATTTTCAATTGTTGAAAATCTGGTTTTAATTTTTGAAAACACACAATCACAATATTTCATGCTTATTTAAAGTTTCCCCAACTGATTGACTACAAAGAGTTAACTATGAAATGTTGAATTTTTCAAGTTAAATTCTTAACTGATGCTTATTGTATTTGTTCTTATTTGGTTGCTTGTAGTAAGTAGTTGAACTTTTTGTTGAACCTAAGCCAAAATTCTCATAATTCCATGATCGAGAATGTATCCCCGTCTCATTGTTTACAGTTCATGTTTTTGTGTTTGCATGATCCTTGTCCCCACCACTAAACTATTTATATTTTCATTTCATTCACAGACTATCTCAGGAACAAAAATGATGTTAGAATTGGGGACAGAATACGAGTGCCACAGGGATCAGTATTGGATCCGCTCTTGTTCTTAACCTGCATAAATGATCTTCCAAACAAATGTAAGGTTTGCTGATGTCACAAGCAAGAAATTGGGAATCTGTACAAGTTCAAAAGAAAATGAAAAATATGCCTCATTAAAAAATGTTTCAATACATTATCTGAAGATCTAGAGTCATGGATTGGAACGTTCTGTTAAATACATTGGCATGTAACTGTTTTTGTTATAAGGCTGCATGGCAAGTAGTAGACGTACTGTAAATAGGGCTCTGTATTTACAGATTTAGGTACGTATTTTCTTTGAAAAATACCACTGCAGTCAAGTCTTATACTCCAAACTGAACTGAAGACTTCAACAGGGTGGTGGCATAGTTGTTTTTATGCTTGAGAAACTCCAGCATTCTTAAATGGGGTACTGCCACATGCCTGTACATCAATGCCCTGCACAACAATAAGAAGCAGAGTGGAACAATTGGACATATCACTTTGTGAGCATTTATTTACAGAATAATATGTATGAATCCATGTTTCATCTTAATAAACCAATGGTCACTTTAATTCTTGTGCCTCTTATTTTCATAAATATGTAATGTGATCACACTTTTCTGAAATTGCGGTGTCCCATTCATGCATAATAACTTGTTTATTCTAACAGTATTTCTCACAAAGGGAGGATGTGGTTCAGGCACGGGGATTAGAGTATGAACTGAATGATGATGCAGTTTAAGATGTCAGCTATTTCACAGTTGAGTCATTTGCACTGGAGTATCTTCACACAGGAGAGATCCCTGGTAATAAGATGAGGTCAATTTACTTACTGTCTATTAAAATAGTGCCCATATTGAGAAAGGTTAATTAGCTGAGCATGTATAGCATCAGCTCTGCATGCTGTAGCTTGTTGGTTCAATGTTAGCTTTATGTTAATTTAATTTTTGACTGTTTCAAAATGTGTTGGTGTATATGGCCAATAATAAGGCAGAAGAAAGTAGGATTTGAGTAAAATACTTGTTTATGGCTGTAAAGTTAATATAGAAAACAAATATTACAGAATGTTAAAGATGTAAATTTTATATATGTTCTTTGGACATGTCCGAAAGAACAGATACCATCTTCATATATATATATATATATATATATATATATATATATATATATATATATATATATATATATATATATATAAAATAGAGGGAAACATTCCACATGGGAAAAATATATCTAAAAAGAAAGATGATGAAACTTACCAAACAAAAGCGCTGGCAGGTCGATAGACACACAAACAAACACAAACATACACACAAAATTCTAGCTTTCGCAACCAATGGTTGCCTCGTCAGGAAAGAGGGAAGGAGAAGGAAAGACAAAAGGATATGGGTTTTAAGGGAGAGGGTAAGGAGTCATTCCAATCCCGGGAGCGGAAAGACTTACCTTAGGGGGAAAAAAGGACAGGTATACACTCGCACACACACACATATCCATCCACACATACACAGACACAAGCAGACATTTGTAAAGGCAAAGAGTTTGGGCAGAGATGTCAGTCGGGGCGGATGTACAGAGGCAAAGATGAAGTTGAAAGACAGGTGAGGTATGAGCGGCGGCAAATTGAAATTAGAAATTAGCGGAGATTGAGGCCTGGCGGATAGCGAGAAGAAAGGATATGCTGAAGGGCAAGTTCCCATCTCCGGAGTTCTGACAGGTTGGTGTTAGTGGGAAGTATCCAGATAACCCGGACAGTGTAACACTGTGCCAAGATGTGCTGGCCGTGCACCAAGGCATGTTTAGCCACAGGGTGATCCTCATTACCAACAAACACTGTCTGCCTGTGTCCATTCATGCGAATGGACAGTTTGTTGCTGGTCATTCCCACATAGAACGCTTCACAGTGTAGGCAGGTCAGTTGGTAAATCACGTGGGTGCTTTCACACGTGGCTCTGCCTTTGATCGTGTACACCTTCCGGGTTACAGGACTGGAATAGGTGGTGGTGGGAGGGTGCATGGGACAGGTTTTACACCGGGGGCGGTTACAGGGGTAGGAGCCAGGGGTAGGAGCCCGTAACTACCCTCCCGACCTGGTACAGAAGCAAATAACCAGAGCCACATCCTCATCTCCTCAAACCCGGAACCTTCCACAGAAGAACCCCAAAAGTGCCCCACTTGTGACAGGATACTTTCCGGGACTGGATCAGATTCTGAATGTGGCTCTCCAGCAGGGATACGACTTCCTCAAATCCTGCCCTGAAATGAGATCCATCCTTCATGAAATCCTCCCCACTCCACCAAGAGTGTCTTTCCGCCGTCCACCTAACCTTCGCAACCTCTTAGTTCATCCCTATGAAATCCCCAAACCACCTTCCCACCCTCTGGCTCCTACCCCTGTAACCGCCCCCGGTGTAAAACCTGTCCCATGCACCCTCCCACCACCACCTATTCCAGTCCTGTAACCCGGAAGGTGTACACGATCAAAGGCAGAGCCACGTGTGAAAGCACCCACGTGATTTACCAACTGACCTGCCTACACTGTGAAGCGTTCTATGTGGGAATGACCAGCAACAAACTGTCCATTCGCATGAATGGACACAGGCAGACAGTGTTTGTTGGTAATGAGGATCACCCTGTGGCTAAACATGCCTTGGTGCACGGCCAGCACATCTTGGCACAGTGTTACACTGTCCGGGTTATCTGGATACTTCCCACTAACACCAACCTGTCAGAACTCCGGAGATGGGAACTTGCCCTTCAGCATATCCTTTCTTCTCGCTATCCGCCAGGCCTCAATCTCCGCTAATTTCTAATTTCAATTTGCCGCCGCTCATACCTCACCTGTCTTTCAACTTCATCTTTGCCTCTGTACATCCGCCCCGACTGACATCTCTGCCCAAACTCTTTGCCTTTACAAATGTCTGCTTGTGTCTGTGTATGTGTGGATGGATATGTGTGTGTGTGCGAGTGTATACCTGTCCTTTTTTCCCCCTAAGGTAAGTCTTTCCGCTCCCGGGATTGGAATGACTCCTTACCCTCTCCCTTAAAACCCATATCCTTTTGTCTTTCCTTCTCCTTCCCTCTTTCCTGACGAGGCAACCATTGGTTGCGAAAGCTAGAATTTTGTGTGTATGTTTGTGTTTGTTTGTGTGTCTATCGACCTGCCAGCGCTTTTGTTTGGTAAGTTTCATCATCTTTCTTTATATATATATATATATATATATATATATATATATATATATATATATATATATATATATATATATATATATATATATATATATATATAGACACACACACACACACACACACACACACACACACACACAGTTAAGGCTTACCGGCCATTTGACCATGTTCTTCTGTCTGTATGCACAAACAGTGCCCGAACTCTTATGGGAACTGGCAGTAAAGCCGTGAGTAATGAGTATAATGGGCAGCAGCACTACGAATATAGTGTGTGACAGTAAGTTGCGAATGTGGGTCTCATGGGAGGCATGCCAGACATAAGTCCCTGCAGTTGCACTATCCTCTGAGTCCTTGGTGGCTCAGATGGATAGAGCATCTGCCATGTAAGCGGGAGATCCCAGGTTCGAGTCCTAGTCGCGGCACACATTTTCAACTGTCCCCGATGACTTATATTTATGCCTAGATGCAGCTAGGAGTATTCAGTTCATTGTGATGTAAGTTTACCTTCAATTTAATGAAAATTAAATCCTGTTGTGGGAAGGTGTCTTTCATGCAATGTTCATGGTGTGAGAATCATTTGTCTTGCCAATGTTTCAATGACAAGGACCACTAAAAATTAAATCCTAATGATAAATACATTTGTATGCACCTGCTGCATATTAAGTAACCAATAAATTGTATATTTTATTTTTGTTATCTATTTTATAACTAACATAACAAAGAAACTTTTCAACTGTTATCAATAGTGATAGTCAAGCAAGGATGAAGAAAGAGAGATAAGAAAAAGAAAGTTTATTTTATAGCATGGTCAAACTCATGCCCCCCAGTGTGATACCTAACAATTCTAACCACTACTCAATTGCTCTGTTAAGCAACCTATGGTCATTTTAATGGATCACAATGAAATTTATTTTGAACAGTTTTAAAGTAAGACACAGTGCAGCTTG
Source organism: Schistocerca piceifrons (assembly GCF_021461385.2). Classification (NCBI taxonomy): domain Eukaryota; kingdom Metazoa; phylum Arthropoda; class Insecta; order Orthoptera; family Acrididae; genus Schistocerca; species Schistocerca piceifrons. The sequence goes on along the minus strand of NC_060145.1, from coordinate 321,821,756 downwards.
AACCACTCAGTCCATTCTCTGAGCACCTATCCTGATCCCACACCCTCCATTGTCTGGGCAGCAAGCAAAGAAGTCCAGTTCTCTAGAACAAAAGCTGTGAAGTTTCACAAGGTTGGTATTTCGCTGTATTTTTCATAATATTTTAAAAATTGCTGTCAAAAAACACATTGATCCATATCACAAGTGGCATTTTCATTTGTGTATTTTGCTCCCTTTTCTTTAGGGTAAATACTCAAGTTCCACTCTCCTGCCGTAGTTTGCATGCCATCAACTTACTCAGCTTCAACATATTGCTTTCATGTTCTGTCATGTTTCCCATCTGCACTGTTGTTGGTTTCCCCTTCTGATCACCATCAAATTAAATTTTTCAGAATTAATTTGTTAACTGTGAATCCCTTGATATCATTTGTATTATAGATAGATCTATTAACAATAGTGACATGTGAAAATTTGTGCCACACCAGGACTCAAACCCGGATTTCTTACTATTTGTGAGCAGAGGCCTTAACCACTTTGGTTATCCATTCACACTCCCTGGACCAGCCCAAACTTCCACATGTCGCACTGTCTACATAATTTTATCATACTCCATTAAATTCATCACCAAACACATGCAACATTAATTGGATTTCATAACTTAGAGAATGAAAGAACAAGGAATTGAGACCAATGTTGTTATCATTATGTGACCACTTAGCCTTGTAATACTTACATGAATGCCTGAAAGAACAGACACTTGGTCATCCATGGCTGCAAAAAATACTTTGGCTAACTGTGAATTCCTGGCCATCAGCTATATTAGTTCTACTACCTAATAATTTTGAAAAGATTTCATACAGCTGTGGATCATCAGCAGGGTCTGTTCTTTCAGATATGCACGTTAGTTTTACAACCTAGGTGGGCACTTGAAAATAATAAAATTGGCCTCAATTTCTCATTGTCTTATTCTCCCTGTTGTGGGAATCCAAGTAATGTTACAAGCATTAGGTGATGAATTTCGTGAACTACAATAAAAGGATGTAGACAGTTTGACATATGGAGGACTGAACCTGTCTGGGGAGCGTGCACAGTTAGATGAAGTGATTAAGGGAACCGATCATGAAAATGGGAAATCCTAGATTCAGGTGTGTGGCCTTATCTAAGGAGTGAGGTGCCAAAGCAAGGCCAGTACCTTATGATGAAACTGCAAGAAAAGACAGTCACTGCAAGCTGCTACGATGTATGAGTGACACTGGCATAGCCCAGAAATGTTTCACAGTGATTCTTCTGCTTATGGCTGTGCACAGTACTGCTCGCCCTGTCTGTGATGACTGAGTAAGATGACAGCATCATGATCTAGTAGGCTAGCTCTATGATCAGTGTACTAGGTAGAACACGAAGTAAAAGTTATTGTTAATGGGAACTGATTGGGAGACTTTTATTTTGCCTATCAAATGATATGTTAATGTTCCGAGACAGTTGTGAATACTCATGACATTCCTATGGAAATTGATTGTACAAGGTTAATTCATTCTTTTTATCTATGGTGTGATAAAATGAACTAGTATTTTGTGTGTTATAGTATCCCCTCCGTCTCCTCCCAGAGGAAACCACATAACCCATCATTGTACCAGCAAGTGTACTTTCATCTGATGCAATAAAGCTGATGATGTCAAGGAATTCAAAGTTTGCAAAGTAATTCTGAAATATTCCATACTGCTGTGGTCATCAGCTGTGTCTGTTCTTCAAAGGCATGCATGTAAAAATTTAATTTTGTTAATAACAAGCTTTCACTGTCAGGTAACTCTGTGCAACATCTTCACTGGAGTATGGTTGTACCTAGTCACATGATCAAGTTAGTTCCTACTCCTGAAGCTTCTACAGTTCACTTTGCCGAGTAATAAATATTAATCTACAAACAGCAGATATACAACAGCTACATAATATAATTGAGGTGGTAGCTACTTTTTCCAGAGTAGCAGCTTTCTTTCCATCAATGTTAATATGTTCCTTGCCCTGTTCCACATCACTGAAGATCCCCCTTCGGGGGATTGTGGGAACACAATGAACAAATTAATGTATCAAATGGAATACTCTACTTCCAAGGTCATGCAGGTACGATGCTTTCCTATCCCACGATGGTTTTAGTTACATTCAAGGAAAACCATTGCAACCAGAATCAACTGCAATTGGAGTCCATGTGTTGACAACAGGGGTTACTGTGGACTATTGCAGATTGTAGCAGCAGGTAATGGGCCACACTGCAACAAATCATTCACAATTCATTCCTTGGAAGCGACAACAGATGAACAACCTCAGAATCCAGAAGCAACACTTCAATGTGCACCTCTGTTCACCACAGGTCACAGAAATTGGCATGGGTGCGTGAACACTGCCACTACATGCTTGAAGCATTGTAAAAGATCACATATTTTTGGCAGATGGTACTTGTTAATGCATGTTGATACAGGCAGTGGAAAAAAAAAAAAAAAAAAAATCACAGAAGGTGATATATGCTGCTTACCAAAGAGGCATTGCTCAGGCAGATGGCGGAGGTATTCTCAAGTGGAATATATTGACAAGAAATGAAATGAAATGAAATGAAATGAAGTCAATCATACTGTCACGTAGAAGATGTATTTAGATGAATGACGAACACTAACTTCACTTAATGAAGTTTGCTGGCTGCTGCTGGAGCTTCGAATTTTCCCTGGGTTGCAGGATCCTTACAGGGCTTCGTTCGAGGGTCGTGGACCATATCTCAGATCTTTCATCGTCTTGTGTGAAACCTTCAACTTCATAGGTAACATCAGACAACTGTTTTACAACTTTTTAAGGTCCAAAGTAATGCCTGAGAAGCTTCTCAGAGACACCTACCTTCTGAACAGGAGTGAAAATCCAGACGAGGTCATCAGGCTGGTAGACAACAGGGTGGTGGGTCACATCATACTTCAGTTGATCTTGAATGTAGGATGCTGTAGTTTCTCCTGGACGCTGTGCCCTGCACTTTAGTTCATCTACAGCATTGCACTTCTGTTGTGTGTCGCCGAATTACTTGTGCAGTTCCGCCTGGAATACTACCCAGCAGGTCAGCTCACGGGTGGGGGGTGGGGGTAGTTGATGGCTATCATCATCATCAAAGTATGCCCCAATTTCCTGTTACTTGTCTGTCATTTCTTGTAACCTTTTGATCTGGTAGTTCTACCTACTTGTTTGATTCACTGCCGCTCCATTTCTTCTTGGTCTATGTAAAGCTTATTTTACACCATATTCGTGTTTCTGTTTTGCATCTCAAATTATCCTTTGACATAAATATAATAGAGGGAAACATTCCACATGGGAAAAATATATCTAAAAACAAAGAAGATGTGACTTACCAAACGAAAGCACTGGCAGGTTGATAGACACACAAACAAACACAAACATACACACAAAATTCAAGCTTTCGCAACCAATGGTTGCTTCATTTTACAAATGTCTGCTGCTGTGTGCGTGTACGCGCGGATGGATATGTGTGTGTATGCGAGTGTATACCTGTCCTTTATTCCCCTTAAGGTAAGTCTTTCCGCTCCCAGGATTGGAATGACTCCTTATACCCTCTCCCTTAAAACCCACATCCTTTCATCTTTCCTGATGAAGCAACCGTTGGTTGCGAAAGCTTGAATTTTGTGTGTATGTTTGTGTTTGTTTGTGTGTCTATCAACCTGCCAGCGCTTTCGTTTGGTAAGTCACATCATCTTTGTTTTTAGATATATCCTTTGACGTAGGTTTTTTCTTTCTACAAATTGAAAATTAGTCTTTTACTTATACCTCTTCGATTTCTAAACTTTTTCACAGCTCTTGTCCAACTCTCATTTCTAATGGTAATTTTATCACTTCATCATGCAATGTCTTTTGGGTATCTTATCCCATTCTTTTTTTAATCACAAGTCTGTGCATGTTGATTAATTCTTTCATATTTGGTTAAAAGAGTCTGTTTTAATCATTTTTTATATTCTTTGATTACAGAATGAGAGATTTGCACAGTCAAATCTTCAGTCAAGGCGTTCATTTTGGATTGCATTAATATCATTAACAGTGTTTCAAACTACTACTACTATTACTACTACTACTACTACTACTACAAAATTGTCACTGTTTCTCTTGTCATCCAAACTGCGACAATTTTTGGAGAATTTCTCCCCTTGTTCTAGGAGGTTCCTACAATCACACTATATGTGAAAATTTGAAAGTATATCTTACGTCATACCTATGACATTCCAGTAAAGACTCATACAATTTGCTGTGATTCTAACTAAGAATTTAACACGTTGAATGCCATGTGGTCGCTGGAGACCACAGCAGAACCACACACTTGGCATCGAGTGGCCAATCACAAGCCACAGGCAAGCACTTCACACCACACACCATATGCCTGATCTGGCAGAAACGCATCCATCACTAAACATGCAACAGTCAACATCATATAATGATAATACTTCATGATCCAAATATTCCCCTACATCATTAAAAATTTGTGGAAAGAGTGGTTCTGTGGGTAAGTGCCTGAGGCTGAGTAGAGACCTACTCTGAGCATTAACTTATTTCTGTCACTTACCTTTTCTTTCACCTTTACCAATGATTTGCACACATGAAAATTAGCTAGTCGCACAATCGTTCCATAACATATTAAATTTTAAGTGCCCCTGTAACTGGCTACGAAGATAGTATGAACGTAAAGAGGAAGGCAAGCGCATACCATCTCCAATAAGAGTATGCTAAGGAAAGTACTGCAGTTTTCAAACCAACCTCTATGAACAGCTAAGCTTCACTTATGAAAAACCAATCTGACTGCACAGAATTTGTACCCATTTCAAAATGCTGAGTGTTTAATTATTCTATCACTGATTCACTTAACTTCACTGCAAATACTGAATTTTGAAAGGATTAAATTAATTTTTAGATTACAATTTTCTTAATATTTTATTTCATTGATTTCCATATGAATTTGCTTGCTTTCCATACAAACAATCAATCAGTTCTTCCATTTTGTGTGTCAGTTTCAGGATATTTACAGTGCCAACTCTAAATTGGTGGTCATTTGGTTATAGGTGTAGGTGTAGTGTCAATAATCAATCATTTGCAGTTTACTGATGTTTTAAAGGTTTTCCTCTGGCTTGAATGCCCACTTTAACAAACCACCTTGCCGAGTATCACCAAGGCCGGTCAGCCCTAACACAGTGAATTCCCTTTTTACTTCACTTTATGAGCAACATTTTACCTCGGACCACCACTTGTCTCCTACTGCTCTCATAAGAAATTGGATTTTGGGACACAATATGTAAAAACAACAGAAACAAAAAAATAGTTTATTTTACATAACTGTAATTTTCTTACAGATAGTATACAAATCTGATGATATTCTCTGATCTGAAATAAGATACTGGATTGATACAATGGACAGAATCTGCATTAACTTTTTTGAATGGACACTATAGCATAACCATTCAACAATCAACTATCTAGCTATAACATAGACCAATTATGTGTATACATGTGATGCCATTAATCAAACAAAATGCATATACAGCTCAAACTTTGAGCTATATGCCCAGTGGCATGCTTTCACTATTGGAACCAAGCTAATATATACCCATGCAATAAATGTCATTAAGAATTCTGAATTTTTAGTTAATAATGCCATTCTAAAAGATCACTGTATACATTTAATTGGTGTATAGTAGTTATATTTACTTCTTCCATTAAAAATATACTGTGCAGCATCAACACTCAGTGATTAAGTGTAATAATGAACACAAAACTGTCACAAACAGGACAAAATTATGTTGATATGTTGACTGTCAGTTTCATCTACAATCCAAAAACAAGTAAAATTATTTCTCTGAGAGCTAAATGTTCACTAACAAGTGTAAATTAATTTTACAAAGATCACTTACTTTTCGACATACATAATTTTCTTTACTCATTATACATTGATTGCAGGCAGTGTGCTACTATAAACAGTCACTCCACAAACTGTAGGCACACAGACAACTAGTATTAATGGTTATTAAATATTTACTGGACATTTTCAATATTAGCTTTGGAGGACATGTGTTTGATGTAGTTATAAGCATTTCAGCACTCCTTTGTTCCCAACTTCTGGATGACAATGTAGGTTCCCTGAGATCACAAATCTGCATTCTTTCTGACATTTCCAAAAACAGCTGTAACACCCTATGAAAGAGCGAAGTGAAATTCCGTGTGTTAGGACCTTGTCATGACAACTTTCCCAACTCTGAGTTCCTCAGTTAGTTTCACTTCTTCCAGAACAGATTCAAATGATACTGTATGGTGGATATTTGGACTGTAAGAAAGACAATATGTAAACAAACACCTCATACAAGTAGACAAAAAAATAGATAACTACAAAAAACCTATTCTATACATTTTCTGTATTACATCAATAAGCAACAGAAGTGTTGGAAACATTAAAGAGTTTATAACTTAGCTGTCAACCTCTGCAATTCTGGAGATTAGCCAATAATTTAAACACTTACCTCATTTTTTTGCAATTTTGTTCCTCCAGTACCTACTACAACAAATCAAAAATATGTTTTAAGGCTTTGACTAACAGGGAGGGCCTGATGCGTGTAAATATCAGTGTGTGTGTGTGTGTGTGTGTGTGTGTGTGTGTGTGTGTGTGTGTGTGTGTGTGAGAGAGAGAGAGAGAGAGAGAGAGAGAGAGAGAGAGAGAGAGAGAGGGGGGGGGGGGTGTTGCGTGAGGGGTGGAGTGAGGGGAGTATGGGAGGGGGAGTATGGGAGGGGGAGTATGGGAGGGGGAGTATGGGAGGGGGAGTATGGGAGGGGGAGTATGGGAGGGGGAGTATGGGAGGGGGAGTATGGGAGGGGGAGTATGGGAGGGGGAGTATGGGAGGGGGAGTATGGGAGGGGGAGTATGGGAGGGGGAGTATGGGAGGGGGAGTATGGGAGGGGGAGTATGGGAGGGGGAGTATGGGAGGGGGAAGGGGGGAGTGGGGGTATGGGAGGGGGAAGGGGGAGTGGGGTACTCAGGTGATCAGCACAACCTCCAGATCTATCCACAATAGAACATGTATGGAACCAGCTTGGACATCAATTCCATCCCAAAGCCAGGATCCCGGCTATCAAAGACTAGGTACAACAGTTGTGGGCCAGCTTGTTTCAAGAGAGAATAGAAGAGTTTTATGATTCCCTTCCTGTGACTGAATCAGTGCATGCATCCATCCACGCAAGAGTGGGCATAACATCATATTGGCAAGTGGTCTCATAATGGTAAGTTCTTGACCTGCCAAACCCACCCACCCAGCATTTCATATGCCAGTCCTGCCACAGGCTTACCGTACCCCATCATAGTCTGGGCCATCCGAGACGGCAGTCACGTCATATACCAATTCTGCCACAAACATTGCACAGCTTTTTATATTGGTATGACTAGCAACCAGCTGTCCACTAACATAAACGACCACAACAAAACTGTGGCCAAGAGCAAAGCAGACCATCCTGTGGCACAACATGCAGCTGAACATAACATTCAATGGCTGCTTCACTACTCAACCCATCTGAATCTTCCCCTCCACCAGCTTTTCTGTACTGCGCAGACAGGAGTTATCCTTACAACACATTCTCCATTCCCGAAATTATACTGACCTCAATCTATGGTTACCCACTGTCTCCACACCCTCCACCCAACAGTTTCCACCCCCTCTATCCTATCAACTCCTCCCTATTATCATCGCGTCACCCTCTGTGTGTGCTGCCCTCTGCCAATGCACCTACCTGACTTTCCCCATCCCAGCTCCTCTCCCTCATCACTCCTCCCACGCACCCTCCCGAGTTCCTTGCCTCACAGCCTCCCGAAGCTGCAACTGTTGGCAGTCTAGTACCTACACGCTCCGGTGGAGAGCACTCATTCATTTTGGCTGAGTGTGTGGACAGTTACTGGCTAACTGGTGAGTTAAGGGATTCAGTCCCTCAGTCAAGGGATGGATCATCTGCAGTTAGTTATAGAAAACTGATCAAATTTTGAAAATATGTAGGAGTGATAGAATCAAGGTACTGAAAGCAATATTGGTGCTACAGCTCAGAAATAATTAAGGGAGGTACAAGTATAAGAGAACACATCTGTGGCGCGAGAAATCTCAACTGCATTTGTCCCCACCATCTCAATTAAGGTTTAAGACAGTTACGGAGTAAGAAACGCTTTCTAGGCAGGATGATTCATAATAGCAAACGTGAGAAGACTAAATATATAATGAACATTTGTTGGACCAACAAGAATAAAATAAGGTGAAAGAAATAATTAGGTCAGTAGGTGGGTGGGGCATCAGGCAAATGTCCTCCAGGACTCAAGCATGCAATAGGGGCATCCCTCCGACAGTCGTCCTATCCCTGATCCATTATAGCTAACAGGAACACCACCCATTACCCTGCAAGAAGTATAAAAACCTGTTCAACTGTTCTTTCATCATCAGGTAGTATCAAGGACAATGAACCTTTAAGGTTTAGCCTTCTTCAGAACATTACTCCCAAACTGTAAAATATGGTGTAGTAGTAAAAATGGCCAACCACACCGTAGAGACAGTTGACGAAGGCAGCTGGGCAGAGCTGGTAGGGTCAAGCGTCCCCCCAGGCCCAGCATCTGGCAGGAGATGTCCCAACCTGCTCCCACCATGAAAGTAGTTTAAAAAGTTATTTCTGAGAATAAAACCACACTCTTGAAGAAAAAGAACAACACATTCACCCATCCATAATTCATGGCCTTTTTCAGGAAAGCTCATGGCACCTGTAACTAGTTATGAATGTGTGTGTTCATTACATCTTCGATATTCAACTCTTTGATTACATTCTACCACCTGCTGGGTGTAGACATATGCAGAGATTTCCATACCCTCTGTCTTCTCTACTGACTTATCAATGAACACTGTCCCTCACATCTCTCCTCGATCTTAACAATCTTGTCTAAACAACATGGAAGAAACATCTGCTCCCATCAGACCAAAATCCTTTCTGTCCCACTCCATCATTAAGCCACTTTCTCGAAGTTCATCTCATCAATAGGCAAATGACTCTGGAATAACTTCTCACAATATGTTAGAGAAATGAACTACATCTCCAGATTCAGAAGACAGTTAACAATGTATCTACTATAACAACAATAATGATTATTATTGTTCCTGTACATTCTTGTTACCCTCCGCATCCTTCTTTCCATCATGGTCTCCTTGATTTCCAAGTATTCTTAGCTGATGCAGTCTCCTTAAATTTCCCTTCCCCAGAACTTGCTATATCAGAAAACATCTATTTTGTACATCTATAAATTCTTCTTATATCTGCTCCTGCTGCTTACTGCTACTACTATTGGCAGAAGCTGCAGTACTACATGTACGGGGTTATTATAATAAATGATTCAGGCGATTTCACAGATTTGCAGTAGCTATATTATTTGACATATTGTCACAAAAACACACACACACACACACACACACACACACACACACACACACACACACACACACACACACACACACACCGAGAGAGAGAGAGAGAGAGAGAGAGAGAGAGAGAGAGAGAGAGAGAGAGAGATAGATACTCAAAATCTTTTTTCTTGGCATATTACAAGTCGACCATATATGACAAACAAACGTAAAATGTAAAACAACACTCTCAGGCACAATAGAAAACAAACAGGAGAAAATGCTGATTGGTGAAGAGATGGAAAGAATACACAGAGGAGTTGTATGCCGGAACACCTCTTTCGGAGGAAGTAATATGAAGAGAAGAGCAAGTAGACGAAGATGACAAGGGAGATGACATTCTGCAAGAAGAATTTGACAGATCTCTAAAAGAACTACGGGACAACAAACCAACGGATATTGATGACATGCCTGCAGAACTAATAAAGAATGCTGATGACAGCATGAAAATGATGCTGCTTAAACTTATTAGGTCCATCTATAACACAGGCGAGATACCGACAGACTTCCAGAAATGTATCATTGTTCCTATACCAAAGAAGGCAGCAGCTACAAAATGCTAACAGTTCCGAACTCTAAGCCTAATATCATGTGCATCAAAAATTCTCATAAAAGTAGTTCTGAAGAGAATTGAAGAGAAGGTGGAGGATATGCTGAGTGAAGATCAATTTGGTTTCAGAAGGGGATTGGGAACAATAGAGGCGATTCTGGCACTGAGAATCGCTATCGAAAAGCAATTACATAAAAATAAACCAACTTATATTGCCTTTGTAGACATGGAAAAGGCATTTGATAATGTAATCTGGCAAGAGATGTTCAGAGTGCTGAGGAAAATTGGAATAAAGTACAAAGACATCCGTGTGATACTCAGTTTCTATAAGAATGAGGTGGCAGTGATTAGGAATTGTCACCAGGAACAAGAAGCAAATATTAGAAAATGGGTAAGGCAAGGATGTGCTCTCTCTCCTCTTATATTCAATGCTTACATCCAGGAAGCTATAGACCATGTTTGAGAAACTACTGAGGTGGGGATCAAAATTAATGGGCAGTAGATAGACATGCTTCGTTATGCAGATGATATTGCTATGGTCATGGAGACAAGAGAAGATCGAGAGGAAGTCCTCAGAACAATGGAAAAAATTCAATGCAATCAGTATGGAATGAGAATAAACAAGAAAAAGACTAAAGTGATGGTATGCAGTACAGGAGCAGAATATGAACCTCTGAGAATGAGAATTGGAAGAGATGAGCTGGAAGTGATAGAGGAATTTACTTACCCGGAAAGCAAAATCACAAGAGATGGCAGAAGCCAGAAAGAAATTGCGACCAGAATACAAAAGGCCAGAATTGAATTTAATCAGAGAAGGAACTTACTCACCAGCAACAAAATCAGTCTGAAAATAAGGAAACATATCCTATACGGATGTGAAACTTGGACAATTGGAAGAGAAGAGAAAAGATGGCTAGAGGCCCTGGAGATGTGGTGCTATAGAAGGATGAAGAAGATCAGCTGGAGAGACAAAGTAACAAATGACTAGGTGCTTAGAAGAGTACAGGAAACCAGATCTCTGTGGAGGCACATCCAAACAAGAAGAGACAAACTTGTAGGACACATCCTACGACACAACTCAATGCCACTGGAACAATTGGAACAATAGTAGAAGGAGCTATCGAGGGAAGGAATCGGCAGGGGGGGGGGGGGGGGCAACCAAGGATATCATACATGCAACAGATCATGAATGACGTTGGATGTAACACATACGTGGAGATGAAGAGGAAGGCAGACGGAAGAGAGGAATGGCACTCTGCTGCAAACCAACCTCAGGGCTGAACACTAAAAGAAAGAAGAAATATGTGACCACCTACTGGTTCTTTGGACATCAAGCTTATAATAAAGTTCTCCTCACGTTCGGCACAGCATGTCCTCATCAACTTGTTCAAAAGCATAGTTGATGCAGCTTGAAGTTCTGGTAGGTTATTGGCGAAGGAGGTGTAAATCTTGATTTTTTCACACAATCTCCACACAAAAAGAATCACATGGGTATTGTTAGGCCAGACTGATGCAAATTCATTTCAAGTACAACATGCACTTTCTCAGTGCCTGTTACCATCTTACCTCACTGCTGAGCTCTTGTGGCAGATATGTGAATTGCAGATGCAAGACACAAAACTTTTTGTATTTATGTACCTAAGTATTGAGTTATGTCACAATATGTCCATTAATGCCAGCTACTGTGAATTTATGAAAACACTCACTTCAATCAATTATAAAAACCTTGTACTGCCGGTATTAACTTTATTAGTTTAGTCAGTATAATTTATTCACACTGCCACTTCATACATTGAAATCATTTTAATACTAGTTATCATATTAAAACTGTTATATCTTAGCGAACTATAATGTACATAAGGTACTGTATGCGTAAAACCCTTGTCCAATGTAAGAGAGGGCCTGATGACCCTAATCAATTCAGATTTTAAAAATAAAAATAAATAAAACCTGCCAATATTAGGGCCAAGAAATCCAGAAGACCATGCTTATCACGGAAAGTGAATAGGATGTGAACAACTCTCTGTAAGGCTCCGAAACCAAAACGTGTTACTCAGTAACTAAGACAAAACTATGGGCTAATCTCGTAAGACTGATGCAGATGTGGCACATGATGGTGGATTCTTCTGAGAAGAGTAGAAGAAGCACAATGCAGCAGTGGTCTCTTTGTTTATTAGATGGGGTAGAAGCCCCCAATATGTTGTTCCATCTCCGGGTCAGGACAGGTTATTTCCATCTGTAAGTTTGCACCTAGGATCATCAAAGCAAATGTTGGGCTAGTAACCATTTCTCCAGCCAACCAACCAACCAACCAAGGATACCCATATGACATGGGACCCACAGAAAGATAACTGAGCAGGTTAGTTGGTTGGTTGGTTGAAAGATTAAAGGGACCAAACCGCAAAGTTCATCGGTCCCTTGTTTCATAAACACACAGAGCACATTGAAACCATCCACCAGTCATTCTAAACACTAAAAGAAAAAATTGTGGGGGAAGAAAAGCCCCAAGGTCAATGGTAAGGCAACATGGAAAACAGAGCACAGCAACAAAAACAACATAGAGAAGAAAGGCAAAAAGAGAATTAAAACTGTACAGCAGAGTATCGTGGCTGGCTGATCACGAAAATAAAAGGATGAGCCAGCCACTCTGCGACACGTTAAAACTTCCAGCCTAAAAGATTAGGGTGGAGTCGAATTACAACACAAAACTAATTAAAAGATACAGCACAAAAGAGGGTGATGCAATAAAATTAGATGGACCTATAAAAGCCGCTTGCATGAATAAAACTTAAAACCCTATCTGCCATAGAGACATTGTCACTAAAAGAGATGATAAATCACCCTGGAGATTAAAAATTCGCCTGAGGGCAGTTAAAATAGGACATTCCAACAACATATGGGCCACCGTCATGTTTGCACCACAGCGACAATGAGGGAGGTCCTCTCAACGCAGCAGATGACCATGCGTCAGCCAAGAGTGACCAATGCGGAGCCTACAGAGAACAACAGAATCCCAGCGAGAGGCCCGCATGGAGGAACCCCACACAGTCGTCGTCTCCTTTACTCACTGCAGCTTGTTGGGTGCAGACAGAGTGCGCCATTCGTCTCCCCACATCCCAAAGACCCGACGGCGCAACACCGATCGGAGATCAGTTGCCGGGAGGCTGATCTCCAACGTCAGTTTGCGGTTAGCTTCTTTGGCTAACTTGTCGGCGAGTTCGTTTCCCGCTATCCCAACGTGTCCCGGAGTGTATATGAACACCATCGAACGTCCCCACTGTTCAAGAGTGTGAACGGACTCCTGGATGGCAACAACAATGGGATGGCATGGGTAGCACTGGTCAAGAGCCTGTAGACTACTGAGAGAGTCACTGCAAATGACAAAGGTCTCTCCAGTGCTGGTACGAATACGCTCAAGGGCACGAAAAACGGCTGTTAGCTCTGCAGTGTAAACATAGTCCGCATGAGCATAAGCGTACCCCAGACGGCCATCAACCATCGAGCCATCAGTATAGATAACCTCCGAGTCACGGTATGCGTCTAGGAGAGCAAGAAATTGGTGGCGCAAAACTGCAGGAGGAAGTGAATCTTTTTGCCATCAGGAGAGGTCCGGCCGAAGCTGTGGCCGACAAATACACCAAGGTGGTGTCTGAGGGTGGACCTGAAAAGCAGATGGAAGAGGCAAAGACTTCACTAAGGAGTGACCAAACACGGATCCCAATTGTACGGCCTGATCGTGGCCGCCGGTGTGGGATATGAACTGCCGCATTAGTGAAAACGAGACAGTAGTTAGGGTGACGGGGCGAACTAACTGAGCAGGCAATACAACAAAGGTCAGATAGAATTTTGTGAGGTAGCAGGTATCACACAATGACAACAACAATCAATATCCTGGAGTGTGTTCACCGAGTCACTACAAATCAAAATGCTGTTGCAAGATCTGTTAATAAAATTGAGGGCTATCTGGTATGCTGTAAAAAAAAAAAAAAAAAAAAAAAAACTACTTTTTTTTGGCAACGAATGTTGTCCCTGACCATTGGGAGAAGTAAAAGCACATCCTGACCTATTCTTGGATTTAGAGCTGTCAGTGTAAATGGGAGGAACAGACAGTGAAAGGTCATGGAGACAACTGAAACTTTAGGTCCTCACAACAGATCAATCACAATTCGTCGTCTGGGTACTAATAAAGGTTGAGGGTTTGTAGGAAGACATGGACTCATTCTAAGGAAGTTAGGTGGAGGCCCCAGTTAAGGGCCTCAAGGGACATTCCAACTCTTAATCCCACCCAAGACCTGGTGTCAGGAGGTCGAAGCCCCTTTTATGCAAAAAGAATTTGGTAAGACCGATGATTAGGAAATTGTAGGATTGTGATTGTGTAAGCGAGCAAGAGCTGGTACGATCAGAACTAAGGAGGTAAGATCCTCGCTTTGGCAAAGAGAATGTCTATGGGCCTACACTAGTAGGAGCCAATGGCCACTCTTACACCATGATGGTGGCTTGGATCCAATAATTTCAAAACCAAATGTACCACTGAGCCATAAACCTGGCAACTGTAGTCCATCTGAGACTAGACAGACAATATGCACAGTGTGAGCAAGGAAGCAGAGAGTGTTAAGCTTTCACATGCTGCTTGTCTTTAGTTGATGAGTATAGGGGAGCCACATCATTTTTTAATCAAAGATAAGTCACAAAAATTGAGACAGTGCAACCACTTCTTAGCCCTGGATACCCAAGTAGAGTTCTGTGGTAGGGCAGTCCATGATATGTGGACAGAAACGCACGGTAAGTTTTTACGATAGAGAATTGGAATCCATGGGAAAGAGTCCAATCAGAGGCTACTGTTTGGCTAAGGCAACAGACAGAGCAATATCAAATGAAAAAATTATCAACATAGAACACAGTGGCAACCACTGGTCTGACTGAGGTCACTAGCACATTGATGGCAATGAGGAGTGCGACACTCAGCATGGAGACCTATGGGACACCATTCTCTTGGGCTAGTGATGTGTTGAGAAATGTATCAATTGTAGCCCAGCAAAGCTCATGGGATAAAAACTGATTAATAAAAACCACTAGGGAGCCTTAAAAGCTCCAGTCATTGAGGATAAGTAAAATCTGAGATGCCAAGTAGTGTTGTATGCCTTATGTAGGTCAAAAAAGGCTGCAATGATATTTTGGCATTCATAAAAATGTCTGTCAGATTGTTGTTTCCAACCTAACAAGATGGTCAGTTGTGGATAATCCCTCACAGAAACCACGCTGGTGCTTAAATTTGAGAACCCTACATAATCAGCTGGCTATCATTCTCTCAAGCATGCTGGTGGGGCTAATTAGTCATTAGCTGCAGATGGTTGTTGGGTTTTTGCCTGGTTTGAGGATTGGGATGATGATATATGATCCCACCACTGTAACAGAAAAACACTTTCTAGTCAAGTACAGCTAAAGACCCTGAGTAGATTGAGTCCAAGTAACATTAAGATGTTGGATAATCTGATTAGGAATTGAATCAGGGCCTGGGCCTGTATCATGTGACACGTCAAGATTCATTATGTGATTCAATGTTGGGGGGGGGGGGGGGGTAAAGGATAGGAGGATGTCTTCAATTTGTCTGTCACATATTTGAAATGTAATTAGGTAATAAGAGAGCACCGGTGCTGTTGCAGAGTGGGACGTGAGGAGTTCATCATGAACTGATTCATTACGAGCAGTGCAGTGCCCTTTGATGATCCACAATAGCTGTTGCAATGTCTATTTTATTGTGCACTGGCAGGCAGTGGAGTGGGCCCCTCAGAAAGGGGAATTTCCAGTGATACAGGTAGTCTCACCAGAGATCTCCCACAACCTCATTGATGCAATCTGGCTGGGGGACAAAGGTGACAGCAGTGTACAACTAACAGCTGGCCCTTCGAATAGCCTAATGCGGTAACTACTTGATTGGGCAGCGACAAAAAGTCACTGGATTACCGGAAAATGGTCATTGTCAGAGGGGTAATCAAGTAGCAATCACTGCAGTGAAGCCATGAGATTGGGGGAGGAGACAGTAAGATTGACAGCTGAAAAGGTGACGTGGGCGGTTCTAGGATGGGCAGGATTACAGTCACTTAGGACACATAAATCAATATTGGAAAGAAGCTGGTCAATCAGAAGACCTCTACCAGATAAGGTGGTACTTACCCTCAAAAAGTGACGCTCATTGAAATCCCCAAGTAGGTGAAAAGCAAGGGCAGTTGCTGGAGTAAGGTCATGGTGTTCATCTCAAGTACATGCCCTGCCTGGAGGTAAATATATTTTTCCAAATGGTGATTGCTGATATCATTTGCACTCTCACTGATATTGCTTTCAATGTGTTAGAAAGGGGAACGTACTCACTGATGACATCTGTGCAAACCAATGTACATATCTCAGGGCCAGTGCGGTTCCAATGGCATGCATTGTAATCTTGATGAGTTGGATACTGGTTGTCTTGGAAAGCAATGCAGATCAGGTAACAAGAAGAACTCAGTTGCCATAGCTCTGAACTATCAAAGGAATTAAGGTTAGATGTGAAGGGGCCAAAAGGACAGGTCATGCCCCAGAATCACTGTGTCACCAGTGGGGGCAGAACGACATCAATAGACATTACTTCAGAGTTTGATGGCATGAGGGGATTTGGTGGCTCTGGGATGGTTGGAAATAGCCTTCTTCCGAAATTTCTTCTTTGTCTCTTTCACAACTCTTGGTGGCCGAAAATCTTGTGAGGGCTTATTTGCTATGGGCACAGGAATGGAAAAAGAGTGGGCAGTCTGGAGATCCACAGCCTCTATCCCCCTCAGCCACTGGCTCATGTAGGATTGCTGGTCTGTAGATTTCCAGGGAGAAGATTCCAGAAAGGGAGACTGTCACTGGTGATGCTGGAAGAGAGTGCTGCTTCTCCAGCCGAGTGTGGAGCCACTCCCAAGGTCAAGCTTATTTGCACAAGTACCAGGGGTTGATGGTGAGGGAGTGAATACAACAAACACTGCCAATGACCAATGACCTAGCCACAGTAGTGGCAAAAGTCGATATCGTTGGGACTAATAGGAACAATCTCATGTTTTTACAGGCTCCAAAATATGAGAGGCTATTGGTGACCTACCTCCAGTTCTGGGATTTTTGTGTTCCTTGATCAGGCTAGAACATTTTGGGGATCAGGGAGGGTAGGCATTCTCGCATTTGACACAGACAGGTGGTAACATACATGGTGAAGAGGCCAACCAGTGTCTGCACAAACTGAGTCACATGTAAACTGAAAGACATATGCCTGATGCACTGGTGTTTAAAGCACTGCAAAGAGTGTGGGAAGTACGGCTTCACTTTGCAGCAATAACTGATGAGTTTTGGTCTCCTCCAGAAGTGAATCCCTTAAAAGGGAGGATGAATGTGCTGGTGCTAAACTTGTTGCATTGGGGGAGGGGGGGTGGGGGGGGGCTCCTCGACGTACACGATGTATGCAGGGGATCCCTTGGTCTTTCCGAGGATTGATAGTGTTCATGCAGTTCTACATCCCTTTGCAGCATTAAATTTTGTTGAAAAATCAGTCTCTGTACCACGTTTAGGTTCTTACGGGGAGTTATAGTAATAGGTACACCAGGAAGTTGTTTACAGATAGTAAAACACAGGACTGGTTAGGATTTGCCATCTTAATTAAGATGGAACCACTTTTCCATCATGCATAATTCAAGCAACTTTCTTGGCCAGCTGCCTTGTCTTGGTGCTACATCAATTGTCTGCTGCTGGTCTATATACAGTGACCCCATCAGCCTGAAGATGTGGTCTCAGACAGACTTCCTGATGTGTTAATCCAATGCACTGATGCTGCCCAAAAATCAGCTCTAATGACATATCAGAATAGTGAGAGGCACCACATGGTGGTCTCAATGCTGTGACCATCCACTTCAGAGGCAGCATCTGAGTAACACCAGACCACTGGAATGCCGATGGCTGAGTGCAGCCGCAAACCCTAGAACAATGCAGGTCCCAATTTTTACTACTTTTACTTTTCATCTATTGTTTCGTCCAGACTTGTGACAGCAAAATAATGAGAACAAGCACAGTAATATTACAGGAAGCAATAAAGCACTTGTTGCTGGCAGTGGCACTGTTGCACGCAGATAACACGGAATGTTGCAGGGAAGCAGAGAGAGAGAGTGCCTCAGATGGGAAAACTGCAAATATTTGTAATCCTATTCTGCCAAACTCAGCAATGGAATTTGGCATATCCACATTAGTTTATACCCCTCCCCCACCCCCACCCCCACCCCCATTCTGGAAAGCCAGGCAAGTCATTACAGTATTTATGGGAAACATTCAAACTGCAGCAGAGCTAGGATGGTTCGGAGGCTACCAACTAGGAAATGCATTCAACTTAAGCTGACTGGCTAAGCTTGTACATTTCTTGTATGACACAAGCATCTATGAAATGTTCATAATTTCTCAGATTTACAGGGGTGTCTATTATAATATTACCAAGCTGGTTTTAGATCACATCTCAAAAGCGAACATGGAAACTCATGCTCTTATCAATAACAATAGCAAAAATCTGGCGATTACATGTGTGGTGGAGCAGCAGATACTGGATTTCTTTCTGAGGTTTCACACAGTCAGATGCTAGTTTTTGGAACTTTCCAGAATGCAATAATCACAACACCAAAGACCCGGAAGCAATCATGAAAGGATATATGCAGCAGATGTAGTATATTATCTTTGAAAAATTTAATTTTCGACATTGACTGCATGTTTATTAACCATCCACTACTGCAGTTTCAACCTTGTGGTGATTTTCAAGTGGGTAGCAGCTGCAAACGATGTGTACACACAGGGTTAGATATAGTACTAACATAATAAATATGTTTTACAATGAAGTAGCGCAAAAATCTTTATTAGAAGGGACAAAAAATTACTTATGTGCTGCAGGCACAGCAATAGTCATCAGTAAAAGGAATAAAAATTACGTGAGCCTCTAGTGCTCATCTCAGCTGTAACACCATCTAAATAAAGTTCAAAACATGTCAATATGTTACGAGAATGAACCACACAATTAAGCGGAATACTCTTCACTGAATTTATTACTATGTGACAGACAGGAAAATAACATATAAAATAAAACTTGTGCTTATTGCATGTCATTAACTAACAGCATACCTGTCAAAAACAGTTGAAAAAGAGATTCAGCAAATTTGCACCATCTCCAAAGACTACACTTAAGACGCACACAGGAGTCCTGATACACAGCCTTTGTCAGCACAGGTATGTGTACCCTTAAGTGCTAATGTTTTGGTAATGAGAAGCTGAAGTTGATCAACTTTATTAACACTGGCAAGAAACAGACATATCCCTAACTTAGCAAGTACCCTCAACACTACATGGTTGTTACGACACACACAATAACAAGGCACAGTTACAAAATGTTCTCATTTTACATAGTTATCTGATTTTTACAGAATATCCAGGAGACATGCAGCAGCAAAAGCAAACAGTGCAAATACTTCCCAAGAAAATAAAAGCATGCACCACAAAGGAATTATCTGAATCCGGTGGAAATCGGTCCATCTGATGTACATGTATAGACAAACAAATGATACAATTTCAGAAAAATTGGACGGTTTATTCAAGAGAAAGAGCTTCACAAACTGGTAAAGTCAATGACGTGTGGGTCCACTTCTGGTCCTTATGCAAGCAGTTATTTGACTTGGTGCAGGTTGATAGAGTTGTTGGATGTCTTCTTGAGGGATATCGTGCCAAATTCTGTCCAACTCATATGTTACATCCTCAAAATTCTGAGACAGCTGGAGGACCCTGCCAATAATGCTCCAAATATACTCAAATGGGGAGAGATCCAGTGACATCACTGGCCAAGGTAGGGTTTGCCAAGCACAAAGACAAGCAGTAGAAACTCTCACAGCAGTAGACATTATCTTGCTAAAATGCAAGCCCACGGTCACTTGCCATGGACAGTAAGAAAATGTGGCATAGGATATTGTTGACATAATGCATTGCTGTAACAGTGCCTTTGTTGGTGTTGGACATTTTAGCAATTTTGATCAAGATAAACTCACACAGCAGTGTTGTTCTTTGGCACACCATTGTAGAAGTGTGCACACAATCAGCTATGTAAAATTCCCTGCAATATGCACATTTATTTATAAATAAGAGACAACTCAGGAATTTCCTCTTCCATGAGACCGTATGTACAAGATTGCGTGCCAATTTAAAGCTCTAGATTTGCATATTTTACTGTTCGCATCACTTCTGCATAACCTTTCATTGATTGTATCAATACTTGTTTGTATCGTGATATATCATGAAATTTCAAACATTTATGAGTGCCGCGATAAACTAGTACTATTACCATCAATTTTAGGCTTAAACTAAATTGTGCTCTTAAAATTTTTGAGAACAGTAGGCCTATCCTCATTCAAAACGATCATTCTCTAATTTCATTGTACAATTACATGAGAAATAGTTTAGTTTCAGAATTTTATGCTTAAAAAACTATATTTTAGCAAGTTACCATTACAAGTATTTTGGATATGCAATTTATTTTGCAGCAAATCAACATTAGTGGTTCACAGTTCAGCCAAAGAATACATCCCCCCTGAATTTCATTGAACATCACTGCAAACAAGTATGTTTTTGAGAATTTTTGGAAGCTACTATTGTCCTTTGCATAACCTATGAGCAATCTGTAGCAAATAGGCATAATGATTTAGTTACTGCAGCAGATTTTCTATCTAACATATTGTGTTACATCTAGGTTTCCCTTACAGAGGAGTAGCTCTATATATTTTCTGCATTTATCATAAATTAACTCCATTTTTGAGTTTGCTAACAAATATAATTAACATCGCAACATTTTAGAAAATTAGTAATTTTTACCACAGGTTTGTGTGTTGCCTTAACAGAAAACTCGTTTTGTGTATTTGCTTCAATTCTGATAGGGAATTAGCAATCTTTACCTCAACAGATTAAAAGATAATCAGCAATCTTAATTTAAAATTATCTGTTTACTGTCTTGTAATGCATTGGACCAGATAAAATGCAGCATCACTGTGAACACAGGATGATTTAGTTGATGTGCGTGAGCAGCTGGAAATCGCCCTGTCTACTGTCAAACGATTGGTGGCTGCTGCAAATCAGTGTGTTGGAAGAGCGGCCGAGAGTTGTGTACCTGTGATACCTGTACCAGAGGTATCTCAAGTACTATCCTCTCCTGTGGAACCTGTCTCTGCTGTAGGAAGTACAGGATCTGTCATTACCCTCCACTTGACTGCGAGTGGCATGCCAGTGGTAGATCTAGGTGTCCTGTACAGTTGGGACAGAGACCAGGCAAAACTCAACGTGTTGTACTGATTCCCCTAACCAATAAGTATGAGGTGCTGCGTTTCACTGAAACTGAAACTAAAACTGAGTCAGTGGGACTCACTCAAACTGAAACTAAAACTGAGCCAGTGGGACTCACTTCACCTGTTTTGAGGAAACCTGTTTTGCCCAATGTCAGGTGGAAGCAAATGCAAAAGGGCAGGGTCTATTAATCGTCGGCAGTTCAAACGTATGGTGAATGATGGTAGCCCTTAGGGAAATTGCAGCTAGGGACAGGAAAGGACACCAGGTGCACTCTGTGGGTATGCCTGGGAGCCTCATTCAACATGCTGAAAAGGCTTTTCTAGCAGCCATTGAAGGAACAGAGTGCACAATCAACTGCAAATTGAGGTAATACATTGGAACAAATCATGTCTGTTGACTGCTTTCCGAGAGCATTCTTGGGCAATTCCAGCGACTGGTAGAAGAATAGCCTTGTGTGTGGAGTTTCAACAAAGCTCACAATTTGCAGCATGGTCCCCAGAACTGATCATGGCCCTTTGGTTTTAAGCCCAGTGGAAGGACTGAATCAGAGACTTCAAAGGTTCTGTGACCAGCTAGGCTGCAACTTCCTGGACTTGCACCATAGGGTTAAGAACTGCAGGGTCTCCCTAAATAGATCACATATACATCAGCAGCTGCTGCTGCTCAGGTAGCTGACTGTGTGTGGCATGCACAATTTTTTTTTTTGATTAGGTGACTCTCCATCCAATCTAGATTATGATAGCTATAGGAAACTCAGCAGTATCAGTCCTAAGATGCCTTCCATGGGTGAGAGTATTAAAATCCTAACGGAAAACTGCCCCTACAAAGTGCCAGATTTTGAAGCACTCATGAAAAGCAGTGAAGCTCACATAATTGTTGAAACCTAAATTTGATAGCAGTGAGATTTTTGGGGAAATTGTAAGGGTATATGGAAAGGATAGGTAAATGAGGACTGGAGGTGGTGTATTTGTCACAGTAGTCAAGAAACTCAAATCCACAGACAGACAGAGAGAGAGAGAGAGAGAGAGAGAGAGAGAGAGAGAGAGAGAGAGAGAGAGAGAGACTGGAGCTGCATGTGAGATTGTTTGGACAAAACTCAGTATCAGGGGTGGGCATAAAATAACTGGAGCCTTCTATCACCCAACAGATCATCTCCTTCGAGAAAACCTCAGTTCACTTGTACCGTATATAAGTTCCCCAATCATACTGTAATCAATGGTGGAGACTTTAATCATACAACAATTAATGGGAAAACTACAGTTTTGTTAGTGGTGGGCATGATAGCACATCCTGTAAAACTTTACTAAATGCCTTGTCTGCAAACTTCCTAGACCAAACAGTTAGGAACCCTGCTCATGATGGAAACATATTGGATCTAATGGAAACATATTGGATCTAATGGCAACAAATAGACCTAATCTCTCTGTGGATGTTCACATCGAAACTGGTATCATGGTTGTGACAACAATTATTACCACAGTACATAGGACAACTAAAACAAGCAGAAAGATATATATGTTCAGTAAACTAGATAAAAAGTCAGTAGTGTCACATCTCAACACAAAACTTGAAACTTTCAGCACAAGACAGGTGCATGTAGAGTAACTCTGGCTCAACTCTAGATATAGGTACCCATTAGAACAGTTCATAATGGGAGGGAACCTCCGTGGTATACAGTCAGTGTAAGGGAACTTTTAAAGAAACAGAAGTTACTGGATTATAGGTGTAGAACAAAGTGTAGGGCTATGGACAGAGAAATGCTGAATGAAACATGTTTGGCTTTCAAGACGACAATGCGTAATGCCTTCAATGACTGCTGAAGCTGAATATTGTCAAGTGATCTTTCACAGAACCCAAAGAAATTCTGGTTGTATGTAAAGGCTGCTAGTGGCACCAAAGTTAGTGTCCAGATCCTAGCGAATGAGACAGGAACTGAAAGAGTGTAGCAATGCAAAAACTAAAATGCTTAACTGTGTTTTCAAATGTTCCTTTACAAAGGAAAACCCAGGAGAAATGCCCCAATTTAATCCTTGTGCCACTGAAAATTTGAATGAAAAAAGTACTGGCGCCAGTGGTGTCAAGAAATAGCTGAAATCATTAAAACTGAACAAAGCCCAGGCCTCAATGGAATCCCTGTCAGATTCTATACTGAGTTTGCAGCTGAGTTAGCCCCCTTCTAATCCTAATTTATCATAGATCTCTCAAACAAAAAACCACGCCCAGTTCTTGGAAAAACATACAGGTCACACCAGTCTACAAGGAGAACAGCAGAAGTGATCCAAAAAACTACTGTCCAATATTCTTGACATTGATTTGTTGTAGAATCTCAGAACATACTCTGAGCTCAAACATAATGAATAGAGACCGCATTATATGCATTTGCATGTTGCATCTGCATTTGCATATTTGGCTCCTTTTCAACACTTATTGCACATTTTAACTCCATTTTTTCTCTATGTTTACAATATTTTAAAAATTTAGATGCAGGGTCTCTAGCTCAATTTAGTTTTGATGTCTCGCAGATTGACCGCGACCCAGAACTGCATACAATCGCTAACTGAGAGGCCACTGTCTAGTGAAGTCATTACAGAAGAGGAACAGAAACAGGCATCAATGCTCCTACACCTGCATCCCTGGTTAATCCCCTCCGCTGTCATACCATACCCATCAGCAACAATTAAATTAAACCACGCAAGCTTTTAGTTGCATGTCCATTGTTTCAGTTTAGCTTTCTATTTACTTGTACACAGTTGAATATGTTTACGACATGTAGTGTGTAATGTCTTGTGCGCCATACCGCTTGGAGAGAAGAAAAAAAAAATCGTTTTGTGGATATGACACTCCTGGAACATTTACACATGACAGAATTGTTTTATCTTGTTGAGTTTGCGAGAAAAACATTTTGTGCAAAAGAAAGTTTTAAATAGAACCGCATGCCACAACAAGTCTTCATATCGCAAGAATGCAGAAGAAAGGACCATGACAACAACTTCTGACAACAGCAAGTTACAGCAGCAGGGATTTGTCCAAAGGTAACCAAAAGTCAGTTTAACTTGGATCTATGTGAAGCATTCACCGCAAGCAATATTCCTCTTCACAAACTTACAAAACCTATCCTCAAAGGCTTCCTGCGCAAATATTGCTTGAATCAAAATACACCAGATGAATCAACATGGCATAAAAATTGCATTCTGACAATTTTACATAAATGTTCCGGAATAAATACGCAGTGAACTCAAGGACAACATTTTCTGGATTTCAGTTGACAAAACTACAGACACTTGTGGAAATCACATAGCAAATTTAATTGTTGATGCTTTAAAAGAAGAGCCTTCTTCTTCCTATTTAGTGGCCTGCAAGGAACTTGAAAAAGTAATTCATCCTACGATCACCATATTTGTGAATGACGGTATTAGAAAAATATTTCCAGAATCTTCTGCTAATGAAAGGGTGTTTGTGTTTATTTCAGATGCTGCTCCCTATATGATCATAGCAGGAAAAGCCCTCCGGGTATTTTATTCCAATTTGATTCATGTGACATGTTTTGCTCATGAACTACAAGCCTTGCTGAAGAAGTATGTTACACATTTATGTATGCACATAAACGGATTTCATCCACAAAAAAAAAGTGTTTCTAAAGGCTCCTGCTCGCATCAGGACCTAAAAAGGAAAGGTACCTCCTGAAACAGTGGTAACTTGTTGGGGTACGTGTGTTGAAGCTGTTTTTTTACACTGAACATTTCGAGGCCATTACAGGGGTAGTAAACAACTTCGATAGTGCAGAGGATTTGGCAGTTTGCCAGTGCAAGGAAGCTTTTAATGATTCTGGTATTAAAAGACACTGCTGTGATTAGCACTCTCTTTTCCCATAAATCTGCAAGTGTTAAAAAGCTTGAAACTCAAGGTTTGGCGTTGAATGAATCTATTCAGTTAATGAATAAAATTATTCTAGTGAACTCCTCACTGCCGGAGGTATTCCCAAGAAAACTTAAAGAAAAGTTTGAAAACATTTTAAACAATAATCCCGGCTTTGAACTGTTGTGCCAAGTTAATAGTTTTATTAATGGGACAGGTGAACTCTAACCAGAAACAGGAAGTGGCAACATAGCACTCAAATTCAAATACTGCCCAGTTACCTCAGTTGATGTAGAATGGTCCTTTTCTGATTATATAAATGTTTTGAGTGATCAGAGACACAATGTTACTACCGAATATTTGGAGCAACACTTGGTTGTTTATGTTTACATTAGCAGAAAAATGTAAAATAAATTGTAAATGAAGCTTTGGTCCAATAGTATTTAATAGTTAATGCTGTTAAAAAAATTCATTGTTTTTTAAATAAAACATTATGGATTTCTTGGGCATGTCCCTCTGTATGCGATATATCTCTAAGTTGGTCCTGTACATATTGATTGTTTCGCTGCGACTCACTCACATCGCATCTGCCTGTTGCCAAACAACAATAGCAAAGAAGAAACAATTATTGAAACACATTTTGCAACTTTTTAGAAAATAATCCCAGAAAGGCCCCCTTGCTAACCTCTACCAGAAAGTATTCAGAAAATGATATCAGCTTTCGCATGGCCAGCACTCTTCCTCGTAACTGATATGCACACATTCGAATTTGAGATATAATGCACGCAGTAGCTACCATAGTTTTTTTTTTTATTATTATTATTATTTGATCTTGCATATTTCAACACTTTTCATGCAATTTTAAGCATTTTTCATGCATATTTTAAGTTTTTGTGATGCATATAAACCAGTCTTTAATAATGGGATATATTGAACAGATTGACCTCCTCAGTGCCAACCAGCATGGATTTTGAAAACATCGATTATGTGAAACCCAACACACACTTTTCTCACATGACGTACTGAAAACTTTGGATCTACACAACAAGGTAGATGCACTATTTCTTCATTTCTGAAAAGCATTTGGCTCAGTACCACACCTGCACTTATTGTCAAAAGTATGATCATTTGGGGTATCAAGTGAAATTTGAGACTGGATTAGGGACTTCTTGGTAGGGAGGACACAGTGTGTTATCTTGGATGAAGAGTCATCATCAGGTGTAGAAGTAGCTTTGGATGTACCCCAGGGAAGTGTGTTGGACCATTGCCACTCATCTCAAAGAAGCTGCATAAATATTTGGTAAGATTTCAATGTAGTACAGAGATTGGCAATTTGCTCTTAACATTTAGAAATGTAAAATTTTGCACTTCATACTCTCACAAAAAAAAAAAAAACATGGTATCCTATAATATTAATGAGTCACTGTTGGAATAGGACAATTCATACAAATACCTGGGTGTAACACTTTGTAGGGATATGAAATGGAATGATCACATACGTTTAGTCGTGGGTAAAGCAGGTGGTAGCCTTCAGTTTATTGGTAGAATATTGGGTAAGTGCAATCAGCCTACAAAGGAGACTGCTTACAAATCACTCATGTGACCTGTTCTAGAATTTGCTCAAGTGTGTGGGACCTGTATCAGATGGGACTAACAGGAGATATTGAACGTATACAGAGAAGGGCAGCATACATGGTCAGTTTTTTTTTTTTTTTTTTTTTTTTAATTCTGAGGGAGAGTTTCACAGAGATACTGAAGGTACATGTAAATTTTTCCGAGAAAATCTATTAACAAAGCTTTAAAAACTGGTTTTAAATGATTAATCCAGAAATATACTTACAACCTCCTACGTATCACTCGCACAGGGACCATGATGATAGAATTGTAATAATTCCTGCACACATAAGGGCATTCAATCATTCTTCCTGCACTCCATATATGAATGGAACAGAAAGATATCCTAAAAACTGGTACAATGGGGGGTATCCTTTGCTATGCACCTTATGGCAATTTGCAGAGCATAGCTGTAGATGCAGATGTAGGTGACAACCAAAAGGATCCTGCTATGAAAATGAATGGCGTGCCCGACCATCTCTCCTGACGGTTGGGCCATATGATGGGCGGCCGTCAGGTTGATATCCCACTACTGTCTGGGGCATCTCTAGACATGTCTTCAGCCCTGAATCTGATTGACTGAAGCAGACTTGTCTTGAGTGATGAGCTTCAAATTGAGCTCCAATGATCAGCAAAGATGTGTCTGGAGATACCCTAGAAAGTGGTGGGTTACCACCCTGTTTATCGGCTGCGATACAGCCCAACAACTAGAAGTGATGGCGTGAAGTGCCACTTCCTTTCATAGCACGACCCCTTTCATTGTCATCTACGGGGACACCATTACAGCCCAGCAGTATGTCGATGATATTTGGTGCCTTGTTTTGTTGTCCAGATAATGCACAAGTGTGGGGGGTTGCACAGAAAGTGCCACCGCTTCTTTTGCAAAGCTGGTCGCAGCTGATGTTCCAAAAATGAACAGTAATACTGTGCATTGATGGCACATTCAATCGTGATCCAACTCCATTGTTCCTGTTTCAAAAACCTAGTGACACCGTCATGTTAGACCACCCGTTCACAAGAGTCTGTGTTTCTCTCGATTGTGTGCACACTAGTGACGGGGGATGGGCGAGTCCATTTGCTCGGAGGTAAGGTAGGTATGTCAACAACATGCGCTATCAGCGACAATAGTAGATTCCATTGCATAGTGTCTCCACAGCAGTGTTGCCACTATTTAAGTTCCAACCCTCGTATTATGGTGGTGCTTTTGTATATGACACACAAGAATGTATTTGCACTGCTTGGTGTCGCTGTGGTGTGTCGCCTGGATACTATGTAAAAATCAGTAAGTACACAAGCCAAGAACTTGTGTAACTATGCCTTGTTACTGCTTGTGACCATGAACTGCTGAAGGTACTTGCTAAATTAGGGATATGAGCATTTCTTGCCAGTGTATTTTACCACTGTTAACAAAGTTTGGTTGGCCTCAGCTTCCCATTGTCATAACATTAGCACCTATGAGTATACTTATCTATGCTGGCAAAGGTTGTGTATCAGGATGCCTGCGTGTGTCCTAAGTGTAGACCCTGAAGATGGAGTAAATTCACTGGGGTTCTTTCCCATCTGTTTTTGATCAGTACACTAATAGTTGCTGACATGCAGTAAGCAGATGTTTTATCTCTTATGTTCTTTTCCTGTATGTCACAATAAAGGTAAAATTGTGAAGCGTTTTTCACTTATTTACATGTTTTGTGATTCATTCTTGTAGCATATTGGTGCATTTTAGACTTTATTTAGATGGTGTACACAATTAAGGCTGAGATGATGACTAGATAGTCATGTCAGTTTTATTGCTTTTACTGACGACATGGTAACTAAAAACGGTAAAAAATTTTATTGTATTCTACTTCCATCATTTTAATTTAGCTTTAGGTAGTGGTGTGAGCTGTCATGTACAATACTCCGCAGTACCTGTGGCTGGCTCCCACGCTATTATGCTGAGCAAAGGATGCCACCACAGTATTGCTGACTCAGAGATGCCAACTTCCTACCTCAAATCTGCCAAGGGGAGGGCTGGGTGCCATCATGTGAGGTATACGAGCAGTCAGTGAGGTAGCGGCCGCAACAGCAGGTTGCTCTTTTGCCTGCCAGCTTCCTTACCCTCTGGACGTGTTTGCCAGGCTTTCCTATGGAGGGCACAATGCTCTTTCCGTACGATGTGCAGTTCACTCCACGACTGTAGCCAGTTTTCGTGAGCACTGAATCCCGTAGCGGTTGTTCTTCACAATAGAACTAATCTTTTCCATGAATCCTGGCATTTATCATTTTACCTGGCACTATCCTGATATGCACATGACTACTGCTGCTGTGCTTGCAAGTAATTTTTTGTCCCTTTTTTTGTGAATCCACTGTAAAACGTGTATGTATATGTTAGTGCACACACTCAGGCTGCTGGCAGCAGTAATGTACTATACAACTATATTTGCTGTGAGTTCACAGTTACATAAAATTCTTGGAAAGACTTAATTTTCACCGTTGACTGTATATTTCTTAAAATTCCACTACTCCAATTTGGATCTTATGGTCAATTTCAAATAGGTAACACCCACAGCTTTTCGCCTCACTGAATTTTTTTAAGATTATATCACAATTAATACCAGCCACTATTTCTGCTTCAATTGATAATACTAACAACACAGAATAGCCTTTCTTGGCACAACGTGCTTCTTAAGTAATTTTAACTTTGAGAAACTTCTCTCAGCAGAAGTTGTACTGACCGGAACTGTGAGCATTAATCTGATTGTTATGTAAAGATTTGAATATACTTCTTCCAAATTATTTTCTAATATGTACTGAGTAAGTTGTTTTGCATCTTAGATTGAGTTCTGTAGTTTGGATTTTAAAAGTTGGAGTTCCTCATGAAGTCTGAAAGGCTGTATGTCGCTATTTTCGCCTTCTTGAAGTATTGTACCTCAATCATTACAAAGTTTGAGAAGGTCATCCTTGGATAACGATTTCAAATAATTCATATTACAAACAAAACCAAATCATTCAAAATATTTGTTGAGCACTTTGAATCGACATTCACTGTCAACTATTATAGCGTCTATCATTCTGCTAAAAAAGCTATCTCTTTATGGCATTTCAGCAGATTGTTTAGGTTCATCAATTTGTTCATAACCGAATATTTGTTTTTCTGTGTTATTCTGTTTCTTTTAAACTGACAATTTCATAATTACTTTTTTCTACAAACAATCAAGCTACTGCAACACTTGTTTCAAATCCTGTGTAATGGAATTCTTGAAAGCTGTCACGAAATGAACAAAGTCTCAATAGTGATTTTCAGGTTCACTTGAACCTATTGTCATAGTTTACTTATATTGTTGACACATAGTAAAATCTCATACCACACATGTATTGCAACAATAAACTCAAAAGTTAGTGTATCGTTCAAGACTGCTTCACAGTCACTAAAAGTTTCGGAATCACCAGTTCTATTTTTCAGGTCACTCATGCTAAACACCTGCCTACATTCCTTGTAGCTGTGGCATGGCTTATGTTGGTCAGACTATCAGGACCGTGGAGGACTGATGTACTAAGTACAAACGGCACACACAATTACAGCAGCCAAGTAGGTCTGCTGTTGCCAAACATTGCTTGGATACGGGTCACCCGATGTTATACAACAATGCTTAGATATTGACATGCACGTCCAGCTACTGGGACAGTGTTATTAAGGAGGCAGTTGAGACTAAATTAGCGAGTAACCTTGTAAACAGGGATGGAGGTTTTTACTTAAACTCTGCCTGGAATCCTGCTCTCTCCCTTGTCAAAAAACAAAGGGACAGAGTTAGTGTTATCTCACCTGCTAGTTCGTAGTCTTTCTATCGATATCTCTGACTTTGGTCCTCTTTGGTGGCACTATTGTTCAGAGTGTGTGTGAGTGAGAGAGAGAGAGAGAGATCTTTCCAGAATTACTTCGAGAACAGAAGTTTTGAATTTGACTGTACATCGCCTGTCCATTGCAGTTTGTGCCTTCAAAATGTGGCATGTACTCCCGCTGAAATATCGGCGGGAGCTGTAAATTTTATCTGGCTGAATTCCCATAAGCTGTTTGAAAATCCTTATCTATTGTTTTTCTGTATTTGGTTCAGTTACAGAATTCCATACATCTAAGCATGCACTCCATATGTCCTTGATTTTGTTCATGGCTTTGCAATACCCTACTCAGATCTTTTCAGTCACAGCATCCTTCTTTTACCATCTGTGCCTGCAAATGTGAAAAAAGTCGACATGGAAAGCAATAAACTTTACCTTGAGATACGGAGTAATCTAATCATCTGCGATGTTGCTTTTTGCTGTTACCGAATTTTCTAGTAAAATAAAATTTAATAAAATGTCTTATATGCATCTTTGGGGTAGCTTTCATCAGATTTCTGTAGGTTTTGATGGGAGCCATTTTGAATTAAATCATGACGATGCGAAGTCTGGAAATACGCACTTTTCCGGATCTAATTCTGTAAATGACACTCTTATACGAACAATTTGCTCTTGATTATCACTTTTGAAGTCTTTATTCGGCTCACAACCTTCGATCACGGCAGTTTCACACAACTCTGCTGCTGTATCAGAAAGGGTAACAGATTCATTCAATCCTGAAGCTTCATCAGAGGCCTCTGAAGCATTTACACCTGACGTTTTCTTCAGAAATTTCATCATACTCTAACTCAGAGGCTGGTTGGACAGAACTGACTCAGCCTTTCTTTTTCATGCACCAGATTCCCATTTTCTCCCTATGTCTCTGTCTTTTGAGGGTCCTCCAGACATGATGATCTAAAAAACATTTTTTGCTAAATACATTGATAAGTACAATAGGATACTTAAAGTACTCAATGTCAGCATATATAGTGAATAGACTGCGTTATTATCAAACACGACAGAATTTTTTTTAAAAATTTCAACCGTAAATACTAAAAGAACCACAGCCTATGGTAAATCAGTATACACCAAGAAATGTATTTGTATACTGATTTACCATAGGCTGGGGTTCCTTTAGTATGTATGGTTGAAACTGGTACAACCATACATTCAGAGATAAAAGACTAGTACACTTGTACCAGTTCAGTAACTTGAAAAAAGAGTTAAGTGTCACTTGGTGGGATTGGTTTCAGAGAGCTGACATCAGTGGCCAAGACAACGCTCCTGCCTGTATTGTCCCTTCCACAGAACATTGTTGCATTTGCTTGCTGTTGGATCGAAGTGTCGATTTGAAAAAACTGTGCATACCAAGTGCACTGTGAATACGGTATAAAGAAAAATAAATGTATTTTTCATTTAACATGCACCTTTCTTTAATATGGCAATCAGATTACTCTCTAAATATATAACTGAATAATTTATATAAAAACAAAGATGAGGTGACTTCCCGAACGAAAGTGCTGGCAGGTCGATAGACACACAAACAAACACAAACATACACACAAAATTCTAGCTTTCGCAACCAACGGTTGCCTCATCAGGAAAGAGGGAAGGAGAGGGAAAGACGAAAGGATGTGGGTTTTAAGGGAGAGGGTAAGGAGTCATTCCAATCCCGGGAGCGAAAAGACTTACCTTAGGGGGAAAAAAGGACAGGTACACACACACACACACACACACACACACACACACACACACGTGAGTACGTTTGTGTTTGTTTGTGTGTCTATCGACCTGCCAGCGCTTTCGTTCGGTAAGTCACCTCATCTTTGTTTTTATATATATTTTTTCCCACGTGGAATGTTTCCCTCTATTATATTGATAACTGAATAATTTATTTTACAAAATTTTTTTAGTCTATATGAACGACTTTACAGCGAAACAGTCTCCTTCGGGTTCCATGCGTAACTGCCATCTAATGTGCATGCGCTGATTCTCAAAAGGTATATTCTGTGCAAATAGTGTAATATAGTAGGCCTACCAGAACCAGACTGCAATCCCAAACTTGTACCCTTGGCGTGCTGCAGCATAGGTGTACACCTTAGATATATCATGTAATGGGGGTTAACTGTCACAATGTTGCCGGACGACTCTAGATAAATACTACTACATTCGTATGGAAAGAGAGATGGACAACTAAGTAGCTAAAATTTTAAACATTACAATGAAAACAATGAATTACTGACAAAATTATTTTATTAGATAGATAAAAAATCTACTCGCCAAGCGGTGGCAGAACAAACACATACTTGGCAAGCTTTCAGAGACTATGGATCCTCCTCCAGGCAGAAGGGTTCAAGGGTGAAGGAAATGGACTGGAGGGGTCTAGGAAAAGGGGTAGATTTTGGGGAATACACCCACAACCATGGGTCAGGTGAGACTTACCATATGGGATGAGAAGGAAAGAATGAGTATTGTGGACTGCATCAGGCAAGATTTGAAAACCTGAGAGCTTAAAGGTGGAAGACAGGGTAGTATGCAGACAAAGATTACTGCTTAAACATAATGTGTGAGTTAATAAGAGTGAAAAGCTAAGTGCATTGTACGTAACAGAGGTGGGAGGGGGCTGTGAAAAATAGACAGGAAAGACAATGAAAGATGTAGAAAACTAAAACGGACTGAAGAAATGCTGAGACGGTTGAAATTACGTAAATTAAGGCAAGGTGAGTGGCGAGAACCAAGGACATGATGAAGTTCTAGTTCCCACCTGTGTAGTTCTGAGAATCTGGTGTCTGGAGAAAGAATCCCGATGGCAGGTGTGGTGAAACAGGTGCCGTGATCACAAGCGTCATGTTGTAGAGCACACTTTGCAATAGGATACTTCAAGGTGCCAATGTACATCCTCTGCCTGTGGTAGTCATGCTGATGTAGAAGGCCAAACAGTGTTTACATAATAGCTGGTACGTGAAGTGTCGTTTCATAAGTGGCTCTTCCTTTGATATTATATGTTTTGCGAGTTACAGGGCTATTTTAGGTGGTGGTAGGAGGGTGCATAGGGCAAGTCTTGCAGCGGGGACAGTCACAGGGGTAGGAGCCATAGGGTAAGTAGACAGGTGCGGAAGGAGCATAGGGTCTGACAAGAATATTACGGAGATCGGTAGAGCGGCGGAAAGCTATTCTAGGTGTAGTGAGCAAAATTTCAGACACAATGGATCTCATTTCAGAGCATGATTTTAGGAAGTCATGGACCTGTCTAAGTAGCTGATTGACAAATTCCAGACCAGGATAATACTGGGTCACCAATGGTGTGCTCCGAAGCTGTTTTGTGGACTTGTCAGCAGTACACCATAGGATGTGATGGCCAGGGAAATACGCTTTTTGGCTAGGCTGGTGGGGTTACAAGGGTAAGGTGAGAATGGTGGTGTATTGCTGTAAAGAGTCTGCATCCAAATAAATACATTTGCCTTGGATGCCATGGCTGTATGGGAGGGAACGTTTGACATGGGAAGGATGGCAACTGTCAAAATTTAAGTACTGTTATTTGTTGGTAGGTTTAATGTGGACAGAAGTGTATAACTGGCCTTTGGTGAACACTAGATTAACATTAAGGAAAGTGGCATGGGATTCAGAATGCACCATTATCATTCCAACTTTCAACAGTAAGTAAGTGTGGATAGGATCGTGTTTATTGAAGATGGTACTTCTCCACCCATTATACAGCCAATGAAGCAGTTACTGTACAGGAATTTCGGATGTGCTAGAATTATCAGTCATCATTTCCCCACAGCCTGGCTGTCCAGATCACCTGATCTAAATCTGTGTGACTTCTGGCTGTGGGGTTATCTGAAAGATGTCATGTTCGGTGCTCCAATTAAGAATGTAGCTGAACTGAAGGCAGACATTTCACAACACATTCTGAACATGACTCCCAAGACAAACCAGTCTATTGTCGAATATGCTGTTTCTCGATTTCAACTTGTGGCAGAAAAGTGCGACAGCATACTGAACATGCCTTGCCCCAGTTCCATGACAATTAGAAACCGATGTCATTTTGCTTTCTTCATGGATTTTGGCCCCAGGACAATTAAAAACTGATATTCTGCTTTTCATGCACTTTTTGGGCCCAACACAAAATTTTTGTCCTTTTTTGTTCCAGGATGTTTCGCCCTGCATCAATTCTTAAGCTGTTACAATTTGACATCATTCTGAGCAGTGGTTCTCCTCCTACAGTGTTCTGAAACTGTAACTTTAATTATGGACACCCTGTAGTTTATGACGAAGTCCAAAAGTATATTTACTTTAAGACCTTCATGCACTTCACTTTATTACTATGTTGGTGAATAATGAACAGAATGCAGTCCATATGAGAAATGTCAGTGCTTCTAAAACTACAAAGTCAGTGGCTTAATAGAGGTAGTGCAAGGATGTAACACTAGAAATGGCATGACAGAAATACAAATCAATGTTATGCTTAATTTAGTGCCAGCAAATACAGAGCAGGTCATGTAATTTAATAGCAACAATAAATGTTAAAACTTAATACTACTAACTGTTTTGTACTAACAATATTTCAAATGCTGATATGTTAACTATGCTTTAAATTTTAGACTTACGTTTTCTGCATCCCGCTATCTGCAATATATCCTTCAGACTGTCACACAGTATGATATATAGGTCATTGACTATTGTTCTTTCTTTCTCCAGGAAGATGTTAAAGTAGGTAACTGCAGTTATTATTTCAGTAGAATCAGTCAATTAACCACTTCAGTTGTAAACAATTTTATTGGTTCAAAATCACAACCAGTTTTGGGAAATTATATCCACCTTCAGGAGTACAAGAACTATGAGGCTCGTGGCCATCACGCCAGAACACTAAGCTGCAGGCACATGACAGCTGCACTCGAGTTATGAAATGATGCAATGGCAGATGGCAACCTCGCATGAAAACTAGCGACCGTCATGTTCCAAGAGGAAGTGATGTCATATGTGAAAGGCGTAAGAGGTGACTGACTACCCCAAACATTAATAAATGGTGAATATGTAGTATATAACTGAATTGAAGAAAGTTAAATGTACATTGCCGAAATATGAAATTAATGTGAAAATTACGTACTTTGGTGTAAGTATTAACAGTGCCCAAGCATCTGTTAAAAATGATATAGAAGATAAAAATTTGAAAAGACAAAATAAGTCAGAAATAAGACAGTAGTGGCAAGTTGAATAAAAATAAAATTAACTTAATCTCATTAAGTAGCCACAAAGAAAACTAGTGTCAATTAGGCTATTAAAATTATATGGATAAAAAGAAAAATATAATTCCTTTGAGAGGAAAGTATAAGGGGAATATTTGTACAGCTCGAGCACACGCATTTCACAATTAAATTACTATGAACACTAAAATTTTATTGAAATCCTCTGTGTGCGTTTTTCCATAACCTTGAGCAGTGCACTACCAGGAAGCAGGGAACATATGGGTTGTAGGAATGTTTGACATATCCATATTTTCTCTAACATGTCATGTTCATAAAATTTTATGTTATGAAGTGGATAAATAAATTAGCTACATTTGATTACAGACAAGATGGTTTCTACACTCTGAATGACACTGATAACCTCCATATACGACTTCTTGGTTGTCTACGCACATACAGATCATCCCAGTAGGAATGGTCAATATTCAGGGATATGGAAAGAATGATGATTCATTGCAAAAAAAGTCTGGTAAACATGGACTCTAAAATGTATACCTTAAGAACTATGAGCACTACTACATCTTCAATACTAAGAAACAAATCCCTTCTATGGCAAACTCGTTGCTTTCCATATCTTGGAAGAAGGTAGTATAGACCAAAACAAGGGGAAAAAAGCGTGCAGTGAATGTGGGCTCTAACGTGCATAGCTTACAAGCTATGAGAACTTGTTCAGTGGAAGATGTGTTTTACATCAGCGAAGATGAACAAGTGCTTGTTGCTTTTAAGGTACGCACTTCAGAGCCCACGTTTACTGGATATTTTTATCTTGTTTTGATCCATATTGCCATATCTCAAAATATGGAAAGCAAAGAGTCTGCCGTAGCAGAAAGTTGTTTCAAAGTATTGAAGACGAAGACATGCTCACAGCTCTTAAGATGCACTATAGAGCCAATGTTTACTACATTTTCTTGTACTGAATGATTGTTCCTGTCATTGCCCTGAGTTCTTACCATTCCAACTGGGACACCCAGTGTAAGCACTGGAGAAAGTTTCTCACATCCAAATAACTGGCCATTTAATTTCTTATTTAGGTTTCCTCCAACTCACCATGATAGGTGATGTATAAAGAGTGAACTATGCATGAATATAGTCTCATTAATGCTCAGTATTTTCTCAGTGAAATCCTTAAAATATTTCTGTAAGTAAAAATGGGAAAAGAACATGAAAAAGTACACACACAATGTGGTAGCCGAGGGAGGGAACCAGATCTGCCATCAAAATAGGTCTAGTAACTGAGCAATAAATCACTCACCGTACAATACCAGTTTTTATCTTTTCTACAATGTCCATCAGTATATGCTGATAACGTCCTTGCTGGGCATTTGACAAAATCCATGACTGCTCAAACAGAAAACCAACACTAGCACAACGTAAATACAGCATCCTTGAATAAGGTGGATCCAACTGAAAAAGTAGATACAAATATAAAGCTGTCGTAGAACACACTAGATATTATACACTCTGCCCTGTATATAATTTCAGGTCTACAATATTCATTAACATATACAAGGTGTGTTTTTTGTCAAGTTAGTGGAAAGTGAAGATATACCATTACCTGAAGATTTGCTTTAGACGTCACCCAGCGTCCCCCAACCCCAAGGCAAGAAATTATCTCATGTTTTGTTGGTGAATATGCTGTGGTAGAGTTCCATCTGTTGTCGCAAACATTATTATTAATATTCTAAAAAGAAAAGAAGAGGATAATGTTAGGGCCACTGATGAGAAGCAAATCATTTAGAACAAACAGCAGGAGAGAATAAGCAAAATCAACTGTTCATTAATCTGAAAATATAACTCACAGAAGACTACAGCTGTAAACACCAATCCTCTTTCTATAACACTTATAGCAATATATTTTTGTTCTTTCCCGTGTAATACTTCATTATGTGTGACAAAACATAATATTAATGAGACCATGACTCTTTTGTATCGTATTACAAAGGAACTTCAACAGACAGCCGTTACCTGCTGATCTTCTGGTAGGAATGGCAATCCACCCCTGTCCACTATTATGTCAACACCCAAATTGCCAGTTTCGAGCATAATACCAGACCGAAGGCTGCTGGTACTGCTGCTTCTCTGGGCCTGTCCTGTAAGTCCACCTGTTCCCACTTCAACAACATGGGCAATGCCCCGGCCAGGGCCTTGCAGATATGCCTTCTCGTCATCTGACGTGGCTGTAGTAAGTACCCTTGCACCCCAGTGATGGGCCAATTGCACACAGATGCTGCCAAATGAGCTGGCCCCATCAATAATGAGAACTGCAAATAAATATTATCAGTATCAATTTATTTACAATTAATTATATTTTCTTTCAAAGATATATTTAAATTATTACATATGTCCTTGGGTAGCACTTCATTCTTTAGCTTTGTATCAAACAAAAATTCAGTCAAGAAAACAAACTGAAAGAAAATTGTTTCAGAAGGTGAAACGTTGGCACTAGTGAAACACAGACTTAAAATTTAATGTGATGACACTATTTTAGCTTGCAGAACTATTACTACCTTCCTTGGGTAGGAGAGGGGGGATAGTTTGACAAAGCTTGAAAAGGTAGGGCACGTCACTCAGACCCAGGATGAGAGAGACCCACTTCTAGTGAAGACTTGGATAGTTCTCTTTACTTTGTGCAACTTACTGCATGTGACACGAGATCTACTGAGGAACACTACATCATCATGTCTGCCATTCATGCAGTATTACTCTCTAACAAGGAGAGGTCCCAGGGGGGGGGGGGGGGGGGGGGGTGGAATTGGCATTTTGCAACCATCTGTACAGTGGTGTAGGTTAGGGTCCCTTGTATCACACACTGCAACCATTCACTCAGGTGGTCCCTTGGCTGCTAGTAATTCATGAATATGAATTTCACGTGATACTGTAGACCAGCGGTTCAAATTTTTTTAGTGACTGAAGCCTTTTGAAATACTAAATATTTTATGAAGCCCTAAAATAACCAAAACCTGGTTTTATTTGCACCCTTTAATTATAATCATTTAGCGAAAATCATACAAAAATATTTGCATTGTACACTACTGACTTCTACAACAATATACAAAAACAACACACAATAATACATTACACAAAATAACACTGTAGTCATTCCACTGTAAATTGATAAAAGTGTTTCCATTTAAAGGGAGGTATGAAGTAATTGTTTTATTTGATGAACTGTTTAATGTCAGGCTTAACAGAAGAGAGTTGAAGGCATATGTTAGGTTCAGCATCCCGTCTACTTTAGTAATATGTAGCAGCATATGCCAACAATCTTATTTCACCCAAGTATATTGTTGGGAATGGGAAAAGGACAGTAACAGCCTGTTGGCAAGTTGTGAACGTACTCACATCAAAAAAAGTTTTGCGTCACTCCGGTTCCCAGAACTCCTGAAGATAGATGTTGACTGTGAATATACACAGTCCCTTTGACTGTTCAGAGATGTCACTTAACCTGCCCAAAGATGTAAACAACCATGCATGAGTAGTGCCTATTAGACGGATGGGGCCCGATAGCCAATCAGTTCCAGTCATTCCACCAGGAAGGAGGTACACAGCTCATGTTGTCTGCCCAGATGGTCAGTACCGCAGTTCAGTCACATCCACATTGTTGCTTTGTGCCAGGAAGGGCTCTCAACAAGGGAAGTGTCCAGGCGTCTCTGAGAACCAAAGCGATGTTGTTTGGACATGGGTGAGATAGAGAGAATCAAGAACTGCCGATGACATGTCTCACTCAGGCTACCCAAGGGCTACTACTGCTATGGATGACCGCTACCCATGGATTACAGCTCGGAGGAACCCTGACAGCAATGTCACCATGTTGAATAATGCTTTTCGTGCAGCCACAGGTCGCTGTGTTACAACTCAAACTGTGCACAATAGACTGCACGATGCGTAACTTCGCTCCTGACATCCATAGCGAGGTCCATCTTTGCAACCACAACACCATGCAGTGCAGTACAGATGGACCCAACAACATGTCGAATGGACCGATCAGGACTGGCATCACATTCACTTCACCGATGAGTGTCGCATATGCCTCCAACCATACAATCGTTGGAGACGTGTTTGGAGGCAACCCAGTCAGGCTGAACGTCTTAGACACATTGTCCAGGGAGTGTAGAAAGGTGGAGGTTCCCTGCTGTTTTGGGTTGGCATTATGTGGGGCCAACGTATGCCACTGGTGGTCATGGAAGGTGCCATAACAGCTATATGATACATGAATGCCACCCTCCGACCGATAGTGCAACCATATCTGCAGCATACTGACGAGGCATTCATCTTCATGGACGACAATTCGCACCCCATTGTGTACATCTTGTGAATGACTTCCTTCAGAATAACGACCTCACTCGACTAGAGTGGTCAGCATGTTCTCTAGACCTGAACGCTATTGAACATGCCTGGGATAGATTGAAAAGGGCTGTTTATCGACGACGTGACCCACCAACCACTCTGAGGGATTTATGCTGAATCGCTGTTGAGGAATGGGACAATCTGGACCAACAGTGCCTTGACGAACTTGTGGATAGTGTGCCATGACGATTACAGGCATGCATCAATGCAAGAGGACGTGGTACTGGGTATTAGAGGTACTGATGTGTACAGCAGTCTGGAACACCACCTCAGAAGATCTCGCTGTATGGTGGTACAACATGCAATATGTGGTTTTCATGAGCAATAAAAAGGGTGGAAATTATGTTTATGTTGATCTCTATTCCAAATTTCTGTACATGTTCCGGAACTCTTGGAACTGAAGTGAAGCAAAAATTTTTTTTTGAAGTGTGTATTCATCATGAACCTTGTTCCAAAAATCATCAAGTAACATTGTTTTAAATAATGATTCTGTGCTTGAATCTGATATCATTTTTAAAAAGGATTCATGGATTTCTTCGGACATATTTTCTGGCTTCTGTAAATTCAGTACAAAAGGATTGTGTGTGCTGTCTTTCTTCACTGATAACTTCACGCCAGCAGTCTACCTACACAAAGATGCTGCATGTGAATGCTGCATCACTGGTAGCACCCATCTGGATGAGCCTTTTGCCATGCTCCTCAGGGTGCCAGCACTGCACAGTGGTTATGAAATATGGCACCAAGGGATGAGCAAGGAGATTTCTACTTTTGCTTTCGGTCGATTGAGTTGTCAAGTCTTCAGAGCAAGGCGATTTCTACTTTTGCTTTCAGTCGATGGAATTGTCAAGTCTTCAATCTGCCGAGCTTACGCCAGACTAGAATATACTGAGTATTGAGCTGTGCGGAGTACCAAGTGTGTGGAACATGAGGCTGCTCCTCCCCTCAGCAATACTTTGATTGGCCACATCCTGCTGGACCACAGCAGTGCTTACACATTGGCTTTGATAGCCCATTTTGGAATACTGAAAGGCTATTGGTGGTGGAAGCTTACAGCAAG
This sequence comes from Schistocerca piceifrons, assembly GCF_021461385.2. NCBI lineage: Eukaryota > Metazoa > Arthropoda > Insecta > Orthoptera > Acrididae > Schistocerca > Schistocerca piceifrons. The sequence continues at coordinate 321,780,395 of NC_060145.1, read as the reverse complement.
TTCCCCTTCATTGCCCTCATGACATACGTGAATACTGTGGCCGATCTGACTTCAGTATTTTGTCATATACGTATGATGTTCCCGACACGTATCTAGTCTCACCTTTATTTGTATTGAAGGATTGTCACAAGTCATTGTGTCTGGCAATGGGCGACAGCTCACATCCTCACGGCGTCCTTTCAGTAGTGGTGTGGAACATTTTGTTAGAATCTTCAGGGCTCAGATGAACACATTACAGGCCATCCACTTGTGGGAACAGGCCTTCGAAGTGTTTTTACCATCGTACTGCTCCTTGTCTAGGGATGGCAAGTCGCCAGTGGAACATTTCATGGTCGTCGGCATAGCACATTACTTCACAGTATGCATCCACCTCAGAGGATCTATGTCCTACCATGCATGCCTATGTTTCAGCTTAGCAACTGTTTCTGTTTGCAGTTTATTGCAAGCGTTGTAGATTGGGAAATGGTGCTTTTGCAATCCACTTACACTATAGAAAGTTTGATGGGACTGCACCAGCGCACCAAAACCAGCTTTGCCCTGGTGCTTCTTGTGATATATTGCTGCCTCCTTTCGGGTTCACAGACCCAGTTTGTCACCAGAGCCTGCAGCGGCTGTCATCACTGGTGCAGTTGTCTTCTACTGCAGGACAGTCATCTCCTCGATTGGGGATGTCGATGGATGTTAACTTGGAACCACTTACAGTATTGCTGCCATGCTGACAGTCTGTGCTGCAGCCTATGTTGTATCCTATGGAGGAGTTGCATTGGTGTGCGTGGTTAGGGTGGAATCGGGGGAGAGGGGGAGGGCCAGAGGACAGCTGTGTCATTGATCATCAGTAACTTCACACCAGCCATCTACCATTGCAAAGATGCTGATGTCAACACCAATGCAGGCAAGGCAATGTGCCACCATCGTGCAGCGGAATGACATGGCTGCATGGGACAAGCAAGGAGAGTTCCATTTCTGCTTTCAGTGGATGGACTTGTTGGGTCCTCACTCTGCTGAGCTTATGCCAGACTAGAGTATATTGAGTGTTGAGTTGTGTTCTGCTTGTGTGAGTTAGTAGTAACCGCACTGAGAATATTCAGAGTTTGAGAATTACAGATTTGCTTTCTCTCACTGCCCAGTGTTTTCGGCTTCTTCTTTGTGCTCTATGACAACCACGAATTTTACACATAATCCTACACGCGATAACTTCAGCCCTAGCAGGTAGGAGAACTATAAAAGATAGTGTTCTATCATTAATAAATAAAAAGTTATGTTTATTCACTATGTGTGTGTTAATCAATTAACTGTTCTCCATGTCCAACTGTGTGTACAAAAGGAGAATACAACATTGTGAATCCATGAATTCATTTTCAGTTTTGTGATCCACTCATCAGAAAAATAAATCTCAAAAGATGCACGCATATCATGAAGACATTGGACGAATTCTTCAAATATTTTATTTGGTAATTCTACTTTACCACAAATGAAAAAATTCAGTGTTAAAATGCTTTCTAGTTCTCTCTTGTCATCACATGCCATCCAAAAATATAATTTTTATGGCAGTTTTTTGTTGCAAGCACAGAAAACTGTTGTCTTGTTTTCCTTGTAAACATAGATTTAATAAATTAAGTTTTCCAGACATCTCAGCCTACAAAGATAGTCTGAACAACTAAATTGCATCGCTCAAACAGTCTTAACGTGAATGAAATATTGGTCATAATAGCTTGTAATGTAGCCCTTAGTTCGAATAATCTCATTAAGGTTTTACCACAAAACAACCATCTAACCTTGGTGTATAGCAGTAGTGTTCTATGTCTGCTTCTATGATCTTCATGTAACCATGAAAACAATCAACACTGAAGAGGGGATTTAAAGTAATTAATTATTTTCACTGCTTCATCGTAAGTGATCATCTATACAGGATACAATGGCTGGAACTTGAGTTTGGTGTTTTACTTTTTATTAGTTGTACCACTCTTGCTATTTCGACATCATTGCCATGCCCCCATCTGTACAAATATCAACACAATCATGCCAATTGAGTGAGAGAAGTTAATCACAGAAAAAAGAAAGATACAGTAGTGTTAGTTGGCAGCGATGCCATGTGATTGTCTATATGGATATCATACAGTTACCAGGATCGCCAGTCCAGCGACATCAGTCAACTCTTCTATGTGCAAGACATATTTGTTGGGTTGGAGTACTTGTTTGATATAGCCTGTTAGGTCATTAATTTGACTTGATGATTTGAAGATATTTTCATGGAGCATCATTGTGTTATGTCTACCACACATGGTTTTATTAAATTCTCAGTGATAGTGTGTGCTTGAACTGCTTCTGCAATGTAATGGCTGACCAAATATGATGTCTTCATGGCTTTTTCATTGGGCGTTTGATTTGCACACTTCATAGGTATCTGACTTCTTAGTAATTGTTCTTTGTTACATATAAAAAAATCTTCAGTCTTGTCTTTTCAATCAGGGTTTATAGTTTCTAAATGGTAGCACTTCGTAGCAGGCACTGTGGAAGTATTCAGAGTTACTACATAAAATACAAAGAGGCGAGCCATTAGGAACAACAAATCCAAGATTGATATAAGATTCATGAATTTTCTTTTCTTCATCCTTAGTGACTTGCTTCATATCTCACTGCTTGAAACCATGGAAATAAATGTCATTACATTATCATCTTGAATCTTATAGTCTTGATCAGAAATCTTGCAGGTTGATGCTGCATTTTCCAGACAATCGCCTTTGAACTTTCGATGCAAGATCTTGCTACAAAATTTTTAAGCCAATGCTCCATTCTATCTTTTAAGTTCAACAGTTTAATTTTACAACAGAACAAACAAATATTGAATTTTATGACTGTGGTCAATAAAAACACGAACCAAATGTACTGGGGTCTGAGAACAGTGCATGGATTCACCGTGCCAAACTAGACTGCACATTGCAATTGAGTTGGAACTGTACTCTGTACTGCGTGGAATGGGTTTATATATTCATACATTTGTTTCACAAGCTGTAACCTCCACTACATTGTGTCACATGTTGATGATAATAATTGAAAAAAAAAGGTGGTTATTGGTAACACATGTACTGTAATCAGTATTACAATCTTATGAAATAGTGGTAATAGTTATGATCTTTTAAAAAAATAATTTCATGGCCAAAACAAAGTCAATCCCTTTTGCTATATAAAACCCGGACAGTGAAGCGTGAAGAAGCGATGAAATCCTTTGAGGCAGTTCCAGGTATTTGTGGTTGAGAGAGAGATGGAGATGGAGATGGAGAGAGTGTAGTGGAATGCTTGTGGTGAGTGGGAGAGAGGACGGGAGAAAGGGTTCGCACGGCTCCTGTGTGCGTGTTTAGTTACGAGTAATGGGTCACCACATATCTACTCTTACAAACTAAATTCTTTTGTCTGTAGATTTATTATGTTGCTTGTCACCTCATTTTCACCTGTTAAGCACTGAGAGAAAAACCAACTTCATAACAGCAATATTGATATGATATTTATGAGTTGTTTTCTCAGTGCGTGACAAGACTTTATGTGCTTTATTCTGAAGGTCGACATTATTTTAGTGGAGCCTTCACAGAGGCCTTGTGGAGCCTCAGGGCTCTGCAGAACACACTTTGATATTGCTACTCTAGAATCTTACCTTGAGCAGCAGCATAGCATAATGGTTAAGATATGTTCCACAGATGTTAGAGGTTGTGGGTTCGAATCCTGTCAGATGCATCAAAATTTTTATTTTTGAATCTTTATTTTTATTAATTTAATTGGTCTAAATGTCTTTATTTCTAATGCTTTGCCACACTGTCAGATTTTTTATTTGTTCTCATCATCATCATCATCATCATCATCATCATTATTAACTTTGATTTAATTTCTCTTGTTTTATTATTTTATATTTTCATTCACATTATTGCATTCATTAATTCTATTCACAATATTGCTTGAATTTAGTTTTATTTATGAAATTATGTTTTAAATGTTTGATTGAGAATTAAAAAAAAGGTCTTGTAACAAAAAATAATTTTTTAATGCCACTGCAGAGCTAAGATAAAAAAATTCTCTCTTCTTTCGTTTTTAACAGATTGGCGTTTTCCAACATTTAAATATTTGATAGACAAATAGAAATAACTAAAATCATGTGCACAGATTCCAAATGAAAAAAAGAATGACAGGAATAAAAAATTAGAGCAAATAAAATTAATTATGATGATTAAAATGACATGGGAAAGGATTAGAAATAAAAATTTACATTTAAACTAATTAAATGAATAAAAATAATGATCAAAGTTATTTCAATAAATATTTAAAAATACAAATTGTAATGCATCTGACAGGAATCGAACCCACAACTTCTACATGTCAGAATACCAGGTGAGAGAAAAAGGACTTCACAACTTCGGAATGATATAGAAATTTATTGAGATAAGCTAGAGAACTGATAGATGTGTCATTTTGGTTTGATATGACTACCATTTGCGATGCAGAAAATATCTCATTGGTAGTCAATTTCTTCCCACATTTGTTGCAGAAAATTGGGCATAATTTGTGCAACAGCAGCATAGATTCGATTTTTCAGGTAGGCTTAATTGTTTGGTAGGGGAGAAACATATACAAGGTCTTCAATGAAACCCAGGAGAAAGAAATCCAGTGGTAAAAATGGAAATGTCGTGTGGCTAGGGCCTCCCGTCGGGTGGACCGTTCGCCTGGTGCAGGTCTTTCGATTTGACGCCACTTCGGCGACCTGCGTGTCGATGGGGATGAAATGATGATGATTAGGACAACACGACACCCAGTCCCTGAGCGCAAGTCTGGGGAATAATGTGTCTACACAATTTTTCCTTCACAGCCAGTCCACGAACCTGGGAAGCAATTAGCGAAGAAACCTTGAACTTCCGTGAGGAAATGAGGCGCACCATCTTGCTGGTGGAAAACCATCCCATCTCCGTCACCTTCACTGATCTATGGCATTCAAATGTTTTCAAGCATATCCATATACACAATACCAGTGACAGTTTTCTCCTTGAAGAAGAAAGGGCTGTAAATTTTCAATTTTCTAAGGGCACAAAACACATTAACTCTGGGGCTGTCACGAATGTGTTCCATGTGGATTTTTGCTGACTCATATCGCGCAGTTGTGGGCGTTCACCATGCCACTGATATGAAATGTTGACTCATCGCTAAAGATTGTTGTATTCAGGAATGTCTGGACGTCCTCTGTCCAATGCAACATCTCTGCACAGAATTCTCCATGAGCAACCTTATATGACTCATCAATGTTCTGTGCCATTATGACTCTGTACGGTTTCAAGAGTAAACACCTATGCAGTACTCACCAAACAAATCACACTGACTTTTGTGGATTCCAGGCAAATCTCTCCCTAACCTGAATAAGATTTTCACTCTGCAGCAGAGTGTGCACTGATATGAAACTTCCTGGCAGATCAAAACTGTGTGCCAGACTGAGACTTGAACTCGGGACCTTTGCCTTTCGCGGGCAAGTGCTCTACCAACCAAGCTACCCAAGCATGACTCACGCCCCGTCGACGCAGCTTTGCCCGCGAAAGGCAAAGGTCCCAAGTTCGAGTCTTGGTCTGGCACACAGTTTTAATCTGCCAGGAAGTTTCTCCATAACCTGTTCGACATAATCATCAAGTAGCAAGTGAATTATCATGTTGTAGTGAGCAACCAGTCTCAACAAAGTTCTTGTGCCAGAAGTACGTTATAGGCCAGCTACGAGGTTCTTTAGTGTATTCGGTGTGAAATTTACATCGAACAGTTGTTGCAGAGTTCGTTTCATTAAACCAAAACACACAGTGAGCAAATTTCACACTAGTGAAAGTAGCCGTTTGAATTGTGCACTATGCTGGCACTTCTGGTGACAGAATGGGGTACTGATCCACTACTTGAATCAAACATGAAGTTGTTTGCTACCGATTCTGTAAGTTATCGAGAGGAATTTCTCTACCATTCCAAAGTAAAGAACTCCTTTTTGACTCTCTCTGTACATCTTAACCACTGTGCTACACTGAATTTTAAGGCTCTAGAGTATGATGTAAAACTTTTTCATTGATTACTCACAAATGAGGGCCAACTTGGGTGTGATGTGATACCTACACCACCTCACAGATCAACGCTTCCCAAGCTGGGAGTAATAGCCCCCTGGGGGATAAAAGAAAATTTTATGAGGGGTAAAAAAGAAAAGGGGTTGACTGTGTTTTGGCCATGAATGCAATTTTTTTTTAAAAAGATCATAAGTTTTACCACTATTTCATAAGATTGTAATACTGCTTACAGTACATGTGTTACCAATAACCACCTTTTTTCCAATTACTAGCATCAACATGTGACACAATGTAGTGGAGGTTACAGCTTGTGAAATAAATGCACGAATATTGTCTTCTTCAAATACTCCACCCACTACACACGTACTTTGTACCATAACCTGTCTCAATAGAATGCGACATGTACATCTCATATGCTTATATATCTTATGGAAATTCTCTCTCTAAGTTGTCGGTAGTTCCTGCAATGTTTCAAAAATTGCTTTATTATTTGCTTCCAACAGAGGAACACACTGACAGCACAACACAACAATAACTTTGTAGTGACTACTTCACTGCTGTACTGTCTACACAGTATTATAATTATAATTATTATTATTATTGGCAGTGGTCAGACACAAAGCATCAGCAGCCTGAGGCCTTCCAATTTCGGTCATTTCAGAAGTAAGGCATCTAGCAATTAAGTAATTTACAAATGATAAGTATAGAGAATGCATTTTACCTTGATTGATTTTAAATGGGTTGCAGCAAGGATCCCTAGGAAGAGGATTGGTGCAGAGGAAGCATGTTTTGCATCAAGTGTCTGTCCTCAATGTGGATAGTTACATTTCTTTTTGGAGGAGGAGTTGTAGGTACCACTCGCAGTGCACTCAGGATTGCTTCATCATTCTATAAAAGAGTTGTTAGAAATAAGCAGTACCAGATGTGTCGCTGGCTCATTAGTTTGTGTTTCAGTAAAACATCTACAAAAACTAAATATCTTTTATCTTTTATCATTTTAAAAATAAAAGTATGCAACAAAAATTCTTTTTCATTCCAAAGTGTAGTTAGGCATTAACGATGATGGTGGTGGGGAAAGGGTGGGGGGTTACTAGCTAACATCTCATTACGCAAAGGGGTAATGGTCAGAGAAAGGTTGGGAACCATTGGTATAGATGGTTTTAGAAAGTCAATCCCATCCACACAGACCTACTGATGTATGTTGTATACAGGGGCAAACCAATATTTGATGAATATAAAGCAAAACTGTGAATTAAATTAGTAAGGCTATGGCCTGTGTGGGGCAGTTCACCAGTATATCTATTTATGCACCTCTCATGGCTCTGGACATGTCAGATGTTGGTTTAAGTCCATACATTCATCTCAGAATGTCTTGTTGAGTTGTTAGCATGTATGATACTACTGCATAACAAGGAATATCATCCATATAAATATGGTAATGGAATGTTCCGATGGAATAGAAATAAGGGAAGGAGTAAAGGATAAGGAACAAGCATGACTGTATCAGTGTTAATTCAAGCGAGCTTACCGAAATGCTGATTGTACTATTAACTGCATTTAAAATTCTGCTGAACAGTGAAACATGTATTTTGTCTCACCTGTGTCTCCAGAGTTCAGTTTCCCAAGGTAATGAAGTGCAGTGTAGGCTTTTACGGCGTCCCCAATGCAGGCAGCAGCGTCAACAAAACTTACATCATCTGGCTTCAATACTGGAAACCCAACAAATTATTATAACTTACCCAACAAATTAATATTTACTTCTATTAAAATAAGACAACTACTTATTGTATTTAATGAGAATGGTTTTTTTTCCTTAAAAATTTACATTTATTTCCAAATTGTCAATATGAATTCCACACAATTTAATAGTATTCCATTATGTGTCATACAAAGGTAAGCCATCCCTTTTACAGATATATTACAGCTCCCAGCAAGTCAACTGAAACTTGCCACACTATTTGTCTACAAATGATCCTACAGATTTGTTCCTCTTTGTAGTCACATATATTACAACCTTCATGTATTTACATAAAGCAACTAACTCCTATAGTAATTTATGAATTGTTTCAGGAAATGTTTGTTCCTCAAAATCTGCAATTTAACACTTGCATAAATGGCTAGTTGCAAGTCTTATAACTATACCAATATTTTATGAAAGTCTGACTGGATAACTATTATAGGACAACACTTTTTCAGAGACAAAGTCATCACCTGCATATTAATATAGAACAGGGATAGTTATGGCCCTACTACATGTTTCTGAGGCACTCTGAACATTACTTCCAGGTGTGCAGACAGTCTTGTCTTTCACTTCTTTGGAGTAGATGCATGGAAAGTAACCCACTGTTTCGATTGTTACTTACTTTCCTCATGCCAAACAAATCAACTTCTACCAAATCTTTCCTCTTGAATGCCTTCTGACTCATAATTATTTTTTCTAAGACGAAATTTACACATAAACCTGCAGAACCGTATATGCATCCCTAATGGAATCAGTCCTGTCCCTCAACACCTTGTGTTTCTCATCTGTTTCAGATTCACTGATAACATCATAACCTAGGCACATGGCAAGGACAGTATATTTCCATCAGTATCATATTACAAACTTCTGAGCCTGCTTCACACATCCTTTATCAGTTCAATGGCCTACCTTTCTGAATACCGATTTCTATCTCCCTAGAACTCTCTGGCCATTCCAAACACATCAACCACCAACAGTACCTTAACTTTCCCACCTGTCACACGTTCCACATCAAAAAGTCCCTCCTCTACAGTCCTTGCACCTGCCGATTCAGCATCTGTAGTTGAAAGGAGTTTTTTAAGAAGACAACTAACCTTTCCAGAAGCTTTACAGCTAGATAACCTTACAGAGGCTGTGCAAGAAACAGATTTCCCGCACCATTTCTTCCAATGTGACCCAACAAATACATTGACACTTCAAACCAGCCACTGATCAGTATTCCTTTGTCATTATATTTCTTCTACATATTGGAAAAAATAAGTGCATCCCTTGACATGGCTTTCATTATCTATTATTTTACCCTGAGACAACAGATGTTTTATCCACAAATGGTCAAACAACTTTTAGCATTGTACTTGATAACAGCAGAAAAGCCAAAATCCAGATAGTAGAGAAGATAAATTTAGTAATTCACAATCATATGGCAGTTTCCTTCTCTCTCTTTTTTCATCAAAAAACAAAGATGATGTGACTTACCAAACGAAAGTGCTGGCAGGTCGAAAGACACACAAACAAACACAAACATACACACAAAATTCAAGCTTTCGCAACAAACTGTTGCCTCATCAGGAAAGAGGGAAGGAGAGGGAAAGAAGAAAGGATGTGGGTTTTAAGGGAGAGGGTAAGGAGTCATTCCAATCCCGGGAGCGGAAAGACTTACCTTAGGGGGAAAAAAGGACAGGTATACACTCGCGCGCACACACACACACACACACACACACACACACACACACACACACACACACACACAAGCAGACGTATTTAAAGACAAAGAGTTTGGGCAGAGATGTCAGTCGAGGCGGAAGTGCAGAGGCAAAGATGTTGTTGAATGACACGTGAGGTATGAGTGGTGGCAACTTGAAATTAGCGGAGATTGAGGCCTGGTGGGTAACGGGAAGAGAGGATATATTGAAGAGCAAGTTCCCATCTCCGGAGTTCGGATAGGTTGGTGTTGGTGGGAAGTATCCAGATAACCCGGACGGTGTAACACTGTGCCAAGATGTGGTGGCCGTGCACCAAGGCATGTTTAGCCACAGGGTGATCCTCATTACCAACAAACACTGTCTGCCTGTGTCCATTCATGCGAATGGACAGTTTGTTGCTGGTCATTCCCACATAGAATGCATCACAGTGTAGGCAGGTCAGTTGGTAAATCACGTGGGTGCTTTCACACGTGGCTCTGCCTTTGCTCGTGTACACCTTCCGGGTTACAGGACTGGAGTAGGTGGTGGTGGGAGGATGCATGGGACAGGTTTTACACCGGGGGCGGTTACAAGGATAGGAGCCAGAGGGTAGGGAAGGTGGTTTGGGGATTTCATAGGGAATCCTCAGAACCTTAGGCCCCCTGCAAAACCTTTCACCTGACTCCATCAACCTCCTGACCCCACCGACACCCCGCACCCCTACCTTCTACCTTCTTCCTAAAATTCACAAACCCAATCATCCCGGCCGCCCCATTGTAGCTGGTTACCAAGCCCCCACAGAATGTATCTCTGCCTAGGTAGATCAACACCTTCAACCCATTACATGCAGTCTCCCATCCCTCATCAAAGACACCAACCACTTTCTCGAACGCCTGGAATCCTTACCCAATCTGTTACCCCCCGGAAACCATCCTTGTAACCATCGATGCCACTTCCTTATACACAAATATTCCGCACGTCCAGAGCCTCGCTGCGATGGAGCATTTCCTTTCACGCCGATCACCTGCCACCCTACCTAAAACCTTTCCTCATTACCTTAGCCAGCTTCATCCTGACCCACAACTTCTTCACTTTTGAATGCCAGACATACCAACAATTAAAGGGAACAGCCATGGGTACCAGGATGGCCCGCTCGTACGCCAACCTATTCATGGGTCGCCTAGAGGAAGCCTTATGGTTACCCAGGCCTGCCAACCCAAAGTTTGGTACAGATTTATTGAGGACATCTTCATGATCTGGACTCACAGTGAAGAAGAACTCCAGAATTTCCTCTCCAACCTAAACTCCTTTGGTTCCATCAGATTCACCTGGTCCTACTCCAAATCCCACGCCACTTTCCTTGACGTTGACCTCCATCTGTCCAATGACCAGCTTCACACGTCCGTCCACATCAAACCCACCAACAAGCAACAGTACCTGCATTATGACAGCTGCCACCCATTCCACATCAAACGGTCCCTTCCCTACAGCCTAGGTCTTCGTGGCAAACGAATCTGCTCCAGTCCGGAATCCCTGAACCATTACACCAACAACCTGACAACAGCTTTCGCATCCCGTAACTACCCTCCCGACCTGGTACAGAAGCAAATAACCAGAGCCACTTCCTCATCCCCTCAAACCCAGAACCTCCCACAGAAGAACCACAAAAGTGCCCCACTTGTGACAGGATACTTTCCGGGACTGGACCAGACTCTGAATGTGGCTCTCCAGCAGGGATACGACTTCCTCAAATCCTGCCCTGAAATGAGATCCATCCTTCATGAAATCCTCCCCACTCCACCAAGAGTGTCTTTGCGCCGTCCACCTAACCTTCGTAACCTGTTAGTTCATCACTATGAAATCCCCAAACCACCTTCCCTACCCTCTGGCTCCTATCCTTGTAACCGCCCCCGGTGTAAAACCTGTCCCATGCACCCTCCCACCACCACCTACTCCAGTCCTGTAACCCGGAAGGTGTACACGAGCAAAGGCAGAGCCACGTGTGAAAGCACCCACGTGATTTACCAACTGACCTGCCTACACTGTGATGCATTCTATGTGGTAATGACCAGCAACAAACTGTCCATTCGCATGAATGGACACAGGCAGACAGTGTTTGTTGGTAATGAGGATCACCCTGTGGCTAAACATGCCTTGGTGCACGGCCAGCACATCTTGGCACAGTGTTACACCGTCCGGGTTATCTGGATACTTCCCACCAACACCAACCTATCCGAACTCCGGAGATGGGAACTTGCTCTTCAATATATCCTCTCTTCCCGTTACCCACCAGGCCTCAATCTCCGCTAATTTCAAGTTGCCACCACTCATACCTCAAGTGTCATTCAACAACATCTTTGCCTCTGCACTTCCGCCTCGACTGACATCTCTGCCCAAACTCTTTGTCTTTAAATACGTCTGCTTGTGTCTGTATATGTGTGGATGGATATGTGTGTGTGCGCGCGTGAGTGTATACCTGTCCTTTTTTCCCCCTAAGGTAAGTCTTTCCGCTCCCGGGATTGGAATGACTCCTTACCCTCTCCCTTAAAACCCACATCCTTTCTTCTTTCCCTCTCCTTCCCTCTTTCCTGATGAGGCAACAGTTTGTTGCGAAAGCTTGAATTTCGAAAAAGAAGAAAAACATGTACCCTTCAACTCAACCCCTGAGCCACTCCAGCTCCCTCCAGTACCACCACCAAGTCTTTCACCTGTGAAAAACCCATACGTAGAACAATTCCAGGTTTTGAGCCACAGGCAGTCACATAAATAAGATTGAACTTGTAGCTTCAACAGCTGCCATTCTTTCCACAGTAAAAAGTCTCTCTCATACAGTGTAACCACATCTAGAGCAACAAGCACTCCCCAGCCTTGCCCAGTATGCTAAAGCATAAACAGGCACTGTCCTCCAATCTTAGTTCATTAACTGATCTCCCACATGTTCCTAATTGTTCAATCATCCCAATTTATGAGATGCTCAGAAGCATCACCCTAATTCTGCAGTACCACCCCAGACTCAAACACCCTGTCACATAGTGCACCTGATTCCCCCTCCTCCCCCCTCCCCTCTTTTCCAAATACCAGTTTCTCAGTTTGCATAGCATAGATGATAATTGTCTATCCAACACACCCTTTAATCATTGAAACCCACTGGAGTCTGATTCCACTAGGCTGTCAATTACCTTCCTCCACCCCTGTCACCATGCCTTTCCTTTCCACCCACTTCCCAACAGGTACTCACCACCATCACTGTTACCTCTGCAGTTGACCTGTTCCTGTGATCTCTCCTGCTCCCTCATAACAAGTAACTTATGGGACTTTCCTTCAACACAAAGAAATCTCTGGTGCCACATGGCTATCTTGTTCTACTGCTCCCTCTTGCTCACCTGGACATCACCCTTCACATTCCTGTCACCATTCCAGATTCCATCTCGCTTACATGCCTGTCGACTGTTCAAAACATCAACTACAGGGACTGTTCTTACCTTTACTCCTTCCTATATTAAACAGGTTGTACTTTTAACAGCCAGACCTAAAAGTACAACAACATGAATTACGATGGATTGCTACACATTACATAGAGGAGATACACTGAGCAGCAGACACGTACATTTAAAAGTAGGCTCTTGGATATTATCAAGCTATTGGACTAAGTCCTTCCTCAAGTTGGGTTGCAGTGTCTGGAACCGACAGTGTTTTTTTTTCCTTTGGTGTGTGTGTGTGTGTGTGTGTGTGTGTGTGTTAGGGGGGGGGGGGTTAGCCATAAGAGGCACCTCAACGCCTCATCTATGTGCTGAGTAGCAATGTATCATAATTTGTACTACTGTTATTCAATCACCAATTTTCCATTGTTTGACAAACAACTATACATTTCCTTCTTTGACAGTGAGAATCTGTTATCATCTACAGCTATCCTCCAAAAAACACCTAACTGTGTGTAGTAGAGGATAATTCTGGTAACAGCACCATTTTCTGCCCTTTCCTGTTCCATCCACTAATGGTGTGTGGAAAGCATGACTGTAGGAAACCTCGATAGTGTTGTGTTGTAACCACAATAAAGTCAAAATCTGAAAGCAGGGTCATCAAAGTAGTAAAACACTTGGCACTGAAACTCCAATGTACAGAGAGAACACAACTGCTGCTATTTCTACAAACACTAAATATTCCAGAACATGCAAACAGCACAAACACAAGAAATTTAAGGTCCATCCACGAATGATAAATTATGGCTGGTGATCAGATCTGAACTGGTGACCCAAAGCATGCCATCCAGTGACACTACTGCTAGTCCACACTGCACACAGCACAGTTCGCAGCAGTATGACTTCTAGTTCCTCCAGTTCTCTCATGACGATCATTTCATGAGATGTATGTACACGAAATTAATACGTTGTCTGTCTTTCTCAGAACAATATTAACAGTAAATCTCTCTGTGATGCACAATGCTTCTCTTTTAGTAACTTCAATTGGAATTTGGTGAGTGTTTCCATATCTTATCACACTTACTAAATGAACCTGTGGCAAACATACATCACAGTTGTTTGGATATTCTCTACCTCCTCCATTAATCATACTTGCTAAGGGTACTCGAGAACTGATTGAACCAGTGTATTGTAAGCCATTTTTATTGTGGATTAATTACTTATCATTCGTATTCTTCCCATGAATCTCAGCTTGGTATCTGCAATTCAATATTATATATATTGTATATTATGAAAAGGATAATTACTACTCACCGTTTAGCAGAGATGCTGATTTTTTTTTTAATGTGGAACTGGGTTCTGAGAATGTGTAAGGAAACTTTTCGATACCAACACGATGGAAGGAGCAAGGCTCCACAGTCGAGGGTAAAAACACATAAAAATACATAAACAACATAGAAATATGTTTGAAAAAATTTACAGAAATACACATCATCTCCACTGCATGGAGAGTAGCAACTATTTTTTCTTAATATGATCATTCCATTTTAGGCCACTCTTGGTAGTAACTTCTACATCCAGTGGTTTATAGTCTATAGTGTAATCTAAGGGCAACACATCCTTTCATCTATTTATGCACAACACATTAGATTTACTTATGTTAAGTGTCAATCACCTATGTCTGTCCCTGCACGTCTGACAGTTTGATGTGTGGAGTTCTATGTGCTATGCTGAATGTTGTTGAATGTTTGGACAATGTCTTGAACATCACATTTGTTTTCTCCGTCAGTGATTAGAAATGTATCATCTTCTGTAGAAGTTAACTTTTGAATGCATGTTGGCTTGTAAGAGGAACTAGAAACTGATATCCACAGAAAGAAACTTGGGGAAAACCTACTCAACAACAATAGTGGAACAGGTTCAACCAACATTTCCAAAATTTTGACAAAGTACTTAAAGCATTCTCACAATCTACAATTTCAATGCACAGCAATTTACATAACCAATCCCCTTCATTTCCCAATAAGTTTAACCTACAACAAATATGTACGATATGTTGTAACCTTTTTTACATAATATTACCATTTAATATAACAGAATTGTGCACATGTCCAAATTCTGTTGCAGCCCAGTCATATTTATAAAGTAGAAGAAAAACACATTTGTGTATGTATAATCACCTAGGATAATAGCTGAATTATGCACATAATCATATTCTTAGGCAGCCCATTCATCTTTTTAAAATGAAAGAAAACCATTTTTGTACATAACCATTTAATATAATAACCGATTTGCAGTGTAGAGTAACAAATAACCTAGCTTTAGGTATGGCAACTCTCAGTCATCTTTGTATCTAATGTAGCAAGTATATTTGTAACATGTATGTCATCTTTGACGTGACAGTGTACACATAGCATACAGGAGGTCATACAACAAGCTGCAATATGCGCTTTTTATGATGCTACTGTCCCTGTAAGTACAACTTACTGTCACAAGTTAATGTTTTCAAACTTTAAAAGCACCTTTCCTAAAGCACAGTTTTTATCACTAGTAAAAGACATAACATAACCTATATTGCCCTTTGTCTGCTGCTGTGAAAATGCTTTACTGCTCTTCACTAACACCAGCTATGAAAACAATTTTCCACATGAAGATGATGTGAACCACTGAAATGCATAGTGACAAAGTAAATAAGGGATTGCTGTAGAAAACTGTTTTACTTGTATTTATCAACAGCCACGGCCCTCATATAATGCTGTCCTTTATGGATGAAATATTCTTCAGTGAGCTTGTATTTTGCTCAGTCAGCCACAATGCACAGCTATGTCAAATGCCTTCCAGAATCCAAGGAACGTGACATCAAGATGGGCATCATTATCTATGGTCCTCTGGACGTTGCGGACAGAGTGACCAAAGTACACAAAAACTTTGTTTCTGGCCTTTATGTTGATTTCTACCAAAATGATATTTGTTCCCCAAAAAGGTGATAAAAGCAAGCATAGAATATGTTCCATAAGACTACAAGACTGATGTCAGTGATATAGTCTTATACAATAATTGCAAGCTTATGTCCCATGACCATTCTTGGAAACAGGACTTACATGCACTTTTCTCCATTTTCTTGGTACACTTTACTGTCCCAGTCATTTACGATAAACCATTGCTAGGAGGCGAGAGTTCTTTCAAGTACTCCATATAGAATCACATAGATTACTTCATCAGGTCCACATATAGTTTCTTTGTTGAGCTATTTTTGTTAATTTTCTGCTAAGCAATGGCTTATATCAATATCTGTCATTTTGGCATACAGTAATGATTGAAAGAAGGAACCCGATTACTATCTTCTGTAGTAAAATAATTTTGGAGGAATAGTGAATTCAGTATTGCAGTATCCTTTCTGTGATCTTCCATTAGAGCACTAAGCTACTGAGCAGATGATTTTAAATGGTTTATTGATTTACACAAGACCAAAATTTTTTTAATATCCATTTGTCAGATCAATTGGCAAAATTTTATTTTTAATCCCACTGAACCCTTCTCACATTGCACTTTATGATCACTTGGTGTCATTCAGATATTTTTTGTTAACAAGTGTTTAACTTCACTTAAATCTGTACCAAAAATCTCACCACATATATAACTTTCTAATACAACTACTAAACCACAGTGTGTCTTTTCCATCTCACTGCAATTACATATGTAAAGCATCCCATAGAATCATTGTGAATATGGACACAATGCACCTATACTTATCAAATGCCAGCAGATATGAGAATGACATTGTCAAAAACAGATATGTCATCTCACTGTCACACCTCCATTTTACTTTCATAATTTAAACTTCCATCCTCTCTGAATGGTATTGAGTTGTCTTTCCATTTATTTCTTAAATTAATTCTTATGGATATGATTCAATATTTCTTTTATTTCCAATTTTTTTTTAAATTAGCACTAGTGTAATTTAGTTGTTCTAAAACTTAATTGTGTCACATTATTTATTTTATTTCTATCAGGAGTTGTTAAAATCTCTATTACGTAGTTCCCTATTGTTGGCCAATTTTCTCACCAACGCACAACTATAACAACTTTAGCTTCTGCTTATTCACTGTACCACTAATAAATTAAAACAAAACAAACAGCAGTATTTGGAATATTATAGTATTTTCAAACCAGAGATTAGAATTAAAACTTTAAGATACATACCAACATCAAATTCTTGTACAACAACATATTCTGAGCAACCAGACTGTTCATAATCAAGTGGTACAACTCCAACAACCTGATCACCAACTTTCAAAGTAGTCACATCAGACCCAACAGCTTGAACAACACCCGAGATGTCAAATCCCAAACCCATGAATTGTTTCTTGTTTGCTCTTGCAAGTATCTGCATTACAGCAATGTGGTCAAACTGAGTATCAGGCAGGCCACATGCTTTTACTTCGATAAGAATCCCGTTTTTTTCCAGGTCAGGCAGTGTCACCTGTAAACAAGTAGAAAAGACAATATGAAATAAATAAAAGGAGTGGGGATGAAAGTAGGTAACATTGACGAGGGTGTGAGACAGGAATAGGTGAATGACAGGAATCTGTGAAAATGATAATGACACTTTTAACTTCTTGTGACAGAGGAAAACTGCTGTACTCTTGAAAAGAAAGATAAGTCCAATACTCACTAAGTTCATATTTCGCTGAGTATGTGAGAGGGCGCAATTTAACCAAATGCTTTCTTGAAGCCTAGAAAAACAGAATCAGCCTAGGTGCCTATGTCTACAGTGCTGTGTATCTCATGAACGAACAGAGCAGGCTGAGTTTGACAAGGTCTCTGCCTGCAGAATTCATGTTGATATTTACAGAAGATTTTTGTTCTCCAAAATTGTCATAATATGTGACAATCAGACACGTCACACAATTCTACACTACACTAACTTCAGCACTATGAGTCTGCAAGTACGTCCATCTATCCTAGGACCCTTCTCGAAAATGGAAATGAATTGCGCTTTTCCAGTCACTGGGTACCCTTTGTTGCTCCAACGACCTATGATAAACTACTGGTACAATTGGAGCAAGTTCTTTTGCATAATCTATGGAGAATCTCAAAGTATCTCATTCTATGCAAACGCCATTCCACTACTGAGCATTTTGAGTTTTTTTCCTATTACACAATCATTTATTTTTAAAACAATATGGAAATGATTGATTGCTATTATCACACAGAGGTGGCAATGAGACACAGAAAGGCACAATGAAAAGACTGCTTAATATTTAAGCTTTTGGATAAAAGTCCCCTCCTGAAACACATTCACAAAAGAACAACATGCAAACACATTGTTACTTTCTCTGGTTGCTGTGGCCCGAATCTCACTGTGGCTGACGAGAGCAGCAATTTGGGGTAGGGCATGGGGAGGGGAGGGAGGAGGCGTGGGGGGGGGGGGGGGGTGCAATAGCAGGTTAGGGAAGGGAGAAAAATGATGTGTTGCTTGTGGGAGTATGCAGGGGCATGGTATGGACAGGATATGGCTGGCTGCTAGGTGCAGAGTCAGAAAGATTTACAGTGGGTGGGAAGGACGAAAGAGGAGAGGAGAGGAGAGAGAGAGAGACTTAGGGAAGTGGTATCTGAAAATGTTTTTGAATTTTCTCCATCTGTGTTCAGGGTTGACTACTCAGATAGTCTGCAATTTGTATCCTGTTACTCTTGTTAAGCAAAGATATTTTCCTACGTTCGTTCAACATTCCTTGTAACACCTGTAGTCACTGATGTTCTCACAGCCTTAAGATCACTGATGGCCTCCTCTGTGTTGAGTGATTTGAAAATTTAGGTATGACTGCTGCTAGGTGGTCTAACAAGGAGAGGTCCTCAGTGGTGGGATTGACTTTTGACTTTTTGAAAGCATCTATACTGCGATGTAAATATCCCAGCTATCACGTACCACAGCCACTCATCCTGGTAGGCCCTCATTTGTGAGTTATTGACCAAAAAAAAATCTGAATTGCTTGATGCTCAATACCATTAATATAGTAGCTTCTTATTTACTGGTTGCGTGGTGTAATGGATAGTGCAAGGCCTTGACATGGAGGAATGTAGTGGGTTCGAATCTCGTCAGATACTTTAATATTTTTTGTTGTTTTTTTTTTATTTTTATTTTTTATTTTTATCAAAATTATTTTGATCATTACTTTTATTCAATTAATTGGTTTAAACGTAATTTTATATTTCTATTCCTTTATCACATCATTTTACTCATCACATCAGCATCTTCATCTATCTGCTCTCATCTTTCTTCCTATTATTTTTTTTCCACTCGAAATCTGCGTTCACATGATTTTAAGTATTCTTTTTGATTTAATTTCTTTCATTTTATCATCCTATTTTTTCATTCATGTTTTGCAGTCATTATTTCTATTCCTCATTTTTCTTGAATTTGGCTTTACTTATAATCCCTTCTTTTGTTTAAATCTTCATCTCCACTATTTTGTAATGGTGTTGAGTGAATTTAGGCTATGTTTTAAATGTTTGTACAATGATTACCATAAAAAATTGTGCATCTTCCAATGAAAAGTACATTTTTGACACTATTGCACAGTCAGGATAAATAGATTAAATGACTTTTGTTTTTTAACCAATAGATCGGCATTTTCAAATATTTAATTATTATAACAGATAAATATAATTAAATTCATATTCACAATAATTTCAATAATATAAAGAAAAAATGGGAACAAATGAAAAAATTCATACAATGACTGAAATGTGACAAAGGAATAGAAATAAAAAATTACATTTAAAGCAATTAACTTAATAAAAATAATGAGCATTGTCATTTTGATAAAGACTTAAAAATAAAAAAGATTTAAGGCACATCATGAGATTTGAACCTTCAGCATGTGAAAGCCTGACTATAGTCATTACACCACACAGCCAGTCTACTTAAATCTTAACACTATTGAGCACCATATAAAATTCCGAATTTTTTTCCATCTATTACTCACCAACAAGGTCACCCAAGTGTGAATGGCAGCAGGTGGTGATACCTGGGATCTTAACCTACATCACCGTATAGATGGTTTCAAAAAGTCAAGCAGACTGCAGTCAAGTCAAGCACTGCAGACCTCTCCATGTAAGACATCAAACTCCCAAGTCAGTTCTCGATCAATTTGCTTGAAATAATTAGGCAAAACACACAAGATATGCAGAACAATCTTATATAATCCATCTCTGACAGCAGGTTTCATTGGGTGACACTCATTCTATAGCAGGTCTATTTATGTTGCCTCCCCCCCCCCCCCACCTCACCTCACCAAATACAGCAACAAGATCAAGAAAATCTAAAATGCTCTGCCACTGCAGCTCCTGATTAAAACCGAGCGAGGTGGCGCAGTGGTTAGCACACTGGACTCGCATTCGGGAGGACGACGGTTCAATCCCGTCTCCGGCCATCCTGATTTAGGTTTTCCGTGATTTCCCTAAATCGTTTCAGGCAAATGCCGGGATGGTTCCTTTGAAAGGGCACGGCCGATTTCCTTCCCAATCCTTCCTTAACCCGAGCTTGCGCTCCGTCTCTAATGACCTCGTTGTCGACAGGACGTTAAACACTAACCACCACCACCTCCTGATTAAAGTGGTTCAGAAGACATTTTATTATATATTTCACTATCCCTTATTGATTTATACACAGCAGTAAATAAACTGACATCACTGATTTCTACTTACCTTTGCAATATGTTTTCTAATCTAAATTTAGGATTTTGCTTCTATTCACTTCGTGTTTCAACCAGCTTTGTGATTCTAATAGTACAAAGGCATTATTAACTTTAATCCTGGAACTTTACCAAGGATGGTTCTGCAGTTTACTAACACCACATTAACATTTTCTCTTTCCAACCGCAAGGAGCAAAGTTTCCTAAGGGTAATGTGGCTGATCTGTCTTCAACTTTGGCAGGCAATTCGTCATTGACCCAAAGAATGGGTTCTTTTAACCTTTTTTTTTTTTTAAAAAAAAAAAAAAAACCTGTGCATGCCACAGATACTCTACTACCCAAGTATCTGCTTTCTTGGTTTAGTTCACCCCTGACATATTGCACAAGGGAAAAGGGGGCACTACTATTCTCCATAAAGTAGTAATGGTTGAGAAATTTGTGTCAGATATCATCTGAGTTTCTAATTTAGATCTTTCAATAGGCACCTAGTGTTCTAGGTATGGCACAGCAGTTAGCCATGCTTGCATCCCAAGTGCAATGTTAGCTGCTTTCACCAATCCAGCCAACTGGTTAAAGAAATCAAAGATGGCCCCGAAAACCAAGGTGGCAAGCTGGTTGCACCCCATGACTTCACTGGCTGCCAGTAAAGCCTCCTCTGAATTTCTGACAAGACCTCACAGCTAACATGCTGAATGCGCACTGGCCCACTTTCCTGACCTGTCTACTACTCTCCTGGGAAGCTCCATTACCCGCCCAACATTGGAGTTCCCAGTGAACAGCATACCGATCCTCGGCATTTGTCTGGAGTTGACAGGAACACTGACCACAGCCTTAAACAGATTCCAAGAGCCAGAAAAAATGGTGATTTGACTGCACCAAAGAATTTCTATGCAGACAGCATGGAAACATTATGCAGGACATAAGGATATTCCCAGATTTCAGGTTGGGGGTCAAAACTGCATCTTTGTATCTCTCTGACATTTGTCCTGTGTTTCAAATAAAATTAAAATTATTCTATGTAGAACTTGAATTTTCTTCTCTGACTTTCCTTTCTTCTGATGGATACTGGCGAATGAAATTTACTATCTCTCAAGTAGATCACGCTTGTTTTCTGGTAAATGCTACCTCCAATTGGGCCATAAGGTCAAGAGAATTTTTGTTTCATATGCTCTCAATTTTCTTTTAACTATTCTTAGCCAACAAGAGTGCTTGCCATGGATGTAAGTCCTCAGGAGTACAAGAACTTCTTTGGGGACCTTAATGACATAGGCTCATGTAAATTTTTATGTAATTAACTCTCCTCTCAATGTCATCGTCTAAGTCTCGTGAAACAGTTGGCAGACCCTTTTCAGTGAAATACTGAAACTTTCAGGGATGTGTCTCACAGTACTGTTGATTAGAAACATTACCACTATTAACTCATTTTAGAGGACCAGAACTAAAAAAAATGGCATGCCATGACACTTCCACTCTCTCCAACTGATTAAGAATGTCGTAAGTCTGTGCAAGCTAACTGGAAAAGTTCATATATCTCTGTGGCACATGATTCTCTCAGCAACCATCAATCTGTCTACTTGTTTAGTTGACACAGATGGCAACATACTATCCTTTTCTTTATGAAGTACATGCCCATATAACCATACATATTTAGTGTGCCCCCTCTCCCTTTGGATTTTTCATATTTGATGTACCACACAGACATATGCATTATGTGAAATACATGTATTTCACATGCAAATACAAAATGCAAAATGCCTATTTTTATTAGGCATCTGAAATACTTACAATATACATATTTTGTAATTGTAAATCGCAAAATGCTTCTCTTAATTTTTTTATTTCACACTTCACAGTTTTCATTCATTTAATGAGCCATTTCTTTAAACAAAAATAGTTCCAAGATGGATACCTTCGGCGCATATATCTATCACGTGAATATAACCTTGAGACTAATTCCAGAATGAGATTTTCACTCTGCAGCCGAGTGGCAGATTAAAATTGTGTGCCGGACCAAAACTCAACCTGGGGACCTTTGCCTTTTGCGGGCAAGTGCTCTACTGAACGACCGACCCACGACCGACCCACGACCGACCCACGACCGACCCACGACCGACCCACGACCGACCCACGACCGACCCACGACCGACCCACGACCGACCCACGACCGACCCACGACCGACCCACGACCGACCCACGACCGACCCACGACCGACCCACGACCGACCCACGACCGACCCACGACCGACCCACGACCTGCACTCACAGCTTCAATTCTGCCAGTACCTTGTCTCCTACCATCCGAACTCCACACAAGCGCCTCTGGGAACCTTGCAGAACTAACATTCCTGAAAGAAAGGTTTTTGAGGAGACATGGCTTAGCCACAGCCTGGGAGGAGGGGGGTGGGGGGTTGCTTCCAGAATGAAATTTTTACCATGCAGCAAAATGTGTTATTTTGCTGAACTGCTTCAGGCAAATGCCGGGATGGTTCCTTCACCATCCTTCCCTAATCTGATGAGACTGATGACCTCATAATCCAATGGGACTGATAACCCCAGTCTTCGGTCCCTCAACCAAAAAACCAACCAACCTACCTACCTTTGGTGGAATGATAATGAAGCCATATAGGTGGAACGTGAAAGATGAAAGACATGAACAATCACTGCTGTTAAAATCAGTGAACTAAACAGTATGTAAAATGTTCACTAGCCAGAGGTTTTTTATTTGAATAAAGCTACTGTGTAAATACGTATTTTGTATATACACTTGCAACAGAAAAAAAAATGACCAAGTATTTGCATTTTGAATTTAAATACTTTTCATAATTAGGCAGATAGGCACAACAAAAAGCCAAGTAAGCTTTCGGCTGCAAAGGCCTTCTTCTGAATGACACACACACACACACACACACACACACACACACACACACACTATTTCTGGCTACCGAGAAGTGATTCTTGGTGTTGTATCTCCCAGGGGCACCCTGGCATGATCTCTGTGTGAGGCACCCCTGTGCATCTCAGAGTCCCAGATCAATTGTGTATACCAACACAGAGCTGTAGTGCCAAACAGGCTGCGCAGTTTCCCTATGTGCAGTTGCCCCTGTTGCAACACTAGTTTTACACGTCACCGGGGCGGAGGCAGGGGAGGGGGAGAGAGAGTGTTTCGCTGAAGCCGGAAGTGGTGGTTTTAATAAAGCCAAGCAAGGTTATTTTAAGTGCACGATACCAGTGCGCACTGGTATTCTGGATTGGGCTGCTGCACAGGCACCTGCTTTGAACGACTCACGAGATACGTCATTTTAGGTGTGTTCGGCACTCAGTTGCAACTGTTTACAATACCATTGACAATACTGAAATCACTACTTGGGCAATGGAGAGGAATAAAGCAAATATGAAAGATACCGCTTCCCATGTGGTACCTTTATGGTCTTTGTGTGTTTGCAGGTGGTAATTTGAATTTTTCCTCTTTTGCAGGATGATAAATTTAGTCATGGTACTGGATGGCTTACTGTGACTATTGTTTGTTGTGGAGGTATTGAGAGTACTGGTGATCTTTAAAGTTTTAATAACCATGGCCTTGGCAGCCAGACACAGTGGTTGGGGCCCGCGTGTGCATGTGAGAGAGAGAGAGAGAGAGAGAGAGAGAGAGAGAGAACATGCATGTGCTAATTGGCCAAAAGCTTACTTGTTTGACAGTCTTTTGTTGTGCCTATCTGCAACTCACCATCTCCACTATATGGTGAGTAGCAATCTATTCTTTCCATACACTGTCACTGTGTCATCTTGGATTTTCCATTGTTCGAATACTTTGGATAAACTATTTTTCACATCCCTAACCATTGGCTTTTCCAGATCTCAACCAAATGTCTCTTTCAACCAAACCTACAGCGTCAGCTACACTAAAGGTCAGTCAATCACCACACCTAAGATTTCAAGAGCGTGGTAGGAGACAGGGGAGGGGGGGTTACGATCACACACAAATCCTCAAGAATCAGTTAAACAAGACATTATAACTGAACATGCATTTAGTTGATTCTTGAGTATTGCTTGACAGTCTGAAACCATTACCAGATAGAATTAACAAGATAGCAAAGGTCTCAAGAAGAGAAACATACTTTGTTATGGATTCATTTAATGAGCTCGACAGTGTTACAGAGATGCTCATTCAACTTCAATGGGAGGTGCTGCAAGTGAAACATTGTGTATCATGGAAAAGTTTACTGTTAAAATTTCAGGAATTCATATTCAAAGAAGAATGAAGCAGCAGAAGACTTCCTGTAACTTGTGGCTCACAACAAAACCAGGGCAACAAAATAAGAGAAATCTGACCTTGTACAGAGATTTACTGACAGTTGTGCAACATTTGCGACTGGAAAAAGAAGTGTGGTTAAATGATTATACTCTCAACTAAATACAGTTAAAGGCCATGAGGATTAAAAGAGCAGATGTAAAAGACTAGCAACACTGACTAATCCCCAGAGCAAAACTCCCAGGTTCATGAAACTTAAATCCGTCTATTGCTGGCCGAGCTCTTTGAGGTGCTACTATCTAGCCCATACATATCTCATATGTGTCATGCTGCAGACATGGTAGTTATGCAGTTTGCATCAATTTCTTTGGTAAGAAAGTCTTATGTGGATACTCTGTAAGCAATCAGTGAAAAATGTACGGGACCACCATTATGATTTCAATGACATTCCCGTAAAGGAAATTTTTAAGAACAAAATACTACACCTATATTTATATCTGTATTCTACAAGCCACATAGCATATGATAGAGGTTTCTCTGTCTATGGCAGTCATTTCCTCTGCCTCTTTGCTGTTTCATTTGCAAATGATATGCAGAAAGAACAGCTGTTGGGAAGCCGTCATACACACTCAACTTTCTTTCCAATTTCTGCTCTCATCGTCATTCCACGACATACACTGAAGTGCCAAAGAAACTTGTATAAGCATTCATATTCAAATACAGAGAGAAGCAAACAGGCAGAATATGGCACTGCTGTCACCAACACCTATATAAGACAACAACTGTCTGACGCAGTTGTTAAACTGTTACTGTTGCTACAATGACACGTTATCTAGATTTAAATGAATTTGAACGGGGTGTTATAGGTGGCGCACGAGTGTGTGACTAAGCATCTCTGAGATAGCAATGAAGTGGGGATTTTCCCGTACGACCATTGCATGAATGTACCGTGAATTTTAAGGAATCCGGTAAAACATCAAATCTCCAATATTGCTGCGGCTGGAAAAAAATGCTGCAAGGACGGGACCAATGACGACAGAAGACAATCGTTCAACCCTTCAGCAAATTGCTGGGCCATCAACAAGTGTCAGCACGCGAAACATTCAACGAAACGTCATCAATATGGGCTCTCGGAGCCGAAGGCCCACTCATGTGCCCTTGATGACTGCACGATACAAAGCTTTATGCCTTGCCTGTGCCCAGCAATACATCATCGATATAGGCTTTGAAGACAGCCTCATGAATCCATGGACCCTGCATGTCAGCAGGGGACTGTTCAAGCTGGTGGAGGCATGTGGCATGTGCAGTTGGAGTGATATGGGACCCCTGATACATCTAGATATGACTGACAGGTGACGCATATGTAAGCATCGTGTCTGATCGCCTGCATCCATTCATATCCATTGTGTCCAACGGATGTGGGCAGTTCCAGCAGGACAATACGACACCCCACACATCCAGAATTTCTGAGTGGCTCCAGGAACACTCTTCTGAGTTTAAAAACTTCCCCTAGCCACCAGACTCCCCAGGCACCAACATTATTGAGTATATCTAGGATGGCTTGGTACTTGCTGTTCAGAACAGATCTTCACCCCCTCGTACTCTTGCTGATTTATGGACAGCCCTGCAGGATTAATAGTGTCAATTCCCTCCAGCACTACTTCAGATGTTAGTCAAGTCAATGCCAAGTCGTGTTGCAACACTTCTGTGTGCTCGCGGGGGGCCTACATGATATTACGCAGATGTACCAGTTTCTTCGGCTCTTCAGTGTATATGTAAGAGCAAGTACTATGTTGCATGATTTGAATAGTAAACCTCTCTGTGTTGCAAAATGCCATTTTGTAGCTTGTGCTACAAAAGCTGGATGAGTAATTCTGTGGTGACCTCACACTTATTTAATAATCTTGATACAGAATACACTAAATTTCTTTGTATCAACTACATATCATTTATTAATCCTATCAGGTAAGGCTCTACTGAGCAATACTGCCATGAGCTATGCTGTATGCAGTGTGCTGTACTGCTTGGTGTCACTGGCTGGCAGGCTGTGGGTTACCAATTCAAACACAACCAACAGCATTTTTTTCTATCTGTATCTTGGTGTTCATAATATACACGTTTTTAGTGGTAAATCCAGTACATTGCTGATGAACCTGCTTTTGGATTTGGACTTGATTGTGGTTATGACATGACAAATTTTGGTGGAAATGCAGGGTACTTCAAAATGGACAATTCCCGAGGTCCATATTTTCAGGAAACCAATGGATTCCAAAGCAGCAACAAGTCAGCTGGACATCAAGCATTCATCAGAGTATTCAGAGACACTAGGCCAGACATAGGGCATCAAGTGAAATTTGTGACTGGATTGAGGACTTTTTGGTAAGGAGGACATAGTATGTTACCTTGGATACAGAGTCATCACCATACGTACTAGAACTAACTTCAATGTGCTCCAGGGAAGTGTGTTGGGACTCTTGCTGTTCATGTTGTATATTAATGACCTTGCAGACACTATTAATAGAAACTTGACACTTTTTGCAGATGATGCAGTTATTTGTAATGAATTACCATCTAAAGAAGCAACATTAGTATTCAGTCAGACCTTGATAAGATTTCAAAGTGATGCAAAGATTGGCAACTTGCTTTAAATGTTCAGAAATGTAAAACTGTGCACTTCACAAAACAAAAACAAAAACATAGTATCCTATGACTACAAATAAGTGAGTCACTGTTGGAATTGGCAACTCATGCAAATTCCTGGGTATAACACTTTGAAGGGATATGAAATGGAATGTTCTCATAGGCTCAGTTGTGGGTAAAAAAGGTGGTAGTCTTTGGTTTATTGGTGGTCTAATGAGGAGATGCAATCACTCTGCAAAGGACAACACTTACAAATCACTTGTGCGACCTGTTCTAGAACATTGCTCAAGTATATGGGACCCGTATCAGATAGGACTAACAGGAGATATTGAACATATACAGAAGAGGGCAGCAAGAATTGTCACAGGTTTGTTTAATCTGTGGGAGAATGTCACAGAGATGCTCAAGGAACTGAACTGAAAGAATCTAGAACGTAGATTTAAACCATCCAGATAAAGTCTGTTAAAGTTTCCAGAACTGGTTTTAAATGATGATTCTAGGAATATACTACCATCCCCTATGTATCGCTCACACGGGGATTGTGAGAATAAGAATAAAATAATTACTGCAAGCATGGAGGCATTCAAACCTTCATTCTTCCTCTGCTCCACATGTGAAAGGAATGGGAAGAAATCAGTACAATGAGATTAAAAGAGGCGGAAAGGGACCAAACTATGAGGTCATCAGTCCCTCGTTCCGAATAAAACAACGCCACAAGAGTGAGAATAAAACAAACGAGACAGACAACACAAAACGGAATGAAAGGAAAAATCACAAGAACGATGAAGGGCAACAAACATGTAAATGGACAAAAGGGGACAAGAAAACAATAGAAACACAAGAAATGGGATGAAGAGATTAAAACAATAAAGCACATTAGCATGGTTGGATGACCACGAGAATAAAAAAGGAGAAGCCAGCCACTCTGAAACACATTAAAACCTAGAAACACTAGGGTGGGGGACAAACGGGGCCTAAGGACATGCACTAAAACTTAGATCAAACGATAAAACCCACCCTTATGAATAAAATGTAAAACTAAATCATCCGGTGAGGTGTTGTCAGATAACATTAGCGGCAATGAGTCAGGTAACCCAAGATTTCATTGCTGGGCAGTCAAAGAGGGATAGTGCACCAGAATATGGGCCACTGTCAACCGGGCACCGCACCGACACTTTAGCGGTCTTCATTGTGCAGGAGGTAACTGTGGATCACCCAAGCATGGCCAATGTGGAACCAGCAGAGAACAACTGATACCCTGTAAGAGGCCCGCATGGAAGTGTTCCACACATTCGTAGTCTCCTTAATGACACGCAGTTTGTTGTGTGTACTGTTATGCCATTCCCTTTCCCAAAGCCGAAAAACCCTATGGGATAAGTCAGAAAGCAGGTCAGGTTCAGAGATGCCCATCTCCAGAAGCAGTTTCCGCTTAGCCTGTTTGGCCAGACTGTCATCAAGTTTGTTGTCTGAGATGCCGACGTGTCCTGGGGTCCACACAAACACAACTGAACAACGGAACCGGTCCAGGGCATAGATGGACTCCAGGATGGACGCTACCAAACGATGGCAAGGGTAGCACTGGTCAATAGCTTGTAGGCTGCTCAAGGAGTCAGTACACAGAAGAAACGATTCCCTGGGGCATGAATGGATATACTGAAGTGCAGGGCAGATGGCTGCGAGCTCTGCAGTGAATACACTGCAGCAGCCATCAGCAAGGAATGCTGTTCAAATTGGTCTCTGTGGACATAGGCAAAGCTAACATGACCATCAGTCATCAAGCCGTTGGTGTAAACCATCTCAGAGCCCCGGAACACGTCAAGAATCGATAGGACGTGACAGCAGAGAGCGGCAGGAGTAACTAAGTCCTTATGGTCATGCGAAAGGTCCAGACGAATCTGTGGCCTAGGTGTACACCATGGAGGTGTAGGTGGACGGACCTGGATGGGAGGTGGTAAAGGGAATGACTCTAGTTCAGATAGAAGGGATCGCACGCGAACAGCAATCGTTAGCCCTCTCCTGCACCGCTGATGCGAGATATGAACTGCCATGAGTGGAAAAAGGAGATGGTAATTTGGATGCTCAGGAGAACTACGAATGTGTGCCGCATAACTGGCAAGCGGTTATGCACTTTGGATCTGCAATGGGGGGACTCCAGCCTCCACCAGGACACTGATCTCCGCACTCGTTCTAAAAGCTCCCGTCACTAGGCGAACGCCACAGAGGTGCACTGGGTCGAGTACACGGAACGCTGAGGGCGCCGCCGAACGACAAACCAGACTCCCACAAACCAGACTCCCACAAACCAGACTCCCACAAACCAGACTCCCACAAACCAGACTCCCACAAACCAGACTCCCACAAACCAGACTCCCACAAACCAGACTCCCACAAACCAGACTCCCACAAACCAGACTCCCACAAACCAGACTCCCACAAACCAGACTCCCATAGTCAAGGCAGGATTGAACAAGGGCTTTGTAGAACTGCAGCAGAGTAGAGCGATCTGCACCCGAATTGGTGTTGCTCAGGCAGCGGAGGGCATTGAGGTGCTGCTAGCACTTCCACTTAAGCTGATGAAGGTGAGGTAGCCAGGTCAATCGAGCGTCAAAAACCAGTCCTAAGAATCAATATTGCTCCACTACAGTGAGTGGATTGTCATGAAGGTAAAGTTGTGGTTCCGGATGAACGGTACGACGCCGACAGAAGTGCATGAGACACACGACTTATCGGCCAAATGCTGGAAGCTGGGGGGCGAGAGCCCATGACTGCACCTTGTGGATCGCTCCCTGTAGGTGCCGCTCAGCAACACTATTGTTGATGGAACAGTACGAAATGCAGAATTCATCTGTATATAGAGAGGGTGAGACAGATGGCCATACAGCTGCTAGAAAATAGTGATACTCGCAATACAGAGCCCTGCGGGACCCCATTCTCCTGGATATGGGTAGGAGGGGGCTTGGACATGAGAAGTACGGACCGACAGGAAATTTTGGATAAAATTGTGCATGTGGGCCTCAGAGGCCCCACCCATATAATGTGGCAAGGATATGATGTCGCCAGTTGGTGTAATATGCTCGGCAAAGAGCTCGGCAATTGCGTTTGTGTCGGTACATAGCATACCATTGATGGTAACGCCAGGGACACCTGTTAGGGTCTGATACCCAAAAAGACATCTGATCTTTGTCCAGACTTGGGAAGGTGATGTATGGCATCCAATGGTAGAGACGTATCTCTCCCAAGAGTTCTGCTTCTGTTGTTTGATAAGGTGGCGAATGCGGGCACAGAGCCACTTAAAGGCTATCAGATGCTCTAGGGAAGAGTGCCGCTTACGTCACTGTAGAGCTCACTGACACTCTGTAATTGCCTCAGCAACTTCTGGTGACCACAAAGGGACTGTCTTTCACCAGGGGCACCCTAAAGAGCAAGGGATCGCGTTTTCTTCCGCAGAAACGATTGTGGTAGTCACCTGCTCAACCATCACGTCAATGTTACCATGTGAGGGAGAGTCATCGGTGACATCAGAAGTCAAAGTTTCCCCGTCCGCCTTGCTTAAAACCCATATGGGCAGGCATCTGTGGGCCTGACGCCAAGGCAGTGACAGGAAGATGGGGAAGTGGTCACTACCACACAGGTCATCAAGTGCTTTCCAGTGGATAGATGAGAGAAGTCCTGGACTGCAAATTGATAAATCAATGGCCGAGTAACTACCTCAAGCCACACTAAAATGTGTGGCAGCCCCAGTATTTAAGAGGCAAAGGTTGAACTGAGAGAGTAAAGTTTCGACATTTCTGCCTCGGCCAGTAAGCACGGTGTCACCCCACAAGGGATTAGGGGTGTTAAAATCTCCCAAAAGTCGGAAAGGTTTAGGGAGTTGATCAATCAGTGCAGCTAACACATTCAGGGGTACTGCACCATATGGAGGAAGATATACATTGCAGACAGTTATTCTCTGCGTCATCCATATTATGACAGCCAAAGCTTCTAGAGGGGTTTGAAGGGGCATAGTTTCACTACAGACTGAGTTTAGAACGCAAACTCCACCTGACACTCGATTACAGTCGCTACGGTTCCTGTAATATCCCTTATAGCTGCGGAGGGCAGTGGTCCACAACGTCAGGAACCTGATTTCCTGGAGGGCAATGCAGAAAGCAGGTGTAAAGCTTAACAGTTGACATAGCTCAGCCAGGCAGTGGAAAAATCCGCTGCAATTCCACTGGAGGATGACATCATTATGAGACAGGGAAGGCATGGAACATTCAATGAGGCAGTTTACACCTCAGGGTCACCTGCTGCCACCGACTTTTTGCCTAAGCAGTCTATATCCATTGTGTCTGAGGGTCTGGCGAGATCCAGGTCGTCAGCAGATGCCAGAATTTCACTCCATCCTCAGAGCTTGTAGGTACTGGTGGTGGTGTGGGTGCCTCCGCAAGTTCCTTGTTCTTGGGGGTATTCTTTTTCGATTTCTCGCACTGTTCCTTGGGTTTCCCTGGGTGGGAGGACTTCACTGAATCAGTCTTCGGGACTGAGGATGAGCATGAAGCCCTATGACCAGCTGCTTTTGGACTCTTCAGCCACTGGCAGGTGTCATCTTTCCCACTAGCAGAAACCTGGGAAGGAAGTTACCCAAGGGATCCCTTCCTAGCGAGAGGAGCCAAAGAAGCCTTACACTTCTCTGGCTCAGAAGTGGGGACTGAAATCCCCAATGGTTGGGGGAGGGGGGGGGGGGGGAGAGGAGGGGGTGTTGCTCCCGAAATAGGTGGTGCGGGAGCAACAGGGAGGGAAGCGACACCCACCATCAAGGGGGCAGGTGTAGCCTCCCGGTTCTGAGAGGTGACATGAATTCGAGGAACTGATGGGGCGACAACTGTTCTAGTAGCGGCAGCATATGAGAAGGTCATGGCTATGTAGGTGCTCAAATTTCCTCTTAGCCTCAGTGTAGGTCAGTTGGTCCAGGGTCTTATTCCATGATTTTCCTCTCTATCTGTAAAATCCTGCAGTCTGGCGAGAAAGGTGAATGATGCTCTCTGCAGTTGACACAAATGGTAGGTGGGGCACATGGAGTATCGGGACGTGATGGACTCCTCGTCAGACTGCAAAAGAAGGTCTCTGTGGAATATAATACCCTGGTCCATATTTAAGCTCTTATGAGGCGTGATGGTAACACGAACATCACCCAACTTGCCACAAGTGAGTAATGTCCGGGACTGGGAAGGGGATGCTGTTTTTATCAAAACTGACCCCTAGCTTACTTGTTACATAGTTTAATTCTTAATTTCTTTGCGTGTTTTTGGGTACTTGCATTGTTTAATTCATAAATTTCGGGCGTATTATAGTATTTGAGAGATGCAGCATCGTGCTTTAGTGTTTACTTCATAGATTCTTACTTAAATTGTGTGTGAGTTTCGTATAGGAGGTGTAATTTTGAGTTTGTTACTGTAATCATAAATTCAGGCAGATTGTAGTGCAGTTGTTAGGCATTTGTACCGGTTAGTAAATACATTCTTTGCGTGTTTCCTTTGCGTTATCTAGGCACGGACTCATGTTTCTGTAACTGTTGTTCAACATCGATTAGAATGGACAGGGACTGTGATTGCTGTGTTCGGATGAGGGCTGAGTTGGCATCCCTTCACTCACAGCTGCAAGCGGCGCTGACTTCGGTCGCGCAGCTTGAGGCTGTTGCCAATGGGCACCACTGTGGGGAGCCGGACTTGGGTATTACGGGGATGTCAACCTCGTCCCGTCTGTCCCCAAATCGGTCTGCCGCTGTGGTTGTGCCAGTTGCTGCCTGCAGTGGGGCTGAGCCCTTGCCTGTGGTTGATTGGGAAGTCGTTCCAAGGCGTGGCAGGCAGCGAAAGACATCCCCGGAGGCTGATCAGAAAGCCTCCCCGGTGCGTCTGACAAACAGGTTTCAGGCACTGTCTCTGGCTGAGCCAGATGCAGCTGCCTGCCCTGTTTCAGAGGATGATTCTCAGCCTTCAAGGTCCAGGCAGTCGCAGAGGGTGGGCTTATTGGTAGTTGGGAGCTCCAATGTTAGGTGCGTAATGGGGCCCCTTAGGGATATGGCGGCTAAGGAGGGGAAGAAATCCAGTGTGCACTCCGTGTGCATTCCGGGTGGAGTCATTCCTGATGTGGAAAGGGTCCTTCCGGATGCCATGAAGAGCACAGGGTGCAGCCAGCTGCAGGTGGTGGCACATGTCGGCACTAATGACGTGTGTCGCTTTGGATCTGAGGAAATTCTCTCTGGATTCCAGTAGCTATCTGATTTGGTGAAGGCTGCCGGTCTTGCTTATGAGATGAAGGCAGAGCTCACCATCTGCAGCATCGTTGACAGAACCGACTGCGGACCTTTGGTGCAGAGACGGGTGGAGGGTCTGAATCACAGGCTCAGACGGTTTTGCGACCGTGTTGGCTGCAGATTCCTTGACTTGCGCCATAGGGTGGTGGGGTTTCGGGTTCCGCTGAATAGGTCAGGAGTTCACTACACTCAGCTGGCGGCTACACGGGTAGCGGAGGCTGTGTGGTGTGGACTGGGTGGTTTTTTTAGGTTAGAAGGCCTCGGGAAAGTACGGGGTGGGCTGCAATCTCAAAGGGTGCATGGCAAATGCAGGACGTGCTTGGATCAAGGAACAGTCGGAGTTGTAGTTGTAAATTGTTGTAGTTGTGCAGGGAAAGTCCCTGAGCTTCAAGTGCTAATAGAAAGCACAGAAGCAGAAATTGTTATAGGTACAGAAAGCTGGCTAAAGCCTGAAATAAGTTCTGCAGAAATTTTTACGAAGTCTCAGACGGTGTTCAGGAAAGATAGATTCGGCAGAATTGGTGGTGGAGTGTGTGTGTCTGTCAGTAGTGGTTTATCTTGTAGTGAAGTCGAAGTAGATACTCCGTGCGAATTGGTATGGGTGGAGGTTATACTTAACAGCCGAACTAAGTTAATAATTGGCTCCTTCTACCGACCCCCAGACTCCGATGATATAGTTGCTGAACAGTTCAGAGAAAATTTTGATAGAAAATCCGAAGAAATTCTGGTCGTATGTAAAGTACACAAGCGGCAGGACGCAGTCAATACCTTCGCTGCGCAGTGCCGATGGTACTGTTACCGACGACTGTGCCGCTAAAGCGGAGTTATTGAACGCAGTTTTCCGAAATTCCTTCACCAGGGAAGACGAACGGAATATTCCAGAATTTGAAACACGAACAGCTGCTAGCATGAGTTTCTTAGAAGTAAATACCTTAGGGGTTGCGAAGCAACTCAAATCGCTTGATATGGGCAAGTCTTCAGGTCCAGATTGTATACCGATTACGTTCCTTTCAGATTACGCTGATACAATAGCTCCCTACTTAGCAGTCATATACAACCGCTCGCTCACCGATAGATCTGTACCAACAGATTGGAAAATTACGCAGGTTGCACCAGTGTTTAAGAAGGGTAGTAGGAGTAATCCATCGAACTGCAGACCTATATCATTGACGTCTGTTTGCAGTAGGGTTTTGGAGCATATACTGTATTCAAACATTATGAATCACCTCGAAGGGAACGATCTATTGATATGTAATCAGCATGGTTTCAGAAAACATCGTTCTTGTGCAACACAGCTAGCTCTTTATTCGCATGAAGTAATGGCCACTACCGACAGGGGATCTGAAGTTGATTCCGTATTTCTAGATTTCCGGAAAGCTTTTGACACCGTTCCTCACAAGCGACTTCTAATCAAGCTGTGGGCCTATGGGGTATCGTCTCAATTGTGCGACTGGATTCGTAATTTCCTGTCGGGAAGGTCGCAGTTCATAGTAACAGACGGCAAATCATCGAGTAAAACTGAAGTGATATCAGGTGTTCCCCAGGGAAGCGTCCTGGGACCTCTGCTGTTCCTGATCTATATAAATGACCTGGGTGACAATCTGAGCAGTTCTCTTAGGCTGTTCGCAGATGATGCTGTAATTTACCGTCTAGTAAGGTCATCCGAGGACCAGTATCAGTTGCAAAGTGATTTAGAAAAGATTGCTGTATGGTGTGGCAGGTGGCAGTTGACGCTAAATAGTACAATTCTCAAGGCTGTCAATTCAACTACGTACCTGGGTGTTAAAATTACGAACAACTTCAGTTGGAAAGACCACATAGATAATATTGTGGGGAAGACGAGCCAAAGGTTGCGTTTCATTGGTAGGACACTTAGAAGATGCAACAAGTCCACTAAAGAGACAGCTTACACTACACTCGTTCATCCTCTGTTAGAATATTGCTGCGCGGGATCCTTACCAGGTGGGATTGACGGAGGACATCGAAAGGGTACAAAAAAGCGCAGCTCATTTTGTATTATCAGGTAATAGGGGAGAGAGTGTGGCAGATATGATACGCGAGTTGGGATGGAAGTCATTAAAGCAAAGACGTTTTTCGTCGCGGCGAGATCTATTTACGAAATTTCAGTCACCAACTTTCTCTTCCGAATACGAAAATATTTTGTTAAGCCCAACCTACATAGGTAGGAATGATCATCAAAATAAAATAAGAGAAATCAGAGCTCGAACAGAAAGGTTTAGGTGTTCGTTTTTCCCGTGCGCTGTTCGGGAGTGGAATGGTAGAGAGATAGTATGATTGTGGTTCGATGAACCCTCTGCCAAGCACTTAAATGTGAATTGCAGAATAGTCATGTAGATGTAGAGTGCATTTCGGACAAGCCCTCCACCTCCCCAGCTTGTCCTCCAAATGTTCCACAAAAAACTGAGGCTTAATGGACATGAAAGATTCCCCATCAACTCTCGTACATACGAGGTACAAGGGCGAATAAGCTTCACTTCCATCCTAAGCCTCGCGTACCTCCCATGGTGTGGCCAGAGAGGGGAACGACTTGGGGTCATATTTCTTAGCATTGAAGTTAGACTGTGCCCGCTTAGAGACTGCTGGCTGCAGACCACCAGTAAGAGATGACGTACTATGCTTCATGGAGTGTCATCTGTCCTGATGCCACCCACTCTGACCAGGGGCCCTCCCCATGGGCACCACCCAGCCATAGCAAAAGGCCACCTGGCACGATGTCCATTGTCAGGAGTCCTGATGCCCCAGGGTGACAGGCATCTACTCCTTGGAACACACGGGGAGTTAACGGCGCAGGCATCAGCAGAGCGATCCCTGTGTTGTCAGGGGGCGACAACCAATGGGGTACATGGCAGCCCCAACTCAACGGACTGGCTACTGTGCTGGTTATCAGGCACAAATTAGCTAAGAAGTCCATTATCGTCAACAAGGCAGAAAGTGACACCGCACAGAGGATGGAGGAAAACACACCCAGGAGGGTGACAACGCCCAACAATTGGAGAATGAGCTGAAGTGAAGATCCGTGTCAATGAAGGATGCGAGAGGTCTCGGTGCATGATGGACACTATGCATCAAGTAAGACTTCCTTCCCCAACTGGCTCCCTCTATGGGAAAATTTTGAAAAATGGAGGTCAAACCCTACAGGGAACAATCACATAAAGGCCGAAATGTGAGAGACTCCTTTTAGTCGCCTCTTACAACAGGCAGGATACCTCGGGCCTATTCTAACCCCCGGACCCACAGGGGGACCAGTACATTTGGATATAGCCTCTGCCACACACCTCACAGTAGTTTACAGATTGTAGATGTAGACATGATGCAATGGCTGAAAGGATTTGACTGAATCACCAAATACCACACATGGGATGACAGGATATGTTTGGCGAATGTGTATTTTACTTTGACAGCACAGCCCAGCAATGGTTTGAGAACAGTAAAGAGAAGCTCTTTTTTTCTTTCTTTTTTTTTCCAGCAGAAGAACAACTGAAGAACAGGGACCAACATCAGGTCTTACATACAGTTTTTGCCCTACGCTACATTGTGAATCCGAATATGACAGAAGCCAACAAAATCTCTCACTTGACGCAAGGAGTCATAGAAGACATGCACCTAGCTCTTCTGCTAAAGAATGCCGCAACAACTGAGCAATTAATCAGGTGATGACAGCACTAAAAGTGAACAGATTCAGTCAGAGGAGTCAAAATATAAAAGAATGAACATTAAACACACACAGAATAAACATAAAAGGTGAGACCAAATCTAAAAACTGGAAAGAGACCGTGAAGACTGCAAAAGGAGTCCCAATCACAACCAACCCTCCCCAGATCCAAGACGAAAGGAGAACCTTATATCTGGAAATAAAGACCACTTTCACAGAGGAAACCCAGGACCAGGTCTACCATCCATGGATCGTCTGCTAATATTAAATTTAAGGAAGCAGGAAGACTATACTTACAACGAAGGGTTGAAAGAAGGGGACATGACACCAATATGTGAGATGATAGTCTGGTGCCACAACCACACTGGGTCATTACGTAGGAGGAAACAATGGATGAGCCAAGTATGGCAAATGGGTAAACAACATAAAACAGTGGACTCCTTCAGAGAGGGGTAGAAATAAGTGCCCCAAACTGCAGCAGACTCCTTGATTGTGCGGAGTTCATTACTATGAATAGTAGCATGGTATTCCACTGTTGGGCAAAGAGAGATTTGATGTAGATCCACATATCCGCAGCTGGAATCGTGAAAGGAAAAGGGGGGTTAAGTATCTGCTTCTCTAGCTCAACGGTCAGCCAATTCATTCCCTGGAATTCCCACATGACTCAGGACCCAGAACCCAGAGGAAGACAATTGAACAGGCAGCATGCTCAAGGGAAGAGAGGAGGTCATGGATGGCAGAGACAAAGAGGTGACGAGAGTAGCATCGATCGATAGCCTGAAGGCTGCTCATGGAATCAGAACAAATTAAAACACTATGGAGGAAGGCCTGAGAAACAAAAAGGAAGGCCCTGTAAATGGCTAGAAGCTCTTGCTGTAAATACACTACACGATCCTGGCAACAAATGGTGCTCGAAGCTGGTAGGAGACATGAAAGCATATCCCACCTTATCAGTAGTCTTAGAATAATCAGTGTAAAAGATGGTGGCAACCTGGAACTCTGCAAGGATGGCACATGGTAAACCATAGGAGCAACACAGACCTTAGGACCCTGGATGAGAACGGTCCTAATCCGTGGTCTAGGCACCATCCAAAAGGGGGTATGGGAGGAAAGACACGGGGTGCAGTCCAGTGAGTGCAGATGGAGATCTTGGCAGAGGGTAGTGAGACGTATGCCAACCGGCAATCCCACCCATGGGCAGGTGTTAGGAGGGAGACATCCCTCATTGGCGAAGAGCACAGGGTAAACAGGATGGTCAGGGAATTGGTGAATGGCGACTGCGTGAGAAACAAGGAGTTGGCTCCGTCGGATGTGTAGGGGAGGAATCTCTGCTTCTGTGAGGAGACTACCAACAGGACTAGTGTGAAAGGCACCAATAGCTAGATGCACCCCACAGTGATGGACAGGGTCAAGAAGTTTCAAAGTGGAAGGAGCTGCTGAGCCATAAACCTGACTACCATAGTCGAGCCTGGACAACACCAGAGCAGAGTAAAGATGAAGAAGAGTGGAACGGTCTGCACACCAAGATGTGTGGGCCAGGAGGTGGAGAGCATCAAGCTTCTGCATGCATGTAGTCTTTAGGTGGCGAATGTGGGGCAGCCATGTGTTCTTGTTATCAAAAACAAGGGCCCAGAAATGGGACTGTGTTACAACATCAAGAAGCTGATTGCCTAAGTAAAGTTCTGGATCAGGGTGTACTGCCGAGTCAACGACAAAAATGCATAACCTGCATTTTGGAGGAGGAAAACTGGAAGCCAAGGGTGGTGGCCCACGTAGAGGCTCGTCGGATGGAGCCCTGGAGCTGGCACTCAGACGCCATCAAGTGGGAGCTGCACCAGATGCAAAAAAACTGTCAATGAATAACACCGGTGTAACCACAGGCCCAACAGAGGCCACTAGTCCATTTATGGCAATGAGGAAGAGCATGACACTTAGCACAGAACCCTGTGGGAAACCACTCTTCTGAATATGAGGGTTGCTGAGTGAAGTGCCAACTCGAACACAGAAGAGCTGGTAAGATAAAAACTTGCAGATAAAAAACTGAAGGGTACCATGGAAGCTCCAGTCATGGAGGGTAACAAATGTGATGGCACCAAGCCATGTCATTAGTCTTATGTAGGTCAAAGAACACTGTGACAAGGTGCCAGTGGTGAGTAAAAGCTTGTCGGATGATTGATTCCAATTGGAGTAAATGGTCAGTTGGAGATCGCCCTGTCCGGAAGCCACACTGATATGGTGACAAAAGGACCTGAGATTTGAGTACCCAACATAATGTGGAGTTGACCATCCTTTCAAGCAGTTTACAAAGCACATTTTAAGGCTAAGGGGGCAGTAGCTGTCAAGAGGCGTTGGAATTTTTTCAGGCTTAAGGATGGGGATAACTATACTTTAACACCATAGATCTAATGCTGTACTGATTTATTTTGCCTTTTGTTTGATGTTTAATGTTATAACGTTGAGTTTCTGTAAATGTTTTGATTGCATTGATAGCACAAGAGTGTTCGTTTTTTTAATTTGTAAAAACTTTGGTGTCATGGTTTGATTCTATGCAATGTAGTGTATCTATCATTTAAATTCTTTGTCTCATTTGGAGCGAACAAAACTTAATGTGTATAATTGTAATTTTGTTTAAATAATTTTTTGTAGACATGTCAATATGTGCAAATGTTCTGTTTTATTTCATATGTTTGGTTGCTGTTATGTAAACTGCTGACCTTCACTTAGGGTTCTTAGTTATTTTGTATGTAGAAGGTTTTCTAGTTCCCCTCAGGAACGGAAGCACGCAGCATGCGCAAAATGTGGTTGGCATGGATAGAAAGGTGGATTAAGAGTCAGTCGGGGATGAGCTACCAAACTATCAACTGCTCATGTAAAAGTTGTGTATTGTGCTGGTTCCAAGAGAGGCTTTTCCCGATGCTTTCCAATGCCTCGGTTGGATGGATAAAGAGCTGGAACTATTCTGGTATTGGTGTCTATCATCGCCACCAAGAAATGACAGAGTCCAGCAATCCTACCTGCAAATCCACCTACCAACATGCAATCGCCACCACAATGTGCAATCACTGTAATGGAACAGAAAAACTATAGTAATGTACAGTGAAGGATCAGCTCATAGGATGTTATAGTATACCCAAATATAAGGTAAAATTTGACTGAACTCTTGTGCCTATCGTGATTTATCCTCAGTCACATATCCACTCAGGGTCCCTCCCACACTAATGTGTTCACTGAGTATCCTTTATTGAGTGCATATTAAAATTAATATGGCAATAGAGTGTGATAAAATTAATATTGTTTGTTGAAAGCATCTTACAAATATCTCAAGTTTGTGTTTCACTGCAGTA
The DNA here is from genome assembly GCF_021461385.2 of Schistocerca piceifrons. Taxonomy (NCBI): domain Eukaryota; kingdom Metazoa; phylum Arthropoda; class Insecta; order Orthoptera; family Acrididae; genus Schistocerca; species Schistocerca piceifrons. The sequence goes on along the minus strand of NC_060145.1, from coordinate 321,739,587 downwards.
AAGGTTCAGAACTGCAACTATTGAGAGTTATATGTTCATGCTTGCTAAGTACTTGTTTCTCTAGTGTATTGAAATTGTGTTTAGTTTGCTATGCTACAGTGGTCAAGATTAAGGGCCCCCCCTCCATTGAAAGTAGTTCAAATGCACAAAGCTAGTTAATTATGGAAAATTTTAATTACTCTTGCTATTCAAGTCAATCTCTGTACAAGTGCATATTAATGGTGTAACAGGATCCACAGTTTGTCTATCATGCTCATGCTAGATAACGATTAATAGACAGACCACTATCTATGAAAACAGTAACTTCTTTATTCAAAAGACAGTGAGAAGTAATCTGTTAGAATGAAAATTAAATGGAATTCACTAAGTAGAAAGGTGTTTAGTAGTGAGAGACTTAATCTATGCACAATAACTAATTTTGCTGTGAACCATATCCATATTTCATGTCAGATAGGAATATGTTTGAAAAGTAATATTGAACCTATGTCCAATTTACAATTCTACGGTGAATATTAATAGTAACATTATTGAGACCATTCAGTTTGACCAAGTCCTCAAGGTAATTGTGTTTCATTATCTGTTATATTTATGCAAATAGTTTGTTCAGCTCTGTCAGCTCCAACTTTAACGTGAACATATGCACGTGCCAGAGTTCATTACACTCTCGTGTGACAAAGTATAGATTGTGATTGTCCATTGAAGTTACTTATATTCAGTTTCTTGACCAGGAATGTTACTCATTCTTATGCCTAACTAGGCTGGCAACTGTTGTTATTATCATTTGGATAGGTAAATTATTGTTTGTTACTGTTTAAATATTTACGTAATTCTAACTTTCACTTCTGATAAGCCACGTCCATTGGGTATATCACGGTCAACACAACTTAATTCCTTTCAGAGGGTAACACTACTCTGCTTCTTTATACTGCAATTGCTTTAATAAAAATGATTTCATTCATACGAACTACCTCCAGCTTTGAGGTTATGGTATTACAGTGGCAGGCAGAAGTACTATAATACTGCCTCACCATTGTGACGGAAAAGCACCCGTGAGCCAGATGTGATTGAAGATCCTGAGGAGCTGTTGCATCTGGGGAACATCAAGTGTTGAATCACCTGATTGTGAATGGAGTCTGGCTCTGTGGCTGTGTCTCGTGTTGAGCTAAGAGTCTGCACCAATTCCCATTCAGTGAAAGGAGCACTGTAGGGCTCAAGGTGGTGTGGGATGAAATGGAGGGGGGTCTGTTCAACTCAGTGTTTCTGCTGGAGAAAGGGAGGAAGGTAGGAAGCAGACTGGAGAAAAAGCAAACCACTGGCCAATGGTAAAACACTGTATCAACATGGGATCATCCACCAATTAGACAACACTAGTGTAGAGTGTCCCTGACTGACCACTGGATAATCTGGGAGGAGCTGGAGAAGATGCTCTACTTGCAAGTGGAACAGGAAAGAAAATGGCTAGCAGTGGTACAGGGTACCCTCCATCACACTCTGAACAATGGTTTATGAAGGCTGTAGGTGTAGGTTAAGATGCTGCAAGATGACAACACTAAACCGTTGGACAGTCCGTGGTCCTCTCCTGTGGCCCTTGTGAAGAAGGATGACACATTGCATTTCATCACTGACTACTGACAAATGAATAAAATCAGGAAGAAAGATGTCAACCTATTGCTACACATAAATAATACCACAGAATGCTAAATAACACCCTATATGCTTGACAGAAGCAAAGTACTTCTCAACTATGGACATACACAGAAGCTGCTGGCAACTCACAGTTGACAAGCCGACCAGGAAAATACTGCCTTCGTAACTCCTGACAGCCTGTATAAATTTAAAGTTATGTCGTTTGTACTATACACCATTCAAACACCACCTTACAACCATGCTGACGTGTTGTTTGGGTTGCAAGCCTTCGTCTCGATCCATAAAAGTGCTCTCCATTGCATGAGAAATAAAAATCTTGGAGCATCTAGTTAATGATGAAGGAATCTACCTCAACCCAAAGAAAATAAAGTGTTAAAAGTGCACTTACAGTGTACTGCAGTTATTTCATTGTGGCTCCTGTGGTAACAGTTTGTGCAATGAATCATGAGAAATGGACAATGTGAATCGTAAGTCAGGTGTTAAGTAGGAAATGAGATTTGTTCATATTCTTCTGTGGTTCCTAGATAGTATTAGCTGGTATTTTGCTCTGTTAGAACAGAATTTAACCAAATCATAAGAATTTTGGCAAAATCAGAAACAAGACATACAAGCAAGTTACTGCAATGATTAATGTACATCTCTAGCTATGCTATACATCAATCTATTATGACAATCGGATTTTCATGTCAAGATTTGTTGGCTCCACTAACCCACAAGCAAATTATCATATTTCAACATAACCTAGGCCTCAGACTGTGCTACTGGTCAGTCTATAGCACATCAATTCTCTTCCATTCACATTCACTGGATTTACCAACTCACAATCAAATTGCTACATTTGGTCATTCCAAGTGAAATCAACATATGAAAGTATGAATTTTTTTGGCACTAGCTGGGATACCTGGCTTTGTTCAGGGAGTTGTTGAGATTGTCTGGTAGATGGAATAAAAAGATAAACTTTAAAGTATAGGAGGTAAACATTTTTATTGAAATCATATTCTAACTATCTGCAATACTTGTTTGTAAATAACATTTTTCATTTTGTTGTCCAGGGTATTTATGTACAAAGTTTTCAAATTTCCTACCCAAGAGCACACTACATATAGTTAACCTTGAGAGAAGGCGTCTTGATGCCTTCTTCAAAATTTACCATTGTGTATTCTCCCTTCACTGGGAATTTTCTTTCAAATATTCAAGTTGATATCATTGATATTGCTATTTTTAGTTGCTAAAATTGCCTTTTCAAATAGCCAGTTCAGATTGGTACCTTTGTGGACAATGTTTGGATAAATCTGGTTGATGAGCTCAGTTTCAGCAGTGACAATGTTGCAGAAATCACTGTTCAGGTTAATTAGGGCAGTTGTCTGGTCAGTAGGATATGTGCCTTCACCTACTTGTAAAAGTTGTTCAGCAAAATGTGCTGTTTTGTCTTTCGATAGTTCAACTTTCATATTTTTTGTTAGTCACAGTCTTTTTTGGTATGGCCAGAGATGTGATTTTTTTTTTAAGCATGCACTGATATTGTCTGCTGGTGTTGACTTGGTGATAACTGGAAGTGTTCATCTAAAGTCTCCTGAGAGTATGACGAGAGCTCCTCCCATCATTTCAGTGTTTCCTCACAAGTCTGGTAAAGTTCTGTCTAAGGCTTCAAGTGATTTTGTGTGTGCCATTGTGTATTCATCCCAGAAGATAATTTTAGCTTGCTTTAGAAGTTCAAGCCATTCAGATTCTCTCGAGATTTTCGATACCGGGAACTGTTCTTCAGGTATATTCAATGGTAGTTGTAGGGTGGAATGGACGGTTCATTCTCCTTCCATATGTGTGGCTGCAATGCTGGATGATGACAGTGCAAATGAGGTGGTGGTTAGCACATATTTCTACCAGCAATAGGTTTATTCAAAACTTTTCCCAGTGCTGCCTGGTGCATACAAGTAAATAATTCGGCCAGTGTCATCATTGATCCAGTCCATGATAATCTCATAAATTTCCTTTTATCATTCAGGAATGGTTTGTTGTGCCGAATGTATTTAAGTAGTTTGTTGATGTAACTTTTTTCTTTGTGATTTCCAAGTTTTAGCACACTGACAGCATCTTTTCGTGGTGCATGAATCCAAAAATGTGCTATGATCTGGTTGTTTATTGATGAACATTTATCTTCTACGCATATGAGTGTTTCATTTAAGATGTCTTTGTTGAATTTGATAGTCAGTTCAGGATGAGCTTGTTGGGTTTGATACATTACATGATCACTCATACTCTCTTTGAAGGTTTCCTACAGCTGTTTTGGAATTGATGGGTTACATGTTGTTAGAGTCATGGCGAATAAGTCAAATGAGGCTGTCAGTGAGACTTCTTGTAGTGTGAATCATCAGTGGTTGTCATTTTCTAGGAGTCATAAGCATTGGCATGCTTCTCAGAGCATCTGGCATATGTAACAGTCAACAGTCTTGAGATCCGTGAAACTTGTTGGTCCCCGTAGTTTGTGTAAAACATCCACAGATAGAAACATTTGGCATTATTCGCATGCATGGTGTATACTTGGCCTAATGCAACAGTTTTCATGATTCCTGGGTGATCTCCTACAGAGAGATTAGAGCCCACACAGAAGCATACCACCAATCTTTCTTTCCATGAACAATATGAGACTGGAATAGAAGGGAGAACCGATAGAGGTACTCAAAGCCAGGTGGCCTGCGGAGTATGGATGTAGATGTAGCTGTAGAATTATGCCATGGCTTGTGTTTTCAATGTCCACAATTATGATGGCAACTTTGTATATCTTGAGGTGCACAAAACCAAAGTTGATGTTCTCCAAGTGGTCTTTGCAGTCATCAGAAATCATTTTGTCTAGTGCTGTTTTGAATATGTGAATTAGATGATGGTATTCATGTAAGATCCTCCGTACATCTTTGACTACTACTTGTCTGAATCCACTGATATTTGTGCATCATTGATCAATTTCTATTTCTTCATTTCCAATTACACACACTTGCAGAAATTTATGGTCTTTGTTGGGTAGTCATAGTAATGATCCCACGTTGAGATAGATCTGTCCCTTGATTGAAACAAACATAACTGAAATTAGAATTATATATTAATACCTTCAGCTGCTGACAGGCGTTGATATATGTCAATGGGGACAGGTGAAAATGCGTGCCCCCGACCGGGACTCGAGCCCGGGATCTCCAGCTTAAGTGGCAGATGCTCTGTCCATCTAAGCCACCGAGGGCACAGAGGATAGTGCGACTGCAGGGACTATGTTGTGCACACCTCCCGCGAGACCCACATTATCACCTTATGTGTCCAAGCATTACTTGTCCGAAAGAACAGATACCATATCCATAAATTAAACATAATTGATTTCTCAAAAAAAAAAAAATTTGATGCAAGCATTGTAAACTTTTATATTCTGAAGGAAATCTTTTCCTGTTCATGTAAAGTAAAACTTTGTACAAAGGTGCTTTCAGTGGTGGTAATGGAACTTTTCCATTCATGCAACACAGTCCTGGTTCTGGTGTCAAGGAAGCCTGCTTACCCGGGTCACTAGACAAACATTCAAACAAATTGTATTAATGAGTTTTATTACACAATTAAATTTACAATACTCAAGTTTTGCAATAACACAGATGTGACGCAAGTAAATGGCGACATACAAAATAATCTTCTTCAGTATAGCTGCTATTGAATTGGAGCATCACCCGTCAGTTGTGGTGCTTATATCCTCTTCACATAGGGGCCACTGTGGTTGCATTGTGATCCTGGAGGAAGGTCTGGTCAGTGTGCAATTGGCTGATCTCTTATCACAGCCAACTCTTCCCTTTTGTTCCCAACTGGCGTGCCGGCACTTGGCTTTACACCATAACATTGGTGTTTCTCTACTGATTTTTTTTTTTTGGCATTGCAAAACTGGCATATGTTATCCATTTTTCCAAATATGATGTGTTTTTGTTTGTTATATTCTTTCATCAGGTCATAGTGAAATGCTTCATTTTTTACATTGTACTGTTTACTTGCCCTAGTCCACTCTTCTCATAGGGTGATATTTTCATGGCTGGTTTGAGTTTGCAGTCTTATTATAAGAATGTGTCACAACTGAAACTTCAATCCTTTCGTTTTGTTGCTCTTCAGTTTCTCTGCCTCTCACAGTGCTCATTCTTGTTCGTTGTGAACTTAAACATGCTTCGCACTCCTCGTCTGTTTCATTTTCTCGCTGTTCTTTTTGTTTTCACCGATTTGCTTCAGAATTGGTAAGATCTGCTCCTCTCTTACATTTGGGAATTGTCTAAAATACAAATCAAATCAACTTTTTATTAACAAATAAACTAAGTACACTTGACTCACTTCTTACATTTTATTTTTGATTTCTATTTCGCCACTGTATCACTGTGACTACTCACAATTCACTGTTTGTTTTTATTCAATCGCTGCACTACTTTTTCAGTTCCTCCTTTAATCACTGATAAGAAACTGATGTTAATGCCCATGGCCGGTCTTGCTTTATAGACCCCCTACCAATGGGTAGCCGGGTAGCCACACCAGTGGCTAATTCCGGAACATACCTAAAAGGCTTCAAATGGTCCACAATGTTCCAGAACATTCCACAACATTCGAGAGTGTTCTGTAATGTTCCACAAGGATCTGGGAAGTTCCCGAACATTCTGGAATCTTCCCAAATGTTACAGATTATTTCCGAGCAATCCAGAACATCCTGGATCATTGTGGAACATTCTGGAATGCTCTTGAATGTTCTTGAATACTCTTGAATGTTCTAGAAATTTCTAGAGGGCAAAACTTCACAGCCCTTATATTTTCAAAATCATGTCCTCCAGGCAAAAAATGGGAACCTTCTTCATGGATAGGGGATACAGGTCTATCACACAATATAATTCCCTTGATCATACCAGGATTCGTTTCTAAGTTTTACTGGCACACACATTGTACACTTACTTTTATATTGTACTGATTACACAGACCTACGATGGAGAAACTTTTTTGCTGAAAATACCTTATTATGTTTTTTAGGGTGGAAAACCCAAATATGATACTTAAAAAACTGTATCACCCACCATTTCTTCACATTTTACAGTTAAATATTTTAAATTAAGTGATTTTTAAAAAGAATTTAACAGCTTTTATATAGTTAAAATAATTTAATAAGGAGGTGTAATGAATGTAGGTGACATTGGTAGCACTGCTGAAAAACATTTGCTGGCAAAAAAAAGGTTGATTCTATTTATGTGTTAACAGATGGTGTTTTGTTAACTGTCAACCTAACTTCACTTTCCTGTTTCCTGTACATGTGCTCAGTACAATGTTTAATCGTGGTTGTAAAAACTCTGCTGACAGTTTGTTATATTTGTGGTGAATTTGTGATTAAAAAAACACCAAAGAAACATTACAGACTTTGTGAAAAAGGTTTATCTATCATACTTTGGATCTAAACTTTGTGATCAAGATAAATCTTTGGCACTGCATAAGGTATGTTATGTGTGTGTTGAAGATATGAGAAAATGGTCCCAAAAGGAGAAAAAAAGCCTTTACATTTGCTGTTATTACGATATGGAAGGAGTCAAGAAATCATTCTGATGATTGCTATTTTTGCAGTGTTTATATTACTGGTCATAACTCGAAAAACAAGAAGGTCCGTCCGACTAGTAGGGCGTGGTGTAGATTTGCCGGCTCCTGAACCACCAGATGATTTACATTCTATTCCAAAAGATGTATTTTCTAATGTACAATGTGATTTAGATGAACCAGATGATGAATTCCATTGTAATGCAGAAAGTCTAGAGCCCAAATTGTTTACTCAGACCTAGCTTAACGACTTGGTTACGGATCTGGGCTTAACGAAAGAAAAAGCTGAATTGCTTGGCTCTAGATTAAGAGAAAAGAACTTATTGGCAGGTGGAACCAGCCTATACATGTACAGAAAGAGAGAGCAGCAATTTTCCAAGGTTGTTTTTTTTTCTTTCCCCAACCAGAAGGTGATTTAGTGTACTGCTCAGACATTCCTGGTCTGATGAATGAGTTTGGTATTGAATACAAAAAGGAAGACTGGAGGATGTTTATTGATTCATCCAAGGCTGTTTTATTACACAATGGTAATATGTGTGCATCTATACCCATTGGACATTCTGTACATACGAAAGAAAGCTATGAAAACCTAGAAATAATGCTAAATAAAATAGGCTATTCTGCTCATGGTTGGATGATATGTGGCAATCTAAAAATAACACATATCCTCCTTGGTTAGCAAGGTGACTTTGCCAAATTTCTATGTTTCTTGTGTGAATGACTGTAGGGCTAGGGATCAACACTGGTGCAGAAAGAACTGGCCTGTGAAGGAGTCTTTAAAACCTGGTGAGAAGAACATTCTACACAAAAGGCTTGTAGATCCAAAAAACATATAAAGTTAGGCCAAACAAAACAGTTTGTAGAGGCTTTGCCTAAAGATGGACCATGTTTTGAGTATCTCTGCCAAAAGTTTCCACACCTTTCAGAAGCTAAACTAAAAGAAGTCGTCTTTGCCAGACCTGACATTAGAAAATTGATGTTTTACCTTAACTTTGAATCCACAATGACCTTAAATAAGAAAGAAGTATGGGTATCATTGAAGCCAGTCGTTACAAAGTTCTTAGGACATGAAAAAGACCCAGAATGTGTTTCTATTATAGATACAATGTTAGAGAAGTTTAAAACTTTAGGATGTTTAATGTAAGTTCACTTTTTGAACGGTCATCTTGATTACTTCTCGGAAAATATGGGTGTTTGTGAGGAGCAAGGAGATTTTCACCAGATGCTGGAGTAATGGAAAAAGGCTACCCAGGCAACTGGAACAGGCTACCAAGGCCACTGGAACACCAACATTATGGGGGGACTACTGTTGGTCACATCACCAAGAAGTTCAGCAAGCGACTAATTGTAGAAAAAGCCACAGAAGAAGCTTCAAAGAAAAAACAGAAAGAAAATACAAACCAATTCCAGCTGACAATTGAAATCTCTATTGACACATATCATTATTTTAAGTAGCTTACTGTAAATACAAACCATGCTGGTGTTTTAACAAAGTTTTTCTATAATTTCCCCATTTACGGATTAGCATAGGATTTTTATACTATACAGGGTGTCCCTTTAATCTTGACCACCCTGAATAACTGTTTGTCCAGATGCAAATTACACAAAGTGTTTCAAGCAAATGTTCTTTCTCTGTCAGGGGGACATCAAACGGCATGATTGCCTTCATTGTAGCTTTGTTTTCTTACAAAGAAATGAACAGCGGTACGACTTTTTTAAATGGCACCCTGTATTTTTTATTTGATAATTCAATTCCTCTCCTAAAGACCTATTCAAAAATGTATCACAGTGTACCATTCAATGAAACACAATGTTATTAATTACATAACACAACACTGACTCAGCCCGGGATCACAAACTCTTCCACTTGCTGGAGTTGACAGAAAACAAATGAAACCAAGTAAAAACACCGCACAAAATTGACTGACTCTCCTGTACCATTGCCAAGGAGTAGAACATTCAAAGGTGATCAAAGTGGTAACCCTGGACACCGATACACTGGTGCACTCCTTGAATGAAAGAATTATTTACTGCTTCCAGTGTTGCCTGCTGAAGAGAATTACAAGCAAGCACGATACGTTCCCGCATGTCCTCTGGAATTATTGGGATATCACGATAGACAACATCTTTAATGCATCCCGAAAGGATTTAAATCAGGAGACCTAGCAGGCCAAGTAAATGTTCCTCCTCAACCAATCCATCTGGCAGGATACCTTCGGTTCAGAACACGACGTGCACGGAAGGCATTATGTGCTGGACATCCATTGTGTTGGTACCACATAAGCAATCTGGTTCTTAGCGGCACTTCATCCAGAAGAGGAGGAAGAATTTGTCTGAGGAAGTTGGCATACACTGTGCTGTTTAGACTACCATTGATGAAATAAGGGCCAATAATTGTAGCAGCAAGCATCCCACACCAGACATTAACTCTCCATTGATGCTGATGTTCTATCTGTCTAAGTCGTCATGGGTTGTTGCTGGAACAGTAATGCATGTTTCTTGTATTTAGCTGTCCTTTGTTTGAGGAGGGCCATTCATCGGTAAATAAAACACTGGAGAAGTAGTTCCGGTTGGCGAGGATTTGCTGCTGTGCCCACTGACAGAACTGTGCATGATTCTGGAAAACATTCCCATGCAATTCTTGATGTAGGTGTCCATGGTAAGGATGGAAACGGTGACACGCAAGAATACAATGAACACTGGTTTTTAGGAATGCCAATCTCATGTTCAAGCTGTTGTGTGCTCACATGTGGATTCACAGCAATGGAAGTAAGAACAGTAATTTCGGTAGCTTCGTCTGTGCGAGTGCTATGATGATTGCATTGTCGTGGGTTGAAACTTCCCATTTCTTGAAGCGTCATAATGAGGCAAAAAAAAACATCTGTCGAGAAGGTGGGTTCTTGTCAGGATATCACTCTGTACAGTTCCGCTGTCTATGTAGCATTTTGCCTACCTTCAACAACAACAACAACAACAACAACAACAACAACAAAAATAATAATAAAAGAAACGTTATGTCGATGCAGTTTGTAGGAAGGACAGCCTTTACTGTATGCCTACTCTACACAACAATATTTAAAAGGACTAAACTATTTTACTAAATGTACCTGTACATAAGAAAACAGTATTGCAATTACTGTTCTGCTAACTTACATTACCCATAGATGAGTAGCATTTCTACCTTCTCTTCGTTGGTGTACATTCTATACACACAACTCTTCAACTGACTATGGTTGACGGAATGACGGGTGTGCATGCTACTTATGTTTACATTTGTCCTCTGTCAATGTCAGCATGTGGATGTGTTCCATTACCTGCACTAAGCATTAGGAGCATCAACGTCAATGTTGCGTCATAAAATTAACAACATTGTGTTTCAGTGAATGGTATACTGTGATACATTTTTGAATACGTCTTTAGGGGAGGAAATGAATTACTGAACAAAAAATACAGGGTGCCATTTAAAAAAGTCGTACTGCTGTTCATATATTTGTAAAAATCAAAGCTATAATGAAGGCAATCATGCTGACTGATGTCCCCTGACGGCTAAAGAACATTTGCTTGAAACAATTTGTAATTTGCATTTGGACAAGTAGTTATTTAGAGTGGTCATGATAAATGGGACACACTGTATAATAAAAATCATATTGCTCAAAAACTATGGGTGATACAAAATATTAAGGCTAGATTTGGATTCAGCTTATAAAAATCTACAGAGATCAGCCATCAAAGTAAAAAAAGTTTTTCAAAAAATTTTTGTTGGCCTGTATTACGTATGTATATAGTATTCGTAAATAGTAGTACAAAACATTTTTTTCAAATGTTTCTTATGAAAGGTTGCTAGCAAAGAATGCTCAAAAATGTTAAACTCAATAAATTTTTGACTCTCAGAACAATATTGATTTGTTCACAACTTTTGTTCCAATCTATCTATAAATGAAATTGAGTGCACTTGAAATATCTTTACAAGAACTTTCATATTATATGCGTAGAATCAAAATAAAATAGCTTATAATGGATAGTTGGCAAAAAAACCATCAATATTTGCCTTATCAATGTATAATTAGAAAATAAAAGTTACATATCTTTTAAAAAACTGAATACAGCTTAATGGCAGGGACAGTCTTAAAATAAGTAATTATTAGTGCTTGTTACTGACGTAAGTCAAATCAGTACAATTCATCATGCTTCTAGCCAATCAGCTTAGTGCACATCACCATTTCTGCGTAAGACAATACGTATGTTTTCCATGTAGTAGTTCGAGGGTTCAAGATTGCCTTTGTTTCCCTGCTGCTTACAGGAAGAATGTGATTTGATACTTTTACCGATTTTTTTCCATCTACGCAGGCTAACAACCAGTGTTCATTATACTCATACACAATACATCCTTTGGTATCAAATGATACTGGATCACCATCAACTTCTGTCACTAGATCAATGTTGTTTTCATTAGAGTATACGAGGGGCACTTGTGTGTTTGGGGTAAACCTTTTTTTATTTTTCAACATAGTCTCCTTTTAGACTTATACACTTCGTCCAACGCTGTTCTAATTTGTTTATCTCTTCTGAATAATAGGAATTGTCCAAGTCTGCAAAATAGCTATTAGTTGCTGCAATCAACTCTTCGTTTGAATAAAATCTTTGTCCCACCAGCTATTTCTTCAAATTGGGAAACAAATAGCAGTCCAAGGGAGCCAAGTCTGGAGACTAGGGGAGACATGAGAAATGAGTTGGAATCCTATTTCCATTAATTTTGGGACCACAACTGTTGAGGTGTGTGCTGGTGCATTATCATGATGGAAAAGAACTTTTTTGCGGTCCAATCACCGGCGTTTTCTTGCAGCTCGGTTTTCAAATGGTCCAATAATGATGAATAATATGCATCTGTAATAGTTTTACCCTTTTCTAGTTGAGGATTATTCCTTGCGAATCCCAAAAGATAGTCGCCATAACCTCTTCAGCCGAAGGAATGGTCTTCGCCTTTTTTTGTGCAGATTCTCCCTTGGTAACCCATTGTTTAGATTGTTCTTTGCTCTCAGGAGTATAGTAATGCATCCATGTTTCCTCCACAGTGACAAAATGACGCTTCAAGTCCTGCGGATTCTTCCTGGACAGCTGCAAACCATCCTTGCAACACTTCACATGATTCTGTTTTTGGTCGAGTGTGAGCAATCGTGGAACCCATCTTGCGGACAGCTTTCTCGTGTCCAAATGTTTATGCAAAATATCATGTACCTGTTCATTCGAGATGCCCACAGCACTAGCAATCTCACGCACCTTAACTCTTCTGTCATCCATCGCCATATCATTGATTTTATCAATAATTCCTGGAGTCGTAACCTCCACAGGGGTCCAGAACGTTCAGCATCACTTGTGCTCATATGGCCACTCTGAAAATTTTGAAACCACTTATAAACTGTTCTAATCGAAGGTGCAGAGTCACCGTAATGTTTACCAAGCTTCTCTTTAGCCTCCTGAGGCGTTTTGCCTTTCATAAAGTAATGTTTAATCACCACACAAAATTCTTTTTCGTCCATTTTTTTGACAATCACTTGACTTCCTTGATTCACATGAATGCCATACACAAAGAAATAGACCAATATGGCTGAAACTTGGTGTGTGTTCTTTCCAAAGATGCTACTAACTAAAAATGACCTCAGTACGTGCCAGTGGTGCCATCTCTCTGACTTTGTACGGACTTTTCAAACACCCCTCATATACTATAGTTTTTTATTTTGTTTGTGTTTAGAGGAATAAAGATGTGAAATCTTTGTGTCCCTGCAATTGTACAGCACTTTCAAATCTCTCTAAGTTTCAATTATTTATTTTCATGATCTTCCATAGTAGCATATGTGAAATTGATCTCTTCTGCATTATACTTGGCAAACACAAGAAGTTGTTTGGGTGTCATGAGTCGATCAGTGTATATGGGCATTGCAGATCTGCTCAGTCAGCTAGTCACTTGACGTTTCCACCAATACCAGTGTTAATTCCTTTAGTACGAGAGGTGCTGAAAACTTCCACTGGGCTTCAATATGGAAATCATCTTCATTATAGCACTGGTTGATGAAGTTCTTTCTATTTTTATACAAACTGCTGCTCCATCTGAGAGTAATATATTTACTTTTTTTTGTATTACTTTCTTTTTGGTCAGAAAGTCAATCAAGCAGAACTGGAACAGATGAACAACAACAGTTTCATAAGTGAGGCTTTCTGTATATACACTTGTGTATGTGTTTGTAGCCATCCTTGCAATAAACTACAAAGGAATGAACTGTTGCTTGTGTGTTGGTCCTGTATAACAAAGGTGTGATCTGCAGTTAAATCACAAATCAAGAATTCTCCTTCCTAAGTTCATTTCTCATTCTGTCTTGGAAAGTGTTTGTTGGCTGATGACAAAGAAATGTTGTGTAAATTGTTTAAATTTGTAAAAAAAATTCAGTAAAGCCGTCTAAGGATTTTTCAATTGCTTCTAGAGACGTATGATCAACAGATAGGGACGAACATAAAATTACTTTTGATAGTGATCCCATAATCACCCCAAGTTGCAACTTTCACAATATAGAGGAAAACAGTATCTGAACACACACACACACACACACACACACACACACACACACACACAAATTTTTTTTAGAATTTTAAAAATTACAGTTTTTCAAAATTTAGTAAATTCAATACAGTAATGATCTTTTTACAAAAAATTACACACATATGAAAGCCCTTTATGAACAAATCAATAGCATTCTGCGAGTCAAAAATTCGATTTTTTTCTTTTTTACATTTTTGTGCCCCATTGCTCAATAATCTTTCATCAGAAGAATCTGAAAAAATGTTTTGTATTACGATTTTTGGGCACTACATGCACACTTGATTTCAGATAAATCTAAGAGAGTCTGATTGTAGCAATTGTTCATTTGACATGAAATAACCCAGTTCTGATCTAACTTTTTAGCCTAGGGCTTTGCTACAGGTCAGTCTGTCAGCATATTTAGTTTTTTTCCAATCACCAAAGAAATACACTGAGCTGTGTGCTGCTCGCGTTGATGCCATTCATAGCTTGGCATCTTGTAATAGTGATAGTGGTGTCTCATTTTCTTAGTGTGTTCACTAGCGCCACTGCATTTGCTCGCCCTATCTATCCGTTACTAGCAGCACCAGCACTTATCGATAGCATGTACTGTCGTGCCATCTTTGGACCGGCCTGTAGTATTTCTCGGTCATCGTGTGCCGAGTGAGTTGAGTTGCGACGGAGCAGCAGTGAGGTCCGAACAGCAAGTACTCGCCTGACCGCTGGTGGCACACATGCACTGTCCGACAGAAGGACGTTGCTGCTTCTGGCTTCTCTGTGTTTGTGCAAACTTATAATTCGTCCATGTTATTTCAGTATTGTGGGTTGTTGTTGAAATTGTTTTCCTGGACCAGTGTGTATCTTGTGGTTTTGACTGAGTAGTTATTTTAACACTGTCCGAGTACTGGATTTGGCGAGGATTGGTTGGTTGGTTGGGTGTAGAAGGAACCATACTATGCGGTCATCAATCCCTCCGACCTAAGATTAACAAAACCAATAAAATCCCACATTAGGAGAGGCAACTGCAATGTCCATAAAATGAGAAACTAAGGGAAGGACAGAAAAGGGCAGAAGAAGATGTGAGGGAAAGAAAGTGACTAATGACAGGGGCGGGAAGGAAGAAGCACAGGAGACAAGAGAGACGCTCAAGACATAACAGACCCCGTATCGGAAGGAGTGGAAAGGCAGAGGGCTGGGGTGAACCACCAAGCCCAGATGAAGCCCATTTGGGGTGAAGGGGGAAGCAAGAGGGCCTGCCATCCCCTCCACTCACCGATAAGGTGGAAGAAGGTCCTTCCCTTAAATAAAGCGATAAATACCCCAATCACGAATAAAACGTAAAACGAGATCTGCCGCCGAGGCACTGTCAGCCAACACTAGGGCTAGCGAATCTGGAACGCTAAAAGTCGGTCGTAGGGTGGCTAAGTTGGGGTAGTCCAACAAGATGTGAGCCACAGTCAACATCAATCCACAACGACAGAGAGGGGTCCTCATGACGGAGGAGATAACTGTGAGTCAAAAAAGTATGGCAAATACGGAGCCGGCATAGGACGACAGAGCCCTTACAAGATGCCTGTAAGGAGGACTGCCATGGAGTTATAGAATCCTTAATTGCCCTGAGCTTGTTCGGCAAAGACAGAGTGATCCATTCTGCATCCCAAAGGCCCAAAACCTGACGACGTAATGTCGCGCGAAGGTCTATTTCCGGAATGCCAATAGCAAGAGACGGCCTGGTAATAGCTAATTTAGCCAGTGATTGACAAGTTCATTGTCAGGAATCCCAACATGGCCTGGGGTCCGAATGAAAACCACCGAGCATCCATGTTGAGTGAGGAGAGAAAGGGAGTCCTGGATAGCGATGACCAATGGGTGGCGAGGGAAGCATTGGCCAATAGCGTGCAAACCGCTCAATGAGTCACAACAGATAGTGAAGGATAGTCCTGAGCAGGAGTGGATATGGTCCAGTGCGCACAAGATGGCTACCAATTGTCCAGTACAAACACTACAGCCATCTGGCAAGGAACGAAGTTCCGTGCGTCGTGCATAGGTGTAAGCAAAACCAGTGCAGCCAGCAACCATGGAGTCATCAGTATAGATCACTTCTGAACCCTGAAAAGAACTGAGGAGACAGGAGAACTGGTGGCGAAGATCCAGCGTAGGGACAGAATCCTTTAAATCGACAGAGAGATCAAGACAGAGTTGCGGCTGAGAGACGCACCATGGAGGGGTACATACGTGAGCGGAGAAGAGAGGTGGTAAAGGCAATTGCTGGAGCTCAGAAAACAGCGACTGAATACGGACAGTCATGATAAGCCCACATTGCAGCCGCCACTGCAGCAGGGTGAAGGAGACCATAATTAGGGTGCTTTGGGG
Source organism: Schistocerca piceifrons (assembly GCF_021461385.2). Classification (NCBI taxonomy): domain Eukaryota; kingdom Metazoa; phylum Arthropoda; class Insecta; order Orthoptera; family Acrididae; genus Schistocerca; species Schistocerca piceifrons. The sequence continues at coordinate 321,723,422 of NC_060145.1, read as the reverse complement.
TGCAGCGAATGCGGAGCGCATAAGATATCTGCTGTTGCTGGCGCAAAACTCATAGTGTGGAATATCCACCTTTGCGAGAGGGCTAAGTATGGGGCTATTCCGGAAGGCACTAGTCACAAGTCGGACCCCACAGTGGTGGACGGGGTCTGGTATCTGCAGTGTTGAGGTCGACACAGAACCATAGACAGGACTTCTACAGTCTAAACAAGACTGGACCAACGCTTGATAAAATCACAGGAGAACAGATTGGTCTGCACCCCAGGTGGTATTGCACAGACACCTAAGAACATTGAGATGGGACCAGTACGTCCTCTTCAGCTGGCGAAGGTGAGGGAGCCAAGTCAACCAGGGATCGAAGACCAGACCCAAGAAGCAATGGGTGTCCACCACCTCAAGGGGCTGGCCATCAAGGAATAGTTCCGGATGGTGTTTTTTTTTTTTTTTTTTTTTTTTGTTTGAGGGTTAAGGGCGCTCAACTACTGAGGTCATTAGCGCCCAGTCACAATTGTTAGAGCACATAGAATCTAGTAAAACTCAAGGGGGGGGGAGGGGAGGGGACACCAGAAAGTTCTTACAAAGATGCAGATAAAATAAATGAAGGAGTTAGATGTCTTTGGACAAGCCAGTCAAAGTAATGAAACGAAGAACACGAGCAGCTGCTCGAGCGTCATCAGCTAAAATATCCTGTAAAGTAGATGGCAGAGACAGGACAACACGAGATTGACTAAAACGTGGACACGACAATAAAACATGGCGCACTGTTAATGCATGACCACAAGGGCACTGCGGGGCTGGGTCACCGGAGATCAGGTAGCGGTGGCTAAACCGGCAATGCCCAATCTGCAACCTGGTCAGAAGGACCTCTTCTCGCCGAGATGGTCGGGAGGAGGTTGTCCAAGCAGTTGGGAACGGTTTTACTGCCCGGAGCTTGTTTCCTTGAAGTGATGACCAAGTATCCCACCACAAAGACACAAGCCTCTTAGAAACAACCCCACTAATGTCAGATGACGGGACACAATGGGAGGCTGGCCGAGGCAGGAGGACTGCAGCCTTGGCTGCAGCATCAGCAGCCTCATTCCCAGGCACTCCTACATGGCCGGGAACCCACAGAAAGCTGACAGGAGAGCCATCAGCAGCAGAAGAATGGAGGGACTGCTGGATCCATTGCACCAAGGGATGGACCGGATATGGACCTCCAAGGCTCTGAAGAGCACTGAGTGAATCCGAGCAGAGTACATACGATGAATGGCGGTGGCGGCGGGCATACTGAACGGCCTGATGGAGAGCAAAAAGCTCGGCCGTAAAGCTGGAACACTGGTCGAGGAGCCGGTATTTAAAGGTGCTGGCCCCGACGACAAAGGCACAGCCAACACCATCGTCAGTTTTGGAGCCGTCAGTGTAAATAAAGGTGTGACTGGCAAGTCGCGCACGAAGTTCGACAAACCGTGAGCAATACACTGCAGCCAGAGTACCCTCCTTCGGGAGCGAGCTGAGGTCGAGATAGAGCCATGGTGGTGTCGGGCTCTCACCCTCTCTGAAGGTGGTAGGGAGGGAAAAATCCAATTGTCGAAGCAGGCGACGAAAGCGGACTCCAGGGGGCAGCAGGGCAGACACATACAACCCATACTGACGGTCGAGAGAATCGGCGAAGGAGGACTGATAAGAGGGGTGGTCGGGCATTGACAACAGCCGGCAGGCATACCGACAAAGCAGTACGTCGCGTCGGTAGGTCAATGGTAATTCGGCAGCTTCAGCATAAAGACTCTCGACAGGACTAGTGTAGAATGCTCCGGTTGCAAGACGTAACCCCCAATGGTGGATGGAGTTGAGACAGCGTAAGAGGGATGGCCGAGCAGACGAGTAGACGAGGCTCCCATAATCCAGCTTTGATCGGACTATGGACCGATACAAGCAAAGCAGGACAGTGCGATCCGCTCCCCAAGATGAACCACTAAGAACTCTGAGGACATTAAGGGAACGTGTACAACGGGCAGCCAAATAAGAGACGTGCGGAGACCAACAAAGTTTCCTGTCCAGTGTGAGCCCTAAAAACTTAGTTGTTTCCACGAATGGGAGAACAACGGGACCAGGATGTAAGGATGGCGGAAGGAACGCTTTATATCGCCAAAAGTTGATGCAAACCGTCTTCTCTTCAGAGAACCGGAAGCCATTTGCCACACTCCATGAGTATAGGCTGTCTAGACAACGCTGAAGGCAGCGCTCCAGGAGGCATGTTCTCTGGGCACTGCAGTAGATCGTGAAGTCATCGACAAAAAGAGAGCCTTAGACATTAGGTGGAATGCAATCCATAATTGGATTGATCGCTATGGCAAAAAGGGCTACGCTCAAGACGGAGCCCTGAGGCACTCCGTTCTCCTGGAGGAAAACGTCGGACAATATGGAACCCACACGTACCCTAAACTTTCGATCTGTTAAAAAGGAATCAATAAAAAGGGGCAGGCGACCGCATAGACCCTACCTGTGCATAGTGCGGAGGATACCTCCTCTCCAACAGGTATCATAAGCCTTCTCCAAATCGAAGAACACGGCTACCGTTTGGCGCTTTCGCAAAAAGTTGTTCATGATGAATGTCGACAAGGTCACAAGGTGGTCAACAGCGGAGCGGCGGCGACGAAAACCGCATTGAACATTGGTAAGTAGCCATCGAGATTCAAGAATCCAAACTAACCGAGCGTTAACCATGCGCTCCATCACCTTACAAACACAGCTTGTAAGAGAAATGGGGCGGTAACTAGAAGGAAGGTGTCTATCCTTCCCGGGTTTGGGTGTAGGAACAACGACGGCGTCACGCCAACGCATGGGGACTTGACCTTCGGTCCAGACGCGATTGTAGGTACGAAGAAGGAAGCTTTTGCCTGCCGGAGAAAGGTGCGCCAGCATCTGAATGTGAATGGCATCTGGCCCCGGAGCAGAGGACCGGGACAGTGCAAGTGCACGTTCGAGTTCCCGCACAGTAAAGGGGGCATTATAATTTTCCAGATTCAGCGAGCGGAAGGAAGGTCGCCGAGCCTCTTCTGCCTTTTTCCTGGGAAGGAAGGCAGGGTGGTAACGGGCGGAGCTTGAAACCTCCGCAAAACAGCGGCCGAAGGCGTTGGAGACATCCACAGGATCAACAAGGATCTCATTACCTGAAGTCAGGCCAGGTACCGAGGAGTGGGCCTTAATGCCCGACAGCTGGCGCAGGCCACTCCAGACGGCAGAAGAGGGAGTAAAACTGTTAAAGGAGCTGGTGAAAGAGGCCCAACAAGCTTTTTTGCTGTCTTTGATGACTTTACGGCATTGCGCTCGAAGTCGTTTGTATCCAATACAATTCGCCAATGTAGGATGGCGGCGAAAGGTGCGTAAAGCACGTCGTCGAGCACGGATAGCGTCTCTACAAGCCTCATTCCACCAGGGGACAGAAACGAGACGTGAAGAAGAGGTAGTACGAGGAATGGAACGTTCGGCAGCATTGATGATAACAGCCTTGAGGTATTCGACCTGACTGTCACAACTGAGAAAATCACGGTCCGGAAAGGTCGCCAGGGAGGAGTAAAGTCCCCAGTCAGCTTTCGGTATGTTCCAGCTCGAAGGACATGGGGATGGGGTGTGCTGCAGGAGACGAACGACACAGGGGCAGTGGTCGCTCGAATAGGTGTCAGAAAGGACATACCACTCGAACCGACGGGCAAGAGTGGTAGAACAGATCGAGAGGTCCAAGTGGGAGTAGGTATGAGTAGAGTCCGAGAGGAAAGTCGGGGCGCCAGTATTGAGGCAGACAAGATTGAGATGGTTGAAGATATCCGCCAAGAGGGAGCCTCTCTGACAGGATGCAGTAGAGCCCCAAAGGGGATGAGGGGCATTGAAGTCGCCAAACAATAAAAATGACGGAGGAAGCTGAACAATCAGGTGCATCATGTCAGCACAACTAACTGCGGATGACGATGGAGTGTAGATGGTACAAACGGAAAAAGTAAAGGCAGAAAGAGTAATAAGGACAGCTATTGCTTGGAGTGGGGTGGTCAATGGGATGGGATGGTAATTGACATCGTCCCGAACGAGCAACATGGCCCCACCATGAGCTGGAATACCATCCACAGGGGTGAGGTCAGACCGCTCCGAGGTATAGTGGGTAAAAGCAATACGGTCAGTTGGGCGCAACTTGGTTTCCTGGAGACCAAGGACGAGCGGACAGTGCAGACGGAGGAGCAGTTGTAATTCCTCCCGATTAGATCGAATACTTCTGATGTTCCAATGTAACAAAGCCATCGCTAGTCAGAAAAAAGGGGGAATGAAACGGGTGAAGAGCTGGTCACCTCGACGGCTGTGGAGGGCCAGGTTTCGAGGGAACAATGCAACAACCGGCGGGAGGCGGATCCTGTTCCATCAAGTCGTCGCCAGCTGCGGCCGCTTTCCCGGGTTGCGTAGGAGGGGCAGCATCATTCGCCGACGAGAGGCCAGCTGAGCGCCTGGCAGCAGAGCGTCCCGGCGAAACTGAGGACGGCCGGGAGCAGCGACTCACGGATGGAGCGTCAGACGAAACGTGCCGGGGTGGAGAGGGGGATAGAGACTTCTTCTTGGAGGCCTTCTGGGAAGTCCGATGAGGCACGGGGATGGTGGGCTGGACCCGAAGTAGGTCCTCACGCGCGGAGTCCGTTTAGGAACGCCGGACCTTGGAAGCCGGGGTCCAGAACGTTTCCCCGATGGATGCCTGAGAAGAGGATCGCTTCTCAGGCAGTGGAGGGGGAGGAGGAGGAAGGGTGGCCCCTGGGGCAGAGGGGGCAGTTGCCGCGAGGGAGGAGGATTTGGAAGGGAGGGATTTGGGAGGCAGAGGCATAGACCCCGGATGGGGTGAGGAGGTGGAGGGGGGACGGGATAGGGGTGAGGATACTGTGGAAGGAATGGACACGACTGAGGCAAACGAAGTTGTCAACGTCACGGAATGGAGGCGGTCATACTTCTTGCTGGCCTCAGAATAAGAGAGGCGATCCAAAGTTTATAATTCTTGAATCATCTTCTCCATCTGATATGCGGGGCAGTCTAAAGATCTAGGCGAGTGGATGCCAGGACAATTGACGCACCGAGGTGGTGGGTTGCATGTATGTTCCTCACGAAGAGGACGTCCACAATCGCCACAAAGGGGCTCAGCCTCACACCGCGACGACATGTGCCCAAAGCGGAAACACCGAAAGCAGCGCATAGGAGGCGGGACGTAAGGTCGCACGTCGCACCGGTAGCACATCACCTTTACTTTCTCCGGGAGAACGTCCCCCTCGAAGGTGAGGATAAAGGCCCCGGAGTCGATGCGACGGTCTTTGGGGCCATGCTGGACTCGCTGGACGAAATGTGCGCCTCGGCCCTCCAGGTTGGCCCTGAGCTCCTCATCAGATTGCACCAGGAGGTCCTGATGAAAAATAACCCCCTGCGTCCTATTCAGTGCCAGATGCGGGACAATGGACACTGGGATGTCCCCTGGTCAGTCGCACGCCTGGAGCGCCGCCGACTGAGTGGTGGAGGTGGTCTTTATAAGAATGGACCCCGAACGCATTTTACTGAGAGCCTCGATTTCCCCGAAGATGTCCTCGATGTGCTGGACAAAGAACATGGGCTTGGAGGTGGCGAACATCCCCCCATCGGTCCGAGAACAGACTAAATAGCGGGGGGAAGTACTTCACCCTGCTATGGTCATTAGCGCCCGGTCCGTGAATTAGGAAACAATAAAAAACCGGAAATGGAAACCAGCAGCAATGGGAACGAAAGTCATAAAATTTGAGAAACTAAAAGCAGAAGGAAGTCTTAAAAATCCACTACAGAAAGGGGTTGGTTGTCCCCAAAAAAAGCTTCAAATGACTGACGTCATTTCACTGGCACTAATAAATTCGAGAACGCGATCGGCTGAGCGCGTGTCATCTGCTAAAATCGACGATGTATCAGGCGATAGCTGTAGATGGGAGCATAACGGATCAAAATAGGGACACTCAATTAAAAGGTGTCTTACCGTCCACAGCTGAGAGCAGTGGGGACAGAGTGGGGGAGGATCGCCGCTTAAAAGATGTCGATGGCTAAAAAGACAGTGCCCTATCCGAAGTCTAGTTAAAATTATCCCCTCCCGACGACGCGTTCGGGAGGAAGAGGTCCAAGCACAAGGAAGAGCTTTGACGTCCCGCAATTTATTATGGGGAAGTGTCGACCAATGCGCGTGCCATAAAAGAACAACTCTGCGACATAAAACGCTCCGTAGATCGGTGAAGGGAATCGACTGAATAGCTGGCCGAGGAAGAGAGACTGCAGCCTTGGCCGCTATATCGGCCGCCTCATTCCCACAGATACCAGCGTGTCCCGGGAGCCAGAGGAACGCCACCGAGACGCCCCCCAGGTGGAGCAAGTGCAGACAGTCCTGAATCCGGTGGACCAGAGGGTGCACAGGGTAAAGAGCTTGGAGACTGAGGAGAGAGCTGAGAGAATCTGAGCAGATAACATACTGTATCCGCTGATGGCGGCGGATGTAGTGGACAGCCTGGAGAACAGCGTAAAGCTCCGCAGTATAAACCGAACACTGGTCGGGAAGCCGAAAGTGATTTGGGGTGTCGCCAACAATATAGGCACTCCCTACACCTAACGATGTTTTCGAGCCGTCGGTGTAAATAAATGTGGCGTCCGTCATTTGTGCACATAGAGCAGCAAATACCCGACGATAAACAAATGAAGGGGTACCATCCTTGGGAAATCGACAAAGGTCTCGGAGCAGGCAGATCCGGGGATGGAGCCAAGGCGGTGCTGTACCCCAAGTTGTCAAGAAGGTTTTAGGAAAGCGCAAGGAAAGAGAATGGAGCAGTTGAAGGAAGCGGACTCCCGGTGGTAGTAGGGAGGAGGGGCGGCCTGCATACCATACATCAAAGGAGGCGTCGAAAGAAATGTCATGGGCTGGATTAGCAGGCATGGAAGACAGATGGCTAGCATAACGACTCAGAAGGACTGCTCGCCGATTGGACAGCGGAGGTTCAGCAGTCTCAGCATAAAGGCTTTCCACAGGGCTGGTGTAAAAAGCTCCAGACACTAAACGTAATCCACGGTGGTGGATAGAGTCGAGACGCCGAAGAATAGACGGCCGAGCAGAGGAGTAGACTATGCTTCCATAGACCAATTTCGAGCGCACTAAGGCGCGATAATGGCGGAGAAGGACCACTCGGTCCGCTCCCCAGGAGGTACCATTCAAGACACGGAGGGTGTTGAGGGATCGCAGACAGCGAGCCGAAAGATAGGAAACGTGGGAGGACCAGCACAGTTTTCTGTCAAACATAAGACCCAAGAATTTAGCGACGTCTGAAAACGGAAGGTTGACAGGTCCTAGATGTAAGGAGGGTGGAAGAGACTCCTTTCGTCGCCAAAAATTAACACAAACGGTCTTACTGTGAGAAAAACGGAAGCCGGTTTTGATGCTCCAAGAGTGGAGGCGATCGAGACATCCTTGAAGACGTCGTTCAAGAAGGCTTGTCCGTTGAGAGCTGCAGTAGATCACAAAATCGTCCACAAAGAGGGAGCCCGAGACATCAGGAAGGAGACAATCCATAATTGGATTTATGGCGATGGCAAAAAGTACAACACTCAGCACGGAGCCCTGGGGTACCCCGTTTTCTTGGGAGAAAGTACGGGAGAGAGTAGTGTTCACCCGCACCCTAAATGTGCGCTCTGGCATAAATTCGCGAAGAAAAGGGGCAGCCAGCCTCGAAAGCCCCAAGAGAACAGTGTGCGGAGGATGCCTGTCCTCCAACAGGTATCGTATGCTCTCTCCAGATCAAAAAATATTGCTACCGTTTGGCGTTTCCGGAGATAATTGTTCATAATATAAGATGGTCAACCGCAGAACTATGCTTTCGGAATCCGCATTGGGGAGGTGTTAAAAGACTGCGGGATTCCAGCCACCAAGCTAAACGGTAATTCATCATACGCTCCAAAACCTTACAGACACTACTCGTGAGAGAAATGGGGCGATAGCTAGAGAGGAGATGTTTGTCCTTTCCAGGTTTCAGAACGGGAATGACGATAGCTTCCCGCCATCGTCTGGGAAAAGTACTATCGGTCCAAATTCGATTATAAAGGCGAAGGAGGAAACGCAGACTATGGGTTGCTAAATGCAGCAACATTTGGACATGGATACCATCCGGTCTTGCGGCGGAGGAGCGAGAAGAAGAGAGGGCATGTTGGAGTTCCCACATGGAGAAAACAGTATTGTAGCTTTCGCGATTTTGAGAGGAGAGAGCAAGGTGCCACACTTCCGCTGCACGTTTCTTCGGGAGAAACGCTGGCGGGTAATTTGAAGAGCTCGAAATCTCAGCAAAGTGCTGACCCAATGAGTTAGAAATTGCGACGGGGTCCACTAAGGTATCATGCGCGACAGTGAGCCCAGAGACGGGGGAGAAACTAGGCGCGCCTGAGAACCGTCGAAGCCGACTCCAAACTTCCGAGGAGGGAGTGAAGGTGTTAAATGAGCTAATAAAGAATTTCCAGCTTGCCTTCTTGCTATCGCGGATGACGCGATGGCATCGCGCACGGAGCTGCTTATAGCGGATACAGTTGGCCAAAGTAGGATGGTGGCGGAAAATGCGAAGAGCACGTCGCCGCTCACGTATTGCGTCACGGCATGCCTCGTTCCACCAAGGAACTGGGGGGTGCCGGGGCAATTCGGAGGTGCGTGGTATTGAACGTTCCGCAGCTGTAAGAATAACGTCGGTAATATGTGTGACCTCATCGTCGACGCTGGGAAAGCGACGGTCATCAAATGTCGCTAGAGACGAAAAAAGTGTCCAATCGGCTTGGGCAAACTTCCAGCGTCGCGGGCGCATGTAGGGCAGTTGAGGCTGCAGTCTAAGGACACATGGAAAGTGGTCACTCGAGTGTGTATCATCAAGGGCGAACCATTCGAAGCGCTGAGCTAGCGGAACAGTACCGACGGCAAGATCCAAATGAGATAAATTTGTCGTGGAGGCAGACAAAAATGTGGGGACCCCAGTGTTGAGGCAAACTGGATCCGCTTGGTGGAAGACGTCTAGCAATAGGGAGCCACGTGGACAAGGATGTGGAGATCCCCAAAGCAGGTGGTGGGCATTGAAGTCCCCAACCAGCAAATAGGGCTTTTTTTTTTTTTTTTTTTGTGGTTTTCGGGCGCACAACGTCAATGGTCATTAGCGCCCTGACTACTCTAAGAATGCACCGCGAGGCACAAGTTGACAACAACAACTAAAAGGGAAAACACAATAAAAGACAGACTGACAGGCATAAGATTAAAACAACATCATCAAATGTCCTTAGCGAGGTTTGTCAAATTGATAAAACAAAGAACATGAGCAGCTGCTCGTGGGTCATCCGCTAAAATGGCATCTAAACTATTAGGCAGGTTAAGATCGAGGCGCAGTGTGGTAAGATCTGGACAGGACATTAAAATATGTCTAACCGTCAGCAAGTGCCCACATGGGCAGAACGGCGCCGGCGCAGCCGTCAGCAGATGGCGATGGCTGAACCGGCAGTGTCCAATTCTCAACCTTGCTAAAACGACCTCCTCCCGCCGAGAAGGGCGTGAGGAGGACGTCCAAGCCACGGGAAGAGGTTTTAAGGCCCGAAGCTTGTTGTCGGTAAGTGCAGCCCAATCGGCATGCCACAGCGACACAACGCGCCGACAAATGACCCTGCTAAAATCGGACGAAGGGACACAACAAGAAGCTGTCCGAGGCTGGAGGACCGCAGCCTTGGCCGCGGCATCTGCAGCTTCGTTCCCAGGGATACCGACATGGCCAGGAACCCACATAAAGCTAACCGGCGTACCGACGTCCACCAGCTGCTGAAGAGAGTGTTGGATCCGGTGTACGAAAGGGTGAACCGGGTACGGATCACTGAGGCTCTGGATGGCGCTCAGGGAATCTGAGCAGATGACATAAGCAGAATGTCGGTGGCGGCAAATGTAAAGAACAGCCTGGTAGAGGGCAAAGAGCTCAGCTGTGAAGACCGAACAATGGCCATGGAGCCAGTATTGGAAACTTTGTGCCCCGACAATAAAGGAACACCCGACCCCGTCATTGGTCTTAGAGCCATCTGTATAAATGAAAGTCATGTTGTTGAACTTCGAACGAAGTTCCAAAAACGGGAGTGGTAGACCGAACCGGGGGTGACCTCTTTTGGGAGTGAGCTGAGGTCGAGGTGAACGCGGACCTGAGCCTGGAGCCAAGGTGGCGTGCGGCTCTCGCCCACTCGAAAGGTTGCAGGGAGTGAAAAATGAAGGTGTTGAAGGAGGCGACGAAAGCGAACTCCAGGGGGTAGCAAGGCAGAGACATACAACCCGTATTGAAGGTCAAGAGAGTCGTCAAAAAAGGAACGATAAGATGGATGGTCGGGCATTGACAGTAGCCGACAGGCATACCGGCAAAGCAGTATATCGCGCCGGTAGGTGAGTGGCAATTCGCCAGCGTCAGCATGAAGACTCTCTACGGGACTGGTATAAAATGCTCCGATCGCAAGTCGTAAACCCCGATGTTGTATGGAGTTGAGGCGGCGTAAGATGGATGGCCGTGCAGAGGAGTATACGAAGCTCCCATAATCCAGCTTGGAGCGGACAATCGACCGATATAGACGAAGTAGGACGGTTCGATCCGCTCCCCACGACATACCACTGAGAACACGGAGGACATTTAAAGAACGGGTACAACGGGCGGCCAAATATGACACATGTGGAGACCAGCTAAGTTTCCTGTCAAAGGTAAGGCCTAAAAATTTGATTGTCTCCACGAGTGGGAGAGCAACGGGACCGAGTCGTAAGGACGGTGGGAGAAACTCTTTGTAGCGCCAGAAGTTAATACAGACCGTCTTCTCGGCAGAAAAACGGAAGCCATTGGCGACACTCCAGGAGTAAAGACGGTCAAGAGAACGCTGAAGACAGCGCTCTAGGACACGTGGACACTGCGCGCTGCAATAGATGGTAAAATCGTCCACGAAAAGGGAGCCTGATACATCAGCTGGGAGGCAATCCATTATTGGATTGATCGCGATGGCGAAGAGAGCGACACTCAAAACTGAGCCCTGTAGCACCCCATTCTCCTGGCGAAAGGTGTCGGACAGGACAGAACCCACACGTACCCGAAACTGTCGATCCATTAAAAAGGAACGAATAAAAAGAGGGAGGCGACCGCGAAAGCCCCATGTATGCAGGGTGCGGAGAATGCCCGCCCTCCAACAGGTGTCGTAAGCCTTCTCCAAATCAAAGAACACAGCCGCGGTCGGGCGCTTCCGCAAGAAGTTATTCATAATGAAGGTCGTCAAGGTAACCAGATGGTCAACAGCAGAGCGGCGCCTTCGAAATCCACATTGTACATTGGTAAGTAGGCGTCGAGACTCTAGCAGCCAAACCAATCGAGAGTTAACCATTCGCTCCATCACTTTACAGACACAGCTGGTAAGCGAGATAGGTCGATAACTGGAAGGCAAGTGCTTGTCCTTCCCCGGCTTAGGAATCGGGACAACAATAGACTCGCGCCAGCATGCGGGAACATGTCCCTCAATCCAGATGCGATTGTATGTACGAAGAAGAAAACCTTTACCCGCAGGAGAAAGGTTCTTCAGCATCTGAATATGAATAGAATCAGGCCCTGGAGCAGAAGACCGTGATCGGCCAAGTGCGGTTTCGAGTTCCCGCATGGTGAATGGGGCATTATAACTTTCACAATTCGAGGAGAGGAAGTCAGGTGGCCTAGCCTCCTCTGCCTGTTTGCAGGGGAGGAAGGCAGGGTGGTAATGAGCGGAGCTCGAAACCTCGGCGAAAAAGCGGCCGAAGGCATTGGAGACAGCCTCAGGGGCCACAAGGACTTCATTCGCGACCTTCAAGCCAGAAACTGGGGAGTGGACCTTAGTGCCAGATAGCCGGCGCAGGCTACCCCAGACAACAGAAGAAGGAGTAGAACTGTTGAAGGTGCTTGTGAAAGCAGCCCAGCTGGCTTTCTTGCTTTCTTTAATAATACGACGACACTGAGCACGTAATCGTTTATAATTAATACAATTCGCCACTGTAGGGTGGCGTTTAAAGGTGCGTAAAGCACGTCGACGAGCACGTAAAGCGTCTCTACATGCTGCGGTCCACCAGGGGACCGGTACGCGACGTGGAGAAGAAGTAGGGTGAGGGATGGAATATTCAGCAGCAGCGAGAATGACTTCCGTGAGGTGTGCGACCTGACGATCGCAGCTTGTGAAGCTTTGATCCTGAAAGGTTGCCCTGGAAGAGAAGAGCCCCCAGTCTGCCTTGGAGATGGTCCAACGAGAGGAGCACGGAGAAGGAGTATGCTGCAGGAGATGGATAACACACGGGAAGTGGTCGCTCGAATATGTATCAGCAAGTGCATACCACTCAAACCGGCGTGCAAGTTGGGGAGTACATATAGAGAGGTCTAAATGGGAATAGGTATGAGATGTGTCCGAAAGAAAAGTAGGGGCGCCAGTATTGAGGCAGACAAGATTGAGCTGGTTGAAAAGGTCTGCTAACAAGGAGCCCCTCGGGGAGGATGCTGGAGAGCCCCAAAGAGGATGGTGGGCATTGAAGTCTCCAGTTAACAAAAATGGTGCAGGTAGCTGAGCAATAAGTTGTGTCATGTCTGCCCTGGTAACGGCAGATGACGATGGAGCGTAAACGGTACAAAAGGAAAACGTAAAAGTGGGGAGAGTAATGCGGATGGCAACTGCCTGCAGGCCGGTGTGCAACGTGATGGGATCGTAGTAAATATCATCCCGGACCAGCAACATAACCCCTCCATGAGCTGGGATACCTACCACAGGGGGTAGGTAAAAACGCACAGAGGTGTAGTGTGCCAAGGCAATTTGATCGCATGGGCGTAGCTTCGTTTCCTGGAGGGCTACGACGAGCGGACGATGCAAGTGGAGCAGCAACTTCAAGTCCTCTCGGTTGGAGCGAATGCTGCGAATATTCCAGTTAGTAAGTGCCATCGTAAGAAAAGGAAGATGAGAGAAGGGGTCACCTCGAAGGCCGCTTAGGGCCTGGCTTCGAGCGAGCACTGCCGCCGCTAGCAGGAGGCGGACAGTCATCGTCCATGGGGTCTATAGGGTCATCGGCCATCTCGGGAGGATGGCCGGGAGGGGGAGCTTCCTCCGCCGGTGAACGGCCAGATGTTCGGCTACCAGCGGTGCGGCCAGGCGAAACGGATGACGGCCTGGGGCGGCAACCGCTGGGTGGCGCAGGAGAAGAAAGGCGCCGCGGCGGAGAAGGAGAACTGTGCTTCCTATGCGCCTTTTTAGAAGGACGTTTGGTGGAAGTACCGGTCGAAGGCTGGGAGGTCGAGGGACGGAGGAAGTCTGCACGGGATGGTTCCTTCTTGAAGGCCCGTGCATCTGACTTCGGGGTCTTCGACTGAGCAGAAGCTGAGGAAGTGGCTGGTGTCTGTGGGGTGATGGGAGGAAGAGGAGACGTCGACCGGGCGATCTTAGCACTGGCCGAACGGACGACCGTGGTGCTGAAGGTCAGATCGCATGTCTGGGTTGCTACCTCCCGGGTAGTCCGAGGAGAGGCGAGGACAGTGCTGTATTTCCCCGCTGGGAGCAGCGTGGGCTTCCTACTAGCCAATAGCTTGCGAGCAGCCGAGGTGGACACTTTCTCTTTGACTCGAATTTCCTGGATACAGCGTTCTTCCTTATAGACAGGACAGTCGCGGGAGGATGCGGCATGGTCACCCTGACAGTTCACACAACGAGGAGACGGAGGTGGACAGTCACCCTCATGGGCATCCCTGCCACAAGTGACACATTTAGCCGCATTGGAGCAAGACTGTTGAGTGTGATTGAAACGCTGACACTGGTAGCAGCGCGTAGGGGTCGGGACATAGGGGCGAACAGAAATAACCTCGTAGCCCGCCTTGATGCGCGATGGCAGCTTAACACTATCGAAGGTTAAGAAAAGTGTCCGGGTCGGTACAAGGTCATTGTTGACCTTTTTCATGACCCGATGGACAGCCGTCACGCCCTGCTCAGCGAGGAAAGATTGAAGCTCCTCGTCAGTCAATCCGTCGAGAGAGCTACTATAGACTACACCACGAGACGAATTCAAAGCTCGGTGGGCCTCCACCCGGACAGGGAACGTGTACAGGAGTGTGGCCCAAAGCAGTTTTTGTGCCTGAAAGGCACTCTCAGTTTCTAGTAATAAGGTACCGTTACGCAACCTGGTACAAGATTTGACAGATCCGGCTATGGCATCTACGCCCTTCTGGATAACGAAAGGGTTGACAGAGGAAAAATCCTTTCCGTCCTCAGATCGAGAAACTACGAGGAACTGTGGGGCAGGCGGTAGTACTTTTGTCACTGTTGGCTGGTCACGTTTCCGTTTGTGGGTCAAAGTCGAAAGCGATGGAGTAGAATCCATTGCGGAGGAATCCCCCATGATTGCCAGCGTCTCCGATGGCGCGCTCCTTCCTTGTGGGGACCCTCTCAGAGGGCACTCCCGCCTTAGGTGAATGTTTACACCTCAGGTCACACCTCCCGAGAAACAGACGGAGGGACCAATCGGCATGGTCAGAAGGTATCAGCTCAGGCAATCACCCCTCCCCGGGCCTGGCCTTTACCAGGGGGTACGCGCGTGCCTTACATGTCTACCCAGGGCGGGGAATTACGCGTTACCCCGTCACCGGCTACGCGTGCGAACGCGTGGGTCGGCCTTCAGGCACGCACAGGGAGGAAGGAAGAAGAGGAAAAAGAAGAGAGAGAGGGAGAAAGAGGACAGACTGTCTCAAACGCCAAGGCGGAGACCAGAGAAGGCAAGGAGAAGAAGGCAATGAGAAGGCAAGGAGAAGAAGGCAATGAGAAGGCAAGGAGAAGAAGGCAATGAGAAGGCAAGGAGAAGAAGGCAATGAGAAGGCAAGGAAAAAAGGCAATGAGAAGGCAAGGAGAAAAAGGCAATGAGAAGGCAAGGAGAAGTCAAGGGAAAGAGTAAGGAAGACAGTGAAGTAGAGAAGAGCAAAGAAAGGAACCAACAAAAGGAAGGAAGAAACGAGAAGTGAAAAACCAAAAAGACCACGATTATAGGTCGTGAAACCGTCCGTCTCCGGACGCAGGCGCTAACTACCCCCGTGAGGGGGATGGACTCCTTTTAGTCGCCTCTTACGACAGGCAGGAATACCTCGGGCCTATTCTTACCCCGGACCCGCAGGGGTCAAAAAAAAAAAAAAAATAGGGGGTGGAAGCTGACCAAGAAGATGAAGGAGATCAGCTCGTGCCATTGGTGTGGACGATGGAATGTATACAGTACAAAGAGAGAACGTGTATCCAGAAAGGGAAAGACTGACGGCGACAGCTTGGAAGGAACTGTTTAAGGGGATTGGGTGATAATAGAGAGTATCATGGAGAAGAATCATGAGTCCTCCATGGGCTGGAGTGCCTTCAACAGAGGAGAGGTCATATCGGACGGACTGAAAATGAGGGAGAACAAAGCGGTCATGGGGACGCAGCTTTGTTTCCTGAAGACAGAAGATGACCGGCGCGTAGGATCGTAAGAGGATCGACAATTCATCCCGATTGGCTCGAATGCCGTGGATATTCCAGTGGATAATGGACATAGGGTGAACAGAAAATGGAGGAATGTGACCAAGGTCGCTGTTAACTCAACGACTGCTCAGAGCTTGTGACCGACAGCATGGAATGGCATTCAGCCGAAGGCAGAAGATCCTGATCCATAGGTTGGTCAGGAGCAGCTCCTGCCACCAGCGATCGGCCGGTTGACCGGCCACCAGCAGTGCGCCTCGGCGACACAGAAGACGGCCGAGGGCGATTTCCGCCAGGTGGTGCTGTAGATGGGACACGCCTTGGCGGAGAAGGAGAGGAACTGGGTTTCTTTGTAGCCTTCTTGGAAGTATGATGTTTAGATGAAGGAGGAACCGATGGTTGTGAAGTTGCAGTACGTAAAAACTCTCCACGAGTATGCTCTTTTTTCGAAGACTTGGTGTCTGACTTTTGGGCTCGAGATTTAGCAGAACCCGACGAAGGGTGAGCCATAGAGTGGGCAGGCGAAAGTGGGGAGGTTGAACGGGCGATCTTTGTGCTGGCCGATCTGACGACTGTGGCACTAAAGGTGAGGTCGCAAGTCTGCGTGGCCGCCTCCTTTGTTGGCCGAGGAGAAGCAAGGACAGTGCTGTATTTTCCTGTCTGAGGCACGGTGGGCTGTCGTCTGGCGAATAATTTTCGAGCAGCAAAGGTCGACACCTTTTCCTTCACTCCTATTTCCTGGATGAGCTTTTCGTCCTTAAAAACAGAGCAATCTCGAGAGGAAGCAGCGTGGTCACCCATACAGTTGATGCAGCGAGGGGATGGAGGTGGACAAGCACCCTCATGGGCATCCTTGCCACACGTAACACATTTGGCCGGATTGGAACAGGACTGGCTGGTGTGATTGAACTGCTGACATCGATAGCAACGCGTAGGGTTTGGGACGTAAGGGCAAACGGAAATTATCTCATAGCCTGCTTTGATTTTCGATGGGAGTTGAACTTTGTCAAATGTCAAGAAGACAGTGCGGGTTGGAATGATGTTCGTGTCAACCCTTTTCATAACTCTATGAACAGCCATTACACCCTGGTCAGACAGGTAGTGCTGAATTTCTTCGTCAGACAATCCATCGAGGGAGCGTGTATAAACGACTCCACGTGAGGAATTTAAGGTACGATGCGGTTCCACCCGGACAGGGAAGGTGTGGAGCAGAGAAGTACGCAGCAATTTTTGTGCCTGGAGGGCACTGTTTGTTTCTAACAGGGTGCCATTCCGTAATCTGGAACAAGACTTTACAGGACCTGCAATTACGTCGACACCTTTCTGAATAATGAAAGGATTGACTGTGGAGAAGTCGTGACCTTCGTCAGACCGAGAAACAACAAGGAACTGTGGCAACGATGGAAGAACTGTCTGTGGCTGAGACTCAGTGAACTTACGTTTGTGAGCAGACATAGAGGAAGGTGAGGAAACCATTGTGGAAGAATCCCCCATGATTACTGGCGTCTCCGATGGCGCGCTCCTCCCTTGTGGGGGCCCTCACTGAGGGCACTCCCGCCTTAGGTGATTGTTCACACCTCAGGTCACACCTCCCGACAAACGGACGGAGGGACCAATCGGCACTTTCGGAAGGTATCAGCTCGGGTAATCACCCCTGCCTGGGCCTGGCCGTTACGAGGGGGTACGTACGTGTCCTACCTGTCTACCCGGGGCGGGGAATTACGCGTTACCCCGTCACCGGCTACGCATGGAAGTGCGTGGGTTGGCCTTCAGACACGCACAGGGAGGAAGAAAGAGACAGGGAAAGGAAAGAAGAGAGGTCTCAAACGCCGCAGTGGAGAAAAGGGTAAAGAGAAGAGGTAAAGAGAAGAGGTAAGGAAAAGAGAAGGACAAAGAAACATGAAGACATACAAGCAAGGAAGGCGAAGAATGCGGTACATTTACAAGCGTCCGTCTCCGGACGTAGGCCATACTCCCAGAGGGGGAGAAAGGGAAGGAAAGAGCCAGAGGTGAGGGGGGGGGGGGGGGCGAAGATGGGGGATGGGGAAGGATGCGGAAAGGGAAGGTATGCAGCCCGGAAAGGAAGGAAGGCCACATTAGCTCGGGGTCCCGTGCTCGCTACGCACGTATCCACAAAAGAGTTGTGGATCCCCTGGGGGGAAGCCGGCGGGCCTGTCCTTCCTCCCAGGGAGTGGCCAAGGGGGAAAGGGCAGGAGAACCAGAATCAGAGACAGTACCTTTCTTTTTAAAAGACTCAGCCGCAGAGCGACCCGATACATGTTGACGTTTCATCTGCGAAACGTCCGCCCCGATACCACCCACTCCAACCAGGGGCTCTCCCCACAGGCGCCACCCAGCCTCAGCAAGGGCCACCTGGCAGGATGACCGTTGCCGGGAGTCCTGATGCCCCAAGGAGACGGGCATCTACTCCTTGGCCGACATGGGGAGGGTGCAGCTCAGGTATCGGCAGTACGATCCCTGTGTTGTCAGGGGGCTACAACCTAGAGGGTACATGACGACCCCACCACAACGGGCTGGCTACCGTGCTGGATTTCGGGTGCCATGGAAAGTCCATCATGATCGTAGGTGCAGATGGGGATGCACTATGGGCGTAACTTGTGCAACCCATCAGGCATTTAGGCCCAATTTGAGGAATAGTGGGGGTGGTTACAACGCCGTTACAATGCTGAGTGCCAAGGTCTTGGTGCAATGAGGACCAGTGAGACACCACGTAAGGCGTCCTTCCCCAAAAGGCTCGTACTTCTGTAGAATTTTGAAAAATTGAGGTCAAACCCCAAGGGGGACCATCACATGAAAGGCCGAAACAGTTGAAACTCCTTTTAGTCGCCTCTTACGACAGGCAGGAATACCTCGGGCCTATTCTTACCCCGGACCCGCAGGGGGGTTCCGGATGGGGATCGACTGTGCAGCGACAGCAGAAATGCATGAAACGTCTTGGCCACCGAAAACTGAAAGCCATGGGAGAGAGCCCATGAAAGAGCCCGACAGACTGACCCCTGTAGACAGCGTTCCGCAGCACCCATTATGGAGGAGGTGAGGTAGACACAAAAATCGTCAGCATACAAAGAGGGGGACACTGTCGGCCCAACAGCTGTCATCAGACCATTAATGGCTATGAGAAAGAGAGGGACACTCAGCACGGAACCCTGTGGAACCCCATTTTCTTGCTGATGGGGGAGAGCTGTAGGAGGAGCCAACTTGGACCCCAGAAGAGTGACAAGAAAGGAAGTTAGGGATAAAAACGGGCAGAGCACCACAAAGGCCCCATTCGTGAACGGTGGCGAGGATGTGGTGGCACCAGGTGGTGTCATATGTTTTATGCAAATCAAAGAAGACTGCAAGGAGGAGTTGCCGATGGGCAAAAGCCGACCAGATAGCAGACTCCAGGTGGACCAAGTTATCCACCGTAGAGCAGTCACAGCGAAAACCACTTTGAGTCGATGACAAAAGGTCGCGGGATTCAAGGAACCAAAACAGCCGCCGACTCACCATGCATTCAAGGAGCTTGCAGAGGGTGTTAGTAAGCCTAATTGGACGGTAGCTATCCAACTGAAGGGGCAGCTTCCCTGGCTTCAACACCAGAACAACAATGATTTCCTGCCACTGGGTAGGAAAGACTCCCTCACCCCACAGACAGTTTAAGAGGGTTAGTATACGATGGCGGCCAGCCACCGATAAGTGTTGGAGCATTTGGTTATGTATCTGATCTGGTCCAGGAGCCGTGTCAGGACAAAGGGCGAGGATGCTGGCAAATTCTCACTCGCTGAATGGGGCATTATATGGTTCTGACCAGCATGAAACAAAAGACAAAGGCAGTCGTTCTGAATGCTCTTTCAGTAAAAGGAACAAGGGCGGATACTGAGCCAATGCCAAAGCTCGAGCAAAGTGTTGAGCGAAATTTTCTGCCACAAATTCCGGACTGGTAAGGACAATACCAAGCACAGAAATTCCTTCAACCCCAGTGGGAGGACAGTGGCCAAAAATTCTCTGGAGTTTCGCCCAGACTTGTGAAAAGGGGGTGTGGGGTCCTGTGGCAGCTACATATCGTTCCCAGCAAATCTGTTTCTGAAACTTTATTAGGTAGCGGGCCCGGGCACAGAGTAATTTAAACACCAGAAGGAGAGCATTAGAAGGGTGCCACTTGAAGTGTTGAAGAGCACGGCGGCGGTCTTTTATGGTGCAGCAATTTCCGGAGGCCACCAAGGGACCATCTTCCGGTGGGGTGGACCTGAAGAAGAAGGGATTGCTGAAACAGCTGCTGCAAGGATGGAGGGAGTCAAAGTCTGAGTAGATTCATCAACACTGTTGTGTGGCAATACAGGGGGGATGGGAGCAGAGGAGAAGGCACCCCAATCAGCCTTAGATATGGCTTACCTGGGAGGGTGATGGAGAGAGAGACACTGAAGGAAGGTCAAAACAATCGGGTAATGGTCACTGTCACATAAGTCATCATGGATGCCCCACTGAATGGAGTGAAGAAGGCCGGGACTGCAGATGGAGAGGTCAATGGTTGAGAAAGTGCCGTGCATCTCACTAAAGTGTGTGGGAGCGCCTGTGTTCAGTAAACAGAGATCAAGCCCTGCCAGAACAGCTTCAACTGTCCTGCCCAGGGCAATAGTCTTATGACTACCCTAAAGAGGGTTGTGGGCATTAAAGTCCCCTAATAACAGGAAGGGAGAAGGGAGTTGAAGGGTGGTGAGATGGAGAGGGCATGGGATGTGGGTGGCCTGTCAGGTGGCAGGTAGAGATTACAGATTGTGATTGGAGTGGCTAGATGGACCATGACAGCAATGGCTTCCAGAGTGATATGGAGAGGAACCCATTTACTAACAATGTCCTAGCAGACCAAGGTGCAAACACCACCAGAAGCCCACATGGGGCCAATTTGGTTCCGACAGAAAGCGTGGAACCCACAAAGGGTGGGTGAGTAAGAACTGACAAAATGGGTCTCCTGGAGCACAATAAAAGAGGCAGAGCTGAGGAAAGAAGGGGCTGCAACTCTGGAAGGTGACGCAAATATCCATTCAATTCCACAGGAGGTTTCTCACGCCGGAGTCCAAAGTGGAAGTGAATGGACCGGAGTTGGTCACACCACCGAGTCACTATCCGTCACCAATAAGGATGGGGTAATTTCCATATAGGTGGGGTCAGACACTTGGTTCATTGACTGTAGGAGGGGAAGGCTGCATCTCAGGGGGTACCAGAGGGGCCTTGCCCTTGTTACTGCATTTCTGCTTCTTCTCTTGGGAAGGAAGAGAAGGACCGACTTCAGCAAGGGCAAGCACGGAATTACACTGGGCGATCTTGGCGCCCACTGGCGGCAGATCACGCTGCCGATGTGGAGCAGTAGATCGCCTTTCAGGGGGGTGCTGAGAAGAGGTGTCCCAGGACAGAGCCCAGTAAAGGCAGCCGCCGAAGGAAGGGAGCACTTCTCCGGTGGAGGATGGGGAGCAGCATCCGAAGGGGTGAGTATGGGTATTGAGGGGGAGTGGGAGGGGGGGGGGGGGAGAGGAGGAGGAGGCTGAAGGCATGGGGTGCATGGGGTGTGGTTGGGAAGAGGAGGGGGTAGGAGGGGAAATGGATGTAATTGAAGCAAAAGTAGAGGTCATAGACTTGGGATGGAGCCGGTCATATTTTTGACGAGCCTCTATCTAGGTGAGCCAATCTTGAGGTTTTGTACTCTTGAATCCTCCTTCCTTTCACAAACACCGGGCATGTAGGCGAGTGTGGAGAATGCTGTCCAGTACAATTTACACACATTGGCGGGGGTTGGTTGGTTGGTTTTGGGGTTTGATGGGGGCTAAACATAGAGGTCATCAGTCCCCAGTTCCAAACAGACATATTTGTAAAAGCCCTATACAGTAAAAGCGTAATCTCTGCACCCAGAGGGAGGGAACACCAAGGGGTACAGAGCTAAAATGAACACCGCAGTAACACAAAATAGAGGACACTTAAAAGGAGCAGAGCAAATAGTTGACTGGAGTAAAACAGACTACAGTGGTTGATGGATCAGGTAAAAGGTCAACCTCTCAACTACAAATGAAGAACCTCCAACTGGAAAGCGTTGATAGAGGTACCAACACAACTTGGTACCATAAAAGACACTATTTTTGTATCCACGTCACAATTACAAGTCACTGGAGTGGGTGTAGCCTGAGAAATCATGCGAGAGCACCCACGCTAGAGCGAGTGATAAAACCCCGCTGCACGGATAAAATGTAAAACTGAGTCAGCTATAGAGGCATCGTCACCTAGAATTAAAGGAAGTGCAACTGGTAAATTAAAGGTCTGCTGCAAGAGGGCAAAAAGGGGGCAGTCCATCAGAAGATGGACCACTGTCAGCCCTGCATCACAGCGACACTTGGGCAGGTTCTCACGATGAAGGAGATAGCTGTGGGTCAACTGCGTATGTCCAATTCGGAGATGGCAGAGAACAACTGAGTCCCTACGCCTGCCCCTCAAGGATGAGTTCCATACAGCCGTGGACGACTTGACCATGCGGAGCTTATTTGGCATGTTCAAAACAGACCATTCAGAGCTCCAAACATCACGGACTTTGCAATGTAGGGCTGACCAGAGGTCTCGTTCCACGAGACCAAGTCCAGGGGTGGCGAAGTGGTGGCCTGCTTGGCCAAGCGATCGACACGTTCGTTTCCTGGGATGCCAATGTGGCCCGGGGTACACACAAACGTTGCTGAATGACCACACTCTGCGAGAGCGAAAACAGCATCTTTAATACCGCGCACCAAAGGGTCCCAAGAAAAACACTGGTCAAGTGCTTGTAATCCACTCAGGTAGTCACTGCATATGACAAATGACTCCCCAGGGCAGGAGGAAAGGTGAGCGAGTGCACGATAAAGAGCAACCAGCTCTGCAGTGAAAACACTGCTACCACAAGGCAGGGAATGCTGCTCAACGTAGCTGTCGTGGATGAAAGCAAACCCAGTGCATCCATCGACCACAGAACCATCGGCGTAGACTACATCTACATCGCGAAACGAGGCAAGAAGAGCCAGGAATTGTTGACGTAGACTGGCAGGTGGAACAGAGTCGCAGGACAAATCCAAGCAAAGCTGCAAGCGAGGGAGGGACCAAGGAGGGGTAGAAGAAGAGGGCAGAAAGGATGGAGGAAGGGGAAAGGACTCAAGTGACGAGAGAAGGGAATGAACACAGACCGCAATCGGGAGACCCGACCTAGGCCGCCGTCGTGGGGAGGGGAGTGCAGAAGATGGAAAAAGGAGCCTGCTGTTTGGGTGGTGGGGTGAGGCATGGACGCAGGCGATGTATGACGCAAGCAGCTGTTGTTGGTGGAATCGTAGGGGAGGGATTCCAGCTTCTACAAGAAGGCTAGTCACCGGACTAGTGCAGAGGGTGCCTGTCGCCAGTCTGACACCACAATGGAGAATCAGGTCGAGGATCTGCAATGTTGAAGGTGCCACTGAGTCGTACACCTCACTCCCATAGTCGAGCCAGGACTGGAATAAGGCCTTATAGAGCTGTAGGAGGGTTGTTCGTATAGCCCCCTAAATGGTGTGGCTGAGACAGCGAAAGTTGTTGAGGTGCCACCAGCACCGTTGTTTAAGCTCGCAAAGATGAGGTGTCCAAGTGAGCTGAGCATCAAACAGCACGCCAAGGAAGGGATGGTCTCCTCAATATGAAGGAGTTCATTGGCAAGGTAGAGCTCTTGATGGAGGTGGACCGTGCGATGACAACAGAAATGCATCACTCGGGTCTTGGAGGCTGAGGACTGAAAACCATGGTTGGATGCCCAAAAATGTGCCTTACGGATAGCTCCCTGCAGCCGCCGTTCAGCGATTCATCGGCATATAGAGAGGAACAGACC
This sequence comes from Schistocerca piceifrons, assembly GCF_021461385.2. Lineage (NCBI taxonomy): Eukaryota > Metazoa > Arthropoda > Insecta > Orthoptera > Acrididae > Schistocerca > Schistocerca piceifrons. Next base: position 321,700,039 of record NC_060145.1, on the reverse strand, counting down.
GATGAGCCCACCGCAGCCGCAAGACCATTAATCGCCACCAAAAAGAGGGGAACACTGACAACCGAGCCCTGTGGTACACCGTTCTCCTGAATATGAGCAGAGCTAAAATATGTGCCAACTCGAACCCGAAAGGAGCGATTGGAGAAGAAATTCCATAGAAAAATCGGAAGTGGACCCCAGAAGCCCCATTCGTGCAGCATAGCCAGGATATGATGGCGCCAAGTGGTATCGTACGCCTTCCGAAGATCAAAGAAAACAGCAACTAGATATTCTCGCCGAGTAAAAGCTGTACGAATAGCCGACTCTAGTGAGACTAAATTGTCGATCGTTTAGCGGCCCTGACGGAAGCCCCCCTATTGCTGGGCTAGGAGGTCCCGAGCTTCGAGGATCCACATGAGTCGCCGACTCACCATCCGTTCCAGGAGTTTGCACATAACGTTGGTAAGGCTGATAGGGTGACAGCTATCAACCACCAGCGGATCTGCACCAGGTTTCAGCACTGGGATGGTAACGCTATCCTGCCAACGAGTTGTTCCCTCCATCCAGATGCGGTTAAACAGGGCGAGTAATTCACCCTGACAGTGTGCCAAGAGATGACGAAGAAACTGGTTGTGAATTCGATCTGGACCTGGAGAGGTATCGGGGCAAGCTGTAAGGGCACTTTGGAATTCCCATTCACTAAACGGGGTGTTGTATCGATCCCAACAGCGCGTGCAAAATGACAACTGCGTATGCTCAGCCTGCTCTTTAATGGCACAGAATTCTATGCTGTAGGCCTGGTGTCACGGAAATACGAGCAAAGTACTCTGCCAGATGTTTGGTGATGGTGATTGGGTCAGTATAAAGTGTACCCCAAAGAGAAAGGCAAGGGACAGATGCATGAGGGCAAAAGCCAAAAATGCGCTGAACCCGCGACCACACCTGAGATGGGGTGGTGTGAGAACCTATGGTGGCAACATATCATTCCCAGCAGTCCTGTTTGCTCCACCGGATTAACCGCCGAGCCCGGGCCCGCAGCCGTTTAGAGGCAACTAGATTCTCTAGGGAAGGATGATGCTGGTGTCGTTGCAGCGCTCACCGTCGGTCCTGGATAGCTTCTGCAATCTCTGATGTCCACCAAGGGTCTGACTTACAACTTAGGGTACTTGAAGAGCAGGGGACAGTTGCCTCGGCAGCAGAAACAATGGTCATAGTGACCTCGTCCACTGCCAAACCAGTGTCACCAGGAAGCTGAGCAATGGCCATAGTAGCTTAGGTGTAGGCTTCCCAATCAGCTTCATGAAGATACCATTATGGCAGCTGGTCAGGGGGTTGGTATTGAAGAAGAGAAACCAGGATAGGAAAGTGGTTGCTACCTCAGAGGTCGTCATGGACCCTCCAACTGAGGTATGGAAGAAGACCTGGGCTACCAAGAGAGAGGTCAATGGCCGAGTATGGGCCATGAGTCAAGCTAAAATATGTGGGAGCACCAGTGTTAAGGAGGCAAATGTCCTGCTGCGTCAAGAGAGCCTCAACGTTCCTACCCTGGCCCGAGATCTGGGCCCCACCCCATAAAGGGTGGTGGGCAATCAAGTCCCCCAAAATGAGGAACGGCGGGGGGAGCTGGGCGAACAAGACAGCTAGGTCGGCAAGAGGGACAATCTCATCCAGTGGAAGGTAGAGGGAACAGAGGGTAAATTCCTTTCCCGCCCAGACTCTAACAGCCACAGCCTCGAGAGCCGTGTGAAGTGGCACTGGGAACAATGTCAAGAACACAGACACCACCAGACACCCTGCTGTATTCTATGCAGTTCTTATAGCAACCCTGGTAGCCACAGAGGGAGGGGGTCCGCTGAACAGGAAACTAGATTTCCTGTAGGGCCAGACAAGTGGCAGGGAAGCAGCACAAAAGCTGTTTCAACTCAGCAAGGTGGTGGAAAAAACCACGGCAATTCCACTGAAGGATAATGGTATCCGACTGTGAAGACATGAAAGACCCAGGGGGGGGGGTGGGGGGTGGGGGGGAAGGGTTACACCTTAGAAGCGCTCGCCGCCACCGATTGCGAAGTAGCCTGATCAACGCCTGAGGGGACGCTAGATGCTCCACATCATCTTCAGATGCAGTGGTGAACCCCTTTTCTGTCTTTATGTCCTTGTCCTTTTGCTTTTTCTTCTTTTTGGTAGAGTACCGTTTGTCCTTCAGTTTATCAGGCTGAGTGGGCTTTTCCGACCCAGTCTGATGGACCGAGGAAGACCTGGAAGCCCTACGGCCCTCAAGTGGTGGCTTTTTCAGCCACTGGCTGACATCTGGGGGGGGGGGGGGGGCTGTAACCATGGAAGGGAGGGCACCAAGCGATCTCTTCCACGCAAGGGGAGCCGGAGGAGACGGGCACTTCTCCGGCTCAGAGGTGGGGACTGAAGTCCCCAAAGAAGGCGGGGTTGTTACTCCCGATGTTGAAAACAGGGGAGCAACGGAAGAGGATGTTCCCCAACTGACAGGTGGGCAGGAATAGACGGCCGGGCTGGAGGGCCCACAAAAAGCAGCTGAGCTTGGGGGCTCATCGCCAGGGATGGCGACATCGAAGCTGTTGTAGCATACGTCGATGACATGCGCACAGGGTGAAGTCAGTCGTACTTGCGTTTAGCCTCTGTGTAAGTGAGCCTGTCCAAGGTCTTATACTCCATAATTTTCCGTTCTTTTTGATAAACCGCACAGTCTAATGAGCAAGGAGAATATTTCTGTCCGCAGTTGACACAAACAGGGGGTGGCGAAAATGGGATGTTGGGGTGGGAGGCACGTCCACAATCCCGACAAGTAAGGTTGGCATCACATCTCAATTACATATGCCCAAACCTCCAGCACTTGAAGCAGCGCATGGGAGGAGGTACGTAAGGTTTAACATCACATCAACATATGATCACCTTGACCTTCTCGGGCAGGGTGTCACCCTTGAAAGCCAAGATGAAGGCGCCGGTGGCGACCCTACTATCTTTAGGTCCCCTGAAGACACGTCCTACAAAGTGGACACCGCGGTGTTCCAGATTTGCACGGAGCTCGTTGTCGGACTGCAATAACAGGTCACGATGAAAAATAAGTCCCTGAACCATATTGAGGCTCTTATGAGGCGTAATGGAGACTGCAACATCACCGAGCTTGTCACAAGCAAGCAATGCCCGTGACTGTGCTGGGGAGGCTCTCTGTATGAGGACTGGTCCAGACCTCATTTTAGACATACCCTCAACTTCTCCAAACTTGTCCTCTAAATTTTCCACAAAAAACTGAGGCTTTGTGGTCAGAAATGAGTCCCCATCTGCTCAGCTGCAAACCAGAAATCGAGGAGAATACGTCGCACCAGGTAATTTAGACCGCCGTTCCTCCCCTGGTGTGGACAGGGAAGGGAACGATTGGGGGTCATACTGTAAAGCACTAAACTTTCCTGTCTTAGAGACAAATGCTTGCGCACTATTCGTATTTCATTTCATGGTGGTCCCATGAGCAGCTAGGGGAAGGAATGTCCACCTAGACAGAGCCCCACTTGCCTGGGTAAGCGGGGGGCGGCAGGATCCCCAGAGGTCGGCCGCTAGCAACTGCTCTGCCTCAACAGCCATGTGTCTCCTCGGCGCGCAGCACACCTTCAGATTGAAGTTTTTTTTATAGAGGTTTGTACCATCCTCGCGACCCAGGCAGTTAAGCCAAGATCCCCGGGCTCTGTACCGTACAACGTCCCACTGTCGCGCCTTACGGTGGTCGTTGAATCACGCTCAGAGCTTACGGTGTTGAGGACTGGTGGCGCTTCCCAGTCCCCAGCTCAGGGACCCCACGGTCGCCAAGCCCGTACACAGCAACTAATTGCTGACCCCCTGAGGGGCATTGGCAGGGAAGCACAGGTACTCCCCTCATGGAGGCGGCACCCACAGTCACCACAGAGGGGATCAGTGGTGCAACAGGAAGACATGTGTACAAATCTTAAGCATTTAAAACATCTCATTGGTGGTGGAATATAAGGTTTTACATCACACCAATACACCATTACCTTGACCTCCTCTGGGAGGACATCCCCCTCGAAGGCCAGGATAGAGGCACCTGTAGCAATGTGATTGTTTGGTTGGTTGGTTTGTGGGATTGAAGGGACCAGACTGCTATGGTCATCGGTCCCTTCTTCCAAAATTTCAAACACCCACACAGAATAAAAATGAACAATGGAAAAGACGGCAGATGACACAGGACAAGAAAGACTTAGACAGAGACCATACAAAAGGAATTAAAGTCACACAGAGTGTGACAGTGGTTGGCCAACCATAGAGACAAAAAAAGGAAAAGCCAACCACCAAGAAACACATTAAAAACTCAGTCTAAAATCGTAGGCCAAAGGCCAGACTCAACACAATAAAAGAAACACAGATTAAGTGATAAAAGCCCTCTGCCCAAATAAAACGCAAAACTAAGCTTGTCATAGCAGTATCATCTGTTAAAAGGGCAGGGAGCGTATCAGGCAACGCAAATGTCTGCCTGAACACAGCTAAACGAAGACAGGTCAACAAAATGTGGACCACTGTCAAAGCCCCACCGCAGTGACATAGAGGCGGGTCCTCACGACGCAGTAAATAACTGTGCGTCAGCCGGGTGTGGCCAATGCGGAGGCGACAAAGGACAACTGAGTCCCTGTGAGTGACTCGCATGGATGACAGCCACACAGTCGTCGTCTCCTTGATTGCATGGAGTTTATTGGGTATGGTCAGATCGCGCCATTCAGTGTCCCAAAGTGCGAAAACTTTGCGGCGTAAGAATGCTCCGAAATCAGTCTCCGGGAGGCCAACGTCCAGAGATGGTTTACTGGTGTCCTGTTTGGCCAGGCGGTCTACATGTTCATTGCCTGGTATCCCAACACGGCCTGGGGTACACACAAAAAGACCACAGAGCGGCCGCAATGGGCAAGAGTATGGAGTGATCCCTGGATAGCTAGCATAAGACAAGAACGAGGGAAACACTGGTCGATAGTGCGTAAACTGCTTAGGGAGTCGCTACAGATAACGAAGGACTCACCTGAGCAGGAGCGGATATCCTCTAGGGCACAAAAGATGGCGACCAGCTCAGCAGTGAAAGTGCTGCAGCCAGCCAGCAATGAATGTTGTTCGTAATGCTCCCCAAGAGTGAGAGCATAACCGACATGACCAGCAACCATCGAACCGTCAGAGTAAACAATGCCAGAGCCCTGATACAGGGCAAGGATGGAAAGAAAGTGGCGGCAGAAGGCCTCTGGAGGGACTGAGTCCTTCGGGCCCTGTGCCAATTCGAGCTGAAGGCAAGGGCGGGGCAAACACCACAGGGGGTGTATGCAGAGAAGCCCAGAAAGTAGATGGAAGAGGGAAAACCCCAAGCCCGGAGGGAAGCTCTCTGACGCTGACCGTGACAAGGGCAGACATTCTGGGAGATGGACGACCGACTGAGGGAACAGGAGACGATAATTAGGATGCCCAGGCAAGCTACAAACATGGGTAGCATAAGTGGCCAGAAAACATTGACGCCGTAACCACAGTGGAGGGACACCTGCCTCCAAAAGTAGGCTGTCCACAGGGCCAGTTCGGAAAGCACCAGTGGCAAGTCAGATCCCGCTGTGAAGGATTGGGTCCAGCACCCGCAACGCAGATGGGGATGCTGAACCATACGCCAGGCTCCCATAATCCAGGCGGGACTGGATTAACGCCTGGTAGAGACGTAAGAGGGTAGATCGGTCGGCACCCCAGCTGGTGTGGCTCAAGCATCACAGAGCATTAAGATGCCGCCAACACATCTGTTTAAGCTGCCGAATATGTGAGAGCCAAGTCAACCGGGCATCAAAAACCACTCCCAGAAATTGATGTGTCACCACCACAGAAAGAGGTTCGCTGTCAAGATAAAGCCACGGCTCAGGGTGAACAGTGCGTCGCCGGCAGAAACACATAACGCAGGTATTGGCAGCCGAAAACTGGAAGCCATGCACTACAGCCTAAGACTTCGCCTTGCGGATAGCGCCCTGCAGCCGACATTCAGCAGCTGCAATGCCAATGGAGCTATAGTAGAGGCAGAAGTTGTCAGCATACAAGGAAGCTGAGACAGATGTTCCCACTGCCGCAGTGAGCCCGTTAACTGCAATTAAAAACAGGCAGACACTTAGGACAGATCCCTGTGGTACCCTGTTCTCCTGAACCCGGGGGGGAACTATGGGAAGCCGCGACTTGGACGCGGAAGGTACGATGCGACAGAAAATTTCTGTAAGAAAATCGGCAGCGGACCCAGAAGACCCCAACCATGAAGTGTAGAGAGGATGTGATGGTGCCATGTCGTATCGTACGCCTTCAGCATGTCAAAAAAAGACAGCAACGAGGTGCTGACGGCAGGCAAAGGCCATACGGATGGCTAACTCCAGGGTCACCAGACTGTTGGCAGCAGAGTGGCCTTTACGGAACCCACCCTGAGACAGAGCCAGAAGACCCCGAGACTCAAGTACCCAACTCAACCGCCGGCTCACCATGTGTTCAAGCAACTTGCAAAGAATGTTGGTGAGGCTAATGGGGCAGTAGCTGTCCACCTCCAATGGGCTCTTGCCAGGTTTCAGAACGGGTATAATAATGCTTTCCCGCCACTGTGACGGAAACTCATCCTTGACCCAGATAAGGTTGTAAAGGTCAAGGAGGCGTCCCTGGCAGTCCACTGAGAGGTTTTTCAGCATCTGACAGTGGATGCGATCTGGACTGGGAGCTGTATCAGGGCAAGCGGCAAGGGCACTGTGGAATTCCCACTCACTGAATGGAACTTTGCAGTAATCAGGATGGCAGGTGTGAAATGAAAGGCTCCGACGTTCCACCCGCTCATTAATGGAGCAGAAGGCCAGTGGGTAATTAGCAGAAGTAGAACTCAGAGCAAAATGCTCTGCCAAGCGGTTTGCAATTACGTCGGAGTCAGTACAAACTGCCCCAATCAGTGAGAGCGCAGGGACAGGGGTCCGGTAGCCATAGAGGCGCCTAATCGTGGCCCAAACCTGCGATGGAGAGATATGGAGGCCAATGGTGGAGACATACCATTCCCAGCACTCCTGCTTGTGTTGGCGAATAAGGCGGTGGGCCCGCGCATGCAGCCATTTAAAGGGATGTCGCTTGTGACACTGGAGCGCCTGCCGGCGATCTTTAATCGCCTCGGCGATTGCAGGCGACCACCACGGCACAGTCCTCCGCCGAGGGGACCCAGAAGAACAGGGAATGGCAGATTCTGCGGCAGTAACGATGCCGGTGGTGACCGAGTGAACCACCACATCAATGGCTTCATTAGAAAGAGGCGCAATAGAGGCCATGGAGGAGAACAAGTCCCAGTCAGCCTTATTCATAGCCCATCTGCAAGGGCGCCCAGAAGAGTGATGCTGTGGCAGTGACAGATAGATAGGAAAGTGGTCACTACCACACAGGTCGTCATGCGCACTCCATTAGACAGACGGTAAGAGGATAGGGCTGCAGATCGAAAGGTCGATGGCTGAGTACGTGCCATGCGCCACACTGAAATGTGTGAAGGCACCATCATTTAAAATGGAAAGGTCGAGTTGTGTCAATACATGCTCAACGGTGGCGCCTTGACCTGTTGCCACTGACCCACCCCAAAGAGGGTTATGGGCGTTGAAGTCGCCCAGTAACAGGAAAGGTGGCGCCGACTGGGCTATCAGCATAGCCAGGACATGCTGCAGGACATCACCATCTGATGGAAGATAGAAACTGCAGACAGTAACAGCCTGTGGTGTCCACACCCTAACAGCAACAGCCTCTAAAGGTGTTTGTAGAGACACAGACTCGCTGTGAAGAGAGTGAAGGCCATAGATGCAGACGCTACCAGATACCCTTTCATAAGCTGCCCGGTTCTTAAAATAACCCTGATAGCCACGTAGGGCGGGGGTTCGCATTGCTGGAAACCAAGTTTCTTGAAGAGCAATGCAGAAGAAAGGGTGAAGGCTGAGAAGTAGTCGGAGCTCAGCAAAATGGTGGAAGAAACCACCACAGTTCAACTGAAGGATGACATTGTCCATAGCTGAGAAAGGCGTGAAGGGACTGGGGAGGCAGATTACACTGCTTGGTCACTTGCTGCCACCGGTTCAGTACCCATGTGAGTGACATCCATTGCATCTGAGGGTCCGGCGTGATCCAGGTCTTCAGCAGATGCCAGAATCTCAACCTCATCCTCAGCCACTGAGCTTGTAGGAAGCGGTGGGATGGGTGCCACCACAATGTCTGAATTCTTGGAAACCTTCTTCTTTTTCTGCTTCTAGCATTGTGCCATCGGTGGTTCAGCCTGGGAGGGCCTCACTGGGTCAGACTCTGGGACGGACAACACCTGTGAGGCCCTATGACCAGCGACCGGTGGTTGTTTCAGCCACTTGCGGGTATCCGCTTTTCCGCTGGTCTGAACTTGCGAAGGGAGGTCCCCAAGGGACCCCTTCCTGGTGAGAGGAGACGAAGAAGTCTTACACTTCCCCGGCTGGGGAGTGGGAATTGATGTCCCTGATGGTTGGGGGGGGGGGGGGGGGGGTGTTGCTCCTGAAGTGGATGGAGCAGGAGCAACAGGGAGTGATGTGCCCCCCCCCCCCCCCCCCCCCCCCCCCCCCACAATTAAGGGGGCCGGTGGATTGTGACGGATCATAGAGCTAACCGTACGTGACGACATGGGAGATGGGAGAACCGCTGTTGCAGCAGCGGCGTAGGTTGACATCATTGGCACAGGATGTAGCCTCTCATATTTCAGCTTGGCCTCGGTGTAGGTCAGGTGGTCCAGGGTCTTCCATTCTTTCTGGAATACCCGGTAGTCCGGCGAGCACGGGGAATGGTGTTCCCCGCAGTTAACACAGATGGGAGGCGGGGCACATGGAGTATTGGGATGTGAAGGATGTCCACAATCTCGACACGTGATGCCAGAAGTATATCGGGATGACATATGCCCAAACTTCCAGCATTTAAAACACCACATCGGAGGAGGGATATATGGCTTCACATCACAGCAGTAAACCATCACCTTGACCTTTTCGAGTAAGACACCACCCTCGAAGGCCAAGATGAAGGCACCGGTGGCTACCTGATTATCCCTCGGACCCCGATGGACACGCCGGACGAAGTGAACACCTCGTCATTCTAGGTTGGCGCGTAGTTCATTGTCTGGCTGCAGAAGAAGGTACCTGTGGAATATAATACTCTGGACCATGTTTAGACACTTATGGGGTGCGATAGTAACTGAAACATCACCCAACTTGTCACAAGCGAGCAACCTCCATGACTGGGCAGAGGATGATGTTTTGATTAGAACTGAACCAGAGCGCATTTTGGACAAGCCCTTCACCTCCCCGAACTTGTCCTCTATATTCTCCACAAAAAACTGAGGCTTGGTTGACAGAAATGATTCACCATCAACTCTCGTACAGCCGAGGTACCGGCTGCAATGCCGTCTTTAGCCATACGTTCCTCCCATGGAGTGGCCAGGGAGGGAAATGATCTCAGATCATATTTCTTGCCATTGAGGTTAGACCTCGATCACTTAGAGACTGCTGGTGGAGGCCCACCAGCGAGAGATGATGTACCACGCCTCATTGCAGGACATCCGCCCTGATGCCACCGGCTCCGACCAGGAGCTCTCCCCACGGGCACCACCCAGCCACAGCAAAGACCACCTGGACTGGAGGTGATTTTAGCACCTTCTTAAGGACAAGGAAAGATTTTTCTTGCATCGCATTCTGGGGGAAATTTGGAATCTCCCTGTAGTTCTTGCAAGGGACATGCCTTGGTCGTATGTGGATCACTTGTAGTATGAGCACATTCCATGAAAGTTTCCCATATCACAATGCTGAGGAGTCAAAAACAATGTATGACTGCTCTTATTGGGTAAAGTGCACTGTGTAGTCAGGGGGCTACCACCAAGAGGGTACATGACGACCCCACCACAACGGACTGGCTACCATGCTGGATGTCGGGTGTCTAATATCCATGGATATGACGAGGGCAAAGATGGAAGTTCACAAGGGAGGGAACGTATGCTACCCGGAACACACTGCAGCTGATGTGGTCGGAAGCTCGGTGTAAGTCCAACTCCATGACAATATCGGGTGTGCCAGATCTTAGGGCAAGATGGATATAGAATGCACCACATAAGGCGTCCTTCCCCAAATGGTACGCACTAACGGAAAATTTTGAAATAGAGTGGTCAAACCCCTTTAGGGGACCATCACATTAAAGGCCGAAACAGTTGAGACTCCTTTTAGTCGCCTCTTACGATCGGCAGGAATACCGCAGGCCTATTCTAACCGCCGAACCCGCAGGGGGCTGCGATTGTTTAGAAGGCCTTGCTGCACACGGCAGATAAAATTAACCCCTCGCTGCTCGAGGTTAGCACGGAGCTCCTCGTCAGTTTGCAGAAGATGATCTCGGTGGAAAATAATGCCCTGTACTGAGTTCAAATATTGGTGGCGTGTGACGGAGACTGGGACGTCACCGAGATGGTCACAAGCATGCAGGGCGTCAGATTGGGCAGCTGAAGATGTCTTGATGAACAAAGCACTGGACCGCATTTTACTCATCGATTCAACTTCGCCATACTTATCTTCAATCGTCTCCACGAAAAACAAAGGCTTGGTCATGGCAAAACTACCATCATCTGTCCTGGCACAAACCAGGTACCGAGGGAAAGGTTTCAACCCAAGCCGACGAGCCTGACCCTCCTCCCAGGGGGTGGCCAGGGAGGGGAAGGCCGAGGATCAGAAGAAGGAGTGTCACGTCTGCTGCCACACTTAGAGATGGCCAGGATGGTGAAGCTTTTGTCGCTTCATGAACAAGGCATCCGTCCTAGTACCACCCACTCCAATCAGGGGCTCGCCCCATGGGTGCCACCCAGTCACAGCTAGGCCCGTCTGGCACGGTGGCCATTGCCAAGAGTTCTGGTGCCCCAAAACGATGAGCATCGACTCATGGGCATACACGAGGCATTAACAGCTCAAGTACTAGTAGTGTGATCCCTGTGGTTTCAGGGGGCTCAGCCAAGTGGGTACTTAACAGCCCCACCACACGGACTGGCTACCGTGCTGGTGACCTAGCAGGTGAGGAGCCAAGGTGCAAAGGGGAATGGGAGGGGAGGAGGAGAGGAACCTGCACTATGGAAGCTAGGTTGGGAGTTCATCCCCAAATGGCTCACACTGAATGGAAAATTTTGGAAATGGCAGTCAAACCCCAAGGGGACCAAAAATGCCGAAAAGGACATGGAAACAGCAAACTAAACAATAGCACAGACCAAAAAGAAGCCAGGAGGATGGCCAAGTTGACATGAAGTCCACTAAGAGGGAAATGAGGAGGCAGGGACAAAGGAGCAAGGATAGGGAGGGAGAGGAACAGGGATGGTAATGCCGCCTGCAAAGGAAAGGAGACTGCAATAGCTCGGGGCCCTGTGTGTGCCACACATACCCATGAAAGGACTATGGGCCCCCTGGGGGGGATTTGGTGAGGAGTTTTGGATGGACATCAGTTCGGCTTCGGACGTAGCAGCGAGGAGGTCTGCAGCGCGAGGGCAGGCTGGGACCGCCGGCAGTGTGCAGGCACTGTCGGACTGAGGGGCTGTAGCCGATGACCGAACCCAGGACGTTTGAAGTTGAGTAAACCGTGTCCAGTACTGAAACCTATACTGTTTGAGATCCCGTTGTTGTCTGCCTGTTGCTGCTCCCAAGGTCGGTGAGACCAACCGCAACAAGTGGAGTCTGCCACCTTCTACTCCTTGATGTTAGTTTGGATTTAGTATTACTCTTATTAGTGAAATGCAACCAATGGTATTTTCTGCCTTGTGGTCACTAATGCCCCAGTTACCTGCCCTGGAGGTTAGCGTACTTTTCTGGCAGTGTACCTTTCCTCGTCGTGTTGATGCAGTCCGACATGGCGTGTAGTTTGACAGCCTCTTGAATTGTACTGTGCATAGGTTTTTAGGAGGTCTACCTTGGTTCTAGTGTTTCCTTTGGCCTTGGGTGTGTTTCCGAAGACATGGTGCTTTCCATCTCTTCGCCCTTGCCTAAAAATATTCCATTTTTGTACCAGTGATCGGACGTTAGGCAGATTTGTTAGTCTGTCAGTCAGAACTTAAGCTATCCCTAGAGTGAGTTGCCATCCAGTTACGTGAGTACAACTCTCGGCTGCCTGTCTCACCACTTACACAGCTGTAGTCACCTTCCTCAGATTGATCCAGGGAGTGCTGTCTGTGGATCACTCTTGTCTTATTTGCACAAATTGTCATTTTTTTTTTAAATTTACCCTAATGTCTTAACATGTTGCCTTCCCCACTTGTAAATCAGGCCTTCAGCTGTTAATTGTTTGTAACATTGCTTGTGGCCTTCAGCCCACACATAATTTTTCAACCTTCTTAATCAGGCCTTCAGCCGTTGATTGTGTGACATTGTATGTGGCCTTCAGCCGACCAATAATTTGCAATTTTTCTTAATAAGCCTTCAGCCATTACTATAGCTTGTTATTTTGATTGTTAAGAAGAAAATATCCTAGTATTTGTTAATGTGTAACTGCCTCCCTCATTTGTAATTCAGACCTTCAGCCGTTGTGCATTTTGAAATTGCTTCTGGCCTTCAGCCAACGAATAATTTTGAACCTTCTTAATCAGGCCTCCATCCACTGATTGTGTGTAACATTGCTTGTGGCCTTCAGCTGGCAATAACTTGCAATTCTTCTAATAAGGATTTCAGCCACCAGCGTAGTAAAATCTTAAAAATGATAGTTGAAAGTTTTTTTTTTTTTTTTTTTTTTTAAAAAAAATAAAGTGTATGTGTTTTCTGTGAAACCAACTGTAACTGATTAGGCCCCTGTCCCCACCTTTCCTGCTTTCCCTTTTAAGTACCATGCATCATACATGAATCAACAAGCAACTGAAATCCATAATAACCAGATCAGCTCAAGTTATTGTGGCACTCACCATACAATCAACCCATATCTTCTGCCCACAGAAATCATTATATTCAGTGATTCTCACTGTCTGCCTTATCCTATCAACTGATTGGCTATGCACAATGAAAACAAATTGCAAACAACCTTACACAACAAAAGAGCTGTAATACACCATAAGTGCACTTTACCCAATAAGAGCAGTCATACATTGTTTTTGACTCCTCAGCATTGTGATATGGGAAACTTTCATGGAATGTGCTCATACTACAAGTGATCCACATACGACCAAGGCATGTCCCTTGCTAGAACTACAGGGAGATTCCAAATTTCCCCCAGAATGCGATGCAAGAAAAATCTTTCCTTGTCCTTAAGAAGGTGCTAACATCACCTCCAGTCCTTGCACTGTATGACAATACTGCCAAGGCAGTATTTCACATGGATGCTACAGGTTATGGACGGGCTCAGTCCTAGTCAAATTCAGAAAGGTGCCGAAAAAAATGGTAATTTATGCTTCCAGAGATGCAATATTTTACAACTATACAGTTGTTAGGACCATCAAAAAGTTCTAGATGTATTTATTTCATAAATCTTCCACCAATGTGGTGGGCCGCCATTCTCTATGCCTATTGACAAGCCTAAAAGATACACTGGGCTGAATAGTAAGATGGCAACTGAGGCTTCAGGAGTAAGATGTCAAAATGGTATGCTAAAGCTGATGCATACATAAGGACACCGACAGTCTCGGAATCCTTCAACAGAACACAGCGGTGTGGATGAAATCTCAGTCGTTGCTGCATTAAATGACACTATTACTGAACAGAGGAATGATCCAGCATTGCTGAAAACCTGGAAGCCTTGGAGGAGGGACAGAGCAAAGGAGAATTCCAGTTAATAAACAGAATGTTATATAAGAGGAACTAAAATCTGACGGGACGAGAATGGTTGCTCATCATACCAATTCATCTATGACCAGCTATTTTGCAGTGTTCCCACTATGCTCCAAAGTCTCGTCACCTGGGATTCATGAAGACTAAACAGAATTGGATGCAGGCATCACTGACCAGGTCTCTACTGATCCATTAGATACTGTGTCAGTAAATGTAAGGAATTGCATCAACAGAAGCACATATCACAATTATCTTTGAGGAACTTGGTGCCAGTTCTGCCTGCAGCAGTGCTATTCCAACAAACTGGAATCAACCTCCTGGGGAGATCACAGAGCCTACTAACAATAATCGATGGATAATAGTCTTTACCTCACATGCTACGCTGTCACCAAAGCTGTGCTGATGGCTGAAGCTCTGGTAATTGCAAGGTTCCTTGTAGAAGACACCATTTTGAATTGTGAAGCACTCCAAGTTATGACATCTGATTGTGGGAAAGTTTTACATTCTAGACTAGTATCAGGCATAATTTCACACTCCGATGTCACCCAAAGGATGACAATTACCTAGCACACATAGGTGAATGGCCTCTCAGAACCCCTTAACAAGACATTGACAAATACACTCTCAATATACGCTGATGGTGAACAGAGAAACTGGGATACAGTACAGGCCATATGACATTGCCATAAAACACAGTGAAGCAAGACACTACAGGCTTCACACCATTCTTTCTGCTCCACAGTCACAAGGACAAAATGACAATGGACACACTGTTCTTGTTTCAGTTGGACAATACTCGGGATGACTATGTGAAACACCAACACCAGTACCAGTACCAAAGAAGCAAGTCAGATGGCTCGCACACAGGACCTGATTGTCGAGGAAAAGGATCTAGAGCTCTATAATGTTAAGCATCGACCAGTGAGATACAGAATGGTAGACTTGGTATGGAATTTTAGGCCAGTGTGGTATGCAGGACTATTAGAAATGTTACTAAAGCTCTACTTTAAGCCTGACCATATCCTTCGTTGTTTGTCGGATGACACAATACGGAGTCATGGATTATGAACTTTCATCAAAAAGACAAAAGTGCTGAGATGTAACCCATGCCATCTGTATCAAGCTCTACAAAAACGTGGAGGTGCTGATCGCCAAGAGGGCCTTCTTGTTCAAGGAAGCTGATGACTTGCTTGAGAACTGCAATGGGAGAAGGGAGGAGACGTGGGATCTACCTCTGATGCTCATCAAAATGAGGGTGAGACAATGAAGACATGTTATATGGCAGTACTGCCATACAGAAGACTAATGAGAATTTAGCAGTGCAGACTGGTGTTCTGTGGGTCACCAGTTAAAATCCAATCAAAAGACATTATTTGTTACTTAGTATTTATCATTCCTGGAAAGTTCTCAAAATTTCTTATGTTTATAATGTTTGCAAATTTTGGACCATTTGATGTTTGTATAAATAGCAGTAGAAGATCATTTCCATTGGTGTTCATAGTAAACATGATTTTAATCCTTAGTGTTGTACTTCACTACCAGCCCTACTCTCAGATTTGGGTGCAACATGATAAACACAAATTGGTCAGATAAGTGTTCTGTAAGGTACCTCCTTCGAGACTGAATTACATTTCCTAAGGATTCATTACATTTCATGATTATTATTCTAATGAATCTCAATTTTCCATCCCCGTTTCCAACAACTAGCTTGATGTGATTACTCTTGATGCACACTCCAATATATTTAACAGTTGCAACTGTTGCATATCAGTCAATCAAATAATAATGGCTCCTTCCACATGTTTATATGTAGGGTGCTACAATTGCTTAAGCTGAGTGTAAGGGTCAGTTCCAGCACCAATACTAATTGCTATATACGGCTCCCCACATTTTTCTGTAATTTTCTGTCACTGTGGCTTCCCTGCATACAACCGTCTCATGAGGCCTCTGGTGTTACCCATCAGGTCACATATATGAGAAATCTTTTTAATGTGACTGTTTTACTTGTTATTTAGCTAGTTTTAAATCATTCTTTAAGTACAGAAAAGTAATGGTAGCTGTGTAAATATAGTTTTCTGTGAAAAATTTTACATAACTCTTTGCTCCCTTTCATCATTATCTGTGTCATCTGATAAAGCAAATGCCAAGTGGAAACACACTCCTACCTTTCTCAACATTCCTATTAATACCTGAAGTACTCGATGCAATAACAGCCTTATAGTCATTCACTTCTCGTACTATTTTAACTAAATTAAGCAGTTAGGTTCTTCCTTTAATCAGAAGATCAATTAGTCCCCAAACAGGCTAAGGAATTTTTTTCTGACATGACATTTAGTACAATCTCTAACAATTCCCTGTTTCATCTGTTCTTATTATGCAAGTATCTCAGTCTGTAAATGGAGGATTAAAAACTTCTAATACCATTGCATGATCAGGAAAACTAACATGTGAGATTCTCCAAACTTATCATAAAGCACTGCCACCATTGTAGTTTCAGAGACAAGTGACCTACAAAATCATTTAACTAACATTTTTTCATCGACTTTTGATTCTCAATTTCAGTAAAATTATTATGTTCTGAGGATATATAATACCTTCAATAGCATTATTTGTGCAACTACACCTATCATCCAGCCCATTCTTGCAATAATTATTCCAATCCAAATTTACCGTTTCCCAGTTACTCACTGCTGGTTTTTTCCCTAGCACTAGATCGAAATTACTCTTCTGGCCATTAAAACTGCAACAGCATGCAACAGAAGTCAAATGGGCATGAAGTGCTCTATATGCTTGAATATGCAACTGATTGGCATTTCAGGGATACGTTCTGGATATAAGGAAAAATTGTGCAGCAGGTTTCTCATTAAGAAATCTGTATGTAGTTTGTTGATGCAAGTACCTTGTTATGCCTAGTACACAGAGGAGAAATGTCGGCCAGCAAGTGCTGAAATTCAACAGCGGTTGGACTGCGGCCTACTGAAACTGTCAACAGGATACTTAATCGATAGCTTCAGGATGGCCATACTCGTCACTCAACAGCACCACGTAACCATTGCCTCAGAGAACACAAACATTGTTAGCTCGGCTTAGCAGGATTTTACAGCATGTTCAGTACCCTGGGTCATGAAATGGAGTTGTTTGCAGCAACACCAGTACCATAACATACAGTGTGAAGATGTCTCTAGCACCACAGACTGTCAGCACAGTGATCACAGTGATTATGTTGCAGATGACCTAGACACAGTAATGGGGTATCTTGATTAGAATGACCTCCTCAATGCGAACCATCATGGAATAAAAAGAAAAACAACCATGTTTCACCAAACTATCACTTTTCTCGTGACATAATGAAAGCTTTGGATTAAGGCAGTCAGGTAGAGACAGTATTTACTAATTTCCAAAACACATTTGACTCAGTACCACACATACAATTAACGTCAAAAGTATGATCATATAAGGTACAAAGTGAAATTTGTGATTGAGGACTTTTTGCTAGGGAGGAAACAGCTTGACATCTTGGACAGAGAATCATTGCCAGATGTAGAAGTAAATTCAGGTCCACCCCAGGGAAGTGTGTTGGGACCCTCGCTGATCATGTTGTATATAAATAACCTTGCAGATAATATTTATAGCAACATCAGACTTTTTGCAGATGATACAGTTATGGCTAATGAATTACTACCTGAAAGAATCAGCATAATTATTCAGTCATATATCAATAAGATTTCTGAAGTGGGGCAATGACTGGCAACTTGCTTTAAATGTTCAAAAATGTAAAACTGTGCATGTCACAAAACAAAACAAAAAATAGTATCCTATGACTGTAATATAAGTGAGTCACTGTTGGAATCAGTAACTCCTAAAAATACCTGGGTGTAACACTTCGTACGGATATGAAACAGAATGATCCCATAGTCTCAGTTGTGGATGAAGCAGCCTTTGGTTTATTGGTTCTAAAATACTGTTCAAATGTGTAAGGCACCCATAGCAAACAGGACTAACATGGGATATTGAACAAATACAGAGAAGGGCAGCATGAATGTTCACAGGTTTGTTTGACCCATGGGAAAGTGTCACAGAGATTCTGAAGGAACTGAACTGGCAGACTCTCGAAGATAGACAAACTACCCTGAAAAGTGTATTAACAAAGTTTCAAGAAACAGTTATACAACCCCATACATACCGCTGAGATAGGTATTGCGCGGATAAGATTAGAATAATTACTGCATGCACAGAGTCACTCAATCATTCTTCCCACACCCCATATGTGAATGGAACTCTAATTATTGACTATGTCCTATACAAAACTCCCCTGCCCCCCCCCCCCCATCCCCCACCCAAGATAAATGCTGTCTCGAAGCTTTAGACCTCCTCGTAGTCTCCATCCATAGATGCATCTGTGATGATGCTCATGTGAAAAGTCGATGTAGTGCCACTTCTATGCACAACATTGTTAGTGCCACATTACTATCGGTGCACCTCCCTCTACATCTGCTCATAAATGTAAATTCTCTCTCTCTCTCTCTCTCTCTCTCTCTCCCGCCCCCCCCCCCCACCCCCCTTCCTTATGATTCTGGCTCTGTGGCCCTCAATTTAAAACATGCCAATTTCAGTTCAACGGAAGTGTTCGATTTCACCTGCCTGCTTTGACCCAAGACTTAAGGGTGCTGTGGTGTGGGACGTCATAACGGCACGGAGTTTGAGTTGGTCGTGTTTGTAGATGACCGATTCTAATTTTCGTAGTTTTATATGTAGGTATTGGTGTTTTGGTATCGTCAGCTGTGGTCAAGGGAAATGCCCGATTCCAATTTTCGTAGATTTTGCTGCAGGCATTGAGTGTTTTGGTATCGTCAGCAGCCGTTGTGACCTATATAGGTCAAGGGAAGTGTCGATTCCTGTAGATTTTGTAATTGTTTTTTGCTCGTCATTTTGTGTGTTTTGGGATAGTGGTGTCTTTTTTACTGTTATATTTAGCTTGTCCCTTCCCTAAAACCTCCAATTTCCCGTGGCTGCCCCGTTACTTTGATTATATTTTTGGAGGGAGATGTTATTGTCTTATTTATACGTATTTTCGTGTTTGTTGCCATGTGTGTAAAGAGACATCATAGGCGCCATAATGGAGACCCTTAGAATACCCATTTCCGCCGTATTGATGATGATATGGTTCAAAGTAGACGAGTGGAGTCTGACACTCCTGTAATCCCCCAATTTCATCTGTTCTCCACTATCTCCTGAAGGCTTTCCAGATTGAAATCCATTACATGTGTGATATCATCAATCCATCTCATTATTTGCAATGATTAGAGATTAGATTAGATTAGATTAGATTAGATTAATACTAGTTCCATGGATCATGAATACGATATTTCGTAATGATGTGGAACGAGTCTTTCACAGCACAGAGGTCGTTTTCAGTGAATCATACCTTCTCATTAAAAGTAATCCGGTTTCGCATCAGTATCAAACCTTCCACAGTGCAATCTTATTTTATTTGCTGCAATACTGACCTATTTGTTCTCTTTGTAGTCTATGGAACTCAGAGTTTCCTCCAACATCACAACTCAAAGAGATTCTATTTTTCGCTGTGCAGCCTATCTTATGTCCACAACTCACATCCATACGTCACAAATGGAAAGATCATCGGCCTTACTGTATGGATCTTTGGTGCTAAAATTACGTGGTTATCTCTTTCTATCAAGTAACAAGCATCTCTATTTTGTGGCCAACAACAGAAATCTCGGAGCTAAAACAAGAGAACATATAAACTATCTTCATTGTTTTTCCTTCTATATGTCAAAGTGACAGCTGGAGTTGCCATAGTTTTTGTTTTCTTGACATTCAGCATTACACCACCCTTTGCATTTTCTTCCTTCACCTTCAATAAGAATTATTTAACCCTTCTTCACTTTTTGCCTTCAAGATGGTATCATCAGCATGCCTAATGTTACTTACATGTATCCCATCTCCTACTTCTACTGTCTTCCTCATCTAATCCAGCATCTCTCAATGTGCTCTGAACACAGACTGAAAAATGTTACAGATATTGAATTCTAATAATAGATTTACATTTGGTATAGTCATAAATATTGATTTGTCCATTATCCAATGTGCTGTACTGCATACATGCAACTTACTGGATCAAATATAATACAACGTGCAACGTTTAAGTTTCAATACAAGATATAATAAGCTAGTTTACCACAAATCCCTTCTGGGTGGGTGTTCCAGTCCAATTTAATATCCAGGTAGATGCCTAACAATTTTACAGAGTTCTTGAGTTGATTATCAATATTTCTAGGGGAAAAGAAGATATGTTCCATTTTACTGTTGGTTATTGTCAACATATTTTCCTGGAAGCACCAATTTTCCTTTTCCATCACGGCTTCTTTCATTTTTCTGACAACATTTAGGCCTACATCACCGTTATGAGATGAAAGTTACATCATTAATGCACATCACAAATTTACATGCTAATAAATTAAGAAAATCTTTCATATGGAAAATTAACAAGAAGGTTCCACCAAAGAGCCTCGTTAGACTACTGACTATAGGTCAGATTTTTGTATCTAAACTTTTACTTAGTTTCTGATTGTTAAATAGGATTTCAGTGGCGCTAACTGTTCTAGTTGTTCGACGTATTTCTGATTTCTTAATTCAAATACTAAGTGAGACAGTGTCAAAAGCCTTGGTTAGATCTATTAGTGTGGCGAAAGTGCTCTCCCTACTTTAAAATCCAAGTAACTTCTTGAAATGTCTTAATTGTTGACAACCTACTTTGTAATTCATACTGCACCCTGCTTCATGGGTTGATTAATTAAGGAAACGCCATTTAACTGGTCTTTCGTTACAAGTCGAATAATCTCCAATATTATTGATACTATTGCTATAGGACTGTAATTTTTGATTGAATTTCCACCTCCACTTTTATATATGGGTAAGACAATTGTCAGTTCCAGTCAGACTAGACACACTCTAGCTGTTACTACTGCAGGAAATTTAATCCAACATATCCCTAGGATGGATTGCTACAACCAAAACTTTAACAGCACAATTAGCTCTGGTTCTTGTGAGCTATCCAAATTGTCGTTTAAATTATTTTCATTTGATCTGAGTAAATTACCGCAATTTAAGAAACTACCAACAAAACAATATTTGGACATTATGGAAAAGAGACCTAAGGAGCGTCGCCTATCAGCACTGGAAAAAACAACACAAATCGTGGTAAGGTCCTCCTCCTCCTCCTCCTCCTCCTCCTCCTCCTCCTCCTCCCCCCCTCCCCCCCCCCCCCAAACTGACTGAATAGAAAATTGAGGTACAACAATAAACTGTTATAAAATGTAACGTCGGATACACTGCCAACAAGTCACTAGTCACATCTTGCATTAAGTATATCTTAATTTCATATTCGATGCCATTTCAGTAGTTACTGGGAAAACTAATGGAGACCGACAATGATATAGCCACGAAGGCATCACTTACAAAACTAAATGAAACTCACCTCTTCGAGAAATATACGAGGAACACAAGAATCATTTTTTTCTATGAAAACTGACTTGGCTGATTTTGGTCGCGGCATGTTACGCAGGTTATCAAAATACCAAAACCATTTTGCTAACAACACATTATCCTACCGCCCTTTGGAGGCGGCTACTGCCCCTCACAAATCGAGTTTGACAGTAGTCAGAAAACAAAACAATATGTAGATGCCCACCAGCGATTCTACTCGATGTGTTCTTCGGTATAGACAACCTCTGAAGCGACCAGAAACAGGCGAAATGAGGGATGCTCAACTACCAGACCTACCGATAGATGGCTCTAGCGCGTGCCGGCAGAAGATTATATCATTGAGTGTTCACTAGAAATCACTGGTGTCCGCCATATCTGAATTTGGCAAAGAACGAAGTTTCAAAACACGGATGAAAATGTTTTTCGTTCTGCGCCCTCATAAGTCTTTTATATTGGATGTTCTAGACATCTACACATCAACATAATGAAGTGTTTCTGATCTAGCGAGAAAAAACAGTGACAGTTCTGCTATGAAATTCCTAAATTCGAGTGTGTTTTGGAAGTTTGAGAAGCTGACCTATAAATCGTTTACTATTAATTTTATGAGTACTTATTTGCCCATATTCAAACACTATTTAAGATTCAATGGAGGTCAACAAATTACCTTACTTCCCAAAGCTTTTAACTACAGGTATAGTTTGGAAAACAGTGAAGACGTCTCTTTAAAAAAAAAAAAAAAGGTGACATAGTTTGCTTAGGGGTATCTTTACTGACAACAGAAATTACAATTGAACTATTAAAGTATTACTTACGTATAAACGGAAAAATTGTTATTTTTCTTTATCTGAAGTGATGCATTACCGATCTGCATATATGCTGACACTAATTGCAACATGCACTTACGAATGTGGCCCTCTCTTTGATCAGAAATGTAAATGCCATGATTTTATTAACGCCTGTACGTGGAATGGTGTATTTTAACTGAGCAACAAGGTAGAAGCACCAGTGTTTGACAGTGCTTCAGTCTTTGATACGAGACAAGAAATACATTTACATGAGACAAACATAAAGGCCAACGTTAAGGCTCCTCTTAAATGCATGACTTGCATCATTTGGAAGTTAAGTCTAGTAATAATATGATACTGGACTGATCCATGATGATGTAGAAAGTGAAGGAACTTGTTGAAAATAACATCGATAACAGCTTTTAGTTTTAAGGTTGGGGTGTCTTAAAACTGTAATTTTCCAGTCTGACACCCAAACAATGACTGGCACCATGGTTTTATTTTAAAATTGAATTCAAAACATGTCAGTGGGCAAAATTAATTACACTGTGAATTACAACATGGAATTTTACTTCTGTGAATCTTGGTTCCAGTTTATGACATGGTGTCTATCACTGGAATGACTGGTTGTCAGTATAGGGCCCAAGCAAAAAACAAACCTGAAAGCGAAAGCTGTAGAAGCTGGCCAGACAGGCACCCCAATGGCTGCTACAATCTGTGCGAGAGAAAGGTGACATTATATTGCAAATTTAGTGTAAAAAGTTCCATATTGCCTGAATCTGTCCTATACTGACGGCACATTCTAGTCCAGTCGATTTTCTTCTCTGCAAAAGTACACTAGTCAATACCAGTGGCACAAAGGTAGTGCCAAATTACAAACTATCCGGTAACAACAGAAGTAGTGCTGGACAATGTACAGTAAATAATATGTAATAACCTGAAAAATTCAGAATTGGTTTGAAGAAATAGAACAGTATTTGGAAAGAGAGTAACATTTTGAAAATAACAAATGACGCAAGTAGAGTTTTCAGTTCTTATAAAAGCTCACTTAATTATTTTTTTTCCCCCGTCTCTTCTCCATTCTCAAGGGGAAAATGTGATAACATAAAAGTGCAAGAAAGTTGTGTACAATGTTGGAAATGAAAAAGAAAATCTCACTATGCTTTAACAGCATATGCTGCTGTAAAGCTTGCTCCTCCTAAGAACATGATTTCCTCCCATCTCTCTCTCCCTCCCTCCCTTCTCCATGTGAAGAGTATTCCTGTAATAATAGCTAATAGCATACCAAGAACATGAGGGTGTCACAGTGGAGATATGTTTTCTGGTACAGACGTCTGATACAACTATTCCACAGCAAAACTTTCTTTCAATAGGTGTGGTACGAGTGCACTCCCATAGGATAACAGAATATTATGTCCTCCAGGAATCACATTGGGTACACCACATTGAGCATAAACTGTACAGCAACTACAACATTTTGTGAGCAAGTAATACCAGTCAGTATCTTTAATTTTAACATAACTCTTGACTCCCATAATTACCTTCTTATATGAGTGCTTGTACTACAGGTTATTGGTAAAGCAAATACTAACTGAATAGGTCTTCGTACTTTCAATACTTAGCAGAAATTCTGAAAAAGTAAATTGTTTTATTACTGTATCACCTCTATGGTGACTTAACAGGTAGTGACTGGTTTATTTGAACATTTAATAGAAGCCTTTTTACCTGCTATTGATAAAGAGCCATTCCAAGTTCTGTACTGAACAATCTCTCGCTTTTTTCATGAGGTTTGTTATTCTGTATACTAATATTTCTTCTTCTAAATGGTAAATAATGCATTCAGAGATGGTTGGTATTAAAGATAATTTATGAAATAAATTATATTTGAACCAGAAAATTAAAGGTTCCACATGGCACATGAAAAGTACCTTGCTACACACATGTATGTTCAGATTCCAAAATGTCTGTGAATGAGTTACAAACTTTTTTAAATAGAAATATGAAGAGCACAATACTTTGGGTCTGCAATAGCTCAAATGTAAAATACTTTAGCTCCCTATGGGAAACTTTGTTCTTTACGTGACTCGTGCAACTGCTTTCACTGTTAATCGAAAACTAAATGGTTTATGTTAAAGTTAACTAGCAAAAAGTGTAACCATTGTTACATAATTTCTGTGAAGTAAGACTCCTTAATGTTAATTCCTTCCTTTGTCATCATAACTTGATAATTTCAGGTCCGTATGGGACATATGAACTAACAAAATGAAATGCTTTTATTACTATGACCAAACAAAATCTTTTTAACATGTAGTACACACTTCAAATCAGCAAAAAGTGTAACTGTATAATTAAGGTAAATGTTGATGAAAATTAGGCATGTAACATGAAGACTGAAATTTCCTAGATTTCCAAGTGTAACTGTAATCACTGTATTCTGTACTTTGTGGTGCTACAAAGATAATTCTATATGATTATTTGCATTCCCCCCCCCCCCCCCCTTACACAGGAACATATAATAGGAAGACCTCCTAGCAAAATAAAGACAAAATTCAGAAAATTAGGTTTTGCCTTACTCAGGCCCCATTATTCTAGAATGGTTCTAAAGTAATAAGAATGCTTACGATCAATTGGAACATTGTGTTCATTCTAGGAAGTATTACAACAAGAATTAACAGAGTAATGATTTTATTGCTCTTATGTTGCAGATTATCCACCAAACATTACTGTTTGAAACATTGGGCTACTGCGTACTCCCATTAGATCACACCCATCCTGTGATTAAACTGTTTTCTTAAAGTGAAAAATTCAAGTTAACATAGTTATTGAGGGAAATATTTTCTCACACTGAAAGCCATCTGTCAAATAAGTCTCAGAACATTTTTTTCATTAATTTCACACAAATCACCTGTTTTTAATGCAAGTGCATATTTTGTAACACCAAACATCTTAAAATAAGCTTATATAATAAACAATTATAATTTTGTTACAATATCTACACAGGATGTAAAGAGTTAATTTTACTTCAATGTGATTCATCCTTTGAAGTTCATCATTACACAACAACAAACCTATTGACAAAATAGTTTTAAAAAATCTGTCAAAATGTCACATCCATCTGCATGGAATGTCCCATTACATAATCTTTTCCAATTTGAGCACTATACATGATTAAACAATATGAGTTTATTTAACTTCTGCCTTATACTTGATTTGTTGTTTAAAATTTTCTCAGCAGACTTTTTTTCCATATGTTTTTAAGCATATGCAGGAGTACAGGGATGCAATCTTACAAACAAGTTGAGTCTGATGTAAGTCCTCAATCCCAATTTCATAATAGTAATCATGACCAAGAGCAGGAAATGGCTAAACTACAAATTTATTTTTAACACAATGAAAAATCTTGGCCTGTATATATTTCTGTCGCCTATCCCCAGCAATCACAAACATATGAAACAGTTTCTCTGAGTATTCTATAACAGAGTACACACAGTCACTTGTTTTAACCAGTTTTCCCCGGTTAACAAAATTTACAAATGCATTTTTATTGGCCATATTGGGAAAAGCTTGGAGAGCATCACATTCTAATGCAGATTTAACTACTGGTGGCTTCAGTATGTGAAGACAGTCTTTGCATGTGATCTGCCTTGAAAGGTGCAATGACACATACCCTGGAATATAATAGAGTATATTTTGCTTGTAAAATGAGAACTTAATCTTATCATCAAGAAGTGCACACCACTTTTCTACTTCATTTTCTGCAGCACTTTCATTGCTTTCTGCTACATGCTTTCTTGCATGAAAATCACAAACAGTTGGCAAACAACACACATTAAAATTTGAGCAATTCCCATTCATTGCAGTGACACTGTTACCCAAGAGCAACTTTCTCATGGCACATTTGAACTGGTATGCATTTGGATTGTTGTTCCAACCACCTCTGGACCGAATGCGGGGGGGGGAGTCTATGTGGTCTTGTGACAGTTTATATGTTAGCAAATACTTCAGAGGAAATTCAACACAAAACATACTTGCCAGAGCTATGTGCCTGACTGATTGCACATTGAAAATTATCCAAAAAGCAAAAGTATTTCTTGCATGGAGCAGCAACGGAACACCTATGATTTTTCAGCTTTTGATATAATTTTCAGTGTCTCTGGAAATAACAAGCCAATAAGAATTGTTGTCAAGTCTCAGGGGGCTCTTGTACCCTTTACCTAATGGATTTCTGGAGTTCAGAATATCAAAAATTCTACTGTTGCTTTCACTTCCTTTAAAATTTAGATCACCAACCCTCCTCAAAAACTCCATACTATCTGCCACACTAGAACTCAAAGTCTGTGCAGCTAATGAAACATTCATTTTTCTATTTACATAACTTCGGCTATATGTTGTCCTGATAGTTTGTTGGCAAATGTCATACCTTCTTGTTGTACCTTGTTCAATTGCTCAATGAAATGCCATCCAATAATGTCAGTTGGAGACTCAATAACAGATACTTCTGCTAGAGCGTTTCTGGCTAACTTAATCATATGACACATGTCCAAGATACAATGAACATTGTATTTTTCCACAAGGAAAGTGGCTTTTAAAATCACCCTTGGAAAAATTTAAAGTACAACCAAGTGAACATAAAGTGCTTATATTTACCTTGCAGCCATCACATGTAACACACCAAACCCTAATGCCAGAACTGTGCAGCCTCTCTAAAGCAGATATATGCAATTGGGCATTTAAATTTGCCTTTAATAGAGACAAGCATGAAAACCAGAGCCTCAGATACCTCTATTACTTCTTTTGACTGAGGCACTTCCACACCAAAGTCCATAAAACCTGTGTATCACTTACTTCCTTGGTCCCAAACTACTTGCTTCCTAATTGCCATACTGTCTACTATTAGACATGAATCGCTGAACTGGTCCCTTACAATTGGTTCAAATCAATGAACTTAAAAACATCTTTTAAGAGGCCAGGTTCACAGTCTACACTTGCCACCCATTTGGAAATCAATGATTTATGGGGCAGATGCATTAATTTTTGCAGGTATGCATATGCTGCTGGTGAATAAAAGTACACAGTCATCGCAAACATTTTCACATTTGTTGTGTATCTATTACCCTTTGATGAGAGAGAGTTGTTCACTAAATTGCACACTAATTCCACTTGTGTTCCTTTCTGATGATTGAGGAAGTTATGTAACTTCTCAGGAAGATGCCCTTCCTCCTTCAATGAACTTATGATGTCATCCATGGAAAACACTTTCTTCTCGTTTCTTCGAAGTTTTTCACGGACGCACTTCAGTTTACGTTTTAATTCGTGCACAATGTCTGAGAAAAAATTGCAAATTTCGGTCGCCTTGTCTTCCATTCCTACTTTCGACTGCATACCACAATCAATTACTGAAGAAGCAACTGCACTCTGAAATAAAGAAATAATTTTGTTATATATGATTGAAATAACTCAAGGCATGATGAAAAAATATTATAAGAAAATTTTGGGGGTGTGAAAACATCCTTATACTAACGTTTTCGACACAATTCGCAGCTTCTCCATTGGATAAATGGGTCATGCCCACGCAATAATTCTCATTGACAACATTGTCCACGCAATCAGTAGCTTCTACAGTGGGCAAATCGAGCACGGATTCCATGACAGGACGCTAAAAACAAAAATATGGACCTGTATTACAACATTGCTTAGACCTATGTAGCCCATTTGTGTCCGTACAAAATAAGTTCACAAAAGTAAAAAGCACACACATAGCAAGGAAATTAATTAGCTACCTCAAATGGAGAAGCATCGTTGTCACTCACAATCCTAACAACATGTCGTCGTGGCTGTTTATTTGGTGGCATCAAATGTGTCGGAAAGTCAAAAACTTATGGCACTGCTTCGGGTTTGAGACGTTTCTTCCACGTTCCGGGGCTCACTACGTAATCCTCTTGTCGGAAATGGTTTCCGCAAAGAAAACTGTAAGACGTAGGATTAAAACATTTCCGCTTCACGGAAGTAATCCACTTCTTCAGCAGCTCTGGGTGCTTTAGAGGAAACCTGTTCAAAAACATCTAATTAGCAAACGCACTAAGTCTGTATTGTATCAGTAGTCCTATTACCTGTGAAATGGTAAGTCACCTTCCTTACTCCATCGCTTCGTACAATTGAAAGCGGAACAAGAAATTACCATTTCCATAATCCTTAATTCCTTATACACCGCACAGACCGAGAGAAACTTCTTGCCAAATTCGAATATGGCGGGCAATACAGACGACAGTAATCAGCTGGTAGAGCCATCTATCGGTAGGTCCGGTAGTTGAGCATCCCTCATTTCGCTAGCCTGTCGACCAGAAGCGACGAGCGACTAAAATGAGTACGGTACAACTGGCGCTCGGGAGAGATCGACCGATTAAATGTGGCGCAACGTAAACATTAGGCTACATTACAAGTCTATCTGACTATTACCACAACCTAAATTTTACCAAGGTTGCTACATAGAAGGTTGGGTCAATATGTTCGGCAGCGATCGGGCGCTTCCGTGTGACGTCATTGACGAGAATCGTCAGCAGAGCGAGACGTTCGCATACGGCACTATTGCACTTAAACTAACATTAATTTACTAAAGTGAAGGGCAATATAATGAATTATGGATTCGATCGAAGCTTACCAATACAGGGACTGAATGTTAATACCTGCTACGAATGTGAAACTCTTATATTGTCTCTCTGGTAATGACAAAAGTAAAACTACAGATTTGTGGCTCCCCCTAACTTTACATTCTATTACGCAATATTTTTTGTTAGATAACAGCAATCTGGTATGATTCAGTCCCTTTTTATATATTTTACAATTTTTAATAGTACTGGAAACGCAACAATTACAAGAGCTTTCAGTTTACTAAACACATTTTGTGCATCACAGTCGGTACCATCTTTATCATACAGGTATTAAGCAGCAACCGTACGTTTAGTTAGGTGAGACATTACTACACATAATGATACAGAAGCCCGGTTTAATGAACTCACATTCAAAAATTTTAAGAAGAATTTTAATACCTTAATCAGATCTGGAGGGGACTGCAGAAGTTCTCCACCTGTGTGCTGCTTTCTGCTGCTGCTGTTTGGCCCTCTGTGCCTTTGCAGATGTGTTGAAGTGCCTTATCCGGATGAAGGTTCTGGTTTTAGCGTACACTGTGATGACCTCTTGTGGAATAGTTGGAAACTTCCCAATTAAAAGTCTCGTCAGGTTTCTGATCACATTGCCGTCTTTACACAGACTGCTGCCATGAAAATTTAAAAAACGCACCTCTAACTGCTTAACAACATCAAACCACTCATCTGAAGGGATGATTAAGCCACCACGAGACAGTTTCTCAATCCACCCAGAACTTACATGGTCTTTCGACACTTCGAGTGTCTTACCACTAGGATGACCAAGTGATTTGTCAATGGAGACGCACCTGGAGGCAATATATCCAGCGATGTACCGGAGACCTTCTAGAGAACACTCTGAACCTTCTATCAAAGGTGGAACAATTAAGTCATGTAGTGTAATGTCCCTCATTTGTTGATCACCTTCTATCATTGACAACGCTTCCTCAATGCCTGGCACAAGTCCTGTAAACAGGTTGGAAGTCAAATAATTTGTATCAGTTTCCGCTGAGACTGGACAAGAACTGCGTAACTGGATGTCAGCAATACTTTTGTTTATAACTAAAATACGCAAACGGCTTTTAAATTCCACTGGTAAGGGATGATCATAGGCTCTGCCAGTTGCTCTTGTTGTTGTTGTTGTTGTTGTTGTGGTCTTCAGTCCTGAGACTGGTTTGATGCAGCTCTCCATACTATTCTATCCTGTACAAGCTTCTTCATCTCCCAGTACCTACTGCATCCTACATCCTTCTGAATCTGCTTAGTGTATTCATCTCCTGGTCTCCCTCTACGATTTTTACCCTCCACGCTGCCCTCCAATACTAAATTGGTGATCCCTCGATGTCTCAGAACATGTCCTACCAACCGATCCCTTCTTCTAGTCAAGTTGTGCCACAAGCTCCTTTTCTCCCCAATTCTATTCAATACCTCCTCATTAGTTATGTGATCTACCCATCTAATCTTCAGCATTCTTCTGTAGCACCACATTTCGAAAGCTTCTATTCTCTTCTTGTCTAAACTATTTATCGTCCACGTTTCACTTCCATACATGGCTACACTCCATACAAATACTTTCAGAAACGACTTCCTGACACTTAAATCTATACTCGATGTTAACAAATTTCTCTTCTTCAGAAACGCTTTCCTTGCCGTTGCCAGTCTACATTTTATATCCTCTCTACTTCGACCATCGTCAGTTATTTTGCTCCCCAAATAGCAAAACTCCTTTACTACTTTAAGTGTCTCATTTCCTAAATTGCTCTTAACTGGGAAAATAGTTTTTCAAGACAGTCTTGGTTGAACCTTGAGGTCAATACATACTTCAAACCGAGCCATGTTTTAAATCCGAAAAACAACCCAGCAGTGACCGAATCGAGGTAATGAAATGAAATGTCGTGTGGCTAGGGCCTCCCAACGGGTAGACCGTTCGCCTGGTGCAGGTCTTTCGATTTGACGCCACTTTGGCGACCTGCTCGTCGATGGGGATGAAATGATGATGATTAGGACAACACAACACCCAGTCCCTGAACGGAGAAAATCTCCGACCCAGCCAGGAATCGAACCCGGGCCCTTAGGATTGACAGTGCGTCACACTGACCACTCAGCTACCAAGGTAGGACCACCGAATCGAGGTGAGTAATCCCTTTTGGAAAGGAAGTGAAGTTTTATGATTTCCCACTCTCATTTTTTCACGGACGGAGTAGAATCTGCGAAGAACTTCCTCCTGCGTCTCCTTACACAATCCAAAAGCACTTGAAATTTGTCGTTTGCCGACAGGTACCCTCGAATTCGTAACATCAAAAGTGTCGTTCACCAATTTGAAGAATTTTGCGGTGTCTTTTTCTTCAGGCATTACAAAAGAAATTGCTTCTGATACAGTGTTGGAAAAGAGTTGGCAAGCAAGATGATCGCGCTGTCGATCTCTTCCACAAACTGTCACATGATGAGCAGTAAGCTTAGGGTACAGTTTCAGTTCTCCATTATCTTTCGACAATAGCTGCTCGATTACGCACTTTGTTATCGTTCTTCCGTCACTTAATGAGAAACCATCATCTAAAAGGTGGTTTCTGAGAAGTTTCACAATATGTGGTACATCAGAAAATACCCAAACACTTTTCGTTTCATCATCTGGGTTGGTGAAGCACGTCTTTGTGTAGTCGATGTAGAATTCCTTCCACACTTTCTCATTTTTACCCCCCAAATCAGACACTATACCAACTACGACAAATCCCACTTTCTTCGTCTCTCTGACGATACTGATCAGTAAATCCCGATTCATCGTGGTATCAAAGTTACAATATACGGGCTGCTTCCAGGTTCCACACAAACCACGTGCCATAACAACCTGTGCCTGGCTATGTGGTCCGTATATGGTGTCAGTTTCTTCATCATAGCATATGCGACTGTCCACATTCATTTCGTCAAAGCTTAGCACACACACAGCTTCTCTGCTTGACATAAGTTTGTTGCTTGCTTATTCATTAAGTACAATACATCAGTCAAAATTCCGGGAACACAACGAAAAGAATTGGATACCCATCGTTTTAACGTAGAAAATCCAGGTAATGGTATTCCCATTATATTTCTTGAATAAATATAAGTTTTTCTGGACAGAGAGTGCAGAAGCAAGGCTTTGCTTGTATCTTTGTGGGTCCAATAGGTGCTCTTCTTTGATTTTCGTAAACACTTTTTTTTACAACTTGGTGTACTTTAGTTGTCACTTTAGTACTTCGTTGATACTGAAGGTTTTGGCATAGCTTTTTCTGTCTGCTTAATGCATGAGCCAGTAATTTGTTTCTCGTTCTCAGCGTGTTGTTTTCAGCTACCAAACGCTTATTTTTTCTGTCTGTAGCGATAATTCCTTATGAAGCCTCTTCATTTCATCCTCGATACGGTCTTTTTCAGTTTCTGTGCTCTGATCCACTTTTTTTTCTTCGGTGACAGTGAAGCTAGTCTGTTAAGTGCACGTTTACGTGTTTCACGATCTCATCTTCTGTCATTTCTTTCTTGGACAGAAGACGAAGCAGCAGCTGCAGATGTGGCTTTAATGAGGTGCAATGAAGGAACTGCAGTCGGCTTTAAGATCTTCTTTGGTGGAAGTTTCATTAATTCAGCTTGGAGATCCCGTAATAATCGTCTTCTTTAAAATGTACGCTACATATAGTAGCATTTTTAACGTTAATACTATCACTTCTTCTACACAGCTGAACCCACCGAGTGCATGTTTCAGGATCTTTCGGAAACTTATGATAGGAAATACTACTCGATTTAGTCTTCTGATTATAGTTTTCACACACAGCCACGGCACAATTCGGCATTGTTAAAGTGCCGCAGAAAGAATAAACTCGATTCAACACGATAACAAACAGCAACAACACAAAACTTACTTGCTTCAACATATAAGAAAGCGCGCGCGAACTGAGCGGAGTTTCTCGACGCTGACGTCATGCACAGTACGGCGAAAAATCTCTGTTCTGCGTACGCATTATGCCCCTCACCCCCCCTTGATATTTTACATTCACGTTTGTTACCTTCGCCAGCTCACAACCAGTTAATCACCTTTCCACCTAACATAGATCTTCGGCTACGCTACAGATCACTGTATCACTACAACGAAATCGATCGATTTCTGCCAACGCCAATTCGTACTCATTTTAGCGACATTTACAAAAGAATCGGTCAATAACTTAGACGCTAGCCCACACACAACGGTCTCTCTGCGCAGACGTCTGATCATGTAATAATTCGCCGCAAATCTCGTGCATCCATATGACACTGTTTCAGTCTATTGTCCGCTTCTAATGACCTCGTTGTCGACAGGATGTTAAACCCTAATATTCCTACGTTCTTCCTTCAGTCTACCACGGGCTCGATGTCTGTCGGCAAGGACAGTACCATCAGTGGTAAACGGCTACTATTTCGCAATTTCAATTCAAGCCACTTACTCGTAAGGCATGAAATTCTGCTGTGGTCTGTGTTCGAAACTAGTTTAAAAAGAAATGTTAACAGAGGTGCAAATAACCGTTTCAATTTTCAAGACAGTGGATCCGTAAGCAACAACGGACTTCAAATATTAAAACACCACAACTTTCACGGTGTACCTAACGACCTGGCGAAATTATTTGCGGATAGAAACGGAGACATGTACTGACTCTTATAACTGTTCATATAATACTGCAAACTATATGTATAAGGAGAGTACAGGGTGA
This sequence comes from Schistocerca piceifrons, assembly GCF_021461385.2. NCBI lineage: Eukaryota > Metazoa > Arthropoda > Insecta > Orthoptera > Acrididae > Schistocerca > Schistocerca piceifrons. The sequence goes on along the minus strand of NC_060145.1, from coordinate 321,666,599 downwards.
TTCAAAAAGAATACCACAACTTTAGGAATTTAAAACTCTGCAACGACAAAAGGCAGAGCTAAGCACTATCTGTCGGCGAATTAAGGGAGCTATAAAGTTTCATTTAGTTGTACATTTGTTCGCTATTTCAGCCAATAAAGTTTTTGGTCCCTTTTTCTTCTAAGGTGCTACTGTAACTGGACTACAGTATCTGGAGATGTTAGAGAATTGGCTGTTCCCTCAGCTCAAACAAGAAGCACAACAATTCATATTTCAGCAGGATGGAGCGCCACCACATTGGCACTTATCTGTCCGTAACTACCTGAACGTCAACTACCCGAGGCGATGGATCGGCCGCCAGGCAGCCCGTGACAGAGCACTTCATCACTGGCCTCCAAGAAGCCCTGACCTTACCCTCTGCCATTTTTTCTTATGGGGGTATGTTAAGGATATGGTGTTTCGGCCACCTCTCCCAGCCACCATTGATGATTTGAAACGAGAAATAACAGCAGCTATCCAAACTGTTACGCCTGATATGCTATAGAGAGTGTGGAACGAGTTGGAGTATCGGGTTGATATTGCTCGTGTGTCTGGAGGGGGCCATACTGAACATCTCTGAACTTGTTTTTGAGTGAAAAAAAAACCTTTTTAAATACTCTTTGAAATGATGTACAACAAAAGGTTATATTATGTTTCTTTCATTAAATACACATTTTTAAAGTTGTGGTATTCTTTTTGAATCACCCTGTACTTTCACGACATGAACGACTGATAGCCAAACTGAGACTTTTGGCAACAGAAAAGTGACAAAGATTTAAATTTTCAACTGCATTATAATGTCCAAATGAGCACTGAGCGAAATAACACCTCACATATGGTAATCTATACACACGTCTTGAAGGAGTAAATGGGAATAAATGTATTGACTCACAAGTATGAGAATGCCTACACCCCTGAAGGCACTGGTGCAAGATATTCTGTATCTATTTTACACAATGTTCTGACTGCACTCTTCTGTAGAATAGATACTTTTTTAATTTTATTAGCACTTGTTCAAAATATTATGGCACAGGACAGTGCTGAGTGAAAGTATGCTACCAATTCCATATGCTGGTTAACATAATGAAAGAGATTTATAAGTTCAAAGGAGGCAGAAATAGTAATTTGGTTTAAATCCACAACATTTTTTTTAAAATTACAGTTTATCTGTTTGTTGTAGTCAACTACTCTTGTTGTTGTTGTTGTGGTCTTCAGTCCTGAGACTGGTTTGATGCAGCTCTCCATGCTACTCTATCCTGTGCAAGCTTCTTCATCTCCCAGTATCTACTGCAATCTACATCCTTCTGAATCTGCTTAGTGTATTCATCTCTTGGTCTCCCTCTACGATTTTTACCCTCCACACTGCCCTCCAATACTAAATTGGTGATCCCTTGATGCCTCAGAACATGTCCTACCAACCGATCTCGACTTCTGGTCAAGTTGTGCCACAAACTTCTCTTCTCCCCAATCTTGTTCAATACTTCCTCATTAGTTATGTGATCTACCCATCTAATCTTCAGCATTCTTCTGTAGCACCACATTTCGAATACTTCTATTCTCTTCTTGTCTAAACTATTTATCGTCCACATTTCACTTACATACATGGCTACACTCCATACAAATACTTGCAGAAATGACTTCCTCACACTTAAATCTATACTCGATGTTAACAAATTTCTCTTCTTCAGAAAAGCTTTCCTCGCCATTGCCAGTCTACATTTTATATCCTCTCCACTTCGACCATCATCAGTTATTTTGCTCCCCAAATAGCAAAACTCCTTTACTACTTTAAGTGTCTCATTTCCTAATCTAATTCCCTCAGCATCACCTGACTTAATTCGACTACATTCCATTATCCTCGTTTTGCTTTTGTTGATGTTCATCTTATATCCTCCTTTCAAGACACTGTCCATTCCATTCAACTGCTCTTCCAAGTCCTTTGCTGTCTCTGACAGAATTACAATGTCATCGGCGAACCTCAAAGTTTTTACTTCTTCTCCATGGATTTTAATACCTACTCCGAATTTTTCTTTTGTTTCCTTTACTGCTTGCTCAATATACAGATTGAACAACATCGAGGAGAGGCTACAACCCTGTCTTACTCCCTTCCCAACCACTGCTTCCCTTTCATGTCCCTCGACTCTTATAACTGCCATCTGGTTTCTGTACAAATTGTAAATAGCCTTTCGCCCCCTGTATTTTACCCCTGCCACCTTTAGAATTTGAAAGAGAGTGTTCCAGTCAACATTGTCAAAAGCTTTCTCTAAGTCTACAAATGCTAGAAACGTAGGTTTGCCTTTCCTTAATCTTTCTTCTAAGATAAGTCGTAAGGTCAGTATTGCCTCACGTGTTCCAGTGTTTCTACAGAATCCAAACTGATCTTCCCCGAGGCTGGCTTCTACTAGTTTTTCCATTCGTCTGTAAAGAATTCGTGTTAGTATTTTGCAGCTGTGACTTATTAAACTGACAGTTCGGTAATTTTCACATCTGTCAACACCTGCTTTCTTTGGGATTGGAATTATTATATTCTTCTTGAAGTCTGAGGGTATTTCGCCTGTTTCATACATCTTGCTCACCAGATGGTAGAGTTTTGTCAGGACTGGCTCTCCCAAGGCTGTCAGTAGTTCCAATGGAATGTTGTCTACTTCAGGGGCCTTGTTTCGACTCAGGTCTTTCAGTGCTCTGTCAAACTCTTCACGCAGTATCGTATCTCCCATTTCATCTTCATCTACAGCCTCTTCCATTTCTATAATATTGTCCTCAAGTACATCGCCCTTGTATAGACCCTCTATATACTCCTTCCACCTTTCTGCTTTCCCTTCTTAGCTTAGAACTGGGTTTCCTTCTGAGCTCTTGATATTCATACAAGTCGTTCTCTTATCTCCAAAGGTCTCTTTAATTTTCCTGTAGGCAGTATCTATCTTACCCCTAGTGAGATAAGCCTCTACATCCTTACATTTGTCCTCTAGCCATCCCTACTTAGCCATTTTGCACTTCCTGTCGATCTCATTTTTGAGACGTTTGTATTCCTTTTTGCCTGCTTCAGTTACTGCATTTTTATATTTCCTCCTTTCATCAATTAAATTCAATATTTCTTCTGTTACCCAAGGATTTCTACCAGCCCTCGTCTTTTTACCTACTTTATCCTCTGCTGCCTTCACTACTTCATCCCTCAAAACTACCCATTCATCTTCTACCACATTTCTTTCCCCCATTCCTGTCAATTGCTCCCTTATGCTCTCCCTGAAACTCTGTACAACCTCTGGTTCTTTCAGTTTATCCATGTCCCATCTCCTTAAATTCCCACATTTTTGCAGTTTCTTCAGTTTTAATCTACAGGTCATAACCAATAGATTGTGGTCAGAGTCCACATCTGCCCCTGGAAATGTCTTACAATTTAAAACCTGGTTCCTAAATCTCTGTCTTACCATTATATAATCTATCTGATACCTTTTAGTATCTCCAGGGCTCTTCCATGTATACAACCTTCTTTCATGATTCTTAAACCAAGTGTTAGCTATGATTATGTTGTGCTCTGTGCAAAATTCTACCAGGCGGCTTCCTCTTTCATTTTCCTCTCCCTTCACTATCTGAATAATTTCTTTTATTTCATCACACATTTCTTCAATTTCTTCGTCATCTGCAGAGCTAGTTGGCATATAAACTTGTACTACTGTAGTAGGTGTGGGGTTCGTATCTATCTTGGCCACAATAATGCGTTCACTATGCTGTTTGTTGTAGCTTACCCGCATTCCTATTTTCCTATTCATTATTAAACCTACTCCTGCATTACCCCTATTTGATTTTGTGTTTATAACCCTGTATTCACCTGACCAGAAGTCTTGTTCCTCCTGCCACCGAACTTCACTAATTCCCATTATATCTATCTTCAACCTATCCATTTCCCTTTTTAAATTTTCTAACCTACTGCCTGATTGAGGGATCTGACATTCCACGCTCCGATCCGTAGAACGCCAGTTTTCTTTCTCCTGATAACGACATCCTCCTGAGTAGTCCCCGCCCGGAGATCCGAATGGGGGACTATTTACCTCCGGAATATTTTACCCAAGAGGACGCCATCATCATTTAATCATACAGTAAAGCTGCATGCCCTCGGGAAAAATTACGGCTGTAGTTTCCCCTTGCTTTCAGCCGTTCGCAGTACCAGCACAGCAAGGCCGTTTTGACTATTGTTACAAGGCCAGATCAGTCAATCATCCAGACTGTTGCCCTTGCAACTACTGAAAAGGCTGCTGCCCCTCTTCAGGAACCACACGTTTGTCTGGCCTCTCAATAGATACCCCTCCGTTGTGGTTGCACCTACGGTACGGCTATCTGTATCGCTGAGGCACGCAAGCCTCCCCACCAACGCCAAGGTCCATGGTTCATGGGGGTTGGCAACTACTCTTATTTTCTCCATTAAAGAATTATAAGCACCTGCTTTCTTATATCCACTTTTGTTGTCCTTCTTCTTAACTTTCCACAAATGTATATCGTGCAGATGTTTTTCAATGAATTTCGCAGTAAGCACTGATGCATATCAACCGTTTTAGAATTCAAAGTAACATGATATCAGTTTAACTTTTGAACAACTGTAGTTAGAGAAAAATAAGACGGTAACAATGAGGAATAAATGTTCACAGGAGTTTCTGCATTAACTGGGTTTGAGTATCTTGAACATATGAATTCGCATAAATGTTACATTGACGACATCAATATCAACTCTCTCTTGCTGATCACCGATTGTTTAACACACTTAATGTTCTTAACTTCTCATGGTGGATGTTTTTTATCTGATTTTTAACTGTATGCCTGCTTCTTGAAGAAACTGTGTGATACTGACATGGTCCACAATGGATAGCTGCTGTAACTGATCTGTTAGGCTTTGTGGAATTACTGCTACATTATACACTGTAGCAAATTTGTCTCGTTGTCTGTCATAAAACAATTACCCAATCCCAGAATGAGTTTTTCACTCTGCAGCGGAGTGTGTGCTAATATGATACTTCCTGCCAGGAAGTTTCAGTGACCCTATTATCACATGGTTGACATTTGCGGCCTCAGTTGCATATACTTCACATTATGGAGATGGCTGAACTTCCATTCTATACAGATGTGAAGGATAACAGCCTTGACCCAACTAGACATGCGTTATAGTCGTGGTATGTCACCTAGATAGCTTTATCAGTGAAAAGTAGTTTGCTTTTGTGGAATTCTCATCTGTATTTCTGCATATTGTCATCCTTTTGACAGTTGTGCGAGCTGCCACTTCTTTGAACATTTGTAGAAGACTTGCTTCCTAACACCAACAACAAAATCTGGAGGGCAGACAAGTGTAATAAAGTTGGCCATCAATCAAACTTCGTTTCCCCTAGAGGTCCACAATCTCATTATATAAGATACCAAAGTGAACTTTGATGCGTAATGGACACGTTTACGATGGATTTCACACTGATAGATGAACATAAGTAGATCGAGCACATGATGGTTAGTTTTCGAGTCCTGTTTCTCTTTTTTTAGATTTACCTGTGCACTCCTCACCAAACTGATTTGCCACATATCTAAAGAACACCTTAACTGTGAGAAATTCAGCAGTGATGATGCAAGCTAATGATGTAGCTTAAACAGAGTCCGGTATAGTATATCCCCAAAAAAGTAAGAAAAGCTAGCGCCCTCACTTGGGGTGGAACTGTCTGTGTGTGATGTGTTAATATAATCATTTGGGAGATTGTAGTAGTAAAAGTGGATGACGTATCTGACCCTCTGTGCTGTTAGGTTTTGGATTGGTTATGCAATACTTTCTATCTCAAGCTAAATGCAGGTGGAAAGAATGTTTTGGTATGAGAGGTGTCACTTTTGTTTGCTGTCTATAACTCTGAACTAATAGGGTGTCATCTTCCTTCAAATTCTGTCATCATGCCCATCGTCCTCAATGAAACAGATTACGGAGGAGAGGCTGGTCTGTAATCGCTGATCTACTAAGCACCAATTTCTGAGACAAGAAATTCCTTTTCACTGTTGGGGGGCAACTCTCTTACCTTCATCAAAAGCGCATTTGCAGATGAAAAATTCATTTCTTCCACTTAAACCCACGTAGTGTGGTACTGTGGAGTGTCGATCCTACTTGGTACAGATGTTGGGGCACTACCATATAACGTGTAACACATAATCCAATACAGAACGAATTACGTCGCGGTAGTGGGCGAATAGGATGGCAGCATTGGCTCTCCATCATACACAGAAAACCGCTAATATTGTGTTGACTAATCCATCAATCTTGGTAATCAGCTATCTACTGTAATGGAAGAGGGTTAGCAGAAAAAATACGATATCAGAATGGACTCACAGCTACAGGTTTCATCAAACAACTGTATGAAAGAAATTTTAAAAGACTGTTGTTATAGTAATCAGACATGCCAAAATCAGTGCATAGTAATATTCGGTGGTGGAAATGATATCTATAAAAACGAGCTAAGAGAAGCTACTCGAACACTAAAGACAGTCCTAAACGGAATAAAAAAAATTAAAATGTTATTGTTATAGGGTTAACTCACAGGCATGATCTACCAGAATGGTCCTGTGTAAATAAAGAGATCCAGAAAGCCAACAGTAACTACCAAAAAATCTGCAGTTCCATGGACAATGTTTTCTTTCTTCATACAGCTGATTTGGAAATAATGTGCTTCACAAAACATGGAATGCACTTAAACAAGAAAGGCAAGTCATATTTATGTGAAAAGCTTGGGGAGTTAATGAAAACTATTTCCATAAACAGTGAAATGCATAACCCAATTCCAGTAGAGGCAGCAGAACATCCAGATAGAAGACATTCCACTCAAACATCCAAACAGCAACTGGCCATTGAGGATATTGAGTATTTAGATGCCACAGAAGAAACAGTTGCAAATGGAGCAGCTTTGATCACATTGGCAGAAGAGGAATCAGTGTCAGCATCAACAGCTACTACAACAGCAGTAACAACAAGGAATGCAAAACCAATAGTAACAGAAGATTCAGGATGCAGTGAAGTGAACATAAGAACAACAGTAGCGATGAGAGCAGTGTCATTACCACAATCAGGTCAGGAAGCAACAGCTACAGCAGCAGCAACAGTAGAATATATATCATGTAGCAGTGTGAACAAAAGAAGATCTGTGCCTCCTTCCCATCTAAAGGATTTTTTAATAGAAGGAAGGAAGAGAAGCGCCCAAGATAAGTAACTATAATTATTTAACAATATTTCACTGGAATGTTCAGTCAATAAGGAGCAACGTGCAACAGTTCGAAATTGAACTAGAAGCAATAGATAGCTTGACAGTCTACATCACTGAATACTGGTGCAAAGGATCTGAAATTGAATACATAGTTTTACCTTCTTATGAATTAGCATGTTCTTATAGCAGAATATTAAATAGGGGTGGGGGCTCACGTATTTATGTGAAAAAAGGACTAAAGTTCATAGTTAGGAGTGATATTTTGAACTTTCAGTAGTAGAGTTAAAAGAACAAAATATTCTTAAAAATTGTAATACTGTGTTTATATAGGTCTCCTAATAGTGATGTCGAAACCTTTTTCACTAAATTAATACAAATGTTGGACAAAATATGTAATCCTAAAGTACATATTATTATTTGAGGAGATTTAAATATCAATATGCTGAAAGTGGGTGAAGTTAGCACCAGGTTCTTGAATATCTTGTACAGTTATGGTATCTCACAACGGGTAACAAATGCAACAATAGTAACCAAACACTCATCTTCAATAATCAACCATATTCTAACAGATATCAACCACAAATGCTGTGAATTAACTGATAAAAACCTTGGGATATCAGACCACTTTGGTCAAAGTGCAAAACTTAAAATATCTACAAAGTTACAAGCAAAAGTGCTTAGCTACAGAAGGTTTTTTTCTAAATCAAAAAGGTGTGAATTTGCAACACAGATGACTGGTCAGACGTGGTCAGAAGTATATACAGGAACACATGTATATGAAAAATTCAACAAATTCATGAATATATTAGAGTTAAAATTTAAGGAAACATTTCCTAAAGTAGTACTTTCTGTTGGGGGATCTAGTAGGAAGACTTTGGTAACAAAAGGTATCAGAAAATCCTCTGAAACACTCAAATATCTTAGATCTATCAAAAATGATAAGAGTGACACAGCCTTCTTATAGTTTTTTCCTCAGGTACAAGAGGACATACGGAAAACTGTTAAGGAGCAAAGAGAATTCAAAATGAAAAGACCATACAGAACTCAAACAATAAAAGCAGAGCCATTTGGAATATAGTAAAACAAGAAACTGGTAACTCAAAATCAAAGCAGATGAACTTAAAATTACGAGGGTTGTTTTTTAAGTAAGGACCGTTTTTATTTTTTAAAAAAGATAGAAATACTTTTGTAAAAAAACTTTTATTTTATGATTCTACACACTTTTACCTATTTTTCTACATAGTTGCCTTGTTTATTTAAGCACTTGTCATGCCGTACAACAAAGTTTTTAATTCCCTCTTCAAAGAATTCGGCCGCCTGCTCCGACAGCCAAGAGTTCACGGCCGCTTTCACTTCATCGTCGTCACTGAAGCGCTGCCCGCCAAGATGGTGTTCCAGGTACCGGAAAAGGTGAAAATCGCTAGGAGCAAGGTCGGGGCTGTACGGTGCACGGTCCAAAACTTCCCAGCCAAAAGAATCAATCAAATCCCGAGTCTTTTGAGAGGTGTGAGGCCTAGCGTTATCGTGCAGGAGCAAAACTCCTTTTGTCAGCATGTCGCGCCTTTTGTTTTGAATTGCTCTGCGGAGCTTCTTTAGAGTTGCACAGTAGGCATCTGAGTTGATTGTCGTTCCTCATGGCATAAAGTCCACTAGCAAAACACCGCGCCGATCCCAGAACACAGTTGCCATAATCTTACGCTTTGACAGCGCCTGTTTGGCTTTGACCTTGATGGGTGAGGTTGTGTGTCGCCATTCCATCGTTTGTCGCTTGCTTTCGGGAGTGATATGGTATACCCACATTTCATCTCCAGTGACAATTTGACTCAACATGTCATCCCCTTCTTCCTCGTAGCGAATCAAGAAGTCCAATGAAGTGGCAAATCTCTTCCCATTGTGGTCCTCTGTGAGGAGTCTGGGTACCCACCGAGAACACAGTTTCTTAAAGTTTAGGTTTTCAGACACAATTTTGTACAAAACCGATCTTGAAACTTGTGGAAATTCCAAAGAAATAGTGGAAATTGTGAATCTTCTGTTCTCACGAATCTTTGTTTCGACTGCAGCCACCAAATCATCAGTGATCACAGAGGGCCGGCCTCAGCATTCCTCGTCACGGGCGTTTTGACGGCCAGTTTTAAACTCTCTAACCCATTGCCGCACTTTACCTTCACTCATTGCATTCAAGCCATAAACTTCTGTTAACTGACAATGAATTTCTGCAGCTGATATAGGCTTCTCGCGGTCAAAAACCGTATCACTGACCGTATCTCACAAGCAGTGGGCGATTCAATAATCGTAAACATTATAAAGTAGCACAGCGATGCGTACACGTCAGCTACAGAGCTGCAACTTGCATCAGTGTGAACGGGAAGGATGCCGGCTAGTGGCGCGGTGGCTTGTTGCGGCGTCCGCGCGCACTGCGGGACTATACGCGCGAACGGCCTTACTTAAAAAACAACCCTCGTAGAAATAAAGGTAGTTTAATAGATAATCCCATGGGCCTGGCAAACTTTATAAACAACTACTTTAGTAATATAGCAACAAAACTGCAAGGAAAGCTTCCTAAAACACAACACACAATGGCAAACAACTAAGTATCTCACATAATGCTACTGCTACCCACCAATGGAGAGGCAATCATTTCAAAAGTAAATCATCCACAGGTTTAGATGAAGTTCCAATGTGTATACTAAAAGACTGCATTAGCAGCATAAAAGAATCCTTAGCAGACATTATAAATAAGTCGTTCTCATCAGGTTGCTTCCTTAATTATCTCAAGCACGCAAAAATTCTTCCCATACACAAAGAAGGTGAAACAGAAAATATAGAGAATTACAGACCAGTTTCATTGCTGTCTTCTTTTTCAAAAATAATGGAAACTATTATGAAAAACAGATTTATGGACTACTTAAATAAATACCAACTCCTATGCAAAGAACAGTTTGGTTTCAGGATTGGAAAGGGAACAGAGGTAGCTATAGAAAAATTTAGAAGAGTAGTTCTAGAAGCTCTAGATAAAGGAGAACAAGTAACAGGCATTTTCCTAGATCTCAGTAAAGCATTTGATACAGTTCACCATGAAATACTACTAGGTAAACTTGAAGTACTAGGAATCAGGGGGGTTGTAACTAAATGGTTTAGATCTTACCTTGTGGACAGAGTTTAGAGGGTGGAGATATCTCAAATTTCAAGTATCTCAAATTATTTAGTGAAAAACCTTTCAGATGAAGAATATTTGAACACTAGAACCTCAAGGGAGTGTGTTAGGCCCAGTACTATTTCTTATTTATATTAATGACTTCCCACAGTGGATAACGCAAAGTGAAACAGTGTTATTTGCTGGTGACAGCAATATAATAATTACAGACAGGACATCAGAAGTGTTAAATGTAAAAGCTGAAAAGGCACTTATGTCATTTAACAACTGGTCAAATAACAACAAAGTAACCCTTAATGTGAAAAAGATTAATAACATAAACTTCTATATAAAGAAAAAATCAAATATGATAAAACTTAAAGTTCTAAATGAAACCATATGGTGTGTAGCCAGCACAAAATTTTTGGGTATGTATGTCGATCAACAATTAAAATGGGATGAACATATTAGGATGCTTGGGGAAAAAAAATCAGCACAGCATGCTATGCCTTACGAATATTAGTTACTGTGTGCAATAGTTCATGCCAGAGAATGACATACTTTGCACACATACATTCTATAATAAGTTGCAGCATAACATTCTGGGGTGCAAATGCCCAAAATGTGAAATATGTGTTCAGATTGCAAAAACGAGGTATCAGAATAATGAGCAAAAGTCACAAAAGAGCACACTGCAGTGAGCTATTTAAAAAATGGGGTATTCTGGCAAACCCTAGTGAATATATCTCGCAAACTACAGTTTTTATTCACAAAAATATTGAGCAATATTTAGCAAACAGCTGCATACATGAAACTTCCTGGCAGATTAAAACTGTGTGCCCAACCGAGACTCGAACTCGGGACCTTTGCCTTTCACGGGCAAGTGCTCTACCATCTGAGCTACCGAAGCACGACTCACGCCCGGTACTCACAGCTTTACTGCTGCCAGTACCTCGTCTCATACCTTCCAAACTTTACAGAAGCTCTCCTGCATAGCTGCATACATGATCACCAAACCAGAAACAGTAATTGCCTGTACCTAGACAGAATGAATAAAACTAAAACCCAAACCACTATGTTTTACTGAGGTGTCAAGATATACAATAAATTGCCAAAAGAAATCAAAAACATAAAGGAAATTTAAAGCATTCCTTAAAGATAATTTATTAAAAAATAGTTTTTACTCGATTAGAGAATTCATGCAGCATAAAATTGGCATAAATAAATAATCAGGTTAATCAATTATTAAGTGAACATTTTAGATTGTAATTTACCCATACAAGTATTAGAGGAGTCTTGTGATCTATTTCTTTTGATTGAAGCAGGTTCTTCTGCATTATGTAATTCAATGATAAATTGTGTGTGTAAAATATATGTATATATATATATATATATATATATATATATATATATATATATATATATATATATATATATATATATATACACTCCTGGAAATGGAAAAAAGAACACATTGACACCGGTGTGTCAGACCCACCATACTTGCTCCGGACACTGCGAGAGGGCTGTACAAGCAATGATCACACGCACGGCACAGCGGACACACCAGGAACCGCGGTGTTGGCCGTCGAATGGCACTAGCTGCGCAGCATTTGTGCACCGCCGCCGTCAGTGTCAGCCAGTTTGCCGTGGCATACGGAGCTCCATCGCAGTCTTTAACACTGGTAGCATGCCGCGACAGCGTGGACGTGAACCATATGTGCAGTTGACGGACTTTGAGCGAGGGCGTATAGTGGGCATGCCGGAGGCCGGGTGGACGTACCGCCGAATTGCTCAACACGTGGGGCGTGAGGTCTCCACAGTACATCGATGTTGTCTCCAGTGGTCGGCGGAAGGTGCACGTGCCCGTCGACCTGGGACCGGACCGCAGCGACGCACGGATGCACGCCAAAACCGTAGGATCCTACGCAGTGCCGTAGGGGACCACACCGCCACTTCCCAGCAAATTAGGGACACTGTTGCTCCTGGGGTATCGGCGAGGACCATTCGCAACCGTCTCCATGAAGCTGGGCTACGGTCCCGCACACCGTTAGGCCGTCTTCCGCTCACGCCCCAACATCGTGCAGCCCGCCTCCAGTGGTGTCGGGACAGGCGTGAATGGAGGGACGAATGGAGACGTGTCGTCTTCAGCGATGAGAGTCGCTTCTGCCTTGGTGCCAATGATGGTCGTATGCGTGTTTGGCGCCGTGCAGGTGAGCGCCACAATCAGGACTGCATACAACCGAGGCACACAGGGCCAACACCCGACATCATGGTGTGGGGAGCGATCTCCTACACTGGCCGTACACCACTGGTGATCGTCGAGGGGACACTGAATGGTGCACGGTACATCCAAACCGTCATCGAACCCATCGTTCTACCATTCCTAGACCGGCAAGGGAACTTGCTGTTCCAACAGGACAATGCACGTCCGCATGTATCCCGTGCCACCCAACGTGCTCTAGAAGGTGTAAGTCAACTACCCTGGCCAGCAAGATCTCCGGATCTGTCCCCCATTGAGCATGTTTGGGACTGGATGAAGCGTCGTCTCACGCGGTCTGCACGTCCAGCACGAACGCTGGTCCAACTGAGGCGCCAGGTGGAAATGGCATGGCAAGCCGTTCCACAGGACTACATCCAGCATCTCTACGATCGTCTCCATGGGAGAATAGCAGCCTGCATTGCTGCGAAAGGTGGATATACACTGTACCAGTGCCGACATTGTGCATGCTCTGTTGCCTGTGTCTATGTGCCTGTGGTTCTGTCAGTGTGATCATGTGATGTATCTGACCCCAGGAATGTGTCAATAAAGTTTCCCCTTCCTGGGACAATGAATTCACGGTGTTCTTATTTCAATTTCCAGGAGTGTGTATATATATATATATATAAATATAATGAATTTATGATATATAGCTTGTATTTCATTATCTTATGTGACAAAATAATGTACATATGTATGTATAATGACGACATCGATACAAAGAAATGGATAAATAAATAAATAAATATGTGGTACACCCTCATCAGTCTGCTGTCGACATTGAGCCCAGTCCTTTTGATTGTGCTTCTAAAGTGAATAGTAAAAGTTCCTACTTGTATTTGGGTGTTGTTATTGTCCATCACTGCAGTGTAAAAATAATCACTGAAGACTTGGTGCCTAGCAGATCTGCATGTCTACTGGAAAAGCACATCTGCACTCAGTCCAACCGTAATAATGTCATTATCAGGCTGGGAGCTAAAGTTTACAGACAGATACCTTCAACCTAATTTAGGATTTTAACAGTGCGTAGAGAACAGGACTCAAAATGGAGCCTTGCAGCATTCTTCTGCAGACCTCGTGTGGTCTGTACGAGATATTGTCCTATTGTCTAACAGATATTAGATGTTGCCAAAAGATGGAGTAATGTTTACAGATAATGAAATATGGAACACCCATCGACTGGAGCTACTGTATAAAAATGTTCAAATTCAGGCTGTCATACACACTGGAAACATCGGAAAACAGTAGCGATTAGAAGCATAATTGTATTCTGCGTCCATAAGTAATAGACTTTGGCTGTCAATTGTACCTCTTACTTTTCGAAATACGTATTGCGAACCTTGAATAAGAGAATTACTCTCAAATAACCGTCCAATCGGCGTTTCAAGATTCTTTCTAAAGTTTTGAGCGCACACGAAGAAAGAGTGCGTAAACGATATGAACTGGCTAAATCAGGATATTTGGCAGGTTTGAGCATGGTATCAATTACATAAGTGTGCGAGTCGCCATGTAATTTGCCGTTTTCCCATATCTGATTGTGAATGTCGGTCAGGTTATGTAAAGCTTTGTCTTGCAGATCGACTAGCTTTCCCATAGTGTATATCGTCATATCCAGGAGCAGCATCGCTAGTACCTTTTAAGATTTTTCTCAATTCTAAGAACCGAAATGGAATCAGTAATTGTTGGGTCGAACTCAGGGATGGTGAAGGAACAGCATCCAAGGTTTGCAGTAATTCTGCGACAACGAAAGTGCGTGCGACGATTTAGGGCGCTCTTTTGTCCACACACTATTATTTGTCTGCGCAGATGTGATTTACATTTACGTATTTGAGTTGTTTTGCTAACCTCTTCATCCAGCTTTGAAGTCTGTCTCGTATCTGCTGAAATCTCCTGTCCACACCCAACGTCAGTCTGTGCAGAAGACATGTCTTCTTCTTCTTCTTCAGTAGCTCTACAGCCCTTGGTGAGCCTTAGCTTCTTCAACAATCTTCCTCCACACTTCTCGGTTATTTGCTGCTGTTTTCCACCCCCGGACTCCCATATTGGTGATATCCATTATTACCTCATCGATCCATCTTCTAGGTCTCCCTTTTCGCCTAACTGAATGGATCATACCTTTCATCATTTTCTTTGGAATTCTATCCTCTGCCATTCTCTCCAAGTGTCCTAGCCATCGTATTCGCTGTGATTTCACAAATTTTACTATGTCCCTGCCTTGTATTAACACTTGTAATTCGGCATTGTAGCGTATTCTCCAGCCTTCTTCCTCCCTTATTGGCCCATAGATTTTGCGTAGTATTTTCCGCTCAATGCTTCTTAGAGCATTTTTATCGTGTTCTGTCAACGTCCATACCTCTGAGCCGTATGTCATAACTGGGCGGACTAGGGAATTATATATTAGCAGTTTAGTTTTTCTTGTAACAAGGCTATTTTTGGAAAGCTGCATATTTGCAAAGTAAGCTCTGTTTCCTGCTTGTATTCTTTCTCTTATAGCCTTTCCAATACTGTTATCATTTGTTATTAGGGCTCCCAAGTAATTAAAAGAGGACACTCCATTGAAGCATTTCCTATTGATGTTTAGGTTTTTAGGGGTTCTTCTGGCCTCAGATTGTGACATTACTATATATTTTGTTTTGTTTTCATTTACTATGAGGACAATTTTTAAGGCTTCTGTTTCCATTGCCCGGTATGTTTCTAGGAGTGTATTGGTATTTCTTCCTACTAAAGCAATGTCATCAGCTATGCACATATCTGGCTAGTTTTCATAAATATGGTGCCTCTTTTGTTGATTTTATTTACTGCACTATGCAGGGCTATGTTGAATAGGACAGTGGAGAGACTATCCCCTTGCTTCACACCTTTATTAAAGTCAAAGCTATCACTTGTTCTGCTAAGGACCTTTACTTTTGCTCTTGTCTCTGTCATTGTCATTCTGATTAGTCTTATTAATTTAGCACATATTCCAACTTCTTTCAGTACTCTGTATAGTTCTTGCCGATTTATGCTGTCAAAGGCTTGTTTGAAATCGATGAATAAGAAATGCAGATCTATATCATATTCATAGAACTTTTCCATCATTTGCCTTATCACAAATATTTGATCAATTGTTCCTCTGCCTGGTCGAAAGCCACACTGATATTCCCCTAGTATGCCTTCTGCACACTTCTGTATCCTTTCGTTTAATATACTTGTGAAGATCGTATAAGCTGTACTTAGGAGTGTTACACCTCTATAGTTTTCACATGCTGTTCTGTCCCCTTTCTTATAAATGGGGACTATTATTCCAATTTTCCAATTATCTGGCATAGTTTCTGTTTTCCATATATCTGATATTAGTGTGTGCAGTTCCTTTATTACAACCTCACCACCAGTTTTTATTAATTCAGCAATTATGCTGTCTTCCCCAGGGGCTCGATTGTTTTTTGACTTGTGCACAGCCTGGGAGACCTCTTGTAGTGTTGGCTTTCTTGCCTCATTGGTTTCATTGTCTACTTCCAGCTCCACTCTTCCCTCCTGTGCAGAGGTCTCTTCATCTTCTAGGCTGGTGCTTAGTGTATCTTTGAAATACTCTGCCCATCTTCCCACTATCTGTTCTTCCTCCCTTATCATTTTCCCATCTTTACTGGAGCAGGCCGTTGTTTTTGGTTGGAATCTATTCTTCATTTTGCCTATGGCATGATAGAACTTTCTTATTTCACTCTGTTCCTTTAGTTCTTCTAGTTCTTGAAATTTCTTCTTATTCCACTCTCTTTTCTTTCTCTTGCACAGTCTGTTAGCTCTTCTCCTTAATTCTCTATATTGTTCCACATTATTTCTGGTTTCTCTCTGTAGCACTTTTGTTCTTGCCCTGTTCTTTTCCTCTATTGCTGACCTGCAATCTTCATCAAACCACTCCTGGGTTCTTCTGTTCCTTCTTATGCCTATTATTTCCTCTGCAGCATCCTTAATGGCTTTTTCAAACCTGTTCCACCTTTCATCTACTCCTACTGTGGTCTCTTCATTGCTCAACTTTCTGCTTAGTGTTACTTGGTACTTTTTTACTTCATCAGGGATGTTCAGTTTGTCTGTATTCCATTTCATCATCTTTCCCATTCTGTTGCCCTTTGTTAGTGACAGTTTCTCTCTCAAGACTGATTTTATCAAAAAGTGGTCTGAATCACAGTTTGGTCCTCTGCAGCTCCGTACATCCGTAACTGACGTGGAGTGGCGTGCAATCACTAAAATATGGTCAATCTGATTGACTACTCCATTGGCTGCAGATTTCCAAGTACCCAGATGGATCCTTTTATGTGGAAAGCAGGTACTTTTAATAATCATATTATTCCTTGCTGCGAATTGGCATAGTAAGTCTCCATTCTCATTGTTTTCTTCATGTAGTGAATATTTTCCAGAAACTCCATACGGATGTTCATTCCTCCCTATTTTTGCATTAAAATCTCCTATTACTAGCATCAGGTCATATTT
This sequence comes from Schistocerca piceifrons, assembly GCF_021461385.2. Classification (NCBI taxonomy): domain Eukaryota; kingdom Metazoa; phylum Arthropoda; class Insecta; order Orthoptera; family Acrididae; genus Schistocerca; species Schistocerca piceifrons. The sequence continues at coordinate 321,649,510 of NC_060145.1, read as the reverse complement.
AGGTACTGCACAGCATACTTTTTCCAAGTCTTCGTAGAACTGTTCTTTAATTATATCCTCTTTTTCCTCTGTTGGTGCATGTGCATTTACTATTGATATATTCCTAAATTTACCTTTTAGTCTGAGTCTGCACATCCTTTCATTTATAGGTTCAAATTCTAGAAGGCTTTTCCTAACTTCCTTAGTTATTATAAACCCTGTTCCAAGTTGGCCTGTTCTTTCTTCTGGTCCACTATATACCAATGAGTACTCAGGTTTATCTATCTGCCCATTCCCCTGCCATCTTATTTCCTGTAGCCCTACAATATCATATTTGAATTTTAAAATTTCATTGGCTATTTCTATCATTTTTCCAGGCTAACGCATTGTCCTCACATTCCACGATGCCACTGTTAGATCCTTTATCCGTTTCCTTTGCCGGGGTTGTGATACATGCTTTCCATCCAGTTTCCGAGGCTTCTGTTGAATTTCCGTAATATTCTTTTTTTTTACAGTATGGGGTTATTAGCCCCATGCCCAACCCCCAACCTGGAGGACCAGGATTTGTATGAGGTTTACTCCTCTAGGATAGCTGGCTTCACTACGCCTCTAGAGCCCTCCCTGCCCTATGTTGTGGGACACACTTTGTCTGGCTACTCTGTCGAGACCAGTCCAGCTTGGGAGACCCTGCCAGTAGCTATGCTACCACCGGCATAGCTCTCGACTTCACTGAAGCACGCAAACCCTCCCGCCCGGCACTGAAGGTGCCTACTATAAGGCGGTGTCCCCAGGGAGGGGCAGAAGACATGTGGGTGGACATTTTCAAGTCGTTACATGCGGATCTGCCTTGTACTGTGAAATGCGCAGCAATCTGTTGTCCAATTTGTGATTAGTTAGTTTCATGTTCCATGGATGATTTGCCCTATAAATCATAATGGCGTCGAACAAGTTATTTTACATTCGAATCACAAATTAATTTGTAAGTAAGGTTACATGCTGAACATTTAGACGTTTCATTTAAAAAAAAAAGTCTAGGCTGCTGAAGCGAGTTACATGTTGTAACCCGCTACCTTTTGCGCATTACAATAATAGATATTCTTCTACGATATAGAAGCAGTTTTTTGTGAGAAACCTTTCTATTTTTCTTCAAATTTTATCTGTCTGTCTTTCAGTGGTTGCAGACAATCTCAGTGTGGAGTAATGAATGTCATTTTTTCTTATTGTGCAGTAATTGTGTACATCATGGTTCCTCTTTAACTGCAGTGGATTATTTATAATAAATTTCATGAAGGAATAAATGTACTGTAACGCTCCTTAAACAAATGTTTACAAGATGGTCGTGGGGGGAGCACCACATTTTATTCTTAGTGCGTGTGTTTGAGCTTACATTAGGCATCTACGATTAATCATTAGAGCCGCCCAGGAAATGTCACGAATACATGAATCAACTACAAGCATATCGGTGCAAAAAACTACTTGCCACAAATAAATAGGCTACTATCTGCTGCTACGTGTTTGCCATGATGCTGTAGCTTCACGTTGATGTAAATGGAAGCGTTCAGATTATTTCCGAGCTTTATGGCGTATTACGTTTCTGTGCTTCTTATCTGTAAACATTTACATAATTGAATCGCGAGTTTTATTTGCAAAAAAGTTCAGGCGTAATCAGTATGTTATCTGCATCTTTGTGTCAGCTTCAGTAGAATCTCTGTCTCATAGGCTGTGATTTTAAACATGGCCTTATTTATGTTATTGTTGTGTACATGCTCTATACTTTGCCAATGTAAAGGTAAATATCAGTTATTATCAACGTTTTCTGTCGGAATTAATATTATGCATGTAGTATTTGAAACTTTTTAAAATTTAAGTCATTTATTTTCGCCCAGTAACAAGAATAACTCATTTTTTTTTTGCAATGGTAAGAGAGTTAGTTATTATGTATTTGTAAACTTCCATAGGATACGAGTTAGTTTTTCAACCTACGCCGGTGATCCCAGCACAGCTGCAGGAGATTGCCCGTTTCTTTGTACGGGTTGGAGACACGCTGAATATTAGCTGCAAAGTTGAGTCTGGAGAGAACAAACCAACACCAAAGTTTAACATAACCTGGCGATTGCCCTTCAATCCACAGAACAGGTGCTTCTGTTATTCTTATGGTGTCTACCTCTGAGGCTAAATGTAGTTACATTTAATGTGTAGTGTGTATACTTTTAATTAGTAGTTTGAGTAATTCACATGAACAATAAAATTGGAGTGTTTCTTAAACGTAGATGTACTCGTTTAATTTGCAGTAAGCATCGAGTACAAATAAAACAAATGTGGAACGAAGCAAATTTACTAATACAAAACCTGCAGGAAAGAGATACTGGTAACTACACTTGCGAAGCTGTCGAGGAATTAGGAAGAGTTACCTTAAGTGCATTCGCCTTTGTTAGTGTGAAGAACAGTAAGTACAAGGAAACTATGCGCTTGTGTTGTTATTGTTGGTTATGATATCCATTAACACTGATTCCTTAGTTTACGTTTTAACTTTTCTGAAATCTGCTTTCGCAGTTATGTCTGTGTACATCAGTCTGTCATTATTTTGGTGCTGTTTAACCCACTGACTTACTAATATCTTTTCCGTACAGTAAACACTATATTTACTATATAAGTATACGAAAATCAGCATATTTCATCTTACATACTTTTCTCAAAATATTATATTTGTTTGATAGGAATCCTTTATAAATCTGTTATTATTTATTGACGTGATGAGGAGTGAAGATAATACTTTTCAGAATTTTTATTTTGTGTGATACACCCGAGAAAAGTACAGTTCTCACACTCATACTGCAAATCACTTTTCTTCTTCATTGTTTTGCACACTACACAATATCTGGAGTGAGCTTTCTTGACGGGACTTTTTTTTTTGGGGGGGGGGGGGGGGGGGCTAAACCTAACAAAACTCGAAAATGATGCTTGTAACTTGGTTAATATCAAAAGAAATTGAGTCTCTTATATGACACTGAATAGATAAATTTCTCAGCTTTCCAGTGGTATATTACATTTTATGCTATTTATTAATAGAGAAGAAGAAACACAAAAGAAGCATCTGTAGCTTGTCAGCCTGTCCCACAGCCAGCAATGTGATAATGGACTTGAAACTTGCGACCGGCTGTACAAGCCAGTTGGTTAATAATAAAACTTATACTTGAGTGTTTCTTTCATTTAGATCTTAATCTCTAAAAAAATTTATAGCACAGTATTGTTTTTTTAATTATGTGTTTTCATACTGTAGCTACGGGTTAATTGTAAAATTATTCTCATAATACTTGTTACATTTCCACCAATACCCAGTGTGCGAGAAAAGCATACGTCATCCCTCTCTCAGCACTTCATGTTGATTTTTTATGATTTGATGAAATAGTTTACTTTGCTTGACTGACTGGTATAAATATGAAATTGTATGTGTTTGTTGTACTAATATTACAATGTTTTAGGGAGCTGTCAAGTGTGCATATAGTAATGTGATATATCAATTTCAGTTTGATTCTCTCAGTTACTTTGTAAACTGGTAACTTTACCTTTGGAGGTAGCATGTGACAGTTATTGAATGTTAGAACTCTGCCCTGTGCTGTTTATTTGCTGCCTGTGATATTTTTGTTTGGCATCCCCATTTGAAAAATAGTAATGTTGAGCAACCACAAATCCCTGTCTTTACTTTATTCCATACAGGAAGATCTGCAAATGGAGGTTAGCGCAGGTGTTCTTGTGGATGGAGGTGTGGGTAGTGTTATTCACCAGACCTTTGTTGATGATGATCCTTTGAGAGTGGCAGTTTGTATTCTACTCCTGTAAAGGTCTGTCTAAGATTGTGAGTGTATTGAAGATAGTGATACTGCCGTTCTGCTGTGAGCAGTGAGATCACTGTTTTTTGTTACGTATTGATATGTAGTGTAGCTCTGGTAAAAGTGGGTTTATGCTGTTTGCTGGATTTTCCATTGCAAGCTGCTGTTGATAACAATTCACGTAATAAATCCTGGGAAGTCAACATGATGATTCATGAGTGAGATGATTCTCATTCATGATTTCATATGGTTCATAACTAAAGTTAGCTGGTATTTTGTTACATAGGGTTAGAATTTAAACACCTTGCATATTTTCACGAGATCAAAAATAAGACATACAGATAGGTTATTGTAGTGACATACGTATGTTTAGGGCTACACTACACTTCTACCTGTTATGACATTCTCATTTTCATGTTGAGATTTGTTGACTTCGACAACTTGCAAACAGATTATCACATCAGGTTACCTTCCATTTGGAAAGTGGATGCACTCAGTGACTGTATGTGACTTATAAATTGTAGAGTGTGGCAATCAGTCGTCCTTTTTAGATTTTATTATGCAAGTCCAGGTTACGTCTAGTAGCTAGCCATTCTCAATGTGCTATTTTTTATTCTCAACCAACCAATGTGTTCTCCACAGCGGGTACCTACTGTATACAGTAGTATAGTCACATCTGCGCAGACAAATAATAGTGTGTGGACAAAAGAGCGTCCTAAATCGTTGCACTGACTGACGCCCAAACAACAGGGACTTGCATGCATTGAGAAAAAAAATAGCACATTGAGAATGGATAGCTACTAGCCGAAATCTGGATTTGCATAGTAAAATCTAAAAAGGACGACTGATTGCTGCACTCTATAATTTATAAGATTATCGCATTCCAACTTAGCCTAGGCTTTGAGCTAAACTGTAACTTAGACCTCATGCTGTGCTACAGGTCAGTCTGTCACAATAACCAGATTTTTTGCTGACACATTCCAAAGTAACCTAGGCCTCAGGCTTCACTACACATCATACAGTCAGCACATCTTGGTTTTTCCAGTCACCAGAGAAATACAAAAATCAGTAAGCAAACCTAAATTTGATAATAACGAGCGTAGTAAAAGTTATTCTGTCACTCTCCATATCGAAAACAAATGTATACAATTAATACCTTCTGCAAAGAAATTAGTCATCATCATCATTTAAGACTGATTATGTCTTTCAGCGTTCAGTCTGGAGCATAGCCCCCCTTATAACATTCCTCCATGATCCCCTATTCAGTGCTAACATTGGTGCCTCTTCTGATGTTAAACCTACTACTTCAATATCATTCTGAACCGAATCCAGGTACCTTCTCCTTGGTCTGCCCCGACTCCTCCTACCCTCTACTGCTGAACCCATGAGTCTCTTGGGTAACCTTGCTTCTCCCATGTGTATAACAAGACCCCACCATCTAAGCCTGTTCACCCTGACTGCTATATCTATAGAGTTCATTCCCAGTTTTTCTTTGATTTCCTCATTGTGGACACCGTCCTGCCATTGTTCCCATCTACTAGTACCTGCAATCATCCTAGCTACTTTCACATCCGTAACCTCAACCTTGTTGATAAGGTAACCTGAATCCACCCAGCTTTCGCTCCCATACAACAAAGTTGGTCGAAAGATTGAACGGTGCACGGATAACTTAGTCTTGGTACTGACTTCATTCTTGCAGAAGAGAGTAGATCGTAGCTGAGCGCTCACTGCATTAGCTTTGCTACACCTCGCTTCCAGTTCTTTCACTATGTTGCCGTCCTGTGAGAATATGCATCCTAAGTTCTTGAAACCGTCCACCTGTTCTAACTTTGTTCCTCCTATTTGGCACTCAGTCCGTTTATATTTCTTTCCCACTGACATTACTTTCGTTTTGGAGATGCTAATCTTCATACCATAGTCCTTACATTTCTGATCTAGCTCTGAAATATTACTTTGCAAACTTTCAATTGAATCTGCCATCACAACTAAGTCATCCGCATATGCAAGACTGCTTATTTTGTGTTCACATATCTTAATCTCACCCAGCCAGTCTATTGTTTTCAACATATGATCCATAAATAATATTAACAACAGCGGAGACAGGTTGCAGCCTTGTCTTACCCCTGAAACTACTCTGAACCATGAACTCAATTTACCGTCAACTCTAACTGCTGCCTGAATGTCCATGTAAAAACCTTTAATTGCCTGCAAAAGTTTGCCTCCTATTCCATAATCTTGTAGAACAGACAATAACTTCCTCCTAGGAGCCCGGTCATATGCCTTTTCTAGATCTATAAAGCATAGATACAATTCCCTGTTCCACTCATAACACTTCTCCATTATTTGCCGTAAGCTAAAGATCTGGTCCTGACAACCTCTAAGAGGCCTAAACCCACACTGATTTTCATCCAATTGGTCCTCAACTAATACTCGCACTTTCCTTTCAACAATACCTGAGCAGATTTTACCCACAACGCTGATTAAAGAGATACCTCTGTAGTTGTTACAATCTTTTCTGCTTCTGTGTTTAAAGATTGGTGTGATTACTGGTTTTTTCCAGTCTGATGGAACCTGTCCCGACTCCCAGGCCAATTCACTTATCCTGTGTAGCCATTTAAGACCTGACACTCCACTGTATTTGATGAGTTCCGACTTAATTTCATCCACCCCAGCTGCTTTAATGCATTGCAACCTATTGACCATTTTCTCCACTTCCTCAAATGTGATCCTATTTCCATCATCATTCCTATCCCATTCTACCTCAAAATCTGAAACATTACTGATCGTATTTTCACCTACATTGAGCAACTCTTCAAAATATTCCCTCCATCTGCCCAAGGCATCCACAGGATTCACCAGCAGTTTTCCTGACCTGTCCAAAATATTTGTCATTTCCTTCTTACCTCCCTTTCGAAGACTGCTAATTACACTCCAGAATGGTTTTCCAGCAGCTTGACCCATAGTCTCCAACCTGTTTCCAAAGTCTTCCCAAGATTTCTTCTTGGATGCTGCAGTTATCTGTTTGGCTTTGTTTCTTTCTTCAACGTAACTTTCTCTGTCTACCTGAGTCCTAGTATGTAGCCATTTTCGATACGCCTTCTGTTTCCTTTTACAGGCTGCCTTGACTGTGTCATTCCACCAAGCTGTTTGCTTCATCCTACTTTTACACACTACTGTTCCAAGATATTCTTTAGCCACTTCTAGTACTGCATCCCTGTACCTTGTCCATTCCTTTTCCAATGACTGTAATTGACTACATTCAACTAACTGGTACCTTTCTGAGATCGCTGTTATGTACTTGTGCCTGATTTCCTTATCCTTAAGTTTCTCCACTCTTATCCTCCTACATATGGCCCTGACCTCCTGCGCTTTCGGCCTCACAATTCCAATTTCACTGCAGATTAAATAATGATCAGTGTCATCAAAGAATCTCCTGAATACACGTGTGTCCCTCACAGCCTTCCTGAATTCCTGATCTGTTATTATATAGTCAATGACAGATCTGGCTCCCCTGCCTTCCCAAGTATACCGGTGAATGTTCTTATGTTTAAAAAAGGAGTTTGCGATTACTAAGCCCATACTGGCACAGAAATCCAAGAGTTGTTTCCCGTTCCTGTTGGCCTCCATATCCTCTCCAAATTTACCCATAACCTTTTCATACCCTTCTGTTCGATTTCCAATCCTGGCGTTAAAATCACCCATGAACAGAACACTGTCCTTGTCCTTTACTCTAACAACTACATCACTGAGTACTTCGTAAAAACTATCCATCTTATCTTGATCTTCACAATGCGAATATACTGACACAATCCTAATTTTCTTGCTACACACTGTCAAATCTATCCACATCAGTCGTTCGTTTACATACCTTATTGCAACTACGCTGGGTTCCATTTCTTTCCTGATGTAAAGCCCTACACCCCATTGTGCTATTCCTGCTTTGACTCCTGACAGGTAGACCTTGTATTCTCCCACTTCCTCTTCTCTCTCACCTCATACCCGAATGTCATTAACTGCTAAAACGTCCAGTCCTTATTTTACTAGCAGCCTCTGCCAGCTCTACCTTCTTCCCAGAGTAGCCCCCATTGATATTAATAGCTCCCCATCTCATTACCATTTGTTTGCCAGGTCGTATCTTAGGAGTCCCTGGTTTTTCAGTTAGAGGTGGGACTCCGTCACCTCCAAAGGTCTGAGGCATTTTGCTCTGATTGTTGCCAGCATCATATTTAAAGTACCAGGGAAGCAGGTTGCTAACCTTATTTGCCCCGAGTCCCATTGGGTTTTACACCTAACGGCTGAGGGACTAACCGGTGGATTTGGTAGTCTTTGCCGTATGAGCACAAAAGTGACCACGACTCAGAATATGTCCGTGATGCCCAGCATTATTCCAAAGTAACTGGGTTCTCGACTGTAGGGACCACTTGCGTTGCCCGTGGTTCATGAGCTAGGACATGACTACAGGAACCCACACCATGAACCACAAAAGAAATCAGTATATTCAGCAATTCTTATTGGCTACTGTGTATTTGCCTACTGTATACTATCACTTGACTGACGAGTATCAATATCAACGAATTGCATCATTCGCACACAGTGCAAATCCTCCAACACTGCAAGTTCGCTTACCCATAACCCCCAGTCTGTGTTGCATTGGAAGGTCATCATTTCTTTAAGTAGAGAAAGCCAGTGACTATGCAATAACCAATGATTTTTTAATACATTGCACATTCTGCCATTACATATACATCTGTGAGAAGTACAATGTTCCCACTGTAGTTTGGTATTTTCAGATTCTTAATGTGTCTGAAGGGACAGAGCACTGAAAGACCTGAGTCGAAACAAGGCTCCGGGAGTAGACAACATTCCATTAGAACTACTGATGGCCTTGGGAGAGCCAGTCCTGACAAAACTCTACCATCTGGTGAGCAAGATGTATGAGACAGGCGAAATACCGTCAGACTTCAAGATGAATCCAATCCCAAAAAAGCAGGTGTTGACAGATGTGAAAATTACCGAACTATCAGTTTAATAAGTCACAGCTGCAAAAAACTAACACGAATTCTTTACAGACGAATGGAGAAACTGGTAGAAGCCGACCTCGGGGAAGATCAGTTTGGATTCCGTAGAAATATTGGAACACATGAGGCAATACTGACCTTAGGACTTATTTTAGAAGAAAGATTAAGGAAAGGCAAAGCTTTCGACAATGTTGACTGGAATACTCTCTTTCAAATTCTAAAGGTGGCAGGGGTAAAATACAGGGAGCGAAAGGCCATTTACAATTTGTACAGAAACCAGATGGCAGTTATAATAGTCGAGGGGCATGAAAGGGAAATAGTGGTTGGGAAGGGAGTGAGACAGGGTTGTAGCGTCTCCCCGATGTTATTCAATCTGTATATTGAGCAAGCAGTAAAGGAAACGAAAGAAAAATTCGGAGTAGGTATTAAAATCCATGGAGAAGAAATAAAAACTTTGAGGTTTGCCGATGACATTGTAATCCTATCAGAGACAGCAAAGGACTTGGAAGAGCAGTTGAGCGAAATGGACAGTGTCTTGAATGGAGGATATAAGATGAACATCAATAAAAGCAAAACGAGGACAATGGAATGTAGTCGAATTAAGTCGGGTGATGTTGCGGGAATTAGATTAGGAAGTGAGACACTTAAAGTAGTAAAGGAGTTTTGCTATTTGGGGAGCAAAATAACTGATGATGATGGTCAAAGTAGAGAAGATATAAAATGTAGACTGGCAATGGCAAGGAAAGCATTTCTGAAGAAGAGAAATTTGTTAACGTTGAGTATAGATTTAAGTGTCAGGAAGTCGTTTCTGAAAGTATTTGTGTGGAGTGTAGCCATGTATGGAAATGAAACGTGGACGATAAATAGTTTGGACAAGAGGAGAATAGAAGCTTTCGAAATGTGGTGCTACAGAAGAATGCTGAAGATTAGATGGGTAGATCGCATAACTAATGATGAAGTATTGAATAGAATTGGGGAGAAGAGAAGTTTTTGGCACAACTTGACAAAAAGAAGAGACCGGTTCGCAGGACATGTTCTGAGGCATCAAGGGATCACAAATTTAGCTTTGGAGGGCAGCGTGGAGGGTAAAAATCGTAGAGGGAGACCAAGAGATGAATACACTAAGCAGATTCAGAAGGATGTGGGTTGCAGTAAGTACTGGGAGATGAAGAAGCTTGCACAGGATAGGGTAGCATGGAGAGCTGCATCAAACCAGTCTCAGGACTGAAGACCACAACAACAACAACTGAAGGTACTAATAACAGCAGTATCCCTGCCCAATAATCCCTTGTGCCTTGAAAGTCCCATTAACAAGCTTGTCGGTTTTTGTTTTGATGATGCTTTTGTGTCAACCATTGGCTGTGTTTTGAGGCTCTTATCTTCCCTGTGTTGTTGATGTTTGATGTCTATTGGTGCATACTGCATTGGTTAATAATTCCAAATTAAGATCTTGGAATCTAACTATTCCGATAGATACTTTATAAGAGGAATAACTAATAATGCACACCAACAACAGACATTCGTGGGTGAAATAATATGTAAAATAAAGGTTAAATGATGATGGCGTCCTCTTGGGTAAAATATTCCGGAGGTAAAATAGTCCCCCATTCAGATCTCCGGGTGGGGACTACTCAGGAGGACGTTGTTATCAGGAGAAAGAAAACTGGCATTCTACGCATCGGAGCGTGTAATGTCAAATCCCTCAGTCAGGCAGTAGGTTAGAAAATTTAAAAAGGGAAATGGATAGGTTGAAGATAGATATAATGGGAATTAGTGAAGTTCGGTGGCAGGAGGAACAAGACTTCTGGTCAGGTGAATACAGGGTTATAAATACAAAATCAAATAGGGGTAATGCAGGAGTAGGTTTAATAATGAATAGGAAATTAGGAATGCGGGTAAGCTACCACAAACAGCATAGTGAACGCATTATTGTGGCCAAGATAGACATGAAGCCTACACCTACTACAGAAGTACTAGTTTATATGCCAACTAGCTCTGCAGATGATGAAGAAATTGATGAAATGTATGATGAGATAAAAGAAGTTATTCAGATAGTAAAGGGAGAGGAAAATGTAATAGTCATGGGTGACTGGAACTCGATAGTAGGAAAAGGAAGAGAAGGAAATGTGGTAGGTGAATATGGAATGGGTGGAAGGAATGAAAGTGGAAGCTGCCTGGTAGAATATTGCACAGAGCATAACTTAATCATAGTTAACACTTGTTTCAAGAATCGTAAAAGGAGAATGTATACATGGAAGAAGCCTTGTGATACTGGATGGTCTCAGATAGATTATATAATGGTTAAGACAGAGATTCAGAAACTAGGTTTTAAATTGTAAGACATTTCCAGGGGCAGATGTGGACTCCGACCACAATCTATTGGTTACGAACTGTAGATTAAAACTGAAGAAACTGCAAAAAGGTAGGAATTTGAGGAGATGGGACCTGGATAAACTGAAAGAACCAGAGGTTGTAGAGAGCTTCAGGGAGAGCATTAGGGAACGATTGACAAGAATGGGGGAAAGAAATGCGGTAGAAGAAGAATGGGTACCTTTGAAAGATGAAATGATGAAGGTAGCAGAGGATCAAGTAAGTAAAAAGATGAGGGCTAATAGAAATCCTTGGGTAACAGAAGATATATTAAATTTAATTGATGAAAGGAGAAAATATATAAATGCAGTAAATGAAGGAGGCAAAAAGGAATACAAACGTCTCAAAAATGATATCGACAGGAAGTGCAAAATGGCTAAGCAGGGATGGCTAGAGGACAAATGTAAGGATGTAGAGGCACCTATCACTAGGGGTAAGATAGATAATACCTACAGGGAAATTAAAGAGACCTTTGGAGAAAAGAGAACCACTTGCATGAGTATCAAGAGCTCAGATGGAATCCCAGTTTTAAGCAAAGAAGGGAAAGCAGAAAGGTGGAAGGAGTATATAGAGGGTCTATACAAGGGCGATGTTCTTGAGGACAATATTATAGAAATGGAAGAGGCTGTAGATGAAGATGAAATGGGAGATATGATACTGCATGAAGAGTTTGACAGTGCACTGCGAAGTCGAAAGAAGGCCCTGGGAGTAGACAACATTCCATTAGAACTACTGATAGCCTTTGGAGAGCCAGCCCTGACAAAACTCTACCATCTGGTGAGCAAGATGTATGAGACAGGCGAAATACCCTCAGACTTCAAGATGAATCCAATCCCAAAGAAAGCAGGTGTTGACAGATGTGAAAATTACCGAACTATCAGTTTAATAAGTCACAGCTGCAAAATACTAACACAAATTCTTTACAGCCGAATGTAAAAAACTGGTAGAAGCTGACCTCGGGGAAGATCTGTTTGGATTCCGCAGAAATGTGGGAACAGGTGAGGCAATACTGACCCTACAACTTATCTTAGAAAATAGATTAAGGAAAGGCAAACCTATGTTTCTTGCATTTGTAGACTTAGAGAAAGCTTTCGACAATGTTGACTGGAATACTCTCTTTCAAATTCTGAAGGTGGCAGGGGTAAAATACAGGGAGCGAAGGGCTATTTACAATTTGTACAGAAAGCAGATGGCAGTTACAAGAGTCGAGGGACATGAAAGGGAAGCAGTGGCTGGGAAGGGAGTGAGACAGGGTTGTAGCCTCTCCCCGATGCTATTCAATCTGTATATTGAGCAAACAGTAAAGGAAACAAAAGAAAAATTCGGAGTAGGAATTAAAATCCATGGAGAAGAAATAAAAACTTTGAGGTTCGCCGATGACATTGTAATTCTGTCAGAGACAGCAAAGGACCTGGAAGAGCAGCTGAATGGAATGGACAGTGTCTTAAAAAGAGGACATAAGATGAACATCTACAAAAGCAAAACGAGGATAATGGACTGTAGTCAAATTAAATCGGGTTATGCTGCGGGAATTAGATTAGGAAATGAGACACTTAAAGTAGTAAAGGAGTTTTGCTATTTGGGGAGCAAAATAACTGATGATGGTGAAAGTAGAGAGGATATAAAATGTAGACTGGGCATGGCAAGGAAAGCGTTTCTGAAGAAGAAAAATTTGTTTACATCGAGTATAGATGTAAGTGTGAGGAAGTCGTTTCTGAAAGTATTTGTATGGAGTGTAGCCATGTATGGAAGTCAAATGTGGACGATAAATAATTTAGACAAGAAGAGAATAGAAGCTTTCAAAGTGTGGTGCTACAGAAGAATGCTGAAGATTAGATGGGTAGATCACATAACTAATGAGGAGGTATTGAATAGAATTGGGGAGAAGAGAAATTTGTGGTGCATCTTGACTAGAAGAAGGGATTGGTTGGTAGGGCATATTCTGAGGCATCAAGGGATCACCAATTTAGTATTGGAGGGTAAAAATCGTAGAGGGAGACCAAAAGATCAATACACTAAAACAGATTCAGAAGGATGTAGGTTGCAGTAAGTACTGCGAGATGAAGAAGCTTGCACAGGATAGAGTAGCTTGGAGAGCTGCATCAAACCAGTCTCTGGACTGAAGACAATTTCCAGTTTCCTGTCCAAGTTTACCTAGCAGTCTCGTCAATAGTTTTGCACTAGAATATAAGACTTCTCTCTGAATGCTAGACAGAAATGCATAGTCAGTATGGATATAATTTTTGCTTCAAGTATTGTGGTTGTGTATTTCATAATTCAACCTAAATTCACTCTCTTTATTGGTCACAGAAACAATCAGTGAGTGCATGTATTACCATGTAAGTGTGATAGTTCAAAGATTCCTGGAGAGGATAAATGTTGCCATTTAAAAATATGCTTTAAATCCATGTGGGTCATTCAAGATAGTTGTCTGCTTCTGAGTATTTCTAATGCTTTGGAATTATATGCACTGAGTGATGGATATGAATGTTGTCATCTTCTAAGATTCAGTAGGCTGACAATTTTACTGTCCCTGTAAAGAAAATGTGTGACCATGAATACCTGCATTGGTAGCAAATTGATATGGCCCTTTCGATTTAGCAAAATTTTATACCCATCCAAAGAAACCTTTTCAATGTCATTAAAATGTTCTCGGAACATCAGAATTTCCTTAAGCTTTCACCATGCATTTGTCACAAAAGGCATCTTGAAATCTAAAATAGAATAGTGGACATGCAGTTCGATATATGATGCATCTGCCCAGATAAGTGATTTTCAGTCCTCTAGTAATATTTCTCTGCCTTCTGTAGTCATGGAGCTGTATAGGCATCAGGGAATATGGGTCTCTTGTTTGCAACTCTTCTGGATTCCCATGTAATACAGTTTGATTCGAAAAGTTCATTCAAATATATGCCAGGAATGACAAGCACAGAAGTCATGCAGCAGTTATTGTCTCACTGCTACATAGCAATGGGTTTGGAGATGGGGCAGAGGCGTGGGCTGTTGTATTGTCTTTCAGCTGCTGTGCTCAGGATAATTTTTTGTGGACCTAAATGTTTGCTATTGCTGATGATCACACAGTACATTCTGTGTAGTCCACTGGCAGTTCCTTCCATATGTATTCTATTGTTCCACCATTGATAACCTTGTGTAGGCAATTATACAGGGTGGAGAAAAATTGTGTCACAAAATTTTAACCTTGGATAGCTAATGCCAGTATTGAAACTACAGAAACTCAGCATCACACACTTCGATTGGCCGTAGAATTGCCCTTTTGCCAGTTGCTCTGGACAACGCATGACCGCGAATGCTTTGCCTACCGGAGATCGCAATTTATCCAAGGCTCAGTGGTGGTTGCGTCAGCCTTCCACTCTGGGGGCCTGGTGGCGAATCCGCCGGAGTCCCGACACATCCATTGTAGTTTCATGATAAGACATACCAGGAACGAACCTGTCAACAGCTGTTAGTTTGCGTACAGAAAATCTTTTACAAATTGTGCCAGCCTTGAAAAGAGCCATTTTTGTAGCTAGGACATTGTTTACTTAAAGCAGGTGCTCGAACTGGCAACCCTCTGACACGACACAAGCTTGGTAATGTCGAACGATGTTTTGCCAAACTCTTTCAAAGATTCCTGGCATTGCCCTGATGTGATTGGCGGCATGTTGAATGCGATTCATTAATTCCTCTTCATTTCTATGTGGTCTGCATCTGGGTGGGTGAACTAGAACCTTGAAGAACCCCCACAGGAAAAAGTCTGCTGGCATGAGGTCTGGTGATCGCAGGGGCCATGTGTCCTACAGGCACCACTGTCTATTACCTGGCTGTTGAAGAGTTCATTTAAATATCTGCGCACAGCACGACTTACGTGTGGGTGCCGCGTCACGCTGCAACCCCATGCATAGCCATATGCCCAGGGGAACATCTTCCAGGAGGCTGGGTAGGGTTTCTTGTTAAAAGTGAAGGTAATTTAGCCCGTTAAGTTGAAGAGGTAGACGGAGTGGTCCAGTCAGATGGTCACCCACAATGCCTGCCCAAATATTGAATGAAAATCGTTCGTGGTGTCCATGGATGTACTTGATGTGAGGATTTCCCCTTGTCCAGTGATGAATGTTTCCAGTGTTGTAAAGGCCGTGTTCATAGTTTGCCACAGGGTTTAGGTCTTGGACAGGGTAGAAACTAAATGGATGCTGGTCGTCATCCCTCAAAACCTCCCAGACTAACTGATATTGTGTCCAACCTCTTGAGCACTTGTTGTAGGTGCTTCCTCGAAGAGCTACGGAACAGTCTCTTCAAATGCAGCATCCCGTCGTGTTCGAAGTCTTCCAGCATCACCATGATATCCCGCTAATGAGCCTGTTTCATCAAGGTGTCAGTGAATTGCTGTATATGATTGTGGGGATGGGTGGCGTCTTGCTGGGTACTGTTCCTTACACAACCGTTGAACTTAATGCGCATTACTGTCAGCTAGTCCATACACAGAAATCATATCTCGTTCTTTAAATTAATACTGTGCCACCATGCCTACTGTGTGACTACATCGCAGGTGATGTGTGTGTGCTCCGAAGCGAAGCTTACATGTGAATGCCTCTGAGGTGACATGGAGACAAACCGAAAGACCTATTCAACACGTGTGCATATCATGTTGGGGCAATGACGGGGCAAGGGACATTTGTACGTGTAAACCGACAACCATAGTGTTGCCCGTCAGCTGACAAATCGCAACAGGGCAATCCCACAGCCAATCAGAGCGGGTGGTGCCAAGTTTCCGTAGTTTAAAAATTGTGCGTTGTTGATCTACACAACATAAGTAATTTTGGTTCCTACTGGCATCAGCTATCCAAAGTTAAAATTTCGTAACACAATTTTTGTACACCCTGTATATTATTCTTTCTTATGCAGGCAACATTTGTAGACACGCTTCTTGATCCTGAGAACGCTTATGAAAATGCAAGGAAGCGTAATGCACTTGGATAGTTTTACCTGTGATACTATGAAGTATATATTCCCTCTTTTTTTATGGTCTGTCATGTCACAGTGGTATTTTGATAATGAGTCTTGATTCAAACAGGAGAATGGTGTCCCACTGAGCAGTATCCTTAACATCTGCATACTTACTAGCATAGTCAGTGTCTCAACTTCCATGACAAGGAAGACAGTACAGTGTTCCCTATTTGTGAATGATGCAACACAACACATTAGTTACAACTCACATAACATAGTTTAGACAATTGGATGCTATGAATTGAATTTGGATATTTTACACAAAGGAATGCTTGCATGATATACATTATTTGCCTTGGCCTGCCTTGAAAATAAGTGTGACATACCTGCCTATTTTAAAATAATTATCAGTTGTGAAAGCAGTTTTCATTAATAATTGAAACTCACGTGTCATTGGTAACAAATATCAGTCATATCACAATCATCATCAGACATGCCTCCGGAATGCAAAAAAAAAATTAATATTGGATAGTAACCGGTACCAAAATCATAAAATTTATCTACATAATAAAGTGTGGATATATGATCATAATAAAATAGAAAAGGCTTTTACACCATTAGGTGGTGAGCAGAGGCGATGAGTGGAGCACTGGTAAATGTTGGAAGACACCTCCGGCAACTGTGAAATAGTGTCAGAATGCTGCATATTATAAAGGGGAAGCTCTGCCCATCACCTACTGCATGACTTTGTTGGGAGCTAATAGTGCTTAACATACAATGATAACACGTGAAAACTGAACATATCAATCTAGATACAAATAGAATGTGATGTGAAAGATTACATAAATGTAAGGTGTCCATAGTAGTAAATACTTTATGTTTGTAAAACATAACTACAAACATGCATAAACAACCAATGGAATTAGTTGTAAAAATGCTAAAGTGCCATCTGTGGGAGATGTGTGACCATTCAAACTAAGGTGTGGAAGCAAACATAAGCATAGAGACACGAGCTGTTGCCGTGGAGGTGGTAGTGTGCCACAGGTGTCCTCTGACACTTGTCAGTGCTCAGCTCATTGTCTCTGCTCAGTGCCTAATTGTATTAAAACTTTCCATTTTGTTGGGATTGTGTTTTATTATGTAGATGAACTGTATAATTTTTGCACCTGTTACCCTCTAAGGAGAATTATTTTCTTGCATTCCCGAGACATGGTCTGATGATCTAGATGCAACTGAAATTATTTAGCGCTGACATGTATTTTTAATAAAAATTGTGATTGAGACTGATTATTACTTCAGATTATCTGATCAGATCGCTGCTTTTCCAATAATGCTTTCGAAACTTATATCTGCCGTGTTACTGGGCCTTATTTTTGGCAGTAAGCTCTCTTATTTACAACACCTGATTAATACAAAAATAATTACTCATTTAATAACTATGCTGTGTAAACAAAACCCCAGAGTGAAGTTATTTTGTGTACTCACGAGAGAAAACTTGACAGGAAATGTGATGGAGGTATAGTCTGTCTGAAAAATGAAAAATGAGCAGCACTTGTGGTGGGTGAAGTTGCCTTTCCCAGAAGAAAGGTGTGGCTGCCTTTCAGGATGACTTAGAATCAATTTCACCCCTAGCATTGTAAAAACGTGTGCAGAGATTCTTGTAGATACTGTCCATATATGTTTCTTGCTTTAGCATCATACCCAAATGAACATTTCTTGTAATTTATGAATTATTAGTTGAATTATATTAACTACTTCTTTGTGTGGCCATTCATATTAGGGTACATGTTCTCTCCCAAGCCACATTATTAAAAAAAAAAAAAAAACCAGGATTGTTACTCTGAAATGGTCAGATAATGAAACACCAAAATTGAGCTGCTGCTGTAATAACTTGATGGTAAGAGGAAAACCTCTACTCTTTCTACCTTTCTTTCAAATGAGATTTTAGAACCTTGCCAGTAGTATGCTAAACCACTAATCCAGCACAAGTAAACACAACACCTCGTTAAATTTCTATGAGCAGCTCGGTGGGAATAGTAATAACCACTCAGATATGCAGCATTCTAAATCAGTAACAAAACAGTCGCTCTAAACATGTTTTGTGGAGCAGCCAAAGCACACAGTGATACACTCTTGCTCTGTATCAGGTTTCACTTTCATGTCAAGTGAACTCCATATCAAGCTTGACTTTCACGGCAAGCAAGCAACTAAAATGGAATGGGAAACAACATGTTGTAAGGGTCAATCTGTACCAAGTGGTCTAGCACTGGTTGCTTGACCATATGAGAAAAATTTTATATTTGCTGAGTGAATTCCCCCAAAATATATTTTTTAAAAAATTTATTGTTTATTATTTTGAAATGGCGACCATATTTGTTCCAGGCCGCATGAGTTTTTTCGTATTTGCAAGCATCTACATTTTTTTACAATTATTCAGTTGTGGATTGTCCTAAGCCTTTCAGATAAAATGAATTTAGTCCAACACGCTCTGGGCTACAAATTAACATCATTATCACTTAGGTGAACGTATTCTTTAATATATTTTTGATAGTTCAAAGTTATCAGCCACAAATTTAAAAAACTCAATTTTTGAACTGTAGTTTTCCAAATAAAGATTAATTTCTCAGCTTTAATATTTTTTCTGGTATTACACTGTATAGTATAGTTACTTTTTATAGAGTATCAATGGTGAGCAGCTTACACTTTAAAAAATACACTATTTTAAAAAATATTCTTTTTTTTTAATTTTTCCATTTTGTGGCCTGCAATAGCTTTGTTGGGGGACCAGATAAAAACCTGAAAACTTACCAGTTAATGGGCCTTTATGATATCAAACTTCAGTACAAATTTCAACTTGGTTTCTAATGTATCTCTATTAGTGTGCACCCACTGTTTGAACTCAATGGTATCATTTGGATCACTGTCTTCAAAACTACTTTCTAAAAACTGTTCCAGTAGTTCTTTTCGCGGACAGATTTCACAGCGATGAAGGATGCTGTCTTTGGATTCCAAATCACACACTGTTTTAGCAGTTAGACTCTGATAATCTTCTTTAATTGGAGTCTTGCAAGCATCAGTTTCATATTTTGGTGTAAAGTGCAAACATAGACTGAGTGGGTTCCTTCAGCACCCACAGTGATGCACCATTTTGGCCTCGATTAGCAAAATTTGGAAAATACAATTTCAGGCCCATGCTGAAGTTGATATGCAGCGATCATTTCTTTCCTTCTATTCTAATTGACACACAGTCTTTTTTACCTGGACAAATTCGGCTAAATTCTTCATTCTGAAAAAATGTTACCACTCTTTCTTTTACGGCATCTGGAATCTTCTTGCCACACTTGTTCTTTGGCAGAGCTAATACACCATTTTCTGCCTGTAACTTCCTACCATCCTCTCTGAAACACCAAATTCTTGCATTGTCTCTTTTATAGTCCAGCTTTGTGGTACTAATGTCAGTATTTGCAATTTTTTAGGCTGCCTTGACAATTGCAACTTCTCTTTCAATTCTTTAATCAGCTGCTTATAATCTTCACAATCAGGACATTTCTTGTAATTGTACTAGGTGTTTGAAGATCTTTTGGGGCGAATCTTCCAGCAGCAGCATTGTTATTCACAATTGCCTCTTGAGCTTCGCTTATTTTTTGTTTTGCATGACCTTTCACATGCCTTTCTGATGCTCTCTGAAATTTTAGAGGGGAGACCCGAAAAGCAGTTAGACTTGAATCGATTAATACTTCTGGATATGCTTCGTCTTCTGACTGGTTTGAAGTTGATTGTGATTTTTCTGCTTTCTTTGCTAAAAATTGTTTTTTGCAAGTTGGACAGATCTTCTGACCAGGTTTCACATTGCTCTTAGTCACGGCTTGCAATTTTTTTGTTGTTTTAACATTGACAATCCATAAACCCTTTTTAACAGAATGGTTCTGTGCACCAAAAGGATTACAAGATCTTTGTAGAAAGTCATATTTGTCCACAAGTATTGCATTTTCAGTAAGGCATATCTCACTTCTTTGGTTTAGTAATTCCTGTTGCTCTACTGAAAATTCTTTGATTAGAATGAAGCCTTGTTGATGTGTGTGTGTTTTCAGATGACATGCAGAATTATCTGCAAGGCCAATGACACATGGTACTGAAACCTCGTTGATATCCATTACACTACAATTAAATTTAAGTGCCCATTTGCTGTTTGTATCAATATTAGATAAAGCAGAAGTGATGTATATTTCCAACTGAAAAATATTAAACAATCATAGATAAAGGGAATTTCCTTGAGAATACAACAGAAAAAAATTAAATAACCTGATAAACATTTCTAAAGAGTCACCCTGTATCTTGAAATAATTTTTACTAAAAAGATGTTTATCCAGTAATGACAACACACTTCACATCATTTAATAAGGCACACACAACATCTGAACACACTTCACTACACAACATTGTGCTTCAGACTGATTGTTGAAGCATGTTACCAAACTCTACTGTTGACACTAAACTGGTCTGTTTCCAAAATAAAAACAACTTTTTCTGATCAGACAAGGTGAGCTCAGTTATTATTTGAGCAATCTCCATGCCAATTGCGGAGCTTTATGACATACTGACAGGTTGCAGATAATTAAAGTATCAGCTTCAGAAAGTTATTCTTTCAGTAGATACAAGGCAATAAAGTATAGTCAAAATTTGGTATGTCAAGATTTATGAGCCACTTTGATAGCACACTATGATGAATTTACCATAGTCTGACCCTTTGTTTTACAGCTAAGCTTTTGTACCCAGAAAGTTGAACAGGATCACAAAGTTTCAACATGACACATCTCTTAGATCCTGAGTAATGGTAAATCAAAGTTGATCATTTATTCATTTAAATCGCAATGTCGAGAAATGTAATGTAATGAAAATATAAGTTTGTTTGTTCTTAAATGCAAAGTCTCCAAAATAAAAACAATTTTTCTGATCAAACAAGGTGAGCTCTTTTCAATGGTGCCGAGAAAAATTTGAGTGACCCCTTTTGCGATATGACCTTTTTGAAAGTGAGTCAAAATTGACTGATTAAATTTTTTTAGCACACTTGGAACTTCGATAACTCAGTTATTATTTGAGCAATCTGGGTACCACTTGCAGAGCTTTATGACATGCTGGCAGGCTGCAGATAACTAAAGTATTAGCTTCAGAAAATTACTCTTTCAGTAGATACAAGGCAATAAAGTATAGCCAAAATTTGGTACGACAAGATTTATGAGCCACTTTGATTGCACACTATGATGAATTTACCGTAGTTTGACCTTTTGTACTACCCAAAAATTTGAACAGGATCACAAAGTTTCAGCACAACAAGTCTCTTAGATCCTGAACAGTGGTAAAACAAAGCTGATCATTTATTCATTTCAGTTGAAATGTCAAAAAACGAGCCTTTACGGAAAGGTGGCTAGTGGCCCCACCATACTACTTATGAAGCTGTAATTTGGCAGTGCTTCATGTAAGGTCTATATGTACATCCTGTAAAAATTTCATCGAAATTGGAGATGGTCGAGTGGGGACCTTCAGGCCACTTGCCATGGAATGACCCATTTGCAAGTTCAGTGCAATGCTACACAACACTAGTCATTTGCTGTTGTTATGACTACTCTCTGCATACTCATCACTCTACTTGCAGGCAGTGCACAGGCCTTCTTAACCTAGGTGGCATTGCCATCGCCCACTACTATCCCTGGTACAGGTATTTCTCTGGACTCCCCCCCCCCCCCCCCTCCCCCCCAGTCACATTGGAATATCAGGAAAGGAGGCAAAGGTCGTTTGGCCAAGGAGGCTATCAAAAAGGATATCTTAAAATTGGAGACACCAGGTCCGGACTTTTGGATGTCCTATCCTAATGATAGCAAGTGTCCTGGAATAGAAAGTGATATGCTGTAGCTGCCACCAAGCAGCTAAGTATGATAAAGAAACCCATGCATGGATGTTTTTGTTCAGAAAACCTGACTTCACATTACCCTCACAAGAATGTCCTATTCTTAAAAAAGCCATTCCACATTATTGCAGTTATAGCACTAATTTATCAGTGGCACACATTTTAAGGATGTGTCTGACTCCATTAAATATGATAAAGCAAACCTAGAAGCTAGCTGACTTACCTTCAGTTTTACTTGGTAACATCCAAGCAGCGAAACTAGTTTTACATTTTGTATGGCAGTGTGGGTTGTGTGATTGTATCTGGAGGCCAGGCAATATGGTGTTGCCAGCCTGAGAGTTGGGGTCTGGTTTCCTCCTGCCATAATCTCATCCCCTGACGGTCTGTGGCTACCTATGGTTGGCTGGCAGACCTGGCTTTGTAACCTTTTGATTTGTTTGTGTTTCTGCATCCATTGTTAGTCCAATGGTCTTCCCTCACTTCTTTGTTCAATTTTATTGATCTCTTGACAGTGCCATTATATTTATAAAATTTACTCTGTTATATGTTACCATTTAAGTTGACAATATACAATTCTAGATTCAACAGTAGTTTGGAGCTTCTTGTATATCCATTCTTTTTCAATTGCAGAAAAGTCACACTGTTCAGCTGACAAAATGTTTTTGTGTTCATCGGGTGCGTGTATTCTGAGAAGATACGTGTGTGATGGTCGAATTGATTGCAAGGATGGAGCTGATGAGTCACCAGTTCATTGTGGTCAGTATACTTACATAATCAATTATAGAATGTGAAAACAACTTTTTTTTCTTTTATAAACCATTGGTTTTGTCAATAAATCCATTAGATTTAGATATTGAAAGGAGATGGGCAAAGTTCACACACAGAAAATGTAATTCAAATGAAGTTATTCTAAGTTAGCTGATTTATGGTGACACACACATTATGATTACTTGTGATAAAACTGATTGGGCAAGTACAAAGTGACTTTGGTGCTTAAGTCACCTTATGGTGGAATATGTTTTGCCAAAACATTTTGTCGAACCCTGTTGCAGAATAAATTGCAGTCCTCCACTATCTACCCTTCAGATTTTGGAACTCTTGGACATTGTGATTTTTAAAACAGATGTTTAGCAATGTGTTTTTAAAATTCCGTAAGCAATGTTTAAGCAATGTTTGCAGTTTACTGTTGACGGAATGTGGAATGTAGTTTACTTGTCTCGTAACGTACAGTTACAAATCAAAGATTTTTGTACTGAAGACATGTCAGATTACTTAAAAAGGTTATAATAATTAACGTTTTTCAGTAGGCATATCTACATTTTTACACATCAACAATTTGACAATAACATATGTAACACTTGTGGTCTTTTTGCAGCTTGCAGTACAATTTATATGCTACATTAACAATTTATTATACAATACATAATCTTTATTGTTTCTTTTCTTTTCAAATTACCAAACAGTCCTGCATGAATTCTTCAATTGAATGATAACATTTTCCCACTAGTATATTAAATAACAATATTTTTAGTGGGCCAAACTGCATATTTAATAGATTTGTGTTATTTAATTTATTGTAAATTTTTAATCCCATGTACAATGGTGTTTGAGTGTAAAATTTTAAATTATGAGAGGGAAGTTGGAAGCTGTGTCTGTGCAAGTACTGTAACTGTGGTTGAAATGAAAATTGTCAAGTGAGTTTTGATTTTTATATATGAAAATAAAAGTTTCATAGATGTACAGAGAAGGAATGGTTAGTATTTTTAATTTTTTAAATAATGGGTGACATGATGTTCTTTTTTGGACGAAACACACGTTACTCATGATTCTGTTTTGAATTGTAAGTAATCTTGGGCAGTTTATAGAGTTTCCCCAGAAAATTATTCCATATTGAATTATAGTCCCAAAGTAGCTGTGGTAGACGACTATCTTCCTGGTGTTCATAAGGGTGGAACCAGATAAGACATTCATCGCATAAGCTAATCTGTTTAGTTTGTGTGCTAAGAAGTGTACATGTGCCTTCCAATTTAAACTTTTGTCAAGGTTTAGACCTAGAAATTTTACATAACTTGCTTCAGTCATTTCCTGATTGTCGTGCACTATTTGTATGGGAGATGTTGCTAATGTTTTAAGCACTGAACTGCACTAATTGTGTTTTTGTGACATTGAGTTTTAATCCATTGTGCTGAAACCATAATTCTAGGTTCCCCATTATGTTTTCCACAGTATTGTGAATTTGTTCTAAATTGTCATTTTCAATTAAAACTGAGGTGTCATCTTGAATAAAACTGAGTGAACATCAATGTTTACAGGTAAATCATTTATATACATTGGAAAAAGATAAGGTCCTAAAATTGAGTCCTGTGAAACCCCTGTACAAATCTTTGTCCAGTCCGAGAATGATTTTTTTCCATTTGAATTTAGAGTAACTATCTGTTATCTTTCCGACAAATAAGATTTGAACCACTGCAATGCCTTATCCACGATCCCAGTGTAAAAGTAGCAAGTGACTGACTGAGTCGAAAGCTTTGGTCACATCAAAAAAATTACAAGTGACCTTTTTACCCTTGTTTAAAGCAGAGCTTATCTTTTCAGTGAATTCCCTAATGGTGTTTATTGTTTTTTCCCCTTTTGAAATCCAAATTGATTTGGTTGTTGAGTCAGTACTGTTGCGGACTAGCAGCATTTACTGCAGGCTGCTGTTGGATCTGAAATTTTTACACTAATCAGCTGTGTACTGCAGAATAGAAATACAATTGAGCATTTCATGCAGCAAGTTCTCATACATAAAGAGTCTATATTTGTAGATGCATGTCTGTTTTTTGTATCACAGTTGGCCACAAAAATGTTGCTGGCGTAACTATAGTTTTTGAAGTTTTTATTTTTAAACTTGAAGGTGCTGATGAATGTAATGTGGGAGTAAGAAAGTAGGAAATCAGTTTTCATAAATACACTTATCAGGTTTGCAGCTGCATAACACTGTGTAAGTCTCATAAGTTTTTCTTAGAGATATCTGTTTGGTATCTTCAGTTGGTTGTAGCAGTAACATTTTAACAGTGTCTGATGTTGATATAAAGTAAATTGGTTGTATCATTCTCCCCTTCCCCTCCCCTTTTTTCACAAACTTTCTTTATGGCTCCTGTTGATAATAAAATAAGATCAACTGATATGTGATCAGGATTCAGAGTGAGTTCTTTAAATA
Organism: Schistocerca piceifrons; assembly: GCF_021461385.2. NCBI lineage: Eukaryota > Metazoa > Arthropoda > Insecta > Orthoptera > Acrididae > Schistocerca > Schistocerca piceifrons. Next base: position 321,624,265 of record NC_060145.1, on the reverse strand, counting down.
ATCACCTTTCTTAATTTTGTGAATGTACCTTGTTACTTGTGATACTGCAGGTCCCGATCCTTGTGAGGGTAGACAACAGTGTGATGATGGTCGGTGCATACCTAGTGCATGGTGTTGTGATGAATATCAAGATCCAAACTGTAATGTTAGCATCAAGCCCTCATGTTGTCCAAAGACCAGTAAGTAAATATGCTGAGAACAAATGTTGGAGCTGGCCGGTGTGGCCGAGCGGTTCTAGGCACTTCAGTCTGGAACCATTCGACCGCTACGGTCGCAGGTTCGAATCCTGCCTCGGGCATGGATGTGTGTGATGTCCTTAGGTTAGTTAGGTTTAAGTAGTTCTAAGTTCTAGGGGACTGATGATCGCAGATGTTAAGTCCTATAGTGCTCAGAGCCATTTGAGCCATTTTTGAACAAATGTTGAAGATATTGTATGTATGTCTCTTTCCTATCATGAACTGATGATACCTTCCACATAATTTCTTTATTATTCCCATTACCATGTTTCCTCATTCCTAGTTTCTGCTATATTGTCCTGTCGTGGATGATCCTGCTTTTCCCCATTGATTGCATTATATGTGCCACTGACAGTCCTACTTGTATGATTTTTGAAAAAATATATATTTAATATACAGGATGTACCTAAAGTCTGGGAACACTTTCAGTTATTTTTTGCACAAGAACTAAACACTGTATAGATGTCATACATATTGTATTTTGAAGAGAAACTCTTAAAGTTTTTTTTACAAACATTCGATATGCGAAACATGAGTGACCCGGCAGACATCAGTACGGTAATCAAATTATTGCCATATCCGTTCGAGCATGGCATTGTCGACTGTGGCAGTCACTTCCCGTACTCTCTCCTGGAGCCCTGTTACATCACGTGGTGGAGGCGGTATATACACCAGACAGAAAAAAGTCACACGGAGTGAGATCTGGTGATCGGTGAGACCATTTCATGAAACAGCTTGCTCCGCACCTAAACTCGCCATGTTTGCGACTAGCGCTGACATTCAGCAGATTACAAAACTGCGCTGTGGCGGTATACATGAAAGAAACTTTCATGGTTTCTTTTTAAAATGACATATGTATAATATCTGTACAATGTTTGGTTCTTGTGCAATAAATAATTGAAAGTGTTCCCGGATTTTATTTACAGCAAATCATGATTCCCCACAGTGAAAATCTTGATTCCTGCATTCCTTAGTTTTCTCATGCCTACAAATGTGATACACAGCCACAATTAGAGGTACAATCTGAATCCAACAATTGAATGTGCTAAATTTTACCTAACCTCATTTACCTTATAATGAAATTTTGAAAAGTGGAATAATGACAAAAAAAACCTTTATTATACCTGCTATGGTGTAACAGATATACGTTATTGTGCAGTTTGGATCACTGCACAAGTAAAATTGACAGTTCACAAAAACCAATCTGTGCCTAGCTGTCATGTCTTAGAAAGCAAGCCAAGAGAGTTACCCATAGATCTGCTGTCACGCTAAGTCCTTCAGCCATAGTGTAGTTAGCTATTCTGAGAATATTGAAGAAGAAGGCCATGATCACAGGTTATTGACCTCTCTGTTAGATGACCAGATGTAGATAGCATCCCTCCCCACTTTAATTCCCCTATAGACCTGGATGTGTCCCAGTTGGTAGTGGTATTGTTGTAACAGCAGGGGACAGATGTTGATTGGCAGCTCATAAGGTGTTCGATGGTCATCTTTAAATTCATTGGTATTGACGGTTGCCGATCTGTAATTACACGGTCCTCTGCTTGCTGCAAGGGCACTGTCTTGATGCTGGAGCTGGGTGGTGTTTGGATTTCTGCCTCCCTGCTTGGAGTCATCGGTGCTGGAGATGGAAAAGGACCCCACTCCATGGTGGACCAACTTTGACATTGACGGTCCAACAGATGTCATCTTACTCAATATGGCATCTGAAGTTATGCTGAGCCGATTCCGGGGATGGTGGTGGTTGCCTCAGTGTAGAATCTGCTGGTGTCTGTGTGCAACTGGTTTGTTTGCCATACCAGCATGGTGCCATTAGCTTCCGCTGAGTGGCTCTAATGATGCTGGGTAGCTGTACAGGTACCCTTCCAAGGATGTGAGCCCTGACCTCTACCCACAGAGAGTAGTAGGGGTGGTGGCTGCACTGACCCGGGTGTTCGTTGGTCGCAAGAGGTCAAAGATTGTCTGCTGTTAGTGGCCACTCACCAGGTCTGCCGGAATGTATCTTTGGATTGAGGTGATTCAGTAGTATGGCAGGAACTGTGCCATTTCAGTGGCTTTACTTGAGGCTGAGGTACTCACATCTGCAACTGAAGGTGTCGGCAGTGGTGTGGCTCCACCATTGGAGGCTGGGTGGAACAGTGCTGTTTTTAGGTACATTATGTCATTCTGAGAACAGAAATGCTGAAACATATGAAAAGGAAATTGAGGGACATTCTCCAAAACTATTTTTTCTGGGGTCTTTTCAGTGGTGAATGTTTTCTGCAAGATGTTGGTACTTTCACTTGCTGTGGTACTAGGTATTCAAATGAAAGAAAGGGATTTTGAACAGGCATTGCTGACAATGAGTCACATCTCTCATGCGAATGGACTGGTGAAAACTACGTGTATGCACTTCCCTGGCTACTGCACCTTTGGTCAGACGTTGAATTGTTGCCGTGGTGCTGACTGATTTTATATGCGGGAGTGGGATGTGTACTTTGTCATCATGGATGCCGGGTCAGTAGACATGCTAACTTGTGAGCACATTTGTGCATGTCTTCCCATACTCTAGTACTCTGTGTGCATGAGGTTTATGACATGCTCGGCACTCATCATCATCATCATCATCATCATCATCATCGTAGTTGTCTATTGTCAGCATCAATAGCGCATGTACTGTGTCGATATGGATCCTGTTCTTAAAAGAAAAATAGGTATAGAGCTCCTCAAGGGAATTGGGTGGGAGATGTTCCTTTAAGAAAGCAATTAGCCACTTTTTATATGTGTTCGTTTATCCCAATGTCCTTTTGTCCATCTTCCTTTAATGTAACACAAGTTTAGATCTTCATTTGCACAGCAGATTGAAGATGGTGCTTTAACTTCTGAAAGGCATCCCAACACTGCTGGGACCACTCATATTTTGCAACCTGCTTATGTAAATTATTGAATGGTCTGGTGATCAAGCTTTTGGAATGAGTTTGGCACACTAATTGACTTTGCTAAGAAATGACTGAAGGTCTTTTAAGTTAGTAGACATTTGATTTTTTTCAATGACTTTCAAATTTTTTCAATGGCTTTCAGTTTTTTTAATAGCTTTTACATGTTGCTTGGGTTATTTACAATTCCTTTTGACTCAGTATTAGAGCTGTAAAAATAATGACGAAATTTTGTACCTTATGTATTAGGTATTGTTCAGGCACATACCTGTTACAAAGTATTCTCTACTTGTTTCTGTTGTTAATTAATATCACAGATATTTATATCCCCCCCCCCCCCCCCTATGTTAGCTGTATCCTTAACTCAATTCTTAAGTCTGTTGGTCTATATTGACCATTGATTGTACATGAAGATCCATTCACAAAATGGGGGTAACAAATGGTTTGGCTTGGCGGTTGGTTGGTGGGCAAAGGTGCGTACAAATCATACACTGTCATAACTGAATTGATGGTTTTTTCTGACAGTGATGCCTGCTCCCCTGTAAGATATCCTCTTGATGCAGGATAACCTCTTTCAACTCCATCATTTCCATGAGACACAGTTGGGACTACGTTCACCACTTTACTTGTTTGTGGATATTATGGTTCTTCTTTCATACATTTCGTACTGATGACTTGCTTCAATAACTGTCGAATGGAGTTTGTGTTGTACTTGAAGTTATGCTGGTTTCCAATTGGAGTAGAATCCATTCATCGACTAGCAGATCAAAAGAAGTATGCGGTTATAATGCTTTAGAGGCACTTAAATATCAGTGACACTTTCTGCTGATGATCTGTCATAGTTATGAAGACACCAGAAATGTTTCAAATTCCTTGACCCTGCCAGGTTGGCTTTAAGAAAAATCTACTATAAACCCCACTTTTACGTTCCCAGAATTTACGTTTTCCCACAGTTTATGACATGTTTTATTGTACCTCTCAAATTTCCTATGTCCACAATGTTAATTTGCACCCAATTTCGTGTCAACATATTTATAATTTTCCCACAATTTACGCATTATGAAAAAATGTTTGTGGAGAAAAAATGACGCTGGCATGATGTTGGCCGTCCAGTAGTGTTTTAAGTTTCTTCGCACCAGGGTATTCTACTCAGTGGATTTGAAATGATAAACGTATAAAAGTTGAAACAATTCGTACCTTATCTCTCGCTGCTACCAAGCTCTATTTAGCTTGATGGCTGATGGGAGTAACTAGGTTCGTTCAAATAAAGATATTACGACCAGCCACAGCCATTTCCAGACTGACTCTACAGCGCAAACGGAGTTTCGTGATTGTTGTGATCATCGTGACACATTTGTTGAAGCATATTTAGTGTGTTTCGGCATTTGGCCACTTGTAGTGCTAGTTGATGCAGTCATTCACTTTGCATTACTCAAATGTTTTTAGTTTAAACACAGCGCCGGTAACACATTTTTTTTCATGCTGAGCAAAACTTGTTTCGACGATTTATTCTTGTTCTCAAATGCATTATTTGCATATGAATTTTTTGTGATAATACAAACAAAAAATGTGAGTGGTAATTTGTGTGTGTGTGATTATCTACATAACTGAAGAGGCACAGTACCTGATAACCTCAAAAAGAAGGCTACAGTACAAGAGACGCAGAATAACACATGTTCAAACACCACACAAAATACTAATGTACAGGGTGTCCCATTTATCTTGACCACCCTAGATAACTGTTTGTCCAGATACAAATTACAAAATGTTTCAAGCAAATGCTCTTTAGCCATCAGGGGGGACATCAGTCAGCATGATTGCCGCCGTCGTAGCTTTTGTTTTTTACAAAGATATGAACAGCGGTACGACTTTCTTAAATGGCACCTTGTATTTTTTGTTCAGTAATTCATTTCTTCTCCTGAAGACCTATTCAAAACTGTGTCACAGTGTACCATTCACTGAAACACAACATTATTATTTACATAACACAACATTGACTTTGAGCCTGGGATCACAAACTCGTCCACTTGCTGGAGTTCAAAGTGGTGACCCAGGACACCGATACACTGGTGCACTTGTTGACTGAAAGAATTATTTACTGCTTCCAGTGTTGCCTGCTGAAGCGAATTACAAGCAAGCACAACACGTTCCTGCATGTCCTCTGGAGTTGTTGGAATATCGCGATAGACAGCGTCTTTAATGCATCCCCCAAAGGAAAAAGTCCAGAGGATTTAAATTGGGGGACGTAGCAGGCCAAGTAACTGTTCCTCCTTGACCAACACATCTGGCAGGATACCTTCGATTCAGAACACGACGTGCACACAAGACATTATATGCTGGACATCCATCGTGTTGATACCACATAAGCATTCTGGTTCTTAGGGGAACTTCATACAGAAGAGGAGGAAGAATTTGTCTGAGGAAGTTGGCATATGCTGTGCCGTTTAGACTACCATTGATGAAATAGAGGCCAATAATTGTAGTACCAAGTATCCCACACCAGACATTATCTCTCCATTGATGCTGATGTTCTACCTGTTTAAACCATCATGGATGGTCGCTGAACCAATAATAGAAGGAACATTCATCAGTAAACAGAACATTGGAGATGAAGTTTCTCTTTGGCGAGGATTTGCTGCTGTGCCGACTGACAGAAATGTACCCGATTCTGGAAATCATTCCCATGCAATTCTTGATGTAGGTGTACATGATAAGTATGGAACTGGTGACGTGTAAGAATAAGATGTACACTGGTTTTAGGAATGCCAATCTTGTGTTCAAGCTGTTGTGTGCTCACATGTGGATTCATAGCAACGGAAGCGAGAACAGTAACTTCGGCAGCTTCGTCTGTGTGAGTGCTACGATGATTGCATTGTCATGAGTTGAAACTTCTGTTTCCTGGAGCATCACAACAAGATGAAAAAACATCTGTTGGGAAGGTGGGTTCTTGTCAGAATATCGCTCTCTGTACAGTTCCGCTGTCTGCGTAGCATTTCGCCTACCTCTAACATCAACAATAAAAGAAATGTTATATCGATGCAGTTTGTAGGAAGGACAGCCTTTACTATATGCCTACTCTACACAACAGTATTTAAAATGGCATCATTCCATGTCAAGTGCCCCAGTTTAGAAGATGATCCCAGCTCGACCATCTTCAGAGAGCCCTACATCAACTTATGCAAAGTTTTAGGCTCACCTGTAACTTGGTTGAGGTGCTAGAGCCATTTTTGTGAAGACCACTTTTACAGAGACGGAGAAGTAGTGAAGAAATCGTCAAGTTTGGCATTCAACTGTTCCTAATGTGAAAGAGCTAGACTCTTGCTTCTGGGTATAGTAGTAGAACTTTGTGTGCTCTACACACAAATGTTGCAAGTGGAGTTCAGAAAGCAATGCATTTGGCATAATCTCAGTTCAAAGTGGGCAACAAATTATGTTGCGAGAAATTTGCCCCATAGTTTAATGAGGCATAAGTAGTGGAGAAAGTGCACTATGGACCTGGTCTTTTGCCAAACTACTGTCTGTCTGGGGGTTTAGTATATCACAAATTTTGGCCTGGCTTATGTGTTTAATTACTGTGCTATCATTCTGCAAATTTGCTAAAAAACACGAATGTATCAAAATATACCTGTGTTCAAAGTTATGTATCTCAAAATGGACACCTACCACATTACATTCATTAACACCATTCACAGAGCACATTTCATTCTATTAGAAAAACTTATTTTCATTTTGATGTCTCTTTGGGCAAGGTGCAAAAAATTCGCCTAAACTATTGACTTTTTTGGTAATTCGGAAAATTGTTACGTAGGTCCATGGTGGCTGTGCCACTACCAATCTCAAGACTGGTGACCCCATCGCCAAGGGGCCACGCCCGATAACCATGCAAGGTCAGCTACTGGTGGGTTTCTTTACTGCAGGTTCCCAAGCGTGAAAGTGGGTGTCTAGCAGGTTCCCAAGTCTGAATGTGGGTATCTAGCAGGTTCCCAAGCATTTTTTGGGTCTCTGTGGTTCCCAAGACGTAATACAGAATTCTTCAATTGTTAAATGTTTTAAATTTTTCGCTGATGTCCAAAGCTATTGCTTTCGGCAAACTGTATTGCTGCCACATCATTGAAGCAGCTGGGACTGGTATGACTGCAATTATCTGTTGTTCTGGGATCCAGCATATGTCTCTTCTAGTAGGCCAATGAAATGATTGAGCAGCTCCATGAGGATGCATGAAATTGATCAAGGCATCTTTTTCTTCTCATGAAACTTCACAGATATTTCCTATCCACCATTTTCCATCATAAACGCAAGCAACATACTGACCAGGCTGTAGTTCATTAATGGCAACATGTTTAGTAGCAACTTTAGCATTTCGGTTAACATTTGCTGTAAAGGATAATGTATCATTTGATACTCTGTGAATCTTAAGTCGCTTTTCATCAGTTGGCACAAAATGGTGATGGTCTCTTGTACCAGACACTATACCTCCATCCTCAAAACATTTCTCTTGATCAGTTTTTGCATATTCAATAATTTCTTTTTTAATATAAATAAATTCAATGTCATTAACATTTTTTTTTTGCAATATTCAAACAGATCAGTTGGTGTTAAGATGTGGTTGTCAATTGGGCGTTGAAGGCTAGCTCTTGCTGCTAAACGCTTAACTGTGCCCCCAATTCCGTCACACGGTGATTTCCCATGGCTTGTTCTGAAAAAATTCCATTCGGCAGTAATGCTAAAATCTTTTTGATGATGGCAAAGATATAGGAAGCTCTTAAACTTTTTGTACTGTGCTGCAGAACATCTCTAAAATAATGAATATGCTTAATTTCTTTGAAAATGCACTTAAGGGATTTAATCAAGTACATTAAAAACTCATGCACTGCAACTGTGTCATGTCGGAGGCAATCACTGATTATGCAGTAGCTGACACTCTTTGGTCTTCATCACCTTTGTAGTAAATGACAAATGGATGTATTGTAGCTTGACTATTTTCCCAATGGAATCCCTGCACTGCGTCTTGGACAATAAAGGAGTAATTTTCTGTGAAATCCATTAATGTAATCAATTCTTCTGGTTTAAGACCTTCTTTAGTGAACTGCAAATGCTTGCTCTGATGCTTGCAATGTAGTAGTTTTGTAGCTAATAGTTCAGTGAATTGTTCAACAGTCATTTCTCTGGTTTCAAGTGTATCTCTATCAGTGTGAGTCCATTGTTTGAACTGAATTGTATCCTCAGGATTAATATCTGCAAAAGTGCTTTCCAAATTTTCATTTAGAGCTTCTGTTCCTGGTTATACTTCACAGCGATGAAGCATGCAACCCTTTGTTTCCAAATTACAGACAATTTTGCTCAGTAAAATTTTGTGATCTTCTTTTATTGGGCTATATGCCAACATTAGTTTCACATTTTGATGTATTGTGCAGACACAAACTGAATGTGAACCAGCTGTGTCTATAGTCACACACCACTTTGGCCTTAATTCACAAAATTTGGAAAATCCAATTTCCGGCCCATTTTTTATTGCGGTACTCAACATACATTTCTTTTAAGTTGCTCAGCAATAAGTATTTCTGTTTTTTAACCTTTTCTCCATCTATCCGAACAGTAATACAGTCCTTTTTTCCTGGACAAACCTGACTAAACTCTTCATCATAAAAATATTCTATGACTCCTGCCTTCACATCCTCAGAAAGCTTTTTCGCACATTTACGTTTGGCTGTGCCAATATTCCCTGTTCACCTTTTAACTTTCTATCCTTCCTTACCATTCTTTCTGAAACACAAAATTCTTCCATAGTCTTTTTGATAGACCAGCTTTGGGGAACAAAGGTCAAAATTTGAATTTTCTCATTATTATTTGATATATGTATATTTTTCTTTCAATTCTTGGATCAACTCAATGTAATCTGAACAAGTCGATCATACCTTGCTTGTGGATGGTTGCTCCAATTTACTGGGATCATGTCCTCCCACTTCTGCAATTTTCTTAATAATTGCACTTCAACTTGTATTTTGTGCTTTGCATATCCTTTTGTATCCCTTGCACCAATTCGTTGAAATTTTAATGGTGATATTCCAACAAATGTTAAGCTTGTATTCAAATTGTGACCAACATTAGTCTCATCATCTTCATCTCACTGATATTTAACGTCCATTTGTGAATATTTCAGTGTATCAAATTCTTTTCCACAGGAAAGGCACATTTTTTGGCTGGTTTAATATCAGACATGGCTATCCTTTTTAGTAGGTCAGCTGTTTCTATGTTGATTGAGCGCAAGCTTTTTCATGCAGTGTGGTTTTTCTTGCCATATGGGTTGCAGCATGATCTTTGCAAAAATTCAAATCTTTTTAGGAGTAAAGCTTCATGATGGAAGCATAGTTGAGTATTTTCAGTAGAGTGTAAACCACTCCGTCTAGAAAGTAATTCTTGCACTTCTAACAAAAGTTGCTTTACAGCTTTCAGTTCTTTTAAGGCACTGTATGTCGTTAAATGGCATGGGGAATCAGTATTTCCAAAACTGCATACATTAACTTGATCTTGTTCTTCCATTTTAGCAACAACTTGATATGCTTCAGACACTAAAATCAAATTGTAGAGTCCTAAATAAAGAAAAGAAATAAAATTAATAAGGATTCACCTTCCCAAAAATTATGTAGCAGTCTCTAGTACAGTTAAATGGTTAAATTTAGCTATGAAACTGTCACAAACAGGTTTAAAATCACTGAATAAACAGCAAAATGAATATTCAAACAATGAAAACATAATCAACAAAATTCCAAATTTTAAGTGACATTTTTGCACCTTATCCAAAGAGACACCAAAATGAAAATAAGTTTTTCTAATAGAAGTAAATGTGCCCTGTTGAATGGTGTTAATGAATGTAATGTGGTAGGTGCCCATTTTGAGATACATGACTTTGAACATGGGTATATTTTGATACATTGGTGTTTTTTTAGCAAATTTACAGGATGGTAGCACAGTAATTAAACACACAAGCCAGGAATTCTCCTTTTTCAGTACAATGTTTATGAATCAAATGCGCAGTGGCCCTCTGGTTTGGAGCAGAGTGGAAGATTTAAACTAGAGGCTCAGACAATTCAGTGATGGTGTCGGATACAAATTTTTTGACCTCAACTATTGAGTGTAGAATTGAAGGGTTTTTGTTAATAGGTCAGGTGTATACTGTATGCAGCAAGCTGTTACTAGGGTAATGGAGTACGTGTTGTGTGCACATGTGCATTTTTAGAGTGAAGAAACCCCTTCACAGGCCTTACCAGATGCCTTCTGAGTCCAGAAAGAGTAGCATTTGTCATAGCAGATCAGAGAAAGAAAATGTTTATATAGTACTAGTTAACTGCAGTAGTGTCTGTTGCTAGGTGCCAGAACTAATCTCACATACAAATAGTAACAGTGCCCACATAGCACTAGGTACTGAAGTCTGGCTGAAGCCAAACGTCATTAGTAATGAAATTCAAAATTCGTTTTGGAATATGTATTGCAAAGGTGGGTTGAACAATGCTGGCGAAGGCATGTTTATAGATGTAAAAAAATACAATAAAATCTAGTGAGATTTATATAGATCCTGAATGCAAAATAATTTGGTATAAGACAGGTGTTACAGGTGGATCAGGAATAGTCATCAGATGTTTTTATAAATCCTCCTGCCTCAGCAGCATTAGTCGCACAACAGTTGAGGGGTAAATTGGAGAACATTTCGCATACATTTTCTGGTCGTGTTATAATTTTAGATGGAGAGTTTAACTTACCAATCATTGCACAATACACTTAGACCGGTATGCGCCGAGCAGAGTTGTGAAGGATGAAAAGACCTGTTGTGCTTCAACAGCCCTGTTAGAAAACTGCTACAAATGCAAAGATAGTTTTGCTGTAAATTTGAATATAGCCAGAGCTTCACAAAAATTGAACAAGGTCAAAATTGGCAAAAGGTTGGCCATGCGTGAAGCATTCATTGAATTGAAAAGTAAAATTATGTCTATCCACTTGACAGGAAATCCTAACAAGTTTTGATATTATGTTAAATCAGTTAATCGATTGAAGCCAGCTATCCGTACACTCTGTGACCTTAATGACATTGACCGCTACGGTCGCAGGTTCGAATCCTGCCTCGGGCATGGATGTGTGTGATGTCCTTAGGTTAGTTAGGTTTAATTAGTTCTAAGTTCTAGGCGACTTGATGACCTAAGAAGTTAAGTCGCATAGTGCTCAGAGTCATTTGAACCATTTTGAACCTTAATGACATTGAAATGGGGGACAACACAAGAAAGGCCAAAGTACTAAGTCTTTTTCCAAAACTGTTTCACAGAGGAAAATTGTCCTGTAGGGCCTTCTTTAAATCATCACATGAATGACGAAGTGGCTTATATCAAAATAAGTGACCATGGGATACAAAGCAACTGAAATTGCTTGGTAGAGGGAAGACTACTGGATCTGGTAAGATACCATTACAATTCTACAAAGAGTATGTGAAAGAACTTGCTGCTCTTCTAGGAGCAGTGTACCGTAGGTCAGTGGAGGAACCAAGTGTTCACGGTGAGTGGGAAAAAGCACAGGTCATTTTTGCTTTCAATAAGTGTCGTCAAAAGGATGCAGAAAACTGTAGGCCTATAACTCTGTCGTCGATCAGTTACAGAATTGTAGAATATGTTTTATGCTCATGTTACGATATTTCTGGGAACCAAAAATATTGGTTCCAAAAACAGTGATTGTGTGAAACACAGAATGCTCTGTTCATCCATGAGACCCAGATGGCAGTAGACAGAGGTACCCAGGTAGATGCTGTGTACCTTGACTTCTGGAAGGCAGTCGGTATAGTTTCACGTAGCTGCCAAATGAAAAAAAAATGAGTGTACAGAATATCAGCAGACAGATTCGGATTGAAGAATTTCTAGCAAACAGGACACAGCATATTGATCTGAATGGAGAGAGATCTTCAGTTGTAAGAATTATGTCGTATGTACCCCAGCAGAGTGTTACAGAATCACTACTTTTCACATTATATGTAAATGATCTAGTAGATAACTTCAGAAGTTCCGTGAGGCTTTTTGCATATGATGATAATCTACACAGAGAATTTGCAATGCTAGAAAATGGTAGTGAAATGTAGGAAGACTTGTAGAAGATCAGTGCTTGACCCTTCAGCCTTGACATAAACGCATCTAACATATGAATGGTGGGCTCCATGTGGCTCCCAAGTCATGCAGCGACCGTAAACCATAAAATTACCAAATATGCAGCAACCAGTCGCAAAATGATTTTGCATCAGGTTGCTGCATATTTGGTAATTGTATCTAACATATTGCGAATAATAGACAGAAAGACCTTTTATTGTGTGATTACAGGGGAACTCTGATTTTACGTTCTCCAATTTTTTGTTGTTCGTGATTCTGCACCATAACTTCATAGCCCCGTGAGAAACACAGATGATCAGTTTTGAAAATGCCCCGATTTTACATTTCTTCCTAGTAAGGTTTACATTGATTCTAAGTTCTTTCTCGATATCTCACTCTACTTCATCCCTTTTTCTTCCTATTGACATTTGATGTGGTTGAACAAGTTATAAGTGGCTCAAAAGACAGATGGTTTGCACCACAGGTGGTGGTGGAATTAAGGGAATATTTTAGGCTATTGTGGAGAGGGGAGAGGTGAGGGAGGAAAAACTGATGTAATCCACAATCGTTGTTGCCAACATAGCTCGCAACATTTAGCTTCACCCTGCAGTTATGATACAACTATTGCTACATTGCAGTGGTAATGGAAAAACAAGACTGCCGATGTGAAGTGTTCTGGACCAAGCCAATACATGATGACGGGGTCGTGCTGCCACCTTTTCTTGTGCCAATTATAACTCAGTCTCATCTTTTTGCATGTATTTCTCATGTACTGTATTCAGAAACAATATCAATTGTCAACCTTTTAAATTCAAATACTGAGTCTTGAAGAATATGCTCAGTCATAATCGAGGAAATGTCATCAATTTCCGGAGAGTGAACTCTTATTGGCTGCGGACTTGTTAAGTCACCCAATGACTTGTTAAGTCACCCAATAGCCAGTGCAGCCTCCACATCACACTAACACATATAAAATGAACTCACCTACAGGACGTGTGGAGAGGGGGAGTGGTCCTTCAGCGACGGGAGTGCAGGTAGGGGTGAAAGCATTTTGTGAAGTGCCGAAAATATACTTTTAATTCTGTCGATGTGCTGTGACAGAGATGTCACACGGAAGTAGAATGAGGGTTTTCTGATAGCACATTTTAACGACTTTCGTGTTCAAATCTGACATGATGCAGTTGGAACAACTACATACACTACTCATTTGTATACTTTGCACCACACACACCGCACACTGAAGATCCTAAAGATTGGCATCAGTGATAGAGGGTATGAAGTGAAATTGTAGCACCTGAGCTTTCTTTCAAATTTACGTTTTACACGGTGTACAAAAATTTACTGAGCCGACTTCTGATAAGCTTATAACATCAATTGGGGAAGTAAGCTAACTTTTTTGTGTCTCTGTTTCTCTCATAAAGCCTAAAATAACACTTTAACAGTGGTTTGCATATGAAGTGCGGCTCATAAGAAAAGCATTAAAGAATAATAACAGTGGTGACAAAGTATGCCATTGAGCAGATGTCCACATTTATGCTTATGGTTTAACCACTTAGCTGCTGTGATGTTTTGGGTTTAATTCAACATGCTCATTAATTTTTGCTTTTCTCTGGGTGAGCACAAAGGATGATCCCTCAAAAATGTGTGTTTTGAATGTGTAATTTGTAGGCGTAGCATATCGGAAATTTTTTTCGGTGAGATTATACTTGGGTTACACATCTGTGATTTTTTAAGAATTGATGAAATTCATTACCACATATTATTGTATAGACATTGCACTGAACATTTAATTTCCTTCACTTAGACAGATTTTATACAAAGTATTGGAGAGGATTGTGATTTGTAATCATATATGCCAATTGCAAGTGTTTTTGCTCATATTTTGTGGGGTTTTAACATTTTCCTCAATTTTGTGTTTTTTTGAGTCTGGACCATAAGAAAACGTAAAATAGGGGTTTCACTGTATACACTTGCAGAACCAGTTTCTTCCGTAAAATATCTAGGAGTATGTGTACAGAGCTATTCGAAATGGAACAGCTACCTAAAAGTAATCACGAGTAAGGCAAATGCCAGACTGAGGTTCATAGGAAAAGTCCTTAGGAAATGTAGTCCATCAACAAAGGAAGTAGCTTACAAGATACATTTGACCAATTCTTGAGTATTACTTCTCAGTATGGAATTCATAGCAAATGGAGAAGGTCCAAAGAAGAGCAGTGCATTTCACTGCATCTTCATTTAGTAAGCATGAAAGTGTCACAGGGATGTTCAAAAAAGACTAATGGCAGACACTGCAAGAGAGGAATACTGCATCACAGTGTGGCTTATTGATAAAATTACGAGAGTGTACGTCAACAAATACATTGCTTCCTTCTATGTATGTCTTGTAAAATACTATAAAGTTAAAATGTGAGAGATTTGAGCCCACACAGAGGCTTACCTGCAATCAATCTTCTTTCAAACTATTTGTGGCTCGAACACAAAAGGGAGGAAGTGACAGTGGCACACAAACTAACCTCTGCCATACACCCCAAGGTGGCTTGTGGACTGTAGGTGTTGATGTTGACTAATTGTGAGATTTCACAAAGAACATGATAAGCAATTATCAGGTAAGGTGTTAGTTACAAAGCTAAGATGTTCACTTATCACATGTGAAAAAAAAAACAAGGTGTTTTAGTTTATACTTCATTCGAAATCGAGTGAGAAGTGTTGTGCTGTGAAAAATTGCACATAATAAATAGGCTGAAGTATCTGTTCCTCCTATGAAAAATAAAGTATTTATTAAGATACCAATACCAGTATCAATTTGACATACTTTCATTGAAATAAAATTGTTAAAAAAGTCGGCCAAGTCACTGTTTTAAGTGCTGGATCCAGCTCTTAGCCAGTACGTGGAAATAGTCAATTGCAGATATGAAATGCAGCTAGTTCGCAGTACATGGAAACTGTAATATGTGAAATATGCCTGTCCTATGAATTCAAAAGCCATGCACGGGCAATAGGTGGAGTGAGTGATGTGTGTGGGAACCGTATTTCTCCAGTATCAAGTAGGTACACCTATCTTACAAAGTGTTCAGTTGGATTGTAAGATTAACTTGTGTTCTGAGCTGAGTGGTGAGATTAGTAGAATTAATCTCATGTTTGATGTTGTCATAAATGTGGAAATGAAAGGCTTTCACTTTCATGCTCTGAACCTACATGAGGTGACATGAAGATCTGAACAGTTACTTTGTACAAAAATGGTACTATGGCAGCTTGTTGCATGTTAAAAAGTATTTTACTGAGGCCTGTAAATACAGTCTGCTCAAACCAACCTGGCTGCATCAAGGAATCTGCAAAATTTCTGCTGTCAGAACATTCACAGCAAGTGTCATTGATATTGCAACCATGCAGAAGCATTTCTGCTGGATATTACTTGCAATGAGCTAGTGGATGAATGGAAGCTTCTCCGGATGGAAACCAACTTAAGTTCAAGTACAACACAAACTCCAATTGACAGTTGAACCAATGCATCAATATGAAATGTGTGAAAGAAGAACCATAACATCCCCAGACAATTAGAACCATAATATCTCCCGACAAGTACATTGATGAAGGCAGGTATAACTAGCTCTGTGTCACGGGAATGATGAAGTTTGACAGGGGTTTTTCTGCATTGAGAAAATATCTTACAGAGGACCAGGCATAACTCTCAGGGGGGGGGGGGGGGGAAATTACCAGAACTACCTAGATGAAGAAAGAAGGAAGAAAGAGAAAAACAAAAGTGAGAAAAGGAAAAAAGAGCAGCTCAGGAAGAAGGAAGTCAATAAAAACTTGTCATGGAGAAAAGAGAGATTTCATCACGAGAAGAAATATTTAGTATGAAAGCTTTCACAACCGGATGACATATCTTCTGGTAAACGTTCCGGGATGTAAGGTCGTGGTCCATGAAACTCTTCAGTTCCTAACGTTTCGTCCAGACATCTTCAGAGGGGTGTTTCTCCTCCGGTGAGTCTTGCCAACTGACAGGTCGGACGTCTGAGAGCGACTTATATATCGTAGAAAGTGGGCGTGACCAGAGTTACATGTGATATGCAGAGATAATCTTTCTCACAGATAAAACTTAACTATCGATCGTAATCTCGATCGATAGTTAAGTTTTATCTCTGACAAAGATTACCTCTGCATATCACGTGTAACTCTGGTCACGCCCACTTTCTACGATATATAAGTCGCTCTCAGACGTCCGACCCGTCAGTCGGCAAGACTCACCGGAGGAGAAACACCCCTCTGAAGATGTCCAGCGCAGCTCTGGACGAAACGTTACGAGCTGAAGAGTTTCATGGACCACGACCTTACATCCCGGAAGGTTTACCAGAAGATAAGAAATATTTAAACAAAAAAGGCAATGGGAGCAGGAAAAACTTGTTGTTGTTGTTGTTGTTGTGGTCTTCAGTCCTGAGACTGGTTTGATGCAGCTCTCCATGCTACTCTATCCTGTGCAAGCTTTTTCATCTCCCAGTACCTACTGCAACCTACATCCTTCTGAATCTGCTTAGTGTATTCATCTCTTGGTCTCCCCCTACGATTTTTACCCTCCACGCTGCCCTCCAATACTAAATTGGTGATCCCTTGATGCCTCAGAACATGTCCTACCAACCGATCCCTTCTTCTGGTCAGGTTGTGCCACAAACTTCTCTTCTCCCCAATCCTATTCAATACTTCCTCATTAGTTATGTGATCTACCCATCTAATCTTCAGCATTCTTCTGTAGCACCACATTTCGAAAGCTTCTATTCTCTTCTTGTCCAAACTATTTATCGTCCATGTTTCACTTCCATACATGGCTACACTCCATACGAATACTTTCAGAAATGACTTCCTGACACTTAAATCAATACTGGATGTTAACAAATTTCTCTTCTTCAGAAATGCTTTCCTTGCCATTGCCAGCCTACATTTTATATCCTCTCTACTTCGACCATCATCAGTTATTTTGCTCCCCAAATAGCAAAACTCCTTTACTACTTTAAGTGCCTCATTTCCTAATCTAATTCCCTCAGCATCACCCGACTTAATTAGACTACATTCCATTATCCTTGTTTTGCTTTTGTTGATGTTCATCTTATATCCTCCTTTCAAGACACTGTCCATTCCATTCAACTGCTCTTCCAAGTCCTTTGCTGTCTCTGACAGAATTACAATGTCATCGGCGAACCTCAAAGTTTTTATTTCTTCTCCATGAATTTTAATACCTACTCCGAATTTTTCTTTTGTTTCCTTTACTGCTTGCTCAATATACAGATTGAACAACATCGGGGAGAGGCTACAACCCTGTCTTACTCCCTTCCCAACCACTGCTTCCCTTTCATGTCCCTCGACTCTTATAACTGCCATCTGGTTTCTGTACAAATTGTAAATAGCCTTTCGCTCCCTGTATTTTACCCCTGCCACCTTTAGAATTTGAAAGAGAGTATTCCAGTCAACATTGTCAAAAGCTTTCTCTAAGTCCACAAATGCTAGAAACATAGGTTTGCCTTTCCTTAATCTTTCTTCTAAGATAAGTCGTAAGGTCAGTATTGCCTCACGTGTTCCAGTGTTTCTACGGAATCCAAACTGATCTTCCCCGAGGTTGGCTTCTACTAGTTTTTCCATTCGTCTGTAAAGAATTTGTGTTAGTATTTTGCAGCTGTGACTTATTAAGCTGATAGTTCGGTAATTTTCACATCTGTCAACACCTGCTTTCTTTGGGATTGGAATTATTATATTCTTCTTGAAGTCTGAGGGTATTTCGCCTCTTTCATACATCTTGCTCACCGGATGGTAGAGTTTTGTCAGCACTGGCTCTCCCACGGCCGTCAGTAGTTCCAATGGAATATTGTCTACTCCGGGGGCCTTGTTTCGACTCAGGTCTTTCAGTGCTCTGTCAAACTCTTCACGCAGTATCATATCTCCCATTTCATCTTCATCTACATCCTCTTCCATTTCCATAATATTGTCCTCAAGTACATCGCCCTTGTATAGACCCTCTATATACTCCTTCCACCTTTCTGCTTTCCCTTCTTTGCTTAGAACTGGGTTTCCATCTGAGCTCTTGATATTCATACAAGTGGTTCTCTTCTCTCCAAAAGTCTCTTTAATTTTCCTGTAGGCGGTATCTATCTTACCCCTAGTGAGATAGGCCTCTACATCCTTACATTTGTCCTCTAGCCATCCCTGCTTAGCCATTTTGCACTTCCTGTCGATCTCATTTTTGAGACGTTTGTATTCCTTTTCGCCTGTTTCACTTACTGCATTTTTATATTTTCTCCTTTCATCAATTAAATTCAATATTTCTTCTGTTACCCAAGGATTTCTACAAGCCCTCGTCTTTTTACCTACTTGATCCTCTGCTGCCTTCACTACTTCATCCCTCAAAGCTACCCATTCTTCTTCTACTGTATCTATTTCCACCTTTCCTGTCAATTGCTCCCTTATGCTCTCCCTGAATCTCTGTACAACCTCTGGTTCTTTTAGTTTATCCAGGTCCCATCTCCTTAAATTCCCACCTTTTTGCAGTTTCTTCAGTTTTAATCTACAGTTCATAACCAATAGATTGTGGTCAGAGTCCACATCTGCCCCTGGAAATGTCTTACAATTTAAAACCTGGTTCCTAAATCTCTGTCTTACCATTATATAATCTATCTGATACCTTTTAGTATCTCCAGGGTTCTTCCATGTATACAACCTTCTTTCATGATTCTTAAACCAAGTGTTAGTTATGATTATGTTGTGCTCTGTGCAAAAATCGACCAGGCGGCTTCCTCTTTCATTTCTGTCCCCCAATCCATATTCACCTACTATGTTTCCGTCTCTCCCTTTTCCTACACTCGAATTCCAGTCACCCATGACTATTAAATTTTCGTCTCCCTTCACAATCTGAATAATTTCTTTTATTTCATCATACATTTCTTCAATTTCTTCGTCATCTGCAGAGCTAGTTGGCATATAAACTTGTAGTACTGTAGTAGGCGTGGGCTTCGTATCTATCTTGGCCACAATAATGCGTTCACTATGCTGTTTGTAGTAGCTTACCCGCATTCCTATTTTCCTATTCATTATTAAACCTACTCCTGCATTACCCCTATTTGATTTTGTGTTTATAACCCTGTAGTCACCTGACCAGAAGTCTTGTTCCTCCTGCCACCGAACTTCACTAATTCCCACTATATCTAACTTCAACCTATCCATTTCCCTTTTTAAATTTTCTAACCTACCTGCCCGATTAAGGGATCTGACATTCCACGCTCCGATCCGTAGAACGCCAGTTTTCTTTCTCCTGATAACGACATCCTCTTGAGTAGTCCCCGCCCGGAGATCCGAATGGGGGACTATTTTACCTCCGGAATATTTTACCCAAGAGGACGCTGTCATCATGTAATCATACAGTAAAGCTGCATGCCCTCGGGAAAAATTACGGCTGTAGTTTCCCCTTGCTTTCAGCCGTTCGCAGTACCAGCACAGCAAGGCCGTTTTGGTTATTGTTACAAGGCCAGATCAGTCAATCATCCAGACTGTTGCCCTTGCAACTACTGAAAAGGCTGCTGCCCCTCTTCAGGAACCACACGTTTGTCTGGCCTCTCAACAGATACCCCTCCGTTGTGGTTGCACCTACGGAACGGCTATCTGTATCGCTGAGGCACGCAAGCCTCCCCACCAACGGCAAGGTCCATGGTTCATGGGGGGGGAGGAAAAACTTATTGCAGCCAATATGCTGCTCTTTGAAGCTAGTGAAAGACTTGGGTTTCCTTACAGGAGAAAGCCCTTCAAGAAGCAGGACTCGCCCAGGGCATGTTCATAGGTGTGCTGCTGGTTCAGAAAGAAGTTCAGAATCAGAAATAAGATGTATATGCTCTCCACTCCAGAGTTGATAAAAGAAAAAGTGTTTTAATAATATCATTTTTTACAAAAAATCAAAGAATTAAAAGTGTTTTAATCACCCCAGTGAAATTTTCTATGCAGTTACATGCCTATTTTTTTTATCTTACTTAACTTTCAATTGGTATGAAACGTTATTAGTTAGAAAGTTTGTAAACTCCACAGTGTAATTAATTATAAGTAAATAGTGGCCAAACCACATCCAATGCTGTGCCTTGACAATCAATAATTGTGCAGTGCATTGAAATTTAATACTCCTCTTATACAGTTAAAAAAAGATGAAATAAGAATGAAGCATGTGGCTTTTGACCGATATTAGAATAAAGGTTAAAAAGATGATGTCTTCACTATTTGTAAACAGTTAATTATGACCTTAACTGCCTTTTTGGTAGGAGATATATTTCTCTTTAAGTCAATCACGTGATTTTTGAAATACATTTTGTTGCATCTTAATAAAGTTAAATCAAACAATGGAAAGACAAGTATGGAATAACAACACTATAATGAAAAGGCTAGATTTCTGCTTGCTGTATAGAGGAGACATTGAGTTGCAGATAGGGACAAAAAGAGACTGCTGTACATTTGAGCTTTTTTGGCCAGAAGGCCTTCTTCCAAAGTAGAAAACCTACACATACGTTCACACAAGCACAACACACACGACCACTGTCTCTGGCCACTGACATAGGAGTAGCGATCTATTCTTAAATAAAGCCAGTCACTTTTTTCCTTTATGTTGTCATTTTTATTATCTTTTTCATATCCAGAAAGTGTTTGCAAGCCTGTGTTTGTAATCTTATCCCGTAACATTGGCATTTCCTATACCAGAGGAGTTTATTACATTATCGATTTTCTCACAAGAACCTGTACATACAATCAAGAAGCTAGTAGTAGCACAGATGACAACTGCTCACTGCGTGGTTGTTACTGCATTGTTTGAAAACTGCCATTGCCTCCCACAGTTCACTACAACCGTTCTGCCTTATTGCAGCCCCCAGCCTCTGCTGCGGCAAGGCATGGAAGCATGTGCTAACAAGATTGCAATTGCTGTATTCTGACCACTTCCTGTAGCTTGGCCACAGGATAATGAAAAGTTGATGATCTGCCATACAGCGTAAACTGTAGATGTGAAGCTTTTAGGCTTACAAATACTGAAGACTCGACCTGAGGCAGACACTGAGGAGAACACTGGTCCACAGTGAATTCTTTGCGGAAACAAAACATAGATGGTGTTTGTAGATTTTGACACACTGAACATGAGTATCACTATTATAATTGTCTCCAAGCTCAGGGTTACAAGTAAGATGGGACTTAACGTTTCACTATATTGCTGCTGTAATCAGTTGGATTTGTACTGTTGCAGTAATTCAACACAGTAACTTCACCTCACAAATTTATTCACAGCATCCATTACAGCTTCAGTCACAATCATGCACGCATGCTGCAGAGGGCAGCACAGTCTACAGTTTTGTGTACAACACCAACAGGTGGTGTAAGAGTCTCTTATTCTGCAACATTCTCCCCGTTCTTGTCCATCTATAGGGGGATGACGGGCTGGACTGGTCAATAGATCTTCATGCCATCTGGCTGCTGGAGAGTGATCCATCTAATATTATCATCTCGGCTTTGCTGCACCTCCTCCAGCATTGCTTTCTTCCACAAGTGATGTCATCTTGGAGTAGAATGACACCTCCAATTCCTGGTCTTCTTCTTGAGGCATGTCTCTTCACCTTGTGGTAGTTTCTTAACAGCAGAAGATATTAATTTTTCCACCTACACCAAATGTTCTTGTATCGTACTCAGAACTCATTGGTAAGATTCCTTCTAATTGCTGGTTCTGCCCCACATAGAATGGTTAGTAGTTCGTCACCATTTAGGAAGTGAGGTGGAGTCAGTGGCATATCAATCTCTTCTTGAGTGATGGGTCTTGAGTTTATTCCTGTCAAAATGATGTTAATGCTGTCTTCATCCACCTGAGAGCGACCAAGCACCTTCCTCAAGCAGCGCTTGACAGAGCCTATCATGCGATCCCACCCTCCTCCCCACCAAGGAGCATCT
Organism: Schistocerca piceifrons; assembly: GCF_021461385.2. Taxonomy (NCBI): domain Eukaryota; kingdom Metazoa; phylum Arthropoda; class Insecta; order Orthoptera; family Acrididae; genus Schistocerca; species Schistocerca piceifrons. The sequence goes on along the minus strand of NC_060145.1, from coordinate 321,602,047 downwards.
GGTATGTACATCCAGATGATTCCATGGTGGGCACAGTAGCACTATGTCACCATGCTGGACAGTTTTGAAGAGCTCAGATAGTTCTGTGTTGGCTATATGGAATGTTGTAGCATTAAACAGTGAGTAGTAGGCTTCTGTGTCCTGCAGAGTGTTGCATGGTCATCATAAATCTGTTGGCGGACATATCGGTGACAAGTTCAGTTGAATTGCGCATATTGTGGTGCCTGTGAATAGGACCATGCTCAAGGATGGATGCCCAATCCTTTCAGCCAGGCAGTAGCTTCTCCTCTAAGCAAATGAAGGTCCTGGAAGGCGCCTTGAAATTTCCTTAAAGGGATTCATTGGCTGTCTTTGTAAGTGTGGATTATGGATGTTGGACAGAATAGGGAGCCACTGTGTTGCTTTTGAGTTATGGTTTCCGATATCAGCCTCATAGTATTATTGAGTTGAGTATCTACTGCTCTTGTGTGGGCACATTTAACTACGTACGTAACTACATATTCTGCTGCTGAATACACAAGAGCAAGGGCTGATGTCCTGAGGGTTATCGCATTCATTCCCCAGCCATTTTCTGTATTAACATTCATTATCACTTATTTTTCTACAGCTTTAGCTTACATTTTTACATAATTGATAATGAATAACAATATTTACAAATTTAATGGCATAAGTATTCTGTAACACTGTAAAAACTCTTTTTCAATGAGATAGTCTTTAAGTTTCTTTGGAAAGTCATTGTCAAGTACACTATCTTGCAGGTTTTTAGGCAGACTTCTTAGGAGTCTGATACCAGAGTACTGGGGTCCTTTCTCTAGCATTGCCAGTCGGTGGGGTATGCTCCGTACTTCATTCTTCCTTCTTGTATTGTGGGTGTGTACACTAGCATTTGTAATCCAGTCCTCACTACCTTTTGTGATGTACATTATTGTTTTGTATATATACAACAATGAAAAAGTTAAGATACCTAACTTCTTGAAACAGTTTCTGCACGTTTCAGAGGTCTTTCTTCTTAAAGTGGTCCTAATTGCTTTTTTTTTTTTTTGTAATGTGAACACTCGTTTTGTCTCTTGTTTGTTTGAGTTTCCCCACACAGTCACTCCATACTGTAAGTATGGTTCGAAAAGTCCATGACACACTATACACAGAAGGTTCTTGTCTGAATACTGTGATAGCTGCATCATTAAGAATATGACAGAGCTCAGCTTCTTACAGACATTATAAATATGCTTTTTCCATTTCAGTTCATTATCCACAAGAATACCTAAGAATCTAGCAGATTCTAATTCTTCCAGCCTTGTTCCATCAACCTCTAAATCCATGCCTACAGCCTTCTCCTTGTTTTTGAACACTGCATACATAGTCTTTTTTAGATTTATAACTAGTTCATTTTCCAACAGTCATTGAGCTGTGACATTTGCAGATAGACATGTATGCTCTTCTCTCAAGCTGTTCCGTATTTTGGTCACTATTTAGTATTGTCATGTCATCAGCATACAATATTTTCTTTTCTTCCTCCTCAACACCTATATCTTTAACAAACACATTAAATAACAATGGTCCCATCACCGAACCCTGCGGCACTTCATATTTGATGGGTTTGGTTTCTGATTGGTATGAGTTTCCTAATGATACATACTGCTCGCAGTTGCACAAGTATGATTTTATCCATTCACCTGGTTGCCCTCGAATGCCATAGTTACCTAATTTTTGTATCAGCATTTCATGGTCAGTGGTGTCAAATGCTTTTGAAAGATCCAGAAACATTGCAGAGGCAACCTTTTTCTCATCTAATGACTGTAAAATGCATTCTGTTAGACTGGCAATTGCTGATTCTGTAGATTTATCCTTTCTGAAACCATGTTGTGAGGGTATGAGAATGTTGTGTTTGTCCAAATAATTAACTAATCTGGTATACATAAGCATTTCTAGGATTTTCGAGAAACCTGATATAAGTGAAACTGGTCTGTAGTTGTTGGAATCATCCTTACACCCTTTCGTGTACACTGGCACCACCTTTGTTGTCTTCAGTTTTCCTGGAAAAATTGCATCTCTGAAAGAAAAGTTTGCTATGTTCAGCAGTGGTGTTATTATTTGCTCACTTACCAGCTTTATTACATGATTTGATATTTCATCACCACCAGCTGATTTCTTGGACATCAGTTTCTGTATAGTTTTCTGCAATTCATCTTCCGTGACTGGTCTTAAGAACATAGTACTGCATGATCTTTTTGGTACCTTAATATCCTTCTGTTTTTGACTATTTCTTTCCAATTTTAAGTTTTGTGCTACACTGATATAGTTATTATTCAGTGTGTTTGCTATTTCCATACCATCTGTGACCACTGTGTTGTCTATTTTAATTGACCTAATACCTTCTTCTTTGTTTGACCCATCTTTTCCCTTTCTTTCAGCATTGATTGCATTCCAAGCTGCCGTTGCCTTGTTTTTTTGAGTTCATTATGGTGGTGTCAGTTGCTCTTGCTTTGGCTTCTCTTATTGTTTTTCTATACTTCTTTTTTAACATTTTATAGTTTTCAGCTTCGCCCATCCGTCTCAGATCCTGAAACTTCCTTCGCTGTTCTAGTATTTCACTGGTAATCCTCTGTGTTTGATCTTGCTGCCTTTCTTGTCTCTTTACTTTGGGAAATGCTACATTAAAATGGTACTTAATTGTTGAAATAAATGCATCATATTTTTCATTTACACTCTGGGCCTGTAGGGTTTCATTCCAGGTTTCCTTACTTAACATTGTTCTAAAGTTGTTGATATTTTGCTCACTTATTATTCTAATTTCTTTGGTTGTTTGTTTTTGTTCTGATAGTGTGTCATTACTTCTGCAAAAGCTGATTACTTGTCCATGATGATCAGATATTTCTGTATGAACTACATGTGACTCAAAAGTTATACATATTAGTAATTATGTTTTCAATAACTGTCTCACTTTGTGAAGTCACTCATGTTGGTGCAGTTATTGTTACTTTCATGTTATGCTGTATTAACAATTCTTCAAAATCCGGTCTTATTTTTGTGTCTTTTTCCCATGTCAGTGTTGAAGTCTCCACATATAATAAGATTTCTCTTCATATTCATTCTCAATAAGCTAGCAATTTTTTTCAGAAAGATGCTAATATTGCCACATGGTGACCTGTACACACAAAACACTCTAAAATCCTCTGTCACTATACCAGTAACTTCAAAGTCTTTTTCTCTAGATATGGGCAATGTAACAGTTTCACTGTTTACATTCTTTAGTAGAGTACCTGTTTTACACAAACGCCACCACCCTTATATTTAGATCTGCAGAAGTAGCTAGCTAGTTTGTAGTCCTTTAGTGCAACATTATGTATTTTACTTTCAATTAGTCCATGTTCACTTACGCATAATATGTCTGGTCTTACTTCACTCAGGAGTACTTCTGCTTCTAATTTTTTGTTACCAAAGTATTGAATATTTTGATGAAGTATTTTTATGTAATTTTTCTTTTGTTGGTTTACATGTTGTGAGCTGTATTCTGAGGCAAATTCTTTAGTCTCATCTTTTTTTGTATGGTGCTTATATTCTTCTTTTCCAGCTAGAGTGTATGACTTTTCACCCCCTACAGGCCATATTAGTTTCCCTTGCTTCTAATGATTTTGCAGACATCTGGAAACATTCTGCTGAATGTTACAGACCCCAGTCTATTTAAATGCAAGCCATCCTTCGCTAGTGAGTTTTCACATAGGAATTTGTTTGGGTCTATAAAAATTGCCCCAAGACGATCACATTGTTCTTTAAGAGCACAGTTTATTTTGCCGATATATTTTTCACTCACCGACTTTGTTTATGATTCCACTAAGTTTCAGCCGAGATCCTGCTTACATATTTCTTGCAGAACGAATCATGTTTCTTGTTTCGTTTGTTATTTCTTCCTCACTGCTGCTCCTTAACGAATTCGTTTCAACATGTATAAACACCCCTTTATAATTATGTCTGGTTTCAGAATCTGGTTCTGTAGTATCTTGTATTGCATTTACCATATTTTTAAAATGTTTACAGAGTTGTTGCATTCTAATTCCAGGTCGTACATCGATCTTGCAATTGGGGACAACAATTTTCTTCAGCAGCGAATCGCCAATTATTAAAAAGTCATTTTCCTTTTGTTGCGTATCTGTCGCCTTGTTTTTCCTTTTGCTGCATGTCACCACCTTCCGTTTATATTTATCTTCAGGTTTTTGGCTTACTGAGTTTACTGAGACATCAACGGGAACACTTGAAATGTTGTTTTTAAAGTCCGGTCAGTCATATTTTTGCGATCTTCTTGCTTTTCTGTTTGATGGCTTTTACACACACAGGACTTATTTTCTTGTATTAATGTATAGGTTTTTTTTTTTTTTTTTTTCCCTTGATGGTCGAAAGTTCAATTTTTAATGCCTCAATTTCACTTTGTAGTAACTTTATAATTTCGTTTTTTGTATCAACTTCACATACAAGAACGGCCATTTCGTCATGTAAACAACCGTTACGTGTCCACGGAAAATCATCGCTGACGAATTTTAGATTTACTTTCACGCACTTTTCGTGTAACCAGTAGTTGCATTTGATACGCTGAATACCCTTTATCACGCGCTTTTCACATTCTCTACACGAAGAACTGTTCATTTTTTGCCCTTTTAACGAGAGAGAAGCGTCACTACACTTTTCGTATTGGTGCCACTTAATATAGTTCATGGTTGAGAGTTGTATCTCAACATTTGGTTTCTGAAAGCAATTCTGGGTGCATAGTGTGCCTGCTTGTTGTTTAGATGAAAGCAGGCTGTCTCTGCCTTCATGGCATTGGGTTTAATTCACTATACTTGGAAATATTCATCCATCTTTTTCAGGTTGTTTTCAAGAGTAATTTCTGATGTATCAAAGTCAACAGATTGTCTAATTAAACATATGTTGTTGGCGTAAATGAACTTTTTAGAGTGGGTGTTTGGTTGGTCAGATACGTATATATTGAAGAGCAGAGGTGAAAGAACTGATCCCTAGGGAAGGCCATCATTGAGTTAGTAGCTGCAGCTTTTCTAGCCATTAAGGTGTACTTCGATGTGTCTATTTGCCAGCATGTTGTTAGGTATTGTGGCCAATTTTTTATAAGATATGATGTGTAGGAATTTCAGCAGCATTCCTTGTTGCCATACTATGTCATACACAGATGATAGATCAATAAATCCAGCTGTGGGTTTTTTCTTTTCTTCAGAGCCCCTTTCAATACGTGTGCTTACTGCTAGTACCCGATCACTGCAGCTCCTTTTAGGCCTAAAGCCAGCATGTTCAGCTGGTACCTTCTCCTCAACAGTGGGTTTTATTCAGTTAAGAATGAACCTCTCGAGCAATGTATAGCAGTCCTCCTAGTACAATGCATACTCCGAGATGGTGCACTCTTTACATTTGTGTGTTTGATGAGAAGTTGCGTGAAATGATGACCTCCATTCAATATAATTGGATCCTCCTCTGAGTTTGAAAATGCAGTGCTTTGTAGCCTACCACTGAGCTGAATCATGGCATCCATCAGAAAAGGATTGCATCGAGCTATCACTCACACTTTGGATAATGTTCTCTCTCACGCAGTGCACGGAGTTAGATAGTGAATAACTTCTCTTGAACTCTTCTGATCCAGTATGTTTGGGTATTGTGCGACTCCAGAACACTCAGGCTACCAGTATTTCTAATCTTTCTCTTTGTACTGTCAACAAAACAACATACAAGGGCAGTTGTGTGAAGTATTTGCCAGTAGGAACTAAATTTTGATCTGAGTTACATTTTATGTACCGTGCTAGTCTTGTGCATATTGAGACGCGTACACAGATTTTGCATGTGCCGCAGAATCAGAGCATGCAGAATTGAAGCGTGTGCACTCTGTAATATTTCTCAAATGATTTTTCAAAAGCTATTCTGTTAAAGTATTTGCTTTTTACCATACTTGTAGTGTTATATGTCAGCTTTGTGGCAAAGTGCCCATCATCTCCTAATGGTCATACTTACAGTGACAGTACACACTTTATTAAGACAATGCATAGAATTCGAAAAGTTTGCAGCCAAACATAGGAGTTGCTATGACTTTGTGTTTGGTGCGTATTACACATGTTGGTGCATATGAAATTTAGCTAACATATTGAATTTTTCTATAGACTTGGGAGGTGGCCTCTATTGTCTCCGATCTCAAGAAAATGGATCCTATCTAGTGCGCTCACTCCCGATCTCATGCCCGTGAGAATGAAATATTCACAACATCTCTAATATCTCCTAAACCACTTGAGAGATCGAAATGAGATTTTGGTGAATGAGAGCACACAAGGAGGAGAGTATTTTGCGAGTTCGTAAACATGCGGAACATTTTTTATCTCTGGCAATATATCATAAGTTATACTTTCTACTTTATTAACTTGGTTATTTTTCACTTCTGTGAGTGTAATTTTTGAAGTTATCAACAGCTAGTGAAACAAAAGTTTTCTATTATGAAGATAACATGAAATTTCTTATGTTATTACAAACCGATAGAATGAGGTTTGTCGTAAGCTGTTGAGCTCTCTGGTCACCAATTACTTGTTTAATGAGACACACTGTTTCAGAATTCTGTCGCAATAGCTGCTGCAAGATGAGTTTGTGAAAATTATACTGTGTTTTGGCAAAAGAAGTACAATTAAACCTGTCAACAAGAGAAATGTGACCGTTACGTGTAAATTGTGATGCTTCTTCGAATGAGAAAAGGTTAACAATTCACACAAAAATAAATTGCCAGTTCTGTTGGAATTTTGGTTGAATCCCCGTAAATCATCGCATTTTTAATGCTGAATGACTGGAATGGAAACTTACCAAAGGATTTTATTCCTTTTCTTCATTTGAATAGTACTAAAATAATGATGAGCATGCCCTTCAGGTGGAATGACACGCTCATGTCAGATGCTGGTTACTCACCTACAGCTTGCCAAACTGACAGTGTGTGATTCGCAAATAAAATAGTTCTTATTGAGAAAAATAAACAAGTGATATATAGCACAACACAATGGTCAGTGTATTGTCAGCAACTGGGAATAACGTGCATGCCAGAAATCTGGAAGCTAGCCGAGTGTGCCTTGTGAAAGGAAGAGTTCTTATCATTCGAAAAAGATTGTCAGGAAAGTAGATCTGCATTTGTCACCATTACATTTCAACAAATTAAATACGTGATATCTCCACACTCTTTCAGGATACTCATACTTTTGGAATAATATCGTCCACTTCTCGTGTTTTGTAACCTCTTGTATAATTAGTTTATTAATGCTGATAGTGTGTATGCAACCACTGAAGTGCTTTTTCTAGTCACGACGAGCCAGTGAAAACATTGGTATTTGTGAGGACTTTTTGACTGTTTCTAGCTTGCAGTGGAAATGTACATGTACATAATATGTCTCTTATTACATTCATATCCAAATAATTTCAGTGAAACTTATGTACTTCAGGCCTTGGGACACTTTTTACCAGGAGCACAAATGGGTCATACCTGTGGAAATCACCCCTTTTCAACTTTTTGTAACAGATTTTAAAGATACGCCAACATAACAGGCAGCAAGTAGATAACCTTGTTTTACTTTCGTGCCTTGCTCTAGATCACATGACTTTATAATATTCCTTACTTCCTTATTCACTGTCCCCATGATGAATTGTCTGTCTGTTCTTACGATGAAAACATTGTGGAGGCCACAGATATAATCCGAATGGCTAATGCCTCATCAGTTATTGAATTGTGTATTGTTCTTGACAAAAGAATAAACAGAACAAAAAACTATACACATGTATGTAACTGAAGACTATTATGTACTAACGAAGAGAGATGGAGTGCTCAAATGGTAAAAAATGAAACACTACTCAGTGACAATAAAATTCAGTGTACTGTAAGACTGTATTTTTCACATATGCACCATACCAAAGTGAGCATATGACAGGACTGCCTTCCTGCTCCCTCCCTCATTTCTCCCGGAGTGCTCGCATGACATGCAGTGCGAGAAACTGTGACACAAACACAATGCCACGCGACTTGGCACAGGCACGTGTCATGTCCCTTTCGCGTTGCGTCCCAATTTGTGCGGTACCATTTGAATCTTTGAAGTTACAAAAATGCACACCGTGCTGTGCCATACCACACGTGCTATAAGCTTCTTAATTTGTGCCTAGTGTAAGGTGGAGCTCGGATGTCCAGTGGCCATAACTCCCTGTCTTCTGAAAGCCATGGTGGACCACACCAGCAGATGTCAAGTGTTACTAGCAAATCTGCTTCCAGTCCCCGTGCGAGGTATCTGCGAGATTGTGACCTCCAGGATAGTGTCTCCATTGAGTGGGTGTAGTGTTCATCATTATTTGTTACCCAGTTGCAGATGAAGGTTTTCCGTTTGTTTGGATCATTTCGTATACACTCCAAGATGGCTGTTGAAACACTCCACAAAATAGCCTTGTTGCCATCAGACACTGTATCCTGGCAGAAGTAATGAAGGAGTTACGAACCAAACGATGTGACAAAACAATTGCAACCCAGGTAAGGTTACTTTCTTGACTGGTGACAACCTGTTCTTGCTGCAAACAATATGTGCTATGTAATTGACTTCAGTTGTTGTCTATGCATATAAAACAGCACCATAGGCTCTTAGGCTCTTGGTGATGCATTGCAGAACGCATGCACTTCTGCAGAGTCACTTGTGTCTGTCATACCTATCTATTTGCGAATGTGCAACGAGGACAAGTGATAGAAGCTTTACGACCCAAGAGTGCCAACTATGTGCAAGATCTGTCGGCAAAACTTCCTCCCATGCAAGACCTCTCAGCCATGTATGTTGAACGATCGTATTCTGCATTTAAATTGTTTCCCAAGGCTATGTAGTGGGGTTGATGCCAAGGCCTTTGGCACACCATATTGCCTTCAGTTCTTTCTTATTAGTTGCTCATTTGGAAAGGAGAAGGCTTATTTGCAGGAAGAGTACTGTCTGTTCGTGGTAAACAGATGCAGCATCCTCACTCTCTCTCACACTAAATACAAAATCGTCTATTAATATAGAATTGTCACTGAGTGCTGGCAGTCATTGGTATTGGTCACTATTTAGTGCTGATGGCTCCCTCATAGCTGCTAATGAAAGGAATGGGTTTGGTGCAAAACCAAATGGTAAACATGTGAAGCAATATGTTATCGCGTTATCTGTGGTGGTGTAGGCACCATTCTCAGCTTGTTCAACACTATACCAAAATAAACTAGTGAGATCTCTGTCCTGTTTGTTCAAGGCCAACTGTAAGAAGGCTTGATCCACATCACAGACTAGTCCCATTGGAGGTTTGCAGAAATGTAACAAGGTTACAAGTATGTCTGGGGGTAAATTTGGTCCTGTTTCAAGGATGTCATTCAAAGATTGAGTGTCTGGTTCGTTTGATGATTCATTGAACACAATCCTGTATTTGATGCTTCCATTGTTGCATTTCTTCACTGCATGGTGTGGCAGGTGAAATACGTTTCCAGCTGTGTAGGCCTCAGATGCAACTTCTACCTTACAACTTATTTTGTAAGGAGCAAAAATGTGCTTCAGTAGTAGTGCAATTACTGGAGAAAAGTACATCCTCCTCCCGAGTCAGGCATAGAACTCTGCAGCGACTCTCCTTGCAGGATGACTCTCAGAACGCTTGCCGTATAGGATGACATTGCTCGCCGTTGTTGTTTTGTTATGTCGGTTGTCTCCAAATCCCAAAAGCAGTGCTCTGACTCATCTCGGATATCTCATTGAAGCTGGTAGTTGCCTTTTTTACTGCAGTACCAGTTCTTTTTCCACTAAGAACATAATCAAGGATTGTTGGAAGGAGAACCAATGAACGTGATACCTTAATTGGTCATTCCATGGTAACAATTTTCCAATAATAATCTGCTCCAAAGAGGACTTAAATAGGTAGATCTTCAGTGTCTCCAATTGGATCTGCCAGCTGCATACTCTCTATCAAGGCCATATCTCCTACATCTTGTGGTACTGTTGGCTGATGCGAGAATTTATTGCTGCTTTCAGAAACTGTAAATGATATGTCTGCATTGGTGGAAGTATCCCATCATATCGAAATGAATCTTTCTCCTTGAGAGGGATGAAGTACAGGATGACTCAGATGTTGTTATTTCCATAGTTGCCGTTCCATGACATTGAGTTCGAGAGATTCTATGAGCGACTCCTGGTGTCTGAGATGGCACGTGTCTGTTTACTCCTATCAGTTTGTCCTCTGATACTTACGTAAGGAGTTAGTAAGTTTGTGAAATTGGAAGTTGTCATTTCCATCTTGTTTACTGTTATGGGGTATTGCAGATGGATATGTGGTGCTTACCCTTACATTTCACAGAGAATGCCTTTACCTGCTTAACCCCTTAACATAAAACCCCAGTTGTCTCATTTTTATTATTGTGACAGAAACTTCAAATCCCGTGTATTCTTAGGCAACAGAAAGAAAAACAGAACTTCTAAACACTAAAAACCTGCTTACTAAAAACCTGCTTGCATCCATTTCAGCACTGATAGTCAAGTGTTGGGCTGCGTGAGAGCATCTGATCATACATTTGTATCCTGGCTGTCGTGTTTTGGTTTTCGTCTTTACTGTGTGCAGCTTTGGATACTCAACAACAAAACATGCGCTTTCACCCTCTCTCTTGTATTATTGTTTGGGCAATACGTTCAAAAATGTGTGGCTCTAGTGATTCTGAGTTTGACACTGATTTTAGCAGCTCATAAAATGAAGAAGAATGTGATGTCATTTCGTTAGAGAGAAAAGTGACAACATATTGTCAGTTGAGAGATGAGTTCTCGCCAGTGGTAGGAGGTAAATACATTCACTGTGTTCCAGCCAGCTCCTCCAAGATTTATCTTCACAGGAAACCGTAGTGAGATACAGGGTTAGATTTATAGCTGTGCAGAAATTAAGAAACTACTTCAGATTTCAGGATATTTTAGTCAAAGACCAGTGCTTGAGTATATTTGAGTTTTTATTATTGGGGATCTTCAAAATATTGTAACTCATTATTTTGAGCTTAAAATGCTCTCTCTGTATGTAATTTCATTCATTATAGGATGTTTTTCATTGATGGAAACATGTTTTTTGAAACATAATTTGGAAAAAAAAACTATGTTAAAGGGTTAAGCACGGATTTTTGCTGTGGCCATGTCTAAGGCATAAGAAGCAGCTGTTCGTTTCTTCATGGTATCTATTGTAGCCTGTAAGCTTACAGCCTATCGGCAGTCTTGACCCAAGTGCTCCCTTTCTTCACAGTACGCATAGGAAGAGTGTGAATTTTGTTGTTTCTTCTTTTTGTCAACCTTCGTGTTAACGCTAGAAACTCCATGAGGTATGTGAGATTTCTTTCTTGGATCTTTTGCCTTCTTGGATGGATAAGCCAGTTTCCGCAAATTTCTTCTCGGAATGCACGTAGTAATTTGGAAGCAAGTGTTCTCCCATAAGAATCCACATCCTCTCCTACTGCTCTTAGCGCATGAATCTGTTCATGGCACTCAATGTAGATGCTATTGGAGAAACTGGGGACTGCTTGAAGTTGAAACATAAGGTTCAAGAAGTCAAGGTGGCTTTGTGTAATCCTGGTCTTATCCCCATACTTGGATTTCAAAATTTGCTTCATCTTTCGCATATCAGCTGCAACAGCAGTCCCATTGACCAAATCCTTGGGTTGCACATCTGAATATCCACAGAGCAATATGTGCTTGTTCATAAGTGATCTCATTGGATTTTCATCTATGGAGGCTGTGAACAGCTCCCAGAATCATGGCCATGCTTCTGTGTCACCTGAGAAAGAATTCAGTTGATGTCTATGTAGGCATGCTGGTGAGCTGCTGAGGTTGGCAAATGTGTATCAAGTGCATTTTTATACCCCTGAACATGCTACTCCTAAAGCCCTTTCGCCTTTCAGATGGCATTTGTCAGTGAAGTATTCACAAGCCTCTTTGTAGGCCTTGTATTCTGTGTCAACCAGCAGATCCTGTATTGAGTCTTTGATTGTGATGAGCTCTTCTAAGTTTCCTACAGGCACTCCTGACAGTGTCCAACTACTTCTGTTGGTGTAGAAACATTGAACGCATTTATCTGGCTCATGAAACCTGTAGCATTTGAGTGTAAAGTGGTCTGCTTGCATCACAGTTTTGACAGAATCATGGCTGCTGCCTTTGCCACGATGTGTTTTGCTGGGATGCTGCAGGGGTGCGTCTGTGCTAGTCACTCCAAAACAGGATGTTTGCTGTTGCTAAAAGATGGGGCTGCTATGCAGTATTCACCATTAGCAACCCATAGGAATGCTTGTTCTTGCTAACGTATGGTGCTGCAGTGTACTAATTCTTTAGCAGTCCCCTTTGTACCATGTAAATATTATGCGAAATAAACAATATTGCTCTGTCACCAGAAAGTATGCACCAAGTGACATGTGTACAAACAGAAATAATCAGTAATGTCCTTTTGAGTTTAATACAGCAATTATGCGACTTACCTGTGTGTGCTGAACATGGCGTGGCATGACCATATTTTGAGATTTAAGTTGCTCAAAATCATCTCCACCGATGTTAATTCCTCTTGAATGTGTAGTAGCATTTAATCTCTTCATATACACCCGTGCTTTGGCACAAAAATGTTGTTACTCAGTAGTATTTGAAGGAATTCAAAACACAGTCTGCAGTTTTGTGCGCAACACCAACAAATCACACAGTCTACAGTTTTGTATGCAACAACAACAAATTGCATAAGAGTCTCTTATTCCCCAACATCTAAATTAATTGAATGTACTAGTTTATTCACCAGCATCTCTCTGTAGGATCCAACAGAAATCAGCCAACATAGCAGAAGTTCACCATCCTGTGTACCGCTGCTCCTGGAAAGTAGTATTCTGGTGGAACCAGTTACTGTGCTCATAACGAATGACTACATTTCTCTGAGAACACGCTGAGGTGTGAGTAAAGGAAGTGCACCTTCAAGGTTATGTTGCAATCAGTGGCCTTATAAGCATGAATGATTTCGTCCATAAGGTTTCTGTAACTTTTTGCTCTCCTATTTCCTACTAACAGTGTTGTGATGGTATGAAAACAGTGCCATGCTGCTTATCTGTGGTTATAATGGATTCAAAGTGTATGCCCCCCAAAAGCTGGCGTATCTGTGGATCAAGGAACATCCCCTTTGTGATCATCTGTATGTTCATTCATAGAAATTTTTTACACAGATACTGAAATGCTGCTTCATTCCTGTGCACCACCTTAACAGATGCAATCATGAGCTTCAGATAAATGTACAACAATGAGAGAACAATTTTGTTTGGATTCACTAGAGGTCCTTCGGCAATATTTTTTGACCCAGGCACCAGAGCTGTTCGTGGAAACCATTCCCTCTATGTGTTTTGTTTTTCTCTTGCGCGACTGCCTCATTCACAGGTAGCAACACTACTTTGTGTAACCCACTTGCCAACCCAAGAGCATCACAGTGACATACATTTCCACATGCCAGCCATTCATGCTTATTGTAACTAACACAGTTTACAATGGGTTTCAGTGTGGTAAAACTTTCTCAAGCTAAGGCAGTTTAATGAGAGGAATGGATGCACTTCCATTGCTGTTGTAAAACAGTACTGCCTCCGAGCACGTTTTTGAACCATTGATAAAGATTCTCAGTGTGTCTAGTTTGTATGTAATCTTCAGGTCTTCCAACAAACCGTAAATGTCACTGCAGGATATAATGCCACCTTCAGTACTGAAGTGACACTCTAGTTTTTCTCACATTTTGAAACACAGACACTTGTACTGTGTCAGCGAGGAGATTCCGCTGCTGAAGTCATGAGGCCCAGAGTTCTGCTTTACACTTTGGAAGATCTAAATCTGCAATCAGATCGCTGATTCCACTCTGCAAATATTGTGTTGTTTTCCAGATGACGATGCTGGTGTAAATGTAGGGTCAGTGTCACTGATGAATGATTGCTGTATGTGTCAGTCCAGCACAGTGAGAAAGCAGTAACTGGCAGTCCTTCACCATGAACCACAGAGTGAATGACAGATGTCAGGGTATTGAATATTCCTCTTCCTCTTGGTATTGACTCCTTTCTTCAAGGGAGGTACCTTATAAAAATAGCAATTCGATGCCTGATTTATGGATTTATGCCAAACAGCATGCACACCGTGCTGACACTTCTACCATGCATCCGAGCATTCATTGTAGACAAACACAAGGTGCAACACATGTATGGAACCCACTGTTTATCTTGAGTCTCCAACTCAACACCTAGCGAGGTGGTGCAGTGGTTAGCACACTGGTCTCACATTCGGGAGGACGACAGTTCAATCCCGTGTCCGGCTGTCGTGATTTAGGTTTTCCGTGATTTCCCTAAATCGCTCCAGGTGAATGCGGGGATGGTTTCTTTGAAAGGGCATGGGCAACTTCTTTCCCCGTCCTTACCTAATCCCTAATCCAATGAGACCGATGACCCTGCAGTTTGGTCTCTTCCCTCAAACAATCCAACCCAACTCCAACTCGACAACTGAAATACAAGGCATATGCTTGTTTTACTGCTTTAGTCTGTCGCCACCTTCTTGAACCACAAGTAACATCTGCACAAATGTTACAAAAGTTACCAGGTTCATTATTGCACGTACAGGTTCTTTTTTTGTGGACACATACACACCCACAATAACACAATTCTTCAGATTCAACAGTTCACTTCACACACGTTAATGCCAACTGACATGACACTCGTTTCAGTAACAAATGAACTAACACAGCAAAAGAGCATGCAGCTGTGACAAATTACATCGGAATCACGTCTAGTTTCTACATTCTACAATGATCACGTGTCTGGATATTGCGCACATGAGTCATAGTGTAAAGCAATATTGCCTAATTGTACTGGGAATACCGACCTTACTCAATTAATGACAGAGGAAATCTTTCAAATGCCTAGCTCTTCCATAAGTGACTGTGAGATGTAAACACCTTATTTACTTGTAACCCTGAGCTAGGAGAGAATTTTGACCTCGATATTGATGTTCAGTGCATCTAAAGCTATGAAGGATGGCTACTTTTGTTTCTGTAAAAAATTAAAAAAAGTGAGAATTTGTGGGCCACTGGAATTGGAGGAATACAGAAATATAGAGCCAGCATGAACTACTCTTGGCAAAGAAGGCATGTGAGTAGCAAAATGTTTCTGTCAACTTGAGTCTGACATCAACTGTGCGTGGGAAAGAAAACATGTGTCAGCTATCTGTCATCGGAAACTGGACTCATTGCATGTGAGAACAATACGAGGTGCGACAATAAAATAAGGAGACTGATTTTCTTTGCAAGATGTGGCAACCCTACAGGCTTGCATAGGCACAATATCTTTGACCTTGGTCTATAAGCTGCATCTAGTCCAAGCGGCACATCGATGCAACTGCTCGTCGTGAGTTGTGCTGTAATAAGTTGTCACGTGTTTGAGTTTCACATCACAGAAATGGAACCGCATAATATTGCGCAATGATATGCCATTTCTTTTTGCGTTAAATTGGGTGAAAACATGATGACAACTTACGGTAAGCTTCAGAAGGCTTTTGGAGAGGAGGTTATGCCAAGAGCTCAAGTTTTTCGTTGGCATAAAATGTTTAATGAAGGCAGAACAAATGTTGAAGATGAAGACCGCAGTGGACGACCATCAACCTCACGGACGGATGTCAGTTTGGCCAGGATGCGTGAAATCGTACGATCTGATCGAAGATTATCCATAAAAATGATTGCAGAAGAAATGAACATCAATAGAGAAACGGTTCCTCTGATAATAACTGAAGATCTTGGCATGAGAAAGATTTATGCAAAGATGATCCCCAAAAATCTCACACAACAACACCGAGAAACGCGGAAAAATGTGGCAGCCGATATGTTTGAGCAAACGGATATCAATCCAGAATTGTTGAGCTGTGTTATCACTGGTGATGAAAGTTGGTTTTTTCAGTATGATCCAGAGACAAAACGCCAAAGTTCGCTATGGTGCTCAAAGGGAACATCCAGACCAAAAAAAGCTCACATGTCAAAGTCAAAAGTGAAATGCATGCTTGTGGACTTCTTTGATTCCAAGGGAATTGTTGGGTGTCTCCTGGACAAACAGTTAACCAGTATTACTACAAAGAAATTTTAGAAAGACTTTGTAAAAGAGTTCTTCGTGTCTGTGCCAAAATTGCTGATAATTGGATTCTGCATCACGATAATGCTCCATCCCATACTGCTCTGTCAGTACAACAATTTTTAACCTCAAAACAAATTTCAGTACTACTACAGCCACCCTATTCACCAGATATCGCTCCGTGTGACTTTTTTCTATTTCCAAGAGTCAAAACGGCGCACAAGGGACACCATTTTCAAACAACACAAGATGTCCAAAACGCTATGAGGAGGGTCTTGGAGGATATTACCGAAGATGAGTTCCAGTAATGTTACCATCAATGGCAGAAGTGCTGGAAAAAGTGTGTGCTATCAGAAGGGAACTACTTTGAAGGAGACAACACTAAACTTGACTAAAACGGTAAGCAACATTTTTTTTCACATCAGTCTCATTACTTTATTGTCGCACCTCGTATTTGGACATTTTGCTGCTGTCCCTTCACTGGTGCTGCCTTCTGTCGTCAATTTCTGGAATTATTTTGAAAGAAACATTAGAAAACGAACAGCTGCTGCAATGGATGGCTGAGGCAGTATGATTGCATTGATATAATTTCGCACATGTATCCATTAGGTTTCACAGTTTGCTATAATTCTGCTACAAATACATCGTGTTTGTGGAGTGAGCAAGAAGTTTTGGTTGCTTGAGAGAAGAAATTGCCTAATAACTCATATTGTACTACTTCTTCAGAAGGATAATTATGCTTTCTGTCATCATTATTTTAAAATTTGTAATTTATCAAAGAACTAAAGTAAATATGAAAAATAAATCTTGAAGCTTGGTTTGTTTTTAGTATGTATTTCTCTTGAAGTTGCATCAATTACATATGCTCCAGTAAAGCTTTAAATAAAGGCATAAATGGCTGCTTTCCTTGTAGGTCCGATATTCTTCAACGTGGCCAATATCCGAAGTTTTAAATTATGTAACAAGTAGTGAGCCTGCAAAAGATAGTAATTCTGATACATTCCATGTGCGGACTATATCTGTCATACATAACATGTAACTTTCTCCCTCTCTTTGCTGCTTAAAAGCTTAGTTCACATAACTGCCATAGGTAATTACTCATCAGACAAACTATAGCTTCAGTTTGTTTTCATTTTTTGTGTGTTTATTTAAAAACTTTGATTTTGTCACGGACACAGTCTTTTTCGTTGCAGTGATTTGTAGAACTGCTATGAGCACTCACTTATATTTTTAATGATAATCTTTCCTTCTTATTAATTGAATAATTAACTGTACAGATGCATCAAGTAACAGCATTCCCTTTGTTTTGGAATTGATTTTAAGATTTGTATTCTATGCACACTGAGATTTTATTTACATTCTTCGGAAATATTTGATAACAACTCTAACTCATCTACAACTACATCAGACACTGCGAGTCACTTAATGGTATGTGGCGGATGGTACTTCTGGTACCACTAACTGTAACCCTTCCACTCATGAACAGTGTGTGGGAAGAATGATTGATGCCAAGCCACCATATAAGACTCTTAATTTCTCAAATTTTCACTTCGTGGTCACCACGTGAGATGTATGAGAGAGGAAGTAAAATTTTGTCCAACTCTCCCTGGAAAGTGCTTTCTTTAAATTGCTGTAGTAAGTCTCTGTGATGACAATGCCTCTCTTGTAACATCTGCCAATGCAGTTTGTTAAGCATCTCTGTGACGCTCTCCCACTAAATAAATTATTCTGCGATGAAACGTGCCACTGTTTGTTGGATCTTGGACCCTCTCTCTCTCTCTCTCTCTCTCTCTCTCTCTCTCTCTCTCTCTCTCTCTCTCTCTCCCCCCCTCCCTCCCTCCCTCCCTCCCTCCCTCCCCTCTACCCCTTTCCTCTACCCTCTCTCTCCCCTGCCCCCACCCTCCTTTCAGTCGTGCCTGATAACCATCCCAGCTAGATGAAATGAACAATACTCAAGGATCTGTTGAAAAAGCACCCAGTATACCACTTCGTTTGAGAATGAGTTACATTTCCTTAAGATTCTGCCTATGAATCTGTCTGGCATCTGCTTTTTGTACTATTTGCTTTACTGTGGATAATTACTCCTAAATATTTTGTGGTAGATACTGTTTCCAGCAGTTTACTATCAATAGGGTCATTGTACAGTAGTGGCATTCTTTTCCTGTGTATGCTCAATATGTTACATTTATTTACATTATGGGTAAAGTACCAGAGCCTGAACCAATCATCAGTCCTCTGCAGGTCATTCTGTAAATTGATTCTGTCTTCAGCTATTGCTCCTTTGTTATAAACAACCACATCATCTGCGAGCATCTGTTGCTTTCTACTAGATCATTGATATACATTGTAAACAGTGATGGTCCTATTGCACTTCTTTGATGTACTCCGAAAATTTCCTTTACGTCTGTCACTCCTAAGAGTGACTTGTCGAGTTTTGTCCGTAAGGAAGTCATGAAAGCACTAACCAGCCGTACGGGACGTTGTCTACAATGCTATGGACCTCCTGGAGGAACAGACCAAGTTGAGTTTTGCAAGATCTTTGTTTGTGGAATCTATATTGACTTTTATGGAGGAGATTTTAGTTCTCCAAAAGTTATAATTCTTGAGCACGAAAAATGTTCCCTGATTTAACAACAGACTGACGTCAACATACAGGTCCATAGTTGTGTGCATTTGTCGTACGGCCCTTCTTGAAAATGGGAATGACCTGTGCTTTTCTCCAGTCATTAGGTACCCTTCATTGCTGCAGGATCTACAATAAATTGCTGCTACAAGGGGACCAAGTTCTTTCACATGGTCATTGTTGACTTATCTCATCTGGTCCTGATGCCTTTCCACTACTAATCACTTGTAGTTGCCTTTCTATTCCGTGATCGGTTATCTCAGTATCTGCCATTTTGATATTTGTGCGATGGTTGAAAGGAGGACTGTGTTATTATCTTCTGTGGTAAAATCTTTTTGGAAGACCAAATTCAATGTCTTGGCCTTCTCTCTGTTATCTTCCGTTTTAGTGCCAGTATGGTCTCTGAGTGAATGAACAGAGGATTTCAAATTGCTTACTGATTTTACATAAGACCTAAACCATTTAGGGTTTTTACTCAGATTGCTTGACAACATTTTACTTACCAGATCATTGAATGCTTATGTCATTGCTCTCCTTATACTTATTTTCTTCTTTATGTCATACGAAGAACTCTTTTTAATGACCTAGAAAATAGCATTTACATACTTTTTCTACATGGAAATGTGAAATAGGTACACTGTTTCATTATTACAAGGTTAAAGCAACATTAGTCTAACACATTATTAACAAGGCCATTTTCCCGTCATCTGAGCATTATGGCTTGGTGATTGTTGAAGAGGACATCTCTCATATGATATACACTGGTTGGCAGCTGTAGTTTACTGTATGTTGGGAGTTTGGACTCAGCTTGCCAACCTGTTCTGCAAACTGCACAATTGTCTTGGAAGAGCAGTATTACTATATACTTATTAGCTAACACAAAACAGAATACAATTCCTTCATCTCAATGCAAGATTACTTGTTTACAAGCAATTCAGGACAACATTTGATTTTGCTCTTTACAACTTATGCACGAAATTAATGACAACTTTAACAATGTGCAAGTTTGGTCCCTTTAAATAGCATCTCAGTTGATGAGACAGATCTAAATCTTTCCATCAAGACTGTGAATTCTTTTCTAATAAGTGAGCTATGGTTGTCATTACCATAAATGCAACTCGAAAGAAACCATTTATATTTTTAACCAAATCACCTAGAGTCTCGCACACTAAAAAATCAAATGAAAACTTGAAGGAATGCCAGTGACCAGTCAGCTTTGTTGTGATTTCATGAGAATAACTGTTAGTGACTGCTGTTACACATTTGCACTTGGCAATACAATTATTATCTGGAAACTCTATGCTAGGTGTTTCTTTTATTATAATTATTCAGTGTAGCAGCCATGCTTTAAATTTCAGTTAATTATTGCACTCGCTACTACATGTGTGTTACTGCAGCTTCATGAGTTATGTAGTGCCAGAATCTCATTTACAGATCGTCCAGAATGTCAGTGTCAAACCCTCCTCCACACCTCTGCTGCCACTGTTATCAGCGATATTAAAGGGGACAGAAAACAAAGTTTAGTTGTAAAGAACAAAACCTATTCTCAGAGTTAGTCATCCATGCCGTTATTGTACTTTTTTTTTCTTTATGGATGTAATTCAAAGCTCTTATTTTCCTTCTTTATTTTACTCACATATAATGAAAGACTTTTTTAATTCAGGGACGTTTATTGTAAATATGTGAATTCATTGCATTTCATATCTCATGCATTGTATCTGTTTGATTATATTTGTTGCAAAGTTTTTTTTATTCATTCTTTTTCAGTTATGGACCATGATCCATCAATGTATGATGAAATGAGATTCAATGACATGGGTTTCCTCCAAACTACTATATACACAGTCATTGGTGAGTAGTAAATTGTTATGTTTATAGTACCATACGTTCCTAAATATAAGTCACACTTTTTCTGTAAATATTCGCCTGCAAAATATTAGGTACAGCTTATTTGTGCTACCTTGGAAATGTTGATATTTTGCACATCATAGAAACTTCATCTGTAGAGCTTGCTTCTTAGTTCAGACTGGAGCAGTAGTATTGCTAGTGTTTGAAAATTAATCATTGTTGTTGTGATTCGGCCTCTTTATCGATATGCATGTTATTAAGCATAATTTATTTTCAGTGAAATCGCAGAAAATAATAGTACCTAACTGTCCTGTAAATACAAAAAACAAGAGATTTCCAGTGGTGGATAGCTTGTGGTCAATACAGAACGCAGAAAGATTGTTGAATAATTCATATGTCTGTGACTTCGAACATCATTTGTAGGCTCGACTCGGAAACACTTGGATAGAAACTATGTTCTGAGTGTCCTCATATGCTCTCAGCTTGTTCACTGAAAATACAATAGTCAAGTGAATGGTTATCATCTTTAATTGATGTTACATTTGTGTATTGACTATTGTCGGGCCCACAGTTCTGTTACTCTGCACAGTAGGATAGGCAGAGTTTTCCTTTAATTAAGGTGTAAAATTTAATCTTCACCAATAAGTGGACTGTAAAGTGATAGAAAGTAAGTCATTAAGAAGAACTCAAAACAACAAAGACTGACTGTGATATTAGCACTTGCTGAAGCATAGAACTTTCTCCAAAGAAAATTTCCTCTAAGCATTTGTGATGTGTTGCCAAGAAAAAGACAACAGAATTAATTTTGGTCTGGTGTACTTCTCAGTAAGAGAGCTAAGCTTGTGTTGGATGTGTGTAAAGGTCACCACGCACTTGACATAAATAATAAAGGCGCTGCATATACTTGGAGGTGAGACTTCATAACTGAAGGCCCTTGATGCCATTGCATGTAAGCCATTTAAAAACTGTCTCCAAAAAAACTATTCCTTGACTTTCAGAAAAGATGGAAATGAGCATTTGACATCATTGGCCGGGAGGCCCCTTGCGGAGCAGGTTCGGCCGCCTTTTAGAAGAGTGTGAGGCACTCATCCATCTGCCAAAATTAAGCCTTATTTACGACAGTGTTTTCACGGTGCACAATATCACCAGATTCTGTAATTAAACGGTTCATGAAGTGCTGTGTGTCCTGTGCCGTGGTTGATAGGAAGGACAACCTGTTTTGGGATAAAAATGATGAAAATACTGATAGTGATGTAACAATACTGGTAGTTAACAGTAATGTCAGGGTAGACTGGACTGGAAGGCTGGTATGATTTATCTACATCAGATCATAAAGGAATATGATTAAAGAGTGACAATATATTGAACAGTTTTTGTAAATAGGTAATGTGAGAAATTTTTCTCTACTGCTTTCCTCTGATATTACTCTCTCCCTTTCCCCTCTTAAAAATGAAGGTTTGCTGGTGCAATGTTTAATTAGATGCAGCTTATATTCAGGCCAGTCCAATATATGCTGTGTACCTGCTGCATGGGATTTTTGGAGTGCACTTGGAAGTTTGTAATTTAAAAAAAAAAGGATTGTTTATTGGCAGATGGGAATAGCACAACACTTCAACAGGGTGTATATGCCCCAAGACAACTGGGAAACCTGGGAAAAACTGAGAATTTTTTCATCCTGGAGAAATCATGTAAGAACCTGGGAATTTTTTAGAATTCTGGGAATTTTACATTGTTTTAGTTTTCATTTAATTTTTTGTAATTTTGACTGGTACTCTAACAAAGAATTTTACTTTAGCCCAGTACTGCTGAAAAATGCTGCACCAATAAAATATAAACGAGAGAATAACATTGAAATACAACTTTAGTTGCAAAGAAAATGAGCCATTTGCAACAACAAAACACAGTGCGCACACAAGCGTCTGCCAACACCAAAGAGTGTCAAAGACTATGCAATACTTCATAACAAAAAACTGCTTTTGATGCAGGCCCCCCAAGATTGTGGGCCTCGAATCGATGTGCGTGCTGTCACAAGTGTTTACATTTCTAACAGGTCATGGGAAGATCTTGCGAATGGTGGTTTGAGAAGCTTTCCTTTGTAAGTAAATTTTCTTTTTTGCAAGATGAATTATGTGTAAGAATGTGTGATGAATTTTGTAAATCACATAGCATTAGACTCTCATTCAAAAGTTAACACTGAGGACCAGCCACTTAGAATAATTTTGGGCCCAGGAGACCAGCCATTTATGCCATTATTTAAAATTTCACTGACCCATTTGGGTTTGCTATATCTTAACAGGTAGCACATGCTAAAAGAAAAAGACTAAGCTTCAGAGTTAATTTTTCCAATTTTAGTTGTTTCATTGATCACAAATTATACAATAGTGATGATAAAAAGTGTGAAGTGAGTTCTTGAGCTATTTTCCACATGACAGACTTTTTTATGGAAGAGTTGACATGCTCAAGGGAACATGTATTCAGCCAGGTAACCTATGAAATGTTAGATGCTCAACAGTGAAATTTATAATCGTGCTTGTCAGAAATATTTAGCTGCTGCAACTGAAGCAAACCCTCAGGGAAGGGGAGGGGGAGCAGCAGAAATTTTTTTAATGACCAATATTATATGTGACAGCCTAGTTTTTCTTGTAGCTATACTGTATGTATATTAATCTAAACCATCAACTTTTCCATTTTGTGTGTTCGCTCTACTTAACAGTGATGTTGCTATTGCCTGACTACATCATGTATCCTATGCTCTGAATATCTGCTGAGCAAGAGCACATAAATGAGCTATCATTGAGTGACAGAAGCGCATTGTGATCTCAAACTCTGTGCTTCAGAAGCTATCGTGCTGTATTTGGTGGAATTTGTGTTTATAGTTTCGTAATACAGAAATATGCAGTGTAAATGTTGCCATGCATCAAAGATCTGTTTAAAACACATTGTTTTTTGCTTGGTTTAATTTCCTAAACTGCCATGAAATCCCATGTCTGTGTACAAACCTTCACCATTCAAGGGATTGCAAAGTCTTACAGCTGCCAGGGAAAGTGTAGTGTCACTTAACATGGAAAATATGTATGTTCATTAGGGGAACGGTGTATTTTCACCCAGTGAAAAGTGTATTTTCACCCAGTGAAAAGTGTATTTTCACCCAGTGAAAAGTGTATTTTCACCCAGTGAAAAGTGTATTTTCACCCAGTGGAAAGTGTATTTTCACCCAGTAAAAAGTGTATTTTAACCCAGTAAAAAGTGTATTTTAATGCAGTGAGAAGTATATTTTTAACAAGTAAATCGAAGGAAATCTGAGAGTTTTTTCCTTGTATGCTTATACATCCTGTTCAGGGGCATTTTTAATTTCCTTGGAGTATATAAATGACAGAATTTCATACTGAAGTGACCAGTTTAGCATATACAGAAAAATGCACATGTCATAGTTACTGAAAAATAGATCAGTTGTAAACTTTGTACACGGACTTTCCTTTGTGTGTGTGTGTGTGTGTGTGTGTGTGTGTGTGTGTGTGTGTGTGTGGGGGGGGGGGGGGGGGGGGGGGGACCACGACGACGACACACATTGATGAAGTGTTGAAGTGTTGTCTTGGTGAAGTGTTGTCTTAATATTCTCCCGATATTTACTGTACAGCTAGGTTAAATAGAAACTGATTTTAAATATTAATTTTTAAAGAAAATTTTCCAGTCCAAGTAAAATGTTACTTATCTTCTGTTTTAAAAATATAATGTAACTGGATAGATAAAAAAAATCTATTCACCAAGTGGCAGCAGGAGAAAACACATTTAAAGGATGTGGAAATGCCTCCTCCTTCTGGCAGAAGGGATAAAGGGAAAGAAAGAGGGATGAAGGGAAAAAACTGGCAAGGTTTAGGAAATGGGGAGAGTTATGGAAGAGTCACCCAGAACACTGGGTCAAGGGAGACTTATTAGGTAGGATGAGAAGTAAAGACTGACTGTTAGTGCCTGCAAGGGATGAGATTTGAAAACCAGAAAGTTTAAAAGTGGAAGACAGGGTAATAAGCCAGACAGAGATTACTGAAAAAACATTATGCATGAATCAGTAATAGCAGAAAGCTGAGTCTATTATGCATGTTAGATAGGAAAGGAGGGTGAGGTTTGGGGTTGGGATGAGGAAAACTAGACAGGTCAGAAAGTAGAGGATGCAGAATAATAAAAGGGTATTGAAGAAAAGGAATAGTTACTGAAAATAAATTCTGTGACCACAGAGACCATCCTATTCCAAAGCCCATGCTACTTTCCTTGATGTAAACCTCATTCTGACGAAGGTCAACTACCACTTCTCTTCACATTAAATCTACAAACAAACAACAGTACTTACATTTTGTCAGTTGTGGTCCTTTCCATGTCAGATGTTCTCTCCCTTAGAGCCTTTGCATTTGAGACAAACATGTTTGTTCAGGTGCAGACTTCAGAGCAATACATCACCATCCTCACCTCATCCCTCACTGGACGTAATTATCCCACCAGCATATTCAAAAGCAGACTTCATGGGCCACCACATCCAATCCTAGTACTGCTGATCCCTCAAAAAAAACTTAGGGGTACACCTATTGTCACTCAATACTATCCTGCTCTTGAATATTAATCAGCTACTTCAACAAGGCTCTGACTCCCCAAAATTATGCCCTGAAATGAGGTCACATGTTTGCACACTCCACCTGGAATAGCTTTTGTTCCCCCACTGCCTTTTTCCTTTTCAATCTCCGGCTGCAGTATTCTGGTCAGACCCTATGTTCCTCCAGCACACATTTCTCTACCCAATGGCTCCTATCCCTATGACTGTCCACATTGTAAGACTTGTCTGATGCAACCTCCTGCCATCACATGTACCAGCCCTGTAACTGGCAAAACATATACTATCAAGGGAGAGCCACCTGTGAAACGACTCATTGTATAGCAGTTGTTATGTTAACACTGTTAGGCCTTCTCTATTGGTATAATTACCACGTAGTTATCAGTTAGGATGAATGGGAAACACACAGTGTCCTATTGAGAGCATGCACTACAAAATGACATTTGTGATCTTGGTGCCTGTTTCACCACATGTACCATCTCGACTATCTCTTCTGATTTCAATTTCTCAGAAATCCACAGAAAGGAATTGGCTTTACTGCATATGACTCATTCTCGCCACCCCTCTGAACTAAATTTACATTAATTTTTGTGGTTGTAGTTTTATTTTTTTCCTGCTCCCCTTTTATTGTTCTATATCTTCTATTTTTTGAGCTTCTCTTTTTTCCCCACCCCCACACCCATTACCTGTCTTATCATTTATAATGTACGTAGGTTTCCATTTTTATTGAGTCTTGGATCATGATATTTCAGTATTCTATCTTGCTTATTATCATATCTTCCACCTTTAAATTCATATCCAAGTCTAGTCAACAATATCAGACTCTCCCTCTCATCCTGTCTGGTAAGCCTCCCCTGACCGGGTGTTGTGAGGGAGTTTTCTCTAACAGTCCCTATTCCCTAAACTTCACCAGTCTTTTTCCTTCATCCCTTTTCCTTCAACATTTCTGCCAGGAGAAGGAACCACTGGCTCTGAAAGTTTGTGCATTTCCATATCCTTTATGTTTGTTTTTTCCTTCTTCTGAATAGTGAGTAAATTTGTTTAAATATCCAGTTATATTTTCAGACATTGATTATTTTGTTGATATTTATCTTTTATTTTGATTGTTTACAGGTTGTGCAACAGCTTTCATGTTCATCGTGAGTATCCTGGTGATAGCCATCTGTCGCGTGCATATGAAGCGATCGCTCCTTTCCCGGTGCCCCGCGGGGTCCAGGCTAGGAGGTGGTTTCCCACCTCCTCCTCTCCGTGGTGTCGGACATCCACATCATCATGTCCCCCTGTATGACTTGGATGTCTTCTTGAATCGGTCTCCTTATTCTACAGCTGATGTCTCATCACCTGGTCCAGGATCTCTCTTAGTAACATACAATATTAACAATGGTATTCAGTTTGTAGGGCGACCTGTGGATCCACCTCCCTATAGTGAAGTGGTAGCATCACCTCCACGAGAAGGTCCTCCACCTCCTTATGCATCTCGTGAAAGCCTTGCAAGAACTATTGCTGCTGTGCCAGTAACTGAAGATGATGATGATGTGGAGATTGCCGATGAGGCTGACTTACTGTTGGCTAATACTGCTGCAACAGGACCCACCCCTTTGATACACCAAAGTGGCAGTACTTTGCAGGTTACTATTGTACATCCTCCAGCTCCTGCATCCTGTGTCACAACATCAGACAGTTCGGAAGAAAGTGAAAGTTCATATTTACAAGGAACAGCAGCTGCGACAGAGGAATTCCGGCCACTGCTAGATGCTCCAACATCCCCAACTTCGAAGGTACCCGATTTCTCTTCAGCGGATTCTCCTCCTGGTCCCGGCTGCCTGAGGGAGAGTTTCATTGGCTTAAGGGACAATGTTTCATTGGGAGAGGCTATTGCTGCACCTGATGCCAAAATGAGCCAGGCTCTTAGAATAAGAGAAGAATTCTTGAACGGTAGTAACACAACAGTGTCAGTTGCTCATGCACAGTGCAGTGGTGGAAATGAAATTACTGCTGTTACTGTTGGTTCAAACCATTGAAGTGTTTAATGTGGACATTTTTTTTTCTGTGAATTTGCTTGCTACTTAGAGAAATCCTATGGTTCCCTGTGCCAGAGCCAGCCATTTGCATTGAAAGATTGTGTACAAAGTTCAATTTTCTATTTTTATGAGAGACACTAGTAGTGCGGCATGTCTGGAGTCATTGTCTCACATTAATTGTATGTAGCATGTGGTACATTGCTCATTATTTGCTACCATAATGTCACACATTGTGGTGCAGATCAGAATCAGCACATCCTTCATCAAATGAATAACCTGTGTAACTTCTTGTATCTTCTGCATACTTAAAGCTTACATCTAACAGTAGTGTCACTTTTACAGCGTGTAGCGAATAAAACTGACATCTGTGATGCCTTCCTTTTTAATGACTTTTGACAAGATTTAGTGTAAAAACAGTGCACTTTAAATCTTCACTTTCAAGATTTTCTCACAGTAGTCATGTTTCTGGTCAAGATTGAGTCAGCTCAACTTAGTTCTGGCAACTGAGAAATTTATATGTAATGATCTGTTTAACAATCGTCTTTCACAATTATATATTTTATTATTATTTGTAGTTTTATGAGTATTTGTATCATGACATCCTGTAAAGGAAATGAAATTTTCACAGGACAAAAAAGTTTTTTTATCACAAACAAATGTTCAAATGTTGGGCTTAATAGTGAGTCACTGTATTTTCATGAGTAAATTATGATATGAGACTGTAAATTATGTTGTTGTTAATGAGAGAAGTAAGTGAAGTTTAGTGCTCATGTTATGAGTAGTCAGTCAATATGTAAAGGCAGTTTCCATGACAGTAAGGTGCCTACTGTTTCATTGGTCTCCTACACTTGGATCAATGCTTATGTACTGTTTTTATACAATTTGTTGAGTACAGTATTTGTGAATTCCTACTTAGTTTTCCTGTTAATATAAAAGACTTGTTTGCAGTTCTGTTGTACAAGTTTCCATTTTTTGCTGTGTTCTATGAATAAGGAAAGAAAGGTATGCTGTGTGATGGAAACTTGAACTTTGGTACTGTATTGTAATCATGCAGTTGATTTTTGAATATCTGTACAGCACTCTTATCATTGCCTTGTTGTGTAGTCATTCCAACTAC
Organism: Schistocerca piceifrons; assembly: GCF_021461385.2. Classification (NCBI taxonomy): domain Eukaryota; kingdom Metazoa; phylum Arthropoda; class Insecta; order Orthoptera; family Acrididae; genus Schistocerca; species Schistocerca piceifrons. The sequence goes on along the minus strand of NC_060145.1, from coordinate 321,573,694 downwards.
TTGTATTTACCACCCTTTCACATGTTTGTTATTGATCTGAAAACGGGAGTTGTGTCAGATTTACAAAACACTCAGATTTTTTCAAATGTCAATTTCTATGACTCAAAGAAAAATCCCCCCCCCCCTCCCCCCAGCAACACTTTACTGTTTTTTCTGTTATTCATTTTTTACTGAATATCAATCTAAAGTTGTTGTATTTGGTATGTATGAAGTAGCTGTTTTATACACAGTATCGCATTTTCAAGAAGTGGTACAAGTTATTTATCTTTAACGTATAGTGTAAACTTAAAAAACTGTAATTGTTATAACATTTATTCCATTACAATGAGGTCAAGTGTTGAGAACTTTAATTCTCTATCTTGTTGAGCATATGCCTCCTATGGATGCTTTCCTAGATGTAGGATGTTGATAAAATGATTTTTGAAATATTGAAATCAAGGATACAAATAATAAACTTTCCGTAACTGGAACTTTTGTAGTTAGGGGCCCCAAAGTTACAGACTATTTAATATGTTTTGAAATCAAGTTCCTAGATAGTGTAACTGTTAAACCATAAGTACTGTTTCTTGTAAAGAAACTCATTGTGAAGAAGTCAGCATTTGCCTTCCATACCACTGTCACCAACATTACCACCACCACCACCATCACCACCACAAGTTAACGGAAAGGTATAAATTTGGATGTTAGCATAAGAGGACCTGACGACTGTTTGCAAATTAGTCTGCTAATACTGTATCAAAACACTATGAACAAATGTTAATGTGTATAAATGTGATCGAACATCTGAACTATTGGAAACAGTAATAATACCATGGACAGGCTAATTGCCTCAGAACTGAGAGATTGTAAGTTTTATTGGGAATGATGAATCTGAAGCAAGAATTAATAAACAAGAAGGAGGATAACGTTAATCGTTACTGAATGGTATGTCGTAGCAGATAAGTTGTGGAAACAAAAATTTGCTTAATGTTTGTATATTGCAACACAAATCTCGCAATTCAGTTGCTGTGTCACTTTCTGTCTTGCCCTTAACTGATAGAACAACTTTTAATGCACAGTTTCAGTCTTTGGTAAACCATTTGGCACACACAAAATTGGGTGTGGTAGTTGCTACATTCAAAATGACAAAAACAGGTCCACCTTTCTTGTCTGTTTACTCGCTAAAATGTTGCTTTTGTGTTCATTAGTGGGAAGCTGAGCCCTTAATGTACTGCTGATAGCTACATTTTTACTAAATATATAATGTCCTGTCCAGATTTTCATCCATTACATGAAGCTGAGGTGGATTTTTACAAGATGCAAAAGTGACAGTAGTGTCATGAATCTAATTCTTGTTTCACTTACCACATTTTAAATAGAAATTTCTGCAAGTTTATACTGGAGAGTTTTACAGTGGAACAGCTGTCACACAGGTAGATCATTATATATGGCAGTTTGGTAAAATAGCTGATAAAAGTACATGTTAGTATTCAACGAGGCAATAGGCGTGTACAAAATTTTCCACCAAGTAACGTGTTAAATAGTTTGACTGAGATAGGTTTCTTATATCTTTATACATCTCTGAAGTGTCACAAAACTATGAATATCAGCCTTGTAATTAAGCAATAATAACCTGAAAGGTATTAATGAATATTCTGTTTCATTGTAGACAGTTACGTTGAACGCTAAAGAGAATTTGTTTATTAGGATTTGACTGCTGTACTCGTTAAAAAAGAGAAGTTAAGTTTGTGTGTTTCTTGCTCTCATTCCATTGCTTAACCGTTTCTTTGTGTTCCATGTCAACATGTATAAGTGCAGGATTAACATTATATTATACTTTCTGGTGCAAAATGCGGGCATTACAAAGAATATAGAATGGGAAGATGGAGCAGTACTTACTGCATGGAAATTTATGCAGGGACATTAATAATATGTGTTTTACTGAATAAATGTTCCAAATAGCTTAAAAGTTTTTCACTGTCTCAGGGAACCACTGAAGGCCAATCTGACTCTACTTAACAAAATTGAACAACTTGGTGTTACTTTGTTATGTATTTCCTAAACTATGATATAGCTGTATTGTCAAATTGTGAATATTTTTGAGAAAGATGTATTTTTCCTTTGTTCCTGACACACAGATGAGGTGGCTGAGGCAACTTAGCAGTGTATGCACATTTTAATTTTCTTTTGTAAATTCTTTGTAAAGCACTCTATGAATTTTAAGCTGATTAGTATTCAAAAATAAGTTTCTGTGATGGTGCTGTCAGGAGCATATTATAAATTGGTTGCATAGATTTTGTCATCCTATTTGATTGGAGGGTAAGCTGTGGAATGTTAACGAAAATAACCAAGCTGAATCAGTGCAGATGTCATTGATGGTTGATGCACTATGAGTAAAGGAAGTGTGAAAACAATCACACATAAAATACACAGTGTTAGGATTACAGTTTTATTTTATGTGTTTTATGTAAGCCCAATTTATTTCTGTACCAGAATGTACTTAGCACACAAATGAATCATCCCGGTGATATTAAGGTAGCTGAAATGTACCTGCTTACCATTGTATATACTGTTACTCCCTTCACAGGAGCAAAAGTGTTAATAGAAGGGGTGGAAATATTATGAAGATATAAAAGGAAACTGATCAGAAAGAGCTAATACCTCTTGATAACTTCAGGAAGTCTGTGAAGATAGTACATTATCTAGACTTCTAAGTAATGTTTTCTGTATTGTTTTCTCTTAAGCTCCGCAGTGAATATTTTTTTGAATGATGAGTAGGTACTTCTTGTTTGTTAAGCATTGTCTGTAAAACTCATTGTATGTATGTGTATAAATTAATGGTACTTTTATTTAAGCCAGTTCACCCACATGCAAGAACTCAAGAAAAATGTGAAATTTTGCTTGCAAATTGAGGGGAACAGGTGTTGTGTTTCTTAGAAAATAAAGAAGGCAGTTGCATTTATTATGTTTTTGTGGTGAAATAATGGAACAGAAAATGGAAGCTTTTCATGCCTGATATATTGTAAATGTATGATACAAGACATGTGGTACATTGTTGAGAGTACTCACTTCACCACAAAAGGAAAAAAATGGAATTTCTTGTAAATGCATAGTTCCTTTTTTGTGGAACGGTCACATCCTGTGTGAAGAACAATGTAGCAGATCTTCTTTATGTGACTTCCTGGGTACAGAGAAACAAAGAGGGGTCACACATCTGTTTCACTAGTAGACAATACATGTAGGTGCTAATATTTCCACGTTTATATGAAGTTAAATTTATACAACAAATTATTCAAAACAAAGTTGAACATTTTAACTATGTTATTCTAAATAATAGAACTGTGAAACCGGAAAGTTTTACCTGTTAATAATGTGAATATTTAAAGCTTTATAAAATATAAGTGACCTGTAAAAATGTATATAATCACAGCCTGTTAAAAGTTAACAGCTGTCTTTTATAAATGTATTTTATTAAGTACTTGAATAAGCCTATACAGCTTGTAATTAATTGTTGTGTAAGTTCCTGCCAGTTTATCAGAAGTGTTAAATACACTAAAATTACTCAGATTGTACCTGCTTTACTTCAGAGAAGTGACTGCTTTATTTTTGAGTTCATTTTTTTAGTATCACAAGGTTTTAACCTTATCATTTTTCTTCTTTTTCTGAGTGCTTTAAGTTTATTAAAAGTTTGATGTATTGTGTGGTTGCTGCTGACACTAAACATTGTATATTTTGAGTATCCTCTCATTTTTAGCTTTTGTTTAATTCTTAGAAAATACTTGCGGAAAAGTAAGTCCTCTTCAGCGTTCTGTTGGCAGATGAAGTGTAGGAACTCAGTGAATCATCAAAGAGGGTTGTCAGCTACACACATTGTGTTGTTCGCTGGTAACACTGTTATAAAATACAGTGTTTGTACTGTAATTTGTCTTAGTCATCAGACAACTGTATATCATTATGCCTCCTGGTAACAAGTACATGAATGACTTTCCAATAACATCTGCAGTTTCCTTAAGTAAAAAATGATTAATTTTTTTTATTCATTTAATATTTGGAAGGGAAGCTCTCCCAACTCAGTCTTTGAAATATTTACAAGCATTATTAAACAGAATCAGGTCACTTTTCTGTGAAATGCACGTGCAGTAGTTCATCACTTTTTCTTTAATACATATCATTGAGATTTAAAATTGTAATGTATTAGGCAAAAAGATTTACTGAAAGCTTGATTTGTAAATATCTCAATTTTTAACGATCATCATTAATGCCTTAAAACAATTTACAGAATTTTAGAAAAGCTATAGAATACTTTATTCTAACTAGAAATAGTGTGTTTATGCGCACATGAATGGGTCTGGTATGTGGTAAGATGGTTTATGTTACCATGGAGTTTATTTTTCCCTGAAATGCTAATATTTAAAATGTTATACAATGAAATATTGGAATGCTATCTAAAATTATTTTTATTCTGAATAAAAGTGAACTATAGGATGCATTTATACAGTAATTACCAATACTTTGTTGTGTGCGGAAGTGGAGGCATGAGGATTATCATTTGCATTGACATTGCCTTATTGTATTGACCATGCTTGAAAAGCATTTTTGGTGAACGTTTGTGTTCTAATCAACGAATATTGCAGCATTGTTTATACAATATATGCAAAGAAAAAGAGAAACAATCTCCTTGTACTGTCCATGTTGTTATGTCTATATAGTTTAATGTGATGTTAATAGAGATCACACATTACACTAGAAATTTTTATTCACTTGTAAATATGATCCTTTCTTTGAAATATATATTTTTCCTTTAATACAGTGATGTTTCATAATCTACCTTACTCCTTATGTATATTGTGGATATGCTTCTCACTGAGTAAAATGAAGTGTGGTTTAATGATTGAAGAACAGTTATTGCTTTGTCGAGTAATGAAATACTCCCTCTCCCCCCTCCCCCCCCCTCCCTCTCTCTCTCTCTCTCTCTCTCTCTCTCTCTCTCTCTCCTCTCTCTCTCTCTCTCTCCCTCCCTCTCCCTCTCTCCCTCTCCCCCCTCCCCCTCCCCCCTCTCTCTCTAATAAAATAAATTACTTATTTTACTATGTAAAAATTATGTGGGACAAAAAGATAAGTAAAACTGATATCATATTTAAAAAAAACAAAAAAAAAAAAAAAAAAAAATACCACACACTGTGCAGTTTAAATTCAAGTAATAAAATTAAGTCTGAATTGGCACTAAAATAGTTAAGAGAGAAACCAGGGAATCCTTTAAGGAGCCTGACAATTTTGTTTTTCAATAAATCATCTAAATAATACATGATTGCCAGGTAGCCAATGCATTTAATAATCATATCCTTGAAGTATCTCAGAAGACTGACATGGCAGCTGAAGGTATAGATAAATAAAATACAGGGTGATTCAAAAAGAATACCACAACTTTAAAAATGTGTATTTAATAAAAGAAACATAATATAACCTTCTGTTATACATCATTACAAAGAGTATTTAAAATGGTTTTTTTCACTCAAAAACAAGTTCAGCGATGTTCAATATGGCCCCCTCCAGACACACGAGCAATATCAACCCGATACTTCAACACGTTCCACACTCTCTGTAGCATATCAGGCGTAACAGTTTGGATAGCTGCTGTTATTTCTCGTTTCAAATCATCAATGGTGGCTGGGAGAGGTGGCCGAAACATCATATCCTTAACATACCCCCATAAGAAAAAATCGCAGGGGGTAAGATCAGGGCTTCTTGGAGGCCAGTGATGAAGTGCTCTGTCACGGGCTGCCTGGCGGCCGATCCATCGCCTCGGGTAGTTGACGTTCAGGTACTAACCTTTTTCGTAGGACTCTCCATACAGTTGATTGTGGAATTTGCAGCTCTCTGCTAGCTCTGCGAGTCGATTTTCCTGGGCTGCGAACAAATGCTTTCTGGATGCGTGCTACATTTTCATCTCTCGTTCTCGGCCGTCCAGAACTTTTCCCTTTGCACAAACACCCATTGTCTGTAAACTGTTTATACCAACGTTTAATACACCACCTATCAGGAGGTTTAACACCATACTTCGTTCGAAATGCACGCTGAACAACTGTCGTCGATTCACTTCTGCCGTACTCAATAACACAAAAAGCTTTCTGTTGAGCGGTCGCCATCTTAGCATCAACTGACGCTGACGCCTAGTCAACAGCGCCTCAAGCGAACAAATGTACAACTAAATGAAACTTTATAGCTCCCTTAATTCACCGACAGATAGTGCTTAGCTCTGCCTTTTGTCGTTGCAGAGTTTTAAATTCCTAAAGTTGTGGTAATCTTTTTGAATCACCCTGTATATGTGAGGAGTGTTGCGCCATACATGCAGGCAAATTACATTTAACTGAAAGAGTTGAAAACAAACAAGTCTCGAGGTCTGTATGGCATCCCAATTCAATTTTACGGAGAGTACTCTATTGAATTGGCCCCTTATTTAGCTTTCATCTGTCATGAATTTCTTCCCGGTGCAAAGTCCCAAGCAACTGTAAAAAAAGCTTAGATAAGTCCTATATAGTTGAATGGTAAAAGAACACACCCACAGAACTACATATTAATACCTTAATGTTGGATTACAGCAGAGTTCTCGAACATACTCTCAGTTCAAATATAGTAAATTTCCTTGTGATGGAAAAACTTCTGTCCACAAATCAGCTCGTTTTTAGAGAGCATCGCTCGTGCGAAATTCAGCTTGCCCTTTTCTCACATGATATTTTGTGAACCATGGATGAAGGACAAGAGGCAGATGCCATATTCCTTGGTTTCTGGAAAGTGTTCGACATGGTATCCCACTGAAGTCTGTTAACAAAGGCATGAGCATACAAAATAGGTTCCTAAATGTGCGAGTGACTCAAAGACCCTAAGTAACAGACCCCAGTATGTTGTCGTCAACTGACAGTGTTCATCAGAGAGAAGGGTATAATCAGGAATGTGCCAGGGAAGTGTGATAGAACTGCTCTCATTCTGTAATATACATAACTAATAGGACTGAAAGGGTGAGCAGCAGTCTGCAGCTGTTTGCTGATGCAGTGTTTTATGGGAAGGTGGTGTCATTGAGTGATTGCAGGAAGATACAACATGATTTAGACAAAATTTGTAGTTGATGTAGTGAATGAAAGCTTGTTCCAAAATTAGCAATTCGGAGGCAGGTTATAGATTTTTCACTGATAGGTTTGATCAACAAACGAGTATTATGGAGATCGTTCATGAACTCAAGTGGAAATCCCTGGAGGAAAGATGATGTTCTTTTTGCAGAACACTGTTGAGAAAATCTTTGAGAACCGACGTTCAAAGTAGACAGCAGTACGATTCTACTGGTGCCAACCTTCATTTCGTCTAAGCACGACGAAGATAGATGAGAGAAATTAGGGCTCATACAGAGGCATATAGACAGTTGTTCTTCCCTCCATTTGCGAATGGGACAGGAAAGAAAATTACTTTTGATGGTATGAAGTACTCTACACCATTACCTTATGGTGCTTTAAGGATTATATAAGTAGATGTAGATGGAAGGCAGAGAGCTGCTGTGAACAGTTCAGTGATAGGGTTGTTCTCACCAGAATCGACAGCAAATCCAATGCCAACAACAATAATTCAGGTATATGTGTTGATGTCAGAAGCAGATGATGACAGGATATTGGACAGGTGGTTCATTATCTAGGGGGAGATGGCAATCTAATAGTCATGGTACACAGGAATGCAATTGTGGGGGAAGAAATGGAAGACAGGGCTACAGGAGAACATGGGCTTGGTAGCGGTAATGATAGAGGAAAAAGACTTAATTGAATTGTGCAGTAAATTTAGGTTAGTAATAGTGAATATATTGCTGAAAAATCACAAGAGGAGGACTGATAGAGTGATTCTTGCAAGAGACCTGGAGACATGGGAAGATTCCTGGTGGCTCACATTATGAGCAGCCAGAAGTTCCTAAATAGGATACTGGATCGCAAGGCATCCCTGGGAGCAGATACACAGTGAGATTGCAATTTAGTAATGATGAAGAGTAAGCTGAAGTTTAAGAAAATTGTGTGGAAGAATCAATGTGGAAAGAAGTGAGACACAAGTACTGTGGAATGTTGAAATACATTTGAAGATCAGTGAAGCCATAGGTACTGCGATAATGTATACTGCAGTAGAGAGTTCAGTGGAAGAGGGGCAGACATCCCTAGAAAGAAGAAAGTACAAAAATATTCAGGAAAGACAGGAGTACAGCAATATAAGTCACTTAAGGTTGAAATAAAGAGGAAGTGCAGAGAAGCCAAGGTGGAGGGACTCCAAAAAAGTGTGAACAAATTTGAAAAGAAATGGTCATCGAAAGGACTGATTCAGCGTACAGAAAAACTAAAACATCCTATGGTGGAATTAAAAGCAAGAGCATCAACATCAAGAGTGCAATGGGAATTCCACTGTTAAATGCGGAGGAGAAAGTGGATAGGTGGAGAGTGTACATTGAAGTTCCTTATGAGGGGAGGATTTGCCCAATGAGAGAGAAGGTTAAATGGGAGTCGATATGGGGGATCCACTATTATAGTCAAAGTTTAACAGAGCTCTGGATGATTTATGATTGTGGCAGAAGGGACAGATAACATTCCTTCAGAATTTCTAAAATTGCGGGAGGGGGTATGAGTAATCTATGAGATTAGAAACATTAATCAGACTTTGGAAAAATAGCATCCACACAGTCTTGAAAACAGCAAGGGCATAGTCATTTTAATGTCTCATGCATTCATGTTGCTGTTGGGAATAATGTATGGAAGAATGTGGAGAAGAAAATCTAAGAGCAGTTAGATGTTAATCATTTGGCTTTAGGAAAGGCAAAGTTACAAAAGTCAGCTCTTACTTGATAACGGAAGCAAGGCTGAAGAAAATTAAGACACTGTCATAGGATCCGTCCACCTATAAAAAGCTTTCGACAATTTAAAATGCTGCAAGATGCTAGAAATTCTCAGGAAAATAAGTGTTAGCTATAGTGAAAGATTGGTAATATACTGTACAATATGTGCAAGAACCAAGAGGGATCAATAAAAATTGAAGCCCAAGAACAAAGTGCTCGGACCAGAAAGCGTGGAAGACAGGGATGCAGTCTTTTACTTCTACTATTCAATCTATACATTGAAGAAGAAATGATGCAAATGAAAGAGTGAGGTTTAAGTTTGAGTGAAAGGATTTCAGTGATGACATTGTAATTCTCAATGAATGTGAAGAAGAGTTACATGCTGACGTCACAAGTAGAAGGTACAGGTGGTTCCCGATCTAAAGGGTGATGGTAATCAAATAGTCGTGGTACACAGGAATGCAGCCGTCTTCCCTCCAGGGATTCCCACCTGAGTTCATGAAGCATCTCCTTAAAATACTCGTGTGTTGATCAGACCTAACGGTGAAAAATCTAGTAGCCCATCTCCGAATTGCTTCAGTTCATCCTTTAATCCAACCTGGTGGGATCCAAAACTCTTTTGCAGTACTCAAGAATGGGTCACACTAGTGTTCTATGTCCGATCTCCTTAAGAGATGGACCACACTTCCCTAAAATTCTCCTAATAAACTGAAGTAGAGCATTCACCTACCTTACTACAATCCTTACATGCTTGTTCCATTTCATATTGCTGTGCATTATTACACGTAGATATTTGAATGGAATGAACATGTAATGAGTACAGAATATGGACTGAGAGAAAAAAAAAGATGTAAATGATGTGTAGTAGCAGAAATGAGATTAGTGATAAACTTAACACCAAAATCAGAGACCACGAAGTAACTAATTATAGCACACGCATTTGCAAGTATTGCATTTTACTGAAGAGAGGTGGAAATAAAAAAAATGCAGTTTTCAGAGTTTAAAAATTACTAGATATGAAAGGAGCTCAGGAAGCCATTGCTTTACTGTGCTACTTCATAACATGTGTTACTCTGTAGAATTAATTTAAAAACAGAAAACAGTGTTTACTCCATGATGGCTATTTGTTTGGTAGATATTGACTGCATTGTTGTAATTTATGAGGTACAATGATTTTTATATGTTCTAAAGTGTCTGAAAGACTCATCATCTTCAGAGTCTGTTAAATTTGTATGTTGAGGAGCACTCCCTTTCATTTTCATGTAAAAAATAAAAAGAAATCTTGACCTGTTCATTCTCTTTGACTTAATGCTTGAATAATGAATTGGGATTGTGATCTCATGGTCAGCCTGTTTCACTACTACTTTAAAGAGACCATGTTCAAAAACAGCCATTGCTGAGATTTTCAATGAAAAACATTCTATAGCAGTTTGATAATATCAGTTGCGATGGGCTATCCACTGTCTGCCAATATGCTTTTCTGTGTTGAAGACTTAATAGAGGCTGGAGGTATCACCTTGGAAAAAGCATACATTTTAGTCAGGTATTAAGACATAATGAGACAAAGTAGGAAATCTCTAGGCTCAATGGACATAATGAGACAAAGTAGGAAATCTCTAGGCTCAATGGAAGTGTTGACATTAGTTGAGTTGGAGACAAATAAAGTACAATGACAGTTAGTATGCCAGCATAATTTGTCTTACTGCATAATAGAAGAGCAAGAATAGTATATGTAATAGAAAGCAGTGACCCAATAGGGTGACTAGAGCCAGTCAGTTCAGACTCAGTAATAAGCTTATAGAAGCCGTGTTGCATCCTCGCAGCCACAAGGAGCGGAGTGGCGAAAGCCAGTGATGGACATCTGATGCAGTGAGCTTACAAGTCCCCACTGTGCTTGTGCATCTTGGAGGACTAGCTGACACTTGTTACAGTGCCATTTGTTTCTTGAGGACATTCTGTGAATGTTAGTAGATGGTAAAATGTAACAACCTGTTGTAGCTACCAGAAACAGATGCTTAACGTTTCTCGAAGTTTGTGTTGAGGTGTAGATCCCTTCCTGCTGTTTATCTCCACCTGAAAGAGAGCTTGGGCACTTCGATGATAAAATCTTCTAGGATGATCAGTTGAGTGTTGGCATCTTGTTGCATCATTTCAATGAGTTTCGTACCCATCATCTTCATGCAAAGTGAGCTTTTCATACTGTCAACACATCAGGTCAATCAAATTTAGTAAATGATGTGGTCAACACATAAATGTACTTGATAGCTTGTTTATTTGGAGCAAAAAGTTGACGCTGACAGTGAACTAAACTCGAACATTACTGACTCAAAACTAACTTTGATCGGCTGTTGCCACTGTTGCTTATATGGCTTTTAACAATCGAAATATGAAAGCATTCTTTGTTTTAAACAGAAATATTGAAGTTTACAATTAATAATTGATTGGTTCTCTAAAACAAGTTACAGAATTTAGTTTTACAATTCGTTACAATCTTTCTAAGAAAATAAACATGTTGAAATATTACTGTTATCGTTGCCAAATTACATGAAATACCTTTTTACAATAATGTTTGATTTAGTAATCTTAATAACTTTTTAAATACAGGTTTGATTTCGATGCTGACATGAATCCTGCGTGTTTACACTTAGCTGAGGATGAATTACAATCAGGTTCTATGTACGAATTTTGTAAGTAGAGGTTATAACATTTGTTTATATTTGATGTACAGATTTTTGGACAACAGCTATATTACATCTCATTTTTATCATATTACGTCAGCTGCTGTGGCTGAGCAGTTGTAGGTGCTTCAGTAGGGAACCACGCTGGTGCTATTGTCGCAGGTTTGAATCCTGCCTCGGGCATGGATGTGTGTGATGTCCATAGGTTAGTTAGGTTTAAGTAGTTCTAAGCTAGGGGACTGATGACCTCAGATGTTAAGTCCCATTGTGCTTAGAGCCATTTGAACCATTCATATTACATCATGCATTCCAGGTAATCTAATTACATCCCTATATTGAATTTATAATGTTACATGCATACAGGTGTTTGCACCACTTCGTGTAAACTTGTAAGATAGTATCGGGTACTTTGATATTTTCAGAATAACAGCTTTCCTTAAAATGCATCCGATTCTGCAACATTACAACTGGCCATACATTCTGTTGGTTAGATACAGGATAACCAGGGTAGTTCCAGCTGGGATAATTTCGAATTACCAGGTGTTTAATTTTGTTAAGAATAGACATTATTTCATGTAATCTGACTGAGGTGCCCAAGCCAATGTTATATGCTTTGCTACATTTACATCAATACTCTGCAAACCACCATGATGTGCACGGCAGAGGTTACATCTCATCATACTAGTTATTAGGGTTTCTTCCGATTCCAGTCACATATGAAGTGCGGGAAGAATGATTGTTTGAATGCCTCTGTGCATGCAATAATTATTCTAATCTTATCCCATCAATCCTTATGTGAGTGATACATAAGAGATGGTAGTATATCATTTAAAGCTGATTCTTGAAATCTTTTTAATAGGCTTTCTTGGGATAGTTTATGTCTATTTTCAAGAGTCTTCCAGTTCAGTTCTTTCAGTGGCAATTTATGCAGCCCGTCTCTGTATATGTTCAGTATCCCCTGTCAGTCCTCCTTAGTATGGATCCCACACACTAGAGCAATATCCTAGAACAGGTCACACAAGTGACTCGTAAGCAATCTCTTTGTAGACAGATTGCACATCCTCATTATTATACCAATAAACTGAAGTCCACCACGTGCTTTATCCATGACTGAGTGTGTGGTTTCATTCCATTTAATATCCCTACAAAGTATTACACCCAGGTATTTGTATGAGTTGGCTGATTCCAACAGTGACTCATTGATATTATAGTCATAGGATACTACATTTATTCATTCTTTGAAGTGAACAATTTTACATTTCTGAGCATTTAAAGCAAGTTGACTATCTCTGCATCACTTTGAAATCTTATCAAGACCTGACTGAATATTTATGCAGCTTCTTTCAGATAGTACTTTGTTACAGATAACTGCACCATCTGCAAAAAGCCTGCTTTTACTCTTAATATTGTCTGCAAGATCATTAATATAGAGCATGAACAGCAAGTGTCCCAACAAATTTCCATGGCGCACACCAAAAGCTACTTCTGCATCTGACTATGACTCTCCATCCAAGACGACATGTTGCAACCTTCCTGCCAAAAAGTCCTCAGTTCAGTAACAAATTTCACTTCATACCTCATATGACCATACTTTTGACAATAAGCGTAGGTGTGGTACTGAGTCAAATCCTTTTCAGAAATCATTTACTGCAGCTACCTGCTTACCTTGATCCAAAGCTTTCAATATGTTGTGAGAGAAGTGCGAGTTGGGTTTCACATGACTGATGCTTTTGGAATCCATGTTATTCTGCGTTGAGGTCATTCTGTTCAAGGTACCTTATTACGTTTGAGCTCAGAATATGTTCTAAGATTCTACAACAAATTGACATCAGGGATATTGGACAGTAGATTTGTGAATCACTTCTGCTACCATTCTTGTAGACAGATGTGACATGCTTTCTTCCAAGAACTGGGCACAGTTTTTTGTTCAAAGGATCTATGACAGATTATAGTTAGAAGAGAGGCTAACTCAGCCAAAAATTCAGTATAGAATCTATTACGATTTCACTGGGGCCTGGAGCTTTGCACAGTTTTAATGATTTCAGTTATTTCTCAGCACCACTGGCCCTAATACTTATTTCATTCATCTTTTCAGTGGCACGAGGATTAAATTGTGGCATTTTTCCTGGGTTTTTCTTTGTAAAGGAACATTTGAAAACAGAGTTATGAATTTCAGCTTTTGCTTTTCTACCCTCAATTTCAGTTCCTGACTCATTCAGTAGGGAATGGACATTAACTTTTGTCCCACTAACAGCTTTCACTTACAGCCAGAATTTCTTTGGGTTCTGTGAAGGATCACTTGAAAATATTCTGCTACAGTAGGCGTTGAAGGCATCACTCATTGCTCTCTTGATAGGCAAAAACATTTCCATAATCATCTCTCTGTCTTTAGTCCTAGACTCTGTTTTACAACTGTGGTGAGCATCTGTAAGACCTTCAGTACACTTACATTCAAATTATTTGACTTGTCGCTCTAACGAAGTAGGCGAGTGTCAGCAATATGTCTCGTGGTCTTATCGTAGCGTGTTTATCTTCTACCGTTAGGTCAGACAATAGAACTGCCCTTGCACGCTTAGAGTAGCAGATTGAAGGTGACAAAAATTGACAATCTGAAGTTCCTTTGGTATTTGTACGTTAATCTTATTCTCACATATATCTCTGATACTTGACAAAAGTGTCTATACATTTATTTTCATGGCTATGTACAGGAATATGATAATGTTATTAGGCGCAGACTGCTACTTGACTATAGACTGGTACAGACTAATGCAGACTGACTAATCGGAGGTCTGTACACTCGTTATAATACCTCGCGCGTTCATGTATCACTGCGCGAGTGTGATCCGCGAGGAGAAAAGGTTCTACGTTAGCAGCAATCTCATTGGCTGTGTTACATATTAATACACGGATCGGCGGAAGCAGAATTTGGTCTGTCTCTATGGCAGCGCCATCTCGTAGTGCGGAGACGGACGAGTGCTGCGCCTGCGCTGTTGTGCTTATTGGGGCGCGCTCTAGTGGGAAAGTTGTGTACGCGCTGATTACGCGGAACTATGTACACAAAAACAACTATTATGCAGTCATCTCTGTTTCTTTAGAGGTTTCTTTACAGTGACTGTATACCAAGGAGGTTCCTTCCAATTATGAGCTGCTCTACTGGCTACATATCTATCCAGTGTATGGTCAACTATTCTTTTAAATTTGAGCCAGAGTTTCTTTACATGCTCATGCCCTGTGCTAAAAGATTCAGGTTCCTCTTTGAGATATGACACTACTGATTTTTTGTATAGTTTACTGAACATATATTTATTTTTGCTTGTTTTAGTTGCCCTTTGTACTTTGGTAATCACTGTTGCTGCAACTACATAATGGTCACTGATACCAGTTTTGATGTGGACATCCGCAAAGATGTCAGGTCTATTAGTTCTCATTAGATCAATATATTTCTATGATGGGTGGTGTTCTAACTATCTGTTCGAGGTAGTTTTCAAAGGAGTCATTTAGTAAAGTTTCACAGTATGTCTTATCATGGCTACTACTAAGAAACTGCAGTTTTCCCATTAATTGTTGGATGATTATAGTATCCACCGGTTATTACTGTATGATTGGGGAACTTGCAAGTGAATTGCGGTTGTCTCTAAAGTTTTTGGTTATATCAGGAGATGAGTCTGGGGGCAACAGAAGGATCTGATTATCATTTTACACCCACCTCTGATACTGTATCTTACCCAAACAATCTCACATGGAGCTTCAACTTCTACCTTGGTGGATTTAAGTTTCTGACCTACTGTGACCAATATACCATCTCCATTTTCGATTTGCCTATCCTTTTGATGCACACTTAAATTTTCCCCAAAAATCTCGTTATCAGGAGAAAGAAAACTGGCGTTCTACGGATCGGAGTGTGGACTGTCAGATCCCTTAATCGGGCAGGTAGGTTAGAAAATTTAAAAAGGGAAATGGATAGGTTAAGTTAGATATAGTGGGAATTAATGAAGTTCGGTGGCAGGAGGAACAAGATTTTTGGTCAGGTGAATACAGGGTTATAAATACAAAATCAAATAGGGGTAATGCAGGAGTAGCTTTAATAATGAATAGGAAAATAGGAGTGCGGGTAAGCTACTACAAACAGCATAGTGAACGCATTATTGTGGCCAAGATAGACACGAAGCCCCCACCTACTACAGTAGTACAAGTTTATATGCCAACTAGCTCTGCAGATGATGAAGAAATTGATGAAATTTATGATGAGATAAAAGAAATTAATCAAGTAGTGAAGGGAGACGAAAATTTAATAGTCATGGGTGACTGGAATTTGACAGTAGGAAAAGGAAGAGAAGGAAACATAGTAGGTGAATATGGATTGGGGCTAAGAAATGAAATAGGAAGCCGCCTGGTAGAATTTTGCACAGAGCATAACTTAATCATAGCTAACACTTAGTTCAAGAATCATGAAAGAAGGTTGTATACATGGAAGAACCCTGAAGATACTAGAAGGTTTCAGATAGCTTATAAATGGTAAGACAGAGATTTAAAAACCAGGTTTTAAATTGTAAGACATTTCCAGGGCAGATGTGGATTCTGACCACAATCTATTGGTTATGAACTGTAGATTAAAACTGAAGAAACTGCAAAACGGTGGGAATTTAAGGAGATGGGACCTGGACAAACTGACTAAACCAGAGGTTGTACAGAGTTTCAGGGAGAGCATAAGGGGACAATTGACAGGAATGGGGGAAAGAAATACAGTAGAAGAAGAATGGGTAGCTTTGAGGGATGAAATAGTGAAGGCAGCAGAGGATCAAGTAGGTAAAAGGATGAGGGCTAGTAGAAATCCATGGGTAACAGAAGAGATACTGAAATTAATTGATGAAAGGAGAAAATACAAAGATGCAGTAAATGAAGCAGGCAAAAAGGAATGCAAACTCCTCAAAAATGAGATCGACAGGAAGTGCAAAATGGCTAAGCAGGGATGGCTAGAGGACAAATGTAAGGATGTAGAGGTTTATCTCACGAGGGATAAGATAGATACTGCCTAAAGGAAAATTAAAGAGACCTTTGGAGAAAAGAGAACCACTTGCATGAATATCAAGAGCTCGAATGGAAACCCAGTTCTAAGCAAAGAAGGGAAAGCAGAAAGGTGGAAGGAGTATATAGAGGGTCTGTACAGGGGTGATGTTCTTGAGGACAATATTATGGAAATGGAAGAGGATGTAGATGAAGATGAAATGGGAGATACGATACTGCATGAAGAGTTTGACAGAGCATTGAAAGACCTGAGTCGAAACAAGGCCCCGGGAGTAGACAACATTCCATTAGAACTACTGACAGCCTTGGGAGAGTCAGTCCTGACAAAACTATACCATCTGGTGAGCAAGATGTATGAGACAGGCGAAATTCCCTCAGACTTCAAGAAGAATATAATAATTCCAATCCCAAAAAAAGCAGGTGTTGACAGATGTGAAAATTACCGAACTATCAGTTTAATAAGTCACAGCTGCAAAATACTAATGCGAATTCTTTACAGACGAATGGAAAAACTGGTAGAAGCCGACCTCGGGGAAGATCAGTTTGGATTCCGTAGAAATGTTGAAACACGTGAGGCAATACTGACCCTACAACTTATCCTAGAACAAAGATTGAGGAAAGGCAAACCTACGTTTCTAGCATTTGTAGACTTAGAGAAAGCTTTCGACAATGTTGACTGGAATACTCTCTTTCAAATTCTGAAGGTGGCAGGGGTAAAATACAGGGAGCGAAAGGCTATTTACAATTTGTACAGAAAGCAGATGGCAGTTATAAGAGTCAAGGGACATGAAAGGGAAGCAGTGGCTGGGAAGGGAGTGAGACAGGGTTGTAGCCTCTCCCCAATGCTATTCAATCTGTATATTGAGCAAACAGTAAAGGAAACAAAAGAAAAGTTCGGAGTAGGTATTAAAGTCCATGGAGAAGAAATAAAAACTTTGGGTTCGCTGATGACATTGTAATTGTCACAGAGACAGCAAAGGACTTGGAAGAGCAGTTGAATGGAATGGACAGTGTCTTGAAAGGAGGGTATAAGATGAACATCAACAAACGCAAAACGAGGATAATGGAATGTAGTCGAATTAAGTCGGGTGACGCTGAGGAAATTAGATTAGGAAATGAGACACTTAAAGTAGTAAAGGGGTTTTGATATTTGGGGAACAAAATAACTGATGATGGTCAAAGTAGAGAGGATATAAAATGTAGACTGGCAATGGCGAGGAAATCTTTTCTGAAGAAGAGAAATTTGTTAACATTGAGTATTGATTTAAGTGTCAGGAAATCGTTTCTGAAAGTATTTGTATGGAGTGTAGCCATGTATGGAAGTGAAATGTGGACGATAAATAGTTTAGACAAGAAGAGAGTAGAAGCTTTCAAAATGTGGTGCTACAGAAGAATGCTGAAGACTAGATGGGTAGATCACATAACTAATGAGGAGGTATTGAATAGAATTGGGGAGAAGAGGAGTTTGTGGCACAACTTGACTAGAAGATGGGATCAGTTGGTAGGGCATGTTCTGAGGCATCAAGGGATCACCAATTTAGTACTGGAGGGCAGCGTGGAGGGTAAAAATCGTAGAGGGAGACCAAGAGATGAATACACTAAGCAGATTCAGAAGGATGTAGGCTGCAGTAGGTACTGGGAGATGAAGAAGCTTGCACAGGATAGAGTAGCATGGAGAGCTGCATCAAACCAGTCTCAGGACTGAAGTCCACAACAACAACAACAACATCAGTCTCAGGTCTCAACCAGCTTTCTGTACCTAGTATTAAGTGAGCTTCACTGCTTTTCATGAGTGCTTCAAACTCTGCCACTTTGTTGCTAATGCTTTGGCAGTTTACCATTAGGATTCTAATACTCTCACCTGTAAGAGACATTTCTTTTGATCTTACACTGATACTTGTGGGTTTCTTACAATTTTCATTATCTGGACTGGATGCAAAGTCACCTCATCTAAAAAACCCTTGTGTGCACCTCGCATATAGTCAGCTACCTTAGTGGCAGCCTCTGATGTGTAGTGCGCATCTTACTCATTTAGGGGTACCCATAGTCCTCAACCTAGTGGCACAAGTCCAGGAAATCACAGCTTAGCTTGTCATGGAACTTTCAAAGTTTCTGGTTCAGTCCTACCTCTCAACTCAGCAATGAAGGGTCACACTCAATTCTGGGGACAATACTGCTAATTGGGAGCTTTGTTGAAACTCCATGCACAAGGCTGGTCTTCTCAATCTTCCCTGCCAGTCACTGAAATGACCTAAGAATGACCTCAGAGCCCGGACAACAGGCATCATTTGTTCCACTGTGCCACAATCTATATAGTTGGTTGCGCCTTGTTCCCTCAATGGCTGCTGGAATGCCCTTTTCAGTGTGTTCAAGAGACCCACCTCTAGGCATACACACTAAATGCACCTGGTGTCCTTTCCTGTCCTTTGCTACCACTTCCCTAAATGGTACCATAATTTGAACTGCCGATGATTAATGTTTTGCCTCTTCTTGATGCTGGACAAAACAGGTTTCCCCAAAACAAGTAAAATGAGTACCACTGGCTCAGTTTCAGTGAAAGACAACACTCCAAACTTGTTGATTAGGGGAATCGGTACAACATCCTGAGTCCTCCCTGGTCCCCGTCCACCTTGTACAGGATGCCTAGATCTACCATTAACATGCCACTCACTGTCAAGTGGATGACCAATGACAGGTCCTGTACTTTCTGCAGAGGAGACAGGATCCATGGGAGGATAGTATGTGAGGTACCCCTGGAACAAGTATCACAAGTTACATGGCTCGCAGGAGCTCTTCCAACACACTGATTCACAGTAGCTGCCAATCATTTGACAGTAGTCAGTGTGATTTCCAGCTGCTCATGAAATCATCTCATGTTTGAGAATAGCATTCACAGTGGGGCTGCAATTTGGCTTCAGCAATGTGCTATAAGGCAATGAACAAATAACTTTAAATTAAGCCTGCTGATTATCTTTTAGTCTCTTGAGCTGAAATGTTGCTAATTTCCTTTAAGAATTGAAACAAATACACAAAACAAGATTTCTATTACTGCAACACAAAAACCTATTGTAAAAACTACTAGTTTCCTAAAACATTTTGAGGTAATTACAACATGAGGTAATTACAACATGAGGTAATTACAACACGGACATAATTAAGAAGTATGTAAAGTATATAATTGTTCAGATTTGCCCTGTTATGACATAAGGCTCTTCAACTGGTCATTTACCAGTTCGTGTTAATAAACATACAACAACTACTATGATTCAGAATAGAATCTGATTAATAGGATAAAATTGGATACCTCGGAATGGTATTTTATTATAGAATGGTAAAATTATTAAGATTCTAATTGATAAGAATAGTGCAATAACACCTCCTAACTTGTTAGGAATTGATTGTAGAATTGAATATGCAAATAAGAAATATCATTCTGGTTGAATATGGACTGGTGTTACTAATGGATTAGTGGGTACAAAATTATCTGGGTCTCCTAGAAGGTAAGGGTTAATTAAACATAATATAAATAATAACGATGTTATTAATACAAATGTGATATAATCCTTGAAAGTAAAGTATGGGTGAAATGGGATTTTTTCAATATCTCCGTTTAGCCCTAACGGGTTATTAGATCCTGTTTGATGAAGGAAGAACAAATGAATTGCTGCCATAGCTGCAATGATAAATGGTAATACAAAATGAAATGTAAAGAATCGATTTAATGTTGCGTTATCAACAGCAAATCCTCCTCACACTCATTGAACTAAATCTGTTCCTAAGTACGGAATTGCTGATAATAAATTAGTAATTACTGTTGCACTTCAAAATGATATTTGGCCTCAAGGTAAAACGTATCCTATAAATGCAGTTGCTATAACTAAGAATAGAATTACTGTACCAATTATTCAGGTGTGTATGTATACATAATATCCATAGTAAATTCCTCGTCCTACATGCAAATAAATACAAATAAAGAATATAGATGCTCCATTTGCATGTAAAGTTCTAATAATTCAACCGTTATTTACGTCTTGGCAAATGTGTACTACATTACTAAATGCTATTTCAATATTTGATGTATAATGTACAGCTAAAAATAGTCCAGTTATGATTTGAATTACCAAGCATAACCCTAGCAGGGACCCAAAATTTCATCAAAATGAAATATTTGTTGGTGCAGGTAAATCAACTAAAGAGTTGTTAATAATTTTAATTAAATGATGTCTTAATCATAAGGGTTTATTCATTAGTTATCTTATTTTACGAATAGGCCCCTGGTTAATATTAGTAATTTTAACTACTGCTAATAGTGCTAAAAATAAATAAATTATTATTATTATTGTAATAATGAATGTTGGTCTATTATATAATTTTTCTAAAGATATTGTTATTTCTTGGTAATTGATTGAATTATCAATATTTATAGTATCAGTATTTTTGAAGAAGTCTGTGAATATTGTTATGTCTAGGATAATTAATATTGATATTATAAATAC
The DNA here is from genome assembly GCF_021461385.2 of Schistocerca piceifrons. Classification (NCBI taxonomy): domain Eukaryota; kingdom Metazoa; phylum Arthropoda; class Insecta; order Orthoptera; family Acrididae; genus Schistocerca; species Schistocerca piceifrons. The sequence goes on along the minus strand of NC_060145.1, from coordinate 321,552,662 downwards.
TCATATTTTAGGGTAATAATTATGGTAATTGATTTAGGTTGAAATATTTCGTTTGATGCAATTCTTGTAATATAAATAAATAGGACTAATATACCACCAAGAAATGTTAAGAATAAAATATATGATAGTCAATATCTTTCCATTATTGTTCCTGTTATTAATCCAACTAAAAAAGTTTGGAGGATAATGAAAAGCATTATTGATATTGGATTTGATAGTGATTAGCAGACTCTAAAACAGAGTTAATTTATGATAAATGCATATAATTTATATGGCTACTTCTGTTTAAGGGAAAACTGTATGTAACACAAAATGTTAGTTAGAAAATCTGCTACAGTAACTAAATCACAAATGCTGATTTTGTCAGAGCATTTTCACTTTTCACCTCTAATGTACCTCTTACATTGAAACAGGAAGGTATATAAGTTTATAAACATCACAATGTAATGTTAAATGGCTGTATTTACTGCTTTTTGTAGTTACACTCACTGTATTAAAACAATATAATGTATTTATTTAAATGAGTAATAAAAGTAATTGCTTTGGCAGTAAAACAAAAAGCAGAAAATAGACACATTTGGTAAATGGCTACTTATAAAAGTATGCTGCAATATTTGTCCCTGAGAATTAGCTACACTGTCTTCCTAAGTTTATGGCATGTGTAGGTTTCAGAATATAGCTGTCTCACTCACAGTTGCTCAGAATAGTGCATTGCTTGGGGAAGCCGGAGGGATGAGTACACATTTTCTCTGGGAGCAAAAATGGTGGCCAGGCCTAATATACATCTATCTTCAAGAGTCAGCCAGTTCTGTTCTTTCAACATCTCTGTGACACTTCCCTGCTGGTCAAACAAACATGTGACCATTCATGTGCCCTTCTCTCTATATATTCAACACTCCCTGTAAGCCCTATCTGGGTCCCACACACTTCAGCAATCTCATTTGTAGACTGACTGCATTTCCCTACTTTCCTACTAATAAACCAAAGTCTACTAATTGCTTTTCCCATGACAGAGCCTATGTGATTGTTCCATTTCATGTCCTTACAAATATTGCACCCAGATGTTTGTATGAGTTTAGCAATTGCAGCTGTGACTTATTGATGTTACAGTCATAAAGTTGCCAATCTTTGCACTGTGGAGAAGGCTTTTAAAGATGTGACTGAATATTTGTACAGTTTCTTTCTGTACTATATTATAGTTGACCACATCAGGTGCAAAATGTCTGAGGTTGCTGTTAATATTGTTTGCAAGGTCTTTAATATATAATATGAATAGCAAGGGACGCAACACACTCTCTAGGGTACACCCAAAGTTAGCTCTACATCTATTGATGACTCGACATCCAAGATAACTTGCTGCATCTTTAGTATTGTGTTTTGTGGCTGATGCACGCAAGAAGAGAGATATGTCCAGGTAACCAATAACAACAGAACTTAATTAGTTACACAGAGAATACACACTAATATTAGAGTCAGAATAGTAACTGAACAACTTCTGAATCAATGCACCTGAAAGATCACTCTGATCTGATGAGAAAATGTACTAGTTTATAACAGTTTTGAAGGTACAGTTAGAGTACACAGTCTGACATTAAGGAAACACTGTATTAGGTAAAATCTATACCTGCTACATTATTGATGTTTTGGCTCTGACTGCCATGTGCTGTGCTCACAAACTGGAACTGAAATTTCCACACTTACAGACTGATTGATGAGATACTGGGCAGCATCTTACAAAGCTGCCAGTGGAGGAATACTGTGGAGTTGTGTTTGTATAATGTGGCCCATGGAGACAAGATAGTGCCAGCAACAGTGGCCCTGTGGTGACCCCAGGTGCCACAGCAGCAGTGGCCAGGGCAGTATCCACCTGCTTACAAACATCAATCAATTCATCCTGTGTTCATGAACAGCATTCACTGTGGGGCTGCATTTTGGCCAGTGCAGTGTATTTCAAGGCAGCAAACAAATAACTTCAAGTTAAACCTGCTGACTATCTTTTAATCTGTTGAGTTAAAAAGTTTTTAATTCCCTATAAGAATTGAAGCAAGTACACAAAACGAGATTTCTATTAAGATAACACTAAAACCTGTACTAAAAATTATTCGTTTCCTAAAACATTGTCAGCAAACTTGAAAAAAAATGATTTATAATAAATGTAGATTATATACAGGGTGTTACAAAAAGGTATGACCAAACTTTCAGGAAACATTCCTCACACGCAAATAAAGAAAAGATGTTATGTGGACATGTGTTCGGAAATGCTTAATTTCCATGTTAGAGCTCATTTAGTTTCATCCACCTACGCTCAATGGACCACATTATCATGATTTCATACGGAATACTCTACCCGTGCCGCTAGAACATGTGCCTTTCCAAGTACGACACAACATGTGGTTCATGCACGATGGAGCTCCTGCACATTTCAGTCGAAGTGTTTCTACGCTTCTCAACAACAGATTCGGTGACCGATGGATTGGTAGAGGCGGACCAATTCCGTGGCCTCCACGCTCTCCTGACCTCAACCCTCTTGACTTTCATTTATGGGGGCATTTGAAAGCTCTTGTCTATGCAACCCCGGTACCAAATGTAGAAACTCTTGGTGCTCGTATTGTGGATGGCTGTGATACAATACGCCATTCTCCAGGGCTGCATCAGCGCATCATGGATTCCATGTGAGGGAGGGTGGATGCATCTATCCTCGCTAATGGAGAACATTTTGAAAATTTCCTGTAATAAAGTGTTTGAAGTCACGCTGGTACATTCTGTTGCTGTGTGTTTCCATTCCATGATTAATGTGATCTGAAGATAAGTAATAAAATGAGCTCTAACATGGAAAGTAAGCATTTCCGGACACATGTTCACATAACATATTTTCTTTCTTTGTGTGTGAGGAATGTTTCCTGAAAGTTTGGCCGTATCTTTTTGTAACACCCTGTATATGGCTGCTCCTCTTTGAAGGAAAAGTAGGTGTGACACAATATATTAGTTACAATATATGCTACAGTAACTAAACCACAAATGCTGATTTACTACAGCTTGCTTGTAGATTGTAACTTCCAAAAATTCTCAAAAGTGCACTTTATGTGCATTGATAAACAATGAAATTTAGGGTTGATGTATTCTTTGTCAGGACTGTGAACCACAAATGCTGATTTTTTATTAAACACGTTACGTATCCAAAACACTTGTACTGGTAACTTACAAAAATGTAGTTTTGCAAGTGTTCAAAATTTCTCAAAGATGACCTCTTTCTCACGTACTGGTAACTGCACAATGAAATTAGAGAATGATTGTTCTGAATGAGAATAGATATTTTTCCAAAAATTTTAAGAGGGCATGATTAAGTTCAAGCCTATAATTGACGATAATAGTATGAGTTTATTGCAGCACTCACAAATGTTTGAAATTTCACAATACATCACAATACTAATGGGCATTGATACAACCAGTGAAACATTATGCAGAAGTGGTGTGAACAGTAAAATACGAGGGTTGGAACTTTAATAGTGGCAACTATTTATTTACAGCTCATACAAAATAGATATGTGTTTCATAGTTTTACTGACCTTCAAAGTAGTCACCGGCATTGTGCATAACCCGTTGCCAGCAATGTGGAAGTTGTAGGATACTCTTAGCAGTGTCAGTTGTGTTGACAGTTTGAGCGGCACAGTCTATCACTCGACAAATTTGTAGCAGTTCTGAAGGGAATGCTGTGAGGTGTTTCCTTCAGTTTAGAAATCAAGTTGAACTCATGAGGGCTTAAGTCAGGGGAGTGCAGTAGGTGATGTAGCACTTAGCAGCTCCATCAGTCAAACAAATCAGTAACAGCTTAAGCATTGTCCTGCAAAATGATGTTCAGGTCCTGCAGAAAGTGTCATCATTTCTGTCTCTATGCTGTTCATTTTTGGAACACAACCTACGACCAGCTTAAAGACAGAAGGGATGACACTTTCTGCAGGACCTGACCATCATTTTGCAGGACAATGCTCAAGCTGTTACTGATTTGTTTGACTGATGGGGCTGCTAAGTGCTACACCACCTACTGCACTCCCCTGGCTTAAGCCCTCGTGAGTTCAACTCGATTTCTAAACTGAAGGAAACACTTCACAGCATTCACTTCAGGACTGCTACAAATTTGTCAGGCAATAGACCGTGCTGCTCGAACTGTCAACACAACTGACACTGCTAAGAGTATCCTACGACTTCCACATTGCTGGCAAGGGGTATACACACTGCTGGTGACTAGTTTGAAGGTCAGTAAAACTTTAAAACATGTATCTATTTTGTACGAGTTGTAAATAAATATTTGCCACTATTAAAGTTTCAAGAATCTCATAAACATGGTCTCACACAAAGGCAAATTCCAAAGTCAAGTTTAATTTATAAATAAACCTACACATTACGCAGATTTTTCACTTAGCTGACTCTGTGCACACTTATGCACAGGAATGCTGCAGAGGAACACTGCAGCATGAGTTCATCTTGGTCAAAATCACTAAAATAAGCAACACCAACAAAGCATGTGTTCTGCCTGTTGCAGCTAACAGTGCAAGATACCATCCTCATTACATTCTGTGCTTCTTTGTTATGCTCAGTTTGGCATCAAGGTACTTATATTTTCTGCTTGTTTCTTTCCTTGTGTAATGTGACTCTACACAAAGAAAGCCATTTATATGCTCTTGCACTGACTTCTTTATTTCAAGTTTTCCTCTCATATCAAACAACAAAATTCCATCTGATCCCAGTTTTATCGTGGCAGTCCTTACCCATATATCTGTAATAGAGAGAGTATGCAGAAACATTTTCTGATGCATCTTAACGTTATTCACATCAACTGTTAACAGAATATAATTTTGAATTTTTTCTCTTGATTCAGTCACATTTCAGATCCGCGCCTGCTAAAATTTTTGATATGTGAACAGATGAATTCTGACTGTCTGCTTGTGATCTCCAATATGGGAAAACTGTTCAGATATATCCTGCCTGTTTTCTTAGGTTACCTTATTATGGCATTTCAGTCAGCATAGGTTGGGATTGCATTCAAGGTTCATTAATCTAGCTTGAAATTCAGCACTCTTACAGCCCTAGTGTGCTGAACCTCAGTTGAGGAATTCCTTCTCTCTATTTACTATATATGAGGATGATTCATTCTCCTTTTATGGGTCTTCCTTTCATTATTTGAGTACCATTGAGTTCTAGCAGTGTCCAGGGAGGAGTATGTTGCATTACATTCTGGATTTTTAATGTCTGACTTGTGTACGTGATCACTTAAGAACTTACTTACTGCTAAAAACTATAAACAAAGCAAACTTGGAACCCATGTGCACACCTTTTTATCAATTACTATTCTAGGCAAGATCACTGGTTATGCTCATACTGATGATCATGTCTACAATGAGGACAGCTATTATTGACAACAACCAACCTTCGATGGCACTGCTCCCAAATTAATAGTAAGGAAGTTAAATAGCACACACTTGTAATCAGAAACTTTCCCTGTACAAACATTGTAACTACAATTGTGATTTTAATTGTGCTACCGTTTTCCAATGAAGAACATTGTAACATAACTTGGAGTTCTATTCATCAGTGAGAGAGTTCCTTAGATGACTTATGACATTCTGAAGATTGGTATTGCTGCTAAAGTTGCAGTGCTAGAGACATGATTTTTATACAGGAGAAAAATACTGAAGTAAAATTCTGGTGAACATCATAACTCAGTTTGGCCATTTTTGGACTTACGATATTTGTACTTGGAGCTGTCGATTTGATTTTTGCTTATTGAAAATGTTGCTGGTCAGAAATTTAGAAAAATATGTAGATACTATGCTTATTGCACAATATGAATCCCCATGTTTACATGTATGAATGCTGTACTGCAAATTAGCGCAAAGTATTGTAGTGATTCGACAATTTCTGTGTAAATTCTAGAACCACTCAGCGTCCTACCATCTCAAAAATATGATATTCTGGATATGAGTGTGGAATTGTAGAATACTACCACGGCTGGTCACATGTTTGTGTGTGCAGGTTTAAAATCAGTCGCGGGAAGAGAGTAGATGCGGCGGTCGGATGGCTCCGACAAGTACCTGTCGTTCAATCCATAGATGTTTTAGTGAGTGTGTAAGGAAGAACCATGGAGTTTATATGCAGCTCTGTGCTTATTGTGACATTGACTATCGTTATTAAAACAAAGACAGTTGAGAAAGTACTCCTGCAGACTCTTGATGCAACCTTGTTAGAGACAAGACTCATTTTATGATTTGTGTTAAGAAAGGTCATGGTATCCAAGTCAACTTTCTTTTAACTGAAACTCATTTTGTTTCTAATGTCCCGCTGTATGAGAGACTTGCAGGAAGTTACATGTGGAAAGAGAAATTTTTATTGTGTATGGAGATCAAATACATCGTTAGTTGAAGAAAAGTAAAGTTTGTATGTCTACTAATTTCACAAGCAGAAAGAGTCTAAAAATTCCTGTACCTAGCATTATTTGACAGAGAAGAAGTCAAGAGGGTTTCCAGCAGCTGGCTATTCACTAAAGAAGAATGGCTGCAAATTCCAAGTAAGTCATCTCATAAAGAAGTGGAAGGTGGTTTGGGGGAATAAGCCAACATAACCCACATCCCACTCACACTTTAAGTCATCAGAATGTTAGAGTACATGAAATTAATAATCACTGAGTTAATGAATGAATGTTGCACATCGCATTGTACAGAAAAATTAAGGTAATAAAAGTAGGTCAGAGTTGAGAATCTAACAGTGGCTCAGACAATATCTGTAGAGGAAAATGGTGATGGCTGTGAACTACAAGTTTAATTATTTTGGAAGATAATTTGTTTTAGATAATTTAAAGTTCTTTACATGGAAGCCAAAATGATTTACTTTTTATTAGTATGGGCCATTATATGGAATTATGCTCATTAGCTCACAAAGTTTTTCACATATCGAACTACAGTGTTAACTTTAATTAGCTGTAACTTTTAATTAACATATTCTGTAGCCATACTAATGGTATTCCTGGAGTCAGTGCAATCAAAATGAGAGTTTGAATAACAAACGCAAGTGAAACTGAGCCTAACTAAGAGATTGAGATTTTTAAGTAAGTGTTACATGCTAATGTCAATGGCCTTGCTGCAGTGGAAACATCAGATCACCAAAGTTAAGTGTGTTGCACTTCATTAGCTTGTGGACAGTGACCATCTGGGTCTGTTGAGTGTTATTGGCAAAAGGGGTGCACACAGACCTTGTGAGGCCAATTGAGGTGCTACTTGATCAAGAAGTATTGGTTCTGGTCTCTAAAACTGACAACAGCCAACAGAGCAGTCTGCTGACCACATGCCCCTCTATACCCACGTCCAGTAATGCCCGTCAGCTGAGGATGACACAGCAGTCAGTTGGAACCACTGGGCCTTGTGAGTCCAGGTTTAGGGGTTGGGTTATTTTGGGGAGGAGACCAGACAGCAAAGTCATTGGTCTCATTGGAGTAAGGAAGGATGGGGAAGGGAGATGGCCATGCCCTTTCAAAGGAACCATCCCAGCATTTGCCTGGAGCAATTTAGGGAAATCTTCGAAAACCTAAATCAGGATGGCCAGATGTGAGTCCTGTTCAGATGGAGCATTGTATTGTATTGTTATGTGCCAAGAGGTCAGTGTGTGGAAAATAAGACAAAAAATAGAAAAAAATGTTAATTATGAGAATAGAAAAACATAACAGATGGGAAGAATCCATCTTGCTATGTCACATTGTGTATACTATGACCACCACTCTGCCTAATGGCATCACATTACCATTTGGCTCATTATCAAACATGTCAGATTGCTGTCCACTGTGAAAATGCATATCAAATGATGTACGGTACAAACATTTCTTGTAATCTCAGTCACCTTACCTGATTTGCAGGGATCTTAATGCTCATGCTACATGGTGGGATTGCCGGACAACAAACTGAAACAGTGTTGCTGTTGTTTTGCTAACAAAAGAGCAAGACTTTGTATTGTTAAACAACCTCTCACCCACTATGGTACCTACATGTTATTGACCAAACTCAGGTGTTGATGTTTTTGTCTGTTTCCATCTCTTGCTGTCTTGACTGTGAGATGACCATGAGATAAGGTCATTACCCCATTCTGATGACTCTGACTGCAAAGTCACATTGTGCACTTCCAGATTCAGTGTATGTAAGATTGAATTAATTAATGACAAATGAAATTGCAATAAAGATGTCTGGAAAGGTTATTTGATTCTGGTAAAACAGGGAATTATCAGTTTCTCCTCTCAGCTCATTGAATGTATGATATATGAGTGATTCATGGACATGTTGAAGACAGCAGATTCTTCAAACTTTCTGAGGAAAACTGGCCTGCAATCTAGTGAAACCTGGAAAAGTCACAACCCATTGGTTTAAATAGAGCAAGAAGTTTCAGACAGCAGTCTACACAGGAAATGTACTTAAAACACAAACATAACAATGGTAGAGTCAAGTAATTCTTGAAACAATGCAAAAGAGATGCCTGAAAGCCAAGACTGCATCAAGGATATGATCTGGGATACAAGTGGAGGGCAACTCACATTATTTTCATAAAAAGGAGAGGCTTGGAGAAAAGAATGTCCACTTTATTACTAAAAAAAACATAAAAATATTGAGAAGCTGTGTTGATTGATCACAAAATTTACTATTGTTACCACTCTATAATAGGAACCTAGTACCTACAATGGAATCATCCGACAAGAGTTTAGGTTGTTTGAGATTTATACATGTTACTTTGTTGTCATACAGATAATTTTCAGATATGTATGAATGCTTTCTGTATATCATTTTTAATAGTTTCTGATATTGGTGGTAACATGAGGAAGAAACATTATACAACAATGATATAATGATATCAGAAAGTTTGTAGAACTCAGAGCCACCTGGCATGTTTGGTTACAAGGAGAATTGCAGAGAACAGTCAAATAGTTTTGAGATTTGCTGAAAAATGGCTATGAGCATACTTGCTATTTGTCAATATCCACTATGTGTCCTGACTTTCTTCAAACTGATAATGTACTGAATTATGTAGGAATACAGGAGATGACTCACCAAAAGGCAGAAGTGTTGCATCTGTAAGTACACAAACAAAAGGTACAGAAATTTGCTAGCTTCTGGAATGAAATTCATTTTTGGAGCTCATGGGAGAAACATGCATAGCAAGTTATTTTAGGTTTGGCCATAGAGGCTTTGGCGGCGAAGGATGTGCTGTAAAAATAGCTCCCATCTGCACAGTTCAGAAAAGCTGGCAGTGATGGGGAGGATCCAGATGGGATGGGATGAAGCAGCCATTGAAATCTCACATGTTGTGCTCTGCTGCATATTGTGCCACTGGGTGGTCTACCTTATTTATGGCAACAGTTTGGTGGTGACCATTCATTCTGGTTGACAGCTGGTTGGTTGTCATACCGGCGTAAACTGCTGTGCAGTGTGTAACATGCAGTAAGCCATTTGGACCATGTATATTCTCAAATTTACAATCTTATCCTTTTTTCAATCTTATTTGGAATGTTTTAAGCTCTGGCTGTATAGTAGTGTATGTCTTGCTTACACAATTAACCCCTATGATTTAAAAATCAAATTTCATAAAATTACTGCACTATAAAAAGATAAATTTTGTTTATGTGAATATATGTTATCTTAATTGTTCTATTGAGCAGTTGAGGGAATTTCATTTTCTGTAAATTATTTTTGATTTAATGTTCTATATTTTGATCTTAGTATGACTATATCTTTACTGATGTACTTCAGAACAATGTTAACTGGGTGCGAGCTAGATTGTATATTGTCTGGTGGGAAGGAAGGAGAGATGTCAAGGAGGTCGTTAAAGTGGTGCCATTGTGACCAGGATAATTGTACATTTGGATTTTTGACAGTGTTTATGTTTAAGATGATCAAAAAGCATATAATTGTGTTGCAAAGTGGACTGATTTTGTGGTGTCACCGCCAGACATCACACTTGCTAGGTGGTAGCCTTTAAATCGGCCGCGGACCATTAGTACATGTCGGACCCACGTGTTGCCACTGTCAGTGATAGCAGACCGAGCGCCACCACACGGCAGGTCTCGAGAGACTTACTAGCACTCGCCCCAGTTGTACGGACGACTTAGCTAGCGATGCAACACTGACGAAGCCTCGTTTATTTGCAGAGAAGATAGTTAGAATAGCCTTCAGCTAATTCAATGGCTACGACCTAGCAAGGCGCCATAGCAATTGATAGTTATCGTATGAAGCATGTCTCATCAAGAACGATGTATACAAATGATGGATTAAAGTTAAGTATTCCAGCAGCTACGTACTTTTCTTTATAGCATTCATTACGTATCCTGTTTCAGACCTCACGCCATCCTGCGTGAGCTTATAGCATGCATTTTGGCCTTCCCTAGCTATATAACAGATTTTAAATTAGATATAGTTCGACATAGTACATGTGGAGAAGTTTTGGAATGACACAACACTATGGAAATACATGGTTGTAAAAGGTTGAAGCATTATTACCAAAGTTGATGCCACCTGCCCAATCCAGAACAATAATAACCAATTAAAACATCTATTTTTGTATTTTCTCAGTGCAGTGTTGTGTGAACATTTTACCAGTTTTTTCTTGCACTTTACAAAAAATGGATCATGGTCAGAACAATTAAATAAATATGCTGAACCTACCAGCTTCAACTAGTGACATTAAACAGGACATAGCTGATAAAGACAGGTTTCAGGATGTATTAGTTAAATGAAATCAGTGCAGACCCGGGATTTTTAGACAGTATCATGTTAGATTCGAGTTCAGACTGTGAGAAACAATAACAGTCGCATGAAAGTGAAAGAATGCTGACTGAGGAACCCAAACAATTAAATTTACAAGACATGTTTACTGCATTAAAGTCATCAATGGAAAAAATATTGAAAAACGCGAAAAAAACTGTCATCAATGGAAAAAATTGTGAAAAACTTGAAAAGTCAATAGTCTCATAACATAATCTCATTATAGCAGAGCTTAGTGCACAAATTTCTAATGTTAAAAAAGACTTAGTTGGTGCATTTTCTCAAGTGAAAGCTATAGATGAATGTGTGAAAAAATAGAGGGGAGAGTAAAGGCTTCAGAGTCCAAAATACAATCTTTAGAGACAAAAATAGAGGAAATAGATAAGGATCTCAAATCTGAGATACATGCTGTTGAAGTTAGATGTAAAAATACTGTTGGAGACACTAGTTAACAAGCCATAATCTTTACAAATAAGCTAAATGAAATATAGTCAGTGTTGCCCCAAATATAGATGAAAAAGTTCAGAAGATGGCCGAGATAATGGACTCAAATGAGTCAGACTTACATAGTGATATCACTATTACCAAAACACAAGTACAACAGTTACAAGATGGGGCTTATCTAAAAACATTCTGTAATGTAGGACGCCCAAGCTATCCTACTATGCTACTATAGTGTTTCCCTGGTGACAAACATTTTCATCCAATTGATTTTATACAACATTGCCATGATAGTTTTCTCCCTGATATGAGTGATGAATTAAAAATTAAGTTTACTAAAAGTTCATTCAAAGGGGAAGCCTTGTCATGGGCCAACCAACTTGACTGTAGCAATTTATCCATAGATGAATTTGAAAAGTGTTTCCTGAAAAAGTTTTGGTCTGATACTGAACAGGCAAGGATAAAGAGTGAGTTGTTGAATGGTCTGATGTACAGGGAGCAGAGAGAGAGAGGGGGTATGAAAGAGTTTTGCAAAGACCAGATCATGAAACTTGTACACTTAGACCAACCTTTTTTGAATTAACTCAAATAGATTCACTTAAGAGAAGGCTACTAGAAAGAATTCAAATGGGGTTAATTTATGGGCCAGATGATTCTGCAGACCACCACCTGAGATATGTAGAAAAGTTGGACTGGGCATATAACAGGTTTGGCCAACATAGTACTGATTTGAGGAGGCCAAACTGGAGTGTCTGCAGCTCGAGGTCGTGCGATAGCGTTCCCGCTTCCCGCATCTGGGTTCGATTCCCGGCGGGGTCAGGGATTTTCTCTGCCTCGTGATGACTGGGTGTTGTGTGATGTCCTTAGGTTAGTTAGGTTTAAGTAGTTCTAAGTTCTAGGGGACTGATGACCATAGATGTTAAGTCCCATAGTGCTCAGGGCCATTTGAACCATTTTTTGAACCAAACTGGAGTAATCACAATTATAATAGAAATACAAATAGTAATGATAATTTTAACCAAGGACATAACAACAACACCCTGGGGAGGAATGACAGGAATCCAAATAATTTTAGAAATTATCAGGATGGAAAAAAAAGGTTTTTTCAATTATATTAAAAAGGTAAGATAATTGAATTTTACAAATTGCACAAGTATATCAAATTACGTTGAACACCATGTGTAACCAGTAAACATGTAAGTGTAAAAGGATGGATAACTGCAAGGGTAATGAGATTTGTACACCGTGTATACACAATTTTTGGTAAATTTTGAGGAACTATATATACAGCTATTAGTAGAAGACAACACCTGAGATATTTGGTGTCATGCACTAATTTTCAAAGTGTTTGTATAATGTAACAAGGGAAAGTACAGTTGCCTAGTGAAGTGTATTTGAAAGTAATGAAATGACTGTAGGGAGTATTACCTTTCTCACCCTTAAGTTGAAGTAATATGATTGTATACGGTAATGAGTTGTGTAAGCAATGCAATGATTACATACAGTAAAGTAATAAAACATGTAAATAGAGTAATGTCTGTTTCTGTTGTTAGAGGAAATGCTATATCAGTTATGAGGTATGCTGCTGTGTGATGTTATTTTGTCAGGTTGATCTATTGTGTAAGATGAAGCAGGTGATTTTTTCTTAGGTGATTATTATTATGGAGTATTTAGTGGAGAAATGAGGTGATATTATGAGGATATGAGGTGGAGTTAGTATGTTCATGAACTGAGGAGATATTTTATGTATTTAATGAAGTACTGATGTATTACTGATGTAATGAGGAGAATGATGTTAGGTAGAGACTGGTTAGGGAACCTGTTTTTTCTTACCGTGGAGGAAGTTTATGAAAGACACACATAGTCGTCAAGGTTTGTAATGCAAGTTATTTTTGATTTGAAGTAACAGATACAAGTAAATACTCTGTTATATTTATGCAGAAAGGTTGATTCGATGTGAAGTGAGACATTTTTTGTAATTAGGCAACATGGCAGTAATCTGTACACTGAAAATTGATTAAGCATGTTGTTGGTAATTAATGTGAAGAAATGACACTTGAAAGTAGCAAGTACTCTGGAGAATGTTTTTAGTGAATTAACAACTATACCCATACACCAGTACATACTTGTACACTGTTGAAAGGTAATGAGAAGTGAAAACTGTTAATTTCTGAACTTCTGAAATTTCTTTATACTTACGTTGAATCATATCAGGTAAGCCATGATGACACATCTGAATACTTGATGGTTGATGTATTCAGTACTCAAAAGCCTTTCTAAATTGAACTACTTACTGTATCAGACTATACACTTGAGACATATAACTGTTCCCTTACTGTTTCTGAAAATATAATGAGAGGTGGGAGTTATATTGTTACTTTTCTAAAAACGTGATGAGGAATATACTAAGTTTTTGAAACATTTTACCCCAGATGGAAGACTTTATACTGAATGCATCTTATACTTGACATGCACCAAGTGTTACAACCATACAGTGTAATGATCAACATTTATCTGTACAGTAATTGTAGTTTTTAAGTGTTTCAACACAACTGTATCCCACACAATGACTTGTAAATATCTTAGTGTTATTACATATTTTCTTTGTTGTTTTGTTGTTTATGTACCCAAATATGAGTATGGGGGTGATTCTTGAATGATACTAACAGGTATAAAGACTACTTTGCCATTGAATACTATACCCACACCACATAACAAACTGAATAACATTTTATCATTTTTGTAAACACCTTGAAGAGACTGTCTGATAACTAGTAATATATGTATACTATTCTTTGTCTTTGAACTACTTGTAAACAATGCAGAAGGCACCATGCAATTTTCGTAGATGTCTATGATACAGAACTCTGAAACAAACAAATACTATATTCACCTAAGTGTGTAAAAGATATCAGCAGAGTTATTGAAATCTGTGAGCACTTGCTTCCCAAAATTTGATACATAATATCATCTGTGTACAGTATATAATTTTTTGTATTATGTAAGTGGACTTTTTCCGGTTCTATGTAGCCTTAAGTGAATTTTCAACCAAAAATGGTATCTAAATTTCAGTTAACCCCATGATCTGGGGAGGACATCTTTGTTTTTTTGCTTTAAGAGTTAGTTACATGACATGTTCTATGGACATTTACCATAGTGCTTATAAATATGTTATTTCATTGATGTTGTATATTATCCTCAACCATGAGTTGAACCAAATTAAAGAGTGAACTTGGCTGTGTGTTTAAAAACACTACAAGGTATCCTCAACTGGACTTGAACTTAAATTGTCATAAAGAACTTTTAGTTATGTGATAGATTTTACCGTATGGTATCCCAAATTGAAGTTGTGCCACATTAGCACACCAGACTTACATTTGAACTACTATACACATAATCTAGTATCCTGGAACTGAGTAGTGCTTATGTAGCACACAGAACTTTATCCAATGCTTTGATGTTTTAGAAGTGTCTATGCTGCACACAGTGTTTCATGAACTACTGACAATGTAAAATGGTATTGTAAGCCATGGTAGTGCCAAAAAGGCACAAAGGACTTGCTTCTGAGATATGGTATCACATTTATCAGTAGTGAAACTGGTATCATAATCTACAATATTGCAAGTGGTACCATATTTTACAGTTATGATGAAAGTAACAGAAAAGACTATTTTCAAAATAGTATTAACTTTTCCAAAAAATGAGTAACTTTAGGAAGCCAAGTGTATAATAGAACAAATCATTTATATTATTATTTTCAGTTAAAATTTACTGATTGTTGAGTGTTAGTTTTAGTCTTGTCACCCACTAATACATAAATATTTGCTTTACGATTTTGTCTTAGTACAAATGTTTTTTTTTTTAATATTGCTAATTAGTATTTGTACAAAATTCAACAGCATAATTACATCTGACAAAATCTAAATTTTTTTTTTGTGAGACGTAATCTTTTCCAATTTTTTTTTTCAAGTTGAGTTAGTACTTGCTTTTGCCTAAGGTTTTGCCAAGTATTCTTTTCACTTAACTTCAAATTAGTTAAGAAGTCATTTCGACATTTCTCTGTTTTTTCTTTTCTGAAATTCAGGTTCTGAGAGCCTTGTTTATCTTGCAGTTTTCTCATGAAATATTTCATATATGTGATAGGGAACTTTGGTTTCTGAAGCTGATACACTGTGAAATGTTGTAGGAAATACCCTGGGAGTTGTGTCCACTCCTAAAAAATCATCGAGACCATCAGCAGTATGAAGAACCATCAGACACCACCATCCAATCCAATGCACACCAGACACCTCTTTTTACCAGCTTTCAGCTATTCAAGCCACAGAAACCTACAATGATATTTTGTAAACACTTGTTTTACTGCATGTTCTACTTTTCAAATTTGTAAACATTATACATGCCTGAGAGACCTTCCCTTGCAGTGGAATGCAAGCAAAACACTCAAGGGGAGTGTAACATGGAATAAGTCTTTTGGACCATGCGTATTCTTAAATTTATGATCTTATCCTGTTTTTGATCTTACTTGAAATGTTTTAAACTCTGACTGTATAATAGTATATGTCTGCAAACACAATTAACCCCTGTGATGTAAAAATCAAATTTCATAAAATTACTGCATTACAAAAAGATAAATTTTGTTTATATGAATATATATTACCATAACTGTTCTATTGAACTGTTGAGTGAATTTCATTTTCTGTAAATTATTTTTGATTTCGTGTTCTATGTTTTGATCTTAGTATGACTATATCTTTACTGGTGCACTTTGGAATGATGTTAACTGGGTGTGTGTTGGATTGTATGTTGTCTGGTGGGAAGGAAGGAAGGAAAGAGAGATGTAAAGTTTTCTGGAGTTGCGTACAAATGGAATGAATTTCACTGGGTGAACATTGTAATTGATGGCAGCAAGGCATCTAGAACTGTTAAAAATGAAAATTATACATGAATCCGTTTGTCATCTTTGTTATTACAAGAAACACGTCAATGTATACGGTTTCCAGAACTACAAGAGAAT
Organism: Schistocerca piceifrons; assembly: GCF_021461385.2. Lineage (NCBI taxonomy): Eukaryota > Metazoa > Arthropoda > Insecta > Orthoptera > Acrididae > Schistocerca > Schistocerca piceifrons. The sequence continues at coordinate 321,536,417 of NC_060145.1, read as the reverse complement.
CTGGGTTCCAGCCAGAAAGAAATTCAAGCAACAAATTTAAGAAGAACCATAAAAAAATAGAAGACGAAATGAGTATTTTTTCTTTAAAACTACCACTAGACTTGCCAATATTTTTACGCCATGAACATTTATTACAATTAATGTTCACCCAATTGTACATAACAAAGGAGGTCATTAAAAGTGGATGCAACAGAAATGGTATATAACATGGCTGCTTTCACAGTTGGCCTGGCCTCTGATGGTGTAGGATAAGCCTGTGATGGGACTGGAGTAGGTGGTGTTGGGTGGGTGGATTGGATATGTCTTGCATCTGGGTCTTCGACAAGGGCATGATTGCTGTGGCACGGGTTGTGTGTGGGAGTGGCTTAGGGATGGACTAGGATGTTGTGGAGGTTGGATGGGCAGCGGAACACCACTTTGGGAGGGGATGGAAATATCTTGGGGAGGATGTCCCTTATTTCAGGGCATGATGATAGATAATCAAAGCCCTCACATTCAGCCCTAGTCCCAGGTTTAGATATGTTGGACTTATGAAAGATCTACTCACCTCCTTCCACCCCCTACAACAGAAACACTTCTTTGCCACCAGATCTTCCAACCAAAGCCAATCTAATCCTAACAGCGAACCCTGCCTGTTCCAATTTGTGCCACCATCCAACTGTGACCCTCTCACACTCCCACCTATCCATCTCCTGGTCTCCATCCAGGAATTCCTAACTTCCAATCCGGCCTCACCATCCTACCTTAGATCCCTTCCTAAGAACAACAACCTTTCAGCAGAAGAAAGGTCTGCCCTACAGAACCTAAAAATAGATCCTGACCTGATCATCCTTCCAATAGGCAAAGGTATCACCACTGTTGTGATGAACCAGAGTGACTACCTGGCAGAGGGTCTCCATCAGCTGTCTGACCTCCACCTAAAAGCTTTGTCAAAGTGACCCCATCCCATCCGATCCTTGCTGAAATCCTTAGACCCTTCTGAGAACCTCTCCCCTGAATCCATCTCCCTACTCACCGCAACAACAGCCCACGCACTCACCTTCTACATGCTCCCAAAAATCCAAAAACCTAACAATCCTGTGCACCCTATTGTGGCTGGTTACAGTGCCCCCACCGAAAGGATCTCTGCTCTTGTTGACTGACATCTGCAACCAATTGTCCAAAACCTAGCCTCCCACATTCAAGATACCAACCATTTCCTGCACTAGCTCAGCACCGTCCCCACACCCTTACCTCCCTGGTCCCTACTCGTCATTGCAGATGCAACCTGCAGCCTCCTTATACACTAACATCCCTCGTGCTGCAACTGAACACTACTTTACCCAATGCCCTGCAGATTCCAAGCCCTCGACTTCAGTCCTAATGCACCAACCACATCCTAACCCATAACTACTTCATCTTTGAAGGGAAGATATACAAACTAATCTGTGGCACAGGCATGGGCACTTGCATGGCACCATCCTCTGCCAGGCTCTTCATGGGCCACTTCTAGGAAACATTCCTAGCTTCCCAAAACCCCAAACCACTCTGGTTCAGGATTATTGATGACATCTTAATAATCTGGAACCAAGGACAGGACAATTAATCTTCATTCCTCCACAACCTCAATACCTTCTCTCCCATCCACTGTGCCACCATCCTAGATGTCGATCTCCTGCTCTCAGATGGCTCCATTCACACCTCAGTCCACATCTAACCCACCAACCAGCATCAGAACCTGCACTTTAACTGCTGCCCACCTGTTCCACACCAAAAAATCCCTCCCTTACAGCTTGGCAACCCATGACAAATGCATCTGCAGTGTTGAGAATTCCATCGCCCAGTGTGCTGAAGGCCTCACAAAAGCTTTCACAGATGGGCAATAACTTCCAGACGTAATACACAAACATATCTCCTGTGCCATATCCCCATACACACCTGATCCTCACATCCATCCCAAGAACCAACCACAAAGGAGTGGCCCCCTTGTCACTCAATGCTACCCAGGGTGGAACAACTGATTCATGCCCTTCAGCAGGGTTTCAATTATCTATCATTGTGCTCTGAAATGAGGGACATTCTGTCCAAGATACTTCCATCCCCTCCAAAAGTGGAGTTCCAACACCCACCCAACCTCCACAACATCCTAGCCCATCCCTATGTCACTCCCTATCACAATCCCCTGCCGCAGGAATCATACCCTTGTGGGAGAGCCAGAAGCAAGACCTGCCCAATCCACCCACCCAGCACCATCTGCATCAGTCCCATCACAGGCTTATCCACTCCATCAGAGGCCGGGCCAACTGTGAAAGCAGCTATGTTGTAAATCAGTTTTGCTGCAGCCACTGCATAGCATTTTACATTGGTATGACAACCAATCTGCTGTCAACCAGAATGAACGGCCACTGCCAAACTGTTGCCAACAACAAGGTGGGCCACCCATGGACACAACATGCAGTAGAGCACAAGAAGTTGAATTTCAATGGCTGCTTCATCCCATGCCATCTGGATCCTACCCATCACCACCAGCTTTTCTGAGCTGTGGAGATGGGAGCTATCTTTACAACACGTTCTTCGCTGCCATAGCCTCCAGGGCCTCAACCTAAGGTAACTTGCTGCCCCACCCTCCCCCCACCCAGTATCTGTCCCCTCTACCTGCAGGCCTAGCTGGTCCACGGGTGGCCCCCCACCTCTCCCACAAGCTGATAGATGCTTCCTCCTAACCCCCTCTGTGCCTCCTGGCTCCCTCCATCCATCACCCCACCTCACCCTATACCCCCACATCACCCCAGTACACTCACTGTAGGCCAGAAAAGAGCAGTTCTGTATATTATTATCTTTGATTCTGGGAAAACAACTGTGGGCATTTGATGCATGTTTCTTGTTTCATTTATCAGCTCACATTTCTGCAGCTGTGGGAAGAAATTGTACTGGACATGGACTTTGAATTGAAATTGTTTATCCTGTACAGGAATATACATAATGAATGTACAAGTGCAGGTAGCAAACATTTGGTTGAGAACATATGGAAGTTTGGATCTGGCTGTGATTTGTGCTTGGATATCCTAATGGTAAGGTGACCACTCACGATGTCATGAAATCTGGGTTTGAATCCTGGTCTGGCACAAATTTTCATTGTCATCATTCCATTATACAGCTGATGGTTGTTCATAATTGCAATTGCAAATACAGTTCATGTATTTGATAATGGCCTTAGGTGCAGCAATGCCTGCTCCTTTGGATGTGCATGCATGTCGAAAAGCTTTGTATTTCTGAACAACACAGGCACGGCAACATCGTATTTCTGTGCCAACACCAGATAAGAGATTTTCAATTTAAAATACCTCCCCTGTACAGGAATATACATAATGAATGTACAACTGCCGATTGTAGGCTCATGGTTGATGACATATGGAATTTTTGGTCTGGCCATGAATCATGCTCGGATAGCCTAATGGTAAGGCAACCTTCTGTGATAAGTGGGGAATCTGGGTTCAAGTCCTGGTCTGGCACTATACAGCTGATGGTTATCCATATTCACACTGGCGAATACATTTCACGTACAATAGTGAAGAATTAGAGTTGCTTTTCAGTGGTGAAAGGTATGGGCAGTCCAGTGCATTCTGTAGGAACAAATGGGTTAGGATACCCAGTCGTTGTGGTTCATTCTTGTATTCTTTCTTCAACTTCATATGTCGTGGGAATCCAAGTAATTTTACAAGCATTAGATGATGAATTCTGTAGACTATGATATAAGGATGTAGACAGTGTGTCATATTGAAGTTTGGGCCAGTCCGGGAAATGAGCACGGATAGCCAAAGTGGTTATGGTGGCTAATAGTGATAAGCAGGAAAAGCAGGAAGTCTGGGTTTGAGTCCTTGTCCAAAAAAAAATTTTGTATGCCACAGTTGGGCAGCAGGTCTATACGTAATACAGCTGCTGCCAAGGAATCCACATTCTAAAAATTAACTTTGAATTACTTCTTGATTACTTTGAAAAAACTACAGCTCCTCCTTATATTGTCACCCAGCTGTTACTACTATCTAATAATTTGAACAAATCATTTTAACTTTACACAGACCACTATTAGCTGCCTACTTTCTGGCAAAATCAGGATCTATCTGATACAAACATTAGAATTATCAATAAAAATAATCAGTTTTTGAAAATATGATGTAAGTGGATACATAAAAAATCTACTCAGCAGGCAGCGGCAGGGGAACATCTATCTGAAACCTCAAAGGTTTTCAAATCTTCACTGGTGTAGTTTCCAACAATGTCTTCCCACCCAGTAAGTCTCTCCTGACATGAGGTTTTAGGTGACATTTCCGAATCCTACTCCTTTTCCTAAATCTCACCAGCCATTTTTCTTCACTCATCCTTCTTCCCCTTCAGTCTTCTGCATGAAGAAGGAGCCACTGGCTGCAAAAGCTTGCATATGGAATACCTTTTATATGTGTGTGCCATTACTGCTGCTTGATGAGTACATTTTTTACCCATCAAAATACTAGAATTAGGCAGAATTTACATTCCTGAGTCTAAGTATTCAGATATGTTGCACAAGGAGTGACTTATGAGGTATGGTATTCCTCTATTTTTGCGTTTAAATATTTGAGGATTTTCTGTTTCCTACCTGATGTCCAGTGGCAATCTATTATAGACTTTTGTGTCAGAATATAAAAATCCATTCTGGACCCTAGCAAGGAATGTATAGTCTATATGGAAATTATTTGCACATCTAGTGTTGTGGTTGTGAAATCTCCTCATTTATCCTAACTAACTCATGTTATTAATGAAAAATACCATTTGGGAGTGTATGTTTGGCATGTACACTACCCTCCACAAGTTTAAAGACACTAAGTGATTACATACAATGGAAAGGTAATAAATTATGAAATTGCATTTTATTGTTTTCTAAATGTTTATTAAGATCAAACAATACATTGGTAAATGCAACTACTAAATTTTAGATTCCACAAAATAGCAAATCTTTGCTTTAATCACTGACTTGCATACTCTCACCATGTGATGGGTCAATTTTGCCATGGTTTCAGTTGGAATTAGTCTCCATTCTTTCTGTAGTACCTCCCACAAGCGGGCCCACTTGTGATTCCCCATTTTTAGATCCTCCTGTCCAACTCATTCCTTAGTAGCTTGATTGTGTTACAATTCAAATTTCACACCAGCTGCATAAGAGTGCCACTAGTGGTGCCACTATGAAGATGCAAATCAGGTTTGCTTTAAGTACCGGATTTACTCGAATCTAAGCCGCACTTTTTTTCCAGTTTGTGTAATCCAAAAAACCGCCTGTGGCTTAGAATCGAGTGCAAAGTAAGCGGAAGTTCTGGAAAATGTTGGTAGGTGCCGCCACAACTAACTTCTGCCGTCGAATATATATAGCGCTACACAGGCATGCTTTGCAGGCACAAAGATAAATACTGGCGCCTAACCCTCTGCGTCAGTAAATAAATTTAAAAAAAAGGTGGAAGAAGAGCTTTTTTCTCCGCCTCGAGTTTTGGCCACTGCATTTTCATACATTATCCAACGAAGTAAATACAAATTCCGTATTGTACATCTTCGAATGTAGCAGCATTTCAATGTACTACGAAAATCCGACTGGCAAGACTGGAATGTTTATCAATATGGCCAACTCTACATTCTGAATTTTTTCCTACCTGTGAGAAGAGATGGTTTCTTATAGGAACTTTTATGAATTGTGAATTGCATGCTGTATTCTCTTCACCATAAGAATAATACGAATATAAACATTTTGCCATGTATTCTTTCATGTTTGCTGCTAACTCATTTAAATCCTGTCTACCTAATAAACTACAAAACTAGAGTGAGACAACAGCAAACGCGGAAAAATATAGATATCATCCCATGTTTATATTCGTATTATTCTTATGCCTAATAGCGATACAGTCAGAAATAAAGCACGGCAATTGACTAGATTTTTAAATCTAAGATGACTAATTTCAGTGCAGAATGTAATGTACTAAAGAGGCGTCTGCAAAGATTTTCAAACGGAGAACATTTTTCGCTAAACTCTCGTTCAGAACATCTTCTATCATACGCTGTCTATTATTTGGTTCTTGTTGATCATTATCAAACAAAGCAGGAGTGTAGGTAACAGCAAATAGCGGTCTCTTGCCATTGTTTCGCTAATGGGACAATTCCTCTCTCTCTCTCTTTTTTTTTAATTTTAAGCGGCAGTAGTGTCCACAAAAGCAAGGCATGCCGCGAGAGGCGACAGGTCGTAAACACTCATTATCAGAATGCGACAAACAATGCATGACACAGTACAGTAATGCATTTGCAGCTTAATGTGACATAAACACCTATAACAAAGAGAACGGCACTTATCGGATCAAAGAAAAATAAACAATCACTTCAAACCAAACGAAGTACACAAAAAAGGAAGGGTACTCGTATAAATACGGACGGAGCACCTGACGCATAGCAATGGCTACCTGGTAAAGCTTAACTGCTAAGCTTACGACTCGAACCAAACTACTGTAGCTGTATCGACATTCATTCGACCTAAATTGTGTCTCATATTTCAATGGACCAACTTTGTTTCGATTTGGAGGTGCGGCCTAAAACTTTTCTCTCCCATTGAATTTCGAGTCTCAAATTTTAGGTGCGGCTTAGATTCGGGAAATTTTTTTTTTCCTTTATTTCGAGTCTCATTTTTCAGGTGTGGCTTAGATTCAAGTGCGGCTTACATCCGAGTAAATACGGTACATGCTGTAACTGTCATGAGCATTTGTTACCCTCCTGATTGGATGGGGTGAGTTCATGTTTGTCAAGAATGCCTTTAAGGTGAGAAAGATGATCTTATCACCATCTGACTGATTTGAACAAGGTCGTGTGATAAGGCTACAAGAAACTGGATGTTCTTTCTGTGCTATTGCAGAAGGTCTTAGCAGGAATGTAGCCACTGTACATAACTGCTGGCAGCAAGGTCACGAAGATGTATGGTTACAAGAAGACTAGGCTCTGGATGTCCATGTAGTGCTACCAACAGGGTAGATCATTGTGTTCGGTGTGTGGTTCTGGCACAATGTACTGCACCTACAGTAGTAATTAGAGCAGCAGTTGGCATCACAGAGATATAATGAACTGTTACAAATTGGATACTTCAAGGACAGCTCTAAGCCAGACATCCTGTAGTGTGCATTTCATTGACTCCAAACCACCTCCATTTGTGACTTTAGTGTTGTCTTGTGAGAGCTCATTGCAGGGCAGGGTGGAGGTCTGTGTGTGTGTTTTCTGTTGAAAGCTGCTTCTGTCTCAGTGCCAATGATGGCCATGTGTTGGTTAGAAAGAGGCCAGTTGACGGCCTGCCACCAACCCGTATGCATGCCGGACCTGCTGGAACTATACCTGGAATTGTGGTCTGGGGTGCGATTTCATATGACAGCAGGAGCACTCTTGTGGTTACCCCTGACTGCAAACAGGTACATCATTCTGGTGCTTAGACCTGTTCTGCTGCCATTCATGAACAGCTTTCCAGGGATGCTTACTAACAGGATAATGCTCGCTCAAGTCCGCTGTTGTAACAAAACGTGCTCTACAGAGTGTTGACACATTACCTTGGCCTGCTCTATCACCAGATCAGTCTCCAATTTAGCATGTGTGGGACATCATCTGATACCAGCCCTGGTGCCATCCACAAACAGGATTAACTGCCCCTTTATTGACTGATCAAGTGCAACAGGCATCAAACTTCATGTCAAAAACTGACATCCGGCACCTCTACAACACAATACATACACATTTGCATGCTTGCATACAACATTCTGGTAGTTAGACCAGTTATTGATGTACCAGAAATTCACATTGGTCTATCTCATGCTTACATAAACCTGTGATCTTTCAATGTTAATTCCTGAGATTTCATTATTCTACATTAATTACTTTTTGGTGCCGTGATTTTTTTCCATCAGTGTAGTTCTGATGCAAGCAGGATCTATGTTTTGGGCCATTGTCTTGCTGAAAGACAAACCCTTTCCCAATAAGATGCAAACTGGATGTCTTGGTTTGTCTTTGGAGAATGGTGCGTAATCCATTTGGTTCTTTTTTCCATCTACCGCCACCAAGTATCTGACTATATTCCTTCCAAAAGTTCCCCATACCATCATAGAACCCTCCCCATGCTTCAGAATTGGAACTACACACTGAGAATTCAAGCGTTCATGGGGTGAACAGCGTAAAAATAAATGGTGCACAAACTGATGGCATTTACTTCCAGATACTTTGACTCAGATTCATCAGTGAATAAGACTTTTTTGCAATCCCTTCCTGTCCAATGTCAGCCTGTCATAGCACACTGAAGCCTTTTCTTATTGTTAACAGGATGCAGCTGTGGTTTTGTTGCTGCTGTGTAACAATGGAGGTTGTTTTTTGCCAGGTGACGCCCCACTGCTGACTCACTAACTGGTGTAGTCCTAGTTGTGTTTAGTTCAGCAGTCAATTCATGGATAGTTTTGAAACTATTACATTTGCTGGTCACCACCAAATACTTTTCCTGTTGTTCTGATATCTTCCTGGCCAGCTGCAGTGGTCTAGCGGTTCTAGGCGCGCAGTCCGGAACTGCGCGACTGCTACGGTCGCAGGTTCGAATCCTGCCTCGGGCATGGATGTGTGTGATGTCCTTAGGTTAGTTAGGTTTAAGTAGTTCTAAGTTCTAGGGGACTGATGACCACAGTAGTTAAGTCCCATAGTGCTCAAAGCCATTTTTTTGATATCTTCCTGGATGCTCCTGAGCAGGGGCGATCATCATAAGAAACTGCATCTTGATGCCAGTGTATGGTCTTGACAAATCCACTGATGGAAATCTTCAATTTCTTTGGTTTCTGTCAGACACTATTGCCTTCTTGGTGCAAAGTGATTATCTGTATCCATGAACAGTAAGGAATATGGTACTTTGGGGCCATTTTCAATTACTTTTGCTTTGTGTACATACTACCACATTTTGTAGTGTGTCCTATATTTGTACAAATGGAACTACAACTGAACAGAACTGTAAACAACATACATCTACAGTCATGCAATCTACTGGCATCATCTGGCCTGTTTAGTAGAACTGCAGGGAAAATTAAAGTCAGTTTATATGAAATTGAGCAATACCATATGCAGCATGGTGTTCGCAAACTTATGGAGGCTAGTGGATGTGTAAGAATCCATAGGTTTGTAAGAAGATGGTGGCGAATATGGGTGTGCCCAATTTTGCTGCTAAAATGGATTATAGCAATGCAGCTAAAAAGATAGCATGTGTGAAGTGCAAAAGTGAAATTGTTAAATATAATGAACGTATTTCAAGTTTACAATGGGTAATCAACAGCCTCAGAAGAGAAAATGACAGCCTGAAGTGCGAAAATATGCAGCTGAAATTGAAGCAAAACATGGATGATCTACCGAAAAAGAATGCCGACAATTTGGCTGAATGGAAGAAAGTATCCAACAAACGCAATGCATTAGGCTCAAAAATGCCACCAACAGTAAATGATACAAGGTTTGAGAATATAAATACATTTAATATACTCTGTTCTAAGTAACAGTTTTCCAGTGAGTGACTCAGAACTGAAGCTGAATTTGAATGTTAAAGCGACCTTGGCAAATGTTCCAAAAATTGTAAATTGTCATAAAAAAGTTATGTTTGATTTGCCAAAGCCTGAACTTCCAGCATTGAGAAGAGAAATTTATGCTGTGAATAAAACAACAAAGCATGTTCATATTTTTGCAGACACTCATGGAAGAGGTATGGCCGAAATGATAAAAGATGGTTTTATTAGTGTTGATGTTTGTGGAATCATGAAACCTGGTACAAAAATTCAGGAAGTCATAGCAGGCTGTCATCCTGAAATAGTAAAAAATGATTATGTGTTTATAATAGGTGGTGTGATCAATGTAGCCTGCAGCGAAGGTTTTGAGGTTACACGATCACTCAAGGAGAAGTCAATGGCACTTCAGCATTCTAAGGTATTTATTGTGAACATTCCAAAGAGACATGACTTAATCCCACAGTCCTGTGTTAATGAAGCAGCCTCTCAAACGAACTGTAAATTAGCAAAGACTTGTAAACAGTTTAGCAATACTTGTGTTGTAGAAATGAGTAATTTTCAAAGAGAGTTGTTTACCAGACACAGTGCTGTGGTGTAGTGGTTATGATACTAAAGTGTTGCATGGAGGGTCGTGAGTTCAAAACTCATGTGGACTGTATGATTTTAATTTCTATATTCGGTTCAAGTACATTCTAGAAGTATCCACAAATGTCAAGCATCATTGTACTGGAATGTTCTGTAGCTGTATATATACTGGATGTGTTATGGCTGGAGGCAGTTCACTGTATGTGCAAGTGCTGAATAAACTTTCGTTCAGTGAAGTTAGTGTTCATCATTCACCTAATTACACCTTCTTCTATGTGATATTATTCTGGTGGAGATACTGGGTACTGGATCTTGTGATAGCACACATTATTGACGACACAATGGCTCCCATCAGGCCACAACAGAGCCACCATTTACGTGGCGAGAAACCCAAGTTCGAGCCATATTCAATAGATCGCAGTCTACCAGAGACAGAAGAAGAAGAGGATGTTACGATGACAGCAACAGTGTGCCACCACATGAGACATCCTTCCGGGTTCTCTGGTGATGATGGCCAAGATCCAAACAAGTGGCTGAAGTATATGAGGGTATAGTCAAATTTAACAAATGGGATGACATCATATGTTTGGCTAAAGTATTATTCTACTTGGAGGGCACTGACAAACAATGGTAAGAGAACAACAAGGAGAATTTCACAAGTTGAGAAGTATTCCGGGTGGAACTGTGCAAGTATTTCGGCGACACACTACAACAGAAGTGCAAGGCTGAAGATAAATTAAAGTGCAGGGCACAGTGTCCTGGAGAAACTACAGCATCCTGCATTCAAGACATCTTGGAGTTGTGTAAAATAGTGGATCCTAGAATGAAGGAGGAAGACTAGGTTGGACATCTCATGAAGGGTGTTGCTGAGGACATGTATCAAGCCCTACTCCTGAAGGAAGTTTCAACAGCAGACGACTTCATAAAATGGTGCCATTGTATCGAGACAATGCATCAAAACAGAGTTACACACAAGAAGTTTGAACGACTTCCAAATGTTGTATCAATGTCTGTGATGGAGGAAGCAACTGATTTCATAAGTGTTCTTTGTCAGATAGTGAGAAAGGGAGTTCAAAAGGCACTTGGATTGCACAGCAAGCAAAAAACCAAGGTGCTTCAAGAGGACATAAGGGAGGAAGTGGAATAGACATTGAACCCAGTCTCTTGTCCTTCATGTCCCTTTAAAACTGTGAAAAAGTCGAGACTCAGGTGAAGTTATGTTACTGCAATGCCGCATGAGGAACCTGTTTGGGACCCAAGGAAGACTGACGTATGGAGGACCCAGGATAACCAACCAGTGTGTTTCCACTGCAGACGACTGGGACATGTAGTGCACTATTGTTGAGAAAGGTGGCGGATATTTGATGACACCCACGCCAGAAGACAGCAGACCAATCTTAGTAGACGCCAACTCTGGGACGACTAAGATGAACAAGATGACGTGGGTGCAGCGTGATGTAGGTTACCATCGCCACAAGCTAGCCACTGGAGAGGACGCTCCCCAACATGCCGATCACGGTCTCCATTGCCATTTAAAAGCTCCAGCCAATCACCTAGCTGTCACAACCTGGAAAACTAAAGGGTGCAACCTCAATTGTAGGTGAGGATGCCGAAGAGAAAAATCCTCCACTGTCGATCACTACAAAATGATAGGAAACTACATCAATATCCTCATAGATGGCCGACCAGTCCAAGTTCTTGTGGGCTCTGGAGCATCATATTCAGTCATCCAAGTGTGTGGAGACTATGTGTGCTGGATGAAGTGATCATTCCTGCACTCAGCACTAGAAAGGTAACTGTCACGTGTCATGCCATGCATCAACCCATGGATCTTGTAGTGGAATGTAAGTGAAGCATACCACTGAAAAATAACTTGGCCATCCCAGCCTGTGGTGTCTTGTTTAAGAACAGATTTGGTGAATAGCAGATAGTTAACTGTCGCCGAGAACCACAGATCTTTCCAAGATGCATGTGCATACCAAACGCTGAGCTGTTAATTGAAAAACAGCTGAGCATCACAGAAACCTCCCATTCCGAGTCTGTGGGCGAAACTAGCGCTACCACCATGAGACGAGATCTTCTAGCTCGACTATCACCAGGTCTCACTAAGGAACAACAGAAGAAGCTACTTGCCATTTGTTAAGAGTTCTCTGAATGCTTCAGTCCACAGGTGAAGAGCAAATCAGACAAATTGATGGTGAAGCACTGGATTAGCACTGGAGACCATCAACCAATAAGCCAGAGAGCATTCCATGTGTCAGCAATGGAACGTCAAGTAATTCGCTACGAGGTAGAGAAAATGATGAAGAATGACATCATTCAGCCTTTGCAGAGCCCATGGTCATCACCAGTGGTCCTTGTCAGGAAGAAAGATGGCAGTTGGTACTTTTGTGTTGATTACAGGAAGCTTAATAAGATAACTAAAAGGGAAGTTTATCCTTTTCCATGAATTGACAATACACTAGATTGTCTGAAGGGGGCTAAGATTTTCTCAACCATGGACATGTACTCGGGATACTGGCAAATTGAAGTAGATGAGGCTGATTGTGAGAAAACTGCATTCATCACCCCTGAGGGCCTATATGAATTTAAAGTAATCCCGTTTGGTTTGTGTAACGCACCAGCAACTTTTGAATGGATGATGGATAATCTTCTATGTCAGCTTAATTGGATGATGTGTCTTTGTAGTTTTTAGGGTTAAACCTAGATAAAAATTTAAATTGGAATGAACATGTTGACTACCTGTTAAACAAATTATGTAGCTTTGCATTTGCTATGCAAATATTAGCTGGTGCAACAGACATGAATACAAGGAAAATTGCATACCACAGCTACTTTCAATCAGTTGTAAGGTATGGTATTATTTTTTGGGGAAATTCAAGCAATATATTGCGCATACTAAAGCTACAGAAAAGAATAATACGGAACATGTGTACTGCCCATCCAAGGACATCATGTCACCCACTATTTGAAAAACAACAGTTATTAACAGTTCCCTCCTTGTACATCTATGATATTATCATCTTTCTACATAGCAATTTAGAGTTATTCGAGAAAAACTGTTTCAATCACTCATATAACATGAGAGACAAAGACAATTTTATGCTTCCCACTCATTGCTTAAACCTATATGCACAGTCTCCTCAGTATATGGCAATGAAAATTCATAACAAGCTAAAAGGAAAGAATGTTCTGAATATGAACCTAGAGACACTGAAAACAAAGCTATATGATATACTTGTCAAATGCTGCTACTACACTGTTGAGGAGTTCATGAAGGATGAGCTGAACATTTGAGCAGGATAAATTTACATATAGTCTTGTGTGTAAATGTAGCTGTCCTTCACAAAAGGCAGGAAAGAAAAATAAAAGTTTATATTAATGTTAAAATTCTTTGTACCAATTAGGCCTAAGTTGTGTTATCAATTTTTTGACGTGTCTCCGGTATACTAATCATATGATTAGAAATTGTATGTTATGAGACAAATAAAACACTATTCACTATTCACTGTTATTTAGATGACATTATAGTGTTCTCAGAGGCATTTGATGAACGTATAAAAAGACTGAGGGCCATTCTTAAGTGTCTCCAACAAGGCAGACTGAAACTTAATCCAAGAAAGTGTCTCTTTGGAGCAAAAGAAATCAAAACATTTGGACACCTCATGTCAAATGAAGGTGTGCAGCCAGACCCAGAAAAGGTGAGATCTATAACAGAATTTCCTATTCCTAAAAGTATTAGAGATGTGAGAAGTTTCCTCAGATTATGTTCTTATTATGTATGAAAGCCAGGCCACTCAAAGAGTTGTTAAAAGCTGATGCTAAATTTATTTGGGGCGGTTCTCAACAAGATTCTTTCAACGTGCTGTGAAAAGCTCTGACGACTGACCTATACTTGGTCTGTATGATGAGAGAGCACCTACAGAACTACACACAGATGCCAGTGGGTACGGGATCAGTGCTGTTCTGGTGCAAATTTCAGATGGAAAAGAGAAGGTTATAGCCTACGCTTGTAGGACACTTACAAAAGCCAAGAGAAATTACTCGACTACAGAAAGGGAATGTCTTTCTGTGATCTGAGCCATGTGCAAATTTTGACAGTATCTCTATGGAAGGCCATTCACAATTGTTACAGACCATCATTCACTTTGTTGGCTGACAGGTCTTAAGGATCCAACAGGATCACTTACCAGGTGAGCACTATGTCTTCAAGAGTATGACATTACCATAGTGTACAAAAGTGGAAGAAAACACCAAGATACTGACTGTCTGTCAAGAAATCCTGTGCAAGACCATCAAGACTTTGATGAAGATAGTGACTGTCTCGCTGCACTCCAGGATCTCTGTGCTGAGCAGAAGAAGGATGCCAAGATATCTCAAATATTGCTTGCCTTAAATCAGTCAGAGGATGTGAAAAGACAATTTAAGGTAGTTAATGGATTACTTTGTGGAAAAACTTTGATCTGTTTGGAAAGATGTGGCTACCAGTGATTCCTAAACACATGCGCTTAGATGTTCTACAGAAATTCCATGACACACCTGAGGCGGGACATTTAGGATTTATTAAAACATATGATAGAATCCACAAGAGATTTTTCTGGCCAGGTTTATTTAGGATTGTCCATCACTATGTGTCGCACTGTCAAGAGTGCCAGAGGAGAGAGGCAGTCCCTCAGAAACTGCCTGACTGACTCATACAAATTCCACCAGCCAAAACACCTTTCCAGTGTGTTGGGATTGACCTCCTCACATGATTTCTAATGTCTGCAAGTCGCAATAGATGGATTATTGTTTGCACTAATTATCTGACACACTATGCCATTACAAAAGCCGTGAAAACAGCCGAAGGATCTGAGGTAGCCAAATTCATAATGGGAGCCATTGGATTAAAACATGGTGCCCCAAGGTCGTTAATTACGGATCGAGAGAAAGTTTTTCAATAGAATCTTGCGACAGAGATAAACTGCTGGTGCAACATTACTCATCACATGACAACTGCCTACCATCTGCAAAATAAGGGCTTAATGAATGCCTTAATGAGGCCTTGGCTGACATGCTATCTGTGTTTGTCAATGCTGAGCAGAGCAACTGGGATGAGGTGCTACCTTTTGTGGCGTATGCCTACAACACTGCCAAACAAGACACCATGGGATTTACGCAATTTTTCCTGGTGCATGGGCATGAGGTGAGTATGACGATGGACACTGTGTTTCCGTTACATCCTGATGACATGGACAATGAATATATTGGCCAGGTGTTAACCACAGCTGAGGAAGCTCGGCAGTTGGCTCAACTCTGCATGCTGCAGGCTCAAGAAAACAGTCACTGAAGGTATGACGCAAGCCGCCGCCCTGTTGTTTACCAGCCTGGTGACCTCATCTGGATCTTTACTCCCTTTCAGAAGATTGGTCTCTCTGAGAAGCTACTCAGGCACCAATTTGGACCTTATAAGGTTGTAACACAGTTGTCAGATGTTACTTATGAAGTTGAAGATTTCGACCCCGACACAAGACAATGAAAGATCAGAGATACAGTCCACATCCTTCGAATGAAGCCCTACAAGGATCCTGCAATCCAGGGTAAATTTGAAGCTCCAGCGAAAGGCAACAAACAGAAAGGTGATGAAGAGCGTAGTGTCAAAAGAAATTCTAAGAAGATCACCCCCAGGGTGAGCATCAGTCATCAGGAATCAGAGTATGCAGGACTGATGACTCATCCCAGACTAGGAGTATATAACACTGAGATGCTGCTCACTTAAGGAGGGAGCAATGTGACAGAAGAAGATGAGTAGCACTGTGGTGTAGTGGTTATGATACTAAACTGTTGCATGGAGGGTCATGAGTTCAATGCTCCCCTGGACTGTACGATTTTAATTTCTGTATTCAGTTTGAGTATATTCTAGAAGTATCCACAAATGTCAAGCATCATTGTACTGGAATGTTCTGTAGCTGTATATATACTGGATGTGTTATGGCCGGAGGCAGTTCACTGTATGTGCAAGTGCTGAATAGAACTTCATTAAGTGAAGTTAGTATTTGTCATTCACCTAATTACACCTTCTTCTACATGACAATATTAATAGATAAGTCAAGAGTCAACAGTATCAGTGTACCTCCAATTCTTGGCCTTTCTGATAATGGTGGTCAATTGCTTACTCTCAGTGACATCAATCTGAGCAACAGTTCTGAAAATTCTTGGAAATCTTCTAGGATAATAAATGAATGAACTCTCCAAAATTTCAACACTAGCCTGGAAGAGGTAGACTGGAGTCCAGTTTTCAATTAAACAGATGTGAACAAAACGTATAATACATGTCTGAATGAATTTATGTCTATCTTTGAAGCCACATTTTCGAAAAAAATAATTAGAAACAGTCGTGTAAGCAATGTCAATAAGTCATGGACGACTGCAGGAATAAAAACATCCTGCAGAACAAAGAGGATGCTATATTATTCTCTCAGAACTTGTAATGATCCAAAGAAATGTCAGCACTACAAACTTTACTGTAGCATCCTAAAGACAGTAATCTCATCTGCAGGTCAGCAAAAGACGAGAGAGATTTCTGAAAATAAAGCAGTCAGAACAACATTTTTTGGAAACTTATCCATGTTCTGGGGTCACCACCTGGATACTCTGGGGTAGAGTATGCCCATAGTTTCTATATCTCTGCTTCTAGTGCTTGCTCATCAATTTTATTTTTTTGGAATTGCATAATAGGAGTTTTTGCAAGATTAAAGGCAAGATATTAGTCGTGAACCAATTGTGAGCCTGTTCCATTATTCTTTTGGGTGTGTCTGGTATGAATGTGTTTGGACCTTTTATCAATACACAGGGTGATTATAATTAATGTTCCAGTTTCAAAATGCTGTAAAAAAAGAACACTGCCCACAACAACATCAAATTTGAATGGGTTATGACTGAAGAAGGGGGAAACATTATGCAAAGAAAATTATTTAATGAAAATTTTACTTTACAAGTCAGAATATGCAAAATAAAAGATGCAGGGTAAATGGCTGCTGCTCAGTTTGCATCTGAGGTGCTCAGTTTTACTGTCTCAATGCAGGATCATGCACTGTTAATAAAGCTCTTTTACTAGAATTGTGGCAGTATGTCAGTAACTCTGCAGAATTTCCAGACATTCAAGGGTATGTAAAAAGGCATTAGTTTGATGTCTGCCAGAGGCTTGGAGAAAATCATTATGAAATTGAAAAGGACAGGTGCTTTTGAAGTGCAATGTGGCAGAGAGAGGAAAACAATTGATCTGATACCAGTGGAAGATGTGCCACAGCATTACAGGAGGGGTTGAATGGTGGTGAATGAACATTTAGAGCATGAGGAATTGCCCAAACCTGTGAGAACAAGGCATAAAATTCTACGACACATGCTGCGTTGCTATCTATACTAAATTACCAATGTTCAGGAGATCCTTCATGCTGATCTGCCAGTAAGACAAATATTTGCTGTAGGATTTCTTGCTTAGATGGAAGTGGACAATGATTGGCCATGGAATATTCTGTCGACAGACAAAGGTCATTTGCATGTCCAAGGATATCTAAGTACTTAGAAATGCAGAATACAGACAATGGAAAATCAATCTGCACTTCATCACTTCATTCTGCAAAAGTAACTATGTGGTGCAGGTTGACAGAATCATTTGTTGTAGGCCACATTTTTCTGAAGGCTTGATTCATGTGGCTCCTGTTACCTGTACCATCACTGGTAAATGCTATGAGAGTCTTTTGTGCACCAATATGATCCCAACCCTTCAGCAGCATGAATGTGTGGGTAGGATCATTTTCATGCAAGATGGTGCTCCTCTACAATGGTCCAGTCAGTGAAGCGGCTACTGCTGAGGCAGTTTGGAAATGCTAGAATTATCAGCTGCCTTTTCCTCACAGCCTGGCCATTCAGATCACCTGCTATTAATTTGTGTGACATTGGGCTGTGGAGTTTTCTGAAAGATGCTGTGTTCAATGATCCAGTCACAAACGTAGCTGAACTGAAGGCACATATTGCACAGTCCACTGTCAATGTGTTCCCTGAGACACTGATTTGTTGTAACATGGGCTGTTTCTCAATTTCAATTTGGGGCAGAAAATAGTGGACACCATATTGTACACGTTTTGCGCCAGTCTGCGAATGATTAAAAACCGATTTTATAGTTGCTTTTTTGTAGTTTATGGCCTCAAGCAACAAAAAACTGATTTCATTGCTGTTTTATGCATTTTTTGCCTCAGGAAAATTAAAAACTGGTGTCATTGTTGCTTTTTATGCAGGTTTTGGGCTCAGGACCTAACTATCTGTGCCACAACTGTAGAATGTCAGACTTGTGTGGTCATGCACATTGCACAGTGTGATTTGCTTTATGTGCAACTCACACCACTGTGACAGTGTTGTGGCTCATCTGTCACTTGTAGCTGGACCCATTTACATTTTGATGCTTACAGTACCACCTAGTGGGAAAATTTCTTTAAATTTTTTTCTTTCCATAACATTTCCCTATTTTTTGATAGTATTGTGTTCAGATTTGATGTCATTCTGAGCAGCAGTTCTTTTTTTTACAGAATTTTGAAACTGAAACTTTAATTATAATCACCCTGTACTTCTGTCATCTGGAAACAGTACAGTTCGGGAAGAGTCCTACAAAGTCTACAGCAAATCATTTATGTAGACCAAGAACAGCAGCAGACCAAGCATCGAACCTTGTTGGGCACCATATTTAATGTTTCCCTACTCTGAATTTAATCTTATTCTCATTGTATCATATACTAATATGACCCTCTGCTTTCTATTATTAAAATATGGCTTCATCCATGGAAGGGGAAGACCTTAATGCCATGCCATTTTAGTTTTCTCATGCAGAATTTTATGATCTACACAGCCTTTGCAAGATCACAGAAAATACCAGCAAGGTAACTTAGTTTAGTTCTACTATAAAAAAGTTTGTGAGGTCATATACTGAATTCTCAATAGATAAGCCTTTATGAAAGTGAAATTGAGCTATTGTTGTTCAACATTCTCAAAAAGATGGTTCAGTATTCAGTGTCCTACTACTTTACCAAATATTTGAGAGAAAGCAGTAAGGAGTGTGATCGATCTATAAGAAGAGATAATTGTGTAATTGTGTTACCTCCATATACTTAATCTTTCATGAAACATTCCTTGACTCATTGATTGGTTACAAAGGTAATTTAAGAAAGGTGTTACCAAGTAAGCGTAAGATTTTAATTCTTTGGCTGAAACACAATCGTAATAAGAAGAGTTATTAATTTTTAGTGCCCTAACGATTTTTGTGATCTCTCTAACAGATGAGCTGGCAAAGCTGATGGCTGGTGATGGAGTACACAGTACCTCCCCAAGTAAGTTTATTGCATCTGCTTTCAGTGTATGAATTTTGTTTCATGCCTAAATAATGCTCCAAATTGTACTTGCCTTGTTTGTGGAGTTTTGTATTTTTGTATATAGTACATAAATTCTGCCTTTTGACCAGAAACTGGCAAATTTTGAAATAAAATTATAGTGCATTTTTAACTCTTGGTCAGAGATAGTCCTTTGTCTTAAATAAAGATCTCTCTTTCTAGCACAAGAAATTTTGATCCCAAATATTAGCCACATTTTTTTATGCCTCTACTAAAAATGTCCCTCACTCAATGTACAATGAACGTTGATTCATAATGTTGTAAGAATCTTCTTAGGAAAGAAATAAATTCTTCACCTAATGTGTGTCTCTGACGAACTTCTTCCAGTTTTTCACTGTGTAAAGTATCTCTGAATAGTGTACCTGAGTCAGCATTTACAGTTCTCGGTAGTTTTACTTTCTCTTCTCAGTTAAACTGAGTAATAGAATTGTGTTATTGCTGACCATTGCAGTCAGATAAATCATTTGTTATGGGGCTCACATGTATTTAATTTAAGATAGATGTCAACTGTCAGCTGCTGTCACACTATGGTCTTCTGTCCTTGTTGAGAACATAGCTGTGGGGTGCAGCCAAAGAAAAGAAACCACTCAATGACCATTTAGTCTTATGTGAAGATTAGAAAATGGTAACATTGAGATGTAACTGACTCAACAATGAGTTAGTTAACTCTGTGATACCAAAACCAATGGAATTATTCAATACCTGTGCATATGTGAGGAAAAGCGGTTATTTTCCTGGAATAAAGCTGTGATATTATATTCTCTAGTGTTTATTGCTAGGTAGTTGGTATGTATGGATACATACAATAGTTTTATTGATTTTGTTTGTGATTAAGAGAGAATGTTTTTTGCAATGAATATATCAAAATAATGTAATACTAACAGTGTAGTTCATTGTTTAATGCTATTTATTTTGGTATATCTTGTGTATAAAATGGTTTTGTTTAACAAAACCAAACAGTGCACAAATAAAAATCATTAAATAATTACTGAATATATGTGGACAAGTCATTGAGTCTGTTATTAGCTAAGAAAAATCAATGTGAAATCAAAATTTGTGTAAATGTGAAAAAGACCAATTGCAGCAGAAATTTATAGAAAAAAACATTTTTGTAATAATGTGAAATTATGACAAACCACAGCCTTGTTCTTCTCCCACATGTCATGGTCAAGCAATGGGACAAACACCCTTTTTATGGTTTTGCAACATCTTGTCCATAGCCACTTTGGTGCTATACCATGGGCACTATAGCTTGTTCATCTGATGTCAACAAATTGAACAACTGCATTGTAAAGCCATGATGGACACACACACACACACACACACACACACACACACTCACACACACACACACACACACGCACACACATACACACACACACACACACACACACACACACACACACACACACGAGTATATAAACACAAAATTTTCAGTTTTTATGCCTTTTATTTCAACAAACAACTGTCATACAGCAATAGTTGGTTGCAGTTACAGAGAAGAAGCTCAACAAAATACTGATTAACAACTTAAGAGAAGAATGTTACAAGTCTTTTGCTGTTGTAAATGAATGATAACAAAGCAAAAGTAATGCATTTTCTTAGGTGTCTTTATGGCTTATCTACTTGTTTTAGAGTACAGTAGTTTTGACTACTAATGGAAATGCAAAATGTAACTGTACCACATTGAGATGGTTTTGTCTGAGAGTATTTTTAGGTAGGCCAGGTAGGCCATTGAATAAAAGATGACTACTGTCTGTCAGATCATCTTGCATATGGTCTACTGTTACATAGACAGATGTTACTTTAGATTCTTCTTCATCGGATATTAATTGAAAATAGGCTGTTGTTGCATTGTTCTTTCTATTTAGAATCTGCTTTGTGTTAACAAATTTTATAAATAAGTTCTTACTTTTCTTGATTCAGTCACTAAAAAGAAAAAAAAAAAAGGTTTTGATTCTGTACTCTCAGTTATTAAAATGTATCAACTACACAATCATTGGGAACTTATCTCCTCTCCCTGTAAAAGTTGGCTAATTTATGTGGTGACATTAGAAACATTTTGGTTCTAGCCATATAATGTTACCATAATTAGGTTTTTTGTGATTCAGATATTTGTTATGGTTCTCAGGGCTTTGTGTAGCATCAGTGAGGCACACTGAGCCTTGAGACCAAATGGGCTACAACAGTCCAGTATGATAGACAGTACTGTGATGAATCATTTTGCATATGGTTCATATATAAAAAGGTTAGATTTTGCTTGACTTCTCAAACATGAAGTTAATTAATAATCAAGTGATAATTTTGCTGTGCACTATGCTATGAGCTTTTATTTCAATGCAGAAACTTTCATTTCAAGAAAAACTGTCATAGTAAAGTTATTGATCATGTGTAAATGAATAAAAAGTGTTGTTGATAAATCTACATGTTGTTAATGAACAATTGATTGGCTTTCTGTATATTCCCAAACATACTGAAATTTCACATAGAAATCCATTTCTTGTTTGTATGCACAGATATAGCACAAGCTTTGTTTTTCAAAAAAGGATACTTTTATCATTTTTGATCATCTGATTACTACAATTTCCTCTTGATGTTTAAAGATTTTTAAAGCAAATAACAATATACTTGTTTATGTTTTAGTCACTGTTGTAAGATGAAACTTCTAGAATTACAACACAGAAATGGTGTTACTCAGTTTTAGCAAATCACAAATTCTTATTAACACTCTGACACATTACATATGTAACAGTATTTCTGATGCTAGAAGCAAGTATGTCAGAACAAATAAAAAATAATCAGGAACAATTTGTTATAAATAATTGACCCTTAAGTAATGATATGAGAATGAGTGAGAAATGGATGAGATAAACGGAAATATTTCATTGACAGATATAAAGAATGAATAATTTAAATATTCGTTGTGAAGACAATGAATATAACCTATTTAGAGTATGATGGTCATCAAGGTAATGATGATTTAATTGGGTGATAATAACATACGTATTTAGGCAGTTAAAGAGATGCTATTAGAGTTCAAGGATGTGGGGTAGAAGGTGAAACACAAAAATTTTGATTGTTAGAGCTCCATATCTTCTTTTGGAAGGATATGGAGAGACAACTATTTCCTTTCCAATCTGCAGTATTTTTGAAACAAAGGAAGGGCTTTGGTTGTTTTCAGGCAGTACCCCATATTTATTGGTTGGTTTAGTTTGAATATGTAGAAAGACACCAGTGAAGAATGGTCATTCATTGTCTTATTAAAATCTCTGTGACTTTCCTTGCTGGTAGAACACAATATGTAATCCTAAATAGATTATCAATGTAGGACCTGCATCAGAGACACCTGCAGATTTATGAATGAATCTGTAACTTTTCTTGAATAATTATAATCCCATACACTCTGACACATTACATATGTAACAGTATTTCTGATGCTAGAAGCAAGTATGTCAGAACAAATAAAAAATAATCAGGAACAATTTGTTATAAATAATTGACCCTTAAGTAATGATATGAGAATGAGTGAGAAATGGATGAGATAAACGGAAATATTTCATTGACAGATATAAAGAATGAATAATTTAAATATTCGTTGTGAAGACAATGAATATAACCTATTTAGAGTATGATGGTCATCAAGGTAATGATGATTTAATTGGGTGATAATAACATACGTATTTAGGCAGTTAAAGAGATGCTATTAGAGTTCAAGGATGTGGGGTAGAAGGTGAAACACAAAAATTTTGATTGTTAGAGCTCCATATCTTCTTTTGGAAGGATATGGAGAGACAACTATTTCCTTTCCAATCTGCAGTATTTTTGAAACAAAGGAAGGGCTTTGGTTGTTTTCAGGCAGTACCCCATATTTATTGGTTGGTTTAGTTTGAATATGTAGAAAGACACCAGTGAAGAATGGTCATTCATTGTCTTATTAAAATCTCTGTGACTTTCCTTGCTGGTAGAACACAATATGTAATCCTAAATAGATTATCAATGTAGGACCTGCATCAGAGACACCTGCAGATTTATGAATGAATCTGTAACTTTTCTTGAATAATTATAATCCCATACCGTTTAGTTATGAATGAAGAGCAGAACTGCTTGCATACACAGCACAAAAATAAAACAGTCAGTACATCTTACCATGCCGTTTCAAAATGATTCAACAAGGGGAACCAAATGGGATGTTGTAGTTTGGAAAAATGATGTTAGATTCCAATTGACTGGAAGATTTGGAAGTAAATGTATGTTTACAAAAACCTTGTTTACAAGACAACTGTGCTCCCATCCCTACATTTCTGTATTACATTTCTTCTTAGCCAGAATGAATGAAAGGTCATCTACAACACATTCCTGCACAGTCTGTGATGACTTTGATGTTGGTGGGATGTAAAATCCTAAACTTTCTTCCTTCTTTCACATTCTTACAATCAGTTCTCACGTATTGCTCGTTTTGGGTAGGATTTAACATCCAGTTAAAATGAGGAAAGAGACTAAGAAGCTCAAATAAGAGCTACATAATTTCCCGGCATGGTAATAGGTTAGGATGAGATTTTGATTTAGAGTATTTGATTAGAATACAGTCCATATCATTACTTGTTTACTTTGTTTTGATTTGGATTAGTCATCATCTGGCATCTGTCTTATTATTTCAGCCAACACTACAATGGGTGGCAAATTGGACTGTACTTGACACAAGGTTCACTGGAGTAATCACTTGCCAGCGGCTCATGATGACCAACCTGAGTTGGAACTGGTAACAGGAAATACTGTAGTGATTATGACCATATAATAATAGTATCTATTACTGTTATTCACTGTTGTTTCCACTAAACAGTGTATCTACAGTTATTGTTTCACAGATGTGTTGCACAACTCTGATTCTGATTTGGACAAAGTTCAGGTGGTGAAACTACAAGAAAGACAATTAGACAGGCTAGCCTTGGAAGTTTGTCACTGTCTCATCACTGAATATTCTGAGAACATGATCACTGCCATCCAACCAATGCCCTCACATACAGAGATAAGGCCCTAGGTCACAGTAGATATAATTAGGGAAGCGGGGCTATGTAAGAGAGGAATACAAGAAAAGGTTTTGCGCTGTATCTGCAGATGTGGCAGAGAGAGTGGCAAATTATAGTTGTTTGTGGAATTCTCCACAACCTATTGTATGATGAAAACAACAGTTTAAATGTGAACAGTATCCACATCTTGAGATTCAGAGATAGATGAAGAATTTTGTGGGTTGCGTCTCAAGTTGTGAAGTCACTATTGCTGCATCTCATTCAGTTCAAGAACAAATACTTCTGTATGGTGTAACAATGAACAGTTATACTTTTCTGGGCTCATCGAAAAGTTTTCCAACTAACTTGAAGTCTGCAGATGTGATTAGTCTTGAACAATCAGCTGAAGGAAATATTCAAATGATAGCCAAGTAGTGTACTTAGTTTTATGGTCACATGTTAGCAGAATATTCGACAATACTTATGAGTAGGGAAGGTTGTGCAAGAGCAATGCATTCATGGAAGTTGAAGTTTTATTTGAATCTCGTTGATATGATTTTCTTATTATAATTCAATAACAGCTTTCGACATAGGACATAGTAAACTAATAGTGATCTCTGAATCCATAATTGACAGGGAGAGGAGTAATTACTAATGAAATGAGCAAGCAAGAGAGCTCACAAACTGTGGGCAAACATGTGGCATCCACAGATGAAATTCTTGAATGTGTTCAGGACTAAGTGGACAGAGCGCATGTGGCTGCAGAACAACTGTGAAAGAGCCAGATGTTTCAGGGTGGCCTCCTTCATGCAGCTGTGGCAGATGCTCCCACTGGCTGGTCACCATCTAGTGTGGTGTCTCGGGCCCACAATGCCAGCACCAGCAGGTCTGTTACTGGAGACTCGATCTGGACAGAGGCACCATGCCAGTCAGCATTGTAGCGCAGCTTATCTGCGGCCACTGGCAGCAGCTCACCCGTGAGGCTGATGGGCAGATGGAATGTTGTTGAGGCTGTCAGGTTAGCCGCCACGATAGCTCGATGCAGTGTGGCTGTCGCTGCTGACAGTGATGTGTTCCACAAGCCGCACATCTCACCGCCTGCATCAGTCTCACCCCCACAAGCCATGATTCCACATACCTGCAAACAGTCACATTTAATGTAGCCTCTGCACAGAAATTCATTCATGTTCTGAGTACTGGGCAAACCCATCCTTCTGTTCTGAGGGCTGGGCTATCTCAGTTTGCTATCGCCCACTAACCTGTGCACTTCATCCATTGTGAACAAGACACCATAGGAATGGAGTCACATGCATGATGACTACCCAGCATTCTTTCTCAAATAATGTTAAATAAACTATTCAGTAAAACAATTTGATTCTTTCACTTTCTGTATCATTATTCATCAGCTTCATGGTGAACTCCCATCATTCCCTTAATGGTCATAATTAATGTGATACTTTGAACTTAAGTAACCCCCCCCCTCCCCCCTCCCCAAATTAGAATTTGTTTACAATGTAAAACATAAGTTACTATGAGTTTACTTTTGGTACATGTTAGGTCATACATTGCTGCATACAAAATACAACCAACATATTGGAGTTTTCTTTAAACTTGGGAGGAGATCTATATCTATTCCAGTATTGAGAAAATGGTTTGTATGCAATGCACTCACTTCCATTTGTACATACATATAATAGAGTGAATGTGAAATCTTCACAACATCTCTTGTGTCTCATAAATGATTCAAGATATCTAAATGAGTTTTTAGCGAATGTTAGCACACAAAAGGGAGACTATTTTGCCATGTGGTTAACATGCAAAACTTTCTTCCATAGTACAGTATATGAGTAACTAAAATAATGTAATTATTTTAAGGGCCATAGATAGCTGGAAAATGAAAATCAGTATGGGTATGCAACAACATAATTGAAGAATAAGCTATTGACCTGACTTGTCTGAGGTTATTTGTTTAATAATAATCTGTTACATTATTCTGCCACAATTGCAGCTGCATTAACATGTTAGTGAATTGAAACGGTGTAAACACTGCAATATGAGCTAATTTTAACATGGCATCAAGATAAATGTAGATAGTACGCAAAACCAATTGTTGTAATGTGGTACATGTACATCTACATCTATAGTCTGCAAAGCACCATGGCAGAGGGTATGTCCCGTTGTAGCAGTTGTTAGGGTCTCTCCATGTATGGAGCATCAGAAGAATGGTTGTTTAAATGTCTGTGTGTGTGTGGTAATTATTGTAATCTTGTCCCCACGATCCTTGTGTGATCAATATGTAGGAGGTTTTAGTATATTCCTAGAGTCATCATTTACAACCAGTTCTTGAAACTTGGTTTGTAGGCTTTCTTGGCATAGTTTATGTCTATCTTCAAAAGTATGGCAATTCAGTTTCATAAGCATCTGCAATGGAAACAAATATGGGCTACCAAAAGCAGTTATATTACAGATGTGGAAAAATCAAGACATTTCAAAAGGAACTATCATCAGTCAGGAACAAGAAGGAGCTCATGGACATGTGGCAAACATTTTCAAGAAGGCTGTCATGGCAGTTGGCAACATGGGCAAACCAAACAGCATAGCAGCAGTAAAAACAAATTTTCATGCGCTTTAGGTACAAATCACGATGGCATATAATAATGTTGAGTTACAATGTAAAGGTTAACTGGTTGTTAGACATTGGTTGCATAGAGTATGTTGTTAATAATGATGATTATCTTTCTGAGAGCATATATTTAAAAGATGCTGTGAATGTAAAAATTGTGGATGGTAAAGTTCTACAAGCTAGAAAAATAGGAAATATAATTAGTTTTTTTTTCAGTTTATAATGACATGCTTTCACTTGAAATGAAAAATGTATTTTATGTCAAAGACACAGACAGAAATTCAAATAGCAATGCTGAAGTGACTGAAAAACATAAAAATGCACCTGTAGGCTATCTCTCAAAAGTATTTGATTAGGACAGTAACTTACTTGTGATTTCTTTGGAAGAAGATAGGCTGTGCAAAATGACAAGAAGAATTTATAAAAAAAGAGATTAATGTAAATAGTATGAATAATAGGGATAGTATGTCAGTAAAGGAGAAAGGGCACTGTACACTTGTACATGTAAATTTTAATGATTCAAATATGCTGTGTAAACATGAGTTAGCAGATGGATTACCAAAATTTTAGAATTAACTTTTATGAAGTGTGAAGTTTGAAGTGAAGATGAAATGCACAATTTACCTTTTGAAAACAACAGAAGCAAGCCAAAAGAAACATTATAGATTCCTGATACTGATTTGAGGGGGCATCACTCAACTCATGGTTTGCATAGGGTAAAATACTTTCCACTTTTATTGATATTTGTAGTAAAGCAGCTAGAGTCTACATTATCAAATCAAAAAATCAAATTTATGACTGTTTTGTGGAATATGAAAAACTAACTGGATAAATTGTTAAGATATTAAGATCTGACAACAGCAAGGTATATTTAAATCCTGATGTTTATCAATGTAAAGATAGAATTAAATGCAAGCCCTCCTTATGCAAATGAATGAAAAGGTACAGCTTGTAAAGTAACAGAACGGGATCACAGACAATTTAGAGTGCTATCATAGTAACAGATACTAATTCCCAATGTATATGCAAGCTTATAAATCATAATGAACACACGTTGTAATGATATTAATTGACTGAATTAATGAAACTGAGGTTCCTGGATCTAAGCTAGTTCTGCAAGGGTCGCAGGAGAGCTTCTGTAAAGTTTGGAAGGTAGGAGATGAGGTACTGGCAGAAGTAAAGCTGTGAGGACGGGGCGTGAGTCGTGCTTGGGCAGCTCAGTTGGTAGAGCACTTGCCTGTCAAAGGCAAAGGTCCCGAGTTCGAATCTCGGTCCAGCACACAGTTTCAATCTGCCAGGAAGTTTCATATCAGTGCACACTCCACTGTAGAGTGAAAATTTCATTCTAGAAACATCCCCCAGGCTGTGGCTAAGCCATGTTTCCGCAATATCCTTTCTTTCAGGAGTGCTAGTTCTGCAAGGTTCGCAGGAGAGCTTCTGTAAAGTTTGGAAGGTAGGAGATGAGGTACTGGCAGAACTAAAGCTGTGAGGACAGGGCGTGAGTCGTGCCTGGGTAGCTCAGTTGGTAGAGCACTTGCCCGCGAAAGGCAAAGGTCCCGAGTTTGAGTCTCGGTCCGGCACGCAGTTTTAATCTGCCAGGAAGTTTCATATCAGTGCACACTCCGCTGTAGAGTGAAAATTTCATTCTTTTATGAATTTATTTGCAAAAGAATAGATAGTGGAAATTAAAGTGTCTTGTGGTGCCTCTCCTGCTGCAGGCCGGCCCTTTGATGTCCTGCCCCCCCAGTTTCATGATAAGCTCCAAGATAGACTGTTTCGCATTCGGTTGCATGCCATCACATCCCACCAGTTCTCATCACCCCACGACACCCATATGATCCTATATGCATTCGTTACGAGTGGATGCCTAATTGAACGTCGTGCACGGTTTGTAACTCCCAAGTAGTTCTCCTCGGTCTTGTTAGTGCGAACCTTGGTGAACGCTGTGGAGCACCATTTTTCATTTAGTGTTGGTGTTGACATTTAATGGTTTGTTTTGAACATTTCTGGAATGTCGACGATGTCCACCTTGTGAAATGTAATGCATATATCCCACAAAGGTTGATCTCTGCACCTCCTGGACGCTCGTTTTCGGTCGCACTTCTGATGCTTGTGGTAAGTCATTAGCAGGTAATATTTTTCTTGTCATAATTGTTACCACAACACTTTCAAATGAACTCGTCAAACGGGGTGATTTCGGACGGTTTTGTCGTTATTTTGATTGTAACTTTCGTATATATTGTTAGATTAAATTGATTGTTATGGAAGTGGTAGGGTATATGTGTAACGAATAAAATATCCCAGAACCAGAAAGTGTATGTGTAGGTATATTTATCTGAGGCAGTTAAATAAAGTGTCCGAAGTCACAGTATATAGAGGGGGAATTCGGACAGTTACTGCATTTTTTAAAAATTCTACATGCTTTTTATTTGATTTTGGTGACATTTTACACATTTTAAGGGAGCTCTTTGTTACGAAAAAGTGATATGGAATGAATTTTATATATTACATATAAGTTTTTATTTTGCAAGAATTTAAATAAATAGTCTCTCTGTTCACTTCTGCACGAGCTCATTTAATACTTTCGCTTAAGCTAATGCAAAGATCTTCTGACTGTCGTTTGAAGAATAAATGCACCCACTCTTCTCCTGCAAGATATTACTAAAGTTCTTCTTTTTTCGGATAGATTTATCAAGGTAGCCTTTAACTAAATATCTAATATCCAATTTAGTAAAGGGAAATCCCCAATGTGCAGCCCTCAAGATACCTTGCTTCAACATTTCTTATCCTTCTTTATTAAGCACTGGCTGTCCTCCCATTTTTTTTTTTTTTTTTTTTTTTTTTTAGCGGATGTGCTTCCTGCACAAGTTCTGGGTCATAATTATACCGTACTGTAGCTCCGTAGCTCCTCTCCTGCTCTTGGCATTGTCCGAAATCACTCCACACAGTACACAGTTTTACAAAAACCGTCGTTATTTTATAACCTTGCACGAGAAACTCGACAGAAATTGTCTCAATGCTGTTAGCTACTGAGCGCGTCGACAATTGCGGTTACAATAACTTCCCGCTCGGTGCAACAGTTCAAAAGTTTCCACTTTACGACAATGCATGGATTTTTAACACTGAGACTGTTCGTCAATTATTCACCTAGGGAAACAACTGACGCAAAATAGAAGTTGTGGATAGCGATAAATGCAATCTTGCGCTTTGACGCACGGACGTTAAAATAAGCAACTCTTTGTTTTTTGTGCAGTGGCAAAGAGCAAATCAGCCATACTGTCCGAATTCGCCCCGGTGTCCAAAATCACTCCGTCTGACGGAACCGTACTAAAGATTGAAATAGTGACCTCGCATTCACGGGGTTCTTTCAAAATGTTCAAATGTGTGTGTGAAATCTTATGGGACTTAACTGCTAAGGTCATCAGTCCCTAAGGTTACACACTACTTAACCTAAATTATCCGAATGACAAACACACACACGCATGCCCGAGGGAGGACTCGAACCTCCGCCGGGACCAGCCGCACAGTCCACGACTGCAGCGCCCGAGACCGCTCGGCTAATCCCGCGCGGCAGGGGGTTCTTTGCAAATCACATCGCTGAGAGTGCGCGTTGCAGAAAGACGACTGGTCTCAACAGTAGAAGTGTGGAGGAGCGGGCCAGGTTGCCGGGCAGCGCGCACGCTCACCTTGATGCCGGCGGTCTTGACTCCGCCGAAGTTGCGCACGCCGCTGAAGATGCCGGCCATGTAGCGGTAGGGGAGGAGGGAGCTAGGGGGCGGCGTCGACAGGTCGATCTCGGCGTCGACGTCGCAGCAGAAGGTGGCGGCGCCCACGGACGCGTCGCCCGCGTGGCAGATGCGCACCGCGTGCTTGGCGCCGGGCAGCAGCTCGACGGCGTGGTACGGCGCCAGGTAGTCCTGGTACAGCAGCAGGTCGCCCGCCTCGCTGGTCTTCACGTGGATGTGCGACGCACGCACCGGCAGCGGCGCTGGGGGCGCAGCCGTCGGTCGCGTCTCCAGCGGCGGGGCGCGCTGCAACCGCAACGAGTGTGGTCACACACTGCCGGAAACTGAGGGAGACATCTCTCTAAAGATGTCGCCTACAAAAACAAACACCTTATTTCCCATGTACAGGCAGTTTTGTACACATGCAACAAAATGTTAGTGGTCCTCTTAGAACGGTACACTGGTCATTTCGGAGAGTCGTGTGACCGTCAGTCACTGACGTTAAACACACTACTGGCCATTAAAACTGCTACACCACGAAGATGACGTGATACAGACGCGAAATTTAACCGACAGGAAGAAGATGCTGTGATATCCAAATGATTAGCTTTTCAGAGCATTCACACAAGGTCGGCGACACCTAGAACGTCCCGACATGAGGAAAGTTTCCAACCGATTTGTCATACACAAACAGCAGCTGACCAGCGTTGCTTGGTGAAATGTTGTTGTGATGCCTCGTGTAAGGAGGAGAAAGGCGTACCATCACGTTTCCGACTTTGAGAAAGGTCGGATTGTAGCCTATCGCGATTGCGGTTTATCGTATCGCGACATTGCTGCTCGCGTTGGTCGAGATCCAATGACTATTAGCAGAATATGGAATCGGTGGGTTCAGGAGGGTAATACGCAACGCCGTGCTGGATCCCAACGGCCTCGTATATACTAGCAGTCGAGATGACAGACATCTTATCCGCATGGCTGTAACGGATCGTGCAGCCACGTCTCGATTCCTGAGTCAACAGATGGGGACGTTTGCAAAACAACAACCATCTGCACGAACAGTTCAAATGACTCTGAGCACTATGGGACTTAACATCTGAGGTCATCAGTCCCCTAGAACTTAGAACTACTTAAACCTAACTAACCTAAGAACATCACACACATGAATGCCCGAGGCAGGATTCGAACCTGCGACCATAGCGGTCGCGCGGTTCTAGACTGAACCGCCTAGAACCGCTCGGCCGCATCGGCCGGCCATACGATCAGTTCGACGACGTTTGCAGCAGCATGGACTATCAGCTGGGAGACCATAGCTGCCGTTACCCTTGGCGCTGCATCACAGACAGGAGCGCCTGTGATGGTGTACTCAACGACGAACCTGGGTGCACGAATGGCATAACGCCTTTTTTTCGGATGAATCCTGGTTTTGTTAACAGCATTATGATGGTCACATCCGTGTTTGGCGACATCGCGGCGAACGCACATTGGAGGCGTGTATTCCTCATCGCCATACTGGCGTTTCACCCGGCGTGATGGTATGGGGTGCCATTGGTTACACGTCTCGGTCACCTCTTTTTCGCATTGACGGCACTCTGAACAGTGGACGTTAAATTTCAGATGTGTTACGACCCGTGGCTCTACCCTTCATTCGAGCCCTGCGAAACCCTACATTTCAGCAGGATAATGCACGACCGCATGTTGCAGGTCCTGTACGGGCCTTTCTGGATACAGAAAATGTTCGACTGCTGCCCTGGCCAGCACATTCTCCAGATATTTCACCAACTGAAAACGTCTGGTTAATGGTGGCCGAGCAACTGGCTCGTCACAATACGCCAGTCACTACTCTTGATGAACAGTGGTATCGTGTTGAAGCTGTATGGGCAGCTGTACCTGTACACGCCATCCAAGCTCTGTTTGAATCAATGCCCAGGTGTATCAAGGCCGTTATTACGGCGAGAGGTGGTTGTTGTGGGTACTGATTTCTCAGGATCTATGCACCCAAATTGCGTGAAAATGTAATCACATTTGTAGTATAATATATTTGTCCAATGAATACCCGTTTGTCATCTGCATTTCTTCTTGGTGTAGCAAGTTTAATGGCCAGTAGTATACTACTACACGGAAAAAGACAATGAGCTTGGTATCCCATCGTTGTGCGGCGTATCTTGCAGACACGCTTCGGTCTGTAATCTCACTGACTGGAGTAAAAATGTTTTCATTCACGAATCCCGCTTGGAACTGAGTCCCGATGACCAGCGAGGTCGTGTCTAGAGACGCACCAGACACTGGTGGGACACCAACCTCAGTGTCGCCCGTCATAACCAGCCAGGAGCGATGGTGTGGGGTGCCATTTATTTTCATAGCAGGTCCCCTTTGGTTGTCATCTGCGGCACTCTTACAGCACAGCGGAACATCGACGATATTCTACTCCTTTTTCGTTGCCCTTCGTGACAAGCGACCCTGGGCTTACATTTCAGCAAGATAATGCCCGCTCCCATACTGCGAGATTTTCTGTTGTCTTCGTGCTTGCCACAAACCCACCTTGGCCAACAGAGCTGCCGGATCTCTCCCCAGTTGAGAACGTCTGCAGCATTATCTGCAGGGTCCTCCAGCTAGCTCGGAACTGTAACGATCTATCGCGCAGTTGGACAGAATTTGGCACGATGCCCCTCTGGAGGATGTCCAACAACTCTATCAATGCCAAGCCCAGTAACTGCTTGTATAGGGGCCAGACGTGCAACGACGCGATATCTACTTTGTCAGTGTGTGTGAAGCTCTTTTTCTTGAATAAATTGTGGTGTCACCGCCAGACACCACACTTGCTAGGTGGTAGCTTAAATCGGCCGCGGTCCATTTAGTACATGTCGGACCCGCGTGTCGCCACTGTGTAATCGCAGACCTAGCGCCACCACCAAGGCAGGTCTCGTGATACGAGAGAGCACTCGCCCCAGTTGTACGAGAACCTAGCTACCGCCCAGTTGTACGAGAACCTAGCTACCGCCCAGTTGTACGAGAACCTAGCTACCGACCAGTTGTACGAAGCCTTTCTCTCTCATTAGCCGAGAGACAGAATAGCCATCAGCTAAGTTAATGGCTACGACTAGCAAGGCGCCATTAGCCATACAGTGATTGAACTTAAAGTCTACTGTGTATCGTCAAGATCGATGTACTACCATGATATTAAAGATAAGTATTAATCCTGCTCCGTACTTTTCTTCCTAACATTAATTACGTATCCTGTTCCAGTACTTCACGCCCGTCTGCGTTAGTCTAGCGTGCATTTTCAGCCATCTCCACTTCACGGTGTCGGCCCAGATACCCGACACAACATTGGCGACGATTTAAAGTGTTCTTTCTGATTGCTTACATTTAATTGTGTCATGGCTTCGCCACATTCTCCAGATGTACTGTCCGAATTTTATCGCTTGCAGAATCAGCAGACGCAGGCGTTATTGGATGCCCTTGGACAGCTCGTCCAGGGTCAACGTGCGCTGCACACCGATGCGGCCGCCGCCGCTTCTTCGCTACCGCTGCCACTAAACGCTGTTGCACCTCCCTTTCGACCATACGTGGCAGCCGATGAGACCTGGCACGAGTGGTCACGCCAGTTCAACTTTCATCTAGCAGCCTACAGCATTCAAGGTAATGAGCGGCAGCCGTTTTTGCTTTCTTGTGTCGGTGTGTCCACATACCGTGTGATAGTGAAATTGTTTCCCCGACGCGACGTAGCAACTCTGTCCTACGAGGAAATTTTGTCTGCATTAGATGCCTATTTCAAAGAAACAGTTAATGTGGTTGCAAAACGGTATACGTTCTTTCGTACAAAACGTACGGCCGGTCAAACTAATAGGGAGTGGGTAGCAACATTGCAAGGACTTACTAGGGACTGTGCCTTTGAATGTGACTGTGGTCTTTCTTATTCAGATACAATGGTGCGTGATGCAATTGCACAGAACGTTTCTGATGTTCGCATACGGGAGCAAATTTTGAAACTAGTTAATCCCTCCCTTCAACAAGTGACAGACGTATTGGATAGACAGGACACACTTGACTGTGCTCAGGAATCTTTTGAAACTTCGCCAGCCGTGTGTAACATTAACCGGCCCGCTGGACGCGCTGCGCGGCCCGGTAACCGGGCCTTGCGCACGTCGACACAGCGGCCGCCGCGTGCTAAGCCAGGTGTGCCGCGCCAGCACACAAATGCAGTGAAATCATGCCCGCGGTGTGCTACTAGACATTCGCGTGAACATTGCCCGTCACGCCAAGCTATTTGCTTTTTCTGCAATAAGAAAGGACATGTTCAAAGTGTTTGCCAGAAAAAGCTCAGATCAGACAATCACGATCATTCCAGGCCCTTTGCTTCGCGCCGGAATCGAACCAAGGACACACAGGCTCGTGGACCTTCGCCTATGGACATTCATGTCGTTAATTCCGCTTCGTCCAGTGACACTTTCTCTAACAGTAACTGTGTTCATCCCACAAAAACTGTGCGTCGACGTCGCCGGAAATCACGTCAATTAGCAAGTGATTCTGTACCAGTGTCTGTTCCAATTGCACAAAACAGTCGCTCTTGTCGTCAGCAGAACAATAAACTTTTTGTGGACTTAGACTTTGAAGGCAAAGTGATACCATTCCAGCTCGATACCGGAGCTGCAGTTTCATTGCTCAATCACGACACGTACAAACAACTGGGCAAACCTCCGTTGCGTTCCGCAAATGTTAAGCTAACTACATATTCCGGACAGCAAATTCCTGTGTTAGGACAGTGCAGCCTTCTTGCGACATACAAGGGACAAACAAAACTTGTGTCATTTTACGTTCTTCGTTCTTCTTCTGCAGTGAACTTGTTTGGTCTAGATTTATTTCAGTTGTTTAACATGTCTATAGTAAATCAGGTCCTATCAGTGAATCAGACTGTGCCTACGGACAGTGTTTCTCGGCTGTGTGACGAATTTGCAGACATTTTTGCACCGGGCTTAGGTTGCGCTAAAAACTATGAAGCACATTTGGAACTGGAAGGAAACGCGCAACCGAAATTTTTCAGAGCGCGCAATGTTCCCCACGCATTGCGTCAGGAGGTCGCAAGAACATTGAACAATGTAGAATCACAAGGTGTGAGTGAATGTGCGCAATGCCTTTTTCATTTCAGCTCCGCTTCATCGCTTACGCCGTAAAGGTGTTCCGTTCGTCTGGACGACGGAATGTGAACGCGCCTTTCGCCAGTTGAAATCGGCGTTGCTTTGTAATACTTGCCTTACGCCATTCGATCCCCAGAAACCCTTTTTGTTGATGGTAGATGCATCGGATTTCGGGATCGGTGCTGTGCTTGCGCACAAAGTTGGCTCCCATGATCGCCCTATTGCCTTTGCGTCCAAATTGCTCTCGTCTGCGCAAAGAAATTATTCACAGATAGAGAAAGAAGCTTTGGCTCTCGTGTTTGGTGTTACTAAGTTCCATGATTTCTTGTATGGTCGTCACTTTACCATCATCACAGACCACAAACCTTTGACATCGCTTTTTCATCCGACCAAGCCTGTACCTCCACGTACAGCGCAGAAATTCATTCGCTGGTCTATTTTCCTCTCGCAGTACCGCTACGATATCTTGTATCGGTCCACTGCTAAGCACGGAAACGCCGATGCGTTGTCCCGTTTGCCTGTTGCTGAGGATAAAGCATTCGATTCTTCCGAACTTGCTTGCATGTTCATTGATTCGGAAACCGATGAAGTGGTCGAATCGTTTCCGATTGATTTTCGTCGTGTCGCTACAGCCACAGCTGCTGACCCCGTCCTTGCTACTGTTTTACGTTTTGTTGCTACGCAATGGCCTTTGTCAAAGTCTCGGATCGAGGATCCGTTGGTTCGCCGATTTTTTGCTCACAAGGAGAGACTTTTTGTTCGACGTGGTGTTTTGTTGTTGCGTTCTGATAATGATCAGTCCAGAGTCGTGGTCCCACGTTCGTTACAGTCCTCTGTTTTACGGCTTCTTCACCAAGGACATTGGGGTATAGTGCGAACGAAACAACTTGCTCGTCAGCACTGTACTTGGTTCGGAATCGATGCTGCGATTACGAATATGTGTTCTTCGTGCCCGGCGTGTGCCGAACAACAGTCCGCACCGCCGCGGAAAGTCTTTGCATGGCCAAAAGCCACTTCCCCTTGGCAACGCTTGCACATTGATTTTGCTGGTCCATTCTGGAATGCTCGATGGTTGGTTTTGGTCGACGCCTTCAGTAATTTTCCTTTTGTTGTCCGGATGTCTTCCACGACGTCCTCCGCCACCATCCAAGCGTTGTCTGCTATCTTTTGCGTTGAAGGTCTTCCGCAGACTATTGTTTCCGACAATGGCCCACAATTCATGTCCGCAGAATTTCAGTCATTCTGCCAGGCCACTGGTATTCAACATCTGACATCCGCGCCGTTTTCGCCTCAGTCCAACGGTGCCGCTGAACGATTGGTCCGGACTTTCAAGTCACAGATGTTGAAATTGAAAGAGTCGCATTCTCGGGAGGACGCGTTGTTGCTGTTTTTGTCTTCGTATCGCTCTCAGCCCCGAGAGGGTCGCTCGCCGGCTGAGTTGCTCCACGGTCGTCCTCATCGCACCTTGATGTCTTTGCTGCATCCGCCGCATCAGGTTCCTGTGCAGCGGCAGACTCCTGCTTTTGCTCCAGGCGACGTTGTATTTTATCGCAACTATCGAGGTTCACGGCGTTGGCTCGCAGGGCGCTTTCTTCGCTGCCTCGGCCGCGCGATGTATTTGGTTTTGGGGGCCTCTGGTGAGGTGCGTCGGCATATCAATCAGCTGCGCCTCTGTCGTCGCTCGGGTTCTGCCGCTCCCCGTCTGCTTTCAGCGACGGTGCCGTCCGGTCAGCGCCCTGGGGACCCATCTACTGGCTCGCCTCATCCCCAGGTGTTACCGACGATGCCTTCCATTTTGCCCCATGGCGACGCGCCGCCGCCGCCGCCGCAGCCGCAGCAGCCACCGCCGCCGCCGCCGCTTGTTCTCCCGCCGGCGCCGCCCGCATTAGACGCTTCGCTGCAGCCGCCAAGCGCCTCCCAGGGTCATGCGCCGCCGATCGCTTCCCGTGACCAGCTGTCCTCCGCCATGGAACTCCCGCCCGCTCCGGACCACATGACGTCATCGCGCGTCGGCTACCCCGACGCAATGGAGGTCGACCCTTCGGTACCTCCTGTCTCTTTACGGGCGCATACACCGCATGTTGACGTGCACCCTGGACTAGTTTTTCAGGCGTTTCCTAGCTCCCCTCGGACCGGATGGCCGGGTGCGGGTGGCACAGCCTCGCCTGTTGTTAGGCTCCCCACCTCATCGCATACGTCAACATGTGGTCCTCCCCACGGCGGGCGGAAGCCTTATCACACGACCGTTCGCCGATTTGCGGGGGAGGAATGTGGTGTCACCGCCAGACACCACACTTGCTAGGTGGTAGCTTAAATCGGCCGCGGTCCATTTAGTACATGTCGGACCCGCGTGTCGCCACTGTGTAATCGCAGACCTAGCGCCACCACCAAGGCAGGTCTCGTGATACGAGAGAGCACTCGCCCCAGTTGTACGAGAACCTAGCTACCGCCCAGTTGTACGAGAACCTAGCTACCGCCCAGTTGTACGAGAACCTAGCTACCGACCAGTTGTACGAAGCCTTTCTCTCTCATTAGCCGAGAGACAGAATAGCCATCAGCTAAGTTAATGGCTACGAACTAGCAAGGCGCCATTAGCCATACAGTGATTGAACTTAAAGTCTACTGTGTATCGTCAAGATCGATGTACTACCATGATATTAAAGATAAGTATTAATCCTGCTCCGTACTTTTCTTCCTAACATTAATTACGTATCCTGTTCCAGTACTTCACGCCCATCTGCGTTAGTCTAGCGTGCATTTTCAGCCATCTCCACTTCACGGTGTCGGCCCAGATACCCGACACAACATAAATCATCCAGTTTTTTTCTGAAATTGTAATTATTTGTGTGCCTGTCCTGTAAGTATGCAAGGTCAAGAAGTACTCGGCTTAAAACGGATCTAGGACTGGGATGCCGTTTTCGCCCCTGCTACTAAATCTACTGATCGCTGAAGATATAACGGTAATAAAAGAAAGGTTCAAGGGTGTGATTAAAATGTGATACGAGAGACATTCTCAAAGTAAGTTTCGTCATTGTTTTCCTCAACAAAAACTGTTGTGAAATGGTTATTAGTAGCAGGAGTACGGGCACGCACACCTGTAGCCCATCTTCCATTCACGCAACACCACTGACGTGCACGGCTCGACTGGTGCCGTTAGAGGATCATTTGCAAGTTGGAATGGCGCCCTGCGGTCTTCAGCGACGAAAGCAGTTTATCCCTGCATGCGAGTGATGGTCGTTCATGCGTACCATGTAGACCTGGTGAGCACTGTCTCGTAGAGTTGATTCGTCCAAGACCCACTGACCCCACCCAAGGCCTTACGGTCTGGGATGTGATAAGATACAACTCTCGTTCACCTTTGAGGTTTCTGGAGAGGACTCTAACCAGCGCTCGGTACGTGCAGAATGTTGTTAGACCTGTTCTTTTGCTGTTCTTGAAGCAGGAAGGCGATGTGTTGTTCCAACACGATAATGCTCGCCCACACACCTCTCGTGAAAACGTGCTCTGCAAGATCTGCAGCAGCACAATCTCCAGACTTGCCTCCAATCTAGTATGTGGGATGTGATGGGACGAGAAGTGACTCATGTGACCTGTCGACCAACTCTTACAGAACTATGTGAATGGGTCGAGCAGGCGTGGCGTCATAAGTCCCAGGACAGTATTCGCCATTTATACGGTTGGTCGGATGGTAGGGTGCGGGCCTGCATTGCTATCTGTGGAGGCTACGCCACGTACTAGTATGGGTGTTTCAGCTTGGGTCTACATCTACATATATACTTCGCTAGCCACCTAGCGGTGTGTGGCGGAGGGCACTATTCGCGCCAAAGTCATATCCCGCCCCCTGCGCTCCACTCGTGGATTGCGCGAGGGAAAAACGACCGAACGCCTCAGTACGAGCTCTAATTTTCCTTATCTTTGAATGGTGATCATTGCCTGATTTGAAAGTTGGTGGTGATTATATATGCTCTACATCCTTGGCGAAGATCGGATTTCGGAATTTAGAGAGCAGCCCCTTCCGTTTAGCGGGTCGTCTATCTGCAAGTGTGTCCCACTTCAAACTTTCTATGAGATTTGTAACGCTCTTGCGTTGGCTAAATGTACCAGTCACGAATATTGCCGCTCTTCTTTCGACCCTCTCAATCTCTTGAATCAGACCCAACTGGTATGACGAACAATACTCTAAGACTGGACGAACTAAGGTAAGCAATTTCCTTTGCTGAAGTATTGCATCGCTTCAAGATTCTACCAATAAACCGCAATCTAGGGTTCGCCTTACCCGTTACTTGTGTAATCTGATCGTTCCATTCGAATCACATCGTATAGTCAGACACAGGTACTTATCGGATGTTATCGCTTCCAAAGACTGGGCATTTATTTTGTACTCGTACATTACTGGGGATTTTCGCTTTGTCAATACCTGGTACCTCAGAACAACTTGCGCTATTGGTCTGTAAATACAGGGCGAGTCAAAAGTCCTTGGATACCTTCATAAGTTGGAAGATTTAAGGGAAAATTGAAATGTGATGATGGGAACATAGGTTTGATGTGGGGCCGCAATTTTTTGAATGAATGTCATTCATGCCCGCTATCTTGAAATCCGCCATTTTGGATTCAAGCCGCTACGGTCGCAGGTTCTAATCCTGCCTCGGGCATGGATGTTTGTGATGTCCTTAGGTTAGTTAGGTTTAACTACTTCTAAGTTCTAGGGGACTAATGACCTCAGCAGTTGAGTCCCATAGTGCTCAGAGCCATTTGAACCATTTTTTTTTGGATTCAAGTCATTTAAAAAAAAATGGAAACAAGGGTGTATGACACATCAAATAACACTCGCTTGAGCTCTGGAATTTAGTGGTGTAATTTGTTTTTGTTTATCTTGTACAATTTAAAGGTTATTAATGTTCAAACTTGGGAAATTACTTTCATACCATTTTAGATCACTAGAACAAAGAGAGACATGAGTCAGTATCAATAACTTCTAAACTGTACAAGATAGACAAAAACAAATTACACCACTCAATGCCAGAGCTCAAGCGGGTGTTATCTGATGTGCCATACACCCCCCTTCCCATTAAAAAAAAAAAAAGACTTGAATCGAAAATGGCGGATTTCAAGATGGCGGCCATGAATGACATTCACACCAAAAGTTGCGGCCCCGCGTCAAACCTATGTTCCCATCATCACATTTCTAATTTCCCTTTAATCTTCCAAGTTATGAAGGTGTCCAAGGACTTTTGACTCGCCCTGTATAATCATTTCATGTACTCCATATGCACTGTTGCAACAATGAACTGGAAACCTTTAAAAGAGAGTACTAATTTTTTTTCCGGCAGTGGGGAAGACTTACATACACGCTCACACAAGAACAATTCATACACTCGTGGCCACTGTTTCTGGTGGCAGAGGCCAATGTTAGTAGAGAGGAGCGGGTGAGCAGGCGACTCACGGTGATGGGGACGGGCGCGATGAGCAGCTGGCCGGCGCCCACGTTGTCCGCGGTGGGCAGCGCCGCGACGAGGGGGCGCCCGCCTGCCTGGTAGACGCCGCTGCCCGCGTTGCCGGCGCGCGGCCGGTGCAGCCCCGACGCCAGCACGGAGACGCGTCGCGCCGCCGACCACCCGGCCTGCACCGACGTCGCTGCAACAACGGACGCACTACATTAGCCGAAGCTTGGGGCGCCAAGTTGAGAGGGGCTCCATAGGTGTCACAACTGTTTCTACAGGGTGTTCGGAAATTCCCATTACAAGCTTCTACGAGTTGCAGACGGGAGTGGGTATATAACACACTGCTGGCCATTAAAATTGTTACACCACGAAGATGACGTGCTACAGGCGATAAATTTAACCGACAGGAAGAAGATGCCGTGATATGCAAATGATTAGCTTTTCAGAGCATTCACACAAGGTTGGCGCCGGTGGCGACACCTACAACATGCTGACATGAGGAAAGTTTCTAACCGATTTCTCATACACAAACAGCAGCTCACCGGCGTTGCCTGGCGAAACGTTGTTGTGATGCCTCGTGTAAGGAGGAGAAAGGCGTACCATCACGTTTCCGACTTTGATAAAGGTCGGATTGTAGCCTATCGCGATTGCGGTTTATTGTATCGTGACATTGCTGCTCGCGTTGGTCGAGATCCAATAACTGTTAGCACAATATGGAGTCGGTGGGTTCGGGAGGTTATACGGAACGCCGTGCTGGATCCCAACGGCTTCGTATCACTAGCAGTCCAGATAACAGGCATCTTATCCGCATGGCTGCAACGGATCGTGCAGCCACGTCTCGATCCCTGAGTCAACAGATGGGGACGTTTGCAAGACAACAACCATCTGCACGAACAATTCGACGACGTTTGCAGCAGCACGGACTATCAGCTCGGAGACCGTGGCTGCGGTTACCCTTGACGCTGCGTCACAGACAGGAGCGCCTTCGATGGTATATTCAACGACGAACCTGGGTGCACGAATGGCATAACGACATTTTTTCGGATGAATCCAGGTTCTGTTTACAGCATTATGATGGTCGCATCCGTGTTTTGCGACATCGCGGGGAACGCATACTGGAAGTGTGTATTCGTCATCGCCATACTGGCGTATCACTCGGCGTGATGGTATGGGGTGCCTTTAGTTACACGTGTCGGTCACGTCTTGTTCGCATTGGCGGCACTTTGAACAGTCGACGCTATATTTCAGACGTGTTACGACCCGTGGCTCTACCCTTCATTCGATCCCTGCGAAACCCTACATTTCAGCAGGATAATGCACGACCGCATGTTGCAGGTCCTGTACGGGCCTTTCTGGATACAGAAAATGTTCGACTGCTGCCCTGGCCAGCACATTCTCCACATCTCTGACCAATTGAAAACGTCTGGTCAATGGTGGCCGAGCAACTGGCTCGTCACAATACGCCAGTCACTACTCTTGAAGAACTGTGGTATCGTGTTGAAGCTGCATGGGCAGCTGTACCTGTACACGCCATTCAAGCTCTGTTGACTCAATACCTAGATGTATCAAGGCCGTTGTTACGGCCAGAGGTGGTTGTTGTGGGTACTGATTTCTCAGGATCTATGCACCCAAATTTCGTGAAAATGTAATCACAATTGTAGTATAATATATTTGTCCAATGAATACCCGTTTGTCATCTGCATTTCTTCTTGGTGTAGCAATTTTAATGGCCAGTAGTGTATTTTGAACAGTAACTCGTATCCGCAAATATACCGTTTCTGTGCGACAGCCGTCTGGAAACATG
This sequence comes from Schistocerca piceifrons, assembly GCF_021461385.2. NCBI lineage: Eukaryota > Metazoa > Arthropoda > Insecta > Orthoptera > Acrididae > Schistocerca > Schistocerca piceifrons. The sequence goes on along the minus strand of NC_060145.1, from coordinate 321,493,131 downwards.
TTTGCCAGGTAGGTATGCAACAGGGTAGTCACGATCGGGATGGTTACGTCTGATCCGCTGATTCACGTCTACTCCACTACTCTGACTTGGTCAGAGCCTCATTCACCTGTATACGAGTGTCAAAGCAACATGGCTGAGTACTCGTTTGTGGAATACATTGGCATGATCCTTCTGTTTGGCGATGATCGTGGTAACGGAAGAGCTGCTTGTTGCCTTTATCGAGATCATTCCCCTCAATCTGCGATTCGATCGCATACACTTTTCGCCAAAATTAAGCAACGGCTTTGAGAAAGAGTAGCTTCACCGTTATCAGGCGTGGCTGTGGTTCTCCCAGGAACTCCCACATACCCGAATTGCAAGAGGCCGCACTGCGTCATGTTGAAGAGAACCCGTCAGTGAGTATACGAGAAATTTCTTTGGCTACCAATGAATGGAATTAATACAACCTATGTACTGGGTCACGCCCAATCAATTACTCGTAAAAGTAGCCGCATTACCAGTATGTTTTCAAATGGTTGTACCAGAGAAACAGTACGTTTCCGGCTATACGTCTCAAATCAAAATATTATGTATTCACTCCACTCTATAAGTACTAGACTTTTGTAACAGGAGTTTCCAAACATCCTGTATACAGGAAGTATCACCATTAGTATGTTCTGTGCAGGGTAAGGTGGCCTTTGAGCAGTGAGGAATTTTCGTTCGAAGCGCTGGACCAGTTCATTCGTTTGTTCGGAAGGGGAGGTCGACTTTGTTGGCCCACTTTCGGCTGGTTGGCGAAGCACTGCAACTTTTCTCAAACGATTTGACAGAGACTATTCGGTAAAAACAAAAATCATTTTTTCATTACCTCTAGTTTATACGCCAACTCCATGATGAGATGTCTATCAGTTTCTTAACTGTCATAGTTACTGTGATAGTTGCATTTAAGTAAGACACTGCACGAAATTAGAAAAAGTATGCATGAAAAATAGGGGTCGCCATCATTTTGCGTCTGGTGCATATTACTTCATATGTTGCTGTGTATGAAATTGATCTAAGATATTGAATTTTTCTCTATACTTGAGTGGAGGTCTTTATCTGTCAACAGTCTTGAGAAAATTGATTTTATGTACCACAGTCATTTGTGACGGTGTGCGCCAGTGATGAAGCCAAAAGGAAATATCCGTAACAATCCTCATAAATCGCGAACGGTTTGAAATATCGAAACGACATTTTGGCAAATGACAGCACGCAAAGAAGAGAGTATTTTGTCATATGGCATTATCTGCAGCGTTATTCCATTAACTGCAGACTTTTTCGATGAAACAGTATAATTTTCAAGGGCTATCGATAGCTGTGAAACGAGAATTGCTAGGGTTTTGGAACAACGTAAGTGAAGACATTACATGTTTGTTTTCGTACCGAGGATGTGCTTTCTCATAAGCTGCTGACCTTACTTGTCCTCAGTTACTCAGTTTATAAATTTAATAAACCACTGTTTCAGTATTCTGTCGCTGTTGCATCTGGCCAACATCCTAGTGGAGTGACATTGTGTAAACTTTGCTATGTTTGGTGAAAGGACATGACAACAAGGGAAATGTAGGTTTCACTCAAAATTCTCCACTTCTGACGCTTCTCTGAAAATTACAAATGGCTAACAAATTAGGCGAAAATAAATCGTAGCTTTTGTTGTATTTTCAGGGGAATTACTTTTAGATACTAACCAAAACAGAAGTGATAGTAGAGCTTTTTGGATGGTAACTGGGCAAGTACAGGTGTGTAGGGGCTTCACTTAATATATATATATATATATAAAGGATGAGCGTTGTCTTCAGTTTAGAACGCTACTTCCCGTCCAGCACTCGCCATTTCTCCTACAATGCCTTGACGGTCCACCTGCAATGTCCACCACTACTGCTCTCTGCAAGGTTGGGGGGACGGCACATCTACCGGTCACATTATTCTGCGTGGACACAAGCAGCTGCTTGCGGCGGCCAAGCTGTGAGGGGTATCAGGAGCGCTCAGCAGCAAGATCGGTAGTGAAAACTGGCAGAGGTCAAAGTAGATGAAGGAATAGGAGGCGAGGCACCAAATGATTGCCAGTTAGACGCCACTAGACCACATAATGGATGCGTCATATATGCATACCAGTATGTACAGGAGTCTGAAACTAGAATAATTTGTGGCACTACTGGAGTTTACTGACTCCAAATTTTACTGCTAGTGGATAAAAAGATGATGTATCCTGTAGTGACAGGAGGCTGCCGCAATCGGACTGAGGGAGGAGGAGCTAGGAAATTTGTCTAGTCCAGTGGAGAGCTGGTGGGCAAGAGAGCGAGCCTGTGGTACAAGTTAGCTCTAGAATGAGATTTTCACTCTACAGCAGAGTGTGCGCTGATATGAAACTTCCTGGTAGATCAAAACTGTGAGCCGGACCGAGACTCGAACTCGGGACCTTTGCCTTCTCCGGTAATTAATCGAGGAAAGTAGGATTGCAGTCGGGCTCGAAATACTTGAATAATGATAACGAAACCAGCGGCTGTATTTGATTCCAACGTCGTTTATTCTTTTTAAAACATGCTACCAGTTTCGATATCAAATGGTGTCGTGTTCAGGCCCCAAGCATAGCCTGCTATCCACAACAGTTTTCGTGTGCAATGAACAGAATCGTATTCAGCGGGTCAAAATTAACAGGATTCCGTACCTTCTGTGACAACAACAAGCCCAGCGTGGTCAGACGTCTTCTGTTTAATTTTACTGTAGCGGTTTTGTTTCTGTCATTCGACTTCAGGTTCTCCATCTACGCAACTCGAAAACTTTTTGGGCGAACGGTGTCAGAAGGAAACTACGAAAAAAAAAGAAAGTACGTTCTCAGTGTTTTCGGGAAGAGAACATAGAACAAAAATCAGTTTCGTCAGTCAGTATTCAGAAAAATGCTGAAATACTTATGCAATCTTTTCATATCAGACACTTCTCTTTTTAGTTATTCGAAGCGAAATGCGTCATATTACTGAATCAAATACGCATTTATCGAAACGCGTGTCAAAGGACTGTATTGTTCACGGAAGCACCGTAAAAAAAAAAAAAAAAAAAAAAAAAGGTTCAAATGGCTCTGAGCACTATGGGACTCAACTGCTGTGGTCATCAGTCCCCTAGAACTTAGAACTACTTAAACCTAACTAACCTAAGGACATCACACACATCCATGCCCGAGGCAGGATTCGAACCTATGACCGTAGCAGTCGCGCGGTTCCGGACTGAGCGCCTAGAACCGCTAGACCACCGTGGCCGGCTCTGTTTAACACAACTGTTGCGTGCATTCGATTGAAAATAGGAACAAGAAGCAATCGCAAACAATAGTGTGCTAATGTTTTGGGCAAATAATACGGCGGCGCCGGCTTGAGAGCAAAAGTATAACGTAAGTAGATAGTGCTATCGCCCTTTATAATGCCTCCATGGCTGCTCTGCAGTCATTTAGCATCTCTGTTTCTGACAGCAACGCATTAAATAAAAGCAAGAATCTTAGGCGACATTACCCGAAAATTTTTAATTGGAATGTATCAAGAATTATTATGCCCCTTAAGCTGAGGTGACAGAAGTCGTGGGATACCGTGTAACATCATGTCTGATCTCCTTTTGTCCGGGGTAGTACAGCAAATCGACGCGGCATAGACCCAACAAGTCGTTGGAAGTCCTCTGGAGAAACATTGGCCATGCAGTCACTATAGCCATCCATAATTACGAAGGTGTTGCTGGTGCAGGATTCTGTGCACGAACTGGTCTCTCGCTTACGTTCCGTAAATGGCCGATGGGATTCATATCGGGAGATTTGGGTGGCTAAATCATTCGCTCGAACTGTCCAGAATGTTCTTCGAACCAGTCGCGAGCAGTTATGGCCCGGTGACATGGCGCATTGGCATCCACAAAAATTCGTGAATAACCATTCCCAGTCAATGATCGGTTCAGTTGGACAAGAGGACCCTGTTCATTCCATGTAAACACATTCCACACCACTGTGGAGCTACCAACAGCTTGCAGAGTGCCTTGTTGACAACTTGGGTCCGTGGCTTCTTGAGGTCTGCACCGCACTCGAACTTTACTATCAGCTCTTACAAATCGGCATCGGGACTAATCTGACCAGGCCACGGTTTTCCGGTTGTCTAGGGTCCAACCGATATGGTCACGAGCCCAGGAGAGGCGCTGCAGGCGATGTCATTCTGTTAGCAAAGACACTCGCGCCGGTCGTCTGCTGCCATAGACCATTTACGCCAAATTTCGCCGCACTGTCCTAAAAGATACTTTCGTTGTACGTCCCACATTGACTTCTGCGGTTGTTTCCCGCAGTGCTGCTCATCTGTAAGCACTGACAACTCTAAGCAACGTCAGTCCTCTCAGTCGTTAGACTAAGGCCGTCGGCCATTGCGTTGTCAGTGGTGAGAGGTAATGCGTGAATTTTGGTATCCTCGGCACAGTCTTGACACTGTGGATTTCGGAATATTGAATTCCCTAACTATTTACGAAATGGAATGTCCCATGCTTGTAGCTCCCACTCCGCATTCAAAGTCTGTTAATTACCATCGTGCGGCCATAATCGCTTCGGAAACCTTTTTATATTGACCACCTGAGTACAAGTGACAGCTTCACCAATGCATTGCCATTTTATACCTATTGTATATGATATTACCGTCATCTGTACATGCGCATATCGCTATTATCCCATGATTTTTGTCATCTCCGTGTTTACTTTAAAGACTTTCAGAACTGGAACCAGTACGAATCATCTATCTGCGGAAACTAAATGCCATGCTGACCCATTCAATAAAGGCAGGAACATTATTATTATTATTATTATTACTATTACAGAATTAATCAACACAAAGATTAATTAATAACAACATATTGTTGTATTCTTGTTATCCTCCGCCAAGCCTCTTTATCTAGCGCATCTTCCTTGTCGATGCTGCAGTGTTGCATTACTCCATTTATGTGGTCTGTTCAAGAACGTCGTGGACTTCCGCGCTTACGTCTGCCGGGTGGTTTCCATTCATAAACCTTCTTTGGCCACCGATGATCTCGTATTCTCATCATATGTCCGTACCATTTTAATCATTTTCTTTCAATTCTATCACTGTATCATTTGCCTTCATTCTAGCTCTTACTTTCTGCATTTAAGATCCATAGTTCTGATCCATAGCACAGCACTGACTCAACCACTATCTTACCTACTCTTTTCTTATTGTTGTTGGAAATATTCTTATCCAACCAAAAAGAGTTCACACACCCTATCACTTTACTGCTTTGCTGTATTCTATATTTTACTTCTGTATGGCTCGGTCCACTTTTATCAGTACGTGCCCCGAGATATTTAAATTTCTCTTCCTGCCTCATAACTGCTTTGTCATTGAAGCGTACTTCAAATTTAGCATCACTATTCACCACCAGATACTCTGTTTTTGTTGACTCATTTGTAGTCCCCATCTGTTGTATTCATGATATAATCGTCGTATCATGAACTCAAGGTCATAATCATCTTTTGCTCTAATAGCTTGATCGTCAGCAAAACTTCATGAAAATACCTGTACATCGAGTACAGTGATTCCCATTCCTCTATAAGTGTTCTTCCAATTTCGGAGAGACACTTGTACATTACGCTAATAATTAACGCGTACGCTCAAAGGTCCAAGGAGTTCCACATTAATGATACTGGAAGACAGTTACCCTTCTTGTAGACGGGTGAGATATGCGCTCCTGTAGAACTGTTGGGTCCTTTCTTCTCGAGGTCCTCAGATTAAATGACATAAACAAAATTGTTGAGGTCCAGTGCTGTCTTACCCACGAGGAAGGGCAGCTCGTTGAACCAGGCGACCGGGTAGGCGATGTCTGTGACGTGCAGATCTTCCACGAGTGTCCTGGCCGGCTCCTGGTAGAGGAAGTCCTGGCACGTGAGCAGCCCCACTCGGCCGCCCCAGTCAGTGTCGAAGGTCACCGCCTCAGGCATCTCCGTCACGTTGAAGCCCGGCTCCACGAACAGGTTGTACTTGCGATACCTGGGCCGCAAAGAAAAAGTTGAAACGTTAGGAATAGCAGACACTGCAGATTCACGTTTTGTTATCTTATGCTCGTGGAAATGGTAAGTGTTACATCTTGTTTGAACGGTACAAGACTGATAGTCTAGTTTGTTATTCTTATGAGAGCTCATCTGCAGGGTAATTCATTCCTGCAGATGAAGAATGGTGTGAATACATGATGGCTGTTGGACGTGTCTAAGGTTACTGGAAGCAAGACTTAAGAAAAATCGAGGCCTATCCGTAGAATTTGTCGACCTGGAAGAAGCGTTTGACAATGTGAAGGGTGCTATATGTTCTGAATTCTGAGAAAAGTCGTAGTAAACTACAGGTATACGGAAATATGGATAATAGAAGGTGGCACACGGAAGACGGGCGGTTTTGAACGACGTGGTGTATAGCTCCAGCCCTACATAAAATTAAGAGATTTTCCTCGGTTCCTGTAACAGATAGAAACTTGTTATGAGTTTAGTATTGGCAAAATTGCAAAGATGCCGTTTTCTGAAGGTTATACATAGGAAACGCAATATAATACACAACACTTTGGGAAAGATCTGTTATCGAGCGAGGTAGTTTGGTAATAAACCAGAGAAATAGTATAATGAGTTCAGTAACTTTAGAGATATGACGTGATATGTAACTGCGTAGGTTTTTACAGCCTAATAATTCTTGGTAGTCTCCTCGGACTGGCTGTCGGACACTAAAATCAGCATGACTCGTTATTTCGGCGATTCACTCGTTCGTCCTCTTCAAGAGGGACGATGCTAAAGCTGAGTCTCACGGAAGACTAATGCCAATGCTGGAAACCGTCGTACTACATAGGCCTCCGTACTATACACAAAGCATGCGCCACCCATCACAGGTGCTGCCCTGCCCCCCCCCCCCCCCTCCCAATCCCAGGTACTGATTTGTGATGTCACCCGTAATAAAGCATGGGCGACAACGATACGTATCGGCCGATATCTGCATGCAAAGAGTTCCCAGCCAGTGCACGAACACAGTAGTGTTCTTAGGACTCTGGAACACAGAGCACTTCTGAGGAGCACAGTCTAACACAGGAACTTACACAATTTGGTCTTTGTTTAGGGAAAACGGATAATCCGAGAAGCAGATTCGTCGAGTTATGAAGTTTCGACATCCTTGGAGGTGCATGAAGAGGACCTTATACGGAGGGGATAATATTTAAAATTGGAAGAATTTTCAGGAGATTGATCTTCCCTGATTTGGGGACTACTCGGATCTGTCAAGGATGATTTGGTACTTATAGTCAGATTAAAATTACTTGACAGATGGCACTTCACTCGTTGTAGCTGGTTTTCTAGAGTCAGAGCACTCGGCGTCACGCCCAAACCGTTCGCCGTTGCCAAAGTTGTCACAACAATTAGTTCACTCCCTGTACCTTGTCCGGCTTTCAGGCTTGATATGTTTGAATCGCGAATCCTGGGTCTGGCACATGTTAACCACACCATAAACAAACACATAAACACCTACGCACTCGCACAGACACACACACACACACACACACACACACACACACACACACACACGCACACACACACATACACAACGATGCTAAAAACACTATTAGATCCTATCGCACAAGACGCGATTCAGCGTCATTTATACAGTTATTATAATCACAGAGATCGGCTTACGTCAGATAAACCGCGGACGACATTGCGTGAGGTCGAATTTTTGAAGGCTGTCAATTAATCGTTTCGACTGGGATACCAGAATTGTAATAAATACAAGAACCTAGCGTAGTAGATGGCGTATTTACCTGAATAGAAGCCAAAAGTTTCGAATCTCGTCAAATGCAATGAATTCTTTTTTATTTTTCTAACAGCGAGAAATTACAGTTCGCTGTTCCCACTAAAACTGAAATTTTGCTGCGGAAGATGTCTATGCAAACAAACATATTATTACATTTTTCTGTCTCGAGTTTGCTCATAGGGGTTAGCCTATAACGCTGTGAAGAAAGCAATCGTTCCTCCTCGTTACGTATTGACGGCATTTGTGAAGCGACTCACCATCTTTGTGTGTTGCCTATAACTGGGCAGCAGGCGGCAACGGATTTGCCAACATTGTAGCTGCAAGATGGTTCAAATGGCTGTGAGCACTATAGGACTTAACATCTGAGGTCAGCCGGTCGGGGTGGCCGAGCGGTTCTAGGCGCTGTAGTCTGGAACCGCGCGACCGCGACGGTCGCAGGTTCGAATCCTGTCTAAGGCATGGATGTGTGTGATGTCCTTAGGTTAGTTAGGTTTAACTAGGTCTAAGTTCTAGTGGACTGATGACCTCAGATGTTAAGTCCCATAGTACTCAGAGCCATCTGAGGTCATCAGTTCCCTAGAAATTAGAACTACTTAAACTTAACTAACCTAAGGATATCACACACATCCATGACCGAGGTAGTATTCGAACCTGCGACCGTAGCGGTCGCGCGGTTCCAGACTGAAGCGCCTAGAACCTCTCGGTCACCCCGGCCGGCGTAGCTGCAAGAGACAGACGTCAAGTATCAAATAATTTTACTCGGGCTGTAGGAAGCCTGGCATATACAAAATTCCATGTCAGAGTGGCAAGGCTTAAATCGGCCATTCGATTCGCACAGTTCAGGACAGATGTGTGGAACATCGCCGTCACACGAGGCTCAACATCCTGAAAAATCTGAAGTAGCGCAACATTGTTTAAACGAAAGGCACGAGATGACATTTGACGAGCCCTTGATAGCTCACACAGATACGTCACGTTTCTGGGACAACGTTTATAAGGATGCAACTGAAATTAGATTGGCAGACAATGAAATCAGACACAACGTCCTTTGGTAAGCTGCCCCGAGCGTTTGAGAATAATATCTGAGTGCAATACATCGCCGGCGCCGCTGTTTTACAACGGACGGCACGACAAGTCCAGTCTTTGGGTCGACACTTATCAGCCTTGGCATTTGTTTCCAGCGGGACTCAAACGGAGCGGCGTCTCTCCTGAAGATGGTGGACAGATGAATTACAGAAATATCGAAACATGCAGGTTTTAGAATCCGGCAGCAAACTTGAGGAGACTATCGTGAAGTGATAAGTTTGAAGTGGTTTCCCAGAACGCAAAAGTGCATCCATTTCAACAACGTTAACATACCTCTGGCTCCAGTTAAAATTAAGAACAGATTTTTGACATGATTAGAGGCACTATAGAGATATGTAGGCACACAACACGAGAATTTCAAATTTTTTACTTGATTTTTTGTAGGAATTCGACGCTTTAAAGCGATTTTACATCGTCGAAGAGAGCCAATTGGACCGACGGCTGCCTACAGACAGTGTCTCGACAAAACCACAGTTTTGGTTCTCAAGCGCCATATGGCAACTAACTTTCGTCAGCCTGCGATGAGACTCCAGCAGCAGTTGGATTGGATACTCACTTGGCGACGATGGTACCGTTGCGGTCGAAGGCGATGTCGGTGTTGTAGAAGAGGGCTCCGTCGTCGGGACAGCCGGTTCGGTTTGCGCACTCTTCGATCTCGGCGATGTTGATCACTGTGTACATCCGCGCCTCGCGCGTCGCGCAGGACAGGTTGCGCAGCACCTGCGTGTGGCGCAATTTGTTAATGGAGGTCACTGCATTCTTTCTGTGGAGCTACTCAGAGGTGACAAAGACAGATCAATACATCGGGCATATCGTTGAAATGTAGATATAATATCGATCCTCACACGCTCAGTTTCTACTACCAACAAATTAGCTCTTCAAAAGTATACGACAATCTATTAGTGGACTTAATATGGGTTGAGTCCACTCTTCGCCTCCGTATTGGCTTGAACTCCTCTAGAGATTCTCTCAAAGAGGTGCTTGAATGTCTGTGGAGGACTGGCAGCCCATACTTCCTCAAGAGCCTAAACCAGAGATGGTAGTGATGATGGATGCTGTGTTCTGGCAGTACTGACCTTACGAATTATCTTAGAAGAAAGATTAAGGAAAGGCAAACCTACGTTTCTAGCATTTGTAGACTTAGAGAAAGCTTTTGACAATGTTGACTGGAATACTCTCTTTCAAATTCTAAAGGTGGCAGGGGTAAAATACAGGGAGCGAAAGGCTAATTACAATTTGTATAGAAACCAGATGGCAGTTATAAGAGTCGAGGGGCATGAATGGGAAGCAGTGGTCGGGAAGGGAGTGAGACAGGATTGTAGCCTCTCCCCGATGTTATTCAATACGTAGATTGAGCAAGCAGTAAAGGAAACAAAAGAAAAATTCGGAGTAGGTATTAAAATCCAAGGAGAAGAAATAAAAACTTTGAGGTTCGACGATGACATTGTAATTCTGTCAGAGACAGCAAAGGACCTGCAAGAGCAACTGAATGGGATGGGCCGTGTCTTGAAAGGAGGATGTAAGATGAACATCAACAAAAGCAAAACGAGGATAATGGAATGTAGTCGAATTAAGTTGGGTGATGCTGAGGGAATTAGATTAGGAAATGAGACACTTAAAGTAGTAAAAGAGTTTTGCTATTTGGGGAGCAAAATAACTGATGATGGTCGAAGTAGAGAAGATATAAAATATAAACTGGCAACGGCAAGGAAAGCGTTTCTGAAGAAGAGAAATTTGTTAACATCGAGTATAGATTTAAGTGTTAGGAAGTCGTTTCTGAAAGTATTTGTATGGAGTGTAGCCATGTATGGAAGTGAAACATGGACGATAAATAGTTTGGACAAGAAGAGAATAGAAGCTTTCGAAATGTGGTGCTACAGAAGAATGCTGAAGATTAGATGGGTAGATCACATAACTAATGAGGAGGTATTGAATAGAATTGTGGAGAAGAGGAGTTTGTGGCACAACTTGACAAGAAGAAGGGGCCGGTTGGTAGGACATCAAGGGATCACCAATTTAGCATTGGAGGGCAGCGTAGAGGGTAAAAATCGTAGAGGGAGACCAAGAGATGCATACACTAAGCAGATTCAGAAGGGTGTAGGTTGCAGTAAGTACTGGGAGATGAAGAAGCTTGCACAGGATAGAGTAGCATGGAGAGGTGCATCAAACCAGTCTCGGGACTGAAGACCACAACTACAACAACAACTGTCCACAGACTATTTGCTACACAGATTCTGCTTTATAATAAAAAGGGTGCATTGTCATGCTGATACAAAGATCCATCGTTGTATACTGTACCCAACACACATTGCTGTAAAATGTGTCTACAGCCTTCCGCATTTTGCCTTTTCTTAAGCGTAATAAACAGTTAACACCCTAACCACAAAAAACATCCCCATATCTTAAGAGCACCTGGTACATACTTCAGTGCACTACACACGGTAGCAGGTAACGATCTGCAGGTATTCCTCAAACCCATACCCCTCCATCGGATTGTCAAGGGCACTGCGTGATTCATCATTTCAAATCATTCGTTTCCAGTCATCCAGTGTCCAGTGCCGTCGCTCTCGCGCTTTGTGTGGCTTATGACGAACTGCTCGACCACTTTACTCTAACCTTTTCGCTCCCTAAGTACAGTCACTGGGCTAGTTGGACTTCTGGTAGCACTTTGGAACTCACAAGTGATTCTTCTCGCCAATTTTTACAGCCACCATGTGCAACGCTCGACGGTCCCAGTTCATCAGTACATGGCGGCCGCCTGGTCTCTGTTTAGCTATGGTTCTTGATTCCTATGCCTGCTTCACTATCGCATCACCCACAGTCGATCTGGACAGTTTTACAAAGGATGAAATTTCCCTGTAGCACTTGTTACTCAGATGACATCCAATGACTAGTCCATGTTCGAAGTCATTGAGCACACCTGACCGACACATTCTGCTGTTGCTGATTCGCTACTGAATACACAATACTCCCTGCTTCTTTTTACACTGGCTGCTCCACCTGTCGTATATGGACGATTCCACTGCAGTTATGCTGTTCTGTGTACACGAGTAATGGACGGATAGCAGAAGGTAATAGTGTTTCTGCCCAAAAGAGAGAAATCTTGTCGCATAGTCTAGTGTGTATCATGTAATTATATTCGAAGGAAGGATGGAAGGAAGGAAAATTGTGTTTTTACATCCTGTTGACAGTGCAGTTATTAGAGATAGTGCACAAGCTCGGATTGAACAGGGCGATTCAGCTGCCCGCTACCTATGGGTTTTATGCAACCCGCAATGCCTTCAAAAGCCAAATGGTCTCCAAGACAAGTAAGCTTTTGCGAAAAACATATTATTTACAAAATTTTTGTACATGGCTGCACGTTCAGAGACCGTGAATAGTTACAATTAAAAGAAAACAGCCCTCAGTCACTAATTTTTAACGAATTAACCAGGTTTCGACACTGCTAGGAGTGTCTTTCTCAGAATTTAAACCAAAGAATGGTCTATAACATGGTCACAGAATTATGTCTAAAAACGTATGATACAAATTATAAGTACGGAATTATCGTGAAAGACTGGCAGTACTTATATTTCATTTATAAAATAATAAATATGCCAAAAGGGCATTAGTCACAAAGAATTTGAAGATAAAAATACTGTGATGGCGAGCCCCTAAGGGCCGCTCGTTACTTGCATGGTGCAGGTTGTAAACGGACTCAACCTGCACCGTGCGCGATAACTGTATCACTTGAATAAAGATAACAATACCAGCGGCTGTATTTGAATGCAATGTCGTTCATTTTATTGTATTTAATTTTTTGACACTTGCTACCAGTTTCGACCAAATGGCTTCATCTTCAGGCCCCATGCATAACCTGCCGTCATGGACTGTGCGGCTGGTCCCGGCGGAGGTTCGAGTCCTCCCTCGGGCATGGGTGTGTGTGTTTGTCCTTAGGATAATTTCGGTTAAGTAGTGTGTAAGCTTAGGGACTGATGACCTTAGCAGTTAAGTCCCATAGGATTTCACACACATTTGAACATTTTTCTATATGAAATATTGATAGTCAAATATTTGTTGCCCCTGGAATCCATTAGACAGGCAACCTGCAAGTGGTACTGGGTTTCAGGGCAGCGGTTTAGTAATGTAGATTGTATCTAAATTAGTATACATAACGTACGAGCGGTTCTAGGCGCTTCAGTCCGGAACCAGGCGGCTGCTACGGTCGCAGGTTCGAATCCTGCCTCGGGCATGGATGTGTGTGATGTCCTTAGGTTAGTCAGGTTTAAGTAGTTTTAAGTCAATGACCTCAGACGTTAAGTCCCATAGTGATTAGAACGATTTGAACCATTTTACATGTCACGAAATACATTAATATGCAAAGTGAGGCAACGTCAGGTACAACGCACACTGCAGCCGTGGCTCGTTACGGGAGCTAGCAGACAGCGGAGGCGTCCCAGATGGTGCCAGTTGCCCGTGCAGTGGCCCCGCTAACTCGGTGCGTTACTTGCGGCGGAGTAGCGGCTCCGCAGTTAGAGGGCGGCGGCAGAGGAGAGGGTGCGGAGACTCGGGGCTTTGAGCGACTGATTAGCGTCTAATTGCCTGCGAGTCAGAGTCGGCCGGTTAGCGGCCAAAACGCCGCGCCGTGCCAACCGCTCTCGCGCTGCATACCACTGCGGGCGACCGAGGTGGCTGCTCCGAGCCGCCGTTCGCTGCTTCACCTCTACTTTGCTCATCGCAAAAAGCTCAGCTAGAAACCACGTCACAGTTTCGATTTCTTATCATCGGCCCTCTTCTATTTCTCCAATAATTCATACACTAGCTTGCAAAACGTAACTTTCGCCCGATGAGTCACTGGCAAGTGACACAGTTCGATGAAACCTGGACCGTAGAAGAAAGAACTGCTACAGTATAGCACAGAAAGTAACTGAAAGAAACATGCCATGAGACGAACAGAAATGACAAGTAAAGTCACCGCGATTTGTGATTATGCCCTGGACATTGCAAAACGTGGGACATACACTACTGGTCATTAAAATTGCTACACCACGAATATGACGTGCTACAGACGTGAAATTTAACCGATAGGAAGAAGATGCTGTGATATGCAAATGATTAGTTTTTCAGAGCATTCACACAAGGTTGGCGCCGGTGGCGACACCTACAACGTGCTGACACGAGAAAAGTTTCCAACCGATTTCTCATACACAAACAGCAGTTGACCGGCGTTGCCTGGTGAAACGTTGTTGTGATGCCTCGTGTAAGGAGAAGAAATGCGTACCATCACGTTTCCGTCTTTCATAAACGTCGGATTGTAGCCTATAGCGATTGCGGTTTATCGTATCACGACATTGCTGCTCGCGTTGGTCGAGATCCAATGACTGTTAGCAGAATATGGAATCGGTGGGTTCGGGAGGGTAATACGGAACGCCGTGCTGGATCCCAACGGCTTCGTATCACTAGCAGTCGAGATGACAGGTATCTTATTCGCATGGCTTTAACGGATCGTGCAGCCACGTCTCGATCCCTGAGTCAACAAATGGGGACGTTTGCAAGACAACAACCATCTGCACGAACAGTTCGTTCGACGTTTGCAGCAGCATGGACTATCAGCTCGGAGACCATGGTTGCGGTTACCCATGACGCTGCATCACAGGCAGGAGCCCCAGCGATGGTGTATTCAACGACGAACCTGGCTACATGAATGGCAAAACGTCATTTTTTCGGATGAATCCAGGTTCTGTTACCAGCATCATGATGGTCGCATCCGTGTTTGGCGACATCGCTATGAACGCACAGGGGAAGCGTGTATTCGTCATCGCCATACTGGCGTATCACCCGGCGTGATGGTATGGGGTGCCATTGGTTACACGTACGGTCAGCCTATTGTCATTCATCTGTACAGACGTCCAAAAAGTAACAGTCTTTTCTTTTTCTTCTTCTTTATTCGTTATGCCCAGTTTATGGGCACGTTTGATCTTGTTAGCTTGCTCTGACAGCTTCCTTTTCTCATTCTCTCCCCAAACTCTCTTCAGGAGTTCGCAGCATTGTTTCTTGCGTTCTTCTGTCCACTATTTTCGTCTGGTATTTTTAGCTTCCTTTGCGAATTTGTAACTAGGATTTAAATGACTTAATGTCCTCTGATGGTGTCTTCTGTGGCGTCATTTCTAGTCCTGCTTATCTCTTCGGACCAAATTATCTTTACCTTTTTCGAATTTATTGTATTAAATATTTTTTAAATTAACCTAGTGTTGTCCATTCTATGGATGTGACAATACAACTTCAACAGTTTTCTACCTAACCAATCAGTGAACTTGTCTGTTGCTGTGTATGTGGAGCTTTTCTTTTAAAGCAGATACGACCATAATTTAATCTAAGAAATTCCTTTCTAATTGCATATCAATTTTCTAGTGGGTTCCTAGATATGTAGTTTGTGGGGTATACAATACTTCAGGAACAAAGCTGCCTTATAATGTCGAAGTTTTGCATTACTCCATGTTATTCTGTGTGCTTTCTTAAGTTTGCTGGTTCTTTCTAAATTGGCTAGTCCAGATGAATTCTCCAATATACTTAAAAGAAGACACTTATGAAGTTATCCCACACTCCGTGTGTAGTGGTGTATTTATGATACTTTGATCTAAGTTTTCCATCAAATGAGTCTTCTCATACAATATTTTTGATTCTATGATTGATTTCTTCAATAGTCATAGTGAAGGTAGATAGATCGTCAGCAAGAATTTGGCACCCCATTTTGATTCTCTGTCCCGAGGTCGTGATATTTGTACCCCTTCCTTCATTCTCTGATAACTTTGTCTAACACTATGTTAAACAGAAGCAGGGAGAGGCTACTTCGTTATTGAGCTCCTTCTGTTTCCTCTTGTTTTTGCTCGTTTGTATATTTTGTTGTATTTCGTCGTTGATTCTTAATTTTCAGAGCTCTGTGTTTCTTATTAGACTTAAATTTTTCGTTAAAATTCTTTTCTATAGTGTTTGTGATTTGTCCAATTTGTAATTCAGTGCTAGGCATTCACTTGCGTAGAGGCATTCTGATTTCACTACCATATTGTAATGCATTGCTTTTCAGTTCTTGATATGCCCTTTCCATTGTTAATATTTTTTGTTGCTGCTTTCACTACCATGTTGAAATGCATTGATTTTACACTTCTTGATATGCCCTTTCCATTGTTAATAGTTTTTGTTACCTTATATATCCCTTTCATTTTGTGCATCCTTTCAATTTTGAATATTTTGCTAGCCCATTTTCTTGAATTAAAGGTTGATTCAAATGAAGAGCAATAAGCCTGCTAAAAGTTTTACTGTCGACTTGCCAGTGATCATTTCTTGCAATGCGAGGAATACTCCTGCCAGCGCTTAGCAGCCTGCTGTTGCGTCACAGCAAAGGAAGCTGTTTAAGTGAAAAGATGGCCACTTCATCATTGAAACAGCAGTCTTTGCTACATTTGTGAGTAATGAAGCTGTTTAACCTGTATACAGACATGACGAAGTTAACTGTCAACCTCTTCGTCTTGTTAATGTCCGTCTTCATCTCACAGCTTTTGGTTTATTCTTCAACTCATGTGCTTTTTACTTCTGGATATAATTTTTTAACGAGACGACACACTGTTGTTTATTGACCAGAGCGTCCAAGCTATCATCGCAGTCAACCAGATCCTCTTTCTTCGCCGGCCTGAGTGGCCGAGCGGTTCTAGGCGCTACAGTCTGGAACCGCGCGACCGCTACGGTCGCAGGTCCGAATCCTGCCTCGGGCATGGATGTGTGTGATGTCCTTAGGTTAGTTAGGTTTAAGTAGTTCTAAGTTCTAGGGGACTGATGACCAATGCAGTTAAGTCCCATAGTGCTCAGAGCCACTTGAACCATTTGAACCTCTTTCTTCTTACTTTTCTTGGACTGGAAAGTATTCTCTCTTTCCTAGCATTTAATCCCAACTTGCGGGGTCTGCTGGTTAACCGGACATGGCATGTTAATTTGAAGGGGTAGCCAGATGTATCCCCCCCCCCCTCCCGGGAATGAATTAGTGTACCCCAACTGTCTGCAACTATAGTTGAATTCTTTTATCTTGGCGGCTCGCGCATGCCCGCCCAGACGCTGGAGATTGCTGCGTTGCCAGTTGCACACGACGCACGCGCCAATAGGAGCAGCGCCATAGTATAGCATAGTTCGCAAGCTTACGTGTAGGGGGGAGCGCGCAGTTCATGAAGTAAAGCCACCACGGCCGCATTAACCCTTTCGCTGCTACAAAGACGTGCTCCCTGCATTCCGCGCTGTGGGCGATTTTGTCACTGCACTGCTCGCCTGTGCAGACACACTGTGTTCCGACTGCTTTGACACTCTTTATCATTCGATTCCACAAAAAATATTTGGCTCAACAATTAGATTTTTACCTATCTTCTTGACTGATACCTTCCCCCATAAATGACTTAATTTTGTTTCGATGTTCAACGCAGTTATTATGCAGCATTAAATATAGTAAATCTTTGCACGAAATTTTGAAGAGTTTGCAGAGATAAAAGTCCATAGAGTATACTTTCCGTATGGTCGATTTTAGTTGCCACAATGTTGAGAATGAAATGTGGACAAGATACCTATATATTTCATTTAATTTAAGTACCACATAAATGTCGTATGCAATATTGAGAAATATTCCACATTTTGCGACTGTAACAAAAGTTTTACTTACACTGGGCACGTTTGGCTTTATTTTAAAGCACTTCAATCAATCAAAAGGAAGTAGACAAAATACATTAAACAAAACTGTGGACTTACAAAAACATTAGGACTTGAATATACCGTCTGTCAGTGAAGTGCTCAGAGCTATGTCAAATTTAATTTTGTGTGTGGCACACACAAACAGCATTTATTTGCTGAATCACTGATGAGCCAACACAAACGTTGAATATTGCGCTACCGCAGCACAAAACTACGAAAGGTTACTTGGCAATGGAGGACACAAAATACAGTCCTCTTATGATGCTTCAAAAGAGAGAAACGCGTCTGGTCTAAATAAGTCGCTTATTACAGTTGCAGAAGAGGGATATATTTCAATACCATTGGTAAAACTGCGACTGTGGAACAAAAACAAGAAATAGAACATGAATACCATTGTGTATGTGCCGTACCTTTCACCGATGGAAGTGCTTTAAAATAAAGCCAAACGCGCCGCGTGTATATAAAACTTTTATTACAGTGGCGAAAGACGGAATATTTCTCAATATTACATACGACACCTATGTGGTTCTTAAATTAAATGAGATATTGTTATACAGTAAATATTATATGAAATTTAGGTATCTTGTCCACATTTCATTCTCAACATTGTGGCAACTAAAATCGACCATACGAAAAGTATACGCTATGGACTTTTACCTCTGCAAACTCTTCAAAATTTCGTGCAATGGTTTACTACATTTAATGCTGCACATCAAAACAAAATTAAGTCATTTATGGGGGGAAGGTATCAGGCAAGAAGACGTGTAAAAATCAAATTTTTTGGCCAAATAGTTTTTGTGAAATCGAATGATAAGTGTGTCAAAGCAGTGGGAACACCATGTGTCTGCACACGCGAGAAGTGCAGTGATGACAAAATCGCGCACAGTGCGGAATGCGGGGAGCACGTGTCTGCAGCAGCGAAAAAGTTAATGGAGAGGCAAAGCACTAGAAATTTCATTCAAACGAATAAAATTCGTGAAGTAAGGCACTCCAATATTGTTTTTAAATAAAGAAAATATTTAGCACCACACAAGGTTTGAACTCATAACCAATCACTTGGCAGCCTAACAACTTAACCGTTCCGCTATCTCAGCTCATTGAACAGAGTATCTCTATAAGGACTCTAACACCTCACGCAACTACTTATATTGGTATGACTATGAATTACTCACGCTTCGTAGAAGTACAATAGGAAATAAACAATTACCGCTGTTCTTTATTGCGAAAAAGCAGTTCGTGAGATTCCTTGCTATCGCCTGAATTAGGAGTCTTATTGCTTGTTTGGTTTAATTAATTAATAGAATATGAAGCAATTTGTATAAAGAATGCTTTTTCCAAACTTTCTGTAAAAGAAAGTCTGCTATCAAGACATTGCTTTTGTTCTATTACTTTATTTATGACTGAACGTTCCTAAAACTGAACACACTCGTCCATGCTCTGCACTGCTGTCGAGATCTGGCAACGTCGGTCTCTGTTCATTGGCTGGCTGTGTTTTGTGACGTCAGATGCGCAGAACGAACCTAAACTCGGCCGCCAACATATATGACGCGCACTTTAGTGTAATCCATGGAATAGTGCGAATGTGTTCAGGTGTCTGCGAGCCGTGTAACTGAGGCGGAACGTGGCGACCAGTCCAGTATTTACCTAGCGGGATGTGGAAAACCGCCTAAAAACCACATCCGGACCGATTCGATCCGGGACCGGCGGGCCTACCGAAGTCCAGGAAGCAGCGCGTTAATGCTCTCGGTTACCATGGCGGGTTTGGACTAGTAAGTATTATTTATGAATAATTCGAATAATAGCTATTGTGTTGGAAAGACTGGCTGCCAATCATTTTACGAAGGGAATAATCGGGACTGACGCGGAGCTCGGCTGTCGACACAGCACGTGCAGCCATTGGTCTGACTGGAAGGTGTAGGATGGGCATGGCGTGTCCAGATCGTGTGTGTCCGGGCATGAGTGGTCCCATTTCTATGATTGTGCAGGCACTGTGCTTTTAACTTGCTACACCGTTAAGGGTGAGCGTTTAGTACTTTTTTCCGGAAACACCATCACTTTCAGAGTCTACTGACGTGTTCGACAACATGTTGATGAGCAGTCCTACGGCTTGTAACAGCATAGCGATAAATATAAATTCAGCAGATCCCTCGGCAGTTCAGTGATGGATAAATTGGTATACCATGCTGAACAACGTCCTCGGTACGCAGTACTGAAACGATAACCCTAATGTGCACCACCATGTGATGTCCTTAGGTCAGTTAGGTTTAATTAGTTCTAAGTTCTAGGCGACTGATGATCTCAGAAGTTAAGTCGCATAGTGCTCAGAGCGATTTGCACCACCGTTTTCCGCATGTCGCAGCTCACAGATATTAATGTAAGTGTTGGGAAACTCCAGTCGGAAGCTCTAAGCGTGGGAAAGAGCTCGCCTCATCTGATAGACAGCAGTACACGTTGGTACATGAGAGGACTACAGCACTTCGAAACCGAAGCTCACTGGCAAATTAATAGTCATCTAGTGTTTACTTTGGAGCGCTGTAGGTGGTGTAGGAGTGGTTCCAGGCTGTCATGTGACCCTCCCCCGATGATGGATGTCATGCCAGTGAAGTGTTGAGTATGTGTCAGTGGGGTGTATGGAGTAAGGGAAGTAAGATGGATCGACGTGGTGACGTCACAGAATGTCAGAAAGGAGTCGTCGTGTTTGTACTTGCGCAGTGAGGAAGTTGTCGGATTTGTTGACATATATATGCGGATTGTCCACCTTGTCTCGAAGGAATAGTGTACCACTCGCACGCCACGCAAAACAACGTAAAAACACTGGTTGTAAGGAGCTCTCAACCCACAGGGGCCGAAGACGATTGTCACTCCATATCAGTGACAACAATGACCGAGAGAGTGGTGAGATGACCACACGCCCCGCCATATCGCATCCAATGACGTCACTGGCAGAGGGTGACACGGCAGTCGGTCGTCTCCGATTGACCCGTCTAGAAACAGAACGAGGAACTTTGCCTCTGGTTTACTGCAGTAGAACTAAGCTTCTTATCAAAATCTCTTTCATATCAGCTTTCAAAATACTATACTACGAGTTATTACGCAGCAACGCCAGTACGGTAACTAAATAGAAAGCAGCAGGAAGTGGAGAATTTTGTGCGTGGCGCACTGCCGGTAACGTCACAGCAGCCTCCGCGGCAGACTGTGGCTAATAGCACTCCCCTCTCGTAGGCGAGTTTCCTAAACACTTTATGGACTACGAGCGTCACACTAACACTATTTCCGGTCCTACTCCGCCAGTCTGAAGTCAATTACGCCCGCTATTCTTGGCTTATAAAGAGGTTGCCTGGAACGAAAATACGCAGGCAGTCATCCTGCGGCTTCCGTCAGTTTCACGGCACAAAACCAGATCATAAAGCTTCAGTCAGAAGAAATTCAGCTCTAGGACACAAACAAGAAAAATTTTACGGACGTGTCCGCTAAATTAAATTGGTAATGTATGTACACTATTTGATCAAAAGTATCCGGGCATAGATATGTAATGCGGAACTGACCACTAGATGTCAATGAGAGGCGGACCCACCAATGTAAAAGGAGGATGGTAATGTTACGTTGCCACTAGAGAGTAACAGCAGAAGAGGTCGGTCAGAAGAGCTCGTTAACTTCGAACATGGGTTCCTCAATTGATGCTACCTGAGTAACAAATCCACCAGGGAAACTTCAACCCTTGTAAAGTACTCCAGGTCGACTGGTGGCGATGTGATTGCGAAGTACAATCGCCAAAGAACAATCAAAGCTAAACGGAGACCAGGTACGCTTTATGTACCGACTGACACAAACCGTCGAGTATCTCGGAAGTGGTTGTAAAAAAAACTTGAACTCAGTTGAAGGACTCACTCCTGAATATTAGACTCCCGCCAGCAGTCCAGCTGACACAGTGACTGCTCAATGGTCGAGCAGCTTCACACATTTCTGTAAATGTCAAGCGACGCTTCAGGTGGTATAAAGACAGATGTCACTGGACTGGAAACGAATGATTTGGGGTGATTAATCTCCCTTTACTATGTGGCAATCCGATGGAAAGGTTTTAGTTTGGCGGATGCCCGGGGAACATTACCTGCCATATGTGTAGCGCCAGCAGTGAGGTAAGGGGGAGATGGTGCTACGGTATGGAAGTGCACTTCGTGATTAGCGTGTAGTCGTCTTCTTGGGCTTAAGAAAATGCAAACGCTAAATGTTGAAGGATATGAACACGGCTAAAGGTGGAAGGATGTGAACACATTTTGCAGTGTTGTAAACTGTGTACAGTAGAGGAACAGTTCGGAGACGGTTAACTGTATCACTTGAATAAAGATAGCAATACCAGCGGCTGTATTTGAATCCAATGTCGTCTATTCTTTTTGACGCTTGCTACCAGTTTCGACCAAATGGCATCATCTTCAGGCCTCAAGTATAACCTGCCATCCGCAACGGTTTTCACGTGCAATGAACAGAATGGTCAGACCGTGCTGAGCTTGTTATTGCCAGGGAAGGTACGGAATCCAATTAATTTTGTCCTGTCCTGTCCAATTAATTTTGTCCTGTCCTGTCCACATGAAAACGGTTATGGATGGCAGTTTATACTTGCGGCCTGAAGATGACACCATTTGGTGTCGAAATTGGTAGCAGATGTTAAAAAGCATAAACGACGTTTGATTCAAATACAGCCCCTAGTTTTGTTAACATTATTCAAGTACTTCGTGTCCGGCTGCAGTCCCACTTTTCTTGATGGGCTACCGGAGATATACCTATACCAGTCTGACAAGGTATCCTTTTGTACGACAGTATTTGTGAGGCAAAGGTTCGTGGACAATAACGTTCCTGACATGGATTAGTCTGCCCAGAGTGACGATCTGAACCCAATGGAAGACCTTTGGGATGAGTTAGGACGTGGACCCCAGCGCCCAACTTGACTACCTTCTCTGGTTTAGGTTCTTGAGGAAGAATGTGCTGCTACACCTCTCCATACATTCTGACACCTCGTTGTAAGTGTCCTCAGGAGAACTTAAGCCACCACAAAGGCGAAATGCGGACACACTCCTTATTAATGTCCACTGAACTTTTGATCAGGTAGCGTATATCTAAGGGTATTCATAAGTGCAGCCTTAACTGAAGCTGGGAGGATGGCTTGCGAGTCACAAACACCCTTATGCGATGAGTGCCAAATAATTGACTCCCAGTGCCACAGATCTGTACATGAGACACAATTCGAAACATAGAAATGTACCAGAAAAAATGTGGCGGATACTATCGGCATGAACCCTTCGTTACAACAGACATCACCGAATCAGGGTGTCACTGGTTCCTCGCACCAAGAACCAAAAGCGCCACTTCGTTACTTGTAGAGACTGTGCACTACACAATACATAGCACATAGACCTAGACTACCTTGCAAATTTCAAGCACAGAATATTTCAGACTAAAACAAAATCCCAAGTACAGAAAATGAATACAGGACTGCATCGATACAACAGGCAGACCTTCAAAGTTTTCCGGACTTCTACCAGGTGATCGGAGAACGGGAGAGATAAAGAGAAACAAGAGCTGCATTGTACCCACCGAATCGCCGTGAATCATCAAAGGACTGTATTTAAAGAGGATTTTATCTTTTTTAGCAGGTCAAAAAATCACCTCGTCTTCTGGTAAAGATCTTTGCTTTGCGAAACTAGAAAAAAAATGTGAGGCTTATTTTTGTTAAGTTTTTAAAAAGTGTATTTTGGTTTATTTGGGTTGGAATGGGTTTTAGTTTTGTTCTCAAAGAATAATGCAGTTCCCAAAATTTTAATTTCGGGAAAGACTTTGTGGGTGCAATGTTTTTACTTCTCTACAAGTTAGATTTGGATAATAATCTAGGGATTCAAGAAGATTTCGAGAAAAGTTCTAGCACTTCTAGCAGAATTTAATTTTCAAGTTAAATTTTATTCGATTAGAAAAAGATGTTTCGTAGGAGATTCATGTTATTAAATGGTAGGGACGCTAAACTGGAGAAGGTCAAATTGAAAGAAAATAAATGGATTATTCGGTAAGAGTGTGTGCAAGATTCGGTTCCTGTTGTCGAACACAGCTTTAACGCGTCAGGAAATTTCGAAACTGTCCTCAATTCGCTGCCAAGTCAAAAATTCAGTCTTGAATATAAAATGAGTTCAGCAAATTTTGTGGGAGGTCTCCCATTGGCTGTAACACATGTACAGCGTGGGCAAAATACACTAAAAAGAAGGAAGATGCACCAAGAAAGAATTATCAAAGTGAGATGGAAATCGATGGCTGTGATGACATATCCAGACAAACAAATGATTGCAGTTTCAGAAAACTGGATGATTCATTCAAGAGAAAGGTCTTCACAAATTGAGCAAGTCAGTAACGTGTTGTCAACCTCTGGCCTGTATGCAAACAATTATTCAGTTTGGCATTGTCGAATGTCCCCCAGAAGGATATCGTGCCAAAGTCTGTCCAACTGGTAAGTTAGATAGTCAAGATACAGAGCTGATTGGTGGGCGCTACCCATGAGGCTTCAAACGTTCTCAACTGGGAAGAGATTCGGCGACGTTGCTGGCCAAGCAAGGGTTTGGCAGTCACAAAGACAAGCAGCAGAAATTCTCATCCTGGTTGCGGAGGATGTAAGTTGGAATGTCTGTTTTAAGGCAAATGAATTATTTTTCGGGTCAGTTATAGTGTGCCCAGCACACCTGCTTGCTGAATGCTCCTTGACAAATATTCTGTCTAATTATGTCAGTTCCTTTTAAAAAATAAATGCGGGTGACATTTTTAAAACATATTATGTGGTGCTACAGAAGAATGCTGAAGATAAGGTGGGTAGATCACGTAACTAATGAGGAGGTATTGAATAGGATTGGGGAGAAGAGAAGTTTGTGGCACAACTTGACTAGAAGAAGGGATCGGTTGGTAGGACATGTTCTGAGGCATCAAGGCATCACCAATTTAGTATTGGAGGGCAGCGTGGAGGGTAAAAATCGTCGAGGGAGACCGAGAGATGAATACACTAAACAGATTCAGAAGGATGTAGGTTGCAGTAGGTACTGGGAGATGATGAAGCTTGCACAGGATAGAGTAGCATGGAGAGCTGCATCAAACCAGTCTCAGGACTGAAGACCACAACAACAACAACATGTTACTTCCAGGTTACATTTGAAGATAATCTATAATAAAATATTATTTTAGCGTTTTTAGCACTAACAGATTATATTCGTCTTGATTTTCGAACCGTTATAATCTGAGGAACACAATCAACATTACTCAATACAATAAAAGTACTTGTCATTGTTAACTTTCATTAGCTCCATTCGTACCACGTGGAAAGACCGTTGTTCACGAATGAAACGTCTTCCCGCAGCAAATGCATATAAACGTTTTGGACTACTACCAAAATAATTCCGTGAATACAGTTAACCTGACCAAGTGACCAAGACTTTCTTACTTTGGTTTTCAATAAGTGGACATAGTAAGGTAGTCACTGTTCCAGATTTTTTTCATCGCCCTAATTACCGTTGCCGGTTGCTGGGAGCGAAGACAAGTTTATCAGTTTAAAAAGAAAACTGCCTGGTATTATAAATGTATAACATTTGTATCTGGACAGGACAAAATTTCGCCACGTGAGTCTGTGCCACAGAGTACAATGTCGTAATATACCGGCTTTGAGGAGGTAGCTGTAAAGCGTAGCTCTGCAACATTTGGTGGAAGAGAAAAAAAGTATTGGAGTATGTAAATACTCAAATAGACAGTCTGTAGCGGGATCCTAACAGCGCAGGGTCCGAAAGACTACCATGTGGTTCGTGCGCAGTGTGGGTAAACCGCTTCCAGTGACACCAGGGCTAGCGTAGCTCTCAGTGTCCATATACACTATCTAATCAAAGGTATCCAGGCAGCTCTGTGTAATGCTGAACTGACTGCTAAATATCACGTAATGCGGACCCGCCAGTATATAAAAGGAGGCGGGGAGCGTGGCAGTGTCACTGACGCAAACGTGCCATCCATCACCACTGTCATTCGGAACAGAACGCAATCATTTTAAGACAAAACAGAAAACTAACCACTCTACCTCATTTCATCACTAGATTAATTACGAAATTCCAAGGAACATAACCTCTCGTCACATCAGAGCACAAAAAACCACACCAAATCTCACACTAAACATAGAACAATAACACATTTGCAAGGACACTTACACATGTTAGTAAACCCTTTCACTTCGCATCCCCTACCGTAGACAGAAGGCATTAGTAAAAATCCACCGCACCTTCAGTAAAACAATAAATTGGTAGCCAAGATTGCAGGAACTCTTTTTATTCCATGATTACCGGTTTTGACGAAACTAAAGCCGCTAACATCCGATCTTAGGACACATACAAGTTACAACATCAAGGCAAACAATGGTGATGTTAATAGTTGCCTGTAACACGCAGGCCTTACAAAATTGTCGTAAGTAGCACATAGGCGTCCAAGAGAGAGGACATTCTAAAAGTTAAGCGTCTCCACCACATACAAGCGCAAGCTAGGTACTGTCCTAAGATCCGATGATGGCGACTTTAGTTTCGCCATAACCGGTAATCATGGAATAAAAATAATTCCTGCGATCTTGGCTACCAGTTTATTGTTTTACAAGCACCTAGATCGCTCCCACGTGGGCACAATGTGCTCCCTACAAAGTACCTTCAGTAAAAATGGGCTTCAAAACGCACTCATGCAAGCAGCTGAGCGGTGGCAGTAGAGAAGCAGTAACTGTACAGTGGTTCGGTTAGAAGAACTCAATGACTTAGAAAGTAGACTAGTTACTGGATGTCATGTATATAAAGAATCCATCCGGGACATTTCAACCATTCTATAACAGCCCACGTCTACAACTGTTGCTGATGTGATACGGAAAAGCAGCATCTGTGAGCAATGGTTTGTGGACAACAAAATTCCTGAAATGGACTGGCAGAGTCCTAACAAGTACCGAATGCGACATCTTTGGGATGAGTCAGAATGTCAACTTCGCTTCCAACTCCAGCGCCGAACTTCATTACATTCTTTGGTCATGCCTCCACTGATATTCATATACTTCTTTGAAAGTGACCACAGGAAAGTTCAAGCTAGTTGAAGGCACCGTAAAGATGACGTGTGGACACAGTCTACACTACTGGCCATTAAAATTGCTACACCAAGGAGAAATGCAGATGATAAACGGGTATTCACTGGACTAAGATATTATACTAGAACTGACATGTGACTAGTTTTTCACGCAATTTGGGTGCATAGATCCTGAGAAATCAGTCCCAGAACAACCACCTCTGGCTGTGATAACGGTCTTGATACGCCTAGGTATTGAGTCAAACAGAGCTTGGATGGCGTGCACAGGTACAGGTGCCCATGCAACTTCAACACGATACCACAGTTCATCAAGAGGTGACTGGTGTATTGTGACGAGCCAGTTGCTCGGACACCATTGACCAGACGTTTTCAATTGGTGAGAGATCTGGAGAATGTGCTGGCCAGGGCTTCTGTATCCAGAAAGGCCCGTACAAGACCTGCAACATGCGGTCGTGCAATATCCTGCTGAAATGTAGGGTTTCACAGGAATCGAATGAAGGGTAGAGCCACAGGTCGTAGCACATCTGAAATGTAACGTCCACTGTTCAATGTGCCGACAATGCGAACAAGAGTTGACCGAGACGTGTAACCAATGGCACCCCATACCATCAAGCCGGGTGATACGCCAGGATGGCGATGGCGAATACACGCTTCCAATGTGCGTTCACCGCGATGTCGCCAAACACGGATGCGACCATCATGATGCTGTAAACAGAACCTGGATTCATCCGAAAAAATGACGTTATGCCATTCGTGCACCCAGGTTCGTCATTGAGTACACCATCGCAGGCGCTCGTGTCTGTGATGCAGCGTCAAGGGTAACCGCAGCATGGTCTCCGAGCTGATAGTCCATGCGGCTGGAAACGTCGTCGAACTGTTCGTGCAGATGCAAACGTCCCCATATGTTGACTCTGGGATCGAGACGTAACAGACATGTGGATAAGATGCCTGTCATCTCGACTGCTAGTGATACGAGGCCGTTCTGATCCAGCACTGCGTTCCGTTTTACCCTCCTGAACCCACAGATTCCATATTCTGCTAACAGTCATTGGATCTCGACCAACGCGAGCAGCACTGTCGCGATACAATAAACCGCAATCGCGATAGGCTACAATCCGATCTTAATCAAAGTCGGAAACGTGATGGTACGCATTTCTCCTCCTTACACGAGTCATCAAAACAACGTTTCACCAGGCAACGCCGGTCAACTGGTGTTTGTGTATGAGAAATCGGTTGTAAACTTTCCTCATGTCAGCACGTTGTAGGTGTCGCCACCGGCGCCAACCTTGTGTGAATGCTCTGAAAAGCTAATAATTTGCATATCACAGCATCTTCTTCCTGTCGGTTAAATTTCGCGTCTGTAGCACGTCATCGTCGTGGTGTAGCATTTTTAATGGCCAGTAGTGTATATTAATGTTCGCTAATACGTGTCCGATACTTTTGATCAGATATATACGTCTGAGGATAACATTTACTTGGACTCTGTTGCAAACAAAAAGCGAGGCTTTACCTGGGCAGCGGTGTCATCATCGCACGGGTTGTTCTGCGGCTCTGGGATTGGCGTCAGCACCTTGCGCAGCTGCTCTCGTGTCGGCGGCAGGTTCATCGAAGTCAGCCCGCACTCGGGGAACACGATGATGTCGGCGCTCTGGAACCACAACACCAAGCTATATATGTGTAGCACGTAGTCTGGCCAGTTGATAACTGCTAGTTCTGAAATATGCTACTGGGCGATACGAAAAGTTGCCGAAGTGTCCTCATCGTTGAACTGTTACTTTTGTATATTATCCTTACCTGCTTACCAGTTTGTTGAACAGTAACAGCATATACGGGTCCTGCATCCTCAGAGAACTCAATCTACGAGTATTAATAAGAAACGCGACACAACACGTCAGAATAACTGTTGTGTAGTTTCATTTCTGACTTCGTTTTCTAAAATAGTCAGGAAAGTAATGCACTGATTATTAGTGCCCCACATAATTAGAAAAAAAGTTACATGTTTTATTGCTATTTCGGTTCCACTCACATTTAACACTCACTCACTAAATATTACTAACCTTAAATAGCAAACTATCGCCAGTTAGCATTTTTTACGATCCATCAAAGGCGTTTGATTGAGCATAGAATAATACTCTTCTTTGAAAAGCTTAAATTCAATGGAATTAATGGTATTACAAAAAACTGATTTGAATCGAACCAGAAAAAAAGCAATGTAAGTCGCGGTACAGGCTGGAAGAAAAGAAAATTTTGTTAATGGGAAGGAATCACGAATGGAGCTCCACATCGTTCAGATTTGGTTCTCTCGTACTATGAGGGTGAGTCAAATGTAAACCTTAAATATTTTCTAAAATATTATTTATTGTGCAGAAGTGGTACAAAGCTGTATCACTTTTCAACATGATCTCGCCCACGCTCAGTAGAAGTCCTCCAGTGCTTATAAACTGCATAAATTCCTTTAGAAAAAAAATTCTTTTGGTAGTCCGCGCAACCACTCATGCACCGCGTGGCGTACCTCTTCATCAGAACGGAACTTCTTTCCTCCCATTGCATCATTCAGTGTCACTCGGCGGTTTTCCTTCACTATGGCTTCAACTGCTGCAACGTTCTGTGGAGTCACAACTCGTTGTGCCTGACCTGAAGTGACACCATTTGTGAACTTCCTACTCCATTCGTAGACTTGCTGCACTGACAAACATGCATCACCGCACTGAACCTTTATTCGTCGACGAATTTCAACAGATTTTCACTACGCAAAAGCCCAATAACAAAACGCTGTTCTTCCCTCGTGCAAGTCGCAAGTGAGGCGGCCATCTTTATACTGATACTGCGATGGTATGTGTGCATCGGCACTATGCTGCCACTTACAGGGCATTCTGCACACTGTTTGTAGCACTCTTACCAACTTACAGGATAACAGCGCAAAATTTCGATTTGTTATTACAAATCTAAGATTTTCATTTCACTCACCCTCGTACTTATACGTAATGGTTACCTTCCACTTAACACACACTAAGCGGGGTTACTAATTTATGCAGGTAAAGCAAATATTATAATTATGGCAATTGCAGAAATAACAACAGAATAAATTTTTAACAATTTTCAAAAAATTGTAAGTGGTTCTCTATGAATGGGCTCTCCCTTAATTTCAGAAAAACACTGTGAGCTCAGTTTTGTACAACAAACAAAATAACACGAATGTACTACATGGGACGTCAACTGGCACCACACCAGAAAATGTTCAGGCAGTGAAGGATCTCTTTCTGCAAGACTGCAGACATACCATGCACGACCTCAGCATCATCTTGCGCATAAGTTGTGGTACATGTGAATGTATTCTGCAGGAAGAACTGAACATGAGAAGGGTTGCGGCGAAGTTTATTCTGCGACTGCTTCAAGACGGTCAGAAGCAACATCATTTGGACTTCTGTACGAATCTTAAACAACTGCTTCGAGACGATCCAAACTCTCTTTCAGAAGTTTTAACCGGTGATGCATGTCGTGTTTACGGCTATGACCCTGAAACTACCAGCAATCGTCACATCGGAGGAGTTCTTCTTTACTTCAGCCAAAGAAAGCTCAACAAATCGAGAGTAATATTCATTCATTCATTTCCGTGTCCCGTCAGCATTTCCAAAAATAGCAGCTGCGATAGCTTTGTCATTTCCTTCGTAAACATCTTGTATTGTGCACGGGTTGTCCAGGAGGGGGCTTGGATCTTCTTCAGTCCCGCAGTCGCAAAAGGTGTCAGCGCTCGCTGGAAGGATTCCCCATTTCTTCAGGTTGGTCTTGCATTGGGGGAGGCCCACTCTTTGGCGGTTTAGGGACCTCCATACAGGGTACTGTAGGTTTGCGCCAGGAGCTAGTTCTTCTTTTGGTGAGACGTCTAAGGGCAGAGAGCTCTTCCATGTTGCAAGACGAATTGCCTCTGGTGCTCCCTCCAGTGGTGCAGTCCTAGCAAGGAAACTCTTGCGGGATTTAAGGCGGGATCTTGCTGCCTGATGACCATACAGAGGGTGTCGGCGGTCATTCTCCTGCTTTGTTCTCTCATTGTCTGCAACAGTGGCCCTCCGGATAGAGTAATATTAAATCACCGTTTCTTTTCCTTAGTGTCTGTTTTAACTTGAGACAACTATTTATCTCGAAAAAGACACATCATTTGGAAAAAAACGTTCTACGTGCAAAGTTAATTTTAGTGGAGGAGACATCTGTCTGTGTTACAAATGGCCACCTCCTAACCATCTCTCCTGCGTGGGCAGGGTCAACATTGTATTTTCAAACGGGATCAGCCCGTTTTTATTGAATATTCAGATTCTGTGCCAAAGATACGTACGGTCCACTCAACTCATCCTTTTCCATTCGTCGAAGATGGTCCTGTAATCGCCAAATATCAAGGGTCCCGTTTTTTGCAATTGAGAACTGACGGATATGATTTTACAATTCATTTACGATGTACATGTACAGCTTTGTGTTCTAGCGGTTGATACAAATGTTCAGACGTTACTTGAGTATTACAAATGTGATTGTACAGTACAAGTAATTTGGCCAGCCACTATTTCTGGCCATATGTTACTTGTATGGTAAAGCAGTTTTCTGCTGCCTGCGGGATTGATTGTAGTAAGTCCCCAAACCATCGGAATGCTTGATTTTGGTGGCCGCCCTCACATCCCGTCTGCAGGAGTGACTGATTTCGGTGAGTATTTCTATCCAACTGGCGTAACTCTCGCGTTGGCCACTACGCGCTACCTGTGGAATACAAACCACAATCATTCTAATAAGGTAAAATCCCCATAAAGTGATAGTGATAGGCGAACCGCCATGGATACTCCCCGAAATCAAGTATCCCGATGCTGAGAGGCAAAGGGACTCGCCGAAATCACGGATCCCAATGGTGAGAGGCAAGAGGAATCACGGATATGAAGCATCCCGATGGGCAGCTATTACATCCTCATAGTTGTTCCTGGATCAAACTAAAAGTAGATTCTAAACAGACATCGAAACAGCTAACCATATTTTACTGTACAATCAAATTCGCTACACTAAACTTCGAACGTAGACAGCACAGTCAGAACACAAAGGTTTACATTTACATCGTAAGTGAAATGTAGAATCAGATGCGTCGGTTCTTAATTGCAAAAACAAACACACTTGACATTTGCAGAATGAGATTTTCACTCTGCAGCGGAGTCGATATGAAACTTCATGGCAGATTAAAACTGTGTGCCGGACCGAGACTCGAACTCGGGACCTTTGCCTTTCGCGGGCAACTGCTCTACCAACTGAGCTACCCAAGCACGACTCACGCCCCGTCCTCACAGCTTTACTTCTGCCAGTACCTCGTCTCCTACCTTCCAATATTAACAGAAGCTCTCCTGCGAACCTTGCAGAACTAACACTCCTGAAAGAAAGGAAAGCTTCTGTTAACTTTGGAAGGTAGGAGACGAGGTACTGGCAGAAGTAAAGCTGTGAGGACGGGGCGTGAGTCGTGCTTGGGTAGCTCAGTTGGTAGAGCAGTTGCCCGCGAAAGGCAAAGGTCCCGAGATCGAGTCTCGGTCCAGCACACAGTTTTAATATGCCAGGAAGTTTCACACTTGACATTTATCAATTACAGTGCCGCCTACCACAAAGGGAAAACAATGGTGTGAGTAAACTGCGGGTATTTTGGTTGGTGTAGAGTCAGACTATGCAAGAAAAATGGAGATGGGGAGAGGGTTCCCATTTGCAAATACAAAGTTGACCCCACCCGCACAGGAAGGGTGGTCAGGAGATGGCTAGTATATTGACGGGATTGTTCGTAAACAGTTCACCCTCCTTGTCAGACAGTAAATAAAGACTTTTGTCGCGATGTTCTAAGACGATTGAGGGAGGATGTAATGGGAAAACGTCCACGAACATCTGAGTACTCCTCCACGACAATGCAGACACGATGTCCTCTTTACTAATGTTAACTTTTCATGTAGAACATTTTTTTCTGAAGATGCGTCATTTTAGAGATATTTTGCTGTCTCAAGTTAAAACACACATCCTGTATATTAACGGTGCTGCTCGTAAAGAGTTCACCCTCATGATCAGACAGTAAATAAAGAGTTCTACCGTGATTTTCTTAGACGCGTGAAGGAAGGCGTGAAGAGAAAACGTCCATGAACGACTGGGTACTCCGCAACGGCGATGCACAGTCGAATACAGCCTATTCAGGATTTTTCTTACTAAGAACAAGGTGACAGTTGTTTCCCATCTGTTGTACCCAGTAGATTTAGTTATCGTGTGATAGCTTCTTCTCCCCATGAAGGAGTGAAGGTTCGGTACAGTGGAGGAGATTCGAGTGGAATCGGAGGGGGCACCAAACATCTGAACAGGGTGAGAAAAACGTCAAGACCGTTGTGTTCACCCTCCAAGAAGGTGACCGTACAGAAAAGCTCGGGATATGACGTAATAATTTTAATTAATTCATTTTGAGAATTTTTGATAACCATCTCGTACAGTAGATTCCGCACGCAGGTTCTTGCTTTCTCCGTCCTGGTCTAGCTCTGGATGCTAGGAAGCAGGAAGGTTTGGATTCAATGAAGAGGTCATTAAGAGGTGGAGCACTCGCTCGGGTTTGCGCGACATGGTGAAGGCAAACGTCCGCGCCTTTCCTTAGAAATTTGCCGTGAGCTACGTAGGGAAATCAGTCCATCCACGAGCCGAGACTCACCTGGTCGCGGGCTTGACGCATGAAGCGGATGTAGCGCTCGCAGTTGGCGCCAATCACGAGCTGAGGGTCTTCCTTGGTGGGGTCTCCCAGCGCGGGGTACTCCACCACCGCGGCCACGTACTGCATGCGCCGGTCACCTCCCTGCGACTCATCGTCGCCCGCTGGGTACGCCTGCAGCAGCGAGAACACTCGTTGTTACCTTCCACAACAGCAAACAGCGTGCACACAGCAAACTTCCCTTCTCGGGCCTGTGTGAACAGCAAAGTTAATGAATGTGCAACTGCTCGCTCGCCGAAAGATCTGTACCTCAGGACTGGAAAGTTGGACAGGTCACACTAATACACTAATACACCAAGCGAGGCGTCGTTTGGCATTTACCGGCGTGATGTGTGGCTTACGAGCAGCCGTTTGACTATGAAATCCAAGTTTTCTCATCTCCCGCCTAACTGTCATAGTACTCGCAGTAGATGCAATTTGGAATTCCTGTGTGATGGTCTGGATAGATGTCTGCCTATTACACATTACGACCCTCTTCAACTGTCGACGGTATCTGTCAGTCAACAATTCACGCTGTGTCCATTCACGTCTTCACTTCACTATCACATCAGAAACAGTGGACCTAGGAATGTTTAGGAGTGTGGAAATCTCTCGTGCATACGTATGAGACAAGTGACACCCAATCGCCCGATCACGTTCGAAGTCCGTGCTCCATTCTGCCCTTTCACGGTGTCTAATGACTACTGAGGTCGCTGATATGGAGTACCTGGCAGTAGGTGGCAGCACAATGCACCTAATATGAAAAACGTATGTTTTTGGGGTGTCCGGATAGTTTTGATCACATAGTGTATCATATAAGTAGGAAAGATTAACGGCGCTCCTTGGAAGAGAAGGTAAATTTGAGTGACATACCCATAATTTTAATGAAGTGCTATAAACTCGGGATAATAACTGAGTCATTAATTTTGTTATCACTTCAGGTTGCAAATGATAGCGTCCAAAAGAGAGGATGCAGGTAGAGGTCTGCGCGGATGCAGATATCCGCGGATATATCCGCGGATATCCGCGGTATTTGTTACTTGGCGGATAAAATCGCGACCGGCACGGATATCCGCATGTCATCTGCGGATAATGAGCAAGGCATCTGCCCAGTACGTATGTTACAATGTTAGTTGAAAACTTCAAGTCTGTTGACATTCTTGGAATCTCGCAGGGCCTGGGTAGAGCGGATGTCTGTTGTCCTCAGCCCCAGGTTACGACCGACGTAGCTGTACCCAAGCGACCTGCGCCTAATCTGTTTCCGCGACCGTGTCTTTTGTGTGGCCTGTGAAGTGCTCTCTGGGTGGCAAACCTGCCCACTGTCTACCAGACAGGTGCCCGTTGCAATTTTCCGCTGCCTTCAGTTAGCGCTTTGTAGTGACCGAGTGACAACGTGCATCGTAGCAAATATCAGTGAGAGTTCTTTCTTCAAATGAACACCATATCGATGGATACAATTTCGTGTAAGGTGAAAAAAGGTGATTTTACATTAGTGAATGAAAACAAATTGAAATCGCCAATTTGGAAAATATTCGGATACGTAATTGATGGCAACTAAAAGATAAAAGATATAGTGGCTTTTTTTGCATGTAAAAAAGTATATTATTACACTGGACACAAAAGTGGAACTTCAAATTTGCTAAAACGTTCGTGTGAGGCTGTACAAAGTAGCATAATTACTTATTTAAATACCAAGAGAGACGTGAAATTTCCTGACAGAAAAACTTATCAATCTTGTCAGCAAAGACATTTTACCATTCGAAGTTGCGTGTGGATCTGGGTTTCTCGAGACGGAACAGTTTCTCATCGATGTGGGGGCTAAGTACGGTGCAGTGAGTGCTAAGGAAATGCTATCTCATCCAACCACCATATCCAGAAATTTGAAGGAAACGGCCAATCGTCTGCGTGAAACTGTCTCCGCAGAAGTGAAGAATATATCCAGAGATATAGGTGGAGCACTAACTGTCGATTTATGGACTGATTCGTACCGTAAAATAAACTATATGGGAGTGACTGCACATGATGTTAATTATGAAGAAGTGAAACTTAAGGATCGAGTGTTGTGCACCAGAAATTTTGAGAGTGAGATTAAAAAAAAAAAAAAAAAAAAAAACAGGAGAAAACATTAAACTTGAATTAATTAAGATACTACGGTCGTTCGATTTATTCAGTGCTGTGAATAACATCATGTTCGTTACGGATAGAGGTCCCAATTTAGTGGCAGCACTCCGCCAATACAAGAGGCTCTCGTGCTCAGCACACATTCTTAATACTGTGCTGGAGCACACGACTCGAGGAGTCGCGAATGATGAGAAGAGTGACGTGCAGCGACTAATAAATTCCTGTCGAGCTATCACGACTTTTTTAAAAAGATATGGTCTTCAGAATCGCCTTCAGAAGTCATTGAAAGGAGATATAGACACACGATGGAACAGCAAATTGGATATGTTTGAGTCTATTAATTCACTATGGTTTGAAGTTCTGTCAATTTTGTCACAGAAGAATCAAGATAATTTGATTGATTCTATAGACCAGAGGATCGCGGAAGATATAATAATCTTTCTGACACCATTTAAAATAGCTTCTTGTGATCTCGAAGCCTCCAAAACCCCTACGCTCTATTTATGTGTGTTTTGTAAGTTAAAACTTCTCTCCTTCCTTGAAAAAAAAAAATGATGGCGACAGCACATTTCTGATAGATTTAAAGAATACAGCCAAATCTATTTTAATCAGCAAATGGGACATAACAGTAACCCATAAACTTGCAACGTTTTTGAATCCAAAATATAAAAACCTAAAATTTCTTAGCAGTGCCGAAAAAGATGAAGTTGTAATGGAAGCGAAAATTTACGTTGCGAGAAATTGCCCACAGTTAAAAGATAAAGAGGAAACAACATATGGAATAACAGAAGATGAATCGACGAGAGACCTTGACTTTGAGTCAGATGAAATTCTCAGATATACGAACGATAAAGTCCAATTTTCGGAAGGAATCGACCTGATAGCTTGGTGGCATGGACGTGAAAACGTCTATCCGCGTCTTTCCAAACTCGCATACTTCGTGCACTGCATTCCAGCGTCCAGCGCGCCATCTGAGAGAAGCCTCTCTACTGCGGGACAAATAATGCAGGACCGACGCACGTCTTTGAAGCCACAGACGATGTTCCTGCATAGTAATCTTCCAAAGTAAAAAGGTACTTGTACAGCTTCTCTTACTTCACTGTATTTTTTGGGCTTATCTGAATTAGTTACAATTTTTTTCATCTGATTCTTTCTTTTACAGACTTTGAATCAGAAGCAAGCAGAAGATGAAAATACTTAATCTGCAGCCAGTGAGTTTTTGTTGTAATATTTGTAATAGAGAATTTCATCGACATATTGTTAGTATTTTTACTATTCCCAACACGAACATTTAAGTAGCATTAGGTAAAAGAAGGAAATATTTAACAAGCAATTTGTTTTGTTGTAATTTTCATATTAAAGAGCTCAATTTTAAGTTTTTAATCTTCGCAACAAGAACATTCAACAACTAATACGTCAGTATTATTAAACTAGGCAATGATGATCTCATAAGTGCCTACCTAAATTTTAGCGTGCACTACAGTAACATTTACAGCCGCCGAGCATTGTCGCACTTTGTGAACAGTGAAACAGCCCGGCCGGAGCGGTGGCATGGCGGGCCCTGTAATCAATTACAAGTTGGACTTCAAACTACGGCTCACGACCACCAACGAGCTGTGACTGCGATAGCCCGTGAAAGATTATTCTGATCACATTGAAAACTTACAAAATATTCAAATCATCCAAAATAATAATGTGTCTTTTAATTTACCAGCCAATTAATAAAGATAAGGGCTGAAATTCGTAACAAAATTGAACATTTTACTGTAACTCGGTATTGCTTAACGGGGAACAGTGCCTAACATTTGAAGTTATGGGACAGTGGTTTTTATATAGACCTTGAAATCGTTTGCAGTTCCATTAAACTCTGAAAAAAATTATTTTTTAACATTGAAAGTATTAACTGCGAAATCTACTGCAAATTTTTTCTTAGTAATTTAGACAATGTTGAGGATGTTTTAAAGTGTGAAAAACTTTGTTTAATTGAGAATGAAACAGACATTTCATTTATCGCTAGGTCTTAATTCGATAAATCAGCCAAAAGGTGAGGTTCGAGATTTCAATCGTATTTTTAGCTAAAGGTAAACGGACTCCTAATTTCTATAACCACTGATTTTGTTGTCACTCTTCGGAAGACGAGTTATTCCTTCCAGACAACGTCAATTACTGCTGGCAGTTTAACTTTTTCACAGTTGCGCCAGCGTTTTGCAGTATAGGTCTAATAATGTAAATATTTTCACCTGGAAATGACGAGGACTGAACGCGTAAGCTATAATATAATCATCAGCTGACATGAATGGCGTCAAAATTCGACACATCCAAGCAGTGAGTACAAAAAAACTGTCGGTAAATGTCGCAATGTGCTAGTAACAGTTTAAAACCATCGTCATTTTCAGCTGACTTGGCGCAAGAGCAGCGAAATATAACGGTTTCTATACACGTATTTTCATCATTTAATACTATTACATTGAATTCTTTTTTTAAAATAGCGTTTCCAATCTCACGAGATCCTAGCCGCTACTGTGTAAGCTCCGGAGCGCCAATGCTTTCCTGTTTGGAATGGTCTGCTTTAGAGTAGGTATAGAGCATTTCCTGTGATTTAAGAAGTCAAAAGTAGTTAAGTTGTCGCAGAAATGGCACCCTAACAATAACTATGTCATTACATACCATAATTCTAAGTACTACTGTCTATTACTATTAATTACTCATTCAAAACCTAAATATATGCGGTTGCGGATTAGGATCTTGCGGATGTGGTGCGGATGAGGATTGCACTTTTCTTATCCGTGCAGACCTCTAGATGCAGGGAAGCCATCAGCTTCTGACTTTTCGCTCCGCTGTCACCACGCCTGTCTCCTTCGCCTTCGCAATCTTTGCTGTGGCTAATGAGATCGATTTCTGTCGCAGCCTCAGTCCCATATCGATCGTAATCTCCAAGTCCTTCATCTACATTAGAATTTTACAGCCTTTGTTTGAAGTCTACTTTTGTTACAGCAAATAACAGCAGTGAAAAACGAGAATATTGTTTATTTCAGAAACAGGTTATTTTGAGGGGTTTCAACACTCAGGTTAAACTGGAGACGAAAAGAACCGCTCTAACCGAAAACCGATAGCTGCAGCGATAACCACCACCGCTACTTGCCCGTAGACCTCGGCTTTGTCAGTGAAAAATCTTGTAGTGCTGCTGAATCTGACAAATTGTGTATGTATGTTGAGAACATCATAGGTCCTATTACGAGCCCTTGTGGCATAACTGATGTTACTTTCGTTTCTGTAGAACTACTGCCATCCAGTGTAACACATTGGTTCTACTAGTCAAATATTCACAGAGACAATCACATATTTGGAAAGATACTTAGTATTAACGTATTTTGGTCAGTAGTCGACGATGTGGGAAGTGTCGAACTCGTTCAGAAACTCTAAGAAGACAGAATTTACTTGTTCGCCTGCATCCATTATTTGCAAGGTGTCAGGTATGAAGAGGGCAACTTGTGTTTCGCACGAGTATTTTTTCCTGATTCTTTCAGACGTGGAGAAAGAGGAATTTTGTCCATTCATCAGTAGCAGTCATACATTTAAGAACAGGGATATTAATCAATTTTGCTCAGAGCATCAGCCTGAATCATGTGCGACAGCATCAGAATGTCGTAATATGTATTTCGTTATAGTAACCGTGTAAAGAGCCCCTGCAAGAGATTTCGGTTCATTCATAAGCTATTTTTAACAGTAAAACATAGAAATAATGGTCATTGATAGCTAAAATGTAGACTAAAAAATCTCCTATAGGAAGAATTTATTGCATGTAACAAAATTGTCATTCAGTTCATTCTATTATAAGCTTACCAACCAGGACAATATAGGTCTTGAAAACTGGAACTGATAATATTTGTATAAAACAGATAATGAAGAAAATCATGTAATAAAATCAATATTCAATGGCCTTGCAGACCATAACTTCCAGTCTCTTGTGTTCGGAATTTATAATGAGCAAAGTTAACTGAACGTAAATAAAAATGGCAGTTAATAAGACGTTTATTGAGTTTTTTGATGACGACTCAGAGACATGAACTGAACACATATTTACTCATGACGTTAATGAAAATACAACACATTTATGAAGGAAATCCTCATTTCATATGACATTGATTTTCCCTGAAGGTGACTCAATTGAGATTAAATCGATTTGCAGGCTCAGTACCTTAAAATATTATGGTAACCGACGAAATTCTACAAAATGGTTTACGCTATAGCTATCTAACAGGAACAAAAAGGGTGTCAAGTGGGAAAAGTTCTGTATTAGCCCCTTATTGCATAGCGATCTATCTATGAACCAAACCGCAAAATCACTTTGTAATTTCCGCATGAATTTTTTCCTTTTAATGAAACAGATGTATGTATTGACTTTTGGCATGGAGTACGGAACATTTTCAGTTTATGTCCTTACTCATACACAAACGAACCTCACCGAGCGGGCTAGCGCAGCGGTTAGCATACTGGACTCGCATTCGGGATGGCGACGGTCAAACCCGCCTCTGGCCATCCTGATTTAGGTTTTCCGTAATTTTCCTAAATCGTTTAAGGCAAATACCGGGGAGGTTCTTCGAAAGGGCACGGCCGCTTTCCTTCTTCTTTCCTCCCTAATTGGAACTTGTGCCGTAGAGGTTTGGGCTTCCTTGGGACCTGTGGCAGTAATCGCAGGCACCATGATAGCTGCGGGCTATGTGAACGTTAAAGCAGGCCACCTTCATCCTACCTTCATACCTAGTGGCTTCCCCGATGGCAATGGCATCTACCAGCAAGATAAGTGTCCATGTCATGAGCCAATAAAAGGTTTGAGGAGCTTGATAGTGAACCCACGTTGATGTCTTGGCCACCAAATTCGCCTGAGCTGTGCCTGTTGGAACACATGTGGGACGCTATTGGAAGCCAGCTATGCGTCCAAAAATTACCCACCAGCGTGTAATTTACGGCATTTACGTGATCTGAGCGCAGACATCTGGAGCCGTATGTCTCCGGAAATCTACCAAGAGAACTTGATGAAGACATGCCACCCAGAACCGCTCCTGTATTGCATTAGGAAAGATGGATCAATATGCTATTAAGTAGGTTGTCGCGCCCGCGATCTCTCTCTCCTTCTCCCCCTCTCCCTCTCCCTTTCTCTCTCTCTCTCTCTCTCTCTCTCTCTCTCTCTCTCTCTCCTCTCTCACCAGTGTCCTGACTGACTCATCACTCATCATCGCCTAGCCCAAACCGCTAAGGATAGAAACTTGAAACTGGGAGAGAGTTATGGTCTTATACTGTAAGCATCGCTTAACAAGGGATTTTTCGAAGTTTTACCCATAAGGCGGTGACATAGGGGATGAAAAACTTTTTGGACAAAGTGCCTATGAATGCAGTTTTTAAGTTAGAACTACGAAATTAGGTATTTGATTTCTCGGTCAGAAATAAAGAAATACGTGTTTTAGAATTTTTGAAACTTGCGAACCCCTAATGGGGTGAAATAGTTGATGAAAGTTTTTTGAAAACAAGTCATCATTAAAGAGCTACAAAAGCATTTTTAAAGCTACTTGCATGAAAATTAGTGTTTGACTCTTCGGTTGGAAATAAAAAAAAACACGTTTTCAGTGGTTTTGGAAATTCAATCCCTAAGGGGTAAATGCACAGTGGCAGTGCGTCTACTGACCTGTATGAGTCCGACCTCGTAGACAATGAGCACGACGGCGATGGCCCACAACACGACGTTGAGCAAGATGGCCATCTTGATGATGTGCCGGGTGATCCTGCAGACAGAAAACTTCATCAGAAAACTCACCAGGAGAGGAGAAAATGAAAACGCGACCTTTATGACGCTCTTGATCTTTTCTCGGAGACGTTGTTGGGTACATGTCCCAATATCTCTGGCAAGTGGCACAACGCCTATGAGCACTATAGCGAAAATTGCATGTTTGATGAGTTCGATTGCATAGACTAGATTAGTTGGACATCGAGTCACTGATTTAAAG
This sequence comes from Schistocerca piceifrons, assembly GCF_021461385.2. Lineage (NCBI taxonomy): Eukaryota > Metazoa > Arthropoda > Insecta > Orthoptera > Acrididae > Schistocerca > Schistocerca piceifrons. The sequence continues at coordinate 321,451,555 of NC_060145.1, read as the reverse complement.
AAACTGAATCAGATTATTATATATTTACTAACTGAGTGCTGGATGTGGCTAGGTACATATTTATTCCAGTTCTATTGGTCCATCTCTTTCTTCCCCCTCTCTCTATCCATCTGGTCTGCCCTCCGCTCTGTCCATTTGGTAATCCCCCATCACTCTGTCCACGTCCTTCACCCCCACTCTCTATGTCCTCCTGCACCTCTCTGTGTCCATCTGCTACTACCTTCTCTCTCTGTCCATTTTCTCCTACCGTCTCTCAATTCGTTGAATTGTTTTGAATGATCCGTGATCATTCCAGCTTGTACACGAGGGCAACAATTACGGTTGTGTTGCATTCCAAAGGTGTATGATCACCTTCAATGGCGATGCAGTTCCACAAATTTCCTTATACGTCCGAGGGCGTCAGCAGTGTCAAAGATTGTCAAGGATGTCTTCCTGTTGCTCATTGCAATTCGAAATGTCGTTTTCAAATTCGAAATGCGTGGGAATCGACGCCCTACGAAAAGGGGTGGTTTCTTTGACATCTTTGATGCCGCCCCTTGAGGCCTTTTCACGTCGTGTGAGCGATGAAGTGTCTAAAATGCTTTCCTCGGCCATCCATTAAAAACCGCCTGATTATAACGCTGAGTGTCGCAATTCTTACCTCCATCGCAGAGATGTTCGAAGAAGGGGTGAAATGTGGGTAAGAGGGGTTGTGACGACCTTCAAATCGTGTGATATGTCCACGGTGGAGCTGCGCAAAATTGTGGTGAAATCTGGTGCCAATCTGACATCATTATCCCACGTTACAGTTCACGTGAACTTATGGCCTTTTTTTCGCTCGTGAGGGGGGCACAAGTTGCTGTTTGAAGCATCGCCGAGGGAGACGCTTCAGGTCGCCACTCTTTTACATCGCTACAGGAGAAACTTATAGGCACCTCTGAGCAAAATTTTGAACTTAAGCACCACAATGGAAGACAATTACGGTGTTTCTTTTGCAGTGTATTTCCGCCCCCGCCTCCGCTCCCATTCTTTAAGGTACCGACCTCCCATGTTCAAATCAGCCTCAGATATCTGATTATTTTTCAAATGAGTTAATGTGTTGAATATTTTATTTTAAGCATGTAACATGTTTATGGTTGAGAACTCAGAAACCCTCATTATGTTGGCTTCATTAGTTCCAGATCATTCACTGATGAAAAAGTTTGTTGAAAGTCGCTGAATGAACTCATTATCAAAAGCAGGGTCAGTATAGTCCGATTTGTTCATGCTCAGTTTCAAGAGAAGCTAGTTGTTCACGCATCTCAGTGTTTATGACGTAATGTCTTTTGAACCATGTGTCGTACAACGATATAATTTTGTAGGCGCTGGTATAAGTAGATGCTGCGAATAGAGTTAGCATTACAGAAGTAATAAATTAAAACGTCATGCTTGATGCTGATGATTTATTCCACGAAGAGAGAAACTGTTGCAAGCGACACAGTTTCTCTTTTCATTATTTTGTGGAAGGGGGAATGGGTGGACTGTCAGTGAGAAAAGTTTTGAAAAGGTTTTAAAGTATGTGGAAAGTTTGTTGGAAGTCACTAAGCGCTCTCATTGTGAAATACTGGATGAATATACTCTAGGCAATGTGTGCGCTGTGAGTTACGCTGCCTCAGACATATATACACTTTCTAATTCATACTTAACTTGTTGCGTTGAAACCCTAACGAAAGGCTATACCTCTTTATGAGTACATTATGACTGCATTTTAAATTTTGACAATTATTATATGAAATACTGACAATCAAACTTTTTGTTGCCGCTGTACGACATTAGATAGACAACCTGAAACTGGGACAGTGTGGCCGTTTTAGTAATATGTTCATTTCGTACTTCATCCGCCAATTTAATTTGTAAAATACTTCAATAGCTCCAAATTTCAAATTCTTCCCCTTTCTTTTTCTCTCGATTTCCGACAGTCCACGTTTCACTTACATAAAATTTTGTGCTCTCAATGTACAATTTTCAGTCTTTTTTTTGCAGTTCCATATCAATATCTTGTATCAGTAGCTACCTCTTTTACTAAGGAAAACTTTATTCACCTCTGCCAATCTGCTTCTGGTATCTTCCTTGCTTCGGCTAACTTCCACTAGTGTGTGGTTCACTATTTTGATGTTAAGCCAGTCGCTATCGTACTTTCTACTTCTCTTCCTCACCTTCTTCTTTACTTCTTTAAACCTTTTCCGTGTTAAGTATGTTTCCTGGCTATCCTCTAACAAATTAGATCCGTCTGCCACAAATAAGTGCCGATGTACATGGAGATCGTCGCAATATTTGTCTTGCTCGAGGAAGATTTCGCTAATAGTAAGTTATGCTGTACGGCGACTGTTGCACAGAAAGGAAAGTAACATCGGGTATGCTACTATGAAGCATGATACATCTCCGATGTTTTTAATATTTACAGGGCATCCCAGAAGTAACGGTAAATATTCAGGGATATGACAGGAACCAACATTCGAAGCAAAAAAGAGTAATAAATATGGGCTCTTAAGTCATATTTTAAGAGCTATGAGCAGTTCTCCTTGGCTTATGTGAAAGACATGTTTTCTATTGAACAAGTTCTCGTAGCTGTCAAGTTATGCATTTTAGAGAATACTTTTACTGGACTTTTTTTCTTGTTTTAGTCCGTACTACCTGCTCCCAAAATATGGAAAGCAAAGGATTTGCAGTACAAGAGATTCGTTTTATAGTAGCATAGAAGATGAGGAAGTGCTCTTAGCACTAACGTATCCATTTTGAAGCTTGTTTTTACTACATTTTCTTGCATCATATGATCGTTCCTGTCATATTTATGAATATTTACCGCGCCTCCTGAGATATACTGTATAAGAATGTTAAAAAAACGTACCTGCAAAATTACAGACAAAAATTCTTAGCATCGGTTTGATGCGGAATTCTTGAAAATAATCTGAGACGCAAAAGTTTCTGTCCATAAATTAGCACGATTTTAGGAAGCATCGCTTTTAGAAACTCAGCTTGCACTTATCTCACATGGTATCCTGGGAACCATGAATGAAGGAAAACAGGTAGATTCCATATTCCTAGATTTCCGGAAAGCGTTTGACACGGAGCCGCACCACAGACTGTTAACGAGGTTATGAGCATACAGAATAGGTTTACAGATATGTGTATGGCCCGAAGACTTCTTAAGTAGTATAAGGTACGCGCAGTTTAAAAGTAGACCTTTGCTGTAGCGGCGTTGTATGTATACCAGTGGGAGAATGACATCGTGGTATGCCCAGCAACGCAGGCGGAGTTAAGGTTTCGCGGCAATTTCCTAATTTTTGGAGATTGGTTTCCGGAGTTGGTTGCGTAATGTATTCCTCTCAGTCAGCACACAGATCGGTTATCCAATTTCTTCGAGCAGAAGGGGAGCATGCTTCACAAATATCTACCAAGATGACGGAGGTGTACGGAGAACAGTGCCTCGCATGATGCACAATGTCGTAGTGATGTCCGCGTTATAAGGCGTAATATATGGCCAAAGAAGACCCTAGAGCTTCTTCAGAAATTTCGATGGGAGGTCCTGGAACATCCTCCTAGTAGCTTCGATATCTCCCCAAGTGCCTCGCATATCTTCGGCCCCTTAAAACACTCCCTGAAAGGTCAGTGGTTCACCTGTGACAAGGAAGTAGAGGCCACTGTGGAAAACTGGATTGGTCAGTGGCCCAGGAGTTTCCTACATGCTAGGATCGGTGTATCAATGCCAGTGTCAGTCATGTGTAATTGTACTGTTCCACATGAACTGTAATTACATTATTATTAAAAATTCTTTACTTGCAACTGTAGTCTCGTTTTCCTTAGGGCACACCTTATAGCGCTCATGTGTTCAAATGGTTCAAATGGCTCTGAGCACTATGGGACTTAACTTCTGAGGTCATCAGTCCCCTAGAACTTAGAACTACTTAAACCTAACTAACCTAAGCACATCACACACATCCATGCCCGAGGCAGGATTCGAACCTGCTACCGTAGCGGTCGCGCGGTTCCAGACTGAAGCGCCTAGAACCGCTCACAAGCTCATGTGCTCATCAGAGACAAGAGTATTGGCTGGCAAGCCTCAGAGAAGCGTGAAAGGACCACTCTTATTCTCTACATGCATAAATGATCTGACTTACAGCAGTGTCTGACTGAACAATAATCTGCGAATATTTCCTGATGAACCTGTGATGTGCGGGACGGCGCCGTCGTTGAGTGATTATAGGAGGATACAAGATGACTTAGCACAAAATTTGTAGTTGATGTCATGAACAGCAGTTCGTTCTAAATGTAGGAAAATGTAAGTTAATGCAAAAAAGAGCTAATGTTCGAAAATAGCATTAGGAGCGTGCTGCTTGACACAGTCACATCGATTATATATCCACGCGTAACGTTGCAAAGCGATATGGAATGCAACGAACACGTAAGGACGGTAGAAGGGAAGGGGAATGGTCGAGTTCTGCTTATTGGAAGAACTTTAGGGAAGGTCAGCTCTTGGACAAAGGAGACCGCGAACACTAGTGCGACCCATTCTTAAATTTTGTTCGACTGCTTTGGAGCCCCACCAGATCGGATTACAGGAGCACGTCGAAGCAATTCAGAAGCACGCCGCTAGATTAGTTACTGGTAAGTTCGATCAGTACGGGAGTGTTACGGAGATGGTTCATGAACTCGAACGGAAATCGCTGGGGAGAAGATGACGTTCTTTTCGCGAAACATTATTGAGAAAATTTAGGGAACCAGCATCTGAAGCTGACTATAAAACTATTCAACTACTGCCAACGCACATTTCGCGTAAGAGGCGCAAAGATAAGAGAAATTAGGGCTCGCAGGGGGAGGCAAACAGACATTCGTTTTCCCCTCCGCTCTATTTGCGAGTGGAACGGGAAAGGAAATGTCTGGTGGTGGTACAGGGCACCGACCGTCATGCACCATGCGGTGCCTGTGGAGCATGTACGTATATGTAAGCGTAAACAGAGGCATACAGGCGGTCAGTTTTCCTTCATGTAGTGCGCGAACGGAATAGGAGACTAAACCATGCGGCGTACACCCGTGGCCTACGGAGAATTTATGTAGACGTATCTGCCAGCAACAATATTGTAAGTAGGCTGTTTAGGTTTTTGTGTTGGTAACGCCACGTAGCGCTCTGTATGAAAATCGCTGACTGCGCTGTGTGCAGTCTGTGGCTGGTTGGACTCATTGTTGGAATATTCGCTTGTGTAGTGTTGGGCTGTTGGATATGAACAGCGCGTAGCGTTGGGCAGTTGAAGGTGAGCCGCCAGCAGTGGTGGATGTGGGGGGAGAGATGGCAGTGTTTTGAGCGGACGATCTGGACGTGCGTGCGTTAGAAAAAGGAAATTTGTTTAATTGGATGTCACAAATATATATATATATTACTTAGGGGGAAAAAGGACAGGTATACACTCGCACACACACACATATCCATCCACACACACACACACACACACACACACACACATACACACACACACACATATATATATATATATATATATATATATATATATATATGTGTGTGTGTGTGTGTGTGTGTGTGTGTGTATGTGTGGATGGATATGTGTGTGTGTGTGCGAGTGTATACCTGTCCTTTTTGTCCTTATATATATATATATATATATATATATATATATATATATATATATATGTGTGTGTGTGTGTGTGGATGGATATGTGTGTGTGTGCGAGTGTATACCTGTCCTTTTTTCCCCCTAAGGTAAGTCTTTCCGCTCCCGGGATTGGAATGACTCCTTACCCTCTCCCTTAAAACCCACATCCTTTCATCTTTCCCTCCCTTCCCTCTTTCCTGATGAGGCAACCGTTGGTTGCGAAAGCTAGAATTTTGTGTGTGTTTGTTTGTGTGTCTATCGACCTGCCAGCGCTTTCGTTCGGTAAGTCACCTCATCTTTATTTTTATATGTAATTTTTCCCACGTGGAATGTTTCCCTCTATTATATATATATATATACTCCTGGAAATGGAAAAAAGAACACATTGACACCGGTGTGTCAGACCCACCATACTTGCTCCGGACACTGCGAGAGGGCTGTACAAGCAATGATCACACGCACGGCACAGCGGACACACCAGGAACCGCGGTGTTGGCCGTCGAATGGCGCTAGCTGCGCAGCATTTGTGCACCGCCACCGTCAGTGTCAGCCAGTTTGCCGTGGCATACGGAGCTCCATCGCAGTCTTTAACACTGGTAGCATGCCGCGACAGCGTGGACGTGAACCGTATGTGCAGTTGACGGACTTTGAGCGAGGGCGTATAGTGGGCATGCGGGAGGCCGGGTGGACGTACCGCCGAATTGCTCAACACGTGGGGCGTGAGGTCTCCACAGTACATCGATGTTGTCGCCAGTGGCCGGCGGAAGGTGCACGTGCCCGTCGACCTGGGACCGGACCGCAGGGACGCACGGATGCACGCCAAGACCGTAGGATCCTACGCAGTGCCGTAGGGGACCGCACTGCCACTTCCCAGCAAATTAGGGACACTGTTGCTCCTGGGGTATCGGCGAGGACCATTCGCAACCGTCTCCATGAAGCTGGGCTACGGTCCCGCACACCGTTAGGCCGTCTTCCGCTCACGCCCCAACATCGTGCACCCCGCCTCCAGTGGTGTCGCGACAGGCGTGAATGGAGGGACGAATGGAGACGTGTCGTCTTCAGCGATGAGAGTCGCTTCTGCCTTGGTGCCAATGATGGTCGTATGCGTGTTTGGCGCCGTGCAGGTGAGCGCCACAATCAGGACTGCATACGACCGAGGCACACAGGGCCAACACCCGGCATCATGGTGTGGGGAGCGATCTCCTACACTGGCCGTACACCACTGGTGATCGTCGAGGGGACACTGAATAGTGCACGGTACATCCAAACCGTCATCGAACCCATCGTTCTACCATTCCTAGACCGGCAAGGGAACTTGCTGTTCCAACAGGACAACGCACGTCCGCATGTATCCCGTGCCACCCAACGTGCTCTAGAAGGTGTAAGTCAAATACCCTGGTCAGCAAGATCTCCGGATCTGTCCCCCATTGAGCATGTTTGGGACTGGATGAAGCGTCGTCTCACGCGGTCTGCACGTCCAGCACGAACGCTGGTCCAACTGAGGCGCCAGGTGGAAATGGCATGGCAAGCCGTTCCACAGGACTACATCCAGCATCTCTACGATCGTCTCCATGGGAGAATAGCAGCCTGCATTGCTGCGAAAGGTGGATATACACTGTACTAGTGCCGACATTGTGCATGCTCTGTTGCCTGTGTCTATGTGCCTGTGGTTCTGTCAGTGTGATCATGTGATGTATCTGACCCCAGGAATGTGTCAATAAAGTTTCCCCTTCCTGGGACAATGAATTCACGGTGTTCTTATTTCAATTTCCAGGAGTATATATATATATATATATATATATATATATATATATATATATATATATATATATATATATATATAATGACTTTCGAACGCTATTAAGGTAAATACATTGTTTGTTCTCTATCAAAATCTTACATTTGCTAACTATGCCTATCAGTAGTTAGTTCCTTCAGTACTAGAATATTTTATTTAGCTGGCAGTATTGGCGCTCGCTGTATTGCATTAGTGACGAAGATTTTTGTGAGGTAAGCGATTCATGAAAGGTATAGGTTATTTATTGTTAGTCAGGGCCATTCTTTTGCAGGGATTATTGAAAGTCAGATTGCGTTGCACTAAAAATGGTACGTGTCAGTTTAGTGATGATCAGAATAAGTAAAGAGAGAACTGTCTGAGTGCGGCCGTTTTGCTCAGCTGTTTGAAAATCAAATAACGTAGAGTTTTTCCAGCACTGTCATTCATAATTTTCTAAGGTGACGTTTCAATATGACGGCTATAGTGGATCAAGACAGTCAACTATCGACAGCTGACTGTCTCAAGATACTGCTATGTGTCGCTGGAAAGAGAACAAACGTTTAATCCGCGAAGACAGAAAGGCGCAACTGTTGCGTTTGCGGATTTGTACCAGTCAACACTAGTCTTTAGAAAGAGCAGCAGTTTTAATTGTAGAGAGGTGACGATATTAACCCTGATAACGGTGGAGAAACCAGGTACTGAAGTTGAGGACAGACCCTGTTACGTGAAAACTGCGCCGTAGCAGTAGCACGCTAATGTAATATGGCCGCTGGAAGAGAGAACTGACGAGAAGGTGTGTTTGCGGTATCCCGCTTGTGCCGCGTTACGTAAATAGAAACGTAAATCAGAGCGACGAGTGTCATGACTGTTTGCATTCGGGTACGGGAGCTCGCAAATACGATGTGACGTAGCGACTGTTGTCTTCGTAATCCCCACTGAAGCGGGGGTGGATGTCACGGCGGTGAGGCAAAAGCCGGGCGCCCGACTGCACTGGCTGCACAACACGTGGAAATCAGCGCTTGGTAGCCGATTCCCCAGCTGTGGAACCAGACCACCACTGCCCGCGTCATGGATGCTTAGGATAGAAGAGCGTGGCTACAATCTCTCTCTATGGCGTAAGGTCACTATAGTTCTCCAAAGGTCGTCTGCGGCCCGTAGTACTGATTAACTACGGGATTCCTTTCAGCTATTTTTCGTTTATTTTTTATGTTTCATCACTCACTGCTTTAGAAATTATCTAGTGTTCTACAGGAAAAGGTAACATTTATTTAAAAATTGTAATAATTTTAAAATTAATAGGTCTCTTTTATGAAGGAAAGATCCTTAATTAGTTGGTAGTGGTTGATGAGATACGATTAACTTTTGTATGAAACCAATTTGCTGGCTTGCATATTGCTTACATACGAGAAAAATGTGACTCATCTCTCCTATTGTTATTACATCACATTCGCCGTAACTGATCTTCTCAAAGGTGTTTTCTGTGAAAATGGCTAGAGAATGATCCATGATTAAATCTCATGTAAAGTGTGGAACTTCCTGTTCAGCTATATACACTATTAATTTTTAAAAGTTTCACTTTACTTCCGTATAATATATGAACGTAATGCCCAATACAATTTTATTTTATTAATTTAAGAACTAAAGGAAGCTAAGCACCTCGATTTTTGAATCATTATCCAACCAGCCAAGACATTGCAACTACACATCAGAGTTAATTTTGATCAGAGTGACCACAGAGTCGGCTACACTATCAAGTTGTGGTAGCAGGTACGTCTTTCAGACATCAATATAGAGTATTTATATATAATACACAGTACATACAGTAATATACAGTATCTACAGCAACCAAGAGGAGATCAGAAGGGCCGGCCGCGGTGGCCGAGCGGTTCAGTCTGGCGCTACAGTCTGGAACCGCACGACTGCTACGGTCGCAGGTTCGAATCCTACCTCAGGCATGGATGTGTGTGATGTCCTTAGGTTAGCTAGGTTTAAGTAGTTCTAAGTCCTAGGGGACTGATGACCTCAGAAGTCCCATAGTGCTCAGAGCCATTTTTTTTTGAGATAAGAAGGAGGGCCAAGAAAGAGGCACTCTGATTAAAAATGGTATAAGACAGCAAAATAATCTTTCACCCCTACTGTCGAATCTAGACAGCGACGTAGCAATGATAGAAGAAAAAAATGAAGAATGCACTTAAAATTCAGGGTGAAAAGATGTCAATGATAAAACTGGCTGATGACGTTTATATCGTTAGTGACAGTAAAGGACGACTTACAGTTGCACATAATGAACAATCTGATGAGTATAGAATATGGATTATAATACACAGGATATAGACGGAAGGAGTAGAAAGAATCAGATTACCAATAAACTAAACATCAAAATTAGGGGCCACAAAGTAGACGAAGTGAAGGAGTTCTGCTAACTTGGAAACAGCACACGACGGACGAAGCAAAGACATAGAGTGTGACAATTATTGAACTATATGAAAAAAACAACATAGATTAGTTACAAACTACGGCGTGCACACACTTTATTCAACATGTAAACGTCACTACAGATATTCAGATTTAGGTTATGACATGTTCGATATGCCTGCCATCCTTGGCGATGATGTGACGCAGAAGGATAGTGAAATTCAGTATGACCTGCTGAAGTGTGGGAACGTCTATGCTGTCAATGACCTCCTGATGGTTCCAGCTCAGCAGTGGTTTTGGGGTTATTGGTGTACACTTTGAACTTAATATATCCCCACAAAAAGGAGTCGCATGTGTTCAAATACGGAGAATATGGCGGCCAGTCGAGTCCCATGCAAGTGGCCTCTGGGTACCCCAGAGCCAGAATGCGGTCCGCAAATTGCCCCTCCAGAACATCAAACACTGTCCTGCTTCGATGGGATCGATCTCCATCTTGCATGAACCACATCCTGTCGAAATCAGGGTCACTTTGGATAATGGGGATGCAATTATTTTCCAAAGCCTTCACGTACCGTTCGGTACGTGCCGTCAAGGAATATTGCACCGATTATTCCGTGACTGAACATTGCACACCACACAGTCACCCGTTGAGGGTGGAGAGACTTCTCGACCGCGAAATGCGGATTCTCGATCCCCCAAATGCGCCAATTTTGCTTACTGAAGAACCCAACCAAATGAAAGTGGCTCCGTCGTTAAACCAAACCACAGAAACTAATTTCCATCATGCCCCGCGGCCAACCGCGCAGTTTGAACGCCCCACCGCAAACCGTTCAGAAGTTGTGACGGTTTCATTTCATATAGTTCAAAAACTGTCACCCTGCAAAAAGCGGACTAGCACGACGAAGACAGAATTAATGGCCGAAACAAGTGTACTAGTATCAAAAATTGGCCCTAATTTGAGGAAGAAATTTCTGAGAATGTACGTCTGGAGCGCAGCATTGTTTGGATGTGACTTACTGACTGTGGTGAAGATTGCTGAAGATTGGGGGTGGGGGCTGATAAGATAAGAAATGAGGAGACTCTCTGCAGAATCGGCGAATAGAGGAATGCATGGAAAACACTGATAAGAAGAAGGGACAGGATGGCAGAACAACTGTAAAGACACCAAAGAACAGCTTCTGCGGTACTACAGGGAGCCGTAGAAAGTAAGGACTGTCGGGGAAGACAGGTACTGGAATATATCAAAAAAAAATTCGGGGCTTTGGGATAAAGTGCAGCTCTGAGATGAAGAGGTTTGCACATGTGAGAAACACGTGGCGGACTGTGTCAAAGTAGGCAGAATACTGACGGAGGGAAAAACCAGCTAAATAATTTTATGTCAGGAATTTAAGCTCTGAAGGAATCTACGCATTTTATTTTGAAGTTATTCTCTCACCGACTAGTCAAGACACCACCGCAGTTAATTATGATCAGTGTCTGCTGAGTCTGTTACATACTAACGTGCCAGTACTGGCAAATAGTGTGGGCGAATGTGTATTTGACGCAGTTACTCGCAAACAAATGGCGGGCCGAGTACGTGTTTCTAACTGAGCCGCTTTCTACAGACAGTATGAATATGAGAAATGTCTACGTCAATGGTTCAAAATGGCTCTGAGTACTATGGGACTTAACATCTGTGGTGATCAGTCCCCTAGAACTTAGAACTACTTAAACCTAACTAACCTAAGGACATCACACACATCCATGCCCATGGCAGGATTCGAACGTGCGACCGGAGCGGCCGCGCGGTTCCAGACTGAGGCGCCCAGAACCGCTCGTCCACACCGGCGTGTGTACATACATACGTACTAATACGCAGATAAGTTTCACCTCTCATCCATCCGTCTGTTGATTTAATCATCAGTCATCTAATTAGAATGCACAGAAGAAAAGTGTCTCATTGCAAATATTTCACTCTGTATTTTACGACGTTCAATAACCTACTTTTTATCAAACCTTTTTTACTCGTTTTGGGAGGAGTCCATCATCAGAATATCTGCCTAAAACATCGCAACTGACTCGAAAGCATAATTTGTAGATGGTATGTTAAGAGCAAACATTTTTAAAGTCACTGAAAAACAAATTTCTTTACCTGATAAAATAATTTAATACAAGTATCGAGACAAGCGACAACTTTCTTAAAATTTATGCTCTATTGATCGCGTTCTACCGTCAGAAAAACTAGCTATCGTCAGATACACAAGCTGGCGTAGTTGTACTGACGTTGTGACCTTGCGCTGGAAGCCGACTGACAGTTATTAACAAAGTCAATATCAGAAAGCGTATAAAAACATAAAATAGCAACAATCCATCTTAAAGGAAAATTAAGAATGACTGTAAAAAGTGTATAAACGAAGAGCATAATTCTGACTTCGGTGTGATGTCATCAGGTCTTCCATATTACGTCATCAGCTTCTGCTTGCAATGTACACTGATTAAACTGCGAAATTTTATTTGCCTTTCTCAAACAGTTTCTTTGTGAAATTGTTGCTACAAGTATTCTGACAACTGACTGTAATACAGTTTAGGTCTTCCGAGAGGTAGAAATTACGTGAAGTGTATATCTTCGTGTGTGTTTACCTTCGCATGTTTACTTCTGCCTGTTGACCAATGCAAATTGTCAGTGCGCGTACAGCCCGTCGATACGTAAGTACTGTTTCAAGAGTTACCGTTTCGTTTGAATTTTGCTACTTTGCAGACTAACATAGAGAAAACATTTCTTTACTGTATACCCACGGCGTCTCTCCCAAAAGCAGTCAGGCGCATTCTCTGTAGTGTTTCAGCAGTTATTTGCAGTTTCGTTTGTGTGAAGTCTAGCTAGAGTGAGCCCAGACAAATACTGCTCGTGACGTCTTTCAAGTGACGCCCACTCTCGACGGTAAAGTGTCAGTTTGTTTCCTGTTACAAAGAAAATCGTTTTTAAATCGGAATTTTACGTGCCCTTTCGACAGCGTGGTCCCAAATAACTCTAGTGCGATATCTGTGTTATCGACATATGTTAAAAGGAGTAGTAAAAACGCGAAGAACACACAGTAGTCCAGCAGTGACAGCATCGCCCCAGGCCGCACTGACTGCCATCCCATGCAGCTGTGCTGCTCAATCGCTGCTGGAATACTAAGTTATTCTTCGTGTTTTACTGTTCCTGTTAATGCATATGGATAAAACGGATTTCGCACTAGACTAAAATGGGACCGTCCTGTCGAAATGGCACGTAAAATTTCTACTTAAAATTAATTTTGTTTGTTTTTCGCCGAAATTGGGCATCCTGTGAGAAACATAATGAGCAATGCCGAATTTTATTGGACAGACTCTAGCTACAAATCGCAGAAACAAAATTGCAAATATCTGCTGAAACACCAGAGAAAATGCGCCTAACGGTTCTTGGGACATCTGGGCAGGAACAGTCTGAAAAGTTCCTAAGGATGTTGCAAGGTAGGTTCTGCTGAGATATAATTGTTAAAAAAAATTGATATTTTGCGAAGTTTCCGAGTTAATTAGCATCGAAGTTGTTCTTCGCTTGGTTTCATAAAAAGGAACAAGAGAGCGATACTAAAATTGGATATGGGACGATAGTAAGGATCCAGCCTGAGCCATTCGCTGAGGTATCTTGTTCGTTATCATCTAAGCTATGAGGACAACTGACACTAATTGTATCTGGAAAGCCGTTGAATCTGCACGCTCAACGAAATTAGCTCGAAAACGGCTAATACATCGGATGTTTTACTTAACAATTATTTCTCAGCGCACCTTGCCTTACAACATCCTTTAAAGCTTCTCAGTCAGTTTCTGACCATCACCATACGTGTATAGAATGGCTCTAATATGCACACCTTAAGAACTACGAGCGCTTGTTCATCTTCGATACTATGAAATAGATCTTCTCAACTGCTAAGACTTTGCTTTCCATATTTTGGAAGGAAGTAGTATGGATCAAATCAAGAACAAAGTCCAGTAAACGTGGGGTCTAAGATGTATACTTTAAGAGTTAATAGCATTTGCTCATCTTCGCTAGTGTGAAAGACATCTCTCCTACTGAACAAGTGCTCATAGCTCTTAAGATATGCATTTAAGTCAATATTTACTAGATTTTTTGTTTTGTTTTGGTTTACAGGCTAAGATGCATACTCTTATAGAGCTTTCACGTTTTTAGTAAAGTTAGGTAGATGATTCACTGATGGTTTATAGCGTGGATTTTAGCGGGTGTAATTTCTTGTTATTTGATTTTTCTATTGAAATATATTGTAAAAATTGATCATGAGTGAAATGTGTGAGCATTGTCGTTGGCTTGCGAGTTGTGGGGTACGGTCTGAATTGTGTACCAACTTGTATCCCCGCAGTGAATGTAGCAGGGAAGGTGGTGGGGAATTTAGAGATTTCCACTCCTTGTGCTACAGGATATATAGTAAAAGTATATTAACACTGAAGCAGGAAGTGAGAATATATGCCTCCCGGGCACATATTACAGGGTACTAGGGGATAGCTGGAGCGGCTAAGGAAGAAGAAGATGGAGAAGTGGAAACCGGCGGTTGGCAGTAAGGCCATTAGGAGGAGAGCGCGCGCCGATAGTCTCATTTTGAATGATAAGAAAAGGTTTCGTCAGCTACCCGAGTCATGTGGATATGAGCTTCAAGTAGTTGTACAAGCAGGCAAGACTACGTCACTTCCACCATGTTGTTTAGAAGACTAGGTTAGTCGGAACAAGTAAGAAAAAGAGGACTCTGCTGCCACGAGGGTGCTGGACGTTTCTCAGAACTGTCAGGATAGGTCTGATCGTAACACTGGAACAGATGTACAAAATGAAAATTACTGGGCCGAGTTTGGACAGTAATGGTGTCACCGCCTGTTTCATAAGTCCAATCCCTACTAAGACTACTCCCAGCCCCTCCAACTATCACTAAAGATGATGCCTAAAGAGTTATCCAAGCCCGCTAAGTCTTGTGTCACCTTATTGACCCTATTACTTCGTTTAAAAATGCTGGTGAGTTGATACACCTTACCTAACGTCGCCTGCCTCTGTGAGCCTACACTGCCTAGCACTAATATGTGCAAACTGCTCTACCCCCCCCCCCCCTCCCCTCTCCACAGAAGAATGTGGTTCAGACAATGCACGATGTCAAACAAAAGGAAATGCTTTCATCATGGTAACTATCACAGTCACGTTCATAGGATAGATGTCAACGACACCCAAATTTGTCCATGTGACTTAAAACAGAAGGTGACTTAAAACACTGTTGTGTATGACTTTGTACACAACAGTAAGGAGAGCTGAGCAGTAGAGTGGTGAGGCAACTGCCCTTGTAGGTAAGATAGACACGAGCAGAAATGATTAGCGAACAAGTTAACACAACAAACAGAGGATTTACTTAATTTGTATTTATCCAAAGAAACAAAGACTCGTTACAAATACTGCAGTAAGGAAAGAGTCCAACTCTCACAATGTTAACAAGGAAGGGGCTTGCTCGATGTTGTTGTAGCAGAGAGACTGCAAGTACACCGGCGGAAGAGCGGCTGCTGCCAGCCGCCGCCGCCCTTATTGCGGCGACAGACCGCGCTCGCAGTCCAGAGCTGCTGGAGGAGTGGTACGGTGGGCACGCAACTTGGGTCCACCAGATCCCGCGTGCCCGCGTGCCCGCTACCAACGTCTAGTGGAAACTTGCAATTCCGTTGCCAACTGTGGGATGCCAGTGGGGTGGTATCGATAAGCGATACACAAACATAATTATTCTGTGGTTCTTCAACTTCTCCCGGCGTATTTCTTGCTCGAACAGTCCACGGGTGTACTGCCGGTCCATAGTGTCCAACGGGCACAATATTTCGGCGATCAGACATGTCACCATCGTCAGGTGCGCTGACGAACTGAGCTCCTGAGGGTGAGCGGCCGTCCTAAATCCCCTTCCCCCGCGAGGCGCTCTCTCCGCGGTCCGCGCCCTCGGCCGCGCGTCGTCGGTCGCTGAGAGGCTGGCGTCGGCGTCTGTGGTGGCGTCGGTGTAACTGCCTCGTCCGCCCAAAGAAAACGGACGAGCGACCAGGGCGGACCGGCAGTACACCCGTGGACTGTTCGAGCATAACTATTTTTTTCATTTGAGCAATATCATGACCAGCAAATGATTGTACACAGAGACTGAGCAGCTTGAAATACCAATTCTCTACTAATATCCCTAGGATTCTCACATTAGAGACTGAAACAACTCACAAAATCGTCACTGACTTTGTCACATTCATGGTCCAGTCACATTCATGGTCCAGTCACATTAATATGACCACCACCTGTGTTCAACGTCAATGTGTAACAACCACTCAGACTGCAAGTGGCAGCACTAGCAGTGTAGCCGGCGGGGGTGGCCGAGCGGTTCTAGGCGCTACAGTCTGGAACCGCGCGACCGCTGCGGTCGCAGGTTCGAACCCTGCCTCGGGCATGCAAGTGTGTGATGTCCTTAGGTTACTTAGGTTTAAGTAGTTCTAAGCTATAGGGGACTGACGATCTCAGAAGTTAAGTCCCATAGTACTCAGAGCCATTTGAACCATATGAACTAGCAGTGGAGGGTGGGGAGGAGACGCGGAAAGCAGTGCAGTCGTCGTAATGCAAAAACGAAGCGATTTATCTGACATCCAAAAGGGGTATGATCATTACCTTTCAGGCTAAACGTGGAAGCATTTCCGAAATGGCTGTGTTTGTAAACTGTTCACACGTCTCTGTGTTTAAAGTATATCGCGCATGGCAAAACGGTGCTGTCGAAAACAGGCGCTGAGGCACTGTGATGCACCACTGGCCATAGGTGACAGGGGCAAATGAAGGCTGTGGAGATGTGTTACAGGCAAGTAGACGTGCAACTGCTGAGCAACCGACTAGCCAGATGAACTAAGGGGCAACCAACTGCCCCCTCAACGACCGTTCAGCAAACGTCACTGGAAATGGGCCACTGTAGCAGGTGCCTGGTTCATGCACCCATGATTACTGCTGTTCATTGGCAACGAACGCTGGAGTTTGCACGCCAGTACCTCAGCTAGATGTCCACCGACCGGTAACAGGTGGTCTTTTCAGATGAATTACGTTTTATTCTCCATCGGACAGGTGGCCGTTGGCTTGTATCTCGTGAGACGGCTGAAAGCAAACAGCCTGCAACATTCGTCAGAAGAATCCATGTCGGAGGGCACTCCTCAGGTGATCATTGAGGAAGACACAGTGGGTCAACACTAGTATTCGTCTATCCTTGGGGACTATCTCCAGCTCTACATGCAGTTTGTTTTCCCTTGCCACGATGGCACCTAGCAGCAGGACAATGTCACACAGTTAGCAGTGTACGGACATGGTTCGAAAAGCACCAGGGTTTCATTGTACTCCCCTGGCCACCAGAATCCCAGGATTTAAACTCAATCGAGAATCTGTGGGACCCCCTCGATCGGGCTGTTCGCGCCATGGATACTCAGCCGAGAATTGCACAGCTGGCGACGACACTGGAGTTGCCACGGATCCACGTCCCTGCCTTAATCTTCCAGAACTGCTCAGAGCCTCTTCCTGCACGTCTCGGAGCGGTTCATGCTGTAGAAGGCGCTTATGCAGGCTTTTGGCATTAATGTGACAGGAAAATGTTTGAGTGTGTATCACCACGGGAACTTCTGTATTATACCACAAATTGTCTGTTAAGCAGAAGTGTCGCATCAACGTCTTATTTTATCTATGTCTAATGGAAACCATCAGGTAAACAGAAGTATTGCTGCTGTCATTTCTTCCCTCAATAATCAAAGAGAACGGCATTGCTTGCACCTTATCGTGATGTGTTGTTGTGGTGTCACCGCCAGACACCACACTTGCTAGGTGGTAACCTTTAAATCGGCCGCGGTCCGTTAGTATACGTCGGACCCGCGTGTCGCCACTATCAGTGATTGCAGACCGAGCGCCGCCACACGGCAGGTCTAGTCTAGACTCCCTAGCACTCGCCCAGTTGCACAGCCGACTTTGATAGCTATGGTTCACTTTCTACATACGCTCTCATTTTGCAGAGACGACAGTTTAGCAAAGCCTTCAGCTACGTCATTTGCTACGACACAGCAAGGTGCCATATTCAGTTACTATAATTACTATCTTCGCGAATGTATTCTTAACAGATAATATTGTGAATCATGTACCACCAAGAGCGACGTTCAACATTAATGGATTAAAGTTAAGTATCAAACTAATTGCGTCCGCTTTCTGAATTCTCATTCCTTGTCATGTTCCAGACCTCACGTCAGTATAGTTCTTCCCTCCTCACGCCAGCCTGCGTGAGCTAAAACGCGTGCATTTCGGCCTCTTTCATTCGTAACACTGTGCTGGCTCTTCTGCCAAAACAACAGTTGTTATGATCTGTTATCATCTGCTATACTCTCAGTATGTACTTACATAAATTTGCTGTTATCATTTGACATAGCACTGACGCAATATCGTACTAGATATGTGGTATGCGCGCCAGACGCTAATAAACTAAACAGCTCATCAGTAGTTTCCAATGTACAATGCTATATGTCGTCAGAGAGCGAAAGAAAGAGAAAGAGAGGGAGGGGGGGGGGGGGGGGCGGAGGGGCAGAGAGAGAGAGAGAGAGAGAGAGAGAGAGAGAGAGGGGGGGGGGGATAGGAGCCACCGACAAACTGGGATAGTGGGAAATTTCCAGGTACATCTGTATCTGCTTATCGAGTTGTTAGAAAGACTAACAGAAGTCGGCTGGACCTATTTTAAGACGAGAAAAGTTTAAAGAACGAATTAAGATGGTCGAACGTACGGGCACCAGATTAATAGCTTAACTAAGTTTGCACACTCCATAATTTCATTTCACAGTCCCAACTCTAGAAAAATTAAAGTTTAAACTACGGAGGCAGAACTGGATTACTCAGAAAACTAGTAAATTACTTTATTTGAGCACTTTCGCAGACATATTGAGAAAGAGTTAAAATGCTAAGATTTCTGTCCCTTCATAGTCTGTTTTTCTTTCTTTCTTCAATAAAGGACGCTCACTCAAGGCTGTTAGGGAACTATTTAATTTATATTAGGTTACCAAAACTGTTAATCGAATATGGGAAATGTTCACGTACTGAAGAGCTAAGACATGACTCTTATGTGGATTAGGATATTACAAAAGTGCACTACATGACAATATTTGGTTTGTTTTCTAATTACTTTACTACAAAGCACATTATGTAGTCCGTGGGTACCGAAATCTATCGTAGAAGTACCTTCAACTTTCACACTTACGCCCCTGCCACCATTCTTTACATTGCAGATCAGTGAAATACCAGTACAAGAAGGGGGCAGGGGAGGGCGGAGAAGTTAATGTTTTACAGCAGTTACTCTGACGACTGGTTTAATGTAATTGGATTGTATCAAATTTCTCGTGAAAAACTGGGTTAAAATAGCATTTTACTCTCTCTTAATAATCATTCACTTCGAACCTTTTTTTTTTTTTTTTGGAGCAAAAGACAGCGGGAAATCCTTTTTCATTCGGAATCTTGAGCCACAAGTCGGACTCACTGCCCTTATCACGTGCAAATTATTCTCTTTTGCTGCAACCGCCAGGAAGTACCTACTGCACTTTATTTCACTTACACCAGTAAGTGATCTCTGCTGGCGTTACACTATTGAGTGTCAACTGTCCAATAACGTAAACGATTTTTGGCTCACAAACTGGCCACCAAAGTTATATCTGGGATTGATGACGTGTATACCACTGTAATGGAGTCAAAAAATGCACGTGACGTCAAGTTGTACACTCTCTTCACTTAATGCAGAACTGTGGACTAATTCATATGGACCTGCAACATTCACTTAGATCACGTGGAATATGGAAAAACACTCACTTCTGCACAATTATTACAGAAGTGCAATCCGAATATATTCGAACATTCTGCAAACAGAAGAAAGAAATAGACACTATTACTTGCAATAACTCAACTCTAACTCATAAAAGTTCCTATGGAACACCCCTGTTTAGCCAAGGGATTTTTGTTTCTGCTATAATTTGCTTTACTAACACGTAACGTACTGCATTATTTTCTGTAGTGTCTGCACTATTAAAAACATAAATGGCTAGGTGTGCCATACACTATGAATAAAGGATTTTAAAAATTCGTATTATCATCAACACCATTTTCATCATCTACCATTCCATCTACGATTCCATCTTGTTCTACTTGGATTCTTCAGTCGCTTCTGTGGTCTGTGTAAATTCCAATACACTAAAAATTAGAAAACGTACTGTAAATTTCTTCCGTATACTGTATCCCGAGGCCAATGAGAACTGAGTTGTTGCACTCAGCTGCTCGTATTAACACAAATAAAAACTAAAAAATGAAACAGCTAAAAACTCAAGTTGCAAACATTGCACCAGATAAATACCACTGCAATAGAATAGTATTTTAACAGTACAAAATAGCCACATTTATTGATGAAGTTTTGTAGACATTTAGGAGAAGTTTGCTATTGTACTGTGAGACCAAACTGATGCGGACATTTGTCGAGAGCAGTATGCATACGCAGCTATATCACTTATATTGTGGGACCTTAGGACAGCACCTGCAGTCACTATAATACTGTAGAGAGTGGGAGGGGGAGGCAGAATAAAGCGTACCGTGGAGGTCCTACGTGATCAAAATGTTAAAGTATTGGTTATTCAAACATTCCTGATACCATTACCGCTGAACGATATCGTATGTGAGCCACTACCATCAACAAAGGTTGACAAAGAAAATCAACACACCTATTCATGAAATGACAGGATATAAATAATATGTAGTTAATGTTAAAAAAGTAAAAGTCACGTATTTCAGTGTATTTTATTAAATCAAGAAGTAATGAATCAATGAGACGCCTGGTACTACTGATTTTTAACAATACTTTTAATATTTGATTTGCTGTGCGCCAAACCTCGTTTTTTTCATTAGTAGTACAGACCAAAGAGTACTTTCAACCTGCAAGTTGTGGCTAATATAATCGGTAGTCTTAAGAGATTTTGAGCTAGTTACGGATACTAGCTATCGACCTCGCGCCAAAATAACATTGGCTCCGTTTGATGAAAATCTATTTTTAGTGTGTCGTCTTCGCAGGGTGCAAGAAATAGTGCTTTGTTTCGAATTTAAAATCCCCAAATTTTCTCATATGCAATGAAAATGGTCAGACAGTGCTTTGCCGGTTTTCCACGTCAGTTGGTACAAGGTTTTTATTAACGAAGACTAAGCAGTAGAAAAGGGCGGACAGGAAAAGAAGTAAATAAAACCGTAAAAATTTGCTGAAATGTTTTCAAAAGCGTCCAGTGGGACTGGAACTGGAAGTGTTATCGGTTTTGCCTGATGATAGTGCATCATCGACTGTAATGGAAACTAGAAAACTGAGTGTTGCTCAAGGAGTGACGCTGAGAATTACTTGGAGAGATTAGCAGGCAACCGCATGCATTAGGAAACAAAATAAAGAAATAATTATGATCGCAGTAACAATGAAGTAGAGGCAAGCTAGACTTGAAACTAGGAGAATGGAAGTTCTTTGCTAAATTCAAAGAGATAAGAGAAGATCGATATAACGACGTAATGGGCGCTGGGTATACGAGGAAGTGCTGAAAACTAATGGCTCCGAATTTTTTATCTGTTCGCAGTATCGGTTCAGGTACAAGGGCTGTTAGGAAAGTAAGATCCAATCGGTCACGAAATGGAAGCCACAGTAAAAATCAAAAATGTTTGCAACACTTAGCTACTCCTTCCAGCTACTTCTCTACATAGTCGACGCTCCGACTTGGATATTTGTCGTAGTGTTGTACCAGCTTTCCAATACCCTTCTCATAGAAGGCAGCCCCCTGTTCTTCCTGCCAATTCTCTAAGCTTGTCTGCAGCTTGCTGTCTGTGGTAAAATGTTGTCTTCATAGCCAGCGGTTCATGTGAGCAGAGATGAAAATCAGAGGGACCCAAGTCCGGGCTGTATGGTGGGTGATCAAACACTTCCCATCGAAAACGCTGCAGAAGCGTCATTGCCCTTGCAGTGCGTGGCCGAGAATTGTTATGAAGAAGCAAGTAAATACTAGTTACGCTGTGTGAGCTGCATGCATCCAGGCGAAATCTCTCGGCATGCACCTATACTTAGCAGTTTCTAGGCATCTTTACGTGCTCACTGTGCGCTCAGAACTGAAAGGAGCGACATGACGCGATCGACGGAAATACTAGAGACGTTGTACAACACATCAACGCAAAGCTTCATCATATTTTCACTGTGGTTTCAATTTCGCGATCAGTCTGACCTAACTCTCCGCATAGCCCTGGTATTAAAGGTCTTGCATATTACTGGATCGGTCCGGATCGCTGACCCAAGTTGCAATTGTCGGACACCAGTGGGCTCCGAATTGTAGCGCGCAACTTGGAGGTGTGTAAAGTAACCACGTCGGTGAGTGAGAAACAGAGTACTGTAATCTACTTTCTAACCGTCCGCTCATGGAGCACCCTCTCTTTCAGGATGACAATGCCAGACCACAGATGAGCGCTGCAACATCTACGACAATCCGACGCCTTGGGTTCACTATCATGGATCATCCCCCAAACAGTCCCGACTTGCCTGCATCCAATTTTCATCTGTTTCCAATACTTCACTCTGATAGTGATAAAGAGGCGCAAGCAGAGCTGAAGTTGTGCCTCCGTCAACGATGTCAAACATTCTAGTGATGAAATTTCTTGGCAGATTAAAACTGTGTGCCGGACCGAGACTCGAACTGGGGCCTCTGCCTTTCGCGGGCAAGTGCTCTACCAATTGAGCTACCCAAGCAAAACTGACACCCGCTCCTCACAGCTTTACTTCTGCCAGTACCTCGTCTCCTACCTTACAAACATCACAGTCATGTCTACTGATAGTATCAGCAAACTGGTCTCTGGTTTGGAGAAATGTGTGCCTCGCCAGGGTGACGATGTTGAGAAATAAATACATAGACATGAATAATAAACATGTATAATATTAATAACGACTGTTTTATTTATAAAGCTTCAAGAGTTTTCACATAAAAAATTCGAGGCAATACTTCACAGCACACCCTCGTGTAACGTTAGGAAATGGGCAGGAGAAATACAGATGCGTATCGCCGAAGATCACAGTGCATGGAATAGTCTAAACGAGACGTTTATCAGCAATGTATATCAAAATAGCTGGTGATGACTCCGTTTCATGTTTTTGCTGCTGTTTTTGTTGTTGATGGTGGTGGTGCTCTAATAAATACTAGCGTCTAAGAAAGTACTGATAATAAGGGTTATTTAAAAAAAATAACGTCATCAGTAAACTATCAACGTATCATTTTCGCTTATGTTCTACAAAACTTCATTTTATGTCCTAGGAGGAAATAAACACCTGTTTGGGGACTACTGACATGGTATCTAGGTTAGTGAGTTTCTATAAATGCCAAATATGGCGTAATTAAATTTTGTTGTGAAGGTGAGACATGATAGAATGTCCTCCGTACAGGAGAATTTGTTCCGCCCTACATCTGACCACGAAAGATACGGGTGTACGTCTCAGGGGAATTTCCTAAGGAGATTGGAGCCAGCAGTGCACCGCAAAGTTTGCGAAGTTCGGCGGTTGGGTATCAGGTGGCTGGGTTAGTCCCACAAGCGGAAATTTAAAAGTCCTGAACAGCAAAGATTCTGCAATACTTCGCTTCGTCTGATTTCATACTGTCTACGACGAACTGTTGTTAATATTAAAATGCTACACATTAATTGCTGAACCGAGGGATAACTGGTGGGACGAGAGAGGGCGGATCTTGAAACAGTATGGGCACATATTCATGAAACAAAAAAAGAAGATTTGTGTTTGGTAGAATATTCTGATTACACTAGTAGAGTGGTGGGCAAAGTTACACATTGAGATCACTGCCCAAAGCGAGACTGAAAGCCGCGTCTAGAGCACGTGACACGATAAGGAAAGCAAATAAACGGAGCAGAGAGGAATGGAGAACTAGTATAGCGACGACAGAGACTGAAAATGGGGAAATCCAGTGACATAAACGACTGTCACAAAGGACATATTGAGGTCTGGACCCTGGAAACATCCATTTCGGTAAAGTCGAAGCTGGTCGCCTGTTGGCGTCCTACTATCGTGATCATCTATGGTAAATGTTCGAAGGGCGGTGAAAGCACTGACAGGCAACAAGTGATTGGACGCCCACGCCGCATCATAGAAAGTGCAGGTACGAGGCTTGTCCGTTCAGTAAAGCAAGATGGCCGCCGACCTGCGGTGTATCTGACGGAAGAGTGCAATGCAGGGGAAGAGGGAAGTGTTTCGCAACACGCTGTTCTGCGCAGCATTGTTTAACATGGGGGCCCAGCAGTAAAAGACTCCTATGTGTTCCCACGTAGATCTAGCTACACCGTGAATTACGATTGCAATGAGCACAGGATTATCGAGTTTGGGCTGTGGACCAGTGGAAACGTGTCACCTGGTCAGATGGATCACGTTTCTTGTTACACCTGATCGATCGTAGCATCCGGATATGCTGTCGGCCAGGCGAACGGTTTCGCGAAACATGCACCGCGTCACCGACGCAGGCCAGTGGGGGTAATATTACGCTGTTGGGGTCTTTCACATGGATTCCCACATTGGACTTGCCGTAGTCATCGAAGGTACCATGTCTCAGCCACCACATTTTCCTGATCTGAACACGATAGAACACTTTATAGGGCGGCAACTCCGCGCCTACAAGACACCGTCCCATAATTTATGGGGATCGCGTGACACGCGCATGCGCATTTGGTTTCATGCACACATCAAAAAAAGTTTTGCATCACTTTGGTTCCTAGAACTCCTGAAGATAGATATTGTATCACAGACACAGTCCCTTTCACTGTTCAGAGATGTCACTAAATCTGCACAAAGATGTAAACAACTATGCATGAGCAGCGCCTATTAGACGGAGGGCGTCCGACAGCCGATCAGTTCCAGTCATTCTACCAGGAAGGAGGTACACGGCTCGTGTTGTCTGTAGTTCAACCATGCCAGGACGGCCAATACCGCGGTTCGATCGCGTCCGCATTGTTACTTTGTTCCAGGAAGGGCTCTCAACAAGGGAAGTGTCCAGGCGTGTCGGAATGAACCAGAGCGATGTTTTTCGAACATGGAGGAGATACAGAGAGACAGAAACTGTCGACGGCATGCCTCGCTCAGGCCGCCCAAAGGCTACTACTGCAGTGGATGACCGCTACCTACGGACTAAGGCTCGGAGGAACCATGACAGCGACGCCACCATACTGAATGATGATTCCGTGCAGCCACAGGACGTCGTGTTACGACTCAAACTGTGCGCAATAGGCTGCATGATACGCAACTTCACTGCGGCGTCCACGACGAGGTCCATCTTTGCAACCACGACACCATGCAGCGCGGTACAGATGCGCCGAACACCATGCCGAATGGACCGCTCAGGATTGGCATCACGTTGTGTTTACCAATGCCCGCATCTCGTGGTCGTGCGGTAGCGTTCTCGCCTCCCACGCCCGGGTTCCCGGGTTCGATTCCCGGCGGGGTCAGGGATTTTCTCTGCCTCGTGATGGCTGGGTGTTGTGTGCTGTCCTTAGGTTAGTTAGGTTTAAGAAGTTCTAGGGGACTGATGACCATAGATGTTAAGTCCCATAGTGCTCAGAGCCAATATCTCTGTTTACCAATGAGTCTCACATATGCCTTCAACCAACCAATCGTCGGAGACGTGTTTGGAGGCAACCCGGTCAGGCTGAACGCCTTAGACACAATGTCCAACGAGTGCAGCAAGGTGGAGGTACCCTGCTGTTTTGGAGTGGCATTATATGGGGCCGACGTTCGCCGCTGGTGGTCAGGTACGGCGTCGCAGCGGCTGTACGATACGTAAATTCCATCCTCCAACCGATAGTGCATCTATATCGGCTGCATATTGGCGAGGCATTCGTCTTCATGGACGACAATCCGCGCCCCATCGTGCACATCTTGTGAATGGCTTCCTTCAGGATAACGACATCGCTCGATTAGAGTGGCCAGCATGTTCTCCAGGCATGAACCCTATCGAACCTGCCTGGGATGGATTGAAAAGGGCTGCATATGGACGACGTGACCCACCAACCACTCTGAGGGATCTACGCCGAATCGCCATTGAGGAGTCGGATAATCTGGACTTGATGAACTTGTGGATAGTATGCCACGACGAATACAGGCGTGCATCAATGCAAGAGGACGTGCTACTGGGTGTTAGAGGTACCGGTTTGTACAGAAATCTGGACAACCACCTCTGAAGGTCTCGTTGTATCGTGGTACAACATGCAATGTGTTGTTTTCATCAGCAATAAAAAGGGCGGAAATGATGTTTATATTGACCCCCATTCCAATTTTATGTACAGGTTCTGTAACTCTCGGAACCGAGGTGATGCAAAACTTTTTTGGATGTGTGTATAAAAATGGTTCAAATGGCTCTGAGCACTATGGGACTTAACATCTTAGGTCATCAGTCCCCTAGAACTTAGAACTACTTAAACCTAACTAACCTAAGGACATCACACACATCCATGCCCGAGGCAGGATTCGAACCTGCGACCGTAGCAGTCCCGCGGTTCCGGACTGCAGCGTCTAGAACCGCACGGCCACCGCGGCCGGCGGATGTGTGTATATCTTCAGAAACATACTAAATATTTGTCAAATACGTGCCACGTAGAATCATTGCTGTATTGGGTTTCACGGGTGGTCACACTGCCTTGGTTATCAGTGTGTGTTATTGTGAATGTGATCACCGCTCGCGGATTAGGCCTTAGGCCCATCGTGACTGTCCGACTGCTGCCTAGAAAACAGTATGTAGAGCTGTCTATGATCGTGGGGTATGTGATCTTTTGTGATCAGCATGTCACCAGTCCCTCAGGCCGTTACTGACAGTAGATGAATTATGATGACGCCGCTGCTTCTTTATTCAAGCAGCTCCTCATATGGCATCAGAAAAAATCTGGGCTGGTACTGGGGAGCTAACCAGGCTCCTTCCGTACCGAAGACAGTGGTGCTAACGTTTTCTCTTTTTCTTTTTTCTTTCTTTTTTAGGGTTTCCGCCCCACAATTAGTAAAAACGGATCCATTATAGGATCACTTTGTTGTCCGTCTGTCTGACTGTCCTAGTGTTTAGGACCCTTTTCTGAGGAACGAGCAGACGTATCAAGTTCAAATTTATGTCACATATAAAAGTCATCCTTGGCGATGTGTAAAAGTGCAACTTCTAAGTCAATGCATTCGGAAGATACGGCCATTTATGTCTCATATTTTTATACTCGCAGTCATCAAAACATAAAGGGCACTTCCCGCCGACCTATAATAATAAAAGTTTCCAAAAAGCAAAAAATCCGAAAATTGTTAATTTGCAGTTGTATCACACAAGGAATAGTTTTTAGTCATTTGTTATCAGACTGAATGACTGACTGTCCGTCTGCTAAGACCCTTTCTTTTTGAAGAACGTAAACTCATTCATTAAAATCTATGTTGTACTTCCCTTGAAGAAGAATCATGAAATTTTGCAGGAAGAATGGTTGTACACACAAGTAAAGGAAAACATCAGAAAATTGAAAATTTGTAATTTTATCATAGGAAAAAAATATTTATTTTGCCGTTTGTTATGCGACCTCAGACTTGAAATTAAAACATTCTGGAAAGTCTTGGAATCCCTGAGACCGATGTAGTGCCGGTATCAGTGTCAATAACAGACAAAAATCGCCGAGATCCTCGATTCCCAGAATGGATGAACTATTTAACTGAAGCACCAAAGGAACTGGTATACGCATGCGTGTTCAAATACAGGCAGAACACTGCGCTGCGGTCGGCAACGCCTGTACAAGACACATCTGGCACAGTTGTCATATCGGTTACTGCTGCTACAATGGCAGGTTATCAAGATTTAAGTTAGTCTGAACGTGGTGTTATAGTCGGCGCACGAGCGATGGGACACGCATTTCCGAGGAAGCGATGGAGTGGGAATTTTCTCGTACGACTATTTCACGAGTTTACTCCCGCGTCCGGCCATCCTGATTTAGGTTTTCCGTGATTTCCCTAAATCACTCCAGGCAAATGCCGGGATGGTTCCTCTGAAAGGGCACGGCCGCCTTCCTTCCCCATCCTTCACTAACCGATGAGACCGATGACCACGCTGTCTGGTCTCCTTCCCCAAACCAACCAACCAACCAACCAACCAACCACGAGTTTACAGTAAATATCAGGAATCCGGTAAAACATCAAATCGCCGACATCGCTGAGGCCGGAAAAACATCCTGCAAGAACGGGACAAATGACGACTTCAGAGAATCGTTCAACATGACAGAAGTGCAACCCTTTCGCAAATTGCTGCAGATTTCAATACAGGACCATCAACAAATGTCAAGGTGCGAACCATTCAATGAAACATCACCGATATGGGCTTTCGGAGCCGAAGACCCACTCGTGTACCCATCATCAGTTTACGACACAAGCTTTTACGCCTCTCCAGGACCCGTCAACACCGAAAAAAATGGCTCTGAACACCATGGGACTTAACATCTATGGTCATCAGTCCCCTAGAACTTAGAACTACTTAAACCTAACTAACCTAAGGACAGCACACAACACCCAGTCATCACGAGGCAGAGAAAATCCCTGACCCCGCCGGGAATCGAACCCGGGAACCCGGGCGTGGGAAGCGAGAACGCTACCACACGACCACGAGCTGCGGACCGTCAACACCGACATTGGACTGTTGATAACTGGAAACATTTAGTTGGCCGGACGAGCCTCGTTTCAAATTGTATCGGGCGGATGGATGTGTACAGTTATGGAGACAACCTCATGAATCCATGGACTCTACATGTCAGCAGGGGACTGTTCACCTGGTGGAGGCTCTATAATGGTGTGGGGCGTGTGCAGTTGGAGTGATATGGGACCCGTGATACGTCTGTATACGACTGTGGAAGGTGGCACGTACGTAAGCATCATGTCCGATCACCTGCAACCATTCATGTCCATTGTGCAGTCCGACGGCCTTTATACACATTGGCTCCAGGAACACTCTTCTGAGTTTAGACTCTTACGCTGGCTGCCAAACTCCCCAGGCTTGAAATTATTGAGCATATATGGGATGCCTTGCAGTGAGTTGTTCAGAAGAGATGTCCAACGCGTCATAGTCTTACGGATTTGTGGACAGCCCTGCAGGATTGATGGTGTCCCCTTCAGCACTACGTCAGACATTAGTCCATGCCACATCCTTCTGTGGTACTTGTGTGTGCTCACGGGGGCCCTACACGGTATTATGCAGGTGTACGATTTTCTTTGGCTCTTTAGTATGTATACATGATTAAGTTTATACAGAAATCACAAGGCGCAAGTCTTACTCGCATCTGCTCATTATCTTTCGTTCTGTGTATCTGTTCCTTCGTCATTTGTCGTCAGCAGTTCGGTGCGGATGTCGACTTTTCGAGTACGAACGTAAATTCGGAGGGAGATGTCAGGGAGTCGCTAAGAGCAGCGAGGAGAGACCGAGCTAGTAACTTTGTTCCGGCACGTTATCAGCTAACCTCCGCCCTCGACTGTCGTGACTGGCAACGTTTGCGGCTCCCACCGAGTACTGTGAAGGCGCACTTTGCACAGAGGAAGAGACACGCGTCACCACGAAGGTCCCATTCAGCGCCTTATCTTGTCACAGCTTTACGCGCTGACAGCAAGACACGCTAATTTCAGTTGCTTTTTACGGCAGAGGCTGCAACAAGTATATCTCACATCATGAATTTAGAGGATCAGCATTTAAAGATCACTGCCGAACGATTCTACTGCCGCCGACATACGTCGCGCGTAAGGATCACGGAGAAATTAGGGCTGATACGGAGGCATATAGGCAGTCGTTTTTTTCCCACTTTATTTGCGAGTGCAATAGGAAAGGAAATGACAAGTAGTTTTACACGGTACCCTCCACCACGCACAGTACGGTGGTTTTCGGAGTATCTATGTAGATGTAGATGTGACATGAACAGTTTTTTTTTTTTGAATAGTGACTAACAGGCCAGTTATCTAGTGAAGTCTGTATCTACGTTGCAGAAAGTGGTATCCAAAATTTCCCATAATGAATTAATTAAAAATTTACTTCTTACCGGGATCTAATTCTGCAGCATAGCCTCAAAAGTAGTTTCCCCGCAAATCGAATACACCGATCGAGCGTTTCTGCCACTTTCGAAATTTACAGCGTTTTTTCTTTCTTTATTCGTGTCAGAGGTACCCTAAAATGAACACATGTATAATTCATACAAAGAAAACTGTACAGTATTCGCCCAGAATTGGGCAACTTTGATAACATTGCGTGCTGCAGACGTTAAGTCCTTCATGCTACAGCTGGTTGGGCATTTGAAGAGATGCCGGACTGTCTGCAATTCACCGCATTCGCACAGTGTTGTGTTGGCATTTGGCAGTTGGATGTTCCATTTAAGGAGATTGTCCCTCGATCTTGCGACTTCGGTCCGTAGTCTGTTCTTCCAACATGACTCACTTCTCCATGTGTCCAGGCGGCAGGGATTCTTGTGGTGTCATCCAGTTTGACAGGTGTAGGCATCTTTCTTTCCACTTGGTGAGTCGGGTAGCCGCAGCTGATCCTTGTAAGGGCTGTGAAATTGTTAGGAAACTCTTCCTGGACTTCAGTCTTGGCTTGGCAGGTTGATGTCCAAGCGTTGATCCCATACAAGTGACTGGCACATATACACCACTGCACTGCCATGACTCACGGCAGCATTGGAGGGTCACAAGACCAACTGGTCGTAGTTCTACGCCATATCTCCCGCCACCCCTTTCCATCTCTCTCTTTTCTTCCTGTGTTACCAGACTTCTGACATGCTTTATTCGTCCCGTCACAAATTCCTCAACTGTGCAAATCTTTTCGTCTCAGAGTAACATTTGCACCAAACGTCATCAACTGCTTGCTCGATATATTCCGAATTCTGTCTTCCCGACCAACTTTTGTGTTGTACATCTCCCTCTAGTACTGGGTGGCTATAATTAAAGTGCAGTTATTCACAGAAGTCCAGTGTGCACTATCACTATCGCGAGGCAGCGGAATTAGGTAGATATTCTAATGCGTTAATGCGGAATGTATTTACGTTAGAGGACGACTTAGTTCCAGTTCTGCCCAAATCTGGCGTTGTGAATGCAGAAAAGACGTATAGAAATGTTTCCATATGTAGTGGATTAGGAACGGGACATGGGAAGACAATGGCAAGCAAGTGAGAAAAGAAAAATGCTGATTTTATGATTAATCGTCTCTTACACAATTTCTTCAATGTGAAGCGGCGACGAGATGCTGCATTCATAGAACGTTGTGATCAACAGTTGCTGGCAGGAGTTCCAATGCAGTCTGAGCAACGCATCCCTATATACTGGTCTTCAGATGAGCTGGAGACCCAAGGTGTCCCTAATAAACGCGTGTAGTTATCCTCATAGCCAAAAGTCACATGAATTCAGAACAGGTGATCTTCCACGCCATGCATCTAGGAATCCTCTGGAGGCAACACGTTGGTGGACGGTTGAATTAAGCTGGGTTAGAGACATGAGGTGTTGCCCCATATTGTATGAAGACAGTGGTCTATATACAGCTGAGCTCTACCAAAGCAGGTATCATATGCTGCACAATGAGGTCTCGATCAAGTGCAGACGAGTGTTGTACTCTCTTCAAAGAAGAACGGGCCAAGAATAAAGGTGTTTCTGAATCCACACCAGTCACATACGGAGAGTGCAATGGCTGTTCATTTATAACACACGGTTTAACAGTACCCCAAATTTGGCATTTCTATGTATGCATTGAACCCTGTAGTGTAAACTGTGCCTCACCTCACCTTATAATATTGCCTGGCCAAGTGTCATCAACTTCCATTAGAGCCAGAAACCGAAGAGCAATTTTTGAAAGTTGCTGCTGATCATGAGGTTTCAGTTGCTGCACCGTCTGTGTCTTGTACGGATACCAGTGTAAAACTGTCCGTACTTTTGACCATGGGATGGACTTCTTATGATATTTCAAGAGCACATCACTACCCGGGGACACGTGCTGCATGGCCAGTTACAGCAATAGCAGCCTCGTCAATAACTTCCACCGGGATGGGACAATTTCCTCTTTCAGATGCCACATAAGCTCACCCATGTTTCGAATTTCATTATCATCTTATTTAAGTCCGCGGCTCGTGGTCTTGCGGTAGCGTTCTCGCTTCCCGCGCACGGGGAACCGGGTTCGATTCCCGGCGGGTCATTCACTCGCAAGTCGCCGTAGTGGCGTTAAAGAACTTGTGGAGCAGCGGCCGAACCCCCCGCGAGGGGTCTCCCGGCCACCAATGCCATACGCTCACTATCATCTTATTTAAACTATTTGTTGACATCTGTCCTCTCTTCAGAACTTTCAGTCAGTGATATTCTCTCAGTGTAGCACTGTAATTGCTGCCGTTCGCATTAGTTTCGCTAACAGCGCACTTTTTCTGTTCTCGATAGCCGTACTGTCCACTCACGTTATGGCTTGTCAGATGACAGTGTGAATGTCCTATCGTCATACAAACAGTGTGCAGCGCCAGATTTGCACCTGGCAGCCAAAACTGGAACTAATTTGTTTTCCAGTGTAAATCGATTTCGCGTTAACGCATTACCATATCCATCAAGTTTCGCTGCCATATGATAATTACAGCCTACACTGGGCATCCGGGAGTAGTGCACTTTAATTATAAGCACCCAATACCATGGAGGTTATTCCTGATGTCTTTACGCATGTTTCATCATCCAGTCCCTTCCTTTTTGTCACTGTTCTCCATATATTTCTTTCCTCACCAATACATCGGAGAACCTCCTCATATCTCATCTAATGAGTCCACCTGATGTTCAACAGTCATCTGTAACCCCACATCTCAGTTGATTCGATTTTCTGTACCAGTTTTCCCAAAGTCCATGTTTCGTTACCATACAATTCTGTGCTCCAAAAGCGCATTCACAGACGATTCTTCCTCAAATTTTGACCACTGTTTGATACTCGTAGACTTCTTTTGAACAGGAATCCCGCCTTCACCTGAGCCAGTCTGCTTTTTATGTCCTCCATGTGTTATTTTGCATTTCAAAGTAGCAGAATTTCTTCACGTCGTCTACTTTGCCGTTCCTAATCTTGATGTTCACAGTTTTGAAGTTTATCGCCAGTCTCATTTCTGCTACTTCTTATTACTTTCGCCTTTCTTTGGTTTACTCTCTATCTGTTGTGTGCTTATTAGACTGATCATTCTATTCAACATGTTCTGCAATTATTCTTCACTTTCACTGAGGATAACAATGTCATCAGCAATTGTCGGCCGGGGTGGCCGAGCGGTTCTAGGCGCTACAGTCTGGAATTGCGCGACCGCTACGGTCGCAGGTTCGAAACCTGCCTCGGGCATGGATGTGAGTGATGTCCTTAGGTTAGTTAGGTTTAAGTAGAACTACTTAAACCTGATGGGACTGATGGGACTGATGGCCTTAGAAGTTAAGTCCTATAGTGCTCAGAGCCATTTGAACGATTTTCATCAGCATTTTTTGTCATCGATGTCCTTTCACCATGAATTTTAGTCGCATTCCCCAATCTTTCTTTATTTCCATAATAGTATGTTGAACATAGGGGCGAAAGACTCCGCTCCAATCTTCAGTCCTTTTTAATCTGAGCACTTCGTTCTTGATCTTCCACATTTATTGTTCTCTCTCGGTTCTTCGATATAATGTATAGTACTCGTCCTTGCCTTTAGGTTACAGCTATTATCCTGAGAATTTGAAATATTTTCCACCACTTTACATTGTGGAATGCTTTTGCTAAGTTGACAAATCCTACGAAGGTGTCTTGGATTTTCTGAAGTCTTGCTGCCATTATCAAGCGCAGCTTCACTACTGCCCCTCTGGTACCTTTCCATAAGCCAGATCGATAGTCGTCTAACAGATCTTCAGTTTACATTTACTTTCTTCTGTATGCCATTATTGTCAGTAACTTTGATGCAGAAGTTGTTAAGCTGACTGTGTTAGTTTTCGCACTGATCTGGCCTTGCTACCTCCTGGACTGTGCGGATGACATTTGTAAATGGAATCGTCGTTTCGATACCCCGATCTACACCACTTATATAGCTTCAAAGGGGTTGACATGTGTTGTTATATCGCCAGGTAATACACACATCTTCGCACTGTGTCAGTGATGGTAGCAGAGATCGCTGGCTAGCAGTAGATTGGCCGGGAAAAGCGAGTGGCAGAGTAACGTTAACAGCAGGAGGCCAGACTCTCTTTTCGGTCACGCTTTGTTATGCGTATCAGCACCGCTTTCACACCTGCGCTGCCGAGTGCGAGACTTTATGAGGAGTATTGTCACACGGACCGCTACAGTATACGACAGGTCCTCTTGTTCGTGGATTCTGCTTTCTTCCCGCTTCCCAGCTCCCTTTCTTGTGCTGTCCCGTATTCTGCTGCCGCAGCATCCTGCTGGGGACATGCGCATTCAATGTTACGTTGCAGTGTACCTCGGAGGCCCTCTAAGCTGACTTCACCGGGAACATTTTCTAAACCGCTCTGCAAAACTTAAGGACAGGGCAGGGCAGATAAACTAGCATACACTCATGTATATAAAAAAAAAAATCCTCGTATCACTAGAGATTCATATTCACAGGACATGGACATTAGTATGTTCTGCAGAAATAATGAGCATTTAAGTCCCCTCGGTTCAGCACTTGTCCTGTTGCCCAGTAGGCACAGATTCCGCCATGGGCCCTGGCAACTTGCTACGTGCGTGACGGCATCGACGCTTATAACCCGAGAATGGCGCCCTGTGGGATAGCTATCCATGCTGCATTCACTTGGTTACAAAGTTCATCCGCGGCAATTGGCGCTGGGTCACAACGTTGCACCCGTCGTTTCACCATTTCCAACACATTTTTGACTGGCGACAAATCTGGTGATCTGACGGGCCAGGGCAAAAGGCTGACACGTTGTGACACCAAAAAGACCCATTTGTTCGTGCATTGTATTATTGAAAAATACATGTATGGGGAATTTGGTGGCCAGTGAACATGTTTAAACTCAGAAGAGTTTTCCTGGAATCACTCTGTAGCAATTCTGGACGTGTGGGATGTCGCATTGTCCTGCTGGAATTGCCCACTTCCGTCGGAGTGAACAATGGACGTGAATGGATGCAGGTGATCAGACAGGATGCTTACGTACGTGTCACCTGTCACATTCGTATCTAGAGGTATCAGGAATCCCATATCATTCCAACTGTATTACAGAGTCTCCACCAGCTTGGACAGTCCCCTGCTGATATGCAGGGTCCATAGATTCATGAGGTTGTCTCTATACTCGTACAAGTCCATCCGCTCGATACAAATTTAAACGAGACTCGTCCGACCGGGTAATATGTTTCCAGTCACCAACAGCCCAATGTCGGTGTTGACGGGCCCAGGCGAGGCGTAAAGCTTTGTGTCGTGCAAACATCTAGGGTATACGACCGGGGCTTCGGCTCCGAAAGACCATATCGATGATGTTTTGTTGAATAGTTCGCATGCTGACTTCTTGATGGCCCAGCATTAAAATCTGTAGCAATTTGAGGAAGGATTGCGCCTGAGTCACGCTGAACGATTCTCTTCAGTCCTCGTTGGACCCGTTCCTACAAGATCTTTCTCTGGCCGCAGGGATGATGCAGATTTTTATTTTTTACCGGATTGCTGATTTCTCGTCGCCGACTATAACACCACGTTCAAACTTACTTGAATCTTGATAACCTGCCATTGTAGCAGCAGTAACCGATCTAAGAAGTTCCCCAGACACTTGCTGACTTATATAGGCGTTGCCGACCGCAACGCCGTATTCTGCCTGTTTACGTATCTCCGTATTTGAATATGCATGCCAATGCCAGTTTCTTTTGCACTTCAGTGTGTTTAATAGTGCTGAGTTGACTTGTATTGGTATATGTCAGATGAAGAAAGATGTGCTGTAAAGGGCAGTAAGGATAAATATGGGGTATACTGGGTGTTACAAAAAGGTACGACCAAGCTTTCAGGAAACATTCCTCACACACAAATAAAGAAAAGATGTTATGTGGACATGTGTCCAGAAACGCTTAATTTCCATGTTAGAGCTCATTTTAGTTTCGTCAGTATGTACTGTACTTCCTCGATTCACCGCCATGATTTCATACGGGATACTCTACCCGTGCTGCTAGAACATGTGCCTTTACAAGTAGGACACAACATGTGGTTCATGCACGATGGAGCTCCTGGACATTTCAGTCGAAGTGTTCGTGCGCTTCTCAGCAACGGATTCGGTGAGCAATGGATTGGTAGAGGCGGACCAATTCCATGGCCTCCACGCTCTCCTGACCTCAACCCTCTTGACTTTCATTTATGGGGGCATTTAAAAGCTCTTGTCTACTCAACCCCGGTACCAAATGTAGAGACTCTTCGTGCTCGTATTGTGGACGGCTGTGATACAATACGCCATTCTCCAGGGCTGCATCAGCGCATCAGGGATTCCATGCGACGGAGGGTGGATGCATGTATCCTCGCTAACGGAGGACATTTTGAACATTTCCTGTAACAAAGTGTTTGAAGTCACGCTGGTCCGTTCTGTTGCTGTGTGTTTCCATTCCATGGTTAATGTGATTTGAAGAGAAGTAATAAAATGAGCTCTAACATGGAAAGTAAGCGTTTCCGGACACATGTCCACATAACATATTTTCTTCCTTTGTGTGTGAGGAATGTTTCCTGAAAGTTTGGCCGTACCTTTTTGTAACACCCTGTATATCGAAAGGCGAAAGAACAATAAATTTTGAATAATGTTATCATTTCTGAAGAGAAGAAGTATGACGTAAGACTGCAGAACTGCGCACGTAATGTGTAGAAATGATTATTGGTAGCTAGTTAACCTTGTTCACTTACTTAGAGCAGAGTCATACATTAACACAATAACTGATTAAGGTGTCTGGATTTTTAAAGAAATTCTGTAAATATTGTACTGTTTTCAAATCAGTAATCCCTCCTCCGCCCTCTCCCCCTCCACACACACACACACACACACACACACACACACACACCAGTCCCGAGAGGCGAAAATCCCCGACCCAGTCAGGAAGCGAACCTGGGACACCGCTATCAAGAGTGAGGGACGATAACCAGAAAACCACAACAAGCTGCTCACCAAAGTTTTGTATATGCAGCGGCAAAGTGCGAAACCTCTGTGTAGTTATTACCGATGTTTGAATCATTCACGCAGTCTATTGGCTCTATCTACGTTTCACTAATAGATGACGAAGTCAGGATTTAATAAGCTGTTTGAATCGTATCAATGGTATCATATATAGTCTTATCGCAATAGTTTCTAATCTAGGCTATAAATCCCTTGTTTCAAAATTTAAACACAGCCCTCGTCCTAACTTGCATGGTCACAAGTAGTGGGTTCTCATTACGTAAAGAAAAAAATGATATTATTTTTACGTTATGCCAAAGGTTTACTTACTGTTTTGAATTTATTCGTTTATTTAGGTCACCCATTTCGAGAATATACTCATCACACGAATTATTTAAGAAAATCACAGTCATTCGTACATCTTCCCTGTGATGACACACAAGTTGGGTGCTAGTCAACAAGGCAAAGGTTTAGGGAATCGAGTTATAGAATCATCACGGAAATAAACTGAATAATCACCACGTAGGATCTCAAATGGAAAATTGCATCTAACTAAAAGTTAATTCACTGCGAAGACAGCCGGCCGGTGTGGCCGAGCGGTTCTAGGCGCTTCAGTCTGGAACCGTGCGACCGCAACGGTCGCAGGTTCGAATCCTGCCTCGGGTATGGATGTGTGTGATGTCCTTAGGTTAGTTAGGTTTAAGTAGTTCCAAGTTCTGGGGGACTGATGACGTCAGAAGTTAAGTCCCGTAGTGCTCAGAGCCACTGCGAAGACAGTTAAAAAAAAAAAAAAAAAAAAAAGCACAAAATTAATGTAGAGAAAAATGAGTGAGGTATAGTTATAACTGACTTGTGTCACTACTAACTGAGGTTAAGGACCATTTGTCCAGGGGACATGTGGTAGTTCTTCAAATCCTCGTTATAACGCGAAATTACATTCAAGAAACAACACTCGTAACCGTGACGTAGTATAGCAACTGAAATACAAGGTAAATGGAAACGAAACCAGCAGTTTGCGAAGCAGTGTTGCCTATCCTTTAAATGACGATTTCCAATGTACACATCTCCATCGTGTCGCGGCGGCATCAAGATGCATGTGTCTGAAAGCTACCGTTCGAAAAAAGAGCTGTTTACTCTCATTCTTCCTACCGGGGCCCTGTAATTGTTCCAGTGAATATCTAGCTACGAAGTCAAAAAGCTAGCATGCTGTAGGTGATGACGAAAAAATCGGTTATATCGCTGGCCGCAGTTCACCAGAGTTGAAACTGCTTAAACTTCACGAAACATTTCAAGGTTCAGTACGTTATTGCAGAACTGAATAGACAGAGCAATGAAATAGCGGGGAATTTCAGTAAAAAAAATGAGACGTTCTCTATGGGTGCGTCTCAATACACTAAAGGTAAGAGTTGTTTTTCAGGAAACACTACATCCGCAGCAGTTGTAAGGGCTTTTATATTTTGGCTTTCATTTAATTATTGTGTGATGTTATGTTCATAGATGCGCTTGAAAAAGATTTACTCGAAACTAATAATGATTAAAAAGTACTATTCAAAATAAGGCCTGGTGGAAGAACGTCTTCTTTCAGAATTACATGAGCAGCTTTAGAAAACTAATCATGGAAATTAAGAGTTTAGCAAGAGGTCCAGTAGTTGAACTGGAAGGCATGTTCGTGGAGTTATTAAGTAGTATCAAGGATGAACCGTTGTCTTCTGTAGAGTAACAAGGTACTGTAGCGTCGTAAGAGCGAACTGTTTGGGATTCTTGAGTTGGAAGACTTTGAATGCCTTAGGGAGACGCTTCTGCTTGCGAAACTATGCGACGCGCGCAGTTAACTGTGTCCAGAGCACCGCACGGCGCTGGGAGGCGGAAGAAGGCGTCCCATTACAATACACTGCATTACATTGCATTACGTTAGTCGTATTCTATGGATCACGTGGTGTCTGAGATGTGGAAAGAAGTCCTAGACGTATATTTAATTTAAGCGCAAAGCAGTTCAAGACAGTACACTACCGTGTTTCAATGCCGATTCAAACTATAGGTTAACGTGAAACACTAAATTTGAGAGTTTCTCTGAAGATACTGTTCTGTGGAGGAGTAGAAATTGCCCAACATATAATCCTTGAATGCCGTCTAAAACTGCACAACTTTATCTAAATGACATTTAATGTGATCTGGTAGGTTGCTGAAAACATGTGTACCCATGTATCTCTCTTTTCTGGAGAGGGGAGTTAGTAGAGGAGAGTTAGTAGAGGTTGTTTTTGATCCTAATATTATGTTCATGCTTTTCGTATATGGATAATGACAAAGCTCCTTAATCGTCATACGTATTGTGAAGTAGTTGTCAAAATAGCCAGATTTTTGATAACTTCTCTGCAGGACGTTCCAGAATTAACACCAGATGTAATTCCTGTAATAAGCTTCTGTATTCTGGAAATTCCTCAGAAATTGACTCTATAACTCACTAGTGAATGGAAATATGCAGGATAAACCACTTTTTCGAATTTTAAATTGCCCACAGCGGAAAAAATCCGTACAACAAATATAGTGAACCAAGGCCCTTCTTTGGTTCTAGGCAGTGGGTTTTCCAGTTGAGACATGGTCTGCCCGTAGTCCCCAAAACTTAATTCTTTCTACTTATCATATTTCGTTGGGTGAGATACCTATTTTTAAGAGTTGTAGAGTTCTTTGTGACGTACTGAACTGTATTTACTGCTATTCATCTTTTGGATTTCCAGCTCTTGTATTTTTTCCGTGTTTGCAAATAAAATTATTGGATATAGGCGGAACCTATATACAATAACGTATTTACTGAGTATTACCATAATTCAATGATAACCCATCTCTCTTGGGACATCTATCGATATTACCCTATCTTTTCGGCAATCGGATAGGTACTATTTTTATTTCTACGCTTATATCGCCCGTAAAAAGTCAATATTTGCATTTTATGAAACTGCGAGTGGAAGATCATTTATGTGTATCAGGAACAACAGAGGAGCCAAAATCGAGCTCTGTGGTACATCGTATCCTACTGCTTCAAATTCTGAGTCTTCATCGTTATATGGTTGACGAGGAACTGACACACATTTCTTTCTGTCGTTTACGTAAGATATAGACATGTAAACTCAACTCGCTCTATTGTATAGAAACCTATGAACGCTGCGCTGGCTTATCTTACGCCTCGATGTGCATCTGGCCTTTAGCTGTGCGGCTGGTACTGAAAAGCGCTGCATTAGACGTGCCAGTTGTGTGAGGAAATGCGGCGACCCGCATGTCGGCTGATAACGATTCTCGCAAACCTGCTAGTGGGTCACACTCCGCGTGAATAACCGGGCCCGTCAGTTTCCGTTGAGGAAATCCCCGGCGACATACTAGGCAGAAATATTTGCGAAGCGATGGGGACACCGATGTGTACACTAGTGACCTGTGCTTCCCCCCGACATATCGGCTTAAACGTAACCTCCCTCCGCTCCTGCCCTACTTTCTACCTACAAGATCTTAATTAGTCAATCTCCCTAAACGGATGTGCCAGAGACTACATTGCAAGCAGCTACTTTCAGCCGGAAATTTCGCAAAGCCTAATTTTTGCGAACGAAATCGCTTGAGGTATCCTAAAAGACTAACGCTCCAAATGGTGCTTCACTAGATGAACAAGGAATCTGAGTTCCCGTCAAGGAAAATTAAGGCTTCTGCCAGACATCACTATTCGAACAGCGGAGATGGCAACCACCTTACAGGGTATCCGATGTGATTACGTTTGACCCTACTTTATAACTATACATACTGGATCCCTACACACATTCGGAAGGTTAACTTGTGAAGAAAAATCCAATATAATGTGTAAATCTGTGTGTTTTTTATTCCGATGCAAATAATGCGTTTCTCGATGCTGCACAGCTGCTAACGGAAGACGTAAACTACATTTGAGAGTTGTTTTATTTTAGTCAAATGGTTCAAATGGCTCTGAGCACAATGGGACTTAACTTCTGAGGTCATCAGTCCCCTAGAAATTAGAACTACTTAAACCTAACTAACCTAAGGACATCACACACATCCATGCCCAAGGCATGGATTCTAACCTGCGACCGTAGCGACTGTAGCGCCTAGAACCGCTCGGCCACTCCGGTCAGCTATTTTAGTCACGTTTGATTTGAAATCATACTGAAAAGCAGTCACTTAACAGGAACATTGAGAACTGCCATATGTGAATATCTACGAGGTAAGACGTGCAGTACCAGGATGTGCCTTGAGGGCTCTAAAGGCATCGTGCTGTAAATGAAAGTCTCGCTAATGACTGAAATCTGATGTTCTCCGCGTTAAAAATATTAAATATATTTCGTCATTCTGAAGGTTAGTTAGCTGCTGCACATAGTATTGTCTGACGTATAACGTCGTTTCAGGTGGGTTAGCAACCACTGCCGTAGAGTGAACAACTGGGTACAGCAAGCATGCTGTGATATGAATTAAACAATAAATACGCAGTTCTCAGTAACAGTACAGAAAGATGTAAGAAATGGTGGAATATCAGTGACTTGCATGTTGCATGTAAACCGGGTACCTAGAAACGACGGAGAGGCTCCGTCCCCTCCGCAGTTGTCCACAACCCCACGACGACTACCGCAGTCCACTTCACCCCTCCGCCGCCCCACACCGAACCCAGGGTTATTGTGCGGTTCAGCCCCCGGTGGACCCCGCAGGGAACGTATCACACCAGACGAGTGTAACCCCTCTCTTTGCGTGGTAGAGTAATGGTAGTGTACGCGTACGTGGAGAATTTGTTTGCGCAGCAATCGCCGACATAGTGTAGCTGAGGCGGAATAAGGGGAACCAGCCCGCATTTGCCGAGGCAGATGGAAAACCGCCTAAATCCATTTATAGACTGGCCGGCTCACCGGACCCCGACACGTCCCGGCGAATTCGTGCCGGGGACTAGGCGCTCCTTCCCACTCCGGAAAGTCGTGCGTTAGACCAATCGGCTAACCGGGCGGGCATCAGTGACTTAGTGTAATAAGTAACAAACAAAATTTATCAGTTTAATGTTACAATAGCTTAACTGTTGATATAACACTATTTGCTTGGAAAATATGTTGAAAATCACAATTTATGCAATATTCTTAGTTTGTGCCGAGTAAAACTTTTTATGAAACAGGTAAATTTTGTTTCATGTTCTCTAAGAATCAAAACAGATAAACAGAAACAATAAAAAGATTAAGACTGCTGTTTATATCCAGTCATATTTGTGGGTTGAATAGAAACACCAAGTTCTTACCTTTTTATATTATAAAATCATGAGCTAGGTCCCTAACTCGTTATAAGTTTAAAGTTACGCACAAACACCCATACTCCCACGTCATTTTGATTTTAATTTTTCTTTTTAAAACTATAATTTTTTCTTTTAAAGTCTAAAACTGTTCCTATTAATCTCATTTTATGGTACTTCGCCTTGATACTAGTGACTTCGTCATCTGTTTATTGCATTCGCCCATAGAGCGAGGAAAAATATCTGTATGGCTCGGTGTGCGTCCCTGTTTCTCTTATCTACGCAACGCGAGATTTACGACGGAGACAGTAAAAATACCGCCTAGTCCTCCCACAAAATAGCACTTCTCAGTACTTTACCTATGCTTTTCAAGAACTTCGTTTTTATACCAAAGAATCCCATGTAAGTTCCCTTAGTAATTCTGTCGCACTAGAGTTTATCGTCTTGACGATAGCAGAAAAGGCTAGTAGGCCTACATGTGATAGATGCTGAAAAAACTGCCGTTTCCCTCTCAAGGAAACCATCCCAGTATTCGTCTTAGGCATTGTTGGGAGACTACACGAGACTCAAATCTGATTGGTTGGATAGGCATTAAAGCCCAGCGCGCTAATCCTTGCGCCACGTACTTCCTTCAGTGACTGATGTCATATGTATTTGATAAGTCAAAACAACCTTCGGGGAAATTAAAAACAAAGATGGTGATATTAAGAGTGTAATTGGAAATGCTGAAGAGTGAGTGGATAGCTAGAAAGAGTACATTGTAGACCTCTATGACTTGCCTGGTGACTTGATAGGAGAAGAAATTGAAGACGATATGGAAGACAGATGAAATACTTCAGTTAACGGACGAAAGAAAGTACAACAATGTTCGAAGATAAACAGGAGTACAGAAATATAAATTACCTTTTTTTTTTTGGTCATCAGTCTACTGACTGGTTTGATGCGGCCCGCCACGAATTCCTTTCCTGTGCTAACCTCTTCATCTCAGAGTAGCACTTGCAACCTACGTCCTCAATTATTTGCTTGACGTATTCCAATCTCTGTCTTCCTCTACAGTTTTTGCCCTCTACAGCTCCCTCTAGTACCATGGATGTCATTCCCTCATGTCTTAGCAGATGTCCTATCATCCTGTCCCTTCTCCTTATCAGTGTTTTCCACATATTCCTTTCCTCTCCGATTCTGCGTAGAACCTCCTCATTCCTTACCTTATCAGTCCACCTAATTTTCAACATTCGTCTATAGCACCACATCTCAAATGCTTCGATTCTCTTCTGTTCCGGTTTTCCCACAGTCCATGTTTCACCACCATACAATGCTGTACTCCAGACGTACATCCTCAGAAATTTCTTCCTCAAATTAAGGCCGGTATTTGATATTAGTAGACTTCTCTTGGCCAGAAATGCCTTTTTTGCCACAGCGAATCTGCTTTTGATGTCCTCCTTGCTCCGACCGTCATTGGTTATTTTACTGCCTAGGTAGCAGAATTCCTTAATTTCATTGACTTCGTGACCATCAATCCTGATGTTAAGTTTCTCGCTGTTCTCTTCTCATTACCTTCGTCTTTCTCCGATTTACTCTCAAGCCATACTGTGTACTCATTAGACTGTTCATTCCGTTCAGCAGATCATTTAATTCTTCTTCACTTTCACTCAAGATAGCA
This sequence comes from Schistocerca piceifrons, assembly GCF_021461385.2. Lineage (NCBI taxonomy): Eukaryota > Metazoa > Arthropoda > Insecta > Orthoptera > Acrididae > Schistocerca > Schistocerca piceifrons. The sequence goes on along the minus strand of NC_060145.1, from coordinate 321,407,634 downwards.
ATGTCATCAGCGAATCGTATCATTGATATCCTTTCACCTTGTATTTTAATTCCACTCCTGAACCTTTCTTTTATTTCCATCATTGCTTCCTCGATGTACAGATTGAAGAGTAGGGGCGAAAGGCTACAGCCTTGTCTTACACCCTTCTTAATAAGAGCACTTCGTTCTTGATCGTCCACTCTTATTATTCTCTCTTGGTTGTTGTACATATTGTATATGACCCGTCTCTCCCTATAGCTTACCCCTACTCTTTTCAGAATCTCGAACAGCTTGCACCATTTTATATTGTCGAACGCTTTTTCCAGGTCGACAAATCCTATGAAAGTTTCTTGATTTTTCTTTAGCCTTGCTTCCATTATTAGCCGTAACGTCAGAATTGCCTCTCTCGTCCCTTTACTTTTCCTAAAGCCAATCTGATCGTCACCTAGCGCATTCTCAATTTTCTTTTCCATTCTTCTGTATATTATTCTTGTAAGCAGCTTCGATGCATGAGCTGTTAAGCTGATTGTGCGATAATTCTCGCACTTGTCAGCTTTTGCCGCCTTCGGAATTGTGTGGATGATGCTTTTCCGAAAGTCAGATGGTATATCGCCAGACTCATATATTCTTCACACCAACGTGAATGGTCGTTTTGTTGCCACTTCCCCCAATGATTTTAGAAATTCTGATGGAATGTTATCTATCCCTTCTGCCTTATTTGACCGTAAGTCCTCCAATGCTCTTTTAAATTCCGATTCTAATTCTGGATCCCCTATCTCTTCTAAATCGACTCCTGTTGCTTCTTCTATCACATCAGACAAATCTTCACCCTCACAGAGGCTTTCGATGTATTCTTTCCACCTATCTGCTCTCTCCTCTGCATTTAACAGTGGAATTCCCGTTGCACTCTTAATGTTACCACCGTTGCTTTTAATGTCACCAAAGGTTGTTTTGACTTTCCTGTATGCTGAGTCTGTCCTTTCGACAATCATATCTTTTTCGATGTCTTCACATTTTTCCTGCAGCCATTTCGTCTTAGCTTCCCTGCACTTCCTATTTATTTCATTCCTCAGCGACTTGTATTTCTGTATTCCTGATTTTCCCGGAACATGTTTGTACTTCCTCCTTTCATCAATCAATTGAAGTATTTCTTCTGTTACCCATGGTTTCTTCGCAGCTACCTTCTTTGTACCTTTGTTTTCCTTCCCAACTTCTGTGGTGGCCCTTTTTAGAGATGTCCATTCCTCTTCAACTGTACTGCCTACTGCGCTATTCCTTATTGCTGTATCTATAGCGTTAGAGAACTATTCTCCTGTAACCTTTTCTTCTACTTCTTCCCCTACAACTGCATTCCAGTCGCCCATGACTATTAGATTTTCGTCCCCCTTTACATACTGCATTACCCTTTCAATATCCTCATACACTTTCTCTGTCTGTTCATCTTCAGCTTGCGACGTCGGCATGTATATCTGAACTGCCGTTGTCGGTGTTGGTCTGCTGTCGATTCTGATTAGAACAACCCGGTCACTGAACTGTTCACAGTAACACACCCTGTGCCCTACCTTCCTATTCATAACGAATCCTACACCTGTTATACCATTTTCTGCTGCTGTTGATATTACCCGATACTCATCTGACCAGAAATCCTTGTCTTCCTTCCACTTCACTACACTGACCCATACTATATCTAGATTGAGCCTTTGCATTTCCCTTTTCAGATTTTCTAGTTTCCCTACCACGTGCAAGCTTCTGACATTCCACGCCCCGACTCGTAGAACGTTATCCTTTCGTTGATTATTCAATCTTTTTCTCATGGTAACCTCCCCCTTGGCAGTCCCCTCCCGGAGATCCGAATGGGAGACTATTCCGGAATCTTTTGCCAATGGAGAGATCATCATGACACTTCTTCAAATACAGGCCACATGTCCTGTGGATACACGTTACATGTCTTTAATGCAGTGGTTTCCATTGCCTTCTGCATCCTCATGTCGTTGATCATTGCTGATTCTTCCGCCTTTAGGGGCAATTTCCCACCCCTAGGACAAGAGAGTGCCCTGAACCTCTATCCGCTCCTCCGCCCTCTTTGACAAGGCCGTTGGCAGAATGAGGCTGACTTCTTATGCCGAAAGTCTTCGGCCGCCATTGCTGATTGTTTATCAAAATTTAGGTTGTGGCGGGGATCGAACCCGGGACCGAAGACGTTTTGATTATCAATCAAAGACGCTACCCCTAGACCACGGGTACAAGGAAAAATGACTTACGATTGAAATAAATGCCAAGTGCATGGCAGCCAAGGCAAAATAACTGCAGGGAAAATATGAAGAACTCGAAACAGAAATGATCGTCGGAAGGGTTAACTCATCACATAGAAAAGTTAAAACAACCTTAGCTGAAATTAAAAACGATGGCGGCAACATTAAGAGTGCAATGGGAATTCCACTGTTGAACGCAGAGGAGAGAGTCGGTAGGTGGAAAGATTATACTGGAGAACTATTATCAGCGGAGAGGAATTGGCTCATGACGTGACAGAAGAAGAAATTTATGGTAGTACAGAAGGGAAAGGGATCCAGTATTAGAATTTATAAGAGCTCTTTAAGACTTGAGACTGAATAAGGCAGAAATAATAGGTAACATTCAACCCAAGAATGAAGAGAGTGAGACTGAAAGACCAAGAACCAAGTGCTCGGATTAAAAAGGTTGCAATGCAGGGATACATTCTTTCGTCCCTGCTGTTTAATCTATACGTCGAAGGACCAGTGGCCAAAATAAAAGAAACGTTCAAGAGTGGGATTAAAATTCAGATTGAAGGATATCGACGATAAGATCTAAAATGCGATATAAAAACTGCTACCAACCACTGTTAGTGATTATAAGCTGTTTTTGTAACGTATTTTATAATACAACCGCGGAATCATCACACTGTCAACAAAATAGCTGTATGATAAGATCTGGTGATGACGTAGCCAACCTCAGTAAAAGTGAGGTCTGTTGAAAGGAATGAACAGTCTAATGAGAACAGAATGTGGATTAAGAGTAAACCGGAAAAAGAGAAACGTAATGAGACGTATCGGAAACACGAATACGAGAAACTTAACACATAGACGAAGTTATGGAATTTCGCCACGTTGGAAGCAAAATAACCCGTTACGAACGGAGCAAGAAAGATATAAAAAGCAGATTAGCACAGGGAAAGAGGGCATTCCTGGGTAGTAGAAATGTATTGGTATCAATCTTAGGTCTTAATTTGAGGAAGGAATTTCTGAGAATGTACTTTCCAACACAGCATTGTATGGCAGTGAATCATGGACAGTGGGAAATCGAAACAGAGGTGAATCGAAGCGTTTGAGGCGTGGCGCTACAGAAAAATATTGAAAATTATGTGGACTGATAAGATAAGGAATGAGGAGGTTCCTCGCAGGATTGTCGAAGAAAGGAACTAATGTAAAACACTGACAAGAAGATGGGACAGTACCTCCATGATACTAGAGGGAGTTGCAGAACCGGCCGCTGTGACCGAGCGGTTCTAGGCGCTTCAGTCCGGAACCGCGGTGGTGCTACGGTCGCAGGTTCGAATCCTGCCTAGGGCATGGATGTGTGTGATGTCCTTAGGTTAGTTAGGTTGAACTAGTTCTAAGTCTAGGGGACTGATGACCTCAGATGTTAAGTCCCATAATGCTCAGAGCCATTTTGAACCATTTTGGAGTTGCAGAGGGTAAAAACTGTAGAGAAAGATACAGTGTAGGCTGCAAGTGATACCCTGAAATGAAAAGTTGGGTACTGGAGAGGAATTCGTGGCGGGCCGCACCAAACCTGTCACAAGACTGACGGAAAAAAGAGAAGAAAGGATTAATCTAGGAAAGATCGCATTAGAACCTTGCAAGCTGACTCCGAAAGCGATGCAGTGTACTTAGAAATTCCCTATAAACCTGAGTCTTCAATTCACCTTAACTACTACTTAATTCATGTCTTCGTCCTATTTGAGATTACTTCGTAATAGCCGCCGGAGTGGCCGTGCGGTTCTAGGCGCTACAGTCTGGAACCGAGCGACCACTCGGGTCGCAGGTTCGAATCCTGCCTCAGACATGGATGTGTGTGATGTCCTTAGGTTAGTTAGGTTTAATTAGTTCTAAGTTCTAGGCGACTGATGACCTCAGAAGTTAAGTCGCATAGTGCTCAGCCAGCCATTTCGTAATATTATCTCCGGACATTTCAACAACATGTCAGGGTCAAGAAATTTTTAAAATCAGGTATTACCGTGGTCTTTATGTTGATCAAGGCATTTTCTAGTAATTTTTCCACAATCCGAGTGGTATTCGGTGTCGAGAGTTGAACCAAAGTCTAGCAAGTGGACCGCACATACTTGTCATCACTGATTTATGATACATAGAGAGCTTGACCAGAGATGACAATGACAGAAGCGGGCGCTCCAGATAGCCAAGTGTTTCGAAAGAAATAGCGTTTTTGTCACGGGTCGAGCGAAGCATGAGCCATTTATGTTAGCACAGATTCTAGGTAGCGGTTGACACAGAACACAGGCTACATAAAGGTAATCTGAGGGTCGCGAGGTCGAGTCCCTAAGCGGAACCCTTTAATTTTTACGTTACTTACACCGAAAATAAATCAAAGTATTGCTCAATATATTGTATTTATTAATACAATATTTTCGTAGAAGGCATGGAAAGGAAAGATAACGAAAATTGGGGATTGCAAATAAATTTCAGAAAGTGAACGCGTAAGGCGTACACGAGAACTTCGTATATAAATTAGATGTAGTTGATGATTTAGACGTGCTGGGGTGATATTCATAAAAACAGGGGAAGCAGTAATTTTCTTGCACAAGTTGTAAACACCCCATTTTTGCAATTACATGGCGATTTTAAAGTTTCTATAGGAAAACAAACTTGATTTCCTTTTCATAAAAGGTTCTCTCTCATCGCACGGAGTGGCTGCAAACCACCCGTAACGCATCATTTCACCAGGTATACTCAGTGGAATATGTTTTGATGCAGTCTTCTCGATATCTGATTCCATTTTCTCTCTCGGTGAAGCTTTTTTGATCAAATTCATTATCTGACGATAAAAGTAGACATCACAGTGTTGCTCTGGAGAGTGCATTTGAAAGGGAATCAGTTTAACATTGCATGATGGCAACCCTTCTTCATCTTGAAAACTGTCGACGTATAACTGCGGATGTTTTTGTCCTTCCCAAGTGACAGGTGACAAAAGAAAACTTTGTTCTCCTACATGTAAAGCTCCATCAGATCAGTCAAAAAATCTGTGTATAAGGTTGAAGTAATGACGCATTCCTACATTTTGCCGCGTACTCATCCACCAAATTTTTCTTTGTCTTCCTTCTCGCTCCCCTTATGAAAATATTAATGAACATAATATACTTGAGTTTATTTCGGCTTATTTACAGCGTTAGTAATGTAAAAACTGAAAATAAAGAAAAAAAATTTTCGCAGAGACACTCGAACTGACGACTATCCGATTACGGCTCTGCACTCCTTCAGCTATGCCAACCGCTGCCTGGTTATTATGCTCACACAATAGATGCATGTCTCACCCAACCATTGCCAAAAATATGTTTTCAAGCTTTTGACAGTCTAGAGATATCACCTCTGTCACTTTTATCGACAGTCAGTCCTGCACGTACCATGAATTTGGACGAAACCGGTGATGTCGAGTATGTGCGGTCGCCTTTTAAGTGATTCGACATTTCTTTAAGAACTTGAGAGTGTCGATACTTCCCAGTACACAGCAGCATCGACAGCCAATAATTTGTGTGTATTTCTGACCCTGTCTGAGAAATTTCGAGTACTCTGTATGAGGGTAAAATTTGAAGATTCGTGTAATTCGTGTACTTTAATGACAATGTAAGGGAACTAGTCAGTGCTCCTGTCTCTCTCTCTCTCTGTCTCTCTCTCTCTCTCTCTCTTATCGTAGAATACGATATTGAGATCAAATTTACGACATGATCCAACGGCAATGATTTGTCATATAGAAACCAAAATTTTTTCATATTTTTTTCATAGATAGAACTTTTATGTAAAAATTACACAAAATTTATTACCACAGTAATTTCAGACTGTAATTATAATTTGAAACTATTGCCATTTTCGTATTTGTACGGTTTATTCTGAAAACATTCGACAATAACTATTTAGCTGTGAAATAAACAATTTGGATGTAGAAAATCGAAGTATTCAAATACCTCCGAACTGTGAGATCTTTGTTGTTGATTTTTGTGTATCAGCTAGTTAATGCTGTATCAGTGAGAGGTAGAAATATGATGGAAGCAGTTGCTGAGATGACTTAATTTTGCGAAAAAAGGTTAAGAGAGTAAAAGTTTGTTTCCGGAGAACAAACACCCGTAAATGGTCATTTTATAGTGTGTATCCTAAGAATGAGAACGTTACCTCCAGCATGCTTGGAATCAACTTTAATAGAAGCTGATCATCAACGGAGAAGACATCGAAATTTATAAGGAATAAGAATAAATAAACATTTTTATCGCAAAATTCATTTTAGATTCAACCTGTCCCCGATACCAACTGGTGGTAAAAGAGTTAATTATGGAGACAGCAGTTGAGATACGATCTACTACGTCTGCAGTCATTGAACTTTTACGATGAATTGTAAGTTTTTTGCCAGGACGTTTGAGTAGGAACAGCCGACTGCAGATGGGATACACTTAAAGAGAAAAGATTGCGTTTAGGTTCTGTAGACCGCCAGAGGTAAATACGAGAGGAAAATGCAGGGGCACTCACGGTACGGAGTCCTCTCCCGCGGCGCCGTGCATGCTGCTGGGTGCTGGCTGTTGGCTGTCTGCGCGCTTACTGCCTTCTCTGTCTCCGCCTCCGCGCCTTCCGCCCCCGCTACCGCCTCCGCGGCGGCCTGCCTAATCCCTGCCGACGTGCGGCACCGTACGGTACGGTACGGCAGGCTACGTCTGTCTATCTGCACGGGCGGTGTGTGCGGCCGGGTTGGGCTGCCCGCTAGCCCCTAGCCGCCAGCCGCTGCCCGCTGCCCGCTGCCGCGACACTTTCGCTGGGCGCCGCTTTCGCGCCTGTGCGAGGCTCGCTAAAAAGCGTCCAGTGCACGCTACGCTAGGCATTCCTCTCCGCTCGCCTATCCTCTCCTCTCCTCTGCTCTGCCACCCACACAGCCGGCCGGGCTCGCCTTAACCGGACACAGCTGTGCCTATCCTCGGCAGCAACGCTTCGGTGCCGCACCAGCGCATTTGGCCGTGACTCGGCGGAGCAGGAGTGTGCTCCAGCGTGTCCTCATACACGGTCCAGTGCAATGATGCTTCTGCTGCTCTCGGTTAATACGAGGGGCGTTCAATAAGTACTGCAGCACTTTTTCTTCGACCAATTTCTGTCGAAAAAATGCGGAGTTCGATGTGGGACGTTGTGCAATATTCCTGCTCAGTCCCTATAGTTTCATGAAACTCCGATAGGTAGACTACTGGCCATTAAAATTGCTACACCACGAAGATGACGTGCTGCAGACGCGAAAATTTAACTGAGATGCAGTGACATGCAAATAATTAGCTTTTCAGAGCATTCACACAAGATTAGCGCCGGTGGCGACACCTACAACTTGCTGACATGAGGAACGTTTCCAACCGATTCCTCATACACAAACAGCAGTTGACCGGCGCTGCCTGGTGAAACGTTGTTGTGATGCCTCGTGTGAGGAGGAGAAATGCGTACCATCACGTTTCCGACTTTGATAAAGGTCGGATTGTAGCCTATCGCGATTGCGGTTTATTGTATCGCGACATTGCTGCTCGCGTTGGTCGAGATCCAATGACTGTTAGCAGAATATGGAATCTATGGGTTCAGGAGGGTAATAGGGAACGCCGTGCTGGACCCCAACGGCCTCGTATCACTAGCAGTCGGGCTGACAGGCATCTTATCCGCAGGGCTGTAACAGATCGTGCAGCCACGTCTCGATCCCAGCGTCGACAGATGGGAGCGTTTGCAAGACAACAACCATCTGCACGATCGCTTCGACGACGTTTGCAGCAGCAGGGACTATCAGCTCGGATACCATGGCTGCGGTTACCTTTGACGCTGCATCATAGGCAGGGGCGCCTGCGATGGTGTACTCAACAACGAACCTGGGTGAACGAATGGCAAAACGTCATTTTTTTGGATGAATCTCTTTACAGCATCCTGATGGTCGCATCAGTGTTTGGCAATATCGCGGTGAACGCACATTGGAAGCGTGTATTCGCCATCGCCATGGTATGGGGTGCCATTGGTTACACGTCTCTGTCACCTCTTGTTCGCATTGACGGCACTTTGAACAGTGGACGTTACATTTCAGATGTGTTACGACCCGTGGTTCTAACCTTCATTCGATCCCTGCGAAACCCTACATTTCAGCAGGATAATCCACGACCGCATGTTGCAGGTCCTGTACGGGCCTTTCTGGATACAGAAAATGTTCGACTGCTGCCCTGACCAGCACATTCTCCAGATCTCTCAACAATTGAAAACGTCTGGTCAGTGGTGGCCCAGCAACTGGCTCGTCACAATACGCCAGTCACTACACTTCATGATCTGTGGTATCGTGTTGAAGCTCCATAGGCAGCTGTACCTGTAAACGCCATCCATGCTCTGTTTGACTCAATGCCCAGGCGTATCAAGGCCGTTATTATGGCCAGAGGTGGTTGTTCTGGGTACTGATCTCTCAGGCTCTATGCACCTAAACTGCGTGAAAATGTAATCACATGTCAGTTCTAGTATAATATATTTGTCTAATGAATACCCGTTTGTCATCTGCATTTCTTCTTGGTGTAGCTATTTTAATGGCCAGTAGTGTAGTTGCGCTTTACGTAGTCTTCAAGGTGGTGTCTGTAACGTAGGTCCGTTCCAGGCAGACATGTGTCACTGACTTTGTTTTGGTGGTAAACCAATTGCAGAATGTCTACGGAGACGTGGTAGTGAACACAAGCACGGTGAGTCGTTGGGCGAGACGTCTGCCATCATCGCAACAAGGTCGCACAAACGTGTCCGATCTCCCGCGTGACGGCCGGCCGCGCACAGCTGCAGTGTTGGAACATCACCACAGAAATGCAAACGGGGTTCTCCTTCTGCATAACAACGCAAGGCTTGACACACGTCGGCAGACCAGAGAGGAGCTCACAACACCTCATTGGACTGCTGTTCCTCATCCACCCTACAGCCCGGATCTCGCAACTTCCGATTTCCGTCTCTTTGGCCCAATGAAGGATGCAATTGGCGGGAAGCAGTACGTGGATCATTGGGAGATTGGCGATGCAGCAAGACGTTTGCTCCGACGTCGGCCAGTAGAGTGCTACCAGGCCATTAAGTTGGCGTAAGACCGTCGCGTTGAACGGAGATTATAGCCAAAAGAGTGGGGAATAATACGGTGTATTGGAATACTATCTAAAGCCAAATTACCTTCAGAAAATGTGTTGCATTACTTCCATAATCCCCCTCGTAAATGCAGGGTATTTATAAATGAGTATTGGGGTTTTAACGCCTTATAATATTTATTATATTAAACTTACAGTTATAAATGATGTGTCAAATGAAAGAGCAACTTAGTTTTACCAAGAACCTTATAAATGTTCAATGTGAGCACCATTTGTCACCCAAGAGCTGGATAAGCCGCAAGGGGCCCAATGACAGGGCTTGCTTTGAATGGCCTCCACGTTCACCTAACCTAACGCCACGCGATTTTTTCCTTTGGGGCGGTAGCGTTCTCGCTTCCCACGCCCGGGTTCCCGGGTTCGATTCCCGGCGGGGTCAGGGATTTTCTCTGCCTCGTGATGGCTGGGTGTTGTGTGCTGTCCTTAGGTTAGTTAGGTTTAAGTAGTTCTAAGTTCTAGGGAATTGATGACCATAGATGTTAAGTCCCATAGTGCTCAGAGCCATTTGAACCATTTTTTCTCTTGGAGCTTCATCAAGGATTGTGTGTACGAGCCTCCGCTACCAGCAGACCTCCCTGAATTAAGAAACCGGATTGAAGCAGCTGTTGCTACAGTCACTGAAGACACACTTATCAACGTTTGGGAAGAACTCGGTTACAGACTTGATGTCTGCCATGTGACAAATGGTGCTCACATTGAACATTTATAATGTTATTGGTAAGACTGTTTGAGTTGCTCTTTCATTTGACATATCATTTATAACTGCAAGTTTAATATAATAAATATTATAAAGCGTTAAAACCACGATATTTGTATATAAGCACCCTGTACACTGCCTGACAGAAAAGCCAAGTACCCAGAAGGGGAGAAGCAAACGATAGGAAACTTCACGCATTGAGAAGAGATGTGATGATATTTCAGTGCTTACAGAATCTAGTAAAATTTAAAAAGACCGTAGCTGTATGAGTCTGCTTATCGATATGACGTGGCACCCGCTTTGGCCTGGATGCAGTCACTGATGCTGTTGGGAGGATGTGATGGTGGTGAGTTACTGTGAGACCAAACTGCTGCGGTCATCGGTGCCTAGGCTTAGACACTACTTGATCTAACCTAAACTAACTTACGCTAAGGACAACACACACACACACACATGCCTGAGGGAGGACTCGAACCTCCGACGTTGGGAGCCGCGCGAACCGTGGCAAGGCGCCTGGGAGGGTGTCATGAAGCCGTTGTATCTTCTTCTAAGGCAACCTGTCTGCTGTTGTAACTGACCCTTAATATTATAGATACTGGCACTCATACAGAATTGACATCAGTGTTGGCTCCACATCTGTCGGGGACAGATCCGGGGGTCTTGCTGGCCAAGGGAGTACCTCAGCATCACCCACACACGTGCTGTGTGTTGACGAGTGCTGTCCTGCTGAAAAATGGTATCACGATAGTGTTGTGTGGCAGGGTAGATTTGAGTATGTAGGATGTCCGTGACGTATCGTTGTGCCGTCAAAGTTCCCTCAGTCAGTAGCAGGCGTACCTGAAGTCTTAGTCGATGACTCTCGAAACCATGATGCCACGAGGAACACCGCTATTGTGCTCCAGAACATGGGAGAATTTAGACCTCTCATCCTGTCGCCGCCATACTCACCGATGTTGGTCATCCAGGTGCTACAGACGGGCGACTTAGCTCTGAATATAATGTGACGCCATTCATCAGAAGTCCATGGTCACAGCATACTCCAAACGCAGCCGTTCGTGTTGTAGTGTCAACGGAGCTACGCATGGGATGGTAATTCCCCAGATAGTCTCCGGCCAATGTTACAGGAAACTCCGACGGCTCAACCATACTTCACGTACATTTTGTGTCCTCTTTTGTTACCTCTCATGTGACAGTAGTGTGGTGCCATTTTGCAAAAGGATAGTACCTATCCGTCTTTGGCACGCGCCAACCCGAACTGTCTGCGTGATGTGGAAATACTCTAGCGACCAGCAAGACCTCTCTGCCCCCAATACATGTGCGGGACCAGCTCGGCGGTCAACTACGTCCCTGTGCCAGTACCAAGGTTATCAAGGAAGAGTTGCAACGGTTGTGGGCCAGAATGCCTCAGGAGAGGATGCAACGGCTTGGTGACACGCCTCCCAACCCAGTCAGTACATGCATTGCGGGTCAGAGGATAAGCAACATTGTATAGATAACTGCAAATTTGTAAATTTGATCTAATACTGTAATCAATGAAACAGCTTCACATACCCTCTCAAACCGTGAAGTTTCGTTTCGTTTCCTCTTCCCCTTCTGTGCACTTCACTTTTTTTTGTAATGATGTACTGCCTGTAAAAAAGCTTCTCAAATATCCAGAATGAGATTTTCACTCTGCAGCGGAGTGTGCGCTGATATGAAACTTTCTGGCAGATTAAATCTGTGTGCCGGACCGAGACTCGAACTCGGGACCTTTGCCTTTCGCGGGCAAGTGCTCTACCAACTGAGCTACCCAAACACGACTCACGTCCCGTCCTCACAGCTTTACTTCTGCCAGTACCTCGTCTCCTACCTTCCAAACTTTACAGAAGCTCTTCTGCGAACCTTGCAGAACTAGCACTCCTGAAAGAAAGGATATTGCAGAGACATGGCTTAGCCGCAGCCTGGGGGGTGTTTCCAGCGAACCTTGCAGGCAAAGGTCTCGAGTTCGAGTCTCTGCCCGGCACACAGTTTTAATCTGCCAGGAAGCTTCTCAAATATGCCATCAGATCTTGATAAGATTTAAATATGGTGTAAAGATTGCTAACTAGCTTCAGAAATGTAAAATGGTGCACTACACAAACGCGGAAATATGGTATCCTACAAAAAAATGGTTCAAATGGCTCTGAGCACTATGGGACTTAACATCTGAGGTCATCAATCCCCTAGAACTTAGAGCTACTTAAACCTAACTAACCTAAGGACGTCACACACATCCATGCCCGAGGCAGGATTGGAGCCTGCGACCGTAGAGGTCGCGCGGTTCCAGACTGAAGAGCCAGAACCGCTATCAGTACAATGTCAATGATGTACAATTAGAATCAGTCGACTATCACAAATATCTAGGTGTAACAATGTGTAGGGATATCAAATGAAATGATTACATAGTCTCAGCCGTAGGTAAGGCAGGTGCCATACTTCGATTAATTAGCAAAATACTGGGGAAGCGCTGGCAATCTACAAAAGAGACTGCTTACATATCGCTTGTGTGTGCCATCTTAGAAAATGGCTCAAGTAGTAGGAGCCGTATCAGATAGGAGGAAGAAGGGATACCGAACGTATACAAGTGAAGGAAACATGAATTTTCACACTTTCGTTTGTCTCACGGAAGAGCGTGACGGAAACGGCGACAAACCTGAGCTGACAGATCCTTGAAAAAGATGGACATGCACTAACACCCTAAAGACTTTTTATGAAATTTCAAGACACAGTATTTAGTGAAGATCCTGGAAACTCTCCAACCCGTACATATCGCGATAAATCAGACTAACTACAGACCGCACAGACACACTTAAGCAGTCGTTCTTCACGCGCTCCATACGTTGTTGGAAAACTTTGTCAACCGACGAAAGTGGAAACCCTAAGAGGTTCTGGACGTATGTAAAATCAGTAAGTGAGTCAAAATGATGTTTTCATTCACTCAGTAGCCATAACTGCACCGAAAAGGAAGATAACAGAGAGAAGTTCGAAATACTGAATTCGACCTTCCGAAACTCGTTTCACCGCGGAAGATCGTAACACAGTCCCTCCCTTAAATCGTCGTACGAAGATCGAAATGGCAAATATTGAGGTAACAGATTGTGGAACAGTGAAACAACTACAATCACTTAGTAGAGGAAACGCGTCAGGACTAGATGAGATATCTATAAGATTCTATGAAGATTATGCGAAAGAACTTGCTCCTTCTTTAGCAGTAATTTCTCGTAGATCGCTTGAGCAACGAAGGGAATATAGCGACTGGAAGAAAGCGTAGATCATTCCCGTTTTTAAGAAGAACCTTAGGACAGATCCATACAATTATAGACCAATATCGTCGTAGAATTTCTTGTTGGAAAATGAGGTCCTGGGTATCTTCGATAACTTGAGGGAACAGACATTGTTCCAGATATGTTATCACCATTACAGATCTTTCTGCAAAGAAAAATGTTCCATAAACCTTTGTTCAAGATACGACACAGAATACATTGGTCTTCAGTGAGCCTCTCTTATGTTGCAATGGTGAATGTGGATTTTTCAAACACCATATGGAAACATCATGTCTGTTGACTTTTTCACTAAGGTGGGACGTCGCTTCATCAGCAAAAATTACCTGCTGCAGAAATGCGTTATCCTCCATCTTTGCTAACACATAACCACAAAATGTGAGGTGCTTCTCTTTGCCATTGGGGTTGAGAGCCTGCACAAGTTGTAATCGCTAGGGCTTGTACAGCAAAAGCCGTCTCAGAACTTTCCATACTGTTGGTTTGGGTATTCCATGTTCTCAACTGGCTCTATTGGTAGACTTACTGGGACTGTGCACGAAGCTTTCTTGAATCCGTCGGACATCATCCTCTAACATACAGAGTCAACCTGTGCTTTTTCCTTTGCACACACTCCCAGTCTGTTTAAATTGCTTAAACCAACAACTAATGCTTTTGCAAATTGGTAGTTGAATACCGGATTTGGCACAAAATGTCCGCTGCACAGCAATTTGTGACTCACTTTTTGTGAACTCAAGAATGCGGAAAACTTTGTGCTCTGCAGTTGCCATCTCACTCACAACTGACAGTGAAATGGAATGACGTCCTTACTGTTGCGCGAACTCTATTGGTTGCTTCTCAAACCATCACCGCCTCCCCACTGCGACCCACCAAAAACTTTGAAACTTCCTCTTTTCGTAGGTATAAAGCTTATTCATTTTGGATTTGTACTTGAATAAATACGAATTTTTGAAAATGGGCACATCATTTAGAATAAGCCTGTATTTTGTTTGGAAATATTGATTGTTTGGTTAACACAATATAAAATGTTTGAGACCAAGAAATTGCAGTTAAATCAGTTAAAAAATTACTATGGTGCAGAGAATGATCTGTGAAAACATGCCTGCTAAAGCAAAATGTTGTATCAGATCTGGCCTGTAATTTACTGTTCTGTCATCCAAGCACACTTTCATGACCAACATCTGTGATGTAGCTAATCCATTCTCCAATGTATTTTGTCTGCTAGGTACTAGTGTAGTAAAGTATGCAGAAGAATCATTGTTGTGAGATGTTATGGTAAACTAATGTTCTATATCAGGCCGTCATGTGTTCTTGGATGGTCTGATTTCAAAAGTAAATCACAGCACAAAATCTACTATGAATTGGCAGTTTTTTTCTGAAAAGAAAATGATGTGCTTTGGCTGTGTCATTCACCATCATATCTTCTACAATGTGTGTGTACCAGTGATATTTATAAGAGAACTTCCATGCATTTGAGAAAATAGAGATGTACCAGTATTCGAAAACTGCAGCACTGAGTTGGGCTGTTTGGCTCTTTCAGATAGTCCAGACAGTTGAATGTTGTAAATGCTTTTTTTATTTTTCTAGCAGTTCAGAAAAGGTTTGTTCAGTATCTGGAATAAATCAAAACCCGTTTTGCAGTGCTGTATGGAGTGAGGTTATGATACATTATTGATCGTGATTTATCCACACAAATGAGGTGCTGAAATAGTACCTCTCTGTGTACTTCTTCACAGCAGTGGGACATGTTCTGGCTGTTTCAATCTCAGTTCTTATACAGAACAACCAAGCATTGATGGATAATTGGATGAAGTCACATCACCAATATACTGTTATGTAACACAGAACTTGTACTTTTGAAGTAGAGCTCTAGTATACATTGCTACAAGTATGGTATAGTATATGGAAAGTACCTTGTATCTATAGATGTCTGCAAGGGGAGACAAGAGGTATGCACTTGCCACCTGGTTCCCCTCCCCTTCTTTCTATTGACTGTACCTTTTTTTTTACAGTATTCACCCATCAAACAAATTAAGTGCAGTTTGTACTGTGGTTGTAGTTTAAGTTCCCTTTCTGTTACTGCAGAGTGCATTAAATATGCCCTGACTTCATTCTGATCTATTGGTTTGATGCCAGTCAAAACTTGGGTGTTATGAATACTATGTGTTGATGCAAATAGCTTTTCACTTGTCATGGCTAGAATATATCATGTGGAGTCCATTGTAGGTGTCACTGAAAATTAACTCCATTGTCTTTATGTCTGCAGCCAGAAGTGATAAACACGACACCTCCTGAACTGCCATAATTAATTTATGAGGTTTAGCTCACTTCAAAAGTTTTACTTTGTATGTTTAACTTGCCATACATGTGAATCATCCAAAAAATTACCTGTGTGCTTCACTGTTTGTTGACTTGATGACTTTCATTGTTCTTTCCATCCCAATTATCAACAGTTCCCTTACTGCATATTACTAATTTTTAAAAACCACCCTGGTCTTTAGTTTCATGCTTTGATTCAGTCATGACACTCCTGGCATGTTATTTTTTTGTGAAGTATAGTGTATGTATCTCTTTTATACATACAAGGATATTCTTCTACTCTACAGCATAGGACACTACACAAAGAAGTATTATGACAAAATTATTACCAATTATCATCACATTTTGACAGTGGATCCATAACAAATTGTAAAGCCATTACCACAGTGGTTTTCCATTCGTTTTCCTTTTTCCCTTTCCATACCCATTCGGACAGCCACTAAAGTTCTCAATACAATTTATAATTTTGTTGGAATTGGGAAATGTATACAAATGCCAGACTATAAATCCAGTGATATGGAATTCAGTCTCCAGTTCTTCTAAGATTTTTTGTGGCATATAATATGGCATTTCTATATTGATGCTTTACATTTCTCACGTGTCAGAAAAAACAGTGGCATTATGGTCCTCAATATGTGGCTGATGAGGCTGTTTTCAGGTCAGGGATCGGCAAGGGCACCTAAAATATGTTAGAAAGTCTACAGTGCAGTGTACTAGCAATGATGAGGTCATCACAGATAGGGCACAAGGTCAGATAGGACTAGGATGAGAAAGAAAATCAGCTAAATCCACTTCAAAAGATTTGTTCTGACTTTTTGCCTTAATCAGTTTAGGGGGACAAAACCATATTTATGTCAAGATGTCTGCTCATTGGCACCTACCAGAATCCAGTGACTTGTCCACTATGCCATTCTGTTGAGTTGGGACGCTGCCTGGGAAATCACTGCACTGTTTAAGAATGCCTTTTGTTTTGATGGTAACTTTGCCTACAAGCATATTCAAAAGATTAATTTGCTGTTGGTTTCACAATTTATTTACGTGCCATTCCCTGAGATAATTGCACTATTCAAAATGTATTTCATTTCAAAAGTATAACTCATTTCAGTGTTTCATATTTTACAGTTGTTTGCCTGCACCCACAGTAAAATACAGCAAAGAGAACCCATATTTTTTGTTATCATTAAATTGATGCACATATATCTTACTGATAGTTGGTCATCATAATGAAATTTGCCTCCTATTGAAAACAAAGTAACGTTTGTTTACACTCGTAATCTCTTGTGCCACACATCATAGATCAAGTTTGAAATCTGGAGATGCTCTGAATGAAACAAATGCCTTAGCAAACTGGGAGCTGTAACCCCCAAAAGTGGTAACTTACATGCACTTGAAAGCAAGCAACTGTCATAGCTATCCACAAAATTCTTCTATGTTCATATGAGTTGGGTTGGGTTGTTTGGGGGAGGAGATCAAACAGCAAGGTCATCAGTCTCATTGGATTAGTGAAGGAAGTCGTCCATGCCCTTTCAAAGGAACCATCCCAGCATTTGCCTAGAGTGATTTAGGGAAATCATGGAAAACCTAAATCAGGGTGGCCGGACACAGGATTGAACTATCATCTTCCCGAATGTGAGTCCAGTGTGCTGACGACTGTTCCGCATCGCTCGGTATGTTCATATGCCATATTGATGCCACAAATACATGTTCGTGGCTATGTGGAACAGAGGTTTTGTTATCCATTTTAAAATTGTTTACGTCTGTGTAAAAAAGAAATATGTGTGATTTCATGCAGTGAAATTTATCTCAGAGCTATGTACTTATTGCTTACAATGTATGTCCACACATTGTCTACCATTAATTAAGTAATTTATCCCCAAAATACATTAAATGTCAATAACTGACAGTAAGTTTCAATTATTTGTTTATTTCAGGAAAGTTAAAAAACTGACGTTTGATTTAAGCTGCAGCATATGTCTTCAGTATTTAACTGTACTCAGGTATTAAAATGTTCTTCACTTTACTTCTGTCACTTGTCTAATACTGTTAGTATTTAATTACAGTATGTGTGAGAATTTACTTCTGTAGCTAAACCTAGATATAAGTTATTCTGAATAAACTGTAGCAAAAAAGCAGCTACTACTTGATAGAATTTTGCTCACAACAGTTAGTTATAACAGCAACAGCATTATAATTAGCAAGGTTAATTGTTTTTAAGTTCACTGCCCAAGGCAGTTGAGAAAGTATCATACATCTAGAAAATGCATTCTGATAACCTAGAAGCTATACTAGAGGAAGGTCTCAGTACTTAACACATAATTACTGGCCATCATGCATTCTTTCACTGAAATCAATGACTTTATCTGTACTCTAATGGCATAGCTTCATGTGTCATAAACATCAATTAGAACTCAAATCTCTACTACTCAAGGTAGATTTTTCCACAGAAGCCTTGATTTGCGAAAAAATTGAGATGGTGAGTTTGTGAGTAATCAGCAAGAAAAATACATGTAGATGTAATGTTCCATATTACAATAACACAAAAATCAAAATATGAACAATGGGAATTAGAAATGAGGGCAAGCCACCACTCAGCACCAAATAATTGGTAGTGGTTAAGAAAACTTAAAATAAAAAAAATCGTAACATGTCTATAGCTTACACATGAACATAGAAGGCAAAGTGCTCATTTTCCATCTACTTGAACTGTCAGCACACAAGAAACATGACAGTGTAACAACAGAAAATGTCAATTAAGCACAGATTAATATTTCTGGGGAAGAAGGTTCAGTGAATAATGGCTTAGTCATGTTTTAAGCATTAGTTATGAATGCTCATTTGGATGCCTTAGTTCAAAGAACATTCTGATGATAGTAAAAGACTGGGTTTTGAGGCCTCGTCTGTTAAACAGTGTCACTCAGTCAGGAATGTTCATACTGTTCAGTCTATGCTTGAAAAATAATCTTGCACAAAATATCTGCAAGAATCTGTATCATCATCATCATCATCATCAGCCAATTCAATCATTAAATGATGTGGCCTCTTCGAGTCATGGATTCAGGTAGGCTTTCAGCTGTCTTCTCCAAGTGGGACGGTCCTGGGCAGTTCTCTGCCAGGTGTTGCCAGCGATCTTCTTGATGTCTTTGTCCCATCTGTCTGGTGCTCTCTCGGACTCCATTCCAGTACTAGCTTCGTCCATCTGTTGTCTTTTCTTCTTGCGACATGGCCAGCCCACTGCCATTTCAAGGAACCTACTGTCTCTAAGATGTCATTAACCTTCGTCACTGACCGGATGTCATCTGCCCTTTTCCTGTCCTTTCTTGTATAGCCCAGCATTGATCTCTCCATGGCTCTCTGTGCTGTCCTAAGTTTCCCTTTTGTAAATGAGTTCAGTGTCCATGTCTCGCAGCCATACATCATCACAGGAAGAATGCATTGATCAAATACTGTTTTCTTCAGATTTACCGGCATTTTTGATCTGAATACTTTAGAATTCTTCCCAAATCTATATGCCACACTGGAAAACAACAGTAAAAATGTTCTTGGGATGGGATAATCATGTTTGAATATTGCTGGTGAAAAAGATTTTCATCGTCTGTATGTGGTTGATGAAGGGTGAGGTGAGGTGAGGTGAGGGTATAATATTTGTGGTCATCTGACTTCACACCAATTGCCTGGATTGGGTTTTAAAACCTCTCTGCTGGGTCTCCAGGAGCACGGGTACTGGCTACTATTAACTATGATCCATCCACTATATGGGGATGTTAGGATCAACTGCCCCCTTTGCGTTATTCTATGAGAAACAAATTTTACCCTTTACCCTCAAACTTCTATGATCATCATATGCCACAAGAACTAAATTTTGTAACATAAAAAACTTATATCCCTGAGAACTGATGGTTTTTCACTCACTTCTGGAAGTGCCCCCTCTTGCCTTTCTTGCTTGCTTATGCCTATACCTTTTTGGGTTTCTGTAGGCATGAGAGAGAGAGAAAGAAAAAGAGAGAGAGGGAGAGACAGACAGAGAGAGAGAGAGAGAGAGAGAGAGAGAGAGAGAGAGAGAGAGAGAGAGATGAACGATTCAGTACTGAGTATAGATAGTTTTGAATTTCAAGAGGGTGATATACATACATGTCATCAGTCAATTACATCACATATAATGTAGGCTGTTATACACTGTATTTAGATGATATGTTGTATAGATGATTGTTAAAACTTCTTTTTGTGAGTGGACTCATACTGTCTATTTATTGTTCATCTTTCATAAAGTTTAGGATGACGATGCAAAATTGTGATGTGTGTGTTAGCCAAAGTGACTACCAGTACTAATGACCCACAGTTAGAAGGTACATTATCACAGAGGTTACTGGTTAGATAGGCATACTGAGTGTTCCTCCATTGTACTATGTGAAAAACAGCATGTATGTGGTACAAAAACCAAATATATGTACTCAATAGTCAGCCTGGGCCATTCATTTTAGACATTCAGCTATGCAGAATCTGCTTATTTATGGCCTACTTCATTATTTTCATTCACATATAAGAAATAAGTAGTTTCCATTTCCTCAAATTGTATCTACCAAGCAAGTCTATGCAATACAAATTGGCAGTGTATTTATGTAAAGGATGACCTGATCCTTTTTATTCCACATTCAGCTACACAAAATTACTCAATTCTTCTTTATGATTTTCATTAATGCTCAAAAATACCTGGTTTCCATTCCCTCAATTTGGAACTTTTAAAAAAAGAAAAAAAAATGCAAAGCTCTTCTTTTTCATGAAGAATCCTAAAATATACAGGCTGTATAATACTGTAAATGTAGATCTCAACTAAATCCATGATATGGAGATATTGACTGAAATAGAATGATCAGCTTCAAAATGAAGCATGAATATTTTTTAACAGTGAACCTAAGATCACACAAAAAATGGAATTTAATCAGAAGAAGATGATTAAAAACTAAACTAGTACTAACAAAAAAGAGGGGAAAGTTGACTATTTACAAATGACTGGATCAAGAGTCTGGCACAAAATCATCTTGAATTCTATGAAAACATGGAAGATACAAATTTAGCAGAAGGTAATAACAAAAATACACAGCAGTGAGCAGAACATGTTACAAGATGTATATAGCAACTGAAAGTGTGTTAAATGAACTCTTGTGAACAGTACCAGGATTTGTGCTTAACTGGGATTGTAGAATTAATCAACATCAAATACTGCAATATAAAATCTTTATATTATATTCCACTTCCAACATTACTCTACCAAAATTGATCATTGTAGGAAAATGAATGTTACAGGACAACTTAGAATTACATAAAGGAAGAGAAATACTAAAAATGGCTAGGGCTATCTTTTTTTTGGCAAATGGATCTATGCCGACAATTGTAAAAATGGCGATGGTACATTAGTCCTTACTAATGTAAAATTGCTACCTTCTGAAGAAGACAAATTTATATTTGTCAAAACCTAGGTAAAGAATTTCTTTATCCATTGCAACTGGTCTGCTACTTATAATTTTATTACGTGGAACCGTTGCTGTTGTGCAGCTATGTTCAAAATATTGATGTTCAAAATACTAAAAATGGTTTAAATAATTATGGTTCTATATCTACATACATACTCTGCTTACCATTGTGGAGTGCATAGTAAAGGGTACTTAGTATTGTACGAAACATTAGGATTTCATCCACTTTCAATCACGTGTGTAGTTCGGGAAGAATTCTTAAATACCTTTCTGTGCACTGTAGTTAATCTCACCTTGTTTGTGTGATCCCTAGTGGAACTATACCTAGGGGACTGTGGAATATCTCTACATTCTTCATTAACACTGGTCCTTGTAATGTTGTAAGTAGACTCTCATGGGACAGTTGGTGTCTATCTTCAGGTGTCTGTGAATTCAGATTTTTCAGCATTTCCATGAGACTCTCCCAGGAGTGAAACAAATCTATGACCATTTGTGCCATTCTTCTTCGATTATATTCATTATACTGTGTTAATCCTATCTGATGTATGTCACACACACTTTAGCAACATTCTAAGATGGGATGCACAAGTGATTTGTAACCTGTTTTGTTCATAGACTTACTGCATTTTCCCAGTATGAAACCAGTTAACTGAAATCTATAACCTGCCTTATCTACAACTGAGCCTATGTGATCATACCATTTCATACTACTACAACTTGTTACATCCAGGCTTTGGTTTAATCTGAGTGATTCCAGCAGTGACTCTTTGGTGTTTGTAGTCATAGGGTACTACATTTCTCCATTTTATGAAGCGTACAGTTTTATGTTTCCGAACATTTGGAAGAAGTTGCCAAAAAACCCCTTAATTTGATGGAGGGAAGAGGTTTGGAGGAACTGAAGCACAAATACTTGTAGAATAAAATTCAAAACTTTTGAAAAATGTTTTTATGAATCACATGGCATACTAATTCCAATTTGTTATAATACATAACTATCACCTATTATGTACTGCATTGAGGCAGTATGTCTCATGTGAAGTTTGTACTTACTATTGCTCTCAGGCTTTAAACACTCATATACCAGGAAATACTATATTCACATTTTTTGACTATTGAGAACTGTATGTACAATGCCACTGAAACACAGAGCCATCTGTATATTGCATTGCAACAAGAGCTGTAGAAAATGATGAAATGGTTTTAATTTTTCAAGACAAATGGATCTTTGTACACTTTCTAGTACCTGATATTCATTATATATCCAGGCTTTTTTCAAACTGATACTGAATTGATATTTCTGCCAGCATGGAGGGGGTGGGGAGGGGGGAGGGGGAAGGGGGGGTGCAGGATGCAAGTTTGGTATCCTAAGATTTTAATTTTGTCTTTCTAGTGAGGAGATATGGCCTTGATGTAAAGATGTGAAGATAACAAAAATATGGATTAAGTCCCATAATTCCGTTGCTGTGCTACATCTGCCCTGCTCACCTTTGATTAAGACAATTTTCTGAAACCTTTCTCGGCAAGTTTCTAAACATGAATCAGTTTCTTGTCCCAAAGATTTCATGTCATTTTCTCAGAACGTCTTTAATAGAGAAGACCATTATATGAAGTAGGAGTCCAGATGCTCTCCACCCTGTTCTACTGGCAGGCTGAAAGAAACATGAGCGGCAAGCCATGGAAACCCAGACCCATGAACTTGTTGATAATTCAAATCCTTAAGTTCCAGGCTTTCATCATCCTAGAGAGTTGTGGGTAGAGCTTTACAGATGCTGGACTGGCAAAGGTATGCAGAAATACAATGCACTAATGGGGCTTTTCAACTGACAGCACTTGTGGCTGTGCTGATATTCAGGGAATGAGCCACATCATAAATTTGTGCCATAACAGATGTTTCCCTCGTGATATGAAGGGTCTACATGAAGCATCTGATGAGGTGCTTCTTCCATCATTATTGTGTTTTAGTCTGGGCTGTTTAATGTTTATGTAGGGTAAGTAATTAGACACGTGTACTTTTTGTTTAAATTTGTATTGAATTAATTATTGTAACTGATGTGCACAATTATAATAATAGTTCAATTTCCTATATTTTCTAGTGTATTACCTCCCTGATAAACACTGATCAGCACTATTATACCATTCTTAGTCTATTCTGTTTCTATTATATACTATATATTACACTGCTGGTCATTGCAACTGCAACACCCTGAAAGCAACATACAGCTACATCACATTGGCATGACGTGTACTACCTGCTTGGATATGCAAATGATTAGCATTTCAGTGCAAAGTACTCAGCACTAATGCCATCTACATTCTGTACATTAGAAAATATTGCACAGGGCGGCTCTCATTCAGTTGTAGCATGTGAGTGTTTGTTGTTTGTGACAAAATCGTTTCATGCTTTGTGGAAGAAGCAGAAGTGTCTACTAACACTTGTCAGAATTCGATAAGCTATGGACTTCAGTTTGTCTTTCCGCATTACTGCAGTTTACAATGGCTGGTATCCCATGATTGTCAGGCAGATATGGAATCAATTAGTTCAGGAAGGCGATACTTAACGCCATGCTGTATCACGATGACCCCACGCAACCAGCGTGCAAGAGGATGTACATATTTTTCGCTTCGCCATGCACGATCGCACAACCACTTAGCGTTCCCTCTGGCAGGAAATAGGCTTGTTTGCAGCAGGACGATTATCCATCTGGACAGTGCAACAACGTCTGGAACGGTGCAGGATTGTCAACATGATGACCATAGTTGAGACATTTGATGCAAGAGAAGTACTGGATGGTTATAGTTATAGCGCAGCTATTCATTGAGATACAGTGTGGGCTGTAATTATCGTACGGCAGTGAAACTTCGTGGATATGTTAATGCATTAATTCAGAATTGATTTACGTTGAAAAAAAAATTAGTTCCACTTTTGGTCACCAGGTGCAAATCTGGCTCCGTACAGCATCTCATCGGCGTCTCTGGTGTTCATATTGAACAAACTATGTAAGCGGAGGTTAATAATAAAATCAACGTTACGCCTTTCTCTCTTGATTGACCGTTTCTGCCCACGTCCTGAGCCTAATCTATTAATTATGGAAACATTTTTATACGTCTTCCTTGCATTGAAAGCGCCAGATCTGCACTGACGGCCAATACTGGAACTAATTTGTCCGGTGTAAATGGGTTCTGCATTGATACATTAGAACATCTACCAAATTTTGCTGCAATATGATAGTTACAGTCCACACTGGACCTCTTCGAGAAGCTGCACTTTATAATCACTCGGTACCTACTACATCAACTTTTCGATCGAGTTTCGTTTCAGCTTACAGCATCACGCCGGATGTTTCCAAGACCGAGCACCTAGTGCTATGGTATGGAATGTCAAAGGTACACAATGCAATCACCTATGCTTTGCGTGGCCGGTAATTTAGACAGCAGTCATTAATTTTCCGACGCGTTTATGCTGGTGGCTGTGGGCTGCCTTCGAAGTCTTCATGACGTTAACTTCCATCAAGATAACGTAAGATAGCATGTTGCTCCTGCTGTCCTGATCTACCTCGGCGCAGAAAGTGTTAGTCTGTTGTTTTGTGTAAAAATTTCTCCAGATCTCGCACCAGTTGAATGCATCTGGTCGTGGCTTTTTGAGACACAGTGCCGTCACTAATCGCCAGCCACCGCGATTGATGATCTCTGGCGCAGAGCATTTCCTCATTTCTCATCCATCTGGATACTCAGACGGGTTAGAGCTCTTGTTGCTGGCATAAGTGACAGCTCTGTTTACTAAATTTCGCACCTTTGATACCCACAAATCACCTAAAAATTTGATCATACACTCCTGGAAATTGAAATAAGAACACCGTGAATTCATTGTCCCAGGAAGGGGAAACTTTATTGACACATTCCTGGGGTCAGATACATCACATGATCACACTGACAGAACCACAGGCACATAGACACAGGCAACAGAGCATGCACAATGTCGGCACTAGTACAGTGTATATCCACCTTTCGCAGCAATGCAGGCTGCTATTCTCCCGTGGAGACGATCGTAGAGATGCTGGATGTAGTCCTGCGGAACGGCTTGCCATGCCATTTCCACCTGGCGCCTCAGTTGGACCAGCGTTCGTGCTAGACGTGCAGACCGCGTGAGACGACGCTTCATCCAGTCCCAAACATGCTCAATGGGGGACAGATCCGGAGATCTTGCTGGCCAGGGTAGTTGACTTACACCTTCTAGAGCACGTTGGGTGGCACAGGATACATGCGGACGTGCATTGTCCTGTTGGAACAGCAAGTTCCCTTGCCGGTCTAGGAATGGTAGAACGATGGGTTCGATGACGGTTTGGATGTACCGTGCACTATTCAGTGTCCCCTCGACGATCACCAGTGGTGTACGGCCAGTGTAGGAGATCGCTCCCCACACCATGATGCCGTGTGTTGGCCCTGTGTGCCTCGGTCGTATGCAGTCCTGATTGTGGCGCTCACCTGCACGGCGCCAAACACGCATACGACCATCATTGGCACCAAGGCAGAAGCGACTCTCATCGCTGAAGACGACACGTCTCCATTCGTCCCTCCATTCACGCCTGTCGCGACACCACTGGAGGCGGGCTGCACGATGTTGGGGCGTGAGCGGAAGACGGCCTAACGGTGTGCGGGACCGTAGCCCAGCTTCATGGAGACGGTTGCGAATGGTCCTCGCCGATACCCCAGGAGCAACAGTGTCCCTAATTTGCTGGGAAGTGGCGGTGCGGTCCCCTACGGCACTGCGTAGGATCCTACGGTCTTGGCGTGCATCCGTGCGTCGCTGCGGTCCGGTCCCAGGTCGACGGGCACGTGCACCTTCCGCCGACCACTGGCGACAACATCGATGTACTGTGGAGACCTCATGCCCCACGTGTTGAGCAATTCGGCGGTACGTCCACCCGGCCTCCCGCATGCCCACTATACGCCCTCGCTCAAAGTCCGTCAACTGCACATACGGTTCACGTCCACGCTGTCGCGGCATGCTACCAGTGTGAAAGACTGCGATGTAGCTCCGTATGCCACGGCAAACTGGCTGATACTGACGGCGGCGGTGCACAAACGCTGCGCAGCTAGCGCCATTCGACGGCCAACACCGCGGTTCCTGGTGTGTCCGCTGTGCCGTGCGTGTGATCATTGCTTGTACAGCCCTCTCGCAGTGTCCGGAGCAAGTATGGTGGGTCTGACACACCGGTGTCAATGTGTTCTTTTTTCCATTTCCAGGAGTGTATATTCTTCCTAGTATAGTACACTGGCCACTTACATTAATGTGACTACCTGTTAAATGCCTAAATAAGAACCTTTTGCTGCACGAACTGCTGCGAGACGTTCAGGAAGAGGAATCAGTGAGGTTCTGGAAGGTACAGACAGGGATTTGAAGCCATGCTGACTCCAGTGCCGTATCCAGCCACGCTAGGTTTTTCTGTTAGGATACATGGCGCGAAGAGTCCGATCGAGGTGGTCCCACAGATTGCGTTCAAATCCAGGGCGTCTGGTGGAGTATGGTAGAGTCATCTTGGTGCTTTTCGAACCACGCAGTACACTGCTAGCTGTGTGACACGTTGTCCTGGTGGCAGAAGCCATGACGCTGAGGAAAAACAAGCTGTGTATAGGGGTGGACATGGTCCCCAAGAATGGATGTACACTGTGCCTCCCAGAATGCCGAGGTCGCCCATTGAATGCCACGAAAACGTTCCGCCGACCATAACGCACCCTCATTGTTGCAGGGTGTTTGATTTCAGACATTTCACTCCGTAAACGCCAATGGCCATTTGTCCGATGGAGCATGAAACGTGATTAGCGTGGAAAGACCACATGTCGCCACTCAGTGGACGTCAGTTGCAATACTGGATTGCAAATTCCAGCCTTCGTCGCCGATGAACAGCAGTCAACATTGGTGTATGAGCCAGGCACCCGCTGCATAGGCCCATACACGACAACGTCCGCTGACCGCTAGTTGAGGATACACAGTTGGTTGCCCTGGCCGTCTGGGCGGTCAGCTGCTCAACGGTTGCACATCTATTCGCCCGCACACATCTGCAGTCGCCTTTCACCTCTGTCATGTATGGCCCATAGTGCACTACAATTGCCTAGTCGCCGGTTTTGTATAGCGCCATTTTGTCATGCACGGTAACTTTAACCATGGCGGCACGTGAGCAGTTGCAGACTTAGCCGTTTCGGAAATGCTTCCACGCTTGGCCCGACAGCCAATGATCATACCCGTTTGGACGGGAGATAAATCGCTCCGTCTCTGCGTTACGAAAACTACTGCGCCGTTTATCGCGCCACCGCATCCCCACCATCCTCACGCATTACTCTCCACTGCTAGGGCAGCTACGCTACTGGCCATTAAAATTGCTACACCAAGAAGAAATGCAGATGATAAACGGATATTCATTGGACAAATATATTATACTAGAACTGACATGTGATTACATGTTCACCCAATTTGGATGCGTAGATCCTGAGAAATCAGTACCCAAAACAACCACCTCTGGTCGTAATAACGGCCTTGATAAGCCTGGGCATTGAGTCAAACAGAGCTTGGATGGAGTGTACAGGTACAGCTGCCCATGCAGCTTCAACACGATACCACAGCTCATCAAGAGTAGTGACTGGCGTATTGTGACGAGCCAGTTGCTCGGCCACCATTGACCAGACGTTTTCAATTGGTGAGAGATCCGGAGAATGTGCTGGCCGGGGCAGCAGTCGAACATTTTCTGTATCCAGAAAGGCTCGTACAGGACCTGCAACATGCGGTCGTATATTATCCTGCTGAAATCTAAGGTTTCGCAGGGATCGAATGAAGGTTAGAGCCACGGATCGTAACACATCTGAAATGTAACGTCCGCTGTTCAAAGTGCCGTCAATGCGAACAAGAGGTGATTGAGACATGTAACCAATGGCACCCCATACCATAACGCCGGGTGGTAAACCACGATGGCGATGACGAATACACGCTTCCAATGTGCGTTCACCGCGATATTGCCAAACACGGATGCGACCATCATGATGCTGTAAACAGATCCTGGATTCATCCGAAAAAATGACGTTTTGCCATTCGTTCACCCAGGTTCGTCGTTGAGTACGCCATCGCTGGCGCTCCTGTCTGTGATGCAGCGTCAAGGGTAACAGCAGCCATGGTCTCCGAGCTGATAGTCCATGCTGCTGCAAACGTCGGCGAACTGTTCTTGCAGATGGTTGTTGTCTTGCAAACGCCCCCATCTGTTGACTCAGGGATCGAGACGTGGCTGCACCATCCGTTACAGCCATACGGATAAGATGCCTGTCATCTCGACTGCTAGTGGTACGAAGCCGTTGGGATCCAGCAAGGCGTTTCGTATTATCCTCCTGAACCCACCTATTCCATATTCTGCTAACAGTCATTAGATCTCGACCAACGCGAGCAGCAATGTCGCAATACGATAAACTGCAATCGCGACAGGCTACAATCCGACCTTTGTCAAAGTCGGAAACGTGATGGTACGCATTTCTCCTCCCTACACGAGGCATCACAACAACGTTAACCAGGCAACGCTTGTCAGCTGCTGTTTGTGTATGAGAAAACGGTTGGAAACTTTCCTCATGCCAGCACGTTGTAGGTGTCGCCACCGGCGCCAACGTTGTGTGAATGCTCTGAAAAGCTAATCGTTTGCATGTCACTGCATCTTCTGCCTGTCGGTTAAATTTCGTGTCTGTAGCACGTGTTCTTCGTGGTGTACCAATTTTAATGGCCAGTAGTGTACTTGCCCTCTGTAAGTGGTTATTGCACGCTGAAACCGAACATAGGCGGTGGTCACATTAATGCGACTGGACCATGTATATACGTAAAAATCGTTGTTGGCTATCATTCTTGATTTTGCAGTTTTAATAACCGCCTATGTAGTTCTGAGATTTTACAAGAAGTGGCACGTGTACCCTTTCTGATATCCATTACATATCCCTGTTTTATTCGAACTAGTGTTAAACTGTTACGCCTGTCTCCGTAGCGGGCGGAACGCGAGTTCGATTAGCTAAGACGACAGCATTGTTTATCTAAGGAGGGAGCAGGGCAACTGAGGTCCCCTGCCCGTCATTGGGTGCACCCTTGACGTAGAGCTGAAAAGACAACAAAGACTCTTCTTTAAGTCGTGCGGCAAAGCTTTTCTGGAAGATATTGTGAGGGAAAAATCATCACAAGCTGCAAAAAAGCTTTATTATTTTGGAGCTAGGGTCGACAATAAAGTCATTGTCTGGTAGATATCGAAATTTAAAAAGAAGTGATTGAGTGTACCACATGTTTACATTTTTAAAAATTGTGTAATCTATAATAAAGAGTATTAAAGATTAGATTATGAACATCAGTATCTAGGTCATTTGCTCCTCTGTTAAAGTTGATTAACATTTCCGGCTTTGCACCATCATTAGATCTAAAAAATCGGAGAATATAAACAAAAAGATGTCATTAGATTTAGAAAACAAGAGGGTGCGGTTAACGTGAACAAGTCTTTCTGGCAGGCCGATGTAGCCGAGCGGTTCTAGGTGATTCAGTCTGGAACCGCGCGTCCGCTGCGGTCGCAGGTTCGAATCCTACCTCGGGCATGGATGCGTGTGATGTCCTTAGGTTAGTTAGGTTTAAGTAGTTCTAAGTTCTAGGGGACTGATGACCTCAGATGTTAAGTCCCATAGTGCTCAGAGCCATTCGAACCATTTTGAAGTCTTTCTGAGTAGTCAATCTTCTGACCGGTTTGATGCGGCCCGCCACGAATTCCTGCGTCAACTTTTGCTTCCTAGAGTAGCAATTGCAATCTACGTCCTAAATTATTGCTGGATGCATTCTAGTCTCTGTCTTCCTCTAGAATTTTTACTCTCTACAACTCCCTCAAGTACAATGTAAGTATTTCGCTGATGCATTAACACATGTCCTGTCATTCTGTCCTTCTTGACAGTGTTTTCCTTTCCTCGCCGCTTCTCCGAAAAAATTTTTCATTCCTTACATTATCAGTCCATCTAATTTCCAATATTCTTATGTAGCACCACATCTCAAATGCTTCGATTTTCTTATGTTCCGGTTTTCCCACAGTCCATGTATCGCTACTGTGAAGTGCTGTGCTCTAAGTATACATTCTCAGAAATTTCTTCCTCAATTTAAGGTCTATGTTTGATACTAACAGCCTTCTTTTGGGCAGGAATGCCATTTTTCCCAGTGCTGGTCGGCTTTCTGTGCCGTCCTTGCTCCCATCATCATGCGTTATTTTACTGCCTATGTTTTGGTTGGCAGGAGAGCCAACACCGTGTTACTATAGGAGGCCGAAAGGCACGCGTTTTAGCTCACGCAGGCTGGCGTGAGGTCTGGAACAGGACAAGGAAATTAGAATTTAGAAAAACGGACGTAGCTGGTGGAATACTTAACTTTAATCCATTAATGGTGAACGTCGGTCTGGACGGTACATTATTCACAATATCAATAGTAACTGATAATGGCGCCTTGCTAGGTTGTAGCAATTGACGTAGCTGAAAGCTAAGCTAAACTATCGTCTCGGCAAATGAGAGCGTATTTTGTCAGTGAACCATCGCTAGCAAAGTCGGTTGTACAACTGGGGCGAGTGCTAGGAAGTCTCTCTAGACCTTCCGTGTGGCGGCGCTCGGTCTGCAATCACTGATAGTGGCGACACGCGGGTCCGACGTATACTAACGGACCGCGGCCGATTTAAAGGCTACCACCTAGTAAGTGTGGTGTCTGACGGTGACACCACAGCCTACATAGCATAACTTCTTAACTTTGTCTACTTCGTGGTTTCCAGCTGTTTTCGTTTCTTTTAATTCTCATTACTTAACCTCTTTCTTCGATTTACTCTCAATCCATATTCCTGTATTCACTTTCTCAGGATAGCAATGTCATCAGCGAATCTTATCATTAACAACCTTTCACATCGAATTTTAATCCCTCTCTTGAACCTTTCTTTTATTTCGGTCATTACTTCTTCGATGTATAGGGCCAACAGTGTGGGCGAAGCGCTGCATCCTTGTCTTCCAGTATTATTGTTTCCTCTCGGTTCTTGTACATATTGTACATTATCTGTGCTTCCCTATAGTTTACTTTTATTTTTCTAAAAATTTCGAACGTCTTGCACCATTTTACGTTGTCCAACGCTTTCCTAGGCCGATAAATCCTATGAATTATGTGTATTGAGTTTTCTTCAGTCTTGCCTCCATTATCAACCGCAACGTCAGAACTGCCGCTCAAGTGCTTTACCTTTTCTAAATCCAAACTGATAGTCACCTAGCAGATCCTCAATTTTCTTTTCCATTCTCGCGTATATTATTCTTATCAGCAAATTGGAGGTATGAGCTGTTAGGCTGACTGTGCGATAATTCTTGCGCTTGTCGAATCTTGCTATCTTGGGAACTGCGTGGATGATGTTGCTCCGAAAGTCAAATGGTACTTCGCTAGTTTCATACAGTCCACATACCAACGTGAATAGTCGTTTGGTGGCTATTACCGCCACCAAAGATTTTAGAAACGGAGAAATGTTATCTATCCCTTCTGCCTTATTTGGGCTTAAGTCTTCCGAAGCTCTTGTAAATTCTGCTTTAATGCTGGATCCCGTACCTCTTCCCTATCGATTCTGGTTTCTTCATTTATCTCGTGATCAGACTAGTGCTTGCTCCAAAGAGGCCTTACAGTGCACACTTTCCTCCGATTCACTCTCTCCTCTGCATTTAACAGTGCAGTTCTCAGTGCATTCTTAATAGTACCGCCTTGCTTTTAATACCGAAGGTTGTTTTTTCTTTTCTGTGTGCTGAGTCAGTCTTTCCGACAACATTTTCCTTACATTTTTAATGCAGCCATTTCGCCTTAGCTTCCCTGATCTTCCTATTTACTTCATTCCTAAGTGACTTTTAGTTGAAACTTCGTGACACATTACAACTCTGTGCCGGACCGAGACTCGAACTCGGGACCTTTGCCTTCCGCAGGCAAGTGCTCTACCATCTGAGCTACCCAAGCACGACTCACACCCCGTCCTCACAGCTTTACTTCCGCCAGTACCTTGTCTCCTACCTTCCAAACTTTACAGAAGCTCAGATGGTAGAGCACTTGCCCGCGAAAGGCAAAGGTCCCGAGTTCGAGTCTCGGTCCGGCACACAGTTTTAATCTGCCAGGAAGTTTCATATCAGCGCACACTCCGCTGCAGAGTGAAAATCTCATTTTGGACTTTTAGTTCTCTGTTCCTGACTTTTCCTGAACATTTTCGCATTTCTTTCTCTCGTCGATCAAATGAAGTAGGCATATTTATTCTGCTAACCGTAGTTTCTTTACAGCTACCTTCATTGCTCTTTTGTCTTTCTTTCCAACTTCTGTGATTACCTTTTTTAGAGTTGACCGATCTGCTACTCAGCAATTCCTTATTGCAGTATCTGTAACCTCAGCGAACTTTAAATGTGTCATTTGATTCTTTAGTACTTCCGCATCCCAAATCTTTGCGCATTGATTCTTTCCAACTAGTCTAACTCCAACGTACGCTTCATCATTATTGTTTTAAAATTGTTATCTAAATCCATATATATACCTGGGTACGCTTTACAATCCAGTATCTGATCTAACTGGAATCTTCCCATATCTCCCGGCCTTTCCCAAATATACTTCCTCCTCTTGTGATTCTTGAACAGAGTATTTGCTATTACTAACTGCAGACCTCAATTAATTTTTCTCCTCTCTCATTCCTACTACGAAGTCCATATTCTCCTGTAACACTTTCTTCTACTTCTTACTGTCAAAACTGAAATCTAACAGACATCTTCACTTGAGCTGATCTAAAAGTCCCTGTTAAGATACTCATCTATCAAGTACAAGGAGCTTCCTACCACAAAGTATTCCAAACTCTATTTAAACCATGCTTTATCTGAAACCGATCTGATTTACATGGTGGTATGTCACGCGCATTCTCGAGCAGAAGCGATTGACACAAAAAAATCCATCGCGATGAATACGCACTTGATACTGGATGGCTACAGAAGTACAGTACCTGACGAAGAAGGTGAACTATCGGGTGTCGGTGTAACTTCGTACACATCGACACAAGTGGCCGGTGTGTAAATGATTGGAGTTGCAATCCTCTGTGACAGGTAGAACAGCCGCCAGAAGACATTAATGTTGTTTGTGTTTAGCATTGTTACCAGACGTGGTTGGGTATTTAAGGGGCGTGAACAATGTCAGATGTCCGCCCCCGTTAGCTGAGTGGTCAGCGCAGCGGAATGCCACGCCAAGAGGCCCGGGTTCGATTCCCGGCTGGGGCAGTAGATTTTCTCAGGGATTGGGTCTTATCCTCATCATCATTTCATTATTCCGACGCGCAAGTCGCCCAATGTGGCGTCGAATGCAATAGGTACTTGCCCTCGGTGGCCGAACTTCACCGAATGGGGGAACTCCCGTCCCACACTGCCGTGCGCTGATTTCCATTTCCACAATGTCAGGTGTTGAGTGACTACTGGGAAGGACACAGCGATACCGTGTACTCCTGTGAGACAGCGTTATCAGTACCTGACGGAGTTTGAAAGTGACCACATTTTGGGTCTCCATTTGGCCGGATGGTCGAATCGTGAAATATCCAAATTTGTGGTGCGTAAAGATGTGACATGGCTCATTGGTCGATTGCTTGGGAGCCTTGGGACAGGTAACTCGTGATCTGCGCTTCTATCGACCAATTCTGACGTCGAGAGAGGAGGATACTCGTATTGTGCACCAAGAACATCGTAGACCCTTCTGATCTGCGCCTGCCATCCGGAAACAAGTAATGGACTCCCAGCAGCCGGCAAGTGAATTACTCTCCAGTGCGTAGGCTACCGTTAACACAACAACACACACGGCTGCATTTGGAGTGGCATCGTGACCGCGAAGCATAGTGTGCTAACGAATGGAGTCTCATTGTGTTCAACAATGAAATCGCGGTTCTGCACAGTCCCATACGGTCATCGTCGGCGAGGATGGCGGCGACGTGAGGAGATATCCGATTCTTGCAAGGCTTTGGAGAGGCACAGTGGTATTGCTCTTGGCGTCATGGTTTGGGAAGCCTTCGGGTATGACTTCAGACCACGGCTGGTAACGAACAAGAGGACTCTGAAGGCACAACGGCACTCACTGACATTCTGCACCGTCACTGTTACCTGCAAGGCGACAGAGTCGTGATGCCATTTTTCAACAGGATAACGTTCGCCCACATATGGCATGTGTCTATATGATCTGTCTGCGTGATGCTGAAGTATTACCGTGCAAAAATATCCCAAGATCTGTCCCTGATAGAACATGTGTGGGACCAGTTCGAACGTCAACTCTGTCGCAGTGCCAACGTCCAGGACATCGAGGACCAATTACGACAGTTGTGGGCCAGCTTGCCACAGTAGAGAATAGGAGGGCTTTATGACACCATTCACAACCGCTTCAATCCACGCATTCAGGTCAGAGAGCGGTGCTACTTGATACCGGTAAGCGGGCTGATACTGACAGGTTCTTTGTAAATTTGACTCGATTTAGTAATCACAGCAGTAACATCACATTCATCCCAGTTTCATTTCGTTTCCTCCTACCTTTCTAGGAGCTTAACATTTTTTGCCAGGCAGTATAGAAGTGACACAAGGATATACTGTCCGTGATGGACCAGAAACTTATCGTAGCGTACAACTGGAATACAGCGTTGCGAAATGAAACACGCCATTAGCAAACTGATGTTGTAGGACTGGTGTTCTGCAATACTGTTTGACTGCTTTAGATGGCAGTACGTGGAGATGTAGCATTTTCTGTATTTAATCAATTTAGTGCTAGTGAGCTGACAAAATTGTGTGTGCAGCATGCAGAATGTATCCAGTACTTCTAAAAACTACAAAGGAGATCAGATTACCAAAGCGTAATATCAAATGTTTGCTTAACAACCGACAAATATATTGCCTGTATACTCCGATATTTCGACAAGTGGACACACACACACACACACACACACACACACACACACACACCCTAAAAACTGTTACTTTCAGGTGTTTGTATAAGCTGCACTATTCACATTGCGACTCGTTCATATAGCAGTCGTAGCATTCTACCTTTTTTCGTTTCGTGAAGTGCACGGAATATTTGTGGAGCGTTTTTCAGACGGTAGATTACCATAGCTTACTGGATTATCTGCGAAATCCAGAATGAGATTTTCACTCTGAGAGTGAAAATCTCATTCTGGAAACATCCCCCAGGCTATGGCTAAGCCATATCTCCGCAATATCCTTTCTTTTAGGAGTGCTAGTTCTGCAAGGTTCGCAGGAGAGCTTCTGTAAAGTTTGGAAGGTAGGAGGCGAGGTACTGGAGGAAGTAAAACTGTGAGGACGGGGCGTGAGTCGTGCTTGGGTAGCTCAGTTAGTAGAGCACTTGCCCGCGAAAGGCAAAGGTCCCGAGTTCGAGTCTCTGTCCGGCACACAGTTTTAATCTGCCAGGAAGTTTCATATCTGAGAAATGTCTGAGGTTACTGATAATGTTGTCTACAGGGTCATTAGTATACAGCATGAACAACGAAGGTCCGAAAATGCTTACCTTGATCACTCCTGTCGTTACTTATACATACATCAATGACTCTCCCAGTAAAGATAACTAGCTGCTTCCTCCTTACCAAGAAAAGGTCAATTCCTTCACAAATTTCGCTTGGTATTGTATACGATCGTGCTTTTGAAAATAAGCGTAGATGTGGTACGGAGGCTAATACTTTTCGGAAATCTAAAAATACTGTATCTACCTGACTACTTTGATCCATGGCTTTCAAGACGTCACGTGAAACAAATGAATTAGGTTGCACATGATCGATGTTTCCGGAACCCATGCGTGCTGACATGGAAAAGGTCCTTTTCTTCGACATACCTCAGTACAATTGAGCTCAAAATATTTTCTAATGTTCTACAACAAATGGATGTCAATTCGACGGTAGTTTCCTGCATCACTTCTACTACTCTGTTTGTAGAGTGGTGTGACTTGTAAATTCTTCCAACCATTGGCAAGGTTTTTCGTTCTAAGTGTTTGTGGTAGATTATCGTTTAAAGATCGGTTAACTGAACCATAAGGTAGGCACAGAACCGGATAAGGATTCCTTACAGCTCTGGATCTTCGATGATTTGTAGTGATTTCAGCTATTTCCCGACACCAATATACTAGTAAAAATATGGTTCAAATGACTCTGAGCACTATGGGACTTAACATCTGAGGTCATCAGCCCCCTAGAACTTAGAACTACTTAAACCTAACCAACCTAAGGACATCACACACATCCATGCCCGAAGCAGGATTCGAACCTGCGACCGTAGCGATCCCGCGGTTCCAGACTGAAGCGCCTAGAACCGCTCGGCCACACCGGCCGGCGAATACATTAGTATCTACAGGGTGATAAGAAAAGTTTGTAAGTGTGTTGCAGCGTGGGTTGTGCTGAGAAATAACTATTCAGAAAATATTCGCCATTCCTGAGTTAATTAGCATTGAGTTAGCCAATCAGGCAGTTGCGCGGGCAAATTCAAGCGACCTGGCAGACGCGGTGTCGCCAAACTTGTTCTTCGTTGGTTTCCTAAAGTCAAACACGACAGCGATACAAAAACTGGACAGAGGGTGAGTGGTCTAGTGTTCTGTCATCTATGCAATGACAACAGCAAACTTCAATGCTAAGTAAGTCGGAAACAGCGCAACATATCGATTTTTTTTCAGCATTTATTTCTCAGCACAACGTACCTGCAGCATCCTTACAAGATTTTCAGACTGTTTCCGACCATCCTGTGTTTCACACATCATTGTAGTTCTGCGATAATTAAATAATGGTAACACCCATGGATTTTCCTTTCTAAAGTAACACTTGAAAACTGAGCCCAGCATTCATGCATATGACGAAGAATTTTCTTGGGATTTTGTGATGTGCTGAATATATAGTCACTGAAGGGTTCACGCATTTCCCTCTTCAAAACCAACTGCGTTTCATTCAGCGTCTTTCGATCTGTAACCCTATGATTTGTTTCATGCCTATTACGCATCAGTTTCTGTTTCTTTAGAAGTATATTTACAGTAACTGTTGTTGTTGTTGTGGTCTTCAGTCTAGAGACTGGTTTAATGCAGCTCTCCATGCAACTCTATCCTGTGTAAGCTTCTTAATCTCCCAGTACTTACTGCAACCTACATCCTTCTGAATCTGTTTAGTGTATTCATCTCTTGGTCTCCCTCTACGATTTTTACCCTCCGCGCTGCCCTCCAATACTAAAATGGTGATCCCTTGATGCCTCAGAATATGTCCTAACAACCGATCCCTTCTTCTAGTCAAGTGGTGTCACAAATTTCTCTTCTCCCCAATTCTATTCAGTACCTCCTCATTAGTTATGTTATCTACCCATCTCATCTTCAGCATTCTCCTGTAGCACCACATTTCGAAAGATTCTATTCTCTTTTTGTCTAAACTATTTATCGTCCACGTTTCGCTTCCATACATGACCACACTCCATACAAATTCTTTCAGAAACGACTTCCTGACACTTAAATCTATAACAAATTTGTCTTCTTCAGAAACGCTTTCCTTGCCATTGCCAGTCTACATTTTATATCCTTTCTACTTCGACCATCATCAGTTATTTTGCTCCCCAAATAGCAAAATTCCTTTACTACTATAAGTGTCTCATTTCCTAATCTAATTCCCTCAGCATCACCAGACTTAATTCGACTACATTCCATTATCCTCGTTTTGCTTTTATTGATGTTCATTTTATATCCTCCTTTCAAGACTCTGTCCATTCCGTTCAGCTGCTCTTCAACATTTCTTCCAAGATGGCCGCCGAGTAAGTGACTCCAGAAACTATTTCCAGAAAGTTAAGTGATTTAGACAGGAATATAATTTAGTTTAACACCGACAACAAATTAAATACGTGCATTAGTGTATCGTTTAGTCTTGCCGTTAAAAGTTTCACTTTTCTTTGCGTATTTTTTCAGAAAACACGAAAAGATCTAACTTCGCGAAGTCGCGTTTAGGCTTAAATTTTGTAAACGTGTTTGTTTCTTGTTTCACGGGTAATTTGACTAGTTTCTTGCTAACAAATAAGTAAACTACCGAAAATAGCGTATAACTTCATTGCTTTAATACAGATTTCAGAAAAACAGCGTAACCTTATATTAGAAACTTGCTTATATACATTTGTTTATAGGCCTAATTCTCGTAACGTTTTTGGGGAATCAAACTTAAAGTATCTCGTTTAATTGTCGTTTTTTTCATTCCATCGAGTGAAATATATAATAAATAGCGTATACCTTCATTGTTTTAATACAGATCTCAGAAAAACAGCGGAATTTTAAGTCAGAAACTTGCTTATATACATTTGTGAATAGGCTTAATTCTTGTAACACCTTTTTTGATTTTCGGTAATTTAATTGATTTATTCTAGCTAAAGTATTATTTTTGCCATGAGTGAGAAGTGCCTGACTTGCGTAGAGTTGTTAATTCCGGGGTTTGGTGTGATGGATGCAGTAGTTTTTTTCACTAGGGGGACTGCAGTGGCGTGGGTGTCGGGAAAGTGGATCAGGCTCATCAGTGGTTATGTAGGATTTGCAGCAGAGATAGGAAGATAGTGGAACAGGAGGGGAAAATTGTTGCCCTTCAGGCTGAGCTAGGTCAGTCTAGGGAAGATCTGGACAGGTTAAGGAGGGAAAAGGGCAAAGAGAGGTGGGAAGCAGCAACAGGTAACAGAAGGAACAGACCTAGAACTAAGTCTGACAATTTTGTGGTGAATGTCAAAAATAAGTTTGACCTGTTGCTTCAGTTAGAAACTGATGAGCCTCAAGCAGAGGTAGGTGTAGACAGGACACAACAAACTTTCAATAGGAAATTGAAAAAGAATGTAGGAAAGTCATCGAAAAGGAAGAAAGTTTTGTTGTTAGCCAGTTCTCATGCCAGAGGTGTAGGCCAACTTCTGCAGGAGGAATTAGGGCCAGAATACCAGGACGCAAATTTTTTCAAGCCAAGTGCTAGTCTGGATCAGGTGACAGAGGATTTATGTTCACTCTGTAAAGGATTTACCAGGGAAGACACCGTGGTTATTGTGGGAGGGCCAGGGAACAGTATCGACAGAGATCCTGGGTACAGTATAGAGTGTGACCTGGTAAAGATTGCGTCGGCATCGAGACACACCAATGTTGAATTTGTATCTGTCCTGAGACGCCATGACCGACCTCATTTGAACTCTTCTGTTGGGAGAGTTAAGTTGGAGTTGGAACGGCTGCTTGGGTCAGGTGCGGGGGCTCATATTGGTGTGGTTCCTGTTGATTCTCTCAGTAGGTGGGACTATACCAGGCACGGCCTACATCTCAACAGGAAAGGGAAGGGTAAACTGGCTGGGGTAATAGCAGGAAATTTAAGGGGGGGAGGCACTGCCATGAATGGTAAAATACCAGTGGTTACAGGTGTTGGAACAGCACCTTTTTTAGGATAGGTAAGACAGAAAGATGTCAAGTTCTACGAGAGGTCAGGATTGAAACAAATCTTCAGTTTAGGAAAGAAATTAAACAGCACAATTCTAGCACATTGGATCACCAATCACAGCTGTCAATTATAAATTTTCACCAATCACCAGAAATTTTATCTCCACCAAGTTGTATCTCAGTCCTAGGTAATTTGCATTGATGAATTAAAGTCACCCAACCCAGTTGACATAATCTGCCTCTCTGAACACCATGTGACCACTGGTATAGGAACTAGGCCTAAGTACAATGAGAAACTCAGACAGGAGAGTACTGCAAATGTTAGAATAAGGGAAGGTTCTCATAAAAGTATAATTAAAAAAAATGTAAGTATATTTCATCAAAATATTGGGAGCTTAAAGAATAAAATAGATGATCTTCTGGTTTGTTTAGAAGATTTAGAAGTTGAGGATGAAATAGATATACTATGCCTGTCTGAGCATCACACTGTTACTGATATAGATCAGGTAAATGTAAGTGGATATAAGCTCTCTGCACATGTAACTAGAGAAAATATGGAAAAAGGAGGAGTTGCCTTAAATGTCAAAAGTTATCATTGTGCAAAAAGTATAGAAACAAAAAAGTTTTGTGTAGAGAAACATACAGAAGCATGTGCCTGTGAGCTTAAATTAAATAAAGGCACATTTATAATTGTAACTGTATATAGGTCCCCATCGGGAAATTTTCATCTATTTCTGAAAAATTTGGATTCCTTGTGCTATCTGTCAGACAGGGGGAAGCAAATTATTATTTTTGGGGACTTCAATGTAGATTCTATGAAAGAGGGTAATAGGAAAAATGACCTTGAGGTATTACTCGGTTCTTTCAATTTGACACCCGTTATTGATTTTCCTACTCGGGTGGTAAAGGATAGCAGCTCACTGATAGATAACTTCTTTATAGACCAAGATAAGTTTAACCAGATGAATGCTCAGCCTGTTGTGAATGGTCTTTCTGATCATGGTGCACAGCTAGTTACAATATATGACATAGCTCCATTCAGCAGTACTAAACAGTCCTCCAAAGTAGTACGTTCAGTCAACGATTTAACAATTGCAAATTTCAGGGAAAGCCTACAGCAGTTAGACTGGGATGAGGTGTACCGCGAGCCTGATGCCAATTTAAAATATAATTTATTTCATGACACTTTTGTAAATGCATTTGAAAACTGCTTCCCCAAGAAAATAGTTAAATATACTCGTAAGAAACCATGTAACAAACCATGGCTTACTAAGGGTATAAAAATATCTTGTAAACGGAAAAGGGAAATGTATCTGACAGCAAGAAAGTGTAGTGACCCAGAAACTATCAAATATTATAAAAACTACTGTGCTATATTAAGAAAAGTTATTAAAAAGTCCAGAAGTATGTGTATGATGTCTGAAATCAGCAACTCTGATAATAAAATTAAAACAATTTGGAATATTATTAAAAGAGAAACAGGTCAACCAAGAGCACAGGAAGACAGTATTACCATCAAATTGAATGAAAACTTTACGAACATTAAGTCAGAAGTTGAAAATATTTTTAATAATAATTTTCTAAATGTTGTGGATATAGCACAATACAGGTGTTCATTAGAAAATGCTAGGCTGTTAATGGAAGAGGTCATACCTATGCAATTTGATACAATTGAAATCTCACCCACTTCTCCCTCTGAAATTAGGAAAATAATGAACTTGCTTAAAAGCAAAAAGTCACATGGAATTGATGGCATTTCCAGCAAGATACTAAAAGCTTGTTCTCAACAGATAAGTAAGATTCTCAGCCACCTGTGTAATAGCTCTCTGGAACAGGGCATTTTCCCTGATAGACTGAAATATGCTATTGTTATACCTTTGCATAAAAAAGGGGATAGATCTGATGTCAACAATTATCGTCCAATCTCCCTTCTAACAGCATTATCCAAAATTTTTGAGAAAGTAATGTATTCAAGAGTAGCTTCACATATCTGTAAAAATGAAGTGCTAACAAAATGTCAATTTGGTTTCCAGAAAGTTTTTTCAACGGAAAATGCCATATATGCTTTCACCAATCAAATTTTGAATGATCTGAATAACCGAACACCATCCATTGGGATTTTTTGTGATCTCTCAAAGGCTTTTGATTGCGTAAATCATGAAATTCTGATAGACAAGCTCAAGTATTGTGGCATGAGTGGGACAGTGCACAAATGGTTTAATTCGTAGCTAACTGGAAGAGTGCAGAAAGTTGAAATAAGCAGTTCTCATAATATGCAACGATCAGCACATTCCTCAAACTGGGGAACTATCGAGAATGGGGTTCCACAAGGGTCAGTCTTGGGTCCTTTGTCGTTCTTAATATATGTTAATGAGTTGCCATTCTATATTCATGAAGAGGCAAAGTTAGTTCTCTTTGCTGATGATACAAGTATAGTAATCACACCTGACAAACAAGGATTAACTGATGAAATTGTCAATAATGTCTTTCAGAAAAATTACTAAGTGGTTCCTTGTAAACGGACTCTCACTGAATTTTGATAAGACACAGTACATACAGTTCTGTACAGTAAATGGTATGACGCCATTAATAAAGATAGACCTTAATCAGAAGCATATAGCTAAGGTAGAATATTCAAAATTTTTAGGTGTGTCCATTGATGAGAGATTAAATTGGAAGAAACACATTGATGATCTGCTGAAACGTTTGAGTTCAGCTACTTATGCAATAAGGGTCATTGCAAATTTTGGAGATAAACATCTTAGTAAATTAGCTTACTACGCCTATTTTCACTCATTGCTTGCATATGGCATCATATTTTGGGGTAATTCATCACTGAGGAATAAATAATAATCAGAATAATAGCTGGATTCCACCCAAGATCAGCCTGAAGACATTTATTTGAGGATCTAGGGATATTCACAGTAGCTTCTCAGTATATATACTCTCTTACGAAATTTGTTATTAACAACCAAACTCAATTCAAAAGTAATAGCAGTGTGCTTAACTACAATACTAGGAGAAAGGATGATCTTCACTATTCAAGATTAAATCTAACTTTTGCACAGAAAGGGGTGAATTATACTGCCACTAAAGTCTTTGGTCACTTACCAAATAGTATCAAAAGTCTGACAGATAACCAACAAGTATTTAAGAAGAAATTAAAAGAATTTCTGAATGACAACTCCTGCTATTCCATAGAGGAATTTTTAGATGTAAATTAAAAAAAAAGAAAAAAACGAAACAAAAAATTATAATTTTTTTTAAAAAAATAAAAAGACAAATAAAAAAGTTGTTATATTAACTTAATTATGTTGTTAAATTAACTTAATTATGTCATGTATTGGAAAATTTGACTCATTCCACATCATTACGAAATATCGTATTCATGATCCATGGAACTAGTACTAATCTAATCTAATCTAATCTAATCCAATCCTTTGCTGTCTCTGACAGAATTACAATGTCATCGGCGAACCTCAAAGTTTTTATTTCTTTTCCATGGATTTTAATACATACTCCGAACTTCTCTTTTGTTTCCTTTACTGCTTGCTCAGTATACAGATTGAATAACATCGGGGATAGGCTACAACCCTGTCTCACTCCCTTCCCAACCACTGCTTCCCTTTCATGCCCCTCTACTCTTATAACTGCCATCTGGTTTCTGTACAAATTGTAAATAGCCTTTCGCTCTCTGTATTTTACCCCAGCCACTTTCTGAATTTGAAAGAGAGTATTCCAGTCAACATTGTCAAAAGCTTTCTCTAAGTATACAAATGCTAGAAACGTGGGTTTGACTTTCCTTAATCTATTTTCTAATATAAGTCGTAGTGTCAGTATTGCCTCACGTGTTCCAACAAAACATTTCAACGGAATCCAAACTGATCTTCCCCGAGGTCGGCTTCTACCAGTTTTTCCATTCGTCTGTAAAGAATTCGTGTTAGTATTTTGCAGCCATGGCTTATTAAACTGATAGTTCCCAAGGCTGTCAGTAGTTCTAATGGTATTTTGTCTACTCCTGGGGCCTTGTTTTGACTTAGGTCTTTCAGCGCTCTATTAAACTCTTCACGCAGTATCATATCTCCCATTTCGTCTTCATCTACATCCTCTTCCATTTCCATAATGTTGTCCTCAGGTACATCGCCCATGTATAGACCTTCTATATACTCCTTCCACCTTTCTGCTTTCTCTTCTTTGCTTAGAACTGGGTTTCCATCTGAGCTCTTGATATTCGTGCAAGTGGTTCTCTTGTCTCCAAAGGTCTCTTTAATTTTCCTGTAGGCAGTATCTATCTTACCCCTAGTGAGGTAAGGCTCTACATCCTTACATTTGTCCTCTAGCCATCTCTGCTTAGCCATTTTGCACTTCCTGTCGATATCATTTTTGAGACATTTGTATTCCTTTTTGCCTGCTTCATTTACTGCATTTTTATATTTTCTCCTTTCATCAGTTAAAATCAATATTTCTTCTGTTACACAAGGGTTCCTACTAGCCCTTGTCTTTTTACCTACTTGATCCTCTGCTGCCTTCACTATTTCATCTCTCAAAGCTACCCATTCTTCTTCTACTGTATTTCTTTCTCCCATTCTTGATAATCGTTCTCTAATGCTCTCCCTGAAACTCTCTACAACCCTTGGTTCTGTCAGTTTATCCAGGTCCCATCTCCTTAAATTCCCACCTTTTTGCCTTTCCTTAATCTATTTTCTAAGATAAGTCGTAGTGTCAGTATTGCCTCACGTGTTCCAACAAAACATTTCTACGGAATCCAAACTGATCTTCCCCGAGGTCGGCTTCTACCAGTTTTTCCATTCGTCTGTAAAACTGACTGGTTTGATGTGGCTCTCCACGAATTCCTCTCATGAGCCAATCTTTCATCTCAGAGTAGCACTTGCTAAGTCCTCAATTATTTATTGAATGCATTCCAATATCTGTCTTCCTCTACAAATTTTATTCTCCACAACTCCATCTAGCAATATGGAGGTGATTCTCTTTGGCCTTAACAGATATTCAGTCATCCTGTCCCTTCGCCGACCGCGGTGGCCGCGCGGTTCTAGGCGCTACAGTGTGGAACCGCGCGACCGCTACGGTCGCAGGTGCGAATCCTGCCTCGGGCATGGATGTGTGTGATGTCCTTAGTTTAGTGAGGTTTAAGCAGTTCTAAGTTCTAGGGGACTGATGACCTTAGAAGTTAAGACCCATAGTGCTCAGAGCCATTTTTTAACCTGTCCTTTCTTTTTGTCAGTGCTTTCCATATATTCCTCTCTATGGCGATTCTGGGGAGAACTTCCTCGTTCCTCATCTTAGCAGTCCTCCAAATTTTCA
The DNA here is from genome assembly GCF_021461385.2 of Schistocerca piceifrons. Classification (NCBI taxonomy): domain Eukaryota; kingdom Metazoa; phylum Arthropoda; class Insecta; order Orthoptera; family Acrididae; genus Schistocerca; species Schistocerca piceifrons. The sequence continues at coordinate 321,362,675 of NC_060145.1, read as the reverse complement.
GCATTCTTCTGTAGCACCACATTTAAAATGCTTCGATTCTCTTCTGTTCCCGTTTTCTCACAGTCCATGTTTCACTACCATACAATGCTCCAAACGTACATTCTCAGATATTTTTAACTCAAATTGAGACCTATGTTTGACACTAATAGATTTCTCGTGGCCAGGAATGCCATTTTTGCCAGTGCTAGTCTGCTTTTTTTGCCTTCCTCGCTCCGTCCATCGTGGATTATTTTGCTGCCTAAGTAGCAGAATTTCTTAACTTCAACTACTTCGTGATCCCCAATTCTGATGTTAAGTTTTTCGGAATTCTGATTTTTGCAACTTCTCATTACGATTGCCATTATTTGATTTATTCTAAATCCATATGTTTTTCCGAAAGTTTGATGGTATTTTTTTATGTATATAGACTGAAACGACGACTGTAAACATGTGCCAAGACCGGGAATCGAACCCGTGTCTCCTGTTTACTAGACAGGTTTGTTAGCCACTAAGCCACCTTACATAGCGATTCACACAACTGCGACCGAGCGAGGTGGCGCGGTGGTTAGACACTGGACTCGCATTCGGGAGGACGACGGTTCAATCCCGCGTCCGGCCATCCTGATTTAGGTTTTCCGTGATTTCCCTAAATCGCTCCAGGCAAATGCCGGGATGATTCCTTTCAAAGGGCACGGCCGACTTCCTTCCCCGTCCTTCCCTAATCCGATGAGACCGATGACCTCACTGTCTGGTCTCCTTCCCCGAAACAACCAACCACACAACTGCACGGATCAGCCTGCCACGCCTCTCTCCTCGATCCAGATTCTCACTGCCGTCCCAGCCTACTTTAAATCCCCCCTGAACTGAATTACCGAGGCTCTCCATGTTCTGGAATAGCATGTCAACATCGAGTGTAAGTGAGGGATCCAGCCTGGAATACAGGCGAAGGTACTTCTACAAATGAAATGACACAACTTTAGAGACGTCACTGCTCTCATACAGTATGAGACCAGTAAAGTCTCTAAAGCTGTGTCATTTCATTTGTATAAGTACCTTTGCCTGGATTTCAGGCTGGATCTCCCATTTACATCTGATGCTGAGCTGCTATTCCAGAACCCCCATTTACGTTCGATGCTGACATGTTATTCCAGAAAATGGAGAGCCTCGGTAATTCTGTTCGGGTGTAAGGGAAAATTTAAAGAAGGCTGCGGCGGCAGTGAAAATTTGGATCGAGGAGAGAGGCATGCCACGCTAATCCGTGCTGTTGTATAAACTGCTGTGCCAAGGTGGCTTAGTGGCTAACGCACCAGCCTAGTAAGCGGGAGACCTCGGTTCGATTCCTGGCCTTGCTACAAATTTTCACTCGTCGCTGCTGTTTATCCACATAAAACTACATATGTATGAGACCAATATAGTTTCTGAAGTTGTGTCTTTTCATTTGTAGTCTGATAATATATCGCCAGTCTCATACATCCTACATACGAAACAGCCATTTTGTTGCCGCTTCTCCCAATGATTTATAGATTCCGGTGGAAGGTTATATAGATCGTCTACCATATTTGATCTTAAGTCTTCCAAGGCTTTTTTTAAATTCTGACTCTAATACTGGATCCCCTACCTCTTCGCTGTCGACTCCTGTTTCTTCGTCTATCACGTCATCACACAAGACCCCCTCATAAAGGCTTTCAGTGTACTCTTTCCATTTATCTACTCTCTCTTCTGCATTTGACAGTAAAATTCCCATTGCACTCTTAATGTTACCGCTCTTGCTTTAATCTCACCGAAGGTCGTTTTGACTTTCTATATGCTGAGTCAGTCCTACTGACAATCATTTCTTTTCCGATTTCTTCACACTTTTCATGCAACCAGTTTGCCTTAGCTTCCCCGCACTTCCTAGTTCAAAAAAATGGTTCAAATGGCTCTGAGCACTATGGGACTTAACATCTGTGGTCATCAGTCCCCTACTGAAACCTAACTAACCTAAGGACATCACACACATCCATGCCCGAGGCAGGATTCGAACCTGCGACCGTAGCAGCCGCGCGGCTCCGGACTGAGCGCCTAGAACCGCTAGACCACCGCGGCCGGCCGCACTTCCTAGTTACGTCGTTTCTATGTGGCTTATATTTCTATATTCGTGGACTTCCCTGAACGCTTTGTACTTCCTCTTTTCGTCGATCAGCCTAAGTATTTCTTCTGTTACCCATAATTCCCTCGGATTACCATCCTTTTACCTGTGTTTATGTTTCCAGTTTCTCTAATTGTCCTTTAGATGTCCATTCCCCTTCAATTGAACTGTCTACTGAGCTATTCACTATTGCAGTATCTAAAGCCTCAGAGAACTTGAAGCGTATCTCTTTATTCCTTAGAACTTTCGTGTCTCCTTCTTTCAGCATTAATTCTTCCTGACTGGTCTCCTGAACTTCAGCCTGCTCTTCATCATTACTAAATTGTGAGCTGAGTCTATATCTGCTCCAGGGTGCGCCTTACAATCCGGTATCGGATTTTGGAATTTCTGCGTGACCATGACGCGTCCTAACTGAAATCTTTCCTTACCTTCCGGCCTTTTCGTAGTATACCTCCTCTTGCGATTCTCGAACGAATATTCGCTATTACTAGCTGAAATTTACTGCCAAACTCAATTCGTCTTTATCCTTTCTCATTGCTACTACCACGCGCATACTATCCCGTAACCCCTTCTTCTGTTTTTTCCCCTGCAACCATGTGCCAATCCCCCATGACTATAAGATTTTCATCTCCCTTTACGTACTGAATTATCCGTTCAGTATCCTCATATATTTTTTAGATGTCTTCATCTTCTCCTTGCGTCGTCGGCATGTATACATCTACTATTGTTGTCTGTGTTGGGTTGTTGTCGATCTGATGAGGAAAACCCTATCACTGAACTGTTCAACTCTGCCCTATCTTGCTATTCATAACTAATCCAACTCCTGTTATAAGGTATTCTGTTACTGTTGATATTACCCCGTACTCACTGACCAGAAATCCCTGTCTCCTTTGCAGTTCACTTACTTTTTGTTCCATTTGACATATTTACCCTTCTCCATCATCCCAGAAAGTTTGTAACATCATCACGAAGTCACCCCATGAATGTTTTACGACATGAACTACATCCTTACTATGAGTCTATGGATCCAAAAGTATGTCTAATCTAATCTGAAGGCCGCGCAGGGTATCCGAGCGGTCTAGGGAGCCTTGTCACGGTCCGCGCAGCTCGTCCATCGGAGGTTCGAGTCCTCCCTCGGGCCTGGGTATGTGTGTGTCTTGTCTTTAGCGTAAGTTAGATTAAGTAGTGTATAAGCTTAGGTCCCATAAGACCTTACCACAGTATAAAAAAAATAATCCGTAGGAAAAAGAGGGATCAATAGTTTTGGAAGGCATTGCTAGTGTTTGTGACAGGAAGGGACAGACACAGGACTATGGGAAAGAGGTAACCATACTATAGAATCAATACAAAGATTAATAGAAAGGGCGATAGTGCTTGATTTTCATGCGGTGTCATTTGAGGAGACGTGACGGTAATTGTCTGTGCTGGTCAAACTGAAGCATCATTAGTATTTATGAACAACAGTATTTTTCTAACGTAAAAACATTATTTTTTAACGTGGAATATCGATGTTGAGGATGTATTTCAACCATTGACAAGAGCAGACGATATTATTATTTTTCTTTGGAATATTTTAGTGGAAAATTTATTTAAGTAATAAGTTGTATAACGTATAAGTTATGGTGGCAGTAAGTCACAACATATCCCTGAAAATCCTCAAAACGGTAAAGTAATAATCACAGACTTACAAAGCGTTCTGAAATCAAGTAGTTACAGAAGTTAGTACAAGATAACTGGTAAATACATCCCAGACGCAGTAGATCGCTGCCACCAGGCAAAGACAACTGGTCAAATTACAGAATTCATATAGATCAAACTCACTGTAGCATTAAACACATGGACAAAGGATTTCGACTAGCGTAGATGGAATGAGCAGCAGAAGACATGAAACTCCCATACACAGATTACATGCTGAAAATAAAACGACAAGCAGTTCTCTCGTAACAGAATCAATGGAACGAAAGTCAAAAAGCAAGAGATGAAATCTATGTAAGTATAAAGCCATTCATATCAAGACAGAGATGGTTTTTAAAGTTCTCAAACTCAAGGAATGAGAATACGTCTCAGTTATGTCTTCCCGCATCCACTTACATAAAATCTTCGTGCTGGATATACACTACTGTCAATGCGATGACGAACCATTTAGTGGTCTAAATCACATCCTGTTTCAGTGCAGGCGCTATGAGAAAAGCAAAGTCGAATTTATAAGGGAGCTTTCGAGATTCGGTCACTACCTGCCACATTGCGATATCTCAGTTCCTTGAAATAAAATCAGAAGTGGATATGACGCCATAACCAGGTTTATAACACAATATAACATAAAAAAGGAATGATGGACGTTGAAATTAAATGAAGCATACAATTAAATTTTTTAATACAAACAAGGGTTAACGGTAAGCTTATATCTAGTAGTGTAATTGAATATACAGGGGATTCAGCTGCCCTTACCAAAGGGTTTTATGTAAACCGCAACACCTCCAAATTTCACACTCTTATTCTCTTTCTATCTGCGCACGAACTATTAGTCCTACAGAGAAAGTGCGCAGGACTTTTTTGTAGGAAATGTAACGTAGTTAAATTTTTTAGTGGGATACGTTTTCCCTGGAGGCCACAGTATTCGAGTTATTCAAGAAAAACTCATTTGAAGGTTACTATTGTGCGTTTTCTCGAGTAATTCGAAAGCTGCGGCCTCTAATGAAAACGTATCCCAGTACAAAATTTAGTTGTATTAAATTTCCTACAAAAAGGTCCTATTCACTTCTTGCTGTTGGACTATTAGTCTGCATGTAGCGAGGGAGAGAACTTAAAAATCTTACATGTGGCATTCGAAGGCGTAATGGGCTGCAGAAACCCTATAGGTAGGGGCACCTGAATCACCCTCTAAATAACAACAGTTCGAAGGAAAATTAAAGAAAGCGTGCCCTGAATATTACTTCGATATTTTTGTAGATACTTTTAAATTGTGACGCCGAAAAAGTATGCATGCTAGAAGCCGTAAGTAAATTAGTAAAAAAGTTACATATTACATATTTATTACTGAAATATCCATGCAGTTTGGGTGGGGTGTCATCTTTGAAAGCTGTTTATGTTAAATATGTGGGAGCAAATTCACTGAGACGTATACAAAAGAAATCAACAGAATTCACAGTTCAACAGTTTCTGGCACATTGATTCGCAGTGAATATCCTCACATGACAACAGAAAGACCTGATGAACCTCTGACTTCCAGATGTACAGTGACGTAGCGAAGAGGCTACAAGGTAATCGGAATATGTTATGAAGTTTTCCATGTATTTCACTGTCTCGTTTCTGTACGTGTACCATGAAAGTACAGTTATTTGCAAACAATCGTGAATGGAATTTGTAATGTGGTAAGAAGGCAGTTAAATAATTCGATTATTTCAAACAGTCTGTTCTTTATCTGGACGTGTCACGTTCATATTTTAGTAGGAGAAAGAGAAACCAGTAACTACGGAAAGAAAGACATAACACAGCATACCGCACTGCTGTTGTTGGCGATACGAATAGACTGGCGCAGGAATCAATCAAAGTACGAATATTTGCTTTACGCATGCGATCTTGAGATATGCGGAGTTGTCAAACAGAAAGATAGTTAAATCGCAGTTCATACCTGAGAGGGCTGTATAGGCTGGCTGTCGCTTCCGCAGAGGTTCCAGCTAGCTGCAGCGGACTGATGCCTCAACAGGCCGGCCCGGGGTTTATATGGTGTGGTACATGTGAGCCCTCCCCACCTCGAGTTCGCGGGACGGCACCGGAGGCGGGGAAGTCCCCCGTCGGCTGGAGCCTGATCACGGTGCTGCGACGCGTCGCTGGGAAGGCAGAGCGGTGACCTTGCAGTACGGTCGCCTGGCTCTGCCCTCGCGCCGTACCAGGATACTCTGTTGTAAGTCTGCACACGCAAACCGACGGTTGCGCGGGTCCCGTAGCACTGCGGAACCGCTGTTTCGGAATACACTCAGGTAGATATAGTGATCAGTGTGCTCTTAAGCTGCGGCTGCAGTGGCACCGGCGCCAGGAAATACCGCCGACGACCGACATCGGCCGATGACAACCGATTTTGAGTCAGTACGCCAGCACTGCGCTGTTTCACAAGGAAGACTTTGACTGCGAGATCGCAAGTTCGGTTCTTAGTACGTGTTGTGTTAACAGTTATGGTTTAATAGGTAGCTGTGGTGTAGAGGTAGCGTATACAGTTCGCAATTACGTGCGAGGATAAGGTCCTACGTTCGATACCAAGCAATTCTTACATTTGACAGTGCTGCCAAAGCCGATTCACTAAACACAGCCTTCCGAAATGCCTTCAACAACAGAAGACGAAGTAAATATTCCAGAATTCGAATCGAGAACAGCTGCCGACATGAGTAACGTAGAAGTAAATATCCTCAGAGTAGTGAAGCAACTCAAATCACTTAATAGAAGCAAGTCTTCTGGTCCAGACTGTATACCAGTTAGGTTCCTTTCGGAGAATGCTGATGCATTAGCTCCATACTTAACAATCATATACAACCGTTCGCTCGACGAAAGATCCGTACCCAAAGACTGGAAAGTTGCACAGGTCACACCAAAAAATGTTCAAATGTGTGTGAAATCTTAAGCGACTTAACTGCTAAGGTCCATAGTCCCTAAGCTTACACACTACTTAACCTAAATTATCGTAAGGACAAACACACATACCCAAGCCTAAGGGAGGACTCGAACCTCCGCCGGGACCAGCCGCACAGTCCATGACTGCAGCGCCTGAGACCGCTCTGCTAATTCCACGCCGCCAGGTCATACCAATATTCAAGAAAGGAAGTAGGAGTAACCTACTAAATTGCAGGCCCATATCGTTAACGACGATATGCAGCAGGATTTTAGAACATATATTGTGTTCGAATATTATGAATTACCTCGAAGCTAACACAGTCAACATGGGTTTAGAAAACATCGTTCCTGTGAAACACATCTAGCTCTTTATTCACACGAAGTGCTGAGTGCTACTGACAAGGGATTTCAAACTGATTTCGTATTTCTGGATTTCCGGAAGGCTTTTGACACTGTACCATACAAGCGGCTCGTAGTGAAATTGCGCGCTTATGAAGTATCATTTCAGTTATGTCACTGGATTTGCGATTTCCTGTCAGACAGATCACAGTTCGTAGTAATTGACGGAAAGTCATAGAGTAAAACAGAAGTGATTTCAGGCGTTCCCCAAGGTAGTGTTATAGGCCCTTTGCTGTTCCTTATCTATATAAACGACTTGGGAGACAATCTGAGCAGCAGTCTCCGGTTGTTTGCAGATGACGCTGTCGTTTATCGACTAATAAAGTCATCAGAAGGTCAAAACAAACTGCAAAACGAGTTAGAAAAAATATCTGAATGGTGCGAAAAGTTGCAGTTGAACCTAAATAACAAAAAGTGTGAGGTCATCCACATGAGTGCGAGAAGGAACTCGTTAAACTTCGGTTACACAATAAATCAGTCTAATATAAAAGCCGTAAATTCAACGAAATACCTAGGTATTACAATTACGAAGAACTTAAATTGGAAAGAACACATAGAAAATGTTGTGGGGAAGGCAGACCAAAGGCTGGGTTGTATTGGCAGGACATTTAGAAAATGTAACAGACCTACTAAGGAGACTGCCTACACTACGCTTGTCCGTCCTCTTTTAGAATACTGCTGCGCCATGTGGGATCCTTACCAGATAGGACTGACGGAGTACATCGAAAAAGTTCAAAGAAAGGCAGCACGTTTTGTATTACCGCGAAATATGGGAGAGTGTATCACAGAAATGATACAGCATTTGGGCTGGAAATCATTAAAAGAAAGGCGTTTTTCGTTGCGACGGAATCTTCTCACGAAATTCCAATCACCAACTTTCTCCTCCGAATGTGAAAATATTTTGTTGACACCGACCTACGTAGGGCGGAGCGATCACCACGATAAAATAAGGGAAATCAGAGCTCGTACGGAAAGATATAGGTGTTCATTCTTTCCGCGCACTATACGAGATTGGAATAATAGAGAATTGTGAAGGTGGTTCGATGAACCCTCTGCCAGGCGCTTAAATGTGATTTGCAGAGTATCCATGTAGATGTAGATGTAGATGTAGATTTAGAAGACAGGAAAAATATTAACTGCTAATGACTCACCATGCGCATCAGGAAGGTGACAAGAAACGAGAGTCAGAGAGGTGCAGAGATCAACCTCCTGTAGTATATATGTATTACGCTTCACAAAATGGACATCGTCCACATTCAAGAAATGTTTAAAACAAACCATTAACATTCACTATGAACATCGAATGAAAAATGGCGCGTCCCAGTGATCACAAAAGTTCGCACCATCAAGATCGAAGGCGAACACCTTGGGAGTTACAACCAGTGCAGCTAGTTATCCACTCTTAAAGAATGCACATACGAGTGGAATCATATTGGTGTAACGGGATAATGAGATCGGATGGAATGTGATGACATGCAAGCGAATGTGAAACAGACTGTCTTGGAGCATACAGTGAAACTGTCTACCCTTTAAGACGCAGCTGCGGATAGTCCGACAATAGGTTTTATAGGCATGGAACAAGCAAACTTCCAGGGGCTGAATTTGCTCAGTGGTCCCAAGTGGTATGATTGCAATGTCACACAATCTTAGAGGGAAATTTTCCTATAAGGGAGTATGATTTTTATACGCAGACTAGGAATCAAATAAAAGCAAGTTATTTTGACCAGCTACTGGCCAAAAGCATTGCTCATACCATGGTTGTAGTTATTTTACTCTCATTTTCCCAATTTCTTGCTGTGATGCAAATATTCCCTACTGCCCTTGCAAGGTCAAGCAAACGAGAAAGAGCACCTCCAACTTCTCGCAGCACAATAAATAACTATGCAGCCAGTTTACCATCCAGATTAACAGTCGGAATAATAATACGAATGCGTGAAGGCATCGGTGTTAATTGATCTTGATATAACACTCTCGGTACCATTAATTTGCTGGGTTCCTTTCATGTGTGTTTCCTCTTCAAATTCTGATTGATCGAAGTTGAAAACAAAATCCTTACTGAACGATGAGATCAGTTTTTTTATCTCATCTGCAAATTTTCTGGTCGATTCTGCAGTTTGCTGAGCAACGTCAAGTTGAATCTTTGATTAAAATTTCGTTGTCTTACATCTTCCAATTCTGTAGCACTGAAGTTGTACAAACATCCACTGCTTCTCTTGAAATCTATGTCGCGTTCAGTTTGATGTGCATAACGTACTAGGTCACTATCATGAAATGGTGTAAATTGTATCGAGCATCCTTGAAACGCGCAAACACCAATTTTTGTAACAAGTCCGCGTTGTTCTCCCTTGAACATCGGTAGCTTTTCTTATGCAGCACACGGTGAAATTGCTGCGGATTTATTCGAAATCTGTTTATTATTGTCTTTTTACTATCCTGCGGATGATCTTCCATCTACGTAATTATGTTTAGTGCCCGCTCCATGGACAACGTTTGTGCTTAACTGCGTTTCACTGGAGAAGAGATTCGTGGCTCCCTGTTCGACAAGGGTGATGAGCTATATAGCTCGACGTCTGTTTCAATATCACTTTGACTTATTAAGGACGTATCGTCATAACTTTACTCCTCAACTACATTGTCCGAACAGTCGAACATATACGACACCACTCATACCATTGGCTCATCTTGCAAGAACGCTGATATTTCATCTGTCACATCTTTCTCACTCTGCAAAATTCCTCGGTTCCTTTCAGACGAAATATCAACTTCGGCAGCGTTGTTGTAGATATAATGCAATGTTTATCCTTGCCATGGCTCTGCTTGTATGAACGCCATTAACACTGTAGCATTGTTGTGAGTTACTTGCCGGCTAAGAAGTTCAGCTACGATGCTCTATGCTCACCTCTGGATACCATTACTCACGCTCCTGCAGCCAATATTGTGGTTACGTGGTAGGGGCCTGGGGCATCGAGTTCCTTTAACATCATTGACCTTTCGCGATTCGCACTCAGTGGGTTCGTTGACAGTGCAACCGATCTCAGCGTTCGAAAATGCATTCAGCGGAACTGAAATGAGTTTGTTGTCGTCGGTCTAATCACGCGCAACACGTAGATTGTGACAAACTTAAAATTTAGTACAAGAAAAAAAGGAGTTTGTAGCATGTGAGGATATCAATGACAGAGATACATATCCCAATCTATGATCTGAAATTTGCGCAACAGCAATGTTTCTGACATTGAGACCGGCAGAAATTCAGAAACCGTGCTTGCACTATATCAGACTGAAAATTCTGGTTCACACGGTTTAACACATTTCTTTGATTAGGCCGTATTAACCTTTCTTTTTTTTTTACATTGTGCAGTTATCTGCAAAAGTCAATTCGTTACCTTTATAATGAAATTGTTTTCATTTAATTGTCATTTCAAATATACATTTTTTTTCTTGTTGTTGTGGTCTTCAGTCCAGAGACTGGTTTGATGCAGCCCTCCATGCTACTCTATCCTGTGCAAGCTTCTTCATGTCCCAGTATCTACTGCAACCTACATCCTTCTGAATCTGTTTAGTGTATTCATCTCTTAGTCTCCCTCTACGATTGTTACCTTCCACGCTGCATTCCAATACTAAATTGGTGATCCCTTGATGCCTCAGAATGTGCCCTACCAACCGATCCCTTCTTCTAGTCAAGTTGTGCCACAAATTTCTCTTCCCATCTAATCTTCAGCATTTTTCTGTAGCACCACGTTTCGAAAGCTTCTATTCTTTTCTTGTCTAAACTACTTATCGTCCACGTTTCACATTCATACATGGCTACACTCCATACAAATACTTTCAGAAACGACTTCCTGACACTTAGTCTATACTTGATGTTAACAAATTTCGCTTCTTCAGAAACGCTTTCCTTGCCATTTCCAGTCTACATTTTATATCCACTCTAAATCGACCATCACCAGTTATTTTGCTCCCCAAATAGCAAAACTCATTTACTACTTTAAGTGTCTCATTTCCTAATCTAATACCCTCAGCATCATCCGATTTAATTCGACTACATTCCATTATCCTCGTTTCGATTTTGTTGATGTTCACCTTATATTCTCCTTTCAAGACTCTGTCCATTCCGTACAGCTGCTCTTCCAGGTCCTTTGCTGTCTCTGACAGAATTACAATGTCATCGGCGAACCTCAAACTTTTTATTTCTTCTCCATGGATTTTAATTCCTACTCCGAATTTTTCTTTTGTTTCCTTTACTGCTTTCTCAATATACAGATTGAATAACAACTGGGATAGGCTACAACCCTGTCTCACTTCCTTCCCAACCACTGCCACCCTTTCATGCCCCTCGACTCTTATATCTGCCATCTGGTTTCTGTACAAATTGTAAATAGCCTTTCGCTCCCTGTATTTTACCCCTGCTACCTTTAGAATTTGCAAGAGAGTATTCCAGTCAACATTGTCAAAACCTTTCTCTAAGTCTACAAATGCTAGAAACGTAGGTTTGCCTTTCCTTAATCTATCTTCTAATATAAGTCGTAGTGTCAGTATTGCCTCACGTGTTCCAACAAAACATTTCTACGGAATCCAAACTGATCTTCCCCTAGGTCAGCTTCTACCAGTTTTTCCATTCGTCTGTAAAGAATTCGTGTTAGTATTATGCAGCCGTGGCTTATTAAACTGATAGTCGGTAATTTTCACATCTGTCAACACCTGCTTTCTTTGGGATTGGAATTATTATATTCTTCTATAAGTCTGAGGGTATTTCGCCTGTCTCATACATCTTGCTCACCAGATGTTAGAGTTTCGTCAGGACTGGCTCTCCCAAGGCTCTCAGTAGTTCTAATGGAATGTTGCCTACTCCCGGGGCCTTGTTTCGACTCAGGTCTTTCAGTGCTCTGTCAAACTCTTCACGCAGTATCATATCTCCTGTTTCATCTTCATCTACATTCTCTTCCATTTCCATAAAATTGTTCTCAAGAACATCGCCCTTGTATAGACGCTCTATATACTCCTTCCACCTTTCTGCTTTCCCTTCTTTACGTAGCACTGGGTTTCCATCTGAGCGCTTGATATTCATGCAAGTGGTTCTCTTTTCTCCAATGGTCTCTTTAATTTCTCTGAAGGCAGTATCTATCTTACCCCTAGTGATATGCGCCTCTACATCCTTACATTTGTCCTCTAGCCATGCCTGCTTAGCCATTTTGCACTTCCTGCACCTGGCGTTAGGAACTTGCTTATTAATAATAGTGATGCTGTAACTGTTGGTTGGTAATATTTACTGACAAAATGCAACCTAACGCTAGATTGCGTACTTACGGCTATCCTGTTTGGCCGTTGTTTGGTACGACTTTAAAAGAGAGATTATTGATTGATCACCGATGCGTCGGTTCTCGATTGTGTTCAGGGGACGTACGGATTGATTGCGCGAATAATTAAACTTTTGACCCGGATTGCCTTCACGCAATCAGAATCTTCGATGAAAATACCTAACGAACCTATTTGAATTTAAAAATTGAAATGAAAGCAAATTAGTGGAATTTTGTAAGAGAAAGGTTAACAGATCGGAAGTTGGACACATTAGTGATCCACCAAATACAATCGAGACACCGCGATAAAGAGCGAACCTGTAACAAAGCTCATATACAATTTGAACATCATTTTTGGTTAGTGAAAGAAAAGAATAAGAAGAAAATTACAGATTCGTAAAATATTAATGTATTTTGAACAAATTAGCTTTAAACTTCTACACATTGACAAAAACACAATAAATGCATGACTTACATCTGATATTTATTTTGTAAATGGCGCAGTCCAATAATCGCTACTTTGTCAGTCCGTTCCTTCTTAAAATTAAATGTCCTTGCGTGTGCGTAAGTACATTGTATCCACACCCGAGTTACCGAAATGTTTGCTCGTCGTTTCACATAGTTTTTACACAAAATAAAAACACAACTTGTAGCGATGCTATGTAGTACGTCTTAACATGTCGGCGACCAAAAGTACAAGGGATAATGAAGTCTCTAGAATATTTCTTAACAAAAGACAGGTTGTTATTTCTTCTGTTTCGCAGCTTCTTGCTATCAAGCGCTGCGGCAATAATTTTAAATATCTGCGCGCAGCGGGTCAAAGTGTTTATTTAGAGTGTTTAAACGCTGGACGCGCGCCTTGGCATAGGCGCACATAAAAAAAAATTTCATCTTTTTACTCTCGCACTGTGATGCTTAGCATCTTTACAAACTACAGCTCGTTGGCTGTCCTTTTCTTTAATGACAAATATCTCACCTGCAAAGTAGCTGAAATCCAATAATATTACACTGTCGATCTCATTTTTGAGACGTTTATTCCTTTTTGCCTGCTTCATTTACTGCATTTTTGTATTTTCTCCTTTCATTAACTAAATTCAATATTTCTTCTGTTGCCCAAGGATTTCCATTAGCCCTCGTCTTTTTACCTACTTGATCCTCTGCTACCTTCACTATTTCATCTCTCAAAGCTACCCATTCTTCTTCTACTGTATTTCTTTCCCCCATTCTTGTCAATCGTTCCCTAATGTTCTCCCTGAAACTCTCTACAACCTCTTTTTCTTTCAATCTATCCAGGTCCAATTTCCTCAAATTCCCACCTTCAGTTTTAATCTACAGTTCATAACCAATAGATTGTGGTCAGAGTCCACATTTGCCCCTAGAAATGTCTGACAATTAAAAACCTGGTTCCTGAATCTCTGTCTTACCATTATATAAACTATCTGAGACCTTTCAGTATCTCCAGGCTTCATCAATGTATACAACCTTCTTTCATGATTCTTGAACCAAGTGTTAGCTATGATTAAGTTATGCTCTGTGCAAAATTCTACCAGGCCGCTTCCTCTTTCATTTCATACTCCCATTCCATTTTCACCTACTACGTTTCCTTGTCTCCTTTTCCTACTATCGAGTTCCAGTCATCCATGACTGTTAAATTTTCGTCTCCCTTCCTTATCTTAATAATTTCTTTTATCTCATCATACATTTCATCAATCTCTTCATTTGCATAGCTAGTTGGCAAATAAACGTGTACTACTGTGGTAGGCGTGGGCTTCGTATCTATCTTAGCCACAATAACGCGTTCACTATGCTGATTGTAGTAGCTTACCAGAATTCCTATTTTCCTATTCATTATTAAACCTGTTCCTGCATTACCGCTATTTGATTTTGTATTTATAACCCTGTATTCACCTGACCAGAAGTCTTGTTCACCACGGGGCTGCTACGGTCGCAGGTTCGAATCCTGCCTCGGGCATGGATGTGTGTGATGTCCTTAGGTTAGTTAGGTTTAATTAGTTCTAAGTTTTAGGGGACTTATGACCACAGCAGTTGAGTCCCATAGTGCTCAGAGCCATTTGAACCAAGTCTTGTTCCTCCTGCCACCAAGCTCCACTAATTCCCACTATATCTAACTTGAACCTATCCATTTTCCTTTTTAAATTTTCTAACCTACCTGCCCGATTAAGGGATCTGACATTCGACGCTCCGATCCGTAGAACGCCAGTTTTCTTTCTCCTGATAACAACGTCCTCCTGAGTATACCCCGCCCGGTGATCCGAATGGGGGACTATTTTACCTCCGGAATATTTTACCCAAGAGGACGCCATCATCATTTAACCATACAGTAAAGCTGCATGCCCTCGGGAAAAATTACTGAATCGCCAAAGAAACTGGTGTAGGCATTGGTATTAAATTACAGAGATATGCGAACAGGCAAAATACGCGCTGCGGTCGGCAACGCCTACATACGACATCAAGTGTCTGGCGCAGTTGTTAGATTGGTTACTGCTGCTGTAATGCCAGCTTATTAAGAATTAGGTGAATTTGAACGTTGTGTTATAGTCGGCGCACGTGCGGTGGAACACATATCCCGAGGTAGCGATGAAGTGGAAATTTTCCCGTGCGACCGTTTCACAAGTCTATTGCGAATATCAGGATTCCGGTAAATCATCATATTTTCGATGTCACTGCGGCCGGAAAAAGGTCCTACTAGAACGGGATCGACGACGACTGAAGAGAATCGTTCAACGTGATAGAATCGCAGCCCTTCCGCAAATTTCTGCAGGATTCAGTGCTGGACCATCAACAAATGTCAGCGTCTGAATCATTCAACGAAACAACATCGATATCGGCTTTCGCAGCCGAAGGTCCACTCGTGTATCCTTCATGACTGTACGACACAAAGCTTTACGCCTCTCCTGGGCTCATCAACACCGACATCGCACTGTTGATGACTGGAAATATGTTGCCTGGTCGGATGAGTCTCGTTTCAAATTGTATCGAGCGGATGGACGTGTACGGGTATGGAGACAGCCTCATGATTCCATGGACCCTGCATGTCAGCATGGGACTGTTCAAGCTGGTGGAGGCTCTGTAATGGCGTGGGGCGTGTGCAGTTGGAGTGATATGGGACTCCTCATACGTCTAAATACGACTCTGACAGTGACACGAACGTAAGCATCCTGTCTGATCACATGCATCCGTTCATGTCCATTGTGCATTCCAACGGAATTGGGCAGTTCCAGCAGGGCAATGCGACACCCCATACGTACATAATTGCTACAGAGTGGCTCCAGGAACACTCTTGTGAGTTTAAACACTGCCGCTGGCCACCAATTTCCCCAGACATGAACATTATTGAGCATATCGAGGATGCCTTGCAACTTGCTGCTCAGAAGAGATCTCCATGCCCTCGTACTCTTACGAATTTATGGACAACCCTGTAGAATTCAGGGTGTCAGTTCCCTCCAGCAGTACTACAGACATTAGTCGAGTTCACGCCGCATCGTGTGCTGGCACACTGCGTGCTCGCGGGGGCCTTATGCGATATTAGGCAGGTGTACCAGTTTTTTTGCCTCTTCAAATGGTTCAAATGGCTCTGAACACTACGGGGCTTAACTGCTTAGGTCATTAGTCCCCTAGAACTTAGAACTACTTAAACCTAACTAACCTAAGGACGTCACACACATCCATGCCCGTGCCTCTTCAGTGTACACTTTAAACATAGGTAAATACAAATTATTCGTTTTCACTGGTTTCATAATCTGAAGGATGCAGTTGATTTGGGAGCAAATTCGGTTAAAAGTGGTGTTCCACTTATTAAATTACTTCACCAGGCTTGTATCTTCGAAACATGCCAGTGTCTGGGTAGCCCATAACACATATTTTCTTCGTGAAAGAGATCTGTATAATGTATGCGCCAGGGCAAGACTCAGCACATTCTTTGTGTTATGGTGGGTCAAGACAGCCTTGGCAACATGGGATCTTGCATTTCCTGTCACGGAGGCCTCGAGGATAGGACAGGACCATTGGTCGTAGCACATAAGAAATGTATGGCCTGCTGTCCAAATTAGTGGTTATGTGAACCAGAGATGATCATACCGTGTATTAAATGGCAATTCATTTCGTCATGCCAGATGCTAGGCCGGTATGACGATGGCGATTGCAAACTGACTTCGATCGTTTCCTCCTAGAGTCTTCACATATTGGTAAGTCCATCGTGATGCTGCACTCGAAACCGGGACACACGTGAAAAAATTGATGCGATGTCACTCCTGTTAACAGCGTTCCACAACTACATATCTACAGTAGAACTTCACTAATCATCTCCAGCCTGTCCGGCTAGCCACGCGGTCTGACTCGCTGTTTCCAGAGCGGATTAGTGTTGAGGTCCGGTGTGCCGGCCAGCCTGTGAATGGTTTTTAAGGCGGTTTTCCATCTGCCTCCTCGAATGCGGGCCGATTCCCCTTATTCCGCCTCAGCTGCGCTATGTCGGCGATTGCTGTGCAAACACTGTCTCCTGTACGCGTGCACCAAATTACTAATTACCATCAAAACATTTGGGGTTACACTCGTCTGGTATGAGACGTTCTCGGGGGGAGGGAGGGGGGGGGGGTGGGAGGTGTCCACTGGGAGCTGAACTGCATAGTGTGGGGCGGCGGTGGGTGGACTGCTGTGGCCTGTTGTGGGGTTGTGAACCTCTGAGAGCTACAGCGGGACGAAGCTTCTCCGTCGTTTCTAGGTCCCTGGTTCAATACACAATACACATTACAATCACCCCCATCGGGACCGATGATCGGAGCGCAGAAAAGGTCGGAACACTTTTACTGACCCGTAACATAACAATACAGTACAGTACAGCTTTAATTTTCAACTGGAAATAGTGTCTGAAATGTTGTTCCATGTTAAAACTGTAACAAAAAGGTAAGAAATCGTAGACAGACTAAAAAATCTTATACGAAACCCTAATGTACAGTAGTGCCTGTATTGTATATATGTCTCTGTATCGTACGGTAAGATATAGTTACAATATTATGAGTGAAGGTCTAACAAGTGCACATACCTTATTACTGTTGAACTGGCAAACAACCGACTAATTATGTACAGCTGGAGTTCTTGTAGGGAGCATTTTTTAGTTTTACTCAGACTCACGAGTGTTACACACTTGATGAGAAAACAGTTTAAGCTCTTTAACTAAGTTTACAAATTTCGTAAAAAAATCATTGGCAGCCGTTTCGCCAGCAGACAGCTTCTCACTGGAATTAATTACATTTCGAATGCCATGTTGTTTTCTCCAACGATATAACCAGTTTTCATTCTCTGTAATTTTTTCATTTTCTTTGTCTGCATGTTATTTTCATACATCAGTGCATTTTCTTTTATGATTGTTTCAGATGACGGCCTTCTTTTTCTTCTCTCCTACTCAAACCACACCCACAAAGTATTGTCTAGAATTTCACTTTTAGTGTTCAGCAAAATCTTGCATATTTTCAGTTCTTTCTTATCATCAGTCGTCATTGTGTGACTTACAAGAGTTTTCGTAATTTTTCTCCAGCCCTTAACAGGTGTCACACCAACCTCCACCGTACTTACAATGTGTTGAAGAGACTCAGCTTTGTCTAACCTTACACGTACTTTCAGTTTGTCCGCTGAAAAGCCGGGCGTGGTGGCCGAGCGGTTCTAGGCGCTACAGTCTGGAACCGCGCGACCTCTACGATCGCAGGTTCGAATCCTGCCTCGGGCATATATGTGTGTGATGTCCTTAGGTTAGTTAGGCTTAAGTAGTTCTAAGTTCTAGGGGACTGATGACCTTAGAAGTTAAGTCCCATAGTGCTCTGAGCCATTTGAACCATTTTTCGCTGAAAACAACGTCACATGTTTCCGTTTGGTTGTTGAAATAATTTAGTTTTACACACTTTACTATGTAAGTCAGATACTGTCACTAATTTATAAAGTATGTGTGTTCACAATAACATTTATTGATCGAGCTAGAAATAAATTTCGTACTAAAACTGATGGAACTACCGTACCTCTCATCGTTAAACTGCTTACTGTCGTAGCCGATGAGTGATTGACAAGTCAAATACAGAAAATGGGTTGGTCGGGCTAAGCAGTGAGTTGGACCATCCGAAGTCGGATTAGCGATGTTCTACTCTGCAATTTACTCTTAAATGCTCGGCAAAAGGATCACCGAACCACCTTAAACCACTCTCGAATAGCATACTGGGAAAATGAATACTTAAATCTTTCAGTGTGAAAGATAATTTCTGTTATTTTATTATAATGATCATTTCTCTGTATGTAGATGGGCGTCAACAAAATATTTTCGCATTCGAAAGAGAAAGTTAGTCATTGACATTTGTTTCAATGATTGCCATTCCAACTCACATATCATATCAGTGACAATATCTGTCGTACTTTGCGGTGATACAAAACGAGCTGCCTTTCTTCGAACTTTTTCGATGTCCTCCGTGAGTCCTGTCTGATAACTGTCCCATCCCGCGCAGCGGTACTCCAGAAGAGGACAGACAAGCGTAGTATGAGCAGTCTCTTTAGCAGATCTGTTGCATCTTCTAAATGTTCTGCCAGTAAAACGCAGCCTTTGGTCCGCTTTCCTCAGTGTTGTTGCTGGACGCACCGATGCCATCGCTCGCCTCCCTGCTGTCACGACAAGGTAAACCACAACAATTGTCACATGGCTGACAGTGTATTGTACTCATAACGTCATCGGCCTGCACGTGTTGATACATCTTCCTGCGTCAAAGCCCATTTCCTGCCTCAGAGAACGTGGCGCCGCTATATCATCCTGCACGACTGAGTGGACAAAGTATATGTTCTCTCGGGCACTAGTCGCTTGGGATCGTTGAGATTCACCATGGAATGAGAATAGCCCTCCTGAACCATCGATTCCGCATTCACAAGATAGTCATGGGACCCTGACCAACGTAAGCAGCAGACTCGCTAAAGTGGTCGCACTATTGTTGAATTTATGAAGGAACAAGAACAGCAACGAAAATTAGGAATGGGTTGCAGACTAGACATTTTAAGTGGACTTGATTGCACTCTACCTACACTAACATACTACGAGGCGGTGGTGGTAAGTTCCTATGGGACTCGACTGCTGAGGTCATCGGTCCCTAGGATTACACACTACTTAATCTAACTGAAACTAACTTACGCTAAGGACAACACACACACACACACACACACACACATACACACACACACACACACACACACACACACACACACACACACACACACCCATGCCCAAGGAGGACTCGAACCTCCGACGGGGGGAGCTGCGCGAACCGTTGCAAGGCGCTCTAGACCGTGAGGCTACCGCGCGGTCACTGCAAGGTGAGAAATAACTTAATTCTGTTTTGTTGAGAGTGCATTTAAAAATAAAATTGCATTTTAGAAGGAACAAAATCTGAAAAAGAAACACAGTCCAGTTCCCTAAGCTTACTGATGTTGAAGAAAAGGCAAGATTTGAAGAATTCATTGTGACCTTGAAATAATTTCAAGGATAGTTTTCCAATCGTTTTGAAGACACTGCCAATCTTATATCTCTTTTCGAGGCTGTTTGCCGTTTCAGTTGAAAGCGCCTCTGAGCATGTGCAGACGGAAGTGACTGATATGCAATGTAATTCTCGTATTAGAGAAAAGTACCTGTACATTAAAACTGTCCAGGACGTTTAAATTGTTATTCTTCGGTAAAGATTCCACGTCTCCATAATGAGGTTGCAAAAGTGTTACAATATTTCGATCAATATATATGTGTAGAAGACGATTTTTCGAGTATGAAACTAGATAATATTATGCCTTCAGTGCGCCAAAAATAATTAAATAATACTGAAAGTTTCTTTTGATCATGATCTACGAGGGTGAGTCAAATGAAAACCTTAAATATTTTTTTAAATAATACTTATTCTGTAGAAGTGGTACAAAGCTGTATCACTTTTCAACATAATCTCCCCCACACTCAATGCAAGTCCTCCAGCGCTTACAAAGTGCACAAATTCCTGTAGAAAAAAATTCTTTTTGTAGTCCGCGCAACCACTCATGCACCACGTGGCGTACCTCTTCATCAGAACGGAACTTATTTCCTCCAATTGCGTCTTTTAGTGGTCAAAACATATGGAAATCACTTGCGGTGAGGTCTCGTGAGTATGGTTTCCGGTTGGTGGAAGTGAACCCAGGTTTCGTCCCCGGTAACGATTCTTGCAAGGAAGCCATCACCTTCTCGTTCAAAACGCCGAAGAAGTTCTTCACAAGCATCAACACGTCGTTCTCTCATTTCAGGAATCAGCTGCTGTGGCACCCATCTTGCAGACACTTTGTGAAACTGGAGCACATCACGCACAATGTGGTGTGCTGACCCATGACTAAGCTGTAAACATGCTGCACTGTCGTTCAGTGTCACTCGGCGGTTTTCCTTCACTATGATTTCAACTGCTGCAGTGTTCTGTGGAGTCACAACTCGTTGTCCCTGACCTGGACGAGGAGCATCTTCCACTGAAGTCACACCATTTGCGAACTTCCTACTCCATTCGTAGACTTGCTGCTGTGATAAACATGCATCACCGTACTGAACCTTCATTCGTCGATGAATTTCAATAAGTTTCGCACCTTCACTACGCAAAAATCGAATAACAGAACGCTGCATGTGTGCATCTGACGTATGCTGTCACCAACAGGCCATTCTGCACCCTGTTTGTTGGACGCTTAACAACTTACAGAATAGCGGCGCGAAATTTCGATTTGTTATTACAAATTTAAGGTTTTCATTTGACTCACCCTCGTATGTTGTTGAGAAATATGAGGTATGAAAATTAGTCGTCTGCAGTGCGACTGCATTGCCATCTAAATCCGGCGTGATTACAGTTTCCTCCTCTTCCGCTTCCTAAAGCTCAGTCAGTGTGGTGTGGTGGTAGGGGAATTGTGTAGGCAGGCTGAGCACTACGGGACACGAACCACGGCATGGCTCGCGAGGTAAGTACAGTACATTAGAAAGACAGGGCGAGGGGAGGAGAACAAAGCTTGGGTGTAATAAGCAGGTTCATGTGTATGTAGGGTGTGGTATTTACGCAGAGACGAAGAGGCTTGCACAGGATAGTGCAACGTGGAGAACTGCATCGAACCACTATTTCTACATGACATTCCGCGTATTCAAATATCGGAGCAAACGAAACAGATTGCTGCAAGGCAGTATGCGTGTATATCCGATGAACGGTAGAATTACAGAAAAGTTAGTCCATAATTTGATGTTAAGCAGATATCGATAACCGTCCGGAAATAATAAGTTTCATTTATTTCATTTCAGGGATACTGCTGCAATTTGATTTCTTTGCTGTGATATTCATCGCTGTAAATGTAGCCACGTAGCTTTGAAAATATTCAATATATTTTCGATATGTGAGATGTGACAATAAAATAATAAGGCTGATGCTACCACAGTGTAAGTACGCATGCGCCACAGATGAACGACTAATAGCTGTGAGGCGCGACGCATTCTCATTTGAGTGAGGCATCTCTGGTGTCTGTAGACAAGTCACTGTAGCCGTGGTCTTCGTTTGTGAAAGAGCAGTTATTTTGTTTTATCGGAAAAAATAATAGAGCCACGAATTGTTGTTGAGTTTCTCGTGAGATTTGGAAAAACGTCTACTGAAGCATGTCTTTTACTAAAAGAAGTGTATGGCGCAGATCGTTTATCCTGTACCCGAGTTTTTGAGTGGTTCAAGCGTTTGCAAGATGGACGAGAAGAAGTTGAAGATGGCTCTCGAACGAAGAGACCTTAACGGATGACAATGTCGAAAAGTAGGTAATCTGATTCGATATGAGTGTCGACTGAGTATTCGATAGATTGCTGAAAGGGTAGGAATTGACAAAGAATGTGTAAGGCAAATTTTACACAACTAATTTAACATGAGGAGACTACGTGCGAAACTGGTGGCGAGGATTCTCACGTCGTCGTGAAAACATTTCTACTGATGCTTTGAATATCGTTGAAAATGTTC
The DNA here is from genome assembly GCF_021461385.2 of Schistocerca piceifrons. NCBI lineage: Eukaryota > Metazoa > Arthropoda > Insecta > Orthoptera > Acrididae > Schistocerca > Schistocerca piceifrons. The sequence goes on along the minus strand of NC_060145.1, from coordinate 321,340,254 downwards.
CTAATTTCTTGGAAAGAGTGATAACATATGACTAATCATGGTTTTTTACTTATAATCCTGAAGCTGAGCGCAAATGCAGGCATTGGAAGGGACCGACCCCACCGAGAGCGAAAAAAGCTCGAATGAGTAAATCAGGATTCGGAGCTATAATGATTTTGTTTCGATATTCATGGAATTGAGTATCGCCACTGCGTTCCTGAATCAATGTTACTACCTTAACGTTCATGCTCAGCTCCGTGAGAAAAAAGGAAAGAAAACGACCCGAATTGAGGACGCACAAGTCATGGGTTATGCATCAAGACAATGCAACAGCTCATACCACATTGTCTGTTAAGAAATTTCTAGTGAAGTACAGCGTCTCAGTGTTCGACCAGTCACCTTATTCATCTGACCTATCACCGTGTGACTTTCCTGCATTAAAAGGAACCTCATTTAGTCCGTTGAAGCAGTAAAGGAAAAAGCGCCATATATCATCAAGGAGCTCACAGAGGAAGACTTCTAGCACAGTTGCCAGGAATGAAAAATTCGTATGGAGGGTGACAATAAATAAATATGTACGTTTTTGATTATGTGTGTGAATCTTATGGGACTTTACTGCTAAGGTCATCAGTCCCTAAGCTTACACACTACTTAACCTAAATTATCCTAAGGACAAACACACACACACACACACACACACACACACCCATGCCCGAGGGAATACTCGAACCTCCGCCGGGACCAGCCGCACAGTCCATGACTGCAGCGCCCTAGACCGCTCGGCTTATCCCGCGCGGCTACGTTTTTGAGATGAAATGTTTTACACCAAAAGTCCCTCTATTTTATAGCCGCACTTCGTATGATTGTGAACTCACCGACTTTTATTAAAGGTTCAAATGGCTCTGAGCACTATGGGACCTAATTGCTGAGGTCATCAGTCCCCTAGAACTTAGAACTACTTAAACCTAACTAACCTAAGGACATCAGACACATCCATGCCCGAGGCAGGATTCGAACCTGCGACCGTAGCAGCCGCGCGGTTCCAGACTGTAGCGACTAGAACCGCTCGGCCACTCCGACCGGCTGACTTTTATTAGATTAGGCGACTCCATAAAAGTTTTCCTTTACTTTAATTGCAAATCATGAGACGTAAATATCATGGTGCGCTTCTACACTGAAGAAAACTTTATGACGACTTGTTTAATGGCGTATTCATCCGCACCTGAAACTCGATACAGTGACGATTCTGCATGACCTGGATCGACAAAGCCTTGGTAGGTTTCCGGAGGTGTGTCGCGGCAGATGACAGCACGCAGGTCACGCAGATTCCGCCGGTGCTTTGATCGTGGGGAGGCGGCGCCAGATAGCGCCCCAGATGCGTTTCATCGAGTTCAGATCGGGCGAATTTAGTGGCCATTACATCAGCGTGAGTTCACTATCATGGTCTTCGAACCACTACACACGAATCTGGTCTTTGACGTGGCCAGTTATCAAGATGGAAGATGCCACAGATCTGTGTCTGTGACACGGTGCACATTTCTAGCAGCCTTTCACATGTACGACGACGTATCCAGACACGATGATGTTCCTCAGGGCCGGTCACGGTTGCCAACTTGACGCGTGCATCGTGTGTGGGCCAGGTCTGAAACTCGGCTTTGCTCGGTCCTTGCCCGTAGTACAGGGTGTTCCCTGTATCATTTAGCGTTGTGGAGCGACATTTTTCGGTCGGCGCTACTTTCTGAGTTTGGCAGAATCTTGCTGTCAGTGCTATTTAACCTTCGCAATTTGTTCGTGGAGTGAAGCACGTTCAGAGGTCCAGTAATTGTTTCCACGAAAGGAGGCAGTCTAGCGATCTATTGTTACAATCCTTTAAAATGAATAGGAATGATAGAAGAGAGGGACGAGAATTCTCAGTTCGCATAAGAGACAGGTATTACATATTTGCTACGGAACAACACTACAATATCATGCGCAAAGAATTGAAAGATTTAATGACAACGTAAGACCATAAAGTTACAACGATCGACAGACACGATTCATTGTTCAGTGCATTAAGAAGTGCTTCGCGCTGAATTTGCTGGCCTGGAGCACGTGAAGAAATTGATGGCAGAAATAGTATAATTTCTGAAGTCGCACGCAAATTTCATTGTCAGCTGCAAACAGTTTCCAATGGAATTGAACGAAGAGTTTCGAGACTTCATATATTATTGCAAAATACGTTGGTTAACTCAAGGGGCATGCCTCGAACGATTTTTCGATTTAAAACCCGCTATTGTTGAATTAATGAAGGAAAAAGCAAAAAAAGGAACGAAAATTAGAACATCAGGAATGGAGTGCAGACTTCGGATTTTAAGCGGACTTGACTGCACTCAGTCCACACTAAGACAGTGCGAGGTGAGAAACACTTATTTCTGATTTGATAGGGATGCATTTAAAAAGAAAATATCATTGAAGAAGAGACAAATTTTTACAAAAACACGGTCCAGTTCCCTAAGCTTAATGAAGTTAAAGAAAAGGCGAGGTGTGAAGAATTCATTGTGGCCTTGAAAGAACTGCAAGGATAGTCTTGTAAACGTTTTGAGGACGCTGTCAGTCTTACACCTGTTTCTGTGCTGTTTTCGAGTCCGTTTGCTGTTTCGTTTGAAAAGCATTCCTGCCCATGTGCAGATGTAACTGATGCATATGTAACTGACTAACGTGTAAGGTCATTCCACTTTTAATGACAAATCCTTATATTGAAACTGCCCAAGTTGTCCACATTACTTTCCTCAGGTGGAGTTTCCAAGTCTCCATAATGAGGTTGCAAAAGTGCTACAATATTTCGATCGACTATTACTACTACTACTACTGCTACTACCACCACCACCACGACGTCGATGATCCTGTGCCGACCGTGTTCGTAACTGACGGTGTAATTGAAAATGTTATATTGAAAAAGCCAAGAAATTGCGTCCTAGACATAGCTGCGCAAAAAAAGCTTCACTAAAAGTGCACCCTGGCACTTTACATATGCGCTTTTGAAAATGTGAGCCATCTCTTCTGGATTTACAATAGTACCATATTTTCAAAATTCATATTCTTTTCTTCTCTGAACTGCTCATCGTTCACGTTTCACTTCAACACAGAGCTACACTTCGAATATCTTCAGAGAGCACTGCCTAACAAATTTATATTCGCTGTTAACAAATTCCTCTTTTTAGAACATTCTTTCCTTGTTATAGCTAGTCAGCATTTTTGTTCTCTCTGTCTCTGCCATAGTCAGTTACTTTGCTGCCCTAATACCAAAACTCATCTACGACGTTCATCATCTCATTTCCTAATACAATCATTTTGGCATCATCTGATTTAATTCTACTACATTTCAGTACCATACTTTTACTCTTGTTGACGCTCACTTTATATAGTTTTTTTAAGACACTGTATATTGCATTCAACTGCTGTTCCAACTCCTTTGCTATTTCTGACAGAATTACAACGTCATCGGCAAAACTCAGAAGTTTTATTTCTTCTTCCTGAACTTTGCCGGTCGGTGTGGCCGAGCGGTTCTAGGTGCTACAGTCTGGAACCGTGCGACCGCTACGGTCTCAGTTTCGGATCTTGCCTCGGGCATGGATGTGTGTGATGTCCTTAGGTTAGTTAGGTTTAAGTAGTTCTAAGTTCTAGGGGACTGATGACCTCAGAAGTTAAGTCCCATAGTGCTCAGAGCCATTTGAACCATTTGAACCTGAACTTTAATCCTTTCTCCACATTTTCTCTTTTCTTTTTTTTCTTTATTGCTGCTTCACTTTCATATCCTTCGAATATTATAACTGCCGTCTGGTTTCTGTACAATTCCCACTATCTTCAGAATGTCAAAGGATGTGTTCCAGTCAACATTGTCAACTACTATCTCTGAGTATACAAATGCTACAAACGCAGGTTTGCCTTTGCTTAACCTGTCTTAAAAGATAAGTCGCAATGAAGTTAAAATCTTCTGGGTTAGTGGGCCGCGTCATGTTTCTTCTAAAATGTTCTTCTAAAAGGCTCAGTGTCAGAATTGACTCGCATGTTCCTACGTTTCTCCGAGATTCAAACTGCTCCTCGTCGACGTCGGCTTCTACAAATTTTTCCATAATTCGTGCCAATATTTTGCAACCATTATTGTACGGATGATTAGGTAGTATTCATCCTTGTCAGCATCTGTTTTCTTTGCACTTGCAATTTTTCTGTGCTTCTTGAAGTCTGAGGCTATTTCGCCTCTCTCGTACATCTTCCACACCAGGTGGAAGAGTTTTGTCGTTGACGGCTCTCCCAAGGATGTCAGTAATTCTCTACACGAAGGCCCTTGTTTCCACTTCGATCGTTCAGTGTCCTGTCAAGTTCCTTTTCGCTGTATCATATCTACCATCGCATCATCATCTACGTCTTCTTACCTTTCTATAATCCTGTCTCTGCATTCATTTCCCTTGCACAGCCTCACTATACGGGAATGGTCAATATTCAGCGATACGACATACCGCGCATTTGGGACAGAAAAAGACTTCACGTGGACACACCTTTATTCCCTGTTCCAAATGGTTTTCGAGACAGATCACATTTAATGGGATATCGACTCAGTTATGTGAATGGATTTGTGATTTCCTGTCGGAGAGATCACAGTTCGTAGTAATTGACGGAAAGTCATCGATTAAAACAGAAGTGATTTCTGGCGTTCCCCAAGGTAGTGTTATAGGCCCTTTGCTGTTCCTTATCTGTATAAACGATTTGTGAGACAATCTGAGCAGCAGTCTTCGGTTGTTTGCAGATGACGCTGTCGTTTATCGACAAATGAAGTCGTCAGAAGATCAAAACAAACTGAAAAACGATTTAGAAAAGATAGCTCAATGGTGTGAAAAGTGGCAGTTGACCATAAATGATGCAAAAGTGTGAGGTCATCCACATGAGTGCTGAAAGGAACTCGTTAAACTTCGGTTACACGATAAATCAGTTTAATCTAAAAGCCGTAAATTCAACTAAATATCTACGTATTACAATTACAATTGGCAGGACACTTAGAAAATTTAAAGGAACTACTAAGGAGACTGCCTACACTATTCTTGTCCATCCTGTTTTAGAATACTGCTGCGCGGCTTGGGATCCTTACCAGATAGGACTGACGGAGTATATCGAAGAAAGTTCAAAGAAAGACAGCATGTCTCGTATTATCGCGAAATATGGTAGAGAGTGTCACAGAAATAATACAGGATTTGGGCTGGACATCATTAAAAGAAAGGCGTTTTTCGTTGCGACGGAATCTTCTCACGAAATGCCAATCACCAACTTTCTCCTCCGAATGCGGAAATATTTTGTTGACACCGATATACATAGGGAGGAACGATCACCACGATAAAATAAAGGAAATCAGAGCTCTTACGGAAAGATATAGGTGTTCATTCTTTCCGCGCTATACGAGATTGGTATAAAAAATAAATGTGAAGGTGGTTTGATGAACCCCCCGCCAGGCACTTAAATGTGATTTGCAGAGTATCGATGTAAATGTAGAATATACGTGATCGGTAACATGTTTATACGTCCAGTCACTTTAGAAGAGCGAATGAAGGGGCGGCTTTGCAACTGGGCAACACATTTAAAAGGTCACTTTCCCGAAACTTCGTAACTATCTATTGAAACGCAGAAGTTTGAAATGTGACGGAAAAAAGCCTACAACCTTCCTCTGATGGTGCAAAAGTGTGGCGCTCTGCGACGTCAACATCTGACTCACCGTCGCTTCAGACAGCAAGGTGTCGAACACATACACAAAAAAGGCCAGAGCTCAAAAGTTCATGTCAGGATCAAGGTGAATTAACGACGTCACATAAGCACCAAATTTCACGACAGTTTTAATCAATGACACCTTGGAGATTCACACAGTGGGAAGGAGGTCACATCTTATATCGAAGCCTGTGCAATGGAAATCAGAACTGCGACTCCTGTTGTTGAAACCGTGCTTTTTCGTATGAGTGGCCGAGGAAAATATTTCAGACACACCGCCTCCCAGTATAGTCACGAGTAGGCCTTAGAGGGTAGCATAAAGGCGTCTGTCTCCATGTCTTCTTGGGGGGCGTTGATTACCGAACATTTCGCGGTCGAAAATGACAGTTCACAGTGCGATAAGCAACAGGAGGACGTTTTCGGCCGTCAGATTTTCCCACTGCGGTGGAATATGCGCTGCCCTGAAACTTCGTCACAGATTCTGACTGTGCCCCTGACCGAAACTCGAACTCGGGACCATTAACTTTCACAGGCAAGCGCTCTCCAGACTGAGATATCCAAATACGACTAACGACCCCAGCTCACAGTTATTTTTAATCGTACCTCATCTCCTACCTTCCATATTTCACACAAGCTCTCCTAGGAAAATTGGCAACAATTGCACTCCTGGAAGAAAGGATATTGCGGAGATATGGCTTAGCCACAAAGCTGAGAATTTGGCCGCGAAATGCAAAGATCCTGAGTTGAAATCTCAGTCCCGCATACTGTTTTAATCTGCCGGAAAGTTTCATTTTTTACAATATTTGAGACTGCTGACACCACGCATCGTGCGTCTGCAATTTCATACAGCGTAATCACATCACTTTGGAGTGTGCCGCGACCGCAACTTTTGCTGTGGTGTGCAGGTAGAACCACTAGGGCCTGTTCAAAACCATGTCAAGAAATTTGAACGTGATCCAAAGCAGTGAGGAGTGATTATGTTTCTTCAGGCATCCTTCCTCGCACCCCCTGTGGCGTAATTATAGGAGGGGGGAGAGGGGTAGGGATGTGACATTGACACATACGCGTGAATAATACGCGAAGGGTTCCACTAAGACCCCAAGTTCGGCAACATCCTCGGTGCCACCTGGTCGACCTTTTTTGTCACTAATTATTAGGTGCCGGTGTGACAGGCAACCATTTAGACACCCCTGAGCTGAATGGCGCTGTGAACTGGACTAGCGCTTGCTGGCTGCATGTGAAGTCCAAGGGGTGTCGGAACGGATGCCTGTCAAGTGGGCACATAGAAATTAGTGACTGGCTGTCTCTGTACAGGGATTTCTTAAAGCACGAGTGGTATCGAGGGTCTTGTCGACCTGTGGGGATCTTAGAGGGATCCTTTGCCGTTTTATTCACGCATGTATCAATTCAATCTCAGCCCCCTCTCTCCTCCCTCGTGAGGGGGCGAAGAAGGACGATGGAAGAAACATAAACACTCGTTGCTGCCTCGGATCGCGTTCTCATCTCGTCGAATGGTTTTGCACAGTCACTAGCGAATGGTTTTGCACAGTCACTAGCGGCTTCACCCTCTACACCAAATCAAAAACTGCAGTCGCGCTACACGCCAAAGGTGTGCGATCACGTTCGGTAGGGTTTCAGCTCCACGACGTTCTTAGCTAAGGGTAAATCGTCTGGGAGGTGTCAGCAGTATCAATAGTTGTCAAGAACGCTTTCCTGTCCAAACTATCGCTTTGGACCGAAAAATGTGTGGGAATCAACGCTCCAAGGAAGAGCCGCTTTCATTGGTGTCCTTTATGCTCCACCCTGAGGCTTTTTGTGTCGGTACTGAGCGGCAGTGTGTTTGAAATGGTTTTCTCGGCCACCAATAACAGTACCGCGTCATTTCAGCACTGGCTTCGCGGTTCTAATCTCCATCGCAGAGTCGTCGACGAATGGGTGAAATGTGTGTAAGAAATTGTGTGACGAATTTCCTGTCGTCTGACTTGATCACGATGACGTTAGGCAGAATTGTGGTGAAGTTTGGTGCCAGTGTGACATCATTAACCTACCTGACATGAACATCTGAGCTGTGGCCTTTTTTTCGCATGCGCCGACACATTGCTGCTTGAAGCGCCGCCGAACCCGAGGGTAACATAACAAAACGCCACGCTTTTGCACCATTACAGAGGAATATTCTAGGCAGCTTTGAATCAAATATATTCCGTCACAAAAGGGAGACAGTTACGGGATTGCGAAACAGTGATCTAATTGTGTTGCTTGAATTTTTGAGTTTTTTGCACATCATGAGGATGCTTTTCGGCCACGCAGACTAGAATATACTTTCAGCAAGACAGAGCCGCTTCAAAGTTAACCAGACGTGTGAGGAACTATCTTAACCGTACTTACGGGAATGTCGAGACCTTACGCCATTAGATTTTTATTAACGGGGTTAGATGATGTCTGACGTGTGAAAATGAATAGTGAATAAGCGAGATGAACTGCGTGGTCGCATCATGGATACTGCTGTCCTTATTAGGGAACGTGCACAGGCACTCAGACAGGCAACACAACATGTTCTCTAAAGAGCGCACAAATGCGTGTTCTGTGGGATATTCGAACAGTTATAATTAATGTTATAACAGCTGTAACGGTAATTGTGCAATAACGCTTAGAGCGAATGTGTCAAAAATAAATATTTTTCAATAGTTACTTTGTAAAACGCATGTTGCAGTGTTGACTAGCTTCTATACATGTATAAAACTGACATTGTGTGTAATAATAAAGAAAATAAAATACAATGTAAGTTACATGAGTTCTGTCTTGGCAACTATTCAGAATAGTGCATGTGCCCATATAAAGTCTTTTGCTTAAATGATCGTTCCTGTCATATGCCTTAATAATGATGATTCCTTCTGGGAATGTATATGCATTCTAATTTTCCACTTTCCATTTTTTGCTTAGCAGTGGCTTGCCATCGGTGCTCTTGATATTCTTAAAGTTGCTTGTCTTTTCCCCAAAGGTCTCTTTAATCTTTCTACAGGCGGTGTCTATCTTCCCTGTAGTTTTACATGCTTCTACAGCTTGCATTTCTCCTCTACTCATTCCTACTTAGCCATTTAATACTGTCTGCAAATGTCACATTTTTGACATTTGTATTCCCTGTCTCCTCCTTCGTTTGCTGCCTTTTTATATGTCATTTATCCAGTTTTATTCATTATTTGCTGTTCTATCCAACGATTTCAACTAGGCCTTGCGTTTTTATCTATTTGATCTTCTGCAGCCTTCAACATTTCATCTCTCGAAGCTACCCATTCGTCACATACTGTATTCCTTTCCCCTTGTTAATCCACCACGCCTACCAGAATGAGGAAATCACCCAGGGAATGCCACGAAAACATTCCCCAGACCACAACGCTCTCTCCTCTGGCTCGGACATTTACGACAATTGTTGCAGAGCCTTACACACTAATGGCCATCCGTCAGATGGAGCGTAAAACGTGATGATCATCATAATAAATTAAGAGAAATCAGAGTTCGAACGGAAAGATTTAGTTGTTCCTTTTCCCCACGCGCCAATCGAGAATGGAATGGTAAAGAAGTAGTATGAAAATGATAGGATGAACCCTCTGCCAGACACTTAAGTGTCAATTGCAGAGTAACCATGTTGATGCCGTCTGTGAGTGGTTATTGCACGTTGATGTCGAACAAGGGGCGGCCACATTAATGTGAGAGGTTCGAGTATAATCAAATTGAAACCTTCCAGCGCCTCCAGCTGTTTTCCACGCATACAAACTTACATACTTGTTAAACCAAGTTGTTGGCAATTATTGGGCTATGCTGTGTGCCAAATTCTAACGGTCGGGAGCCTCTTTCATTCTTTCGTATTACTGTCCACTGCTTGTTTCAAATGGTTCAAATGGCTCTGAGCACTATGCGACTTAACTTCTGAGGTCATTAGTCGCCTAGAACTTAGAACTAATTAAACCTAACTAACCTAAGAACATCACACACATCCATGCCCGAGGCAGGATTCGAACCTGCGACCGTAGCATGGATGTGTGTGATGTCCTTAGGTTAGTTAGGTTTAAGTAGTTTTAAGTTTAGGGGACTGATGACCTCAGATGTTAAGTCGCATAGTGCTTAGAGCCGTTTGCATCTAATGATGTGGACGTTCTACGGCCACTGGTATGCTATCGAGAAACGACAGAGATGAGAAACACGATTTTTTTGGATTTTTTGTAAATCGTTTTATGTGAACTCTTCTTGTTCTCACATGAAACATATGTTCCTTGTAGGGGAATGCAGGCTTTCTCGGGGAATTCCACTGATGAGACTTTGAGAGTTATCATGCGATTCGTCGTGTTGTCGTAACTTATCGAAAAGTTCCCTGCTCGTCATATTCAGGCGAAGACGGCGAGTAGGAAACTCGCAGAAACGTTGCGAATACGCGACGTCATAATTCGGTCGATAACCGGAGAAGATTTCATCAACATGTCACTAAAGTTGTAAACAGACTTTCCGTCAATGTCTGTCCATGACTGTAGCTAACAGGTCAACGATATTCCTGCTAATGATACGCCGTCTACTGTTACAAAATTTACTTTCTTCTTCAAGTCTTAAGCATTTCGGATATACAGCTCTATTTTCAAGGAGTGCATATATGTTTTGGGTGCCACATCTGCTTCAGTTTATTGCCTATCACTAAACAAACGACACCAATTAATTCTACGAGAAAACAAAGGAATAAAGCATTATTGTTGGTGGTTAGCTTTATTTAGCCAAGAAATGTTGTTTTCTGCAATGGTAATGAAATTGCACATGAATGGGCTCACAATTAACATGATTTAACATGTTTTTGACTCTATTATATTATTCAAATGATTAACGTGACAGCATATGAACCGAGAACGTAAATTCGGCTTTAGAGAAGGAGAATGGCCAACGTCGGTTCATTGTGAAATTTGTATGGAAGGTACAATCGTTACATCGAGTCCCTCCATAAATATCCGTAGTATTCTTTGTTAAAATATTCTGAGTTGTTGTTCATCATTGCTGGTTAGTAGCCATGTTTCACATCCATATGTGACCTCTGACCTAATCATAAACTTATATATAGTAATTCTGAGCTGTCGCTTTCCCATCCTAGATGTAATTACCTTTTTAAAGGCATGCTAACATCTATTATCACTTAAAATGAGGGCTTTTATTTCCGTGACTATGGAACTTACTTCATTAATATTAACCTATAGGTATTCAAAATCATCTGTTTGCTGAAAATTAAAACCTGCTGCTGACCAGTTGCCTAGGTTTTTGTCTCCTGTTCTATGGAGTATTATATATTTCCAGCATTGTTCTCTCGAATGGCATCCTTCCTCTACTGAAAACTGCAACGGCATTAGCAGAGGCAACCAACTGCGTGGTACTTATACCTATGTTCCCAGATATTTACAGTTTATGATTATAAGGTTAAATTGAAAAGCATTGTGGATAGAGCATCACCTTGTCGAAGTCCCTTATTGATTCTGAAACATTGAGTTAATTCCCCATCCCTCTCACCATTGCCCTTGAACCTGTCAAGCTTGCCTTAATAACCGAAATATACTCCTCTGTGGATGGTGTGCCAAATAGTTTTATTCCTTCTAAAATCTCTCCCCTGTTTGGACTATCGAGCGACTGCTTAAAGTCCACTTAGATATTGTTGAGTTCTGCACTATATTCGTATAGTTTTACTGTATTTGTCTCAGTGCGAATATCTGTGCCACAGCTGATCTATTAGGCGTAAAGCCACAACGAGAATCACCCAATATATCGTCCACATACGGGACTAGTTCACTGTATAGGATTTCGGATAAAACCTTGTATGGTACATTCAAGAGGGCGATCCCTTAGTAGTTACAGCAACATGCCTCGTCACCTATGTTATGTATGTGATGGATTACTGTAGTCCAGTCTTCTGAAATTCTTTCTTCATTCCAGGTTAAACAGATAAGTTCATGTATCCGTTTGTGTAATGTAATGCCTCCTCTCTTTAGCAGCTCGGCAGTTATTCCATCATTTCCCGAAAATATGAGATTTTTTTTGACAATTCACAACTTTCTGTACTTCTACGACAGTAAGTCCTTCTTATCGGTTCTGCTCTACGGTACACCTATTGCTCTCCATCATTGCGATCACTCTCCAGCATTTCTTTAAAATATTCTCTCCATCTGTTCATTACATTCCCCTTTTCTGTCAGGAGGTTTCCATCTTTATGCTTGCAGTCTATTATTTTAGTCCTGTACCCTTTTGCTCCTTCTTTTAACTTCTTATAAAATTTTCTATTTTTATTCCTATTAGAATGCTATTTCATATCTTCTATCTTTCTTTTTAAGGCTTCTCCTTTCTTTCTTCTGCATACCCTTGCCACTTCTATCCTCTTTCCACTGTAGAGTGTGTAGCCTGGTTAATTCTCATATTTCGTAGGAGACATTTTAGTCTTGCTTCTCTTTTTTGTTGCACTATCTGTCTACATTCATCATCATACCAATCCTCATTTCGAGGTCTTCTAGATTCTCCTATTACTTCCTTTGCCACAGTTATGATATTGTTTTTAATAAAGTCTCATTCTTTATCTATGCCATTACTGTGCTTCACAAGGTGTTGTTTCTGTTTAAATTTATTCTGGTATTCAAAAGTTATGTCTTTGTCTTCCAGTTTGTCTACATTCCTTTACAGAATTCCACTATTTCTCTCCTTATGTGCCATAGCAATCCCTTGCCACATTTTTGCAGCTACAAGGTAGTGGTCCGAGTCCGAGTTTCTTGCCCAAAACGTACATAGATTTTCAGTGTCACTTTTAGATGTTTTGAATACCAATATATGTTCAGCTTGATTTGTATCATTCTTTCCTGGAAATTTCCAGGTCTGTTTGCGAATATTTTTTCTTGGGAAACATGCGCTTTCTGCTCTAAGATCACTGGATGCCGCAAACCGGACAACTATCAACCCATATGCGCTTGCTGTGAACAGCTTAAAAGAGATGGTGAACTGAAACAAGTAAACAAATAAATAAACATCTTCAGATCGCAGTGGTTGCAGAGCAACCAGTCATTTGCAAGTTTAGTGTACGTCTATGATCCACTGAAGCCACGGACACTTTACGCAGGACCCAGAATTTTCTTGTTGCCCTGCAGCTACTACGATCTGAAGATGTGGTGCACTTGAACGAAACTGATTTTCAATTTACAGGATGCAATTGAAGACCTTTTAGTAAACGAAGGGTCATATTAGGTAAGAACTGTATTTCCAAAATTCTGGAGAAATAAATTTCACGTCAGCTGTGTAGGAGGAGTTACGTCTACAAAATGGCTGACTTAAAGACGAGGAGCGCTCGAGAGGTGGGGTTTGATCTGCCTGTGAGAGGAGGGACGCCATCAACGAGGCGCTGGAGCGGGGGCAGGATGCAGGCCTCACGGCCCCCACTGTTGCAGGAGCTGTGTGTCGCCGCTTAGCCAGTTAAGACCTGTTAGGGAGCGCGTTATAACAGCTGTGGCGAGCCGAGATCTAAGGCGTCATTTAGTTAACTGATAGACCTACCATCTGCATCACTAAACAGCTACATCGGCGCACGGCCAGTTGCAGGTCGCCTATCTAACTTTGACCCTCATATTTCGCTTCACACGATGCACACTGTGTTTTATAGACAACTGCCTGTACAGAGTTACTTCTCCTGTTGCAAAATTCAAGATTTCAACTATAATGGCGCAAAAAAATCGCAGCACGGCAAATAATTAATGTAGAGTAATGAAATTTCGGGAAAACATCTTTCTACGTAACATATTAAGGTGATTAACACTGCTAGATCACAGGTTAATGCAAGCGCGAGATAAGCCATTGCAAATGTGAAATGCTGGTACATTAATAACAACCGGTGAAACCGCCAGAATGTTGGATGCAAGCATGCAAACGTGCATGTGTTGTGTTCTGCAGGAGCCGGATGTCAGTTTGTGGGATGGAGTTCCATGCTTGTTGTACTTCGTTGGTCAATACAGGGACGGTTAATGCTGGTTGTGGATGATGCTGGAATTATCGTCCGATGATGTCCCATACGAGCTCGACTGGAGACAGATATGGTTATCGAGCAGGCCAAGACAACACGTCTACTCTCTGTAGAGCATGTTGGGTCACAATAGCGGATTGTGGGTGAGCGTTATCCTGTTGGAAAACACCCCCCCTACACGACGTCTGGCTCGGAGCTGTCCTTGATGTAACCGATTTGTAATATTCCATTGTGTCACGGTGGGGTCAACTGCTGTCAAATCGCTGCTGAAGATGCAGTAGGATGCGCCAGAGCCATACGCCGAACACGATGGACTTCCCTTTCGTAGTTCCATGTGGTCGTCCGGAGCCCGGTCTTCTTGCGACCATACATTCTTGTGACCACCGTTATCAGCAATCGTGTACACTGGCAACATTCCTGGCAAGTCTTTCTGCAGTACCGCAGAAGGAACATCCAGCATCTCGCCAGTCGTGGTGGCCGAGCGGTTACAGGCGCTACAGTTTGGAACCGCGCGAACGCTACTGTCACAGGTTCGAATCCTGCCTCGGGCATGGATGCGTGTGATGTCCTTAGGTTAGTTAGGTTTAAGTAGTTCTAAGTTCTAGGGGACTGATGACCTCAGAAGTTAAGTCCCATAGTGCTCAGAGCCATATGAACCATTTTCCAGCATCTCGTAGACCTATTACACGACCTCGTTCAAACTCGGCGAGGTGTTGATAACGGCGTCTTTGTCGCCTTAAGAGGACCGTCTGTTAAGAAAATAGTGTATTTTTGTAAAAAAAGGTTTTTGCTTAAATTTGTTTATTAGTATGAGCACTATTAAACGTGAAAGGATTGTGTGAAATTCGGAAGAGTAATGTAGAGAAAAACATAATTAGTTCAACTTAATGTCAAAGGGAACATAGAAATTGTGTAGGACGAGTGCACCGATGAGAAACCACAACAGGTGAGGTGTCCGAAACGTGAGAATTCTTGGTGTTTCTTTACTCGTGCCCGTGCCAAAGGAGGACAAGGAGAATCACATAAAATTACTAGGCTGCTATGAGATAATCTGTTCTAGGCGCTACAGTCTGGAACCGCGCGACCGCTACGGTCGCAGGTTCGAATCCTGCCTAGGGCATGGATGTGTGTGATGTCCTTAGGTTAGTTAGGTTTAAGTAGTTCTAAGTTCTAGGGGAATGATGACCTTAGACGTTAAGTCCCATAGTGCTCAGAGCCATTTGAACCATCTTTGTTGTTGTTAGGATGATATCTGTTTATTAGAGGCTGGCATCTGCCAAAATTATCTCCAGGGGCACTGCTGGAAGGACTCAAAATGCAAATGAGCGTCTACATCTCATCAAAGTGCCCACAAGATGTATTTGTATCCAAAAGAAAAGCAGAAGTAGTTGTGCCAGAGGCTGTTTCACAGTTCAGTCAAGCTGCTATGTGATAGAAGCAACAAGAACAACGAAGACCATTCCACTGTTAGCAATAAGGTCGTGAAGGAGCAGAGTTAGAGACGAGCGAAGCAACGAAAGGTCAGACGATACCTAAAATTTGTAAAAAAGAAGACGACATGCATCCAGATTGATGGCCATACAATCTGAGGAAGCTCAGAAGAGAACAGAAAGAATAACTTACAGCCCTGGTGGATTTTAATGCAAGGACCTGGACTGATTATGTGATGTAGCTTTGACTGCGTTTGTCTCTAATTTTCGAAATGGGACATTCAAAACAATCTTTTAATAGTAAATATTCCCAAAATTGGATGAAATGTAATATCAGCGCTAACAGTCTTGAGTATAATTTTGAAACAAAAGAAAATACTGATATTGAATGTTTCGATTATTTCACTAAAAAGATTCAGAAGTCCGAAAATTAATTAAGGTCACCGTGAAAGATTTCCAAAAAAGCTTACACCAAACTGTTTGGCTATATTATTTAACGAAGTCTTCAATTTTTCATGCATATGAAAGTAAATTTACTATATAAAGAAGATTTTTTTAACAGCCCTTCGAAAACTGTTGGATAGGTCGAGTTGTAAAGTCTAAGTTATACTTAGGAGTATGCAAAAACAGTATATTCAGAATTTGAGGCCGATTGATTAATTAGAGGAAGAAGTTTCATTTTTTACCATACTACCCCCCTGAAGGCACTATACTGACACCAGCTACTGCGTCCTGTCTCAAAGATAAATAACGTTCACGATCGTTAAACGTGTTTTTAATGCAAACCTGATTTGAATCCTCATAGGAGCCCTACTAAGGCCACTCTTATGCGATGGAGCGAAATCTGTATTGACATCATCTTTGAGATGTAGAAACACGCCTACCAACTTTCGTTTATGTCGCAAAATTCCTTCTTGGAAGTGCGATTTTTTTTTCAGCAGTGTTTATATCTGTTGGCGCATTCTTAAAATAATGTGCAAGTAGCTTAAGATGTGTGTCAGAGTCGAATCTACAACAAATGTGCACGTTTTTGTCATATAATATTCTAATTACATCAATGAAATTCCCTATATTCGGGAAAAAGGATTTTTCAGTTCTCCGTTTACTTAACACAAGATTAGCCCCCTCCGCCCCCCCCCCCCCCCCCTACTGAAACAAGCCCAATATCGTGAGTAAGCATTCGCAACACTACGAATTAAGTTTCACGTTGACTGTTTGTGCCAAGTCAAAACTATTCGCCGTAAAGGTGCTTGAAACACAATCCAGCCTTTCATGGTAGTGCTCTGCTTGGTGCACTCCACAAGTACACCTCAAATATTCAAAATACCTATAGTTCCTGTCCATACTATCCAACGTCACATTTTTCGTTATATCATTTCAAGTACAGGTGAGTGGTCTACAGCAATTGTGGACGAAAGTGTAGTATTTTATGAAATATATAATGCCGCTGTCAGATATAAGTTTTGTCCGAAACACAAACAAACAAACGTGCGCACACACACACACACACACACACACACACACACACACACACACACTTTGGGTTTGAGCCCAAGTTCGGAACACAGTTTTAAATTGTCACACATGGCCACTGGAAGATATGATCTGGTAAAGAATAAAAACAGGTCACATCAGTTTTTCATGTCTCTCGCTCATCGTGACGTAACGGCTATTTACTGCGTTGGGGTATTTATTCAATTATATATCTTCTGAGCTATTACACTGCTTTCACAAAGAAGCGAACTCTGGATTATGCTCAGGGATGTACTGTAACTGCATCCACAGCTCTGTTGCCTCAATAATGCTCAAGCTAGAAGCTGATGTAAGGGGATGAAGAATGTAGCAAATGTTGCAACTATTCTTGGGTCCAGAAAGTCATTGCATTCGACAGGTATCGATGGAGTGTGTCAAGAAAGGAACATTGTTACATGATGATTTTATGGCTGTCTTGATCATGGAGTTATGAAAAAATATATACTGATACCTCGCTAATAATGCCGCAGGAGAGTGTCATAGGACCGTTGCTATTCACAATATACATAAATGACCTTGTGGATGACATCGGAAATTCACCGAGGCTTTTTGCAGATGATGCTGTGGTGTACCGAGAGGTTGTAACAATGGAAAATTGTACTGAAATGCAGGAGGACCTGCAGCTAACTGACGCATGGTGCAGGGAATGGCAATTGAATCTCAATGTAGACAAGTGTAATGTGCTGCGAATGCATAGAAACATAGATCCCTTATCATTTAGCTACAAAATAGCAGGTCAACAACTGGAAGCAGTTAATTCCACAAATTATCTGGGAGTACGCATTAGGAGTGATTTAAAATGGAATGATCATATAAAGTTGATCGTCGGTAAAGCAGATGCCAGACTGAGATTCATTGGAAGAATCCTAAGGAAATGCAATCCGAAAACAAAGGAAGTAGGTTACAGTACGCTTGTTCGCCCACTGCTTGAATACTGCTCAGCAGTGTGGGATCCGTACCAGATAGGGTTGATAGAAGAGATAGAGAAGATCCAACGGAGAGCAGCGCGATTCGCTACAGGATCATTTAGTAATCGAATTTCGTTCTTCTTTTTTCCAAGTCAATATTAAATTTCCTTTTCTTATTGTCGAAAGTATTTCAGCTGAAAAAATATGGAATTTTGCTTGTCCTGTTTGTGAGATCTATTATCTACATCTACATCTACATCCACACTCGGCAAGCCACCTGACGGTGTGTGGCGGAGGGTACCTTGAGTACCTCTATCGGTTGTCCCTTCTATTCCAGTCTCGTATTGTTCGTGGAAAGAAGGATTGTCGGTATGCTTCTGTGTGGGCTCTAATCTCTCTGATTTTATCCTCATGGTCTCTTCGCGAGATATACGTAGGAGGGAGCAATATACTGCTGGACTCTTCGGTGAAGGTATGTTCTCGAAACTTTGACAAAAGCCCGTACCGAGCTACTGAGCGTCTCTCCTGCAGAGTCCTCCACTGGAGTTTATCTATCATCTCCGTAACGCTATAAACCATTAAAAGACACAATCAAACACTAATAAGAAAAGGCAGTACAGTCGGCGGCGCTCAGAAGTTTCCAGGGGTCGGTCTGCACTTGAAATATAAACGTTCGCTTAGGGGAGACAGGTAGTCAGGCCAACTATGTCCAATCCGCCAGCAACCTAACCAAGAGATGGTCAACGGACCCACCAACAAGATGACTTGCTTTCCAACCGGCCAGTGCACAAGGAACTCCAAAGCCAAAACGTAAAAGGCGTAGCCACCCACAACCAAGTATGCGTAAGCTGTCAAAACTACACACACGTGTTGGACAGTGACAACACGGTGGGGAAAGGACACTGCCTGAATTTCCCATCAGCGGTCAGGGCAGGTAACCGGTACGCTAACGGCCACAAGGCAGAAAATTCCGCTGGTGCAGTTGGACTTCTGTAAGATGGCAAGAATTATGCCCCTTACATGAAGTGATTAAAGATCACCTAACTCACGTTGAGCGAACAGTAGGGCTGAATAAAAATGACTGACAAGGCACAATGCATCTTGTAGAGGGAATAGTATGGACATATTGGAATAATTAATGTCGGGTTATGGTTTTAAAGTAATTCACATGACATGAAAACTTTGTGGAAATGCGTCGATTTACTGGAGGCTAGTTTACCCCAGGGAAGTATTCAAGTTGACCAAGGCGCGCGGCTGGGGAGCGGCGAAAGGAAGCGACAATAGGCAGCTTAGGGCGGCTCAAACTCTTGAGAAAGCGGTAACGGGGCGCGACCTCCAGCTGCCTTAAGATGAGTGACAGTGTGGGGGGGGTGGTTGATCCCATGCTAGTGTACCGGGAAGCAGACAGAGAACTTGTGTGCCTGTTGATAAACGTCCGTCGTCCTGTTTTCAGTGAAACATGCGAGAAAGTCGCGCAAAGCTATGGCGGAGCAGTCAACAGAAGTCAAAATATGCTTGTTTGTGACTATAGCAACTTCATGCTGAATTCATGGTCCACAGAGTCTGAAGTAAATCAGGTGAAGAGCGACAGAATGAAATACGCTGGCCTCCGATGGGAATGTAGGACCAAGGAATTTGAAGTACTCTCCTGGGAGTCAGAATTCTGGAAAACTTGGTGTTTGTGCAGACGCTAACCTTGATGGGTGGCCTGGGAGGAGCTAAATTGCAGAAGTTGAGAGGAAGGGAAATTTTGTGGGAATTTGTTCACTTCCCAGAGCAGGCATTGGTCGGCGCTAGGAAGCAATGCTTAATTAAAGCGACTTGCGCTGCAATTGGCATAAGTGATTTTGCTGGAGGGGAAACCGAGGCGAAGTGCAGACTGTGAGAAGTCTCCATAGTGGTCTTCCATTCCCAGCTTGCCTAGAGTGCGGACGTGGCGTTCTTTACTCAGCTTGCCTGGGAGAGAGTGAGCATCTCTGCAGTTTAGGACTTTGCAAACAGAACAATTGACTTCGGAGATAGCAAGTTTTCATTCAGCTATGTACTGAGCAAGATAGCTAGAAGTGAATAGACGAATGCAGCCTTGCAGCACCATGAGGTCGGCCGACTTCCACACAACGACACTGCTCTGCCACGCTGACTTTGGTGATATTGCACCCGCTCCGGCCACTGATTAATTTGTTGGATCACATAGGCAAAGTTTCCATGAGGGTTTCATGGGCCGTGTATTGTAGAATTCTTCTTGCACTTCGCATTACGCCTGGGTCAGCCGATAGGAATTACTTTTGATTTATCGTGCTTTACTCCACGCAAACGCAATTTATAACCACTGCCTGTTAGGAGAGTCATGTAATATGATGAGTGAAGGTCGTGAGTTAAAATAAATCTGTGCTAATCGACTACATCTGTTTTCAATCAAGTAGTTGAAATCCCAAGTCACTTTCTTAATTAATTTTATGTTCGACATTTGCATCTGGTGTTCGATAGCTGAATATAACATCAATGTGCATCCCTTTTTAATTAAAAGGGATCAATTCTGAACCAATTAATGTCAACACTGCCACCGCAGTTCATCAGGAGTCACAGGGCCTTATTACTTTCTTTGCGTTATCCGACATTGCGGCAGTTTTGCACTCTCTGTTGATCTGTTAGTCAATTACCTGGGGTGAACACACACTAAAACCAGATAAGTGTTGGGTGGGGTGTTACACTTCAAATAACCAAAATACAGTTAAACTCCACCAGACGGTGGCCAAACTTTTGCGAACTCGCTGTTGCTCACGGGAATACCCCCAACAGCCAACCATGAAAACCAATGGCACAGTGTGAATAGTCTGGCTTCGGTAATTAAATCACCACTCAACTTCGTTGTCCTTGGGCGGTGATCCATGAACCCTGTAGCAATCGGAACAGCTCCCACACACTCCGCCACTGTGTAGAGACCGCCAGCGGGCCTGGCCCACTGCGCCGCGCAGAGATTTTCTGGCTGATCCGCACCAACCGACCGACTGCCACACAGCGGCTAGCCGGAAACTATAAGCACCAGACCAAATACAGCACAAGGTGCGAATATCGATACGCACCGCTGCTGCCACATGTAGAAAGAGGAAGAACCACCGCATGACCGCAATAACCGCGGGAAACCAAACGCAGAGTAACAGTCAAGGTTTAAACCAACGCATAAGACGGGGCAAGCAAGGCTGAATTTCAATAGCAAAACCACATCGTCTACACGATGAAACATTTAAATAGCAAAACCACAGCGTGTACGATGATCCTCAAGCTTAATGTCATGCAAAAATTGGAATTTGTAAGAACGCAACTAGATGCGTTAGTGCTCAATGTCTTGCACCTCCTAGTGGATTTACGTGGGTTGCTGGCGAATGCTCCGTGCACATAGCCGCTTCAGTCACACGCGTTTTAGGATGTTTTCCAGCATTTGAAATCAAACATCCCGTTTCTCGAAGAGTTCTTACCCACTGATAGATATACGTGTGGTATGATCCACGTTCCATTGCCTTCTTGCACGCCACTGAACACGTGTTATACACTACATCTTTCGTTCTTGCGTCCACATGTTGACCATCAGGAGAACATCTGCCTGCTACACAGTAAATATTCGTGTGCATGTGCGAGCATGCACCATACGACACTGCGCTGTTCACGAAATGGCGAGAGTCACATTTTGGAGAGTGTCTCCATCGATCGCGTATTTACCGAACAACGTAATGTCGAATTATTTCGTTATAAGCATTTATTTGTGTACGCTTCTAGCCCAGACACCCTGTGAATGAATATACACAGGTGTGCAAAAATTAATAACGAAAGCAACTGTCGCATGATGTGTCACTGCCAAATAACACAGCTCGGTGAAAGTAGGATCATACATAGTAAGAACTGCCGCAGTGGAGAACAGAAGGTAAAGAAATACGCCGTGAGACGAACAGAAATGGCATTTTTACTCAAAGAAAATAAATACATGAAGTCACCACGATTTGTGACAGTCCCCTGAACATTACAAAAGGCGAGACATGGTTCTTAATAGGGTGCGGGGTCGCCGCAGACAACACAACACACGCTGTGCAACGTGCTCTCATGCAGTTCACAAGATTGGTAAGGAATACTTGTGGTACGGTATTCCGTTCCTCCATCAATGCGGTTGACATCTGCTGCATGGTCGTTGGTTCATGTGGACGTGTTGAAAAGTCTCCCCAACGCATCCTACACGTGCTTGAAGAGATTTAAGTCTGGGGAATGGACAGGCCAAATAATTATCCGAATATCCTCTTGTTGCAATAACACTGCACTGTTCAAAGCGGTTGCACATTTCCATCCAGAAAAATGAAGTCAGAGCTGAATGCACCCGTGACAAACGCATATGAGGAAGGAGTACAGTTTTAAAATAACACTGATCGCCGAGTTCACAGTGCTAAGAATTGGGAGATCAAAACGCCTGGGCAAGAATATCGCTCCCCTCACCACAAAAGCTGGATGACCATACCGATCATGTTCGACAGTGCAGAAGGTATCGTCATGCGTCGAGAGGTGGATGCTCAATATGAACCCAAGAACATTTCTGAACATGATCGTTTCGGTGGTCCAGGTGTTCTGGTTGGGGAGGCATAATACATAATGTTGCATGGGCCTACTGACTTGGCAATCTTTGATCACGGTATGCTAATCGGTCAGCGTCAGTGTGGATCTGTTCTCGTGTGACTTCCATTTTATGGATGACTATGAGTGACCACATTTGAACAGCACTGCTGGAGGGGCTCCCGGATTGTGAGCGTGTTTGGTGATTTGTCTGGCCTGCCCGTTCCGGCAACTGAAGTCCCATCGTGGAATTGTGGGATACGTTTGCGTGGCGTACTGCAGCACGTCCACATGCACCAATAACCATTCGGCAGTCAAACCGCACTGGTGCAAGAATGGAGCGCCCTATCGAAAGATCTCTTTACCAAACTTGTGGTCGGCATGTGAGCACGTCGCAGACGATGCATTGTCGTCCTTAGTGATCACACACCCTCTCAAGAACCATGTCCCTCTGTTTCTAATGTCCAGGAGACCATCAGGAATCGTGGTGACTTCAGTGTAATTAACGTCTTTGAAAAGAGGTATCGATTCTGTTCGTCTCATTCCGTGTTTCTTTCGTTTGCCTTCTATACTATAGTGCAGAAAATTTTTATGTATCGTCCAAGTTTCATCGAGTTACGTTACTAGGCAGTACATATAACGCGAAAGTTGCTTTCGTCCTTGATTTTACACACCAGTGTATTATCAGCGAGCCACCGTAAATTCAAGGTTGAGAGTACTGTGTACTAGTATGTGATGCTGAGAGAAATTAGCAACGGATACGCGATGTGTAAGTAGAACTACAACTTAGCGTTGGAGTTGCTATTGAATCAATCTGGCGGCGTGTGAAGCTTTCTGCGAACATTACTCAGAGGAAATAGAATGTGGCGACTGACTATCAGCTGTCGCGAGGCACGGCTTCCTGTTTATGGTACACACGCAATGTCGTAACGACACGCACGCGAGTTTTCGTGTACGTCACCGAGAGGAGTGCACGGAAGAACCTGCTTGGAAACTTCCGCTCTGAACACGTTCACAACCGACTGCACTACCGGTACCGCGATGTAAGCGTTTGTCATGTGATAATTTTCGAAATAATTTTACTTTGCTGTATTGGTTAGCGACCAATTGAGTATGAACCGTGCTGCGGCTCGCATTGGTGCCGTGTGTAGGTTTCTGCCAGACCCTAACGTTTAGTTGGCATGGTTGCGTTGTTTGTCTTCTTCTCGTGTTCACTGGCGCCACTCGGTTTCGTAAGCTTTGCCTGTCCGCTAGTGGAAGCAGCGGCGCTTATCGATATGTAGTTCTGCTGCCCTATCTTTGGGGGCGACCTCGCGTCTTCCGTGTGGTGTGAGTGGGCAGTTCGGTTGGGGACGCAGGAGCAGCGAGGTCCGTGCAGAGCGATAACATTCCGGGTCCGCTGGCGGAGTGTACGGACTGCCGGATCGAAGGGCAGTGGTCACGAGGGTACATGACATCGTCGAAACCAGATCATGTATGTTTAAGTTGAGTGCACTGCAATTCGCATACAGAAACCTCCAGCAATGTGAAATCTCGCGATTCTCCAGTGACTTGGGTTCGTGTTGCTGCTCGTAGTGTCGCCGAGGTGAAAAGCAGCGAGTGGAGTACCAGGCGAAGGCGGATCTTATTAGCCTTCCTGAGCTTCTAATTACTATTTGCTATTTTAAGCTTCTTACATTATTAAGTTCAACCAGCGGTATTTTTCTATCTTGTGGCCGCTAACGCCCCAGTTACCTGCCCTGGGGGTTAGCGTATGTAACGGCAGTGTACATTTCCTCGCTTGGCCGCCGCTGTCCGGTGAAGCGTGTAGTTTGACAGCTTCTTGATTGTAGGTTGGGTGGCGTTCTTCTACCTTAGTAGGAGTCACTCCTTCTTGTTCCGGGCGCTCGAAGCACAGTATTCTGCGGGCGGAGCCGAGACCGCCAGTTCCGGCTTTGGCGAAATTTTACATCTTGCATTTGTTTTGTTAGAGGTCAGGTAGCCTCACCAAGATTATCATTAGTCGCTCGTTAGACTGCCACTAGTCCGAGTTACCACCGTGTGATCTGAACGCAAATCTCGGCTGCCTTTCTCTTCGCTCGCGAGTGTGTTTCTGGTGTGACCTACTCAGAGGTCGATTTCTGGAGCATCGTCTGTCACTGGCCCTTGTGTTTTATTTTATGCCATTCGCTGTTTGATAGCATATTTGTTAAAATTTTTTATAAATGCCATTTTCGCGTTAAAGGCCTTCAGCCGTGATTGTGGTTACTTGCCTTAAAATTCTGATTGCGACCATATTGGGTTGTTTTTTAAAAATTATTTGCTGTCTGTATTTTATGTATGTTTGTTAATTTTTTTTATAATTGCCATTTTTGGCGTTAAAAGCCTTCAGCCGTGATTGTGGTTATGTGCCTTAAAAGTCTGATTGTGACCTCATTGGCTAGTTTTCAAAAATTATTTATTAAAATAAATGAGTGAAATTGCAAATCAAACCAATAGTAATTGATTCGGGCCACGTACACAATCGTAACCCAACCCTGCCTTCCTTAATTACCAGATCTCAGAGTACGTGTTTGGTATATTTCTTTCTCATTGCTTTTTGTATAACTAAAAACCGCTACATTCCTGTTTGGTGGAGGTAAAACTGGATATGCATTCTGAGTACAGTCTAGAACAGAGGCTGGACAAAAACATGAAAACACCAAAACAGAACACATTAGCATGCCTAATATAGTGCAAAATCTGCGGGCGTATAAATTCAGGTTCTTTCTGCTTTTCAAGGGAATAGTATACCATTATTCCTGCAATATAGTTGCAGCTTCAGGTAACGATAATGCAGGTGGGTAGTAGTCGCACATCCTTCTCTTCAGAGTAGAGATCGGGTGACTATGATGGATAGGGGAGATGTGATAATTCATCCTCGTGGTCACAAAACCAGTCCTGGACGATGTGGGCTACGAGAGCAGGGAACCTTTCCTTTGGAACACAGCATCCTTACTGGGGAACAAAAGTTTTACCATGGGATGGCCTAATCAGCCAAAATGGTCACGTAATCCTTTGGTGTAATCTGACCTTGCATAGTATCCATGGGGCCCATGGAATACTGCGATGTCGCTGCCCAAATCATCGTCTAACATAAGCCACTCTCAAGTACACTCTTGGGACATTAACTCGGCCGAAAGTTTGGAATAGTGTGGAACATCATGAGTCATCCCACCAGATGACGTTCTTCCATTGCTCCATAGTTCAGGTTTTGTGGTTTCGGCACGACGTTTCCCTGTTACGGGCATTTGCATCGCTGATGAGTAGTTCTGGAATTCCAGCTCACCCTGCAGTTCCCTGCTTATGGAGCTGCCTGCCGTTTTGGTGCTGACGGGGTTCACGAATGCTTCAATCAGCTCTGCAATAACTTTCGCAGTTGTCGTCCTCTTATTTTTCGTCACAATTCTCTTCAATCACTGGCCGTCACGATCATTGAACACACACTTCCGTATGCGTCGTGACTTTGCGGATGATGTTTTCCCGCTTCGCCAGTATGCAGTATAAATCTTCGGTATGGTGCCACTGGAAACACCAAACACTTTGCCTCCCTACATTACGGAAGTACTTACCATAAGAGCATCATCAGTTTATCCACGTTCGCATCCACTTAGCTGCAACATAAGGCAGTCACAAGCACACAGAACACCGTCCTGACAACAACTGACACACGCAATGTAGTGAGGAGATTGCACAAATGCCATTCGTGGTCAAATACAAAAATTCAACCTCACACAACTTGCTGAACAAAGAATTCAGTAAGATATAAACTAATTGGTGAAAAACTGTCTGGAAATAACTTAAGACAGGTTTTTAATCAACTTAAGCCAGCAGAAGAAACCGTGGGGAACAGGGAGTCTATATGGAATCACATGGGACTTAAAATAGTGTCCAATGCCACGTGCTAGTCATCACAAAAAAAGTACACCTCATTTTAAGAATTTGTGAGTAGAAATCCCTGGATAACCTAGAGTGAACCATTTACATACTTTAAACTGGGAGAGGAACACGGTGGAGCGATTTTAACTGATCTGAATTACTGACTCCCTGGCTAGCACTATGTGTATTCATATAGCAGAGAAATCTCGGTTCAGCTGCAAAACTTCAGATAATGAAATGCCAGAAGTGTTGTACAAACGTTAGTTAAATGAATATCTAGACTGTGAAGCGCTCCATTAGCCCATTTGAAAGTGCCAGACATAAGAAAGGCCTTCCGGCCTCAATGAAATAAAATTAATAATCACGAAATATCGAAAATAACGGAAAAACATTGAATAAGCAAATGTAAAACAGAAGATACTACGAAGTCACTACACCTATTTAACCTCAGATCCTGATATTCTCAACTCTGACGAACGTTAACAACGGAATAGCAACTTAATTGCTTGGTTCTATCTCGACAAAGTCTGAAGAGAGAGTGCTCCGTTTTTCCGCAATGTCCATCACGGCCATGCCACAGCATGTGAATTTCTCAGCGGTCATCATGAATCTCATGACCCCCTGCCATCCTCTGTGCTTCAACTAAAAACCCTTCACATTTATGGTCATAGATCTCTGTTTTCTCGCAGAACCACCAGATACTTCCTCAGAAAAAATGAACGAGGGATATCTCTCTAGGCATTAGCGATAGTTTTTGACATTTTTGCGCAGTCATTGAAATAGGAAAAGGTAGTGATGGGGAAAAAAGGGGATCCCACATAAGTTTATCAATGTTACATCTTCTGTCCCACACTTTGATGTTCACGATCTACCTCTAGACTTGGTATCCATTCATACTACAATAGTTCTGGTGGAACACAGATTAAGTACAAATACAGCAGAAAAAGAAAACCACTTTAGACGCAGCATTCATTCGATGTGAACAAGCTACGTGGTAAATACACACGAACAACAAGGATTCATCCCACAGAAAGTTCTGTTATCACAAAGAATAAGAAAAATATAACTGAAGACATCCTAAAACACTTCACAGAAGAAATTTTTTATAATTATCATAATTTACGAGGCCATAAAATACAAAAAGACAACTCTACTCATAATATTGATATAATGCGTGAATTTCTATCGGTTTTGGTGTAATATTGATATTTCTTAATGTTTCATCTGGTGTATATATGTTAAGGCAGTGAAACATATTTGTTCAAACGTCATATGAAACAAACTTACATGAGCACTTACACATAAAAAAACAAATAAATTACTGCACCTATCCTTAATCATGAAAACATTAGAATGTAAATTATGATTTTAACTGACTTAGCTTCCACTCGTACAAATAACCATTGACTGTACTCTGAAAATGCCAGTTTACCGACATACATATTACAATACACGAATAGAAAATGTAATAAAAAGGGATGTAAAACATTTCCAAGACTCTAGAAACACAAATATCTTAATTTTCTAGAAAGCAACATTTGTTTATATGTAACTGAAAGGGAATCAAACAAAATCTTAACTCTAAGGTAGGTAGAAAAGTATATTTGTAAAAATATTGATGAAAAAATAGAAAATTTCAGTGAACATATCAGTAGAGATATCTACAAGAACAAGTTATCGATTCGGTCTGTTGTCCTTGTCTCATATTCGTTATATTCTACACAAAAGTCCTACAAAGAGTTCTTAACTCTGTGTTTAAAGAATCAAATCACATGCCATTTGTCTTAGTAGTACTCAAGTTTTTGTTCGTGGGGGCGAAGTCAAATATTAAACGAAGTTCAGAGTTCAGGTCATGAGCACTTTGAATTCGTCGTTGCATCAGCAAACATGCTCAGAACCATTTCTTGGTCAGTAAATCAAAACGGGACAGTCAAATGTCTCTGTGTCTTGCAGGAACCAAGGAAGTCAACGGTCAAGTGTTAGGTAGGAGATGGTCGAGGATAGGATGTTATTTGATGTGGTGATGGAGGTATATGCCTCCTCAGGAGGCACCACCTTAATGCAATACTGTCCGTGCGGATGAGGCGGTTTGTCTATTCTGAATCCGAAGGGATGTGAAGGCCGTAGCTTAACTGCTAGAAGGATCACCCAAGCCGGATGGGCTGAAGAGGAGGAGCCATATCAAGTGGATCAAAAAATGGTTCAAATGGCTCTGAGCACTATGGGACTTAACTTCTGAGGCCATCGGTCCCCTGGAACTTAGAACTACTTAAACCTAACTAACCGAAGGACATCACACACATCCATGCCCGAGGCAGGATTTGAACCTGAGACCGAAGCGGTCGCGCGGTTCCAGACTGTAGCGCCTAGAACCGCTCGGTCACCCCGGCCGGCTGAAGTGGATCCCTCAACGGCCTCCTGACTCCTTCCTCCTGTCCCAAGTCTGTCACAACCGTGTCCTTTTCCCGTCATCTGCAATTATAGGCAAAGGGTAACGGGACTCTTCGGTGTAGGAAAGCTAGCTTCTCTAGCGGAATAAACTCTTAAAAGAAAATTGGTCGGTTTGAAAGGACTCAAAGTAACAATTATAACTGCGCAGTACTCGAATGTTGGCCAGTTGAATTTTTCTAATTACTACTAGTACCCAAAAAAGACTTGGATCGAGATCAATACCGAACGTGGGATGGGTGCCGTAACAGGCATAACGAAAAAAGGGCTAATATTTGAAGTGAAGCTGGGAATTTTGATGATGATACTGATGCAAAGTGATTCTCTTGCTTCCACAGAAAGCTATGTGAACATCAAGGGATCACCATCAGTTCTACGCTCCTACATCAAACTAGTCATCACTACGAAATCATCACCTTTAACGCGATGATGTCTTTAATGCTTCTGATACACTACTGGTAATACACTACTGGTCCTTAATATTGCTACACCACGAAGATGACGTGCTACAGACGCGAAATTTAGCCGACAGGAAGAAGATGCTGTGATATGGAAATGTTTAGCTTTTCAGAGCATTCACACAAGGTTTTACACAAACAGCAGTTGACCGGCGTTGCCTGGTGAAACGTTGTTGCGATGCCTCGTGTAAGGAGGAGTAATGCGTACCATCACAATTCCGACTTTGATAAAGGTCGGATTGCAGCCTATCGCGACGGCGGTTTACGTATCGCGACATTACTGCACGCGCTGGTCGAGATCCAATATGGAATCGGTGGATTCAGGAGGGTAATACGGAACGCCGTGCTGGATCCCGACGGCCTCGTATCACTAGCAGTCGAGATGACAGGCGTCTTATCCACATGGCTGTAACGGATCGTGCAGCTACTTCTCGATCCCTGAGTCAACAGATGGGGACGTTTGCAAGAGAAAAACCATCTGTACGAACAATTCGACGGCGTTTGCAGCAGCATGGACTATCAGCTCGGAAACTATGGCTGCGGTTACCCATGACGCTGCATCACAGACAGGAGCGCCTGTGATGGTGTACTCAACGACGAACCTGGGTGCACGAATGGCAAAACGTCATTTTTTCGGATGAATCCAGTTTCTGTTTACAGCATCGTGATGATCGCATCCGTGTTTGGCGACATCGCAGTGAACACACATTGTAAGCGTGTATTCGTCATCGCCATACTGGCGTATCACCCGGCGTGATGGTATGTGGTGCCATTGGTTACACGTCTCGGTCACCTCTTGTTCGCATTGACGGCACTTTGAACAGTGGACATAACATTTGAGATGTGTTACGACCCGTGGCTCTACCCTTCATTCGAGCCCTGCGAAACCCTACATTTCAGCAGGATAATGCACGACTGCATGTTGCAGGTCCTGTACGGGCCTTTCTGGATAGAGAAAATGTTCGACTGCTGCCCTGACCAAGCACATTCTCCAGATCTCTCACCAACTGAAAACGTCTGGTCAATGCAACTGGCTCGACTCAATACGCCATTCACTACTCTTGATGAACTGTGATATCATGTTGAAGCTGCATGGGTTGCTGTACCTGTACATGCCATCCAAGCTCTGTTTGACTCAATGCCCAGGCGTATCAAGGCCGTTATTACGGCCAGAGGTGGTTGTTCTGGGTGCTGATTTCTCAGGATCTATGCACCCGAATTGCCTGAAAATGTAGTCACATGTCAGTTCTAGTATAATATATTTGTCCAATGAATACCCGTTTATCATCTGCATTTCTTCTGGGTGTAGCAATTTTAATGGCCAGTAGTGTACAATAATAACAGTTGTAGTTATAGAACAGTGAATGCCGTCTGTGGTTTGCCCCGCCCGCTGAGTCTGCGTAAACCAATCAGGGCGGACCAGGTGCGCCGGCTGGCGCGAATAATTGAAGAGCGACGGCGGGTTGCGTCACTAGTCGCTTCGCTGTCCGTGTCAGCTGAATGTTTGATGGCGCCGCTCCAGGAATAGCAGCGGGGCGGAGGCTGCGAGGGGGCGCCCTGTGACAACTGACAGTCGGCGGTGCAAGTCCATAAGTATTCCGAGGTGCCTCTGTTTATGCATGTGCGCCACCTGCAGAGTTCCCGAACTGAACACGCTGAAGAGCTATTTTGTCGCGGAGCCACATGCGGTGGGCTAGCTGCGGCCCACCAGGCCATTACGGAACAAAAATTTTCGTCGTGAAAAGTCAACTCTAGCCCACTGCGAAACCCAGTTTCACCTCTAAAGTCGTGAGTGCTAGTCTGAGTATAGTTTTTTAACCCTGTAATTTTTCTTACTGTCTCAGGTTGAATACTGACCAGCAAATAATTTACGATTCGTGTTCTAAACACCATACCTTGTATTCGACAAAGATTTTTTGAATCAAATTACACTACTGGCCATTAAAATTGCTACACAAAGAAGAAATGCAGACGATAAACGGGTATTTATTGGACAAATATATTATACTAGAACTGACATGTGATTACATTTTCACGAAAGTTGGGTGCCTAGATCTTGAGAAATCATTACCCAGAAGAACCACCTCTGGCCGTAATAACGGCCTTGAGACGCCTGGGCATTCAGTCAGAGCTTGGATGGCGTGCACAGGTACAGCTGCCCATGCAGCTTCAACACGATACCACTGTTCATGAAGACTAGTGACTGGCGTGTTGTGACGAGCCAGTTGCTCGGCCACCACTGACCAGACGTTTTCAATTGGTGAGAGATCTGGAGAATGTGCTGGCCAGGGCATCAGTCGAACATTTTCTGTATCCAGAAACACCCGTACAGGACGTGCAACATGCGGTCGGGCATTATCCTGCTGAAATGTAGGGTTTCGCAGGGATCGAATGAAGGGTAGAATCACGGGTCGTAACACATCTGAAATGTAACGTCCACTGATCAAAGTGCCGTCAATGCGAACAAGAGGTGACCGAGACATGTAACCAGTGGCACCCCATACCATCACGCCGGGTGATACGCCAGTATGGCGATGACGAATACACGCTCACAATGTGTGTTCACTGCGATGTCGCCAAACACGGATGCGACCATCATGATGCTGTAAACAGAACCTGGATTCATCCGAAAAAATGACGTTTTGCCATTCGTGCATCCAGGTTCGTCGTTGAGTACACCATCGCAGGCGCTCCTGTCTGTGATGCAGCGTCGAGGGTGACCACAGCCATAGTCTCCGAGCTGATAGTCCATGCTGCTGCAAACGTCGTCGAACTGTTCGTGCAGATGGTTGTTGTCTTGCAAACGTCCCCATCTGTTGACTCGGGGATCGAGACGTGGCTGCACGATCCGTTACAGCCATGCGGATAAGATGCCTGTCATCTCGACTGCTGGTGATACGAGGCCGTTGGGATCCAGCACGGCTTTCCGTATTACCCTCCTGAACCCACCGGTTCCATATTCTGGTAACAGTCATTGGATCTCGACCAACGGGAGCAGCAATGTCGCGATACGATAAACCGCAATCTCGATATGCTGCAATCCGACCTTTATCAAAGTCTGAAACGTGATTGTACGCATTTGTCCTCCTTACACGAGGCATCACAACAACGTTTCACCAGGCAACGCAGGTCAGCTGCTGTTTGTGTATGAGAAATCGGTTGGAAACTTTCCATATGTCAGCACATTGTAGGTGACGCCATAGGCGCCAACCTTGTGTGAATGCTCTGAAAAACTTATCATTTGCATATCACAGCATCCTCTTCCTGTCGGTTAAATTCCGCGTCTGTAGCACGTCACCTTCGTGGTGTAGCAATTTTAATGGCCAGTAGTGTAACTTCTGAAACACCACATGGGTGAACCATATATGACTTATCATCAGCTGTATGTATCTTGCGATCAGCCTATTACAAAATTCTGTGCTGCCATAGACTGACAAAAACTTCATGAATTAAAGCTTACACATATCGACAATTTCGTGAAAAAGTGTCAGTGCTGAAATGTAGCTGGCTGTTTCAGGTCATAATTACGCACCCGATTTTAGATTTAATGGTGGACCTGATACATGAGTTTATTGAGATTTGTAACATGTCTTTCTGTGTTTTTGACATTGTCGTATGAATTTGAATGAATAGTTAACATTTTTCGATCTTTCAGCTAATCTTTTTAACTGGATTTCGTAATAGTGGACGTGAATAATGTGTGCTTAAAACAGACAAGCATTCTTCTAAGGAGCATACAGCCACTATAATTGATATGAAGATAATACTAATACACTGACTAAAAAAGAAACCCCCACGCCATGGAGCTGTACAATATGAACGAAAGTTGGTAAGCGTGTTTCTACGTCTGAAAATTATATCTGTTTAGATTTCGCCACTATGAGAACGCAAATCAGGTTTCGTTTGGATACCCGCTGTAGCGGTCGTGAACGTTAATTGCTTCTGAGATTGGACGTGGTGAACTGATGTTAGCGAAGAATGCCCTTAAGGCGACAAAGACACCATTATCAACACCTCGCTGAGTTTGAACCAGGTCATGTAATAGGGCTACGACAAGCTGGGTGTTCTTTCTGCGATATTGGAGGAAGGTTTGGCAGGAGAGTAGCCACTGTACATGATTGCTGGCAGCGTTGGTCACATAAATGTACGGTCTCAAGAAGAGCGGACCCCGGACGGCCACGTGACACAGATGGAGGTAAATCCATCGTGTTCGGCGTGTTGTTCTGGCGTATCGCACTACATTTGGAGCAGCATTTTGATCAGTATTTGGCACCACAGTGACATAACGAACTGTTACAAATCGGTTCCTTCAAGGATAGCTCTGAACCAGACGCCATGTTGCGTGCATTCCACTGACCGCGCCCCCCCCCTCCCCCCGTCAGTTCTGTCATGCGAGATCTCATTGGAAGGTGCGGTGGAGATCTGTCGTGTTTACTGATGAAAGCTGATTCTGCCTCCATGCCAGTGATGATTGTGTGTTGTTTAGAAGGAGGTCAGTTGAGGACCTACATCCAACCTGTCTACCAGATACACACACTGGACCTATAGCTGGAGTTATTGCGTGGGGTGCGATTTTGCATGACAGCGGGAGCACTCTCGTGGTCACGTCACGCACCCTGACTGCAAATATGTACGTCAATATGGTGATTCGACCTGTTGTGCTACCACTCACGAACAGCATTCCACGGTGTGTTTTCCAGCAGGATAACGCTCGCCCACATACCGCTTTTGCAACAAATATGCTCGACATTGTGTCTGCACGTTAACTTGGCGTGCTCGATCACCAGATTTATCTCCAATGGAGCACATATGGGACATCGTCCGACGACAACAGTGTCATCTACAAAACAACGCTCCCTGTATTATAACCAAGATTTACAGGCGTGGAACTCCATCCCACAAACTGACATCCGGCACCTGTACAACAACACAATGCATGCACGTTCGGATGCTCGCATTCAACATTTTGCCGTTCACACCGGTTATGTCGCACTTCCGTTGACCTGTGACCTTGCAATGTTAATCACTGAAATACGATGGTTGTCCAGAAAGTAAGTTCCGATCGGTCGCTTAGTGGAAATCACAGTGAAAATCCGATGAAGTTTTGCACAGGTGTGTTGGGCAGTGTCTCTAATATGCCCGTCGATCGTGTTACGCCGTTCCTTTTAGCTCTGAGCACACAGGGAGCACATAAAGATACCTAGAACAATAGTGTCTCCCACCAAGTACGAGGGCCTGGTGAGAAATTTTCGCCTGAACTATGCAGCTAACATTACATAACTGGTGTGCATTTTCTTCGTCAAGACAATTCTCATCCGCATTCTGCAGGGGCAATGCAGATGCTACTGCATCGTTTTCAGTTGGAAATGTTTGATTACCCACAATACAGCCCGTAATTGTCTCCCTCTGAGTTTCACCTCTACTCACGTGAATCGCTGGCTATGAAGACAATATTTTGGCACGGACCACGGGCTGTAGGCCAGCGTAGAGAATCGGCGGAAAGCACTGGCAGCTGCCTTCTATGACGAGGGTATTGGAAAGTTGGTACAGCGCTACGACAAATGTATAAGTATGAACGGCGGCTGTATAGAGAAGTATCTGGAAAGTGTAGTAACTCTTGGAAGTAAAATGTTTCTGATTTTGACTGTGGTTTCCATTTAGCGACCGATCGGAACTTACTTTCTGGACAACCCTCGTATGTTACCTAGAAAAATGTATCCCCGAAATTTCAGTACTCTACATTAATTATTTTTTGGTGCTGCGATTATTTTTCCGGCAGTGTAGTAAGCCCACAAACGGAGTATAGTTATACATAATGAATGATCACTGAATCTATGTTGATAACTGACAAAGCTTGGTATTAGAAGGTAATTTTATGAACGAAAAACTTGTAAAAGATCTTGGTAAACATTTTTGCAATACAGTGATCAATTAATTGTTATATTTAGATTAAAGTTCAGTCTTGATCACGTTATGTCTGTTTTAATGAGTAACCGGTTTCGGTTTTTTTCTATAAAACCATCATCAGACCTGTGAATAAATTTTAAGAAATACTAGATACCAATCTTTAAATGAATGAAAAAGTCTAATGATGTCAAAATTTTTAACAAAATAAAATAAAATTAGTTATACCCATTAGTCCCTTGGGTTGGTAGGTGGAGCTCTCCTTGCTGCTGTGCAGTCAACTGATGGTTATGAGTGCTGAGCACGAGCTTAAATATGCAGAGGCTCCGCCTACTTCCTGTCACACTACTTCATAACTGCCAATCAGCGTTCATAATATGACGCCATCGTCAAAAAATATAAAAGTAGGAAATACACTAATAACATAAAATTGATTCATTTAAATATCTGATTAACAGATAATAGTTGTGTCTACAACTTATTTATATTTTGGATAAAAACAGTGAATTACGATGTGTGATAGCTGTGCCCTCTATGGACAACCTTAATATTATTACAGTGCCAGTTACATCAAAGATTTAAAATCCTTGGCGTTGTGGTATATATCGATTCTACCAAGTCGCCTACATCACAATTGCATCTTTGTTGGATGCTGCAGAATCGTCTTGTTTTAACTGTAGTTCTTATGGCAGTGTTCTTTATAGCATTAAGTTAGCAGCCAATAGTATGTTCCACATTATGTATATCTGAATAACTGATGAGACTGCTGATGCAGCATATTTTACATACATTACTTTTGCCATGGGTATAACTAATCTTATATTTTTAAAAAACAAAAGAGTAGATGCTTTTATTATAAAATTTCGTCAAAAAGGTCGTAATAATATTTTTCGCGAAAATCTAATTGTTCATTGAGCAGCATTGATGATTTGGTTTTCAAATGAGCATATATCTCGATTTCTTCTAGGATATTCATAAGTAAGCCTTTATTTGCATAATGAAGAACTTGTAAATTCTGTTGTCAGAAAGATGGCTTAGCAATGGGAAATTCTTTGGCTGGGACAGTGGCAGACATTTTCGTAAACCACATTGAGACGCAATTCCTGAAAAATAACCCTGATATCGCAAATAAAATCATATATTACAAGCGATATGTAGACGATACATTATTACTTTATAATGGTTCAAAAGACGAAATTGAGAAACTTGCTATAAAATTAAACTCTATGCATCCGAAGTTACAATTTACAGTTGAACATGAAAATCGAAAATCTATTAACTACCTAGATCTCACTATAACTAATAACAACGGGAAACATTTATTCACCGTATACAGGAAACCTACAACCACTGATGTTATTATTAATGCTACATCATGTCATCCTGACAAGTATAAAAAAGCATTTTTTAAGTCTATGATACACCGAATACTAAAATTACCGCTAGAAGCTAATGAGATCAAAAATGAAATGACCATCTTAAAACAAATTGCAAAAACCAACTCTTTCGACACACAACAGGTAGATATCATTTTTAATAAAGTACAACAATCACAAAGTACTCCACTAATAAGCAATCCAAAATATATGAAGATGACATATATGGGAAACATATCAGATAGAATTACTAACTTATTCAAAAATTCTGGAATAACAATAGCATTTACAACTGACAATACCTTACAACAAAAATTAAGACATACCGTAAATAAAGATAATGGAAAATCGACCAGATCAGGAGTGTACAAGATCCAATGTAGAGACTGTGAGAAAATATATATCGGCCAAACAGGTCGAAATTTTGCAGTAAGGTACAAAGAACATACGTCAGGTACCTCACGAACAAAGTCTGTTTTTGGTCATCATATAACATTCAATAATCATGCTGAGGGGACAGTACAACAGAATTTACAAGTTCTTCATTATGCAAATAAAGGCTTACTTATGAATATCCTAGAAGAAATCGAGATATATGCTCATTTGAAAACCAAATCATCAATGCTGCTCAATGAACAATTAGATTTTCGCGAAAAATATTATTACGACCTTTTTGACGAAATTTTATAATAAAAGCATCTACTCTTTTGTTTTTTAAAAATATAAGATTAGTTATACCCATGGCAAAAGTAATGTATGTAAAATATGCTGCATCAGCAGTCTCATCAGTTATTCAGATATACATAATGTGGAACATACTATTGGCTGCTAACTTAATGCTATAAAGAACACTGCCATAAGAACTACAGTTAAAACAAGACGATTCTGCAGCATCCAACCAAGATGCAATTGTGATGTAGGCGACTTGGTAGAATCGATATATACCACAACGCCAAGGATTTTAAATCTTTGATGTAACTGGCACTGTAATAATATTAAGGTTGTCCATAGAGGGCACAGCTATCACACATCGTAATTCACTGTTTTTATCCAAAATATAAATAAGTTGTAGACACAACTATTATCTGTTAATCAGATATTTAAATGAATCAATTTTATGTTATTAGTGTATTTCCTACTTTTATATTTTTTGACGATGGCGTCATATTATGAACGCTGATTGGCAGTTATGAAGTAGTGTGACAGGAAGTAGGCGGAGCCTCTGCATATTTAAGCTCGTGCTCAGCACTCATAACCATCAGTTGACTGCACAGCAGCAAGGAGAGCTCCACCTACCAACCCAAGGGACTAATGGGTATAACTAATTTTATTTTATTTTGTTAAAAATTTTGACATCATTAGACTTTTTCATTCATTTAAAGATTGGTATCTAGTATTTCTTAAAATTTATTCACAGGTCTGATGAT
This sequence comes from Schistocerca piceifrons, assembly GCF_021461385.2. Classification (NCBI taxonomy): domain Eukaryota; kingdom Metazoa; phylum Arthropoda; class Insecta; order Orthoptera; family Acrididae; genus Schistocerca; species Schistocerca piceifrons. The sequence goes on along the minus strand of NC_060145.1, from coordinate 321,302,554 downwards.
GGTTTTATAGAAAAAAACCGAAACCGGTTACTCATTAAAACAGACATAACGTGATCAAGACTGAACTTTAATCTAAATATTGTAAAAGATCGTATCCTTACATCATAAAGGTCAGATTTATAAGAGACTGGTGGTGGTGGTTAGTGTTTAACGTCCCGTCGACAACGAGGTCATTAGAGACGGAGCGCAAGCTCGGGTTAGGGAAGGATCGGGAAGGAAATCGGCCGTGCCCTTTCAAAGGAACCATCCCGGCATTTGCCTGAAACGATTTAGGGAAATCACGGAAAACCTAAATCTGGATGGCCGGAGACGGGATTGAACCGTCGTCCTCCCGAATGCGAGTCCAGTGTGCTAACCACTGCGCCACCTCGCTCGGTTTATAAGAGACTGTAATGTTAATAATTTTAGGTAAAAATATTCAATAATTTATCGCAATAAGCCTCTCATAAAATTGTCTTATTGTTACGAAATTAACTGAAACTGAATTTTTAGCAAAGCAAAAATATAGTGGTTGTTTAAAGGTTATGTAATTAATCACAGTAGTGCCAGCATCTCTGTGTTTCTTATGCCTCAGTTTCGCTCAGTGACAATCTCTGTTCCTGGCAATTCGAATGGTTAGGTGGAAATTATCGAATAAACCACAAACGTGAAACGAGAATTGTAACACTGTAGTTACCTTAAGGCCATTCAACGTAATGTTATTTTCTAAAAAGTGGAAACAGAACTCATTTTAGAACTATGTATGTAATAACGCTTCGGGGACAGACCGCAACTCCGGCCAGGAATCAGCAGTGTCGATGCCGCCGAACTGCATCGCGACCGTAGACTAACTGCTTTTACTTGCCGAACACACCGAATTCGTCAGTGAGTTCATAAGTTTTTTAGACTCCCACGAAGAAAAGTTAATAAACAGTCTGATAAAATATTCTGTAATTTATGACACATGACACGAAGAATACAGAAATGTTATTGTGAATGATAATGTGTGGAAAGCTGTAGCACAGAAGTTAATAAAAGAAGAAACTATATTAAAGTTGTCATTTATTAACGAATAAATTCATATATGCATTGTTTATGACAATTATTAACATGAATATGTAAAAAAGGCAAGAGTACAAACGTTTCGTCTTACATAAACAATTATTTACAATTCACTGGTAATGGCTGCCTCTCGCCGTGTTACAGAACCATATTAATTGCAGGAAAAAAGTCTTTAAGTTTGTCATTAATTTCAAATCCATTACTATTTATAACTTCTTCAAAAGGAGGGAAGCTAAGCTTGTTGTTTTGGCTGGTTGCTTCATTGACATTATAGCTATTGAATAGTGTACCTTCTTCTTCAAGCTAGCCGTCATGTATCAAATAGTGTAAACAACACACTGATAATATCATGTCGTCAGGCGGCACAGAAACAGTATTGTAAAAGGCTCTAAACAGTAGATTTAGTAGCCCAAAGGAGTTTTCTGTCACTCAATGAGCACGATACAATCTATAGTTGTAAATTGGTTTATCTCGTTGTGATATAGCAGCTCTTATTGAACAAGCTTCCATCATGCATACAATATTTACCAGCAGTCGTTTCATTTCCAGTCAGAAAATTTGCTAACATCACAGTTGCACCCGCCAAACACTTTGGTGTAGGGATAGAGTTCTTTGCTGCTATTTTTCCCCTCCGTAGCCGATTTTTGAAATGTCCAGCTGTCAGATTCCTTTACTAAGCAACACCTCAATTAATTTACAATTTGACATCACAATAACCAACGAAACAACTGAAGAGAAATCCTTGTAACTAAAAAACTGTGCTCTTATGCGAACGTCCATTAAACCGGCAACACAGTTATATATGTTCCATGTTTGCCAAAATTCTTGTTCAGTACGTCTGAAATCTGATTCAGATTTGCTTAAAATCTTCAGTATATGTTTCACAATTCTTGGTCTATAATATCGTGATATTCGATACACAAACAACAAAGTGGGGTAGCTTTCGTCTGTAGCCAAAAATCTGAAACAAATGAAAACATGTAACTAAAATAGATTACATTTCAAAATGATGACTGTAAGAATAAATGAGAGTTTTTAATAGACTGTTACCAGAGAACAAACAAATAAAACGGGAAATAGTGGTGAAATATCTGACTTAACAAAGGATGAACGTTGTGTGCCAGTTCAGAAAAGAAAACAAAGCAGTATTGTTGATAATGGTAATGTAATATTAAAAATGCAGAAAGAAAGGGAGGTAAACAGGCAACGTAAAAATGTATGAAATTTTGTACACTTACCTCAGCGTCAAAAATCATTTTTCTTCTGTACTTCTTTCATTTTTTAGGGATCGTGTTTTTATTTCCTCTGTAATAGAATTGGGTAAGAAATAAAATTGTCTTTTAGTCGTGGCTTCACGCATGTACACACATATAATTTATACTTCACGTTTGTTTAACATACCTCACATATTTCACCCGTATCTCTAGACGATCTGGCCATGCAATTTTATTTTCACTCAGCTCAATGTTTATAACGTCATATCTCCTGAACTATGCGTCGTACAATAATATTAATCTGCAGATACATTCAGCGGCATATATGATACCGTCTGCAAAATGTGTTGGTAGTAGAATTGGTAGTAATTATTAACAAATGAAAACGTCATGTCTGAAGCAACTGTTTCACTGCATAAACGTAGTAAACGCTAAACTTTTTTCCTATATATATATATATATATATATATATATATATATATATATATATATATATATATATGTGTGTGTGTGTGTGTGTGTGTGTGTGTGTGTGTGTGTGTGTGTGTGTGTGTGTGTGTGCGCTGGGGAGTGGGGGGGGGGGGGGGGGAGGGGACGAGAGGGCGGTGTTAGAAAATGTTTCGCTAAGGTTTGAGGGTTTGAAATTATGTTTACAGTTCGTTGCAAGTGGCTGAGTGTTCTCAATCTCAAATAGTGGATAAATTAAGTCGGAAATTTGCGTGTCATAGGCTACACCTCTTTTTCACCCCCACCCCTCTGATAGTAGGTGGTACTTACTAGAACAGTGCTTCTTTCCAGACAGTAAGTGATACATATAGCAAGTTCAACTCGATCGAGTAGCTTAGGAGGAGATATGGAAGAAACATAAATACATAAATTTTTATAACATGTTTAGCCAGCGACATTGCCAGATTTCGTCTTTTACCGGCATTTAACATTAAAACGTTACGTTCTTCCCCTTCCATAAACAGCGCAATAACCGCGGTGGAGTTACCAGGCATCTTGTCTCGCGTGGTTCTTACATAATCCTGTTATTTTTGTAGTTTCGCCTGGAAAGTTTTTCGGAAGTCCTGAAAATTGGTATTTTTATAGATTTCAATATGATATTTTCGAATTTTTACTTTGCCATTCGTATCTTTGCCGTTCGCGCCGCCGTATTGGAAAAATGGCGCCCAATACAGTTTTTTGACAGTATATCTCTTGCGATTCATTTTACGATGAGAATACTTAAGTACTAAATTGAAGTAGAAAAAATTTCCTGTAATTTATGTGTTAAGCCTCTTTCTTGTAAAATGAATAGCTTCAACGTACGGGCGCCGCAACGTTTACTCCAACACGCGTTTTGGCCTAAACACTCATTTCCATACCACCAGTGAGGTACAGTAAGTGTTTTCCACATGAATGCAAAGGACTTGGAAGAGCAGTTGACCGGAATGGACAGTGTCTTGAAAGGAGGGTATAAGATGAACTTCAACAAAAGCAAAACGAGGATAATGGAATGTAGTCGAATTAAGTCGGTTGATGCTGAGGGATATTAGATTAGGAAATGAGACACTTAAAGTAGTAAAGGAGTTTTGTTATTTGGGGAGCAAAATAAATGGTGATGGTCGAAGTAGAGAGGATATAAAATGTAGACTGGCAATGGCAAGGAAAGCGTTTCTGAAGAAGAAAAATTTGTTAACATCGAGTATAGATTTAAATGTCAGGAAGTCGTTTCTGAAAGTATTTGTATGGAGTGTAGCCATGTATGGAAGTGAAACGTGGACGATAAATAGTTTGGACAAGAAGAGAATAGAAGCTTTCGAAATGTGGTGCTACAGAAGAATGCTGAAGATTAGATAGGTAGATCACATAACTAATGAGGATGAATTGAATAGAATTGGGGAGAAGAGGAGCTTGTGGCACAACTTGACTAGAAGAAGGGATCGGTTGGTAGGACATGTTCTGAGACATCGAGGGATCACCAATTTAGTATTGGAGGGCAGCGTGGAGGGTAAAAATCGTAGAGGGAGACCAAGAGATGAAAACAGTGAGCAGATTCAGAAGGATGTAGGCTGCAGTAGGTACTGGGAGATGAAGGAGTTTGCACAGGATAGAGTAGCATGGAGAGCTGCATCAAACCAGTATCAGGACTGAAGACCACAACAACAACATGCACTATTAGTAAATTTAGCGCATTCTCCTTCGATTCTCCGTCCTTGATCGATCGGGTTTTGCGAGGTTATCGTCTTCAGAACCGAGTGAAACGTCACGTATAGAAATTTCTTGCATGTTATCCGCGATAGGATTATTAGCTTCGTTGTAATGCTCTCGTTCCTCGACTTGGTTATACGTTCGTCCAATAAGAGTCTACTTTTCTTTCTCTTCATCGCTGTTTTAGTGGAACTTGCGATTTATCACAGGTACCACTGCAATGTGTTCAAATAATAGAGCACTTTAATCCAGGCTTTCTGCAGGTACAGCCTTCCTGATATCCCTCTTTGCATTTACAAGAAATAGATTTTAACAAGGTTTCAGGAGCTGGGGCCGTAAGTGTGGTGATAGGAATTAACCCATTCTTACTTTTTTCTATCGCTATCACCCTGCATTTTGTTCAACTCTATACCACTACTGAATCTGGTGATCTACATCTACATCCATACTCCGCAAGCCACCTGACGGTGTGATATGTTCGGAACAAATGTTGTGCGGTTGGTTCTGAAGCTCGCAGAGATACAATATTATATTTGTTCTTACATGCTCATTTTATGAAGCCTGTACATGTTTAGTTATTCAACGACATACTCTTCGTGCCATTGTAACCATATAATGTAACGAGGAAAAGCGTTCTCCAACTTCAGCAATGATGTCTTGATTATGACTTTGTGTTTTTAATTCCTGGACAAACTCGTTTCAATCTGGGTTAGCATATTTTATTTATCCGAACAGAACAGACATCACAGACAAGTGTCTAATATTTCTATAGGCTTGACGGCCAAAAATGTTTCCTTCAGTGTGGTTGCACACGAGTATCCAGGTTCAAGTTCTGGACCAGCATAAATTTTCAACTCCCGTCATTGATTAATTTCAGAGGGGTCATTGGAAAAATTTCCCTGAATATTGATATTCACGGCTGCTGAATCACAACAGTGTGTCTTGTCTGTTCCGTTAAACATGGTAGGCAGAAGTGTCAATGTGTTCAAATGAGAAAAGGCCCTCGCTGATGTACGTTACGCTGTACTTTATCTGAAAGACCAGCGATGTTTGTCAGTAATAAAACAGAAAGGCCATTTGACGATGTCACCATTTCTTCCTCAAAAGCACAGTAAACTTCGCAATATCTGATTCCAGGAATGGAGTTGCGTTAGAAGTCAATGCTGGAAGATTTTGTCTTTGAATATAATTATGTTGTTCTCTTGTAAAAAAAATTTAAAATATATGAGAAATGGTCTTTTTTGACTACAGTTGTAATAATCAAAACATTGCTGTTGTATTTCCATGCTTTCAATATCACAAATAAAACGCAATGTCTCAGTATTAAAAGCATTTGAAACAGAAACGTTTTTATTAGCATTTAGGGCTAATCAGTTCACTGGTATGGACTTTTAAACGTTCTTAATTAAGTATTTATTTTCTATTTTGTCTCATAATTTTCTGCGCTGTTAGATGAGCAGCATAATTCTCTGAAATCAAAATACCTTCTCAATTTTCTGGATACGAATAAGTTATCCACAAAAATAGAAACATTGTTTTCATTCTCTTGAAAATGTGAGATATGACTCTTAGAAACGTTTGATAATTCCACCCTTCGGTTACTCTACAATCAGAACATTATACATGTTCATAAAATTATACGAGGAGCAGTCAAATAAAAAACTGGAAATTTTTTTAAAATTTTACCATTGAGCAAAAGTGGAAAACAAGAGTCTCATTTTTCGACAAAGTGTCCCTGTCGTTCAGCACACTTCTTCCAGCGCGCAGGAACTGCGCGGATTGCTTCGAAGAAACATCTTTTTTGGTCGTGTGCGTAGCACTCGTGCACCGCCTGTTCATCTCTTCATTGGAACGAAATATCTTTCCCCAAATATCGCCTCTTTGAGTGGTACAAATATGTGATAATCGCTCGGTGCGAGGTCTGGTGAGTATGGTGGATGTGGCAAAGTATCAAAGTGCAGGCTCCTCACAGACGTCAAAGCGTCGCTCTTTCAATTCTGGAATGAGCTCTCGTGGCACAACTCTTGCAGACACTTTGCAAAACTTAAGAGCTTCATGAATGGTGTGTTTTACTGAGCCACGTCTAATGTTCAGATCTGCGGCTATTTTATTCGCCGTCACAATGGCTTCAACTGCTAAGTAGACTCTGATTTCATAACGCGGCCTGCCTGACCCAGGCGCTGAGCGTATAACAGAAAAATCACGCCACTCACGAACCTTCTACTCCACTCATTCACTTGCTGTATTGATAGACAGGGATCAGGCATACTGGATCTCCATTCGCCGATGGGTTTCAATAGCTTTCATGCCTCCACTGGTCAAAAAACGTACGACAGAACGTTGTCCTTCCTTGGTGCAAGTGACAAGTGGGGTAGCCATTTTAACTGGCACTGTGACCGCGTTTCACTTGTTTGCAGTATGCTGCCACCTGCAGGACATTCCTTACATCATCGGTAACGGTACTGACAACTTACAGAACAATGGTGTGAAGTGCCGATTTTTAATTCCACTTTAAAGATTTTCTTTTGACTTCCTGTTGTATTGATGATAATCATCTTAATTTACATATCCGTGAATAATATTCAGATAACTGGTAGAGCAGAGAGAAAGAATGGCATCTTGCGGCTGATCTCTGAAAATTTATGTTGTATGTGGATTTGGCTCACTTCCCTGTCTGCAGTGGCTAAGCGCTGAAAGTCCAGACCGCTTGATACATAATTTGCGTGGGAAATGCTGCAAAGCGTGTGGTCTGCTGGTTGAGGTCCCTGAGGGGCAGATTCAGCGAATGCTGCAATTGAATACTATTGTCCTTTTTTTTATTGTTTATTGCACCGATCTACATTTGAGATTAGCTTACATTCACTGATGTGATAATGCACAAAGGAGCCAGAGCATCGACGAGTCAGTGTAATTGCTAATGCTGATTTAACTTGCATGCGGATTAATTAAAACCAGCAAAGTCTAGTGAATTAATGAGTATTCCAACGAGCGCCAGACACCACAAAGCTGCTATGTGGTGACCAGGAAGTGGAGAATGCCGTAACTACGCTATCTGATCAAAAGTTTCCGGACACCCCCATATAATATGAAATCGACTGATGTGACAAGAGGCCGATGTGCCGGTATTGAAGGCGACAGGTGGTGTTGTGTAGTCAGCAGCGAAACGGTAACAGCAGAATATTTCGTTCACGAAAGCGCAGTGACTTTGAACGTGGGCTAATCGTAGGATGTCACCTTGGTAACAAACCCATCAGGGACATTTAAGCCATTGTAAAACTGCTCAAGCCGGCTGTCGATGATGTGATAGCGAAGTCACAACTCGAAGAACGAACTATAGCTAAACCACGACCAGGTAGACATCTACTTACCGACAGATCATTGCAGGCGGTGGTTGTAAAAATTGGACGAAATCAACGGTAGGAAACATGGTTGTTGTTGTTTTTGTGGTCTTCAGTCCTGAGACTGGTGTGATGCAGCTCTCCATGCTGTACAAGCTTCTTCATCAGCCATGTGATCTACCCATCTAATCTTCAGCATTCTTCTGTAGCACCACATTTCGAAAGCCTCCATTCCCTTCTTGTCCAAACTATTTATCATCCATATTTCACTTCCACACGTGGCTACACTCTGTTGTGGACTGACAAGACAGCCAGTCCACAGTGACGGGTAACCGAAAGGCACGCGCTTAAACTCACGCAGGCTGGCGTGAGGTCTGAAACATGATACGTAATGAATGCTATAAAGAAAAGTACGTAGCTGCTGGAATACTTAACTTTAATCCACAATTGGTGAACATTGGTCTTGTTACTGTACATGCTTCATTAGATACATAGCAAAGGATAAATGGCGCCTTGCTAGGTCGTAGCAATTGACTTAGCTGAAGGCTATGCTAACTATCGTCTCGGCAATTGAGAGCGTAATTCTCAGTGAACCTTTCCTAGCAACGTCGGCTGTACAACTGGGGCGAGTGCTAGTACGTCTCTCTAGACCTGCCGTGTGGTGGCGCTCGGTCTGCTATCACTGACAGTGGCGACACGCGGGTCCGACGTATACTAACGGACCGCGGCCGATTTAAAGGCTACCACCTAGCAAGTGTGGTGTCTGGCGGTGACACAACACACTCCATTCAAATACTTTCAGAAACGACTTCCTGACGCTTAAATCTATACTAGATGTTAACAAATTTCTCTTCTTCAGAAACGCTTTCCTTTCCATTGCCAGTCTACATTTTATATCCTCTCTACTTCGACCATCATCAGTTATTTTGCTCCCGAAATAGCAAAACTCCTTTACTACTTTAAGTGTTTCATTTCCTAATCTAATTCCCTCAGCATCACCCGACTTAATTCCACTACATTCCATTATCCTCGTTTTGCTTTTGTTGAAGTTCATCTTATATCCTCCTTTCAAGACACTGTCCATTCCGTTCAACTGCTCTTCCAGGTCCTTTGCTGTCTCTGACAAAATTACAATGTCATCGGCAAACATCAAAGTTTTTATTTCTTCTCCATGGATTTTAATACTTACTCCGAATTTTTCTTTTGTTTCCTTTACTGCTGGATCAATATACAGATTGAATAACATCGGGGAGAGGCTATAACCCTGCCTCACTCCCTTCCCAACCACTGCTTCCCTTTCATGTCACTCGACTCTTATAACTGCTATCTGGTTTCCGTACGAAATGTAAATAGCCTTTCGGTCCCTGTATTTTACCTCTGCCACCTTCAGAAATTGAGATTAATCCAGTCAACATTGTCAAAAGCTTTTTCTAAGTCTACAAATGATAGAATCGTAGGTTTGCCTTTCCTTAATGTATTTTCTAAGATAAGTCGTAGGGTCAGTATTGCGTCACGTGTTCCAATATTTCTACAGAATTCAGACTGATCTTCCCCGAAGTCGGCTTCTACCAGTTTTTCCATTAGTCTGTAAAGAATTTGCGTTAGTATTTTGCACCCGTGACTTATTAAACTGATAGTTCGATAACTTTCACATCTGTAAACACCTACTTTCTTTGGGGTTGGAATTATTCTATTCTTCTTAAAGTCCGAAAGTATTTCGCCTGTCTCATACATCGTGCTCACCAGATGGTAGAATTTTGTCAGGACTGGCTCTCCCAAGGCTGTCAGTAGTTCTATTCTAATGGAATGTTGTCTACTCCCGGGGCCTTGTTTCGACTGAGGTCTTTCAGAAAACATTAGGGGGAGCCAAAGTGTTACCTGCAGTACGTATGGCACGGTGTCTGAGCGTAGTATGTTAAAAAGAATGCGTTACAGCAGCTTCTTATAAGTCACTCATTTCTGCAGGCAATGGTAAGCGGCGCTTGAAGTGGTGTAATGGGCGACATCTCTGGACAATGGAAGTGTGGAAAAGATGATTTGAAATGAGGAACCACGCTACATCCTGTAGCAGTCCGATGAAATGTTTCGGTTTGGCGGATTCTTGGAGAACGTTACCTGCCACCATGTGTATTTCGTGTTTAGTGTGAGGTCCTCTTATTAAACGTAAGGAAGCGCTAAGACAGGAACGACATGAACACATGCTATCGCACTGTGTACTGTTCACAGTAGAGGAACAGTTCGGAGATGAGGACTGCCTGATTAGCTTCTTATATTTATTTCAGTGAATGTAGCGTGACGTGGAATTCATTAACACATGAGTACACTAGCTCCATGTTCGTTATAAGACTCATTATTCAAAGCGTCTTGTTCGCGACGTGGATCTCAAGTGGAGCCTAATCTGTGAATGTTGTGTGACAAGAATAAACTGAAGCTGCTTCGTGCTCACAGAACATACTCAAAATTTGTAAACTTATAGTTTTACACTTTCGTATCATGAATATAAAGTTTCCTAATTGAATACTGTGTCGTTCAACTTTGTGACTTCAAGCACAAAACTTTTAAATGAAAGAACAAATAAAAAGAAATAAAATTTTCAATCGACATTAAAATTGCGTTTCAAAAAGTCTAATGAACTTATAAAGAAATTTGCAGGCTTGATTATTCGAATAACGTACAACTAACTGGTGAGCCAGCAATTACAAGAATTTTGTGTAGTCTCTCTTTGTTGCACGTTACATACCAGGTGTAGAAGTATGAAACCGGAATTTCCCTACAGATGGTGTTAGCCGTCAGTGTAGAGCCCGTGACAACGCGTTTGCAGCGCCTTCTGCTTCCTGTAACGGCTGACGACGAATGTCAGCACACAGTAATCAAAGTTCGCTACATCAGTATCTGTTTCAAACTCGTAAACACGTCGAGTTTTGTGCCTACGAACTACGACTAGCAGACGGCATTGGTTTTCTGTTATCAGACGAAGAAAACTGCTGAGAATCGCAACGAATGCTTGTCGAAGCTTTCAGCGAACATGCTCTTGGGGAAACACAGAGTTTGGAATGGTTCAAAAAATACAAAAGTGATGATTTTGACTGAGACACGACGAGCGCGGAAAACCACCGAAAAAGAAGACAACGAATTGCAGGCATCATTGGCTGAAGATGATACTCAACAGGAACTTGCGGAACAACTGAATGCGACGCAGAAAGCCGTGTCTCTTCTGTTGATATCTATGGGAAAGGTGCAGAAAATAGGAACTAAATCGAAGGACCACTTGAGAAATGTTGCTCGCCAGATACGAAAGAAAGTCGTTTCTCTATCGAATAGCGACAGGTGATGAAAAATGGATGTATTCTGAGAATTCTAAGCGTCGTGAATCATGGCTGAATCCAGGCAAACCATCGACAATCACTGCAAGAGGAACTCTCTTTGGAATGCTCTGTGTTTGGTGGGAACAGAAGGGTGTCATCTATTATGAGCTCCTAAAACTTGGTGAAACCGTTAACACTGATCACTACCAACAGCAAATGATCGATTTAAATCGAGCATTAGGTAAAAAATGACTGGAATATGGATAAAGGCAATACAGAGTCATATTGCTGCATGATAACGCCCCATCACACACTGCAAAACGGGTCAGGCAAATGATCGAGGCGTTCAGCTGGGAAATAGTAGGGCATGAGACTTATTCTCCAGACTCTGCATCACTGGGACATGCTCTCGTTGAACAACTCTTCAATTCGTATGAAAATGTAGGAAAATGGTTCGCTGACTGGTTCGCTTCAAAGAAGAACTGTGTTTTTGGCGTGGCATTCATATCCCGCCGGAGAGGTGGAAGATATGTATAAATAGCAATGGAGATTATTTTGAATAAAATGTTGTTTATCAGTTTCAAAGAACGGACGTGTAATTATTGCAACCAAATTCCGGTTTCATACTTCTGCACATGGTACTTCAGTAGGAAATGCGTATGTCTAGCTTAATTGCACAGTAACACTATTTCGGTGAGGGTATTAACTTTAGCAGGTGGTTCCTTTCGTTGGTAGCATATCACTTACTATTAACTTATTAATTGGGTTAATTTCCTGCTTGATATTTAACAACCGTTAATCAAGTTCCTTTCGTGTTAAGGTCCTCTCTACTTGTTGTAGGCCTTTCTGTTTTTCCCTAAACTCCAAGCAGATGATAGTGGTCACAGTGGGTAAGGACAATTAATCTAGTTGCGAGATGTTGCACGTATCTGGCTAGTCTGTCAGTTCGTTTGTAGTATGACAAACCGCCCAGTGTGTCAGTATGGACTGGAAACAGCTCGATTTACGCAGGTTATTAAGTGCAGTAAGATTCCCTAGAATGTCTTCCGCTAGAACACACCTTCGAAAGAGACAACAGAACACATATGGAGATTTTCGATTTGTAACTCTCTGATGTGTAGCGAACAGCTCATGTGTTAGCACGCAAATTTCTATGAGTACCGCGACGGATCTGCCACGTCCATCTACTTCATACAGGGTGTTTCAAAAATGACCGGTATATTTGAAACGGTACTAAAAACTAAACGAGCAGCGATAGAAATACACTGTTTGTTGCAATATGCTTGTGACAACAGTACATTTTCAGGCAGACAAACTTTCGAAATTACAGTAGTTACAATTGTCAACAACAGATGGCGCTGCGGTCTGGGAAACTCTATAGTACGATATTTTCCACATATTCACCATGCGTAGCAATAATATGGCGTAGTCTCTGAATGAAATTACCCGAAACCTTTGACAACGTGTCTGGCGGAATGGCTTCACATGCAGATGAGATGTACTGCTTCAGCTGTTCAATTGTTTCTGGATTCTGGCGGTACACCTGGTCTTTCAAGTGTCCCCACAGAAAGAAGTCACAGGGGTTCATGTCTGGCGAATAGGGAGGCCAATCCACGCCGCCTCCTGTATGTTTCGGATAGCCCAAAGCAATCACACGATCATCGAAATATTCATTCAGGAAATTAAAGACGTCGGCTGTGCGATGTGGCCGGGCACCATCTTGCATAAACCACGAGGTGTTCGCAGTGTCGTCTAAGGCAGTTTGTACCGCCACAAATTCACGAAGAATGTTCAGATAGCGTGATGCAGTAATCGTTTCGGATCTGAAAAATGGGCCAATGATTCCTTTGGAAGAAATGGCGGCCCAGACCAGTACTTTTTGAGGATGCAGGGACGATGGGACTGCAACATGGGGCTTTTCGGTTCCCCATATGCGCCAGTTCTGTTTATTGACGAAGCCGTCCAGGTCAGCTTCGTCAGTAAACCAAATGCTGCCCACATGCATATCGCCGTCATCAATCCTGTGCACTATATCGTTAGCGAATGTCTCTCGTGCAGCAATGGTAGCGGCGCTGAGGGGTTGCCGCGTTTGAATTTTGTATGGATCGAGGTGTAAACTCTGGCGCATGAGACGATACGTGGACGTTGGCGTCATTTGGACCGCAGCTGCAACATGGCGAACGGAAACCCGAGGCCGCTGTTGGATCACCTGCTGCACTAGCTGCGCGTTGCCCTCTGTGGTTGCCGTACGCGGTCGCCCTACCTTTCCAGCACGTTCATCCGTCACGTTCCCAGTCCGTTGAAATTTTTCAAACAGATCCTTTATTGTATCGCTTTTCGGTCCTTTGGTTACATTAAACCTCCGTTGAAAACTTCGTCTTGTTGCAACAACACTGTGTTCTAGGCGGTGGAATTCCAACACCAGAAAAATCCTCTGTTCTAAGGAATAAACCATGTTGTCCACAGCACACTTGCACGCTGTGAACAGCACACGCTTACAGCAGAAAGACGACGTACAGAATGGCGCACCCACAGACTGCGTTGTCTTCTATATCTTTCACATCACTTGCAGCGCCATCTGTTGTTGAAAATTGTAACTACTGTAATTTCGAAAGTTTGTCCGCCTGAAAATGTACTGTTGTCCCAAGCATATTGCAACAAACGGCGTATTTCTATCGCTGCTCGTTTAGTTTTTATTGCCGTTTCAAATATACCGGTCATTTTTGAAACACCCTGTATAACGCTGCAGTTGCTGCAGAAGCTCTTTGTGTTTTCAAGCCATCCCTAACTACTGTGTGCAAGTCTTTCCAAGAGCAATAAAATAGAGACAAGATTGAGGATCTTAAATTGCCCGCGGATGTTAATGCTGTTCTGACTTGACTATCGTATGGCGGTACATAATAATGAACGCTAACTGGATTGTCATTTGACTGGTGAAGAAATAAACCTCACCACGTTAAATACTGTGTCAGTGTCACTATAAACATGTTTAGGTTTTTATTCCAGAACGTATCACTCTCCGCAAGGGACTGTAGTGAGGGCGATTTTCGTCGAAGGTCTGCAAATTTCGTTCAAAGTTGACTGCTGTTGAGGACTGCGACTCATTAGATATTATACAGTGGCGATGGAGCTGTCATACAATACTGGAAACGACCTTGATATTTATTCAAACGCTAGTAGCTACTAAGTTGTTTGTTCCGAATGTCCTGTTCAATACAGAGGCCAAATTGGAATTTAACTTCAGTGTCTGACTTAAAGAACAGATCGCCGCTTTCCGATACGATAGACCTTACAGATTATCAACAGCAACACAAATCCAAGACATATGAGATAAATTGCAAAACCAAACAAAATCTTAGAAAGCCTGCATACATTGTAGAAAGCCCATAAGATGGACCTGTACGAAAAACTTGAGAGTTTCGTAAGCAATTATTAAATGGAAAAAGCCGAATCTAACTCAATGAATTTCGTTAAAAGTTTTCAGATATTTTAAAGCGATGGCAGTAAAGTGTAGACAACAGATAATAGGCCCGGTCTATCTGCAATTTTCCAGAAATAATGTTTATAACAAGATTAAGCACACAATGCAACAACATAAACCTGCCAACGCTAGCAAATTTAAATTACTGATTTTCGTCTCGGTTTCAGTTTAAAAATTAAAATGATAAATCTCAAATTACAGTACTAATATTTACAACTAAGTATCCCTATCAGTAATATATTTCCATATCTTTGAAACACCTCTTGCCATACATCCACAATATTTATGACGGCTAATGCCCTTCAACTGTATGACTTGTAAAATATTGTGACACTAGCTTAGCGCTCGCTGCTTCTTTGTTCATGTGCAAATCTACACACTACAAAAGAGTTATTGACTCTTAACATGGCTACCAGCCTTTGCATAATTAAAGTGTTCCGACGGGTTTAATTGAATTTCATATAGCAAGTTCAAAAAAATGACAAGTCGAGCATGCGATTCTGTAGTTATTAGTGCCAGTCTTCCATCTGGTATTGAATTCTCAAATGTCAAACCAGTATTACTGTACATGGATTCGTTTCTGAATGATTAATCTGCGACGTAATTACAACAAAAATATTTTTATAAATATATATATTAAGCCTGCTGAAAACTTGAAGTATTAAACATCCTTTTCTTATTACTACACAGTCCCGGCAAAGCCGTTGTGTCTTAGTGATTCTTAAATAGCTTCCTCTGATTTACTTCGCAAGTTTGTGAATACCTTCTAAGCTTTTCACGCTAGGCCACGGAGGCATGATCTTTTCCGAATGTCCTTCTGATCGAAAAGCGATTCTGCTTTCATAATGAAATATTTTCATAAAACTTTTCAATCCCTATTTCTGTTGAATTCCAAAAAACAAGGAAACACATTTTTGTAATTTACAACTGAGAAGTCAAATACCAGTTTTCAATGATGCAGCTTTAAAACTGCTTTAATAATTCTTTAATAATGATTTATGTTCAAAAGAACTTTCATCCACTATTCTGCATCCGTAGGTGTTGAATTTCCAAAAAATACTGAAACACTTCTTTTTTTAATTTCTGACCAAGAAACCAAATACCAATTTTCGTAGTTCTTAACAGCGACGTATTTCAGAAAACTTTTCATCCCCTATCGCACCCCGTTAGAGGTGTAATAACGAAAAATCCCTCCTAACAAGGGAACCTGCCCATCGCACCCCCCTCAAATTTAGTTTAAAGTTGGCACAGTGGATAGGCCTTGAAAAACTGAACACAGATCAATCGAGAAAACAGGAAGAAGTTGTGTGGAACTATAAAAAAATAAGCAAAATAAACTGAGTAGTCCATGGGCAACATAGGCAACATCAAGGAGGATGTGAGCACAGTAGCGCCGTGGTCCCGTGGTTAGCGTGAGCAGCTGCGGAACGAGAGGTCCTTGGTTCAAGTCTTCCCTCGAGTGAAAAATTTAATTTTTTATTTTCAGACAATTATCAGAGTTCAGGCACTCACACATGATCAACTTCGCTCTCCAAAATTCCAGGACATGTTCACATTTGCTTGGACATATGCAGGATTTAACGGTCTACACACGGAAACATTTGAAAACGTAAAAAACATATGTTTTGACAGAGCACAGAGAAAACTTTGCGACTGTGAAACTGTTGCATTCATTTGTTGCAGTTTATGTGACACACTCTTATGTTTCCATCACTTTTTTGGAAGTGATTATCACATCCACAAGAAAACCTAAATCGGGCAAGGTAGAAGAATCTTTTTACCCATTCGCCAAGTGTGCAAGTTAGGTGGATCGACAACATATTCCTGTCATGTGACGCACGTGCCGTCACCAGTGTCGTATAGAATATATCAGACGTGTTTTCCTGTGGAGGAATCGGTTGACCTATGACCTCGCGATCTAATGTTTTCGGTTCCCATTGGAGAGGCACGTCCTTTCGTCTACTAATCGCACGGTTTTGCGGTGCGGTCGCAACACACAGACACTAAACTTATTACAATGAACAGAGACGTCAATGAACGAACGGACAGATCATAACTTTGCAAAAATAAAGTAAGCAAACTTTTCGCTCGAGGGAAGACTTGAACCAAGTACCTCTTGCCCCGCAGCTGCTCACGCTAACCACGGGACCACGGCGCTACTGTGCCCACATTCTCTTTGATGTTGCCTATGTTACCCATGGACTACTCAGTTTGTGTATTTTGCTTATTTTTTCATAGTTCCACACAACTTCTTCCTTTTTCTCGATTGATCTGTGTTCAGTTTTTCAAGGCCTATCCACTGTGCCAAATTATAACTAAATCTGAGGGGGGTGTGATGGGGAGGTTCCCTTGTAAGACGATGCCCACAGTATAAGATCAATATCCTCTCAATGATTCAATTTTATATCCTTAGCGCTTTGGACTGGGCGATGAGGAGTCAGCGAATCAGTCAGGTCATTTCCTTTTATATACAAAGACTGGGAAGTGACAGTTACAAAATCTTGCAGTTGGCAGCGTACAACAGGTACACTTATCAAAAATAGTTTTGCATCACCTCGGTTCCGAGAGTTCCGAAACCTGTGCAGAAAATTGGAATAGAGATCAACATAAACATCATTTCGGCCCTTTTTATTGCTCATGAAAACCTCACATTGCATGTTGTACCATCATACAGAGAGACCTTCAGAGGTTGTGGTCCAGACTGCTGTACACACCGGTACCTGCAATACCCAGTAGCCCGTCCTCTTGCATTGATGCATGTCTGTATTCATCGTGGCATACTATCCACAAGTTGATCAAGGCATTGTTGGTCCAGATTGCCCCACTCCTCAACGGCGATTCGGTGTAAATCCCTCAGAGTGGTTGGTGGGTTACGTTGTCCATAAACAGCCCTTCTCAGTCTACCCCAAGCATGTTCGATATGGTTCATGTCTGGAGAACATGCTGGCCACTCTAGTCGAGCGATGTCATTATCCTGAAGGAAGTTATTCACAAGACGTGTACAATGGGGGCGCGAACTGTCGTCCATGAAGACGAATGCCCCGCCAATATGCTGCCGATATGGTTGCACTATCGGTCGGAGGATGGCATTCACGTATCGTACAGCCGTTACGGCGCATTCCATGACCACCAGCGGCGTACGTCGGCCCCACATAACGCCACCCCAAAACAGTAGGGAACCTCCACCTTGCTCCACTCGCTGGACAGTGTGTCTAAGGCGTTCAGCCTGACCAGATTGCCTCCAGACACTTTGAAGGCATATTCGACACTCATCGGTGAAGGGAACGTGATGCCAATTCTGAGCGGTCCATTCGGCATGTTGTTGGGCCCATCTGTACCGACTTGCTTGGTGTCGTGGTTGCAAAGATGGACCGTGCCACGGACGTCGGGAGTGAAGTTGCGCTTCAAGCAGTCTATTGGGCACAGTTTGAGTCCTAACAGGACGTCCTGTGGCTGCACGAAAAGCGTTACTCATCATGGTGGCGTTGCTGTCAGGGTTCCTCCGAGCCATAATCCGTAGGTAACGGTCATCCGCTGCAGTAGTAGCCCTTGTGGGGCCTGATCGAGGCATGTCATCTACAGTTCCTGTCGCTCTGTATCTCGTCCGAACAACATCGCGTCGGTTCACTCCGAGACGCCTGGACACTTCCCTTGTTGAGAGACCTTCCTGGCATGAAGTAACAATGCGGACGCGATCGAACCGCGATATGGCCGTCTAGGCATGGTTGAACTACAGATAACACGAGCCGCGTACCTCCCTCCTGGTGGAATGACTCCAACTGATCGGATGTCGGACCCCTTCCGGCTAATAGACGTTCCTCATGCGTGGTTGTTTACATCTCTGGGCAAGTTTAGTGAGATCTCTGAACGGTCAAAAGGACTGTGTCTGTGATACAATATCCACAGTCAACGTCTATCTTCAGGGGTTCTGGAAACCGGGGTGATGCAAAACTTTTTTTGATGTGTGTATATTCGTTCAGATATGCAGTAAGCGCGGTTTCCACATACATATGGAAAAGTGCACAAATCCTTTCGTTATTGTAAATAACGCTAACGTTTTTCTACCGATGCAAGTCAACACACAATCGACGATATGTCACGAGTAAATCCAATGACGTAAAGGTATCTTAATCCGCCTGATGATTATGGCATACCCATTGAGAGGCGTAGCGGCGTTAAAAATAAAATCAAACATGTTTGAATGAGTGTTCCACTAAGTTTTTGTGTACGGTAAGGGGTGATTTAGTGACGATCTCAGACCCGACACGTATCTTAAGCTCTGAAGTTTCCATCTCGGTGCGAGTGAGTTCGGTGTTGGGCGTCAGTGTGCAGAATACAGATGGGCCTCACTCTGACGTAGCCCCCGCAGAACAGGGGAGTAGTGGAGGAGGGTGGGTGGTCGCCGTCGTCACGATGTTATTGCGACTCGTGCCACGTCCTCGCCCATCGACGTATTTTCCTCGCAGCGCTGCTGTAACGGACGGCTTCCCGGCTTCCGAGACAACGGTAGAAAAGCCAAACCCGTCCTCACACGAGACGTGGAAGCGACCGTGTTACATCTTGGAACTCTCACGCGCGAAAAGAAGAACCGGACGCGTCTGATACTGGCAGTGTGGAGAGGAATGTGACCAATGAGAGGCAAAACCGCTTTCTAAGTCAGAAGAAAAGCTCAGGTGACGGCCGTGGTTGGTCGTTTTATATTGCAAGTTATGTGATAAGAGTATATCCTAGTTTAAATCATCAGAACATTTGATAACTCTCGAAAGCGCCTCCTTCCTAGTACGGATCGTTACAACCAAATTATAGAATACGTCATGTCGGTTGCTATACCATTTCTGCTATAGATGTCTACCCTCGACCTTTATGTGTCCTTCTACACTACAAGTTTATGAGTTAGTAATTTCTTAGTCTGGATCCACATGCATCCTCTTCCTTTCAGCCTAATTATATCTTGACTGCTTTCAGGGCACTGCACCGTGGAGATTTCTCAAAAAGACTATATTTTTAGTACGATCTGTTATAATTAATTGTCGGATGCTACAAGTCGGTCGTTAAGGCCATTAGGATAACGAAATGTCAAAGAAATAGACTCAGACACTTTCTGTTAAATGTAATTTAGTGGATAGAGACGTGAAGTTTCAACTGAAAGAATTATGATTCGTCTCCTGTTGTTTAAAAATGTTTTTATTTCGTTCACTTCCATGTCTTTTAAAAGATTCTGGATCTTTCTTGTTTACTGAATATTCGTTGTTGTGTATAAATAATAGCGATCTCCATTCAAGAGTGAGTTTGCTCGATTTTATGAACCACTAAATTGGAAAAATCACTCTACATCACTGGCTGATTCCTTCGCAGTTCAGTAGAGCGTACAGTGAGGTGCAAAAGTCATCAGATAACAATGTGTGGCTACAGAGATGAGGATAGTATCGCATATGCAAGGTATAAAAGGACAGTGCATTGGCGAAGCTGTTTTTTATACTCAGCTGATTCACGTGGAAAGGTGTCCGACGTGATGAAGACCGCACGAAGGGAGTTAACAGACAGAGCGCGGAATGGTAGTTGAGTATACGCGCATGGAACAATCCATTTCGGAAAATGTTAGTGAATTCAATATTCTGCGATCCACAGTGTCAAGAGTGTGTCAAGAACACCACATTTCAGCCATTACCTCTCACCACGAACAACATAGTGGCCGACAGCCTACGCTTAGTGACAGAGAGCAGTGACGTTTGCGTAGCGTTGTCAGTGCTAACAGTCAAGCAACACTGCGTGAGATAGACGCAGAAATCAATGTAGGACGTACGGCGGACGTATCAGTTAGGACAGTGCTGCGAAATTTTTCGTTAATGGTCTATGGCAGCAGACGACCGACGCAAGTGCCTTTGTGAAAGCACGACATGGCTTGCAGCCCTTCTCCTGGGCTCGTGAGCATACAGGCTGGACTCTAGACGACTGGAAAACCATGGCCTGGTCAGATTAGCCGCGATTTGAGTTGGTAAGAACTGATCGTAGGTTTGGAGTATGGTGCGGACCCCACGAAGCCATGGACCGAAGCTGTTGACAAGGCACTGTGCAGGCTAGTGGTGGCTGTATTATGGTGCAGGCTGTATTTGCATGGAATGGACTGGTCCTCTGGTCCAAATGAAGCGGTAGTTGACTCGAAATAGTTATGTTCGGCTACTTTGTTATTCATGGACTTATTGTTCCCAAACAACGATGGAATTTTTATGGATGGCAATACGCCATGTCGCCGGGCCAAAATTGTTGGTGATTGGTTTGAAGAACATTCTGAACAATTCGAGAGAATGATCTGGCCACCGACATGATTGCCATCTAATATTTATGGGACGTAACAGAGAGGTTTGTTCGTGCACAAAAACCTCCGCTGGCGACACTTTCGCAAGTATGGACTGCTATAGAGGCAGAATAACTCAATATTTCTGCAGCCGATTTTCGACTTGTTGAGTCCATGCCTCGTCGTATTGCACCACACTGGACAAAAGGAGATCTGACACGATATCCCATGACATTTGTCACCCGAGTGTACACTGCAGACGGGGCAACATGGCTATCGAATGGACTAGATAGCAAATGTCCAGTTTAACAGGTGCAGTGAGAGGGAAGGTGTTCTTGTATAACGTTAAAAATAGCGATTACCACAATAAAAGTTTTCGAGACGAGGTGCTTTTCTGCGTGTTTGAAAAACTATGCTTGAAGTTAATAACTCCAATGGAACGGTAAAGAAGCCATTTAAATACGGGCAACATATTTGAAGACGGAAGCTGCAGTTGACAACAGCAACGCTGCTGCACGTTTCGTATGATGTATGTACCAGCTTGTGCAACAGTCGGTTTGGAAACCTCGTATCCCGTGCTTCGCGTTCAGAAACGCGTCCCCCGTGAGGTAAGCATAAGGCTCTTCCAGGGCCAGGCAGTTAACCAGACGGCAAGTGATCCGTCCCGTTATAAACTAGCTCGCTCGTTGCTTTCTCCAAAACGACTGTGCGAGTGTATAAAGAGAAAAAAACATCCATAGTTCGTTTCTACAAACACAGTAATCTAGCGCCCACAGACTTGCGCAGTACAAAATCCATAGAAATCGTATCACAACTGCCCACATCTGCCCCCACCTAAGAATTAACCACAAATTTGGCAAAACAATCTTGTGTGGACTTGTGACGCAATCTTATACATCAAATTACATTCACCATTCAATTTCACTCCTTAAATTTAATTTACAAATTTCAATATTTACAATTCGATGAATAGATTTAACGTTATTGGAGTGCTTGTAACAGACTTTAAATCTTTAAAATTTGCGTGCTGATCGATATTTCACAAAATATGTTTTGACTAAGGTTCTTTTGATGAGAAAGTCTACCAACAACTTTGAGTAATAAGAGTTGCACATTGTTAAAATATAGTAAATGTGAAAACAGGACGGTATAATTTTATCAATTATTACTATTTGTTCACAGATACGTAAGCAAACAATATTTTTCTCCAAAATACGCTAGTTGGTTCAAATGGCTCTGAGCCCTATCGGACTTAACTTCTGAGGTCATCAGTTCCCTAGAACTTAGAACTACTAAAACCTAGCTAACCTAAGGATGTCACACACATCCATGTCCGAGGCAGGATGCGAACCTGCGACCGTAGCAGTCGCGCGATTCCAGAGCGTAGGCCTAGAACCGCTCAGCCACACCGGCCGGCAAAATACGCTAGTTACATAGTCATATAAACCCCTTGCTGAGGCAAAGCTATTTGTTTCCCTAAAATCCCATTGGATCCCAGAAATTCTCTATGAGGGACAAAGCAGTAGACTAGGCATGCCAGTCAAGGATTCGTACAGTCTTCAAGATGTTTGTTGTGTGAACTTCTGCTCCAGATCCTGCATTATCCTAACAGCATATGCAATTTAGTACAGGATGAAAATTCTTGTTCACGTACTAGCGATCATTTAGCCTCTCTTGGTGATTTACCAAATCGTTATCTGTCTGATAACTCTCCACACAATGATTCCAGGGGTTGGAGAGGTATGGGGCTCGAGTCATGCTACGTGCTGCGACCATTCACCACTTCGTCTACGGACATATTAGTGTCGATTCGAGCGCCACAACACACTTATCGCTGAATACCACCTTAAACCATGCAACTTCCCAGATGAGTCTGATCCTACATCATGGGAGTCTCAGTTGACTGCAGTATGATGTCAGTTGTAGACTAGGCCCTGCACTCGAGATCTCAGCCCAGCTTCCAGTAACCTGCCACTGATGGTTTGTGGTCAAAGTCTGCCTGTAAAATCTGCCCAGACTTCAGTTGTAGTCACCTCTATATTCGTCAGTCAGTCAAGCAATCCTGCGATCTTTTCGTGGAGTAGTCCTATCGGAAAGACCCAAGTATCCTCGTCACACTATTATCCTTTCATTTCGTCACCACTTCTCCTGTGGCCAACTGACACCCTGGTTAATGCAGAGGCCCAGAGTAATTTCAGATTTAGTGCAGTGCGGGAGAGGGTGCACTCCTTCACATGTTTTTAATACGATATTTTCCGACATTTTTAAATGAGCTCCCCAACTATGTAGCTATATGTGCGGATGGGTCTAAACCGGGAGGGTTCGGTTGGTTACTGTGTTGTTTCCAAGATCCTGTTGCCTCAAGACTTGACTGTCTACGATGTCGAATAATGCTCGATTTTGACGGTGGTGGATGAGAAGACACGCCTCCTGCCTGCTAAATTCCTCATCCGTTCCTACTCTCTGAGTGCCTCGTACCCAGCAGATAAAGTAGTCCAGTGTATTCAAGACGCCCCTTTCTCCTTACAACGACTGGGGAAGGTGTCCTTCCGCTGGGTACAAGGGGAGATGGGTACTGCGGGGAACAAAATGACGGACGTAGCAGCCAAAGAGGCGTGTCGCGATCCACACTTGGTTCAGTGTGTCACCTCGTTGTTGATGTCTAGAGCCACATGTCGATAGGGAAACGAGCGCTAGGAAGTGACAGACTATAAGCTGAGTGTGTTAAAGCACATAACTCGGCCGTGGCGCACCTACTTCCAGTCACGCAGACGGGATGAGATGCCTCTCACTTGTTTCTACATAGGACGCGTGGGTTATTGCCCTGGTGGTGCTTATGGCGTGCATGTCGCTGTGCACCACATTTCAGTAGACTGTATTTTGTATTCAGAAAAGACGTAAGTTGCTAATATGTTGCCCGCTTTGCCTTTTCCTTTGAATGACAATGACACGAATGTGGTACGTCTTTTACTGTATTGTTCAATGTCAGACGTGTTCCATAACATTTTGGGAAGGTGTTTTTAATGTGTTTTCAAGGCGGTGTTCATCTGTATTTTTCGTAAGTGATCACCCATCCGCATATTCCTGTTGATCTGTTTTAGTTTTCCTCGTGTTTCACTTGTGTTTTAATTGAAAGTTTAAGAACATCTGATCGTTTTAACGCTATCTTACATGATATGTACCATTGTGATTGTGCGGGCGATCATACGTACGATTAGGAGAGGGTGTAATTTTGTAACAGATTGCTTTTTATTTCTTTTATCGATTTTTTTTTAGGTTTTAAACACGTTCGTTCCTGCTAATCTTCGCACGGGCACTGATGACCTCGTCGTCGAGAGCTTGTAATACACAAACCACCACCATTGTCCGACGGTGTGCTCATGCCACAGATTTGATCCTGGCCACGATGTCCATTTATAAATTTCCATAATGTTAGAGAGACACACGTACTCGCACCTTTCTGACTTTATCAAATCATTGTCGTAGGTGAAGAAGCAATAGATAACAGAGTAAGTTGTAACACTGTCTGAGGATAGAGGGCAGGACGTTTGGAATTGCACATCTACTGTGTAATTCACAATTAAGTGGCTGGCAGAGCGTTCATAAAACCACCTTTAAGCTATTTCTCTTCCGTTCCGCCCTCGAACAGCCAGCGGAAGAGACGAACACTTAAATCTTTCTAGGCGAGCTCTGCTTTCTCTTAATGTATTATGACGACCATTGCTCCCTGTGTACTTGGGCGCCAACAAAACATTTTTCCCCTCCGAGGAGAAACTGGCTGATTGAAATTTTACGAGAAGGTGCTGCCGCAGAGAAAAACGCCTCTGTTTTAATGCTGCCACCCTAATTTGAGTATCATATCCGTGCCACTCTGTACCCTATCTCGCGATAGTACAAAACGAGCTGCCCTTCTACGAACTTTTTCGATTCCCACCATCAAGCCTATCTAATGTGGTTCGCATCCCGCATAGCAGTATTCTAGAAGACAGAGTACAAGCATAGTGTAAGCAGTGTAAGCATAGTAGGCCTGTTACATTTTCTAAGTGACCTGTCAATAAACCGCAGTGTTTGGTTTGCTTTCCTCACAAAATTATGTGTCTGATAGTTCCAACTTAAATTATTCGTAATTGTAGTTCCGAAGTATTTTGTTGAGTTTACAGCCATTAGTTTTGTGTGATTTATCGTGTGAATGAAATTTAGGTGACTCTGTTTGTGGCTCATGTGAATGAATTCACATTTTTCCTGATTGAAACTCAATTGCCACTTTTTGAACCTTAGAGACAATTTCCCATTTAGCCACCATTTCCCATTTAGTCTTCATTGCTCTATGTACTTAACTGTTTATTTTAAATAGTAGGATTGTAGGTCACATTTCATTAATCTCTTGGAGTTGTTACATGTTTCGCAGATAGTCTAGCAATGTTCTATTAGCCTCTGCGACGTGCATGGCGACGTCGCTGGCGGCGCAGCGTACCTGTGTATCGCAGTTTGAAGGCTATTGATATTGACTTGGCAGGGCAGTTTAATAAACAGCAATTGATTGGAGGTCCAAATGTTTTTCGTGGACTTCATCTGAACTTTACCTGTGATGTACAAGCTGTGTTTGGAGGTAGTACCTGGCTTACACTTGCTGTTGTATGGGGCAATCAAGCAGATCCCTTATCATTTAGCTACAAAATAGCAGGTCAGCAACTGGAAGCAGTTAATTCCGTAAATTATCTGGGAGTACGCATTAGGATGGAATGATCATATAAAGTTGATCGTCGGTAAAGCAGATGCCAGACTGAGATTCATTGGAAGAATCCTAAGGAAATGCAATCCGAAAACAAAGGAAGTAGGCTACAGTACGCTTGTTCGCCCACTGCTTGAATACTGCTCAGCGGTGTGGGATCCGTACCAGATAGGGTTGATAGAAGAGATAGAGAAGACGCAACGGAGAGCAGCGCGCTTCGTTACAGGATCATTTAGTAATAGCGA
This sequence comes from Schistocerca piceifrons, assembly GCF_021461385.2. Taxonomy (NCBI): domain Eukaryota; kingdom Metazoa; phylum Arthropoda; class Insecta; order Orthoptera; family Acrididae; genus Schistocerca; species Schistocerca piceifrons. Next base: position 321,276,710 of record NC_060145.1, on the reverse strand, counting down.
AAGCGTTACGGAGATGATAGATAAACTCCAGTGGAAGACTCTGCAGAAGAGACGCTCAGTAGCTCGATACGGGCTTTTGTTGAAGTTTCGAGAACATACCATCCCTTCACCGAGGAGTCCAGCAGTATATTGCTCCCTCCTACGTATATCTCGCGAAGAGACCATGAGGATAAAATCAGAGAGATTAGAGCCCACACAGAAGCATACAGACAATCCTTCTTTCCACGAATAATACGAGACTGGAATAGAAGAGAGAACCGATAGAGGTACTCAGGGTACCCTCCGCCACACACCGTCAGGTGGCTTGCGGAGTATGGATGTATATGTAGATGTAGATTCAGTGAATCGTGTAAGACTGTATCCTTAGGAGTTAACTCTCCTCGGCAGTCACCGAGTGGCTGATCGAAGAGTTACAGCTGTGCAGGTGTCTGTGTGTCGTGTTAGAATGTTGGAGGGTGTAGGAATCCGAAGGGAATGCTTTCAGGAATAAAAGTACTCTTTAAAACTATTTTTCTGTATCCTGACTGTACGGAAAACAATTAGGTGCGCCCAGAGTGATATGACTGATCACGGGAAGAAATTTTACCGGAACAAAGCCCCCGAAAACATAGAGGCGAGTGAGAGGGAGGGAGAGGAAGGGAGAGAGAAAAAGAGTGGCGGGATTGGGGGGGGGGGGGGGGGGGAATCGGGGAAGGAGCACTTGATGTCTAAACTGGAGGCCAGAACCAGAGACCGTTCCTTACTGGGTTGGATCTGTGGCTGTGTCCTGCAACCGACGTGATTTCTGTTGCTTGCTTCTCGTTGGCTGTTGAAAAAGCAGTGCACAGGGAATTGTTGTTAAGCACATTTTAGTGACTTTATAAGCCTTGCTGTAAGTAGTCTTACGCGATAATATTTGACTGGAAACCAATTAAAATTTGAAGCTCGAACTTTCACAAGGCGAAACTAAAACATGTCGAGGCAGCAAAAGTTGAACAATACATGCAAAACATAAAAATGATAGATAACTGAGATTAAAACTCACCAGTGCAGCAAAGTGAGTGCAAAAGAACTGTTACTTCCCTGTGTTGTGCTGACTATTTGGAACTGTCAACCAATGAGAAATCATTCCATGTAAATAAGTGAAGCTGATCTAACGCAAAGTAAGCAGTGTTCAGAATATGTGCGCCACATAGCATTTGGCATGCGTCTTCCTTTGAAAGGACGGTTACGATGCGACTGTTAGTAGTTTTCATTCGGCTATTAGACACAATTGAAATATGATTTCGCAGGACAGAGTGGATCAGGTTGTGGAAAGGGGCTCAAATCAATTGCTGCTAGTTGCACAAACATACAAACTTTATTTGCTAAAAACACTTAATCACACATGCCCTTAAAATAATTCAGAAACAATACGACTGAAGACCAGAACACAAGTTGTTAAAATTGGGTTAAGGAATACACACGGCTCAAGGCCTTAGTTACAAGATAGAAGCACTGAGGGCTTAAGGCCTGGATAACAAGAACTTCAGTAAGAAAATTTTAAAAAAGATTTTAAAATAAAGGCTTTACAAATTTTAATTTAAGGCCTTGTCTTAAAATTTTCACATAAAATCGGCTGAAGGCCACATACTGAACATAGAGCAATTCAAGGATTAAGGCCTGGGTAACAAAATTAAGATAGAAGAGAAAATTTTCAAATCTTCAAATGTTTTTTTTTTTTTTTTTTATTAATTTACTTCAGACGGCCGAAGGATGTTATGATGGATGTTACCTTCGATATTGCGCTGCAGATAGTTCCACCAATATCTCGTTGTTCGTGAGCGCATGTTGCCAGCTTCCCAACAAGGAAAGCTACAATATTGACATGACATTGTCCAGTATTATGGCAGTGAGTAGTCCAGTAGTTGGTGCTAGTAGGTAGTGCAGTGGGGGCAGCTGGCAGGGCTAATAGTGGCTGCTTGTTGACCCATGATACAGCAGTGCCTGGCATAGCCCATTCATCGTAGTCAGCCTGCCAAGCTGCCAATATCTCTGCTAAAAAGTCACAAGACTGGCACATTTTTTTTGCCTGTACACTGCTCGTCCTCATGTTCCTGGAACTTTTCGGCGATCCACTGGCGTGCAAACTGTTTCGCTGTGTGGCCCTTATCTCGTACAGGCAAATTCACAGTGCTCCACCTGGTCTGTCCCGCAATGTATAAACACAGGTAGCATGAACGTGGGGAGATGAACAAACAGAATATGAACATGAGGAGTGCGATTGTGAAGAATGTGAATACTGGAAATGTAAATGCTTGGAATGTGAAAGTGGGCAGCGTGAACACTGGGAGCTACACTCATGCTCATAAATCGAGGATAATGCTGATACACGGTGAAACAACACTCTGGTGGGCGGTTTGCGGGTTTCAATCAGCTTGGGGTATGACCATGCGGTGCATTTGACCTGCGGTCGTCGCACGGTGGCCTGGCAGCAGTCCACACACGCAGAGGTGTGTTGGTGCATGTCAGGCTACGGTGCAGCGAGTAAGTGTGCAGACGTTTTCAGACGTGCTAATGGTGACTGTGTGTTGAAAATGGCTCAAATAACACATATTGATGACGTTATGAGGGGTAGAATATTAGTGCAGCAGGTCGTAGCACGGGCCCTCCGTGTGCCACAAAGTGTTATCTCAAGATTGTGGCAACGATTCCAACAGACAGGAAACGTGTCCAGGCGCTACAGTACGGGACGTCCACAGTGTACAACACCACAAGAAGACCGATATATCAACATCAGTGCCCGCAGACGGTCACGGAGTACTACAGGTAGCCTTGCTCAGGACCTTACCGCAGCCACCGGAACAGCTGTCTCCAGACACACAGTCTACAGATGACTGAACAGACATGGTTTATTCGCCTGGAGACCTGCAAGGTGCATTCCACTGACGCCTGGTCACAGGAGATCCTGTAAAGCCTGGTGTCAAGAACACAGTACATGGTCATTGGAACAGTCGTCCGAGGTCATGTTCACAGGCGCGTTCAGGTGTAGCCTGAACAGTGATTCTCGCCGGGCTTTCATCTGGCGTGAACCAGGAACCATATACCAATCCCTTAGTGTCCTTGAAAGGGACCTGTATGGAGGTTGTGGTTTGATGGTGTGGGATGGGATTATGATTGGTGCGCATACACCCTTGCATGTCTTTGACAGAGGAACTGTAACAGGTCAGGTGTATCGGGACATCATTTTGCACCAGTACTTCCGACTTTTCAGGGGTGCAGTTGGTCCCACCTTCCTCCTGATGGATGATAACACACGCCCAAACCGAGCTGCCATCGTGGAGGAGTACCTTGAAACAGAAGATACCAGGCAAATGGAGTGGCCTACCTGTTCTCCAGATCTAAACCCCATCGAGCACGTCTAGGATGCTCTCGGTCGACGTATCGCTGCTCATCTTCAAACCCCTAGGACACATCACGAACTCCAACAGGCACTGGTGGAAGAATGGGAGGCTATACCCCAGCAGCTGCTCGACCACCTGATCCAAAGTATGCCAACCCATTGTGTGGCCTGTGTATGTGTGCATGGTGATCATATCCCATGTTGATGTCGGGGTACATGCGCAGGAAACAGTGGTGCACATGTGTTTCAGGGCGTTCTCAACTTATCACCATTACTGTGGACTTACAGATCTGTGTTGTGTGTGTTCCCTATGTGCCTATGCTATTAGCGCTAGTTTTGTGTAGTGCCACGTTGAGTGGCACCACATTCTGCAATTATCCTTAATTTATGAGCATGAGTGTAGAATGTGGGTGGTATGAAAACCCGGTGTTTCAATGTGATGAGTGTGAATGGTGGTGGTGAGTGCAAAAATGTGGGAAGCAACAATGCAGCGCATGTCAACATAGATTGTGTCAATGCAGGGAGTTCAGATGGCTCTGACCACTATGGGACCTAACATCTGAGGTCATCAGTCCCCTAGAACTTAGAACTACGTAAACCTAACTAACCTAAGGACATCACACACATCCATGCCCGAGGCACGATTCGAACCTGCGACCGTAGCGGTCTCGCGGTTCCAGACTGAAGTGCTTAGAACCGCTCAGCCACACTGGCCGGCCAATGCAGGGAGTGTCAATGTACAAAGTGTGAACATGAGCATAAATGTAGGGTGTGCCAGAGCAGGGAGAATGAGAGAGTGGACATGGAGAGTTCGGTCCCTACCATCATGGTCTCCACATTGACGCACTGTGCATTCATACACTCAGTATTCATGTAGTCCATGTTCATGCACTTGGCGTCTGCACTCCACTTGAACACACTTTCCATGCCCACACTCCATGTTTGTGGTCTCTGCATACACTTTCTCTGCATTCATGGATGCAACATTTACATGCTCCAGGTTCCTGCTCTCTGCTTTTACACTCCCTGTGTTTGCATTCCCACCATTGACACTCGCCTCATTTGCACTCCCTGTATTTACACTGCCTGTATTTGCATTCGCTGCATTCATGGTCCCTGCCTCTGCACTGCCTGTATCTGCACTGTCTGTATCCACACTGCCCATGTTCACATTATCTGTGTCTGCACAGCATGGCCACATGGAGTGGCCGCGCGGATAGAGGCGCCATGTCACTAATCGTGTGGCCTCTCCCGCCGAATGTTTGAGTCCTCCCTCGGGCATGGGTGTGAGTGTTGTCCTTAGCGTTAAGTTAGTGTAAGTATTGTGTAAGTCTAGGGACCGATTACCTCAGCAGTTTGATCCCTTAGGAATTCACACACATTTGAACATTTGCACAGCCCATGTTCACACTCCCCATATCCACACTCGCCACATTCACACTCTCTACCTACACACTCCTCACATTTACACTCACTACATTCAACACTGTACCATCACACTCTCTGTGTTTCACACTCTACATTAATACACTTTGTATCCACACTGTCACTCCACAATTACACAATGTCACTCTCCATGCATTCACATTCCACATATTCACACACCACATGTTCATCCTCTATGTGTTTACGCTCCATCTATTCACACTCCATGCATCCACACTCAATGCATCCACACTCCACATTCTCACACTCCAGATGTTCATACTCTCTGCATTTGCTCATTCCACATTCACATACTCTGCATTTATACTCCACATGTTCACACTCTATGGGTTCACTCGCTCCATGTCCACAGTTGCCTTGTTGACACTCACCACATTCACAGCCTGATTCTCCCCACATTCACACTTTCTGCTTTCATGCATCCATCATTCACACTTGATATGTACACACACATTCTACATTGTCTCCCTGCATGTGCCCACACTCTCCAGATTCCAACTCTCTACATTCAGCACCATATATACAGGGTGAGTCACCTAACATTACCGCTGGATATATTTCATAAACCACATCAAATACTGACGAATTGATTCCACAGACCGAACGTGAGGGGAGGGGCTAGTGTAATTGGTTAATACAAACCATAGAAAAATTCACGGAAGTATGTTTTTTAACACAAACCTACGTTTTTTTTAATAGAACCCCGTTAGTTTTGTTAGCACATCTGAACATATAAACAAATACGTAACCAGTGCCGTTTGTTGCATTGTAAAATGTTAATTACATCCGGAGATATTGTAACCTAAAGTTGACACTTGAGTACCACTCCTCCGCTGTTCGATCGTGTGTATCGGAGAGCACCGAATTACGTAGGGATCCAAAGGGAACGGTGATGGACCTTAGGTACAGAAGAGATTGGAACACCACATTACGTCCACATGCTAACACCTTTTTATTGGTCTTTTTCACTGACGCACATGTTCATTACCATGAGGGTAATGCTTCACTAAACTGTGATAATACTGACGATTTTGACGTGGGTACTCTCAGTGTATTATGTTTACTACGAAGGAGACAGATCTTGTACTGATTGTATGTTATCAGATGGACTATAGGTTTGCTAGATGTTTTTAATATATAGTATATGTGTTATGACGAAAGCAGGCGTTATCCTGCTTGTGTGCATGATGAGTAACTCATATTTTTGATAGAATAAGGCAATTGTTTTCTACTTCTAATAATGAACTGTTTCAGGTGAGCTTCTGTGGTTTTCTCATACCTTGTACCTGTGGATGTGGAATGGAGTTCACGTATCAAGATGCTTGTTTATATCAGTGTACTCAAGGCAGAAAATCCATGGACGTTTAAAGGGGAAATTATAATTGTTATTGTAGTATGGTAAACATCTGATCTTATGACTCAATATATTTTTGAAGCTCCCTTGCTCAAGGTTATTTTCTTATACTGCTCTTTTAAATACCAATCCAATTCTTTCAAATATAATTTAATCTGAGACTTTTATTAATAATTTGTTGCTGCTGTTAATTTGTTCTTTTGGAAGCATTCCATTTATGAATAAGATGATTTTAGACAGTTGTTGTGATCAAGTCACATCTGTATCTGCATAGTAGCGTTTTTTATGTTATCTTCAAACGTATTATTAAACTAAACTCAATCAACTGATTGTACCCTTTTCATCCTCAGAGTTCAACTACACATTTCCTGCATTGCCAGTCCCCACTTTGCCACTCCCCACATCGCCACTCCATGTGCAGCCACTCCCCATGTTGCCATTCCCCATGTTGCCATTCCCCATGTTGCCAATGGTGCCACTCTCCACTTTCTCATTGTGCACTTTACCACTCCCTGAATTCACAATGCCCAAATTAACACTCCCTGAATTTGTGCTTCCTGAATTCACACTCCCTATCTCACACTCCCCGTATCACATGTCCCTATCATACTCCCCACATAGACACCTTCTGTCCACGTTGACACACTCCATTTTGTCGTCCTCTGTGTTGTCACCCTACATGATGACATCTCCAGATTGACATCTTCCACATTGATACCCTCTGCATTCAGACTCTGCCCATTGACTCCCTCCACATAAACACTCTCCACATTCAGCCTGTCCACATTCACACTTTTATACTCTCCATGTTCACACTCTCTGCATTTTCACTCTCTGAATTTACACTCTTCTCATTCACACTCCAGTAGACCCACTCGCTGCGTTCCACTCTCAGTGTTTCCACTTCCTGCATTCAGCCTCCCTGTATTCCCACTACCTATGTTTCCGCTCCCCAAATTCCCATTTCCAATATCCCCACTCCACAAATTCGCACACTTCTTATCACGTTCCCCACAATGAAGAACTCCATGTTGACACTCCTCATTGACACCCTGTGCATTGATACCCTCCACCTTGATGTCCTCCAAGCTGACAACCTCCGCATAACAGCCTCTGCATTGACACTCTCCACACTGACACCCTCCATGTTGACAGCCTCCATGGTGACAGCCTCCATGTTGACACCCCCAGTGTTGACACCCTCTTTGTTGACACCTTCCACATGTAAATATTCCATGTTGACACCCTCTGTAGTGATACCCTCAATGTTGACAGTATCTGAATTGACACCACCCATGTTGACACCACCTGCATTGACAACCTCCACATTGATACCCTCCATGTTGACACCCTCCACAATGAGATTCTCTGTATTGAGACACTTTGCATTGAGACCCTGCACTTAGAATCTCCATGATTTGAGACTCCCCATGTTGAGAGTTTCCGCAATGAGCCTCTCCACATTGAGACACTCCACGTTAAGACTCTCTGCATTGAGACTCACCGCATGGCGACTCCTCACATTGCATGCTGAGACTCTCCACATTGGGACTCTCCACCATGAGACTCTCTTTATTGAGACTCTCCACACTGAGACTACCTGCATTGAGACCCTTCACACTGGGACTCTCCATATTGAGCCTCTACACAATGAGACTCGGTGAATTGAGACTCTCTGCACTGAAACTCTCCACACTAAGATTCTCTGCATTGAGACTCACCATGATGAGGATCTTCACATTGAGAATCTTTGCATTGAGACTCTCTACATTGAGATTGACCATACTGAGGGTCCCTGCATTGAGTTTCCCCACATTCAGACTCTGCACATTGAGATTCTCCACACTGAGACTTTATGGACCGAGACTTTCCCAATTGAGAATCTCCATACTGAGCCTCTCAATGTTGGACTTCCCACAATGAGACTCTCCACACTGAGGTGAGCAGTTTCTGCATTCACACTCTCTATGTTCCCACTCTCTGTGTTCACACTCCCTGCGCTCCATCCTTCCATGTTCTAGCATGTGTATTTCCACTCCCTGTGTTCCAAATTCCTGTGTTCTCACTCTCCATGTTCCCACATGCATGTCACCACTCCCTGCGTTTCCTCTCTCTGCACCACTCTGCGTATTCCAGTCCCTGCACTCTCGCTCCCTGTGATTGCACTCCCCACATCTGTGTTCCCTGTGATTCTATTCCCCACATTCCTACTCCCACATTCCCACTTCCTATGATTCCACTAGCCACATTAACACTCCTTGCATTGCCACTGCCCAAGCCAGTCACTGCATTCCTGCTCCCTGGATTCCTGTTCCCTGCATTTTCACTCACCGCATTCCCACTCCCTATGATTTCACTTCCCACATTCCCACCCCCAACATTGCCACTCCCAATGCTATTTCCGCGTTCCTACTTCTCATGTACCCATTCTCCAAGTTCTCACTCCCTGTGATCCCACTACCTACATTCCCACTCCTCACATTCTCGTTTTTCCCGTTTCAGTGTTCCCACTTCCTGAATTCACACTCCCAATGCCACATTCCCTGAATTCACCCTCTCTGTGTCACACTCTCTGCGTTGACTCTCTCTGTCTTGAACTTTCACCTTAACACTCCTCGCCTCGATACTCTCTGTGTTGACAATTCCACACTGACACTGTCAACATTGAGAGTCTCTGCATTGACACTCTGTGTTGAGGCTCTCCAGGTTCCTATACTCCATGTTCACAATCCGTGCTTTGATACACAACATGCTCAACCTCTCTGCAGTCAAAATCTCTGTATTCACTTTCTTCACAGTCACATTGTATGATGCACAAGAAAAAACAATTTAGATATATTTTAGTTCTGTTTCACTAAGAAAATAATACTGTCAAGGCATGTTTTAAACTATAGAAAACGACAAATGTCCGCCCAGCACCACGTGATCAGAATCAAGACTCGTATTAGAATGAAAGAAATGAAAATTGTGAAATGGAGAAAAATGACATAATAACTGTGAATAAATTTAATGCAAAAGAAACTAGAAAACTCCTAATGTCACTGATCTTACCTCACCCCCTTACACTCTCATTTAACAGTGCTGCTGGAACTTAACATCCATCTGACCGGGACCTAGAGGTGCTCGTTTCTTCATACAGTCCGACTGACATGCCTCAGGAGCGCACCGAAGCTCCCAGCGGTCTCTCTGAATTACACGGCCACTAGCAACCTCCGCTGGTCAGCGATCCTTCTGTCTGGCCACAGGACCAAAGATCTGTCATTTCTTATTCCAGAGCAAATTGGCGGGATTTTTGAGGGTGTTAATTGATGGTCATACAATTTCTACTTTATAACTACATAAAAGGTCTGGAGCAAAAATGCCATCTAGGTACAGTTATATCTTTAATTCATACAGCCAGATAACCTTTCAGAAATAACTGGAAGGTTAGTGTTTCATCTAATGAAACGAGTCTGCCCAAACTTCAGGCAGAAAGATGGTTACTTCATTTACTTACAAACATAGCATTACTATACTGAATATATTCTTAGTAGTACAGGCATCAGTTGGCTCTAGTAAGCACTTCGACAATGGAGCAGATGGAGACGGCCTCCCATAAATCAGACTCCTGTCATACTGGACCTCATCTACATTGGTAAATGGCTGCAACGGTTACAGGGCCACTTACTCTCAGCTGCTTCTACTGTCAACAAATCTCTGATTTTCAGTATTTCATATATATATTTACTAAATTAAAAAAAATGGTATCCTGATCTGATCATTTAGAATTATAATCTTCCTTTAAAGCTTTAAAAGAATAAGAGCAGTATTAAATTTAGAATCTGTATTTGTCTTGAGGAAATGTAAGTTTTGGCATGCAAATTACGCAGACTACATTAATCTACTGTTTGACAATGAGAGAAGTTAGCAACCTCCAGCAAACATTACACAGAATTTCAGACATTCGTGAAACTTTTTCTCGATGACACCCTCTCACAAAATAATCAAAAGAAAAAAAAGTTATCGCTTACTACATTTTCGCTGTTGATGCAGAAAAACCTCATCATCAGGCGCTAAAAATTTTAATTTAATATTTATTTATGACCAACTCTACTTGCAACACATTTTGCAGGCGGTATCCAAATGTAGAAATGAAAATACCTGCAAAATTATGTCAATGTACGATACAGTTAAAGAAAAATGACATCATAAAGATTGAGGTGCGTTAAAAACCAACTTTTCTTAAAACGGAAAGAAATTACCCTTACTATAATCGTCCCGTGTCTGGAAATGAGAGCAATTTGCGACTTCCAACAAAACTTTTCATCACTATATGTGTGATCATTAGGAACTAGTAAAACGAATGCAATGAGGGTTTTGTGTCTTCAACCATAACGGTTTTACAAGCTTAACGCCAAGTAGTCAACAAATTTGGTCATTTTTAAAGTAATCAGACGTTTGAAACTGTTTTATACGTGGGATTTCGAGTCTTTAAGGTATCGTAGGTGGATGTGGGTTGCTGGTTAGTAGTTAAACTCCTTATACATACTGGGACGTTTTTGAATGTGTGTATTCGAAAATAATGTAATCTTTCTAGACCAAAGTTAGACACTTTAAATCTTAAAGTACATTATTTTTATTTGGAACCTATGAACTGACCTGTTGGTTTGAAAGATAGGTATATTATGTACGACAAATTTCAATGAGTAAAAAGTACACTAAGAAACTTTATATATTATTTCCACGACGACCTGATCGACAAGCCCTGATACCCCAGTGAGAGTCTTTGTCATGTTTGTAAATATAAAACTAGCTTAATATTTCACTCCCTGTGGATATAAGACTCACGGCGTAGCGACTTAAGAATCGCATCCATTTACATCAGAAGCTAAACTGCAGGTGTAGGGGATCTCTTAAAACGTAATGCCTGCAATCTCGTTCTCAGACGTTCCTTTTCGGACCATTACGAAGTTTTTACCTGAGTGGCGAGGCGGCTTCCCCTCCGGTCTAAGTGCAGGGGGACCGCAAAGAAACGGCGCCCGCCCGAACTGAGGAATCCAGCCGGCCCTGTGGGTGGCTGGGAATGCTGAGTCACTGCGGAAGTAAATCACCAGCTCTCCCCATACCGTGTGATGCTCGGTTCAATACCAGATTAAATCTTAGTCTCTCTCCGTATGAGAGACAGTCTGATACATCATCGTAAGTTCAGATGGAAAGGAATTTTCTTGTCAGGACCCATTGTTCTAAACGGATGATGTGGGCACACGATACTACTGCTTCCAGGAGCAACAAAAACTTATAATATCTCATATAATTATTGATTGTATTTAAAATGTTAAATGCTGGCATAATGAAAGTATTAAATGTCATAATCTAACGTTGAAGATTAACACAATAAGTATTAAAATCAGAAACTGTGAACATGTCTAGAGACAACTTAACTCGTGGCGCGCAAATTACTAAGACTATATTCATCCAGAGTTCGAGAATGAGAACAATTAGCGACCTCCAATCAACTTCGGTTTTAAACATTTTCGAAAGTTTTTGTCCCCGATGCCCCCTCCCTTCCGCATCCGCGAATCACTGGAGCACAATAAGTTTCCGCTGTTAATGCAGTGAAACTTCAGCATCAGGCGCGACGTTTCAGTGACTTTTCTGCTACCAACTCTTTTCACAACACAGTCTGCAGACAGTGTCCACATGAACCACTGAATGCACAGTTATCTCATTGTATGACGCACAGTTCAGAAGGTACGACGTCTTGGACACTGAAGTGCGTGAAAAACTCGTTTACCTGAAAATCGAGCGCAAATTACGCGCTCTATACTCGTCCACTGTTTGGAAATGAGAGGACTTAGCGACATCTTTAAACGTAATTTCAACCATTTACTAAACTTTTTCTCTCTTACAATCCCACAAAATAATGACAGGAAAACAGTTTATCGTTCTTAAACATTTGTTTTTCATCGGATAATTCAGCATAAAGCATAAAGTTTTGATTTATTAATTGTTACTATCACGTCCATCCGCTAGCCTGTTGGCGGAGAGCATCCTCATGTGTCAATGAAGATACAAGAGGTGGACGGATCAGCACGCATTACCATGCCTAATACAATATAGGAGAACCGCTCGCATTCAGAACAGCTTCCAGTCGTATCTAAATGGGTAAATGCAGGTCCTGTATGATTTTCAAGGGAATCTTATATCACTCTTTCCGCAAATTAGTGGCAGGTTCAGGTAAGGGTAAATGGAAATGCCGTGTGGCTAGGACCTCCCGTCGCGTAGACCGTTCACCTGGTGCAAGTCTTTCGAGTTGACGCCACTTCGGCGACTTGCATGTCGATAGGGATGAAATGATGATGATAAGGACAACACAACACCCAGTCCCTGAGCGGAGGAAATCTCCGACCCAGCCGGGAATCGAACCCGGGCCGTTAGTTATGACATCCGTCTCGCTGACAACTACCGGGGGCGGACAGGTAAGGGTGATTGAAGCGGATAGTGGTCACTCGTCTTCTCTGCAAATTGAACCACAAAGGCTCAAAAATATTGAGATCTGGTGACTGTGATGACCATGATAGGTACTACACTTCATCCTAGCGCTCATTAAAGCAGTTCTGGACGATGGGACCTCTGTTAACAAGAGCTCTGTCAGTCTGGAGCACAGCATCACCATTTGAGAACAAACATTGTCTCATGGAAAAGCAACTCATCGGCTAAAATGGTCATTAATCCTTAACAGTAATGAACAGTAACGCGACTTTGCATAGTAACCATGGGCAGCCCAAATTCTCACCGAACCCCGCCTTGTTTCACTCTTGGGATGCAAACTCGGTCAGAGATTGGAAAGAGCGTGTAAAATGACTCGCCCTACGAAATGCCGTTCTTCCATCGCTGAATAGTCGTGGTTTTACAACTTCAGCACCAAGTGCTTCTGTTACAGGCACTTGCATCACTGATCAGTGCCTTTGCAGTTCCAGTTCGTCCAGCCACTACCTTCTTATGGAGCTCACTTCGTGTTGTTTTGCTGCCGGCAGAGTTCGCTTGTGTGACGTTCAGTTCTGCTTTGACTTTTGCATCTGTCGTCCTCTTATTTTTCACCACAATCCTCTTCAATGACCATCCGTCACGACCATCAAACACACTTTCATCCACGTTGTGACTTAGCGGATGATGTTTTCCCACTTCCCCAGTATACGGAATTAGTGTCCGGTATGGTGCCTGTTGATATATCGAACACTTCGGTTACCTTAGTTACGGAACCACCCACCATACGATCACCAACATTTTTTCCACGTTCTAATTCACTTAGCTCCCGCGTAATGCACTCACAACTGCAGCGAACGCTCTTCTGACCACGACTGACATCTGCAGCGTATTGAGGGCATTGCACAGGTGCCACCCGTGGGCACATACAGTGGTTCAACCTGCAGGCTTGGTTACCATCTGCAATTATGTTCAGACATGCTTCTCTCGCAGTGTTTCCATGCTTTTGCAGAACGCTTGTACCTACAAAATTTTCATTAGTCTATGGCTGGATAGTCAGAAACCAACAGAACTCACATAATTAGGGTTTTGCGTCTTCAACCGCAAAGATTTTAATTCTTGGCGTCAGAAATTTATCACATTAAGACATTTGTAAAATAACGAGACAGTTGAAGCAGTTTTAAAAGTGAGAGTTCGAATGTTTAAAGAATCGGCGGTGAAGTAAATCATGCTGCTGTAGTGGAACAAGCATGTAAATCATCCCCTATCTTGATAACCCTGAACTAGCTGAGCCTCAGAAATTCCTCGTTCGTTGTAAGTTTAAAGATAATGCAAACAAACCCCCGTTCAGTATGCTCAGCGATTGATCACTGGAAGCTATTCACCCGTTTCACATGTCGTGACGCCACTGGAAACTGATCTACTGATGTAATCAGTTATTCTGGGCCGGCCGGAGTGGCCAAGCGGTTCTACGCGCTACAGTGTGGAATCGCGCGACCGCTACGGTCGCAGGTTCGAATCCTGCCTCGGGCATGGATGTGTGTGTGATGCCCTTAGGTTAGTTAGGTTTAAGTAGTTCTAAGTTCTAGGGGACTGATGACCTCAGCAGTGAAGTCCCATAGTGCTCAGAGCCATTTGAGTTATTCTGGGATGCAATTCACAATTTGTCATGGTGGAGCATTTCAATGCTTTTCAGACCCGTGTGAAATGTTTGACTCAGGTACTTATTGTTTCTAGTCTCATGTTAAGTTTAAGAACATGGACGATTCTGTGTGCACGCTAACACAGTATGGGAACTGGGTGGGCTCGTGGACGTTTTTGTTGATTGGCTTGAGGTTAAAGAAGCGTTGAATCGTTGTAAGAGGTACAGAGGCGAGCGAGTGTGCCGAGGCTTACCCCAGTTCACCACTGCCAGCGCTACGCCATCATAACTTAACATTGGAAGGATTGCACTACAATCTAAGAGTGAAATTAAAAATTAAAATAACTTTTCCAAATTTCGTCAGTGTATGCTTCGGTACATTAATGTTAACATTGTTAGGTCTCAGAAGGATAAACTGAATATGGTAGGCAAAATAAACTATCTTAAGAAAAAAATAAGTAGTGGTGAATAATCTTTCGCTTGAGCCTTGTCCTGCAGTTATCGCAGGGTCGGCATTGTTACAATCGGATTTGGCATGGTTAATTTAAGGGGTGGCCGGATGCCCTTCCTGCTGCCACTCCACACTGCCCGGGCTGGAATCAGTGTACCCCAACTGTATGCGTCTGTAAACCATGAAAAAGTACAAACATGTTTCAAACACTTGTGAGTCCTGTAACTGAGGCGGGATGTAGCGAACAGCCCGGTATTCACCTAGTGGGATGTGGAAAACCGCCTAAAAACCACATCCAGGGTGACAGGTACACCAGCCCACGTCGCTAATCGCCAGGCGCGCCTACAAGAGTCCAGGAAGCAGCGCATTAGCGCTCACGGCTAACCTGGCGGGTCAAGTAGTGCTGAATAATAAAAGCACAAAACTAAAAATTGTTCAGAATGCGCATATCTATGTCACAATTAAAAGTTACAAGCCCCAACTTTATGAGAGTAATACGAGTATTTTGGTTCAAAAATGGTTCAAATGGCTCGGAGCACTACGGGACTTAACTTTTAAGGACATCAGTCCCCTAGAACTTAAAACTACTTAAACCTAACTAACCTATGGACATCACACACACATGCATGCCCGAGGCAGGATTCGAACCTGCGACCGTAGCGGTCACGCGGTTCCAGACTGTAGCTCCTAGAACCGGTCGGCCACCATGGTCAAAATCGGCATTTTTCCGAAAAATTGGAGGCACTAAATATTAGACTCATAAAAATGGAAATTCATATGTAGCCTCAGTTTAACGTAAAAACATTTAATATGTGTCACCAATAATCTATCTCTATTATTTCAAGTTATTTACTAAAAACCAAATTTAGAATGAAAACATCCTGATTCACAATAGATTAAGTATCATTTGCATTTGTAATAGAAAGCTATAATTGCAGCACTCGGTTAAATCCGTGCAATAATACAGCTGTTTGAAGTTTCAAGACTGCATTGTAGATAACTACGGTTACAAGGAATTTTAAAGAGGCAGTTCAGAGGTCCGTTCTATTGTCAGTTCCATTCTAAAAACTCTATCCGCCAAAGTTTAAATGCAGCCGAGCTAAAACTCTTCAGTAATTAAAGAAAACTTAACTCTATTTATACAGAAATTAAGAAGATTGTAAATTGTTAAACTACTGAGCATTTAATTAACACGTGTCTAGAAAGGGGCAATTTAGATATTGCTATCTGTGCCTAGAGCGCCCGTACATAAATAGTCAGAGAGGCTGTGGAAGAGACAGCAGCCGGCCGGTGTGACTGAGTGGTTTTAGGCGCTTCAGTCTGGAAACGCGCTACCGTTACGGTCGCAGGTTCGAATCCTGCCTCGGGCATGGATGTGTGTGATGTCCTTAGGTTAGTTAGGTTTAAGTAGTTCTGAGTTCTAGGGGACTAATGACCTGAGATGTTAAGTCCCATAGTGCTCAGAGCCATTTGAACTATTTTGAAGAGACAGCACCGAGATACCAATCTGTTCACGTCAGTCAAACGCCTGCTTGCGTTGTGCCTTGGATGACGTCAGAGCTGGGCACTGTTGAATGCCTTTTTGGTAAAAGTAGGAAGTGAACTCGCGAGGACTGTACACTGTGCTGGATCGCTTACAGGGTGATAGACCATTTTACTTGGAACTTCCGTAGAGGTTGCCTCTGAACTGTTAACACTACTGTTTGCGATATAGATATTATTATTATTAAGGATATTATTATATTTTGTGTGTGTGAACTTTTACACAAAATGTCAAAACTCAAAGCTTTTACTTATAGTCACAGTTGCTGATCCCGCTGAGTGAATAACAGATAGGAACATTCTCTTTAGGCGAGTAAAGTGTAATGGAAATTATGGTAGTATGTTCTCCATCGCTTTCTCGCTGACCGCAAAACAGTTTTCAAGCTTTTGCAGACGGCGAAGGATGATGTAGAGCACGCACGAATAATTTGTGTGTTTTCATGACTACATAACGAAACATCGACCATCTGGTTAATACCCCCGACCCACAATCGGGGTAACAAGTTCCAGGTGTGAAATGGAATCCTCGAATTGTAGTATGGAAGGAATTGGGATATTACCGAACGACCGACTGTTAGTATTGCCATCTGTGGATTCAATGGTGGTTACACGATGAAATCTCGACAATACACTTTCACATTAGTTTGTTCTCCAAGTGATACAAGATACAGCCTACGTAGGGGAATGGTGATTGCTTAAGACTAAGACGCAATTCAGTTCATGTCAGACTCCGCCTCCACCTTACATCACACAAATGCACTAGTGATCAAAACTTAAGGACGAATGTAACATCAGTACGTTATGTCGCTTTCAACTAAGATAGCGCGATTAAACTTGGACCTTAAGTAGAAAGATCTGCTGCAGTGTTATACAGAAGATAATTGAGAGAATGAGAAGAACAGAAATGGCAGTTTTATTCAAAGACAATAATTGCACTGAAGTCACCAAGATTCTTTGTGGTCCCTTGGACATTACAAAAAGTGGGTCATGGTTCTCAATATCTGCATTTACATCTACATGAGTACCCCACATTTCACAGTAAAGTGTCCGACGGAGTGATAATCGAATCTACTTCAGGCTATATCGCTAACGTTCAGTATCGAACAGCGCGCGGGCAAAAAGAAAACTTAAATCTTTCCGTGCGAGCTCTCATTTCTCTCATTTTATTATGATGATTGTTCTTGCCTATATAGATGCGTGCCAACAAAATATTTTTACGCTCTGAGGACAAAGTTGGAGATTGAAATTTCATCAGAAGATCCTGCCGCAACGAATACCGCTTTCTCTATAACGATTGCCACCCCAATTCGCGTACCATATCCGTTGCATTCTGTCCCCTATTTTGTGACAGCACAAAACGAGCTGCCCTTCTCTGAACTTTTTCGATATCCTCTGCCGATCCTATCTGATGCGGATCCCACACCGCACAGCAATACTGCAGAAGAGGGAGGACAAACGTAGTGTAAGCAGTCCCATCGGTAGACCTGTTGCATATTTTTTTTTCAATGTTCTACCAATAAATCACAGTCTTTGCCTTCCTTCCCCCCCCCCCCCCCCCCCTCCAGCATTATCTATGTAATCGTTCCAAACTAAGCTATTCGTAAATGTAATCACTAAGTATTTAGTTGAGTTTAGAGTCTATAGATTTGTGTGATAGTTAGTTTACCGAAATTTAGCTGATTCATTTTGATACTCGTGTGGATGAATTCACACTTTTCATCGCTTAGTCAGTGGCCACTTCTCGCACCATTAAGATACCGTGTCTGAATCGTTTTGCAATTTATTTTGATCATCTCATGACTTTATAAGACGATAAATGACGGCATCATCTGCAAACGATCTGGGAGGGCTGTTCATATTCTCTCCTAAATCGTTTATGTAGATCTGGAACATCAGAGAACCTATGAAACTTCCTTGGGGAATACTAAATATTGCTTCTGTTTTACTCGACACTTTCCGTCAATTACTATGAACTATGATGTTTCTGACAGGAAATCAGGAATCGAGTCACACAACGGAAACGATACTCCATAGGCATTCAATTTGATTAGAAGTCACTTCTGAAGAACTGTGTGAAAAGCCTTCTGTAAATCTGAAAGTAAAGAATCTGTTTGCGATCCCCTGCCGATAACACACATTACTTCATGAGAATAAAGAGCTAGTTGTGTGTGTGAGAGTGTGTGATCGTCACAGACGGCAGTGTATGCCCTGAAACCTGCTTCCAGCTGACTACAAAGTTGGGAAGGAGTTCTTGTGGCAGAGCGTTCCATTCGTCCACCACAGCAGTCGACAACTGCTGGATGGTCTCTGGTGCATGTGGACCTGCTGCAATACGCCTCCCCAGCGCATCCTACACGTGTTCAATGGGATTAAGTCGGGCGTACTGATAGGGCAGTCCGTTTGCCTATTATCCTGTCATCCGAAGAGCTCCTCCACCTGTGCTGTTCGGTGCGGTCACGCATTGTCATCCACTGAATTGAAGTCAGGGCTGAATGCACATGAAAAACACGTATGGGAAGGAGAACAGTGTCTCCAGCGTCTCAATAGCGTTGACTGGTTCCCCCACCTGGATAATCAAAACGCTCAGGTTCGACAATGAAGGACGTATTCTCGTGTGGCGAGAGGTGAGAACACGCAGTGCAGCCAGAAACATGGAGGGATGGAACGCCTGACCACAAGAACTGGTTACCAACCTCGTGGCCAGCATGGGAACACGTTGCAGAGCATGTGTTGGTGACAGCATTGGGGGAGATTCAGCGATGACAGCAGAGGTGGGCATGACGCTGAGGGAGTGACAGGAAGATGGGGAAGTGGTCACTACCACGCAGGTCGTCATGTGTTCTGCAGTGAATAGATGGGAGAAGGCCAGAACTGCAAACCGAGAGATCAATGGCCGAATATGTGCCATGTGCCATACTGAAATGTGTGGGGACACCTATATTTAAGAGGCAGATGTCGACTTGTGACAGTAAATTTTCGACCTCCCTACCTCGGCCAGTAAGCATGGCGCTACCCCAGAAGGGGGTATGCACGTTAAAATCTCCCAAAAGTAGGAAAGGTTTAGGGAGTTGATCAAACAGTGCAGCCAATACGTTCAGGGGTACTGCAGCATCTGGAGGAAGATATACATTGCAGACAGTTATTTCCTGTGTCGTCCTTATCCTGACAGCCACAGCTTGAAGAGGAGTGTGAAGGGGCACAGGTTCACCACACACTGAGTTCAGGACATAGACCCAAATTCCACCTGACTATTACAGTCGCTACAGTTCCTATAATATCCCTTATAGCCACAGAGGGCAGGGGTCCGCATAGCCGGTTTCCTGGAGGACAATACAGAAAGCCCTTGGGTCACTGCCATAGCTCACCAAGGTAGTGGAAAAAACCACCGCAATTCCACTGGAGGATTACGTGATCGTGAGACTGAGAAATCATGAAACACTCAGTGAGGCAGTCTACCTGCTGCCACCATATGAGTACCTCTGCGATCGACACCCATTGTGTGTGAGGGCCCAGCGAGATCTAGGTCCTCAGCGAACGCCAGAATCTCCGCCTCATTCTCAGATGCAGAGCTTGTAGGTAGTGGTGGTGTGGGTGCCACCGCAGTGCCTTGATTCTTGGGGGTCTTTTCCTTTTTAAGATTCTCTCGCTGCTTCTTCGGTTTGTCCAGCTGAGAGGGCTTCACTGATTCATTCTCAGGGACTGATTAGGACTGTGAATCCCTACGCCAGCTACCTGTGGTTTCTTCAGCCTCTGGCGGGTGTCAGATTTGCCACTGGTAGGAACCTGGGAAGGGAGTGATCCAAGGGATCCCTTACTGGCGAGAGGAGCCAAAGAAGACTTACACTTCTCTGGCTGAGAAGAGGGGACTGACGTTCCCGATGGTTGGGAGGGGGTGGGGGGGGGGGGGGGGTGTTCCTCCTGAACAAGGTTGTGCATGAGCAACAGGGATCAATGTGGCCCCCCCCCCCCACCATCAAGGGGGCAGGTGGAGTCTGTCGGCTCTGCGAGCCAACTGTACACGGCGGAACAGAAGAAGGTAGAACAGTTGTCATAGCAGTGGAGTAGGTTGACGTGATACGCAAAGAATGTAGCCACTCATATTTTCTCTTAACCTCAGTGTAGGTCAGTCGGTCCAGGGTCGTGTATTACATTATTTTTCTTTCTTTCTGGAGAATCCTGCAGTCTGGCGAGCAAGGCGAATGTTGCTCTCCGCACTTGACACAGATGGGAGGTGGTGCACAGGGAGTATTGGGATGTGAAGGACATCCACAATCCCGACACGTGACGTTGGAAGTACGGTGGGAAGACATGTAGCCAAACTTCCAGCACTTAAAGCACCACATGGGGGGAGGGATATATGACTTTACGTGACAGCGGTAGACCATCACTTGACCTTCTCGGGTAATGTGTCACCCTTGAAGGCCAAGGTGAAGGCACCGGTGGCAACCTGGTTATCCCTCAGACGCTGGTGGATGCGCCGGACGAAATGGACACCTCACCACTCTAAATTGGCGCGCAGCTCATTGTCAGACTGAAAAAGAAGGTCCCTGTGAAATATGATACCTTGGACCACATTTAAGATCTTATGGGGCTTGATGGAAACAGAAACATCCCCCAGCTTGTCACAGACGAAAAGTGTCCATGACTGGGCAGAAGATGCTGTTTTGATCAAGACCGACCCTGACTGCATTTTGGACAAGCCCTCCACCTAAACTTGTCCTCTAAATGCTCCACAAAGATTCCCTATCAACTCTCGTACATACGAGGTACCGGGGTGAATAAGCTTCACTGCCATCCTTAGCCTGGCATTCCTCCCATGGTGTTGCCACAGGGGGGGGGGGGGGGGGAAGAGGGAGGGGGGAACGATTTCGGGTCTTATTTCTTAGCATTGAAGTTAGACCTTGACTGCTTAGAAACTGGTGGTGTTTGACCACAAGAGATGACATACTATGCTTCATGGCGTGTCATCTGCCCTAATGGCATCCACTCCAACCAGGGGCCCTCCCCACAGGTGCCACCCAGCCACAGCAAAGGCCACCTGGCAGGATGGCCATTGCCAGGAGTCCCGATGCCCCAGGGTGATGGACATCTCCTTGGCATACGTGGGGAGTTAACGGCGCAGGCATCAGCAGAGTGATCTCTGTGTGGTCAGGGGGCTACAACCAACAGGGTACATGGTGGCCCCACCACAATGGACTGGCTATCATGCTGGTATCAGGCGCAAACGAGCTAAGAAGTCCATTGTCGTCGACAGCACAGAGAGTGATATTGCACAGAGGATGGAGGAAAACACACCCTGGAGGGTGGCCTCGTCCAACAGCTGGAGAATGAGCGGAAGTGCAGATCCACGTCGACGAAGGATGCGAGATGTCTCATCTCATGATGCACTCTCTTCGGGAAAATTTTGAAAAATGGGGGTCAAACCCTACAGGGGACCAGGACGTAAAGGCCGAAACGCGCGAGACTCAAGAGCTATGAGCACTTCTTCATCTTCGATACTACGAAACAAATCTCTTCTACCGCGTGCTCCTTACTTTCCATATTTTGAGAGGTGGTAGAATAGACCAAATGAAGAAAAAGAAAATCCCTTAAACATGTGCTGTTAAATGCATACCTTAGTAACTAGGTGCATTTGTTCAGTAAAAGAGGTGTACTTTACAGTAATGAAGATGAAGACGTACTCTTAGCTCTTAAGGTTTGTGTTTTGGAGGCCATGTTTACTGGACATTTTCGCTTCGAATGATCGTTCCTGTTATACCTGAATACTACCATTCCTTCTTGGATACACTGAATATTACTAAACGGCTAAAAGGGTGACCTGATTACCCAGGCCCGGTTGCATGTTGCCTATCTAATGGCTTCCAAGGCCAACAAAAATTTGGTTTATGGTATATCATATAACTATTGATGGAATTTAAGAAATTAAAGTTTCGTCATAATCTAGTCTTTGACAGACACAATCTTATGTTAAATGTTTGTCACAATAAGTCAAGCAATAAAGTTATAAACCGTATTATTTCTTGAGCTAGCAAATTACCAAGAGTGTAGCCACCTACTATTTGAAAACAACAGCATGTGGCTACTTCCGACAAACTCTATACATAACTAACTTAGCGCCCGCTGATTCACCCACGTAGAATGTATGGCCTCCAGATATTTCTTTTGTTTTTATTTAATCGAATTTTTATGTTATTCACAAATTGCAACACCTTCTAAGCTTCTCACGCTAATTAAGACTACATAAGCAAGGTCTTCTTCCAAATGTACTTCTGACCAAAAAGCGATTCTGGTAACTGGAGTCCAGTCTTTGCCTTTTACGTTCTTATGGAGAAATTTCCATAGCAACTTTCATCCCTAAACAAATATTTTTCTATATCTAACAGAGAAGTGAAATACCAATTTTCATAAATTTAACTTCAAAATTTAATTACTTACTTTTGAAAAAGATTTTACTAACTATTTTGCCCCCTGAGTGGCTGAATTTCCAAAAATGCTGAACCATATATATTTTTTACTTTCTGACTGAGAAACCAAATTCCAGTTTTCGTCTGTCCAACTTGAAAATTCCCTTAATTGCGATATACTTTCAAAAAGTCTGTCATCCCCAATTTCATCTCCTTAGGAGTCGAATTTCGGACAATCCCTTCTTAAATGCTACCTACACTATAAGATCCGCACCCTCTCCAACCTTCAAGTTTATATCCGTAGCGGTTTGGGCTGGGCAATGATGAGTCAGTGAATGAGTCTGACCCTGTTTTACCCCATTACGTGTTGAATTTTCGAAAGCTGCAAAACACGTATTTTTTCATCTTCAACCGAGAAACTAAACAACAATTTTCAAAGATTTAGCTTTACAAATGCTTTTGCAATGAAATATTTTTATAAAACTTTGCACCCCCTATTTCACCCGCTTAGGGATTGAGTTTTCAAAAACAGTGGCATGAAAATGTTTTATTTTTAGCCGAGAAGCCAAATATAAATTTTCATACATTTACCTACAAAAATGCTTACACAATGAAATATTTCCACAAAAACTTTCATTCCTCGTTTCACCCACAACGGGGTTTAAGTCCCAAAAAGAGTGAAACAAGTATTTTTTATTTCTAACTGAGAAACAAAATTAAAAATTTCGTGGTTTTAGCTTTCAAAATGCTTCCATAATAAAATATTTTCATAAAAATATCTTACCCCTATTTCACCACCTTAGGGGTTCAGTTTCCAAAAACATTTAAACAAGTATTTTTTAATTTGTAACTGAGAAATCAAATACCAACGTCCATAGATGTAGGTTTGAAAATACTTTGGTAGTTTTTTAATACTGGTATATTTTCAAAAAAGCTTTCACCCATTATTTGACCCCCTTGGGGTTAAATTTCCAAAAATGCTGAAATATGGGCTTCTTTATTTTTCGACCGAGAAACCAATTTTCGAAAGTCTAGCTGTAAAACTGCCTTAATAGCGACATTTTTTAAAAAAAACATTCTTCCCCTATTTCACTTCTTAGAGTTGGAATTTTGAAAACTTCCTTCTTAAACGACCCTAACTGTATATGATCCACTCCTTCTCTTAACTTCGAGTTTCTGTCCTTAGTAGTTTGGGTTGGGCAATGATAAATCAATCAGTCAACCAGCCAATTGCCTTTTATATATGGTGATTACCTGAGTACCGAACGTTGCCCCTGGAAACATATTTATTTCAGTCTTCAGATAGCCAGTGACGTCCTTTCCCTTTCCTGTGCACACGTCCCCCTTCACCCCCCTCGCTCTGTCCATTCCTTCTCTCCCTGCCCCTCTTTGCACTCTGTCTCTCTGTCCATCTCTTCCTGCTCCTCTCTCCGTCCAGCTCCTCCACACCATTACATCCATCTCCTCCTCCCTCCTCTAACTCCATAACTCCATCTCTGCCACTCATCTCTTTCTGTCCATCTATTCCTCCCCCTTTCTCTTTCTGTCTCCTCCAGCCCTCTCTCCCTGTTCATCTCCTCCTCTTACCTTCCTCTGTTCATTTCTTCCTCACCTCTCTCTGTCCACCTCCTCCTCTCCACTTTGTCCACCTCCTCTTTCTCTTTTGCTGCTTGAGCATCAGTTCCTCGCCATTTCTCTCTCCTCACTATCATGTTCACCCACGTTGGAAGCTGATGGTTCTCCCCACAGGATTTGTTTCTGGATCTTAATTAATATGTATACCAAATTTAGTTGAAATCTTTCTAAGGGTTTAGGATGAGCTTTTTACTCGTGGTTTCGCCCGCGTAGGCATATTTAAAAAATACTTAACATAAGTCACGCGTATTTGTAAACATATTTCACCTATATCTCTAGCAAATTTTACCCTGCAGTTTCATGTTTGTCCAGCTCAATATTTATGACGTATTCCTGAACTGGGCGCTGCACAATTACATAATTTTGCAGGTACGTGCAGTGATATATGTGGCTACTGCCAGGGAAATGTATTGTGGATAGTGTTAGTGGTAAATAAGTAACAAATTAGAACGTCATGTGTGAAGCGGCAGTTTTTGACGCTTCTCAGTTTTTACGACGTCATATTTCCTGAACTATATGTCGTCAAATTACATAATTTTGCTGGTACATTTAGTGGTATTTGTGAATACTGTCCGTAAATTGTGTCGTGAATAGTTTGGTGATAAAACAGTAACAAATTCGAAATTGTCCTTTGTGCGGCAGTTTTACTGCATGAAGGGCGAAAATGTAGTAATTGATAAACGATTTTTCTTTCACTATTAACAAAGAATTTCTTAAAGGTTTGAAATTGTTGTTGCCGCGCGGGATTAGCCGAGCGGTCTAAGGCGCTGCAGTCATGGGCTATGCGGCTGGTCCCGGCGGAGGTTCGCGCCCTCCCTCGGGCATGGGCGTGTGTGTTTGTCCTTAGGATAATTTAGGTTAAATAGTGTGTAAGCTTAGGGACTCATAACCTTAGCAGTTAAGTCCCATAAGATTTCTCACACATCTGAACATTTTTTTAAAACTATTGTTAAAGCGTGTTACAAGTCACTAAGTGCTCTCATTCTCAAATATTGGGAGACTAAAGTATGGCTATTTGCACGTTGTTGGTAATACTGTTTCTTCAACCTCAACCCCACCGCTTTGATAGTCATGTGTTTCTTACCTTCAAAGCAATTCTTTTTAGACAGTATGTGATACGTGTACCAAGTTTGGTTGAAATCAGTGCAGTGTCTTAGGAGGAGATCTAATACATACATACATCCTTCTCCTGCACAGGCCATGAAGGCCCAAAGGTACCGACCGGGCGCCGTGTCATCCTCAGCCCACAGGCGTCACTGGATGTGGATATGGAGGGGCATGTGGTCAGCACACTGCTCTCACGGCCGTATGTCAGTTTACGAGACCGGAGCCGCTACTTCTCAATCAAGTAGCTCCTCAGTTTGCCTCACAAGGGCTGAGTGCACCCCGCTTGCCAACAGCGCTCGACAGACCTGATGGTCACCCGTCCATGTGCTAGCCCAGCCCGACAGCGCTTAACTTCGGTAATCTCACGGGAACCGGTGTTACCAGTGCGGCAAGGCCGTTGACTCATACATCCATACATTTTTATAAATAGATTTGAAGTCTTTACGAAATTTTTTTCTCGTTTATAACTTTCACAAAAAATGAAAGGAAAAAGGTCGTCGCTTACTACACTTTAGCTTTTGATGCAACAAAATTTCAGCATCGCACATGACCTTTTGATTTATTACTTATTTACTGCTAACTCTATTTGCAACACATTTTGCAGACATCATTAATATACAACACTAAATGTAGCTGCAAATCTATTTCATTGTACGACACACATTTCTGGAGATATGACGTCAGAAACGTTTACATGGGTTAAAACAAGCTTTTTTTTTAGAACAGGGGCAAATTACCGAGTCTATATTCATCTAATCTTTAATAATGAAAACACTTAGCGACATCTAAAAAACTTTAAACATAACTTCATTATATTATTCTTAAACAATAACTTTGCCAAGAACCCTAGTAATTCCTCATTACTAGCAATCTTGGCAAACTTGATTCCATAAGAATAATATATCCTTCAGATGGCTCCCAACGACTGACGCAATGTCAAACATATATAATAATTTCATTAATCTATGCACGAATAATCCCAAACTAATAACAAGAATTCGATTAGGGCTTTGCGCCTTCAGCTATAAGGATTTTACATACGTAACGTGAAATATTTGACATATTAATTCATTTGTAAAGTAATCAACTGTTTTATGCATGAAGCTGTTTTATACATGGGAATTCGTTTCTTTATAGAATCGTAGGAGAGTGGGAAGGGGTTTCTGGTGACTTTACAAAGAACTTATTATTCGGACAGTTGTACAGCTTGAAAAATAGCCTCGTGAGAGATTAAATGTGCTTCTTGCAGAGCTGACTGTCAAACATGATACGAAACGAAGACACAAAGGTAGAAAGGAGACACCTTGTCCTAATACTTCCGGAATGAGAGGACGTGGCCGAGATACGATATTATTCGCTAACGTCTCCGATGATGTCTCCAGCATTTGGGACGAATAGTTTACATACCGATCATTCTTTTCAATCAGAAAGTCTTAACTGGAGTAAGCACCGGCCATGAAAACCTACTATGGATTAAGTTTTTCTGCATCCATCCTTGCGAATGATGGTCTGCGTGTCTTCGGTAGTTTACTTACGTAATAAAATAAAACTCCTGCATGCTTCGTTTTGATGTTATTTTATTATATTGCAACCAGTTTCAGTGATTCAGTACAGCAGCTTCAGACCTTAACTGACTCCAAGACGTTGAACTCCAATCGTATACACAATCCTATCAGTGACCACCATCTATGAACTGGCTTCCGAAGAATATCATAAAAGCGATGTTGTGACAGCAGCCATCAACTACCAACTGAGTCAGATGATGGTTGCAGACACAACATCGCTTTCATAGTATTCTTCGGAAGCCAGTTCATAGATGTTGACCACTGACGGGATCGTATATACGATAGGAGTTGAACTCCTAACTCAGTTAAGGCTGGAAGATGGTGTACTGACACAAAGAAACAAGCTGCATTATAATAAAGTAACGTCAATACGACGGCTGCAGGAGTTTCATTTTACTACGTACGTTGCATTAGTTTGACATTTCTTCAAAACCCTGATTCTCAGAGACAGGACGCTGGCTTAATAGGAAAAAGAGGGGGTAGGCAATCGTTCTTGTTGAACAAACCATTTAAAACGTTCGCCTTAATCAGTATCACAGAAGACGTAGGTCTCGATCGGCAGCCGGAGGTTTCGATGAAAGGCGGAAGTCTTCATTGACGTCCCGATGATACACAATATTTTCGTGTGAGGATGGATTGCGGCCCATAATTTAGACGCAAGTGTTGAGCTTATTGCTAGTACTATTAAGAGAGCTGATACCTGACACCGGTGTCACGCCTGTTCTCGTGCGACGTTGCAGATGTTTCTGACGTTAGCGCAGATGCGTGCGTTTTTGAGCTTGCTGATGTGGCCGCTTCTATACGGTCCTCTTGAAGGAAACAGAACGAGGGTGTTCATAGGTAAGTCACTAGAAACGATGTCGCGGAGACAGCTGTTAAAATCCCCGACCGGTAAGCGAGATTCAGATTTTCTGTGATTTCCCTAAATCGCTTAAGGCAATGCTGAGATCGTTCTATTGAAAGGGCATGGCCGATTACCATCCTAATTCCTGACTAACCTCGTCGTCGGGGCGTTGAACCCTAAGTTTCTTCCTTTCTTTTTGTCGCAGGAAGGGCTGTCGCAGCGCAGGACGGATATTGTGGAGGGTTTCCTCACTGAGTGCCGTTTGCGTAGTCAGTTCACTTCCCTGCAGATACGTTTACTCAGGTTTGCACAGCCTGAGCGACAGACGTCCCAATCAGTAAACAGTTGCAAGACGACAAGCACGGAAAATTTCTACATCTGTCGTCCTTCAGCATACAGAAGTAGAGCGATACGTCAGGACGGATCGTAATGTTCCTAGCAAGATAGTGTTCAGCAATTTCATATAGGAGATGCAGTTAGACGAATACTATATTTCCTGAGTCACTGGCGTTTTTATAGAGGAGGCTACGTCCGCTCATGGTGACATGGAACAACCAGGTCACAGTATGGCGAAACTGTACATGCCATTTGTGAGAACAACTTTCAGTAGCGCTTTTGTATAAATTTTAAAATAAAAAGGCCGTCTCTTTTGCAAGTATTTATTCTAAAATTTTAAAATAAATATCTGCAACAAAGGGTGTCTATTTACTTGAAAACTGGATTACTGATACTGCTCCGGTCCAGAAATGGAGTGGAGAAACATATACACTGCAGCGCCAAAGATACTGTGGTATGTGCATTCAAATATACTGATATGTAAACATGCAGAATACGACACTGCGGAAGGAAACGCCTATATAAGACAACAAGTGTCTGGTGCAGTTGTTAGATCGGTTACTGCTTCTACAATGACAGGTTATCAAGATTTAAATGAGTTTGAGAGTGGTGTTGTAGTCGGCGCACGAGCGATGGGACACAGCATCTTCGAGATAGCGATGACGTGGGGATTTCCCCGTACGACCATTTCACGAGTGCACCATGAAATGGTAGTGGAATGTAGTGGAATGTAGTCGAATTAAGTCGGGTGATGCTGAGGGAATTAGATTAGAAAATAAGACGCTTAAAGTAGTAAATGAGTTTTGCTATTTGGGGAGCAAAATAACTGATGATGATCGAAGTAGAGAGGATATAAATGTAGACTGGCAATGGCAAGGAAAGCGTTTCTGAAGAAGAGAAATTTGTTAACATCGAGTATAGATTTAAGTGTCAGGAAGTCGTTTCTGAAAGTATTTGAATGGAGTGTAGCCATGTATGGAAGTGAAACATGGGCGATAAATAGTTTGGACAAGAAGAGGATGTGGTGGTACAGAAGAATGCTGAAAATTAGATGGGTAGATCACATAACTAATGAGGAGGTATTGAATAGAATTGGGGAGAAGAGGAGTTTGTGGCACAAATTGGCAAGAAGAAGGGACCGGTTGCTAGGACATGTTCTGAGGCATCAAGGGATCACAAATTTAGCAAAAATGGCTCTGAGCACTATGGGACTTAACATCTGTGGTCATCAGTCCCCTAGAACTTAGAACTACTTAAACCTAACTAACCTAAGGACGTCACACGCATCCATGCCCGAGGCAGGATTCGAACCTGCGACCGTAGCAGTCGCGCGGTTCCGGAGCGAGCGCCTTAACCGCGAGACCACCGCGGCCGGCACACAAATTTAGCATTGGAGGGCAGCGTGGAGGGTAAAAATCGCAGAGGGAGACCAAGAAATGAATACACTAAGCAGATTCAGAAGAATGTAGGTTGCAGTAAGTACTGGGAGATGAAGAAGGCCTGCACAGGTTAGAGTGGCATGGAGAGCTGCATCAAACCAATCTCAGGACTGAAGACCACCACAACAACAACAACCATGAAAATCAAGAATCCCGTAAAACATCAAATCTCCGACATCGATGCGGCTGAAGAAAGATCCTGCAAGAACGGGACCAACGACGATCGAAGAGAATCGTTCAACGTGACGAAAGTGCAACCCTTCCCCAAATTGCTGCAGATTTCACTGCTGGGCCGTCAACAAGTGTCAGGGTGTAAACCATTCAACGAAACGTAATAGATATGGGCTTCTGGAGCAGAAGGCCCATTCGTGTACCTTACATGACTGCAAGACACAAAACTTTGCATCTTGCCTGGGCCCAAAACCGACATTGGACAATTGCCTAGTCGGACGAGTCTCGTTTAAAATTGTATCGAGCGGATGGACATGTACGGGTATGGAGACAACCTCATAAATCCATGAACCCTGCACCAGGGGAGTGTTCAAGCTGGTGGAGGCTCTATAATGGTGTGGGGCGTGTATAGTCGGAGTGATGTTGGACCTCTGATACGTCTAGGTACGACTCTGGCAGGTTATAGGTGCGTAAACATCATGTCTGATCACCTTCATTCACTCATGTCCATTGTGCATTCTGACTGACTGAGCAATTCCAGCAGGACAATGCGACATCCCACATGTCCAGAATTGCTGCAGACCGACTCCAGGAACACTCTTCTGAATTTAAACACTTCCGCTGGTCACCAAACTGCCCAGACATGAACATTATTGAGCATATCTGGGATGCCTTGCAACGTGCTCTAGCCCTTCGTACTCTTACGGATTTATGGACAGCCCTGCAGGATTCATGGTGTCAGTTCCCTCCAACACTACTTCAGACATCAGTCGAGTCCATGCCACGACGTGTTGCAGCACTTTTGCGTGCTCGCGGGGGCCCTACACGATGTTAGGCAGGTGTACCAGTTTCTTTTGCTCTTCAGTGTATTAGTGTTTTTATAAACCTGTTGTGCCCTGGGATAAAAAATTAGCGAATCGATGGTGCATTACTTTGCTACTCTACTCGAATCTTGGTTAATTATAGGCTCCATAGATCATTTACACGATTTCTATCGATATCTACGTGCCTCTTTTAAACTTATTTATTGACCATTCGATTACACCATACAGCCAGCTTATTTTTACATAAAACATAATACACTCCTGGAAATTGAAATAAGAACACCGTGAATTCATTGTCCCAGGAAGGAGAAACTTTATTGACACATTCCTGGGGTCAGATACATCACATGATCACACTGACAGAACCACAGGCACATAGACACAGGCAACAGAGCATGCACAATGTCGGCACTAGTACAGTGTATATCCACCTTTCGCAGCAATGCAGGCTGCTATTCTCCCATGGAG
Source organism: Schistocerca piceifrons (assembly GCF_021461385.2). NCBI lineage: Eukaryota > Metazoa > Arthropoda > Insecta > Orthoptera > Acrididae > Schistocerca > Schistocerca piceifrons. The sequence goes on along the minus strand of NC_060145.1, from coordinate 321,245,656 downwards.
ACGATCGTAGAGATGCTGGATGTAGTCCTGTGGAACGGCTTGCCATGCCATTTCCACCTGGCGCCTCAGTTGGACCAGCGTTCGTGCTGGACGTGCAGACCGCGTGAGACGACGCTTCATCCAGTCCCAAACATGCTCAATGGGGGACAGATCCGGAGATCTTGCTGGCCAGAGTAGTTGACTTACACCTTCTAGAGCACGTTGGGTGGCACGGGATACATGCGGACGTGCATTGTCCTGTTGGAACAGCAAGTTCCCTTGCCGGTCTAGGAATGGTAGAACGATGGGTTCGATGACGGTTTGGATGTACCGTGCACTATTCAGTGTCCCCTCGACGATCACCAGTGGTGTACGGCCAGTGTAGGAGATCGCTCCCCACACCATGATGCCGGGTGTTGGCCCTGTGTGCCTCGGTCGTATGCAGTCCTGATTGTGGCGCTCACCTGCACGGCGCCAAACACGCATACGACCATCATTGGCACCAAGGCAGAAGCGACTCTCATCGCTGAAGACGACACGTCTCCATTCGTCCCTCCATTCACGCCTGTCGCGACACCACTGGAGGCGGGCTGCACGATGTTGGGGCGCGAGCGGAAGACGGCCTAACTGTGTGCGGGACCGTAGCCCAGCTTCATGGAGACGGTTGCGAATGGTCCTCGCCGATACCCCAGGAGCAACAGTGTCCCTACTTTGCTGGGAAGTGGCGGTGCGGTCCCCTACGGCACTGCGTAGGATCCTACGGTCTTGGCGTGCATCCGTGCGTCGCTGCCTTCCGGTCCCAGGTCGACGGGCACGTGCACCTTCCGCCGACCACTGGCGACAACATCGATGTACTGTGGAGACCTCACGCCCCACGTGTTGAGCAATTCGGCGGTACGTCCACCCGGCCTCCCGCATGCCCACTATACGCCCTCGCTCAAAGTCCGTCAACTGCACATACGGTTCACGTCCACGCTGTCGCGGCATGCTACCACTGTTAAAGACTGCGATGGAGCTCCGTATGCCACGGCAAACTGGCTGACACTGACGGCGGCGGTGCGCAAATGCTGCGCAGCTAGCGCCATTCGACGGCCAACACCGCGGTTCCTGGTGTGTCCGCTGTGCCGTGCGTGTGATCATTGCTTGTACAGCCCTCTCGCAGTGTCCGGAGCAAGTATGGTGGGTTCTTTTTTCCATTTCCAGGAGTGTATATACGTGTATTGATACATCATTACTGTTACAATATTTGTCTGTTTTATTGCTCGCACGCACACGTGTGAGCACGCACATGCGTGCGCACACACGTACGTGCGCGCACGCACACATGCAGATGCATACTTACTCGCACGCACACACACACACACACACACACACACACACACACACACACACACACAGTAGCTTTATTTACGTAGTTATAAATACCCCAACGTAGGGTAATCATTATAACTTCAAATGTTATAGCTTTAATCGACTGCCTACGACATGTTAGTCTTAGATGCGGATACCCACGGCAACTGTTAATCTGTACATCATACTGAAATGTTTGTGATCCCGTGCTGCTAACAAAGCGGACACACAGGTTGACAACGGATGTCAAAGCTCCACAAGTTCTCGTAAAAGGTCTGTAGTACTTCCATATAGCCTGGGGCACCCAAAGAAAGATGACATACGTCCTCTTCTTCTTGACTTGAACGGAAAAGTCTCTTGCATGTGCAGCCTGTGAAGGTGTTTATGGAAACATTCGTAGTTTAATTTGAGTCTGGCTATAAGAGAGACGATGTCTCCAGACATTGAATGTGTATGTGATTTCTAGGAATAGGGGACCAACGGTTGAAGTACTGTATACTTTTTGATCTTCTGTCTAGCTGTTTCTTCTCATTCTTGTTGCCAGTCTTCTACCATGAATCTGTATAGCACATATCGGTAATCCGTACTTGGGACTGCAGTCCCAGAGCTGTGGTTTGTCACAGCAGCTTCTTGGGCTAAGTGGTCGACAAATTCGTTACCAGTCATCCCACAGAGTGATTTCACCGATGTGAAAGTAACGGACTGGCCATCTCACAGCGACTACAAACATCGATAATCATGTGTATAGTACAGTTTTCAGTCAAACAGGGGCTAAAATTTATATGTACTATTAGAGCATTTAAAGATCCACTGAGGAAGAAGTATACAGATTCTGTAAATTACGAACAGAAACTTAGTGCTTCTGGTACAGTAACACTTTCTGCAGTCATAATGCATGCCCACCCCAGACTTCGGCACTTCCGACAAGGTCACTGATTTAGGAGTCGTCAGTACAGGTATACATTGCTTCCGAAAACTGCCTTAAAACTTGCGGCACAGTTTTGTTGTTAATGCGGTCCTCGTGCTCAAAGGTAATGCTAACTAAAACGTTCACCTGAGACAATGATGATGGGAATGGGACGCTAAGACTTTACAAACCAGGTACCCTAACCATATTATCTTCCTTGAAATCTCCAGGGTGTCTACATACACTGGGGCTAGCGGAGGAAGAGTTATAGTGATCCAGAAATCTACAATTAACTACTGTTTGGTTACGTTTGAGATGATAGATTTCAGACGGTTTCGTGTCGATGGATGGATTTGTAAATTGAGAATTCACAATTAGTGATAGGTTTTCTTCTTATAATTCGGCTAGATATATTTTCGGTATCCACGTGGCAGACGTGAGATGACTTGTCAACAAATGTAATATTTTGTACGCTGTAACGCGGCAACGGAATCACTGTCGACTGAGATCCTACTTATGTTGTAGAGACCTAAAGAAAAAAAGGAAGCCTAAGGTTTATAACATTAGGTCAACGATGTAGTCACTAGTCAAGGAGCATGATCTCGGACTGAGGAAGGAAATCGGCCACAACCTTTCGAAGGAAGCATTCCGATACTCACCTTAAGCGATGAAGGGAAATCACGAAAAACCTTGATCAGGACGACCGGTGGGAGATTTGAACAGACGTCCTCCCGAATATGAGTCCGGTGTCTACTCATTATGCCACCTCACTCCGGTTTACAGAGAACTTACAAACACAAAATACTAATTAGTTGTCCTTGTGAACGTTTCTAGTATCATAGAAGAAAACCAACTCTCTCTCTGTCTAAAACAAACTTTATTTCTATTGTAGTAAAGAGGACTGAAACATTAATAGGTGTAGAAAATTATAGTATTTTGATTTATATGAATTATTGTGTAACAAGATGTGTGTGTTACGGCTTCCTTAAATATTGATTTATCCATCATTCTTAAATATTGCCTTATCCACTATACTGTGCTACACCTACTTTGCAAAATAATTAAGGGGCTTATCGAAAGAAAAAAAGAAAGAGACGAAGAGAGAGATAGAGAGAGAGAGAGAGAGAGAGAGAGAGAGAGAGAGAGAGAGAGAGAGAGAGCGGGAGAATTGGAAGTGCTGTTCCTATTTAACTGCTGAGTTTCTCGTGCGCTGCGTGAATACCAGTAAGCGCTATGTTATTAAATTTATCTCGGAAGCTGGCTCTCAGAATGTGACGAATGGTCCTCCAACTAATGGACGGCGTCTTTTCTGTAGCGTCTCCGACCGGAGCGTGTTGAGAAACTCGGTAAAGCTGTAACGCCCACTGGAGAAACCATTAGCGAATCGAGCATCTCTTTTCATGGTCTCCTCCCTCCCTTCAGTCGTTGAATCTTGTTAAGAACACTAAAGATATGGGTGCACTACAGAACTGGCCTCACGATAATTTCACATGCGACTTTATTGGTAGATAAATTTTGTCTCTTCGAAGTGGTTTCTTGAAAACAGAAAATTAATTTTTTTTTATTTTTTTATTTTCTTTTATTTTCTTTGGCACAGTAGTTAGGTTTTTGCGTTGGAAAACTTGTTAACGTAAGTAACATTTACTGCCCCAAATCAAATTTTGGTATAAAGAAGATCGTTTCCATAGAACTTTTCCATAACAATTGTATTTGTGTTTCCGTGGCGTCGCGCTCATATCCTTTTGTATGTGTGTTGCGGATAAGAAAGTGTTCCTGAAGGAGTGGGTTGCTCGGTTTTGCTGTAAGTCTGTAGGAATGGTGACCAGGAGGCAGATGAGTAACAATCAAATGCCATGCAAGAATCACTTACAGTCCGGTTTAGGTAAGATAACAAAATAATGGTTTAAGCAGGTGTCAAAAGAAATTGCTATGAAGAAATGGCTCAGAGCACTATGGGAGTTAACTTCTGAGGTCATCAGTCCCCTAGACTTAGAACTCCTTAAACCTAACTAACCTAAGGACATCACACACATCCATGCCAGAGGCAGGATTCGAACCTGGGACCGTAGCAACAGCGCGGTTCCGGACTGAAGCGCCTAGAACCACTCGCCACGATGGGCGGCTGCTATGAAGAGAGTTCAGTACAACTCACCAATTACGTCCTTTCGTAACGGACAAAGGAATGATAGCAAGGAATATTTGTTACAAAAGGTATTCCAGTTTACCCAATTTTACCATTACAATGGAGTAGTACATTTAATTTAAAGGAATTGTTGAACTGTTTTTCAAACTGTTCTAAGCATAGCACAAAGCTTCTTAAGCTCTATATTATTTTTCCTTGATTCTTACCTACAAAAAGGTTTATAATAAACTATCAATTTACATTTCACTGATTCGCCCATATTGCTCAGTAAAAGAAAACTATGAAGTGTGTGTATTTCAAGAGTATTCGTGTAAAGCAATAGATTTCCACCGTTCTCCATGTATTAAAAGCATAAGTCTGGCAAAACTTAAAAATGTGGAGGTCTTTGTTACTGTTTTACGCAGCCGACTTAGCCGAAACTGTTCATGAACGAAACTTTTATTTAGTTTGAAAAACTATTAAGTTTGAGCCAATTTCCGTTGTTGTTTAGGCCATAGCACATATCAATCACACACACACTGCCTATAAATTTAAAACCTAATATTATATAACTTTTTTTTTTAAATTGGCACACCTTCAGAGTCTTAAGTGCCATTGAAGTAAATAGTTTGAGACATCCAGAATGCTCCAAGTAGTGCTACTAGTTTCCAGTTCTTTTAACGGGATCTCCCATTTAGACGGTCTTGTGATCTACAGCCTACTGTTACGTCATCGTCCCCCCCCCCCCCATTCCCCCACCACCCCCCACCCCCTCAGTAATTTAGTGTTGGTGATACCTGTGGTTTTAGGAATTTTAGTATCGTAATTACTTTGTCAGACCTCTGATAGGTGTTGTTGCGTCCTACCTAGTGCTTCTTCCTTAACTCTATGAGAATAATGGAGGTAGGAAACTTCCTGGCAGATTAAAACTATGTGCCGGAACCTTTGCCTTTCGCGGGCAAGTGCTCTATCAACGTAGGAGACGAGGTACTGGGGGAAGTAAAGCTGTGAGGACGGGGCGTGAGTCGTGCTTGGGTAGCTCGGTTGGTAGAGCACTTGCCCGCCAAAGGCAAAGGTCTCGAGTTCGAGTCTCGGTCCGGCACACAGTTTTAATCTGCCAGGAACTTTCATATCAGCGCACACTCCACTGTAGAGTGAAAATTTCATTCTATGATGGAGGTAGGTTTTCCTGCACTTGACTTACACTTTTCCTCTGAGTTCACCCACATTCACGTACAGTGCCCGATAAACAATTTTGAAATGTTTACGCCTAGCGGCTTGCTCGTGTTGGTACTGCTGCGTACTTGAGTAACTCTGAGCTGTAGGGACTTAGAAAAATTCTCTCTTCCCCGTTCCTTTACTATTTGGGTGCACAACAGAAATGTCAGCACGACGTCCATAGTTGAATTTTCACCGGCGCAATAGCAGAGCGAAGCACACCAGCAGTGGTGCACTTCGAGACAAGACAGGATACACGAGTGGCACCACGTTGTCTTTTCAGACAAATCACAATTCTGTGTACAGCATCGCGATAGACTTATCCACGTGTGAAGGCTCCTAGGAGAACGAACGTTGCCATATTGTATTCGTCACCACTATGTGCGCCCAGTACCTCGCACGATGGTAAGGGAAGGCATTCAGTGGGCAACAAGATCATCTATGGTACGCATAACCGGTAATGTGGACAACAGGCACTAAAGTTCTAACGTGTTGAGGTCGGTGGCTGTACGCTGTCTGGGTGACATTATCTTTCAACAAGATAACGCGTGACTGCCCTGACCTACCTAGAAACAGATAGCGCTCGAATGTTGGTCTGGCCAGGTTTTTCAGGTATCTCACCAACTGGGCATAAATAGTTATAGATTCCCGAGAATTGGAACGCCACCATTCGCCAGTCATTGCAGATCATAAACACTGCTGTTGAGTTGAAATTGCAGAGAATGATGTAACCATTCCTCTCGTCCAAGCTCACATCGTCTCGATGTCCAGCAGCGATAGAGCCACTGTTGCTTCCAGAGGTAGCAGCTCTGTACCCTAAATTGCGCGCGCACGATCTCCCAAATAACTTACAAAAATGGTTCAAATGGCTCTGAGCACTATGAGACTTAACATCTGAAGTCATCAGTCCCATAGACTTAGAACCACTTAAACTAACCTAAGGACATCACACACATCCATGCCCGAGGATGTCATTCGAACCTGCGACCGTAACAGTCTTACGGTTCCGGACTGAAGCGCCTAGAACCGCTCGGCCACAACGGCCGGCAAATAACGTACAAGTTTAGTAATTAAATTATATATGAACTTCAAGAAAAAAAAGAAAAGAAAACGACGCACCATGAAGGACTTACTTACGTTGCAGCGCAGTTTCACCGAGTAGCTTACAAGAACAGTAAAAAGGGGACATGTTGGTACCAGGGTATAAAGTCTTGGCATTTCGCGTAGTCAGTTGGTAAGTAACTATGACTCGCAGACAGGCGTGTGAACAGTATACACAGATGTCAGCATTTGAGAGAGGACGTGTAGCTGGGCTCAAAGAAGCCGATTCTGTAGTCGGCGAATCACTAGATATCTGAATAGCAGCCACTATTAGACGCTGTTGACAGGAAGGGGTGAAGAACACTGGGTCAAGAAGATAGCGGTCGACCTGGAGAGAAGGCAGAACGGCAGAACGTGAGGACTGAGTAATCGACAGACAGCCAGTCAGATACCAAGAATCGCATTATTTGTCGATCAGATGTGCAAGTGGTGCTTGAGTGACCACAAAGACCATTAACAGGCAACTCACAAAAAGGGGCCTAAGCTCACAGCGGCCTTTGCACGTACTATCATTGACCTAAGACCACACACAGGTCCGTTTTGCAGTGTTACAGGGCGCATCCGATATGGAATCCTATTGATTGGAGTAGTGTTCAGTGATGCGTCCTTCTTCGAACTGAGATCCGATGACAAGCGAACACCTGTCTCGAAATGTCTCGGGTAGGAATGGGATACCAATCTGACTGTCGCCCGCCATAGAGTCCGAAAACCAGGAGTGATGGTTTGCGGTACCATTCCATTCCATTCCACCTTTTGGTTATCATTCGCCGCACCCTTATAGCACAGCGATACGTCGAAGATATTCTAAAAAAATGGTTCAAATGGCTCTGATTACTAAGGGACTTAACATCTGAAGTCATCAGTCTCTTAGAACGTAGAACTACTTAAACCTAACTAACAAAGGACATTACACACAGCCATGCCCGAGACAGGATTCGAACCTGTTACCGTGGCGGCAGCGTGGTTCGAGACTGAAGCGCCTAGAACCGCTCGGCCAAATCGCCCTGCGGAAGATATTCTACGCCCCGGTATATTGCTCCTCATAGAAAGCCATCCTGGGCTTACATTTCAGCAAGATAAAGCCCATCTGCACACATCGAGCCAGCCGGGGTGGCCGTGTCGTTAGGTTAGTTAGGTTTAAGTAGTTCTAAGTTCTAGGGGACAGTTGAAATGGCTCTGAGCACTATGCGACTCAACATCTGAGGTCATGAGTTTTCTAGACTTAGAACTACTTAAACCTAACTAACCTAAGGACATCAGACACATCCATGCCCGAGGCAGGATTCGAACCTGCGACCGTAGCGGTCGCGCGGTTCCAGACTGAAGCGCCTAGAATCTCTCGGCCACACCGGCCGGCGGGACTGATGACCTGAGAAGTTAAGTCCCATAGTGCTCAGAGCCATTTGAACCTTTTTGAACCACACGGCGGGTTTCTGCTGCTTGTCTTCATACTTGCTAAATCCTATCTTGGCCAGCAAGGTCGCCGGATCTCTCCCCTACTGACAACGTTTGGAGCATTATGGGCAGGGCCCACCAACCAGCTCGGGTTTTCGGCAATCTAACGCGCCAGGTGAACAGAATTTGGCACGATATCTCTCAAGGGGACATCCAACAAATCAATCGATGAATGACAAGCCGAATAACAGCTTGGATTAGAGTCAGAAGTGGACCGACGCGTTATTCAATTACTAAAACTGTGAAGCTTTTTCTCTTGAAATCATAACCACTTGTTATCTTTTTGTAGACGCCTGATTGTCTTCACTGGCTATCTCAACTACCGACACAACAGTATATATATATATATATATATATATATATACACACACACACACACACACACACACACACACACACACACACACACACACATATATATATGTGTGTGTGTGCGTGTGTAACAGTTGCATGGGAAATTTGTCGGAATGTACCTGCCAGTAACTGAATATTTTATAGAGAACTGTTCAGATATAACGTGACATTTTGTTGCTAAAAAGAAAAAAAAATCACCTGAGAATACATTGCCATTTGTCGATAGCAGGACTGATTTTCCTTTCGAATTTACGGTAGGCAACCAGCACCAGCCACGCAAACGAAATTCCCGTGCCTGGATAACGGCTGAAAAGGTGGGAATGTAACGTTATAAATCGGAATGCTTTGAAGAGAAGAACGAGATAATCTGTGATTTTCAATACGCACGCATGGAATCTGTGCGAAATTCACTCTGCCATGCGTGTACGCATCAAATTATCTCTCTTTTTTAAATTTTTTATGTCATCCTGGCATATTTGCAACCCAGTCGTGTAAAAACGTCTCTCTGTTACCGTTGGAAAATGTATCCATGGCTCTTCGTTATTTGTAGATACGATGGGGAAATCGTGATATACAGCAAAATACGGGCTTAACTTCGCTTTGTGTCACTTATTCTGAAAAGAATTATATTACGTCGTAATTGCTTCACTATGTCTCCATATTAAAAATTCAGTTGTATTTACCATCTTTCTGGACTATGAACCACATGACCTCAGCAGTATGCTGCATGCATCTTCTTGGTGACACTCGCACGTAATGCGATGGTTGCGATCTTCTGAAGAAGGGCGCTAAGTGCCTGAAACCGATTAAGAAAATTGAGTTTATTTTACGCATTTGATTATTTCGATGCATACAGTTACTGAAGATGGATAAAATACTGTAATAATTTTTTATTTCCCTTCGTTTATTCTATTCCTCCGTGTTATTTGAGTTTTTTAACGCACGTTTGTATAAAGCGCACGTGTGTCTTCTCGGAATTATCCGTACATACCGTTCTAGAATAACTTCTTCATGGTTTTCGTAGTGAAGACAAAGTTTGTATCGCATCTTGGATATGTTTCAATGAATATTTTTTGAAGCTAGCCTGTTTTGGATTCAGTAGAAATATTGTAACACTTAAGGTAATACTGACCCTACGACTTATATTAGAAGATATATTAAGGAAAGGTAAACCTACGTTTCTAGCATTTGTAGACTTAGAGAAAGCTTTTGACAATGTTGACAGGAATACTCTCTTTCAAATTCTGAAGGTGGCAGGGGTAAAATACAGGGAGCGAAGGACTATTCACAATTTGTACAGAAACCAGATGGCAGTTATAAGAGTCGAGGGACATGAAAGGGAAACAGTGGTTGGGAAGGGAGTGAGACGGGGTTGTAGCCTCTCCCCGATGTTATTCAATCTGTATATTGAGCAAGCAGTAAAGGAATCACAAGAAAAATTCAGAGTAGGTATTAAAATCCATGGCGAAGAAATAAAACCTTTGAGGTTTGCCGATGACATTGTACTTCTGTCAGAGGCAGCAAAGGACTTGGAAGAGCAGTTGAACGGAATGGACAGTGTCTTGAAAGGAGGGTATAAGATGAACATCAACAAATGCAAAACGAGGATAATGGAACGTAGTCGAATTAATCCGGGTGATGCTGAGGAAATTAGATTAGAAAATGAGACACTTAAAATAGTAAAGGAGTTTTGCTATTTGGGGAGCAAAATAACTGATGATGGTCGAAGTAGAGAGGATATAAAATGTAGACTGGCAATGGCAAGGAAAGCGTTTCCGAATAAGAGAAATTTGTTAACATCGAGCATAGATTTAAGTGCCAGGAAGTCGTTTCTGAAAGTATTTGTATGGAGTGTAGCCATGTATGGAAGTGAAACATGGACGATAAATAGTTTGGACAAGAAGAGAATAGAAGCTTTCGAAATGTGGTGCTACAGGAGAATGCTGAAAATTAGATGGGTAGATCACATAACTAATGAAGAGGTATTGAATAGAATTGGGGAGAAGAGGAGTTTGGGCACAACTTGACTAGAAGAAGGGATCGGTTGGTAGAACACGTTCTGAGGCATCAAGGGATCACCAATTTAGTATTGGAGGGCAGCGTGGAGGGTAAAAGTCGTAGAGGGAGACCAAGAGATGAATACACTGAGCAGATTCAGAAGGATGTAGGTTGCAGTAGGTACTGGGAGATGAAGGAGCTTGCACAGGACAGAGTAGCGTGGAGAACTGCATCAAACCGGTCTCAGGACTGAAGACCACAACAACAGCAGCCTGTTTTGATAAACGTATCTTGGGAGGGAAACGTAATTACACGATCGGATGTACACTTTGTATTTAAAACGAATAGCTTGTCATAAAATATTAGGCTAACACGAATATTGTGTTGCTAACGTAAGACATAAATAATCTGCTCATTTTAATATTAAATAAAATGTGGAAGTTTTGAAATAATGTTGATCTAGTTTTGCATGCTATGGTGTTTGCATCAGGTATTCGTAAGTAAGATTTGCTGACTTTTCCACCTTAGTCACTCGTGGCTAGAGTTCCATCTGTACACAAGCGAAGACGTGTCGGTACTTGTTTCTAAGCCCCGCCTGCCTGCCCCAGCCTGTCAATATCTTAATCATTCTAAATAGGACCCTAGAGAACGTTCAGTACAATAGCAGCCCCTGCAGCTTTCTGAACTGGAAATAGTGCAGTTCCATTTCAGACAGACATCCTCTCCTGCAATGTTTCTAAAGGAACTGCCACCAAAGTTTGCTAAGCCCAGCTGGGAGCTTGTACCTGACAATTCTTAAAGCGCTGCAGTCTGGAACCGCGAGACCGCTACGGTCGCAGGTTCGAATCCTGCCTCGGGCATGGATGTTTGTGATGTCCTTAGGTTAGTTAGGTTTAACTAGTTCTAAGTTCTAGGGGACTAATGACCTCAGCAGTTGAGTCCCATAGTGCTCAGAGCCATTTGAACCATTTTTTTGAACAATTCTTAAATGCTCTGAGTGGAGCATCCCTCACTTCTTTAACAAATTGTGCAAAGGGCTTTCAAGAAGTAAATGCAACACATTTTATCTGAAAGCAGATAGGTTTTATTCAGGATTCCAGTGCAACATATTATTCTGGTTACAAAATCCTTTGTTTCAACATAATCTCCGTTCACTGCGACGGCCTTACACCACTTAACGGGAGGACCTTTATGCCCCATTGTACCACTGTACTGGTCGACGTCGGAACCAAACTTGTTGCATCAATAACGTCCCCATCGTCCAAGTAGTGCCTTCTTCACTTGGCCAAACACATGGAAACTATTTACAATATCCTGTCGGGTGGCGAGGAACCAAGCGACACACAACTTTGAGTACCCAACTGGTGGACGAGTGTGTCAGCTCTACCAACAGAGATGTCCAGTTGAACAACGAGGTGTTCGATCGTGATTTGTTGCTCACTTGGAATGAGAGTGTCCGCACGTTCTAGCAACGCAGGGGTCACAGGTGCTTGCGGTCGGCCGGCAAGCGGGAGATCGGACAGATTTGCGCGACCTTGTTGCGATAATGACAGACGCTTTGCCCAAAGACTCACCGTAGTCTTCTTCCCTGCAAGCTCTCTGTAGACGTTCTGCAAGTGACTATGAATATCTGCGATGCACTTGTCTTCGCCCAAAATAAACTCAATGACAGCTCTCTTTGGAACGCACCACAGTTACAGACGCCATTTTGAAGACTACGTACAGCGTCACTACGTATCGGAACTTCATGAAAATATAAAAGCTGAACCAGGAATATACCACGATGTTATACAAGAAATTCCGCATTTTTTCAATCTAAATTAGCTGAGAAAAAAGTGTGTTGCATTACTAATTGAAAGCCCCTCGTTTAACTTTCACTCAGGAAATATCCGGGGACAGTTCGCCTTGCTTGTAACGTCTGCCCAAGTTACTCTGACTGCGACATCCACGCTGTAATTATTGGTCCACGGAAACCAAAACGCAGTCGTGCATATTAAGCCCATACTAATTACTGCACTGGCAGCTCCGCATCACAACGAAGTCACGCAAATGGGCCACCAGTGTTCTGACAGGTCTACTGTTGCCCGCCACGAACTGCTTTCTTGTGACAACCTCTTTATCACAAAGTAGCACTTGCACCCTACGTTCTCAATAATTTGGTGGATATTTTCTGATCCGTGTATTCCCCTACAATTTTTACACTGTACAGGTCCCTCTAGCACTATGGATGTCATTCTCTGACGACTCGATACATGTCCTATATCTGTGTTCCTTCTTCTTGTCACTTATTGCTCTTTCTACATATTGCTTTCCTTCTCTATTCTGTGGAGAGCCTCCTCATCTTTTATCTCACTAGTCCATCTAGTTTTCAACATCTTTCTGTAGCATGAAATCTCAAACGCTTCGGTTCTCTTCTACTGCAATTTTCACACGGTCCCTTATTCACATCCATACAATGCTGAACACCAAACGCACATTATCAGAAATTTGTTCCTCAGAGTAAGTCGATGGTGCCGGCCGCGGTGGCCGTGCGGTTCTGGCGCTGCCGTCCGGAACCGCGGGACCGCTACGGTCGCAGGTTCAAATCCTGCCTCGGGCATGGGTGTGTGTGATGTCCTTAGGTTAGTTAGGTTTAAGTAGTTCTAAGTTCTAGGGGATTTATGACCTAAGATGTTGAGTCCCATAGTGCTCAGAGCCATTTGAACCATTTTTTTTTAAGTCGATGGTTGCTACTACACTTGTTTTGGCCGGAAATACACTATTTGCCTGTGCTAGTCTGCTTCTTGTATCCTTATTTCGTCCGGTATGTGCTATTTTGCACGCAACGTACCAGAGAGCCATAGTTTCTTCTACTTCATGGTCCTCAACTGTTATGTTAAACTTGTCGCTAATTTTATTTCTGCTACTCCTAATTACTTTCCGTTTTCTTCGGTTCGCTCTCAATCCGTCTTGTGTGCTCATTGTACTGTTTGTTCTATTCACCACAGGTTGCAGTTCTTCGCTTTCACTGGAAGAGGGGGCAAAATAAGAGAACACGTGTCTCGGCTTATCCGTAGATATTGGATATTTCTTAAGAAACGACGGTCAAAGTTTTTGAGGTAATTCATGTGACCTTTAGCGAGACAACCGTTCAACCGTAGCAGTGGCACTGTGTCTAGCGTCGCGGCTTCAAACTTTTGCCTCCGTGTTCGAAACCCGTTTATTATTTTTATTTTGTATCTTATTTATCTACCAGTGTCCGTATGAGATTAATACACGAATGTTTTCCAGTGTATACAGAAATAACTTTGTCCATTTCGTCTACTAATTGTATGTCTGGTGAACGAATTAAGAAAAGAAAAAAAAGAGAAAACGCAAGAAATGAAAGGAGAAAAAATTCCTGTAATGTATGTGATACTACCATGTCAAAAACTGTTCAACGAAATAACTGTATGCGCTGTAACTATTCGTTGCGAATTTTTGACATGCTTTTCACGTCTTCGAAAATACCATTTTTGACTATGTTACGATGATTTGAAAATGGATCTCGGCCAAAAACTAGTCATCGAGTGAATAAAAAAAAGTAAAATTTGCAACTTGGGATTGGTTTTTCGTTGTACTATTCTACAGGTAAAGTGTCTGAGGAAGTGTAGCAGTAGGTTAAAAACGATATCACGAAATTCCGCCGATGGAATTGTACTTCATGGAGTAATTTTTCTGTTTGTGCTGGCTCTAATTGTGTAAGCAAATGCGAGCAAGTGCTGTTTTATGTAACTGTAAGCTTGTCCAGGATCATCCTCCTATGCAACTGCGTCTAAGATGCAGGTAATTTAATTTTCGAGGACGCGTCATTCGTTTATGCTGCAGAGGAAGGGACGACTGAGTCGTGATTTGAATCACGTGTTCTTCCGACCGTGGTAACACCGCTCTGGTGGACCGCGACAATTTTCTCATCACTCACTTGCGGCAATAGGATAATAGCGCGGGCAATCTTCTCCCCCCGCAGAGTGCAATCCTGATCAGTTAAGAACGATTACCCTATTGTCGATACAAGATGGATATTCTTCACATTGCCAGCTGTAGGTCAAACTTCTACTGGAGACTAAGGATTGTAGTACGACAGCACTGTCATCACATTCACACGAAATGTATGACTTTGTTTTGTCTTTATGCGGAGCTTTTGTGCATCTGAACTGAAAATGTAGATGATTATTCATACTTATGCTTATGTAGAGAAGTTTTATTTCATGAATAATGTGTACAGAACCTGATGTACAGAGTGATTCTGTGGTGGTGTTACAAACTTTCAGGGACGAAGGAGAAGAGAAAGTGTATTAATTTGAGGTAAGAGACCCTGGTCCAGGAACGACGAAGTCGAAAGTTGTAAGCGAAAATCGTTCTGATACGTTTGACAGTGGAAAAAATGTACCAGTACTCTTGTTGCTTAGATTTCATGGTTGGCAGCTTTTAGAGCTGGTATTGCACACCGAAACAAGGGCTCTAAAATGCTATAGGCACTTGCTCATCTTTAACACTTCGAAACAAATCTCTTCTACGTGCCGTCTTCTTTGTTTTCTGACCTCTTTTTTCCGCAGTTTCAGGTCTAAAAGTTGTATAGGTTAAACTGTTGGTTGGTTGGTTGGTTTGGGGAAGGAGACCAGACAGCGAGGTCATCGGTCTCATCGGATTAGGGAAGGACGGGGAAGGAAGTTGGCCGTGCCCTTTGAAAGGAACCATCCCGGCATTTGCCTGGAGCGATTTAGGGAAATCACGGAAAACCTAAATCAGGATGGCCGGACGCGGGATTGAACCGTCGTCCTCCCGAATGCGAGTCCAGTGTCTAACCACTGCGGTTAAACTGTAATGCAAGTCTTATTGAGACGAAACGCGTTTCGCTTTATTCTAAAGCAGCTTCCGTCATTGTAACGATATGTTTTTATTTCTCTTACAGTTTTGTTTGCCAGCCGCGGTGGTCTCTCAGTTCTAGGCGCTCAGTCCGGAACCGCGCGACTGCTACGGTCGCAGGTTCGAATCCTGCCTCGGTCATGGATGCGTGTGATGTCCTTAGGTTAGTTAGGTTTAAGTAGTTCTAAGCTCTAGGGGACTGATGACCACAGATGTTAAGTCCCATAGTGCTCAGAGCCATTTGAACCAACAATTTTGTTTGCTAGGATCATGAACTATTCCCGTGCTTTAACTTACTCCTAAAACAGTATTAATACTTATCGTTGCTCACGGTTTTTTGTTTGTTTTGTTTTTGCGTCATTCCTACTGTTCTTCCACGTGCGTATATGTGTTAGATTTTAGGACATAACGCCTTCACTAACACTAAACATATTCACTTTTTTGTGTTGTGAAGAACCACGTCACCTCCCTATTTCATGTGTTTAGTTTTGCTATTGCGGGATGCATTCAGTCTTTTGTTTATATTGGTAATGGTGGGAGCGTCTTCTACTGCCCTATGTGTGTGGGTGTTTATAGTTGCGTGTATGTTCGTGCGTGTGCGTTTGCTTATATTTTTCGTCTGGTTACATGTGTGTGTGTGTGTGTGTGTATGTTTGAAAAGGAAGCTAACATGTCTTACCTTCAGTGTATGAAAATTATTGGTTTACTATGGTACAATGATGGTTGGTCTAGGGTGGGGATACTGCCCACTTTCTGATGTTTTGTGGTGTCTAGGGGGTTTGTTCTTCCTCTACAATACATTTTATTTGTTTGAATAACGTCTGGTTGCTGCTGTCTGTAGATCTATTACGTTTTTCTTCAGCATTGTTACTGTTTGAATTTGGAAGTTCTCTCATAGGTTTAGAAACTGTTTCTTGTTACTGAATCTGAATATTCTGATGTCCTTTCCTTTCGTGTTAGGGAGGTTCTTTTCTTGCCGGAGATGTTCTGAAAATGTTGAATAGCCGGTCTATTCCCATGCTCTTTTGTGTTCTTTATAACTTATTACAGAAGTTCTGCCTGTCTACCTTAAGTATAAAGCATCACAGGCGTTACACTGGAGTTGGTAAATGCCAGGTTTTTGGGATGTGTCAGTGTGATCTGTCTTTTTTAGATATTTCCGTATAAAGTTATTACTTTGGTATGCTATTTTTATGCGTTGTTCTTTGAAGATGTTCCCAATTTTGTGCATCAGTTTGTTTCTGCATTTGAGTGTGTACCAGCTTGTCTGTTGAGTTTTCTTCGACTGTAAGCTTTTTGGTTTCCACATATCTCAAGAAGGTAGTATAGACCAAAACAAGAAAAAAATATCCAGAAAACATGGGCTCTGAGATCCGTTACTGAAGAGCTAGGAGCACTTGATCTTCGCTACTGCGACACACATCTTTTCTACTGAACAAGTGCTCGTAACTGTTTAGCAACGTACTTAGAGAAATAATCCAGACGGAAGTCAGCTATGGTGAAAATGAAAAAAAAAGGTACTTCTCCCGGTAGTGGCGACCTCTCAATCGATGTTTTAAAGTTGAAGTATTAGGAATCTATGAAACATTTAGCTGAACTATTTAGAAGCTGTTAGCACAGCAGAACATCACCAAGGGACTGAATGAAACCAAAATAGTGCTAATATATTAGAAAAGTAGTAGTAAAAATACAAAGAACTATCGGCGTCTCAGCCTTCTATCGATACTGTACGAAGTTTTCACTAGAATTTTGACTATTAGGTTGAGCACTACAGTCGATGTGGATCACGTCACAGAGCGGCTTCTGTTTCGCACGGGATTTAGTACAACTGACCAGGAGCTCACTATATGCGCAAGGATCAGTAAAACAAATGAGTACCATTTATGGAATTCGATTCGATCAGTCACCCTGCTGCGTTTGAGGAACTACGAGAAGAAGAAGTGGAACAGGTTCAAAAAATGGTTCAAATGGCTCAGAGAACTATGGGACTTAACTTCTGAGGTCATCAGTCACCTAGAATTTAGAACTACTTAAACCTAACTAACCTAAGGACATCACACACATCCATGCCCGAGGCAGGATTCGAACTTGCGACCGCAGCCGGCGCGCGGCTCCAGTCTGTAGCGCCTAGAACCGCTCGGCCACTCTGGCCGGCGAAGTGGAACAGGACCTTATTAAAATCTTGTACGACGTATACAAATGAATGAGTGTTGATGATGAAACAAAAGAGTTTCCCATTGAAAAGGGTGTAAAAGAAGGTGACTCTATATCTTCAAAACTTTTACCAGCAGTCCTAGAAGAAACATTGTCTAAACTCAACTGGAGAACAAAGTGAATCCAACTTGTGTGAAAGAAATTAAAGAACCTGAGATTTTCTGATGATATTGTTCTGTTTGCAAACAGCACAGAAGAACTCCATATGTTAGTCTGAGAACTCGCGTTAGTCTATTTCGTCTAAAAATGAACTATGACAAAACGAAGAATATCATGGTGTATGAATGGACACTGGAGAGAAATAGATTGCTGAAAAAAAATTGGGACACTCTTTTAGAGGTTTCCATTTCACTCAAGATTTATTGTTGCAACAGTGCATATCGAGCACATGAAAAACGATTACATTTACAGATCAACAGTACAAGCGATTCTGAGGTAACAGGTATCGACCAAAGCTGAAACACCCATATTAGTACGTGGCTCATCCAGTCGATCTTATAGATCATGAATACTGTCCTAGGATACGTTATGCCACACCTGGTCGACCTGTTCACGTAGTTCAGTAAGAGTTGTTGGTTGACGAGTTGCACGAGTCACTTCTCATCCCATCATATCCAACATGCACTTGTAGACAAATCAAGAGGTCATGCTGGCCAGGGAATTTGCCGGTTCACGTTCTTGAACCGATAGTATAATGAGATATTACGAGGCTTATTCGGAACGTAAGGTCCGATTAGGCGCTAAAGGGAAATCACTGTGAAAATCCGACAGAACTTTGCATAGATGTGCTGGGCAGTATCTTTAGTGTGCCTGTTGATCGCTTCACGTCGCTCTTTTCAATTCAGAGAGCAAAGTGATCACGTAGAAATGCGTAAAACAAAAGTGTCTCCCGCCGAGTATGTGTATCTGCTGAGTGCTTTCGCCTGAAACTATGCAGCCCACATAACATAAATGTCATCTGTTTCTTTCTTCAAGACAATTTTCAGCTGCATTCTGCAGGTATAATGAAGACGCTCCTGCAGTGTCCTCGATGGAAATTGTTTAATCACCCACAGTACAGCCTTTAATTGGCTCCCTCCATTGTTTATCTCTGCTCACACGAACCGACGGCTACGGAGACTACATTTTGGCGCAGGCATCGAAAGGCAGACCAGCGTAGAGAATTGGCAGGAAGCACAGGTGGTTGCTTTCTGTGACGAGGTACTGGAAAGTTTGTACAACGCCACGACAGTTTCTAAGTTGGAGCGGCTACTATTTAGAGAAGTAACTGGAAGGTGTGGCTAACTATTACGAATAAAAAATTTTTGACTTTCACTGTGGTTTTCAAAAAATGGTTCAAATGTCTCTGAGCACTATGGAAGTAACTTATGAGGTCATCAGTCCCCTAGAACTTAGAACTACTTAAACCTAAATAACCTAAGGACATCACACACATCCATGCCAGAGGCAGGATTCGAACCTGCAGCCGTAGCGATCGCGGGGTTCCAGACTGTAGCGTCTAGAACCGGTCGGCCACCCCGACCGGCTGTGGTTTTCATTTGGCGACCGATTGGACTTTACTATCCGAACAGTCCTCATACTTTTCAGATTCAAACTAAAAGTCACATTCAGCGGAACACGAACAACAGACTGCTGCAATGCAGCATGTTGTTATGGTACGTTTTTCCAAATTTGTCCGTTATTTTCAATTATTGTGAGCGCACACTGGAAAATCGAACTGATTCTCTAGATGCTTTAAAACAGGCTTTTCCCAACTCTCATTACTTTGAAATCAGGCATGGAAAACAGATTTTTTAAATGCAAATTGAATATGATCTATTCTTGTTGTTTTTACGGAAATCAAGTTTGGACTGATTTTGTAGAAATGTAGAATGCGGTTCGTGAATGATATTTTATATTGGAAAACTTTATGTTACTAGGTTGTGTGTCTAAAGCATCATGTTTATTATTCCTTTAAGCAACGATATATAGGAAGCCTAAGTTAAAACATTATTCGCAGCGCGATTTTTCCAGCTAGTTTGTTTAAATTTATATAGCACTGCTAGGCCACGTTGGAAATTAAACCCATTGTTCTGGCGCTGAGGGGGAGAGAGGAGGCGGGGTTTAAAAGGCGTTGTTTCGAATGAGACTGGTTATGAAGCTACAATAGAAAACGTATAAAAAGTGTCGAATATTATCCATTTTCATCTTTTCACAAAACTCTCAACGAATTAGTAGATTGTTGGAAAATAGTAGGTGAACGAATTTTTTTTTTACACATCCTTGTCCTACCGACCTATTGCGTATTACGTTTCAGGTTTTAGTATGTGTTTACTCTACGGGATATAGCAATCAGAAGTTTATGTTTTCTTCCTGCTGGAACTTTTATACCAAAATTTGATTCAAATTATCTAATATTGTTAGTGCACTTTGCACAACCAAATATACATTTTTGACAGTTACTACCAGGTATTTCTAATGAGCCTAGTTTGAAAAATATCACAGAAAAAAGTTTTTTGTAATATCAGGTCGAACATACCGCATTCTTATCGCTTTACAAATTCTTCTACTTTGTACTTAATTTATTCAGTACTGAAAAGTTGCACATAAATGAAACTTTATGCACTGAAGAGCCAAAGAAACTGGTACACATGTCCAATATCGTGTAGGGCTCCCGCGAGCACGCGGAAGTGCCGCAACACGACGTGGCATGGACTCGACTAATGTCTGAAGTAGCGCTGGAGCGAAATGACACCATGAATCCTGCAGGGCTATCCGTAAATTCGTAAGAATACGAGAGGGTGGAGATCTCTCCTGAACAGCACGTTGCAAGACATCCCAGATATGCTCAATAAAGTTAATGTGTGGGGCGTATGTGGCCAGCGGAGTGTTTAAACTCAGTAGAGTGTTACTGGAGCCACTCTGCAGCAGTTCTGGACGTGTGAGGTATCGCATTGTCCTGCTGGAATGTACAATGGACACGAATGGATACAGGTGCTTTGGCAGGATGCTTACATACGTGTCACCGGTCATAGTAGTATCTCGACGCATCAGGGGTACCATATAACTCCAACTGCGCACACCCCACAACATTACAGACTCCAACAGCTTACAGTCCCCCGCTGACATACAGGGTCCATAGTCCATGAGGTTGTCTCCAACCCCATTCACGTTCATCCGCTCGATGCAAATTGAAACGAGACACTTCCGACCAGGCAACATGTTTACAGTCATTAACAGTCCAATGTCGGTGGGTTCTCACGCTGACACTTGTTAATGGCCCAGCATTGAAATGTGCAACAATATGCGAAAGCGTCGTACTTCGTACTTTGAACGATTCTGTTCAGTCGTCGTTGGTTCTGTTGTTGCAGGCTCTCTTTCCAGTAGCGGCGAATCCGGAGATTTGATGTTTTACCGGATTCCTGATATTCTCGGTAGAATTGTGAAATGGTCGTACGGGAAAATCCCCACTTCATCGCTACTTCAGAGATGCTGTGTACCATCGCTCGTGCGCTGACTATAACACCATGTTCAGACTTACTGAAATCTTGATAACCTGCCATTGCAACGGCAATAGCCGATCTAACAACTGCGGTAGACACTTGATGTCTCATATAGGCGTTGCCGAACGCGCCTCCGCATTCTGCCTGGTTACATGTCTCTGTATTTGAATACGCATGCCTTTACCAGTTTCTTTGGCACTTCAATGTGAGTGACTTGTTAGGTTACTATAGATCATGTTCATCATATCTTTAGTCCCTGAAATATAAGTTGCCAAATTCTGAAATTCTTTCGTGCGTCGATTTTTTCAGGCGATATTAACTAAAATTTTCTGGATGAATATTGCTAGCAAAATTCTCTTCAATATTATTCTTAGAAGAACACGTAAAGTTATACAAGATGGTAAAATTTCATTTCTTTCAACAAAATATTGTCATAGATATAACAGGTAAAGTTCGCTAGAAATTCACACTCACTGTCCGCAAAGTAATGCGTATAGTCAAACAAAAACTTCGACAAGTGTTGAAATTTACCAATGTTCGTTAGGGACATGTGCGAATGTTCACATAAAATATCATCGAAATACGTGATGGTCGAGCACGAAAATTTTCCGAAATTAAGCGATATGACATCGAATGTTCAAATGAAATTTCATCGAAACCCGTGATGGTCCAGCAGGAAAATGTTAAGAAAATTGGCGATTTGACATGGGATGACCCATACTACTCTGGAGCCCATTTTATCTAAAAAGACTGAGGAGGAAATGACCGGACAAGTTGGCCAACATTTGCATCTATAATCCACAAACCACCTTGCGGTGCGTGGCAGAGGGTACTAGTGGACCACTTTCACATTCCTCCTTTCCTGCTCCAATCGCGAATAGTTCGCAGGAAGAACGATTGCCGTGAGCGGTCGAATCTCTATAATTTTACCTTTCTGGTCTTTTCGCTAGATTTACGTAGGAGTAAGCAGTATGCTGGTTGTCTCTTCTAGGAACGTACGCTCTTCGAGCTTTGACAATAAACCACACCGTGAAGCAGAAAGCCACTATTGCATCGCCCGCCATTTTAGTTTGTTGGTCATCTCTATGACGCTTAAATGAACCTGTAACAAAACATGTTGCTCTTCTTTGGATAGTCTCTATTTCCTCTATCAGTGCTATCTGGTACACATCCTATAATTTCGACCAATATTAAAGTATTGGTCTTACGAATGCTTTTTAAAGCTAATTCCTTTCTTGACGGAGTACATTTCCTGACGATTCTTCTAGTGAATCTGAGTCTAGCTTCTGCCTTACCTACGACTAATTTCTGTGGTCGTTCCACTTCAAAACGCCCCGTACGCATATCCCTAGATATTTTGTGGAAGTAAATGGTTCCAGTGATTGTTCTGCAGCCGTGTAATCATACAATAAAGGGTATGTTTGTCTATGTATTCCCAATACGTTACATCTAAGTATGTTGAGGGTCAATATTGCCACTTTCTGCACCAAGCGTCGATCCACTGCAGGCCATCCTCCATTTCGATACAATTTCCTAGCGTCGCAACTTCACTGTATACAACAGCATCATCCGCGAAAGGCCTCATGGAACTTTTGATGTTATCCCGAAGTCATTTATACACACATGTTCAGAAGAAACAGAACACCATGAACGACTAGAAATATGAGGTTTATATTCACAGGACATGTTCATTAGTATGTTCTGCAGAAATGATTAGCATTTCAGTCACCTCGGTTTAGCGTATGCCCTGTTGTCTAGTAGGCACAGGTCCGCCATGGGCCTTAATAACTTATTCCATGTGTGATGACATCGACGCGTATAAGGCGAAAATGGCGTCCTGAGGTACAGTCATCCATGCTCCATTTACCTGATTCAAAAATTCATCTGTGTTGGTTGGCATTGGGTCACAGTGCTGCAACCGTGATTTCACCATATCCCACACATTATCGATTGGTGACAAGTCTGATGATCTGGCGGGCCAGGGGAAAGGCTGACACCCTGTGACACCAAGAAGGCACGCGTTCGTGTACAACATGTGGTCGTGCATTGTGTTGCTGAAAAATGGCGTCTGGGGTGTTTTACAGAACGGTATAGATACGGGTCGCAGGATGTCATTCATGGGCCAGACTGGTCACAGGGTCCTGGGTACGCACCAGTTGTGGTTTATGGTTTTATGCAATAGCACCCTACGCCATAAGGCTTTGAGTTGGTTCTGTATGTCTTGAGCGATTTCAGTCACTGTGACGCCGCTCCCCCGCTACGGCGAACCACAATGTGGCCATCATTTTCAAGCAAACAGAACATGCACTCGTCCGGAAACACTGGTGCCATTCCTGTCCCCAGTGACGTCGTTCCACACTCCGTTGCTGTCTAGCATGTTTCTGCACATTCGTCAGAGGTACGGAGGGAAGTGGATGGCGCGCACGTAACCAACACCGTAATGAATGGCGTCAGACTGTCACCCCTGATAGTGTAAGATGTGTTACAGTATTCCACTGTTGTGCCAGAGCCGAGAAGGACGCAGATCTGTCTTGAATGCCTTTCGGATGAAGTGTCGATCTTCTCATCTTCTTGTGATGGGGGAGGAGGGGATTGTCTCTGTGTGCGACTTCACACATCTCGTCGTGTTATACGGCTTTCCATTCAGCACACATCCGTTACACGGCCGAAACACTTCGTCCTGGACGAGCGCAATTTCCCGGATGGATGCATCACATTGTCTCATGCCAATAATGAACCCTCTTTCGCCGGCCGCGGTGGTCTCGCGGTTCTAGGCGCGCAGTCCGGAACCGTGCGACTGCTACGGTCGCAGGTTCGAATCCTGCCTCGGGCATGGATGTGTGTGATGTCCTTAGGTTAGTTAGGTTTAAGTAGTTGTAAGTTCTAGGGGACTGATGACCACAGCAGTTGAGTCCCATAGTGCTCAGAGCCATTTGAACCATTTGAACCCTCTTTCAAACTAAATGGCTTGAGTGCACGGTTCATGCTTACGTGTGCGAGGCTCCTCCACGTCTGTTAAAGTCTCACTGATCCATTATTTTCGCTTTATAACAACACCGGTAGGTGGTGTTGCACCACAATACCGATTTTGACCCTGAACCCGCGGGACGACGTGGTTCAAACGCTAATCATTTCTGCAGAACGTACTAATATAAATGTCCTGTGAACTTGAACGCCCTATCCCTTGTAGTTCAAGGTATTCTGCCTTTTTCTGAACATGTTTGTACACATTGTGAAAAGTAATGGTCCTATAGCACTCCCCCGGGGTGCGCCCAACATTACTTTTGCGTCTGAAGACTTTTCTCTACGTACATCTATCGGTACCAGAAATGAGAATAATCTACATAGAGATGTAACGTTCATTACCTTGACGAATACCGGGGTAGTTCCGTCTCTTATCATCTAACGTACCTAAAAGAAGGAAGGAACCCTGCAGACGGACGTTTCAGGCTTACAAGACTGCCAAACCTGCAGCTAAACGTCCTGGAAAGGATAATAAAGTACAAATTGGAAGGTACTATCGTGAGACAATTCTCATAAACCTACCTCCGTTCTCATCATTCAAAGAACCATAGCAAACACTTGTATCCGATCGACTATTCCTCGTTAAACACTCTTTAATTTCGTAACTTAAATTTTCGCTCATTAAAAGCTGATTCCGCTATAACATGACATACATTCTCGGCTGCAACATACTCGTAAAATTGTCGTATATTTCCTGTTTCTTCCCATACTAATCGTTTTTACTCAGTCATTCGCTATCATATGATTGAAGTTCTCGCTTTTAGTTTCCATTATTTTTGACATAATGTCTAAATTAGCTGAAACGTATTCACAGTGAGAACAACCATTTTTACAATGAAATAATATCTACATCTACATCTACATCCATACTCCGCAAGCCACCTGTGTGGCGGAGGGTACCTTGAGTACCTCTATCGGTTCTCCCTTCTGTTCCAGTCTCGTATTGTTCGTGGAAAGAAGGACTGTCGGTATGCTTCTGTGTGGGCTCTAATCTCTCTGATTTTATCCTCATGGTCCCTTCGCGAGATATACGTAGGAGGGAGCAATATACTGCTTGACTCCTCGGTGAAGGTATGTTCTCGAAACTTCAACAAAAGCCCGTACCGAGCTACTGAGCGTCTCTCCTGCAGAGTCTTCCACTGGAGTTTATCTATCATCTCCGTAACGCTTTCGCAATTACTAAATGATCCTGTAACGAAGCGCGCTGCTCTCCGTTGGATCTTCTCTATCTCTTCTATCAACCTTATCTGGTACGGATCCCACACTGCTGAGCAGTATTCAAGCAGTGGGCGAACAAGCGTACCGTAACCTACTTGTTTTCGGACTGCGTGTCCTTAGGATTCTTCAAATGAATCTCAGTCTGGCATCTGCTTTACCGACGATCAACTTTATATGATCATTCCAAATGGTTCAAATGGCTCTGAGCACTATGCGACTTAACGCCTACAACTTAGAACTAATTAAACCTAACTAACCTAAGGACATCACACACATCCATGCCCGAGGCAGGATTGGAACCTGCGTCCGTAGCGGTCGCTCGGTTCCAGACTGTAGCGCCTAGAACCGCACGGCCACTCCGGCCGGCTATGATCATTCCATTTTAAATCACTCCTAATGCGTACTCCCAGATAATTTATGGAATTAACTGGTTCCAGTTGCTGACTGCTATTTTGTAGCTAAATGATAAGGGATCTATATTTCTATGTATTCGCAGCACATTACACTTGTCTACATTGAGATTCAATTGCCATTTCCTGCACCATGCCTCAATTCGTTGCAGATCGTCCTGCATTTCAGTACAATTTTCCAATGTTACAACCTCTCGATACACCACAGCATCATCTGCAAAAAGCGTCAGTGAAGTTCCGATATCATCCACAAGGTCATTTATGTGTATTGTGAATAGCAACGGTCCTACGACACTCCCCTGCGGCACACCTGAAATCACTCTTACTTCGGAAGACTTCTCTCCATTGAGAATGACATGCTGCGTTCTGTTATCTAGGAACTCTTCAATCCAATCACACAATTGGTCTGATAGTCCATATGCTCTTACTTTGTTCATTAAACGACTGTGGGGAACTGTATCGAACGCCTTGCGGAAGTCAAGAAACACGGCATCTACCTGTGAACCCGTGTCTATGGCCCTCTGAGTCTCGTGGACGAATAGCGCGAGCTGGGTTTCACACGACTGTCTTTTTCGAAACCCATGCTGGTTCCTTCAGAGTAGATATCTAGTCTCCAGAAAAGTCATTATACTCGATCATAATACGTGTTCCAAAATTCTACAACTGATCGACGTTAGAGATATAGGTCTATAGTTCTGCACATCTGTTCGACGTCCCTTCTTGAAAACGGGGATGACCTGTGCCATTTTCCAATCCTTTGGAACGCTACGCTCTTCTAGAGACCTACGGTACGCCACTGCAAGATGGGGGGCAAGTTCCTTCGCGTACTCTAGGTCTTGTGGGGTGCAGCTACCACAAATTAATTGAACGAAAACTATAATACTGCTGGACTGTGTTACTTGGTCAGGTCAAAATACCTTGAGTCAGACAACCAGCATCCCACACTAGAACATACATTAACTAACGTCAGTAGTATCTATCTCCGGAATAAAAGCATGTATTATGTAGACAAAATATGATTCCAGGTCAGTGTTTCCTAGATAAAACGTGGCAACAGAGTTTAATCAATATCATATATATACACCGATGAGCCAAAACGTTAGGATCACTGCTCACCGCGACGTTAGATGCCACCTGGTGGCGTTGCGTGCGTGTGAAATGGTAACGAAAATATGTAAGAGGAGCAGACACTGACGGTGATCATCCTAGCGAAGATATTGGTTGCAAATGTGGAAATCCATTGAGAAAGCGATTTTAAAAATCAGCAGATTATTATTACGCAGAGCCTGTGAACGAGTATTTCGAAAACGGCGAAGCTGGTCGAATGTTCACGTACTACTGCCGTGAGCATCTACGGAAAGAGGCAGAAGGACAGTGATACTACCAATTAGGCGTTAAATGTCTGGTCGTCAACGATTCTTCACTGAACATGGATTCTGGGGGCTTGTCTGCTCTGTAAAGTAGGATAGATGATGATCTGGGGCATTTTTGCCGAAAGAGCACAATGCCGGTGCACATACAAGTGTTTCGGAGCACACCGCTCATCGTACATTGTTGAACATGGAGCTCTGCAGCAGATCACTTGTACGTATTCACATGTTAACCCAACGACATCGTCAGTTACGGTTGCAGTGGGCGAAGGACCATCGGTATTCGACCGTCGATCAGTCGAACCGTGTCGGCTCTTCGGGTGAATAAAATCTTTGCTGCACTAGGTCGTTGATCGTCTCGACAAACGCCGTCATCGAGGTGAACGGCGGCACGAAACGTGCAGCACAACACGGACGTAGGCTGGTGGGAGCGTTAATATGCTACGGGAGACATTTTTCTCCGCTGCAAACCACTTGCATCCCTTCATGCTTGATGTCTTCCCCAACGGCTAATACATTTTTCAACAGTATAACTGTCCGTGTCTCAGAGCCGAAACCGCGTTACAGTTACAGGGTGTTTCAAAAATGACCGGTATATTTGAAACGGCAATAAAAACTAAACGAGCAGCGATAGAAATACACCGTTTGTTGCAATATGCTTGGGACAACAGTACATTTTCAGGCAGACAAACTTTCGAAATTACAGTAGTTACAATTTTCAACAACAGATGGCGCTGCAAGTGATGTGAAAGATATAGAAGACAACGCAGTCTGTGGGTGCGCCATTCTGTACGTCGTCTTTCTGCTGTAAGCGTGTGCTGTTCACAACGTGCAAGTGTGCTGTAGACAACATGGTTTATTCCTTAGAACAGAGGATTTTTCTGGTGTTGGAATTCCACCGCCTAGAACACAGTGTTGTTGCAACAAGACGAAGTTTTCAACGGAGGTTTAATGTAACCAAAGGACCGAAAAGCGATACAATAAAGGATCTGTTTGAAAAATTTCAACAGACTGGGAACGTGACGGATGAACGTGCTGGAAAGGTAGGGCGACCGTGTACGGCAACCACAGAGGGCAACGCGCAGCTAGTGCAGCAGGTGATCCAACAGCGGCCTCGGGTTTCCGTTCGCCGTGTTGCAGCTGCGGTCCAAATGACGCCAACGTCCACGTATCGTCTCATGCGCCAGAGTTTACACCTCTATCCATACAAAATTCAAACGCGGCAACCCCTCAGCGCCGCTACCATTGCTGCACGAGAGACATTCACTAACGATATAGTGCACAGGATTGATGACGGCGATATGCATGTGGGCAGCATTTGGTTTACTGACGAAGCTTATTTTTACCTGGACGGCTTCGTCAATAAACAGAACTGGCGCATATGGGGAACCGAAAAGCCCCATGTTGCAGTCCCATCGTCCCTGCATCCTCAAAAAGTACTGGTCTGGCCCGCCATTTCTTCCAAAGGAATCATTGGCCCATTTTTCAGATCCGAAACAATTACTGCATCACGCTATCTGGACATTCTTCGTGAATTTGTGGCGGTACAAACTGCCTTAGACGACACTGCGAACACCTCGTGGTTTATGCAAGATGGTGCCCGGCCACATCGCACGGCCGACGTCTTTAATTTCCTGAACGAATATTTCGATGATCGTGTGATTGCTTTGGGCTATCCGAAACATACAGGGGTCGGCATGGATTGGCCTCCCTATTCGCCAGACATGAACCCCTGTGACGTCTTTCTGTGGGGACACTTGAAAGACCAGGTGTACCGCCAGAATCCAGAAACAATTGAACAGCTGAAGCAGTACATCTCATCTGAATGTGAAGCCATTCCGCCAGACACGTTGTCAAAGGTTTCGGGTAATTTCATTCAGAGACTACGCCATATTATTGCTACGCATGGTGGATATGTGGAAAATATCGTACTATAGAGTTTCCCAGACCGCAGCGCCATCTGTTGTTGAAAATTGTAACTACTGTAATTTCGAAAGTTTGTCTGCCTGAAAATGTACTGTTGTTCCAAGCATATTGCAACAAACGGTGTATTTCTATCGCTGCTCGTTTAGTTTTTATTGCCGTTTCAAATATACCGGTCATTTTTGAAACACCCTGTACATGGAGCTCTGCATTGTAGTGTACTCACGTTGATGTCTCTGTGACCAAATGCGCCTGATGTAAATGCTATGGAATTCATCTGGATCACTATCAGGAGCCATCACCGCGTACGCAAATGAGGGGACAGCTGTTTACGCGAATTACACAATCTGGGCGTTGACATCTTGTGCTAGTGTTGTGTACATAGTTCCGCGTAGTCAGTGCGTACACAACTTTCCCACTAGAGCGCGCCCCGCTAAGCACAACAGCGCAGGCGCAGCGCTCGTCCGTCTCCGTACTACGAGATGGCGCTGCCATGGACCAAATTCGGCTTCCGCCGATCCGCGTATTAACATGTAACGCAGCCAATGAGATTTCTGTTAATGTAGTACCGTTTCTCCTCGCGGATCACACATCGCGCAGTGATACCTGCACGTGCAAGGTATTATAACAAGTGTACAGACCTCTGATTAGTCAGTCTGCATTTGTCTGCACCAGCCTGTACCAGTCTGCATTAGTCTGTACTAGTCTATAGTCAAGTTTCAGTCTGCACCTAAGAAGATTATCATATTCCTGTACATAGCCATGAAGGTAAATGTATAGACACTTTGTCAAGTATCAGAGATATGTGAGAATAAGATTAACTTACCAAGACCAAAGGAACTTCAGATTGTCAATTGTAAATAGCATCCAGAATCAAGTTACATAATGTTTATGCTTGTTATTATTTTAATAAATGTGTGTGAAAATTAATCAAGTTCTGTTTAAAGTTGGTCACCGTCAATCTGCTACTCTAAGCGTGCAAGTGGCATTTCTATCGTCTGACCTAACGGCAGGAGATAAACACGCCACGATAAGACTACGAGACATATTGCTGACACTGGGCTACTTCGTTAGAGCGACAAGTCAAATAATCTGATGGTGTGTGTACCGAAGGTCTTACAGTACGCACACCACAGCTACATGCCTCCACAAACATACCAACAAACTGTAGGACCCCTGATATGCAGAATCAATGATGTATTTAGTTCCAAAGACGGAGAAACAAGCTATTAAACAAGTGGTCATAATGTTTTGACTCGTCAGTATATGATTTTCACGCATATTCGACACCGTGTGAGGAACTCCCTCGTGTGTTATTAAACAGCAAAGTATGCAGGTAATAGGCACAATGTGTTAGCTAATACTCGAACTGAAAGTCACGGTGTCACTGCGACATGTAATTAACTTGACGCTCGACCAATGGCATCAGCAGATAGCTCGACAGAAAGTGAGAAGGGTAAGTACAGCTAGAGACACGTGTGGGTAACTATTAGTGTGTTTCTGGTGCACATACTGCATGCTGGAAACGCTGATATTAACCACATTTAATTTTTAAAATTAGTTCTGTTTATGTTCAGAAGCAAGAACTAAACAACTATTTTACACAGTGCTTATTATCTAATTTATTTGCTGCCCTCATGACGAATAAAGAACCACAAAAGATGAAAAACAGCCATGGAAGTTCACTGCTAAAAGGGACAATCAGCTGAAATGTTTGCAAGATTAATGTATCCACAAAAGTCGTTGTTTTGCCGATCTAAATTTTTACCTTCATAGATACTCAAAATACTTGTCTTTAAACATTACGTAGGTAGCGGTATAAAAACGGCTGTCTGCTTTACAAGACGACTCTTGATTTCGAGGAGTGCAGTGTATAATGAATTCTACTCTGCTTTTGTAAATGATGAAAGTCTATGTGAATGCAGCTTGCCGCTAACTTGGTGTAATGTTTTGTCTGTACAGAAGTGTATCTGTCGCCTTTATCGCTCTTTCCCTCTCACACATAAATCGGTACAATAAGTCAGGGCTTCGTGTTTTCTAGCTAGGCTGATCCGTGAAAAGACAGAGAAACAATTATGCTAATGGAGGATTCTCTCTCTCTCTCTCTCTCTCTCTCTCTGTCCTTTATCTGTGTACAGTTTAAATATATTATTTACGTGAAATCAGCCTAGTAGAATCTCTGGTGGAGCCCTTCGTCTTAACATTCAGCGGCTGGCTTGCTAGAAAAGATCTTTACATTTTTTATTATTATTAAGCGCTGCATTCAGTTGGGAAAATCGATCGTTTGAACAATTCGTTCAGTTTACGACAGATCTAAAATTTCAGATGTGGACGAAGCCTTTTTGGACGATTTCAAAAAACTCAGAGATTGCAGGCTCTCTTCGTCACAGCTGAAACTTCCCAATTAATTACAGGGCACAGACAATCATCAATGGTTCAGACAGAGAACTCATTCGTCATTCACTCTAGAATAAAATGGTCACAAACCTTATTCCTGAGGAAAATTGTATATTGAATCCATTTCCGTACATGTTCCGTTTTCTGTTGGTTCCAAGTCTCATGTAATTTTCTTTTACAGGTTTTTCTTTCTCTTTATCTATCACGCTAGCGGCACAAACTTTCCTAGCTCGCTTTAGCGCGAAGAAGAGTAAATAAATCTCCTTTAGCAATCCGACAATCTTCCAACCGATACTTCCGAAGCTGTTCCTCTCTCTCTCTATAATAACCATGGAGCATACATTTCTGTACCCCTGTTGTTCCAAAGAATAAACGTACTAGAAAAATACCTTGGCGTCGACGAGCTGTCGGCGCATATATTACTAGAAAATCTGATCAGATACTTTTCAAACGTAAATACATGTGGATGATTTGGTTGACCATTATTAATTATTGCGTGGTAGAGGGTAATTTTCCGTGGGGAAATTACAAGTGGGTGGACAAAATGTGGTAACACCAAATCACAACATATAGCCATGACTAATACGGTGTAAGATAGTCCTTGGCATGCAAAATATAATACAGTCGTCTCGTAATGGATAAATACTGATCCTGTGTTCTTTTCAAGCGAATTTTATACCACTCTTCCCACAAAATATGGGAGATGGTTCAGATGGCTCTGAGCACTATGGGACTTAACATCTTAGGTCGTCAGTCCCCTAGAACTTAGAACTACTTAAACCTAACTAACCTAAGGACATCACACACATCCATGCCCGAGGCAGGATTCGAACCTGCGACCGTAGCGGTCACGCGGTTCCAGACTGAAGCGCCTTTAACCGCACGGCCACACCGGCCGGCAAAATATGGGAGATTTCAGATAAAAATGATGGAGATGGACAGCAATCACGCACGCTTCTCTCCAAAGTAGACCACAACAGATTAATAAAATTTACTGTGGTGGTCAGCGTAGATACGACAGTCCATCCGTGTGCTCACAAACCAGTTCTGACGATGAGAACACTGATCCTGCCGTCTTGGAACACATCACCAACGAGCAAAAAACATTGTACCGTGGAACGGCAGCAATAAGACCTTGCAGAATATCCACGGGGCCCATCGAATATCACCACATGGTAGTATTCGAATCATCACCGAACCCCCGCCGTGTTTCACTCTTGGGACGTAAACTCCGCCAGAAGATTGAAACATTATGCAACAAGACTATTCCGATCAAATGACTTCCTTTCATTGCTCCACAGTCTACGTGTTATGGCTTGGCCACCGTTTTTCTTAACGGACATTGCAATTCCCTGCTTATGGAATTCCAGTCGTGTTGTTTTCGTGGCGAGAGGGCTCACGAGTGGGACATTCCGTTCTGCAGTGACTTTTGCAGGTGTCGTCCTCTTACTTTTCATCAGAATCCACTTCAATGAACGTCCATCACGATCACTGAATCAACACTTTTGTCTGCGCTATGATTCAGCAGATGACGGTCCCGCTTCCCCTGTATTCGGTATAAATCTTCGTTACGGTGACTCTTGAACCAGTAAATATTTCGGTTACTTTGCTAACGGAAGCAGCCATCATGCGAGCACCAACAATTTGTCCAAGTTAGAACTCGCCTAGTTTCTAAGATAGCACTCCGAATTACACAGAACCGTGTTCTGACCACGACTGACACTTGCAGCGCGTTGAGGACACTGCACAGGTGCCGTTCGAAGTCAAATACAACAGCACACCCTGCAGGCTTGGTTAGCAGTTACATTTATGTTGAAGCACGCATTTCTCGCAGGCTTCCTTATTTTTGTCCACCCCCTATACCGAATCTCTTACAAGATACGGTCAAAGCCAGTTTAATGACAGGGAACGAATCGCTGCTGCAAGTAGGAAAAGAAATCGGCATTGTCTGTGAAATAAACAAATAATTTAACCGTAGTAGGTCTTCGTGAATTAATATTACTTACGCGACAGGATCTGCTTCAGTTACTATCAACGCCAAATCGATTTCCCTCCCCCACCCCCCTCCCCTTTCTTCCTCCCACCTCCACTCTACTGCAAATCGTACAGGTTTCGGCTCAGAAGACCACTCAGGATGGAGCGAAGAAATAGTCGTTATGGAATAAAACCTGTCGAATTTGATGAAGTGTGAGGAAATCTCATTGAAGTATACGGCAATGCAGTGTTTCAGAACTTCTGGAAGCCCCAAACAGTCTTCGATCACGAAACGTCTAGAAAAAGAAAAATGAGTTTGCATACTTATCAATGAGATCATTTCCATAGGACACAACAGTATTAATAGTAGTGTTGACGTACGTGACCTGAGAAGCCGCCAAGAAAACACA
This sequence comes from Schistocerca piceifrons, assembly GCF_021461385.2. Classification (NCBI taxonomy): domain Eukaryota; kingdom Metazoa; phylum Arthropoda; class Insecta; order Orthoptera; family Acrididae; genus Schistocerca; species Schistocerca piceifrons. Next base: position 321,211,866 of record NC_060145.1, on the reverse strand, counting down.
TACCTGTCTGCCCAAATTAGTAAACAAAACAAAGGAGATCTATAGCCAAGATACAGGGTGTTTCAAAAATGACCGGTATATTTGAAACGGCAATAAAAACTAAACGAGCAGCGATAGGAATACACCGTTTGTTGCAATATGCTTGGGACAACAGTACATTTTCAGGCGGACAAACTTTCGAAATTACAGTAGTTACAATTTTCAACAACAGATGGCGCTGCAAGTGATGTGAAAGATATAGAAGACAACGCAATCTGTGGGTGCGCCATTCTGTACGTCGTCTTTCTGCTGTAAGCGTGTGCTGTTCACAACGTGCAAGTGTGCTGTAGACAATATGGTTTATTCCTTAGAACAGAGGATTTTTCTGGTGTTGGAATTCCACCGCCTAGAACACAGTGTTGTTGCAACAAGACGAAGTTTTCAACGGAGGTTTAATGTAACCAAAGGACCGAAAAGCGATACAATAAAGGATCTGTTTGAAAAATTTCAACAGACTGGGAACGTGACGGATGAACGTGCTGGAAAGGTAGGGCGACCGCGTACGGCAACCACAGAGGGCAACGCGCAGCTAGTGCAGCAGGTGATCCAACAGCGGCCTCGGGTTTCCGTTCGCCATGTTGCAGCTGCGGTCCAAATGACGCCAACGTCCACGTATCGTCTCATGCGCCAGAGTTTACACCTCGATCCATACAAAATTCAAACGCGGCAACCCCTCAGCGCCGCTACCATTGCTGCACGAGAGACATTCGCTAACGATATAGTGCACAGGATTGATGACGGCGATATGCATGTGGGCAGCATTTGGTTTACTGACGAAGCTTATTTTTACCTGGACGGCTTCGTCAACAAACAGAACTGGCGCATATGGGGAACCGAAAAGCCCCATGTTGCAGTCCCATCGTCCCTGCATCCTCAAAAAGTACTGGTCTGGCCCGCCATTTCTTCCAAAGGAATCATTGGCCCATTTTTCAGATCCGAAACGATTACTGCATCACGCTATCTGGACATTCTTCGTGAATTTGTGGCGGTACAAACTGCCTTAGACGACACTGCGAACACCTCGTGGTTTATGCAAGATGGTGCCCGGCCACATCGCACGGCCGACGTCTTTAATTTCCTGAATGAATATTTCGATGATCGTGTGATTGCTTTGGGCTATCCGAAACATACAGGAGGCGGGGTGGATTGGCCTCCCTATTCGCCAGACATGAACCCCTGTGACGTCTTTCTGTGGGGACACTTGAAAGACCAGGTGTACCGCCAGAATCCAGAAACAATTGAACAGCTGAAGCAGTACATCTCATCTGCATGTGAAGCCATTCCGCCAGACACGTTGTCAAAGGTTTCGGGTAATTTCATTTAGAGACTACGCCATATTATTGCTATGCATGGTGGATATGTGGAAACTATCGTACTATAGAGTTTCCCAGACCGCAGCGCCATCTGTTGTTGAAAATTGTAACTACTGTAATTTCGAAAGTTTGTCTGCCTGAAAATGTACTGTTGTCCCAAGCATATTGCAACAAACGGTGTATTTCTATCGCTGCTCGTTTAGTTTTTATTGCCGTTTCAAATATACCGGTCATTTTTGAAACACCCTGTAGGTGCCGGCAAAAGCAGTAATGACATGACAGTACTGTGATGAACATAAATGGCCTGTAATGTAGGGTCGTCGCAACTGCAACACAAGATGCAGGCGGTGACACCACACTACGGGTCATTTGTGTTTACCACAGTCTTATCATTTCATAACAGCTACTGACGGTGCCTATCTTGCCTACAAGTCGGTTTCGTTTTGTTTCCAAGATTAGGAAAAAATGAAGCGTTGATTATAAAATAACGTTTTGGATGTCAGGAGCAATCGATTTCTTACGAAGAGTTGGAACTCAAAGCAGTGAAATGTGGGAGTCCTGCGGAAGCTGGGCAGGAGCGTACGCACAAATATACGGTCCGAAAAAAAAGTGAAGCACGCAGAAAGGAAAGAGGAAACGAAATGAACCTTCACGGTCCGCGAGGATTTGCGATGTTACTTGAGTGATTACAGATTCAGTTCAAATTCACAAAGACCTTGGCAGAATGAACCCACTTATCAGTATCATACACTATGTGATCAGAAGTATCCGAACATCCCCAAAACATACGTTTTTCATATTAAGTGCATTGTGCTGCCACCTACTGCCAGGCACTCCATATCAGCGACCTAAGTAGTCATTAGAAATTGTGAGAGAGCAGAACGGGCTGCTCCGAGGAACTCAGGGACTTCGAACGTGGTCAGGTGATTGGGTGACACTTGTGACATACGTCTGTACGCGAGATTTACACACTCCTAAATATCCCTAGGTCAACTTTTGCGATGTGACAGTGAAGTGGAAACGTGAAGGGACACGTACAACACAAAAGCGTAGAGGCCGACCTCCTCTGTTGACTGACATAGATCGCAGGCAGTTGAAGAGGTTCGTAATGTATAATGGGCAGACGTCTATCCAGACCATCATACAGGTATTCCAAACTGCATCAGAATCCAAGTACTATGTCAGTCAGGCGGGAGGTGAGAAGGATTTCATGGTCGAGCGGCTGCTCATAAGCCACACATCACGCCGGTAAATGTCGAAAGACGCCTCGCTTGGTGTAAGGAGCGTAAACATTGGACGATTGAACAGTAGAAGAACGTTACGTGGAGTGACGAATCACGGTACACAATGTGGCGATCCGATGGCAGGATTTGGGTGCGGCGAATGCCCGGTGAACGTCATCTGCCAGCGTGTGTAGTGCCAACAGTAAAATTCGGAGGCGGTGGTGTTATGGTGTGGTCGTGTTTTTCATGCAGAGGGCTTGCACCCCTTGTTGTTTTGCGTGGCACTATCACAGCACAGGCCTACGTTGATTTTTAAGCACCTTCTTGCTTCCCACTGTTGAAGAGCAATTCGGGGATGGCGATTGCATCTTTCAACACGATCGAGCATCTGTTCATAATGTACGGCATGTGGCGGACTGGTTAAACGACAACAACATCCTTGTAATGGACTAGCCTCCACAGAGTCCTGACCTGAGTCTTACAGAAAATGTTTGGAATGTTTTGGAACGCCAACTTAATGTCAGGCCTCACCGTCCGACATCGACATCTTTCAGCACTCTGTGAAGAATGGGCTGTCATTCCCCAAGAAACCTTCCATCACCTGATTGAACGTATGCCTGCGAGAGTGGAAGCTGCCATCAACGCTAAGGGTGGGCCAACACCATATTGAATTTCAGCATTACCGATGGAGGGCGCCACAGACTTGTGAGTCATTTTAAGCCAGATGTCCGGATACTTCTGATCACATAGTGTATCTGGCTTGGATACACACCAGTTCTAACTCGGTTGGAAAGGGTGTCACAGAGCCGTTATATTATTTGCCGAGGCAAGTTGGCCCACAACTACAAGCTGCTCCTTGAGATCCAGGACACTTCAACTAGAACGATGTTGACGCCCGAGTTTGTCCTCCACAAGTTCTATCAGGATAGATCTTACTGGGTAAGGAGGAGGAGGTTCAAAAATGGTTCAAATGGCTCTGAGCACTATGGGACTTATTATCTGAGGGCATCAGTCTCCTAGAACTTAGAACCTAACTAACCTAAGGACATCACAGACATCCATGCCCGAGGCAGGATTCGAACCAGTGACCGTAGCGGTCGCGCGGTTCCACACTGAAGCGCCTAGAACCGCTCGGCCACCAGCGGCCGTCGAGGATATTGGTGTTTAACGTGCCGTCGACATTGAGGTCATTAGAGACGGAGCACAAGCTCGGTTTAGGGAAGGATGGGGGAGGAAGTCGACCGTGCCCTTTCAGAGGAACCATCCCGGCATTTGCCTGGAGTGATCTAGAGAAATCACGGAAAACCTGAATCAGGATGGCCGGACGCGGGATTGAACCGTCGTCCGCTCGATTGCAAGTTCAGTGTGGTAACCACTCCGCACCTCGCTCGGTTTACTGGGTAAGGAGCCACCTTATCATCACGCAGGCAGTTCACAGAGACATGTGACTATGATGGTGATCAGGGCAGCATGGCCATTCATCAGCAAGCAGTCTATGCTTCTCGGTCACGGTACCACTCCAAACACAGCCGATTGTATTGTGGGGTTTAACGGCAGCCTACGCATGGGCGGTAGTTCCTTGGTGCAGCTGCTGCTGGGGTCCAACCAATAGTGCGGGATAACACAAAATATTGCAGGAAATCAACTACTTGTTCTCTGATGGCAGGCGCAGGGGTGAAAGGGTTACGATGTGGTTGCTGCAGTTTACGGCGATCTTCCCTTGCGGTGATCAGGCGTGATCAACTGAAACCTTGATGACAAGTATGGCTGCCCTCACATCCCCATGGATTAAAACATCGGGTCAGTGTCACATCCGAATGTCCAACAAATCTGTTTAGCCGAATCGACCAGCCAACAAAATGGAGACACCCAGTGAGACCCCTTTCGAACAGTGTCAGGTGCTGATACCGCTGTACGAGCACGCGGCATGTATTACTCACATGCGACACCGTTCACGACCCTCATATACATACCGGGCCTGATAACAACATTACCGGAGCAATGCTAATGTACTTTGGTAGCCATTCTACCTGTCACAGGTAACTGTAACTGTGATCGTTTACACGTCCGCTGATGGTGTGTACGTGTAGGAAGTTACATTGACGTTTGATCATTTTTTATGGTGCATAACATTTTTTGTCAAGCTGTGCATGTCCTGTAATGAGCGTTAGCATTAATGACGAGTGGTTTTGGGATTCTAGGTCACCCTACACTTTCCCGTTTCTGGAGCTCACTTTGTGTTATTTCTGCTGCCAGGTTTCAGTTTTGCAGTACTTTTTGCTGCTGTCGTCCCCTTATTTTCATCGCAATCTCTTTCAGTGGCCGTCTTGTAAGTGCTGCTCAAATGGAACTATCGTCCGAGTTGCGACTTAGCAGATAACGTTTGTCCGCCTTCCCCGAGTGCGGTATAAATCTTCGACACGGCGCTCCTTCAAATACCTAACTCTTTGGCTTCTTGGGTAACGGAGCACCCAACATACGGTCAACAACGGTTTTCCCACGTTCAAATTGACTTAGCCGGATATAACGTACTCACAACTATACAGAACATTATTGTTATGAGGACTAACACTCGCAACGTACTGAGGGCTTTGCATAGCTGCCGTGGTGAAATTAAACAGCACAGTCTGCCGGCTTTGTTAGCATCTGCATCTATTTTTGAAACCTGGTTGGTAGGTACTCAGAGAGCGCACAAGATCTACATCTACATTTATACTCCGCAAGCCACCCAACGGTGTGTGGCGGAGGGCACCTTACGTGCCACTGTCATTACCTCCCTTTTCTGTTCCAGTCGCGTATGGTTCGCGGGAAGAACGACTGTCTGAAAGCCTCCGTGCGCGCTCTAATCTCTCTAATTTTACATTCGTGATCTCCTCGGGAGGTATAAGTAGGTGGAAGCAATATATTCGATACCTCATCCAGAAACGCACCCTCTCGAAACCTGGCGAGCAAGCTACACCGCGATGCAGAGCGCCTCTCTTGCAGAGTCTGCCACTTGAGTTTGCTAAACATCTCCGTAACGCTATCACGGTTACCAAATAACCCTGTGACGAAACGCGCCGCTCTTCTTTGGATCTTCTCTATCTCCTCCGTCAACCCGATCTGGTACGGATCCCTCACTGATGAGCAATACTCAAGTATAGGTCGAACGAGTGTTTTGTAAGCCACCTTCTTTGTTGATGGACTACATTTTCTAAGGACTCTCTCAATGAATCTCAACCTTGTACCCGCCTTACCAACAATTAATTTCATATGATCATTCCACTTCAAATCGTTCCGTACGCATACTCCCAGATATTTTACAGAAGTAACTGCTACCAGTGTTTGTTCCGCTATGTTATAATCATACAATAAAGGATCCTTCTTTCTATGTATTAGCAATACATTACATTTGTCTATGTTAAGGGTCAGATGCCACTCCCTGCACCAAGTGCCTATCTGCTGCAGATCTTCCTGCATTTCGCTACAGTTTTATAATGCTGCAACTTCACTGTATACCACAGCATCATCCGCTGAAAGCCGCATGGAACTTCCGACACTATCTACTAGGTCGTTTATATATATTGTGAAAAGCAATGGTCCCATAACACTCCCCTGTGGCACGCCAGAGGTTACTTTAACGTCTGTAGACGTCTCTCCATTGATAACAACATGCTGTGTTCTGTTTGCTAAAAACTCTTCAATCCAGCCACACAGCTGGTCTCATATTCCGTAGGCTCTTACTTTGTTTATCAGGTTACGATTGTGGATGGGGCCGTAAACATTTACTGTGAGTTGCACAATCAGACACACAACTTTATTTTTCTAAGAACCAATTATTTACAAGTTGCTTTAAAAGATCACAATTAGACAAATTAGCTGAAGGCCTAGTTAAAGAAAACTTGAGATCCATTTTCTTGATGTTTCCATATTTTTGTCCACTTCCAGTAGCTTGATGATTAATGAAGAGTTTTCCTTAACTGAGTGTATCTTTCTGAAGGCACCTTCATCTTCGACGGATTCGTATTTTCCACACCAAGCCATTTTACTCACAACGCCCAGCTGGTGGGAGGGAGGAGAGAGGGCAGAATGCCTTGCTGGCAACCAAAAGAACGGCTAGCCATCCTCTCTGTGGTGGTCATAGCATTCCAGATCTCTTCACCGGTTCAAAAATATGACTTTTTCAAATGCTTATGAACAGTGGGGACTCAACTGCACAAAACATGTTTTCTTCGATTGTCGTGTGTGACTGATAAGCCATAAACTACGAATTTGTTTCCATTGATTTATTTATTATTGATATAACAGCGCTGGTTGCAGGAGACCTTCTCAGATGTCAATAGTAAACACAGAAACTGTCAGGTCTTCATTGTAAATACGTGGACAGCAGCATGAGTCAGCACTTGCTTGTTAACAGCCAGTGAAACTAATTAGTTAATTACGTCGTGAGTCGCGCTGTTGTTACAAGAGTGAATGGCGTAATTATCATTAATGGACGTACGCAGTTTGTGGCTAACTCTAGCCAATATAGCGGACTGTAATGTAACTTATTATGTGTTATATTCCTCTTCTATTATTTGCAATTATTTTCGCTTGGTTACCGATAGATAAGCTTTGGAACTATTTCGCAGATGAAATCTACGCTAATGTTACGAAAGATGGAAACAAGAATCTATAGCAGGGTATCAGAGGAAGTAAAGAATCAATATTTCCGTGTTTTGTTTTATCTGGAAAGATTATGGGCTTCAGACCACTCTAACAGCAAACAAGAGATTCTTAGTAAGGTAACATTACGGTACGAGCAGTACATCAGCAGCCATAATAATAATAATAATCAGGACATGGGAAAAAGAAGTCAAAGGAATCCAAATTGGCATTAGAAAAGATAATAGATTCAATGTGAAGTGTTTAGCTTTTGCGGGTGACCTTGCAACCTCACAAATAATAGGAAAGAAGCCACTAACGCCATAGAGAAGTTACACGAAATTGCACAAAGAACTGGCCTGCAAATCTCATATGAGAAAACCCAGTACATAGAAAGAGTGCCACAAGACAAATTGCCTATTGTGACAACCCATGGGAAAATCGCACAAGTACCACATTTTAAGTACCTGGGAGAAATCATCCAGCCATCAGGGATCAACCTAAAGGCCAATGAGGAAAGAATAAAAAAAAAACTACAGGAAGCATATAAACTCACGTGGAACTATTGTAACAAAAAGTCCATATCCATTAACGCAAAATAGAGGCACTACAACACTGTCGTACTTCCGGAGGCACTGTATGCATCTGAAACAACACAAATAGGTGGGCAAACTAAAATCAAAGAAATAGAGAAACAAGAAAGAAAAATTCTCAGGAAAATTTTTGGCCCGATACAAGAGCAAGAAATCTGGAAGAAGAGACCAACATCAGAATTATATAAATACACAGACAAGATTACGAATACAATAAGGAAAAGAAGAATGCAGTTCTACGGACATATCCACAGGATGAATGAAAACAGAATTTCAAAGCGAATTCTTAAAGTGATCAACTCAGGCAGGGGAAAAACAAAATGGATAAAAGAAATTGAAGAGGACCTCAGACAAGCACACATAACAGTAAACGATGCAGAAAATAGAACTGAATTCAGGAACATCATCAAAAAACATAAATTTGACGCCACAACACAGAAGAGACCTAGATGCAAGTGGACAGCGGAGCGAAAGAAACAACACAGTGAACACATGAAGAAAATTTGGGCTCAGAAGAAACATAAACAATCGTCATAAAGGAATTCAAGTTTAAACGCTCTCTTAAATGGGAATAATCGAAAATAATAATAATAGTAAGCAGACATATGTAGACCGATACGTAGATATGCTAATGAATGTATGATATTTTAGAAAGTCAGTCCAGTTAATATGGCGTTAACTTACATCTTCGTAACACTTTCTCGATTGTGAGTAACGACATATCACATAAATATACGGTGGCATTAGAAAAGGGGTCAAATCTGAAGAACTGACTGGTTTGGAGAACACAAACAAATGAGATGGAGGGAAAAGAAATCAGAAATACGCTGATGGAAAAATAATCGCAACACTATAAATTAATCTATGTAGAGTAATGAAAATTAAGGAATATATTTGTCTAGGTAACATATGTAAGTGATTAACATTGCAAGATCACGTGATAATGAACTCGCGAGATGCACCTTTTGCAAACGTGAAATGGTGGCACATTAAAAACTGGTGTAATCGCCAAAATGTTGAAATCAAGGATGCAAACGTGCATGCATTGTGTTGTACAGGTGCCGGATGTCAGTTTGTGGAGTTCCATGCCTGATGCACTTGGTCGGTCAATACAGGGACAGTTAATACTGTTTATGGATGACGCTGTAGTCGTCGCCCGATGTTGTCCCATATGTGGGCGGCTGGAAACAGATGCGGTGATCGAGCAGGACAGGGCGACATGTCGACACTTTTTAGAGCATGTTGGATTACAACAGTGGTATGTAGGCGAGCGTTATCGTGTTGGAAAACATCCCCTGGAATGCTGTTTATTAATGGCAGCTCTACATGTCGAATCACCAACACATGCCCAGCTCTGGGACCGTAGCAGAACCAGCTCTCATTAGGAAACACAACAGACCTCCACCCTGCCCTCCAGAGAGTTCTCGCTTGACACCACAGTAGTCGGAAATGAGGTGGTTTGGTGTCAGTGGAATGCATGCTACAGGGCGTCTGGGTCGGAGCTGTCCTTGAAGTAAATGTGTCGTTGGATTTGTTAATTTTGAATGCGGCAAAGGATAACGTTCTGGCTTCTCAATCCCAAGGTGGTAAACAGACATCCGACATAGTTATTAATTCTCGCCCCATCTCAAAGTAAAAATGCTACTGTGACATTCCAAGAATACATAAATTGATATTAATGACAAGTTTGGGATTTAACCTATAAGGATAACACAATCTCTCTCTCTTCGATATTACATTTAATTTACCAAAGCTCTCAAGAATCAAGTTATAATCAATAAGCAAGTTTAATTACTTCTTCTCTCAATAAATCAATTCATATTTAAACATTGAATGTGTAATTAATGTTATGTTATGAATTGAAAGAAGTAAACCTTTAGAGGCGAAAATTACAAAAAAAAAAAAAAGGCTCTGAGCACTATGGGACTTAACATCTGAGGTCATCAATCCACTAGAACCTAGAACTACTTAAACCTAACTAACCTAAGGACATCACACACATCCAAGCCCGAGGCAGGATTCGAACCTGCGACCGTAGTGGTCGCACGGTTCCAGACTGAAGCGCCTAGAACCGCTTGGCCACACTGGCCGGCGTGAAAATTACACCTACGTCGTAGCTGTACAATGAAGTAAGTTAGGGGAGGATAACTTTATCTAATCTAGTCTCATGTACTCATTGGAGGGCAGGTTAGTAATTAGCTCTTGAATTTCTCTATTCAAAGCGTACGCATGTTGGAGTATACAACTCTTGCAAAACTGGACTCAACATTTAATTTCGCCAAAAGCGCTTCATACATTACCAAACAGCAACTGTGGCGGCGTTGTCTCCGTGCTGGATTTGAAATCGCTAATTCCCTACTCTGGCCTTGACTGAAAGTAATCAGTCTCAAACGCTATGCATTCCGTGGAATGTTCAAATTGCCCTAGTCGAAATTAATGGCAATTGCACACTCGCTCTGGGTTGAAGCGACGTGCGCAAAATTCAGCCAGAAAAGATTCCGGCAGGAATATTTAACTATCGCTTTAAGTTTGTCGCCACGATACGTGGAGTTTATCGGCCTCACTTCGCAAACGTAAAGTATTTGCACCTTTACGACACGCAGGTGTGTGGCCCGCCGCTAGACGTGAGCGCCCGCTCTCTCTCTCTCTCTCTCTCTCTCTCTCTCTCTCTGTGTGTGTGTGTGTGTCTTAATTCCGTTCCCAAAGTGCTTTTATATGACTTTATCATCCCCACCTTGATTCTACTACGTCACACGTCTGGCTTCAGCCGACCGCTCCCACGTTAAAGGTAAATTCTTACTTTTCTTGCCCGGATCTCCATTCGGTAATATACTCTGGCCACTTACTTGCGTCTCGGCCGTGTTTATTCTGATAGGTATTATATTGATTTTCCCTTATTTCTTTCTGCAGTGCACCTGGGCTTTCTATTGTTAAAGCTTATTGAGTCGTTCCAATGTCATTAGGCACCTTCCCTGTCCGTCTCCAAGCTGCGTTCACTTTGTTATATTACTCATGCCCCTGTCGATAAAAGGGTGAATCGTTTGTTATTCCGTACACGAGATGGCTCTAATTATTTCCTGTTGTCAATAATATCGTTATTTGCTGGGGATTTTATTCGGTATCGTCGTTATGCAGCTTATATAAGGCCTGAAAATGTGGACACCATACAAGGTTCGTTATGCCACTTTGGTGCCAACTGCTGCCCAAAATGGAGCTGCATGTGTAATAAGATAAACCAGAGCCATACACCGAAAACGATGGTCTCCCTTTTCAGTAATGCCACGTGGCCGTCTAGAGCCCGCTCTTCTTGCGACCGTACATTCTCGGGACCACCGGTGGCAACAGTCATGTACAGTAGTTTTCGCAAAGGGAACATCCATCTTCTCGTAGGCCTATTACACTATCTCGTTCTAACTCAGTGAGGCGCTGATAATGACGTCTTCGTCGCCTTAAAGGCATTATTCACTATCATCAAGTCACTATGGGCAATCTCAAAGGTAACTAACCTTACCGTTCCAAAGGATTGGAAAAGGGCAAAGTTAATCCCGTTTTCAAGAAGGGATGTCGAACAGATGTGCAGAACTATAGACCTATATCTCTAACGTCGATCAGTTGTAGAATTATGTTCGAGTACAATGACTTTTCTGGAGACTAGAAATCTACTCTGTAGGAATCAGCATAGGTTTCGAAAAAGACGGTCGTGTGAAACCCAGCTCGCGCTAATCGTCCACGAGACTCAGAGGGTCATAGACACGGGTTAACAGGTAGATGCTGTCTTTCTTGACTTCCGCAAGGCGTTCGATACAGTTCCCCACAGTCGTTTAATGAACAAAGTAAGAGCATATGGACTATCAGACCAATTGTGTGATTGGATTGAAGAGTTCCTAGATAACAGAATGCAGCATGTCATTCTCAATGGAGAGAAGTCTTCCGAAGTAAGAGTGATTTCGGGTGTGCCGCAGGGGAGTGTCATAGGACCGTTGCTATTCACAATATACATAAATTATATTGTGGAAGATATCGGAAGTTCACTGACGCTTTTTGCAGATGATGCTGTGGTGTATCGAGATGGTGTAACAATGGAAAATTGTACTGAAATGAAGGAGGATCTGCAGCGAATTGACGCATAGTGCAGGGAATGGCAACTGAATCTCAATGTATACAAGTGTAATGTGGTGTGAATACATAGAAACATAGCTCCCTTATCATTTAGCTACAAAATAGCAGGTCAGCAACTGGAAGCTGTTGATTCCATAAATTATCTGGGAGTACGCATTAGGAGTGATTTGAAATGGAATGATCATTTAAAGTTGATCGTCGGTAAAGCAGATGCCAGACTGAGATTCATTGGAAGAATCCTAAGGAAATGCAATCCGAAAACATAGGAAGTAGGTTACAGTATGCTTGGTCGCCCACTGCTTGAATACTGCTCAGCAGTGTGGGTTCCGTACCAGATAGGGTTGATAGAAGAGATAGAGAAGATCCAACGGAGAGCAGCGCGCTTCGTTACAGGACCCTTTAGTAATCGCGAAAGTGTTACGGATCTGATAGATAAACTCCAGTGGAAGACTCTGCAGGAGAGACGCTCATTAGCTCGGTACGGGCTTTTGTTGAAGTTCCGAGAACAGACCTTCCCCGAGGAATCAAGCAGTATATTGCTCCCTCCTACGTATATCTCGCGAAGAGACCATGAGGATAAAATCAGAGAGATTAGAGCCCACACAGAAGCATACCGGCAATCTTTCTTTCCACGAACAATACGAGACTGGAATAGAAGGGAGAACTGATAGAGGTACTCAAGGTACCCTCTGCGACACACCGTCAGGTGGCTTGCGGAGTATGGATGTAGATGTAGACTGTTGCAGCTTGTATTTAAAGCGAACCTGATTTGCATCCTCATGATGACGCTACTAGCGCCACTCTTACGCGACTGGCGCGAAAATTTGAACAGACATCATTTTCAGATGTAGAAACACGCCTACCAACTTTCGTTTACGTCCGTCAACTCTTTCATGGGGTTGTGTTTTGTTTTCAGTCAGTATGGATGGGCATGAACAAGGCGTTGATTGTGTCACAGTAATACTAGTTTGCTTTCGGGTAGTGGAGAGACAGGTGAAATTTGCAATGAGGGTGGCTGCGCCGACGGCAACAGGTCGAGATTTAATCTACTCTTGAAAACAGTGATTTTGGATGAGATGTAGGATAGAGGGTAGTTTCTGTCAGAGATGGATCACTGAAACGGGGAAGCAGGGTCAGAACGATCTTATGTTATGCGTAGGCACAGCCAAGATGCTGCACTATCGGGTCTTATATTGCCATTATGGAATTATAATGGGTATTTGATACATGAGGAGAGATATTGACATCACCAGCGACGAACAATCCACACAAACACACAGCTGTCTATGGCGAATCGTTAGTTCATTCATTCCCCCTTAACAACTGAATCGTGTCCACGCCCAGTCAAGATGGTCCTGAGGTACAAATTTGAGTAAAAGTTTGAGAAGTGGTTGTTTGTTTCGTGATACTTTCCGTGAGGTTTATGTGGCTAGTCGTTATGATTATTCCGACCCGTGTCGTGAGTCATAGATAACATTTCTGAAATTTTCTAGCCGGACGGAGTGGCCGTACGGTTCTAGGCGCTACAGTCTGGAACCGCGCAGGTTCGAATGCTGCTTCGGGCATGGATGTGTGTGACGTCCTTAGGTTAGTTAGGTTTAAGTAGTTCTAAGTTCTAGGGGACTGATGACCTCAGAAGTTGAGTCCCATAGTGCTCAGAGCCATTTTTTTGAAATTTTCTATGACTCAGTTCTCGATAGTAAACGAGGATCGGCCCGAATCGTTCCTGAATAAGTTTAATACTGTTCCCATATACTGAAATTTCTAGCAGAAAGCAAACACAAAAATGGGGGGAGGGCGAGCAATCAGACAAAATAATATATCGCGAGTGACCCTCGTCTCACATGAAGACTATTGACATGATATTGTGAAATAACAATTCATTATTCAAACACGATAACTTGAGGGAATGATATCCATTTAAGGATGAAATATTACGTACGTTTTGGTGATTAAAATAATCTGCGTGAACAACTGCATGTTTTATGTGGTTCAAATACACAGCTTGTTACTGGTCTCTGTGCAAGTCTGGAATCAGAACAAGGTATATTTCTTCCACTGCAGGCACTCAGTTCTATACCTAAATGGTCTCGTAGAAAATTGTAAACTTACAGTACACGGGATGGGCACTGGTAATACGAACGCACGTTGATAGTGGGGTTAAAATACGTCTATATGCATCACCTTCATACTCTTGCCTCATAGTCACACGACTGTTTTATCATTCCTAATGAGCATTTGCACGAAGTAAATATTGGGAATCAGTAAGATATGGCGGTAAAAGTGACGTGAGCTCTCGTGCTATCTCATGGTGGGAACAGGGGGTCAAGCAGACAAAAATACTTCATGCAGAACAATACATAAATGAAAAACCACGTCTAATCAATCTTCACACGATCACACGCATTGCCTGTCATGAAATTCCACAAGAACGTTCCGGACTGTGCAGTTACGTGGTGAACAGAAGTCAGTAACGAATCATGCATTCATAATAAGCAATCGTTGTTCAAATCAAATGGCTCTGAGCACCATGCGACTTAACTTCTGAGGTCATCAGTCGCCTAGAACTTAGAACTAACTAAACCTAACTAACCTAAGGACATCACACACATCCATGCCCGAGGCAGGATTCGAACCTGTGACCGTAGCGGTCTCTCGGCTCCAGGCTGTAGCGCGTAGAACCGCACGGCTATTCGGGCCGGCAATCGTTGTTGTATCATGACCAAAGACTGTACTTGTAACTTACTCAAAACCCAATACTGAATTATGATGAAGACGTTTCTTTACCGTATGCTCTAGGAATGGGAAAAACCGACCGTTTAAAATCGGTACCGATATTTTAGTTTTAAATAACCATTATATATTAGTGTTTTTCTGGTCTCTGTTACAACAGATTTTTTAATTTTTAATTAATATCTGAGTAAAAAGTCGAAATATTAGTTAGTCATAGCGGCAGTGCTCAAATTTTGCGTTTTTAAAAAAGAGTAATTTTTATTCGTGAAATTTGCATTGGTTTAAATATTGCGTTATTATAGAAAACGGAAATAGTGGTCAGTGCTATTTGAGTAATAATGCAACAGAAAGGAGCACCAAATACATGGCATAAGAATTGTTACAGCATTGCTGAGGCAATAATGTTTCTGTTGCCGTGTGCTGTGATTTCGGGTATGCGTGTGAGTGCAGTGTGCAGTTTTCTCTCATCTCACCTATACGATAGTTTCTCGCTGGCGTCGCCTGGCATTCATCGTGTTGAAGAATGCATCAACCCTAGCTTGGAAACATTTTTACCAAGAGACTTAGCAATGAAGTGCAATGCTTCATTTGCTTTGAAAGATTTAAGACTTGTCTGCCGTTTCTATAAAGTAATAAAAGAGGAAGGAAACTGTGGGAAAAGTGGAAACTGAAAACTTAAATATACATTCATAGTACACAATAAAGGTAGAAAGAAGCTGATCTGCTGCCTATGTCAACACAGTATGCCTTCATCTGCTTGTAGTCCTTGAAAACGGACAAATTAACACGAAAAACTAAATTCTTCAGCTTCAGCTTTCGCCCTTTATCATAGTTCATAATGTCGAAGTTGTGTAACGATCTCTGGTTACCACGTGATTTTTGGGCAGAGTTTAAAAAAATTAGAATCAATAGAAGATAGGAATTTTTGCAGTATTCAGTGACTTTTCACTTTTCGAGAAAATCAGCAGACGGTGGACAGACTTTCTTTAACTTGACTATTTAATTTAATATTTTGTTCTTATATATCTTGAAACTGAGTCAGAATTTTTCAGTCTTTGTTTCATTTCTACATTTATCACAGGAAATAATGCAAACGAAAAACCGAAAATCTGTTATTTCAAAAATCGGTTATTTTGAGCATTTTTAAAAGTCAGGTTAAACTGGCGTGGAATAATACCGATGCAATGGAAAACAGCTTGTTTCG
The DNA here is from genome assembly GCF_021461385.2 of Schistocerca piceifrons. Classification (NCBI taxonomy): domain Eukaryota; kingdom Metazoa; phylum Arthropoda; class Insecta; order Orthoptera; family Acrididae; genus Schistocerca; species Schistocerca piceifrons. The sequence goes on along the minus strand of NC_060145.1, from coordinate 321,196,019 downwards.
GTGATACCTGCCATCCCTAGTGGAGTCGTGCCCACAGGGACGCATGAGGAAAAAATCCATCCAAAATGTCTCAAATAGAATCAATTAGTTTGACTCTCAGGAGGACTTGAATATTTCACATAGTTCAGTGCCCTGAATTCAGTTATACTCAGGCACTCGTTCTTTTTACGAGCGGTTGTGATGGCATGGGTGCCTATCGAACGAAGCATGAGCCTCATTTCACAAAGAAAAACGTTAAAAGATCATGCAAAAAAAAAAAAAAGAAAACTTTACAGAAAGTGAATAAAGGTGAGCATGCTGATAGAATTTATGCGCAGAATTACTACAAGTAGTGGCCACATCATGATTATAGCTGAAATAGTTCTTGAAAAGAACGGATTAGTAATTTTAATTAAAATATACATCGTTCTTAGGGCTACCATATACGTAAGAAGTTTTTGCTCTAGGGCAGTTTAGTACTCTCAGATAGTACTCGCAGAACTATTTACGTTAGGGATGTACTTTCGCTGATAGTTACTCTCCGATAGTTCCTTGTGAGTACCTTCTGGAAGTGTCTGACACTGTTACCAGAGCAGACGTCGGGAGCGTTTACACACAGCAGCGTGAGAGTCTCTTTGATAGCAGAGAGGTCACTACCCGTGAAATTACTCTGAGGTAGTTCTGCGTGTGAAGGAATAGGTTGTGTCGGCCTGCAGAAGCAGTTGTAGTACTTTTAGTGGAAAAGAAAAAAAAAAAAACATCAACGGCTCCGTTCGTGTTGGATAAGAGAGCGTGTTAGGCGGCGTGATTATTTTGGAGCATGTAAGATTCTCAATGTGGAGCTTGCTGACGGAAGATCCACAGCAACAGAGAAATTTTACGAGTATTACGGTGATGGAGATGGAGGAAATACTCTTTATAATTGCACCTAAAATTGCTGATCTGGATACTACTATGCATAAATCTGTTATTGTTAAAGGTGGACTGCTTCTAACAGTAATATTTATAGCATCAACTACGTATATTCTTCTTAATACTTGGTTCAGATGGTTCAAATGGCTCTAAGCACTATGGTACTTAACATCTGAGGTCATCAGTCCCCTAGACGTAGAACTACTTAAACCTAACTAACCTAAGGTCATCACACACATCCATGCCCGAGGCAGGATTCGAGGAGACCTTAGCAGACGCGTGGTTCCCGACTGAAGCGCCTAGAACCACTCGGCCACAGCGGCCGGCTAATATTTGGTAAAGTGACAGTTACGATGAAATAGCATTACACCAATTTCATCTTGGTGCCCGTAAACGTTCTAAAACCCAGGTCAGATATCTGATAAATGAAGCATTTCCGGAAGTGCATTTCTTTGGAGTTTTTACTTGTATTGACTTAAGGAAGCGCTCGTAAATTTCTGAAGATCAGTTCTTAAACACCCATTATAATAGCATAATCACTAAATATCACGTCATATAAAATATGAAGTTAAAGGGCAACTTTCCGAGTACCAAATCGATTACTTTCAAACACAATTTCACTTGTTTCTCTATGTTAATTAATCTATGTTATAAATTGTTTTGCCTGATTGCTTGAATTGTGCCTCTTCTGGTAAATGTCTTCTGTGAAGGGGTTAAAAACTATAGCCATTTCAGTCCCCAAAATTAGCTTCTAATCTCAGTTCCTGTTGGCCAGGAACTGTACATCCACGACGCTGGCCTTTCCTCATAAGAGCTAATTAAATGCGCAACTCCGTCCTGAATCCACTTCGACGCACCTTCTTTTGCCGACGCATCGCTCATATTCGCTCACAGCGCGTATTCAACACGACAAGTGTCTCAGCTGTCCCGATAATGTTACTGTGTGTTTATAACGCATCTAACATTCAGCGTGGTGTCTGTTTGTTCTAAGTCGTGTCTCCCTACCAATTTCGCGCAACGACGCTCAGAGCATGTTTTTTACGGAAGTGACTAGTTTGAACCTGGGACCTGTTGCTGGTAAGGAGACGCCAGACCACACATGACTCGTAGAGTTCAAAAGAGTTCAGTGAGACTAGCGATGATATAATCAAATACTTAATGATTTCAGCGTCAGATCCACTGCACTCCCTGTAAAAGAATCTTAATACTAACTAAATTTAGTGGAAGGGGTTCAAGGCTTTCCTATTTTTAGTTAGCTGGTAAAATAACGTCGAAAAGGCAGTTAAGTTTACCAATGGAAATTTTATTCTACTCACAAAACATTGTTTATAAATTGCACTATTCATAAAAGGAAATATTTTAATACAGGATGATAAAAACCAACTGTTTTCAACAAAAATGTGAACGAATATTCCCTGAATGGGTTTCCAAGTTCTACAATGAATCGAAGGATGACCTATGCCATATTACATCTATAATCTAGATTTAAGCTAAGTTTCATAAAAGAGAAAACTATCAAAATGGTCTACAGTGACCCTCAATTATCTTTAATTACTTATCTAACTTGTCGTAAATTACAGTGGCTGATATGGCATCTCAATAATTATATAACAGAAAAATCATCGCGTTTCAGATTTTTACTTCAAGTAGCAACTATGAACACTATGAGATTTAATTGACGATCGACACTAGTATTACGTAAAAAGGGGGTGTAACAGATGAGACTTCTGCAGTTCTGAGTGAAGCTTTATGCGCTGGTATGCGGCATCGCGTGCGTTCATTACCTTGTCGTTGGTTAGGCAGCGTCAGGGGGTGGCGGGCGGCGCAGCTCCACACCTCGCCGTCTCGAAAGCAACTCCCTCCTAACTTCTCCTTACTACAATTCACCTAAGTTGGTTTAAAAAAAAACTACCTGGCTGTGTTTTCATCTAAACTATCAGGGTCTCAATGTTAACCTTAAGCTCCACCTACAAAAATTCTGTCTATCCAATGGGAAACGTTATATTTTTCGTGGTGGGGCAATGTTTTTAACGTTTGCAACGCGAAAAAGTCTCACGCTAAAACTTGCAGCTGGTGTGGCCCTTTTAGTGTTATCGTAAGATCTATACTGTTCTTCTGGAGGGTTCTATCTTTTAACATGGGCGGAGGGGGGGGGGGTCCTGGCGGTTAGCTAGCGACGTGGGTGTCCGTCCCTTATCGTAGGGCCCTCTCTCTAGCTTAACACGGTTCTGCTCTCGGCTTCTGCTCTCGTTTCTCCCCTTGGAACTGCGTCCGTTTCACGGTGGAAAGGTATGACATGCACTTAGGCATTCTTGTGTTAGTCTGTGGTATTCCATTCACTCACTCGTTAATCGTATTACTTTGGTTAATTTAATGTCACGATTTATTCGGAGCTATGTGACATACTGCTGGATTTGCTTATCATGTCAGGGTTTTCATGGAAGGTGTTGGATTTGCCTGACACCTTACACGCATAGAGTTGTAGTACTGAGGTGGAGCAATAAATGACGTGTTAGTCTTGCATTCATATTTTAATATTAACGTCGGAGCGAGTCTCTTCACGACCAGATTTTTTAAAAAAAATGGTTCAAATGGCTCTGAGCACTATGGGACTCAACTGCTGAGGTCATTAGTCCCCTAGAACTTAGAACTAGTTAAACCTAACTAACCTAAGGACATCACAAACATCCATGCCCGAGGCAACATTCGAACCTGCGACCGTAGCGGTCTTGCGGTTCCAGACTGCAGCGCCTTTAACCGCACGGCCACTTCGGCCGGCCCCAGATTTTTTTATTTTCGTTTGTTAATTCTGTATAATATGCCTGATGTTTTTATATGTTACGCGCTGTGTAGCATTGCTTTAAGTCCAGATATTTCGAAATACTCTAAGTGCTCGCGCCATTCGCTTCGGAGGTAAAATGGGCGATTTCTTCGCTCAGAAACACGCCGTGCCCACATATTACGGCTCAAAACACGCAGTTTTATGGGTAATTTTATTTAATGTGTGCACGGGCGCAGAAAAATATGTTACCGAGATGTGGTAGTGTACAAACGGTGAAATACGGCACAAATCCGGGACGCAGTATGGCCGCTCAGCTTTCCCGGCAATGCCAGTAAAGTTTTTCTTCCCTGAGGGGTAAGGCGAGCAGCTATCGAGAGATGGAGGTTGCCGTGTACACGAGAGGTCTAAACTCTCAGAACGCCACTGTCTCAGATCTTTCACCATTCTCTGACACTGTTGGCGAGATAACTTTCGGTGCAGTTTCCAGGCACATATTGCTCGAAAACGCACTCTGACAAACTCTCACGTGCATACCTAGCTCCATACTTTACCATACAATGTTACTGAAACGGGCACAATGTCCGTCCACTCTCTAAGCCTGCCGGAAACCGAGTGCCGACAATGGTGGAAGACCCCTGAACGGTCACTCTGAACTACTTTGATGAGGTGGGGAGAAGTCCTACCAAACCAGTGCACCACAACAGACTCACACCACTACAGGTGCCTCACTGACCACCACTTCGACTTTGTTTAAAGTTCGCCCCAGGTATTAAGTTGACAGCAAGTCACAGATGCAGCAGTGACTTAACAACGCCCTGTTTAAGAACCATACAAGCAAATCATTCACTCTTTACAAACTAATAGCCACATCTTCGGAAAAGAAAAATGGATGTGCACCACAAAATAGTCCGCCCCGATAGCTGAGTGGCCAGCGTGACGGATTGCCGTCCTACGGGCCCGGATTCGATTCCCAGCTAGGTCGGGGATTTTCTCCGCTCAGGGACTGGGTGTTGTGTTGTCTTCGTTTCATCCCCATCCGGCGCGCAGGTCGCCCAATGTGGCGTCGAATGTAATAAGACCTGCACCAAGGCGGCTAGCCAAATGACACCAAACGCTCATTTCCATTTACCAGAAAGTAAAAGTAAACACAGATGTTTCCACCTCTTATTGAAAGAATATAGGTGCCGTTACAAGTCATCAACGTAACAAATCCGTCGGAGGTTCGAGTCCTCCCTCGGGCATGGGTGTGTGTGTTGTCCTTAGCGCAAGTTAGTTAAAGTTACATTAAGCAGTGTGTAAGCTTAGGGACCGACGACCTCAGCAGTTTGGTCCTATAAGACCTTATCACAAATTTAAAATTCAATTTAACGTGACAAATGTGTCATCAAAACAGAAAACATAGAGTACCACGACTGTAAGTAATGGGTCGACACTAACAATTTCGTTTCAGTGGATTGTAATAAACGTAAACATTCCATGTTCTAACTCTTTAATTAATCTATTTGATTTACAGACCAATCCCCTGAACTCATAACGCTTTGCTGCTTGATTTGAATTTACGACATTTTGTCGGCCAAAGTGGGGTGATCCCAATCGTCTGATTTGCAGTTACAACAATATGTGTGTTGTGTCCTCGCCAATGGAGGCAACCAGAGCTGGCGTGCTAAGACAGTTTACGACTAGCGCCACGGGTGGCGCTTTGAAGTTCGCTGCCGACCACTAGCGCGGCCCAATCAGCAACCTCCGCGCCAACCTGGGGTTGGATTTCCGTGTTGTGATAAGCGGCGGTCATAGGCTGCAACGGACGGTTCGTGTTCGGCTTTGGCATTCAACAGTTCTAGTGCAGACTTGGAGTTCGTAGCTACAATTTGTAGTAGAGATTGAGCCGTGGTAAAAAATTGCTGTTTTGAAGAGCGCGCCGCAGCGCGTAGTGTGAAGCAGTCGCCCTCCGTTTCTGGTGGTGGCGCCGCTGAGGCAATCGCAGCTTTGGTATCTCCCTCTGGTGGGAAAGGGGACAGGTTGCCTATTCACGTGCATTTAAGGGGCGCTCTGAGCTCGCCAGTCGGTCAGTCTGGGTCAGTCTCTCGTCCGCATTTGTTAGACAGTTAGTGTCTGTCTGTCGTTCGAGTGCTAGTATGTCTGTCGTTCGGATCAACCTTTAAAGCCGGCAAAATGAGAATCTTTCCACTCTGTCAGTAAGAGAACTCAGCGAATGGTGGCCCGGTCGGGGCTTAGTTACTGCATCTGAATCTGCGCGTTAAGCCGCCAGTCTGCTCGAGTTTTCTCGGGCAATGGTCATTGGCGGTTGGATCGATCGGTTGGTCGGTCGCACACTGAGACACAAGATGACTTGTCCGTCATGAGCGTCGGCGCATGTGAGGTCGCCACGTGAGTCCAGTGGGCTGCGGCGTATGGCGAGGGGTAGTGACTTCGCGGTCGACATGAGAGCAACAGGAGTCAACCCACGGTCAGCCCACGACATCAATCTGGCCGGTGCGAGCTGCGACGCCGTGAGACGGGAGATCGGCTCGCCTTTCTGCGTCCGCTGAAGCGGCTGGCAGCGGACGGTTCGGGAGAGCGATTTGGGGGTGCTGCGCCAGGTCTTCTCGAGAAATCGCAGTTTATTAGAAGTTAAGTGATTGGTGATATGTTTGATTTACTCTTGTTAAATTCTACTTGTTTTCTTGGTGACGTCACCAGCCGTTTTGTTTTGGGGTCGTCCCACCATTCTTCTCCGTTTGACAACCCGCGGGAAGGTGGTTATTTGTGAATTGGGTGGTCCGTTTTTCCCTTGTGGAGTAGGGGCGGCTTAGAGCAACCTGCGGTTTGGGTTGTTCGGTAACCTCCCTATCTTTAGTAGCTGCCTCTGTCATGTTTGTCGGATTTGGTGTGTTAACGAATTTATTGCTTGGAGTGTAGCGGCCTAATACCTGAAATATGTTTTGTTCTTTGGAAACTTTGATATTATTGCCTATGATCCTGAGAGGCTGTATCTGTATACTGTAGAGCATCGGGGCGTGAGTCTTGCTTGGGTAGCTCAGTTGGTAGAGCACTTGCCCGCGAAAGGCAAAGGTCCCGAGTTCGAACCTCGATCCGGCACACAGTTTTAATCTGCCAGGAAGTTTCATCTTAACTATTGTTTCGCCAAACCTGTAGAATTTTATATAAGATTGCATTTCATGGGATTTTATTTAAATGATAATTTTAGTTTTAGTATGTAAAGTTGCCCCCCCCCCCCCCCCCTTTTCACCGTAAGACTTTTCTTAAAAGTTAAAATCAAGTTGCACCTTCGGTGTCAAGGTTTATATTTTAATTGCGTGTTTTATACCATTTCCATTCCTCCTACTGGGGGGGGGGGGGGGGGGGGGTGCATAGTTTGTGTGCTTGTGTGAATTGTTGAAGCTCTTAGTTTAAAGTAATCTGGTGTGTTGCAGAATTGCACCAATGTACTCTTTCAGAGGCTGTTGTGAGCTCTCGTAACTACGGGCGTGTCAAATGAGAGCGGCAAGGTTCTCTGCCCGAAAGCTCATACAGTCAAAACTTGTTTCTTTCTGCCTCTTTGATATTTAGAGAGTGCTTTCTGATTATAATTTTAAATCTGTTTTTATTTTTTAAATGTTTTTAGGCACTATTAAAGTGAATAAAATTCCCATTTGTTAAAAGGAATTTGGTTATGATTTAATCAGTTACTCCCTGGCAACTACTTCCATGCTTGCATAGTGTGATTAAACGTGTTAATGTTCTTGATGAATCGCTAGTAGATAAAATAAATTATTAAGAATATTCTTTGAAAATAAATCGCGGTCCAGAGATCAGCCTGCGACACGTAGTCTATAGTGTAGTCGTCTATAGCTTTCGCACAGGGCCAAGTGTTTACTACAGTGATTGACAGTGTGTCGCTTAGGACGGACATAGTCTTGTTGCCATTGTATTTAGTAATATATGCCTTGACAGCCCACTGCTTAGATGTATCTGTCTGCAAGTACATCCATCTTGTTATTGTAAAACAAGTATCGCAGCGAAATTTAGTGTGTATTTGTGTGCCACTAATTAATTTGCACTGTCACAGTTTAAAAAATGGTTCAAATGGCTCTGAGCACTATGGGACTTAACATCTGAGGGCATTAGTCTCCTAGACTTAGAACTACTTAAATCTAACCAACCTAAGGACAACACACACATCCATGCCCGAGGCAGGATTCGAACCTGCGACCGTAGCAGCAGCGCGGTTTTAGCCTAGAACCGCTCGGCCATTGTCACAGTTCCTCCGACCCCCTTGGAGCACCTAAACCTAATACGACGTGTACGAACCGCTCTTCCTAGACGACCCGTACACATCAACATGTAGGTTGACGTTCCACTGAACAATAAAGGCGATATTAATCCTAAGATCTTGCGCCCTAAAAAACGAGGATGGAGGCCGATTGTCTTCAAGTCCAGTCATACAAAGAACAGTTTTCGACAGATGTGTACTTCCCGTTTTAATCACTAGCTAAACATGGACATTAAGAGAATTCGCAAAAGAGCTGATGAAAACTGCACTGAGAGGCATCGAATGATTACTGCTTGGTCGAACACGAACAGGTCGCGGAAAAACTGACGATACCCGACTAGTGACCAAAGTCAGCGATGAAATACACTGGTGTGCAAAAGTTAAGGACGAAAATAAATTTCACATGATGTGTCACTGCCAAGTAACATTGCTCGGTGAATCTTGGACAGTATATAGAAAGAACTATACTGAAACGCCAAAGACACTGATATAGGCATGCGTGTTCAAATACAGAGACATGTAAACAGGCAGAATACGACGCTGCGGTCGGCAGCGCCTATATAAGAAAACAAGCGTCTGGCGCAGTTGTTAGATCGGTTACTGCTGCTACAATGGCAAGTTATCACGATTTAAATGAGTTTGAACGTGGTGTTATAGTCGGCGCACGAGCGATATGACACAGCATCTCAGAGGTAGCGATGACGTGGTGATTTTCCCTTACGACCGTTTCACGAGTGTACCGTGAATATCAGGAATCCGCTAAAACATCAAATCTCCGACACTGCTGCGGCCGGAAAAAAATTCTGCAAGAACGGGACCAACGACGACTGACGAGAATCGTTTAGGGTGGCAGAAGTGCAACACTTCCGAAAATTTCAGTACTGGGTCGTCAAAAGTCACAGTGTGCGAACCATTCAACGAAACATCATCGATATGGACTTTCGGAGCCGAAAGCCCGCTCGGGTACTCTTGTTAACACAAAGCTTTACGCCTCGCCTGGGCCCGTCGACACTGAGAGGCGAATCTTGATGACTGGAAACTTGTTGCCTGGTCGGACGAGTCTCATTTCAAATTGTATCGAACGGATGTACGTGTACGGATATGGAGACAACCTCATGAATCCCTGGACTCTACATGTCAATAGGGGAGTGTTCAACTTGGTTGAGGCTCTGTAATGGAGTGGGGCATGTGCAGTTGGAGTGACATGGGACTCCTGACACTAGAGTTACTTAAACATTGATAGTTGACACTCCCAATATTATTGATAGTAATTTTAAAGACTATCGATGTATGGATTAAATACCGATTCTATCAGGCAGGTATTTCAAATGAAAAATAGGTTTCTAAGAATTTTTATTGCTTAAAATACAACAATACAAGATATGCAAATTTGTTTTATAAAAAGTAAGATATTTAAATTCTTTTCCTTTATTCTGTTGTTTTAAAAGATACATGTAAGTTGTTTAAATTCGTCTCCTTTAGTCTGTTGCGTTTTTAAATAATAATTTATCCTGCCTTGGAGAAAACCGTCTCTGCAGGAACCAAAGTCACTGGACACCACAAAAATTTAATGGCCATTACACACAACATATTATTAGATTTCTCACAATACTCTAATACACAAGCATGATTGCCTATTACAGGTTTTTCATAATACTGATGTAGGTCAGCTATGGAATCACTAACTTTTGTAACGTCATAGACGTTACGCTGTTGCTAATTGGGCAAAAAAGTAGATAATCTGATTTCAAACTGTTATACGTGTCAGTAGACGTATTGGCACTGCTCATGGATGCTTCTGTTTCAGGTTCAAAAATTGGCTCTGAGCACTATGGGACTTAACTTCGGATGTCTTCAGTCCCCTATAACTTAGAACTAATTAAACCTAACTAACCTAAGGACAACACATACATCCGTGCCCGAGGCAGGATTCGAACCTGCGACCGTAGCGGTCCCGCGGTTCCAGACTGTAGCGCCTAGAACCGCTCGGCCACTCCGGCCGGCTCTGTTTTAGGTGTTCTTCTTGTAGCTGATGCGACGATAGCAGCATACTCTTTCTGAAATACTTGGGCAGCCTTCTCTGCCTCTTAAAATGTCTTGAAACAAGTTTTTTAAGCCCAGGATCTAATAATGTCTCAAGCATATTATCAGCCATTGTGTTAAATGGTTTCACTCTTTCATTGGCTGCTTTAATCAAGGAATCCAGAACACATCATCCTTCATTAATTGTTAAGATGTTTTACAAGTCTGAAAACTTTGCAGCAATACCTAGTATAAGAGATAAAATTAGGGAAGCAATGATGTATGACTCCCGTGAGATTGTTGTTGTTGCTACTACAAAAGGTTTAAGAACATCTATTATCTCTTGTATACTTAAGTAACTTTCTGCTGTGAGGGTAGGCAGTGCTTTTGAACTTTCATTGATCGCAATCTGGAGCTCACTTCGTACTTCCAAACTTCTTATGAGCGTGTGGCATGAGCTGTTCCATCGAGTCAGCACCTCTTTTTTGAACATTGAGCAGTTTGTCACTGGCTAGTGTAGAGTTATGGAAGAAAGTCACAATAGCCTTTGTTCTCAATAAAATTTTGGAAACTGTTTCTGCTTTGAAACAATCTTGTACTGCTACGTTGATGCAGTGGGCGAAACAGGATGAATGTCAAATCCTTAAGAATCATGCCGCTTCTTGGTAACTGCTGCTTTGTCTGTAACCACTTCTACAGTCATTTCACTGATATTGTATTCTAATAACATTTTACTGATCACCTGAAAAAATGTAAAGTTAAAATGACCTGCCAGTATGTCCGAAATTTTTGCATAATATTGTCAAAAAATTTCTTTTTTGTCTTGTTATCTGAAAAATTACTTTCATGTATAAAAAATAATTCTCTTAACAATTGGGCCAAGATATTACTTGTCGATGTTACGTTGAGCTTCAGCGCCTTAGAAGCACGGGGAAAGCAGGAAATGGAGGAGGAAGAAGAAGAAGAAGAAGAAGAAGAGGAAGGTCACCGTAAGGAATAGGGATGCTAGAGGATAAGTGTTTACTGGTCTGTCACGCAATGCTGCCATCTAAGGTGTGCATGCTTGCTGATGAACTACAGCAGATACGGTATAAACTGCTCATTGGAATAACAGGACTGAAACTGCACTGAACAGATCAAAGGTGACTTCTTCACTCATTATGTTTTTAATAAGTTGAGTTGACACTCAGTACAAAAGAAAAGGCCCAACTCTCTACTGCAGTGCTACAGCTGCTACATCACTGATATCAGCAGCACTTCTGATCTTAGTGCAGTCGACACAACGTGTGTAGCTTTTGGAAGCTTTGTTGGGTGTTTCGTCTTTCGTCGTGGGAAGCGCACGGAGCGGTATAAAGAGCAGCACAATACGGTATTAATGAAGGATAAGCAAAGGTGCGGCGAGAGACAACAGTGCTGGCATCTTCACACATCATACCGACGTATTCCTATAATATACACGAGCCGCTCAATATTTGCACTTGACGGAACCTGATAGATAACCTTTCGTCAGCTTCACTGTAGTGGCGATAAAACAGCTTACATTGTACAACAGCTGAGAGTTTTCCATTACCACTGGAAAGTTCCGATTCGGTTAGTCTTTTCTGGCAAATATATGCGTTAATATTGACTCTGTTTTATAAGCACCGAAAGTTTTTTTCCGATTCGCTAAAACAATGGAAGCACTTCCGCATTCATCACCACAAAAGAAAGTTGTTTATATACTCGGAAGACAGCAATACAGTAATTGTGTGATTTTACTATACTGTACTGATTTTGGTTCAGACGGTGTTGGGGTTCGCGTTCGTTTCTCACTTGTTAGTCTGTTATCGCACAAACTCTGAAGTGAAAACTATGGTCGCGGAAGTTTTGAGAAAGCGCATTATAGAGACAGCCATGTTCAAATGTGTTGCTTATTAGTAGTAGTAGTAGTAAATCAGAAAATATATTAAGCCTGTTGTAACGCAATTATTCCATGATTTGTTACGGTTTGCAGTGTCCGTAAACAGAACACGAATGACACGACGGCTTCACATTTCTATCGACAAGAGGGCTGAGAAAGAGTGGGGGCGGAGAAGGCAGGGGTGAAACTGCCAGGAAATACCTTAGAAGTTACGCCAAGCTGACTTACACCGACGTGTACCGAATACATGAATAAAACGAAACTCAGCATGGCATTGACGAGTTAAAAAAATAGAAAATGTTTGTTACATGTGCATAGTTTCTGCGTTGTGATGACCTGCAGTTTTTGTCGCTTTTAACATGGGTGAAATTAATTTTTTGTCTGTAATAAAGTGGCAAGTCAATGGTAGTACGCCTTCATTCACGTTGCTTTTCCACATGTCCGTTGTAACCCTAAAAAATTTACACTTTGTAAAGGCTTTCTCTAATTTATTTTCCGACTCTTCCTGTAGTTTAGAGATCAGTAAACATTTAAGTGTGACTTTATCTGGCAACTCATATCTACTGTCCAAGTCATAAACAAATTTTTTTCAAACCTTGATGGTCGGAAGTTCTGTAAGGTAGCATATCGACAGCAGTCATTTGTGCATAAAGAGAACCGAGCTTTTTTTTTTTTTTTCTTCTTCTTTTCTTCTTTTGAACTGGCACCGTACAACTGACTTCTACTAAAATAATTTTTTATAGAGCTTCTCGATTCGTTTGGTTGCATCTCTTGCACTTTATATAGCTCACCTTTCAATTCTATTACTAATTCGTGGTTCCTAGTTTTTCACCATGCTTCCTTTTCAGTAGTCTCTTAAATTAGTCATACTCCCTGATCATGTTTATAATCTTTAATGCAGATGGTACGCTTTACAAACTGACTATTATCCAGCATTTTCTTGAAAAACTTCGACACCGATGATTGATTTTTACTGTTCATCTTCAAAATAATAACAAAAAACCTCTGTTTGCGCACATCTTACATAAACAAAATAATCTCGTCAGCCAACAGATACTATCGGTGGCGTGCGAAAAGTACTGATCGTTTCATGTCGGCACCGTTGGGAACACTTCTTCGCTACTGCGCCCTTTGTCTCACTGCTGCCAACGACAGTGATTCAACAGTTGTGGCACTATAGTGGCGTGATGAAGAATAATCCTGGTGTTGTGTGGCGTTTAAATAACGAAATGAGTGACGAAGAAGCTATTGTTGGGACACTGACGTCACCTCCTACTATACCCCATAGAGCTAGATGCTTTAGAGACAGAATTCTTCCTCGTGGCGCTCGAAAAATTATTAATCAGGTTGCAGAATGATGTAAACTCGAAATAATGAAAATAATAATAATAATGGTGAGCTTATTCACCCCCTGCACAAGTTTCAAACAAGGGGTTTCAGCATTAATGGGCAAGAGCTTAAGAAATATCTCCAGGATTTAGTTTAACAAAAATATTCCTGGACATTCACGGACAACTCTTGGGAAGCAGAGATTAGTTTTGTCTCACATTCACATTTCGCCCGAATTACTTGTGAATATGCACTGCAATGCTGTAAAGCAGATAGCATGTAAATACAGCTGTATATTTTAGTGATTATGCCCAGCCACCATACAAAAAAAAAAAAAAATAAATTGACATTCGACGCGTTGTGCTTTTACTATATTCAGTTTTGCGGGAGCTGATATTGAAGGAAAAAGCTCCGATAATCGACCACAACATGGGGAACCAGCATATGAATGATATTTGTGCTTCTGCAAAAGCAGAAGTGACGCAAAGACATTAGGACTGCGTCAGTGTTTAAAGTTTTCGAATCACTTTACACATTAACATATGCAATTGAAAATATTTGTAAGTACAATGAGGACTCAGAAACAGAAAAGGACAATAACAGGTGTATTTAATTAATAAGGACGATAATTGTATTTATTTTAAAATGCATTATACACTACAATATAGAAACACTTATCAAATCTTTGAAATGTCATTTTTTCCTCTAACTGCGTTATATTACAACAGCTTTATTTATATTTGTATTCCTTACAAAAAGTACAGGGGATAGGCAAAATAATGTGAACAGTGGTAGAAATGGGTTGTGTTTGACGATCAACAACACAGGTAGGGCACGTGGCGCGCTGGACTGTGCGTGTTCAGTATGGATTAGCCATCAGTGCAGGTTGTTTAACAATAGTGCACACTTCATATTAGCATTCAGAAGCCGAGGTCGACGTGCAATGAAAGACCTCACACAGTTCCAAAGAGGGCAGATTGCGGAGATCCGATTAGCTGCAACATCAGTAACCAAGACAGACAACTTACTGAATATTTCAAGAGCAGCTGTTTCAACAGTCCTGACAGTCAACAAAAACATGGAAAGACATCATCGTGTAAACGTAATAGTGGGCGAAAATAAAAAATAAATGGCACAGATCGTCGTACGATAACACGAATTGTGTCAAAACAACACAAAACTACAGCGGCTAAAGTGGCTGGGCCTACAGAGCTCAGTAGCCATCCTCTAGACCCCGTATCTATCGACAGTGTCCGCCGAGAACTCCATAAAGCGAATATTCACGGATGAGCTACAATACCGAAACCATTAGTGACGACAACCAACGCGAAGAAGAGTAAAACATGGTGTCAAGAGCATAAATCCTGGACGGCTGATCAGTGAAATCACGTCACATGGTCCGACGAGTCAACGATCTCGTTATTTCCAGCATCGAGCCGGGTTTACGTCTGGAGAACACCAAAAGAAGCCTACAATCCTGATTGCTTGATTCCAGTTCAACCGGTCCCGTTATCACTCTCAAAGGCCGTGTTAAAGCCAACGATTACGTGAATATTTTAGGTGATCAGGTGCATCCTGTGATTCAAATGTTGTTCTCCAGCAATGATGTCATATTTCGGGGCGATAATACACCCATTCACATAACCAGGACAGTACAATCGTAGTATGAGGAGCGTACAACTGAACTACAGCGTCTTTCCTGGCCAGCACAGTCCCAGAACTTGATCATCATCTAACCCTTGTGGCCGGTATTGGAGCGCAGTCTTCAGGGCAGATTTCCGCAACCCTCGTCGCAACAAGAGTTACAAGAGGTATTGATCGAAGACTCTACAATCATTACATACCAGTATTCCAAGAAGAATCGCAGCTTTATTACGGGCAAATGGGGGTCCAACCCTTATTAATAAACCATTCCCAATTAAATGCAGGTGTTCACATTATTTTGCCTATCCCCTGTAAGTAAGCTCACACATTTGAAGATCAAAATCAGTAGAATGCACATTCAGGTAAATAAAATGTGTAGTTTTTACCACTCGGTGCGAGATGTCAACGACCTTGAGTTTTCATCATTGGAAGAAAATTCCCTCTTTCACGGCCCCTCCCCCACAGCGACCAATTTATTAACTACATAAAACTTCCTCACAGGTTAAAACTCGGTCCGGCACACAGTTTTAATCTGCCAGGAAGTTTCATATCAGCGCACACTCCACTGCAGAGTGAAAATTCTCATACTGTTAACTACATAGTTTAAAAAAAACTTAGGTTGGCTAGGGCACCACCATATTTGTTGTAGATTAAATACCTCCACACAATCTACTTTCCCTCTGCAATCCAAACGCTATGGAGGTAATAGGAACCGACAACTTTTTTAGGCGCCAATTCAAAAAGAATTACATTATAAACGATAGGACTATCGATAGTTAAACCAGACTACCGATAGTGACGATAGTGCTGATACTATCGATTAATCGATCGTTTATTAATGTTTGAGTAGCACTACCTGGTATCTCTAGATACGGCTCTCACAGGTGACACGTACGTAAGCATCCTGTCTGATAACTTGCATCCATTATGCATTCCGACGGACAATTACAACAGGACAATGAGACACCCCACACGTCCAGAATTGGTACCGTGTGGCTCCAGGAACACTCTTCTGAGTTTAAACTCTTCCGCTGGCCACCAACTCTTGAGCATATCTGGGATGCTATTCAGAAGAGATCCCACTCCCTCGTGCTCTTATGGATTTATGGACACCCCGGCAGCATTCATGGCGCCAGTGCCCTCCAGTGCTACTTCAGACATTAGTCAAGCCCATGCCACGTCGTGTTGCGGCACTTCCACTTGATCACGGGGGCCCTACACAATATTAGGCAGGTGTACCAGTTTCTTTGGCTCTTTAGTATACTGCAATACGCTACAGAAGGTAACTGAAAGAAATACGCAATGATACGAACGGAAATTACGCTATTATAATAATCGGACTGAAGTCAGCAAGATTTATGACGACCCTCTGGACATTAGACTACGAAATGCGGGACGTGGTCCTTAATACATTGTGTGACCTCCACGGGTGGCAGTATATGCCCTGCAACATGGTATCATGCTGGCCACAAGGTTGGTAAGGAGTAGGGCGTTTCATTCCTACACTAGCGGAGCTGAAAAATGCTGGATTGTCATTGGTGCATTTGGCGTGCTGCAATACGCCACCCCAACGCATGCAGCACGTGGTCGATGGGATTTAAGTTTGGGAAACGGGCAGGAAAGTGCAGCAGTCGATCTTCTTTCCTTTGTTCAGCACCGAAAATGAAATAAGGTGAAAGATAAAGTGCCAATGTCAGTTGTAGTTATAAGCACAGAAATCTCGGAAAATTTATGGAGTAGGCGTTGAAAAGGCATCTTATCGTCTAGAAGGGACCGATGATGGATGGCTGTTTCGTAGCCGCTTACGAGAGACATTGTGAACGACTGACGTCTGTGATGTGGGTCCCTGGGGACTTTCCTGGCCGAGGAAGGAGCGCGTTGTAATTTACATGCGCGGCGTGGAGTAATTTCCATGCAAATCCTGTCAGATTTACGACCGCTGCCGGAAGAAAGATTCGTTATCTGATACAGTCTTGACCGTACAAGGTGGAGAGAATAGCGCCACATGGTGAAGCTATTGTGCCCCTTGCTGATAGAAACATACGGGAAGGCAGGTGCCATACCGTAAACTTTTAAGTCCGTCGTGAAACTGTGGAACTGTGCTGCCACAAGTCATACGTTACAGAATTGTACAGTACCTGAACTCGTAACTTCCATTTGTACAGTTTGCCCTCGGAACTTGTATATTCAAATCCGAAGTATTAAAAAAAATCAGTGCCCACATTGACAGATATTACGACGGAGACAATAACACATTTCGTTAAGGAAGCTGGTTTCGGAAACGCATATTGAATGAGCATTAATAATGTGTAAGTGCGTCCCTGGCGAAGAAGATAAAAAATACGTTCCTGAAACATCGATACACCAAAGTAGATTTGACGTACGTCTTGTTGTAATGTTCTACACTCGCACTGAGCTAGTAAACAGTCTGTAGTGCTTTCGAGCGTGCATGACGATCGCTGTACGTAACATGGAGTGCTACACATAAAGTGAGCTACGAGACATGTACTCTGCGTACGGTGCAGCTAAAGGTAATGTTCGACGACTTCAGTGAAAGTACCGTGAACGTGTCTTCTCTTGAAGATGTCCGTACTATCGTACATTTACTGCAATTCACGCTCTACAGAGCAAAATCGGTACATAGAGCGTGCACGGGCGCAATGCGTGCAGGCAATGGACGGTGTGTGCACCTGTCTTAGATGAAGACGTGCTGCCATGCTTTGAAAACAGGCCCGAGCTTTTGCCACTAACTTCTGTGTTCAGCATAGTTTAGTTTAGAATGTGTTGCGTGAGTATCTGCTTTACTGTTGTCGTCCAGTCAGAGAAGGGGCCTTGCGACTAGACGACTATCTTCTTCGGTTTCAGTTTGTATTCTGGTTTCTTCAACAAGCTAAAGGAGACCTTCAGTTTCCTAAAGTTCTCAAGTTTGGTGATGATGCTCAGTTTTACGATTGTCATAGCTCACATCTACAAGTGGATAAATTTGGCGGCCGATATAATGGGCGTCTACTTACTTGGTCACTACACGTTGGACCCTCTTATGCAAGTGGCTAAAGTAACAGACTGATATTGCAAGTGCTCCTGCCGAAGTTTTTGAAAGAGGCACCGATACGTGTCAGATGGGGTATGTGATCGTTCGTGATCGGGCCCGGGCGCACTTTCTAGGACCGGTAACTGCAGCATTAACCTATGTTTTCGAGATAAGTGGATCGAGGGGGAGGACCTGAACATTGCCTCCTAGCCCTCACCTCATTCGACTGCTTTCGCTAGGGCTCCATGAAAACCGAAGTGTAATCTACACCTAGAGGATGAATTGGTTCAAATGGCTCTGAGCACTATGGGACTCAACTGCTGAGGTCATTAGTCCCCTAGAACTTAGAACTAGTTAAACCTAACTAACCGAAGGACATCACAAACATTCATGCCCGAGGCAGGATTCGAACCTGCGACCGTAGCGGTCTTGCGGTTCCAAACTGCAGCGCCTTTAACCGCACGGCCACTTCGGCCGGCAGAGGATGAATTACTTGTTAGAATTCTTGCAGTGGTAACACACATACAGAACACGGTGAACTTTTCAATCGTACACAGAACGCTCTGTTACGGCGATACCGTTCCCGCGGTGAAATTAATGATGCTCAATGTGAATATTTATTGTAATATTCAGCAGAACAATAAAAGAATAAAGCCTACATAGTTATTTTATGTCCTCCTGAATACCCCGTAGGCATTCACTATGCATTTATGCCACGTATTTGCTTCACCCTTCATTACCAAGTGTAAGCGTAGGATGGAGTGCCATGAACGGCAACAAAACGGGACGTAGAATATTGTAATATTGTGCTGTAAGGGTGCTGAGAATACAACCAGAGGTGTTCTGCTATGAAATGACGTGGCACCCCAGGCCGTCATTCCTGATTGTCACGCTATATGGCGGACGACAGTCACGTTGGTGAAACTTCCTGACAGATTAAAACTGTGTGCCGGACCGAGACTCGAACTCGAGACCTTTGCCTTTCGCGGGCAATTGCTCTACCATCTGAGCTACCCAAGCACGACTCACGCCCCGTCCTCACAGCTTCACTTCTACCAGTACCTCATCTCCTACCATCCAACCTTTACAGAAGCAAGATTCGCAGGAGCAAGGTTCGCAGGAGAGCTTCTGTAAAGTTTGGAATGTAGGAGCCGAAGTACTGGCAGAAGTAAAACTGTGAGGACGAGACGTGAGTCGTGCTTGGGTAGCTCAGATGGTAGAGCACTTGCCTGCGAAAGGCAAAGGTCCCGAGTTCGAGTCTCGGTCCGGCACACAGTTTTAATCCGCTAGGAAGTTTCATATCAGCGCACACTCCGCTGCAGAGTGAAAATCTCATTCCGGAGTCAAGTTGGTATCCCACCGCTCCCCAGGGCGTCTCTAAACATCTGTTCGCTTGTCATCGGTGGTCAGTTCGAAACAAGGCTCGTCACTAAAGACATACTCCAGTCAATGAGATTCCAGGGGACCAGACAGAGGTGGGATACCAATCTGACTGTCGCCCATCGTATGGCCTGAAAACCAGGTATGATGGTCAGGGGTGTCTTTTCTCCAGACGCGTCAGCGATAGTCATCAGGGCGCAGTGCGAAACTGGACTCATCACTGAAGACAACTAATTCCAGTCAACGAGATTTCAGGCCGAAGACGTGTCAGCAGACGCACCGGACTGCGGTGGGATACCAGAGTGACTATCGTTCACCAAACAGCCCGAGAGCAAGGGGAGGTGGTCTGGAATGCCGTTTCTTTTCATAGCAGGGCCCCTTTGGTTGTCATCTGAGGTTCCCTTACAGTGCAGCGGTATGTCAACGATATTTTACACTTCGTTTTGTTGCCCTTTAAGTTCAAATGGTTGAGATGTCTCTAGGAACTATGGGACTTAACATCTGAGTTCATCAGTCCCCTAGACTTATAACTACTTAAACCTAACTAACCTAAGGACATCACACACATCCATACCCGAGGCAGGATTCGAACCTGCGACCGTAGCGGTCGCGCGGTTCCAGACTGAAGCGGCTAGAACCGCTCGGCCACAGCGGCTGGCGTTGCCCATCCTGAGCTTATGTTTCAACGAGATAACGCCCGATGAAGTACTACGTGAGTTTCCGCTGCTTGTCTTCGTGCTTGAAAAACCATACACTTGCGCAGAAAGATCGCCAGATCTGTCCCCAGTCGAGAATGTCTCAAGCATTATGGGCAGGGCCTTTTAACCAGGTCAGGATTTTGACGATCTAACGAGCCAATCGGACAGAATTTGGCACAATATCTCTCAGGAAGGCATCCAACAATTCTATCAAGCAATGCCGAGAAGAATTGCTTGCTTAAGGGCCAGAGGTGGACCAACGCAGTATTGGCTTACTCAGTTTGTGAAGTGTTGTTGTTGTTGTTTTTTTGTTTTGTTTTTTTCCTCCTTGGGTGAACCGTCAAATTTTTTTGAAATTGTAGCCACTTGTTTGTGGGCACATGTATTCACATATACCGATTTCTGTCCCATTCGTATATTTCCTTCGTGGTGCATGGTCCTTTTTTTGTCTTAGAGTGTATACTTGTTATTGTCTCAGTCAACGTATGTGCCAATTTGGAAATTGACATTTCAACTACATGCCTCTGTTCTGCAAACCACCGTGGTGGAGGTTACAAAGAGTTGCAGCAGTATCGTTCTACTTCTTTCCTATTTTATATGCTGATGGTTTTGAGAAGAAAGATTATTAATAATGTGTTGTAAGACCCCGAATTTCTGTGATAATAACATGGCGATTGTCAGGTGAGATTTGTGATCAAGGAAGCAGTGTGTTCCTTGACTTATTATGGAACGTCGACACAGTACGTTCCCCGTCATGTACAGTCGTGCTCAAAAGTATCCGAACGACCTGAATTGCATTTCGCCTGATTCACATGCAACCCACATAATGCAGCTGTCTAGCAGGTCCTCTAATCGCTCCTTGGTACAGTCGTTTGACCATTGAAAATGGTTCCAACAAGTAACCACTAGAAAACTCTGCCCTGTATCGCAATAATTCAAGATGTAAAGTAATATCACGATACTACAAATATCAGTGAACACCTTAGAACAGGTAAGACTGTCCTTAAGGCTTGTAAACTCACATGTACTGCAATAAATGACATACCCGAAATGTTACCACTCTCATTATTACGTCAGATAGGTAATGCACGTGGTAAGTTCGTCGTATTCATGATTTCCTCTTCAAAGTAACATACCGTACTTGTTATTTAACACAAAATGAAATTAAAAATTTAAGATATTCATGAGCAGTTAGTTGAGAATATGTATAAACTTCAAATGACACGACGAACAGTCTCGTTCTGCGTTTGGATTCAAACCCAGGTCATGCAGACTAAGATGTCGTGACTGACGGAAACTAACAGTCATTCCTGACTATGCATGCAGAGAGTGATAAACCTCGATTTTAGACAGTAACAGTTAGCAAATACCAACTTTAAATTACAAAACGTTAACATTTTTAACGGTCGCGAATTCCTACCCAGCATCTATTGTCCCTGTTAACGAACTACGAGAGAAGTTAAATATTGCTTCTTCCCAAGTAACTTACTTGAAATGCCGTGAGGTAAAGCTTTGTGTTGGACAGGGATTCGAACCCACAACGTAATCGGGTTGTTATCGAAGCACAATCAACTGTGACATATCGGATTTTCTCGGCAGTAGCTAGATGTTTTAACTGAAATGACGAGACGTAACATTAATTTTTTCCTTCCTCGGACTCCAACCTTGCACCTATCGCTGTTATATTCTAGAGAATACGAACGTTAAATATGGGTTTGTTACACCAGCACCGACGTGTGAGCATGTTTGAAATAGAAATAATATGACGAAGAGTTCAGTGCTGACTGGGAATCGAATCCCACATATATCGTTGTTGACTACGCACAAAGAGACGTCAGCTACCGAATTTTTCTCCACCAGCAGCTCGGAATAACATCCTTGAACTTACAGTGATCTCTCAAATAGTTCTGTGTCTCACTGGGAGTCTAAAACGTCAGATATCGTTAGTGTTGACAACGAATGAAAATGAATTAAAAATCAAAATTATTATCCACCAGCAGATAGGTGATCTCATGCTAGAGTTTGATGACACATAATGAAAACTATAGTGCCGGGCCAGGATTCGAACCCATTCACGCGCAGTATGTGGAGATGTTGAGTAATGTGCAGTTTTGAACACACAACAAATAGTAGTCGAGCTGCATTGTCCCGAAGGGATCAAATTCCGCCTTAAGGGCGGCCTGATTAGCATTCCCAGTTCAGAACAAATTTTATCGACATATAGAAGCTCATTTAAAAGATGGACTAAGTGTCCTGTGACCCTACATAGCATTTGTTTCGTTATAGAAATAAATAACTAGTATAAGAAAGGTTACTGGCGATAGTTCCCACATTTCGCCACTCCTGACTTTATTGTGGT
Organism: Schistocerca piceifrons; assembly: GCF_021461385.2. Lineage (NCBI taxonomy): Eukaryota > Metazoa > Arthropoda > Insecta > Orthoptera > Acrididae > Schistocerca > Schistocerca piceifrons. Next base: position 321,173,710 of record NC_060145.1, on the reverse strand, counting down.
TCAACCTAACGTCTACTTGGCAGAGAAGGAATATCATGTTTAATGTGCGTAGCGAGAACAGAATATAATCTGTCTCTCCCTATTAAAAATCATAGGTAGAAGTTGGAATCGAACTGAGACCATTATCATAGGAACCTAACATCAATCCAACAGACCACCAAATCGTCTTCTCTGAGGCTCATTCTCCTATCATAGCGCCGTTGCGACACACTCGATGAGAATTCTGACACACAGGCTCCCTGTAGTGGTTTGCAGTATGTTCAGTACATACATGTACTTGGTTGACCGAATCGCCATGAAGTAGCTATCTCAGGAACCCAGTGCATACATTCGACTCCATTTTGTAATCACCGATATAAAATCACGTAACTACCATCAACACAGAACTTCCAACAGTGGACAGTGGAGGATGCAGAAATTTTAAATAGGAAATGTTCCTTTCCATTTGAGCTACTCTACTGCGCGTTCTGTTTGTTGAAAACGTCGTGCAGTGCAAAAGAAAAGGTGTAACTGTCAGTCTCTCAGAAGTCTAGATCCGGCCATATGCATTATCTCACAGCACTGTGGAATTCGGAAGTTCTGGAGAAACTGTTGTTGACTTCTGGATGTGCTATAGCTACATGGGATCTAGTAGCGTAACGGCAAGCGTCGAGCGCCATAGATGACAGCTCGCGGGTTCTATTATATTCGTTGCTACATATTTTTAAAAAGCAATTCTGCTGTTTTCTGAAATCAGTTTAATGAAACTTCAAACTTAATTCCCTTCACATCTCACACCAAAAAGCCGCGCGTGGAAAAAGGCTAACTTCTGCGTCATTTTATTCTTTTCAGGTTTAATAGACTTCCAGGCAGCAGATGCATCTCGAAGCTTTTGTATTATGTATGGGGAGAGCGCAACGTGCCAAAATAGCCATAAAAGCATTTTCTACATTAGCTGTCGTCTGGTAGTGGCATTTTATTCTTCTTCAAACCTTGTGTAACAACTTTAACTCAGAACAAGTTTTCTACATGCATGTAATCAATAAACTGCATGTGCATTGTCAGACTGTTATAGATAACATCAGAGAATTCGTATTTATCGTTGATGATTAATTTCTCTCTCATGTTTAGTATTGTTTTAACAACACTGAAAGAAACCTTACGAAAATTGTGCACTGTATTATAAGAAATGAAATAAAACTAACCACGATAATCTTACGACGAATTTTGTTTTAATAAAACTGAGTATCTGTACACAAGCGAGCTTCTATTGGCACGAATTAGATACATACTACTCACTTAGATTCCGATTGGATCCGTGTATAATTGGTGTCCTGTGTCATACTCAACAGGTATGCAAATGCGACATTTCATAAACAAAGTTATGTATTCCTATAAACCCAAAGTTTGCTCGTGAACAGTGGAAAGAGGCGTTACCTGTTGTACAGCATTGTAAGTTTTCACTATTGCACTATGAGCTGAAAGTATTTTCTTGCGATTTCGCTATCGATGTTTGATCGGACTGCTTGTAGCTGCATTTCGGGTATGTCATTTATTGCAGTAAATGTGAGTTTACAAGCCTTATGGACAGTATTACCTGTGCTAAGGTGTTCCCTGATATTTGTAGTATCGTGGTATTACTTTACATCTTGAGTTATTGCGATACAGAGCAGATTTCTAGTGGTGACTTGTTGGAACCATTTTCAATAGTCAAACGGCTGTACCAAGGATCGATTAGAGGACCTGCTAGGCAGCTTCATTATGTGGGTTGCATGTGAATCAGGCGAAATGCAATTCAGGTCGTTCGGATACTTTTGAGCATGACTGTACATTGTCTTTCTTGTTACGTCTCGTTCTGCACTATGTTTGTGTCGATGCTGACAACATCGTTGGCCCTCTAAACTTAAAACCGCTACCTAAATTCAATAGAATACCAGCAATATCCTGATAAGAAAGCCGCCAGTGTGGCGTTTCTCTTATTAGGAGGTGCAGTAATACGCCACACTCACGATCTTGAGCTCACAAGGGTTAATTCACATCCTACTCAGGAGAAATCATTCACAAGGAGGACCGAATGTTGAAATCCCCGAATAAGTGCAACGGGTACTGAATTTAGCCATAGATGCCCATCACAGAGTCCACTGGCCCTGGATATGCGGCTGACTGCACACTTGCTTACCTTCTTCCTACACAAATCTCGAGTTCGAAATCTGAAGTTCTCACATTTCATCGCTGTGACACAACTAACCTCAGTCTGTCGATAAGAACGGAGAACTGCTGGAACATGTCTTCAGAATATTCAGAACCTTTTCATAATACGTGTAATACGCCTTGTCTTTACCTTATCTCCGCTTGTAAATATTCTGTTACTTTAACATGAATTTCAATAAAAGATCACACATGGCGCAACATAAGAATATTACGTCAGTCAACAATTTAGAGAGAGCAACAACTGGCATTTCGCACTGCTAATTTCATTTCCTTAAAAGCGACAGTGGCTTCCCGGCGCTCCTTGGCGGATCCTGCGTTATCATCTTACTGACCGGCCTTTGTGACCGAGCGGTTCTAGGCGCTTCAGTCCGGAATCGCGCTGATGCTACGGTCGCAGGTTCGAATCATGCCTCGGGCATGGATATGTGTGATGTCCTTAGTTAGGTTTAAGTAGTTCTTAGTCTAGAGGACTAATGACGTCAGATGTTAAGTCCCATAGTTCTTGGAGCCTTTTTTTCTGTCATCTTGCTGTCAGTGCGCTCATAGAGCTGGGCTGATTCTTCGTTTCCATGAGCTTCTGACTACGGCTTGGCGCTGTAATAAATCTTTCGAGAATATTACTAGAAAAAATTGATAGTGGTTTAATTTTCTCTTTAAATTTTTTTTTTTGCATTCTTTTAGCTCTAATATTTAATAGAGGAATGACACTTTCAACGAACGGTCAACATAGCCGAACCGTTGCACATTGAACATTCGTCTAACACTCTTTCAGTGATTGAACAAGTCTGTGACGAATAATGTTGCTATTCTTTGAACTGCTTCTATGTCATGCATTTCTTCAACTCAATGTCGGTCCTAGATTGACGGGCAATACGCAGGAAGTAGCAGAACACAGTATTTGTAAATGATGCGTATTGCACGTGAATTAAACTTCCTTAGAACACATACGAAAGTTCTGAGCTTAGCGTCCAGTTTTCCCACCAGTAGATTTACACTGAGGTGATGAAAGTCATGGGGTACCTCCTGATATGGGGTGGGGCCATCTTTTGCCCGGCTTAGTGCAGCAACTCGACTCAACAAGTCCCTAGAAGTCCCATACAGAAATATTTAGCTCACAATAATTGCGGAAGTGTTGCCGGTGCACAAACTGACTCCTCAATTATGGCCCACAAATGTCCAATCGGATCATGTCGGGCGATCTGCGTGGCCAAATCATTCGCTAGAACTGTCCAGAATGTTCTTCAAACCAGTCGCGAACAAGTGTGGCCCTGTGACATGGCGCCTTATCATCCATAAAGTCCGCCCCGATAGCTGAGTGGTCAGCGTGACGGATTGCCGTCCTACGGGCCCGGGTTCGATTCCCGGCTGAGTCGGGGATTTTCTCCGCTCTCGGACTGCGTGTTGTGTTGTCTTCATCATCATTTCATCCCCATCCGGCGCGCAGGTCGCCCAACGTGGCGTCGAATGCAATAAGACCTTCACCAAGGGGGCTGGACCTAACCCGTAAGGGGCCTCCCGGCCAATGACGCCAAACGTAAATTTCCATTTCCATCATGCATAAAAATTCCATCGCTGTTTGGAGCATGAAAACCATGAATGGCCGTCTCGCTGCCAGTCAATGATCGGTTCAGTTGGACGAGAGGACGCAGCCCATTCCATACAAACACAACCAACGCCATTATGGAGCCACCACCAGCTCACACAGTGCCTTGCCGACAACTTCGGGAGGAAAGGCGCTATAGGCGATATCGTGCTGTTAGCAAACGCACTCGCGACGGTCGTCTGCTGAAATAGCCCATTAACGCCAAATTTCTCCGCACTGTCCTAACTGATACGTTCGTGGTACGTCCCACATGGAGTTTTCTTGTTTTTTCACTTAGTATTGCTTGTCTTTTAGCACTGAAAACTCTACTCAAACGCCGCTACTCTGGGTCGTTAAGTGAAGGCCGTCGGCTACTGCCCATCCGCCAGTCGTAAGTCCCAAGAAGAGGAGAGTAACACAGGATTTACCTGACGGCATTGCCTGCATTCGTCAGAGGTGAGAGATTGGGTTGAACTGCTTTATTTGTGGTATGGCATCGGGTTATGCGGGATTATAAAAAGTAAATCATAGGGACGGAGCCGCAAGCAGGGTCCGCTTGGTGCACCCCCGGGTTCTCATCTGTCGAGGAGTGCAACAGGCCGCTGATAGCGGTCACGAACGTCTTGAGGAGCGTCAATGTCTCGAATGAGGGGATTGGCAGAGGCGTGCGACCGTCGGTAAAAACGGCTGGCAGTCTGCTGGATGCGGAGCATCACGTCCAATTCATCAGCTGCGTGGTGGAGGTAGCGATGCGGGAACTGCGGGTGTACATGGAAGACCCGCCGAGGAATCTTATTCTGTTGCGCCTGAAGACGCTGGATATGCGTGGGGGCTGCATTGCCCCAAGCCTCACATGCATAGTCAACAATCGGCCGAATAAATAATCGGAAGATGAGGAGGCCATTCCGGATGGAGAGGTCAGACTCCTCATTAAGGAATGGGTACAGTGCGCCCATCCGCTGATGGACTTTTGCACGGACGGCGTCGATATGCGGCTTCCAGAGTAGGCGATCGTCCATGATGACGCCCAGGTACCGGACAGTCTTCTGCCAGGGGAGAGCGGTCCCGTAAAGTCGAAATGGCGGGGCCGGCATCGTCGTTTTCCTCGTAAAGACGATGGCCTGTGTCTTCAGGGGGTTGAACCGGATGCGCCAGCGAGCTGCCCAGATCTCCAGATCGTCGCACGCCTGCTGCAACCGGGAATGCATGGCTGCATGCCACCGGCTCCTGGTGTAGAGCATCGTATCATCGGCATAGACGGCTATCTCCACACGGGGCGACCGCGGAAGGTCGGATGTAAATATAGTATAAAGGACGGGGCCCAGGACGGAGCCCTGCGGCACCCCGGCGACGATGGGCCTGGTAGTGGAGAGGGCTGCTTCAACACGGACAGCGAAAGTGCGGTGCTGCAGGTACGACGCAATGAGGCGCACATACACCCAGGGAAAGCCAAGGTGGCCCATCTTCCACAGAAGTCCAGTATGCCAAACACTGTCAAAGGCCTTGGTGACATCAAGAAGAACCGCTCCACAGTACTCCCGGTTATTGAAGGCGCGAGTGATGTACTCCACAACACGTACAATCTGCTGGGTCGTGGAGTGGCCGCGGCGGAAGCCAAACTGTTCTGGGGGGAGGAGTTCCCGAATATCCAGGATGGCCCAGAGTCGCTGAAGAAGAAGCCGCTCGAACAGCTTGCTGATGTGTGGAAGCAAACTGATAGGCCAGTAGGATTTTGGGTCTTTCCGATCCTTGCTCGGCTTGGGAACAGCAATAACGATGGAGTGCTTCCACGCCGCAGGGTAGGTGCGAGTCCGCAGAACCCAATTGAAGATGGCAGTGAGACGAAGAACCGCCAGGAGCGGCAGTGTCTTAAGGACCCGGCCAGTAATGTCATCAACACCTGGAGCCTTGGACGCCGGGAGAGCCTTGATGCCCGCACGGACTTCGGCCACGGAAATAGGCGGGATGTCGTCGTGGTCCTCCTCCCCGTCCCCGTGGAGGATGGTCTGCACTTCGGCGTCAGTCCGGTCGACGTGCAACTGGTCCACACCATCTTGAAGTGGGGTAAAATTCTCCTGAAAGATGTCCGCAAGGAGATTCGCCTTATCCGCATGTAGATAGGCCGTCCCAGTCGGCGTTGCAAGAGGGGGTATCCGTGTCCTGCGTTTCGTAAAAAAGCGGACCGCATTCCAGTGCATGGGGTCGGGGGTGAACGCCTGCAATTTCGCAGCCCAGCGTCGATTCTTATGCTGGACAATCGCCGCCTTGATGTCACGGCGCAGGCTGTTGATTTGGCGCTTCAGCTGTGGGTCCCGGGTCACACGCCAATCCTTGCAGAGGCGATTACGAGTGCGGATGTCCTGGAGGATGTCCGCCGGGAGAGCGGAAGATGCGAACGTGCTGGGGCGCGGGCGGGGCGTCGCCCCCTCCAGAGCGGCAGTGAGAGTATCAGCAAACTGGTCGGCAGAGGCCTCGTGAACGCCGACGCCAGCCACCTGTCGCTGCAGGGCTGCAGTATCTCGCCGCTGGAAGCAGGGCCAGTCCGTGCGGTTGAAATTGAGGTGGCCCGGACTCTGCGCCGGGGCGACGTCCAGTTGAAAGAGAACGGGCAGATGGTCGGAGTTCAGTTCGTGAAGGACTTCAGCAGTCAGGAACTGATTAAGTCCCCGAGTAATGGCGATGTCAAGAATGTCGGGTCTCCCTCTGCTAGGATAACACGTCGGCTCCACGGGCCCACAGACATATGCATTCACCTCTTCAGTGGCCTGGAGAAGAAGCCGCCCGTTAAGATTGGTGACCAAGGAATTCCAGGCGGCGTGTTTGCAATTGAGGTCACCAGCGATAAAGTATTTGCCAGGAGTCCGGAGAAGGAGACGGGCATCATCGATGAGGAGCTGGCGACGAGGGCTCCGGTAAACAGCCATAAATGTGACCGGTCCAGTGGCTGTTTCAACCTGGACAGCAGTGACTTCTATAGACCCGATGGCAGGCGGTTGAATTTCACAATGCGGGATGGAGGAGCGGATGAAGATCGCCGTGCCACCCCCCTGTGTCGGCCTGTCGTTCCGAAAGCATCGGTAATTTGCGATGTTGGAGCGGATGCCTAGTTTGAGAAAGGTCTCATTGACCAGGCAAATGTCCACGTCGTGTTCAAACAAGAACTGCCGCAGCTCCTCAAGGTCGTAGGTGAGGTTGGCGGCGTTATAAGCCACTATGCGGAAATCATCCAAGCGGCGGCGTCTAGGCATGCTGGGCTACTGAAGTGTCGGCAGTGGGAGCCTGAAGGCTGCGTGAGATCGTCGCCTCCACTGTGGCGGCGATGGTTGCAGGCAGGTTGACGATGGCATTGGTCAACTCGGTCACCATCGTGGTCAGATGCTGCAGCAGCTGGAAAACGTCGTGGAGCCCAACAGTAGGCACTGCAGTGGGTGAAGGAGAAGCTGGCTGGCGATCCTGGCGTGGAAGAGGCGGCGGGACGCTTGGCACCTCGGCAGCTGCAGTTGCCCGTGGGTGGGAGACGCCCTTCAGTGCATCTGCCACTGTGACACCGGCTGGATCCTCGCGGACCGGCGTTCCGTGAGGGAGGGCCACGTACGCTTGTCATTGGCCGGCGGTGTGGGCGGCGGTTGGCGCCTCCGGCGGGTATCAGCACGTCGGGAGGGCGGGACGGGCGGAAGACCCCGCTGCCGACGGCTAGCCTCCTTATGCTTCGCGCAGGAACGAAAATTGGCAGGATGGCTGCCTCCACACAGGCCACAGACGGGCGGCTCATCCTTGCTTCGTGGACAAAGGCGGCTGTCGCGGCCAGCACCATACTCGACGCGCATAGGCGGCATAGTGCAGTGACGGGCCACGTGGTTGAACCCTTGGCACCGGAAGCATTGGACCGGGCCACGGGACTTCCGCAGACGTTCCACGGTGATGGAGAGATCGTAAATCCTGGTTAGCTGGAATATTTCCCGATGCCGAGGAGTGTCCTGCAGGACGACGACGCGGTGGCCAGTAAGCTGATTGGTCCCGGGCATGCGATGGTAGTCCACCACCGTCGCCACGAAGCCGAGGTCCTCCAGTTCTTCCTTCAGGTCGTCATGTGTGAGAGACGCCGGAATGTGCTTCAACAGCGCCTTCAGAGTCGGCGGACGGACCGCTGGATAGGTATACATGGGGATACCCTCTCGCCCAACCATATCCATTACAGTCACATAATCCTCAGTACAGGAGAGGCTGAGTTTGAGGGTATCATCCCCCGTCTGCTTGGCAGTAAACGACTGCTTACAATGTTCCTTTAACCACGTGTGTAGTTGCTTGTAGGAGTTCTTAAACTGCAACACAATGGGCGGCACCTTCCGCTGCAGCTGAGGCTGGGACGGTTGCTGCTGCGCCCCCTGCTGTTGCTGTTGCTGCTGGGGCGGTGGAACGCCGTCCGCGCCATCTTGGATGACGTCGTAGCGGTTAGACGTTGGCACCGCGTCCGTGTCAGGCCGCCGCTGCGGCTGCTTCGAGACCTTCTTCTTTGGTGGCTTCCGGAAACCGTCATCTGCCCCGGTGGCGGCGTCGCCGGTGCGCTTACGACTATGCTGCTGGTGGCCGTCGTCATCTTCTCCCGACGAATCACGAGTGCAATCCATACCGAGATCCAAGGTCCTTGCAGAGGTCGTCAACAGATCGTTCTCACGGTGGCGTTGCCTGGTCATCATAGGTGGGGGGCCGGATGAGGCCGCCGACGAAGTATTCTCCGCCGGACGGCGATCCACCACACCCTCAGCCGAAGTAGCGTCCGTAGACATAACGAGCTCTCGCGCGACACGTCTGCTGTCGACGGAAGACTGTCGGCTACTGCATTGACTGTGCTCAGAGGTAATGCCTGAAATTTCGTATTCTCGGCACACTGTTGACACTGTGGATATCGGGATATTGAGTTCCCTAACGACTTCCGAAATGGAATGTCCCATGTATCTTGCTCCAACTACCATTTAGCGTTCAAAGTCTGTTAATTCCATAACCACGTCGTAGACCTTTTCGCATCAATCACCTGAATACAAATGACAGCCCCGCCGGCGCGCCGCCCTTTCATACCTTGCGTACGCAACGCTATCGCCATCTGTATGCGTGTATGTTGCTATCCCTTGACTCTCGTCACTTTCTACATCTACATCTACATCTACATCTACTTCCATACTCTGCAAGCCACCTGACAGTGTGTGGCGGAGGGTACCTTGAGTACCTCTATCTGTTCTCCCTTCTATTTCAGTCTCGTATTGTTCGTGGAAAGTCAGATTGTCGGTGAGCTTCTGTGTGGGGTCTAATCTCTCTGATTTTATCCCCATGGTCTCTTCGTGAGATATACGTAAGGAGGGAGCAATATACTGCTTGACTCCTCGGTCAAGGTATGTTATTGAAACGTCAACAAAAGCCCGTACCGAGCTACTGAGCGTCTCTCTTTCAGAGTTTTCCACTGGAGTTTATCTATCATCTCCGTAACGCTTTCGCTATTACTAAATGATCCTGTAACGAAGGGCGCTGCTCTCCGTTGGATCTTCTCTACCTCTTCTATCAACCATATCTGGTACGGATCCCACACTGGTGAGCAGTATTCAAGCAGTGGACAAACAAGAGTACTGTAACCTACTTCCTTTCTTTTCGGACCGCATTTCCTTAGGGTTCTTCCGACGCTTAATTTTATATGGTCATTCCATTTTAAATCACCCCTAATGCGTATTCCCAGATAATTTATTGAATTAACTGCTTCCAGTTGCTGACCTGCTATGTATTCGCAGCACATTGCACTTGTCTACATTGAGATTCAATTGCCATTCCCTGCACAATGCGTCAATTCGTTGCAGATCTTCCTGCATTCAGTATAATTTTCCATTGTTACAACCTTCCCATATACTACAGCATCATCCGAAAAAAGCCTCAGTGAAGTTCCGATGTTATCCACAAGGACGCTATACTTTTTTTTACAATAATTCGAACGCTCTGGAAGAGACGCGTATAGTGATGTAACGCATGTTACTAGTGTGTCAAACTTTGCTTAAAAGAGGACGGATGAGGATTTACCTACGTAGCGTAGGCCGTGCATGCTCCATAGAGCACGGCAACTCGGCCCGCGGATCGCGCGAGGCGTGTTTAGTCTGCAGCCGCTTCCGACCGCCTCGACCTTCAACCGTACAATATTTCCCAGCGTCTTTTAAGCGAAGGTTGAATCACAATAACAACATGCGTTACATCACTATACGCATCTTTTCCAGAGCGTTCGAATGATTGTAAAAAAAGTATAGCGTCCCATTTAAAAAACATGTACTTGCCTTATTATCTCGGTTAGTATAAACGTTGAGATTATTGTGCATGTTCCAAAGTATGAGCCCCATAGTCGGCTATGATTCGTCGAACACCGCTTGTCGATACGTGCAATCGACCCCAGAATAGTGGGGGTGTTACGTCTCACGCGACTCATCCTGTATATTGTGAAATAGCAACGGTCCTACGACACTCCCCTGCAGCACACCTGAAATCACTATTACTTCGGAAGACTTCTCTCCACTGAGAATGACATGCTGCGTTCTGTTATCTAGGAACTCTTCAATCCAATCACACAATTGGTCTGATAGTCCATATGCTCTTACTTTGTTCCTTAAACGACCGTGGGGAACTGTATCAAACGCCTTGAGGATGTCAAGAAACACGGCATGTACCTGTGAACCCGTGTCTATGGCCCTCTGAGTCTCGTGGACGAATAGCACGAGCTGGGTTTCACACGATCGTCTTTTTCGAAACCCATGCTGATTCCTACAGAGATCGCACGTGTGTACGATATATCCACCTTAAATCGCTATCGCAGATGCTCCTAGATATTCGGAGATTTCCGACCGAGTCCAATTGCGAGTCACTGATAGGTTAGTGAAACGATATAAATTTTATCTATTTTTGCTCGTTACAAAAAACTGATTTATTTTTAGTGTCATTTGAAAGTCTTTGCACTAACCGTTGACCATAACGAAGTCTCTAAGGAATGTAACAAGTGTACAACGGTATCACATTCCTGTACACAATTGCATCATACGCAAACAGTTTCGTAGGGCAGGAAACGGATAACATTCTTATTTGTGGGACATTCAAATGTGACAGTGGCTCGATGGCTGGACTGCGTGAGAATGTGAGCCAATCCTCAAAGTTTCAGTCGGGCCTGTCTGGCCAACATATGGGAACATCATATGCGCCCAGCACATCGTAACCCTTTTTGACATCCACACCTAACATCCACACGTGACGTCCTACAATAAGTGTTGTACTCCTTGCAACATTGTGTTATCCCGCACCATTGGCCAGAGACTAGCAGAAGACAGACTAGGGAACTGGCATCCCATGAGTAGGCTCCTGACAACGGGACACAAACGGCTGCGTTTGGAGCTGTACTGTGATTGTAAGGCCGGCCGGAGTGGCCGAGCGGTTCTAGGCACTACAGTCTAGAACCGCGCGACCGCTACCGTCGCAGGTTCGAATCCTGCCTCAGGCATGGATGTGTGGTATGTCCTTAGGTTAGTTAGGTTTAACTAGTTCTAAGTTCTAGGGGACTGATGACCTCAGCAGTTACGTCCCATAGTGCTCAGAGCCATTTGAACCATTTTTTTGTGATTGTAAAGTTTGGGCTTCTGATGAACGAAGTATTGTGTTCTTCACTATACGGTAGTGCAGAACACAATACGACGTCATTCATCAGTGGTCCAGACTTTGCGTTATCAGGATAAGCGTCTTCGGCGAATATGATAGTGACATGAAGAGCGCTCCCAATCTTCCATTGTTTTCGAGAGGTGCAGCAATGTTAGTCCTTGCGTCATGGTGTCGGCAGCCAATGGGTGAGACTTCAGGTTATTCTAATAGCACAACGTTATGTCACCGACGTGCTACGTCCTCGGGGTTGCCTCTCATCCGACAATACCGTGAAGCCATTTTTCAACAGGACAATGCTCGTTCACACACTCCTTTTATTTGTACGAATCGTCTGCATGATGAAAATATATTCCCATAGCCATATCTGTACTCATTAGAGCATGCGTTGGAGTAGCTCGGATATCCGTGCCAGTGTCAACAATCAAGATGTGAAGGACCAGTTACAACAGTAATGGGCCAGCTTGCTTCAGGAAAGACCACCTCTTTAACTATACGGACTGATGAACCATGGGCGGCGGCCGGTGTTGCCGTGCAGTTCTAGGCGCTTCAGTCTGGAACCGCGTGACCGCTACGGTCACAGGTTCGAATCCTGCCTCGGGCATGGATGTGTGTGATGTCCTTAGGTTAGTTAGGTTTAAGTAGTTCTAAGTTCTAGGGGACTGATGACCACAGATGTTAAGGCCCATAGTGCTCAGAGCCATTTGAACCATTTGAACCATGGGCTAGGATTGGTGACGAGAGAGACGTTTGTTGTTTGCGTGACGGCATGGCTGGCGGGTAGGCCTTTGTGTGTGAAGGTATGGTTTACTGAGTAAACTGTGAACTACAGATGAAGCAAGAAAGTTTTCGTGTGTGCAATGGACAGATATCGGAGGGCCGTTGGTTAAATGATGTGTATCCACAATATCAGGTTTGAACATTACTCGAATTGTGCTTTGATGTGAACAAACGGCGAACTGTGCCGTGTCACTTAATACGGTAACTGTTTCGCACTAGGCCATCGTGTAGACAAATATACTCCGTAAATAAGTCAGTGCCACATGTTTAAGACATTTTACTCTCTCGAACTCCAGTCTCACGATATCAACTTGTATCATTAGCTGGAAAGGGTATATAATAGTTCATGTGACATAATTGTCAATGCAGAATCGCCAGAAAGCGGAAATTTTGGAAAGAGACTACTAAACCGGATGAGTCTCTCAGTTGCAAAAGTGGTGAATTATGTGTTTTATTTTTAAAATAAAATGTTGTTTTATGTCTAATGTTGTCTTACGTCGATAGTACTGTTTCACATTGCCACAAAAAACTCTGTCAGTCAGATTAATATTCGTATTTTCCGTCATGATCTGGGCGTTCCACAGTACTACATAAATTCTGAGTGCAACAACGAGGCTGTATGTGTGACTCTGGAAAGCAGCACTCAGTGGATCACACCTGCAGAGGTACTTCTGGCTGCAGCACTCTCCTCCTGCCGCTTAGGGTCAGACAGAGGGCGGCGATTAGCAAAACATTTTACCTGGGTCAGGCGGCAGTCCGTCGTGAAGGCGGGCAGTTGCCAGGAAGTGGGTGGAGGAAGCTATTTAAGAGCGACTGCTGTAAACTGAGCCTTTGTTAAAACTGTAGGAAGGCCATAAAACGCATTGCATTCTCATGCTAGAACCTGGTACGATACGGACAGTGTGGCTGGTGCACAAGCTTAGTGGAGGCAAGACCGTAACACCCCTGATGCCAGGAAGTTAGGTTCTTCTTGTACGCAGCAAAAAACATATATATTTCACAGGCACAACTGTCTGGAAAGTTTAAAAGCTTTACTTCAGAAATTGAAATAGCCAGCCTGAAAAGATTAGATCTCTTCGTAAATGAGTGACTGTGATCCTGTCTAGGTAGAATTTATTTTTACCCAAACATGGCTATGCTTACCGTGAGAATAATGCCTCCTTTATCTAAAATCTCGTTCTTTCAGAGAAAAGAGATTTGGAGTCGCTGATTGTCTCCTATCAGGATATGCCGAATGGAGGCTTGCTCATCTGGATTGGGTTCCAGGCCAACAGGACAGTCAGGACGGGAGATTAAGTGAGTAAAGGGTAGTTCAATTGGTTTCTCAACGAGGGGTTGTTTCGTTTTTGCTAATTCGGCTCCTGTACTGAGGCTTGGTGGAAAGTGTTTATCCTGTACCTTCTTCGTCTTCTGGTCCTTCCCTGGTGAAGACCTTCAGGTATTTCCCTAGCCTGCATCTTGTGGCGGTCTAAGAGCCAGTGTCAGTTCCCAACTGTACCGACAGTGGAACTGCATATCATCTCGGAAATATCGTGTGTCATGAGGGTGAAATTATTCGTACTGAGTCAGCTGTCTGAAGTTTGACAATTCCAGCACGCGCACTTGTGCCTGTGAGTCAAATTGGCTTGGCCTGAGCAGTGAATGGGTGCAACTTACACCGATAGCTGCCAGGATTTCAGGATTGTGATAAGGAAGTTTCCCATGTTCTGATAATCATAACGCCGGACTGCGTAGTTCGCAAATTTTTGCGGATGCCTCAGAACATTACAGCTGCCACGGAGTGCCGATGCTCGCCCACAGCATACCGTTTTCTGCTGCCTTTTGAATCGAGATGAAAGTGTGAAATACTGCTGCACCGGCGTAGGGTTGTATAATTAGTCGTCACTGTTTCCAACTGAATAGAGTTTGGCCTCACAGCCGGCCGGAGTGGCCGTGCGGTTCTAGGCGCTGCAGTCTGGAGCCGAGCGACCGCTACGGTCGCAGGTTCGAATCCTGCCTCGGGCGTGGATGTGTGTGATGTCCTTAGGTTAGTTAGGTTTAATTAGTTCTAAGTAATAGGCGACTGATGACCTCAGAAGTTAAGTCGCGTAGTGCTCAGAGCCATTTGAACCATTTGAACCAATTTTGGCCTCACAGTGGATACGTATAAACAAAATCAGATTGTGCTGTAAAGAGGATTAATTCAGGGCATAATTTGTACGGCTTCTATCCCAGTGTATGCTTTGCCAATCAAGCATTCCTTCTCCGATTTGTGTTCATCATTTTTGGTGTACATAGTTGCAAAAGAATTAATAAAACTTTTAATTGTTTTGTAAACTTAAGCATCCACTGTTCTCATTCATACTCCCTCAACTATTCACTGCTTTTATTTTATTGTGGTGGTATATTAGTACACCAGCAATTTAAGGTTCAGTGTTATTAAATTAATTAATTTGATTATTAATTAGAGATCAGAAAGTAGCTATAGGCATGGGCAACACAAGGGTCTTTATTAAATTTACTAATTTCATACGTGAATATTAAGGGTGTAGCCCATAATTTGAAGATTGTTGAGAAGATAACACTTTTCTTTATGTAAAGGTAATATCATTTCGCATCATTCAGAGGTGTGTTTATGAGTAAAGCTAGCGATGACTGGCATAACGTTAGCTCCACATTCCACTGCACAATTTTCTGTAAATTATAAAACAGTAGTCACCCATATACGAGTTCATTCACAGCATTTGCCGTATTGCGAAGATTCTGTAATGAGAAATTTAAATTACTGCCCAGCCATTTAACCGCATGAATTATCACGCCGCTTCCAGAATTCGGAGAGCTGCACCAGCTCCCGATCGATCGACCCAGCGCATTAACAAGGACCAGGCCACTCTTCATGTGGTTTTTAGGGGATTTTCCACATCAGACTATGTGAATGCCGGGCTGTAACCCACGCCCCACCTCAATTACACGATTCACCAATATTTCCAAAACGCAACATAAAATTATCACTCTGCAGCGGAGTGTGAGTTGATATGGTCCCGAGTTCGGGTCTCGGTCCGACACACAGTATTAATGTGCCAGGAAGGTTCATTTCTAAAACTGTTGCACACTTTCGCGTGGAATAACACTAGACGCAGACAGATGGGGTGCTCCAATTTCGACACGAGAGTGGACATGTTGCGACAGGTAGAGCATCTAGCTCTCCCCACCATTAACGTTGCTATAACCAGAAAAACATACAGCCTCTGTGAAGATCTAGGATAACGCCGGGAAAAAGAAAGGGCAAGTAATTTAAACTATAACGTGGCCAGATAGGTGTGCACGAACCATGTATAACAGTCCTTTGTTGTGTAAGGTCGAACGTCGCAGCAGGGCTACATTCAAATCTGACAGATGATTTCTATGTTCTGCTTTCCCGTTGTTGATTACAGTGTAGGGAGAGTACATGAGTAACGCTTTACTGATTTGAGTTGTACAGTAAATTTAAAATCATTCCTTTTACGTCGTAAATCCATATGTAGATTTAGTTACTCGTGACTGACACACTGAAGTTCAGTCACTGTAAGATAATGAGAATAGGCTACCACTGGATTACATGGTCATTTACACTATGTACGCTCATGGAAAAAATCGCAACAACAAAAACTGATTTATGCGGAGTAACGAAATTGCGGGAATACATTTGTGTAAGTAACGTATGTAAGTCATTGAGTCTGCAAGATCGCAGGTTAATATAAGCTCGAGATAAAGCATTGCAAATGTGAAATTCTGGTACTATAACCGCCAGAATGTTGAATTCAGGCATCGAAACGTGAATGCAGTGTGCTGTGCAGGCGCCGGATGTCAGTTTGTGGGACGGATGGTTCAAATGGCTCTGAGCACTATGCGACTTAACTTCTGAGGTCATCAGTCGTCTAGAACTTAGAACTAATTAAACCTAACTAACCTAAGCACATCCCAAACATCCATGCCCGAGGAAGGATTCGAACCTGCGACCGTAGCGGTCACGCGGTTCTAGACTTAAGCGCCTAGAACCGCACGGCCACACCGGCCGCCTGTGGGACGGAGTTCCATGCCTGTCGCACTACGGCAGTCAATACAAGGACGCTTAATTCTGGTTGTAGGTGACGCTGGAGTTGTCGTCTGCTAGTGTCACGTATGTGCTCGATTGGGTACAAATCTGGAGATCGAGCAGGCCAAGGCAACATGTCGACACTCTGTAGAGCATGTTGCGTTACAAAAATGTTCAAATGTGTGTGAAATCTTATGGGACTTAACTGCTAAGGTTATCAGTCCCTAAGCTTACACACTACTAAAGTATCCTAAGGACAAACACACACACCCATGCCCGAGGGAGGACTCGAACCTCCACCGGGACCAGCCGCACAGTCCATGACTGCAGCGCCCCAGACCGCTCGGCTGTTGTGTTACATCAGCGGCATATGGGGAGCGTTATGCTGTTGGAAAATACCCCCTGCAATGCTGTTCAGGAATGGCACACAACAGGTAGAAGCACCAGACTGACGTATAAATTTGCGGTCAGGGTGCGTTTCTACCAATTCGATTTAGGATCATTCTTTTCAGCAATTTGCAGCAAGAATGAAGAGAGTTAGAGGTAGATAGTTTTCTACAGTATGTGGTAAATTTCCTTGTTTAGATATTGTGATTACTTCTGTTTCGTTTACCTCTTTAGAAATGCGTCCAGTCTTCAGAACGTTGATAACCAACAATGCCAGCCACTAATTAGCATGAGGAAAAATGTTCAGTACAAATTCGTTATGTATTCCATCAGAAACAAAGACAGTCGCAGCTTTTACGCTCTTTTGCGTTACGCCAACATCCTTCTGTTATTTGCGTATTTTGCGTATACTTCTAAAATAGCCTTGCTCGTCTGAGCTTCTGTGTTACAATCCCCGTAACCATTTTGTCTCTAGGAGATGCTGCTAGGGGGACAATTCGGTCAGCACCTTAATTTAGTGTTATTAGACTGGTCTTTTTCTAACCAGGCGGACTTGTTCCAAGCTACTTCAGTAAGGTGTTTCAAATCACGAATTTTGGTAGCGCGCCCCTGCTGTCATACGAAAGCTCAACCCAGACGATAACTCCAGGTGTAGGTCCAGTGTGTCTAGCCCGGAGACAGGTTGGTTGCAGGCCTCCAACTGGCCTCCTCCTAACCAACACACGGCCATCTCTGGCACAGAGACAGATTCAGCTTTCATCAGAAACCGCAACGGATTTCCACCCTGACCTCCAGTGAGCTCTCGCTTGACACAACTGAAGTCTGAAAGGGCGGTGGTTTGGGGGTCTGTGGAAGGCACGCTACAGACCGTCTAGTTCGGAGCTGTCCTTGAAGTAACAGGTTTGTAAATTTTTTTTTGTCACTGCGGTGCCAACTGCTGCTCAAATTTCTGCCGCAGGAGCTGTAAGATGCGCCAGAGCCATACACGGGACACGATGGCCTCCACTCCCAGTAGTGCCACGTGCCCTTATAGAGCTTTGTCTTCTTGCTACCACACATTCTGGTGATCACCGCTGCCAGCAATCAGTGAGATGCTGATAATGGTATCTATGGCACCTTAAAGGCATTCTTGACGAACATCGAGTCACCTCGTACAATTTAAAAGGGAGCTAACATTCACAACCGTTACAGCGTTTACGTAAAGCAAACCTGATTTTAATACTAGTAGTGGTTCCGCTAGCTCCACTCTTACGGAACTGGCGTGAAATTTCACCAGATATCATCTTTCAAATGTAGAAATAAGTCTACCAACTTTCATTTATATACTTATGTGGATATGGTGTCTGTTCTTTATATCCATATAAATATATAGTTCTGGCAACAGCGGCCATGACCTCCTTCTTCTGTGCGGATGCACACGTATTCCCCGAACTCTGACGGGACTTGGAAAGAATGTCTTCCACGAGTAATGAGTGTGTTGGGGTGGGACACTACGAATGTAGTGTGTGGTGTAACACTTCTGTCACTAATTGTAGCACTTCTGCTACTAAATGTAACTGGGTTTTCTCTTTTGATGCTAGTCACTTGTCAGGATGGGCATTTAATTGTAAAGCATTATGTCAGGGTGATTACACTAAATAAATTAATTTTTCTCTCTTAACAACTTGTGGGCAGGGTGGGTTCTTCCTTGGCTCAGGTATGAGGTAGAATGAAACAGCATTTTTACATAAAATAACTTTAATTGAAGATTTGTACAACGGTTTTCTTACTGGATCGTTCTGGCTGGCAGAGCGGCAGCTGTGCCGTTTGCGAAGCCTTCTGCTGCGTGAGCGGCGGCGTCTGATTACGCCTGGCGGTGTGTATCTCGTGTCACCGTCTCGCCCAGTTGACTGGAGACGCGCATCGTGCTGTGGCCCGTTTAATTATTGAGAGCGAAGTCGTGAATCGGATGGTGATAACTTGGATGTGGCGTCCCAGTGTTTCTCTTCTCTGAGCGGCCGCGTTTGTTGTGCGTCGGCCAGCGGAGCAGCGCGGCGGGGGAAGGCCAGTGCCCCGGACTCGAACAATGGACTCCCGCTTGCCAGTCTCCGGCTGTCAGATCTTCATCCCAGCTCACAGGTGACTGCGGATGTGAGGCCGTCTCCTTCCCGTCCTCACGAGCCACCTGGGTATGTAAAAATCAGTCTTTAAATACCTTTTAACTTCTGTCTTATGGCGCCGAGGCTGCTGCTTGCTATTCCATTACAGCGGCGGACTTGATGCGTCTGTGCATGATGTAGTCTCTTCTTGCATGACGGTCTTCAGCACCGAAACTGACTGAAACTACTGCTACTCTTCTTCACTTCTTTTCTTGTCGGGCCCACTGCGTCTCGCGTATTTATTCACTTCAGTCCACTGGAGGTGAACGACTTCACGGTCAATGCCTCGTCTGTCACGTTGAAAAGCTTCTCGAAGAATCTTCTTAACGTCGGTCATTGGCTCTTGGAATGCAGGCGAGGGCCTTTGCTCACATGTGACAACTGAGAAACACGTGAGCCTGTCGGGCGATGCCCTGACGGCTGAATCGACAGCGTCCGCTTGTGTGGAACTTGCTGACTTCACGGTCATTGTCTCTTCTGCTCTGCCCGCTGTTTGCCAGTATGTAACTCTCTAAACTAAACCAAGTTTTTCATTTATTTTCTAATTTCTACTTCACTTTGATTTCACTAATTTATTTACCTATTTTAAGTACCACTCAACATTCCTCCACCCTTCAGAGAAATTCGCCCTCGAATTTACCACTCAACATTCCTCCACTCTCCACATGACAAAAGCACTAACACAAGCAATGAAAACTCTCGACTTAGACGATAACACTGGCTTAACATTAAGTATGTTGAAAATACTTTATCACTTTACAGAAGCACTGTACGTTCATGAATCACATAGTTCACACATAAATGGTTATAATAAGTGTAACAAATCTTGATGACAATGAATAAACAAAAATAGATTTTTCACTTAGAAAATTACATAGCAACACCTGTTTAATCTACCCTATATTAATGCAAGAATATCTATTCTACAGTATTGTTTATTTTAACATGAGACTGTTTAATAAAGACTGAAGTACAATAAACAAAATTAATACACTAATGCTCAAAAGTAACCACTGAAGTACACCCGTTAAGAGTGTGGTACCCAGGTAACAGGGATTTGATGAAGTGGTATATTATTATTTGGCTTATTTTTTCGTCTTAAATAAAAGAAAACTGTACAAAGCAGAAAAATCAACACAAAGGTTCCAGATATACCCGTTCCTAGCATTATAATTTTAGTTTTGTGTTCACTTTTTAACTTTAAGACATGTTGCATCATAACATTGGTATCAATTTTGCCTTGCTGTGAGTTTATGAACATATCTTCAGAAGGGAACTGTCAAGGGAGTCATTGAGGTAGGATAGGTTTTGTGTAGGAAATGCTTTGCATGGCGTTTTCAGAAAAAAGCAAACAACATGGTTATGAACCTACCAACCTAGTAAAAACAAAAACAAAGAAAAGAAGGAATACATTGTTAACTACAAGATCAACATGTTTCTACATTCACTTTTTTCTTAAAAAATAAACCATTATCATTTATTAATTATTTACATTTGTATATTATCCACAGTCTACTAAGATTCCACTAGGACATTCGCACCCTTGGTCGAAGACTGTATGGTGCCATGTCTGTATGTTGTGCCGGCGTGGCCACTCTTTTTCCTTTTCGGGAACTTCCTCCACCCTTCGGAAAAGCAGACACTATTGTTGAAGGAATTACATCTGGAGCGCCCTTAAAAGGTTTTAAACGGCTTGCATGGACAATAGTAGTTCGGGTGGGCAGTTGCAGTTTAACGTTGACTGGTGACGTGATCTCAATAATTTGATAAGGTCCTCTGTAGTTTGTTACAAATTTCTTCGTTTTTCCTTTCGCAATGTATGGGGTTGACAGCATCACCCACTGACCGATTTTGTAATTTGGATATTTAGCTTCGGCATTACTTAATCTTTCCTGTCGTTCCAAAGCCTTTGTATTAGATTTTTGAACCTTTTTCCATACATCCTTCATCATTCGACTGAAATCTCTTACTGTTTCTCCGACTTTTCCGTTTTTCTGCCTGATTACATCAAAAGGGGACGGCATTTTTCTCCCATAGACCACTTCATAAGGTGACATGCCAGTTGCTTCATGCGTTTTGGCGTTGTATACCGACACGATTATTGGTAAATACACTCCTGGAAATGGAAAAAAGAACACATTGACACCGGTGTGTCAGACCCACCATACTTGCTCCGGACACTGCGAGAGGGCTGTACAAGCAATGATCACACGCACGGCACAGCGGACACACCAGGAACCGCGGTGTTGGCCGTCGAATGGCGCTAGCTGCGCAGCATTTGTGCACCGCCGCCGTCAGTGTCAGCCAGTTTGCCGTGGCATACGGAGCTCCATCGCAGTCTTTAACACTGGTAGCATGCCGCGACAGCGTGGACGTGAACCGTATGTGCAGTTGACGAACTTTGAGCGAGGGCGTATAGTGGGCATGCGGGAGGCCGGGTGGACGTACCGCCGAATTGCTCAACACGTGGGGCGTGAGGTCTCCACAGTACATCGATGTTGTCGCCAGTGGTCGGCGGAAGGTGCACGTGCCCGTCGACCTGGGACCGGACCGCAGCGACGCACGGATGCACGCCAAGACCGTAGGATCCTACGCAGTGCCGTAGGGGACCGCACCGCCACTTCCCAGCAAATTAGGGACACTGTTGCTCCTGGGGTATCGGCGAGGACCATTCGCAACCGTCTCCATGAAGCTGGGCTACGGTCCCGCACACCGTTAGGCCGTCATCCGCTCACGCCCCAACATCGTGCAGCCCGCCTCCAGTTGTGTCGCGACAGGCGTGAATGGAGGGACGAATGGAGACGTGTCGTCTTCAGCGATGAGAGTCGCTTCTGCCTTGGTGCCAATGATGGTCGTATGCGTGTTTGGCGCCGTGCAGGTGAGCGCCACAATCAGGACTGCATATGACTGAGGCACACAGGGCCAACACCCGGCATCATGGTGTGGGGAGCGATCTCCTACACTGGCCGTACACCACTGGTGATCGTCGAGGGGACACTGAATAGTGCACGGTACATGCAAACAAACCATCATCGAACCCATCGTTCTACCATTCCTAGACCGGCAAGGGAACTTGCTGTTCCAACAGGACAATGCACGTCCGCATGTATCCCGTGCCACCCAACGTGCTCTAGAAGGTGTAAGTCAACTACCCTGGCCAGCAAGATCTCCGGATCTGTCCCCCATTGAGCATGTTTGGGACTGGATGAAGCGTCGTCTCACGCGGTCTGCACGTCCAGCACGAACGCTGGTCCAACTGAGGCGCCAGGTGGAAATGGCATGGCAAGCCGTTCCACAGGACTACATCCAGCATCTCTACGATCGTCTCCATGGGAGAATAGCAGCCTGCATTGCTGCGAAAGGTGGATATACACTGTACTAGTGCCGACATTGTGCATGCTCTGTTGCCTGTGTCTATGTGCCTGTGGTTCTGTCAGTGTGATCATGTGATGTATCTGACCCCAGGAATGTGTCAATAAAGTTTCCCCTTCCTGGGACAATGAATTCACGGTGTTCTTATTTCAATTTCCAGGAGTGTATGTATCCCAATTAGAATGTTGTTCGTTAATATAATAACTAAGCATCTTGCCAATTGTCCGATGAACTCTTTCTGTGCGTCCGTTGCACTGAGGGTGTAACGGAGTTGTGCGTAAATTACGTATTTTTAGTAAGTGGCATAGCTGTTTCATTGATTCAGACATAAAATTAGATCCCTGATCTCTTATAATAGCTTCAGGTACGCCAAATTTAAGTATCCAGTTGTTAACTAAGGCTTGGGCAACTGTATTTGCTTGCTGATCTGGGAGACTCACCATAGCTAGATAGCGCGAAAAGTGATCTATAATTGTAAGAACCTACTTATTACCAGCAGGCGTTTTATGAAATGGCCCGTAGAGATCCATTCCACAAATTTGAAATGGACGTGAAGCCTCGGGGAGCCTCTGTAAGGGTATTTTTAAACGAGAAAGTTCAGCTCGTTGTGCGCACCCAATGCAATTGCGAACGTACTGTGCAACATCCTGCTTTCTGGTTTACCACCAAAATCGCTGTGCTACGCGTCTTTCGGTTGTCCGCTGTCCACCGTGTCCTGCAAGGTGAGCCTCTGCCATTATTTCTTGTCTAAGGTGTTGGGGAACAACAATTCGCAGACCAAGTTTTGTTTTACGGCATAATACACCATCTTCAAAGCAAAATTGTTTTTGAGTTGGGTATTTTTTGCATTCTGTATCCTCATCTTGTGCCTTTCTCCAGTCCTCAGTATCTCGGCCTGTTGCTTCCAAAAGTGATATTTTCCGACTTAGGCAATCTGCATTCGTGTGTTTTTTGCCTGGTTTGTGGAAAACTTCGAAATCCATTTCGGAAAGACATAGGGCCCAACGGGTAAGACGACTAGATGGATCCTTTAATCCAAGAAACCGTTTTAAAGCTGCGTGGCCTGTAATAACCTTGAATTTCCTACCATACAAGTAGCATTAAAGTATTTGATGCCATAAATAAAACTTAACAATTCTTTCTCCGTTGTGGAATAATTTCTTTCTGCCGTTGTTAGTTGTCTCGAAGCGTAGGCTATGGGGTGTTACGCGCCATTAATATTCTGGCTCAAAACAACTCCTACTGAATGACCACTTGCGTCACAGGATAAAATAAATTCTTTATTA
Organism: Schistocerca piceifrons; assembly: GCF_021461385.2. Taxonomy (NCBI): domain Eukaryota; kingdom Metazoa; phylum Arthropoda; class Insecta; order Orthoptera; family Acrididae; genus Schistocerca; species Schistocerca piceifrons. Next base: position 321,150,253 of record NC_060145.1, on the reverse strand, counting down.
TAATCTGGGTAGGCTAATACTGGACTGTGTGTTAACTTATCTTTAAGGGTTTGAAATGCTGATTCACAATCTTCAGACCAATGAAATTTTGCACCCTTTTTCAATAATTGGGTGAAGGGTCGGGCAATTTCAGCGAAATTTTGAACATATTTTCGGTAATATGATGCGAGACCAATGAAACTTTGTACTTCCTTAACGCGTTGTGGTGTTGGGAAGTCCTTAACTGCCGAAATTAATGGAGGATCTGTTTTAATTCCTTTTTCACTAATGAAATGCCCTAGGTATGTAACCTCTGTCAATGCAAAACTACATTTTTCCATATTTAATGTTAATTTAGCTTTTCTAAGTCTGTGAAAAACGTTACGCAGATGCACAGCATGTTAATTAATGTCTTTGGAGAATACAATGATATCGTCTAGATATACACAACATTGCTGAGTTTTGAGTCCTCGCAATACTCCACCGAGTAGTCTTTCAAAAGTTTCTGGTGCATTTTTCAAACCGAAAGGCACTCTTTTAAATTGCCAGTGGCCTCCAGGGATAGAAAATGCTGTTTTATGCCTATCTTCAGGTGCAACTTCCAATTGATGATATCCGCTACGTAAATCTATTGTTGAAAAGTATTTACTGTTGCCCAAACTGTCAATGATATCTGTAATGTTTGGAAGAGGATAAACATCTGAGATTGTTTGTTTGTTAAGGTGTCTGTAGTCACAACAAAATCTATATCGTTTCGTACCGTCAGGAGACTTCTTTGAAATAATTACAATATTTGAATTATAAGGCGAATCAGAATATTCTATAATCCCATCTTTTAGATGCTGTTCTAAAAATTCATCCAGTACTGGCTGTAAGTGATGCGGAACTCTATAAGGCTTCCCATAAACTGGGGGGCTATTTCCTGTTGGGATCCTATGCTGTGTGATATCTGTTGCTGGCAGTGGACCTTCTGCATTAAATAAATCTTGGAACTCAACTAAAACTGCTTCTATCGTGTCTCTATCATTTCCTTTCAAATGCTCCATCTTCTGGCGTAATGCGGTTTTATAGGCGTCTGGTTTCTGACCATCAGCGATATCTGACCAAATGAAATCTTCTTCTTCAAAAGTACTGACTGTAGCTACTAATATTCCCTTATGCAACTCTTTGTCCTCCACTCCAAAATTGTCAATATGTACCGGTACTTTTCTTTCTCCCTCAACGTTGTGAACCCGTACAACACTTCTACGTACAAAACAATGTGATACGTGGTTCAAATGGCTCTGAGCACTATGGGACTTAACATCTGTGGTCATTAGTCCCCTAGAACTTAGAACTACTTAAACCTAACTAACCTAAGGACATCACACACACCCATGATCGAGGCAGGATTCGAACCTGCGACCGTAGCAGTCGCGCGGTTCCGAACTGAGCGCCTAGAACCGCTAGACCACCGCGGCGAATGTGATACGTCTAATTCCTCATTTTCCTCTAATGGCTCTATTAGACATATTGTATCTGTAGATACCTCGGGGTCAACGGACATCCAGAAAAGTTTTCCTGAGCCAAATGGTATCTTATCCCGCGAATCAACCTTCAAGGACGTTGCACGCAGTGTAGTTGATTTCGCCTTCCGGTTTCGGAAATCTTGCGGCAGCGGGCCCTTTGCAGCGGTGTCACCTAGCTGAAACACTATTCCGCTAAGTTCTACAGTTTGCTGTCTGAGGTCGATTTTAGCGTGATGTTTACTCAGGAAATCCAGCCTTAGGATCGCGTCGTACCCATCAGTTACCTTTGTTACCACTTCTACATCTTCTTGAAATTGTACACCGTGAATATAGAAAATCAATGGTGTACATCCTAATACCTTTACTGTACCTCCTCCTACCCCACTCAATCTATACCTTGGAGGGTCATATTTCTTTTCTCCAATGCATTCCTTACTCACTATTGATACATTTGCGCTTGTATCCACCAGTATCCTTGCCTCTTTATCCTGTATGGTAGCAGATAACCAGCATTTCGCCTTCACATTCGCCTTAATGGCATGAAATTTTATTGGGAACGCCTGGCGGTGGTTCCGACATTCCCGTTTGAGTTTAACTGATTTTTATTTCCAATAACTTTCTTAGACCTGCATTCCTTGAATGTGTGACCTATTCTTTGACAATTAGTGCATTGAGGATGTCTGCAGTTTTTTGCTATATGTCCCTGTCGATCGCACCTAAAACATCGTACTCCTGCTGAAAATACATTTCGCTTCTCCTTGTACCTGGTGGCAATGTCGCCACAGATACAGCTTCCGCTAAATTTTTAGGAAACTCTTCCCTGACACGACGGGACGTTTCAGGAGGTAACCCATGTAAAAATGTATCCAGAGCTCTATCTTGTACCTCTTGTAAAATAACGTTATTTGCTTCATCACTAGTTGTCAACTGATAGGTGTTAATATTAACTTTTCTAATCCTATCTACAAAGCTTTCTAACGACTCGTTTTGCCTCTTAGTGATAGTGTTTAATTTTTCCCTATAAAATCTACAGCTGTTCTGTTTTTGTAAACGTTTAAGTGGACATACAAGGTGAGAATGTGGGTCTCGGGGGAGGCGTGCGCCTGATAGTCCATGCAGTCGCTCTATCATGTGTGCCCCTCGGTGGCTCAGATGGATAGAGCGTCTGCCATCTAAGCATGTGTGCCCGTTGATATATATCAACGCCCGTTAGCAGCTGAAGGTATTAGTATAATTCTAACTTTCATTTATGTCCCACTAATCCTTCTTGGTGCTGGAATTTTTCTTCCGAGAGTGAGTATTTAGTTTGGCTACCACGTTGTGTTAAAGAGTACACCAGTTAGCTGCTTTAGCGAGCAGTGGTCGCAGAAGGTGCCTTTTCAGACCGATTCTGAGTTTCAGCTTGCACTGTGTATCCTCTATTCCATCCACATTTCACAAGGGTTTTCTCGAGATGCTATGGGGCTAGGAGATAAAAGTTTCGTGACAGTTACTTTATTATATGACAGATTACTGACACAGTCTGTCGCACGATATAAAGCAGTACGTGACCAAGCTGTCGCTGAATATTACTTTTCATTACAAGGTGACAGTTATTTATTTATTTATATAGTTTAGGTCTTAGCAGTCAGCAATTTCTTCGATTCCCAAAACTTCTTCATTCGCTCTGATTTGGCTGCTCGTTCTTCTGCAGATATGACATACTTCTTCCGTTATGATGGTTTGAATGTCAGCCGTGTGTATTTGTTCTTTAGAAGCAGTTTCTCTTCTCTTTGTTGAATCTGGTGTGTGGTGATGTTCAGTTAATCCAGATCACTTTGTACTTCTTTAAACAAGATGTTTTTGGTTTTACTGTTCCAGAAGCAGTCAGAAAGTTGCTTCAGGATTCTATTATTTGGTAGGCGAGATATGTGGCCGAAAAATTCAATCCTTGTTTTCCGTATTGTATCAATAATGGATTCACTTTCTTTATAAACTACTGAATTGAGCAAAAGTCTCCACTGCCCATTAACTTGGTGTTTCTTACTAAGAATTGTTCGGAGTATTCTTCTATCAACTTTCTGCAATTTGTCAGTTGTTGCTTGAGTATTTAGTCTGAATAGTGTTTCACTTACATATGTTGCTTCCGGTTTAATGACGAGGGAGTAATGTCGAAGTTTAGCATTTAGTGAGAGAGATAGTTTTTTGTAGGTTGGCCTCGTGGTTCTCTGCGCTCGCTGAAGTTTTAATGTTCTACTATCTATTGTTGCTCTTTCATTAACATTCCAGGTAATAATCTCACCAAGATATTTAAATTTTTTTACTACTTTAATTTTTTGATCATTATGGAGTATGTTATGGGATGTGTCAACTGGGAAGCTGGGCATTATTTCTGTTTTCTCAAACGAAATCCGCAATCCGACCTTTGCCGCTAATCGTTCTACTTGCTCTATCTGAACATTTGCTTCATCAACATTGTTTGCTAACAGCGCCAAATCATCTGCAAATGCAAGGCAGTTAAGCTGAATCTTTCTTCCAATCTTAACAGATGGTGGGCATATCTTGTTCCATTCACGCATGATTTTTTCCATCACACAATTGAACATTAATGGAGACAATCCATCGCCTTGTCGAAGGCCAGTATGAATCTCAAAAGGTTCAGAGAATTCATTTCTGAACCTTACTCTAGCTTTAGTATTTCGAAGGGTGACTGCAACGAGGTTGACAAGTTTCTGATGTAAACCAAATTCTTAAAGAATTGACAGTAGAGATTCACGATGGATACTATCGTACGCTTCTTTAAAATCGACAAACGTGATCACTAGTTTCTTGTCCCTGACCCTTTGATGTTTCATTATCCATTTGAGACAAATAATTTGATCAGGACAGCTTCGTCCTGGACGAAAGCTTCCTTGATGTTCGTCTAGTTCACCATCAAGCTGTTCATGAATTCTGATACACAGAACCTTGGAAAATTTTTTATAAGTAATATCCATCATGGATATACCCCCATAATTATTTGGATCCAATCTGTCTCCTTTTTTGTGTAGTGGATGGATTATTGCAACATTCCATTCCTCTGGTGACTTCTCAGTATTCCAAATGTCAGTAAGATGTTTGTGTAAGTTCAGAATAATTTGTACATTTGCATATTTCCAAAGTTCTGCCATTAGTTGGTTCTCACCTGCTGCTTTATAATTCCGAAGTGAGTTAATCGCTGCTTGTACTTCATCTGGCTGTGGTGGTATAATTTTTTATAAATGCGTTTTGTTTCTTGGCTAGGGGTCAAATTCCAGATGATGTCCAGGTTCAGCGCTGTTTAGTAACTGTTTTAAATATTTAGCCAATATCATTCAATTGTAATTGTTATGTGCTACCTTTCCGTTTGTATCCTTCATCATAAGAGTAAGTGGAGTGTGTTTCGACTGGTACTGTTTGAATGTCTGATAACAATCTCTTGTCTTGTGGCGATTGAAAGCATCCTCGATAGATTTTAGCGAGTCCTTATGAAATTGCTTTTTGACCCTTCTAATTTCTTTGGCGGTTGATCGTCTAGCACTTATTAATTCCTCCCTGGAGCTTTCAGTTCTCTTTTGTTGGTCATTTAACCAGGCCTTATGTCTACGTTGAATCGCTACAACGCATTCCTCAGTCCACCAAGCATGTCTCTTGCGTTTCCGTACAGGAGATACTTCTCAGGCCAAGGCTTTTAATCGATTGGCAGTGGTTTCTAGAATGTCACTTAAAGGTATTCTTGATCTCTCGTAATATGATTATTAATAATACACTCCTGGAAATTGAAATAAGAACACCGTGAATTCATCGTCCCAGGAAGGGGAAACTTTAATGACACATTCCTGGGGTCAGATACATCACATGATCACACTGACAGAACCACAGGCACATAGACACAGGAAACAGAGCATGCACAATGTCGGCACTAGTACAGTGTATATCCACCTTTCGCAGCAATGCAGGCTGCTATTCTCCCATGGAGACGATCGTAGAGATGCTGGATGTAGTCCTGTGGAACGGCTTGCCATGTCATTTCCACCTGGCGCCTCAGTTGGACCAGCGTTCGTGCTGGACGTGCAGACCGCATGAGACGACTCTTCATCCAGTCCCAAACATGCTCAATGGGGGACAGATCCGGAGATCTTGCTGGCCAGGGTAGTTGACTTACACCTTCTAGAGCACGTTGGGTGGCACGGGATACATGCGGACGTGCATTGTCCTGTTGGAACAGCAAGTTCCCTTGCCGGTCTAGGAATGGTAGAACGATGGGTTCGATGACGGTTTGGATGTACCGTGCACTATTCAGTGTCCCCTCGACGATCACCAGTGGTGTACGGCCAGTGTAGGAGATCGCTCCCCACACCATGATGCCGGGTGTTGGCCCTGTGTGCCTCGGTCGTATGCAGTCCTGATTGTGGCGCTCACCTGCACGGCGCCAAACACGCATACGACCATCATTGGCACCAAGGCAGAAGCGACTCTCATCGCTGAAGACGACACGTCTCCATTCGTCCCTCCTTTCACGCCTGTCGCGACACCACTGGAGGCGGGCTGCACGATGTTGGGGCGTGAGCGGAAGACGGCCTAACGGTGTGCGGGACCGTAGCCCAGCTTCATGGAGACGGTTGCGAATGGTCCTCGCCGATACCCCAGGAGCAACAGTGTCCCTAATTTGCTGGGAAGTGGCGGTGCGGTCCCCTACGGCACTGCGTAGGATCCTACGGTCTTGGCGTGCATCCGTGCGTCGCTGCGGTCCGGTCCCTGGTCGACGGGCACGTGCACCTTCCGCCGACCACTGGCGACAACATCGATGTACTGTGGAGACCTCACGCCCCACGTGTTGAGCAATTCGGCGGTACGTCCACCCGGCCTCCCGCATGCCCACTATATGCCCTCGCTCAAAGTCCGTCAACTGCACATACGGTTCACGTCCACGCTGTCGCGGCATGCTACCAGTGTTAAAGACTGCGACGGAGCTCCGTATGCCACGGCAAACTGGCTGACACTGACGGCGGCGGTGCACAAATGCTGCGCAGCTAGCGCCATTCGACGGCCAACACCGCGGTTCCTGGTGTGTCCACTGTGCCGTGCGTGTGATCATTGCTTGTACAGCCCTCTCGCAGTGTCCGGAGCAAGTATGGTGGGTCTGACACACCGGTGTCAATGTGTTCTTTTTTCCATTTCCAGGAGTGTATAACGAGGGTCATATGTTCTCTTACAGTTATTGAACTATATGATACAAAATCGTCATAACATCTGAGAGGTTGGCGTTAGGACATTCAAACTGCACGGTTGGCTGCGGTGCATGATGGGAATTAGAATGCGCATTGTTGTTTGGTTTAGCGACTAAGCCCACTTTCATCTGGATGGGTTTGTCAATAAGCAATATTGAAGCATTTGGAGGACTGAGAATCCGCATTTCGCGTTCGAGAAGTCTCTTCACCCTCAACAGGTGAGTGTGTGGTGTGCAGTGTCCAGTTACGGAATAATCGGTGAGATATTCCCTGACGGCACGGTGACTACCGAAAGGGACGCGAAGGTTTTTGAAGATGGTTTCATCCTCATAATCGAAAATGATTCTGATTTCGACAAGATGTCGTTCCTGCAAGACGGAGCTTGACCACATCGGAACAAGAGACTGTTTGATGTCCTGTATGAGCGTGGGCCTCGATTGGCTGCAATATTCTCCGGATCTGAACACATGCGACTCCTTTTTGTGGGACTATATTAAAGACAAGGTGTACAACAATAACCCCAAAGCCATTGCTGAGCTGAAAACAGTTATCCGGGGGAGTAATCGACAGCATCGATGTTCCGATACTTTAGCGGATCATGCAGAATTTCACTATTCGTCTGCAAAACATCATCGCCAATGATGGCAGGCATATCGAGCTTGACATAACCTAAATCCGAACATCTGTAGTGACATTTACATCTTAAATGAAGTGTGTGAACGCCGCAGTTTTCAACTAATTTGCGTTTCTTTCATATAGTTCAATAATTGCCACCCTGTACTAAGTATCTCGCTAATAACAGGAAGACAGGTTTTGCGTTCATCGTTTGTTGCAAACCAAATGTTTAGTTGCTACATAGTTCAGATGCTAGCCTCGATGTACTCATTTTCACGGACTTTTAGCCCCTTCAATGAAACTACACACTTGCGTTTCAATGACAAACAAGAGAGGACCTTACGACAGCGCGGCAGCTTCTGCTTTGGGAAATTTGGCCCTCCGGGCACTGCGGCGACTCTGTTTCTTAAAATGAAGAGTGACTTTATTTAAAAGTATTGGAGACTGCCTCCTTCCCGATCGCTAAAGTTCAGGAAACATGGAGTTCTTATAATTTGCCTAAGGGCAGCCAGCGGAGTAAGGGAATTAAATAAAAATCCCCTGGGAAAATTAAATTACCAGAATAAAAGTTAAAGCTGGAGCTCCACATTTAGTATATGTCTGCATTAAATAATTTCACTCTACTACGGGCGCCGCTAACAAAATTTTTGAATTAACAAAAGCATTTCCAGGAACAAATGTTTTTCTCAGTTTTATGCAGCGATTTAAAAACTGAACACTCCGCAAAGTTACTGAACCAAAGAAGCACTTGACAACAGTTAATTTGAGAGACAGACAATTGACCGCTGATTTACAACATATTGTATTCTTCAGTAACATTACAGGCACTGCACATTCTAGTACCAACTTGCTAAGAATCTTTAAAAATATTAATTATAGATACTATAAGTTTCCTTTAATTTACGTCTATGGTCACAATCTTTTCTGTTTAACAGATTACCGGTTTCGGTCTTTAATGACCATCATCAGATCTATCTCGTAAAATCAAAGTCCTAATGCACTGCAGCCATAGTGGCATAGTCAACTGTTAAATGCGGAATCAGCACCAGCATTGTCAAATACATACAAATCACATCTCACGCACGAGTCATGTTGTCAGTAAAACTACTCAAAAAAACTAGTTTTACTAACAACATGACTCGTGCATGTGATGTGATTTGTATGTATTTGACAATGCTGGTGCTGATTCCGCGTTTAACAGTTGACTATGCCACTATGGCTGCAGTGCATTAGGACTTTGATTTTACGAGGCAGATCTGATGATGGTCACTAAAGACCGAAACCGGTAATCTGTTAAACAGAAAAGATTGTGACCATAGACGTAAATTAAAGGAAATTTATTACATATACGGGTCACTGTGTTTTTTCGCGACGATGTCGCAGCTTGTGAGAATAGATACTATAGTCCTGGCGCAATTATTAACTGTTCAGTACCAAATAGTTACCAATGAAAGACTCTATTACAGTGTCAAATTTGCCTTATTCTTGGGAAAAGAGCCGCTGGTTGTGGACGTCGTGTCTCTTCCCCATCACTCAGCAACCGTTTTACATTATTTTCAATTTTACATGAAACTGATCTGCATCAGTAACGGTTTGTGGGCCGAAATAAAAACCTGATAGTGCTACCCACTCGTCACCGCAACAAACAACTGCAGATTATGCAACACTCCATTAGGAATTGAACTACTGCCCACAACGGAAACACCATCACATTGAAATGACACCTTAGTCGATTCCTGATTATATTTAAGTGATGGTCGGCTAATCATGGCAGAAGTTGTAGGAAGTCCGAATCATAAATGAGAGTCGATGTCATAATATTAAATATTTATTCAAGTTAATAACAGACGCAAAATCTTATTGCAATATGACTCTTGGAAAACAATAACTCAGAAAACTAACATGAACGACGGAAGTTATTTGGAGCTTTGATTGACATCGTTAGGAAGACTGAAAGAATAAGAAAATCAGAGTTCCTCATATGCGGAACTCATATATTCAAATAAACGAGAGAAATAAGCCAGTGGACGTAGCACCCGAGACGCACAATCAACTAGATAAATGAGAGCTGTTCAGAGCGTGGTCTCCGAAATTTGAAACTAACACCTCATTCTATTAGCTAAAGTGACACATCTTCCAAATGCAAAGACAGCTCGGGACGAAGGCCAGGCACCGAGTTATCAGAATGCTAGAAAGCGAATGATGGAAGTCACTCTCCGTCCTCAGCGAAAACTTTGTCAGATGTGACGAACAAGAAAATGCCCCAGAGCATGAAAATAGTGGGGAACGCTGCAAAAGTTTCTGAGATATGGCGTACAAATGCGCATAAACAATTTCTAAGGTTTTTACGGAGTCTGAACGGTCTTTTACTATTGGGTGATGAAGCACACACGGTGCCCAGAAAGGAGGGTGGGGACAATATACAGGCCAAACAGAAAATACTACTGGGTCTGAGCTAAATTTATCAAGTTTTATGGGATACTTACCTCGTCTTAAGTGCGCATTTCGGGGCTAAGCCACCCCTGCGGCCCGCGTCAACGATTAATCCCCTTGCAGACCCTGGGAACCGCCCCAGAATTGTCACCCAACTAAACCAAAGTCTTATTTTGCTGCAATTCCAAAGAATACACGGGATGTTCTGCAATCCACAGCATCGTTTGTGAACTTTTCAGCCAACACCCGACAGTCAGTATGGCCACTTTATATATGAAAGAAATATAACTGAACTGATACGGGCTCGAGCCCGCATCTCGTGGTCGTGCGGTAGCGTTCTCGTTTCCCACGCCCGGGTTCCCGGGTTCGATTCCCGGCGGGGTCAGGGATTTTCTCTGCCTCGTGATAGCTGGGTGTTGTGTGCTGTCCTTAGGTTAGTTAGGTTTAAGTAGTTCGAAGTTCTAGGGGACTGATGACGGTAGATGTTAAGTCCCATAGTGCTCAGAGCCATTTGAACCATTTTTGATTTGATACGGGCTCGAGAAGCGACCTGTACCAGACTTGTTCCATATATTTTGAATTAACATTTAGTCAACAATAATAAAACGAACTGGACCGTTACAGTACTGCAGCTGTTGTCATACACCGTTTCAAGAAAATATTTAGCTTGAAAAATTTGGAAAATTATAATTACTGTGTTGGTTAACTTCTACGTTATTTGATACAGAGACAGCTGAGTAAAACTGAACGTACTCAGACAGTTCTCTCTTTACTTATTCTGATCATCATTAAACTGTCACACAATATTTTTTAGCGCAACGCAATCTGACTTTCAATAATCCCTACAAAAGAATGGCCCTGACTAACAATAACCTATACGTTTCATGAATCACTTACCTCACAAAAATCTTCGTTACTCGAACTACTGCAATACAGCGAGCGCCAATACTGCCAAGTAAATAAAATCTTCCAACCTACTGAAGACACTAACTACTGATAGGCATAGTTAGAAAATGAAAGTTTTTGCTAGAGAACAAACAATGTGCCTACCTTAATAATGTTCAAAAGTCATCATATATATCAATCAATTCATGACAGCCATCTTTACGAATTTCGTTTTTCTGGCGGACACACGTCCAGATCGTCCGCTTATAGTAACCACTCAAAACTCTGGCATCTCTCTCTCCACATCCACCACTGCTGGCGGCGCACCTCCAACTGCCCAACGCTATGAGCTGCTCACAGCCAACTGCCGAACACTACAATAGCAAATATTCCAGCAATGAGTCCAACCAGCCACAGACTGCACACAGGACAATCAGTGATTTTCATACAGAGAGCTACGTGTCGTTGCCAACGTAAAAACCTAAACAGCCTACTTACAAGATTTGCTCAAATAATACTTTTATGATTCTTACGAATTTGTTGGACATAATTGCTTGTAACACAGTATTAATTACTTAACCACTTGTGCTTACATAGTTTTTACATTTTTTAACCTCTAAAAGTCGAATGCGCACAGATACAGCTATACACGTATAAGACCTAGATGTTTGGTAGAAAAGATATATCTCCACGTTTTAAGTCCACTTTTATTCGCTCTCAGCCGTTGGAGGTGGGGTACTATTCTTTTAAGATAAGATAGAATAAAACATGCAGGGTGTATTAAAAATCCCTTTACAAACTTTAGAAGCGAATTACTCAGACCGAAGCAAAAGGAAAACTTGGAATCAACAAGTGTTCAATAAGTCTTCGTTATTGAATCACTAATGAAAAGAAATTTACAAAGTTTTAAGTTAGAAGCAAGTATCAAGTGTCAAAATGTCCTGTTGATACTACATCGCACGTATACTCTCATTGGATCATGGACTCACACACAGATTGAAACATGATGTTTCGCAGGTTTTAATGAGACGTTAATAAGAAATACATCTACATTTATACTCCATAAGCCACCCAACGGTGTGTGGCGGAGGGCACTTTACGTGCCACTGTCATTACCCCCCTTTCCTGTTCCAGTCGCGTATGGTTCGCGGGAAGAACGACTGTCTGAAAGCCTCCGTGCGCGCTCTAATCTCTCTAATTTTACATTCGTGATCTCCTCGGGAGGTATAAGTACGGGGAAGCAATATATTCGATACCTCATCCAGAAACGCACCCTCTCGAAACCTGGCGAGCAAGCTACACCGCGATGCAGAGCGCCTCTCTTGCAGAGTCTGCCACTTGAGTTTGCTAAACATCTCCGTAACGCTATCACGGTTACCAAATAACCCTGTGACGAAACGCGCCGCTCTTCTTTGGATCTTCTCTATCTCCCGTGTCAACCCGATCTGGTACGGATCCCTCACTGATGAGCAATACTCAAGTATAGGTCGAACGAGTGTTTTGTAAGCCACCTTCTTTGTTGATGGACTACATTTTCTAAGGACTCTCACAATGAATCTCAACCTTGTACCCGCCTTACCAACAATTAATTTCATATGATCATTCCACTTCTAATCGTTCCGTACGCATACTCCCAGATATTTTACAGAAGTAACTGCTACCAGTGTTTGTTCCGCTATCATATAATCATACAATAAAGGATCCTTATTTCTATGTATTCGCAATAAATTACATTTGTCTCTGTTAAGGGTCAGTTGCCACTCCCTGCACCAAGCGCCTATCCGCTGCAGATGTTCCTGCATTTCGCTGCAAATTTTCTAATGCAGCAACTTCTCTGTATACTACAGCATCATCCGCGAAAAGCCGCATGGAACTTCCGACAATATCTACTAGGTCATTTATATATATATTGTGAAAAGCAATGGTCCCGTAACACTCCCCTGTGGCACGCCAGAGGTTACTATAACGTATGTAGACGTCTCCCCATTGAGAACAACATGCTGTGTTCTGTTTGCTAAAAACTCTTCAGTCCAGCAACACAGCTGGCCTGAAATTCCGATGGCTCTTACTTTGTTTATCAGGCGACAGTGCGGAACTATATCGAACGCCTTCCGGGAGTCAAGGAAAATGGCATCTACTTGGGAGCCTGTATCTAATATTTTCTGGGTCTCATGAACAAATAAAGCGAGTTGGGTCTCACACGATCGCTGTTTCCGGAATCCATGTTGATTCCTACAAAGTAGATTCTGGATTTCCAGAAATGACATGATACGCGAGCAAAAAACATGTTCTAAAATTCTACAACAGATCGATGTCAGAGATATAGCCCTATAGTTTTGCGCATCTGCTCGACGACCCTTCTTGAAAACTGGGACTACCTGTGCTCTTTTCCAATCATTTGGAACCTTCCGTTCCTCTAGAGACTTGCGGTACACGGCTGTTAGAAGGGGGCAAGTTCTTTCGCGAACTCTGTGTAGAATCGAATTGGTATCCCGTCAGGTCCAGTGGACTTTCTTCTGTTGAGTGATTTCAGTTGCTTTTCTATTCCTTGGACACTTATTTCGATGTCAGCCATTTTTTCGTTCGTGCGAGGATTTAGAGAAGAAACTGCAGTGCAGTCTTCCTCTGTGAAACAGCTTTGGAAAAAGGTATTTAGTATTTCAGCTTTAAGCGTGTCATCCTCTGTTTCAATGCCATTATCATCCCAGAGTGTCTGGATATGCTGCATAAAACAGTTACAGGAGTTGGACAACATTATGGAAACACAGCTAGAAATGCATCCTTGGCAACAACTGCAGCTGCTACCCAAGCCTGAAGGTTGCGCTGTTGTGTTTGACCAAGAACGGCATCTGTGCAGTGTCCTCATTAAGCTGCAAGTAAAAGCCGTGCTAGTGAGACCATCATGTCGGAGCTGAGTGACTTCGAACCGGCGGCAAACTGCTGGTACTCGTAAGACGGGTGCTTCCGTAGTCGATGTGTTCAGTGTTTCTAGAGGCACCACATCGAAGATTTATACCGCATACAGGAAAGACGGAAAAACATTATCCGCTAAGTCAAAACGCGGAAGAAACTGCGTGTTGAGTGAACGTGACAGACGGCCAATGAAGAGAACTGTGACGAGAAATAAGAAAACGACAACTCCAAAAGTCGTTGCACATCTGAGTGTCGCACTCACGAACCTGTCAGGGGCAAAACAACTCCAGTGGAGGTCCATAAGCAGAGAATTTCAGGTGGAACTGGCAAAGCAACACATCAGTGATGCAAATGTTCGTAACAGGAAAACGCGGTTCCGAAACCATGAAACCTGGACTGTGCAGCATTATGTGAATGTCATGTGGTTGGATGAGTCTTGTTTCACACTGATTCAAACTTTTAGCCGAATTTACGTTCCAAGGTTTGAATGCCAAATACAAACACCGTATAAGTAACTGTTGTCGTGTACTAAGCCTCGCGTTATAGTCAGCTCGTGCGAGGGAAACTTGCCTTCCATGTGCTGGCTTTAATGCGTGAAAAATTTGTTAAATCTTTTAGATGGCTTAATGGAAAGACTAAAGTGCAGTGGCACTATTTCTGCAACAGTATGCCTCGGAGAACTGCGTTACTTAGTACCTGTAACGCTGCGATAATTCTAACAGTAAGAAAGGCGTTGCCCAACAAAATTTTTTTACTCATAAAAATAACACAACGAACAGAAATGAGATCCATTTCCGGGAAACAACTGTGATATAAACATAATTAAGTGTGATATACTTGGCAGGAAATGTAAACAAAGAGTAATATGTTACGTAACGAATTAATTAACACTGGAAGCGCTGAGTCAGCATTAAAAGATCTAAATAATAATAAAGAATGAATTATCAAATGTGTGTGAAATCTTATGGGTCTTAATTGCTAAGGAATGAATTATCCCTAATGGGCAAATACAATACATTCATCATATTCAACACCGCAAATTTATATTGTAATTCAAAAGATCTTCAGAATAGTATTAATACTGCTGCGCGGTGTGAGATGCTTACCAGATAGGACTGACTGAGTACATCGAAAAAGTTCAAAGAAATGCAGCACGTTTTGTATTATCGCGAAATTTGGGAGAGAGTGTCACAGAAATGGTACAGGATTTGGGCTGGACATCATCGTTGCGACGGAATCGCAGGACGCGACCGCAGCCATTACGCTCGAATACAGGGGACGTCTGGAGGGCAGCCCCCAAGTGGATGATTGCGACGACACTTTCTCCTTCGAATGCGAAAAAATTTTCTTGACGCCGACCTACATAGGGGGAACGATCACCACGATAAAATAAGGGAAACCAGAACTCGTTCGGAAAGAAAGGTGTTCATTGTTTCCGCACGCTATACGAGATTGGAATAATAGATAATAGTGATGGTGGTTCGATGAACCCTCTGCCAGGCAATTAAATGTGATTTGCAGTGTGTCCATGTCGACGTAGATATAGATATTACTACAAACCTGGTTGCCGTCATGTTACAAGACACAGTTAGTCACTTCCATACATGGATGGCTGAACAAAAATTGTATACTGGCTTCCAAGTGCACAAAAAAAGTGGAATGGAACGCAAGGAATACTAATCTGTCTTAGAAAATCGAATGTAAAACGCAATAAGTGAAGTGCGATTTACCGAATGCATGAAGCAAGCAGCTATCTCACCAAATCCTTTGAAACAACATGTTGAAGACGCCCATTTCGAAATACACAAGGGAAGTGCCTGCCTTTAACACATTCTACGAAGAAGCAACAACCAGTGTCCGGAGCAGAAGTTGAAGCAACAGTGTTGCTTTGTTCTAGAATACGTGCTCCCCTACTGATGGCCAGTCTCCTCATTTGCTGTCACTGGTCAAAGTTTTGCAAGCGGCCAAGAGATGCCATACGGTGCCACATAATGACGCACCTCGGAGACGAATTAGTCAGCAATCGAGTGCCTCAAGTTCAGCACGTATGTGTGCGCAGTATATGCAACAAAGCCACACAGAACGCAGCCTTGTTGCCAATTATCTTAACATTATTAATAAAGGAGAGAAATTCCTGTAATGGGACCACAATCACGATGAAATTTTGTGAATAATCCTATTTATAATTCAGTACATTGTGTTATAACTTGTTTTGCCCACTGGAGTGATCTGATTCGGAACTCTGGTACAACAGTCTCGCAGACATTTGAAACACATTAACACTATTTCACGATTTACGCTAGACGCAGACAGCTGAGGTGCACTAATGTCGTCCCAGGGGGTGTGGGGTCGCGGCAGGTTGGGCATCCGGCCACCCCTTAAAATTAACCCTGCCAAATCCGTACTTACCCCTGCCGACCCTGCGCACAATACGGGGTAACGGCAGTAGCGAAAGAAAGAAAGGAATTACCATTTAACAACAGTAAAACCTCACACACCAAATGTATGTACTCTCACCAAGACAAAACAGGTCTAGTGCCGTCCCAGGGGGTATGGGGTCGCGGCAGGATGGGCATCCGGCCACCCCTTAAAATTAACCCTGCCAAATCCGTACTTACCCCTGCCGACCCTGCGCACAATGCGGGATAACGGCAGTAGTGAAAGAAAGAAAGGAACAGGGGGTATGGGGTCGCGGCAGGTTGGGCATCCGGCCACCCCTTAAAATTAACCCTGCCAAATCCGTACTTACCCCTGCCGACCCTGTGCACAATACGGGGTAACGGCAGTAGCAAAAGAAAGAAAGGAATTACCATTTAACAACAGTAAACCCTCACACACCAAATGTATGTACTCTCACCAAGACAAAACAGGTCTAGTGCCGTCCCAGGGGGTATGGGGTCGCGGCAGGATGGGCATCCGGCCACCCCTTAAAATTAACCCTGCCAAATCCGTACTTACCCCTGCCGACCCTGCGCACAATGCGGGATAACGGCAGTAGTGAAAGAAAGAAAGGAACAGGGGGTATGGGGTCGCGGCAGGTTGGGCATCCGGCCACCCCTTAAAATTAACCCTGCCAAATCCGTACTTACCCCTGCCGACCCTGTGCACAATACGGGGTAACGGCAGTAGCGAAAGAAAGAAAGGAATTACCATTTAACAACAGTAAACCCTCACACACCAAATGTATGTACTCTCACCAAGACAAAACAGGTCTAGTGCCGTCCCAGGGGGTATGGGGTCGCGGCAGGATGGGCATCCGGCCACCCCTTAAAATTAACCCTGCCAAATCCGTACTTACCCCTGCCGACCCTGCGCACAATGCGGGATAACGGCAGTAGTGAAAGAAAGAAAGGAACAGGGGGTATGGGGTCGCGGCAGGTTGGGCATCCGGCCACCCCTTAAAATTAACCCTGCCAAATCCGTACTTACCCCTGCCGACCCTGTGCACAATACGGGGTAACGGCAGTAGCGAAAGAAAGAAAGGAATTACCATTTAACAACAGTAAACCCTCACACACCAAATGTATGTACTCTCACCAAGACAAAACAGGTCTAGTGCCGTCCCAGGGGGTATGGGGTCGCGGCAGGATGGGCATCCGGCCACCCCTTAAAATTAACCCTGCCAAATCCGTACTTACCCCTGCCGACCCTGCGCACATTGCGGGATAACGGCAGTAGTGAAAGAAAGAAAGGAACAGGGGGTATGGGGTCGCGGCAGGTTGGGCATCCGGCCACCCCTTAAAATTAACCCTGCCAAATCCGTACTTACCCCTGCCGACCCTGTGCACAATACGGGGTAACGGCAGTAGCGAAAGAAAGAAAGGAATTACCATTTAACAACAGTAAAACCTCACACACCAAATGTATGTACTCTCACCAAGACAAAACAGGTCTAGTGCCGTCCCAGGGGGTATGGGGTCGCGGCAGGATGGGCATCCGGCCACCCCTTAAAATTAACCCTGCCAAATCCGTACTTACCCCTGCCGACCCTGCGCACAATGCGGGATAACGGCAGTAGTGAAAGAAAGAAAGGAACAGGGGGTATGGGGTCGCGGCAGGTTGGGCAT
This sequence comes from Schistocerca piceifrons, assembly GCF_021461385.2. Lineage (NCBI taxonomy): Eukaryota > Metazoa > Arthropoda > Insecta > Orthoptera > Acrididae > Schistocerca > Schistocerca piceifrons. The sequence continues at coordinate 321,132,625 of NC_060145.1, read as the reverse complement.
CCGGCCACCCCTTAAAATTAACCCTGCCAAATCCGTACTTACCCCTGCCGACCCTGTGCACAATACGGGGTAACGGCAGTAGCCAAAGAAAGAAAGGAATTACCATTTAACAACAGTAAACCCTCACACACCAAATGTATGTACTCTCACCAAGACAAAACAGGTCTAGTGCCGTCCCAGGGGGTATGGGGTCGCGGCAGGATGGGCATCCGGCCACCCCTTAAAATTAACCCTGCCAAATCCGTACTTACCCCTGCCGACCCTGCGCACAATGCGGGATAACGGCAGTAGTGAAAGAAAGAAAGGAACAGGGGGTATGGGGTCGCGGCAGGTTGGGCATCCGGCCACCCCTTAAAATTAACCCTGCCAAATCCGTACTTACCCCTGCCGACCCTGTGCACAATACGGGGTAACGGCAGTAGCGAAAGAAAGAAAGGAATTACCATTTAACAACAGTAAACCCTCACACACCAAATGTATGTACTCTCACCAAGACAAAACAGGTCTAGTGCCGTCCCAGGGGGTATGGGGTCGCGGCAGGATGGGCATCCGGCCACCCCTTAAAATTAACCCTGCCAAATCCGTACTTACCCCTGCCGACCCTGCGCACAATGCGGGATAACGGCAGTAGTGAAAGAAAGAAAGGAACAGGGGGTATGGGGTCGCGGCAGGTTGGGCATCCGGCCACCCCTTAAAATTAACCCTGCCAAATCCGTACTTACCCCTGCCGACCCTGTGCACAATATGGGGTAACGGCAGTAGCGAAAGAAAGAAAGGAATTACCATTTAACAACAGTAAACCCTCACACACCAAATGTATGTACTCTCACCAAGACAAAACAGGTCTAGTGCCGTCCCAGGGGGTATGGGGTCGCGGCAGGATGGGCATCCGGCCACCCCTTAAAATTAACCCTGCCAAATCCGTACTTACCCCTGCCGACCCTGCGCACATTGCGGGATAACGGCAGTAGTGAAAGAAAGAAAGGAACAGGGGGTATGGGGTCGCGGCAGGTTGGGCATCCGGCCACCCCTTAAAATTAACCCTGCCAAATCCGTACTTACCCCTGCCGACCCTGTGCACAATACGGGGTAACGGCAGTAGCGAAAGAAAGAAAGGAATTACCATTTAACAACAGTAAACCCTCACACACCAAATGTATGTACTCTCACCAAGACAAAACAGGTCTAGTGCCGTCCCAGGGGGTATGGGGTCGCGGCAGGATGGGCATCCGGCCACCCCTTAAAATTAACCCTGCCAAATCCGTACTTACCCCTGCCGACCCTGCGCACAATGCGGGATAACGGCAGTAGTGAAAGAAAGAAAGGAACAGGGGGTATGGGGTCGCGGCAGGTTGGGCATCCGGCCACCCCTTAAAATTAACCCTGCCAAATCCGTACTTACCCCTGCCGACCCTGTGCACAATACGGGGTAACGGCAGTAGCGAAAGAAAGAAAGGAATTACCATTTAACAACAGTAAACCCTCACACACCAAATGTATGTACTCTCACCAAGACAAAACAGGTCTAGTGCCGTCCCAGGGGGTATGGGGTCGCGGCAGGATGGGCATCCGGCCACCCCTTAAAATTAACCCTGCCAAATCCGTACTTACCCCTGCCGACCCTGCGCACATTGCGGGATAACGGCAGTAGTGAAAGAAAGAAAGGAACAGGGGGTATGGGGTCGCGGCAGGTTGGGCATCCGGCCACCCCTTAAAATTAACCCTGCCAAATCCGTACTTACCCCTGCCGACCCTGTGCACAATACGGGGTAACGGCAGTAGCGAAAGAAAGAAAGGAATTACCATTTAACAACAGTAAACCCTCACACACCAAATGTATGTACTCTCACCAAGACAAAACAGGTCTAGTGCCGTCCCAGGGGGTATGGGGTCGCGGCAGGATGGGCATCCGGCCACCCCTTAAAATTAACCCTGCCAAATCCGTACTTACCCCTGCCGACACTGCGCACAATGCGGGATAACGGCAGTAGTGAAAGAAAGAAAGGAACAGGGGGTATGGGGTCGCGGCAGGTTGGGCATCCGGCCACCCCTTAAAATTAACCCTGCCAAATCCGTACTTACCCCTGCCGACCCTGTGCACAATACGGGGTAACGGCAGTAGCGAAAGAAAGAAAGGAATTACCATTTAACAACAGTAAAACCTCACACACCAAATGTATGTACTCTCACCAAGACAAAACAGGTCTAGTGCCGTCCCAGGGGGTATGGGGTCGCGGCAGGATGGGCATCCGGCCACCCCTTAAAATTAACCCTGCCAAATCCGTACTTACCCCTGCCGACCCTGCGCACAATGCGGGATAACGGCAGTAGTGAAAGAAAGAAAGGAACAGGGGGTATGGGGTCGCGGCAGGTTGGGCATCCGGCCACCCCTTAAAATTAACCCTGCCAAATCCGTACTTACCCCTGCCGACCCTGTGCACAATACGGGGTAACGGCAGTAGCGAAAGAAAGAAAGGAATTACCATTTAACAACAGTAAACCCTCACACACCAAATGTATGTACTCTCACCAAGACAAAACAGGTCTAGTGCCGTCCCAGGGGGTATGGGGTCGCGGCAGGATGGGCATCCGGCCACCCCTTAAAATTAACCCTGACAAATCCGTACTTACCCCTGCCGACCCTGCGCACAATGCGGGATAACGGCAGTAGTGAAAGAAAGAAAGGAACAGGGGGTATGGGGTCGCGGCAGGTTGGGCATCCGGCCACCCCTTAAAATTAACCCTGCCAAATCCGTACTTACCCCTGCCGACCCTGTGCACAATACGGGGTAACGGCAGTAGCGAAAGAAAGAAAGGAATTACCATTTAACAACAGTAAACCCTCACACACCAAATGTATGTACTCTCACCAAGACAAAACAGGTCTAGTGCCGTCCCAGGGGGTATGGGGTCGCGGCAGGATGGGCATCCGGCCACCCCTTAAAATTAACCCTGCCAAATCCGTACTTACCCCTGCCGACCCTGCGCACAATGCGGGATAACGGCAGTAGTGAAAGAAAGAAAGGAACAGGGGGTATGGGGTCGCGGCAGGTTGGGCATCCGGCCACCCCTTAAAATTAACCCTGCCAAATCCGTACTTACCCCTGCCGACCCTGTGCACAATACGGGGTAACGGCAGTAGCGAAAGAAAGAAAGGAATTACCATTTAACAACAGTAAAACCTCACACACCAAATGTATGTACTCTCACCAAGACAAAACAGGTCTAGTGCCGTCCCAGGGGGTATGGGGTCGCGGCAGGATGGGCATCCGGCCACCCCTTAAAATTAACCCTGCCAAATCCGTACTTACCCCTGCCGACCCTGCGCACAATGCGGGATAACGGCAGTAGTGAAAGAAAGAAAGGAACAGGGGGTATGGGGTCGCGGCAGGTTGGGCATCCGGCCACCCCTTAAAATTAACCCTGCCAAATCCGTACTTACCCCTGCCGACCCTGTGCACAATACGGGGTAACGGCAGTAGCGAAAGAAAGAAAGGAATTACCATTTAACAACAGTAAACCCTCACACACCAAATGTATGTACTCTCACCAAGACAAAACAGGTCTAGTGCCGTCCCAGGGGGTATGGGGTCACGGCAGGATGGGCATCCGGCCACCCCTTAAAATTAACCCTGCCAAATCCGTACTTACCCCTGCCGACCCTGCGCACAATGCGGGATAACGGCAGTAGTGAAAGAAAGAAAGGAACAGGGGGTATGGGGTCGCGGCAGGTTGGGCATCCGGCCACCCCTTAAAATTAACCCTGCCAAATCCGTACTTACCCCTGCCGACCCTGTGCACAATACGGGGTAACGGCAGTAGCGAAAGAAAGAAAGGAATTACCATTTAACAACAGTAAACCCTCACACACCAAATGTATGTACTCTCACCAAGACAAAACAGGTCTAGTGCCGTCCCAGGGGGTATGGGGTCGCGGCAGGATGGGCATCCGGCCACCCCTTAAAATTAACCCTGCCAAATCCGTACTTACCCCTGCCGACCCTGCGCACAATGCGGGATAACGGCAGTAGTGAAAGAAAGAAAGGAACAGGGGGTATGGGGTCGCGGCAGGTTGGGCATCCGGCCACCCCTTAAAATTAACCCTGCCAAATCCGTACTTACCCCTGCCGACCCTGTGCACAATACGGGGTAACGGCAGTAGCGAAAGAAAGAAAGGAATTACCATTTAACAACAGTAAACCCTCACACACCAAATGTATGTACTCTCACCAAGACAAAACAGGTCTAGTGCCGTCCCAGGGGGTATGGGGTCGCGGCAGGATGGGCATCCGGCCACCCCTTAAAATTAACCCTGCCAAATCCGTACTTACCCCTGCCGACCCTGTGCACATTGCGGGATAACGGCAGTAGTGGAAGAAAGAAAGGAATTACCATTTAACAACAGTAAAACCTCACACACCAAATGTATGTACTCTCACCAAGCCAAAACAGGTCTAGTTTCCTCAGTAAGAGAAGGTGAGCTACTGTAATATAAACCTCTGCTTTATAGAGTAATAATGCATGTAAACAGGAGATACGGCGTGCAGTTGAAAAAATGTCATGATGGTCTGTCTGTTGATAACAGATTACGGATTAGCCACCGTTCTTGTCTCCAGTAGGCGACAGAAAGTAATCGTGTGGAAAAGACTGAAAAACCAAAGGGAAACATGAAACAGAATGTGGAACGTCAAAAGTCTGAATGTTGTAGGGAAACTAGGAAAACCTGTGAAGATAGATTCTAAGGCTGAAACTAGATGTAGAGGAAGATAAGAATATCTCATTGGGCTAATATTGGGCCACATCAGCAACAGAAGAAAACAGTATAAAGAGAGTACGATTCATCACCAATGGTAAAGTAAGGAAAAGAGTGGGTCGTTGTGGACATTCAGGTATAGAAAAATTCTCATGAGAATCGAAACGAAACCAACATCAAATATAGGAATCGGTTATTATGAAAAGGTCATAAGTCCATAAAACATGATTTTGAGATGTTAAGAGAAAACTGTTTTATGATTCAATGGTAGAAGGAATGAAGTACTTGAACTTCTATACTCTGGTGTATGTGGAAACCATTCAATCTACATCATCAATTTTTCTTTCACATTCTGCAAATTTTTTTTTATCTTGGACTCATGACTTTTTCGAACCACATTAAAATAAATAATAGTACAACTATAAAATTTTGAGAATTTATTAATAAATACAAATTAAAAATGGTATTTTAACATAATCATCATTACAGATAATCATTGTTGCAACGTTTTCTGTAGGTTTCATATATTTTCATCTTCTTCAGCTGTTGTAGGCCGAGTGAATAAATCAATATAACAGTTTTTGTGCTCCTCTGGATGTAGTGTTCGTTTTTTATATAGTTTATCTTTACTTTGTTTATAGGACATTTCACTCCGTGTGCTAAGGTTGTTGGGAGTTTGCTATTTGCTAGGGGTTTTAAAAGTCTGAAAGAGTTTTGAGACAGTCCATCAATGAACGATCGGGCTAATAATACCCCTGGGTTGTGGCTGTCTTACTCAAACAGATTGTACTGTGAAACACTGATGTTGACTTTCATTAAACTGTCTTTTCCCATTGTTTCTAAACTCTGGAAATTGTGTTTTAAAAGATCTGGCCATCAGTCGTTAAAGTTCTTAACAGTGCTGCTATCCTCAAGGTAGTTGACAATGAATGAGTTCTTTCTATTGGCAGAATTAAGAATAAGTTCAATATATTCTTTCACAGTGTAAACTCTATCAGTGTGTCGTAACTTTCTTCTTATACCCCCAAACACCCTATCACAAGGTAGGAAAGTCTGCCCCCGGATAGGAAAGCATTGAAAAATTTTTGCAAACATACCAGTTGTCCTTTGTAGTTAATGTACGCTTCTCCTCGTAATCTAGCCCTCTTCATTACGATGTGTTTGTATTTATAATAATGCCGTATGCCTTTCGTCTTGTTATGGCTGTTACCTTCTTCATTTGAGTTCATGCTCTCTTTTCTGATTAAATTTCCACTACTAATGAACGATTAGACAACAACCACGCAAGATTTGTCTTACTATGTGGTGCCAACAACAGATCATGAAATCGGTACTGGTAAAATTTGGTGCAAATGGCTCTGAGCACTATGGGACTCAACTGCTGAGGTCATTAGTCCCCTAGAACTTAGAACTGGTTAAACCTAACTAACCTAAGGACACCACAAACATCCATGCCCGAGGCAGGATTCGAACCTGCGACCGTAGCGGTCTTGCGGTTCCAGACTGCAGCGCCTTTAACCGCACGGCCACTTCGGCCGGCTACTGGTAAAATTTGCTTGTTGTTAATGTACGGACATAAACTGTAGACTACTTCCGGTGATTTAAAAAATATTACATAAAGCTAAAAGAAAATGTAGCATGAAAATGTCATGAGTCCTGGACATATACACAGATACATGTGTCTACAGATGGAGAATGCAAAAATACTGAAATCTGAATCTGTGAAAAATTGGACTCATGACCTTTTCATAATAATTGATTCTTTATACAGGCTGACATTACATGCAAAATAAGAAGAGAAAGGGTATATGAGGGAACTAAATGGGAAAATCGAGATGAAAATGTAATAGTCGCGGGGGATTGCAACGCTACAGAAGGCGAAGTAATCAAAGACAATGGCACATGAGACACAGCAGAGTACCTCCGTGAGCTTTCCATTAAATTTCAGCTAGTAATATCAAACATTACAAAAAGAGGAAGTGTAGTTCGAAAAGGCCAAAAGACACCGGAAGGTGATAACTCTAGTTTCATCATGGTGAGATAGATATTCCAAAATCGTGATCTGAGTAGTTGGTAACGTGTATGGAAAACTCAGGTTTGTAGGGGGACGTATAACTAAGAACACTGTATCGTTTTCGGAATACGCTTCAAAGATAATTACCTTTTCTAGATAACTATTTTCTTTTTTCCTCGGCCGGCCGATGTGGCCGAGCGGTTCTAGGCGCTACAGTCTGGAACCGCGCGACCGCTACGGTCGCAGGTTCGAATCCTGCCTCGGGCATGGATGTGTGTGATGTCCTTAGGTCAGTTAGGTTTAAGTAGTTCTAAGTTCTAGGGGACTGATGACCTCAGAAGTTAAGCCCCATAGTGCTCAGAGCTATTTTTTTCGTCGATAGGTCTTCTCGCTGGTTTGATGCTGCCCGCAACGAATTTCTCTCCTGTGGCAACCTTTTTTATCTCAGAGTAGAAGTTGCAACCTACGTCCTCAATTATTTGCTGGATGTATTTCGATCCCCGTCTTCCTATACAGTTTTTACCCTGTAGCGATCCATATAATACCATCAAATTTATATCCTGACATCATAACAGATGTTCTATCATCCCGTCCCTTCTTCCTGTCAGTGTTTTCTATATGTTCCTATCCGTGACAATTCTGGGGAGAACAATTTCATTCCTTACCTTACCACTCCACCTACTTTTCAACATTTTTCTGTAGCGCCACATCTCAGACGCTTAATGCTGTGCGAGGCTGATCGGCTGAAACGTCTGCATGTGAAACACCTCGGAAAATCGAGGAATCGGTGGGTGACCCTGGAATGACGCAGCAAGGGTGGAGATGACGTAGAGGCGTACTTCGGAAGTTTGTAGTCAGGAACTAGTAAGGTTGTTCTCTGTGTGTGGCAAGTTCAGAAAGAGTTCGGAAGAGCGTTCTCTTGCGTGAACCTGGGAAACGTCTTTGTCTGTTGGTTGTTTTCGGCGGGGGGTGTTGATGTCTAGGAAGGATAATGGGATGGTTTTGGAAGAGGCCTCCTAACAGAGCATAGGGCGACTGGCTAGCTGAAGGTTTTGTGTAACAAACGAGGTGGACTTGGCGGGGAATATAAGAGGAGGATAAGCTGCGTTTTGCTTCAGTGGAAATTTGGGATATGGTGTTTTTGCGTGTATGGAGCAGTGCATCGTTCCAGTTCAGCCGACAAACGTTTTGGAGGCATTCTACAGAGTAATGTGACGTAATCTGACACTCGTTCTGCACGACTCCTTCGTGGACTCTGACAACGGGCGCGGGGGGACTTTTCCAGATGCTACAGAAGCTCCGAGACGATTGTCCAGGAGGAAAGTTTTACATGTTGAATATTTTCGAATAAATTTCATGGCAATCAATGTTCAGAGTTTTTCACGGACATTGAGCTTTAAGTTTTCAAGAAGGGATGGGCTTTCAAATTTTCGTCCTCGTAAGTAACCGAGGACGTGATGTGCTCCAAACTCTCTTACCTCACGAACTGTACTAAAGCTTTCAGTCGGAAGACAGATGCCATTTGACTGCACCGTTCTGGTTGCGCAGATCTGCATTTATCTAGAGTTATATCGATTTGCAAAGATACTAGTGTTAGTATTGAAATTGTTATCACTGTGCCTCTATTTTATAATGGAGAACGCACCCTATTACGGATAGAGTGATTGTTGTACGTGATGCCCTGTACTGTCCTTGGAGGCAGTACACACGGTGACGTCCCTTCGCCCCCCAGAGGGCGGATTAATCTCGCCACATAGTGTCGTCGCAATCATCCACTTAGAGGCTGCCCTCCAGACGTCCCCTGTATTCGCACGTAATGGCTGCGGTCGCGTCCTGCGATTTGTGCTCTGTGCCGCCAAGATGAGAGTTTGTTCGTTTTCCTGAGATTAGCTTTGGAATACTCTCTCCTGCTTCTGTAATTCATTCCGATAATTGTAGGCCAAATAACTGTGCCTGGTTGCTACGATGAAACTGGAATGGCCTGTCATTGAACTATATTTGTCTGAGAAATTCTCCAGAGCAGATTCACGGATAAAAATTCCAGAGCAACCGTGGTTGCGGAATTTTCCAGTACGAACTAAAATCACAGAGCTGTTAAGGACATAGAGCTGTACACCCAGCAAAGGCACTTAAAGACATATGCCCTTCCACTCCCCCCCCCCCCCCCCTCCCATCACTGCCCCCCAACCTCCTGCTAGGAAAAGGAAAAGTGATTCAATAACAAAGGACTAAATAGAGCTTAAGCAATTACTAATACTCAAAATGACTACTCATAGTTATGGTTGCCCCACCTTCAAGGTTGTCTGCAAAAAGAAAAACGTCTGCGATAACCGAACTCGACTGACACGTCAATTCAGTATAAGTTTCAGCAAAGATGACTAGTAGCAAGTATTGTGTTGCTCTTGTGGTCTTCATCCCGAAGAGCTCTTCGATGCAGCTATCGACTCTAGTCTATTCTGTGCAAGTATTTTCATCTTTGCGAAATTTCTACAACCGACACCCATTTTCACCTACTTACTTTACACGCACCTTGGTCTCCCTCTACAGTTTTTACCCTCACACTTCCCTCCATTTCCAATCCGACAATTCATTGATATCTCAGGATGCATCCTATCGAACGATCATTTATTTTTGGGTCAGATGGAAAGAAAACTAGACTCCCTAGAAATCCCGCAATCGATTTTTGCCCAAATTTTCATAGCTTAATGAAGAGTGGGAAGTGGATAAATGGATTATCAAACTGACCAGCGTCACTTCTAGTTTTGCAAAGAAAAGCTTAATTGGTTGAAAGTAATCGAGGTAACTACGGCAACTGTACACTGACGTGACAAAAGTCATTGGGTACCTCCTAATATCGCGTAGGACCTCCTTCTCCCTAGCTTATTGAAGCAAATCGACATGACATGGACTCAACATGTCGTTGGAGGTCTCTAGCAGAAATATTGGCTCCTGCTGCCTCTACAGCTATCTATAAATGCGAAAGTGTTCCCGGTGCAGGATTTTGACCACGGATTGACCTTTCGATTATGTCTGAGATATGTTAGGTACGATTCATGATGGGCGATCTGGGCGGAAAAAATCTTTCTCTCGAACTGTCCAAAATGTTCTTCAAACAGGTCGCGAACGACTGTGGTCCAGTGACATGGCACATTACCATCCATAAAAATTCGTCTGCTGCCTCGGAACATGAAGTCCATGAATGGCTAGAAACCATGTCCAAGTAGCCGACATAACAGTTTTTACCCCAGGACCCAGTCCATTCCATGTAAATACAGCTTACACCACCAGCTTGCACAGTGCGTTGTTGGCACTTTTTGTCCATGGATTTGCGGTGTCTGCGCCACTCTCGAAACCTACCATTATCTCTTACGAACTGAAATCGGGGCCCATCTGACAAGCCCACGGTTTTCCAGTCGTCTAGAGTCCAACTGATATGATCACGAGGTCAGGAGAGGCGCTGGAGGCGATGTCGTGCTGTTAGCAAAGCCCCTCGCACTGGTCATCTGCTGCCATAGCCAATTAACGCCAAATTCCGCCGCACTGCCTTAACGGATACGATCGTCGCCCGTCCCAAATTGATTTCTGCGGTTATTTCACGCAGTGTTGGCTGTTAGCACTGACAACTCTACGCAAACGCCGCTGCTCTCTGTCGTTAAGTGAATGCCGTCGGCCACTGCGTTGTCCGCGATGAGAGGTAACGTCTGAAATTTGGTGTTCTCGGCACACTCTTGACACTGTGGATCCCGAAATGTTGAATGCCCTAGCCATATTCGAAATGGAGCGTCCAATACTCCTAGCTGCAACTGCCATTCCGCGTTCAAAGTCTGTGGGACCATAATATCGTGGGAAACCTTTTCACATGAATCATCGGAGAACAAATGACAGCTCCAACAATGTGCGGCCCTTCTACACCGTGTGTACGCCATATTACCGCCATCTGTATATGCGAATATTGCTATCCAAAGACCTTTATCACCTCAGTGTAATTAGTGATTTAAGTGAAAAATTTTGTCCCAGTTTTCATAGCCAAATGAAAAGTGGGAAACAGAGAAAACGGGTTCTAAATTGACCAGTGTGGGGGCTGGATTTGCTAAAAGGGATTTAGTTGCTTGCATTTTATCAGGGTAATTAAGCAAAATTTTAGTTGTGATTTGATGTAAAACTGAAATATTTCATGAACAGTTGTTGCTAGCTATGTAAATGCAGTATCAATCAGTTAACCCTTCAGTGTATGGGTATATTCAGTACAAAAAGTCACATTGGTGTAAAAATTGTGGAATTGTTTCTTTCATATTCAGCAAATAAAAGAAGTATCATATTAAAGCATAAAGTGATTCTTCTCTGCTTTCATTTGATCTAAACGAGTATATTCTTAATGATAAAAGAATACCGACCGATACTTAAATGTATTATTTTTCATGCTTTTTGAACAAAATATGAATTTTTTTTTTAAAAAAAGGCGGTCAAATTGATTGTGTAAAACTAAGAAGCAAAAGCAGTGATGGCAGGTTGACTGATGGCATCAGAGTTAAGCACTGTCACAGGGGGGCTACGAGAGGCGCGCACTTTGGGGCTCGGTGGGATGCTCGCAGCACCATACTCAAGGATACTCAGAGACCTGATTAACACTATTTAACTGCAGTCAGACTGCTACACGGAAGCCTAATTCTAGAAAGCAAAAGATGCAGCTGCTTCCACAACAGGAATAAGTGTACGAGTCCTTGGGGCGGGAGCTAACAGAAATAGCAATCACTAGCAGCATTGTAAGGTATGAACTTGGACACTATAAGGCTGGCAAATAGCGACACCATTTTGACTGAGAACTCTCTACGGATACAAAAAATACGGGTTTTTAAGGGATTCCCTACCTATAGCAAACCCACCAACCCACCGGCACTTTATATGCATCGACCAATCTGACGTGTGGCTCTGCAGCTCCTTTGTGTCTCTGACAAACCACGTTCTGGTCCTTTCCCTCCTCCTAGTCTGCAGGTGGGGATGTTTCTGGCTTTTACATTAAAAAAGTCAAAGTTTGGTAGCAACAGTGTTCAGGTGAAAGATAAACGTCACTGCCTCTCCTTTTATGTCTAGCAACGGCAGTGTTTTACGTCACTTGGCCCCGCTTAGACGCCTCTCGTGAGTGGGAACCGGTGTTGCAGCACTCTAACTTTCGTGGATCCACTGAAGTGGAGGTTGTCAAGTGTCAAGCGTGCTGCGTATGTCAGACGTGCCGGTCTGTCACCATTACCAGTTTATTCTCTGGAGTGAAACTTCCCTGGAACAGCTGCTCAGTGCGTCTGCAATATTCACAGGGTTCTAGAGCGACTGTTTATGTTCTGTAAATTAAACACTAACACTTTGGCTGTTCTATGCATTGTGTCTCTGATTTTCTCTCTTGGAGTGCCCTTGCTGGCTTCCAACAGCCTTAAGTTTAGGAATGTATTAGGTCTAAAACATCGATTCTGTCGTTTTTCCTCGAACTTCGAGAGTTTATTGTTAAATCTTACAAAAACTCATTGGTCATCCAATACCACTACATCCTCCCATCTTTCGGGCAGCACACGAATCTGGTGGAAGAGCTGGGCTTCTTTTGAGGAGATCCATGAATCGATTCAATTTTGCACTTGCTCATGTGATCTGAAGCTCTGGTCAGCCAGGCCGTGTGCTGTCAATCGAGAAAGGTGGTAGTCAGAGGGAGCAGTGTCTGGAGAATACGGTGGGTGGGGTGGGACTTCCAATTTGAATGTTCCCAAATATATTTTGATGGTTTTTCGGCATGGTGTCGAGTAGTGTCATGCTGCAAAACCACCTTTTCATGTCTATCGCCGTATTGTGGCCGTTTGTCTTTCAGTGTCGGCTCAAACGCATCAATTGCTTTCGATAACGATTCCCTGTGAGTGTTTCCGTCGGTTTCAGTAGCTTCCAAAAGTTTCGCTCTTCCACCGCCATGCTGGTCTTCGATGTTAAAATCACCATTCTTGAGGCGTTGAGACCAATATCTGCACGTTCTTCCACTAATAGGATCACCACAAGTATTACCCAATATTTTATGAGCCTCACCCGCAGATTTCTTCATGTTAGAGCAGAAAATTAAAAAACCCGCAAATGACAAGAATTGGGCTCGGAAGTTGGGATATTCAATCGAGAATAACTTTATGACACCATCACAAAGAAATTAATATTTAGATGGAGTTTTTTTTTTATACATGGCATTTATGACCTAGCGCCTGCGCCACCACTTCACGCTACTGTTACGTATTGAAAACAGGCGAAAGCAAATTCGTGGATCTAACACAAGTCAATATATCGTCAATATACAACAATTCGACGCACTTTATTCGCTGTACTTGACGTCGAACATCATTCAAAGGCGCGTCCAGTGTTTCTCTGATCTGTTTTATTTCTTACTTTCAGAGAAATAATTTCACAAAAGATTTGACACTTTTTCAGAAAAGCTTCTTTTTTATTAGTCAACTTGTGCCATGTTTTCTATTTTCAACAAATCGATTCTACACCTCTTCATCAGATATTCGATCTACAGTAGCGTTCAAAAGCATTTTGCAGTTGTGGGGTTATGTTGTCACTACTTACTGCACGCAGTCACAACAGAACAATGCATATAACTGCGTCACTCCATCGAGAGCTTCATCTCACCGTGCGTTACATGTCTAGTAAACAAGCAAGATCATATAATAACAATGTCAGTACATATTGCTGTAACTCAAAGGCATTTTGTGATTGACTTTGATGGTACGGTATTCGTGAAATATTGCTACTGAGGCATTCAGACAGTGTTTCTTATTTGCAGAGATAACCTGAAGCATGCAAAAACACAGAGAATACTCGGTTGATATGAGATAAGCTGTTTTACTTGCTCTGAAGGGAAAGTCGCATTATAGTGTTGCTACACGCTATAGCATATCACAAAACTAACAAGAGTGTTGATTCAATGGCGAAAAACAGGAAGGAAAAATAGTAAAAAGCCAAGGTCAAGTTGTCTTCGAGAAGCATCAGGAAGAGAAGACAGAATGATCTCCAAGCTGTCAACTCCTGATCCAAACAAACAGACTAAACGAATTAGGGATGATCTGGAGCAATATCATGGACTGAACCTGTATGTCTCTACTGTAAAACGTCTGGTAGCAACAGCTGATGTAAATGGTAGACAGTCATCAAGTAAACCAGTTATGAATACAAAAAATAGGAATGCTAGGACAGAGTTTGCAAAGAAACATCTGTCTTGAAATGCTACATATTGGTCTACGGTTTTGTGGAGTCTTGAAAGTAAATTTAATGTGTTTTCTTCTGATGATGTGCAGTACGTACGTGAACCAAAACACCAAAAGAATAACAAAAAGTATCAGATACGGACTTCTAGTCCAAAGGGAAAATGGATCGTTTCCTGTATACTAACTTTTTAAGAAAGAATATGGTTCCCCATGGGAAAAAGAATATGCAACGTAATTGGATATTTCAGTAGGACAGTGATTCGAGACACTCCTATGGCCATTTAAAAAATACTTTTCAGATAAAAAAATCAAACTTTTGTAACCACCTAGCCAGAAACCCTATCTAAATCCAATTGAACATCTCTGGGATGCACTGTTCCGACGTGTTCGTCGTAGAAACTACTCAAAGAAGAATTTGCTGTTGGCTTATTGGACGTATTCTCAGAACTCCTGCTTAATCTATTGCAAAAGTTTGTTGGTTCAGTGCCAGATGGACGTGCACCTGAGTACACATCATAATTTGTTCTTCAGACTCCAGAATAGTTTTGTTTTATTCTTACGTACTTTGACCAACAAATTACTTTTGGGCCAGAATAATTGTTATTTCTGTTTTGAAGTAAGATAACTTAGTTTAAATTAAATGTAGTTTTGCACTAAATGGATTATAATTACATACTTTTCAATTATCCATTGACAGTTATCTCTACTGCACACTTATATTTATTAAATTTCAACTAATTTTTCCCACAAAACACTATTGAGCCGTACTGCACCTATCTAATTTCCAGCATTCTTCTACAACACCACATTTCAAAAGCACTTATTCTGTTCACTTCTGTACAAGACTAAATGCCGGAAAACGCTTTCAGAAGAGGCTTCCTAATACTTAAATTTATGTTAGATACAAACACATTTCTCTATTTCAGATCCGCTTACTTGCGATTGCTAGTTTATATTTTCTGTGTTGTTTACATCACCGGTTGTCAGTTATTATGCAGCCCAAACAGTAAAACTCGTCAACGGCTCCTAGCGTTTTATTTTCTAATTTAGTTCCTCACCTTCGCCTCATTTGATACGATGACAATCTGCCATCTGTGTTTTGCGACCTCTCAGGTATTCTCGACATGATTGATTAATTGTGTGCTTCTGGGTGTTCCATTTTAAGCGTAAAATGGAACAACAACTTGACATATACCCGGAGACTGACAATTATCCATTGTTTTATTTTTGCTGATGTTCATGTCATAACTTATTTTCGAGATACCGTTCATGATGTCCAGCTGATCGTCCAAGCGCTTCCCTTCTTAATTACTACCTTCTTTTCATCTCCTCCGACTTATGAGTTGTGTACCACGTTTTACTTTTTGTACTTTATCCGTGCTACCTTCAGAATTTCAAAGACAGTATGCCAGTAAACATTGTCAATAATTTCTACTAAATCTACAAATGCTATAAACGTAAGTTTTCTTCGCTTCAACCTATCTTTTAAGATGATTCGTAGGGTACTTCTACATTTTTCAAGAACCCTAACTGATTGTCCCCTAGGTCGGATGCTACTAGTTTTTCATCCCTCTGTTTCCTGTCAGTGGTTTGCAGTCACGACTTATTGAACTCATGGTTGTGTAATATCCGCACCTGTCAGCATCTGCAGGAAACTGAAATGCGAGGGTACCTCGTCTGTCTCGAATATCTTCCGTACCAGATGGAATAGTTTCGTTATGGCTAGCTCTTCCAACGATCTCAAGAATTTTGAGGGAATGTCGTCTTTCAGTGCTCTGTCAAATTCTTCTCAAAGTATCACGATGCTCATGCTACGAGTAGCTTCGTCTACGTCCTCTTCTCTAATATTTTCTAAAAGTATGTTTCCCTTATGCAGATCTTCCATGTACTCCTTCCAGCTTTCGTCCTTCCCTACTTGGATTAGCAGGAGTTTGCCGTCCGAGAAGTCAATAATTATAAAAATGTTTCTTTTGTCTCTAACGGTCTCTCTAACATTCACGTAGCTGGAATTCATCTTTCCATGCTCATACAGCTTTGCATTTCTCCTCTTCTCATTCCTTCTCTGTTGTTTTGAGCTTCCAGTTAAACCATATTTAGACGTCTGTATTCCCCTTTACCTGCTTCATGTGCTACCCCTGGAAATGCTTTGCAATTTTGTAGATTAAAATCAGCTTTAGAATCTCTGTCTTTCTGTTAGCTAATTTATCTGAAACCGACCGGTGTTTCCGTGTCTTTACCACATATACAATCTTCTTTCATGATTCTTAAACCAATAGTCAGCGATGAATATGTTGTAACAAGTGTACCCGGAGCCATTTGTCGTGAACTCTCAAAACTATTCATCATTCATCGCGAAGTAAGCAATACGATTCGCCCCCCCCCCCTTTTCTTCCACTCCCCCCACCACCAAACTTGGCTCAAACGTGCCTTCATCATTTCTCTGCAATGGCGATTAAGTGTGGCGCCCTGAGACATCATCTTCCTGGTCGGCAACTCTTCAGACAACAACGTGTCGACCCAACGAAAAAGAGGCCAAAGCTCAGGAGTTCATATGACGTGT
The DNA here is from genome assembly GCF_021461385.2 of Schistocerca piceifrons. NCBI lineage: Eukaryota > Metazoa > Arthropoda > Insecta > Orthoptera > Acrididae > Schistocerca > Schistocerca piceifrons. The sequence continues at coordinate 321,116,069 of NC_060145.1, read as the reverse complement.
TAGGTGGGATAATGACGTCACTTTGGCTCCAAATTTCACCAAAATTCTTCCCAGCGCCACCGTGGACGTGCCACACGATGGGTACGTCGGCACATCCCACTACCACTTCCTCTTGCCCATATTTCACTCGTTAAACGGCCGCCGCTGCGATTGAAGTCAGATCCGCGACACTCGGCTTTGAGTATTGGTTAAAAAGAGTCTTGGTTGCAATTTTAGTTTTTTGTTTTTCAACGTCGCGTTTCACCTTATTTAGGCATCTTCAGTTTATCTTTTCTCGATGGACGCGAGAGGCACCAAGATCTGCCGTTCCTGTGAACGCGTTATGCACATCTTGGTGTCTCTCGCGTCCATCTAGAAAAGATAACCTGAAGATGCCTAAATAAGGCGAAACGTGTCGTTGAAAAATAAAAAACTAAAATTGCAACCAAGGCTCTTTTTAACCAATACTGTTAAGCACTGGTTTGCTGTATGTCACATATGGATTGGAAGAACTCAGCTTTGAAATCACCCGGTGTACTTGTGGGTTTCCCGGGAAACATTCCAGACACACAGGTGCACAGAATCGACACAAGAAGGCTTCAGGAGGTGTAGTGTCCCTTTTGCGATGTTTAAGAATAATGCGTGTGAAGTGTATATAAAAATATTGAATAAGCTCAAACAGACCAGACTGAAGGTCAGTTGTGAAAAACATATAAAATTATTTACAAAAAATATAACGTCGATACTACAGTAGGAAAAACAATAACGATGATAAACAATATCGCAGTAAAGAATATGGTCGAAAAAAAACATTTATGTCTTTGTATAACTATAGAAGATAGAAAAGATAAGTTATTACTCTCCCTTCTGCTGTTTCTGATTCTCGTGTTACTATTGTTAGGTAGATATTGTGTGTAGCGTTGAACGCTAGTAAGTATTCTTTTTATTCTTTCGATTAGACGATAAAAAAGGTGTGTATCAGGTTATTGATGGAAATATATGTGTAAAAGTGAGTTCATTGTCTTATTTCAAGAACATGCCAGCCACTAATCGCACTGTTTTAATTGAAAAGAGAGAATAATTAGTATTTTTCAGCTATCAAGAAGACCAAAGCAGTGATCGCTGACTGGCAACAATTGGTCGCTATTACGCGGTGGAAGTAACATTAACTTCTCTCACAGCCTTCCACAAGAGCAGAAGTGATACAATCATTTTAAAACATTATTTAATTTAAACCTGGATAGTTCCATGAGTTAATTTTGCGAGAGTTCAAATACTTTCAGAGATACCATTTGTCGTAGATCTGTGAACTTTGGCCTTGACTGTATTTAGATGAAAACCAGTCATGACAATCTTATAGGGACCCTGGCGCTCATTTAAATTGAAAACAAACATTTATTTTGGCCTCTTATAAGATACTCTGCTTCTAACTGTCTCACATACGTAAAGAAAATAATTAATGCGAACCTCTTATCTTCGTAGTATCGAAAAGCATAAAACCAAAATAGAATTTTAAAAGAGAACCGTTAGAAATGCCGCCCAGTAACGTTGGGGCTCGTTGAGATGATAGTAATTATGTATACTTATGTGTATGACTTAATTGTAAATGTATATTAATACATGACAAATTTTATTGCATGTATAAACGTTACGAACGTGTCTACCACAGAAGAACCTTAATAGACCCTGAGATGACGGAGAAATAAGTACAAAAGGAAAAGTGAAAAGGTTAGGACCACTAAGCATCAATGCTCGCTGCATAGGCTTGGAATCATCAATGTACAGGAGAGTAGACGGTACATTGTGGGAAGTGGAAAAGGACATAGTTTGTATATGTGAAACTAATCGTAAGCAAAGGACAGTACTGTAAGTTGAGAGATGTTAATCATGTTGTTGAGAGCATAGTCTGCTACTGTAGATTAAAACTAGTATTGATAGTAAGTAGTTATACTGTGAAGCATTGTCCATTGAAAGTGAATTGCTTGTTAATAAGGGTAAAGTTGGACGAGTTGTGGAGTCACAGCACAATCAGGATATAGATATGCAGGACAATGTTCAGTTGTTCTGGTGCAGACTGTATACCAATTAGGTTCCTTTCGGAGTATGCTGATGTATTAGCTCCATACTTAACAATCATATACAACCGTTCGCTCGACGAAAGATCCGTACCGAAAGACTGGAAAGTTGCACAGGTCACACCAATATTCAAGAAGGGTATAGGAGTAAACCATTAAATTACAGGCCCATATCGTTAACGTCGATATGCAGCAGGATTTTAGAACATATATTGTGTTATATCATTATGAATTACCTCGAAGAAACTGTCGATTGACGCACAGTCAACATGGGTTTAGAAAACATCGTTCCTGTGAAACACAAGTAGCTCTTTATTCACATGAAGTGTTGAGTGCTTTTGACAAAGGATTTCAGATCGATTCCGTATTTCTGAATTTCCGGAAAGCTTTTGACATTGTACCAAACAAGCGGCTCGTAGTGAAATTGCGTGCTTACTGAATATCGTCTCAGTTATGTGACTGGATTTGTGATTTCCTGTCAGAGAGGTCAGAGTCCGTAGTAATTGAAGGAAAGTCATCGAGTGCAACTGAAGTGATTTATGGCGTTCCCCAAGATAGTGTTATAGGCCCTTTGCTGTTCCTTATCTATATAAACGATTTTGGAGACAATCTGAGCAGCCGTCTTCGGTTGTTTGCAGATGACGCTGTCGTTTACCGAGTCATCAGAAGATCAAAACAAACTGCAAAACGATTTAGAAAAGATATCTTAATCGTGCGAAAAGTGGCAGTTGACCATAAATAACGAAAAGTGTGAGGTCATCCACATGAGTGCTAAAAGGAATTCGTTAAACCTCGGTAACACTATAAATCAGTCTAATCTAAAAGCCGTAAATTCAACTAAATACCTAGGAATTACAATTACGAACAATTTAAATTGGAAGGAACACATCGAAAATGTTGTGGGGAAGGCTAACCAAAGACTGCGTTTCATTGGCAGGACACTTAGAAAATGTAACAGACCTACTAAGGAGACTGCCTACACTATTCTTGCCCGTCCTCTTTTAGAATACTGTTGCGCGGTGTGGGATCCTTACCAGATAGGACTGAGTAAGTACATCTAAAAAGTTCAAAGAAAGGCAGCACGTTTTGTATTATCGCGAAATATGGGACAGAGTGTCACAGAAATGATACAGGATTTCGGATGGACATCATTCAAAGAAAGTAGTTTTTCGTTGCGACGGAATCTTCTCAAGAAATTCCAATCACCAACTTTCTCCTCCGAATGCGAAAATATTTTGTTGACACCGACTTACATAGGGAGGAACTATCACAAAGATAAAATAAGGGAAATCAGAGCTCGTAGGGAAAGATATAGGTGTCCATCCTTTCCGCGCGCTATACGAGATTGGAATAATAGAGAATGGTGAAGATGGTTCGATGAACCCTCTGCCAGGCACTTAAATGTGATTTGCAGAGTATGCATGTAAAAGTAGATGTAGATCGGGATACGGAGATGGTAGATGTTACTAGAAACCCTAGGAGTGATAGCGTGGATCAACTACCTCCTGGAAATTGAAATAAGAACACCGTGAATTCATTGTCCCAGGAAGGGGAAACTTTATTGACACATTCCTGGGGTCAGATACATCACATGATCACACTGACAGAACCACAGGCACATAGACACAGGCAACAGAGCATGCACAATGTCGGCACTAGTACAGTGTATATCCACCTTTCGCAGCAATGCAGGCTGCTATTCTCCCATGGAGACGATCGTAGAGATGCTGGATGTAGTCCTGTGGAACGGCTTGCCATGCCATTTCCACCTGGCGCCTCAGTTGGACCAGCGTTCGTGCTGGACGTGCAGACCGCGTGAGACGACGCTTCATCCAGTCCCAAACATGCTCAATGGGGGACAGATCCGGAGATCTTGCTGGCCAGGGTAGTTGACTTACACCTTCTAGAGCACGTTGGGTGGCACGGGATACATGCGGACGTGCATTTTCCTGTTGGAACAGCAAGTTCCCTTGCCGGTCTAGGAATGGTAGAACGATGGGTTCGATGACGGTTTGGATGTACCGTGCACTATTCAGCGTCCCCTCGACGATCACCAGTGGTGTACGGCCAGTGTAGGAGATCGCTCCCCACACCATGATGCCGGGTGTTGGCCCTGTGTGCCTCGGTCGTATGCAGTCCTGATTGTGGCGCTCACCTGCACGGCGCCAAACACGCATACGACCATCATTGGCACCAAGGCAGAAGCGACTCTCATCGCTGAAGACGACACGTCTCCATTCGTCCCTCCATTCACGCCTGTCGCGACACCACTGGAGGCGGGCTGCACGATGTTGGGGCGTGAGCGGAAGACGGCCTAACGGTGTGCGGGACCGTAGCCCAGCTTCATGGAGACGGTTGCGAATGGTCCTCGCCGATACCCCAGGAGCAACAGTGTCCCTAATTTGCTGGGAAGTGGCGGTGCGGTCCCCTACGGCACTGCGTAGGATCCTACGGTCTTGGCGTGCATCCGTGCGTCGCTGCGGTCCGGTCCCTGGTCGACGGGCATGTGCACCTTCCGCCGACCACTGGCGACAACATCGATGTACTGTGGAGACCTCACGCCCCACGTGTTGAGCAATTCGGCGGTACGTCCACCCGGCCTCCCGCATGCCCACTATACGCCCTCGCTCAAAGTCCGTCAACTGCACATACGGTTCACGTCCACGCTGTCGCGGCATGCTACCAGTGTTAAAGACTGCGATGGAGCTCCGTATGCCACGGCAAACTGGCTGACACTGACGGCGGCGGTGCACAAATGCTGCGCAGCTAGCGCCATTCGACGGCCAACACTGCGGTTCCTGGTGTGTCCGCTGTGCCGTGCGTGTGATCATTGCTTGTACAGCCCTCTCGCAGTGTCCGGAGCAAGTATGGTGGGTCTGACACACCGGTGTCAATGTGTTCTTTTTTCCATTTCCAGGAGTGTATTTTCAAGTGAAACACCAAGATTGACGACGACGCCTGTATGTTCGCCGATACCCGACCCGTTTGCAGAATTTCTTAGGAAGCTGGAAGAATGGGACAGGTTAAGGGAAGAAGAAATGAAAGAAAGGGACAGGTTACGGGAAGAAAAAACGAAAGAAAGAGACAAAGCCTTAATAGAGCGTATAAATGAACAGTTTGCAAAAGTACAGTCGGAGGTAAATGAAATAAAACGAGCATACACTGAATTGCCGAACATAGTCAGCAACATAGAACAAGACGTGCAAACGTTGCAAACGGCTCATACCGTTATAAAAGACAAGATCGAACAACTTACAAACCGTGTGGAAAACCTTGAAGTAGTGCAAAAGGAAACTATAGACCAACATTTATCCGAAAGAGGTAAGAAAGCAGAACAGGAATTCCAAGATTGGGTTACGGAGAAGGAATGCCAGAACTCGGGACAAATAGAGAATAAAGTAGAAACTGCTTTGTATCAAGTAACTAACGGCGCAGCTGTCTGTAAACAGAGCGCAGTCGAAGCGTGTCAACTCGCAGGTGAAGAAACAGAAGAAAGCCACTGTGGCAACAAGAGATCATACAACGTATTTCCGAACCAGAGCGAGCGCGTTCGCAGACGCATAAATATGACGTCGGAGATACAATAAGCCGAAATACTTACGAAAACGCAAACAGTTCATTTGGGTCATATCAACCCGTAGTGAACTCGGATAGACTAGACATAAATGTACAGAGGAGTATACCAGTGCATAATCGTATGGGGGCAACTTCTTCTACATTAAGTAACATTATTGACGAAAGTCTAATCAAACACTGTCAGTTTCAAACTTATAATGCAGTAAAGAAATCGGTGCACCCTTTGATATTTATAAAGGGATTTAGAAATGTTTTACCAGGCGCGTGGAACGAACGACAAAAGATTCAATTTATAATTGAGCATATTCAGGGTGACGTTCCCCTTTGGGCAAATGAAATTATAGATAACTGTCAGAGCGTTGCACAATTTGAAAAGGCATTCTTAGACCGATATTGAAGGCAATACAAGAACACCTTAGGATGGTAGTATATAATCCACAGGTGTACAATTCAAAACAAGGTACCCTGCGGAAATACTTTGAAAAATATATTAATAAAACAAGATATTGGGATGAATCCATATCGGCACGAGATGTGATACGTATTCTAAAACTGCGCTTACCAGGTCACATTCGTGATAAATTAATCAATGTTGCAGAAGACGATCTGGAGAGATATTTATCGGTGGTAGACGAGATAGACTTATCACAAGAGGAATGCAGGTCGAATCGTGACCGGTAAAACGGGAACTTTTCGCCGAGAAAATATGAGAACCGGAATAATAATCCCAACTTTGGGAACAACAGCAGTAGTAAAGGAGAATCACATGACGAACAGAATAGGAGAAATGGTAATGGGCAGATGCCATGTAACCAAAAACGTCGATGTGAAGATCGATACCATCCAGGATACAACAACAATAACGGTAATCAGAATAACAAGCGTAGGACGAATGAAGAGAAATGAACTAATCAAAATAATAGTCCGAATAATCACAACTCTCCGGTACAGTGTATGCAAAGTTCAATGGAGCCTCCACCGACAGTAAACCACAGCAATTATCACGGCGACAATCGGAATCCGATGCCATACGCAAATGTGATACCACACACAGCCTTGGGCGGATAGTAATAATGAGGGGAGGATCGCTGAAATGACAGGTGAAGGAAGCAATAACATTTTGCGAACGTCAAACGAGAATCGAACGCAATAAGCTCCCAATTGTCGGTCGACGGACGGAGCGGAGGCACATCTCAGAAACATTTACAAAACAGTATCAGTCTGCTGAGATATCAAGAAGGCAATACCATGCAACAGGACTTATTAACCGCATAACTGTGATAACAAGGAGGTAGAGATAGTGCAAACCATATTAAAAGCACGAATAAATAACATTCCCATAGAAGTATATGTAGACACCGGAGCTACAACTAATCTACTGAGTTATGATCTTTTTAAAACTTTAAGTCATAACCGCAAATTGCCTATATACCCAGTACAAAACTGTCGTGTTACTGGAGCCATTAGTGCACAGACACAGAACATTTAATACCAGGTGCTTCGTAAAAGAAACCATAAAGTGTGCTTTTCTAGTGGTAAGAGGATTACGAGTGGCGTGCATCCTTGGGTGCGACTCTCTTAGCGAGAGAAAGGCACAAATTGATCTCTCAAGCGGAAAGGTTAGCACGTTAAATGAAATTAGACGGGTTATATTGGATTTAGTACGAAAAGAAAATGTACAAGGTAAATATTGTCGAAGTATACAAATTAAATGTGCTTTTCTAGTGGTAAAAGGATTACGAGTGGCGTGTATCCATGGGTGCGACTCTCTTAGCGAGAGAAAGGCACAAATTGATCTCTCAAGCGGAAAGGTTAGCATGTTAAATGCAATTAGACGGGTTATATTGGATTTAGTACGAAAAGAAAATGTACAAGTTAAATATTGCCGAAGTATACAAATTAAATGTGGGGGGCTGCAGATGCTATAAATACGCAGCGACTTAAAGGGACAAGAAGAATATTACTGAGACACAGTTCAAGATGAGACACTTAACTGGACAAAAATTGTTGACAGCAAAAAGCGAAGGTCAGAAATTTAATTACTACGCCCAGAGAAATCTCAGGATGAGAAATTTAAGGAAGTAGTCAGAACATGACAAAGTGTGCTCAACAAAGAAAATTAGAGTATGGCAAGGCAATAAATAAAACCATCGAATATGAAGTGGATGACTTAGTCTTAATAAGGAGCCACGCAAAACTTCCCTAATTGCTAAGAAAATAAGAAGTGGCAAATGTTATATACAGGCCCAAACAAAATTGGGCAGATACCGTACAATTGCAGCTACCTTTTAGCGCATATAAATAACGGAAAAATAAAAGGATAATAGCCTTACAAAGATTTAAAGAGATTCATTTCATAAGACATTGTATTGTAGCATAAGAAGTTTCATGTATTACATTTCTCGTATGTAAGTTATGGAGAAGTTTTAATAGATATTTTAATGTAGTTATAAATAAATATTTAACATTTTTGGTTGTTAAATAACATGGTCATTCATGTTGAAATTAATACTAAGGTCTTGCTACATTTGAAAATCTAGGAAAGTGTAGAGAGGATAAGAGACCTTCAGTCCAATACTTAATTTTTATTTAATCATGATATTGGGTTACATCAGTTACTCAGTAACAGATTTAGTATGTATAAAATTTTGTGGGGTTCATTGTGGATATTTAATTGATGATAATCTTGAAAACTTCAATGTGTCACGTAAAAATATATGAAAATACAGAGATGTGTGTTTTAGCTTCTTATAAGCAAACTCCATGTGGCATCTATGATGCTGTACTTTGAGACAGAGAATTAGGTATAGTTTTCAAAACATGCCATTTATGTGCATGGAGTTGCTCACGTTTGGAGCTTTTGAGATAAAATTTTAATGTTAATATAGGATACGCATTTTCGCTACTTGTTCATGAAGCAAGAACATGCGTAGCGGTCCTGATCATAATATAAATGACTAATGCAAATGAATTCGTTGGCTATAAACATGAAAATATTGCAAAGTCAGGCCAGAGTCAGTTACAAGCCTAATGTACCAAATATGTGAAAAGAAAAATTTGGCATGAAGTGCATAATATTCTTTCACTTCCTTGTATTATGTTTATATATGAACACTGACATTTGTGTTGCTATATGAACGATCAGACCAAGATCATATAATACACTATTGGCAAAGTCATACTGCAGGCAATACTAAAATAACTGTTAAAGATGTGTTGGTATTAGCAAGTGAAGTGTGAACTTTGTAAACTGTAATTGTGATGAACTTGGATGGTGAACCCACATGTGGAGTGCAGCGTTAGCCATACGATGTACGAACAATGGCCAAACGTGTGTATATGCAATGGGGTCAGACACAAAACTCGTGATAAGTGTGGGTTCGAATAGGTGAATACAGTATCTTTGGTTTGGACGCTACTTTGGTCCACCAACAATACGATGCTGCAAACAGTGTAGTGGGACCAGAATGAGATTTTCACTCTGCAGCGGAGTGTGCGCTGATATGTAACTTCCTGGCAGATTAAAACTGTGGTCCGGACCGAGACTCGAACTTGGGACCTTTGGCTTTCGCGGGCAAGTGCTCTACCATCTGAGCTACATAAGCACGACTCACGCCCCGTCCTCACAGCTCTACTTCTTTCAGTACCTCGTCTCCTACCTTCCTTTAACATTGCTCTCAACAGCGAGTAGTTCGCCTTCCGTAATGTTCGCACATGCATTGACAATGCGCTGACGCACGTTGTCAGGCGTTGTCGGTGGATCACGATTGCAAATATCCTTCAACTTTCCCCACAGAAAGAAATCCGGGGACGTCAGATCCGGTGAACGTGGGGGCCATGGTATGGTGCTTCGACGACCAATCTACATATCATGAAACATGCTATTCAATACCACTTCAACCGCACGCGTGCTATGTGCCGGACATCCATCATGTTGCAAGTACATCGCCATTCTGTCATGCAGTGAAACATCTTGTAGTAACAACGGTAGAACATTACGTAGGAAATCAGCATACATTGCACCACTTAGATTGCCATTGATAAAATGGGGGCCAATTATCCTTCCACCCATAATGCCACACCATACATTAACCCGCCAAGGTCGCTGATGTTCCACTTGTTCCAGCCATCGTGGATTTTCCGTTGCCCAATAGTGCATATTATATCGGTTTACGTTACCGCTGTTGGTGAATGACGCTTCGTCGCTAAATAGAACTCGTGCAAAAAATCTGTCATTGTCCCGTAATTTCTCTTGTGCCCGGTGGCAGAACTGTACATGACGTTCAAAATCGTCGCCATGCAATTCCTGGTGCATAGAAATATGGTACGAGTGCAATCGATGTTGATGTAACATTCTCACACCGACGTTTTTGAGATTCCCGATTCTCGCGCGATTCGTCTGCTACTGATGTGCGGATTAGCCGCGACAGCAGCTAAAACACCTACTTGGGCATCATCATTTGTTGCAGGTCGTGGTTGACGTTTCACATGTGGCTGAACACTTCCTGTTTCCTTAAATAACGTAACTATCCGGCGAACGGTCCGGACACTTGGATGATGTCGTTCAGGATACCGAGCAGCATACATAGCACACGCCCGTTAGGCATTTTGATCACAATAGCCATACATAAACACGATATCGACCTTTTCCGCAATTGGTAAACGGTCCACTTTAACATGGGTAATGTATCACGAAGCAAATACCGTCCGCACTGGCGTAATGTTACGTAATACCACGTACTTTCACGTTTGTGTCACATCTGTCACAAGGCGAAAAAAGTGGTCCTATTAAAACAGTCACATTTCTTTATGTTCTACACGAATATGTAATAAAAAATGGGGGCTCCTATTTTAAAAAACGCAGTTGATATCCGTTTGACCTATGGCAGCGCCATCTAGCTGGCCAAGCATAGCGCCATCTGGTATCCCCCTTCAAGCTAGACGAGTTTCGTTCTTTGTAGTTTTTTTCGTTTGATGCTTATTTCGTGAGATATTTGGCCTGGTCACTATCAATGGACCACCATATATACTCGGCGCAGGATAGCTTAGTGTACGATACGATGCTAGTAGCTCTTATTCTAGCTGTGATATATATATATACATATATAATCCGGTAAGACGTAATGCTTTTATTTCGCGAACCGTTAGACATATCGAAACGCGATTTTCGGAAAATGTTAGTGTGTCGAGAGGCATGTATCCTTCTGTTTAGTTAATGTTTCTAGCGATGGTATAAACGGAGATATTGGAGCAAGTACTTGTTTTCGTTGGCACCGTATACATTTTATAACTGCATTCGATAGCTCTTAAGAAGACAACTATAATGATATAGCGTTTGTTAATGTTGGTGTTGAAACCTATAGTGAAAAATTTGAGAAATGTCCTAGAATTTGAGAGCATGGTGGCCGGAATCGGCATTAGGGGTGCAAACATCGCCAAGCAGAGCTCTCGTGCTACGCTGTGTCAGAACGTCAACACATTTGCCAGTTTACTTGTGTGCACTGCAGGCCGCTCATTTCCGCGTCATCACTCTTGCCTGCAGACATGTACACCAGTGAGGAGAAGTTGGGTGCACTGCTTTTATTCGGTGAATTCAAAATAAATGTCTTGAAAACAATACAGCTGTACAGGGCTATCTATCCGTATCGCGGCCGTCCTGCTAGGCAATTGCACTAATTATTAAGACGCTAATGCGGCTGCCTGAACTTCAAAAAGGCCTAGAAAGAAGAATGCACCTGACAGAAAACATGAAGAAGCTCTTTTGGCTACGACGCTAATGAATCCGCACAGTGTTACGAGGCATATTGACAAGCATAATTACGTAGGCTTCCGCTTCCAGAGTCAGTCGACATAAAAGTTTTCTGGGTATGGTACCGAGCCGTAATGGAAAAACTACTGCTGCTGGAGAGAAACCAACGTTTCGGCCACGGTTGCAGCGGCCTTCTTCAGGGTCTATATATATTGACAAGGATTGTGGAATCAGCCAGACGAGTGTCATTCCCATCCTGCATCGACAGAATTTCCGTCCCTATCATGTGTCACTACATCAGGCACTCGACGACTGTGATTTCTAACGTCGTACAGAATTTTATCGGTTTGCTCTTTAGCAACGTACGCTTTTCCAGCTTATAATATTTAGCTATGAAGCAAAGTTTACTAACCACACTAATGTAAATTTGTATACCATGCTCTACTGGGCAGCCGAAAATCCACACTGGCTACGTCAGGTCCAACATCAACCTCCGTGGAGGGTAAACGTATGGTGTGGCATCGTAGGAAATTACACTGTGGGACTTACTTCATCTAAGGAGTTCTACGTGGACATCCGTGCGTATACTTTCTGACGAGCATTCTGTCTGTTATTCTAGAAGAGATATCACTGGATATTCCACAGTGTATTTGGCCGCAAGACGGGGGTTGTCCAGCTCACTCGCCTCAATTTCCAACGCAAATACCGAATGAGAACTTTCCTGGAAGTTGCATAGAAGTAAATTCTGTCAAAATGTCCTGTGAGGGCCCCGATTTCATTCCTGTTGATTTCTTTCTTTGGGAAGCACTCAAAGATGCAGTATATGGCGAAGACCCAACTACGCCAGATGTTATGTGTCGTCGAATCGCCAGTGCATGCTCTATCACGTTATCCACTGTAATTACATGTCTTCATCGGTCTTTCGAACGGCGATTCCTAAAGTGCCTTTAGTCTATAGTCAGTAGTTTGAACACGTACTTAAATAAAGGATAAATTTATTTCTTTGGAAGACAAAATTTATGTTATGTGATTTGGGTGGTTAGCAAATCATTGTTAGTAAATTGTTTATTTAATTTACGTGCGTACGAAATTGCATTGCAATGTCAAATAAGTCGACAGCGTGTACTGCACGTAGCTGGTAACACTGTCATTACGTGCTTACGTTAAGCATGAAACAACGTTTGGTTACGAAGAATGTTTTATTTTGCGATGTACAGGTTGTCGCCAAAGTATCTTTAATAAAATGTTTAGTTCAACGAATGCATCTCATATGATTTAGAGCAGTGTAGGTAGAGACAATTGTCCGACAGCGTGTATTTTGGCTCTAAGAAGCACACAGCAAAAGTAAAGGAAAAGGTAGTTAAAATCCTCCTTCTAACATATAGATATTTAATATGTTGTTGTTGTTGTGGTCTTCAGTCCTGAGACTGGGTTGATGCAGCTCTCCATGCTACTCTATCCTGTGCAAGCTTCTTCATCTCCCAGTATCTACTGCAGCCTACATCCATCTCAATCTGCTTAGTGTATTCATCTCTTGGTCTCCCTCTACGATTTTTACCCTCCACGCTGCCCTCCAGTACCAAATTGGTGATCCCTTGATGCCTCAGAACATGTCCTACCAACCGATCCCTTCTCCTAGTCAAGTTGTGCCACAAACTCCTCTTCTCCCCAATTCTATTCAATACCTCCTCATTAGTTACGTGATCTACCCATCTAGTCTTCAGCATTCTTCTGTAGCACCACATTTCGAAACCTTCTATTCTCTTCTTGTCTAAACTATTTATCGTCCATGTTTCACTTCCATACATGGTTACACCCCATACAAATACTTTCAGAAACGGCTTCCTGACACTCAATGTTAACAAATTTCTCTTCTTCAGCGACGCCCCCAAATAGCAGAACTCCTTTACTACTTTAACTGTCTCATTTCCTAATCTAATTCCCTCAGCGTCACCCGATTTAATTCGTCTACATTCCATTATCCTCGTTTTGCTTTTGTTGATGTTCATCTTATACCCTCCTTTCAAGACACTGTCCATTCCGTTCAACTGCTCAATATACATATTGAATAGCATCGGGGAGGGGCTACAACCCTGTCTCACTCCCTTCCCAACCACTGCTTCTCTTTCACGTCCCTCGACTCTTATAAATGTCATCTGGTTTCTGTACAAATTGTAAATAGCCTTTCGCTCCCGGTATTTTGCCCCTGCAACCTTCAGAATTTGAAGGAGGGTATTCCAGTCAACATTGTCAAAAGCTTTCTCTAAGTCTACAAATGCTAGAAACGTAAGTTTGACTTTCCTTAATCTTTCTTCTAAGATAAGTCGTAGGGTCAGTATTGCGTCACGTGCTCCATCATTTCTACGGAATCCAAACTGATCTTCCCCGAGGTCAGCTTCTACCAGTTTTTCCATTCGTCTGTAAAGAATTCGCGTTAGTATTTTGCAGCTGTGACTTATTAAACTGATAGTTCGGTAATTTTCATATCTGCCAACACATGCTTTCTTTGTAATTGGAATTACTATATTCTTCTTGAAGTCTGAGGAAATTTCGCCTGTCTCATACATCTTGCTCACCAGATGGTAGAGTTTGGTCAGGACCGGCTCTCCCAAGGCTGTCAGTTGTTCTAATGGAATGTTTTCTACTCCCGGGGCCTTGTTTCGACTTAGGTCTTTCAGTGCTCTGTCAAACTCTTCACGCAGTATCATATCTCACATTTCATCTTCATCTACCTCCTCTTCGATTTCCATAATATTGTCCTCAAGCACATCGCCCTGTATAGACCCTCTATATACTCCTTCCACCTTTCTGCTTTCCCTTCTTTGCTTAGAACTGGGTTTCCATCTGAGCTCTTGATATTCATGCAAGTGGTTCTCTTTTCTCCAAAGGTCTCTTTAATTTTCCTGTAGGCAGTATCTATCTTACCCCTCGTGAGATAAGCCTCTACATCCTTACATTTGTCCTCTAGCCATCCCTGCTTAGCCATTTTGCACTTCCTGTCGATCTCATTTGTGAGACGTTTGTATTCCTTTTTGCCTGCTTCATTTACTGCATTTTTGTATTTTCTCCTATCACAAATTAACTTCAGTATCTCTTCTGTTACCCAAGGATTTCTACTAGCCCTCGTCTTTTTACCTACTTGATCCTCTGCTGCCTTCACTACTTCATCCCTCAAAGCTGCCCATTCTTCTTCTACTGTATTTCTTTCCCCCATTCTTGTCAATTGTTCCCTTACGCTCTCCCTGATACTCCGTACAACCTCTGGTTTAGTCAGTTTATCCTTGTCCCATCTCCTTAAATTCCACCTATTTGCAGTTTCTTCAGTTTTAATCTACAGTTCATAACCAATCGATTGTGGTCAGCCGGCCGAAGTGGCCGTGCGGTTAAAGGCGCTGCAGTCTGCAACCGCAAGACCGCTACGGTCGCAGGTTCGAATCCTGCCTCGGGAATGGATGTTTGTGATGTCCTTAGGTTAGTTAGGTTTAACTAGTTCTAAGTTCAAGGGGACTAATGACCTCAGCAGTTGAGTCCCGTAGTGCTTAGAGCCATTTGAATCATTTTTGAACCTGCCCGATTAAGGGATCTGACATTCCATGCTCCGATCCGTAGAACGCCAGTTTTCTTTCTCTTAAAATTTAATATAGTAACTGCTATTTGCAGCATATAAGATGTTTTTGTTTTTGAAGAATAAATCGTTGATTTCTCTTTTTCAGCTCACGTGAATCAGGGAGGATACACAAATGTGAAACAGTTTTGTGATATGCTACATTATGTCGTATTTCCATATATGACATTCGAAAGGGGAAATAAAGCATTATTTTCGTAGCGCAGGCCTATCTTACGGTATACAACTACACATCCTGGTCGGAGACATGTACTTGGCGGCGTGTGCACCGCAAATGTCGTTTCCGTCCACCGTGCTGTCACATTCTAGAACATTTCTCGCATTTTCTTACTACAGGTTTCAACGTCAACGTTAACAAACGCTATAAAATGTATGGCTCCAATAAAAAAAACGTACTTACTTCAGTATTTCACTTTATCCCAGCACTAAAATCATTACCTAAACAAAACATACGTGCCCATCGATGCTCTAACATGTGGCGAAAACCGCGTTTCGATATGTGTAACCGTTCACTAAATAAAAAGAGAGTTACTATAGAGAGAGAGAGAGAGAGAGAGAGAGAGAGAGAGAGAGAGAGATGATAAACGGGTATTCTTTGGTCAAATACATTATACTAGAACTGATATGTGATTACATTTTCACGCAATTTGGGTGCATAGATCCTGAGAAATCAGTACCCAGAACAACCACCTCTGGCCGTAATAACAGCCTTGACACGCCTGTGTATTGAGTCAAACAGAACTTGGATGGCGTGTACAGATACAGCTGCCCTTGCAGCTTCAACATGATACCACAGTTCATCAAGAGTAGTGACTGGCGTATTGTGACGAACCAGTTGCTCGCTCACCGTTGACCATACGTTTTGAATTGGTGAGAGATCTGGAGAATGCGCTGGCCAGGGCAGCAGTCGAACATTTTCTGTCTCCAGAAACGCCCGTACAGGACCTGCAACATGCGGCCGTGCATTATCCTGCTGAAATGTAGAGTTTCGCAGGGATCGAATGAAGGGTAGAGCCACGGGTCGTAACACATCTGAAATGTAACGTCCACTGTTCAAAGGGCCGTCAATGTGAACAGAAGGTGACCGAGAGGTGTAACGAATGGCACCCCACACCATCACGCCGGGTGATACGTCAGTATGGCGATGACGAATACACGCTTCCAATGTGCGTTCACCGCGATGTCGCCAAATACGGATGCGACCATCATGATGCTGTAAACAGAACCTGGATTCATCTGAAAAAATGACGTTTTGCCATTCGTGCACCCAGGTTCGTCGTTGAGTACACGCAGGCGCTCCTGTCTGTGATGCAGCGCCAAGGGTAACTGCAGCCATGGTCTCCGAGCTGATAGTCCATTCTGCTGCAAACATCGTCGAACTGTTCGTGCAGATGGTTGTTGTCTTGCAAACGTCCCCATCTGTTGACTCAGGGATGGAGACGTGGCTGCACGATCCGTTACAGCCATGCCGATAAGATGCCTGTCATCTCGACTGCTAGTGATACGAGGCCGTTGGGATCCAGCACGGCGTTCCGCATTACCCTCGTGAACCCACCGATTCCATATTCTGCTAACAGTGATAGGATCTCGACCAACGCGAGCAGTAATGTCGCGTTACGATAAACCGCAATCGCGATAGGTTACAATGCGACCTTTATCATAGTCAGGAACGTGATGGTACGCATTTCTCCGCCTTACACGAGGCATCACAACAACGTTTCACCAGGCAACGCCGGTCAACTGCTGTTTGTGTATGAGAAATCGGTTGGAAACTTTCCTCATGTCAGCACGTTGTAGGTGTCGCCACCGGCGCCAACCTTGTGTGAGTGCTCTGAAAAGCTAATCAGTTGCGTATCACAGCATCTTCTTCCTGTCGGTTAAATTTCGCGTCTGTAGCACGTCATCTTCGTGGTGTAGCAATTTTAATGGCCATATATGTGTGTGTGTGAACTCCCACTATTGATTTCCCTTCACCAGTCCTAATCCGTTGACGGCGAAAGCCTGTCTGTCCTCCAGTCACGACCCCTGCCAGACGACTTCCTCCCTCCCCCTCTTCCGAGGCCCTCCTACCTATAAAAAAATAGAACAAAAAATAAAAATGCCATGTTAAAGTCAGAATGAAGAGCAACGATAATGAAAAAAGTAGCTAATGTCGTTAAATGTTTTATTAATTGATTTATATTATTGGATCTATATTTGTGACAAGTATATCATGTAATCTACTACGCACTGCACTAATACGGATGATACTGATCGCAGAGAAACCGGGAAAATGGGTTCATACAGTGAGTCGTATCGTACCCAAACGTATGCCGAGAAAACGGGCTTGTGGTAAGTTGGGACGTACATGCGGGAGTACGGTAATAATAGGAAACTACTTCCACAATTTTAGAGATAAATTCGATGTTTCAGGATAAAGATTATGAAAATGATAAACGATTTATTAGGTTAAATAAGCACGGATTAATCGCTATGAAAGTGAACTGCTCGAAGGTGTTATTTAAATTTTGGAAAATGATGAAAATCGGATGGGGCCACGTCGGAGCTCTACGGAGAATTATCAACGACAGTGAACTCAAGGTGCCGGATTGTTGCATATGCCGCAGCGCTTGTATGTGGTCTGACGTTGCCATGCTGAAGGAGAGGGTGCTGTACATGGGGACGAAATCTTCGAATTCGAAACTCGAATACAGAACGATGCGTCTCACGCATCGTCATAGTTCCGCTACACACTGCCGTGTTAGACAATTCGGAGCCCTCTTCCAGCAGAGCGCAGCAAATATGTAAACATGAAGAATAAATATGTGTGATATTAATAATGTTTATTTCATTTAAAAAACATTGAGACTTATCGCATAAATCGGAGGCATTACTTTTCAGCACGCCAGATATAATCCTGCTCGAATAAGTCATTTATGAGTTCCCACACGGGCCCACCCTTTCTCTTTCGGGAGGCAATGAAGTATAATTTCAAAAATAAAATTACAGAAACGAAAGCTGAGGAGCGGGCCGCCATAAGATCAATGGCTGGCCGCATGCCCCCCGAGAGGCTCAGCCTGCGCATATCTGCTGTAGAGTAATTGGGTTAAATGACATGTCGATAAACGCTAGTTGGGAAACGAGTGGTGTGACGTCATCGTGAAGAGGGAACTGGAAACAGTTCTGGTTCATTAATACCGAGCCTTCTGCGAACCCGTGTTCTCGGCAGTGGGCGCTGGGCCGCTCTCGGACTGTTCTGAGTACTGCTTCGACAATGGCCGGTGGAGTGGCGCGATCGCTTTCTGCTGCGGCAGCACCGCACCGCAGCGCGCCGCCGCCTTTGTCACAGCCGCCCCCAGACGTGCCTTCCGCGGCCGCCGCCTCATCAGGGCCGGTCTCGTTGAGGCGTCGCGACGACTCCCGAATCAGCCACGCCGCCCGTGACCGCGGCGCTGGCGGGCCGCCGCCGTACAGTAACGGAGTGTTTTCTGCAGAGCGCAGTGGACCGCCCGGGGAAAACTTTCTTCAGCAGCAGAAATAACTGCAGTACTCGCCAGTGCTCAGACTCTTACTTTTCATCTACATCTATACTCGCCAAGCCACCTTACAGTGTGTGGAAGAGGGTAATTTGGGAGACTCTGTTATTTGCCTCATTTCGTGCTCCAGTCGCGAATGGTTTGCGGGAAAAACAATTGTTGGTAGGCTCCAATCTCTCTAACTTTAGGGGAGGGGGGGAGAAGCGTGTAGCGTGTGTGAGTTGTTAAGGGACCAAACTGCAGAGATCATCGGTCCTTAGACTTACACACTACTTAAACTAACCTATACTAAGAACAACACAAAATGTCCGTGGGAGGACTCGAACCTACGGTGGGAGGAGGAGGGGGGGGGGGGGGAATCATACTGCTGGCTCATTTAGGAACGTACGCTCTCGGAGATTGAGCAAGCCACCTCTGTTGCAACGTCTGACACTGGGATTGGCTCAATATCTTCGCGACCCTTTCACGTTTACTAAATGAAGCTACGACTTCTTTGGATTTTCTGTATTTCCTTTATCAGTCCTATCTGGTACGGATTCCAGACTGACGAGCAGTAGCCGGGTATTGATTTTTAAACTACTTTCTTTGTGGATGAACTACACTTTCGGACTGACCTTCGGTAAGTTTTATGTGATCGTTGAGAACACAGCGTCGTCCACTGCAAATACATCGTCGGAAAAAAATATATATTAGTACACATGGGAAGATGACTTCAATTTGATCCCATGACGGCATATGTCACCTGGGGGACAGTAGATGTGCTGATAACGGTTTCAACATCTTCCACTAACATATAGTATATTAGCATAAGTGCTAGTGTGCCATCTGCCGGCATGAGTGGCCGAGCGGTTCTAGGCGCTTCAGTCTGGAACCGCGCGACCGCTACGGTCGCAGGTTCAAATCCTGTCTCGGGCATGGATGTGTGTGGTGTCCTTAGGTTAGTTAGGTTTAAGTCGTTCTAAGTTCTAGGGGACTGATGACCTCAGAAGTTAAGTCCCATAGTGCTCAGAGCCATTTGAACCATTTGAACTAGTGTGTCATCTGTGTCTACCTTTTAATAGCGAATGCTCACAGCCAGAAGGCTCAGTGTGCTGGAAACGTCTGAAGCAAGCAGTCAACCATGCCACAGAGACGCACCCATGCTTCCTACAGCCAAGTAAGTGACTTTGAAAAGCGTCAAAGTGTGACGTTCTGAGTGGTGGTATGGTCCCTTTGGAGCACTGTCACACAATTTGGACTCCTGCGTCAGTTCTTCAACGAAACTGGTACCAATAGTCCACGAACATTTGCACACTTGTAGACGAGTTGTGCCCGTCCATACAGAACGAACGCCCGCCCGGATCCTCGTATTGCAAGGGCAGCAGTGGCAGATCGTACATTACCACAGCACACACAAGACGGCCGACGTGTGAGCACGAACTGTTGTGGAACTATTATTAGGAATGGCACTACAGGCCCGCACACCTCTAGTAGCCCGCCTTCCAGAAATGGCACAGCATCAACATGCATGGCTCGACTGGTGCCGTCAGAGGACCAGTTGGGAGATCGAATGGCACGCCGTGGACTTCAGCGATGACAGCAGATTCTGCCTGCACGCATATGAGGGTCGTTTGCGCCTACAACATAGACTTTCTGAAATCTGTCTCGAAGTACATTCGTGCAGGACACACTGGCCCCACCCCAGGCTACGGTCTGGAGTGCGATAAGCTACAACTCTATTTCAACTTTGATACTTCTGGAGAAGACACTAATCAGCACTTGCCACGTGCATAATGTTGTTAGACTCGTTCTTTTGACGTTATTGCAACATGAAGGCGATGTGTTGTTCCAGCAAGATAATGCCTCCCACAAACTGTTTGTGAAACTCAGCGTGTTCTGCAAAGACTTGCAGCAACTTCCCTGGCCAGCACGATCTCCGGCATTGTCTCCATCGCGCTCGTGTGGGATGTGATGACACGGAAAGTGATTCGTGAGACTCGTCAACCAACAAAATTTACAGAACCACGTGAGCAGATCGAACAGACGTGGCACATCGTATCCCAGGAAAGTATTCACCATCAGTACGATCGACTGGATGCCAGGGTCAGCGCCTGCATTGCCGTCCATGGAGGCTACACCAAGTACAAACACTTTGCCGTCCGCACGTACAAATTTATTCGCTTGGTGAAGGCAGCGCTAATTCGGATTACTTGACTTGTTGCCGGCCGTTCCTGACGTAATCGGGAGATTATAATTTGTTACGTTTTACTAACATCATCGTTAGTTCTCATAAGTTCTCAACCCTGTTCCCCTACTTTCATGAAATTTCGAAGATATACATACATAAACAAATACAAAATTTGTTTGTTTCGTATATTTCTTTATTTGCGTTGTCTTTGGTACTTAGTTTTTATCTTTCATATGATATGGAGCAAAACAGTCTCTAAGATGTAACACAACACCACAGGACTTGCACAGTAAGTTTGTTGTTCACTGCTTTTTTTTGAACATACATGGCAGTTTTTTCGTTTTCGTTTATTCGTTTCGGAAATACGTAGGCCTATTAGTTAGTGTTGCTTTATGTGACCCGAAAGTCTGTCAACCTGTTCACGATGAGACGTACACGGTGTAGTGGCAACCTCAAAGTTTTGCTCGGCGCATTCATGTAAAATAATCGTATCGTTTTTTTCGTCTGCCATGGTGAAAGGGCAGAAGTACTTATAAAAACAAAAAAAAACTTGTAGACGTGTGTAACTTATTGTTACCTAAACAAAACACCAACAGAGTGCAAAAGATACTAAAGTGCTGTCGCCGGCCACTGAGCGATACTATGCTCACGACGCCACTATGGTGTCGCCGGACACTGTGCGATACTATGCACACGACACCACTGTGGTGTCGCTGGACGGCAGAGTGCTCATATGGCTCTCTCAGTATCGGTCGATACCTGGTACCTGAGAACCGCTTGTCCTATTGATTTGTAAATGTATCCATTTTATGTACTCCATACGCGCTGTTGCGGTAGTAAACCTTGTGTGAATTGGAAACCTCTAAAGGGATGTACTAAATTTTTTCCGGCAGTGTATGACAAAGAAACTGATGACGTCCCGATATACTTCAGTACAAAACCAATTAACGTGAGGACAGCTATCGAAAACGGCAGCGCTGACCAGCATCTATTATCAAACGAGTCGTAAAAATGGAGTTAAACCTCCACTTTCTGAAACTTAAGCGAGACTTGTTGATCATTTTCCACTAGTGATTCCTAGCCTTTCTGAGGGTATTATCCGTTAGAGGGATCAGATAGCAGTCAATTATATCGTTTTCTCCATACGAAGTTTAGCAGCCAGCTAAAGGTTTGTATTTAAACCTGACAACCTTTTTTTTTAAATTAACTAATTAATGTTTAGTTAACGTTTAGACAAATAAAAACTGAATTTTGCGTAAAACCAAAAATCGATAGGCCAATGAAGCTTTTGTACATTTGTATCTCGTAGTGTCGCTATTATTATTATTATCATTATTATTGTTGTTAGTAGTAGTAGTATTCTAATTAGCACTGTCACTAGCACTTATAGTGGTGGTGGTTGTAGTATTGCTATCACTGTAAATAATTCTAGTTAGTACCGGTAGACATTTGAAAATGTTGTTTGATATCATATTTTTGCTTCTGTTACTAATATTTATAATTTCGTTAATGTGAACTGCGATGTAAGAAGAGTCGTTTGCGTAAAATCTATGTCTGATGTAAAAGAGGTCCTCAAAACACTAATCTAATCAATTTAAATAAATAAATGAAGTGATATTATCTGTCTATGACGACGGGCCCTACAACGAGTGTTAAGGAAGGTTCGAAGATGTATTTGCTTAGCAAGGCTGACGGGATACAAATTTTAGAATATCTCAGCAGTCAGCATCAAATATTCGGTGAGAAGGACGAAGACGTGGCGAACAAATGGAAAAATTTAAAAGGCATCGTTCAATAAGCCCTAGACAAATATGTTGCAAGTAAGGTTTTAAGATTCAAGAGAACTAGCTGACAAACAAAAGCTGAACGAAGCGAAAATGAAGGTAAGGAGAGCAATGAGAGAAGCGTTCAATGATTTCGAAAATAAGACGTTGTCAACTGAGTTGAATAATAACTCTAAGAGATTTTGGTCGTATGTAAAATCAGTAAGTGGGTCAAATTCGTCTATTCATTATCTCAGCAACCATACCGGCACCGAAACAGAAGATAACAGAGAGAAGGTCGAAATACTGAATTCGGTCTTCCGAAGCTGTTTCACCGCGGAAGATCGCAACACTGTCCCTCCTTTCAGTAGTCGTGCGAACGTCAAAATGGCAGATATTGAGACAACCGATGGAGAAATTGAAAAGCAGCTACAGTCGCGTAGTAGTGGAAAGGCTTCAGGACCAGATGAGATACCTATGAGATTCTATAAAGATTATTCGAAAGGAGTTGCTCCCCTTCTAGCAGTAATTTATTGTAGATCGCTTGGGCAACGAGAGGTACCTAACGACTGGAAAAATGCGCAGATCATTTCCGTTTTTAAGAAAGGTCGTAAGACAGATCCACACAATTATAGACCTATATCGTTGACGTCAATGTGTTGTAGAATTATGGAACATGTTTTATGCTCAAGAATGATGATGTTTTTGGCAAATGAACAGCTCCTCTATAAAAATCAACATGGATTACGCAAACAGAGGTCCTGTGAAACTCAGCTAGCTCTGTTCCTCCATGAGATCCACAGCGCAGTGGACAACGGCGAACAGGCTGATGCCGAGTTCCTTGAGTTCAGTAAGGCATTTGACAGCGACCCGCATTGCCGTTTACTGAAAAAAAAATACTAGCTTACAGAATATCGGAGCAGACTTGCGATTGGATTCAAGACTTTCTTGCAGATAGAACTCAACACATCGCTCTTAACGGAACTAAATCGACAGAAGTACAGGTAATACCCGGAGTACCACAGGGAAGTGTGATAGGAGCGTTGCTTTTCACAATATATATATATATATATATATATATATATATATATATATATATATATATATATATATATATAAATGATCTAGTAGAAAGCGTCGGATGCTCTTTAAGGCTATTCGCAGATGATGCAGTTGTTTATACCAAAGAAGCAACGCCAGAAGATAGTAAGAATTCGCAGAACGACCTGCAGAGAATTGATGAATGGCAGACTCTGGTAGTTGATCCTGAATGTAAACAAATGTAATATATTGTGCATACATAGGAAACGAAGTCCACGACTGTACAGCTACACTATTGATGAAAAAGAGCTGGAGACTGCGTCTGCCGTAAAATATCTAGACGTAACTATCCAGAGCGACATATAAAAAACTGGCCGGTGTGGCCGAGCGGTTCCAGGCGCTTCAGTCTGGAACCGCACGACCGCTACGGTCACAGGTTCGAATCCTGCCTCGGGCATGGATGTGTGTGATGTCCTTAGGTTAGTTAGGTTTAAGTAGTTCTAAGTTCTAGGGGACTGCTGACCTCAGATGTTAAGTCCCATAGTGCTCAGAGCCATTTGAACCATTTTGACATATAAAACAGATAGTGGGAAAAGCAGACACGACGCAGATTCATGGGATGAATCTTAAGGAAATGTAACTCATCCACGAAAGAAGTGGCTTATAAGGCCCTTGTTCGCCAGATTCTTGAGCATTGTTCATCTATCTGGGATCCCTATCCTGACAGAGAAGATCCAACGAAGAGCGGCACGTTTCGTGTAGCTGGTGAGAGAGCGTTACGGAGATGCTAAACAAACTCCACTGGCAGACGTTACAAGAGGGAGGTTGTGTATCAAGGAGAGATTTACTATTGAAATTTTGGGACGGCACTTTTCAGGAGGAGTCAGGCAACATGTTACTTCCCCCCACATACATCTTGCGTATTGACCACGAGGAGCAAATTCGAGAAATTAGAGCGAATACAGAGGCTTACCGACAATCATTCTTCCCACGCACTATTCGCGAGTGGTACAGGGTTGGAGGGATCAGATAATGGTACCGATAGTACCCTCCACCACACACCATTAGGTGGCTTGCGGAGTATGATGTAGATGTAGATAACATATTAGGAAACAGCTACACGTGCTCATAGTCTTATTTAAAATAATTTCTCTTTTGTGTTATCCCAAGGACTGAACTGGGTGTCCTTGACTTGATTTAACGGATTACTGTTCGCAAAAACAAATGGATCTTAATGTTTTCATAGACTGAGTGACAACGGAGATGCGTAACCTCTTAAAAACACGTAACGATTCAGCGTGCTGCCTAGCAATGACGCAGCTTCTGACTAATTAAATTTGCATTTAATTAAGATTTTTCTAAGTATTTACAAAAACTCCCCATCGCATAAATGTCCCTAACAATCAACATTTAATTTTAAAACTTCATAATTTGTGTTTATGACAGCAAAAAGACCTATCAAAGACAGGATTTGCAAGTAAAAATGTTGGTGCCACTATTTTTGTGATTAGTTTTTTATGAATGTTTTATCTGTAGCACCTATACACCGGGAATAATTTCGAATTTTATTAAAATGAATAAACAAGTGATTCGGCTAGTCAGCTTCAAACAATGTTTTGTGTTATGTGTATACGATGACCTATCTTTCCTCTCTTTGGCAGACATACTGCTAAATTAGTATCTTAAACAAGCCAGTGTATATCTGAAGAAGTTTCTTGCTGAAACACGCAACAAAGAAACGTTACTAGTGGAAATTCGGCATAAGTTCACACAGCAACTAAACAGAAAGAAAAGTACCACCCCAAAACCATAAAATAGACAAAGCGTGCAGGGAGGAAAGGAAGTTAAGTACACTGACAAGAAAAAAATTCGTAACACCCCAAAAACTCGGTGTAGTGTAATGAAATTTCGGGAATACATTTGTGTGGGTAACGAATTTCAGTTATTAACATTGCAAGATGACAGGTTAATTTAAGTGCAATATAAGCCATTGCAAATGTGAATTGCTGATATACTAATAACAAGTTGACTCCAAGCATGCAAACGTGCATGTTTTTGTGTTGTACAGGTGCCGGATGTCAGTTTGTCGGACGGGTTTCATGCCTGTTGCACTCAATATAGGACCGTTAATGCAGTTATCTTTTTAAGAAAGAGGAGGATTTTATTTAAAATTTATTAGATAATCTCAAATCTCAAGCGCTACACTTTAGCTTACATGTAGGAACGTCTTTATAATTATGCGCTGGTGAACTACCGCAGCAAGAAGTATAATTAAAAAAGCGGAGAAAATTATTTTAAATTCTTTATTGACCCTAGACTAACACCTGACTTCTAAAAGTCTTCCACCCGTCCGGCGTCACTAACCAAACAATTTAAATGAAACTGCCAATTTCATGGAGTAATTATTCTATTTAATTTCGTTCAGCGATTTGAAAATTTCACATTAACCAAAATTATTGAACGTAATTCTTTAAATTAAACCACTGTCTCCTGAAGGTAAAATGTTCTACATTCTTTTACAATGTGCGGATACTGCTTCTCGTAGAAATAAACTGCCTAACAGTTCGAATTTTAATCAACAATAACAGCAATACACCTGACATGGCGCAAGCTTCAGATCGTCAGTCCGGGATGAACATGAAGTAATGACTGATGGTTTCGCTTTTGCCACATTCATTTCTGTTCTTCATGAAACAAAGGCTGGTTGTCCATTTAGGGCCTCGTTTTCTTAAGGCAGTGTTACAGTCTCTCCCCTCTCCCCCCCCCCCCCATCGCATCCAAATAGTCTTCTGGTTATCGCATCTCCCGGAACGCGTTGCATGCTGGCGGCTCTACGTCCTTTACCAGCTGGAGTGTGCAAAGAATTTTGACTCACAAATTATTAAAAGAAAATTTCCACCCTTGCCGGCCTTCTCGCTGCACCCAGCAATTGTTTGAGGTTGATTTTCTTCTTTTTTAAATTTTAAATAAATCTTTTACATTTTAAATGAATAGTTCAGATTGAAATAAGAAAACGTATGTAACAGGACCGTTGCAACCAGACGCTTACTAATGTTACAGAGTCTAGATTACCTGATCTTTCGTCTCTATCATTTCTTCCCATCAGGCTTTGTTTCTAGCAGATCACGATATTTATCTCTATTTTCCGCGAGCCTATTGTCATCAGTTTCCATTAATCCATACAAGCACTGTAGCAACCTCTTTGCTTGCTCTCTGAGGCATACTTATCCTTGGGGAGTCAGTTTGCTTCGACCAATAGGAATCGTTCGCGGTTTGCAGTCTATAAAGCCCGGCTTGGTTGAAAAGGAGTTAATGATTTCTGTGCCACACTCGAGTCTGTGTGCTGTTCCGGGTTCGATCGGATGCTTATCGGAGGAGCTGTGTTTGTAGAGACGATTGCCTATGTCTGGTTGAGCGGAATCCGCTCAACAAATTGATCGATAGCATTTCAGTTTTCTTGCTCTGGTGAAGAATATTTATTGTGGCGAGGTTAGGTTGGCACTGTTTGCCGGGCGGAGTGGCCGTGCGGTTCTAGGCGCTACAGTCTGGAACCGAGTGACCGCTCCGGTCGCAGGTTCGAATCCTGCCTCGGGCATGGGATGTGTGTGATGTCCTTAGGTTAGTTAGGTTTAAGTAGTTCTAAGTTCTAGTGGACTGATGACCTCAGAAGTTAAGTCCCAAAGTGCTCAGAGCCATTTGAACCATTGGCACTGTTTGGCTGCGATCACGTCTGGAATAGGAATCAGGGCGTATGTTTGCTTTTAGTAAAATGGAAACTTAAAACTTGCTCATATTTAGTTGAATGGAAGCTTGTTTAGCGTTGTAAATTATTTTTTCATTCATCAAATGCATTACCATCTCATAAAATAAGAAATATTTTTACTTATTGAGGAAACGTGAGATGAGATTTGACGTTCCTATTTCTTGTCGTAAAGCCACATTGTGTACTGGTATGTTTGATTACCCCTGCGCGGATGTAAAATCATTTCCTTCTGTTCAGATGGTACAGATGGTTCTCAGCACTATGGGACTTAACATCTGAGGTCATCAGTCCCCTAGACTTAGAACTACTTAAACCCAACTATCCTAAGGACATCACACACATCCATGCCCGAGGCAGGATTCTAACCTGCGACCGTAGCAGCAGCGCGGTTCTGGACTGAAGCGCCTAGAAGCGCACTGCCACAGCGGCCTGCACTTGTGTTCAGTTACAGTCCAATTGCTTATTAATCCAATTCCTGCCTAGTTGTAACAAAACATATCTCATCGTTCTTTGCATTAAGTCACTAGAGTCTGCCAAGTTACATGGGTGCTATCTTATTGAATCTCGTGGTATCGCTTTACGATCCACAACCGCTGAGGCTGCATCAGAAATCGACCACTGAATTCCGATCTCACACGACACTGATAACAAGGGATTTTCCTTTGCATGCTGCTAGGTCCCAAGTCCAGTGAATGTGAATGAGCGGAAGCTCTTTCGATTCCTGTTGGCAATACATCGTGTGGATAGATTTCACACACGTTACGTTTATGCTACGTAAAAGTGACATGCATCAATTCCTTTTCCAGTCGGATGGTTTACAGATTGCCTACAATGAACTTCAAATGGCTCTGAGCACTATGGGACTTAACATCTATGGTCATCAGTCCCCTAGAACTTAGAACTACTTAAACCTAACTAACCTAACGACATCACACAACACCCAGTCATCACGAGGCAGAGAAAATCCCTGACCCCGCCGGGAATCGAACCCGGGAACCCGGGCGCGGGAAGCGAGAACGCTACCGCACGACCACGAGCTGCGGACGCCTACAATGAACTGACAAAAGTCATGGGACAGCCATATGCTAGTATACAGATGACGACAGTATCGCGTACACAGGGTGTAAAAGGGCAGTGCATTGGTGGAGCTGTCACTCAGGTGATTCATACGAAAATATTTCCGACTTATTGCCGCTAGACGGGAATTAACAGAGTGTTAACGCAGATTTGTAATTGTAGCTAGAGGCAAGGAATATTCCGTTTCAGAAATAGTTTGTGACTTCAATATTCCGAGCTCCACAGTGTCAAGCGCGTGCAGAGAATACCAAATTTGAAACATTATCTCTCACCACGGGTATCGCAGCAGCCGCCGGCTTTCACTTACCGATCGAGAGCAGCGGCGTTTGTGTAGGGTTGTCAGTGCTAACGCACAAGCGACACTACTTAAAATAATCGCAGAAAGCAATGTGGGACGTGCGACAAACGTAGCCTTAGGACAGTGCAGCGAAAGTTGGCGTTGATGGACTATGGCAGTACGACATCGCCTGCAGCGCCTCTCCTGTGCTTGCGACCATATCTATTGGACCGTAGACGACTGGGTAACAATGACCTGTTCAGAGGAGTCCCGATTTCAGTTGGTAAGTGTGGCGCAGCCTCCACGAAGCGATGTTCCTAAGTTATAAACAAGGAACTGTGCAAGCTGGTGGTGGTTCCATAATGGTGGGTTGTCTGCTGCAGCTGACCCGATCAGCAACTGGAAATAGTTATGCTCGGCTATTTTGGGAGCATCTGCAGCCATTCATGGACTTCATGTTCCCAAACAACACTGGATATTTTACCGGTGACAATGCACCATGTCGTCGGCCATTATTGCTCGCGATGGTGTGAAGAACATTCTAGACAATTCGACCTGATGACTGTGTCGCCTGGCCACCAAGAGCTGTTGCAGGACGTTTTGATTCACGGATCCGGTTATATGGCTCCTTCCGTCTATAACGATTTCAAGACTATGACGAGTGGGGCCTGAAGATGGCATCAATGTAATGCCGAAACTGGTAGCACACAGAAGTTCATAAAATAAAATAAATTTCTATAATACATACGGCTGTTGGTAAATTATTATATCAAGAAGTTCATGCCAGCCGTCGTCCCACGATCCATAATGGAACAACGAAGACTTATGGGACTAGTCGAGGGGTCAGTTCGTGCAGAAAATCCTGCGTAACAACACTTTCGCACTTGTGGACGGCTGTAGAGGTAATACGGCTCAGTATTTCTGCAGGGAACGTCGAACGGTTTGTTGAGTCGATACTATGTCGAGTTGCTGCACTACGCAGGACAAAAAGAGGTCCGACACGATATTAGGAGGTGTCCCATGACTTTTGTCACCTCAATGCATATTGTCAGGCGAGAATTACAAAATTATCATTGCCCTGCTAGTCGTCATAAGCAGGAAGCTAACACGTGCCCCGTTTAATTCACTCTCCATTAGGAATCAATGCCCGCTGCGTGATGTTCAGGAGTAAGCTCTCTCTCTCTCTCTCTCTCTCTCTCTCTCTATTCGTTTAGTCGGTTCAGACTCTTCGTGACCCCATGAACCAAATCACGCCACTTTTTCCTGTCTTGCACTTTCTCCCGTAGACCTTCCAGGTTGGAACACATTGCTTCTGTGATGCCATCGATCCATCTCATCCTCTGACGTCCTCTTCTTCTAGTTCCTTCATTAATGTTTTTACCTGCGAGGCATGCCTTCGCATTGTGTGTCCAAAGTAGGTCAGCTTTTGTTTTAACATTAAACCTTCCAGGGAGAAATCTGGTTTTATTTGCTGCAATATTGATCTGTTGGTTCTCTTTGCAGTCCATGGAACTCTAAGAAGTTTCCTCCAACACCACAATTCGAAGGAGTCAATTCTTCGCCGTTCAGCCTTTCTAATGGTCCAGGTCTCACATCCATACATCACAAATGAAAAGACCATAGCCCTCACAATACGGATCTTTGTTGTTAGTGTTATGTCTCTGGACCTTATAACCTTGTCAAGGTTTGACATCGCCTGTCTACCGAGCAACAGGCGTCTCCGGATTTCATGGCTGCAGTCGCCATCAGCAGAGATCTGGGAACCGAGATAACTGAATGTGGTCACTACCTCCATGGTTTCTCCTGCTATATCCCACGAATTGGTAGGTGTAGTTGCCATAATTTTTGTTTTCTTCACATTCAGCATAAGACTGGCCTTTTCACTTTCGTCTTTCACCTTCAGTAAGAGTGTTCTCAATTCTTCTTCACTTTCTGCCAACAGGATCGTATCATCCGCATACCTGAGGTTGTTTACATTTATTCCAGCTATTTTAATTCCTGTTTCTGTGCAGGTCCAGTTTATTTTCCATCGTGCTGAATTTATGAATGTGGATTGTAAGATTTCCAGCTTAATTTTGGTACTCACTGGAAGTGTTGTGAATCTTTCTCTTCGATGTGTCATTTATATTTGCACGTTGGATATTTTTCAAATGAAAGTCTTTAGTAGTCATTTTGATAACCCACAGAGGTTCTGAGTACAAGCAATGTGATCTTTGGTAGTCAGCAGCGTTGTCGTTGGCAATGGCATTCAATGAGAAGTAACCGAGGGAGTCGGCTATTCGTTACATTGCTGAGCGGTCTGAAAGTAACTAAAGTGCGCGTCATATATGTTGGCGGCCGAGTTTAGGTTCGTTCTGCGCATCTGACGTCACAAAACAGTCAGCCAATGAACAGAGAACGACGTTGCCAGATCTCGACTGCAGTGCAGAGCACGGACGAGTGTCTCCAGTTTTAGAAACATTCAGTCTTCAGTCATAAATAAAGTAATAGAATAAAAGCAGTGTCTTGATAGCAGACTTTCTTTTATAGAAAATTTGGAAAAAGCATTCTTTATACCAATTGCTTCATATTCTATTAATTACTTAAACCAAACAAGCAATAAGACTCCTAACTCAGGCGATAGCAAGGAAAGGTGTTTGTATCAATCTCACGAACCGCTTTTTCGCAATAAAGAACAGCGGTAACTGTTTATTTCCTATTGTACTTCGACGAAGCATGAGTAATTCATAGTCATACCAACAGTGTTTGTCAGTATTGTGCGTGACGTGTTAGACTGCTCATGGATTGTTAGAGCCCGACGAGTAACGTTAGCGTAACGGTCAAGGTGTTGGGTTACAAAGCAAAAGGTTATGAGTTTAAACCTTGTGCAATGCATAATATTTTCTTTATTTAAAAACAATATCGAAGTGTCTTACTTCACGAATTTTATTCGTTTGATTGCAGTTTTTTGAAATTTCTAGTGCTTTGTCTCTTCATTAACCCTTTCGGTGCTGCAGACACGTGCTACCCGCATTCTGCGCTGTGCGTGATTTTGTCATCACTGCACTGCTCGCCTGTGCAGACACATAGTGTTCCCACTGCTTTGACGCACTTATCATTCGATTTCACAAAAACTATTTGGCACAAAAATTTGATTTTTACACATCTTCTTGACTGATACCTTCCCCCCATAAATGACTTAATTTTGAAGAGTTTGCAGAGGTAAAAGTCCATAGCGTATACTTTCCGTATGGTCGATTTTAGTTGCCATAATGTTGAGAATCAAATGTGGACAAGACACTTAAATTTAATATAAAATTTACTGTATAACATTATCTCATTTAATTTAAGTACCACATAGGTGTCGTATGTAATATTCCATCTTTCGCGACTGTAATAAAAGTTTCATTTACGCTTGGCGCGTTTGGCTTTATTTTAAAGCACTTCAATCAATAAAAGGTATGGCACATACACAATGGTACTCATGTTCTCTTTCTTGTTTTTGTTCCACAGTCGCAGTTTTACCAATGGTATTGAAATATATTCCTCTTCTGCAACTGTAATAAGCGGCTTATTTAGATCAGACGCGTTTCTCTCTTTTGAAGCATCTTCAGTGGACAGTATTTTGTCTCCTCCATTGCCAAGTCACCTTTCGTAGTTTTGTGCTGCAGTAACACAATATTCAACGTTTGTGTTGGCAGATCAGTGTTTTAGCAAATAAATGATGTTTGTGTGTGTCACACACAAATATTATGTTTGACATAGCTCAGAGCAGTTCACTGATAGACTGTATATTCAAGTCCTAATGTTTTTGTAAGTCCACAGTTTTGTTTAATGTATTTTGTCTACTTCCTTTTGATTGATTGAAGTGCTTTAAAATAAAGCCAAATGTGCCCGGTGTAAATAAAACTTTTGTTACAATCACGAAAGATGGAGTATTTCTCAGTATTACACACACCAATGTGATACTTAAAATAAATGAGATATTGTTATACAGTAAATTTTATATGAAATTTAGGTATCTTGTCCACATTTCATTCTCAACATTGTGGCAACTAAAATCGACCATATGGAAAGTATACTCTATGGACTTATACCTCTGGAAACTCTTCAAAATTTCGTGCACGGTTTACTATATTTAATGCTGCATAATAACTCCGTTGAACATCGAAACAAAATTAAGTCATTTATGGGGAGAAGGTATCAGTCAAGAAGATGTATAAAAATCGAATTTTTGGGCCAAATAGTTTTTGTGGAATCGAGTGATAAAGAGTGTCTAAGCAGTCGGAACACCATGTGTCTGCACAGGCGAGCAGTGCACTGAGAAAATCGCGCACAGCGCGAAATGCACGGAGCGCGTCTTTGTAGCAGCGAAAGAGTTAATGCGGCCTTGGTGGCTTTACTTCATGAACTGCGCGCTCCCCCCTAAACGTAAGCTTGCGAACTATACTATGGCGCTGCTTCTCCTGACGCGTGCGTCGTGTGCAACTGGCAACGCAGCAATCTCCAGCGTCTGGACGGGCATGCGCGAGCCGCCAAGATAAAAGAATTGAACTATAGCAGATCACAGAGATGGAACTGCAAAGGATGTTGCTCTTTGGAAATATGATTCTGTAAAGACTGATTTGAGAAGTTTGGAGAGTTTCAGATACTGTTGTCCCTACATAGCTTGCTCTTGAGTAATTTATGATGATTTTGAAAGGCAAATTTTCGGTGATTTTTTCTTTACTGGTTTGATTTTTAAACAAAGTTACCGGTTCACATAGTTTGCACTCAGAGCGATAGATTAACCAGTCCTTTATATTATATTAACTAATTTCATGGCAGTCATATTTTTATAAGTTGTGATTTTTGTAAAGACGACTGTACTTTTTAGAAAATCAGAGTTTTGCAATAAGGTCTTTGAGTACTATTGTCCTTTCCAATCAATAGCAAGTCGAGTTTCTACCACAGGCTCCTAATGAGAGTATTATTTTCTAATTGTTTCGTTGCGTTGCACTGAGGGGATCACAGTCATTCAGGGTAATGCATTATGTTCCTAGCACAGCTGCTGTTCCATCCATTGCACTAGGAACGGTTTCTTTCTTTTAGCTGGTTTGCTGCTGCGCTGCATTTTTTTTTTATTTTCACCACTTTCGAGCAGCATCTAATTTCTGGTGCCACAAGGAAATGCACAAAGTTAATTAGGGCAAGTTTAACGTTACAGTCAGGATACAGTTAAATCATTTACAATTAAGCATTGCATTTCAAAATTGTTATCAGCTACAGTTTATACAGACAGCCTTGTTCTTACAGTACAGTGTTATATTCGCAAAAAGGCAACAAGGACGATTGACATCGAGGTCACTAGAGAAGGAGCACAAGCTCGGTTTGTTTAAAGGACGGGAAAGGCGATCTGCCGTGCCCTTCCGAGGGGCCCTTCCGGCTTTTGCCGGGAGCGATTTAGAGAAAACATGGGAAACCCGAATCAGTACGGCCGGACACGGATTTGGACCGTCATTACATTCGTGTTTGTGTCATTTAGTCAGTTCGCATACCTGCATAAATTTATAGGGCATTTTCACAGAAGAATTTTGGACATTTATTCCTTCAAAACTCGATTTGTAATTTTGTATAGAATATTTATTCTTTTTAGCTTTGTGTATTGGACGTGCAAGTCACATACTGTGACGTCACACACAACAGCACTGATCATTGCGATTCGTAATACAGAATTTCACAGGATAGCTTATTTATAATACAGTTTTAGGTTTTGTAATTATTTCTGATTTAAGTTAATTACGATTTAGTTACACAGTTTCAGACTGATTTGGTGACTCTTTTATCAGATACCATTTACGTAGGGAGACCACTTGTATTATTCAGGTTAACATTACAGCGCAGGCATACACGAAACTTTACAACAAAAGCACAACAGTTACAACATGTGTGTGTGTGTGACTATTTCTATTCAGCTTGACGAGTCAGACACCCTTCCCAAATTGTTTTTGTGGGAAATGAGAATTATGTATCTTGCATCGCATGAATTTTTGATGGCTTCATTATCACTGTTAGGGGGGGGGGGTAGTCTTTGCTTCTTATTCCCCCCTCCCCTCCCCCTCTCCCAACACAAATATACAGACAGACACACACGATGCTTTGAAGAGTTATGTTGAAAGATGATGCTGTATGAAATTCGACCAGAAGGGTTGGTATACATTTATTTTCCATTATTTGATATTTGAATAGTTCCTGATTATTTATTAATACATAAAGGAATATCTTGCTCGAGAGAAACACAAACCTACAAATTTGTATTTGTTGTTGTTATTTCCATACCGTAAGCAAGATACTGACTTGAGGAATGCGGCTCTTGTTTCCCAAGTTCGCAATACAATACCTCTCGACCATCTCTGTATTTTTAACTTGACAGAATGACTTGAGTATGGTGCACACTTGAGAAGCTATCTCAGGCTTTACGTAAAGAATATGTAGGTGATTCTATTTATTTCGTGATCTAGGTGCATCCAAATGATGGATTTCATTTCCGTTTACTGAAATTCAATTCATAAAAAACTTCGTTTTGAGAGATACCAGGTTGCACTGGGGCCTAAAATATTCCATATACGTCTTTAGGTAGACACTGCTCCCCAGCAACTTCTAGATTTAGAGAGTGAAACAGAAATACATTGAAAACTGCCTTCTGTGTTACTCTCCGTGGCTAAGATACCCCCGAATAGAAGGCAATCACTTGTGCCACTGAGCACGAGAGGTTGCCGCCTCTGTAGGAGCAATGTTTTATAGGGCCTGAAATAGAACTTTTCTGCCCGGCTGCTGATGCATTTGACGCATATGATTCTGAGCAGGGTCATTCTGTTGAGCATCAGTGTATGGTTTACTCGCATAGGTTACCAGGATTCTCAAGTATTTATTGGACACGAAACATATTATAACTGTCGCCCAGTGGCTACGTGAGTTAAGTCCAAACTAATAGTATAATAGTTTGTGGTACATTGCTCAGTCGATCCAAAACCTTTTATGCGTCACTTATCGCCTCTTTCATCTATGACAATGATTTAAAAAATTTAAAATGCCGCTGTTGTTCAGTGTCCACTTATATACTGAATGACTATAAATTTACAGTATATCCAGCAAACAATGCTTCGGCTTTGACATTCAGATGTTATTCGTACTATCTTCTCAGTTTCATTTCAGTCGACCGGTATTGTCAGGCTCTTATCGTATCTTTGCGTCGTTCTTCTTATATCGAGCACTCAGACAACAAGATAAATGAACATGCAGACAATATCTAACGTCCATGATAAGGATGCGTTTTAATCACAAACACTTTCACAGTCGCTTTCATATAATAAGAGTCAGAGGCTTCACAATTTGTTGATTCGGATTAATGTCAGATACCAATTTAAATCATATATTACTTTCCTGTCAGTTGTATCGTAACCGACAAGTCATGAGGTGAGACTATACAACGTGAGACATCAATTTGCCACCAGCATCCTCACTATCCTCATATCACAAAAGCAGAGAGAATAAGAGAATATAATGTTCTTTTCAGGTGATTTCGACTTGAACGTGTAATTGCCTTGTCACGGAGATTTTCAGTTCAGTACCATGGACTGTCTGTCAGGTGGTAGTACGTCTGTGTATTGCGCAACATTTATCTTATGGAAGCCATCGGATAACCAGAACATAATATCACAATATCACTTCACAAAAAATTAGTGTATCTGTACTGTTCCCTACCCTATTTCTTCAACAACAGAAGAAATTCTGTATTATGTTGTCAGTTGCTATAATGCGCTGCTATGTTATGAACAACTATATATATATATATATATATATATATATATATATATATATATATATAAGCCGGTCCCAAGCCCGGTTGTAAAAGGAGGAGGGGGAGGAGTAACACCTCGTAAAAAAACCTTGGTTCACCTGGCCCGGGTGATAGTACCTTGTGAGGGTCCCTTGCCAGGGATACGGCGAAGACCTCAACGGTAGTGAAGACGGAGATGAAGATCATCGGTACGGCGGAACTGTCGGAAGAGGCAAGCATTATCAACAAGATAAAGCATATTGAAAAGCCCAGACACGTCTGTGTGGCAACCACCGGTACTCTGGCCAGCGTCTGTTCACCATGTGAGGTGCGGCTGAACACCAAGCTCCAGGAACTAACAATCCCTGGTTCTAACTACCCAGCATTAGCTGGAACTTAATTACAAGCAGTATGATTCGTACAAGTAAAATTAATACTACCCCAGGTGGCCAATCCACTCGCCCTGTGGCGACAACCAAGCTATCGGATTATGGGGAGCTTGGGCTCGTACGACAGAGAAAGTCGGAGTTCTCTAGTAAACGTCCACGAAAGTCCCATACATTTATTGGCACTTTTAACATTCAGACACTAATTCAGACAGGCAAACTTCATAATCTTACAACAGAACTCAACAAACAGAAAATTCAAATCCTTGCTCTCCAAGAGACCAGATTCACTGATTCGGAAACAATAGACTACAACAATTACCGTATCTTTAAAAGTAAAACAGACAAGAAAATTGGCAAAGGAGCTGCAATATTTGGCATGGCTTTTATTGTAAATAAGGACACCCTTGACTCTGTTATAGACATGAATCAAATCAGTAACAGACTAATGACCATGCGAATCAAGCACACCAACAAAATATATACATTTATTAATGTTCATGCACCTACCAACATTGCCAACAAAAAAGAACCGGAGAAGACAGAAAAATTTTGGGAAAAACTCGAAACTGAAATGTCCAAAATTCCAGAGGAGGATGTAAAAATTCTTCTAGGGGATTTCAACGCGCAAATTGGCAAAGAGAGGAAATATAAAAAAACAGTCGGTAATTACCCTGCACACAAATTCACAAACAAGAACGGCATGAGACTCATCGAGTTATGTCAGCAAAACAACCTAAAAATCGTGACAACATCACTTCGAAAATACCCCAAGAAACAAAAAACATGGAGATCACCAAACCTTCAGCTTGGTGAATTTCAAATAGACCATGTTGCGATCTCCTATGACTTCCAGAAAGAAATACACGACGTTCAAGTCCGCAGAGGGGCAAATATAGATTCTGACCACTACCTTACCAGAGTTAAAATTAAATTCACTCCAAAAAGGAAACGCCAAAGGAAATCACCACTAATTCCCAAATTTGACTTGAAAAATATCAAGGAATCAGAAATTACAGAAGCATGGGATAAACAACCAACAAACAACTGGAAAGATTTCCGAACGAAAATTATACAGAAAGCAAGAGATTTGATTCCGTTAAAGAAAATATCCAAGCATCCATGGTGGAATTCGAATTGTGATAACGCATTAGAAGAGAGACAACAAGCCTTTTTAAATTACAATTGTGACAAATCAGAAACCACACAACAAACATTTTTCAAAGTGAGAAAACAAACAGCTAAAATACTTAGACAAACTAAAAGAAAATACCTTAATGAACAGCTAAACACAATTGAAGAAAACTTTAAGAACCACAACACTCAAGATTTTTATAAAATATTCGCAAATCAAGTCAAAGGATACACTCCACAAAATCTCTGCTTCCGGAAACAGAATGGAAAATTGGCACTAACTAACAAAGAAAATTGCCAAGAACTAGCTAAATATTTCTCACAACTCCTAAATTGCCCACAACCAAGTACAAGATTCCCCAGATTACAACCAGAACACACGAATGAGGCTTCACTACCACCATCTCAAGAAGAAATTTATAGTCACATTAGAAAACTCAAAAATAATAAATCATCGGGAGAAGATGGAATTGTAGCTGAACTACTGAAAAACCTTGGTCCAAATTCGTTAAAAGAGATCACTAGCATCATCCAAGAAATTTGGCAGACAGAGAATATCCCAGAGGAGTGGAAGTGTGCACTAATTCACCCATTGCACAAAAAGGGAGAGAGATCAGACGTAAACAACTACAGAGGCATTTCACTTTTACCAGTTACCTACAAAATTCTATCTGCATGTCTCCTAAAGAGGGCACAAGAACAACTAGAACATACAATTTCAGACTACCAAGCAGGCTTTCGTCCTAATAGATCATGCCCGGAACAGATATTCAACCTTAAAACTATTTTAAAGATTAAAGCAATCAGGTCAAAACCAATAATCTGCACATTCGTTGATTTCAAAAAGGCATACGATTCCATAGACAGACAGTCTCTATGTCACATTCTCGAAGAACGAGGCCTAGACACTAAAACCCGAAAACTAATTGAACAAACACTAACAGAAACCAAATCAAAAATTAAATTCAGAGGGGAAATTTCGGAACCATTCTCAATTAAAACAGGAGTAAGACAAGGAGATGGGATCTCACCACTATTATTCAATATAGTTTTGGACAAAGTTATGAAAGAGTGGGAAGTAACACTAAGGAAACAAAGCTTTTGGAAGCCAATTGAACTAGGAAGAGGTAAAGGAAAATTGAACATCCCTTATTTAGCGTTTGCAGATGACTTGGCAATTATAACTGACAGTGAAGAAACAGCAGTAAAACAAATTGAGACACTTAAAGAATGTGCTGAGAAGGTTGGCCTGCAAATCTCCTTTGAGAAGACAGAATTCATCTGCTCAAAATTAGATATTTCGAAACTAAAAACAAAGTATGGTGAAATAACTAGAGTCAAGCACTTTAAGTATCTCGGTGAAGTTATTGAACCAACAGGACTTGAGAAAATAGCACAAAAAAACCGAT
This sequence comes from Schistocerca piceifrons, assembly GCF_021461385.2. Taxonomy (NCBI): domain Eukaryota; kingdom Metazoa; phylum Arthropoda; class Insecta; order Orthoptera; family Acrididae; genus Schistocerca; species Schistocerca piceifrons. Next base: position 321,076,735 of record NC_060145.1, on the reverse strand, counting down.
TACAGAAAATCAAGAAAGTATTCGGACTTATTCAAAATATATATAACAAGAAATGTCTATCAAAAGGCACTAAAATCAGACACTACAACACAGTCATCAAACCAACAGTCACATATGCAAGTGAAACACTCTCCCTGAATAGAAAATTAGATTTACACGAAATTAAGAAAGTAGAGAGAAAAATTATTAGAAAAATCCTAGGACCACGATACACACAAGATGGATACAGGCTGCAGACTACCGAGACAACCGAAAAAATATCAAACATCGAGGCAGATATCAGGAAGAGGCGGATGAAGTTTTATGGACATATAGACAGATTACCTGGAAACAGGTTAACTAAACGTCTATTGGACTATATGACATCACTTAAGGCAACAATACCCTGGGTAACTGAAGTTAAGAAGGATTTGAAAAAGGCAAAAATTGACATAACAAACACATCAGACCGGGATACATTCAGAAGAAAAATCGACAAGTGGAAGTTTACTCCAGAGACGGAATCTAAACCTTTCCGACCAAAGTGGACCGAAGAAAGGAAGAAGGCCTTTGGGGAGGCAATGAAGAAATACTGGGGAAATAAGAAGAACATTAAGAAATGTTAATCACCTGCTTATCGTTCTCCCATGGGGACATTCGCTAATAATAATAATAATAATAATATATATATATACTCCTGGAAATTGAAATAAGAACACCGTGAATTCATTGTCCCAGGAAGGGGAAACTTTATTGACACATTCCTGGGGTCAGATACATCACATGATCACACTGACAGAACCACAGGCACATAGACACAGGCAACAGAGCATGCACAATGTCGGCACTAGTACAGTGTATAATCCACCTTTTGCAGCAATGCAGGCTGCTATTCTCCCATGGAGACGATCGTAGAGATGCTGGATGTAGTCCTGTGGAACGACTTGCCATGCCATTTCCACCTGGCGCCTCAGTTGGACCAGCGTTCGTGCTGGACGTGCAGACCGCGTGAGACGACGCTTCATCCAGTCCCAAACATGCTCAATGGGGGACAGATCCGGAGATCTTGCTGGCCAGGGTAGTTGACTTACACCTTCTAGAGCACATTGGGTGGCACGGGATACATGCGGACGTGCATTGTCCTGTTGGAACAGCAAGTTCCCTTGCCGGTCTAGGAATGGTAGAACGGTGGGTTCGATGACGGTTTGGATGTACCGTGCACTATTCAGTGTCCCCTCGACGATCACCAGTGGTGTACGGCCAGTGTAGGAGATCGCTCCCCACACCATGATGCCGGGTGTTGGCCCTGTGTGCCTCGGTCGTATGCAGTCCTGATTGTGGCGCTCACCTGCACGGCGCCAAACACGCATACGACCATCATTGGCACCAAGGCAGAAGCGACTCTCATCGCTGAAGACGACACGTCTCCATTCGTCCCTCCATTCACGCCTGTCGCGACACCACTGGAGGCGGGCTGCACGATGTTGGGGCGTGAGCGGAAGACGGCCTAACGGTGTGCGGGACCGTAGCCCAGCTTCATGGAGACGGTTGCGAATGGTCCTCGCCGATACCCCAGGAGCAACAGTGTCCCTAATTTGCTGGGAAGTGGCGGTGCGGTCCCCTACGGCACTGCGTAGGATCCTACGGTCTTGGCGTGCATCTGTGCGTCGCTGCGGTCCGGTCCCAGGTCGACGGGCACGTGCACCTTCCGCCGACCACTGGCGACAACATCGATGTACTGTGGAGACCTCACGCCCCACGTGTTGAGCAATTCGGCGGTACGTCCACCCGGCCTCCCGCATGCCCACTATACGCCCTCGCTCAAAGTCCGTCAACTGCACATACGGTTCACGTCCACGCTGTCGCGGCATGCTACCAGTGTTAAAGACTGCGATGGAGCTCCGTATGCCACGGCAAACTGGCTGACACTGACGGCGGCGGTGCACAAATGCTGCGCAGCTAGCGCCATTCGACGGCCAACACCGCGGTTCCTGGTGTGTCCGCTGTGCCGTGCGCGTGATCATTGCTTGTACAGCCCTCTCGCAGTGTCCGGAGCAAGTATGTTGGGTCTGACCCACCGGTGTCAATGTGTTCTTTTTTCCATTTCCAGGAGTGTATATATATATATTCATCGTATTTACCACTTACGTAACATAGGGATAAAGGCTTTTTATGTACGCCGAACTGCAGTAAAAGAAACAAAATTGTTGCAAGGTTTCAACAACTATCTTGGTTATAACATACTGGAAGTGGCATACAAGCTTGAAAAATCAGAGCAGAAACTATCATGATTTTCACTAGAGTGAGGAAAAGGAGGAAGGAAGAGCCAAGGAAGCTTTACAGTCAGTTGGCATTATCATACTACAACATCTAAAAAGCATTAAGATGCGTTTCGGGACCAACTGGAAGGACTATTTAAAGTACCGTACCAGCTTAGACGCAGACACTACGCTAAAATTGCACCTGCTGTGCACGTTGCTGCTGGTACAAGTGTTCGTATACGAGCTACATAGTGACACTTCTCTGGCAACGGTTTACTATTAACACTGTCATTGATGTTTCACACATGGCAATAACAGATTTTCTTTTGATTTAAGGAATTTCTTTCTCATTTCCATGTCAACAAATAGTGCCCTTTTATTGTAGAAAGATGTATTCGCGGATAGCAATCTACTACTGAACTTTCTTCGGGTATCCTCTCTAAGCTCGTTGTATTCCTTCTGCTACCCTTGATCACCTTCATCTTTGCTTGTACCTAAGTCATTCCCCGCCAAGTGTAATGTCTTTTCGTTCCAACAAATCTTCTATCCATTAATCAGAGGGGCTGTCATTTACGAACCTTAGAGCTGGTAATTGTTCCCATTAACTTTGATTCATCTTTCTAAATTAGGTTTCACACTTGTATTTTTCTTTGATGATTAAGCTGACAAACAATGATAAGCTGAAACACTTGCTTACAACAACCTTCTTGATAAAAATTTGTTTTGAGATCTTCCACAGTTAATACTGCCCTTTTGGTGTTTTAGATGCTCTCTCTGTAGACGACTTATTTTGCATTTATCTTTCAATTAATTTCGTGTTCACAGGGTTTCCTGTCATGCAGTTTCTGCTTTCCATCACTCCTTTCCTAACTTTAGGAAATTTCTACATCTGCATCTACATCTGTATAGATACTCTCCAAGAGACAGTACGGTGTGTGGCTGAGGGTACAGTGACCCACTACTAGTCATTTCCTTCCCACTTCCAACCCACTGCTAGAAAAAATAATACCAGCAGCCGTAATTCTTCCTAAAAAATTATTATTTAAGCAAACAGTTTCGATGCTTCATTAGCATCTTCAAGCCCTTGTACATCAGTGTTTGCCCAGTAAGCAATTATCCATGATATTAAAACGTGAAAGTAAAGTCAATAAAACATTTTTAAAATATATACAACATATACATGAACAAATATATAGTTATATAAGCAAACGATCTATAATAATGTAACCATATAATCAGATACTATTAGTAGTAGTAGTAGTAGTAGGCTTCTAAGGGAATCGAAGCTCCCGTGTCGATCTCACACGACTCCTGCAGATGCTCCTGTCTTTTGATGCCTCTTGCCACTTATTTATTCCCAATCTTTCGCATATGCAATCGATTTCATTGCACCAAGTACTCCTGGGTCTCCCCATTGGTCTTTTGCCATATGGATTCTCCCTGAATATTCTTAACACAATTTGATCTTCTTTCATTCTCATCACCTGTCCAGCCCATTGCAGTCGTCTAGCATTTATTATGTTTACTAGCGTTGGTTGTTGTGATGGCTCGTGGATTTCTATGTTGTGTCTACTCTCTCAGCATTGTGATTATTTGTCATAATATGGACCAAAGGTTTTTCTATAAGCTTTATTCTCAAATACTTGTAAATGGTGGTGTTCTGTTATCTTTAGGCTCCATGTTTGTGCCCCACAGATTAGAACTGGTCTGATGATTGTATTATATACCTTTATTTTAGTTTTCCTAGTCGGCAGTTTGGACCCTAAGAGATTTTGTATTGCATAATAGACTCGGTTAGAATTTTGCAGTCTCGCTTTTATTTCTACCTGTCTCTGATTTCGTTCATCTATCACTGATCCCAGAAATGTGAACTGTTCAACACGCTCGAATTTGTGTTCACCAACTATTAGATGTGATTGGTTTCCATTGATCTCTACACCTTTGAACTATCATGTATTTCGTTTTCTCGCATTTACTTTCCGGTCAAGACTTGATGCTTCTGTTCAAGCTCCAGAAATAATTACCTAATCTCCATTCCACTGTTTACAATGAGCACTATGTCATCTGCGTATGCTAAGACGTTAATTTTGCTTTCTTAGAGGATCCCAGAAGGTTCCAGATTGAGTTTCCTCACACCTCTTCCTAAAGCTATATTGAAGAGAAGAATGAGACAAAGCATGTCCTTGTCTTAAGCCAGTTTTATTTTTAAAATGGTCAGACTTTAATACATTTAGTAAAACCCCGCTTTGATTTTCATCCATGTATACTTTGCAGAGATTTCTCAATTTAATTGGAAAATCAAATTCAGTCATTACATTCCACAAGCTTTGTCTTTGGGTGGAGTCATAAGCTTTCATGAAATCGATGAACAGATAATGTATTTTTTATTTATATTCCCAAACTTTTTCATTTGTAGATTTGAATGCAAATACACTCCTGGAAATGGAAAAAAGAACACATTGACACCGGTGGGTCAGACCCACCATACTTGCTCCGGACACTGCGAGAGGGCTGTACAAGCAATGATCACACGCACGGCACAGCGGACACACCAGGAACCGCGGTGTTGGCCGTCGAATGGCGCTAGCTGCGCAGCATTTGTGCACCGCCGCCGTCAGTGTCAGCCAGTTTGCCGTGGCATACGGAGCTCCATCGCAGTCTTTAACACTGGTAGCATGCCGCGACACCGTGGACGTGAACCGTGCGTGCAGTTGACGGACTTTGAGCGAGGGCGTATAGTGGGCATGCGGGAGGTCGGGTGGACGTACCGCCGAATTGCTCAACACGTGGGGCGTGAGGTCTCCACAGTACATCGATGTTGTCGCCAGTGGTCGGCGGAAGGTGCACGTGCCCGTCGACCTGGGACCGGACCGCAGCGACGCACGGATGCACGCCAAGACCGTAGGATCCTACGCAGTGCCGTAGGGGACCGCACCGCCACTTCCCAGCAAATTAGGGACACTGTTGCTCCTGGGGTATCGGCGAGGACCATTCGCAACCGTCTCCATGAAGCTGGGCTACGGTCCCGCACACCGTTAGGCCGTCTTCCGTTCACGCCCCAACATCGTGCAGCCCGCCTCCAGTGGTGTCGCGACAGGCGTGAATGGAGGGACGAATGGAGACGTGTCGTCTTCAGCGATGAGAGTCGCTTCTGCCTTGGTGCCAATGATGGTCGTATGCGTGTTTGGCGCCGTGCAGGTGAGCGCCACAATCAGGACTGCATACAACCGAGGCACACAGGGCCAACACCCGGCATCATGGTGTGGGGAGCGATCTCCTACACTGGCCGTACACCACTGGTGATCGTCGAGGGGACACTGAATAGTGCACGGTACATCCAAACCGTCATCGAACCCATCGTTCTACCATTCCTAGACCGGCAAGGGAACTTGCTGTTCCAACAGGACAATGCACGTCCGCATGTATCCCGTGCCACCCAACGTGCTCTAGAAGGTGTAAGTCAACTACCCTGGCCAGCAAGATCTCCGGATCTGTCCCCCATTGAGCATGTTTGGGACTGGATGAAGCGTCGTCTCACGCGGTCTGCACGTCCAGCACGAACGCTGCTCCAACTGAGGCGCCAGGTGGAAATGGCATGGCAAGCCGTTCCACAGGACTACATCCAGCAACTCTACGATCCTCTCCATGGGAGAATAGCAGCCTGCATTGCTGCGAAAGGTGGATATACACTGTACTAGTGCCGACATTGTGCATGCTCTGTTGCCTGTGTCTATGTGCCTGTGGTTCTCTCATTGTGATCATGTGATGTATCTGACCCCAGGAATGTGTCAATAAAGTTTCCCCTTCCTGGGACAATGAATTCACGGTGTTCTTATTTCAATTTCCAGGAGTGTATGTTGTCAGTGGTAGATCTGTTTTTGCGGAAGCCATTTTGATAGTCTCCAGTTATATTTTCTGCATATGGATTTAAGCGGCATAGCAATAAACAAGATATTATATCCTGTATGGACTAACGATATTCCTCTATGGTTTCTGAGATCTTCCCTGTCACGTTTTTTATGTATAGGGACTATTAATGATTCTCTCCACTCTGTTGGAATGTTCTCAGTTTGCCAGATTATCTGTATAGATGACATAAATGTATGCGGATTGCTTCTCCTCCATATTTTAGTATCTCAGCTGGGGTGCTGTCACTGCCAGTTGCTTTACCATTTTTTTGGTGTTTGATACTCTACCACCGCCTCATATGTAGGATGAATTTCCTCACAGTTGTGACTGTTGCTGGAACTAGTAATTGGTGCTTCTGGATCAGAACAATTCAGTAGGTTGTCAAAATACTCCTTGATGATGATGTTTAATACTCTACCACCGCCTCATATGTAGGATCAATTTCCTCACAGTTGTGACTGTTGCTGGAACTAGTAATTGGTGCTTCTGGATCAGAACAATTCAGTAGGTTGTCAAAATACTCCTTGCTTGTCGCTAAAATTTTTCTTGCTTCAGTCATCATATTGCCATTTACATCCTTCATCTCCTTGGTTTTGTAATTAAAACCTTTTCTAATTTTGATGATTAGAGACACTGGTTAGTATTAATAAAACAATGTAAGAGAGGTAACACACAAAATCAATCGTATGAAATGCCAACAATAAGTTATACATTTTAGTAAAGAGGTAAACATGTTAGTGTACTGGTCCTAGTGTAATGATTCATCACAAAATTAGACATGAAAATTAAAAAAAAGAACTTACAGAGTCTCTAAATAATGCACTTCGTTTAGTTATAAAATTTCAAACCCTTTGATAACTTGTATGTTAAACAGGTATCTATACAGATGAAAACAACGCATAGTTCTAAAAGGAAAGAGTTTTATAATTTAATGTAATGTATAAAGTGAGCCAATTTGAAGTATAATGTGGTACGAGCTGTGTGACTATCTTATATAGATAACAATGCGTGAAAATATCTCAAAACGTAGCTCTATTGCAAAAGAATATGTTCCACTTGACAAAAACCAACAGTCATCAGTTATTGTGTTGGAGAGAGCAGACACCTCCAGTCTATTGATTGCTTTCTTGGTGACTTAGGTTCCTTTGTAGCTATATTTCCCTCATGTTTCAGTAAGTTTCATATAATGACACTTAACATAAGTGTCAGCGTTTGATTGTGTATACGCATATCACACTGTAACTGACAAATTTTTGATGTATACTTTTTCTGCTTCATACAACGTTTAAGCCTTGGTTTTTCTTCCCCTAATACGTAGTAGTACCATAATATTTTGAAGTACCTATTATTAGGACACCCTCAAGACATACCTATTCACTATGCGATGACATATTAAACTTTGTAGACTTTTAAGGTATTACTCTTCACTTCGCCATTATTCGCTCTCCCTCACACAATAGTTAACGTTGATATGCAGCAGGATTTTAGAACACATATTGTGTTCGAACATTATGAATTACCTGGAAGGAAACGGTCGAATGACACACAGTCAACATAAGTTTAGAAAACATCGTTTCTGTGAAACGCAACTGGCTCTTTATTCACATGAAGTGCTGAGTGCTATTGACAAGGGATTTCAGATCGATTCCGTATTCCTGGATTTCAGGAAGGCTTTTGACACTGTATCACACAAGCGACTCGTAGTGAAATTGCGTGATTATGGACTATCGTCTCAGTTATGTGACTGGATTTGCGATTTCCTGTCAGAGAGGTTACAGTTCGTAGTAATTATAGGCCCTTTGCTGTTCCTTATCTATATAAACGATTTGGGAGACAATCTGAGCAGCCGCCTTCGGTTGTTTGCAGATGACGCTGTTGGTTATCGACTAATAAAGTCATCAGAAGATCAAAACAAACTGAAAAACGATTTAGAAAAAATATCTGAATGGTGCGAAAAGTGGCAGCTGACCCTAAATAACGAAAAGTATGAGGTCATCCAAATGAGTGCTAAAAGGAACTCGTTAAACTCCGTTACACGGCAAATCAGTCTAATCTAAAAGCTGTAAATTCAATTAATATCTAGGTATTACAATTACGAACAACTTTTTTTTCTTTTCTTTTTTTTTTTTTTTTTGTAGCACTTGCAACCTACGTCCTCAATTATTTGCTTGACATATTCCAATCTCTGTCTTCCTCTACAGTTTTTGCCCTCTACAGCTCCCTCTAGTACCATGGAAGTCATTCCCCCATGTCTTAGCAGATGTCCTATCATCCTGTCCCTTCTCCTTATCAGTGTTTTCCACATATTCCTTTCCTCTCCGATTCTGCGTAGAACCTCCTCATTCCTTATCTTATCAGTCCACCTAATTTTCGACTTTCGTCTATAGCAACACATCTCGAATGCTTCGATTCTCTTCTGTTCCGGTTTTCCCACAGTCCATGTTTCACTACCATACAATGCTGTACTCCAGACGTACATCCTCAGAAATTTCTTCCTCAAATTAAGGCCGGTATTTGATATTAGTAGACTTCTCTTGGCCAGAAATGCCTTTTTTGCCATAGCGAGTCTGCTTTTGATGTCCACCTTGCTCCGTCCGTCATTGGTTATTTTACTGCCTAGGTAGCAGAATTCCTTAACTTCATTGACTTCGTCACCATCAATCCTGATGTTAAGTTTCTCGCTGTTCTCATTTCTACTACTTCTCATTACCTTCGTTTTTCTCCGACTTACTCTCAAACCATACTGTGTACTCATTAGACTGTTCATTCCGTTCAGCAGGTCATTTAATTCTTCTTCACTTTCACTCATGATAGCAATGTCATCAGCGAATCGTATCATTGATAACCTTTCACCTTGTATTTTAATTCCACTCCTGAACCTTTCTTTTATTTCCATCATTGCTTCCTCGATGTACAGATTGAAGAGTAGGGGCGAAAGGCTACAACCTTGTCTTACACCCTTCTTAATACGAGCACTTCTTTCTTGGTCGTCCACTCTTGGTTGTTGTACGTATTGCATATGACCCGTCTCTCCCTACAGGTTACCCCTACTTTTTTCAGAATCTCGAACAACTTGTACCATTTTATATTGTCGAACGCTTTTTCCAGGTCGACAAATCCTATGAAAGTGTTGATTTTTCTTTAGCCTTGCTTCCATTATTAGCCGTAACGTCAGAATTGCCTCTCTCGTCCCTTTACTTTTCCTAAAGCCAAACTGATCGTCACCTAGCGCATTCTCAATTTTCTTTTCCATTCTTCTGTATATTATTCTTGTAAGCAGCTTCGATGCATGAGCTGTTAATCTGATCGTGCGATAATTCTCGCACTTGTCAGCTCTTGCCGTCTTCGGAATTGTGTGGATGATGCTTTTCCGAAAGTCAGATGGTATGTCGCCAGACTCACACATTCTACACACCAACGTGAATAGTCGTTTTGTTGCCACTTCCCCCAATGATTTTAGAAATTCTGATGGAATGTTATCTATCCCTTCTGCCTTATTTGACCGTAAGTCCTCCAAAGCTCTTTTAAATTCCGATTCTAATACTGGCTCCTCTATCTCTTCTAAATCGACTCCTGTTTCTTCATCTATCACATCAGACAAATCTTCACTCTCATAGAGGCTTTCGATGTATTCTTTCCACCTATCTGCTCTCTCCTCTGCATTTAACAGTGGAATTCCCGTTGCACTCTTAATGTTACCACCGTTGCTTTTAATGTCACCAAAGGTTGTTATGAGTTTCCTGTATGCTGAATCTGTCCTTCCGACAATCATACCTTTTTCGATGTCTTCACATTTTTCCTGCAGCCATTTCGTCTTAGCTTCCCTTAAATTGGAAAAAAAACACATAGAAAATGTTGTGGGGAAGGCTAACCATAGACTGCGTTTTATCGGCAGGACATTTAGAAAATGTTACAGACGTACTAAGGAGTCTGCCTACACTACGCTTGTCCGTCCTCTTTCAGAATGCTGCTGCGCGGTGTGGGATCCTTACCAGATAGAACTGACGGAGTTCATCGAAAAAGTTCAAAGAAAGACAGCACGTTTTGTATTATCGCTAAATACGGGAGAGAGTGTCACAGAAATGATACAGGATTTGGGCTGGACATCATTAAAAGAAAGGCGTTTTTCGTTGCAACGGAATCTTCTCACGAAATTCCAATCACCAACTTTCTCCTCCGAAAGCGAAAATATTTTGTTGAGACCGACCTACATAGGGGGAACGATCACCACGACAAAATAAGGGAAATCAGATCTCGTACGGAAAGATAGAGGTGTTCATTCTTTCCGCGCGCTATACGAGACTGGAATAATAGAGAATTGTGAAGGTGGTTCGATGAACCCTCTGCCAGGAACTTAAATCTGATGTGCAGAGTATACATGGTATCCATGTAGATGTAGATGTAGATAGTTGATAATTGCTGGGTTCTTTGTCAAGTGGGATATATTCTTTTATGAGAGACCTACGTCTTGAGATATTTTCACCACCTGTATTACAGTTTTTACCACATTATACTTTAAGTTGGCGGACTTCGTAGATTATATTAAATTATACAGTTTGGTTCCCTTTTAGAACTATGAGTTGTTTTAATTTTTTCAGATTTCTGCTTAATTTACAAGTTACCAATTGATACAATGTTTAATAATAAAAAAGTTTTACTCTTTGCTACATCTTTATGTTTTTTGTTACTTTTGTGTCCAATTTTGTAGTGAATTATATTATAGTTACCTCTTCACTTGTTACTATTTCATGTAGTTGATTTTGTATATTGCCTCCTTCACTTTTTATTATAATGCTCTTATATCGATTCACTAATACCAAACAGTATCTGATTGTATATTTATATTACTATAGGTCGTTTGCACATCTAATTCTATATACCTGTTCATCTTTAAACAACTTTTGATTGACATTAAATTTCGTTATAATATCATGGACAATTGTATACCAGTCTTAAACTATATTGTGATTTGTTGATTTCTGATGTTGAGGGGCCTGAAGATTAGGTTAATAAGGCGTCGGAACTGGTTTTTTGGGAAGTATTACTGCTCTTGGTATACTTTTTCAAAGAGTTATTGATCATTTGCAGTCCCACATCACCATTTATATGATGGATCTACAAAACGTCCAAACCGGAATGGAGAGATTTTCAAATACATGTGGTCTTATTAGCATGTCAGTGTTTCATCTGCCAGCCCGGTCGCTGTTACCGAGAGAAATGTTATCGCAGTGCAGTGACATTTTTCTTCAGAACGTTGACACTACTACGTTAGCTCGCCTGAATCTTTTTCACCCTGTCCCGCGTAACGTTCACCGATGGGAGACGTTCCTCACATTAGTAGCGTGTCTTCTGTTACAGGCTACTTGATAAAGAAATTCAAACACCCATAAGACAAGATTGCATCTTAATGTAACTTCGTACACGTGCACAACATCAGCGAGTATGTAAATAATGTAGAGTTCCAATCTTCTATGAAATGTAGAACGGACGTCGGAGTGAATTAGTGTTGTTCCTGTTTAATGGGTTGTTCTCAGGCCTGGCAGGGTATGTAATGGGCATGAACAGGGTCAGATGTTTAACGGTTACTGTGAAGGACATGGAGATGCCAAGTACTCGTGTGCAACAGCTTAATCAGCATCTGACAGGATTTGAAAAGGGTCATATTGTGGGACACCATATGGCTAGCTGGTCGATTAGCGCATTATCCAGCAGTATCACTCGTAGCGTGGTGTGAGGATCCATTGGGTATGACAGGTCACAGCTGGTAGTGGTTGAGGGAACTGTGATGGCAAAACGGTATGTTAAAGACATCCTGCGCTCTCGTGCGTTGTTGTTGTTGTTGTTGTGGTCTTCAGTCCTGAGACTGGTTTGATGCAGCTCTCCATGCTACTCTATCCTGTGATAGCTTTTTCATCTCCCAGTACCTACTGCAACCTACATCTTTCTGAATCTGCTTAGTGTATTCATCTCTTGGTCTCCCTCTACGATTTTTACCCTCCACGCTGCCCTCCAATACGAAATTGGTGATCCCTTAATGCCTCAGAACATGTCCTACCAACCGATCCCTTCTTCTGGTCAAGTTGTGCCACAAACTTCTCTTCTCCCCAATCCTATTCAATACTTCCTCATTAGTTATGTGATCTACCCATCTAATCTTCAGCACTCTTCTGTAGCACCACATTTCGAAAGCTTCTATTCTCTTCTTGTCCAAACTATTTATCGTCCATGTTTCACTTCCATACATGGCTACACTCCATACGAATACTTTCAGAAATGACTTCCTGACACTTAAATCAATACTGGATGTCAACAAATTTCTCTTCTTCAGAAACGCTTTCCTTGCCATTGCCAGCCTACATTTTATATCCTCTCTACTTCGACCATCATGTTATTTTGCTCCCCAAATAGCAAAACTCCTTTACTACTTTAAGTGTCTCATTTCCTAATCTAATTCCCTCAGCATCACCCGACTTAATTCGACTACATTCCATTATCCTTGTTTTGCTTTTGTTGATGTTCATCCTATATCCTCCTTTCAAGACACTGTCCATTCCATTCAACTGCTCTTCCAAGTCCTTTGCTGTCTCTGACAGAATTACAATGTCATCGGCTAACCTCAAAGTTTTTATTTCTTCTCCACGCATTTTAATACCTACTCCGAATTTTTCTTCTGTTTCCTTTACTGCTTGCTCAATATACAGATTGAACAACATCAGGGAGAGGCTACAACCCTGTCTTACTCCCTTCCCAACCACTGCTTCCCTTTCATGTCCGTCGACTCTTATAACTGCCATCTGGTTTCTGTACAAATTGTAAAAAGCCTTTCGCTCCCTGTATTTTACCCCTGCCACCTTTAGAATTTGATAGAGAGTATTCCAGTCAACATTGTCAAAAGCTTTCTCTAAGTCTACAAATGCTAGAAACGTAGGTTTGCCTTTCCTTAATCTTTCTTCTAAGATAAGTCGTAAGGTCAGTATTGCCTCACGTGTTCCAGTGTTTCTACGGAATCCAAACTGATCTTCCCCGAGGTTGGCTTCTATTAGTTTTTCCATTCGTCTGTAAAGAATTCGTGTTAGTTTTTTGCAGCTGTGACTTATTAAACTGATAGTTCGGTAATTTTCACATCTGTCAACACCTGCTTTCTTTGGGATTGGAATTATTATATTCTTCTTGAAGTCTGAGGGTATTTCGCCTGTTTCATACATCTTGCTCACCAGATGGTAGAGTTTTGTCAGGACTGGCTCTCCCAAGGCCGTCAGTAGTTCCAATGGAATATTGTCTACTCCGGGGGCCTTGCTTCGACTCAGGCCTTTCAGTGCTCTGTCAAACTCTTCACGCAGTATGATATCTCCCATTTCATCTTCATCTACATCCTCTTCCATTTCCATAATATTGTCCTCAAGTACATCGCCCTCTATATACTCCTTCCACCTTTCTGCTTTCCCTTCTTTGCTTAGAACTGGGTTTCCATCTGAGCTCTTGATATTCGTACAAGTCGTTCTCTTATCTCCAAAGGTCTCTTTAATTTTCCTGTAGGCAGTATCTATCTTACCCCTAGTGAGATAGGCCTCTACATCCTCACATTTGTCCTCTAGCCATCCCTGCTTAGCCATTTTGCACTTCCTGTTGATCTCATTTTTGAGACGTTTGTATTCCTTTTTGCCTGCTTGACTTACTGCATTTTTATATTTTCTCCTTTCATCAATTAAATTCAATATTTCTTCTGTTAGCCAAGGATTTCTACGAGCCCTCGTCTATTTACTTACTTGATCCTCAGCTGCCTTCACTACTTCATCCCTCAAAGCTACCCATTCTTCTTCCACTGTATTTATTTCCCCCATTCCTGTCAATTGGTCCCTTATGCTCTCCCTGAATCTCTGTACAGCCTCTGGTTCTTTTAGTTTATCCAGGCCCCATCTCCTTAAATTCCCACCTTTTTGCAGTTTCTTCAGTTTTAATCTACAGGTCATAACCAATAGATTGTGGTCAGAGTCCACATCTGCCCCAGGAAATGTCTTACAATTTAAAACCTGGTTCCTAAATCTCTGTCTTACCATTATATAATCTATCTGATACCTTTTAGTATCTCCAGGGTTCTTCCATGTATACAACCTTCTTTCATGATTCTTAAACCAAGTGTTAGTTATGATTATGTTGTGCTCTGTGCAAATTTCTACCAGGCGGCTTCCGCTTTCATTTCTTACCCCCAACCCACATTCACCTACTACGTTTCCTTCTCTCCCTTTTCCTATACTCGAATTACAGTCACCCATGACTATTAAATTTTCGTCTCCCTTCACAATCTGAATAATTTCTTTTATTTCATCATACATTTCTTCAATTTCTTCGTCATCTGCAGAGCTAGTTGGCATATAAACTTGTACTACTGTAGTAGGTGTGGGCTTCGTATCTATCTTGGCCACAATGATGCGTTCACTATGCTGTTTGTAGTAGCTTACCCGCATTCCTATTTTCCTATTCATTATTAAACCTACTCCTGCATTACCCCTATTTGATTTTGTGTTTATAACCCTGTAGTCACCTGACCAGAAGTCTTGTTCCTCCTGCCACCGAACTTCACTAATTCCCACTATATCTAACTTCAACCTATCCATTTCCCTTTTTAAATTTTCTAACCTGCCTGCCCGATGGAGGGATGTGACATTCCACGCTCCGATCCGTAGAATGCCAGTTTTCTTTCTCCTGATAACGACATCCTCTTGAGTAGTCCCCGCCCGGAGATCCGAATGGGGGACTATTTTACCTCCGGAATATTTTACCCAAGAGGACGCCATCATCATGTAATCATACAGTAAAGCTGCATGCCCTCGGGAAAAAGTACGGCTGTAGTTTCCCCTTGCTTTCAGCCGTTCGCAGTACCAGCACAGCAAGGCCGTTTTGGTTATTGTTACAAGGCCAGATCAGTCAGTCATTCAGACTGTTGCCCTTGCAACTACTGAAAAGGCTGCTGCCCCTCTTCAGGAACCACACGTTTGTCTGGCCTCTCAACAGATACCCCTCCATTGTGGTTGCACCTACGGTACGGCTATCTGTATCGCTGAGGCACGCAAGCCTCCCCACCAACGGCAAGGTCCATGGTTCATGGGGGGGTTATGTCTCATGAAATAGTATGTCGATGCTATTTTTCAATAGGAAAAGCTCGTGCGTGCGTTGATCGTGGCTCAGTGAACGGTATGAGTTACTTTGAGGTACTCCCGTGACCAGCAATATTCCCCGTACATGACACGGATAGAACATATGGTCTAATGTCAGTGACAGTGCCCTGCGTGTCAAAGGCGAGTTACTACAGTTGTGGGTCAAGAATGAGTGCATGCATCCATACCAGGTGGGGTGGGCTCATTTTGCCAAGTCTTTTGTAAATATGACTCAGTTTTGTAATTACGTACTCTCTCAACTGGTAATGCTTCATTTCGTTTCCCTCTCCCTGTCTGGATGCTTCATTTTTTGTCATATTTTTGAAGTATCCCTTTGGCGGGTGGTGCACGCAGAGAAAAGGTAAGTGGACAAGCAGCATTGAACAATAGAAATTTTTTTCTGTAAGAAACCAACAGAATACATGAACAATAGAGTACTGATTCTCTATGGAAGAATACAGGAGATCGCCCTGATCTAGTAAGAATAACTGTAGCTTATTGAATATAGTTCTACGAAGCACACCGTCTGTCACCATAGGTTACATTGCAAGGTCAGAATCGGTCGCGGTCACAGTCGGTGGTGCACTGGTGTTGTCTTGGTCCGGTAGCGCTGCGTCGAGGATTCGTCGTTTACTCGGAATCAGACTCGGCATTACACTGCTGGAGAACATCTTTTTATTATTATTTAAATTCCGCACAATTGGGGAGGGTAGGAAGCGGACAAAAAGCGCTGTTCAGACAAACTTATAAAATGTGACAATAACAGATGATTTTGTAAAAAATACATAGGTGAACGATAGCGAAGATTTTTGTATAATGAAACTGACAGTAAACCATGATTTGTAAAATACACATAGATGGAAAATACTGATGGTTTTTAAAACTCATTTGACGATTTTATATTGCAATTAAAATACAATCACTCTTGAGCGCGAATGATGCCATGGTGTAATGGTTATGCGAGTTGACACATGAAAAGTTGCCATGGTGAAGGTACGATGATGAGTATGACTACGGAGCCCTGTAGAACCACAGGGCAGGGACGTGAATTCACCAAGGTGGATGAAGAGGGAAGGAGAAAACTGGAGAAGGTGTGAGGTGGAGCGTTATGATTAGGGTTGGAAAGAGGGGTGTACCTCGGAACGAATTTCATTGTTGGGAAGTTACCATTCTAGTGGGATGCTCGAGAACTGCAGGCGGCGATCTTATAAGGACTGCCCGGCGTATGTATAGCAGGAAGTAGCCGGTGTCGCTTGACTTAGCGGATGCTGTCTGGTGGTCGTGGCGCCCTCCTTACAGCAGCGGGTGGCGCGGTGAGGTCGAGCGTCAGCTGCAGGCGCCTGGCTGGACGGCAACCCTCAGGGCAGAGCTGTGTGGCGGGTGTGCCGGTCATCAGGCACCAGTGGTATACGGTATTCCTGTTTCGTTCGGAGGGGATGGCGAAACCATCTCGATACAGGACGAATGGCCCCGACAGAGGCTACAGCCAAGGAAATTACACTAATGAAATTTCCCAGCTATAACATGTTCCAATGTTATTCATTAAATGACATACAAAAAAAAAAGTTGTTCGCTTGACTCACCCTTTTAGCTCTAGTTTACTGACGTAGAAACGTTGAATCAGCAGGGCAACTGATGTCCAAAGAGTAGTCTAAAAACTTGACCAGCAGTGTCAGGGCTAGAGATAAATTCACTGGATTCCTCGCTTGGGGGACGCTCCGTGCTACAAGGGGATTTGAGGGTCAGGCCAAAAAAGGCAGGCAGAGACAGGCCCTCGAACCACGGGCATCTCCAGCAACAGCAGCAGCGGAGGCAGCTTTAGAACCGGCAGGAAGCAGCCCGCCCCTTCCACTCCTCCCCTGCCAACCTCCAGACGTCTTCCGCATCCGTTTCCCCGCCGCTTCCAGCGCCCCCCCCCCTTACCATGCCCTACCCTCCCCTTCGTCCCTCTACCGCCAATAAAGCCGGCCGTAAATCGGTCGCTCTGTTGGATATCTTGGCCCCGCTGCCACGGTTACGGCTTCCCTTTGTATTTCTCCGCGCTGCTGGCTCGGCGCTCGTATGATTCTTTTACAGGCTGCCGTTCACACCGTACGTCCACCGCTACCGCTATCTGTTGGATTAAGACCCGTCACCAGTAGCGTTATCCGATATATTTTATAACTTCGTTTGAGGTTGTGGTTGCCAAACTGTTCCCTGTAGAAACGTTCCAGTATTTAACACGTTCTTCCACAGTACTGGATCCTTCTTCTATTCATTTGTTATTATATCTCTCGTGTGGTACCTAAAAACGAAAGCAAACGGTGCCGCTACTACTGCAACGATGTAAATGAGTGTAAGAAAAACAAAACAAATTATGTGAATTACGTAACGAAGTAAATGCTACAAATAAAAACCGATTATCTTACAAAAGCCTAGATACCTGGTAAAAGATTCCTCCATTAGATGATGCATCGCCTCGTATCTGTTCCGTTATTTAAATCAGCTTTTCCAACATAACTACAGACCATCAAACAAATCCGTTCCAGCGATGGCTGCAGGTCCGTCCAGGATGATAATATATCCGAAAAAAGAAAATGCGTAGAATTACACCACATCTGTACTCTAACACAAAATCCCATGTATGGGAAACATTTCAGACAACCTTGCAAGAAAGTTAAAGCCTCGCAATTGCAGACCTGCATTTTACAACAACAAAAATAGCATCTTAAATTTTTATTCAATAGTAAAGAAAAATTGCAATCCTTGGCACAGAGTGCTGTATATATAATCGCATGCAAGTAGTGTGGCAAATTACAGAGTGTTTATGAATTAGTTATAGAAAAGTAACCTTTAATTGTGAAAAGGGTAAGTAACTTACAAATATAGAAATGTTTGATACAGTACTGAATGTAGTATATCTTCAAATTTTATTTCCATTTAACACTGTTAGTTGCCAATGTTCCTGCCATGTGGCACTCGTGAATGAGTTATTCCAACAGTCATCGTGGAGTCATACAACCGTGCAGAGCGTGTAGAGTGTTGTTTATGGTTTCATGAATCCACATCCGCTACTACACTTCAGAGACAATTCGGGCCTAAATACTGCAAGCCACCTTCTCAAGGACAAGCTGTTATTAATTGGTACAATCGTTTCGCGGAATCTGGATGTTTATCACACACGTCGCCGGGTCAGGGTCGGCCAGCAGTCTCTGACGCAGCATTTGAACAAGTTTGGCAGTCTTACATTCGTTGACCGGGTAAATCAACGTGCCAGCTTAGAATAGAATAGGCCTAGGCCCTAGTGTTACAGTGGAAGGTATTGCGGATATGTCTGTCATTCATACCCCACAAACTGGATCTGTTCCAAACGTTAAGAGAAAGCGACAAAGAAAGACGAGCTGAGTAATAAGTAGAAATGTTTAACAAAATGCAAACAAGATTATTTTCGCAATAAAATTGCGTTTAGTGAGAAAGCCACCTTCAATGCCTGCGGTAAAGTGAATCGGTATAATGTTCGGATTTGTAGTGAGCATAAACCGCGTCATGTAATCGAACGTGTGCGGACCACAATAGTTCGACATCCTCCAGTACATAAGTATGAAAGGAAAGTATATGTTTCTTTAGGGCGATCCGCGCCTGTCGGACGCCGTTTAGCACGGGGTAGGTACCGAAACTCGCCCAGCGTTCAGGCGTATGATGATGATGATGATGATGATGATGTTTGGTTTGTGGGGCGCTCAACTGCGCGGTTATCAGCATCCGTACAAATTCCCAAACTTTGCTCAGTCCAATGTTGCCACTTCCATGAACGATGATGATATGATGAGGACAACACAAACACCCAGTCATCTCGAGACAGGTGAAAATCCCTGACCCCGCCGGGAACCGAACCCGAGACCCCGTGCTCGGGAAGCGAGAACGCGACCGCGAGACCACTAGCTGCGGGCTTCAGGCGTATGACTGGGTATGGTCACAGCGAATCAGTAACCGTAGATTCTGGTCCTCAGTCGGTATTTCAGAGATCCGAATGACCTTCACTCCCTAGCCTGAAGACGTCACTGTTACATCGCTGATGTGGCCATCAAAGTGTCGAAATTTAAATCCGCTCTGAGCAGCGCCGATAGTTTTTTGACATGCAGCTTCATCGGTCGTTTTGACGTTCATTGTGATGCTTACAATGGATAGGTGTATCCGAACTTGGTCTGTAGCTGGTAAACGAACTTCATCCCTCAAAAAACCCTCTATTTGAAAATCCTTGGGTCTCGAATATTCGTTGTCAATTTTAGTCCTTCTGAGAGTATGTGCAATGGCGATCTAGTTAGACAACAACTCGCGCCAGCATCAGAGGTGTAAACACTTCCTCTTCCACGCGCGCTTGTGCACGAGGAAACAGGTCCGAGTTGCACCATGCCTAGTGTAGGAATTCCACACTTCGGAAGATAGGGTATAAGGTACTGGTGGAGGTAAAGCTGAGAGGAGAGGAAATGAGCCGTGCTTGGGTAGCTCAGGTGATAGAGCATTTGCCTCTTGAAAGAAAAGTCGCGAATTCGAGTCTCGATCCGGCACACAGTTATAATCCACCAGAAAGTTTCATACCAGCGCACAGTGCTGCAAAGTGAAAATTCATTCTGGATTTTTGTACGTTATTTAAACGTCACTTTTGTATAGCTGATTCGTATAAATCCTGTATATATTGGTCAGCTAGGCAGTGCTGTGGCAATAGTGGTATCCTAGAATGAAGAGGTTGGAGGTTAAGCAACAACGATTCAGCATTTGCTGATCTTCTTTCAACAGAAAACGATTCATGTGATGTAGAATGTGAAGAGCTGCTTCCTGTTAAGAATGGCAGAAAGATGTCCCTAACGGAAAGACTGGAAATCAACACACATGTGACGCAGAATGTCAGATTAATTGCCTTTTCCTCCTTTGTTAAATCTAATTTTCATTTTAAATACTAAATTCAAATTATAAATTCAATTTATTTTTCATAAATTGTTAAATGTATTTCCACATATAAAATTTTACTTTACCTTTGTTAGTTAGTGTCATTATTTCTATGTGACAAAAATGTAATGTTTTCATACGTAAACGAACTACGTCATCCTTGTATCCTCTGTACAAATAATACCTTTTTTCGTCTGTGTTTGCAACATTCATTTGTCATCCAAAGCTGGCCTAAGAAGCTGAAAGCCATTTCGTCACCAAATAATTATAATTTTGCAGAACACTAGGAAGTGTTTCCTATTCAAAATGGAAGCATTCCTCAGTTAAACCTGGTTCATGAAACTTCGTAAACAGCCTTTCGTGAGATATTTGATGTCTATCCACAAACGTGTGCCACATCGGATTTTTCAGCATTTCTGTGACGCTTTCGAGGGTCAAACAAAGCTTCATATTCGTGCTATCTTTCTTTGTATACTATAAATGTTTCCTGATAGTCTTTTTTCCGGTATAGGTCGCACACATTTAAGCAATATTCATGAGTGGAAAGCATGGGTGTTTCGTAAGCGGTTTCTTTTCCCAATAACCTATCAATTAAATGAAGTCTGCCTCCTACTTTACTTATGAGTGAGCCTACGTGATTGTTCCATTTACATTCACACAAACTGTTATACCCAGGAATTTTTATGAGATGACTGGTCTCATTTATGAGTTGGTCGAATTGTAGTCATAGGATACCACGATTTTTTAAGTATTGTAAAACGCTCAGTTTCATATTCCTCCAAATTTAAAGCAAGTGGCCAGTCTATGTACTACTCTAAAATCTTATCAAGATCTGAATCGATATTTGTGCAGATTCTATCAGTATATATAACAGCGTTGTTTGCGAAAAGTCTGAGGCTACTGTTAATAAGCTGTTCAAATGAATGAGGGGAACTCGTGTATCAATGTCCGGTATGTTAAATCTATTGTGATACAGGCAGTACCTGTGGTATTATTGCATAGCTTGAGATATTCGCTTTCAATGTAGGTAACAATTAAAATCATTCGCCATCTGTCGGCTGTGTTGTGTATTATTAACTCAGATGTCCCCTCAGAAGGAAGTGAGCACCAATGTTCCATTATTTTATAGTTGAATACACAGATGACAGTTGGAAATCGTGGGCGTAGTGTTCAACTAGGCACAAGCGCTGCGACGTCTTAATGCAGTGCAATGTGCAAGGGCGGTCGGTTTGATTTAAAAAAATATTGGACTTTCAATCGTGTCTCAGCTGCCAATGCCTCTCCACGTTTCATCCATAAGTTGTGGACACGCTACAGAGAGACACAAGAGTAAACAAGGCGAATTGGACAAGTTCAAAGATGCATTACAGTCCCTTGTGAGACCGATATATAGTCACCTCTGCGTTGCGGCGTCGTACGGATGCCGACACAGCAGGGTTAGACAATCTCACATGGGGTACTGGAGTCATTGGGTCCGATCAGACCGTAATGAACAGGTTACGAGAAAGGACCTTGCGACCCAAACGTTCTGTTCAAGTGCGCCGCCTGAAACAACACCTTGCAACTCGCCCTCAGTTCTTCCGTTCCCGTGTCAACCGGTGACTTCGTCACTGGCGAAACATATTAGTCACAGAGTCCAGGTGACCTCTGAAGCAAAGTGATAGCCGTGCTGCTGTGCGAAGACCCGTGGTGAGCGATACCTGCCATATGTTGTCCAGGGAGTCGACAGATTTTCAAGCTTCGTGATGTTCTGTGGAGGCTTCATTGTTGACAGCCACCTAGATTTTATCGTTGTCCACGGTCACCTTGCTGCCAGACAGTGGGACGAATAGATTCTGTTGGACTATGTAGTGGCTGCTGCATGCAGTGGTGAAACTGAATTCCTTCTAATGCCAGGGCGTATGTGACGGGCGTCAGTAGGGATGTCTTGTGAAACGTCGACATTGAAGTAGTTGGATGGCTGCGGTGAGTCACGATCCAAACCCCATCGTGAATATGTGGGATATGCTTGATAGATGTGATTGTCCTGTTCTAACACAGATTCTCAAAACCTCTCATGGGCTCTCAATGAAGAGTGGGAACGGATAACACAGGGCGACCTCCTTACAGTTATACAGAATATGCTATGTAGGTGTCAGGCAGTGATAAACGTTCACGGAGGGCATGGACGTCATTGAAGCTCTCAAATTCCAGTGGAAAACCTCCAGGATGACAGGATGATTGATTGTTTTACCTTTCTTTGACACCTGCCAGACATTTCTGTTCTTCTGATATAAACTATTGAGGATGTAATAAGGTTTTGATGTGTACATAATTTTTGAAAGAGTAAGGTATAATTTGGTAACATACCCAGTTTTCAATTACTGCTCAGTGGAGGATGGCAAATACCCAAAATTCACGTTCCCCTGAATGATTTGAGCAGTGTGTTATTTGAGAAATCGTTAATATAGAATATGAACAGCAAGGTTCTCAGAGAAAGTTTCCTCAATCACGCCCGAAGTTACTTCTACTTCTTTCGAACTGACCACCGATGACGAGCGAAGAGATGTTTAGAGACGCCCTGGGGAGCGGTGGGATACCAACGTGACTCCGGAATGAGACTTTCACTCTGCAGCGGCCATCTGAGCTACCCGAGCACGACTCACGCCCCGTCCTCACAGCATTACTTCTGCCAGTATCTCGTCTCCTACCTTCCAGACTTTAGAGAAGTTCTCCTGCGAACCTTGCATAACTACCACTCCTGAAAGAAAGGATTTTGCGGAGACATGGCTTAGCCACAGCCTAGGGGATATTTCCAGAAGGTAGGAGACGAGGTACTGGCAGAAGTAATGCCGTGAGGATGGGGCGTGAGTCGTGCTTGGGTAGCTCAGATTGTAGAGTGCTTGCCCGCGAAAGGCAAAGATCCTGAGTTCGAGTCTCGGTCTGGCACACAGTTTTGATCTAGCAGGAAGTTTCATATCAGTGCACACTCCGCTGCAGACTGAAAATATCATTCTGGACCGATGACTCTCCTTCCTTCAAAGAAATCTTCATTCCAGTCCAAAATTTCGTTTGATATCTCATGTGATTTCACTTTCGTTATGGTAGTCAAGCTTATGGTTGTCAAGCGAATGCTTTCCGGAAAATAATCCACTTGAATGGCTTGATCCATGGCTTTGTGGAAGTCTTGTGAGAAATCGTGAGTCGGGTTTCACGTGACCGATGTTCCGGGACTTCAAATGGCACTGAGCACTATGGGACTTAACTTCTGAGGTCATCAGTCCCCTAGAACTTAGAACTAGTTAAACCTAACTAACCTAAGGGCATCACACACATCCATGCCCGAGGCAGGATTTGACCCTGTGACCGTAGCGGTCGCGCGGTTCCAGACTGTAGCGCCTAGAACGGCTCAGCCACTCCGGCCGGCCGGAAACATAACATTACGAGTCATCTTGTCACCTGTTGAAAACCAAAAACGTGATTACTTAGTGTTGTTTTAAGGTTATTTAATTCTGAAGTTGTATGGACGCTGCCATATTGAGCATTTATGTAAATATTATATCAGTTCTGCCAAGGTGACTAACGAAACCACTGGATGACGGTTCTCAGTAAAAGTGCACAACATTGATTAGTAGAGAAATTATGTACGGTACTTAGCTTTCGTTGGAAGAGCATCGACGCTAGGCGCAGTATTTGACGAGTAATCACTTTTTACAAAGTCTTAATCAAGTTAGTTTACACTTCCTAGAAGTTCCAAATCGTTTGCGGACGATGAAATGGTGAATGAACGGTGGTCGTTGAAGACAGCTTGAATTGCCCTCTCTATTTATTGATTAGATAGCCACTGAATTGCTATTTATTTATTTAATGGGATAATAATAATTATTAAAAGGTGGCAATTTTATTTAAGCACTGTTTTTACTCTTTCGATTGTTGCGAGTCAGCGATAGTGCAATGCTGCTCGCTTTGGAGAATACACATTTTATAAGAATTATTTGGTCCAGGAAACACTTTTGCGATCACGGTTGCGATTTAGACGGTATTCTCGTAATTGTACTGATTAAAAGTTATCATTTCTGGAAGACGCAGGTTCGATTAAAGCTGTGTGCACTTTTGCGCGTATAATGAAAATATTCATAACACGTCGCGTAACAAAAAGAAACATGCGAATCACAACCGTGATCAAACGAAGAAAACATATGATAACATAAATGTTCTTCGCTGTTATTCAGGACAGGCTCAGATTAGACCTTGCAATTTTTAGTTATAGGAAATCACAAGACGCTACACTTTAGAGATATTTGTTTTGAATAACTTGTATTTACCTTCTCTCTCTCTCCTTTTTACAGCCTTTATACCTTCACATCGATTCAGGAACTTTTCCTTCTCTACCGACCAGTACGAGAACAAAATTCAGACTCGAATTATTACATGCTTAACCCTTAACAATCATATATAGTTTCGTAGTACAAACAATGCTAATTTATTCCGTGCACTAGAAAGTCTTTGATACACTGAGCTCAAAAATGAAAATAATAAAATTATAATTACATTTTTAATATCATGAATACTTCTTTAAATCATGAAAATAAGGTTTGACATCGTTGTAATATTAATTTTCATCGTTGTAGCACTACAAGCTGATAGCCTGTCGTCTGCTGGCCACTCATGTCATGCCATGTCAGTGATGTACTACTGACGCAGAAAAAGGTGCTACGAATAATGTGCAAGGTTGGTCCAAGGGAACACTGAGGCCCCTTATTCATCAAAATGAAGATAATGATAGTGATAAATCTTTATATTTATGCACCACTAATATATGCTAAAAAGAACAGAATAAAATTAAACACCAGAGAGAACATACACTTTCATGACACCAGAGTATTAACGTTCCTAGACATAGGCTGACAAAAACAGGCAACTCTCACAAAGAGAACTACCTGAAATTATTTAACAAATTACCACATACAGCACTCAATACACCTTTCAATAATTTTAAAAGTAAACTGCACAAATGGTTAATAGACCATCCATTATAGTATTACATAATTATTGGATACTTGTGACATAGAAATTGAGTTTTAAGACTATGATTGCAATACTGTGCGATTGATTAATGTAGCATAAATAATTTGTACTTATAATGTAAACACTAACTAATATAGTAACTTCTTATGTATCTTGACATCATCATAAATCCTATTTCACTACATGTGGTCAACGGCAAATAAAGAATATGTCCTTCAAAAAAATCTTTCCTATAAGCTGGCAGGACGTCCGTCGCAGAAGTGGAGACGCCGGTCACCACTTGAAATCCAACTATCTTTTCACTTGACGCTGCGTCGTGTTACACACAGATCTTAAAGGAGTTTCCTGAAGTCTCCAAGGGGGGTGGAGCTCCCAACATTTGCATCTCTTGCCTCCCAGTCGATGTTAGAAGCTATAGTATTTCAATTTCGATCGTCTTCTTCGGTATCCGTACTCTGCTTCCTCGGATTGTACAGCCCTCTGAATATCCGATGGCTGGAAGGATACTGAGCTTCGCTCCACTTCCACCCACGTGACAGACGTTGCATGGAATTCGGCGAAGGCGGCTCGCTCTGTACAACCGTTCGTCTCGCCGGTTACCGCCTGCTGCTCTCGCAACCCGCCTAACTCAGCTGTACCGCGCGGAGCCTCAGCGCCCCGTGGATGTTGCAGACACCCGTACGTATCCCCTAATGACGACGACGCTGAAATCAGAATAATTCAGTTTCGTGTAGATAGATGCTCACATTTTTCCTTCCGCTAATGGAATAGTAAGGGCAAAAATAATACTGGTACACTCTCTGCCGCCAGACTGACAGTACGGTGGCTTGTAGGGCGGAGATGTGGGGTCTGATACGTTTTTATTGAACTTTGGCATGTAATTAGAATGTTTACAAACACATGATTTTTATATGATGCTGCTGACAACGCCGTCGGCACTGTTAAGCAAGCTGGCTATGGTGAAGCGTAGCAGTATCGATATCTCACCAGAGATGGACACACAACAGTGGGCAATCTCTCACCAGTCGGTAGCACAGTGCTAGCCTGTTGGGAGAGACTACGTCGCAAGCTGTGGTCGTGCCCAGTGGCCTCATGCCGCAGCTTGAAGCCACAGTCGCGACCTGAAGAAATTAGTTCTTGTTCATCGCTTATCACACACCTGTTCACCAAGATTGCTTCACAAGCGGGAGTCGTTAAGTTTTAATTAACACTTCGGAAAAACCAATCTTCGACCATGATGGTGTCGGTCCTTCTCTACGTATCCATCCTTCAATATTTTTCCCAACGATAGATATCTTTCCGGAGATCTTGGCTGTAGAAGTCTGCTTTCTGGCGGTTGTGGAAACTTCACAAGAAGGAAATCACCTCGTCGTCGTTCTTGATATGCCTGCCACGCTACGGTTTCTTCATCCAAGGAAAAAGGTAGAAATCACTGAGTGCCATGTTTGGAGATGAAGAGCCTGACGCAAACGTTGATACCCCAAGGAAGCAAAATGTAGAATGAACTGGGGCGTTATTGTGTAGTAGAAACACCCCTTGGACAGCATCTTCCGATGCTTTGTCTCAGCAGACTCCGGTAACTCGTCAATGACACAACAGTGGAACACGTGAAAGAATCCTACCTAGGAGGCTAGGTTACACCGGATGTCGGAGTACAGGAAGCTAAGAGAAATGCAGTCTTAAATAAAAGAGCTGTACTGATTTCTGATATGAATGTGAGGAAGAATTTCCTGGAACTGTTGTGTTGGATCACTGCATAATATGGTACGTTGACCCTGGTAGAATATGGAATGCGCCACTACCGAAGCATGTTAAAAAATTAATTTGGCAGATAAAGTACGAAATAATGAATAGCTTACCTGAATAACTGAGGAAATAAATAAATCAGAAGATGGAACAGGTTAGCATATCATTTAGTACAGCATCTTGGGATAGTTAACATGAAGCAGTAGAAGTAAAAAATGTAGGGACAGGCAAAGACTTTAAGACAGCTGAAGAACTGATGGGTCGAAAAGAAAAACACGGTTATCATATATTCGTATGTTCTCATGCACAAATATCATGCACTGAATAAGTATGATTGCGTATTCTTGAAAGCTAACCTTTGCCTTTTCATTTGAACTCCAATATTCAATTAAAATTCTAAACCTATTTAACAGATTTTCACCCAGTTTTTAGGTAAGCACGCGGTGTGACTAAAAAATACTCACCGAAAACTATTAAACTTTTCCAAGCGCACCGTAACATTTGTTCGTGTGTTTTAGAAGGAGACATGTTGTTGTTGTTGTGGTCTTCAGTCTTGACATTGGTTTGATGCAGCTCTCCATGGTACTCTATCCTGTGCAAGCTTCTTCATCTGCCAGTACCTACTGCAACCGACATCCTTCAGAATCTGCTTGGTGTATTAATCTCTTGGTCTCCCTCTACGATTTTTACCCTCCACGCTGCCCTCCAATACAAAATTGGTGATCCCTTGATGCCTCAGAACATATCCTACCAATTATCCCTTCTTCTAGTCAAGTTGTGCCACAAACTTCTCTTCTCCCCAATCCTGTTCAATACCTCCTCATTAGTTATGTGATGTACCCATATAATCTTCAGCTCTTCTGTAGCACCACATTTCGAAAGCTTCTATTCTCTTCTTGTCTAACTATTTATCGTCAACGTTTCACTTCCATACATGGCTGCACTCCATACAAATACTTTCAGAAACGTCTTCCTGATACTTAAATCTATACTCTATGTTAACAAATTTCTCTTCTTCAGAAACACTTTCCTTGCCATTGCCAATCTACATTTTATATCCTCTCTATCTCGACCATCATCAGTTATTTTGCTCCCCAAATAGCAAAACTCCTTTACTACTTTAAGTGTCTCATTTCCTAATCTAATTCCCTCAGCATCACCCTACTTAATTCGACTACACTCCATTATCCTTGTTTTTCTTTTGTTGATGTTCATCTAATATCCTTCTTTCAAGACACTATTCATTCCGTTCAACTGCTCTTCCAAGTCCTTTGCTGTCTCTGACAGAATTGCAATGTCATCGGCTAACCTCAAAGTTTTTATTTCTTCTCCATGGATTTTAATACCTGCTCCGAATTTTTCTTTTGTTTTCTTTACGGCTTGCTCAATATACAGATTGAACAACATCGGGGAGAGGCTACAACCCTGTCTTACTCCCTTCCCAACCACTGCTTCCCTTTCATGCCCCTCGACTCTTATAACTTCCACCTGGTTTCTGTACAAATTGTAAATAGCCCTTCGCTCCCTGTATCTTACCCCTGCCACCTTCAGAATTTGAAAGAGAGCTTTTCAGTCAACATTGTCTAAAGCTTTCGTTAATTTACAAATGCTGGAAATGTAGGTTTGCCTTTCCTTAATCTTTCTTCTAAGATAAGTCGTAGGGTCAGTATTTCCTCATGTGTTCCAACATTTCTACGGAATCCAAACTGATCTTCCCCGAGGTCGGCTTCTACTAGTTTCTCCATTCGTCTGTAAAGAATTCGCGTTAGTATTTTACAGCCGTGACTTATTAAACTGATAGTTCGGTAATTTTCACATCTGTCAACATCTGCTTTCTTTGGGATTGGAATTATATTCTTCTTGAAGTCTGGGGGTATTTCGCTTGTCTCATACGTCTTGCTCAGCAGATGGTAGAATTTTGTCAGGACTGGCTCTCCCAAGGCTGTCAGTCGTTCTAATGGAATGTTGTCTACTCCTGGGGCCTTGTTTCGACTCAGGTCCTTCAGTGCTCTGTCAAACTCTTCACGCAGTATCGTATCTCCCATTTCATCTTCATCTACATTCTCTTCCATTCCCATAATATCGTCCTCAAGTACATCGCCCTTGTATAGACTCTCTATATACTCCTTCCACCTTTCTGCTTTCCCTTCTTTGCTTAGAACTGGGTTTCCATCTGAGCTTTTGATATTCATACAAGTGGTTCTCTTTTCGCCAAAGGTCTCTTTAATTTTCCTGTAGGCAGTATCTACCTTACCTCTAGTGAGATAATCTTCTACAACCTTACATTTGTCCGCTAGACATCCCTGCTTAGCAATTTTGCACTTCCTATCGATGTCATTTTTGAGAAGTTTGTATTCCTTTTTGCCTGCTTCATTTACTGCATTTTTATATTTTCTCGTTTCATCAATTAAATTCAATATTTCTTCTGTTACCCAAGGATTTCTACAAGCCCTCGTCTTTTTACCTACTTGATCCTCTGCTGCTTTCACTACTTCATCCCTCAAAGCTGCCCATTCTTCTTTCCCGCATTCCTGTCAATTGTTCCCTTATGCTATCCCTGAAACTCTCTACAATCTCTGGCTTAGTCAGTTTATCCAGATCTCATCTCCTTAAATTCCCACCTTTTTGCAGCTTCTTCAGTTTTAATCTACAGTTCATAACCAATAGATTGTGGTCAGAGTCCACATCTGCCCCTAGAAATGTCTTACAATTTAAAACCTGGTTCCTAAATCTCTGTCGTACCATTATATAATCTATCTGAAACCTTCTAGTATCTCCAGGGTTCTTCCATGTATACAACCTTCTTTTATGATTCTTGAACCAAGTGTTAGCTATGATTAAGTTGTGCTCTGAGCAAAATTCTACAAGGCGGCTTCCTCTTTCATTTCTTACCCCCAACCCATATTCATCTACTACGTTTCCTTCTCTCCCTTTTCCTACTACCGAATTCCAGTCACCTATGACTATTAAATTTCCGCCTCCCTTCACTATCTGAATAATTTCTTTTATTTCATCATACATTTCTTCAATTTCTTCGTCATCTGCAGAGCTAGTTGGCGTATAAACTTGTACTATTGTAGTAGGTGTGGGCTTCGTGTCTATCTTGGCCACAATAATGCGTTCACTATGCTGTTTGTAGCACTTTACCCGGACTCCTATTTTTTTTATTCATTATTAAACCTACTCCTGCATTACCCCCATTTGATTTTGTATTTATAACCCTGTATTCGCCCGACCAAAAGTCTTGTTCCTCCTGCCACCGAACTTCACTAATTCCACTATATCTAACTTTAACCTATCCATTTCCCTTTTTAAATTTTCTATCCTACCTACCCGTTTAAGGGATTTGATATTCCACGCTCCGATCCGTAGAACGTCAGTTTTCTTTCTCCTGATAACGACGTCCTCCTGAGTAGTCCCCGCCCGGAGATCCGAATGGGGGACTATTTTACCTCCGGAATATTTTACTCAAGAGGACGCCATCATCATTTAACCATACAGTAAAGCTGCATGCCCTCCGGAAAAATTACGGCTGTAGTTTCCCTGTGCTTTCAGCCGTTCGCAGTATCAGCACAGCAAGTCCGTTTTAGTTAGTGTTACAAGGCCAGATCAGTCAATCATCCAGACTGTTGCCCTTGCAACTACTGAAAAGGCTGCTGCCTCTCTTCAGGAACCACACGTTTGTCTGGCCTCTCAACAGATAACCACCCGTTGTGGTAGCACCTAAGGTACGGCGATCTGTATCGCTGAGGCACGCAAGCCTCCACACCAACGGCAAGGTCCATGGTTCATGGGGGGGGGGGGGGGGGGGGGCAGGGGGGATGGGGTAGAAGGAGACATATTAGTTAAAATTAGCAGGCCGGTCTGGTGGCCGAGTGGTTCTAGGCGCTACAGTCTGGAACCGCACGACCGCTACGGTCGCAGGTTCGAATCCTGCCTCGGGCATGGATGTGTGTGATGTCCTTAGATTAGTTAGGTGTAAGTAGTTCTAAGTCATAGGGGACTCATGACCTCAGAAGTTAAGTCCCAGAGTACTCAGAGCCATTTAAAATTAGCAAGGAGATCTGCAAAAGTAACAGATTCCTAGCGGAAACAGACTCGCCCTGTAGGAAAACACTCGTGCAATGCACTTGTATTCATCATTCGCGAAATCTGAACCAGCACTGAAATCTGAGATTATGCTTTCAAAAATGTTAACCTATGACTTCTTATGACTTTCCAACGACGTTTGAAGAGAACTGATGTAAAGGTGGGGCTGCTTGTGAATCTACATTCGTCGGCAAACCTGCGACAGAAATAATCAATGGTGAGCTGGAATCTAAAACGTGAGAATAATGCATGGTGCTACGAAACTAATACGTTCCTTGTTTGAACAGAGCCGTTAAAGAGGACAATGAATCAGGATATGACGAGTGTTAACAGCGTTAATCGTGAACATGCAAAGCTATGTGGTCGGACGAAGAAACAAATCGAATTTCGACATAATAAGAAGCCACATGCAAATACTGTTGACAGTTCAGTCTAATGCTCAGTGTTTTAGATGCATAATAAGCAGTTTTACACAGATGACTATAAGCAGTTTCATGCATTACAAAACGGGGCATAATGTATCCCGTTTTTAGGATCGTCACAAAAGTAATTTTACCAAGCAGTTTGCTCACATATAACTGAATGATGTCGTGCACCCACATCAACATATCACTTAATGAAACAGTCAAGATCGCCAATAATCATTTATTTAAAAATGATGACCGGTTTCTGGCTTTATGCTTTCCATCTTTACATTCTCGGCACCATTTTTTACTGCAGTAATCGACCATGGCATCATGCAACTGTTCTGTTCAATGCCGACTTCAGCTAAATGTTGCCATATACCTGATGACGGTCAGCATAGAGGCCGAAACCGGTCATAGTTTTTGAATAAATGATTTTTTTGCAGTCTTGACTGTTTCATTTAGTCATAATTTGCAATAGATCGCTATTTTATCTAAAACATTATCATTATCATAATCATCATCATCACTAAGTGAGAGAAGGACCGAGCGTTGTGAATGCTCATGGATGAATGAAGTACAACTGGATGTTATTATCCATATGTACACATGCTTCTGAACTGATCACAAAAGGAAAGCTAACTTCCAGGAGAAAATATTCCGGCTAATCTTTCCTCGAGGAACAAATGTGTCTACACGAATGTAGTGGGATACGCATGAAGAGCTTTGCTCATTCTAGGAGCACGTGGGGATCTCACACAACTGGGATGCAACACGATGATAATCGCAGCCAGCGTCCACCAACTCGCAGTACGGAATTCAGTCTCCCAGTCAAAGTCCATGATCCGAGCAAGATATGGTACAGGGGTTGGAAGTATGGAAGCAGCACTAGAAAAATGATTGGGGGGTTGATTTGGTGGTAGAGACTAAACAGCGAGGTCATCGGTCCCATTGGATTAGGGAAGGATGGGTAAGGAAGTCGGCCGTGCCCTTTCAAAGGAACCACCCCGGCATTTGCCTGAAGCGATTTAGGGAAATCACGGAAAACCTAAATCAGGATGGCCGGACGCGGGGATTGAACCGTCGTCCTCCCGAATGCGAGTCCAGTGTGCCAACCATTGCGCCCCCTCATTCGGTAGAAAAATGATTGAACATAAACGGAGATGGTAGCCAATTCTGGAGGTTGCGCTGTTGAATGTGTCCACAAACGGGTCTGTGCAATTTCCTCAATGCGTTGCAAGCGTCGGCCGTGGTCATAACAGTGTTCTGTGTTCTTGTCGGTGTAATATGTTGAGGTTAAGTGAATTCCAACGTGGGCCAGTTCTTGGCGCTCGCATGGTGCTTCCGTAACGAAGGTAGCTGAAGTGTTTGGTATTTCAAGAGGTACAATATCAAAGATTTATACTGGATACAGCGAAAGCGAAAAAACATCGACCGCTAATTCACAAGGTGAATGAAAGTGCGTGTTTAGTGATCATGACAGAGTGTGATTGAAGAGAATTGTGACGCAAAAAAGAGGAGGCTGCAGAAGTCACTGCAGAATTGAATGTCGCACTCGTGAAGCCTGTCAGCACCAAAACAACACTAAGGGAGCTCCATAAGCAAGGAATTGCAGAGCGAGCTCGAATTGCAAAACCACTCATCAGTAATGCGCATGCCCGTAACAGGAAAACGTCGTGTCGAAGCCGTGAAACGTTGACTATGGGGCAATGGAAGGAAGTCATTTTATCGTATGAGTGTTATATTACGCTATTTCGAACTTCTCGCCGAATTTACGTCCTAGGAGTGAAACATGGTGGGGATTCGGTGATTATTTGGCCAGGCATATTGTGGTATTCCACGGGCCCCGTGGTTACTTAGCAAATTAACATTGCTGCCAACTATTATGTGAACGTTTTGGCTGATCAGCTCCACCTCATTGTACAATATTTGTTCACCAGTAGTGGTGTCGTGTTCCAAGAGGAGAGGGCTCCTGTTCACATAGCTCGCAACATCCAAGACAGGTTCTGTCAGCACGAGGATGAATTACCGCATCTCCCCTGACCATCAGTCTGCTGACTTCAATATTACTGAGCCCTTGGGGTCTACTTTGGAAAGTGAGAAGGGTGCGTGGTGGCTGTCCACCTCCATCACCGTTACCTAAACCTGCTGCAATTTTGCAGGACGAATAGTATACGATTTCCTAAAAATCATGCGGGATCTGAATTTATCCTTTACGAGGAAATAGGAGACTGTTTTGAATGCTAACGAGTTTCCTACACGTCATGGTGATTTTTTGTGTTTGTAGTGGTTTAGTTCACTCCCTGTAGGTTCAAACAGAACAAATTTCAGCGCCAGAGTGATTGTTCCGGCTGAGAATTGCTCCACACTACCGACAATCCAGCGTCACTTGCCTGAATGGCTGACGCTAGCCGAAGTCCGTGAGCCGAGCAATATGTATCGAGCGTACCTTGTTCAGGGATGCGATGCTGCAAGTGGGCAGTGCATTGTAGCAGGACTAGCAATATCTGCCTCTTTGGAAAACAGTGGAGTGGCAAGTTGCGTTCTTGCAAAACGAGTCGGTACGAATAGTAGAAGCGTTTTAATATCTCTGCAGTTTTTGCTAAAAGCGTTGATTTGCTGGAAGCAAATATTCGAAGGTTATACGCCAGAGAGTGGTATTGAAAAGCTACGGCAGATTAATGCAATGCGTGATTGATATTAGTTAGGAAATAAACATGAAATGCCAAGTGAAAGATGTTTAGCGTATGTAGTAGACGTGCAGAAATGGATAACATAGAGATTTGGTTGTGATAGAGCAACGTTAATGATGTTATACGAGGCGTGTTTTTTAAGTAAGTACCGTTTAGAAATTAAAAAAAAGACGTGCTAAGATATCTCAATAATTTTATTTTTACATCAAAGGCTCTACCTTAATCTACGCACTGGCGCCATTACAATCTGACTCTTCCTTGTTTGTTGTGTACTGAGTGTTGAAGATGCCTCCGATAATCTTTAGTCCCACCGACTGTGAAGTACGGGCTGTTATACGATTTCTTAGTGCTAAAGGCCTAAAAGCGATCGATATTCATCGTGAGATCTGTGCAGTTTACGGAGAAAACATTATGAGTGTTGGAATGGTAAGAAAGTGGGTGAGAGCATTTAAAGATGCCCGCACAAGTGTGCATGATGAACAACAGAGTGGACGTCCTTCGGTCGTTAATGAAAGTTTGATGTAGGAAGTGGACAATAAGGTGAGAGAAAACAGACGCTTTACGATTTCCTCCTTGCGGGATGACTTTCCTAATGTTTCTCGTAGTGTTTTGTATGGCACTGTGACAGAGCACTTGAATTACCGAAAATTGTGCGTACGTTGGGTACCGAAAATGTTGACGGATGTGCACAGAACCAAACGTTGAGACAGTGCATTGACTTTCCTTGAGTGATACCACAACGACGGTAATGATTTCTTAACCCAAATTGTTACGGGCGATGAAACATGGGTGGCCTACGTCACACCAGAATCAAAGCAACAGTCCATGGAAGTTGAGCAAGGGTATCGTTTTGCTGCAAGACAATGCCCGTCCGCATGTGGTGAATCAGACCTAAGATCTCATGACATCTTTTCGATGGGAAACTCTAGATCATCCTCCGTACAGACCCTATCTTGCGCCCAGTGACTACCATCTGTTCCTGCACTTGAAGAAACGCCTGGGGGGTCAGCGTCTTCAAGGCAATGATGAAGTCAAAACAGGCGGTAGACTTCTATGAGGAGGGTATTCAAAAACTGGTACAACGTTGTGACAAGTGCTTCAATATTGACGGAAATTATGTAGAAAAGTATATTAAGATACAGGTTTTCATGTAAAAATAAAATTATTGAGGTATCTTAGCACGTCTTTTTTTAATTTCAAAACGGTACTTACTTAAAAAACACGCCTCGTACACCAAAAAATGTTTGAAAATGAGGGGTGCAAAGCTTCGCGAAGTTTCTCGTGCTTGCGAACTGATGCCCGTAGCGCTTATTGCGTGGTTCACATTTTCGAGAGAGTAATAAGCGCCACGTATTACGGCTTTGAACGCTGTGACCTCACTAGCATTTTGGGGCCAACACAATCACGGGTTAGCGAAAATGGATTGTTGAGAGAAAGCGCAGGTACGTAGTGCAGGACTGGCTATTACTGGCAGCTCGATTTCACTTCTCAGTATTGGCAATTCCAATACAAATCGGATTATCTCCGTGATGGCGGCCTTAGCGCCGGGCAGAGCCATGCAGTGGAGCAGGTTTGCGCGGACGTATGAAGTTCCATTTAACGTCAACAGCTGCTGTATGTTAAAGCAGCTGTGTTCCATGTAAATAAAAACTGTGTGGTAAACCATTGTACGGATGACGACAGTCTTAATGAGCATTAATACAAGAATAGTATAGGGGGATAATGCTGAGCATCAGTGAGTTTGATACTCATCGGATACCTGTTGGAAATATATGTTCTTTAGACTTCTCAAAAATTTGTCGAAAACACTGTAAAAAATGGCAAGGTGTTAGGTAGGATTCACGCACTGAATGTTACGTGTATATAGACAATTTATTCGTTCCGAGAGTTGAGATACTGCCGACTTTTGCCTGTTATCGACACATACTGGCAAGATATCGGTCGCAGAGTCTCCAAGACTTACGAGATCGCTTTAATTTCAACTTTGAAGTCTGCTGACAAACGACAAAAGATATATTTTTTTCGTGTGATATAATTACAAATTAACAATTTCAAAATTTTTCTTTACTTGTACTGTTAAACCTTACTTCGTGCCAAATTTCGTGATACTAGGTCGACGATGTGCATGATACTATAGATTTCTACGAGTGAATTTCCGAGAATGAAAATATGTGACCTAAGACGTAACTTTCGAATGAATTGACTTAGAAGCTTAGAATTTCTACACCGCCAAGGAGCCATAGGCCATAGTAAGTGACATAAATTTGAACTTCATTCACCAAACTGTTTCTTGAAAAAATGGTCTTAACAGACGGACAGGCAAACAGACGGAAGGATAAAAAACGATAAAAATATTTTTTTCGTGTTATGTAATTACAAATCAACAATTATCAGCTTTCTCCTTTACTTTTACTGTGAAACCCTATGCCTTGCCAAATTTCAGGATTCTAGTTAAACGGGAATCACCCTATGGGTTTTGATGAGTGAGTTTACGAGTATCAGAATGAGTGACATAAATGACCGTATCTTTTGAGTGCACTGACTTAGAAACTTAAAATTTTGTGACAAATTTGACCTAAATACACGTAAGTGTTCTAGAGGAAAAGACTCCTAAGGCAGACAGACAAACAGATGAATAAAAAGGATAAAACATATTTTTTCGTGTTATATAATTGCAGATTAACAATTATATGATTTTTTCCTTTGGTTGTATTGTGAAACCTTGAAGCTTGCCAAATTTCATGATTCTAGGTAACCGGGAAGCAGCGTATTGGTGTAGATGAGTGAGTTTCCGAGTTCCAAAATATGTGAAATAAATGGCCTATCTTGTGACTCAATTGATTTCAAAGCTGCTCATTTTTACACCGCCAAGGGGCCATAGACCTTAATATGTGACATATATTGGAACTTGATACGTCTACTCGTTCCTGACACATTGACAAATGGCAGACAGGCAATAAAGCCATTCTGCAGTTCCGTTTCTACAGACTGAGGCACGGAGCCCTTGATTTATAATGGATGATGATAAGATTTAGGGCGCTCCAAAGCATCGTCATCAGCGGACATTTCGTAGTTTGGACGATGTCTTTTGTCACAGGAGAAATTTCTGCCACTATTCCATTCTTCTGCTTTTCCTTCTTTTCATTCAAGGGCTCTGCAGTTCATTGTGAACCTTCTCATCTGAACTATTCTCCGCCAGTGGTCGTGATTGGACAATGGAGCTTTCCATCCCATATGAAAACATATTAGAAGCTTTTGAATTTTTGCTCTGGTATTCGGCAGGGCGGCGTGACCCAAATGGCGCGAAATTTCTGTAAGCTGGCTTCTTTCTACCTTCAGGCATCAGTAATAACATATGTTAGCAGTTGTCTCCAGGAAGCGTACTGATCATTTACCGTGTCACATATGTATTGCCTGAAAAAAAAAGAAGAGAAAAACATAAATGTGATGCACCTGAAAGTGGAACAGTCAACGAAATGAAACTTCGCCCGGAGAGATGGTATGTGAGATTATTCCAGTGATTACAAAATTAAGGCAACTATGTGAAGAATTTGCTAGTATTAGCCCCCTTATCAGCATGACGTTGCATCCACTCTACCCTGAATGCATACAATAAGTCGGTTGGGAAGAGTGTCCCGCAGCCGTTGTGCGAAGGGACGGAGCGGACGTCCGATCTGGTCCCACACAAGTCCTGTCGGAGACAGATGTAGGGATCTTTCTGGGCAAGGCAGTTCTTCAGCATGACGCAGACAGGTCATAGAGACCAGTGACATACCTAGATGGACATTGTCCTGTTGAAAAATGTCACTACGATACTACAGCATGTGAGGTAACACATTAGTGTACAG
The DNA here is from genome assembly GCF_021461385.2 of Schistocerca piceifrons. Classification (NCBI taxonomy): domain Eukaryota; kingdom Metazoa; phylum Arthropoda; class Insecta; order Orthoptera; family Acrididae; genus Schistocerca; species Schistocerca piceifrons. Next base: position 321,038,718 of record NC_060145.1, on the reverse strand, counting down.
AACGTCCGCGAGTTATCGTCGTGGCGGCAGAGTTCCCTCAGTCAGTGCCATCCGTGATTGGAGGTCGTACCCAATGGCTACCCACGCCATGACGCCAGGAATAACACGTCTGTGTCTCTCCAAAACATTGGAAGAATGGGATCTCTGCCATTTCGCCGCTTTATTCGCGGACGATGATCATCAGGGATAGTGCAGAACCGCGATTCATCTCTGAACACAGTGCGACGTCATTCATAAGCTGTTCATGATTCTCGATCGCAGCAACACTCCAAGCGCAGCAGTTTGTGTTGCGGTGTCAATGGCAGCCTACAGATGGGACGGTCATTCCCTAATTCGACAGATACTAGTCTCCTACCAATGGTGCATCATGACACAACACTGCTACAGGGAGTCCGTTGCTTGCTCTTAAATGGCAGGCGCACATTTGAAAAGGATACGATGTGGCTGATACATAATACGGCGATACTCACACGTGGTCGTCAGACGTGGTCGACTCCAACCTTGACCACGAGTTGTAACACAGCTCATGTACTGGCGAGCTGTCAGCTCGAAAAAGAATTGATGAAATCATGGATCTGTAAATTGAGTACTCAGCACGGCTGACTGCCGTGCGGTGGACAGGGGTTCGATTGTCAGTACTATCAGCTATTTTTACTTAGTCTAAGGACTGTAATGTGGTGTACCCAGGCAAGTGATGCCAAATGAGGAGCTACTTGACCGAGTGGCACGTCACGAAAACTGACAACAGCCGGGAGAATGGTGTGCTGACATCACGCCACATCGTCATCTACATCTACATGGATATTCTGCAAAATGCCTGGCAGAGGATTCATCGAACAACCTTCATAATAATTCTCCTATCTCATACAGCGAGCGAAAGAAACGAACACCTACATCTTTCGGTGCCAGCTCTGATTTCCCTTATTTTATTATGGTGATCTTTTCTCTCTGCGTCAGCAAAATATTTTCGTATTCGGAGGAGAAAGTTGATGATTGAAATTTCTTGAGAGATTCCGCTGCAGTGAAAACCTCCTTTGTTTCAATGATATCTCCCCCAAATCATGTAGCATTTCAGTGACACTCTCTCCTCTATTTCTCGATAATACCAAACGTGCTGCGGTTCTTTGAACTTAATCGATGTACTCCGTCAATCTTATCTGGTGAGGATCCCACACCAAGGAGCAGTATTCTAAAAGACGACGGACAAGCGTGGTGTAGGCAGTCTGCATCAGGGCAGTAGATTTAGAGTTTTTCTTTAATTTGATCGGTCGTCAACGGTTGTACTCTTTTCAGTATGGTTCTGTTTCCTTTTTCTTTCATTTCCTTCTTCCAATGCGATCATAAAATCCCTGGTCCTTAAAACTGCGATAAGACGTGAAAGCCGTGATTTTAACTGAGAAAATTGTAACTCTATGAAAGCCTTGATCGAAGCCCAACAAACGGATACTCCAATTTTTCCGTACCTGTGGGGTACGCTGATTGAAATTTCAACGTTACTGAGCTTATTCTCAGTACAGAAAAGTAGTCTTTCCTACAGATGAAGAATTGTGACGAAATATGGTGGATGTTGGGTATACTTAATGTTACTGAAACTTGTCAGGTGAAGAGCGCGCCACAGCGTGGACAGAAACATGTGCACCTGCAGCTGCTCGCCATATTACGAGCGTTGAGAAAGGTGAAATTTGCTGTGTACGCTCCGTCCGCGCAGTCCACCAACAACCCTGTTCAAACAAATTTCGGGCTTGCAGCCGGTCGTCGTTCAATACTTCGCACGATATTTCAACTGGGCACCTGCCAGTCATCTTCAGGTGAGCCGTCGCAGACTGGCGAAAACGTCCTCCGTTCCGCAATATATAGCGTACTGTAACTGTACTGCGCATGCATCGAAAACTTGATAGTTGAACCACACTGCCCGCCGTCAGCGCCCTCGCTGGTGGAATAGCGGAACTCAGTCGCCCTCTGCGTTGCTGTTTGCCACGGCCGTCGACGCACTCTGTCGTCTTCGATTTGAGCAAATCTTGGAGATGATGGGATTCCATGCACTGTCCAGCTGGTAGCCGCTGTCACGGTTTAACAGATTTTCCGCCAGTCGTATTTCTACGGATTCTTTAATAATGGAGTCCCAGAAAGACGTTGCTGTGGACAAAATCATTGTTTTCTCATACTCCATTGAATGTCCAGTAGAAATACAGTGTTGAGCAATAGCGGACTTGCGTCTTCAGCAATGTCCTGGAATCTATCCTCACCCGCCACATCCACCAGCATCTCCGCCAGCACCGCCTCCTTCCCATTACCCAGTGTGGCTCTTTCGGCCGTCCTTCTCTTCCAACGATCTTCTCCTTCACCTCACTCATCTCCTTTCCGACCAGCTTAATTCCCGTCGCTCCGCAATCTTCCTCTCCCTGGACCTCGAACGTGCTTATGACCGCGTATGGCATTCCGGTCTCCTCTTCAAGCTCCAAACCTTCGCCCTTCCCATTAACTACGTCCGTCTGATCGGCTCCTTTCTCTCCCACCGTCCTTCCTACGTCACCATCCATAACACCAACTCCTACACCTTTTTCCCCTCCGCCGGTGTGCCCCAAGGCTCCGTCCTCTCCCCCCTTCTGTACCTTTTGTCTATGGCGGACATGCCGCCGCCATCACCCCCCGCCCACCTCCTCCAGTTTGCCGATGACACCGCCTTCCTTGCCCTTGCCCCCACCATGCAGCGCTCCCAACACTTTCTCCAATCCGATCTTGACCGGTTCACCGCTTGGTGCAACCAGTGGTTGCTCCAAAACCCAGGCGATCATTGTAGGCAAAACCACCCCTTCCTTCCGCCTCCTTGATTTCTATCTCACCATCTATGGCCGTCCTATCGCCCTTACTCCCACCCTTACGTACCTTGGCGTCACCCTCGACCGTCGCCTCTCCTGGACTCCCCATCTCCGGACAATCCAAGCCAAGGCACACTCCCGACTCCGTCTCCTCAAGCTCCTTTCTGGCTGTACGTGGGGTCTGGACCCCTCCACCATCCTCCACACCTATAAATCCCTCATCTGCCCTATCCTTTGTTATGCCCATCCGGCCTGGATCTCCGCCCCCCCTACCTTTTATAAATCCCTCCAAATCCTTGAACGCCATGCTCTCTGCCTCGCCTATCGCATCCGTCTCCCCTCCCCCACGCGGATCCTGTACGATCTCATCCCCTTCCCCCACCTCTTCCTCTTCCTTGAAAGGATATGGATCCTGTACACCTCCTGCAAACTTGATCCTCCTCATCCACTTGTCTCACCCATCCTCTCCCACACCCGCCCGCTGCCGCGCCTGTATTCCCACGTCCCACCCGGTCTCCATCTCTCCACCCTCCTTACCCTCTCCCAAGGCGGCTTCCGCCAGGTCCCCCTCCCTGATGATGTCCTCCTCCCCTCCATCTACCCCTCCTATCAACTTTGATCCTCCCCCATACTTCCTGTGTCCTTTCCTTTAGGCACCCTCCCTCCCTTCTCTTCCCTTCCCTTCTCTTTCCTTTTCCCCCGTCCCCTCACTCCTCCTCTCTCCCCCAGGCTTCCCCTCCCCCTTCCTCCCTTCCCCCTCTCTCCCCAGCCCTTGGCATCTGCTATCCCCTCTCCCTCTCCCACCCCCCCTCCTCCTCTCTTGGCAGGTCCCCGGACTCGTGCACGGTTAGTGAACATTCGCGCGCCGGAGATCAACACCTCGTATTCTGTGTGTGTCGTCGTTTTGTGCTTAAGTGGTTCAGTGTTATTCGTTTTTGTGCACCTACGTTCACGTGTGACACTGTTCGTCTCTGTTCAAGTGTCTGAACAAATTTTATCTTGGACTCTACGCCCGTGAACGGCTCCATGTATTTTAAACAGTGTTTGTCTCCGTTTCTATGTCCACCATGTTTTTTTCTCTCGATGTCTTCATTTGTATCTTGTGTGTTCTCTGGGGCCAAAGAGCGGCGTAGCATGCTGCTGCTGGCCTGCCTGTTAACAGGTTTGAAAATAACAATAAAGAAAAAAAAAGAAAAAAAAAGAAAAAAAAAGAAAAGCGGACTTGCTTGGCTGCAAAAGGCGGATGTAACGTTGATGTTCAGTGCAGCGTTCTTTCACGGTGCGTGTAGTTTGACCTATGTAAGCCATACCACATCGGCACGGTATCTTGTAAATTCCGGCCTTTCGTAGTAACAGATTGTCCTTAACTGATCCCACAACGTCCGCAATCTTCGATGGTGGGCGGAAAACCACTTTTACCTGAAATTTTCGGAGGATTCTTGCTATTTTAAACGAAGTGTTGCCAACGAAAGGAAGAAAAGCTAAAGATTGTTCCGGCATGATCTCCTCTTTATTCACTTCCTGCTTCTTAGTTTTAAGTGTTAGTGCCCTGTTAATCTGCCGGATGGAATACCCATTTTCGCTGAACACTGTCTTTAGATGGGCGAGTTCTTGAGGTAAGCTATCTAGATCTGAGACAGTATGAGCTCTATGAACAAGTGTTTTAAGCAAACTCATGGTTTGCGATGGGTGATGGCAATTCGATGCTTGCAGGTACAAATCAGTATGAGTGGGTTTCCGGTAAACTGAATGCCCAAAAGAACCATCATTCTTCCTTCGAACCAGGACATCCAAGAAAGGCAAACAACCATCTTTCTCTATTTCCATGGTGAACAGGATGTTGCTATGAATGGAGTTGAGGTGATGTAGAAACTCCATTAATTTATCTTCTCCATGAGGCCACACTATGAAAGTGTCATCCACATACCGCCAAAAAACTGTTGGCTTCAGGGCAGCTGATTCAAGCGCTCTCCCTTCAAAATCCTCCATTAAAAGGTTGGCCACCAAAGGAGACATGGGGCTACCCATGGCGACACCCTCTGTTCAAAATATTCTTGATTAAACATAAAATAAGTTGAGGAAAGTGCGTGCCTGAACAAAGCAGTGATATCAACAGGAAACATGTTACCAATCAGTGTCAAAGAATCTGCAAGAGGAACTTTTGTAAAAGGTGAGACCACATCAAAACTTACTAGACAGTCTACACTGCCAAGACGAAGAGCCCCCAGTCTATTGATAAAATCAGCTGAGTTCCGTGTGTGATGTGAGCACTTGCCTACGAAAGGTCTCAGTAAGGAAGCGAGATGTTTAGCTAAATTCACACCAACAACCCTTTTTACATCACCGTATTGCAGGTGGCCTAATCCACAGGGGCACACCAACAGACGACAGGCAGACAGGCAGAAGACAGCGCACGCACACCAGGCCGGCAGGCCGCAGTGAGATTCACCACTGGCCCCGCGCAACTGCATGCTCCCACCGGTCACGAGGACGCAAATGGATCCAGCTGAATCCTGCTGTTGCCCTGCTATTTAGGCCGGTGCCAAGTACCTTCAGGCGTGTCGTTAGTGTCCTCTGTGCCACGTGCCCACTACGGCAGTGGTCCACCAATCGAAGCTCACGCTAAGGAAAACTAAACTGTTTATCGTCCACGTATCGTTCTCATACACGGCTACACTCCATACAACTACTTTCACAAAAGAAGTCCTAAGACTTAAATCTATTCTCCATGTTATCATATTTTGCTTCTAAGAAACGATTTTCTTGCCATTGCCAGTCTACATTTTATATCCTCTCTACTCCGGCTACCATTAATTATTTTGTTGCCCAAACAGCAAAATTCGTCTACTACTTTCATAGTCTCGTTTCCTAATCTAATTCCCTCAGCACCATGTGATTTAATTCGACTACATTGCATTATCCATGTCTTGCTTATTTGTGTTCATCTTTTACCCTTCTTTCAAGACACTGTCCATCCCGTTCAACTACTTTTTTACGTCCTTTGCTGTCTGACAGAATTATAATGTCATCGGCAGATCTTCATGTTTTTATTTCTTCTCCCTGAACTTTAATTCCTACTTTACCTTCTTTGGTTTCCTTTACCGCTTGCTTAATGTACAGACTGAATAACACTGGGGATAGGCTACAACCCTGTCTTACTCTGTTCTCAACTACAGATTCCTTTTGATGCCCCTCCACACTTATAACTGTCTTGTGGTTTCGCAATTCGTTAATCGCCTTTCGCTCCCTGTATTTAACCCTGCTGCCTTCATAATTTCAAAGAGAGCATTCCAGTCAACATTGTCAAAAGCTTTATCTGTCTACAGTTGCTATAAATGTAGGTTTGCCTTTCCTTGCCCTATCTTCAAAGGCACGTATTATTGACAGTATTGCCCCGCTTGCTTCTGCATTTCCCCGGAATCATAACTGATCTTCACCGAGGTCAGCTTCTACCAGTTTTTCCTTTCTTCTATAAAGAATTCTTGTTAATATTTTACAGCCATGACTTATTAGAGTTATAGTTCGGTAATATTCAGAGCCAACAGCACCTACTTTCTTTGGAATTGTCATTATTATATTCTTAAGTCTGAAGGTATTTCGGCTTGTCTCATACATCTTGCTCGCAATATGGAAGAATTTTGTCATTGCTGGCTCTCCAAAGGCTGTCAATAGTTCTGTCGAAATATTGTCTATTAGCGGGGCCTTGTTTTGACTTAGGTCTTTCAGTGATCTCTCAAATTGTTCTCGCAGTATCACATCTCCCATCTGATCCTCATGTATATCCTCTTCCATTTCAAAATATCGTGCTCAAGTACATGTCCCTCTGCACACGCCTTACAGCTTTCGACTTCCCTTTCTTTGCTTAGTACTGGTTTTCCATCTGAGCTCTTGATATTCATACAGCTATTTCTCTTTTCTCCAAAGGTCTCTTTAATTTTTCTATAGGCGGTATCAATCTTTCCCCTAGCAATATATGCTTCTGAGTCCTTACGTTTGTCGTCTAACCATTTCTGCGTAACCATTTTGCACTTCTTGTGAGTGTCATTTTTTAGACGTTTGTATTTCCTTTCGCCTGCATCATTTGCCACATTTTTATAATTTCTTCTCTCATCAGTTACATTCAGTGTGTTGTGTGTTATCCTTCGGTTATGTACTTATATACTTGTTTATGTACAGTGTTTACCTGTGCTATGTTGTCATTCTGCCTATACTGCCGAAGGACATATCAGAAATTGGGATGAGGGACATACGAGCATCATAAGTGCAGATGACAAATGTAGTTGGCTGTAGCGCGATGACTGCACGTCAAACGATGGCTACAGTGAATCAGAAAGACACTGTCATGAGAAGAATGGGCACGGTCAGTCCAGAAGGAGTACACGTCGGGAAGATCGTAGTGTCGTTCGACTGCCTGTAACGAATAGACACATGGCAACAACTGACATCCTGTCAAAGATTACAGGGACACATTACTGGAAGCTAGATTGACTTCTCGAGTTATTATGAGCTGTTTGTCACTGACACATGTTGTAGAGCATAAGTAAACTTGGACATTGAGTGGCGTTTTGCGGTGTTCATCGATGGATCCTGTTTACGAAACTTCCTGGAAAATTAAAACTGTGAGCCATACTGGAATTGGAACTTGGGACCTTTACCTTTCGCGGGAAAATGCTCTACCGACTGAGCTGTCCAGGCACGACCTGAGACTCGCCACTTAGATCGTCTCGTTTCTCTTCGCTGCGGCCATGTCGACGCCAATGCGTCTCTAGACGATCTGGTGAAGGGTCTCAGCAAACAGCAGTTCTTGACATCCATACGTCTCCTAATCGTGGAACTGGTATCACAGAAGGAAGGTTAAGGTAATATCACAAGATGTACATGACACAAAGCACTCATCAGAAGTACATAAAATTATTCGCGCGTAATAAACCATATAGATCTGTCCAGTATGGATACAAACTATCCAGTCTACATTCAGTAATGACAGGCAAGTGCAAACTGATTTCACAGAACAGTGGCAGTGTGAAGTCAATATACACTCGTACAAAAATACAGTCCATGAAAATACTAAACCTTAGCGTATCGTAACTTTCCTGTTCACCTATTACATAATACAGTTTATTTTGTATTACATAAGCAAGATGTAAGAATTTAGTGCATATGATCAAGACTAGGTGTTGCCAGAGTACGATGATGTGTGGCATGATTGACAGTTACAAAATTATAAATTACAGCGATCTATAAACCAACATCTAAAGAAGGCTAAAATCACTGCTGAGAAACATAAATAAAATATAAAACAAATTGCAATGTTACATAAAAATCATGAGGCTTACAAATTTTAAAAAATATATAAAAATATAAAAAATACAATAGGGAAATATCTGCATAAAAACTAAGCAGTAAACGTAAAACAATGATGACATACCAAAAAAATTACAAGGAATGAGATATAAAACTCATGGAAGTAACTTATACGTAATGTATATCTTAGTTTCTACTTGCAATGAGTAATGAAAAATAAACATCTACGGAAAATATAATGAATTTCACAAAATGTCATTTCTTACACAACTGAACAAACCCCACGACACTTATTCATGGTTAAAAATCAAAGATAAATATTTTGATTTACGTACGTATGGTAACGTATCAGGAAATTATTTACATTAAATGCAGAAGTCTGTTATACAACTCTTTGTGATAAATTTTGATCATCGCTATTAGCTCCCTTGTACCGTACAAAGTACTGAATGTCGCTGTATATTAATTGCATTAGAAAATTTTTGTATGTTAATACTCAGTATTTTCATTAACTGTACATTGTTTTGTATGTAAAACTGTGACGTTCATACTCGCTACGACTGTAGCGCCACCTACGGTCTTTCTTCATTTCGCACTACCATTGTGCTGAAAAATCAGTGTGGACTTTGTTGCCATCAATGAAGGTCGACCAGATACTTTATTGTCATATTGGACAGATTTCTTTGGGTTATTATGCACGAACGATATTTGTTTCCGGTGACTGCTTTATTTCAATATATAAAACACTTCTTGTGGCATCACAATAGCCGGCCGGGGTGGCCGATCGGTTCTAGGCGCTACAGTCTGGAACCGCTCGACCGCTACGGTCGCAGGTTCGAATCCTGCCTCGGGCATGGACGTGTGTGATGTCATTAGGTTAGTTAGGTTTAAGTAGTTCTAAGTTCTAGGGGACTGATGACCTTAGCAGTTAAGTCCCATAGAGGTCAGAGCCATTTTTGAACATCACAATTATGTTCCTTCGCTGATACCAGTTTATATATTTTTGTAGCCTTTGGAAGTGGCGAACACCGAAATGCATAAGGAATAATAAGCGAGTAAATACTGTCGTCAAGACACATAAAGTGTACAGAAACTGTTTCCGGTGTATATCGGAAGTGGTTTCCAATGCATAGTGCGGACTGCGAAGTTGAAGCACAAATGTATTGAAATGTTTCTTATCATGGACTATCATCTGGAGAAGTAATTTGAAAAATGCAATATTCGGAGACTGGAGTTACGAATTTTGTAAGTGGACTGCAATAGATATACAGCGCGAACTGTGCACATAAAGTATAAAGGTGTCGAAGTACTTCTTTTCATGAACTAACGCTTCACTAAGTATATCTAAAACTAAAATGTTCAGACAGTGGAGGAACCTGTTTACTAAGTGGACTGTTTTTGACACTGAGCTCCTGGTGTGAATTATAAACATAAATTTAGTGGAGTACTTCTCTACAAAATCAAATAGGGGTAATGCAGGAGTAGGTTTAATAATGAATAGGAAAATAGGAATGCGGGTAAGCTACTACAAACAGCATAGTGAACGTATTATTGTGGCCAAGATAGATACGAAGCCCACGCCTAGTACAGTAGTACAAGTTTATATGCCAACTAGCTCTGCAGATGACGAAGAAATTGAAGAAATGTATGATGAAATAAAAGAAATTATTCAGATTGTGAAGGGAGACGAAAATTTAATAGTCATGGGTGACTGGAATTCGAGTGTAGGTAAAGGGAGAGAAGGAAACATAGTAGGTGAATATGGATTGGGGGACAGAAATGAAAGAGGAAGCCACCTGGTCGAATTTTGCACAGAGCACAACATAATCATAACTAACACTTAGTTTAAGAATCATGAAAGAAGGTCGTATACATGGAAGAACCCTGGAGATACTAAAAGGTTTCAGATAGATTATATAGTGGTAAGACAGAGATTTAGGAACCAGGTTTTAAATTGTAAGACATTTCCAGGGGCAGATGTGGACTCTGACCACAATCTATTGGTTATGACCTGTAGATTAAAACTGAAGAAACTGCAAAAAGGTGGGAATTTAAGGAGATGAGACCTGGATAAACTAAAAGAACCAGAGGTTGTACAGAGATTCAGGGAGAGCATAAGGGAGCAATTGACAGGAATGGGGGAAATAAATACAGTAGAAGAAGAATGGGTAGCTTTGAGGGATGAAGTAGTGAAGGCAGCAGAGGATCAAGTAGGTAAAAAGACGAGGGCTAGTAGAAATCCTTGGGTAACAGAAGAAATATTGAATTTAATTGATGAAAGGAGAAAATATAAAAATGCAGTAAGTGAAACAGGCAAAAAGGAATACAAACGTCTCAAAAATGAGATCGACAGGAAGTGCAAAATGGCTAAACAGGGATGGTTAGAGGACAAATGTAAGGATGTAGAGGCCTATCACTAGGGGTAAGATAGATACCGCCTACAGGAAAATTAAAGAGACCTTTGGAGAGAAGAGAACAACTTGTATGAATATCAAGAGCTCAGATGGAAACCCAGTTCTAAGCAAAGAAGGGAAAGCAGAAAGGTGGAAGGAGTATATAGAGGGTCTATACAAGGGCGATGTACTTGAGGACAATATTATGGAAATGGAAGAGGATGTAGATGAAGATGAAATGGGAGATATGATACTGCGTGAAGAGTTTGACAGAGCACTGAAAGACCTGAGTCGAAACAAGGCCCCCGGAGTAGACAATATTCCATTGGAACTACTGACGGCCGTGGGAGAGCCAGTCCTGACAAAACTCTACCATCTGGTGAGCAGGATGTATGAAACAGGCGAAATACCCTGAGACTTCAAGAAGAATATTATAATTCCAATCCCAAAGAAAGCAGGTGTTGACAGATGTGAAAATTACCGAACTATCAGCTTAATAAGTCACAGCTGCAAAATACTAACACGAATTCTTTACAGACGAATGGAAAAACTAGTAGAAGCCAACCTCGGGGAAGATCAGTTTGGATTCCGTAGAAACACTGGAACACGTGAGGCAATACTGACCTTACGACTTATCTTAGAAGAAAGATTAAGGAAAGGCAAACCTACGTTTCTAGCATTTGTAGACTTAGAGAAAGCTTTTGACAATGTTGACTGGAATACTCTCTTTCACATTTTAAAGGTGGCAGGGGTAAAATACAGGGAGCGAAAGGCTATTTACAATTTGTACAGAAACCAGATGGCAGTTATAAGAGTCGAGGGACATGAAAGGGAAGCAGTGGTTGGGAAGGGAGTAAGACAGGGTTGTAGCCTCTCCCCGATGTTGTTCAATCTGTATATTGAGCAAGCAGTAAAGGAAACAAAAGAAAAATTCGGAGTAGGTATTAAAATTCATGGAGAAGAATTAAAAACTTTGAGGTTCGCCGATGACATTGTAATTCTGTCAGAGACAGCAAAGGACTTGGAAGAACAGTTGAATGGAATGGACAGTGTCTTGAATGGAGGATATAAGATGAACATCAACAAAAGCAAAACACGGATAATGGAATGTAGTCTAATTAAGTCGGGTGATGCTGAGGGAATTAGATTAGGAAATGAGGCACTTAAAGTAGTAAAGGAGTTTTGCTATTTGGGGAGCAAAATAACTGATGATGGTCGAAGTAGAGAGGATATAAAATGTAGACTGGCAATGGCAAGGAAAGCCTTTCTGAAGAAGAGAAATTTGTTAACATCCAGTATTGATTTAAGTGTCAGGAAGTCATTTCTGAAAGTATTCGTATGGAGTGTAGCCATGTATGGAAGTGAAACATGGACGATAAATAGTTTGGACAAGAAGAGAATAGAAGCTTTCGAAATGTGGTGCTACAGAAGAATGCTGAAGATTAGATGGGTAGATCACATAACTAATGAGGAAGTATTGAATAGGATTGGGGAGAAGAGAAGTTTGTGGCACAACTTGACCAGAAGAAGGGATCGGTTGGTAGGACATGTTCTGAGGCATCAAGGGATCACCAATTTAGTATTGGAGGGCAGCATGGAGGGTAAAAATCGTAGAGGGAGACCAAGAGATGAATACACTAAGCAGATTCAGAAGGATGTAGGTTGCAGTAGGTACTGGGAGATGAAAAAGCTTGCACAGGATAGAGTAGCATGGAGAGCTGCATCAAACCAGTCTCAGGACTGAAGACCACAACAACAACAACAACTTCTCGCCATAAGTGAATATCAATGAAAAATAATGTAAAAACTACAACGTTCAAGTAATAGCGAGATTTGTGTCGTGATGTGAATAATTATTACGTTGTTGTGGTTGCAGCACGTTGTCTATATCGCCTGCTACAGATACCTCAGTCATCGAGGAGACTGGAGTAACTCGCTTCCTACTGCATCGGTATACAAGTGGCCTTCTGCAGGGGAAAACTGCAGTGGCAGTTCTTAATAACTATTACATTTCTGGTTTATGGGCCGCCTACGTGGGATAACGGCACACCATTTCCCGCAACTACGTGTTTCTTCGTCGGACATTATGGCTGTCAGCAAGCCCTCCTCTCGTAAATCAGATTCAGGAAGACCCATTTAATAAAGATATAATGTTTCTGCTGGAGTTATATGTAAACTTATCGTTGTTGATACCTATTTCAGGTAACGTAATTTCCAGAGATCTTAAATATTTACTTCGGTAATTTCATAAGCTTAAACGGAAACTAATTTCTTTTATTAAATGGTTTTTTTTTATAGCGAAGTATATACTTATGAATACTTTACCTTTCCGCATTGCTCCGATTCTTTCAGCATTTACTTGTGTTATAGAGTCATCTGTGGTGATAATAAATTTGGAGTTTACGTTTTTCCATATTTTACTACGTCTAAATGTGTGTTTGCAGTAGTTGTGAGCTTTACTCCATTCTTTTGCATATTTATCGAAATTTCATGTCGTGTTTTGTACAGTGTGCTAGAAAACACGCATGACGTACAGCGCCCGTCATAAAGCCAGTTGGCTGCGAGCAGTTAGGAAAGAGTAGGTGGATTTACTTTGGGTAAGCATTTAGACCGCGTAAAAACTTTAAACCTGACAAATGTGTGTGAACCAGAATTTGTTTGCATCCCAGCACTCGTCATGGTACAGCAGTGCATAGCCACTGAGGGAACTTGCTTAATTGTTCTGGTCAATGCCGGTAGTCGTTTCAATGGTGCAAATGGCTGTGAGTATTATGGGACTCAACTTCTGAGGTCATTAGTTCCCTAGAACTTAGAACTAGTTAAACCTAATTAACCTAATGACATCACACACATCCATGCCCAAGGCAGGATTCGAACCTGCGACCGTAGCGAACCTCCGACCGTAACGGTCTCGCGGTTCCAGACTGCAGCGCCTAGAACCGCACGGCCACTTCGGCCGGCAGTCGTTTCAATCCTAGTGGATGCAACATGAAGTGAATTCTGAGAACAATAAAATATTAAGTGCTCTGCTATTCCAATATTATATATTAGAGGTACTATGCTAATTTAATTAGAAATGTATTACGTTTTCACAGCTTTTAATATTTTTTGCTCATAAACTGCTTCAATCTAAGAGGTCAATTATTTTCGTTATTAAATTTTTTGTATGAGCATGGTCTTTTAAGTTAATAAATAGACATCTGAGCAATGAATTAGACTTTATATCAGGGCTGAGACTTGAACCAGGTTCCCTGCTTACTAGCCATATCCGCTAATCTGTACACCGTACTAGCTTCGCAGCTAACGAAGCTGCGTAATGAGCAGTAGACCTCTTTTCGGATCCCACCGTCGGTATAAATTTAAATTCATTGCTTCTACCTGTATTTTTTGTAGATAATGTTGATGCTTACAATGTTTCTGGAATATATAACTGTCTTATTAACGATCATTTTTGGTAGAGGTAATATTAGGGAGGCTGTTGGTTCGTTGCAGGGTGTAGAAGACAGGGTAATATTTGGACACAGAGAAATTTTAAATAGAGAGCCTAGTCCGTGTACACATAGCTTGAAAGTGTAAGACCATGTCATGGTACGAAAAACACTCCTAAAGCTTCACAGAATCTTACCTGTCCTGAACTACACCGTCCACAAACTGCAGGTTAAGCACTGCACTCGATGCATTGCATCATTTGAAAAGTGGCAAGATCACGACTCGGCGAACCGCACTATACGCTCCATTTCAGGTAGTGTTCAGTTTCTTTGTTGTTTGTCCCACTGAAGAAACGCAGCTTTATGTGCCACCGTTCTGCAATGGCGAATGTAAATGTCAGTCACATGCAGTTTCATTTGCGATGTTCAGTCGGAAACTGCGAGGGGGTTTCAATGAGTAATACAACACTTTTTTCCTGAAATCAGTTTGCTTTTATTCAAGTTTGCAATACACTATATTATTTCACACTCTTTTGGCTCTTTTTCAACATAATTTCTGTTCAATGAGACGGTCTTATGCCACATTACTGGGAGGGCCTATACGCTTGTTTGCTATCATTCTATTGGTTGACGTCAGAGCCTAAGTTTTACTGCATGAGTAACCTCCATATTGTCCGCGTACTGAGTCCTACGGAGTGTATCTTCCATATCCTTCATTGGAGCAAAGAGATAGTAGTTTTCCGTCAGGCGGCGAGGAACCCAACGGCCACAGACCTTTGAGTACCCCAACTAGTGGACGAGGGTGTCAGCGCTACCATGTTGTTTCACAGTGACTGGTTTCAGTACTGTGAGTTGTTGTTGGAATTGTTTTCCCAGATCTGTGTGTTTGATGGTGATCCGCCGATCACCTGCATTAAGAATGTTCACAAGTTGCAGGGGTCACAGCTATATGCGGCCGACCGGCACGAGCCAGATCGTACAGGTTTTGTGCGACATTATTGCGATGGTGTCAAACGCCCCGCCCAACTACTCACTGTGCTTTTATTCACTACCAGGTCTCCGTAGACATTCTTCAAGCCGCTACAAATATCTGCAGTGCTCTAGTTTACCGATAAAAGAAACTCAATGACAGAGCTCTGCTTGGAAAACAGTGCGTTATAGACGCCATTTTGGAGGCTACTTACATAGGCCGACACCTGTCGGAACTTCAGGGAACTATAGGGGCTGAAGGTGGGAATATTTAACAACGTTCCACAAAATATTCTGCATTTTTCAACAGAAATTCGTCGAGAAAAAATTTTTCCGTTACTTATTAAACGCCCCTCACGGTTGAGTAGGAACTCCTTTCACAGATAGCCGTGTGCGGCTCGCGTTGATGCCGTTCATAGCTTGGCATTTTGTAATAGCGATAGTGGCGTCTCGTTTTCTTAGTGCGTTCACTGGCGCTACGACGTTAGCTCGCCTTGCCTGTCCGTGAGTGGCATCAGCAGCGCTTATCGATAGCGCGTACTATGGTACCATAGTTGGAGCGGCCTCTAGTATTTCCGTGTCGTCGAGAGTCGAGCTGGTGGAGTTGGGACAGAGCAGCAGTGAGGTCATACAGCCAGTACTCGCCCGACCGCTGGCGACACACATGCACTGTCCGACGCAAAGATGTGGTCCAGAGAGTGCACGACCACGTCAAGGACCACATTCAGCGAGTTTCTGAGTAGTGCAACTTTCACTGGTGTGTGTGTGTGTGTGTGTGTGTGTGTGTGTGTGTGTGTGTGTGTGTGTCCGCCCGTCGAAATGACCTCATGGCAATAAGTTGTCAGTCCACGATTGATACTGGGATCCTTGCCGTGCCTGACTTGAGTTCGGACGACCGTTGGTTGGTCGTGCGGTCTGTCGTCACAGCGGACGACGTGAATTTGGTCTTCCGACCGCTTCTGGCTTTTCCGTGTTTGTGCCTACTTATAATTCGTCCATGTTGTTTCACAGTGACTGGTTTTAGCATTGTGAGTTGTTGGTGGAATTGTCTTCCCGGATCTGTGTGTATCTTGTGGTTTTAAATGAGCAGTTATTTTAATGCCGTCTGCGTACTGGACTGGGTGAGGAGTTGCGAACGGACATCAGTTCGGTTGGGACGCAGCAGCGAGCAGGTCCGCGCAGCGCGAGGGCAAGCCTTGGCCGCTGGCAGTGTGCTGCCACTGCCGGATCGAGGAGGGGTAGCTGCGAGAGCGACGACTTCGTTGCACGCCGAACCATGAACGTATGAGTGAAGAGTTCAAATCAAATGGCTCTGAGCACTATGGGACTTAACATCTTAGGTCATCAGTTCCCTAGAACTTAGAACTACTTAAACCTAACTAACCTAAGGACATCACACACATCCATGCCCGAGGCAGGATTCGAACCAGCGACCGTAGCAGTCCCGCGGTTCCGGATTGCAGCGCCTAGAACCGCACGGCCACCGCAGCTGGCTGAAGAGTTAACGGCTAATGTATTCTGGACTATTCTGAGATCTCGCCTTCGTCGGCGGGTTGTTGCTCCCAGGGCCGCTGAGACTGGCGGCAACGAGTGAAGTGTTTCGAGACGGTGAAATATTGCAGCCGTCTTTCTCTATTTGTTATTCATAATTGAATTTAGTATTATTCTTATTAGTGAAGAGCAACCAACGATATTTTCTGCCTTGTGGCCGCTAACTCCCCAGTTACCTGCCGTGGAGGTTTGCGTACTTTTCCGGCTGTGTATCTTTCCTCGTCGTGTTGATGCTGTCCGACACTGTGTGTAGTTCGACAGCCTCTTGTATTGTACTGTGCATTTTTTTTTGAGGTCTGTCTTGTTTCTAGTGTTTTCTTAGGCCTTGGGTGTTTTGTGAAGACGTAGTGCTGTCTGTTTCTTCGCCCTTACCTAAAAATATTCCAACGTTGTACCGGTGATCGGACGTTAGGCGGATTGGTTAGTCGGTCGGTCGGCGCTTAAGCTGCCCCTAGTTTGAGTTGCCATCCTGTTATGTGAGTACAAGTCTTGGCTGCCTTTCTCAGCTTAATTTATGTTTGAGTTACCTTCCCAGGGCGACCCGACCCTTGGAACACTTGCTGAGAGCCACTTGTTCTGATTCCTTAGATTGTGATGTTTATTTTAATGATATTTGTAATTTTCTAATTATTGTTCATGTGGCCTTCAGCCGAGCAATAATTTCCCTTCTTTTGTGATAAGGCCTTCAGCCGTGTTACAGTAATTTTTTTTTAAGCGAACTTGTTTTAAAAGCAAGGGATTTATTTCAAAAGTGCTATTTGGAGTTGTTCTTCTGACTTCTAATTCAGGCCTTCAGCCGTTCGTTAGTTTAAATTCTTTGTGGCCTTCAGCCGTGTTACAATAAGTTTTTTTTAAAGCAAACTTCTTTTAAAAGCAAAGTGTTTGTTGAAATGTGTGCTATTTGGAATTCTTCTTCTGACTTCTAACTCTGGCCTTCAGCCGTCATACAGTCAATTGTGTTTTTTTAAAGAGGTTGTTTTAAAATTATAATTTCTTTAAATAAAGTTTACGTATATGTTGTGCAACCGAGAGTAACTGATTACGGCCCCGCCCACAATCGTAACCTTACCCTGTTCCATCCTGAGAAACCAGCTCTCACAGACTGTAGCAGTTCTTGACGGGTGTGAAACTATTTGCCATTGGTATGACATGCACCTGTGTCCGGTACCTGTCGATTAGGATGTTTCTACGAACATAGTTCGTACGAGGTGTTACTTGACTGTGACCAGTATATTTTTCCCTGTAGAAATTTTGGTCACGTCGATCCGGTTTGCTACGCTGATTCCATACAGCCGACAGTCGTATACACAGTGATGTTGCAACGCCTGTAAGATTAACGTCCCACCAGCAAAGGATGCTGAACGGAACTGCATACACTCCCAGGCGAAGCGACTGCGCCAGTAATGTTGAGAGCGGCCGTCTGCAGGGGTCGCTTACAGTGCGGAGCTATGTTGGAAGCCACTGGGTTTCATGCAACCAATAGAAAACAGCCCTAGTATGATCCTGCAATAGGATATTAATCACGCTCTGCGGTTTAATCGACGGTGTCCACTGTTCCAGCTGCAGCCATCACCGTTCACCGGTCCGAAGAGGATTCGCCGCTCTTCGATGGTGCGTACACTGGATAGAGGACTCAGCCTCAGAGTAGGACTGCCATACACTAGAATATGCTACAAGATCGTAGAAGTTGAGTATTTGTGTTTCATTTGATAAAAGATTTGGACATTGCACTGTAGTCAGTTCAGCAGGTATGATTATTGATTTGTGTTCCCGGAGTGAAGTTAGGAGTACCGCCCCAGTTTGCGCTGACATCATCGCCACCACAGTGGTTAGTTGCTGACATCCTACTTACAAGGGAACATCACCATCGCACCCCGCTCAGATTTAGTTATAAGTTGGCACAGTGGATAGACCTTGAAAAACTGAACACAGATCAATCGAGAAAACAGGAAGAAGTTGTGTGGAACTAAGAAAAAATAAGCAAAATATACAAACTGAGTAGTCTATGTGCAACATATAAAATATCAAGGACTGTCTGAGATCAGGAGCGCCGTGGTCCTGTGGTTAGCGTGAGCAGCTGCGGAACGAAAGGTCCTTGGTTGAAGTCTCCCCTCGAGTGAAAAGTTTAATTTTTTATTTTCAGTTTATGTGACAAACTCTTATGTTTTCATTACTTTTTTGGGAGTGATTATCACATCAACCTAAATCGGGCAAGGCAGAAGAATCTTTTTACCCATTCGCCAAGTGTACAAGTTAGGTGGGTCGACAACATATTCCTGTCATGTGACGCACATGCCGTCGCCAGTGTCGTATAGAATATATCAGACGTGTTTTCCTGTGGAGGAATCGGTTGACCTATGACCTTGCGATCAAATGTTTTCGGTTCCCATTGGAGAGGCACATCCTTTCGTCTAATAATCGCACGGTTTTGCGGTGCGGTCGCAAAACAGAGACACTAAACTTATTACAGTGAACAGAGACGTCAATGAACGAACGGACAGATCATACCTTTGCGAAAATAAAGCATGTAAACTTTTCACTCGAGGGAAGACTTGAACAAAGGACCTCTCGTTCCGGAGCTGCTCAAGCTAACCACGGGACCACGGTGCTCCTGAGCTCAGATAGGCCTTTGTGTTGCCTATCTTGCGCATGGACTACTCAGGTTGTATATTTTGTTTATTTTTTATGGTTCCACACAACTTCT
Source organism: Schistocerca piceifrons (assembly GCF_021461385.2). Classification (NCBI taxonomy): domain Eukaryota; kingdom Metazoa; phylum Arthropoda; class Insecta; order Orthoptera; family Acrididae; genus Schistocerca; species Schistocerca piceifrons. The sequence continues at coordinate 321,019,550 of NC_060145.1, read as the reverse complement.
TCCTGTTTTCTCGATTGATCTGTGTTCGGTTTTTCAAGGCCTATCCACTGTGCCAACTTATAACTAAATCTGAGTGGGGTGCGATGGGGAGGTTCCCTTGTTAGCAACGGAGAATAATACAGCACAGACCATCTCACTTCAGCGGCGAGGGGTCACATACCTGATGCCAGTTCTACACCAGTGTTTTTGTTTGACGGGGTGACTAACATTCTTCTCGGTTATCTTCATTCCACTTCTCAGAGTATCCATAGAGAGGGAGAAAGTACTACTACACTGTCAATAATGTAAAAAAGTAAAAGAATGAAAATTAAAAGTAGCTATGTCGCCAAACATCTCATCAGGTTTCGCGTACGAGTCAAGTACTTACAAGCCTTGCAGGAACACTGTCCCGCTCTTCCATTTTCTTCCTTACAGTCATATTCAGCGTTTACGTATAAAGTACGGAGCTAATGAATAAATACCTGATTTGTCGTACAACCCGCCACAACGCTTCTGTGGCAGGCGTATGGCAAAATATTGCTGTTATAGAAGTCACTAGTTCCTTTCCTACACTTTAGTATTTCATGTCGGAAATCACACACGACAAAAATCAACAGATATCATATGAGTAATAGTATTTCCAATAAGTCTTTATGTGAGCTTCAAGTGTCTCTACGACTGAGTTGAGGACATATATTTCAGAGTAAATTTACAACGTACAGGTTAGTGAATGTAATTATACATTGTCAGTTCAGGCTTTTCGTACTTTAGTTGTACAAAAATACCGACGTCGTAATGAAGTACATTCACTTGGGCCTGGCGGCGCCGAGCAAGTGACAGACAGCAGGCGGCGACAGCCCAGCACGTGCGGCAACAACTCACGCTGCGTGTCTCCGCGGCTGAAGTCAGCGTGCAGCGGCGCTGTATTGGCTCAACCGTGCAGCTCCGAGCCAGCGGAAGCACGCGCACCTGCCAACAGACGGTGCAATTTGCCGAACTGCGTACCTACATCTGCATTACTTACGGCAGTCCGTGGCTTACATTCTCATACAATCAACAGCAACTGATGTTTAATGTATAATGACTCGCTGCAGGTAGAGAAATAAATTTCCGTTTACTTCGAAGCAGTGGCGGCTCGGGCAAAATTATCTCAATCTGCTATAAAAAAAATGGTTCAAATGGCTCTGAGCACTATGGGACTCAACATCTGACGTCATCAGTCCCCTAGAACTTAGAACTACTTAAACCTAACTAGCCTAAGGACATCACACACATCCATGCCCGAGGCAGGATACGAACCTGCGACCGTAGCGGTCACGCGGTTCCAAACTGAAGCGCCTAGAACCGCACGGCCACATCGGCCGGCTCAATCTGCTACAGAGTGGTGACCTATAGCCGTTTCATACAGGGGTAGTAATCGTAACTAGATTCAACAGGCCTACATTAATTTTGTGTAGCTATATAAATTGTGTACATATGTTTAAATGTTATAATTAATAGTTTAACATTGTGAGAAATAAAATAAAATGGAAAAAATGTTGGTATTTGTGGGAATCGAATTATCTTTAGACCACTCTCCCACAGTGGAATTACGACAATAGAGCTTTAAAAATCCCTCATACTCTACACTTGCACAATAGGCTGCGTATAAATTCAAAGGTAAGTACTTAACAATTGAATTCAGTAACCTGTGGCAAATGACTGACTTCATATTAAATATTTATTCAAAACATGATCTACCCTTCCTAAAATCATCCTGATATTCACCTAAATTAATCACCAGTGTTGTTTCCAGTATGCTTAGTATGATCTTCGAAAATATGTTGTATACGATTTGTTGTAAAGCAATTCCTCTGTCGTCATTAATATCTTGTTTATCGCCTTTCTTACGTAAAAAATGTATCAAGACCACCTTCCGCTCTCCTGAGAGTTTATCCGTTTTCCAAGTTTTCTGAAAGATAAATTTTATCTTATTTTCAAAACTTCTGCTATGATAGAGACAAACTCCTCTGCTGTTAGAGATGTATTTGAAGTATATATTCTTAAGTCTTCGCACCTCAGTTTCTCCTCCAAAGATCTTCTGGGAAAGGGGCTCTTTGGCAGATCTGCGGAAAAATACTTTCATACTAAATTTTCTCATATTTTCGCTCGTTTTATCACCATCTAGACTATTTTTAATCTACAAGGGTAATAGTTGTACAAAAATTAAATCGATTATATTAATTTTACGTATATCAAATAAACCGTTATTTTTAAATTTTATAAATAGTAATTCAATATTGTGAGAAAAAAAACGAAATGAAAAAAAATTGTTTTTATCAGTGGTAATCGAATCTAGGTCAGCAAATTACGAATCCACACCACTCGCTGCCACCACAACGTTTCTTTCAAAAGTCCGCATACTCCACACTGGTACAATACGCTACACGAAAATTCAAAGAAAAGTACTGACCTGGTGCTGTTAGCAACTTAGCATTCACAGTGCCCGAAGGGATGACGTCACAACAGAGAATGTATAGCAGAAAACAGACAGCTGCGTCGCTTCTCTGAGTTGATCGTCGCGTGGCTGACTGCAATTTCAGTACGCGACACTCGTTTCTAGTTATCGTGGATAGCGTACTACGAGATATGTTTTCGTTCTTTTTATTTGAAGACCAGCACACATTCGAAGAGAAATGGCATAATTTTATTTCGATTTTCGGCTCGCATTCGAAGACAAATGGCGTGATTTTAGTTCGGTTTCTGGCTCACATTCAAAGCAAAATGTCATAATTTTAATATAATATTTACTATGTACTGTAGCGCATTAGCGCATGATAACTGGCCGCCACTGCTTCGTGGTTATTCAGAGAATAATGACAAGAAAAAGCTGGTCGCGAATTTTTTGAAACTAACTGTACTTTTGTAGGACACCTGAGGAAGCGACTGCTAGTAATTTAGAATGCAGTGATCGGGTATTATGTGGCTGTTCACTGGTGTTGATTCAGAAACAATATACTTGGAGTAAAAATAGCATGTTGTAATCGCTCCTTTGAACTGAACGTAACTGGATGTGTTTTAATAAAAAGGAGTGCTGAGATGATACGGTGGTGTATCTCTTATGCGTTTCACAAAAAATTTAGCTCCAAGTGACAATTTTCTGTGACTTTTACGAAAGATTAGAAGTTATAGGACTTGTTTCTCCATAACATTGTCCATGAGATGGTTCAAATGGCTCTGAGCACTATGTGTTCAAATGGTTCAAATGGCTCAAATGGCTCTGAGCACTATGGGACTTAACAGCTATGGTCATCAGTCCCCTAGAACTTAGAACTACTTAAACCTAACTAACCTAATGACATCACACAACACCCAGCCATCACGAGGCAGAGAAAATCCCTGACCCCGCCGGGAATCGAACCCGGGAACCCGGGCGTGGGAAGCGAGAACGCTACCGCACGACCACGAGATGCGGGCTGTCCATGAGACATAATTGTACAGTCACAGCTACTGTAGCCTACTTAAAAGACTGTGCAATATAAATATTCTTAGACGGGATCATTCTAGTGATGTATAATTTGCTTTGTGGTTATCAACGTTTGCTGGAGACTCACCACATCTTGGGCAGTGTTAATCTTTTTTTCCTTGGATAGCTGCGTTTGTAAAGGTCGAGTCTGTATCAGTGCTTTCAGTATCCTACACTATCTGACCAGAAGTTTCCGGACACAGTTATGACATGTGGAATCGACCACTAGATGTCGCGAGAAGCAGATCCGCCCGTATAAGAGGAGGTGGAGAGTACTGCGTTGTTAGTAGGGAAACAGTAACAGCGGAAAGTGGGTTTCATTCGAGCTGAATGACTTCGAACGTGGGCCAATCATTGGACGTCACCTGAATTATTGTGTATGTAGTGCACAAGATAGCGTAACACATCATACATCTACGAAATGAATAAAATATTAATACATTTATTTACAATATTTTCAAGTTGAATGATTCCTTATGTAAAGTTCGCCCAATTGAAAAGGAGACTTTCACTGTAATGGCCGTATGAATGTGCTTACCGAGAGATAGTGTGGTGGTATTCCCATTTGCACAAGCGGAATTAACGTCTTTACAGTAATTTCCTCATTTCTGGAGAGTTGTTTCCGCAATTCGTTGCATAGCAGATCTCCACGATCAGCAGAAAGAGCGGGTATACAAATGCTTCAAACAGAAGGGGAGCATGTTTCACAAATTTGTCGCAAGATGGTGTACGGAGAGCAGTCTCTTGCTCGGTGCGCACTATTGCAGCGTTGAGGCGAAATCTGTGGCCAAGAAGATGTTGGACCTCGTTCAAAAATTTCGACTGTAGGTCTTGGAATATGACCCTTATAGCCTCGAAACCATGTGACTCGCATATCATCGGTCCCTTGAAACAATCCCTGAAAGGTCGGAGGTTCACCTCTGACAAGGAACTGCAGGACACAGGGGACACTGAAGCCATCGGCTTGTTTCCTACGCGCTGGGAATGGTAAATCATTATCAGTGGCATTTATGTATAATTGCACTATTCCAAATGAACTGTAATGATAATATTGCCATTAAAATTTCTTTACATATAACTGTAGCCTCATTTGCAATGGTGTGAGTCCTTCAGCGTTAGTACGATAAATCAATTTCTGAATTGTCCTGTATACAATCTGTTTCACTTGCTAGCAGTTATACGAAACAGCCACCGCCTAGCTGTTATGGTTAGTGACATCGTGCAACATCGATGTATTTCACCCCAAGTTTTCCGAGATCTGCGAGAGGATCTCGGTGTGAGGCGTCATAAATTGACTGGCAGCACAGACAGTTGAATGCAATAAGTGATACGTCCGCCTGCTTATCTGCCGGCGCGGTAGCTCAGCGTGTTCGGTCAGAGGGTTAGCTGCCCTCTGTAATAAAAAAAACTGAGTTAATGGATAAACGACGAATTGAAACGGGTGTCTTGCGACGTCCGCCCCTAGCAGATGCAACGAACTTGAACAAAAATGAGATTAAAAAAAAACTGAGTGGTAAGGTGCTTGCCTCCCGTGCACTGGGCCCGGATTCGATTCCCGATCGGGTCAGATATTTTCTCCGCTCGGGGACTGGGTGTTGTGTTGTCCTCATCATCATTTCATCCTATTCATCAGCCGTAACTCGCCCAACGTGGCACTGACTGAGGTAAGACTTGCACTAGCCATACTATCATTTCATATTTCAATAGGTCATGCGAACACCACGTCCTCTGGTGGCGTCCGTACATCTACATCTACATCTATACTCCGCGAGCCACCTTACGGTGTGTGGCGGAGGGTACTTATTGTACCACTATCTGATCCCCCCTTCCCTGTTCCATTCACGAATTGTGCGTGGGAAGAACGACTGCTTGTAAGTCTCCGTATTTGCTCTAATTTCTCGGATCTTTTCGTTGTGATCATTACGCGAGATATATGTGGGCGGTAGTAATATGTTGCCCATCTCTTCCCGGAATGTGCTCTCTCGTAATTTCGATAATAAACCTCTCCGTATTGCGTAACCTTTCTTGAAGTGTCCGCCACTGGAGCTTGTTCAGCATCTCCGTAACGCTCTCGCGCTGACTAAATGTCCCCATGACGAATCGCGCTGCTTTTCGCTGGATCATGTCTATCTCTTCTATTAATCCAACCTGGTAAGGGTCCCATACTGATGAGCAATACTCAAGAATCGGACGAACAAGCGTTTTGTAAGCTACCTCTTTCGTCGATGAGTCACATTTTCTTAGAATTCTTCCTATGAATCTCAACCTGGCGCCAGCTTTTCCCACTATTTGTTTTATGTGATCATTCCACTTCAGATCGCTCCGGATAGTAACTCCTAAGTATTTTACGGTCGTTACCGCTTCCAATGATTTACCACCTATGGCATAATCGTACTGGAATGGATTTCTGCCCCTATGTATGCGCATTATATTACATTTATCTACGTTTAAGGAAAGCTGCCAGCTGCCGCACCATGCATTAATCCTCTGCAGGTCCTCCTGGAGTACGTACGAGTCTTCTGATGTTGCTACTTTCTGGTAGACAACCGTGTCATCTGCAAATAGCCTCACTGAGCTACCGATGTTGTCAACTAAGTCATTTATGTATATTGTAAACAATAAAGGTCCTATCACGCTTCCCTGCGGTACTCCCGTACCACACGTGCGAGATGGCGAGCAATGGAGAGAGCGGGGCTCGCGAAGGCATTGTTCAAATGGTTGAAATGGCTCTGAGCACTATGAGACTTAACATCTGAGGTCACCAGTCCCCTAGAACTTAGAACTATTTAAACCTAACTAACCTAAGGACATCACACACATCCATGCCCGAGGCAGGATTCGAACCTGCGACCGTAGCGGTAGCGCGGTTCCAGACTGTAGCGTCTAGGACCGCTCGGCCACCTCGGCCGTCTAACCACTTTTCTACCTCGCTCGGTGAGGGAGTTATGTTACGGTATGGTGGTGTTAGTCGTGGCTAGGCTGTGATCCACTTATTGCGCTTAGGGAAACGCTAAATGCGGAACACATTTTAAGTCATTGTATAATGCGTACAGTAGGGAAGAGTTAGAAAACGACAATTGTTTGCATCGCCATGACAATGTACTCTGGTATATCAAGATTAGTTAATTAAAACAGCTGTTGCGGCATCAGCATATGGAGAAACTAATAACTGCTCAGAAGTACTGGTCTGCTCAACTTGACCCCATGGATGAGCTATAACGTCGATATCGCTCCAAATCCCAGATCACTACCTTCTCTGGTATCTGGTTTTGAGGGAGAATATGCTGTGATTCCTCCACAGACACTCAGACACCACGTTGAAAGTGCTTTATCGGAGTTCAAGCCGTCATGAAGTCATGTCCAATAACATGTGTGCAGATACTTTTGATCGGGTACTGTACATCATTTAACGAATAATAGTTTTGCTAACTATGTCATATTTTACAAGAACATTATCAACAGATCACATCTTATGTAATGAGGTTTCCTCATTTTATATCACGTTATTCATTTGTCAGTTGTGTAGTTTATGATGACTGTCGTCACGAATGACTGCAGCGGTTAGTAGGGCAGGCCTGGTGGCTGCAACCAATGAGAAGCGACAAAGATGAGTCGTTATGGGCTTAAATAGATAGTGGCAGTCGTTTTTTGGACGTGGTGACAGTAGGACTCGTTCTCGGTTATGGAGACGAGGGATGTTGCGGACCTGCATCTAAGGCGCGGTACAATAACGAGGTGGTGGAAGTGGGCATACGGCCACATGTGTGGTACATTGAAATTCAGGGGGTTGAAGTCGAGTTATGGATTTAGAAATATTTAACTGCCTTGGCGATAGACTACGAAACAACTTACCAGTGAATTTTAATTAAGAATTGTGACGGGCTTGTATTTGAGCACACACTTCCCTCATTTTGAAAAGATAAAACCGCTTTAGCCGTAGGTCCTTTATTTATAGGCACGAACGGTGTCACAGCGTTTGAACTGCACCATTAGGTGCAGTCTGTACAAACTGGTAGCTAAAGACACACGAGAGGTAGCAAGAAAACATAACTAAAATAAAAAACTACATACGGGATGAACATACAAAACCAAGACATATTCAGATAGACAAAAAGAGAGTGCGGGATGACCCAGCGTCTATAACCAGCAAATTTTGTGCTAAGTAGCGGACGCCAAAAATAATATCACATAGAATTGTGCCGTGATACCTAGAAAAGAGGAAAGTAATAAGAAGGGACTACCAGGTAGGTAAAATACTAAAAAAATTCCACTCACCATATGTAACAGTACCTGGTGAGCTAGCGGAGTCTCCTAATGCCGAGATAGTAATAAAGTACAGACCGCGTATCATCATCTACGAAATAATGTAAAAATTGAGCGGCTAACGGTTACTCACTTGCCTGAAATGGATTAATAATATATTGGCAAAGATCCAGTTATTCAGTCTGAAATTGCAGTTAATCACTCCCCCCCCAGTTCCCCCCTCCCCCCCTCCCGCAGAAGTACCAGTATAAAACTCTTAAGGCTTACCACGCAACTGGCATGCAGTAAATAACAGAACTCATACCTAAAGAGCTCAGTCGGCTGAAAGCAAGGCATTGCTTTGCCAGGTGGCGGGAAACTGAACTTACCAACGGCATGCGCGCTCACGGGATTGTGTACTAAACAGGTAACGTGTTAAGACGCAACTGTGGAACCTCCAGATAGCGACAGAGTGGTATCATGTGGAATTCGCAAGAGCATCCGCGAATAACTAGACCAGCTGAATTAAGCTGCACTGATATAAAGGTTGGATAATCCCTCACACTATGTGTAAGAAAGGCAAATTCGTAAAAACTATTATTATTGGCAATGTTGTGAAAGGTAGACCATAGAAAACTAGCGCGTTAATGGTTTCAAAACGAATTCAAGTTAGTAGCTATATATATACACTCCTGGAAATGGAAAAAAGAACACATTGACACCGGTGTGTCAGACCCACCATACTTGCTCCGGACACTGCGAGAGGGCTGTACAAGCAATGATCACACGCACGGCACAGCGGACACACCAGGAACCGCGGTGTTGGCCGTCGAATGGCGCTAGCTGCGCAGCATTTGTGCACCGCCGCCGACAGTGTCAGCCAGTTTGCCGTGGCATACGGAGCTCCATCGCAGTCTTTAACACTGGTAGCATGCCGCGACAGCGTGGACGTGAACCGTATGTGCAGTTGACGGACTTTGAGCGAGGGCGTATAGTGGGCATGCGGGAGGCCGGGTGGACGTACCGCCGAATTGCTCAACACGTGGGGCGTGAGGTCTCCACAGTACATCGATGTTGTCGCCAGTGGTCGGCGGAAGGTGCACGTGCCCGTCGACCTGGGACCGGACCGCAGCGACGCACGGATGCACGCCAAGACCGTAGGATCCTACGCAGTGCCGTAGGGGACCGCACCGCCACTTCCCGGCAAATTAGGGACACTGTTGCTCCTGGGGTATCGGCGAGGACCATTCGCAACCGTCTCCATGAAGCTGGGGTACGGTCCTGCACACCGTTAGGCCGTCTTCCGCTCACGCCCCAACATCGTGCAGCCCGCCTCCAGTGGTGTCGCGACAGGCGTGAATGGAGGGACGAATGGATACGTGTCGTCTTCAGCGATGAGAGTCGCTTCTGCTTTGGTGCCAATGATGGTCGTATGCGTGTTTGGCGCCGTGCAGGTGAGCGCCACAATCAGGACTGCATACGACCGAGGCACACAGGGCCAACACCCGGCATCATGGTGTGGGGAGCGATCTCCTACACTGGCCGTACACCACTGGTGATCGTCGAGGGGACACTGAATAGTGCACGGTACATCCAAACCGTCATCGAACCCATCGTTCTACCATTCCTAGACCGGCAAGGGAACATGCTGTTCCAACAGGACAATGCACGTCCACATGTATCCCGTGCCACGCAACGTCCTCTAGAAGGTGTAAGTCAACTACCCTGGCCAGCAAGATCTCCGGATCTGTCCCCCATTGAGCATGTTTGGGACTGGATGAAGCATCGTCTCACGTGGTCTGCACGTCCAGCACGAACGCTGGTCCAACTGAGGCGCCAGGTGGAAATGGCATGGCAAGCCGTTCCACAGGACTACATCCAGCATCTCTACGATCGTCTCCATGGGAGAATAGCAGCCTGCATTGCTGCGAAAGGTGGATATACACTGTACTAGTGCCGACATTGTGCATGCTCTGTTGCCTGTGTCTATGTGCCTGTGGTTCTGTCAGTGTGATCATGTGATGTATCTGACCCCAGGAATGTGTCAATAAAGTTTCCCCTTCCTGGGACAATGAATTCACGGTGTTCTTATTTCAATTTCCAGGAGTATATATATATATATATATATATATATATATATATATATATATACAGGGTGTTTCAAAAATGACCGGTATATTTGAAACGGCAATAAAAACTAAAAGAGCAGCGATAGAAATACACCGTTTGTTGCAATATGCTTGGGACAACAGTACATTTTCAGGCAGACAAACTTTCGAAATTACAGTAGTTACAATTTTCAACAACAGATGGCGCTGCGGTCTGGGAAACTCTATAGTACGATATTTTCCACATATCCACCATGCGTAGCAATAATATGGCGTAGTCTCTGAATGAAATTACCCGAAACCTTTGACAACGTGTCTGGCGGAATGGCTTCACATGCAGATGAGATGTACTGCTTCAGCTGTTCAGTTGTTTCTGGATTCTGGCGGTACACCTGGTCTTTCAAGTGTCCCCACAGAAAGAAGTCACAGGGGTTCATGTCTGGCGAATAGGGAGGCCAATCCACGCCGCCTCCTGTATGTTTCGGATAGCCCAGAGCAATCACACTATCATCAAAATATTCATTCAGGAAATTAAAGACGTCGGCAGTGCGATGTGGCCGGGCACCATCTTGCATAAACCACGAGGTGTTCGCAGTGTCGTCTAAGGCAGTTTGTACCGCCACAAATTCACGAAGAATGTCCAGATAGCGTGATGCAGTAATCGTTTCGGATCTGAGAAATGGGCCAATGATTCCTTTGGAAGATATGGCGGCCCAGACCAGTACTTTTTGAGGATGCAGAGACGATGGGACTGCAACATGGGGCTTTTCGGTTCCCCATATGTGCCAGTTCTGTTTATTGACGAAGCCGTCCAGGTAAAAATAAGCTTCGTCAGTAAACCAAATGCTGCCCACATGCATATCGCCGTCATCAATCCTGTGCACTATATCGTTAGCGAATGTCTCTCGTGCATCAATGGTAGCGGCGCTGAGGGGTTGCCGCGTTTGAATTTTGTATGGATAGAGATGTAAACTCTGGCGCATGAGACGATACATGGACGTTGGCCTCATTTAGACCGTAGCTGCAACACGGCGAACGGAAACCCGAGGCCGCTGTTGGATCACCTGCTGCACTAGCTGCGCGTTGCCCTCTGTGGTTGGCGTACGCGGTCGCCCTACCTTTCCAGCACGTTCATCCGTCACGTTCCCAGTCCGTTGAAATTTTTCAAACAGATCCTTTATTGTATCGCTTTTCGGTCCTTTGGTTACATTAAACCTCCGTTGAAAACTTCGTCTTGTTGGAACAACACTGTGTTCTAGGCGGTGGAATTCCAACACCAGAAAAATCCTCTGTTCTAAGGAATAAACCATGTTGTCTACAGCACACTTGCACGTTGTGAACAGCACACGCTTACAGCAGAAAGACGACGTACAGAATGGCGCACCCACAGACTGCGTTGCCTTCTATATCTTTCACATCACTTGCAGCGCCATCTGTTGTTGAAAATTGTAACTACTGCAATTTCGAAAGTTTGTCCGCCTGAAAATGTACTGTTGTCCCAAGCATATTGCAACAAACGGTGTAATTCTATCGCTGCTCGTTTAGTTTTTATTGCCGTTTCAAATATACCGGTCATTTTTGAAACACCCTGTATATATATATATATATATATATATATATATATATATATATATATATAAACACGTTATATAACATTGTCGTTAAAATAGGGATTTCGTTTTTAATATTTTGTCGTATCCCCGTTCTGATAATAAACCAAGTATACACATGTAAAGGTTAAGCACATCTATTGTGTATTTGAGTAGTTCTATTAAGAGAGTGGCGCTGGTGAGTGTCCACAACAGCACTGACGTGCCATTACCTAAGACGGTTCCATTCGAATTGGTTGGTTGGGTTGGTTTGAGGGAAGAGACCAAACTACGAGGTCATCGGTCACATCGGATTAAGGAAGGAAGTCGGCCGTGCCCTTTCAAAGGAAGCATCCCGGCATTTGCCTAGAGCGATTTAGGGAAATAACGGAAACCTAAATCAGGATGGCCGGCCGCGGGGTTGAACCGTCCTCCTCCCGAATGCGAGTCCAGTGTGCTAACCACTGCGCCACCTCGCTCGGTCATTCGAATTGGATTGGTCTCAGTCCTTCAGCTGTCTGTGTAGCAATGAGTGCACATTAGTTTAAAGTTGAGTTATGCATTTGGCGGTGTGTTTGTATACCTGATTAGGTTCATACCATATTACCTCCTAATGAGATGGAAGCGGGAGACCGAAATTGAAATGGTTCAAATGGCTCTGAGCACTATGGGACTTAACTTCTAATGTCATCAGTCCCCAAGAACATAGAACTACTTAAACCTAACTAACCTAAGGACATCACACACATCCATGCCCGAGCCAGGATTCGAACCTGCGACCGTAGCGGTCGCGCGGTTCCAGACTGTAGCGCCTAGAACCGCTTGGCCACCCTGGCCGGCCCGGAATTGAGAAACGTGCTACAACTGTAACTCTGCTTCAGGAAGACTATTCTAGTAGGACAATAAGAACTGAAATTGCCGTAGGCTAATATATATTGCAACGGTTAAAACAAACTGGTACCACTGCAAGTGTTTCGCGATCTGCAAGACATATACAGGAGAGATCAACTCATATTTATACAGAGTAAACGTCAGACCTCTCGTACTACAACCGAAATTCGCGAATAATTGAATAGTATGCGAGCAGCTCGAATCACTGTCTCAGGAGTGCAACGCCGTGTTCGTAAACACGATGTAAGGGAGTGTCTGTCGGTCAAAAAACTTTTATTACGCAAATAAAATAAGGTGAAAAGTTTCCAGTGGGCACACTAACATAAGAAGTGGAGCGTGCAGCAATAGTCCAAGGTGTTATTCACCTGATAATGTAAATTACAAGTATTTGGAAGGTCGGATCTCCGTTCATCGACTTCGTGAAGAACGTATATAGAGTCAGTGTGCGACGCCAACGGTGATGCATAGTGGAGGGTTGTTCACGACGTGGGGATGTTTTGCGGGCCATAAAGTCGGTGATGGAGTGGGAATTAATGGCACGTTAAAGAAGAAAAGATATCACAGGACGCTGGTGACCACTGCAGTTCCGTCTGGCAAGACACTCGTTAGTCGTGTGATCTGCAGCATGGCAATGATCACAAACATGCTTCTCAATTGTGCAGAGGGTATGTCTATTGAAAATAGAAATGTGAGGAAGTGAAGAAGACTTGGCCAAGTCAGTCACCTGACTAAAATCCCATTGAACTCTTATGAGATTAACTTGACAGGCAGGTTTGAAAACGGTCAGCTAACGTTGAAGACCTAGAAATAACGTTCAGACATGTTGGACTACAAGATATGCAAAAAATAAACAAAATCTCATCTCCAGAAGGCCAAGAGGTTGTGCAGCTGTACTGAAGGCATAGAGTCGGTACATTGAAGAGGCTAAGAGCTAAGCCATATTGTACTTAATGATAGAGAGAGAAAATACTTGTTGATCTATTTACTTGGCACGATGTCTTTGTACAGTGAAGTAAAGTATACAGGGTGATTTTTTCCACTATGTACAAACTCTAGGACTGATCGATGAGAGGACACCGAACAAAAAAGATCTAATGAACTTATGTTCGGAATTGCGTGGTTTCCACGCCATAGACCATTTACTCAACCGTAAACTGTTATAGAGATTGAGGTCTAATACCCGCTATACCATGCAGCCACAGTTACAGTATGCGTTGAAAATGGTTTCCATGTGCCTCAAGGCATGTGTGTGTACGCCGTAGCATGTTCTGTCTCAAAAGTGGACATCGGCCAAGCTGCATCCGAAAAGAGTCAAAGGTATCATGAATACGCTGCTCCAGTGTCTCCACATCTGGAATGGGCTTTGCAGACACGATACTTTTGAGATGGTCCCATAACCAGAAATCACATGGGTTGACATCCGATGAACGAGCAGGCCACGCAATTGGACCCGCCTCTTTCAGTCCATCGACCAGGGAAGACACGACTGAGATGCGTCCGGCTGCTAATGGCGAGGAGGGCTGGAGTACCATCGTGTAGCAGCCACATAACCCTTCGAATCATCAATGGAACTTCTTCCAGCAGGGGGGGTAAAGTCACCCGCAAGAAACGTCGATAGTTCCGGTCTGCTAGGCGACGTGGGAGGAAGGCTGATTCCAAAACATGGTTGCCAATTATCCTGGCCCACACATTCCGGGCCGAGCAGTTCTAGGTGCTTAAGTCCGGAACCACGCTACCGCTACGGTCGCAGGTTCGAATCCTGTCTTAGGAATGGGTGTGTGTGATGTCCTTAGATCAGTTAGGTTTAAGTAGTTCTAAATTCTAAATGAGTGATGACCTCAGATGTTAAGTCCCAAAGTGCTCAGAGCCATTTTGAACCACACAGTCGGACTGCACTGATGCTGGTGATTCGCTGTCACCAGACCATGTGGGTTCTGCATACCATCCCACAGATGACTGTTACTTAAGTTGAAGATAATAGCCGGCCGGTGTGGCCGTGCGGTTCTAGGGGCTTCAGTCTGGAACCACGTGACCGCTACGGTCGCAGGTTCGAATCCTGCCTCGGGCATGGATGTGTGTGATGTCTTTAGGTTAATTAGGTTTAAGTAGTTCTAAGTTCTAGGGGACTGATGACCACAAATGTTACGTCCCATAGTGCCCAGAGCCATTTGAACCATCTTTTTGAAGATAATACTGCGCATAAAGGTGGTCTCATCTGTGAACAGGACGGACGACAGAAATCTACGAATCGTGGTTGCCTGGTGCAGAAACCAGAGACAAAACTGCCCAGATGTGGAACATCTGCCGCTAGTAACCCTTGCACACGCCGTAAGTGGTAAGTGTAGTAACAATTATCATGGAAAATGTTCCACAACTTCGTCTGTCTTACCCTGTACTGTCGGGCCAACTGCCTGGTACTGACACGGCGGTTGCCTTCCACAGTGTTAACCACATTTTCCTCCAAGTCGCCGGCCTCGGTGGCCGTGCGGTTCTAGGTGTTGCAGTCCGGAACCGCGAGACTGCTACGGTCGCAGGTTCGAATCCTGCCTCGGGCATGGTTGTGTGTGATGTCCATAGGTTAGTTAGGTTTAAGTAGTTCTAAGTTCTAGGGGACTGATGATCTAAGATGTTAAGTCCCATAGTGCTCAGAGCCATTTGAACCATTTGAACCTCCAAGTCTGACGTCCGAACATTTTGGGTACGTCCTTCATAATTTCCTGTTTCCTGAAACGACCCTGTCTCAGACAAAAGGCGAAACACTGTTGCAGACAATAAATACTGTGGTTGTTGTCAGCGGGGACATGTCTCCTGATACAGCCATGATGCCAGCCGCCCGTTGCCATTTGCCTCTACGTAAGTAAACACAATGTCGCCAACTCTCTATTTGAATACGGAACCATTGTGTTCGACGCTGTATCACATCTACTACACGGTGAGTCAGCAAGAGTAGCGAATCGGACATAACATTATGAATTACTATGCCAGGAGAGGGCACTAGGGTATGACGTATGAGGAACAATACCACCCTTTAGGCGGAAATCATGCATACTGCAACTGTGGTTGCATGGTATAGCGCGTATTAGACTGCAGTTCCTGTAACAATTGAAGGTGGCTACACTGAGCCACAGTGCCAGAGATTGCGCCAAAGAGTATTATTCCGCCGCCTCCACTGGCAGTGCTTGTCGAGAACTCGTAGTAGTCAGTGCTTGCTGAGATGTCGTAGTGAAAAGTTCTTGTCGAGAAGTCGTGGTGGAGAGTGCTTGTTGAGATGTGGTAGTAGTGAGTCGGTGTTGAGATGTTGTAGTAGGGAGTGCTTGTTCCATGTTTTATGCAGTTGTTTGATGGGCTAAACAGCAGATGTTGTTCGAATGGAAATATTGTAATGATCAGAGTGCTTTTCGTCAATACATATGAAGGTAAAAAAAAAAATTCCCTCTTCTTTTTATTATCTCAATGTCTTAAATAATGCGTCATTACAGGTTCAGTCAACAAAGCATCTGGCATGTGTTCTTGTATTAGAGTGTAATTCTGGTTTCCTTGCGCAATTATAGTATTTCTATTTTTTTTAATTACTTCAGTATAAATGGTATTTAAAATTTCTTGTCTTATTGAAGAAGAACCATGCCAGATGTGTACGTTGAATCACACTTCCACACACAGAACAATTACACTTGTGTTTTGGTTTCGTAGGTTTTATAGTTGCTGGGGACTTAATTAATTAATTAATTGTGTTAACGAAAATTTTCTTTCATTCCTTGTCGTTATTCTATGTAGTCAGATTGCGTACTAAAACTAGTCAGGGCCAACTGGTTACGAGACTTCGTAACAGGACAGTCAGCTACTAAAAATTAAAAAATTATTTGCATTTCATATTTATATAATTAAGCCCCCATGCATGTGGCGACCGCTACTTCGGATGGTCCCTTGGAATTCTTCTGATTGTAAAAATAGTAGACAGTAGTATTGTTGTAGTAATTTGTAGTTTAGTAATAGTAGTCTATCTTGCATGTGTAGATTTGGTAATTGTCATTCTTCTAATGGTATTTTTTTCAGAATTTAATTTTGTTGTCTTGTATACGCGTTTGACAATTTAGTGCAATTATTTCAATTGTTCGTTAATCGTGTTTGAGGGAAACATTTCCTGTGAATGGTATTGTTGGAGATAAGGAGTCATTGTGTGTAATTTTCGTACAGTGACGAGTTTTGTATGTTTTGTAAATGATTACGCGATCGATGAAAAAGGCAAAAATGATGGATAGTCAGAATGACGAAATTGTTGACATGGCGAACTCGCCAACACAGGAGAACAGTATGATGAATAATGAAGTGGAAAACAATTTAATAAGTCGGGAAAATAGTCCGGAACCATTTCAAAATTTTTCTCAATCAGAAAATTCACAGAATACGAGATCAACGATAGAAGATTCTGAAATAGTATCGAACACAGTTAGCTTTATGGCTATGCAGAAGGAAGTTAGTTTTGCGGGAAATGTTAGGGGCGAAAAGAATTTCGAACCGGCTAATATGGAGCAGTTGATGGGTGCAATATTAAATTTGGGATCACAAATAGGAACAATTAAAACTGATATAGCAACAATTAAAACTGAGATGGGAACAATGGAAACACAGTTAAGATCTGAATTAAAAACACAGATGGGGACTTTGGCAACACGGTTAGACTCACAAATAGGAACAATTAAAACAGAGATAGGAACAATTAGAACTGAGATGGGAACAATGGAAACACGGTTAGACTCACGAATAGGGACATGTTTCAAAAATATGAAAGATGAATTAAAGAAAGAAATCAGAGAAGAAGTACAACCTATTTTGAATTCTCACAATAATTCACTCCTGGAAATGGAAAAAAGAACACATTGACACCGGTGTGTCAGACCCACCATACTTGCTCCGGACACTGTGAGAGGGCTGTACAAGCAATGATCACACGCACGGCACAGCGGACACACCAGGAACCGCGGTGTTGGCCGTCGAATGGCGCTAGCTGCGCAGCATTTGTGCACCGCCGCCGTCAGTGTCAGCCAGTTTGCCGTGGCATACGGAGCTCCATCGCAGTCTTTAACACTGGTAGCATGCCGCGACAGCGTGGACGTGAATCGTATGTGCAGTTGACGGACTTTGAGCGAGGGCGTATAGTGGGCATGCGGGAGGCCGGGTGGACGTACCGCCGAATTGCTCAACACGTGGGGCGTGAGGTCTCCACAGTACATCGATGTTGTCGCCAGTGGTCGGCGGAAGGTGCACGTGCCCGTCGACCTGGGACCGGACCGCAGCGACGCACGGATGCGCGCCAAGACCGTAGGATCCTACGCAGTGCCGTAGGGGACCGCACCGCCACTTCCCAGCAAATTAGGGACACTGTTGCTCCTGGGGTATCGGCCAGGACCATTCGCAACCGTCTCCATGAAGCTGGGGTACGGTCCCGCACACCGTTAGGCCGTCTTCCGCTCACGCCCCAACATCGCGCAGCCCGCCTCCATTGGTGTCGCGACAGGCGTGAATGGAGGGACGAATGGAGACGTGTCGTCTTCAGCGATGAGAGTCGCTTCTGCCTTGGTGCCAATGATGGTCGTATGCGTGTTTGGCGCCGTGCAGGTGAGCGCCACAATCAGGACTGCATACGACCGAGGCACACAGGGCCAACACCCGGCATCATGGTGTGGGGAGCGATCTCCTACACTGGCCGTACACCACTGGTGATCGTCGAGGGGACACTGAATAGTGCACGGTACATCCAAACCGTCATCGAACCCATCGGTCTACCATTCCTAGACCGGCAAGGGAACTTGCTGTTCCAACAGGACAATGCACGTCCGCATGTATCCCGTGCCACCCAACGTGCTCTAGAAGGTGTAAGTCAACTACCCTGGCCAGCAAGATCTCCGGATCTGTCCCCCATTGAGCATGTTTGGGACTGGATGAAGCGTCGTCTCACGCGGTCTGCACGTCCAGCACGAACGCTGGTCCAACTGAGGCGCCAGGTGGAAATGGCATGGCAAGCCGTTCCACAGGACTACATCCAGCATCTCTACGATCGTCTCCATGGGAGAATAGCAGCCTGCATTGCTGCGAAAGGTGGATATACACTGTCCTAGTGCCGACATTGTGCATGCTCTTTTGCCTGTGTCTATGTGCCTGTGGTTCTGTCAGTGTGATCATGTGATGTATGTGACCCCAGGAATGTGTCAATAAAGTTTCCCCTTCCTGGGACAATGAATTCACGGTGTTCTTATTTCAATTTCCAGGAGTGTAGATTAATTGTAGTAGAGATTAGACAAAAGGAACAGGATAGAGAACAGGAAGAAAGAGATCGCGTGATAGTACAAAAATTTTCAGAGTTAAATTTACAACGTGCAAACGATAAGGAAGAAATATTTGAGAGAATCGAGGAATCCGTACCAAATGACAGGATAAATAACTTAACGCAATGGTATGAACAGTTAACTACTAAATGTGACAATACCGAAACCCGAGTCGCGACACTTACAGAAGACGTAAATAAACAGAAAGAAAAAATAGGTTACTCATCGGAAAGAGTTGAGGAGATTTCAGAAAAACTGACAAGTCTTAGTTTAAATGGGGACAGAGATTCGGATGATACAGCTCCATTACCATTTGCAGAAACCGAAGAGTACCGGAACATAAATAAACATGTTGAAAATCAGGGAAAATGTAATGAACGCGTTAAAAAGGAATTTGAGGCATTACGAAAGCAAGTCAAACAAATTGGAGGTGAAATCGTAGGAAAAGACAGTAGAAGAAATTTAGAATCACAGATAGCAGAAGGGTTTGAAGAAAGTAATTTATTTCATTTACGAGAGGCAACAAAGGAGCGCCAGGCGCGTGAACTTGACAATAATCGACATTCGGACTGGAACAGTCGCGGTAGGTCTTTGTCGCCACGAGGAGAAAACTTTGACTATAAACACTTCTTGACTGTTCGGAAATTTATGATCTTTCGTAATTCTAAGAATGACACACATCCACGTTCATGGTTAGATCAATTTATGTACGCACTTCCACCAAATTGGCCACTAAGTCACAAACTAGAAATTATGTGCGGCTATTAAAGTCCTCAGGGGATTCACTACACTAAGTGAATATGTGCCGTAGCGTGCATAGGGACCCGAGCTGTAGTGGTGCTATTTCCCTTTCAGTTTTCTGCACCGCTGCCTACTCTTTTACTATTCTTTGCATATAGGGACCCGAGCTGTAGTGGTGCTATTTCCCTTTCAGTTTTCTGCACCGCTGCCTACTCTTTTACTATTCTTTGCATGTGTCAAAAACAACTCTTCTACTATCAATCTATCTACAGAGTCGTTAAAGAATAACCGGATATGTCTATTTTACCCAAAAGTGATTTCGGAAATTACCGTTTGGACTTTCTGTATCTTCAGTAGCATTCATTCGTAGTTTAAAAGAAATTTTACCTGTTTATCTTCATGACAATATTACTTCATATGTTGACGATATTCTTATTGCGAAACATTCTTGGAGTGAGCACAACAAAATTTAGGATTCATTATTACGTATCTTTGCAAGAGTTGGCATTACTGTGAACATGGAAAAATCTGAATTTGGTCGTTCTCAGGTGAAATTTCTCGGTCACATTATTTGTACAGAGGGTATTATTCCTGATCCAGAAAAATTAGACGCTATTCGTAATTATGCTGTTCCTACCACAAAACGTGATGTTCGTAGTTTCCTTGGTGTCTGTAATTTTCTTAGACGCTTTGTTAGATTGGACAATTTGGCCACACCTCGTTCTTGCGAACTATCTGGAAAGTTCTTTTTAAACAAAAATCGGTTGACAACTCTGTTTGGTTAGTTTGTATTCCTGATGAGTGGGTCAATAAATTGATTTGGTACACACATTTCAGTTATGCACACTTTGGTCCCAGAAAATGCTTTCATAAATTACGAGAAAATTGCTACGTTAGTAATATGGAAAAACGTATTCGATCTGTTCTTGCCAAATGCAAATTATGTCAAAAGGCTAAGCCGCCAACTATTTCTCATAGAGCACCGTTGTTTCCTATCATTCCAGCGAAATTAAAGGACATGGCTGCAGTCGATTTGTTCGGTCCAGTGGTTCGTTCTACTAATGGTTTTGCGTACATTTTCGTAGCAGTGGAATTGACATCAAAATATGTGTGTTTTACACCTTTACGCAAAGCAACAGCTCGTTCACTATCTAATGCTTTCATCAAACATTTTCTTAAAGAAGTGGATCATGTTGATAAGGTTATATCAGATAATAGATCACAGTTTTGCTCTAAAATTTGGCTTCGTACTCTACGGCGTCGTAAGATTAAACCAATTTTCATTTCACTTTTTCACCCTCAATCTAACGCTTCAGAGAGATGGATGATGGAAATCAATAAATTGTGTCTTCTTTATTGTCATCAGAATCACAGAACTTGGGATCAGTATCTTCATATTTTTCAAAACATTCTGAATGAACTTCCTAATGACTCAACTTCTTTACCGCCTATGCTGATATTAAAAAACAAAGCACCGACAAATCGCATTTCTGAAATCGTTCCTTTTCCGCATACACGGAAACTGCGGCATTCTGAAGTTGTGAACCTGGCTCTACAAAATATTCCATCTGCGGCTGCTAGAAGAGAGAAATCAGCTAAACATCCTGGTCGTTTAAAAATTTTGTCAGTTGTTCAGAAGGTGTTAATTAAGTCTCATCGTTTGTCTCACAAAGGAAAAGGCTTGTGTCGCAAATTTTTTCTGCTTTATAACGGTCCATATAGAGTTCGCAAAATTATTCATGATAACACTGTTGAAGTAGAAACTCTTAAATCTCGACGCTCCAAGGGAATACATCATATATCGAACGTTAAAATTTTTGTGGAATGACATACTTTAGAGAAACTAACAGCTATATGTAAACATGCAGAGAATACAAGGATACCGCGCTGTGTTTTGGCGGCGGCACATACTCAAAGCAACAGTCAAGTCTGCGCGCCGTACAAGGCAGTCGTTGACCGCAAACAATTACTTCCTACGTCACGCGCCTACAGCTGATAGAGCGCTCAGTGCGAATGCACTGACAGCCGTAAACAAATACACAGTCTAAATTCTCCGAATAAATCCAGTATAAAGCTATAGTGACTTGATAAATTATGTTATTAACGTTCAGTATTTTTCAGGATACGGTTGTATAAAATATTTAAGAACTTCAGGTAAATTCTGTGCGTGTCCGACGTTAAGACGATTTGCTATCGAGAAAATTTCAGGAAGAATGTCATTTCGAAGAAGAAACTAATAAACTAAAATGGTAACTATTAACTGAGTTTATTTTTCAGGTAACATATTTCCACTTAGGTACGTACTTTAGACGTAATTTGCTGCTCGCGATTACGTGATTCAGACTTTGTGCTAAATTTCATGTTCTATGAATTTACTTGTGAAGCGACGTGCTTGCGTACATTAACTGATTTGACAATGATTGATTAATGAACAGGGTTGTTATTTGTATATATTATGCATCGCTTGGCTGCACTGCTTTTTCACTGATGTCATATTTTTCTATTATGTGCCTGCTGTGCTTATTTATTTAAATTATAGTTGTCACCTGATTAATTGTGCTCATGTGGTTATGTATGTAGGTCATACTTCGTGATTTATCTGCTTGCGCCTTCATGTTTACTTATTAAGATTACATATGAACATTTATTTGCTTATGCTGATATGATGATAATGACCTGTTTATTATGTAAGATATATTTTTGCTGCTTTGCGTATGGATTGCATATTTACATATTTCTGTTTTGTTGTCATAACTACTCTTTAAGTTGGTATATAGAAATGCTGATATACGGTGTACGAACATAGAGTTTAGGTTACACTATGGTATTAATTATTGTTCGCTTGGCAGAGCGTCGCTGTAGGAATTGTGCTGCATCCACTTGTTGACATTCTGTTCTCTACTGGTATATTTACTCGCTATTACATGTTTTGCTTACGCTCAGTGCCTTATATTTTTAAGATAAGAAAATGAACTGCTATAATTCGACTAACGACATTAGTACAAGAAACGTCATAGAAGTCACATGAGCTGGAGGTTTTATGAAAGCTGTATAAATTTGTGCTAATAGGAAGGAAGCTAACGACATGACATACCAATACTAGATTTAGACCATTAACAATTATTACACTGCATTCTTCGTGAACAATTGAAATAGCAAGTGACACTTGACACAAAAAATACTCCACATGTTTGCTTCTGCCATGATTCTTGAAGTGGTGTACACACTGTGAAATATTATGATCATTCACACTCCGTAATCGTACTTAATTACTGAGAGTTATTCGAACTAAAGTCTGTTAGAGGTCATGTATGCATTTCTTTTGTTTAATGATGGACAAGGTAACCAAAATGTATTTTATAATTCATAATGAGTAGAAGATTTGGCTCAGGTGGACTACACAGAGGTTGTGTGTGGACATTGTGTCTTCGGATTGTATGGGATGATGAATTGAAGTTTGCACTAGGATTTTATCGGTACTTGTTCGAGGAGACTGACTAGAGGAAACAGTTCTTATGGAAGTAAAATTATATTGGTGCTAAGGTTTATATGTATCGACATATTGAAGAGATATTATTGAGGTATTGAGATTATGTGAAGTTGATGATTATTGGAGTTTTGATGGACAAGAGGTAAGGTAAATGATATTGATGATAAGGTTTATATGTATCGACGTAAGAGGTATTATTGAAGTATTGAGATTATGTGATGCTGATGATGATTGGAGTTTTGGTGGATAAGAGGTAAAGTAAGTGAGGAGCATTTTTTTTTTTGTTGGTTTATATGGAACAAGGAGGATGAAGATGGCAGACTAGAACACTCAAGTAGAAGGAAGATAGTCTACACACACACTTTGTTAAATCAATAAGCAGTACATACTTTTTTTTGGAGAGAGGAAGTAATTGCATATCTTGGCACACTGACAGTTGTTCAGCAACTGTACATTTTGATCTGGCTTGGGAAACATTGGTCTTGACATGATGACTATGACGTTGACTAACTATTATTGACTGTTATACATTGCTGCCACTACTACTCGATACACATGATGAACATCAAATTTTGACAGAATTGCATTTACACAGTTAACACTATTCAATTACACAGTAGTACTTAATGTGGATGAAAGATGAGTGAGTGTGTTTTGTGTGTTTTCCCTTCCTAATCCCAGAAAAGTGGTACCGACTTACCTCCTAAATATTATTCTACTTGCTTGTTGTGGCTTGCACTGACACCCATAAATATTATAGGTTTACTGATATTTGTGTATTCGTAATAGTTAATATGACAATTATCTGATATGATTTGTGTGTTTGTTATAATTCGTATGTTTAGTGTAAGAGCATTGAGAATAATTTTGTAAAAGCAATTGTGTGTGCATTCAAACTATTGTTCATGCCTGAACTGTCTGATTAGTGATAGTGAATATTATGGACTGTTACCTGCACTTGTTCAACATAATGGGTGCCACTTAGAAATGTTTAATTTCTGCTGATGAACTGTGTGATTAGTGATAGTGAATATCATGGACTGTTACTTGCTCTTTTTCTACATGATTGGTGCCACTAGGACATGTTTCATTTCTGCTGATAAAGTGTGATGAACAGTGTGATTAGTGACAGTGAATATTATGGACTGCTGTCTGCACCTGGTCAACATTGCTGGGTGCCACTGATGGACTGCTTCTACTGAGATAATGTCACTTGTTGGTGTCTGCACTTGCTCAACATTGCTGGGTGCCACTGATGAACTACTTATGCTGAAATGAGGTCACTTGTTGCTGACTGCACCTACTCAACATTGCTGCGTGCCACTAATGGAACTGTTTCTGCTGAATAATGTCACTTGTTGGTGTCTGCACCTGTTCAACATTGCTGGGTGCCACTGATGGACTGCTTCTACTGAGATAATGTCACTTGTTGGTGTCTGCACCTGTTCAACAATGCTGGGTGCCACTAATGGAACTGCTTCTACTGAAATGATGTCACTTGTTGGTGTCTGCACCTGTTCAACATTGCTGGGTGCCACTGATGGACTGCTTCTACTAAAATGATGTCACTTGTTGGTATTTGCACCTGTTGACCATTGCTGGGTGCTACTGCTGGAACTATCAACTACTTGTTTTTTTCTTTTTTTTGAATCATTCAAAGCATTTTATGTGAACATTTGTATAAACCGATTTTTTGTGTATTGAGTAAACTATTATGTAAAGTCACATGTATGAAGGAATTTGTATTGCTTACTGTATTTTATATATTAGGTTATTGAAAGGTCAATGCAAAGTCAAAATTTTATCTAATTATGTGATATTTACGTATTAATATTATCTTTTACTTTGTATTTTTGTGGGCGAATTTGGTGGTATTTTCACCACCAATGCTGGCAAAAATACCATCAAATTCTGGCCCGTGGAGGAAGGGCATATGAAAGGTGGCTACACTGAGCCACAGCGCCAGAGATTGCGCCAAAGAGTATTATTCCGCCGCCTCCACTGGCAGTGCTTGTCGAGAACTCGTAGTAGTCAGTGCTTGCTGAGATGTCGTAGTGAAAAGTTCTTGTCGAGAAGTCGTGGTGGAGAGTGCTTGTTGAGATGTGGTAGTAGTGAGTCGGTGTTGAGATGTTGTAGTAGGGAGTGCTTGTTCCATGTTTTATGCAGTTGTTTGATGGGCTAGACAGCAGATGTTGTTCGAATGGAAATATTGTAATGATCAGAGTGCTTTTCGTCAATACATATGAAGGTAAAAAAAAATTCCCTTTTCTTTTTATTATCTCAATGCCTTAAATAATGCGTCATTACAGGTTCAGTCAACAAAGCATCTGGCATGTGTTCTTGTATTAGAGTGTAGTTCTGGTTTCCTTACGCAGTTATAGTATTTCTATTTTTTTTAATTACTTCAGTATAAATGGTATTTAAAATTTCTTGTCTTATTGAAGAAGAACCATGCCAGATGTGTACGTTGAATCACACTTCCACACACAGAACAATTACACTTGTGTTTTGGTTTCGTAGGTTTTATAGTTGCCGGGGACTTAATTAATTAATTAATTGTGTTAACGAAAATTTTCTTTCATTCCTTGTCGTTATTCTATGTAGTCAGATTGCGTACTAAAACTAGTCAGAGCCAACTGGTTACGAGACTTCGTAACAGGACAGTCAGCTACTAAAAATTAAAAAATTATTTGCATTTCATATTTATATAATTAAGCCCCCATGCACAATGTACACACATAAAAAAAAAGTTTTGCATCATCCCGGTTTCCAGAATGCGTGAAGACAGTCGTTGACTGTGGATATTGTATCACACACATAGTCCCTTTGACTGTTCAGAGATGTCACTAAACCCGCCCAAAGATGTAAACAACCATGCATGAGCAGCACCTATTAGACGGAAGGGGTCCGACAGCCGATCACTTCCGGTCATTCTACCAGGAAGGAGGTACACGGCTCGTATTGTCTGTAGTTCAACCATGCCTAAACGGTCAATACCACTGTTCGATTGCGTCCACATTGTTACTTTGTGCCAGGAAGGGCTCTCAACAAGGGAGGTGTCCAGGCTTTTCGGAGTGAACCAAAGCGATGTTGTTTGGACTTGGAGGAGATACAGACAGGAACTGTCGTTGACATTCCTCGCTCAGCCCACCCAAGGGCTATTATTGCAGTTGATGACCGCTACCTACGGATTATGTCTCGGATGAAGCCTGATAGAAACGCCACCATGTTCAATAAGGCTTTTCGTGCAGCCACTGCACGTCGTGTTGTGACTCAAACTGTGTGCAATAGGATGGATGATGCGCAACTTCACACCCGACGTCCATGGTGTGGTCCATCTTTGCAACAACGACATCATGCAGCGCTGTACAGATGGGCCCAACAATATGCCGAATGGATCGCTCAGGATTGGAGTCACGTTCTCTTCACCGATGAGAGTCAAAAAAATGGTTCAAATGGCTCTGAGCACTATGGGACTTAACTACTGAGGTTATCAGTCCCCTAGAACTTAGAACTACTTAACCCTAACTAACCTAAGGACATCACACACATCCATGCCCGAGGCAGGATTCGAACCTGCGACCGTAGCGGTCGCGCGGTTCCAGACTGTAGCACTTAGAACCGCTCAGCCATCTCGGTCGGCCGATGAGATTCGCATATGCCTTCAACCAGACAATCTCGGAGACGTGTCTGGAGGCAACCCGGTCAGGCTGAACCCCTAATACGCAATGTGCAGCGCGTTCAGCAAGCTGGAGGTTCCCTGATGTTTTGGGATGGCATTATGTGGGGGCGACGTACTCCGTTGGTGGTCATGGAAGGCGCCGTAACATCTGCACGATACGTGAATGCCATCCTCCGATCGATAGAGCACCCATGTCGGCAGCATATTGACGAGGCATTCGTCTGCATGGACGACAATCTTCTGAATGACTTCCTTCAGGATAATGACGTCGCTCGACTAGAGTGGTCAGCATGTTCTCCAGACATGAACCCTATCGGACATGCCTGGGATAGTTTGAGAAGGGTGTTTATCGACGACGTGACTCACCAACCACTCTGAGGATCTAGGTCGAATCGCAGTTGAGGAGTGGGACAATCTGGACCAACAGTGCCTTGATGAAGTTGTGAATGGTATGCCACGACGAATGCAGGCACGCATGAAAGCAAGAGGACGTGCTACTGGGTATTAGAGGTAATGGTGTGTACAGAAATCTGGACCACTACCTCTGAAGGTCTCATTGTATGGTGGTACAACATGCAATGTGTGGTTTTCATGAGAAATAAAAAGGGCAGAAATGATGTTTATATGATCTCTGTTCCAATTTTCTGTACAGGTTCCGAAACTCTCGGAACCGAGGTGATACAAAACTTTTTTTGATGTGTGTATGATTGAGTAAATGGTCTCTAGCATGGAAACCATGCATTTCCGGACATAACTTCATTAGACTTTTTTCTTCCGTACCTTCTCCTGGAGAAATACTTAGAATTTGTGCAAGGTGGAAAAAATTACCCTGTATAGTTTGTAACATGAGTGACGAAAACTTTTTACCTTTAGTGTATCTAGGCATTTTTATCATCAGCAACTTTCATCTTGCTCATCATTGCCATTTGGCTCCAAGGTTGCATTTTATTCCCTCTACCGTACATCTACAAAGCAGATATGCCCACATGCAGACTTCCCACCCGTTGTGTCCTGGCTGGTAATGATTCAAATAAGTATGAAGCGGTCGGTGAAGCGAAACAAGTAAGGTCGCCCACCAATATATGCGACAGGCTGAATCTTACTCTAGGACGTCACGGGCTGTGCTGATCCGAAACCTGGCGGCGCGCGCGGCAGGTGGTGGACTCACCGCGCCGGCTCACTGGCCGTACACCTCGACGACGAAGTGGAAGCCGCGGCTGAAGTCTGACTTGAAGCTGAGCTCGACGAAGTGGTGGCCGACGCCGCCGCGCGCCACCCGCGGGTAGCCGCCGTAGCCGTCGCGCCGCTGGTCCAGCACGCGCACGCAGTGGATGGTGCGCTGGTCGCGCCCGTTCTGCGGGTAGAACCACGTCGCCTCGGCGAAGCCCAGCGGCCGGAACTCGGCCTTCACCTCGGAGCGCGCCAGCAGGCGGTCCCCCGGCTGCGGCTGGCAGTCCAGCAGGTCGTGCCCCTCGGCGTCTGCCAACACAGACGCGTGCCCGCTTTAGCCATGCTACGCCCGGTGCTCGGACTTCTCTTAAATCTCTTGCGCTACATACACTGTCTGACCAGAAAAGAAGCACCCAGAAGACTGTTGGGGTTGGTTGGGTTGTTTTGGGTGAAGAGACCAAATAGCGAGGTCATCGGTCTCATCGGATTAGGGCTAAAAATGGCTCTGAGCACTATGGGACTCAACTGCTGAGCTCATTAGTCCCCTAGAACTTAGAACTAGTTAAACCTAACTAACCTAAGGACATCACAAACATCCATGCCCGAGGCAGGATTCGAATCTGCGACCGTAGCGGTCTTGCGGTTCCAGACTGCAGCGCCTTTAACCGCACGGCCACTTCGGCCGGCTCGGATTAGGGAAGGACGGGGTAGGAAGTCGGCCATGCCCTTTCAAAGGAACCTTTCAAAGGAACCATCCCGGCATTTGCCTGAAGTGATTTAGTGAAATCACGGAGAACCTAAATCAAGATGGCCGGACGCGGGATTGAACCATCGTCCTCCCGAATGCGAGTCGGAGGCTGTCGGATGTCAAAGTATGAGTATGTACAAGATTAGAGTAGCAAATCTCTGAGACAGGTAGAACAGCGAACATTGATCTGTCACATATTTGGTATAGCTACCACGTCTTCTAGGGACTATAGGGTGAATGGTAATAAAACCGACAAACTGCAGGGACGGGTTCCCGACTGCAAATAGAGGAAAAAAGGCCTTATGAGCATATGTCCGAAATGGATTCTTGTCACGGTAGATGGCACTGACAAATGAAAGTTCTTTTGACCACGTGTCGTATGTTTCTTTAGTGTGATTGTTCACAAAATGGTTCAAATGGCTCTAAGGACTATGGGACTTAACATCTGAGGTCCTCAGTACCCTAGACTTAGAACTACCTAACTTACGGACATCACACACATCCATGCCGGAGGCAGGATTGGAACCTGCTACGGTAGCAGCAGCGCGGTTCCAGACTGAAGCGCTTAGAACCGCTCGGCCACAGCGGCCAGCAGTGTGATTGTCGCAGCGTACTGTAAGCAGACGGAAGCGGTTGAGAAGCAGCACGGCTATAACAAAACGAGTCCGCCTACAGATACTAACCCCATCACACAGATTTGGCGGACCGGGTTCAGCAGGATACTGAGACGAACCCCAGTACAAGCTCCAGACAGGTGACCCGCCACGATGGTGTAAGCCAAACTACTGTTATGTGTCTTCTGCACGACAGCTGCTGCTCTCGCTATCACCTGCGGTGAGTCCAGTGGTTATCAGCAGCGGACTTCCTTCTACGGGAAGGATTTTGTTCCGGCACGATTTGGTCTTATTGCACGCGCACCGTCCTTTTCCAGTCACCTCCATAGGGCACTTTTTTCCTCCATTACCAGTGAGAAACCCGTTCTTGCAGTTTGCCGATTTTATTAATATAACGAGCGTAAACTGCGTCAACAGCTCAATGACCACTGAGAACGAGATGGTGATGCCACACAGTCGTGCACATATACAGCGTTATCATCACCTAACAGAGTATGATAGTGGCTTCATTGTGGGTTTCCATTTTTCCATCTGGTCGAATCAAACAATATCTTTAGTTTTGTGGCATTCGGATGTGACAGTTATCCAATGTCGGTCTCCATGAAAACTTGACGGCAGGCACACTCGTTGTCAAACTTCCGGTCGACCACATCTGAAAACCTAAGTAGGATCATCGAATTTCGAACAAAGCATACCTTAACCTTTTTACACTAAAGCAGCAAAGAAACTGGTATAGGCATGCGTATTCAAAAACTGATACAATGGCAAGTTATTAAGACGTAAGTGATTTTGAACATGGTGTTATAGTCGGCGCACGAGCGATGGGATACAGCATCTCAGAGATAGCGATGAAATGGGGATTTTCCGGTGCGACCATTTAACGAGTGTACCGTGAATATCAGGAATCCGTTAAAACATCAAATCTCCTACATCGCTGGGGCCGGAAAAAGGTCCTGCAAGAATGGGACCAACAACGACTGAAGAGAATCGTTAAACGTGACAGATGTGCAACCCTTCCACAAATTGCTCCAGATTTCAGTTCTGGGTCATCAACAAGTGTCAGCGTGCGAGCCATACAACGAAACATCAGCGATATGAGCTTTCCTAGCCGAAGACCCACTCGTGAACCCTTGATGAGTGCACGACACAAGCGTTGAAGCCTCGCCTCGGCCCGTCAACAGCACCATTGAACTGTTGATAACTGAAAACACATTGCCTGGTCGGACGAGTCTCGTTTCAAATTCTATCGAGCGGATAGATGTGTACGGGCATGGACACAACCTCATGAAACCATGGATCCTTCATTTCGGCAGTGGACCGTTCAAGCTGGTGGAGGTTCTGTAAGGGTGTGGGGCGTGTGCAGTTAAGAGAGATATGGGATCCCTGATTCGTCTAGATACCACTCTGACAGGTGCCAATGACGCAAGCATCCTGTTTGATCACCTGGATCCATTCATATCCATTGTGCATTCAGGCGCACTTGGACAATTCTAGCAGCACAATGCTACTCTCCACAAGTCCAGAATTGCTACAAAGTGTGTCCAGGAACACACGTCTGAGTTTGAATACTTCCGCTGTCCACCAAACCTCCCTGACATGAACATTATTGAACATATATGGGATTCCCTGCAATGTGCTGTTCAGAAGAGATCTCCACCCCTCGTACTGTTACGGATTTATGGACAGTCCTGCAGAATCCATGGTGTCAGTTCCCTCCAGCACTACTTCAGACATCAGTCGTGTTCCGGCACTTCTGCGTGCTCGCGGAGGCCCTACACGATATTAAGCAGGTGTACCAGTTTCTTTGGCTCTTCAGCGTGTATCTGTGTCCGCCATCCAAGAACAAGTAAAACCCTCCCTGCCATAATCTGTGTCATCCCCGTGTTGTAGCTTAGCAGCAGCCGACAAGGGAACTGCCGTCCCATGCGTAGGCTGCCGTGAACAACACAACACAAACGGCAGCGTTTGGAGTGGCGTCGTGACCGAGGAGCATGGGCAGCTGATCAATGTGTTCAGCGATGAGTCGCGGTTCTATACCAACCCAGGTGACCATCGTCTGAGGGTATGGCGGCGACATGGGGAGAGGTCGCAGTCTTCCAATGTTTTGGAGAGGCTCAGCAGTGTTACTCTTGGATCCGTGATGTTGGGAACCATCCCGTATGACTTCAGTTTACGGTTGCTACTGACTGACAGAACTCTTATGGCACAATGGTAAGTCATCATTTTTAGCTGTCATACGACAATATTGTGAAATTTTTCAACAGGACAATGCTCTTACACACATGGCACGTATCTTTACAAGTCTCTGTCTGATTTTGAGCTACTCCAGTAGCCAGCAAGGTCCCCTGTACAGCCACCGATAGGATATACGGGACTAGCTCAAGCATCAATACCATCCAAGGCCCAGTACCTGGAATATTATGGACGACTTACAACAGTTGTAGGTCAAGCTGCCTCAGAAGGGAACACAGTTGTTACCCAAGACCGAGGAAATAAATGAACCCGTACTGAGAAGTGGTGGAATAACGTAACACACACCACCAACCTGTGAAGTTCCATTTCACTTCCTCCTCAAGTTCTCAGTGCTTCACTTTTCTTGTCAGGCAGTGTATGTATATAACTCAACCAGCCAGAATGTTCTTGATTAATAATCTTATGACTTTAATTTATCACCTGTCCATTTGGAGCCAATAATGTTCAACACGAGACATCAAAATGTGCAAATCACTTAAACATTACCTACTTCTTGACAAATGGCGTGCTGTCATGTAAATTTTTGTGGTGGTGCTATGCTGATGACTTCTTGTGTGGGTGGTGGGTGTCCATTGGCCGCTGCGGTGGTTGACCATCTGTCTTCGTTTCTGTAGCACTTTTTTCGCTATTTTCAGTCAATTTTCACTTTTCTTGATGTTTTTAAAGTGAAGCTAAGATAGAATATTGTGCTATTATGTAATTCCTCGACATATAAAGGGCGTTTAAATAATCTGGCATATTATGGCACAAGATAGTATTGGTCACAGCTAACAAAAAAGTTTTGCATCTACATCAGTACTTCGCAGGCCACCTGACGGTGTGTAACCTTCGGTACTTCGGGTACCACAAACTGATGCATCCTTCCCTGTTCCACTCGCGAACAGAATGATTGTCGGTAAGCCTTTGTGTGAGCTCCGATCTCTCGAATTTTGTCGTGGGCATTTCGCGAGACATATGTGGAAGTTGACAGCAATGTATTGTCAGACTCTACCCAGAAAGACCTATCTTGAAATTTCAATAGTAAACCTCCATCGTGTATAGCGCCTCTGTTGTAGCGTCTGCCACTAGAGTTTGTTGTGCATTTCTCTAACGCTCTCGCATCGACTAAATCATCCAGTGGCGAAGCGCGCAGCTATTCGTTGCATCTTCTCAATGTTTTGTATCAGTCCTACACGGTAAGGGTCTCACATTAATGAACAGTACCCAAGAAACGGCCGAACAACCACTTGTAAGCCACTTCTGTACCGGATGAATTACTTTTCCTTAAGGTCCTACCTGTGAATCTAAATTTGCATTTACTTTTTCTACTGTTTGTTTCATGACTTAAGGTCACTCGGGGTAGATATTACTAAATATTTTACGGTAGTTACTATATGCAGCACTTTGTCATCACTAGCGTAGCAGTACACTAGTGATTATTTTTCCTAACTTGCGCAATATCAGTGATTAGCACACTGGACTCGCATTCGGGAGGACGACGGTTCAATCCCGCGTCCGGGCATCCTGATTTAGGTTTTCCGTGATTTCCCTAGATCACTCCAGGCAAATGCCGGGATGGTTCCTTTCAAAGGGCACGGCCGACTTCCTTTCCCATCCTTCGCTAATCCGAGCTTGTGCTCCGCCTCTGATGACCCCGTTGTCGACGGGATGTTAAACACCAATATCCTCCTAGCGCAGTATGATACATTTATTTACGTTCAGGGTCAACTGCCGGAGGCTGCAACATTCATCAGTCCTCTGTATGTCCTTCTGCGAATCGGTTCTGTCTTCTGGCACTGTTGCCTTCTTCCGGACAACCATATTGTCGCAGAACGACTCAAATTGTACGTCCGACAGCTGATACCGGTTCAGATACGCGTCGCCGGCCGCTGTGGCTAAGCATTTCTAGGTGCTTCAGTCCGGAACCACGCTGCTGCTACGGTCGCAGGTTCGAATCCTGCCTCGGGCATGGATGTGTGTAATGTCCTTAGGTTAGTTAAGTTTAAGTAGTCCTAAGTCTAGGGTACTGATGACCTCAAATGTTAAGTACCGTAGTGCTTAGAGACATTTGAACCTTTTTGATACGTGTCGTTTTACTTGTGGCAAGTAATGTGTAGTATTCGGTGGTGTACACTGACTAACTGTTGCAGTGCACTGAGCATGTATAAATGGTTGTGATTTACAGGATATCTTTGCAGAAAGACAACGATTGTGGTGAATGCACGACGGAGTATCACCCGATTTTCTTACGATTGTACGATAGTACTTTACCCAACGTTTCATTCGTCAGCACTGTCTACCGTGGTAACGATGCATTTCCGGACAGTCACGAATTTGTTTCTGCAGTCTGTAGGTTTTATTAATGTTCACGCTGTATTTGTACAGACAATATGAAACCATAGTGTTAAGTGAAAAGTCATCGAAAATAGTGCTGGTGCGCTGTTACTTTTCAAAGGGAATTATTTGAACTGAAGGTGGTCAGGGGCATAGCAGATGGTTAAATACAACAGAGTATTACTGTAGTACAGGAACATGTAACAAACACAGAAAACGAACTTTGATTTACGTGGGATCTACAGCTTGTGTGAAATTACAAGTTACTGTACCTTCCTTCAAGTTTTATTGTCACTGATGTTACAGTCAACTATAGGCTAACACTACAGTCACAGGATCTCCCACGGTGTATGTAAGAATAACACCGCCGGGGATCGTATTTGTTGGAAGACAGTGACCTCTCCTGCTACAAGTCTTGTAATGCTTGTGGCTATCACATTTCTTAATTTCAGCACAGTCAGAGATTTTTGAAAAACTATTTAACACCAACAGTAATAGTAACAGAACTATTAAAATCATTTCCGTTTCCGTTTCCCTACAAACCATGGCCACTGCGAAGTGAGGTAGCTTACTTTCAAGATACAGACAGCTATGGCAAAGGTGCAAGCACATCAGAGCGGTATCAGCTGGAAGGCCAGACAAACGAATGGTTCCTAAAGTTCCTAAAGAGGAGCAAAAGCCTTTTCTGTAGGTGCAAAGAACTAGTATTGA
This sequence comes from Schistocerca piceifrons, assembly GCF_021461385.2. Lineage (NCBI taxonomy): Eukaryota > Metazoa > Arthropoda > Insecta > Orthoptera > Acrididae > Schistocerca > Schistocerca piceifrons. Next base: position 320,985,191 of record NC_060145.1, on the reverse strand, counting down.
ATGCAAAAGTTGGTAGAATCAGACCTCGGAAAAAGTCAGTTTCGGTTCTAACAAATGTATCTTAGAAGATAAATAGTTTTGTGTTCCATGAGGCACTTGCACGTTTAATAGTAATGACGTGGAATGAATCATTTTACATTCATAATTATATATTGCTACATGACGACGAGTTACAAGGTTTCTTGTAACACAGATGTAAATTAGTAATTTGTAACCGCTACCTTTTACATATTACATAAATACAAATTCTTATACGAATAGGACTTGTCAAGGAGAAAGTTTTTCAGATTGTTTTAAAATTTAAGTTTGCTGTATGTCGGACATGTTATGTCGGTGGTTAAGTGAGAAAAAATTTTGGTGGCAGCATTCTGCACTCCTTTTTGTGTTAAAGGCAACAGCAGTGTGGAATAATGAATGTCATTTCCTCTTCTAGTATTGTAAGTTCGTGTATCATCGTTCTTTATGAACCGTAGTGGGCTATTTGTGACAATGTTCATGATTGAATAAATGTAATGTGAAGGGGTAGTCGAAGTGCCTAACTCCTGAAACGGATGTCTACAAGATTATCGTGGGTGAGCCTCACATATTATTCTTGCAGCACACTTCTGAGCAACAGAAACATTCTTTCTTGAAGTTGGTTTTTCCAAGATTATTGTTCTATACGAAATCATATGACTACTAAATGAAAACATGCAAAACATGTTAAGTAACTGGTTAGTTTCTTCCCGAGATCGGCAATGATTCGAAGTGGCAGTGTGGCTGTATTGAGTTACTTTAGGAGGTCAAAAATGTGTTTTTACTTCTTTAATTCTCTTCATTATGGATACTTAAAAGTTTTGAAGTTTACACCCTACTAATATTGCCTTATAATATATTATATTTATTCATTTAATGCATGTAGATGTGCAGAACTGAATATGTTGTGAATTTATGAAATTAAAAATGAGACAATTTGCAGGAAACAAGGGCAAATTTACGTTTATATTATTAGCAGATTTAGAGAAAGCTTTTGACAATGTAGGCTGGAAAACATTATTTCAAAATTCTGAAGTTAGTAGGGAAGCAAAAAGTTACATACAACTTACGTAGAAACTACACTGTGATTACAGGAGTCGAAGGACATAAAAGGGAAGCACTGGTTGTAAGGAAGTGACATGAGACGTGGTCTCTCTTGTTGTAGTTCGTTTTGAATCTTAAGCAAGTAATGAAGAAAACCAGGGAGAAATTTGGAAAGTAAATTAAAGTTCAAAGTGAACAAATAAAACAACTGCGCTTTTTCGATGACATTGTAATATTTCTGTCAGATATGGCGAAGTAGTTAAAGTAGCAGTTGAACGGAATGGATAGTTTCTTGAAAAGAGATTATCAGATGGATATCACCAAAAGGAAAACAAGAGTAAAGGCATGTGGCTGAATTAAATCAGATGATGATTAAATAATTAGATTAGGAAATCGGACACTAAAAATTATCGACGAGTTTTGGTATTTGGACATCAAAATAATGTACAACAACCGAAGAAGAGAGGATATAAACGCAGATTGGAAGTATACAGTAAAGCGTTTCTCAAAGAGAGAAATTTGTTAACATCGCAATGAATGTGTTAACAAGTCTTTTATGAAGGTACCAGTAATCCCCTTAGCCATTACAAGGGACAGGTCATGTATATACGGGCCAAGATAGGACACGTTTAACAGGACGATATATGGCTGGCATGTTGCAGCGTAGTGGCGGGCCAGACCTGTAAGCGGGAGACGGAGCGCTGTCAATGGGTCCGCAGCGAGCGAGTGGAGAGGGTAGGTAGGTGTATGGTCAGCCGGTAAGCGAATGTTGTTCACATTTTCCACATGAGGAAGAGAGGTGAAACTAGGCCACCACATGGCTATAGATGCCAAGCGAAGCGGATTGACGAGGTTCTGATGGTGTCTAAAATATGCATATTCACCAAAAGCACTAATATCGCTTCCAGAAGAACTACAGAAAATCTGAAGACACAGTCCACGAAAAGGTCAGCCTGCGCATGAGCTATTTGTACAAATATACTTAACTGTCGACGCTTATTTAATGTGAAATTTGTGTATTAATATTTGTAGAGATAACATTTAAGTAACGTAGTGCAGTACCGACAAGAGAGAATAAAGTAGCACATTCGACTAGCGATTGCCGTTCCGGTTTGTGCAACGTTCATAATGTAATAAAAAATTTGGTGTATAATAATATGTGAATGAAATGAAATGATATTCAATTGTGCTTGGTATATAAATGTGCATCTTTGGAATATTTAAAATTTGTACCGTGTTTGTGTAAACGCATCATGCACAGGCATGTAGATACACTATGTGATCTAAAGTATCCGGACACGTCCAAAACATAAGTTTTTCATATGAGGTGCATTGTGCTGCCACCTACTGCCAGGTAATCCGTATCAGAAACCTCAGTACTCTTTAGACTTCGTGAGAGAGCAGAATGGGGCGCTCCGTGGAACTCACGGACTTCGAACGTGGTCAGCTGATTGGGTGCCACTTGTGTCATACGTCTGTACGCAAGATTTCCACACTCCTAAACAGCCCAAGGTCCGCTGTTTCGGTTGTGACAGTGAAGTGGAAACGTGAAGGGACACGTATAGCACAAAAGCGTACAGCCCGACCTCGTCTGTTGACTTATAGAAGCCTCCGACAGTTGAAGAGGGTCGTAATGTGTAACAGGCAGAGATGTATCCTGACCAGCACACAGGACTTGCAAACTGCATCAGGATCCACTGCAGGTAATATGACAGTTAGGTGGGAGGTGGGAAAACTTGGATTTCATGGTCGACTGGCTGCTCATAAACCACTCATCACGTCGGTAAATGCCAAACGACGGCCGGCCGCTGTGGGCGAGCGGTTAGAGGCGCTTCAGTCCGGCACCGCGCTGCTGCGACGGTCGGAGGTTCGAATCCTGCTTCGGGCATTTATGTATGTAATGTCCTTAGGTTATTTAGGTTTAAGTAGTTTTAAGTCTAGGGGAATGATGACCTCAGATGTTAAGTCGCGCCGGCCAGGGTGACCGAGCGGTTCTAGTCGCTACAGTCTGGAACAGCGCGACCGCTACGGTCACAGGTTCGAATCCTACCTCGGGCATGGATGTGTGTGATGTCCTTAGGTTAGTTAGGTTTAAGTAGTTCTAAGTTCTAGGGGACTGATGACCTTAGAAGTTAAGTCCCATAGTGCTCAGAGCCAAGCCATTTGAACCATTTTGTTAAGTCCCATAGTGGCATGTTTAGTGCCAACAGTAAAATTCGGAGCCCGTGGTGATACGGTGTGGTCGTGTTTTTCATGGAGGGGACTTGCACCCCTTGTTGTTTTGCGTGGCACTATCACAGCACAGGCGTACATTGATGGTTTAAGCACCTTCTTGCTTCCCACCGTTGAAGAGCAATTCGGGGATGGCGACTGAATCTCTCGACACGATCAAGCAGCTGTTCATAATGCACGGCCTGTGGCGGAGTGGTTACACGACAATAACAACCCTGCAACGGACAGGCCTGATCAGAGTCCTGACCTGAATCGAACACCTCTGGGTTGTTTTGGAACGCCGAATTGGTACCAGGCTTCACCTACCGACATCGATACCTCTCCTCAGTGCAGCACTCGGTGAAGAATGGGCTGCCATTCCCCAAGAAACCTTCCAGGTGTCATCAAGGCTAAGCTCCGCCCCGGTAGCTGAGTGGTCAGCGCGGCAGAATGTCAATCCTAAGGGCCTAGTTTCGATTCCCGGCTGGGGCGGAGATTTACTCCGTTCAGGGACTAGGTGTTGTGTTGTCCTAATCTTCATCATTTCATTCCCGTCGACACGCAAGTAGCAGAAGTGGCGTCGAATCGAAAGACCTGCACCCAGCGAACTGTCTACCTGACGGGAGGCCCTAGTCACACAACGTTTATTTATCAAGGCTAAGGGTGGGCTAACACCATACTGAATTCCAGCATTACCGATGGAGGGCGCCACGATCTTGTAAGTCATTTTCAACCAGGTCTCCGGATACTTTTGTTCACAGAGTGTATAACTTTGACAAAGATAGATAGTCACGTGACAGAGTTGAGAAACGAGCAATTGTAGTAGTTCCTGGGGTGTTTGTATGCGGTTCAGATCGAGCTCGTCACCTCAGCCCGCTCATGCTCACCATCGCTGCGGCTGAGAGCGTGTGGCTGAGGCAGCGGCAGAGGCAGCGGCTCCGGCTCCGAGTCTGGCTGGTGCTTGCTGTGCTGCTGGTGGTGGGGGTTGGACTGCGTGCCGTGGTGCGCCTGCCGGTGTTCCTGCTGGTGCTGGTGCTTCGACTGGTGCTGGGGCTGGTGTTTCCGTCGCCGGTGCCGCGGCCGCCCGTGGCCTGCGGGAGAACTGACGCCGCCCGCTGACTGTTGTGCTCGCAGTGAGCCGTGCTGTACCAGCGAAACCTCCCCGTCGCCACCGTCATCGGCGCTACCCTCGAGCTGGCCCTCTGCCCTTGCCAGCCCTTGCTCTGCCAGGAGCACCACTGCCACCAGCAACAGGCAGCTCCTCACACGCCAACGAAACAACTCCATTGCCACTGTAAACAGACCACAGTCCTGACAAATCTCTACCATCTGGTGAGCAAGATGCATGAGACAGGTGAAATTCCCTCAGACTTCAAGAAGAATATAATAATTCCAATCCCAAAGAAAGCAGGTGTTGGCAGATGTCAAAATTACCGATGTATCAGTTTAATGAGTCACAGCTGCAAAATACTAACGCGAATTCTTTACAGACGAATGGAAAAACTGGTAGAAGCCGACCTCGGGGAAGATCAGTTTGGATTCCGTAGAAATGTTGGAACACGTGAGGCAATACTGACCCTACGACTTATCTTAGAAGAAAGATTAAGGAAAGGCAAACCTACATTTCTAGCATTTGTAGACTTAGAGAAAGCTTTTGACAATGTTGACTGGAATACTGTCTTTCAAATTCTAAGGTGGCAGGGATAAAATACAGGGAATGAAAGGCTATTTACAATTTGTACAGAAACCAGATGGCAGTTATAAGAGTCGAGGGGCATGAAAGGGAAGCAGCGGGTGGGAAGAGGGAGTCAGACAGGGTTGTAGCCTCTCCCCGATGTTATTCAATCTGTATATTGAGCAAGCAGTAAAGGAAACAAAAGAAAAATTCGGAGTAGGTACTAAAATCCACGGAGAAGAAATAAAAACTTTGAGGTTCGCCGTTGACATTGTAATTCTGTCAGAAACAGCAAAGGACTTGGAAGAGCAGTTGAACGGAATGGACAGTGTCTTGAAAGGAGGATATAAGATGAACATCAACAAAAGCGAAACGAGGATAATGGAATGTAGTCGAATGAAATCGGATGATTCTGAGGGAATTAGATTAGGACATGAGACACTTAAAGTAGTAAATGAGTTTTGCTATTTGGGGAGCAAAATAACTGATGATTGTCGAAGTAGAGAGGATATAAAATGTCGACTGGCGATGGCAAGGAAAGCCTTTCTGAAGAAGACAATTTGTTAACATCGAGTATAGATTTAAGTGTCAGGAAGTCGTTTCTGAAAGTATTTGTATGGAGTGTAGCCATGTATGGAAGTGAAACATGGACGATAAATAGTTTAGACAAGAAGAGAATAGAAGCTTTCGAAATGTGGTGCTACAGAAGAATGCTGAAGATTAGATGGGTAGATCACATAACTAATGAGGAGGTATTGAATAGAATTGGGGAGAAGAGGAGTATATGGCACCACTTGACTAGAAGAAGGGATCGGTTGGTAGGACATGTTCTGAGGTATCGACGGATCACCAATTTAGTATTGGAGGGCAGTGTGGAGGGTAAAAATCGTAGAGGGAGACCAAGAGATGAATACACTAAGCAGATCCAGAAGGATGTAGGCTGCAGTAGGTACTGGGAGATGAAGAGGCTTGCACAGCATAGAGTAACATGGAGAGCTGCATCAAACCAGTCTCAGGACTGAAGACCACAACAACAACAACAACAACTATTATTTTCGTTTACTTGCCTCCATAACCCTGCACTGCTATAGCAATGATATTTTCCGCCATTTTTTTTTTTTTTTGCAGTCGTGATATTGCCTATTCCTCTCAAAAGGGCTAGGTCGATTTCCTTCCCCATCCTTGCAACATTTGGGCCTTCTTGTGCTCTGTCACTAATGACCTCGATGTCGACAGGACATTAAACTCTAATCTTCCTTCCGATATTGGTTATTGTGGGTTGGTTGGTTTAAAGGCGGGAGAAGGGACCAAACTACGAGGTCACCGGTCCCTTGTTCCTAATAAAACAATGCCACAAGGGTGAGAATAAAACGGACGAAACATATAACACTAAACGGAAAGAAAGGAAAAGCCACAAGAATGGAGGGAAGGCAGCGAATACTAAAAGGAACAAAAGAGGACAAGAAAACAACAGAGAGACGCAAGAAACAGAAGGGAGTAAAACATGAAAGCAGATTACAGTGGCTGGCCAACCACGAGAATAAAAAGCGATATCCAGCCACTCTGCAACACATTAAAACCTCCACCCTGAAAGCACTAGGGTGGAGGACACGGAGGGACAAAGGGGGTTGGGTTGGGTTGTTTGGTGGAAGAGACCAAACAACGAGGTCATCGGTCTCATCGGATAAGGGAAGGACGCGGAAGGAAGTCGGCCGTGCCCTTTCAAAGGAACCATCCCGGCATTTGCCTGGCGCGATTTAGAGAAATCGCGGAAAACCTAAATCAGGATGGCCGGACGCGTGATTGAACCGTCGTCCTCCCGAATGCTAGTCCAGCGTGCTAACCACTGCGCCACCTCGCTCGGTGAGGGACAAAGGACATGCGCTAAAACCTAAATAGAAGTATAAAACCCACTCTCACGGATAAAACGTAAAACTAAACCTGCTGTGGAGGCATTGTCGCCCAACACCGAAGGCAGGGTGCTGCGAAAGTTAAAAGTCTGTCGCAGAGCGGCTAAAAGTGGGCAGTCCAGCAAGAGGTGGACGACTGTCATTTGTAGTTATTGTGCCTTTGTCTTCTGACAGTACATGAAATGAAATGCCGTGTGGCTAGGGCCTCCCGTCGGGTAGACCGGTCGCCTGGTGCAAGTCTTTTTAGTTGACGCCACTCCGGCGATCTGCGTACATCATGAAGTGTCTTAATGCATAATCGTTTGTTGTAAGAGGATACTGCATATTTCATATGCATAAGATTCGCCGTCATCTATATGAAAGGATGTACCACTTTGTGAAATAATTCCTATCTAAATAACGTCATACATTTCCTTGTGTGTGCAGTACCGGCTCGAAATCCGTAGGCATTGTTATGTTAAGTGCTATATTCTTTCTGCAGAGATGATGGATAATCCTGTGTACTTACACATATGAAATATGTAAACGTTGTTGCCACATGAACAGTGTCCTCTTAAAATATAAATTATGCATTGATGCACTTCATGGTATTCTGTCAGAAGAAAAAAGGACAAGAGCCAAAACACGATTGTGAATAAATACATTTAATAACAGTCCAGTAAGGGTGTTAAAATTTAAGGCCCATGTCATAGTTACGCAGAGATGAAATCACGGAATCCAATACAAATGCATACGGGTCCCTACAATCATGTATGGCTCGAGCCAAATCAAATTTTATATATTTCCTAACTTCCATTTTCAACATTTCCTCGAAGAGCAATGAAGTTCAGGCTAAACGGTGTAACATAATATTTCGCATAGAGAACTGTATTCCACCGTGAAACAATTATATCCTCTCAAATACTCCGAACAGATTTTGAAATTTCACCGGTATTTAATAAATTTCGTTTCAGCAGAAGCAATAAGATTAAAAAAAAGGCTATTTTCTGTTATTTCGTCTTTCTATCAATATAATTACTAATTTATTTTCGTGACTGTGCACAACAGTCGAAATTCGGTAGAAATGTCATTGGATAAATATAGTACACATTTGTCAAACACCGAACTGAAATTAACATCAACTAATTTTCATTTGAAAGAAATCCTTTTGAAGTACGGTTCAGAAAAATCGTATGGCCGCACTTGATTTTTCAGAAAGCCATTTTCTAAGTGGATGTAAAGTACATCAATTCTTTGCTGGTCGAAACGAATCAGTGTTAATTACTGTGTGGTTTGAACGGAAAGGAAGTGATAGCTTATATATATATATATATATATATATATATATATATATATATATATATATAGCTTATACATATAAAGAATGCATACGTATGAATTATTTTACACAATTCAAGTAACGTTTCTTAGTTTCAAGAATAAGTAAGCTCTCTCAAATTTGTGCACAGCACTTTATAAAATGTAAACTTATAACTGCTTGGCATTGGAATGACAGGAAGAAAAATCAGCGTTTTATGTGTCGTTGATGACCAAGACATTAGAGATATGGCAGAAGCTTTTTGGGGAAAGATGGGTCTTCCTCAGAGGGAAGGTCCTGAAATTTATCTTAAATGAATTACTTTAATCATAAAAAATTTAAATCTGAAAGGCCGAACGGGACTCAATAGCCCTCTTCCGAATAACAGTTCAATCAGTACACATGTAAAGAATGCATACGTATGAATTATTTTACACAATTCAAGTAACGTTTCTCAGTTTCCATTGGAAATAGCACATTCTTATTACTCCTGAAGGTATATGCGAAACTACAGTTTTGTTTCTTGTTGTATTTACACTGAGCTGTTCCATTAATATGCGTACTCTATGAAGACGCCATTGTATCCATACAATTAATTACAACAGAACAAGGAGAAGAATTATTTTCATCTGACGCTAGTTGTAGCTGCGCCTATACACGTGTAATACAAGTAATAGGAATGTTCAACACATATCTGAATAAATTATTTGAGCTTACTTCATTTCCTTTATTACTGACTATTCGCCCAACAATATTAATAAAGAACTGTATGACGTACAAACATTTTCCGGATAAATTCTAGTGTCCGATACCACCCGTCGGCTTCGACCAATGACGTCATACGTAAGGCAAAGATGATGCAATGAACAATCTATGAATGGAACGGATCATACTCTTAAACAAACTAACGTAGCATGCCGTAAAATAATGCATTTAACGCGACTATTATTTACGTACGAATTTCATGTAAACTAGTTGAAGATGACTGAAATAAATAAGAATAGAAGAGCAATTACGAGTGCATATATTATAGTATATTTTCCGCATGTACTGCAAAAACGGTCTAAATATTGAACCGTCGAATAGTTGGAATCGGTAACTAGAAGCAACATATGCAGGACGTCATTTCTAGTTACCGATTCCAATATTGCTGTTTGTTGCGCAAAAATCTTATAACGTATCAGAAACATGCTTAAAAATGATCTTGTTAGTGAACTACAGAGCCGGCCGTGGTGGTCGAGCGGTTCTAGGCGCTCAGTCCGGAACCGCACGACTGCTACGGTCGCAGGTTCGAATCCTGCCTCGGGAATGGATGTGTGTGATGTCCTTAGGCTAGTTAGGTTTAAGCAGTTCTAAGTTTTAAGGGACTGTTGACCACAGCTGTTGAGTCCCATAGTGCTTGGAGCCATTTGAACCATTTTTGAACTACAGAATACGAATAGACTTTCAAAAAATGAAAATCTTTACGCACATTACTGCACACGCAAAGAAATAAAGCGCAAAACTGACCAAACCTTGCAACCGATAGCTATACTGCACGAAAGTCACACCAACTACAATAGCTCCAAATAACACTCAGCAAAATAGATACACCAGGAGTGATAGTAAAACTAAGAGAAGTGTAGCAGAAACATCGAAAAGGAAAACATAAAAGTGGCTACATAAAAAGAAACTTACCGCATATGAACTTCCAAAGGAGTCAAAGATCGAGGCTGACAAGAACGAAATGGGGACATAACAAGAAATAATAATGTTAGAAGGTCAAACTGGAACGAAAGAAGCAAAATCCAGAATAAGTAATGAAAAAAACAATAAGAAACACAAACTACCAGGCACGAATGAGGTACCACCAAAATCAGTTTTTCCCTACCACCCGCCCTCAGTCAGGCGAAAAATTTTAAAATAGTAAAAAGAATGAAACCACGAGTCAATTACATAAACCCTCGAGCAAAGACACAGTAATACCCCTCGGCCCTCCACTATAACCAGAAAATATTAAAACGGCAGAAAAACCTCCCTCCAGAGAAACCAAAAAAGTAGCAGTAGCACAATACAGTAACATAAAAAAAAACGCAACGTAAAACAAGAAAAAAGTATCAGACCCATCAACACCTAACTAACAAAACGAGGCTTGTACATTTTGCTGACTACTTTCATAAATGCAAGAAATAAACAATAACCTTTAGGAATACTCTTCCTACAACAGCATTCATCTAAATGGCCTTTCCCCGCCCGACAACAGATTTTACAGCCCCCCAATACCACTCGATAGCATTAGTACATGCCCCCGTCTTATAATCTTTAAACTGAATACTGTGATTCACGACCAAATGATGATAACCCCTTTCACCAAACCCCTTGTACGAAGCAAATGCATCCGATATGACAGCAGAACCTTCTTCCACATATTCTTCTATTAAAGATGTCAAGACTTCCTTTGCCCGGTTTGGTACAGTCCTAAATACAACATCAGTACAATCTCCTCCAGAAACTACTACTCCAAAAACCCAAAGCCCAACAACTTCGTACCCCCTTTCGTACTTTCTCTTTCCAAAATGTGACTCATCTACTTCAACTGTAAGCCCTGACGCTTCCAATGACCCCCTATACTTTATAAATCCCCGCAGACCTCTCTACAAAGCAAGAACCAGTTGACTACAGTGCCACACGAAACCCCTGCTTCGTGCATGACAGATTTGCAAGAATATTCATAGCAAAAATAGTAGGTTAGCATGACAATTACTTCTAAATTCAGCCTCGATCTTTCGAACCATGTCCCCCTGCGTATGGATCTCCATATGTTATTTTTTCTGCACCTCCACATGAATTCGTCCGAATTTTGCGATGACGCAACTTTCATCACAACGAAATAATTTCCACAGGCACTGCAGTTGCAAAATTCAGCAATGACGCCCAATGATTGCAAATAATTTATTGCTGATTTACGGTCACACTGAAGCAGAATTTTCGCAGTAAAAACAACTGACTCAGCCATAACGAACAGCGTCAGAAATCAAGACCTTATAAATCACGAATACTTATAAATCACGACTAATTTCGTTAACAAAAGATGCCGAAAACAAATTACGAGATGAAAATAAAACAATCTACATCGAATTTTTAATATACGCGCCTTACGAGGAAATACAGAGAAATCATTTAACGTTCATCGACAGCAATCTGCGGCACAATCAAAATAACATCACACATTACGTCATTGGTCAAAGCCAACGAGTGGTATCGGACACTAGAATTGACCCCATTTTCCTACACTTCAACTGGCGTTCCTCAGCACCTCCATACGACACAACTGTAAAATTAAGACTCAGAAGAGAAAAGCTTCATGACTGAATATTTAAAAATGATGCCCAGAAGAGATGCAGGAGTCATATTTTTCTCCATACATTCGGTTCAGTAAACGACAAATTAATAAACCAGCCGCTGTATGGAAAAATATTAGGCGACCAGTTTTCAACAAAGATGTTGGTGCGAGGTTGTAATATATCTAGAAATGGCATTGTTAAATGTATACCATCTTTAGACTTTGAGGATGGAGCTGAGTGAGGTCATGTTAACAACAAACTATTTCAAGATTTAGAGAAACCAGAAAATTGGAGAGTAATTTTAAATGAGGCTGTTAGATTCTGATGTACTTGATTCAAAATTTAATTAACTCTGAAGGTAATGGAACGTCAAGCCAGGTGTGTTATTCTCGGTAAGATGTGAATTCTGTTTTAACGTGCATAAATCCAGCTTTTTTCTTGGCAAGTCAGCCTGGATACTGTTAAACGAAACGTAATACTAGATAAACGTATGTGTCATATGAGGAATGGTCACAATTGTGATTATCACCTTGAAAAAATTACGTAATTGCTGTTTTGTTTATTTGCATATACATCAAACAAAAATATAATTACGAAACTTTAAGGTTTCGAGAGGTTGATTGAAACTGCATGCGTACCCTTCGTGATGTCGAAATTGCTTAAATTTTCTCATAATACACCCTCAAAAAGTATAAACTTCACGATAAGAGTCGCGATGAATAATAAAAATACGCCAGTGTTAAAACTAAGTTGTTACCTGATAACATACATTTCACCATAAGCCTACTTGTATAAAGCCGATGTATTAGCCGAGAAAAATATCGTGAATAGCAACTTAGATGTTACGTAACTGGAGTAATCTTATGTAACTTACATGCGTGTCCAAACCAATCGATTACCAGTATCTCGTTGATGATTGTGACAGTTCATAACAGAAGAAGAAGGAAGGTTCCATTAACACGCTGTGTGTGTTTCAGACAATTTAGCGGACACATGAAGAAGTAAACCACCACGAGAATTTTTTGCTCTCCGGCTTCACGAAACACTTTCAAGAAAACTAAAGTGTATTAAAGACTGTATACACAGGTAGTCTACACTCGTTCACGTAAACAAGACACTACTCCGGAGTTACTTACTCTGGGGCACAGAATGTCACATGGCGCTGGCCGCTGTTTGACAAAACAGGAGGCTATGCAGTGGCTACTCGCTTCACTCTTAATACCAATGAGCTGAGTTTCGCTCTGTAGATATTTCCATGGATATTTCCCGTTGACTATGAATATCTATGGAGCGTACTCTGACAGTCCATAGATGATATAGACCACGCATGACGTCTTAATATTGAAACTAACATCTCCATCAGCTGGCTAGTACTGCATCCAGTTGCAGGCGACTTCTGGAATACCGTTTCAGTTATTGTAGTATTTTCAGTAAACGTCTCTGTATTACAATCGTTAAATCTTGTGCAGTGTTTGGTTGTACCGGAAGATAGGTGAGAGCAAGTAATATCCTGTTCCATGGGTAAAGTACTTCCCTTTCTTTCCGAATACATTTTTAAGAGATCAAGTCCTCGAATGTATGGGTTGCGGCTAAAGAGTGATACAGTTACTAACTAGAGGCGAATGGCCGAATACCGTCCTTTTAAGTGTGTTTATTTGTGTCTAAATATTGCGAAATGAAAGATAATGGTCGTTATACAACTATTTCGTAAAAATATTGGCAGAAATTCGTGAAGTATTAATTGCAAGGTCTTCATTTTTTATGTTTTCTGTTCAGATTCATAATTTGTTTTTACCTAAACTCAGAACTACTTGGTTTACCCTATGATGAAGTACGAAGGAAAGTTTGGATTTTTACTTTGAAAAGTGAGGGTTTTAAGCCAAATGACTACGCAGCAAATATACGTAAAAATTCTTGCAGAAATATTTCCATGAGTTGTTAGGTTACGATGTAAATTGGTTCTCAGTTCTAAAACTCAATAAATGACGAAGACTGTTAATACAGGATGTTAATATCTAACTCAGTACAAGAGATTTCTCTACAACCAACGTTTCTAATACAATACGCTTCTTATATTGACATTGTTTTATGATGTATACTGAGATGGTGTATATTGCATGTTTGTGTCGTTGCTAATGTTCACGTAAAAATCTATAGCAGCTATGTGCACGGGAACTTTGGAAATCAGTGTCGCTTTTCTACTCTACTCGCTGGTATGGAGAAATAATAAAAACGATGTACAACCATTGTCGATCCGCATTTTGTCTCTGTTCCTCGCCTTGGCTGGTAATTTTCAGAAGGAACTGATATTGTAATCTGCATAAGGCAACAAACGAGACTGTCAATTGAAATATAAAAGATGGTGTTCGTAATTTAAATTAAGCTTTTGGACATCAACATCCGTCTGTAATAAAAATAATTTTCATTATTCAGGAAAGAGATTTCAGCAAGAGCAGGATAATATAGTGTATGATGCATTTTAGTATCTTTCTGGCACGGTTTGTGATTTATACGGTACTCGCTCACTTTTCTTACGGCGCGAATTAGACCCTGCAACGTCGTGATAATCTTGAGATTAATTTCATTTTCTGCTTACAATAAAGTTAAATAGTTTTATGCCGCATATCACCAGGTAGAAAAAATCGAAAATTATGGGTAGAAACAGAGTTATTTCTTTTAAAAGCATAATAAAACATTTCTTACGTATCTTGAGGAATCGTCAGAAAACAAAATTCATCACGCAAAACTGATTCGTTTGTAGAAAGAAAGAACTATTAGTACAATGTTTCAATTGTTTGATACCGTTTCACGAGGCAAAATATAAAAACGAAAACCATCGCATTAATATAGCAAATTTCGGAGAAATTACGCTAATTAACCATTACATGTGTAATATTAATACAGCAAGTCATTCAGTATCTTATAAGCAGTGCTTGATTTCAGCTATAAATGAGAAAAACTGTATAAGTCGGGTCCTCTCTTCAAAGTTAGCAATGTCTGATACTAGGTTTTTTTTTTTTTTGTGATGTGACATAGTGCTCGTGTCAAATCTCGACAAGGCAGCGTTAGCGGTCTATAATTATCTATGGTCTAAGCTTGGTATTTTCCATACAGTAGGAATATCTGTGCAGTGAACGTTTCCATGACGATGAGCAAAATCTGTACCAGAAACGTAATGGAATCCTGTCCTTAAAAAATTAAAAAAAAAACTAATTTGTCGCGTGATACTGCTCCAAATTCTAAATTTTTCGTGATACTTCAATTTTGATGTGCTAGGAAGCCAGTTCGCAGTGCCACCGCAGGAGAATTCGTAAAAACGGAGACACAGGCACAAGACAAAGTATAGCACAAAACCAGAGGAGTTCAGTGACTAATTAGGCATGAACGTTGGGGATGCCGAAGCTGCCTGAAATAGAAACTTATTAACTACGACACTTCTCGCAACAAGCGAAATGACAATGCCTTTATCTGTTAATAGCTTTAAGTTACGTTCATTCCAGGTACCGAACGCAAATTTTAAGGGTACTTTTGAAGGGAATGGTCCTGTACTAGCGTTATAACAACATTCAAAATATGCAGAGCGCTTACGTTCAGACCTTAAATCATACAGGTCATGTTACCTTAGAGACAACGTATAATGACTTCAAAAATTCAGTTGAATGCATCTAAATGCTCACTCCATACGTAGGAGTATTCCTTCTCAATCGTATCCACCATTTAGGGACTGTTATGTACTTCCGTTACTCTCAGTTTACTAAAACGACTACGTCTAGCACGTCAATTCGAACAAAACCCGTATGTGATAATCATATAAATAGTGCTAAATACTAGTATCAAATACTTATAGCACTAGAAAAACGTTTTGACAAACGCTATGCTTAAATTATTTATTGTAAAAATAGGGAAAATATGACATGAATATTAGGAGAGGTCGATGCTGTCTGAAATTTAGAATTGCGATATTAATTAGAGGGTACTGTTTGCAAAAAAATACTGTCGAACAGATGACGTCACCAATAGCATAAATTATCATACTATAGCTTAATACGAAATAAAATGACTGCTAAATTTTTGTTGTAAAAACAATTATAATTCCATCTACATTTATATCTACAGCTTATGGTGGGTGGCAGAGTTAACTTCTGGTACCACTATTATTTCATACCATTCCTCTTCAATTCCAGTATAACTATATGAGCGTGATCTTCCACTCCGTGAACTTTTCGACCTTCTCATATTGCGAGATGATGGGAGGAAGTAAAGTGTTGGAACGTACGCTAGGGGAAATTTATCAGCACACTTCTTCGTGATGCACTACGCCTGTCTTGCACCGTCTATCACTGTAATTTGACGAGAATCATCGTAACGATATAGGTCTTACTAAACGAGTGTATGACGAAATGCGCCACTCTTCTTTTGATCTTCTCTATCTCCTCTGTTTACCTTAACAGTTAGACGTTTCGGAATCGTTCAAACGAGCGTTTTATAGACCGCTTCGTATTTGGATGAACTACGGTACTTTATTTTGATTATAGACAGACGTGTACAAGGTGAAAAATAATTGTTTTCCGAAACAGTGTTGCAAAGTCTTATCTGTTTCCTTCAGAATATAGGCCTACACAGTAAATCATAGTAAATGTGTTTTCAGAATTTCACTTCAATAAGTTAGTGCAATTACCTTTCACAACTTGCAGGATCGAAACATAAGAAACAAAAACCACAACAGAGATTCTAAAATTCATAGCCTCCTGTTTGGCTTGGGTGACATATTTCGGATGTAAAATAATCCCCCACTCTGATATCTGAGCGGCGCCTACTCAGAAGGATGCCGTTATCAGGAAAAAGAAAACTAGCGTTCTACAGGTCGAAGCGGGAAAGGTTGGACTCCTTAACCTGGTACGTAGGCTAGAGAGTTCATTAAGGGAAATGGGTAGACTGAAGTTAAATAATAGTGTGAATTTGAACTTTTGATTAGATGAGGTAATGCAGCAGTATGTCTAATAATGAATAAGAAATTAGGAATGGGGGTAAACTGCTATGAACAACGTAGTGGACGCATTATCGTGGCCAAAGTAGACACGAAAGCCAACACATACAACTATAGTACAAGTTTATATGCCTACTAGCTCCGCAGATGTTGAAGAGATTGGAACAATGTGTGATAAGATAAGAGAAATTAAGAATGGATTTCGATAGGAGGAAAGGGAAGAAGAGTAAGAATGCTAGGAACTCATGAAATGTTGGAGGTGGTGGGGGAAGAATGTAGCCTGGTTGAGTGTTATGCAGAGCAAATAGTTGCAAACATTAGGTTTAAAAATTGAGAAAGATTGTTATTTACGTGGTTGAGACCCGGAGACACTACAAGGTTTCAGACAGAAGTTTCGAATCCAGATTATAAACTGTGAAGTATTTCCAGTTACAGATGTGGTCTCGGACCATAATTTAACGCTTATGAAAAGCAGATTACAGCTGAAGAAATTTCTGAATGTAGGACACTGCGGTGTTGGAACCTGGTTAAGCCAACAGAGCCAGAGGTTGCTGTATGTTTCAAAGGGAGCATTAGATGAAGATTGGCTGGAGCAGGGGACAGATACACAATAGAAGAATAACGGGTAATTCTGAGAGATGAAACACTGAAGAGGGCGAAACAGGCAAAAAGACAAGGCCCAGTTAAACTCCTTCGGAATCTGGGAAACACACGAGATCTTGAATTTAATGGATGAAAGGAGAAAGTATAAAAATGAAGGAAATGAAGCCGGGGAAAAGGGAATACAGACATTTAAAAATGATAGTGACAGAAAGTGCAAAATTCATGAGCAGTGTGGGTAGGGAATAAATAAAGGGTGTACAATCATACATGATTAAGAGGGAAAGAAAAAATATTAGTGTTTAACGTCCGGTAGACAGTGCGGTTGTTAGAGGTACAGGACACTAGCTCGGATTATGAAAGGACGTGGAAGGAAATCGGTCATGTCCATTTCAAAGGAACCATCCCTGGCTGGCCAGGCTTGGATTTGAACCGTTGTCCTTCCGAACACAAGTGCAGTGTGTTAATCACTGCATCACTTCGCTTGGTGCGCTTGACTGCGGGAAAGATAGGTGCCACATTCAGGAAACTTCTCTGTTTACTTCACTATTACCGGGACAGCTACTGCCATCTTCAGATCAGAAATTATTCAACTCAGTAATGAACCGTAATTTATTTTCAAAGAATACTCTTAAGAATTTATTTTATTTACTAGAATTCATCAAGAACATTAACACATTTCATCACACTATGTAAGCATGGAAATAGTTGCCAGGGAGTAACTGATGAAATCATAATCAAATTCCTTTTAACAAATGGGAATTTTATTCACTTTAATAGTGCCTAAAAGCATTTTTTTAAAGAAACAGATTTGAAATTATAATCAGAAAGCACCCTCTAAATATCAAAGTTACAATTTATTCAGAGGCAGAAAGAAACAAGTTTTGACTGTATGAGCTTTCGGGCAGAGAAGATTGTTATGTGATCTACCCATCTAATCTTCGGCATTCTTCTGTAGCACCACATTTCGAAAGCTTCTATTTTCTTCTTGTCTAAACTATTTATCGTCCATGTTTCACTTCCATACATGGCTACACTCCATACAAATACTTTCAGAAACGACTTCCTGACACTTAAATCAATACTGGATGTTAACAAATTTCTCTTCTTCAGAAAGGCTTTCCTTGCCATTGCCAGCCTACATTTTGTATCCTCTCTACTTCGACCATCATCAGTTATTTTGCTCCCCAAATAGCAAAACTGTCCATTCCATTCAACTGCTGTTCCAAGTCCTTTGCTGTCTCTGACAGAATTACAATGTCATCGGCGAACCTCAAAGTTTTTATTTCTTCTCCATGAATTTTAATACCTACTCCGAATTTTTCTTTTGTTTCCTTTACTGCTTGCTCAATATACAGATTGAACAACATCGGGGAGAGGCTACAACCCTGTCTTACTCCATTCCCAACCACTGCTTCCCTTTCATGTCCCTCGACTCTTATAACTGCCATCTGGTTTCTGTACAAATTGTAAATAGCCTTTCGCTCCCTGTATTTTACCCCTGTCACCTTCAGAATTTGAAAGAGAGTATTCCAGTCAACATTGTCAAAAGCTTTCTCTAAGTCTAATAAATTCGTTAACACACCAAATCCGACAAACATGACAGAGGCAGCTACTAACGTAGGGTAGATTGATAGAGAGACCACCCAACAACCCGAACCGCAGGTTGCTCTAAGGGCGGCAACGCACTAGGCAGCCAGGTTGCGGCAGCCAGTAAAACAATGACGGCGTGTGGTAGGCCGGCACTGGGCAGCCAGGTGGCAGCAGCAGCGTGTCTCGCAGTGAGCGTATGTGGCTGCCTGCAGTCTCCGCGCACTCGTTCAAGCAGCCAGACCGTGTGATCGTGTGACCGAGAAACGAAATACACCATTACTTTTGATACGGAGAACTTTATTCGTGAGGTTGAAAGCCGAAGAGCAATCTGGGATATTTCATCAGAAGAATACAGTGATCGTCATTTGAAGAGAAGGAGTTGGGAGGAAATAACAAATATAATGTGTGAGCAGAATATGAGTGAAAATGACCAGAATGATTTCGGTAAGTGTTTTCTTTATTTACTACATAATGAACGTTTGTTATACGTACAATAATGGAAAAGAGGATATGAATTTACACTTAACAATAATTGATGCTAAATCACTTGGAAGCAGTAATAGTTACATACATTATCTAAATGACACAGATAATTACTACCCCAGTGCAATTCTGTTTTGCCACTCCACCGGATTTTCATTTGTAAAATAATCCGCAAATAAATCCCTATATGGTGATGATGATCGGCACCCTCTGCCTGTATGACCTGGGGGAATTTCCAGTTTTGGAGGTACATACAATGTGTCTTCAAATTTATAACCATCTCTTTCGCGCACATAATTGTGTAAAACACAGCACGCTTTTATTATGGCAATTGCGAAGTCTTCTCGAACGTCCATTGGGCGAAGAAAAATTCTCCATTTGTTTGCCAGAATGCCAAACGTACATTCTATAAAACGCCTATACCGAGAAAGTCGATACTTAAAGATTCTTTTCTCGTTTGGTTAAGCTCCTTCCTCCATAAGGACGCTCCACAAGTAGAGGATGAATCCAATATCTTTTTTTTGGCTTTGCGTTTCTTTCGAGTCGAAAGGTAGGCAATTATTACATTTTCAACGTCCATCTTGTTCGGCTGATCGATCACGATGTCAGCTGGCTGCTAGCTGGCAGCCTCAAACTGGCTGCTCAACATTTCTGGCTGCCTAGTGCGTTGCCGCCCTAACCTGCCTATACTCCACAAGGGAAAAACGGACCACCCAATTTATAAACAACCACCTTCACGCGGGTGGGCAAATGGAGAAGAATGGTGGGATGACCCCAAAGCAAAACGGCTGGCGACCTCACCAAGAAAACAAGTAGAATTTAACAAGAGTAAATCAAACAAGATATCACCAATCACTTAACTTCTAATAAACTACGATTTCTCGAGAAGACCTTGCGCAGCACCCCCAAATCGCTCTCCCGAACCGCCCTCTGCCAGCCGCTTCAACGGAAGCAGGAAGGCGCGCCCATATCCCGTCTCACGACGTCGCAGCTCTCACCGGTCAGACAAATATTGTGGGTTGACTGCTGTTGCTCTCGTGTCGACCGCGAAGTCACTACCCCTCGCTATACGCCGCAGCCCACTGGACTCACGTGGCGACCTCACATGCGCCGACGCTCAAGACGGACAAGTCATCTTGTGTCTCAGTGCGCGACCGACCATCCGATCGATCCAACCGCCAATGACCATTGCCTGAGCAAACTCGAGCAGACTGGCGGCCTAACGCGCAGACTCAGATGCAGGAACTAAGCCCCGACTGGGCGACCACTCGCTGAGTTCTCTTACTGGCGGAGTAGAAAGACTCTCATTTTGCCGGCTTTAAAGGTTGATCCGAACGACAGACATACTAGCCCTCCGAACGACAGACAGACTCTAACTGCCTAACAAATGCGGACGAGAGACAGGCTAGCAAGCTAGGGACGAGAGACTGACCCACGCTCACCGACTGGCGAGCTCAAAGCGCCCCTTAAATGCACGTGAACAGGCAACCTTTCTCCTTTCCCACCAGAGGGAGACACCAAAGCTGCGAGTGCCACAGCGGCGCCACCGCCAGAAACGGAGGGCGACTGCTTCACACTACGCGCTGCGGCGTGCTCTTCAAAATAACAATCTTTACCACGGCTGATCCGTCTTCAGATCATAAAACATTCTGATGTCGGTATCGAAATCAAATTACACATGCAGGTAAATAATAACTGCACTTAATATGTACCTACATGTATAAATTGATGTTGATACCGACATCAGAATATTTTATGACCTGAAAATGGCAGTAGCCGAAACCGGTAATTGTGAAGCATAAAAGTTTGTGTGATAAAGACAGACCTTCAAAATAAAGTACCACAATATGATCAGGGACTCGTTTTCAGACTTTATGACTTCAGCTGATTGTGTAAAGAAAAATTAAAGATATCTTTGAAGAAAAGAGAATGAGCTATGTGAGTATCAAGAGCTCATATGGCAGGCCAGTACTATACTAAGAAGGGAAAGTGAAAGACGAAAGAAATATGTAGAAGAGCTATTCAGGATAAATAGAGACAGCGTTATAGAAATGCAAGGGCAGATATGATACTGTAACAATAATTAGACAGAGCGATGAGACAGCCAAGTCGAAACTAGACCTCTCAAGTAGACGACATTCCCTCAGATTTACTGAGATCCTTGGGAGAGGCCACAAAAAATCTATTCCACCTAGTGTGCAAGACATAGGGTGTTAGCAGTACAGGTGCATACACTTCGGACAGTGAACTGCTCAACATTACATCATTATTTAGTTCATTTGCAAAACTAAAAAATATACCTATTGTGTTTTTAAGTTGGTTAACGCCACAAGCAAATCATTAATGTTTATTTTCTTCAGGGCAGCAGGTTAGGTAATGGAGTGTGGACATGAGAATGCAAACCAGAAAGTCTGTACTGACAGGCATCACCCACATCGTGGCCCAGTTGTGACTGCAGAAAACGTCAAGCAGTAAATTATTTGACATGTCTGTGGGAAGACTGTTGAACACAGAGAAAAAGAAAACAATTAGCTCTCTGAAGTGGATATATATTGGGGTACCAATTACCACAATACCTGTACCTACACTCTTGACAGCCTGTGTGTGAGACAAATAGAATACTGTCATAGTTCAAAAGTGTAGTAATTACAGTTCCAAAGAAGGCACCGGCCTACAGGTAATACCGAAATACATTTTTTAAAATATCGACACTTAGTCTTTACAGAAGGGCAGAAGAGCTGATAGAGGTCGAATTCGCGTGAGATAAATGCAGGTTCGGAGAAATATAGGAACATGCGAAGCAATACTGTCCCTACGATTTATCTTAGAAGATACGTTAAAAATATCAAATTTAGTTTCGTAGCAATTGTAAATTTAGAATAAGCTTTTGACAATATTGACTAGAATATAGTCTTTGAAATTTTGAAGCCAATGGGGATAAAATACAGAGAGCGAAATGTTACGTGCCACTTGCACAGAAACCAGTCTGCAGTTTTAAGAGTCAAGAGACTTAAAAGGAAATCAGTGATTGAGAAATTAATAGATCAAGGTTGTAGTCTAACGCTGACATTGTTCAACTGGTACAATTAGCAAGCTGTGAAGGTAACAAATGAGAAATTTGGGAAGGGAACTAAAGTTGAGGGAGACGAAATAAAATATTTACGGTTTGTCGACGCCAATGTAATTATCTCAGAGACGGCAAAGGACTTCGTAAAGCAGCTGAACAGAATAAATATCGCTTTGAAATGAAGGTATAAAATGAACATCAACAAAAGTAACACAAGAATAATGGAATGTAGTCGAATTAAATCAGGCGATACCGAGGGAATGAAATTATGAAAGGAGGCAACTAAAGTAGTAGATGAGTTTTGCTATTTGGGCAGCAAAATAGCTGACATGACAAAAGTAGAGAGGCTATAGCAAGAGGATCATTTCTCAGAAAGAGAATTTGTTAACATCGAATATAAATTTAAATGTTTGACAACCTTTTCTGAAGTACGAGGTGTGGCTAGAAAAAAACCGGACTAGTACTGGTGAAACAATAAAACGAATGCAATAAGGCTGAAAGTCGCGTGGCCTGACACGTGACTCTCGCTCCGCCTACTGCTCGAGTTTCATCTGCCTCCTGCACTCAGTCTGCCCGTGGCGTCTGTTTTAAGTAGTTGACGTTTTGTCTGTGCGTCGGAAAATGTTGAGTGTACAGAAAGAACAGCGTGTTAACATCAAATTTTGTTTCAAACTAGGAAAATCTGCAAGTGAAACGTTTGTAATGTTACAAGTGTACGGCGATGATTGTTTATCGCGAACACAAGTGTTTGAGTGGTTTAAACGATTTAAAGATGGCCACGAAGACACCAGTGATGACACTCGCACTGGCAGACCATTGTCAGCAAAAACTGATGCAAACATTGAAAAAATCGGTAAACTTGTTCGACAAGATCGCCGTTTAACAATCAGAGCAGTGTCTGAGTTAACAGGAGTTGACAAGGAAAGTGTTAGGCAGATTCTTCATGAAAGTTTCAACATGAACAAAGTGTGTTCAAAAATGGTTCCAAAGTGTCTCACAATTGAACAGAAGGAACGCCGAAGAATGATTTGTTCTGACATCCTGGAAAACATTGAAAGTGATCCCACCTTCTTACAAAATGTTATTACTTGCGATGAATCGTGGTTTTTTACTTACGATCCCGACACCAAACACCAATCGATGCATTGGAAAACTCCTGGTTCTCCACGACAAAAAATGCACGAATGTCAAAATCGAAATTCAAGGCAATGATTATTGTTTTTTTTTGACATCAAAGGGATTGTGCACATTGATTGGGTACCAGAGGGACAAACAGTGAATCAGCATTACTACATTAGCGTCATGGCTACTCTACGTGAGCGAGTACGGAGAAAACGGAACGATTTGTGGAGAAAAAAGTCATGGATCCTTCACCAAGACAATGCCCCAGCTCACAGTGCGTTGTCAGTGAAGACGTTTTTGGCAAAATACAACATTCCCATCTCAGATCATCCACCCTACTCACCTGATATGGCCCCCTGTGACTTTTTTCTTTTCCCTAAAGTCAAGTCAGCTTTGAAAGGAACTAGATTTGGGACTGTTGAAGCAGTAAAAGAAAAAGCGACGGAAGTAATGTATGGACTTACCGAAAATGATCTGCAGCATTGCTATGAACAGTGGAAAATTCGTATGGAGCGGTGTAGAGACCGAGGAGGAGAGTACATTGAAGGAGATAACATGAAATTGTAAATAATTGTAAATAAATGTTTTTTCCAGCATCAGTCCGGTTTTTTCTAGCCGCACCTCGTATTTGTGTGGACTGTAGTTTTGTACGGAAATGAAACGTGGACAATAAACAGTTCAGACAAGAAGAGAACAGAATTTTTTTTTAATGTGGTATCGCAGAATAGTGTTGAAGATTACATGAATAGATCGGATACCTAACTAATGGACACTGACCCGAATTGAGAACAAAAGAAATTTTTAGTTCAACCTGACTAAAAGGACTGATTGTTCATTGAACCCATCTTCATGCGTCAATGAATAGTTTTCTAATGGCAGGTAAGCCATGGGGTGAAAACCATAAAAACGGACGAAAGCCATACACAGTAAGCAAATTCAAATGGGTGTAGGCTGCTGAAGTCAGTCAGAGATGAAGACAGTTGTGAAGGATAGTGCAGCGTGGAGAGCTGCGTCAAACCAGTCTTCGGGCTGATGACCACAACAACAGGACGAAGGACATAATTTTCCTGTTTTCTGTTAGACAGTAAGTAATTCTTAACCCATTACTTGCAAAAACTTTGTTAGCTTATTTTTGGAGCCTTTTTTACATTAATATGACACCTTGAGTGACAATTGAAAGAAAAAGCAGTTGTAAAAATTACACTATGTTAGAACAAAAATTACAGACAGTCCCATTTAAGGGAAATTGGCACAAATCATCTGTTATTTTATCTGCATCGGGTGGAATAATCACCAGTTCTAAGTCATCAGCTTCATCTTCACTCACTTCGTCGTTCTCCAGTTAAGGTAGAATTGTTTCAACTTTAAGTCCTCGCGGGATATTTTTATCCTTTTGGAATCGTAAATGTGAAGAGCGAAAATGTCGGACACTATAAAGAGAGCAGATCTCAAGATGTAAATATTTTTTATACATACGAGTTATACAATAATATGGCACATCAACGAAAGATTGATAATATAAATTGAATTTTCCCATTATTGGGACGCATAAAATAAACTGATAAACTGATATTGCACTTACCTCAGGAAATCTAAAATATAATAAAGTTTACCTGGACATCCGTATGTTCAGAACAAACACACCCAGATAACTGAATCACAATTCACTGTTGCACAGGAACTACCAGCAGACATACAATGTGGCCAAGTCCGAAGACAGAAAATAGGCAAATTAACTCCATTCCTAAAACAAAATTAGAGAAAAAATATTTGTTTTGAGTTTGCAGGCATTTTAGCAGACAGTTCAGTCTTCAGATACAATTGCGTTGCTTACGTAGAAATAAGTATTGCGTCCCATAAAGGGACACTGGTAAGTAATGGATTAATAGGGCTTAGGAAACGCCTCTGTAGTTTGGTGGAGATGATAATCTTCTTCCGCATGTAATTTTTCGCCTGCCCCTATACCGTAAATACTATTGCGCAGTAGTATTGTGCAATGTTATTGACGTTCTACCTAGACTGCTCAATAATAAAGTCAATTTTATTGCCACTTATATTGTGGAATAATACTGTGGTTCGGAATTTTGGACATTAAAGATGCTGCTGCTGTGATAATTCCTCTACTTTGTTGCAAGCAGAAAAAAAAGGTGGATGAAAAATTCGTTCAAGGAGAGTCAAAAATCACTCACTAAAACAAATCAATCACAAAAACTTGTTGATAGTACTGAAGTGGAACAAAAGAAAAAGAAAGTTTTCATAACTTTTTGTGTGTTGATGGTCCACCATTCGATACATTACCGGAAATTGTTCCCTCCATACACTGCCATCCCCATGCTTTTGTTCTCCCCCTCCTCAACCGCCCCCCACCCTCCCACCCTCCCACCAACAAATTTTTACGGACGCTCGTATACCCATCATCAAAGAAAACAATATACGAGAGTCACGGTTACACCAAGTCGACACCTATCTGTTACGCTACGGTGCCTCGCTACAAGCAATTATTTTGAAGACTTGAAATTTACAAGCGCTCTCTTACATTTCAGTATATGAGATATAGTTATGGGAACATATCATGCAGTAATACTTGCAGGAAAAATTAATTCAGTTATAGCGTAGATACAGAGATAAATATCTGTATAAACTTTTATTCATAGCAATGCATTAATTAAATTTTTTAAACACATCTTCCTACAATTTCTAAACGACGAATACTACGATTGACCAACACTGGTTACGATCGATATCTTTCGATGCCCTCTAATAATAACTCTGTTTTGTTTTTAACTCATTTTTCACACAACAATAAAAAATCTAACTTAACTTAACATTTTCAGGTAACGCAATATATTTTCAAAGTTTTTGTGTTTTCAGTATTATTAGTCAACCCTAAATCTCACTCCCAGACAATCAGTATTATTGCGCATCCGAGAAATATTGTCAGTATCTTTAACCGTCTAGGGGCCTCTTTATGCTCCAAAATCAGAGTTCTGCATACAGATATTACAGAGATCACTGACCAGAAGTGATGAATAAATTTTTGAAACAGTAACAACAGTATATGGGTTTACTGCCTGAAATCTAGATCGTCTTAAATAGCAGGCTCTGAAAATATTTTTTCATATGCAAAATTAGTATATTTTAGTTGCTCACATAAGGCAAGTCTTAGATAGTGACACACAAAATGATGGTAGATATTCAAGTAGAGAAAAAATTAAAGGGGATAAATACTGTTGAAAAAGCTATGACAGGCTGTCTGGGCAGATTTCGCAAAAAATTTGAAATGTTTTTCGACGGAACAATTGGTCGTTATTTTTATGCAACGATTTTTATATTAAAATGTAAATTTGTTACCTCTGTCTCGGTGAATGGTGCATACGAGGAGGGACACAAAAGAAACCGGAGTCCGAGGGCGCTGCCACTCGTAGGCGTAGTGCACGGTTCTCACGCTAGATGGTGTTAGTAGAGACCATGAAACAGCTGTGCAGACGGCGTCAGTATAGAGCTGAACGTGCAAGCACAGTCTAATATATACAGTCGCGACACTCTCGCTGATTTTTGTTATACATCGCGACAACAGCGCCCCAAGCGGTGGAGAAGCTATGCTGCCCAATACGGTATTCAGTTAATGTAAACAGTAACTTTTATATTCATTTTTAACGTGGTTTTTACGAAAGGCAGCGTATGTAGCGCAATCAGTTGCAGTAATAATAGGAAGAAGACACCACATTTGTCATTCTTCAGGTTTCCTAAGGACTCTGAGATGTATGAAACATTACATTAGAGCGCTCTTTATACTCGATTTTTTTCCAAACTGTATTGAATTAATGAATTTGTTTTTATTTTTTAGGAGCAAGAAATGGTTAATAAATAGTACAACTCAGGACCCGCTGCAAAAGATGTCCTTTATTTGCACAATAACGTGAAGTTTTGTGCGTTACATTTCGAGTCAAACCAGTTCATGAGCGCGGAAAAGAAGACATTGATATGGAATGCAGTTCCTACGTTATTTGACGTGCCGAATAAGCCACAACTAGTGACAATGAAGAGAAAATTGCCATACAAACGTGAAAGTGTTACTGCAAAAACAATAAAACTGCCTCCTGACCCAGAAGAAACAGCTACCACAAGTCACTAAAAATGGAATCTGCAACACAGACATCTTTTGAAGATGAAATGTTTAGATTAAGTGTAATTATTCGCGTGTTAGAAAATCATGTGAAACGTAAAAACGTGCAAATCATTGGACTTCGTACAAAATTACTACGTGACCAGCAAAGTGTCCATTGTAAGAATAAACTGCAACCACAACGTCACAGAAGTACAAAAGGACAAGCTCATTTTAAAAAGTATTGGTTCCAACCACTTGAAAAAAGATGCTCTCGATTTATTGATATGCCAAATCAACATAAAATTGAATGGAAAACGTGGTGCGAGATGGAAGGATGAAACTAAATTATTTGCACTTAATTTGTTGTATTATAGTACTCGGGCATACACTTTTTATCACACTGTTTTAGACTTCCATCAGTACGTACCTTACAAAGGCATGTGGAAGATATACAATTAAATTGTGGGATGAATAATAACATATTTCATCTTTTAAAGCAGAAAGTGCAGTAGTTACCAGAAACTGATATAATTGTTAATTTGTCTATGGATGAGATGCCACTAATGGAAAATTTGATATATGACAGCTCTAGGGATCGTGTTATTGGATTTGAAGACATGGGTTTCATACATACATCTGTGGTTGCCAATACTGCATTAGTTATAATGATTAACGGCATCTTCTCAAATTTTAAACAGCCATTAGTATATTATTTCTCCAAAGGACCAGTAGGAGCCACCCAACTGACGCGCATATTTTTGAAGTTGGCAAAAAACTCAAAGAGATTGGTTTGGTTGTAAAAACTTGTGTGACTGACCAAGGCTCGAATTTTGTGGAGTGGAGGCACAGACTGGATATCACACCAGTTAATCCATGCTTAGTACACGAAGGGAGTAAGATCTACTTTTTATGACACCCCTCACTTGATAAAAAGCATACGTAATAATTTATTCAGGTATAACATTATCCACACAACAGATGAAGGATTAGCACTTCTTCATGGAAGGACATTTGTCAGTTGTACTCAAGTGATTGTGAAAGGAAGTACAAGTTGGCTCCCAAGCTCACTAAGAGAGCTGTCCAACTGCCAGAATTTTCAAAAATGAAGGTAAGCACCCCAGCTCGTGTGTTGAGTCATACAGTAGCAGCAGGCATTGAGACACCTGTTACTTGTGGCACCATATCATCATCTGCTACTGCTACTGCAGATTTTTGCCAAAAAGGTAAACGATATTTTCGACATATTTAATGCATATAGTGTTAAAGGGCCTGTATCGTTAAGGAACTGCGTTACAAGTGCCTCAAGACATTTGGAAATATTAAAGACACTGAAGCTATGGATACAGTCATGGAAATTTGTAGATGTTGATGGGAAAGATTTTTCATCTAGGATTAAGTGTGTTAAAGGACTTCTGGGTAACATGTTTGTTGATGATGTTTTGGATGGAACCAAGTTATATTTATTAACACGCAAAATTACTCAAGATCAACTGGAAAACGTTTTCTCATTGATAAGGCATAAAGGTGGTTTTTGTAGCAACCCATCACCACGACAGTTTTGTGCTGCATTCATTAATTGTGCTTTAAGCAAATTAATGAACACACACAGTGTATCCACCTCCAATTGTGATGGGATCAACTGGGGTCAGACAATAGTGGATATGAAAGCAGCGCCCAAATTACTTGTTTCACCACTGTTGGACATCAGTGACACGAGTTCAGTGACCAGAATACCAAATGTGGAAGTCCAAACAGACCTCGGAGAGGCAAACAGCATGAGATACGTGTTTGGTTATGTATTAAAGAAACTGCTTACAATTAATGACTGTTATAAATGTAGGACAGTACTTGTAGATGGCAGCCAAGACTTAGATGCATATGGCAAAGTTTACTGTCATTTTAAAAGTTCTGAAGGCAACTTTGGAAGCCTATTTATTTCTACAGAAGATGTCAAAGAATTTTTAACTCATTGTGAGACTAAGATAACTTCTACTTTTGATGAATATGCTCACGTAAGTAATTGTGGTGCTTTCTTTGTGAACATGTTGATTGACATCCCCAATTTTCCAGCTGGGTGCTGTGCTGAAACCAAGCTGCTGTTAATAAGACTGTTTGTGAAAGTGAGGCTCTTTTACATTATTAAATTCAGGAATCAAGACTTAGTCTGTAGGAGCAAGAGAAGAAATGAAAAAGTGATGAAGCTGGCTCATTAGGGTTGCTAAAGTGTTAGGACTGACTCATTCATTTAATTTTATTTTCGTTAAATGTATCAATGGGATATAATAAAGTTTTAAAACAGTCATGCTTTTTATTGAGATAACCTGATACCACAAAGAATAAGATGAAAATTGTATTTTTGGAAACAGGCTTCCTGCAAAGCAGAACGTAATGAAAAGTGATGTGTCGCCTCATTTTTACACAAGGAAGAGCATCTATATACTTCATATGTGTATTCTCTTACTTTCAGTAGAATAAGTGCGATTGTATGCTACTTTGTAATTATTTCTTCAAGGATATGTTGCATCTTATCTCACTTCATTCAATAGTTCGTGCTCTGTTTACTTATATTTCACGGTCATTTATATCTCTCGCTGTTCTCCTAACACTTGTGGCGCAAAAATATACTAACTATTTAGTAAATTACATACAAAACGAAATAAAACAAACATTATTTTTACGTCACATCTGCCGTCAGAGGAAGACGAGCTTTCTAGCAGCTAGGGGCGCTAGTGTCACTTGAACTGTCAAATGGTAACAACTTTCACAGCAGTGAGTGTAGCGGCTGTATATATTAGATTGTGGTGCAAGTGTGGTATTGTGTTTCTCTGACTGTTGGCGGGTTTCCTCTGCGAAGTCGTTATGGCAACTTTAAAAGAACAAAGAGTGTGTGTGAAATTTTGTTTCCTGCTTAAAAAAAAAAAAAAAAACACCAGATGCTTCAGGAAGCTTTCCAGGAGAACGCTATGAGCCGCACACCGGTTTTCGAGTGGTTTGGGCGTTTTAAACGTGGTGAGATTTGTGTTAAGACCAAGCTCGTTCTGGACGCCCTTCAACATGGCGAAATGAGGAGAACATTGAAAAAATCCGCCAAAAGATCAACGAGGAACGTCGCCAAACGATCAACCAAATTTCAGCAGAGACAGGAACCAGTTGGAGCTCGTGTCAGCGGATTTTGAGTGAGGATTTGCACATGAGACGTGTTGCTGCTAAATTTGTTCCGCCCCTTCTCACACAGGAGCAAAAAATCATCCGCATGAATGTGTGTCAGGACTTGAAAACAGAGACTGCATGTGATCCAAACTTCTTGAACAAAGTCATTACAGGGGATGAGAGTTGGTGTTACAGGTATGACCCAGAAACCAAGCAAGCGTCAAGCCAGTGGAGGACTCCCAACTCTCCCAGACCAAAAAAAGCAAGGCAAGTGAGGTCAAATGTGAAGACGATGATCATTGTCTTTTTTGATGTTCGTGGAATTGTGCATCAGGAATTCTTACACCCTGGCTACTTTTACTTGGATGTTTTAAGGCGTCTGCGAGAGGATGTGAGGAGGAAACGCCTAGAACTTTGTTGGTCAGGTAACTGGTTTCTGCATCACGACAACGCTCTAGCACACACGGCCTTACGAGTGACCCACTATTTGGCATCTCAGAGGTGGTCTGTCGTTCCCCACGCTCCGTATTCGCCGGACCTAGCCCCGTGCGACTTTTTCCTATTTCCACGAATGAAAAAGACGCTAAAAGGGAAGAATTATGACGATGTGGAGGCGGTAAAAACAGCTTCGCAAAGGACACTGGACAATATCAAACTAGAAGAGTTCCAAACATACTTCCAACAGTGGGAAAAGAGACTTGACAAGTGCATTGCATGTAATGGAGAGTATTTTGAAGGTGACTGAAGTAATTTTGTGAAAAGATTCATTAATAAATTTTTTATGACAACAATCCGGTTTCTTTTGGGTCCCCCCTCGTATTAATAACTACAGATCCAGTGGGATGAGTTATCGGTGTGCTTACTGACACATTAGCGTTAGATTTCTGAGATAATTGAATAGCACTGTTTAAGAACCTGTAGGTCGATAAGATTGATTGATTCTTAGCTGTGTGAAATATTGCGTATGTCATGAAATTTAAGAAAATTATGCATACCGTAAGTCATTAAAATTAGTCTCTCCGATAGAGCGGATTAGAGCTTAATGTACCGTTGCCATAGAGATTACCAGTTCTTCTGTAGGAGAAGGGTGAAAACATTTTCCTTGGTTTAAAGATAAATTCTGGTATTTGGCTGAAGCGAGTTTGGAAAATTACGGAAAACCTACGTTAAAATGACTGCGGCGGTGTTTGAAGCGCATTCCGGCGAACTGTGAGATCAGTTCGTTAACCACTGTGCTATTCCTTCCCGTGAAGCGCTGTCGTGTGAAGAATGGATCGTGGCGGAGGTTGTTTAATATTTAATGAACTTAACTCGGAAAATACGCCGTTGCATTCACTTTAAAACGAGCACTAAACCTGCAGGTGGGGATAACTGTATGAAATTCCTCACTAAGCGCTTGACATGTCTTATTCTTCAGGGTATATTACACGTTAAAGTACGCGATGTAAGCAGTGTTATGATATTTAACACTCAGTGCTCTTCAAAATGCAGCCCGCAATAAAAGCGCAGAGAGAAATAAAAACCTGCAATAGGAACCAACATACGCGTTATGTTACTTTTCACGGCCCAGTTGGCGTGATATTATTCGTAAAAGAGGTAATGTATTGTCATACAGTCAAGTCTGGTCTCAGTGGAATGCTAATGTCGCAATGAAGGCACTTTGAATATTTTTGTTCCTGTAATGTCCGTGTGTTTACCTCTTATATACTGGAATGGATCACAAACTCGGAATGTTAGCGTGGACAGACCGTAAAGATATGCAGACTTTCAAAAGTTTTTACAGCGTTCCAATCACTCGTATTTGGTTGGTCACGTTCACAAACGATGAAGTCGCTCTTGCTCTAAGTAAAAATACCTACAAATCTTGTTGAGAGCAGTAGACAGCGTAAGTAGGCAGCGAAAAAGACACAGGGTTTGGACGAAAGTATGGAAACACAGTGAGAAATGCACGTCTGAACATAAACGCAGATGCCGGCCAAATCTAGAGGTGGTGCAGTTATATTTGACCACGAACAGCGCTTGTGCAATGTCCTGTGTTAGTCGTTGTCAGAACTGGGGACGTTGATAAAATATCGATATATAAACGAACCGATATTATCACCAAAAAGGTATCGATATACCGGCGTTGTCTTTGCTCTGCTATATCGATATACCGATACCTAAATGACAACATTGAGTGCCGATATTTTTATTTTATATTGTATTTTTTCACAATTTTCGGCAAATATTTGAAGCTGTACTTTTGAAATTGTAGTAGAACATAATTTTACTTTCACTGTGTGAAGTAGTCTTACTACTTTTTGAGCTTTCATCACGTCCAGTTTTTTCACAGTCACTATGTGAAGCTAGTATGTTGTTGTTGTGGTCTTCAGTCCAGAGACTGGTTTGATGCAGCTCTCCATGCTACTCTATCCTGTGCAATATTCTTCTTCTCCCAGTACCTACATCCTTCTGAATCTTTTTAGTGTATTCATCTTTTGGTCTCCCTCTACGATTTTTACCCTCCACGCACCCTTCCAGTACTAAATTGGTGATCCCTTGATGCCTCAGAATATGCCCTACCAACTGATCCCTTCTTCTAGTCAAGTTGTGCCACATACTCCTCTTCTCCCCAATTCCATTCAATACCTCCTCATTAGTTATGTGATCTACCCATCTAATCTTCAGCATTCTTCTGTAGCACCACATTTCGAAAGCTTCTATTCTCTTCTTGTCCAAACCATTTATCGTCCATGTTTCACTTCCATACATGGCTATACTCCATACAAATACTTTCAGAAACGACTTCCTGACACTTAAATCTGTACTCGATGTTAACAAATTGTCTTCTTCAGAAAGGCTTTCCTTGCCATTGCCAATCTACCTTTTATATCCTCTCTACTTCGACCATCATCAGTTATTTTGCCCCCCAAATAGCAAAACTCATTTACTACTTCAAGCGTCTCATTTCCTAATCTAATTCCCGCAGCATCACCCGATTTAATTCGACTACATTCCATTATCCTCGTTTTTCTTCTGTTGATGTTCATCTTATCCCATCCTTTCAAGACACTGTCCATTCTGTTCAACTGCTGTTCCAAGTCCTTTGCTGTCTCTGACAGAATTACAATGTCATCGGCGAACCTCAAAGTTTTTATTTCTTCTCCGTGGATTTTAATACCTACTCCGAACTTTTCTTTCGTTTCCTTCACTGCATGCTCAATATACAGATTGAATAGCATCGGGGAGAGGCTACAACCCTGTCTCACTCCCTTTCAAACCACTGTTTCCCTTTCATGTCCCTCGACTCTTATAACTGCCATCTGGTTTCTGTACAAATTGTAAATAGCCTTTCGCCCCCTGTATTTTGCTCCTGCCACCTTCAGAATTTGAAAGAGAGTATGCATGGGGGCTTAATTGAAATAAAATGAAAATAGTTTTTAAGTTTTTAGTTTAGCTGTATGTCCGATTGCGTAGTGTCGTAAACGGTTGGCCCTGACTAGTATTTGTACGCAATCTGACTGCATAGAATAACAACAAAGAATGAAAGAAAATTTCCGTTAACACAATTAATTAATTAAGTCCCCAGCAACTATAAAACCAACGCAACAACAAGCACAAGAGTAACTGTTCTGTGTGTGGAAGTATGACTCAACGTACACATCTGGCACGGTTCTTCTTCAATAAGACAAGAAATTTCAAATACCAATTATACTGACGTGATAAAAAAATTAGAAATACTATAATTGCGCAAGAAAACCAGAATTACACTCTAATACAAGAACACACGCCAGATGCTTTGTTGACTGAACCTGTAATGACGCATTATTCAGGACACTGAAATAATGAGAGAGAAAAGAAATTTTTTTTTTACCTTCATTTATATTGATGAAAAGTACTCTAATCATTACAATATCTCCACACCGACTCGCTACTACCACATCTCAACAAGAACCTTTCAGTACCACATCTCAGCAAGCACTCTTCACTACGACATCTCAGCAAGCACTCTCTGCTACGAGTTCTCAACAAGCACTGCCTACCACGAGTTCTGAACAAGCACTGCCCTCCGCTACTTCTCAATCATCACTGCCAGTGGAGGCGGCGACACAAAACTCTCTGGCGCTGTGGCTCAGTGTAGCCACCTTTCAAGTACTCCAGTCAACATGGTCAAAAGCTTTCACTAAGTCTACAAATGCTAGAAATGTAGGTTTGCCTTTCCTTAATCTTCCTTCTAAGAGAAGTCGTAGGGTCAGTATTGCCTCACGTGTTCCAACATTTCTACGGAATCCAAACTGATCTTCCCTGAGGTCGGCTTCTACTAGTTTTTTCATTCGTCTGTAAATAATTCGTGTTAGTATTTTGCAGCCATGGCTTATTAAACTGATAGTTCGGTAATTTTCACATCTGTCAACACCTGCTTTCTTTGTGATTGGAATTACTATATTCCTCTTGAAGTCTGAGGGTATTTCGCCTGTCTCATACATCTTGCTCACTAGATGGTAGAGTTTTGTTAGGCTTGGCTCTCCCAAGGCTGTCATTAGTTCTAATGCGATGTTTTCTACTCCCGGGGGCCTTGTTTCGACTTAGGTCTTACAGTGCTCTTCTCCTATTTCATCTTCATCTACATTCTCTTCCATTTCTGTAATATTGCCCTCAAGAAGATCGTCCTTGTACAGACCTTCTAGATACTCTTTCCACCTTTCTGCTTTCCCTTCTTTGCTTATTACTGTATTTCCATCTGAGCTCTTGATGTTCATGCAAGTCGTCCTCTTTTCTCCAAAGGTCTCTTTAATTTTCCTGTAGGCAGTATCTATCTTACCCGTAGTGATATGCGCCTCTATATCCTTACATTTGTCCTCTAGCCATCCCTGCTTAGCCATTTTGCACTTCCTGTCTATTTCATTTTTGAGACTTTTGTATTCTTTTTTGCCTGCTAGTACACTCCTGGAAATGGAAAAAAGAACACATTGACACCGGTGTGTCAGACCCACCATGCTTGGTCCGGACACTGCGAGAGGGCTGTACAAGCAATGATCACACGCACGGCACAGCGGACACATCAGGAACCGCGGTGTTGGCCGTCGAATGGCGCTAGCTGCACAGCATTTGTACACCGCCGCCGTCAGTGTCAGCCAGTTTGCCGTGGCATACGGAGCTCCATCGCAGTCTTTAACACTGGTAGCATGCCGCGACAGCGTGGACGTGAACCGGATGTGCAGTTGACGGACTTTGAGCGAGGGCGTATAGTGGGCATGCGGGAGGCCGGGTGGACGTACCGCCGAATTGCTCAACACGTGGGGCGTGAGGTCTCCACAGTACATCGATGTTGTCGCCAGTGGTCGGCGGAAGGTGCACGTGCCCGTCGACCTGGGACAGGACCGCAGCGACGCACGGATGCACGCCAAGACCGTAGGATCCTACGCAGTGCCGTAGGGGACCGCACCGCCACTTCCCAGCAAATTAGGGACACTGTTACTCCTGGGGTATCGGCCAGGACCATTCGCAACCGTCTCCATGAAGCTGGGCTACGGTCCCGCACACCGTTAGGCCGTCTTCCGCTCACGCCCCAACATCGTGCAGCCCGCCTCCAGTGGTGTCGCGACAGGCGTGAATGGAGGGACGAATGGAGACGTGTCGTCTTCAGCGATGAGAGTCGCTTCTGCCTTGGTGCCAATGATGGTCGTATGCGTGTTTGGCGCCGTGCAGGTGAGCTCCACAATCAGGACTGCATACGACCGAGGCACACAGGGCCAACACCCGGCATCATGGTGTGGGGAGCGATCTCCTACACTGGCCGTACACCACTGGTGATCGTCGAGGGGACACTGAATAGTGCACGGTACATCCAAACCGTCATCGAACCCATCGTTCTACCATTCCTAGACCGGCAAGGGAACTTGCTGTTCCAACAGGACAATGCACGTCCGCATGTATCCCGTGCCACCCAACGTGTTCTAGAAGGTGTAAGTCAACTACCCTGGCCAGCAAGATCTCCGGATCTGTCCCCCATTGAGCATGTTTGGGACTGGATGAAGCGTCGTCTCACGCGGTCTGCACGTCCAGCACGAACGCTGGTCCAACTGAGGCGCCAGGTGGAAATGGCATGGCAAGCCGTTCCACAGCACTACATCCAGCATCTCTACGATCCTCTTCATGGGAGAATAGCAGCCTGCATTGCTGCGAAAGGTGGATATACACTGTACTAGTGCCGACATTGTGCATGCTCTGTTGCCTGTGTCTATGTGCCTGTGGTTCTGTCAGTGTGATCATGTAATGTATCTGACCCCAGGAATGTGTCAATAAAGTTTCCCCTTCCTGGGACAATGAATTCACGGTGTTCTTATTTCAATTTCCAGGAGTGTATATGTGGCACAAAATAAGTGGTAGTACGATTGCACTGGGGGAACGGGTGACAGTGTGAATGGAATAAAAAGATTTCAGATGCGAAGAACTAGCACACGAGCTGCGTTAAAAAACAGTTTTTATTGCAATTAGTGTGCTATTTCTTCAGACTGGTATCCTTCAAAAACAGTTGCTGTAAATGACGAACAGAAATCTAAATGACGAGTTTGGTCTTTGCGGTGGGCGGGGACGTGTGAGGGAAAATGCTAGCCTACGGAAACTGCAACGGTTAGCTTCACGATGCAATTTCGACACTACATCTGCCAGATCAATGGCGTTGGTAGAAATGAAAAATTTGGGAGGTCGACATCAAGTGTTCCGGACAAACCCGATATGTGACGAAACCGAACGACGGACCTATCTTTCACTTTTTATTGTGCCACTCACATATAGTTACCATTGTTAGGTAAGGTGGTTATCGCCAATTCTTCCTCTAAGGGGGATAGGCGCGCTGCTAGCTTGTTGATGTGCAGAGCATGTAATAATAAATCAATATTCAAATATTCAGCTCTAAACTTGGTAGTACATTTACAATATGGTGTCGATATTTTTATAGGGAGGTACGTCGATACCATTTCCGCAAGTGTATCGATACTTTTCTCGATATATCTATGGCCTGAAATGACTTTTTTTATATATCGATGTATTGGCTTCCCGATACTTTTAAAAATATCAGCAGTCCTAGTCAGAATTGCGTTCTGTGCAGTTATGAGTGCATTATTTCGGAGCGGAGTGAATTCGAACATGGACTGATTGTTGCAGCTCGTGTTGTAGGAGCTTCCTTAACCAAGGTAGCCGAGGTGCGTGGTATTTCAATAGACACAATATCGAAAATTCACATGGCATATAGTGAAAGCGGAAACACATTATCAGGTGTCACAACGCAGACGAATGTGTGTTGAGAGATTGCGACGGACTCTCATTGAAGAAGATTGTGATGAAAAAGAAGAACACGACATATACAAAGGTCTGTGCACAACTCAATATCGCACTCGCGAACCCCGCCAGTACCAATGCTTCACGAGGGTAGCTCCAGGAGCAGAGAACTGCATGACGAGCTGGAATTCCAGAACCACTCGTTAGTGACGCATATGCCACCAATAGGAAAACGTGGCGCCGAAGTCATAAAACCTGCACTGCAGAGCAAGGAAAGTAGCTCATTTGATTCGATAAGTTTTGTTTCGCACTGTTTTCAATTTCTGATCGCATTTACGCCCGAAGAGTATACCATAGCGGCCATTCCGTGATGAGTTGGAGAGCCATACTGTTGTATTCCGTGGACCCCAGAGCTGTTGGAAGCCAGCAAGGGCACCCCAAGAAAGGGAATTAAAGACACAGTGCAGAGAACGGACAAGGAGCTGGCATTTAGGTTACCGAAGGTAAACAGTGTCACTACAGCTCTGTGGTCGGCAACAGCTATATAAGACAACAACTGTCTGGCGCATTTGTTAGTTCGGTTTGTGCTGCTACAATGGCAGGTTATCAAGATACAAGTGAGCTTGAACGTTGATTTATAGTCGGCGCACGAGAGAATGTACACAGCATCTCCTAGGTAACGATGAAGTGGGAATCTTCGCTTACGACCATTTCACGAGTGTACCGTGTATATCAGGAATCCGCTAAATCACCAAATCTCCGACATCGCCACGGCCGGAAAAAAATCCCGCAAGGACGAGGGCAACTACGACTGATGGGAATCGTTTAGTGCGACAGAAGTGGAACATTTCCGCAAATTGCTGCAGATTTCAATCCTGGACCACCAGCAAGTGTCAGCGTGCGAACCATTCAAAGAAACATCATCGATATGGGCTTTCGGAACTGAAGGCCCAGTCGTGTACGCTTGATGAGTGCGCGACACAAAGCTTTACGCCTCGCCTGGGACAGTCAACACCGACATTGGACTGTTGCTGACTGGAAACATGTTACTTGGTCGGACGAGTCTCGTTTCAAATTGTATGAAGCGGATGGACTTGTACGGACATGGAGGCGACCTCATGAATCCTTGGACCCTGCATGTCAACACTGGGTTGTTTAAGCTGCTGGAGGATCTGTGATGGTGTGGGGCCTGTGCAGTTGGAGTGATATGGGACCCCTGATACGTCTAGATACGACTCTGATAGGTGACACGTACGTAAGCATCCCGTCGGGTCACCTGCATCCATTCGTGTCCATTATGCATTCCGACGGACTTGGACAATTCCAGCAGGACAATGAGACACCCCACATGTCCAGAACTGCTACAGAGTGGCTCCAGGAACTCTTCTGAGTTCAAACACTTCCGCTGGCCACCATACTCCCCAGACATAAACATTATTGAGCCTATCTGGGATGCCTTGCAATGTTCAGAAAAGACCTCCATCCCCTGGTACTCTTACGGATTTATGGACAGCTCTGCAAGATTCATGGTGTGAATTCCCTCCAGCACTACTTAAGACATTAGTCACGTCGTGTTGCGGCACTTCCGCGTGCTCGCGGGGACCCTACACGATACTAGGACGGTGTATTAGTTTCCTTGGCTCTTTAGTGTGTAAACACCAAGACGTGGGAAAGGGAGTTGTGCGACATTCGTGTGTTTCCTACGTGCGTGCGGTAAATGCGGAAAAGTGAACTACGGCGACGTTA
This sequence comes from Schistocerca piceifrons, assembly GCF_021461385.2. Lineage (NCBI taxonomy): Eukaryota > Metazoa > Arthropoda > Insecta > Orthoptera > Acrididae > Schistocerca > Schistocerca piceifrons. Next base: position 320,945,600 of record NC_060145.1, on the reverse strand, counting down.
TTACCAAACTTGTCCAAACAGGGCAAACGTACTGTTATTCTCTTCTCGGCTGCAGAATAAAGTTTGCGTGTGGGACGCGCATGTCTGTGGAAGACCACCGTTGTGGAATGGTGCGCCAAGTGCCGTTCCAGTCGCGATTCGACACAAGATGCCGGTCGATGTCGGGCTCAGCCTCATCCATCACGGATATTGCAACTCGAGCTCTTACCCTACAGTCCTGATCTCTCCTCAGGCGATTATCACGCCTTCGATCCCTTAAAGGTGGTGAAAGATCGACGATCTCTGTCGGAAGAAGAAGTGCATCAGGCGCTTACGGACTTCTTCACGCAGCAGGAGATCTTCAACCTGGTGCGGCGGTGGAGTGATTGTCTCAATTCTCAAGGCGAGCTTGCCTGGTTGTCATACCGATTATGGGTTGTACCGCCTTCGAATGGAAACATTTCAACATCCCCTGATAAAATGTTGTCCATCGTTTCTCGATACTTCAGAAAAACTAGCCGGGACCAAGGTAGTAAGTCATTAGTTTCCAACCCAAGCTCAGTACGATTTTTCGTAAGTATTTGGTGAGCCATGTTGAATGACCAAATGAGATCTTCAGTTACACTAACAGGATGACATTGTTCAGGGTCGTTTTAAGACATTGTATCAAGCGCTGTGATGAGAGCTGAAATCTGTACAATGAAGGGGGGCGGGGGAGGGGGGTAAATTTAATGAGCAGTTGATACCAGGTATTACTGCTCATCATGATCATAAGGTATTTGGATATCGACATCGAACTGATGTTTATCTCAAGGATTTCTATTTCTACAGCTGTCGCTTGGCTCACTGATTGTTAAACTTCAACTGAATTAGTAAATTGCAGCTGTCGAAATGAACCGCGTTTACGACTTGAAGCACGATTTGTTGAGAGCAGCAATGGTAGTATCGTGATTATCCAGTTTTCTTTTCAGATTTTCCGACTGTCATACTACTAACCTAGCATTCCATTATAATACAATATGGCTATCTTGGCATTCAGGGGATGAGATGAAGCTTCTTATCTAGTTTGTATTAGATCCCGATTGATAATAAAATCTTCTCGGGTGATAGGCTGAGTGGTGGCGTCGTCTTGTCGCAGTGTTTCACTGCTTACGGAACTCATTGAAACGTTGCGACGAGAACACGTCACTGCTCGGCTGATCACCCTAGAAGGTTTTATCACTGGAATACGCCGAGAAAGCCTGCAATCACATATATCTTGAGTAAGTTCACTCTCTGAGCTTGAGCAGTCATCAACGAACAGAATGAAATTAGCTGTTTCCCGAGTAACAGAACTCCTTCATTTGAGGATTGGGGCGAGTAAGCGTTGCTCGAAATAGTATTTTCCTCTAATTCTCTGTACATATACACCAGATATGGCGTTCCACAATAATTGAAAATAGTCATATGGTTTTTTCTAGGCGTTAAGTGAACTAACACTGAAGAGGGAGGGAGGGGAGGGGAAGGTGTTTGACAAAACGGCAGAGTGTGTCTTGCTCCTAAGAAATCCTTCAGCAGCCCTTGAAATGTGTCAGGCTCGTCGAGTCATCCCGTATGTTCCAGTTTTTTGCTAAGAGCACTAGTTACTCAGTCAGCGATTCCTTGGTTTTTCGAGTTAGCACATTGTGGATCGCGATGTGCAAATGAATCTCACATGATTATTGCAGAGGTCAGAAATTCCCCCTAACAGAAATATTTTACAGTAATTGGCGTACTGGTTTGCATGTGGCGTCTGGCTAGTACAGTTGCTTGGTCACGGCGTGGCCGTCGGCGTCGAAAAGGCCCTGTTGCGCAGAGTGGCTGGCTGGGGCTCTCAGATAATCATGCCACCAGTTCATGGCTGGCCTGGCCTCCTCCATCCCCCAACGTCGGGCACTCCCTGCGGATGTCGACCACCCGTCCACGCTATCGCATGTGGCGCCACATTGGCGAGGACACAGGACGCGTCCAGTGAACTTGAGCAGTAGTGTCGGCTGCAGGTAATATCTTGGATAGGCCGTAGGAGGCAAATCGCATACACGTTAGGCCAACCTTGGAATTTGACCGTTTAGCGAATGGCGGCAGTCCGGCGAGCAAAGACAGCGTCTGAGAGCTGCACCTGCATCTCCGCTTCCCCCTGTAGTTGGCGTTTATCAAAGTTGACAATCCTGAGGAATCTTCATAGCTGCTGCTAACTGGTCGGCCTAAAAGCTCCACCTTCTCCTTGAGTGGACAGATACCAGCTGTTGATACCACGCTACCAAGAAACGTCACTTGGTTCTGGTGGAGAGCACACTTTGCTTTGTTCTCCACGAGCCCAGATTTCTTGGTGCTGTCAAATACTGCTTTAAGGTGTTCGTCATGTGACTCAGCTGACCATGAAAATAACAGAATATCATCGAGGTATACGAAGCAGAAGTCCAGGCCCCTCAGCTACAAATCTTTGCCAGGTCTGGGCTGCATTTTCCAATCCAAATGGACTGTCGAGGTGTTCAAATAGTCCGAAAGGTGTTATCAGAGCCGGCTTGGGTTCGTCCTCTTCCGATAGAGCAATATGGTTGTAAGCCGTCTTAAAGTCTGCCGGCCGGGGTGGTCGAGCGGTTCTAGGCGCTACAATCTGGAGCCGCGCGACCGCTACAGTCGCAGGTTCGAATCCTGCCTCGGGCATGGATGTGTGTGATACCCTTAGGTTAGTTAAGTTTAAGTAGTTCTAAGTTCTAGGTGACTGATGACCACAGAAGTTAAGTCCCATAGTGCTCAGAGCCATTTGAACCATTTGAACCATCGTCTTAAAGTCTGTCACATTGAAAATCGTAGTCCTTGCTAAAATGTTTGTAAAAACTCGCAAGTTTAGTATGGAACGCGTTCAGGTACTGATGTTGCATTCACAGCCCTATAATTACCACCAGGTCCCCACAAGTCGTCTCTCATCCGCAAAAGTGGCGATGCCTGTGAGCTATCCAATCTTCTTGCAGTACCTACCTGCATCATCCCATTCAGATTCCACTGTAGCCTCTGTGACCTGGTCAGGCACTAGTCTTCTCGATCGTCGGGAGACTGGTTGGCTTACGGTAGTCTTGCGCTGGTGCACGGTGATGTGCAAGGTCTTCTGCCATGTTTCAGGTTTAACTGCGTCACCAGATGAAGTGACTGCGTTGCTTGTACTTCTCCCTATCATACCCATCACCACCTCATTCCGCCTTATAATTTATGCTGCGTTCATCTATAAACCTGTCTGGGGTTGTGAAAAAAATCTGCATCACAGCTAGTACGAACCTATATTTGAGAAACTTCCTGAAAGCAATGTACACTGCCTCCTCCTGTCCGCCATAAGTCATGATGAGCGGTAGTTAGGTGGAGTTCTGCGCCCACTGTCTCATCCGACTACAACTAATGGTAGTGCGCTCACATCCAACCTTTTGTGGTGCCAACATAGTCTACCATTTTGTCTCTCCGGCCTTTACTGCTGTTGGCCAGGCGAATGTGCCTCTGATTTACCGCTCTGCGCGTTGTCTCATTTGTTGTATCCCAGAGACGATAATTGCTTTTGCATCGCGTCAAGCTGTGGCTTTAGGCCGCAGAGCTGCTCGGCAACAGGCTTCCTTGGCTGGTGTTGTACAGCCGCGGCTTCTGTCGTGTTGTGGTCATCATCTACCTGTGCTCTTGCTGATGCGCTCACTTGCCCCACTGCCGCGTGTACTTGTCATCCACTGACAAAACTAATGTTGTCCTTCCCAGAAGTGACTACTGCCATTTTCACTGACAGCCATAGCTGCATGACCCACTCGTGCCGAAGCACTTCTTCCGACACTGCTGCCTCCTCCACAGTACTGCGGAAATGGCGCCAGTATTCGGAAGACGTCCTGTCGCCAATGTGTTCGAACTGTACTACCTGCTGCATCCGTTGGTCTGAAGATTTGCGCATGCGCTGGATCACCTATGTCTCTCAAATGTTGATCTGTAGAAGACTTCATAATGACGTACGATACCGTCTCCACTGCTTCAGCGTCTAGGTCAGAATGTCCAACCTGTGGCCAGCGAGCCCCATGCGGCCCAAAACAAGTGTGAATACAGCCCAAAAAATGACATTTAAGCGACCAGTCTTTAGATATACTGATCTGTTGTCTTACGGATATCTCTGTTGCAAATGCGAAACTGGAGATTGAGAGATGTACAGTCAAATCAATTTATGGAAATACAAGGAACGTCGGTGTTATTTCCATACAGTTGTGATAACGAACCTTTTTGACCGTAGATCTGCCCTCTACAACTCTGTAGGAATTAGCGAGCTTCATGTTGACTGCAAATACTGACGATGTTTGCTACCTAACATTACCGTAATTCTGTTATAACAGGTTTAACTTAATATCATATCCATTGCTATAAATAAGAGAATATTTCTACATGAATGTCTCGAAGTGCTTTCACGAAACCTTTTTACTTTCGTCTGCAATTTGCACCGCGCAGGTCGCCCAATGTGGCGTCGAATGTAATAAGACCTGCACCAAGGCGGCCGGACCTGCCACGTAAGGCACCTCCCGGCCAATGACGCCAAACGCTCATTTCCATTACCATAGCAGATGATCGATACAAAGAGATGAGCTTTAATTCAATTTAATTTCTTCATTCGGAAGCCAGGAGTTTCCTCCTATGGGATTAAATCGTCTTCACTTCGAGGAATTCCTCAGAGGTTTGGATACTCAATATGGAGAAATAACATATTTTACAGAAATCAGGTGGCTTAGCGGAGCACAGATGTTAAAAAGGTTTTATAGCATAATTAAAGAAATCAAATCTTTCATGATATCAAAAGGAAAATCTGTGTCAGAACCTGATGTTCCCAACTATGTGACATACACTCCTGGAAATGGAAAAAAGAACACATTGACACCGGTGTGTCAGACCCACCATACTTGGTCCGGACACTGCGAGAGGGCTGTACAAGCAATGATCACACGCACGGCACAGCGGACACACCAGGAACCGCGGTGTTGGCCGTGGAATGGCGCTAGCTGCGCAGCATTTGTACACCGCCGCCGTCAGTGTCAGCCAGTTTGCCGTGGCATACGGAGCTCCATCGCAGTCTTTAACACTGGTAGCATGCCGCGACAGCGTGGACGTGAACCGGATGTGCAGTTGACGGACTTTGAGCGAGGGTGTATAGTGGGCATGCGGGAGGCCGGGTGGACGTACCGCCGAATTGCTCAACACGTGGGGCGTGAGGTCTCCACAGTACATCGATGTTGTCGCCAGTGGTCGGCGGAAGGTGCACGTGCCCGTCGACCTGGGACCGGACCGCAGCGACGCACGGATGCACGCCAAGACCGTAGAATCCTACGCAGTGACGTAAGGGACCGCACCGCCACTTCCCAGCAAATTAGGGACACTGTTGCTCCTGGGGTATCGGCGAGGACCATTCGCAACCGTCTCCATGAAGCTGGGCTACGGTCCCGCACACCGTTAGGCCGTCTTCCGCTCACGCCCCAACATCGTGCAGCCCGCCTCCAGTGGTGTCGCGACAGGCGTGAATGGAGGGACGAATGGAGACGTGTCGTCTTCAGCGATGAGAGTCGCTTCTGCCTTGGTGCCAATGATGGTCGTATGCGTGTTTGGCGCCGTGCAGGTGAGTTCCACAATCAGGACTGCATACGACCGAGGCACACAGGGCCAACACCCGGCATCATGGTGTGGGGAGCGATCTCCTACACTGGCCGTACACCACTGGTGATCGTCGAGGGGACACTGAATAGTGCACGGTACATCCAAACCGTCATCGAACCCATCGTTCTACCATTCCTAGACCGGCAAGGGAACTTGCTGTTCCAACAGGACAATGCACGTCTGCATGTATCCCGTGCCACCCAACGTGCTCTAGAAGGTGTGAGTCAACTACCCTGGCCAGCAAGATCTCCGGATCTGTCCCCCATTGAGCATGTTTGGGACTGGATGAAGCGTCATCTCACGCGGTCTGCACGTCCAGCACGAACGCTGGTCCAACTGAGGCGCCAGGTGGAAATGGCATGGCAAGCCGTTCCACAGGACTACATCCAGCATCTCTACGATCGTCTCCATGGGAGAATAGCAGCCTGCATTGCTGCGAAAGGTGGATATACACTGAACTAGTGCCGACATTGTGCATGCTCTGTTGCCTGTGTTGATGTGCCTGTGGTTCTGTCAGTGTGATCATGTGATGTATCTGACCCCAGGAATGTGTCAATAAAGTTTCCCCTTCCTGGGACAATGAATTCACGGTGTTCTTATTTCAATTTCCAGGAGTGTATTTAGCATTTTTCGTAGATATGACTTTCATTTAAATAACTTAAACAGGCGTCCTCAAGGTACAAATCTACGTATCAGTGCAATGTATGAAACTGTAATTCTGGCAAGCAAAAGTAAATGCAGACTATTTATTTTCGTTTCCACACACAAGCCAAACGTAATCCTACAGAAGGGCTGAAATACACAGCCATACTTTTCAATTTGATGCAAGAATTTGAAAATCGGTTTTAGGATTTCCGAAAAAATAATGACTTTATTTCTGTATTTATGCGACGCCTTTTACAAAGAATATAGATACGTTGCCAGGAAGTTTTTAGGTAGAATGCGTAGAGCTGAAGATTTTAGGTAGAATGCGTAGATCTGCAGTCTCACATCCAACTGAAAGAAAAATTTGATCATATCTTTGTTGGACCTCTACAAATCATAATTGCCCACAGAGAAATATCCCTTGTTGCACAGTCATGCATTAAGTATGTTAGCTTTATTTGGAAATACATACGTCTGTGTAAAGTTATTTGCAAGAGCCCACAATGAATAAAAATAGAGCCAAAATTTCAGATGAATACCTTGACGACACTCTGAGAACTGAAACCACTTCGATCGAACTGAGTTTATATTTATCAGCTACAAATTTTATTTTATAAGCGTTTCCAGATCCTTTGACCCAGACACATGCAGATTCTTGCTCATTTATTTTCCGTTGATTCCTTGTCCTGAGTACAAATGGCATATTTCCACTGAAGTATGACTTCCCAAGATCATGATTATAGTTCTCAAAGACTTGAAATGTACGAAATGCAATCACATTTCTGATATTGGTATATCAGTTTCCCAACTGTAAGGTCAAATGTCACATTAAATCTATATTTTGTAATTACTTAAACATAAAGTGATTAATTATATTTCATATATGTCAAATTAATTACATCTTGCTTTTTTTTGCAGCCCTGACATATAATCATCGCGTTCCAATGTGTCCCAGTTAAACTAAAAGGTGGGCGATCCCTGATCTGGGCTATTAACTGCCACAGCAAACTTTGTATAGTCGTTCATGACGTTCTGTGTAAAGGCTAACTCTAACTTCGCAAACCAAAGTACGAGTTTCTCCGATTTCAACTTCGGCACTTGTTTTTTCATGGTCGGCTTGGAGAATGTGTCATGCCCTTATTACCGCGCCAGCGGTGGCGCTGCTCGTCATTGGGGATAAATTTTTATGGAGCTTATTAGATTAGGGCAGCCAGTGGCGCCGCTAGAAGCTGGATGCCGGCTGGCTGCTTTGCCCCGCCACCACGTCGGCCGCCACTAGTGCTGGAGGGTCTTGGCGGAGCATTGGGTCAAACGGAGCTTATTGCATTGGGTTGCCAGGCGGCGCAGCCAGTCCTGGCACCACCCCTTGATTTGGCCACCGTGTCGTCAGTCCGCTGTGCACAACTGACCAGGCAACATGTCGGACAACTGCTAAACATACCTGCTCCTCCTAGAACTTTTAATGAAAAGGAGAGGGCGAAGGGATAGAAAGATGCATGTACACCCTGTGCTGTCGTTAAGAGAACCTAAAGGGTTGTTCGTACTTTTTTTGATGAGCTGTCTTTGGGCGACAACAAGTTTTTTAACTACCTAAGAATGTCTAAATCGTCTTTCTTTGAGTTATTGTCGTTAATAATGGCTGATATTGCCGGGAAAGAAACGAAAATGAGAAAGTGTATCCCACCAGAAGAAAAACACGTTGGCACTTTGAGGTAAGTAAACTGATAAACTGTATTGAAAGTTATTAATTTTTTTTTGCTTTAGGAAGCATTAAATACCTTTGAAAACGGTTAACACTTCAAAAAAATATGAATATTTTAGTTCAATATTTTTATCCTATTATGCCAAAAGGAAATTGATTCAAAGTATGACTAAAAGTAGAACATTAATAAGAACATTTATTTTCAAGAAGAACAGTGATAAAAACATTTATTTCCAAAAGTTTTTTACACTGCATGTGGTCAAAATTTGTGTATACCGGGTGATCAAAAAGTCAGTATAAATTTGAAAACTGAATACATCACGGAATAATGTAGATAGAGAGGTAAAAATTGATACACATGCTTGGAATGACATGGGGTTTTATTAGAACCGAAAAAAACACCCCATATTGCTACACACGAGAAAGATCTCTTGCGCGCGTCATTTGGTGATGATCGTGTGCTCAGCCGCCACTGTCGTCATGCTTGGCCTCCCAGGTCCCCAGACCTCAGTCCATGCGATTATTGGATTTAGGGTTACCTGAAACCGCAAGTGCATCGTGATCGACCGACACCTCTAGGGATGCTGAAAGACAACATCCGACGCCAATGCTTCACCATAACTCCGGACATGGTTTACAGTGCTGTTCACAACATTATTCCTCGACTACAGTTATTGTTAAGGAATGATGGTGGACATATTGAGCACTTCCTGCAAAGAAAATGATCTTTGTTTTGTCTTACTTTGTTATGCTAATTATTGCTATTCTGATCAGATGAAGCGCCATCTGTCGGACGTTTTTTGAACGTTTGTATTTTTTTGGTTCTAATAAAACCCCATGTCATTCCAAACACGTGTGTCAATTTGTACCTCTCTATCTACATTATTCCGTGATGGATTCAATTTTCAAATTTATACTGACTTTCTGACCCCCGGTATATACTACATATTGAAGAGCAAAAGGTTCACTCATTTGACTATCAAAATCTTCATTTAATGTGACTAAAGTATCTGCACGTGATGGAGATTGTAAGGGCACGTTTGCATTTGGGCATTGTTGAAACTGGGTCTGGAAAAATTAAACTTGTGATTGTTGATCCACTAGTCGTGGCTGAAACATTGTTTTCTGTTGCATAGGATGTTGTTCCATCGGCCGTTGTGGCATGCACTGTATTTCCATAGGCTATGGTTGTATAGGATACTGTAGAATTGATGGTGGTGGCAGGGGAGTGAAGGGCCCAGTGTCAGCCTTTTTATGCCATCCTTGCTGTAAAATTTTTGGGCAACACCGACGAGAGAAATTATATCTGTCCGGAGTCTTAATTTGTTTTCAGCAGGTATTTCATAAATCTGAGTTGACATAGGGAGGAGAAAAAGCCTATCCTCATCTGTTTCATCGAAAGTGCGAGATTTCTCGATGCAATTTTTTTCTTTAGTACTTTAATTAGCTCATCGTCGTTGCTAGTTATTTTTTTCGATTTGTGCTGAGAGATTCATTCACTATGTCCTCTTTGTTCAGGTCTGTTGCAGATTTTTTCACCGCAGTTTCTAGAAAACGTAGCTGTTCAAAATAGGTGTACTGCTTTTTCCTGGTTGCAGCTGGACCACTTTTGACACCCTGTACCCGAAGAAGTTCTCTCGTGTAACATGAACGGATGGATTTCCACTTCTTCTGAATGAGTGTCACTGAAAAAAAAAAAAGTACATTAGAAGGTGAGAGAGAGAACAGTCGCTAAGTGCTCTCATTCTCAAATATTGGGTGCATAAATCCGTGTATTTTCGCGCGGTGGCATCTCGTTGCTTATGACGTCATATCTCCTCAACAATGTATCGTATTTCTCTTTTTTGACGAGGAACCTTTGCGGAGCGTCCGGAGAACAGCTCACCAAAATTTCATCGCGATCGAATGAATGGTTTAGGAACGCATAGAGGACAAATATACAAACATTCATTTTTATATACAGAGATGTTAAAGCGATTGAACTGCTTTTTTAAATTTTGTTTCAGGTATCTGGCAACGGGAACTTCGATGCAAGATCTACATTACCCAGTACAAAATAAGTCAACCTACAATCTCAGTGTTTGTAAGACAGATTTTAGATGCCATCTGGAAAAATGTTAGACGGGAATGATTTCCAGACCTCACGACAGATTTTTGGCTTAAGACAGCTGCTGGTTTTTACTAAAAAACCAATTTCCCACACTGCATTGGAGCCATTGACGGAAATCATGTACAGTGATCAATCCAACTGCAAGTAGTTCATTGTATTATAATTAGAAAAACTTATTCTCATTCGTGCTACTCGCTGTGTGTGATGCCAACTACAAATTCATTTTCGCGGATGTGGATGAATATGATAGGTCTGTTGATTCCACGATATTTAAGAACAGTGTTATCAAGAAAAAACTTGATGAGGGCTCCTTAAATATTCCTGAAGCTCCATCTTCCTTCCAGGGTTTCGATGAGCCTATGCCCCTTGTGATTGTTGGCGATGAAGGTTTCGGTTTCACAACAAAGCTTATCCAGGTAAATGTTTGACCGTAAAAAAACGTGTATATAAGTACCGACTTAGCAGAGCACGAAGGAATATAGAGTGCACGTTTGGAATCTTTGCCAACGAATGGAGAATTTTTCAACGACCATTGAATGTTGACCTTCGTTTGGGTGAATCCATAATACGAAGTTGCTGTGTTTCGTGTAACTTTGTTAGAGAACGCAATGGTTTCAAAGTTTGAAGATACCTTCTCAGTCGAAGGTTTATAGGAATCGAGTGAAGACCGTCAATCGCCAACAAAAAAAGCAACACATCTCAGAGACAAGTTTTGTGATTGTTTTGTCAGTGAAGCAGGAACTGTACCTTGGCAAATGGACTGAATCTAAATAAATAAACACAACGGACCGACCGCTGAAGCGAGAACATGTACCTACTATTCATCATAATTATAGTTTAGTGGATGTAGTCTGCTTTGTGTTTTAACACCCATGTGAATATTAGCAAAAAAAAAAAAAAAAATCAGGGTAGCCGAGAGCGCTAACGCGCTGCTTCCTGGACTCGGGTAGGCGCATCGGCCCCGGATCGAATCCGCCCGGCGGATTAACGACGAGGGCCGATGTGTCGGCCAGCCTGGATGTGGTTTTTAGACGGTTTTCCACATCCCACTAGGTGAGTACCGGGCTGGTCCGCATGTTCCGCCTCAGTTACACGGCTCGCAGACATCTGAACCCATTCGCACTATTCCATGGATTACACTCGACGCAGACAGTTGGGGTACATTAATTCCATCCTAGGGGGTACAGGGTGGCGTCAGAATGGGAATCCGGTCACCCCTTAAATATTAACATGCCAAATCCAATTAACGATGGCTGACCCTGCTTAACTGCGCGACAAGGCTCAAGTGATAGATAGATAGACAGACAGAGTGAATATTAGCAAAAGAATAAATGAACGACAGCTATTTTAAAAATTCATAACCTTTTCAATTTTCTTCCTATTATACAGGAAACCGAAGGATATCCTCCCAAGCATAATGTAGAAGGATAAGTTTATGTTTTAAAAAAGTAGAAGTACAAACATTCAGTTTTCTCTGTAACTACAGTGATAACGTTATACTTGAGAGGAATTACGATTAAATTTAATGCTTAAATACTTAGAAAGGTTACTTCTCTCAACCAAAGATCGCTGCTCAAAATCCATTACCAGTGAACAAATAATTTCATTCCAAGCATTTATTTTTAACAGATTATTACTGTAAGAGTCAGAACTGGTGTCTCAAATCGCGGAATGTTGTTCAACGGCACAAATGAAATCTTAGGTATTCACTTGTGTGGCCAATAACTTCTGGCATTCTTTCAGTGCTTTTTCCAGCTTCATGTTTCTCTCTTTTGTCGTGTCTACACTTTCATTCCTTTCCACAGAGACGCTTTACAGTTCACTACACATACTGAAACAAATGAAATAGTGCGCAGAAAAGTTTGCTAGGAAAACAGACTGCTCGACTAGCGAGAACTGCCGAACTACTGTAGCCTGAACAACAAGTGATTGCTGCACCGCCGGTGGTCCTAATGTAATAGGAACAACGCGTGGCTGGCTGCGCCGCCAATAAGGCCCTTAGACTCTGCTGTTCCTTCGCCTGCCCTGTATACTGCTTGTCGGCGCAACTGCCCGTGGTACATGTTGCGTCTGCAAGTCCCTAATCTGTCTCTCTAGCTTCTCCTCTTGCTAACGTGGAAGTTGTTTTTCCACCCACTCTTGACCATCGTCATAACCAGATGTTGCCGTCACGCTCTGCGCTACGCTTGAGTTTATTGTTTCCTTTTGTGCTTTTTGAATCACCATTTTATAGGTATTGCTCATAGTGTAATCTACAAAACAGATACTCAGTATACCGTGCAATAACTATTTATTTTACTGATTACACCAGAAAATTATCACTTCACAACCGATAAACACAGAACTTAGTCAAGAACAAACTCGAAAAAATTAAATAAGTGAATATCACTCTGTCGGGCGGCCAGAGCATAAGTCTCTTCACTCGCCGTCAGTTACGTAAAAGCCGGCCGAAGTGGCCGCGCGGTTCTGGCGCTGCAGTCTGAAACCGCGAGACCGCTACGGTCGCAGGTTCGAATCCTGCCTCGGGCATGGATGTGTGTGATGTCCTTAGGTTAGTTAGGTTTAACTAGTTCTAAGTTCTAGGGGACTAATGACCTCAGCAGTTGAGTCCCATAGTGCTCAGAGCCATTTGAACCATTTTTGAGTTACGTAAAAAGATTCTCGCAGTTCTTTATATGAAACTACTTCACAAGTTGGATAGCTGTCTTACCTGCGTTGTGTATTGAGTGAATTGTAAGTATCGTTCAGATGTGGTCACCAAGTATTGTGAGAAATATTGGATTTAGAAGGTAAATTTCGGGCAGGTGGTGGTTTGTAAGTTAGCAACATAATACATGGAAGCCACAGGCCGCTGACATTTTGTGGACTGCTACTCTTGCATGTGGGAGCACTCAAATACATGTAACAGTATTTTATGTCCACTAGTGTCTTCTAAAGAAATAATGAGGTATCTATGAATAACATTGCATACGTAATGCAATCCGTGTAATTGGCGGCAGGAAGGGCATCCGGCCACCCCTTTCAGTTAACCATGCCAAATTCGTACTTAAGACTGCCGACCCTGCGCACAATGCGGGATAAAGGCGGTAGCAAAAAGAAAGAAAGAATGCAATCCGTGTAATTATATGAAGTGGAAAGATTTCACTTCTGTAACTAAGGCATACCTGTATAACATGAAATAAGCATTTATGAAGTACAGCGGTGAGATGAACATCACCAAGTTGTAAAAAGGTGTATGCTGTAGGGAAACAGCATAAGATGACATGTAATAAAACATAAAATGAAAGTAGGAAAATAAATGATTGTAGAGTGGAATGAAATTCGTGTAGAATTAGTGCTATACTATAACGTACCTACAGGGTGTTTCAAAAATGACCGGTAATAAAACATAAAATAAAAGTAGGAAAATAAATGGTTGTAGAGTCGAATGAAATTCGTGTAGAATTAGTGCTATACTATAATGTACCTACAGGGTGTTTCAAAAATGACCGGTATATTTGAAACGGCAATAAAAACTAAACGAGCAGCGATATAAATACACCGTTTGTTGCAATATATTTGGGACAACAGTACATTTTCAGGCGGAAAAACTTTCGAAATTACAGTAGTTACAATTTTCAACAACAGATGGCGCTGCAAGTGATGTGAAAGATATGGAAGATAACGCAGTCTGTGGGTGCGCCATTCTGTACGTCGTCTTTCTGCTGTAAGCGTGTGCTGTTCACAACGTGCAAGTGTGCTGTAGACAACATGGTTTATTCCTTAGAACAGAGGATTTTTCTGGTGTTGGAATTCCACCGCCTAGAACACAGTGTTGTTGCAACAAGACGAAGTTTTCAACGGAGGTTTAATGTAACCAAAGGACCGAAGAGCGATACAATAAAGGATCTGTTTGAAAAATTTCAACGGACTGGGAACGTGACGGATGAACGTGCTGGAAAGGTAGGGCGACCGCGTACGGCAACCACAGAGGGCAACGCGCAGCTAGTGCAGCAGGTGATCCAACAGCGGCCTCGGGTTTCCGTTCGCCGTGTTGCAGCTGCGGTCCAAATGACGCCAACGTCCACGTATCGTCTCATGCGCCAGAGTTTACACCTCTATCCATACAAAATTCAAACGCGGCAACCCCTCAGCGCTGCTACCATTGCTGCACGAGAGACATTCGCTAACGATATAGTGCACAGGATTGATGACGGCGATATGCATGTGGACAGCATTTGGTTTACTGACGAAGCTTATTTTTACCTGGATGGCTTCGTCAATAAACAGAACTGGCGCATATGGGGAACCGAAAAGCCCCATGTTGCAGTCCCATCGTCCCTGCATCCTCAAAAAGTACTGGTCTGGGCCGCCATTTCTTCCAAAGGAATCATAGGCCCATTTTTCAGATCCGAAACGATTACTGCATCACGCTATCTGGACATTCTTCGTGAATTTGTGGCGGTACAAACTGGCTTAGACGACACTGCGAACACCTCGTGGTTTATGCAAGATGGTGCCCGGCCACATCGCACGGCCGACGTCTTTAATTTCCTGAATGAATATTTCGATGATCGTGTGATTGCTTTGGGCTATCCGAAACATACAGGAGGCGGCGTGGATTGGCCTCCCTATTCGCCAGACATGAACCCCTGTGACTTCTTTCTGTGGGGACACTTGAAAGACCAGGTGTACCGCCAGAATCCAGAAACAATTGAACAGCTGAAGCAGTACATCTCATCTGCATGTGAAGCCATTCCGCCAGACACGTTGTCAAAGGTTTCGGGTAATTTCATTCAGAGACTACGCCATATTATTGCTACGCATGGAGGATATGTGGAAAATATCGTACTATAGTGTTTCCCAGACAGCAGCGCCATCTGTTGTTGAAAATTGTAACTACTGTAATTTCGAAAGTTTGTCTGCTTGAAAATGTACTGTTGTCCCAAGCATATTGCAACAAACGGTGTATTTCTATCGCTGCTCGTTTAGTTTTTATTGCCGTTTCAAATATACCGGTCATTTTTGAAACACCCTGTATATTTACCCTTTAATTGTGTATGATATGTATTAACTTATTTGGTGACGTTGGTGTAGAATGGTGGGGAAGATAAAAAATGAAGTTATACACGGTGCTCTAAAATTCCCCTTACAAATTTCTAGAACTTGTAGAGTGGCTGATTAGACAATATTTTGAATTGTAACCCATGTCCGGCAGAAGGAGATGTCTCACACCTGAACTTGAAGAGGCCGTACATCACGATGAAAACAACCTGACTGGCTTCGGGAAACTGGTACATTCATCGCCAGTTAGCGGCACTCCAAGGGTATGCGTCACACCTGAATTGGAAGAGACCGTACCACATCACGTAGAAGACGACCCGACAACGACAACACAGGCATTTGTGTGTGCAATGGATGTCCGTTCGGTTCGGTTTATGGGACTACTGTAGAGACAGAAGAAGACCTTGTGGCAGGAATTATGGTCACTGCAGGACAGACTGCAGAGACACCAGCTGTGAAGGAGAGTTTGTACCACAGCATCATTCGTAGGTTCAACGTGTGCGCCGAAATTGGTGATCCCCACTTCGTCCTTACTTGTACTGGATCAGAATGCTAACCCTCCGTTGCAAAGGACAAAAACGATTTAACTTGAACAACAGTGTTTGTGAAAACAGATTAGGTTTCATCAGTAAATACTTCCGGGCTAAGTTGCCGTGGTCGATCTGTAGAACTTCTTCTCGCTGATGTTTCGTTCTCAACTACGGAGAACATCTTCCGTGGTGAGTCAACGACTGGCTGCTAGGAGCTGGGGCCGCCGCTTATATGGATATCGTAGGGGGCGCCACCACACGTCACGTGGCGTCGATGTGCAGCTATCTCTGCTCTGGCTATCGTCTGTTCTCTCGATTGCAGGCAATCGATTGTCACGTGATTGATGCAACGTCGACCGCCATATCTTATTCAGTTTTAATCCTTCTTCTTTAAGATTAAAATTGTATTGATGTTTGTGGATTTCAATTGCCTCTCTATACATACGAGTATAATAGTGCGACGTCCTCGCTAGCACGCTTGTTTCACCAAATTTTATTTCGTGATCTCCATCTTTAAAAACATGTTCCGCTACTGCCGATTTGTCGATATGTCCCAAGTGACAGTTTCTTTTGTGCTCCGTCAACCGTGTATTGATGCTTCTTTTTGTAGTTCCTATGTAAACCCTGCCACAACTACACGGAATTTTATATACCCCTGTGGTGGCTAGGGGGTGACGAGCATCTTTTGTTGATCTTAGGCATTCACTAATTTTCATAGTAGGTCTAAAAATGGTCTCTACCTGAAACTTGGCTAACACTTTCCCAATGCGATCCGTGATATTATGGATGAACGGAAGAAATACTTCTCCAGCTGATGGTTGTTGCTGTCTCCTATTTTTAGGAATTTTTCGATTTGGGTGAAGTGCTCGGTTAATCTCGTTTTTCGTATAACCATTTTTCGCAAAGGCCATTCGTAAATGATTTAGTCCTCTTTTAAGTAGCCTGGTTCACAAATATTATTGGCCCTATCCACTAGTGTTTTTATGACCACTTATCAGAAACATAAGATATTTGTAAGAGTTAGAAAAGTAACAGGTATTAGAAATGGGTTAATGCACTGTGTATGCAGTGCTCCATAAGTGAGTCTGATTCAGTATTAAAGTTACAGAGAGACATAAATATAAATGAGTTTATGACAATGTAGCCATGTGCAAGCCAGATCTGTCGATCTGATTTGGAGTCTGCTTGAGCGGACTCACCAGTTTAGGTGACTTTGCCTCATCTTGACGAGGACCACTGTCAGGTTCGCCTAGTGCGGCCATCTAAGCGATATGTATTTTAACCCCAAGTATATCGGAAAGGCATCAGATTTTTTATAACCCTTGCTACTAAGCAGCCAAGTTGACAGCACGCAAGGGAATGTTGGTAAGCTAATGTCTGGATGACTGTGTTGTGGAGTTACCTGGAACGAGCCTCGCGGCACCGAAAAGTACAGGGCGAGCTAAGTACCTGGTAACGAGGTGAGCGAGCAGCTACGACAGGACGTTTACCCTCACCGTCAAAGAGCCTCATAGCGCCGTTCCCGAATAGTGAAAAAAATTATAAAACTAACGTAATTACATGAGCGGGCCACTGGATTATATTGGTCAACAACTCAAGAGCCAGACCAAGACCATCACGACGATATTTCTGGATTGTAACTGAACTTGTTGGAAGTTAGTAATGGAATATTATGGCATTCTGTGTAAGTAATATTCTCAAAACACGAGATTTCGTGACTAAATTTATATTCTTCTGACTTGTAGTCTGCAGTTTATCAAGCAACTGCCCTTTGCAGTGGTTATTTAATGAAGTTTGGCATTGAACAGTTTTATTTTAATCAGTTGGTAAAAGTGTATGGAAAGTGAGTGATAATTATTTGCTGAAATTTTAGAACCTTAGCGAGTATTAAGACTCCTACCATTTGTGAGCAGCCTCGATTTTCAAGTTGAAACTACAGTCATTTAGATGAGAACCGTTTTCGCGTCAGGTTTTCTCACAAAAAAGGGAGTATTTTTGGCTATAATAACAAAATTTAAGCAATTTATCACATTTTTTCCAACGTTATAAAATTTTATTTATAAATGATGTTGTTAACTACATTTCCAGTACACTTCCATCTCTCTTTATGCTCGTAAGTCCTTATAATAACGCTTTCGCTTTCTGTCGAAGCTTCTTTTATTGCTTTTCCGGCTGTGGACTCGTTGAGGATCGTCTCTTTTCATGTTCCAGCAGTAGTCCGCTATCACGTTAACGTTCCATCTTTGTTGATATCTTCTTTCCATTTCTTTGGTGTCTTGGTGGAATCTTTCGCCCTGCTCTTCACTTACATTACCAAGGTATGCAGGGAAGTAGTCAAGATGTGAGTGGAGAAAATGAACTTTAATGCTCATGTTACAGCCTAGCTTCTTAAAGTTTTCGAGCATGTATGCGACGAGTCTTGCAGTTTGGATCTCTTTGGTTTCCCAGGAAACCGGTAACAACTAATTTAAAAGATGTCCCTGCTGCCTTTTCTTTTGTTCCCATTTTGTCCACAAAGTTGGGATCTGTCATTGGTTTTCTAATGTCTGGTCCGACATAGATTTCTTCCTTTAGCTTTGCCTCGGATAAATCAGAAAACTGTCCACAAAGATATCTGAAACACTCCCCTTCTTCTGGCAATGCCGTAACAAATTGTTTCATCAGCCCCAACTTAATGTGAAGTGGTGGAATCAACACCTTTTTGGGATCCACATAGCTTTTCCTCTCAACATTTTTAACCTCCACTTGTAACGTTTTTCTCAAGGACCAAGCTTTTTCATGTAGTGTTTCTTTCTGTCTCTACTGTCCCAGTCACAAAGAACAAGGGAACTTTGTATAGCCACTTTGTTGACCAAGCGGCATTGAAATCACTTTTAAATCACCACATAGAGTCCACTTGTGGTCTGAATAACAGAGTTTGCTTAAAACCGGCTCAAGGTTTTCCTAACATTCTTTTAAGTAAACCGAGTGTCCAACTGGTATAGAAGCATACTTGAAACCTCGTACGTTGCAAGAACAAAAATAGCATTCATCACTATGATTTTTGGGCTCCCTCGAAACCATTGGTATTCCAAAACGTAAGAACAGCGTTTTTCTTTGAAACCATTGCCTAAGCTCTTGAACACACACTGAACAAGCTTTTTTGTGGGGCCTAAGGCTTATCTTGATCGCCTAACTTTATACCAAAATAGGCGAAATATACTTTTTCAACAAAATCGGAAATGTTTCCTTCTTGCTTTTTAACGGTATAGTTACCACATATGTAGCAGAAGCAATCTGGCGAGTTTATACATCCTCTGGTAGCTATTGTCCATTGTCCACAGAACAACTTCACAACACAAGAAAACAGTCACTACTTTAAAGCACTTGTAACAACAACACGTGAACAGCTCAAAGTGAAGAGGTACTGTGAACTGAAGGACAATAGCAGAAGCTCACTGCCTGATGATGGCGGGGGAATGGGCAGCGCGACAGACAGGCTCTGACATGAAAATACTGCTGGTTTCTCCTAATTACTCTTTGTTATACGTATATGTAATATGAAATCGGCTAAATAACTGTTTATGGAGATCCTAAAAACCAAAATTCAAACTCACTAGAGAGCTGAAATATCGAAAAAATCTAAAATAGACAAGCAGTTTGTGAAATAGCTGTACGTGATGGAATTTTTTCACTATTTTTTCCGAAATCAGCGTTGAAAACACTATAAAAATAACTTAATAAATCTGAAACAGTTTTTATGTCGCAGACCTGTGCTATTAATCATTACACATTCGCAGGGATTTATTTTAAGTCCCTTCAGCTGGCGCTTCCACCCGGATGGGGTTTTAGAATGTTTGAATGTCTAGGTTCTGGAAATTGGGATAGTGAACTGACTTACTAACATCGGCTATATTATTCACTTACCGGTAGGCAGAGCAAGATTTCCTGGGAGGTGGTTAACAAATCATGTATTTCAAATATTTATGGCCGTGTTCACGCAACAAGATGCGTTAAGCGAGCGCGACGGAAAACTGATACATCTCCCTGTGCGAGCACTGGTCAGTTCGAGGAAGCCGTGTTACAGTGAACTGAGGACAACAGTAGCACAAGCACACGATCCGTAGTCGAGGAATTAAATAGCTCGTGGGTATAAT
Source organism: Schistocerca piceifrons (assembly GCF_021461385.2). Lineage (NCBI taxonomy): Eukaryota > Metazoa > Arthropoda > Insecta > Orthoptera > Acrididae > Schistocerca > Schistocerca piceifrons. The sequence goes on along the minus strand of NC_060145.1, from coordinate 320,925,776 downwards.
TAAAGTGCAACTACTCACAGACGTCCAGTGTGGGCTGCAGTTATCGTACGGCAACAAAACTTGGGAGATATGCTAATGCGGAACCGATTCACGCTGGAAAAAGTTAGTTCCAATTTGGGGCACCAGGTGCAAATCTGGCGCTGTGAATGCAAGAAAGACGTATAGGAATATGTCTATGTATAGCGTATTAGGAACGGGACGTGGGCAGAAAGGTCAAACAAATGATAAAGGCGAAATTTTGATTTTATTATTAACCACCGCTTACACAATTTGTTCATATGAGCACCGGACACGTTGACGGAATGCTACACCCGTAAAACGACGTGATCAGCTTGCTCGCAGCATTTATGGTGGAATCTGAAGAACTTGTTGCTTTATACTGGCCTTCAGATCATGCAGCCACCGAACGTGTCCCTGGCAATCGCGTTCTCTTAGAGAGCCTGAGAGCCAACAGTCGCATGGATTCAAATCTGGTAATCTTGAAGGCCACGTACCTGGAAAACATTTCGAGATAACATGTTCGTGTAAGGTTCCATTAACAGTTGCGGTCTTCGAAAGCAGGAATCACATGCTGTACAAGGAGGTTTCGATAACGTGCAGATGTTACATTACACCTGACAAGCCTTCTGGCTGTATTCTTTTCAAAGTCGAACGGACCGAGTGTAAAGATTCTTTTCACCTCACACCACACAGTCACATACGATGAGTACAGTGGCTCTTCCTGGACAACACATCGTTTTATAGTACCCCAAACCCGGCAGTTCTGTGTATTCACTGCTCCATGTAACGTAAAATGCGCCTCGTCACTCCATAGAATATTGCCCGGCCACATATGATCAACTTCCAACCGTGGCAGAGACCGACGAGCAAATTTAGAACGTTGCTACGGCTCGTGAGGTTTCCGTTGCTACACCGTCTGGAGTTTGTACGGTTATCAGCGTAAAATTGCTGCTAAAACAGTTTCACTAATGGCGCACAGTCTCTTCTCGATAGCCGTGTGTATCATACTATACTGTCATTCAATCATTGTGCAGTGCCAGATTTGCACCTGGTGGCCACAATTGGAACTATTTTTCCGATGTAAATCGCTTCCGCATTAACGCATTAGCATATCTACGAAGTTTCGCTGCCGTACGATAACCACAGCCCACACTCTGGACCTTCGTGAGTAGCTGTGCTTTAATTATAACCACCCTGCACCTCCAACGCCATTGCGTGGAACGTTCTGTACAAGATGGGCATACATCCATTCAAATATCGGAAAGCGCAAGACCTATTAGGTGATCACTTTCCCCAGCCTGTGGAGAACTGCACGTGACACCCGTACCAAATTGTAAACAAACCTGATATCCAAATACGTGCTTTGTTTACTGATTAGGCTGCCTTCACCAGAGAAGGAATATTCAACATACACAACAGCGATGTCTGGGGGTTGGAAAATGCTAAGACAACTTGTTTTCTCGATCATTAACAAAGACGTTCCATAAACGTGTGGGCTGGTACTTAACGACCGACTGTTCCGTATATTCTGCCTAAAACAGTCGGCGGAGGAGATTATCTTACCCTCTTCCGTACTACCTGAAGTGTTGGAGAACGTCCCGACATCAGTCAGGCATCGACTATGGTTCCAATATTACATGGCTCAACCACACTTTGTCGTTGATGTCAGAGAACATTTAGACCAGAGCCGGCCACTGAGTGCCACACTTCACGCATGCAGCGTGTGCGGGCCGTGTGTTAGCCAAGACCCGGCCTATCACTCGGCTTTGCTCGATCCTTCTCAAAGTACGCGGAACAGCGCAACATTTCTTTTAGCATTGCGGTGCGGCATTCTTCGGTCGGCAAAGCTCTCTGATTTCGGCAGAATCGCACTGTCAGTGCTGTTTAACCTTCGCTGTTTGTTCATGGTACGAAGGACGTTCACAGCTCCGGGGTCAGTTTGCACAAAAGGAGGCAGTCTAGCGAACAATCGTCACAATCCTTTAAAATGGATGGCAACGGCAGAATAGGGGGATGATAATTCTCAATTTACATAAACGACAGGTACTGCTTATTTGATGTATAACGACACTACAATATCATGTAGGAAGGATTTAAAGATTTAGATGACAATCAAGAGTTAAAAATTACAACGATCGACAGACGGGATTCATTGTTCTGTACACCGAAAAGCACTTTGTGCTATGTTTGTAGCCGTGGAGTACGGGAAGAAATTGATAGAACGAACAGCAAAATTTCTGAACTCCCACACATTATTCCATTGTCAGCTGCAACAGTTTTCAATGGAACTGAACGAAGAGTATGGAGACTCCATGTATTAATGGAAAGTACATTGCTTGAGTCAAGGGGCATGCGTGGTATGGTTTTTCGATTTAAAACTCACTACTGTTGAGTTTCTGAAGGAACAAGGACAGCAGGAATGAAAACTGGAACATCCTGTATGAATTGCAGATTTCACATTTCAAGTGGACTTGATTGTACACTGTCCACAGGAAGAAAAAAATGGTTCAAATGGCGCTGAGCACTATGCGACTTAACTTCTGAGGTCATCAGTTGCCTAGAACTTAGAACTAATTAAACCTAACTAACCTAAGGACATCATACACATCCATGCCCGAGACAGGATTCGAACCTGCGACCGTAGCGGTCGCGCTGTTCCAGACTGCAGCGCCTAGAACCGCTCGGCCACTCCGGCCTGCACAAACATAACAGAGGTGACTCAAAATCAGAAATGTTTCTGTACGCAGGCGCCTTGGTGACAAGATCAGCAGTAAGAAAGAATGTACAGAAGTAACTATAAAGACTAGAAACTTGGGCCAAGGAAAATGACCTTATATTAGACCGAGAGAAGTCAGTTCAAATGATATTCCTGAACGGAAGAAAATATCACCCAAAGTATAACTCTATACAATGCATCGCTGCAGCTCGTAAGGAAATATAAATACCTGGAAATTACATTATAGACAACAGCAACGTTTTTCGCTGTAGTTGTGTCTCATAAACATGAGGTCCATAAACAATTGTGTTCTTAGCGCCCATATTATTAAGCTAAACAACCGTCTGCTAAGGATTTCATAACGACGCTGCTGTCCTTTCCCAGGAGCTCGGATCTACAGTTCACTAGTGGTGCTATTTCGCTGGATGTACCAAGCAATAAGTCTATACATTTATTCATATTACGACGTTTATTCGACGACGTTTATTGGACGACGTTTATTAACAAACACGATTCACTAATTTACAATGTCAATAAAGTGTCAGGTCATCTTTGACCTGGAATGCCTCCATAATTTTGGTAGGCAACCAGCACACGGAAGTGTGTGTTTATGAATTTTTGCTGAAAAACATTTAACTTTTATTTGATGATGATGTTTGGTTTGTGGGAAGCTCAACGACTATGTAATCAGCGTCCATACATATTCCCAGCCTTTTCACAGTGTATCCGAATGACGATGAAATGATAAAGATAACACAAACACCCTGTTCCCAGGTGGAGACAATCCCTGACATGACCGGTAATCGAACCCGGGACCCCGTGATACAGAGGCAGCAATGCAACGCACTGAACCACGAGCTGTGGACACTTTAAATTGTAACTGTATGTAGATCTCCTATGGGAAATTCTGAACTCTTTATAAGCAATCTGGATTCCTTACTGTGCTATCTGTCAGAGGCCAGCAAGCAGCTAATAATCTGTGGTGATCTGAACGTAGATTATCTAAAGAATTTTTGTGGGAAATATGATCTGCCAACGTTATTTGGTTCTTACTATTTTATCTCAGAAATTAACTTTCCAACATGGTTAGATAAACATATTAGGAGTACAACTGACAAGATTTTTTTAGACGAAGCTTAAAGCAAAAGAACAACTGTATAACCAGTAGCAACGCACTTTCTCATCATGATGTAGAGTTACTTAGTATAAATAAGATAGTATCTTACAATATTGATACTTCTCAGTGCAAATCAGTTAAAACAGTTAAAGAGAATCAAACAGCAGTTTTTAAGAATAGCTTACAAAAGATGACAGAATATGAAATTTATAATTAACCAAATACTGAAATAAAATGTAGTCTATTCCATGATAACTTCATATATAAAATGTAGTCTATTCCATGATAACTTCATATTATTATTTCAAAGAAGCTTTCCACAAAAACTGATCAGAAAAGGCATTAAACAGCCATGTAAAATTCCGTGTATCACTAAGGCATTAAGCTATCTTGCGAAGGAAAAGGGAAATGTATCTGTTGACAAGAACTGAATTAGTTGTACACCAAAAAAACTAATCAAAATTATTAAGAAAGGAACATGTATGTCATGTCAGAAACCAGTAATTCTGACAATTATCTTAATTTGGTGTGAAACGTTGTGAAATCAGCCACAGAACAGAACACCATATCTATTGGACTAAATGGAAGGGCTATAAAGCTGAGTCAGAGGTAGCAAATTTATTTAAAAATCATTTCATAAATATGGTAGAAAATATTGGGAGAAAAATTACAATAATATGTTGAAGAACAACTCTCATAAAATTATATCATACGAATGTATCATCAAATTCTCCTACGTATATTACATATTCTTTCAAAAATTTAATGGCGTTTCCTTTAGGCTTGTATATGGTTGTTCACTATAATAAGTTCTGTGTTATATGAAACATGTAATGGTTCGCTAACTCAAGGCATTTTTCCAGACAGACTGAACGGCCTGTTGTTGAATCCTTCTATAAGAAAGTTGATAGGAAAAATGGCAATAACTAATGACCTGTTCACTACTAACATAATTTTTCAAAACTTTTGAAGGATAATGTACACAACGAATAGTATCTAACCTGAGCAACAATGATACCCTCATTGTATCACAGTTTGGATTTCAGAAGAGTTGCTCTACTGGGAATGCTATTTACATGTTCACTCACCAAATTTTGACTTCGTTAAAAAACAAAATAGCGCCGGCTGTTTTTTGTACGACCCATGTAAGGTTTGACTGCGGAATCATAATATTCTTCCAGATAAATTGAGATTTTATGGGACTGATGATATAACCAACCAGTGGGTAATATCATATCTAACCAGAAAGATTGCAGAAAGTTATACTTAGTAATCAAAGCAAATAGTCTGGGGACGTTATTCTGACTGAGGAGAAATTACATATGGGGTTCCCCAAGGCTCAATCGTAGGTTCGCTATTGTGTCTCATACGTGTAGTCGATCTTGTCTCTAATACGCAATAAGCAGAATTAGTTAGTTTTTGCCGATGGCATTAGCATTGCAATCAATCCGAGCATACTCAGACACACAGCAACAGAAGAAACGGTAAACAATATTCTCAAATGTATTATAGCCTGGTTTTCTGTGAATGGTTTTACCCTCAATTTTAAAAAGAGACAATTATTCAGTTCTTTACCTCCAGGAACACTACACCAATAACAAGTATAACACAGGGCGAGGAAATAATAAATAGGTTGGAAACTTAGGAATGCTCAAGTGTCCATATTGATGAGAATTTAAACCAAATAATGTACATTTTGGAACTTTTAAAACAGCTTGGTTCAGTCACATTTGCACTTGAAATCATTGGGAAGCGACAAATCAGTAAGTTGACATGTTTTTCATGTTTTCATTCCATAATGTCATATGGAATAATGTTCTGTGATGACTCGTGACTAAGAATTGTTAATTGCTCTTAAAAATGCTGTAAGAAGAACGTGTGCTGCTTATCAGCGATTGTCTTTAAATATGTGTTTAAGGAGTTCGGCATTTTGGTTACTACTTCACGGCATACTTATTCCTTCAAGAAGTTGTAAATAATAACAACACTTCAAAAGGAACTATAGTATACATAGTTACAATACCAGAAAAAAGCATGACATTCACTACGCCACATTAAGGTTGGATTTAACACAAAAACGAGTGCATAATGATGCAACCAAAAATTTGGATCACTTACCCAGTGATATGAAATATCTGACAGACGGCAAAGTAAAACTTGTAAATAAGTTGAAAAAGCTTCTTGACGTCTCATTTGTGCTGTAGCAGAATTTCTATTATTGTAAGGTGTGAAAGGTAGTGGGTAGGAATTACTAACTCACAGCTGTATGTCTTTTATTATTAAAATCTGGTAAATTATTAGCAGGCAGGCATATTAACAAAAATAATTCGCAATGTTTTACCCTGCCTATACTTCAGTGAAGTCATATGGTGACATTTATTCCTGCAAGTTTATTGGATTGCAGCTCACTCGAATTCGCTGATGATGGCTATTTATAGATGAAGACGGAATATGCAATTATAATAAAAAGCCAGAGGGACTGAGAGCTGTGTTGCTATCCTTCCTTAAAACAATTTGTGATCGAAATATACAGTGACTCGTTCTACGTTAGTACGATTTACCGTGCAAATGATCCATAAAACGTGAAACTTACTAAGTTAAATAAACAGGCATACCCTACGTTGTCGGTCAAAGGTCCTGTCTTAGAGCTATCAACCTGAACAATTTATATTAGTTTCCCCAGAGAAGAGTTTTTCCTGTGTGTATTACTGTAATCCTAATGTATATAACGTTGGTAGCAACAATATTTGAGTCATCTGTTCCTTCCACAAATCATTCTGTCATATTAGAGAAGTAAAACAGATGTAATTTCTTTTTTTTTTAAATTTAAAACTACAGTGTAATGACGTGTAGAAGGCCTCATATTAAAGGAATTTTTCTGATGGTTTCAAAACTGGTCTAGGTGTTTGCGAATCTGTTTTATACCTAAAGTTATTGAGAATTTAATATTGTGATTAATATTTTGCTAATATTGATGTACCTGATATTTCAAAAAAATGGTTCTGAGCACTATGGGACTTAACTTCCCCCAGAACTTAGAACTACTTAAACTTAACTAACTAAGGACATCACACACTTCAATGCCCGAGGCAGGATTCGAACCTGTGACCGTAGCGGTCGCGCTGTTCCAGACGGTAGCGCCTAGAACTGATCGGCCACAGCGGCCGGCTCAAAAATGTGTGCCAACAACAAATATCACGAACCGAATGACGAAAACTATGCGGACAAGGATTCAAAAATACCACATTATAACATGAGCGGAGAAAACTAAAAGCTATAACAGATTATGGTGAAGACTGGAACTTGTAAGACTCGTATAAATTGGTATACTAAATCTCGATCGGAGATCACTTTTATCATTAATGTATGGAAGGTCTCGTTTACAACATTTACCCATCGCGGCAAGGCATTGAGTTCATTTCACGGTTTGTCAAAAACGAACTAATCCGCAGCGTTTTCAGTGTAACTGCGTAACTGGTGGTAGGCATGCACATGAATGTAGCTTTGTGGGCCGACTAGGAATATGTGAAAGAATAGCATGCGCGGCGTGGATGATGTAGTGAGGGCGATGGGGTATGGGAGAGGTGCAGAGATGTAAACATAAGTTCCGAGAAACTCCGCGAGACGTGCCGCGCTGTCTGGAATGGTAGAGGACTGTTTGCAGGGGCCAGCTCTCTGGATTTTGAGTACCATTCTCACAAAGAATTTTCACTGTCCTCAAATTGTCACACAGAGCTAGTTCCACCAAGAATGACGAGATATCATCAGCATTGTATTGGATAAGCTGGTTAGGGAGCAGTTCATTCCTAGGTACTTGGTTAACCTGAGAAGCAAGGCTCAAGAGCAGACCCATATTTTAAACGATCTAGACACATTGTTTTTTGAATGCTGGACATTTTCAGACACGTGAGGCCAATAACAGTCGACTGGTTGAAATGTCCAATGACAGATATATATTTTTAACAACTGGTACGGCAGCAGTTTTTTCTAATGGAGTCCAACACGAAGACACAGATTTTTATCACGTAATTCTAGGTAGGATATGTCTAGGCATGTCCTATTAGTTTCCAGTTACCAATTTCCATGGGTTGTTGACTTTTACTGTTACTCTCTCCCGAAGAATATCCAAATTATGCAGTTATGGAGGAAATTTAGTGTCGTATATTTACTAAAGAACAGACACGTGGTGACATTTCGGCATCTCTCTCATATCGTTGCATAATCTTATTTGAGAGGTATTGTTCACATTGTTTCTTCACTATATGGGTCCTGGAGGATATCATGCTTTGAACAGAATGTTTTGTCTTTTCTCTGTTGTACAACTTTCGACATGTTGATGTTGCCGCGAGGTTGGATGAAACTGATACTTTATTCATGGTGCAATTTGTAGAACGTCGTTCGTTTGTACAAGAATGTGGGTCCCATAAGACCTTACCACAAATTTCCAATTTTCACACCATGCCGCTTGAACTCTATGGCAAAGTTCATCAACCATAGTGAGTGGCGAGTGGTGGTGTGCCAGTTTTCCGGCGACTGGTGACTTGATGTTTTCAGTGATTCAGAGATATGTGTTACTCAGTTGAACGTAAAGCTGCAAAAGTGCTGTAGGCTACCGTAGACTATCACAAGTAACCGTAAATAACGATAATTTTTCTATTAGCTTTGGTCATGTATGGTCGTACGCGCGTTACCTGTACGTTAGATGTACTGTATAAATGTCGGGTGTTACCTCACAATTATCGCTTTCTTCAGGCATGCGATCATTATCTTATGAGATTCCCCTAAATATCCGAAGCGGTGAATCCTTTAGAGATAGTAAGGATATATAAAGGATCACGTAAGTTACGGAACATTTTTGCTTTACTTAGTTATCCTCTTGTCTCTTCGTTGAAATAATATTTATAGAAAAATTGAGACTGTCAATGTTTACTTCAGATTATATTCGAAAATTGTTGATTTGTAATGTAAAACAGACGAATGTATTTGTAAAATTAAAGAAATCAATTCGGATTTAACGTATAGTGGTATAAAACACAATTTCCTCAATTGCCTCACGCTCAATGCTACCACCATGCAGTTAATCTTCGCTAGTTAGTCTCCGTTTTTTACTTCCCTGCTAACACTTATCAATAAAACAAATATCGCACTACACTAATTATGGGTCTGCTCTATCAAATAAACACATAAGATCCCCTGAAAAAGTTTATTTGTTTGTAACAGGAAACAAACCTACGCTTTCTATCGACAGTAGACATGATTGGTATTTGTTTCGGTCACAAGCTCAAGTCATTTATATTATTCTTTTTACCTCACTCGCACTAGAGTAATACTTCTTTTAAATATCAATGTATTTAACCAACATCTTTGGGTCTAAAGATGTAGTTCACTATTTTTTTCTACGGTGTGATGGTTTATTCTGTGAACATGGCGTCGGGTCCAGAACCGTGACCACACCACTCATAGGTAAAGGTGGCCAGGCTCTTTACTCCAATGCTAGTTAGTTACTTCCAGATATCCACATAATTACACGGTTCAGATTGACTTGTAAATCCTTTTGCACTGACGGAAAGGAAATCGCCAAATCGATGTCTGCGTCATAAAAGAAAGTTGGTAGGCGTGTTTCTACATCGAGAAGATGATCTCTATTCACATTTCGCACCAGTCGCATAAGAGTGGCGTTAGTAGTGCCATTATGAAGATTAAAATCAGATTTGCTTTAAATACGCGCTGTAACGATTGTGAGCGTTAGTTACATTTGACATTGGGCGTTTAGAGTTGATGTTAGTCAAGAATGCCTTTGAGGTGACAAAGACGCCATTATCAGCACCTCACTGACTTTGAACGAGGTCGTGCGCAAGGACTACGAGAATATGGATGGTCCTTCTGCGATACTGCAGGAGAATTTATGAGGAACGTAGCCTGGCAGCGGTGGTTACGAGAATGTACTGTCGCAATATGACCCGGCTCCAGACGGCCACATGGCACTGCCGAGAGGGAAGACCATCGTGTTTGGAGTGTGGTTCTGGCGCATCGTACTGCATCTGTAACAGCAGTTTGGGAAAATGTTGGCACCACAGTGACACAACGAACAGTTGCAAATCGTTTACTTGCAGGACAGCTCCGAGACATTCTCTGTAGCGCGCAATGCACTGACTCCAAACAACCGCCATTTGCGACTTCAGTGCAGTCAAGCGAGAGCTCATTGGGTGTCAGGGTGGTGGTCTGTTATGTTTTCTGATGAGAACTGGATCTACCTCGGTGCCAGTGATGGCCACGTCCTGGTTAGAAGCTGTACAGCTGAGGGCCTGCAACCAACCTGTCTGCGACCTATACACACTGGATCTACAACCCACCTGGTGTTATGGTCCAGAGTGCGATTTCAAATTACAGAGAGAGCACTGTCGTGGTTATTCCACGCACACTGGATGCTAATTTGCATGTATATCTCGTGGTTCGAGATGTTGTGGTGCCATTCATGAACAGGATTCCAGTGTTTTCCAACGGGATAACGCTCGCACACATACCATTGTTGTAGCCCAACATGCTCTACAGAGCGGGCGACATGTTGCCTTGACCTCCTCGATCGCCAAAGCTGTCTCCAGTCGAGCACATACGGGGCACCATCGGCTGACAACTCCAGCGTGATCCACGAACAGCATTAACCGTCTCTGTATTGACAGACCAAGTGGAACAGGCATGGAACTCGTCCTACAAACTGACATCTGGCACCTGTACAACACAAAGCATGCACATTTGCATGCTTGCATTCAACATTCTGGCGATTACACCGGTTATTAATGTGCCATTTTCAATGGCTCAAATCGCACTTCCGGTACCCTGTGATCTTGGAATGTAATCTAGACAAATGCATTCCCGAAATTTCATTCCTCTACATTAGTTATTTTTTGATGTCATGATTTTTTCCCATCAGTGTGTATACAAGCTATCACCAGCCATTTTATTCCTATGGGACGATTTTTAGTTAATTAATTCATATTACGTAAGACTCTCTCTCCTGTGTTATATTTGACCTGATACAAAAATCCCCACTGAAAACAGTCTGCTACAGCCACTTGGTATTGTTTCAGGTACTAGATCATCAAGATGCCTATTAAATATAACCGGAAATCAGGACAACAAACGTGGGATGCTATTGCTGTTTCAGTGGCCACATTACACCCTCCCCTCCCCCCTCCGTTCCTAAGGTAGGGAAAAGTGGTCACTATGTAACCCATTACCAAAATGCGTGTAGTTCCTATTTACTTCTGTCTTATTCCCTTAAAAATATTTGGTGGGATATTTTGTAGTATGTAGATGCAAAAGATGTAAAAGGCGAGTTTCTGTCAATGATGGTGGTCTTGTAACAATAATCAATTTCCCTTAGAGTTGCCACTTTACCCCAGCATCCCTAATTTCGTTTCAAGATATTAACTGTCTCATTCAATTGATCTTCCCAGTACTTTGCCGTCTCTGGCAGAAGATTTTATTTCTTATCGTGAACTTTTATTCCCTTCTCTAATTTCTAGTTCACTTTCTTCGTTGCTTATTCACTGTAGGGTATAGTATGGTGCAGTCGACAGATTGCAACCCTGTGTCTGTCTCTGTCTCCGTCTCATGTACTGAGACTGTTAGAACTACAATATGTCGCTTTTGTACAATTTTTATATAAACTTTCGCTTCTTCTATTTTACCCCTGATACGTTAATTGACAGTTAAGATACTCGGGAACGGAAGGATGCCGATTCAGATCTCTGTTTGGTAATAGTATTTTAGATGCCCCTTGATTTTCCTAAATAACGGTGGGTTGGGGGGAGGGGCGGTCGTTTCTTAAAAAGGGAGACAGCCAGTTTCCTTCTTCATCCGTGTTCACTCTTAGTTTATGGTCCGTCCTTAATCACTGTTATAATGTCAGAAAGCTTGTCCCTTTGCTGTTAACGTATAAACGCAAAAGACCCAAGTTACTCAATTTGTCTGTGCGCTTGAAAGCTTTTTACAGTGTTTCTCCCAGAGGCACTGAACCAGTGCTCGGATTGATGGCCACTTTTCTTGGAGTCTTACTCGCTGCCGGAAAGTCGCCCTTCTTTCCGGAATCAGAGGGCTGCTACTTCACGGAGCCTCATCTGCAGAAAGCCGCGCTTCCACGCTCCCCGGATGAAAGGCGGCAGCAGCGGCGGCCATTCACCCCACAGCTGAAAGCCGAAACGGTGGAGGTGGTGGTGGTGGTGTTGGCGTCCTCAGCTCAGACCGTCCCGAGGCAGCAGCCAGTCTGCAAGAAGCGGCCAGCCGAGAGAGGCAGAACGGGGGGGGGGGGGGGGGGGGGAGGGCGGTGTGGGTGGTGGGAAAGGACCACTGTGTACCTGCCGTTCCATTTCCGGCAGCGAAACCAGACCTAGCACTTAGCAGCGTCTACCATGAGCAGGCTGCGTTCACATCACTCAGCTCACTCACATCGACAGCCTTACTGAAGGTGAACAAACAGCCCAGCTTTAAAGTTACAGAAATAATATGGGGTACCTCTGATATTCGCATTACGTGTTTGGTAAATAGTTCGTGACATCCCCATTACAGAATTAACCTTTTGAAAGCTTACATACTAATAGTTACTGAAATGCTATTCCAAAAATACTGGCAGTGTAAGTCCATTGAAGATACTGTCCTTAAGATATACAACTACCATGTGAGAAGTCCGCCCCCGGTAGCTGAGTGGTCAACGCGACAGACTGTCAATCCTAAGGGCCCGGGTTCGATTCTCGGCTGGGTCGGAGATTTTCTCCGCTCAGGGACTGGGTGTTGTGTTGTCCTAATCATAATCATTTCATCCCCATCGACGCGCAAGTCGCCGAAGTGGCGTCAAATCGAAAGACTAGCACCAGGCGAACGGTCTACCCGACGGGAGACCCTAGCCACACGACGTTTACATTTATTTACCATGTGAGAACATAAATATAAATGGATTCTCTCTTGTGCACTGTGCAAAAAGGTATCACTTTCTCGAAGCCATATAATTGTCTCACATTGCGATACATAAGTTTGAAATTAGACTCGAAAGTGCCTACAATCTTCCTCTGTAATGATGCAAAAGCGAAAAAAAGGCTGGAGGTCAGAACCTCATGAGATGTGTAAGATGAGTCAGTTATGTCATATTGGCTCAAATTTCACCACAATACATTGTGGACGTATCATACGATAGAAAAGTCCAAAGCTCCTCTTACCAACACTTTAGCCCTTCTTTCGACGCCTCTACAACGGAGGTTAGAACTGCGACACTCAGCGTTGAACACGCGGTTTTATTGTGGGTGGCCGAGAAAAACATTTCAGACATACAGCCGCTCCGAATCTACAACAAAAGCGTTCAGGAGGTACATAAAAGGCGTCACTGAAACCATCGCTTCCCTTGGGACATTGTTTTCCACATGAGTAACAGAACGACGTTCTTGACGACATTCGACATTGCTGACACCTGCTGAACGATTCAAACCTACTCTAAGGACATCGTGGGGCAACAAAGCGACTGAACGTGATCTAACACCTCTGGCGTGTGGAGCAGCCAAAATTTTTGCTCTGGTGCGCAGCACAGAACCACTACGCATCGTTTAAAACTATTCAACAAAATATTAACTTGATCCGAAGCGGGAAATACTACTTATTCTTTTTCAATCCCCCTGTTTTCCACCCTCCTGTGGCGTGATCATAGGGAATAAATGCGAATGGAATGACGAAGGGTTCGTCTGAGACCGCCTAGCCCCCAGTTCGGCAACACTCTTGGTCCCATCCAGACACTTTTCAATAAAAATTCACCTGTGCTGTACGGATGTGTGGATGACGACCAAATGGGTCCTGCTATGGCATAAAATGGCACCTCAGACCATCGCGCCTGGTTGTCGGGCCGTATGGAGGATGAAAATCAGGTTGCTAACCCCCCACTGTCCAGGACGTCTCCAGACACGTCTTCGATGGTCATCGGGGCTCAGTTCGAAACGGAACTCATCACTGAAGACAATTATACTCCAGTCAATGACATTCCAGGCTGAAGTCGTATCTGGAAACGCCTCAAACAGTGGTGGGATATCAACCTGACGGTCACCCGCAGTACCGCCCGACAACCAGGAGTGATGGGGGGGAGTGCCATCTCGTTTCATGGCAAGACCCCTTTGGCTGTCATCTTCAGCATTATTACTGCAAAGCGGTCCGTCGAAGATATTCTTCTCCCAGATTTGTTGATCTTCATGGCAAGGTATCCTGGACTAACACTGCAGCAAGATAACCTTCCCTACACACGGCGAGAGTTTCTGCTGCTTGTTCTCGCGCTTGCCAAAGCCTGCCTTAGCCAGCAAAGTTGCCGGATCTCCCTCGATTTGAGAGAGTGGAGTGTTAAGGGCAGGGACCTTCAAACAGCTCGTGATACGCCAATTGGACAGAAATTGGCGCGATATTCCTCGGGGCACATGTAATAATTCCATCAACCAATGCTAAGCCGAATAACTGATTGAATAGGAGTCAGAGATGGACCAATGATTATTGACTTGCTCAATTTGGCCGGCCGGAGTGGCCGTGCGGTTCTAGGCGCTACAGTCTGGAATCGAGCGACCGCTACGGTCGCAGGTTCGAATCCTGCCTCGGGCATGGATGTGTGTGATGTCCTTAGGTTAGTTAGGTTTAATTAGTTCTAAGTTCTAGGCGACTGATGACCTCAGAAATTAAGTCGCATAGTGCTCAGAGCCATTTTGCTCAATTTCTGAAGGGGTTTCTCTTGAATAAATCATCCAATTTTTCTGAAATAGTAATTATTTGTTCCTCTGTACATGTACACCATATGTACCACCTTCTATCCCATTCCGATAATTTTTCGCGGTGCATCGTTTATTTTTGTATTAGACTATAGTAACAATGTTTTTTCTATGAACAAAAGAATCGTGCGGTATCGGCAATTAAAGAATCATGTTACTCTGCCTAAGTTTGTGTCCGAAGTTGCAGCTCTGGTGTTAAAGCAAAAACACGAACTTCCAGTCTTTCATTAGCCAAGGCATCATTGGCTGCCACTTCATAGATACCTGCAAGACATTGCTGTCACCCTGCCACCTGTGAGCCCAAAGGTAATCGTGCAAAGTGTGATATCGATCGAAACACCCAACAATCTTTGGAACTGATCATGCATTGAGACTTCCGCTAAACAATGAAACGAGGCGAAATACCAACCACAATTTAATCTTTTAATTATTTTGATTATAAGAAGACACCGTAAGCTTAGCAAATTTAGATTGTTTTTTTGCTTTTTTTCATGGGAGTAGGATTGTTTTCTAGAAGCATGACTACAGTGGTTCACACACAGTCAGTTCGTCGAGACATAGCTAGACAGACTGTACAGTGCGGTATAGCTGTAAGCGTGGTAACGAACGTTGACTATGCAAAGGCACGAATGAACCAGTGATATTGGTGCCAAATCCGCCTAAGCTTGTTCATTTTTAACTGAAGCCAGTAACTATAAGTGATATAGACCTCAGAGAAAAAACTGTTATGGTTGTTATCTAGAATCCGAGTTCTGGTTAGATGCAGCTGTTAACAATTGTCCGTCCTGTGCAAGCCTCTTCACCTTCTAGTTACTGCAAGCTATACCCAGTGGAACCAGTTTAATGTGTTATATTCTTGGTCTTCCCTATAGCTTCTACCTTCTCTATTTCAATTTATTACCAAATTTACGATTTTTTTATGCCTCAGGATGTGCCTCAACAACCTATCCTTTAGTCAAGTTGTCTCACATATATTTCCTTAATCTTGACTTTGCTTCAGTACCTTCTCCTTAGGTATTTGATCTACCCATCTAATCTACTGCATTTTTCCGTACCACCACATTTCTAAAACTTTTCACTTCTTTTTTGAACTGTATATCGTCCACATTTCACTTCCATACAAAGATATACATCAGATTAACACAGTAAAATTTATATTCGATGTTAGCAAGTCTCTCTTTTTTAGGACCGCTTTTTATGCTGTTACCAGTTTGCATTTTGTGCCCTCTCCACTTTGACTATCATCAGTTAGTTTGCTGCTAGAACTTACCGACTAGCTTCAGTATCTCATCTTCTTAACGATTTCCCTCACCATCGCCTAACTTAATTCCAGTTCGTTTCATTACTTTTGTTGATGGTCAGACGCTGGTGTGCAAAACTTGAGGATGAAAGTAACATTTACATCATGTGTCACTGCAATAACACAGGTGGATAAAAATTGGACCATACTTAGAAAGAGCTGCTAAAGTATAGTGAAGAAGGTAGCTGAAAGAAATGTGCTACGAGACGAACAGAAATGACACTGTCATTCAAAGACAATGAAACCTACAATTACGGATGAAGGAATGTAAGACAAAAGATTAGGGCCCGTGTACCACCATGTGTCATTTCCTGTTACTACTTTATTGACATAAATACATCCAAAACAGATAGGGCTTAGGCATTCATAATTTCAGTTAATTGCAACACAGATTGAGTAAGATATCAGTTCTCAACAACAGGGCAATAGATACAGGTAGGCCCTGATTAATAAAAGTTTCAGCTAATCCATATTATGAAATAGCTCATAATTGAATTAAAAGGGACAGGCAGACTTTCAATAATAACAGCTTCAGTTAAGTAAAATTAACAAATAGAAAATAACCAGGCCTTCAATAAGAACAGTTTCAGTTAAGTAAGATTACCAAATAGAAAACAGGCAGGCCTACAATGATAACAGCTTCAGCTAAGCAAAATTACCAAATGGAAAAGAAGCAGGCCTTTAATAATAATAGAATCAGTTAAGTAAAATTACCAAATAAAAACAGTCAGGGCTATAGGTATCAAAAAGAAAATAACAGTTAAGACCTCAAAATGCAAAACTTAGCTGAAGTTCCCGAATCGAAGGTGAAACTTTCCGCAGAGCTGCCAGGCCAGGCTACGCATGAAGACGGCACTAGAAGTCAGTCACGGATTCAAATCGGCCAACAAATATGCTCAACAACCACACGCCAGACACCTTGTTCAAAACGCTTGCACAAGTGCACGCCGTATTCGCCGGGCGGCCCTTACACACCATCCTCCTCGCTCCGTTACCACTCCTCTACTCGGCACGCCGCAGCACCCTCCGCCCTCATCAACAACCTCTAGCAAAGAACTTAGTGGCCACCAGCAAATAGGACATCACACGACAGACCGAGCTATTGGCGCCAGGAATTCCAAAGGCGACGCCAAAATTCCTACCACGGCTCAGACAATAATTACATGAAGGTATCGCGTTTATGATGGGCCCCTGGACGATAAAAAAGGTGGGATATGGTTCTTAATAGGCTTTGTGATCTCTACCGACGGCAATATATGCTGGGCAACTTGATCCCCTGCTGGTCACAAGGTTGGTAAGGATTTCTTGGGGTAGCGTGTTCAATTCATCCACCTGCGTCGTTGACAATTACTAGATGGTTGTTGGTGCAAGTGGACGTGCTGAATTACGTCTCCCTGTCGTATCTCTTGTAGAAGAGATTTAAGAGGGGGAACGAGCAGGCCAGTCTTATATGTATCTGACATTCGCCTGAAGGTATGGCAATCCCTCAGATA
This sequence comes from Schistocerca piceifrons, assembly GCF_021461385.2. Lineage (NCBI taxonomy): Eukaryota > Metazoa > Arthropoda > Insecta > Orthoptera > Acrididae > Schistocerca > Schistocerca piceifrons. The sequence continues at coordinate 320,908,363 of NC_060145.1, read as the reverse complement.
CTACAGTACCACAGGGATGCATAAGCACAAGGCGTTGCCTTCCCGAACTGCGTCAATCTCTACAAGGACGACAGAGGTCAGGACTGCCGCCACCAGAGGTCCTCCGTGTCAGGGAGCTATTTCCTCTAGTGTATCTCGTATGCAGAACTGGATCGGCACGAATTCCTCCGCTTCCTGGCTATTTAGGGGGGTGCAGTCCGCTCACCCGGAACTCTGAGCACCTTCGTTGGCCACTTCTAAGCAGTCCATCAGTCAGAGCTTGGTGGGAAGCCAACCCAGCGGGACCTGCGACATCCCGAGATGTGCCTGTCGGCCATTTACCCAGACCGCTCAACTTCCGACGTTAGGGATTATCAGTAGTATAGTTGTTATGTATGGGCCTCATGGAAGAAGGGTGACCCGGCTGAGTCACGCAATTTGACTCTTAGTCTGATCACAAAGGGTGGCCATTAATTGCACGCGTTGTCACGTAGGCTGGCGTGAGGATCAACGAACTATACTTGACGGGGTCTATCTGGAACATCTTAGGTCATTAGAAAGTTAGTAGACAGGAATACAATTACATGGTTCTAATGTCTCTGAGCACTACGCGACTTTACTTCTGAGGTCATCAGTCGCCTAGAACTTAGAACTAATTAAACCTAACTAACCTAAAGACATCACATACATCCATGCCCGAGGCAGGATTCGAGCCTGCGACAATAGCGGTCGCTCAGTTCCAGACTGTAGCGCCTAGAACCGCACGGCCACTCCGGCCGGCTACAATTACATATTTAGCTTTAATCCAGCATCATCGGTGAACGTCGATCTTGACTTTGTGCAATAATATTTACAAGTGCAGTTATAGACTGAACTGCCAATACGTCTTTACAATTGTGATTGCTTCACACATATAAATCAATTGTCAATGCACAAACTGTGTAGCTACTGACTGAGCTGAAGGCTATGCTAACTAGCGTCTCTGCAAATGGGATCTCTGAAGCTATAACAAGTGAACCACTCGAATAAAAGTCGGCTGTAGAACTGGCCAGTGCAATAGCTTGTCTCGTAACACCAGCCGAGTGGCGGCACTCGGTCTGCTAGCGTCGACAGTGCCGACTCTCGGTTTCGATGTGTACTGACGGACCGCGGACGATTTGAAGCCTACAGCCAAGCCTGTGTGGTGCCTTGCGGTGATACCACAATAGTCTTCTCATCCAACTGAATTTACTTACTGAGCGTTCCAGATGTATTCATGTTAATGTATGAAAGTTGTTTTATTTTTATTGAGAAGAATTTTTCCTTTGTTACTAAATCTCTCTGCTGTGGTCCTAATAAACAATTGTTTTCGTTTATGTTACGTTATGTTATGTTAACCGGGGACCTAGAAACGACGGAGAGGCTCCGTCCCCGCTGCAGCCGCAGTGGTCCGCAACCCCACGACGACTACCACAGTCCACTTCACCCCTCCGCCACCCACGCCGAACCAGGGTTATTGTGCGGTTCGGCCCACGATGGACCCCCCCCCCCCCCAGGGAACGTCTCACACCAGACGAGTGTAACCCCTATGTTTGCGTGGTAGAGTAACGGTGGTGTACGCGTAAGTGGAGAACTTGTTTGCGCAGCTATCGCCGACATAGTGTAGCTAAGGCGGAATAGGGGGAACCAGCCCGTATTTGCCGAGGCAGATGGAAAACCGCCTAAAAACCATCCACAAACGGGCCGGCTCCCCGGACCTCGACACAAATCCGCCGGGCGAATTCGTGCCGGGCACCGGCGCTCCTTCACATCCGGAAAGCCGTGCGTTAGAGAGCGCGGCCAACCAGGCGGCCAATGTTTTTGTTACCTATGTCTTACATTGCTCACCAAGCGTTTCCCCGTGGGAACTCCTCCATTTGAGCTGTTCGATGAATTTGCACATTGTCATCCGTAAGACGGTCAGTCCTCAGGCATCCCTGAAAATTCGCAATTGGAGAAGGAGAACTGTGCCACAATAACGTTGACCGGCGAGTAGATAGTGTTAAGAGGTTTGGAGGTCAGTACGCCCATGCGTATTACGGCCCTCTCCCACACCATAACACCTAGGCCATCTAAACGATCACGCTCGACAACGTTCATGGACGCATTACATAATCCGACCTGTCGACATTCAGACAGAATCTGCTCGCATCCGAAAAGAGCAAGCGATCCCAGTTCTCGCTGGTCCACTCTTGGGACCATCGCAAACAGTCTCAGCGGAAAACAACATAAGGTCGTCGAGGTAAGAGACCATGCCAACGCGGCAGCTGCGGCATTTTGGAGAGTGAGACTGCGGAGTTTGCAGTTCTTTTAAATGTGGTTGCAGTTTGACGGTGGTAGCTTTTTGCTGTTGCACAATGTAACGGTCATCTGCTGCTGTAGTTGACCACGGGCGACCACACCCTCTCCTTCAGGTAGCAGTGACTGTGGTTCGGAAGGCTTCCCATGCAGGTGGAACAATGCTGTGAGTAACAGCAAACTCCTGAGATGCACTTGTCAAACTTCGTCCTTCTTCCAGTTTTCAGATGATCCACCCCGTGTGAATTCATCCAAATGTAGTCTCCGGCCCATGTTGTAATGACGAATACCACCACATGGCACCTTGGCTGCTCTTTGATTGATACACACACTCACAAACACACACACAGACACACACCCACACACACACACACACACACACACACACACACACACACACACACACATATACACACCCACCCACCCACCCACCCACCCACCCACACACACACACACACACACACACACACACACACATATACACACACACCCACCCACCCACCCACACACCCACACACCCACCCACCCACCCACCCACCCACACACACACACACACACACACACACACACACACACACACAGACACACACACACACACACACACGCATACGCGCGCGCGCGCGTGCAGTATTTTCCCGTTCCTTTAACTGTCTCAGGTTGCGGGACGAGTCCCATTTGGCGGTGTAATCACGCTGACCTCACATCATGTGACATCCAGATTTCTGTGCATGACTGGGAGACCTCTGGCATCATGCTCTCGAACTTTAATTCACTTTCACAGCGTTGTTGTAATAGTACTTTACCTGCCTCGTCCTTACGTTTTGAAGAGCTGTATGTTGTAACCAGTTTTCAAATCACTAATCATTCCTCTTAACTGTTATTCCAATTCCTTCGCTGTCTGTAAGAGAATCACGTTGTTACTAGGAACTCTCAAATGTTTTGTTTTTCCAGAATTTTAATTTTCTTTGTAAATTGTTCCCTGCTTCCTTTATTGCCTGCTCTACGTACAGTTATAATAACAACGAGGGTAGGCTGCAACACTATCTCCATGCATCCTCAACTACAGCTTCCCTTTCATGTCCTTTGACTCTTATTACTGAATTCTGGTATCTATCAAAAATCAGAGAAAGTTTCACTCCCGCTATTTTATCTCTACTACCTTCAGAATCTCAAAGAACTATTCCAGTTAGCAGTGTTAAATGATCTCTTTAAACCCATGAATGTATAAACATTGCTTTGTCTCTGTTCAGTCATTCTGGCAAATAAGTCGTAGGGTTAGTGTTGCCACACAAACTGCCGTTTCTCGAGGTCGGATCTTACCAGATATTCCATTGTCGTGTAGATAAATAACATTCTTCAGCCATGACTTATTAAACTGATGGACTGTTAATATTCACACCAGTCACCACTTTTTTTTTTGGAATTGGAGTTAATAAGTTCTTATTGAAGCCTGAGAATACTTTGCCTTCCTCATATATCTTGCATACCAGACGGGACAGTTTGTCATGGTAGCGTCTGTCAAGTATCTCAATAATTCTTAGGGAATGTCGTCTACACCTTGTTTCAAATTAGATCTTTCACATTCTTCTTGTAGTATTGTATCCCAACCATCATCTTCACATACTACGTCTCACCTTTCTGTAACAATGTCTTCTCGCTTGTTTCCCTTGCGTAGACATTCTATGTATTCATTCTCCCTTTCAGCCTTTTTTTTTATAAACCATGCCGTAATAATGTCCTTTTTGCATCAACTGTGGCATGCAAACTTAATTATGTCGCTAGTAGCTAAATAATGACGTTTGTAATGTGGAAATATCATCCTCAAAGGGTCAGAGCAAACATGGCTCAGACGTGATCCGTCTAAGGAACACCTATCGGGATGGGCTGCATGATAGCAATGCTACTCGCGTTTGCAACGCTAAATGCGTAGCAAGCAATAGGTTACTCACTAGTCTCAGGTTTCGTAATGTTTTTGAACTGGTTGTGACCTGGAGAATTATGTGTTGCAGCTAATGTTCAAATTTTTACTGACAACTGTCCATGATGCGGTGCCGAATAAGTCCAATGTTATTTTATTTTATTTATTTACACGTCAAGTTCCTTAGGACCAAACTGAGGAACAGATCTCCAAGGTAATGGAACGTGTCAGTACAAGAAATTACAACATAAAAGTAATAACAGATAATAAATAAAATGTTTATGAACCCGAAAAAAGCCTATCCATAAGTTTAAGTAAACGCAATCAACAATATAACAAGAATCAGCTTAATTTTTCAAGGAACTCCACGACAGAATAAAAGGAGTGAGGCGTGAGGAAACTCTTCAGTTTCGATTTGAAAGCGCGTGGATTACTGCTAAGATGTTTGAATTCGAGTGGTAGGTTAATGGAAATGGATGCAGCAGTATATTGCACACCTTTCTGCACAAGAGTTAAGGAAGTCAGATCCAAATGCAGGTTTGATTTCTGTCGAGTATTAACTGAGTGATAGCTGTTTATTCTTGGGAATTACCTAATATTGTTAACAAGAAATTACAGTAAGGAATATATATATTGAGAGGCCAATGTCAAAATACCCAGACTCGTGAACAGCGTTAGACAAGCGGTTCGTGAACCTACACCACTTATTGCTCGAACCGCCCGTTTCTGAGCCAAAAATATCCTTTTAAAATGGGAAGAGCTACCCCAAAATATAATACCGTACGACATAAGCGAATGAAAATAAGCAACGTAGACTAAATTTTGCGTCCAACGATTACTCACATCAGATATAGTTCGAATAGTAACAATGGCAGTATTTAGTCTGAACAACCTAGAAATTTGAACTTCAGTTTCACTAATCATATGCCCATTCTGTGAAATTAAAACTTCAGGTTTTGTTGAATTCTGTGTTAGAAACTGTAAGAACTGACTCTTACTGTGATTTAGCGTTAGTTTACTTTCTACAAGCCATAACTTAGGTCATGAACTGCACTAAAGCAGCTTACATTTTGCCCAAAAGTTTCCCCATTTGCGTAGCAAAGGAAACCTATTTGTTTATTGTAGTGATTGCACCACTTAACAGACTGAGCTTTTTTCACAGTCTGGTGATTATCTCATAGTTGCAGTCGTATTTCCTTATTGTTGTTGCTGGAAATGGTTAGTGAAATATGGAGAGCGTTAACTTTCTATGTAAAGACGAGGCGGACTTCTCATTTAAATCCACCGACTAATGCGTGTACTGTAAGGAAATGAAAACTATGTTCTCAAATGCATTGTCACTTTTCTGCACAGACGTAACTACTCCAACCATTTCAGTTTCATTAAATGCGTCGATGTCTTTACGGGAATTCCTGTGAAATTCACATCAAGACATTGCTGGTATGTATTAGAATTGTTGATATTTCACTGTTTTCCGTCTCGTTTGAGGAACACCCATTGCGATGGCAAGCTTATAATTCCTCGAGTCGCACACATCGGCAATTCACAAGCCACATAACTGTCTCTGGTGAGAGGTACTTTCGGCAGAACTGTTATTCTCTTTCCTTCCCTCCCGCCCCTTCCCCCATTTCCTTACACATTACGTCTGGTACATGGGGAGAACGACTCTCGACAACATTGCTAATGCGCCCGAATTTCCCCGAGTGTAATGTCATCGTCACCATCATAGATGTGGGAGAAAGCAAAATACTGCCTTCTTATAACGCAACCTAACTGAATTTAACAAAAAATATCTACATGATGCACAAAGCTTATCCTGTGGACGTTGCCGAATGTGTTTGATGATCATTCATTCCTTTGATGCTCTCGCGCTTACTAAGCGAAAATGTGTGGAAACACACCACTCTTCCTTGGATCTCCTCTTCATTAATCCTGTTGGTAAGACGTCCTAGATCGACAAGCAACAATCAAGAACGAGTGTTTTGTAGGTCATGCATGCCTACCGTGGATGAACCACATTTCTTTATAATTCATACAATTCAGCGTACCAGCAGCTTTTCTTGCAAACTAAGTTTTTAATTTGACGTGGTCATAGCACTTTATGTCGGTCCGGATGGATACTCCTAAATATTTTACACTTATTATTTCCAGTGAGTGATAACCAATTTGGTAACCCAATAGTAATGAGCGTTTTCGCCTCTTTGAGTGAAACGTGTTACATTCATTACTGCTGAGGCTCAGCTGCTCATCCCTGTACAAAATGTTGGTTCGCCATAGACATTTCTACATTTCACTACATGGTGCAGTCTACTTTGATTTTTATCACCGCCATCAGAGCAACGATATGAAGATCGTACACTTTATTACTGACAGCACCTTCGCCTTTTGTACACGACCCCTAAACTTGACTCCGTCATCTACACTGAGCAACACAATTGAAGAGTCACATTTTCGAAAATCCTTAATTGGCTGCCACTGAGACGTAGAAATTTGAAATTTGTCACAAAGGTGCCTACAAACGTCTTCAGTCATGGTGCAAAAGCGTGCCTCCCTACAACGCCACCCACGAGCTCGGCGAGGCTTCAGACAACAAAGTGTCGACACATACTAGAAAACGGCAGAGTGAAGTGTAAGGTGAATTAATAATGCCAATATGGCACCGAATTTCACCACAACTCTTCCCAAGGTCATACTATGTCAAGGTCGTCACACCCCCTCTTATCCATATTCCTCTCCTTCTGTTGACGCCTCTGCAATGGATGCCAGAACCGCGACACCCCCGCATTGAAATGACGCAGCTTTCTTATAAGTGGCCGAAGAAACATTTAAAACACACCGTCGTTCAGGAAAGACACGAAAACGCCTCAGTGGTTGGCATGAAAGCATTAATGAAACCATTGCTTTTCTTAGAGTGTTGACTCCCAATCATTTCGAGATCGAAAACGGCAGTTCGCTGTGTGATGTGCAACAAAATGATGATCTTGGCAGCTTATGACACTGCTTAAGCTCCTCTGACGAGCCAACCCTTGGAGTGCAGCATGATAGCTTTTTCTGCACTCATTTCTTACACCTTACGCCGTGGTCACAGGGGAAAGCGACATTTACACACGAAACAAAACTTGTAAAACACAAAAAATCAACTCAACAAAGAAAGATAGCTTATGAAAAAGTCAAACAGCCTGAACTAAGAAGTAAAGTTAGCAAGGACATCAACAATAAAATAGTGAGAATGAAACCTCTGATTGACCAAGAAAACAGTAACAGTGCATGGGAAGAGATGAAAAACATTATGCTAACAACTGCTCGAGAAAAAATAGAACATAAAACAAGCGATCGAAAACAGAAATGGATGACTGATGAAATTCTTCATTGATGGATGAACCGCGAAGGTGCAAAGCCCAGTTAGATCAAATTCAGTACAATAATATCCAGAAACTCATAAGGTCAAAGATTAGAGGAGAAAAAACTGAATGTCTACAACATGAATGTGAAGAAATTGAAAGCTTGCAAACTTCACATGACGATTTTAACTTACATAAAAAGTTAAAAGAAACTGCTGGGACATATAGAAGAAAAAAAATCTCCTTATTATCCAACAAAAATAATAAAACAGTGGTAGACACCATTGACAAGAAAGAGATATGGTAAAACTACATTAAGAACCTCTTTTCAGATGATAGACCAAATGTTGAGATTTCTAGGAACAACAGTTTAACAGGACCTCCAATCATGAAAGAAGAAATCGAGCAAGCCATCAAGAACTCAAGAACCAATAAATCCAAAGGGCCTGATGAAATTCCAATCGAACTTAATAAACTCCTTGATAAAGAAGGTATCAAAGTCTTACACAAACTGTTTAACAAACTTTACGAGACTGGTTATTACCCTGCGGAACGGCTATTATCAACTTTCATTCCCTTACCAAAGAAGAGGAATGCGAGAAGATGTGAAGATCACAGACTCATTAGTCATATGAGCCAATCTCTGAAAATTTTTCTGAGAGTTATCCATCAAAGGCTATACTAAAAATGTGAGAATTCATTAGTGAGAGATAGTTTGGATTTAGGAAAGGTTTAGGTACAAGAGAAGCAATAGTCGCACTACATATTCTAGTACAAAACTGCTATGATCAGGGTATAAATGTAGGCCTCTGTTTTATTGATTACGAAAAAGCATTAGATAGAATACAACACCACAAACTCATGGAAATTCTCAAAAGAATTGATATAGATGAGAAAGATATCCGCTGTATCAAGAATTTATATTAGAATCAGACAGCGCAGGTTAAATTTGATAATGAGGTCACAGTTTTGGTCAATATCTGTAGAGGAGTCCGACAAGGATGCATAGTGTCACCCCTGTCATTTAACTTATATTCTGAGAGTATTTTCCAGGAGGCACTTGATGATGTAGAAAAAGGCATAAAGGTTAACGGAGTGTATATCAACATTCGCTACGCTGATGACATGGTACTGATAGATGATAATTTAGATGACCTTCAACAACTCGTCAACATAGTAGGAGATTACAGAAGTACTCTAGGTCTGAATATTAACATCAAAGAGTAATTTTATGATTGTCACACGAGAGTCAGACTCATTTAAAGATGCAAATCTCCGCTTTCAAGGGTCTGTAATACAAAGAGTCAACAAGTTTATTCCCTCGGAACCTGGCTTTGTGAAGACTGGCGAACAGACATGGAAATAAAATGTTGCGTAGAGAACGCCCGAAACGCCTTCAAAAAATTTAAGAATATTCTTAGAAACAGAGACCTAGACCCTAAACCTTAGATTCTGATTTGTAAAATATTACATCTGGTCCGTGGTTCTATATGGCTCTGAAGGATGGACACTAAATATGACAACAACGAAGAAGTTAGAGGCCTTTGAAATGCGGATTTATCGCAGAATGCTTAAAATACCGTGGACTGCTAGAACATCCAAAATCGAAGTTCTGGAACGAATGAACAAACATCGAGAAATGTTAACAGTGCTTAAAAGAAGAAAAACTGCATACCTAGGACATACAGTACGGAACACCAAATATATGCTTCTGCAGTTAATAATAGAGGGGAAGATTGAAGGAAAAAGAAGACAAGGGCGAAGAAGAACATCCTGGTTGGACAATATAAAGCAATGAACAGGACTACGAAGTGTAGACCAGCAACATGTGGTCGCCAACATACATAAATGGATAAGCAGCAGCAGAAGAAGAAGAATCAAACAATGAATGGGAGTCTTGTAAGACTTCAGGTTGGCAACACCTTCAGTTTACTAGCGCACCTTTGCTAGTCACTTTGAAAATGTCCCTGTACAGAGACACCCTTTCAATGATTCCTAGGCGCCAGTGTGACAGCCATTTCGACACACATCAGCTGAGTGGGGCTATATGGCCGCATGCAAAATTAGGAGTATCGAATGAGAAACGTTCCAACGTATCAAAAATGAGATGACAAAAAGTCCAAAATGACGAAGCAGGAATGGCTAGAGGACTGTAGAAACCTGCCTGTAGAAAGGCACAAGAATAGGGGAAACATAGATGCTACCTACAAGAAAATTAAACACACCTTTGAGGGAAAGAGGAGACGTTTTGTGAGTATCAAGTTCTCAAACGACAAGCTAGTACTAAGCAAACCAGGAAAAGCTGAAAGACTGAAGGAATTTATAGAAGGGCTATAAAATGGAAATGAAGTAGAAGGCAATATTATAGAAATTGGAGTGGAATGAGATGAAGATGAGATGAGAGATGAGATACTGCAAAAGAATTTGCCATAGCAATGGAAATCAAAATCGAAACAAGGCGCCGTGGAGTAGACATGGCAAAACTATCTCACCTGACGTGCAAAGCATATTAGATAGACAAAATACCGTCAGACTTCAAATAGAAAGTAATAATTCCGTATGCTGCTGAAAAGTGCTAATATTAGCAAACCATCGGCTTAGTGAGCAGTGCTTGGAAAATACTGACATGAATTATTTGCAGAAGGTGGAAAAACTAACAGAAACTGAATTTAGGAGAGGTCAGTTTGGGTTCCAGAGCACTGTAGGAACACGTGAAACAGTACTGACTCTACGACTTATCGTAGACTACAATATGGATTAAAGACAGGCAAACCTACGTTTATAGAATTTGTAGATTTACAGAAAACTTGGTGTTGTTGACTAGAATATAATATTTGAAAAGCGGACGGTAGCAAGGATAAAATACAGGGATTGAAAGGTTGTTTTCAACGTGTTCGGAAACCATACTATAGTCGTAAGTTTTGAACATGAATGGGAGGCAGTTTTTGAAAAAGGAGTGAGACAATTTGTAGCCTACTCCCGATTTCACTCCATCTGCATATTGAATAAGCATTAAAGGAAACCAAGGAAAAATTAGCAATGAAAATTAGTAGCTTACTGAGAACTAATGAAAACTTTTAGGTTTGGTGGCGACATCGCAATTCTTCAGACGTAGCAAAGGATTTGGAATAACACGTGAATGGAATGGGTATTACCTTTAAAATAGATTGGTTATGAGATGAACATAGAAGAAGTAACCAATGGTAATCGATTGTAGTCGAATTAAATCAGGCGATGCTGGATGAATTAGATTAGAGAATCGGATATTAAAAGTATTAGATGGGTTTTGCTATTTGGGCAAGAGAATAATTGATGATTGTCGAAGCAGAGAACATATAAAATACAGACTGGCTGTAGCAAGAACAGAACTCGTGAAGAAGAAGAATTTGTTAAATCTAATATAAATCCACGTGTTAGGAATTGTATTAGGAACGTATCTGTGTGGACTGTAACCTAGAACGGAAATGAAACGTGGACATTAAGAAATTCGGTCAAGTAGGGAACATTTTGATATACAGTTCTACAGAGGAATGCTGAAGATTAGATGAGTAGATTTTGTGACTAACGAGGAAATAAAGGATCGAATTGGAGAAAAATGAAGCTTCTGGCATAACTTGCCTAAAAGAAACGATCGGTTGATAGACACATCCTGTGGCATGCAGTGATATAAATTTGGTAATGGAGGAATGTATAAGGTGGTAGAAATTATAGAGGGAGATCAAGGGATAAACACAGTAATCAGGTTTAAGTGGATATGCAGAGGTGAAGAGTCTCATACAGGATAGACTAGAGAAAAGAGCTGCATCTAAGCAGTCTTCTGAAGAGCACAAAAACAAACGACACCTTTAAGAAAACACCGAGTTGTTTTTTGATATTAGCTTTTGGAGTAAATGTTAGTTATTCAATAAGAAACGAGCAGTAGTCTGTAAAATGTAAACCGCTGAACGTATCGAAATGCCAGAGTCTACGGAAGACAGTGTGGTCCCTATAGAGCACTGAGGCGCCGCATTCGCCGCTCGAGGGACGAGAATCTCAGAAGTGTATGAAGAGGTAGGTATTGTAATGCGTCAATGCGACACCGATATACGCTGAAAAAAATTAGTACCAATTTTGGCCACCAGGAGCAAATCTGGTGGTGTGGATGCAAGAAAGACATTTAGAAATGTTTCCATATATAATGGATTGGGAGTTGGAGGTGGACAGAATAGGTCAAACAAGAGAAAAAGGCATACTACTGATTTTATTATTAATCGCCAGTTATACAGTTTGTTCAATATGAGCATCGGAGACATCGTCGAGATGCTGTAAAGCGCCAGGTTTGCACATGGTGACCAAAACTGGAAGTAATTTTTTCCAGCGTAAATTGGTTCCGCATTAACGCATTAGCATTTCTACCTAGTTTCACAGCCATATGATAATTACAGCGCACACTGGACCTCCGTGAGAAGCTGCATTTTAATTATAAGCATACAGTACTACGCTCCTAGCCGTATAACAGACGATAAAAAATTGTGAAATGATAACGTATGTCGCATAATAATAAAACATTACAAATACACTACTTCGATTTAAGTTGTAATTGCTTTATAAGCAGCTGTTTATGTGACGATTTCTATGAGGTAAAGATTAAATAACAGTGTGGGATTACACTGACTTTCAAAGCCTGCATAAACACAGGTGTGAGGCTCCGAGTTGCGAGGGTTATCTCGAAACCTCTAAGACGGGACTAAAGGAGGAGAGGGAGTGGAGGGGATACTTATTATCCGCTTGTCTAGGAGCACCCAGTGGGCAGAACAGGGGGCAGGCAGCAAACTTTGCCGCTCAGGGAGCAAGCGGCTGGATCCCAAACTCTGGTTCCACTGATAAGCTTCGGAGTGAATCGCTTTGGCTACCTTGAATGGAAGCACATTGTCTTCAGCATGACGATAAATGCATGAGATGTTACAGGGTAGCAGAAAATTAGAAAATATTATTTCATTCGCCTCGATGACGCATATTCAGAGCTTTCTTGCAACAGTATGTGCGACAGTTAACGCAGGTACTGCACTTGATTGATTATAAAACATTCGAAACCCGATTGATTCATATTAACACTCGGTTTTAAATCAAAACTTACTTTTTCTGTCCGTGATTATAGTATAGATGGAATGTCCGTGTTGCTGTCCGTACGTCATTGCTGCCATATATCAGTCCTCCAGACAGGAATGAACATGTCGGTGCACCCATCTCTTTTTCTTTCCACCTTTCACCTTGTTATCGCTATGTTAACCATTTTCTGGTTGGGTCTGGGTATCCCAGAATGTTATCAACTGACTACAAAGTAAAAAACTTTATTATATCGCACAAACCACAATTAATAAGGTTTTTAGTCCCACAACATGTGTATCCCATAACATATTTCGATTCGTAACCTTTTCTATATCCATGCACAGAACGGTAACGGTGTCTGCGTCGTCGTCTATCTAGATGATCGATACAGAAAATGAATCAGAGTTACTTGATATATCTGGTAATGTTGATGTCTGGTGGGACGCAGTTAGCTCACATTCCATTCGACGTGGATATATAGCTGCCTATAAAATATGACAGCGCGTAGCGAACGTGGAGCAAATTCCTTCACGACATGAACCCTATCTCTCATCAGACTAAAAGAATATATATATATATATATATATATATATATATATATAAGGCTCACCGGCCATTTGACCATTTTCTTCTGTGCGGATCCACAAACAGTGCCCGAACTCTTACGGGAATCAGCGTTAGAGCCGAGAGTAATAAGTATGATGGGCAGGGGCACTATGAATATAGCGCGGGACAATAAGTTGCGAATGTGGGTCTCAAGGGAGGCGTGCCAGAGATAAATCCCTGCAGTCGCACTATCCTCTGTGTCCTCGGTGGCTCAGATGGATAGAGCGCCTGCCATGTAAGCAGGAGATCCCGGATTCGAGTCCCGGTAGGGCACACATTTTCAACTATCCCCGTTGACTTATATCAACGTCTGTATGCAGCAAAGGGAATTCATTTCATTGTAATTTCAGACTAAAAGAAATTCAAACCCAGCATTTTTCTCCATTGATATCCAAAGAGCCTCTGACCGGTATGGCATTCTGGTCTGCTATTGAAACTGCAGATCTGTGCTCTCACAGTTGCGTATGTCCACCTATTACCTTCCTTCTTCCATTACCAACATACATACTCCAAAATCAGTTGGTTGTTAGATTTGGGAGGAGAGGACCAAGCACTGAAGTCATCGGTCCCATCGGATTGGGGAAGGACGGGGAACCATCCCGGCATTTACCTGAAGCGATTTAGGGAAGTCAAGGAAAACCTAAATCAGAATGGCCGGACGCGGGTTGAATCGTCCTCGTACCGAATGCGAGTCCATGTGCTAACCACTGCGCCACCTCCTTAGGTCCAAAATCAGCCACACTCACTCTCGCCTTGTTCATTCTACTGCTGCCGTGCCTCAGGATCTGTCTTTCCCCCTCTCTTTCATAGTTTATTTACTGTAGACTCTTTCTTCTCGTCCACCTGCTAACTGTCTCCGTCAATATGTTGATGACAGTGCTTAATAGGTACCCATTAAACCCTCAGCTGTCCCATGCTTCAGTCGATCATTACCTGAATCTTCTGTACATATCCTGTAGCAGATGGCAATGTCAGCAAAACTAGGATGAAATCAAGACTTTATCTCTGGTTAAATCACTCTCCGATTGCGTTATTCTGATTCACTATTTCCTGTTTTTAAACAAGCCATTTCTCTTACTAGGACAGTAGAGCTCTTATGACTAACCTTTGATAGCCAGCTAACCTATTAGCTGAATATCTAGCACTTCAAAATTTTAGAAATCCGTAGAAATCTTCAAGCGACGCATACTCTGTTCGCCTCCCACAACAGTCTGCTTTCGTAATTCTCATCCAATAGAAACTCAACCAATTCGCACAATTTCTGCTCTTCCTACAGCGCCTTCTAACGCAGTGCGAAAACAGTGAAGCAAAAAAAAAAAACCACCTAATATACTGGCATCACACCTCTGGTACTCCCGCGCGCCATTACGCCTTTAAAAGCACTTTCCGCGGAGTTCTATATGCTACTCATTTTCTCATTCAGAACTTCAACCAGTGCTGACTCCTTACCCATGAAATCCGTCTCAGTATAAGCCCTTTCCTAGCATCAATAGCCTACAAACCTGCATCCAAGTTATTTGAACGTTTTTTTCTTGATTTTACTTCCACCTCATTCAGTAATGTACGCCTGCTGCAGTTCTTTATGGGTCCGTTACTGCAACCATCTCTTCAGCTTCACTACGAACATAATTATTTATCATACGTCACTTCCAAAACTATAATATCACTGACACGATCATCTATATATATTTTTAACTCTCACTTGATCCGCTTTCTCTATTTGAAAATTCGTCTAATTGTCACTGTTCATAGTTTTTAAAACAGAAATTATCATGTTATTTGTTTTGTATCATACATCTCAGTAAAGCAATTAACACTTACGCTGCAGGAAGATGTTATTCGATGCCAGATATCCTCACCGATGGGGGAATGAAATAACAAAAACAGTTGCGTCCCATGTAGCTTAAAGTGAAGCGCCATATTCACCTACATATTATGGAGGCTGTTATATTTTGGACTTGCTTTGAATCGATATTAGACAGGACAGAGCTCACTTATCGGCGAGTTTGTTGGGCCCAGATGCTCATTGTGGGCTTTGTTATTCACTTCATCAATCGCTTCGTGATATACTACTCGCGATTATCCTGGGGTTCTCTCGGTCGGAGATTATCTAGCAGATTATTTCTGTCTGCAGCATCACACAGCAATAGCTTCCAGTTTAGTTATTTAGGTCTGGGAGTCAGATAGGTAGATATGTTTATCTCCTCGGGACAAAATGTTCAAATGTGTGTGAATTCCTAAGGGACAAAACTGCATAAGTCCTTGGTCCCTAGACTTACACACTGCTTAAACTAAGTTAACTAACTTATGTTAAGAACAACACACACACCCATGCCCGAGGGAGGACTCGAACCTCCACCCGGAGTGGCCGCTTCTCTGGACAGGCTTCGTGTGTACGGTACATGATAGCGGAACTGATGTTACCCGTACTCTTCGTGGAACGCTCTTGTAATGACTCCAGTCTGAGTCTCGCAGAAACCTAAACACTTGTGTGCCCTTTGTTGTAGCCTACACTACTAACAGCCAATGTTCATCGCAGTATCAAAAAAATTTACACAGTTTGCAGCGCCAGTTCCGACAGTGTAAAAGCCACTGGTAAAAAGAAAGAAAAAATGTTTTTTACATTTGCAAGAAATGTAAAGAGTCGGAGTCACTAGTGGGGTTCTTAAAATTTACATACGAAGTATAGGAGCTGCAAAGATATCTTTTGGGCTGTTGATGTTTAGTACACTACTTGTCATTAAAATTGCTACACCACGAAGATGACGTGCTACAGACGCGAAATTTAACCGACAGGAAGAAGATGCTGTGATATGCAAATGATTAGCTTTTCAGAGCATACACACAAAGAAGGCGCCGGTGGTGACACCTACAGCCTGGTGACATGAGGAAAGTTTCCAACCGATTTCACATACACAAACAGCAGTTGACCGGCGTTGCCTGGTGAAACATTGTTGTGATGCCCTGTGTAAAGAAGAGAAATATGTACCATCAAGTTTCCTACTTTGATAGATGTCGGATTGTAGCCTATCGCGATTGCGGTTTATCGTATCGCGACAATGCTGCTCGCGTTGGTCGAGATCCAATAACTGTTAGCAGAACATGGAATCGGTGGGTTCAGGAGGGTAATACGGAAGGCTGTGCTGGATCCCAACGGCCTCGTATCACTAGCAGTCGAGATGACATAAATCTTATCCGCATGGATGTAATGGATCGTGCAGCCACGTCTCGATCACCGAGTCAACAGATGGGGACGTTTGCAAGACAACAACCATCTGCACGAACAGATCGACGTTTGCAGCAGCACGGACTATCAGCTCGGAGACCATGGCTGCGTTTACCCTTGACGCTGCATTACAGACAGGAGCGCCTGCGATGGTGTACTCAACGACGAACCTGGCTGCACGAATGGCAAAACGTCATTTTTTCGGATGAATCCAGGTTCTGTTTACAGCATCATGATGGTCGTATGCGTGTTTGGCGACATCGAGGTGAACGCACATTGGAAGCGTGTATTCGTCATCGCCATACTGGCCTATCACCCGGTGTGATGGTATGGGGTGCCATTGGTTACACGTCTCGGTCACCTCTTGCTCGCATTGACGGCTCTTTGAACAGTGGACGATACATTTCAGATGTATTATGGCCCGTGGCTCTACCCTTCATTCGATCCCTGCGAAAACCTACATTTCAGCAGGATAATGAACGACCGCATGTTGCAGGTCCTGTACGGGCCTTTCTGGACACCGAAAATGTGCGACTGCTGCCCTGGCCAGCACATTCTCCGGATCGCTCACGAATTGAAAACGTCTGGTCAATGGTGGCCGAGCAACTGGCTCGTCACAATACGCCAGTCACTACTCTTGATGAACTGTGGCACCGTGTTGAAGGTACATGGGCAGCTGTATCTGTACACGCCATCCAAGCTCTGTTTGACTGAATGCCCAGACGTATCAAGGCCGTTATTACGGCCAGAGGTGGTTGTTCTGGGTACTGATTTCTCAGAATGTATGCACTCAAAGTGCGTGAAATATAATCACATATCAGTTCTCGAAGAATATATTTGTCCAATGAATAACCGTATATCATCTGAGTTTCTTCTTGGTGTAGCAATTTTAATGGCCATTAGTGTATGTATGTCCATATCGGCATCTGGTGATTCTGTCACCTCAGTGTATGATAGATTCATATCTGAACACGTGTTCTGTGTGTAAGTGTACAAAACTATTTCATTGGTGTCATTAAAACTACACGGAATGCGAAATTACAATATCGAACTTGTCCGTATCGTGTAGTAAATTCACGAAGTGTGTCTAACACATCTTTTAATTCTATGGTCGAAGACTATACATTGCGCTTGATGACCAACTGACCAGTTTCATTACAAGGCCCAGTAAGCAGGTTCAAATGGATTTAAGTAGCATTAATTATTAGGAGATGAAGGGGCTTGCTTAGGATAGATTAGCATGGAGATCTGCGTCAAAAGCAGTCTTCGAAGTGAAGGACACAGCATTAACAACGTAATTTACTTTTTTCGGATGATAAAGCCGTACTGCTACACCTGGCACTTTTTGTGACCATTCGGCTCTTACGTTTCGCTTCGTGATAAGTAAGAAAGTGTGTTGCAGAATGCCTTGGGATGACCAGTTCTTGATCTGTGTCGCACGCTGAGTGAGATTTGGAACCCTGCCGGTCTCTAGACACATGTCTGCTTCCGCCTCCTAGCCCGACTCGTGCATTACCATCGATCTGGCGCCAACACCGCGGACTTAGGAAGCAGTTTTTAGCGCCCTGCCTTCCTCGCGGAATCTGACACGTGGTCGCGGAGAGAGGGGGGGGGGACGTAGGGTGAATCCCCGCAGATCCGACCCGCGCAGGCCTCTGCCGAGTCCCGGGGGCATCGTCTGTGCTTGTGCTCCCCACCCTCCGCCACACACCTGCTCAGCGTGCGGGACACGCGCGGCCCCAGCGGGGGCAGCGGCGACAGCTCAGCACTGGTCTGGCTGCTCGCTCTCCACCTCTGTGCGCTACCTGTCACCAGTCACGTACCACTGTTCAGGTTGTCGGAGAGAGGTAACACTGCTGAGGGTGTATTCTCATCTTAACACCTCGTCAAGAGTTTCTGCTTTAACATTTTTAATAGTATAAAAGACCAAATATTAGTCACGTCTTAGAGTACAGCATATCATTCAGTATGGCAGTCCATGTAATTACTGTCCCACCTGAACTACACTACTGGCCATTAAAATTGCTACACCAAGAAGAAACGCAGATGATCAACGGCTATTCATTGGACATGTCAATACATCTTCACACAATTTGGGTGCATATATCCTGAGAAATCAGTACCCAGAACAACCTCCTCTGGCCGTAATAACGGCCTAGATACGCCTCGGCATTGAGTCAAACAGAGCTTGGATGGCGTGTACAGGTACAGCTGCCCATGCAGCTTCAACACGATACCACAGTTCATCAAGAGTAGTGACTGGCGTATTGTGACGAGCCAGTTGCTCGGCCACCATTGACCAGACGTTTTCAATTGGTGAGCGATCCGGAGAATGTGCTGGCCAGGGCAGCAGTCGAACATTTTCGGTGTCCAGAAAGGCCCGTACAGGACCTGCAACATGCGGTCGTGCATTATCTGCTGAAATGTAGGTTTTCACAGGGATCGAATGAAGGGTAGAGCCACGGGTCGTAACGCATCTGAAATGTAACGTTCACTGTTCAAAGTGCCGTCAGTGCGAACGACAGGTGACCGAGACGTGTAACCAATGGCACCCCATACCATCACACCGGGTGATACGCCAGTATGGCGATGACGAATACACGTTTCCAATGTGCGTTCACCGCGATGTCGCCAAACACGGATGGGACCATCATGATGCTGTAAACAGAACCTGGATTCATCCGAAAAAATGACGTTTTGCCATTCGTGCAGCCAGGTTCGTCGTTGAGTACACCATTGCAGGCGCTCCTGTCTGTGATGCAGCGTTAAGCGTAGCCGCAGCCATGGTCTCTGCGCTGGTAGTCCATGCTGCTTCAAACGTCGTCGAACTGTTCGTGCATATGCTTGTTGTCTTGCAAACGTCCGCATCTGTTGCCTCAGGATCGAGACGTGGCTGCACGATCCGTTACAGCCGTGTGGATAAGATGCCTGTCATCTCGACTGCTAGTGATACGAGGCCATTGGGATCCAGCATGGCGTTCCGTATTACCATCCTGAACCCACCGATTCCATATTCTGCTAACAGTCATTGGATCTCGACCAACGCGAGCAGCAATGTCGCAATACGATAAACTGGAATCGCGATAGGCTACAATGCGACCTATATCAAATTCGGAAGCGTGATGGTACGCATTTCTCCTCCTTACACGAGGCATCACAACAACGTTTCACTAGGCAACGTCGGTCAACTGCTGTTTGTGTATGAGAAATCGGTTGGAAACTTTCCTCGTGTCAGCACGTTGTAGGTGTCGCCACTGGAGCCAACCTTGTGTGATATCACAGCATCTTCTTCCTGTCGGTTAAATTTCGCGTCTGTAGCACGTCATCTTCGTGGTGTAGCAATTTTATTGGCCAGTAGTGTAGAAGGCGGCAGTATCGCTTAGACAAGGTGTAAAAGGGCAGTGCGTTCCCGGAGCTGTCACTTGTACTCAGGTGAAAGGGATTACGACATGGTTATGGCCACACTACGAGAATTAACATACATAGAACACGCTGTTGTAGTTGGAGCTATACGCATGGGACATTTCATTTGGGAAATCGTTAGGGAATTCAATATTCAAGAGCGTGCTGAGAATACAAAATTTCAGATATTACCTCTCACCACGGTCATGAGGCCTTTGTGTAGAATTTTCAGAGCTAACAAACAACAGACACTACGTGAAATAACCGCAGAAATCAATGTGGGGTGTGACGTACGTCGAACGTGTCCTTTAGGACAGTGCAGCGAAATTTGGCGTTGATGGACTATGGCAGCAGACGACGCGAATGGCTTTGCTAAGAGCACGGTATCGCCTGCAGCCCCTCTCCTGGACTCGTGACCATAGCGGTTGGACTCTAGACGACTGGAAAACCGTGGCCTTGTTAGATGAGTCCTGATTTCAGTGTGTAAGAGCTGGTGGTAGGGTTCGAATGCGGTGCAGACACCACAAAGCCATAACTACATACAAAAAGTTAATGTTTTTCTTTAGTTGCAATGGTATCACACAAATCAATAGAAAAACCACACACATATTAGGAACACAAACCTAGAAAACCATAAAAGCATGTCATGCAACACTTAGAGAATATGAAAAAATGACATGTATACCTATGAACCCCAGAACACCAACGCTCCATGGACACCCTAAGACACATAAACAATTTGTTCCTATTCGTCCTTTTGTAGTCAATGTTAATAGTCCCTCATGTTGCATAATCAAGAAATTAAACAACCTTCTTAATAAATTTTACACATACAACAAAAATATACAATAAGGAATTCTAAAACATTAGCTAAAAAATCAAAGACATAAACGTACCACAAAATATAAGATTTGTATCTTTCGAAATTTATAACCTGTACACGAACATCCCAATCCAGGAAACAATAGATATCATAGAACAAAACCTACTCAAATACAGAAAAATCTCAGTACATGGCACTACAGAAATTTTACAACTAACAAAACTTGTCTTACACCAAAATTACTTCGAGTTTGATAATAAAATACATTCACAAAAAGATGGAGTTGCAATAGGGTGCACCATTACTGGAAACATAGCTAACATAATTCCTAACAGCTTGGAAGAAAAAAATTTTTAAACGAAAAACACAACTAATCAAAAAATCATATACTATTACTGATACTTAGACGACACTTTAATGCTTAAAGAAGGTAATCTTACTGACATAGACGAAATACATAAAGACGAAGTACATAAAGGACTGAATTAATTACACCTCAGAATGAAATTTACCACAAAGCACGAAACCAACAAAACAATTTCCTTTCTCGATCTAACTATTAAGAACATTAACAATAAACATTGCTTCAAAATTTACAGAAAGCATACTACAACACAGTGTAATCAGTGCACGCTGATGTCATCCAAAAGCCCACGAAATCGCATTCTTCCACACATTGCTGGACAAATTAATAAATTTACGACCGGAGGACGAAGCAATTCAGAAAGAAATAAAAATCTTAGAATACATAGTCCAGCAAAACGATTACGGCCCCCAAATTGTAACATATTTAATCACAGCTTATCTAGGAAACATCTCGAACAAAAGCAACAAATTATTCTACAAATCCGGCATCGTATTTGCTTTTTAAAACACACACAGCCTCAAAAACAAAATTCACGAAGGCAGCTCGAAAATTCCCATAGACAACAACCTCTGCGTTTACAAAATTTCGTGTAACACCTGCGACAAATTCTACATAGAATAAACTCGTAGAAACTTCAAAATTACATATAAAGAGCACACCAGAGAAAATGAAAACAACCCATCGAAATTTTTTCAATATTTACAAACAGACGTAAAACCTTTAAACGAAGCACTAGAAATCCTCCTAATTACACAGAAAGGAACATTCATGAACATCCTCGAGAAAACAGAGATATATTAGCATGCATACAGCAACCTGACAAACTTACTGAACGGACAAATCGGCCTAAAGCACAAAAAGTACACAGAAAACTTTATTCACTTTATAAATCACGAAAACTGGTAAAGTAATAAATCAGAGACGCTAAATAACAAATATCCATAGTAATTGCTATAGCAACATGAAGAGTATAAAGCAGATAGATAACATCAACATAAATCATAGACAATAACAAAATTATTACGAAAAAATTAAAAATGTAAAATAAAAATCTCAAATAAAACTAAAGCCAACTCTAGTCAAAATCATAATCAGAACCAAACCTATAAAAATAATAAAAAACAACATCACTTCTTTATAATGGTAGCTGTGCAAGCATGAAATATCGCTGATCCTCTGTCATCCAAGCTGTCAAAAAAGTAGCATACATGGAAACCAAGTAAAATCCGATATACATCTTCAGTGTACACCTAGCAGAAAGTAACAGTTCTAAAAAAGACAGGACATGAACAGCGACGACGTTACGTGTAAGGTAGAAACACCTAATGATCTATTACAAGTTTTCAGATCATAGTTACAAAATCATTATATTAAGACCATCGCTTACTTATGTATTTACAGAGCACCAGATGATGGCAATATGCCGAAATGGACTCAGTGTGAATGATATAAAACATAAACAATTTACATAGCAGTGTAGCTGGATATTATTCATAATAATCATGTCATTAAAAGACATATTTTGCACTGGGGGTTCCAAAGAACAAAAGTTATGGAAATGATTATGTTTGAATGCTTGGAAACCATTTGCAGCCATTCAACGACGGAATTGTTATGTATGACAATGCTCCATGTCAGCGGGGAACAGTTATTCGCAGTTGGTTTTGAAGAACATTCTGGGCGATTCTAGGTAATGGTTTGGCCACCCAGGGCGTCCGACATGAATTCCATCGATCATTTATGGCATATAATCGAGAGGTCAGTTCGTGCACAAATTCATGCAGCGGAAACAGTTTCGCAATTATGGATGGCTACAGAGGAAGCATGGCTGAATATTTCTGCAACGGACTTCCATCAGTTTGTTGAGTCCATACCACGTCGAGATGTTTTGTTACGCCTGGCACAAGGAGGTCCGACATGATATTGGGCTGTAACCCATGACTTTAGTCACCTCAATGTAACATTAATTTTATTATTTTTGAAAAACTTGATTATTTCTCATATAATTATTTCAAAATATACTCAATTTGATTTACATTTGAAAATATAAACATTAAAATTGTTAATTATAAACATTTGAACCATTTTCAGAAGTAAGATAATTTATAATTGACTCACTTGTTATGTAAAAGAAATAGCTTTGATACATGTACAACATTTCATCTTCTTGGCAGATTAACTGCCGAATCAGCAGTGAGAGGTGGCTGTTGCATGGAGTTGTCGGAAAGTTGTCCTGTGCGTGTCATGTCGTATTACGAGTTCCAGAAATATCCGAATGCTGAAATCGCGGAGCCGCATAATGAAGAGAATTAAATGCTGTGTGTGAAAGGTAAAGTGCCTGTAACACGTTATTTATTTAGATATTTTGAACCGAAATTTGAATATCCTCCTGCAAGCAGGAGTATTAGGCCGGTGCATAAATCCATAGCGTTTTTCCATAATTTCACGCAATTGGTACCCATACCGGAGACGCCAGTCAGCAGCGACATATTCTCCTTCACAGTTTACAACAGTCTGGCAACGCTGGGGTAACTTTTAGATTCCGCGACTATAGGAATCATACGATTTTGAGGCGATGTTCGGACTGCAGCTTTATCCGGAAGTTCCTTGAAGGTCGTTCGTTAGAGAGCAGGAAAATCTGAGGGCTCAGTGTGAGGTGAATAAGGTAGATGCGGAATGACTTCCCAGCGCAATTCCTGGTCGGCCGCGGTGGCCGAGCGGTTCTAGGCGCTTCAGTCCGGAACCGCGAGACTGCTACGGTCGCAGGTTCCAATCCTGCCTCGGGCATGGACGTGTGTGATGTCCTTAGGTTAGTTAGGTTTAAGTAGTTCTAAGTTCTAGGAGACTGATGACCTCAGATGTTAAGTCCCATAGTGGTCAGAGCCATTTGAAACATTTTTTTGAACCCAATTCCTGTGTAGTGTTTTCTCTCAGTCTAGCAGAACTCTGGCGGTCATTATCGTGGAGTAGCACCACTCCTCACAACCTTCCTAGTCGTTGTTCTCGGATTGCGTCTGCAAGACGTCTCACTAGTTGACAACGAATGTCAGCAGTGATGGTTACATCTTGGGGAAGCAACTCGTAGTACACCACACCGCCGCTGTTCCACTAGATACGGGGAGTTGCTGCTTTGTTTCGGCTCAACCATCCCTTTTTTTCCTTACGTTAGCCTTAAGACACCGTTTCTCGCCACCAGCAACGATACAGGATGGGAACAGTTGACGTTGTTACGTGGCAATTGATGACGCCAAACATAGATGGACACATGGCCACCCACGGATTTTTTTGATTTTGGCTTTGAGCATACGGTACGCATACACCATATTTCTGAGCCTTAACCATTGCATGCAAATGTTTCACGATGGTGGAATGATCGCAGTTCATCTTATTTGCCAATTTTGGTGTGGATCACTGTGCATTCATGCGTTTAAAGGATCCCCATCACACCCAGAGAGTCTTGCTGAAAGTAGAGTGTGACTAATGCGAAGACGATCCTGCATAAATCGAGAAAAACATTGTCTTGCCGTTTTCTGTCCGGTGGCATTATCCCATTCACGGCGCAAATGTGTCTGCCTACTTCCACTACTTTCACGCTTCTATTGAACTCAAACAGAAGGAAGTACTGGATGTGTTCCCATTTCTCCACTTGGCACTCGATTTTATAGCGTCCACAGCTCCGCTCACTATCTGCAAACGACAATATTTTGAACTCAGACAGAAACAGCGAACTGTAACAAAATGACAATCGATAAATAAACCGACAGTAACGGAAATACCAACATGCAAAACAAAAACAATACGAACTTATGCACCAGCCCAGTACGCCTCTAGTGATTAAGCCATCAAAGACGTCGTAATACATCGAGTGATGACAATAAGTAATGAAAATCAGTACATTAATTTTATCGCACCGTTTATTTCATGAATAATTCGACCTCTACTAGTTTTTGTTCCCAGTGGCAGAACATGGGACACAGACAGATGAAAAGAAATAATTTGTGAGGTTTGTAATAAAAATTAAGTACGTGTGATACGCGTAAAGAGATATAAGGCTCCCTTTACAACTGTTACCCCCCATCACTTCCCTCAAATACCAAATTGGCGACTCCTTGATGCCTCAGAAAGTGTAAGATCAAATGATCTGTTCTTCTAGCCAAGTTGTGTCTCAAATAACATTCCTCCCCAATTCGATTCACTACCTCCTCATGCGATCCACGCATCTACACTTCAGGATTCATCTGCAGCACCACATTTCCAAAATTTATATTCTCTTCTTTTCTGAACTACCTATCGCCCACGTTTCACTTCCATATATGGCTACTCTCCACAGAAAATTTTAAGAATGGTAGAGCATTTGCAAGTGAAAGGCAAAGGTCCTGAGCTCGAGTCTCGGTCCGGTACACAGTTTTAATCTGCCAGAAAGTTTCATAATTAATTTTGCTGTACAAATAGCGAAACTCATCTACTTATTTTAGTGTTTCGTTTTTTAATTATTAATATGTTGCATAGTATTTATTTCTCAACATAGTCACCCTAGTGACGAATACATTCTCCCAACACGAGATTAGTTCGTTGATACCGTCACTGTAAGATGTTCGACTTTGTTGACGGAGCGACAGCCTCGCCTCTGCTTGCACCGCTTCATCAATCTCAAAGTCAGGTCATCGAAAGTGGTTTCTTGAGTTTTCGAAACAGATGATTATTAGTTGGGGCCAAATCAGGATTACACGGACCCAAGGTGCGGATTGTTGCAGATGTTGCAGGGCTCATGTGTCGTCTGGCACTGCCATGCTGACGGAGAAGGAGCAGCATGTGTGGACGAACTCTTCGAATTGGAGAGTCCACTACAACTCGCACACCGATATAGTTAGGTTTCACACTGAAATGGTGCACGCTACAATTCAGAGCTCTCTAGCGGCAGAGGGCTGAAAATACACTACTGGTCATTAAAATTGCTAAACCAAGAAACATAGAAGAAATGCAGATGACAAACGGGTATTCATTGCACAAATATATTATACTAGAACTGACATGTGATTACATTTTCATGCAATTTGGGTGCATAGATCGTGAGAAACCAGTACCCAGAACAACCACGTCTGGCCCTAATAACGGCCTTGATAAGCCTGCGCATTCAGTCAATCAGAGCTTGGATGGCGTGTACAGGTACAGCTGTCCAGGCAGCTTCAACACGATACCACAGTTCATCGAGAGTAGTGACTGGCGTATTGTGACGAGCCAGTTGCTCGGCCACCATTGGCCAGACGTTTTCAATTGGTGAGAGATATAGAGAATCTGCTGGCCAGGGCAGCAGTCGAACATTTTCTGTATCCAGAAAGGCCCGTAAAGGACCTGCAACATGCGGTCGTGCATTATCCTGCTGAAATGTAGGCTTTCGCAGGGATGGAATGTAGAGCCACGGATCGTAATACATCTGAAATGTAACGTCC
Organism: Schistocerca piceifrons; assembly: GCF_021461385.2. Classification (NCBI taxonomy): domain Eukaryota; kingdom Metazoa; phylum Arthropoda; class Insecta; order Orthoptera; family Acrididae; genus Schistocerca; species Schistocerca piceifrons. The sequence continues at coordinate 320,881,847 of NC_060145.1, read as the reverse complement.
ACCGTTCAAAGTGCCGTCAATGCGAACAAGAGGTGACCGAGGCGTGTAACCAATGGCACCCCATTCCATCACGCCGGGTAATACGCCAGTGTGGCGATGACGAATACACGTTTCCAATGTGCGTTCACCGCGATGTCGCCAAACACGGATGCGACCATCATGATGCTGTAAAAAGAACCTGGATTTATCCGAAAAAATGACGTTTTGCCATTTGTGCACCGAGGTTCGTCGTTGAGTACACCATCGTAGGCGCTCCTATCTGTGATGCAGCGTCAAGGGTAAACGCAGCCATGATCTTCGAGTTGATAGTCCATGCTGCTTCAAACGTCGTCGAACTGTTCGTGCAGATGGTTGTTGTCTTGCAAACGTCTCCATCTGTTGACTCAGGGATCGAGACGTGACTGTACGATCCGTTACAGCCATGTGGATAAGATGCCTGTCATCTCAACTGCTGGTGATACAAGGCCATTGGGATCCAGCACTGCGTTCCGTATTATACTCCAGAACCCACCGATTCCATATTCTGCTAATAGTCTCTGGATCTCGACCAACGCGAGCAGCAATGTCGCGATACGATAAACCGCAATCGCGATAGGCTACAATCCGACCCTTATCAAAGTCGGAAACGTGATGGTACGCATTTCTCTTCCTTACACGAGGCATCACTACAACGTTTCACCAGGTAACCCCGGTCAACTGCTGTTTGTGTATGAGAAATCGTCTGGTAACTTTCCTCATGTCAGCACGTTGTAGGTGTCTCCACCGGAGCCAACCTTGTTGAATTCTCTGAAAAGCTAATCATTTGCATATCACAGCATCTTCTTCCTGTCGGTTAAATTTCGCGTCTGTAGCGTGTCATTTTCGTGGTGTAGAAATTTTAATGGCCAGTAGTGTATGTAGACATGAAGAATACAAATGTAGAATGTTAATGAGGTTTTTTTTAAAAAAACGGCTTTAAGAGTTACCTCATAAAATATTTTGAAGCATTACGTTTCAGCACACCTTCATGATCCTCTCAGCATCGCCTTATTTAACTCGGCTTCATTCACTTACCGTTCGTTTAAAGAAGTTGAAAAAATCGGCCAACTGATCTTGGCTTCTATATTTATAAAAATATCTTCTTCAGAAGGAGTGGGGCCTTGTTACATCATATGGTAGTAAATTACGTTAGCTGGAGCATATATTGTCATATAGAAGATTCACATAATAACCAGAAACATCACAGGCCATGGCTTACGAACAGCCAGATTACATTCAAAGTACGCCAGAATAGATGCACAAATGTATTTGCCCACTGGTAAAGTTTCTTATCTACATAAAAATATGAGGAATCCAAAGAATAAAATACTTGCATGACTTATGTATTCATCATGCCAGAGACAAAGGCCTACTGTTTACTTTTGTCGATGTTTACCTTACAACCTCCTTTCAAGACGCTATGCATTCCGTTCAACTGTGTTCTAAATCCTTCGCTGCCTCTGACAGAATAACAGTTTCACTGGCAAACCTCAAGTTTTTTATTCCATCTTTTTTACTGATTGCTCAAGTTACAGATTGAATAACACTAGGGTGGGCTACAACCCTGTCTCACTCCCTACACAACACTTTCATGTACTTCGGCTCTTACGACTGCATCCCGTTTTCTGTACAAGGTGTACATAACTTTTAACTCTCTGTATTTTAACTCTAATGTCTTCAGAATTTCAAAGAGTGTAGTGCAGTCAACACACTAAAGAGCTCTCTATAATTCTACAAATGCCACAAACGCAGGTTTGACTTCCATTAACCTATCTTCTAATCTAAATCCTAAGGGCAGTATTGTTCCAACATATCTCCAGAAGCCACATTGCTCTTCCCCGAGGTCGGCTTCTAACAGTTTTTCCATTCTTCTGCAAATAACCCCTGCCAGTATTTAACAACCATGATTTATTAAACTGATTGTTTGGTGGTGATTATACCATCAGCACCTGCTTTTTTTGAATTGGAATTGTTACATTCTGTCTGAAAATACGTAATAATTTTGTTTTGCTTGCAAGTATATTTTTGCATTCTTGGTAACGTATTAAATCCAAGCGCCACAGTTTTGGCTGCTCTGTTTTCTTCAATACTATGGCGTTAGTTTTTCGTAGTGTCCAGGTCTGTGGATATGAACTGTAAACAAAAAAATATGCAAATTCATTTTCTCTTGATAGTTGAAATTTTATAACTACCTTTTATGCTTTTTTTTAAGCCGTGCAGTCTGGGCGTCTTCTCACGGTTCACGTGGCTCCCCCCCCCCCCCCCCCCCCGCCCCTCCTAACCGTCGGAGGTTCGAGTCCTCCCTCGGGCATGGGTGTGTGTTGTGTCGTCCTTAGCGTAAGCTAGTTTAATTAGTGTATAATCCTAGGGATCGATGACCTCATCAGTTTATTTATCAGTTTGGTCCCATAGCCCAGCCAAGTTTTTATTTTTTATTTTCATTTTTCTTTTTTTTGGTGGATTTAGTGTCCCGTAAACCCTCTGAAGTTCTTCACAAAATCACAGTTACTTGTAAGCACTTCCCGTAACGTTTCTTTAGCTTTGTCAGCCTATCTACAATGACATTTTCTGCGAGAGAATTTGAATCGATTGATAATGGCGGCCTTGAGTTCTTCGTCAACTGTAAACCAATGTCTACCAAACTGCTGACTCAACTGCAAGAAGACGAAATGATTGCAGGGGGGTGAGCTGTGTCCAGTAAGGTGGGCGGTCGAAAATGCTCCTCTGCTGGATGATATTTGCTCTTTGTGTTATACTGTAAGCGCTTTAGTTACCTGCCTTAAACAGCTTGGCGACGACGGAGCTTATCCGCGACAGTCTTGCTTAGTTGGGGTAATGGGTACAACTGCAGATATTTCTACTGGTGACTGAAGACAATGTACTGAACAACATTACATCAGTATTTACATCATTTTCAGACAAATAGTTAGAATTACTACAATTAGTATGTTTGTATGATGGGTAGTACCTCCACGTGGGAAGGGCAAGCCATTAATGCTTCTTTTTTTCTGCTGAGCTGCGGGTCAGGTATTGAAGTGTGGACGCCTGGACACAACGTGGTAGTCTGCATTGACGGGGCTAGTACATTTAGTGGTACAGCTACGATCATGTAGAAAACATCAGGTAGTAAATTATGTGACAAGTTTGCAGGAACATTTTTGACGCAGAGGAAAACAATAAACATTGATAGGTGGATATATTAAGGTATCACGTATACAAATATCTGCAATTATATCCGTTACATACAATATAGTCGATCGTGTCGCATTTTGTGGTCCACTCGTCCCACGATGTCATGTCTTGAAACTGGGCAACCATTCCGCCATTCATCATCCGCATTTGAGCGGACAATTCTGAATTACAGACATCGACGTCTAATATTTATTTAATAGCTTACTAGAACGCATACTTGAAACTTTGCATAAATGAGCGTGAGATAAGTTTCTCTAAACACTCTGAATGTAAGCACCAGCAATGCAGGTGCAATGAATCAGACAGTGACTAGAGCACTGTATGGAGTTGCCTTATGCCAGACACTGTGTTCCAATAGCAAGCAACTAGAATATGGAGAAACTAGCCTAGGCGATGTAACAAGCGGGAAATGCTGCGTGCCGACCAGCTTCACGCAGAGTGTCACTAATGCAGATATTTCTTGCACCTCCTTGCGGTAGGGGTATCAACCCTAGACCACTGTAACTTGATATTTGATTGTATCGCGTAGTGGACGTACGATATCCCTCCCCATTTCGTCTGTCCACAGAGTCTGAAGTGACCAGGGCTACGCCGGGGAATTGTAGGGGTGTGGGGAGGATGACGAATGATCCTGCCAATGGGTCAAGAGGCATATTGTAAGTAGGCTGTTTAGGTTTTTTATGTTGGTAACACCATGTAGCGCTCTATATGAAAATCACTGGCTGTGCTGCGTGCAGTCTGTGGCTGGTTTGCATTGTTGTTGGCTATTGTAGTGTTGGGCAGTTGGCTGTTAACAGCGCGTAGCGTGGCGCAGTTGGAGGTGAGCCGCCAGCAGTGGTGGATGTGGGGAGAGAAATGGCGGAGTTTTGAGAGCGGATGATTTGGACGTGTGTCCATCTGAGACAGTACATTTGTAAGACTGGATGTCATGAACTGCTATATATTTTATGACTTTTGAACACTATTAAGATAAATACATTGTTTGTTCTCTATCAAAATTTTTCATTTGCTAACTATGCCTATCAGTGGTTAGTGCCTTCAGTAGTTTGAATCTTTTATTTAGCTGGCAGTAGTGGCTCGCTGTATTGCAGTAGTTTGAGTAACGAAGATTTTTGTGAGGTAAGTGATTTGTGAAAGGTATAGGTTAATGTTAGTCAGGGCCATTATTTTGTAGGGATTATTGAAAGTCAGATTGTGTTGCGCTAAAGAATATTGTGTGTCAGTTTAGTGTTGATCAGAATAAGTAAAGAGAGTAATGTCTGAGTACGTTCAGTTTTGCTCAGCTGTTTGAAAATCAAATAATGTAAGAGGTTTATCAGCACGGTAATTCATTAAGTTTTTCTAAGGGGACGTTTCAGTATGAGGCACATCGGTATCAGGAGAGCTGGGGTGACGAGGTGACCACGCTACTGAGTCCTCGACATCAAGAAGGGGCGTTACTTCGTCTGCTCTGCTGTGAGGGGAAATGCATCTGACTCTGTCTCAAGAGTACCTGGAGTGGAGCAGGGTGACACCTTCATTGGCATCCATGTATGAGATGCGATCTCTATGCTACACAACAGACGTGTGTTGTATCTATGAATTGGAGGAGCTGAGAGTGGTCAATATCGCATACATCAGCCGACTTGGAGAGGGCAAGCACCTGCTGGTGGTTCAGGTGGCCTTGTGTTGGTGCTCATGTTGAGACGACAGGTGTTAGGTGTCACAGCCACAGCTCACCCTCATGTCGACCCAGCCGCTCTCCCCAGCTGCCAAGTCAGAACAATTGCCTCCACATTTCGCCAACAATGACGTTTTGGGTCCACTCAAAATTACGAGCTTAAACCTGAGAACCAGCGCAATAATACTGTTTAGGATGGGGTCTCTAGGCTTCTTGTGATGTACCTGGAAGATCAAAGCATTCTGAGGTCTGTGCACTTGCAGTATTTCAGCAGGCTACTATCACTGACTTGGGTGTACCAGGATGTAGCTAGGAACCTTGTAACCTCCACACAAAATTCATTCACATTTAGTGTAACCTCAAAACAGAAAAATTCCTAAACTTCTCAACATTAAAAATTGTAATTATGTCGTTCATATTCTGTGTAACGTCCCAACAAAAAATAAATTCAGTAACCTGGTAATAATACAATGTAACTAACCTCTCAATTAAATTGTCGCTCACTTATAACTTTTCAATAATTGACTGTGAATTTAACCTGGTAAATTTTGGACGTCAGCAGTGCTGCGTCATGGCCCTGAAAGATCGTTCTGAATAAAAAAAGAAAAATTCTTACCTCAATGAAGTCGCCGGATAACGCATATATATCTGCTCTTACAATAAATTTTTCTGGCACAGCCCTGTGCAATGCTGGCCGATAGCTTTGTCATTTATGAAAGGAAACAACTGATTTTTTCTTTTGCAATAATCGGGATGATCATGGATTGGAGAAATCAGTAAATTCTTTAAATGGAAATGAATGGTTGTTAAAAGTTACTTTTTATGAGAAAGATTATTATTAGGAGATTTTTAGAACATTTACATGGGACTTGAGATAACAATAGTACATATGCGCGACGCTGCTTTTTTACCTTATACAATAATGCTCAGGCTCCGGCATCGCTGCACCACGACCGACCCAACCAACACGATACACCAGACCAGACCAGACTACTCGCTAGCAACAACTTACTGCTACAGCTACACAGTTCCTACTGCAGTCAACACTGCTCTCTGGTCTGCGATTCTCTTATACCTTACATATCGCAGGCAGTGCGTGAGCAATACATCGAAATTACATCTGCTCGGACCTCTTATAACCTGGTCAATGCATCCTCATGTGGTGTCATTAGAAGAATATTTTTCCTTTGATACTTGAACATTCTGATCAAACATTTCACCTCTGAGTTTTATGCTGGGTGAAAGGGAGGAGGTGTGAGGTGCAGTATTCTATTACTTTTAGTTATGATATGTATGCTGAATTATAGTCAATCCAAGTCTAATATTGTGCAGTATTTTGAATGCCCTACTGATAGTTAATGAGTTGTAGGTGTCGTTGTGGCAGGCTTCTGCATCACGAAGCACATGAAAACAGGGTAGTCCCTCGTATTGGCTCAGAGAAATAGACTCGTGTACGGTAGCAAGGAACCCCATGAGTCCTTACTGGCTGAATGATTGATGGAAGAACTTCAGTGTCACTGCTGGGAGTTGTTGGTTGGTTACGGCCACAGTGGATGGTCTGGTCCTTCATGATTCTCTATAAGTGTTGAGAAATATTGTTTTATTAGAAGATTCGAGTAGCGGAGGCCACGTTTTATAGCCACTTATGTGGTGGCTGTAGCCAGTCGTTCGTTAATTATACGAGTGTAAGTGAATCACTTCGCAAATCAGCTGTGTTTGGCACAGCCCATACCGGAGTGCAGCGGTAGATATGAGCAATAGTGTCGATCATTATCATTATTCATTAGTGTCACTATTGCAGGTTTTGAAATACCGCGTGTGTAAACTCAACAGGGCTGAGTGAAAAAGTACAGAACATAATAAATCGTATTCCTTTTCAGACAAATTTGAAGTGATCTTTACTGAATGGTAGTACCAGAATTTCATATGACAGTATCTTTACTAAATGGTAGTACCAGAATTTCCTATGGCAGTATCAAGACTCCACGACTAAGCATCATTTTCTGAACCGAGAGGGACACATCTTTACAAGACACAAAGTGGGAGATATTTAGAAATACGGCGAGGTGAACTGAACGTAGTTCACTTCCATCGGCAACCCACGCATGTACGGCTAATCTTTTACAACCAGATGCCAGGGCAAGACACGCCAGAGAGCCGAAGGTGTTGCATGTCGCATCCCTTGCAGAGATAACGATTTTAAGTGACTGTGACAGTGAAAGTTCATTTTCAGAGTGAACGTTAAACTTGCAATAACAGTAACTTTAATCCACAGAGCAGTAGCTTTGATAGATCGAACAGCGGTTTTTAATAATTTCAGTAAAGAGCACACGTTGTCTGAACAGCAGAATTTTGTATTGCAAACTGTGAAAACGAGTTTAACAATTTTTTTGTGGACTAAAATTTGTCACAGTTTGTAATAGTGTAGGTTGCATAAAGATCCGCAGTGCGAGCGGAATGCAATAGATTTTTATGTGGGGTGCGATATGAAAGACCGACATAAAAAAAGAAGACTTGGAGATTTTATGTACGGTGGAGAGCGCGGCACGATGAGGCGCAAGGCAGCGGGGGGAAACCGCCGAATGAGGGCGCGGTCACGGCATGCAGAGGCAGATAGCAGGCGTCGTCCGTGGCAGACAGCCTTCGAGCCACACGACACAGCAGGGATGTCGCTAAAGGCGATAGTCGAAACACGAGCTGGAGGACAAAGGACTCATGCAGCCCGTAGACAACAGACAGCCAAACGTCGTAAAATTCAGTATGCTTGTCTCATCTCATTTTTCCTAACAGCTCTGCAGGGTAGGGTGGCACAAGGCCACGGTACAGAACAGTGCAGAGCAGTGCGCACCCTTAGCATTGATCGGTACGCATCAGTAGGTTAGCAAGTAGTGAATAGCTTTAGTTATAAATATCATTAACATTTGAACAATGATTGACAATAAGAAAGTCGTGGTTGGAAGGAAAAGGGAAGTTCGTTATTTTTCTCATGGAGAAAAGGAAGGTGACGAAATTATGTCAGATTCACGACGACGAAGTGTCAGAATCACATGACGTCCTTGCTAGACATTCAGATGTTACAGAATGCACTGCTCGGGTACACACTGCACAAGTACAAGGGCTACGTTTTCTTTTTCAACCCCCGATCGGTGCCGAAATTAAAACTACAGAGATAATCCGAAGAAGCTTTGTGCGGATATGTTGCACTGTGTGTTTGATATGACCGTCGATCGCAGTACGTCGCACTTTTCAGTTATGAGCGCATTGTGAGCGCGTAAAGGCCTCTAGAGCAATAGAGTCTCCCGCACAGCATGAACTGCGTGCTATGATTTGATTTATTCACGCCAAGGGGCTCCAATTGATTTCATACAGCCCACATAACGTAACTGTCATGCGCGACGGCAAAATCCTTCTTAATGAAATTTTCAGCCGCAAACGGAAGCCACAACAGAAAAACTTCGATTGGAAGTGCTTTGTCACGGTGCATACAGATCGGATTTGGCTCCCTTTCATTTCCGTCTCTTCGCTCACATGGTCAACCGCTTGCTGTCTATGACGACAGCGTTTTGCACAGACACCGAGCTGCAGATAAGATTACGGAGTTAACGCAAAACTTCTATGTCTCACCCCCCCCCGCCCCCCTCCAGTCAGAGGTTCGAGTCCTCCCTCGGGCATACGTGTGTTTGTTGTCCTTAGCGTAAGTTAGTTTAAGTTAGATTAAGTAGTGTGTGAGCCTAGGGACCAATGACGTCAGCAGTTTGGTCCCATAGGAACTTACCACGAATTTCCAATTTACAATACTTCTATGACGAGGGTATTGGAAAGTTTGCATCTCGCTACGACAAATGTCTACGGCGGAGTGGCAAGTATGAACAGAAGTAACTGTAAGGTATAGCTAAGCGTCGCACAAAGACATCTTTTATTTTTGCTGTGGTTTACATTTTGTCACCGATCGGAGATTGGAGAAAAAAAAAATTATCGTCAGACATTGCTCCTGTCCACGATGATGCTGAATTGTCTAGAGAAAGTACGATAGTAAATCATAACAATTAGGTAATGAGGTTTCCCAGGAAATTAAGTCAAAAAATGGATAATCAAGTAAAAGAAGAAATAGAATTTGAAAAAAAGTAGGTCATCGAACAACAGCAGTTGAAAAGTCTATTGACGAAAAACTCATTCAAGCATTTGAAAACACTAAAAAAAACTTGTTTGAATAAAAAATGAGATCATCTTAGAAACCTAAGTCCTATTTAAGGAGTCTGAAGACAGGCGAAACTTAGTAATTGAGGCTTTAACGGGAGACGTATCTAAGAGTAAAGAAATAACTGAAGCAAATGAGGCCTAAGTGAGTGTCATAGAAGTTAAAGATGTTAAGTTAATTACAGTTAGTGATATTCAGTTAATAAAAAAGCAGAAGTCAACTTCTGTCAACGACGGGCCGCACCTGAGTGAGGCCACGGATGTGAGCAATGTGTTGATCATTATCATTATTCACGAGTACGAGGTGCTGCATGTTTTGTAGCACCTGTTTGTAAACTTAACAGGGCTGTGTAAGAACATACAGAACGTAATAAATGGCCTCCCTTTTGACACAAAGTTTAATTAGCCTTTTCTGAAAAACAGAAGCAGTATTTCCTACGATTCTCACAGTTACGGCAGCATGTCGTCAAGAATACACGATCAAATCTCAACTACCGCAGCGAGAGGGACACATGTGTAGAAGAAGCAAGATAGGAGAAATTTAGGAACACCATGAGATAGGCCTGATGTAGTTTATCTCAAACGACAACTCTCGCGTTTCCAGCATGTCACTGTAATAAGCTGAATATGTGCTACAGTGATTGCTGAAGCCAGATGAGGAGAACTGCGGGCCATTATCGAAAACTACTGACTGCGGAGTGCCCTGCTCGACTAATATGGTCGATAAGCCCTGGATCGTTGTGGCTTTTGTTGTTGATTGCATCTGGGGCACATTTGAGAAATATGAGTGTCCTTCCTCACTTATAAGCCATATGCCGCCCTTGAATGGTGCAGTGAAATCAATATACACCTAATCTCATGGGTATTCAGACTCGTGCCGTGAAGGTTCAAATAGTTCAAATGGCTCTAAGCACTATGGGACTTAACATCTGAGGACATCAGTCCCCTAAACTTAGAACTACTTAAACCTAACTAACCTAAGGACATCACACACATCCACGCCCGTGGCAGGATTCGAACCTGCGAAAATAGCAGCCGCGTAGTTCCGGACGGAAGCTCTTAGAACTGCTCTGCCACTGCGGCCGGCAGCCGTGAAGGAACACTCTGGGATGTAACAGCCTGATTTTGCGACTTCTCCTTCCGGTCGGTATGATCCATTTCAGTGTCGATTTTGGGCCGATAGCCGGCCGCGGTGGACGAGGGGTTCTAGGCGCTCCAGTCCGGAACCACACTGCTGCTACGGTCGCAGGTTCGAATCCTGCCTCGGGCATGGATGTGTGTGATGTCCTTAGGTTTAAGTAATTCTAGGTCTAGGGGACTGATGACCTCAGATGTTGAGTCCGATGGTGCTCAGAGCCATTTGAACCATTTGGGCCGATAAACATGACGTCAGGCCATTGTCTTCATTCGATACGTGGCCAAGAGTGCCTGATGCAGCATCTGGTGGATCCAGTTCCGATCTAAGGGTCAATTAAGATCTGGCATTTCGACTTGTCGACACCCAGCTCTCCGTCTGCCCATTACGAATCGACGACGAAAGCCTCTAATGTAGTGGTACCCTGAGCTGTGGCCTCGGGTACTATACGGGTTGGAATAGCAACTAATGCAAAGTCTTATACGCATTGTCGTCGAGTGCGTAGCCTTCCTGTGTAGCAGACTCCTTATCTTGGCCTGCGGGCAGACGAGACAGGGCATCAGTGTTCGCATGTTGTGCACAGGGGCTTACAATGACCATGGTATTGGTAACCGCTCAAAAACAACGTCCGCTCTTAAGTCGCTGTGCCGTTTTCTCCAGAAGCCTCGAACAGGGGCCAAACAATAATATCGGCAGGTTATGTCAGCTGTTGGGAGTAATTTGGCATCGTACATGAAAATTTGTGACATCATAGATCATTGCCAGAGCTTCTTCTTGCACCTGTCAAAATTTGAGCAGCAGATAATGTTTTGGAAACGAAAGCGAGCGGTTATTCAGTGCCGTCAGCACCTTCATGTGACAGTACAGTGCTTTTCATGTACCGCGGCGTGCTCGTCGCAGGCAGAAAAAGCCTTCCTGGTGTAAAAGTAACCATGCAAGGAACGGAATTCAGGCACTTTTTTAACTGAAGAAACATTATCTGGCACGCTTCTGACCATACAAATTTGCTTACCTTTTTGTGCACCTGGTTTATTGGGTCACTACTTGGGTGTCTTCGGAATTAACTTGGGTGTATTACAAGGGACGTTCAATAAGTAATGCAACACATTTTTTTCTCTGAAATCAGATTGGTTCTATTCAGGATTCCAATTCACCATGTTATTCCACACTCTTTTGGCTACAAAATCCTATTTTTCAACATAATCCCCGTTCGAATCGATGGCCTTACGGCATCTTACTGGGAGGGCCTGTATGCTCTCATGGCACCAGTCTACTGGTCAACGTCAGAGCCAGCATGTTACTCCATCAATAACCTCTCCGTCATACCCGTATTGTGCCCCGCGGAGCGTATCCTTCATTGGGCGAAACAGATGGAATTCGGAGGTTTGATATCCAGGCCGCAGGGCGGGTGAGAAAGAACAGTCCATTGAAATTTTGTGAGCTTCTCGAGTGCTCAGACTTGAGCGAGGCTTTGCGTTGTCGTGGAGAGGAAAAATTCGTTTGCATTTTTGTGGCGTCTAACACGTTGAAGCCGTTTCTTCAGTTTCCTGAAATTAGCGCTGTACGCTTCAGAGTCGATCGTTGCACGACGAGGGAGGACATCAAACAGAATAATCCCTTCAGAGTCCCACAAGTCCGTCGCCATGGTTTTACGCCATTGAATTTTTTCTTCGGAGAAGAGTTTGCATGACGCCACTCCATGGATTGCCGTTTTGTTTCCGGTTCAAAATGATGAACCCATGTTTCATCGCCTGCGGCGTTGTTAGACAAAAGATTGTTACGATCATCCTCGTAATGAGCGAACAGCTCCGCACAGGTGGTCCTTCACTGCTCTTTATGGTCTCCTGCGACGCAGCGAAGAACCCAGCGGGCACACACCTTTGAGTATCCTAGCTGTTGTTCAAGTGTGTCAGCAGTACCAACAGATACGTCCAGCTGAGCGACGAGGTATCTGATCGTAAACCCTCAACCACCTCTGGTGAGAGTGTCCGCACGTTCCAACATTGCAGGAGTCACAGCTGTGCGCGGCTGGCCGGCACGCAGGAGATGGGACTCGTTTGCGACACTTTGTTGCGATGGCGACAGACGCCTCATCCAACGACGCATCTTGCTTTTGTTCCCTGCCAGGCCTCTGTAGGCACTCTGCAGGCGCCTATGCATATCTGCGGTGCTCTGGTTACGCGCTACATGAAATTCAATCATAAACCTTCGCTTATAACGCGTCTCCGTACAGACGCAGTTTATTCGGTTACGTATTGTGCCGCCACGTACCGGAAGTTCTTGAAACTACAGGGGGCGAAGTCACAAAACAAATTCTGCAAGTTTTCAACCGAAATTCGCCGAGAGAAAAGTGGATTACATTACTTATTGAACGCCTTTCGTAAATCATTTTACCTATCAAAGAGAGTGCAACTTCTTAATTTCTCTAGGGGCATGAAGGTGAAGCGTCGTTGATATGCTCGACTGTGTGTTCCTGTTCAAAATATGGTCTACGCACTTAATGATATGTTGTCCTGCTGGCAGTGCAGGCCACTTGATTTTAATCTCTCGAACTGGGGTTGTAGTTTTGCTAGCTGTTGCTGCCGTGTTGTTCCTGCACGGTGACGTGTCCCACTGACGAGTCCTGAGAGGGAGTGGAAGGACTGCAAGAATGCGCGTCAAAGAACTTACTTGGCAGGAGGTCTCGTGGTCGTGGGCTGCCTTCTGTGCACTTGCTCCCTGAAGAGAGGGCTGTAGGGTGATTTAGAATACGGAACTCTGCTGGGATCTCAGGGTACATTGGATGCAATCATAAATCATTTCATGAGGATATGTACACTGGAAGCACCCCTGGCACATCCGTTTTATAAACAGTTCTATATAAAAACTGCCTTCTTAGTAGTCCCATTATAACAGAGGCGGGTGCACCAGACTAAGTGTTGACTTCATGGAAATGAGTCTAAGTCCCCTCATGGTTACGCGGCACTGCACTACAATCTCAGAGCATCGTAACTCCAGCTAAACCATATCTGGCCGAGTGACTAGCTGCTCCATCACTGCCATCACTGCCCCAACACTGGCGGCTAGCCTTTTTATAGATGGTAGTGTACTCGGCACCACTTCTTCTAGAAGTTTCCAGTGCTCTCGAGCATTGCGTGTGTGTCACGCGGCAGCACGTGAAACCCACGTGACGAACAGGCTGTACTCCGCTATGTTCGCTGTGTCCAAGGGTTGCGGCTTGTAACGACTCTCGAGCCTCGTGATGCGGCGTAGTCCGCTCTTGTTAACAGAGTAAATATTACACATAAGCTACGTCCGGTCGCGTCCGCCTTGCTGGTAGCAAAAAATTCCAAGCCTACATCTTACTTGATTTTTAACCCTTGTAAGACGTCTTTGTTTCTATTGTATATTGTCAAACCACAATTTATGAAAGATGTTTAGATTTTATTAATACGATTAAGTAGGAATAATTAATATTTGTCATGTTGGAAATAATTGTGGTAGCAGGAAATGTCTGCACCAAAGTATTGTTGGGAGGAGAAACCGCACATTGATATAATTTTAAAAAGGGCGGGAGAGACCGCGTATGGATACATTTTAAGAAAAGAGCGAGAAAGACCGCACACTGATACATTTTGTAATGGTAGCAGTGATTTTCTGCACCAGAAAGCATTGTTGGTGGGGAAGACCGCACTTTAGCGTTCGTAGGAAGTCAGTAGTAAGCGAGATGCGAAGCGAGTTGGTAGCAGATGTGAAGCGAGAGGTTGAGAGGAGCGGTGTGCTTGCCAGCCACTAGCTATGATTTACAAGAGATTATACACGGATGTACAGAGACATCAGCTAACTGTTATCATAAGAGGAACTAATGTTACTGAATTAATATTTTGAGAAACTCAAGACTACTGAAGGTATGTTTGCGCAATGCTAGTTGAAAAATTATTATGAAAAGCAAGTCCCATTTGAACGTTTGTAAAATCATTTCATTCAGAATATAATTAATTTTTGCCAGCAATATTGCATCACTGATTATAATCCATCTCAAAAACCATCAACGTGTCAAGAAAAAGTTTAACTATGAATTACGTAACTTCAGTCAAATTAATTAAAGAATAACATCAGCTTTGCTATTAAAGAATAACGTCAGCTTTGCTATTAAAGAATAACGTCAGCTTTGGTAATAAATACAGCCACAAATTATTACAGTCCACCAGCAGTTAATAAAGTAAAGTAAAACGGAGTAAGTATATTCATGTCGCAGTTCGGTGTAGCAGTCAGATGGCGATTCAGTAACAGTAAAAAATGTAAGGAACAGTTTTGGGTTATTGCAGGTAACGACTGAGGGCCACGACGACGACACATTCTATGTTTCGTCGAAATAATCAGAAAATAACTTTTAATAAGCAGCATTTAAAATTGAATGCGAAGACTGAGAAAGAGGATTAATTTCAAAGGGTAGGTTTCATAGGTTATTATAAAAGGGAAGGTAACTTTACAAAAGAGATATAGAGGAGACGGGAAGTTTTCACCCTGTTTTCTATCATTCGCGACAACGGTTATGTTGTTTGTGTCGTTTACATTTTGAGACATTCCCAGCGGGAGCGCTAGCCACACCAAATAGAATGCTATTATGTTACTATAACCCGAAAGGGGTACTAAGCGTTAATGCCTCTCTTGCTTCTGCGTACACAGGTAACTGCAAGTAATCGTTCACTGAGTCGATTTTTGAGAATAATTGACCCTCTTCTGATGTAGTCAACACATCTCCTAGACGCAATATTGGGTAGACAGTATATGAAATTGGGCATTAATAATTAACTTCTAAGGGATAGCCAAATGAAAACGACGCAGATGAAAAAAACAGTAGGTAAACTGCTTACTATTTCAAAAGTAATCGCTATTACTGTTACAAATTTATTTCACTGTAAGTGAAGACTGTCAGTGCCTTCATGGAAAAAAGTTTGCGACTGCTTACGGAACCACGATTGTACCCAGGTGTGCATCTTTTCGTCCGAAACAGATTGACGGTCGTCAATTTCTTTCGAGGGTCTCCAAAAATATGAAAATCGCATGGAGAGAGATCGTGACTGTAGGGAGGATTTGCAACGGCTGCCAATGGAAACTTTTTCTCCGTAGTCGAAACAAACTTGGCAAAACATGGACGGGTATTATCCTGCAACAGAATGATGTACCCTGTCAACATTCGTGGGCGTTTGAAGTTGATGGTACGATCCAGTTCTTGAGGAGTGTCCACATACAGCTGTGCGTTGATCGTTGCACCACGTTCCAGGAACTCGATGAACAGAGGGCCCTTGCAGACAAGGAAAAAGTTCATCACGATTTTCGTGGAGCTGTCGTGTCTGTCGTTTCGAGTACATTGCGGAATATTCGCTGGGAAGCCCTTACACAGCCTTCATACAGTCCCCACCTCTCCCCACGCCATTTCCCTATTTTTGGAGACGTGAAGAAAGACATTCGTGGCGGTCGGTTTGCTTCGAACGAAAAGGAGCACGTCTGGGTACAATCATGGTTCTGTACTCAAACGAAAACATTTTTCCATGACGGCATTGACCGTCTAGTATCGCAGTGGGATATATGTATTAACAGTTACGGCGATTACATACGAAATAATAGTTTACTTTCTTCTCCACCTGCCTCGTTTTCATTTGACTGTCCCTTATCGTAACAAATACGTGAAGAACCGATTGGATTCTTAAAGACGATTATTGGGGTCACACAGAGGCTAGCAGAAATTGATGAGGTGAATTCGAGGTCTACAGGCTCCTCTCTGACTATAGTACAGCCCCAGATTAAACGAACTGAAGGAGCTGGGGAAGAGGGGGGGGGGAATCGTTTTGAACAACAGTTTTTCCGATTAAATCGTAAGCGTCTAATATGTACTACAAGATTTTGTATTGTAATTACAGTACGTGTTCAAGAAAAGTGTTGATGGTCAAAAGAATTAAAAACCTCTTTGTAGGCTACGCTTATACTCTTTATTGAAGGTAAAATTACACTTTTAGGATTAAACAACTTTAATTTACAGTATACGGTAATAATAGTTTGTAGCATGTGATTTATTCATTCAAAAACTGTGTAATTATTACAACGGGAAAACAAGCAAGTTGCAAATTTTACTTTCATTTACTTGATGACTAGTTTTGGGTCTGAACCCATTTTCAAATCATCCTACAGCACAGAACACAAATATTACAATCGTGTCCACTGCAGTTGCTACCAAATTATTATGCACAGTTACAGAGCATATGGATAGCTGTCCTACTCCTCGCGCTGCTGTGACGAAGCCTCGGGAAGGGAACACCCTGTCATGATATAGGATATACATGTTTTTTGTTTATTACGGTGTATTCCAACCATCGAAAATATAACAATCAATACCCTAACAGTACAAGTCAACAATAAAATTAATACTTTAAAATTTTTACAAAACACAATAACATATTTAAAATCAGCGAGCAGTAAAGCACCGCAGGGCCACATGCAGCGCGTATGACAAAGTTTTACTCCGAGATGGTACGTAAATCATTAAATATGAACCACAACATTAGTATATTGCACATTGGTTCATTGTATATTAAAAGAAAACAAGTAATAAGACATTAGAAAGCATCGCCTTCATCCTCTTACAAGGGTAAAAACTTTACTATAACCAACCTTACAGGATTGTATGAAGGTAAAGCAATCTTTTTGACATTTGCCATGGTAAAAAAAGACATTTAACCGCAAAGTTGTCTTTCAAAAAGCGCCAAAAATTAGTGTCCCTAGCAGCACCGAAGTCACACTTACCCTTTTAATCAAACCACAAGAAGAGTACCAGGTAAGCCACGTATATGAAAGGCACTAAATAGCCAAATGGTACTGGCCATCCTGTGGGAAGGTATAGTATAACAACAACCGTGGGCATGTGGTGGTTGTGGTGGGGTTGGATGAGGTGGAGGGAGGGGCCGAAGAGGTAGGGAGGAGGATGAAGAGCCTGGAAAAGTGGGAGGGGGGGGGGGGGGACATGAAGACGAAGGAGCATGTCCTGAAAAATCACACGTTTTCTTCGTTTGCACATACAGGTCATAGATTTAAAACAGTTCATTATCATAATAAAATAGAAAGTTATTCACAATTCAGCGTCTAAGTCATTGTTTATAAACCAAGCAGCTCTAGCCGGCCCGAGTGGCCGTGCGGTTCTAGGCGCTACAGTCTGGAACCGAGCGACCGCTACGGTCGCAGGTTCGAATCCTGCCTCGGGCATGGATGTGTGTGATGTCCTTCGGTTAGTTAGGTTTAATTAGTTCTTAGTTCTAGGCGACTGATGACCTCAGAAGTTAAGTGGCATAGTGCTCAGAACCATTCGAACCATTTGAACCAAGCAGCTCTCTCTCTCCTGTATCAAACTGGTTGAAAGCTTTCACTTTTCCGTTATGATTCTACTTACGATATATAGCGTTGTAACAGCACTGCTCCAAAAAATGGTTGAAATGGCTCTGAGCACTATGGGACATAACTTCTGAGGTCATCAGTCCCCTAGAACTTAGAACTACTTAAACCTAACTAGCCTAAGGACATCACACACATCCATGCCCGAGGCAGGATTCGAACCTGCGACCATAGCGGTCGCGCGGTTCCAGCCTTTAGCGCCTAGAACCGCTCGGCCACGCCGGCAGGCAGCACTGCTTCATTTCGTAAACAGAGTGACTGGACAACTGCAAGTTTTAAACCAATTTGCAATATGAGAGAAAGATGCTTGGCTTACAATCAATGAATTAGACGCTGAACCGTTAAGCGCCTTTCCACTTCATTATAATAATGAACTGTTTTAAATCTACTGCCACTATGTACATACGATAACCTATATGTGCAACGAAAAATCGTGTAATATTTCGGGAGACCAGCTGAGCATGCCTTGTAAATAAGACGACACGGGTCTTCTTAGATAAGTTAAATAAAAAACTTGACATGCAGCAAGCAGAGGACGTTTTTCTTTCAAAATAGTGCAATTTGCATACAGCTGCTGCTAAAATGGCCACCACAAGAAACTCGTTCTTCAAAAAACATCAATCCCGTCTATGTCTCCAGATAACTTTTCCTCCTTATAAACTTAATTGCTGTATACCGTACCTGTTTTAAAACATGTCTAACCATTCAAGGCTTGAAGAAAACTTCTCTCCTTCGTAACGTAATAACTCAGCCAACATTTTACATTTTTTCTTGCAGTATCGTGTCTTTCAAAGAACTACCTCTTTCTCGTTGTTGATTGAACTAAACATAAACAGCTTCACCCACTTTTGTAAAGTTGGATCGTTTCAGAGTTTTTCTAAGAGTGTTTGTCACAGCTTGCCCTGTAAATGTAGATTTTAACTTCACCCAACTTCACCCATTCTGAATTCGTAGAAACACCAATCCTATAATTAGCCGCAGTAGTTTTCAATAAACTTGCTGTTTCAATTTCATCCGTATCAGCTAATTAATCAGCGAAAGTAATCAAAACACATTTCCGCTTAGTCGCCATAGCACAAAAATAGACACGCAACGGATAGAAACAGCCAGTCGGAAGCACTATTGATGGTATTGTAGCTTAGTTTAGACTGGTAAGTCTGTGGGTGGGAGGGCAACTCAGGGTCAGCATTTACCTTTCCTCGTTAATCACAGCCTAGCACATTCTCGCCTCGAATTATTTCCGTGCAAAACAGGATTTTTTAAATTTTATTATTTTCCATTTTCGGGAGCGTTCCGGATAACTCGTATTTCGGTTTATCCGAGTTCAGTTAAGGGGGATTTGACTGTATGTCGTGCATTGCGGATGGTATCGGACGGCTTGACAAAAAAGTAGCGGTGCCCGGGCTGAAAGTACATGTGTGCTACCGAAGCCTTAGCACAACCAAGTACGGAACCAAAAATTCCTAAAACTCCTCACATAATTTGTCTGAGTCTTTGAATGCTACACAGGTTGACACTGGATTCACCTGCCAACCCATGCGAAAACCAGACAAAGAAAATGCATCAAATCTAAAAATATTATTAGAAGATAATGAAGTAACTACGAAAACATTAGACTCAGAACTACATGTTTACATTTGTCTAGTAATGACACTCTTTTAACGGAATATTTTGCTGGCTGTAGTCCACTACTCGCTGCTGCGGCTTGCGTAGCGTGGGCGAACTGTGGCATTTATGGAGACTGACGAGAGGTAGTAATGTGAGGCCCTGTTCCGTGTGACTGAATGTGGTCTGCTTCTCCACCAGTTGTCAGCAGTCCACGTTCCACTGTGTTTGCTTAATGACCCATACAAACGCTAGCTATGTGTTGTTTTCCCTGAAAGGCGCAACATATTGCGTCACGATTTGGCTGTTGACGCCTAGCATGGCTGAAATGCAATTGCAGTCACAATTTCTGGGGCTCTTAGCAATGTTCTCCAATAGTGCACAGTCTTTATGTCTCCTAACGTCAAAATAGTCAATGGAAATCATAATGTCACAGCACCACAAGAGGCATGGTCTCGTGTTAAATGGTTTGGAAAGTAACGCTGAGGTCCTCGGGCTGGTTTCTGGTGGCCACCACACAGTTTTCTCTAGTGGGAACGTCTGGAAGGGGGTAGAGTCAGCCTTGTGAGACTAGCTGAAAAGCTGATCGAATATAAAGTATCGAAATTGACGGGCAAGTCGCTGAAGTTGCGTTACACTGACAGACTATCATCAGGCCTGATGACAAGTTGCATTTGTCTGTTAGCACCAAAAGTATTAGTCGTTGGTTTTTCAGGTTAGAGAGCGAAATGCTTGATGTATTATTACTCCATATCTAGTTATTTGCAAGAAAACAGAACAGTACTATAAAATTAGGTCTTGATGGTGTTGCATCAGTAAGAGGGGAACCATTTTCTGTCAAAATTTTGTCAATGGAAGAAAGACGAGGAGTTCCCTGGTACTGTTGTTTGACAGTACCTTCACTCAATGTCACGTATTAAGAGTGTAATGTGCACGACTCCACAGTTTGTCTAAATAAACCACTGGACGCTTTAATCCTAGTTCATAATTTTTTCTTAAAATCTAACGATGTATGTTCTTTTACAGCTATATTCTCTCTTCCACAAAAGACGACACGTGCATTGTGGCATCTTTCCAAACACAAATCACGTGGATGGTTCAGTTTTTCTTCGTTTCCTTTCTAACCTGGACTTTTCTAACCTGTGCAGCAGCAGCTTCGTTGTTTCTGGAAAGATGGTATTTCCTTGCACTGTTCATAATATCACAGAAATCTAACAACACATTTGCCTATGCCACCAATAAAATATTTACTGTCAAGGATGTTTGATTCGTGAGCTACGTAGGCGACGGTAACAACAAACTGTCACGGCTTGCCGAGGATGTGTTTTGCACGATCACTTTTTGCGCTCGCACTGCGAGGTAACAACACACGCTACTTTAAACTGGAACGTGACTGTACCTCGCCATGTGACCAAGATGGTTTCCACTGCGGTCCGGTTACCAGTTCACTTCCCTGAGTAATAACAGCTTTGTACGGCTCGTAACGTTTAGCGGCGTACAGAGCATATTTAGTTCAGTGCGGTGAACCGCCGAGCCTGAAACGTGTCCTGCGGCAACGAGCGTCGCTAATGCAGCCACTACCTGCGCCTGCTTGCGTTACAGTTACCAACTCAAAATCACTGTTGTTCGCAGGGATCATCAGTATCGATTGTTTCACTACTGTAGGTCATAGGCACAGCCGATGAGTTTCAACAACTACAGGTTCCTTTGCACAATAAAACCAAAATTATAGCACTCATTTCGCGATAAGTGGGAGTAACGATTTTCGAAATCATTTCTGTTTGCTTTCATCCTTAGCCAAAGAGATATTGAATCAAAACAATGGCTTTGTAAACGATCAAGTGATTGCGCTGCAATCTTACAACATCCTGTTGATTCCGGAACATTTAATTTTCGTCAAACGACTCCTACCTTTCGAATACGTCGCATGATGTTCTAGCAGTTCCAATCCATAAATCAGTAACATGAATACTCCTTCTCCATTCTTCTGTCTTCTCTTGGAGCAATATGCGCACTGTCATGTTACACTTAAGGTAGAACTAAGCACTGTCCTATGTTAATCAGATAATTTTCTCCTAAGTGTTGGCATTGGGCCATATGGTTGTTTCTCCGTGCCAAATAGCGAAGCAGATGCTTTCTTATCCGTCTAGTTCTTCGAGTTGTTGAGGATCAGAGCAAAGCGTGAGTCATCTGTAAAGTACACATCGCGCAGAAGACTAGTGCAATCCGTTCTTGGGTACTGTTTGGGTGTTTGAGGTCCCCACCACATCGGTGTCAAGCAATTCAGAGGCGGGCTCCTAGATTTGTTACCGGTAGGTTCGATCAAACATGCGAGTATTAGATGATTCATGGACTCAAATGCGAATCCCTGGAGGGGAGATGTTGTTATCGCGAGACACTAAATTGAGAAAATTTAGAGAACGGGCAGTTGAAGCAGAATGCAGAATGATTCTACTGCCGGCAAAGTGCATTTCGCCAAGGGACCACTGAAAGAAGCAAGAGAAATTGGGCTCTATGGAGGCATACAGACAGTAATTTTTCCCTCGCTGTATTTACGAATGGAACAGGAAAGTAGTGGTACGAGACACACTCCACTATGCACCATACGGTGGTTCGCGAAACGTGTCTGTAGATGTAAATGTAGATGAAGTTACGCTTCTTTTACAGTCACCAGTCACTCACGCCTCCTTTCCCCTCATCTTCATAAACTGCGTTCAATTTTTTTCTCTCTCCGTCTACCATTGCTTCCGGTGCCTATAGTTTAAATCTAACCGTAATTTATCTTTTAAGAATATAAGTTACGTTTTCTCCGCTATAGCTACCACTTTTTCCATTATTTATATGGTAAATATTTCCAAGTGTTGGAGTCCCTGTTAGATGTAACATGTTTGTCTTGTTGTAAGTAGCGTGAAACATGAAGAGTGCATGATTAGATTTAACTGGGAGCCTAATGGGCCAAATATTTCGCAGGATAAATGACCAACAGATAAACTAAAATAAATAATTCATGTTACGTGAGGTTTCCTAATTCAGTGGAGATTCCTTTAATAGTTTCTGTGTCGCTCTCCAAAAGCGGCATGATGTGACGCTCTTCTCTCCGGTAACGTGTTCGAACCGCTGTGGTACAAAATTATTCACGGTTAGATGTGACGAGAAATGCTGTAGAACGGCTACTGATTATCGGACCATGCAACAGTATTGTGAGTGAAAATGTCGGCCTCTTCACGGTGTTTAAATGCAGTGAGGTTATGTATTGACGCCGGATTTCGAGATGTGACGTATCTCTCATCGTTGTCAGAAATCAAACAGTTGTACCCTCACGTAGAGAGGCACACGTAAGAAAGCTAGCACACATGACCAAGAGTTATAGCAAACAATAATGAAGTATGAAGTCGCATTATCGCTAAATACCGATTGAATCCAGTGAATTAACTATATAGAAGAACCACATTATTAGATAAGAGAAAAATGTCTTCGAGAAATGATCTCTGATTAGAGCTGTATGTACCAATGTCGTGTGGTCAAAAATGGATTAAGAAATAGGATTCCGGTTTTAAAAAATCTACCCGTGAGAATGGAGGAGAATTTTTTTAATGTAATCTATGTTCCTTTATCAGCAGTACTATCTGGAACGCAAAAACTTATTACAAGCAGCGAAATATTGCCACGGAGTTCCTAGCTACCACCCTGTTTCAATAAAAGTGTTTTTGTAGGTGAGCTTGAAAGCACGATATGACGTACATAAAATGATTTTGGCCGATATGTTGTAGGCTAGAGACTGGTCTCACATCCATGCAAAACAGTTCTTATTTAAAAGATTACAAGTCAGTAAGTTCCTTGTAGACTTGTTAACTGCAATATAAATAACTGAATGTCGATGGAGTTGACTGTATTGAGGTGTAATATAACTTTCATTATTACACACACAAGAAACACTCTTGAAATTGAACTGTTTATTGTATAAGTCATAACGGTTGCAGTAGGACTGTTCATCTCTGTAAACTCTAGCTGGCAGAGAAGTGAACAAAAAGCAGGGTCAAAGTATCCTTTCTAATTCACGGATAAGGGATCAAGCTATTACTTCCATAATGCGTATCAACACACCTCCCTACGAAAACTATGAAGTTCCTCTATGATCTCACTCACAGAAAAATCCTAAGTCGCAATGTGAACTGACACACACACACACAAAAAAAATCAAAGTACCAAAGCTGCGCACACCCAAAAATCAAACACCCAAATATTACAGAAACGCGTCCTGGAGTCAGAGCGCCTTACTGTAGCCAACACCGACAGCGCTTAACTTCGGTCACCTGACGGAAACCAATAACAAAACTACGGCAAGGCCTTGTGTTTGAACCGACAGGCCAACATTAAAAACTTTCATAATAGATCGTGCTTAAATGTTGATAAAACCATCAACCACATTATATTTAAAATTATCTACTCATTAATTATTACATTAACATCAATTTCTAAGACAAATAATAAGCTCATCTTCAATATGAATAAATGATTTTGAAATTTAGAAAATAATACGTTCTAATTTTTCACTCTGTATTATTTGTGCATTAAAAGTTTGCAGGTATAGTTTGGTGGAAATTCCTACTCAGTTCCGCTTGGCGAAGGTTCCATGTAGACCCACAACGGAACCTGGTTGTTAACTCTATGGGCCGTTCCGGATTAGCTGCCGCCGTATCCCCTCCAGCAGTTAGCGTCGTGGCCACTCCAAACAGGATACCAGATTGCGTACGGAACAATAGCTTCTCTTTCAGCAATCCAAACTGGGCATACTGTCGCGCAGTTAGCATCCAGCGGACGTTTTTTTGTGTTCCTAAAGGAGTTGCCACAAAACTTCTCTAAGCTATGATGCGAGCATGCAGATTAACGTACACGTATCCTTTATTATTGAATTTTTTAATCACATGAAACCTACGCCCAGGATTTCATCAGAGGCTACTTTCAACGTCTGCTCATGTTAGTCAAAACTTTGCTTCCACACTGCAATTAATGGTCCACTCAAACCGAAACGCAGGTGCTCATTCTGTAGGCTTTCAAAAAATGGCTCTGAGCAGTATGGGACTTAACAGATATGGTCATCAGACCCCTAGAACTTAGAACTACTTAAACCTAACTAACCTAAGGACATCACACAACACCCAGTCATCACGAGGCAGAGAAAATCCATGACCCCGTCTGGAATCGAACCCGGGGGTGGGAAGCGAGAACGCTACCGCACGACCTCGAGCTGCGGACTGTAGGCTTTCAATAACCCCAAATAGATTTACCCCGCTACGAAGTATAGGTAATAAGATTATCGTCATCGATCTCATCGTATTATCTCAAATACTCGAAATTTTTGCTGCTGGCGGTCGTGGCACACAAAGCCAATTGACGCAGAGCTTCATCGGCACATAGTAACAATGGCCTTGCCAAGCGATGATGTAACGCCTTGATGTATCTCCTTGAAATTCCTCCTGGAGTGTGACAAGATAATGAAACTTTCACAGTATGTTGCATTTCTCGCCTAAGCGAATGCAAGTGAGGCTACGTCACGGTATTTAAATATACCCTAAGACAAAAAAAAAGAAAGAAAAAGGAACTATCCTAATGGGACGGAAGTCTCTAGATGTGCTATGCATATACAGACTAACGATTCAGAAAAACTGAATGATTTATTCAAGAGAAATAGCTTCACAGACTGAGCAAGTCAGTAACGCGTTGCTCCACACCTCTTGCCCTTATTCTGGCAGTTACACGGCTTGGCATTGCTTGACAGAGTCATGTCTTCCTGATGAGTATCGTACCAAGTTCTATCCAATTGGAACGTTAGATCGTCAAAATCCAGAGCTCGTTGGACGGCCTTGCCCATAATGCTCCAATCGTTCTCAATTGGGGACAGACCGCGACCTTGCTGGCCAGGGTAGGGGTTGGCAAGCACGAATACAAGCAGTACAAACTGTCACTGTCTGCAGGCGGGCGTTATCTTGCTGTAATCTGAGCGCAGGATGGCTTGCCATGAAGGGCTGAGCCGCACGTGGCTCGTGTTCCCGCCATCATCTATTTTAACCCTGTTTTTAATGTACTTCCACTTCAAGAAAATGGTTCAAATGGCTCTGAGCACTATGGGACTCAACTGCTGAGGTCATCAGTTCCCTAGAACTTAGAACTAGTTAAACCTAACTAACCTAAGGACATCACACACATCCATGCCCGAGGCAGGATTCAAACCTGCGACCGTAGCGGTCACGCGGTTCCAGACTGAAGCGCCTAGAACCGCTCGGCCACACCGGCCGGCACTTCCACCTCACTACGTTTATTTAAATTACTAATGTTACTGAGTTGCTGCTTTGTTAGCAGCGCGTATCGATCCATCCCCTCTCGTAGTATCTTTGCTCGACTGCTGTTACTTCCCGGTGGTTGTCTGTCGTAGGCCAGTTCGGGTCGCGAGTTCGGGCTGCCTGTCAGTTGGAACGCGTCTGGAGTGCAGTCCGGACCTGCCAGTCGGGGAGTTGCAACGCGGCGCTAGTGCAGCCGGGTTGGAGGTCTGCATCGACATGGCTCGCACGACTGTTGCCGCCACGCATCACTTGCGCCGGGTCGTTCTACCGGACGACGCGTTTTGGCTCACCGATCGTTCATGAGTCAGCTGTGTGTGTGTGCTTCCACTCCTGATTTGTCTTCGTGTGTGCTTAGTTACTGATGGGTATCGTTCAGGTCTTCGTGCAAGTGTTTGTCAGGTTGTGTGTGTAGTTGGACGACTATTTTAGATGTTGTCCGCATTCTGCTGGAGTCGGTCGGTTGTTGCGAATCAGCGGTGCAGTCGGCTGGGTCCGCTGGCGGCCCCTGCGCAGTGTCGGAGCTTGTCTGGAGCTCTCTGATCGCCACGAGCTTCGTGGTTCACCGACCCAGGACACCAAAGTTGAGTAGTGGTTTCAAGTACCCAGGCCACGTCCATTCACGTTGTGTTGTTTGTTTCGGTGGTTCGCTGTTGGCGAGGTTTTCCTGTGGGCAACACTGAGTGTTTGTATTACTGAAATTTAACCGCAATGCGGTGGTAATTTACTGTATTGGTTGACTACAATCCAAGTGCACCAGCGGAATTTTCTGCCTTGTGGCAGTTAGTGTTCCGGTTACCTGCCCCGGCCACTAACGTAATTTTAGGCAGTGTCCTTTCCTCACCTGTTGTCGCTGTCCAACACGGTGTGTAGTTTTGACAGCTTAATACATATACATATTTGAATGCGGATAATGACGCCCATAACATTTTGTGTTTGAATTCTCATGTACCGATTGGTGGCAAGCAAGTCGTTGTGTCGGTCAGTCCGTGGCTGTCCCTTGGTTAGGTTCCGACGGATCAAGTGTAGTTGGGCCCACCACCTGTCTCACCCAAGTGAACGAGGACAGACCGACCCCCTGGAGGCTTCTTAGTGCTGTATTCTTTACTGTCTTTCTCACTAGTGTTTAATTATCTGTTTATAACCTATCATAGCCAATGTTAAAAAAATGTTCTTGGTTTTACTGTGTTTTATGTAAGTAAGTTTGAATATCGGCAAGTGGATAATTGCTGAAAGGTTATTTCTGTTGTGTTGTCTTTTCTTTTAGTCTGGTTTCAGCTACTTAAAACTTAAGGTTTATGGTTATATTTTTATTAAATTTTGGAAAATTAATTGTGGGCCTTCCGCCTTGGAACCTTATACTTAAAATTAACTTTCAAGCTTAAACATTACGGCCTTCTGTCTTTGAAAGGTTGTCGTAATTTATTTTAAAATCTAGAAATTTTTTTTGGCGAGCCTTCAGCCGTTTGTGTTGCATCTTGTTTATGTTTGTCAATCCATCCTTGCTTTGAGGCTTTCAACCTAGCTGTGATATTAATTATTTTATTTGTAAACGTAGCTGCGTGTTTTCAGTCACTTGAAATTTCCCTTGTTGATTTTTAAGATTTCTTGTTCAAAGGCCTTCAGCCGTAAAAGATTTGGAGTTTGAAACTCGTAATTGTAAGAGTTTGGCTATGCGCCGCTTTGGTTGTAAATGTGTTATTAAATTACAATAAATTACAATTTTAAGGTGAAACTGACCCCAACCTTATTTGGCCCTTTCCACAATCCTAATGACCTGTTCTGCCCAGCTGCCCAGCGAGTTTAGCAGGAGTCTCAAGCAACAAAACGGAGCTTAGACTGTAGTCGATGTACCATTGTGCTGTAAGGATGCCGTGGATGACTACCAATAGGGTCCTGCTATGAAAAGACTTGGCACTCAAAATCATCACTGTTAGATGTCGGGCTGTATGTTGAGCGACAGTCACCTTAGTGTCCCACAGCTGTTCGGGACGTCTCTAGACAGGTCTTCAAGCAGGAACCTCATTGACTGGAATATAGTTCATCGACGATATTCTACGCCCCACACACGGCGAGAGTTTCTGCTGCTTGTCTTCCTGCTCGTCAAACTCTTCCTCGGTCAACAAGGTCACCGGATCTCTCCCCAACTGAGAATGTTTGGAGCTTTATGGACATGGTCCTCCAACCAGCTCGGGATTTTGGTCACGCAAAGGGGTCACGCTGTTTGAGGCACCATGTCACTGATTGCGCGGCCCCTCCCGCCGGAGGTTGGAATCCTCCCTCGGGCATGGGTGTGTGTGTTACTCTTAGCCTAAGTTAAAGTAGTGTGTAAGTCTACCGACCGATGACCTCAGCAGTTTGATCCCTTAGGAATTCACGCACATTTGAACATTTCGGGATTTTGACGATATAATGCGCCAATTGGATAGAATTTGGCGCGGTATCCCTCTGTCGATCAATGTCAAGGCCGAATAACTGCCTGTATTAGGGATAGAGGTGAACCACTGCGTTATTCACTTGCTCAGTTTGCGGAGCTCTTTCTTTTGAATAAATCATCCAATTTCATCTGTAATTGTAATCATTTGTTTGTTTGTAAATCTGCATCATATTTAGCAATTTGCGTCCCATTCGGATAATGCCTTCCCTGTGCGTCGTGCTCTTTGTTTTCTTAGAGAGTGTATTTCAAAAATCATTTTATGTGCTTTGAGTTAGCTAATACCATGTTTTCTTTTTCTGTTTAAGGTCGAGTGGGTGACGGATGAAATATACCGACAGCGGAATCTTAGTTGAGCGGCCAGAGACGCCAAGCCGGCCATTGTGTCAGCTTATGCGACAGCCTGGGAAGTAGACGATACGGCCGTTCACTGTAGCCGATATCTGCTTCGATTGGAAATGATTGTAAAACACACAAAAAAAATTAAAGCGTTTATGTGCCTGTAATCTAACATGTCATGTTTAAAGGTATTTATGTTTGAACCTTCATGACGTACACTTACCCGTGTTGTAATCTATATGAACGTCTGAACATGTGTTGACAACAAAATAAGTTGCATGGAGAACTATTGGCCTTCACTGAAGATACATGTTAAAGAAATATTGCGATTTAGCCGTGAAAGATTTTCCATCTCATGTATTTAGTCTAATAAATATAAATAAAATTCCTGGAAAGGAGAGGAAAGAAAAATCAGAATTATTTACGAATGCTCGAGAATCTCAGTTGTTATTCTTGCAGTACGCAACAAAAAAGTACCGCAATTATTATTAATTGGTAACGTATATAAATCTGGATGTTATGAGCGCTGAACACGCTAACTACACAAAGTTACTTATAATCCGTCTTGATTGCAAAAACATTTTTTCATATCATCGGTTTCGGTTCTTTTAGAACCATCTTCAGTTCTGAAACGATAATGGTACTGATTAACTATTTCACAAATGAAAACCTTTTTTTATCCTATCTGATCAACATCCAATGTACCAGAACGTACCTGCAATTTCGGTTACAGGAGTAACCCGTCCACACACAGCAACCATCACACGCTGCGTCACTTAAAATTGGCTGGCAGAATGCACGTTATTAATTATACAACTATCACCGACAGGTGGCGTCTGGTACATTTGTTACATTACATATGCACATACTGTATTAAGTAGATTTTTCTAATTTACCTTTATATCTAAAATACTTAATTAAAATCTGTAGTTGCAAGGTTAAAATCTGTACTTGTTAAGAATAAAATATACAGCAAAATTATCATTTTTATACGATCTAAAACAAATGGCGATTTCTACATCCATCGCTGGTGTAGACTGTTTTCCTCTATGGTTTGCTTCCGTGGTTCCCGCTATTTCGGTGTTGTGCTGCGAGCCGTTCAGTCATCTGCTGTCCATTTAAATCTTCACAACTACAGATTTTAACTAAGTATTTTAGCGATAAAAGTAAATTAGAAAAATCTACTTAATACGGTATGTCCATATGTAATGTAAAAAATGTAACTGACGCCACCTGTCGGTAATAGTTTTATAATTAATATAAATAACGTGCATTCTACCAACCAATTTTATGTGACGCAGTAAGGAGATGGTTGCTGTGTGTGGACAGTTTACTCCTGTAACCGAAATTGCATGTACGTTCTGGTACATTCGATGTTGATCAGATAGGATAAAAAAGGCTTTCATTTTTGATATAGTAAATCATTATCATTATCGTTTCAGGTCTGAAGATGGTTCTACAGGAACCGAAACCGGTCATGTGAATAAAAATTTTCGCAATCATGACGGGTTATAAGTAACATTGTATAACCAGTGATTGCGGTATCCCATCAGACATTATGTCTGTTTTTGCAAACAGTAACTACAGTTAGGGCGCGGTAATTTGTCTGACGGCTCCCAAGTACTGATCGTTAAACGTCGGAACACTTCATGTCAACTGTTCTCTGGTTCAGATATCCGTCTGCTTAGCTGGGTGGTAACGTGCTTATCTCTCATCCACACTGGGCCCGGGTTCGATTTCCGGCCGGGTCTAAGCACGTGGATTGGGTGTTGTGTTGTCCTCATCATCATTTCATCCTCATCATCTGCCGCAAGTCTGCCAATTTGGCGCCTAATGAAATAAGACTTTCACTGGGCGGCCGAACCCGAATGGGACATCACGGCCAACAATGCCATACCATCATTTAATTTTTTGTTTCAAGTTGCTGACAACCTGGGCGATCCCTAAATTGAAACACTTTAATTGCCTGACAAAGTGTGATTGTCTGTGTAAGCGGATAATTAATTCATTAATGTCAGTACTATACTTATGTTTACATGCATTACTCAATGTGAGACACAACCGCAGAAGTTCACTAGTCGTTTTTAATGTCATTTTTCTTCTATTCAGTGTGGTGTATTACAACGGCTTCAATTTAATTTCATGTTATTTGAGACAGATATGTACAGCATTTGAAGATGGCCGTCTCTGTAATGTGCATTCATGAATCGATGTTACTTTCATATCAAAATTTATCCCACATCATTTTATCAGTTTGAGCCACAGACGACCGTGGGATGTCAGTATCGGAAGACAAATATTAAAACATTCCCCTTTTCACATCCTCTAAAACAACAATGCAGGCACGACTTAACTTACGGCAGAATTCAGGAACGGGAATTTAAATTAAGTACATCTAAAAATATTGTTGTCTCTGCAAGAATTTTTGTTTCTTAATCAGCAGCAAACTAAGCTCCTCACAAGATCATAACGTTACTTTAGGTTACTGTACTCAGCTGCTTGTTGCTAGAAGCATGTTATAATGAAATATGGCTGAGAACCGACGGCCGCGCGAACGCTTCATTAGGGGCCGCATTCTGACGACTAGAGTTTGATGGAAACGCACCGTTGCTTCAAATTACGACTAAGGAACCTGAAAATTAAAAGGGAGAAGATTTATACTTCACCCTAAACCAAAAAGATTAAAGCCACTTACGCTCTGGTGGAAAATATCGTTCCGAGCACAGTATAAATAATACTTAAATCTCTTTGGAACCAGATCGGAACGTCACACTCTGCGCCGTGGTTATCGATAGGAACGGTGACAGCTAGATGTAGGATTTATGAGGAGAAGCCAGACCCTGCGACCCACAGATTTCCAGCGGCTTTGACCTGCTAATCGGAAGACATTCCAAAGTAACTCATGCGTTCATCTAAGTTCACTGATCTGAAGGCAGGTTTCATTCCACCTGGTCAATTTCCCAGGTAGCACCAGCTCACCTCGACAAGTACATCTACAACAGATCGAAATCACTGATTATTAGGTTCCATGGAAGCTAATACTTTTTGCAAAAGACGAGGTCTACGTTCATGATCCAGCATTCGTTTTGGATCAGGTGCTATCTATAGCTCGAAACTAACGAAAATTTATTTATACGTATCAGGTCCACAACCTACTACTTTCCACAAAATCTAAGAACTACTGATTCCGATCCATTGCGGATATTCTTGGTGAGGATAGTTGGTGTTACCTGGGGCAAAATGCACGTGGTGAGAGGCCTGCATTCAGATCGGTCAGCTTACGTGAACATGCAGTGGAACTGAAGTTTATATGTTCTCTTTACTCTTTGCTAGAAAATTGAAACTGCAATGGAATTTATAATTCGATATGTGAACAAGCCGGCCGCGGTGGCCGAGCGGTTCTAGGCGCTTCAGTCCGGAACCGCGCGACTGCTACGGTCGCAGGTTCGAATCCTGCCTCGGGCATGGATGTGTGTGATGTCCTTAGGTTAGTTAGGTTTAAGTAGTTATAAGTTCTAGGGGACTGATGACCTCCGTTGTTAAGTCCCATAGTTCTCAGAGCCATTTGAACCATTTATTGTGAACAAGGTAAATTTCATTTACGTTTCTCGGGACGCACTCGTTTCTTCCCAAACGAATTCTACACCCACACAGAAGCCTACAACAAAAAAATTTTTGCTGATATTTACAGTGCCTTTATCTGCTGTGATGTGATGTGTTGTCTTTTCTATTACGATCACGTCTCACATGATTTCCGAAAATATTTTGTACCTAGAGAGGGAGGGAGGAGAGAGAGAGAGAGAGAGAGAGAGAGAGAGAGAGAGAGAGAGAGATCTCAGCAATAGTAACGTTACACTCTGTCCCTTTTTCCTCTTGACTTTCCCTAAATAACAACAATATATTTTATGGAAAGAAAACTCTGAGAGGAGAAAAATATTATATGTGCATCAGTTAAGAGACGGCACATGTTGTGAAATGTCGTAGACATTTAGGTTGATCTGCTTTTCCTGTTTCTCAGCGAAATTTGTTTTATTTCAAATAGTATACGAATTTCGCGACTCCTTATATTTTCTGTCTGAGAGTAGATCTCACACTCTGTGACACCTTTCCTGCTCTTACACACCATTTATAGTTTTTAAGTCTTCCTCACTCTTAGCCGAAAGGACTACGTCACCCTCGTTTGCTACCGTTGGCCCACGTTTCCCCTGCACCTCTATCGCTATTATATGCTTTATTTATTGCTTCCGACTCTATGCTTTCGACACTGAGTACAAACAAAAGAGTCGGTACTCTGTTTTAACACAGTCTTGTCTTTCACGATCTTCTGATATGAAGTCGCACAACCCCTGCTGTATCAGCATCTTCCATAGAACGCCGCCGTCACTGCCGCACTCCAGCTGTGGGAATGTTTTCGTGCGCATTTCTCGCTATCACCTCCCACTCCACTGTCGCTTTCAACTTAGCGGAAGCTTGGTACTCGGCTTCTGGAATCGTCAAGACGGAAGGAGCCGGAAACTTCTGAATCTGTTGTCTCCGACGGCTTGAGCAGCAGAAACCTCTCAGCACAGCGGGAGAGGCGAAACGAGAAATTCTCACGGAAACACAGCTGCCTGCCAGGACATCACTTCGAATGTAAATGAATACACAGACGACACAAAAATATTTTCAGAAAAAGGAACAAAAATGAAATATAATGACGGTAAACTAACAAGCTGAGTGTTACTAATTATACATTTCAACAATTCCTGATGTTGCTGCTGCCGTGGAAGACTCATAAAGGTAAGCTCTAAATACGTCGGTGGTAAAATAGTAGTACGCAGATTTGCTCAACTTCAATTCCTTCTAGCCATAAAACTGATGAATAGCCGTTAAGAGCATGTATGTTATATGGCGGTTTACTATAAAATATACAATTAGACATACAAATGGAAGTCCACAAATACGCTGATTTCTGATAACGAGAGCTCCTTTCCCACACGATATATACAGGTGGTTTAAAAATATGTCCGACATTCCTGCAAGAGACGGTACGGGTCAAACCTAGAAGAAAAATTCCGCTAATGACGTGTGTAGAACCCAATATAATGATATAAGATATTAAAAAACTTTTCTCTCATTCACATCTGTCTGTTACATTGAATTAGGTAGTAAATGCAGTGTAGTATTTGGTTACCACGCATCCTGTCACATCCTTCAGCCTTCCATCGTAGTGAATCACGCATTTTTTCAGACAGCCTTTGTCCCGTTAGGAGTGTTCACATGCTTTGACCGCGAATTCGTGTAGCGTCTGCACACTATCGATAGGTTAGGCATACACCAATGCCGTTGAATGTCCCCATAGCCAGCATTGGGGTCTGGTTTGAGCAGGCCATGCTACCGGACATCCTCGATCAACACATGGCCCACGAAAAGCTGGGGTGAGATACTGTCGCGCGATCCGAATAAAATGGGCTAATGCATCGTCGTGTATATACCACAGTCGTTGTCTTTCTCCAGTAGTAACGTTCTTCAATAGCACTGACAATTCATCACGCAGAAATCGTTGACACCGAACACCTGCTAATTTGTTTGGTAATGCACTGCATGTTACCCTGTTAGTTGTCACGGACTATTCCTGCCTACACATTCTTAGTGAGGCGAACCCTATGCCTCACCTCGATGATTTGCATCTGCCCGCAAGTGCGTATTGTTGCGACTGACAATGTCATTTACTGTGGATGATTATCTATAAATAAAATACAGTCTGTGAACTGAGGACCCTCCGAAATGAAACTTTCCATACCTCAATTGCTATTTGATTTTTGGACATATATTTATTTGCATTTGTCCTCTAGCTTTTACCAATACTGCCTCTTACAGGAACGTGACGCTGTTTTATAAGGAGTCTTTATCTTATTATTTACTAGCGAAGCCGGCAATGATTCGCAACTGCTAAATATGTATGTGAACCGTATCTACCTTCTAATCTTCTTGTCCCCTTCCCTCTGTCCATCTCTTCCTCCCACCTCTTTGTCAATTTCCTCATCGTTCCCTCCGTCTCTCTACATGACCTTCTCCCCATTCTCTCTATCACCTCCTTCCCCTACTCCCTCTCCCTCCATCGCCTCCTCTCCCCTTCCTCTGTCCGTCTCTTCCTTCGCGCTCTCTATATCCATTTCGTTACCCACTTCTCTCTCCATCTACTCCTCCCCCTCTCTCTGAAGGTTGGTTATTGTTATTGCAAATTCAGATTACGTTGTAGTATTCTAATCATAAACTGATAAGCCATGAATACAGATTTCTGTCTGATGTGAAAACCAACTGCGAGGAACAAAACAACCCAGCACATGGTTACGCAGACAATTTTTGTTTAAAATTATATACATGGTGATTTTTTCCACCGTGGACAAACTCGAGAGATTGATCGATGAGAGGATACGAAACGAAAAAAGTTTAATGAACTGACATCCGGAAATGCATGGTTTCAATGCTAGAGACCCTTTATTCAGTCATTCATTGTTACAGAGACTGCGTCTAATACGCGCTGTGTCGCGCGGTCTAGGGCGCCTCGTCACGGTCCGCGCGGCTCCCCCCGTCGGGGGATCGAGTCCTCCCTCGGGCATGGGTGTGTATGTTGTCCATACCGTATGTTAGTTTAAGTTAGATTAACTAGTGTGTAGGCTTAGGGACCGATGACCTCACCAGTGAGGTCCCATAAGTCCTTACCACAAAGAAAGAAAAAAAAAAAACGCGCTGTACCATGCAGCCGCAGTTACAGTATGTGTTGAAAGTGGTTTCCATATGACTCCGTGTGCGCTCCGTAGCGTATTCTGTCTCACAAGTTCACATCGACCAGGCTGCATCCGAAATGTCAAAGACAGCATTAGTACGCTGCTCCAGTGTCTCCACATCTGGAATGGACTCTTCATGCACGATACTTTTGAGATGTCCCAAAACCAGAAATCGCACGATTCGATATCCGCTGAACGAGCAAGCCAT
The DNA here is from genome assembly GCF_021461385.2 of Schistocerca piceifrons. Classification (NCBI taxonomy): domain Eukaryota; kingdom Metazoa; phylum Arthropoda; class Insecta; order Orthoptera; family Acrididae; genus Schistocerca; species Schistocerca piceifrons. The sequence continues at coordinate 320,846,526 of NC_060145.1, read as the reverse complement.
GCAACTGGACCCCCTCCTCAGATCCATCGACCAGGGAAGACACAATTGAGATGCGTCCGGACGTTAACGGCGAAGTGGGCTGAATCACCATCAAGTAGCAGCCACATAACCCATCGAATCATCAGTGGCACTTGTTGCGGCAGGGGAGGAAAAGTCATCCGCAAGAAAAGCCGATAATTCTGGCCTGTTGGGTCTGGTTCCAAAACATGTTTGTCAATTATACCGGCCCACACATTCCGGCTAATCTAAATGGTTCAAATGGCTCTGAGCACTATGGGACTTAATATCTGTGGTCATCAGTCCCCTAGAACTTAGAACTACTTAAACTAACCTAAGGACATCACACACATCCATGCCCGAGGCAGGATTCGAACCTGCGACCGTAGCAGTCGCGCGGTTCCGGACTGAGCGCCTAGAACCGCTAGACCACCGCGGCCGGCTCCGGCTGATCTGCATATTATCTCAAAGATGACTCATACAATGTAAGCTTTCACGGCCGGTATTGTCTTCACTTAAAACTTCCGGGCTGATAGGCCGTGGTCGAAGTATAAAACTCTCTCCTGACGTTTCGTCTCCGACTGCGGGAGACATCCTCGGAGGTAAAGCGGCGAACTGCGAAGAGAACTCGAGGAAGCGCTGATTATATAGGCAGTACAGAGGGCGCCACTGCCGATCACGTGACGTCGGCTATGTGATTGTCTCTGGTAATGCCAACATTCTCGATTGAAAGTAATCGTCACGCTTGCGGTGCAACGCTGACATCCAAATTTTATCCAGTTTAACACCTTCGTCTTTCCTGTTAAAATTATTACGATGTTTATCAATCTCGATAGCCTTTCTATACAAGCGTGCATAATAATGCGAGGTTTTTGATATGACGCTCGTATCGCTGAATTTTGTTTCATGATCACCTTCCTGGTAAACATGTTCCGCTACGGCCGATTTATCCGTGTGAGCCAGGCGGCAATTCCTCTTATGTTCAATAAGACGGGGGTTCACATTTCTCTTTGTGGTACCGATGTAAACCTGTCCGCAACTACAAGGAATTTTATATACCCCCGGTATAGCCAAAGGGTGTCGTGCATCTTTTGCCGACCTTAAAAATTCTTTTATTTTCCTGGTGAGTCAGAAAATAGTTTCCACCTCATACTTGCCTAAAACTTTCCCAATGCGATCTGTGACCTTACTAATGAACGGAAGAAAAACTTTTCCCTTGGGCGACTGTTGTTCGTCGTTACTCCCGATTCTCTGCCTAGAGCGAAGTGCTCTTTCTATATCCTTGCTAGAATAGCCATTCTTCACGAAAGTTGACCGTAGATGAGATTGAACATCGAGCCGCACAATAAACCCTGGTTCGGTGAGGAGCATCGATGTGGTGAGGCAGCTGCTGTAGCCTGTTGTGGTGTAGTATAGAACTGCAGGCTATAATGGTGACGTAGCATCTCTGTCGTTTGTAGGTTACCACTTCCATACAATACAATACAATGATAGTTAAAACTTACTGCGAGAAAGGAAACGAAACCACACATATTCACAGTATATATTAAATAAGGTACGTATTTACACATTACAGGATGTCACTCCAGTAGTATACAGGGTGAATCACCTAAAACTTGCAACGCAGGTATTGCACCGCAAATCCTACGGAGGTGGGGGTACTATTGATGAGCTACTTTCACAGAATGGATTGGTAGCCAAGGCTCGTAATGTTAACCGTTTAACAAATTGTAATACCACATGGAAAGCATAATTTTTTGTGCAAAATATACTTTTTAAGTGGGACGAGGCCCATTGCCATTAACAAACTAAACGTAGGATGAATTAGAATGCCAGTGGTGTTCGTTGCAGGATTCTAGTGCTAGTCGTTTACGAGATATCATATTTTGAAAAGTTTCAAAAAAAAAAAAAACAAACAAAAAAAAATTTCAAATGTGTGTGAAATCTTATGTGACTTAACTGCTAAGGTCATCAGTCCCTAAGCTTACACCCTACTTAACCTAAATTATCCTAAGGACAGACACACACACCCATGCCCGAGGGAGGACTCGAACTTCCGCCTGGACCAACCGCACAGCCTCACGGGAGGCGTGCACGAGATAAATCGCTGCAGTCGCGCTATCCTCTGCGTCGTCGATGGCTCAGATGGCTAGAGCATCTGTCATGTAAGCAGCAGATCCCGGTTTCGAGTCCCGGTCGGGCCACACATGTTCAACTGTCCCCCTTGACTTATATCAACGCCTGTATGCAACTAGTTGAACTCATTTCATTGTAATTCCCTTTGAAACTAGACTTTCGGGGGCAGTTTGCTTCTGTCTTCAAGATTATGCTGGAACAGATTTTCAGCGTCTCAGTGAGGATCTTCCAACACCATTTTTGCTCCCCATCAGTATCCCCTGTTAGGTCTATTTACTACTGATCCCGTACACTCGAACAATATTCTCTATATCTCAAGCAGGTTTTGTAATATTTGATCCATTTCGAAATACACTCTAAGAATGATGCGAATAGGGCGGATTTCGGTAGATGTCCCGTACATGTACAGACAAACAAATTATTTCAAATTCAGAAAAATTGGATGTTTTATTCAAGAGCAAGTCAATTCAAGAGCAAGTCAATAAGACTTTGGTCCACTTCTGGCCCTTACGTAACCAGTTATTTGGCTTGAAATTCATTAGCAGAGTTGCTACATGTCCTCCAAAGGGACATCGAGCCAAATTTTGTCCAATTGGTACATTTCATCGCCAAAATCCCGAGCTAGTTGGAGTGCCCTGCCCATAAGCTACAAACGTTTTCGATTGGGGAGAAGTAGAAGTAGAAACACTCGTCATGAGCGGGTGGCACTATCTTGCTGAAATGTAAGCCCAGTATGACTTGCTATCAGTATCAACAAAACGGAGGGCAGACTATGGTCGACCTACCGATGTGCTATAAGGGTGCAGCGGATGAGAACCAAAGGGGTCCTGCAATGAAAACTAATAGCACGAGATACCATCACTCATGGGTTTCGGACTCGATGGCGAGTGACAGTCAGGTTCGTATCCCACCAGTGTCCCGGGCATCTCCAGACACGGCTTCAGACTGGAATCTCATTGGCTGCGCTAGTATTCAGAATTTGACCGGCTTCGGATTGGGTCCCGATGGCCAGCGAACTCTGAGGTTGCTCTTAGTACTTTCTATCAGGTCATTAATATACAATATGGACAGCATAATAAGAGTGGACGATCAAAAACGAAGTGCTCGGATTAAAAAGGGTGTTAAACAGGGATGAAGTCTTTCGCCCCTACTGTTCAATCTGTACATCTAAGAAGCAATGATAGAAACAAAAGAAAGGTTCAGGAGTGGAATTAAAATTCAAGGTGCAAGGATATCAATGATATGATTCGCTGATGAAATTGCTATCCTCAGTGAAAGTGAATAAGGATTTACATGATATGCTGAATAAACAATAACCAATGACGGGCGGAGCAAGGAGGACATCGAAAGCAGACTAGCACTGGCAAACAGAGTATTCCTGGCCAAAAGAAGTCTACTAGTATCAAACATAGGAATTAACTTGAATAATAAATTTCTGAGAACGTACGTCTGGAGTACAGCATTGTACGGCAGTGAAACATGGACTGTGGGAAAACCGGAACAGAAAAGAATCGAAGTATTTGAGATGTGGTACTACAGACGAATGTAGAAAATTACGTGAACTGATAAGATAAGGAATGTGGAGGCTCTGCGCGGAATCAGGGAGGAAGAAGGAGAAGAGACAGGATGACAGGACATCTGTTTAGACATGAGGGAATTACTTCCATGGTAGTAGAGGGAACTGTAGAGGGCAAAACCTGCAGAGGAAGACAGAGATTGGAATATATCCAGCAAATAATTGAGATCGTAGGTTGCAAGTGTTACTCTGAGATGAAGAGGTTGGCATGGCAGAGGAATTCGTGGCGGGCCGCACCAAACCAGTCAGAAGACCGATGACCCAAAAATAAAACAAAAAAGAACCTATGTCAATGACTCTCAATGCAAGATTACATTGTTCGTCCTCTCTATCAAGAAATTCCCAGTCGAATCACAAATTTCTTGATTCCCACTGTGGTATGGAGTAAAATGCTTTTCAGAAGTCACTAAATACAGCATCCATCCGACTGCCTTGATAGATAACTATCAGGACGTCATGTGAGAAAAGCGGAAGCTGGTTGACATGATCGATGTTTTAGGAATCAGTATTGGTTAGTATGACGAAGTCCATTCTGTTTGAGATACCTCAGTACGTTTATATGGATGTTATAGATGGATGTTACTGCTATAAGATGATAGCTTTGTCGATCGTTGCTCTTATCCTCCTTATAGATGTGTGGCCTTTCTTATTCGATCGCTGGGCACAGTCTTTTATTCAGGTATCTACGTTATACATTGATTGTTGAAACTGGAGACAATACATTTGCGTTTTCTGAATAGAATCTGACAGGATCTTGGAGTCTTTTTTTAGCGGATTTTATCTGCTTCTTAACAACACGGACACTAATATCAGCAGCGCGAGGTAGCCGCGCGGTCTAGGGTACATGGCCTGGTCCGCGCGGCTTCCCCCGTCGGAGGTTCAAGTCCTCCCTCGGGCATGGGTCTGTGCGTGTTGTCCTTAGCGTAAGTTAGTTTAAGTTAGATTAAATAGTGTGTAAGCCTGGGGACCGATGACCTCAGTAGTTTGGTCCTATAAGAACTCACCACAAATTTCCAATTTTTTCCACTAATATCAATACCACAAGCATTCGAAATGAGGTGCTACAGAATAATGCTGAAAATTAGATGCGTAGGCCACATAACTAATGAGGAGGTATTGAATAGAATTGGTGAGAAGAGAAATTTGTGGCACAACTTGACTAGAAGAAGGGATCGGTTGGTAGGACATGTTCTGAGGCATCAAGGGATCACAAATTTAGGATTGGAGGGCAGCGTGGAGGGTAAAAATCGTAGAGGGTGACCAAGAGATGAATACACTAAGCAGATTCAGAAGGATGTAGGTTGCAGTAGGTACTGGGAGATGAATAAGCTTGCACAGAATAGAGTAGCACGGAGAGCTGCATCAAACCAGTCTCTGGACTGAAGACCACAACAACATCAATACCACTTATACTCGAGAAGTAAAAGTAAACAGAAATATTGAGAAGCAACATTATGGAAGTTTGGTACATATAATTTGATCTATATCGATCCACTATTGTTATTATGGAAGTGAGGTATAAACTACATAAATAAAAATGTAAACATCCGTTTGTTCAGAGTCTCAAATCACCGAAAGTTCTTCACAGACTGTTTTGAAATTTCGACACAGTGTTGGACTCGAGTATGTGTGTAATTACACAGGGTGTATCACCAAACACTTGTCCTTCAAATTATGCCGAGATGAAAAGTTTTATTGATGTGCGGGTTTCATAGAATGCACCGGTAGTCAGGGGCTCGTATTGTTATTCACCCAACATATTAATAATACTTAGAAAGTGTAATTTTTGTGCAAACATACACTTTTGTAAATGGAACAATGCCTATCGACATTAAAAACTGGAATTAAGGTAAATTAGAAAGTCAGTGGTGTTTGTTGCAGGATGCTACTGCAAGTCGTTTTCGAGATACCATATTTTGAGAAGTTTCCACACGGACACTTGTGCAATACCTGTGGTAGCACACAATGAAGAACAACATCTGTGCATACTCTAGTTACGTGGGTTCTGACCAGTAACGAGACAACTTACCATCACAGATTATACTGACAATGAACACAGGCAGTGGTAATACACGCTTCCAGTCTGGTATGGAGCGACTGCCACACACTTACTAGCATTTCAGTGGAGATGTCCGAGCAGATTGCAGTAATACGTCGTTGCATATCATCGGGTGCAGCGTTGCATGTCCTTGTAGACAGCGTCTTTCAGCTTTTCCCACAGAACAGAGTCTACAGGCGTCAAATCTGGGGAACGGACCAGCCCAAGTACACGTCCTCTGCGTCCAGTCCAATGATTTGGAAACAATTGCTGACATGCTGTAATACTTCGTGCACTATGGGCTAGAGAGCAATTATGTTCGTACATAATGTTCCTCCTAGTCTGCAGAGGAACGTCGTGTGGCATGCGTGTAAGGTGATCTGTTACAATGCCGATACTTGTGTCTGTTAAATGTTCCTTCTATGAAACACGGAGCTATGAGCTGATGGTTTACTATCGTACACTACATACACTCCATTGACGCTGAGGATCGGACTTACGAAGCCGACTGGGATTGTCAACAGACCAATAGTGCATGTTTCGGCGGTTTACCTAGCCGTTATTGGTGAATGTGGCTTCATTCCCAACTTATTGTCCCGCACTATATTCACAGTGCCCCTGCGCATTATACTCATTTCTCGCGGCTTTTTGCCGATTCCCGTAATAGTTCACGCACTGTTCGTGCATCCGCACAGAAGAAGATGGTCAAATGGCCGGTGAGCCTTAGTCATACTGGGCTTACATTTCAGCAATATATATATATAAACAAGTCATACTGGGCTTACATTTCAGTTTCAAAGTTTCAGGAATGAACTTTAAGTGATGAATCTAGGAATAAAGTGTAACCTTCTACATATCGCTCCCGTAGGAATCAAGATTAGACCAATTGTAGGCGTTTAAGCAATTATTCTTACCACGCTACTTACGCCAATGGATGGGGAAGAAGTCTTAATAACTGGGACAATGGAAAGTACCCTATGCCCTGCACTTCACAGTAGTTGAGTATGTGTGTAGAAGCGAATGTAGATTTAGATGTAGATCATCACGAACTCTATTACCTATCAGCTTACGGATTTTATAAATGACAAAGCAAGGTATGTTACACACATTCGGCGCCCGGAGTGAGAATCGTGCGGTATCGGCCAGCTCCAGAACCAGCCACCGCTGTGATATCCCTTTCCACTTCCTTATGACAAAAGTGTACAGTAGGTAGATGCAAGCTTTTGTATCCACGTGCACTGGAGGCGGATATCTTATTCTTCTTTTCGGTTCTCTGCCTGCTCAAAAAAAAAAAAAAAAAAAAAATTCAAATGGCTCTGAGCACTATGGGACTTATCATCTGAGATCTGAGGTCATCAGTCTCCTAGAACTTAGACTACTTAAACCTAACTAAACTAAGAACATCACACACATCCATGCCAGAGGCAGGATTCGAACCTGCGACCGTAGCGATCGCGCGGTTCCAGAAAGAAGCGCCTAGAACCGCTCGGCCACATCGGCCGGCTTGTCTGCTCTAGGTGCCTGATTGTGTTGCTATTACTCTTAGCGAACGAAAGGTAATTTGAGGCCAAAAGGTCCCTCTTTTTAAGGTAAATGATTAATTTCGTTACTATATTTCGGTTTTCTGTGTTCCGCAAGGAAAGACATTTAACAAACGTTTCACCGGATACCGGATTGTCTTTCAGAATCGGCCAGGAGTAATTTAACTTTTTAAATTATATTTTCTTCTTCTTACTTCTTTCCAGACTGGTATGGCGGAAAATGAGAACAAAGTAAAACGGAAGTGGAATTAAGACTGCGTGAAATGGCTGAGAGAAAGGTTATGTCTAACAAAATGACCGTGAGAGAGAAAGCTCTAGCACTTTTAGCAATTAGAAAAAAAAGAACGTCGTCGCCGAAAATAGGAGATTAAGAGAAGAAAAAAAGTATAAAAAGTAGTTAATGGTAGCTGCACTTAAATCGGGTGTTTCAAAATAAAACAAATAGTCAAAGTTGGCTATGGAAAGCCAATACCGAAGCGGCGAAGAACACTCAATTTTACCGGAAATAAAAGGTAATCAGAAGAACCTGAAAAGTACGTTATGTGTTTCGAGTTTTTTTGAAGAAGACTGATGCCGTGCGCCAAGTGAAGAAGCTGGGCAGACGTTGGATGCGTGGATCAGGAGAATATTTTATACACTTATGTTCAGAGAAATCGTCTGTGTGGTACGACCTGACCATCTCGTCGTGTTCTGCGACCTACCGTGAACCATTCTGTACACACCCGTTGCACTGGCGAAACATTTAGTCCCAAACGAGCAGCAATTTCTCGGATCCATTCGTCGCATTCTCTAGTGCAGCAACGTGTTCTCTATCAAGCTCACTGGTTTGACGGTATGGTCCACGATACGTCTGCAAGGCATCCTGCGTGTCTGCTCAAGTCAGACTGATCCACTACCTTTGGTTTACAGCGACAACGAGAGCCGCAGGCGCATTTAACCGGTGGGTGGTGTTGAGCCGCGACATCGACGTTGTCCTTAAATCCACGGCCCGGCATGGTTCAAATACTCATTTCTGCAGAACATACTAATGTACATGTCCCGTGAATATGAACGTCCTATGTCATAGCCGCTAGAGGCGTTCTGCTTTTTGGAAAATGAGTGTACTTTACATGCTGTCTATGTAAAACAGTGAGCTAAACATGGGTGAACTGAGCTGTAATACCAACAATAAGTTGCCTTGATTAACAGACGAAAGTATCACAGAAAACACAATGGCCGATACAGTAAATCACTTCTACAAGCCTTGGCGTTGTAGATCGTTTGCTTTCATGTAATGAAATGTTATAAATAAAAAATAGAAATCATTACACTGTGCTATTCATAGAACATGTCTTGAGTTAACAGAACAGTGTATTAATATTTAAATTAACTACCGCAGTTACGCAATAAAGTCAAAAAACTTAAGCCGGCCGATATTCGATGACTGTCCCATGTAGACTCGTATATACGAGTTGTCGAGTCTCCAAAAAAGTCATCACTTGCTTGCAGTGTACATTGAGCAGGTAACTGAACTCGGTGAGGTAAGACTACAGCTCTAAGTGTCGATCTTGCGATACTTTTTACATGTTGGAACGACTTACGTCTTACTTCTCTCATGTGTCACACTCCATTGGTCCAGCAATTTCTGGTAAAGGGATGCAGGAAGAGGGTACAAGTTCTTCTGCAGAACTTACCGGACATCCCATCAGATCGTCTAATCTTCCCTGTATTATGTGATTTGAGCTCTATCTTTATTTGAAATGAATTCAGTTTTATGCAAGACTGCTTTTGCTTAGTTTTGTTTTATACACATATATTTATCGCTTTTTGTGCTGTTTCCAGTGGCTTTCATTTATTGTTCTTTCTGCAGATTATTATGACACGATAGCCTCTTGCGGAGTTTACTTGGACAAAAATTCATTTTCTATGATGCACGTCTGTTCTCTTCGAATGTGGATAATTGTAAGACAATTGTCTCGTGCGAGAAGGAGAAACTTCTGTCAGCACGTGTCGGAAATGCACAACGTCAGGGTCGTGGCTTATTGACTCCGCAGTTTATCATCCCACGACTTTGGTGCTCTCGAAATCTCACGACTGTGTTGTGAGTGTCGAATGGATGAGTTCAGGAGAACCATACTCAACACCATGAAGGACCTCAACGGCCCCACAGTACTGGTGCCTTAGATGCTAGTGATATTAATAGTGTGCATCCGGGATTTCTGACGACTTGTTGGTTCAATTGTATCTATGAGAAATGTAAGAAACAACTCAGCAAGACACCCGAATGCCGGGTATTAATTAATCAAGCCGAAAAAATCTAAGAGATCACGACAGTGATAGCTAGATTTGCGATCTACCAAAACTGCGGTTCAATAGTTTTGGTACACTACATAAAAGGTGTAGTAAATGGTAAGATTAACTGTAGTATTGATAGCACTGGTAGGGAAAGAAACGTAAATGAATATGCGAGAGAGAAACTAGGAACTGATGGCTTCTCTTTGCTTGTTGTTCGTTTGTTTGTTTTGCATAAAATTGAATCCCCCCCCACCGTTCAGTGTTTGTCCATTGTGTATTCTATATCCTTAAAAACATGAATTGTACTTCATAAATAATAAAAATTAGGTGATTGCGTAGCTTTTGGGCTTTCATGAAATACTGAAGCGATGTTAGACATGTTAATGTTCTGCCTTTTCTTTTTCAATTTTGCATTTTTTTGACAAAGTTGCATAGTATAGCCCTATATGTTAAATCGGTATTGTGTCTTATTATTATTATTATTATCCCGCTGTCTCACAGTACAAATCAACATTTTTCGGATGAAAACTGAATTAGACATTGACACCTTCAATTTTTTGGTCCTGTCCTCCTCAGTTGCGCGTAATACTACGGTATGTTGATGATTTTCACTTATGGACCGTCTGACAGCAACTGTCAGACGGTCCATAAGTGAAAATCATCAACATACCGTAGACATTGACAGTTTCGATTTTGCTGTAAATACTATATAGCCTATTTTTAAGTAAAAGAAAGAGGATAACTACATAGAACAAAAATGGTCCATATGTTTACATGACTATTTATATACCTTCACGCAGTATATAGCCAGTTCTATGCTTCCAGTATATAGTAACACTGATCACATATGGAAAAAAAGCGATCTAAATGAGATAACACCTGACAGGTATGAAACACACCTAACATACAGGTCAGACACACGTTCTTCACTTTGGAAGGTTACTAGAAACAATTCCATAGGATAGCCTGTGGTAGTTTGGAACTCTAGTGATAGCTTGTTGTTCACATCAGATGAGCAGGATCGTACAGAAACGTCATATATCTTAAGTGAGGTAGCGGATGGCCAGTGTGACGAAATTTACAAAACCGTGGAGTGTCATCTCAGTGACTACTGTTGCGGTTTAGTTTGACGCAGAAGAAAAGAGGCACGCCCACAGATTTGCGCAAAACAACACCGAATACACGTTTGGCACCACATTGTCTTTACAGGCAAAGAGTCCTTGTTCTGCATTCAGAATCATCAAGGACATATCTGTGTGTGAAGGTTTCAAGCAGAATGAACGTTGGTAGAATGCATTCGCCCCACCATCTGACGTCACGGTGGGGGGTGCAAGGCCCACGAGAAATACGGACTCCACAACGAACTCGTAACACCAGACGAACTGTTCGCCACACTTTTCGTACGCTCGGCTCCATGCAGGGCCGACGGGAAATCAGTCTGTAATTGAAAAGATATCCACTAAGGAACTTAACTTTGTCGGGTGCTATCGAGAGCTTGCAGGTAATTAACGAGTGGTCAAGAATATTACAACCCCATCTGAAGTAGTTACTCGCTCCCTGCCAGAGAAGGCTACAGCCACTTGTAAGACATGCAGGCCTGGCCTGCCTTTCTCACGGGCCTCAATGGGTGCCACTGGGTGCACAACGCTGTCACCTATAGCCATTAATTTGGACAGCAGCCTTTATATTTCTGTCATGTTAAGTGTGATAGCTGTGCCATGTGTTGGAGGTGTCTGTGATCTTACCCTTCAACAAGATAACGCAAGAGCAAATGCTGCTCGTGCTGACCTACCTGGATAAAAGGGATGCCCTTCCGGTTCTATGGACAGCGCGTTCTCGTGCTCTCTGACTCATGGGTTGCCAGTGGTCTGCCACGCTATGATTCGCCAGCCATCACAACCGGTGAACTCTGGCACAGAACCGAGAGAGGTCATGCAGAGGTCAGCACACTGGATTTCTATCCCCATCTTTAACAAACGATCCGAGCTTGTGCTCCGTCTCTAATGCCCTCGTTCTTGACGGGATGGTAAACCCTAAACTTCCTTTTCCCTGGGAGTTTAAGCAGCATGTAATGACATACTCATTTGTGTCATCGAAGGTAAATTGGAGTCGATTCCCAGCTGGGTCGGATCCATTGTTTCTGTGAAGGATTCCAGCTCTGTGTACCAATTTTCTCTCCGTGCATACTGCCATATCACCTCCTAATATAATTACTCCTACTACACCGTAACCGCACAACAAGTACGAGAGGCGTTTGTTAAGTAGTGCAACACATGTTTTCTCAAAGCAGGTTGGTTTCAGTCAGACGCCACACTATCCCTCCCCCCCCCCCCCCCCCAAAAAAAAAAGAAATGATCCTATGGCATTGCTGGCCGGGAAGCTGTATCGGGGGAAGTTCGGCTGCCGAGTGCGAGTCTTATTTCAGGTGACGCCACATTTTTTTTATTCGATATAGTTCGTTGCGTTGTGGTCTGGGCAGACGCCACAAGACATCCATTCAAGTTAATCGTTGATTCTTTGACTCAGTTTTTTTATTACAGAGAGCACGCAGCCCTCTGACCGAACACGCTGAGCTACCGTGCCAGCAGCCCCACATTGGGCGACTCGTGCAAAGGTGATGAGTGTCAAATGATGATGATGAGAACACAACACCCAGTCCACGAGCGGAAAAAATCTCCAACCAGACCGGGAAACGAACCCGGGCCAGCTCCATGGGAGGCAAGCACGTTACCACTTCTTTTTTTTTTTAAGTCTCATTTTGTTCTATATTGTTCGTTGAATTCGTTCGTGGCGGACGTCCGATGGCACTCGTTCAGGCTGTTCGTTGATCGGTTTACTCAGTTTTTTATTACAGAGAGTAGCTAAACCCTCTGACCGGACACGCTGAGCTACCGTGCCAGCTCACTCAGGTAAGCAGGCGAACGACTATTCCCTAATCGTTTGGCTACAAATCCCTGTTTTCCAATATAAACACAGTACGACATCCTCTCGCCACCGTAAAGGCAGTGATGTGACTGTACGTGCCGTCAGAGCTCATTGCCCCCTCCCCAGAATTTAAGGGAACTGTGTGTGAAAATGTGGTTCCAGATCCCTCCAGCTATCTAGCAAGGCCTAAATTAATGAAATCGAAGGGGCAATGTTCCATGATGTCCGACAACAATTTCTGCTTTTTTGCAAACAAAACTGGCAGAGAAAGAAATTGTTGCATTAATTATTGAACGCCCCTGTTAACATTTCGTTATTTCCCAACCTCTCTGCTGCTGCGACTGTAATGGTAGCCAGTGTACATGTATGAGGGTTGCCTAGAAAGTAAGGCACCTCACTGTTTTTTCAACAATTCGTTGCTAAACGTAATGAGAATTACACACATGAAAGAATGGTGTTTCATCTGCACAACCTATTTTTCCACGTAACCTCCATCCTGTTCTACGGCCTTCCCCCATCGCGAAACAAGGGCGTGTATGCCCTGTGGGTACCAATCCTTGTCCTGATGGCGAAACCAATGCTTCACTGTGTGAATCACCTCCTCATCGTCCTCAAAATGTTTTCCACGAGTGGCATCCGGTAATGGCCCAAACAAGTGGAATTCCGAGGGTGCTAGGTCAGAGCTGTAGGGTACATTGGGTAACACTGTCGAACCCTGTTTTGCGATGTGTCCAGCAATCCTAAGACTTGTGCAAGGCCAAGCGTTATTGTGTTACAACAAAACATCTCCTGGATTACTGTGGCGCCGAAGTCGCCGGAAGCGCGTCTTGAGTTTTATTAATGTGTTAACACGTGCTTCTGAATTAATGATACGGTCTCTTGGCATCACCTAAATGAAACCCACACCTTCACAGTCCCAGAACACGGTGATCATGACCTTACCGACGGAAGCAATTGCTTTGAATATTCTCTTCTGTGGGGAGTGGGAATGGCGTCATTCCATCGATTTTCGTTTTATTTCGGGCTCAAAATGGTGAACCCAGGTTTCGTCACCTGTCATAATGCGGGACAAGAAGACGTCCATCTCAGCTTGGAAACGTTGCAACAAAACAAGACAAATGTGTTTTCTGTGCGATTTGTGATCCACCGTTAGATACTGGAGGCAAATCATGCATACGGTTTTGAATACCTAAGAGTGCGGTTAATTGCATCCACCCTTCCTTTGCTGACTGACAGATGTAGCGCCAACTGCCGAGTCGTAATGCGTCTGTCCTCGCGAGTGACAACATAAGCTCGCTGCAACATGTCAGGTGTGACAGCCGTGGATGGCGTCCCTGACCGCTGCAAATCGCGGATCTCCGCCGCACCGCCTTCTGATGACCTAACCCTCCGTGCCCCACAACTAACTATACTTCTGTCGACAGCAGATGCTCCATAGACTTTGCACAAGCGTTTGTAAATATTCCCCACAGCTTCTTTCTCTGCAATTAGAAATTCAATGACGGTACGTTGCTTGTAACGTACATCACCTACAGACGTCATTTTGAAACTGTCCTGCAGTTATGCTATGTGTCGGAAGCGATGGTAGTTTAGCGCGGCGCTCACTCAGGACACTGCAAATAATACATACGTAACGTTTCGTATTCGTAGCATTGTTCTCAGCTGAGAAAAAAATTGCGATGCATTACTTTCTGGGCGACCCTCTTAGGTAAGGGCGCAAAGGAGGCAGGTGTTTAATAGAGGTTGAGAGATCACTGAAAATTCAGTTCTTTTCAGTGTGTGCCAACAGAATGCCGGCGCAGGTACGACATGTGGAAGATTCTGCCCTGAGAATTTAGAGATGACGCCCACCGATAACTTAATATTTGCTGTTACGCAGTCGGAAGGATAGCCCGGAGATGTCTCTTCAGCCACGGAACGCCGCTGCTGCAACCACCACAACGATGCGGTGGTGGTGGCACCGGGTAGTGTGTGCCGAACGCTTCACGGCGGAGGTATGTACGAGAGAAGTGGGGACCCACCTTGTGTGTAGCGATCCACCACGGCATACAGGAGGCAGTGTTTGCACTGGGCCCGCCAGCATGTACGTGGCGGTATGTCAACAAAAGGCCGTCCCTTTAGCCGGTGTCTTCCGGTTTAACGGCCACGGCGACAGCGGGCGTTTTGCGATTAGATGTCAAGCCGGCACCAAGCGAAAGGGATGCCTTCCAACGTGACATCGGCTATGTGTGGGTTGCTATGTATGTCTGTAGGTGCGCACGCATTAGGATGACGTTCAGCTAGGGGTAATTTTCCAAAGGTAAACATTTGCTGTTACAGTCAAGGAAAAAACGGCTGGGTGAAACAGCTGCTCAATCGGGCAACTCTTAGGCATCCTCCAGAATCCTTAACGTTGGGATATAGTCCACACAGCGATTCATTCCGTTCAACAATTGCGTATTGAATGCAAGACAAATTTGTTAGGCCACAAAGAAGCTGCCTTTGAAATTGTTTAAAAACACTCACATCCGAATTTTCCAAAATATATTTTCGAATTATTCATTGGAAATGTACCAAGAAACAGATTTTGCTAATAATCCTCACAACTTCGGTAGGGGAATCGCAGCTTTATTTGCAGTTTATATGATCACCATGTGAGTCAAGAGAGGATTTGGTAGCAGAAGGTTATTTTTTACGCTCTGGAGCAACGATTTGTAAATTGTTTCTCAGCTTGCGTTCAGTGAGTTTCGTGCCTCTTTTTCCGAAGTCGTGAATTTCTTCAATTTCACCTTTCTAACCAGCACCAACCCTTCATTTTCAAACATCTTTCTCGAGGAAAGCGATGTGATATTAATTTTACTATAGAAATTACTTGTACAGTAAGTTGCACAAGTTTTTGTTTGGACGGGGAGAAAAATCACTTTAGTCCAGAGCGCACCTCTTCGACTGAATCCATTTCTTCTTCTTCTGCCTGAACCTTGCACCCAGTTAAATGTGAATTGGTCCGTTTTTTCGCGATTTAAGATAGTTAGAAAATTACTTCACAGCTTTAATAATTTATAGTTGACTTTTCTGATAATTTATCAGTGGACGTATGATTAGGAAGTACTGTAATAATAAGATTTTTTAATTGTTCCTTATAAGGGCAGCCAGACCCACTTTCGAAAGGAAAAATACATAAAATGAAAAACATGAAATAATATTATCCTCCCCACCTCCAAAAAAAAAAAAAACTTTGTAATCTTTTAACACGAAACATAAATCGTTTAAGAATTTTTTTTACGGTGGCAATATTTGCAGCAGCTGTATTTGAATTCATAAATTGTTTAACACAAAAAGATTTCACTTTTCGGGCGAACAAATGTATTTTATTTCTGCAGGCGCGACGTCACCCAGATTTGGTGGCTTATTTATTTTCGCAAAACTGATAAAAATCATCCGCGGGTATTACGCCACCGTCTGTCTTTGGCTACTCACGTGGCCAAAATAATTCAGTCAGTTTCCGAATTGGCTGAGAGGTGTACTGAACTGTGTGAAATGTGTGGCGAAATCAGTCAGCCCTATATAGAGACCGTTTCGTGCTTTTGTTTTTAAATGAAGGTTCTGCAAATTTACGTTTACGGGAAGTGACAGAGCCCTTGTGACAGTAAGAAACCTCTGTTTCGCTTAAAAAGAAGGCAAAGCTACTTAAAGCAATTGATAAAAACCTGATTTCGTAAATGGAAATCTACCAAAAGTTCGGCATCCCTAATTCTACAGTGTCGACGATAATTGGAAATGGAGATGAAATTACCATGAGTGCAATATATTCGAGCCAGAGAGAATGGCTGAGAAAGCCTAGAGACGAAGTAGGTACTGCACAGCTTGTTTGGCTCAAACAAGTTAGGTCTTACAACGATCTCTATGAGGGCCTCTGTTGCTGCAAATTGCTGATGAGCTTGCCAAACAAATGAGTATTAGATCTTCTGCAAATACAGGATGGTTGCTAAGGTTTCAACAATAGTATTAGAAAAACTGGAATGTTTGAAGAAAAGTATTACATTTTTTGTATGGTGAAGATACCCCAGTTTTATAGGCTATGATTGCAGATTGGTTGCAGTCCACGTAGTCTTCAACGATACTGCAGTACGACGCGAAAGTGACTGTCTTGTTCAGAGGAAAAAATTTATAAGAAAAAAAATCATAGTTTGACATGATGAAACTGGTAAATCTGAGAAACTGCCCTTATTTTTCAGGGGGGGAAGAGGGGGGGGGGGGGAATTTGAAAACGTGATATTTTAAAAATGTAAGAACATTACCTGCCGAATGTATGACAGAGAAAAGAGCGTGGATTATGCCCAGTATGTTAACTTATTGAATTCTCATTTTGGGTGAACGATGTTCACGAGACAAACATAAAGTTGCAGTTATTATTATTAATTGTCTAGCACACTCCGATATTAAATTAAAAGCAATAGAGCTTACAGTTTTGTCTCCGAACAGACCAACTTTTTCCAAACATTTGTGATCAAAGTATTATACAATCGAAATTTCACTGTCAAAAGACATTTTTCAGGAAATACTTCTTCGTAATCGAAGTAAAATTAGATGTCACCAAACTCTTATTAGATACAGTACATGTGTAGTATTGTGCTTGGAGTTTGGTGACGTCATGTTGTATTTTGCATGGTATTTGGTGACGTCAAAGCTGTCTGGAGTTGTTTCTAACAAATGAGATTCTCCAAAATATCAAATCCTTAGGTGTTTCAAGAACCGTGAGATGATGAAACTAAGCCGACATTTAATGTAATGTTTGGGAAAGTTTCTACATTATTAGTCTGTACTACAGCACCGCTAGATTTCTTACCACCCACGGAACGTGGAGATCATACCTTGCAATCAGGGTGCTAACAGACAACAGAAGAAGCAGATGACACCACTACGCCATCCGCAGCGCCCAAGCAGCTGGCACGGTGGGCGTGGACTGGGAAGCGTGGAGTGCACTGTGAAATGAGGCAGACAGGAGAACTGGTGTTATTAATATTCATAAGCCATTTAAATAACTTACACTATATACTAGTGACAGATACGAAAGAAACAAGTTGCAGAGCAATGATAGCGATGCGTAGTAGGTGAAATCTTCATTATTAACAGAAAAAGTTATGATGTTGTAAGCAGTACTGTGTTAGCTTTAATAGTGCAGTTTGTGTCATTAGATGCGGATGTACAGGAAAAATATGACTGTTGATAGCAATAGTTTGACGACAAGTGAATACAGTCTGTGTTAAATTGTGCGTAACAGGCTACAATGTAATAAATAAATAAATATTAGTGCCACTGGATTAACTGGTTGCATTTATGAAGTTTGTACAGTGCCGTATATTATAAACGAAAATATTTTGGAGTTGGTTCAGAGCTCAAAGCATTCGTATCGATGCGACGACGAATTTGACATTTAAATCAACATTGTAGTTCCCATGTCCACTGTATCAGAAATGTGGACATTATGAAAAGTATTCACGGACATTAAGATGCACATTCGAATAACGAAATAAATAAGATAATGAACGATACTGAACAATTTGTATAAAAACTGATGTTGAAAATACATTTCAAAAGAAATCAATAACAGATTTTTTCCAGAAAAACAAAAACATCTCTAGACTTGCCTTATACCGTATGTGAATACACAAATACTGTGCTACATAAATGTTTGCTTAGGTTTTTGATATTGTTTTGATCGCTCAGGCTCAAAGCTTTAGGAAAGCTAAAACAACACTAACATCGGACATGAACATGTTTGATGAATACTTCAAACATCATTCTCTTAGACCAAACCCTGTGTCTGTGCTGTACTTCAGTGCGAAGAAATGTTAGTTCCGACATGCATGCATGTCCAAGGGCATATTCCTTCACACTATGCAGTACAACTCAGTCCATGAACTACAGTATCACTTGCCATGATAAGCCCATCTAAAGAGAGGAACAGCGTCACTAGCTGCGCGAGCACAAGGGAATATAGAGTCATCAGGGAAATGGAGATTTGGGTCTGTCTTGGAAGCGTACTCAGATAGCCGTAGTGATTAAGGTGACCGCTCGCAACGAGCAGGAAAGCCGGGTTCGAGTCCTGATCTGTCCCAACTTCTCATTTGTTCTGAAATAATCTACAGCTGATGCTCCACCATATTCTCAACTGTTGACTACATTATGAGTTCAAAATACCTAAGCGTGCCGTGAACAAGTCGTTGGCGTACAAAATAAATTTCTAGAATGTATCAACTAAAATCAAAACGAAACCGCCTGGGGTGCCACTGCAACAGTCCTCAGACCTTCAGCTTCAGCTCTTTCAGTCGGAGGATACCGATGCTTCACCTGGCTAAACAGCGCTCCCACTAATGGACACACAGCTCAGTCAACCAACGTGCCTCGTCACAGAGTGTATTCACCCCACAAATACGCACTGGCTACTGCTTCTTAGGAAGTTTATACCACCATCCGTATGAAGATCACAATCATTGTTGAACGTGTGGGCAAGAATAAAAAAGAATACGGAATTACCAATTCATTCAGAATTTCATCAGAACCACAGCGATTGAGGTGTAGTAATCGTTGTGTGGCAAAGCAGTCAGACTGAAGAACAGTCATTTCAACATGCAAGATGCCTGGAACAATCAATGACAGGAGTAAACTTTCCTAATGCATCACCATCTACTTGAAACTATCTGGGAGCGACCGGCAGGTTTTCATCAACCCCGACGACGCTGGTACATACTGAATCAGATCACAACTCTCCAGAGCAGAGATGGAGATGAAAGACCTCTCCTCAATATCACTGTGGCGAAGTGCAGCAAACAATACACCACAGAACATTTCAATGCTCCCTCACTTTCACAATTTGTCTGCACAAGCCAGTGATAGGATTTCAACTCTAGACATAGGACTATGAACTGATCATAAATATGATATTGTGTAGTCCATTAAATTTCGGGCACGCAGCCGCGCAAATAAAATTTCCTCCACTGATGTTTCGGCCGCGTATCGTCCGGCCATCCTCAGAGTGAGTCACAAGACTGACGACAAGATGCCAAGCGCGGCCTTATATGCTCCACCGCGGCGGTACTGCGCATGCCGGTCACAGATGCTGGTCGACGGCAAAGAAATACGCTTACACATGCGCCGCCTGTGGCGAAGGCGTACAGACATTCGATTCACTTATCGATGTATGATCGTCGGCGGTGACACCATGACGACTTCTCTGCAGTTTAATTACCCCAAGAGCCGAATTCCATGCTTTGTCCAAATTAAAACGATTATCTCTATTTATTATATTATTAGCTAATCTAATGTCTATAGCTTCCTTGAAGACATATTCCCAAAAGGAAGAGGTGGATGCTAAAATCCTCAAATCACTGTAATTGATGGAATGCCCTGTATCAGTACAATGTTCGACCACAGCTGACTTGTCTGACTGCGATAAGCGTGTGCATCTTCGATGCTCCACACTTCTTTCATGAACGGTGTGTGTTGTTTGACCTATGTACGACTTCTCACAATTTCCGTAAGGAATCTGATACAGACCCGCATTACGAAGCTGTAAATCGTTCTTCACAGAGCCGAGTAAAGTTGCAATCTTCGTGGGGGGCCGGAAGATCACCTTAACACAGTGTATCTCAAGAATACGGCCTATCTTTGAGGAAAGAGCAATCACATAGGGCGAAAACGAACTAGATCTGAAGGAATTACTATCTTCTTCCCCATCACCTACCTGCATTCTAGGTTTTGCATTGAATGCTCTACGAATTTGATGCGGAGAAAATCCATTACATTTAAAAATGCTCTTGAGGTATGTGAGCTCTGCTTGTAAATTATCTTTATTGGATATACAGTGAGCCGTATGCAGTGAAGTCTTAAGGACACCTATGGTCTGTGAAGGGAGATGGCAGCTGCTGGCATGTAGATATAGATTTGTGTGTGTTGGTTTCCAATATACGGCATGTCCCAATGTGCCATCAACTTTACGGCGAACGACAACATCCAAAAAGGGGAGGCAGCCGTCTTTTTCTATTTCCACTGTAAATTTGATACTAGTATGGATAGAATTCAAATGCTCAAGAAATCGATGTAATTCATCCATCCTGTGCGGCCATACCACAAATGTGTCGCCTACGTACCTCCAGAAGACTGTTGGTTTAAAACTTGCTGAGTCCAGTGCCTTAAGCTATAGAAATTAGATTACCTAATAATTTAATAAATAGAGATAATGGTTTTAATTTGCAAAAAGCATGGAATCCGGCTCTTGGGGTAATTAAACTGCAGAAAAGTCGTCATGGTGTCACCGCCGACGATCATACGTCGATAAGTGAATCGAATTTCGCCACAGGCAGTACATGTGTAAGCGTATTTCTTTGCCGCCGACGAGCGTTTGTGAACCGCTTGCGCAGTAGCGCCGTGGTGGAGCATATAAGGCCGCGCTTGGCATCTTGTCATCAACCCCCACCCTCAGGTACCTTGGCGTCACCCTTGACTGTCGCCTTTCCTGGACCCCCCCATCTCCAGACAACCCAAGCCAAGGCATGCTCCCGCTTCCATCTCCTCAAGCTCCTTTCTGGCCGCACATGGGGTCTGGGCTTCTCCACCATCCTCCACACCTATAAATCCCTCATCCACCCTATCCTCTGCTACGCCCACCCTGCATGGATCTCCGTCCCTCCTACCTTTCACAAATCCCTTCAAATCCTAGAACGCCATGCGCTCTTCCTCGCCTATCGCATCTGTCTCCGCTCCCTCATGTGGATCCTGTATGACCTTATTCCGCTGCTGCACCTCCTCCTTTTCCTGGAACGGATACGGATCCTCTACACTTCCCGTAAACTTGATCCCCCTCACCCGCTTGTCTCTCCCATCCTCTCCCACCCCAGTTCGCTGCTGTGCCTGTATTCCCACGTCCCACATGCTCTCCATCTCTCCACTCTCCATACCCTCGCCCAAGGTGGCTTCCATCAACTCCCCCTCCCTGATGATGCCCTCATCCCCTCCATCTACCCCTCCTACCAACTTTGATCCTCCCCTTCCACACCCTATGTTTTTTTCCCAGGGCACCCTCTCTCCCTTCTCTCCCTCCTCCCTTCCTCCCCCCTCCTCCCCCAGGCTTCCCCTACCCCCCCGTACCTTCTTTCCTCCCCCTCCCATCTCCTCTGCCACTGGCATCTACACCCTCCCCTCTCCCTCCTCCCCCACCCATTCTTCTTTTGGCAGGTCCCCGGACTCGTACACGTCAAGTGAACATTCACCTGCTGGAGATCATCACCATCGGTTCTTTGTGTGTGCCATCGTGTTAGTGCTTCAGTGGTTCACATACGCTATTTCAGTCATCAGTGTTCGTGTACAAGTGTTGAAAGTTTTTTATTTTACCACACCTGTGAACGGCTCCGAGTTTTTTACTGATGTGTCTACTGTTTTCTGTCGACCATTATGTTTTGTTTTTCTGTGTCTTCCTTGTTTCTCTTTGTAACATCTGTGGCCGAAGAGCGGCGTAATATTGCCGCTGCCGGCCCACCTTTGTGTAAGGTGTTAAAATAACAGTGAAAAAAAAAAATCTTGTCCTCAGTCTTGTGACTGAGGGTGGCCGGACGATAGACGGCCGAAATATCAGTGGAAGGAGTTTTATTTACGCGACTGCGTGCCCGAAATTTAATTGACTATTCATTACGTGGCGAGAAGTTGAAAATGCATATGATGTGTGTGTGTGTTTGTGTATACAAACGGTTTTATACTTAGTTGACCAAAGTCAAGGCATACTTCCTGATATCGTGTCCGAACTCTTTTTGCCCGACGTTGCGCTACCACGCTTAAACCGACTGCCACAGCTTTTGTATCCTTGGCGGTCTGAATGAAAAGAGGTTGCTGCAGTTAGCCAGTGAGATAAATATTGATAGACCATCGAGGTCTCATGTCACTGTTCCTCCCAATATCAGACTGTGGGAAGGCGTGGACTACAACCCTACCTGCAGGTAGCCACTGATATGAATGTGTACTGGGGGAAGGTGGTAGAAATCGCAACAAAAATGAAAGATTTAAAAATTAGCACAAAGAGACATCTTATCAGATTAGTAGAGAGTACTCTTAAGCGAGGACAGCCTCCACTGGCGTAGACACATACACAGAATGACGCATACAGGTAGCATTCACCGGTAACTGTGTGAGATGAACTGAGAACCCTTTCGACTGAGAATTCTGAACTATGAGAACTCGGTTTCGCGAGAATTTGCTGTACCTTACTGCATGGCTGGCGCTGCTGCTCTCTCATGTAGTGTCACGAAATACTCGCGATCATCAAACGACCGAAAAGGCGGTCGAATCCGAGACTGTGCCCAAAGTCACGAACCATGAATCTTTACCGTCGCATGGCAGACTGTGCCTGTGGACAGTAGGCTGTCGCTCCGAGAGACCGCATCTGGTAGACCTTTCAAGAAGACGTCTCAGGATGGGGATGGAGCGGCGATGCTCAAGGTTTTGGTAGCTGGCCGGCACCTCAAACTAGTGCGTCTATGGCTGAAAATATAGTAGTTCCCTTGCCTACCTGCTGGGTGGTCAAGTGGCTAGCTGTCGCCTGCTGGGCCATAGGCCTGGCCACTTTCTTTTTGCTCCAGAAGTTTCCTAACCAGGAGCCGCCTTGGCTGTTGGAACGGCGAAATGTTCTGTGTTCGTGCGCGCCTCAGGACGAAGAAGACGCTCTGGTTAAATTTGAATCTTTTTAACAGCCGCTGCCAATTTGAACAATTTATTAATTCCTCTGACGGCAGCCGCTATTTGTGTACAGATCTAGAGATACTACGAAATAAAATGCAAATTATGGACAGAGCAGTGGTTTGCCCCTCGTCACAAAAGGACCCAAATCTGTCGCTTGATTTCATAGTCAGTAATTATTATGGACTCATCCTTTGTTTCCGGCGTTGTGTGACCGCCCACGCGCTCGTCGCTGCACGCGGCGTTCTTGGGAGGGTTCGTAGTAAGATATGTTACAACGTGGCAGGGACTCAACAAGTCGCTGGAAGTACCCTGCAGAAATATTGAGCCATGATGCCTTTGTAGCCGCCATAATTGCGAAAGTGTTGCCGGTGCTGGATTTTGTGCACGAACTGACCTCTCTATTAGTCCCACAAATGTTCGGTGGGATCCATGTCGGATGACATGGATGACCAAATCATTCGCTTGAACTGTGCAAAATATTCTTCAATGCAATCACGAACAATTGCGGCCTGGTGACATGGCGCATCGTCATCCATAAAAGTTCCATTGTTGTTTGGGATCATGAGGTTCTTGAAGGGCTGCAAATGGTCCCCAAGTAACAACGATCGGTTCATTTCGACCAGAGGACCCAGTCTCTTCCATGTAAACACAACCCACACTCTCAGCTTGCGCAGTGGCTTGTTGACAATTTGGGTTCACGGCTTCGTGGTGTCTGTGCCACTCGCAAACTAACAGCTCTTACGAACTGAAATCATAACTGATCTGACCAACTACTGGTTTGCAGACTTCTAGGATCCATGTAGCACAGAAGAAGCACTGCAGGCGATGTCGTGCTGTTAGCAAAGGCACTCGCGCCGGTCGCCTGCTACCATTGCCCGTTAACGGCAAATTTCACCGCACTGTCCGAACAGATACGTTCGTCGTACATCCTGCATTGATTTCTGCCGTTATTTCACACAGTGTTGCTTATATGTTAGCAATGATATTTCTAAGCAGTCGCTGCTGCTCTCTGTTCTTAAGTGAGGTAATACCTGAAATTTGATATTCACGGCACAGTCATTACACTGTGGATCTCGGAATACTGAATTCCCTAACGATTTCCGAAATAGAATGTCCCATGTTTCTAGTTCCAACTACCATTCCGAGTTAAAAGTCTGTTAATTCTTGTCTTGCAGTCATAATAACATGAGACACCTTTTCACGTGAATCACCTGGGTACAAATAACAGCTCCGTCAATGCTCTGCCGTTTTATACTTTGTGTACGCGATACTGCCGCCATCTGCATATGTGAATATCGCTATCCCACGGCTTTTATCACCTAGTATACTTGTCATAAATAACTGTCTACTATTTTGTCTTGTCATCATACGATAAGCAAATAACAGAATTAGACGAGATGCGAAAAGCAGTATTGTTTCATTTTGCATTCATAGTTCCAGACATTTTTTGACACCAGAAGATATTTCAGTCCACTCATTTTTCCTGTTATATAGTTTTCACTGCGTTCTGCTTAAACATTACTTCTTTCCATGACAGAGCTGAAACTGATCGTGAAATAGGTTAAAAGCCGAGTGCGTTACATCTTGCTACCATTATCTAGAGCTACTGGTTTACGAAACTCTAACCAGCCGTCTGAAATTTTAGTGAGAAAGACGATATTGGTTCCAAAAGTTATTGGTTATGAAGTCGGTGCTATTTTTGTGTGGTAAGGTGGAGTTTGAGAAATCCATCGTCGGCGGTGTGGATATGAGGTGTTGTGTATGACCTCAAAAATGGTTCAAATGGCTCTGAGCACTATGGGACTTAACATCTGTGGTCATCAGTCCCCTAGAACTTAGAACTACTCAAACCTAACTAACCTTAGGACATCACACACATCCATGCCCAAGGCAGGATTCGAACCTGAGACCGTAGCGGTCACGCGGTTCCAGGCTAAAGCGCCTAGAACCGCACGGCCACACCGGGCGGCTGTATGACTTCGTATACAGTGGTAAGGAGAGGGCGACTACTGAATGGTGCAGCAACTGCCATCCTATGAAAGCTGGAAATGAGAAGAAACGATTAGCTAACAAGTTAACATGGCAATCAGAAGATTTACTTAACTTGTATTTCGCAAAGTGTGTGGAGACTCATTACAAATAATGCTGCAAGGAACGGCGTCCAATGTCAACAAGGATGAAGCTCTCTGAACTAAGTAGGAATGACAGTGTCAGAGCAGTGACTAGGTGGCGTCTGTGTAGCTTCACATAGGAAAGAGGCTCCAAGTGCGACTGGAGCATCTGGCTGCCGCAGGCTGTCCTATATCAAGACGTAGCTGCTAGAAGCGTACCTCAGTGGGCTTTCTCCATTGGGTCTCCCAGATCCTGCACGACCGCTATCGGTGTCTGACGGAAACAAATTCCGTTGTCAACTTTGATTCCTGTGGCATCGATATGTGATACATCATGAGGCACTTCACTGATACTGGTTCTATTAACTTTCTTGCCATTTTCCCAAGAGAATGTTTTGGAAAGCGTCATGTCTGGATCTTCAGTTGCACAACTGCTCCTAAAAGCTAACTCAAAAATATGGTGACCGCAAGGGAGGGCTGGAAAGGTGTTGCTTGAACAGTTTTTCCAGATTTCAACATTTGCTGTCCTGTGTTGCCTGCTGTCATATTAGAGTAATGTACCTAATTTTTTTTTGGTTATACCTCACTTCTCCACTGACTGGTTAACAGCTCTTCTCAAAAACATTTCAGGGACTCCTGTCAGTTGCTCTTGTCCACGAGAACTTACTAAACTCACAGGGAAAGTTGTACGTTTCTTGCCAACTGTATACTGAAAATGTGTGTAACTGACTTCCTGGCTAACAATCTGAAAACAGGCTGACTTCTAAATTGCGATTACAGATTCTGATCTAGAATCGGTGTAGTTACCTTGCTTTTGAACATGAACTTATTTATGCAAATTACGTTTTGATTGATATGAAATCCATCCGACGCCTGTGAATTAGATTGCATGAAAAGAGTGATTCACAAGAATACTCAGAACGATTAAATATTACGTAATTGAAATGCATCCTATTACAAAAAACGCATGTGTTGGATGTTGGTTTAGTATCCTAAATTACCCTATTCACTGGCCACGTCTTTATATTAGTGTAACATGCAATGTTTTGTTACCCAGATGTTCTGAAAACACACTACTAAAGTAATGTGGGTGAGTCAAATGATGATTTAAAAGTAGAAAATCTCAGCGATTCTACAAGAATTACATAAGCATTGAGATCAGAACAGCAATTCAGTGAAATAACCAGGTTTAGCTTTATCGGTCAACTAACGTTCTGCATCGGAGCATTGCTGTAGCAGAAGCCAAACCAGTATCTTCATGACGTATGTTCTCGCTAAATCAGATGTCGCGTAGCATCAACGTTACGTCATGGTGCACGCAACAATAGAAGACAGCTGATGATCGGTAAGTTTGTTTCTGAGGAAATGACTCATGTCAGTTGGTACATGATGGTCCTTGCGAAAAGGTCTGCCAAGGTAAGCAACATGTTCAATTCGCTGCACCGAACGACGTAGCGCAGTGTTTTAGCACACGAACTCGCATTCTGGAGGTGACGGTTCAAACCCGCGTCCGACCATCCAGATTTAGGTTCTCCAGATTTCCATGTAACGAATGACATGACAACATCGATAGGGTAGGTATCCAGCAGTGCCTCGGCATTCAGAAGATCGAGATACGATACGGCTAACGTTTTTCGCTTATCATTCAACGATATTACGCATTTTCCAGAGGCATGCAGCGACTCAGCATCTATTGAGTGTTGTAGAAATTAGTTGCTTGTGAAGGTTGTCGTACCGTATTTACGAGTGTTTGTGTGAAACGTAACAGGAAACATTCGTGTTCTGATTTCGCGTATCGTGAAGCGACATATAAACGTCGATATATGTTAATGAGAGGTAGGAATTTTCAGTGAGCTAACTCACCTTAATATTTTATAGGATACTCGTATTTACGTGTGAACTCTTATGAAGACCATCTGTTATAATACGTAGTAGCACTCGGTATTACATGTAGTGAGGTCTTATGTGAGTAGTTCTATCTTAACGTGTAGATAAATATAAGATAATATAAATAATAAACATAATTTTCACATCCACATTCCGTCACTCTATTTCTATCTCTCGGTCCGTCTACTATCTCTTTATTTATCTACACGTTCCGTCTTTCTTTCCCTCGACTGTTTCAGATTGAATTAATATTTTTTTTAAAAATTTCATATATTTCTGGAAATCGTGTTTCATAAGGTTATGAGTTTTTGGGTTTACGATACAAGGACCAACATACGGGCTGACCATTGCTGGGATATTAGTTCCGAATTCACCATCTTAAGAGATGTGAATGTAATGGGCTTCAACAGATGAGTGTTATCTTTACAATTCATTCACCAGTATCTGTGTTTTCGTCTGATTTAATGTTAAAATGTTCCATGTGCATTCGCATTATAGTAGTGTTTCACGACAATATACCGATACCTGAAAATTATTTTACAGTTGTCGAGGTATTATTGAAGTTTGTAAATAGATAACTTATTGTATTGAATCTGACATTTTATTTTATTGTTTTGCAGACAGAAGTTGAAATGGACGAATGTCCCTCGGTACCGCTGATATGCGCTTATTCCAAGGGTGACCTGGAGGCATTTCTCAGCTCAGTGCACTTCTCCAGAGGCGACACGTATCCCGTGGAAGAGGACCAGAACCCCGAGGGCGGTCAATGACCAGGTTTGCTACAATTTTACTGGAAATACTTATAGCTCCTCTAGAGTACGACTTCTACGTTCACTGGGAAATAGTGTTACTGAATAATTCAACACTGTACAATGTTATCTAAAAATTTGTGCATCATGAAGATTTTAGAATTTTTTTGTTTCGTTGTAAACAGTACGCTTAAATTATGATGAATTTATAGACATATGTATGTAGTGGAAGTGAGTGATATCATTACGCAATGGTATATGGTCATCATGGTATTTCGTTGCGTACTAACATAATTCAAATACAAAACTGTCTCATCGTCAGTGATATAACAGGCAAAGGGGTAATTGGCAGCAAGATACTTGTCATATGATACTGTACTTCTTTGAGACTACTGGTATGACAAAACGTATTAGCACTCTAGTTATGAGCATCTAAAATTCAAAATTTTATTTTTGTATGTGCGGAAGATATAGTGGATCAGATTAAAAGCTGCCTCGTGTATGTCTTTCGTACCTGATCAGGATACGAGACGTTTAAGATATGCATGTATTTAGATACTTGAAACTCAAGATATTGGAAGCCTAGTAAAAAAATAAAGAAAATCACATGGGGTTAAGTGCTGCAAATGACTTCTTCAGGTGGCATATTTCTTCTTGTACAGGAGCAACTCCAGCCACAGGAGCGAGCAGAAGTCACAGTGTCCAGCATACGGGGACTGCTAGAGTTGGTGCCCCAAGAGCAGGAGGAGGAATGTGAAGGACATGGAGAGAAAGGTAGGCAGATAGACGTGAAGACACAGGTCACATCGGAGTTGATGCAGCCACTACAAAGCCTGGAGGTGAACGAAAGCGACTCAGAGGAAGAGATTGATGGGGTAACATGCTGCTCAGGTCTTGTTCGCTGGGTGACACTAGAAAACCTGGCGTTGACCGAAAGCGACGCAGAGCAAGAGATTGACGAGGTAATATGCGGTTCAGATATAGTTCGCTGCCTGCTGAAATTTTTTTTGCGTGCTCCAGAGGTGCTCCAGTAACTTTCACCCAGATGAGTGCCAATCTAGGAATAATTTGATGCAAGAATTGGTTTAAATTATCTTTGTGCATCATTGTCACTGTTTAAATGAAATCCAAGTTTGTTTCATACAGGATATTGCTATAACACAGCCAGAGAGTAAGACGTTATTCTCATAGTAAATAGATGAAATATGATTCTATAAATTTATTAAAAATAAATGTTAGTAACATTTCCTCACCTGCCTGGATAGCCGAGTGTGCAAAAGGGCAAGGTTCAGGGAGACGGGGAGGCGAAGCAACCCCGGATTAACGACGAGAGCTGATAAGACAGCAAGCTTGGATGTGGTTTTTAGGCGGGTTTTCCACATCCAACAACCTGAATCTGGGCTGGTACACATGTCGCTCCTCATTCACATGCTACGCAAACACCTTGAAAATGTCATCACACCTGAATATGAAGTCTACACTAGACACAAACAGATGCAGTACACAGATTTATTCCCAGGTTAGGTAATGAGAAACCGATATAACAATGTCGACTGAATAGCAAAATTGGGAAAAGGCAACAGAAAAAAGGTTAATAGGCTCTATCTTCAGTCAACTCTACATTTTACTGTCAGTAATACCATAAGAAAGCATTTCCTGTTCGTTGTTATTCACAACCGGCTTGGGCTGCTATTTTGAAAATTATGGTGACAAATGGACTTCAACTAATTAAGTGGTTCGTTGTGGTTTATCATTAGCGTGTTGATTAAAAATTAAACCAAAGTTATTAAACAAGAAAATAATCATAACTTCTCATAGAGGCACTCTATGATGGTGGATGGATTTGAATTTTAACAAAAAATGGTTCAAATGGCTCTGAGCACTATGGGACTTAATATCTGAGGTCATCAGTCCCCTATAACTTAGAACTACTGAAACCTAACTAACCTAAGAACATCACACACATCCATGCCCGAGGCAGGATTCAAACCTGCGACCGTAGCGGTCGCGCGGTTCCAGACTGAAGCGCGTAGAACCGCTCGGGCACACCGGCCGACCAAATTTAACATGATCAGACACTTCATGAAATAATTAAGATCTCAATTTGAGGGCCAATTCGTCCAATGTGCATACAGTCCACCGGTTTAAACGAGAAAAAGGCAGACCGAATCCTTGCAGCCATAAATGTGTATTATTCTACAGAGTTTCAGCAATCAAGTAAGTACATTGTTGTCGTTGTTGTGGTCTGTAGTCTGGAAACTGGTCTGACGCAAGCCTTTTTGTTACTCTCTCCTGTGCAAGCCTCATCATCTCAGAATAACTACTGCTGCCTATATCGATCTGAATCTTCTTACTGTTTTCAAGTCTTCGATTTCCTCCACAGTATTTACTCCCCACGCATTTCTCTGTTACCAACTTGATGATTCCTTCATGACTGAAGATGTATCAACCAGGTGTTTCTGTTGCCGAAATTATGCTATAAATTTGTTTTTCTCCAAGTTCGGTTCTATACCTCTTCATCAGTTACTAGATCTATCGATCTAATCTTCGACATTCCTCTATAGTACCACATTTCAAAAGCTTCTATTGGCTTCTCGTTTGAACTACGTATCATACATCTTTCGCTTCCATATAAACCTATGCTCCAACAAATACACTCCTGGAAATGGAAAAAAGAACACATTGACACCGGTGTGTCAGACCCACCATAATTGCTCCGGACACTGCGAGAGGGCTGTACAAGCAATGATCACACGCACGGCACAGCGGAAACACCAGGAACCGCGGTGTTGGCCGTCGAATGGCGCTAGCTGCGCAGCATTTGTGCACCGCCGCCGTCAGTGTCAGCCAGTTTGCCGTGGCATACGGAGCTCCATCGCAGTCTTTAACACTGGTAGCATGCCGCGACAGCGTGGACGTGAGCCGTATGTGCAGTTGACGGACTTTGATCGAGGGCGTATAGTGGGCATGCGGGAGGCCGGATGGACGTACCGCCGAATTGCTCAACACGTGGGGCGTGAGGTCTCCACAGTACATCGATGTTGTCGCCAGTGGTCGGCGGAAGGTGCACGTGCCCGTCGACCTGGGACCGGACCGCAGCGACGCACGGATGCACGCCAAGACCGTAGGATCCTACGCAGTGCCGTAGGGGACCGCACCGCCACTTCCCAGCAAATTAGGGACACTGTTGCTCCTGGGGCATCGGCGAGGACCATTCGCAACCGTCTCCATGAAGCTGGGCTACGGTCCCGCACACCGTTAGGCCGTCTTCCGTTCACGCCCCAACATCGTGCAGCCCGCCTCCAGTGGTGTCGCGACAGGCGTGAATGGAGGGACGAATGGAGACGTGTCGTCTTCAGCGATGAGAGTCGCTTCTGCCTTGGTGCCAATGATGGTCGTATGCGTGTTTGGCGCCGTGCAGGTGAGCGCCACAATCAGGACTGCATACGACCGAGGCACACAGGGCCAACACCCGGCATCATGGTGTGGGGAGCGATCTCCTACACTGGCCGTACACCACTGGTGATCGTCGAGGGGACACTGAATAGTGCACGGTACATCCAAACCGTCATCGAACCCATCGTTCTACCATTCCTAGACCGGCAAGGGAACTTGCTGTTCCAACAGGACAATGCACGTCCGCATGTATCCCGTGCCACCCAACGTGCTCTAGAAGGTGTAAGTCGACTACCCTGGCCAGCAAGATCTGCGGATCTGTCCCCCATTGAGCATGTTTGGGACTGGATGAAGCGTCGACTCACGCGGTCTGCACGTCCAGCACGAACGCTGGTCCAACTGAGGCGCCAGGTGGAAATGGCATGGCAAGCCGTTCCACAGGACTACATCCAGCATCTCTACGATCGTCTCCATGGGAGAATAGCAGCCTGCATTGCTGCGAAAGGTGGATATACACTGTACTAGTGCCGACATTGTGCATGCTCTGTTGCCTGCGTCTATGTGCCTGTGGTTCTGTCAGTGTGATCATGTGATGTATCTGACCCCAGGAATGTGTCAATAAAGTTTCCCCTTCCTGGGACAATGAATTCACGGTCTTCTTATTTCAATTTCCAGGAGTATACTTTCACAAAAGACTTCCTAACACTTAAATCTGTATTAGATATATATAGATTTCTCTTTTTCAGAAACTTTTTTCATGCTGTAGCAAGTATGCACTGTATATTCTAATTACTTCGGCCATAATTAGTGTTTTGGCTGCGCAAATAACAAAACAAAGCCATTTCTTCTAGTCCCTCATTTGCTAGTCTAATTGTTTCAAGCTCACATGATTTAGTTAGATTACAATCCACTACCCTTCATTTATATTTGTTCATCTTACAACTTGTTTTCAGTGGACAGTTCATTACATGCAAGTGTTCTTTTAGGTTCTTTACTGTCTGTGACAGAGTCTTATACCTGTATAAGTTGTAAATAATGTTTCGCTCTCTGTATTTTATCCCGTTTATCTCTAGATGTAGATGCATTCTCCTAGATCCTTGCATTATTCGTCTAGCCATTCTTTTTTCCACGTTTTACACTTTCGGCAGAACTTGTTTTGTTAGACGTCTCTATTTCCTTTTAATTGTTTCATTTGCTGCATTTCATATTTTCTGCTTTAGTCGATTCAGTACCTCGTGCGCTATACATAGATTTAAACTGGGGTTTGTCTGTTTGTCTATTTGATTTTCTGCTGGCTTCACTATTTCGTGTCTCAAGGGCAGTCATTCATCTTTTATTGTGTTCTTTACCCATGTTTCAGTTAATCGTTACCTAATGCTCCCTCTGAATCTCTCAACAACCTCTGCTTCTTTCATCTTTTCCAGGCCCAATCTCCTTAATATCCTATATTTCTGCAATTTATACAGTTTTAATCTATAGTTCATAACCAATTAATTGAGCTCAGAGTCCCCATCTGTCTATGGAATTGTACTAGAGCCTAAAATCTGCTTTCTAAAAGTCGGCCTCACTATTATGTTACCTGTAAGAAACCTTCCAGTGTCTCCACGTCTTTTCCACGTCCACAAAAAATCTGTCGTGATTTTTAAATATTTTACATTACATTATTCGCATATTACGTATTAGTTTATTACAAAGTGCATTACTGCCAGTGTTGAATACGCTACAGTAATTCCAAAAAAAATTTCATTTATTGTACTTCCTGCTTTTTCTTTATATGGAATGGTATCTCAATAGTCCTATTAATCTATTTCTTTCAATCGTTATTAAAAATTTTGTTTTACTCAAGTTCTATATATGTACATATTTCGGTGGGTATTCGGGCGAAAAACTTGCCCACATTTACATGTCATTTATTTCATACGACTAGTCGATGTATAAATACGTATCAAAGTAGGTATTTGTAACAGCCCCTGAGTCATAGAAAATTCCGTGCTTTATTAAGTTGCATGATACATTTCGGATGCTGTAGGTCCATTATCTGGGTTTAGCCTTCAGCGAGGTGACGCGAATGTTTGTTCCTATTAGGAGGATGTGAGGTGTCCAATTTCGAAAGTTGCGTATCAAGTAACGGAAAACTGGACGAAAAACAATGAGAAACTTACAAAAAGCTCCAGGAAGAACGTTATTAATACTCTAACGTTAGCGAAATTCGATTAATTCATGGCATAATTCCGCATCACATCACTCAAGGGACACACTTGTTTGTACATGTCACAACACCCCACAAATACAGTATAACATGAAACGACTGAAGATGAATTGACTTATGTATTAAAGTTGGTAAAATAATTTCGCACATGCAAAGAACTAAACTTGAAATGTGTGTTAAACTTCCTTAGATAAAAGAACGTCGATGACTCAGGAAATGGCTGAAGCACAATGTAAAATTCAAATTAAACTGTAATAACTTAGAAAGCCTCGTCATACACACTAAGACGTCAGCTGAATCAGTAGACCTAAACAATACTGAACAGATTGTCTTAGCATGAACGTAAATGAAATCAGTCATAAGGACATAACTAAGTGTAAAGGAAACCACAAATCTTTTTCTGAAGAGAGAAAACTACGTAACACAACTCAGAGGTTAGGCTTAAGATGTGTTCTGACTGGCCGAATTATGCCTACAAGTCAGTGCAAGCAGCGATATATGTTCATGGGACACGTGTTCAGTATGTTGCCAATCCCTCCCGTTGTTATTTCCAGCAGATTAGTCCTGATAGTGCTGCTAGTTCTTAATTCAGGAAGCTCCTCATTTGGCATCACGTGGGGCCTCCCAACCTCAGAAAACATCCGTGGAGGTACCAGGAAACAAACCCTAGCCTTTTCATAGAAGGCAAAGAAGCTAACCATTCGGTTATAGAGTCAGAACGAGTAAGTAATTATGTAGTAATTATACAGGGTGTTACAAAAAGGTACGGCCAAACTTTCAGGAAACATTCCTCACACACAAATAAAGAAAAGATGTTATGTGGACATGTGTCCGGAAACGCTTAATTTCCATGTTAGAGCTCATTTTAGTGTCGTCAGTATGTACTGTACTTCGTCGATTCACCGCCATGATTTCATACGGGATACTCTTCCTGTGCTGCTAGAACATGTGCCTTTACAAGTACGACACAACATGTGGTTCATGCACGATGGAGCTCCTGCACATTTCAGTCGAAGTGTTCGTACGCTTCTCAACAACAGATTCGGTGACCGATTGATTGGTAGGGGCGGACCAATTCCATGGCCTCCACGCTCTCCTAACTTCGACCCTCTTGACCTTCATCTATGTGGCATTTGAAAGCTCTTGTCTACGCAACCCCGGTAGCAAATGTAGAGACTCGTCGTGCTCGTATTGTGGACGGCTGTGATACAATACGCCATTCTCCGGGGCTGCATCAGCGCATCAGGGATTCCATGCGACGGAGTGTGGATGCATGTATCCTCGATAGCGGAGGACATTTTGAACATTTCCTGTAACAAAGTGTTTGAAGTCACGCTGGTACATTCTGTTGCTGTGTGTTTCCATTCCATGATTAATGTGATTTGAAGAGAAGTAATGAAATGAGCTCTAACATGGAAAGTAAGCGTTTCCGGACACATGTCTACATAACATATTTTCTTTCTTTGTGTGTGAGGAATGTTTCCTGAAGGTTTGGCCGTACCTTTTTGTAACACCCTGTATACAAGGACCAGTACATTACTTACACATGGACCTCCTTTTCTGATAACAACATAAATCCACATTACGGAATGAAATTCTGAAGCAATAATATACTTTATACAAGTCATACTTAGTAAAGAGCACACACGACTACTGCACTAAAACTAAAAATACTAATATTCTTGTAGGTTCTAGATTTCCTTCTTTTGATGTAGCCAAGACATTTAACTATATCAACTGACGAAACAAAAGATAAACTTATTTTAAAATTTGTAAAACGTAAAAAGTTGTTAGCCTCAGAAATATCAGAAGTAACTGACTTGCCGCAACTAATACTGCCACAAAATTAGTTTACTTTTAATGGGAAAGCTTATCAGCAGAAAGAGGATTTTGGCATGGGCAATAGTATATCAAGCTTCCTGATGATACATTTCTGTCATTTAAAAAATAATGTTTGTAAGAAGAAAACATGCTCAGTAGCAAAACAGCGTATTACTGCAGGTATTTTATTGATAAGTTGATATTATGTGATGACACAAAAGAGGCGATTGAGGAGCTGCTTACATTATAAATTTATTTCTGCTAACGTATAAAATTCACAATTTAGCAAGAGGCTAAGAAAAGCATAAATTTTATTGCTATCAAAATCACCAACATATAACAAAAACAGAAGTTGATCATGCATAGAAAATACACATATAGACATGTAACAATAGCTAACTCATCATGACATCTCGCCACACACAAACATGCTAACGCGCATATTTAGGGCCACAATTCACAAAACACAGTCACTTAATTTGGAAGGAAACAGACGTAGCACTGAATGTGTCATAATAAAAACATATTGCTATTGTCAATGGCTACACAACCAAAACAATAGTTAATTTATAGACACAAATAAAAAAAATAAGTCAACAAATTGGTAATACTAATAAAGAAGAGAAAATGTTTTCTAGCATCCCTTACCTAGGCCAAATTTGACAAATAATAGCTGAACTGTTTGTAAAAAAATAGCGATTTATTTCTCCCGGGTTCCCGGGTTCGATTCCCGGCGGGGTCAGGGATTTTCTCTGCCTCGTGATGACTGGATGTTGTGTGCTGCCCTCAGATTTGTTAGGTTTAAGTAGTTCTAAGTTCTAGGGGACTGATGACCATAGATGTTAAGTCCCATAGTGCTCAGAGCCATTTGAACCATTTTTCTCCACTTCGAATGAGTTAGGTCACCTAGCGGTCCACAACATAAAAACTGATTCTTTAAAATTCAACAACAGTGGGGTATAAAGAGCATCATGCTCCAATTTACTGCCAGTTATATCAGGAAAACACACAGAAGTTTCAAAACTTGTCTGTAGGAACATATGGACGCCCTCATTCCCAACTTCGGAAAGAAAGCTATTAACTGGCTACACAACATCGTCTTTTAACGACGGGCCAAGGAATTTGCGACTGATACTGGGAAACCCTCGGACATGCCTATACGTTATTGGAGACACGTCTTGCAATCGATTACCTGCAGTTCGCAGAACCGACAGTCCCGCCAGGAGCGGATTTCTTGCGATGGGCCACATATATAAATTCCGTGAGGCTTCTCTTAGTTTGCGGGTGACAGCAAAGTATTCGTTGCTTCAAGTATGGTCAATTTCAATTTTCTGTAAATACACTATTTTATCAAAAGTATCCAGTGAAATCTGGTTTCGTGGGACAGAGTGCATCAGGTTGTGGAAAGGGGCTAAGGTCAATTACTGTTAGTTATACAAGAACACACACAAATTTATTGCTCAAACTAATGCACTGTTTTCTACTTACAACAACAAAGATAAATTCACTGCTGAGGGCCCAAGTAACTTCTCCAGAATAAGTTTGAATGATTGCTTTTAAAATCCAGGATTTAAAGTAACGTCTGAAGGCCTTACTTAAGCAAAATTACAATATCTTCTCGGGTAAAGGCCGAAATAATATTTCAGATCAGCTAAGGAGTTCTTTAAAAGCCAAGCATTTAAAAATTCCGCCTAAAGTCCATATTAAGGAAAATTCAAGTTAATTCTTCGGCTGAAGGCCCAATAAAAAAATTTCTTTACATAATAAAAGAGAGGCTTTTAAGATAAACTTTTACACAGTACAACAGAAAAACATCTTAAGAAAACTTGAAGTATATTGTCGGCTAAAGGCCCAAGCAATACTCAAGAATAATTAAAGACAACTTTAAGATGAACATTTACCGAAGATGGCTGAAGGCCGTTTCAAGAATTCAAAACAATTAAAGAGAAACCTTATAGACAAGGATTTACATATTAAAGCCGCAGACTCTGAAACAAACGCGGGTGAAGGCCTAAATACAGTGCAACAAGAATTTTAAATTAAACACGGCTGAAGGCCTAATCTTAAAGTTATTATGAAGTTCGGCTGAAGGCGATGTACTAAACATGAAACAGACAATATTAAGACACGGCTGAACGCCTGGCACAGTACCTGCGACCAAATAAAATGACAATCACAAACAACAAACAGTGGTACTCAGAAGTGTTACAAGGGTCTCCCTGGGGAGGAAACTCTAACCACAGTTTAGGTGAGACAGACAGGTAAGCGTAACACTAAACAATCGGGTTACAACATGACCTACGGACGGCTGACGAACCAACCAACCGCCTAATCAATTCCGTTCCACCCGACCAACAACACGACAACCAAAGTACCAGCGAAGATGAGGATCACAGCAGTATTATGTCTTAATAATAATAAACACTCAAAGAGAAAAGGAGAACAACACCAAGCTGTCGAACTACACACAGTGCCGGACAGCATCAACACGGCGAGGAAAACACACTGCCGGAAAAGTACGCTACGACCAGGGCAAGTAACCGGAACGTTAACGGCCACAAGGCAGAAGACACCGCTGGTGCACTTCACTAATAAATTATAATCATTTGAAAGGTTAAAGACCATACAGGGAGATGGCTGCTAAATTTTGCCGAATCCAACATAACATCACATTCCTGCTTGTGGGGACAGCCCAAGATGCAACAACCAGTAATTAACGAAGAGATGTCACAACGGTTGAGCTTTCATGTCAGGTTCACTGATTTCTCAACTCCAGTATGCTGGTGAGGTGGGCGACGAACTTAGCGGTTGTCGCGGCTACTGCCACATAACTCTGACCACGCGTGCACGCCGCCAATGGCCCTGGCCTGATCACACGCCGCAGAGACTTACTCGCTGCTCCGCCGCAACCGACCAACTCCACACACACAATGGCATGGAAATATAACTGCCACTCCAATGAAGTTACAGAAGTACTACTATCGATAAATGCTGCTGCTGTCACTGACGGAGGCAAGTGAGCAACTCGTTCAGATAGTAACTGAGGGAAGAATAAGACGCCACTCGATGGTGACAAAATGCCCAAAAGGAAAACTGGCAATAGCGCGAGCCGACCACGGCTCATCTGGACACCGCCAAAAACACACGTGTTTCATATTAGGTGCATTGTGCTGCCACCCAGTTCCAGGTACTCCATATAAGCGACCACAGTAGTCATTAGATATCATAAGAGAGCAGAATGTGGCGCTCTGCGGAACTCACGGACTTCGAACGTAGCCAGGTGATGGGGTGTCACTTGTTGCATCCGTCTGTACGCGAGATTTCCAACTCCTAAACATCCCTAGGTCCACTGTATCAGATGTGATAGTGAAGTGGAAACGTGAAGGGGTACGTACAGCACAGAAGCGTACAGGCCGACCTCGTCTGTTGACTGGCAGAGACGGCTGACAGTTGAAGGACGCCGCGCGGAGTGGGCGCTAGGTTTGAGGCACCATTCACGTATTGTGGGTCTGCTCCCGCCGGAGGTTTTAGTCCTCCCTCGGGCATCGGTATGTGTGTTGTTCTTAGCATAAGTTAGTTTAAGGATCGTGTAAGTCTAGGGACCGATGACCTCAACAGTTTGGTCCCTTAGGAATTCACACGTACTTGAACATTTAGTTGAAGAAGGTCGCAATATGTAATAGACAGACATCTATCCAGACCATCACACAGGAATTCCAAACTTTATCAGGATCTACTACAAGTACTACGACAGTTAGGCGGGCGGTGAGAAAACTTGGATGTGATGGTCGAGCGGCTGCTCATAAGTTACACATCACGCCGGTAAAAGCCAAACATTCGCCTCGCTTGATGTAAGAAACGTAAACATTGAACGGTGGAAAACGGTTTGTGGAGTGACGAATCACGGTACACAATGTGGCGATCCGATGGCATGGTGTGGGTATGAACGTCATCTGCCAGAGTGTGTAGTGCCAACAGTAAAACTCGGAGGCGCTGGTGTTATGGTGTGGTTGTCTTTTTCATGGATTGGGCTTGCACCCCTTGTTGTTTTGCGTGGCACTATCACAGCAGAGGCCTACATTGATGTTTTAAGCACCTTCTTGCTTCCCACCGTTGAAAAGAAATTCGGAGATGGCGAATGCATCTTTCAACACTATCGAGCACCTGTTCATAATGCGCGGCCTGTGGCGGAGTGGTTGCACGACAATAATATCCCTGTAATGGACTGGTCTGCACAGAGTCCAGACCTGTATCCTATAGAACACCTATGGGATGTTTTGGAAAGCCGTGCCAGGCCTCGCCGACCGACGTCGATACCTCTCCTCAGTGCAGCACTCCGTGAAGAATGGGCTGGCATTCCCCAATAAACCCTCCAGCACCTGATTGCACGTATGCCTGCGAGAGGGGAAGCTGTCATCAAGGCTAGGGGTGGGGCAACACCATATTAAATTCCAGCATTACCGATAGAGGGCACCAAGAACTTGTAAGTCTTTTTCAGCCGGATGCCTGGGTACTTTTTTATTTTTAAGTAACAGGCAGGAGTAAACTATGTAGAAAAAATGTTCCATAGGTTGTGCTGGCCTTTATACAGCCTTACTCAGTTTTTAGACGGTTCTCTTCTCCAGGTTTCTCGGGAATCCTACCGTGTGCAACCCATTTAAAGGACCTCTCCTTGAAACTCCATAATTTACTCCCATTTCGAGGCGTTAATTCGAAATCTTCCTCAAAGGTGCCTTCAACATATCTCTGCAATTATGCAAAAGCGTGGTGCCCTGCGGCGTCACCTTCGGGAATGGCGAAGCTTCAAACAGAAAGCTGTCAACACTTGCGAAAAAAAGGCCACAGGTCGGTAGTTCATCTGAGCAGTAATGTGGATTAATGATGTCACCACAAACCTGCCCAACGCCACTGTGAATCTGTAACACATTGAGAAGATCGTCACATCCCCTCCTTTTGACGCCTCTGTGATGAACGTCAGAACCGCAATGGCCAGATTTAAATCAGGTGGTTTTCTTACGCCTGATCTAGGAAAATGTTTCAGACACACCGTCGCTCAGAAGTGACACGAAAAGGCATCAGGGTGTTGCATAAAGCGTGGAAATGAAATCACTCTTTTCTCTGGGGGCGTTGGTTCCCACACATTTCTCGGCGATGCAGCCGCACACTGTCCTTACAGAAGGATTGAAACGCTCGTGGGTGCAACAGTGTCAAAGGTTGTCAAGAACGTCTTCGTGTTGCTCATTCCACTGCGAATGTGTAACATTCAGTGCACCAGGGATATGAGTGATTTCATTGACGCCCTTTATTCCACCTCTACAGGCCTTTCGAGTCGATTCTGAGCGGCGGTGGGACTGAAAAGTTCTTCTCCGCCAACCATAAGGACACCGCGGAGTTTCAATGCTGGATGTCACGCTTCTGACCTCCGTCGCAGAGACATCAAAAGATGGGTTCAACTGTGGGTAAGAGGCGATGGGCAGAATTGTGGTGATATTTGGTGCCAATGTAACATCATTAACCCACCTTACACCTCCCATGAACTCTGAGCTGTGGTCTTTCGAAAGTGTCGAAACCTTGCTGTTTGAAGCTTTACCGAGCCCAATGGTGACGTCGCAGGGCACCACACTTATGCACAATTGTAGTGGAATGTTGAAGGCACCTATGAGGAAAAATTTTAATCGTGTGTGACGCAATGGGAGGCAATTACGGCATTTCAAAAAATGATCCTTTAATTATGTTGAACAGTATAATAAGACACTGATCGCATATGTAAACAAAGTGATCGATATGATGAAACGCCTGATAGATGGTCAACACACCCATCATACAATTAACGCGGAGACAATCTCAACTGATCAACGCTACCATGAAAACTATCAGAGTGTATTCTTACTTTCGATAGTCAATGGTAGACAACGGTTATTCTACAACTCTAGTCACAACTACAGAATGTGTCACTTGTGGCCTCTGGCTTTTCGCGTATGCACTGCAGTTACAGGTCTCACAGCAGGAACGTAGATTTCGCATCATTTCACAGACAAAAAAAAAAAAAAAAAAAAAAAAGTTGTAAGCCGTGTGCTACGTTATGATAATGAGCTACTGTCATGAGGAATTAAATAATGGCTTGATTTTTTAAGCTACAGAGTGTTTATGCCCCAGTATACAACTGAATATGTGATGAGAACACAGCAATAATAGGACTGAGTCATTTAACTGTTCGTGCCATGACTGATTTTTGATGTGATGGAGTCTACAGCAACGGGTGAGAACGAGATGGCATCACGGCAGTATAGAACTATTTTACATACGGTAATAAATGAGTGACTAAGTTTGAGTCAAACAATTCAGAGAAAAGTTACTAATGATTCACACACCGTTATGCAAATAGTGCAAAAAAATCATGAAGACTACATCAGTCTCAATGTATGTAACATGAGGTGAGGCTCTAGAAATAGCCACGAATTTACATGTTTTCGACATAAAGCTTACAGCAAGACAATGAACTATTTAAAATTCAGGAGAGGATGATAATTTTGAATCTACGATCTGGATTGTGGCCATGTAACTGCGTTAATATTTAGACCATACGACTGAAATTACCCACACATCGTCTATTAGCCGCAACGTCAAGTAAAAGAGGACCTCACCCAAAATCTTCTTCATTGCAGGACTCCAAGGAATCTAACTGCAGCACACAGAAGCCAGGAACAGAATGCCAACAAGCCGAGAGCAAAATCGGTAAACAGACGGCCGGTACCCACTCACAATACACAGTGTCGTGGCTAGAAACTTGAGAACGTTCGCCATTGGCTGAGGGTGATAACAGCCTACTAAAGACACAAACATGCTTCACTGAAGACAAAGAGACGACCAAAACAGTTTGGACCGACTAATCGAGGCTTTTCATAGACGGAAATTGCAAACCATAGAAAAGATAAACTTGTGATTTTAAAAAGAAGAAAATGTTGTGGGCAAAAATGGAAGTGCAAAACTGAACAGGTAACTTTGAACGTATCCAAAGAATCAAGTGACTTACATCCAGATAATGGACCCAAAGGGTCCGAGGTACATCTTGTGACTAACAAAATACAACACATTCATTGACTCAAGACATTATTCATACTGTGCAAGAGATACAGTAACGTCCAAAACCGCAAAATACAACTAGACTATTTTACTGAATATGGTAATTTTTTTACATAAAAATGAAGAATTTCCTTTGTTTAAACAAATAACTATGAATCAAGAATGTGACATTATCATGTTATGTATAATACGGAGAATGTGTTACCAGATCCTAAATCATCATCAGGTTTATTATTCCTTGACATGGTCCTGTTTTTTTGCATCAGATAAAAAGAAGAAGCAATGTTTAAATTGTACATATGTCCCCCCCCCCCCCCACACACACTCCCACCCAGGATTCCATACACACAAACATACGATTCTGCCAGCATTAAACTGTAATTGCTTGCAAACGAAGTAGCGAGTACTACCTCTCAAGTGTTGATGCAGGCCAAATTTAATCATCACTGATGCTTATCTATAATTCTTGTATTTTAATAATTTATACAACATGCTGAGGTATGACACATAATAAACGATTTTAAATTTAGCTGATCATCAGTTTTACAACAGTGAATTTCTGGTACTGGTCTTGAGACTGGACTCCCTATCATGCGAGTAACCACCTCAAAATCTTAACCCATTTTACGCAAGGATGGATGTATCTTACCATATGTCTCTGGTTCCTGGCATTAGTACAGGATAGGAAAGTGATCATAAGCACAAAAATACCTATCATGACAATAAACTGCTACAAAATTAGAGGAATGACATCTCATTTGCTCTCAAATTAAATCTCCTTATCTAGATTAAACCAGGGCAGTGGAATTCTGAATATTTCTAACGATACTGAGATTGCTCGCTGTTCACTAAACTTCCAATGCCGTTTACTTCTGTTGTTATCCATCAGCACTTGCTTCTTCAATTTAACATATGGTAATCAAATCGAGACAGCAGTAATATTTCATCATTACATGTTCCTCACTTCATTATCATCGATCAGCTCTACCACAAAAATTTGCTATTTTTGTTACATTATGCTTTTAAACTCTTGCTCTTCACACTGTCAACATGTTCATAGTTGCCATTTTAATGTCCTTCTTGTTAATAACAACACACTCAACAACTGAAATATTAATTTCAATTTCTCAGTAAATATATGTCACATGATTCAACACATAAAACATATTGCATTTCATGACCATTAATATTTAACCGTAACATTAACGTCATACCAGAATTAATATCGTATTTCAAACAATTAATAAATATTCTCATTGATATAATGGAACACTATTAGCATGATGATGATAAAAGAATCAAAGAATTTTCTGAACATTTCACTGTAGTCCCAACATCCCACAATAATCATCACAACTTCTACTAAGACCTCAACTAACTACAACATCTCAATTATCGTCACCATTAGCTTAGTACACCGATATCTAACTCAGTATTACTTTACTATGGAAATAAATATCTGTACATCATAAATAGTACATTTTCAGAATAATTTTATCCACACCAGCACAAAAACATACATCACTCACTTGTTTTAAGATTTTTGTTTATTTTCTATCCTAAGAACTTTTCTCCTTTTTTGGTGATAAGCAATAACTTTAAAGTGTGAATGACATCGTTCTCAAAAGGTGTTACATATTATACTCTGCGTTATGTATCTCTGTTTTCTGTATAATACTTGGTACTAGTCGCCTTTAAATCCTGAATGACCTGTAAATACTGTCTTCTTGTATATAACATGGCTGTTATTAGACTTTATAATTTAACATAACTACTATCTAGTTAATGGCAGAGTAACATTTATGCCATCAAAATAATTAGCAGAACTGAAATTAATCAGGTTACGTATCAGTTGAACCTGAAACAAGACAGATGAGAAAAGAAACCCATTCTGTTTCAGAAGCCACAACAGATTTCGTTACATAAGCTCAAATGTAATCAGGTTTCTAGCACATATGAGATAATATTAAAACGCTAAAAACCTAACTTGATCACTACAGAGACCAACATACAGTTCGATAGATAATTGGGAAAGATGTAAAAATAGTACATAACAGAAAGACGAAAAGTAAAACAGTGCAACATAGCTCAGAGACCTTACTCGCTGAGATACAATGAGTTTATGTAACACAAATTGTTCGTGCAAAACACAGTATTATCGATTTGTTTAAAAATATTACACAAAATTTAACTATATTCATTCATCCTTATTTTCAGTATATGGTGACAAAGTACACAAAAACCTCTGTGTATGTGAATAAAAAGAAATCATCTTTCTATAATGTAAAAAGTAACAAAATCTCACCAAATTTAAAAGCCTATCTAGGATCACGAATAAAACTATGTTAATAATTTCTATTACATTTCATAACCTAAACTGTACCATGTTGAAGACCAGTAAC
The DNA here is from genome assembly GCF_021461385.2 of Schistocerca piceifrons. NCBI lineage: Eukaryota > Metazoa > Arthropoda > Insecta > Orthoptera > Acrididae > Schistocerca > Schistocerca piceifrons. The sequence goes on along the minus strand of NC_060145.1, from coordinate 320,801,674 downwards.
GCAAAAACAACATCGACTTCATACCGACAACACAAATAAAATTGCAGAAAAAAGATGATGAACGATAATCTATGCTTTCTTTGACTATCAATTAATGATTCAAGTACCACCTAAACGTCATACAACTAATTAACACATAGAAAAACCACATGTACAATTATTAATATCAGTATCATGAAACGACCAAAAACATTCTTTTTCTCTGCATACTGGTTCTCGGCTGATCCACGTATCAAAATTCCTTCTTCCCCTCCTGTCCAATTATGTCCACTTCCACTTTGAATTCTGAAGCCTCAGTATAAAAAAATGCAGTCACCTGTCATAATCTAATTCGAAAATTTTATATTACTGAACTTTCGAGAGTTTTGAAGTAAATATTCCAACTGGTATTGAGTTGCAAAACGTGTCCAGGCTTGCATACAATTGCTTGGTAAATTCTGTGTATATGTACAGTTTTCTTTGGGTATATATTATATTTGTCGTTACATCTCGAGGGCTAAAGATTCTTATCATTTTAACGTGACTTAGCAACTGATGTCATGGGAGGGCTATCGCTAAATTTTATATGGATCTGCATGTCGATCCTATCTAAGGAACATGGACTCTAATCATCATGAGGCAATTGATTCATAACGGGAGCCCTCAAGGTACAACATTTATCCAGCGTCTGTGCTAATGGAGGCGAAGTGCCCTTAACCATCAGAATAATGAGTACTAAATTTATCATTTATAATGATGTGGTGAGCAGGCCTGTACTGTCCGATGCTCAGTATTTTCCCCAGTCAGAACCATTTAGATTCGACTTCCAGATAAATTTACAGTCACTGACAAGAGTGCTGTGCAATTGTGAATTCACTGGAGCACATTATGTGCAGTCGAAAAAAATGAGTATCTCGTCTGCTCTGATGTTCTAAGGGCACTGAAGATCATTTATCAAAACAATAAGATGTAAAAGATGAAAACACTTTCAAATATGACTACATGAAGGGAGGGAGGTATCATTCTGCTTAGTACTAAGATATGTGGAACTCCTCGGAAATTGGCAAGTTGATATGGCAGAACAGTACAATTGTCGCGAAGAAAATGGTCTACGGGACACTCTTCCTTAGGTGTTGTTATGTGTTGTTGAGGAGGAGTGTTGTAAGTCAATGGAAGAAGGATTGGCTGGTGGCAATTTATTTTTCTCATTTAATAATAAGAAAACTCAGGTTATTTTTTGCACTGCTGCGTAAATGTAGACTCCAGTATACCATTTAGATGTGAAGGTTTGATATACATCATGGTTCAAATGGCTCTGAGCTCTATGGGACTTAACATCTCAGGTCATCAGTCCCCTAGACTTAGAACTACTTAAACCTAACTAATCTAAGGACATCATACACATCCAGGCCCGAGGCAGGATTCGAAACTGCGACCGTAGCAGCTGCGCTGTTCCGAACTGAAGCTCCTAGAACCGCTCGGCCACAACGGCCGGCTATACATCATGTCAGACCATTTTTATAGATGTTGTTACAGCCTGTGTTATTAGCTACCGTTCTCTACAAGCAGCGGGAAGTTACATTGTAAGCGTCTCTACGAAAGGGACTTAAAGTGGTGGCTAGCGTACTTTGAGGCACGCATAAGAACACAGGAGCTAGCATTCACACGGGACGGTGGAAGTAGCTAGGAGCTGTGTGATACACTGACGTAACGACCTGCAAACACAGCTGCTTGCCCACTGTACACTGCGAGAGTTCATTTGAGGCGACGCTGCTTCTAGTGACACTTTCGCTTGCTGTAAGAGAAACGTCAGGCCAGGGAAGACCATAAATAAGCACCCAACTAGTCTGATAAAACAGACTGTATTAGTTGAGGCTCTGTGGGCCTCCATTGAAATCAGTACACTTAAGTCACATCTTTATCTATGTAACTTGGGTCCGAAGCAAACTTTATGGGAGCTACTAATGCAGAGTAACCGTGTACCCCAGGTAGTCCATTACTCGCAAAACCCATGGGAAATTAAGCACACAAATGAAAGTTCAATAATCGAGTCTACAGACACCAGTTACAATATTCTTAACATAACAGGGCCATATTAACACAGAGTACTCCACCTTAGACGCACTTTACGTACGCTTTCGCGAGCAGACCAGAACAACACTACGAAAATCGTACAGCAGTTTAACCAGCATAGCCGAACTTGCCGTTACACAATTGAGAATGTCGCTAAGGACATGGATTGAGGTGTAGTAACCATTATCTGTTCTCACCTAAGCCGGAAAGTAATCTCACTATAAAAGTCAAGCATCTGTTAACAATATCACATCTCACTTCTTGCGCGATTTTCAATTTTTAAGCCGTCGCAGACAATCAAACTGATACCGCAGCGTACTACACCACATAGACGCGCCAGGTACAGGAGACATGATCTGCATACAGTCGAACGCCGTCACTCTCAGTTCTGATCTTTTTTACCATCCGTGACGACATTTACTTAATTTTACTATGTTACACTGCCCCGATAGCTCAGTGGTCAGCGTGACGGATTGCCGTCCTACGGACACAGGTTCCATTCCCGGCAGCGTCGGGGATTTTCTCCGCTCAGGGACTAGGTGTTGTGTTGTATTCATCATCATTTCATCCCCATCCGGCGCGCACGTGACCCAATGTGGCGTCGATTGTAATAAGACCTGCACCAAGGCGGCCGGACCTGCCCCGCAAGGGGCCTCCCGGCCTATGACACCAAACGCTCATTTCCATTAGGTGACACTTTACTTGTGCAAGGTGTGGTAATTGCGTATTTACACTTGAAATAATGATTTTACGACAGTTTTATTATTTATAATCATCTTCGAAATATCACAACTTCCGATGCACTGTTTTCTCTATTCTTCATTTCTGAGAAATGGACGACCCGATTTTCACTAATAGATACAGAGAGGTTTTTGTATGTAATTTATAAACATTTCCTACAAACTGTCTGATTTACGGTGAATTAAAAGTAAGTGGTGAAAAGTATGACACTTTCACGTACCGAACGGCCGCCATTACTAGTGAGAGCGGCAGCACCTCGAATAGCATGACAAATTCGGATCTGGTGTGATGATTTGGTGGTGGAGCCTAAGGATGGAAACTATGAGGGTGTAGGATGGAAACCGGTCTGCATCAATTTTTTTTTCACTTGGCTTTCAACATGACGTTCCCATCTCAGTGATTTGCATATTCGCAAGAAAGTAAATTTGCCGGGTATTCCACGTTACACTCTGGCTCCCTTTTTCCAGTTTGGCAACTGTTTAGGGACATGCAAGTGACATCCAATTCATTGCAGTCGTTCAGAACAACTGTATAGCGAGAAAACATGCGTATGCAAAACTTGCGGTTTTCAGTTATTTATGCGTAGAGTTAAATGCAGCATGGGATACAGCTTTACTTCGCATACATAACGAAAGTTTTGCAGCAGTGGAGAAAATGACTCAGCTTTAAGCTTCCTGCTGTTCTTGGGTCGAACAGACATAAGAACGCCATTCTCTGCACGGTGGGGTGAAATATATTATTTGTGTGGCCACTTTCAGATTATGCAGGAAACTGCTAAACGAATCTCCACTGGTGAGGAGATAGAGGCAGTGAGAAAGGGACACAGTCTTCTTGAATGGTACTCATAAATTTTTTATGGGTGCCTGCCGTTGTGGCCGAGTGGTTCTAGGCGCTTCAGTCTAGAACCGCGCTGCTGCTACGGTCGCAGGTTCGAATCCTGCCTCTGTGTGATGTCCTTAGGTTAGTTATGTTTAAGTAGTTCTAAGTCTAGGGGACTGATGACCTCAGATGTTAAGTCCTATAGTGCTTAGAGCCATTTGAACCATTTTTTCTTATGAATGATTACATAAGGTTTCGAAATATTTCTACAGATAGTTGACAAACGCATTTCGAAATAATTTCATGCTGACAGTTTCTGTATCTCTCAGACTACCAGTCACATTTTGCACTCTTAATTCACTGCGAATTCTTCAAAATAACAAATAGGTAACCACCTCATCAGGCTGTGATGCGAGAAACAATTTCGAATATTTTTAACGAATTGAGAATTTGAGAAAAGTTGGCTAGCGTAAAAACAAGCGATTAAGCGATTCAATATATATATATATATATATATATATATATATATATATATATATATATATATATATATATATACTGCTAGTTAAACATTTTCCAAAAAGGTACTTCAGCGACGAATTGAGAATTTGAGAAAAGTTGGCTAGCGTAAAAACAAGCGATTAAGCGATTCAATATATATATATATATATATATATATATATATATATATATATATATATATATATATATTGCTAGTTAAACATTTTCCAAAAAGGTACTTCAGCAACTTTCCTTCGTTTACATACTCGTCTACTACGTTCTTTCAGCAGCGCAGCAGGTGACTCTGCTTTCGGATGTCTGCTTTCCTTGAATAAAATCTACATGTGGACACGATACTTTTTGTGGCACTGCGAAGAAGTGTGTTATAAACAGGTCACGGCATAGAATTGCGGCAGTGAGTCTCAGAAATGCACCACATTTCGTACTGAGCTTCACAAGAGGAGAGCTGGACACGTGCTATACATGTAAATAATTAGAATTTGTTGTTATTATCTTTCTTCTGTTTGTAACACCTCAGCCAGCCGTCGAAACATATTGAATCAGTCACACACACACATACACCCATGATTTGCATACTATCTTTACATTAATTGTAAACGTACACACTACAGTCTGCACAAAATTCAATATGGAGCATGTGACATTCACGCTTTGGAACGACTCTCCTCGCGTGCTTTACTTATATCACATCCGATTTGTGAAGTATTTACTTTACATGTTCTCTGCTACCCGTGTAAAGTCGTGCCGGGTCTTTAGTATTATACACAGTTTGTCCCACCTAACTTTGTCATCTCATACAATGGTGTCCAAAATTAAAGCAAAGAAAGGAAATTCTGCAAGGTTTCATTTAAATGCTATAACAGATGATAGTTAAGCAGAAACAATGTAAAGAATAAAGAACACAAGTAACTGCTATATGCATAACGACGGACAAAAATGTTTTTCGTCTCTTCCGACTTAACGGATTTGGACACACACTCCGACAACTGGTTAATGTGCTCAGTAGAAGGTGTGGCGACCTCTGGCAGCAAAGCAGGCACGACAACGACGGGACATGCTGTGAATGATGTCATTAGTCTCAAGTTGAGGCAATAACGTCCGTTCTTCCTGCAGAATTGCTCGCAAGACTTGGGGAGTGGTTAGTGGATGCTGACGTGATGCAACTTGTCTCCCTAGTGCATCCCTGACATACTCTGTGGGATTCAAATCGGGAGAGCGAGCAGGCCACAACACGCGTGCAACATTTTCCGTTTCCAAGAAAACATCAGCCACCCGTTCTCAATGAGGTCGAGCACTATCGTTCGTCAATACGAAGTCTGAGTCCACACTACATCACAGCAACCGCACATGAGGTCCCAATATCTCGTCACGTTACCTGACAGCAGTTAAACCTTGCCGATTCACGCGTACACTTTCAGGAAGAGATTTTCGAGAGGTCCACATAATCCGTGCCTACACCGTTAGGGATTGTCCTCGATATTGGTCTCTTTCCATTGTGTTTGGGTCCCGAAATCGTGTTACACGTTCCTTCCAGATGCGAATGCTTGCAGAATCACTCTCCATACCAAATCGGGACTCTTCTGTTGGCTCACTGTTGAGCCGTCCAGATGGTATGTTGATGACTCCACTCTAGACGTCCCCTTCTGCGAAAACGCATCCGAGGTACACATACAGCATGTCTCCGACAATGGAGGCCACTCTGCCGAAACCTTCTGCACACCGTCTGTTCGATACAACACGTCCATTGGACGCTCAGGGGTCAGATGCCAGATACCGTGAAATTCTAAGGTGGTACGATCGTGCCCTTACAGCCAAATAACACTCCTCTTTCTGATACCACGCATTATCGGCCCTGCCCTGGTCTTCGAGATACTGTTTCGGTGTCTATAAATTGTCGCCACATCGGAGAAACAAAAGAACAATTCACGTTAAGCTGTCGGGCCACAGCAGTTTGTGACTGCCCTGCTTCGATTCTTCCCACGTCCCTCCACCCCAGAGAGTCTGGCAGACGTGTTCTCTGTGCCACACCGCCCCGTCTGTGACTGTACACACAGGGACTATGGATGTAGGAATACCCGACACACACTGCCCCGTTTGACGGGTGCCCTGACATCATCGCTGGCATGGTTTTCCGTTGACCGGAATGCCATCTTCCGTGCAGAACACGATCGTACGGGCATTTGTTGATAGTTTGTATGATTATGCCGTGATTTAGACCTAACACAGAGAAATAGGCGTTTGTTGCTTTACTTTTGGACACCAGTCTATATTTCCGAAACGAAACGACATGTGAAAAATGCAGTGGGCCGGAGTTGCTGATATGTCAGGGGTTCACAAAATGGGCAGGAGTGTACAATCCGTAAATGTACGCAAATATAACCTTCAACACAATGTTACGCGTTTTTTTAAATGGCATATGTATGTTTTTCTACAGAAACGTACACTAGAGGTGCCATCAGTGATGACAGACTTATTTTCAAGGTTCTGAATCTCATACTTTTGAAATATGTAGACATTAGAGGATGGCAACGCCCGCCACGTTTTATAATTGTCCAACCATCTGAGGTCATCTGCAAAGAAGCAGCGCTCACGCCGTAGATTCGTGTTTCTTGAGTGTAAGAACCTGTCTATTGGGACTCTCTACGTGAGTTAATGTGTCAAGTTTTGTGTTTTTGGTATGGGTTGCAATCGCCTTTGAAACCTTCCCGTTTCCTCTATATCTCTTTTCTTTTTACGCAACCTTCCCTTCTACAATAACCTGTAAAAACATTCCTTAGGATTTCTATCTCTTGCTTAATAATAACAACTGATATCTTCCCTTTGAAATTTATTCTCTTTCTCAATCATCGCATACAAATTTAATTGCTGCTTATTAAAAGTGATTTTCTGATTATTTCGACGAAACATAGGATGTGTCGTCGTCGTGGCCCTCAGTCGTTATCTGTAATAACCCAAAACTCTTCCTTACCTTTTTTACTGTTACTGGATCGCCATCTGACTGCTACATCGAACTGCGACTGAATATACTTGCTCTGGTTTACTATACTCTATTAACTGCTGATGGGCTGTCATAATAAGTGGCTGTATTTATTACCAAAGTTGACGTTATTCTTTAATAGCAAAGCTGACGTTATTCTTTAATTAATTTGACTGAAGCTACGTAGTTCATAGATACACTTTTTCTTGACAACTATAAAATTTTTGCAAAGTTTTACGTTGATGGTTTTTGGGATGGATTATAATCAGTAATGCAACATTGCTGTCAAAAATTAATTATATTCTGAAAACGCTTCAAATATTTACTGTTGGTAATGAAATGATTTTTCAAACGTTCAAGTGGGACTTACTTTTTACAATAATCTTACAACTAGCATTGCGCAAACATACCTTCAGTAGTCTTGAGTTTCGCAAAGAAAATAATTCAATAATATTAGTTCCTCTTATGATAATAGTTAGCTGATGTCTCTGTACATTCGTTTATAAACTCTTGTAAATCATAGCTAGTGGCTGGCAGGCACACCGCTCCTCTCAACCTCTCGCTTCAGACCTGCTACCGACTCGCTTCACTTCTCGCTTACTACTGACTTCCTACGAACGCTAAAGTGCGGTCTCTCCCGCCATCAATGCTTTCTGGTGCAGACAATCCCTGCTACCATTACAAAATGTATCAATGCGTGGTTTTTCTCGATCTTTTCTTAAAATGTATCCATACGCGGTCTCTCCCGCCCTTTTTAAAATTATATCAATTTGCGGTCTCTCCTGCCAACAATACTTTGGTGCAGACATTCCCTGCTACCACAATTATTTCCAACGTGACAAATATTAATTAATCCTACTTAATGCTATTAATAAAATATAAACATCTTTCATAAATTGTGATTTGACAATAAACAATAGAAATATACACGTCTTACACCTTTTATCCTCATAACCACCACATGCAGCAGTTATGTTATAAAAGTGTTAACGACTGATATAGTAAAGTGACATCTACAACATTACTCTAAACACAGTTGGCCCACGTATCAATCAGAACCTTTGCTCATAGATTAATATAAATAAATTATAATCATGTATCAAAATAAATTTCCTGTTTAGCATCTCCACTCCCCATTGCTCGCAGCGACGTGATTCAGCAAGACAGTTGCTTGTGTGGCACGCGGCTGGTGTGTTAAACGTGTGGCTTCCCATTTAACTACCGTATCATTCAGCTGCTCTACTCTAGTGCGTCACTTGATTCACTATACTCGACTAATCAACCGGAAAAATTTTGCTTGGTGCGCATTGTGGGCGCGAGCTAAAGGTGCACAAGTGCTTCGTCTCTAGTTCTTAATACCAAAGCTGTCCCAGAAAAAAGTTTATGGAAACAAATCTGAATAAATGTATGGTAGCTTACTACTGAAAGGATCGCTGCTTCTGTATGTGCAAGGTTATAGCTGAACTTTAAGCATATACCTGTAACGCACGGGTGTCCAAGATTTCGGCTCGCTGTCTGTGCCCGGGCAAAAGGACCAAAGCGCTCTGCCTCGCAGCACATTTTCACCGCCGCCACGCTATGCTGTCTGACGGCGAGGAGGAGGAAGAGAGGTTAACTGCGAATGCGCCGCCTTAAAAAAGCGGTGCAATGGCACTGCATGCGACTTGGTTTTATGTTTCACATTTCTCAACAATATAGACCCAAACAAAAGAGACTTTCAGCATTATTAATTTTTGGCGACCTGCAGATACAGTTTTTTTTCTGGTTCAAGCTGTCGCATACGTACAGACGTAGATAATTTCACAGAGTTTCGTACTAAAATTGCCACATATTTGTGACTTATTTAGTTTCATAATAAAAAAAGTCTTTCATATAAGTATGTCGATTAAAATATTGTTTCATTTTCGCAACCTCTTTATGGAGTCGTGGAAACTCTACCTTAGGAAGGCAATGGAGACGTTCTGGACAGTTTTAATCTAGAAAGGTTTGTTATTAAAATGGGAGCTACCTTGCAGGTCAATCATTCACTTTTGCACGTGCACACTGGCGCTCTCAACTAAAAAGGCAAATGATCTCGAAAACAGCTCGGAAACACTTGCAAGATTGACAGTGACCTCAAAACCTTTATAAAATTAATCTTGAAATTTATTCAAGGCCACAATGAATTCTTCAGACCTCGCGTTCTCTTTAAGGCCTTGTGAGCTTAGGGAGTTGGACTGTCAGAATGTGTCCTTTGTGCAATGCGACTTTCTTTTTAAATACACCGTTATCAAATCAGAAAGAAGCCACCTCGCAATGTCTTAATGTGGGCAGTGTGCAGTCGAGTCCACTAAAAATGCGAAATCTACAATCCATTCCGTATATAGTCATTTTCGTTCCTGCACTCTTGTTTCCTTCGTAGATTCAACAACAGCGAGCTTAAAATCGACTAAAGGCATGAGTCTTGACTTAATCAACGTATTTTGTAGTTATACACACCTGGAAATTGAAATAAGAACACCGTGAATTCATTGTCCCAGGAAGGGGAAACTTTATTGACACATTCCTGGGGTCAGATACATCACATGATCACACTGACAGAACCACAGGCACATAGACACAGGCAACAGAGCATGCACAATGTCGGCACTAGTACAGTGTATATCCACCTTTCGCAGCAATGCAGGCTGCTATTCTCCCATGGAGACGATCGTAGAGATGCTGGATGTAGTCCTGTGGAACGGCTTGCCATGCCATTTCCACCTGGCGCCTCAGTTGGACCAGCGTTCGTGCTGGACGTGCAGACCGCGTGAGACGACGCTTCATCCTGTCCCAAACATGCTCAATGGGGGACAGATCCGGAGATCTTGCTGGCCAGGGTAGTTGACTTACACCTTCTAGAGCACGTTGGGTGGCATGGGATACATGCGGACGTGCATTGTCCTGTTGGAACAGCAAGTGCCCTTGCCGGTCTAGGAATGGTAGAACGATGGGTTCGATGACGGTTTGTATGTACCGTGCACTATTCAGTGTCCCCTCGACGATCACCAGTGGTGTACGGCCAGTGTAGGAGATCGCTCCCCACACCATGATGCCGGGTGTTGGCCCTGTGTGCATCGGTCGTATGCAGCCCTGATTGTGGCGCTCACCTGCACGGCGCCAAACACGCATACGACCATCATTGGCACCAAAGCAGAAGCGACTCTCATCGCTGAAGACGACACGTCTCCATTCGTCCCTCCATTCACGCCTGTCGCGACACCACTGGAGGCGGGCTGCACGATGTTGGGGCGTGAGCGGAAGACGGCCTAACGGTGTGCGGGACCGTAGCCCAGCTTCATGGAGACGGTTGCGAATGGTCCTCGCCGATACCCCAGGAGTAACAGTGTCCCTAATTTGCTGGGAAGTGGCGGTGCGGTCCCCTACGGCACTGCGTAGGATCCTACGGTCTTGGCGTGCATCCGTGCGTCGCTGCGGTCCGGTCCCAGGTCGACGGGCACGTGCACCTTCCGCCGACCACTGGCGACAACATCGATGTACTGTGGAGACCTCACGCCCCACGTGTTCAGCAATTCGGCGGTACGTCCACCCGGCCTCCCGCATGCCCACTATACGCCCTCGCTCAAAGTCCGTCAACTGCACATACGGTTCACGTCCACGCTGTCGCGGCATGCTACCAGTGTTAAAGACTGCGATGGAGCTCCGTATGCCACGGCAAACTGGCTGACACTGACGGCGGCGGTGCACAAATGCTGCGCAGCTAGCGCCATTCGACGGCCAACACCGCGGTTCCTGGTGTGTCCGCTGTGCCGTGCGTGTGATCATTGCTTGTACAGCCCTCTCGCAGTGTCCGGAGCAAGTATGGTGGGTCTGACACACCGGTGTCAATGTGTTCTTTTTTCTATTTCCAGGAGTGTATATGAAGTGTCCATACTCTTCGTTTAGTTTCATGAATAATGGTTGTAGCTGACAATGGAATAATGCATGCAACATCAAAAATTTCGCTATTCGTATCATCAATCTCTTCACGTACCCATGCCTAAAAATTTAAGACAAAGTGCTTCTTGACGTGCAGAACAATGAATTCCGTCTGTCGATCGTTGTAATTCCTTGCTCTTTTATTGTCAAATAAATCTTTAAATTCTTCTTACATGGTGTTTTAATGTCGTTTCATATAAAATAAGCAGTACTCGTCGATTATGCGAAATGTGAATTATCATCCCTCTCTTCTGTCGTTGCCAACCATTTTAAAAGATTGTGACGACAGATTGCTGGACTGCCCCTTTTGTGCAAACAGCCACTGCATCTGTGAACGTCCTTCATACCGTGAACAAATAGCGAATAGTAAAGAGCGCCTTCACCACGATTCCGACGAGAGTTGTGTCGACCTAAGAATGCCGCACCGCAATGTTAAATGAGATGTTGAGCCGTCACGGGTACATCCGAGAAGGACCGAACAAAGCCGAGTGACAGGTCGGGCAGTGGCCTGTATGGGGCCCGCACACGCTGCTTCGCGAAGTTTGGCACGCCGTGACCAGCCCTGATGTAATGCTATTAAGACTTGAACCCCCAAGAATCACGCCAATCATTAATCAAAATTTCGTAACGGATAATTATATGGGACATTTGAATCTGAACGGGTGTGGAGTAGCCTATATACATGTTATATGAATGAGAGAGAGGCCATAGGTAAAATCGTACGCGGTTGTTCGATCAGGTGAGATGCCATTTATTTGTGATTGGTGGCTCTTGAGTCGTATGTTCGTAGTGCTTTCCTATGTTGGATTATTGTATTGAAGACTTTTGGAATCGATAGGAGCATATTTGAGAGGTACTTACATATTTGTTATTCTCTCTGTATGTGTTTGAATTTAACTTTTTGACCTAGAATTTATATGTGCGAGCATAAATACGAGTTCATATAAGAATTTATGTTGTGATGAAATGAATGTAGTATTTGACTATCTTCAATTAATTCTGCAGGCTGAAACTACGCCAGGTTGTGCAGCTTTCGCATGTGTCAACAGAGGCGAAGTTGGATTTTGTATGCCCATATTTCCGCGTAATGAGGAAAGGAAAAAGCAGTGGGTAATCTGAGTGAAGTCGAAAGATATAAATCACACGGGAGCCTTGTGGGAACCGACGAAGTACTCTTATCTATGATAAGTAAGTGACTTTCGCTTTCCAGCTGTGTATAACAAGATTTATTGTGAGATGTGACATTTGGCCTGTAAATTGATTGTGTGCAATGTTTTAGAGAACAGCTTATTCTTCTAAACATAGAATTAAATCCAGCCGTCGTGGCCAAGCAGTTCTAGCCGCTTCAGACCGGGGCCGCGCTGCTGCTACAGTTGCAGGTTCGAATCCTGCCTCGGGCATAGATGTGTGGGATGTCCTTAGGTTAGTTAGGTTTAAGTAGTTCTAAGTTCTAGGGGACTGATGACCGCAGATGTTAAATCCCATAGTGGTCAGAGCTGTTTGAACCATAGAATTAAAACAAGGTTATGTATCATATGTGGAGAGATTTTTCTAAGCTATAAACACCTCGCAATTATATGTTTTTCCCTATGATTTGTTTTTAACAGTACCTTGATACTGACACTTATAAGTGCCTTTAGATTTACCTACGGTTGATGCTTCCAAACGACTTGAATAGGGGTTTAGCAGGTTATCGTTACTGCTTTCAGGGCAAGAAGCTCCACAGTTCTTCTGATTTCTTCTTCCTCTTCTTTTTTTCTGTTCAGTGTAGCTGTACCTACACATTTTGGTATCTAATTACAATTCTTATCTTTTGCTTTTTTACTATAGAAACATTTCACTGATGGGAATCGATGACAGGAGGAAACTGAATTCCAATGCAACATCTGCCGTGTTTTTATACAGTTCCAAAGCCGAAAAGAAGAAAACGTGAACTATGACGTCAGCATCGTACTCAAGAAAAGGAATGTAGTAATTCCTCAGCAGAGACAGCTGCAGAAAGCCAGCAGCAGTGTGATGAAGATATTCTGTTTGGGAATGTGCTTGAAGTTTGGCCATGTTATGGCCAGCAAAATCTCTGCTATGCATGCATTGGGTTAATCTCTTAAGTAGTTCGTGGATTACAGTCGTGTAATGTGATAGCTACAAAAAATTGTTTCTTACGCTTGAAGTTTTGATATTTTTCTAGAGCGAAGGAATGTGTTAAAATATACAGCAAAAACTCTAATGTTTGGGATTCTGTTTACGGATGGCTGACTTATATTCAGTTTTAATAGGTCGTGTCTTGTAATAGAGAAGTTCATGTTTTTCAGGTCATCTATGTAGCTGCGTTACTTGTCGCCTATGTTTATACTACCTCAGCTGCAAATATTAACTGTGTATTCCTGGTGACAGTTGTAATTAAAATGTGGCTGTCAACTGTGAACACTCTTGTTTCCACATGTGTGGTGCACTCTGTGTAATCGTTAATGTAAACATGGAATACTATGGTACTAAATGTTTTCCAACCTCTATGTTTGCATACACTTGATATGAGAGATGCTTCCCAACGTAGACAAATGTTTCAGTAATGTGAAATATCGCAATGCATTGCATTCAGTTTTCTAGATAACATAGAAATCACTTTTTTACTATCTCCATCATTCTAAGCACATGAAGTTTCAGTTACAAAACTCCGTGCTCTTAGTGTGCCAATGGTTTTACTTGGATGTGTGAAGATCCCTGTTACATATTCTTCTTCATCTGTTTTTTGTGGAGCATATGGTGACACGACAAATGTTATCCAATTTCAACGCCTAAAGCCAAACTTTTATTCACTGAACGCTGTGATTTAAATTATTCATAAGCTTGTTTATTCATTATCTTTCTGAAGTATGATAGTGTTGAGACTGACCTGTATTTTCTTACATTTTCAGTACCAACTAATTTGTACAGAGATCAGTGGATTTTTAAAGATTTGTTGTGTTGTAATCCGATATCAATAATGTATTAGCAATGCCCAGTAAACACCGTTCAGTCCTGATTATACATTGTCTTGGGAGGAACACTGTTGCTCTAGAAGTTTTATTTTTAAGGCTGAATACTATATTACTGACTGCCTACTCCTAGACTCCAGCATGGCCACTAGTGCTAGCATACAGTTACGTAGGCTACAGTGGCATCTGTTAGTAAAATTTGTGTCGGGTGAGCAGCAACCTCTCCTCATATGCATTTTTCCCCTTACTGTGCGTCTATGGACCAACGTATTTAATCCAGTTGAATACTAATGTTGAAGGCCATGTGGATAGGTAACTATATATTTTGGCAATGTGGAAAATTGTATATCGAAACTACAGGCCACCTCCAAGCTATTCACTACATATGTCAATCACTTATGATTGCAATTTGAAATTTCATTTATGTAGGAATTATTCCTACGGAGCCAGCATTAAACTGCCAATTTGGAACTCAAATTTTTCTCCTCCTTGCTGCATTCTGAAATGTCCTATCAAGAGGAACTGAGTGACATAAAATTATACGTATAATTGCTGACACAGATGATCTAAGTTGTTGGCATATGCTTTTCACATTTGCAATTTGATGCTTCAACGGTATTCGCTGTTAATAAATGGCCGCTTGCTGAACAATTCGCCTTGACAAACTATCTTACTGTTCAAGGTGTCCAGAAAAAAGGGTTCCAATATTTATAGAGATTCTAGTAGGCAACAAGGGAAGGAAAGAAATGTTTCTGTAAACATTGCTCGGGTACCTCATACACTATGTGATCAAAAGTATCCGGACACCCCCAAAACATTCGTTTTTTATATTAGAAGCATAATGCTGCCGCCTACTGCCAGGTACTCCATATCAGCGACCTCAGTAGTCATTAGACATCGTGAGAGAGCAGAATGAAGTGCTCTGCGGAACTCACGAACTTCGAACGTGGTCAGGTGATTGGGTGTCACTTGTGTCATACGTCTGTACGTGATGTGATAGTGAAGTGGAAACGTGAAGAGACACGTACAGCACAAAAGCGTACAGGCCGACCTCGTATGTTGATTGACAGAGACCGCCGACAGTTGAGAAGGGTCGTAATGTGTGGCAGGCAGACATCTATCCAGACCATCGCACAGGAATTCCAAACTGCATCAGAATCTACTGCAAGTACTATGACAGATAGGCGGGAGGTGAGAAAACTTGGTTTTCATGATGGAACGACTGCTCATAAGCCACATATCACGCCGGTAAATGCCAAACGACGCCTCGCTTGGTGTAACGAGCGTAAACATCGGACGACTGAACAGTGGTAATATGTTGTGTGGCGTGACGAATCACGGCACACTATGTGGCGATGCGAAGGCAGGGTGTGGGTATGGCGAATCCCCGGTGAATGTCATCTACCAGCGTGTGTAGAGCAAACATTAAAATTCGGAGACGGTGGTGTTATGGTGTGGTCGTGTTTTCCATGGAGTGTGTGAGCACCCCTTGTTGTTTTACATGGCACTATCACAGCACAGGCTACATTGATGTTTTAAGCACCTTCTTGCTTCCCATTGTTGAGGAGCAATTCGGGGAGATTGCATCTTTCGAGATGATCGAGCACCTGTTCATAATGCACGGCCTGTGGCGGAGTGGTTACGCGACAATAACATCCCTGTAATGAACTGGCCTGCACAGAGTCCTGACCTGAATCCTATAGAACACCTTTGATATGTTTTGGAACGCCGACTTGGTGCCAGTACGCGCCGACCGACATCAGTCCCTCTCCTCAGTACAACAAGAAACCTTCCAGCAACTGATAGAACGTATGCCTGCGAGAGTGGAAGCTGTGATCAAGGCTAAGTGTGGTAAGGCTAAGGGTGGTAATTCCAACCTTACCGATGGAGGGCGCCACGAACTTGTAAGTCATTTTCAGCCAGGTGTCCGGATACTTTCGATCACATAGTGTATCTTCGGAGTTATGGTGTGCTACAACTTCTGTCAGTGATCACCATCCCTTTACGCTACTCTTCACATCTGCTCGATGTGAACGCCAGCCATAGCAGTGCAGCTATCCACCCTACATCTCTTGGAATCACGCATTCGCTGGAGCACGCCTATTTGTTGCCAGCTTGCGTCGCACGCACTGAACACGCGTTGTCATAGCATATCAACATCATTTAGGGTGACCCCATACACCAAGATCTTTAGAGATCACCGAAACCAAAGTCCACACGGTTAACGTCAGGAGAACGGGCAGGCCAAAGTATTGGCTCTCCCCGACCAACCCATAACTTCTGAAAGACTTGTGTTTGGCGTCGCCTCACCGAAGCTGCAAACGGGCTTGTGCCGCATCGTGCATTTAACACTTTCGTAGTCGATCACTTTGGTACGAGACAAATAAGGAAACTCCGCACGTTCCCGGACACCCTATACACGGAATTCAGATAACGTTACTCCTGCCTATTTTCAGCAATTGCACTAAAATACTGACAATTTTCATATCCAAGCATGTAGTTAACTTCATGCCAATTTGGCGCTTGTTGTATCCCACCTTCATGATGTTGAAATTTTACTGGCCTTCAGAGTACTAAAATGAATATTTTTCTGAAAACGGTTAAAGTGTTACGGTTTTGTAAATGCATATTTAGATGTTTCAAACATTACTACCGATCATTAATTTAAATAAACGTAATAATTGACATTATTTCCCTCTATATACCATACGATAGCATGCCTACGGTTGAGTAAGCAAAGGAATAGTACAACGTTGGTAAACATGTCAGCTTTATGTGCTTGCTTTCATCTACACGCATTATTATGTAGAAAGGTGTTTACGCGTGTGATGACTGAACGTCGATTCCATAGATTCCTGATGTTCCCTGTAGTGTTGTGTTCTCCTCAGTGTATTTCAAACACTGGTACTATACATACTACATGGTTATTCCAGTATGGCTCGAAGAGTGGAGATATCTGTAGACAAACCTGCAATTGAAGCACTCACACCAAGGAGGTTACAATAAGGGAGGTGCCATTCTGCCACAAAAATGAAGTCACGGCCGCCATATTGGCGTGTCCATAACATTTGATGTCGATTGTGTATTCATACCGCATTGGAATGATACTTTATACTGTATCAAAATAAATACTGAGAAATGACTGTCAATTAGACATACGAAAGCTAAGAGGGCAAGTGTCAGATAGTATTTAACTGAGAAATCACTTTCTGGGCTCACCAACATGGTGCCCCTGGATTCAGTTGACGACTCTGCTAGGCATAGGCAACGCCATCTCCTCCTTATTCCAACTTCTTCGATTCAGATAAGCAGGTTTATCTATGCACCAAATAGCGAAGCAGGAAAGGCGGTGATTTAAAATATACGTTTCACCACCAGAAGGCATCTGGTAGCAATAACGACCTACCACGACCAGGACGACCTCGCCGGCCGAAGTGGCCGTGCGGTTAAAGGCGCTGCAGTCTGGATCCGCAAGACCGCTACGGTCGCAGGTTCGAATCCTGCCTCGGGTATGGATGTTTGTGATGTCCTTAGGTTAGTAAGGTTTAACTAGTTCTAAGTTCTAGGGGACTAATGACCTCAGTAGTTGAGTCCCATAGTGCTCAGAGCCATTTGAACCAGGACGACCTCGTAAAACAACTGAAAGTCATGACGAATCATCAGAATTATTACTAAGAGGAACGTGCTTGTAGCAGCAGCACAAGCTCATGCAGAACTGGCGGAACTTAACAAGAAAATCATATGTTTTTCGACGGTAAAAAGGAGCCTGGTTCATGTTCGCTTGAAAGACCGTATGGGAACGAGGAGACCCCTTCTGAAGCCGGTAAACAGAAGAGACTTGAGTTGACTAGCAAACATAGTATGAGAGCGTGCTGAAAATTAATGCCATGGAATTTTAAGACAAATAAACTTTATGAAAATTCTGCATCCTTATTATGTCTATTTCTCGACATGTTCACCCTGGCGACGAACACTTTTCTCCCAATGAGACACCATTTTGTTGATGCCGTCACTGTAGAACGTTTTACGTCGTTGACGTAGCCGCAACCTCAGCTCTGCTTGCACCACGTAATCACCATCAAAGAGAAGTCCTCTAAGCTGTTCTTTTAAGTTTTGGAAACGGATGAAAATCGTATGGGGTCCACTCCTGACTGTATGTAGGATGATCGTTGACAGTGAACACAAGGCGTCGGGTTGTTACAGATGTCGCGGCGCTCGTGTGTCATGGCGTTATCATACTGAAGGAGAGGGAGCTCCATGTGTGTACGAACTATTCGAATTCGAAACTCGATTACAGCACACTGTTGCTTGTGTACCGGCTGTAACGGGGTTTTCTCTTTTGATGCTAGTCAATTGTCAGGATGAGCATTACTGCAAAGGGCATTTGATTCTAAAGCATTATGACAGGGTGAAAAACAGTAAATAAATTACTTTTTCTGTCTTAACAACATGTGGGCAGGGTGGGTTCTTCCTTGGCTCGGGTATGAGGTAGAATGAAACAGCATTTTTACATAAGATAACTTTTATTGAAGATTTGTACCATGGTTTCCTTACTGGATTGTTCTGGCTTGGAGAGCGGCAGCTGTGTCGTTTGCGAAGCCTTCTGCTGCGGCAGCGGCGGCGTCTGATTACGCCTGGCGGTGTGTATCTCGTGTCGCCGTCTCGCCCAGTTGAGACGCACAGCACGAGGTGGCCCATTTAATTATTGAGAACGAAGTCGTGAATCGGATGGTGATACCTTGGATGTGGTGTCCCAGTGTTTCTCTTCTCTATGAGGCCGCGTGTGTCAGTGTTGTGCGTCGGCCAGAGGAGCGGCGCGGAGGGGGAAGGCCAGTGTCCCAGGCTCGAACAACGGACTCCAGCTTGCCAGTCTTCGGCTGTCAGATCTTCATCCCAGCTCACAGGTGACTGCTGATGTGAGGCCATCTCCTTCCCATCCTCACGATTAACCCGGGTACGTAAAAATCAGTCTTCAAATACCTTATAACTTCTGTCTTCTGGCGGCGAGGCTGCTGCTTGCTATTCCATTACAACGGCGGACTTGGTGCTTCTGTGTACGATGTAGTCTCTTTCTGCATGACGGTCTTCAGCACCGAAACTGAACTGAAAACTACTACTCTGTTGGGCCCACTGCGTCTCGCGTATTTATTTACTTCAGTTCACTCGAGGTGAACGACTTCACGGTCATTGCCTCCTATGTCACGTTGAAAAGCTTCTCGAAGAATCTTCTTAAAATCGGTCATTGGCTCTTGGAATGTAGGCGAGGGCCTTTGATCACATGTGACAACTGAAAAACACGTGAGCCCGTCGGGTGATGCCCTGACGGCTGAATCGACAGCGTCCGCTTATGTGGGGAGGGCGATGGCTTCTCCTGAAAGTGCTGACTTCACGGTCATGGCCTCTTCTGCTCTGCCCGCTGTTTGCCAGTGTGTAACTCTTCTAATTAAACTAAGTTTTTCATTTATTTTCTAATTTCTACTTCACTTCACATTGATTTCACTAATTTGTTTACCTATCTTAAGTACCACTCAACACGGCATAGCTCCGTTACATGCTACAATTCGGGGCCCTGTAGTGGCATGGGGCTACGAATACGTAGACATAAAAAATAAAAATGTATAAAGTTATAAACGTTTGTTTTACTTAAAAGGTTTAAGAATTTTCACATAAGAAATTCGGAGGCATTACATTTCACCACACACTTGTAACTAACCATATAAAAGTTGGAAAAAAGTGTTATTAATGATGACTCGAAATTTTTGGTATCAGAAGGACGATATTTGTTTGTTGATCTTAAGGAGAACGGATGAACCGGCAGTGCATTCTATGTATGGTTAAACACGGAGGATTCTATTATGGTTTAGGTGTGTTTTGCTGGAGATAGTTGGTGACAGTCTGAAAACAGGAGGGAGGATGGACCTGCATACTTCAGTGTCACGTGATACCATGTGGTTTGCGCAGAATAGCGGAATCTTGACATTAAATCAGGATAAAGACACAAAACATCGGTCGGCTTCCGTAAGAAGCACATTGCGTTAAACCAAAAACAGATGGCACTGAAAGATATATCGTGGCCGTCCCACAGCCCTGATTGCAATTCTATTGAAATGGTCTCGGATGAAGTGGACAGATGTATCCAAAAAAGTTCACATAACGAGAAAGGAACATCTCTGGAACGTTGTTAAGGATTTGTGAATCATATACGATCGCAATACCTGTAAAAACGTATTAACCACATGCTTCGTGGTTGTGAGGCAGTCACTAAATCCAAGGGAAAATACTTATATGAAAGTAAAATATATTTTTTCTGTTTATGTTTAAGAGCATACTATTATATTTTTGGGGAAATAAAGTTTAGTTTGTGTTCATATTTGACGTATCTGATAACAGTCACAGTTTATTGAAAGCAATGTGCTGTACTATCTTAGGTATCCGGCTTTGCTTCCGCAGTTTTGCAATATATGGCAGTAGCGGCAAGTAGTGGTGAAGGGGAATCGTAAATGTCATAATATGAGCTTAGGAATTTCTGAAGAGAAAGTCATCAAAATATTTTACGATTTGTGATTGCATCAAAAAATTGTTCGCTGCTGACGTCTGAATGTGCCAACTGACGAGCCCAGTTACCGCTATATGCGGAATGTTTTAATTTTCTGCTTTAACATGGAGAAACCTGCGGATGGCGCTCATAAAATGCAGGATAATACATATGGTGAGGTATCTATTAGTGAAAGAACGAGCAGAGAATGGTTTCAATGCATCATGAAAGGTAGGTGATTTTGCGTCGAATACCGGCTTGGCGGTGGAAGAGAGAAGGTTTTAGAAGTTACTGAAACAGTCAGAAATAATCAAAGGAGATCGTTATTGAGAGCAGTTGATACGTTTCGACCGAGCAATGAAAGACAAAGATCAGAATACAGCGATGGACATGAAAGGTAATTTTGCAGAATGACGGGGTCAATTTCACGTCGTAAAACTCCTCAAATCATATTTGGAAAAATTAACGTGGGACGTCCGACCCCACCCGCCGTATTCCCCAGATATTGCTCCTTCTGCCTACCACCTTTTTCGGCCAATGGCACACGGCCTTACTGAACCAACACCTCCAGTCTCATAAATAAGTGAAAAACTGGGTCGATTCATGGATCACGTCCTTCCGCCGTGGGATTTGTATGCTGTCCGAAACATGGACGTAGTAGTAGCCAGCGATAACCAATACTCTGAATCGTAAATTGTAAGTTTTCACTATAAAGCCTCGAAATTCGAGAAAAAACAGAGGAAGCTAAGTTGCAGACCTATTCAAATAAATGGAAACAAATGTTAACTCAATTTTAGTCGTTTGCATAACAATACATGATGTTCTCATTCTGGCGTATACCACTGACAACCTTATACACGAGGGTTGGAACTTTAATAGTGGCAACTATTTATTTACAGATCGTACAAAATAGATACGTGTTCCAAAGTTATACTGATCTTCAAACTAGTCTCCAGCATTGTGTATAACCCGTTACCAGCGATGTGGAAGTCGTAGGATACTCTTAACAGTGCCAGTTGTGTTGACAGTTCGAGCGACGCGGTCTATTGCCCGACGAATTTGTAGCAGTTCTGAAGAGAATGCCGTGAAGTGTTTCCTTCAGTTTAGAAAATTAGTTGAACTCACGAGGGCTTAAGTCAGGGGAGTGCAGTAGGTGGTGTAGCACTTAGCAGCCCCAACAGTCAAACAAATCAGTAACAGCTTGCACTGTACTTGCTTGAGCATTGTCCTGCAAAATGATGGTAAGGTCCTGCAGAAAGTGTCATCACTTCTGTGTCTAAGCTGGTCGTAGGTTGTGTTCCAAAAATGCCTAGAGGGACCACTGCCACCAGTGCATCATACACAGATCTCCTAAAAAATCATCTGTGGTCTGCAATCAAGTCAGAGCGACCTGGATTGCTGCCAGCAGGTGTCCTTTTGCAACATGATAATGCAAGGCCCCACACTGCCCGTACAACAGTTGCAACAATCACACACCTGGATTTTGAGCGTCTTCCTCATACACCATACTCACCAGACCTTGCCCAAAGTGATTTACGTATGTTTGGACCACTCAAAGACGCAATGGGAGGAAAGAAGTTCCGTTCTGACGAAGAGGTACGCCACGCGGTGCATGAGTGGTTGCGCGGACTTCAAAAAGAATTTTTTTTTTGTAAAGGAATTTATGCAGTTTGTAAGCGCTGGAGGGCTTGCATAGAGCGTGGGAGAGATTATGTTGAAAAGTGATACAGATTTGTACCACTTCTGCACAATAAATAATATTTAAAAAAATATTTAAGGTTTTCATTTAACTCACCCTCGTATATCGCGGCAGCAGACGGCCCTCATGGTTCGGGGCTGCTGGAGGCGTGGCTCAGTGGGCGTGCACTGTTGGGTCCACCAGACCCAGGCGACAGCTATCGGTGTGTGATGGGAACTTGCAATTTGGTTGCCACATCTGAGATACCTGTATGGTGGTACTGGAACATGATACCACACATTTCATTCTATGATAGGGGCTTCATTTCTGAAACTTAATGAGTCTACTTTTGTTGTTTAGTTCTTGGCTACAGTTTTCCCCAGAGATACGAATCCAGCGATTTAAGTTGCATTAACGCTTAGTGGCTGACAAGAATAATATACAGATCAATGTAAAAGAAACCTGAGGATGTGTTAGGCGACGAAAAGTTTGGCTTTAGGTAAGGTAAAGGCACCAGAGAGAAAATTGTGAGGTTACACTTAATAATGGAAGCAAGCCGTAGGAAAAGTTGATACAGGTGCACAATATATTTCGACACAGAAAAAACGTCTGGCAATGTAAAATGGCATAATATTTTCTCAGGAAAATAGGTGTAAGTTATAGGGAAAGATGGATAAAGGTGTCGGTCTGTCTGTCTGAACAGGTTTCTCCAAAGCTGCTATATGAATTTTCATGAGGAGTTTGCAGATATATTGAGTGTATGTCATCAAAACCAGGTCAAGAGAAAAAGATGTCGTAAATGAAAGTTTTATCCACACTAATATCATAAATGAGAAATTATATCTGTGTGTTACGTTTTAACGACAACTCACTCAACTGATTTAGGTAAAAATTGTCTTGGAGATAGGTTGAATCCAGAGAAGAAATGTATACTACTTCATAAAGTCTGTAGTAGAAGATACTTATTCATTTGAAAAAAATATTGAGAGAATGAGAGAAGAAAAGGTTACTGTTTGTAAAAGCTACACTGCAAGGGGGAAACAATGACACACCAAGAAGGAATTATTCGAATGGGAGGGAAATCGATGGATGTCACATACGCTATACATAGACAAATATTCGCAATTTCAAGAGAAACAGCTTCACAAATTGAGCAGGTCAATAACGCCTTGGTCCACCTCTGGCATTTATGCAAACACTTATTCGACTTGGCCTTGATTGACAGAGTTGTTGGATGTCATTCTGAGGGGTATCGTGCCAAATTCTGCCCAATTAACGCATTGCCAAAATCTCGAGAAGGTTGAAGGGCTTTTCCTATAATGCTCCAAACGATGCCAAAACTGGGGAGGGATCTGCAGACCTTGCTGGACGAGGCAGGGTTTAGCAAGAACAAAGAAAAGCAGTGGAAACTCTCACCGTGTGGAGGCGGTCATTATCTTGCTGAAATGTAAGCCCAGGATGGTTTTCCATGGAGGGCAACAAAACGGGACGTAGAGTATCGTCGATATACCGCAGGGCTGCAAGGGTGCAGCGGATGACAACCAAAGGGCTCCCACTACGAGAAAAATGGTATTCCAGACCGTCTCTGCTGGTTGTCAGGCCATACGGTTGGCGACAGCCCTGTCCGGGGCGTCCCCACACACGTCTTTGGTTGGAATCTCAATAACTGGTTCAAATGGTTCAAGTGGCTCTGAGCACTATGGGTCCCCTAGAACTTAGAACTACGTAAACCTAACTAACCTAAGGACATCACACTGGAGTAGACTTATCTCCAGTAGTGAGTCCCGCTTCGGAATGAGCCCCGATGATGGGCGAAGACTCATCTGGAGACACCATGCACAGTTACCATCATGTCTGTCGTGCGCCCTACGATCTGACAACCAGGACTGATTAGATGGACTGGGGTGTCATTTTGTTTTTCATAGCAGGACTCTTTTGCTTCTCATCTGCAGCACCCTTACAGCAGTGCAGTACATCGACGATATTCTACGCCCCGTTTGTTGCACTCCGTGGCAAACCACCCTGTTCTTAATTTCAGCGAGATAATATCTGCCCATACAAGGTGAGGTTTCTATTGTTTGTCTTCGTGCTTGCCAAACCCTACCTTGGCCAGCAAGGTCGCCGGATCTCCCCCCAGCTAAGAACAATTAGAGCATTACGGGCTAGGCCCTCCAACCATCTCTAGATTTTGACGATCTAACTCGCCAGCTGAACAGAATTTGCACAATATCCCTCGGGGGCACGTCCGACAAATCTATCAATCACTCCCAAGCTGAATAACTGCTTGAATAACGACCAGAGGTGGACCAACGTGTTATCTATTTTCTCAATTTGTGAAGCTCTTTGTCTTGAATAAATCAGACAATTATCCTGAAATTTTATTCATTTGTTTCTCTCTACGTGTATATCACATCTACCGATTTCAGTCCCATTCGGATAATTATTTCACGCTGCGTCGGTTATTTTCTTCCTTACAGTGTATTTACTCTTTGACTTTTGATCTTCGTCATATGTGTCAAAATGCTTTTATTGTTTGATATGTTCTACATGACACGATCTGAAGTAATGAGTACAGTGCTAACACTAAAATATACTTCCACACTACTTGTTGCATAATATCCGCCGGCCGCGGTGGTCTAGCGGTTCTGGCGCTGCAGTCCGGAACCGCGGGACTGCTACGGTCGCAGGTTCGAATCCTGCCTCGGGCATGGGTGTGTGTGATGTCCTTAGGTTAGTTAGGTTTAAGTAGTTCTAAGTTCTAGGGGACTGATGACCTAAGATGTTGAGTCCCATAGTGCTCAGAGCCATTTGAACCATTTTGAACCATAATATCCATATTGTATAACGTATAGTCACTTCAACAGCATGATACATAGACGTGCTCTCCTGCCCATGGTCCTCTGAATGCACTGCTCAGCAGCGGCACTTTGCGTGCCATAGTGGGGACACCTTGGGAGTTGGGACAGTGGGGCGCACATCATGAGCCAAGCTTATCTGAACAGGTACACACGTGAGGGCAGCTGATGTTATTGCATGCACACTGACTTACTTACTCACCAACCCACTCATCATAATAAAGCTACCGATATGTGAGCACAGCTGTGGGTAGCGGCTTGTGTAGAATATCTATAGGAAAGAATAAGGACCAATAAAAATGGAAGACGAAGAACGAAGTGCTATGATTAAAATTGGTGTAAGACAAGGGTGTAGTCTTTCTTCCACACTGTTCAATCTGAACATCAAAGAAGAAGTGATGGAAATAAAAGATGGGTCCAGGAGCGGCATTAAAATTCAGGTCTGGCTAATGTCAACGGTAAGATTCGATAATCCTCAGAAGACTTGAGTAAGTGTTAAAGAACTTATTGAACGAAATGAACCATATACTGAGAACGGAGTATGGACAGATGAAGAGAGAAAAAAGTGATGAGGACCAGCAGGAACGAACCTAGTGATGAAATAACACGGAAATTGGGGACGACGAAGCAGATGATGGAAGTCTGTTATCTGGGGAGCAAAATAACGTATGATGGACGAAGCTAAGAGGACATGGAAAGCAGACTAGCACTGGAAAAGAATGAATTCTGGATAAAAATAAGTTTGCTAGCGTCAAAAACCAACCATAATATGACGAGAACTTAAGTTTGAGGCACATAATTGTATGGCAGTGAATCACGGACGTTGGGAAATCCAGGACAGCAGATAATCGAAGCGTTTGAATGTGGTGGTCCCGAAAAATGTTGAAGATTAGGTGTACTGATAAGGTAAGGAATGAGGAGTTTCTCTGCACAATCGGCTAGAAAAGGAATATTTGAAAAACTCTGAGAAAAGGAAGGGACAGGGTGATGTGACATTTGGTAAGACATCAGGGAATAATTTCCATAGTACTAGAGGGTGCTACAGAGGGTAAAAAATGTGTGGGAAGACATAGAATGGAGTACATCGATTAATAACTGAGGACGTAGGGTGGAAAAACTACTCTGAGATGGTGATGATGATGGCACAGAGGAGAAAAAATTTGACACAAATATATAAAAATAATGTTACGTTGAACGCGTTTCATTATTCCTGTAGGTTACGGAAGGAACCACTGTTGTAAATTTTCGCTGTGTGCCGCTGCCCTAATTGGTGTGGATGGCGGCATTGCTGCCTGCGTCTGCATCTGGTGTGACGTCAGCTGGTGACAGAGCGCACAGTCCCTGCGCACCTGTGTTTGTCGACTGCGGCTGGCGAAAACCATGGCTGACAACGACGGGTGTTTACTACTATAACAAACGTGAGCTCCCGCGAGATCGCTACTCCCTGTGCTCGCGTGCAGTGAGCTGCCTGTCAGCTGTTACGCACGGAGCTCTCTTCGCAACAGTGGCACACATTGGCAAATCGCAGCGAAACTGCAGCCTTTATCGCAAAGTAATTCGTCATACGTCAATATTTAACGTGCGGGTTCAATTGCACAGAAGCATAACATTTTTGTCACAAGCCACGAAGGGCCACCAAAAGTCAACACAAATTTAAGTGTAGTGGCACTTGGCACAAGAGACATCGGAACAGCTACAAAGCCCAGGAACGAGCATCTCAGCAGTATTCAACGGACTGTCATGTCAAGGAAAACGAGATCACCCTGCTCCCTCTTTCGAGACAGACATCAGCCATTTGAGGACGTCTACAGTGTGAGCGTCTGCAACAAGTACAGCAGTTTGTGCGAAGAGGGCGACGAAGGCATTGAAGTACTTGCTAAAGATTGCACCAGGACGTGCCGAACCTGCTGTTCCAACTCTACGAAATTGCCCAGTCGTTCGCTCGTCCAAAAACAGAGACATTCAGCTGACAACGACTTTGTAGTGAAATACGCGAGTGATACCGTGACAGTGCGAAGTGCTAGTGTTAATGATCACAAAAATACCAGTAATCGCTTATCAAGTGCCAAAACCTCTCCCGGGGATACCGTGAATGTGAATCTGAAAATGGTGCTGAAGAACGTTCCAGTTTGTTTCACTCCTGAGGAGGTAGCGTCTGACTTGAACAGCCAAGGTCTGGAAACTATCTCTGTTCGACAACTCGCCAGACGGGAAGATAACTGTCCAGAAATTGAAGTTCTCTTGCCGATTTTTGTAGTAGCCTTTGTGAATGGTATTACGAAGAAGGATGTTTACGCAAGACGAAAGGTATGTAACTGCCCAGCACAGTGGGAAGATCTACGCAGAAATGGTCCGAGAGGTATACGTTGCTACTGTTGCCGCCGTCTGGGCCACGTAGCTAGGACGTGCAAGAGGGCGGCGAAAGGCAATGACAGCGCATTTCACGGGAACACGGCTGCGAGATCAACTGATTTACCAAGTCCGTTAAGACGTTCTCCTACTGACGTTCAGGTTGGTATTGAAAATATGTACACTGGTTACGGACGGCGGATAGAAACACACCCTGCGCCGAACGCAAAGAAATATGTCAAAGTTCACGAATACGACTTGCACGAAAACAGTGACGTTAATTCCCAGGGAAAGCCTGATGTAAACGACAAACTGCAATTTCCTCCCCTTTCACAGCGGAAGTTCAATACGAGCCAAGATACAGGTCGTTCTAATGATCGGTCAGGAAATGCAGAGAAAACGAAGATTGTCAGTGAAGCAGACGGTGTGAAAGAACTGATAGAATTTCTCGTGGAAGTAAAAGGTATTTTCAAAATGTTAAATATGCCTAAAATTATTCAGCATCTAGGTTCAGTTCTTAATCATTTCAAAAGTGCTTCCGATGCAATCACAAAATGTGTAATATTATTTCATGGATTGGCAGAGTTCTTCGATTAAATGCATTGAACAGTAACTATTCCAGTCTTGAAATTAGAAGAAAATTGCTGTCTTAGAAAGAAACTTTAATGTCAGCAAATATTGCGGAAGGTAATGATGTAAACCTGACCCTCAAAATAAGATGACGCACGTTATATCAAACTTTGAAAGTAAATAAAATTGTGTCGTGTATAAGTTTACTGAAATCCGTTGCGAGAGTAACACTGTGTAAGTCATCAGGCTATGTGATCGAATGTAAAGATCAACACACCAGCAACAATCCTATAAACATATGTTTTGCTTCAATAAATCGCCTGTTGGTTTGTATGTAGGTTAACACCTGAGTAAATTTAATCACAGTAACGTACAAAATGTCTTCCTCAAGCTGTTCACCATTCTGCCTTACACATCATGTAAGTGTTAACCCTTACTCGATAGGAATGTTATCGCTTTTAGCCATGAATATTTTGTTTCAGATTGCCTCTTAGGGAGTATTTTAGGCCCTATCGTTTTTACTTTCACCAGTTAATAATTGCCAACAGGCTGTGCCGCAGTGGTAACACCGGTTCCCGTCAGATCACCGAAGTTAAGCGTTGTCGGGCTGGGCTAGCGCTTGGATGGGTGACCAACCAGTCTGCCCAGCGCTGTTGGCAAGTGGAGTGCACTCAGCCCTTGTGGGGCAAACTGAGGAACTGTTTGTTTGAGAAGTAGCGGCTCCGGTGTCGTAAACTGATATATGGTCGGGAGAGCGGTGTGCTGACACATGCCCCTCCGTATCCGTATCCAGTGGCGCCTGTGGGCTGAGGGTGGCACGACCTGTTCGGGTGGAGAGTTTCACTTAATAATTTGTTAAAACATGTTTTCCGCTTATCTGGAACATCTATATAGACATCATAACAGTCTTATTGTCGGCTGTGGTGCCTGAGCTACGAACTTACCGTCGTTTAGTACTATAGTTTGGGAATTAATATACAGCGGATGGTATCAAACGTTTTCCGACAGAAATACCTTCAGCTAAATGCTTCGCTTATTGCCCTATGAAGTTACTGCTGCACGCACCGTAGGTTATACGACAGCCTCCTGTTGGCAGATGTTGTTGCTGCTTGCCACATAAATACTACTGTCAGTAAACTGTGGGTCCTGTTTCATGTACAACGAGTAGCCCGTATTATCATATTTTCTTCATTTCAGACTGCATATAGCACATCTGAAAAAGATATGTGACCGTCCCATAAATTTTCGATGGGATTCATATCGTGCGATCAGATGGCCAGATCAGAAGCTCGAATTGTCCAGGACGTTCTTTAAACAAATCGTGAACAATTTTGGCCCGGTGTCATTGTCATCCAATTCCCCCATTGTTTGGAAAAATGAAGTCTATGAATGGCTACAGATGGTCTCCAAGTAACCGAACACAACCAATTTCAGTCAATTATCAGTTGAGTTAGACCAGAGGACCCCCATCCATTGCATGTCGATTCAGGTCACACCGTTATGGAGCCACCACCAGCTTGCACATTGCCTTGTTGAGAATTGGTACCATGGCTTCGTGGGGTCTGTGCCACACTTGAACCCTACCATCAGCTCATCTGACCAGGCCACGGTTTTCCAGACGTCTAGGGTATAAACGACATAATCACGAACCCAGGAAAGGCGCTGCAGGCGATGTCGTGCTGTTAACAAAGGCACTCGCGTCGGTCGTTTGCTGCCACAGCCAATTAATGCCAGATTGCACCGCATTGTGCTGACGGGACCCATATTGATTCTTCCGGTAGTTCCACACATCGTTGCTTGTGTGTTAGCACTGATTATTCCATGCAAATATCGCTGCTATCTGTCGTTAAGTCAAGGTCGTCGGCCACTGGTTTGTCCGTGGTGAGAGGTAATGCCTGAAATTTGGTATTCTCGGCACACCCTTTACACTGTGGATCTCGGAATATTGAATTCCGTAACTATTTCCAAAATGGAATATCCTATGGGTCTAGCTGCATTCCGCGTTCAAAGTCTGTTAATCCCGGTAGTGCGGCCATAATCACGTCGGAAACCTTTTCAAATGAATCATCTGAGTACAAATTACAGCTCCGCCAGTGCACTGCTCTATTACACATTGTGTATGCGATGCTACCGCCCTCTGTGTATGTATCTCGTGACTCCTGTCACCTCAATGCATGTTCCTCATGAACGAAACAATGTTTCAGGCAACTGGTCCTTTAACAAATGGGAGCACTCGCCTTAGTCGGCGAAGCTGCAGAGACACATATTTCTTCGTAAATGCTTGGAAACATCAGTACTAATTATTCCACGGCAATAAATTAATGGCATAACTGGCTCTTTATGTAAATAACACTGGATACTTGTTATGTGCCATCATATTACTGATATCTCTTTTGGCATCGCATGGAGGTATGGAAACCGGTCATGGCCGTTACTTGTTTCAAATATTATGCATGATAATGGACGTGATATTTTAAACATGTCGCACGAAGCTGAACACTGAAGGAGTATTAAACTGTGCAAGTGGTGCCGTTTGTCCTACGTGTTAACAACACGGCTGTGGCACCACGAAATGGACCCTACGCCGTAATAATGTGTCGATCATATGCCAACAAGACTGAACTCCCCAAGGTATGACAGGCTTAGGTCGTTAAACATAATCGGTAATCCTACTGTAAAACTGTCGGTGGTTCGCAGCAGTTGCCACGACATGCCGGGGCAATGTAGTTGTCATTTGAGATCCGGTTAGTGGCGCATGTCGCGGACCACTGTGCCTATTCCAGAACGATAATTGTGCACATCATAAATAATGTGAACAACAGCTTAATTGATGTACTTAATTATCTCGCCATCTGACTCATTTCGTCTGGAGACCTTAGCTCTAGGCCGTATATGAGGTGTATACTCAATGAACTTATTCCTTATTTGTCCTAAAATATGTTATTATTATGTATCACAGGCCAGCCGGAGTAAAAAAAAGAGAAGAGGCGTCTATGGTTTCTCTTCTGTACCAGTATAAAAATGAATCAATATTTACAATATTAGTAAAGAAATAATGTTTCTACACAATGCCAAAATCAAAGGCAAACGCTGCGGTCGAAGTAATGGCCAGATTTGCTTATTCAAGTAATCTACATTTTGGAAAATAGCGGAAGCGTTAGCAACGGCAATATTTCATCTGTAACTGCTATTAGATAGTTTTTCAACCTATCACTCCAGAGTGCGTGGATAGCTCGCTTCCGTCCCACAGCGGTCCCAGAATAAGGGCGAGGTTTTTGATACATTTTGACGACCCCGAAAATGAAATCATAAATTTAACTGCAATGAAAAGGAAATTTCAGATGTTCAAGCCAATAGAAAGACTTAATTAACTATATGCTTTTACTCCATACCACCTCTACAGTAAATTTTATTCTACGTTTCTGTGTGGTAATTGTACCACTTGGTAATTTATAACATTTTATTTGTATGTTCTATATCTTAATGTAAACACCGATGTTGTATTGCATTGATGTATTGAATAAAAATGTTTGCTTATAATCTGCATTTTTGAACAATTTAAAACGTTACAAAAAATCTTATGAAACAGTAAGCATGAAATTATAAACAAAAATAGTTTTTTCTACTTGTTTAATGATGGAGTAAACGTAATTCTGGCTCGAGGCAAAATATATCTGAGGGAAAACGTTGCGCCTGAAACTGTTTGCAGTACAATGAATTTTATTGTTAAATGCTGACCCGTTTTGAGCAGATTCCTAGAGAGCAATAAAAGGGGAAACGTGTAGGGTATAAGGTCTGATGGCATTGTTGAGGAAGCCTGAGAGTGTTACTCAACGATGTGGCGATTGCGATATAGCAGTGGTAACTGGCATGCAGACGAACGTTTAGAGAATACGCTACCATTCAGTACTTGAGCGACAATACTGCATCAAACAGAAGTTCACTCCTTGGAATTAGTTGAAACCTTGTAACCATGGACTGAAAGGAAGTGTAGTCACGTGACGAAGCATTATGCAGAAAGTGGTAAAAAATATTGGCTTCCTATTAAATGGTAATCTACAGGATGTTCGAAAATTACCGTTACAAACTTGCAGGACTTGTAGAGGGGAGTGAGTACACAATAGTTCAAATAGCTCTGAGCACTATGGGACTTAACTTCTGAGGTCATGAGTCCCCTAGAACTTAGAACTACTTAAACCTAACTAACCTAAGGACATCACACACATCCATGCCCGAGGCAGGATTCGAACCTGCGACCTTAGCGGTCGCGTGGTTCCAAACTGTAGAGCCTAGAACCACTCGGCCACTCCGGCCGGCTAGTACACAATATTTTGACTGGTAACCTATGTCCGGAAACGTAGCGTTTTCGTTCTACGACGGATTCAGTTGAGATGTTTAACTTACCCACTTCTGCTTGAGGAATTGGATTAGGCGTGACCCAGTACAATTATGAGGTAAGAATTAGAAAGGAAACATAGCTGAACATCCATTTCTTGGTATTAACACTTAAAGATTACGCGTTTATATTCTTCCAAAACAAAAAAGAACTCAGTATACTGTACACACAGAACAGTAAGGATGCAGTCCAACACTCCATCGTTGTTACCTTGTAATTCTCCATCCCACCTGGTGTGTCTTCAGTTTCCAGTGCAGAGGCCAGAACTCGTGTCAGCAGAACTTCCTCTGTCTCTACAGGAGTCTCGCAGCCATGCAGCCGTTAAGTGACATCAGGTAGCGTAGTACACGTCATGTTACTACCCTATTGCGTACCAGGAACAGTAAGTCTGAGGCTTTCCTCTTTCCCTCACCGGACGTGGACGCGTAAAATATAGATTTTCAGTATTTCACGCAATTACTGAGTGAATTTAAAAGTCTAAAATTCTGCCATAATCCACACATTAAGAGGAATAATCTTATGTTCAAAATTTATCACGATAAGACAACTAAGACACAAACTGTGTGTTTATGTTGAAGCAGCGTTAACTGACGGCGCGCAGATACCTGCACTTCATTCATCCAGAAGATGAGAATGCACTTGGAGACTTCTAACAAACTTTGCATGTAATTTCAGACTTCTTCGAAATCTTTTCTCGCTGACACCCCTACAAAATGGTAGGACTGCCGGGCTGCCGCCCCCTCCCCCACCCCCAGAGATGTATTTCTCTTCAAAATAAATATTTAAAAATGGAAAGGAGGGAAAAAGAGGATGCGGTAATGTGGTGGCCCAGCTTTCTGACTTGATAAATTCTTACGACTGTTCATCAGTTACCGAGGGTGTATTTGCTTACACGAGTGTTGAATAAGGGTCAAGGCAGTACCTCTAATACAAGCGGCCGTGATCTAGCCCGTCAATTTGTTGCTGAGCCCCATAGCTCCCCTCAACACATACCGGTAAAACTCATCATTTTCGTAATTTCGACTGCTACCGACCGCAGCAATCTAAAATTTATTGTGTTGCACCAGTCTAAATTTTATTTCATATGTTGTACCAAACTATCGCAGTCGTTAATGCTTCAACCAAATATTTTTCGTTTCAAATATCATTGTACATTTTCCTTTAAAAGTCCGCAGAACTCGGAGTAGTAACCACTACTGACAATAGCAGCAACCAAATGAGTTATTATCAGTGTCACGGAAGACTTAATTAAAGTTCATTATTAGAAATACGAGGTGTGTGACACTGACAACACTGCGAGTTATCTGGCAAAGCTATGTTGCTCTACTGAGTAGATCGCCTTCCAGGTACTCTGTGTTAGTTTCATCTCCATACAGGAGCGCCACCAGTGAAGCTTGTATTTGTTGTGTGTTACGAAAATCACCGCTACCAATATGTTCCTAAAAGCAGCGAACTACACTCCTGGAAATGGAAAAAAGAACACATTGACACCGGTGTGTCAGACCCACCATACTTGCTCCGGACACTGCGAGAGGGCTGTACAAGCAATGATCACACGCACGGCACAGCGGAAACACCAGGAACCGCGGTGTTGGCCGTCGAATGGCGCTAGCTGCGCAGCATTTGTGCACCGCCGCCGTCAGTGTCAGCCAGTTTGCCGTGGCATACGGAGCTCCATCGCAGTCTTTAACACTGGTAGCATGCCGCGACAGCGTGGACGTGAACCGTACGTGCAGTTGACGGACTTTGAGCGAGGGCGTATAGTGGGCATGCGGGAGGCCGGGTGGACGTACCGCCGAATTCCTCAACACAGTACATCGATGTTGTCGCCAGTGGTCGGCGGAAGGTGCACGTGCCCGTCGACCTGGGACCGGACCGCAGCGACGCACGGATGCACGCCAAGACCGTAGGATCCTACGCAGTGCCGTAGGGGACCGCACCGCCACTTCCCAGCAAATTAGGGACACTGTTGCTCCTGGGGTATCGGCGAGGACCATTCGTAACCGTCTCCATGAAGCTGGGCTACGGTCCCGCACACCGTTAGGCCGTCTTCCGCTCACGCCCCAACATCGTGCAGCCCGCCTCCAGTGGAGTCGCGACAGGCGTGAATGGAGGGACGAATGGAGACGTGTCGTCTTCAGCGATGAGAGTCGCTTCTGCCTTGGTGCCAATGATGGTCGTATGCGTGTTTGGCGCCGTGCAGGTGAGCGCCACAATCAGGACTGCATACGACCGAGGCACACAGGGCCAACACCCGACATCATGGTGTGGGGAGCGATCTCCTACACTGGCCGTACACCACTGGTGATCGTCGAGAGGACACTGAATAGTGCACGGTACATCCAAACCGTCATCGAACCCATCGTTCTACCATTCCTACACCGGCAAGGGAACTTGCTGTTCCAACAGGACAACGCACGTCCGCATGTATCCCGTGCCACCCAACGTGCTCTAGAAGGTGTAAGTCAACTACCCTGGCCAGCAAGATCTCCGGATCTGTCCCCCATTGAGCATGTTTGGGACTGGATGAAGCGTCGTCTCACGCGGTCTGCACGTCCAGCACGAACGCTGGTCCAACTGAGGCGCCAGGTGGAAATGGCATGGTAAGCCGTTCCACAGGACTACATCCAGCATCTTTACGATCGTCTCCATGGGAGAATAGCAGCCTGCATTGCTGCGAAAGGTGGATATACACTGTACTAGTGCCGACATTGTGCATGCTCTGTTGCCTGTGTCTATGTGCCTGTGGTTCTGTCAGTGTGATCATGTGATGTATCTGACCCCAGGACTGTGTCAATAAAGCTTCCCCTTCCTGGGACAATGAATTCACGGTGTTCTTATTTCAATTTCCAGGAGTGTAAAATGCGATTTTTCAAGGGATCATATCTCGGATTCTATTGATCACAGAAATGAGGGGCCAAGTGTTTCAGATAGCCCCGGCCTACTGACAGTTTTTTACATCTATCGGAAGAACGAGCATACTGCAGCTATCCTACAGTACAGGGTCAAACTTTAAACATTGCACACTACCTGCAGCTCAGAAAAATTAAACAAATCGGTTGGTTCTTGTGCATTAGGTGTGATCCAGGGTGAACTTTAGGTGGCTTATAAAAGTACCATTTATTCATGGGCGATTCCTGTGAAAGCTTCAAGAAACCATGAGATTTTGGTACGAGACGTACCAACTGTGCGGATGGCCACTTCTATCATTTCTATTCATGGCAACCGTCGAAATTTTTATCATGTGTTCTTAAGATGATTTTCCCTGACAACTTCGAAGCTTTTTTCGACATCATTATCCGTTGTCGTTATCCGGAGATTCAGTGTTACCATACTTATGCAGAAAACCGCAAAAAACGAATTTGCAGCATGGGCTTCTATTATCTAGATACATAGTCATACTAAATGGGTCAGATTTTAATTGTACATTTTTTGACGTTGATTTAGAAATGCCATTGTTCCGTTTTAGAAAATCTGTATTCCTTATCAAGATTCACCCGAGAAAACACGATTTTTCGGAAACAGAACTACCAACTGTGAGTTGGTCACTTCCGTAATTTTTTGCACGCCAGATAGACAAAATTTTTAACGTATTTTTTATGGTGATGTTCGCGGAGAGCACTGAACTTTTTCCATATTTTTATTCGTTATCGAGGTTCAGAGCTTCAAAGTTACCATATTTATGCTCGTAAATACGCACATAATATTGGCTTTGAGGCGTAAATGTAGTTTTAACTGACATACTAAAAAAAATGCCAAGAGTTCTTGGGTGATAGTAACAGTTCTGAGGTCACTAAACTACGTTTTTAGGCAGAACTTTTTCACCAATAAAACTTTATGGTGCCCTCTCTCTGTACAATGTGCACTTTACGTTTATAGAGATATACCCAAAGTGGTCTTTTGCCGTGCCAAAATATGAGCTAAAAAGGGCCATAAAAGGCCTGAAAAGAACTTAAAATGACCGCCAAGAGTTATCTAAAACTGTACAGACTGAAAATTCAGTAAAATATATTAA
This sequence comes from Schistocerca piceifrons, assembly GCF_021461385.2. Lineage (NCBI taxonomy): Eukaryota > Metazoa > Arthropoda > Insecta > Orthoptera > Acrididae > Schistocerca > Schistocerca piceifrons. The sequence goes on along the minus strand of NC_060145.1, from coordinate 320,765,233 downwards.
TATCTCTTTTACTCGTTTAAGGTACAAATGGTTAAGATCGTCGAGCATAGTATCTAGAAGAAAATGTCTCGAAGTACCTGTATATAAGTGTGTCCGACTATATAAATAAACTGTTAAGACCTTATTAACTATAAAATTTGTATTATGCTATACAAGCAGCAAAGAAAGGAACCAGCGAAAAATGCTACTGTCGGAATAGAAGAAAGACTAATATGTTCCTCTTTAAGACTGTGACACAAAATTTGGGACCCAGTTGCCCCAATCCTCACTTCACTTTCTTCACCAAAAATGTTGGCATGCGAACGTATTCGCGTTATTTTGTGCTGAAAATGAGTTGCACACAGACCATGATGGTAGAAGAGAGAGAAGAAAGAGAGATGAAAAGAGATAGAAGTAGTGGGTGCAAAAGAGAAAGGAGACAGTGAAAATGATAATACAGATGAACGGAGACCATACATAGGCTTGTGGGGTCTGGGCCCTCCCAGACCGGCGGGCTTTGACACGAAGATCTAGGAGAGGCAGCATTTCGGCCCGAAATTTAAAATACGTCGGTATAGGGGGAAAATGAATTTGAGCCCCCAGAATTGTTTAGCTGCCGAGGAATGGTGGAGACAATGATAGTGGGAAAGAAAGGCAAAAGGAGAGAGTATAAGTGGGAAAGGAGACAGTAGCAGTATGCTGTAAATCAATGGCAGATAAAGGAGCCACTGGGAGAGAGATAGACGCAGACAATGGTATTTACGTGTGCTGATATCGTGCTCTGTAATATTTTTACATGATGCTTTTCCATATTTTTTTGTAGTGTCGTTATTTAATATTGTTTTCATGTTACTTTTTCTTTAAGTCAATGTTTGCGTTGTATTTATTTCACCCGCTTTCGTGATAATTTAAAAAAAAAAAATGAGTCCACTTAGGGAGAGAACACTTGGGCTACAAAATTCATGTGCTATTGGCAAATATTAGTTATAGAGTACTTTAATAGAAGTAGCAGCAGTTCAGGAAGTTACAAAGACGTTCTTGCCAATATGTTAAGTGAGTCATGGTTTCCCTTAAGCAAAAATGTTATGTACCACACTTGGGGCATTCTGTAATGTACTCTCCAGAAATTATGTATATTATCTATCTAAAAAGTAATAATAATTAGGTTACTGTTATGTCGCTTTAAGCAGAAATTTATTTAGATTTTATTTGGATTAACGATCCTTCTTTAAGCTAGATTTTATTTGGATTAACGATCCTTCTTGAAGTAATGTGCAATGTCAGGTTCGGCAAAAAAAAAATCAGATTTATGTTATTTTAAGAGAAACGTTTTATTTGGCCTATTGTAAACAATTTAAAGTGAATAAGTTATATATCTGTGCAAACCCAGTAAACACTACATACTTTTTGGATAAATTGCATTTTTCAGACTTTTAAATTCAATCCAGCGTGATATATGGCAGTTTAAAGAAAATGTCGCATGCCAGTATAAAAAGTATGATTTCATAGCACTCACCAATGTAAAATCAGAGATGGTAAGAGGGTTAAGAAAATACCATTAATCAGTCCAGAAAATTTTGATTTTTAGATTAAAAAACGGGCGGAGTGTTCCTAAGGATGTAAACAGTTCGTACTATTGCTACTAATGTTGTCTGAATTTATAATTCTGTTAATGTCCTCACAGAAAGTTTTCTGTTGTATGATCAGGTTGGCGGCTAGATTGCCAATACGTCAGCACCGGGTGATTCTCTAAGTTAACCCAAGATGCACAGCATTTCCGGCGAGAGACGTTTGTAGTTACATCAACCACACCATTTAATCTGATCTAACACCTCTGCCGCCGGCCTTAACGGTGCCGCATTGGCAAGAGGAATAACCCTACACACACACACACACACACACACACACACACACACACACACACACACAGACACACACACCATGCAATCTGAAGTTCTGTTTTCAATTATTAGAGTATCCTATGCCAGAGTGTGTCTACCACGATAACCTCTGTGGTCTCTGGCGTTTACCACTTGGCAACGGCGGATATTCTGCAGTTGTCAAGAACCCAAAGTAGCAACAATATTTCTCGAAATTTCTCCGAGACGCTTCCCATTACCCTCCTCGCAGCTGGATCATCCATGCAAGGAGCAGTTGACATATGACCCTTCCTCCACTTTACATATTCCATCCCCTCAGCGATTCTCCATACACCCATCTGAGGAAAGGTGCATAGTTGATCTGCTGATACGTCGCCACCACGCGGAATTTTCTTTCCCGCTGATGTCGAAGGTGATCGCCAGTCTCTGCGAGGACGTGCTGGTGAGACTGAGAGCGATTCATTCATTCTTTTTTTTTCTTTTTTTTTCTTTTGGGGCCTCCTCTTTAAAATTTAGAGTATGCGAGGATAAATTTAGTAAAAAAAAATAGTGTGTTAGATGGTCATGCCGCCGATATGGGTTCGATCCTATCTCGCTGCCGGTACAGTTTCACTTTTTTTTCTTTTTCAACAATTATAGCAACAGTTAAATAAAGTTAATGACCTACATTTTGAAAAAGAAAGAAGTAAGTAGAGCACTAGACTCGGGACGTAGTGCTCCCCCGTTCGTCCCATAAAGGTGAGGGGCATTTGTTTTTTTCGTTCCAGTCTCTCGAAGACTGTACCACGTCCACTCAGGCTACTATCAAATTCAGTACCGGTGATCTTTCCTAGGTGCAAAAGTCAGTGGGGGCGATGGTCTTGACACCCTTCCCGTCATAGTGCCGCAAGCGAACGAAAGCTTCGCCTCTGCGAGCAGTCAGACCAGAAGGGTCACAGGTTGAGTCCCTCAGACTTTAGGAAGTGAATGTTCTCTGCAGGATCGATGAGGAAAAAAAGATAATTTGCAAAGTACTGATTAAAAGAAGGGTCAAAATGATTCGTCATGTGTTCAGAAATCAAGGAATTACTTCCATGGTGTTAGAGGCAGTCATAGAGTGCAGAAGCTGTAGAGGAAAAGGGAGTGGAGGTACAGAGATTGGAATGTAGCCAACATGTAACTGAGGACGTTGTATGTAAGTGTTCATCTGAGGTGAAGAGATTAGCACAGAAGAGAAAGTCGTTGTGACCTTATCAAACCGCCAGAGGACTGATAAAGAAAAGAACTAGCCGCCTCTCGTTTCATCATTCCAGTGGTGGGCGATGAGAGACAGTTAGAAGTCATACTATACAGAGCAAAGCACTAAGCAACTCCTTCCTCTTTCCTTCGGTGAAGAAACAATTGCATGGTGAGTGATGGCGAAGTGATTTTCGAGGTGGGACATTTCATGAAACGGACTAAATGCAGACTTCTACAAACAAGTCTCAGCCATATAATCCATCGTCGGAAAATAATAGGTCACATTGAAGATGAGTATGTAGAGAAGGACTAAAAGCAAGTTTCAAGGTCACAACTTAAATTTTTCGATGTACTATTTATTACATTGTGACTATCCCTCTTAATTTTATATATTAGCTCGTCCCCTGACTCTTTGGTATACAAGTAGCGAAGCTGAAGAATCGCACCGTCACTGCCGGTCCGGAAGAATGGCCTGGAAGTTGCGCAGCGCGTGGGGCTGATTTAGAACTGGTGTGAAAGCTTTTGTTCCAGTTGTTAAGTTAATGAAGAACTTTATTACCGGCCGAGAGGATGCAATATCGATGCGCGCAGGCAAATAGCCATTACCAGGAATTCAGCACGTTTCAGCAGGCATGTTTTCCGAAATGAACTCATTAGCGGAAAAACAAGCTCAATTATTCGGTTACCAGTATTCCCGCCGTCCCGGTGCGACCAAAATAGAACGTCAAAAGCTGGTCGGTCCCTCTGTAGCCGTCAGAAAGTAACATCGCCGTTCCACTGTCCTCAAAACACGGCGAGCGTGTTCCCTTACGATCTCGCAACAGGGGTTCGCAAAATGAGAGTTACATTTCCGAAAACACCTTATTTATGTTATCTACAATGGATCATCATGTTAACTAATTGTGATGAGACGAGTAACTATTCGTAAAATATAATTTCCCATGGCTTGTATTTAAGCTCGTAGATACATTTAACTAATATACCAGATGTTGGAAAACTGCTTGTCTTCGTGAGTAACGCTACATAAATCTGGATCAGATGTGAAAGAAAGGAGGAAATGCCGAATCAGAGTGTTGCGCGCCGAATTAACTTTAAGAAAATAAAGTACAACTTAGTCCCAGATCCATCTTTCGATTTTGGTTCCACACAATGCTGATATTAAACGAATGAAGGCGTATTGTGTCTGAGAGTTCAGATACCCTATTATTGATGCAATTCTTAGTAAAGTAAGATCTTTTCTGGTCTGTTTTGCAGGAGGATTTGACAAAATTTATTGAAATTTGCGTATATTTTACTTATTATAAGTAGATATTCTCTCTCAAACAGTAGAAATACAGTGAAAAATTCGATGTTTCATGCTGTAGTCTAGGACTGTTTAAGGGAGAAGAAAATAGTTCCACTTTCCTTTTTAAATTTTTTTTTCATTTAAACGCATCAATACTGGCTATAGAAGAAAAGACCGTTACCAGTACCACCTACGTGAATGAGACGTCAGCAGAAGCCATCGGAAGCCTTTAAGCGGAGTACACAAGCGCCAAGTTGAGGTCGAATTTGTCGCACCAGTTTGGGTTTGTAGCTTCTGCTAAATAAATTAATATCTTATAATTATAATGATGCGATGTGTAGTTTTAGCTGTGGGAACGCATAATAGTACTGCAGACGTAAATATATTTGGGTAGGAATTGAGTAGGTGCAGTCCCTAATTAAATTTATTTTTGTAAAAATTGTATTTTCGATGTATAATGAAATGTTAGCAAGCAAGGAAATAAATTATTTGAAAGAACAGACCGCGATTTTATTGAAAGACATTGATTTCGTTATTAGTGAACATGAGTGGTTTACTGTCGGTCTCGCTACAGTGTTGAACTGCCATACAATATGTCTACATTGTAAGAGAGTTTAAATATTTTGTTTTGAAGTGGTGGAAATGGTTTTGGATAATCTGTAACTCCATTTCTGTCCTACATCTATATAACACAATTTTCCTTTTTCCGACCATTCGATTGCTGACTGTTTAACAAATAATATTTCTCGGATTATGTGTAGAATTTGACGTGGTTGAACGTTGTGTTCACGGAAAATAAAATGAAAATGGTCATGCTACGAGTAGGTCTGCAGTAGCGGCAGACCCATTTCTGGCGGTGACTGTGTAAGCAAATACATTTTTAATTCTGTGCCGTACGATCACATTGGGCGTAAGGCGTTGCAACTGTTTTCATATTACAAGATTCGTATACAGTTCTGTTACAGTTACGGTAAATAGTGTGTCTATTGGGTGTTTCTAGATGAATGAGAACATTCGCGCGTTTCCCTGAAGTTGGAAAATTAATGACAGTGGTTGCCTTGTTGTTGGTGAGGCTGGAGGTGAAACTCGTTTGAAGTTTACCGTTCAGTGAGAACTTTTACGAATGGAAAATTGTTCCTGTATTACACCACTTTACAAACCGAGTCTTCTAAAATACGCATTTCATTTTGTTTCTTCATTTGAAGATTTCATTACAGCATCGACTTCGTGGGTTATTACTATATTATTATTATTATTACTAGCGTTACTAAGTTTGAATCCCTGTATCAGTGATTTTGAATACAGGTCTATGGCCCACCTGTTTCCAGGAGACTGTATTGTTTATTTGCTAATTAGTTTTGCTGTGCTGAGCAATAATTAGTTCGTTTCACGGGTGAAAGTAAAACTTGTAAAATGTAATGCTAAACTTTTTATTTTTACATAGTTTCAATCATCACTGTGCAGTTTAGGCTTACTGTATCCATCGCGAAAAGTGTACAAATGCATAGAAAATATGCACCTAACTACTCCATTTCTACACAAAAGTTCCCATATAGCACAGTATCAATATAATTTAAAACTTTGTATTACTGTAAAAACGTTTTATAGTTAAGGAGCAAGGTATCCCCTCCATCTGTTTAATAGCGCGTATGTGTCACCCCGATGGTAAAATGCGTACATTAGCCATTACAGCATCCATCCCTTTTCTTCATATTTGCTAATTCACATAAGAGAACTGTATGCGACTTTTTTTTTACTGTCACCCCTGCACACGCATAAAATTATTTTACCTCCACCACTCCGGTTTCTTAATACACACTCTTAAGACACTAGCAACCACACACACACGCACACGCACACACACACACACACACACACACACACACACACACACACACACACACCTCACGATGTTTCCGACGGTAAAACAGTCAGTTGTAAGGAAACTTGGAGGTATCTGGCGCGAGCCACTTGCGGGTCAGCAAAACGTTGGCAGGGCACCGCTCCTCAAAACTCACTCGGTTTGCTTAAGGAAAAAATCTGTATGGGGTCGGGTATCAGGGTAAAAACTGTGTCACAAAAGAGAGTAAATAACTGCACGACAGTCTGCAACACGGCTAGCACGGAAACTATCATAATTATCTGAGTATGTATGGAGAGCCAAAAATCTACTGCAATATGTCTCTGTAGACAACGTTCGGAGACTGCTTATTTTCCATGTACATGCAGAGATCTCTGGCTCTCGATAAACGCGAACAGCCAACGTAGAGCTGACTACTACCACTTTTAACGTTTGTCCTTGACTCTTAATTATAATGATCGAAAAAAAACACTTTTAATGGGAACTGCATGCGTTTAAACTGGAATGGAAACTTTCTTTTGATGATGGGAATCGCTAGAATACTTTCAAACAAATCGTATTAATGAGTTTTAACACAAAATGAGCAATTACATTACTTAACTTTGTGTTACACAGATGTGTCGCAAGCAAAGGGCGACATATGAAATAATCAAGTCTCTTCAGTATAATAGTTCCAAAGGCTGATACATAGAGGTTTAAAGCAAAGTAATGAGCTTTGACGCTTCTATGCACGTCGATAGTCTTGAGGCTGCTGTTCGACTGGGCCGCGACCACTCGGGCCCGGTACTTATGTCTTCTTCACATAGAGGCCGCTGCTGTCGCTTTGTCGTCCTGGAGGGGGTTCTGTCAGCGTGCAATTGGCTGATGTCGTCCCACAGCTCTCTCTGCTCTATCATTTCCGACTACCGTGCCGGCGCTTGACTTTACACCATAACATTCCTCCCCCCCCCCCCTCCCCTCCCTCAAAGTGACTGACCGTCGTATTAGGAGCACGACAACGGGAGGGGAGGCAGGAGCGTGGACGCTACGATGGACTGGAAGCTGTGGCTGCAAGGGCTTCATCCAGTCGTACCCCAACATCCGGCTTTCGCTCTGGTGGAAAAGTGCCCTGGAAAACGCCCAGAAGGGTACGTGTCCACCTCCTGAGGCCCATAACAAGATGTAGAAGGCATCGGCGTGGGCGGGTCCAGCTCCATCGGGAGGACTAGAGGAGGCGGAGGAGGAGAGGGCTTCGTCCCCATGGTGTCGTGATGACACCCTCTGGCCGCGCTGTCTTCGGCATCCTTGGATCTGGGGGAAGAGATACAGAAGGATCACAGTGCACTTGACAGTGGCGAATTTGATCGTGACGTCGGCGCTGCAGTCCGTCTGGGCCTGAAAGGATATTCATCCATGTGCCAACTCGACGAAGGATCTAGCCTCACGCCCACCGTCTGCTGCCGCCAAAAACCATGTAAAAGACAATATCATCGGGCGTGAAGCGATACTTGCGGCCTTCCTTCGGCGCCGGATGCTGAGGAGGGTGGAGCAGGTGGAGTCGTGTCCGATGGCGGAAGGCGCGAAGCAATTCCGCCGGCGATGGTCCACCTCGTGGATGCGAACGATAGCTTGATCCCTAGTGTGTGCGGTGCGAAGTTCGGCCATCTGCTGCTTGAAGATTCTGACAAAACGTTCCGCTTCGCCGTTTGACTATGGATGGGACGGCGCACTAGTTAGAAGCTGGATGCCATTACGTTCACAGAATTTTTCAAATTCATTTGATGTGAACTGAGGGCCGTTGTCCTACATTATGACTTCAGGCAAACCTTCGAGGTAAAAAATAGAGGACAACGCCTGAACTGTGCTACGTGACGTTACCGAGTTCATTGGTACAGCAAAAGGAAACTTGCTATAAAAGTCGACCATAATCAACCCACGAATGTTCCAAAAAGGACCCGCAAAGTCTATGCGCACACGTTGACGTGGTAATTGCGACTTGGGCCAAGCAGAGAACTTTTGCTGCGGAGTGGACTGATTTTCCGCGCATGTGTGACTTTGTGACGTCATCTGATCTGTTTGGGTGTCCATACCCTGCGAAGTACAGTGTCGTCGCACTGTCTGTTTCATACGAACAATCCACCAGCGTCCTTGGTGAAGTAACTGCAACACTTATTTTGCAAAGATTTGGGGATCAACACAGGAGACTGTAAACTGTCAGTTTGAACAAGCATCACACTTTGCTATATAGCGAGGCTATGCCGACGTGCAAAGTATCGGCGGACTACAGAGTTCTCCATAACATGCAACGAGCGATGCCAAGATGTGCGAATGTATTTTAGCAAAATGTTCAAATCTGAATCAGCTTCCTTGGCCTGTGCAATTTTCCTATAGTTCAGAGGAAAGGATTGAAGCAATTCGTCGCGCGGGATTAGCCGAGCGGTCTGGGGCGCTGCAGTCACGGAGTGTGGGGTTGGTCCCGGCGGAGATTCGAGTCCTCCCTCGGGCATGGGTGTGTGTGTTTGTCCTTAGGATAATTTAGGTTAAGTAGTGTGTAATCTTAGGGACTGATGACATTAGCAGTTAAGTCCCATAAGATTTCACACACATTTGAAGCATTTCAGAATCCTGAGCATCGATGTGACAACAAGATGCACCAGAAGCGTCAAAGTCTGCATCAGGGGCAAGACGTGAAGGTGCGTCCGCATTACCATGTTGAGCTGTCGGACGATACACAATCTCGTACCGATACTGAGAGAATAACAAAGTCCATGTTTGCAGTTTTTGGGCAGTTCGTACAGGAACCGGCTTCATTGGATGAAACAAGGACTGCAATGGCTTGCGGTCCGTTACTAAGTCGAATTGTCGAATTTTCTTCCATAAAAATAGTGTCGAGATTTGGTGGCATCACACACAACAGCCAATGCCTCTTTCTCTATCTGTGTATAGTTACAGTAAGCTTTGGACAACAATTTTGCCAGCCGCTGTGACCGAGCGGATCTAGGCACTTCAGTCCGGAACCGCGCCGCTGCTACGGTCGCAGGTTCGAATCCTGCCTCGGGCATGGATGTGTGTGATGTCCTTAGGTTAGTTAGGTTTAAGTAGTTGTAAGTCTAGGGGATTGATTACCTCAGATGTTAAGTCCCATAGTGCTTAGAGCCATTTGAACCATTTGACAACAATTTTGATGCGAAAGCAATAGGCCTGTCTTTATCACCAATTCTGTGCGAAAGCACTGCACCGATTCCGTAAGAGGAAGCTTCAACTTGCAATACAATTGGATTGTCAGGATCAAAGTGAATCAAGCATCGATCACTGAACAATGCATCTTCATGTTCTTGAAAAGCTTCTCGGCACTCATTTGTCCAAACAAAAGGATTGTTATTGCGACGCAAACGATGCAATGGAACTGCGATTTGTGGATCATTCGATATGAACCGAATATAATAGTTTATTTCCCCTAAGACTGACTGCAGTTCTGTGACGCCGCGAGGAACTGTCAGGTCTCGTATGGCCAAGAAATGTGACTGAAGAGGATGTACACCTTGATTGGCTGCGACATGACCAAGATGCTGCAACTCAGGTTTAAAAAAAAATCACGTTTGTCCAGTCTACACTTTAGTACTGCATCAGATAACCCACGAAACAAAGCATGCAAATTTGCAAAGTGTTCCTCAGGTGTACGATGTGTACGACAATACGACTGTAAACTTAGAGTCAACACAGAAGCGAATGCGACCTGAAGGTTTGGGGAGTCAATCCAATGGACTTGCCCACTGACTAGCTTGTATGGGCGCAATAGCTTCACTATCTTGGAATTCTTTAAGTTAAGCAGCGACTTTGTCCCGTAATGCAATGGGAACAGTTCTGGCCCGGCAAAATTTCGGCGTAGAATTGTGGCTCTCAGCACTATGGGACTTAACTTCTGAGGTCATCAGTCCCCTAGAACTTGGAACTACTTAAACCTAACTAACCTAATGAGATCACACACATCCATGCGCGAGGCAGGATTACTTAGAATTGTCTTTCATAGTAATATGTACAAAAACCTTCGGAAAAGAGTTCAGGGAATTCTTTCAGCACACTGTCTTTGGCATTGAATGCAGTCACTGACAGCATATCGTCCTGAATGTGAAAGCCAAACAAATCAAACGAATCAAGGCCAAATATTTTCGCACAATCGCGTGACTTGCAGAGTGAAAGCCACAGTTCGCGTATGCGAGCGATAGATTACAGGCAAACAGGCAAAGTACATTTTCGTAGTACGTGAATGTCTTGTCCATTATAAGTCATCAGCTGTGTCCTAGTTTTAGACAGGCGTGAGGTGCCTAACAGTTCATATGTGTTACGATTCAGGAATGTAACAGAGGCACACGTGTACAATTGAAAAATGAAGAAAACGTTTGTTGGACTGGCGTAACACAGAACAAACTACTTGTTATTTGTTTCGTTAATGCCTGCAGCAGGGTTGGAATACACTTCATTAACTACATGAGCGTTGTGACTAGATTACTGTGAGTCGACAGAATGTTTATGTTTGTACCGTTGCAAACGTATGGACTGTATGTGACCTTTCTTGCCACAAGGGTAATACTGTGCTTGTCGGGACGGGCAGTCCTGGCATTCGTGCCGTGAATAGCATGGCTTAATTCTGTTGGCCTGTTTAGGGAACTGTTTACGCGGCATGGCGCGCGCCGTGGGCTGTCACTGCGTAATGGGACACTCGCGCGCAGGGTCAACTCAACGCGACAAATTGGTGGCTGCTCAAATTTGTCGGCTGACGCCGCACCTGAATCGTACTGACCTAGAATTTGCACTACGTGCTGAAGTGATGGGTCTGAGTGTTTGAAAATCTGTTCTGTAAGTTTAACATCAGTTAACATGTACAAGATCACATGACACAACATCACATCCGAATGTAAAGCACCACAGTACATTTGAATCTGCATTTCCTCGTCACTAGAGATGGGCAAACTCGTTCATCCTTGGGAACTAGTTCACTGCTGATCGTTCTTTTTTGGGAATCGTTCATTTTTACTCGTTCACCGTTCATTTGTGCTTGGTACATGGTTCTTATGAAAAACTGAAAACTGGTAGTGTAGGTGACTGAAGGATGGAGGGCACCAGGAGGGGGCGCTTGCCTCCCCTCTGGAGTATAGAGTTTTTATTCATTACAGAATTCTTACACACTTTTAGAAGTAATTTTTGTGATTCTGCAGAACCTTTCGTTTAGCCAACTGTAGCGTTGTGTGGCTGATCGCAGGGAAATAATATAGGGTGGCGCACGGAAAACCGGCCCCGAGTACAGACTGCTCGCCAATTACGGACGATGTGTTGCCCGTTGCGAGCAGATACAACAAACAGACAAACATGTAATAATTAGGCAGTGAAGAAATAACAAGCTAATGCAAGCAACAATTGCGAAACAATCGATGACGATGTGTAGAGAGCTGGAGAAGAGAACATGAAAATCTCACGCGACGCGCATGGGCTATAGCACATGTAGTCTTGTAAACCTGTTGGTGGCTGTTTCCCAACTTAATAGACCACAAGTGTCTTGTATAAAATTCTTCGTTTCGACTTCCACTACATAGCTATGCTACGTTGTAAACAATAATCGTTTATCTTCTGGTAAACCTTCCGGGATGTAAGGTCGTGGTCCATGAAACTCTTCAGCTCCTAACGTTTCGTCCAGAGCTGCGCTGGACATCTTCAGAAGGGTGTTTCTCCTCCGGTGAGTCTTGCCGACTGACGGGTCGGACGTCTGAGAGCGACTTATATATCGTAGAAAGTGGGCGTGGCCAGAGTTACACGTGATATGCAGGGATAATCTTTGTCAGAGATAAAACTTAACTATCGATCGTAATCTCGTCACGGATAAAACTGTCTAGCAATTCTGTAGTGCTACTATCCAAATATCACTAAGTTTCATGGTCTCTTCTTTCCGATTAAAATTATCTCTATGTTTATATATTTCAATTGCTTCTCTACAAAGCCGTGGGTAATAGCTCGTCGTCGTAGATAAAATTTTTGTTTCAGAAAACTTCACTTGATGATTTCCTGACTGAAAAGCGTGTTCTGCTACAGCCGATTTATCTGTTTTCCCTAATCGGCAAAGACTTCTGTGTTCTTTTAACCGTCTATTTACGATTCTTTTCGTTGTTCCAGTATAGACTTTACCACATGTACACGGAATTTTATATACGCCACTGGCTGATAGAGGAGCGCGTTTATCTTTTACAGACCGGAGAACATGACAAATTTTCTTCGTTGGTCTAAAAACAGGTCTAATATCATGTTTACTTAAAATCTTTCCAATCTGATCCGTTACTTTCTTTATGAAAGGGAGAGAGACTATATTCTTCCATCGTTTTTCGGGCTTGTCCTTATGCTTTTTGTTGTTTGGGTGCAGAATTCTGCTTACTTCTTTCTTTGAGTAGCCATTTTTCTCAAAAGCGTGCTTCAGATGTTTTAATTCGGCGTCTAGATACTCCGGCGTGCAAATCCGTCTGGCTCTGTCAACGAGACTTTTAATCACACCTCTCTTTTGTTATGGATGGTGGTTAGAATTGTTATGTAAGTATCTGTCTGTGTGCGTTATTTTTCTAAAAATCTGTTGTTTCAATCTTCCATCTGTCTTTCTCATAACTAAAACATCCAAAAACGGTATTTTGTTGTCATTTTCTCTCTCCATGGTAAACTGGATTCTTGGATTTATATTATTAAGGTAATCAAAAAATTCGTCTAAAGCTTCTCTACCATGTGACCAGACCACAAATGTATCGTCTACATACCGATACCAGCGAGATGGTTTCTTATCTGCTTTTTCCAAGGCTGACTGTTCGAATTTCTCCACGTAGAAATTAGCTACTGCAGGACCCAATGGGTTACCCATTGCTGCGCCATTAAGCTCCTCATAAAATTCATTATTCCACTGGAATTGACTGGAAGTAAGACAATGTCTGAAAAGAGCAGTCAGATCTTCTGGAAAAATATCCGTTATAAAATCCATAACTTCGTTAACTGGAATCATAGTAAATAAAGATACTACATCAAAACTTACTAAAATATCTTCAGGAGTCAGAATTAAACCTTCAATTTTCTCTATAAAATGACGTGAGTCCTTTATATATGAGTCAGTTTTTCCAGTATATGGTTGTAAACGAGTTGCTAGATATCTTGGTATTTCATACGTAGGAGAACTGATAGCACTAACAATCGGTCTCAGAGGAAGGTCCCTCTTATGTACCTTGGGTAGGCCATAGAGTCTTGGACACATAGCTTCAGTCTTCAATAAAGCTCTTTTTTCTTCTTTTTCAATATAAGTGGCCGATTTTATCAGATTATTTGTTTTCCGTAGTACGCTGGCTGTAGGATCTTTCTTAAGTTTTTCGTATTGTCCTGACGTTAAAAGATTCAAAATTTTGCTTTGATAATCTTCTGTATTTAAAACGACAGTAGCATTCCCTTTATCAGTAGGAACAATCACTATGTCTTCATCTGCATTTAAATCTCTCAGAGCCTTTCTTTCGCCATTGGTTAAATTACTTTCCAGAGGTTTACTGCGGCATAATACTCTGGTGGTTTCGGTCCGGATTGCATTTGCGGTTTCTTTGGGGAGAGTACGTATACCTGCTTCTACATTTGCAATAATATCCTCAACAGGAACTTTCGGAGGTGTTATAGCGTCGTTTCCTCCTTTTGCAAGAACTGAAATTTCGTCTTGAGATAAAATTCTGTCTGATTTGTTAATAACAGTTTCGGACATCATTGTATTATTTGTAGATTCTGACCGAGCGAGGTGGCGCAGTGGTTAGACACTGGACTCCCATTCGGGAGGACGACGGTTCAATCCCGCGTCCGGCCATCCTGATTTAGGTTTTCTGTGATTTCCCTAAATCGCTCCAGGCAAATGCCGGGATGGTTCCTTTCAAAGGGCACGGCCGACTTCCTTCCCCGTCCTTCCCTAATCCGATGAGACCGATGACCTCGCTGTCGGGCCTCCTTCCCCAAAACCAACCAACCAACCTTTGTAGATTCTGCATTAGTTTGTAACTTTCCGAACTTCTTCTTATGCCTTCTAGTAGTCGTTTCCATCATGGTTTCCATAGATCGAAATGTAAGGCAATCTATTTTATTCCATAGGTCTATCTGTATCTTATTAGCAAGGAATAAATGTAGCTGCAGTAACTTAAGGCCAACAGAATCCATCTCTCGTCTTGTATAATGTATCCTCTCTCGAAGTAGTGCTAATTCTGTATAATAAAATATCCGATGAACGCGGGCTGTCTGGAACATCTTCAACTTTAGAAAATTTACACCCCATATATACGTCACGTTGTCTCTGAGTTCGTAGACGAAGTAGACTTTATGGAAGCATAAAATAAAATGTGGTTTTCTCATCATACTTGCGTCACACGCTTAGCAAAAATTAGGTTTTTATGTTGCATTATTAAAGTTAATGCAGCAATAATAATAATAAGTTCGCAGTAATAAAGTTTTTGGTTTGAAAGCTCCTTCCGAACAAATGTTTTTGAGATAATAAGTAAATACGATTTTATGGCAATCTATGTCTTTTCAAATGGAGAGGCACCGCTTTTCCTACTGAGCCAAAATCACCCACAACCCACTTTTTTTTCAAAGAAACAAAACTAGCATATAATGCAAATTGGAAACAACCAAACTTAAAAATAATGAGAGACTTCCTAAATGTAATGTTTTGTATATGAAAGTTACACGAAAATCGATTTATATGAATTTTTTTACACTAAAAATTAAGCAAATTATTGAAAGTTAGTTGCTAAATCAAGTTGACGAAACCAAAAAATATATGAATAAGAAAAAAAACTTGCCTTGTTGTAAGTATGTCTTCTGCTGTTCATCGATATAATGAAGTGAGTTGATATGCCCTTTTATTACCTGAAAAGACGTACCTATTACATACAACGTAATTTTTATGTAATTTACGTAACTATAAAATACTTTTTGATTACTGGTCGTGGACACTGAATAGCCAGACCCAAGTACAAGAACAGCTTGGAACACATGTAAAATGGGCGAGCGCAGTGAACGAAACGAACAACTGGATACTGAACTACCT
The DNA here is from genome assembly GCF_021461385.2 of Schistocerca piceifrons. NCBI lineage: Eukaryota > Metazoa > Arthropoda > Insecta > Orthoptera > Acrididae > Schistocerca > Schistocerca piceifrons. The sequence goes on along the minus strand of NC_060145.1, from coordinate 320,749,934 downwards.
AGGAGCAGTCGGCAGTGGAACTGAGACAGGTGGTCATGCGAAGAACGGCGAGTGCGGCCGAGGGAGACCGAGACTGAGACGAGCACGCGACCGAGGCTGGAGCGAGAACTGCCGAAGTGACCGCCGCGACCGAAGTGAACTAGTGAACTATGAACCGATCGTTCCTCGTTCCCGGGAACTATAAGTAGACCGCCGCGACCGAAGTGAACTATGAACCGATCGTCCCTTGGAATTCGTTCCTCGGTCCTTTCGTTCATCTTGTTGAACCGTTCCTTTGCACCCGTTCGTTCGCGAACTACCCATCTCTACTCGTCACACTCTGTAAATCTGTTACCCACTCGCGATAAAGAACTGGTTCCTAGACGCCTCTACAGTCACTTGTTGGTCATAATAGTTAGCGAATGTACAACCTGTTGGTAGGAAAGTTCACTCGGAGTGGCGTTAGGGAACAATTTCTGAATGAAGCGAAAAACTGCACTTCCTACTATTGAGAAAAACGAATGTAGCTTCACAGTGCCTGGTACATTGTGAGTAATTGCGTGAGCTTCATACCGTTGCAGCCATTCAAACCAGTCCTCATGTTTTTCGTTAAACAGGCGAAAAGGCGGTATGGCACTCGGAGCTACAGTTGTTGCCTGTTGTTCTGTTAGGCACGCGGCATTCGCCAGTAACTGCTGCGCAGTGTTTGGTAGAATGGAGATTTGCTGCGTCTGAAACTGAAACATCTGTGTTAGCTGCGTTGCATCTATCGCTTGCAGCTGAGGTCCCTGAGCAGGGTGTGGGAGAGGTGGGTTGCTCATGTTGTGATATGCAAATGCAATAAACAGATAAGGCAAGCAAGGAAAAAAAAGCACGCAAGCAAAGAAAATTTCCGCAATGCCCACCTGAAAACACTGACTGGCAAATACGCTGTAAGAGACACTGTTAAAGCATGTAAACACATCCCTGCAAAGAAAAGATACCGTAGAATTAGGCTCCAGCAAAAGACAAAAGGAAATCCGTGGCCGCCAGGCACTGCGTTCCTCTTCTAACTCGTTGCCAAATGTTAAGCCCGCCCAACTCGTCAAATGTGGGGTATCTAGCAAAACCTGCTTTCTCGGATCGCTGGACAACATTCAAGCGAATTGCGTTAATGAGTTTTATTACAGAATGAGCAATTACAATATTTAACTTCGTTTTAAACAGATGTGTGGCAAGAAAAGTGCGACATATGAAACAATCAAGTCTCTTCAGTATAACAATTTCAAAGTCCGAAACATAGAGGGTTCAAGCGAAGTGATGAGCTTTGACGCTTCTATGCAAGGCGCTAGTCTTGAGGCTGCTGTTCGACTGGGCCGCGACCAGTCGGGCGCGGTACTTATGTCCTCTCCACATAGAGGCCGCTGCTGTCTCGTTGTCGTCCTGGAGAGGGGTCGGTCAGCGTGCAATTGGCTGTGTCGCCTCACAGCTCTCTCTGCTCTATCATTTCCGACTACTGTACCGGCGCTTAACTTTGCGCCATTACATTCCTTCCCTCCCCCCCCCCCCCCCCCGCCCCCCACCCCCACCCGAAAGTCGTCGAATAAGGAGCACGATAGCGGGAGAGAGGGAAACAGCAGGAGAGATAGACTGGAAGCTGTGGCTGCCGGCGAAGTCAGACTTCCAGTCGTATCCAACCATCCGGCCTTTCCTTTGGTGGAAACGCGACCCGGAAAACGACCAGAAGGGTACGCATCCAACTCCCGAGGCCCAAAACAAGACGTAGAAGGCGTCGGATGCTGAGGCGTGGGATGGTCCATCTCCATTAGTAGGACGAGAGGAAGCGGAGGAGGCGAATACTCCATGGTGTCGTCCTGCGGTGTCGTGATGACACCCTATGGCTGCTGATGTGGCCCCGCTGTCCTCGGGATCCGTGAATCTGGGAGAAGAGATACAGAAGAATCACAGTGGTGAATTTGATTGTGACGCCGGCGCTGCAGTCCCTCCGGGCCTGAAATGAGTTCCATGCATGCGCCTAGTCGACGAAGGATATCGCCTCGCACCTACCGTCTGCTGCGGCCAAAAACCATGTACAACACAATATCATGCGGCGCGAAGCGATACTTGCAGCCTTTCATCGGCGGCGGATCCTGAGGAGGGTGAACGAGGTGGAGCAGTGTCCCATGGCGGCGGCCGTGAAGCAATTCTGCGGGGCTGATCCATCTCGTGGATGCGAACGATAAGAGGCGAGAAACAGTTGCATTGCTTGATCCCTGGTGTGTGTGGTGCGAAGTTCGGCCATCTGATGCTTGAAGGTTCTGACAAAACGTTCCACTTCGCCGTTTGACTGTGGATGGATCAAATGGTTCAAATGGCTCTGAGCACTTTGGGACTTAATATCTGAGGTCATCAGTCCCCTAGAACTTAGAACTACATGAACTTAACTAACCAAAGAGCATCACACACAACCATTCCCGAGGCAGGATTCGAACCAGCGACCATAGCGGTCGCGCGGTTCCAGACTGAAGCGCCTAGAACCGCTCGCCCCACCGACCGGTTACTGTGGATGGAACAATGCACTAATTACATGTTGGATGCCATTACGTTCAGAGAATGTTTGAAATTCATTTGACGTGAACCGCGGGACATTGTCTGACACTATGACTTCAGGCGGTGGTCTAGCGGTTCTAGGCGCGCAGTCCGGAACCGCGCGGCTGCTACGGTCGCAGGTTCGAATCCTGCCTCGGGCATGGATGTGTGTGATGTCTTTAGGTTAGTTAGGTTTAAGTAGTTCTAATTTCTAGGGGACTGATGACCACAGATGTTAAGTCCCATAGTGCTCAGAGCCTATGACTTCAGGCAATTTGGGCACCACAAAGTCCTTCCGGCCAGTGGGGTCAGCGCTCACGACCCCAGCAGCGCCCTCGGTCACAACCGGTGCGTTGTAGTGGCGCGAGCTGCCCGCTCGGCACACGATCTCAATGGATCTCCACCTTGCATCCGTCGTCGCGAATATTCTCCAGAATTATTTTAACTCATTCACCAATACGTTGTGATCGTGCAGACCTTCCTGTATTTTCAGTACTGTCGCCCGTTCAGCTCCCTTAATAATCTGACTCCGTATGTCAGTCACCCTGTCGTAGACTCCCATACAGTAAACTTGCAAATATTTTAATTCACCGCTGGACGGCGGTAACAGGGGTTCGAATTTGTGGTGCACTTGCCCCTAGAACGTAAAGGTCGATGGAAACCCAAGCTGGTCAAGATTTCTCAAAGACGTTCATGTGAAAACATGAATTTTGCATTTTTATACGGTTTAGGAACTATTGTGACTCGTCAGTCTCTCCACAAAATAATTTCTTTAAATAATCCACAGGATCTTGTAATGTATGTATGACATGTACAGTCTTGTTGCCCCAAGAGCAACATATTCCAGCTGTTTCTTCCTTTCACTTCAGTGCCCTACAAAATCTGGTTCCCTTGCTGAAACTGTCAATTTTGATGAGCCTGTGGTTACACTAATTCAAAGTTCTTTTTTTCACAAAGCCCGAGGTATTCACTGCAAAATTTCCTGTAGTTCAACTTGTCATTGAGCAACAACGTCTGCTTCTTAGACTGTTTCACAGGCACGCATAGATGGTATGTTTGCTGCGTTCACCTGACGCCTTTGGCTGCCTCAGAAACACGCTGAAATGCAATGCGTTCTGCTAACGTTGAGCATCAGCCTGCGCAGCGGTTTCAGCAGCTCGAGCATGTATATCTAACGCTCCACCTGCTCTATTCTTCGCTCTACAGCATATGCGAACGATGTTGCTGTCTAGCTATCTTCATAGCTCGAGCTGTTTCTGAGCTCTGTGACAGATTTGGATTACGTTTCCCAGGCATTAGAAATTTAAACAGTAATTCCCAAGCTGAGGACCTGGTGTAAGATATCCGATCTAAACTATCTAACCTAATTACTAACTACAATAATAACAGTACAGTAACCAAAAACAAATGCCAAGTTAACGAACCACAGAAAGAACAAAACCTAACCGTTGAACAAACTATCGAAATTCTAAAAATAAGAAGGAAACGAGAGAAAGAAACGACAAACCTAATATGAAAACCAACTACACATATCCCACAAACGAACGAAATCACCAAAGAAAGTATAAATTACTGAAACCCAAACGGCAAAGCCACGTTAATCTCCTAAAAACAAACGTTCGAATACTAGAAACAAGCTTTGAGTAACTGACATCCAAGGAGAAAACAATGTTTAAGAATCCCGATAATGTCACAATCGAATATACATTCTACGTTCTATGAAATATTTTCAGGAGCCTTCATTACATTGTTATGGACTTTAGTGATGATTTTACTCTAAAGTAATGTTGTTTTGCTTAGGCAGAAACCTAAGAGTAGTACCGTTTAAATTGCTGCAATTTAATTATTTACAACGTTACATCTCAAAAGTACGGTATTTGTTTTTTTTTATTATCTGTCTGTTTATTTCTGCTTTCCTACGGTAATATTTCGGATTTCATAGATTTATGTACGTAGTTCCTTCGTTTGTTAAAACAGTTAAAAACTAATCTCTAACTCAACTTAAATCATTCAGTTGATCGTTAACTTTTATGTACGACTTTTTAGACACTCTGGTCATTCCATGGGAACGGTAGTCACGTAGTCATATTGACCATCCCACAGGAACAGTTATTTGTATCGGAATAAAACACAGCGTGTGTTTTAATTAAGGGTTTAGGCTATCTACATTCCAAAGATCATCTAAATGCGTCCAGTCGCTTCCCCGCTTCATCGTAAATGGGTAACAAACGTACTAACTCGACGGAGAAGGAAAATAAGCAATTTCTGGTTCGGCGCACCGAAAATTTTATAACATTTACATGTGAAGCAACATCATCTGCCGTCACATGTGTGCCTGTTACCAGCAGATAAGTTCGCATATCATAATGCACTCTCACTGAACTCCTACGACGTTCCACATGCAATAGACGTCTCTCTGCCATACCGCATTTAAGTAACACCATCGGCATGAGTCCTCAAGGCGATTCCATAATGACACTGTTTTTGTCAGCTTTCGGATGTGATAACACCGGGTGTGCGCACCCTCGTAAAATGTCGTAAAACAACACAATCGTAATAAAAAATCAAGTATTAATGGGAATCAATGTTGTAATTATCTCAATTTTTAATAAGAAACTCTCAGAACCCTTTACTAACGCTGAAGTTAAAAATAAGACTGCAGCAGGACGCTCACCATGATACAACGCAATTCAGTTTGATAACATGACATCTCTAACCGCACAGCTACGCTGCTGTTTCGTGTGATTTATTAGTATCTCGTTGAGCTTATTAGTGGCAATTTGCCTCTAACTGACATTTGATTAGAGCAAATCATACCTAGAATGTTGGGTTTTTGATAAATCTTCAATGCCCTCTTGCTCTGAGACGTAATACTGTCATAACTCAATCTCCAATCTGGAAATTAACGTACACTGTGCACTTTTTGACTAGCCTTCGTGTTGCGAATTTTCATTGGTCGTTGCTCAGAGATCAATTATTTTTCCATATTCCACGTTATATCCTTAAAACAATAAATATCTTATACTACCCACTTTTAAAAGCAGCCTGGGGGTTAACCAGCTTGTAAGATATCTGCCTGTCAAGTTTCATCCGAATCCGTCCAGCAGTTTTAGCGTGATGCAGTAACAAACATGCACACAAACTTTCGTATTTATGATACAAACTTTATAAAACATGTCTAAAGGAACAACACAGATTTATTATGAAACCCATATTCATTTAACAATTTAACACTTTGCCACAACTGCAGGCATCTGTAGAGGCCTCTGTGTTCCTCTCGTCGAGTCTCAACCTTGCTGCCACGTCACCAGTATTCCACTTAGTCTTTTTGATACAGATATGGACAACCCGTTTCGTTTGTTTTCTTGTTATATTCTCTAGTACGGGAGTTCTTTAAATGCTACCTTACACACACTCCCGTATGAAAAAGGGTAAATGGTTTATAAGGCGCTCATGGACGCCCAACTGTTGTCATGACATTAACAATCCGTTTATAGTTCAAGAAAATTATACCTAGATAAGTGGAACGATCTAAACTCCAGTGAACAACTCAATAACTTTGTTTAAAAATGGAAGGGCGATAATTATTCTATTTAAATCCAGAATCTGCAGAACAATGCCCACATTTCTGTGCAACGTTCGTAGTGGCTGGTTTTAATGGCTCAGGGCCTATTTCCATCCAATACATTGCGCAATATGAACGCTTGTTCTGTCTCTAAACGTCTCGTGTTTGACGCAACGTTCAACTCTAATTTCTCTCCCTCCTTTGTAAACAATGCGCAAATCGACACAACACATCGTTCTGATCGTTCCATTCTGAGCTAAGAATATTCTCGGTGCATGAACAGAGTCACTCCGGGAATAAAATATAAATGAAGAAATCACGAGCATACTATGTTCACCATGCCTAGTGAAGTGCCGTGACTGTTAAAACTAGTCGCCGGTTTGATGACCGATTTCTTAAGATATTTCGATACCTGGTGTAACATCATAGGTTATTGCAAGTTGCTTACCTAACGCAGGAAAAAACCTTACATCTAACATGATTAATGTTAATAATTTTTCACATCAAGCTGCAAAAGAAGGAACAGCATATCCAAGCAGTTACTCCATTTGTAGCGTTAGGAATATCCCACATTGACCAGGGGTACATGTGAATCATAGCGTCATTATAGCTATTCGTAAAGTCCTGTCAGATTCACTAAAACATAACTTCAGCTTTGTCAAACAAGGTAGCACAATGTAACAAATTATTATGAGTTAGGATACACAGAAGAAAAGTCTGGTAAAAACACAAATTGATATTAAAGCCTCACATTTGATTAACCCATTTCGTTTGCAGGTCAGACAGGTTACTCGAGAAAATATTAGGAAATGAAAACTACAACAGAAAAACATCCTAAATGACGATAAAAAGAGAACAGATTTATCTATTACGGATCTGATTACTTGAACAAAATGAGTGGAATACAAAGCGCTGACAAACGTATCTGTACTAGGTATCATAACAATGTAACTTCCCAAAGCAGCTCAGAAACCTGAATATCTGAAGAGCCGATGCAAATCTTACACAAAATATTTATTTAGGACATGTTTTTATTTCGTAAGCGCGAAAGCAACTTAATGGGCTGTGAATATCATATATGGTGGTTGTAGCGCAGAAAATAAGATAGCCGAAGCTGCACTTTCCGGATCGGATTGTCGGACTAAGGCATATACGACAATCAATTTACTTTTGTTTGTTTAAATTTTTTATTTTGTGTTGCAGATTAGAAACGTTTGGCCTCCTGTTACACAGAGTCGGACACACTACATTTTACAACGCAGATACGCCTACTATTACCGAGATATTAATGGCGAAACAGGAGAGTACGTTCTTGACTTAGATGAAACTAGCTGTAATACGCTATAAACAAGTGCAAAAAGAATAAAGGGAACAACAAATAAAAAAATAACAAAACCGAGAAGAAAAATGAGGAAAACGAGGCTGAAAATAAGAGTGTGCTCAAAACATAGGGTAAAAATTTTGAGAGACACCAGTTTGTGAGCCCGCGTCTCGTGGTCGTGTGGTAGCGTTCTCGCTTCCCACGCCCGGGTTCCCGGGTTCGATTCCCGGCGGGGTCAGGGATTTTCTCTGCCTCGTGATGGCTGGGTGTTGTGTGCTGTCCTTAGGTTACTTAGGTTTAAGTAGATCTAAGTTGTAGGGGACTGATGACCATTGATGTTAAGTCCCATAGTGCTCAGAACCATTTGATTTGACCAGTTTGTGTGATACAGTAATCGTCAGGGAGTGAAACTATGGACGCCATAATTTCAGGAGGATGATACTGTCGTCGAGTTTTTAAAATGGGACAATTTAAAACTACTGTGACATATTGTACAGATATTTACGACAGTGTTTACTGAGAAGACTATGAACAATATTTAGAAAAACAGGAAATTAATAAGTAGATGCAGATTCTATTTATACTAGTTGCTCAGTCATATCCAGATAAAACGTGTAGATCAAGCTGTTATTGTCTTTTCCTTTCGTAATATGTTTTCAATGTGTCATATTCATGGCATCATTCTTATGTATCATTAATCTCAAGTCATATTGCCTTACAACATTATTCAGTGCGGAAATTTTAATTAGTATGAATTACTCTCACAGCACGTAGTCACGCTAGATGATGAAGTTATAAAGACTTTTTTCAGTTTTTTAGGTTTTGTTGAGAGGCCTTGACGTGTTACAATAGGTCGTATTGTGAAGCAGAAAGAGTATCAATTCGTTTACTCGCCTTCATCTAGGCAGTCGAACCATTTACCGAAAGTGATTACCTGTAGCCTCATACGTCCTAATTCCTGCAGTTCTACAGCAAGTGAAATTCAGTAAATCAGATGGCAAAGAACATGTTTTAATGACAATGAGGAGGTGACGGATATGAATGTGTGTAAAAGTGGCGTCAGTGAAGTGTATTTGCACGAATTTTATACTCAAGTCAGCTCATCACTTGCACCCTACTATTGAAGATCATTCACTTTGTTCTAGAGGAGGGCAAAAATATCAACCACATCAAACAGAAGAAGTCATATTTGCCTGCATTTAACAGAACTTTTACTTTCTTCATGAACTTTCCGCTTCTCAGCAGTCTCTCCGTACACAATGACTTCGAAATTCAGTTAGGCCGCCTCTTCTTGGAGATCTACAAGAACGACGTAGTTTCGTTCACTTTTGTTGACGGTTTCACATCTCGAATCTTACGATTATTCCACTTTTACGTATTCACAATTGGTTTCTCAAGCGACATAGTAGAAATATTCCACTGTTTTCATGAAAATAAAGGAAATTTGTAATTATCAGGAAGTACGATGCGTTCTTGCACTTTAGCTATCTGTGTACTTATTTGCTTAATTTTTTGTGTTGCTGTACTTTTTGTATTTAAGGCAATGTTAACCTCTACACATTTTATTTCATCAAAATAAAAATAACTTTATTAACGCGGTGTTTTCGCTAACTGCAAAATTTACAGATATCTTCCATCGTACATCATGGTTATTTGTGAACTATACGGTTCTTCTCCATTTTCGATAATAAAACACTTTCTTCGTAGTTATCTAGCTTATTACCTGACCCAACAAGAACAGGTGAGATATACATCAGTTTCTTCTGATTCTCTCCTCGATGCCTGTTTATTTTCTGGTGCCTTTCAGGGGTCTCCCTTGTTTCAACATCGATAATATCCCGTGCAAGGTCGTTACTCTCACTTTCATAGTATTATCTTGACAGTTAACGATGTTTCCGTTCAAGCAGCAGAAGTAATTTTTCTGAGCGTTAGATATTGCGTCTCTTGCGAACTCCATTATCTTTGCATCTGAGGCATCTGAGAGTCAATATAGGAGTTTCTTCAGCGTTATTACTCAATTTAGTTTCATTGTTAATCTTCTTCAAAATTAGATTCAGACGATTTTTCATATCGCATGTCTATCCTTGTATACACTAACTTTCTCATCTCAGTGGACCAGATATATAGCGGCGCAATAAATTGCTACAACATATTATAATATTCGCAGCTTCTCAGTGAGAATGAATGAGAAGCACTGCAGGTTTTAAGACGAATAAAAAGTCAACGTTTGATCTGAAATTTCTGGAAAACCCTGACTGAGCAGGGACTTGATCCGGACTTCTGCTTTTCGTTAGTTTCTTTAAGGATTGGTCTACAGCTGCAGTAAGCCTTTTCAAGATTAAAAGTAATTTTTCTACATTTGGCTGTTTAAAATTAATGTTTCTGTGTGCCTTCATTCGCTCCTGCACTGTAACCAGAATTTCGACGAGTTTTCATCAGCAAGTGCTTCAAAACCCTAAGCTTTGTGTGCACCTTACAGCCATGGGATAAAGATGGGAGCGTAAGCAAAACTCTCTGCCACACGTACTGCATTGTACACTGCATAAGTTGATCAAACGTCAGAATAGTACCTCACATAATAGAAGCACGTTATATGGAAAGTACTCCAGACAGCAACCTGGAAGTTATATCCACTGGAGCGATACTCTTGCGCTATCGGGCAAACCAAGGCGAGCAATGGAGTCGAAGTCTCTTGTTATACGTCTGAATTTAACTGCAAGTAGACTGAATGGGAATAGACTGAAATCTACAAGAACAATTTTTTCTTACGCAGCGCGTAAACTCGGAGCTGAATATAGGGAAACTTAAACAGCTCGCTTACCTAATGGGTAAACAGTATATTCAAAACTATTTATGTAGCTATCATTTATATTTGCTAAGGAAGATCAGCTACGGTGAAGTTAAGAAAGGTGGCAACACAGAAACAGAGGACTGCTTGACAACTTTTGTGAATAGATACCCATCTCCATAGCGGATGTCGCAACAATAAGCCTGCCATGATGTCACTCGACTCGGAGGCAAGCCGCTTCGAATCCTGGGGGTTCATGAAATTTTCACTCTGAGGTGGAGGCATAAGCTACGTGATCACCAGTCTTTGCAGCACTGTTCGTGATTAAATTCCAATACTCACGGCACTGTCTCATAAGGTGACATTGTTGATGAAGATCCGTCCGTTGGATGGGGGCCCTAAAGTCGGCTGCACCCTTAGTGCCGTTCGAGAGGAAGAGTCTGTGTTCTGGCACAGGGTTGCATTCTCTCCTTTTTCTCATCACCATTACACAACACCAACATGACGCTACACTACACATGCACCTATTACACTCACCTACATTCTACAAATACACATACGATACAACTGTCATATATCCGCTAGGAGAGGGGTTAATGTGCGCGGAGTAACAACACCCGTTCCGACTTCTGGCTGAACTCATCCCGTGGGAAATCTCCGCTAACAAAGCCATACGACATTCCCATTGACATTTATCCATAATGTTACTGCGAAATGCCTGAATTATATGTTACTTGAAGCATTACCTGATATTGAAGTATGAACTGGATTCAAATGAAGCTAACGTCGATAGAAGCTGCCGAGTCAAGGAAACGCCATTCGAGAAACACACGCGTATCAAATTTGTTAGTAAAACTTTTTGAAACGCGCAGCGTCTTTCTAGAAACTTCTCCAAATTAAGTTTGGTCAAAGTTTCTATTACGTTCTCACACTGGTCAAAAGAACTCGATAAGAGACACGTTCCCCTTCTTTCAACTCGCTCTATCTATTCCGTTATGCCATTTTCTTAAAGCTTACAGTCCTTCGAATGATAATCAAGCAGTTTTTGAAGTAGGGTATTACAAGTGACTTCTTTCGTTCATGAAAGCCGCATCTTTAGGCTTCTCTTAACAAAAATGAGCCTTATATCTCGCTTCTCGTTAATCGCACGCGACCCCTGGAGCACAGAGGCCCCACGTGAATCAGGAATGTCATTTGGGTTGTGTGCACAGTAGGCGTTAAACTGTGAGGCAGCGTACAGCTAAAGCAGTAGTTCTGTTCTGGCTTGCAGAGGGCGACTCCTTTACTATCATACTTTGAATCGCCTGTCAAGTGGGTGGCAATAAAGCACTCCTCAGGGATTTTCTACCTCCCTGCTATTTTGGTGGGCAGCATGGCCTGAGAAGTAGAATGGAGCACTGTACTCTTCCCAGCATTCCTCAAGGGTCAATGCTTTGTCCTCTGTTGTACACACAGCATACACCAAAGGTACCAAGGATCCACCAAGCCCAGCTGCCTCTGTACCGAAGGAGCATGAATGCTACCAATTTCTAACACTGCGTACGATTCTGGGACAACCTGCGGTGGGTGACAAAGTGGTGAGTGAAGTTAAGCGGATTGAAGATGCAGACCCAGGTCGTCGCAAAAAGGTCCTGCAGCTATGGATGCCAATGATAATCACAACTGTAGCAGTGCCTTGTGGAAGCACTACTAAACACTTGATGGTGAATACCGTATGTCACGTGGGTTGAGCATTTGGGAGTCCTACACAAGACAACGACAGGAATGCATCTGCCCAAGGATTCCTAATGTTAGATTTCCAATTATCAGCAAGGTGCAAGTCCTTCTGGAATGGTTTCGGTACCTGATGCAGATATTTTGCCAGAAGTCGGGCCAGTCTCCTAACCGATGTATCTTCATGCTCAAAACGTATGTGCAGCATTTGAATACCACTCATTGACGTCATCTCCTTCAGAACTGAGCTTGCTGAAGACTGATTAATGAAGTTCACCACCACCTAGATGTATCACTGCTAGGCCAACCAGAAGAGGATAACAGCCCATCCTATAGTCTGTTGGCATAGATAACCTGCTTGAACTTCACTGTAATCCACAGAGAAATGCGACACCCTCTTCAGATTGCAACAGAAGACCGGCAGAGTTGAATGGAAAGCCAATTGATGGGTTTATTGCCGAAGTCCATGCCCAGCCTTCTATTACTAGCGGACATCAGTCTGCATACAGTCTTGGACCCCTGCTGTTCGTCGAGGCGCATGTGGCTTCACAACTGAATTTAGATGAAACTCTTGGACGTGTCTACCCACCAGATTAAGACTTTGATACAGAGAAATACTTGTCAAATGTTGCACCTGACGTCGGATCTCTCCCAACTGACGGTTAGCTGTGTCGACCAGAGGAGACGATATACAGCCGTATACAGAAAGGGCTTCACATGGCATTGTATACGTCTAGAGGGAAGCAACCAAGATATGGTCAATTCTATACTGAGTACGCATGAGATGGACTACGTTATGCTTCCGCCATACTCCTGTAAAATAATTTTATACAGCTGTCATGGTTGTGGTTTGAGGCCGTAGAGGACGGCCAGAACATGGACAGACTGCATTATGTTTTCGCTTGTCTCTGTGCGTGAACATTCTCCACAAAGGATGGATAAGATACATGGCTGAATTAAGCTGATATTGCATGTGTCTCGGAAGGGAACATTTCTAAGTGTCAATGCACTATTTCGATGAAGCTTGGCGGGTGTGTAGAGGCTGCAAAATAATGCAGTACATGTTTTCTTATACCCAATTTCACTTTTAAGGGGTACAACACACCCCAAAACGCAATTTTCCATGTTAGGTTTGGAGGGATTATCTTTGAAACGATGATATATACAGAAATTCTCAAATAAAAGTTGATATGTAATGAACAAAATGTGCTGTCACAGTATTTTCAACATTCCTAATTTCTAAACATTCATAATGGGTTTAGTTATTTGTTTTACTTATATTTTTTATATTTTAAAATGATATTTTACGTTATACATATTTATTAATTCACCGTGTCATATACGTTTATTTTATTCGTTGAAAACAATAAAAACTCATTATTATGAGACAAAATCGTTACAGGAACGGTAGTCTGGAAATAAATGCTTAAAACGTAACGTTTTCTTACACGATGCACATAAAATGAACGAAATTTATTCACATTATTTACATGACAGACAGCGAAACATAGAACAAAATTCGGCAGGTGATCCTCTAAATACTGTGATTTACATCAGGCACATTTCAGGACACTGGTAAGCCGTGACGAAACGAATTGATTGTGTTACAGTGGCTGCAGCTTAATTATATTGTTTCTCAAGTGGAGACTGACATCAAACTCATCCAACACGTTGATTTTCGCAGCATGCATGTATCAACTGAGCCTCAAGACAGCTTCAGCACTTATCACAGTCCAACTGTACATTCTACTAGTTCAGTTGGTTATCGCTCACTGGATTCGGGGTTCCAATAGAGCAGGCGAAATTTCAACACGCCTTATGAACAAACTGAAATTAAATAGAGTAATATTTCCTTTAATAAATTCTTGTTAAGGGTTATTTAGTTGTGTTTCCAATTTCTGCTCAAACCTACACTACGCTGTGACGAAGTTGTTTAGCTGATACGTGCTATCAAGTCACCTTAAGGATAGTGAAACGTCCCCTTTGAAAAATTATACACGACTGTGCTTATACTGACACACAATATTTTTTTTAGCGCAACGCAATCTGACTTTCAGAAATCCCTACAAAAGAATGGCCCTGACTAACATTAACCTATGCGTTTCACAAATCGCTTACCTCACAAAAATCTTGGTTACTCGAACTACTGCAATACAGCGAGCGCCGCTACTGCCAGCTAAATAAAAGATTCAAACTACGGAAGGCACTAACTACTGATAGGCATAGTTAGCAAATGAAAGATTTTAATAGAAAACAAACAATGTATTTACCTTAATAATCATAATATATATAGCAGTTCATTACAAATTACAAAACTCCGCCATCTCTCTCCCCACATCCACCACTGCTGGCGGCTCACCTCCAACTGCGCAACGCTACGCGCTGTTCACATCCAGCTGCCGCTGCCCAACACTACAATGGCAGACAACAATGCAAACTAGACACAGACTGCACACAGCACAGCCAGTGATTTTTATACAGAGGTGGCGTTACCAATAAGAAAACCTAAACAGCCTACTTACAATAGGAACTGCTTCCTGTGGTTGAAGATTCTCTTCCTGCCGCCTAAGATAAGATTAAACGATTATAAGATGCGCAGTAACCAGAAATCTGGTGGTATTGCGGGACGAACGTCGTAATTTCGCACATCATATAGAGGAATCAGGCAGATAGGGCACAAACCAGATAAACAAAGGCGTAACCATCGCAAATAGGCAATGTTTACTGCCCTTAAAACAGTCTTGGCATACCACTAATCTATGTAGCATCAGTCCAAGAGTATGGTCCGAGCGGTTGGCCTCACTGATTGTAGCTTGTGATCGATAGTTAGGAGATTTCAACGACGAGTACTACTCAGATTAATGCTTAGTGGGCGTCTGCTGCACTACCCCGAATGACACATTTCTGGTAATTTTAGGAATATGTTTACCTAGAATTCTGAATCAAGAAAATGCAGCCCACTATTGTATAAAGAAAGGTTATCGCATGGAAATAAGAAGGATACTTGGAACTGAGGCCAGTGCAAACAACTAAGTACAAGCTCGGGTGCTGAAACGTAATGCCTTCGAATTTTTTGTGTAAGAACTCTTCAAGCTTTCTAAAGAAAACAAACGTTATTAATATACTTCATCTTTAACCTACACGTTTACACATTTATTTGTCAACATAGTCACCCTGGCGACGAACATATTTTTCTCTACGAGAGACCAGCTTGTTGACACGGACACAGTGGAATGTTAGACTTTGTTGACGGAGCTGCAACCTGACCCCTCCTTGCACCGCTTCATAAGTGTGATGTCCTCGAAGTTTCTTAAGTTTTGAAAACATGAAAATCTGATGGCGCCAGGTCGGGACAATATGGAAGATGATCGATGATAGTGGGCCCAAGGCGTCGGATTGTGGCAGATGTAACAGCCTTGTGTGTGGTTTGGAATTATCAGCTGAAGGAGAGGGTGCTCCATGTGCGGACAAACTATTCTGTACGAAGAAACTCAATTGTAGCACGCCGTATCTTACACACCGACATACTTACGTTACGTACTGCCATGTTACGCAATACAATTCGGAGCCCTATGATGTCAGAGGGCTGCAAATATGTAGACATTAAGAATAAAGTGTAGAAACTTAATAACGTCTTTTCCATTTATAAAGCTTTAAATAATCCTGAGGCATTACTTTTCAGCTCACCCTCGTGCAAATGTGTCAAAATGTACGGCATATTTCAGGCACAGGCAGGTGAAGAGACGAATTTCTCCCTGGAATTAGGCAGCGACTAAAAATAATATATCTTAACCCGTCGCGTGAACTAACATGTTACCTGACCAGCCATGGCCGATATGCTACGTATCTGTACAAAATGAAAAGTCAGCTGCGTCAGCGGCAGTGCGCGCACTTTAGAGCACACATAACGTAACTGTGAGCTGTACGAGTAATGGTCGTCTCGCATTAATGTTGTTGGACCTCAAAGCATCACTTGGGAACGAGTCAATCTGGTGCATCTTGGATGATCCCGCAGTATCCGCGAAGGCCAAGGAAGACTTCAAGAGGCCATAAACCACGCGTCAGCTTGCTGCCGTGCCTGCAAGACAACTTACTATACAGAGAGAGTGAAGAAAACTGAGATCGGCAAGCACTGAGCGGAATGTTTTCTCAAGAATTTATATTTTGTTGCTGCAAGTGATCACGGAAGTGGCGATTCTAAGACGTTGCAGTGAATCGTGGAATAGCTTGTAGCAGAAGAAATGGTACTGATGTGTTGCCCTATACCGAAGGTATTCACCAAACAATGGGCGTTAATCGGGACACTGTGTGGACCGATTCAGTATCGGAATCAAACATCTACACACACACACACACACACACACACACACACACACACACACACACACTTTGAACGCGGAATAATAGTAGGAGCTAGACGCGTGGGACATCCCACTTCGGAAATCATTAGAGAATTCAATATTTCGAGATCCACAGTGTCAAGAGTGTGTCGAGGTTACCAAATTTCCGGCATTTCCTCTCATCACGGGCAATGCAGTGGCCGACTGCCTTCACTTAATGGCAGAGGTTAGCAACGATTGTGAAGAGTTGTCAGTGCTAACAGGCAAGCAACACTGCGTGAAATAACAGCAGAAATCATTCTGGGACGTACGGCGAACGTATCTGTTAGGACTCTGCGGCGAAAAATGGTGTTAATGGACTATGGTAGCAGACGACCAAAGCGTGTGCCTTTGCTAACAGCGCGACATCGCCTGCAGCACCTCACCTGGACTCGTGACCATAACGGCTGGATAAATAGACGACTGCCACACCGTAGCCTGGTCGGACGAGTCCCGATTTCAGTTGATAAAGGCTGGTGGTAGGCTTCGAGTGTCGTGCGGACCACAGTTTTGGAACAAATTACTGTGTAAGCTGGTGGTGGCTCTGTGATGGTGTGGGTCGTGTTCACATGCAATGGACCGGATACTCTGGTCCAAATGAACCGGCAGTTGACTGGAAATGGCTTTGTTCGGCTACTTGGAGACGATTTTCAGCCATTCATCGACTTCACATGACAGTGGGCCATGTCACCAAGCCACAATTGTTCGTGTTTGGTTTGAAGGTCATCCCAAAAAATCGAGCGAATGGTTTGGCCACCCATGCCGCCCGTTCGTGCAAAATATCCTGCACCGCCACCACTTTCGCAATTATGGACGGCTATAGAGGCAGCATGGCTCAATGTTTCTGCAGGAGACTTTCAACGACTTGTTGAGTCCATGCCATATGGAGCTGCTGTACTACGCCACGCAAAAGAAAGTTTTACACGCTGTTAGGAGGAATTCCATAAATTTTGTCACCTTAGTGCATAATTAATTCCGTAATAACAATTATTCAAAAGTTGTGTTAGCCGTAGCTCTCTCAGTAAAATTGATATAATCAATTTTACGAGTGGTAAGTCTTGTAGTACGCTGAAGCCTAGCAAACTTCGTTATTACAGTGCCATCTACACTCCTGGAAATTGAAATAAGAACACCGTGAATTGATTGTCCCAGGAAGGGGAAACTTTATTGACACATTCCTGGGGTCAGATACATCACATGATCACACTGACAGAACCACAGGCACATAGACACAGGCAACAGAGCATGCACAATGTCGGCACTAGTACAGTGTATATCCACCTTTTGCAGCAATGCAGGCTGCTATTCTCCCATGGAGACGATCGTAGAGATGCTGGATGTAGTCCTGTGGAACGGCTTGCCATGCCATTTCCACCTGGCGCCTCAGTTGGACCAGCGTTCGTGCTGGACGTGCAGACCGCGTGAGACGACGCTTCATCCAGTCCCAAACATGTTCAATGGGGGACAGATCCGGAGATCTTGCTGGCCAGGGTAGTTGACTTACACCTTCTAGAGCACGTTGGGTGGCACGGGATACATGCGGACGTGCATTGTCCTGTTGGAACAGCAAGTTCCCTTGCCGGTCTAGGAATGGTAGAACGATGGGTTCGATGACGGTTTGGATGTACCGTGCACTATTCAGTGTCCCCTCGACGATCACCAGTGGTGTACGGCCAGTGTAGGAGATCGCTCCCCACACCATGATGCCGGGTGTTGGCCTTGTGTGCCTCGGTCGTATGCAGTCCTGATTGTGGCGCTCACCTGCACAGCGCCAAACACGCATACGACCATCATTGGCAGCAAGGCAGAAGCGACTCTCATCGCTGAAGACGACACGTCTCCATTCGTCCCTCCATTCACGCCTGTCGCGACACCACTGGAGGCGGGCTGCACGATGTTGGGGCGTGAGCGGAAGACGGCCTAACGGTGTGTGGGACCGTAGCCCAGCTTCATGGAGACGGTTGCGAATGGTCCTCGCCGATACCCCAGGAGCAACAGTGTCCCTAATTTGCTGGGAAGTGGCGGTGCGGTCCCCTACGGCACTGCGTAGGATCCTACGGTCTTGGCGTGCATCCGTGCGTCGCTGCGGTCCGGTCCCAGGTCGACGGGCACGTGCACCTTCCGCCGACCACTGGCGACAACATCGATGTACTGTGGAGACCTCACGCCCCACGTGTTGAGCAATTCGGCGGTACGTCCACCCGGCCTCCCGCATGCCCACTATACGCCCTCGCTCAAAGTCCGTCAACTGCACATACGGTTCACGTCCAATCTGTCGCGGCATGCTACCAGTGTTAAAGACTGCGATGGAGCTCCGTATGCCACGGCAAACTGGCTGACACTGACGGCGGCGGTGCACAAATGCTGCGCAGCTAGCGCCATTCGACGGCCAACACCGTGGTTCCTGGTGTGTCCGCTGTGCCGTACGTGTGATCATTGCTTGTACAGCCCTCTCGCAGTGTCCGGAGCAAGTATGGTGGGTCTGACACACCGGTGTCAATGTGTTCTTTTTTCCATTTCCAGGAGTGTATAACAAAGCACGTAACAGCTGCTGTGGTCTATTCCAGTGAATGCTCGCTGATCACGAAGTCGCCGGCCGAAGTGGCCGTGCGGTTCTAGGCGCTGCAGTCTGGAACCGCGAGACCGCTACGGTCGCAGGTTCGAATCCTGCCTCGGGCATGGATGTGTGTGATGTCCTTAGGTTAGTTAGGTTTAACTAGTTCTAAGTTCTAGGGGACTAATGACCTCAGAAGTTGAGTCCCATAGTGCTCAGAGCCATTTGAACCATTTTTTTGATCACGAAGTCAAACTGCAACCGGAGTTTCATCTGTTTGCACCCACTGTATTTCATTTACCTATCATGACAGCCAATTGCCACACTTTGCACCAGGTGCTGTGATTATCAACTGTCTCTGCATTTCGTAACAATTTCATTGTGATATCGCATTCCTGATGCGACAATTCTCCTCGAAAAAGCTATAGAAAACTAAAGTTGCCAAGTGCCACGTCATCCGTGTCATGAATAGTCTAGGCGTGGCGTTGTCACACTACCTGGACGCAACTCTCGCTTTTGAGAATCTCTCTCCCCTCCCAGTAATGATCGATATTTTAGAACTTTGTGCGACGAATTATTCATCACAGTCGCAAAGGAAAGCTATGAAAATAACTTCTAGAACGTTGTTTATCACCTGAAACCGAAGCATCGGTTTTCGTACGGTAAGACATTAAATAAATAAATAAGTAAATAAATAAAGGATTTCACGTCTCTGAAGAAAACTCAGATGCGAGCGGCTACAAATTCCACTGCCTGAACAAAGTAATTGGTAAATTTAGTTCCAAAGTTGCACTGTATAAGTATTTTATGTGCAAAAGAAATTTCTTGGGACCTTACTGAATTTGATTTCCTTTGCTCTTCAAGATGTGGTACGGATTTCTTTAAATGTAGGTATTCCACACAGGAATACATTATGCTAATATTACTGTTACCTGAACAATTTGACTTATGATCATTAATGTTACAGAATAAACTGGGACTTTCTGCTCATCTTGATGTGCCAGCTAACTAAATCCCAGTCTCAGTGTTCGGACGTTGCTCGTATGTGCTGATCCAGGATTTGCCAATGTTAAAAGCAAGTGCCCAATCTGATGCCAGTAAGGGTCATGCCATGGTTCGAATAACCGAGTAGAATCACTAGAATTTGCGAGACGGTGAAAGACCATGAAAAGTTTCAATTTTTATTTTTTTTATGTCACTACCTCTCCACAGCAATGGAAGGCTGTCAGTGCTTCAGCGCTACGACACACCTCATCTTAGACATAACACAAACATCTGCTTGGAAAACAAATAGTTTTAAAATATTAGAAAATGTAAAATACTTAAATGGTTCTTAAAATTATGAAAATAATGATTACAGTTTGGGTTATCAAAATAAATGACATTCGCCTTCAGTCAAAATCGTGATTGTATTGCAAACACAGTGCAGTCCTGGGAGCTCATCTTCAGGTCCTTTAACTGTCTACATTCCTTTTTTTTTTTGCACATTTAGGTTAATTCTGGTCCTGGTAACAGCTCTAAATGCATCGTATATTGAAATAAAATCACGATTGTAGATGGAGGCGGTTGTTCTTTTCTTTACGAAAGCAATCTAGTTACGGAAGCAGTACTTACAGCAATGGATAAAAAACTTGATGTTATTAGTTTTCACGATACAATTCCTTTGTACTAAAATCGGTAGGACCTGCACCAGAAGACAATTATTTATGAAAGGAGAAGCAGAGCGTCCGAGGGGGTTTAAGATGTGGGCATGAGTCTTACAGAAAGGTTAGTAACTGCGGGGTAGGTGTAGTATAGAAGGTTGGGCTTTGAGTAAACTGAGGGTTTTGGGACAGAAGTAGCTGCAACTGATGACAGGTTATGGTTATGAGGGGAAGAGAGTAGAGTAGTTTCACAAATGGTGAAGTGTGCTAAAATTATATACCTTGAGGATGTGGAGAGTATGTAGATGTAGGATCAGCGGTATGTGTTCGTATAAATGTGGCTGCATGGCAAGGTTCAAAACTAGACGGGAAACAAAGGAGTTGTTGGAGTCGAGTCTGAGGGATGTATAGGATATACGATTATTCACAACGTATGCGAGGAGGGAGGGGAAAGTGATAATCTGGCAAACGATTCGTGTAACACAGGGTTGAGCCGGCCTTTGTGGCTGAGCGGTTCTAAGCGCTTCAGTCTGGAACCGCGCGACCGCTACGGTCGCAGGTTCGAATCCTGCCGCGGGCATGGATGTGTGTGATGTCCTTCGGTTAGTTAGGTTTAAGTAGTTCTACGGGACTGATGACCTCAGATGTTAAGTCCCATAGTGCTCAGAGCCATTTGAACTATTTGAATGGAGGGTGGGAAACAAGGTGTACTGGCCACTGGTAGGCTGCAAACATTTTCTGCCCCCATGCAGTACTGAAGCTCGTAGTCTACCGATTCACACAATTTACAAGGAATTAGACAGTTCCAGCTCTATTATGAATGGTTTTATGCTGTTTTATGATATCTTGTTATTTGGACGTATCTTTTCGGTACCACTTTCTCGACATGTGTTCCCACTTTTGAAATTATTTACAGCTCCTTCAATGAGTTTTTAATCTCTCCTGTTATTTGTGTTTAGGAGACTAAGTGTTTTAATGTAAACTCCTGTCATGACAATAGCCACAGTATTCCTACATATCACTGTTATGCGAGCGACTGTTGTGAATGTCGCAGCCAATAAAGGGTACCGACAATTTGTCTTCGTGGGAGGTGTCGAGTGAGGAGGCGCACAGACTGAATAATCTGACCAACATTCGGAAGGAGAGGTGTTCAGTTACCCGTTCCACAACCCATACCCAGGGTTCCGTGGTCATTCTATACCACGTAAGACGAATGGTCGAGTGGTTTCTTCCTTAAGGTCGCTTCTGATTTCCTTCCTCAAGCTACACTTTTGCATAAGGTGCAACATTACAGAATTTAAGGAAATGTTGAAAAGTGCCGGATTTCACATCAAGAAAATGGAGGCAGAATAACTTCTCCATTGTCAACTCACAAAAAAGAGATTTGAATCTGATTGGTGCAAAGTTCTAGGTCCATGGCTTTCCTTAGTACCCACCAATGAGCCAAAACATCACGACCACATTCTTAACAACATGTTGGTCCAGCTTTGGAACGCAATATAGCAGCGATTATGCGTCGTATGGATTCGATAAGTCCTGGTAGATTACTGGATTTGTAAGACTCTAGACGTCAACGCAGTGGTCATCCAATTCCCGTAAATTATGTAGTTGTCCTCTGGAATATGTCATCGTTATTGCGGAAGACATTGAGCATAAACGGCTTGATGCAATCCCTATAAATTCTGTACAAAATTTACGGTCGATTTAATACCTCTTTTATCCATAATGCACCGCAAACCCTTGAAATAAAAAATTTTGTCCAGTAATTGGGGGTAAGTAAAGGTCTCACAAGTCTAGAACTAGAACTACACTCCAATGGCGTGGTCATGCATTGGTTTGAGAATTTTATAAAATATTCTGAGTTCAAACATAGTGAGGTATCCCAAACAGAATGACGTCCTTCGTGTTAACTAGGTACGATCATGTAAAACCTAACTGGAAACCTTCTCACATGACATACTGAAACAGATCTATTAAGGCAGGCATATACAGCATTTCTGTATTTCCCGAAGCCATTTGTCTCAGAACCACACGTTCTCTTGTTATGGAAAGTTTGATTGTATGGGGAACCAGGCGAAACTTATGACTACATTGAGAATTTCTTGGTAGATAGGATGCAGACCGTTATCTTCGATTATTCAGAATAATCGATAGACTTAGAAGTGACTTCGGTTGTGCCCCGGGCAGACAGTATTAATAGTAACCTCAGACAGATGGCAGATGATGTAATTATCTACAATGAATCGCCAAAGAGACTAGAATAGGTATGCGTATTCAAACAGAGAGATATGCGAACAGGCAGAATACGGCGCTGCGGTCGGCAACGCCTATGTAAGACAACAAGGGCCTGACCCCCTTGTTAGAACGCTTACTGCTGCTACAATGGCAGGTTATCAAGATTTAAGCGAGTTTGAACGCGGTATTACAGTCGGTACACGAGCGATGGGACACAGCAACTCCGAGGTAGCGATGAAGCGGGGATTTTCCCGTACGACCATTGTACCGTGAATATCAGGACTCTGATAAAACATGAAATATCCAACATTGCTGCGTCCGTAAAAAGATCGTGCAATAACGGGAGCAACAACGACTGAAAAGAATCGTTCAGAGTGACAGAATTGCAACCCTTCCGCAAACTGCTGCTGATTTCAATGCTGGGCCATCAACAAATGTCAGAGTGCGAACCATTCAACGAAACGTCGTCGATATGGGCTTTAGGAGCCGAAGGCCCACCCGTGTACCCGTGATGACTACACGACACAAAGCTTTACGCCTCGCCTGGGCCCTTCATCACCGACATAGGACTGTTGATGACTGGAAACATGTTTCCTGGTGGGACGAGTCTTGTTTCAAATTGTATCGAACCGATGGACGAGTACGAGTGTGGAGAGAACTTCATGAATCCATAGACCCCGCATGTCAGCTGGGGACTGTTCGAGCTAGGAGCTGGTGGAGGCTCTGTAATTATGTTGTCGTGCACATTTGGAGTAATATTGGACCCCTGACCCGCCCAAATACTTCTTTGACAGTAACACGTACGTAAGAATGCTGTCTGATTATCTGCATCCATTCATGTTAATTGTGCATTCCGACGGACTTGGGCAATTTCAGCAGGATAATGCGATACCCCACACGTCTAGAATTGCTTCAGAGTGGCTTCAGAAACACTTTTCTAAGCTGGCCACCAAACTCCCCTGACATGAGCATTATTGAACATATCTGTGATACCTTGCAACGTGCTGTTCAGAAGAGATTTCCACCCTCTCGTACTCTTACGGATTTATGGACAGCCCTGCATGATTCATGGTGTCAGTTCCCTCCAGCACTACTTCAGACATTAGTCGAGTCCATGCGACGTCTTGTTGCGACCCTTGTGCATGCTCGGGGGATCCCTACACGGTGTTAGGCTTGTATACCAGTTTATTTGGCTCTTGAGTGTATATACTTAAGTAATGAGGCACAATTGATAACTGAGTTATTCTGGCGCTACAAGTAGACTGAAATATTTGCTTTCTCTTCATTTGATTCCATCGCCAGCATGCGCACAAAAAGGTACATAAACACCTAATGATGTGTATTTTACACAAACAGTAATTTCGAATTCACGAGCACGTGCAACTAATTTGTTACATCAACATGTGAATTGAGTCTCGTCACAGATAATGAGATGAAACAATTTTCAGAACTGAAATTACCTCAATATACAGCTGTAATGGTTCAAACAATGTCTATAACTTATAGTGTATATGTCGTCAACAAATGTGCAAAGAACGTGTCGCTTTACCAGTCACCGAAACACTTAGGACACGGAAGCACATGTCAGAGTGGTTAGTAGCTTCGTGTAGAATCTACACTCATCATCGCTGTCACTAAAAACAATTAACCTTCCATTTATTAGAGTCACTTTGATATGTAGCGAAATCGCGATGCTCGGCATTATGGAGTTAGTAGTACGTCTTGTAACTCGCAGCGTCGATAATTACTTGACGTGTCCGAGGCATCTCTGAAACCAGATTTTCCGCTTATTCACGTGGAAGAGACCTCCAAAGACAGCTGTTTCAGAGTGAAGATCTTTTTTCCTTGCAACTTCTTTTTGATGGAAGACCACACATTTTCAACAGGATTAGTGTCAGGCGACTGTGAGGGTCAATTTAATACCTGCACTCCTTTCTCCAGCCGCTGCAAAGCTTGCTGTGGTGCTTCGGATCATTGTCCTCCTGCACTGCTTAGTCTTAATTTTTGTTGGGTAGAGTGGTACCATGTAGACATAAAGGCCGGTCTCAATAAGGTGGCGTAAGGCCGTCGCAGTGAACGGAGATTATGTGGAGAAATAGGGCTTTTTAGCGAAAAGAGTGGTGTATTCGGAATCCTAAATAAAACCAATCTGCTTTCAGAAAAAAAGTGTGTTGCATTTCTTATTAAACGTTCCTCGTACATTTGAAACACAGACTTATGCGGCAGTGAACCAGAAAAGAAGATAATCGGAACGTTTCTAAAGTGGTGCTACAGAAGGAGACTGAAAATTAGGTGGATTGATAAGATAAAAAAGCGAGGAAGTTTTCTGAAGAATCGGCGATAAGAAATCGAAAATACTGACCAGAAGAAGCGATTGGATGACAGGACACGCGTTAAGCTGTCAGAATACAGGTATAACTTCCATGGTACTCGAGACAGCAGAGAGGATAAAATCTGTAGGGCATGGAGACACAGAGGTTTTATGATCCACTAAATGCAAATGGAATTTCAAAGCCCAAGTGCCACCTGCAGAGCGAACTGTGGCAGTTTCAAAATTCCTTTGATAAACAAAACGATCTACCTGAATTCAAATCCAGGAAGAGACACTGTGCAAGCAGGGATAATACGTAACAAATCAAAAGAGAGGTAAACCTTCAACCAGTAGAGAGGCAGATAAACTATGAAAGAAACACCAGGATCCAACAAATCAAGTTCCAGGACAGCTTACCCGAACTGATGTATCAGGTCATTGGCCTCAGGATACACTAACACAAGGCAAAGATGTAAAATACCAAATTGAAATGGACAGAAGGTATTCATGTGTAGTACGTGAGATGTTCATCTGTGTTGAAAGATGAGAATAAACTGTTTCCGAGTATTTCACGAATAAGGCTGCACTGTATTTTTCATAACTGTTTAAGACGTAACGAGCCGTGAATGGTACGTGTTCATGCCATTTATTGTTTGTCATCTTCTATTACGGTACTGTCGACCCATTCTCTAGTTCCATTTACTGGCCTCACTAACTTTCTGTCTTACCTGCCCGTGAGTGGCAGCAGCAACGCGTATCGATAAGTGCACTGTCGTACCATCTCTGGAGC
Source organism: Schistocerca piceifrons (assembly GCF_021461385.2). Classification (NCBI taxonomy): domain Eukaryota; kingdom Metazoa; phylum Arthropoda; class Insecta; order Orthoptera; family Acrididae; genus Schistocerca; species Schistocerca piceifrons. The sequence continues at coordinate 320,724,088 of NC_060145.1, read as the reverse complement.
GACCGATAGTATTTCCAGGTCTTCGTGTGTCTGGAGTTCAGTTGGGAGCCCAGTCGGGACGCAGAAGCAGTGAAATCGGGGACGGAGCGCAGGTGAGTCGCGAACAGCCAGTCTCGCCCGACCGCTGGCGACACACATGCACTGTCGGACGAAAGGAGATTTGAGCGTGGACGACAGTTGGTTGGTCGTTTGGTCGGTTGTCTCATCGGGTGACGTGTAACTGGTTCTCTGACCGCTTCTGGGCCCCTTCAATTGGTCATCTCGACTGACGTGGGTCGGTTCCTTGCCTGTGCAGAGATGTCGGAGTGTTCCCTCTCCATAGTTGGCTCCGAGCCAGTGTCTCTGCGTCGTCGTGTGGTTGGTTCGTCGGCTGGCTTTCGGTTGGCTTGCCCTCCGATTAAGAGGTTGTCGGTCTGGCTGCCTGTCTCACCTAAACGTGCTTTAGTGTTAACTTCCCAGACCGATCCTTGGAACCTTCTGAGAGTCGCTCCTTGTGTTTTACGTATTGATTTCCTTTTAGTCTTAAGTACTTTGTGTGGCCTTCAGCCGAGTTTTAATCTCCCTTAAATTAAAAATTCAAAATCGTTGTCTTGCCGTTAAGTCATAAGATTGTTATTCTTTAGTATGAGGCCTTCAGCCGAGTTTTATACGAAATATTTTAAGGTAAGGCCTTCAGCCTTTTCAAATTGAAAGCTCTTCTTCCCAGGCCTTAACCCGTTAAATTGTTTTGTTGATATGCGGCCTTCAGCCGAGTTTTCAGCTTATTTCGATTAAACATTGAAAATCTTTGTCTCGGCCTTAAGCCGAAACACTGTTCTTGACTAATGCGTGGAGTTCAGCCGAGTTCTATGGGAAAGATTTAAGCTAAGCCTTCATCCTATTTATATTGAAGATAATTTTTTTTTTTTAAAGTAGTGAAAACTCCAGAAGAACTCCTGTACTCTAGTCCTTTCTTAGGCCTTGTGCCTTGGATTTTCGGTGTGGCCTTCAGCCGGTCTAAGTTAAATCAAACGAGTTCTGTCGTTAACACCTTGAGATTTTTTGATTCTTGCTTGTATGATTGTGTGTTTTAACGAATAAAGTTTATATGTTGAGTGCCACTGACAGAAACTTATTTTGGCCCCTTTCCACAAATCCCATCCGTTCTGGCCTGCTAGCAGAGGGATTTCACGTATACAATCCGGTAATTTTCATTTTTAATCGTGTACATGCTGTCAATGCATCGTGAAAATGTTAAATAAATACCTTTTACTTAATGAAGTGTTCTACGTCTTCACTTTTTCAAATGCCTTTTGTTGCAAAAATACGGCATACTCACTTATACTCATGTAGGAGTATATTCCGGTATTAAGGGACGAATTGTAATTGCATTTCCCTTTTGTTCGTATATGATGTATGGATATGTTTTAGTTTGTTGTCAAACACATTTTTCTAGTGATTAACACGGCCACGCTCTTAGTTAACAGAGTGTATAAGACTCTTCATTATACATATGCTGGTACAACGTTCAGAACTCCCCGAATTACGTAGCCGAAATGCGTGACGACCAGAGTAAAGGAGAGTCTTGATGATACCTTTCCGATTCTAGCGGCGGTGTTTACAGGGAAGCTAAGCGACGTAGCACTAAGTACGTTGTTTAGTGCTCGCCATATTTCTCGCGGGGCGGTCCCGCGGCCGCGTTCTGCACGACGTGTTTTTAATTAACCCTGCGGTTTACTGCGTGCCGCATAAGGAAACTTAATTAAGAATTGCGGCGCGGCTGGCAGCACTGCAGCCGAGGCGAGCCAAGCCAAGCCGCAGGGCAGGGCCCGGCAGCGAGGCACGGGACGCGGCGCGTGCTGCAGCTGCGCCGCACGGCCGGCGGTGGAGGCGCGTGGCCGGAGCTCTGCCAGCGGCCAGTCAGCCAGCGTGGGATGCGGGCGGCGACTGCTAACTGGCGCGTCAGTCGCCGCAGGAGCTGTCGTACGTCTACATCTACATCTAATCTACATCCAAACTCTTCAAGCCACCTGGCGGTGTGTGGCGAAGGGTACTTTGAGTACCTCTATCGGTTCTCCCTTCTATTCCAGTCTCGTATTGTTCGCGGAAAGAAAGATCGGCGGTATGCCTCTGTGTGGGCTCTAATCTCTCTGATTTTATCCTCATGGTCTCTTCGCGAGATATACGTAGGAGGGAGCAATATACTGCTTGACTCCTCGGTGAAGGTATGTTCTCGAAACTTCAACAAAAGCCCGTACCGAGCTACTGAGCGTCTCTCCTTCAGAGTCTTCCACTGGAGTTTATTTATCATCTCTGTAACGCTTTCGCGATGACTAAATGATCCCGTAACGAAGCGAGCTGCTCTCCGTCGGATCTTCTCTATCTCTTCTATCAATTCTATCTGGTACGGATTCCACACTGGTGAGCAATATTCAAGCAGTGGGTGAACAAGTGTACTGTAACCTACTTCCTTTGTTTTCGGACTGCATTTCCTTAGGATTCTCCCAATGAATCTCAGTCTGGCATCTCCTTTACCGACGATTAATTTTATAAGGTCATTCCATTTTAAATCACTCCTAATGTCCACTCCCAGATAATTTATGGAATTAACTGCTTCCAGTTGCTGACCTGCTATATTGTAGCTAAATGATAAAGGATCTTTCTTTCTATGTATTCGCAGCACATTACACTGGTATACAATGAGATTCAATTGCCATTCCCTGCACCATGCATCAATTCACTGCATTTCAGTACAACTTTCCATGTTACAACCTCTCGATATACCACAGCATCATCCGCAAAAAGCCACAGTGAACTTCTGATGTCATCCGCAAGGTCATTTATGTATATTGTGAATAGCAACGGTCCTACGACACTCCCCTGCGGCACACCTGAAATTACTCTTACTTCGGAAGACTTCTCTCCATTGAGAAGGACATGCTGCGTTCTGTTATTTAGGAACTCTTCAGTCCAATCACATAATTGGTCTGATAGTCCATATGCTGTTACTTTGTTCATTAAACGACTGTGGGGAACTGTATCGAACGAAGAAACACGGCATTACCTGGGAACCCGTGTCTATGACCCTCTGAGTCTCGTGGACGAATAGCGCGAGCTCGGTTTCACACGATCTGATTCCTACAGAGTAGATTTCTGCTCTCCAGACACGCTTCGTGCAGCATGACTGCAAGGCGAGTGGCGTGACACTTTTGTGCCGCAACCCACAGCGGTCAACAGTATTTACTGTCCATCAAAAACGTTTTTCTTCTGACTAGATCGAATCGACCCACCTCTAAGTCCTCCCTTCTGCCAACCTCTGCGTCTCCATACCCGACAAATTTGTTCATCTACCACTCTCCCTACTGCCATGGAAGTTATATTCTGATAGCTGAACGCGTGTCCTATCATCTAGTCGCTTTCTTCTTGTTAGTATTTTCCATTCCTTTTCGCCGATTTTTTTATCTTGTTAATCCACATTATCTTCAGTCTCCTTCTACAACATCACATTTCTGGTTCACTGCCGTATACCCTGAAGAGCCATAGAAACTGGTACAGCTGCCTGATATCGTGTAGGGCCCCCGCGAGCACGCAGAAGTGCCGCAACACGACGTGGCGTCGACTCGACTAATGTCTGAAGTACTGCTGGAGGGAACTGACACCATGAATCCTGCAGGGCTGTGAATAATGTTCATTTCTGGGGAGTTTGGTGGTTAGCGGAAGAGTTTAAACTCAGAGTAACGTTACTGGAGCCACTCTGTAGCAATTGTGGGAGTGTGCGGTGCCGCATTGTCGTGCTGGAATTGCTCAAGTCAGTCGGAATGCACACTTCACATGAATGGACGCAGATGATGAGACAGAATGCTTACGTTCGTGTCACCAGTCAGAGTCCTATCTAGACGTATCAGGGATCCCATATCCCTCCAAATGCATACGACCCACACCATTACAGAGCATCCACCAGCTTGAACAGTCTCTGCTCATGTGCAGGGTCCATGGATTCATGAGGTTGTATCCATAACCGTACATGTTCGTCCGCTGGATACAATGTAAAACGAGACTCGTCCTACCAGGCAACATGTTTCCAGTCATCAACAGTCCGATGCCGATGTTGATGGACGCAGGCGATGCGTAAGGCTCTGTGTCGTGCAGTCATCAAAGGTATACGAGTGGGCCTTCGGCTCCAAAAGCCCATATCGATTATGTTACGTTGAATGGTTCGCACGCTGACACTTGTTGATTGCCCAGCATTGAAATCTGGAGCAGTTTGCAGAAAGGTTCCACTTCTGTCACGATGAACGATTCCATTCAGTCCTCGTTGGTACCGTTCTTGCAGGATCATTTTCCAGCCGATGCGATGTCCGAAATTTGACGTTTTACCTGATTCCTGATATTCACGGTAAACTCCTGAAATGGCCGTACGGGATAATCCCCACTTCATCGTTACCTCGGAGATGATGTGTCCCATCGCTCGTACGCCGACTATAACATCACGTTCAAACTACTTAAATCCTGATAGTTTGCGACTGTAGCAGGGGTAACCGGTCTAACAAGTGTTCCAGACACTTGTCTTATATAGGTGTTGCCGACCGCAGCGCCACGTTCTGTCTGTTTACACGTCTCTGTCTCTGAATACGCACACTTAAGTGTAATTATGTGCTACAAATGTACGAAGGGCGTTCAGTAGTAAATGCAACACATTTTTTACTGAAAACAGGTTAGTTTTATTTAGGATTCCAAATACACCTCATTGTTTCCCACTCTTTTGGCTACAGACCCCTATTTTCAACATGATCTCCGATCACTGCGAAGGCCTTACGCCACCTTACTGACACGGCCTGTATGCCCACATGGTACTAGTCTACTGGTCGACGACTGAGCCAAAGTCGTGCATTATCAATATCATCCACATCATGCACATACTGTGTCCTGCAGAGTGCATCCTTCATTGTGCCAAACGGGTTCTAGCTGGAAAGCGAGATCCGTGCTGTAGGCCAGGGGAGGAAGAACAACCCGATGAAGTTTTGCAAGCTGTCGTGTGTGCAGGCTTGTGTGGGGCCTCATGATTCCACGGAAAAGGAGAAGTTCGTATGCATTTGTGTGGCGACAAGCACGTTCAATTTCTATATTGCAGGAGTATGTCACCGGCCGGTAAGCCGGAGACCGGACAGGTTTGCTCAGTCTTGTCACGACGATGACAGGTCTCGCCCAACGACTGACCATGGTTTTGTTGACACCCAGGTCTCCGTCCACATTGTGCAAGCACCTATGAATGTCTGCGATGCTCTGTTTTGCAGACAAAACAAACACATTGATAGTTGAAAGGCAAAGGTCCCGAGTTCGAGTCTCGGTCGGGCACACAGTTTTAATCTGCCAGGAAGTTTCAGATCAGCGCACACTCCGCTGCAGAGTGAAAATCTCATTCTGGAAACATTGATAGGTCTCTGCTTGCAACGTACCTGCTTTACAGAGGCCATATTGAAGGCTGCCTATAGCGGAACTACGAAACTGTAGCGGGAATATTCCACATTTCTTCAACCGCAACTCACCGAGAAAAAAAAGTGTTGCATTACTTACCGAACGCCTCTCGTACATTTTCAGAAATTCCTTCCTCAAATTAACACCTATGTTTGATAGTGCTGAGCCGTTCTCCGGCTAGCCTTGGTGCCATTGACAGGTTGGCGTCGAGTATTGGAGTTGTCACCTCTCGTTTCTTAATCTCTTCACTGGCGCCACTACGTTTTCTCGCTTTGTCTGTCCGTTAGTGGCAGCAGCAGAGCTTATCGATAGCAAGTACTGTGGCACTATCTTTGGAGCGACCTCTAGTATTTCCGGGTCGTCGTGTCAAGGAGGAAGCTTACGACGTAGGAGCGGTGAGATCTGCACAGCGCCAGGACTCGCCTGGACAGCTGGCGACACATGCACTGCCCGATGGAAGGAAGCGGTCGCGAGAGTTTACGACCACGTCGATTCAGAGAGTTTGTTGAATGGATCGATATATTCGTGTAGTGCAACCTTCAAAAAATGGTTCAAATGGCTCTGAGCACTATGGGACTTAACATCTATGGTCATCAGTCCTCTAGAACTTAGAACTACTTAAACCTAACTGACCTAAGGACATAACACAACACCCAGTCATCACGAGGCAGAGAAAATCCCTGACCCCGCCGGGAATCGAACCCGGGAACCCGGGTGCAACCATCAATTGTGTGCAAGTCTCTCCGTTCGTGGAAGTGACTTCGTGGTAATAAGCTGTCAGTCGACGATTCATACTGGCACCTTTCCCTTGCCTGACTTAAGTGGGGATGACCGTTGGTTGGTCGCTCGATCGGGTCGTCTCATCGGACGACGAGTATTTGGTATTCCGACCGCTTATGGGCCCTCTGTGTTTGTGTCGACTTGTGGTTCGTGCTTGTTGTTCTACAGTGACTGGTTTTAGTATTGTTTGAGTTGTTGGTGGAATTGTTTTCGCGGGTCCGTGTGTATCTAGTGTTTGAATGAGCAGTTATTTAACGCTGTCTGCGTACTGCATTTGTGGAGTGGTTCTTTCTGCCTTTCGGTGTTTTAAAGGCCGGGTTCTGCAGTCGCAGTGCTGTCTGTCACTTCGCCCTTGCCTGAATTATTCCATCGTTGCACTGGTTATCATATGTTAGATGGATTTAGTAAGAGGATTGGTCGGCGTTTAAACTGTCCCTAGTTTGAGTTGTCATCATGTTACGTGAGCATAACGCTTGGCTACCTGTCTCACCGTTTACGCAGCTGTAGGGGCTTTTTCTCAGGTCGATCCTTGTAGCACTATCTGTGAATCACACTCTTCTTTATTTGTTCTGATTGTGTCAATTGTTTAAATATAATACTTTGTTTAAATTATTCCTGTTGCTTGTGGCCTTCAGCCGACAAATAATTTGAATTCTCTTAATAAGGCCTTCCATCCGTCAGTATAGCTTTTGTTACAGTCAATCTTTTTAAAAAGATTGTTTTAAAATTGTTTTGATATTTTTAACGTGTAGTTGTCTTCCTCACTTGTAAATCAGGCCTTCAGCCGGTAATTGTTCTGAAGTATTGCTTGTGGCCTTCAGCCGACAAATAATTTTGAATTCTCTCTTAATAAGGCCTTCAGCCGTCAGTGTAGCTTGTGTTGCAGTCAGTTCTTTTTTAAATGATTGTTTTTAAAAATTATTTCGTTAAATAAAGTGTATGTGTTTACTGTGCAACCAACGGTACCTGATTAGGCCCCGTCCGCACCTTTTCCTGCTTTCTCAAAGTCCGATGTCTCAACTACACTGCTCTCCAAAAATTAAGGACGAGATAAAGTAACGTAACATATATATATATGAATGGAAGTGCAGGAGCATATTGACAGAGTTCCCTGAGTCCTGCACAGAAAGCTGAACGGCACACGTCGTGAGGTCAGCCCGATCAAAGCGTTAAATGGCTCTGGCCCCTATAATGTCCCCACAGCAAATACCCTCTGCCACGCACCAATTAATCATTTTCAATCAAACCATCCACATTCATTCACTTTGGAAAAGATATCTGATCTGATTTTCTCGTAATATATGCGGCGACAGCTCGTCGACGCCAAAGTATTTTCTAGTACGTTTATTCTTTGAAATAACAGAGATGCATATGTGCATTCTCCATGGTTGTTAGAGTGGTAACTAGGACAGCTTCTGGAGTATCTGTTGAGGGATTGAAGTGTTTCTGAGAGATACATATTCTGCTTGTCTTCTCGCTAAAGCGAGCCAATTAACATTTGTGCCGCTAGCGGTTTGTTCTGAAGAGAAAGAGATTGTAAAAGGAAAATAATTAAGGCGTGGAATGACCGGAGATCTGGACATGTAATGGAGATGGATTTAATACACGATTTCCTCCATAAATAGCGTTTGTGACTTTTTTGTTCTGGAGTGAATGAACGAATGAGTTTTTTCTGAATCATTTGTTGAGAGCCTGCAATCACTGAGTCTGTGTTAAATCGTCCAAAAAGGCTTCGTACACATCTCGAATTTGCAATTTTTCGTAAAAGGAACAAATTGTCCAAACGATTGATTCTCCCGACTGACTGCAGTGTTTAACAGTAATAAGAAATGTAAAGATCTCTTACAGCAAGCCAGCCGCTGATTACCAAGACGAAGGACTTCACCAAAGATTCTATTTGGCTGATTCTTTTTATCACTATATCACGTAATGAAATCTTATATTAAAAACTATACATAGATAAAGGATAGAAAGAGAGAGAGCGATTGAAAATAGAGATAATACCAATAATCCTCCATTAGTCTAATTTTTCGCCTGTCTTATCACGGATCAGCCAAGAACTGGGAGGGCCTTACTTTACTGTATAGACTTATGTGTGAAGGTGAAGGGATCTTAAAGACAACAGATACACGTCTATACAGACAAGAAATCACACAGAGATAGCGGTTAGCTGCATTGATCATCTATTCTTAGATTAAAGAGACGGCAACTTATTATCCGAACATTAAAATGTTAAACCCCGTAACACAAGGCAGCTGAAGGAATCGGAAACGACAGTGTGTGCCAATCAGCGAGCAGTGACGGTGAAGTTTTCAGGTGTTCTTCATTGCTACGTGTCCCGGAGATAATATTTGGAAGACTTCACGCTGGGGAGGATTATCGGGAAACTGGACGAAGAACGAAATCCGACAGGTGTAGCTTGGGAGTTTTCCACTGTTCGCAGCGAGCGCTCATGACCACACACACTGCTGCCAGAAGGAGAGGAGTAGGTCATCCACGATCAACTACATCAGGTGATGACCGCTACACTGTGCAACAGGCAGGAGGAAGTGCAGTTACAACGCTATTGAACAAAACCAGCAAGGCATTTAATGTCATGTTCCACAGTGGTGCGGCAACTGCGTGGCGGTGGTCTTCCTGCTCGACGATCAGCACACTGTGTTCCGTTGATACCCATACATTGTCAGCAGAATTTTTGATGATGCCAAGAGCATAGGAACTGGATCAAAGAGGAGTGGGGCGCGCACTCTTGTTAAATGAGAGCACATTCAGTTTGAGTAATGGTTCTGAACCGACCCTCATATGAAGAGAGTTGAGAACACGTAACGCACCCAGGACCATTGGGGAACATGATCGTCTGTTTAACCAGATGTTATGGCATAGGGAGGCAGAATTTAGGGTGGGCATTCTGGTCTCCAAATCTCTGAACTCGGTACACCCACTTCTCAACGTTACTGTGACAGTGTGCTCCTCCCCTGTGTGCGCATTTTGAGGGTTGAAGTTGACCCTGATTTTGTTGTTATGGATGGTAATGCGCGACCGCATCGACTCGTGCGGGTGGAGAAGCTCTTGGAACGAGAGCACAAGTGTCGCCCAGAAAGTAAAAAAAATGGTTGAAATGGCTGTGAGCACTATGGGACTTAACTGCTGTGGTCATCAGTCCCCTAGAACTTAGAACTACTTAAACGTAACTAACCTTAGGACAGCACACACATCCATGCCTGAGGCAGGATTCGAACCTGCGACCGTAGCGGTCCCGCGGTTCCAGACTGTAGCGCCGAGAACGCTCGGCCATTCCGGCTGGCTCCAGAAAGTAATGCAAGACATTTTTTTCACAGCTGAAAACAAGGCTAGGAACGCGAAACGTTACGTATGTCTTATTTTAAGTCTCCTGAGTGAGCACGCCAAGTTTCCGTCACTTCCAACTGAGAGAGTAGCTGCAGGACAGTTTGAAATTGGCGTCTATAGGTGAGGTACGCTACAAGCAACGTGCCGCTATTGAATTCCTCACTGCAGAGAAATATTCACAAACGCTGGTGTAAAGTCTATGGAGCATCTGCTGTCGGCAAAGTACAGTTAGTCGCCGGGCACGGAGGGTGAGGCCATCAGAATGCGGTTGGGCGGAGCTCCACGATTTGCAGCGGTCGGGGAGACCGTCTACCCTACAGCCCTTCCACTTGTTTGGGCCATTCGTGGAAGACATGTTGTGGGCGTTGAGGAGGTGATTCACACAGTGATGCACTGGCTCCGCCACCAGGACAAGGATTGGTACCGACAAGGCATGCACACCCTTGCTTAGCGCTGTAGGAAGGCCACAGAACGGGATGCAGATTACGTGGAAAAATAGGGTGTGTCGATAAAACACCATTTTTCGTGCGCTTCAAACAGCGTGGCCATTCCACGTCACGGATTGCGCGGCCCCTCCCGACAGAGGTTCGAGTCCCCCCTCGGGCAAGGTTGAGTGTCTTGTTCATAGCGTAAGTTAGTTTAAGTAGCGTGTAAGTCTAGGGACCGATGATGACCTCAGCAGTTTGGTCCCTTAGTATTTCACACACATTGGAATATTTTTGATTCCAATAAGCTCTTACGGTATAATTTATGTTTATACATGTGTTAATCACTTCGTCAAAGGTGTTATGATTCTTGCTGACACTAACACCCTCAGTTGAGAAATAAAGGTGGCTGCTCCCATTCATTTTGGAGATGAAAATTCAAAAACTCCAGATTTTCCTTCTTAGCACTGGAATGCGATAAAGTGCGTGAATCAGATTTATCTGTTCAGATTTTTACTTTGAACGCTTTATGAATAGTGTATAATACAGTCACCAACCCATACATCAATAACAATTTCTCACACCCACTTCATGAGTTTATCTCTAGTGTTCCTCCAGTAACCGAATTATCTCCTAAGATAATATACCTACCAATAATAGTTCCAGCTCTCAGATATGGAAGTCAGAAGTGTAGAACAAGACGGAGAGCTAATGAATATCTGAGGTGACTTCATGACTTTGAGACTTCAGTTGCTAAAAAAATTGTGATACGGATCCCCTATTACGCCTCAGCTTCTCCAAAATGTGTGTTGTTCTCATTTGAAAGCATTAACATAAGTAAACTTTGAATTTCTTAGGTTGCTAGGATGCATAGTCTGAAGCAATGGTAGATATTCTACAAGTGATAGCAGAAATTGCTTTTGGCGTAGCAGTTATACTCTGCGAGGACTTCATAAACCAACCCTATGCGTCACTAACCGTTGAAAACAGTGATGATATTCGTATCACAGAACAACACAAGAATGGTCATGTTTTCTTCAAACAATATCTTCTGTCTCGATGAAATGTTTGTCATGGAAGTAAATGGAGCAATCCTTAGTTCCAATGCGTCTGCAATTTTATTTCAATAGGTTAATGGAGTAGAAGTTGATAGTTCCCATAGTGGTTCTGAAAGATGAGCGTTAACAATTGCTGGGTGAACATACAGAAAAATCCTGATATGTGGTGATAAAAGTCTTAACGTTTATGTTTCCATAAAAACTGCTGATACGTATTACTCGTATATTAATCAAATTTCAGTTTCAGATGATGAACGACTTAAAGTGTTGCACACAACAGATTATTACATCTCATTTTCCGTAACCGGGAACTGTACGAGTCTCCACTACTTTCAACAGCATCTAAACGTACTTGGATGATAAGGACAGCTACACATCTGTAACCACCTAGATATATGACCATATTCATAATGATTGTCATGGTCGCATTCCAAAATGGGTCGCCATAACTGGGTTGAAGGATACTCTTCATGCATTTGAGACTAGGAACTACAGAAGAGGGTGTTCAGACTATACGCGTACAGGAACTTGCTGGAATGGTACAACACATAGTGGAAGCATTTTGGAATGACAACGCACTGGATCTTCAGACAGCGTCAGTACAGCTCACAGAATCTTACAAGTGAGCGTCTATTTGCATCTGTATAACATAATGGTTATGCAAGAAATCTGGATGCATCAATTCATCAGAAGTCACAAGTTCGCAAAAAGAGTGCAGCAATTTGCTGACGGACGGTATGTGCTGTGTCCTCTAGAGAACGTGAAACTAGAGATGTACTCTGTCAAAACTGCGGTTTGACAGTTTTGGTGCAGTTCGTAAATGACGTAGTAAGTAGTAGGCTCACCGATAGTACTTCATAGGTAAAGAAACATAAATAAATGTGGACTAGAGAAGCAGAGAACCGACGATTTCCCGTTGTTTGTTTGATTGTTTGTTTGCATATCATTCAGTTACTCAATTGTGTGCTTTACGTCCGTACAGAATGTAAATTGTATTTTACAAGTAATAAAATGTAGTTGGTCTCGTAACTTCACTCTTTTATGTAGCAAACGCGATTACTTTGATGCAAGCGTGGTCTGTATGCACAAATTTTAAAAACTATGTAGTTATTGTTATTATTTTGTACTCAATAGAACTTTCTTCACCATGGTCAAAGGCAAGAGTTTCCTGTTGTCACTGTTAATGCTAAAGTTGTTTATGAATAATAGCAACATGTTCTATATAAGTTCGACGAGGATTGAGGATATTAAATTTTCCAGCGTTATATCAAAAATCTGTATTATTTAAATCATTTTTACTACAATATACTTTTGTTTCACAATAAAGATCAACAATTTTCGAATAAAACCTGAATCAAACATTGAAAAACTTCAACTCTGGAAATTGGAAATTTGTGGGAAGGTCTTATGGGACCAAACAGCTGAGGTCATCGGTCCCTAAGCTTACGCACTATTTAATCTATCTTAAACTAACTTACGCTAAGAACAACACGCACACCCATGCCCGATGGAGGACTCGAATCTCCGACGGGATGAGCCGGACGGGCGATGACAAGGCGCCCTAGACCACGCGGCTACCCCGCGTGGCAAAAACTTCTGCTTTGCTGTGAGTACTGTTTAAGTAACAGATGGGAAGATAACAAAATGTTCCACAGTTTATGTGGCCCTTTATTCATCCTCATTCAGTTTAGAGTCAGTTCACCACTTCCGGGTTCTAGGGGGATATAGAAAGACACTGCTTGCCTACGTTAAGGACGTGATCGATACGAGGTATAAGGTCCGGCAGGTATGCAACACATTTAATATTCAAGTAACACGTGTACGGTGTCAAATGACCAAGGCTATTAGGAAAACGACTATAATTTACGCTTGCTTACGATAGTCTGCAGTTGCCTACGATATTTTTATAGCCCTATATGTAACACGGCCATAGAAAAGAGCTGAGTTACATAGCACTCAGGGGCAACTAAGTTTATGGTAGCACACAACAGGTGGCACACAAGGCAAGGACTATTTTATGCACCCGCGTGACATCAAAAAAGTAGTTCCGCCAAACAAGGGTATAATCAGACGTATGGCTCCAGTCAGTGGTACCGCCACAGTACTGCATTGCTTCAGCAGTGTGTTAAGCCAGCATCTAGACTCACTCGTAGTCACCACCAAGGAGAGACAAACTTAACAATCTACAAGTGATAATAGTTACCATTCACTGGTTTCAGGACTAGACCTGAGTTAAATACGGTTCAGTGCAAGTGAACTTTAAACTATTGACACACACCATCTTCAGACTAAAGCTAAGAGCTGTAATTTCTTTATTAATAAGTTATTGTACATTGGTTCTTATAGGTATTTCCATCATTTTGCTGTACATTTGTCTAAGGCTTTTTGTCCCTGTTACAAAGTTGTATAATTGCTGTATGGAAGTAAGCCGTCTCATAACAGTAACTAATTTCGGTGATAAAGGGTTTTCTTCCTGCCACCTGTTTCACACTAAGTGTATTTGTTGAACACGAAAGTATCATTCTGATCGTGACTGATAAAGGCCTCTTCAATTCATCAAAGTTGGTACAAAAATATATTTCAGTTACTGGGAACGACAAAATCTGTATGAACTGCATTAAACGCTTCATATTTTGAGTGATTAATGTTTCGCGGGGCTTACCTGGAACCTAGAGTATTAGGTCTTCCTTTTTCACTGGAGACGGACGAAGACAGATGACTACCTTTGCGTGTTGCGTGATTGCTTCCTACCGTCTTGCAATACTCCTGGGCATAAAAATTGTAGCACCTTGAAGGTGCATGCAACGGACAAATTAGCATGAAATGGACTACATATTTCGATATGTAAAGGATTAGCACTTCAGTGCGGCCACGAAAGGTAGGTGGGATTAACGCAATCTGTATTCTGTGTATAATGATAGTTTAAATACCAAGTTTCTTGTTCAGAAACCACATCTGAATGTTGGTTTGTTGTATGAAGATCGTGTTTTACTTCATGTGAGAAAGAGAAACGCATAACAGCATGTGTCAAAATTCGACATAGGCAGGATCAATGGACTTTGTTCCGTGATATCGGCTGGATCGTGGCCTTTGTTCTGTGACACTCTGCTCGTATTGGTCGTGTTACTGCGACTGCCACGTGAATATGGAGCCGATGTGTTAAGAATTGACATACTCAACACTATGTCAGTTCTCAATGGTTCTATGTGATTAGCGCTCAAGGTAGAGACATGTTATTCACTCGGCCGCGCGCGATCCTACAGTCATACGAAGCACATCGAGTCAGGAAAATGACTTTGTTTGCTGCAAGACAAATATCCCGACGTAGGACCATTGGACTCTCAGCACGGCGTCCATAGCATGAAACGTGCAGCAGCAACAAAGACGCGCATACAGCCGTGTGTCCAGTGTCAACACTGGGCACCGGAGTGGCACCACGTCGTCCTTCCAGACGAGTCCATGTTATGCGTACAGCGTCACGAGAGACGTATCCGTGTGTGGAGGTTGCGAGCAGGACGAATGTTGGCACTGTAATTGTCATGGTCGTATGTGATCAGCACGTGTTTTGATGACATGGCGTGCCATCGAGTAAACAATAGGATCATATCAGTAATTTAGGTACCAGATGTTACATTTCAGACATGTTAAAGCTGGTGCCTGTGGTCTCTGTGACATCATCTTTCACTAAGATGAAACTAGACCACTTACTGTCTGATATCCTAGTATACCTCGATATTAAGCGGCTTCTACTGTCGCTGTTGTCAGTATGTGATCCAGATCTCTAACTTTCTGAAAATATACAGGTTTTATAGCTAGATAGGCACGGTGTGGTGTGGATTTACCACACGAATTGTGATCTAATCCTTTTTATTCGAGGAAATGCTCGATACGAGGTACGCCGTTATATTACAGAATCGCTTCATCCATAGCCTGGCTGATTAACACCTCCTGGAAGGTACGACTTTTATGCAGGTTGGCGCTCCATCCTGCATTTCGACCTCATTAGGGATGCTAAATGACAACATCTGACGGCAATTTATCACCATATCTATTGATATACTGTACAGTGCTGTTCACAACATTGTCCCTCGGACACAAATATTGTTGATGCATGATGGATGACATGCTGAGAAATTGTTATAAAGAACATCGTTTTTGCTAAAAATCAATTGCTATGCCAATGATTGTTTTTACTACACATAAAACATCATCTGTTGGTTGTTTTGTGCATTTTTTGGTTTCCACAAAGCCCTATTTGATTGTGCTATAGCGGACATCTTTGCAAAAGCTATCGGCAACCCTTCGGGCACCTCCGTCACTCTTGCAGCCTACATAGCCCCTGCGCGCCTCAGAATCACGAACTCGCCTTGTCGCAGTAACGGACGGATATTAGGCGGTGGTAGCAGCGCTAGCAGAGGTCGCCACTTCCAAGAGACCTGTTCACGTCAGCTACACACGTGACTAGAAAATAGTGCCGCCAGTATTCCGCCACTGGCCGCTGTAAAAGTCGGCGCCAGAGCTGCACAAGTCAGCTCTTCTGGCCTCTAGAGTCTCTCCTAGCCTCCGGGCGGGTGCGCCTCACCCCATCGTCCTAGTACGCTCTCGAAGCCCGTTGTAGGGACCAAAGCCGCTGTATTCAGCGTTCATCGTTGTTTCCCGTGGCGCAATCAGACTGTGAGAGACACATCACATTTGAAGAGTGTGTGTCAATTTTTACCTCCCTTGCTATATTAATCCGTGAAGTATTGAATTTTCAAGTGTTAACGGACTTTTGTGTCACGCTGTATGTTAATAGGTAGCCGACAGGCTAACACACTACGATCCACCATGCACTGCAGTTATTAACACTGCCAGAGTCGAACCAGCATGCAATGGCTTACCCGTTTCTTTCATCCAGGCTGACTTCCACTCGATGCCCAACCGAGTTCGAGACATTCTTGGAGCCACAGGTAGCAGCTCTGTGTCCTCAGTTTCTTATCCTGTATACCTACAAATAACCTACAAATTTAATCGTGGAGTATTCCTACTACAGGGTGAGGACTGTATCTGGAGGACAGTATATCAACGAACATGTGTATTTACTGGTCGGCATTTCAGTCAAGCGACCGATTTCAGAATCATCTGAAGGAATGAGCACTGCAAACCGTCATAAGGGGTCGCGCTATTTTCTACAGTTTTTTTTCCTGAGATATGAGGTCGTCTACACCATCCGTAAATATTACGAATTTTACACGGTTAAGTGCTGTATAATATATTAAAACTATTTTATGGATGTTGTTAGTTCTTCGGTTGCAGAATTTTATGGGGAGTAAAACTAAGTATATTTTTAAAACTGTAGTCTGATTACAATTACCTGAGAGTTGAAACTCACCTCCAATTAGAGCGCTCAAAACCATACGCGAATTTTTTTTTCTGAACTGGCACAACAAACGGTCAGTTCACATCCGGTTCCTTGTTTTTTTTTTTTTCTTGTTTTCTCTGGGTCCAGAATCCTGGATCCGTCCCTTTACACACACGAAACAACACACACAAACTGATGGCAATGAAATGACGCACACATTCCGTAATCAGCACTAGCAAAAGACTTCTGGATTCTTTCGCACAAGACATTTCACATATTCAGTTGTTATGACAGAGCTCAGCGTGCAGTAGACAAAGTTCATAAGACAAGGCTTGAAAGTCAATATTTAGAAGGCAGCAAATAATACGTAAATATAACAAGATAACCTGAACGTGCACTGAAGCGCCAAAGAAACTAGTATAGGCATGCGTATTCAAATACAGAGATATGTAAATAGGCAGAATATGGCGCTGCGGTCGACAACGTCTATATAACACCACACGTGTCTGGGGCAGTTGTTAGATCGGTTACTGCTGCTCCAATGGCAGGTTATCAAGATTTAATTGAGTTTGAACGTGGTGTTGTAGTTGGCGCACGAGCGATGGGACACAGCATCTACGAGGTAGGGATGAAGTGGCGATTTTCCCGTACGATCTTTTCAAGAGTGTACCGTGAATATAAGGAATGCGGTAAAAGATCAAATCACTGACATCGCTGCGGCTGGAAAAAGATCCTGCAAGAACGTGACCAACGACGACTGAATAGAATCGTTCAACGTGACAGAAGTACAACGCTCCTGCAAATTGCTGCAGAATTCTACGCTGGATCATCAACAAGTGCCAGTGTGCGAACCATTCAATGGAACATCATCGATACGAGTATTCGGAGCCGAAGGCCCATTCATGTACCCTTGATGACTACACGACACAAAGCTTTACGCCTCGCCTGGGCCCGTCAACACCGACATTGGTCTGCTGATGACTGGAAACATGTTGCCTGGTGGGACAAGTCTCGTTTCAGATTGTATCGAGCGGATGGACGTGTGCGGCTATGGAGACAACCTCATGAATCCATGGACCCTGCACGTCAGCAAGAGACCACTCAAGCCGGTGGAGGCTCTGTAATGGTGTGGGGCTTGTGCAGTTGGAGTGATATGGGACCTCTGATACGTCTAGATACGCCTTTGACGGGTGACGCGTACGTAAGTATCCTATCTGATTATCTGGAGCCATTCAGGTTCATTGTGCATTCAGACGGACTTGGGAATTCCAGCAGGTCAATGAGACACCCCACAGATCCAGAATTGCTACAGAGTTACTCCAGGAACACTCTCTTGAGTTTAAACACTTTCGCTGGCCACCAGACTCCCCAGACATGAACACAGATCCAGAATTGCTACAGAGTTACTCCAGGAACACTCTCCTGAGTTTAAACCCTTTCGCTGGCCACCAGACTCTCCAGACATGAACATTATTGACATATCTGGGACATCTTGCAACGTGCTTTTCAGAAGAGATCTCCACCCCCTCTTACGGATTTGTGGACAGCCCTGCAGGATTTATGGTGTCAAATTCCTCCAGCACTACTTCAGACATTTGTCGAGTATTGTGGCACCTCTGAGTGCTCTCCGAGCCCCTACACAATATAAGGTTCTCATGGCTTACTGCGATTCTTAAACGTACGTGTAATGCCAAGTTCCTAGACCCGCTTCAGGTCGACAGGCGCCTCTTGCGGCACGAACAACTAGTCCCTGTCATTCACCGCGATGGATATAATAGTACAGTTATTCTGGTGAACGAGGAGGTGGAATATACGAACGTTATTGTCTCTAACCTTCAGCCGGAGATTGTTGGATTTCTTCACGACTGTCCTCCTTCCGTTTGGTGACATGCGGAATATACGGCGGGAACGCTGGCACGCTCAACATCTTTCACTAGTGGACTTCGATCGGTGGACATGATGGCCAAACGGGATATTCCCTCTCATTTTCAGGTGTGTGGATACCGATTACATATAATATACACAGAACAAGAAGGGACCTGTTTTATACGTAATGAAATTGGAAACTTGAGCACAAATTGCCATCGTCGTGTCTCGGTCTTAAAATCCACTTATGACCATTGTAGAAGGCTGACTTTAGCGGACCTGGTTCCCCAAGTGACAGCCATTATTCCTAACCAAGCTTCTGAGGAGCAACAGGATCCATTGTGTGATGGTCCTAGTGTATTTCCGCCTCGCGTAGCGACTTCTCCACTGTAGCTTCCGCCCCTTCACCACTTCCATTGCAAAGCAAGGGTAGACGGACGCAATATGGTGAATAGTCAGACGATTCCTCATCCATTCTCCGCACTGGTGAACAGATTCCGTTGGCGGAGGCCTCTTCTCTCTTAGAGCTCAGACCAGGTGATAACATGTCGGTTGCTTTCCGAGATTCGAAAGTGTCCAGCATCATCTCCAATGTGGCTCGCGAGACCGAGACCGCCTCTTCGGAACTGCATAAAGAAAGACCAGTTCGGAGCTCCGTACGATACCGACGGACCCCTTAAAGGTTGGTAAAATGGTTCTTATTCCGAAGACAAACAGACGTCCACACATTAATAAATTCCACCGGATCGGGCGACAGACCAGTAAGGTGAAGGGCGACGGACCAGGACTGCTCATCGGTCTGTACCACGCCACCTCTGGTACCAGAAATGAGATATTACAGTTCGCTTTTAGCTCTGAAACTGAATTTTTCCTATCTTACGTTTGCTCGTACAAAATGGCTCTGAGCACTATGCGACTTAACTTCTGGGGTCATCAGTCGCCTAGAACTTAGAACTAATTAAACCTAACTAACCTAAGGACATCACACACATCCATGCCCGAGGCAGGATTCGAACCTGCGACCGTAGCAGTCACGCGATTCCAGACTGAAGCGCCTTTAACCGCACGGCCACACCGGCCGGCTTTGCTCGTACAGGTCAGCCTTAATCGCTGAGAGCAAAGCGAGCGTAATTGATAGTCCTGTCGCGGGTTCCTGACCGCCGTTTTCTCGGATACATTGGACATCAAGAGGTTGGGGCTATGTTAGGACACGAGTGTAAATTCAGGGCTACAAAAAGCCTTCTCTGCGGCAGATATGTCAATGGTCATTTAAAATCAGCTGTGGACAGAGCAATTCGTGTTCTCGCCATACCTAATGGCAGCAGCTTTTAACGCCGCTCCGCATAACATGAACAGCATTTCAGTACTTGTGCAGCGATCCACCGCGTTTGCGTGCGGCCTTTAAGAGAACGGTAGCCGATGTGGCAACACTGGATCACCAACTGACAGACATCAATTACCAAACAATTTTAAACGGACCATAGTTACAACAACACAGTTGAGACCTACTCTGTCTGTAATGCACTGTCTTACGTTTATATACCGGTACTGAATATGGTCTCCCGCCATGGAACACGTCATATTTGTAACTTAACTGACCCCAATGTCTTAACAATGTCTATTGTCTTGACAGTTTTCCCTGTCTTGCAAATGGAAATTTGTGTTAGTTGCCAATAGCTTCTGTTTCAAAGAGTTTTTAAGTGGTACTTGTTGTTTGATAATATTTTTCCCTAATTTCATTTCCCTTGCTGATTACTGGTATGTAGCAGATTAATAAAGTTACACAGACTACTAAATACAGTAATGACAAGTTTTTTTATTTGAATACTTTTAAGTTAGTTATTTGTTCATTGGTACATGATCATGTTGTACCTTTCAACAGTTTTTCACCTTACTTTTCTGGAGTAATTTTTGTAATTTCAGAAAAACACTGCTGTTCACATGAAGTGAACGCCATCATTCCAAAATGGAGTAAGAAGATATGTTAGGATTCTATTACAGGACTGGCTAGATGCGAAAGTCTGAGACGTATTCGAAGGTACAGCGCTCTTCCCTACTGTGCATCAACAATAATTAAAATTTCATTATTTTCTAGCCTTACTGGTATTGCAACTTTAATGGAGCAGCACTGTATTTTTTCATGCACCTACTTAAAAGCTCAAGTTTCCCAGGCAGATCAAATATTCGTGAATGATTTTCCGGAACCAAACACAAGAAATCCGACTGGTTCCGAACGCAATAGTCCAAAAGTGGATGGACAACATCGCCACATAAGTACAAGAATGCCTCAGCATGCTAGGATGTCTCAAACTAACCTGCTTTGGCGTTAGTGATTATTTCATTGGGTACAGTAAAATGGTAATGTTGAAACAGCACTTCACCAACGGCACTGAGACCTCCATATGCATATGGATCAAGACCATGCTAAATAGAAGAGAAGTAGAAGTCTCCATTATCCATGACAAAATGGCGATCAACTCCAACAGGAGGTGTCCTAGGGATAGGTTTTGGCCCCAGTGCTGTGAAACCCAGTGGTGAATGAACTTTTTGGAGAGTTAAATACGCGAGGCTACTTTTGCCCAGTGTACACAGACCATTTAGTCACAGTAATACTTGACATATTTGTGTGCTGTTAGAACAACGCTACAATGTGAATTATAAGTTGTGGAAAACTGGTTTAAGAGTCTATGGGTCAGTCCCAAGAAAATTGTTGTAGTACCGTTTACGAGGAAGCAAATCCAGCATATATACTGCAATCTCAAAATCCTCGATGACACTTTGCTAATAGAGTGAGTTGTGAAATATCTGGGAGTAACCCTGGATGAGAAACTATCACGGACCCCTTACATACACAATATATGTTCCAAGACAAAGAGCACTAAAAGCGCATGTAGAAAAAAGTAGTGTCCAAATTTCCAGAGTATGTACTAGATATACTCCATAGTTATAAGATCTGTAGTAATTTATGGGGCTACAGTATAGTGGAATTAAGTAGAACGCAAAGTGGCTGCTAAGGAGCTTACAAGGTGCAAAGACTGGCTTGCTTGCCTATAACAGGAGGAATTAGCAGTATACCCTTTGTCAAGCATGCCCCCATTACATCTTTGGGAATGGAGACAGCGACAGGCTAAAAACTGGAGAAACTGGATCCCTTTAGGATATCCAGAGATTCACACCAGTATAGGGAGTCTGATGAATATAGAAATGGTCGAAGAAATGCCGGCTGACTATACAGTAAGTTCCGATTGCTTCAATAAACCTTTCAGTGTAGCAACAGGAAGAGGAGATCAGTGGAAGAACGAACCATGACATCGTTCACAAGACGTAGCCTGATGTACTGAAGGGTCGAAAACAAATGAAGGCGATGAGGCTGACGTATATGGAGTACAGCCTAGGGAAGCTGGCCACAGTGTTCCAGGCAGAAATATCTGCTATCAGGAGGAGATTTTTCGTAGTTACTACAAGGCCGTAGCATTTAAGAGTACATTTATTCAGGCAGCCAAGCAAGTATGAATCGTCTGTGAGCCTCTGAAATGGGATTAAAGTTCGTTGCAGAATGCCATAACGCCCTTCGGAGACTAGGGAAAGCAACGGGATAGTTAGTGGCAACGAACAGGGTGGTAGACTGGCCAGGACAGGCGCAATGATTCCTGACCATCACCAAAGCGACGGTAAAATTCAAAACTACGTAGCTGTATCAGGAAGCAGCACAGTGAATATTGGACTACATTGTAAAAATAATAACATTTCAAGCTAATGCTGCCGACCACAAGCTTCAAGAGAAGTTCTGTAATCCAGGAAACAGATCAAACTCGTGGTAGGACTCTTGACTAGCCATGGGAACTTTAAGAAACACCTACACGCTATAGAAATTGAGGAAGACGGCCCTAAGTGTACACTATACGATTAGGAGGTAAAACTTCGCCATATCTGTTCTTCCAAATTGAAGTCTGGAGTGCAAGAAGCACAGAATATTCGAATCCTTAGAGCCTCAAGAAATCGTGTTTAGTAATGAACTTTGTCAAGGCGGTGTAAGAATATCCTTCACAGTTCCCAGCGCTGTTGCCATCTTTCATCTGCGAAACGCTAATGGCTGCAGGCAGAAACAGTAGCCGGCTACACAGCAGTGGCAACGCTGAGGAGTTACCATAGAGACATTAAGAAAATCCCGTTTACATTACTGGTTGAGGTGGGCCTGCGAAGCTGCCGCGCCCAGCCCATCGCCTCTGTCAGGGAGCAGCCGACTCGACTGTAGTAAAGCGTCTCCTACTGTCTCTTAAGGGTACCGGTAGTCTTTACTAGAATCACAGGGACCGAAACCACACAATAAACCCAGTTTCCGGGTGGGAAACCACGGGCTAAGACCACTGTTGCTTTTTTCTCCGTACATTAATCCATTGTTAATGTAACATCAGTGTGCAAAACCAAAGTATGTGTGCGATACCCTATTGAAACCCATCATAACTCGTTGTTTAAACCGTACATTCTGTACCCCAAAGCCACACCGGACTGGTCGGTGATTCGACCCCCTGCAGACCCTGGTTATTGTTAGGTGAGCTGCTAATGGAACAGAGAGCTCACCATTTGTAATATTCAGAACGTGGCTTCCATTTCCAGCATATGCTTAGCAACCAAGAAAAATCTCCCAAAAGCCTTTTAGTTGGGAGATGGACGCTATTACTAATGCCTTTTTCAGATAACAGGTTCCAGACAGAAGTATGGTACCACAATGCGTGTTTGAAGAGTATCCGATGTGTGTGTGTGTGTGTGTGTGTGTGTGTGTGTGTGTATGTGTGTGTAAGAGGGAAGTGATTTGTTCGAGATTGTTAGGGTATCTACAGGTATGCGTGACTGCGCAACTTCGCATTTCTGGGAGTGAGTGGCGACTGCAAGGAAGAATTGTTCCATTCTCCCAGGATAAAAAGTAACACTCATAAAAGTTCATATGATAATAAAATAATAATAGTAACTATAATAATAACAAATCTAAACTGGCGACCTAGAGAGCGACGGCCTGTCTCCATAACGCCGCAACATAGCCTAGTTTCCGGACTATGTAGTGCGAAAGTGGCAAAAGAATTTAAAACTTAAAACTACTCGAAACCCTCATTAGGAAGACAACAGAAAACCGAAATCAGAATCGTTTGCTTAGCCTTCGCGGACAGTCTGACTACATTGTGAAATGACGAGATCAGCGCAATTGACGGGAAAAGTTTATTTACAAATTTCATCTGAAAGGACTGAATACATGTGTTCAAAACTCAACGTACAAGAGTTAGCCACAAAGTATAGTCAAACCGAGAGTGCCTCGCCGTTTAAGTCCTTAAACCTCCTGTAGAAGAAAATATAGCACAAAAAATTCGTCTACAGAAACTAAAGAGAGTCTACGGAAGAGCTCACATCTATAGCAGAAAAGTCTCTTCACAGACACAAACATTAGGCAGTGCAAGGCAGTTATCTGACCAGGAACCCTGTAGGCCAGTGAAAGTCCCAGATTTAACATAAAAGGCGATGTGTAAAACATTTTGAAAGAGGAATACAAAATTACGGAAGAAATTCTCGGCCCAAACAGAACGGCAGGTGGCTGCAGATTAAAATCCCGGAAAGTGACGGAATAATTATCGTTTGATTTTACTCAACTGTGGATTCTTCGTGAAACATTGTGCATTATGTTAACTAAATGCAACATTTTTAACCTTATTTCACAATACTTTTTTGTATGACCTACCTTTAGGGTTGTAAGCCCATTTTCGAGGATAAAACTGTTTCCAAAGATGGAAGCCAAGTAAAAATATATACATGTCAATTTTTAATGCATCAGTTCTTGACTTACATTATAACATTTATCTCTGTTAGTTGTTTTGAAACGGTTCTTTTCCCATGATACAACCTCACCATTTTTATTAGGACAGGATTTGTTCTAACAGTAAATATACAGACAATGGAGCGGTGCTATAGACACAGGACACAGGAACGGATATTCGTGTTGTTACCTGTTTATGAATCAAAGCATCGAATTTCTTATCCTACGCAGAAGTTACAACATTATCTGAATGGGGTGGGTAATTGGATTTAGTTTAGCCATTCAATAGTATATGGGGGATACACTGTCTGATTTTTAATTTCTAATATTTGTAATTGGACGATCTTTGCAATCTTTCCCTCTATGAACAGCACATTGTACATTCGGAAAAAGAAGTTGGAAATTTTGTGCACATATCAACTCTCAGCAGCAGTCCTAAATATACAATTTCAACATATTCAGAAAGCCTGAAAAGTACATCCTAGATTCAACAAATCAGAAAAAGTCTTGTAAGTGCTTCCTTTCCTTTACTCTTGAGAATACGAGTCCAGGCGCTAATCTTTAGTTCAAAACACGTTTCACTCAAATATACAATTTAAAATTCTGGAATACTTCAACTACACGTCGTAGTTGAGTTTATTACTGGATACAGAAAATCGTAGAGGGAGACCAAGAGATGAATACACTAAGCAGATTCAGAAGGATGTAGGCTGCAGTAGGTACTGGGAGATGAAGAAGCTTGCACAGGATAGAGTAGCATGGAGAGCTGCATTAAACCAATCTCAGGACTGTAGACCAGAACAACAACAGAATTTCGATCATTAACATAACATCAACCATAAAGATACAGGCAGTTTTACAACTATAGAGCAAATTGACTACAGAGTAGGTTGTCACCTATTGAACAAATGAACTACAAAACCCTTTTCGTAAATAACAAAACTGTTCAAATAATTAAGCCTGAGAGAATGCTTCTAAAATAATTAGTTTCATTAACTATGAAAGGGAAGTCTCTAATTCACATATTGGTTCAAAGTAATAATGCTTGCTACACTCTGAATGCAGACGTCACTCATTGTCAGCACATTTTTGGTTTCCTTTTACCACCAACGTCTCTCTGCTGTTAAACATGTAAGCAAGTAAACTGCATCTACATCGTGACATAAGCAAATGGCGAGTGATCGTGTAGTCACTGGTTCTGCTGTCTCCGTTTTATCCAATATGGCAACCTCTCTGCCTTAAATGTCAGGGAATTCGCTGTTGAAATTACAGGTGGCTGTTAACTGGGTGATGATCGATGTTAATTTGGCAGTTTCAGAGAATCAAATCTATTTAACGCAGTTACTGGCGGAATGTTTGGAAGTTTTGAGTATTCAGACAGACATCGGTTTCATTTTTATACGTGATTCACTTAATTTTTGTTTGGACAAGTGGGCTATCGATTATTGATAACGAAGCACATTCGACGTACTACGTTTTTACACTTTGACCTACATCTATCTACATCTACATCTATACTCCGCGAGCCACCTTACGGTGTGTGGCATTTATTGTTCCTTCCACAACACTGTTTGTATAAATTCCAGTTTTAATAACATTCCTCCTTGCGTTATTGTAGCACATCGGATACATATGCGCTTTAGCAGTTCGTATAAAAATTACCATTCGACGTCCAACACAATAGTCACTTTGCACTTTGCAGTTATACTCCACAGATATAATTAATTGTCAATGTTCTTTAACACAATTTTTTGTGCCTCTCTCCCGAATCGAACCATTAATCAAAACAAAAAGAATCACAATACATTCTTGTGTATACCTACTGTCCTTCAACTGTCCGTCTCTCCCTGTTCCTCTGATTTTTCATTATTATTAATTTCTTTTGGGACGGTATTTAAATTACACAACATATACATGTAAAAAATTTGCACACTAACCTAAAATTTACGCGTTTTAGATGAGAAATTATATTAATTAAAGACAAAATAAATAAATACGCTGAGAAAAATCCCATTTCAGTTCCAGAGAATTTGCTCGGAAGTCTTAGCGATGAATAATTGACGGCTGTGAAGTACTGTCGCAGAACGAAACTGCGAATAAAATTGAAACAAAATGGGCTGAAGAAAGAAAAAGAATTCATGGAAAAAATTAGAGCTCAGAAAATTGAATCATATAGCTTTGCGTTTTTCAGTAGGATCCAGCCGCACCTAATCATAACAACAATAGCGTAAATTCGCACTGGGAATCCTCTTATTACTTCCAGTTCTCACAAGGATAGTGCGTGACCTCGAACACTCATAACTGCACGTGAATGCTCTTGGAATATAAATCTCTCATCGCAAATCAGTGGTATGACCCATTCGCATGCAAAACTGCACGTGTTACTACGATAGCTATTTGAATGATCACATATTCACGTTTTGAGAGAGGGACTTTGGTATTGAGGGGAAGCAATATCGATATAATTGGATAAACTACACATATATTTTAAAGTCGAGATTTGTTGTTATATTTACGACTGCTTAAAATATGTACGCTCTATAAAGAAAAAAACTTTTCTACAAACGTGATACTGTTGCACAGCTATTCAGTCTTCAAAGTGCAGGAATAGGATTTCAATGAAGTGGTTAAAGCTATGTGGACCAGAACAGTAAGCACATCTGGCTAAATCCGCTTCTTCACATTCAACATCACTTGTGTATTCTAGCGGACCAACACCAAACGCCACACTAATTACATTTTCGAACGATGGTATTGGTATGTCAGTGTCATAACCTGCCTTATATAACATAGGCATGAAATTAAGTGCAGAAAGTTGATTGTATAGCACAGAATGAAGTCTGATGATGAAGTGACAATCGTTAGCGTCACTTGAGGTTTTGCACATAGTAGTCTCACAAGTCAATGATCTTTATCAAGTAGAACTTACTGAATATACCCTAAAGAGGTAGACATAAAAAAATGGCGATATTTTGTTATCTTCAGTTCCTCTTCGGTCTTATTATATCGATGTTTTGTTTCTTCACGTTAGCAAAGTTCTTTCATGGGACCTTGACCGGTAAACCCCACTGCCCTCCTTCAAACAATCGAACTGTCATGTATATAACTCATACATCTCGAACTATAGGTCGTATAATGATATAATTTTGCAAATACGTTCAGTGGCATAAGGGATTACTATCTGCAATATGTGTTACAAACAGAGATAGTACAAAATGAGCAATAAACTGAAATTTCATACCTGATGCTGTAGTCTTACTGCATGAAGAGCAAATATGTGTCAAGCGATAAACTTTTTTCCTTTCATTATTTTATGGGAGAGGGGGAAGGAGGGGGTCATCGAGATAGTATAGTAATTATTTGAGATTATGTTTCAAGTTTATTGCAAGTCGGTAAGTGCTCTAATTCTAAAGTACTGGATAAATATAATTTACGGAATTGCGCACCTAGAGTTACATTGCCTCAAGATATATACACAGTTGTAATAGGTGACATATTGTGTTGCACCTTTAACAGATTATGTAAGGTGGGCATGTCATTTTGATTTTTGTACGTTATCGATATGCGCGTCAGAGCGCGAGAAAATTATGTTACTGTTAAACAATCTTTGGTCTTGTTGTGGCACAGTCTTAGGTCTCAGCAGTACGATACTTTCTTAACGGGAATGTGGCAGGTGATGGACTTATTCAGTAGTGCTTTCTTGACTTTGATTGTACCTGTTAGATGAAGAAAGATTTATTGTAAAGGACAGGAAGGATAAGTATGATTTACACACTGAAAGGCGAAAAGCGTATAAATTTTTGAACACTGTTATTATTTTTGAAGAGAAGAAGTCTAAGGTGAGACTGCAACACAGCGTAGCTAGCGTGTCGGAATGCTTATTGTCAGCTAAGAGCTGAGAAAAACACCATCCCACTTCCTTGAGTCATGCATTAACGTATTAACTAATTAATCTGCTTGGTTTTTGTAGAAATTGTTAATATTATACAGTTTTTAAATCATGGTTCACTTTATTTAGCATAGTAATGTTCAGACTTATGAGTGAAGATTGCTCGACGCTTTACTACGTCTTTTTGAATACATACTTCATTCTAAGATCGTTCTCTTGGAGTATCATTTCATAGGAATTGTTACTCTCCCCATCTCACTGTCTAAAGAAGATTTATCATAACGCATTACCACGTTACACCATATGGTATGCAACAGTTAGAATATTGCTGGGAAATTTTATGTAAAAGTAGAAAACCAGCTTAGTTGTTGCCTTCCTGCTGTTTGCTGTAATGCTTTCTAGAAATCGGCAACAATGTTGTCAAGACGGTATGTAGTGGAAATTTTGATTAGGAACAGATAATTGTTTTACTTCAGTTGTACATTTAATGTAAAGACAAGTGCACTCTGATCAGTCATAGATCATTTCAAATTACGTTCTGTTTGGTCAAAGGTTAGCATATGAGTTTAAGTTGGCTAACAGGTTGTGGGTACACAGTTTTGGTAATATGTAGACTTTTTATAGAGTGGTAAGTAAATTTGGGCTAAATTTGTTACAAAAATACTTAGCGGGGAACTCGCACATACTATTTTAGTTCATAATAAGTGGATTTTGACAACAGTTTAAAATTTAAACTCGATCAATAACTATACGAAATA
Source organism: Schistocerca piceifrons (assembly GCF_021461385.2). NCBI lineage: Eukaryota > Metazoa > Arthropoda > Insecta > Orthoptera > Acrididae > Schistocerca > Schistocerca piceifrons. The sequence continues at coordinate 320,695,366 of NC_060145.1, read as the reverse complement.
CTGAAAATCAAATTTTCGTTGCCTTTCAGAGCCATTGGTTTAGGCATCCTGCAACTGGAACGGTGCCCAGATTAGGCATCCGGTAATATGGATAGGTGATCATGCAACTGTCTGTCATAGTAAGACGCGCAGTTTTGCAAGCAAGTGACTCACACTGTTTTCGGGATAAGCGATTTGTATATTCTATACACATTTCCGTGAGTCTCTGAACGTTCGGTGTCACTCACTTCCCTTGTTGGTAGACGATCGCGACTGGCCCGCGCTGTTTGTAGCGAGAGTGCAATAACGTGGCATTACCGGTGTTGTACTGTGGACCGCTCTGCCCGCCTCGACGTGATCTGCTGTCGCGGCTGGCCGCCTACCAGGTCAGTCGTTTCCCGGCTGGATCCGCCTGCTGTTGCCGGACGGACTTACTGTGTGCGGGACGGACCGGAACGCCGAGCGACTGTTTGCAGATGAAACGAGAGGGGAGGCTAGCAGAGACACAGCAGAGTGAGGCTGTTGGCGAGTGCAGCGCTGACTGGGCGCGTACACTGCCCACTGCCTAACACGAACAGGACAAACAAAAGCCTACCGTCACGGGGCGCACAGACCTCTAAGTGGTCCGAGTGCTGCTCGTTTCAAATACATATGCAGCTGATGATACGTAGAAATAAACAGTGCAAAAAAGTCTTGTACAACCTGAATGCCTGTGTAACGTGTTGCTCTAGGTATGTACGGCCACACGACTTGTTTATAGTACGTCGTCATATATACAAGCCTCCCTTGTGGCTCTGTCCTGTCTGTGAATGAAAGCAATATCAAAATCCCTACAGACAGAACATTCAGACAACCATAACATACTGAAAGAAAAATGAGATGCGAAGCTTCGCACTGAGCTAGTGCATAAGTTTGTAGCGTTTTTCCATAAGTTCAAGGAATACAAGAGATACGCATAACAGAGACTTCAGTCATCAGTAATACACTCCTGGAAATGGAAAAAAGAACACATTGACACCGGTGTGTCAGACCCACCATACTTGCTCCGGACACTGCGAGAGGGCTGTACAAGCAATGATCACACGCACGGCACAGCGGACACACCAGGAACCGCGGTGTTGGCCGTCGAATGGCGCTAGCTGCGCAGCATTTGCACACCGCCGCCGTCAGTGTCAGCCAGTTTGCCGTGGCATACGGAGCTCCATCGCAGTCTTTAACACTGGTAGCATGCCGCGACAGCGTGGACGTGAACCGTATGTGCAGTTGACGGACTTTGAGCGAGGGCGTATAGTGGGCATGTGGGAGGCCGGGTGGACGTACCGCCGAATTGCTCAACACGTGGGGCGTGAGGTCTCCACAGTACATCGATGTTGTCGCCAGTGGTCGCCGGAAGGTGCACGTGCCCGTCGACCTGGGACCGGACCGCAGCGACGCACGGATGCACGCCAAGACCGTAGGATCCTACGCAGTGCCGTAGGGGACCGCACCGCCACTTCCCAGCAAATTAGGGACACTGTTGCTCCTGGGGTATCGGCGAGGACCATTCGCAACCGTCTCCATGAAGCTGGGCTACGGTCCCGCACACCGTTAGGCCGTCTTCCGCTCACGCCCCAACATCGTGCAGCCCGCCTCCAGTGGTGTCGCGACAGGCGTGAATGGAGGGACGAATGGAGACGTGTCGTCTTCAGCGATGAGAGTCGCTTCTGCCTTGGTGCCAATGATGGTCGTATGCGTGTTTGGCGCCGTGCAGGTGAGCGCCACAATCAGGACTGCATACGACCGAGGCACACAGGGCCAACACCCGGCATCATGGTATGGGGAGCGATCTCCTACACTGGCCGTACACCACTGGTGATCGTCAAGGGGACACTGAATAGTGCAAGGTACATCCAAACCGTCATCGAACCCATCGTTCTACCATTCCTAGACCGGCAAGGGAACTTGCTGTTCCAACAGGACAATGCACGTCCGCATGTATCCCGTGCCACCCAACGTGCTCTAGAAGGTGTAAGTCAACTACCCTGGCCAGCAAGATCTCCGGATCTGTCCCCCATTGAGCATGTTTGGGACTGGATGAAGCGTCGTCTCACGCGGTCTGCACGTCCAGCACGAACGCTGGTCCAACTGAGGCGCCAGGTGGAAATGGCATGGCAAGCCGTTCCACAGGACTACATCCAGCATCTCTACGATCGTCTCCATGGGAGAATAGCAGCCCGCATTGCTGCGAAAGGTGGATATACACTGTACTAGTGCCGACATTGTGCATGCTCTGTTGCCTGTGTCTATGTGCCTGTGGTTCTGTCAGTGTGATCATGTGATGTATCTGACCCCAGGAATGTGTCAATAAAGTTTCCCCTTCCTGGGACAATGAATTCACGGTGTTCTTATTTCAATTTCCAGGAGTGTATATTATCCTTCAGTATTTCCAACAATCTGCTTCTCCATTCCGCTACTGTAGAAATCATTTGGTTTTGAGACGAAGAAATCGTCCAGCCATGTTCGGAAAACATTTTCATCCGAAAATATGTTCCTTGAAGGTTGTGCGATAGGGAGCACCTAAGGTGAAAATCTGAGGGCGCAATATCAGGTGAATGAGATGGATAAGGAATGAATTCCCATCCAACTTCTGTATAATGTTCCAGTACACTTGGGGAGAAACGCTTTTCGAGTTTAGGAGGAATAGCAAGTGGCATGAGACATGAATGGTATTTTGAACTAAGGAGGGATGCTTCGTAGGGTAGTCCGTGCAGTTTCGCAAAGCCACTCTGTTAGGGTGACGTAGTGGCTACCACTTCTGTGTAGAAAGCAGGAAGCTCGGGTTCAGATCCCGGGTCCGCAGCTCGTGGTCGTGCGGTAGCGTTCTCGCTTCCCACGCCCGGGTTCCCGGGTTCGATTCCCGGCGGGGTCAGGGATTTTCTCTGCCTCGTGATGGCTGCGTGTTGTGTTATGTCCTTAGGTTAGTTAGGTTTAAGTAGTTCTAAGTTCTAGGGGACTGATGACCATAGATGTTAAGTCCCATAGTGCTCAGAGCCATTTGAACCATTTTTTTCAGATCCCGGCCTTTGAACAGCGTTCCATTTGTCGCTTTAGTCTGCATACATTCATGTGTTTTTCATATTTCCATGTTTATGTCTACCCCCTGCGTTATATAGCTGTAGCAGGCAATGAAAGTAAAAAGAAAAAAAGTCTTCTAAACTAAAAATAAATAAATAAATTCCATGTGAATGTGTAGTTCACTGCGGCCTCGTTATTGGATGAATGTAAATTCAAGCTTTCGACGGGTTATTCTCCTACCACCTTTGAGGAGTTAAATGTCATAGGAATAAGCCGTGTGCTGCTTTCGTATGTAGCCTGCCGAATTGTGTTACGGATACTCCTTGAAGGCACCGAATTTCCGTATACTAACAGAGAGTATGTAGATGTGTGTGAGGCACAAACATTAGTGGCGATCTTGATTTCGTTAGATATAGCTCAGCTATGAGCACCCATTTCCACACACCAAATAACTCTATAGCCGCTGTGTCAGCTAAAGTCGTTTAAGCAGGTATCTGGCTTCTTTGATGACAGCGTCCCAGAAGGCAGGTGCATGGGACAAGATTTTCGTTTCCCTGAACATAATGGTATGTTTGTTTAGGAGGCTGTGTTTGGCAGCGGCACATTCGCCAGAATCTTACAAGAGGTATTATACCATGTATATGTGAGCGTGAAAGGTCCAGAACTTTTGGATTAGCGAATAGCGGATACCTCAAATTTTATTTCATATGATATAGATTGTTCTGATATCTCCTTTATGAATTTTAAAATGCCACGCAGTGTGGCCGCGCGGTTTGAGGCGTCATGTCACGGACTGCGCGGCCCCTCCCGCCTGAGGTTCGAGTCCTCCCTCGGGAATGGGTGTGTGTGTTGTTCTTAACTTAAGTTGCTTTCAGTACTCTCTAAGTATAGCAAGCGATGACCTCAGCACTTTGGTCCCTTAGGAATTCAGACACGTTTGAACATTTTTTAAAAATTTTTAATTCAGCTTGAGTATGAGGTTCATTACCTGGTATATAAATATGATTGACACGCCTGTAGTACTGTCTCTCTGATTCAGGTTGCACACTGTACCCGAGCATGTTGCAGACAGCTGGCAGCTTAACTGTAAGAACTTGTAAATGCTTGTTACGTTTTAGGTTGCTCTTCAGATATACAGGGTGATTCAAGAAGAATACCACAACTTTAGGAATTTAAAACTCTGCAACGACAAAAGGCAGAGCTAAGCACTATCTGTCGGCGAATTAAGGGAGCTATCAAGTTTCATTTAGTTGTACATTTGTTCGCTTGAGGCGCTGTTGACTAGGCGTCAGCGTCAGTTGATGCTAAGATGGCGACCGCTCAACAGAAAGCTTTTTGTGTTATTGAGTACGGCAGAAGTGAATCGACGACAGTTGTTCAGCGTGCATTTCGAACGAAGTATGGTGTTAAACCTCCTGATAGGTGGTGTATTAAACGTTGGTATAAACAGTTTACAGAGAATGGGTGTTTGTGCAAAGGGAAAAGTTCTGGACGCCGAGAACGAGTGATGAAAATGTAGCACGCATCCAGCAAGCATTTGTTCGCAGCCCAGGAAAATCGACTCGCAGAGCTAGCAGAGAGCTGCAAATTCCACAATCAACTGTATGGAGAGTCCTACGAAAAAGGTTAGTTATGAAACCTGAACGTAAACTACCCGAGGCGATGGATCGGCCGCCAGGCAGCCCGTGACAGAGCACTTCATCACTGGCCTCCAAGAAGCCCTGATCTTACCCCCTGCGATTTTTTCTTATGGGGGTATGTTAAGGATATGGTGTTTCGGCCACCTCTCCCAGCCACCATTGATGATTTGAAACGAGAAATAACAGCAGCTATCCAAACTGTTACGCCTGATATGCTACAGAGAGTGTGGAACGAATTGGAGTATGGGGTTGATATTGCTCGAGTGTCTGGAGGGGGCCATATTGAACATCTGTGAACTTGTTTTTGAGTGAAAAAAAACCTTTTTAAATACTCTTTGTAATGATGTATAACAGAAGGTTATATTATGTTTCTTTCATTAAATACACATTTTCAAAGTTGTGGTATTCTTTTTGAATCACCCTGTATATCCAGCAACTCAGCGTTAACAAATTTTAAGTTGGTGGTATTTGTTTTCAAGGGCTCCCAGGTTTGTTGGTTTTCAGAGCCTAGTTGTTTTCTCTGCGGCCTGCAAATTTTTTGGAAATTTGTGGTAAGTTGCTATGGGACCAAACTGCTGAGGTCATCGTCCCTAGGCTTACGCACTGCTTAATCTAACTTTAACTTACCCTAAGGACAACACACCGATGCCCGAAGGAGGACTCCAACCTCCGACGGGGGGCGCCGTGCGAAACGCGGCAAGGCGCCTCAGACCACGCGGTTACCCCGTGTGGCTCTGCGGCCTGGAAACTGAGACGAGCTAAGCCTATGCCTAAAATGGATGTTGCCATAGCACCCTCTGACTACAGAACCCATTTTCATTCATTCTGGACTGTCCATGGCCTTATAATATCTAGTCCAAGACCAGCTAACAAATTAAGTAATTACGAACAACCTACTAGGTGATTAACAACCAGTCTTCGCATCTAAACATCTGCCTTAATAAAGATAATAAGTGACCTGAAGCTTGTCACGGATGCACAAGAGGCGACTATCATGTGCTTGTTAGACTTCAGCAAAGCCTTTGACACTGTCGACTTCGACATTATACTAGCCACACTTAGCAGCCTAAATTTCTCGCGAAGTGCAGTGCAATGATTTCGCTCATACCTGAAGTTTCGTCAGCTGTGATTCACGTCCGGCACCATAAATTCACAATGTAGGCAGCTAGTATCAGGTGTCCCGCAGAATTCGGCATTAGGCCCTGTACTCTTTTCAATGTATGTTAATGATGTGTCATCATTTCTCTCCTACTAAAATACCACTTGCATGCTGATGAATTACAGTTGTATCTGAGTGTGAAACAAATAAACCTGGAGACACCTATCGAGAATCCCAATACTGACAGTTGTGCACTGTCAAAATGCGCAGAGAATATAGGGTTAAAGCTCAACCCAAGCAATACTGGTTGATCATTTCGACTTAATAACCCGAAATTTCGCGAATACAAACCATCTTTAATCCTAAATGGGACAAATACATGGTGAACATTAATAAAGCCGACAAATTTCAGGGACGATTCCTTACTGAAAACGGAGGAAAAAAGGTTCATGAACATGTGCCCGGAAATGCATCTATGCCATGGTAGATTGCGCTGACGAATGAAAGTTGTTATAACCACGTGCCGTGTGTTCCTTGCGTGTTGCAGGCAGTGTGACTGACGCACGTACCACAAGGATCAGAACGGTCCCGTAATCGTCTCGGGAACAGGCCGAGATGGTGTTTGCCTACGGCCAAGCAGATGGAAGTGGTTGAGAGGCAGCACGGCTCTATTGAAACAAGTATCCTCACAGGCACCAACCACGATACACAATATTTCTACTCCTTCTCAGGCGTTTATGTGATAGTGGGTCCTTTCAGACGCACGAAAGTGCTTAGAGGCGACGGACTGTGGGTACATCAGATATGGAGTACCGGGTTCAACAGGATATTGAGACTAACACCAGTAAAAGCTCGAGGCAAGTGCTCGCCATCATGGTAGGTGCCAAAGTATGATTGTGTGTATCCTGCATGCCGACCGCTTCGATCCCCATCACCTGCAGCGATTGCAAGGGTTATCAGCAGCAGATTTCCCTCTATGGGAAGTATTTTGTCGATGGTTTTTGCACCAGACCATGGGATTTCGGTCATCAGACCTCTTCACCAGCCAAACAACCTTTATCAGAACAGGCAACGTCAGTCTGGGTAATCGTCATCTGTGGGATACGGACTTTCCTCGGGGAATGGTTGAGACGTCACATCAGCATCGGTTCAGCATCAATGTCCGAGCAGGTATTCTTGGAGACCACATACTTGGACTGGTTATTATTCCACAACGCTTCGACGGAGCAACGTACCTTGATTTCCTGCGGAATACTCTGCCTGGGCTGCTTGAGAATGTTCCTTTGGCAATGCGGCAGGTTATGTGGTTTCTGCGTGAGGGAGCATCACCCCACCGCCTCATTACAGTTTGCCGACACCAAGTCAACGTCTTCTTTGCATGTTGGATGGGACTCTCAGGCCCTTACCACGGTCTGCTAGATCAACGAACTGAAATCCCCTCGATTTTTACGTGGAGGCATCTGAAAAGCTTTGTCTGTGCTGAACCAGTTCCTGATGTGCAGACACTTCAACAGTATGTTTACGACGCCTGTGAAACTATTTGGGGAGAGGCTGCAACCTGCGAAAGAGCGCATATAACCTATGATGTGACGTGTGAACGCGTACATTGCATCCCACGGAGGCCATTTTGAACATCTGTTGAGACGCGGATGTGATACAGCTCTGTGCTGTTTTCCGGGACGATTTCTCATCGTTGCACGCACACCATCTGTTTCCTGACACATGTTAAAAGTACCTTTTTTCCTCTATTTCCAGCCAGGAATCCGTCCTTCCACTTTTTATAAATGTTCACGCTGTTTAATTTCTCTAACTCAGCAAATAGTCTAGGAATAATCATAAATGAAAATCTAAATTGGACTGAGCAGGTGATTACAATGTGCAAGAAGGCATCAGCGTTTGTCAGAGCCTTCAAAAATACACATATCAAAGAAAGTTTTGCGTCACCTCCGTTCCGAGGGTTCAGGAAACTGTACAGAAAATTGCAATAATGATCACAATAAACATCATTTCCGCCCTTTTTATTGCTCATGAAAACGACACATTGCATGTTGTACCACCTTCAGAGGAGTTGGTCCAGATTGCTGTACACACAGGTACCTCTTATACCCAGTAGCACATCCTCTTGCATTGATGCATGCCTGTATTCGTTGTGACATGCTATTTCCAAGTTCATCAAGGCATTGTTGGTCCAGACTGTCCGATTCCTCAACGGCGGTAGATCCATCAGAGAGGTCGGTATCCATAAACAGCCCTTTTCAATCTATCCCAGGAATGTTCGATAGGGTTCATGTCTGCAGAATACCATGGCCACTCTAGTCGAGCGATGTCGTTATCCTGAAAGAAATCATTCACAAGACGTGCTCGATGGGGCGCGAAATGTCGTTCAGAAAGACGAGTGGCTCGCCAATATGCTGCCGATATGGTTGCACTATCTGTCAGAGGATGGCATTCACGTATCGTACAGCCGTTATGAAGCCTTCCATGATCACCAGAGGCGTATGTCGGCTCCACATAACGCCACCCCAAAACAGCAGGGAACATCCACCTTGCTGCACTCACTGGACAGTGTGTCTAAGGCATTCAGCCTGACCGGTTTGCCTCAAACACGTCTCCGATGATTGTCTGGTTGAAGGCAAATGCGACACTCATCGGTGAAGGGAACGTGATGCCAATCCTGAGCGGTGTATTCGGCATTTTGTTGGGCCCATCTGCACCCCGCGGCATGTTGTCGTGGTTGCAAACATGGACCTTGCCACGAACGTCGCGAATGAAGTTGCGCATCAAGCAGCATATTGCGCACAGTTTGAGTCGTAACACGACGTCCTGTGGCTGCACGAAAAGCATTAGTCAACATGGTGGCGCTGCTGTCAGGGTTCCTCCGAGCTTTAATCCATAGGTAGCGGTCATCCACTGCATTAGTAGTCCTTGGGCGGCCTGAGCGAGGCATGTCATCGACAGTTCCTGTCTCTCTGTATCTCTTCCATGTCCGAACAACATTGCTTTGGCTCACTCCGAGACGCCTGGACACTTCTCTTGTTGAGATCCCTTCCTGGCACAAAGTAACAATGCGGACGCTATCGAATTGCGGTAGTGACCTTCTAGACATGGTTGAACTACAGACAACACGAGCCGTGTACCTCCTTCCTGGTGGAACGACTAGAAGTGATCGGCTGTCGGACCCCCTCCGTCTAGTAGGCGCTGATCATGCATGGTCGTTTACATCTTTGGAAGGTTTAGTGACATCTCTGAACAGTCAAAGGGACTGTGTTGTGATACAATATCCACAGCCGACGTTTATCTGCAGGAGTTCTGGGAATCGTGGTGATGCAAAACTTTTTTCGATGTGTGTATAAGAAGCTTTTCCCTCTTGACCTGTAAAAGAAACTTGTATAAACTCTTATACTTCCAGTTATTGATTACAACGATGTAATCCTGCAAGGTATTCTTCTGGAAAGCTCATGGCGCCTGGTTATGAATGCCTGTGTTCGGCATGTCTCTGATGTTCGACTCTTTCATCAAATTTCATCATCATATGCACAGCTAACCTGGCTGTATACAGACAAGCGCAGAGATTTCCTTACTCTGTTTTCTCTACCATCTTATCATCGTGCGCTGTCTCTCAAATCTCTCTTCGAATTTAATGCTCTTGTCTGAAAAACATGGCAGGAGCAATCGTTCCCATCAGAGCAAAATCCTTACCATCCCACTCCATCGTTCAGCTACTTTCTCGAAGCCCATCTCAGTGGCAGTAACCCGGCATTGGAATGATCTTCCACATTATATTAGAAAACTGAATAAGATCTCCAGCTTACGAAGTCATTTTGTGATATATCTACCGAAACAAAAATAATGACAACCGTTGTCCTTATACATCTTTCTTTCCAACCAGATAGTCCTCATTCTTAATATTTTTAACTGGTGCAGTCTTCTTAAATTTCGTTTCCCCAGAACTCACTGTATCAGGAAATATCTATTTTATACAGTAATGCATTCTGTTTACATTTGCTTCTTTGATTATTTTTATTGTTATCAATATTACTATTATCATTATTATTACTACTATTGCTGTTATTATTATTGGCAACAGAAGTACTGCCGGTGTTAACCTCAGTAGTTCATAGTCAGTACCATTTCTTCACATTGTCTCCGTAGGCATTCAACACTCTTTAATACCATTCAGGATATTAAATATTTCTTGTGTTACTATGGTATAAAGAAGGTACAGTATGTGTGTAACACCGGTACGATATGAGAAAGGGCCTGATGCCTCTAATCTGATCAGGTTAAGTAAATAAATAAACATACGAAAGTTCATTGCAATACGTTTCTCTTTGTTTATTAGGAGTTTATTATATGTCAATTAAAGTATTAGCTTCACCAAAGATGTGTCCGATAAAGGCGGAAGTGTGATTTTGTAACTATAATGTTGGTGTTATCAGGAAATAAGGCTTTTTGTTTGACATAGATATCACCTGTGTACAAAAGATGTACTGTAGATAGTATAGGTCCTTGTGGTAGATCATATTTGATGAATGCTTCTTTTCTTTTATCAACACATACGCTGCTGTTTATTATAGATTCAAAATATCTGACTACTACGCTCTGTGCAAGTGAGTCAAGAATGAAAAATTAAATTGAAAGAATGCAAACAAATCTTATCTTCCATCCGTCTGTCCCTAACGCCCGTCACTGGACTTTTGGATACGTGTGCTTCCGGTGAATTTGAAGCAAGGTGTCGTGTTAAAGCCGTTTCCAGACAGCAAAAAATTGGCACGTTCATCGAAGGATTGCAAAAAAAAAGCAAAATACGAGCGCACAGCACGGCAGGGCATTAAGCCGATTACTGCAGAATCCTCCGACGCAATGAAAAATCGATAAATTGAAATGTAGATGCAAGGGAGCTTAATTCTATTCACTTTTCCTCTAGCAGGAAACACTCACAGAGAAAGGGAACATTTGTACGAAACTTCCGTTGTTTACGCGTGTAACAATTTCATTGCAGATACATAGTTTCATACGTTGAGTAAACTATAATATACACTGGTGTCCAAACTTAAAGCAACAAATCGTCGTTTCCACGTCCTGTGTCTAATTCGTTATATAATCATACAACCTGTCAACAAGATGTTCATAGGATTTAGTTCTGCACGGAAGGTGGCATTCCGGTCAGTGGACAACCATGCCAACGATGACGTCAGGGCACCTATGTAACGAGGTAGTGTTTTTCGGGTAGTCTCATATCCACAGTCACTGTGTACAGAGTCACATATGGTGCAGAATGGCATAGAGAATATGCCTACCAGTCTCTTGGCGGTGCAGGGCCATAGGAAGAACTGAAACAGGGCAGTCGCAAACTGATGTGGTCCGATGGCTTAGTGTGAATCGTCCTGTTGTTTCTCGGACGGTGTATACAGACGGAAACTGTGTTCTGAAGATCAAGGCACGGCCGACCACGCGTGACATCAGAAAAAGAGGACCGTTTTTGGCTGTAAGGGCGCGACAGTTCCGCCTTAGTGCTGCACGGCAGCTGGCATGCGAGCTAGCAGCATCAACTGGACATGTTGTATCGAGGCAAACGGTGTGTAGAAGACTTCAGCAGGGTGGCCTTTATTGTTGGAGACTTGCTGTACACCTACTTGTGGCGCGTCTTAACAGAAGGGAGCGTCTAGAATGGAGTTATCAACATGCCACGAGGGCGGTCGGCCAATGTTGTTTTCACGTATGAGTCTCGATTTAGTATGGAGAGTGATTCGCGATGAATTCTCATCTGGAGGGAACGTGGAACACGATTTATGGACCAAATATTGTGGGAAGAAACCGATATCGAGAAGGATCCCTAATGCTATGAGCAGGAATTATGTTTGTCACTCGAACCCCTGTTCATGAAATTGTACGGCTGAATCGGCAAGGTTTAACTGCTGTCAGGTGCTGTGAGGGGATCTTGGAATCTCATGCGCTGTTGTTGCGAGGTGCTGTGGGCCCAGACTTCGTAATGATGGACGGTAATGCTCGACCTCATAGAGCACAGGTGGTTGATGTTTTCTTGGAAACGGAAGATATTACACACATGGCGTGGCCTGTCCGCTTTCCCGATTTGAGTAGAGAATGTCAGGAATGCACGACAGAATATATTTACGTCAGCGTCCACTCACCACTATCCGAGACTGCGGGAAGTTCCGCAGGAAGAAAGGGTGTTATTTCCACAACCAGAGACCGATGACATCGCTCACGGCAAACCCCATCTTTGCTAGGCTTGTATTGCTGCAGACGGGGTCACATCCCATACTGAGCACATTAACCACTAATTGGAATGTGTGTGCAAATCGTTTAAGTTGGAGAAAATAAAGAACATTGTTTGTCTGCCGTTATGCGTGTTGCAGTTGTTTACGTTCTGGATTCATTCCATTGTTTCTACTTTACTATCACCTCTTTATACTGTTTTGTGGCAAAATAAACGCAGCCTTACAAAATTTCCCTTCGTTGCTTTAATTTTGGACACCACTGTAATTTCAATCGTCTAGTTGTGTTGGGCATGTCACAACAAGAAGCATAATTTAAATTGAGTATTTACTGGTATTTTATAAATCTCATTTTATTACTAATTCGTGGGAATCTTTCTGGCTGAAGATAATCTACGGTGTCCTCCTGCATTCCCAACGTACTCGATTGCCTGAATATTTTTTTTCATGTTGTTGCCATGGCTGGCGGTAGAGTCGTTATTTAGTACGGCGCTACAAAATACACTGGTGTTCAAAATTAAAGCAACAAACGGAAATTTTGCAAGGTTGCGTTTATTTTGCAGCAAAACAGTATAAACAGGTGATAGCAAGAAGAAATGATGTAAAGAATACATAATGTAAACAGCTCCAACGTGCATAACAGTAGACGAAAAAGTTCTTCGTTTTTTCCAAACTTAATTGATTTGCACACACATTCCGGCAACTGGTTAACGTGCTCACTATGGGGTATGACCACCTCTGGCAACAATACAGGCCTGACAACAACGGAGCAGCCGGCCGGAGTGGCCGTGCGATTCTAGGCGCTACGGTCTGGAGCCGAGCGACCGCTACGGTCGCAGGTTCGAATCCTGCCTCGGGCATGGATGTGTGTGATGTTCTTAGGTTAGTTAGGTTTAATTAGTTCTAAGTTCTAGGCGCCTGATGACCTCAGAAGTTAAGTAGCATAGTGCTCAGAGCCATTTTGAACAACGGAGCATTCTGTGAGTAACGTCATTAATATCACGTTGAGGCAATAACGTCCGTTCTTCCTACGGAGCCACCCGCAAGTCTTGCAGAGTGGTTGGTGGATGCTGACGTGATGCAACCCGTCTCCATAGTGCATCCCAGACATGCTCTATGGGATTCAGATTGGGAGAGCGAAAAGGCCACGCCATGCGCGCAGTATTCTCCGTTTCCAAGAAAACGTCGATCACTCGTACTATATGAGGTGGAGCATTGTCGTCCATCAGTACGGTGTCTGGGTCCACAGCTCCTCGCAGCATGGGATCCCAAGATCTGCTCACGGTACCTGACAGCAGTTAAACATTGCCGATTGACCGTTACAATTTCATGAATAGGGCTTTGAGTGGCAAACATAATTCCCGCCCACAACATTAGGGATCCTCTTCCATATCGGTCTCTTTTTCACTATGTTTAGATCTCTAAATCGTGTTCGACATTCCCTTCAGATGCGAATCCGTCGAGAACCGCTCTCCAGACTAAATCAGGATTCATTTGTGAAAGGAACATTGGCTTACTGTTCGACTGTCCAGGTGGCACGTTGACGATTCCACTCTAGATGTTCCCTTTTGTCAAAATGCGTCAAAGACACACATACAGCAGGTTCCCGTCAATAAAGGCCACCACTCTGTCGAAGCCTTCTCTACATCGTTTGTCTCGATTCGGTACGTCCAGTGGATGCTGCGAGGACAGATGCCAGTTGCTGCGCAGTACTGAGCAGCTGCTGTCGTGCCCTTACAGCCACATAACTGTCCTGTTCTTCTGATGTCACGTGTGGTCGGCCGTGTTCTGGTCTTCGGGATACAGTGTCTGAAAATTGTCGTCACATCCGAGAAACATCAGAACGATTTACGTTAAGCCGTCGGACCACATGAGTTTGAGACCGTCCTGCTTCCATTATTCCTATGACCCTCGACGCAGAGCGTCTGGTAGGTATCTTCTTTGTGTCATACTGCACCGTCTGTGATCGTGTACACAGCAGTTGTGGATGTGGGACTACCTAGCAAACATTACTCCGTTTCTAAGGTGCCCTGACATCTTTTTGGTTTTCCGTTGAGCGAAATGCCATCTCCCGCGCACAACACGTTTGTACGGACATCTGTTGACAGATTTTATGAGTATATCGTGAATTAGACTCAGGACAGGGAAATGGCGGTGTGTTGCTTTAAAGTCCGATAAAATATTGAAGTCCTGTATCTGTGCGTCTGAGTGACTCCTACGTAGAGTTCAGAGGGGCCTACGATGCTTACGGAGCCTAAATCTCGTAGACGACGGACAAACACTGCATCTTGTAGACTCTGCGTTAACTGGAGACTGTGCACGATCCGGTGCACTGAAGAGGGCTGTCCGTCGTAGCTCAGTGCTCTGGTATGTAACGAATCATCGACCAGTCGCTAACCACGCGCTCGAGGCCCATGGGTTGATAGATGCTGTCCCTGGCGGACCACGATATAGTTCGTACTGCCAACACAAACACCTGCTGTGCTACGAGGGTTTGGAGCGTGGCATATCGATTGTGGTGCGGCACTCTGTGGAGCCGTGGGTACCGTCAATTACGAGTAGGATTTGCGTTCTGAGGGTCCACACAAACTTAATTATTTATATAGGCTTTTCATCTACAGGTTTTGATGAGTTTCCGAATATCACAACAAGAAGCGACATAAATGGTCCTGCCTTTTGATTGCATTTGTGTAGACGTATAAATTTTTTACACCGCCAAGAAACCAAAGACCTTAGTATTTGACATAAATTTCGACTTGATACTCCTGCCTGTACCTGAGAAAAAGCGGTCTTAACAGATAAAAGGCAGACAGATAACAAAGTGATCCTTTAAGACCTCTGTTTTTACCGACTGAGGTACATGCCCCTAAAAGTATGGTCAGAAGTGCTACAAATACACACTGTAAATGAAGAGCAGTACAAAACATACAGTCTGAGATCCCGCGATAATAATGATACTCGAGAGTTGGCAGTCCGCCACTCTGCTGTGGCTAAACAGAAACAGTGCCTCTGAGCGGCATCGAAATAACTCGATCGATATGCAGATCACCCATCCGTCCTCTGACTGAGACGTATTTAATGAACTGCGCGCAATGGAAACGGAAAAACAAAGGGTTGTCCCTGAAAAGTGAATCGTATAAGTGGTTCTTGTTCGTGTTGATAGTGCTAACTGGGTTCACGGGGTTTCTCTATAAGTATTGAATTGGAAGAGCGGTAGCTTAGACCGTTGTTTATTACAAAATATTGCACAGGAGTAACAGCAAATGACAAATAAAAGTAATAGTCGACTCTCTCACACACTGGAGATGGGCAGAAATTGTAGCATGAAATACATATCAAATGTTTTTCTTTATTCCAGTCTTTGATCACAATATAAATTCCTTTGACGATGACCGGTTTCAGTCGGTAATGACCATCTTCAGAACTACACTGTTCTACATCATGTCCTAATTTGATAAGGAGGTGCTGTAGAACAGTGTAGATCTGAAGATGGTCATTACTGACTGAAACCGGTTATCGTCAAAGGAATTAATTTTGTGATCAAAGACTGGAATAAAAAAAAGCATTTGACAGTATTGGATCACTATTCATACATACATACATACATATACATCATTAAACAGCTGACAGAAACTCAATGGCAAAGTCTGCGGGGAAGGGAAGAAAACAGTCTAGTAACTAACTCACGAGATTACTCAGATAAGTTAAGTACATGATTTTGCATCTCACATTCTGAGTACGTCGTTCTGGAAGGATTGGAAAAATAGATGCAGAATCGAAATAACTGAATCATAGTTAAGCCACCGACTGGCAGAGCGTGAGTGAAACTAAATCCTTCATGCGTTAACTGAAATCGCGCCTACTCCTGCCTCATCACTAACATATCGCCTCGCTTTGCTGCCAGAACTTACGAAATTTAGGAGGCTAAGGGGCGAACTGCGACTTGAGAAACTGCAGAATGCAGTTGTTTGTTACAGGGAAATTGTAATCTCTGCATCCATAATGAAAGATTCATCTGCATATCAAAACCTGCATTGTACTGTCACTGAAAGGATAAAAAAATCTCTCTAGCTGTTGATTAAGTAGCTGGTACTCTTGAGAGGAATGAAAGTGGCGGGCTGGCTCTAGCCTGACACGTTTCATGTTAAATGTTCTAGAAAATCTTGTGCAGTCGTTTCGAGGCTGAATTTTAATGACGTATGCTAAAAAAAAACACTTCTTCCTTTCTGCTCTGCATGCGAAAACATTTCACAGGCCAACCTACATAGGGAAAACTCATCATCATAATACATTAAGAAAAATCAGAGCTTGTACATAGAGATATGTGTGCTCAATTTTCACGAGCCCTGTGAGAGAGTGGAACGGTAGAGAAATAGTCTGAACGTGGTTCTAAGAACCCTCTGTGCGTAACTTAAATGTGAACCGCAGAGTCCTTATGTAGATGTAGCTGTTCCAAATAGTTGTGTAGATGCGACAAATTGAGAACGAGGGGAAGGAGATATAAATCACGTCTTGTGTGGACTTAAAATTTCAACAGAAACAACTTTCCTGATGATTCAGTTAATTACCAGAGACGTATAGTTTTACGGAGTAATGCATTAACATGTAATATTCTTGTAATTAACCTATCGAGGAATATATTCTGTGTTATATGCGTCATAAAGCAACAAAACCGCGTGATACGACAGCAGTCTGCAAGAAAATAATGTACGATGTGGCGTAATAAAATTTTCAAAAGACGATGAATACCTTTAACAAGTAATAATAGTCACAGTAGTAAACTGTATACTTATGACAGCATGTGACGTACTTCAAATGCTAAATAAAAATATTTGTAGGTGTAACAAGTGACAACAATCAGACAGGTTGCAGCAGAAAGAAAGGAATATTTTCCAATCAGAGTATGCGAAAATTCGTTTATTAATAACTGCTGAATAAATACGATCAATGTGTGGAGGGAAACAGCACCAAGCCTCGACACGTCATGCCGGTATGGAAGAGGCAACTGCGCATTGTATCTTAAAATACGTTGACGCTGATGAATGCATCGTGTCCCAGACGTTTATTTTTAACCAAGGAAATTCTCAATGCCTACAGGAAAGTCCAAGTAGTAAGTAACATCAGGCTGCGGCCTTTCTTGCTAAGGCCGTGTCTCGACATTCTACGTCCAGTCGTTTTGTTTCCAGAGTGCATGCAAGAAAGTCTCATCGCCAGTCTCCATTTGATTCAAAGTATCACCCTTTAGCAAGAGATATTGAAGTTGTCCACGTTCGCTGTTTTGTTTGGTTTTCGGTAAGAGAAGAAAGGTGCCAGAGGCCTTAAAATTTACGAAAATTCAATCTATTAGTAACAGTTTAGTGCAGTGTTGGCTTTTATTATGGTAAAGTGTAAATGGATGAAATGTTTTCCGTTCTTAGGCAGTATGGTCTGAACAACTGAAATAGCAGACACACGTATCCCTTTTGTGGGAAGGCAAGCATCGAAGGAAGGAATGTCGGGTTTAAATTCTAATCTATATGGAGGTCATTATAATAGAGCACAAGCTCACATTGTGTCAAATATATGGAAGGAAATCGGCCTGCCCTTTCAAGGCAACCACCACGGCATTTTCCTGGGCCGATTTAGGGAAATCATGGATAAACCTAAACCTGGACGGTCGGACGCGGGTTTGAACCGTCGACCTCCCCAATGCGAGTCCAGTGTGGGAAAGGGATTAGAGTAGTCGGCACACATGAAATGACATGAGGTTAAGATCAGGAAATATGTATTGCATGGTTGCTCATAGTCGCCACTAATATAACGAGAGAAGTAAAGAATCAATTCATAGCGATAGTGGTAGGTCACGTACTGAAAATCAGCTTGATACTGTTGGCTGATGACCATAGCAGTAGTCATCAAAAATGGAATGTAAAGCGTACTTGCCGGTGGCTTTAGTGTGTTATAAAGAAAAAGAAAAGAAAAGTAGCGGTAGATGTATTTAGAATAGATGGACAGGTATTAGCAGCTCAAAATATTACCCTTGGACCCACGAAACATTTATTAAAGCTTCGTTCGGAGAACAGCTACGTATGAACGTAAACGGAGAAGACAAAACTGTATTATTTAAAGGGCTTTTAAATATGGTGTTGCGGGATAATGCTGAACATTCATGGAATGATCGAGTATGGGATCAAGACTTTCTATAACGAATGAACGAGAGAAAATACATAATAAAGAACGTAATGAATCGGAAAGATAGAATAGTTGTGCAAAAACGAGATAAGTAGTGACTGAAAACTGTACTCGAAGGGATGGTATGGGAAGATTGTATGGAAAGGTCTAAATATGAATATGCAAATTTCGATGACGATGGTAGTGTTGGTTGTGGTAGTAATATATTTGTTTGGGCTCGAGAGATTCTTGTCGTTATCGCCCGCGCGAAAATCCGTTGCAATACGACTGTAGTTAAAATAAAAATGTAAAAGTTTCGAAATGAATTAGAACATGCGAATTCCTCATAAGATAAGATCTCAATGTCTCCCTCTCTGTCTCTCTCTCTCTCTCAAAGACACACACACACACACACACACACACACACACACACACAAACACACACATTGTAATCAATGCCTTCAAGGTTCGTACACTATACATCGACAATCAAACGGGGACTGTACAAAAACTGTATTACACTGAAGAAGTAATTCGTTTTTAGTAATGAGACTTTGAGGACTAGAGTTCTCAAATCCCTCAAACAAGGGCGCCATGGGAGTGAAGCACATATACATCACTGACCTGTAAAATTTAAAATGGCATCAGACACTTTAAGTTCTGTGATTAAATGCCTGACTAGAGCGCAGGGACGTGAAACACATAGATTTCTCTGTCCAAACGTCTGGTTTTAGTGATTATTACTTCGTCATACTACCTGTCACTTGCAACGGGCTTATACTTGCTGTAAGACTCGAAACTGAAGTAAAAATTGAAAAGTAGTCCACAGATAAAGTGCACTTGGTAGACGCTTTACTGCTTATGTAGCTCAGTCAGTAGTTATTAAGAAGAAAGCCAGACTTAGAAAGTTATCTTGACGGTCTCATTTCTCATGTGCGTGAGTCAGGCAATCTGTCGACACACGAGATACTCGATTCATAAATAATGTGAGGTCCGGAGGGACAGCAAAATTAAGAAGACGTCCTCGCTAGCATCATATAAGGCTTGATGATAGTATGTCTTCATTAATCATAAGTCTTCTCAAGATCAAAGAAAAAAGTCTGTTCGTGGTGACTGTGTGTAGGAGAACCTGTTTTACAGCCATGAGTGACAGCGTTACATTATCTCCTGAACGCTCACTGTAAGACACTAAGGTCTGCCCAGATTCTAAGACCCAGATCAGGCTGCAGTTGGCTATCCAATCAGTAGTACAGTGGCTGTCTTGGAATTTTCAGCCTCAACAGACATAAGAAGGAGATATGGGGCAGCTTCCTTAGAGCAGCCAGGAAATTATTCTGTTTTGTTTAATCTTCTTCTTCTCCTTCACTTCAAGAAGTAAGCTTATAGCCTATTCCTTCTTCACGAAAGCGAGCTTTTCCTTGGTCCTCCTCCATCTATCTTAAACATAGATCTCTAGTCTGTTAAATTTCTGGCTAGTCTTTCTGCTCGCAGTCTTTCAATATGCTTCTTCTATATTGTTGTCTCATATTCTGTTCTTTCAGTCATGCTAAATATATCCCATTTTTTCTTATTGTGGAGATCTGTATTTGATCTTTCGGAACTCATCGTTTGATTCTCTTTAAAAATTTCATTTCAATTGATCTGCATCCTTCTTTGTATTGTGTCGTATGTCGTTTAAAGCTTGTTTAACTTATTGCAGATGTCAGTACCACATTCATAACCTTATATAACATCCTAGTAGCTGAAAGTGAGATATCTGTGCAACTTATTTTTCATTTAGCATTATCTTGGAACATATTGGTATTTTCATTTATTCTCGGATTTTTACAAGTTACAGAGTTTGGCTGTTAAGTCCAAATGATTTAGAGCAAATTTCGATAATCCTCATTCTTATTTAATATTATTTGGTCACCAGCAATGAGTATAGCATTATAGCGTGTGTTTCTATCGATTAATTTTTCTCCTAAGTCACCTTCTTGTGTCCATTGTCTAACAGCGTCATAAATGTATGTATGTATTAAATAAAGAGGATGATTTACTACACCCTTCTCACATACCTCTGTTAACTGCTTTTGGTCCTCTCTCTGCCTCTATTCATTAAATTTCTTTACTTAAATATAAAATTTTTATCGCCTGTTAGCATTGTGGTATCTTACAGAGATCGCGTTGCCATATCGAAGTTGGCGACACGAATCGGTACCAGGGACATCAGCGAGGCTTCG
Organism: Schistocerca piceifrons; assembly: GCF_021461385.2. NCBI lineage: Eukaryota > Metazoa > Arthropoda > Insecta > Orthoptera > Acrididae > Schistocerca > Schistocerca piceifrons. The sequence continues at coordinate 320,674,983 of NC_060145.1, read as the reverse complement.
CAGTCCATGTAGACCTGTAGGAGCCGCTCCTGAAGACTACGCCTCCCCTCTCAATGTAGCAGCGCCCTCACACAGAGGTAAATATAGTGTCGAGCTGGGAAGAGCTCTGCCCAGTTCGAGACCTTAGCTACAGCAGACAGCACCATTGTATACGACCAAAGGGTAGTTACTCTTCCAGATGTTGCGTTGTTAATGTTGAACACTGTAACCCTCAAGAGTACGTTCCCTTAATTAGTGGATCAAGTGACGTTTGGCTAGTCCATCACAACTGTAAACTAGCCAGTACTCCTCTGGCAAAGAAGTGTGACAAAGTTAAGTAAATCTTTTATTCATTTATGTGATAAAATGAATTAATATTTCATATGTTGTAATTAAAAATGAAGCATCTCCCAGAGCACTCAAAGAAGCCACAAGTGTCGCCACATGAAAGAAGTTTCACGTGGTCGTATTTCCCTTCCCTTCCACAGCACATATCTATTCACCCTATCGTAGGCTTTTTTATGCTCTATAACTGGAATATGAGTCTCCAGAATAACTTCCTCTCTCTTCTGATTTCGCTGGCATACTGTTGTAATATTGTCTTGCATGATTGTCCTTTTCTAAAACCATTTTGTTTTTCCAATAAAAGGGAATTAGCTACTCCTTTCAGTCTGTTATTAATTATTCGTGCATGTAATTTACAGCTAGTAATCATAGTAATCAACAAACGTATTGTTGTGTAATTTTCACAAGCATTTATAATTCTGTTTTTATAGTGATTCTACTTCCGTCACTCTTCAAGAGTCTGGTATCACTTTCCATTTCCATCATTCACGTAACAAATGCAACAGCCTCAGTTCCGACATTAATCCTCCAAACTTGATTGCAGTTGTTGTTAAATGTTTTTTTTTGAGTTTCCCACATCAAGTTAAAAAGGTCCACCAGGATTTCCTTATGATCCCCAGCGAGCGGCTGCGACCTGCTGTATGGAACTGTATACCCATCTTTTCACAGATGGTTGCGGGACGTCAACTGTTCAGCACAGAATCTGAAATCAAACACCTTTCAGCCACCTAAGTTTCTAAATTTTTATGTTGTCGGGCTACCAGTTCCGACGGTATATTACACCATCTTCAGATCCCCTGGCCGACGTGCAGGAAGATTTCCACCTTTGTTTCAGCCAAAATAGGGGCCGACATTCAAAGACTGGTGTCCGTAGATATTTGAGACAGTGATCAAAAAATTGTTCAAATGTATGTGACATCTTATGGGACTTAACTGCTAATGTCATCAGTCCTTAAGCTTACACACTACTTAACCTAAATTATCCTAATGATAAAACGTTGGGAATTGACACGGAATTCATCAACCGACCACGGCATAACAGCCCGGATAGTTATAATGGACATGATATTTCCGGCCGTGAAAGTCTACATTTTAGTATCAGACGCCTCTACGGGGAGGAGATGTCAAGAGAAGTGCGACGCCTGGAAGGACTCCAGAAGAAGAGAGTGCAGCTTTTGTGTTCCCTCACATTCCTGTCTCGTTGCAGAGCCGTCGGCGTTATACCGAAGTTTCTGAAGATAAAGCGACTGTTCTATTCGGGAAAGGCACAACGCATTTTCAAACGGACTGAGGCCTTACTACGAGAGCGCATTCAGCAGACCCGACGGGACTTGGAAAGCACAAACTGTAAGTTAATGTCTCTCCATATTCCGATCAGTAATAAACTGTGCAGCGGTGACTGGGATAAAATTGATAGACTACTGCATGATACCATGGGGAAGCGTATGTTGACAACGTCTACTAGACAGAAGAAGAAGTTTGATAATTTGCTACCTAATCAGACTGTTAGGCATTTAGTCGTTTCCCGGACCGTTATCAATTTGTCCAAACGTTCGTTATCTGACGATGAGACATCTGTGCTTGCCATGGGAGTAAATTTTGCTGTTAGTCCGCGTTTTGTGCCCACGGAAGAAATTATAGCCAGTGTAGAAGCAGGAATTCGCAGTGTGGATTCTGTAACAGCTGAAGAAATCCGTATAGAAACAGTGAGAATATTAGCCAATGCAAAACCGCCGAAGAGTAATATAACTGTGGGTGAGAGAAGAGCTTTAAAACTCTTGAATGACGACGACAGTATTTTGATTCTCCCAGCTGACAAAGGAAGCGCAACAGTGGTTATGGATGTGGCCGACTATCACAGTAAAATTACTGAGCTACTGGATCCGCAAGCATATAGGAAGCTGAATAAGGACCCCTCTAACAACGTTCTCAGAACTGTGTCGCGGTTAATAAAAAAGTCCTCCATTGAAGAGAGTGTACAGAAAGGTCTCTGCAATTCGGTTGCGCTACCACCGAGGCTTTATGGATTGTCCAAAATTCATAAAGAAAATGTGCCGTTAAGACCGATACTAAGTGCCATTGGTTCGCCCACCTATTCGTTAGCTAAGTTTTTGACTACGCTGTTAAAACCACATGTGGGCCGTTCGGGTTCTTATATAAAGAATTCGACACATTTCATCAGCAGATTGAATGGCATAGTGGTCCAGCCGGAGGACGTATTGGTCAGTTTCGATGTGGTATCGCTGTTTACCATGGTTCCACTTACTGATTTATTGGAACAGCTGGATCGAATTTTTCCTGCCGATATCTCAGAACTGTTTAAGTGTTGTTTGACGACCACATACTTCAAGTGGAATGAACAGTTTTATGAGCAAACGGATGGCGTGGCTATGGGAAGCCCCCTAAGTCCCGTAATTGCAAACTTCTTTATGGAGAAATTCGAAGAACAGGCCTTAGGTACTGCCAGCAAAATCCAAATGTATGGTTCCGATACGTGGATGACACGTTTGTGCTGTGGAGACATGGTAGGGAGGAACTAAGCCGGCTCCACGCAAATCTGAACAGTATAAACTCGAGAATTCAGTTTACAATGGAGGAGGAGGTAGACGGCAAATTACATTTCCTCGATGTGCTTGTTTTTAGAAACGAAAATGGTAGTTTGGGCCACTCAATATACCGCAAACCCACGCACACGGACCGTTATTTGCACCGGGATTCGAACCACCACTCACAACAGAAGCGGGGTGTTATCAAGACGTTAGCGGACAGAGCTAGAAGTATTTGTGAACCTGAGTTGCTCGACGCTGAGATGGAACATCTCCACAATGCACTAATGATGAACGGATATTCGTCCGCCGAAATAAAACGTGGGTTGAGGCAGCCACGCAGAAATCATACTGACGTACATTCTGCTGCAAAATCTAAGGTTTTCCTGCCGTTTGTTAAAAATGTAACGGAAAGAATAGGGAGGATCTTGACGAAGCGGAATATTACCGTAATTTACAAGCCCACCAGGAAGATACAGCAATACCTTAAGCCTGCCAAGGACGCTCGCAAACCATTGGGAAAAGCTGGAGTGTATAGGATCCCATGCAGCTGTGGAGATGTTTATGTGGGTACCACTAAAAGAACTGTTTCTAAACGTTTGGAAGAGCACAAGGGAAATTGTAGAAGAGGAGAAACGGAACGATCAGCTGTTGCGGAGGATGCTTTCCAGCCAGGGAACCACAATATTCGTTTCGAGGAGACGCAAGTACTAGCGGCCACAAGCGGATATTACGAAAGGCTCTACAGGGAGGCAATCGAAATCGCTAAACACCCAAATAATTTCAGCCGAAAGGGGGAGGGCGTGAAATTAAACGGTATATGGATGCCGGTGTTAAAGAAGATGTGTACCACGCGTCCACTACTGGGTGATGGCAACGGCGATCGACGGCGACGGACAGCGGCCAATTGCACTGACGTTTTCAAAACACGTGACGTCACGCCGCGGTGCGGGAGCGCGCGGACGAGGAATTTAGCGGCAGCCAGTAGCGAGCCAGTGGGTGTGTTGGACCTTCCATCGAGCTACGGACCCCCTTGAAGATGTCTCCCGCAGTCGGAGACGAAACGTTGGGAATTGACACAGGATTCATCAACCGACCACGGCATAACAGCCCGGATAATTATAATGGACCCCTAATGACAAACACGCACATCCATGCCCGAGGGAGGACTCTAACCTCCGCCGGGACCAGCTGCACAGTCCATGACTGCAGCGCCTTAGACCGCTCCGCTAATCCCGTGTCGGCGACAGTGATCACCTCACAAACTAGAGAGAGGGGGGCGGGGCTTATACAAACTAGAGAGATTACTGTCCTTCTCCATATCGGTCGGGGTGCCTCAAGATGGCGAAATATATGGCCGAATCTGGTAGCCCACTAAAACGACAAGTTAGAAATTAAAAAGGCTGAAACTTGTTAGACATTCTGGTGTAAGGAATGTTGCAGCAACTTAGTACCATGTTGCGCGCTGCAGTCGATGCTGAGTCCAGCTACCAGATGCACCGATGAGCCAACCAAAGCACGAAAATCGTTGCCAGCCACAACACTGAACGTCGTCTGGTGCCACTGCCGACATGTGACTTGGTAAGGACAGAACGCAAGCGGAGCGACGCTGATGGGGAATCATTCTAGCGGGAAATGGAGAAATCAACTGACGCAAGCCACTTAGACAAGGGGTGCTTGGAAATGAGCATCTCAGAAAATACCAAGCTGGTCTACTTTTCACGTGCTACTTTCATGACCATCTAGTGGGCTGTACAAAAATTTGGAAAAACCATGAGAAATGCAAATGCTAGCCAAGCCTGAAGGTTGCGCGGTTGTGTTTGACCACGAACGGCGCCTGTGCAAATTCCTGAATACGTTGCACGTTTCAGTCGTGGTCACAACAGTCTTCTGTGTGGCTGTGAGTGCCTAATGTCGAAATTAAGTGAATTCTAACGTGGGTGCATTGCTGGTCCTCGTAGGTGCTTCCGTAACGAAGATGTGTTCACTATTTGAAGACTCACAGCATAGAAGACTTATACAAAGTATAGGAAAAACTGGAAAGCGTCATCTGATAAGTCACAATTTGGCTGCAAATGTGTGTTGAGTGATGGTCAAGGACGCTCATTGAAGAACACTGTGACGAATAATAAGGGAAAAACAGCTGCAGAAGCCACTGCAGAACTGAATGGCGCTCCCACGACTTCTATCAGAACCAAAACAACACGAATCGAGCTGAAAGAGCAGCAAACTAGAAAGCGAAGTGAACTGGATAGCGAGATGGAAATTCTAAACATTCATGAATGATGTAAGTTCCCACAACAGGAAAATGCGGTGCCGAAGTCATACAACCTGTACTATGGAGCTATGGAAAATGCCATTTGGTCGAATGAGTCTTGTTACACACTGTTTACAAATTCTGGCCGAGTTTATGTTCGAAGAGTGAAACAAGACGGGGGTGTTGTAGTGATTTGGCAGCCATATCATGGCATTCCATTGACTCCATTGGTACTCTGCAACGTCACGTTAGCGTCGAAGATTATGTGACCATTTTGATAGGCCAGATCCATCCATGGTACAATGTTTATTCCCCATCGGTGATGCTGTGTTTCAAAACGAAGGTCCTGTTCACACAATTCGTATTGTCCAAAACTGGTTTTCAGAGCACAAGGATGAATTGTCGCATCTCCCTTGGGCACCATTGGCACCATATCACAATACTATTAGGCCTTTATCATCCGGTTTTGAGTGTGCGTGATAGCCATCCACATGCATCGTAGTTAACTGAACTTTTCACTATTTTGCCGGAAAGATGGTAGAATATGGCCTAGAAAACCATACATGAACTGTATTTATGCATTCCGAGTCGACTAGAAGCAGTTACGAATGTCAACGGTTGTCCTGCACTGTATTAATCATGGTAATTAGTTTTGTTTTTAGCGTCTCATATTTTTGTTCATCGCTATACATGAAGGGGTTAAACGACGATGGAACCAGGAGTAGGACAAACTGCTGGACGTGATTCATCAGTTTCTCCTGCCGTATTTGTTGATCACAATATACTGCCGGTTCATCAGTGGTCAACAGGCATAATATTTCGGCGATGAGATATGCCGCTATCGTCAGGTGCGCTGACGAAATATTGCACCCGAAGGACACCAAGAACTGGCAATGTACCCGTCGACTGTCTGAGCAAGGTGTCGGACGTTCACAACTCATAGCACAAGGTGGAGATCGGAAGCTTGTCCACACTGTACAGCTGGATAGAGGGCCTTCTGTGTCATATCTGACGACACAGTACGAGTAAATTCCTGGTGAAGGCACAACTGTTCCGAAGCACGCTCATTGTGGAACATGGAAAGCCGCTGCAGACGTCCCATACATGTTCACGTACTGGCCCAACGATACCGTTAGTTAATGTTGCACTGGTCAATGTAACACTGGGACTGGATTGCGGAACAATGGAAACGGATTGGCAGATCGGGTGAACCGCAGTTCTTGTTTCAAAACATAGATGCTCCTGGCCGGATACATCGTCATCTAGCAAATGGATGCACGAAACTTGCGCTCAGACACGGACGCTGGCCAGTGCTCCACTATTAATAAAGGCGATCATTAATTAATGCAACACATTTCTTTCTGAAAGCAGGTTGGTTTTATTCAGAATTCCAGCACACCATATTATTCTTCACTCTTTTGGATACAAAACTCTATTATTTAACATAATATCCGTTCAATGCGACGGCCTTACGCCACCTTGTTGGGGGGGGGGGGGGGGGGGGGGGGGGGCTGTATGCCCGCGTGGTTCTGCTGGTCGACGTCGGACCCAACGTCTTGCTTCATCAATAATCTCCTGATCATTCTTGTACTGCTTTCCACAGAGTATATTCTCCGTTGAGCAAAACAAATGGGAACCTATTGGGCACACACCTTGGAGCACCGCAACTGGTTGATGAGTATGTCAGCACTACCAACAGAGACGGCCAGTTGAGCAGCGACGTGTTTGGTTGTGATCCGCCCAACACCACGAATGAGAGTGTCCGCACGTTCCAGTACTGCAGGAGTAACAGATGTGTGCGGCATGCTGGCATGCGGGAGATCGGAAAGGTTAGCGCGACCTTATTTTGATATGGATAGGCGTCTCGTCCAGCGACTCATCGTGATTTTAGTACTTGAATAGTGATAGGAAAATCAACAGCTCAATAGGAACCCTACGTCGTTTATTCAACACTTGCTACCAGTTCCGAAAACAAATGGTATCACCTTCAGGTCCCTGCATATGGAAACAAACGTAGCATGACAGAAGAGTACGAAAAACACAGACAACATAAATCATATTTTATGACTAAGAAGGGGTAAGCACATCATAAAATTACATAATAAAAATATACTATCGTTTCGCATACAAAACAAAATTCAGTATCTCACTTATATTACTTAATGACTTATGACTTAATGAACCTGAGTGAAAGCCAGGTGTGCAATGAGTTACACCAGGAAAGCAATCGAAGTCACATATCCCTAAGCGGAACATCTACAAATATGGGATATCCAGTAATAGAAAACGGAAGAAACTAATTAGATAATACCAAACGGCTGGAGTGAACAAATGCAACAATCCTAATGAACATACATTCATTGGAAAATGCAAATGCAAACACACCGCAATAAAAACATATACTCTAATGACCTTAAAAAGGTAAACGGTATAAGTCATAGTCTAAAACCTGGTGTACGACTAGACACTTACTCCATACACACAGGCTCAAGTCGACACTATCTGGCGTCGAAACTTAATGCATGTGTTAAATAGACTACGTTGGATTCCAGTGCAGATGTTGGTTTTGTTATCTTATTCACGTGGTTCACGGCCGGCTGCTGTTCTGCTTTCCTTGATGGATTACCGGAGATATCGTTCTTTTGTTCACTGCCAGGTGTCCGTAGACATTCTGCAAGAGCATACCAATATCTGCGATGCTATGTTTTCCCACGAAAAGAAACTCAATGACAGCTCTCTGCTTGGAACGCACCTCCGCTACAGACGCCATTTTGAAGACTACGTATAGCGCCGCCACCTGTCGGAACTTCATGAAACTATAGGGGCTGAATATTCCACTATGTCCCACAACAAATTCCGCATTTTGCCAACCGAAATAGGTCAAGAAAAAAATGTATTGCATGACTTATTGAACGCCTCACGTATTTTATGGGAGACATGGAGCTACATGGCGAGGGAAGATGAACCAGTGTTGATGCGGATGTGGAGGATGGCCTAGTCGCCGATGAGACATTAAATGATTGTCTTACTTTTGTCTTCTACCGAGAATATTTATTCATGAAGCATACAAATACACACCCACACTCACCTACATTGGCCTCACCATTGACCGTCACCTCACCTGGATCCCTTATCTACGCTCCATCCAATCCAAAGCCAACAACTGCCTCTGACTCCTGAAATTCGCTCTGGCCAGACATTGGTGGTTGAATCCCTCTACCATCCTCCACACCTACAAATCCTTAATCCGTCCCATCGTCTGTTATGACAGGCCCGCCTGAATATCCGCCACCCCCCCCCCCCCCCAAATTCTACAAGTCCCTCCAGAACCTCGAGCGCCATGCACTCCGCTTCGCCTTCTGTATACACTTCCCGTCTCCCACGCAGATCCTATATGACCTGATTCCTTACCCCCATCTGCTCCTCTTCCTCAAACATATCTGCACACTCTACACCTCCCGCTACCTTGATCCCCCTCGTTCCCTGGTTGCTCCTCTCCTCTCCAACTCCCACCCACTGCCGTGCCTTCACTGTTGTGTCCCCCCTACCTCCACCTCTACACCCTTCATCTCCTTTCTCAAGGTGGCTTCTGTCGACTCCCCCTCCCAGATGATGCCCTCTCTCCCTCCATTTATCCCTCCTCTCAACTGTGATCCTCACCTCCCCTTCCCTTTCTCTGTCGTTTTCCTGGGCTCCCTCTCCCCCCATTTCATCATGTTTTTTCTCCACCTACCCTCTCTCTGCCTCCCTTCTCTCCACCGAATAATTTTGCATTTCCCTCCTCTGCCTTTCCCCATTCCCTCTCGCATCTGCCCTGCCCCCCTTATGAGTCATATCCCTCCATCGGTCCCCCCCCCCCCTGGTTTTCCCTCTCCTCCCCCCTTTTTTTCTCCCTCCTATGACCAGCCCCCCCCCCTCCCCCATTCTGCCATTGGCTGTGGTGTGTCATCTTCGTGCCAACTATTTAGTGCAGTGTTTCAAGTGAGTGTTAAGTGTTGTGCGTCTTTTTCGAAGTGTAGCGAACGGAAATCATACTGTCGCTGGGTGTGATTTTTATATCTCTTGCGAACAGAACCCAGACTGTCGCCGTGTTTTTTTAATTGTCTGTCTACTATGTTACCTGTCTGCTTCCTGTGTATTATATTAGCATCGCCAACCCTTTGTTTTATTTATTAACTTGCCACAATTTCCGCCGTTTTACAATTTAAGTCATCGTTTTATCACCTGATTTTATTGTTTCTTATCTTCTTCTTCTGTTTTAAAAATTCTGTAGGCTGAAGAGCAGCGTACTAAGCTGCTGCCGGCCCTCCCCTTCAGGGGGGGGGGGGGGGGGGGGAAATCGAAATTCAATAAAGGAAAAAAAAGTACACACACTTCGTTTTTACGCTATCTTCCATTATGTTTTCCCTTTTTTGTATCTGTTTCGCCATATTTCTTCCTTTATGTTGTTTTAAATGTCTTCCTGTTATGCACTGTCTGTCGCCTGAAGAGCGGCAGCTCGTGGTCTAGTGGCTAGCGTTGCTGCCTCTGGATAACAGGGTCCCAGGTTCGATTCCCAGCCGGGTTGGGGATTATGTCTGCTCGGGGACTGGTTGTTCGTGTTATCATCGTCATCATCATCATCATCATTTGTGACGGAGGCTAGACTGGACTGTGTAAAAATTAGGAATCTGAACGGGCGCTGATGACCGCACACTTGAGCGCCCCGCAAAACAAACATCATCAAACAAAGAGATATGTAATAGTATGGACAGTTACAACCAGGAAGCTTTACTTGAATCGTTGTACTTGCCGTTATGGCTAGACTGGAAGGCACCAGTTGGGAGAGACGAGATGAGTGCTGTGCCGACGTTAAATAGCTCTGACGGCGTGGTGACGGCCGACAGCTGGCGCTACATGCTCTTGCCGACGCCTTGGCTTGGAGCTCTGCCCGTGATATTGCCTGATGTGACTAATGAGAGCTCTGGCGTTAATTATGTCAGCACCGAACGTCACGTCGTATCTGGCCGGTTCCGGGAATTGAGAAAGTCTTTCGCTGGCTCGTTTTTTTCTTCGCGTCTTTCTGCACTGCCCACGTCGTGTGGCAACTGCTCGGCAGCCAGTGTCGCACTTGAAACTGGTCCCACTCGTCCTCACCTGTCTCAATATCACCTGGAATTCTGTAGACGCTGTCATTTACTTCAGTCTTCGTGAAAAATTTGGCTTCCGTGTGCGGCCACAGCCTCTTAATATTTTAGGAAGGAAAGCATGTGACGCTCTATTGTCTGACTCGTATACTACAAGGTGTGTAGTTCCCACCGTTTTGTAATTGAAATCCAGGTGGATGTGGTTAGCCAACAATAGATAACAATAATGTTCCCCTTTGCTTTTGGTAGAAGCCGATGTGCAATGGATTGTACACAGGGTGTTCGGAAATTCCAGCTACTTCTACAAACTTCTAGGACTCATTCTGTACATGCTGACGACCACCCGGACGATGGAGCATAAAACGTTATTCATCTGCAGTGGACATCCAGTAGTGGTACTGGTGTGCAAGTTCCAGCATTCGTCACCGATGAATAGCAGTCAGCATGGTGCATGAACCAGGCACCTGCTGCGGAGGTCAATACGAAGCATCGTTCGGTGAATGGTCGTTGAGGAGACACTGTTGGCAGTTCCTTGGTTTCTCTGGGCCGTCAGCTGTTCAGCAGTTGCACGTCTACTCGCCAATACGCATCTGTGCAGCCGTCGTCCATCTCTGCCATCCGTGGACTGTGGTGCACAGCTTCCTGGGCGCTGATTTTGGACAGTTCACAGACTTAGCCGTTTCGGAAATGGTTCCACCATTGGCCCAGAAGCCAATTATCATGCACTTTTGCACGCCAGATATATCACTCCGATTCCTCATTACATCAACGACTGCGTGGTTTTCTGTACCTTTTCCAGACATTTTATATGTTCTCCACTGTTAATGCTGCCATCTGCCATCTTTGAGCGGCCATTGCACGTTGACGTCGAACGTAACCGGTGATCTCGTTAATGTGAATGGACTCTCTACATTTACCCAAAAAATTTGCCCTGACATCGAAGACAGAATTTATGAAAAAATCAAAAGAAACAATTCAGGTGCTCTCGCGGTTAACGTAACTTCTAATATTTTGATCTATTTGCGTAACAATGACAGCTTCCTGAGTGCCACAGCTCATAGACTGGATTCCGACAGTGACACGGAGTTCTTTCTATGAATTCTTTTGTAGAATCACACGCTGGAGAAAATACATCAGGCAAGCTCATTACCATCACATATTGATGGGATAGTCAACAAAGCAAAATATATTTGCTCATTCATGACAGTGGAGCTAACATGGCGAAAGGTGTTGAAGTGGCTGAGTGTGATTCTGCTAGATGTTTTATCCATACGCTTCAAAGGATGTAACCGAGTCATTGAAGGCCCAGCTTCAAACAGCAGGTATGTATGCTGCTCGTAGGTGTCACAAAACGCACTAAAATCAATCGAGCTTAGCTCATGAAGAACTGTTAGAGATTCAAAAGAAGTTAGGTTTACAGGAGGGTCTGTTGGTGCAAATTATCAGCACGAGATGAAAATCCACAGTCTATGTGAGTCTATGTGGTAGAATGCTAACTGGAACAAAACCGGGATATGCGGCGGATCACGATGGACTATAGAGATCAGTGCGTGACGTAAATTTCAACTTGATATGTCTACACGGACCTGAGAAAGAGGAGAACACAAACTAACGAAACTTTTGTGTGTGATGTAATTACAGATTTATAGTTCCTTTTGGTTTCCATGAGTGAGACAGCGAGTATTAAAAGATGTGATATAAATAGCCGTATCTTTTGAATGGATGAACTTAGAAGCAAAGGGCCTGTAGGCTTTAGTATTTCGACTTGGTACGTCTGCCCGTTCCTGAGAAAGAGAAGTGTTATCAGAGGTATAAACAGACCAAGAACCAGATAAGTAGTGACAAATATTTTTTCTTGTGTTTCAATTACAATTTACAGTTTTTGATGTTTTTCTGTGTTATACTGTTAAACCTTATTTTTTGCCCAATTTCATGATTCTAAGCCAACTGGAACAAAGCTTATAGGTTTCGACGAGTGAGAAGTTAGTTTGCCTGGCCATCTTTCGCAACAAGCACTTAAATATTTTTTTTGTGAATAAAACAGCTTTTCCTTTCTGTACTGTAATTTACTTCTCCCAGACGAGTTTCGTATTTTTTATGGAAATGCCCGTAACGGCGAGAATAATGTGCTCTGTGCCACAATTGTAAGAAAAAGTTTTGAATATAAAACAGGCGAAATGCGTTTGGGAGAAGTAAATTACAGTGTAGCAAGAAAAGGCGGTTTTATTTAAAAAACAAATATTTTGATGAGTGAGTTTGTAAATATTAACATATGTGACATATATAGACGTATCCTTTGGCTGCACTGACTGGCGAGGTTTGTCCGCAGCTCGTGGTCGTGCGGTAGCGTTCTCGCTTCCCGCGCCCGGGTTCCCGGGTTCGATTCCCGGCGGGGTCAGGCATTTTCTCTGCCTCGTGATGACTGGGTGTTGTGTGATGTCCTTAGGTTAGTTAGGTTTAAGTAGTTCTAAGTTCTAGGGGACTGATGACCATAGATGTTAAGTCCCATAGTGCTCAGAGCCATTTCAACCATTTTTTGAACTTGAGGTTTAATGTTTTTCACCGCCGAGGACCACAGGCCTCAGTGTGTGACATAAATTTCAACGTTCTACGTACCTGTTCCTGAGAAAAAGGCTTGTTAACAGTCAGACAGACAGGCAGATAGACGGACAAAAAGTGATCCTGTCAAGATTCCATTTTTATCGACTGACTTACGGAACCCTAGAAATAAGTTGTTGTCTGTCCTGCATGTCCAAAGTAATACCCGTGTTACGGTATTAAATAAGTATAGAGATAAAGACGAGACAGGACAAAAATCTACTAACTTACCACCCATGAGAGCCTTATTGAAAGCTGAATTAGAAAGCCGTTTCAACTCATTAAATAAAGATCGAAATTACTTGACTGCTAGCTTTCCAAATCAAAGATTCAAGAAAGACTTTTTTCAGGCAGCTGAAGTGGAAAGAGATCGACAGAAGAGACCATACTGGAGATTTGCAATTAATCTTGCACTAGTAGTAGTTCATCTCCAATGCCTATTAAGAAAGGTAGAGGAGACAAAAGTAAATTAACAGCGACTCGTAAATCTCGTGGCACGTTGTGGTATTGCATTAGCGAGCTGGCAAATGACAAAATAATAGTATGGCGTTTAAAAAACAAGAGCGAGCAAGCGAGACTGCCTGTTATTTGAAGACAATGCGAACCAATCACAATCGCGCCCCTTATATTTTGTCGTCAGATAGTTCGACACAGCACCTGAATTTGATCAAGTTTGTCACAACTGATCTTTTAGCACTCAACAGCAGTACAGAAAAAGACTTTTACCTGAAGCGGGCCTTGTTTACGAAGACAAGCGAAAACATTTACACCGCTTAATGCAGAAACGTTAATGTTCACTCACCATAATTTGGCTCTAGTTTAGTACGAGTACTAATTACGAGATCTGTTCGGATATAAAAGTCCTATTGAGCGCGAAATGGGAACCGTTATGAATATTCGATGAAGTTTTGGACAGATGCGTTAGACAGTGTGTCTAGTATGCCTGTCGATCGCGCCATTTCACTCTTTTCGGTTCTGAGCGCTCAGTGAGCACGTAAAGATGCCTAGAAACAATGTGTCCCGCCAAGTACGAGACCTGGTGAGAGAGATCGCCTGATGTAATGCATCCCACAGGACACAGCTGTCATGATTTCTTTCTTCATAACAATGCTCGGCCGCACTCTGTAGGGGCAGTGAAGATGCTCCTTCAGCGTTTTCGATGGAAAGTGTTCGACCACCCACAATACAACCCGTAATTGACTCCCCATGGGTATCATCTCTGCTCACATGAGCCGCTGGCTATGAAGACGAAATTTTGACACAGATAACGAGCTACTGACCAGCGTAGAGAACTGACGAAAAGCACAAGTGACTGCCTTTTATTACGAGGGTATTGGAAAGTTGGTACAACGCTAAGACAAATATGTAACTCGGAGTGGCGACTACGATGAGAGGTAGCTGGAAGATGTAGTTAACTGTTGCAAATAAAATATTTCTGATTGTCACAGTGGCTTTCTTCGGATCGGACGGTACTTTTCGAATAGCCATCGTACTTTTTTTGTTAACATTAATAATACAGTGGGTTTTGATTTCGAGGTATCGTGATTTTATTTCACGGTTAAATAAAGTCGATTTTATGAAATTTCCGAAATTTATTGGAACTCTGCTATCTGTCGGAAATTGGCAATCTGTCGGCCATCTGGCCATATGTAAAATATAACCGGATACGCCAGATACTGGAGAGTTGCCACATATCTGCTTCATCAGTAATAATGTTAAATATGTCCCACCACCCTTTCTAATGTTTTGCCCTGTGTATTTTATTAGGAGGTATCTGATGAGCCAGGCGACCAATATGTTCGTAGGCAGTTAATATAATGGTTACATAAGAACCGCAAATTTCACAAAATGGTTCAAATGGCTCTGAGCACTATGAGACTCAACTGCTGAGGTCATTAGTCCCCTAGAACTTAGAACTAGTTAAACCTAACTAACCTAAGGACATCACAAACATCCATGCCCGAGGCAGGATTCGAACCTGCGACCGTAGCGGTCTTGCGGTTCCAGACTGCAGCGCCTTTAACCGCACGGCCACTTCGGCCGGCGCAAATTTCACAATTTTGAAACTTAACAGTCATCGGGAGATAAAGTCGACAGGATAAATCACTGGAACACGTTATTACTACATTGACAGATATGTCGAGTGCATTGCATTCTAAAAACTAATAACTAATTCCAACGATGGTTTCTCCTAGTAAGGGTGAGATTATCAACTTTTCTTTCTCATCGCTAGCTGTCTGAATATTATCTATGCTTTAGCAACTACTCGCGGTAACCAGTATAAAAAACGTTTTAATTTGTATTTTGAGATGAATTCGTATCTGTCTGCTATGGGCGGCCGGCGTGGCCGTGCGGTTCTTAGCGTTTCAGTTAGGAACCGCGTGACCGCTACGGTCGCAGGTTCGAATCCTGCCACGGGCATGGATGTGTGTGATGTCCTTAGGTTAGTTAGGTTTAAGTAGTTCTAAGTTCTAGGGGACTGATGACTTCAGAAGTTAAGTCCCATAGTGCTCAGAGCCATTTGAACCATTTGTCTGCTATGAGTCGCTTCAGAAGACCGTAAGTTAAGACTCTTTAGATGCACCTACAGAAATTAAGACGAGGATACTGGACAACTGTTTATTTATTATTTAAAATTAGTACACTGCCTAGTGTGGTGTTGAGCCACAGAAAAGTCTTACAATCCTACTAATATTTTAACCATGTCCACCCTACGCTTACTACTCACTAGGACAGTTTTTTAAGGAAAAGTTTCGCTTCTTTCAGGCGTTACCCCGCGATCTGCACTCAAGTCTCCCACTATTACTTTGCAAACTACTTGACAAATTATACCGATACACCAGCCGACCTGATGTATGTTCGACCTATTTTACTCAAGTTTTTATTATGTTTTGAATTACATGTTTGTGTTTTATATGATTACAGAAATCATATTTTTCTCTCTTCATGTAACGGCTGATCAAAAGGAGAATGTGTGATTCATTTGAAGCTGCGTAGTGGTCGCAAGCTGTTACGTGCCGATAGTTATCGACCGTTTGAGCAACGACTAGGCTTTGTCCTACGATTTTTTCTGTGAGAATTTTAATTCGTAACTTTATGTTAACACAATCGGTTTGAGCTGAGTGCATTTTTCACCAGAGAGGCTTGTTCATTTTGATGTACAAAGATTATAACACCAATAAATATTTATTGCAGATTGGGAGGTAATGAAATATTTGCTGTAGCTCTGCATAAATTGAATGTTGTGGAGGCGACGGAAATTAATTTTATCCGCTAAACATTTTTCCATTTTTATAACTCGATAAAACCTGGAGAGAGAGAGAGAGGAGTTTACTCAACGTGCTACAACGAGTTAGTTAATCATTTAGGAAAGATAATTCTGAGAAAGAGAAGCTTTATTTCTTATTTTTTAACTGTATGAAAAAGTTACGCGCCGGTCAGCGGCGATTTAATGAATGCAATTGACGACAGAAAGATTAGACGGTTATCACAATCGTCATCCCTGCTCTATGTATCATACTATCTTTTCCCTCTTCAGGCTGCAGAAAGCCGAACATCAGAACCAAGGAATGGAAATTCGTGTTCTCAGTCAATGAAGAATTGTGGTACACGGCAGAGAACATAAAATTCTGATTGAGATTCTTTGCTCTCTGAAGTGTTATGGAATGTTAAACAAACTTGGAAGGGATAAAATCGGATAAGTAAAATGTACGATACAAAGAACCTAAAACACAACCGTGCTTGCGGTAAAACAGAAATGCCTGGTGCAAGTCTTTCGAGTTGACGCCACCTCGGCGACTTGCGTGTCGCTGGAGATGAAATGATAAGGGAAACACAACACCCAGTCCCTCAGAGGAGGAAATCTCCGACCCAGCCGGGAATCGAAACCGGACCGTTAGGTATGACATTCCGTCGCGCTGACCACTCAGTACCATGGGCGGACCGTGCTTTAGGTGCTAGCTCAGGTTAACTCTCGGAAATAATCTCATATATTCATCGAAAAGGGCAAAGCGGAAGTGCTTTGATTCTTCGCAACAGTCGCTACAATGACGGCTTTCAATTACAGCGGCCAGCTAAGTATGTCTTTTTTTCCATCCAACGTCGAGCGATGGCGCTGACGTCCCCATTCTTGTCATTACGTCTGATACTTCTGTCACCGACTCAACTCTCCCAAACGCCGTAATACACATACTGCATAATATTATAATGGCAATTGATATACATTAGAAATATAATTTTCTCATTTAAACAACTCTTCACTGAAAAATGTCTTTAATCAGCGGTTCGAACATTTTGTTGTGTGGAAATATGGAGAAAATACCAACTGAGATCCGTAGACGAAACTGGTATGTCACTATGCAAAGTCTACAAATCACTCTAAACCTTAAAACGTAAAGCATCCATTCCTCCAGTAGACGTATCTAGACCTACATACACACTCCGCAAGACACTGTACATTGTTTGGGGGATGGTTGCCAGTACGACTCTGATAGTCGTTTTCTTTCCTGTTTCACTCGCAGACAGAGCGAGAGGAACACGACTATCTATATGCCCTCGTATGAGCCATAATTTCTCGTTCATAGACTTAGAGGTGCTTACTCTAATGTATGTTGGCGGCAGTAGGACCGTTTTGCAGTCGGCTTCAGAGTCCGGTTCTCTGTTTTTAGTGGTGTTCCACGAAAAGAAAGACGCCTTCCCTCCAGGGCTTCCCATTTAATTTCCCGAAGCACTTCCGTAACATTTGCGTATTGGTAGAACCTACCGGTAACAAATATTGTAGCGTGCCTCTGAATTGCTTCGCCGTCTATCTTCAGTAGCACCTGATGGGGATAGCTAACGCTCGAGCAGTGCTATAGAAAGGATCGCACAGGTGTCTTATACGTCACTTTTACAGATGAATCACACTTTCGTAAAATTCTCCCAATAAATTGAAGTCGACCATTCGCCTTCCCTACGACGATCCATACATGCCCATTCTATTTAATATCGCTTTGAATAGCTACGCCTAGATATTTAACTGACGTGACTGACGTCACTGCTGCTTACACACTACTGATGCTGTATTAAAAAAATATTGGTTTGTTTTTCCTACTCATCCCCACTAACTTAAAATTTTCTACATGTAGGGTTAGTTGCTACACTCCTGGAAATTGAAATAAGAACACCGTGAATTCATTGTCCCAGGAAGGGGAAACTTTATTGACACATTCCTGGGGTCAGATACATCACATGATCACACTGACAGAACCACAGGCACATAGACACAGGCAACAGAGCATGCACAATGTCGGCACTAGTACAGTGTATATCCACCTTTCGCAGCAATGCAGGCTGCTATTCTCCCATGGAGACGATCGTAGAGATGCTGGATGTAGTCCTGTGGAACGGCTTGCCATGCCATTTCCACCTGGCGCCTCAGTTGGACCAGCGTTCGTGCTGGACGTGCTGACCGCGTGAGACGACGCTTCATCCAGTCCCAAACATGCTCAATGGGGGACAGATCCGGAGATCTTGCTGGCCAGGGTAGTTGACTTACACCTTCTAGAGCACGTTGGGTGGCACGGGATACATGCGGACGTGCATTGTCCTGTTGGAACAGCAAGTTCCCTTGCCGGTCTAGGAATGGTAGAACGATGGGTTCGATGACGGTTTGGATGTACCGTGCACTATTCAGTGTCCCCTCGACGATCACCAGTGGTGTACGGCCAGTGTAGGAGATCGCTCCCCACACCATGATGCCGGGTGTTGGCCCTGTGTGCCTCGGTCGTATGCAGTCCTGATTGTGGCGCTCACCTGCACGGCGCCAAACACGCATACGACCATCATTGGCACCAAGGCAGAAGCGACTCTCATCGCTGAAGACGACACGTCTCCATTCGTCCCTCCATTCACGCCTGTCGCGACACCACTGGAGGCGGGCTGCACGATGTTGGGGCGTGAGCGGAAGACGGCCTAACGGTGTGCGGGACCGTAGCACAGCTTCATGGAGACGGTTGCGAATGGTCCTCGCCGATACCCCAGGAGCAACAGTGTCCCTAATTTTCTGGGAAGTGGCGGTGCGGTCCCCTACGGCACTGCGTAGGATCCTACGGTCTTGGCGTGCATCCGTGCGTCGCTGCGGCCCGGTCCCAGGTCGACGGGCACGTGCACCTTCCGCCGACCACTGGCGACAACATCGATGTACTGTGGAGACCTCACGCCCCACGTGTTGAGCAATTCGGCGGTACGTCCACCCGGCCTCCCGCATGCCCACTATACGCCCTCGCTCAAAGTCCGTCAGCTGCACATACGGTTCACGTCCACGCTGTCGCGGCATGCTACCAGTGTTAAAGACTGCGATGGAGTTCCGTATGCCACGGCAAACTGGCTGACACTGACGGCGGCGGTGCACAAATGCTGCGCAGCTAGCGCCATTCGACGGCCAACACCGCGGTTCCTGGTGTGTCCGCTGTGCCGTGCGTGTGATCATTGCTTGTACAGCCCTCTCGCAGTGTCCGGAGCAAGTACGGTGGGTCTGACACACCGGTGTCAATGTGTTCTTTTTTCCATTTCCAGGAGTGTATTTCTACATCTACATGGATACTCTGGAAATAACATTCAAGTGCCTGGCAGAGGGCTTGTAACACCCCACCCGTCACTTAGCTGGTTTTGGCGTGTGTTCACCCCAACTAATTAACTAACAGATCACCAGAGAGTGCAAAACTGCCGCAATATCGGATAACGCAAAAAAGTAGTATGGCCCTGTGACTCCTGACTGACCTGCGGTGGCAGTGTTGACATTAATTTATTCAGAATTGATCACTTTTAATTAAAAAGGAGTGCACATTGATGTTATATTCAGCTATTGAACACCAGATGCAAATGTTGAACATAAAATTAATTAAGAAAGTGACTTGGGATTTCAACTACTTGATTGAAAACAGATGTAGTCGATTAGCACAAATTTATTTTAACTCCCGACCTTCAATCATCACATTACAAGACTCTCCTATCAGGCAGTGGTAATAAATTGCGTTTGTGTGGAGTAAAGCGCGATAACTCAAAAGTAATTCCTATCGACTGACCCAGGCGTAATGCGAAGTGCGAGAAGAATTCTGTAATACACGGCCCATGAAACCCTCGTGGAAACTTTGCCGACGTGATCCAACAAATTAATCAGTGGCCGGAGCGGGCGCAATATCACTGAATACAGCCTGGTGGAGCGCTGTCGTTGTGTGGACATCGGCCGACCTCGTGGTGCTGCAAGGCTGCGCTCGTCTATTCACTCCTATCTTGCTCAGTACATAGCTGAACCAAAACTTTCTATTTCCAAGCTCAGTCGTTCCGTTTGCTAAGTCCTAAACTGCAGAGATGCTCACTCTTTCTCAGGCAAGCTGAGTAAAGGAGGCCACGTCCGCACTCTAGGCAAGCTGGGAACGGAAGACCTCTGCGGAGACTTCTCACAGTCCGCTTTTCACCTCTGTTTCCCTTCCAGCAAAATCACTTACGCCAATTGCGTTAATTATGTGTCGCTTCCCAGCGCCGACCGCTGCCTGCTCTGGGAAGTGAACAAATTCCCACATTTCCCTTCCTCTCAACTTCTATTTTGCTCCTCACAGGCCACCCATCAAGGTTAGTGTCTGCACAAACACCATGTCTTCCGGAATTCTGACTCCCAGGAGTGTACTTCAGTTTCCTTGGTCCTACGTTCCCATCGGAGGCCGGCGTATTTCATTCTGTAGCTCTTCACCTGATTTGCTTCAGACTCTGCAGACTGTGAATTCAGCGTGTAGTTGCTATAGTCACGAACACACATATTTTGACCTCTGTTGACCGCTCCACCGTAGCTTTGCGCGTCTTTCTCGCATGTTTCACAGAAAACGGGATGACAGACATTTATCAACAGGCGTACAAGTTCTGTGTCTGTTTCCCGGTACACCACCATGGAGTCGGGGTCAACCACCCACTCACTGACACTCATCTTAAGGCGCTGGAGACCGTGCACAGTTACCACTTTCTCAGTGCTTGAGCCGCCCAAAGCTGCCTATTGTCGCTTCCCTTAGCCGCTCCCCCGGCGGCCACGGTCAATTCTGAGTACTTCCCTGGGGTAAACTAGCCTCCAGTAAATCGTCGCATTTCCACAAAGTTTTCATGTCGGGTGAATTACTTTAAAACCATCACCCGACATTAATTATTCCAATACGTACATACTATACCCTCTACAAGATGCATTGTGCCTTGTCAGTCATTTTTGTTCAGCCCTACTGTTCGCTCAACGTGAGTTAGGTGATCTTTAATGACTTCATGTAAGGGGCATAGTTCTTGCCATCTTACAGGTTCATTGAATCACCTTTACAATTCTCTACTATTAAAATCTCGTATAGCGCGCGGAAAGAATGAACACCTACATCTTTCCGTACGAGCTCTGATTTCCCTTATTTTATCGTGGTGATCGTTCCTCCCTATGTAGGTCGGTGTCAACAAAATATTTTCGTATTCGGAGGAGGAAGTTGGTGACTGGATTTTCAAGAGAAGATTCCCTCGCAACGAAAAACACCTTTCTTTTAATGATTTCCAGCGCTAATCCTGTATCATTTCTGTGACACTCTCTCCCATATTCGCGATAATACAAAAAGTGCTGCCTTTCTTTGAACTTTTTCGATGTACTCCGTCAGTCGTATCTGGTTAGGATCCCACACCGCTCAGCTGTAATCTAAAAGCGGACGGATAAGCGTAGTGTAGGCAGTCTCCTTAGTAGGTCTGTTACATTTTCTAAGTCTCCTGCCAATAAAACGCAGTCTTTGCTCAGCCTTCCCCACAAAATTTTCTACGTGTTCCTTCCAATTTGAGTTGTTCGTAATAATAATACCTAGGTATTTAGTTGAATTTACAGCTTTTAGATTATACTGATTTATCATGTAACCGAAGTTTAACGAGTTCCTTTTAACACTCATGTGGATGACCTCACACTTTTCGTTATTTAGGGTCAAATGCCACATTTCGCGCCATTCAGATATCTTTACTAAATCGTTTTTCAGTTTGTTTTGATCTTCTCATTACTTTATTAATCGATAAACGACAGCGTCATCTGCAAACAACCGAAGACCGCTGCTCAGATTGTCTCCAAAATCGTTTATATAGATAAGGAACAGCAAAGGGCCTATAACACTACCTTGGGGAAATTAAGAAATCACTTACTCGATGACTTTCAGTCAATTACTACGAACTGGGGCCTCTCTGACAGAAAATCACAAATCGAGTCATATAACTGAGACGATATTCCATAAGCACGCAATGTCACTACGAGCCGCTTGTGTGGTACAGTGTCAAAAGCCTTCTGGAAATCCAGAAATACAGAATCGATCTGAAATCCCTTGTCAATAACACTACTCTAGACCCTGACGGAAACGAACGAACTGTGTCTAGTAATACGTACATATTCGAAAACCTAACTACCGAAGCACTCAGGTGAAACTAAATAATTTGCCCCTGATTAGGAACTTGTAATATGTCATAAAATAGGTTTACTTTTGGACGCAAACGAAAACGCGACAACTGTGGCTATCAGATTTTGAATTTACGCGCAGAAACTCAAGAAACTAAACTATTAAAGCACACAGATCGCACAATAAAATTCATCACACCAACTAGAAATTTCGTCTAAGTCATGTTGCGCCATCTAACAGTCACTCAATTTCGGCACCTCCCGGTACACTATAGGATCTACAAGAAACAACACCAAATTTTTGGCCACCTGTCCACCAGATTATTTATATATACAGAAAATAAGAGCAATCCTGTCACACTTCCCTGGGGCACTCCTGACGATATCCTCGTCCCTCACGAACACTCGCAGTCGTGGCCAACATACTAAATTCAATTAGTTAAGAAGACTTCGAGTCACTCACACATCTGGGAACCTGTTCCGTGTGCTCGTACCATCTTTAACAGTCTGTAGCAGGGTACCGTGTCAAGCGCTTTTCGGAAATCTAGAAATGTGGAATCTGCCTGTTGCTCTTCATCCATAGTTTGCAGTATATCATGTGAGAAAAGAGTAAGTTAAGTTTCACGCGAGCGATGCTTTCTAAAACGGTGCTGATTTGTGGGCATAAGCTTTTCGTTCTCCCATAAATTTATTATATTCGAACTTAGTCATAATATGTCCTGGGATTCTCCAGCAAACGGATGTTAAGGATATTGGTCTGTAATTTTACCCTTCTAGTATACAGGAGTCATCCGCGCTTTTTCCCAGTCGCTTGGGACTTTGCACTGGGTGAGAGATTCGTAATAAATACGAGATTACTAGGAGCCAAAGTCGAAGAGTACTCTTTGTAAAACCGAACTGGGATTCCATCAGGATCTGA
Organism: Schistocerca piceifrons; assembly: GCF_021461385.2. NCBI lineage: Eukaryota > Metazoa > Arthropoda > Insecta > Orthoptera > Acrididae > Schistocerca > Schistocerca piceifrons. The sequence continues at coordinate 320,651,789 of NC_060145.1, read as the reverse complement.
CCACTTATTTGTTTCAAGTCTTTCAATTGTTTCTCTATGCCAGGGACGCTTGTTACAATGTCGCCCATACGAGAATCTGTGCGATGGTCAAACGATGATAAGTGTGTACTATTCTGATACGTGAAGGATTTCTTAAAAGCGGGATTTAAAACTTCGGATTTCATTTTCCTATCTTCATTTGCAACACCAGACTGGTGAAACAGTGGCTGGGTGGAAGCCTCAACCGGCCTAGCGATTTTACATACGCGCAGAATTTTTTGAGGTCCTCGGCCAGATCATTTGCTAAGGTATTGCGGCGATCATTCCACGTTTCGTGCACATATCGTTTCATAATTGCACGGATCTCTACTGATTTTTGCCTGTCTTTATTGGCGCTTTCTCTTTTGAACCAAGAATCCAATAGCTTTCGCTTCGTTAGTATTTTGCAAAATTCGTTGCTATGCCACTGTGAGTCTTTCCGTCCTTAATCTACTTACTAGGTACAAAATTGTCCAGAGGATGATTTAAAATCTGTTTAAACTTTGTCCATAATTCCTCTCTGTCTATATCGTAAATGAACTAAGTTATTCCAGTAAGTTGTCTAAGTGAGATGCTAACAACTGCTTATCTGTTCTTTCCACTGGAAACACTCTCCTGGTGTTCTTGGTTGATTTATTAACTTTCGTTACCGTAGTTGCTATGATGACACCATGATCACTAGTCCACTTGATTTCTCAACACGAATAGTTTGGAAGATTGTTATCCTCATTCACCAAGTAAAATGAAAACTTACACACATCAAGCATGTCCTGTGAAGTTGGTATTAAAAAGACTATACGTTTTCTCCTTATCTACAATCTGTCGTTATTATACCACCACTTATTTCCATCCCTATGCTTCACATCCTTTCCCAAAGCAACATTAACACACTTACACTAATGCAATGCTCTCATATTCCCACCCATCTCATCATATTGTTCCCTCTTTATATTCAGAATACATAGTTTCTTCCCCTTCCAAAACACAGGAATGAACGCCCAAACGTATGGCGCATCACTACCAACAAATTATGCATAACACCAGCACTTACGTATAAAACACCTCCCTCTCACATTATCCAATACATTATTTAAGGCCTCATGAGCACCAGTTCTTTTTACTTATCACTCAGTTTTTCATTCAGCTCAATAAATGCAATTTTTTTTGGGTAAATTTCAATCAACAGTTGCAAATAAATTTTTATTATGTATATCAGTTTCGACAAATTAATTTGTCACCTTCAGAAGCTTAGCTTAGCAGACAGTCAATAGCTTCTTCATACAAGGATAATGCCACGATATGTTCAGAAATTTACATATTTTGTTTCTGCTAAACTAAGCTTCTCAAGATGACAAATTAATTTGTCAGAACCACTAGAGATAATGAAAATTTACTTCCTACTGATGACTAAAATTTACTCTGAAAAAAATAATTTTACAGTTGCTGAAAATTACAGCCATGAATAAAATAATAAATGTCATTTCTTTGCAATATTACAAAACTTCTTTTTAAGACATTCGTTTATTCTTGTATCGAAGACCTAACTTGTCGTCTCCCGCTAAGCTTCGGATAGGCTATATAAGTCTGATGCTGCATTACTGGGCAGCAGAAAGATATGCTGTACTTCTTTGCGTGTTGAGCATATTCTTCTTGATTTGTCAAATACCTGCAGATATACATAACGGCGGTAGCGTCACCTAGTACTTAAAAAGGAGATATACCAAAAGGCGGAGAAATATCGATATAAAACAATATTCTTTGTAAACATTCATGAGACACAGTGCAATATTTTATTTATTTAATCTGATCTGATTAGGGCCATTAGACCTTTCCTAACGTTGGACCAGTTTCACAGATACAATGCCCTTTTTGCATCGTAGTTCCCCAAGAAATAACAATTTTAACATGAGAAATATTATTAAAATAATTTGAATGTCTGTAGCAATATCGTAAGTTATACTGACAACGAACAACAAAGTTAATGCTGGTAGTAATGGTACTACTGTTGCTGCTGCCACTAATAGTGATAGTAGTAATAACAATAGTATTGATAATAATAATGACAATAATGATAGCGGCAGATGTAAAAAGAGTTTAAAGGTGTACAAGGTAAAAGTTTTCTGATATAGAGGGTTCTGGGGAAAGGAAATGTCAGGAGACTGTACCAACTAAGAATACTGGGAAATGAGAAAGATCTGGTTGGAAAGAAGGGTGTACAAGGTTAAAGAGTGCGTACAGCGACAATAGTAATCATTATTGTTGCGTTAGCGGATATATCATTAACTGTCCTCCTAATGTTATTCAGTTCTCTGTTATAATGCAGGAGGTTATCCAAGAGTCCTGCTACTTAGAAAGACTGAGAGAAAGTGTCTGAACCACGTAGTGGGACAGAAAGGATTTTGCTCCGATGGGGAAGAGTGACTCTGCCACGTTGTTCAGCAGGGAGCCTCAAGGTCGAGGAGATATGTGAGTGGCGGTGTATGCTGGTAAGACAGCAGAGAAGACCGAGCTTGTGGAAATCTCTGCACTTGTCTGCACGTTGCCAGCAGGGCTGTTCATATGATTAAAGAGTTGAACATCACAGATATAACAAACTTTCATAACCAGATTGAGGGCAGTCAGCTTTCCTGAGAAAGACCTGACAGGGTAATGTTGTTGTAATTAATTATTGGAAGTCTCTTTCATAGGTGAAAAGGGAATAGATTATTTATATTTTTGTAGAGAATGGAGAGATGCTGATGTTTTCTTCCACTTTGCAATTAGGGGTCCAGTCCAGTTTAGACTTTATTATTATTCGTTGCTGAAGGACGGAAGTTAATATTTGTCCTTTTTAGGATTAAGGGTGGTAGAGATTCTCGGTATTTCTGGTTAATGAGCCTACAATGACCAACTAATACCGCTTGGGTTTCTAATGGGTTGAGCTTCAACCTTATATTCCGCCATCGTTTGGATAATGCACACAGGTCGGTATTGAGATTCTCGTTATCTATCTTCACGTTTATTGCTTTTGCACTTAGATAACACTGGAGGATAGAAATGATGACACATCGCTTATGTACAATGAAAAGTGTGTAGAATCTAATAGCGAACGCTGGGGAACGCCAGAGACTACTTGTCTCTGTCATTCCTTTATGGCGCCAGAAGTGATGCATTGCTGGTGAGACATGAGGTATAAGCGAAACCATTGCATTGCACTTAGCGAGAAATTTAAGGCGCTGAATGTTGAAGTTGGCAGTGTCAAAGGTTTTGTTGGAGTCTAAGAAGCACATGATATTGCTTCTTGTGCATCCGTGACGAGCTTCAGGTCATGGCAGATTTTGTACTACGATGTTTACGGAAACCTGACTGGTACTCGTCTAATATGTTGTTTGCAGTTAGGTAGTTTGTTAGCTGATTGAGGACCCTATATCGTAAGGACTTCCCTAAAATGTAAAGTGATTACAACTTTCTTATTAGGACTTTTTATGTATGGTATCGACTGGAGACTGTCGTAATGGACAAAATGCCATCGCTTAAGGTTATTGGAAAGAGTAATCACATCACCGTGGTCTGCGATTCTAAAGTAAAAATTCTTACGTATTTGTCAGCATAACCTATCATTAAGTGCCACTACGCAGATACTTACAAAAGTCCCGTAAGGAGAAACGTCAGTTAGCTTCGGCCAGAGAGCAGCTGCTGTAGTCAGCGACTAAGGTAGCGGGATTATTTTCTTGCAACCACAACTGAAGGGCGCCACATACTCGCAGCAGCCAGCGAGCCATCCACAATGAACCAGAGACACGCTCTCCTCCAACATGTCACGCCAGGTGGCGTGATCCAGTGGTCTCCGGACTTATGTAAAGCTGCCCACACAGTGACAACTAACCGGTTACTCACCAGCTCCCACGTATAGAAGAAGGTGCTATGTGAGACATGGATTGCCGGGAGTTTATCGGCGCCATCTTCCTTGATGCTACAGGAGATTTTGATTCTGTGTGTCACGAGGACGTTTTCTATAAATTACTTGTGCTTGGACACCAGGTCACACAACGAGACAGTACACAGATACCTACAAGAAAGAAGATTCTGCCAACGGGCCGACGGTGTTCCCAAAGGATTTGTGCTTAACCCACCGTTGTACACGCTCTACACAGAGGTCCCCTCATTCCCAGACGGCCCAAGGTCTCGGAAAACAATACTCATGACGGAACCAGCTCTAGAGTTCCCTCTATGAGCTTGATAACTTGATAAATTATCGAGTGCTGCTCGTATAATCACGTGGCATTTCACCCACACGATGCAAAACCAAGTGATGTGTGGAAAGCTAACAATCTGCTACTGTACTGCTTGAAATTTGAGACTTCCATAAAACACTGGTAGAAATGATAGTAAATAATACCACCGTACAAATTCCTGTTGTACTTGAACTAATTTAAAATAAGAGTTTCCATACAGCATACACGTAGCTAGCATTTTAGTGATTTATTACGTAAAGTTAAAAGTAAAAGGCCAAACCACTGTCATTCCAAAATATTACTCGACTACAAACCCAATACAATGTTTTCTTCCGTTATTTGAGACTATAATGCTTTATCAAATGACTTGCAAATGAGCATTTAAATCTTAGTTCACGTATTAGAATAACGTGTAAAAAAAGGTACCAGTATTTAATCAGTTCTAAAACAAGATGTTAATATTGAGATGAGACAAGGAATAAAATTAGTTGAGAAGTGTGTGCCTTATAAACAAAATAAGTCATATTATATTAACTGTAAATACAATCACAAGAATAAATAACAGTGTGAACACGCATTGTTGAGATAATACCGACAGACGTCAGTAGATTGCAGGACGAGCTAGAGCTAGAATTTGACTGAGTTGTGATTCTGCACACTAATTTATTAATTGAAAGATGTAGTTCCATATGAGCTGCACTTGGAAAGTGCTGCATTACCTGATTTACGATTATTTTTATGATCAGAATCCATAATACATTAACAGCATATGAAACCTCATGGAGATCGTACCAACAGCAGTTGCTATAATGTTCGGCGATCGAAAGCTCAACTAAAGCAGGAAATTTCCTTACCTGTGACGTCAACTCTTCTAACAGTTTAGGTTTTCTTAAACAGAGCACTAGTGGCTGCAGCTTGCCTCATATGCTAACGATACTGCAGCGATCACCCACAGTATCAGAGCCGACATAACACGCCGACAATTGCAGCGGGCAAACGACAACCTTGCACAGTCGGCGAGCAAATGGCATCTCACATATAACGCTTAGAAAACACAGAGTATCAGAATAACTCAGAAGGTTGAGTCTAAATGCGTAGAAAAAGTACTGACGTGATGCAAAGCTGTCGAATAGTCCCTGCAGCTAAGTACTGTGGCGCCATGTTGAACACGAGACTGATGAGAGTCCAACACGTTCTCCACGTCAGAGGAAAAGTGATACGTCTTGCGCCCGTTGAGGCGAAGTGAGAAAGCAGCCAAATTAAAAAGTGTAGAACCGTTTTGTTAAGAAATTCATAAACCAAAAAGATTCCTCCTTGAAGGAAAAGTTGATCATAAAAGCACTTTGTACATTGCTCAAATTATGGCCTTGATTAGCACAAGGCTGAACTTGAGCTGATGACCCCAGTGAAGAATAAGTCAAGGCCGACATTTATTTGGCAGTCGAAAAATGAAACATTAGGTAAAGTTCGACGACTAATACTAAAGTCCTTGCAGTCCTCCTTGCAGATGCCTTGTCCAAGTGATGGTGGTAATAGACATAGGTGGCTCCCTTGGTCGGCTGTGGCTGTCGAAATGGGATGACGTCACAGGTTTCAAAGTTTCCAAAGAGACTCTGTTAGCGAAATGTGGGTGCAGTCGTCGCCTAGCCTAGAGACTCGATGGGAGTCCCGTTGGAGTGGCTCTATGCCAGTCTACATACTCAGTCTGCACAGTGTTTTAGAGGAAATATTTGCGATCGTATGGCCTACAGAAGCCAACAGGTCAGCGAATCCAGCAACCTCTAGTGGCGCTTAGGCTTTCACCTGCTGGCTGGAGCAGTGTGAGTGATCATGGCACTGACGCCTGCTAATGCTCACGTATTACACCTCTGAGAGGGGTTGGAGGTCTATTGGGTGAACAGTCCACGCACAACACCCCCTCTTTCCCTGAAGGACGACATAATATAGCACATCTCGACCTCCCGGAAAGCATTCATCCGTTCTTGGATGTGGAGACACAGGAGAACTGTGGTAGCCATCCACAGGAATGGGAGGTGGGATGGGCTGACCTCCCTGAGGGTTGCGTATCCCGCTGACGTTGCATCAGGTTGATGTTGTCCATGGTACTGGAGGTAGGAAGTGGCACAAAAGACTGTGAGAACCCTTTGGTAGGAATCGCCGAAGGTTACCGAAGCATACCAGATTGATCTGGAAGGCAGCACGTGGATCATGTATGCGGCATCACTCTTCATATGGCCTGACCCAACAGATGGCTGAAAGCTGCTGGTGTCCAGCGTCAACAGTACTGAGTGGTTGTACTGACCATGTCGTCTAGCAGTTGTGGCCCTTTGCTGGGATCTCAGCTCCAGTGCAAAGCTGGTTTGGCCACAAGTGGAGCAGTTGACGAAACAGGCAGCAGCCTTGGAGTGAGCCAGCTGAAGGGAGTCTGTAGGGAGGCCAAACAAAATAATAGACATACTGGATGTAGACGGCCGAAAATTTCGTGAAAACGCATTCTGGAAATATTGTGCGGAAACTTAACCTGGAAGGTGGAAGTGAGGTTGGGAGCATTCTGGAAGAATATTGTGGTACCCAGAGAATATAAATGAGTGCAGGAGCACAGGAGAAGCACACGTGTCAGCCCTGGAGCGTATAGATGGACATGGAAACGTTCTAGAAGTAAAAGAGGAGTGAGAGGCACTTGAGAAGTAAAATCGTTGGGTTTTGCGTACAAGCAAAATGTGCCACGAAGGTAGAGATAAGTGAAGTAGCGCTTAGGGTATACAATCATTGTTTCTCGCGGGCAGAAGTAGGTGCAGTGACACTTGAAGAGTATTTTCCTGTAGGACATAGGTGATTGTGGGAGCACTTGAAATTGAAGATTATTGTGCCCAAAGGCCATGAGTGGCTGCAGCAGCATTAAAGGAAAAGAGAAACAAGTACAGTGATCATGCCTAGAAACAATATTTAAAAACGTGTGTAGTAAATAACCATAGAAGAGAGGGTCAGACATCTCGCCCATGGATGAGGCACTGGCTGAACTTGGTGGTAAGGAATGGATGGGAGTATGGAGATGTGCTGGTCAGAGTTTTCGGAAGGACAGTTGCGGACGAAGACTCAGGTGCTGCGCCAGAAGGAGAAGACTGCGGATGTGCTGTCTGGAGGTGGCTGACCTTGTAGGAGTGCTGGGGATGGCGGCTGGAGTCTTCAAGCGTTACGATGATTCTGGCCAAGGGTGCTGGTGCCATGACAGAAGCAGAAAGCTGTGGTGGGTGTGTCCAGAGGTTGGTGGTCATGGAGTTGTGTCTAGGTTGGCGACTTGGTACCTCCAGTGATGCGAGGATGCTCATCAGCTGTTTCATAATGCATCTGAAATTCTGCTGCTAGTCAGACAGTAAATATAGGACTTGAGGCATTTCTTCTGTGTTGAAAACGAACAAGTGGAAAGTAAACATTTTGGAGTAGGTAGTCACTATCAGAGCCTTCGAGGCATGGGAGTCACATGATCAACGACACTGACTTCCTATGGCATAGAATACGCGTAAAAATGAAGGTCCACAGGGAAAGTCCTGCTCGCCAACGAATGTGGGACGAAACTTGGAGATGCTATAGCAGCCAACTGAGACACCGGGCCCTGAAATAGTCTCACCGGCACTTTGCATGGGGTCTTAATTAAATATTTTGAAAATATTTTTTTGGTTTTTAGTAGCTGTAAGTCCGATTACGCTGTTTCGTAAACGGTTGGCCCTGACTATTATTATTACGCTATCTGACTGCAAAGAACAACAACAAAGAATGAAATGAAAATTTTCATAAACACAGTTAATTAATTAAGTCCCCAGCAACTATAAAACCTACAAAACCAAAGCCCAAATGTAATTGTTCTGTGTGTGGGAATGTGACTCAACGTACATCTGGCACGGTTCTTCTTCAACAAGACGAGAATTTTTAAATACCAATTATACTGACGTGATAAAAGAAAATTACAAATACTACAATTGCGTAAGGAAACCAGAATTAAACTCTAACACAAGAACACACGCCAGATGCTTTGTTGACTGAACCTGTAATGACGCATTATTTAAAATATGGAATTAATGAAAAAACACGCAATATTTTACCTTCATATATATATTGACGAAAAGTACTCTGATCGTTACAGTATTTCCATTAGAATAACATCTGCTATCTCTCCCATCAAATAACTGCATAAAACATGGAACAACACTCCTTACTACAACATCTCAACAAACCTTGCCTACTCGCACATCTCAACACGAACTGTCTTCTACGAGCTCTGCCCACGCACTGACTTCTACGAGCTCTCAACAAGCACTGACTTCTACGAGTTCTTAACAGGCACTGTGGAGGCGGCTTAATAGTACTCTTTGGCGCAATTTCTGGCGCAGTGGCTCAGTGTAGCCACCTTTCAACTTGATAGGATTTGCATGGCTGAAACGTAGTGAGAAGGCAGCCCAGGTTAACAATGTAGAACAGTTTCAATAAGACATACATGAACCAAGAAAACTCCTCCTTGGAGATAAAGTTAATCATAACAGAAGATTGTATAATGATCGTAAATGAGCTGAATTTTCAAAAGTATGAACTAGGACTGATGGCCCTAAAGAAGAAATAGTCAAGTGTGAGAATCACTTGATAATAGGACAGTATAACATGTAATAAGGTCGAAGGGCGACGCCAAAGTCCTTACCGTAGCCACTGCAGCGATGGTTGTGACAGACACTGGTGGTAACCTCGGTCACCTGTGGCTGATGAAACGGCTTGGCGTAGCAGGTTTCGAAGTTTCCAAACAGGCTGTGTGAACGGTGGGTGCTGTCGGCACCTGACGCAGAGACTCGAAACAAGTCTGGTCGGAATTTCTCTGTGGCGACCCAAATAGCCAGGCAGTCCAGTAACAGTAGAGGAAATATTTTCGATCACTTGGTTTGCAGACTCAAACATGTCCGTGCAACCAGTGACGTCTAGCGGTGCTCGCGCTGCCGCCTGCTGGATAGGCAGTGTGCTTCATCTTTGCTCTGTCATCTGCTGATGTACCCCTTTCATGTTAGGCTGAGAAACTGGTTGCAGGTCTTTAAAATGGATGACCAGAACACAACAAAAGGCATTCAGAAGACTGACAGAACCTTACCACTCTTTGTTTTCTCTTCCTTGTCAGGTAGTGCTGACCTTATATAACACTATTGTTTCGCCAATAGTGGAATATGGGATAACACAGCAGTACGAAACCTACTGATGCTGCAGAGAGTAAAAAGCTGCTCTTTAAAAGTTGCACTAAACGTACCTTTTTGGTATCCGACTAAAACCATTCACAAAATGACTGAGATTTCGCTCCTCTATAAGCTCTTCAAGAAATCTGAGCGACAGTTATATGAAAAAACCGCCCATGTCAGAATCGCAAAAATTCGCACTCTGGGCCAGAAGGTCTCGAGAAAACGAAATGGTGCAATCACGTGTGCTCATAGAGCGTTACTACGCTGCCTCCCTAGCATGGAATGATTACAACTACAAATCATCAATGTGTATCACATCTATTATGCTAATCTTGTAGCTACGACTGGAGGGACAGCGCAACGTTCTTGGTCTCTGTACACGAATGGAAAACCATAATTTCGATTTTTGTTAGTCAGTCGCAACAATACAGTGTAGAATTTGCTGTGTGGAGACCTAGCGTTTACTCAGCCAGCAACCAACAACACAGATGAGTGATACATGTATCGAGCTCGCAGGGGACAGCTCTTTCGATGTCAGAAAAGCTATAGCCACGCTCTGCCCGGTCACCGGGTGGCATCACAATCACCGCCACAAATTCTGGTGATGGGGCAGTGTTTAGGCCGGTGGCTAGTCGATGTTCGAGCAGTTTGCGTCGTGTGAGTTTCCCGGGCCAGGCGTCGATTGCAAAAGCATTCCCGTGATCAGAATCTCACTGTGGAGCAGCCGCTATGATGATGATGCCCTCCACGTTTGCCTTAAGTAACTTCCAGTTACGAACCTATGCCATTTCTGGCCTCTGTATCGAAGACACAAAGCTTCCTTGTCAGGTAGTGCTGATCTTATATAAAACTATTGTTTCGCCAAAAGCTTGTGATCAGCAAATGCACTTTCTAATATTTACTCTCTTTTCCATCGACGATATGGTTTACTTAAACTTTTGTGGGTCCTCCCAGTACTTTTGTACATCCCTTCCGTACTTTGCTTATGTCAGGCTTGGAGTATGCATATTTGATTTTGGAACTTTCAATTGACTGTGAGATTTTCAGGCCTTCAGTCTTCAAATATTATTGTTCTTCTATCAACAGTGAAGAAGTGACTTGTTTTCATTTATTGTGATCCAAACTAACTCCCGCCGAGAAGAATGCTTACGTAAATTACGATAAATTTCATACTAATTTTCGTGCACCATCTTCGATGCATACATCGGTATTCAGCCTATGTGCTTACAGTGTGCTTGCTGGCTGCCTTCTTGTTGACTACCGACGGTGCGAATTTTTACTGTGATTGGTATTTGACTGTGGCTGGATGTCTTATAGCATTGTGACAGACTTGGGTATCATTCATGGTCTTGCAGTATTTCATAGCGTTTATTCTTTGATTAATTGCACCCAGCCAGAAGTTGCTGTTGCGTGCCAAATTCTCAACCTGTAATGAACTTGTAACTACGGGAACATGTAATTAAGGGGAAGTGAAACATCATGCCAACAACAGGCATTTGCATCCACATGCAGGCCCTTTTTGGCGCCTCGTATAACGAAAGGTTTAATATGTGAGATATATGAGTAAAAGAGCAGTGACAGCAGTGAAGTCAGCAGCTGTGACCATCTCAGTCACCTGTGTGTTCCGCTCTCGTCCCAGCTGGACGTGAAGGCCTACGATTCTGGCACTCGATGAGACTTCATGGCAAGAGATCCAGATCGACTACTAGGTAGTTCACATTCTAAGCAGCCATTGCAGAGTGGTACGGCCGATCTTCTTGGTCTGTTCTACTTTGATGTCATCGATGCCAGCAACTTTGTTCAGTTTCAAGGTGGAGATGGCAGAGTCTAGTTCATTCAAGGTGAATGGTTCTCGGAGTTTACGGTTCTCGTATCCCGGGGTTCATTCGAGTTGCTCCCGTGTACTCCGACCTTTAGTCTTCCAGTTCATTAGTATCTGTATTGCAATCTGGTCTGCTGTTATTGTGGTGACGTTTCTAGATTTCGTTGGGTCACCGCTGAGGTTTCTCAGAGATTCCAAGCCCGCCTACTATTTAAATTCATGTCAAGGTTCTCTTCCAACGAGGTTCACTTATCTTTATGGATAACAATGCACGAGCACATCGAACAACGGTGATGCAGGAGCAGTTGCGATGAGAGGATATCTCATCGGGCACATGTGGGATTGTTGGGGAGACGTACTACAGCGCGACCATATGCACCGGCGACCGTATATCAGTGGTCATCCACGCTGAAGGAGGAATGGAAGTGCCTACCACAAGAACTGTTTACCAACTTTGTAGCCAGCATGGGAGTAAGTTTCAGAGCAAGCACTACATTTCGTACTGATCACACAGCCTATTAAGAACCATGTCCCACCCTTTGTAATGTCCAGGGGCTATCATTAATCACGGTTATTTTAGTGTAATTACCGTCTGAGACTAAAAGTGTCGTTTCTGTTCGTGTTATTGAGTATTTCGTTGAGTTACCTTCCGTCCTGTGCTGTAGCAGTTCCTTCTATGCCGCGTAAAGTGGCCACGCGGTTTGTGGCGCCATGTCACGGATTGCGCGGCCTCTCCTGCCGGAGTTTCGAGTCCTCCCTCGGGCATGGGTGCGTGTGTTGTTCTTAGCATAAGTTACTTTAAGTTAGCTTAAGTAGTTTGTAAGTCTAGGGACCGATGATCTCAGCAGTTTGGTCCCTTAGGAATTCACATACATTTGAACATTTAGTTCCTTCTATGTACGGGCCATATTTAGTAGTAGTAGCTTTATTCGTACCTAGATCTCTTTTCACAAGGATGTAGGACATGTCAAAGCATTTACAAGTTTAGACCAATTTAAAATATGCTAATTCGTATACACATACATTTACAGACGTCTAGTTAGAGACTATCATTAGATTTACTCCTGGTATACAATACTATTTTTACAAATAACTTATTGAATAATCTAATGCCACACTGCAGTGACTCATATCTCACTATCAGTCACTGCACGCATTATACACACATTGTTTCGTACCACTTCACCCACTACACACACACACACACACACACACACACACACACACACCGGTAATCTCTGGGCCATTTTCCGTACCACAACTTCCTATTTGCTATGCTGAAAAACTGAGTAAGCATCCCTCTCTAATGAGTGAGATGTTGAGCTGAGAGAGAGAAAGAGGTGTTAGTGTTGTGCTGTGCATAGCTTGGGGGTAAGTATTCATAGAAAACAGAAAAAGAAGGGAAGAAAACATAGTATGAAGGTGTTACGTGGAGTGTTGGATTTTTAATAATCATTATTATTATTTATTTGTATAACTTTTTTTACCAAACCTCTACTCTGTTTTATCTAAGTAATCCTTCAATGTATAAAATGTATTGCATAACAGGTACTTTTTAGCTGCCTTTTTAAATAAGTGTACTTTTACAATTTCTTTAGTATCTTTTGGTAATTTATTGTACAGTTTTATTCCTTGTCAGAAAATGTTGTTTTGAGTTTTATGTTTCTTTTTCTTGGTAAATGTAAGGTGAGTCTAGCTTTTGTTCCATGGTCATGGACAGAGTTGTTTGTACAGTAATTACCAATGTTATTTTTGATGTGTACAAGCGACTGATAAATGTATTCACATGGTGCAGTTAAAATCCCCAGTGTTTTGAACAGGTCTTTACAATGAGTTCGACTACTATTTTTGGTTATTATTCTTATGGCTCTTTTCTGGAGATCGAAAATTGTGTTCATATTTTGTGCATTTGTTTCCCAAAACAGAATGCAGTAGCTAAGAATTGAGTGTACATATGAATAGTATGTGACTAAAAGACACTGCATGTTACATACTGATGATAGGATTCCAAGGGCACAACATGCTGATGATATTCTGTTTGCAAGTAGCTTTGCGTGTTCACACCACTTCAACTGAGAATCAATATTCATTCCTAGAAATTTTGCATTTTTTACACAGTCTATAGAGGTGCCATCTATATTTAATTTAGCATTGTCATTTTCCCTCTTCAAACTGAAATTCATGGCATTAGTTTTCTTTCTGTTCAATGTCACTTTATTGCTTATTGACCAATCATTAACTTCCTTGAGAGTTTCATTTGATTTTTCTCTTGTTTTCTCAGTGTCTATAGTATTGCTTTCATCAGCGAAGACAATTTTTTCACCATGAGTAACACAACTGGGAAAGTTAATAATATATATCAGGAATAGTATTGGTCCTAACATGCTACCTTGAGATACCCGTATATTAATGTATTTTGGTTCTGATAAGTGTTTTACTAAATGTTAAGATCTATTTGAAGTATTGTTATCTCTACTCTTTGTATCCTCTCTGCCAGGTATGATCGAAATTAATCATTAGCTACCCATCTTATTCCAAATACTTCTAATTTATTTAATAGAATCGTGTGGTCGACTGTATCAAAGGCCTTAGAAAGATCAAAAAATGTGCTTGTGACACACTCATTTTTACCAAGAGCATCAAGTACAGTTTCTGTGAATTCTACTATGACTGACTCCGTATTTTTGCCATTTCGGAAACCAAACTGTGATTTGCTTAAAAGACTGTATTTATTCAGATAGTTCATTAATCTGTCTTTCATAATTGCTTCTATTGTTTTTGAGAATGGTGATAGCAGGGAAATGAGCCGGTAATTTTCTATGTCTTCGGCATTACCTTACTTAAGTAAAGGTACACCTCTTGCCTGTCTGAACTGCTTTGGAAATGTCCCTGGTGTGAGGGATTCATTTATTATACACTCCTGGAAATTGAAATAAGAACACCGTGAATTCATTGTCCCAGGAAGGGGAAACTTTATTGACACATTCCTGGGGTCAGATACATCACATGATCACACTGACAGAACCACAGGCACATAGACACAGGCAACAGAGCATGCACAATGTCGGCACTAGTACAGTGTATAACCACCTTTCGTAGCAATGCAGGCTGCTATTCTCCCATGGAGACGATCGTAGAGATGCTGGATGTAGTCCTGTGGAACGGCTTGCCATGCCATTTCCACCTGGCGCCTCAGTTGGACCAGCGTTCGTGCTGGACGTGCAGACCGCGTGAGACGATGCTTCATCCAGTCCCAAACATGCTCAATGGGGGACAGATCCGGAGATCTTGCTGGCCAGGGTAGTTGACTTACACCTTCTAGAGCACGTTGGGTGGCACGGGATACATGCGGACGTGCATTATCCTGTTGGAACAGCAAGTTCCCTTGCCGGTCTAGGAATGGTAGAACGATGGGTTCGATGACGGTTTGGATGTACCGTGCACTATTCAGTGTCCCCTCGACGATCACCAGTGGTGTACGGCCAATGTAGGAGATCGCTCCCCACACCATGATGCCGGGTGTTGGCCCTGTGTGCCTCGGTCGTAAGCAGTCCTGATTGTGGCGCTCACCCGCACGGCGCCAAACACGCATACGACCATCACTGGCACCAAGGCAGAAGCGACTCTCATTGCTGAAGACGACACGTCTCCATTCGTCCCTCCATTCACGCCTGTCGCGACACCACTGGAGGCGGGCTGCACGATGTTGGGGCGTGAGCGGAAGACGGCCTAACGGTGTGCGGGACCGTAGCCCAGCTTCATGGAGACGGTTGCGAATGGTCCTCGCCGATACCCCAGGAGCAACAGTGTCCCTAATTTTCTGGGAAGTGGCGGTGCGGTCCCCTACGGCACAGCGTAGGATCCTACGGTCTTGGCGTGCATCTGTGCGTCGCTGCGGTCCGGTCCCAGGTCGACGGGCACGTGCACCTTCCGCCGACTACTGGCGACAACATCGATGTACTGTGGAGACCTCACGCCCCACGTGTTGAGCAATTTGGCGGTACGTCCACCCGGCCTCCCGCATGCCCACTATACGCCCTCGCTCAAAGTCCGTCAACTGCACATACGGTTCACGTCCACGCTGTCGCGGCATGCTACCAGTGTTAAAGACTGCGATGGAGCTCCGTATGCCACGGCAAACTGGCTGACACTGACGGCGGCGGCGCACAAATGCTGCGCACTAGCGCCATTCGACGGCCAACACCGCGGTTCCTGGTGTGTCCGCTGTGCCGTGCGTGTGATCATTGCTTGTACAGCCCTCTTGCAGTGTCCGGAGCAAGTATGGTGGGTCTGACACACCGGTGTCAATGTGTTCTTTTTTCCATTTCCAGGAGTGTATTTGTTAAGTAGCCCTGTATAATCCCTATGCATTTTTTCAGTACACACATTGGTACTTTATTTAAGCCTTCTGACGTCTTATTTTTTAGTTTTTGAACAGTTTTATTGACTTCATTCTCTGTGGCTGGAGGTAACATCATTGTATTTAGTGCAACATTATTTACAGGTGTTATATTTGTTTTGGGGAATTTTAGCTGTAACTTTTCTGCAATACTTGCTCATTTGCATAGTTTGCTAAGTGTGGTGGTTCATTTATTACCTTATCCCCCTCCCTTAGCAGTATGTTATTCTGCGTTTGTTTGCCTCTCCCTGTTGTTTATAACATCCCAGACTGCCTTCCTTTTATTCTCTGCATTATACGTATATTATTTTGTCATTAAATGACTTTTTTGCAGCAATCGACACCATCCTGTAGAGCTATGTTACTTGGCAGTGACACACCATTCGAAAGTTACTTTCGTGCTTAAGTTGTAGCGTACATTACTTCGTCAGACGGAAGGAACGTCGGATGTCTGTATGGCAACGCTAGGCATCAGCAGTTGCAGAATATTTTTCAGAATGTATACCGAGAAGTGTTTGCGTCAGCACTTCCGTCGTTAAGGCAGCCAACGGCTTCGGAGGTAGCGTTATCGGACACCTAACCTGGAACGCGCTCCTTGTGTGCCGCCTCGGGCATAGGCGCTCGGCGGTCGTAGAGATCTGCTGAGGGGTTATGCCGGGAATTCTGTCAGCGAGGACTGAAGAGATATCGCGAAAGCGCGAAGCGGGAACGACGGCGCACTGGTAATGGAGCGGAGTGCAGGTGCTGCCAGCAGGGGAGACGTGGGGGCGACCGGGGGAGAGGGGGCGTCTCCACTCTGCGCATCCGATGGCATCACAGTCCAGTGCAACGGGAGAATAGTAGGCAATGTCTCTAAAGGTTAGCTGCGGCTTACTTATCGGGACTGAAACCGAGCGTCAGGTATAGAAATGTGTGCTTTCGTTCTCATGACCACGGAATGTGCCGGTCTCTCTATTGGGAGCTTAATACTGAATGTTCTTGCACCGCTGCGTACCTTCACACAGTCCATATTATGGACGCACGAAGAGTATAAAGTCCAGTCTAGATCAAGTCACTCGCAATAAGGAAAAAAAAGTTGGTCCTTGTAAGCGAAACATAAAAGCTACAGTTCTCTAAGAGTTTCTGTAACTCTGTAGTGGGAGTAAATGTTTCGCGCTTTTAGTAATTATTTTAATTTGAAACAAAACTGTTCTGTCGATTAAACTTCAAAAATAGAAGTCACACTGAAATATTTGCCACTTCAATAAAGTTGAAACTATGAATAAGGAGCACATGATGTCTTCTGTAACGTAGAGGCTCTTATATTCTGAAGACATAATTTACATGTAATGCGCCGTATAATCCTTCACTATCTTAAAGTAATTTAAAGAAATTCATAACAATATTAATCCAGTCAAAATCCGATCTGGCTCAAAAGATAATAATGACACTCGATTAAAAATACATGAGCAATATTACAAGGGGCTGTCAAATGACGAAGAGACAGATGGAAAAGAAGTAAGTAAACTGTTTATTATTTAGAAAGTAATCGCCATAACTGTTAATACGTGTATCCCACTGTGAGACAAGAATATCAGTGTCATCATGGAACAATTTCTGCGGCTGCATGAGGACCCATGATTGTACACAAGCGTATACCTCCACGTTCGAACCACATCGACGACCACAAAAGTGTTCTTCGGAACTCCAAGTATAGGGAAACTACATGGTGAGAGATCGGGACTGAATGAAGGATGTGTAAGTACTTCCCACAGAAACTCCTGCAATGCAGTCAAAAAGACCTGGCCAATGTCTGGGCCCGCTCAAGCTGTTCGAGTAGATTGCAGAAATTTTGCTGGAAATGCCTTACACAATCTTCATATAGTCCTGGTGCCTCCCCGCACGATGTCCATAGTTTTGGAGCCCAGAAGAAGGACATCCATGGCCGTCGATTTGCTTCGGGCGAAGAGCTGTACGCGTGGGTACAATCGTGGTTTCATAGGCAACTCAAAAAACATTTTCATGAAGGCATTGACTGTCTTGTCTCACGGTGGGATGAATATATTAACATTTATGGCCATTACTTTTGAAATAATAATTTACTTCCTTTTTTTTTCATCTGTCTCGATACCATTTGACTGCCATTGTAATGTCGGTTTCTTCCGGCACGATAAAATTTCCAATACTTCTTGGGATCAGTGGAGGATTCCCTACCTAGAAACCGGGTTTCTACCATGTCCGCCGGCCGGTGTGGCTGAGCGGTTCTAGGCGCTCAGTCCGGAACCGCGCGGCTGCTACGGTCGCAGGTTCGAATCCTGCCTCGGGCATGGATGTGTGTGATGTCCTTAGGTTAGTTAGGTTTAAGTAGTTCTAAGTTCTAGGGGACTGATGACCACAGATGTTAAGTCCCATAGTGCTCAGAGTCATTTGAACCATCTACCGTGTCCCTTGCCAGTGGGGAAAATGTGTGTAGGGCAGATGATGCTGATGGTACTGCAAACATGCTCTGAGTACAAATGCCACACAAACAATGAACAGGCAACAAAGTCCACTGTGGCGGAGCACTGCGTCTTGAGGGACTATATTCTAAAAGGGGATGTAGAGATCGGACCACATGACGAAATAATACATAAAGGCTGTGACTTTCAATCAAGTAAGGCCTGGAACACAGTTTTAAAGATGGTTAAATCACAGGGCAGTCTACGGGGAGAACCGCTCCCCTCATAGAAATTGGAGAAAAAGTCGACGAATTGTCGCCAGGGCGCATCATTCGCCGGTCGAGCCCCGACGTTGTGCTTCCCCCACCACCGCACCAAGTCTGCCCCCCCAGAGCCGGCGATCTAGTTGCCAGGGTACGAGAAACGGGAAGGGAACAGCATTTTACGGACTATAAGACGCTACGGACAATAAGAAGCACCTTAATTTTTAAGAAACATTTTAAAAATAACGTTTTTACGATTTTATTATTACATTGCAAAGCCAGACTAAAAAAATCTTAGTTTATAAAACTGTAATAATCGTTAAAATCACTGAAAATCATCTTCCTCTTCGTCGTCATCGTTGTTCTCTTAATACATATTATAGTCTTCACTGCCATGGGAGGGCGTTACTTATGCCGCACTTCTTGAAAGAGTAAACAATAATGTCTTCTCTCACTCTAGACCACGACTGTTTCACCGACTGACACACAGGTCATTTTAAAGTTCCATTCGTCGTGAATTCATATTGGGTTTCATCCTTCATCCATTTGTTCCATTCCTCTCTCACATAGATTTTAAATGATTTATTTGTCGAGACATCAAGAGGTTGCAGTTGTGAAGTAAGTCCACCAGGAATAACACCAAGCTCTGTATTTCTATGTCTCAGTTTCCTTTCACAGAATTTTTCAAATGACTACTAAACTGATTTAGCACAAAAAGAGAACTTCAATAAAGCACCTTCTCTTCTCTTCCATATTCTATTAATCCATAATTTCATACCAGCCTCGTCCATCCAGCTCTCGTCACGTACGTGAAAAACAACACCTGGCGGTATTTCAGAAGGTTTCGGTATAGTTTTGCGCCCGAAAATGATTATTGGTTCAAATGGCTCTGAGCAGCATGGGACTTAATATCTGAGGTCATTAGTCCCCTAGACTTAGAACTACTTAAACCTAACTTACCTAAGGACATCACACATATCCATGCCCGAGGCATGATTCGAACCTGCGACCGTAGCGGTTGTGCGGTTCCAGACTGAAGCGCCTAGAACCTACGGCCACACCGGCGACAGTTGTCATCGGATTAACTTTAGTACCGTCAGCCCATTGCGAAAGGACAACAGCGTAGTGCATTTCTTCATGTACCCTTCTTTTTAGAGTTACAGATTTGGCACCATTCATGGCAACATTTCTGTTACTCAGCACATAAAGGGTGACAGAAATTTCGCCCATATTCGCTATTTGGCTTAGTTCAACAATGGTTATCGTTCGAAGGTGAATAATAAGGCGATGGAAGTACAACAGTTTCTCTTCATATTTTTGTGGCATTTTCCGAGATATTATGGTTTTGGTCCAAGCGTGTGTTTGAATCATTTTTGTATTAATTCCAGCGCCATTTTAACGGTGTCCTTCAACCCATTTTAGTACGCTACCTTCTAGTTATGGCCATTTTGCATTCAGTCTTCCATTTGCATATTTAGTCATCCTCATTTTTTCTAGTTCTTCTTTGCTAGCCCGCCAATCGCGAATGGAGTTCCGAAGTGTCTCTCTGCTGCTCTGTTTCCATTTTCTTCTGTATATGCTATCGCTTTCAGTTTATGGCCCGCATCATATAAAAACCTTTTATTTTTTTCCATTACGACACTAGTTACTAAGTAAAGTATTGTACTGTTAACGATAACACAAATCACTTTCAGTTCAAGTTCAGTGGTACCATAGACTCAACGATGCATCATAAGTTTGTGATGACGGTGCAGGATGGAGGCAATGTTAGCAAGCTTGTGAACCCCGCAATTCACCTTCGTCGCATCGGTGCATTGTTGCTGCCAGTTGAATCGATCGTTGCCAGATAGATATATGTTCCCTGCGGCATCAAATACATGGCCATTTTTAAGACTGGCAGAATATTGATCACACACTGGACATTTTTGTATTAATTGCGAATATTAAGATGGACCTGAATTTTGGAGACAATTTTTCGAAGAAAAAAGTGCGTGTTACAGGCCGTAAGATGAGGTAAAGACGGTGCCAGAAGAAAACAGTCAGTCATGTGGAACCCTGAACGTACGAAGTAGGCTAGCCGAAATATTGCTTCTGTTGGACGACGCTGCCCGGCTAAATATTCGGGAAATATTCAATATTTGTATAATTTTCGTGCTCTGCAGCAGTGGCACCCTGACTTTCATTGGCTGCTGGTGTGTTACCGCCCTGCAGTCGTTGCTCACTCAGCTAGGTTCCAGGGAATTTCACTTTTCGCAGCCCTTCTGGATGCTGTGTGGCTCGTTACAATAAACTGCTTCTGCAACATGTTAGCCGCTCGGGGCAGCAGCGCGGTCTAGGGCGGCTTGTCACCGTTCGCGTGGTCCCCCCGTCGTAGGTTCGAATCCTCCCTCGGACATGAGTGTGTGTGTTGTCCTTAGGGTAAGTTAGTTTAAATTAGATTAAGTAGTGTGTAAGCTTAGGGACCGATGACCTCATCAGTTTGGTCCCACAGGATGTTACCACAAATTTCCAGATTTGTAACGTATTTCACAAGTATCAGCACACCATGTTTATCCCACTTTTAGTTTCGCTTGGTTGCTCAGCAGTCTTAATCGATAAAATCTACTGTGTTTATAATATACATAAGAAAAAAAGCTTATGTACTGATGATCGTAATAAGCGAACCGTTACACGTGTAAGTAAGGGATGATACCACGAACTCAGTATGTGATTTGGTAGTACTATATAGCAATCGTTACACAAACAAAACTATCTAACAGAGAGAGCATATAAATTCAGAGATACACCTGTATTTACGTCTTCGTTCATGCTCTGCAAACCACTATGAAGTGCATGCAGAGGTCACTTGACAATTTTACTACAAGTGAGGGTTTCTTTCTCTTCCTTTCCTTTCACGTATGGAGCTCGGGGAGAACGGCTGCCTAATTGCCTCGGTGCGTGCTGTAAATAGTGTAATCTTGTCCTTGTGATCCTTGCTGGAAACACACGTAGAGGGATGTTCTAGATTCATAGATTCGTTACTTCACAGCGATTTTGCAACTTACAAAGTTGCATTCAAAGGATTGTGTGTGTCTTCAATCTGGCAGTTCATTTTTCCAGAAACTCCTTGATGCATTTCCATGTTCCACAGACCTGTGGCCTTGGTTCGGACAAACCTGTGGCTATACCTGTTGCCTTTCTTTGGTTATGTTCAACATTTCCTGTTACTCCTATTTGGTATGAGTTCCACATACTTGAGCAATGTCACAGAATGGACCGTAAGAGTGTTTTGTAAGTAATTTTCTTTGAAACGTGGTGGCATTTTCATAGTACCGTACCAATGAATAGAAGAATGCCAACTGATTTACCTACGACTGAGTGTATGTGATCATTCCATCTCATATCCTACATACTGTTACACGCGGGTATTTGTATGAACTGATTGTGTCCCGTTATGAGTCACTGATGCTGTAGTTGTAGGTTGTTTTATTTGTACCCTTTTGTTATATACACACGTTTACATTTCTCACCATTAATAGTTGTGCCAATTTAAAAACTTACAGAGATCTGACTGAATATCTCAGCAGTTTTTCCACACAGTAATTCATTACATATAACTGCATCACCTACGAAAAGTTTGAGGCTATTATTAAAGTTTCCTGTCTACGGCAAAGGGTGCCAAAACGCTTGTGTGGGGTACATTTATAAGTACCGCGAGGTAGTATTTCAAGTGAAGCTACTCGCAGAAGTCACGTGTGGGCTGCAATTATCGTAAGGCAGCGAAACTTGGTCGATCTGTTAACGCTTCAAGGCGAAACCAATTTGCGTCCGAAAAACATTAGTTCCAATTTTGGCCACCGACTGCAAAAGCTGGCGCTGTGAACTCAAAACAAACGTACAGAAATGTTTCCTTACGTTATGGATTACGAACGGGGCGTGGGCAGAAGGTGAAACAAGTGATAAAGACATAATGTTGATTTTATTATTAACCGCCGCTTACACAGTATGTTCAATGGCTGTTGGTGCACAACCCCAAATGGAACTGTTCTGTTTATTCACTGCACCATATAGTGTAAAATGTGCCTTCTCACTCCATAGAATCTTGCCCGGCCACATGTCATCAACGTCGTTGCTGTGGGTCATGAGGATTCAGTTGCTGCAACGTCTCGATCTTGTACACGTAGTGTAAAATGGACTGCAAAGTTTTTGGAACTGTTGATCACGGAATGGGCAATTCTCGTGACAGTGCGTGGATCACCAGCACTACCTAATGTACGTGCTGCATCGTCAGTTACAGCAACAGAAGCTTCGTCAGTAATTTCTGCTGAGATAAGACACCTTTCTCTTCCATGTGTCACATCAAGCTTACTCGTGTTTTCAAAATTCCTTATCATCTTCTTTAAACCATTTAATGACATCGAGACTCTCCTCAGACTTTCAGTTGGCGATACTCTCTCAATTCAGCACCGTAACTGCCACCGTTCTTACAAGACAGTTATACTAAGAGCGCACTGTGTCTCTTCTCAATAGCCGTACCGTCCGTTGACGTTGTGGCTTGCCAAATGACAGCGTTTATGTCATACCATCATACAGAAAGCGTATAGAACCAGATTTGCATCTGGTGGACAAAACTGGAATTATTTTTTTCGGCTTAAATCAGATCCTCATTACCACGTTAGTATATCTACCAAGTTTCGCATCCACACAACAATCCTAGTCCACACTGGACCACCGTGAGCAGCTGCACGTTGATTATAACCACCTGATATTTCTAAATGTGTCAGAGATTCTGAAAACTGAGACATCATGGTGCATCCTCCCTAGCGAAAATTCCTCGAAAATTTTGCATAACATGCCATACAAGCGTACTTTCCTTTTTCCTCCTGATTGTCTTAATCTATATCTTATCGAATGTCATAAAAGTGCAAGTTGGATTTCACGTGACCCATGTTTCCGAAATCCATACTGATTTTCATAGAGGAGATGGTTCTGTTCGAGCTATCACTTTGCGTTTGAGCTCAGAATATCTTCTAAGATTCTGCGACGGTTGGGTGGCAATGAAAATGGACGACTATGGTTTTGTGGTCCATATCTGCTACATTGCCTGTAGACGGATGAGACCTGTCTTTCTTTCTTGTATTACGCAGAGTAGCTTAGATAATATATTACAATGTAATTCTATAACTATATGTAACTTAGGTATAACATACTAACACCTGAGACATTAACACAACAAAGGAGAATGTATTCTCACTTTTACGAGTTTCGAATGCATTTATGATCGACTAAAAGCATAATTCAATAATGGTTGTAGAACATTTTAAGTTAAGAGCTAATTTATTGTTCATTTAAAAAATTAAGCTGATCAAAAATCTGCGATTAACTAGTCTGCCGCTTAGTTTATATCCGCAACACTGTTAAGAGTTTCAACATAAAATGCCAATACCTCTTTGCTGCACTCCGACTAAAGAACTTATATAAATCAACATTTTTTGCTCACGTGGCCCGACATGGAGACAAAGATAACAGCGCTGAAGGAAGCTTAGAAATACCACATTTTAATGATAAAAGAGTTCAGAATAATTTGTTGGAAGAATTAGAATTATCGTTCAAAGGTTTTAATGACGTTAGCTGGGCATTAAACTGTGTCAATGATAAGAAGAGGAAATTTGTACCAGACCAGGCTTCGAGCCCAGATTAGCCGTTTTACGGCACCGGTCACGTTTAACTCTTGATCCATTCGAGGATACGTCCCTTCCGATCCAAATTCTCGGGCTGTTGGTCAGTAATGACAGCGACAGCTGAACATGAACCCCTTACTCGCAGTCACTGATACCCGTAAGAGATGGGGCATGCATCTGCACTGGCAGATGGGACTCATAGTCGTCATCAACTTACATATGCGAGAGTTGTCCAGAAAGCAAGTTCCGATCGATCGCTAAATGGAAACCACATCGAAAATCAGAAACATTTTATTTGCAAGAGTTAGCTACACTTTCCAGATACTTCTCTACATAGTCGCCGCCCGAGTTACACATTTGTCGGAGCGTAATACCAAATTTCCAATGCCATCATCACAGAAGGCAGCCGCCTGTGCTTTTCGATAATTCTCTACGCTGGTATATAGCGCATAGCCAGCGCCCAAGTGCTGTCTTCGTATCCAGCGTTTCATGTGAACAGGGATGATACTCAAGACGAGCCAGTTAGGGTTGTGTTGAGATGATCGAACACCGCCATCGAAAAGGCAGCAGGAGCGTCTTCACTGCCCCTACAGAGTGCAGCTAAGAACTGCCATGAAGACGGAAGTGCGTGGCAGTTGTGTTAGGTGGGCTGCATTCATTAAGGCGAAGCCTCTCAGCGGGCCCTCCTACTTGTGCGGGAGACATCGTTGTTCTAGGCACCTTTACTCGCTCACAGTGTGCTCACCACTGAAAAGATCGTCTTTATGCGGTCGACGGTCATACTAGAGACACTACACAACACATCTGTGCTAAACTCCATCGGGTTTTCACTGTGGTGTCCATTTCGCGACCGATCGGAACTTACTTTCTGGACGACCATCGTACAATGACAGAAAAAAATCGCAGCATCAAAAAGGAATTGTGCGACATAAACGAAAGTTGGTAGGCGCGTAAAAGTGGCGTTAATAGCTCCACTATGAAGATTCAAATCACAATAGCTTTAAATACCCGTTGTAACGGACGTGAACGATGCTTACCTTTGAGATTGAACGTTGTGAGTTGTAGTTGCCGAGAATGCCTTTAAGATGATGAAGATCCTATTATCAGCACTTCACTGAGTTGTTACGAGGTCGTGTAATAGGAATAGGAGAAGCTGGATGTTCTTCTGCGATATTACAGAAAGACGTGGATGTAATGTAGTCATTGTAGATGATTGCTGGCACCGGTAATCACGAGAATGTACGGTCGCAAGAAGACCTGGCTCCAGAAGGACACGTGGCACTACCGAGAGGGAAGACCATCGTGTTCGGTGTATGGCTCTTGCGCATCGTACCGCATTTGCAGCAGCAATTTAAGCAGCGGTTGGCACCATAGTGACACAAAGAACTGTTACAAATCGGTTACTTCACAGCTCCGAGCCAGTTGCGCTATAACGCGCATTGCCCTGACCCCAAACCATCGCCATTTCCGACTTTAGTGCTGCCAAGCGAGAGGTCATTGGAGGGCAGGGTGGAGGTCTGTTATGTTTCCTGATGAAAGCGGGTTCTGCATCGGTGCCAGTGATGACCGTGTGTGGGTTAGAAGGGGGCCATTCGTGGGCCTGCAACCAACCCGTCTGCTGCCTATACTCACTGGACCCACAAATTTTGGAAATTTGTGGTAAGTTTCTATGGGACCAAACTGCTGAGGTCATCGGTCCCTAGGCTTCCACACTACTTTATCTAATCTAATCTAACTTACGCTAAGGATAACACACCCATGCTCGATGACTCGAACCTCCGACGGGGGAAGCCGCATGAACCGTGGCAAGAGCAAGCGGTCGTCACATACCGCTGTTGTAATCCAAGACGCGCTACAGAGTGTAGGCGTGTTGCCCTGGCCCGATCGATGAGCAGATCTGTTTCCAATCTAGCTCATATGGGACATCATCAGATAACTCCAGCGTAGTTGACAAACAGCGTAAACTGTCCCTGTCGTGACCGACCAACTACAACAGCCATGGAACTCCATCGCACAAACTGATTTCCGACACCTGAGAAAGGCAATGCATGCAAGTTTGCGTGTTTGCTTTCAACATTCTGGGGGTTACCAGCATTTGACATTTTCAAAGGCTTATCTCATACTTACACTAATCTGTGGTCTTGTAGTGTTAATCACTGAAATTAAATATGTTACCTAGATAAATGTATTCCCGAAATTTCATTAGGCTACATCAATTGTATTATATTATTATTGTTTACTTACATATGTAGTCTTTCTGAAAAATTGTATAACGTTTTTCTTAGGTTGACCTGATGTTCAAAGATATTTACGTAAAATTGCATAACAATCATGCCCCTGAATTGCGCAGAATTTTGTTGCAGGTACTGCGAGAGAACAGCAGCCCAGACAAAGTTATGCTGCTATTGAATTTTCAGAATTGACATAGATCTCGCTTAGCAATTTCGTGCGCCAGTGCTATCCATCATGCAAGATAGATAGCTAAAGCTATTAATTATATGAAAATGTTAATGTTCTGTGTTAAATTTCAGTTATCACATGCACATATCACAATTTGTGATATTTATGTTTTTCTAATTGTTGGGCAAGTTGATGATTTTTATGTAAGTTGATAAAGTTTCTCTTACTGAAGCACAATTTCGCCGACCTGAATCTTTAATTTTTTAAAGTTTCAAATTGTTGATATCAATTTAAGGTGATAAATGTAATGTCTACGAGGTTAAAGGTCATTGATAGTAAAAGTACCCTTGTAAAATAAGAGTCTTTTGTGCCAAATATCAGGTAAGGTGATGTTAGAGCAAAGGAAGTGTTAATCGGGAAGGTTCCCAGTGCTGACATTTGCCTTACAGCGAAGCGAACTGTTCAGAAATCCTCGGTCAGAAAATTTTTAATTTAATTCTGGGTCATTGTTTATCGGAAATGAAAGTGAAAGCCAAATGTATATATAGGTCTATTTGCTTAGTGTGTGTGCTAACTGATCAGTTGCGTGAGTTCTGCTTATGTGCTATATCTAAATCGCTGTCGATAGAGGGCGATGAATCACGTATGAATCGCTTTAGATAAATAAAAGAGACATGCGTTTGTGGAGATAATATTACTCCCTCTACTTACAGAGAGAAATTAAAATACTTATTTCAGCTTCCATTCAGCTTTAGCTTCCCGAGTAAATAGGTACCATCGCATTTAATTTGCGTAGCCCGCTATGGGGAAATTGTTCGTCGAGTAGAGTAGCAAAAAGCGACGGGTAATTGTCGGCGCGACGGACAGATCAGGAATACTTAACGCGGTCCCGGCCGTGCCTCCGCGGCCGTCACAACTTTCTTAATTAGCTCGCTGCCAGCCAGATTCCACAAACAAACTTAATTAAAAAATTCCAAAGCCTCCACCCCTGCCGCCGCCAACGACGACTCCGCAGAGTTAGTCAGCGGAGAAACATCGGCGGGCGGAAGCGGTTACTGCCCTATGTTCATGCCTGCTGACTTGTGCCGCATTCTTGATCGGCCGGATAGCTTGTTGTTATGCAAAACGAACAAATATTCGGAGGAGGCACCCTCTCCATTTCGCTACTGACGCTTCCAATACACTTAGATAGTAACACACTGTTTTATCTGGGAGCGACGGTTTTGAACATTCCCCATCGGGAGATTGAATACCGCTGGAAAATGTGACGCGGTAAGGAAAGTAGACTGCTTCGCAAAACTTAAGGACGAGATAGATAAAGTAACATAAAATGTAACAAATCGGTGTAAATGAGTGGATATACTGGGGCACGTTGCCAGAGGTCTCCCAGTAATGCGCAGAAAGCTGAACTTCATACGGTGTGAGTTCAACTTATAGCGTGAAATGGGAGTGGGCCCGCAACAATGGCAGTTAAAGGAACATAAAAACACAGTGCTTGTCATTTAGGGGGCCTTTACGGTGGACGTCATTGCAACAGGTTCTTGAAACAACATTTGGGTAACGCCACACTGGGACAAATTGTCGGGACACTGGAAAAACCACGAAGAGTGACGTGTGCAGTCCAGGAGTCTGGTACACACCACAGCACTGTTTCGCGTGCGTGGGGAACGTTCCGAAACGCAGGTACTGCTGCCCTAAGGAAATTAGGCGGTCGAGAACTGTCACCTACAGCAGCAGACGAGGGCTACATTGTGCAACAGGCAAGAAGGGATGCACGTTCTAGTATGATAAAAGAAAAAGCAAATAAGTTAAATATATTCCAATTCTTTGAATTTTAATCTGATAATTATACATATATTGTGTTTCATACTAGAATGTCGTGTTCCCAGTTTGGCACAGCTTTGCCACAGGAAATACGAAAGCGGTCGAAGACGTCCGTCTTCTGGTCGGCTCCTGATCGTTGTCAGAAGGAGGCTTGTTTTTTGATTACGCCAAGTCTTCTATTATTTGGAAAAGAACAACCCGGATTCCTTTACGTAATCAGTATGTAATTTATAATCACCTAAGGGACCTTTAGCAATGAACAATAAAAAATTGCATTTGCAAATGAAATCATTAATAAATGGGGCAGCTATGAGTTGTATAGAAGACAAGGAGCGGCCTTCTGTCTACGACCAGGATGCCGCAGTATTCTCTGCTGTAGTAAAGGCTGTTTGATATTTACAAAAATAATATCACATGGAGGTGAAAAAAATATAAAGGAAAAGAATAGAATAAGAAATCTGGTAAACACTAAATACATTCAAACAATTCTCACAAGCAATTAGGGCTTATTTATAAACAGTACAAAAGTACTTTGCTAACTGTATGGTGCGATCAGATTTCAGACTGTCCTGTGCTAGCTCCTTGGTTCACGTTTTTGTCACAAATTACAGTCATTACTTTTCTCCTTCCTTCAAGACAATTCTTGCACCGTTCAACACCTTCATAGCAATAACTTGCCGGTTTACTGTATCGAACATAAATTACTCGAATTTTATTAATTAATAATGTTGTCTGCACGCTGGCAAGACCGGTCACTTTTATGGCTTAAAGACGACCTTCTTTACGCTTTCACATTACAAGCTAAAGTACGATAAAATCTGAAGATCTACAAAAGTTTTTACTGTCATCTTTTATTTAGATCGAAGCGGAACGTTCAGTTCAGCTTCTGTTAAAATGTTTCTTTGACTGCGCAACCGATGTATTAGCGTCCGCGCTAGTTGCGCATCTTTACAGTTACGTAAATTATGTAAAACAAATGTCTTTCAAAGAATAGGTCTCATCTCATAAGTCGATCATTTAACATACAGATAGGTGAATGCCTTTCCAAGGGTACTCACAGCTTTAATACGACGGAAATCCCAATAATATTACAACGTCCAACAGCGGATGCAATTGGAACTACATTTAACAGGACTGTGGATAACGGAATTTCACACTCCACAGTGGCACGGCGACTAGACGGGAGTGTTCTCGTTGACACCCGCACACCGACGACATCGTTTGCGATGGTACTAAGATCATAGGGGCGGTACCCGCGATGTGTGGGTTCGAGTGCTTTATTTAGATTAGAGCAGATTCAATCTGAGAAGTGATTCTGGACGTATTCCCTCATTGCGAGAAGTGGGAACACGTAATGCACTCAGGAATATTATTACTCATGATAGTTTTTCTGATCCAGATATGGTATCGAACAGAGCTCTCGTTGCCGCATCAAAGTTGGCAACGCTAGGCGATATTACACACATTAGGGAGGGCTCAGTGCGACCCGTAACGACGTATGGGAGGCACTCTCGAAGACCACGCCTCCCTTCACAGCATGGCAGCGCCCTCGCTAACGTTGACGTGGCTCACTGGGAGTTTTCTGACCTCACTTCCTGCTATTTCTCGTTTAGGAGCCGTTTCGTCGCGTGAGATATAAAATATCTGATATTTCAGCAACGTGTCACGTAAAGTAGAACCAATATGAAGCGGGAATGCTCTCTACGTCACAACAAGAAAGCAAGACTGAATGCATTATTTTTCGTGCTCAGTAGAAGCCCATACTCTGTGACTTTTGTGTTATACGTTAAACGCTGTGAATATGTGCTGTTTATAAGCACCAGCACATGAAATGTCTCTCGAACGAATCGTTATTTGTACGATTCGTTGTAATAAAACGACGGGAAACGTCGTATTGGTGGTTGAAGTATTTTTGTTTCCAAATATTTCCGCGTTATAACTTTCGTGCTGTGAGAGAAATCCGTTACAATGCAACGACCCGTTGAATGAAGTTTCATGAAAACGTATCATTCTTCCTCGGATTTGTTATAGTTAAACATGAAAAACATTTCTCCAATTGAAATTTTTAGAAGACTATAATATAATACACGAGATAAATATTGGCGGACGACAAGCATACTTTTGTAGGATGTAGCACCACGATTCGGAACCGAAGTGTGAATCGCTAAAGAGTTCGCATCCCGCTGTATCCAATTTTTTTTCACTTACACGTTTTCTGTAATGTTGTGGGAGTTCCCTATGAAATCAAAGAATTAATTACTCTAATAGTTGATGTTAAGTAAATGTAAGTGCGCTGTCTGTCAGGTGTGACTTCGTTCTA
The DNA here is from genome assembly GCF_021461385.2 of Schistocerca piceifrons. Lineage (NCBI taxonomy): Eukaryota > Metazoa > Arthropoda > Insecta > Orthoptera > Acrididae > Schistocerca > Schistocerca piceifrons. Next base: position 320,621,242 of record NC_060145.1, on the reverse strand, counting down.
TTTTGTGAACATTTTTAAAGTGATGTCCTTTCTGAGTCGTCCTATAACTTTCATTTTTGTCTTATTATATACTCTGGGATGTTGAAGTTTTTATTTATGTATACCACAGACAGACCAACACGACGAGCATACGGTCGAATAAAAAACGTGCGCTGTAATACACCTAACGTACAAATTCTAAACGCGTCCATTTTCGTGAACGAACTGTATTGTTTGTGAGCCAACATCTGCCGCTGGATGGAACTGAGAGCGCAAAATCACGTTAAGCAGCTTGGTGGCGTGTGCTGACGGCGCTGTGGGTAGTGACGTGGGATTACCTCGCCTGCGTGCACGTCAACGTTACCTGTCTCGCCCCGTGTGCCGATAGCTTAACGGTAATATAGTGCCGAGCTAGCGAGAGCTCTGGCCCAGTTCGAGAACTCAGCTACGGTAGTCAACATCATCGACTGTGACAGAGATGTTTAAAGTAGGTCATGGACTTGTTCGTTTAACTCTGGGACATTGTACTGCAAGAGAACAATTCGTTAATCTATGCTTCATGTGATGCTTCAGCAGCCAACAACAGTTATTACTAGTCAAGGTATCCTGTGGCACAGACCTGAGTCAAAGTAAGGTACATCTTTTATTCATTTATTTAATTGAGTGAAGTAACATTTCTTGTGTTCGTGTTTAATGTACCAATTCACCGATCAATCAAAGAAGCTGAGTTTCATCTGGTCACAACATCAGGTGTCATGGTGTGGGGAGGATAATGTTGCATGGACGTAGTGACCTCCAAATGCTGCCGCCCGTTGTGGCCGAGCGGTTCTAGGCGTTTGAGTCCGGAACCACGCTGCTGCTACGGTCGCAGGTTCGAATCCTGCTTCGGGCATGGATGTGTGCGATGTCCTTAGGTGAGTTAGGTTTAAGTAGTTTTATGTCCAGGGGACTGATGACCTCAGATGTTAAATGCCATAGTGCTTAGAGGCATTTGAACCATCTGAATCTCAAAATGTTTGGTCTCGGTACAGTCGTCGGTCAGTGTTATTGTGTCGCTATACTGCTTGCACATATGCGTCTTTTTGGGATGCTTTCGCCCATGATTTCACTTTTATGGATATGGATGACAATGCGCAACCGCATCGAAAAGAGTCAGTGGAGGAGCTCTCGGAACAAGAGGAGATTCGGCGAATGATCTGGCCTACTCGTTCCTCCGATTTAAATCTTATCGAGCACGTGTGGGCTGCGTTGGCAAGACGTACTGCTGGATACCCGCACGCACCGGCGACGACCCAGTAATTATCAACCGCGCTGGTGGATGAATGGAAAGCCCTACCACACGAAGTCCTAGTCAAGCTTGTGGCCAGAGTGGAAGCACTCTACAGAGCATGTACCAGTCCGTGGTCATCCCACGCTCTGTTAAGAACCATGTCCCGCCGTTTGTAATGCCCAGGGACAACCATAAATCACGTGTGACTTCAGTACAATTGTTATCTTTGAGTAAATGTGTCATTTCTGTTCGATTCATTGCGTATTACTTTCAGTTGGCTTCTGTACCACACTGCAGCAGCTTTTCTACGTATGTCCAAGTTTCATCGAGCTATGTTATTTGGCAGTGATCATGCGAAAGTTACTTTCGTTCTCAGGTTTTGTACACCGTTATACATAAGTGGAGCAGAGACGAATGGGAAACATTCTAGTGGATAAGTAAATCCTCGGGCAAAAGCGATTTTGTCAAAGGGGTGATTATTTGTGTCCGGTGCTTGGGATCGGGTGTCACGGTTCGGCAGTTACTAGCGGAGAATCTACGGAAGTTAGTAGAAGGACGGTGAAACTATGAGTTGGCGAGAAGGTTCTGGATGCCCGTGCCTCATCCCTGTACGTGGATGACGGAAGTTTGACCACTCTATAAAGCGCGGTAGATTGCATTCCGTGGCACTTATGATGACAGAACGCAATGCTGGTGTAAGCAAATTGTTCAGTGCACATTGTCGGACAAGAGGCTCCGCAGCAGGCGATGCATACTTTTCCCCGTGTTGAGGTTTGCAGTGGTAATGGAATCATCGAGATTCGACGGATCAATCGAAACAAGTCACCTGGTCAGATGACTCAGGAATCTTTTGATATTGCGTCGATGGTCTTGTCGGAATACGCCGTCATCCACGCTAACATCTGCTGTAAACATGCACCGTACCACGAGCGCCAGGTCAGTGGGGCCATTATTATGCTTCTAGAGATATTCACCAGGGCTTCCATAGGGTCTGTGCTAGTTACCGAAGGCACCACCATAACTGTGGACTACGTGAACAGTATTGTGCACCACATGCATTCCATCATGCTTCATGTCTTCCCATACGGTGATGGCGAATTCCACCAGGACATATGTTGGAATCACAGGGCCGGAATCAAGTGACAGTGGTCTGATAACTTAGAGAAATCATGCACCCCTCCCCCCCCCACCCCGGTTAGCCGAGCGCTCTAACGCACGGCTTTCCGGAGCGAGAAGGAGCGCCTGATCCCCGGTACGAATCCGCCCGGCGCACTTGTGTCGAGGTCCGGTGAGCCGGCCAGTCTGTGGATGGTTTTTAGGCGGTTTTCCATCTGCCTCGGCGAATGCGGGCTGGTTCCCCTTATTCTGCCTCAGCTACACTATGTCAGCGATTGCTGCGCAAACAAGTTTTCCATGTACGCGTACACCACCATTATTCTATCACGCAAACATGTGGGTTACACTCGTCTGGTGTGAGAAGTTCCCGGGGGGGGGGGGGGGAGGGGTTCCACAGGGGCCGAACCACACAATAACCCTAGGTTCGGTGTGGCGGCGGAGGGGTGAAGTGGACTGCGGTAGTCGTCGTGGGGTTGTGAACCACTGCGGGTGCGGCGGGGACGGAGCCTCTCTGTCTTTTCTAGGTCCCCGGTTAACATACAATATAGTGAACTCATGGTGATATCTTGTCCACAAAATTCGCTTTCTCCGAACATGACTGATGGCTCTGAGCACTATGGGACTTAACATCTGAGGTCATCAGTCCCCTAGAACTTAAACTACTTAAACCTAACTAACCTAAGGACATCACACACATCCATGCCCAAGGCAGGATTCGAACCTGCGACCGCAGCGGTCGCGCGGTTCCAGACTGTAGCGCCTAGAACCGCTCAGCCACTCCGGCCGGCGAACATGACTAATCTGGGCAGGTATCAGGCTCCAGCTCAGTGGCCATAACCCACCAGCTCGTAGTCTCTGGGAGTTTCCTGGACCGTATACAGACGACTGCGCCACATACTTCGGGAAACCTCACAAGGACTTGTTGAAGACGTGTAACCCACAATCGCTACTGCATTGTGTTTCAAAGGCAAGGTTCTACTAAGCAGGTGCCCGTAATATTTTGGCTCGGTACAGTGGATCTCCCGGTCTCTCCGTCGAAATTACTCCACGCTCTCTGCTGACCTTATAAACTCCTGCGGTTACATCACGTTTCCGGTTGGCCACATACGGAGTTTCTTGATGCAGTAATTTACCAACAGCCGTATGTATTGTAGAAATTTATAAGACTACAAAATCCACCGGTTAGTCCCTCAGCCGTTAGGGGTAAAACCCAATGGGACTCGGGGCAAGTAAGGCTAGCAACCTGCTTCCCTGGTACTTTAAATATGATGCTGGCAACAATCAGAGCAAAATGCCTCGGACCTTTGGAGGTGACGGAGTCCCACCTCTAACTGACAAACCAGGGACTCCAAAGATACGACTTGGCAAACGAATGGTAATGAGATGGGGAGCTATTAATATCAATGGGGGCTACTCTGGGAAGACGGTAGAGCTGGCAGAGGCTGCAAGTAAGATGGGGCTGGACGTTTTAGCTGTTAGTGACATTCGGGTAAGGGGTGAGAAAGAAGAGGAAGTGGGAGAATACAAGGTCTACCTGTCAGGAGTCAAAGCAGGAATAGCACAATGGGGTGTAGGGCTTTACATAAGGAAAGAAATGGAACCCAGCGTAGTTGCAATAAGGTATGTAAACGAACGACGGATGTGGATAGATTTGACAGTGTCTAGCAAGAAAATTAGGATTGTGTCAGTATATTCGCATTGTGAAGGGACAGATCAAGATAAGATGGATAGTTTTTATGAGGCACTCAGTGATGTAGTTGTTAGAGCAAAGGACAAGGACAGTGTTCTGCTCATGGGTGATTTTAACGCCAGGATTGGAAATCGAACAGAAGGGTATAAAAAGGTTATGGGTAAATTTGGAGAGGATATGGAGGCCAACAGGAACGGGAAACAACTCTTGGATTTCTGTGCCAGTACGGGCTTAGTAATCACAAACTCCTTTTTTAAACATAAGAACATTCACCGGTATACTTGGGAAGGCAGGGGAACCAGATCTGTCATTGACTATATAATAACAGATCAGGAATTCTGGAAGGCTGTGAGGGACACACGTGTATTCAGGGGATTCTTTGATGACACTGATCATTATTTAATCTGCAGTGAAATTGGGATTGTGAGGCCGAAAGTGCAGGAGGTCAGGTCCATATGTAGGAGGATAAGAGTGGAGAAACTTCAGGATAAGGAAATCAGGCACAAGTACATAACACCGATCTCAGAAAGGTACCAGTTAGTTGAATGTAGTCAATTACAGTCATTGGAAAAGGAATGGACAAGGTACAGGGACACAGTACTAGAAGTCGCTAAAGAATGTCTTGGAACAGTAGTGTGTAAAAGTAGGATGAAGCAAACAGCTTGGTGGAATGATACAGTCAAGGCAGCCTGTAAAAGGAAAAAGAAGGCGTATGAAAAATGGCTACAAACAAGAACCCAGGTAGACAGAGAAAGTTATGTTGAAGAAAGAAACAAAGCCAAACAGATAATTGCAGCATCCAAGAAGAAATCGTGGGAAGACTTTGGAAACAGGTTGGAGACTATGGGTCAAGTTGCTGGAAAACCATTCTGGAGTGTAATTAGCAGTCTTCGAAAGGGAGGTAAGAAGGAAATGACAAGTATTTTGGACAGGTCAGGAAAACTGCTGGTGAATCCTGTGGATGCCTTGGGCAGATGGAGGGAATATTTTGAAGAGTTGCTCAATGTAGGTGAAAATGCGATCAGTAATGTTTCAGATTTCGAGGTAGAATGGGATAGGAATGATGATGGAAATAGGATCACATTTGAGGAAGTGGAAAAAATGGTCAATAGATTGCAGTGCAATAAAGCGGCTGGGGTGGATGAAATTAAGTCGGAACTCATCAAATACAGTGGAATGTCAGGTCTTAAATGGCTACACAGGATAATTGAAAAGGCCTGGGAGTCGGGACAGGTTCCATCAGACTGGACAAAAGCAGTAATCACACCAATCTTTAAACATGGAAACAGAAAAGATTGTAACAACTATAGTGGTATCTCTTTAATCAGCGTTGTGGGTAAAATCTTCTCAGGTATTGTTGAAAGGAAAGTGCGAGTATTAGTTGAGGACCAACTGGATGAAAATCAGTGTGGGTTTAGGCCTCTTAGAGGTTGTCAGGACCAGATCTTTAGCTTACGGCAAATAATGGAGAAGTGTTATGAGTGGAACAGGGAATTGTATCTATGCTTTATAGATCTAGAAAAGGCATATGACCGGGCTCCTAGGAGGAAGTTATTGTCTGTTCTACAAGATTATGGAATAGGAGGCAAACTTTTGCAAGCAATTAAAGGTCTTTACATGGATAGTCAGGCAGCAGTTAGAGTTGACGGTAAAATGAGTTCATGGTTCAGAGTAGTTTCAGGGGTAAGACAAGGCTGCAACCTGTCTCCACTGTTGTTAATATTATTTATGGATCACATGTTGAAAACAATAGACTGGCTGGGTGAGATTAAGATATGTGAACACAAAATAAGCAGTCTTGCATATGCGGATGACTTAGTTGTGATGGCAGATTCGATTGATAGTTTGCAAAGTAATATTTCAGAGCTAGATCAGAAATGTAAGGACTATGGTATGAAGATTAGCGTCTCCAAAACGAAAGTAATGTCAGTGGGAAAGAAATATAAACGGATTGAGTGCCAAATAGGAGGAACAAAGTTAGAACAGGTGGACGGTTTCAAGTACTTAGGATGCATATTCTCACAGGATGGCAACATAGTGAAAGAACTGGAAGCGAGGTGTAGCAAAGCTAATGCAGTGAGCGCTCAGCTACGATCTACTCTCTTCTACAAGAAGGAAGTCAGTACCAAGACTAAGTTATCTGTGCACCGTTCAATCTTTCGACCAACTTTGTTGTACGGGAGCGAAAGCTGGGTGGATTCAGGTTACCTTATCAACAAGGTTGAGGTTACGGATATGAAAGTAGCTAGGATGATTGCAGGTACTAGTAGATGGGAACAATGGCAGGAGGGTGTCCACAATGAGGAAATGAAAGAAAAACTGGGAATGAACTCTATAGATGTAGCAGTCAGGGCGAACAGGCTTAGATGGTGGGGTCATGTTACACGCATGGGAGAAGCAAGGTTACCCAAGAGACTCATGGATTCAGCAGTAGAGGGTAGGAGGAGTCGGGGCAGACCGAGGAGAAGGTACCTGGATTCGGTTAAGAATGATTTTGAAGTAATAGGTTTAACATGAGAAGAGGCACCAATGTTAGCACTGAATAGGAGATCATGGAGGAACTGTATAAGGGGGGCTATGCTCCAGACTGAACGCTGAAAGGCATAATCAGTCTTAAATGATGATGATGATGATGATGATGATGATGATGATGATGAACTTCTTATATGCAACCAGTCGGCATTACATTGATGCCATCTTCAGGCCCTACACGTCATAGTCGTAAAATCGCTATACACGGAAGGAGCCATATAACTGGATCCGTGCATCAAATCGCAACAGCTCTGTATCGCCTGGCCACCAAGAGCTGTAGCATAGCTATTTGATTCACGCATCCAGACACACGGGTCCTTACGTGTATAGTGATTTTACGACTATGACGTGTGGGGCCTGAAGATGGCATCAATGTAATGCCGAAACTGGTTGCATATAAGAAGTTCATAAAATAAATTTCTACAATACATACGGCTGTTGGTAAATCATTATATCAAGAAATACATGTCAGCCGTTGTCCCACAGTCCATAATGGATCAACAAAGATTACATACGGAGATAATTTGTCGTTGCTGCGATAGACTATTGTAATGGCCACATTATTTGGTTTATTCCCAGCGCACTATATTGTATTGCAAAGTAGTTGTTTAGTAATGCAGAAAGCTAGTGCTACCATGACCATTCAGTTTTTACTACGTCACTTCTTGATCGTATGGCATTGTTGACCAGGAGGCCCCCATTCGGGTGAGTTCGGCCGCCGTATCGCAAATCCTTTTTAGTTGACGCCACTTCGGCGACTTGCGAGTCAATGATGATGAAAATGATAATGGACACACAACACCCAGTCCCTTGCCGGGAATCGAACCCGGGCCCCCTGCATGGTACCGGTAAGGCTACCGCTACGCTACGGAGGCGGACTTAATTTCTGATGAGCAAAAAGGACTGGTCATTGTACTCACACAGCGCAGTAAAACAATCAAAAACAAATGGCTCTAAGCACTATGAGACTTAACATCTGAGGTCACCAGTCCCCTAAACTTAGAACTACTTAAACCTAACTAATCTAAGGACATCATACACATCCATGCCCGAGGCAGGACTTGCGAGTGTAGCAGCAGCGCAGTTCCGGACTGAAGCGCCTAGAATCGCTCGGCCACAGTGGCCGGCGCAGTTAAAATTTCGAATGTTACGATGTTTGCATTGAGAGGAGTTACTATTTTTGGTTATTGTTTTTATGATACTCATCTGAACATAGTTTGAAACCCGGATTCATATTTTGTGCGTTTTCCCCACATGTAACAATTCCACACCTAAGAATCGAGTGTACATTTATTAGTATTAACTAAAAGACAGTGGCCATTACAGACTGATTACAGAACTCAAATGGTCTAACACGTTGATTACACAGTATTTGGAACTATCTTTTCGTGTGCACACCACTTTTGATCAAAGAAGGTGTAAACAGAAGTCTTGGACCAAACATCTGTGAATACTGCCAAGTAACTGGTTACTCGTGCTACTTCCGATAGTGATAGAACCATTGCTTCCAGAAATCCTGGATGACAATTCTAGAAATCCACCGACATGCACTTATACGTGTACTGTAACGGAGTCCATGAATGAAATAGTTTCTACAGAAGTTGGACGAAAGAAGCTCTGGGGAGTAATATTCACTATGGCATACATAAGCCGAGTATCATTAGTTGAATACCCTGACATACACATTTGATTTCCGGATCTCGTTCTCTTAATCCTCTGAGATGTTTTCCGTACGTTGTCTGCTTGTGAATTATGCGGTGTGTTTATCTGCCTTCATGTCTGACGTAATATATCTGCTGTGAATGTAAATTGCAGGTGCCAGCTTAGCTGATAGTTCAACCACAACGCTGGCCATTCTGATAGTGGTATCTGAGCTATCTCTCCCAAAACACAGCGGATCCACCTATCAGTCTTCAAATTATTTTTTTGTAATTATTTTATTTGCGATGAGTTTCGGAGACGTTGCTCTATCATCAGGTGTCACTTACAGTATTCAGATCAGATTCATTGCACGTAGGAAACCAACGATGTCAAAATATCTGCAGTCGTGTCTATCTCTATCATCTACGTTCCTCTGGAGCACTGCATTTTAATGTAACATTCCACTATTTACAAACTTTACCATAAACATGTAACAACAGCGCACTGAAAATATATGCGGTCTCCGGTAAAGTTTATTAAGTTCAAACGCTTTGCCCTGAAGGAAAGTACGCGACGGAAGGTGCACAGCAATATTGGTTTTGTGACATTGTTAGTTTTCTGCGAAGTATTGAAGCTGAGGTAAAAACCAGAACCAGCACCTGATGAAGAAAGAAATCTTCCTAAACGCGTCGTGCATAAAAAAAGGGCTTGAAATTTGGTAACTGGAGCCACTGGTTTTAATTTGTATTCTAAACAGCCAATCTCACTAAGAGCTAACCATAATATGTGCTTCTGCAATGAAAACTTTAAGCCCTCCTGTGACTATGTTATGTACCTATTTAGAGTCTGTACTTACGTTTAATGTATAGATACCGGAGTTATTCGACATAATCTGAATACTTATTTCAGTTGACGTCAGATGTCACGGGAAAGTTAGATGTGAAAGGGAGATCAGCTGACGTTAAATCGCTTACAACAGTTATCAGGTCCACCGGAAATTACTTGTGAGATTAATCAGCCCCAGACAAGTTCCAACCGCCTAACGAAACTGTCCTTAATGCGATAAAGACTTTCCGTGACCAGGTCTCTGCGTCAAAAGTCATTATACAACGCGAGTCAGTTAAGCTACTTGGACAGGCTGTCTGGCGGTACCCGTAATAATAACGTCAGCTTGAGGACTTGAGGGGCCGGCGTACGATCCTGGTTTGTATCGCGCATCAGACCTCACCGAGGCTGCCTGTCTGCCACTCAGACACATTCCACTCTCTTCCCTTCGCATGCGTGCTTTGTGTTTACGTCACGCAGCCAGCCACGAGGGTAGTTTCGCCACCTCGCAAAGTTGCATATTCATATTCCATCTATTGGCGAGTGCCTTAAGTGGGAACGTTCATGAAAAACACACACTAACTAAGAGACGCGTCAAATCCACAATTCTGAAGGTACGGTAATGAAATTTTGTTCCACGTTAAACGTGAAACTAATACACAAAGTATTAATTTCCTTGGTTTACATATATTTAACTTTTTACGGAATTTAAAGATTTTATTTTAGAGAAACTATAGATGTAATTTTTTCTCAGATGCTACTCAAGAGACTTCTACAAAATTGCCTGTTTTTCGTCTCTTTCCGTATTGTAAGCTTCACTAGTGTAATTTTTTCAATATATGGAACAGGAGAATTTTAGTAATTTTTTTAAAACTATAGTACCGTAAGTATAACATAAAATAAATTCGAAATTTCAAGTACTTTGCCCCATATTTGAGCTTATAATTTCAAAATCTGCTCTTGAGTCAACCTTTATTAGGTTTGTAGAACTACGTGTACATAGTATCAAAATTCTAGCCTTCATTCATTCTGAGAAAAATCTACATAAACATTAAAAAATAAAATTTTCAGGAAATGCGGTTTTAAGTTAAGCCAAACGTTTTTCTTGTCATATCTTCAGAGAACGCTAGATCTACACTCAACGTCATCTTTCCCTTCAAGGATTTTCTTCTGGTTTCTTGTTTCCTGCCTTCTCTTCTTTACCGAGTCTTCAACTGACTTTTCAGCTGTAGAGAGGCGGTGTAAATCTTTTTTTCTTGAGATGGCTTGAGTGAAATTTCCTTTCTCTCTAATATCTTCATCCTCCCTAATTTTTCGCAATTAAATACTAGAAATTCATCATAAGTTGCAATACTGACAACTGTAGCAGAAGAAAATGTAGTTTTAGGGCATCGTTTCCATATGAGTGAAGAGACTCATTTGGATTCTGGGTTATGCTATATACATACACTTTTTAAAAGTTCGAGATAGACCAGAAACCTGCAAGTGGGCTGGACAATATTCAGTATACAATTTGGAAGCCTCTCCTTGTGAATGTAGGGGTTGTTACCTCTTTGAGTCTTTAAGTATTGCAGTGTTGCTTCAAAAAGCTGGCTTAGCAGCAACTTGCGTCACACATATATGACAGACATTTCATTAATAATGCAAAGTTTGGTATTACTGTGGATTTTGTGATGCAACAACAATTAAAATTCCGTCATATGTAAGTCGGAACTTGAGGAAGACGCACGTGTTTTAATTTTTTCTCTGTGTACTCTAACATAAAATAGGCGAGATGTAGAAATGGACCTGCCAGGGTCTCGGGTACTATGAGTGTTGAAGACCAGTGGTCGTACATCATGGTCGAAACATTATGCGGCATAAACCAGACAGAAATCCACTAGTGCATTAAGTGGAGTTTCTGAAATTTGAACGAACGCATCCCTCGCTCATGACTATTAGGAAACCAATCACAAGGGTGTCCGTTAGTAAAACAAGTGCAAGTAATATCCCGACGCGCTGCCTGAATGGTGCGCAAGCAAGCTTTGAAAGTGGAACTCAACTGCTGTTCTCAGGTTTGTATTTCATATCTAAACCAAGGGAGTTCCTCTGAATCCACCCAGTTGCATTCATTCACTCCAGCAATCATCCGTGTTTAGGGCAGGTGGTTACAGGTACGAGGTGTGCTGAATATGGAATATAATGCTCCTGGAATGCAAAAATCTGAGAAAATACAAGCAGATGAAAGGAACACTGACGCACTAAAAAAAACCACATCATTACAAAACAGAAAATTATTTGAAATGTGGATTGTCTGTCATCTTTCAGCTCTATAGAGGGAAAGATACATAGTTAGCTCCGCACCTGTTGTTCGGATCTGATAACAATTCCGTCAACGTTATTATGTACAGACAGTATTGTAAAGATTGTACGTACATCATATTCTTGACGTGAACCTGGACGCAGAGCGCCTTGTGTGCTCTGTGTTTATGACCATAAATTGGTGCTGAATACCATGTAAGTCCCGAAAATAACAGCATTTAGGAACAATTTACCTGACAATTGCTCACATTCTTGACAGAAGACGAATGTTGGATATGTCGCCGTGCTTCTGAATCCACAAAAATGTCAAATCATAAATTAAGATTATGACAAAGAGGCAGGTGAAAACATCACGAACTTCAAGTGATACATCTATCAATGAACATAACACGTAACTAAAACTCTAGCAAATATGCAAAACTCATATTATATAAAAGATTACTGTTACATGAAAATAAGAAGGGTGGCAGCAAAGAATAAGGAGCTTACATGAGATTCCTAAGAATACAGCAGAACTGAAACAGATGAAAACAAATGTGAACAGAAACAAAATTCGGGATCAGTACTGATGAAAATTATGAGCTACTTACGAGAGGCAGGAGAAGCACATCGTAATAGCGGACGTGATCTATGTTAAGGCGAAGTATGGACTTGGTGATGCGTGTGTGTGTATGTGTGTGTGTGTGTGCGCAAGATGACGACGACGACGAAAGTTGCCTCTTGATTTCAATGTTGATTGAAGGGAGATTTTTTGCTTGCTACTTAACTTTTCGTCATAAATTGAGGAATATGCGACGCAACATTGACCCCACATTAATCTTCGAAAATATGTTGAAGAAAGGCAAACCTACAAGGGCTAGACAAAAATATGGAAACATCAAAAACACATTGTCATACATTACAGCATGTGGGAAAGCCGTTGGCATTCAAAACATCTTCCAGTCTTCTCGGAATGGATAAATGCAGGTCCAGCATGGCTTTCAAGGGAATCTTAAACCGTTCTTCCTGAAACCGATGCGATGGTGATGTAATGCATAGCGAGCACCCATCTTTCTCTCCGCAGTAGACCACAGAGGCTCAATGATATTGAGATCTGGTGACAGTGGTGCACAGGGGCGATGCAACAATTTACTCTCTTGCTTGCAAAATCTGACCTGGAAAATAGGGGCTGTGTAATCAGGGGAACAAACGTTGCACCATGGGATGGACCTGACCAGTCAGATTTTTACTCAATCCTGGATTGTAATGGGACTTGGCAGAGAAATCAAGGGATCCATGGAATACCGTGTGATGGCTGTCCAAATCATCACCGCACTGCCACCATGCTTCACTCTTAGCAACAAGCAGTCTGCATCATAGGCTTAGCACAGTGTGCGCCAGACGTAAACACGGCCAGGAGTTGGAAACAGTGTGAAATAAGACTCATCTGACCGAGTGACTTTATTCTGTCGCTCCGTAATCCAGGTTTTACGGCTTACGCACCAGGTTTTCCTGTTACGTGCATTCATATCTCTGATGAGTGGTTTTGGAACTGCAACGCCCTGAAACTCCCTGCTCCTGGAACTGGGAGGGTTTGCGAGTGCGAATTCCGTTCTAAAGTGACTTTTGATGCTGTCGTCCTCTTATTTTTAGTAACAGTTCTCTTCAATGACCGTCTGTGACGATCACTCAAAACACGCTGCTATTCGCGTGGTGAGTTAACGAAAGATGTTTCTCCGCTTTCGCTGCTTGTGGTATAAATCCTCGATGTGGTGCCTCTTGAAACGCCAAATGCTTCGGCGACCTTAGTTATCGAAACGTCTACCACACGAGCACTATCGAATTTTCCGGGTTCGAATTCACTTAGCTGCTACACAACGCACTCGTTTGTACATGTGCCGTTCGTGGCCAAATCCAACATCCCAACTTCCAGGAATGGCTAGCATCTGCATTTATGCCCATGTATATATTCCTCGAGGTGTTTCCTTATTTTTGAGAAATCACTGTACATTGCAAAGCAGTTATAAATTCAGAAAAAAAACTTTTGACAACATTGGCTGGAATAAACTCCTAGAAATTCTAAAGTTTTGAGAGATAAAACAGATGCAACTAAAAGCTATCTAAACGTTGCGCAGAAATGAGGCTACAGTTATACAAGTCGAAGGATATGAAGGTGGCTCTTATAGGAGAATGAAGTGAGGTACAGTCACCACACCATTAGCAGATTTTATACTATCCGTGCGTAGGCCAAGCAGTAAAAGATATCACGAATAAATTTGGAAAAGGTATTAACATTACCAGATGTTATTCTATCCGTGCGTAGACCAAGCAGTTAAAGGACATCACGAATAATTTTGAAAAAGGTATTAACATTTAGGAGGAAGAAAGGCAAAACTTAAGGGTTGGTCAGTCTCATTGGAAACTACGTCAGAGACATTTGGGTCCTCGTTGATCAATTGATCGGAATAGCTGGGTCGTGGAAAGAAGTTACAAGATAAACATCAAGAAATGTAAGGCAAGGGTAACTGAGTGCAGCCGAATACATCAGACGATGATGAAGGGCCATATTATTAAATGAGTTACTATCTGAACATCAAAATAACTTATCGTGGCCGAAGTAAAGAGAACACAAAATACAGACTGGATGGTTCAAATGGCTCTGAGCACTATGGGACTTAACTTCTGAGGTCATCGGACCCCTAGAATTAGAACTACTTAATCCTAACTAACCTAAGGACATCACACACATCCATGCCCGAGACAGGATTCGAACCTGCGACCGGAGCGGTCACGCGGTCCCAAACTGAGGCGCTTAGAACCGCACTGCCACACCGGCCGGCGGACTCAACATCTGAGGTCATCACTCCCCTAGGACTTAGAACTACTTAAACCTAACTAGCCTAAGGATATCACACACATCCATGCCAGAGGCAGGATTCGAACCTGCGACCGTAGCAGCAGCGCGGTTCCGGATTGAAGTGCCTAGAACCGCTCGGCCAGACCGGCCGGCTCCACTCACTTGTCTTTGGGCATTGAAGTCGCAGGAATCGTAACCACAGTCTCACCACGCCGGCTACAGACTGGAAGTTGCACGGAATAGTGTTCTTAAAACCAAGAGGTATTTCTTAACGACGAATGATAATTAGGTTGTTAGAAAGTCTTTTCTCAAATTGTTTGAAATGTTGTGGTGCAAAAGGGTGTTGCATATTGTATTGGTAGGTCGGGTGTGAATAGGTTGGCGAGAAAAGAATGGTTTGGCACAAACTAAGTGGAATAAGTGACAGGTTAATAGGACACATTCTAAGGCATCAGAAGCAGCTAATATGTTAATGGTGAGAAGTGCGGTGGGTTGCGGAAGATTACGACTTTACTGCAGCAGCCTGCTTCAAGATAATGCGTATTACAGAAGTTACGCAGGGGTGAAGAGGACAGCACATATAGACTATCGGGAGGAGAGCTGCATAAATATACTATCCTGACTGAAGACCACAACAACTACAACAAAATTTTGCTTTAAAAATTTGCCCTGACTGTGGTAGTTAATTAATTACAAGCGTTTGTCTACCAGTGCTATCACGCTAGTCACGGAAGTTAGTAAACTGGCGATGTGAGAGAACACTGTACTACTGCTACGTGTCGTCGCCTGAGCATCGGACTCAGTATTCGTGGCACGGTCAGATCAGCTAGTGCTGGAGTGGCTGCTGGAGACGCCTGGAGAGATTGGCCTCTCTGGAGACTGCAGTCTGCTGCCGGCGGAGCCCCGTGTCCGGATAGCATATTGATCAAAGGGGTGGTTGCTTAGGTCAGAAGACCCACATCGATTCCGGTCGCAGCAGACAATGCAATTTCCTATCAGCAGGCAAAACACGGCCTGGTGTTAGATGCACGACGAAAGAAAGCAGTACCTCCCCTCTATCCGTCGTATCCCCCCTGAAGCTTCCGTGCGGTCTTCGCTACTCGTTTCGACGGAAATTGGAGGTTGAGACAGGTAATTATTTCACAGTGCTGAATATAAACACTGATAAGTCCTGTTTTGTCATCTGAAGCTTTCGTTAATCAAACGATGTGACGTCACATTACAAATCGGCAGCGGTACGTATTCCAAACCTTCTTTAGTTTCTGTACAGGAGGAGTTAAGTAAATACTAATAACAAAAGAGTTCGCAGCTCGTGGTCTCACGGTAGTGTTCTCGCTTCACGAGCACGGGTCCCGGGTTCGATTCCCGGCGGGGTCCGGGATTTTCACCTCCCACGTGATGAGTGGGTGTTGTTGTGTCGTATTCATCATCATTCATCCCCATTACGGTCGGGGGAATGCAACGGCAAACCACCTCCATTAGGACCTTGCCTAGTACGGCGGTGCAGGTCTCCAGCATCGTTCCCCTACGCTCTGTCAAGAAGCACGGGACTTAATTTCTATTCCAGTTACATAACAAGATCAATTCGTCCTTGTTTCGTTTGCGTACAAAGATAAGTATGCAGCTTGACATGGATTCGTACCAGATACGATTAACGGAGGTCATCGAAAAAGGTCAAAGAAGAGCAGGTCAGTTTGTATTACAGCAAAGTAGGAGAGGAAGTGTTACGGATACGATACGCGAGTTGGAGAGGAAATCACAAAAACAAACACGATTTTCGTTAAGGTGAAAACTTTTCACGAAATTTCAATCTACCAACTTTCTACTCCGAGTGCGAAAATATTTTGCTACGCCATTCTACGGCGGGAGAAATGACCATCGTAAGAAAATAAGAGAAACCAGAGTTCATACGAAAATATGTAAGAATTCGTGTTTTCTGCGCGCTGTTCGAGAGTGGAACGGTAGAGAAACAGTTTGAAAGTGGCTCTATAAACTCTCCGCCAGGTGTCGGGCACATAAGCGTGAATTACTGAGCAGTAAAATGGAGACAGTACCATATAAAAACAAATACGTATATCTCAACTATGTGATTATATATACCCGTTGACATCACTCCACTAACATCACTTCACACATTCAACTGCTCTCATGCTGTCGGTATTGTTCTTCACTAAGCTCAGTCCGAAAGCTTTTTCGGTTCCCGAATGCTCAGTCAATTAAATCAAATTCTTTACATGAAATACGAGGGTCAGCCACAAAGTAATGCACCGGATTTTTTTTTCTCAGCCGAAAACGATTCTACGAATGCGAGACGTTACGTATGTGTTAATTGAAGTGTCCTGAGTGAGCGCGCCAAGTTTCCGTCACTTCCGACATATAGCGTAGGACTGCAGGACAGTTTCAAAATGGCGTCTGTAGGTCATGTACGTTACAAGCAACGTGATTCCATTGAATTTCTTGCTGTAGAGAAAGAAACTGGCCAACGGCCTTGCCAGTTCCCGTCAGATCACCGATGTTAAGCGCTGTCGGGCTGGGCTAGCACTTGGATGGGTGACCATCCAGTCTGCCAAGTGCTGTTGGCAAGCGGGATGCACTCAACCCTTGTGAGGCAAACCGTGGAGCTACTTGACTGAGAAGTAGCGGCTCCGGTCTCGTAAACTGGCATTCGGCCGCGAGAGCGCTGTGTTGACCACATGCCCCTCCATATACGCATCCGATGACACCTGCAAGCTGAGGATGACACGGCGGCCGGTCGGTACCTTTGAGGCTTCCTGGCCTCTTCGGACGGAGATCAGTTTTCAGTTTTTAGAGAAAGAAACTGTGGGGAATATGCACACAAGCTAATGCAAAATTTATGGAGCATCTGATGTCGACAGAAATAAAGTTAGTCTCTGGGTACGGAGGGTGAGGTCATCAAAAGGTGGTTTGTCGGAGCCCCAATATTTGCAGCGGTCGGAGAGACCACCCACGGCTGGCACACCTGACATTTTGCAAGGAGCTGATGTTTCGAGAGGAGAGACGAATTACGACTCGGTAGTTGGCGCTGAATCTGTCAATAATGAGGTGATTCACATTGTGAAGCACTGGATCCACCACCTGGACAAGGATTGGTACCGACAGGGCATACGCGCCCTTGTTTTGTGTTAGAGGAAGGCCATAGAACGGGATGGAGAGTATGTGAAAAAATAGGGTGGGTAGATAAACACCAGTCTCTCGTATATGTAATTTTCGTTGTGTTTAATAATGAACTGCTGAAGAAAAAAATGCTGTGCATTACTTTCTGGGCAACCCTCGTACATAGTAAATGCAATAGACCTATTCTCCAACAATGTTACAGACCAGATCTCATGTGAATAATTTATGTATTTCCTCACTGATAGATGTACTTAATTTTCTATGTTCATTGTTGCTACAGGCAATTCATGAAGACTGTGTCAGCGTCTCGTAGCGTAGCATATTTTTCTGATTCAGGCTTCTCTATTAAAATAAGTCCAACTTGTTATTTCGTAATTGTGAATTTAGTTATTTAACACACACACACACACACACACACACACACACTGAGTGACATTTTCATGTACACGGAAAATCAAACAACGAACATATAATGCTGAAAGGAATGAAAAAAATAACAGTCATGCACCATTTATCAGCAAAGTAAATTAACAAATATAACGCTAATTTTCAGTAGTTCGCAAACGACCAACCAGAAGAACGTAAACCTAACTAAACCTGGCATAAAACTGTCACATTACACATATTTCAGGGAGCTGCATCACCTAAACGAAGATAGCTGGCCGCAAAACGCACGAAGAATTTCTGTGTAGAACTTAGCTAAGTAGATGTATGAAGATAGTAACTGTTCTCGAAAGGACAGATACCACTGATGACCGTGCAGGTTCTCTAGAATAAATGATAATTAAATGAAACCCACAGCTGCCGACAGGTGTTGTTGATATACCTCTATGGGGACAGCTGAAAATGTGTGCCCCGACCGGGACTCGCTCCCGCGATCTCCTGCGTATACGGCAGACACTCTAGCCATCTGAGCCATCTAAGCCATAAGTCCCTGCAGTCGCGCTATTCATCTGTGTCGTCGGTGGCACAGGTGGATAGAGCGTCTACCATATAAGCAGGAGTCCCGTGTTCGAGTCCCGGTCGGGGCACACATTTTCAGCTGTCCCCATCGAGGTATATCAACAACTCCTGTCGGCAACTGAGGGTTTCATTTAATTATCATTTATTAGTTAAATATGGTCATGACAACTTCTTCTGGGCTTGATTGGCACTGCTACGTGGCATATGCCTTCTACGAAATGTGGCTCACTGTCGACCATAATATTACTGCACGAGGGAGTGAGGGGCTTCGGTAAGCTTATCGCGAATACGCTACAAGGTCGATTTAAAAACTAAATTATGCTTCCGAGTTATGACCATTTACTAAACCACAAAGGCAGTGGTGCTATGACAACATACGAAGCAAGTTCCCTTTCCCACATAGTCTTCAAGAGATTGTAAACATTGCCCAGGACGGCTAGCCAACTTTTCGATTCCGGATGCATACAGCTGCTTTCACCTGCTCATCATTTCGGAATTGTCGTCCACCGAGATCCTCTTTCATCTTGCCGAACATATGGTAATCGCATAGCGCTAGGTCTGGACTGTGTGCAGGATATTGCCATACGTCCCGTTTGAATCGCTGCAGTACGGGGCCAACAAGATATACGGGCCCTGCGACGTACTTGTGACGTCACACCAATAGGCTTGTCCGCCACACTTCGAGAACGCTCGACTCCGTGCGGGGCTCGCGGGAAATCCATATTTAATTGCAAAGGCGCCGACTACAGGTCTTAATTTTGTCGTGTGCTACCGAGAACTTGCATGCCTTTAAACGCACAGTCAGGAAATATTAAATTCCTCTGAAATAGCTACTCGCTTCCGGCCGGGGACGGTTGCTGACACTCGAAAGAACTGCAATTCCGCTTTCTGTGACGTACGCACGACGACCTATCTTTTTCGTGGGTCTCGCTGCAATAGTTCTGACATCTGGCAGCGGTGTTGTGTTGTTCAACAAAATCATACCGACACTCAGTTTTCCTCGACGGTTACGTAACCAGTGCAATGTTTGATAATCGCAAGCAGAGTTGATTGTAGTGCCTTTCAGTATAAATTCCACATGGACTACACCCCCCACGTCAAAGAACGCTGTCGCTATCCGTTTTCCTGCTTTCGTTGTGGTGATGTGGTGTGCACCCGTTCCATCGAAATAAATTTCGGGAGTGAAGTGGTGGACTCACATTTCATCCCCAATGATGATTCGCCCAGAAACTCGTTGCCCGCCAGTGACCATTGGAAACACTATCACTTGCGAACGTTGGTGAGCTGCTACGTGACACACCTGACACACAGTTTACCATACGCAAGATGCTGGTCAACATCGGAGAACACACTGCCATACGAAATGTTCAGCATGCTGGCTATTTCGTGCAGTGCTATGCGCCGATCTTCACTAATGATCACATCCACACGGTCAACATTTGCAACGATACTGGACCCAACTCACCTGCCATTGCGGTAATTGACTGTGAGATCCGAGCGTCCGGCGTCAAATTTCTTGCACCACTTCGCAATACAAGTATCTGCGCGAGAGATTGCACGCTCGCCATATACAGCGGTGATTTCACGATGAGTGTCCGTGGAATTGAGCCGTTTAGCCCTAAGAAATCTCATCGTTGCACGCACCTCCAATTTGCAGTGAACTTCCGGGTGACGCGCCATTGAGCCCTCTCTGCACACATAACACGACGGGATACCAGACCACCCGTCCTATCAGACGTATCAGCAGCTACAGTAACGTGCTACGTATTGGCCACAGTCATACCAAACAGCATGCTCTCACGGAGAGATAGTGTAACTTACTTTTCTTACTTTTTGACACGCCCTCATATACGCACAACTGTCTAGAAATAATTCGCAGTACGATGCGTTTGCCTTGGTCAACACTGCACTTGTACTTGTTTTCAGGAACGTCACCGCTTGTTTCCCATATAGGCTACTGGAAGTCAAGTTATATAATACAGTGGTCGGGTAATACGTTTTGCCGTGCATATCCACCGTCAATTGCCGACACGAAGCGGGAAGTCCTCCACGGGCCACTAAGTTCCGACATCCATGCACGACTGCCTACTCAGACAATTAAATGGTTCAAATGGCTCTGAGCACTATGGGACTTAACTGCTGAGGTCATGAGTCCCCTAGAACTTAGAACTACTTAAACCTAACTAAGGACATCACACACGTCCATGCCCGATGCAGGATTCGAGCCTGCGACCGTGGCGGTCGCGCGGTTCCAGACTGTAGCGCGTAGAACCGCTCGGTCACTCCGGCCGGCTACTCAGACAGTAGGTAGAGCCCAAAGTGGTCGTTATAGTAAAAAAAGCCTTTGAGATTGTTTAGTGACGAAACCGTTGATCACATAAAAATACATAAATAGAATCAAAATAAAATAAAGGTGAGGATTTTTGTTTGCAAATTACTTGTTGCTTCTATAGGCCACATTACTGTAGGAATAGAACAGTCATCTCGCATATGCACTTGGTGATGCTTAAGTATTTCTGAAATCGTTTAAGATATCGTATTCTGTTTTTACCCAAAAGATTTATAAAAAAAGTCTGCACTAAGTGACGTAAATTGTCTTTTCAGGGCTATATAAATTACTACTGTCATCAGTTTAGCTATTTCTAACGGAAATACAGTTATTTCTGCAGCCTCTATCGTATTTCTAGAAGACGCGAAATACTTCAAGTCTTGCAACTGCAGTCTGATTTCCGTACAACTTGTGGATTACCTTTCGCAAGCTACACTGTGGAAATTGGGCTGAATTTCGTGCACGCTCTCAGTCCTCCGTCGCTTGTTGACTTCATCAGGGCGTTCGAAGAAGCTGTCAGCGGCTGCCGGATAACTTGGTTGGAGAGATGGGGAGGCAAACTTGCGCCGTAACAACAAACCGAACTCCACGGCTTCCGAGACAGAGCACCTCTCCTCTCCTAAACCTCGTCTAATCCTCCCAACCCTTTCTCTGCACTTCCCATCATACCACTTATTTCCTGCTCCTCGTCCTCTTTATTTTGAAATTTCTAGTCCAAGTATGCCGCTTTTTAAAGCAGTTCTTTTGCAGTTATTTGATCTTCATATGAAAGCATGATAAGATTTTTCTGACGTACTGCAGAAGGCCATTCCGTAGTCAGGAATATAAATTTACTTGTAGCACACGGACCATTTGCTCGGAGACCTCATGTCACCCTACATTTTTAACGCTACACAGATGATTAAATCTATTTATGCAGGGGGAAACGAAATTAGCGCACTCGGGCTTCGCAGCGCGACTCCCTACATGCCAGCGATAAAAAAATGTCTATCACAAAATTTCGTCTGGAGAGTACATCCGCTAGAAAAATGACGTTAAAGAGTGGCAGTCTGGCAACACTGTAAACACATGTACAGTAGCTAACTCTGTCAAGACTCAGCACAGGCGCTGTACACTTTGGGCAGTGGATAGCGTTTTGTGTTAGCGGGCAGGAGGTCGAGGGTTCGATCCTGGGTTCAATTATATGTTTTTTATTTGGTAAATGTAGTGCAGGTGGTACGGTATCTCGCATTTTAATCATCAACAGCGATTGCAGTGGGTCCTCTGGAAAACATTTGCACTTACATACTACAATGGTAGAAATGAAAGATTGGTCAGCTTTGAAAGAAGCCTTTTCCACGTCGTGGTCATGAATTTATTCGCACCACTTCATCAACTAGATGCGAAACTTGTTTTCTTTGTACCTTCCTATAATGTTCGCATAGATTAGCAGCAACTATTATTCTTGCCTCGTTCAGGTCCATTACATTTCGTTATCAGTAGCACTAGCAACGTGCTTTGCAAATAATGTCCAAACTCGGTTACTACTTCTATGTGTTATCAACATGGTCCCATTAATTGTTTCAACTGTCTGTCTTATTTGTCTAACCATATATCTGTTGTGTTCAGCATTACAAAATGTTGTAAATTTAGGATACATGTGACATAAGAAACGGTATATATTACAGTATGAAATGTCAGAATGAACTAGAAAATAAAAAAAAAATATATGCACCCCACCCCAGGTTGAACCCTCGAGCTCCTGCACGCTAACCCAAAACTCTATCCTCTGCACCAACTGCACAGCACAAGTACAACTTGCTGTCATAGGTAGTTACCCTTCATATGATTACAGTGTTGTCAGATTGCAACTCTTTAACGTCCTTTTTCTGCCAGATGTACTCGCCGGACGAAATTTCGTGACAGAAATATTTTTATCGCTGGCATGTGAGGAGTCGCACTGCGAACCCCGAGTGGGCGAATTTCGCTTCAGCCTGTATGTATATGAATATCTAATGTCGTCCATGAACGTTTTGCCTTTTTATCTATCTGCTTGGTTATAAAGGTATCATAACGAAAGGGAATTGTTAGGTTTAGTAGGATACCGGGGCTCCTGGCGCAATTTTGATATCAAATTGATCTGCAAATTAATTAAATTGATCGATTGATTACCCAGCTAAACAACCCCCCCCCCTACCGACCCCCTCTACTATCTGTATTTTTTGTGGGAATTGTGTTCAACTGACGACATGCTGGTGCTGGACAGAGAGGCGTTTAATGAATGTTTTACCTGTAAACCTACAGATGAGGACTGCATCTACTGCTGTTTACTACAGACGCTTCCCCCTGCAAGGCTCGACAATAACACTGCAGCCCATGTAGTTGAAGCCAATACACGCTACCACAATTGATGAATAATGCTTCACTGTTCTAATTGCATATCGAAATTGTCATGAACAAAAAACAGCACTCGTAATCAATGAGACATAATGCAACACATGTAGAGGGGAAAATTATCGTCTTAAAAGATTACAACAGGAGAGTGGGATTGCAGCTGAACGTTCATTATTCTCGATGTATGGCCAGTAACTAGCAAATATTATAGGCACTCTTACCGCCCCTCATCGCTTGCCTCTCCCTCCCTCGTTTTTCAAGTGGTCAACTGTTACCGCACACCACGAATTACTTTGCGGCATGCTTACCTCCAGCTAGCAGACAATCGCATGGTCATCAGATGTAACTGGCCCTCCCTAGGGCGACGGTACAGGCAGTGGCTCTTCGCCAACACAAAAGGCTGTAACACCAACTAAACAATGTGAGATAAATGACGTGAAAATATATCCGTGCCCTGGTCAAAGAAAAGCTGTGGTGGGCGAGAACACACACAATGCGTCCAGCAGCCCTCCATTCTGCGTGAAAAATATTTCACTGTCACAACTGTATTTAACATCAACACATCTCTCGTAAGCAAGCATCTATTAAAAAAAGAAACACAATCAAGACAATAATAGACGTCCTGCTTCCATGAAAGTTGGTACAGTCCTTTTTCTTTTAGTTTTACGAGCAATATCGGTGTAGATTATTTGCATCTCTTTCTCCCACTCCCGCCACCAGACTCCTGTTATTTTATGACATCCATCAAAGTGAAAAAAAAAAATACTGCACCGACGCCAATTTCAGATGACCAAACTGCAGAGGTCAGTCTCCACCCTGCATAAAACCGAAAAAAAACTTCCCTATTTTGCTGCGAAAACCACCAATCACTGCAGAATCTCAAAGTTATTTCGAAATCATCATCAAAGTAAAGAAAAAGCGAGAATTTAAACTCTGAAGAAAAAAGTCATTTATGTCAAGCGATTTCTTGTGGCTTGATGGTCAAGTACATGGTTTCAGAGCGTTTATCACATTCAAATCAGCGTCTGTAAATAACTTGTCACGCTAATATGTATCGCAAAAACATTTCAGACACGTGAAATAAAACAACAGGATACAACCTTTCGTACCATTTGCTCACATGTCGAAAATACACAGTCAGCTATAATTCAAGATGATTTTCGAGTTTTGTACAGTATGATAGGTCTCGTTTTACCAATGTGTTGCTACATCACACTGGCATTTATGAAACAAATTGTGAGAAATTGTTTTGTAATAGAACCTCCTATAAGATTTTACCACGTCTCTCTCTTCCGATACATGGAAAACAAATACCATCTACGTGCATACATTTGACATTTTTTATCCATAACTCTCATCTACTGACCTGTCAGTACAGTTTTTGATATCCAGCACAAAATCATTTCTAATAGCAGCAGATTCTCGCATTCTAATTTTATACGAAATTTGATCATCACACAAACTACGCACATGTTGGGAAAAGCACTATCGCTCGTAGGTTACACAACAAGCTATAACTCGTGGTATCTGCTTTATAATTAGAGGTTATTAAGTATCAAATAATGCAGGATTGCAGTGACATTTTTAAACAAGCATTTATGACAAAAATAATAAAAATCGTCATGATTCGACATGAATAGATATAGCTGATTCCTATTACATTTATGAGAAAAATTGGTGTAGTTTTGAGAGAACTATCTCTATCCAAGCTTTAACCAGTCTTGCCATGTAATAGATCCTCCTATGAGGTTTTACCTTGTCTGTCTCTAGTGATATATCAAAAAGCAAATACTGTCTGCATATTGACATCGAGAATATTACATGTGCACGTACTGCCCTATCAGAGTAGGTGACCAGTGGTCGAAGTCGCTTGTACAGAGCCATGTAAAGATTTGTTGACTGTACTAGATGAAGACCATATACAACAGATTGTCAATCACAAGAGAGGTATCCTGTGTTGTTCTTTCATAATCAATTTAATATCTTGTTTTTCAGCTGTAACATATCTAAGCAGTGTACGACTACAGCTTTTTACACTGTCATACTTTTTTTAATTACCATTCATGTGTGTCAGGTGCTAGAATGTCATTAGCTCGTTTCCATTGGCTCTCACAGAAAGCTGAACATCACATGTTGTAAACTATGCTGCTCCCGCAACACACAGGCAGGTGGAAACAAAACACAGAGGAGATCTTATTGACAAAAATGTGGAAGATATTGCAACCTATGGAAACTGGAAGAGTCTACGGCATTGTGAAGCATCTGAAAGTGGCTGTCTGATGGTGGTGACCCGTACAATTAACATCATCTTCCACAGCGAAGGGGTAGCAGACGTGTAGTGTTACAGCAAGACTCCCTCAAACTAGTGTCTGGCACTACATCTGTGGGCACCGGATTGTATTCCCTGTCTAGTGCCGTAACTACCACTCCATAAAAACTAGCTCCCAACAAGAGCAACAGAACTGGCATTCAGATCATATAAATTCGATGGCTAAGGATTGTTCATCAAACTATAGTCAACTACATGGTTAATAATTGATGTGTTTGTGTGGGTTGATGGGTATCTAAGATGTACTGGAAAGTGTTAAAATGCTCTTTACTAACTTCGACTGGGACGAGCACACACATTTACTACACTGCTGTGACTCAGTTCTTTACGGCAAGATGGCACTGCACTCTCAGTGAAATAGGAGGAGTGAACTTATTCAGACTAAAGATGGCGTCATCTCCTGAGCTGCAGAGGCGAATGTCTTCAAACTGAATGACAGATGAGTCTGACAGTTGCTATTTTTTCGGATACTTTTGAGGAGAAAAATTTGCAGTTAAATTCTCTCTCTGACTACAACGGTGATCAGTTGGTGAAGAGAACTTGCTGTATCTGTAAAGAACTTTAATAAATACCAAAAGTTGAGTACGCATGCTAATGTCAGTACAGCAGGTGACACTGTAAATTGGGAATGTATAGTGAGGCACAAAAGTGGGAATCATTCAAATAGATTGGGAGAAACTATGAGACAAACTGACATAGATATCGAAGGCACCTGATGGCAAAGTGCGATGCATTTTGTCTCGGCATTCCTGTCATCAGGAGGAGCAGAGTTAGTGCAGCATTTACTCACTGTGCTTGCTACGATGAAATTAACAGCTTGAGAGGCATCACATGACATATTTCTTAAGTATCAAACACACATTCTAGCAGTGGTGTCCTGTGTTGTAAGAGACTGGACTTGTCTACAGCTAGTGGTCTAGTGGCTAGTGTTGCTGTCTCTGGATCACGGGGTACTGGGTTCGATCTCTGGCTGTCTCGGGGATTTTCCCCACCTGGGGACTGGGTGTTTGTGTTGCCCTCATCATCTCATCGTCATTCAGGAGATGCCGAGACTGGAAATGGAAAGAATTGGAACATGTATGGGAGCTGATGAACACGATGTTGACCGCTTGACAAACCAACATTATCATCGGCATCATCATCCCAGGGACTTGTGTTAAATAAAATGCTAGATATGTGAGAGAGAGGGGAAAATCAGCTTTTTTTCGTGTAAAATGTGTATTCATCTTAATCTACTTTTATTAATTCGTATAAAAATTCTCCATCATTATCCTCCATCCTCCACCTTCTCCTCGGGCATTAAGTACCACCTTGGTGTGGTTGCAGCAGTGGTGGTGGCGATGGTGATGCCAGGCTATCCGGTACTAATGTAAAATTTTTAAAAAATTTAATTAGCTCATGGATCACTTACATGCAAACACACACACACACACACACACACACACACACACAATCCATCAGCTTTGTTCTGAAATCCACCATGAATTTTCTGTGTATTAGCAATCCCTGCCACAAATACCTGGTCGTAACGAGTCAGACAGTATCACTTTTGTGAGTTTCGCATGTAGTGATCGGTACTTGTAACTGCAGAGAGCGCTAACCAACACCGTACGTAGGCGGCATAAAACAAGATTACACAGAATCAGGAGACATCGATTGCGTGAAACACCACACAGATGTTAACAATCAGAGAGAGACATTTATACATATCTGAAAGGCATTAAGTACAATACTAAGCCATCAACTTGAGAAATGTCATCGAATGTTCAACTTAAGTGAAAGTAACTTGGGTATGTCTCTCGTTAGCATAAGACTGCGGGTAATGTTATGGATATTCATACAAGATTTATAAAATAGATCCAGCAGCAATGTACTTTTTTTTCCTCGTTGATGGTGTTGGTCTCAATTTTTAATGTTAAAATGTGTGTGAATTTATAAGGGACCAAACTTCCGAGGTCATCGGTCCCTACATCATTTACACACTGCTTAAAGTAACCGCTGTCCGAGGGAGGACTAGAACCACACAATCTGTGACATGGCGCCTCAAACCCCGCGTTCTCAGTTTTAAAGTACTGCCTCTGGCCACAAGTGAACTAACGAAACCATTAGAATCCTTTAGGAATCAAGTACTGTCGACATAAATGGAATCGATGATGATGTATAACTTGATTGATATTTGCTGTCAGTAAGCTGTGGGGAAAATAATGATCGAATCAGTTTAACTATCCAAGCATATTTAACACATCGAATCAAGGCCTCGTAAGCCATTAGATGGTTAAGAAAATATTAAAACATGAGCCCGAAAATAGAAATACAGGTTTTTAGTATTAATTGTACATGGCCGCCACTGAACATACAGAATTGGAACGTACTTTCCCATCGACATGTACAAAGAACAAAAAGTGTGTATGTTGCTGTTAAGAGTCGTAAAAGGAAGTAGATGCATTAGTCTTCATAACTCTGATAATACCTCCCCAGCGACGCATTAAAATCACCAATACGTAAAAATCGGGAATTCCCCTATCTTGCACTTCGCTAATATTGGTACCAACAGCGAAAGGTCCTGTGGTGGAAATGACACACCAAAATAACAACAGTCTGTGAAATCGAAACCTAAGAACGTTCATGTTTACTTGATTCATATGTGCACATGTATATTGGGCAAAATGGTTCAAATGGCTCTGAGCACTATGGGACTTAACTGCTGTGGTCATCAGTCCCCTAGAACGTAGAACTACTTAAACCTAACTAACCTAAGGACATCACACACATCCATGCCCAAGGCAGGATTCGAACCTGCGACCGTAGCGGCCGCACGGTTCCAGACTGTAGCGCCTAGAACCGCTCGGCCACTCCGGCCGGCATACTGGGCAGTTTCAGTGCATCATCAGTAAGGTCGATGAAGTATCAGCGCTGTAACGAACGTGTCCCGGGCACTAGCGTATTGTTTATTGGCGTCAGTTTTTCACTTACTTTTCTGTAGGAGTAACTTTGTGCTTATTTACCTCCGTTACCACAAAATTTGAAGTGAGTTCCCTATTTTCAGTCCCTTTACTTTGAATAACCACAACTTTTTCTGTTATACGGAAAATACATTTGTTTTTAGGTTATGCCTCAAAGAAGAAGACTAATGGGTTGGACTGAAAGACGAAGACCTAAATTTGCACAGTTTATGTGCAGACAAAGTAATAGGAGAAACGTGGATGTTGATAATAATAATTCTGTTGTTGTAATGAAAGATGAATTTACATGATCACCTCACGTAATACAAATATCTTGAGGGTTATAACTGTGACTTGATAAATTTACAGTGCAGGTCGTGTAATACATATAATTTCACATCTGAGTTTACTTTAATTGATAAAACAGCATTCGCATTGCATTGTCATAAGAGAAAGTTAACTTGTCATGATCAGGTCCATTGAATCATTTGACTGAATTTCGACCACGGGCAATACTATCCCCTATTGACAAGTGAAGCTCAGTTTGTCATCTCGAAATTTCTTTGGACCTTTCGTCACAGTCTGATATCAATCGAATCAATAGCTAGCTGACAGCAGCTGGGTAACAGTTTGTTCATGTATGCTTATAATGCCATTGGACATAGAATGGTAAGAAAATGATTTTATCGTTTGCAGCATTACTCACTCGTCAGAGTGATGATTGAAAAAAGAAAGTGCACTCACCATCAAGCATGTCTGCCCCCATTACCATTTCCACTAGAAGTTACAACACTGCACGTTATTTATTTCTAATTATATATGAGCCAACTGAAGATTCCTCAACTATGTTACTTCCCTCCATCGAATTGTACAGTATCTGCTATGGAGGGTTGTACCCCATCCACATGAATATAAGGATCGGCCTCACCTCTTCTTCGAATTGGGCTGGAACAAGATGAATGAAGCATAGTTACAGTGTTTTGGGATACATATGTATATGGGTGAATAAACACATGGAATTTAAAATAATTAAGGTGAAAGAGGTATTTACAGCAAATCCTAGCGTTCATGTTTAGTTCAGTGATAGCGCAGATCACAGACTGACCATGGAGACCGTCGATGAGAGGCAGAGCCATGGATGACCTGCTGGTGGGGCTAAGTCGAATACGTCCCTAGTGGATGAGCTGTCCTAGAATTACCCAACTGGCTACAGGTGGGGGTGCCTGGTCTGTCAGCATATGTTCAAATAGTTATGTCCTGTAGCTGTGTGACAGACCTAATCACCATACCTGAAGTGAAAATATTGACAGACAACACATATGTTGAATACGATGAGGAGCTTACGATTGGGATGCCTAGATGTAGGACAAGAACCAGCAGTTAGCGACTGCTGCAATCTCTCCTACTTACCTCGGCGTTAGAGCTACTTGTAGCTGACTAGCTCCCCGTAACCAGTTAACTCACTTGATCAGAGTGCCTGTAATTTATAGAAACACTGAGAATAGTGTTGATCAACAGTAGGAACTGCACTGTAATGCGCTTGCTAATATGCTTCTGCATGTAGGCATATCAATGCAGTGTTTCTGTGGTGAATTTCCTTTGGTGCTGAAAATATGTATGTGACCGGGGGGGTTTGAGTCGCTTCCGAAGGGCACCCACACAGACATATACACACAATCCCGCTAACTGCAGACCACAGAAGAATTGTCTAAGAAACAAAGGCCTCACAGCTGCATAGTCTACCGAGAATGAGTCTGACGCCTGCATCTATTGTCCGTTCTTAACAGTGCACCCCCACAGACTCAGTCACAGGGTCCTGCCAACTGTAGATAGCCGGAGAAATGTCGCTTCTACATGGGGGCTATAAAATAAAAAACAATGAGCTTGCAGCTACGCTAGTCCACCCACAATGTTTTCAGTTCTTCACTTGAGGTAAACATCGTTTGTCTGGTGGCAGGTCAGGGTAGAGAGATCCGCCCTCTATTCTCCACAGCTCTCCAGAACACACAGTCGTCGGTTTGCTGCTCACCCAAAGAGCCGTGCAGAGGGTGCAAAGCAGGCACCCACGCTGTCCCTGCATCTAATGCTTGCTTGCTATGACAACAGCAATATCCCCCTCTCTGTAACACATTGTGTATGGCACATAATAGAGTTTTTCTACAGTGACATCAAGTTCTCTTCACCAAATGATCAGCACTGTAATCAGAGAGAGAATTTAACCGAATATTTACCCTCGCAAAAGTATATGAAAGTATAGCCAACATCAGATCCCATTTTGGCAGATTCTGCTGTCATTCAGCTTGAGGGCGTTGGATGCTTCTCCAGCTCAGGAGATGAGGCCATCCTTAGTCTGAATAAGTTCGCTCCTCGTATTTCACTAGGAGTGCAGTGCCATGATGCTGTAATGAAATGAGTCACACCAGTTTAGTAACGGTGCCTGCTCATCCCCATCGAAGTTAGCATAGAGCGCTTTAGCACTTTTCAATAGATTTTAGATACCCATCATTAACTGTATAGCTCACGACCTTTGCAAATGCAAAACTCTTCCAGTTTCCAAATGTTACAATATCTTCCACATTTTTGTCAATAAGAAACATTGCCTTTGTTTTTTATTTCCGCCTACCTGTGTGTTGTGGGAAAAGGTGATGTTCAGCTTTGTGTGAGAGCCAACGGAAACGTGTTATTGTAGGTTTAGCACCTAATACAGATGGAGGATAAGAAAAAACAAAGTGAATGGCAGTGTACAATGCTGTAGTGATACACGGCTTCGATATGTTACAGTTGGAAAACAAGATATTGTTTTGCGTATGAAAGTACATCACAGGATCATTCCCTTGTGATTGACAGTCTGTTGGATATGGTCTTGCTCTAGTACAGTAAACAGCGACTTCGACCACTGGCCACCTGCTCCAGTGGACCAATACATGTATAGTAATATGCCCGATGTCAATATGCAGATGGTTTTAGTTTTTCGATATATCAGAAGAGAGAGACAAGATAAAATATTATAGGAGGTCCTATTTACGTAGAGTGGTACGTCTGGGTAAAGTTTGGATACAGATAGTTATCTCAAAACTACACTGATTTTGCTCATGAAAGTAGTAGGAATCAGCTGTGTCTATGCATGTGGAATCATGTTTTTATTATTATTGTCATGAATGCTTGTTTAAAAATAAATGTCACCGCAAGTCCTGTGTTATTTCATACTTCATAACCTATAATTATAAAACAGACACTACTTGAATTAGACGTAGCTTGTGGTACCTGAAATGGTAGTGTTTTTCCTGACATGTGAGTAGATGACATGAAACAAGCTATGATGATCAAAATGCTTATGAAACTAGAACGCAAGCCTCTGCTGATACTGCTAATGATTGTCTTCTGGATGACAGAAACTTTACAGGCAGGTCAATGGAGGGGAGTTATGGACATAAAATGTCAGATGTAAGTATGCAGGCGGTATTTGCTTTTGCTGTATCAGAACAGAGAAATGTAGTAAAATACTATAGGAGAGTCTATCACAACATACAGGCTCTCACGATTTGTTTCATAAAAGCCAGTGTGATATAGCGTCACATTAGTAAAACGGGATGTGCCTTAGTGTACAAAACAGCAACATTGTCTTCATTTATAGCTTGTTGTTATTGAACTTAAAATTATTGTCTTTCTTTTGGCATGTGAGCAAATGGCGAGAAAATCTGTATTTTGTGGTGTTATTAGATGTACCTGAGATGTTTGTAATACAATGTTTATTTACAGACACTGGTTTGAGTGCGAGGAATGCTCTTGAAGCCATGTAATTTTTCCATCAAGCAACAAGAAATCGCTTAAGACAGATGTTTCTTTCTTTGGAGTTTAAATTCTCACTTTTTTTGTTCTGTAATGGTCGATTTTACGCAGGGTAGACATGTATATGGAGTGGGTAACCCGACCTCTCCAGTTTTGTCATCTATAATTGGCAACGGTGCTGTAGTTTTTTTTTCGCTTTGTTGGATGTCGCAAAAATAACGGGAGGTGGGGGAAGGGT
The DNA here is from genome assembly GCF_021461385.2 of Schistocerca piceifrons. Taxonomy (NCBI): domain Eukaryota; kingdom Metazoa; phylum Arthropoda; class Insecta; order Orthoptera; family Acrididae; genus Schistocerca; species Schistocerca piceifrons. The sequence continues at coordinate 320,588,954 of NC_060145.1, read as the reverse complement.
GGTGGGATAGAGAGATGCCAATTGTATCTTCCAGTCGAACGTAAAAACTATACCGATTTTGCTCATAAAACAAAAAGAAAAAGGACTGCACCAATGTTTGTGGAAACAGGACACGTATTATCGTCACGGTTATATTTTCTTTTTTTTTAACAGGTTCTCGATTCTAAGAGATGTGTTGACGTTAAATACAATTGTTACAGTGAAGTGGTTTCCTCGCAGAACAGTGGGTTAAAGTCATTTACCCTGCATAGATTAGCTGGTGTTACAGCCTTACGGGCCAAGTGTAGCTGGCGACTGCACGATTGTCCACTGGGTGGAGGTCAGTATGCTGCAAAGAAATACAAGGTGCATGGTAACAGTTGACCATGTGGAAAGAGGGGAGGGAGAGGGAGGGACGAGGGATAGGTAAGCGTGCCTATAATTTCGCTAGTTCTTAGCTGTACATCGAGGAGAATGCACGTTGAACTGCCACCCGTCTCTCCTGCTGCATCTTTTGAGATGACGATTTTCCCAGTACATGTGTTGCATTTGACCTGTTGATTACGAGTGTGGTTTTATCACGATGTGTAGTTAGAACAGTGAAGAATTTTCCATCAATTGTAGTAGTGTGTATTGGCTTCAGTTACCTGGGCTGCAAGGTGATTGTCGAGCAATCTAGGTGTCTGTAGTGAACTCTGACGTTAAACAGTGACTGACACAGTCCTCAGCTGAATGCTCAGAGGGAGTACACTTATTATGCTCCTCTCTGACCAACACCAGCATCTCGCCAGTTGAACACAATTCCCACAAAAATAGAGATAGTACTTTTCACTCCACGCTTTTTCCGGGCAGCGTGTAGATGACGGCAAAATTTGGGTGTGTCTTTTATTTGGTTCGAATGATATTTCAAATTTTTTTCCCACACACAGTAGTTATGGCATAATCAATTTTTGAGCTATATTGCCATTTTAGACATTTCTTGTGTAGCACTACCCATGTAGTTGTGTAATTAGGCCCAATCTTTATGATTAATTACATAATAAGGACTAAAGTTTACTTCAGTTTCCCAACCAAAATAAATAAAGGACATTAACATAACCTTCCTGTACTGCATCCTGACAGTTTCCATGTGTTGGGAGGTGCACCTGGGCTTTCGTTCCAAAATGACCAGTGTTCGAGTTCTGAGAAGGGTACCAACATTTTTAATTTGCCACCAATACCTGTAATGTGATGAGGGGGTGGTTGGTGTCCTGGGATACAAAAATTCTCGCCAAAGTTTGAAATTCCCGCTAAAATTCAGAATTTCCATCAATAGGATAGGTGGAGCTAGGGCAAGGGGAAGAGTGGCGATGGGAGGGGGCGGAGAGCAATGTGGCAGTTGAGGAAAACACGTCATCTGGGGGTGTGGATGGTGTCCTGTGGTGTGTAGTAGTAACTAACTGATCAATTTAATTAATTTGCATTTCAATTTGGTATCAAATTAGCACCGGGACCCCAGTACCCTACTACTGACAGGAAGCGTACTGCATTTGTCTGACGAACATGTGAAAGGTGCATGTTGTGATGCTGCTACTACTGTTCTCACGTAATCACATGGTGGGAAACAAGTTGACGCTCCCAGAAGAAGTGACAGTGACCCTCATACTCGCAATACCAAGAGGTGAGAGGGGGATTCTTTGTGGACATGTTCTGAAAGTATTGTAATCTGGACAGTAATTATGTGTTTTTAAATTTTGAAAAAAAAAATGTCTTTAACGAATTCTTCTAGCAGATTCCATAAATATTTTAAATTTTTAAAGCAAACGTAACCCCATAATTACTACTATATGTCAAATTTGCCCTTTTTTCCCTCTTTTTTCCCCTCTTTGGTAGTAGACGATGTTGAAAGTACGTAGATGTTGCTTGTGCTGTAGTATGCTAAAAGGACTCTACTAACTCTTGTGTTCTTCTTTAAAAATTATGTTGTTAATATAAGTCAATAACAACAAATTTTGTATTTTTTCCTATTTATACGAGTGTGGGATCAAGTACCCCTTCGTAATGTGCTTTGTGGAAAATACGTTGGTACTGCTAGGGTTAATTCAGTGCCTACGGTAGCAGTGAGGGTAGCAACGACGGATGACGTGAGAGCGTATGCAAAGTATTGAGAAAATTAGCGTTTGAAACAGAATGTAGATCGTGCAAGAAAACTCCAGTATTACATCTAAAACAATGGAAAAAGTACAGGAGTGATATTAATGTCGACAAAGGGACTGACGTGATTAAACAAGGTTCTGCAATAGGTAGAAGTTTTGTATATTAACAGTTGGTGCCGAAAAAGCAAAGTGAACGTAGTTGATAATTCAAAATGACTCATTACGAATTTGTTATTTAATTTAGTTATCTTCCTACAAAACGTCAGCATGGAAGGAGCGACACTCGCAACCAGAGCTCGCAGCCATGTATGAAGGTAAAACTGAGCTTATTATCAGCTTGGCTTGCAACCATTTCTTCAAATTTACAGTACATTGTCTATACCTAGCGGTGTGTTTGTATATCTGGTCTGGTTCATACTACATTACCTCCTAGTGGGCTGGAAGCAGGAGACAGGTATTGAAAAACGTACTCCGCATCGGTATGGCTATTGTAGTAGGATAATAACAATAAAAGCTGTCGTAACACAATCTACAGTGGTGTATAAGCTGCAGCAGTAGAAGCAAAGTGTTACCCGTGGAAGTGTTTTACTATATGCATTACCCAGCGAAGAATTTAATAGGACTACGAGAGCACCTCCAATCTCTGCTTCAACTGTGCAACGTCGTCTACATGAATTAGGTGTAAAAGGGTGTATAGCGAAAAAGAAACCTTCCTTAGGCAAACAAAATAAGGTGAAAAGTTTCCAGTGGGCACGGCAACGTAAAAACTGGACATTGCAGCTGTGCTCCTAGGTGCTATTCACGGACACACCTAAGTTTGAGGAATACAGAAGCCATCGTCGAATGTTTTTTGTCGAGTTCCTGCATAACGTGTGAAGAGTCAATGTGTCACACCTATGGTAGAGCCTTCTGGAGGGTCGTTCATGGCGCGAGTAAGTTTTACTTGGTGATAAGCTCGGTGACTAAATGAGGATTAATGAAACGTTAAAGAAGGGAGTAGATCACAGTATACAATCCAACAATGCAGCTCCATCTGGCAAGAGAGGTTTTGGTAATGGTTTTGTTCTCCAGCAGGACAATGATCCCAGCAGACACACTTCTAAATTGTGCATGCTATATGTCAATAGAAAAGAGAAATATGGGGAACTGAAGCATATGATTTGGTCGCGTGAGTCACCTGACTGAAATAACATTGAACTCTTGCGGGATGAAATAGACAAGGAGGTCAGAAAAAATTTGTAGAATAATTTACTCAGCTGTTGGTCTCCACCATGTGCAGAAACACTACAAAATCTCATCTCCAGAAAGCCAAGAGTTTGTTCAGCTTTTCCGAGGGCAAAGCGTGAGTACTTTGTTTAGGTTAAGACCAAAAGCATATTATACTTAATGTTAGGGAGTGAAAATATTTGTTTTGATGGTCTCTTTAGTTTGTACAATGTGTTGTACATTGAAATAAGGTATGTAGATTTTATCATGGATGATCGAAAACTTTTGACTTGTAGTGTATCTTCCAGTGTATATTAGCAACTGAAATTCGGTTTGCGTGTTTCAAATGGCGTTAACCTGCAGTGCCAAAAATATTACGGCAGGTTTCGATAAGACGAGTCTGACCATTCATTTGTAAGTAGTGCTCTATGAAACCACCAATAATATCCACTTTTGCACTTTTCCTGCTCAGTTTACAGGTCTTTCCCAAGATTTTAAACTTGTCTTTTTCTCTTGTTTTTATTAACTCCATGAAAGGATTTATTGAAGATCGTTGTTCCATCTGTTTGCGGAAGCTAAGGCATTCATTACACAAACCGGTATTTCATCGAATAGCTGCACTTTATCGTAGCTCATCCTCTCCTCACCCCATAAAGCCCGTTATGAAGTCATAAACATAGTACAACGGTACAGGCAAATAATCGAATCTGCGAAACTATGAAGCCGATTAAAACGAGTGAGAGAGTCGATCAGTGACGCATCTGGATGAGTTCCCTGCATTTCTGATACAGAGAGATATGAACTGCTTTTCTTGTGACAAATGAAGCATGGTGATGATGTTTGGTTTGTGGGGCGCTAATCTGCGCGGTCACCAGCGCCCGTACAAAGTCCCAATTTTTATACACTTCAATGATTTATGCAGTCCAGCCTAGCCACTATCACGAGTGACGATTATGAAATGACGAGGACAACACACCCAGTCCCCGGGCAGAGCAAATCCCCAACCCGGCCTGGAATCTAACTCGGGAGCCCGTGGGCCAGAGGCAGCATCACTAGCAACTAGATCACGAGCTGTGGACACAGATGAGGCAGGATTCACAAGAGATGAAATAATAAATTACCACAATACGCACGTGTCGGCAAGCAAGTCTTCGAGCAGTCATGGAAGTGAATCATCATGATCGCTTCTATGTCACTGTGCGGGCAGAAATTATCGGTGACAAACTCATAGGTCCTTACACTATAGTAAACGGATTAACAGGTGCTGTGTATTGGAGAACGTTGCTCTTTGAAAAAGATAACTACTGTAGTTTATGAACGACGGGCTACCACCTCGTTTTCTACCGATCGTGCGACGGCCGGCCGGAATGGCCGAGCGGTTCTAGGCGCTGCAGTCTGGAACCGCGTGACCGCTACAGTCGCAGGTCCGAATCCTGCCTCGGGCATGGATGTCTGTGATGTCCTTAGGTCGGTTATGTTTAAGTAGTTCTAAGTTCTAGGGGACTGATGACCTCAGCAGTTAAGTCCCATAGTGCTCAGAGCCATTTGAACCATTTGATCGTGCGACTATAGCTCCCAGCAACGTTCCATCGGTCGCGGATATCCAGTAGCGTGGCCTCGCCATTCAATGGTCCTTAATCCGCCGGATTTCTCGATATGGGGATATTTAAAGGCAATGGTGAACGTCCAACCCACTGAGAATGTATAAACGTTACAGAAATGTGTGAGGAATGCATGTGACACAATCTGAATGGAGCCTGGTTTATTTTAAAATGAACGTGATCCACTGTGAAATAGGGCTGAAGAATACGTCAGGAAGTGTGGTAACCACGTGAAGCGCTGCCTATAGTGTCTACTTCTGCGTAGCTGACAGATGGGAGAGATAGGACAGATTAGCCCATATCTCAGTAGGTATTGATTGTCTCACGTATCATTACAGAAACTTTTCTATTTATTTTGATGAATACTATTTCCTGTGGAATACGTGACTTATCTCTAAACACAATTTATAGTTTGTAATTTGGTTTTGAGGAGTACTGTAGATAAAATTTTGAGCCAAATAATATTACACTTAACAAAATCCAACGGGAAACTATGCAAGTCTAAACACAGAAAAATTAGTATTTAATACAGAAGAATGCTGAAGATTAGACGGATAGGTCACGTAACTAATGAGGAGGTACTGAACTGAATTGGGGAGAAGACTAAAAGAAGGGATCGCTTGGTAGGACTCGTTCTGAAGCATCAAGGGATGATCAAAGATGTGTAAAAATCGTAGAGCGAGACCAAGAGATGAATACACTAAGCAAATTCAGAAGGATGTAGGTTGCAGTACTTACTCGAAGATGAAGAAGCTTGCACAGGATAAAGTAGAATGGAGAACTGCATCAAACCAGTCTCTGGACTGAAGACCACAACAACAACATTTTGAAATAAAAATCCTCTTAGCTTACGGACTTATTTTACAGAACTGTGTAAGCCAGCATTTAAATGAACTAATGTACATTTCATTAACTGTATTATAATTATAACGTACAAATAGATCCAAACGGTGTCGCATCTTATTTCAAATTATTTGTTATTTCATTAATCATTGTCAGGAGAAATATTACAGCATTTTGGGATTTATTTAACTATTTAACGATCATTTACGTGAAGTAATGCACGTTTTTAATTATGAACAAAATGGAGCAATATAATGTGCCTCTTACGCGAAAATTTCTCGCATAAGCATAGCTTCTACTAATTGTTCCCGTTCCCACGATTTTGTATTGTCAACGATCTGTTTTTAACTTCATTGTAATCGACATAACAAGAGAATTTATGAAATTTCTTATAAAAATCAAATAGAAAAACGGAATTACCTTTTGATATTGAGCAAAGTGAGGAAAAAAGTCGAATGTAAAAGGACTGGGAAAATGTTAAAATAGCCGTATGCAATATTAGGTGAATGAAAAGCTTATATTCTCTTTGCCAACTTTATAAATTCGGTTTATTCTATGTTGATTATCCGTGAGCAATCCACCGGCTGACTTTCGCTGTGGCGTCTGCTATGGTAGTGTATCTGCTGAATCCCGTTGGAGTGTGCTCAGCTTAAGCAAAATAACGTGATGTGTAGTCAAGGGGGCGCGAAGCATGATTTGAAGTTACGAAGGCGGACATTCTCACGGTGTGTAATGGTGTGTTACTGAAAGTGGGTTCACATGTACGCCACGTGGAAAGAGAGAGAGAAGCAGCATATGTGTTTATATGTGTGAACTGATTCAGTTAAAAATAAAGCTCCTCTGGGAAATTATTATGGATCATAAGGTAACATTTTTCTAGTACTAAATGCGTGGCGAGCCATGTTTTAGGGGCAGCACTTAGTTGGCGATCCGTTTAAACCAGTTTGTGTTTCATTAACCAGTTAGGTATTATATTTTCTGTGCCTTGTCAAGCATATATTAACGAAGTGGACTTTGCATGACTAATTGTAAGCTGAGAGCAGTTTGTGTTTTGAGTGGCATTAATTGGTTTCAAATACGTGTAACTTTAAAAGTTTGAGACGCAATAATGATTATAAAATTATTCCAAATCTTATATCTCTATTTCAGATTCGCAACTTTCAAAAATTAACTAACTAGTGCACCAATTTTATCAGACGGTAAAACTGAGCAAGCATGAGGCGCAGGGCAATGCATACTTGGAAGTACTCAAATTAAATATTCTCTTGCCTAATCGAAATCCACTTTTTCAATGAAAACCATTCCCGTTCGTAGTAGATATTCACAAAGAGCCACCATATGGATCAGAAAATTATTTTCATATCACAGAATGTAAGCTAGCTTGAGAACTTCCAGACGGTGGATACCAGACGTTTTGTTTACTGGATTCCAAAGTCATTCCTGGTTTCTAAGTATCTTTAACGTTACATGAATTAGTCATTCATTTATGAACTGAAATGATTGCAATTTTTCTTTGGGTACTTTTGATAGTAACTGCCAGTCCAGTCAATTCAATGAAATATAACAATTTCATATAAGAAAGAACAAATTTGGTTTTCTGTCTTCTGATTAGTCAAATATTAAATATTTTTAGGATTCAAGTCGGATTCTGTAGTGGGAATCTTAACCAATAGGTGATACTTAAGTTTTATAAATAGTAAACAGAATGATACATTGTGCTATATAAGTGTTGGTGTCTGCAGAATCATAACTGTGAACAGTCAGGTTGCATTTTTTTAATTTGGGTCTTACTAGTTTTTCTGAAAGAAGGGTAACCTTCATGTGAGACTTGGTCACTGCAAAATGTTGCATTATGATCATAATAAATATCCATTCACTATACAAACACTATACAAAACAACTAACAAAAAAGTTAAACATCAATTGATATAGCTGTAACTTTAGAAATGAATAAGAAACTACAAGGCTATAAAAAATATAATGGTTATATTATGATATACACTGGAATAGTAGATGTGAACAGAAAGAGTTGGACAGGCAGTTATGATCAAAAGTACCCACAGAAAATGGGTGCAATTATTTCACTTCATAAATGAATGACGTGTAAGGTTACAGGTATTGAGAAAGATGGTGAATATAACTGGTGCATATGCTCCTGAGGAGGAAAAGAGTGAAGAAACAAATGCAACTTACGAATGCATGCGGACGACGATTAATGCAATAAAGAAGAATATTTAATAATTTCTGGGGATTTCAATGCAAGACTGGGTAAATACACCATTATAGGAATAGTGAGATGGCATGGGAAACATACTAAAAACTCACTGGAAATCAGTTAAGAGACTTTTCTGCCTTCAACCAATTAGAAAAAACAAATAGATTCTTCCCTCTTGAAAATGTACACCAATTTACGTGAAGTGCTATGGGTATAAGATCTATAATAGACTATATTACTACCGGCCGGTGTGGCCGAGCGGTTCTAGGCGCTTCAGTCTGGAACCGCGCGACCGCTACGGTCGCAGGCTCGAATCCTGCCTCGGGCATGGATGTGTGTGATGTCCTTAGGTTAGTTAGGTTTAAGTAGTTCTAAGTTCTAGGGGACTGATGACCTCAGATGTTAAGTCCCATAGTGCTCAGAGCCATTTGAACCATTTTTTAGACTATATTATTACAAGTGAAGAAGCTACTCCATTAACAGAACACATCAAAGTTTGCAGAGGATGTAATGTCAGTACTATTTTTTGGCATTAGCGAAGCTAAGAGCCGCATTGTGTATCATTAACAAAAATCAGACACAAGAAGAAGTTTTGAACGACGTTTGCTAGAAGGCCAAATATTAGTTGGTTACCCGGAAACTCTTAGATCAAATTCTAAAATGCCTGCAAGAAAAATGAATCGTAAGAATAAAAGGAGTCGTAAGAATAAAAGAAATAACTTCTGAAAGGATGAAATACGAAATCAAGAGACTTCCACTCAGGACAAAGAACTAGAAAAGTCATAAAATGTGAGAAACAAACCTACCTGAAATACCTGCAATCAAGCAAACATGAAGTCTACATCGAATATAAGTGGCACACAGCAGTGGTGAGAATAGGAACCAGGAAAATAGAACTACTAAGCGGGGAATTCTTTTGAGTGAAATGGAACGTGATAAACGTCGTGTGACGAGGGCTTCCCTGCGGGTAGACCGCTCGCCTGGTGCAAATCTTTCGATTTGACGCCACTTCGGCGACTTGCGCGTCGATGGGGATGAAATGATGATGATTAGGACAACACAACACCCAGTCCCTGAGGCCCTGGCCCGTAGGATTGACAGTCTGTCGCGCTGACCACTCAGCTACCGGGGGCGGACATGGAACGTGATGTACAGGGGGAAGAAAGAAAAACTGATAAGATACTGACACAACTTAATAAAAATGAAGGGGATATGATTCAAAATGACCTCATTCCAAGATATGAGTGGCTGGATAATTTCTAAAGTTTATGGACAGGTTGCGAGGACAGGATGAAATTGCAGTTAGCTTGTTGATCTTATATCAACGGACGAAATACAGGCGTTCAAAAACAGAAAATCCCCGGGGGAACATAAACCCAACGTGGAGTTATTTAAATATGCTTCAGGATCATTACTCTTGAAAATATCAAATTTTGCTAATATTTGTTGAAAGTGGAGTGACATACCAGAAGATTTGCAAACTTGTTAGCCCATTATTTTTTTTTAAAAGTGACACTGGCTCCGTGACAGTTATATATTAGTCTTCGGAACTCTGTATACAACATATATGTGGAAATAACAACAAATAGATTAAAGATATTTTCAAAAACGTTTTTTACAGTAGAAGAGTGTGGTTTTCGCATCGGAAGTTCTTGCTTAGACAATGTATTCTCAGTCGACATAAAAGTTTTCTGGGTGTGGTACCGCGCATAATGTTTAAAACTACTGCTGCTGGAGAAAAACCAACGTTTCAGCCACGGTTGCAGCGGCCTTTTTCTGGGTCTACTGGTGTCGACTGACTCTGGCCGCGGAAGCCTACGCAATTATAGTGTATTCTCAGTCTGCCAAATTACTGAGAAACAGAGAATACTGTCAACCCACGCACGTAGCCTTTATCAATTATGAGAAAGCTTTTGATAAGATAAATCATGGAAAACTTTAAGCGTGCTGTGCCTCAGCATCTAGTAAAAAAGAGTTACAGAAAATAATTTGTAAGACACCTTCTCCAACACGTATATGAGTCTGGAATCCTTGATGGAGTCAGATATTTATGTGAATTTTGTATGATGCGTTGACTTTTTTTTACGTTGGCAGTTCTGGAATATGTGTTGCAATGAGTATTATGATATAAAATAACCGGACTATGACGTAAAACAATTTGCAACGGTCTCACTCTTTGTACACTCAACACGTGACACTGAAATTAATTCGTTTCCAAAAGGCAGACCTACAAAGATCCTACAGCTGGAATACAATAAGGTCTTCGTGATCCTAAAAGGAAAAAGGATTTTTTTTTCAGTGATAAGTCTTCTGACTAGATTGATGCAGGCCCCTACGAATTCTTCTCCTGTCAACCCTTTCAACTCAGAGTAGCACTTGCAACCTACGTCCTGAATTATTTCCTGGACGTATTCTAATCTCTGTCATCCCCTACAGTTTTTACGCTCTACAACTCCTTCTAGAACGGTGGAAGTCATTCCGTAATGTAATAAATTAATAGGCGTTCTCTCATAATGTCCCTCCTTCTTGTCAGTGTTTTCCATATATTCCTTTCCTCGTCGATTATGCGGAGAATCTTCTCATTTTTTACCTTATCAGTCCACCTAATTTTCAACATTCTTCTTCAGCATCACATCTCAAATGTTTCGATTCTCTTCTTTTCCGGTTTTCCCACAGTCCATGTTTCTAGTAGACTACTCTTCGACAGGAATTCCTGTTTTGCCAGCGGTAGTCTTCTTTTTATGTCCACCTTGCTCTGTTCTTCATGGCTTATTTTGCTGCCTAGATAGCAGAATTCCTTGGCTTCGTCTACTTTGTGATCCCCTGTACTTTGTGATCTCGCTGTTCTCCTTTCTGCTTCATTAATTCCGTATTTATTTGCTTTACTCTCAAGCCATATTCTGTACCCATTAGACTGCTCATTCCATTCGGGAGATCCTGTAACGCTTGTTAACTTTTATTAACGATAGCAATGTCATCAGCGAATCTCATCATTGATATCCTTTAACCCTGTATTTTGCTCCCGCAGTCGAATCTTCTTTTGTTTCTACCATTGCTTCTTCGATGTGTAGAGTAGCCAGTAAAGGCAGAAGGCTACATTCATCTTACACCATTTTTAATCCGAGCACTTCGTTCTATTTATCCCACTCTTATTGTTCCCTCTGATTATTGTACACATTATGTGTAACCGTCTTTCCCTATTCCTTACCCCCACTTTTCTCACAACGTGGAACATCTTGCACCATTTTACACGTACGAGCTCTTTTTACAGACCGACAAGTCTTATGAATGTGAAGAATGAAGTGAATTATTTAAAAATCTCTGCTTCAGTGCTTAGCTACATTTCTCCAAGATGCGGTTTAATGAAACGTATGGGATTAGTTTCGGAAGGATAACGTGTGGCTAGTCATGAAACGGAAGTGCGAAACACGTGTAATGATACGTGATAACTGCACCGAGTTATTGCTTGGACGTAGCAAATGCTGAAGCTTTAGCTGTATGTATGAAAGTTTCCCAGGTGTCTTAACACTTAATGCTTTGTTCCTTGAAAATTATTATTTATTGATTCAGTGGTTTGTGGAATGGAGATCAGGTAAATAAACGAAAGAAGGTAAACCTTAATCGCAATGTATTTGACACACTCCAGTCGAAAACCTCTCACAATATCGAAACTGTTAAGAGTTTTAGCAAACACATACAGACGCCTCTAATCATCGAAATTGCACCGAAACAAAGAAGGCATGCAACAAAAGGACAAATGGTATGAACTGTACAACATGTTGAAATTATCATCACTTTATGACTACAGTAGAATGTAGGTAATTTTAACGCCGTTTACATTCTGCATACGAGGATAGATTACGAAATGAGTGTTTCATTCAGAAATCGCTTTCGAAAATGTTTCTCTTGCGCAGAATTCGTGGTATGCCTTGTGTAAGAAGGAGAAAAGTTTGCTAGTACATGTCTGAATACAGCAGCGGCCGTATCGTAACCCACCGAGTCTGCGGGTTTATCGTCCTGCGATATTGCTGCTCGCGTTGTGGGGGATCCCATGACTGCCATGCCGAAATGGAATCGATAAATTCAGGAGAGCCATATCCAACGCCATGTAGGATCACAGAGGCTCTCAACGTTGTCTATTCAGACGGGCCAAGCCTCTGGGTACAGCCTCTGCAATGTGTGGAAACTATGAGAAGACCGAACACTGCCAGACTGAATTCTTTACATTTATACAGGTTCAGCACCTGGCGTGATGGTTAGGGATGCCTTAGATAACGCGATATCTCTGTTTCGCATAGTCGGTTTATTTGGTCTCTGTCACATTTCTGAAATGTTAAAGCCTGTGGGTGTGCCCTACTTTTGCGGTCTGTGTGATGTTATTTTCGACAAGACAGAGCAAAACCACAGGTTTCCATGCGGTTCTGACCTATCTTCCTATAGAGGATGCTCCACTGTTGTCCTACGTCGCCATACATACTTCGCAATCCACCGTACGGAGCTTGGCGGAGAGACCCAGTATCGCTACTTGTCATTTTTCTAGCTGTTCCACTCGCAATCAGAGCGATGGACTGTCTACACATCCCTCCGTATGAGACCTAATTTCTCATACTTTATCTTCGTGGTCCTTATGTGAAATGTCTGTTGGCGGCAGTAGAATCGTTCTGCACTTAGCTTCAAATGACAGTTCTCAAACTTTTCTCAGTATTGTTTCCCCGAAAAGAGCGTAGCTATCCCTCCGTGGATACGCTTTTTAGTTTCCGAAGCATCTCCGTAATACCTGCTTGTTGTCCGAACCTATGGGTAACAAATCTAGGAGCCTGTCTCTGAGATGCTCCGACGCCGTCCTTTAATCCGACTTCGCGTGGACGACAAACACTCGACCAGTACTCAAGGATAGGTCGTAGTAGTCTCGTTTACAGATGAACCGCTCTTTCATAGAATGCTCCCAATGATCGAAGTCGAGCATTTGTCTTTCCTACTCCAAGCCTCACACTGCAACGTTACACCCAGATATTTAAACGACTTGGCTGTGTCAAGCAGGGCACTACTAATGCTGTATTCGAACTTTATGGCTTTGTTTTGCTACTAATCTGCATTAACGTATGTTTCTCTACATCTAGAGCTTGCTGTCATTCATTACAGCAAATAGATATTTTGTTAAAGTCATCTTGCGTACTCCTACTGTCACTCAACTTCGATACCTTCCTGTACACCACAGCATCATCAGGAAACAACCGCAGATTGCTGCCCACCTGGTCTGCCGGATTATTCATGTATATAGGAAAGCAACACACACTCCAGATCTCTCACCACATGAAAACAATTGTTCAATGACTGCTGACAGACTGTACATTACTTGTCACTAACCATTACGACTGATGAGCTGTGGCATGTAGGTGAGGCAGCGTGGAATGACCTGTCGTCGACTCTGTTCGACTCATGACCATCCGGGCTAAGGCACTTTCTGCTGACACAATTGGTAGATCTCTGTAATAAATCTCGCGCGTTGTACTCCATCAAATCAACGTCATATTTAATAACGTATTCTTCCTCGTGTTCTTTATAAGCATCATAAGTGAATGTACGTTTTTTCTCCATCACATCCGCCTATTTCAGTCGCATTCGGATGCTGCGCCATTCTTTTTTATTCCAGAAAATTATGACCGCCAGCTTAGTAACGTGTTATCCAGTTTATGGGAGACAACACAGCAAATTCACTCCTGTTTGCAGATGATCAGGCATGAATTCGATAAATCCTTGGTACGTTTCTGGAGGTATGTGACACCAAATGTCTAGGCGTAGGTCATGCAGTTCCCGTAAATTGCAGGTCATTCGTTTGAGGTTGCGGAGCTAGCGCCCGAAAGTGTTGCATCTGTGTTCTATCAGGTTCATACGAGGTGAATTTAGCGTTGAAGACATCAACGTGATTTCCCTGTCGTATTCCACAAACAACAGCATCACGATTCTGGCCTCATGACATAAACAATTATCCTGTTGGAAGATGCCATTGCCTGCCGAGGAAGAAATGAAGCATAAAGGGATTCAAGTGATCCGTATTAACTGTCGTGTAGTCCACAGCTTCCTGGATCTTGGACTGCGGCTACAGGTCCCATGTAAACACAGGCTAATGTCCGCCATAGGCACTGCCCCCCCCCCCCCCCACCCTCTCCGACCTACGTCCTTGGTGATCACATATCTGGACACGAGTACTGACCTCGTGCGACAAGAAAGGTTATTCGATTAGGCGGCACGTTTCCAATGATCCACGGTCCAGCTGCGGAGCCACATGTTCAACAATGTACGCTGAGCTGTCCACTCGGGAATACTTCTGTCTGCACGCTTTTGTCAGATCTGTCTCACGTCGCTAGCTATCCTACTCTGTGAGCGGACAAGCCTCCTCCTCCACTTTCTGTGATAAAGCGTGGAGGCGCAATACCTCGTCACCTGATCTTGTTTCACCGTGCTTCTATCAGTTCGCGCAGATTCTGAGAACAGTAACACGTGAAAAGCAGACCAGCTTTGTCGCTTCCCAAATGCTCGTATACAGGCACCGGACACCAAGAATATGTCCCTTTTCATATTCGCCTACGCCAACGAATTTCCCCATTTGGGATCCATGTCGTCAGTAGAATTATTCTCCATTCGTCTCTTCTTTGCTCATATATCTACCTCACCACACCACAAGTTAGCGTTAAACATTGATTCACAGTAGTATTGGAATCGATCCCGTTCCACACAAACAGCTAAGCAGAGGTCTGAGAGAGTGTACCAACCAGAGTGAGCGTGCGGCCGAAGTAGTGCCGACATTGCACGAATCCGCCGTCGACCCACATGGGACGGAAACGGCCCGTCTTTTCAAAGCAGTCCGCTAGCGCCGGCCGGGTTGGCCGAGCGGTTCTAGGCGCTACAGTCTGGAACCACGCGACCACTACGGTCGCAGGTTCGAATCCTGCCTCGGGCATGGATGTGTGTGATGTCCTTAGGTTAGTTAGGTTTAAGTAGTTCTAAATTCTATGGGACTGATGACCTCAGAAGTTAAGTCCCATAGTGCTCAGAGCCATTTGAACCAGTCCGCTAGCACGTGCGTGGACTCAATGATACCCATCCCACCACCTCAACGAACAGACTTCGGAAGACGGTCGGCGGAATCAGATCACTGGATTTCCTTCGGTACAATTGGGAGACTTTTGAACACATAAAACGTGCGTCCTGAGAAACTTGTATTGGAAGTAAGGAGTCTGTGGAAACCTGAAGCTGAGAAATATAATTTGATGGATATGTCTCGTTGGAAAACAGAACTTTCGAGAAACTTAAAAAAATTAGCAATAATTACCTGAACCTTTACTCGTATTCTTCTGTGGTCGTCTAGCCATCTCAGGTTCATATCTATACGTAATGCACCGTATCATCTTAACAAAGTCAAAATCTGTAATGGGAATTTTAGACCTAGTTTATAACCTCAAAAATCTATTGACCAAGCGAGAAAGGTGACATGTCAATTTTGTTCCTGAAGTTACTCTATTGAATGTTTTTTGGCTGTAGCGGGTTGGAACTAGTTGTCTACAAGTTATTATTACTGCATGCTGGTGTTTCTGTGCCAGCAGAAAAGTGTCTTTGCAATGGTTTTGTAAAGGTGAAGTGTGTTTCCAGTTTTGATTGCTTTTGGTGGTCAGTGTATATTCTAAAATCGATGTTTGCATTTTGCACAGGTGTTGAATGCGAATCATTGCATGTTAATTGACATATTATTGTGGTAGTGAATATGTGAAGTGATGCAGTGTGTTTGTAACTCTGCTTTTCAGGGTTACCAAGAATCATCTCGCGTATGCAATGGAACGTTCCTCTCATCATCACATATATTCGTAAAACTTGTCAGGTTATTTCCTCAGTGCTTACGAGGTGTATATGCCACATCCATGTTTTTTATTTCTGAAGCATTTTATTAGTCTTGATGCTCTTGATTGTAGCGTGTACGTCACTCTATCCTTTATTGTGTATCACTTGTTTTCGTTTCTGCAAGCTCCCAGTAGGTTTCAGTATCTCACTGAAGAAAGGTGTTTGCCGCAGTGTCAGCATGCCTTGAGCTAATATTTTTGACCAGTAATGTGCTTAGGATATAATATCATATGCCTATCTACCCTACGATGATGAATAAGCGAGTGTTTATGTACTCACAACAATGCAGCGGTAGATATTATTCTATGTAGCTTTAGGTCTACTTTCAGAAACGGCCTATCCTTTCACATGGAGAAGAGAGAATGCTAGAGGAAGAAGAAAGGGAAGAAGAAGGAATAAGGACAAGGAAGTAGCAATCCCAATGAGGAAGTGCCCCAGGACGCGAAAGCCTACCCCTTCACCAACAGCAAAGATGGGCCATGCTGTGCATGTATCTGAGACGACGGATGAAATCCATAAGATTTTCTACGGATACTGTTCTATGATGCAAGGGTTTCACATTTGCAGTGCACTAAATGCAAAATAAATCTTTGTTTCACAAAGGGAACTTTCTGAAGTTCCAATAAAAACCCGAGAATTATGAAAAAATGATTTTATTTTCAGATATAGTACGAAAATAAGGTTTTATGATCCTAAATATGTTTTTTAGTTGTCATTTTATAAACAAAAGCCTTCAATACAATCCTTCGAGATTTGTTTTATTAGGACAATGAATGTATCCCATTCCTTTTCCAAAATATGTGCTATATGCCCTAATATTTTGGCGGATAATAAATTTTTTTTCAATTTACTGTGTTAGTCTTATTTTGTCTCAGAACGACGCATTGAGTACTTTCCATTCACAAAATCTACCCTCAAGCCTGAGAAAGGAATGTACTGTACTCTCCGCGTTTTTGTCGAGACAGATGTAACTGATTCACACACATTCGTTTTAATAGCGAAATACGCAATGCAGTCTTGGCATCCATCCCGCTGACAACTGGCGGTGGAGCGCGGGTGCAGTGTGATCACGCTGTGGCTGACCTCACCGCACAACCGCTGTCTGTCCCACCGTGATCGCAGCCTAACCCGGTGCGGACGGCGGAATGTTCCATGAAGAGCAAATATAAATCAACTGGCGAAATAATCCTCACGAATTCACTGCTCTCAGCATTCAAAAAGCGATGGCTAGCGAAAGCCGAAGGAGTACGAAATTGTTATAACTTTAATTGTCACAGGGAGCCCTTAAACAACAGATTAAGTACTTGAGCTGTTAGCGTTCAGAGTCACACTCAAAAGAAATAAATATGTGTCTTAACTCTTATATTTCGTGATTTGATCAAATAGACAGCCTCAACTCCATAGCGTAACACAAAATCAAACTGATAATATTCGCAAGCCTTGTTGGCATATCTTGAAGATAATGTCCTTCCATGATAAAAAGTAAAGCGCAGACCGATAGACACAAATTTCGAATCCAAACATTTTTTCTATTTGTGTTTTTTTCTTATTCCGTGCAGCACTTTACATCATGTCGTGATTTGTATTAACGAAGGAACTGGAGCTCAATTTTGTAAACATTTGTCATAACCACCTTTTATTCACGTGGTTCCATGGGCGAAACGCGCCACTGTGTTATGAATACTTTTTGGAAAGTTCGTACGGATTAACTGAACCATCTCAGACGAGGAAGGAGGTTAATCTGCTTAAATTCTTGCGAGTAATTTCATGCAGACGAGCTCATTTAACTGATATTAAGGAATGGTGAAATACTGACGAAAAACTGTTTAAGTTTCAACATGTTGCCAACACAAAATCTGCCTCTAGGTTCATATTCCCAGGACAAATGTTATCGTTTTGTGTGTGTTACTCGAAAATTTCAATTACGAGGGTGGTTTGAAAAGTTCTCGGGATTACCACGATAGGTCTGTTCTAGTGCAACGAGTTGTTCACGTGATATTCATTGGACTGTTGCCTGTAAACACGTGCCACGTGAGTGCTTTTGGAAGGGAGCCGTGGCGGTGATGTGGTTCTGTTGCTCCCGCGTAGTGATTTGCGAAAATGGAAAAAATCGAGATTCGAGCAATGATATGAAAGCAAAGAACATTCATGCCGATTTCCAGAATACATTGGGGGACTCTGCTCCTTCACATTCATCTGTTTCCAAGTGGGCAAACGAATTTAAATGTGGTCGGGAGAGCTAAGAAAGAAACGACAAAAATACGCGACTCTTGATGCTGGATCAAAAACGCATGCCGTCGCTATGGCAAAATTACACGAACTAAGGTATGAATGTTGCCAAACCCAACTTATTCACCTGATATGGCTCCGTCAGACTTCCTCTCTTCCCAAAGCTGAAAATTTTTCTTGGTGGAAGAAGATTCATTTCAAAAGAAGAATTGATATCCGGAGTTGAGAACTATTATGCAGGCCTGGAGGAAACTCATTTTCGAGGTGGGATCAAGGCACTGGAACATCGCTGGCCAACAAGAACACTACACTGAAAAATGAAAAAAATTCAGTGATGTAAACACTTTTTTTCTATTCCTTTCCGAGAACTTTTCAAACCACGCTCGAATATTTACTCTATCAAGTACGAACTAGCAAACTGAGTTATGATTCAGCATCGGCTGTAGAATATTTCAGAAAAATGAAAATTTATGGCAGACTGTGATTAGAACCGGGGTTTCCCCGTCCGGCGTAAATTTTCATTTGTTCTGAAATATTTTACAGCCGATGCGGAACCATAGATGCAGTTTGTGACTTCATTCTTAATCGAATAAGGCTGCTGATCGTCAACGGAATATCTCGCATCGCATTCCAGCAGATTTTATCTGTTTCTATTATGATAAACGCTCTTTTTCAGAAATAGCTTCTACTGGCGGTTTTAATTTCCTACCAGTAAACCCCCCTTCTCCCCTCCCCCCCCCCCTCCTGATTCCCTAAAGAATGAAATTCCATTATAATAAATTGATTCAGACATACGAACACTATACAGGTTATAGTGTTAAATATTTAACGCTGTTGTTGTTGTTGTCGTCTTCAGTCCTGAAACTGGTTCGATGCAGCTCTCCATGCTACTCTATCCTGTGCAAGCTTCTTCATCTCCCAGTACCTACTGCAGCTTACATCCTTCTGAATCTGCTTAGTGTATTCATCTCTTGGTCTCCCTCTACGATTTTTACCCTCCACCCTGCCGTTCAGTACTAAATTGGTGATCCCTTGATGCCTCAGAACATGTCCTACCAATCGATCCCTTCTTCCACTCCAGTTTTTCCACAAATTCCCCTTCTTCTAGTCAAGTTGTGTCACAAACTCCTACCCAATTCTATTCAATACCTCCTCATTAGTTATGCGATCTACCCATCTAATCTTCAGCATTCTTCTGTAGCACCACATTTCGAAAGCTTCTATTCTCTTCTTGCATAAACTATTTATCGTCCATGTTTCACTTCCATACATGGATACACTCCATACAAATACTTTCAGAAACGACTTCCTGACACTTAAATCAATACTCGATGTTAACAAATTTCTCTTCTTCAGAAACGATTTCCTTACCATTGCCAGTCTACATTTTATATCATCTCTACTTCGACCATCATCAGTTATTTTGCTCCCCGAATAACGAAACTCCTTTACTACTTTAAGTGTCTCATTTCCTAATCTAATTCCCTGAGCATCACCCGACTTAATTCGACTACATTTCATTATCCTCTTTTTGCTTTTGTTGATGTTCACCTTATTCCTTCCTTTCAAGACACTGTCCATTCCGTTCAACTGCTCTTCCAAGTCCTTTGCGGTCCCTGACAGAATTACAACGCTAAGCATTTAAAAACCTTTGTCGTTCGTGACGAAAAGCCCTAATTGTGTAGGCTTTATTAGTTTCGGCTTATCTTCCCATAAACTAATGAAAAACCCCTTTATATGGTCATGAACAACCCGTTTGGCAAATAGTGCACAGTTTTATCTAGTTTTCGCAAATCTCGGTGTTGATGGCGACATATCTCGTGAACTGTATGTGGTACAATAACATAATTTTGCAAGTCCATTCAATGGTATATTTAGATACTGTCTGCAATAGTTTTTGCAAACATAGTTAGAAGTAAGGAAGTAATGAATTAAAACGGCAAGCCCGAGGCTGAAGTATTACTGCAGTAACAGCGTACGTATAGTAAGCGATAAACTTCTTTCGTTTCATTTTTTTATGGCGAAGGGCGTGTCATCGAGAAAAAGTTTCGAACTGCGTGTAAAGTACTAAGTACTCAGTGTTCTCATCCGCAAGTACTGGATGAAAGTAGTCTGGGTACCTTGCACGCCATCTTTGTTTCGAGCCATATACACAACTTGTAGCTTTAGTACTTGACTTCCTTGTTAAACCATTAATCTAAGATTATACCTGTTAATGACTGGACTATGACAGAGTTTTCAATTTTCAAAGTAAGTCAATAACTATATGAAATACTAAAAGTCAAATTTTGGTTGCCATGGAAGACATTGCAACTGTGACAAGTGGCCGGACCTTCTGAGCCGCTTACTAGTGCAAATAAAGACACTTCAGTTTCTTACGTAATCGGTATTTAAATTAAGTACTTTTCATAATACTGTACTAGCTCCTTCAGCGTCTCTGAATGGAAAAACACTACCTGGTATTTGAACCAAAGGAAGTGCTGAATCTTTACCTCGGTATGGGCTGACGTGAGCCGACGAGTGTTGTCGTAGAGCAGGAGTATCCCACACTACAGTTTGCTGCTGCGTTCCTTTTGGACGTCACGTACCAGTCTCGTGAGTATTTTGCAATGCAAGACAACTGTAACTGCCCATCTGCGTTTCCTGCAAATAGCTGGAAGAACTATTTCATCGAATCGAGTGTTGAACTTGCCAGCTACCACCCTCTTCAGATAAGGGTTCTTACGAGTGGAACATAAATGCACGATTGGATTTAGATGAATTAATTTGCGAAATAGTCAAAGCCCCAACACCTTCTCTACACGGCCACTTACAATCCAAAAAATAATCACATGAAAAGCCATCTGCTGCTTATAAAATACTGAAAACGTCTAAATATTGATAATTCGTGCTTCAATGGGATTCGTTTTTGCCATATAACAAGGATTTTTTTGTGGTCGCGAGTTTCCTGTTAAACCAAAACTGTTCTTATCATTCTCTAACCTCCACTGACTAGCTGCCTGAACATCACGCAAAGATAAATTGGATTTAGTCCTATGTTCTGTCACAAGGAAACACTACAATTCAGAATTAACTAGCGGACCTCAGCTCGACTGATCAAGGACTGAACTCTACTAAATGCTTTCTTTATATCTTTCTCTTGCAGGGTACATGAGGTTAACGACCACAGAAGATTGGATGGCATGCTAGTAAGCAGAAGGGGAAACGTTTAACGTGAAGATTCCAAATTGGCATTTATTCGCAAAATGGAGCGCACCCCTGAACTTGAGTAAACATTTAATGGGCAATGCGTTCTTCATTGTATTTATCATCATTATTCAGTGAGGATTAGTTTGAATTAGGAAAGCAACATGGACACTCATGTGCTCACACACAAATATTCAAACATTCACATAACCACCCAATGCCAAACTAACCATTTTCTGGAAAACAGCAGCGAGCAACGACGAGTCACCGTCGTGACTCGCTGCTAAACCTAATACGAAATTTATTCGAGATTACGATGCATGGGGTGATTTGTGATTGTATACAATGAAAAGCGTCGGTCCCACATGAACCTAGTTAAACGAAAGCAAAATTATAACACAGAAGAGTCCCAAATGCTTCTAAAAAGTTACTTTAAAAATTATAGAAAGCTATTAACTCGACAAACTTAAACTGACTTCCACCCAAAATCATTTGGAAAAGCACGCGGAAGCGACCCATGATACTTATCAGACACCAGCACATCGACCATCCAGCAGCTGCGTAACTTAGCACAAAATTCAACTTTTCTTGCCTCCGTGCACATACACCGAAAATCTAGGAGTGGACGGATTGACCAATCGACAAGACGAATTTTTCAGTGGTTCCAGACGTCTCCTCATAACGAAATAGAGGAGAAACAATGCCTATCACCGTTGCTGAAAATTTTCCTTCGGTTCAGCGACTAAAATTTGAACGAGTGCTTGCCCCACCCGTGGATCGGAGGAAAAACACTCGCGACGCCACACGTTAAGAAAGCCTGGAGAGACAGACGTTCTGGCAGACTGAGGTCCCATTGAAGCTTCGAAAATTAAACTCAGTGGCCGTTTCCACGATCTGCTACAATTTGAACCAAGAAAGACCAATGTAACAATCGCTCGAGTTTAGGAAAGGCCATTAAACGTACATGGTGTAGAAAACGTTGTTGTTGTTGTGATCTTTAGTCCAGGGACTTGTCTGATGCAGCTCTCCATGCTACTCTATCCTGTGCAAGCTCCATCATCTCCGAATAACTACAGCAACCTACGTCGTTCTGAATCTGCTTACTGAATCATCTCTTGGTCATCCTCTACGATTTTTATCCTCCACGCTGCTCTCCAGTACTAAACTGGTGATCCATAGATGCTTCAGAACGTGTCCTACCAACCGATCCCTTCTTCCACTACAGTTTTTCCACAAATTCCCCTTCTCCTCAATTCTATTCAATACCTCCTTATTAGTTACGTGATCTGCTCATCTAATGTTCAGCGTTCTTCTGTAGCACCACATTTCGAAAGCTTCTATTCTCTTCTTGTCTAAGCCGTTTACCGTCCGCTTTTCACTTCCATACATGGTTATACTCCAAACAAATACTTTCAGAAAACACTTCCTGACGCTTGAATCTATACTTGATGTTAATAAATTTTTCTTCTTCAGAAACACTTTCCTTGCCAGAGCCAGCCTACATTTTGTATCCTCTCTGTTCTACCATCATTAGCTATTTTTCTCTCCAAATAGCAAAACGCATCTACTACTTTAAGTGTCTCACTTCCTAACCTAATTCCCTCAGTATCACCAGACTTAATTCGCCTACATTCCATTATCCTCGTTTTGCATTTGTTGATGTTCGTCTTAGATCCTCTCAAGACACTATCCATACCGTTCAGCTGTCAATTTCTTCACGGTGGATTTTAATTCCTAATTCAGATTTTATAATGTTTCCTTTACTGCTTGCTCAGTATGCAGATTGAATAATATCGGGGATAGTCTACAATCGTGTTTCACTCCCTTCTCTACCACTGCTTTTCTTTGGTGCCTCTCGACTCTTATAACTGCCATCTGGTTTCTGTACAAATTGTAAATAGCGTCTCACACCCTGTACTTGACCCCTGCCACCATCAGAATTTGAAAGAGAGTATTCCGGTTAACATTGTCAAAAGCTTTCTCTATGTCTACAAATGCTAGTAACGTAGGTTTGCCTTTCGTTAATCTAGGGTCAGTATTGCCTCACGTGTTCCAAAATTTCTACAGAATCCAAGCTGATCTTCCCGGAGGTCGGCTTCTACCTGTTTTTCCATTCGTCTGTAAAGAATTCGTGTTAGCATTTTGCAGCCGTGAACTATTTAAACTCATAGTCCGGCAATTTTCACACCTGTCAACACCTGCTATCTTTGGTATTGGAATTATTATACTCTTCTTGACGTCTGAGGGTACTTCGCCTGTCTCGTATGTCTTGCTTACCAGATGGTAGAGTTTTGTCAGGGCTGGTTTTCCCAAGGCTGTCAGTAGTTCTAATGGTATGTTGTCTACTACCGACGCCTTGTTTCGACTTAGATCTTTCAATGCTCTGTCCAACTCTTCACGCAGTATCATATCTCCCATTTCATTTTTGTCAACATCCTCTTCCATTTCTATAATATTGTCCTCAAGTACATCGCCCTTGTATAGACTCTTTATACTACTTCCATCTTTCTGCTTACCCTTCTTTGCTTAGAACTGGGTATCCATCTGAGCTCTTGATATTCATACAACTGATTCTCTTTTCTCCAAAGGTCCCTTTAATTTTCCTGTAGGCAATATCTATCTTACCCCTAGTGATATAAGCATCTACATCCTTAAAATGGCTCTGAGCACTATAGGACTTAGCTTCTGAGGTCATCAGTCCCCTAGAACTTAGAACTACTTTAACCTAACTAACCTAAGGACATCACACACATCCATGCTCGAAACAGGATTCGAACCTGCGACCGTAGCGGTCACGCGCTTCCAGACTGCAGCGCCTAGAACCGCTCGGCCACTCCGGCCGGCGTCTAAATGCTTACATTTGTCCTCTAGCCATCCCTGCTTGGCCATTTTGTACTTCCTGTCGATCTCATTTTTGAGACGTTTGTATTCCCTTTTGCCTGCTTCATATACTGCATTTTTATATTTTCTCCTTTCATCAATTAAATTCAATATCTTCTGTTACCCAAGGATTTCTACCAGCCCTCGTCTTTTTACCAACTTGATCCTCTGCTATCTTCACTGTTTCATGTATCAAAGCTAGCCATTGTGCTTCTACTGCATTTATTTCCCCCATTCTTGTCAATCGTTCCCTGATGCTCTCTCTGAAACTCTCTGTAACCTCTGGTTCTTTCACTTTATGCAGATTCCATCTCCTTAAATTCCCACCTTTTTGAAATTTCTTCAGTTTTAATATACAGTTTATAATCAACAGAGTGTCAGGGTCTACGTCTACCCCAGGAAATGTCTTAAAATTTAAAACCTGGTTCCTAAATTTCTGCCTTACCATTATATAATCCATCTGAAGCCTTCCAGTATAAAAATTAAAGTAATACACACTCAATTCGGTTCCCATTGTGGTCATCTCTCCTAGCATCGAAATGTGGAAAAACACTCTACAGAATTTGATAAGACTATGAAATCTCATATAAGGTGGAGTGACAGCTTCCTGTCAACAAGAAATTAACTAACTCGCATCCAGTA
Organism: Schistocerca piceifrons; assembly: GCF_021461385.2. NCBI lineage: Eukaryota > Metazoa > Arthropoda > Insecta > Orthoptera > Acrididae > Schistocerca > Schistocerca piceifrons. The sequence goes on along the minus strand of NC_060145.1, from coordinate 320,564,142 downwards.
GACAGAACTCCTCATTCTTTCCATCCCCTTCTGACTCCCAAGACCAGTTCACTAACGCTTGCCTTCACTGCATCACGGACCTTGCCTCCTACTGTTTGCCGCAATCTTGTCAGTCCTATCATGTTACACCGTTCTAGTGACGTGTATTACAATACAATTTTGGACAACTTTTGAACGAACAGGCCAACATTAACTGAAAGAGCTCCATAACAAATTGTATTCAAATGCTGATCAAAATGACATTAAAACCGTATACACTACTGTTTGTAAAAAGTGAAACACTCAGAAGCAACGTCCTGCAAAACGCCACAGTAAGATGACGTGTAGAACAGCGGAACCAGAATAAATGGTTGAAGAGGCAGGGAGGTGGCGTGCGCGCTGGCCCAACAACGCCCTCTTTTGTGTGACCGGACTGGTCAGTGTTACGCAGTGCTCAGGAGGCACGGAGTTATCATATAAAATGGAAAGACGTAACCAAGTGCCACTCTGTCTCGCCGAATCACAGGGCGGAATTCGGGCATGCGAGTGCGTTCGAATAGGGCAGAATGATTGATCTTCCGGAGGACAGAAGAGGTTCGTCCACAGTGTTGGTGCGTCATTGCAGGACTGCAATGGGAATGGACATGTCTTATTCGGCTGTTCGACGCGTTCTTCTGCGGGCTTGACTGGTGGCACTTATGCCATTATGTCGGGTACCATTGACCAGAACCCACGAACGCTGCAGAATACAATGGGCCCGTGAATGCCGACGCTGGCGTGCTGAGGTGCAAGATGTAGTACTTCGAGTCCCTTTCAGTTTAGCCTACAGGAGACGGCGACACGGGCTGGGTGGCGTGGACTGGGCGGTTTTTTAGGTTAGAGAGTCTCGGGAAAATATAAAAAGTGCTTCAGCCTCAAAGGGCGCAGGCCGAACACAGGAACAACGTAGATTTAGGAACCATCGGTGTAACAGTCGTAAATTGTTGTAGCTGTGTTGGGAAAGCACCAGAACTCCAAGCGCTAATAGCAAGCACTGTTGCTCAAATCGTTATAGGCACTGAAAGCTGGCTAAAACCGGAGATAAGTTCAACCGAAAATTTTAGAAGAACCTAACTGTGTTCCGAGAGGATAGGCTAAACACAGTTGGCGGTGGCACGCTTGTTGCTTCTAGAAGTAATTTATTTTATCGCGAAGTTGAAGTAGATAGTTCCTGTGAGTTAGTATGAGCCGAGGCCATTCTTGGCAACAGGAATAAAATAATAATTGACCCTTCCAATTCAGATGATACAATTGCTGGAAGGTTAAAAGAAACAAACATGAATCGGACTCATACAGTTATAGTTGATGGTGACTTTAATTACCTCTCGATATGTTAGCGAAAATACATGTTTAAATCCAAAGATAAATATAAAACATCATCCCGAATTGTGCTAAATGAATTCTCTACAATTATTTCGATCAATAAGTTCATGAGCCCACGCGAATATTAAATGCTTGTGAAAACACACTTGACCTCTTAGCAACAAATAATCCTTACAAACAATCCTGTTGGAAGAACATCCGCAACTCAGCATTATACCAGAGACCACGTCCACCGCAGCGCTCGGGGAGCACAGCCCAGCTACGACACCTGAAGATGGGCTTCAAAATGTTCAAATGTGTGTGAAATCTTTTGGGACTTAACTACTAAGATCATCAGTCCGTAAGCTTACACACTACTTAACCTAAATTATCCTAAGGACAAACACACAAACCCATGACCGAGGGAGGACTCGAACCTCCGCCGGGACCAGCCTGACATGGGCTTATAGCAGCCTGAAACAGGTCGTGCGATAATAAAAGAAAGTTACAACTGAATCGGTATTTTGCCGGCCGAAGTGGCCGTGCGGTTAAAGGCGCTGCAGTCTGGAACCGCAAGACCGCTACGGTCGCGGGTTCGAATCCTGCCTCGGGCATGGATGTTTGTGATGTCCTTAGGTTAGTTAGGTTTAACTAGTTCTAAGTTCTAGGGGACTAATAACCTCAGCAGTTGAGTCCCATACTGCTCAGAGCCATTTGAACCATTTGAATCGGTATTTTCAACCTCTGAAGTAATCCTTAGCTAGTAATAAACATCAAAACGGATACAGGGATTGGTGAACACGGGTTTGTCTTAGCGAGTTGAATATTATAACCTCCAAATCATCCAAAAATAAACGAAAAATGTACCTATTCAGAAAAGCAGATAAAAATTCACTTGATGCCTTGCGGAGAGACAAGCTCCACTCCACAGAATTAACGATATAAGTGTAGACCAGATGTATCGGCAGCAATTGAAAGATTTATACTAAATAAATTAACAAATGACTGAGCTGATCCTCCTAGGTACACAAAACGGGTAGAAACACTGTTGCAGAAACAATGAAAAAACATGCCAAATTCAAACGGACGCAAAAACTCCAAATTGGCGATCTTTTACAGAAGCTCGAAATTCAGCGCTGAGTTCAGTTCGAGATGCTTATAATAGTTTCCACAATGAAACTTTGTCTCGAAACCTGACAGAAAATCCAAAGAAATTCTGGCCATATGTGAAGTATGCTGGCAAGAAGACCTTCTTTGCGCGACAGCAATGGAAATACTATCGACGAAAGTCCTGTAAAAGCAGAGTACTAAACACAGCCTTGCGAAATTCCTTCACCAAAGAAGACGAAGTAAATATCCCAGAATTTGAAACAATAACAGCTGCAAACATGAATAACGTAGAAAGAGATATCGTCGGATTAGCGTAGCAACTTAAACCACTTAACAAATGCAAGTCCTCCTGTCCAGATTGTATACCATTTCGGTTTCTTTCAGAGTGTGCTGATGCAAGAGCTCCATACTTAACAATCATGTACAACCGCTTGCTCGACGAAACATCCATAACCAAAGACTGTAAGTTTGCCCAGGTCACACCAATATACAAGAAATGCAATAGGAATAATCCACTAAATTACAGGTCCATATCATTAACGTTGATACGCAGCAGGATTTTGGAACATATATTGTGTTCGAACATTATGAATTACCTCTAAGAGAACGGTCTTTTGACATACAGTCAACACGGATGTAGAAAACATCGTTCTTATGAAACAAAATTAGCTCTTTGTTCATATGAAGTGGTCACTATTGACAAGAATTTCAAATTAATTCCGTATTTCTAAATCTCCAGAAGGCTTTTAACTCTTTAGATCACAAGAGGCATGTGATCAATTTGCGTGTTTAGTGTCTCAGTTATGTGACTGGATTCGTGATTTCTTGTCAGGGAGGTCACAGTTCGTAGTAATTGACGGAAAGTTATTGAGTAAAACGGAAATGGTTTCTGAAGTCCCCACGGTAGTGTTATATGCCCTTTGCCGTTCCTTATCTAAATAAACGATTTACGGGACAATCTGAACAGCCGTCTCAGGTTGTTTGCAAATGACACTGTCTTTTATTATTAGTAAACTCATCAGAAGATCAAAACAAACTGTAAGCCGATTTAGAAAAGATATTTGTATGTTATGAAAATTGGCAATTGGCCCTAAATAATGAAAAGTGTAAAGTCATCCACATGACTGCTAGAAGGAATCCGTTAAACTTCGGTTACACGATAAATCCGCCAAATCTAAAGGCCGTAAATTCATCTAAGTACCTAGAAATTATAATTACGAACATCTTGAACTGGGAGGAACATACAGAAAATCTTGTGGGAAAGACTAACCAAAGACTGCGTTTTATAGGCAGGACACTTATAAAATGTGACAGAAACACTAAGGAGACTGCATACACCACGCTTTTCCGTCCTCTTTTAAAATACTGCTGCGGGGTAGTGGATCCTTACCAGATAGGACTGAAGGAGTACATCGAGAAAGTTCAAAGAAGAGCAGCACGTTTTGTATTATCGTGAAATAGAGGAGATAGTGACACTGAAACGATACAGGACTTGGGGCGGACATCATTCAAACGAAAGCGTTTTTCGTTGAGGCGGAATCTTCTCACCAAATTTCAATCACCAACTTTCTCCTCCGAATGCGTAAATATTTTGTTGACGCCGACCTACATAGGGAGAAACGATCATCATAATAAAATAAGGGAAATCAAAGCTCGCACGGAAAGATATAGGTGTTCGTTTTATCCGCGCGCTGTATGAAATTGGAATAATAGAGAATTGTTGTGAAGGTGGTTTAATGAACTCTCTGCCAAGCACTTAAATGTTATTTGCAGAGTATGCATGTGGATGCGGACATGTAGATGTAAATGACGGTCGCATACGCTTTAGACGCGCACATGGTGAACGTACTCGGGAAAACTGTATTGTTGAGCAGCATAGCGGACAAACGCGTGTGATGGTTTTGGGCGCCATCACCTTTAACTCGAGATCTCGCCTCCTACGCCTTGAGGGCAATCTGAAAAGCTATCGGTACATCAAGAAGGATTACAGCCCGAAGCACTAACCCTCTCTCCTGCAGGCCATACTGTATGCCATATTTCACCAGGACTACGCCCAGCCACATATTATGAGAAATGTGCAGGTCTTCTCTGAAGAACGACGGATACCACTGCTTCCCCGGTCTGCCCATTCACCTGACATGTCGCCAGTCGAAAGTACCTGGTAAACCTTCGGTCAGCAACTTGATTCGGTTCCTCTTGCAGCCACAATTGATGGTTTATGGACATACCTACAAAACGCTCGCCAGAATATTCCCCAGCAGTATATTCAGGCGCTCTTTGATTCCACACTAGGACATCTAGTGGCTCGGATTGCAGCACATAGTGGCACTACTCCATACTGAATGTCTACAGTCACAGTGCATGTACATGTCTGTAATTCTAGTTCAAAAGTGGTTCAAATGGCTCTAAGCACTATGGGACTTAACTTCTAAGGCCATCAGTCCCCTAGAGCTTAGAACTACTTAAACCTAACTAACCTAAGGACATCACACACATCCATGCCTTAGGTAGGATTCGAACCTGCGACCGTAGCGGTCGCGTGGTTCCACACTGTAGCGCCTATAACTGCTTGGCCACACCGGCCGGCTGTAACTCACTTTTTCCAAACAGTAAATTTTTTGATACTTACTCACAACATATTATTTTCACATTGTTTCTAGTCTAAGGCATAGATTTGCTGTACATTTTTAATATCAATTAGTGATACTGAAGTTTAGAAGCTAACGTCATTTAGTTTTGCATGTCTTCGTTGTGTGCGCATTAAATGTTTGTAACCCCATCTCAGTCGCTTTCATCGCAAATTCCGAGCTAAGTCGCGTCGGAGCCTGCTAGGTCAGCCGTGCAGGCCCGTCCCAGAAAATCCGCTGGCATACTTGCATCAGGCATTAGGGGATCACTTCTAGCTCTATACCAGCGAGCGTTCAGTAAAAATAGCACCCCATTGAGCAGTCAGAACTATTTACACACAGAGGCATCCTTTTCTGAAATATCTTTAAAGGAACTGCCACAAAAGTTTTCTAAACTGGGGTGTGAGCTCGCAGCATAAATTTTGTCCTCCGAAGTTCTTTTTATTCAACATTCCTCATCGGATTTTTGTAACACTATTAAACGCACACTGAGGAGTTCCACAGCGACTATGAGTGGCTTGGAGTGTCTGTTCAAACTACACTCCTGGAAATGGAAAAAAGAACACTTTGACACCGGTGTGTCAGACCCACCATACTTGCTCCGGACACTGCGAGAGGGCTGTACAAGCAATGATCACACGCACGGCACAGCGGACACACCAGGAACCGCGGTGTTGGCCGTCGAATGGCGCTAGCTGCACAGCATTTGTGCACCGCCGCCGTCAGTGTCAGCCAGTTTGCCGTGGCATACGGAGCTCCATCGCAGTCTTTAACACTGGTGGCATGCCGCGACAGCGTGGACGTGAACCGTATGTGCAGTTGACGGACTTTGAGCGAGGGCGTATAGTGGGCCTGCGGGAGGCCGGGTGGACGTACCGCCGAATTGCTCAACACGTGGGGCGTGAGGTCTCCACAGTACATCGATGTTGTCGCCAGTGGTCGGCGGAAGGTGCACGTGCCCGTCGACCTGGGACCGGACCGCAGCGACGCACGGATGCACGCCAAGACCGTAGGATCCTACGCAGTGCCGTAGGGGACCGCACCGCCACTTCCCAGCAAATTAGGGACACTGTTGCTCCTGGGGTATCGGCGAGGACCATTCGCAACCGTCTCCATGAAGCTGGGCTACGGTCCCGCACACCGTTAGGCCGTCTTCCGCTCACGCCCCAACATCGTGCAGCCCGCCTCCAGTGGTGTCGCGACAGGCGTGAATGGAGGGACGAATGGAGACGTGTCGTCTTCAGCGATGAGAGTCGCTTCTGCCTTGGTGCCAATGATGGTCGTATGCGTGTTTGGCGCCGTGCAGGTGAGCGCCACAATCAGGACTGCATACGACCGAGGCACACAGCGCCAACACCCGGCATCATGGTGTGGGGAGCGATCTCCTACACTGGCCGTACACCACTGGTGATCGTCGAGGGGACACTGAATAGTGCACGGTACATCCAAACCGTCATCGAACCCATCGTTCTACCATTCCTAGACCGGCAAGGGAACTTGCTGTTCCAACAGGACAATGCACGTCCGCATGTATCCCGCGCCACCCAACGTGCTCTAGAAGGTGTAAGTCAACTACCCTGGCCAGCAAGATCTCCGGATCTGTCCCCCATTGAGCATGTTTCGGACTGGATGAAGCGTCGTCTCACGCGGTCTGCACGTCCAGCACGAACGCTGGTCCAACTGAGGCGCCAGGTGGAAATGGCATGGCAAGCCGTTCCACAGGACTACATCCAGCATCTCTACGATCGTCTCCATGGGAGAATAGCAGCCTGCATTGCTGCGAAAGGTGGATATACACTGTACTAGTGCCGACATTGTGCATGCTCTGTTGCCTGTGTCTATGTGCCTGTGGTTCTGTCAGTGTGATCATGTGATGTATCTGACCCCAGGAATGTGTCAATAAAGTTTCCCCTTCCTGGGACAATGAATTCACGGTGTTCTTATTTCAATTTCCAGGAGTGTATTCAGAACCTTATTCCCCGCATTATAATCACCAGTTGGCGCAATACGTACCCATCTGATGCACACAGGTTTGAGTAACCAATACGTCGTTTTTAGAGGAAAATGTAATTATTGCATATTTATTTCTTCCAGGTAGCGTTGGATTTCGTGATGTAGTTAAGACAAGAAATCTCTCTTAGCGCAACTCACTCATAAAGTGGAGACGGGCTGCAACATCTACATCTACATCTACGTGATTACTCTGCTATTCACAATAAAGTGCCTGGCAGATGTTCAATGAACCAAATTCATGCTGTCTCTCTACCGTTACACTCTCGAACGACACGCAGGAAAAACGAGCACATAAAGTTTCGTGTGTGAGCCCTGAATTCTCTTATATTATCGTGATGATCGTTTCTCCCTATGTAGGTGGATGCCAACAGAATGTTTTCGCAATCGGAGGAGAAAACTACTGATCGAAATTTCATGAGAAGATCCCGTCGCAACGAATAACGCCTTTGTTTTAATGATTGCCACTCTAATTCACGTATCATGTCTGTGACACTATCTCCCCTATTTCGTGATAATACAAAACAAGCTGCCCTTCTTTGAACTTTTTCGATGTTATCCGTCAGTCCCATCTGATGCGGATTCCACACCGCACAGCAATACTCCAGAATAGGGCGGACAACCGTAGTGTAAGCAGTCTCTTTGGTAGACCTGTTGCACCATCTGCCAATGAATCGCAGTCTTTGGTTTGCTCTACCCACAATATTATCTATGTGATCGTTCCCATTTAGGTTATTTGTAATTGTAATCTCTAAGTATTTAGTTGAATTTACAGCCCTCAGATTTCTGACATATCGCGTAATCGAAATTTAGCTGATTTCTTTTAGTACTCATGTGAATAACTCCACACTTTTCTTTATTCAGTGTCAATTGCCACTTTTCGCACCATACAGATATCTTATCTAAATCATTTTGCAAGTCGTTTTGATCACTGATGACTTTACAAGACGGGAAATGACTGCATCATCTGCAAACAATCTAAGACGGCTACTCAGATTATCTCCTATGTCGTTAATTTAGATCAGGAACAGTAGAGGGCCTATAACACTTCCTTGGGGAATGCCGGATATTACTTCTGTTTTACTCGATGACCTTCCGTGTATTACTACGAACTGTGACATTTCCGACAGGAAATCACTAATCTAGTCGGTCAACTGAGGCGATACTCCGTAGGCACGCAGTTTGGTTAGAAGACGCTTGTGAGGAACGGTGTCGAAAGCCTTCTGGAAATCTAAAAATATGGAAACAATTTGACATCCCCTGTCAATAGCACTTATTACTTCATGAGTATAAAGAGCTAGTTGTGTTTCACAGGAACGATATTTTCTGAATCCGTGCTGACTATATGTCAATAAATCGTTTTCTTCGAGGTACATAACGTTCTAATACAGTATATGTTCTAAAACCCTACTGGAAAACGACGTTAGTGGTACAGGCCTGTAATTCAGCGGATTACTCCTACTTCCCCTTTTGGGTATTGGTGTGACTTGAGCAATTTTCCAGTCTTTAGGTACGGAACTTTCTGTGAGCGAGTGGTTGTATATAATTGTTCAATATAGAGCTATTTATCAGCAAACTTTGAGAGGAACCTGAGTGGTATACAATCTGGACCGGAGGCCTTGCCTTTATTAAGTGATTTAAGATGATTTGTTACACCGAGGATATCTACTTCTATGTTTCTCATCTTGGCATGTTGTTCTTGACTGGAATTCAGGAATATTTACTTCTTCTTCTTTGGCGAAGGAGTTTCGGAAAACCGTGTTTAATAACTCTGCTTTAGTGGCATTGTCATCAGTGACTTCACCGTTGTTATCGCGCAGAGAAGGTATTGATTGCGTCTTGCCACTGGTTTGCTTTATGTATGACCAGATTCTCTTTGGGTTTTCTGCCAGATTTCGAGACAGAATTTCGTTGTGGAAGTTATTAAAAGCATCTCGCATTGAGCTACGCGCTATATTTCGAACTTCTGTAAAACTTTGCCAATCTTGGGGATTTTACGTTCTTTTATATTTGGCATGCTTTTTTCGTTGCTTCTACAACAACGATCCGACGCGTTTTGTGTACCATGGGGGATCAGTATCATCACTTATTAATTTATGTGGTATATATCTCTCAATTGTTGTTGATATTATCTCTTTGAAAACATTCCACAACTTTTCTACACTTAAATGATCAGATCGGAAGGAGTGAAGACTGTCTCTTAAAAAGGCGTTAAGAGTATTTTTATCAGCTTTTTTAAATGGATGTACTTTTTGATGGTTGTAGGTGTTACGGTATTCAGCCTAGCAGCAACTGCCTTGTGGTCGCTAATCCCTGTATTCGTCACAACACTCACTATTTGTCCAGAACTATTTGTTGCTAAAAGGTTAAGTATGCTTTCGCAACCATTTACGGTAATTGTTCAAAATAATTTTCTGAGAAAGCATTCAGTACAATTTCGGATGATGTTTATTCCTGCCGCCGGCTTTAAACGTATAATTTTTCCATCATATCGAGGGTAAATTGAAGTCACCACCGACTATAACTGTATGAGCGGGGTACTTATTTGAAATGAGACTCAAGGTTTCTTTGAACTGTTCAGCAACTATGTCTTCTGAGTCGTGGGTTCGCTAAAACGATCCAATTAATAGTTTAGTCCGATTGTCACATGAACTATTTACTTCAATTTCGCTACAAAGCAAATTACCTCTGACAGCAATAAATGCTCCACCACCAACTGTATTTAATCTATCTTTTCTGAACACTGTTAGATCGTTTGAAAAAATTTCCGCTTAACTTATTTCCAGCTTTAGCCAGCTCTCTGTACCTACAACTATTTGAGCTTCAGTGCTTTCTATTAGGGCGTGGAGGTCTGGTTCTTTCCCAACACAGCTACGACAATTTACAACTACAATACCGATCGTTTCTACAACTACTTTACTGTGTTTTACCTGCCCACTTTCTGACGGACGCCCCTTCTGTGGTTCCCTGAGACCCTCTAACCTCGTGTCCGTGCGGTAGCGTTCTCGCTTCCCACGCCCGGGTTCCCGGGTTCGATTCCCGGCGGGGTCAGGGATTTTCTCTGCCTCGTGATGACTGGGTGTTGTGTGCTGTCCTTAGGTTAGTTAGATTTAAGTAGTTCTAAGTTGTAGGGGACAGATGACAATAGATGTTAAGTCCAATAGTGCTCAGAGCCATTTGAACCCTCTAACCTAAAAAACCACGCAGTCCCTTCCACACAGCCCCCGCTACCCGTGTAGCCGCCTCCTGTGTGTAGTGGACTCGTGACCCATTAAGCGGAACCCGGAAACCCATCACCCGATGCCGCAAGTCAAGGAATCTGCACCTACACGGACACAGAACCGCCTGAGCCTCTGATTCAGACCCTCCATTCGGCTCTGCACCAAAGGACCAGACGGTTCTATCGACGATGCTGCTGATGATGAGCTCCACTTGAATGTCGGAAGCAAGACTGGCAATCTTTACCATTTCCACTAGCTCCGATCCAAAGCGACACACGTCATTGGTACCGACATGAGCCACCAACTGCACCCTGTACTCTTCATGGGATCCGGGAGCACCCTTTCCACATCCGGAATGACTCCCACCGGAATGCACACGGAGTGCACACTGGCTTCCTTCCCCTCCTTGACAGCCATGTTGGAGCTCCCAACTATCAGTAAACCCACCCTCTGTGAATGCCCAGACCTTGCGGGCCGAGAAGCTTCCACTGGAACAGGGTGGACGACTGCATCCGGCTCAGAGACGCCCGAAACCTGTTCGTCAAACGAACCGGGGAGGCCCTTCGATCAGCCACTCGGAAAGTTTTTCACTGCCTCCCCACTCGATCACGAGTGAGGGGTCAACCTCAGTGCAGGCAATACCCGGGGAGGTCACAGTAGTGGACCGATCGGAGGACACGTGGGACGTGCTCGACGTCCCTCGCATCCCCTTGTCCGATCCCCCACAGTGACGCCCCTTGGCGGCAGCCTCAAGCTGTGTGACAGAAGACAACGCAGCCTGAAGCTGTGAGCGAAGGGTGCCCGCTCAGCTCGCATCTGTACACATCAATCACAGTTCCTATCCATTACTGCAGTAGACCTTGTTTGAAGCTCTTAAAAAATATGTAACAAGCGAACGGTGTAATCACCTTGTTAGAAGCAGGAGCTGGCCGTGGTGGCCGAGCGGTTCTAGGCGCTCCAGTCCGGAATCGCGCTGCTGCTACTGTCGCAGGCTCGAATCCTGCCTCGGGCATGGATGTGTGTGATGTCCTTAGGTTTAAGTAGTTCTAAGTCTAGGGGACTTATGACCTCAGATGTTGAGTCCCATAGTGCTCAGAGCCATTTGAACCATTTTTTAGGAACTCTCGCTGACGGTGTAACTGATACTGAGCTGTTCTAACCAACATCTTGCTTTGGCTGCCCTAGCTGCGTGGTATGCTACTGAGCCGCGGACATTTTGATGTCTGCCAGCACTGTAGATTTGTGCCTACGAATAAAATAAACAATTTAACTACATAACTTTATTCTTTCGAGGTGATAATTTCTCCTAGCACAAAGTAACTTTCTGTTTTGTATATATGCAGACTGTACCATCGCCAGGTACAAATTTTCATTTGTTGCGTCAATCTGTGTATATACGTCACAGATGTTTGAGACATGAAAAGGTCTCTGGAACCATATAGTGTCATTTGATTATAGCATCTGTTACTGGGTTTCAGGCAGGATCCCCCGTTTCGTTCGATTCTGAGGTGCTACTCCAATACAGATGGAGAAGCACTGTGACGCTGTTAGAGTTTAGGGGAAGTACCAAGTGGACTGAAGCGTGAGTAGGAATTTGGACTGAGGAGAAAGGCGTGCTAGAATAGTCCATGCAGTTGTAGAAAGCCACGGTGTCAGGGTGGTGCAGAGATTTGTGCATCTGCCCAGTGAGCAGGAGGCCCGAGTTCGAATCCCGTCTTTGACAGAAGTTTTCATTAGTCGGCATAAATACATCATAGACGATAAAGACTTGACAAGGTTTCTTAAACTATGTAGTCTCATTTCACTAAAGAAAATTTCTCCAATGATAACGTCAAGGGTCCTGGTAACGTTGATGGCACGTGATGCGATTAGGGAAGTATGTAAACGGAACACTAGTCTTTCTAGCCGTAGTATGGGCTGCAGATGGGAAAATCCGCTGCCGTGAGTGACTTTCGCAATGGGCACATTGTTATGGGCCTTGTGATGCTACTGCTCGATGGTCGCTTTTCATTATGTATTACACTTCCCGACAGACTCAAATAAATTGATTACTTAATAAAAAGACAATCTTCAGAAATATAAAAGAAAGAGTGTAATTAATTATTACGGAAAACGTTTTGGTAAACAGTTTCATCCAAATTTTGAAACGAATTTTGAAATTATTATTTTCATTGTTATTTTTATAGTTTTTATGATAGTTTCAAGACGTTTTTATACTAAATTATTAATCACATATGATTGTCTCTGCGTGTAGAAATCGATATCTTGTAATGTCTTCGTACTGTGAGATTCGCATCTGTGGTAATCTTTGTCTACCATGGTGGCATCATGATGGAGTTGGAGGTGCTATATTACCGGTCCTGTTTTCTTAAATTTTAAAGTGTGATGTGCTGATATTTCCTGAAAGAAGCAATAAGTAATGACGAAAAATGTTCCACAACAATTTATTGTACAACCTAATACATAAAACACCCCACCTCGGTGGCCGAGGTCGCTAACGCACGCTTGTGCGTTGGAGCTCGGCTCGGCCTGTTCGAATCCAGGTTGTGGAAAAAACTTCCACTGTCAGTGTCTGGCCAGAAAGGGGAGGAAAAGTGGTGGCGTAACGTTCCTGATCATTAAACTTAGTGCCAATGTCGTCGTTTAAACACCAAAACTCTCCTCATTGTCTCATCGGATGGGGCATAAAGCCCGATTGCCTTCTTGGTGTTATCAAGAGAAGTAGACTATCTGGTGGCACCTGGTTTAGCCCTGTCCTCATAATTATCATCATACAATATAAACATTACACTCCACTCCTCACATGCACACGCACACACACACACACACACACACACACACACACACACACACACACACACACACACACACACAGACACACAGACACACACACACACACACACACACACACACACACACACATATAATCCTGCTGAGCCACGAGCGAGTACAAACGATTCTGTGAGGCGGGTTTACGACACCGCTCGCAGGCTAGAAGGCACAGCTCGGCAGGCACTGTATACAAAAGCCCATACGTTGCAGTCACAACAGCGGTAACCTGTGTGTAGGGGCCGAAGCGGCCTGAGTAAAGCTGACGTCGTAATTATCAAAGAGCACTCCACTTGTCCTCTCCAGAGCAACTGCGTCAGAGGCGTAGGGAAAAGCATAAATAAACGAGGCTCAAAGTGCACAGTCGTGTCGCCATTTTGTCATCACGTAGAACCGGAGAGAATGACGACTGTTTAGGATGCGGGCTAACCACGACGACCTGTTGGTGATGAATATCGGCGGCTAACCGGTACGCTGAAGCAACTGCAACCTCCGCTGCACGGACGCGTCATAGCTGTGGCGGGGCACGCCGCACCTTGGAGCTACACCGACGCGAGGAGCGAGAGGGCTGCTGGCCTCCACCTCTCATACGTGACATCGTGCGGCGGACTGCAAGCTGCCGTCCGCAGAGGCAGGGTCTGGGCGCGATCTTGCGGCCACCTGGGTGCAGTGCAGTTTGCGGCCGCTCACCAGCTGCCCTGGGCGGACGCCCGGTGCTGCTGAGCTTCACTACGATGACGGGGGGCGACTGCTTCCCTTCGGCGCTCTACGTGGGGTCCACGAGTTTCGCTTGAAGGAGCAGTCAGCTGTGTTCCGGCGACCTGCACATGCGTCCATTTAGCCGTGGCGCTATTAGGGTGGCTACGTCCGCTAGGTTGGGAAACCGGACGCCGACGCTGCAGATTCCGACATTCGCGTTGGCGTTGACGCTCTCACGAAGGGCGGCGCCGTCGCCGAGTTCAGCGGAAGGCCCGCTGTGTACTTTCGGTGTAATAATGTCAGTGACACACTTGCCAGTGTTCCTCTGCACGCTTTGCCATGAGTCATCCCTCTCTCCCAAACCATGCTTCTCCGTCGTTCTGACGTATTAAAGCCCTTGGTGTCCGGAAGTGGTCGTTTCGCTTTCCAACACCACACATTGCATCGAAAAGAGTCCATCCTCGCCCAACACTACCTGTTGGTGAGAAAGATGGTTTTGGTGATTAATGACTGAGGCAATGGCTCTTGAAATAATTACCATCCAAGCACAATGTGGTTCGGTGAATCCAAGTTTTTTTTACGTTATTTTTTATGTCTGGTCTCGTTGTCAGAGTTAGTTGTGTGAGCTAGATTGCAAGACGTTTAGAGTTACTTTTGTGCACTCATAGAAACCCATGGACTTATCTTAGTTTAGAGGTGATGGTGGACGTGATAATTTAGTGACAGTGAAGTGTCCATTTTGTAGTTTGTCTGGGAACGAGTTACCGTGTACCAGATCTGTAGCAACTGTTTCTTCCGTACGTAACGTACTGGTGATCCGTGTAGAACTTGTACTGAATGTAGATGGACGATGATTCGCAGGAGGAATTAATTTGTATTTAAATTTCTTTTGTGTAAAGTTGAATGGGAGTTTGTGTTTAGTTTTGTTTTACGAAAAGTCGACTGCAGTAAAGGGGAAGTAGAGTACGCAAAATGGCAGAAACGGATCCTACTACCGCAGATGCAGTTGCAATTTGAACTCAGCAAGTGCAAGCGTTAACAGAGCGGTTTGAGGGCATGAAAAAGAGTAAATTTGAACTTAATCGTGAGTTAGACGCTCCTATGGATACCCATGATCAGTCACAAATAGTGTCTTGGGAAAGTTAGTCTGGACTGAAAGTGCCTTGTGTTGCGTATGACCCGGCAGTGGTCGCACTGATTAATCCTATCTCGGGCAATGCAACGGAGAACGTGACAATTTTTATTAAGGATATTAGAGACTCTGCGGATGCTCATGGGTGATCAGATGAAATAACCCTGTATGTTGCCAATATTCGTTTGGAGGGGAACGCCTAAGCGTATGTTGTCGACCCCGAGACATCGAGTAAAGCGCACACGTTCCAGGAATGGGACGGGGTATTGTGCCACTGGTACCAAAAGGAGAAAGCTGTGCGATTTTTTCGAGAGAAATAAAGTACGTTGTCTATGCAGCTCATATAATCTGTGGAAATGCAAAGACATATGCAGAAGTTAACAGGGTACTGTTACAGGAGGCAGAAAATAGAGCGTTTAACGTTTTCTTGATGGTCACAGAGGGTACGGATGGAGAACTCAGGGACTTAGTCAGCTCTTAGGATCGCAACACTTATAGAGAAGGTGAATATGGCCGCAAAGCAGAGTGTGGACTACCGCGTGTTTGCTTGGAAAGTCAAGTGTTACAGATGTGGTAGGGAGGGTCATCTATGGAGGCAGTGTAAGCAGTCAGAGTGCTTTGTGTATGGCATAGTGGGCCACCGGGCATTTAAGGTAGGAAGGGTGGAAAGCAGCGGCAAGGTAAGCAACCGTTAAACGCAACCAGGACTCCTTCAACAGTCAGAAGAACTGAGACAGTGGCCCAAGGTTCACCTGTCATAAAGGTGAGACCAACTACACTGCGTACGTTTCAAGATCAAAATGGCTCTGAGCACCATGCGAATTAACATCTGAGGTCATCAGTCCCCTAGAACTTAGAACTACTTGAACCTAACTAACCTAAGGATATCACACACATCCATGCCCGAGGCAAGATTCGAACCTGCAACCGTAGCAGTCGCGCAGTTCCGGATCAGCGAAGATCGATCAACAAGAGCCACCCGCTGTGGCCGAGCGGTTCTAGATGCTTCAGTCCGGAACCGCGCTGCTGCTACGGTGTCAGGCTCGAATCCTGCCTCGGATGTGTGTGCTGTCCTTAGGTTGGTTAGGTTTAAGTAGTTTTAAGTTCTAGGGGACTGACGACCTCAGATGCTAAGTCCCATGGTGCTCAGAGCCATTCGATCAACAAGATAAAATACCAGCAGGTTCGGTAAAGATAATTTGGCTTTTAGTGGACACCGATTTGCTGAGCGAGACATTATATGTCGCAGAAACTCTCTTAACCAATGAAGAGATGGATAGTACGCATAGTTTTATCCTCAGGAGTTTGGCGCATGTGAGAAATGTTGATGGTGAACAGATGATTCCGGGTAGTGTGGATAATTTTGGGAAAGGGAAGACGACTCTCTCAAAGGGTGCAAACAGCGACTTAGGAAGTCTTTGAAGATGAGGAGTTCGATACGTCGACCCTAGAGGAAGGCCACAAGCAAACCGTCGACAATGAAGTGATGCGAGGAAAAGTAGATCATTTGAAGGGCCATAGAGAACATGTTGAGGTTTGCAGATTAATTTTGTGTGAACGGAAGTTTACTAGCAACACAGTTCGCGCAACATCACATACCGACAGGGAACAGGTCACAAGTTTGTAGGAAGCCATGCGGTATAGAAAAGCAGCTGAAACCGTTGGTAGAACAATTTCTTGAACAACAACTACGGAATGGGATCATAGAACAGAGTTATAGTCCCTGTAGTGCCTCTGTAATTATTACAGACGGTTCCTGGAAGGCTTTGCGAAAATAGCCGGACCCTTGTACAAGCTACTGAAAAACGTGACAGAATTCAGTTGGTCGCAGGAATGTCAGGAAGCATTTAAAAAATTGAAAGAAATGTTGGTTTCAGATCCAGTATCGGTTTTTCCGGATTTCGAGAAAAGTTTATCCTTTCATGTGTTGCTTCAAACGAGACAGTCGGTCGGGTCTTAGGACAGATGGTAGATGGTCAGGATCATCCGGTAGCTTACGCTTCAAGAAAGTTAAACGAGGCGGAGCATAACTACTCAACAACGGAGAAAGAGATGTTGGTGGTCATATATGGTATTACATATTTTCGGTGTTATCTGTGTGGTAGGAAGTTTAAGGTCGAGACAGACCACGGCTTATTGAAATGATTGCTAGGTTTGAAAGATTCATTTAGCAGATTAACTCGGTGTACACTCAAGCTCAGAGAATTCGAGTACGAAGTAATCCATAAGTCAGGGAGATTACATGTAAATGCAGATTCGTTAAAACGCGGAGTAGCAATGTTAAGTACGCTGTGGAAGAGCGTTGAAGAAGGGCAGTAAGTGCAGGCCAGGGATAATGAGCGCCAGGGATTTAAGTCACAGGCACATTTCATTATGCATGAAGGTTTGTTGTGTAGAACGACGAGTTGTGGACTAGCTGTGGCGGTTCCAGAAGGTTTTCACAAGGAAGTTTTGCAGCCTGCTCACGACCATATATTGTCAGGTCATCGTGGGCGATGTGTAGCCGAGCTCCAGAAGGATTTCGCAAGGACGTTTTGCAGCCTGCTCACGACCGTATGTTATCAAGTCATGGTGGGCGACGTGTAGCTGAGCTCCAGAAGGTTTTCGCAAAGGAAGTTTTGCAGCCTGCTCACGACCATATGTTGTCAGGTCATAGTGGGCGACGTGTAGCTGAGCTCCAGAAGATTTTTGCAAGGAAGTTTTGTAGCCTGCTCACGACCATACGTTGTCAGGTCATAAAGGGCGACGTGTAGCTCAGCTCCAGAAGGTTTCTGCAAGGACGTTTTGCAGCCTGCTCACGACCATATGTAGTCTGGTCGTGTAGCTGAGCTCCATAAGGTTTTCGCAAGGTAGTTTTGCAGTCTGCTCACGACCATATGTTTTCAGGTCATGGTGGGCGACGTGTAGCTGAGCTCCAGAAGGTTTTGGCATGGAAGTTCTGCAGCCTGCTCATGACCATATGTTGTCAGGTCATAGTGGGCGACGTTTGGCTGAGCTCCAGAAGGTTTTCGGAAGGAAGTTTCGCAGCCTGCTGACGACCATATGTTTTCTGGTCATGGTGGTCGACATGTAGCTGAGCAGTTTTGGTGGAGGAACAGGAGGCGTGACGTGGAGAAGTATGCTAAGGTGTGTGTGCCATGCGCGCAGACGGCCGACATACGCATCGGGACTTGCCGTTGCAAAGCTTACCAGAGGCGTCCTGTCCATTTTCTATATTGGGATTGGTTGTCCTCGGGCCATTTAACAAAAGACCTGCAGGAAATAGGTATGCTCTTAACGATCATCGATCATTTCTGTCGATTCTGACGACTGTACCGATGCCGGACCAACGGGCTATTTACAACAACTGGATGTTAAAGTTTGGGGTGCCTGAGACCATAATCACGGACCACGGATTTTTTGAACCAGCTATGCCCCGTGTTGCGTATAAGGAAGTTACGGAGGAGTCCGTTCCATCTGTAGACTAATGGGAGAACGGAACGCGTACACAACTCAATTGCCAAGATGTTGAGCTGTTACGTAGTTTACAGGCATGACGGTTGGGATGCCTATTTACCTTATGTACAGTGGGCCTCTAATTCGAAGGTTGACACTGCAACTGGCATGTCGTGATTTTAGGTCGTGTTCGGCAGAAAATGCCATCTCCCTTTACGCTTTCATTTCTAAATTAGTACCGGATGGTGAGTAGATGAGGAAGTCCCCCAGAAGAATGAGGGAAGTTTGGAGGAATGTGCAAAAGGCAAACAAGAAGACGTTAGAACGTCAGATACAACCAAACAGACGGGCAAATTGCCGCAATACCACCTGAGGCAGTGGGTAATGGTCACTGGTCCCTATACGTCAAAGGGGAAAACGAGGAAATTTTTCACAAAATACCAGGGACCATACCAGGTCTCAATGTAAAGATGCAGTTACCCACAAGAACGTGTGTTATACACGTCACTTTCTAACAACCCTACCACAACAAAGGTCAAAAACTAATTATGATTATAGTGTTGCTCACGCTGCTAAATATTGCATTTTCGGGCAACAACAAACTTATATTATGTGGCAGGTGTCATTAGAGCACAGTTAATAAAGACATTTCATGAAATAATGGATAAACTAGGCACTCATCTTTTCGTGTTTCCCACGCTGCTCTCGTTGTGAACTCATGGCTCAACCGTCGAAAATCTAGGTGGTGATGATTCCAAGCTCGGAAGCAAAGAGGCCTAGGTGTTATTCTGCGATATTCAAAAGTTTTATAAATGTGTTTCATAAACCATTCTTGAAGATTAAACTTTTGCAAGTTAGCACAATGGTGATGTAAAAAAGTAATCAGCACTCCGAATTTAAGTTACACTTCTTTTTTATTACTTTTGTTGCAACATCACTTCACAATATAAAACATACTTGAAAATATCTTCCTCACATTTCACATTTTATAAACTGACTACAATTTGCGTCTTTTCAACATGACGACCAAGACTTGACTCTCTAATAATCGCTTACGCGCCCAAAAATCAGAGTTACAAATACGTCAAAGATCATAGTGACAAAAGAAATAATACACATATCATTGCAATATAAGCATATCGATGTATCAAAGTACCTCTACATTAATGAAATCAAATCTGAATGTTGTCACAGAAATATGTTAACTAATTTACAGAAACACAGTAGAATATTGCTCTTATCGAGAGGCTGAGGTGAGGTGCCGTAATGGTTACGTAATTCAAGTACCATTGCAAGTTGCATAAAACAGTTTAAAGGGATAGTAGAGAGGTATCGGGAGTCAATCAGAAGTTGAAAGATACAAAGTGTGAAAAGAAAGAACATGAAGTTGGTGAGGAAAATAAGGAGGATGATGTGCCGTATAGATCAAGGTCACGTAAGTATGTTGTAAAATTGCATTTTTTTTTAAATTTTGGTTTAGTGTATCAGGGAATTAGTGATTTTTTTGCTGTAGTGGTGTTTGTTGTTTTTCTTTGTTTGCGGAGTTCTTAGTTTTTCATGTCATTGTTACAGATATTGTTTTTTGTGGATTGCGCGTTCACGGAAGGAGGGAGGGGATAGAGTAATTTGTGATCTATCCGGGTGACCAAGTACGGACTGAATGCGGACACGTGAAGAGAGTTTGTTTCAGAGGGAAGTAAATGGGGTGAGTTGTGGGAAGGAGTTTCTGCCAGACTGGACGAACTCGCAGAGGGTGGTTACTCATTGATTAGACTCCGTATTCACGCCTGAAAATGTGTGGTTGAATTGCTAAGAAGGAGGCAGACCGGTAGGGTTGAAAAAACTCGAGCTTCGGAAAAGCGGAATTATTATTCATGGCACGATTTGTGAGGGAGTCCGCCTACATTCACACGTTCAACTGTTATGACAGCGTCGCGGAATACGTTGTAGTGGCCAGAAAAATCTCGTTTAAAATTTAACGTATTTAGATGACACACTCAATCCAGAGCTTTTGCAGTCCTTAGACAGATTACAATAGTCAACAGCCAGTTTGCATCTGGGATGTGATACATCAAGTAGTATGTATTTTGGTGTGCAGAATCCGAATATACCTTTCAAAATGTTCTAGCTCGTACCATTTTTGAGTTTTTAAAGGTTTTTTATTTTTCGTATTCATTATTTCGCTTTTCGCTGTTCTTCTGTTTTGATGTTTGTTAGTTTTTCTGGTCAGATGAGTATCGGGTAATATCAACAGCAGCAGAAAATGGTATAACAGGTGTAGGATTCGTTATGAATAGGTAGGTAGGGCAGAGGGTGTGTTACTGTGAACAGTTCAGTGACCGGGTCGTTCTAATCAGAATCGACAGCAGGCCAACACCGACAACGATAGTTCAGGTATACATGCCGACGTCGCAAGCTGCAGATGAACAGATAGAGAAAGTGTATGAGGATATTGAAATGGTAATGCAGTATGTAAAGGGGGACGAAAAACTAATAGTCATGGGCGACTGGAATGCAGTTGTAGGGGAAGGAGTAGAAGTAAGGGTTACAGGAGAATATGGGCTTGGGACAAGGAATGAAAGAGGAGGAAGACTAATTGAGTTCTGTAACAAGTTTCAGCTAGTAATAGCTAATACCCTGTTCAAGAATCACAAGAGGAGGAGGTATACTTGGAAAAGGCCGGGAGATACGGGAAGATTTCAATTAGATTACATCATGGTCGGACAGAGATTCCGAAATCAGATACTGGATTGTAAGGCGTACCCAGGAGCAGATATAGACTCAGATAAAAATATAGTAGTGATGAAGAGTAGGCTGAAGTTCAAGACATTAGTCAGGAAGAATCAATACGCAAAAAAGTGGGATACGGAAGTACTAAGGAATGACGAGATACGTTTGAAGTTCTCTAACGCTATAGATACAGCAATAAGGAATAGCGCAGTAGGCAGTACAGTTGAAGAGGAATGGACATCTCTAAAAAGGGCCATCACAGAAGTTGGGAAAGAAAACATAGGTACAAAGAAGGTAGCTGCGAAGAAACCATGGGTAACAGAAGAAATACTTCAGTTGATTGATGAAAGGAGGAAGTACAAACATGTTCCGGGAAAATCAGGAATACAGAAATACAAGTCGCTGAGGAATGAAATAAATAGGAAGTGCAGGGAAGCTAAGACGAAATGGCTGCAGGAAAAATGTGAAGACATCGAAAACGATATGATTGTCGGAAGGACAGACTCAGCATACAGGAAAGTCAAAACAACCTTTGGTGACATTAAAAGCAACGGTGGTAACATTAAGAGTGCAACGGGAATTCCACTGTTAAATGCAGAGGAGAGAGCAGATAGGTGGAAAGAATACATTGAAAGCCTCTATGAGGGTGAAGATTTGTCTGATGTGATAGAAGAAGAAACAGGAGTCGATTTAGAAGAGATAGGGGATCCAGTATTAGAATCGGAATTTAAAAGAGCTCTGGAGGACTTACGGTCAAATAAGGCAGAAGGGATAGATAACATTCCATCAGAATTTCTAAAATCATTGGGGGAAGTGGCAACAAAACGACTATTCACGTTGGTGTGTAGAATATATGAGTCTGGCGATATACCATCTGACTTTCGGAAAAGCATCATCCACACAATTCCGAAGACGGCAACAGCTAACAAGTGCGAGAATTATCGCACAATCAACTTAGCACCTCATGCATCGAAACTGCTTACAAGAATAATATACAGAAGAATGGAAAAGAAAATTGAGAATGCGCTAGGTGAAGATCAGTTTGGCTTTAGGAAAAGTAAAGGGACGAGAGAGGCAATTGTGACGTTACGGCTAATAATGGAAGCAAAGTTAAAGAAAAATCAAGACACTTTCATAGGATTTGTCGACCTGGAAAAAGCGTTCCACAATATAAAATGGTACAAGCTGTTCGAGATTCTGAAAAAAGTAGGGGTAAGCTATAGGGAGAGACGGGTCATATACAATATGTGCAACAACCCAGAGGGAATAATAAGAGTGGACGATCAAGAACGAAGTGCTCCTATTAAGAAGCGTGTAAGACAGGGCTGTAGTCTTTCGCCCCTACTCTTCAATCTGTACATCGAGGAAGCAATGATGGAAATAAAAGAAAGGTTCAGGAGTGGAATTAAAATACAAGGTGAAAGGATATCAATGATACGATTCGCTGATGACATTGCTATCCTGAGTGAAAGTGAAGAAGAATTAAATGATCTACTGAACGGAATGAACAGTCTAATGAGTACACAGTATGGTTTGAGAGAATATCGGAGAAAGACGAAGGTAATGAGAAGTAGTAGAAATGAGAACAGCGAGAAACTTAACATCAGGATTGATGGTCACGAAGTCAATGAAATTAAGGAATTCTGCTACCTAGGCAGTAAAATAACCAATGACGGACGGAGCAAGGAGGACATCAAAAGCAGACTCGCTATGGCAAAAAAGGCATTTCGGGCCAAGAGAAGTCACTAATATCAGATACCGGCCTTAATTTGAGGAAGAAATTTCTAAGGATGTACGTCTGGAGTACAGCATTGTATGGTAGTGAAACATGGACTGTGGGAAGACCGGAACAGAAGAGAATCGAAGCATTTGAGATGTGGTGCTATAGATGAATGTTGAAAATTAGGTGGACTGATAAGGTAAGGAATGAGGAGGTTCTACGCAGAATCGGAGAGGAAAGTAATATGTGGAAAACACTGATAAGGAGAAGGGACAGGATGATAGGACATCTGCTAAGACATGAGGGAATGACTTCCATGGTACTAGAGGGAGCTGTAGAGGGCAAAAACTGTAGAGGAAGACAGAGATTGGAATACGTCAAGCAAATAATTGAGGCGTAGGTTGCAAGTGCTACTCTGAGATCAAGAGGCTAGCACAGGAAAGGAATTCGTGGCGGGCCGCATCGAACCAGTCAGTAGACTGATGACCAAAAAAAAAAAAAGTTTTTGATGTGCAGAGGAGAGGCAGAAGATCTACAAATCGTCAGCAAATGGTTGATGTGGTAATCCACTGGTATAAAATGGATTCTCAGTGAGTGTTTGCCCAATAGTGCAAAATTTTCATGTTTAAAACTTACAATAAGAAAAATGGCAACTACTAAATCTCGTTTATGTCGAAACCACACCGATAACTTTTGTTATGTGTGTGGGAAATTCACTCCAAAAGCCCAAAGAAAACCGATAATTGATTTGGTTTAGAAGGCATATAAATTGTATTTTGATTGTTCTCTTGGTGATCAAAATCAAAATTTTGCACCTCATATTGCCTGCATAGCCTGTACTACAACCTTAACCGAGTGGTTGAAAGGAAAACGCCGAGTCATGCCATTCGCTGTTCTGATCGGGTGGTGTGAGCCTAATGACCATTATTCAGACTGTTACTTCTGTATTACAAATATTTCGGGACATTCAAGCAAAACTAGACATAAAATGAAATTTCCAAATGTATCTTCAGTGCATTTGCCTGTGCCCATGATGAGGGGTTGCCTGTTCCTGTCTGTAACCACGGAACTAGACACCGTGCCAAGTGAATCAAACAGTATTGAACATATAGAAGAGTACTGCCCTCAATACTATGACACTTCGCCTCAGCTCTTTAATCAAAAGCAATTGAACGATTTGGTTCACGCTCTTTAAATTTTCGAAACAGCAAGCTCAACTCCTGAGGTCGAGACTGTAACAACGGAACCTTCTTACTCCATGGACAAAAATTTCCGGTTTCAGGTCAAGAGGTGCTTCCTTCGCTCAGTATTTCGATATGCAGACTTCAATGTGTGTACGTAGAGATGTCAATGGTCTGATGATGCAGCTAGGTGTACAACATAATCCACAGGAGTGGCGACTGTATATTGAATCCAGTAAAACCAGCTTGAAAGCAGTACTACTGCATTATGGCAATGCATTTCCATCGGCACCTTTGGCTTACCAAATAGACATGAAAGAAACTTATGAAACCATGTCTTTGCTGATAGTAGCAATCAAATATAAGGCTCATGAGCGGCAGCTTTGCTGTGATTTAAAAGCTGTTGCACTCCTTAGAGGTTTACAGGCTGGATTCATGAAATACTGCTGCTTTTTGGGCCTTTGTGACAGCCGTGACACCAAGAAACACTCTACAGTCAAGGATTGGCCTATAAGGAAGTCATATGTTCCTGGAAATGTAAATGTGAACAGTACCCTACTGGTTGAGCCCGATGAAATCATTTTGCCTCCCCTTCATATTAAGTTGGGCCTTATCAAGAACTTTGTAAAAACTCTGGATAAAGAACGCGAGGTCTTCAATCACTTAAAAGAAAAGTTTCCCAAATTAAGTGAGGCAAGGTATATTTGTTGGATCACAAATAAGAAAATTACTGAAAGACCAAACCTTTGATACCAAACTCACAGATATCCAGTTAGCTGCTTGGCCTTTTTTTAAAGCAGTTATGAACGGCTTTTTGGGTAACAGAAAAGACAAAAACTATGTTACCATTGTGAATAATCTGTTGGACGACTATAAGAACATGGAGTGTAGAATGTCACTTAAAATTCGCTATTTACATTCTCACCTTGATTTCTTCCCGGAAAATTTGGGAGCCGTAAGCGATGAGCATGGTGAACGCTTTCACCAAGACATTCTTACCATGGAACACAGTTACCAAGGCCCTTGGAACCCTTCGATGATGGGTGACTACTGCTGGGATTTGTTAGGTACAGTGATGAAATGGCAAACAAAAGAAGAGCTCCATCGTCGCATTTTTTAAAACCAAAGACGATTAAAGGTGATAATATCTTCTGAACTAATTTGGACCTTTTATTGGTATCATGCTCATATATACATACAAAATAATATTGACTTCAAACGTTCTGAATGTGTATTTTTTTACTTAATTTTGTCAATTTTCGCTATTACGATTTTTTATTCTACCGTGTATCTAGGAAATGTGACGTCATAGAGAAAAACTGATTTTACTAGTGTTTTCAGCACTCCAAAATTAGATAAATCCATCCATTTACAGACCAGATGCAGAAAAAAGTTGAAATTTGTTAACTAGTGTGAAAAAGAGTCCCTACGAGGGGGAATTTCGATGGAACAAATGTGGCATTATGTACACCATTTCCGGAAAGAACAGGAGCAAAAAATATTAGTGGTGAGCGTATCGGCCTGTTTCTAGCAGGCTTTTGCGTACTGTATTTCTGGGTAAGATCCAAGAGAGTACGTGGGCGTGCTGACACACCTGTTACCAGTACAATGGTTTACCGACAATGGTCGGGGGAAACAATTAGTTTAAGATCTTAATCAGATTATAGGGGTATGATAAGGGTTACATGGTAGTAGTAAAATAGGAGCGGAAGCCCTTTAGGGGGAATTCGGGAGGTTGTCCTCCATATGTAAGTTATTAGAATTGAAGTGATTGAGTGGGAGCACGAAGTTAAAAATTCGGGAGGAGGTATGCTGCATCAGAAATAAGTATAGGCGTGAATTTGGGGAATTCTTATAAATCTCACGCAGTTATGGCTGGAAGGTAGTAGTTAATGGATCGACTGGCAGGAAGGTTTACGACTCCATTCGCAGACTAGAAGACACTGCCCGGCGGGCTCTGTACACAAGTGTGAAGTAATCAGGGCAGTACGGAGCACCGACGTGCTGTGAAGAGCCCATACGTTGCAGTTGCAGCAGCAGTGGCCTGTGTGTAGGGGCCGAAGCGGTCTGAGGAAAGCTGACGATGTAATTACACAGGCCAACGAAATTTTTTTTGATGAACTTTTCCACTTTGATAGCCGATCTTTATAGATTTTTATGAGCTGAATCCAAATCTATCTTTAATTTTTTTGTATCACCTATAGTTTTCGAGCAATATGGTTTTTACTATATAGTATAAAAATCCTATGCTATACAGTAAACGCGGAAAATAAAGAAACGTTTGGTTACAACTTAAGCATGGTTTGTATTTACAGTAAGCTACTTAAAACAATGATATTTGTTAACAAATGTTTCACTTGTCGTCTGGAATTGGTTTGTATTTTCTTTCTCTTTTTTCTTCGACGCTTCTTAAGTAGTTTTTTTACGATCAGTCGCTTGCTGAACTTCTCGGTGAATTGACCAACAGTAGTCCCCCAGCACGTTGCTGTTCCAGCGGTCTCGGTAGCGTTTTTCCATCTCTATTTTTGGATGAATCAATAAACAGCCTCCAGTCTTCCATTTTGTATTCAATAGGAAACTCATTCATCAGAGTGGGAATGTCTGGGCAGTACACTAAATCACCTTCTTGTTGAAAAAAACTTGGAAAATTGTTGCTCTCTCTTTCTGTACATGTATATGCTGGTTCCAACTGCCAATAAGTTCTTTTCTCTTAATCTAGAGCCAAGCAATTCAGCTTTTTCTTTCGTTAAGCCCAGATCCCTGCCCAAATCGTTAAGCTCGGTCTGAGTGAACAATATTGGCTCTAGACTTTCTGTATTACAATGGAATTCATCATCTGGTTCATCTAAATCAGATTGTACACCAGAAAATACTTCTATTGGAATAGAATTTAAATCATCTGATGGTTCAGGAACCGGCAAATCTACACCATGCCCTACTGATCGGATGGCGGACGGAAGGTTAGGGTAGCTTATCACCTTCTTGGTTTTCGAGTTATGACCAATAATATCAACACTGCAAAAGTAGCAATCATTGGAATGATTTCATGGCTCCCTCCACATCATAGGAACCGCAAGTCTATAGGGTTTTTTCTCCTTTTTGGACCATTTTCTCAGATCTTCAACACATATATAACTTACCTTATGCGGCGCCCAAGATTTATCTTGATCACCAAGTTTAGATCCAAATTATGACAGATGAACCTTTTTCACAAAGTCTGTAATGTTTCTTTGGTGTTTTTTAATCACAAATTCACCACAAATATAACAAAAACTGTCAGCAGAGTTTTTACAACTACAATTAGACATTGTACTGATCACACGTTCAGGAAACTGGAAAGTGAGGTTGGGTTTACAGTAAACAAAACACCGTCTGTTAACATAAAAACACAATTGACCTTTTTTTGCCAGCAAATGTTTTTCAGTAGTGCTACCAACGTCATCTACATTCATTACACCTCCTTTCTAAATTATTCTAACTGTATAAAAGCAGTTAAATTCCTTCAAAAATCGCTTAATTTAATAAATTTAACTTAAATGTGAAGAAATGATAGATGATACAGCTTTTTAAGTATCATACTTGGATTTATCACCCTAAAAACATAAGAATAAGGTATCTTCAGCCTGTGTTATCGAAGAGCACTCGTCACCTCCAGAAGAACTATGCCAGAGGCGTAGGGAAACCACGTATAAACATGCGAGCCAGGAAGCTCAAAGCAGGGAGTCCTGTCGGCATTTTGTCCACGTCTAGATCCAAAGAGAATGATGATTGTTTAAGTTGCAGGCCAACGACGATGACCTTCTGGTAATGGGTATCGGCGGCCAACCAATCCGCTGAATTACCTCCTACCTCCGCTGGACGGACGCGACATTTCTGTGGCATGGTGCGTCGCACCTTCGAGCTGGACAGACGAGGGGACCGAGAGGGCTGCTAGTGTCCTCTCTCTGGATGACATAGTCTAGTGGATTGCAAGCTGCCATCCAAGGAGTGGGGCCGGGGGCAAACTCGCGGCCTCCCGGGTGCAGAGCCGTTTGCGGGGACTGGACGAGCTGCCTTGGGCGAACGGAGGGAGCTGCTAAGTCTCAATACAACGACGGCGGTCGTCTGCTTCCCTTCGGCACTTTACATGAGTTCCACGAGTCACGCTTGAGGCAGCAGCCAGCTGTGATCTGGGCCACGGGCACTGTTAATGCAGACGGCGACCACTTAGCCGTGGCGTTATCAGGGTCGCTACAACCGCTAGGCTGGGCAACCGGACGCCGACGCTGTAGATTCCGACATTCGGGTTGGCGTTGACGCTCGCACGGTGCGCGGCGCCATTGCCGAGTTCAGCGGAAAGCCTGCTGTGACTTTCGATGTATTTCTCTGCACGCTTCGCCGTGAGTCATCCCTCTCGCAAACCGTACCTCTCGGTCGTTCTGAATATCACAACACCTGAGCTCGAGGATTGTAACAATACACACATATAGCACTACAAATGTTGTAATGGAGCAGGTTGCAAATAAATAAACAGAAGAACTGCACAAAATGCTAAAAACTTGGGTCATTGTTTGTAAAGGAGGAATTTACCCAAACGGACACTAAATGACCATATTAAATAACCTTCGAGTAGGATACATAGAAGATATAAGCTATCATTACTGAGCCGTGGCTGGCTCATGCTATGCGTTGGATTAAACCTTCTTTGCTATTCCATGTTTAGTCTCCCGCGGTTATCGCGTTTATGCTGTTATCCTCTCTTTCCGCGGGTGGCAGCAGCGGTGTGTATCGATATGCGCACCTTGGACTACCTTTGGCCTTTCACTTATAGTTTCAGGCTGGGCTGTGTGTGTGTGTGTGGAGAGTTGGTCGGCTTGCATGGAGCAGCGAGGAAATCTCCCTGGCGCGTAGTTTGGCCGGGCCCGTTGGTGGCCTCTATGCGGTATCCGAGTGTGTGGCGCTGTTCCCATTGTTACGAAGTTCGTGGTTCACTGATCTTAGACATGAAAGTAGAGTTTTGACTTAATCTACAAGCAAGTCACGACTGTTCACATTGTGTCGTTTGGAGTTCGTTGTCGGCTGTTAGGATATTCCTGCGAGCAACAGCGTGTGTTTTCAAGTTGGAAAATTTTAGACATCCTCTGGTGGAGGTTAACTGTACTTGGTTATTTGAATTGAAGTTCACCAGCGGAATCTTCTGCCTTGTAGCCGTTAACGTTCCGGTTACTTGCCCTGTCCGTTGACGTACATTCAGGCAGTATTTTCCTCATCGTTTTGTCACTGTCCAGCACCGTGTGTAGTTTGACAGCTCAATGTATAACTGGTAGTGGGCGCCAATACCTTCTACGTTGTTCCACTGAACTCCCTGCTGTGTGCTGGTCGGGTGAAGCGGAGGTTATCTTGTCGGTGGGTCCGTTGACAGTCTGTCGGTTGGGTTGTCGTAGGATCGACAATGGATGGGTCGACTTCCTGTCTCACCTAAGCGAGCGTTAGTGTTTGAATTCCAGGCCGACCCTCGGAACTTCAGAGCGTCCTTGGGTGTACTGCCTTTTCTTGTTTGTTCTTGTTGCTTGTACTTGTATGGCTTCTAGCCGATTGTTAGATTAAGGTTGTTTTTCCCTGAAGGCATGAGATGGTTTGGGCCTTCAGCCTAATTTTAGAACTCTTTTACGTAAAGCCTATGGCATTTTTAAAATTAGTGTTGTCTAGTCTTAAGTGCGAGCCTTCAGTCGATTTTGAATTTGCATACTGTTAAAGTGTCAGATTCTTTGGGTCCTCAGCCTAATTAAGGAACTGTTTCAAGATAAGGCTTTGCCTTTTAGATTTCTGATTTTGGTGGAGCTTTAAGCTATCAGCATTCAGCCGTTTTTAAATTAAAGTGGTCTGAGACTCCCTGCTAAACCCGCAGGACAGGACAGGTAGTTTAAGTTGTGGAAAGGGGCCAACATAAGTGGCTGTCAGTTACACTCGAACATACAACCTTTTATTTGACCAAACATTACAAGAGCCAAGAAAAAGTAAAAAAAAATAAAAAATAAAAAAAGACACAGCTTTCGTTTTGGAACTTAATTAGCGGCTGAATGCGCCGTACAATCTTATGCATTAAGGGCAAGACCATTTCAATTTAAAAACGGCTGAATGCCAATAGCTTAAAGCTCAACCAAAATAAGAAATTTAAAAGGCAAAGCCTTATCTTAAAACAGTTCCTTAATTAGGCTGAAGGCCCAAAGAATCTGACACTTTAAGAGCAAGCAACTTAAATTCAAAATTGCCTGAAGGCTTGACACTTAAGACTCAACAACATTAATTTTAAAAATTCCAAAGGCTTTACGTAAAACAGTTCTAAAATTAGGCTGAAGGCCCAAACCATCTGACGCCTTCAGGGCAAAACAACCTTAATCTAACAATCGGCTAGAAGCCATACAAGTACAAACAACAAGAACAAACAAGAGAAGGCAATACACCCTAGGACGCTCCGAAGCTCCGAGGGTCGGCCTGGAATTCAAACACTAACGCTCGCTTAGGTGAGACAGGCAGTCGACCCATCCATTGTCGATCCGACGACAACCCAACCGACAGACTGTCAACGGACCCACCGACAAGATAACCTCCGCTTCACCCGACCAGCACACAGCAGGGAGTTCAGTGGAACAACGTAGAAGGTATTGGCGCCCACTACCAGTTATACATTGAGCTGTCAAACTACACACGGTGCTGGACAGCGACAAAACGATGAGGAAAATACACTGCCTGAATGTACGTCAACGGACAGGGCAAGTAACCGGAACGTTAACAGCTACAAGGCAGAAGATTCCGCTGGTGCATTTCAGTTCAAACAACCAAGTACAGTTAAACTCCACCAGAGGGTGGCTAAAATTTTCTAACTTGAAAACACGCGCTGTTGCTCGCTGGAATATCCCAACCGCCGACAACGAACTCCAAACGACACTATGTGAACAGTCATGACTTGCTTGTAGATTAAGTCAAAACTCAACTTTCATGTCCAGGATCCGTGAACCACGAACTCTTGTTGAGCGTCGATGGGACCACGAGTAGGCGACCAGGTCAGGACGTCCACGCGTCGTCTCAGTACAATGAGACCGCTATGTAATATGGTGTAGGAGGTGATACGTCGCAGATATGAAGACAGAATACAATGTTTGTTCATCTCATATTGTTGAACACGGGACATCATACGAGTCACCGGCCGCTTTGGCCGAGCGGTTCCAGGCGCTTCAGTCTGGAACCACGCTGCTGATGCGGTCGCTGGTTCGAATCCTGCCTCGGGCATGGATGTGTGTGTTGTCCTTAGGTTAGTTAGGTTTAAGTAGTTCTAAGTCTAGGGGACTGATGACAACAGATGTTGAGTCCGATAGTGCTTAGAGCGATTTGAACCATTTAGAACCAGACGAGTCTTAGGTGTTTCCATGTTTATCCAGCGACACTGCTACTATTTCAGAAGGCTGTTCAGTATCATCGATACTAGACCGTGATCAATCGATGAACCAAGTTTCCTGTTCCGCCATGTTTCGCTAGACAAGCAACCGTATCGCAAGTGCGGGTAGTTCAGTGCAGCACTATTGTGTGAAGGTCATTAACCTGCTTTTCCATTGCTGGTAGTCGACGGCACCAAGACAGCTGTGCAGAACTTGTACCTTACTGTGGACCATTTGCATCCCTTCATGCCATCTTTCTCATAAGCGACGGCATCTTTCAAAAGGGTACATAGCCGTGTCCAAAGGCAAGACCGACACTTAAGTGGTTTTTGCAGCACGATCGTGAACTGACGTTGATATCTTGTATATTCCGTCGACATTAGACGGCTTGCAACCAGTATTCGTCAGGTATTTAATCGCAGAACTTCACGTTAGGATTCCACTCTCCTCCTCCAAACAAGAACGTACACTGAGGTGACAAGTCATCTAATAACTCTTAATATCATGTCGCACCTCCTTTTGCCCGGCGTAGTGCAGCAACTAGACATGGCATGGACCTTACAAGTCCCCTGCAGAAACTTTGAACCATCCTCTCTTTATACTCGTCCTTAAGTGCCAAAGTGTTGCCGGTTCAGGATTTTGTGCAAGAACGTACATCTGGATTATGTCCCATAAAATAATCTTCGATGGGATTCTGTCGGGCATCTGGGTGACCAAATAACTCGTTCGAATCGTCCAGAATGTTCTTCAAACCAATTGCGAACAACTGTGGCCTGGTGACATGGCGCATTGAAATCCAGAAAAATTCCATCTTTGTCTGCCTGCAGATGGTCTCCAAGTACACGAGGATAACCAATTTTAGTCATTAATCGGTTCAGTTGGGCCAGAGTACCCAGCGCATTCCACGTAGACACAACTCAGATTATCATAGAGCCGCCACCAGTGTGCACATTGCCTTGATGACAACTTCGGTGGATGGCTTCGTGGGGTCTGTCCCGCACTAGAACCGCACCATCGGCTCTTACCAACTGAAATCGGGACTGATCTGACCACGCCACGATTTTCCAGTACTCCAGGGTCCAAACGATATGGTCGCGAGGCGAGCAGAGGCACTGCAGGCGGTGTCGTGCTGTTAGCAAAGGCACACTCGTCAGTCTCCTGCTGCCATAGCCGATCAACGCAATATTTCTCCGCTCTGTTCTACCGGATACACCCGTCGCACGTCCCACAAAGATTTCTGCGGTTATTTCACGCAGTGTTGTTTGTCTGTTAGCAATTACAACTACACGCAACTGCCATTACTCTGAGTCCTTAAGTGAAGGCCGTCGACCGCTGCGTTGTCCTTTTGACTGGTAATGCCAGAAATGTGGTATTTTGGGCACACTCTTGACACTGAGGGTCTCGGAATATTGAATCCCCTAAGACTGTAGTGCTACAGGATAATGCTGAAGCTTAGATCGGTATATCCCGTAACTAATGAGGAGGTACTGAATAAAATTAGAAAGACGCCAAATTTGTGGTGCAACGTGACTAGAAGAGGGGTTCGGTTGGTTGGGCACATTCTGAGGCATTAAGAGGTTATCAGTTTAGTACTGGAGGGAAGGGTGGGGGATAAATATCGTAGAGGGAGACCAAGAGGTGAAAACGGTAAGCAGATTCAGAAGGATGTAGGTTGCAATAATTATTTGGAGATGAAGAGTCTTGCACAGGTTAGAATAGCATCGGGAGCTGCATCGGACTAGTCTTTGGGCTGAAGACCAAAACAGCAGCAACAACAACGATTTCCAAAATGGAATGCTATGTGTTTAACTCCATCCACCATTCCGTGTTCAAAGGCCACATCTACGTCGACATGGCTACTCTACAAATCACACTTGCATTCCTGGCAGAGGCTTTACTGAACCACGTTCATACTAATTCCCTATTTCATCGAACCACCTTCATACTAATTCTCTATTATTTCACTTTCTAACACCTATATTTCCGTGCGAGCTCTAATTTTCCTTATTTTATTGTGATAATCGTTTCTCTCTGTGTGAATCGTGAACAAAATATTTTCGCCTTCAGAGAAGATAGTTGGTGGTTGAAATTTCGGGAGAACATCCCGCGCAATGGAAAATGGCTTTGTTTTAACAATTTCTGCCGTAAACTCTATCTCAAGTCTGGAAACGTGTCCCCTATTTCTCGATACTGCAAAACGTTCTGCTCTTCTTTAACGTTTCTCCATGTACTTCGTTAATCCTATCAGGTGAGGATCCCGCACCTCGCAGCAGTACTCCAAAAGGTCAGTCAGTGTATCGATTCCCGTCATGCGGCCGTAATCACGTCATAAACCTTTTCATACGAATTGCCTGAGTGCAAATGACAGCTCCGGTTGTGCACTGCCTTTTTGTACCTTGAGTGTGCGATACCACCGCCATCTGTGTATGTGGATATCCGTATCCCATGAATTCTGTCACCTCCGTTTATGTCACTTAATAAGGATTTGAATATTTTGCCATTACTTTCAGTACAAGACACTCACATTCCCTCTGTAGTTGGGAATGTTTCCCGTAGCCGAGCTCTGTACGTCTGTTGTTGCCGTGCTGCCACTTTGAGGCAGCTCTCCATGTCAGTCTATCCTGTCCCATTATCTTTACCTCAGCATAACTACTACAACCACCGAGCATTAAACTGATCACCCGCGATGACCCTTTACTACAGCTCTACAGTTTCCCTACACCTCGCCCCTCCCTCCCTGCCCCCCCCCCCCCCACCTAGCACTTTATGCCAAACCACAGACTATTAAACTGACGATTCCTTAAGGACTCAGCATTTATTCTGTCAACGCTGCCTTCTTCTAGTCAAACTGTGCCATAAATTTTTTTCTCCCCAATTCGATTCAGTATATCCTTATTAGTAAAGCGATCTATCCCCAAAATATTCCGCATTCTTCCGTAACACTACATTTCAAAAGCTTCTATTCTCCTTTTATCTGAACTGCTTATCGTCCACATTTCACTTCGGTGCATTCTACACTCCAGACAAATTAAAAAAAAAAAAAAAAATGGTTCAAATGGCTCTGAGCACTATGGGACTTGACATCTATGGTCATCAGTCCCCTAGAACTTAGAACTACTTAAACCTAACTAACCTAAGGGCATCACACAACACCCAGTCATCACGAGGCAGAGAAAATCCCTGACCCCGCCGGGAATCGAACCCGGCAGCAAATTCATCCAGAAAAGAATTTCTAAATTTATATTAGATATTTACAAAATCCTCTTCCTCAGAAATGCTTATTTTGTTATAGCCACTCTGCATTTTATATCCTCTCTACTTCGGCCATCATCAGCTGCTCAGATAGCAAAACACATCTACTACTTCTAGTTTCTCATTTCCTAATCTAATTCCCTCAGAATCGCCTACTTTAATTCGGCTTCATTTCGTTACCATTTGTTTTACTTTTGTTCACGTTCAACTCATCTTCTTGAAAGACACTATCCATTCTGTTTAACTGCTCTTCCAAGTCATTAGCTGTTCCTGTCAGAGTTAACAAGTCAAACCTCGAAGTTTATTTCTTATCCCTGACCTTTAACTCCTTTTCTAAAGTTCTCCTTGCTTTCCTATTCTGGCTGATCAATGTACAGATTAAACATGACTGGATATTCAACCATTGCTTCTTTTCGTGTCCTCCGACTCTTATAGCTGCCGTCTGCTTTCTCTACAAGTTGTAGATAACCTTTCGATCCAAGTATTTTATCCTAGAAACCGTCAGAATTTCAAAGAATGTATTCCAGTCAACATTTTCGAAAGCTTCGTCTAGGTCTACAAATCCTATAAACTTAGTTTTGCCTTTCTTTAACCTATAATCTAAAATACGTCGTATGATCAATATTGCTAGTGAGTCGCTACATTCCTCTGGAACCCACGAGGTCTGCTTCTACCAGCTTTTGCCATTCTTCTGTAAGAAAACGTTTTCTTGTTTTGCAATCATCACTTTTTAAGCTCGTTGTTGGTAATATTCACACCCGCCAATACCTCTTCTGTTTAGAATTTAAATTACGATGGTCTTCATAGCGTCCAAAGTTATTTACCTGTGTGACAAGTCTTACATATGAGGTAGAATAGTTGTATTGTGGACAGCTGTCGCAAGGCTGTCAATAATTCTGAGACAATATCGACTACTCCGGGAGCCTAGTTTCTGCTCTGTCAAGTTTTTCTCACAAGATCATATCTTCCAACTCTTCTTCATCTGCTTCCTTTTCAGATTTAATTTCCCTTGTATATTTTCTCTATACGTTCCTTCCATCGTTCAGATTTTCCTCTAAATACCACAGAATTATTTACAGTAAAACGTAAGTGACGTTCTGGGGCAATGCTTGTTATGAAACTCGATTATAATGCAAACGATAGAAACTCTCGTGTCAGGTGTCACAATGGTTTTCAACTAAATAAGGCGTAGAGCTTCATCAGGTCCCATCTATACTATGAACCACGTCTATACTAAGTACGCAATTTCCAGTAGAGATGGGCTGATCTCCGTTAGGAATGGAGAATGATTAACGAGTGACCTCTTGTCGATGAAGATGTCATTAGCGATAGAGCCCGACCTCGACCTGGAGAACCATAGGGAAAGAAAGCTCTCGTAACCTCGTTAAAGGAAACGTTCCTGCAATTGTCGTAGGCGATGCAGAAAAAGAAAAGAAAAATCCAGAATTGCATGAGAGGTCGCGGTGTGAACTTTAGCGTCTCAGTTCGCTCAGCTCCATCTGCGTATTTAGTGATGTACTTTTCTGTTTGTTTAGTATTCATAGCAATTTGGAGACTTCCTCTTTTGTAGCTACGTATTTAATTGTTTTTTTTAATGATAACACTGTATCAGCTTTCTTGTAGTCTTTAGAATGCCATTAAGGTAATCAGTCAAAACGAAATACACACCAAGCCCCAAGGAGAAAAAACTACAGTAACCAAAACCTATGGAAAACTAAAATTGATGAGGATAGGTATTTATCTTTGTCCAACTGCTGACTCTCTACTTCTCGTTCAGTTGCTGGAATATTTTCCAAAAATTTGAATTCTTACTGTATTTTAATGGAATGTCTTCCAAAAATTAGCAGTTATTAATTCAACATTATACTCGTATGTGATTTGAACACATATTTGTATTCCACTTTTGCGTCAGATATCAGACTCAGTTTACTAGAAAACTTCTGAGCAAACAGTTTAATAAACGATAAAAACGGCCCCGAAATTGTTGGTTGTATTGCAGTACGGAGGCTTAACGCCTGCTGTGTGGGCAACCAACAACACGGCACTCCTTCGAAGATGCCTACTACACTGGGTATAGTTTTCCAGAAGCTGGATTACTATGCTCTGACCGTCCACTAGGAGGCGATCCAAGTGCTACTAGAAGCCACAGACTGCATGGACCTATTCTATTGTGGACTTGCAAATTTATTCCTGCTTGACTTTGAAACAAATTTAGATAATTTTCCTCCCTAAAGGACATTTGATCATTCTGTTCATACTTTAAAGCCCAGTATCTTTAAGGATTTTGACGTTTATGAACTGTGTTCACAAAGACCTCAGACAGTGACATTCTGCACTGCCTTCATCCACCAAAAATGCAATTGTTGTATTTCAAAAAGTGGGCTGTTTTATGTTTTGTTCCAATCCATCGGTAGATAAACTTGTTCGGTCATTGGTATCTCGATATTTTCTGCTCCACTGTGGGCGAGGATATCAGTTGGTGACCAGATTTTGTGTTTACATCAGGCTCTTGCGTGTCCTCCACTCCAGGTAGTCAGTGCTTTCTTCTACTTGCCAGTATGCTCATTACAATGTTGAAGTGTATACCTTTGCCCAGGTCTCAGATGTTGATACTACATGTACTTCAAGAAATGCGGCACATTCACAAATTCCTGATCGTGCATCTGGCAGCCACCTCTATTTTGTCTCCATAAATCTCCTCCAACCTCTCTGAGATTTTCTCCATCGTGAAATGTTTCTGATTGTCTCGATCAGCTTTCCAGGCACTCGATAGGGTGGTTGAAAGATGGAAAAACTATACTGCAAGCCCGAAGCAACATTTGGATCACAGCCTCTCAGGTAAAGACCAGCATCACTTTTCTATTTGTCATACGTAGGTCTAGACATTTATCGCTTGTTCAGACAACTGAATTCGGAAGAGGGGATTCCCTTTAGTACAACAAATTGCAAACCAATGTAGATGAATACTCAAGTGCACGTGGTGGCAGCCGATCACAAGTGGTGTTGTCGTTAACTCCAAGGACAGTCATAAAGGGAATGGATTGCCTGCCAGCAGGGTTTATCTCACGACTGCCATTGTCAGTGCAGTAGCCCCGAGTGAAAGAAATCATATTCAGCTTCCTTGGTTAGAGATGTAATAGTGGCGGTAACCCAGATGATCTCATGAGTCTCAAGGAACATTTCTAGAAACTTGTCATCAGGACATTCAAACAATCCTTTTGGGCCTTGGCAACCCTACAGGGCCACTGACAAACATTTTGAAGTTCAGACACGATGTTGTCCTCAAACCCAACTACCGAGGCCTGGCTGATCAGGATTACAAAGTTCTGGGCAACACATGTCTGTACTTTACCAGACATATGTGACACCAATGCCATTACTGACGAGCAACGTGCATCTCTTTGCAGCGGAATCTGGACACAGGATCATAGTGTGTCAACTTTGAAGATATGAACTACACTCATATGGACCTTTCAGACATGGGGGCAGGGAACATGGATGGACTGTACACAGATATAGCATATATTCAGTCAGTGTTCCCAAACTCTATAGAATGTCTCTCCTTAAATGTCGAAATCAGTTACATACCCATCTAATTTCAAATAGATAGGGGAGCAGCTGTGACCATTATCGATTGGGAATCCTACTGTAAAATTTTGTCCCTCCCTTCCCACCTTTGACAACCCAGTGTGAAGTTACATAAATGACAGAAAAATTTGTGGACAATTTACAGCCAAAGTGTAGTTTATCAGTGTCACAAAATCAGAGCCAGGGTATTGGTGGTGTATGCCCCGCGAACCATCAGTCTCTTAGGCATGGACATTTTTAAAGCACCTGCATTAGAAATACGTGACTCTGATCCCCCCTCCCCCCCTCCACACAAACACAGTCAACTCCCTGGGTACAATCCGAGGCGGTACCTTTTTTCCAAAATTAATCTCCAAATTTTCACAACCCTCTTTGGGTAGTAGACACGTTGAAGCCCATGTTGCTCCCTTTCCATTGGCAACTCCGATGTGTTCTAAGTCTAGAAGTCAGGGATAAGCTTCAGTAGAATTACAGCACCTACAGAATGAGAGCATTCTCACTCCAGTCCAAAACAGCCAATGGGAGATGCCCATTGTCACTGTTGAAAAGCCAAAGGATACCTTAAGCATTTTTGGATATTTCATGATAACCATTAATGACCAATTAGTGATTGATTCGTACTTGATACCTACGGTAGAAAATATCAGAACTCATATATCAACAGACTTGTCTTTGGTAAAACGAGGATCCTGGTAATATTTCAACATTTGGAGCATCTTAGTCACATTGTACCTGTTTGTGTTTCTCTGACAGGACAGTCCATAATGTAACAAAACAAATGCCATTTCTTTGTTCGTCAAATGGATTATATCAGACATATGATCAGAGCATCTGGTAACTTCTCTAGATCTGAGTACCTTGGGGCAGGACAAAAATTTCTGTCTCCTTCCAATACCATCTACTTGAGATCAATGCTGTGTCATCAGTATTTTGGAGACGCCTGACATACAGGGGACAAGTTTCTGGAAGACATATGGCCATACTCTGACCATAAACCAAGAGGAGACCCAAGCGCCACTAGAGACCGTGGGCAGCGGAGACCTATTCTATTCCGCAAGACGCATCTCAAAAATAAGCCTTGCTGTATCCTATCGCTATGTGGTAGTCGCTCCGAGTAAGTTTTCCTTGGCCAGATAGCGATTCAGAAAGAATTCAATCAAACTGCACTCTCACTCGAGTGCTGCTGCCACGATGTCGCTGCCATTCACGTCTGATTTCGTGACGCAGGGAGTGGATAGCTGTGGACTCCTCGCAAACTAAGACGGGGGACTCTGTCGTCGTGGCAGACTTGAGGGCATGTAAATTTATTCCAGCTTAACTTTCAAACAAATTTAGACAATTTTTCTCCCTAAAGGCCTTAAGCGTTGTTCTTTAAGTTTATACTTTAGCGATGAGTACCCTACTTGCTTTTGACTTCTTTGAAGGGTGTTTTTTATGAATTTAGACTCAGTAACTATCTAACCGGCCTTCAGCTTCCAGAAGTATTATAGTTCGATATCTTTAAGTAGCTTATTTTATGTTTCGTTCCAACCCAGGTCTGAGAAAACTTACTATTAATCTTTGATAAATATGCTTGTTCATTTACGGCTACCTGGGAATTTTTTGTGCCCCTGTCGGCGGACATACCAAGTATAGTCCATACGAAAGTGGAGAAATACTTCTCCATATCTGTCTGACGAGGTAAGCTTAGTGGTTGAATGGTTATGAATCGTCCGCGGAACTCCACGTTCTTTCTATAATGAAACGCTTAAAAAAAATTTAACTTGGATATCTGAACAGCAGTCATCTTCGTAATATTGTGAATAGTTCCAGGGGAGAGTGATCATCGGTAATCCTGCTGTGAACTCCAACGTATCTAATTTTACCTTCGTAGTTATTTCTCGAGTTATATGTAGGAGTGATCAATATATTCATGGGCTCTTCTTGGAACGAACGTTCCCGGAATTTTAATAGTTGATCACAGCAGGTTTCTTTTGTGAGGCGGACACTATAGATGGGTGAACAGCTCATTGCCGCTTTCACGCTTGCTAAATGAACCTTTGACGGGACGATCTGCTCTTGTTTCGATCTTCTCTAAATCTTCTGTCATTCCTGTCTGACACGAAACACAAACTGACTAGTGATATTCAACCAATGAGCGAACGAGGGTTTCCTAAGCTACCTCCTTTGTGATCGATTACACTTCCTGAGCGTTCACGATTTATTGTTGCGACAATATATATGGAGTACACGAAATGGTTGCATTTAGAGATGAATAGCACAAGCGGTTCTGAGGTACCAAGTGTTGATCCATGCTGAAAACCCCAAATTGTTTCGCAGTGTGGCCTACGCGGACGGCAATGCAGGCGCTGACTCTGGCATTCAGTCCATCGCACAGGTGGCGAATACTGTCCTGTGATATGTTATGCCACGCCTACTCGACCTGTGCACACAGGTCTGTAAGAGTCACAGTAGTAATTTCTCCTCTCATCATATCCCACACGTTTCCGATTGGAGATAAGTCCAGAGATGGCACTGGCCAGGGAAGTTGCTGCACGTCTTGCAGTGCACGTTGAAATTCGTGGGCAGAATGGCCGGGCATTATTCTCTCGGAACAACACATCATCTTCCTGTTTCAAGAAAGAGAAAAGAACAGGTGTAACATCACTCTGCACGTACCGTGTCCTGTTTAGCTTCCCCTCCAGAAACACCGAATGTGCAGGAGAGTTGTAGCTTGTCGCACCCCAAACCATAAGACGTGGGTGGGGCCAGTGAGTCTTGGACGAATGCACCCTACGAGACGGTGCTCACTAGGTCTAAATAGTACGCGCAAACGATCATCACCTGGGTGCAAGCAAACTCTGTTTTCATCACTGTAGACCACAGGCGCTCCATTCTATTTCCAAGTGACGGTCTGACGGCACCACTCGAGCTGTGCACATCGATGCTGGGGCTTGAGGTGTCCACTACTCCTAACCGGTTCGCAACAGATCATGTTGACACGTTTGGGTTTAAAAGCCCTCTTATGCATGCTGTGACAGGTGTAAGATCTGTCACTGTTGCCCTTAAAATGCGAGGATCCTGGTAGGCGTCTGCGCTGCTTGGACGTCCAGAATCTCATTTACGGGTGTGAGAATAACCACATGACCACTGATACCAGCATCGTTGCACAACTGACGCAGCACGACCAACTTGTGTGGCAGTCCTCCGAAAACATCATTCCGCCACTCAGAATGCCTCAATTGTACACCTTTAAAACTCGCTCAGTTGGTTGTAGGAAGCACTAGTGCGCCTCCATGACATGGTTGCCTGTGTCTTTCACACATCTGCACCACACTGAGCCTTCTGGTTATAAGTATCTCCTATTAAGGGGAGTTGGAACGTACTTTTTTTCACTTTTTCGGATATCTCATGTAATATTCCGCCAGTGCGGACGGTATTTGCTTAGTGATACATTACCCGTGTTGAAATGGACCGTTTACCAATTGCGGAAACGGTCGATATCGTGTTTATGTATGGCTATTGAGATCAAAATGCTCAACGTGCGTATGCTATGTATGCTGCTCGGTATCCTGGACTACATCATCCAAGTGTCCGGACCGTTCACCGGATAGTTACTTTACTTAAGGAAACAGAAAGCGTTCGCTACATGTGAAACGTCAACCACGACCTCCAACAAACGATAATGCCCAAGTAGGTGTCTTACCTGCTGGCGCGGCTAATCCGCACATCAGTAGCAGACAAATTGCGCGAGATTCGGGAATCCCAAAAACGTCGGTGTTGAGAATGCTACATCAACATCGATTCCACCCGTACTATAATTCTACGCACCAGGAATTTCATGGCGACGATTTTGAACGTCGCGTACAGTTCTGCCACTGGGCACAAGGGAAATTGCGGGACGATGACACATTTTTTGCACGCGTACTATTTAGCGACGAAGCGTCATTCACCAATAGCGATAAGGTAAACCGGCATAATATGCACTATTGGGCAACGGAAAATCCACGATGGCTGCGACAAGTGGAACATCTTCGATCTTGACGGCTTAATGCATGGTGCGGCATTATGGGAGGAAGAATAATTGGCCCCCATTTTACCGATGGGAATCTAAATGGTGCTGATTTCCTACGTAATGTTCTGCCGATGTTACTACAAGATGTCTCACTGCATGACAGAATGGCGATGTACTTCCAACACGATGTATGTCCGGCACATAGCTCACTTGCGATTGAAGCGGTATTGAATAACAATTTCATGACAGGTGGATTGGTCGTCGAAGCACCACATCATGGTCCGCACGTTCACCGGATCTGACATCACTGGATTCTTTCTGTGGGGAAAGTTGAATAATATTTGCTATGGTGATCCACCGACAACGCCTGACAACATGCGTCAGCTCATTGTCAATGCATGTGCGAACATTACGGAAGGCGAATTACTCGCTGTTGAGAGGAATGTCGTTAAATGTATTGCCAAATACATTGAGGTTGACGGACATCATTTTGAGAATTTATTGCATTAATGTGGTATTTACAGGTAATCATGCTGTAATTGCATGCGTTCTCAGAAATGATAAGTTCACAAAGGTACATGTATCACATTGGAACAACCGAAATAAAATGTTCAAACATACCTACTTTTTGTATTTTAATTTAAAAAACCTACCTGTTACCAACTGTTCCTCTAAAATTGTGATCCATATGTTTGTGACTATTACAGCGCCATCTATCACAAAGCGAAAAAAGTGGTTCAAGTAAAACATTCATATTTCTTTACGTACTACACGAATATGTAGTAAAAAATGGGGTTCCTATTTAAAAAAAAACGCAGTTGATATCCGTTTGACTTATGGCAGCGCCATCTAGCAGGCCAACCATAGAACCGTCTGGTTTCCCCCTTCAAGCTAGACAAGTTTCGTTCTTTGCAGTTTTTTCGTTTGACGCCTATTTCGTGAAATATTTGGCCCGGTCATGATCAATGTGTCACCCTTAATAATCACTTATAAACACTCATGGGAAGTATTTAATTTTATTTTTAAAAAATGTAATCTACACCGGTTGGGAATTTTAATATTTTTACGTCCATTACTTCAAAGTCTAATAAAATCAGTAATTTTTTATATAGAAGGCTGTGGATTGCTGTCTTATAAAGGCTAAATTACGTGTTTGTATTGGTAGCACTGTCAGAAACAGTATCGTATCGTTTCATAATATAAACCCTCGTAGTATGTCAAAGTGCTAACGTTTTTCTGAGGAAAAGCGACGAATAGATTGATAAATCTATCAAAAAGTAAAATGTGACGCTAAAACGAAGTGTTTTTAAGAAACGTGGGTTTCATGCTAATAGGTTTCCGGGTAAAGGGAAACATTGTGTTCAACGTGTGGCGTGTGAACTTACAGACAACGAAATACTTGCAAACTTGTTCCTATGTAGAGAAACATCCATTAGAGTTTCGAAGATTAAAATAAAACGTTGTGATACACAGTTTTCTCAAAACGAAAGTGATGCAAATGGTAGGTTAGGTTATATTCTGATACATTTACACAGCCGAACAAGGTTATTAAGTGAATGTGTGTGCTGTAAAAAATGTGGAGGGCCAGTTAGTTTACATGAAGACAGTGAAGTATCAAATGGACTAGCCAGGAAATTTATCAGTAATTGTGTCAATTGTAAATGTACTCATTCATTTTGGAATTCTGATAAGTGTAAAGATAATTATTTTGAAGTAAATGTTAGGTGTTTTTATGGATTGACGGCTATTGACAAAGGACACACTGCAGCAGTAACAATGTGTTCCGTAATGAATATGCCACTTCCACCTTGTAAAATCGACAAGTATGCAGGGTGTATTGGAGCTGCTGTGGAGTCTGTTGCATGTGAGTCAATGAAAGGTGTTGCAAACGAAGCTGTTGAAATAAATGTTTGTATGATAGCCAGCTTTTGATGGTACTTGGCAGAAGTGCGGCTACAGTTCTAAGAATTCTGTTGCTACGGTGGTCATTGTGGATACTGGAAAGGTAACAGATTTCCAGATTTTAACCAAATATTGTTATAAGTGCAAATCAGGGAATGAAGAAGGGTATATCTGTGACAGAAATTATGAAGGAACAAGTGGTGGGATAGAGACCTAGCAGTTATTGAAAGTTTTAGTCAATCTGTGAACAAAAGGGGAGTTCTTAAGCTATGTTCTTAGATGATAGAGACTCAAAAGCATATAATAGT
This sequence comes from Schistocerca piceifrons, assembly GCF_021461385.2. Lineage (NCBI taxonomy): Eukaryota > Metazoa > Arthropoda > Insecta > Orthoptera > Acrididae > Schistocerca > Schistocerca piceifrons. The sequence continues at coordinate 320,519,669 of NC_060145.1, read as the reverse complement.
GAAGTAGCCGCTCAGCCTTATGGTGAGAAGATCATCACAATACTGGAATGTGTTGGCCATGTCCAAAAGTAGCATGGGCAGCAGGTTGATGAAGCTGAAACAAAGTTTGAGAGACAAGAAACTTTCTGATGATAAAACCATAAGAGGCAGGCTGACAGACAAAATGGTTGATGAACTACAGCAGCGTTGTGGGATGGTCATTAGAAAAAATACTCAGGATTTATCGAAAATGAAGCAGGCAGTATGGGCTACCTTCTTCCACGCACTGTCAACTGATCAAAAACCAGTACACCACCTTTGCCCTCCTGGACCTGATTCATGGTGCAATTACCCCAATGCCCAGAACGCCAACAATTCATACAGTCATAAATATTCCATCCCAACACCAGTCATGGATATCATAAAACATATTTACAGAGAGTGGCAAGTCCTGAATTACTGAAGAAGTGTCTTTCAATAATCCTATTTGGACTCGCTTACCAAAAAATGTTTTTGTTGGAATGAAGACACTAAAGTGGGGGCCAATGATGTTGGTAACGATGGCAAAATTGGTAGGGTGAAAGTGCTACAGCATATGGGAATTAATCTTTTAGCAAACTGCATCAGAGAACTTGAACAGATGGACAAGGTTCGCATTGATAAAGCAGAGTATGCAGCATAGCTGGCCACTAAGGAGTCGAGAAAGAAGAAAAGAAGAGAAAACATGGAAAAATATCAAGAGGATGATATACAGTATGGTACAGGGTGCTTCTGAGTAATTAAAATTAAAAAATTAAGCACATATTGCGTTACAGCCCCTTGAAACTTTAGAAGCCGTTCCTAAAAATTTACATTTTTCTGTTGCATTTTTCCCTAAATCTCAGAAACCACTTCGAGTAGAGTATTCAAATTTTCATGGAGTAATAACATACATATCCTGAGTCTACTGAACTAAAAGAAGAACATAATATTATGTACAATTATAATTATTTAGGATAAGGTACAAAAAGTACACAAAATTTTAACTGTGTAATTAAAAAATGGTATTTCGGAAAGCAGTGGCTGAAATGCAGTTATTTTAGTTCGGTAGACTCAGAAAATACAGTTTAATGTTAATGGCTACAGTGGTCCTTTAAATACAGGGAAGCCAAGTCACTAAATTTAACATTGTCGAGATAGGGCTTTCCAACTTCCCTGAAAGGGCAGACACAAACGGCGCTATGGTAGGTATGCCACTACGTTAGGCGTGGGCGGAAGATGTTGAAACCATGATCAGTACATCAATTATCCCTCAAGTGGCACATGCTGACATGGGATTAAAATTGACATCTTCTTTCCGGGTGTATGTATGGGGTGAATCACCTAAGACTTTATTTTCATTTTGCTTTTGGCCACAGCCTTACACCACATTAACAAAGTATTTTTCTTAATAGTTATTCTGCTATACACTTCGTGAGTTGCTGCTTACAAAAATATTTAGGCTATGAATAAATGACACATGACGTAACCAGAACCTACTCCTTTTGATACCTTGATCGAAGTCCATTGAAAATCGTTTCTCGCTTTTTCATTGATTAAGATCAGAATTTCTTGATAGGAAATCTCTCATTTAGAATGTAACCGAAGTTGATTGCTCGCTTTTCTAAGCTGTCTACTATTTCATTATAATAGATGCCAAAGGGCCCTGGGATCGGAAAGAAATTTTTTACTATTCCCGCTTGTCACCTACAGCTTGCACTGCAAATACTGCGGAAATGGAAAGTGCTATTGATATACGGATTTCACAGAATGGATTGGCCGACGGGATCTCGTACTGTCAGCTAATCAACAGACTGTAATAATATCTAAAAAGTATATTTTTTACGCAAATGGAAAAATGGCTATTCACATCAACAAAGAAAAAAATAAGGTAAATTAGTATCTCAGCGACGTTTGTCGCAGTAGTTTAGTGTGAGTAGTTTACGAGATATCGTATTTTGAAAACGTTACGCACTGCATGGAACCCCTTGTGGTATCCAAGAAACAACTCATCTACCCAGATGAACGAATCTACTGTTTTCCCTGCCTCTCGGGAACTGCAAGTAAAAAGTAGATCCTTTCGTAAAATAACTGAATATAGCCACTTTTTACTTGCAATTAAGAGTGAAATGGCCAAAAGTGCAGATGTTACAAACGTGCTTGACAATGACGCTTAGTCGAAATTCATTAGTCGCACGATAAAATAAACATCGCATTCCATCCTGCTACGTACCATGTTTAGTTTTACTAAACTTCACTTTCGTTTTCTTCTTGTCTTCATGTAATTAGAACCGCACATCATTCAGTATAAGTTCATTGAGTATTTCATATTATTACAAACATAAATTACATTTTATAGATAATAAAAATTAATTGATAGCGTAAATTTTAATTAATCAAATCAATTACTTGCGATGCAAGCACAATTTACATTCGCAAAAATAAAATATTTATGTATAATTATTGTAAAAATGAAATGACACAGAGACCTTACTGGTCTCCTACAGATACGATTTTATTTATATAGACTGAAGCAGCCAGTGATAATTTGTACCAAGTTCAGGCATCGAATCCGGGTCTCCTCGATCCAAATTCTCAGTGACGTCCCAATCTACTCAAAATTACCATGGAGAGCCTTGACAATTCTGTTCATTTGTAAGAGGGAATTGAAAGTAGCATTGAGAATTTGGATCTCGGAAGTAGGCGTGCTAATGAAATCCGTGCGGTTGTGTGAATCGCTGGGCCAAGGTAGTTTAGTGGCTAACGCATCTGCCTGCTAAGCAGGAGACCTGTGTTCGATTCCCGGGCTTGGTACAAATTTTGACTAGCCTCTTCGTCTACATCCATCTAATATAATTGTTGTTGTTGTTTCGAACTCAATAGAACGTTCACCATCTATGTGATAGCCAAGAGTTTCCTTTTATTATTGATAAATGAGAAAGATTCTTATGAATAACGTAAAAGTGTTTTATATAAGTTCGATGAATTATTGAAGCAATGTTTGATATATTTTTGTTTTGCGTTTTACTAAGTTACCTTTCTCAAGATGAAATTGCATTTTCTAGCACTAAATGATAAATGAGTAATGTTTTCTTTATTTTTAATACAGCATTCATCTGTTTTACGTTACAAATCACCAGTTTTTTAATACAACCTGAATTAAAAGTTAACAGTTTCAGATTTGCTATAAATATTGTTTATTCTTAAGTAACAAGTGGCCCTATATATATCCTCACTCAGTTTGTAGACGATTCACCACTTCCTGTCTTTAGGGTAATAGAGTACGTCCGAAATCGCATTTGTAAAGAAAGCGATCATTACAAGGTAACGCTCGATATTATGCAGCATACCCAACGTACAGGTAATGCAGATACGACCTTAACTAGTTACTAGATAAACTACAGTACAATACGCTTACTTGTGGCGATCTTCGGTAGCCGATGAGAGTTTTACACTTCTAGGTTTATGCAAAACTAGGTAAAAACCGTGGCAATACAGATTATCAAAAATTTACAATCAGTGATTAATATAAACTGTATGACTTTTAACTGTAGTATGAATGTACCCGGCCGGAGTGGCCGAGCGGTTAAAGGCGCTACAGTCTGGAACCGCACGACCGCTACGGTCGCAGGTTCGAATCCTGCCTCGGGCATGGATGTGTGTGATGTCCTTAGGTCAGTTAGGTTTAAGTAGTTCTAAGTTCTAGGGGACTTATGACCACAGCAGTTGAGTCCCATAGTGCTCAGAGCCATTTGAACCATTTTTTTATGAATGTACGGCGTGACAGTAATTCAGTGTTGATTTTCTACTGATCTGTCTGTAACACGTTAAACGAGGAGCAAATTTTACTGGGCTCTCAGGTGAGAAGACTGTTCACGTGAACCACTGGCAATGATGACAACATTCTGGCACGTGTGTGAAGACGGAAAGTGCTTTTTCACCCGCCTTACAGTCCAGACTTGGTCCCCTCTTATGTTCAACTCTGTTCACGTGAACCACTGGCAATGATGACAACATTCTGGCACGGACAACGAACTGCAGACCAGCGTAGACAAGTGGCGAAAAGCACTGACGGCTGCCTTCTATGGCGAGGGTACTGGAACGTTTGTGCAACGGTGCGACAAATGTCTCAGTCTGAGCGGTGACAATATGGAGATTTTGTTGGAAGGTGCAGACAACTGCGGCGGATAAAACATCTTCGATTTTCACTGTGGTTTCTGTTTCGAAACCGATCCGACCTTACTTTCAGGGTAGCCCACGTAACAAGGAATTGTGAATGTGCATTACAGAGACGGTGGTCTTGAAATGCGGTACTTGTTTGTAGCAAATAACGTTAAATTAATTAAAGCTGTTGCAATAAAATGTGGAGAGTAGGAAAAAATCTGATATTTTACTTATCAAATTTTATAAGGACAAAAACTGTTATTAATCCAGGTCATTCACACTCTTGGTGTGGCCAAAAACACCACCACGCAACGAGTATACCAACGGTAAGACTGCTCAGGATGTCAGCAATCTGAATTAGACCACAATCAGGACAATCCGAATGGAGTCGACATGTAGCTATCAGTGCTTTGGAACTGCTGGCCACTTTTTCGCGTCTCTACTACATAATAACAGCATCAGTAACAAAACTGACCTATAATTATAGAAATGGAATTACAGAGACCTGTGAGGCCGAGGTTTCATTTAAAATTCCCTCGATGTTCCTATCACCACTTAAAAGGCTTAACAAGTACAGAGAAATTAATCCAACGTGTTTTAGATGTTAATTGCAATCACAGTGCGTCTAATATTATATTGCACTTGGCAATTAAGACCACATGTCATTTAAACTCTATGGGCCAGTCCTATCTTTCTGCCTAGCGTACGAACTCCGCATGGTTAAGATCTGCCCGACAGGCGCTCTGTTATAACTGTTGATGCACCGCTACAGGAGGCAACGCAGTACATTCCTGACGTCGGCTGGCAGACACAAAGTGATTTTATCCGCGCTACAAGGAGAATACTGTTTCGGATGATAGTCAGAGATTCCTCATTTAGAAGATGCAGTTTGCATTGTATACACCTGAATAGTTGTCTTGCAGTGCTGACGACTCGTGGGTTTGTGTTCCAAGTACTGATCAGCTCCTATGGTACGTATTTCAAACGGAAGTATCATGTATATGAAGACAGTAACTGTTCTCGAAAGAACAGATTACTGTTGTTGACCGTGCAGCTTTTCCCTGGAATAGATAATGACTAACTGAAACCCTCAGCTGCCGACAGGTGTTGTTGATATAGTCAAAGGGGTAGAGCCACGGGTCGTAACACATCTGAAATCTAACGTCCACTGTTCAAAGTGCCGTCAATGCGAACAAGAGGTGACCGGGACGTGTAATCAACGGCACCCCCTACCATCACACCGGGTGATACGCCAGTATGACGATGACGAATACACGCTTCCAATGTGCGTTCACCGCGATGTCGCCAAACGTGGATGCGACCGTCATGATGCTGTAAACAGAACCTGGATTCATATGAAAAAATGACGTTTTGCCATTCGTGCACCCAGGTTCATCCTTGAGTACACCATCGCAGGCGCTCCTGTCTGTGATGCAGCGTCAAGGGTAACCGCAGCCATGATCTCCGAGCTGATAGTTCATGCTGCTGGAAACTTCGTCGAACTGTTCGTGCAAATGGTTGTTGTCTTGCAAACGCCCCCATCTCTTGACTCAGGGACCGAGACGTGGCTGAACGATCCGTTACAGCCATGCGGATAAGATGCCTGTCATCTCGACTGCTAGTGATTCGAAGCCGTTGGGATCCAGCACGGCGTTCCGTATTACCCTCCTGAACCCATCGATTCCATATTCTGCTAACAGTCATTGGATCCCGACCAACGTGAGCAGCAGTGCCGCGATACGATAAACCGCATTTCTCCTCCTTACACGAGGCATCACAACAACGTTTCACCAGGCAACGCCGGTCAACTGCTGTTTTTTGTATGAGAAATCGGTTGGAAACTTTCCTCATGTCAGCACGTTTTAGGTGTCGCCACCGGCGCTAACCTTGTGTGAATGCTCTGAAAAGCTAATCATTTGCATATCACAGCATCGTCTTCCTGTCGGTTAAATTTCGCGTGTGTAGCACGTTATCTTCGTGGTGTAGCAATTTTAATGGCCAGTAGTGTAGTATTCCTGTTAGGATACTATGAACAGTATAGTGAACGTAATATTGTAGCCAAAATGGACATGAATCCAACAGTCGCCACATTTTGAAAAAAGATTATGTTTCACCTTCAGGAGCTGCAGATAAATATTATTTTCTGAGCAACCAGTTTCTTCGCTTCAAGGAACATCATCAATTTCATATACCATTTTTAAAGTTGTAGGCGATATAAAATGAATCTAGCCAAATAATAAAATCAATGAATTCGTCAAATAACAATATAAATTTCATCGTCAGTCGTAAAAATGTGCCAAACAGTGTACTGATTCATATTATAAAAACAGTCAGCATTAAAGTTTTGGAGGCTTTCTACCTATTGCAATATTGACGAATTCATGGATTTTATTATTTGACGCTACTGACCGTCAGGATGAACGAACATCACAAGTTTTGAGTGGCTTCCAACACGATGTTGTGATACCGTATAGATTATTGAAGAGGAGCCTAAAACTAAACTCCTCCCGAACAGGCCGTAAAGGCCCAACGGTACCGACCGGCCACCGTGTCATCCTCAGACCATAGGCGTTACTGTATGCGGACATGGAGGGGCATATGGTAAGCACACCCATCTCTCGGCCGTATGTCAGTTTCCGAGACCGGAGCCGATACTTCTCAATCAAGTAGCTCCTTATTTTGCCTCACAAGGGCTGAGTGCACCCCGCTTGCCAACAGCGCTCGGCAGACCGGATGGTCACCCATCCAAGTGCTAGCCTAGCCCTACAGCGCTTAACTTCTGTGATCTGACGGGAACCGGTGTTACCACTGTGGCAAGGCTGTTGGCCGAGGAGGAGTCTGCTGGAGGTAAAAGAAAGTAACTTGGTGGTTCAGTATGAACCTGTATGAATACAATTTAACAAGTCACTGCGATACACTTCATTTTGACTTTGCATCAAATTGATGGTTCATTATACGTGAAAAGTATTCGCAGTGGCGAATACAAACAACCACCAGCTGTACAAGGGAATGACGACAAGAAAAATTTGTGCCCGACCGGGGCTTGAACACGGATTTTTCTTTAACTATCTGTACACGACTCACGACCAGACCTAAACTTCCATACGTTGTCGTTCTTGCATCACAACCTGTACTTGTAAACTAATTCTGTAATTCCCATCCACGGCAGGATATTTAAATTCTACACTCCTGGAAATTGAAATAAGAACACCGTGAATTCATTGTCCCAGGAAGGGGAAACTTTATTGACACATTCCTGGGGTCAGATACATCACATGATCACACTGACGGAACCACAGGCACATAGACACAGGCAACAGAGCATGCACAATGTCGGCACTAGTACAGTGTATATCCACCTTTCGCAGCAATGCAGGCTGCTATTCTCCCATGGGGACGATCGTAGAGATGCTGGATGTATTCCTGTGGAACGGCTTGCCATGCCATTTCCACCTGGCGCCTCAGTTGGACCAGCGTTCGTGCTGGACGTGCAGACCGCGTGAGACGACGCTTCATCCAGTCCCAAACATGCTCAATGGGGGACAGATCCGGAGATCTTGCTGGCCAGGGTAGTTGACTTACACCTTCTAGAGCACGTTGTGTGGCACGGGATACATGCGGACATGCATTGTCCTGTTGGAACAGCAAGTTCCCTTGCCGGTCTAGGAATGGTAGAACGATGGGTTCGATGACGGTTTGGATGTACCGTGCACTATTCAGTGTCCCCTCGACGATCACCAGTGGTGTACGGCCAGTGTAGGAGATCGCTCCCCACACCATGATGCCGGGTGTTGGCCCTGTGTGCCTCGGTCGTATGCAGTCCTGATTGTGGCGCTCACCTGCACGGCGCCAAACACGCATACGAACATCATTGGCACCAAGGCAGAAGCGACTCTCATCGCTGAAGACGATACGTCTCCATTCGTCCCTCCATTCACGCCTCTCGCGACACCACTGGAGGCGGGCTGCACGATGTTGGGGCGTGAGCGGAAGACGGCCTAACGGTGTGCGGGACCGTAGCCCAGCTTCATGGAGACGGTTGCGAATGGTCCTCGCCGATACCCCAGGAGCAACAGTGTCCCTAATTTGCTGGGAAGTGGCGGTGCGGCCCCCTACGGCACTGCGTAGGATCCTACGGTCTTGGCGTGCATCCGTGCGTCGCTGCGGTCCGGTCCCAGGTCGACGGGCACGTGCACCTTCCGCCGACCACTGGCGACAACATCGATGTACTGTGGAGACCTCACGCCCCACGTGTTGAGCAATTCGGCGGTACGTCCACCCGGCCTCCCGCATGCCCACTATACGCCCTCGCTCAAAGTCCGTCAACTGCACATACGGTTCTCGTCCACGCTGTCGCGGCATGCTACCAGTGTTAAAGACTGCGATGGAGCTCCGTATGCCACGGCAAACTGGTTGACACTGGCGGCGGCGGTGCACAAATGCTGCGCAGCTAGCGCCATTCGACGGCCAACACCGCGGTTCCTGGTGTGTCCACTGTGCCGTGCGTGTGATCATTGCTTGTACAGCCCTCTCGCAGTGTCCGGAGCAAGTATGGTGGGTCTGACACACCGGTGTCAATGTGTTCTTTTTTCCATTTCCAGGAGTGTATATCGCCACCAGGTATCAGCGGACAAAAGCAATATTGCACTGCCTGTTTTGTTAAGAACAACGATGCATTGCTCCTTCGGACACGCATGCATGCGTACATGCGTGTCCAAAAGAATATAGTGTCGTTCTTCTTAACAGCACAAAAACTGCAATATTGTATGTATCCGTTCGTTATCTCTGGCAACTCAGTGCACTAATGGTTCTGAACACCAATACACTTACGCAATGAAGCACATATACATATTCTACATCTAAATCTACGTGGATACTCTGCAAATTATATTTAAGTGCCCGGTAGAGGGTTCATCGAACCACTTTCACAATTCTCCATTATTCCAATCTCGTATAGCAAGCGTAAAGAATGAACACCTATATCTTTCTGTACGAGATCTAATTTCCCTTATTTTATCTTGGTGATCGTTCCTCCCTATGTAGGTCGGTGTCAACAAAATATTTTCGCATTCGGAGGAGAAAGTTGGTGATTGTATTTTCGTGAGAAGATTCCGTCGCAACGAAAAACGCCTTTCTTTGAATGATGTCCAGCCCTAATCCTGTATCATTTCTGTGACACTCTCTCCAATATTTCGCGATAATATAAAACGTGCTGCCTTTCTTTGAACTTTTTCGATGTACTGAACTTTTTCGATGTACTCCGCCAGTCCTATCTGGTAATTATCCTACACTGCGCAGTAGTATTCTAAAAGAGGACGGACAAGAGTAGTGTAGGCAGTAGGTCTATTACATTTTCTAGGTATCCTGCCAATAAGACGCAGTCTTTGGTTAGCTTTCCCCACAACATTTTCTATGTCTTCCTCCCAATTGAAGTTGTTCGTAATTGTAATTCCTAGGTATTTAATTGAATTTACGACGTTTAGATTAGACTGATTTATCGTGTAACCGAAGTTTAACGAGTTCCTTTTGGCACTCATGTGGATGACCTCACACTTTTCGTAATTTAGGGTCCCTTAACTTTGAAGGTAGCTAAGTCTAACGTAAGTATCTAGTCGTACCGCCGCTGATTCTCCGCGAACGACAAATGAGACTGAGTGGCAGTTCGCTCAGCCTTAAATTACCTCCCAATAATGCTACCAACAAAACAATAATGTTTAATGTATTTACTTATCAGCCAGGCGCAACGAACAGCTGTGGATACAATTATTTTATGTGGCTATTAAACGAGAGAGCCTTCTGTACTAATGAGATGACGCATAATTTGTGGCTATTTTAGTAAAGATCAATGTATTAAAATAGCAACCGGGCGTTCGAATACGAAAGCCGCGCCACCCCTCGACGAGAAACACGAAACGCAGCCAGCGCCGCCAGATGAAATTAAGTACGGAAATGCTGCCGCCCGACGGCGAAATAAATTTTTTCAGCACCGGAGTGAAAGTGTTAAATGTAAGCACAATTACTGTTATTAATCAATTAATCATCTACTGACACAGGCAACACAACAACACTTCGTCAGGCAGTTACAGTGTCACAACATTAAGTCGCCGAGTGTGGCAGCAATCTGAAACAGAGAACAGTTAACACTGACTGTTTTGAGTGATACCGACTTTTAGGGGCCAGTACGGGGGGCAGATATATTGCAGTCTTAATGTAGCTAGTCTACTGGGGGCTCGTAACACTCTAGTTTATGCAAGTTATCAATTATTAGTAACAAGATCGGTACATATGCGGTTCGAGGTGCCTCCCCACAATGCCAGTAATGGCGCTAGAGAGGAGATGTTTGACGAGCACTGCTCTCATATGACTCCAGGAACGAGTTATATTTGGGCAATGTTTGAAACACAACAGACACAAGTACAGAATGAAATTGTTTAAACTACGCTGCGTTGATGGTACTGCTACAGTTTTAGAATTTACACTAGCAAAATATCTGATAAGGACATTACGACAACAACAAATGTTTTATTTTTTTTATTTTTGTCAAGATGTATTCAATAAAGGCAATGCATTACTTACCGATAACTGGTATAATTGTGTACATTTGAAAAGCTGACAGATCACTAAGAATACGCATTTGGTTGGTACGTTTCGGCTAAAACGCAAAGGAATTCCGATATAAATTATTACGAACAAATAGAAAAGCGGGGAAGTGATTGTAAAAGAGGGCTGTTAAGGAGTTATGGTCCTGAAATTAAAAGACAACAAAAATGTTTTGCTTCTTTCCACCGCACATTCGAGTGAAATGGAAAAGGTGATAACGAGAAGAGAGATTTGTTGAAAACGGAAAACTGTTACGCAGTTTAATAAGGAAAAACTGCTATTGACGTTTCTGATCAGGCACAGATCTGCAGCGGATAGGCACTTGGCGCAGGGAGTGGCAACTGACCCTTAACATAGAAAAATGTAATGTATTGCGAATACATAGAAAGAATGATCCTTTATTGTATGATTATATGATAGCGGAACAAACACTGGTAGCAGTTACTTCTGTAAAATATCTGGGAGTATGCGTACGGAACGATTTGAAGTGGAATGATCATATAAAATTAATTGTTGGTAAGGCAGGTGCCAGGTTGAGATTCATTGGGAGAGTTCTTAGAAAATGTACTCCATCAACAAAGGAGGTGGCTTACAAAACACTCGTTCCACCTATACTTGAGTATTGCTCAGCAGTGTGGGATCCGTACCAGGTCGGGTTGACGGAGAGATAAGATCCAAAGAAAAGCGGGGCGTTTCGTCACAGGGTTATCTGGTAAGCGTGATGTTTAGCAGACTCAAGTGGCAGACTCTGCAAGAGAGGCGCTCTGCATCGCGGTGTAGCTTGGTCGCCAGGTTTCGAGAGGGTGCGTTTTTGCATGAGGTATCGACTGTATTGCTTCCCCCTACTTATACCTCCCGAGGAGATCACGAATGTAAAATTAGAGAGATTCAAGCTCGCACGGAGGCTTTCAGACCGTCGTTCTTTCCGCGAACCATACGCGACTGGAACAGGAAAGGGAGGTAATGACAGTGGCACGTAAAGTGCCCTCCGCCACACACCATTGGGTGGCTTGCGGAGTATAAATGTAGATGTAGATGTAGATGGACAGCCCACTGAGAAAGAGAGTAAAATAGTGACAAAAGTTAGCATTTGATCCAGTTTTGAACACCACTGTTGTTAACGCGTTATAAGTTTTCCAAGTTGTGATGGTATGAAAAATGTCAAACAGAACACAACGGAAGCAATCAACAGATACTTACACAGCACTCACATGAGAGAACTCCAGCCAGTGGCGATGTAAGAAGAATCAAACGCGGGTCAGAAACAAAGGAAGGAAAGGCTCATAAAGTGCATAGATACTGTTCGTAACTTTACAAGACAAACACAAGAACATTCGGGAGCATTGCAGCTATAAGAATAAATAAACAGTTGGTTATGTTTTGTAATATGCGCAAATCTAAACGGTATTTGTGTACTGAGTGCTTCAATAAACTTCATTAAAATTACATAATCGGTTTTTAACCGTGAAACAGTCGTTCCCGTATCGCACAAAAGAGAAGTGCCCTGCAAGGCTCAGGTGACTTACGCTACCCAAGCGAAAAGTTCGCTGTCAGTTCAACGGAAGTGAAGCCGCAATTAACGTGTTAACTCTGGACGAGACCTGAAAACAATGAACATATCCAGAGTTAGCTGTAGAATGTCCAATTGGCCATTCTTGGATTCCACTGGGCACACGATCCTAAATGGTACAAATGGCTCTGAGCACTATGGGACTCAACTGCTGTGGTCATAAGTCCCCCAGAACTTAGAACTACTTAAATCTAACTAACCTAAGGACATCACACAGATCCATGCCCGAGGCAGGATTCTAACCTGCGACCGTAGCGGTCGTGCGGTTCCAGACTGTAGCGCCTTTAACCGCTCGGCCACTCCGGCCGGCGCACACGATCCTGATGATGTCTTGAGGTACTATTGTGTGGACACTGTGCGATACTTACGTGATACTACGTTGATACTATTTGAGAACAGCCGTGAATTGGTATATATTTGTGTATCATGGATGGAGTCCAATTGGGAACTATTCGCGTGACGTCACGTGGTGGCATAAAATAGTCCTTGCCGTGTGACGCCATTTGAGGGTGCTGGACTTAGTTGCCCCTGAGAAGTAGGCATCTCTGCACTGTTCTTCTGCTGGGTACCGTTCCTGTTGGGAGTACATTTGAAGAATATCGTGTGGCAACGTGGTTCGGAGTCCACGTTAAATTTGTAGGTCGCAATTAGCTGTGCAAAATAATCAGTTCAAAACTGGGAGTAAGGCAAATGCATACTAACTCCAATAGTTTCATGCCACGTGCAGCACTGCTGTTCTCACACAAAGCTACGAACGCGTTTCATAGGACTCTGTGTCCCTTGTAGCCAGAGAATGCAACCTTTCATCTACGACAATTTGTAGGCAATAAATGGCCATGCCTTGGCGACAGTCCTTCTTTCTGCTCGGGTTTGTCAGGGTACGCGAATTTCGCGTTCTCATTACCAGTGCTAGAAGTTTCAATAGTCCCACTTTATCTTAGCAAGTAGCTAAGGAGGAGCATATGTGCAATTGAGATCTATACAATGTTTACTTCTAAACAAGTAAACGCACACACGAAAATATGTTTGTAGCTTCTTACGATTTCTTTCTGTGAAATATTTGAAACTGAATAAGGGTTGTAAGCCCAGTTATAAGTTACGGTTTTTATAAAGATAGTCAACTGGGCCTCCGCTATTGGGGACCTAATTACAAATCCGTTGAAAACATTAATTTAACAGCATAAAATCATGAAAAGTTCCTTGCAATACGCACATGAATCCTCACGGAAGCCACTAAGCTTCAAAGGACACTAAATGAAAAAAGGTCAGGAAAGAATTAATAGCAAAAAAACTGCACTCAGACACTAGAAAAAAATTAGAATATTTCAAATTCAGTTAGCATTGTAAAGGAAGCAACTGGATACTGCATTAACAACAACAGATACATTGTTTCAAGAAAAAGTACAGGTGTTGCGACTCATCGGAAGAGCCTTATAACAGTATTCAATGTTAATAATAATCGTGGTTGCTCTAGCCTAGCGCGAACAAAATCAAGCCAGTCCGGTACAATACTATGACTGACGAGTACATGCTTTAGTATCATTATTCTTGTTTCGGCACGGCAACAGTGAATTGTGAACTCCGTGCTGTTTTGTGATTGTTCCATACCTTCACTGCTTTCTCACCCGCCATCAGGGAACTGCATTTCTCTGGAACTCAAAGCTGCATGGCGACTTGGAATCTCTTTAACACCCGATTGGTAACAAGCTTTCCCACCAATCATTAATCAAAAGAATTTTTCTCCACACGTGGGGTTTCTCACATCACTCAGCAACAATTTAACTTACTTTTTCCTGTAATGTTTCCGTAAAGTGAGGTTCAACAGTAGTAACCATCAGCTGTTTATTTGTCCTATTAGTATTTTACAGGTTTCCGTTATTAACTATCATTGAGGATGCAGGGTTCAACAGATTAGTTAAAAGCATCCCATATTCCTCTGGAGCTGAAAAAATCGAAATTATCCACTGAAATTGTACAAAAACCTAACATAGAGTGTCTTAAAATATTGACAGTCATGCCTCATGTCAAACAGACATCACAGGAAAAACAAGACCTTGTCCTTTGTGTTTTTTCTCTTATGTCTGACTATTTGACACGGGGTATGACTGTCGGTAATCTGAGACAAATTGTGTCAGGCGTTTGTGCAGTTTCAGTGGATAGTTTCAATATTGTTCAGCTTCAAAAGAATATGAGATGTTTTTAACTAATCTGTTGCACCCTGCATCCTGGATGATTGTTAATAACTGCAACCGGTGGATGACTAGAGGGACAAATAAACAGCTGATGGTTAAAATGCATTTTATAAAATAAATTATCCTGACTTAATTTTAAATTAAGATTTTTACTGTGTGCTCCAGGAAATATCTAACATAGCCATACATACAGAGGATAGAGAGAAATGCGGGAAAGCGACGAGAAATGCATGATTGAACATAAATGCAGATGGTAGTCAAGCTTGCAAGTAGCACTGTTGTATCTGACGACTAACGACACCTGCGCAATGTCCTCAATACGCTACAAGCGTCAGTCGTGGCCAGAATGAATTCGAGCGTGGGCAAATTCTTAGTGCTCGAATTATATGTTCTTCCGGAACCAAGGTAGCTGAAATGTTGGACGTTTCAGGAAGTACCGTCTCGAAGATTTACACCGAATACAGGGGAACTAGGAAAACATCTCCGCTAAGCCACAGCGCGGATAAGTGCGTGTTGACTGATTGTGACAGATGGTAATTGAAGAGGATTGTGACGACGTAGAAGAGGACGACAGCAGCTAAAGTCGCTCCTAAACTGAATGTCACCCACACGAACCCTGTCGGTCCCAAAAAAACACGAAGGGTGCTCCAGAAACAGGTATTTATGGGGCGAGATCGAATTTCACAGCTACTCAGCGGTGATACAGATGCCGGTAGCAGGAAAACGTGGGGCTGAAGCCACATAGCCTGGTCTATATGGAAGATAGTCGTCGATTGAGAGTTGTACACTTTTTACAGTTTCTAACCGAGTTTACGACCCAAGAGTGGAAAAAGACGTGCATTCGGTGATTATTTAGGCAGCCATATCGTAGTATTCAACGTGCCCCATGGGTACACTGCAAGATCGCATTACTGCCACTGACTATGTGACTATTTTGACTGATTACTTCCCTAGCGCAATGTTTGTTCCCCAATGGCGATACTGATTACAAGACGACTGGACCCCTGTTCACACTCTTCACATCGTCCAGGGCTGGTTTTGTGAACACAGAGGTGAACTGTACACCTCTGCCCGTCACCACTGTTATCAGATCTCAGATGTAGTCTACTTTGGAGGGAACATGGAATAATTGCTATACACCTCTGTCATCATTACCTCAACGTGCCACAATTTTGTAGGAAGAACGGTTCACTTTTCCCTTGAAAATCATACAGGACCTGTATTTATCCATTCCGAGATGACTGGAAGCTGTTTTGAGTGCCAAAGGTTTGCTTACGCCCTATTAGGCATGGTAATGTGTTGTGTTTCTGATGTTTCCATTTTGTATAAAAACTCCTGTAGAAGAGCGGTGAGCTGTTTAGTAATCAGGTGTAACTGAGTTAAAGCTAGCCTACAAAGGAAGGCGCACAAGGGAAATGTTATTTTATGCTTCCATCTATATCACTCAAATAGTCCCAATGTGGATTTCTACCGGATAAAGGCGGTTGTAAGCGGCCACACGCATCTTCTCAAAGCGTGAAGTGTAAACACAGGGTCCTGCAGAATCAGTACTTGAGCACAGAAGCGGGACCGTGCCTATATTCGTCACTAAGAACTGCCACTGGGCTTTCTACAAGATAAATGAAATGTTGTGTGGTTAGCTCCTTTCACCGAGTAGTCCTGTAGCCTGGTGCATGTCTTTTTAATTGATGCCACGTCAGGATAATATGAAGGCAACAACAGCCAGTCACCGAGCGAAGAAAATCTCCGACCCTTCAGTGAATCTAACCCGGGCCCCTTGCGTGGTTTCTCCCTGGTTTTTTTTTATCGGAAATGGTAAGTAAACAAAATATCTTTATTTGCACAAGCATAAATACAACAGAAAGGCCATCCTTCCGACGGAATCAACACGAGACGTTACATTCGAACAACGTGAGTAAAAGTGATTATTAACAACATTAATAACAATAATACTGAAGTAAGCTAAGAGGTATGACGCTATAGACAAAGAGGGATGAAGGTGCGGGGGTTGGTAAGACTTGCCGGCATCTGCTCGACAGATGGAACGTGGAAGCAAAGTGGGAAGGGGTCAACATTGAGGCCTGGCCACGGTGTCCCCGGCAACGCTAGCGGGAAGAAGCGCCCGAAACGAGCGCAAAAGCCAAGGAGGAAGGGACAGTAGGGTTGGGGGAATGACCAGCGTGATATAGTGCATAAAAGAAAGGGTGCAAGGGGCACGTGTCCATGCGTCTACTGTGCCGTTTTTGTTTGTGTCGGCTCGATGGTGATGGTTGTCGCAGTCTGGTTGACATGGAACAGCGTCCGTCGATCGCGACGACTCCGATCTGTAACTTTTAAAAACAAACTCCGCGCATGGTTGATTTGTTTCAGACACTACCTCATTTAGACTGATATCAGCGTATCGATGGAGCAGCACGCCGGAATGTGTAAGCAGCCCTTGTTTAAAATTGAAGCACTGGTGTTCGAAGTCGTTCGGTCTTCTTTACTTCGAACCCACAGCGACTGCACGACTCGGTACCGCAACAACACTCTTGATCTGAAACAATTAAACAAATATGCTTCGCGTGTCCGCGACAGGCTGATAAGCGTACACGAACTTGATGTCTGTAGTTCTTACGCCCGGTTTTCGAATGAGTGTTCAAACGCAGATAATAGGATATCTTGAATTATAAAGTCCATCACTCAAGCTGGTTCATTAATTAATATAGCGCCGTCAAGACGTCGCTACGGTGTTAATTCAACAACTAATACAACGTAATTCCAGGGATAAAATACTCTTCTGACAACGTACAGAAGGCGTCGTATTTCGGTGTAAACTTGCTGTTCACTGTTAATAAAATCACTAAATCACCTTTAACTCGTGCGTTCTCTCAAGAAATAGGTAATTTCACAATTACACAGTAAATTTCCATTAAATAACGTAGCCGACATGAAGCATTAAGGTTATATTCGAGTTTATTGAACTTTGTAATTATTTAAACCTGCACTGAAAACACACAGATCTGTAATTCAGGGTCTTGAATGTATTTGCGTCAGCGATTCTGACAGCGACCTCAGCTTCCGACAACACGGCGTAATTGTAACTTCTTCGTGATCACGTGTAGCTGTTTCCTACTTAAGGCTAATAATAGAGTTTATGTCGGCGGTGGGTATATTGCTGCGTCCTTTGATGTTCGTGACAGTCACAGATCACGAAGGTAAGTCCCAGCGTTAATCAGGTATCACACGATTTACTTTTCTTTCTCATATACTAACTGCTCCGTTGTCTGGCTACACCGTAAGTGTTATTTTACTTCAGTTCGAAATTCTGATTAGTACGCCAAGTCGATGCTGGAAAAAACTTCAGATCGGTTTGAAACAATCTAGTAGCGTTCAGTAGGCTTACTACTATTGCGACGTCTACAAGAGACACTAAATTAACATCTCCACTGCAGTGTTCCATTGTAGTCGCAGCGAACTTACAGCTCGATGCGGCTACAGCTCTATTCTTGGATAAATGTTACCTCTGATCTATTCATGGCCTGGCCTTTAACCTTCGTAAAGAATATATTTTGAATTATTTATTTAAATTTTCAGGCTTCGTATCATCTGATAGTCTTTTGTTTAGTCCTTTCTTTATAATAAGCGTCTTTAGTTACATAGTTTTCCTGTTAGTCAAACTTGCAGTAGTGTTAATTTTGTTGTCAGCAGCTCCTGTCAATGTCTGGATAACTAATTTTGCTATTTCTTTACTACCACAGGGCTTTCATTAGGGGTTCCATTTTTGGGGCGTTACATTACTCCACTGTGGGTTACGATATAGAAATGTCGCGCGGAGAGTTTCAGATGTCAGGAGGCGGAGAGGGGGGATGAGGGAGGAGGGAGGGAGGCGGCGGGAGTGTTGTCCACGTGTGACACCACCCACGTGAGCGGGGATAACGTAAAGATCGCATATAGGTAATTGGGGAAGAAGGCGCGGTTGTACCGTCGGTCCTTAACTTCACTGTAGGCGGTTTGTAAGTACAGTCAGAAGTCAAGGCGTGATTTGTCGCTATCATTATACATGGAAGTAATCGTACTCCCCTAGACCGATAGAATCGCATGATATTTTGTGGTGGGGAAATAAGTATCCTCAGGATGGATAAAACTCCATGGGTCAATCGAATCAGGTGGAACGCGGATATAACAGGCAGCGAACTGTCGACCAAGTCAGTTGGTGGACCTCGTCATCCATTAGGTGGTGAAGTCAACAAAGCGGGGTGTCCGTTAGTCCGATAGCGTAAAGACGTTGATTTGTGACGAATTTTCCGCATACGACATGGTACCATGTTACCTGGACGTTGGAGGGAAGGAAACGCTGATGGATATGACGCCAAACCGTGGGCCACCATGTCGATGGATGTTTGAGTTCGATGTTGTTGCTGGATATGTAACGAAGCAGTGGGGTGTAAAAAGTTTTTGCTCGAGGAAGGCGTGGGCTCGGTTAGTGTGAGTGTAACTGACATCGACGATGAAATCAGTAATGTGCGTCAGGTGGTGCTTGATGTGTCCGACTGGTACTGGTGGCGTTATGGTCGCGGGCATAAGAATTTCCTGCAAGCTGCGCATAAGGAATGCCGCTCGGAGTCGCACATTGACAAGGCCGAGACTTCGCGCTGCGGGGACAGGGTAAGCGTTTCGTAACGGATCTTGAAGAGTCGAAAATTGATGGCAGCGGAGCAGCGCACGGTGGAGGTGAAAACGATACCAAAATACCGTAGTTTCTATACACACAAGAGAGGTACTAAGTCGTCATGTGAGAGGCCGCATTTAATGGACATCGCCGTGGATTTAGCCACATTCATGTTACTGCCCGCTGCAGTTCCGTACTTTGATATCAAATCAAGAACCATTTGTGTTTCATTCCGGGAGCGGAACATGAGGAGGACGTCGTCTGCATACGCCCGACACCGAAAAGTATGCTGTCGCAAAATGAGTTGAGAAAGGTTGGTCGTCAGACTCCCGATGAGTGGCTCCAGGGCTATGGCATAGAGTAGAGGGCAACGTTGGCTTATGGAACGCCGGATCGTCACTGGTCCCGCCACATGGCCATTGGCTTGAATCAGCAATTCGGCGCTGCCGTACAGGCGCCGGATCACATGGATAAAGGCGGCTGGAAAACACATTTGAACGTAAATGTTTACTGACACTTTGTTCCTCAGTGAAGACATATTGGACTCTTTCCAGGGATTCCTTATAATTATGGCATGTTGCTCCACCTTGATAGGAAAAGAAATATTGTCTTTCATGTTGTACAAAATGTATTAAAAAGTTTTCATACATGTAACCTTGTTGAGGGATGTGTCAAAAAAATATTGGTCCAATGATGCGCATTCCTGTTACACCTCACCAAACGTTGAATTTTTCATCATTGAGTGATTACAGACACACAGCCCGCTTGTTTAGCTGAGTGGTACTGTGTTTGTCTACCATGCATCAGGCTTGGGTTCGATTCCTGGCCGGTTTCAAGATTTTCTCCGCTCGTGTGCTGGGTGTTGTGGTGTCCTCATCACGTCATCATCAAGGACACCCAAGTCGCCCAATGTGGCGCCACCGTACTTTGATATCAAATCAAGAACCATTTGTGTTTCATTCCGGGAGCGGAACATGAGGAGCACGGCGTCTGCATACGACCGACACCGAAAAGTATGCTATCGCAAAACGGCATCCCATTTGAGTCAATTGATGTTTCAAAGTACTGCACTGAAAAGGTGTTTGAATGTTGTGCAGGTGTGGTTAAATTTAACACAGCTAAACTTCTAACTGTTGTTATTTATAGATCCCCAGATTCCGATTTCACAACATTTTTGTTAAAGCTAGAGGAGGTTCTTGGTTCACTTTATAGGAAATACAAAAAGTTAGTTATATGTGGTGACTTCAATATTAATTGTATAAGTGATTGTGCAAGGAAGAGGATGCTGGTAGACCTCTTTAATTCATATAATCTTATGCAAACCGTATTCTTTCCAACGAGAGTGCAAGGAAACAGTAGAACAACCACAGACAACATTTTTGTTCATTCCTCATTAATAGAAGGGCATACTGTTAGCAAAAAAAAGCCCGCATCTCGTGGTCGTGCGGTAGCGTTCTCGCTTCCCACGCCCGGGTTCCCGGGTTCGATTCCCGGCGGGGTCAGGGATTTTCTCTGCCTCGTGATGGCTGGGTGTTGTGTGCTGTCCTTAGGTTAGTTAGGTTTAAGTAGTTCTAAGTTCTAGGGGACTGATGACCATAGATGTTAAGTCCCATAGTGCTCAGAGCCATTTGAACCATTTTTTAGCAAAAAGGTGAATGGCCTTTCAGATCATGATGCACAAATTTTAACTTTAAAAGATTTTTGTGCTGCAACACGTGTTAAACATAGTCATCAGCTGTTCAGGAAAGCTGATCCAGTTGCTGTAGAGACCTTTGTAAACCTTATAAAGGAACAAGAGTGGCAAGATGTTTATAGCGCTGATACAGTAGACGATAAATATAATGCTTTTCTCAAGACTTTTCTCATGCTCTTTGAAAGTTGTTTTCCGTTAGAACGTATAAAACAGGGTACTAGCACAAACAGGCAGCCTGGGTGGCTGACTAGAGGGATAAGAAGATCTTGTAGAACAAAGTGGCAATTATATCAAAACGTTAGAAACAGTCAAAATCTAAATGCAGCAGCCCATTACAAACAGTATTGTAAGGTGCTTAAAAATATTATTAGAAAGGCAAAAGTATGTGGTATGCAGATAGAATAGCCAAGTCTCAGGATAAAATTAAAACCATATGGCCAGTCGTAAAGGAAGTTGCTGGTCTGCAGAGACAGGTCGAGGATATAGAATCAGTGCGTAGTGGGAATGTCCGTGTTACTGATAAGTCGCATATGTGTACGGTATTTAATAATCACTTTCTGAATATAGCAGGTGAACTAAATAGAAACCTAGTCCCAACAGGGAATCATATAGCGCTCTTAGAAAAAAGTGTTCCGAGACCGTTACCTGAAATGCTCCTCCATGATACTAACAATGGGGAGATTGAGTTAATAATTAAATCACTAAAGACCAAGAACTCTCATGGATATGACGGGGTATCTATCAGAATACTGAAGTATTGTTCTATGTATGTTAGCCCAGTTCTCAGCCATATCTGTAACTTTTCCTTTAGGAGTGGTCGGTTTCCTGACCGATTAAAGTACTTGGTAGTGAAGCCACTTTATAAAAAGGGAGACATTGATAATGTTGACAATTTTAGACCTATTTCTATGCCATCGGTGTTTGCTAAAGTTATCGAGAAGGTTGTATATACAAGGTTACTGGAGCATTTAAATTCACATAATTTGCTGTCAAATGTTCAGTTTGGTTTTAGAAATGGTTTAACAACTGAAAATGCTATATTCTCTTTTCTCTGTGAGGTTTTGGACGGATTAAATAAAAGGTTGCGAACGCTAGGTGTTTTCTTTGATTTAACGAAGGCTTTTGACTGTGTTGACCACAAAATATTACTGCAGAAGTTGGACCATTATGGAGTAAGGGGAGTAGCTTACAATTGGTTCGCCTCTTACTTTAAGAACAGAAAGCACAGGGTAATTCTCTGCAATATTGAGAGTGGTAGTGATGTTCAGTCCCAATGGGACACTGTTAAGTGGGGCGTTCCCCAAGGGTCGGTGCTGGGGCCACTGCTGCTTCTTATTTATATAAATGATATGCCTTCTAGTATTACAGGTGATTCAAAAATATTTCTGTTTGCTGATGACACCAGCTTGATAGTGAAGGATCTTGTGTGTAATATTGAAACAGTAACAAATAATGTAGTTCATGAAATAAGTTCATGGCTTGTGGAAAATAATTTGATACTAAATCACAGTAAGACTTAGTTTTTACAGTTTCTAACTCACAATTCAACGAGAACCGATATTTTGATCAGACAGGATAGGCATATTATAAGCGAGACGGAACAGTTCAAGTTCCTAGGCGTTCGGGTAGATAGTAAGCTGTTGTGGAAAGCCCATGTCCAGGATCTTGTTCAGAAGCTAAATGCTGCTTTATTTACCATTAGAACAGTATCTGAAATAAGTGACACTTCAACATGAAAAGTAGTCTACTTCGCATATTTTCATACGCTTATGTCGTATGGTATTATTTTTTTGGGGTAATTCTTCTCATTCAAAAAGGGTATTTTTGGCTCAAAAACGGGCTGTTCTAGCTATATGTGGTATAAGTTCGAGAACGTCTTGTCGACCCCTATTCAAAAATCTGGGAATTCTGACATTGCCCTCACAGTATATATTTTCTTTAATGTTGTTTGCTGTTAGCGATATTAGCCTATTTCCAAGAGTTAGCAGCTTTCACTCAGTTAATACTAGGCAGAAATCAAATCTGCATGTAGAATGCACTTCCTTGACTCTTGTGCAGAAAGGAGTGCAGTATTCGGCTGCAACCATTTTCAATAAGCTGCCACAAGAACTCAAAAATCTTAGCAGTAGCCCAGACTCTTTTAAGTCGAAACTGAAGAGTTTCCTCATGGCTCACTCCTTCTATTCTGTCGAGGAACTCCTGGTAGAGCTAAAAAATTAAGCAAATTCCAGTGTTACATTGTTTATTTTCTTCGTTTAAACGTACGACTTGTCACCTGAATATGTTTTTTATATTACATTTTATCTGTTCCTAATATCGTGTTATAATTTAATGTATTGACTCGTTCCATGACCATGGAGACTTCTCCTTAATTTGGTCCCACGGAACAAGAAATAAGTAAATAAATAAATAAAACATTTGCACATCGGTGCCCGTCAATGCCACACGATCATTTCATTTCATTTTTGCAGGCACACAATGTCAGTGTTCTTCGTTGCCAAGTACCTCTACTTCTGTAAATTCACACGGCCGGAAAGATGAAACCATGATTCATTACCCATGATGTAATGGAAAGAGTCTAACAAACCATCGTTGATGTTATTCACAAACTACGTGCAGTAATCTGCACGTTTCTGGCTGTCATCGACCCGTAATTTCTGCACAACCGTCACACGATATGACTTCAAATTAAGACTTTTCAAAATCCGCTGCGAACTCCTCCTACTTCACTCTCCTGTTGCGCCAGCTTACGTGTAGACATATTGCAGTTCCGAATAATTTCTCGACTATTGTCTGCAACAACTTCTGTTGTGCGAACTGAAGGAATTCTTCGTCGTTTTGATTCTGTACAGATCTGTAGGTGTGTCATTTTTTTATACAGACTCTGTATTGCTCTTTTGCTAGTAGTTCTTTATCCGGATACTTGACCCCAAAAATTTTGCGAATTTCGTTAATTCAACGTGTTTCCAAAGCGCAACGAGAAATACCTAACTTCACTGATGAAGTAAAGTGAAATACTGACAGAAGAGCGCTAACAATAGATTATTGCATAGAACTGTCCATTGTTGTGGCTGTTTATTTCAAAAATACTGCATCCGCATTCAAAGGGGACGTGGGATAATTTTAACCATGCCACTATGTGTCATAAACTTGATTTTCAGTTTAGTGAGACGTGGCTGTAGTAGCCTGATAACTGTTATGCACACATCAGTGTGTTGTGTATTTATGACAACTGGTTGTCACGGGAAGGTAGGATTCGGTTACGATTGTGGACGGGGCCGTTATAAGTTACTACTGGTTGCCTTTTACAGTTACACACAGTTTATTTTAATCCAACAGTTCCAGACTCAACAATGAATAAAAAATACCACACGTTATTAATGAAGGAATAAACAACTGTGTAAATAATAGTTTTTTCAGTGAGTTACAATTTAGCAAATAACCATTAAATACAGATACAATAGATAATGTTTTAAAGCAAGCTACTGTGATCTGGGAAAAAAGCCTTACACGCCAAGAATGGCAATAAATTAAGAATTGTTTAATACTCGCTGCAACTTACAAATTACAGGTATTGAAATATTAATGGCAAGTCGTCACAAACACAGCAGACGGCATCAGACACCGGGAAGGGCAGTAACTAAGGTTTTAAAGGTTTACTGCGTAAATACAAATACTAAATTAGAATTGTAAGGCAAGTGATCACAATCATGGCTGAAGGCCTTACACGCCAAGATGGCAATAAATTAAGAATGGTTTAAGAAGTAGCTGGAATTTACAACTTATAGGTATTGAAATATTAATAGGTAAGTGGCCACAAACACAGCAGAATATATGAGGCGCCAAGAATGGCAGTAAATAAGGTTTAAAAGGCTTACTGCGTAGATACAAGTACTAAATTAGAATTTTAAGGCAAGCGACCACAATCACAGCTGAAGGTTTTACACGCTAAGAATGGTAGAAACACAAAAAAAATCAGAGCCCTGATGTAAAACAGCAAATACAATAGCAAACATGCAACTGATCACCAAATGGGTGAAATAAGATGATGGTAAACTTGGTAACACAGCCCTTATTTTAGAACGTTCATGTCTTACAAGAACCAAGGGGCCTCAGAGGGTGCTCCAGGAATCGACCTCTGAGAAGGTCTGGCGAACGATGAGATAGGCAGTCAAGAGTTGCGTTCACTTCACTGAGACTAGTGGCAGTCTATCAGACTGAAGCTACCTGACGTCCGATAAACCGAGTGCAACGATGGAACAATACGCCAAAGCCGCAATCGGCGGTCTGCATTATGTCCCCAGAATACTGTGTTTAGAGCGCTGGGAACAAGATAGGGCAGCTAATCAGATCCGCCTTCCCCAAGCACTGCACGGACCTGGCTCCTCCTGAGTCCCCAACCGAACTGGCCCACTCACATGACCCGGAGAAACAACGATGTCTCCCCAAAGATAGGGCAACAGTTACTATATATCGATAACCGCCGCTGCTGCCAGTAGCGAACAGGCAATGCTTACGAAACCGATTGGTGCCAGTCAACACGAGAAGAAGACAAACAACCGCAACCAGGCCAACAAAACGATAGCGTCTGGCCTCCAACAGAGGGCGGAAACCTACAAGCAGCATCAACGCGAGCCGCAGCACGGCTCAATTTACATGCTTTGTGATACGTTTGTAATTAGAGTGCTCAGAAAATAAGTTTACCTATACCGGCACAGTCTACGGTGGGAGAAAAAACGTCAATGGTGGTGGGGCCTCTGTTGTCAACGACCACCACGTGGCAGGAGAGGCGCGGCTCGACACCTGAAGCCTATGCCTGTGTCTCACATAACATGTAAATTACAGTAAGCGAGTCTGCAAAGGATGGCATTAAACGGTCATGTAAGCGTCTCCAATAATTCGACAAATATACGAAGGTTTGCTGAAAAGTAATGGCCCGGGATTTTTTATGTTTCTCTCGCATCGACGTAGTTAAATTACACACCACCATGTTACAGGCTATAATTCGCAGCCCTCTAGCTGCAGAGTTGCAACTTCGTCAACGAAGCGGAGAAGTCGACCGAGTAATATGCATGACATATCACGGAGGCTTTCAGACAGTCGTTCTTCCCGCGAACCATACGCGACTGGAACAGGAAAGGGAGGTAATGACAGTGGCACGTAAAGTGCCCTCCGCCACACACCGTTGGGTGGCTTGCGGAGTATAAATGTAGATGTAGATGAACTGATATAGCGAACAGAAAAAAAATTCAGAAGAATTCTTTTTGTCACACCCTCGTAGACTTTCAGAGTCACTAATTTCTCACTGGAATATCGAAAAAGACATAGTCGCATAATTAAAGGCTCAGCCTCAGAGAAACTAGTATGATTTCGCACTGCAAAAAGAAAATATCACAAAACAAAGAACGAAGAAAGAGATGTGATGTAGCGGACAGTGTATTTAACTACGGTACTGAAAATAATGTTCGTGTGCCACGTGGAAATTGCGTATCAGTCCCCTGACAATTTGTTCGACAACGGTGCCTAAAAATAAAATTTTCGGTACCTTCTCCAGCATCTTTCCGAAGTAGTGAAGCCCTGGAAAGCCCTGGTCACTATTTTTCCAACTCCGTTCTATTTCTCTTTATTGATTGCCTGGAATAGCTGGCATCTCCCGCAAATCTGTCAAATACACTGTTCATTGCAACTTTTGCTTCTTCATTTACCCCTCCTGACAAAAATATAATGCCATAGCACATAATAACATACGCCTAATTATAAGGAACATTCTCTTCACCTGCTAAACTACGGTGCCGGTTTATGTACTAAGGATACAGCAATAAGAACTCTGAAATTGCGTCGGTCGGCAAACGATAGTCAATTGAAACACCCGCACTTCCGAATAACGGGATGGACTCGCCCAGCACTCTCAACGAGAACACCTTTCTGCCACGTTATTTTGAGCGATTGCTACCTCTGAAGTGGAACTATGTTTAAAATTTCCTTAATTTCTCCAGCATCCATTACGACCATTACATTTAGGATCTGTGGTAGAAACTGTAGTGTATCTCCTTTTTGTCGTATATATGTTTTATGTCTCCTTGTTTATGACGTATTTTGCATCCTTGAGGATCTCTTTACTACAGTTCCATACCAACAAAAAGTACATATAATGCAATCTAATCTTTTCAAAGATTAGATCTGACATATTTTGTTCCTACTAGTATTCCTTTGAGGAGCCGTAGACTTTCACTCTCCCCTCCCCCCCCCTTCCCCCATCAACCCCTTGAACCCCTTGCAGACAGGATGGTAACGTCAGCCAAGAACCTCGAACCAAGAAAACGAGTATTGTTGTCGGGCTCTCCTTCCTGTAACATGTTATGCTGATGATACTGTAATGATAGCGCATAATGAGGATAATTTACAAAAGTTACTTCACCATTTCAGGAAAACAACAAAGCAATATAACCTCGAAGTACCATCTGGAATAATAAAAGAATATGCTAATACCAAAAACAACTATAAGATATTGATTACAAGTCAGTGGTGTGCCATTTGAAGAAGCGGTGATCTTAACTTATCTGAGGACTGTAATCACTAGCTATAATAACTTAACCATAGAAGGGGAAACCCAGTTACAAAGGCAGTAAGGGTAGCCAGATTCCAGCAAAATACTGTATGGAGAAACAAATTTATGACAGACGAGCGAAACATATTAATATATAATACAATAGTGCGTCCGTTTATGAGATACGCAGCAGGACGGAAACTACAATAAAAGTTAACGGCAACGGGAAAGAGAGAACTAAGGCGGATCCAAGCAGTAACCATGTGGGAAAAGAGAACAAGGGATCAGTGTGAATTATAAAAGGTATAAGTAACTGGATGAAGACAATAAAAATAAAATGAGAAAGGATGGCCACCGCCAGAGTAGTTAAAATTTATAAACAAGGACAGCCGAAAAGTGAAACGACTGCCCGGAGGAAAACCCAAAAGGTGGGACAACAGTTGATCCAGTAAATCCCCGGAGTGAGGCCGACAAATGCTGCTGAAAAAAAAACTATTCAATGTGCATCTTTTGCCCTATTATTCGGTAAGAATCACGTCAGTACGCCACGGAGACAGCATGGAAACGATATCTGTGAATGTTATATTTACACCAGTCTGCAAACGACAGGATTATTCAGAAGTACATTGTGTTATAGACCCTCCGCTACTTCCAACATGTGTAAAAGATTTAGGAGACAATCTCAGTCACCTTCTTAGATTGTTTAATGATGCTGTCGTTCACCGTCGTATAAAGACATTCAAAGATCAGAACGAAATACCACATCACTTAGGAAAGATATCAGTATAGTGAAGAAAATAACAATTAATCCTAAACAGTAAGATGGGTGACATGCTTCACATGAGTACCGTACTAAGAAGTCTGTCAGATTGTTGTTGCGCGATAAATCGTAGAAATTTAAAGGTTGTCAATTCAGCCAAGCACACAGATATTTAAATTACGTAGAACTTTCGTTGGAGCCAACTCACTGAAAAGGTTTTGGAGAAGGTGAACCAAAGACTGCAATTTATTCGCAGAAAGATGTAACATACAAACTAAACAGACTGCGTGCACTAAGGTTGGTTGTCATCTTCTGGAGCATTACTTCGCAATATAGGCTCCTTTACAGATAGGAATGACGGAAGACATCGAAAAGTTACGGGGAAGTGCAGCTCCTTCTGTAGCATCGCGAAACAGGAGAGAGAGTGTTACGGGTATGTGGCGCGACTTGGGGCGGCAATCATTAAAATAAAGGCGTTTTTCGTTGCGACAGGGTTTTCCCATCAAATTTCAGTCAGCAACTTTCTCCTCAGAATGCCAAAATCTAATGTTGACTCCCATCTGAAAAAGTAGCAACGGCCATAATAACAAAGTAAGAGAAATCAGAACTACCACAGTAAGCTTTCGATGTTCATTTTTTCCGTGAGCTGTTCAAGAGTGGACCTGTTGGATAATAGTCTCAAAGTAGTTCTATGAACCCTCTGGTAAGCAGTTAAGTGTAAACTGCAGTGTAATCGTGTAGATTCACATGTACCTCCGTGGTTTTGGAAGCCATCCGTGTGAAAACTACGAAAAATGCTGAAAACAGAAGTATATCAATGTATACACAATCTGCAAATTTTTATTCGTAATATGTGCCGTGGTGCTGTTCCATTATGGAGTAGGCGTGACAGAACATGTAGACAAATCATTTGCACGGGAGCCTTCCTTGTGTGATGAGGGTGCTGGAAAGTTGGGCAACGCTACGGCCGATGTCTAAGTCACAGCGGTGACTATGTGGAGAAATAGCTGGAAGGTGTAGCTAAATGTTGCAAATAGAACAGTTTTGATTTTCGCTGTAGTTTCTGTTTCGTGACTGCTTGTTCCTCATTTTCCGAATAGTTCTGCTGTTAGTATGCCTGTGAAGATTGGTGACCCAAATGATAGATTTCACAGCGCCTTACTGTCACACCTTCCCAGAAATTGCACGCACGTATTGACGTTTGCTGCATCTCAAATTGTGCTCCTACTGCTCACCTGCAAGGTGAGTGAAAAACTTGGGTAGTTGCTCTGTCCTCTAATAACGTGTCAATTTTCTGTAAGTATGGTATTTTCGAGCAGTTGTTTTGTGAAGATCCGGATGAACTGAAGAACAACTCCGTAGCGCTGTCCTCTTGTGCAGTCGCCGGGATGTTTCCGGGTGGTGCGAGCTGCAATGTGTTGCGGGTTGCGGCTCCTCCAGGGTGCCGGCACATCGCGGGCGCTCGGCAGCCGCGGCGTGCCAGATACGCGGCTGGCGGTCACGCCCACCTCCAGGCGCCTCCGCCGCCGCCGCCGCCGCCCCCTTCGCTTGCACGTCGCGGCGCGGCCGCCGCCCCCACCTGCCGCCAGTTGCCCGCGCGCCGCGACGCCGGCCGCCCGCTCAGCGTCGCGAGCTGCCTGCCGTTTCTGCCTCTACCGCTGCGACGCCGACGACACGTACGCTGAGTGCTCTGTGTAGCCCCGTAGCTCCTGCCGCCTGCGCTAGTAGCGTCCCCCTAGTAGTGTAGCAGGCCGAGGCCTCTACGTCGAATGTCATGCATCCGTGTAGCGTCTTACCAAGTGTACCAATGGAAATAGTAGTGCGTTACCTCTCGATCTGTAATCGTCGCACAGTGGTTGCATTGCGGTCAGTGCTACGTAAAGTATTATATCCGCGGCACGTCAAGTATCTACAGTAGATAGTATCCCAAATTTGTTACTGTTGTCGTCTCGAATGTCTTTGAGCAATATACATCTAGATAGAGACCATGACGGTTTTACTGTACGACTGCTAAGGCTCCCTATATGTAATTATGCAAATTTGTTTTCCGCTTAGTTGGCACGAATCAGTATATTACACTAAAGATTTGATTCTTGGGCTGAATTGATTGCCTTTGTCGGAAAAATTCCGAAAGTGAGCTTATTACCCTCTTAGCTACCTCGTCACCGACGAAGTGCGTAGAACCCGTGAGTATCAGAGATAAAACTTACAAGTATTTGGGATAATACACACCTATCATGTTTTTGGCACCACGCTGTTTGTGCTTCTTTTAGTCTACACCCTTAATTTTAGGCATGGGCATTTAAATGTTCTATTTAGACTTCCTAGTCTGTAGATGTTGTACAGCTGTGCTGCATGTATTATTTGGCACGAACTAGAATACTCTAGTACGACATAAGCGGAGATTTGTTTCTTATACATTTACGAACTTTCCGGCCAAAAACTTTATTATATCTCAATATTATTTACCTCAGTATCCACCTTAGCAAACCTAATGCACTCATCTTCAAAAGTAGTATTATTCGCCTATAGACCTTTAATTCAGTTGGAGTGCCGTATTCATGACATACAGAATATACGGAGAAAATTTTTAAAAATAAGTATGTCTTGAAAGAACGTTTTTTGTTCTTTCTCCCCCTCGCGCGTCAACAGATTGCATCGTATAAGAAATACGTTATATGCTTCCATTGTCAGTATGTAATCATCCAAATACCAGTGCGAATGCATCGGCTTGTAACGACTTCCCACATTACATTCGTATAACGTAAGAGCGTATATTCACAGATGTAAAAGTTGTTTATGTGTTGTATTGACGAATGGAAGCGTATAACGTATTTTTTGTGAGTTTCTTAACAATTCTCATCCTTAGGGGGATAAAATTAGGTGATTATCAATTAAATGAAACGCTTGTTTCTAGTAGAAAATACCATGGTACAGGAAAATTAGTTCTTTCAGGAATTTAATGAAGTTATTTTGCTTGGAACGAGACTGTTCTTAAATAATTACTGCGGAATTTCTTTTACGATTTTGATTTATGAGTGTAAAAGGCTTTCAGGAATAACTTGAAACTCGTCCCTGTAAATATGGCACTAAATAAAGTGTACCGTTAAGGTACTATACGGCAACCAGTAAAACAGAGATCCAAATAGGATCACTTAATGGTATGTCTGTCTGTCTAACTGCTCAAAACCCTTCTTTCAGAGGAACGGGAGAACTTATGAAGTTGAAAGTTATGTCACATACTGAGATCTATGATTCCTTGTCGAGTGAAGAAGTGAAGCTTCTAAGTTAGTGTTATCAAAAGATACGACTATTTATGTCCCATATCATAATATTTGTAAAGTCGGTCATCAAGAACTATAATCATCAAATTTGCCAAGAAACACGGTTTCACACTACAACCAAAGGCATAAAAAATCCGGAACTTGTTAGTTAGTAATAATATCACACCAAAAAGATTTTTTCTTGTGTTATGAGACTGTCTATCTGTCTGTTCCTCTGTTAAGACCATTGTTCTAAGGAACGGGTAGATGCATCAAGTTGAAGCTCATGTAACATACTGACGTGTATTGCTAGTTTAAGAACGTTAAACTTCTAAGTCGATGCAATAAAAAGATACCGTTATTTACGTCCAATAGTTTGTCACTCGCAAACTCACTCATCAAAAGCTAAAGGATACGCTCTCCTGATGTAGACTCATGAAATATGCAAGAAGAACAGTTTTACAGCACGAGTGAAGGGAAACATAAGACAACTGTTAATTTATATCGCACGAAACAAATATTTCTTTTGTCTTTTGTTATTCGATTTGAAACTGGTAATTAAAATATTTTCGAAAGTATTGGAATCCCTGAGACCGATATCTTAACATTGGCAACGCAACGATTCACGAGATCCTGAATTCGCAGATTGGGAGAACTGTCTATATACATGACTATGTTTGTGTGGAACGCTGAATTTCTTTTTTTCTTGCTGTGGATTCCGAGAGATTTTGCAATTTTCTAAAATATTGTCAGGTGTAAGACTACGCTTGACGCTAGTCCGCTTATAGTCCTTAGCGTTAAGATTTCAAATGTCTTTTTTATGGTTGAGGCTACGTGGAAGTTACAACAAACAATAATAAGGAAGTGCACGGCTGTGAGTTAGGATCCAGGTAACCCTACCAGACAATCCTTTTTTTATTCCTGTTGTTGTTATTTGCCCGTGCGGATTAAAACAATGTAGTGTTTTGTAAGATGATTGATGTAAGTACAGCCACGAAAATTTGGTGCAATGGAACGTCCGAAATTATTTGAGTATCTGGCCAAACGCTGAGAGCCGGGAGTCTTTTCCCTTTGTCTCTGAGAGCGCTGAGCATCTATTTCCCACAATGCAGCGCTTAAACCTCCAGCGCATATCTCTGTCACTTGCTTCTGTAACTGTTTAAGCTTAAAACACCCACGATTTGACAGCGTTTGTTCAAAAATAGTCGAGACGCGCATTCTCAAGTGTCATTCATCAAAATAATTAAACTGCAGCATGAAGTCCACGTTTCACCACGTAGCCATTGGTACGATATTACTAAAAATCGTCTCGAAAACTTTAATTCATCTTTCACGACAAGCAATTTTGAATGTTAAGACATTTAGATTTCTCTTTCCATTCATAGAAATTTGAATCTCAGGCAATGTAAAACAAAATGTGACGGTGTCAAATGAGAATAATAGTTTGTTTTTGTAGCCAAAAAATTGAAGCCAATGAGTCCGGTACGAAGGCGAGCGCTGTCGTGCAGCGGTAACCAAATGCTGGAGCGGTGCAGTTCGGGCCCAACAAGCTGGATGCGCTTCAGCAATCGATCCATGACTTGTGTGGAGAAGAGTCCATTGACAGTCTGCCCTAGGGGTAGCAGGTCGCGCTGGGTTTGTGTCCTGTGCGTCCAATGCTTGATCATGGCTGTGGAATTTAGCGTGCGTCTCTTACGCTAGGAAACAGTTCGATCCTGCCGACTACAAGAAATTAAAAAAGGACGGCGCTTACTCGCCATCAGCGATTCCCTCCAAATTTATGGTGTATGCAGGAATTGACAGGTAACGAAAGTGAGGGAGGTGGGAGCTGCAGATAGAAAAGCATTTATATATAAAAAAAACTACAATTTCTGGCGCATGTCGCGGGATGCTAATTATGTTAGCATAGTTTACAAGCCGCGCCTGATGCAATGGAAAGAGTGCAGAACGGTAATCCGAACTTCGTGGACACGAGGTCTTATGTGGAACTACACTTTTTTCAGTTTGGACGTTACTCACATTGCACATACACGGTATAATGCTCAATATACTGCATTTATTAAAATTTTCATAAAAGACATGTAAGGAAAGACTAAGAAACATTTTGGACCGAGGATTCAAAAAATGGCGGACGAGTAAGCGGCAAAGTATTGGAACGTCGTCATTACTTTATCAAAATCTGGGATGAAGCAATATATATTAAGGAAATGTGACTCTGCTTTTAGGAACCAAACGCGACCAAGAAAAAAGCTTCGACAGCAAAATGTTTATAAAATCCACAAGTATACGAGGAGATTTTTCAAGATGAGGAAGGACTGTCGTCGTGCAGTATTAATGTGATTTCCCCCAAATGCACTCCGTTAGTGCATCACTGCGAACTGTATTTTTATTGTCATGTAAAGAATCTGATCAACAGTTTTCAAAATTGCTGTTATCTAACAGAAAAAAAATCACATGCCGAGAAGAGTGCATGAAAGTACATTCCACTTTACATCACCAGCTGTTGACACCGATATTTGGCGATATGATGCGTTACAAGTGGTTTGCTGCCAGACTCTGCGGTAGAGAGAACCTATTATGAGAGCAAACCAAGTTTTTTCTATAGAAACTTTAAAGGGACCATGCAATTTTAAGAATGCAAGATGGCGAGAAAATTACTGTTTCAACTCTTTTTATGATAAATATCACTCCATCACGTGTAAAACAACAGTAAACAATCTTCGTGTACGCCTTAAAACACCCTCCCTGAAGTTTACTTGCCATCCCATACTTCCCGCTGCGTTTCCTTTCCACGCCTTTTATGAAAAAATTAATGAACACATTATATTGAACTTCATTTAGATTCACTGGCAGTGAAAGTAACGTAAAAATTGACAATAAAAAAAATATTTACGCTAAGGGACTCGACAAACGATCGTCGGATTGCCATTCTTTCGGCTGCGCCAACGGCTGTCTGAAAACCGCGGTAACATAAATGACTCATGCCTCGCACTCCCTACCCTAAAAATCATATTTTCTCTAAACGAGTGGCTACCTAGAGCCCCCACTTCTGTCTGTTTCTTATACCACAAATTTGGATGAAATAGGTGATGAGTATGTGCGGTTTTCTTGTTAAACGGGTAGCACATGTGCGCAACCTGTCGTCTATGTCAATGTTCTGCAAAATTTCTGGTTTTGATTAGGGAGAGTCTGCTCCTCCTCGAGAACAGGAAAAATCAGAACAAAGGATTTACATAGCGCTTGTTTGTACCGATGCTCTGAGATGTTAATGTAGACCCTTCCAAAGCTCACGCTTAACTATTGGGAATTACCATAGCGCCAGCACGCTGGTGCTTCTGTATTCCTCTTGCCTTGCTTCCCGCCTACAAAATACCACGGCCGTCTTGAATTTCAACGTCTTTGGTGAGTCTTTCACCCTATGAAAGATAAACACTTTGGCAGATCTCTGTCTGCTCGTATCATCGAATCGCTATGAAGAGCCAACGCACCAACTTTTACAAGGTACAGACAAAATGGAATATCGTATACCCTAAAGATAGTTGGACTAGGGGAGAGCTGCCTAAACTGTACCATTTTTGAGATCTCTCTTATTGTTGCTCAAGCAGTAAGTTATAAAATTATTTAAACAATTCCATCCTTAGTTGAAGGATGTTTTTCAAACTATATGGTTTAAAGAACGGATGCTTTTAGCATAATTAACATATTAAACTTAACTTTCTAAATATCTGCAAGCGGTAGAAATTAAGAATTTGGCTTTCTAATTGATACCAATGGATGCATTAATTGTACCACTATTATAAACTAGTTTCACAAGCCGTGAAATTGTCGCGAATAAAACAGTGACCCGTATATCCAATAAGTTTCCTTTAATATACGTCTAATGTCAGAAACGTTTTGTTAACCGATTACCGGTCTCGGTCTATAATAACCATCATCAGGTATGCAGCAAAAAATGGGAAGAGACATAAATACACTCGCAGATTGTCTACAGCTTAAAAACAATAAATAGACCACAACGAAAAGTACTACTGACACACATATGCATTTGTGCGCTTTAAGTATGAAAATGCAAATCTATTTTATAAAAACAGAGTCCTAATGTACTCCATCCACAGTGACATCGTCAAATTTTAAATGCAAAATCAGTACCAGCATCGTCAAATATATATAAATAACATCATATTCACGAGTCATGTTGTCAGTAGCAGTACTGATCAAAACAAGCTGCCGTACAGTAGACACAAGATGTTTGTGTTGTAAGTTCACCAGATGTCGCTAATGTCGGCATACATTAGTTCTTTTCATTATGGTCTAACTATTGTTTTTAAGCTGTAGACAATCTGCGAGTGTATTTATGTCTTTTCCTATTTTGTGCTGCAGATCTGATGATGGTCATTGTAGACCGAAACCGGTAAACTGTTAACAAAAAGTTTCTGACCATAGACATAAATTAAAGGAAACTTAATTATAAGCTATGCTACTGAGCTTGAAGATGTGTAATAGTCTAAGTTCAGCAGAAGTTTTCTATTTTAATGTTTACCTATCTAGACCCTGTTAAAAAAAAGAAAGAAAAGAAAGTGACAAATTGAGCAAGTCAATAATGCACTG
Source organism: Schistocerca piceifrons (assembly GCF_021461385.2). Lineage (NCBI taxonomy): Eukaryota > Metazoa > Arthropoda > Insecta > Orthoptera > Acrididae > Schistocerca > Schistocerca piceifrons. The sequence goes on along the minus strand of NC_060145.1, from coordinate 320,483,624 downwards.
GTTGTGGGGTTGTGGGTGGAATAATTGTTAATGTTCCTATTATTTATTTAATGCTGTTGTTTGCCGTTCTCAACACTGGCTGTCTAACTACAATATTGGCAACCAGAAAGTGATTAGCAAAACGTGAAGCCTGTAATTAGAATTCCTAGTGCCCACTTCATCTGAGAAATACATTTATAGCTACAGCTTATAGCTCTGGGGAATTAGGAGATTGTCTGGGATTCACAATCAAAAACCATTCTCTCTAAAATGTTCACTATATTCTGAAAATCACAGACCAAAAAGAATCCTCACAATACAACTACCAGAGCAGTTCAGAGACCAATGCGCTGATGCAACTATAACTGTTCAAATTAAATGTTTAAGTGAATGCTCGCCATAATTTGATGATAATGTTCATCAAACGCCACGCTAATAATGGTAGAATGTCTGTCCTGTGGCGGCACGTGAAAATACGTCACACGCAAACTAAAGATAGATCATTAACGTCATCCCAAAATTAACACGATACCGATACCGACGCGACGCGACTCCCGGCACAGGTGGTGCGCTAATCAGCGAATGGAGAGAACTGGGGCCTTCCTTTTTCACGCAGCTTACTTACATATAAAGCCGCGGAGCGGACGGCTAAGGGAACGCCTGATCAAATCTGCTCTCCCGACTAGCCGCTGGGCTAGTAATGCACCACTTTAAGTTATCGAATAAATCATTGCTTCCTTTGCTGATGGCTGATGAAGCTCTCAATTTAAATGTGCAATCAGCACACAGGTAAGTAATCATAATAAAAGTCTGACGTGGCTAAATCAAATACTTTGGGCGAAATAATTAATTTAATTACACTACATGCAGTAGACGAGGTCTGAACTTGCCCTTTGGAGATACGCTATCGCTATGGTTTTTTAGTTATTCAGTTGAAACTTCTCACATCTTTATGATTATAGCGGATCTTCCTTCCACTTCAATTTAAACATCCTAGCTTTATTTATTCGCCTACTTAATCTATCTTGCTTCCTTAATTTTTAAGATAAAACCAGAAAATCATGAATTTCAACTAAAATTTTAATTTGTGAGATCCAGAAAACTGTTTCTACTAAATTATTATGCAAAAGGAATCTAAATATAAATTTTTAAGTTTCTAGCTCTTTTCTGTTGCGCCAATGATTTTTACAGAAAAACGTCCAAATTTCGAAAATGGTTAAAGTTATTGAACTGATATTCAACACATATTGATTTAGCATTGCTTCTGACATGCTACAAACGTTTCTGGTTATTTACTTGATTTTTAAAGTATTGCGCAACATTTATGACGTCAGAGCTAGTTACAGCGGACTGGCTGGCACACAATGGAAAGACTGATGTGAATTTTATAAGGTGTGAGTAGGCTGCTTCCCTACATGGTCCACCTACGGGCGGGTCTACTGACTGGTTTGATGTGGCCCGCCACGAATTCCTTTCCTGTGCTAACCTCTTCATCTCACAGTAGCACTTGCAACCTACGTCCTCAATTATTTGCTTGACGTATTCCAATCTCTGTCTTCCTCTACAGTTTTTGCCCTCTACAGCTCCCTCTAGTACCATGGAAGTCATTCCCTCATTTCTTAGCAGATATCCCATCATCCTGTCCCTTCTCCTTATCAGTGTTTTCCACATATTCCTTTCCTCTCCGATTCTGTGTAGAACCTCCTCATTCCTTACCTTATCAGTCCACCTAATTTTCAACATTCGTCTATAGCACCACATCTCAAATGCTTCGATTCTCTTCTGTTCCGGTTTTCCCACATTCCATGTTTCACTACCATACAATGCTGTACTCCAGACGTACATCCACAGAAATTTCTTCCCCAAATTAAGGCCGGTATTTGATATTAGTAGACTTCTCTTGGCCAGAAATGACTTTTTTGCCATAGCGAGTCTGCTTTTGATGTCCTCCTTGCTCCGTCTGTCATTGGTTATTTTACTGCCTAGGTAGTAGAATTCCTTAACTTCATTGACTTCGTGACCATCAATCCTGACGTTAAGTTTCTCGCTGTTCTCATTTCTACTACTTCTCATTACCTTCGTCTGTCTCCGATTTACTCTCAAACCATACTGTGTACTCATTAGACTGTTCATTCCGTTCAGCAGATCATTTGATTCTTCTTCACTTTCACTCAGGATAGCAATGTCATCAGCGAATCGTATCATTGATGTCATTCCACCTTGTATTTTAATTCCACTCCTGAACCTTTCTTTTATTTCCATCATTGCTTCTTCGATGTACAGATTGATGAGTAGGGCCGAAAGGATACAGCCTTGTCTTACACCCTTCTTAATACGAGCACTTCGTTCTTGATCGTCCACTCTTATTATTCCCTCTTGGTTGTTGTACTTATTGTATATGACCCGTCTCTCCCTATAGCTTACCCCTACTTTTTTCAGAATCTCGAACAGCTTGCACCATTTTATATTGTCGAACGCTTTTTCCGGGTCGACAAATCCTATGAAGGTGTCTTGATTTTTCTTTAGCCTTGCTTCCATTATTAGCCGTAATGTCAGAATTGCCTCTCTCGTCCCTTTACTTTTCCTAAAGCCAAACTGATCATCACCTAGCGCATTCTCAATTTTCTTTTCCATTCTTCTGTATATTATTCTTGTAAGTAGCTTCGATGCATGAGGTGCTAAGTTGATTGTGCGATAATTCTGGCACTTGTCAGCTCTTGCCGTCTTCGGAATTGTGTGGATGATGCTTTTCCGAAAGTCAATGGTATGTCGCCAGACTCATAGATTCTACACACCAACGTGAATAGTTGTTTTGTTGCCACTTTTCCCAATGATTTTAGAAATTCTGATGGAATGTTATCTATCCCTTGTGCCTTATTTGACCGTAAGTCCTCCAAAGCTCTTTTAAATTCCGATTCTAATACTGGATCCCCTATCTCTTCTAAATCGACTCCTGTTTCTTCTTCTATCACATCCGCCAAATCTTCACCCTCATAGAGGCTTTCAATGTATTCTTTCCACCTATCTGCTCTCTCCTCTGCATTTAACAGTGGAATACCCGTTGCACTCTTAATGTTACCACCGTTGCTTTTAATGTCACCAAAGGTTGTTTTGACTTTCCAGTATGCTGAGTCTGTCCTTCCGACAATCATATCTTTTTCGATGTCTTCACATTTTTCCTGCAGCCATTTCGTCTTAGCTTCCCTGCACTTCCTATTTATTTCATTCCTCAGCGACTTGTATTTCTGTATTCCTGATTTTCCCGGAACATGTTTGTACTTCCTTCTTTCATCAATCAACTGAAGTATTTCTTCTGTTACCCATGGTTTCTTTGCAGCTACCTTCTTTGTACCTATGTTTTCCTTCCCAACTCCAACTTCTGTGATGGCCCTTTTTAAAGATGTCCATTCCTCTTCAACTGTACTGCCTACTGCGCTATTCCTTATTTCTGTATCTATAGCGTTAGGGAACTTCCAACGTATCTCGTCATTCCTTAGTACTTCCGTATCCCACTTCTTTGCGTATTGATTCCTCCTGACTAATGTCTTGAGCTTCAGCCTACTCTTCATCACTACTACATTGTGATCTAAGTCTATATCTGCTCCTGGGTACGCCTTACAATCCAGTATCTGATTTCGGAATCTCTGTCTGACCATGATGTAATCTAATTGAAATCTTCCCTATCTCCCGGCCTTTTCCAAGTATACCTCCTCCTCTTGTGATTCTTGAACGGGGTATTCGCTGTTACTAGCTGACACTTGTTACAGAACTCAATTAGTCTTTCTCCTCTTTCATTCCTTGTCCCAAGCCCATATTCTCCGGTACCTTTTCTTCTACTCCTTCCCCTACAACTGCATTCCAGTCGCCCATGACTATTAGATTTTCGTCCCCCTTTACATACTGCATTACCCTCATACACTCTATCTGTTCATCTTCAGCTTGCGACGTCGGCATGTATACCTAAACTACCGTTGTCGGTGTTGGTCTGCTGTCGATTCTGTTTAGAACAACCCGGTCACTGAACTGTTCACAGTAACACACCCTCTGCCCTACCTTCCTATTCATAACGAATCCTACACCTGTTATACCATTTTCTGCTGCTGTTGATATTACCCGATACTCATCTGACTAGAAATCCTTGTCTTCCTTCCACTTCACTTCACTGACCCCAACTATGTTGCATTTCCCTTTTTTTTCTAGTTTCCCTACCACGTTCAAGCTTCTGACTTTCCACGCCCCGACTCATAGAACGTTATCATTTCGTTGATTATTCAATCTTTTTCTCATGGTAACCTCCCCATTGGCAGTCCCCTCCCGGAGATCCGAATGGGGGACTATTCCGGAATCTTTTGCCAATGGAGAGATCATCATGACACTTCAATTATAGGCCACATGTCCTGTGGATACACGTTACGTGTCTTTAATGGAGTGGTTTCCACTGCCTTCTGCATCCTCATGTCGTTGATCATTGCTGATTCTTCCGCCTTTAGGGGCAATTTCCCACCCCTTGGACAAGAGAGTGCCCTGAACCTCTATCTGCTCCTCCGCCCTCTTTGACAAAGCCGTTGGCAGAATGAGGCTGACTTCTTATGCCGGAAGTCTTTGCCGCTAATGCTGATTATTTATCAAAATTTAGGCAGTGGCGGGGATTGAACCCGGGACCGATGACGTTTTGATTATGAATCAAAGACGCTACTCCTAGACCACAGGTCTTTTACAAGCGGTTATTCAGGCTGGCATTGATTGACAGAGTTTTTGGATGTCCTCCTGAGGGATATCGTGCCAAATTTTTGTGCAACTGACCCGTAAGCTCGTCAGAATCCCTAGATGGTTAGAGGGCCCTACCCTTAATGCTCCAAACGTTCTCAGAGATCCGGCGACCTTAGCAAGAACGAAGGCAAGCAATAGAAATCCTCGCCCTGTACGGGCTGTTACTATGTTATTGTAAGCGCAGCGGAGCTTGCCGTGAAGGGCAACAAAAGGTGGCAAGAATATCATTGACATACCACTGCGTTGCAAAGGTGTCCTGATATGAAAAGAAATGGCACCCCAGACCATCACTCCTCGTTGTTGGGGGTATGGTGGGCGAAAGTCATGTTGGTATTCCACTGCTCTCCGGGGCATCTACAGACGTGTCATAGGAGCTCAGTTCGAAGCGGGACTCAGCACAAAACACAATGCTTCTCCAGTGAATAAGATTCGATGCCAAAGACGTGTCTTGAGACGCCCAGGACAGCTTGACATATTCAGGTATGCTCCTCAGCCAAATGATATGATGCGAGGTCTATTAAAAAAGTAGGGAACGTTTTGGCAAAAAAGAAAACTAAGTACAAGAAATACATTTTATTATACACATCTGAAAGAGCAACTGACATACTACTTCTCCTCATAGTCACCAATCACATTGAGGCACTTATAATAGCGGTGGACAAGCTTTGAAAGACCTTCGTCGTAAAATTCTGCCACCTGAGACTTCAGCCAGTGAGTCACGCCCGCCTAGAGTTCCACGTCATCATCAAAGCGCTGCGTTGCAAGTCAGATCTTCATCTCGGGAAACAGGTGGAATTCTCTTGGTTTAAGACCATGGCTGTAGAGCGGATGAGACAAAATTCCCCATTTGTATGAATTAAGGAGTTCTTTAGTGCGGTTTGCCGTGTGAGGTTGGGCATTGTGCAGAAACAAAATTTTTGCTAGCCTAGATTTTGAGTGACAATTTCAAACAACAAAAGCCGTGAAACTTGTGGAAAAGAAAGCGAAAGCTCCGTTATTGTGAAGCCACTGTTTCACGAATCGTTTCATCAACTTTAGCGACAAGATTGTCAGTCACAATGCTCGGGCGTCCGCTCTTCTCTTCATCATGAACGTTGGTTCCGCCATTTCTAAACCGAATGCACCACTTCCGGACGGAACATTCACTCATTACGTTGTTTTCGTACACTTCGCAGAGTTCACGATAAATTTCTATACGTTTCAGTTTTATGCCAACAAAAAGTGTATCACAGGCCGCACATCACAACTGGCGTGAATTTTGACTGCAGCGCACATTTCAAATTCGATTATCGAAAAAACCAGACGCACAGAGACGTTCACGGATGGATGCAGACTGAGCTGCCGAGTACGCACATGCTAAAATATACGCAATCGCGCGCGCCTAGTGACGTTAGACGGGAACGTTCCCTACTTTCTGAATAGCCCTCGTATATTGCTTACCATGGCTCGCAAAATTTCTGGATTTTGCTCAACAATAATGGACCAGTCTATATTTTGCAAGAAGCATGTGTGCCAACACCTTGCAGCTAAGGGACCTCACTGCGCTGGGGTAGTAGGGTTAACGCGTTAATGCGAATTTGTAAAAATGTTTTGATTTAAATGTCTTTGAAGCTGTCAGATAAACTGAAAAGCTAGTTCCCTTCTTTTACATCCCTATTTCTGCCCAAGACATATTCCGACATATGATAGGAGCATTTTTCATTCTGATTCCCAAGTTTTACTCTGCCAGCTTGGCAACCGACTCGAGACTGATCCGGTAGAGATTTTTTATTGCCTCTCGAACCATATCACTTAATCGTGGCAACGGATTAAGCTTTCACAAAACAACACGACAACCATTCGTTATATGTATTCGTCTCCGTTCTCACAAAATATGAACGGATTCACTCACTTGTACGTAAAATCCGAATAATGCTAGATTTTTGAAAATTAGTTTTCGGTTTTATCGTAAGAAGCATGTTTTTATTTATTTGGACTTCAAACCACGTCCGCAGTTTCCGGTCACGTAAAAATGGTTTTTACGTCCTACATTTAGCTTGAATTTAAGCCATCGTATCTCGGCAACGAATAAGGTTAACTGGATGAAAAAAATTAGTTTTTACTTGCTCCATTTATCTTCCTTAGTGCAAAGCTCGAACCGACTCGTACAAATTAAAACTGTAGAAGTGACTTACTTCAATAACCTCCAAGAGAAACGGATTTTTGCACGTATTTGCACGTAAAATCCGGACGGTCCACATATAAATGGTACCATTAGCTGAGGATTTCATCCCAATTGACGTTTTCTGCGAAAGGAATTAATCAACTCTCACAATTTTCCTGGGCACCTTGCTTAATATACGGTAATATAGCCGCGTTCGAGCAAAAAAAAAAAAAAATATTTTCAGCACATTTGCCTAACTCAAATAGGAACAGAGCACCAAGACACACCCCCCCCCCCCCCCCGTTTAATCACAATTCTCAGATATGTTACAGCTCGTTCAGTGGAGATGTAAAAAAACTAAAAAGAGCCTACGACCGGGATGCAGTTTCTCTCCTCCACTGTTCAACCTATATAGATTAAATGATGGACTTAGAAGAGTTTCGGGAGTGGGATTAAGACACAAGGTGGGAGTGTATCAATATTCACTCACGACATTTCAGTCTCCCGTGAAACAGAAGAAAAACTATAGGATTTACTGAATGAAATGAACAGTCTGCTGAACTCGGAATAAAGATTATGAGCGAACCAAAGGAACACGAAATTAATGAGAACCAGAAATGACATTAGTAATGAATTAGCATAAAATTGGGGACAACGAAGTAAATGAAGTGAAGTAATTCTTATACCATAGAAGCGTAAAACCTCATGATGATTGAGCATATGATGATATAAGATGTACACTAGTGCAAGTAAAGATATCGTTCTCTTCCAAACAAGTCAACTAGAAACAAATCTGAAGAAGAAATTTCAAAAAATGTTCAAATATGTGTGAAATCTTATGGGACTTAAGGTCATCAGTCCCCAAGCTTACACACTACTTAACCTAAATTATCCAAAGGACAAACACACACACACACACACACACACACACACACACACACACACACGCGCCCGAGGGAGGACTCGAACCTCCGCCGGAACCAGCCGCACAGTCCATGACTGCAGCGCCATAGACCGCTCGGCTAATCCCGCGCGGCAAGAAATTTCAGATTGCAGCACTGTATGGCAGTGAAATATGGAGTACGGGAATACAGGAAAAGTACAGATGTACTGTTACATCTGATGCTGCAACTGAGTGGTCTAAATAAGCACTGTAGAAGTTCTTGGACGAACAGTCTATTGCAAGAATAAACTAGACGAAGGAACAGAATTAATGGACATATATTAAGACATTAGGAAATAACTTCTACAGAGGGGTCCGTAGAAGGTAAAAACTGTAGGGGAAGACAGAGATTGGAATATATTCAACAAATAATTGAGGTCCATCGGGTGTAGGGGCTACACTGAGATGAAGGGGTTGGAATTGGATGAGAGTCGTAGTGGGCTGCAAAACTCAGTCAGAAGACTGATGGATAAAATGCTAAAGGTACTACTTAAATGGAAGCTGCCTTTAAATGAGAGTATATGCAGTGCTCGTAATGCCCATAAAAAGTAAGAGATCAATAGCTTCCGACTGAAAGAATAACTGTAATCGTGTGGAGGACATGACATGGTCTGGGGACCAAATATAATATTGAAAAAGCGATATGAAACAGGAACAGCATAAATCTGTAGTAGATAAGGTGAATGGAACACTTCTATTTGATAGAAGTATTTTGGGACGATGTAGCACCTCTGTAAAGGAAATCGCGGACAGTTCACAAGTGCGGTCCATTTTGGAGCAATACTCTACCGAATGGAATCGGTATACAGCTCGCACGACGAAGGACAATAAACAAATACGGAGAGCTACTGCTGGGATCCTGTCAATGTAGTGCATATGAAACTGTGAACACATGCTCGGAGGACTTAAACGGGAAGGGGCGAAATTTTTTGTGTTAAACCAGGTTGGAAAAATTTAAAGAATCAGTATTTAAGGATCACTGTGCAACAATCCTGCTGCTACGGCCGCGTTTATCGTATACGGGTTATAAGAACATGATTACATTCATTACAACGCCTGAAGAAGAATATAGGACATAATTATTCCATAGCTCCACCTACGGAATGGAATTGTACGGAATGTAGGTGGTAACGGTGCAAAGTACCATCCACTGATTTTTGTACTGTACGTCGCGGAGTATGGAGTAGGCACGTAAATATAGGAAATTATGTATGAAATGTCATTCTTGTCTAAACACTGGTCCACAGCCTCGATTCATATTTGGGAAAGAAAAATTCCCTTTATTTTCTGTAAAATTTTGCTTTTATTTGCTGCTGTTATTCACAGTCGAAACTGACCAATAGCAGCAAATAAATGGAAAATTTTGTGCGTCATAACAGACAGTGTTTTCTTTCGGAAACTATAAAATGATATCTGGTGCTTGTTGTCAGAACATCATATACACAGACTGTGCCTGCCTATCTCTGCAGAGTTGCGTTTGAAACTCGATGGTGTCTCTGTTCAACTTGAAACAGCCTCTGGGCATGTTTGGCCGCTGTACACAACGGAAGCACCGTCACGGTGAGAGCAACAACTTAGGTATACAACTGGTTACGGTTGTCACTTGTGGAAAATCTGTAGGAAACTTAAGGAATCTTGAAATACAAGTTAAATTTGAGCAAAACAGACTTTTATTTTTTTATGCTCCACAAATTCATATAAATTTGACAGAGAATAAAATTCCCTAAGATCTCAATAGAAAATTCACTAATGGCGCTGATATGTGGGAGAAGGGGGGGGGGGGGATGCGATAGTGGTACAAAATTGTATGAAAGACAGCTCGCTAATTCTGAGTTTACGAGACAAAAGAGAAAGTTATGACGGAACATACGTTGCGTGGCAGTACAAGTAACTTACAAGCTGCTCAGAATATCGATCACACTACCACAATTTTGGCACTTACATTACACTAAGAATCAGGTAGGGTGCGCCACTGAGCACAAGACAGTGACAGAACACGAATCACCCAGAAGCTTCCATCTCTATCCTCTACAACCTGGGAAGTGATGCCAATGTGACAATCCAGAATATCGCTTATTTACGAAAAAAATAGTGATACGTAGGAAAAACTCTTGTGTACAAAACAGAAGATAAGCTATCGGTATTGGCCTACAGAAGTGACCCACCGACTGATCAACCATTTCACACCAAATACGATGGAGGAACCACTGATTCGACTGGACAAACCAAAATTTTGGATTTAAAACAATTGACTTTCTCATGCCACGTTTGCAGTGGCACTGCGTCCAGTACTCGATGTTCATACAGAAAATCTTTGGGGTCGGCTGTGATGATACGGCATATAGCAGGGATAGGTGCCGGCTAACGCCAACAAAAGCACGGAAGAGGCGACTGCTTCACTTCTGCAAAACTGATCGGCACCCTGGAAATGCTTTTCCTCGTGATGAGACTGACTGACTACCTTCTCCGACAGACAGAAACTGGAGACCACACAAGGAGTGCACGTTCAAAGCAAGAAAAATGTAAGTTTTTCCTCTCAAGCAAGCATGACCAGTGCTTCCAATAAAATACCTCGAAATAGTGGCAGTAAAATGAAACAATATTACAAAGCGGTACACGAAAGTCATATCAAAAAGGTTTGAAACCAACATGAGAGTCACCTGCCAGAGGGCAAAAAACTGAAATCATATCGATTGGTGACTCCATAGCTTTTATGTTAAAGGGGTCCCACTGCTGCTATAAGACAGTAATAAATGTATTTCCTTCATATGAGTGTTCAAAACCGTTTACTTGACAGTTCTTGTTTTTGTTATATGAACTGTAAATGTATGTATGATACTTGTGCAAAAGTGTATAACCAGAGTGTGATATATCTCTTGAGACAAAACTTTTATACTTTAAACCGAATACTGTTTCCTTATACCCAAGTTCTGTTAGTATCATATGAGGAAATTTTTCCTATAAATAATAGGTGTCGTAGTGGAGGTCTCTACTAGGCTAGCGTATTTCGTACACTTGTGTCTCTAGCCAACATATCGCTAATTCTTTGCAATTTGTAACAGTACTTCTTACTGAAGAGTGTGCTAAACGATCTCCGCATCCACAATGTGCTTTTACGTCAGCCTGCTTTCCATAATTACGATGATTTTTTTTTGTAATTAAGCCTCAGAAACAGCTATAATGTGTTAACTTGTCCTAAAGGGACGAATTAGATGGGTGTATCACCATGTCGTTAAATACGATAAAAAGTTGTTAGTCTGCACCCTAAATTTTTTTTTATGAAGAATGTTGTGTTTCATGACATTTTGGCCTGTTAAATCGTGGAATATATTGTACAATCACCACTATTTATGTATTTGACTTCTTGGTTTCAGCTTAAGAACTTTGCACCTCTGACTTCCCACGCCAGATGGCGGTTACTGTGCTATAACAAATTCTGTTATATTTGATGTCATGTTATTTGTATATTTTTCTTTTTTACTAGTCCTGTAGTCTGACACTTTATAATTTACCTGTTGATTTTTATTCTTGCATGTTTTTTTAAGGTGTTTTGAAAATAAAACACCAGTTTATGTTAGTAAGATGTGCATTTACCCCTTCCTTTTTGCTATGCGTTTTTAATGTACAATTTTATATTTGTAACATTCAATTAATGATTTGCAAGTGCACATTTGGTATTTTGCGGTAATATCTTGCCAAATAAGGTAATGTTCAGTCTTCACGTGACACATGGCACATAGAGGGCCTTCCAAGTCCCTGTCACACCGAGGTCTGCTGTATAGGTGAATGTAAACAGGGGCTTCAGTAATTGTGATCGTTTCATAGCTTCTGTTACTGCTAGTAACTAGATACCAGTGTCTACGTACATTAATTTGTACGCTAAAGGTATGTTCTTACAAACAGTTGGTTTATACTCAGGTGTATTTGTGGTCTTTTGTTTCTTTTTCACTGATCGCTGTGTGAAATGTTTAACTTCCAGCACTGAATATGATCATTATTTGATTGAAAATCGATTTTACTGTTAATAAATCATCAAAATTACCTTCCTTCTAATTGAAATCCTGTCGTTACGCACTACGCAAGGTGGAGCCGAATTTTTTTTTTTTTTTTTTTCAAAGCTGTAGCTGATATTAAGCCCTGATTTCAACACGAATTGTTGTACACTGCCGAAAAAGTAGTAGACCATTTTAGAAGTTTCAGTTTATTGTTGAAACAGTACATATGGAGTACATGAAACGTTTACGTTTACAGATCAAAAGTACAAGTGGGTATGAGGTACCAGGTATCAAGCCATGCAGAAACACCGATATCAGTACGTGGTGCAGTCATAGCGGGCGCAATGTAGGCGCTGACTTCAACATCCAGTCGATTTTACAGATCGCAGGTACTGTCCTGGGATATGTTGTGCCACGCCTGCTCGACCTGTTCACGTAGTTCCGTACGAGTTGTTGGTTGATGAGTCACACGAGTCACTTCTAGTCCCATCATATCCCACACTTGCTCGACTGGAGACGTGCTGTTCAAGGAAATTGTTGCAGGTCTTTCAGAACAAGTTGAGTTTCACGTGCAGTGTGTGGGCGACCGTTATCCTGTTTGAATAATACACCACGCTCGTGTTACACCAATAGCAAAAGAATGGGACGAACAACATTCTGCACGTACAGAGCAGTGGTTAGTGTTCTTGCAAGTTTGTGAAGCGCTCCACTTCTGTATTACAACCCGGTACGATTCGGTTCTAACTCTGCATGAGGGTAGCAGAATGGATAAAATCGAAACAAACTTTTTTGTCCAATAATCTTAATCTTTTGTCGAAATACGGTAATTTAAGTCGAGCTAAATGCAGCAAGTAAAATTCGTTATCACGTGAAGTGAATGCACAGAAACGTTTTAAAGTGAACCAAATAAGGTGTAGAAAAATTGTCGGTAACAGTCACAATAAAAAATTATTTATTCGTCACACGACTGGTTTCGGGCTTGTGCCCATCCTCAGGTGTTTATACTTTCATGTACATGTTTATATTGCTGGAGACTACTGTATATATACAAATAAAGTTATTTGCTGGTGACTAAACAGATACAAGTGGAATAATTGTAAGTGGCAAGACAGCAGTTGAAGAAAATATATCTATACTTACATAAAGATGAAACATCATTATTATAATTATGCTGTGGTGGTAGTTTGCACTGAGTGGAAAAACGTTAACCACAGCCTAATTATAATAATAATATTTCATCTTTATGAAAGTACAGATATATTTTCGACAAATGCTTCCTTACCACTTACAATTAATCCACTTGTATCTGTTTGGTCACCAGCAAATAATTTTCTTTGTATTTATACAGTGATCTTTACCACTATAAATGTATAAACACATGAGGATGGACACAACCTCGAAACGGGTCGCGTGACGAATAAATAATTTTTTATTGTGACTGGTAGCGGAAATTGCTTCACACTCTATAAAGGAACAGTCACGGAGTTCAACAGCATCCACTATGGATAAAATTCACTGAACCAAATAAATAAAAGATGCATTCGTATGATGAAATTAAAACCTATCTTTTAAAAATCGAGCTTTATTCGGATATTACGCCCAAGAAACACATTTTTGTCAGTTTTTCAATCGCCACTTCTACGTTTCAAACAAGTACGCATCGGTTCATTTTTATAACAACGTAGACAAATACATGAAATTAATAGTCGTCTTGTTGGAAAAGGTAATCCGATGTCACTATATAAGCGACATAGTTCGAAAGAAAACGTATACCGGATCAGTCGTTGCTCTACATAGGTCCCAAGCTATGGCGGTATGATGTCAAAATTTTCGTACAGTAAAAGCTGACAGTCAGAATGAAAAATACTATCATTGCACAAAAAAAAAGCGAATATGCCTTGGTCCCCCCCCCCCCCCCCCATGAACCATGGACCATGACGTTGGTGGGGAGGCTTGCGTGCCTCAGCGATACAGATAGCCGTACCGTAGGTGCAACCACAACGGAGGGGTATCTGTTGAGAGGCCAGACAAACGTGTGGTTCCTGAAGAGGGGCAGCAGCCTTTTCAGTACTTGCAAGGGCAACAGTCTGGATGATTGACTGATCTGGCCTTGTAACAATAACCAAAACGGCCTTGCTGTGCTGGTACTGCGAACGGCTGAAAGCAAGGGGAAACTACAGCCGTAATTTTTCCCGAGGGCATGCAGCTTTACTGTATGATTACATGATGATGTCGTCCTCTTGGGTAAAATATTCCGGAGGTAAAATAGTCCCCCATTCGGATCTCCGGGCGGGGACTACTCAAGAGGATGTCGTTATCAGGAGAAAGAAAACTGGCGTTCTACGGATCGGAGCGTGGAATGTCAGATCCCTTAATCGGGCAGGTAGGTTAGAAAATTTAAAAAGGGAAATGGATAGGTTGAAGTTAGATATAGTGGGAATTAGTGAAGTTCTGTGGCAGGAGGAACAAGACTTCTGGTCAGGTGACTACAGGGTTATAAACACAAAATCAAATAGGGGTAATGCAGGAGTAGGTTTAATAATGAATAGGAAAATAGGAATGCGGGTAAGCTACTACAAACAGCATAGTGAACGCATTGTTGTGGCCAAGATAGATACGAAACCCACACCTACTACAGTAGTACAAGTTTATATACCAACTAGCTCTGCAGATGACGAAGAAATTGAAGAAATGTATGATGAAATAAAAGAAATTATTCAGATTGTGAAGGGAGACGAAAATTTAATAGTCATGGGTGACTGGAATTCGAGTGTAGGAAAAGGGAGAGAAGGAAACATAGTAGGTGAATATGGATTGGGGGACAGAAATGAAAGAGGAAGCCGCCTGGTAGAATTTTGCACAGAGCACAACATAATCATAACTAACACTTGGTTTAAGAATCATGAAAGAAGGTTGTATACATGGAAGAACCCTGGAGATACTAAAAGGTATCAGATAGATTATATAATGGTAAGACAGAGATTTAGGAACCAGGTTTTAAATTGTAAGACATTTCCAGGGGCAGATGTGGACTCTGACCACAATCTATTGGTTATGACCTGTAGATTAAAACTGAAGAAACTGCAAAAAGGTGGGAATTTAAGGAGATGGGACCTGGATAAACTAAAAGAACCAGAGGTTGTACAGAGATTCAGGGAGAGCATAAGGGAGCAATTGACAGGAATGGGGGAAATAAATACAGTAGAAGAAGAATGGGTAGCTTTGAGGGATGAAGTAGTGAAGGCAGCAGAGGATCAAGTAGGTAAAAAGACGAGGTCTAGTAGAAATCCTTGGGTAACAGAAGAAATATTGAATTTAATTGATGAGAGGAGAAAATATAAAAATGCAGTAAGTGAAACAGGCAAAAAGGAATACAAACGTCTCAAAAATGAGATCGACAGGAAGTGCAAAATGGCTAAGCAGGCATGGCTAGAGGACAAATGTAAGGATGTAGAGGCTTATCTCACTAGGGGTAAGATAGATACCGCCTACAGGAAAATTAAAGAGACCTTTGGAGAGAAGAGAACCAATTGTATGAATATCAAGAGCTCAGATGGAAACCCAGTTCTAAGCAAAGAAGGGAAAGCAGAAAGGTGGAACGAGTATATAGAGGGTCTATACAAGGGCGATGTACTTGAGGACAATATTATGGAAATGGAAGAGGATGCAGATGAAGATGAAATGGGAGATACGATACTGCGTGAAGAGTTTGACAGAGCACTGAAAGACCTGAGTCGAAACAAGGCCCCCGGAGTAGACAATATTCCATTGGAACTACTGACGGCCGTGGGAGAGCCAGTCCTGACAAAACTCTACCATCTGGTGAGCAAGATGTATGAAACAGGCGAAATACCCTCAGACTTCAAGAAGAATATAATAATTCCAATCCTAAAGAAAGCAGGTGTTGACAGATGTGAAAATTACCGAACTATCAGCTTAATAAGTCACAGCTGCAAAATACTAACACGAATTCTTTACAGACGAATGGAAAAACTAGTAGAAGCCAACCTCGGGGAAGATCAGTTTGGATTCCGTAGAAACACTGGAACACGTGAGGCAATACTGACCTTACGACTTATCTTAGAAGAAAGATTAAGGAAAGGCAAACCTACGTTTCTACCATTTGTAGATTTAGAGAAAGCTTTTGACAATGTCGACTGGAATACTCTCTTTCAAATTCTAAAGGTGGCAGGGGTAAAATACAGGGAGCGAAAGGCTATTTACAATTTGTACAGAAACCAGATGGCAGTTATAAGAGTCGAGGGACATGAAAGGGAAGCAGTGGTTGGGAAGGGAGTAAGACAGGGTTGTAGCCTCTCCCCGATGTTGTTCAATCTGTATATTGAGCAAGCAGTAAAGGATACAAAAGAAAAATTCGGAGTAGGTATTAAAATTCATGGAGAAGAAATAAAAACTTTGAGGTTCGCCGATGACATTGTAATTCTATCAGAGACTGCAAAGGACTTGGAAAAGCAGTGAATGGAATGGACAGTGTCTTGAAAGGAGGATATAAGATGAACATCATCAAAAGCAAAACAAGGATAATGGAATGTAGTCTAATTAAGTCGGGTGATGCTGAGGGAATTAGATTAGGAAATGAGGCACTTAAAGTAGTAAAGGAGTTTTGCTATTTGGGGAGCAAAATAACTGATGATGGTCGAAGTAGAGAGGATATAAAATGTAGGCTGGCAATGGCAAGGAAAGCGTTTCTGAAGAAGAGAAATTTGTTAACATCCAGTATTGATTTAAGTGTCAGGAAGTCATTTCTGAAAGTATTCGTATGGAGTGTAGCCATGTATGGAAGTGAAACATGGACAATAAATAGTTTGGGCAAGAAGAGAATAGAAGCTTTCGAAATGTGGTGCTACAGAAGAATGCTGAAGATTAGATGGGTAGATCACATAACTAATGAGGAAGTATTGAATAGGATTGGGGAGAAGAGAAGTTTGTGGCACAACTTGACCAGAAGAAGGGATCGGTTTTTAGGACATGTTCTAAGGCATCAAGGGATCACCAATTTAGTATTGGAGGGCAGCGTGGAGGGTAAAAATCGTAGAGGGAGACCAAGAGAGGAATACACTAAGCAGATTCAGAAGGATGTAGGTTGCAGTAGGTACTGGGAGATGAAAAAGCTTGCACAGGATAGAGTAGCATGGAGAGCTGCATCAAACCAGTCTCAGGACTGAAGACCACAACAACAACAACAATGCCTTGGTCAGAGTTATGGATATAAAAGAAGGATACAAGCTTTCCGAGTTAGCTTGGAGTTTCAGAAACATTTAAATTATAACTTCTTGACATATCCGCGTTTTTTTGTCCTAACACTGCTTCCTCAGCGCAGTGAGCTCTCTTAGCTGCAAGGTGTAAGCACACCTACATACTGCAATTTATGGGCTGTGCCCAAAACCCAGAAGACTCGGCAGCCGTAGTAAACAATATATATCATATGACCAAATACCATACATGTAATAGCTAAAAAAGTTTTTCTGAGGGGGATAAAACGTCTGAAGGTGGATTTGTTCCTGGAGATACGCTAATTTTGCATTTTTTATTATTTATGACTGAAGCGGGTTGATTTACTTCCTGAGGTAACCATTTCTACCATCTGTTGCATATATGGTGAAGAGTGTAAGTACAAGTAGATACATATTTATGTGCTTCAAGGGTGTGGGATGCATCAAGGATAGGAAGTATCCGCGATTGGGGTGAATCTATAATAGGAAATATCCCAGACTGGGGATGCATGCATCTTGTTCTACGACATGATGTCATATATTATGCTACTTTACTTGACATGATGCATTATATAGCATCATATGAGTACTAATATGAACAAGCAGAGAAGCGCGAATATGTCAAAAGTTTTTATTTAAATGTCTTCGAAGTTGCCAGATATCACCATCGAACATACAATCAACTTTTTCGTGATATAATAGGAGTTTTCTATTCTGGTCGATATTGGGACAGGAATTTTCGGTGACACGCTCATAGGTCCGAAACAGAATAACAGGTACTTTGTACCATCGACATCTGCGTGATGGATTACCTATGATACTGGAGAACGTTACCCTTCCACAAAGACAACGAACGTGGTTTGAACATGACG
This sequence comes from Schistocerca piceifrons, assembly GCF_021461385.2. Taxonomy (NCBI): domain Eukaryota; kingdom Metazoa; phylum Arthropoda; class Insecta; order Orthoptera; family Acrididae; genus Schistocerca; species Schistocerca piceifrons. The sequence goes on along the minus strand of NC_060145.1, from coordinate 320,465,688 downwards.
GGGTACCACCCCATTGTGTAACAATACCTCTCTGTAACGTTCGATGAGCGATTGATGGTTCGACATATTCGGTAGCTTGGCCTGCACATTCACCTGTCCTGTATCCGCTGTATTTCTGGCTATGGAGACTTTTAAAGGCATTCGTGTATGCGCAACCCGTCCACGTGATGCAGACGTTGCAGGATGCATTTGGCACAATATGAACGGAGCCAGGTGTATTTTAAAGAGTGCGCCATTTACTGCGAAGTAGCACTGAAGAACATTAAATGCATTTGAAATTGCCAGTACGGACAACCATCAGCTGAAGAACGGAATGAGAACAGTAAAAATTTATGCCGGAGCGGATTCGACCCCGGATATACATATATACAGGGTGGTCCATTGATCGTGACCGGGCCAAATATCTCACGAAATCAGCTTCAAACGAAAAAACTACGAAACTTGTCTAGCTTTAAGGGGGAAACCAGATCGCGCTATGGTTGCCCCCCAAGATGGCGCTGCCATAGGTCAAACGGGTATCAACTGCGTTATTTTAAATAGGAACCCCCATTTTTATTACATATTCGTGTAGTACGTAAACGAATATGAATATTTTAGTTGGACCACTTTTTTCGCTTTGTGATAGATGGCGCTGTAATAGTCACAAACGTATAAGTACGTAACATCATGTAACATTCCGCCAGTGCGGACGGTGTTTGCTTCGTGATACATTACCCGTGTTAAAATTGACCGTTTACCAATTGCGGAAAAGGTCTATATCGTGTTGATGTATGGCTATTGTGATCAAAATGCCCAACGGGTGTGCACAATGTATGCTACTCGGTATGCTGGACGTCATGATCCAAGTGTCCGGACCGATTGCCGGATAGTTACATTATTTAAGGAAACAGGAAGTGTTCAGCCATATGTGAAACGTCAACGCGGCCTGCAACAAATGATGATGCCCAAGTAGGTATTTTAGCTGCTGTCGCGGCTAATCCGCACATCAGTAGCAGACAAACTGTGCGAAAATCTGGAATCTCAAAACGTCGGTGTTGAGAATGCTACATCAACATCGATTGCACCGGTACTATATTCCCATGCACCAGGAATTGCATGGCGACGACTTTGAACGTAGTGTACGGTTCTACCACTATATATATATATATATATATATATATATATATATATATATATATATATATATATATATAACGAAAGAAAATTACTTCCACTTCAGGCGTTGGCCCCTATCACCCATACTGCACCCAGAAACGTATCTAACCTAGAAAGAAAAACAAAGCTAGTGTCACCGCCACTTTCACCCTAAAGCTAACTAGGATGTTCGTGCGCCACCACTTCAGCGTCGGCCCACGAACAAAAATTAAATGTGCATCTGAACATTTTATGAAATAAAGAAAAGGACAAAGGAATGGGTACAGTACATTATTATGTTTAATTTGTTGTTCATTTTGTTGTTGTGTAGTTATTTGTAATCCTTTTTGTGTTCTATTTTTGTTTCCCATTTTTTTCTCGGTGGGTGTCCACAGCAGCCAGACGGCGGGATGTCCTGGTCATCGCCTCGTTCATCGCGGGTGAAACACCCCATAATTGCCGTTGATGTCTCTCATCGGTCCATAATGTGCAATCTCTCAGTCTCTTCTCACAGCTGGTACTCCCCAATGGTCTGGAGAACGCGTAGACAACGACCCCAAGTAATTCGCGAAGATCATACCATACGACGCACTGCGCCGTAAAATCGTGTAGTTACTAGTTAAATGATTCCAGAAATTTAACAACCCTGCAACGCTCTCATTAAAAATGTATCACAATTCCATACCCTTAACCCACACCGTGGCGTTATGACGAGTAGCAGGGAAGTAAGTGACGTCGGGATGGATCAATCCGATGGGCTCTACGAACTGAGGCGTCCGTCGCAACAACAACGCCAACATGCGCCGTTTGAGAAGCCAGCACTGGGCAGTCGTACCACAAATGAAACGGTGCATGTCGATGTCGACAGCGGCGCATCTGGGGCAGAGCGGATCCTCCGCAAGATGGATCATGTGGAAACGATGTCGGGAGGGCAATTTTTCAGTCGTTATCACATACCACAGCGCTTGGCTATCCGTGCACAACTTACGGCCAGACCTAAATTTCCATGTACCGTTAACCATGCATTTGCAACCTGTACTCGTACATCCATTGTGTGCCGGCCGCTGTGGCCGAGCGGTGCTAGGCGCTACAGTCTGGAACCTCGCGACCGCTACGGTCGCAGGTTCGAATCCTGCCTCAAGCATGGATGTTTGTGTTGTCCTTAGGTTAGTTAGGTTTAAGTAGTTCTAAGTTCTAGGGGACTGATAACCTCAGATGTTAAGTCCTATAGTGCTTAGAGCCATTTGAACAATTTTTTTTTGCAAATTCCAGGTAAGAGAGCTCACTACTCTAGGCAAATAGTGTTAACACGGCAAAAATTGGAAATACATCAAGATGTTTTGATTTAAATGTCTTTAAAGCTGCCAGAGAAGTCGAAAAGTCAATTCCATTCTTTTCCATCCCTAACTGTACCCAGGACATATTCGCTATGATGGAAGCATTTTTCTTTGTGGTTGCCAAGTTTTATTCTACCATAATTTTGAAGTTCGGCCACCATACCTGGACGGCCGATGTGGATTTTTGTTGATTCAGAAGACGTCTCGCCTGGTATATGTTTTATTATTGTCTTCTGAAGCGTGTTGCTTATATGGTGGCAACGGATTATGTTTTTACAAAACTACAACATGACCATTAATTTCTTTTATTTGTCTACACTCTTACAAATTTGGGCCGATTCGCACAGGTCTGAAAGATAGAAGTGGCGCTGTATTGATAACATGACAAAGCTAAAGCGAATGTAATGGCTTCGGAAATATGGTATCAGCTCCGAAGCCTTGAGCCCGGAATGTCGTTTTCATGTGCGTGACTGTAAAGCGAAAGGTCGCGCGATCGAATCCCAGTCGGATCGCGTAATATTTTCACCTACCTTTAACGTGACCTTCACCTCTCAACGCTGTGGGGATTGCCCTGGAATGACACGTTGTTCGGATTTGACGTAAATATATAGGTCACCTTTCCCCTATTGGATTACTAGTGTAGGTCAAGGCCACTCAAGTCGACGAAGTGGCGTCCAATTGAAACACTTGCATCAGGCCACTGACGCGCACGAAGTTATTATTCTTATTATTATTATTGCTCTGAAGTAATCCGGACCTTCGTTGGGTACTTGGTACCAAAATGTGGCGCCGGCCGAAGTGGCCGTGCGGTTAAATGCGCTGCAGTCTGGTACCGCAAGACCGCTACGGTCGCAGGTTCGAATCCTGCCCCGGGCATGGATGTTTGTGATGTCCTTAGGTTAGTTAGGTTTAACTAGTTCTAAGTTCTAGGGGACTAATGACCTCAGCAGTTGAGTCCCATAGTGCTCAGAGCCATTTTTGAACCAAAATGTTGCACTCCCTCTTCAGTTTTAACAAAATGTTTTATGGATTTACTTATTGTTACAAATTACTGTGAAGCAAGGAACGTTCCAACTGTTCAGGAAAAGTTTTTAGTGGATTAGGTGAGTAACTTAGTAATAAGATCTTTCTTCCATTACCAATGAGCCAAATTACTTTACATACTTCAGGAAAGCAAAATACGTTTGCAGTCACAAAATAATTTATCCGCCTAAATTTGAAGTCCACTTTAAGGAAAACGGCAGTGAAACAACTAAACGACGATCCCAGACATGTTCTATATGACAACCGCGCGACCGCTACGGTAGCAGGTTCGAATCCTGCCTCGGGCATGGATGTTTGTGATGTCCTTAGGTTAGTTAGGTTTAAGTAGTCCTAAGTTCTAGGGCACTGATGACCTCGGAAGTTAAGTCCCATAGTGATCAGAGCCATTTGAACCATGTTCTACGTGTCATAAATCAGGGGACCAGGTGCCCTGTCAGTGATCCGCACGTTGCATTGTCAGTTTACCAATCCTACGACGTACTGGTGAGCATTCAGTCTCCAAAGACGACTACGAAATTAGCTCTGTTGCCACATACAACGGTTTCCCACGCCATGATTTCACGAGTTGGAAGGCTATGGATCTCAAGAATCGCTACTTCTTGTGGCATTTCACCAGGCTGGCGATGTTCTGGCCACAACACAGAACAGAGTACCACGGCTGAGCACCAAGGGTAGTACCAGTTGACTCTTTCTCTAGGCCCGGGCCGGCCAAGTGCTGCACACTGTGAAATTTGAGGAAGTGCGGCACAGGTGCGCACGTCTCAGCCAACGGGCAAAGCGAAATAGCGATATCTGTGACTTTACACGCACTCCAAATGAACGGCGACGGTTCCGGTTCCTCGTTTTCGCAGTACCAGGAGGATCGAAGCAAACCCAGTCTTGCGTCCCTCTGTAGCCCTACATGAGGCACACTGAGAAAGGACCTGTATTGCACAAAAAAAACAAAGATCTGAATTCTCAGTCATTAAAACACGACTGGTAACTGCAATTCTTCTTTGCAACAGTAGGTGATAACTCACTGTGTTTGCTGAGCTGCTAAATCTCAGGTGGCCAACCCTAGTTTACGACTGAAAGACGCTACAACTCATTTCATAAAGACGAAGGTAGTGTACTGAACGGTGAAGAATGGCATGCCAAATTAAGTGCGCGGAAGAAAATGTACGAGGCACATCAACAGGTTTCTAATGTAAGTCATAATTATTGATACCTCTTGCACTCGTCGTTTCTTGTATTACATTCGTTCTTCCTTTATTGTAAAACGTACTGTTTTCAATTTTACAGAATCACAATCACAGTACATCTGCACTGCGAGCAAGTTTCGAAACTGCATTAAAAGTAGCAAGATGCGAGAAAACTTTTTCCGAATGGGAGTTTGTAAAAGATTGTCTCATTGATGGTGCCGAACTTTTGTGTCCTACGAACTTTAGCAGGTTTGAAGAAATCAGCTTTTCCAAACAAACAGTGCCACGAGGTATAAGTGTTACGGCCGGCGATGTGCACAGACAGTTAATAATATAAATAAGGCTAAGCATCTCGTTGCTTTCTCTGTTGCGTTGGATGAAGCAACACATCTTACAGATACAGCTCAGGTAGTGATACGCATACGAGGAGTCAATAACGCTCTGACGGCCGTTGTCGCCGAGTGGTTCTAGGCGCTTCAGTCCGGAACCACGCCGCTGCTACGGTCGCAGGTTCGAATCCTGCCTCGGACATGGATGTGTGTGATGTCCTTAGGTTAGTTAGGTTTAAGTACTTCTAAGTCGAGTACTGGTGACGAAAATCTTCACAACTGTTTGCGTTTATCAACGTGCCGTGCTTTATTGCCCGACATTAAATTTATCGTTTCTCATCACAAATGATAAACATGTTTCGGAGTCCTTTATTTTTCTAATTTGAAATTTGTTATTTACCAACTGTGGCTCGACCTGCTCCACGTTACATAGGTGAACAATATTATCTGAAAAATTTTCTTTTAAGACGGTTGTTCTAGGTATACGTACACACTTAAAAATTATCCTTTAATTACTGAAAGACGTGTTTTGCGTCCTTGCTTTGAAAGTATTTAGGTGCCTAACGTGGGCGTAAAGCCAGTCCGGACTATTTATGGGCCATTTCTTGTTATATTTTGGTTAAAAAACGTTAAAAAAGTTCGTTGATAGGGCGACGTATAAACACGATGCCTGCCCATGATTGCACTGCACACCGTGAAAAGAGCACTACAGTGGCCCAGGTACAGTGCACCCCATCTAGTGGGAAAAGCGAAGCGGCGACCTCTGTGCTGAGAGACATACACTAAATGAACGGTGACGGTTCCGTTCCCATGTTTACACGACTGCTAAGTGTGCACACTGTGACCTGGAAGTTGCACACGTTCAGCAGCTCCGAGCGTGTGCAGAAATTCTGGCCGGCCCTGCTCTAGACGATACAGATCTCCGTTCCCTGAGGTATTGTCTTTGCGGGAAACGACGTATATCAGCTGCAGCTCTCAAACCAGCTTCTAGTAACCCGTTGGTGGCGACACACCGCCTGTAACCGCTGTTCGGGTTTCAGCTGCTGTCATCTGTCTACTGATAAGAGCGGATTGCAATGTCTTACGATTTTCTCGTAGGTCAGTCGTTGAAAAGGACCCGCATCTCATGTTTTCGACATACTGTACTCCTCAGTCCCACTTGTCATCACTAGTGCTCAAGTGACCGCACAACAGCAACTGCCGGCCGAAGTGGCCGTGCGGTTAAAGGCGCTGCAGTCTGGAACCGCAAGACCTTTACGGTCGCAGGTTCGAATCCTGCCTCGGGCATGGATGTTTGTGATGTCCTTAGGTTAGTTAGGTTTAACTAGTTCTAAGTTCTAGGGGACTAATGACCTCAGCAGTTGAGTCCCATAGTGCTCAGAGCCACACAACAGCAACTATTTGCAGTCTGTCGATTACGATGCTCCCAAGTCTCTTAAGCCAATGATTCAGGACAGACGTAGGGCAAAATGCATTCTTGTACTTAAACATATTTATCTCCAAAAACATTACAGCTAAATTAGCTAAACTTGAGAATATTATGTACAACATGACGCTTGGTTTTGTGAAATTTTTGTTTGAATATGCGCATCGGCATAAACTTTATAAGGAATGGAATTTTTAATTACCATTGTTTCTATAATTAACCTTTTCTCTGAAATTAATCAAGAAATTTAAGTGTAATTTCACAATTTACATCTGAATAGCAGGGTAATAAAACATCTGGAACAGATTTTTGTTTCAGATCATATTTGCTTTGAAATAAATTTTTCAGTTTTGTGTTACCGGAAATCGCTATATTTTTCTGGAATTTTAAAGGAAAACTATTCTCAGAGAAAATATAACGGAAAGTGCTCCATAACATAATTTAGTAAGTAATTCTTAAGAACTATGCCAGATTTCAGGATTTTAGCTTCTATAGTCCCTGAGGAAAGATATACTCGTATTGCAGCTCAAAAAAGTCAACTTACAGCAATTCGCATTTTAAGTTTTTATTTCAATTTTTGACAATATCGCTATACCTCTGGTGACTAATGCTGTCCATATCCATAATCTTTATTCTCTTCCTCGTGTTTCTTGAGTAATCTCTTCGCCTGGCTCCTTCGCCTAGCCAACTTTTTCATTTTTTCTTCTGCTGCCTGAGCTTCGTCCAGTCACCCCTCAGTGGTGTTTCTGAGCATCTTCAGTGTGAATGCACCTGGATAGAAGGTTTATCTCTGCAGGTGCTTAACCCTACCTACATTTCCACTTTTGAACACCAGACAGGCATCACATGGAGCTATCTTCACAAGACTTGATGACACAAATATTGTCATCTTATAGTCTAAGGTCCTTTGACTCACAACTACAACATACACATGGATCAATAATCATATAGGCAAAGGAGAAACCTCGTCTTTGGAAACACAGAAAGAGGGCGCGTGGCGGACGTAAACAACCAAACAAACTTTTTTAAAAGATGTTTCTAGCCAGAATTTGATTATGAAACTTTGCGATGATATTCTTAAAGAATCAACCTAATAAATTACTCAATTAAGAAATTCGAATTTTTCCTTAATCTTGCCCTACGTCTGCCCTTCAGATATTCTAAGAGGTTCGAAACACGACATTACGCAGCCCGTGCACGTCCTCGCTGCGTTGCGATTTATCTGCGAACATTTGGATGTTACACTTACGGAATAATCAGCATACAGATACACAATTTTTCATCTGAACGAATGGCTGTTTTCTGTACTGAAAATATTGAAAACAAGCTCCTGTAAGGATGAAATTACAATAAACATATCCCATATGGATAGAAATACGAAAGTATTTGTGTGGTAGAGTGGGATAGACATGTCTACTGTGTAAAACGTTCCAGTCCCATAAGTGTATGCACGCCGTAAAGCACGAATGATTCCACCCGTAAGACATGTTTGGTGACAACAGATCTACTCAACAAAAGTAGTGTCATTCGTCTACTACCAAGGGTAGACACATCACGAGCAACAGTACTACACACTGCCGTAAGTACCGTGTGGCTGCTCAGAGTAGTACAATTTATTCCTTCTTGGGAAATGAATTTTAAGTCTTGCCTAGAGCGTGCTAAGTGTTTGCTGCAATCATCATAAATTCACAGTTTGACAGATCCGTAAGGCTTTTGTGATGCTCAGTCTCTGCTGTAGCATCGAACAAAATGTAAAAGGCAACTCCCTCGTGCATATTGGTTGCTGTTCGTATTTTGCAATGCAACAGAGCAATATATTTTTTAGAAAATGTTCTGAATGTTAAATTTAGAATCCTTTCAAAATCCCCCACACACTATCGGAACGAATACATGTGTGTGGGTATGACCTACATCTCCTAAGCAACTTCACCGATTTCAACCAAACACGGCGCACAGGCCCCTTACTGACAGGCAATAATCGCTGTTGGGTAAAGAACCATCCACCTACCACATTTCAGGAGATATGACGTCACAAACAATGAGGCGCGAGAGAAACAGCCTATTATCCACGACTCTTATATTTCTTGTTGTTGTTTTTCTAGCTCTATTTTAAATAAATTTTGTAGACAGATCCACATATGTCGCTAAATTCACCTACAAAATTATATCATGGAATCACACATAGTTCAGGAGATCCGTAAAAAGGTGTCACATTGGGATTAACATCTGAGTTTATTACTTCTTCGCTACATACTCTATTCGCAACACATTTTTCAGACAGTACCAGCATTTGCAGATAAATATGCGTATAAAATTATATCATTGTATGACGTAACGATCAAACGATATGACGTCTATAACACTGAAATGAGTGAATAATTGCTGCGTCAAGCAAGTCGCTGAAATCTATTGCTTCTTTATCGCTAATTATATTCGCAACATATTTTGCAAATAGTATCCGCACATGCCGCTGAATGTACCTACACAAATAAATCGTTGTGTGACACATAATTCAAGACATATGACGTCATAAACACTGAGATGTTTGAAAAATGCTTCATATTGCATAACATTTTAATACATTATTTCTTACTACTAAGATATCCCTACAGTGGAGACAGCTTAAGGAAATCTGACACCTGTCAGCGCTTTGGACAGCTTACAACTGCGAAGCGCGAATAGCTGTAGGCGAAACAATAGCTGTCTATAGAGCTATGAACAGGGTTTGCCATGGAGACTGGAAGTCTACATTTGTATATTCTACTTCCTTGTACGACTGTTTCGTAATTTCAAAAGTGTCTTCACGAATACGAGGGGATGAAATTTTTTTGATGTTACACAACAAACGCAATTCATTTTTGGTTTAGTTTCTAATAAAAAATTGGCAAAATAAATAACCTGACAGTTCCGTGTTTGTCAGCTAGTATGCAATAAGCATAGATGGCAGAAGACAATGTCGATGACTTTGAAATTGGACTAGCCACAAGCTTGTGGACACAGAACATCATTACCAGAACATTACCACGATTTATCGAAGCAGAAAGTTCCCACAGTCACAGAAAATTATCACATAGAAATTCGCATGTACATGGTCTCAAAAAAGAATGAAAGATAAAAGTGTCATAAAAATGCTCACGTGTGAATATACGCAAGCAAACACACACACACACACACAATCACACACACACGCACACGTACACACACACACACACACACACACACACACACACACACACACACAAGCACATACCGAAACTACTGCAATGCAGTGTACTTTGTACTTATTGCTGTGATTAGCACAACCCATTAATCCAAGTAGTGCGTCTTTGTGTGGTACTGACAAAAAAACTAAAATAAGAAAGAAATGGAAATGTATGAAAAGATCGTGATGTAAGATCACTAGAATACAGTCTGTCAAACGAACGTATTTCTAAACGTCATTACGAAAATTCAGTTCGTCTGGTGCAAGACGTACGCAAAGAGCAAAAACTTAGGAACGGAGAGCTGCTTCTCTGGGAACGGCAACTACGCTCAAGTTCTTGAATATTATGCTAATATCCTGCTGGCTCGTGAACAATTTCCGCTAGTGGCGATTATTAATGAAATAAATAATGAGAATTAGCTCCATATCCCTCTGCTACGGTTTATTTACGTGCAATAGAAAATATTACTGCAGTATGCTGTAGCGCAGGGAACATTCTCAACGCAATGGATGGCAAAGGAAACATCCAGCGCGCTTCTAGTGGCGTTAGAAGCTTTCAGTTAAAGAATAAATAATTCCAAGATCGTTATCTGTAATGTGTTGTCTGTTTCACAATAAAAACACACCAGTATAGCGTTTAGGAGTAAGTTCTTAAGTTTCATAACAGAGGACTTCAGACCACCGGGACAGGTTCTTTATCTCGAAAGCTCTGCGCCCGGTCTTTATCTGGTGAAATGCTCTTTAGCCACTCCGATAAGGGCGAATAGACTTGTGAAGTTAACGTTGTTTTGAAGCCGTTGCAGAATGTATGAAGCGAACTTAGCTCCAGAAATTCATATTGAAAATTCGGAAAAATCAATACCGAACAAGGAGCTCTCAAATCTTGAACATTTGTTGTCGTGAATTTTTTTTACTTTCCTCCTTTCCGGTGATATTTTTAAATAGCTCCTTGTGGAGTTGACAAATTGAACATCGCGTAAGGAAACAAAATTAGAATTTTGTGTGATACTCCAGGACGAGTGTACAGCGAGGAAGAAAAAAAAAACCATTTACTTTCAACTTTCAATAAACTTTATTTATATTTTTAACACACATTACAAATTGTTAGAAGTTATCCATCCATATATCTGATTCAACTTACTGTACCTGTTTATGGGTAGTCGTGTTAACTTTAGTGTACTTGAAGTACCCCCATGTACCTTTTTCTCTGGTGGAGGCGCTACGTTTCGTGAATCATTCAAATCATCTCGTGTTGTAGGCCACAGTTAATACACATTGCCTTAGAAGCGCTTCTAAAGATATAATCAGGGCATTTATATATGAAAACAGGGATGACCAAGTCCCTTACCATCCTCTTCCAGTCGATCGACCAGGAATGACTTTGAGAACAAAGTTTTTAGCTCTTTTCCAGAAATTAAGGAGAAGTTAATTTATTACAGACGGTATGTTGACGACACTATTTTATTATTCAAAGGGAAAAGAGAAGACGTAGAGGAAATGACTAAAGTTTTAAACGAACAGCATCCAAAAATTCAATTCACACTAGAAATGGAAAACAATGGGGCGTTTAACTATTTAGATTTGACCGTCAGAAAGGAGGGAGGCAGGCACGTTTTCGGCGTCTATAGAAAACACACTTGCTCCGACAACATCATAGTAGCGACGTCGCACCACCCGGCACAGCATAAAAGAGCGTACTTTCATGCAGTGTGCAACAGAGCCCTCAGATTGCCACTAAAGGAAGATGAGTTGCAGAAAGAACTAGGTATTACTAAGCAAGTTGCAGCAGCTAATGGATACAGGACACAAGATGTTACACGTATGTTTAACAAGATCAAAAACAAATCCGCGAGTATCAGTAGCGATTCTAGGAAAATTAAAGTTAAGAAGAAGTTTGTCACCCTGACATACAAAGGGCGTGTGTTGGAAAGAATTGCTAAATGCTTTCCAAAAAACATCGCAGTGGCATTTCAGAATGAAGGGCAAATGGCACATAGACTAAGACATAAACCAGCAACGACAAAACAAATGAACTACAATAATTCCGGAGTAAATAAGATTAAATGTGCTGAATGTGACAGTTATTATATAGGACAAACGGGGCGGAATTTTGAAATTCGATACAGGGAACATTGCAGTCATAGCAATCGAACAGCATTTGGAACACATGTAAGAGAGAATAGACATGAAGTGAGTAATATAAATGAACAAATGGAGGTACTACACAAAGCTCCAAAAAGTCTCTATCTCAACGTGCTCGAAGAGATTAAAATATACCCTCATCAAAGAAAAACCCCAGGCCTACTACTTAATGAGCAAAGTGATTTTATGCACAGGAATTATTATGAGATTTTTAAAGACCTGTTTTAGGCTTACTCTTGAAAGCAACAGCACGCCCCAGTAAGAAACAGCTACAGCGGAACGGCCCTCAGCGTACTGGCGGCGAGGTGAATTGGGCGCGGCGGAAGAGGACTCGGCGTGGCGTTGTATACGTTCTAACGTAGGGAAATCCACTCCACCACCAATCAAAACAAAGAAGAGGAAACGCACATTTTCGAAACAATATCCACATTTTAATTATATTTTATGTTTCTTTAAAAAGAAATTTTAAATTAGTGTAAATTTTTCGTTTCATGGTCCACTCAAAAAAGATTATTCATATGTTATTGCCTTAAAAAATTGTTTTATTAAAAAGAATATTCGCCATTAATATATACGGTGAAATAAAAACAGATGCACAATTGTTATAGGTAGAGGGCACTTTTTACTGTTACCAATCAGGTTACTCTTAAAAACTGCGATATAAGGTTTTAACAGATTGAAATTTACTTTACTTATGACAGCGAACCGAGTGTTCTGTACGGGCAAGTTACTCTGTAACTACAATATATGGTATGTTGGCATTTAATACGTTCCAAAATTTCTTTTTGTAAACTAAGATGTTTCTATCACTAACTGTATCTCTTTTATTAATTACATTTTTAACTTTGTCTAACAGGTAGAAGATGGGCAGCTAGCCCGAAACCGGTAATTGAAAATAAAGTATAGCGATCGAAGACTGAAACGCCATATTTTACCTGACCAAGTGTTCAGGATGCTTTATGCTTTTTGTCAGATAGTGTATATTTTACCACTGGCCTTTTCTTTTCTTAATATCACTCTTCAGTACACTATCTCAGCGTTTCTGATGATTTTTCGTGTGGGCACAGCCTGTCGTGTATATATACACTCTATGTGATCACAAGTATCCGGACACCCCCAAGAACATACGTTTTTCATATTAGGTGCACTGTGCTGCCATCTACTGCCAGGTATTCCACATCAGCGACCTCAATAGTCAGTAGACAACGTGAGAGAGCAGAATGGGGCGCTCCGCGGAACTCACGGACTTAGTAAGGTGATTGTGTGTCACTTTTGTCATACCTCTGTACACGAGATTTCCACAGTCCTAAACATCCCTAGGTCCACTGTTTCCGATGTGATAGTGTAGTGGAAACGTGAAGGGACACGTACAGCACAAATGCGTACAGGTCGACCTCGTCTGTTGTCTGTCCAGACCATCACACAGGAATTACAAACTGCATCAGGATCCTCTGCAAGAATTATGACAGTTAGGCAGTAGGTGAGAAAATTTGGATTTAGTGGTCGAGCGGCTGCTCATAAGCGACACATCAGGCCGGCAAATGCCTCACTTAGTGTAAGGAGCGTAAACATTGGATGATTGAACAGTGAAAAAACGTTGTGTGGAGTGACGATTCACGGTACACAATGTGGCGATCTGATGGCAGGCTGTGCGTATGGCGTATGATCGGTGAGCGTCATATGCCAGCGTGTGTAGTGCCAACAGTAAAATTCGGAGGCGATGATGTTATGGTGTGGTCTTGTTTTTGATGGAGGGGGCTTGCACCCCTTGTTGTTTTGCGTGGCACTATCAGAGCACAGGCCTTCATTGATGTTTTAAGCACGTTCTTGCTTTCCACTTGAAGAGCAATTCGCGGATGGCGATTGCATCTTTCAACTCGATCGAGCACCTGTTCATATTGCACGGTCTGTGGTGGACTGGTTCCGCGACAGTAACATCTCCGAAATGGACTGGCCTGCACAGAATCCTGACCTGAATCCTATAGAACACCTTTGGGATGTTTTGGAACGCCGATTTCGTGCCAGGCCTCACCGACCGACATCGATATCTGTCCTCACTGCAGCACTCCATGAAGAATGGGCTGCCATTCCCCAAGAAACCTTCCAGCACAGCTGCCCTTTTCTTTTTTTAATATTACTCTTCAGTATACTATCTCAAAGTTGCGAGTGTGGAAGCTGTCATCAAGGCTAGGGGTGGGCCAACACCATATTGAATTCCAGCATTACCGATGGAGAGCTCCACAAACTTGTGAGTCATTTTCAGCGAGGTGTCCAGATACTTTTAAACACATAGTACATTGTTTAAACTGTATATTTTTGTTAGGAAATGTAAAGTCTGTGAACACATAAACACACTGCGAGGACAAGCACAATGGACAAATGTATCGCTAGATTGTAGTAGGATGTAAAATGTTTTTTCCGGAAATAGTCAGGTGTCCCCTGTTTTGCTAGAGAACTGTGGGGTCAAGAGGTTGCTGCGCTGTAGACTGTTTTGTGTTAAGAACGAACTCCGGAACATAAGTTTGAATGTATCTGAGTTTATTTGGTACCAAACTTGTCACCCAGACCCGAAGTGAAAATTTAATCTTATAGAGAGTGATTTGTGAAGAGGGAGGAGTCCTTTACGAATCCAGTGTTACATACTGTCATTTGTTGGCAGCAGAAGGAGGGTTGGGTGGAACGAATTATCATTCTTTTGTCGTATGGTGATGACGGCGACAGTCTCCGGGTCTGTACGGCGTGTCGCCTCTTAGCTGTGCGGCGCGAGTCGAATTCCCGCCCCGGTGTCGCGCACGTGTCCTATGTTGGCAGCTCGCCGTGGGATTCGTGGCTGAAGCAGCGCTATAGCGGCATCGGAATGCGGGAATGTCTGTGCTCAGAATAAGTCACAAAGTGACGATGAGTATTAGGACGGGAATTATGACCAGGTTCAAAATCAGCGGACTAAGTATGCGACTAGTGGAACAGCCCCGGCGTACTGACTTTCTTTCACTTCTCCTCACTGTGATAAGGTCACCGACTCCTCCAATTTTTCCTCCACTCGGCGTTGGTATTGATGGACTAAATTTGCAGTGCCGCCCTGTGACTGAATGCCGTTTCAGCACTACACATCGCAGTACAAGGTGGAACTTCTCTATCTGTCGTAGTCCCGTGTGTACTAGGGAAATGGCGTCTTTCTCACTTTTTGAGCGTCAAGACTACTCCCAGCATTAGTCGTACATTGTTGGGATGTGTTTTGCATTCTTAAGGTTTTGTGAAAACAGCCACCCAACACTTCTTAGTAACGGCTATCTCTGTATTAGGTCTGCACGGCCTCATCCTCGTGATTCGTCTAAGAATCTTCTGGTACTCGTTACTTATAAGCAACGTCCCAACTGTCTGGAAAATACTATATTTCTTTTCCTTTTTTTAAGCAGACTGACTTCTTCTACGCTTCTTTAATTCCACAGGTCTCCCCACGTAAGAAATCTTGGTGCTTTGTGTCTACACTATCGTAGTGCCTGCAGACACGCATAAATTCTCGAGAAGTTGTCACTTTTTAAGGTAGGTGAAAACGACTGCTGCCAGCCACGACTCACATGCATTATTGGCGTTTTCGTTTCTGAAGTAATGAAGGACGGAAGACTAGATCTAACGTCCTTCGACATTGGGGTCATTAGAGACGGAGCACAAGCTCAGATGGTGTCAAGGATGGGAAAAGAAATCTGCCGTGCCTTTTCGAAGGAACCATCCCTGCATTTGCCTGGAGCAATTTAGGGAGATCACAGAAAACCTAAATGTGGCTGGCTGCACGCGAGCTTGCATCGTCATTCTCTAGAATGTAAGTGTAATGTGCAAACAACTGTGCGTCCTCGTTCGGTGCTTTTGTTTCTATGCTGTATCTTATGGCCTGAAGGGGTTCATAGTTATCTATATATTCCCCATTGCCCGCCAAGCTCTTCGCTAAGCGTCCATTCTTAAGCGAGGCGAGGAAATTCGCCAGCCTAAACCCCTGCATGGCCCCAGAAAGCCCCTACGTTCGTGTCGCTCCTTTCCACTGAAGCCGGCCGGTGTGGCCGTGCGGTTCTAAGCGCGTCAGTTTGGAACCGCGTGACCGCTACGGTCGCAGGTTCGAATCCTGCCTCGGGCATGGATGTGTGTGATGTCCTTAGGTTAGTTAGGTTTAAGTAGTTCTAAGTTCTAGGGGACTGATGACCTCAGTAGTTAAGTCCCATAGTACTCAGAGGCATTTGAACCATTTTTTCCACTGAATGGGGTCCGACTTACACATAATCCTGGGTTACAGATGATGGAAGTTGGCGAAAATGGCAACCGGTTAGAGGTGGCAGTATGCACCCATCTACGTTACGTAGATTAGGTATCTTAGTCACTCAGAAATTGGATTTGAATGTTGCTTGTTTGTGATATGGAGAACCGCCTCTCAGCGCATGGCCTACTGAGACTGCAGTTTATCATTATGCATTACTGCTGCTCTAGTTGGTCAGGATCCCACAATTGTGAGATCGATGTGTTTTGGAGGACCATACACAACACTGACAGGCTCGGTGGATCGTGTGTTTAAAGCCTAAAGCGACAGACATGTTTGTCACTCGTCCCCCACAGTCAACATTTGCAGCACGACAGACAACCAGCATGCCGTCTGTTCTTGTGGCTTCCTTTTGCACGACCACACGTCCTGACAGGGGTGCGTCCGACAACACTTGATGCAAGAGTGGCATCAAGTCGTCATTTCAGATGATTTTCAGTTGTGCATACATCATCACATGGGAAATTAGCTGAGCATCATTGAAATGTGTTTCATAGGCAACAAATTTCCTGAAGCAGATTAAAGCATCTTGTAATCAGACAGAAAAAAGAAAAGAAATTCCCATGGATTTGACGGTGTCAGGATGTGCCAGCAGTCAACTCAGTGGCCTCCATCCCTGTTGCCTCAGCGCCGCTTGCTGGGGCCCTCTGTGTGCTTCTTCGCCGTCATGGTTAAGATCACGGCGGCAACAAGAACATGCGATCTGATTGCGAAATTTGCGGCCCTCAGCTCGGGATGCTTCCGGCGTGTGTTGGGATCCAACAAGACTGCCCGCGATAGTGAGCCGTCGAGTGGCCCACTGCTAACTGGCTAAAGACCCCGCGTTGGCGTAAGAGGGTCGAACCAGCGACCTGCTGTGGACTGGAACGCTGGCGCCCCATTTGCTGCTATGTGTAGCCAGTGGTGTGACATGCCCTGCCTTCCAGGAGAGCTGCCACACTTGGATCACCTTGTTAGAACACGGGCACCTATTTATACGCAGCTGTGCTCCTCTGTTTTGCTAACGTGCCGCTCTGAGTCACGTACTCATAACACCTAGGTTGCCGGCCGCGGTGGCCGAGCGGTTCTAGGCGCTCAATCCGGAACCGCGCTGCTGCTACGGTGGCAGGTTCGAATCCTGCCGCGGGCGTGGATGTGTGTGTCGTCCTTAGGTTAGTTAGGTTTAAGTAGTTCTAAGTTCTAGGGGACTGGACCGCAGATGTTAAGTCCCGTAGTGCTCAGAGCCATTTGAACCATTTTTAAACACCTAGGTTATGCCAGTGGGCCCCTTTTGGCTGTAACTTGCGCCATGCAAAACATTGCGTTTACTCTATTCAGCGGTTGGACGGCCCTGTGGCCTCCATTCTACTTCGCAAACGCTGGTAAGCGTAACTTATTGTCAA
Organism: Schistocerca piceifrons; assembly: GCF_021461385.2. NCBI lineage: Eukaryota > Metazoa > Arthropoda > Insecta > Orthoptera > Acrididae > Schistocerca > Schistocerca piceifrons. The sequence continues at coordinate 320,448,205 of NC_060145.1, read as the reverse complement.
GAGCCCCACGCCTGGCTGTAACTTGTGCGCTCAGAAATATTGCACCGAATCTTTTTCCTATCTTAAATGGTGATGCCGCTACACGATGTTGTCTCTCAAGAGGCATCTACGCTACCTGCCGAACAACGGGTTGAGGAGAGTCTCAGGAGAGGGCGCGTCCGTTCCACTTCCGAGGCTTGAAAGCACTTGCTGCGCCGCTTTGAGGAGTTCTGTTTTCGACCTCGGGTGGGAGCAGACGGGTAGCGGCGGCGCTGCCCGAGCGCAGGCACCGTGGCAGTGCAGTGCAGAGCAACTAGAGGCAGTGGACGTGCTGGCTGGAGGCTCCTGAGCTGCAATACGCAGTGGGTTAAGTGGTGCATTCGGTCTCAAGCAGGGGCTGGAAGCATTGCGAACGGGCTGTGAAGCGCACTGGGACCACCTCCTTCAACTTCGTCCATCATAGGAGGAAGAGAATCTGCTGAGCATGTTTCTGAACATTCGCTTCCGACATTTGTGAACTCCGGGAAGCACACTTGGACAGACTCGGACGGGCGACCTCGTTCTGTCCCTTGTTCCAGCTGCGTAGGCATCGGTCGTTGCGGACATTGTTTTAGCTGTCTGGCGTTCACATCCTTGGAAGACAGTTCGGGTCTGATAACTTGAATTAAATGAAGTCTGCTTTGTTTTTTAACGCTTCACGAGTTAATTCAGTTGTCTTACACAGAGGTGACAGTCATAGGATAGTGAAATGCACATATACAGATAGCGGAGGTATTGCGTACGCAAGGTATATAAGAACAGTGCACTGGTTGAGGCGTCATTTGTACTGAGGCGATTCATGTGGAAAGGGTTCCGACATTATTATTGGCGACACGGCAGGAATTAACAGACTTTGAACGCGGAATGGTAATTGGCGCTAGACGCATGGGACATTGCAATTCGGAAATCGTTAAGAAACTCAGAGTGCCGAGATCCACAGTGTCAAGAGTGTTCAGAGGCATTACCTCTCACCATGGACAAAGCAGTGGCCGACGGTGTTCACTTAACGACCGAGAGCTGCGGCGTTTTCGTAGAGTTGTCAGTGATGACAGACAAGCAGTACTGCGTGAAATATCCGCAGAAATCAATGCGGACCGCACGGCGAACGCACCCGTTAGGACAGTACACCGAAATCTGGCGTTAACGTAGTACGGTAGCGCATGACCGACTCGAATGCCTTTGCTAACAGCACGACATTGTCTGCAGCACCTCACCTGGACTCGTGATCACCGACAACACTTTCGCAGTTTGTGGATTATTGCAGCTGAATTGCCTGGATTGCGAAGTTGTAAATTTGTTGTTGTTGTCAAATTTCTGAGTGGTGCAATGCTAAATGGATCTAAGCACTATGGGACTTAAACATCAGAAGTCAATAGTCCCCTAGAACTTAGAACTACTTAAACCTAACTAACCTAAGGACATCACACACATCCATGCCCGAGTCAGGATTCGAACCTGCGACCGTAGCAGCAGCGCGTTTCCAGACTGAAGCGCCTAGAACCGCTCAGCTGCAGCGGCCGGTGGTTCTTACATTGTTACAAGCAAATTACACTGGTGAGACAAAACATTATGACCACTTGCTTAATAGCTCGTTTTCCGCCATCATCACTGATTTTGCATTTCAGGGATCGAACAGTTTGTTGGTACGTTTGTGGGCGTATGTAGCCTTAGATGTCTACGCACAGTTCATTCGATTCTCGTAAATAATGAGCCGCTGACTTGCGTATACGGTGATATCGACCCAAATGAATAGGTTCCATAGGATTTACATCAGCCGAATTTGGTTGCCGGGACATCATCTTGAGTTCACTACAAAGCTTTTCAAACAACTGTTGCACGGTTCTGGCTCCGAGACACGCTCAATTATACTGCTTAAGGATGACATCGCCGTCGGGAAGGACATCAACCATGAAGGGATACACGTGATTTGCAGCTGTCAGCGTGACTTCCATTACTACCACAGGTCCCATGCACACGCAGCAGAGTGTGTCCCATAGCGTAGTACTGTTTCCGCCAGCCCTTGTCCATAGCGCGCTGCACGTTTCGAGCTGCCGTTTACCTTGATCTGCCACTTACCTTGATGACGGCGTTTGTAGAGAAGACCGTCGACCCATGTAGCAAAAATGTGATTCACACGAAGAGCCGACACGTTTCCATTGATCGGCTGTCGAATCGCGACGGCCCCATTCCCAGTGCCATCATAATGACAGCGTCGTTGGGTCATCATGTGAACACGTAGGGGTGGTCCGCTGCGGTGGTCCTTGTTCAACAATGTACGATGAACGGCATGCTCCAAAACACTTGATCGTGCACAAGCATTACGCTCGTTCAGCAGGGATCCCACTGACGACCATGTATTCTACTTTACAGAGCAGGCAAGCATCCGAACCCCACGTTCGGGGAAGAGTTGTGGACTTCCAACCATTTAGCGCCTAGTGGTAGTTTCCGTGTCCTTCTACTTGTTCACGTAGATGTTCACGACAGTAGCACGTAAACAAACGACTAGCTTTGCCGTTTTCGAGATACACGTTCACTGGCTCTGCGTAATAGTAATCTTCCCTTTGCCAAAGTCGCTTATCTCAATGGATTTCCCCATTTGCACCTCATGTCTTCGACAGTGTGACAGTGTGTTCCCCCGTCCCCGTCTGCTGCTCTTCCATACTTTTTTCTTAAAGCGTCACGTGCCCGCAACGCTACCAGACGGCATATAACGTCGCGGTGTTCAGTGGTAATAATGTTCTGGTTGTTCAGTATAGTTTGCTTTCTGTTTAAACTTCAAATTATCATTTTATTGGCGTGATCAATGTGAACTGTTTCTTTTTTAACATAGCCCAGTCAACGAAGAAGGAGAAAGGTCATTCAGGGGAAGAAATCTTATAATTGCCAATGTTTGGACAGTGCTGAGAGGGAGAATTCCAGACAACATCAAAGAACATTCCTGATCGGTGGGGTCTGAGCGTTGGGCAGCGCTGTGATGGGTAAGAGATGGAAGGGGGGGGGGGGGGGGGAGGGGTCTAAATGCACTTCCTTACGTTTTTTCTCAAATGACTAAAAAAATGCAGTTCCTAGCTAAAATGTTTCCCAGTTCAAAATTTATCAACAGTAAATTTCCTACAAAATAGGTCCTATTCATTTTTGTCCTAGGAGAAATACATTTTCGACAATGCAGGGACTGGAAAAGACGCAGATTATTAAAAAATATTGTTTCAGCAGAGTAAAATAAATGCGTTTCTTTAAATGAAGTGGGCTAAAAACAAATACCAAATGTGCGCACCACGTCTAAGTCCGGTGGAGCAATATCAAGGGATAAATTGGAGGTGGAGCAGGGAGAAAGAATGGGAATGAGTCGAGTAGAAGGGCGAGGGAAGGTAGGTCGCCACATTGTGTTCATGCACGTCCCTACCTCACAGTTCTGCGAACGGTAGGTCAAGCAGGTGATTCCCCACTCTGTCTACCGCAATATTTATTTCATTTATTTATTTATTTGTTTAACCTGATCAGATTAGGGCCATCAGGCCCTCTCTTACATCGGATCAGTGGTCCACACATGCAGCATTTCACACATCAGAGTTACATCATGACCATAGTTTAAATGAGAAAATTAGCTCACTCTAGTGACAATATGAATAAAGAGTAGTGACTAAGACCTAATAAAGTAAATGCGGAAGTATTTTTACAACAGGTGCTATACATACAGATTATGATAAAATCAATAATAATAACTGTAAAAAAATCTAATAATGATAAACATGACTAAGACCTAATAAAGTAAATGCTGGCAGTATTTTTACAACAGGTGCTATACACACAGATTATGATAAAAGCAATAATAATAACAGTAAAAAAAAAAAAATCAAATAATAATGGCAAACATGAGAAGGATTGGCAATAGTACTGAAGGTTTGTGCAGATGTACATAATATCTTGGTGTGTAAAGTAGATGTTTACTAGTATAGCGAGTTTTGGCGAAGGGAGATTTAAGGAGGGGGAAAGAGGGAAGTAACAAGGTGAAGTGCATTCATGTACAGAGGAAGGCATTACTGTTGCTTAAGTAGATACGTCATTAACTGTTTTTTGAAGCCTGACATGTTTTTAAGTTCTCTAACATAACGAGGGAGGTTATTCCAGAGTCGGGTTCCCGCTACAGTAAAGGACTTGGAGAAGGTGACTGAACGATGCAGTGGAACGGAGAGGATTTTGTTATAATGGGAACGTGTGTTTCTGTCATGTTGTTCCGACATGAGCGTTAGGGACGAGGAGAGATATGAGGGACAGTGTACATTTATAAGGCAGTAGATGAGACAGAGTGTATGGAAATCTCTGCGTTTGTCTGCACGCAGCCAGGACAATTTTGCATATGCTCGTGAAACGTGATCAAAAAGTCGAACGTCACATATATATCGGACGCAGGCGTTCATGACCAGTTCTAGACGTCGGGAATTTTCCTGAGAGAGGCCTTTTAGGATAATATCGCTGTAGTCAATGATTGGGAGTATAAGCGTTTGTACTAATTTCTTTTTCAGATCGAAAGGGAAGAAATTTTTATATTTTTGTAGGACATGAAGGGATGCTGATGCTTTTTTGCACACTGCAGTTACGTGCTCTGTCCAATTTAGATTTTCATCTATTATTACTCCCAAACTCTTTGCTGAGGGAGAGAAGTTAATATTTGTTCCATTTAGGATAAGAGGTGGTACGGATTCCCGATGTTTTGGGCTAATGAGCTTAGAGTGACAAACAAGTACCGCTTGGGTTTTAGATGGGTTTAGTTTTAGACCTATGTCCTGTGCCCATTTTGACAGTGCATCGAGGTCAGTATTGAAATTTTCAATAGCTTTCTTGAGATTGCTTGGTTTCGCACCTAGATACAACTGAAGGTCATCAGCATACATATGGAATTGCAATAGGTCAGAACCGATGACACATCATTGACATACAGAGAGAAGAGTATAGGACCTAATACTGAGCCTTGGAGAACGCCTGACACTACCTGCCGCCATTGTGATTTTATATTCCCAGATAGGACGCGTTGCGGACGAGACCTCATGTATGAGCGAAACCATTGCACTGCACGCTACAAGAAACAATGACAGGGTTTTTCACAAACCTGAACAAATCCTCCACAGCAGTCTTATGAAGCACTGGCGAAGCGATTCGCCGACATGCCGGAAGGGTGTTTATTTTCCAGAAAATAAAAACACTACATGCAATACAGATGTGAGTTACTTATAACACTAAAGGAAGTAACGTATATGGACAGAATGTACGTAAATCTCGCACACTGTTCCACGTAGCTAGAGGGAAAATGTAGTCATCCTACAAGGCAGCTGTATCGTTCTACCGGCAGAGGCAACTTCCCCATGTACGAGTGCTGCTCGATTTTCAGTTAACAGACAGACTTGGCTATATATCCCCAGCATTTTCCGTCCAGTTCACTGAAGTGAGTAGACCAAATAACTTGACTGAGTTCTTGTTTATCCGCGGAAGTTTCTTCAGATTATTGAGTACTTATTTGTAATTGTGAAGTGAGCTATCAAAAAAACAGGTGGAAGCTGTCAACTGAACTGAAGAGCCTGTCGCAAGTGTAGCTTGCTGTCAATATGTTTTCGACAATGTCGATTCCACTGTATCCATAATCACTGTATTGAATACTTTTCACACCATGACGGGGATCTTCAATTTGCAGAGCTTTGATGGAGGCAAGTGCGTGAATACAGCTTACTTCCTAACTTCCCTTTATTTATTTCTTTTTGTTTTGAGTCATCGGTATTTTGACTATTTTGATGGGGCCCAACACGAATTTTTCTCCTGTGCCAACCTCTTCATCTCAGGGCAACACTTGCAACCTACGAAATCAACTGTTTTCTGGATGTATTCTAATCTCTGTCTTCACCCACAATTTTTACACTTTACAACTCCTTTAAGTACCATGAAAGTTATTCCCTGAGGTCTTAACTGATATCCTGTAACCCTCTCCCTTCTTCTTATCAGTGTCTTCTGTGCATTCCTTTCCTCACCGATTGTACGCAGAATGTCCACATTCCATACCTTACGAGTCTACCTAATTCTCAACGTTCTTCTGTAGCACCACATCTGAAATACTTCGATTATCTTCTTTTCTGGTTCGAAATTAGAATTATATTAATACCTTCAGCTTCTAACGGGCGTTGATATATATCAACGGGGACAAGTGAAAATGTCTTCCCCGTCCGGGACTCGAACTCGGGACCTCCTGCTTACATGGCAGACGCTCTATCCGTCTGAGCCACCGAGCGCACAGAGGATAGCGCGACTGCAGGGACTATCTCGCGCACGCCTCCCGCAAGACCCATATTCTCATTTTGTATGTGCACACACTATGTTCGTAGTGTCCCACCCCAACACACTCATTACTCGTGGAAGACATTCTTACCAAGTCCCGTAAGAGTTCGGGGAACATGTGTGCATTCACACAGAAGAAGAAGGACATGGCCGGTGTTGCCAGAACTACATACTTATATGGATATGGTGTCTATTCTTTTGGAGGTTCGAAATCGAACTACAGTTCCTTCCAGGTGACGGGGCACGATCGGGGAGATCTGTGCTTTCGATGAATGCAGTGTCGTCTGCCGGGATGTCAAGAAAGGCATCGCCCACCGTCACGGAGGATGGAGTAATAGAAGTGCAAGGTATTAATTAGTTCGCCATGCCTTGACTTCCATAATAAAACTCATCAGTGCTTTATAGAAGGTCGGCTTTGTACAGGAGAGCCACCAAGATGCGGTGGATACACAGGCTTCGCGATACCACCAGTATCGTGACCACGTATCCTCGCCAATACGGCGACCATTTGATGTGGTCCTGTGGGCGACATTGAATTTCCACACCACACACGTTATCGGGCAAGAGCGACGCCGCAGATGAATGCTTTACCTAAGAGACTTTGGGCCAGACTTCAGCATGATGGGTGCCATCAGCAATAGGGTGGGTGTGGTAGATGTGGTCAGTGTGACTTGACGAGTGTAAAATTTGTTACCCGACTGGGTTCCATGGAGCTTAGTTAAGATTTCAGTGAATAGCTGTCGATCGATGGCCAACAAGAGAGCTGCACAAGGTAAATGCCGCGGGAGTTTTCAGCGAGTCTTGGTAGATTTGAAGTCCCCACCGAGCACCAAATCGTCTTGTGGGACTGTGAAGAGCGGTGTGACCTCCCCGGCGAAGAATGCATGTCTGTCATAACGGCGTCTAGAGCCAGACAGTGATAGATATTAATGATACGCACACCTAATAGGGTGAGGGCCATACCCTGTGCTTTGGGGAGGTACGTGGCGTCCTCTACAGGAATCCCGTCGTGTAGGACGATGGCGACGCCGCTTCCAATGACGGAGGCATGAGAAACATGGGTGATATATCCGGTGGGTACTTGGAAGTCAGCGACGAACACGTCTTGTAGGCTTCGCCCCTGGTAGCTGAGTGGTCAGCGCGACGGAATGATACCTAACGGCCTGGGTTCGATTCCCGGCTGGGTCTGACATTTTCTCCGCTCAGAGACTGGGCGTTGTGTTGTCCTTATCATCATCATTTCATCCCCATCGACACGCAAGTCGCCGAAGTGGCGTCAACTCGAAAGACTTGCACCAGGCGGTCTACATCCAGCCGAGGTGGCCGAGCGGTTCTAGGTGCTACAGTCTGGAACCACGCGACCACTACGGTCGCAGGTTCGAATCCTGCCTCGGGCATGAGTGTGTGTGATGTCCTTAGGTTAGTTTGGTTTAAGTAGTTCTAAGTTCTAGGGGACTGATGACCTCAGAAGTTAAGTCCCATAGTGCTCAGAGCCATTTGAACCATTTGAACGGTCTACCCGACGGGCATTTCCATTTTTACCTCTTGTAGAAATGCAACACCAACATGGTCAGTTTGTGCAGGCCTGGGATACTGGCAAGATTCATTGTGGCGACTCGATGTTGCTGCGGACGGTCACATGTAGTCGTTGCAGTATACGTGATAGAAGCATCGGGCAGGTGTTAACTTGTCGGGTCTGGCACTGTGGTCATGATTACTAGCAGGGCTTATCTCAAGCGCCCTCATGGGATGCAGTCCTTCGCACATAGCAGGCGATCTGATCTTCTCCAACATCATTTGCCCAGGATCCTGACGTTGAAGACGTGTGACGGTCATGAACTCTTCGTGAAGCTGGCGCTGCGACAAAAGCTGTTGGGAGTCCGTTGCCCTCCTACACTCGCAACATTGAGTACTTGTTCTGGATTGAGAGAGGATCTATCTCAGGAGGAGCGCCTGGAGCGGCCACAACATGTGACTGGACGCAATGTGGGAAGTCACGATCAGACATTCTGTCGTTATCTCACGAGGCCACCTGAAGGAGGGCGTCCTCAGAGGGTGTTCGACGACTTTTCTTGCGCTTCCGCGGCGACCGTTGTTTACTGATGTGTTGTTCCGAATTAGAATGTGGTCGCCCATTGTACGATGCCGTACCCATCAGGATAAAGGCAGAAGTCGGCATGACGTCTAGTTCGATGTCCATGGTTCGAACAGCGTCTTCCGTCACGATCCTGAGATTGGATGGTTCTGGTATGAGCACTGGAGGTGACAGAGTGTTGGCCTCGTCGGAGACTTGTGGTGCGTTGGGTGGCGTTAACGAAGTTTCAGGCGTGTTCTGCGTGGGGTGGCAGGATCGCGCAGGTGATAGGTAGGGGCGTGAGACGGTGTCACTGCACCCAGAGGTCTGTGTATCAAACGTCGGCGTAAACTTTCCGTCTCGACATTTCATTCCTGGCCACTTTCTCCGCATGTTCGTGGCAGGCCATCATACAGGACGATGGTCCGCATACCACCAATCGTCAAGTGCGATGGGAAATGTTTCGTCAGATGAATTTTTATCTCCCGGGCGCCATTTAAAACTGCGTATGTCGTAAATGTTTACCAGTTACCCGCCAGGTGACCCAACACGTTGATTTAGGACTGGAAAGCTATTTCTTGAGGTACTTCGAATGGGAGGTCAAACACCCGCAAGGTTTGGGGACCGAATCCCACATCGCCTACTGTCACTGCACCTACATGTCGATCAGAGTATTTAAATTTTATTCTGGTGGCATGTCGTTGGATAACTTCAGCACATAGCGTCTCCGTCGACATTTTGATGTATACAGCACATCCTGTGACGGGAAAATGTATTCCGGCCACGTCCAGGGGGTTAAAACGCAGATCCTCTCGTATAAACTGTTCAATTTCAAAGGCTATTGGTCGTGAATGTTCGGTGTGAAACGTTACTTTAATCATCGTCGCATGGTGTTAAGAGTGCACCATCAGGTACGTTGTTAAAGGACTCTATTATACCAAACGCGATTATCAAGTAAACAACTCCGAGAGTGGAGCGTTGGCCGTCGCGCAGTGCAGTTACACACGCTATCACGGCCTAGAGCCGAAGATGACTTCTGTTCAAAATTTAAGGGGTGCTGGTGTTCGAATGAGGGACCTAGGGCGTTTTGATTACTAGTTAAACACGCTACCCCAGACTGTTACACCCCTGGAAACACAATTCTTCCCTTAATACGACTCTACTTCACTTAGACGTGCCGGTCGGTGTAGCCGTGCGGTTCTAGGCGCTTCAGTCTGGAACCGCGTGACGGCTACGGTTGCAGGTTCGAATCCTGCCTCGGGCATGAATGTGTGTGATGTCATTAGGTTAGTCAGGCGTAAGGAGTTCTAAGTTCTAGGGGACTGATGACCACAGATGTTAAGTCCCATAGTGCTCAGCGCCATTTGCTATCTCTTAGACGTAGTGCACATATTTAATGTATGTGTATTTTATGCTGTTAAAACAATATTTTCAATAAGCTGCCACTTTCCATCCCATGCAACGCCGAAAATATTAGTCCTAGAACAAAGGGGAATAGTACATATTCTGTAGGAAATTTAACGTCCTTTAATTTTGAACTGGGAAATATTTTCTTTAGGAGCTGCAGGTTTCGAGTTACTCGACAAAAGTGTAAGAAAGTTGCATCTAAACATCCCTTCCCTCACATCACCCTCCCACTGTGAAAAAATTTGCAATTTTTCCCCTAATTTTCCTTCATGGTCTGGGGTAGCTAGTTTATTTATTATAGTGTAAATTCATCGGTTATGGCGGTGTTTCCGGCGGTTCTTATAAATGTCTGGGGCGTAAGAACCACTAAACAGATAGCCTGGCTGTTATGTAAAATTGATGTATTTCGTTTAAGGCATTCTTCTCTGAATATTGTAGTACAGACAGTGGCTGCGGGAACTTGGAAAAGCGGCATCTCTTTGGGTACTACATCGGCTTATTGAAAATCTTTTTCCGGGCCTCTCAACACATTTAGTTTTAATTATAAGCGTTTTGGCAACTATTTGTGCTTTATATCAATTAATGAGTTCTTGTTCTGAGTAGATAAATATTTATTCTTTTATTGGAGTGATGTTTATTAGGTCGCCTGGCGATTCCGTTCTTCGCTACATTTCACATACATCGCCCGCACGTTCTTTATTCATCAACAATGAGCATTTAACGTGTGCATTATTGATAGATAACACCAGCATATTCTATTTTGAAAAGATTTTTGCTTTCCTGGAATATATCTGGGATACTGACAAGATTACTTTCCTGTAATATTTGGAATAAAACTTCCTCGTGTTCATGTTCCCAAGGTAAGTAGAAAAGTATAGCATTTTTCACTTCACTGACGTCTGTGCTGTATATGATTTCAAATCTGGCAACGATTTCCGCCGTCCATTTTTTGTGCTGTCATATGTACCTCAAGTTTGTAAACAAACATAATATAAAACAAGAATATCTGCAAGTAATACCTACAACACCTGTCACAAGACATTAAATGTAATGGAAAATAGAAAACGTGTATTGCTGTTGGTGGTACAAGAACGTTTAACATGACACAATGTAAAATAAATAAAATGAATGATATAAAACTGTGATATGAAGTCATAAAAACTTTTTAAAAGGTGCGTCTGTAGTTTCTCTAATTTTAAATACTCATTTGCGATGAAATAAAGAATGAACAATATCTTTCATTTCGAGTGAATAACGTTCTTTGCAAAAACAGATATAATGTCTGGTAGGACAGCCGCAATCAGTGATTTTGCAATGTTACTTATAATCAATCTCGATTGCAAAATGTTGATTCGTATGACCGGTTTCGGTTCCTCTAGAACCATCTTCAGATCTGTAACGATAATGATACTAATTTACTATGTCACGAATGCAAACCTTTTTCATCCTATCTAATCAACATCAAATGTACCAGAACGTACCTGATATTTCGGTTACAGGAGTAACCCGGCCAAACATAGCAACTTTCACATGCTGCGTCACATAAAATTGGTTGGCAGAATGCACGTCATTTATATTAATTATAACACTATTACCGACAGGTGGCGTCTGGTACATTTGTTACAATAAATATGCACATTCTGTATTCAGTAGATTTGTGTAATTAACTTTATCTCTAAAAACACTTAATTAAAATCTGTAGATGTCAAGGTTAAAATCTGTACTTATCAAAATTAAAAAACACAGCAAAATTATCATTTTTATACGATCTAAAAACAAAGGGCGATCTCTGTATCTATGGCGCTGGAGTAGACTTGTTTTCCTCCATGCTCTGCTTCCGTGGTTCTCGCCATTTCGGTGTTGTGCCGCGATCAGCCCAGTTGTCTGACGTCCATCGCCGTGGGCGAGAGGGCCGCGCAGGAAGGCCCCGTCAACGACGCCAGGTGCTGCACGCATCTTCCAGCTGTTTCACCATCACGCACCATCACTCATCCCTCGGCCTGGACCTCCACACGCAACAGTTGTCGTCTTAGTAAGTCGTCATAAATACTAAAATAGGCGTTATGATTGAACTCGCTTTGCTCGTTGAGGATTAAATCCGGATCTTTCTTTTTGAGGGTGTATATTTCAATTTCTTCCATAATGTTAAGAAGCCGTCCCTTATGAGCTCTATGCAGGATGTCTAAATTTTGTTCCGTGTTCGTGACTGAGTGCTTTGAGGCAGCCATATGTGCCCCAAACGCTGTTTTGTTTTGAGAGTTGGTGTGCTCCCTGAATCTGGTCTCAAAGTTCCTACCAGTGTGGCCTATATATTGTTTACAACAGTCATCACATTTGATCATATATACACCTGAATCCTGAAATTTGTTCCTACATTACGGCGCCTTCCATAGATCGTATAAAAATGATAATTTTACTGTGTTTTTTTAAATTTAGATAAGTACAGATTTTAACATTGACATCTACAGATTTTAAATAATTATTTTTAGAGATAAAAGCTAATTACAAAAATCTACTGAATACAGTATGTGCATATGTAATGTAACAAATGTACCAGATGCCACCTGTCGGTAATCGTGTTATAATTAATATAAACCACGTGCATTCCGTCAACCAATTTTATGTGACGCAGCATGTGAAAGTTGCTGTGTTTGGACAGGTTACTACTACTGCAACCGAAATATCAGGTTCGTCCTGGTACATTTTATGTTGATTAGATAGGATGAAAAAGGTTTGCGTTCGTGAAATAGTAGATTAGTATCATTATCGTTGCAGATCTGAGCCGGTCATATGAATAAACATTTTGCAGTCAAGACGGATTATAAGTAACATAGAATAACGTTCTTAATGTAAAATGAGCTGCAAGCTACTAAACTTAAACACTAGCAAAGATACAAGAAATATTTACTTTGGGCATACATCATAATAGGAAGAATACGTAATTACAGTTGTATATTATTTGGTGGCACACTTGGCGCGAAATTCACTACACAATGCAGCCACCTCTGGTACTAACAATGTCTCTAATGACTGGAAATCGAGTCGAACTCAACTTGAACGCCAAATACACATAAGTGCCTTAACTCTAGGCCAGAGTTCATCAGTAGTAGCGTCTGGCGAATGGTGGCATGTCAGTCTCTCAACAACCCATGACCAAATGTTTTCAGAGATCTGTAGAACGTTCTGGCCACAGCCACTACCAAACGTTCTCTGTACCGAGACACGTTAGGACAGCACGGACAACATGTGGTCTTGCGTTGTCTCGTAAAAAGAAGACGCCGCAGAGACCACCGGCTTTGGGACATAAGAAATATAACACATCCTAGCAAAAGATGCGATGGAATTATGGCTACAAATCGATGACTGTCTCTTCTGTGAACAATGATCTTACGGGAGTCGAAAACGTATATTTAGTACTTCTTTCTCACGTAATAAGAAAATGTTAGATACAGACTTCCGAAAGGCGTTCGATACAGTTCCGCACTATCGCCTGATAAACAAAGTAAGAGCCTACGGAATATCAGACCAGCTGTGTGGCTGGATTCAAGAGTTTTTAGCAAACAGAACACACCATGTTGTTATCAATGGAGAGATGTCTACAGACGTCAAAGTAACATCTGGCGTGCCACAGGGGAGTGTTATGGGACCATTGCTTTTCACAATATATGGTGGTGGTTGTTGGGATGTTTAAGGGGGACTTAACAGCGAAGGTTCACAATATGTATAAATGACCTAGTAGATAGTGTCGGAAGTTCCATGCGGCTTTTCGCGGATGATGCTGTAGTATTCAGAGAAGTTCCAGCATTAGAAAATTGTAGCGAAATGCAGGAAGATCTGCAGCGGATAGGCACTTGGCGCAGGGAGTGGCAACTGACCCTTAACATAGAAAAATGTAAGGTACTGCGAATTCATAGAAAGAAGGATCCTTTATTGTATGATTATATGATAGAAGAACAAACACTGGTAGCAGTTACTTCTGTAAAATATCTGGGAGTATGCGTACGGAACGATTTGAAGTGGAATGATCATATAAAATTAATTGTTGGTAAGGCAGGTGCCAGGTTGAGATTCATTGGGAGAGTCCTTAGAAAATGTAGTCCGTCAACAAAGGAGGTGGCTTACAAAACACTCGTTGGAGCTATACTTGAGTATTGCTCATCAGTGTGGGATCCGTACCAGATCGGTCTGACGGAGGAGATAGAGAAGATCCAAAGAAGAGCGGCGCGTTTCGTCACAGGGTTATTTGGTAACCGTGATAGCGTTACGGAGATGTTTAGCAAACTCAAGTGGCAGACTCTGGAAGAGAGGCGCTCTGCATCGCGGTGTAGCTTGCTGTCCAGGTCTCGAGAGGGTGCGTTTCTGGATGAGGTATCGAATATATTGCTTCCCCCTACTTATACCTCCCGAGGAGATCACGAATGTAAAATTAGAGAGATTCGAGCGCGCACGGAGGCTTTCCGGCAGTCGTTCTTCCCGCGAACCATACGCGACTGGAACAGGAAAGGGAGGTAATGACAGTGGCACGTAAAGTACCCTCCGCCACACACCGTTGGGTGGCTTGGGGGGTATAAATGTAGATGTAGATGTAGAATTATTCACAGAATTTGACTGCTATTACGATGTAACACAAGCTGACATCACTGCGTATTACGTCTTCAACGGCGCCAGTCGTTCTACGAGGGGCGTTCTATAAGTATTGCAACACTTTCTTTTCTCAACCAGTTTCAGTTTAAGAAAAATGTGGAAGTTGTTGTGTAACATGGTGAAATATTCCTGCTTCAGCCCCTGCTGTTACATAAAGTTCCGATACGTGGCGCGCTGTATGTAACCTTCAGAATGGAGTCTGTGTTGGAGGTGACTTCCAGGCAGAGAGCTGTCACTGGGTTCTTTTCAGTGGAGAAACAGAGCATCGCAGATGTTGATGGGCGCTTGCAGAATATGTACAGAGACCTGGGTTTGGACAAAAGCAAGTCGGTGGGCGACACGTCTGTCGTTGGTTGGTTGAGGGAGGGAACCAAACAGGGAGGTCATCGGTAACATCAGATTAGAGAAGGATGGGGAAGGAATTAGGCCGTGCCCTTTCAAAGGAACTACCCCGGCATTTGGCTGAAGCGATTTAGGGAAATCACGGAAAACCTAAATGACAATGGCCGGACACGGGTTTGAACTGTCGTCCTCCGAAATGAGAGGCCATTGTGGTAACCCTTGCACCACCTCTCTCGGTACGTCTTTCGTGATTGCAAAAAGGTCGCGCAAAAGTGTCCGATCTCCCGCGTGTCGGCCAGCCACGCACAGCTGCACTACCACGAGGAAATTAAACCAATGACTTCAGCGTGTTCGTCGCCACAAAAATGCAAACTAACTTCTCTATGACGACCGAAGGCTTCACACAGTGGTCTGTGCACCCGGTGGGATCTCGCAAAGCCGGCCGCGGTGGCCGTGCGGTTCTAGGCGCTCCAGTTCGGAGCCGCGCTACTGCTACGGTCGCAGGTTCGAATCCTGCCTCGGGCATGGGTGTGTGTGATGTCCTTAGGTTAGTTAGGTTTAAGTAGTTCTGAGTTCTAGGGGACTGATGACCACAGCAGTTAAGTCCCATAGTGCTCAGAGCCATTTGAACCATTTGGATCTCGCAAGACTTCATTGGACCGTTCTTCCTCATCCGCTCTACCTCCCGGATCCCGAACCATTCGGCTTCCATCTGCTTAGCCCAATGAAGGATGCACTCCACCGGAAGCAGTACGTCGATAGTGGGAAAGCTATTGATGCAGAAAAATAGAACTTTTTTCAGCCGAAACCGTGGGAAATGATATGGTGTATCGGAATCCTGAATAAAACCGGCCTGGTTTCAGAAGAAAGTGTGTTGCATTACTTATTGAACGCCCTCCATATAATAGATGACGCAGTACACGAGCAAGGTCAAATACCTGCACCACATCATTTTCTACATCTACATCTACATCTACATTTATACTCCGCAAGCCACCCAACGGTGTGTGGCGGAGGGCACTTTACGTGCCACTGCCATTACCTCCCTTTCCTGTTCCAGTCGCGTATGGTTCGCGGGAAGAACGACTGTCTGAAAGCCTCCGTGCGTGCTCTAATCTCTCTAATTTTACATTCGTGATCTCCTCGGGAGGTATAAGTAGGGGGAAGCAATATATTCGATACCTCATCCAGAAACGCACCCTCTCGAAACCTGGCGAGCAAGCTACCCCGCGATGCAGAGCGCCTCTCTTGCAGAGTCTGCCATTTGAGTTTATTAAACATCTCCGTAACGCTATCACGGTTACCAAATAACCCTGTGACGAAACGCGCCGCTCTTCTTTGGATCTTCTCTATCTCCTCCGTCAGACCGATCTGGTACGGATCCCACACTGATGAGCAATACTCAAGTATAGGTCGAACGAGTGTTTTGTAAGCCATCTCCTTTGTTGATGGACTACATTTTCTAAGCACTCTCCCAACGAATCTCAACCTGGTGCTCGCCTTACCAACAACTAATTTTATATGATCATTCCACTTCAAATCGTTCCGCACGCATACTCCCAGATATTTTACAGAAGTAACTGCTACCAGTGTTTGTTCCGCTATCATATAATCATACAATAAAGGATCCTTCTTTCTATGTATTCGCAATACATTACATTTGTCTATGTTAAGGGTCAGTTGACACTCCCTGCGCCAAGTGCCTATCCCCTGCAGATCTTCCTGCATTTCGCTACAATTTTCTAATGCTGCAACTTCTCTGTATACTACAGCATCATCTGCGAAAAGCCGCATGTAACTTCCGACACGGTCAAGTCACACTATTAATGCGTCATGCCTCACCCTCAACAGCCTATTCGTCATTGCTCTTACGGAACTGGGAATTTGACGGAGACTGGGGCACGGTATGACGTTCCTGAGAGCACGGTGCGACGAAGGATAATTTTCGAGATAATGGAAAATCCAGTGGGCATATGGCAATTGGACTTAGGTGCGTAGAAACCTCGGTCCAGGATAATGTACCTGTCGACAAGCCACGGTAAAATCCTGCTGCAAACTCGGTCCATTCGAATTATACTACTTTGTTTCACTGGTCGGTGGATGAAGTTCAGCTTCGGGAGAACAGGCTGCTTAGCAAAGATGCGGCCATCAAGGACAGGCTCCGTGGTGATCATTGACTTACAGGATTAGCGTCTGCCGAGGACAGTGTCAATCTTGTCTGGCTGAAGGTGATAATTTCCGACGAAGCAGTATTGCCCTCATCGAAGTACTCTGTTAACAGTACAACCAGTACCCAATACAAGCCAGCGATGGTGCACGAGTGGTTTGCAGAATGGGATGAGATTTCTCTTCTAGTTTGGCCTTCTTCAGACCTAGATCCTAATGAAAACATTTGACATAGACGAAGAGGACTATGAGAGAATACTGGTCTGTCTCTGTGCCAAGAATCTTTTGGAACATCACCCCATCTGCGTGAGAAACAGGAAATGAGATATATAATATCCCCCTCATAGAGTCCATTCCTGCCAAATTTCGGACCGTCATTGGAGTTGAAGACGTTTGAGCACGACAGTAAGTGGTAAACAAGCCACATTCCCTTTTGAGAGCCGAAAATAACTTAATAAGAACCGTGAACTGTCGGTTCAATTAATTCATCATTTCTACTGATTAAACAAACTAACGGACTAACGCAAAGGAAATAGCACTAAGTCAAATGTGATCCAAAACTTGCCGCCCGGCAGTTGCCTGCTACGCCGCCTACTATGCCACTGACTTAAGACTGTTTATGCCACAGGAGAGGACTTTAACTGTTCTTGACACTACATCATGAAATGATGTATGTTTAGTAGGTCTGCAATGCTACTAATGTAACGGTGTAGTTACCTCGTCTTTTTTAGAAGGTGAGTCATTATGCTGAACAACAAACGGTTGTTAAACCTTGTATACTCTTAGTGCAAATTTTCTTCACTTTTATCAGCAGATCTGTGCACCCAGTCATATCTTGGACACCTGCATATCATTGCAGCCAGAGCATTTTATGTGCTTTCTAGTGTACACTATGCACTGCTTTCCGTTTAATATGTGCGCCAATTAGGTACACCATTAGGTTAGCTGACTTTGTCCGATCAGAGCACAGTAGGCTCGCCGTCAATGGTGGGACGCTTTCACAGAGTGGAATACCTCAATCTGACAAATGCTTGATGAAGCAGTAGTCTGTTTCGAAACTATTGGTACTTCTACACACTCGAGTCAGTGTTTGCTTTTCACTAAGCACTAGTCATTATTTTATTCCCAATAGGTGCAATTTACGTAATACTGCTAGTAGTTGTTTCATTTTTGTAATTTATATTTCCTTTTGTTTAGCCTACAACACTTCAAAAGGGACTCTACTGTGATTCCCATGGTAAAGAGTAAGCTTTGTCTCCCTTCCTGAGAATTTCATTCATGATTGCTTTATTTTGGAATTTATATACCCAGATTTATTGGAAGACGGTCATATTTATGGGAAATATTTGAAATTATGTTTATAATGAACAGTGCCAGTCAGCCACCATTGGGTTTCTGTTGAAAAGCTCCTTTACCAGTTTCGAATGTAGAAATTCATTATCAGAGGGCTTTCTTTCTTTTACCAAAGCACATGGTACTTTAATTACTGCTGAGTTGCCGTTAAACGACATTATGGAACATTTGTTTTCAAAACAAATACGAAATAGTGTCCATGCACCAGTATCCTGGTTTGTTTACGTTTAGTGTGTGTTAGTCCAGATACATGGTCGGCCTCGATAACTTGAGTTATCTCCCAACAAATGTGAATAGTTATGAAGAATAATACGAGATAATGTGTGGATGTTATTCAATGAAGAAATATGTTGAAAACATTTGGGCCATACGGTCATCACCAGTAAATCAACGAACCAAGTATTTTGATAGAAGGGTGAAACACTTGTGATGATGATTTCGGAAGTCCAAAACCGTTAACAGTGCTTTTTAAATAAAGTTAACTAAGCGGAAATTGTGACTGGTTACTATACATATGCTTTGAATATTGTTTTTTTTTTTTGTCACTCGAAAAGACTATACTTGTTTCCTAGTGCGTGGCGACTTTTTACTTTAGAAAGAGGGCTCAAAGAATTTACATTAAATTTTACTTGAAAAATGGAATAATGCGCAGCACCGCATTAGAAATGCCGATTGTGACTGTTGGCGAATCTACTATGAGTAAGGCAGAAGTTTACGAGTAGTATAAACATTTCAAAGTTGGTCGAGAAGACGTTGAAGGCAACGGCCCTTTACACCCTAGCACATCAATTACTAACGACAGTGTGGAAGAAGTAAAGAAAACAGTTCTGGAAAATCACAGAATCGCCATCAGAAAAGTAGCTGATGATATCGGCATATCCTTTGGCTCATGCCTAGCAGTTTTTTCTGATTTTGTGGAGATGAAACGAATTTGTTCCGGAATTGTTGAATTTAGAACTCGCGTAAACATCACTCAGGAACTGCTTAATGAAGTCGTCAACGATCCTAAACTTCTAAAGACGTTTATCACAGGAGACAAAATATGAGTGAACGGGTATAACGTCCAAATCACGTACGTCGAAACACATATTTGTATGTAAAATGGTTCAAATGGCTCTGAGCACTATGGGACTTAACATCTGAGGTCATCAGTCCCCTAGAACTTAGAACTACTTAAACCTAACTAACCTAAGGGCATCACATACATCCATGCCCGAAGCAGGATTCGAACGTGCGACCGTAGAAGTCGCGCGGTTCCGGACTGAAGCGCCTAGAACCGCTCGGTCACCGCGGCAGGCCATATTTTTATCAATACGAGCAAAGGTTCCGCTTCTGATTTTGTATAACCTTCTTATTAGCTGTTCCATTCTGTAACTACATCACGACAGTTACAAATACGATATTCTGTCTGGTGTACGCACAGTCTGCCGCCTCCCTCCAAGTTCGTCTGTCAGAAAGCACCCATGATCACATAAACGCCCTTAAAGGACTTGAAATGTGTGATGTGGTTGATGTCTGCAAGATTACATTTTTTGGTGTAACCGTTCCATCTACTTGGCCTTACACAAACGCCATCTCGGCTCGTTCGCAACGTGAATACCAGACCATTCAGTTGCTTATAGTACGCTTCGTCAATGACACAGCCTGTAACACATAAGTAACACAGGGCACGCGATCAGAGTAACTTTCATTCGTCAGCGCCATCTACCGTGGCAGCGATGCATATACGGACACATGTTCATAGGACCTTTCTTCCTCCATTTCCAGTAAGGAATCGATCCCTGGAGCTTGTCGGTTTTATTAATGTTCTCCCTAAATAAGTCACACCTTATAGGTCTTATCTGTTCACGGGACAACGTCTTTATAGCCTGTTACCCACTGTGCCTAATAAAGTGTAAACGTTTAGTCTGTGGTTTCAGTGCAACGGTCCGCAATCACGTGGTCTCAGCAGTAGAAATTCTCGCAGTTAGTGAATCATCTTTAATTTAAATTGTTTGATGAAAAACTTTTATACAACAACAAACTAACGAAAAAAAACTAACTTTGGAAATTTGTGGTAAGGTCTTACGGGACCAAACTGCTTAGGTCATCGGTCCCTAAGCTTACGCACCACTTAATCTCACTTTACTAACTTACGCTAAGGACAACACGCAAACCCATGCCCGAGGGAGGCCTCTAACCTCCGACGGGGCAAACCGCGCGGGCCGTGACAAAGCGCCCTAGGCCGCGCGGCTAACTGAAAACACATGTGCAATGTAGCCCCTAATTTCTGCCCAAGCACGAGCTAGAAACACACCATCTTACGAAAGTGCGTGAGAATTTTAACATGATGGCGAATACACGAGGCTCAAATTCATAGTATCAGGAAAAATTTGTGAGTTAATAAATTCCCGAAATAGGTAATAGGTAAACAGCGTAACTTGCCAGCAGATTAGCTGTGCACCCTTGCCCTGGTGTAGATTGATAAACGTCGAATAAGAATAGCAAACACTCCTGAATACCACCACCGGTCCACAAAAGAAATAAAACTTGGTCGTGAATGGATAAAGCTACTCGTAAGTCACTTGAGTTAACATATTCGTAACACTGTGAAGGATTCTTCATCCTAGGAAGGCAATTACTGTGATTTCGGCTGGGTGTGATCCCACTATAGTAAAGACATTTGCTGGTCTAGTGAACTCTCATATTCACACTGGAGAAATTCTACTTTAAATGAAGAAGTGGTGTCTTTGTCGTATAGTGCCATAAATCCCTGGATGTCGTGAATTCAGTCATTTACTACATCTACATCTACATACATACTCCGCAATCCACCATACGGTGCGTGGCGGAGGGTACCTCGTACCACAACTAGCATCTTCTCTCCCTATTCCACTCCCAAACAGAACGAGGGAAAAATGACTGCCTATATGCCTCTGCACGAGCCCTAATCTCTCTTATCTTATCTTTGTGGTCTTTCCGCGAAATATAAGTTGGCGCAGTAAAATTGTACTGCAGTCAGCCTCAAATGCTGGTTCTCTAAATTTCCTGAGTAGCGATTCACGAAAAGAACGCCTCCTTTCCTCTAGAGGCTCCCACCCGAGTTCCTGAAGCATTTCCGTAATACTCGCGTGATGATAAAACCTACCAGTAACAAATCTAGCAGTCCGCCTCTGAATTGCTTCTATGTCCTCCCTCAACCCGACCTGATAGGGTTCCCAAACGCTAGAGCAGTACTCAAGAAACAGCTGAAATTTATCGTGACCCATAAATTAATACGAAAAAGCACATCAGGAATCATGTTTTACATGCAACAACTCCTGTTTTCATTGACTGTCCCTTACCACTGTTTACAGCCGAGGCCTTCAATTAGAAATTCTTAAGAAAGTTACAGTATATAATTGTTACAAAGCTGTCGTAGTAACTAAAATGTTTTAAAAAATTAAGGCAGAGCACAGAGGGAACAAATGCTGTAAGGTTAAATGAGGAACATCGAGCGCAAAATTTATTTAAACGCTTGTAGAATACAGTGTCAGATACAACAGCGCACCATCCTCGCAAAAATGGGATAATACTAGTCCTACGTGCGAGTAAACTTTTCCGACTTACACAAAAAAAAAAAAAAAAAAAAAAAAAGCTTAGCTTTAAATTTAGTGCATAAGATGTGTATAAGATTAGATGCAACGATGCAACTACTGTCAGAAACAGTACGTAGAACTTCTGAAATACGATTTAAATAACACACTTCTTTATGAAATAATAAAACAGCACTTGCAGATCATCTGACTGAAACCAACGCTCTGTAGGACTGATAGACACACATTCTGAAATGTTCCTCACTGGGCCTAAGGGATCTTTCTTAAACATTTTGGATGAACCTGAAGTATAAGGACATGACCTGAAAGAAGAATTCTCTTATTTATAGAAGGAGTTATTTCTGATACTTGTGGATTTTCTAAGTTTGTTTATTTGCGAGTGTTTATAAAAGCTATTAAATTGTGACTGCTCAAACGTAATAAACGCGGGGTTGCGGGATTTAATATTAATATAGGACTGGCTCTGATGTGTATCAGCCAATCAGAGGACAGTGCGTTCGTGAGTGTTTTGTGAGCTGGAGTATTGCTTTCTAAAGTCTAAGGACGGTTTAGTGTTCAGCCATAATCACGTACGGACGCTTCCATAAGGAGCTGTAAGTACATGAGAAAATTTTGCGGAATTGTGAGTTAAATTTCACCGTGGAGATCCACATCGTGAACGATTACGAATCAGAGAGACGAATACGCGAAATACCGGTTTTGATACGTAATCTCTGATTTTTGAAGTGACCAAAATGCGCGTAGCTTGTTAAACAAGTTGTGACCGCAAACTATACATTTGTAATGGTCAATTTGTGTAATTTTGAGCAAGCATTCTGTCACACAGAATCTATTTAATAATCCTTTTGGAAACTGGTTTGTTTGAGTACCAAAAGGTGACTATTATTAGTGACTGCGATTCGTGTACGTGATGAAATTGTAACTTAAGATTAACTCGGACTTGACGACATTTTTGTATAAAGCAAGTCACAACATACTGAAGTTTTCACTGGCGAATTATATATTCTTCAACAGCTCCGCTAACCTGGTACTAAAAAACATACATATGCTGCACCCGTTGGATTCGTGTAATGCTATTGGTTACATTACAGTTTTTTCAGACGAGAAGCATTATTCGTTTTTAACGGGGGAGACGTTTGTTCAAGCTGCGAAAAAATATCACCGCAACGTGAGTCGATATTTACTGCCCGAGGAACAACATTATCCTCCTAGTTGCAACATTGTCCTTAACATTGCTTACGTGCTGTTGGAAGAAACAATAAAATCAATTTAAGATTTAGCTGAAACACAGAATAATTTTTCATGTTGTTATACTTTATTAGTAACGTAAATCTTACTATGATAGGCTGAAGGAACTCGAACATTTTAAATTCGTATTATTGAGGGATTTCGCAATAACTTTTCGTGAACTCGCCAACTAGGTAAACAGTGCTAAGTCAACGCTAATCGATGTTAAGTTCACTCAGTTTACAAGTAAACAATGCCAGTTACAAATTGAAGTGTTAGTAATAATAAAATTCGTATAGAATTTACGATGCTAAAAATACGCCGCTACCAAGAAATACTTGAAAACTATGAGTTATCGATAGTAAAAATGACAATGAATGTACTTGAAATATCTTATGAAATTTTATTGAAACTTTACCACACAGTTTCTCTAAGCAACCGACATATTCCTTGCAATTGTTTATAGCTGAGACCTTCATTTTTGGCTCCCTGCTCACTCAGTGGTAGCTTAAGCAAATAAGGAACCAAAACATGCCGCTTAATATGCATTTCGACACCATGATGTAGGAGCTATGATGGAATCAATGCAAATCCGTTTCCTGTAAGTGCTGAATTTATTTCTGACCTCTTCTTTAGTGACAATCATGTGAAGGAAATTGATTCCCCTTTTACATACGTGTGCAACAGTAAATTTTTATACGGGGTGGAAAGCACTAAGCTTAGTAGCATTACTAGTGATTTCACCTTCATTCCATTTTAGTAATAAATTTAAATCATCAACATATCGCTAATAGTATATTATTTTCTAAGGTATCTGATTTTTTATTGGATTTTAACAAGGTATCTCTTGAGGCAATATTAGGTGCAGGGTGCAAATAGATTCTTAGTTCACATTCACTGCATTACGTCTTTTAGAATAATATTTATTACATTTTAATATGGCGTAGGATTAGCGCACTTCCTATCACACTACCTCCTTCCACGTCCTCCCCATCCCCCGCACTTACTCATCATGCTTCAAATGAGGGCTGTATACTGCAAAGAGGGTTTAGTAAGTAGCTGCAAACTACGGAATGTTGACAAAAGTGTACTATAGTGCTGTTTCTCTCCTTCTGCAGCTTATAACAATATTTTTTTCAGAAATTTGACTTTCCACAACACGTGATAAATTTTAAATATTTGCAATCAGTGATATTTACAATGTTTCCTTATATTTATTTTAGATCTGCAGATAATCATTGACTGGCAGTTACCAAGTGTGACTAATTGTAACTGGGAATAAATATTTTTAAAAATTTTACAACTGCTGCATATCTCATGATCATCTTCATCCGTTATTTTATAGTGTGTTCATTCAGACTAGCGATTCACGAGAAAAAGAGTCTTCTCTTTCATTATCAGTTTCCCTGAGAGGTGGAGCCGTCCTTCACTTGCAGGAACATACGTCGGTTGCGAGCCGCTCTTTGCGGAATTCTGTTAATATTCTGCTTGATGTCCAACTGTTGGGCAACATTAGGGAACCGTATCACAGGACGGAGATGCTCTGCTACGGTGGTCACGCCATCTGCTCGTTATCGGTGGAAGACGAACGAGGTACGCTGACGAAACTCCTGGATCTGCTCACTTACACTGTCAAATCAAACGGTGGACCTCTGTCGTTATGCAGGCATCAACAGAACTTTGGTCATTAGGGATACATGATAAATGAGTGGCCAGGAATTAGTGGGGACACCGAAGAGACTCGACAAAATTACGTAATAGATATTGTTGTACAAAAAACACAGTCGTTGAAGGGTGGGCGAGGGAACGCCGTTGAGGCTAGACGAAGGAAGACTACGACTGGAGCTTAACGTGTGGTGGATGACGAATTCTGTAGAAAGAAGGGGAAAAAGAGGAATAAGTAAGACTGTGGTTTAACGATCCGTCGACGACTAGCTCATCAATAGCTGAACACCGGCTCACAACAGACGAAAGGCAGGGGAGGCAATCGGCCGTAACCTTTTCAGAGGAACTATCCCATCATAGATTTAGGACAACCGTGAAAAACCTAAATCAGGAGGACTGGACGAGGTGTGAACACCATGAGCTCTATCCTCGCCCCCCCCTCCCTCCCCCCCCTCACTCCCTTAAGTAGACTCTCAAATCGACAACTACCGCGGATCATCTTGTCTTGTGGTTGATATTTTGTCCAATGCTGAAAGTCTGGGATTTCTGATAATTTTGGAGGTGAGTTTAAAATCATAAATAATAAACAAAAGCTTTCCGTGATGTCTTCTCATTTGTATTCAGCACAAAAGAAAAACACAAGTACTCACCAAACGCGATGAAACATTTATCCCATCAGCAGATTACATGATGGATTACCATTCAGTAGCATGCGTCGGCCGCCGATGGACCCACAACCGCAACCACTCTTGAACTACCTCGATGTCCACGCATGTCTTTCTTTAGGTCGCCAAAATATGTGAAAATCGCAGAGTGGAAAATCAGGATTGCATTGAGGATGGTGCAATGTCTCCCACCTAGATCGCTGACATCCCATGTCTACCCGCCAAAAAAGTCCAAAACTGTTCACACAAGTTCCCGTAAGGCTATGATGACTTCCTTCTTCGACTGCAGGGCCTTGTGTTCGTCGTGTTCCTCGAGATAGCAACCGAAATCACTGTGCAACGCTTTGAAGACGTTTTGCAGAAACAGCGTCTAGCCTTAAACTAAGAAGGTCCAAGAATACTGCCGAACGGAAGCATCTTGTTGCACAGTAACCTTCGCCCACACACTGGGAATCGGACGAAGGCTACGCTTCAGCGAATTGGTTTGGAAACACTGCAACAGCCCGGATGTTTCGCTGCGTGATTTTCACATCTTTGACGATCTGTAGAAAGACATGCACGAACGTCAGTTTCAGTCGGATGAGGAAGTGCAAGAGTGGGTGCGGTTGTGGATCCGTCAGCGGCTGACAGATTTTTTCGAAACACGAATTGGTCGTCTTGGAACCATTCCCATTACGGCAGGCGCTGTGTTTGCATTTGACTGTCCCCTGTAGAAACAGGCATCCTTCGCACAGAGAAGCGATTGCAAGTTGGAAACAAATAAGTCAACAAGTACATACGGAATCCCAACTCATCTGTGCAGACAGTACTTGCGGCACTGACCCCTCAACTACTTATCATTGATCGCGAACCTCTCTGCAACCGCAAAGTCCCAAACGACTGGAAAAAAGTGCAGTTGACTTCTGTATATAAGAAAGGTGAAAGAATCGATCTTCATAATGACAGACTAATGTCCTTAACATTGGTTTGCTGCAGAACTCTTGAACACACTCTGAGTTCCAACATAATACATTCCCATGAAACAGAAAAGTTCTGTCCACAAATCTGCACGGAATTAGCTAGCATTTCTCGTGCGGAACTCAGCTTTCCCTTTTCCCACATGATATCCTACAAATCATTGGTACAGGGAAACAGGCAGATTTCATATTCTTAAATTTCCGGAACGCATCTGGCACGATGCCCCACTGCAGACTGTTGACAGAGTCCCGAGCAAGTGGTTTATCTTCCCAAATATGTGAGTGGTATATTTTCGGTAATAGAACCTAGTACGTTGTCCTCGACGCCGAGTATTCATTAGAGGCAGGAGTTTTGCCAGGAGTTCCTCAGGGAAGTGTGATGTGACCACTGTTATTCCCTATATACATAAATAATCTTACAGACAATATGATTAGCAGTTCACGATTGTTTGCTGATGACGCTATGGAGTACGGGAAGGTGTTGTCGTCGAGTGACTATAGGAGTATACATACTGACTTAAACGAAATTTCTAGTTGGTGTGTTGAATAGCCTCTCGCTCTAAATGTATATAAAAGTAAGTTAACGCAGATGAGGAGGAAAACCAATCATGTAATTTTCGAATACAGTATTAGTAGTGCGCTGCTTGACACGGTAACAGAAATTAAATATCTAGGCGTAACACTGCAAAGGGAAACGATATGGAATGAGCACATAATGTTGGTAGTAGTGAAAATGAATACTCTACTTTTTCGTTGTGAGAATTTTGGGAAAGTATAACTCATCTACGAAGAAGAGTGTGTGTATAGAAATGCTATTGCGACACGTTCTGTAGTACTGTTCAAGTGTTTGGGATCCCCACCAGCTCGCATTAAAGGAAGACATCGAGCGATTCAGAGGCATCCTGCTAGATTTGGTACCAGTAGTTTCTATCAGCACACTAGAGCTACGAAGATGCCTCGTGAACTCAAATCGGAATTATGTGAATTCGTGGTGTTTCTGCTTTCTCTTCCCTCCTCCCACCATCTTCTTGTATCACAACTGCGGATTCCGTGTGGTGTCTATTCTTTCGGGCATATAACTTATTCGCGTCCATGGGCTGATTCCACTAGGTTCATTGCGAATGTACAACAGCTTTCGACCACCTGCAGGAATCTCAAAGCAACCCACATGGACGGAGACTGTGGATAGGCGGAACAAGGTGGGAATGTAGGTCGGCAAAGGGCCGCGCCGAGACAGTCCGCGCAATTGCGATAAACACTGTGTCCGGATAGCGCAGGAGTAAGCAGGAGATCCCGTGTTGGAATCCCATTGGAGCACACATTTTCACTCGTTGCCGCTGATTCCGCATGAAGTCCTGATACAGCGGTCATCATGAATTCCTTTCCTTTCTGCCCTCCTCCTCCACCTTCAATTTACATTAAATGGGAATTCCTGGAGAGAAAGCGACACTCTTCTCGCGAGGCACAACTGCGGAAATTTAGAGAACGGGCATTTGAGCCCGGCTACAAAACGATTTTGCTACCGCCAATGCAAATTCCACTTAAGGATCACGAAGATAAGATGCGAGAATTAGATCTCGTATGGAGGCTTTTAGACAGACGTTTTTCCTCGCTCTGTTTACGAGTGGAACAGGAAAGAAAATGTCTAGAAGTGGTATGTGGTGCACTCCACTATACGCTGTCTTGCGGACTACTTACATGCTAATTTGTTATAATTAAACTGACGGTATTCCGAGCGCTGTAGTGCGGACTGTATACATAGCTCGACGTTGAAACATCATTTGTATGTTCATTAATCGGAGCGCTCACGGAGTATGCAGAAAATACAGGGTGATTAAAAAAGAATACCACAACTTTAGGAATTTAAAACTCTGCAACGACAAAAGGCAGAGCTAAGCACTATCTGTCGGCGAATTAAGGGAGCTATAAAGTTTCATTTAGTTGTACATTTGTTCGCTTGAGGCACTGTTGACTAGGCGTCAGCGTCAGTTGATGCTAAGATGGCGACCGCTCAACAGAAAGTTTTTGTGTTATTGAGTACGGCAGAAGTGAATCGACGACAGTTGTTCAGCGTGCATTTCGAACGAAGTATGGTGTTAAACCTCCTGATAGGTGGTGTATTAAACGTTGGTATAAACAGTTTACAGAGAATGGGTGTTTGTGCAAAGGGAAAAGTTCTGGACGGCCGAGAACGAGTGATGAAAATGTAGCACGCATCCAGCAAGCATTTGTTCGCAGCCCAGGAAAATCGACTCGCAGAGCTAGCAGAGAGCTGTAAATTCCACAATCAACTGTATGGAGAGTCCTACGAAAAAGGTTAGTTATGAAATGGCCGCCAGGCAGCCCGTGACAGAGCACTTCATCACTGGCCTCCAAGAAGCCCTGATCTTACCCCCTGCGATTTTTTCTTATGGGGGTATGTTAAGGATATGGTGTTTCGGCCACCTCTCCCAGCCACCATTGATGATTTGAAACGAGAAATAACAGCAGCTATCCAAACTGTTATGCCTGATATGCTACAGAGAGTGTGGAACGAGTTGGAGTATCGGGTTGATATTGCTCGAGTGTCTGGAGGGGGCCATATTGAACATCTTTGAACTTGTTTTTGAGTGAAAAAAACCTTTTTAAATACTCTTTGTAATGATGTATAACAGAAGGTTATATTATGTTTCTTTCATTAAATACACATTTTTAAAGTTGTGGTATTCTTTTTGAATCATAATAGATCCACCTTCTGCCACCAGGTAAAAATATGGCACTGTAAGCAATCAGAATGTAGTGTGGGTGAAACAAGAGGAGAGGAACGATCAAACGTATGCTAACTGTGATTCTGTGTCAACATACCTGTACTTACCGTCAGAAACAAGTGTGACAACTAAAGCTGTAGAAAATAAGTCTCATTTATGGAATTGGGAATACTGGTAAGTAGTTTAGTGAAAGTAATAAGTTTTATTTCGCAGTATAGCTCCATTTCTGTATATAAGATACAGTTGTTTAGAATACTGTATTAAATGTGTCATGACTTTTCTCTCATACCACTGAACTTGTAAGTATATATATCTAATAATTTGAACTAAGCAGTGTGCATAGAGGATATTGTGTAAAATGTAAATGTTGTAGCCTGTTTTTCCTCATGCGGTTTAATTGTTTCAGTGAGGACAGACCTTTAATTATTTGGATTTCAGGAAAATTAGAAAAATAAATCTAATCATATTGTCAAACTTTGTGACAAATGTTCTCCTGTGCATAGGTAAGACAAAATTTATGAAACTGGGCAATTTTGTAACTGCGACTCATAAAGAAAACATCAGATCAGCCCACCTCGTGACACATAAATTTAATTCTACTTTCGCAGTATTACACTTTATGTCTCAATATAGTCCTGAGCTGGGCGGAGTGCAGCTTTGTGACAAATAGTATTCCATATTCTGGATACCTCATTGCTTACAGAACCGTCACTGCCAACAAAATTATAGGATAAAGGGTATAAAATTCAAATACTTGCGAATTGAATGTCATACCAAACGTTTTTACGAGGCCACGTGACAAAAAATATTAAAAGTGCACAATTTTACCGAATTGTACGGTACTTTAAGACCAAACATGACGTCTCTACGCTGTCCAGACTAAACTGCTTCGCCAAAAAGGTGACCCATCCAGAAGGTGAGGAGGGAATTGAATGGGTTGAGAATACAGAGGTAAGGAAATAGGATCAAATTTAGATAAGAACTTGCCATAATGAGTCCACTTATCAGTATGACGTCCCACCCCCTCTAGGCAGAATACATACACTCAGGAGTCTCATAAAGCCGTTGCATGGCCTCTAGAGGCATTGTGGCCCACCAACTTTCGCGAGTGGTCCTTACGTTCCAGATACTAGCGCTGAGATGGAGTTGACATCCTAGCTGGTGTTTCAGGTGTTCTATCAGGGGTAGATCAGGGGATCTTGGTGGCACAGGAGCGCCTCAACGTTGCGGAGACAGTTCATACAAACTCATGTCAGGTGTGGACGAGTATTATCCCGTTGAAAAACGGCACCAAAATACTGCCACATGAGAGGTAACGAATGAGGACGCAGGATGTCATTGACGTACAGACGTGACGTCAGAGTCGCCTCAATCCCTACCACCTGAGGCCTGAAACCACACACGACAAAGCTGCGAGTAACACTGCTGTGGTTCTCCAAAACACTGGAAGTGAGTGAGCTCTCCCCAAGTATCTGGCGTATTCGTTGGCGGTGGTTATCCAAGGTAGTGCAGGACCGCGATTCATCTCTGAACGCCACGCGACACCATTCATCAGCAGTCCATGTAGCCTGATCGTGGCATCACTCCAAATGCAGCCGCATGTGTTGTGATGCTAATTCCGTAGTGCAGCTGCTGCTAGTCTCCATCCAATAGGGGCTAACATAGAATGTTGCAGGAAGATCTTGGATAATGATATGCTTGTTGTACAATATAGCGATCCTCCCCTGTGTTCGGACTTGGTTGACTGGAACACTGACAACATTTAGGCCTGCCCCCACGTTCCCATGCAGTTCAACATCGGGTCACTGTCACAAAAATGTCCTACAAATCTGGGTACTGCATGAGTCGACCAGCCGACCAAATGGAGACCCAAAATAAGACCAATTTAAAAAACTGTCAGGTGCTGATAACGCTGTCTCACACGAGTAAGCGACATCGTCTCCGTCCTTGTGATCTCTCAACGTGTGACACTGTCAAGTCCCTTATATAACGTACAAGGGCAGGTATAAACACTAAACATGAATAACAATAATGCGCTCCGCTGGCCGTTCAATGCCTCACAAAGAATTGCAGCGATAATCATTTACATACCCGCCGATGGTCTGTGCGTTACGGCGGTACAAAAATAATTTGAAATAGGCTCCTTCTTGGGGATAGTCAGATTGACCGTTACTAAATTTGACAACCGAAGGTGACAAACGTGGTCAGTCTCCAGTGCAGTATACGCTCTCCACATTCATTCATTTTTTCGTCCTCTGCGTACCCCGTATAACAAGTAACTTACCATTTGTGCTGGAATTGCAGGACATGAGTATTTTGTTGCTTCAAGGAATAACACTGATATTCTGTAATGATTCACCAAACTGATGTGAAGACGTCCTTGTCCCAGCGCAGCTGTAGCAGTCAGCTCACAAATTCGTTGTCTTTGAGATGAAGCTGTAAGAAACTAATGGGATCAAAATTCCTGGAGGATTAAAACTGTGTGCCGGAAAGAGACTCAAACTCGGGACCTTTACCTTTATCAGGCAAGTGTCCTACCGACTTTCTGGAAAACTAGAGCTCTGTTTCTCTCAGTTTTTTGTTTTGTTTTTAAGTTACATTCCAACAAAGGAGAGACAGTCGGCTTCAGGATGGGTGGAGACAAGATGAGCAGGGATCGAGTCCCGAGTCCTGGACACGAGACCTCTACCGCTGCCATACACTGTGCTACTCCCTGACATGGTACAAGGCTGGTTGTTCTCTATTTTATCTTAATTTATTCTTTATTTTTTAGTTTTTGTGAAAATAAAACTTGATACACGTAAGTTCCACGATTCCGAGACTCAAAAGGAAACAAATTTTACTCCAGGAAGAGCAGAACGAGAGAAGGCCCTAGAACAAGAGAAAAAAGAAAAACAAACAAACAAAACTAACCAATACAGCCACGATTAAAGACAAGCTGCAACATATTTGAAAATAAAGTACGATAACGTGGAGGCCTATGCCACTTCCAATGGGTGTTCACTACGTATTGGCGGAAAACAAGGGGGTCGGGATCGTTGTCACACCCGACTACTTAGTGAGCGTAGTGTTCGAGGAGTCATACTACAGAATTAGTCTTCATTGGAGGGAAAACGGAAAAGTCTGGACACAGAAGAAGCTCAACCTAGAAAGCAGCTTCAGCTGATCGGGTGCGAAAAACCAGGTGTCGGTGAATCCAGTGCCAATGGTCTTGTCTGCAAGGCACAAGTCTGTTTCGTAATGTATCAGGTCGATGACACAAGTCGCAGAGGTCACTATGACTAAGACTAATGCGATGGAGGCGTTCGTTGGTCGGTTCGGTGTCAGACTGTGAATGACCCTATACCATGATGAGGCGACTTCCATCTGCAGCATAGGAAGACTAACGTGAAACCACACTGTTTTCCAGAATATCAATGGCAAGGCCATTTCAACTGGGGAGAAGGTAGATTCTACTCCCTACCGAGAAAGAAAGGATCTGGTGGTAAGATGTATCACTGATAAAATTAATTGTTATGTGAAATTAACTTTTGTGTCGCAATGTAGAACTGATCCGGCCAACTTCGCCAGGGGGAATCAGACTAGATAGGCGAAGACACTTAAATAAGCGAGATCATATGGAATGAGAAGCTCTAGTACATGTTAAAACGTTATGCCGTATAAGCAGTACTGAAGCCTTCATTTTCATATTTGGAAGCGCCAACCCTACAAGAGGACGGAGACTCGCTACCACTTCATACATCAATTTGTGCGTCATCATTGCGTGGAGCGGGAATATTTGCACAACATTACTTTTCTGAAAATGTGGGAATGTAAGATCCGTACCTTGTGAAGAAGGCTAAGGGAACGGCGTTAGTATTCACGAAGGACCAAATGAATCCGATCCGTCACCTCTCGCCAATTGAGTGCAGCCATTTCCATCGGACAGCGATGGACGGAAACACCCAATGATTTTTGGGGAGCAATCGCCATTGCCCATGAATAACAACTTGATGAAAACACCGCAACGGCAACAGTGCGCATTTCAGACCCTTAATGCGAGTCCCAGAGAGAGAACAGAAGGAATCAAATGTGCCCTTGACCAAGGATATGTCATCGATACGACATGGTAATTCAATAACATCATCCACGTACGCCCGTGAGGAGAGGATTTCACCCAGTATCTCCCTGGCACATAACTGATCGGTAATACGGCGAAGCAGAGGTTCTAGGGACAAGACAAAAAGCGTCATGGAGATGGGTATCCCCTGGGGTAACTGCAGTCGGATGGTGATGTGGGGAGTAAGCTGTCCATTGACTACGACAGATTCTTGAATAGCACTCAAAAGATTGGATAATACCTGATATGCATTGTGACTGAGACTGGTAGCCTCGAGCACCTGCATCAATAAACGGTGACTGACTTGGTCAAATGCCTTATTAAAATCAATAAAGAGTAAGGCTCCTGAAACAGAAGTCACTGCAGCCACCGAGACGACGCCCGGTCATTCGACTAGAGAAGTTAGAATCGTGCGCCCGGGCACACAGCTTTGGTGAACAGCAAGAGATTTCTGTAGTATTTTGGTCAACGGCTATCAATCGGCGGGTGACAGTTTTGTAACCGAAATTAAATAGCCTGATCGGGCGAAATTTACCAGTCCGCATGTCCGGTTGTCTTCGTAATTAGAATTATTTTACATTCTTGAAAGAGTGAGGAATCAAACCCCACTCCGGATCACCTCATTGACCAGCCACGTAATGGTATCACCTTTAAGAGACCAAAAATTTACATAAAATTCCTTAGGAATACCGTCGAGTCCCGGTGATTTTTGGTATGGTGAACCAAAAATAAGGCGATATATTAAATCTTGAATGCCAGTCACCACCTCCTAAAAAAATATCATGTACTACTACAGATATGTAGATGATACCGTCATTTTAATCAGAGGCACTAAAGATGACATCAGTGAATTGAACTAGTTATTTAACAACGCTCATAAAATCATAAAATTCACAGTTGGACACCAAACAGATGACCTTACCATAAGTATAAGAATAACAGATATCAGTTTGAGCTTTATCAGAAGCCTTCCACAACACATACTACAGCCCACAACTCCTCTTGTTACCCCACAGTCCTCAAAATGGCAGCATTCAGGTAGATGGTTAATAGAGCTATCCAACTACCACTCTCTGAAGACAAATGTGAACAAGAAATTT
Source organism: Schistocerca piceifrons (assembly GCF_021461385.2). Lineage (NCBI taxonomy): Eukaryota > Metazoa > Arthropoda > Insecta > Orthoptera > Acrididae > Schistocerca > Schistocerca piceifrons. The sequence continues at coordinate 320,413,846 of NC_060145.1, read as the reverse complement.
AAATAAAAAAATGAACAGCTATTGCAAGTGGTTATAAAATCTCCATAGCAGACACCCTAAAACATTCAGTAATGGCAAAGCAATCACAACACAAAGAAAGAAAATGATATCTTCCATAAAATCCCCTTTCAGCGCAACATTTCATATCAGATTTCCAAGACTTCAAACGAAAAGGCGTAAGATTGGACAGAAGTTACCCCACAACATAATCACACGAAAACCACTTCATCACACAGGTGTGTACAAAATTGAATGTTTGGACTGTGACTGCTTCTACATAGGCCAGATAGGCAGATCATTTGAGATTAGATTCAGAGAACACATGGCAGCACTAAAAAACAAAAAAAATACCACACATCATCAATAGCCACCCACTTGCATGAAACAAAACACCATGTTAACAACACAAAATCAGCATCCTGCACATCCAACCAAAAGGCAGAAAACTATACATCCTTGAAACTAGACATCCTTGAAACAAACAAAACAACCTGAATACATTTAAATTGCAAAAATTACGATATTTACAATAGTATCATCTCTGTTTTCAGGAAAATGCCTACGTCATTAAAATTGCAATACACACACACACTTTAATAGCTACCATAAATATTTAGTTATGTTACCATGACAGCCACCAAATGAAGAAGAGATTGACCTCATTTAACAGCTTGTACCACTTGACAGTTTGAAACTATATGTACATCAACTACTGGCACAAATTGTACATCCATATGCATATTTTAATGCATTAACCTATGTATTAGACCAACCTTTAGGTAGTTATTACACGTAACAGATATAATCTTAAGACCCCTGCTTTGTAAAGTTTGCTCTCATACAATCACCATTTCCACCCTCTCTCCCCCTCTCTCTTAATATGTTCTTGCTCTTCCTCTCCCTCCGCCTCCAGCCGTACATATCTATCTGTGAATCCCAACCAAAATTGTTATTTCTGTGTAATTTTACCTCTGTATCCAATATGATTATTGTACTTAAAGTTTGTAACATTTCACCTGATGGTATAAACGAGTATGAAGTTTAAGCTATTTTTACTTGTCGAAATGGGATTTATATACCACCTGAAGTATTTATTCCAACGCATGTATTTGATACCTCAAAACAAACATCTCCAAATTCTTCAAAATTTATTCTATAATAATGTTGTAATGGTGTATATTCTTTGTACTGTGTGATAACGTTTTCTCTTCTGCTATACGATCCTTGCACCCACTAGTTCCCAGACGCCATATTTGTGTACAAAATATGACAGTATACATGTGACGTGTTACGACAGTTAAAGGAACCTCGGACCACTGGAGGTACTCTATTTTACTTATTTTATGTTTACCGTTAGATACATGCTTAATTTTTTGTCAAAAGAAACCCAAAACCATCTTTTGAAATAATGTTTTGTTTCTTCACTAGACAGTGCCACAAGTTCCTGCAAAAAGTCGTAACACAACACACACACAATTGTCATTCTATTAAGTCTAAATCCACCTGATGATGGAGATTTAAACTTTTGAAACGCGTAGTGAAGATAAATAAACAGTGACTGGAAATAGTAAACTTTTTGTTTCATTTAACGTCAGTAACAGTCAGTAACAGTCAGTGATCTGGCCTCGTAACATTAACCAAAACGGCCTTGCTGTGCTGGTACTGCGAACGGCTGAAAGCAAGGGGAAACTACAGCCGTAATTTCTCCTGAGGACATGCAGCTTTACTGTATGATTAAATGATGATGGCGTCCTCTTGGGTAAAATATTCCGGAGGTAAAATAGTCCCCCATTCGGATCTCCGGGCGGGGACTACTCAAGAGGACGTCGTTATCAGGAGAAAGAATACTGGCGTTCTACGTATCGGAGCGTGGAATGTCAGATCCCTTAATCGGGCACGTAGGTTAGAAAATTTAAAAAGGGAAATTGGTAGGCTAAAGTTAGATATAGTGGGAATTAGTGAAGTTCGGTGGCAGGAGGAACAAGACTTTTGGTCAGGTGATTACCGGGTTATAAATACAAAATCAAATAGGGGTAATGCAGGAGTAGGTTTAATAATGAATAAAAAAATAGGAGTGCGGGTTAGCTGCTACAAACAGCATAGTGAACGCATTATTGTGGCCAAGATAGACACTACTACAGTAGTACAAGATTATATGCCAACTAGCTCGCAGATGATGAAGAAATAGATGAAATGTATGACGAGATAAAAGAAATTATTCAGGTAGTGAAGGGAGAAGAAAATTTAATAGTCATGGGTGACTGGAATTCGTCAGTAGGAAAAGGGAGAGAAGGAAACATAGTAGGTGAATATGGATTGGGGGGAAGAAATGAAAGAGGAAGCCGCCTTGTAGAATTTTGCACAGAGCATAACTTAATCATAGCTAACACTTGGTTCAAGAATCATAAAAGAAGGTTGTATACCTGGAAGAATCCTGGAGATACTAAAAGGTATCAGATAGATTATATAATGGTAAGACAGAGATTTAGGAACCAGGTTTTAAATTGTAAGACATTTCCAGGGGCAGATGTGGATTCTGACCACAATCTATTGGTTATGAACTGCAGATTGAAACTGAAGAAACTGCAAAAAGGTGGGAATGTAAGGATATGGGACCTGGATAAACTGAAAGAACCAGAGGTTGTAGAGAGTTTCAGGGAGAGCATAAGGGAACAATTGACAGGAATGGGGGAAAGAAATACAGTAGAAGAAGAATGGGTAGCTTTGAGGGATGAAGTAGTGAAGGCAGGTAAATAGGTAAAATGACGAGGGCTAGTAGAAATCCTTGGGTGACAGAAGAAATACTGAATTTAATTGATGAAAGGAGAAAATATAAAAATGCAGTAAATGAAGCAGGCAAAAAGGAATATAAACGTCTCAAAAATGAAATCGACAGGAAGTGCAAAATGGCTAAGCAGGCATGGCTGGAGGACAAATGTAAGGATGTAGAGGCTTATCTCACTAGGGGTAAGATAGATACTGCCTACAGGAAAATTAAAGAGACCTTTGGAGAGAAGAGAACCACTTGTATGAATATCAAGAGCTCAGATGGCAACCCTGTTCTAAGCAAAGAAGGGAAGGCAGAAAAGTGGAAGAAGTATATAGAGGGTTTATACAAGGGCGATGTACTTGAGGACAATATTATGGAAATGGAAGAGGATGTAGATGAAAACGAAATGGGAGATACGATACTGCGTGAAGAGTTTGACAGAGCACTGAAAGACCTGAGTCGAAACAAGGCCCCGGGAGTAGACAACATTTCATTAGAACTACTGATGGCCTTGGGAGAGCCAGTCCTGACAAAACTCTACCATCTGGTGAGCAAGATGTATCAGACAGGCGAAATACCCTCAGACTTCAAGAAGAATATAATAATTCCAATCCCAAAGAAAGCAGGTGTTGACAGATGTGAAAATTACCGAACTATCAGTTTAATAAGTCACAGCTGCAAAATACTAACGCGAATTCTTTACAGACGAATGGAAAAACTGGTAGAAGCGGACCTCGGGGAAGATCAGTTTGTATTCCGTAGAAATGTTGGAACACGTGAGGCAGTACTAACCTTACGACTTATCTTAGAAGAAAGATTAAGAAAAAAGGCAAACCTACGTTTCTAGCATTTGTAGACTTAGAGAAAGCTTTTGACAATGTTAACTGGAATACTCTATTTCAAATTCTGAAGGTGGCAGATATAAAATACAGGGAGCGAAAGGCTATTTACAATTTGTACAGAAATCAGATGGCAGTTATAAGAGTGGAGGGGCATGAAAGGGAAGCAGTGGTTGGGAAAGGAGTGAGGCAGGGTTGTAGCCTCTCCCCGATGTTATTCAATCTGTATATTGAGCAAGCAGTAAAGGAAACAAAAGAAAAATTCGGAGTAGGTATTAAAATTTATGGAGAAGAAGTAAAAACTTTGAGGTTCGCCGATGACACTGTAATTCTGTCAGAGACAGCAAAGGAAGAGCAGTTGAACGGAATGGACAGTGGCTTAAAGGAGGATATGAGATGAACATCAACGAAAGCAAAACGAGGCTAATGGAATGTGGTCAAATTAAATCGGGTGATGCTGAGGGAATTAGATTAGGAAATGAGACACTTAAAGTAGTAAAGGAGTTTTGCTATTTAGGGAGTAAAATAACTGATGATGGTCGAAGCAGAGGGGATATAAAATGTAGACTGGCAATGGCAAGGAAATCGTTTCTGAAGAAGAGAAATTTGTTAACATCGAGTATAGATTTAAGTGTCAGGAAGTCGTTTCTGAAAGTATGGAGTGTAGCCATGTATGGAAGTGAAACATGGACGATAACTAGTTTGGACAAGAAGAGAATAGAAACTTTCGAAATGTGGTGCTACAGAAGAATGCTGAAGATCACGTAACTAATGAGGAGGTATTGAATAGGATTGGGGAGAAGAGAAGTTTGTGGCACAACTTGACTAGAAAAAGGGATCGGTTGGTAGGACATGTTTCGAGGCATCAAGGGATCACAAATTTAGCATTGGAGGGCAGCATGGAGGGTAAAAATCGTAGAGGGAGACCAAGAGATGAATACACTAAGCAGATTCAGAAGGATGTAGGTTGCAGTAGGTACTGGGAGATGAAGAAGCTTGCACAGGATAGAGTGGCATGGAGAGCTGCATCGGGCCAGTCAGGACTGAAGGCCACAACAACAACAACAACAGTCACGGTAAGGCCTAACTTAAAATGTTCGCATTTAAAGGCGGTATATATCATCTCGAATAAAGTCACTTAGAAATTCATCATTTAATGCAGCAGTAACCAAGCAACTAGGGAGAGGAGTAAATAATGCGTCAGGGACAATCGTATCAGTGGCATGGATCTCATAAAGGTAGGTGAAGTAATTATGGATCGTTCTGGAAACGTCACGTTGGAATGTCAGTACGTGACCATCGGTGTGATACATGCTCTTTTTCGACGCGCTGTCAATCGTTTAAGATGATATAAGGAGATCAGTTCACCCTGTAGGGAAGAGCGGGATTTTGGTAGCACTTTGAGTCCTTCCATTTCTTGTCTCTTTAACTGAAGAAGCTTCAACTTAACACTGCAGATATCCATAATCCGTAGGGGAGCTTGGCTGACACCGTCATAAAGTTGACGCAAGACAGAATAACAAAATTCCTGGTTCCGACGGAGATTCCTCGCTCTCTCAGCGCCATAATGCATTAAGCCTTCAAGGTGCAATGCGTTTGCCCTGAGCACCATTCCATAGGAGAAGGATAACGATCCTGCGAAAGCAAGCTACGGTCAAAATCCCTCGAACAATAAACTCGAGGGAAGGATCCTTTAAGAGGAATGTGTTCAACAGCCAGGGGAGGCGATACATTTTTACTGATGTCGGTAAATGATTTAAGGTTACGGCTACAACCCAGCGATCAGTGAAACAAGCGGCTATCACGTTTATCGCTAACAGTTGACCACATAAAGAATCAGAAAGATAAAAGCGATCGGGTCTGCTGCTGGAAGAAGCTGTAAATAAATGTAACATATTGCGCATTCATAGGAAAAGAAATCCACTACTGTACAACTACACTATTGATGACAAACAGCTGGAGACAACGTCTGCCGTAAAACATCCAGGCGTAACTATCCAGAGCGCCCTTAAGTGGAATGACCATATAAAACAGATAATGGGTAAAGGAGCCACCAGACTCGGATTCATCGGAAGAATCTTAAGGAAATGTTACTCATCCACGAAAGAATTGGCTTATAAGACGCATGTTCGCCCGATTCTTGAGCATTGTTCATCTTGTAGGCCTTGTAAATTTATCAGTTCCGATTGCCTGCTTTAAACTTACTTAAAGTTTTCATTTTTCCTATTTACCTGACAACTCTACATTGTCTCAACTTGGTGTGGAGTTGTCCTTTCCTTTCATAAGACAGGTGTGCCGTTAGGACCAATTGTACACAACATTTCCCAGCAGTCTTAATAATCTGTTGCTACTACACTCCCGTACACGAACACTCATATTTCATTCATTCATGCAGTTCTTTATGAATGTTCTCCTTTTCCCGTACGTTAGTATGTTTTTGACGCTAATAGGGTGGAGGTGGCTTTAATATTATATTTCACTATCACTGACGATAGCAATATCACAAGCGAGTCTTATTACTGACATCTTTTCACTTTGAATTTAACTCCAGTCTTAAACCTTCCTTTCATTTCCGTCATTGCTTGTTCGCTGTGTACATTAAACAACAGGTGTCACAGACTACACTTTTGTGTTACACACTTTTTAATCCAAGTACTTTGTTCTTGGTCTTCCATTATTTTACTCTGATGCTAACTGTGCTTCACTCACTGATCCGTGTCGTCATTGTGGCGAACGTCAGCGCCGTTCGGTACGCAGATACACAGCTCTCCTGCGAATTCATTGTCCGCTGTGGAACAGATGCTCACATAAACCTCCTCGTGAATGAAACATATCGCAGCTCATGTGATCCCGGAAAGATTACTCGCTAACGCAGAGCGAACAAATCTATTGTCTCTGTGGCTATTACTATATCGAGAACGAGCGTCTTTAATTATGATGCGGCTGTGTTTGGTACTGTCAGACATTGACTTTGTGATAATTGCGGATGAATGGGCTTTTGTTGTTTCAGACAACAAGTTAGCGATTGGAAAGCCGAATAAGGTCACACATTCCGAACTTCATTAGTGCCAGATCACAATTTATCGTATGGCCTCACCAACTAGCAGCGGGGTTTATTCCTCCGTCCTGACGTAATGTGGTGGTCATACATTACGACAATATTGCTACGACACCGAACGGCCGAATTGCGTCAACACTGGCAATAATTACAGCCCGCGTTGGCAATACACATCCCTACAACGAGCACTAGATCTCGAAACGATAGGCTCGCTTGAAACAGCGCTACTAACATTTTACGCACCAGTGCAGTTAGTGAAAGTTAAGGAAAAATCGAATTATCCGGTTAAACCATACTCATAATATCAATCACAATAAAACTGAGGCATTTTGAAGGAGCAATCTTACGTCTTTCGACAAAAACCAGCACAAGAATCAGAGTAGCTGAACGAATAAGAACTGTTCATTACTAAAGACAGATAAATAAACGGTACAATTTTGATTTTATTACTTCACTTCCTCTTGTTCGCCATTATTTGTGAATAACATTAAACTGCTTTTAGTAAACAATGTTGTACAGCTTCGATGTATTTAATGAATGACAGTGTTGAATATGTACTGTAGCGGTAATCCTTCGCACCAGGAGGTCAGTGGGCGTCGATGTTGAACACGTGAGGCGGTGTCGATTGCCGAGATTCGGTGGCTGGTGAGTTATACGCACCGGTCCCCTCCCCCCTCCCGTTCCCCCATCCCCCCCCCCCCTCCCACTCGACCTAGCTCACCACCCAGCCGAGAAATGGATTACTGTGCAACACTCCTCAGGGAACTACTTTCGGTCAAGAAACCACCTTCAAGTGAGCGATTAATACCGCACAGAGTTTGAAGGGGATTCCCTTGTGTCAAGTGTATAGGATGTTTGGCGTATAAGTTCAGATATTGTAATCATTGGTACCGTAATACGTCCTCACTTCATTGTGATAGTTGTTGCTTCTCTGCGTCTAACAGCCTTCCTGCAAAGACGTCACATAATTTACTAGCTGATGTTTTCTTCATGGTCGTAACTGTACCAGTAAGTGGACTGCACCTGTCAGTCTAGACTGGCTGTTTTGCGTCCTCACATCCATAATTCTACACCTGACCTGCTGTCCAGGGCAAAATAAACATTAATTGGTTGTTCTTGCCACGTGCACTTGGAGGTACTGACCAACATAAAAACTTACGACTTCTAATAGCTGTAATTATTAATCTGCATATGAGGTAAATACTGATCTAATGTTATTCAGTACACTGTTCTCAGTCACCACTAAAAATATCTACAAATTGTACCTCCAACAACCTGCATAGTCTTTTTTAATTTGGAATGTCTGTCACCTGGAAATAGCTCTGTTGTCTTATACATTTTTCGACATTCATCAAGTGCCAAAATGTACAGTTCATTACAGTGTTAGCTATACAGTATGGCAAAAGTCTTTCAATATGAAAAGTGTTTGGTAGGCATAAAACTTCGTCCGAAACCATACTAAATGCTTTCTCCGAAAATTATTTTCAACAAATAGTTCGAGAGCCCACTTGTATTGTACATACATGGCTGCGAAAGCATACTCGACCTCTTGGCAACAAATAATCCCGAGCAAATAGGGGGCATTATGACGGATACTGGGATTTGTGAGCACAACGTCGTTGTAGCGATACTGAATACCGTAACATCCAAGTCCGCTAAAAATGAACGCAAAATATATCTACTTAAAAAGGTAGATAAGACAGATAAAAATTCGTTTGACACCTTCCTAAGAGACAATTCCTCTCCTTCCAAACCGATTATGTAAGCGCACACCAGACGTAGCTATATATATATATATATATATATATATATATATATATATATATATATATATATGATATTTTCCGTCTAGTAAAGTAATCAGAAGATGGGAACCAATTGTAAACTTACTTAGGCAAGACATCTATATAGTACCAAAAGTGACTAGTGAACCTAAATAATGAAAAGTGTGAGGTAATTACATGAGTAGTAAAACGAAACCTATAAATTTCGATACACGATAAATCACACACATCTGAAGGCTGTCAGTTCAACTACATATCTAGGAATTACAATTAAGAACGACTTAAATTGGTACGATCACATAGAGAATGTTGTAGGTAAGCTCTACAAAGACTGCGTTTCACTATCAGAACACTTTGAAGATGGAACAGGTCTGCTAATGAGACTGCCTGCTCTACGCTCATCCGTCTTCTGCTGTTCATTATAGGGTCTGTACCAGATATAACTGAGATAGAAAAAGTTCAAAGATGGGCAGTTCTTTTACTATTATTGCGAGAAAGGGGAGAGAGTGTCACAGGGATATGATTAATAAATTGGGCTACACCGAAAGCGGAAATGTTTTGTTGACGCACACCTACGTAGGTAGAAATGATCATCTTAGAAAAAAAAAATGAAGGAAATCAGAGATCGCATGGAGAGATTTACATGTTCGTTTTTCCTGCGCGCTTTGTGGAAGTGGAGTGATAACGAAATACAGTGAAAGTGATTCGACGAACCCTCTTCTGGCAGTGAGCGTGGTAGCACATCGGTTAGCTCACTGAACTCGCATTCGAAAGGACGACGGTTGAAATATAGATTTAGGTTCAAATGGCTCTGAGCACTATGGGACTTAACTTCTGAGTCCCCTATAACTTAGAACTACTTAAACCTAACTAACCTAAGGACATCACACACATCCATGGCCGAAGCAGGATTCGAACCTGCGACCGTAGCGGTCGCGCGGTTCCAACAGAAGCGCCTAGAAACGCTCGGACATCCCGGCCGGCTATAGATTTAGGTTTTGCGTAATTTACCTAAATCGCTGCAGCAAGTGCATGGATGGTTCCTTTACTAGGGTACACCCGATTTTCTTTCTCATCCTTAAAGGATTCAGAGCCTGTGATCCATCTCTAATGAACTCCATGTCGACTGTACGCACAGCACTAACCTTCGCCGCCCGGTGTGGCCGTGCTTTTCTAGGCGCTTCAGTCTGGAACCGCGTGACCGCTACGGTCGCAGGTTCGAATCCTGCCTCGAGCATGGATGCGTGTGATGTCCTTAGGTTGGTTAGGTTTAAGTAGTTCTAAGTTCTAGGGGACTCATGACCACAGATGTTAAGTCCCATAGATCTCAGAGTCATTTGAACCACCACTAACCTTCATTCTTCCTCTGCCAGGCACTTAAGTGTGAGATGCGGAGCAGTCATGTAGATTTAGGTACACTTTTATAGTGCAAGACACTATGGTTATCACTGTAAATGACTCGGTTATTGTACTTGGTTACTGACGACATATGTGTAACACGAAAGATGGAGGTATGTGTGACAAATATTCTACCTAAAACCAAAAATTTATATGATGCCAAGGAATCTGCTTGAACTTGATCTAGTATTAATTCCTGACTTGGAGACGGTCTCTTGACTGAAGTTGGTTGTCTGTGGATAAATATTATTACAGCAGACTTTGAATGTTCGAGGAGCCGTTCTGTAGAATGAGAGAGGAGAAATTCTGCTGTTGCATAAAAGATGGGACTCATAGTTTTATTATGTAACTATTTGACATGGCATATCAACACGAGACTTTTTTCGACTTTGAACAGTGGCCGTACATTAAGACAAGAATCAGTAAGTTGGATCAGCTTATTGCCAGTGTACGAGCAGTTTACAACAGGCGGGTAATGCGTTTCGCTGGACAACATCGTGTGCGCGGTATACATGGCTCAAGAGCTACACACTCGTAGCACAAGAGGCCGCCACCACACATCTTCATATTCCACCTGGCGCTTTATCAGTTCGGAGCTGCCTCCAGATGGCGCCCGCTATTTGGGACTACATTCTGCTTCTGCCGCCATCATTGTGTCGCATTCCTCTGCAGATAGTGTTCAGCCACCAGAGAAATAGTGCTGTTAACAGTGGGCTATTTCGCTTCTGCCTAAACTGGTACGCCAACGCTAACAAAAGAAGATGCACCAGGAAAAGCCAGTCAGTAAAAACTAATACCAGTATTTTAGGTAAGAATAACATTTCTTGGTATTTCTTGGTCTCGTTAAAAACACACGTCTTTTTTTATTTTTTACTGATAACCGAGTAAAAAACCGTAATATAAATTAGCCATTGCAGCATTATCAAAAATTTTTCGTTTTTAAATAAGCTTCGTTTTTTAAAAAAAAGACTAATTTTAATTTATAAAATTTATATTGGTTTAAAATATTGCGTTATTTCAGAGCTATTTTAATAACAATGCCGCCAGAAATGAGCAACAAACATGTGACTTAGGAATTGGTACAAGATTGCTGAGACAATAATATCCCTGTTGCTGTGTGTCTGTGTCATGGTCAAAGGTACTCGTGTCCGTGCACTGCGCAAGACTTGCTTCCACCTGGTCTATTCGACAGTTTCTCGGTGTCGTCGCCGGACATCCGTTACACTGCAGAAAGGCACCAACCCTAGTCTGCAAATATCTTTAGAAAGTTATGTAGCTATGAAGTAATATGCTTCATTTGCTTTAAATGATTAAAGATTTGTTGATCATTTCTATGGAATAATAAAAGAGGAAAGAAATGATAACAGCAATACAAGAAAAACTTAGCAACGAATCATTTATAGTAAACAATAGAAATAGAAAGTGGCTGATCTGCTCCTGTTTCTACATAATGTGTCTTTAGCTGCTTGAAGCCCTTGGCAAGTGACTAACTCAAAACTAGGTTTCTTCATCCTCATTCTTCAATCTTTAGAGCTGACCATTGGTAATGCTCAGTTGTTATTATCCCCGATTACAACATAATTTTTATCATAGTTTCAAAAAATTAGAATCAATAGGATAATAATTTTTTGTAGTATTCAATCAATTATTACTTTTCGAGGTAAAAAGCGAACCATGAACAGACAGTTTTCTTTTATTTGCCTGTCTGATTTAGTATTTTGATGCAATTTATCTTGAAATTGAGCGAGTGAAAATGTTTCAATCTTCGTTCGATTTCTACGTTTATTACAGGATATGACAGGAATAAGAAACCGAAAATCGGTTAATTGAGAAACGGGTTATTTTGAGCGGTTTTAAAAGTCGGGTTAAACTGACTTCGAAGAAAACAGTTAATCAAAAACCGTCAGTTTCGGCCATAACCGCCATCCTTTGACACTCCGACAGTTTCTACACTTTAACCGTGCATGTCCTGCAATTAGGTCACGCAGCACAATTACGCGCGTTCCGTTCAGAAGACTACAGTTCTGAGCTAGCGCCCACTATTTACCAGGTAACAGAGACCATTAATTACGAGTATTTGCACAGTAGTTTCAATCGTAGTGAATATATCATACACTACTGTTGTGTGCGTACTGTAAGACCTTCAGTACACACACCATCAGATTGTCTTGTCGCTCTAACGAAGTAGGCGAGTGTCAGCAATATGTCTCGTGGTCTTATCGTGGCGTGTTTATCTTCTGCCGTTAGGTCAGACGATAGAAATGCCTCTTGCACGCTTAGAGTAGCAGATTGACGGTAACCAACTTTAAACAGAACTTGATTAATTTTCACACACATTTATTAAAATAAACTAGCATAAAAATTACTTAACTTGGTTCTGCATGTTATTTACAATTGACAATCTGAAGTTCCTTTGGTATTGGTACGTTAATCTTATTCTCACATATATCTCTGATACTTGACAAAAGTGTCTATACATTTATCTTCATGGCCATGTACAGGAATATGGTAATCTTATTGATCGCAGACGGAAACTTGACTATAGACTGGTACAGACAAATGTAGAACTCGTACAGACTGGTACAGACTAATGCAGACTGGTACAGACTGGTGCAGACAAATGCAGAATGACTAATCGGAGGTCTGTACACTCGTTATAATACCTCGCGCGTTCATGTATCACTGCTCTATGTTAGCAGCAATCTCATTGGCTGCGTTACATATTAATACGCGGATCGGCGAAAACAGAATTTGGTCCGTCTCTATGGCAGCGCCATCTCGTAGTGCGGAGACGGACGAGCGCTGCGCCTGCGCTGTTGTGCTTAGCGGGATGCGCTCTAGTGGGAAAGTTGTGTACGCGTTGACTAAGCGGAACTATGTACACAACAACTTGGTTCAAATGGCTCTGAGCACTATGCGACTTAACTTCTGAGGTCATCAGTCGCCTAGAACTTAAAACTAATTAAACCTAACTAACCTAAGGACATCACACACATCCATGCCAGAGGCAGGATTCGAACCTGTGACCGTAGCGGTCACGCGGTTCCAGACTGAAGCGCCTAGAACTGCACGGCCACACTGGCCGGCACATCAACTACCAAGAGAAATTTCGTTGTATTCGTGGCAGGACATCAAGTGCCACGCACTGGACAGTTGCCAATGTTAAGCACATTTCCTTATCACAACTATCAATAAATATTATTGCTTATCTCTTATTGTGTTGCCAGATGTCTGTTCTAGTCCCGCCCTGCGTACAACATCAAAGGGGGAAAAACGTTACATTGCTACTAAACCATCGTACGGATGACCACCCCACGTTTTATTCGAAGAAAGTCGTAAGTTATTGCTTACACACTAGTTAATTGCAATAATAGATCTACAATGGTATATTAGACACTAAATTACATACAAAGTATCCTGATGGATACCGTACACACTCGTAAATTGTACGAGGGTTTAGTAATGTATGGTTAAGTAGATTTTATCTAGAGCGAGTACTGACACTATTGTATATAATTATAGTTGAAAAATATTTTCTGCTACCTAGCCTGTTTGGACTGGTTCGATAGTAACATTCAATTACAACATCCGAACAGTGTAAGATCCTTAACACAAAAGTATTGTTGCTGCATATTTTTGTGCATCCCTGACAAAAAAGTGAAGCTCTAAGAAGACATGGTAGGATGTCCGTGTAGCTTCTTACATATACATACCATGTTTAAATGATTAGAGCTGCATTTTTCTGTGACAGATACAGAGGCCACGAGACTGCATCAGTGTTGCTCATGTTTAGTGTTGGGCCGGTAAAGCATCATATTTTGAGTGATCATTGTGAAGATCACAAAGAAGTCGTATAGTACTGCAAGACAGCGTTCTCAAGGCCTGACAGAGTTTGAAACTGCGCCTAACTGTGGATGTGAATTGGTTGGCAGGTTTGTGGGCTAGCTAAATGTGACAGGGGCCCGATACTGGACTGCACGGGAGCATAGGGGCTAACATACTCCTCACTGGGTTCTGGGAAACCACGTCAGGTCACTACAAGGGAGGACCACCGTATTGTGCACCAAGCACATTCTAACCCATTCACATCTGCGCCTACCATCCGAATGGAGCCCCTGTAACGTAATGATTTGTGGTGGTACGTTCCTATGGAGCCAAACTGCTAAGGTCATCGGTCCTTAGGCTTACACACTACTTAATCTAACTTAACTTTAACTAACTAACGCTAACCAACAAGCCCGTGCCCGAGGGAGGATCTCGACCTCTGATTGGGAGGGGGGGGGGGGGGGGGGAAGAGAGAAGAGAGTCGCGCGAACAGTCCCACGACCGCGCGGCTACCCCGTGCGGCCGCCCCTGTAACGTTGTGTGTAATCCCATACCACTGGTCAGACACTAGCATCGGCCTTAGTAGCCAATTTCCGTCCCATGTATGGGTTGGCGTTAGCACTGCAACACAAAAGGCCTCCGGCTATGACTTCAGATCGTGGATGGTACTGCCTGAAGTAAAACAAGTCGCGGACATCTAGATCCTCATGTATTGCCTCTCCTGTGACAGTACCACGTTGCTATTTTTCAGGAGGGAAATACTCGTCCACATATGGTATTTACGTCTGCAACATCTGCAAGATGTCGAGGTACTCCCACGGCCAACAATCTCCCCAGATTTGCCCCTATTGAACAAGTGTGGGAAGGGATCGGATGTGGACTCTGTCCCGTTGTCAGTATCCAGCATATCGGGGCCAGTTACATCAGCTCTGAGCCAGCTTGCCATTGGAGAGGACACAAGGACTTTGACACCCATCCCAAGCGAATCAGTGCATGCATTCAGGACGTAGTTGGTGCGTTGTACTGATAAAGTGCTTTCATAGCTCCAAAGTTCTTACTAAATTTGTCTTCACTTAGTAATCACGGAAATGACATCATATACACTCTCAAGCCCGTAATGATTCATGTTTTCCCTTTCTCCTTGGAGCTTCGCTTTTTCGTGAAGCAGTATATAACGTGTGATTCAAGTCATGCCCCATACGACAAAGTCTACATTGCCGGTTAAAGAGTCTTAACCCTTAGGAGATAGTCATAGTCAGGGGTATGACAAGAACGATCATTCGAAACAAAAAGTCTTCGACGGGTCGTCAAACACTTATTTTCCTCCCTTCCGAGTACATCGATGTGTCATTACCTTTGAGTGAGCGAGAGGAACAGACGTGTTTAGCGACCAGTCGAATGCAGCTCAAAATGGTGTTCACGTTAAAACATCGCATGCTCATTGTCGAGTGTTGTGCGAGAAAAAATTCGTGGGAAATGTGCGCGGAACTGTTTCCGCAAGAGTTTTTGCCAAAAATACTTCAAGTTTCAAACTATTTTTAGGAAAGCTCCATCAAAGTAAATTGACACGTAGCGGGCTCTATAGCGAGTAAAAATGGCAACTATACGAAAAGAATTAGAGCACCAGAAAATGCTGCTCAGGTTCGACGAAATCTAAACGTCGTTCATGTGTACAGGTCGGAACTAGAGAGACCGTCTTGTCGATACATTATCAAAAAGGGCCTGTCTGTATCTGTATCCTTACAAATTTACCTTTCTGTATGAGTTGCAGCGTCCAAACAAACCTTCACGTGTTGAGGTCAGCCCGTGGTTTCCGAGTGAAGCAGAATATGGACTTTTGAATGTTCAGTCATTTATTTCTTGAGATAAGACCTGGTTCAGACTGTCAAGGTACTTCAAATCGCAGAGCATATGCAGTTATACGTCAGAAAATTGCCATAAATGCTTTAAAAAGCCGTTGCATAATCTCAAATTTGGTGTTTGGTGTGCAAAGTCTCGTGTCCGCATCGTAACACATTTTTTTCCGCAAACTGCTAATGCTTAACGGTATGTCTAGAAACGGTTTAACCCACACGCGGATCAGGTCACAATTGATGAACGACTGAATGGATATCGCCTTAACAACCTCGTCACAGGTGCACGGGGTGTTCGGTGAGGAGAAGACAGACAGCAAAGGCAGTGCAATAGACTGGCTATATCAGTTGCCTGATGATGTCTCCACTTCATGTGACTTTCACTTGAGGGGATAACTAAGGGATCAGGTGTACTCAAACAATCTTCACACACTGGAAACACTACAACAGAATACTGAAAATTATATAATTGCTATTCCTCAGGCACAGATGCTACGTCGTCTCACACCTTCGTCTGTTTCTTGCGCTGCGTAAAAATATACCCTGGTGGCAACGTAATGGACGCACAATCTTCTTCGAACGTAGGATCTCTAAAGTTGCCCAATAGGGCTTCGCGGGAACCACGAAGTCTTTCTTCGTAGGATTCCCGTTTACGTTCACCGATCATAAATCGAACACAGCAATGCGTCAGCGTCAGCAACGGACAGTTTCACCACCACCTGTGTAGATAATTAAGGGGTCATCCATGCCTCAGTCTTAAACTAAATACACTCTAAGACAAGGAAAACTACGCACAAAAGAAAAATTATCCGAATGGCACAGATATAGCTAGAAGTGATGTACGTGTACAGAGGCACAAATGATTAGTTTCAGAGAAACTGAATGATTTATTGAGGAGAAAGAGCTTCATAAGCTGAATAAGTCATAACGATATGGTTACATCTCTGCTCTTCATGTAAACAGTTATTGGGCATGAGATTGCTTGATAGAGTGCTATGTGTCTTCCTCGTCGGGGCTTATTTCGAAGCGGAACTTATCACTGAAAATAATACTACTTCAATGAATGAGATTCCGGGACGAATCTGCCCGACACCACTGCAAACGGACGTGTTGGTGAACAGAGGTCAATGGGGGTGAAAGAAGCTCCGTTAGCTGGCCCCATTTCTGTGGGCTGCTTGTTAAAGGTTCTTATGCCCCCCCCCCCCCCCCTTTCCACTGTCACCTACATGAAATTACACACGGCATAGCTGCCGTGTAGTGAAAGTGAAAGATATAAGAAGCGGTAAAAAGTGTACTTTCTAGGGAAGTGCTGTAGCATGTATGCAATGTAGCGCACTCCGGTGCGCGTACATAAGCACCGACTTGTGGGAAAGCAATTAATGTGCCATTCGTGTCTTTCGGACGTGCATGAGGTAAATGCGAAAACATCAACTATTGCCAAATGCTTCCAAACAGATCCAGCGTTCTGTTGTTTTCTTCTTGGCTGCCGAAGAACAAACACTGGTAGACATCCATCGCAGAATGAAGAACATGTGCGGATGCTGTTTCATGATTTATTTATTTAGCGTATGGCTAGAGATGCAACATCTATCATGATTGAAATTTACACTTGTATGTCTAGATTGCGAATGTAGTCTATAGATTGTAGAGTCGCGAGAGCAAAGTCACTAGCACTGCCGTTATACTTTCTTGTCCTACATTCGGCCATGATGTGCTGGATTGTCTGCTGTGTAGCACCACAGTCACACTCAAGCGTTGAAGCTATTTTCCACTTGAAGTGGGAGGTAGCACAGTTCCCGTGGTTGGTTCGGATTCTGGTTAGTGTGGACCATTGTCTGCGAGGGAGGTTGAAACCAGGTGGCGACGTCTTCTTCACAGGAGGCATTTTTGGGCAGCATTTGTCGTTATGTCCCTTCTGTCACTCAATGGTAGTTTGGTAGTTGCCCTCCTTCAAGTTCATGTCATCTCTTGTTGGTGGTTTCCTCGAACGCAGGGGATTAGCATTTGCGTTGCTGATGTCAGAATGTATCGATAGTTCTGGATTGTCCATTATTTTCTTGAATTCTCTTAAGAGAACGTCTTTAAGTAGAGTAGATTTGATTGTTCCAGTGATAAGACGCATTGTGGTATTTAGTTGGGTAACTATGATATTTGTATGGGCACTATTGAGCGAGACAGCAGCACAGTATTCAGCAGTCGAGTACACCAACCCTAGAGCTGAGCATCGCAGAGTTCTGGCTGCAGATCATCAAGTAGTTCCACATAGTTTATGAATTATGTTGTTGCGAGTATTTATTTTTGTAGCAACATTTTGGAGATGATGTTTGAAAGACAGCGTTCTATCCAATGTGACTCCTAGGTATTTATGGTATCTGTTGTGTCTCAATTGCTGGTTGTCCATGCACACCTTTAACGCCCTATTCGCCATTTTGTTGTTTAGATGAAAGCAACGAACTTCAGTATACTGGTGTTTGGTTTGAGTCCCGACTTTTTGAAGTACGGAGTCAGCTTGTTGAGGACTTCTGTCAGGATTTCTTCCGTTTGTTCAATGGTTTGCTTTCCGATAGGAATTGTCCATTCGTCTGCATATCCGAATTTCCTTGAAAGCGTCTCTGGCATGTCTGAAATGGACTAAACAACAAGAAAGCAAGGACCGACTCTTCAGGCAGCCCGTTGTTCAACTATCTTTTATTACTTACATCTTCCCCATTATACACACGGAGTTGTCTTTGGCTCAACATGGTGTTCAAAAGTCGTGCAGTTCATCTACATGGGATAACTTTAAGGAGCTTGTAGATTACTCTGTCTTTCCATACTGTATCATAGACAGCTGTTAAATCTATGAATGCCACTGAAGTCTTGAGTTTTCGTTGATAGCCTGCTTCTATGTAAGTTGTAAGGGACATAACTTGATCTGTTGTATTCCTGTGTGGCCTAAAGCCAGCCTGTTCCACTGAAATTATCTTGAGTATATTGGGACCAATTCTGTTCAGTAAAAGTCTTTCCAGGAGTTTATATGCAATGCTGAGCAAGGCAATAGGGCGGTAGCTTTCTTAGAAGAGCTTTAGTATCTATAGTATTTCAAGAAAATGAGTGTACAATTGGCTAGCCAGACACGAACCTGTTTTCCACAGTGAGAGAAGAAATCTGGGGGTAGACTGTTCTCACCAGGAGCTTTACCTAATTTAGTGCCACTGATGGCGGTGTTTTTTTTCTCCACGTTGAATGGTTTGGGTTGTGTAATCGGGGAGCTACGTTTGAGGAGTTTCATTTCATTCTTTATATCCTTAGTAAGATAACACACATCCTCATGCCGCAAATGTCATAATGCAGAAGTTACGACATTTCAAGTAGGAGACACTCCAGCATCCGTCATCTAGTCCTAATCTCGCCCCCATGCGATCATCACGTCTTCGGTTCCTTAAAAAAATGGGATCTGGAAGGTCGACAATCCCCGTCGGTCAAGCACGTGCAGCGGCAATTACGAACCTCTCAACGTGGCAGGACACAATGTTTTACAAAACGGCTATCTTCAACATGGAGCATTGGTGGGATGGTTGCCTCAGTGCTCTTGGTGATTTTGCCTGTGTGGCATACCGATTCTGGACTGTGCACGGAAACATTTTGGTCTCCCTTCATATTTGGATTTTCTGTCATACGGCAAAAAAGGCATACTTACTATCAACAGATCTAATGTCTCGATATACCTATAGAACTATCGGCTATCCCCTATCCCTCTTTTAGCCAAGAGCAAATATTGTACATTGTTGGGCTTACATAAGTTCAGTTTTTTTTAAGTAGTTAATTTTGTACTTGAATTTCCTGTAAATGGTGCCGTTTAGTGTTTTTCACTGTTTGCTGATTTGATATTAGTTTGTAACAAGAATGTAGAGAAAAACCGATTTTGATTCGTCCACTAGCGTTGTGGTAAATTAAAAATTTGTACGCGCTACTGTAATAGCCTAATTAATTCCTATAGCAGTTTAATGTTACCACTTGAGTCGCTATTTGGAGACGGGTAGAACTTTGGGGGTTGCAATATTTCAGTATTTCAGAATACAGCAAAGCGGTAAATAGCATTATAAATAACATTCAATCAAAATCATTGCATAAAAGTACACTTCGATTTTCTTTGCCCCCCCCAAAATCACGTTGATCAACAAAAATATCCCCCAAACGGGAATGCTTTCATTCTTTTAAAAAAATGCTCAAAATTCTATCATCATTATCCCTAATGGGAAAATATCGTCCTATATAGTCACCCGGGCGGTATTCAGTTATAAAAACCACTTCCGATACGGAACGCGGGGAAGGGTTTGTGGAGACTGGAAGAGGTATATGCGATGATAGTTCGTTCGTTTCTAAAAGATGTTTTTAACAGGCTGCTTGAATTCGTCCGATGTGATTGCGCTGTGTATGCCCCCCCTCCCCCCTTCCCTCCCGACCTACCGCCCCTTTCGTGCAAAATCTACTTTCGCTTTTGTAATATTACGAAAACTGAAACTACTAATCCCTTGACAATTAGAGTTTGAAATATTATGCATTCATGTACCATCAAATGACGAAACATGTACGGTTAAAGGAAAAGTATACAATACCAGAATTCTATCTTTTGTTGTGATTAATTTTATATTATTTGGAAACAATGGTCAACAAGCAGTTTTTTCCAAATTCTCCAGCGAGCGGTGTAGCTCTGTGCCTTGGGGTGCTGACACTCCTTGGATTCGGGAAGCGAGGTGTTTGGAATCCATCCGCCAACAGCGTTGAAAGCGGTTTTCTGTCATTTCACATTTTTAATCTAGGCAAATGCTAGGATTGGTCCCTTAGTATAGGCTACAGCCAATTCCTTCCGAGGTCCTTTCTTTCTTGTTGGATTCCACCGGCGTGAGTATGTAGCCTTTCAGCTTAATTGAAGGAAGCTGCATTGAAGGCAAGTTGGATGTCTCTTCGAAGATTCCTCACAAAGCCATATTTGCACTGGAAGACTGCTGCCGATCGTTATTTTCTACTTTGTATCTATGCACGATGATGACTCACTTTTGGATGGCGATATATCATGTCTTCAAGGTTTACTACAAGAACAATGTTCACTGTGAAATGTTTTGTTCGTAATACCCTTGGAACAGTGATACCGATCGTGATAACACTAATATTTGTCAATTAACATCATATGAACGCCAGTGTATATCGTAGAGGAGTCTATTCGCAACAAAGGCCTTAAACCATATTATCATGGATAAATAACTAACTCTTAATGCGGTTACATACCGGTACATTAGAAGTCTAGTTGAAATTAATGCTTTAATCAACCTTAACATCCCAAAACTATGGCTCATAATATTTGTTTATTCCATTTTGTTTTATAGCAGGGCTATTCGGACAGGAAGGATCGGTAGGTCGTGAAATGAAAACCACAGTGAAAATCAAAATTGTTTTATTTGCAACGGTTAGCTACGCCTTTCAGCTACTTTCCTACACAGTCGCCGCTCAGACATCTGTCGTAGCGTTGTACCAACTTTTCAATTCCCTCGTTATAGAAGACAGCCACCGGTGTTTGACGGCAATTTTCTACTCTGGACTGCAATGCGTTGTCTCTGTCAAAATATTGTCTTTATAGATAGCGGTCCATTTGAGCAGAGATGAACCTCTGGGGTAGCAAATCACGGGCTGTGTTGTGGGTGATCAAACATGCCCCATCGAAAACGCTGCAGGAGCATCTTCATTGCCCCTGCAGAGTACGAGCGAGAATTGCCGTGTAGAACGAACTGCATGACAGTTATGTTATGTGGATTGCATAGTTTCAGGCGAAATCTTTCGCCGGGTCCTTATACTTGGCGGGAGACGCTAGTTTCTAGCCATATGTACGTTCTCACTGTGAGCTCAGAACTGAAAAGATCGACATGATGCGATCGACGGGCGTACTTGACACACTGCCCAATGCATCTGTGCAAAGATTAATCAGATTTTCACTGTATTTTCCATTTCGTGACCGACCTATCCTCATACATAAATTTCGTTGCGCTAGTTTCTATTTGACCGTTGATATAATAATTTCTAGCAAAAGTTTTTACCACTGTAGTAAATTGAAGATTTTAATAAAAAGAAATATAGTAATTTGGTGTATAAGTCTGTAGTGTTTCTGTTTTGCACATTGTTATTCCACTTGCTATGGTTTTATTTATCGATTGTCATTTTGTGTTTGTAGTTCACTCTTCTACCTTAGCTTACATTTTGTCATTTGGAGACAGTGAGTCAAGCAGTGGACACTACAAAATAGAGTGCCAAGTAAAGAAATCGAGATATTTCCTAAATGTTTTGTTTGAGTTCTATAGAGCGATGACAGCATCAGAGGCAGCCAGAAAGATTTCACCTTGTACGGGGATAATACCAATGGACAGAGCATAGCAAGAATTCGTTTCCTCCTTTTAAGGAGCATCATTTGACGTTTATGAATCTCCACATTCAAGAAGAGCTTTGGGGTGTGACGAAGATTGTTTAAACGCATTCATCCACAATGATCCATGTCAGAGTATTCGAGAACTGGCAAATGCGATCAACTGTGATCATTTCACCATCGTGGGACATTAGCATGCAGTGGGGAAGGTTCAACAATCCGGCGTACAGGTGCTGCATGCTCTAACCCAAAATCACAAAAATCAGCGTGTGGCCATGTGTGCATCTCTGCTTGCTCATTACCAATTGGCTCGTGAACAGCACCGACCATTCCTATCCTGTATCGTTTCTGATATGATAAATGGTGTCTTTGTGCTAACATAAAGAAAAGAAATGAATGACTGAGCCCAGAAAAAAGGAGAATCTCGCCGCACAGCGACCTACATACACTCATACTCATAAATTAAAGATAATTGCAGAATGTGGTGCCACACAACGTGGCACTACACAAAATTGGCGCCAATAGCATAGGCACATAGGAAACACACACGATACAGATCTGTAAGTCCACGGTATTGGTGATAACTTGAGAAAACTATCCCGAAACACATGCGCTACAAAACGCCACTGTTTCCTGCGCATGTACCCCGACATCAATATGGGATATTACCACCATACATACGTACACAGGCCGCACAATGGGTTGGCATACTCTGGATCAGGTGGTCGATCAGCTGCTGGGGTACAGCGTCCCACCAGTGCCTGTCAGAGCTCCTGAAGTGAAGTGTCCTAGGGGTTTGAAGACATACAGCGATACGTCGACCGAGAGCATCCCAGACATACTCGATGGGGTTTAGGACTGGCGAACAGGCAGGCCACTCCATTTATCTTATACCTTCTGTTTCGAGGTACTCCTCCACGATGGCAGCTCGGTGGGGTCGTGCATTATCATCCATCAGGAGGTAGGTGGGACCCAGTGCACCCCTGAAAAGGCGGATATACTGGTGCAAAATTACGTTCCGATACACCTGACCTGTTACAGTCCCTCTGTCAGACATGCAGGGGTGTACGTGCACCAATCATAATCGCAGCCCACACCATCAATCCACGACCTCCATGCAGGTCCCTTTCAAGGACATTAAGGGGTTGGTATCTGGTTCCTGGTTCACGCCAGATGAAAACCCGGCGAGAATCACTGTTCAGACTATACCTGGACTCGTCCGTGAACATAACCTGGGACCACTGATCCAATGACCATGTACTCTGTTCTTGATACCAGGCTTTACGGGCTCTCCTGTGACCAGGGGTCAATGGAATGCGCCTTGCAAGTCTCCGGGTGAATGAACCATGTCTGTTCAGCCGTCTGTAGACTGTGTGTCTGGAGACAACTGTTCCAGTGGCCGCAGTAAGGTCCCGAGCAAGGCTACCAACAGTACTCCGTGGCAGTCTGCGGTCACTGATGGTGAGATATCGGTCTTCTTGTGTTGCTGTACACTGTGGACGTCCCGTACTGTAGCGTATGGACACGTTTCCCTGGACTCGTTGCTATCATCTTGAGAGCACAGTTTGTGGCACACGGAGGGCCCGTGCTATGACCTGCTGTGTTTGACCAGCCTCCAGTCGCCCTAGTATTCTACCCCTCATGCCGTCATCAATATGTGTCTTTTGAGCCATTTTCAACACACAGTCACAATGATCACGTCTGAAAACGTTTGCAGACTTACTCGCTGCACCGTACTCTGACATGCACCAACACACTTCTGCGTATATGGACTGCTGCCAGCGCCACCGTGTAATGACCGCAGGTCAAATGCACCGCATGGTTGTACCCCGAAGTGATTTAAACCCTCAAACCGGCCACCAGAGCGTTTTTTCACCATGTATCAGCATTATCTTTAATTTATTAGCATGAGTGTACATGTACAAAAGATCATGTAATGCATATGGTGAAACAGCGACGGTGTGGTGGACCACGAATTGCTTCCCCGCTGTGTAACCATCACTGCTGACATTCGTTGTCAACAACTGAGACGTCTTGCAGACGCAATCCAATAGCAACGACCAGGAAGACTGTGAGGAGAGGTGCTACTCAACGATAACGTCCGCCCGCATTCTGCTGGGCTGCCAAAAACACTGGACAGGTATTGGGTTGGGAAGTCATTCCGCACCGACCTTAAACTGATCTTCATCCCTCAGATTTTCACCTTTTCCGCTCCTTATCGAACAAAGTTCAGTTCAGGGAATTTGCTTTCAGGATGAAAATGTGCTCCGATATGGCTCGACGAGTTCTTCGCCACAAAAATACGTGATCTCTACAGTCGCTGAATCGAAAAGTTACCTAGTGTTCGCAGACTGTTGTAAATAGCGAAGGAGAACATATCATTGACGACTAAAGTCTCTCTTATGTCTATTGGTTGTGTTATTAAACTTATGGAGAAACGCTACTAACTTAGTACCAAAATAATACTTTAATAAAACTTGAGACGGAACTAAGGAACTTGGGATGCTCTGACGTACTGAAGAAATTATGACTTTGTTTCATATAAATTGTAAATTTAAATACGAGATAGCAGAGGGAGAAAGATAGCTACTGTCAAAAGAGATTTGAACCCGTTTAACTTCGTAAGTCATTCAACCCAGAGTTAAGATTCCTCTGCTCTGCAATGGTGAACCTCATATTGGAAGATTGAGCTGCGTTTTGTTAGCAGAGAGCCAATACGTTATATTCGAAGTTTAGGTAGTTTGCCAATTGACTGACGTCATATTGCCAAATAAAGAAATATTTAATTGCGCATTTGGGCATTTCTCTCTGTCTCTCCTATATACATTCAGTCTATTGGCATATATGACTTCATTGAATATGTCATATTTTTTTTAAATGCAAACTTTTCTTGGTTTCTTTTATAGATCAAATAGCACCTGTATGAAGGCTTCACGAAAGCCAATTATATCCAAAAAAGTAATAAATAAATACATATGTGTTTTCAGCATACAGTGCAAAATCCACGCTACGTCCTTGTGTCACTGAAGGACCAGTTCCACGTCAGATCGATGACAATAATGAATACGGGCTCTGAGTGCCTTTGTGATGACCGCTCGGTCCCCTCGTCCCATCGCCAGTCTCTTTAGATAGACATTCTCCTTCTTAACCCTGCGTTCGGCCATGGTTACCAACATCATCGAATAGTAACATCACTCCCATTCAAACGTCGAGAGATTTGCCAACCGGCTTCTTTGAGACCAACCACGCGTCCTCTCTGAAATGCTGACATCTGCGTATATTGTTCACGCGTCTGTCTGCAAGTCATAGTTACTTCCGCCTGAGTACACGGAATGAAACTCTCAAAGAATTTTTGCCCTGTTATCGACACGTCGCCTGTTTATTATCCTTGCCAGCTCCGCTGCTAAACTGCGCTGCATCGTCACACATTCATCCATCGGCCACCAACGTGTAATATTTTAAATTTTTCGTCGATACATTAATGAGTATCAGTTTGTGACCAATTTCCATTGCTCCTTCGCGGTGCTCCTTACTTTTTTTTGTCTTAAAGTAAATATTTTCCGGGCCAGTTTTATTTCTCCCACGCTGTTCTCGATGTTGTTAGCAAGGACACA
Organism: Schistocerca piceifrons; assembly: GCF_021461385.2. Classification (NCBI taxonomy): domain Eukaryota; kingdom Metazoa; phylum Arthropoda; class Insecta; order Orthoptera; family Acrididae; genus Schistocerca; species Schistocerca piceifrons. Next base: position 320,388,311 of record NC_060145.1, on the reverse strand, counting down.
AATCAAGGGCGATATCAGACGCGCACTAATACGCCATGAGAAACAGTTACTGAGTAAAAAGAGAAAAAGCGTCGTATGGCATTCTTCGCTGGGAGACTGTTACCCCAGGCCGCTTGACTGCAAAGAACTATTTTCACTCGCCTACTCCTCGGAGGTGTGATAACTGTACCTTAGCTATTGATGACTGCAGTGTTAAGGATATTCGCCTATAATTTTTCGGGTCCGTCCTCTTACCCTTACAATATCATACAAGTATTTATCTGTACTTAAAGAATGGCCTGCTACGCGCTGCTACCTAGGAATTCTTCAAATTAATCACACAGCTGGTCTGCTTTCCCACACGCTCGTATTTGTTACAGTAAAATGAATGTGCTTTTAGTGAAATTTTATTTGCAGAGGGGTCATGACCCCCGCTTCTGCTTTGATCCGTGCACGATTAGTACCACGTCTTTGAACGATCTCGTGCGCGTAATGTCTCCGTCGCAAATTTCAAGGTTGGGTAGCAGGGCTCCTTACCTACGACAGTAATGACAGACTATTCTGCCTCGTTACTGGGTCGTAACGACAGAACTGCTTTTTGTGTAGGGGCGATGTTTTCTGGTCGTATTGACCCAGTCTGCTCCGGCAGAGACCTCGTGTTGCCTCCTGGGAAGCAGTCAAAGGCCATTACGACATTGGCTACATGAAGGTCAGGCGTTACGTCACCGCCAGCCCTGTATACCTTCATTGACCCTGACACGAAAAAGGGGGTCGATGAACGAAAGCTGGCGTGCGTGCAGCTGCCGGGCCGATGCAAAATGAAACGCGGACGTCCTCGTTAGCTTGAAGGTTCTCCCGCCACGCTTCTGCGTCTATATTTGGTTCAAATCGACGTCTGTTTTAGGCTTGCTGGCTGGAGTAGTAAATTAAAAAAATGACTCTTTCGATCTGTACAGGGCTAAACACGAACAATTCGTACCGCGAATGTTGCGGATATGGAAAATGCTATTGCTGTGCCTTCCTCACAGAATGGATTGATCGTCAGGGGCTCCTATTGATAACCAATCAACAGACTGTAATGATATTTAGAAAGCGTATTTCTTATGCAAACATTTTTAAATCGAAAGAATGGCTATTGGAATTAACAAACTAAAAATAGGGTAAATTTGACTGTAATGCTTGTTGTTGCAGAATTATAGTGCAAATCGTTTACTAGAGGTAGCGTTTTGAAATGTTCTCACACAGACATTTGTACAATAGCTGTTGTAGCACCCACCAAAGAGCAACACAAGTTACGTGGATTATGGCCAGTAAGGAGACAACTGACCATCACAGGTTCTGTTCAAAATGACCACCAACAGCGGCAATACACGCTTCCAGTCTGGTATGGAATGAGTGCTGCACACGTGCTAGCATTTCATCGCAGATGTTCTACGTGTCTGCAGTAATACGTCGTTGCGTATCATTCGATGTAGTTGGTATTTTCTTGTAAACAGCGACTTTCAGCGTTCCCCACAGAAAAAAATCTACTGGCGTCAAATCTGGGGAATGGGCTGGGCGAGTTACAGGTCTTCTGTGACCAATCCAAAGATTCGGAAACAATTTGTGAAGACATGCTATAGGACTTAATGCACTATTCGCTGGAGAGTCATCATTTTGGTACCACACGTTTCTTCTAGTCTGCAGAGAAACGTCTTCTAGCACTTGTGGAAGGCGGTCTGTTTAGGAGGCTGCGATATTTGTGCGCGTTCGGTGTTCCGTCTATGAAAACCGGCCTCATCAGTTGATGTTCCACTATCCCATAACACACTCTTACACTGCACGAATGTTAACGTTCCAACTGACGACACAACAGGGGATTTCAACAGGCCTGTAGAACATGTTTCGGAGGTTTACGTGCGCATGGTTGGTAAATGTGACTTCATCACTAAACAAGTTATTTGATACATTTAGAGTATTCTGCCTTAATGCCTGTATGCAGAAGTTTACACGATTCCTATAATCGTTTCCGTGCAGTTGTTGATGGAGAGAGATGTGATGGTGATGGGACCCATATCGATTGAGAATGCTTAGACACTTGGCTGATTCAAGCCACTTCTTCGGGAGATTGCATGGGAGTGCGAAGCAACTTCAACGACAGCTAGAGCATTACTTTTCCGCTCTTCTGTCATCACTTGTTTCTCGCTGTTTTGTTGTCTAGGTGTTAGGCTACCAATTTCACGTACTGGTTTAAGAGGGTGAGAAATAACTGTTCAGATGGTTGGCATCTATTGAGATAACTTAATTGTATTCTTCCTACACTCTCCATACACCATGAGCATGTCGGCTTTTTCTGCATTGGTAAATCCCTTCGTCCACTCTTAGCCTACTGCTTTTACAGTCACACACTAACAAGTGGCAGTGAACTCAGGGAACGCTCGAGTACACTGTAAGCAAACATAACAACATCATACCTAGCAACTACGAAGGGTGAATGGCACGCACAAGTGTTCGCGTGGAAACGTTTCAAAATACGATATCTCGTAAACGACTCGCACTCACACACAACAAACACCCCTTACTTTCTCATTTACCTACTGTTGCTTTGTTAATGTAAATAGGCATTGTTCCATTTAAAAAAGTTTGAGTTTGCTAAAAAAATACGCTTTCTAATTATTATTACACTCTGTCGATTGGCTGACAATAAGAGCCCTGAGTACCAATCCATTCTATCGACACCACATATCAGTAACATTTACCATTTCTGCAATATTTGGAGTGCAATTTTGGGGCGATTCGTCTTTCACACGAATGACAATATTTCACTTGTAGCATGACGCAAATTTATGTATCCCATATCGAGGTCAGGACGTGGATCAATGTAAAGATCTCGTCTTTTCGGATGAATAGAATTTCTTGTTTACCATGACGGTGGTCGTGCCAGGAAACTATCATTCACACGAGCGGCTGCTCGAAATGTACACTACATCACGCACGCAGGAGTTCATTAAATTTTGGTTCATCACTTTGTATCTTGATGCACTGTAACTGCATTGTATTTTGGGTGGTCGTAAGGATCAAGGTATTGTAGGGATTATTTGAAAACACAGTATTGCACCAGGTAACATGGCAGGATTCAATCGGGAAAGACTCTTCTTCATACAGGGCCAATATCTACCAAAGAATATTGGAATACTGGAAGACACTTAGAAAAACTTATTTGAAGGATGATTTTGAAGAAAGACCAGTTGCGCGGAGCGTGTCTGAAAACTGTACAGTAAAAGTACAATAAATGGATTAATATTGTAAAATTTTCTTTAGAACGTAATCAAATTCTTCCATGCTGAATGCATCGGATCTGAAGAATTCCTATCTTTTAGAAGCACATTCAAGTACCGGTCACCATTAATTATTCAGAAGGTCGGCAAGAATGTTAGCTGCTTGTTTTGAACGCGGACGGAAGAGGCGATAACCGTGTACACGCCGGATTGACGTGACTCGCAACCATCAAAGAGGTACATGACACAGATAAGCTCTCGTTGCTGCCGACAGTCTGTCGTGCGCATATGGCTAAAAATTTGTTCCACTGCTGGAGGGATGGCAGCGATTTAATGGGTTACGTGCTCTCGGCAAAGGCGCTCATTCGGAAATCCATTATCTGAATATATTGTGGGCATAATGAGGAAAGATGTCGTGTTGGCGTACTCCTTCGCCAGCGCACCGGTGGCACTAGGAAACATTATATAGCAGACTCTGAACTAGGGGCGCATATGACGAGACCAAGACACGCCCCCAGGACAGCGTGCATATACACTATGTGATTAAAAGTATCCGGACACCTGGCTGATAACTGCTTAGAAGTTCATGGCTCCCTTCATCAGTAATGCTGGAATTCAATTTGGTGTTGGCCCACCCTTAGCCTTGGCCTTGATGACAGCTTCCACTCTAGCAGGCATACGTTCAATCAGGTGCTGGAAGGTTTCTTGGGGAATGGCAGCCAACGGAGTGCTGCACTGAGGAGAGGAATCGATGTCGATCGGTTTGGCCTGGCACGGCGTTCCAAAACGTCCCAGAGGTGTTCTATAGGATCCATGTCAGAACTCTGTGCAGGCCAGTCCATTTCAGGGATGTTATTGGCGTGTAACCACCCCTCCACATGCCGTGCATTATGAACAGGTGCTCGATCGTGATGAAAGATGTAATCGCCATCCCCAAACTGATCTTCATCAGTGGGAAGCAAGAAACATCAGTGTAGTCCTGTACTCTGATAGTGCACGCAAAAAAAACAAGGGGTGCAAGCCCCCTCGGTGAAAAACATGACCACACCGTAACACCACCGCCTCCGAATTTTACTGTTGGCACTACACACGCTGACGGATGACGTTCACTGGGCATTCGCCATACCCACATACTGCCATCGGATCGCCACATTGTGTACCGTGATTTGTCACTCCACACATCGTTTTTCCACTGATCAATCATCCAATGTTTACGCTCCTTACACCAAGCGAGGCGTCGTTTGGCATTTCCCCTTCTGATGCGTGGCTTATGAGCAGCCGCTCGATCATGAAATCCAAGTTTTCTCACCTACCGCCTAACTGTCATAATACTTGCAGTGCTTCCTGATGCGGTTTGGAATTCCTGTGCAATGGTCTGGATACATGTGTTCCTATTACACATTAAGACCCTCTTCAACTGTCGGCGATCTCTGTCAGTCAACAGACGCGGTCGGTCTGTACTCTTTTGTGCAGTACGTGTCCCTTCACGTTTCCACTTCACTATCTCATCGGAAACAGTGGACCTACGGATGTTTAGGAGTGTGGGAATCTCGCGTGGAGACGTTTGACACAAGTGACACCCAATCAGCTGACCACGTTCGAAGTCCGTGAGTTCCGCGGAGCGCCCCATTCTGCTCTCTCACGATGTCTAACGACTTCTAAGGTAGCTGATACGAAGTACCCTGCAGTAGGTAGCAGCAAAATGCACCTAATACGGAAAACGTATTTTTTGATCACATAGTGTAGGTCGCCGCCGCCGACCGAGCTGTCTGAATTTTTCAAGCTCTATACCTCAGTACGTCGCATTGGGACTCAGTTCGCATTGCACCTCAATACATCGCACTGTGCTCTAGTCTTCCACAGTGATAGTCGTCGCCTTGTACCTTATATAGCTGTGAGGGAACGTTAGTCCTTGTATGTAGTTGTGATATGGACACGGACAAAATTCAAGAATTAGTACATGTTCTTTGATTCCTGTTAACCACGAAACTTCAGACTGGACATCCTAGAAGTTAAGTGTCCAATTCTGTAGTAATGTGTTTTCTAACTACTTGTGCGTTTTGTGTTGTAGTGAGAGGAAACTGGCCACCCACGTATCATACCACCCTGTCCTCATCCAGTCAGGACCCACCAAATGAGTACTAGAGGGCACACGTACAAAAGCTGCTATGTCCAAAATAACAGCTCACAGATAAATGACCTTAAAGAGTATCACTGTGAGAAATGTCTCATTTTTAATGACATTATATTAAACATATATTTCCCTGTATTTTAATTAATTATTATATCACAATTACGGATTATAATTATGTGTGGTTTGTATGAGAAACGACAGCATAACATTAAGTAAATTTTTTTAAATCTGAATTACTTTGTTATTGTTTCTAAAATGTATTTTGAAAAACTATTTAGCTCTTACTTTCGTTGACATCTAATAATCCACGTTTTCATGACGATGATTAGAAACAAGGGTCTAACATATTGATAATGAGAGAAGTCACTGAATTTTTCCTTGTAAAATACAAACATTTGCATAAGAATTTGATAATTACGTTACTCACTGAATCATTAAAAAACTGAAGACATTTTCGTTGTATGTAAGCTTTCAGTTGTTGCTTTGAATAAACTGACGGTGGTCCATTTAGAAGTACACTGATTTCCTTGTATTTATCACAGTGGAATTACTGGCAATGAAATAGCCAAGGAATTTCCTTCAAGTATTTGACACACTTTACTTTATGGCTTCGAACATTTTGGTTAGTTCCTGATTCAATGATCATGTTCGTGCTAAAAGGTGATGTGTGGAATGTCTTAGTTCAGCAAAAGATTGGAGATAAACCGAAAAAGATAATATATTTCTACGGGCACATTTCAGAAGATTATAGGCTTCTCAGCGTTTGATTACTTCTGTTCATGATTTCACCCATGACTCTGAAGTAATTGTTAAGGAAAAACGATTTTCTTCCTAGTCCAGTTCGTACAGCTTGACGTGCAACATGATAGCTAGTGAGACACGTAGTTGAACCGCACCTGCATTAGAATCACGTGGCGGATTAACGATCTGTTGGTAAAGTACACAGGTCTGTCTGAATACGGATTTTATACTGTTTCCCTTACTCGTATAGGCAAATGCTGGGCTGATCCCCACTTTCCACCTCAGAAGGTACGATACACAACCAATTAAAATACGGTTCAAATGGCTCTGAGCACTATGGGACTCCACTTCTAAGGTCATCGGTCCCCTAGAACTTAGAACTACTTAAACCTAACTAACCTAAGGACATCACTCACATCCATGCCCGAGGCAGGATTCGAACCTGAGACCGTTTCGGTCGTGTGGTTCCAGACTTTAGCGCCTAGAACCGCTCGACCACCACGGCCGGCTAAAATACGGTAATACAAATACACAGAACAACGTTTATACGAGTAAACGACATAACGCTCATCCTTTAGGTCACCTGTGGCATCAGGAAGGGGTTGAATCAACAAACTTAACATAAAATAAATTGGCCAGGTCATGAAAACAGCAAAGGCGAACACTACGAAAAAGAGCTCAGATTGGTTTTTGACTGCAGTTTTTGTTAATTGTTGAAAATCGACACGTAACTTGATTTTGGGCTTATTACCTTTACTTACAGCACCCACGATATTACAGTTCAGTAACCGATAGACTAAGCAGAACGTAATGTGCATGTAGACAGTATTGTGATCACTGTGTCGACGATACTTCGCGACGTCCACTGGCTTTGATTACCGTAAATCCCTCCAGGGAATTCTCGCGATTGTTCCTCTGAATCAGGCCGAACTTGTGCTCCGTCTCTAACGACCTCGATGTTGACATGTCATTGCATCCTAATTCTAACCGTCCTTCCCTCACTGACTTTGAGGTGCCATCTTAATCATTACGAATTTTGAGCGCAATACTTCGCTTTGCGCCGTAAAATAAGTGCGGAAGAAATTGGTAAAGCGTGTTTTGGAAATAAATTCCTAATTTATGTGATGCTTCTCCAATCAAAGCTATGTTTGCTGCTTGAAGCGTAACTACAACACTGGTATCTGTATTTACAATATGGTTCCAAGATGGCTTGCTGCATTTTTTTTCTTTTTTCTGCATTTAGAAAGCAGCTGGGTGTCTAGTGATGAAAAGCTCCTACCTCGTAAGATAATGCAACCAGCCGCTAACAAACAAGCGTTGTACGCTAGGTTAGTTTGTACAAGGGGCAAACAAACAAGTAATCAAATATTTCTGCTGTTTTAAAACACACTGTATTTATTGCATGTTATGTACATTACCTGCTAACGCAAGTTCGGCCGAGAGAACGTATTTCATTTAAACTGCGGAATGTGTTTGACTTTCCATTCATTGCTACCAGACATGGTAGCTACGCAGTATTACACAGTGAAAAAAACGCTAAAATTTCTGCTCATTCGAAGGGATAATATCATTTCACATTTACAACATTCGCAACAAAATGGCGCGAGCTTCAGATAAAACTCGAAATAAACTGTTTGCTTGTGCTCTGCCATCTGTGCTTCCATCCACTTGACTTGTTCCTTGGAATTATAAAAATACCGAGAATTGTTAAGGTAGGGAATTCAAATAATTTTTTTTATTATTGCATGTGGACTTCACTTGTTTTAATAGTCAAATCAACACCCTGAAGCCTGTAATGCTTGATGTTGGGAGGATATTCGATTTAGAAGCATCTCGCTCCAGACCTCATTTTAATAATTTTGGTTACCAAAATGTTCGCTGAAAAAGTAGGAAATTTAGCGGTCTAGAATTCTTATTTTTCGAGGGACCCAGTGGTTTCGTTAATTAATGGACGTAAATTAATGTAGCCCATAGCAATGATGACTTGTGGTTATGCTCTTAGAGTGTAGGTCCCACTACATGTCCATTTTTAATGTTTCTTAACATTCAGTTTTACTAGAGAACATGAAAACGCTTGTGTATGTAGTCGTTCATATTTATCAGGAAGAGAAAATTAATAATAATGTTGTTGTTGTTGTCTTCAGTCCTGAGACTGGTTTCATGCAGCTCTCCATGCTACTCTATCCTGTGCAAGCTTCTTTATCTCCCAGTACCTGCTGCAACCTACATCCTTCGGAATCTGCTTAGTGTATCCATCTCTTGGTCTCCCTCTACGATTTTTACCCTCCACGCTGCCCTCCAATGCTAAATTTGTGATCCCACGATGCCTCAAAACATGTCCTACCAACCGATCCCTTCTTCTAGTCAAGTTGTGCCTCAAACTTCTCTTCTCCCCAATCCCATTCAATACCTCCTCATTAGTTACGTTATCTGCCCACCTTATCTTCAGCATTCTTCTGTAGCATCACATTTCGAAAGCTTCTATTCTCTTCTTGTCCAAACTAGTTATCATCCATGTTTCACTTCCATACATGGCTACGCTCCATACAAATACTTTCAGAAACGACTTCCTGACACTTAAATCTATACTCGATGTTAACAAATTTCTCTTCTTCAGGAACGATTTCCTTGTCATTGCCAGTCTACAATTTATATCCTCTCTACTTCGACCATCATAAGTTATTTTACTCCCTAAATAGCAAAACTCCTTTACTACTTTAAGTGTCTCATTTCCTAATCTAATTCCCTCAGCATCACCCGATTTAATTTGACTACATTCCATTATCCTCGTTTTGCTTTTGTTGATGTTCATCTTATATCCTCCTTTCAAGACACTGTCCATTCCGTTCAACTGCTCTTCCAAGTCCTTAGCTGTCTCTGACAGAATTACAATATCATCGGCGAACCTCAAAGTTTTTACTTCTTCTCCATGAATTTTAATACCTACTCCGAATTTTTCTTTTGTTTCCCTTACTGCTTGCTCAATATACAGATTGAATAACATCGGGGAGAGGCTACAACCCTGTCTCACTCCTTTTCCAACCACTGCTTCCCTTTCATGACCCTCGACTCTTATAACTGCCATCTGGTTTCTGTACAAATTGTAAATAGCCTTTCGCTCCCTGTATTTTACCCCTGACGCCCTCAGAATTTGAAAGAGAGTATTCCAGTTAACATTGTCAAAAGGTTTCTCTAAGTCTACAAATGCTAGAAACGTAGGTTTGCCTTTTCTTAATCTTTCTTCTAAGATAAGTCGTAAGGTTAGTATTGCCTCACGTGTTCCAACATTTCTACGGAATCCAAACTGATCTTCCCCAAGGTCCGCTTCTACCAGTTTTTCCATTCGTCTGTAAGAATTCGCGTTAGTATTTTGCAGCTGTGACTTATTAATCTGATAGTTCGGTAATTTTCACATCTGTCAACACCTGCTTTCTTTGGGATTGGAATTATTATATTCTTCTTGAAGTCAGAGGGTATTTCGCCTGTCTCATACATCTTGCTCACCAGATGGTAGAGTATTGTCATGACTGGCTCTCCCAAGGCCATCAGTAGTTCTAATGGAATGTTGTCTACTCCCGGGGCCTTGTTTCTACTCAGGTCTTTCAGTGCTCTGTCAAACTCTTCATGCAGTATCATATCTCCCATTTCGTATTCATCTACATCCTCTTCCATTTCTATAATATTGTCCTCAAGTACATCGCCCTTGTATAGACCCTCTATATACTCGTTCCACCTTTCTGCTTTCCCTTCTTTGCTTAGAACTGGGTTTCCAGCTGAGCTCTTGATATTCAAGCAAGTGGTTCTCCTTTCTCCAAAGCTCTCTTTAATTTTCCTGTAGGCAGTATCTATCTTACCCCTAGTGAGACAAGCCTCTACATCCTTACATTTGTCTTCTAGCTATCCCTACTTAGCCATTTTGCACTTCCTGTCGATCTCATTTTTGAGACGTTTGTATTCCTTTTTGCCTGCTTCATTTACTGCATTTTTATATTTTCTCCTTTCATAAATTAAATTCAATACTTCTTCTGTTACCCAAGGATTTCTATTAGCCCTCGTCTTTTTACCTACTTGATTGTCTGCTGCCTTCACTACTTCATCCCTCATAATAATGTAGGGAAAGGAACTCCATCGCGTGAAAACTGCACATGTCACTCCTAACCATGCATAAAACTGAGTCCGTCTAATGCAAAAAGAGGCTACTAACGAAGGCAAAAAATTTCTTGAATGAGTGTGGTCCTCACGATTTCCTTTTCTTTACAAACAATGTCATCTCGATTACTTTATGTATTTTCATTATTACGACGGGTCATCTACAGCCATCATCAGATCCGTAATTATTTATAATATCTTTATGCTCATGTACACTCGTGCTCAAAAGTATCCGAACGATCTGAATTGCATTTAGCCTGATTCGCATGCAACCCACATAACGCAGCTGTCTAGCAGGTCCTCTAATCGCTCCTTGGTACAGTCGTTTGACTATTGAAAATGGCCCCAAAGAGTCACCACTAGAAAACCCGGCTCTGTATCGCAATAACTCAAGATGTAAAGTAATACCACGATACTACAAATATCAGGGAACACCTTATCACAGATAAGACTGTCCTTAAGGCTTGTAAGCTCACATTCATTGCAATAAATGACATACCTGAAATGTTACCACTCTCATTATTACGTCAGATAGGTAATGCACGTAGTACGTTCGTCGTATTCATGATTTCCTATTCAAAGTAACAAACAGTACTTGTTATTTAACACAAAATGACATTAAAAATTTAAGTTATTCACGAGCAGCTAGTTGAGAATATGTATGAACTTCAAATGACACGACGAACCGTCTCGTTCTGCATTTGGATTCAAACCCAGATCATGCAGACTAAGATTTCGTGACTGACGGAAACTAACAGTCATTCCTGACTAGGCATACAGAGAGTGATATACCTCGATTTTAGACAGCATCAGTTAGCAAATACCAACGTTAAATTACATAACGTAATCATTTTTAACGGACGACAATTCCTACCCAGCATCTATTGCCCCTGTTAACGAACTACGAGAGATGTTAAAGATTGCTTCTTCACAAGTAACTTACTTGAAATGCCGTGATGTAAAGCTTTGTGTTAGACAGGGATTCGAACCCAGAACCTAATCGAATTGTTATCGAAGCACAATCAACTGTGACATATCGGATTTTCTCGGCAGTAGCTAGATGTTTTAACTGAAATGACGAGTCAAAACATTAATTTTATTCCTTCCCAGGAATCAAACACGGAACCTATCACTGTTATATATTAGAGAAAACGAACGTTAAATACGGGTTTGTTACATCAGCAACGACATGTGAAGATGTTTGAACTAGAAATAATATGGGGATCGACCCCACACATACCGTTGTTGACTACACACAAAGAGACGTCAGCTACAGAATTTTTCTCCACAAGCAGCTCGGAATAACATCCTTGAACTTAGAGTGATCTCTCAAATAGTTCTGTGTCCCACTGGGAGTCAAAAACGTCAGATATCGTTAGTGTTGACAACGAATGAAATTGCATTAAAAATCAAAATTATTATCCATCTGCAGATAGGTGTTCTCATGCTAGAGCTTGATAATACATAATGAAAACTTTAGTGCCGGGCCAGCATTCGAACCCATTCACGCGCAATATGTGGAGATGTTGAGGAATCTGCAGTTTTGAACAAAAAAACAAATTGCAGTCGAGCTGTATTGTCACGAAGGGATCAAATTCCGCGTTAAGTGCGGTCTGAGTTGCATTCCAAGTTCAGAACCAGTTTTATCGACATCCAGAAGCTCAAAAACAGATGGAATAAGGGTCCTGTGACCCTACATAGCGTTTGTTTCGTCACTATAAATAAATAATTAGTATAAGTAAGGTTACTGGTGACAGAGTTCCCACATTTCGCCACTCCTGACTTTATTGTGATGCAACCTAACGACTACTTGGTGCAGAAGGAATATCATGTTTATGTGAATTTCAGACCACAATGCCATTATACCTTCTTCACTTGGCGTAGCCAGAAGAGAATAGAATCTGTCTCTCCCTATTAAAAATTATATGCAGAAGTTGAAATCGAACCCAGACCGTCATCAAAGGAACGTATCATCAATCCAAGAGACCACCAAATTCTCTCCTCTATCAGTCATTTTTCTATCATAACAATGTTGCGGCACACTCGATGAGAATTCTGACACACAGGCTCCCTGTAGTGGTTTGCAGCATGGAGCAGTACATTCATGAACTAGCTGCCTCGGCTACCCAGTGCATACATTCGACTCTATTTTGTAATTACCGAAATAAAATCATGTAACTGCCACCTACACAGTGTAGGATGCAGAAATTTAAAGAGGACGTGTTCCTTTCCTTTTGAGCTAATCTATTGCGCTATCTGTCTGTTGAAAACGTCGTGCAGTGCGAAAAAAAAAAAGCTGTAACTTGCTGTCTCTCAGAAGTCTAGATCCGGCCATATGCATTATCTCACTGCACTGCGGAACGTGGAGGTTCTGGAGGAACTATTGTTCACTTCTAGAGGTGCTGTAGGTAGACGACAGCTAGTAGCGTCACGGTAAGTGTCAGGCACTGTAGATAAGATGTCGCGAGTTGCCTTTCATTCGCTGCTACATTTTTTACAACGCTATTGTGCTGTCTGCTGAAGTTACCAATTAAGTGGAACTTTGAACATAATTACCTTCACTTCTCAACACAAAATAGCCGCATGTGGAAAAAGGGCTAACTTCTGCGACATTTTGTTCTTTTCAGGTTTAACAGACGGCCAAGCAGCAGATGCATCTCGAAGCTTCTGTATTATGTATGGGGAGGTCGCATCGTGCCAAAATACGTCGGAAAAGTATTTTCTACATTAGCCGTCGTCTGGTAGTGGCATTTTATTCTTCTTCAAACCTTGTTTGACAGCTTTAACTCGGAACAAGTCTTCTACATGCATGTAATCAATAAACTGCATGTGCAATGTCAGACTGTTATAAATCACATCAGAGAATTAGCATATATCGTCGGTGATTAATTTCTCTCTCATGTTTAGTATTGTTTTAACAACACTAAAAGAAAACTTACGAAAACTGTGCACTGTATTCAAAGAAATGAAATAAAACTACCCACGATAACCTTACGACGAAAGTCTGTTCTGATAAAACTATCTGTACACAAGCGTGCCTATATCGGCACGAATTAGTAAAATACTACTCACTTAGATTTCGATTGGGTCTGTATTTAATTGGTATGCTGTGTCATACTCAACAGGTATGCAAATGTGGCATTTCATAAATAAAGTTATGTATTCCTAGAGACCCAAAATTTGCTTGTCAGCAGCGGAACGTGGCGTTACCTTTTGTGCAGCATTGTAAGTTTTTCTCCATCGCACTATGAGCTGAAATAGTTTTCTTGCTATTTACTTATCGATGTCTGATCTGACTGCTTGTAGCTCCTTCACAGAAGGGATAAAAACGTTACATTCCGCAAGACTGGAACCGCGAACCATAACAGACGCTTTTTCAGATGTCAGCACGTCACCACAGAGTTAGCGAGAGGTACGTGCTTATCATTTCTTTTAGGAGGCCAATAGTGTCTAGAACTCGTAAACCGCTAAATAAAGGACCAGTTTAGTTGCGATTTACACATGCAACGACTTTCCTGGGTTGAAAATCGTAATTTTACAATCTTTTGTTACACCTGAAGCGATAATAACTCAGGTTATTCAATGGATATGACTGGAAAAAGCAAGTGAACTTTGAAGCTTAATTCTGTGCACTCCAGGAAGTAACTCATCGATCAGAGTTGCCAAATATACCTTGCCTTGTTGCCAAATCTCAGTTACAGTACCACAGCTGGCCTTTCAAAGACGCGGCTGCGACGGCCTGGAATACGTAATGCGTCTGATTCGCATTTCTGTAACCAGGTTTAGGGACTGGAGCGTAGTTACTAATAATACTCAAAACCGACTGAAAACTAAGCTTCATAAATCAGTAACTCTCATAGTTGTTTTTATATTTATTTCGGAACTGTACCCAAACCTAAGAAACTCATTCACGGACGTTTTCGTGCCTCGCCGATAGTCGAGCACACCAAACAAATAAATGTGTGTGTGTGTGTGTGTGTGTGTGTGTGTGTGTGTGTGTGTGCGTGTGAGAGAGAGAGAGAGAGAGAGAGAGAGAGAGAGAGAGAGAGAGAGAGAGAAAGGGAGAAAGAGAAAGAAAGCAGAATGAGAGAGAGGGTAAAATATTGTTGTAAAGAAATTGAATACCGGTATGTAAAGAAATCTTTCATTAAAAGAACACGTTCTACATCATTACGAAGTGTCGTATTCATGATCTATGGAACAAGTATTAATCTAATCTAATCAATCATATTGCTGACTATCCGTGAAGTGTCATGAATTACCGAAATTTTCGCCAATATCAGTAATCAAATCTGAACTTGAAAATGAAAGACGACAGTTTTTGTAATAAACCGGGACTCCTATCAAGACCCTTTCATCCCTGTTAACTAACCACGAAAGATGTCTGATATACCTCCATTCAGAAGTAACAATGTATGTATCCATTTAAAGATGAAGTGCATGATGTGATGTTCTGTGACGGAGGTACGAACCCAACACGTAATCGGATTGTTAACTAAGTAAAATCAAATGCTACGTATCGGTTTTTCTTACCAGCTGCTAGGTGTTTGAATCTAAAATAAGGATACAAATTTTTGTGCCTGAGCGACAATCGAACCGCACTCCTATCGTTCTTCTTTATCGTCCACGAATATACCTTAAGTATCAATTGCTTACTCATCAACAGTAAGGTGTGTGCCTGTTTGTCCAGAAATTGTTGGCAACATTTGAACAGACATTAAAAATACACGTTAATTTTCACTAGCAGGTCGGTGTGCACGTGATAGGGCTTGAAATGAAATTATGAATATTTTTGTACTGGATCAGGAATCTGACCCACATACTTACCTTTGGAGATAACCTAGAGAAGATTGCAGTCTTGGAAAAAGGAACGAAATGATTGAACTATCCTGTTCCGAGAGACTCAGATCCTCGAAAGAGGAGATACGAATTCGATTCATAGTCCAGCACCAAATTTTTCAACGTCTCTAGCTCAATCAAGTACAAGTAAAATAAGAGCCCTGTTCCTTTAAATGGCTATCAGTTCATCAAATAAAATAAAATTTTGTAATGTAAGTAAGTTAACTGGTGACAGTATTTCTGTTTACAGTGACCTCCGCCTACGTCATTTCCCAAAGTAAACCGGCTCTGTCCAGTTGGGAATGAAGGAACGTGATGTTTAATGCGGATTCTTGATTATAACGTCTTTCTCTTGATGTTACCAGAGGTAAAGTAAATCTGTTTGTGCCTCTTAAAAGTAAATGCCTGAACCCACGAATTGCACTTGTGATAGTTTGTTCCACCAGACTATTGTGGCCACATTTTCCAGCCCCAGGAGTGTGCTGTAACGGATGATGTGCTTAGCTTACAAAATTAGTCACGGTGGAAAAAATGCGAGTCTATTAAATGGTTAAGTAGAAGGAAGCTTCTGACGCGGAGATTATGCTATTCTCACGTCAGCACTATGTAAAGACTCTTCTAGGCAACATGGCCTCGATGTGAAGCCATTTTGAAATTTTCACTAATTCAGGAAATATCTTAGTTCGAGAAAATCCACTGTGAAGTGTGAAGTTACCGGATAATTCAATTATTACCGTACTTATTACTTATATTTTCTTCATACTGCTGCTGGAACACGTGTGCTTGAAGATCATTTAATGCCTTTTGGTCATTATGGAAGTAGTTGCCCAAGAACAGGTTCTTTCCCTGTCTACGGAATCGTTTCCACATTAATATCAAACATCAGCAATTACTGGTAGATTACATTAAAACTAAAGTAATTGATGAAGACGTTATTTGATAACAAAAACGCGCTGCCTTTCTTCATTTACTTGCGGCTAGAAATGGCTGTCTAATACTGCCAAACCAAAAGCCAAGGGATCTTACTGCCTTCCGAAATACGTCGCTGTCAATTCTTCCATATGATTTGATCGTCGTGACCTGTTTCAAGTTGAGTGTGACAGAGAATGTTTTAGAAAATCAATTATATTCCTTTGCAATAAACAGAAATATTTTCATTCTAAGCTATCCAACTTCAAAATTTTCGTAATATTAGTTCAAATTTAATATTCGCTTCTGTAATGTAGGAAAGTATTTCACAGTTGCAAAACCAGCATCCGATCCATTGTCCTTACACTTAGTCGCTGACCATTAATTCTAGCTCAGAGTGACACCAGTTTAAGTAACCTAATGTAGCGAAGACTGTTTCCCAGTGCTCTTTCTCATCGGAAAATATGCAATTCACTCATTGGGCTCCATTAGTACACTGTGACAGTAATTTTTGTATGTATGCAATGCATAGGGATTGTAGAATTCAGTGGTGCTCTCTCTTCCACTTCTGTATATAATATGACTGACCTAAACTGGCCCTTTATCATTACAGGCCGTGGGCGGTGCAACATCATACTGACAACAGTAATGTGCTTGGACTGACCACCCCACTGTTCGTTTTAACTGATTTTGTAATCCTTTAAATAAAACATGACCTTCCAGTGGGGGACATTGTGTCCCCCTTTTCCTCGTGTGAAATTTGTCGGTAAGCTTTTTGACTTCCTACCAGCGAAATGCGGCAGAGTACGGCCGGTAAACGATTCACAAAACCATGATCTAGTGCCGTTAAGACGATTTATTTAAACAGTGGCGTAGCTGAAGGAATTTAGTTTCTTCTTAAATCGTCTTACGCAGCAATGTTCAGATATCTCAAATAGGAAAAGCTCTTTATCCAGGTACGAAGGTTGTAAAACAAACTTCCCACAGTTTGTGTCAGGTTGATCTTTTCGTCGGATAGCACTGCATAAGTATTTTGTCTAAGAGGTATCACAAGTAGTGTTCCTGTATCTGTAGGAATCATTGGCCGAAAACTAGTTTAAGACCAGGGGGTACAGCGTTGCTAAATATTCAAAATGGTTATCAACCTAAGTCTGAGTTCATCCACAAACTGAGGCGTATTTATAATATTGTAGCTAGACTGTGTATCGTTGTCTTCGTTGAGAGGACATCGGAAGGTGTTTACACACACGTATACGAGGGTAATCCCAAAAGTAAGGACTCCTATGGGACACGTATGTGACAACGCAAGCACAAACGAGAGATCCTTAATTTCAATGCTAAGCAAAAACCACAGGAGTACCTGCATAGTGGCAAAGTGATAAAGAGCAAGAGAACGGATACGAAGGTCTCAGGTTCAATCCGTCATTACGCCCATGATTTTTATGTGCCATTTTACACTTATTTCCCGAGAGGCAGTGTTTGTTGATGTGAAAAATGCCGAGTTGCACTGTGGCCCGAAAGCCACGTTAAGCTGTAAGTTCCCCTATTAACTGGCTAGGTAAGTCAACTCAAAGATCGGAGGGAATCTACGGCATACCACCTCCAACAAGACCGTGCCTATTAAAGCACTGTAGCGTTCAAACCACTCTTCCGACTGATGACTGCTTTACTTTCTATCGGTTCTAAAGTTAATGATCTTCGGATTATTATCATTTTTGTGCTTTCATGCTGTAGCTTTGATACCAGTAAACGTAAGTCACCGGCCGAGCACTGTCACCGTTCGAGTTGTCAAAGTGGTAGACGACGATGCTGTCGACCCCAGTTACAGTCTTGGTCATCGCTATGTTTCAGTCGAATACCTCCATGTGACTTTCTGCGTATTTCAACATATACTTTTATACTGTTGGTACGCATCCAAATTTGTATCTGATAGAGCTGTATTTATAAACATGAATCATAAATGTTTTCCGTTCAATATATCGGACAACACGTCAGTGCAGTGTGATTTCGTTTGTGTGATGCGCATGGTGCAAGAAATATTTGTGTTTCGCTTGCTTCTGTGATAGGTTTCACCCAACTGAATGCGAGAAGTTCACGAATAGACTGTCAATAACTGGAATTACGCAATAATACACTTAAATGTTGTATTTTTGTAGTGAAAATAACAGTAAACAGGTTATATGCCTACTTGCTTATTATTCGCGCTTTTCGATGCTTTCCTCAAAAAATAAAAACAAACAAAAAAAAAATAGAGACAGAGACAGAAAACAGAAATGTATTTCAAATATCAGCTCGGTGACGCCATGTTCGTCTCGTGATGTAATGCAAGGATAGTTGATAGGTAATATCTCGTTGTACTAGCGATATGTATGGCTACAGGGTTCTTTCTTTTCTCTCTGGAAACAACCAGAACAGAATTCAGTAACGAAGTGGTAAGACAAAAATATGTTCAAACGTGTGTGAAATCTTATGGGACTTAACTGCCAAGGTCAACAGTCCCTAAGCTTACACACTACGTAACCTAAATTATCCTAAGGAGGGAGGACTGGAACCTCCACCGGGACCAGCCGCACAGTCAATGACTGCAGCGCCTGAGACCGCTGGGCTAATCCCGCGCGGCAAAGTGGTAAGAACACCTATGCAGTGGGCCAATTAAACACTCAGATTTCCTTGGTTATTTTGTTAATCGCGTGTAATGCAGTAATATCCTTAATTACTGGTTCGTTATTAGCACCATTTTTATTGTTATTCGTCAGCTCACAACAGCTTTCCTATCATTCATTGCTGCCGATGCATGCAACAAATAGATCAGGATGAATGGAATATGGGATGTTTCGTCACGGAGAATATGTACATTTATCGCGGCGTCTTGCGTTCAGGGTAATATGAAAATCTCAATAAGCGAAGACGACAACGGGATGCCGGAGATGCAGGCAATAACACCCAACTATTTGTGTCGACTTAACACCATGACGACAGACAAATTGGCGTCTCACTGTATTTTGATTATAATTCGTTAGCCTTCTTGGGACCTCGTTTCAATACCTCATGGGAGCAGGCATAATACTTCGCTTTTTGAACACCGATCAAGAACACACAAAGATACTAGATGGAAGGACACAAAGAAACAATCAGATTCATGGGTGTGGATCCAGTTCATCACTAGAAGACTAAACAAGGGGGAAACATTACGAAAGCAATGAATATCCTAGTTAGTATACATTATTTGTACAGATCTGAAGATGAAGAAGTACAGATCTGCACAGTGCCCGAATCTGCACTTCAGTTTCTGTCTTAATGGGCATAATTTATTGTCTATTCTCTTCTGAATTTTCAAATGAATTGATTATTACGTGGTACAAAATAATTAGTTAACTGTGTTTCTCATAGCTTCCGTTTGCACCAACATTTTTCTACATTATCGTGCAATTCATGAACTTCTACTTGTATGATCACAACACTGCACATAGATGCAATCGATTTCGAGGTGCAAAGTGTTTGTTTTCTCACTTTTCGTGAAAGGTGGGCAAAGTTGATTTCCAAAGACGTTTTATTGTACTGAAATAATCTTTTGACGCAAAGTAACAAGGTAAGTGTTTTATTTGTATATATTTTGTGGGAAACTGTAATCGTGATGGAAGATTGCACACCTGAATGTTTGACGCAACTGGTAGGAGAAAACGCTGCATATTAACCAAACCCCGCGCCTCCTCTCTATCCTCCTATATTATGAGCACGGGATTCTCCTCCCACAACGCTACAGAGCTGTTCCTAGCACAGCTGAGAACTGGCAACATCGTCACAAACATTTGCAACACTGTGACAGTGCAATCACTTCTGCGTATGGTTCTGAATTGACTCACCTATCCATTTGAATGACTCTTGCTACATAATCCTCATGTAATCTAAGACACTGAGTCAGAAAATTCAATTTTTTGACTAAAGAAATGCTGTTCTTCACATAAGTGACAACTTTTAATATCTTTCACGATGCATTATGAGACTGACCCACCAACACGATGATTAGAGTGGCGTGTTGTTAGCAGTGTGTCCGTAGCCCCTTGGTACCGCCCACGTCTCGTGTCGCAACGGCTCAATAAATCGTCAGTTCTAACTGTGGTAGAGGCCAGCGAGTGCAAGCTTTTTTCTGATTTATTTTATGGGGCTGCGAATTTCCAGAAAAATTCTGTAACGATATCAGGAGAAAACATATACACATCAAATTTTCATGGTAGCTTGACACACTATGTTGTATTACGGTATATTGATAATTTTTGCTTATGGACCGTATGACAGCAACTGAATAGAACACAATTTTAGTGTCATATGCGTTTCGCCTTTATTTTCTGCAAACCATCATTGTATTGTATACGTTTGTGTAAACGCCTTCCAATGCCCACTCAAGGAAGACAACGATGCACAGTCTAGCTACAATATTATAAATACGCCTCAGTTTGTGGATGAACTCAGACTTAGGTTGATTACCATTTTGAATATTTAGCAACGCTGTACCCCCTGGTGGTAAACTAGTTTTCAGCCAATGATTCCCACAGCTACAGGAACACTACTTGTGATACCTCTTAGACAAAATACTTACGCAGTGCTATCAGACGAAAAGATCAACCTGACACAAATTGTGGGAAGTTTGTTTTACAACCTTCGTACCGGGTTCAAAATGGCTCTGAGCATAATGGGCACGTTTGTGTACAGATACTCCGTTTTATCAAAACGGACCTTCGTCGTAAGGTTATCGTGGGTAGTTTTATTTCATTTCTTTTAATACAGTGCACAGTTTCCGTAAGTTTTCTTTTAGTGTTGTTAAAACAATACTAAACATGAGAGAGAAATTAATCACCGACGATATATGCGAATTCTCTGATGTGATTTATAACAGTCTGACATTGCACATGCAGTTTATTGATTACATGCATGTAGAAGACTTGTTCTGAGTTAAGGCTGTCAAACAAGGTCTGAAGAAGAACAAAATGCCACTACCAGACGACGGCTAATGTAGAAAATACTTTTCCGACGTATTTTGGCACGATGCGCTCTCCCCATACATAATACAAAAGCTTCGAGATGCATCTGCTGCTTGGCCGTCTGTTAAACCTGAAAAGAACAAAATGTCGCAAAAGTTAGCCCTTTTTCCACATGCGGCTATTTTGTGTTGAGAAGTGAAGGTAATTATGTTCAAAGTTCCACTTAATTGGTAACTTCAGCAGACAGCACAATAGCGTTGTAAAAAATGTAGCAGCGAATGAAAGGGAACTCGCGACATCTTATCTACAGTGCCTGACACTTACCGTGACGCTACTAGCTGTCGTCTACCTACAGCACCTCTAGAAGTGAACAATAGTTCCTCCAGAACCTCCACGTTCCGCAGTGCAGTGAGATAATGCATATGGCCGGATCTAGACTTCTGAGAGACAGGCAGTTACAGCTTTTTTTTTTTTTTTTTTGCCCTGCACGACGTTTTCAACAGACAGATAGCGCAATAGATTAGCTCAAAAGGAAAGGAACACTTTCTCTTTAAGTTTCTGCATCATACACTGCTGGCAGTTGTGTAGGTGGCAGTTACATGATTTTATTTCGGTGATTACAAAATAGAGTCGAATGTATGCACTGGGTAGCCGAGGCAGCTGGTTCATGAAAGTACTGAACATGCTGCAAACCACTACAGGGTGCCTGTGTCAGAATTCTCATCTAGTGTGCCGCAACATTGTTATGATAGAAAAATGACTGATAGAGGAGAGAATTTGGTGGTCTCTTGGATTGATGATACGTTCCTATGATGATGGTCAGGGTTCGATTTCAACTTCTGCCTATGATTTTTAATAGGGAGAGACAGATTCTACTCTCTTCTGGCTACGCCAAGTGAAGAAGGTATAATGGCATTGTGGTCTGAAATTCACATAAACATGATATTCCTTCTGTTCCAAGTAGTCGTTAGGTTGCATCACAATAAAGTCAGGAGTGGCGAAATGTGGGAACTCTGTCACCAGTAACCTTACTTATACTAATTATTTATTTATAGTGACGAAACAAACGCTATGTAGGGCCACAGGACCCTTATTCCATCTTTTTTTGAGCTTCTGGATGTCGATAAAATTGGTTCTGAACTTGGAATGCAACTCAGACCGCCCTTAACGCGGAATTTGATCCCTTCGTGACAATACAGCTCGACTACATTTTGTTGTTTGTTCAAAACTGCAGATTCCTCAACATCTCCACATATTGCGCGTGAATGGGTTCGAATGCTGGCCCGGCACTAAAGTTTTCATTATGTATTATCAAGCTCTAGCATGAGAACACCTATCTGCAGATGGATAATAATTTTGATTTTTAATGCATTTTCATTCGTTGTCAACACTAACGATATCTGACGTTTTTGACTCCCAGTGGGACACAGAACTATTTGAGAGATCACTCTCAGTTCAAGTATGTTATTCCGAGCTGCTGGTGATGAAAAATTCTGTAGCTGACGTCTCTTTGTGTGTATTCAACAACGGTATGTGTGGGGTACGCTTCCCAGTCAGCAGAGACTCTTCGTCATGTTATTTCTGGTTCAAACATGTTCACAAGTCGCTGCTGATGCAACAAACCCGTATTTAACGTTCGTTTTCTCTAATATATAACAGTGATAGGATCCGGGTTGGAGTCCTGGGAAGGAAAAAATTAATGTTTTGTCTCGTCATTTCAGTTAAAAGATCTAGCTACTGCCGAGAAAATCCGATATGTCACAGGTGATTGTGCTTCGATAACATTCCGATTAGGTTCTGGGTTCGAATTCCTGTCCAACACAAAGCTTTACATCACGGCATTTCAAATAAGTTACTTGTGAAGAAGCAATATTCAACATCTCTAGTAGTTAGTTAACAGGGACAATAGATGCTGGGTAGGAATTCGCGTCTGTTAAAAATGTTTACGTTATGTAATTTAATGTTGATATTTGCTAACTGATGCTGTCTAAAATCGAGGTATATCATTCTCTGTATGCCTAGTCAGGAATGACTGTTAGTTTCCGTCAGTCACGAAATCTTAGTTTGCATGACCTGGGTTTGAATCCAAATGTAGAACGAGACGATTCGTCGTGTCATTTGAAGTTCATACATATTCTCAACTAGCTGCTCGTGAATAAATTAAATTTTTAATGTCATTTTGTGTTAAATAACATGTACGGTATGTACTTTGAAGAGGAAATCATGAATACGACGAACTTACTACGTGCATTACCTATCTGACGTAATAATGAGAGTGGTAACATTTCAGGTATGTCATTTATTGCAATAAATGTGAGCTTACAAGCCTTAAGGACAGTCTTATCTGTGATAAGGTGTTACCTAATACTTGTAGTATCGTGGTATTACTTTACATCTTGAGTTATTGCGATACAGAGACGAGTTTTCTAGTGGTGACTTGTTGGAGTCATTTTCAATAGTCAAACGACTGTACCAAGGAGTGATTAGGAGACCTGCTAGACAGCTGCGTTATGTGGGTTGCATGCGAATGAGGCGAAATGCAATTCAGGTCGTTCGGATACTTTTGAGCACGACTGTACGTCTCCTTCACGGAGTTTTAGCAAATGACAGTTGAACATTAGATGGAACGAAGCAATCTTTTAATGATCAGTATTTAAACCTTCCGTTGTATTTCGGACTTCAGAAACAATACAATGCCTCATTCTCTGTGTACATAACCTTGGATTATCACGTCCAGTTAAGTTAATGGTCTCGTGCAATGCATCTACTGCCAGGATATTTGCCAAAAACTTTTGCATTTTCGAGTTCTGCACAGACGAAGAAGCTCCAATTGATTTTTTTTTTAATTCATTAGTCTTCTGAGTGGTTTGATGCGGCCCGCCACGAATTTCTCTCTTGTGCCACCCTCTTGATCTCAGATTAGCACCTGTAACCTACGTCCTCAATTATCTGCTGGATGTATTCCAATCTCTGTCATCGTCTACGGTTTTTGCCTTCTACATCTCCCTCTGATGCCATGGAAGTCAGTCCCAGACGTCCTAACAGGTCCCGTCAACCCATCCCTTCTCCTTGTCAGTGTTTTCCACACATTCCTTTACTCTCCGATTCTGCGCAAAACCTCCTCATTCCTTACCTTATCAGTCCACCTAATTTTCAACATTTGTCTGTAGCACCACATGTCAAATACTTTGATTTCCCTCTGTTCCGGTTTTCCGACAGGTCATGTTTCACTACCAAAAAATCCTGTCCTCAGAACGTACATTATCAGAACTTCCTTCCTGAAATTAATGTTTATGTTTGATACTAGTAGACTTCTCTTAGCGAGGAATGACCTTCTTGTTAGTGATGGCTCTGAGTGCTATGTGACCTCTGAGGTCATCAGTCGCCTAGAACTTAGAACTAATTAAACCTAACTAACCTAAGGACATCACAAACATCCATTCCCGAGGCAGGATTCGAACCTGCGACCGGAGCGGTCGCTCGGTTCCAGACTGTAGCGCCTAGAACCGCACGGCCCCTCTGGCCGGCTGTTAGTGATATTCTGCTTTTTATGTCCTACTTGCTTCCTCCGTCATGGATTATTTTACTACCTAGGGAACAGAATTCCCGAGCTTCATCTACTTCGTGACCATCATTCCTGATGCGATTTTTCTTGCTGCCCTCATTTCTGCTGCTTCTCATTACTTTACTCTTTCTCCGGTTAACTCTCAATCCATATTTTGTACTCATTAGACTATTCATTGCATTCAGCAGATGCTGCAAGTGTTCCTCACGTTCACAGAGGATAGCAATGTCATTAGCTAATCTTATTATTGACACTTTCACCTTGAACTATAATTCCACTCTTGAACACTTCTTTTATTCCAGTCATTGGTTCTTCGTTGTACAGATTGTACAGTAGGGGTGAAAGACTACATCCGTGTCTGATACCATTTTTAATCGGAGCACTTCATTCTTGGTCATCCACTCTTATTATTCCCTGTTGGTTCTTGTACATATTGTATATTACCCGTCTCTCCCTATAGCTTACCCCTATTTTTCCAGAATTTCGAACATTTTGCACCACTCTATATTATCGAACGTTTTTTTCTTGGTTGACGGATCCTATGAACGTGTCTATTTTTCTTTAGCCTTGCTTCCATTATCAACCGCAACGTCAGAATTGCCTCTCTGATGCTTTTACCTTACCTAAAGCCGAACTGATCGTCATCTAACACATCCTCCATTTTCTTTTCCATTCTTCTGTATTTTATTCTTGTCGGTAAGTACGATGCATAAGCTGTTAAGCTGATGCTGCGATAATTCTCGCACTTGTCAACTCATGCATTTCTCAGAATTGTGTGGATGATATTTTTCCGATAGTCAGATGGTATATTGCTAGACTCATACATTCCACACGCCAATTTGAATAGTCAATTTGTTGCCACTTCCTCCAGTGATTTTAGAAATTATGGTATGATGTTATCTATCCCTTTTACCTTATTTGATCTTCAGTCCTACAAAACTCTCTTAAATTCTGATTCTAATACTGGATCCACTATTTCTTCTAAATCAACTCCTGTTTCTTCTTCTATCACACCAAATCAGACAAATCTTACCCCTCATAGAGGCTTTCAATGTACTCTTTCCATCTATCCTCTCTCTCCTGTGCATTTAACAACGTAATTCCGGCTGCACTCTTAATGTTACCACCCTTCCTTTTAATTTCATCAAAGCTTGTTTTCACTTTCCTATATGCTGAGTCTGTCCTTCCGACTATCATTTATTTTTCGATTTCTTCACATTTTTCATGTAGCCATTTCATCATAGCTTCCCAGCACTTCCTATTTATTTCATTGTTCAGCGACTTGTATTTCCGTTTTCCTGGATTTCCCTGAATATTTTTGTATTTCCTTCTTTCATTCATCAGCTGAATCGTTTACTCTGTACCCACCGTTTCTTTGCAGTTACCTTCTGTGTACCTATTTTCTTCTTTCCAACTTCTGTGTATTGCCATTTTTAGAGATGTCCATTCGTCGTCAGCTGTACTGCCTACTGGACTATTCTTTATTGCTGTATCTACAGTCTTAGAGAACTTCAAGCGTATTTCGTCGTTCCTTATACTTCCGTATCCCACTTCTTTGCGTGTAGATTGTTCCTGACTAATCTCTTAAACTTAATGACTACATTGTGACCTGAGTCTATATCAGCTCCCGGGTACGTCTTACAATCCAGAATCTGATTTCGGAATCTCTGTCTGGTCATGATGGAATTCAACTGATATCTTGCCGTATCACCAGGCCTTTTCCAAGTATACCTAATCTTGTGATTCATGAACAGAGTATTTGCTATTACTAGCTGAAATTTATTGCAGAACTCAATTAGTCTTTCTCCTCTCTCCATCCTTGTCCTAATGCCATATTCTCCTGTAACCATTTCTTCTACTCCTTTCCCCATTACATTTTCATCTCCATTCGCGTGTTGTATTACCCAGTCAATGTCCTCATACTTTCTCTATCTCTTCATCTTCAGCTTGTGACGTCGGCATGTACACCATGTATCTCTGAACTATCGGTGTTGGTTTGCTGTCGAGTCTGACAAGAATAACGCTATCAATGAACTGTTCTCAGTAACACAGTCTGCCCCACCTTTCTATTCATTACGAATTCTACTCCGATTACACCATTTTCTGCTGTTGCTGATACTACCCTGACAGAAATCCTTGTCTTTCTTCCAATCCACTTCACTGGCCCCTACTATATCTAGATTGAGTCTATGCATTTCCCTCTGCAGATTTTCTAGCTACCCTACCACATTCAGGCTTATGATATTCCATGTCCTGACTCGTAGAAAGTCATCCTTTTGTTGATTATTCAATCTTTTTCTCATGGTCACCTCCCCCTTGGCAGTCCCCTCCCAGAGTTTCGAATGGGGGACTATTCTGAAATCTTTTGCCAATGGAGAGAACATCGTGACACTGTTTGAATTACAGGCCACATGTCCTGTGTATTTAATGCATCCTCATGCCGTTGATCATTGCTGATTCTTCCGCTTTTAGGGCAGTCTCCAACCTCAAGGGCAAGAGGGTGCCCTGAACCTGTGTCCGCTGGCAGAATGAGGGTGACTTCTAATGACGGAAGTCGTCGGCCGTGAAAGCTGATTATTAATCAAAATTTAAGCGGTGGCGCGTTTCGAACGTGGGACCGCGAACTCTTTGATTATAAATGAAAGACACTACTCCCAGACCAGTTGTTAGCACAAGTAAAACACCCCTCTCCCTCTTATTCCGTTTAGACTTTCTTGTGCGTGCGAATTGAAGAACTTCTCAAAGGTTGCCGCTTTTGTTTTTATAATGAAGAATTAATTCCGACACTGCTGTACTACTTTACTATAATTAGTTGTCATTTAAACAGAGGACTTCTCACGACCTCTTCTGTTGCCTGGTTGGAAGGCGATTCCCGCAAGGGAGACACTTTTTGCGCTGGGATATTTTGTGTCTGAGGAGTTAAAAAT
The DNA here is from genome assembly GCF_021461385.2 of Schistocerca piceifrons. Taxonomy (NCBI): domain Eukaryota; kingdom Metazoa; phylum Arthropoda; class Insecta; order Orthoptera; family Acrididae; genus Schistocerca; species Schistocerca piceifrons. Next base: position 320,360,832 of record NC_060145.1, on the reverse strand, counting down.
CTCCACGTAGTTCCTATTACCAGCTAGGGAAAGAGAAGTCGACCAGGAGTGTCTCGCGCTACTTGGACAAAATACAGATGGAATCCAGCAGTTGCCTCACAGCTTACTGGCTCTTTGTTTCGCCTCATCCAGTCGTTACACACCTCATGTCGAGGTTGGGGATCTATTCGACTAATATTTCAACAGAAGAACTTGTTTCTTCTTTAGCTACGGAGATACTTTCATTTTTATTCGTACACCGATTCGACGAAAAACCAAGTCCCAATTTTAATTAACAGTAACGCAAATACCTGAGATGAAAAAGTGTATCTTTTAGCGTACTGTCGCAAATCATTTATTTTGCCTACTATCACTTTCGGTACACAATAGCATCATCAGGCCATCACCGACGCGCAGTTCTCAGGCTCGCTAGCCAATGCTTGAGTATTTGACACTCCAACTTGGGAAGCGAGAGTGAGAACTGCGAGCCGGGGATGGCCTGTGAATGCTACTGTGCACCGAAACCAGTAGACAGTAGGCAAAATAAATAAATTGCGACTATACAGTAGAATGTATTCTCAGTATTGTATTAGTCACTGATCCGCGGGCAGTATGAAGGATGTAACTGAGATAAAAATCTATTCTTTCTATTGTTATTCAATTTGACCTTACTGTTTCGTGAAATTTGTAATATACATAGAAGGAACACTGACAAAACGTTTAGTCAGGAAATATGACAGAATTAATCATTATAATTGCACACCTCAATAGGAAATTGTTTAGGGTGTACAAGCGGTCTGCATATATACATCATAAATGTTTGAGACTTGCCAGATCTCTGGAACAACATAGTTTCATTTGATTAAAGCACCTATTTCTGAGTTTCATCGGGATCCCCCATTTCTTTCGATGCCGAGGTGCTGCTAAGATACAGTTGGAAAGCCTCTGGAGCCTCCAACGGTGTTGAGGCGTGAATGAGGAGGGAGGCATGCTGGGATGTGGTGTAGTGGTTAGCGCCTCTAGCTAGTGAGCAGGAGACCTATGTTCGAATCCCGGCCTTGGCACAGATTTACATTCGTTCTTCAGTGTCTGGAACCATATATTTGATATAGTAAAAAAAATTTAGGTTGATCATAATGTACTTGTGTTTATTCAGTTGCGTCAGTGCCCTTCAAAGATACGAGACACAAACGTACACACAGTGGGCACCTCATAGCAAGGCCAGCATTCGGAGAGGCGCAGCATCATTATGGTCAGACGCCACAGAGGGTCCACAAGACACAGAGTACGTCATGAATCCGCCTTATATCACACAAACCGTTCATAAGTGGAGATCCGTCAGCTAAACATGAATATAAGCAGATGGAAAGCTCCATTTCGTCAGTTACACAGTGTCAACAATGCACCTTAAGACTGCATCGAGACTTATCTGTCACCACTGCCCAAGGAGCCCAACTGAACGTTCTATTATGTGTCATAATTCACTCGATGCAGGACTACATCATACACTATGTGATCAAAAGTATCCGGACACGCCCAAAAATATACGTTTGTCATATGTGCATTATGCTGCCACCTATTGCCAGGTACTCCATATCGGCGACCTCAGTACTCATTAGACGTCGTGAGAGAGCAGAATGGGGCTCTCCGCGGAACTCACGAACATGGTCAGGTGATTGAGTGTCACTTGTGTCATACGTCTGTATGCTAGATTTATACACTCCTAAACATTCCTAGGTCCACTGTTTCCCATGTGATAGTTAAGCGGAAACGTGAAGGGACAGGTACTGCACAAAAGCGTACAGACCGACCTCGTCTGTTGACTGACAGAGACCGCCGACAGTTGAAGAGGGTCGTAATGCGTAGTAGGCAGACGTCTATCCAGACCATCAGACAGGAATTCAAAACTGCATCAGGATCCACTGCAAGTACTATGACAGTTTGGAGGGAGGTAAGAAAACTTGGATTTCATGGTCGAGCGGCTGCTCGTAAGCCACACATCACGCCGGCAAATACCAAACGACGCCTCGCTTGGTGTAAGGATCGTAAACATTGGACGATTGAACTGGGGAAAAACGTTGTGTGGAGTGACGAATCACGGTACACAATGTGGCGATCCGATGGCAGGGTGTGTGTATGGCGAATGCCCGGTGAATGTCAGCGTGTGTATCGCCCACAGTAAAATTCGGATGCAGTGGTGTTATGGTGTGGTCGTGTTTTTCATGGAGGGGGCTTGCACTCCTTGTTGTTTGGTCTGGCAGTACCACAGCACAGGCATACATTGATGTTTTAAGCACCTCCTTGCTTCCTTGCTTCCCACTGTTGAAGAGCAATTCGGGGATGGCGACTGCATCTTTAAACACGATCTGCACCTGTTCATAATGCACGGCCTGTGGTGGAGTGGTTCCGCGGCGCTGACATCCCTGTAATGGACTGGCGAGCACAGAGTCCTGACCTGAATCCTATAGAACACCTTTGGGACGTTTTGGAACGCCGACTTCGTGCAAGGCCTCACCGACCGACACCGATACCTCTCCACAGCGCACCACTCCGTGAAAAATGGTTTGCCATTCCCCAAGAAACCTTCCAGCACCTGATTGAACTTATGCATGCGAGAGTGGAAGCTGTCATCAAGGCTAAGGGTGGGTCAACACCATATTGAATTCCAGCATTACCGAGGGAGGGTGCCATGAACTTGTAAGTAATTTTCAGCCACGTGTACGGATACTTTTGATCACATAATGCTGTTCAAAGTTAGACCAGTGCAAGTGTGCTGTGAAATGCATTGCCCTGGATCATCTTTAGACATGACGTACTATGAGATTTCTCCTAATATATTATAATAAATTCTTGCTAATCTGTATTTTCATCATTTCTGCCACAGTTTGCCTAAATCTGCGAGCAAGGGAGCCATCTCAGTAACAACAGCTACTATCGGTCGTGGGTACTCCTTTCTCTCCATACTTAAGTTTGATGCAAAGAGCAGTTGTTGAATGGAATAGTTATATTACCCATGTGGCGCTTAGCGTTACAGTATCCAGCACGCAGCTGACCTAATTACTATGAGAAGTTCTCCTCAGATTTCCAGGTTGATGAGAAAACGTGGCTGGGCAAAAACCGATTCAAAATGGTCAATACACTCTCCGACAGAAACATGGAAGGTGGCCTTAGTCAGATACCGAGGTATCACTGAATCAGGCTCGATGAGATCACTGATTCAGCGACGTTAGCCTCTTGGAGCGACGAAAATGTGGATGAAAAACGTCTCCCTCTTTACGCTCCCTGCTTACTGTTGGATGATGAAGGATGAAGGTCACAAATAAAATGGCAGGCTGCAACTGATAAAGCTAATCATCCTATCCAGATGAGCGTTTTTCGGAACTTAAGTATGTGAAGGAGTGACCAAAGTCTATACCGGGAAATTCGCGGCAGGGGGTACTTCGAACCAGTACTGGCAGGTTTCCCTTCCTATGAAACTAAGGTATGGTACTGAATTATTGGTCAGAAACAGCGTGAAACATATAAATGTCGCAGGAACAGGACCAACGAGCATCGAAGCAGTTTCTGTTCTGAGGTGGCGTGCGTGCATGCAGCAATTATAACAACTGGTCGCAGGGCCAAAATGGGTTAGGCAATGTCTATGGCAGGTGTACATGGAAGCACAGATTAGCAACAATTTACAATGATTGTTGATAGACGTTTTGCAATACTTAACTAGAGTATCGAGATTGAGCATGGCAAAATAACTGTGTTCGCTTTTACTTATCTATTTTTAAACAAAGGTATAGTCTGAAATCCAGTGAAATATGACTAGCGTCACATGTAAAATATCCGGTTTGGCTTTCTTGGGGATGCTTGTAGATGAGTCCTGAGACAGTTTGCTGGGATACTATCGTGAAGCTGCCTGACCATTTTCTTGAGTCATTGCCTGCCTTGTGGTGCCGTGAGTCTCCTTACCTTCACTTAGGAACTTTTTCAGAGATGAAAGGCGGAAGCATAGCATAGTATTTGCCGTGTGTGATTTCTCTGTAGTCTAACCTGAACTATGTAGCACCTGAATTGTACGCAGCTCGGCACTCTTCCGTGTTGGTTAAGTCCCGGATCTTATGGAGGACACAGGAGATATGAAAGACCGTTGGCCTCCATATGTGGTCTTATATCTATGATCTTAACATCGCGCCTTGACAGGCAAACAACGTTTCTCACAGAGTCATACCACTATGGGTTCAGTCTAACTATATTAAAACGCAATGTGCGTTACTCGTTTACAAATATACAGAATTACAAAATTATAACAGCACACTAGCCGACAATATCACGAGTGACGTAAGACTATCGTTTGATTGTGGCACTTTAATTCAGTTGTTAGATTGGGAGGGGGGCGGGGGGTGGATGGCTGTGATGAGCTTGAGAAATGCTGCCTCATTTTCATTTTGTCAAGCAATCGCTACACACGTCTAGGCGTAATCCTTGCTCCAATTTTCAGTCTTATTTTTCTTTCTTTTAGTGCTGGTACGTAGAGACTTCAGGCAATAAGTTACACATGTTGTCCAACACCAAGACTATAACGTAACAAGTGTTACGCATTGTCTGGAGAGGGTACATGTTCCAAGTTTCCTATATACAAATTTCTGTTGTGATAAGTATAAGTTCATAACCTTCAGCCAGTGAAACAGCACAACAACTGGGAACATTGACAAAGTTGAAGTACGTGGAGCTATATCATTCTAAACACAAAAGTTTAAATTACACACAGATTCACCGTGAAATTCTGGCAGTATAGGGAGCAAATGCAATGTCGGGTCGAGCCATAGTAAGATTGTTACGTACTGTGCCGATGGTAAAGTACAGGTGAACAATGATTATTCAGATTATTAATAAATCTATGAACTAATGTTTCCTTCTTTGAAATAGAGCTACATCCAAAAGAAAAATGGCAGTGTGTGATTCAATCTGGTTAGCACCCGAAGTCTCAATATCAGCTTGCCTGGCGTAAGGCCAAACTGAATAGCAAGTTACGTTTTTGATTCACACATGAAGAGGAAGTTCATTAAACAACACAGCGACGGCCCAGTACCAATGTCCTCACAAAGACTGCAGAGAAGAAGCTATGCCTCGGCTAGGTCGGACGATGGCACTAGCTGCTCCAAATAGTGTCGGCTGCCGGTACAATTATGTGTGTCGAAGGGACTGATGGCTTGATGGTTCATACGAGGGATTCTGACGGATGAACCTCTACTGTGATCAGCGACCGGCCCAGGAAGCTCGTATGAAATGGACGGACGGGCACTGCCCAGGCGCCAGTCGAAATATCGTGGAGTTGGCAGGACACGGCCAAACCCAATTTCGGCCACGTCAGCCCGCAGAGGTAAGTAGGTCCGCGAGACCAACTACCTCTCGTGGCTAACTTGCTACCGCCTGTTAGCCTTGCAGGCACTTGAACCTTTCTAGCTGACGCTGCTAAGGTGACCACTACGGCTTGCTATACAGGCTACCTGCTCGGCGCAGGTGTATGCCTGGTTCCTATGTGAGAGGGCCACGAGTCTCGACATAGCAACAATGGTGTCAACAATATGACCTAGGGCGCACAAAAGTGCGTGATTCTGATCGAGATGGAAGGCCATTCACATAGACCACAGACGACAATGCTGAAGCAGTCGAGAAACTGATTCACAGCAGTTGCCAGCAGTTGCAGAGTGTCTATTGCGGACGGTACTCAGCAGATGTGCATCTCAATACCCAATGCTAATGCCATCATTGAGGGTCGTCTGCCAGTATTGTAAACTGTGCTCGTGCTGGCTCGCATGATCACGATGACCTGCAGACGAAGGGGCAAGGTTTATGGCTTCTCTGGACTTCCTTGAGCATTACTCCGTAGAAGACAATGATTTCTTAAGCAACAACATCACGGGCAGTGAGATGTGGGTCCATCATTTCCACCTCTAACGAAGAGAGCGTCTGTGGAATGATGACGCATCTCTCTTGCCTCTGCGTAAGAAATGGAAAGTTCTACCATTAGTAGAGACCATCATGTCCACCATCTTCTTCGACTGTGAAGAAGTTTATGGAGAATGGCAGAATAATTAACGCCGGTAGCTGTGGAACAATGACAGGGCTGCGCAAGGCCTTACAGAATAAGTGGCGTGAAAAAGTAAACAAAATGCTTATTCTCCTACACTACGATGAAACGCTTCCCGTTGCGACCACGGTTTCTATGGAAGCTTTGGAAGCACCATCGTACAGTCCAGATTTTGCACCATTCGATTTCCATCTATTCGCCAAACTGAAAGAATATCTGAGGGGAAAGAAAGAATTGTCCAACAATGTAGACGTTCACACAGAGGTTCTCGAATGGCTCCACGACAAAGGAGCGGATTTCTATCGTCGAGGAACTGAACGATTGACAACTACTTGAGACCGTTGTTTACAGATTATTCGTGACTATATGTCGTGTTTCTGTGTCACTTTGAAGTGTAGTAAATCATTCAATAAAAGTTACCTGATCTTCCATTATAATGTGTATCCTTCGTATGGGCACATGGGAATGTATCTTTTTTCCCCCTTTTTCTTTTTGGATGACTGATCTTCTGACTATGAAATTACAATTAAATTAGACCATTAGCTGCTTGCATGCGTTGATAAATATCAACGGGGACAGTTGAAAAATGTGTTCCGAGTCCCGGTCGGGGCACACATTTTTCAACTATATCCACTGATTTTATCAACGCCTGTAAGCAGCTAAAAGTCTGATTACATTTTAATTTCATTCTTCGAGAGCTGCAAGATCACCAATGGTATCTATACAGATACCAGCTTTCATACAGATATTCTGACTGGTCTGATGCGAAACCCCCAATAGTTCTTCCTGTTCAAAATCAGCGTTGCAAATGAAAATCACTCCAAATGGAAAATCCATTTTGTAATACGGCGTTTAGTGGCAAAGCATCTCAATGGAGTTGACATCTATTACGAAATTTGTTCTGTATACGGACCGAATGTGATGAATGGATGCGTTCTGCACGACTTTTGTTGCTTTTTTGAGTGGAAGGAAGTAAATTCATGATTATGTTCAGCCACACACTGGCTGCCAGACACACTGTATACCAGTGTTTGGAATCCTTGTCAACTAGACATCACAGAGAAATGTAATGAAATCTGAGATACGCTGCTAGGATAGTAACAGATCTGAATATTCTATATGAATCTGTTGCATAATTCTCGTGTACCTTAAATGGCAATGACGACGTAATTGGTGCGAAACTCTGTTGGGTAAATTTAGAGAAATTATATTCGAGGGAGACCCTGCGACTACTGTTTTCCCCATCGTTTAACTCGTATAGGTACTATGAGAATAAAATTAGAGTGATTTGGGCCGTACATAGGCGCAAATAGTCATTACTCCCTCGTTCAGTACTCAAATTGATCGGGAATGGAAACGGATAATATTGATATAATTATATCCTTTGCGATGTACTGTTCAGTGGATTGAGGAGTACATATGACGAAATATGCTTGCGTCTGTTCAAATGGGATAGTTTTGAAAATGCGATCGCCAGCCCAGAGTTGGCTTCAACTGATTTCTGCCTCTTTCCTTTAAAAGAGATTTGGCTCCAAAAATTTTAACTCTGACATAGAACTTCAAGATGCTGTCACATGTTGGCTCGTAAATCTAGATTTTTGTAATAAATGTGCTTTAAATTTTCCAGTACTTTGTCTACAGTCTGACTGAAGTTATATTCCGGATAGCTGCCGCATATAAAATTTTTCATAATGAACGCTTGTGTAACTACAAGTGACCAAGTTGTCGAATGACCACCAAGACAATGAAGATCGTCAGATGATGCAGCCAATGGGCTAAACAGTTTTTTCTTTTTTTTAGGACTATATACGGTTTTGCTGTAGTAAATTTACTTTTTTTTAGACCACGTCCTCTAATCCTCTTTAAAGCTGTTTATCCGTAAGGTAATGAAAATTTGTGATCATTCATATTCCAAGACTCCAAATAATTCTTCTTGTGAAACCATTCGTCTGGCTTTTTTTAAATTTAGGTCGCCATTACATTATAAGCTACGCATCATGTGTGACAATTGTGAACGTCCTCTCTTATTGATCGATCAGCCTTTACATATTAGCCAACAAGCTTGTTCAATTAGCTAATGTCAGTAAACTTGTCTACTTGTATACATATTGTATGTTTACTTCCTATCTGTAAACATTCCCCAAAATTGTTTACTGAGGATCAGCTAAGTACGTTTACGCACGCGAATATGGCACGGCACACTGTTTCGTATTTTTTCTCTCTTATTAGGAAATTGATTATTATGTAACAGACAGGAATGTGTCTATGCAAAAGTATCTACAGTTGAATAGTAACATGATATTCATATTAGATCATAGTGGTGCATTTTCCTCTTAGTGTTAACTTTAAACAAATCAGGCTTTTATATTATTGTTATTTATTCAAACATTTATTTTCAACTATATATTTCACCTAGGAATTATATACTGAGAAGTGTTACTAATACTTTGCTTAAGTCATACTCCTAGATGCACAAGCATATGTACGCAAAGCTCTATATTTCTTAACTGCTCTATAGAGTGTGAAGCAAAGTATATTAACTTAGTATGCGCTCTGATGTTTTTCCGATGTATTTGTTACTTGCAGAATTCTCGGGTATCCGGCGGAATCACGTCATAATTGCTCCGCGACATGTCGGCAGACAGATTCGAGCCATCTTCAGGTGGTCTCTGATGACTACTGCTTCTCTCAAATGCCGACAAGAGTGGAAGAGCCGTCATTAGGGACCACCTGAAGACGGTAACGGATCTGATTGCCGAAATATCGTGGAGTAATCACGTGACCTAGGCGGACACGCGAGAATTCTACAAGATATATTACAATGGCTCGACACACGAGCTACAAATCTGACCTTTATTCTATAAACCAAGATTATAGGTATTTCATTTGATCAGTTCATTTTACAGTCTAATTTAGTTCGTTCTTGTGTATCACATCAATTTTTAACGTTATACTGAGGCACTATTTTCAAATGCTTTGAGTACATATGCTTGTGCATCTAGGAGTATGACTTAAGCAAAGTATTAGTAACACTTCTCAATATATAATTCCTAGGTGAAATAGCAGACAAGATGTTATTTCAAATACTTCCGTTGTCTTACATTTCGGTACGTTCTATGTTCACATTTGACTTCCATATAACGCTGTTCTGGAGAGATACATTTTCAGAAGTAAGATTATTCGTTTCATGTCAACATTTTACATCAGTAGAGCCGTTCTGTATTGCTTCGCCATGAATTGCGTGATGTGATTTCTCGTTTACTTAAGGCATATTATGTACTCTAACTTTCTGCACACATGAATTCTTCTACCACATCTTTCATAATCCTGCGATCTACCTCGTCAGTGTTTTCCACTCTACCATTCTTCATCAAGTTTACCTTTGTTTTGTTCAATCCACATATTTTTTAAAATGTCGGCTATGCCGTTTATTCCCTACCATAATTCTAAACTTTCCTTTCTTTTGCCCAGAACGTATATGTCGCTTTCGTAACTCACCACTGGCACGGATTCCAATTGCCCTTATACCGTAAATTTGCCACTTGGTGCACTGCTCCTCCGGTATATGGCTTACAAACAATGGCGATACGCTTGGAACCATGCTTAACGGAAGTCGCAAACACGCAAACTTGCACACTCACGTAGAAACGTATGCACATACAGGTAAGTACCAATCTACATACAGAGAATAGTATATGTGGGTGTCTCAAAAATTTGTATGTCTACATTTCTAAAACTAAATCACATTAATTACCAACTCTTCGCTCCTTTTACGGTTGTACCAACCAGGTTCTACCATTCGCTTCTACTTGATTTCTGCAGATAAGGTACTGAATGCGTATTCTCTTTCTACAGCATGTATTAGCTCTGTATATTACTTAGGTCCATGCAATATTAAACATAGAGCATTACTATATCTTATGGAATATTTCTCAGATCTCGTTTGTATACAAGTTTGCTTTTCTTTTGTTACAGTGTACCACACCCTGAATTCATTTCCCTGACGCTGCCTTGTCCGCTTGGTGAGTACTACGATTCTCCATATTCTTATACCATCCTGCATTACTATCGCATACTCTCCTTGTCTTCGACCGGTACTATGGGAAAGACTTAGAGCAGCCGATATGAAACGACACATGATTTTATACCTCATAAGTTAGAGCGTTCTCGGATCCACTCTCGTCTTAGCCGCGGATGCCTTCGGTACTGCAGAGTATTCAACTAATCCATGGAGATCTTGCCATAAACGCGGAATAATACGATTTGTTAAGGAGTCTGATATTTGTGTAATCAAGGAACTCCACTCAAGAATTAAGGAAATATACAAATAATGGTGACGTAATAAATTACGTAATGAGTGTGTTGAAATCTGTCCAATGTGAACAGCAAGTTCCAGAAAAAGGATGAAATGTTTGAATATGGAAAATGTTTAGTTTGATGGTCTTCAAAATAGATGGACCAATTGGATGTATGTAAATTTTTTATCCTGAACAGTAACACTTCCACCCGGATGGCCGAGTGCGTTAAAGAGGCCCATTACGTCTGAGGCGCGCTGGATTGCGGATGACCAACTAGGGTTTGATGCACCGGCCAACTTGGAAGTGCTTTCCGGGCTCTTTCCCATATGTGACTAAATAAATTGCCTGCTGGTTCCAATGTCCCTACGCTACGCAAAAATTTAAAAAAACTGTCTCACACTTAACACGAGACAACACTATAGGCAAGCATATGGGGTTCATATTCGTAGAGTTAGTTATGAGAGGAAGTCGTGGCGTCAGGAAGGGGTGTGTGTGTGTGTGTGTGTGTGTGTGTGTGTGTGTGTGTGTGTGTGTGTGTGTGTGTTTGAAGCCACACAGCGCTCAACGGCAAGGTTATCCGCAAAAAAAATGGTTCAAATGGCTCTGAGCACTATGGGACTTAACAGCTGTGGTCATCAGTCCCCTAGAACTTAGAACTACTTAAACCTAACTAACCTAAGGACATCACACACTTCCATGCCCGAGGCAGGATGCGAACCTGCGACCGTAGCAGTCGCACTGTCCCGGACTGCGCGCCTAGAACCGCGAGACCACCGCGGCCGGCAAGGTTATCAGCACGCTTACATATAGTACAAGAAAAAAATTTGGGTAAAACGTCTAAAATATTTGTCACACCGTAGGCGTGGTGCTAAAACTGAATTAAAACCACAGAAAAGCAGAAAGAAAGCGTAGGAAAATGTGACTGTCTGACTACTTAGAAAAAACGTTGGTGAGCCAGTCACCCTGTTAACATATTAAGAGCAACTCCCTAAAATTTTTGGAGAGAAGTTGGATACATGACAAAATCTTAAAATTCTAACCACATTCGCTTCAGTGTCACTTAAGAGAGAGACCAGACCTGCCTGCGAATTTGCCGCTGACCACTGGCCCGAGAATAAAATACACTCAAGTAAAATGTGACCCACAGTTACCTGTAATCCACAGTCACCACATATTGGAGGATCCTCTCGCCAGAGCAAAAAGCCATGCATCAAATGACTGTGGCCTATGAGAAGACTGGTGAGCAGGAACTCACCCCGTCTTTATGGGGGAAAAGAGGTACGCCCCGGCCGCGTTGTGGGTTTTAGTAGACGCAGCTTGGTATCAACCATTTTCACCCAATCGCCTTCGCATCGAAGCATGATTCTGTACCTCAACAGCGACACAAGAGCATGCAGGGGGATGACACAATGAAGTAACCGAGGATCAAGAATCCTTGGCTGCTACATCCACCCTTTCGTTTCCTGCAGTAACCATGTTCCCTGGCGCCCAGAAGAACGACACCTCCTTCCCCAGCCGTTGTAGCCGGAGGAGGGCAACTTTATCAGCTGGATACAAGGTTTTCAGAGACGGAAGGACACTCAGGGAGTCGGAACAGACGAATTTAGCAGGCATGGCACATCGTAATCTGGTTGACAGGGAGAGGCAGGATAAGGCAAATGTTGTCGATGGGTCCGTAATCAGTTACCGTTGGCTACAGTAAACACATACGCTTTATTTGAAGAAATAACTTTCAACAATCATTTTAAAGATTTTACTGCACTGACGGCTGAAGGCCTTGCTAAGAAAGAACTCAAACTTATCTGTCGGCTGAAGGCCTGAATTGCAAATAAAGTGGACTATTACACGTTAAAATACTAAAACCCTTCTTTAACCATCTTAATAAACTGTAACAAGCTATAGTGACGGCTGAAGGCCTTATTAAGACAGAATTGAAAATTATTGTCTGCTGAAGGCCACAAGCAGTGTTACAAACAATTAACGGCTGAAGGCCTGAATTAAAAGTGAGGAAGACAATCACATGTTAAAACATTAGGGTAAATTTTAAACAGTTATGACAACTTGACCAAGTAAGACGGGAGTGATTCACAGGCAGTGCTCACTGGATCGACCTGAGGAAGGGTGACTGCAGCTGTGTAAACGGTGAGACAGGCAGCCAAGAGTAATGTTCACCTACGGAGGGAAACTCAAAACTAGAAACGGTTTAAACGCCTATCAACCTTTTTAGCAGATCCACCTGACGCCAGATAACTAGTACAATGATGGAATAATTCAGGCAAGAGCGAAGTGACAGACGGCACTGCGTCTCCAGAATGCGGTGTTTAAAACACCCAAAGGTGGAAGGAATCACTATAACCCAAGTAGACAAGGAAAACATCCATACTTTAATCAAGAAAACTGTCAAATTACATGCCATGCCGGACAGCATCGGCAAGACGAGGAAAAGTACACTGCCGCAAAATACACGAACCTCCAGGTCAGGTAACTGGGGCGTTAGCGGCCACTAGGCAGTGAGATACCACTGGTTGCACTTCAGCAATAATAACACTAAATCCAAACTAACATCAAGCAGCAGAATGCGGCTAATAGCTTCTGACAACCTGACAGACCCCACTTGTGGTTGGTCTCACCGACCCTGGGAGCATCAACACGCAAACAACAGTGGAGGTCTCACTACTAGATAAGGTTCCCTCAGCTTCAAACGTTCTGGGTTCGGTCACCGGCTACATCCCCTAGATCCGACAGCTCCTGCACGCCGCCAGTGGTTCCGGCCTGCCGTCGCGCTGCGGACTTCTTCGCTGCTCAGTGCGAGGCCGAACTGCCTGACACACATGACGACCCGGAAATACTAGCCGAGGCCCCAAAGATAGTACCAGAATACTGCTGCCACTCGTGGACAAACAATACTAGCAAACTCGGTGGCATTAACACAAGAAGGAAACGAGACGCCAAGTTATGAACAGCAAGAACGCGAGCCACGCGCAGCTCACACATCTCGTCTGCTACAGCACCCTCAAGATTGCAGATAGTTCGACGTCAAATGCAGTCAACTCTGGAGGCAGTGAAATCTTGAGGACACGATCCTGGAAAACAATTGAGCAACCAATCCCCCTGTTTAGACTCGTCCACGAAGACAGCTACATAGTTGTGGTGCTCATTTAAAATGCCTGAAAATGTCGCATTCAATAAAGAAGCAGGAGTAAAGTGTCTCCTGTACTCCACTAAATGTAAAATTACCCTGGGGCTCTGCAGTAACCAGGGAACAGAATTCGACTTTCTGGTGTTTAAAGTTGTACGGACGTTTGAAGCTGAACGAGTACAGCTTTTGGAGTTGTATACAGAAACTTATAATTTTTTGGATCATTAACCACGGAAGGTGTCAGCTTTATTACTTTCATTTAAGGAACTACAAGTGTTTACCACTTTGGTATAGATGCGAGTAAATGAGGCACGTAAATGAAGTTGATATTGATTTGAAGCAGTTATGTGGTCTGAGGTTTGGTGAGTGTGATTCTTCTGCGTATGTTGGTTCTTATTATAAAAGAGGTGGTTATTTATTATCTCGCCTGTTGAAGCGTGTATTGTTCAAGAGGGCAGTGGTGACTCTTAAAGTTATATTGAATGTATAAAGTATTTGAAAACCTCATTGACGCAAAGAACTAAGAGAGATTGTTAAAGAAAATATTCGTTAAGAAAATATTAATGCATCTATTATGTCTGGCCAGTTTAGTGGTCATCGGTTAAAACCCTGGATTTGAGCCTGTGCGTGCCCCACACCAAGGGACTCCAGCACACATTTCACACCGATCCAAATGACCTCGTTGCCCTTGAATGATTCGTAAAATGGCATTCCGTAGCTGGACGAGCGGCGGTATGGTATTCTGGGGAAGTGGGGGTAGCGAGGAGCTGAAACGCCTGACTCACCGTGGGAAGCTACCACCGTATTATAAGTGGCAGTTCACCAGCCTGAGCGCAGACACTGGGTGTGAAGGTTGGTCATGTAAGTGCCCGGGGCCAGCCGATCCCCTCATGGAGGACAACGTCAGTGACTTACTAGTACGAAAGCCTCACTAACCATTGCATTGTGCGCTCATAGTCCAGCCGCGATCGAACGAAAGCCCTGTAAAACTGGAGCAACGCACCCTGTTCGTTTCTCTTGTGGCTAAGACGCTTCAAAATGTTCTGGGCCTATGAGCCCTTGTGTTCAGATCTGTCAGGTGTGGTAACCACGACTACTTGTTACAGAGTCCTTAACAGGTATAATGGTGTTCTATATAGGCAATTCTTATAAATAAAAAACACGATGACAGCGATTAAAATTCACACACACACACACACACACACACACACACACACACACACACACACACACACACACACACACACACTTCTCCGTAGAAAACGTATAACCAGTCTATGTAGCACACTCCTACAGCCTCTTTAATGTAAGTAGCAACTGAAGGGCTGCTGTTACAATACTGGGGGAGAAACAGAAAACTGAAAAATCGCTCGCAGATAAGGGACACTGTACAGAACTCCTTATCGTAGACATTATACTGTTGACGGCTATGGCAAAAAGGGTTACACTTAAAACACTGCCCCGACGGACACCATTCTTCTGCTCGAAATTACTCGACAGCACATCACCAACTTGGTAACGGAAAGAGCCTATTGATAAAAATCATCGAATACAGATGGGGAAATGGCCACGGAAGCCCCATTCGTGGAGCTGCCCTAGAACAACTTGTCTCCAAGTAGTATCGTGCGCCTTATTGACATAAAAAAATATAGCTACCGACTGCTGTTTACGCAGAAAAGCCTGCTAAACAGACATCTCTAGCAAGGTCAGGTTGTCGGAAACGAATAAAAATCTGAATCCAAGCTGGAAGCGAATTAGGAGCTGTCTGTTTTCAAAATCCAGATCAGGTGACGGTTAACCATTCACTCCAAAGTCTTTCCTACACAGCTCGTTAGGGCGACGCTGCGGTAACTACTGGGACTCGTTCGGTTCTTTTCCGGTTTGAGAAGAGATACCAAAATTGCCTCCCTCCACGACTTTGGAAAGTGGCCTGTCTGCCATATCAAATTAAAACATTGTAAGAGGATTTCCTTGGACACTGGTTTCAAATTCAGCAGCATACTGTATCGGATTTCGTCGTAATCAGGCACAGTATCATGAGCTGGAGATAGTGCCGAATCCAGCTCCCACCTGGACATTGTGCAGATACATGACTGTGAATCGTTGTACCTTAAGCCCAACTCACCCCTTTCCATGATGGTAACGATGGAACGCTGGATCCTGGATGACACTGACAGTAGTCGATGGAAAATGCTCTGCCATTGTCTGTGCACTGTCTCCAGGTGTTGTTTCGAGACGCCTGTAATTCAACAACGCAGTTGAAGGTAATCGACTGCCTTTACTAGAAATCCTCCCGATGGCTTTCCATTCTTTAGTAGAACAAGTGGAACTATTGATGGAGTACAGGAAGGCTTTCCATGACCTTTTATTGCTCTCCTTAATGATACTCGAGCTTTGGCTCTCGCGTCTCGAATGGCTGTGGGATTGTATGCTGTTCGGTGGTGTTTAAACCATCGAAGAGCCGCGCGCCCGTCCAGGATTTCTGAGCGGCTCTCATCAGTCCACCAAGGTACAGTTTCCTCTTAAGATGACCTGAAGACTTTGGGATAAATAGTTGGGCAGCATGATGAGCCACTCGTGTGGTGTGGTCTACCCATTCCTGATCGCTGTCCTGGTGCTGAAAGCACAGCCAACTGACTAAACAGCGCCCGGTTAACCCTGCTGACCAATCATTTCGGTGTCTTCTAATAAAGAAACCTTCCATGGAGTAGGTGAACGCAGCATGAGAAGTGGTCATTGTAATGAAGGTCATCAGTGATTTTCCACTGAACAGAGTTCACGAGGGCTGAAGAGTGAGAGGTCAAGGGCTGAGAATGAGCCAGTAGCTGCACAGAAATGAGTGGGTGCGCCTGTGTTAGGGACGCACAGGTCCTGATGCTCTCCAAAATCCGGCCTCGAGGGCAAGTAAAGGTCGAGGCCCAGCACTGGAGTCCCCCGGTAGTAGGTATGGTCGAGGGAGTTGTTCTGTAATATCTGTTAGTGTTTATTGTATCTTGCGGAGGTAGATACGGTGAGCAATCAGTGATCCTGCAATGCAGCCAAAATTTCAACGGAACAGCTTGCAGTAGGCATGGGGAGGAGTGATGTACGTTCAGTGACCCCTTCTTGGCTCCTTCCCCAGTCAGGTCGTGCTTGTGACAGAGTGTATAGCCCAATAGTAGATGGACTTCAGAAGCTTTAATATGCGTTTCCTCCAAATACAAAAACAGGGGACGTTACTGTGCTAGGATTTTCAGTAGCCCCACATGTGTCCTGTAGGATGGGAGCTATCTATTGTGGAAGTATCACTTTCATCCCGACTTTCTGTCGGAGAGGGGAGCCCACAGTGTGTGTGGAGGTTCAGTCTTGGAGCGAGATGATTGCTTCAGTCCGACGTCAAGGTCCATCGCCTGTGAAGAAGATTCGAGAGAGGCGTCAGGCAGAATAACATCAACATTGTGTACTTCCCACCTTCGTCACCGGACGACTCATCGTCTTCGACTTCGATTTTTTTGTCTGAGGCGGCTTCGGTGCCACAACTGTGGAAGTGGTGGTGGCTGCGTTGGGTGGGAGACAAGACTTTATCTTTGGAGGGGAAGGAAGTTCCTCAGTGTCAGCAGCCACGTCATTTCCTGATGTTTTTCGGGGAAGGGCAGGCTTCGAAGTAACTGCAGCAGCACAAGTACAGTGACAAAAGTAGGTACTAGTGCCGACACTAACAACCTCTGTTTGCTTAGCGGCATCAGTTTTCTGGACTGCCTGAGACAAAAACAAACGAGGCAGCGAAAGTTTGCAGCTACATGGCCTTGTATATCCTTTTGGTTTCACCATACGGGATGTGCTTCGTCGTTTTTATCTACTGGATCTTCCGTTCTTCAAAGAAGATACTGCAATCCCTAATCGAGACAGAGTGATCCCCGGAGATGTTGAGACACTTCAGAAGACAGGAACAACAACTCATGGTGGGTGGTTTTACTACATTTACCACAAGTGGTTCCTCCTTTACAAAAAAAATTAATTTGCTGAAAGTGCTGGTATTTAAAACAGATCATCGGATTTGGAAAATAAGTCTGCATGCAGAGGCGAAGGATGCCAGCCTCAACGCGCTCTGGAAGTTTTGTCCTGCTGAAATTCAACATAAACGAGTCCGATTTCACAAGATCGTCATCCACCCCCTTGATAATGTTTTGCACATCAACAATGCCTTCCCGTGGTCAGTCACCTTTCAGTTCTTCTCTGGGAATGCCAACCAGATCCCTGCAACTCACAACACTGCTGTAATTCAAGAACTTGTTCAGTTCAGTTTCATCTGCATAATCCCCAACGCAATGAACTTTTTGGAGATTCTTAACTTGTTGCTAACTTGATGGTTCGACCAACAGATTCCTATTTCGCAAACACTCGACTAATTTTAATGTTCCAGTAATGCTCTCGAAACGTTTTTGTGTATATAATAGGGAAACTTTGTGGAAAATGCCCTCTTTCCTTTTAACTATTATGAACAAATTCGGAGAAACAGCATGTGTTCTGTTACCATTGACTGAGTTGGAAGCAGTGGCTACACGAGCCTTCTTCTACATCTACATTTACATTTATATTCCGCAAATCACGCAAACCACCCAATGGTGTGTGGCGGAGGGCACTTTACGTACCACTGTCATTACCTCCCTTTCCTGTTCCAGTTGCGTATGGTTTGCGGGAAGAACGAATGCCGGAAAGCCTCCGTGCGCGATCGAATCTCTCTAATTTTACATTCATGATCTCCTCGGGAGGTATAAGTAGGGGGAAGCAATATATTCGATACCTCATCCAGAAACGCACCCTCTCGGAACCTGGACAACAGGCTACAACTCGATGCAGAGCGCCTCTACGTCTTGTTGCACAGGGCAGTTTCCTCTGGTACGAGGAAGGGAACATTTCGAAGGATCCATTCTGGTCTCAAGAGCAGTTAGGGAGATACAAGTCCTTTTACATAGAGTCCCACGTGAATAGCCTGATATAACTGAGGTGCGACGGGTTCCCCAGAGATTGCACGCTAATGACCCACCTGAGCGCCCATAAGCCCCAACACACACACACACACACACACACACACACACATACACACACACACACATACACTGTTCCCCCTGAGCAGCTATGCATCTCATCAGCGCGGAGCACACGTTGAGATTGAGGGGTTTTTCATAGAGATTTTTACCATTCCTGCAATCCGGCCGCTCAAGCCAAGATTCCTGGTCAGTGTCACACACAACGTTTGCGGCCATGCACCACCGCCAACAATGGGACATCCTAAAGAAGACACCGACGCCGTGGAGACACGGGATATGCCAAGAAGACGAGGAGGAAAAAAACAAGAAATTACCCTGAGTATTAGCACAGTTGTTGGAGGCAGTCTGTTAATGATAGCGTTAGTGAGCTCAGTAGGAGCTTGCAATACTTCCACCAGATGAATTCCCTCTATCTCTAATCGTCGTAGCCATACAGGTTTCTGATATGAAGAATCACACTTGGGATATATATATATCGTGTGATGAAAGCGAGACCAGCAACCTATCATCCACTTACCCGTAGCTTAGGTCTAGATATCAAATCCCTTTCAGTATTGGAAAACTATGGCAATATATTTAGCAACCAATCAACGATTTTCGGTAACTAGGCTAGTATTTCACGTTATGGTTCAGACAGCAAAATCCTGCCTTCAGACGCAAAATCAGCTCTACACTAAATTGTGCACGATCACTTTGTGTATCCATATCGAGAACGAAAGCTGCTTTCCATTAAAAATTGTAGGCATCGAGTATTTATTTGTTACAACGGGTCACGTCCGTTAATCGTATTTGTACGTAGGAGGGTCCCATTTGGTCTAAATAAATGCGCTCACAGTCAAAATTCTAGAAAAAATAGTATCGTACATCACAAAGAAATTAGGAATGAAATCTTTCGTAGGTTGTATTTCGCTATTTTGAGTAAGTTTTTCGAAACACAGCACAATACTTTTAACAGGTTGAAGTCACACTCACTTGATATGGAGATTACAGTTCTGCACATCATAAAAATTAGTTCCTTACTGTTCAGTAGGATTAACTGGTAAACACTATTTGATCAAAGATATCAGGACTGTCCTTTGTAATGCGGAATTGACCGCTAGATGTCACGTGAGGCCGATGTGCCAGTATAAAAGGAGGTGGCGAGTATGTGTTGCTAACAGAGAAGCGGTAAATTTAGAATGGGTCAGTGTCGAGAGCTCAACGACATCGTTCGTGGATTACACGTTGGATGTCACCTGGATGACAGGTAAGATCGAGATATTGCAGACCTCATCTACTGAAGAATATGGAACATCGAGTAGAGCGAAGGGTGGTTGTGAAAAATCGTGTAAAACAAGGAGAATGAATCACCCGTAAGCTACAAAATGCTACTAGCAGTCCAGTGACTGTGCATATGGAGTTAAAAAAGAACAGGGAATAATAGTCGAGCAGCTGCTCATAAGCCACAGATTTCTGTAGTTCGTGCTGAGCGACGTTTGATGTGATCTAACGAGCGAAGCCACTGGACAGTGGATGACGGGAAACGAGTGCCTTGGAGTGAGGCATAACGCTATACCCATTGGTAATCCGACGGAAAGTTCGGAGAACGTTACCTATTATTATGTGCTGTGCCAACAGCGGCAGTGTTACGGCGTGGGGTTTGCTTTCGTGGTTAGGATACGATCCCTTTACAGCATTTAAGAAAACGCTATATATGGAATGATAAGAACACATTTTACAATGTTGTGTACTGCGTACAATAGAGCAACAGTTCGGAGATGATGATTGTATCAACATGACAACGCACCTTGTCATGAAGCAGCATGTGTGGGGCAATGGTTTGTGGACGATTACATTCGTGAATTGGACAGGCCTACGCAGTGTACCGAGATGAATTCAGTAGAACATCTTTGAGATAAGCAAGGACGACGAATTCGTTCCAGACGTCAGCGTCCAGCATCACTACCTCCTCTGGTTCCCGCTTTTGAGAGAGAATGGGCTGACAATCCTTCACAGGTACTCAGACACCTCACTAAAAGTGTCACCAGCAAAGTTCAAGCCGTCATAATGGCGAAGAGTGGTCGCAGCTGTTATTAATGTCCAATAATTGGCACCGGGATACTCTTGATTAAATAAACTTAGGTTCGATCTTCCAAATAATAAGCTCATTGTCACAAAGATCTGTTGCAAATGTTCACACTATATTTGACAATCTTACGTAACCACGTCATGTAATTCCGGTAGTATGTTGCTGTGACGGTTTGCCCCCTTATGAGCTCAGTCCGTCAGCACCACATCATGGCAGCCTCCAAAACCATTCAGCACCACTTTCCTCAAAGATTTTAGAGTATTCTGTTCGATGGCGATGACTATAGTTTTGCACTGCCTGTAGCGCTCCTCCTGTCCCGGACACCAGATTAGCACAGCATTTGTCTGTGGTGATTAGGCGGCTAATGAAGCCATCTGGATTGGCGTTACTCAGCGATCTCATTTCCGCTGCAGCGTTGGTTCTTTGACGTTTATAAAAGATTGCAAGCAGTCATGGAACCCAGCGGGCGGCACTTTGCCCGGTTCGAAATGTCGTGCAAGCTGCTGATAACTGATCGATGAATAATTAAAAAAAAAAAAGGTTCAAATGGCTCTGAGCACTATGGGACTTAACATCTATGGTCATCAGTCCCCTAGAACTTAGAACTACTTAAACCGAACTAACCTAAGGACAGCACACAACACCCAGTCATCACGAGGCAGAGAAAATCCCTGATCACGCCGGGAATCGAACCCGGGAACCCGGGCTTGGGAAGCAAGAACGCTACCGCACGTCCACGAGCTGCGGACAATAATTTTCACATTTTTGGTCTTCGAGCACCAAGGCCTCCACTTCTTCCACATTCTTCACAGAGCGAAGAACTGCCCCTTCGTTCGTCATTTCGTCATTCAGACCTGTTTGACCACACTGCACGTGTCGGCGCCGCCGATATAGTGTGTCATACGTTGGTTACCGAACGCTTCCACTATCTTAGCATGAGCTATTACAGAGTCCAGAATGAGATTTTCACTCTGCAGCGGAGTGTGCGCTGATATGAAACTTTCTGGCAGATTAAAACTGAATGCCGGACCGAGACTCGAACTCGGGACCTTTGCCTTTCGCGGGCAAGTTCTCTACCAACTGAGCTACCCGAGCACGACTCACGCTCCGTCCTCACAGCTTTACTTCTGCCAGTACCTCGTCCCCTACCTTCTAAACTTCACAGAAGCTCTCCTGCAAACCTTGCAAGGTCCCGAGTTCGAGTCTCGGTCCGGCACACAGTTTTAATCTGCCAGGAAGTTTTATTACAGAGTCGTTCCATTTCGAATTAAGAAAACAAATTACCACGCGATATTCCATTTCATCAACGGGCAGCGCCATATTGTTTTAGTTCCATTATCAGCGTGCTTTTCATGTGTACCAGAACCACGAACATGAACCTGCAAAAACAAGGAACTAATTAACAATCTAATTTTGTTTTTCTTTTAGGTGATAATTACAACTTCGTCATTAACAATCACACATCAGCAGCAAAATACACTGTGTCTCATCTAGTATGTACCACATTCCTCTGCTATGGACCATGGGTGAAATTCGGCACCAATTTACGGCTTACTTTATCACCCATTTTCACTTCTACATTTTTGTGGTATCATCGCATACTTTCACTGGTGACAGTTATCGCTGTTAATTATGATTCTTAGCAAATATGTTGCTAGCCCATTTCAGTAACAAAACCAGCAAAGTTAAAATTACCTTTGATTTTGAACTATGAAATCCTATATCTCTTGTTAATTTAACTTTGGCATAACGATCAACTATGCACAAATATTTTTCAGTTCTTGTTTTGTATATTTTTACGAGTAATAGTATTACATTTTAAAGACAATAATTTATGCAACATTATACTGCTTTTCATCATCTTGCTTTTAATTTTCAATTATTGTTCATAATTAATTTAAACGACCTCAATAAGGTTTTTATGTCCTGAGATGATTATTTTTCTTTTTGTTTTAAATGAAGAATATAACATTATTAGGCGATGGAAATGCATATTTGGGCTATCGATATGTACGTTCTGTCATAATCGTTAAATAGCAGGTTATGTCCCAAGCTCAGATAATTATTAAAGTAAAATTAAATTCCCAGTCGGCACTGTGGTATCCATGGGACGCTCTGGAGGCGGCATCAAAGCGGACCACTGCAAATGTTTCAGAACTGACATGAGTATCATCTGCAAACGAGAATTACCGAACCAGTTTTGGAAACTGATGGTAGGTAGTTCATGCAGATCAAGAGTGCGAGAGACTTAAAGAAAGCGCCTCCAACTAAAATGTCGTTTTAGAATTTGTGATAGTGTGGGCAATGTGGGGGTCAGACAAACTATGTGTAGTGTGCAAATTTACGAACAAAGATTGCGTTAAGTCATTTTCAATTGTGAGGCTACAATCATAACGAAGCTGCATGGTTATTACGTCTAAGCATTCGGACTCTGAACCTACACGTCCTCTCATTCCTGATAATGGAGACCATATTAAATGTTACTGACAGCTGCATCGCTTCCAGAGCTGGAGAAATAGTATCTGCTTAATTCTATTACAGTTTGTAACATAAGGGATATTATCTACAATTTGCTGCAGTAACTAGAGTCGAAGGTGAAATTACTGATTTATGGAGTCTACACTCTGCACATTTGTCACACTATTCTGGAATTACAATCGATGTGAAGATGTTCGGAGTTTGAACGGAACCAGTAATTATTATAAAGATAAATGCGATAGACTCGAACGACATCAAAGAGCGGCAATAAGATAGGCACAGCGTGGTTGTCGCTTATATTAGAAGTTAATCAATCGCTACATTGTTCAAGCACTAAAGGAAACCTAAGGAAAAAAGTGGAAACGGTATGAAACTTCAGAAGAAAAACTTTAAGTTTGCTGGTGATACAGTAAGTCCTTAGTAGGCAGTAAAGGAATTGGAATATCAGTTCAAGGTCATGGAGAGCGTCTTTCAGTGCGGTTGTAAGATGAACATCAATAACACTCAAAGAAGAGCAAAAGAATGTAGTCGAATTATGTTGCTGGGGGAATAATGTTAAGAAATGAGATAGTAAAAGTTCTAGTATAATTTTCTATTTGCGAGTAAAAGTATAAGTGACGATGGGTAGAATCAATGATGGCATGAAATTGAGTAGAGTGACAGCAACTTAAACTTTTATGAAAAAGATGAATTTGCTATCAATGAACATAGAGTTAAGCGTTAAGGGTGGCTCTTCCGAAAGTATTTGGAGTGCATCCTGACACGCAAGTGAAAGGTGGGTTATAAAACCAAATCACTATGAGGATGTAAATCAGGTTTGCTTTAAATTGACGCTGTATCGGTCGTGAGCGTCAGTTATATTTGAGTTCGACGTTGTGAATTTGATGTTAGTCAGGGATGTATTTAAGACGACAAAGACGCCATTATCATCACCTCACTGAGCTTCAATGAGGCCGAGAGGGAAGACCAGCGTGTTCGACAGATGGCTATGGCGCATCGTACTGCATCCGCAGCAGCAATTTGAGGAGCAGTTTGCACAATAGTGACACAAGGGTTACAAATCGGTTACTGCAAGGACAGCTCCGAGCCAGACGACCTTTAGCGTGCAGTCCTTTGACCTCAAATACCACCGTCTGCGACTTCATTGGAGTCAGGCGAAAACCAATTGGAGGACAGGGTGGTCTGTTTTGTTGTTTGGTGCAAGCTGGTTCTGCCTCGGTGCCAGTATGGCTGTATCTTGGTTAGGAGATGTCCAGATGAGGGCTTGCAAGCGACCTGTCTGCATGCTAGACACATTGGAGTTACACCTGGGGTTATGATCTGGCGTGTGATTTCGTATGACAGCAGGAGTACTCTTATAGTCATCCCAGGCCAGCTCACTGCAAATTTGTACATCAGTCGGGATGATTAGACCTGTTGTGCTGCCATTCGTGAACAGCATTTCAGGGGGCGTTTTCCAACACGATAACGCTCGGCCACATACCGCTGTTGTAATCAACATGCTCTACAGAGTGTGTATACGTTGCCTTGGCCTGCTCGATCACCAGATCTGTTTCCAGTAGAGCACGTATGGTACATCATCGGACGACAACTCCATTGTCAACCATAAGCAGCATTAACCACACCAGGCAAGGAACTCCAGCTCATAAACTGACATCCTGCACCTATGCGACACAACACGTGAACGTTTGCATGTTTACATTCAACGGTCTGGCGATTACACCGATTACTAGTGTACCATCATTTAACATTTACCAGGGCTTACTTCGCTCTTACATTAACCTGTGATCCTGCAATGTTAATCACTTAAATAAAATCCCTTGACATACACAGTCTCGAAATTTCATTACTGTACATTAATTATTTTTTGGTGTTATTGTTTTCCATCAGTATATAAAAATGGTTCAAATGGCTCTGAGCACTATGGGACTCAACTTCTGAGGACATTAGTCCCCTAGAACTTAGAACTAATTAAATCTAACTAACCTAAGGACATCACACAATCCATGTCCGAGGCAGGATTCGAACCTGCGACCGAAGCGGTCTCGCGGTTCCAGACTGCAGCGCCTAGAACCGCACGGTCACTTCGGCCGGCATCAGTGTATAAACAGCACACAATAAAAAATAGAATATTTTGCCACGTGGTGTTCTAAGTAACGGCGCCAGTCTAGATAAGTAGTTCGCGTAATTAATGAAGAGGTACTGAATCCACTTGAGGAGAGTTGTTGCACAAATTGGCTTAAATAAGGGATACATCGCTGAGACTCATCCTGAGCTTTGAAAGAAAAGCTAATTTGGTGCCGGTGTGCGTGTGTGTGTGTGTGTGTGTGTGTGTGTGTGTGTGTGTGTGTGTGTGTGTGTGTGTGTGTCCGATGGGATAACAACTGCGTGCAGGAAGACTTGACTAAGTTACAAATTTCACACTGATGTAGGTTGCAGAGGTTTCGTTGAGATAAAGAGACTTTCGCAGTAAGCATAAGCGTGGAGAACTGAATCAAAACGGTCTTCGGGTTGAACACTAAAAGTACAGCAACAGGAAGTAGACAATTACCACCATAGTTCACCAGTAATACAAGAATCAAAGTATTCACACACGAGTCGAAAGTGTGACTGTGTGCTGGCCATGTTAGTGTTTGTTGCCCCAGCCGTCGGAAAAGAAAACTTGTGAGAGTGCGTTGCGTCCATCACGAAGAAGCCAGGCGACCTGCCAGAAGTGTGTCCCTGCGGGAGAGCCTCCCTGTCATGGAGCTTGCGGAACGTCACTTGGGGATACCGCTCTGCTGCCTCCCGTTTTGCGAGTTTCAGCTCGTGCATCCGTGACAGCGCTTAAGTATTTTCTTTCCTTGTATACTTCATAGAGATGCGAAGCTCAGAAGTGGCGGACACGCTTTTCCTTTTGCAGTGCTCGATCAACTGACGTTTTATGACTGACCCATTGCCTGGATTGCTGTCTAACCCAAAAATAACTCGCACATAACGGGGTATGCTTTGACAATGCCCTAACCATGTAGCTCTGTTTTGAATCTATTGTTCCGATGCATAAAGTCGGTACCGTAAAGTAACTTTTCGAGATCTTATTATGATGCATCCGTTTGAGAAGTTTATCGAGAGATGGAGCTGTGCCGACTTGACAAGAATGGGGATAAACTGAGTTTTCAAAACCACTGCGTTGAGGCATTATTTCTAGAATAGAGGGATAAGGTTTTATTGCTCAACTTACTGTTAGGTAAATTATGCAAAAGGAAACATATAAATGTCAAAGTAAAGAGCATTTATTACTTGTACGACAATCCAAACATTTTAGACTGGTGTTTCAAAAAGTTTTCTCCTGGCTTATATACTGGTTTCTGAATATTCAGCATGTTAAGAGACTCGCATGTCAGGCATAGAAAACAAATTTATAATCACTGACCAAGGTTTGTATGGATTTTAGGTAGCGGTAAACACCATGAAAGACTGTGGGAATATGTGTCATTATTGCCATGAGGTCATTTTACTTCACAGATGATATGGGCTGTCTGAATGGATAGAGTAATGATATTTCAAGAAGTTGTCATGTAATCATAGCCAAGCAACAGGTTCTCTTCTTGTTTCTGAAATAAGACCTGGCATCTTCTTGAAGAGTTGCAGTCCATGCCATCATTATCTTTCAGAAGAAAGAGCATTCCTGGTTATATTAGATTTCACAGAAGCTATTTTCCTGGTATTAAAACTGTCATCAATTATTGCAGTTCCACTCTTTACGATCATACGTTTAAAAGTTGAAAAACCTTGAAATCTTCTGTTTTCATTCAAACGACGTTAAACGGGTGTTTGACTGATAATTTTCCATAACTTTATACCACTCGTCAGGTACGAAAATATGATCTGTCTCCTCGAATTTTTTTTCTATTGTGTCAAAAGCTCGTTAGCTGATTGAATAGGTATATCTGGATCAAGGAAATAATGCCGAAAGGATTTACACAGTCCTTTAGCAAAGGGAGAGAATAGTTCGCATTAATCAATGAATTTTTTGTTATGACCATGCACAATATAAAAAAAATTGTCTTAAAACGAACATTTTCGACATCACTGAGCCCGTTCGCGATACAGGAAGCAATTTCTGAAGAACCCTTTGAGATCATATCTTCTGGCCATATACACACAATATCTGAATTGGAGTTGGATGATGCCAAGGTTGTATACCCACAACTGCCACTGTTGCCTGTCGTCAAATGTAGATGGCTATACACGAGTCGTAGCCATTACTAGAACAAACCGTTGTTAATTCCCTCAGCAGAGAGTATGCTTTTTCAGCTTAGAGTTGATGTAGCTTAACAGTCAAATGAGTGCCTCTTTATTTAACCTAACCCGATTAGCGCCATCATCCCCCTCTTACATCGGACCAGTGTTCCACAGATACAATACTTTTTTACATCATAGGTGCCTAAGGAATAACGTTTTTAATACAAAAATGTTATTAAAAGGATGAAATAGATATTTTCTGATACAGCGAGTTCTGGGGCAAGGAAACTGAAGGACAATGCATCAGCTAAGAATACTGGGAAATGACGAACATAGGGCTGGAAAGAAGGACGTACAAGGTAACGAGTGTATACAGGGACAATGGTAATCGTTATTGTTTCTTTAGTAAATACGTCACTAACTGTCCTCTGAAGCTGGCGATATTATTCAGTTCTGTAATATAATATGGGAGGCTTTTCTAGTTTCCTATACCTGCTGCTGAGAAGGATTTCGAGAAAGTGGCTGAACATTGGAGTGGGACAGAAAGGATTTAGCTCTGAAGTGGACGGATGTTTCTGCCATGTTGTTAAGACAAGAACGTTAATGAAATGATAATTAAATAGACACTCTAGCTGCAAACAGGCGTTGATGTACTTCATTGGGGACATGTTGAAAATGTGTGCTCTTACCGGAACTCGAACCTGGGAACTCCTGTTTACATGGCAGACGCTCTATCCATTTGAGCCACCGAGGGCACAGATGATAGTGCTCCTGCAAGGACTTAACCCTTGCACGCTCCCCGTGAGACCCACATTCCCAACATGTCCACACCACTACAATCGTAGTGCGCCTAATAGATGTTTGCCCATCATACATATTAGGCGCACTACGATTGTAGTAGTGTAGACATGTTGGGAATGTGGGTCTCACGGGGAGCGTGCAAGGGATAAGTCCCTGCAGGCGCACTATCCTCTGTGCCCTCGGTGGCTCATATGGATAGAGCGTCTGCCATGTAAACAGGAGTTCCCGTGTTTGAGTCCCAGTCGGGGCACACACTTTCAACATGTCCCCAATGAAGTACATCAACGCCTATTTGCAGCTAGGGTGTCTATTTAATTATCATTTCATTTCTAGCAAAGCTGCATGGTCATCTACGGTAACTGTTCTTTCGGGAACAGATTCTACTGTCATATATAATAAGAACGTTAATGTTGAGGAGAGATATAGGACACAGTGTACGTTGATAAGAAAATAGAAAGACAGAGGTTGCGGAAACCTCAGCGTTTTTCTGCATATTATCTATTGTACAAGCAGCACACTCATCACAATATGTACATGCGTCTGTACGTGGTAACTTAAAGCTTAAATTAAACGCAATGCTGAAAACGTTTGCGAATATTTCATATTTTACGGGTGACATTCCTGAATCTTGGCATTCATTTATGGTTTTTCACACAGATATTGCATTTCAGTCAGTTTTCACATTTACAATGAGCACCTTACTGCTATTGTATTTCTGTGGGTTATGAATTCTGTATTTGGGAAATCTTTTAATGTGGCCTCTAACACTATCCAGTGAGTCTCCATTGTTTTTGCTTAATACTGCTATGTTTTCCACGTTTATCTGTATGCGTCGTACCAAGCTGTTTTGTATTAAGTGGTGACTTCATCAGTACGTAAATCTTCACCAGCATTACACACTTTCCTGTGTCCTCTAGCTGTTATGAGCCGGCCGTTGTGGCCGAGCGGTTCTAGGCGCTTCAGTCCGGAACCACGCTGCTGCTACGGTCGCAGGTTCGAATCCTGCATCGGGCATGGATGTGTGTGATGTCCTTAGGTCAGTTAGGTTTAAGTTGTTTTAAGTCTAGGGGACTGATAATCTCAGATGTTAAGTCCCATAGTACTCAGAACCAGTTGAACCATTTGAATCTAGCAGTGATTACTGTTTCCGGTAAAGCTACAAATATGTATGTCTCACAATTTCGATCGTATTCTACACGTTGTACCACCAGTTTCCGTAAATGAGTTCTTTCTTCTACTCACACCTAGATCATTACATTTTTAGTATAGCCCCGACTGCGATCCTTACTGTCAATAGGACCACGGTAGTACATATATTTTTTTATTTTTTATTTACTAATGAAATTTTTAATGCTCTTAATGTTTATATACTCCAGAATATTCTATGTCTTCATTATTAGCACCACTCTACGTCCAGGACTTCAGTTCTATGGTATCTGTATGTGGTGTAAGTAATAAAAGTGTCCTCAGTGCGAAGTGTTGAACTTCATTGCCAACCCTGCTTTTGGATTTAGACTTGATTGTGGCAAGACGTGATTTTGTGCTGAAGACGCTGTGTGGCGAAGCTAGCCCCTGCTCCACGCAGCATGCAGCATGGCTACGAGGCCGAAACGACAAATTAATCTGCCAGGAAGTTTCAATGGATACACTGTTTCAGTTTCAACCAGATGGTGCTCAGGATGACTAAGTGAAACATCTCATCACTGGGACTGAAATGCAAGGCAACTGGCTCACATGCTGATCCTGGACGCCCAGGGAAAAGAACGAGAGTGCTACAACGCAAAAATACGGACAGTAAGACGCAGAAGAGATTTGGTATGGATTTTTACGCCTGTGAGAAAAGTGGGACTACCGAAGAAGTTAATAATGCGCTACTTTGGGACGTATCGTATCCTTCGTCACTTGCCGGACGTCACATTCTAGATCTAGGTTTGTGACTCTTTATCACGGGGGCAAAACGCAAAGACGGCGTCCATGTTTTCTGAATAAAGACGTCGATCGACGATGGGGTTTCTCGTTCAAGGAAACTGAAGACCACCTCGATGATCGCAAACCTTTGACTGGAGGGGCTACCATCGACGATCATCGTAGTGAAGAGGATGTCACAACGCGACCAGAACGCGAAGATCATCTGGCGCCGCCATACAGACAACCTCTGACAAGGTCCAGATGCAGGTAGCTGTAGTCGGCCTCATTGAGGACTACTAAAACTGCGGGTCGCTGATGCAGCAATGCCGCGAACTACGTTGCGTACTCCGCTGGCTAACGGTTAGTCGTTGGCTGGTGTGCAGCGGGTTGCCAGTCCAAACCCGATCATCATCAAGTATATGTCTTAAGTACTACTGTTTTCGGAAGGTCCTCGGAAATTTTGATGTTCATGTATTCTTGAGAATTCGTTTTCTGTATTATAAACAGCAGCACACACTGTCAAGAAGTTGATTTCTGTTCGGCTCTACGTTAGTTTTACTAATAAATGTGCTTCTGGTGCTATGTGTTATACTTCATCGATGACCCTGCTTTCGGATTTAGACTTGCATGTGGTTACTACGCGTCCAAGTGTTTTACCCACATTCTGATCGTTGTCGTGAAGAGAGACACAAGTGTCAAGTATTAATCTTGAATTAATAGTTTCAAGCATAGCTCCGAATTACTACAACGAGTTTCGCAAGAAATCTTCAGGATCTAATTTCGTACGCTGAAGACACCATTTATTTATTCCTCGCAACGAGTTTTCCGTCTGGGTTGGACTTTGACTGTCACAACTTTTGATTTTATTCCCAAGAAACGTTACAGAATAGCGTAAATTGTAGGTTCAAGACGCTCAAGTATGCCACCTGCGCTGGTAATACACACACATCCGAGTACCTCAACAGTTTTGCATATTGAAGTCACCTTTATCAGACTCTATGAACAATCACAATATTATTTAGTGCTGCGGCTATTCTTTGCCAAGCACTAGACATATTTTCAATAGTACTTAACGACTACTAACCATCAAGACACTGAAAAACTGTTCGCTACAATTATTTCTTATGCTTTGACATATTATAAGTGAACAATAATCTCATAGTAAGAACTCAACATCACGGGTGGAGTGCACCATGGCATGTTACAATATGCACAGTATGTAGCGTCACAGTTCAAAACCGGCATAACAGCACTAGTCGCAATGAATTAGAGAAGTTTGTGGAGGAGGCCAGTAACAAAAAGAATTTGAAGTGTGTGACACCTGTAACGATAGAGATTTTATTGAAACTGAAGGGCCTAAATGCAGGGGCTTCAATCTATTCATTAGCTCTCATTTTTATATTCAAATTTGTATTGTGTGTAATGGAACGGAAGTATGATATTTTGTCAAGCGAATAAACTGTTAACTATCAAGTGCTGCGTTAATAAAAACATCTATGTTACCATATAATATTAAAAATAGGTAAGAATTTCAACTTCCTTAACACCTACTACAAATTCATGTCTTAGGAACTTTTTTATGATAGTAGTTCCCCAGACTGCTACCTTTCACGGAACTGGAACATGGACGAAAAACAGTTCGAACAAGAAAAGAAGTTTTTTAGATACGATGCTGCAGAAGAATGCACTGAATCGAATTGGGTAAAAATAAAATTTAGGACACGATTTGAGTAAAAGAAGAGATCAGTTGATAAGGCAAAACCTGAGGCGTCAACGAATTGTTAGTTTGGCAGTGGAAGGGCGCCGTAGGATAAAAACTGTAGATGGAGACCAAGACTTGGAAAAATAAGTAGACTCAAATGGATATAGGTTGCAATAATTTTAAGAGATGAAGAGGCTTGTACAATATAGATTATTGTTGATTGTTGCATCAAACCAGTGTTTGAACCAAAGACTACATCGACAACACCTCTGTCATCCCACGAACAAGCTGCTTCTGAGTTAGGAACAGAAAATAATCTGCAGATGTTGAATCAGTACATAAAGTTCGCAACAGAGGAAAAAATGGAAATATCTTTCCAAGGGCTCCTTATAACAGAAAATCTGTTGAGCAGACTAGGTGAACCTCTACAAGTTCCGTTTCAAAGTTTACAACATCCTAAGTAGTGATTCTGCAGTCAGTTCATATCACGTGTTTGTGAGAAACAAATAGTTGCCAGAGAGCAGAACAGCAGCTTGAATAACTTAGTGTCGAAACATCAGTTACCTGCTGAAGTACGATGCAGGCCCATTGGAGTAAAATGAATCACAATAGTGCCCAAGCGGCTGTGCCATCGCCGCTCTCGCGTATATAGACTGTAACCATAATTTCCAACCACGGAACTCTGCATCAAGAAGCATCAACCAAATCAGTGTTCTCTGTGTTACGGAGAGGGAACGGGTCAGCAACTACATCTTCACTGTGGGCTGGCATTGAAATACTTCTAGGCATCAATGCACAGTATCACGTAGGGGCAGTCCCAATATGTAAACGGCAATGTCCTGTCTGACTGAGTCAACATCGCCCGTTCCAAATAGCTAAGGACAGAAGCTTGAAAATTGGAGCAGGTCATCTTATACCGTAGAATCGTTTAAGAAGGGATTTTTCGAACTTTCACCCCTAAGGAATAAATGGTTTTTTAAAAAGAAGTCGCTATTAATGGAATTTTGAAGGTAGAACTACGAAAACTGGAACTGATTCCTCGATCAGAAATTTAAAAAAAAATCGTTTTTCATGATTTTTGGAAATTTAACTCTTGTAGGGTTCAAATAGTTGGTGAAAGTTTTTTTGGAAACAAATTGTTACTAAAGAACTACTGTAGCATTTCTAAAGCTATATTTAGAAAAACTGGTATTTAACTTCTAGGTTAAAAATAAAAAATAACGTGTTTCAGTGTTTTTGTAAATTCAATCGCCAAGGAGGTGAAACAGCACCTGATTGATTCGTTGATTCATCATCGCCCAGTCCAAAACGCTAACGATAGAAACTTGAAAATTCGAGAGGGGGTTAATCTTATACTGTAGGCATCGTTTAGTAAAGGATTGTTTTAAATTCCACCTGTAATGCTGTGAAGTGAGGGATGAAATGCTATTAAGGAAATTTTGAAGCTGGAACTACAATAATAGGAAACTGGTTCCTCTGCAAAAATTAAAGTACTTGCTTGAGCATTTTTGGAAATTCAGCCACTAACGGCGTAAAATAGTGGGTGAATGTTTTTTTTGGATAATGAATGATCATTAAAGTACTCATAAAGCATTTTTAAAGCTACATATATTGGAAACTGGTATTTCACTTCACGATTGGGTTTAAAAAATACGTTTTTTTAGTGTTGTTCAAACTTCTGTCCCTAACTGAAGGGGTGAAGTAGGAGGTGAAAAATTTTATGAAACTATTTCGCTTTATTAATACATTTTCAAAGGTAAATCTGTGAAAATTTGTGTTTGACTTGAAAGAAAATATGTGTTAAGGGATGAAAGGTTTTCCAGGAAAGTCACCACAAAAACTCGAAATACAGAATTAATAAAGGCCTCCGGCTGTAGCTGTCAGAATCGCTTTTCGGTCAGAAGTACATTCGAAAAAGACGATGGTTCTATGGCCTTAATTAGCGTGCAAAGTTTTGAAGATACTCCAGTGTTTGAACTACGTAATAACTCGGATAAAGAAAAACAAAGAAATATGTGCAGATCATATAGTCAACACGCGCAAAGCAGCTGGCGCTTAGCTAGTTATTTTATATTGTGAGAAGGAAACTCCTAATTACACATGCACGTCTAGCTATCGAATTTCTACCTATACATCTACGCACAATCTAAATTTCAGTCTACCGTAATATTTGGGCGAAAAGGACACGACTCTGCAGCGGTAATATGAGTAATGAACAATAGACATTAAAGAAAAGGCATGGACTTCGTGCTCTTACACATTTAGCAAAGCGATTATTCTCGTTTCCTTAGAGCAGACACAACACTCGTACAAAATTTCTGAAATGAAAACATTTCCTCCATCGTCTTTAAGTACAGGGTTATTCAGAAGCATCTCCCTGGTTTCAGAAGACGATCGCGTTAAAAGTACAAGGCGTACAAAAACACACACACATCAATCGATATAGCAGCTCTCAGAGTTTTTAGCTAATGTCACAGGTGCTCAATATGGGCATCGTCTGTGCCGTGGTGAATGTCAAAACGTGTGTGCAATTCACTGAAATGACTGACAGTAGCCCGCACTGGGAACCTGTCCACTGTATTGCCTATCTGCTGTTTCGAACTAATTCGATGCGGCAATACGCAGCGGATGATTTGTGAGCATGTTCTTCTACGCCTGCCACCTAGTGAAATTACCATACTGCGCGTAATACGTGTCGAAACTAGGACGGATGCGCTATCCGTGAAATGTGTTCTTTTTTCCGTATATTTTGTAGTTTTTATGCAGTTGTCTTCTGAAACCCCAGAGGTACCTATGAATAACGCTGTTTATTTTCAGAATGAGATTTTCACTCTGCAGCGGATTATGCGCTGATATGAACCTTCCTGGCAGATTAAAACTATGTGCCGGACCAAGACTCGAACTCGGGACCTTTTCCTTTCGCGGGCAAATGCTCTACGATATGAGTTACCCAAACAAGACTCACGCCCCGTCCTCACAGCTTTACTTCTGCCAGTACCTCGTCTCCTACCTTCCAAACTTTACTGTTTATTTTGGTGTATTTGGCGATTTCAGTTAGTATGTCACTGCCCAGCGGTAGTTCACATGCATCAGGACAGCTCTCCTGCCACCAGCCCGCAGCGGGGAAAAATGAAACTTACAATACGCGCTCACGAGAAGTATACTTTTGAAGCAGTAAAATTGGTTCAATGGTTTTTCTTCAGTACCTATGTTCTTAGTTTATCCAGCAAGATTTAATGAGGATAACGTCGCAATTCTTCTAAATATTCTCACTTACGTTGCCTGATAAACACCACTACTACACTTTCACGGAGACTTTAAGAAACTGATGCGATGCCAGCAGCGTCTCTCCCAATTGAATCGCTGTTTAATGTCACGATTACTTTTTAAGGACTCCGACCAATGGAGCAAGATATTTAGAGTAGGTTGCACTTTCGTCTTGTGCTCCGGTCTCGTACACGAAACGAAGGTCAAAAAGGCCAAAGAAATTATAAACAAATTACCTGAATTCTAGCATTAAAAGGGCGAAATCCTTGCAGAGAGGATATCACTAATTATAACAATTATAAAAAAGGGCTGAACTCTAATTCTTTGCCCTTTCACGTATTCAGTTACCACAACAAACAAGTTGCATTGGTTAATTACCCTTTTTTGCAGTTCTAATGAAAATACTATTAAAACCAGAAGCGTTTCGCTTTATTCTGTACCATCTTCAGTGATCAGGTTTTTTGTTGTTTCCTTCATTCTTCTTGTTCTTCCACGTATGTGTTGGGTTTTCAGCACACAACACTTTCAATACACTGATCATATTTACGTTTCTGTGTAGAGAAGGATTACTGTCATCTCGCCATTTTGTGTGTTTCGTTCGCCAGACGAAAATCCTCCTGTCGGATTTCCAATGAGTATGGTGTTATTCATCACTTCAAACTGCTTTGAATCATACACTGTCTGATTGCGTCGCTTAGCATAGACCACATAAATGTGTAGCTTGGGCGGAGCTGCTCAGCGATTGACCCCATTCTTTTACTAAGTCCCTAAACACAATCATTGTGCTCACTGGAATTCTGGCAGCACTCTAGATCTCAGGAGTGAGTCATTCCGCTGATTTCATGCTATTCTTTACAACGTTCTTCCGCAATGCTCCGCTGTCGCTGTCCGTAAGTACATGAAATTACAGTGAAATCCAGACCTTTAGCAGCTCACAGGCGTTGATAAATATCAACGGGGACAGTTGAAAAGGTGTGCCCCAACCGGGATCTCCTGCTTACTTGTCCGAAGCTCTATCCGTATGAGCCACCGAGGACACAGAGGGTAGTGCAACTACAGGGACTTATCTCTGGCACGCTCCCCGTGAGACCCACATTCTCAACTTACTGTCCACACACTACATTTGTAGTGCTCCTGCCCACTATACTCATTACTCGCGGCAGTCAGTCTACCGATTCCCGTAAGGGTTTGAGCAATATGAGTGGAGCCGCACTGAAGAATATCATTGGCCGGTAAGCCATATCTATATGAAGATGGTATCTGTTCTTTCGGACACGTCGAAAGAACAGATACCATCCTCATGTAAGTACATGAAGTCTGCCCTGTCTTGGCTCTGGTTGTTTCCACTTATTTCTACTTCAGAATCACACCATCAAGAATCGACTAGGGTAGCTTTATAATGGTTGAAATATCTCAGATGGATGTAACTCAGGTGTCATCGATGACAACTTCCACGTTCGAAGTCGCTGCGACCCATTTCGCTGTTGCAACTTCTCTATTGACAACACTAGAATCCTCAAAAAATGTTCAAATGTGTGTGCAATCTTATGGGACTTAACTGCTAAGGTCGTCAGTCCTTAAGTTTACACACTACTTAACCTAAATTATCCTAAGGACAAACACACACACCCATACCCGAGGGAGGACTCGAACCTCCGCCGGGACCAGCCGCACAGTCCATGACTGCGGGAATCCTCACCTTTTATACTGATACGTTCGCCACTTGGGATACCTTAATTCGTGGTCAGAATTCGTGTCTTGCTTAAATGTGGGGTTCATCATTTCTTTTATACGCAAACTGGTCTATTATTAAAAAACAAAAATCAGCATTTCGTGATCTTTGATTTCCTGCAGATATAGATATCTGTTTATCCATATCCTGCCAAACAGTGTAAAATGTAGGAAGGAGGATACTTTTTACTGAACCAGATATTAAAAGGACTGTGGGGAGAATAACAGATCGTTCGCTTCTGAGCGACATATTTTTTGCCTAATTTTATCTGCACATTTTCTAGAGGATGGATAAGTAGCTGCCTGAAGGACACCAGTATTTGTACATTCTGCGTCAATAGACAAGTCTTGGAATTTTGGAGACACGTTACTGCGAGTAGTAAGGCATGTTGCTTCAAGTTATGATAGTTAATGTTTTTCAAAACTTCTGTTGTACTCACTAGCCAGACAAAGAATTCTGTGACTATACATATAACCGTTTTCCTATTGATAGTGTTGCTAAACCAGGTAGCCGTTCCAGATTCAGTGCATAACGTACACAGTTTTAGCTTGGGGAACAAAGAAAAATATTCTCTGCTTTTGCTACAACCAAAGACTAATCTCTTCTCCTAAATCCTGAACGATTTAGACTACTTTCTCTCCGACGTTACTCACCATATGCATCTGCAACTTACATCATTACTTAGAAGTAGGTATCTTGTTCCGAATAGATGCTGTCAATCACTGTATAAGTAAAACATCATTCTAATTTTAGTGAGGGGCTTGTCAGCCCTCTTTACTGTTGTTGTTCGTTTGTCACAGTATTTACTCTCCATGTTCAGTCTTCTTCGTTAACAGTTTCATCAGTCGAATCATCCATTATGACAGAGCTGATTCTAAATCGTCATATGGAGCTTCTGCGTCCATACTTTCAGACTTAATGCGTAAGGTACTATACTGATTGTCTCTAGTACTTTACGTTAAATAAGCTCAGGGATTTAACTGTGTCTTTGAGACCTATTGCAGAATCTCGTTCGTCAGTATTAATAATTATGTCAATGTATAGCTTTTTAAGTGCTTATATAGGGTTGTATATGCCACCCCAATGCATAGAGATTTACGCCTCTTAGTATTATCATGGATGTACTTAACAGGGAACATATTTTTAAAGTCTACCACCGTAACATTGTGACGCCAAAATATTTGTAGATATCAGTCGTTCCGCGGTACGGAGTTGTTTCTTGATTAACCTCTATAGTGACTTTAAGAACTATATATATATTTTTTTCGCACAGTTGCATACACCACTCATGTCGGATGTTTCATCATAGCCTTGGCCGTAACATTTGCACACTTCTATAACTTTTCATTATATAGATCCAGCTAACTGATGTTAGACTCCTTCTGCAGATTTATTTTTGACCCGGATGAAGAAAGTAATTGATTCGCGTATCTTTACGTCTGAAGGATTTCCAGAATAATATTTGATTAGTAAATATAACGAAAGAGTTAACTTGACTGATAGATTCTACTTATTTTCCACTTTTCGCTACTTCAATTTTTCCTCCTTGCACTCGTTCTATTTGTCTATGGATCCTCGGGGCTTTGTTCTATACGTGCTAGATAATTACGTTTCTCTATTGTCGCTGGATAATTTCCTTACTTATATAGCGATTGTTTTCCTCACGTTCTCTAAGAGCAAGAAACGAATAGCGAAGAGCAGCGTTTCGCAACAATGGAGGCGCCCCTGCAGAGGTCCACCCCGTTGCTCAGCATCCGTTTGAGACAGTTTTGGCGAGAAACAGAAATGGATCCGTCCACAGACCGCAAAGTCTTAAGAAAACCGTATATTGCAGTAAGAGTGCGGAGCAACGACACCACTCAGGAGGTAAGTCACGAACAATCGTCTCAGTTCTGACTATCTGTGGCAGCCAAAACACAGGCGGCAAATCTGCACCTTCCCGCGGCCGCACAACATAAATTTTCAAAGCCGTATGTTTATATTTATTATGGAGATATTCGACACGGCACATATACGTTGAGTCGACAAAAGTCATGGGATACCTGCTAGTATCATGTCGGATTTCCTTTGGCCGCCGTAGTGTAGCAACTGACGTTGCATGGTCACAAGAAGTCGCTGGAAGTCCCCTGCCGCAATAATGAGACGTACTACCTCTATAGCCGTTCATAATTACTGAAGCGTTGACGGTGCAAGATTTTGTGCATGAACTGATCTCTCGGTTACGTCCCATAAGCTCTCGATGGAATTCATGTTGGGTGATCTAAGGGGCCAAATCAGTAACGAACAGTTGTGGCCCAGTCACATAGCGCATTGTCGTCCATAAAAAATTCCTTCTTTGTTTTTCTACGTCAAATCCATTAATTGGCAGCAAATGGTCTCCAAGTAGCCAAACATAACAATTTTCGATCAAAGATCGCTTCCGTTTGACCAAAGGACCCTGTCCATTCCATTTAAAAGCACCCCACACCATTATGGAGCCACCAAATGTTTGCACATTGCCTTGTTCACAACTGGGGCCCATGGCTTCGTGGGGTCTGTGGCAACTCGGACCCTACCATCAGCTCTTATCAACTGAAATTGGGACTCACCTGACTAGGCCACGGTTATCCAGTAGTCTAGAGTCCAAGCGCTGTGGTCAAGAGCCCAGGAGAGGCCTGCGGGTTAAGCCGTGCTTTAGCAAAGGCACCAGAGCCGATCGTCTGCTATCATAGACCATTAATCCCAAATCCCGCCGCATTGTCCTAACCGATACGTCCGTCGTACGTCCGACATTGATTTTCGCGGTCATTTTACGCAGTGTTATTGTCTGTCAGGACTGACAGCTCTCCACAAACGCCGCTGCTTTCGGTCGTTACATGAAGGCTATCTGCAACTGCGTTTTCCGTGATGAGAGGTAATGCCTGAACTTTGGTGTCCTTGGCACACTTTCGACAGTGTGGATCTCGGAATACTGAATTCCCAAACGATTTCCGAAATGTGATCTAGCTCTAACTACTATTCCGCCTTCGAAGTCTGCAAATTCCCGCTGAGCTGCCATAATCACATGGATCATTTACGTACACATGACAGCTCCGGCAATGTACTGTCCCTTTATACTTTCTGTACGCGATACTACCGCCATCTGTATGCGCGCATGTCGTTATCTCATGACTTTTGCCACAGCTTGGTTGAAGCGTTAGGTGTTGGAGAAGCCTGAGTGTAATAAACACTGTAATTACAGGAGAATCGAAATACTCGAAGTTATACAATCTCGTACGAAGTGCCCCTTCCAATGGGACTTTTGCATCTGCTATTGCAGACAATCTTGAGCAAATCGATTTCTT
This sequence comes from Schistocerca piceifrons, assembly GCF_021461385.2. Classification (NCBI taxonomy): domain Eukaryota; kingdom Metazoa; phylum Arthropoda; class Insecta; order Orthoptera; family Acrididae; genus Schistocerca; species Schistocerca piceifrons. The sequence goes on along the minus strand of NC_060145.1, from coordinate 320,320,804 downwards.
CAGCACAGTGCCTTAAAACACACATTTTCCGTGCATATCCATAATAAATAGCGATAGTACGTTTTATAAGAATTCATAATGTGTTACAGGTGGATTTCATATATTAATCACATCCTTTTTCATCATATAATAGGAGTCTTAAAAACTGTGTATATGAAATAAATTAAATGCGACTTGAAATTGTCGTTCCTGCTGACATACGAGGTGCGACAATAAAGTAATGAGACTGATGTGAAAAATATTTTGCTTACCCTTTTAGTTAAGCTTACTGTTGTCTCCTTCAAAGTAGTTCCCTTCTGATTCCACACACTTTTTCCAGCGCTTCTGCTATTGATGGTAACATTTCTGGAACTCATCTTCTGTAATATCCTCCAAGACCCTCGTCACAGCTTTTCGGACATCCTGTGTTGTTTGAAAATGGTGTCCCTTGACCGCCTCTTTGACTCCTGGAAATAGAAAAAAGCGCACGGAGCAATATCTGGTGAATAAGGTGGCTGTGGTAGTACTGAAATTTGTTTTGAGGTTAAAAATAGCTGTACTGACAGAGTAGTATAGGATGGCGCATTATCGTGATTCAGAATCCAATTATCAGCAATGTTGGCACAGACACGAAGAACTCTTTTACGAAGTCCTTCTAAAATTTCAGTTCTTCTGCAATCATTTTAACGGATAATCTTCGATCAGATCGTACGAGTTCACACACCCTGGCCACGTTGACATTCGTCCGTGATGTTGATGGTTTTCTCTTTTCTTTTCTTTTGGTGCGAGGGCCCTATCGCCGGAGGCTCTGGGACTTATTGCTGGTTTTTTCCGTCTAGGTGTATCCCTGATGCTTTGCGTAAGAAGGAGAAACATGTACCAAAACATGTCGGGAATCTTTATCGGCAGACTAACAGCCTACTGGGACTAAGGTTTACCGTTCAGCGATATTGCTGCTCGCTTTGGTCAGTATCCCATGTCCACTACGTGAATAGGGAATCGGAGGGTTCAGAAAGGCTATACTCAACGCCTCTCAGGGTCGACTATGCTCAAGTCCTTCAGGGACCCAATGGCCCTACGCGACTAGCGCCCGAGGGGACAGACGTAATATCTACTCGGTCGTGCAGAGATGTATAGCTGCTTCAGGTATCTTAAATTGTAAAATGAGCTTGTTTGCAGCAAGCTTGTGAACATGGCGTCTATCGTAGCTGCTTCTACTGATCCATCCGGAGAGGGAGACGCGACGAACGACAACATAGGACACAAGAGGAGCACCACGTCGTCTTTGAAGACGAATCCCGTTCCTGCCTACAGCGTCGTGATGCACGTAGTCGTTTGTGGAGGTTCTGAAGAGAGCGGATGTTGCCACATTGCACTCGTCACGCTCATGTGGGCTGCTGTGGGACGCCATTCGGCACACAGTCATCTCTGGTTTGCGTGGATAGTAATTTTGACAGCAGACATTATGTTTCGAAGTTTCTTCTTTTTTTAATGTATATGCCCTCTCTTCGCTGTCGCAATGTTGTCTTTCAACAAGATAACGCAACATACCACAATATAGGGCGTGTTACGCTGTTGCCCTGATCTGCACGTTTTCTAGATCTCTTACCCGTCAATAACCTCTGGTCATGGGCTGGTGAAAGACTGACAACTCATCCTTCAGCAGCCACTATGATCGATGAACTCTGGTTTAGAGTTAAAGCAGCATAGAATGACGTATCCATATCAGTCGTCCAAGTTCAATACGACTTGACACACGTCGTCATTAGTGTCACCGTTTCCTGTCAGAGGCGGCAGCGCTGTCAAATCAATTTCGCTATCTGTACTCTCCCGAATCACCTACAAGTATGATTATATAATTTTCCTACCATTCTGTATGTTCGCAGTAGGTAAAAATTTGTTATTCACTACCCTCCACGGTGTTCCAAATTTAATGGCCACTAGTCCCAAGCCACTGGAAGAAAGCACAGGTGAGTCCTGTATATAAGCAGGGTAAAAGAACGGACCAGCGATATTACAGACCAAAATCCTTAACATCGGTTTGCTGAAGAATCTTTGAACGCATTTTAGTTCGAATGTAATAAATTTCCTTGACCGGGAAAAGGTCCTGACCACGAATCAGCACAGTTTTACGAGGGGCGTTCAGAAAGTAAGCTCCGATCGGTCGCGAAATGGAAACGACTATGAAAATCCGATAAAGCTTTGCACAGATGTGTTGGGTAGTGTCTCTAGTATAACCCCAGTTAGCATCACGTCGCTCTTCTCATTTCTGAGCTCGCAGTGAATGCGTAAAGATGTCTAGAAAATAGTGTCTGCCGCCAAGTACGAGGGCCTGGTGAGAAATTTCGCCTGAAGCTATGCAGCTAACATTACATAACTGTCGTGCTGTTTCTTCTTCAAGACAATTCTCAGCCGCATTCTGCAGGGGCAATGAAGATGCTCCTGCATCGTTTTCAAATGGAAATGTGAGATTACCCACAATACAGTCCGCAATTGTCTCCCCCTGAGTTTCATCTCTGGTCACATGAACCGCTGTCTTTGAAGACAACATTTTGACACAGACAACGAGGTGTAGGCCAGCGTGGAGAATTGGCGGAAAGCACTGGCGGCTGCCTTCTATGATGAGGCTATTGAAAAGTTGGTACAACGCTATGACAAAAGTCTAAGTCAGAACGGCGACTACGTAGAGAAGTAGCTGAAAGGTGTAGCTAATTGTTACAAGTAAAACATTTCTGATGTTCACTGTGGTTTCAATTTGGCAATCAATCGGAGCTTACTTTCTGAACATGCCTCGTAGATAGCGTCGGTCGTGTGAAACTCAGCTTGCCCTTTTCTCACATCATATACTCGAACCATGGATGATGGTCAGCAGGCAGATTCCATATTCCGAGATTTCCGTAAAGCATTTGACACGTTGTCACAGAACGATGGCACAAGCATACGGAATAGATGGCCAGGTGTGAGAGTCGCTCGAGGTTTTCTTAAGGAACAGAAGTTAGTATTCTTCCGGGGTGTATGGCCGTGGTCCATGGAACTCTTCTATCCCTGACATTTCGTCCAAGGCTACGTTGGACATCTTCGGAGGTGCTACTGGTTGTGCTGAGTCTTGCCGACTGACGAGTCGGACGTGGAAGAGTGGCCTTACCGTGAAAAGTGGGTATGGTCTGGACTTCACATGATAGCAGAGATAAACCTTGTCAAAGATAAAATATAGCTATCGATCATAGTGCGTCAAAGATAAAAACTTCTTTGACAAGGTTTACCTCTGATATCACGTGAAATCCAGATCACTCCCAATATCCACGGTAGTCAGGCCGCTCTTCGACGTCCGACTAGTCAGTCGGCAGGGCTCAGCACAACCAGGAGCACCACCGAAGATGTCCAACGTAGCATGACGAAACGTCAGGGATAGAAAAGTTCCATGGATCACGTCCATACAACCCGGAAGAATTCTCGGCAGCTGGAACATTCGGTCCTGAAAGCCTTCATTGTAGGAGAAATTAGTATGTTTTCCTCGACGGCGAGTGTCCCTCAGAGACAAGTGTATCGTCAGGAGCGCCACAGGGAAATGTGATAGGACTGCTTTTGTTCTCTATATACATAAATGATATGGCGGACGGAGTAAGCAGCAGTCTGAGGTTATTTGCTGATGATGCTGTGGTGTACGAGAAGCTGTCGTATTTGAGTAATGTGCGAGGATACAAGATGACTTAGACAAAGTTCCTTGTTGCTCCAATGAAAGGTAGCTTGCTGTGAATGTAGAGAATCGTAAGTTAATGCGCATGGGTAAGAAAAACAATTCTGTAACATTCGAATACAGCATTATCAGCGTGCTGCTTGGCAGTGTCATGTTGATTGAACATCTAGGCGTAACGTTACAAAGCAGTATGAAATGGAATGACCACGTAAGGGCTGTAGCTGGGAAGGCTAACTGTCGGCTTCGGTTTATTGGGGGAGTTTTAGGAAAATGTGGTTCATATGTAGAGGAGACGGCGCATAGGACACTTGTGCGACCCACTGCTGAGTATTGTTTTAGTGTTTCGATCATTTCATGTCGGATTAAAGGAAGACATCGAAACAATTCAGAGGTGTGCTGCTAGATTTGTTACCGGCAGGTTTGAACAACACGCAGGTATTACGGAGGTGCTTCGGGAACTCAAATGAGAACCACTGGAGGTAAGGCGACATTCTTTTCGAGGATCACTGTTGAGAAAATTTAGAGAACCGGCATTTGAGACTGACTGCAGAACAATCCTATTGCAGCCAACATTCATTTCGCGTAAGGAAGACTAGAGAGATTAAGGCTCGTACAGAGGCATTTACTCAATCGTTCTCCCTCGTTTTATTTGCGAGTGGATCAGGAAAGGAAATGACTGTTAGTGATACAGGGTACGTTCCGCCACCCATTGTAAAGTAGCTTGGGGGTTATATGTGTAGATGTAGAAGCACTGGAACTGTACAAAACTTTTTATGGCGTCTACTGCTTCTTACGTGTACCTTTATTTTCCGTTTTATTTATATCACGTCACACAACAAAGCCCACGGCAAGTACGAGGGCTATTCAAAAAGTAATTTACGATCTGGTGTGAAATGGAAACCACAGTGAAATCCGATGAAGCTTTGAGCAGATGTGTTGGGCAGTGTCTCTAATACACCGGTCGACCGTGTCACGATGCTCTTTTCATCACTTGTGAGCGCACTGTGAGCACGTTAAGATGCCTAGAAAATAGTGTCTCCCGCCAAGTATGAGGGTCTGCTGAAAGATTTAGCCTGGTTTCATGCAGCCCACCTAACACAAATGACATGCGTTTCCTGCTTCATGACAATTTTTGGCCACACTCTGCAGGGACAATGAAGATGCTCCCGCACAGTTTTCGGTGGGAAGTGTTTGATCACCCACAATACAGCCCGTCATTTCTCCCCCTTAGTTCCATCTTTGGTCACATCAACCGATGGCTATGGTGTTAGATTTTGGCACAGACAACGGACTGTAGACAGGCTAGAGAATTGGCGGGAAGCGGAGACGGCTCCTTCCTATGACGATGGTATTGGAAGATTGGTAAAGCGGTGCGACAGATGTCTATGTCGAAGCCACGATTGTGTAGAGAAGTAAATGGAAGGTGTAGTTAACTGTTGTAAATAAAACGTTACTGTTTTTTACAGTGATTTCTATTTCGCCACCGATTGCTCCTTACTTTCCGAACAGGAATCGTAGTACATTGTCATTTGTTTATTATGAGGTTTCCTTTACACTCATATTTCCACGAATGTAACTGACAGATAACTGTTCTACACCCATTGCGTTACTGAAAATCCAAGAAAAAACTACATCACACGAATAGATTGCATCTTTCGCAATGCATTCCTTACGACATTGTTGGAACAGCCTTATTACATCCTCAATGATATCTTCAGGAACGGCCTCTGTTTCTTCCCGGATTGCGTCTTTCAGGTCATCAGTATTATGGAGTCACCGTGAAAAACAATGCTCTTGAGCAGATTTCTCAGGAAAGACCAGATACTTAAAGAGTATGTGATTTTTACAGCTAAGATATGTCACAGAATAGTGAGAGTAAAGGATATGGAAAGGTTGCTTCAGTATAGTCATTGAATTACTTGCGGAAGCTACATCGCGCTTAGACAGCAATGTCCCTGCAGCTGTGTAATGAAGAAATTGTTAATTACGGTCGTTTATCTCTCTGAATTTACATTCTCTGGCAGTCCGTTGTTGTCTTCAAAAAATTACGGCCTAACTATTCCAACAAACTGCCCTCGTTGCAGACGATTCCCACTGGGCTGTCCTGGACTTCTCCATCAATGAGCTGCGGGCTTGTGTCCGAGTAACCTCGGAAGTTTTGTTTATTGACAAATCCATTAAGATGAAAGTTTTCTCAGCAGACATCACGAGATTTGTCAGAAATGTGTCAAATGGCTCTGAGCACTATGGGACTTAACATCTGAGGTCATCAGGCCCCTAGAAATTAGAACTACTTAAACCTAACTAACCTAAGGACATCACACACATCCATGCCCGAAGCAGGAATCGAACCTGCGACCGTAGCGGTCGCGCGGTTCCCGACTGAAGCGCCTAGAACCGCTCGGCCACTTCGGCGGGCAGAAATGTGTCATCCGGCTCCATTCTGTCCAGTAATGTTGTGAAGAAATTACACCGAGTCAGTCACCTTACTCCCCAGCCGTAACTGTTGAACCACTTGCAGCTCATAAATATGGAACTTAAAATCATGGTTCGTAATCCACGACAAAGAGGAATTTCTAATAATCTGGAAGGCCATGGATGGACAGGTGTGGGCTTCGTTGCAGAGCTGCACGAACTCTTCGGATATTTTCCTGCGTCTGAACTGTCATTTCAGCTTCCTTGTGCTTCACGCTGGTTACGGAACCCCTCTTACCCCATTGTTTATCCACCGGGATATTGTTCTTCTGTCTTGAACACGGAGATAGCGGTCTCATCCACAGCACATTACGCCTTGGACAGCCGCAACTCTCCACACACGACAGAACTCCTACGCTGCCTCAATATCCACCTGCGCTGATCAACGTTTCAATTTCTTTTTATTTTTTTAATTTTTATTATTTTGAGTCTTCAGTCTTCTGACTCTTTTAACACGGTCCACCGCAAATTTATCTCCTGCGCCTACCTCTTTATCTCGGAGTAGCATTTGCAACCTACGTCCCCAATTATTTGTTGTATGTACTGCTATGTCTGTCTTCCTCTACGATTTTTACCCTCTACAGCTCCCTGTCATACAGTGGAAGTTGTTCCCTGCTGTCTTAATATAAGTCCCATCATTCTGCCTCTTCTTCTTGTCCGTGTTTTCCACAAGTTCCTCTCCTCACTGATTTTGCGGAGAATCTCCCCATTTCTTCTGTAGTGCCACATTTGAAATGCTTCGAATCAGCCGGCCGCTGTGACCGAGCGGTTCTAGGCGCTTCAGTCTGGAACCGCGCTGCTGCTACGGTTGCAGTTTCGAATCCTGCCTCGGGTATGGATGTGTGTGATGTCCTTAGGTTAGTCAGGTTTAAGCATTTAAGTAGTTTTAAGTCTAGGGGACTGATGACTTCCTATAATTTTTTTTTTTTTGTTCCGATCTCTTCTACTCCGGTTTTCTCACAGCTCATAATTCTATGCTTGAAACGTACATTCTTAGACATTTCTTCCTCAAATTAAGGTCTATGTTTGATAGTAGAAGACTTTTTTCCGCCAGGAATAACCTCCTTGCCAGTGCTGGTGTGCTTCTAAAGTTTTCCTTACTTCGTCCGTCAAGGGTTATTTTGACGCCAACACAGAATAATTGCTTAACGCCATCTACTTCGTGGTATCAGTTCTTGGGTTAAGTTTATGGCTATTCTCATTTCTGCTACTTCTGGCTACTTTTGTCGTTCTTCGATTTACTCTCTATCCATATTCTGTCTTCATTAGGCTGTTCATTCGATTCAGCAGATACTGTAATTCTTCTTCACCTTCACTAAGGATAGTAAAGTCATTAGCGAATATTATTATTGATTCATTTCACCCTGAATTTTACTCCTATTCTTGAACCTTTCTTAGGCAACGGCCTTGCCGCTGTGGATACACCTGTTCCCTTGAGATCACCGAAGTTAAGCGCTGTCGGGCATGGCCGGCACTTGGATGGGTGACCATCCAGCCCCCATGCGCTGTTGCCATTTTTCGGGGTGCACTCAGCCTCGTGATGCCAATTGAGGAGCTACTCGACCGAAAAGTAGCGGCTCCGGTCACAGAGAACCATCATAACGACCAGGAGAGCGGTGTGCTGACCACACGCCCCTCCTATCCGCATCCTCAACTGAGGATGACAAGGCGGTCGGATGGTCCCGATGGGCCACTTGTAGCCTGAAGACGTAGTGCTGCTGCTGCTGCTGCTGTTGAACCTTTCTTGTATTTCCGCCATTGCTTCTTCGATGTATAGATTGAACAATATGACCAAAGACCGCATCCCTGTATTACACCCTTCGTAGTCCGAGAGCTGCGTTCTTGGTATTCGAATTTTATTCTTTCCTCTTAGCTCTTGGACATGTTATACATCACCCGTCTTTCCCTGTAGACTACTCATATTTTTTCCAGAAGTTCGAACATCTTGGATAATTTTGCATGCTTTTCCACGTCGACTAATCCTAAGAATGTGTCTACATTTTTCTCCACTCGTGCTTCCACTATCGAGTGCAACGTTGGGCTTGATTCTCTGATGTTTTTGCTTCCCCTGAAGCCAAAATTTATTGCCATATAATAGATACTCAATTTTCTTTTCCATTCTGCTGTGTATTACTGTTATCGACAACTCTGACACGTGAGTTGCTAAGATTGTTATGCGATAGTTCTCACACTTACTAGCCCTAGCTATCTTCGGAATTGTGTGGATGATGGTTTCCCGAAAGTCTGATGCTATGTCGCCTTCTCGTAGAGCTTACATGTGAACTTGAACAGTCGTTTGGAAGCCACTTTCCCCAATGATTTTAGAAATTTCTATGCAGTGTTATCTATCCCTTGTGCCTTATTTGATATTAAGTCTTCCAGAGGTTCCTTGAAATTTATATATGTGAATTGAAGCGGCGAATGAAAATTTGTACCAAGGCCAGGATTCGAATCAGGTCTCCCGATAACTAGACATACTCGCTAACCTCTACGCCACCCTGGCACAGTGGCTTCGGACAACAGCTCGGACTACCCTAGCACGCGTCCCTCCTCAATCAAAATTCCCATTCACACCTCAGCCCACTTGGTATTTCTTCTAAACTCTAACAGCATCACAGAGGCCTTCCAACTGTATTGGAATAGCACCTCAGGATGGAATGAAACGGGTGATCTTGCCATCATATTTACATAATAGATGTTTGAAACTTGCAAATTTCCCTGGTACCATATAATGTCATTTGATTAATGTACCTATGGGAAAATGGAAGTGAGCAGTTGGTCTCATTGGCCGGGAGGACCTTTACGGGGCAGCTGCGGCTGCCTAGATGCAGGTCTTATTACATTCGACGCCACATTGGGCGATCTTGGCACCGGATGGGGATGAAATGATGATGAAGACAACACAACACCCAGTCCCTTGATCGGAGAAAATCCCCGACCCAGCCGGGAATCGAACCCAGGCCCCTTAGGACGGAAGTCCATCACGCTGACCATAAAGCTATCGGGGCGGACAATGTACCTGTGACTGGGTTTCAGACAGGATCCTCCGTTTCATTCGACGTTGAGGTGCTCTTCCGATACAGTTGCAGCACCTCTGCGATGCTGCTCGATTTTTTGTGGATTTCCAAGTAGGCAAAGGAGTGAATGGGAGTTTGGATTGAGAAGCGAGGCGTGCTAGGTTGGTAGTCCGCTCAGTTGCCCAAAGCCACTGTGCTAGGATGGCCTAATGTTTGGGGCATCTGCCTAATGAGGAAGAGACTCTGGCTCGAATTCCGGCAGCGGTACAAATTTTCATTCGTCGCTTCAGTATGCAACTATAAATGATAGATGTTTGAAACTTGAAATGTCCTTAGGTACGATGTAGTTTCATTTGTGCTTTAAAATCCGTACTGCACTGAATGGCATACTGTGTGGCTCGGATTACGTGAGCCAGGTGAAAATGCAATATTACCGGTGAGCCACCATGTATGTTTCATGACGTATCTTCTTGAATTGTGGTTACTTTTTCTTAGCATGCCCTGCGCCTGTTGGCCTTTGCGGCAGCGCTTGGTCCGCCCAGCTGGACGGGACAGGCCCACTCACGGAGGGACAGGTCCACTCGCGGAAGGCCCCGACAGAAGCGGCCGTGGCAGCGGCAAGCAGGAAGCGGTGATTAATTGACCAGGACTGAGTCGGGCCAGACGTCGATACCGATACGCCGCCCCGCCTGGCACCGCCGCCGGCGTGCCGACCTTCCGCCGCACTCTTCATTCCATTACTCAGGGCACCGCCTGCCCCACTGCTGACGAGTCAACAATACCACCCACACACAGACACACGGCGCTGCCTTCCCACGGCCTCTTTATAAGTGAGAACTTCTACCTCTTTTTCTGAATCCGTTACCTTTTCTGGTACTGCGCTATTTAACTGTCGAGATCTCAAGGTTTGCTTGATAAATACCTACAGAATCAAGAACCAAAATGCTCGGGAAGCCTTGGAATCTTCAAAGCTAACTAACACTCTCAGTGAAAAGTTAACAATTTTAGGTCAAGGATGAGGAAATTTCGCGCAGATCGAAGCTACGTGATGGATGTGTACGAGGTGCGGCGCCTAACGTTTTCACGTCACATAACCTTAGACTCCTTACTGCTCTTTGTAATCTCTTATCACGTAGACGAATAGTATCTACAGCCTGTAGAAAAACAGACCAACACATTTCCGTGACCTTAGTAATAACCAAGCTACGCACAGTTGAAACCATTTTATATATTGAGAGCACTTCGTATCTTACATGCGAGCAGTGTCTGGCTCGCTGTGATTTTCGTAGTACCGTAAATACAAGGAGACTCTAAAGAAGTAGCATTCTTAGTTCACTGTCCCTTACACAAATCACTTTATAACACTTTTCCTTGTATGTTTCTGCGTGTGAATGAATTCGTGCATGGGTTGTTTCGAAGTAGCCTCCACGTGGGCAGAGTTCATAGCATTGGAGGTCTGGCATTGCCCACATAACCTGCTAGTACGAAGTCGTAGATTTCAGAGAGTCTGTCGAGCAGTGACAGGGAGAAGACAAGGTCAGTGCAATGCCCCAAAAGCTGTTGGTAGCCTGCCCTTCGGCTTAAAGAAATTTTTCCCTCTCCTGGTCAGTTGACGGAGAGTCTGAGCTTGCTCATCGTCCGACACTCTGCTGCTAGAATCAGGATTGTAAGTAGGGTGGCTTACTTCAGCAATCCACTGGTAGGCATAAATAAAGGTCTTGGTGTTATTTAAATCGATTCTAGAGGATCACTAATATTTTCTTTCTGCCAAAATGTTAGGATAGCTTTTCTTTGATGAGACCTTTAGTTGCCATTTCTTCCTATGCATTTGCTTGATTCCACGTACAAGTGCAAACTTGAGATGGAACTCACCTACTCTCTAGCAACTTCACTGGATGTGTCGGTTTTGCTACACAGTGTTCTAGTATCCGTAATGTATTAACTTACCGTGCATTACTCGTATATCTGCTGATACTCTGCTTGTTAATTTGAGATCCCTAATTTTAGCTATATGTCAGAGGCTTCACGCAACTCTGAATCCACTAATACGCACAGTCTGTATTTGGCAGCCGCAGCGGACAGTCACGGCAGTGTGTAACTGTGGTTTGCTTCCTGCTATTGTTCATCGTGTTAGCATGTTACCATTAATTTTATCACGAGTTCAGAATTTGCTTGTTAGAGTAAATCCGTGTTTTCCAAAAGAAAGATTAAAGTTTATTGAGTTAGATGGATATCTACACATGGCAGAAACTTCCATTCGTTTCCTTGTCTGAACTTTTCTGGATATATGGTAAATTTCGTCTTCTGCCTGCCATGTACGTCCCGATATACTATTAGAATAAAGCAATACTATTGAAAAAAGCTGTTCAAATTTGGCCTTCAGGCCCGCCATACAATACTACAGCTAAACCATCGAGTCTGTGGTGTTTGTCACATTCCTGTCCACATTTATTAATTTTTGTAGCTACACTCCTGGAAATTGAAATAAGAACACCGTGAATTCATTGTCCCAGGAAGGGGAAACTTTATTGACGCATTCCTGGGGTCAGATACATCACATGATCACATTGACAGAACCACAGACACACAGACACAGGCAACAGAGCATGCACAATGTCGGCACTAGTACAGTGTATATCCACCTTTCGCAGCAATGCAGGCTGCTATTCTCCCATGGAGACGATCGTAGAGATGCTGGATGTAGTCCTGTGGAACGGCTTGCCATGCCATTTCCACCTGGCGCCTCAGTTGGACCAGCGTTCGTGCTGGACGTGCAGACCGCGTGAGACGACGCTTCATCCAGTCCCAAACATGCTCAATGGGGGACAGATCCGGAGATCTTGCTGGCCAGGGTAGTTGACTTACACCTTCTAGAGCACGTTGGGTGGCACGGGATACATGCGGACGTGCATTGTCCTGTTGGAACAGCAAGTTCCCTTACCGGTCTAGGAATGGTAGAACGATGGGTTCGATGACCGTTTGGATGTACCGTGCACTATTCAGTGCCACCTCGACGATCACCAGTGGTGTACGGCCAGTGTAGGAGATCGCTCCCCACACCATGATGCCGGGTGTTGGCCCTGTGTGCCTCGGTCGTATGCAGTCCTGATTGTGGCGCTCACCTGCACGGCGCCAAACACGCATACGGCCATCATTGGCACCAAGGCAGAAGCGACTCTCATCGCTGAAGACGACACGTCTCCATTCGTCCCTCCACTCACGCCTGTCGCGACACCACTGGAGGCGGGCTGCACGATGTTGGGGCGTGAGCGGAAGACGGCCTAACGGTGTGCGGGACCGTAGCCGAGCTTCATGGAGACGGTTGCGAATGGTCCTCGCCGATACCCCAGGAGCAACAGTGTCCCTAATTTGCTGGGAAGTGGCGGTGCGATCCCCTACGGCACTGCGTAGGATTCTACGGTCTTGGCGTGCATCCGTGCGTCGCTGCGGTCCGGTCCCAGGTCGACGGGCACGTGCACCTTCCGCCGACCACTGGCGACAACATCGATGTACTGTGGAGACCTCACGCCCCACGTGTTGAGCAATTCGGCGGTACGTCCACCCGGCCTCCCGCATGCCCACTATACGCCCTCGCTCAAAGTCCGTCAACTGCACATACGGTTCACGTCCACGCTGTCGCGGCATGCTACCAGTGTTAAAGACTGCGATGGAGCTCCGTATGCCACGGCAAGCTGGCTGACACTGACGGCGGCGGTGCACAAATGCTGCGCAGCTAGCGCCATTCGACGACCAACACCGCGGTTCCTGGTGTGTCCGCTGTGCCGTGCTTGTGATCATTGCTTGTACAGCCCTCTCGCAGTGTCCGGAGCAAGTATGGTGGGTCTGACACACCGGTGTCAATGTGTTCTTTTTTCCATTTCCAGGAGTGTATATTATAACGCACAGTAGAGGAAGATTTTGTTATGGGAGGTTAACGAGTAGGTAGGGTCACCAGTCAGACTCATCGAACGACGCACCAGATGGTCACATACCGTGGGAACGGCCGGGTGAGTTAGATCCGTATCTTACTGGAGCAAAGTAAGACAGTGGGGATTCACCTACCATGCTGGGCACTGAGAAGCCAATCTTCTATTATTTATATTTACTGTTTAAATATTAAAATACAGCTCCAACCGTGCTGATGATGTTACTTGCAGTGCGAACTTGTTAATACTAATTGCGATATCACTCAATTCATCAGGAATTGCTAATCACAAATTTTAGTTACTGTGAGTGCTCACTGATGAAATGGATGGACTAATCAGAAGTGTGGCTTGAGACGGCTGGCTACAAACTGCTAAGATAGCTAATGACTAGTCTGCGATCGGTTGCCAAGGAGGTAATATATGAATCTGGTCTCACGTAAAAATAGAAAAGTTTGTTGAAAAATTGCCTCGGATGACGTACTTATGCGATGGTGTGTTAATCTAGGCAGTCTACGATCGGTTTTCAAGGTGGCATCACGCGAACTGGAGTGTGAAGTGCAAGTCCGCGTAAAGAGGGAATTAAATGTTAAATTTGCCTCGGAAGACATTTGTACGGTCTCCCGTTAATTCTAAGATCGAGTGAAGCATTTTTGTGACTTTTGCGGTGCTCAGGAACTAATGGGTAATGACCGGAGCTCTAGAAGTGTTAGCTCTAGAAGTCGTTTAGCGATTGGTGAAATAAAATAAAATTAGTTGATATCCTAACATTTTTTGCGATTCTTATTATGATTTTCATTGAAACCTACCCACCTGTCACATTTTCATGCACTGTTTATTGCCCAAGCGTTAGAGCTTGCGACCTACGGAGAAGAAACCAGCTGGGGCAACAGCTAAGAGGCGCGAAGTAAGCACGTTGGCTACAATTCAGTTAAGAGAAGTGGATGGCGGACGCACTAGACTTTCATCTGTGAACCACACGTAGCATCACTGTGCTTCCCCGTGTATATATTGTGGCAGACGATATTTCGAACATTCATACCCCTGTCTCCTGGGTTAGTGCTACACTTTCCATGTCTGGGACTGTGTGTGAGACTAAACTGTCAGACTTGAACAAGTGCTTTTGTAGTGCTCGTGTGATAATGCTACACTTGCCATCCCGTATGTGGGGAAAATGCATTTAAACAGTGGTTAATTTTAACAGGACCCATCAAATCCTCATTATAGTGTTGGACTTGGCATTCAAATGGTTCAAATGGCTCTGAGCACTACGGGACATCAGTCCCCTAGAACTTAGAACTACTTAAACCTAACTAACCTAAGGACAGCACACACATCCATGCCCGAGGCAGGCTTCGAACCTGCGAACGTAGCGGTAGCGCGGTTCCAGACTGTAAAGCCTAGAACCGATCGGCCACAACGGCCGACACTTGGCATTCCTAACTGGAGAAAATGGCCAGTACACTGTGTGTAATCGCTGTGGCAGGAACTGTTCTGAGACAGTAAACTTATCGAGTGGAAATCACCCATAATCTTTAAAAGATAGTGGTTCACTGAAGTGGGGAAATATTGAACAGCTCACATTTAAAGGGAAACGTGAAATTTTTGTTGTGAATAACGACATTGTGAACAGTGAATGTAATTACTCTCTTGCAACTGTTGAAAAGGCGAGATATTTATCACGGACTACAGCTGATAGAGAACAATATTGTTTTTGAACTGTAGATGTGAAAAGGATTTTATAAGCTATGAATGTATGGTTATTTTCACAATCATAATCTGATGGCAGCGTGTATACTCCAAATGGAACTGAGAAAGTGAAGACATCATCATGGATGGCATGCCCGACTTAGAGTGCGGCGGTGGCAGAGAGGCAGTACCGGCTGCTGGAGGCGGTACGGCCGGAAAAATCTTATCGTCGGGAGCATCCACAAGTCGACGGCTTCGGCGGTGCGTGCAGAGTCACGATGGGTTCCTCACGTGCGGAGGCCACCGCAGTACTGGCTACTGACAGGGGTCTGACCTGGCTGTGTACCACGGTACCAAGTACTGATGGATGTCTGACCTGGCTGTGTACTATGGTACCGGCTACTGACAGGGTTCTGACCTGGCTGTGTACCATGGTACCGGGTACTGATGGGTGTCTGACTTGGTTGTGTATTGCTGTACTGACGGCGGTCTGATCTGGCTGTGTTCTGCAGTATCTGCTACTGACAGGAGTCTGACCTGTCAGTGTACCGCAGTACAGGGTACTGATGTGGGTCTGACCTGGCGATGTTCTGCGGTACTGGCTACTGACGGGGGTCTGATCTGGCTGTGTATCATGGTACTGAGTACTGGTGGGTGTCTGACCTGGCTGTGTACCGTGGTACCGGCTACTGACAATGTTCTGATCTGGCTGTGTACCATGGTACCGGGTACTGATGGGTGTCTGACCTGGCTGTCTATCGTGGTACTGACTACTGACGGGAGTCTGATCTGACTGTGTTCTGCAGTATCTGCTACTGACAGGGGTCTGACCTGTCTATGTACCGCAGTACAGGGTACTGATGGGGGTGTGACCTGGCGATGTACTGCAGTACTACTGACGGGGGTCTGACCTGGTTGTGAACAGCAGTACAGGGTACCGATGTGGGTGTGACCTGGCGATGTTCTGTGGTACTGGCTACTGACGGGGGTCTGACCTGGCTGTGTATCATGGTACCAAGTACTGGTGGTTGTCTGACCTGGCTGTGTACCGTGGTACCGGCTACTGACAGGGTTCTGATCTGGCTGTGTACCATGGTACCGGGTACTGATGGGTGTCTGACCTGGCTGTGTATCGTGGTACTGACTACTGATGGGAGTCTGATCTGGCTGTGTTCTGCAGTATCTGCTGCTGACAGGGGTCTGACCTGTCTGTGTACCGCAGTACAGGATACGGATGGGGGTGTGACCTGGCGATGTACTGCGGTACAGGCTACTGACGGGAGTCTGTCCTGGCTGTGTACCACGGCACCAGCTACTGACGGAGGTGTCACCTGGTTAACAGCTCCGCATATGGCGCGTTTCGTGACAGAGTGGAGGGGGTGCCTGATTTCGCTGTAATTAATGTAAATTATACTTTACAAAATTATTAGAGAATGGAGTCTTAGGATTTTTACGTTTTGTGTATTCTTGATGACACAGTATGGATCCTAGTTATGACAATATGAATGATGATATCACCACTCAAACAGTGGTTGCTAATATTGAGGATGATATTAATGAAATAATTAAGAATGATAGTAATAATTTACTATCACTGAGAGAATCCCATAATGTAGCATACGACGAAATGTTTGAGGTAACTGGGAACAAGATGATAGTGACAGTGTAAATCACATCCATAATATAGTAGATGATGGCAAAGTTGAAATAAATGGGGAACAAGAGGTTAATGTTATTGTAAATCACGTTGAATCAGCAGAACTGTCAAGTAGTGATGATGAAATTAATACTGGGACTCCCACAGAACCGGATTTTAGAATGTTGATTCCTGAAGCGGGACAGATGTCACAATATTTTCGTAGGAACCTGAAACTAACCAGTAAACAAACCAGAAAAGGTCTAACAAAGAAAATTAGTGTGCGAATTGATCGGATGAGCAATTATTGTGAAGAATTGTGAATGAAAGTTAAAATTGAAAGGGCCGAAATGAACTCTGAAATGTTGGACTGGAAAAATACGTTAATATCTTGGAACTTGGACCCTGAAAATGGCGAATTAATTAATTAAGAGGAAACGTTAGGAGGGGTTATTAGGAATATATGAATAAATGAGTTGTGAGAAACAAAATGTTGTTTGTAACGTGGTGAACCAGAGCATTGACTGTAAAATCTGCAATATAAAGCCGGTCGAAGTGGCCGTGCGGTTAAAGGCGCTGCAGTCTGGAACCGCAAGACCGCTACGGTCGCAGGTTCGAATCCTGCCTCGGGCATGGATGTTTGTGATGTCCTTAGGTTAGTTATGTTTAACTAGTTCTAAGTTCTAGGGGACTAATGACCTCAGCAGTTGAGTGCCATAGTGCTCAGAGCCATTTGAACCATTTTTTGCAATATTAAATGTAACTTTATTTGGTTGGAGAATGATATTAGTGATGTAGTTTATGATCAGAAAGGTCAAGTAAAGGTTACGATGAAAATAAAGCATTGTTAAAATTACTGAGAAAGCATCAGAATATATTTTCTGAAATTTATATTATTTGGAAAGTCTACGATTACTGGTTGAGGAGCATGAGTATAGCCATTGAATTGGTCGACGCCCGCTGGGAAACATCCCTTTCTCCCGCGAGGAGTCACAGGTTGCATAATTAGCAGGCGGAGCCGTTTGCAATGCTGACACCAACGGCCACCTCAAGAGGGCACCGAAGCGGATGGGACTACTCCGCCATGTCTTCCGAAGAAGTCACATTTCAAACAGGATCAACGAGCAGGCAGCTCATCATTCTGGCCAGTAGCAGCCAAACACATGGATTGAGTGTACTTGTCCAAATGATAATACACCGAAGTGCAAAAGAAACTGGTATAAGCATGAGTATTCAAATACAGACGTATATAAACAGGTAGAATACGGCGCTGCGGTCGGCAACGCTTATATAAGACGTTGGCGCAGTTATTGGATAGGTTACTGCTGCTACACTGGCAGGTTATCAAGATTTAAGTGAGTCTGAACGTGGTGCTATAGTCGGAGCACGAGCGGAGGGACACAGCGTCTCCGAGGTAGCGATGAAGTGGGGACTTTCCAGTGCGACTATTTCACGAGTGTGAATCCGCTAAAACATCAGATCTCCGACATCGCTGCGGCCGGAAAAAGGTCCTGCAAGAACGGGACCAAAGACGACTGAAGAGAATCGTCAACGTGACAGAAGTGCAACCCTTCGGCAGTTTGCTGCAGATTTCATAGCTGGGCCAAGTGTCAGCGTGCAAACCATTCAACGAAACATCATCCATATGGGGTTTCGGAGCCGAAGGCCAATTCGTGTATCCTTTATGACTGCATGACACAAAGCTTTACGCCTCGTCTGGGCCCGTCGACACCGACATTGGACTGTTGATGGCCGGAAACGTGTTGCCTGGTCGGACGAATCTCGTTTCAAATTCTATCGAGCGGATGAACGTGTACAGGTATGGAGTCAACCTCATGAATCCATGGATCCTGCATTTCAGCAGGGGAGTGTTCAAGCTGGTGGAGGCTCTGGTGTGGGGCGTTTGACGTTGGTGTGGTATGGGACCACTGATACGTCTAGATACGACTCTGACAGGTGACAAGTACGTAAGCATCCTGTCTGATCACCTGCATCCATTCATGTCCATTGTACCTTCCTAAGGACTTGGGCAATTCCAGCAGGACTATGGGACACTCCACACGTCCAGAATAGCTACGAAGTGGCTACAGGAACACTCTTCTGAGTTTAAACACTTCCGCTGGCCACCAAACTCCCCAGACATGAATATTATTGACCATATCTTGGATGCCTTGGAACATGCTGTTCTGAAGAGATTTCCACCCCCTCCTACTCTTACGGATTTATGGACAGCCTGCTGGATTCATGGTGGCAGTTCCCTCAGTACTACTTCAGACGTTAGGTGAGGCTAAGCCACGTCTTGATGCGTCACTTCTTCGTGCTCTCAGGGGCCCAACACGATATTAGGCAGGTGTACCACTTTCTTAGGCTCTTAAGTGTATGACACTACCAAGGAGACACTGAAAGACGTGGCTGCACGTTGCATGAAACTTGTACAATTGTAAGCTATCGTTCTTTGAATTTTTATTTATTTATTTTTACTGATTTGTTCTATGCTGTCATTAGATGTGTACCCACTTCTGTAATCAAAGTCACTAACGCATACCTTTCCAATTAGAATGCTACGACTGGTTAAAATTTTCAGTGACAATATTTGGACGGAAAGGGGAGGACAGATGATGGTCTTAAGTTCGTGATCACGAGGCTTTGCGCCACTGTCCTAGAGATTGAACCTCTTCGCAGCATGTCATGAAATGAGGTTATGTGAAACTGTTGGCGGTGTCCCATCCGTTGGATGGAGACGTTAAGATTGGCAGTGCCATTCGTGCTATTCGAGAGTTTCCAGAATGAGATTTTCACCCTGCAGCTGAGTGTGCGCTGATATGAAACTTCCTGGCAGACTAAAACTGTGTTCTGGATTAAAATTGTGTGTCCGACTGAGACTCGAACTCGGGACCTTTGCCTTTCGCGGGCAAGTACTCTCTAGGTTCGCAGGAGAGTTTCTGTAAAGTTTGGAAAGTAGGAGACGAGATACTGGCAGAAGAGAAGCTGTGGGGACAGGGCGTGAGTCGTGCTTGGGTAGCTCAGACGGTAGAGCACTTGTCCGCGAAAGCCAAAGGCCCCGAGTTCGAGTCTCAGTCGGGCACACAATTTTAATTTGCCAGGAAGTTTCTATTCGAGTGTAGTAAACCATGTTCTGGCACCGGTTTCACCCTCTCTCCTTTCTCATCACAATTAGGCAACACAAACATAACATTACACCATATACATATCCATTACAGTAACCCACAATCCGCAAATACATAAATGATACAAGTCTCACATCTGAAAGGGAAGGAGCCAATGTGCCAGGGTGAAGAACACCCTTTCCACTCTATGGCCTAAAACAAAATGTGGAACCTCCTAACCAACACTGCCATAAAACGTTAAATTTTTTATTCTAAACTATTATATGAAATTTATAGCCGAGACAGGCACTGTCAACGGATGTAAGGACATAATAAAAATATGAAAAGCACACACGCATAGTATAGGCTAACCGTCAGCAGGATGGCACACTATACTGGCAGCGACCTTACACCAAGGGGCGATTATGTTTGATTACTATTTTTTTACTACGTCTTTAATTTTTGATCGTGCGTGGTACTGCAAATAAAAATATTTAACAAAATTTTTTAACTCACCTCTATACTGAGAAAATCAAATAGGCAATGCGAGCTAGCTGCTGACATCGTGCTATAGCCATACCTACTACCAGAACAAAAAGTTGGAATAGCACTTCCTTGTCGGAAGCAGAGACACATTTTCTGAAGGGAACACCTAACCGATATAAAAATAAGCAAAATGAAATAAAACTGTAGTGTAAACAAGTACATTACAGTCACGAAACGAAACATACTGTGTTATGTAGCAATTGGAGGAGATGTAAGGTATTACATGGCGGAGGGTTTTCTGTTTTATACTGCTAAACCTCTCTATCCTATTTACACTAGTAAGGTACGAAGCGGCGCTCCTCTATTGCAAATTAAATGTAGTGGGGGTTCGTTGGTGTGTGATACTGCTTCTTCGCTCTTCCTTCTCGGGCTGAAGTTTATTTCCTGCTGCGGCACTGGCAGTTGGCGACGTGGACAGCCCTCCAATGAGGCGCTCGCTCTCACGTGCTGTGTTGGAGTCCCACAGACAGAGCCGCAGCTAGGAGAGCACACTTCCATGTTCCGCGCGCCGTTAGCAGCGCCGTGGTGGGGGAAGCCCCGGCTAAAGTGCCGGCGGCGGTCGCGAGGCAGCCGGCAACCACAGGGAAACCCCCGCCACTCCACACGGGGAAGGAAGAGCGACTGGCACACGGCGCCAGGGGAGATGGTTCCGCAGTGTTGGGACTCGCAGCAGCACTGTGGTGTGATGAAGCGAGAGGTTACTCTAATAGATAACTCGAATTTTAATTATCGCATCACAGAAACATTCCCAAGTACGTTCTGTTTACGCCTAGATGTTTGCAGTCCCAGTGCTCATTGAAATTCTCGCTCTGCAGTAACGTAACACAGCCAAGGAATAACGTCGAAGACCACTGAAATGCGGTAATACTTTTGCTATATTTGAAGGGGAACAACGCTGCATCAGGCCATGTCGATTTTAGTGCAAGTATACAGAAACAAAGCACTGACGTAAGGAGCAATGGTTATGTCATCCTCACACGGAGCGAGTTAATTGACATGGAGATATGCAAGTTTTGTGACGTAAATACCTGCTATGTCAGTCTGAGGAGTCGTTTTGTCGCATAAAACACAAAACAAGTTCTGCGGTATTTCAGCAATGTGTCGCGTAAAGCAGAATCAAAACGAAACAAGAACAATTTAACATCATTAAATAGAACTAGCGAGATGTCACACTGTATTCGTCGTTTTCGGATGAAACCCATAATTGTAACTTAGATCCTACGTGTATGTGCCATTTATGAGCACCAACACATATCGGAGCTCACGGAAACGCGTCGTTGTTGGCAAGAATAGTTGTAATAAAATGACGAGAAATATATTGTAGTGAAAGAGTTCTCGTAACTAGTGATTTCCGAGTGATAATTTGCGTGCTATGAGATAATGCCGTTTTACGGTAACGGGACGTTAAAACATTCACGAAAAATGCGTCGTTCTTCACAGGATTCGTTACAATTAAATGACGGTTGACAGCATATTGGTTATTAAAACCTTCACAAAATCATAACATAACAAGGTCGTTTGTTATGTAAGGTCTGGAAAGCTTAGCTGGCAGAAGTGCTGTATTACGAAACCAAGTGTTGCATACAGACTTAGTTCATCATCTTCGTGTTTTCTAAATGGTTGGGGAACTTTCTTATTAAAATAACAGAAACAATATCTACAATATCTGTACTAATATACCGTATAAGGGCAAGTTCTAGTTTAAGGATTTTACCAAAACTCTCGCCGCCTGGGATAGCCGCGAGGTCTGAGGCGCCTTGTCGAGGTCGGCGCGGCTCCTCCCGTCAGAGGCTCGAGTCCTTCCTCGGGCAACGGTGTGTGTGTTGTCCTTAGCGTAAGTTAGTTTGTTAGATTAAGTTGTGTGTCAACTTAGGGACCGATGACCTCAACAGCTTGGTCCCATAAGACCTTATCAAAAATTTCCGAAATTTTTTCCAAAAATCACGGAAAGTTCTTGACAGATGCACTTTTAAATCTTTTCACGTTACCCTAATTACGATTTCAACTGTATTGAGTGCACATTTTTATATATATGGTATATAAGTACACCATATAAGTGAGAATGGCTTTTAGCAAAATATCCCGAAAAGCTCTTGACTGGATTACTTCAGATTGTTTCATGATATTCTAATAAGCGTTAAGATGAACACGTACTACATACTTTTGATATGTATAGTATATAAATATATACGTACTATATAGAAGAGAAACGTGTTTAGGAAAAATGTCGAAAAGTTCTTGACCGATTTACTTCGAATATATAGGGTGGTCGACTGATGGTTACCGGGCCAAATATCTCACGAAAATAGCATGAAACGAAACTCGTCTAGCTTGAAGGGGGAAACCAGATGGCGCTATGGTTGGCCCGCTAGATGGCGCTGCCGCAATTCATACGGATATCAACGGCGTTTTTTTAAATAGAAACCCACATTTTTAATTACACATTCGTGTAGCACGTAAAGAAATATGAATGTTTTTGTATGGACCACTTTTTTCGCTTTGTGATAGATGGCACTGGAATAGTCACAAACGTATGGCTCACAATTTTAGACGAACAGTTGGTAACAGGAAGATTTTTTAAATTAAAATACAGAACGTAGGTGCGTTTGAACACTTTACTTCGGATGTTCCAATGTGATACATGTACCTTTGTGAACTTGTCATTTCTGAGAAAGCATGCTGTTACAGCGTGATTAACTGTAAATACCACATTAATGCAATAAATGTTCAAAATGATGTCCGTCAACTCCAATGCACTGGGATACCCTCCAATACCAAATTTAGTACTAAATCGGTGATCCGTTGACGCCCCAGAACGTGTCCTACCAACTGATCCCTTCTTCTAGTCAAAGATGTGAAAATTACCGAACTATCAGTTTAATAAGTCACGACTACAAAATATTAACAAGAATCCTTTACAGACGATTGGAAAAACTGGTAGAAGCCGACCTCGGGGAACATCAGTTTGGATTCCGTAGAAATGTTGGAACACGTGAAACAATCCTGAACCTACGACTAATCTTAGAAGATAGATTACGAAAAGGCAAACCTACGTTTCTAGCATTTGTAGACTTAGAGAAAGCTTTCGACAATGTTGACTGGAATACTCTTTCAAATTCTGATGGTGGCAGGGGCAAAATACAGGGAGCGAAAGGCTATTTACAATTGGTACAGAAACGAGATGGCAGTTATACGACTTGAAGCGGCATGAAAGGGAAGCAGTGGCTGGGAAGGGAGAGAGACAGGGTTGTAACCTATCCCCTATGTTATTCAATTTTTATATTGAGCAAGCAGTAAAGGAAACAAAAGAAAAATTCGGAGTAGGAATTAAAATCCATGGACAAGAAATAAAAACTTGGGGGTTCGCCGATGACATTGTAATTCTGTCAGAGAAAGCAAAGGATCTGGAAGAGCAGTTGAACGGAACGGACATTGTCTTGAAAGGATATAAGATGAACATCAACAAAAGCAAAACGAGGATAATGGAATGTAGTCGAATTAAGTCGGGTGATGCTGAGGGAATTAGGTTAGGAAATGAGACACTTAAAGTAGTAGATGAGTTTTTCTATTTGGGGAGCAAAATAACTGATAATGGTCGAAGTAGAGAGGATATAAAATGTAGACTGGCAATGGCAAGGAAAGCGTTTCTGAAGAAGAGAAATTTGTTAACATAGAATATAGATTTAAATGTCAGGAAGTCGTTTCTGAAAGTATTTGTTTGGCCATGTATGGAAGTGAAACATGAACGATAAATAGTTTAGACAAGAAGAGAATAGAAGCTTTAGAAATGGGGTACTGCAGAAGAATGCTGAAGATTAGATGTGTGGACCACATAACCAATGAGGAGGTAGTGAATAGAATTGGGGAGAAGAGAGATTTGTGGCATAACGTGAGTAGAAGAAGGGATCGGTTGGCAGGATATGTTCTGAAGCATCAATGGATCACCAGTTTAATATTGGAGGGCAGCGTGGAGGGTAAAAATCGTAAAGGGGGACCAAGAGATGAATACACCAAGCAGATTCAGAAGGTTGCAGGTTGCATTAGATACTGGGAGATGAAGAAGCTTGCACAGGATAGAGTAACATGGAGAGCTGCATCAAACCAATCTCTGGACTGAAGAGCACAAGAACAACAATGAATTTATAAACATTACGTCTTGCTACAGAAAAGTTTTATGTTGACAAACGATTATAAGACTCACTCTTCCTATCGTAGTAACAAAAATTTTATCGTTGTTTATGACTCACAAATTTGGACGCAGAACATGTTGTTAGAAATTAAAAGAAAATAGTTTTTGACGTTTCTGTTACACGATACAGTTTCAGTGCCAAAAATTCAGTAAAGAGTAAGATCATAAAAAAGTTTTATGTATGTGTGTGGAACTTTATCAAGATAATTTGTCACCAGCTGTTGTGGAGTGTGTGCCTTTCTTTATAAATGTCACGATAATCTGTTGGTATGTATGGTTGTGATTTTTTTTTTATGCCAGCTAGTTTCTTCTTATTTACTTCCACAAAGCTCTGTGGATAACAAGGAGCACATGGTTGCAATGGGCAGTTGATTGTAGAAAGCAACAGTTTAAAGTTATCAACAGCAGGTCCGTGAATGAAATTCTTTCCTCTGACACATTTCTGTTCATTCAAAATTCCATAAATGGCTAGTTCCTTTTTTGCCTTTTGTCAGTCTTCTTCCCATAGACTTCACTGAAACTACTTATTTATTGCAGTATTTTGATCACCAATTACGAAAATCAAAAATGTCTGCGGTCTGTACAATTTCAACAATGTCGAGTGACTACGGCCTCCCGTTGGGTAGACCGTTCCTCGGGTGCAAGTCTTCGGATTTGACGCCACTTCGGCGACTTGCACGTCGATGGGGATGAAATGATAATGATTAGGACAACACAACACCCATTCCCTGAGCAGAGAAAATCTCCGACCTAGCCAGGAATCGAACCTGGGCCCTTAAGATTGACATTCTCTCGTGCTGACCACTCAGCTACCGCGGCGGACATTTCGATAAAAAAATCCATTGTTCTTGTTAGAAACTACCATTAATTCTACATGGGCACCCAGTGAATAGATTCTGACTTTTGAGCCTATCTCCACCTTTATAACACCAAAATCACGATCACATGGCATGAAAGAATGCCCATGTGTGGGAAAATAATGGTGTACAATTTTCAGTCTTCCAGTAGTAACGAGGGTTTGGAGAAATCAAACAGGTGTTATTTTAATAAAAATATTGTCGGGTTTAAAGTCGCATCAAGCGGTTAACTGCCCACGAAATTTTGTTAGTGATCTCCTCTGCCACTGTAAAGTGGTGGAATGTCGTGTGAATGCCGCTACAGTGCTTACACAGCCGCACCGCCGCCAGTGACGTCACAGGTGACCAGTCCCGCAGCACATATAGCACAATGTTTTGCTGGCGCGATAGCAGCGTCCATTTCAACTCTCCAATCACAGGATCCCAGGCCGTACAACACTCTCAACAAATACAGAGATAGCAGCTGATTACGGCCTGGGATCCTGTGATTGGGGAATTGAAGTGGGCGCGGCGGTCGCGCAACCAAAGCATTGCCGTACATGGTGCAGAACTGGGCACCAGTGACGTCATCGACGGCGGCCAGGGCCCAAGAGATATACAGGCCCTGCAACGAACTTGTGACGCCATACTAGTCGGCTTGTCGAGAACGCTCAGCTCCGAGCAGGGTCTATGGGAAATCGATATTAAATTCAAAAGGTGCCCAGTAAAGGTCTTAATTTTGTCGTGTGCCATCTAAAACTTCCAAAAAATTAAATACACAGTCAGGAATTACTAAATTCGTCTGAAACAGTTACCCGCTCCCCGCCGGAGACGGCTGTTGGCACCTGTAACAGCTGTAATGTCAGGCACTGCAACGTACGCCCCACTGCCTGTCTTTCTCGTGGGCCTCGCTGCGACGCGGCTATGTAAGCATAGCAGTGGCATTCACACGACAGTCAACCAGTGGAAAATGGTAGAGGAGATCTCTGTCGAGAGTTTGTTGATAGTTAATCAATTGACGATGCTTGAAACGTGAGAATATTTTATTAATTGATATAGCCGTGACAGCGTGCATATGTAGGTACAATTTTTTCCGGTACTTGGTAGAACTTGGTAACTCACTACTAACACTGCGTAAGATAAAAGAGCAAACTTCATCCGCACTTTACTTAGCATGGTGTATATAATATTTTTCAGTACTGCTCCTCATGTTGTGAATATTAATTTCGTTAATGATGAGTTGCCTGCGTAGAACGCTTCTTGCTCTGGTATCTCATGCTCACATTTAGAGCTGAAACAGAATATCTCCAGGATTAGTGTCGTTCTTGCACTAAACTGAAATTTTACGTCCTGCCTGTAGGCCAGGTATGTATGGTACATGTGTTCTTACTACATAAAACTATAGGTAGTGCCTCTACGATCACGAACATATGAGTAACTCAAAATGTGAGAAAGTGCGAAAGTACTGTTTCTGCAATAGACGAATCAAATATAAGTGCACTCTTTCTGCCGGCCGGTGGGGCCAAGCGTTTCTAGGCGATTCAGCCTGGAACCGCGCTATCGCTACGGTCGCAGGTTCGAATCCTGCCTCGGGCATGGATGTGTTTGCTGTCTTTACGCTAGTTAGGTTTAAGTAGTTCTAAGTTCTAGCGGCTCATGACCTCAGATGTTAAGTCCCATAGTGCTCAGAGCCATTTTTGCACTCTTTCTTGGGAGTGTGTTTGTCCGATTTTGTAAAGTTTTATATGCTGATGTCTCTACGTACTAAACATAGTTCTTTTCTTTTTGTCTTATTACAGGTTCATGGATATTGACATTCTTGTTTATGTTAATCACATACAGAAAAGCGTTACTAGCACATTGACAAGGGAGGAAATGTGTGTTTCAACAGAGCTAAAGCAGGAATTTTACGCAAGTCTACTTACGGAAACAAAGCGTGCAGTTTGCGAGCCAAATATTCTAGCAGTTGCCGCTGGAGGGCGTTACAGTCGAAAATCACGTTAACTAGCACGTCCCATGTGATGTGTGCACTGTGTCTCCTAAGACTGCATTTTCCGTCTGCATCCATCTCAACGTTGTCTGCCTAGTTCCATGTGATGATGGCTTTAGGTATCAAGTGTACTCATAAAAGTCTGTATGACGAAGAACGGAATTGCAGATCATCTCCCTGTGAAGTACCGGGAATAGCAAGAACATTGTTCTCGATTACCGGCGTATGGCAGTCGAGACGATAGTGCTGAAAGGGAAAAATAAGTCGTGGATCAGATTTCAAAATCTTGCGCGACCTTTTTAATATCCGTCCACTGGGATACGCCACTGTCCACAACCATTCACAAAACGCCCTGAACCGAGGTAGGAGCGGAAATGTTGCAATTTTGTCTGGACAATGTAGGCGACGTCTTCAACCGCCTAATCACCAGGAACTGTGCAGAGCGTATCACTATGACCGCAAGACAAAGGAGTGAAGCAAGAAATCGATATACTTGGATTAACCACAACCTAAAAAGGCGAGCACCTAACGATCATTAGGCAAGGTGACGTTGAGTATTTTTTGGGACTGCCATGGTGTGGTGCTCCTGTGTGGCAAATCGTCGCAGGAGCATGCTGACGAAACCTCCAGAGGAGATACGAAAAGCTGTCAAGACGAAGCGTCGTGAGAAAGGGGTGCTTTGTTCCGCAATAACGTCTCGCTCATTCTGCAGAGAATAGACTCATACGAAGTGCAGGTATAAGTGCAGATATTTCTATTGGTGACTAGGACGCTATACTGTACAACATTACATCAGCATTTACCTCATTTGCAGAGTAATAATATACACTCCTGGAAATGGAAAAAAGAACACATTGACACCGGTGTGTCAGACCCACCATACTTGCTCCGGACACTGCGAGAAGGCTGTACAAGCAATGATCACACGCACGGCACAGCGGACACACCAGGAACCGCGGTGTTGGCCGTCGAATGGCGCTAGCTGCGCAGCATTTGTGCACCGCCGCCGTCAGTGTCAGCCAGTTTGCCGTGGCATACAGAGCTGCATCGCAGTCTTTAACACTGGTAGCATGCCGCGACAGCGTGGACGTGAACCGTATGTGCAGTTGACGGACTTTGAGCGAGGGCGTATAGTGGGCATGCGGGAGGCCGAGTGGACGTACCGCCGAATTGCTCAACACGTGGGGCGTGAGGTCTCCACAGTACATCGATGTTGTCGCCAGTGGTCGGCGGAAGGTGCACGTGCCCGTCGACCTGGGACCGGACCGCAGCGACGCACGGATGCACGCCAAGACCGTAGGATCCTACGCAGTGCCGTAGGGGACCGCACCGCCACTTCCCAGCAAATTAGGGACACTGTTGCTCCTGGGGTATCGGCGAGGACCATTCGCAACCGTCTCCATGAAGCTGGGCTACGGTCCCGCACACCGTTAGGCCGTCTTCCGCTCACGCCCCAACATCGTGCAGCCCGCCTCCAGTGGTGTCGCGACAGGCGTGAATGGAGGGACGAATGGAGACGTGTCGTCTTCAGCGATGAGAGTCGCTTCTGCCTTGGTGCCAATGATGGTCGTATGCGTGTTTGGCGCCGTGCAGGTGAGCGCCACAATCAGGACTGCATACAACCGAGGCACACAGGGCCAACACCCGGCATCATGGTGTGGGGAGCGATCTCCTACACTGGCCGTACACCACTGGTGATCGTCGAGGGGACACTGAATAGTGCACGGTACATCCAAACCGTCATCGAACCCATCTTTCTACCATTCCTAGACCGGCAAGGGAACTTGCTGTTTCAACAGGACAATGCACGTCCGCATGTATCACGTGCCACCCAACGTGCTCTAGAAGGTGTAAGTCAACTACCCTGGCCAGCAAGATCTCCGGATCTGTCCCCCATTGAGCATGTTTGGGACTGGATGAAGCGTCGTCTCACGCGGTCTGCACGTCCAGCACGAACGCTGGTCCAACTGAGGCGCCAGGTGGAAATGGCATGGCAAGCCGTTCCACAGGACTACATCCAGCATCTCTACGATCGTCTCCATGGGAGAATAGCAGCCTGCATTGCTGCGAAAGGTGGATATACACTGTACTAGTGCCGACATTGTGCATGCTCTGTTGCCTGTGTCTATGTGCCTGTGGTTCTGTCAGTGTGATCATGTGATGTATCTGACCCCAGGAATGTGTCAATAAAGTTTCCCCTTCCTGGGACAATGAATTCACGGTGTTCTTATTTCAATTTCCAGGAGTGTAGCTGTTACAAGTCACATGTTTTATGTTGGTTAGTACCTCGAAGTACATGTGGTAAGAGCAAGCCATTAATTCTTATTTTCCCCTTGGCAGCAGGTCAGACACTGAAGTGTGAAAGTGCGGACGCAAAATGGTTAACCCATGCTGACAGCTGTAGTCTACCTAGTGGTGCAGTTACGACGGTGCATAAAACATTAGGTAGTTGTTATGGTGCTTGGCTTCGGCACCAAACTATATGTGTCCGAGAGGTAGAC
The DNA here is from genome assembly GCF_021461385.2 of Schistocerca piceifrons. Classification (NCBI taxonomy): domain Eukaryota; kingdom Metazoa; phylum Arthropoda; class Insecta; order Orthoptera; family Acrididae; genus Schistocerca; species Schistocerca piceifrons. The sequence continues at coordinate 320,291,219 of NC_060145.1, read as the reverse complement.
ACACGTACAAAACAGAGTTCTGTTTAGAAAGGTGCACGGGAACCGAACCATAAATCAAAAATGTAATGAATAACACACCACTGTAAAATAGCTATATTATGAATATTAAAAATACATTAAGATCTGCAGAGCAAATTATTTTGCTTACTGATGGCGTTGGCATGCACAGCTAAGTCTCTGCTCAATAGTTCTGTTGTGCCTGACTCAAGTCATAGTTTCACGAAGGTAACTGTCATAGCCGTGAGTTGACGTCTCGGAGGTGAGATAAATTCTGAATAGTGACGTACGTCTCTGGACTGCTACGTGGCTTCGCTGGCGTTCTCGTGGACTAAACTGGCTGAGCCCCCCAGAGTAAATGGGGAGTAATGGCGAGTAACTGAGAGCATCTGCGAGAAACTGGAAGTACCGCTGCAGATGGCGCCTCTACATGTGGTCTACCGCTGGTACCGAGCGAGGTGGCGCAGTGGGTAGACACTGGACTCGCATTCGGGAGGACGACGGTTCAATCCCGTGTCCGGCCGTCCTGATTTAGGTTTTTCGTGATTTCACTAAATCGCTCCAGGCAAATGCCGGGATGGTTCCTTTGAAAGGGCACGGCCGACTTCCTTCCCCATCCTTCCCTAATCCGATGAGACCGATGACTTCGCTGTCTGGTCTCCTTCCCCAAAGAACCCAACCCTCTACCGCTGGTAGACGGCCGCTGCGCTTCTGCTGTCAACTTCAGAGTCTCCAATGATGATGACCTCCTGTGTGGTATCGATTGTGCAACGGTATCACAGTAGTAAATTATATGACGTGGTTGTGGGTATACTGTTCGACGCATAGAGAAAAGAAACAAACACACTGATGTGTATACATGCTGGGGCACCACACATAAAAATACCTAAACATATAACACGTCAGCCTCAGTTACAGTTATAAACCAATCTTTACCTAGGTTCCAGCCACAATAATGTGGCCTTATTCAGAAGATATTGCCAAAGTTTGGCATGTAAAAGTTTTATACTTGACATAGCCAAACTTTTGCATGTAATAGTTTAGTGTCAATAGCTTCTGAAGGACAAATTATTTTGGCTGAAACCTAGGTAAAGATTGGTTTCTAATTGCAACCGAGGCTGACTTGTTATATGTTTAATTATCACAGTTGCTTAAGGGGCTGCATGATGATAAAAATTCTTATAAAAATATCTATCCTTAAACCCCTTTATATGTTGCTTCTTTGTGCTACCAATTTTTGCCTAACCTCTCGTGTTCTGTTGCATTGGAAACTGAATGTGTAAAGGAAAATAAATTCATTCACATAGTTTTGTGATCAAAGCAAGATTTTCTTCGAGCTGATAGTTAAAACTTTACGACAACCGTAGTATTACCGGTTTTTTTGTCTCATTCCTCTCGATGAAAGAGGATAGAGGCTGTCCACAGCTACAGATGCCTGTGCATTAAAAAGATACTAACTTACAGTTTTCAGTGATGTTAATGTGATCACCTGTCAAAGCCTGAATCACCACCTGCTGCGGGACATGAAGGAAGAGAGCCATTGATGTTCCAGAAGGTACTGAAAGTGGTGTGGAACCATCCCGACTCCAGTGCCGTGTCCAGCTGCGCTAGGTTTCTCGGCTGAGGGTCCATTGTGCATTCATAGATGCTTACTTGTATTCATCCATTGTCTGGCCTGGACGGTTTCGACGATTGTTGACGCCTACGGTCATGTGTCCGACGGTGCATAAAACGTGATACATCTGAAATGGTCACATATCATCACCCAGTGGATTTCTAATAGCGGTACTGGCTTGCAAATTCAAACCTTACCGCCGGTGAACAACAGTCGGCGTGGGTGCACGAACCAGGCGCCTGTTACGCAGGTCCGTGTGCAACGACGTTCGCTGAACGGTCGTTGAGGAGACACTCTTGGTAAGCCCTTGGTTCAACTGGGCGGTCAGTTGCTCAACAACTGCTCGCCTATTCGCCAGTACACATCTCCGCAACCGTCGTTCACCCTTGTTATCTATGGCTCGTGGCGTACCCCTGTTCCCTCTGCGCCAGTTTTGGATAGTACCAGTAACTACAGCGACACGCTATCAGCTTACACATTTAAACGCGACGGAAACGCTTTTACAATTGCTAAAATCCAGTGATCATGCCGTTTTGGTCAGATAAATAACTCCGTTTTTGCTTCACGCCAACGACTGCACTGTTCTTGCGTGTTGCTCCACGCTTTCTACATTCATGATCATAAACTAATGATAATGCTGATACATGGTGAAACAACGCTCTGGTGGTCGGTTTGTGGGTTTAAATCACCTCGGGCTATGACTATGCGGTGCATTGGATCCAGAGTGATCTTCACCACGTTCAGCTTCTACAGATTTTTCCATTCTTCTGTATACAAACTTTATCAGTGCTTTGCTGCCATGTCTTATTAAACCGACAGTTCGGTAATATCCAGACTATTAGCACAATCTTTCTATGGAAAAGGAATTATTACATTCTTTTTGAAGTCTGAATCTATTTCTTCTCTCATACATATCTTGCATACCAGAGAATGCCTTCTACTTCAGCGCCCTTGTTGCGACGTAGGTTTTTCGATGCTATTTGAAATTATTCTCTCCGTATGATACTTCCCCTCTCATTTTCATCTTCTTTCTTCTCTGTATGACTGTCTTCAAGTTCATTTGCCTTTTGTAGTCCTCTGTATATTCTTTCCACCTTTCAGGTTTTCCATCTTTCCTTAGTACTCAGTACCATCTGGGGTATTCATATTCATGCAGCTGCTTCCATTTCTTCAAAACTCTCTTCACTTTAGACGGCGTCGGCCTTTCCCTTGACAGACCTATCCATTCCTGTTTAACCATTGCGAACTTGTGAGTTTCATTTCTTACACTTTATTCCATTTCACGTGCTTAATTTGCTCCATTTTGTGTTTTCTCCTTTCGTATATTGAATATCCCCTTCGTTATCCAAGGATATCTACCAGACCTTGTCTATTTACTTGTTTCATCCACTACTACATTAAAGCTACACTTTCGTCATCTATCGCATTCTCTTCCTCTGTTTCTCCCAGTCGTCGTCTAATGGTACCTTTGAAACTGTCAACAGTCTCTAATTATTTCACTTTATTGAAGTTCCATCTCCTTAAGTTCCTACCTTACAGCGATTTCTTCAGTTTTAATCTGCAGTTCATCCCCATCAGATGGTGATTAGAGTCCACTTCCGCCCCTGGAAATGTATTACTGTTTTAAAACTGGTCTAGAAACCTCTGTCTCAACACTACATAATCAAACTCTAACCTTATGGTGCCTCTGGACCTCTTCCAAGTGTCTGGTATTTTTACATGATTCCTAAGCCAAATATTAACAATAATTGAATTCTGCTCTGTGCAAAATTCTATCAGTTATGTTCCTACTTCGTTCATCCCCAACTCCCTTGTCAGTTTTCACCTATTGTTTTGGTTAAATATTTGAGAGGAACGAAAAAACGATTCTCTAGAAATTATGCAATGAATTTTTGTCCGAATTTTCATTACAGATGAAAAGTGGGAAATGGACAAATGTGATAACAAACTTACCAACCTGAGATATAATTTTGCAAAAAACATTTACTTGCTTGAAACCAAACAGGTTCACTAAGAAAATTCTAATCAGTGATTTGGGGTGAAATTAAAATAATTCACTAAGAGTTGCCGCTAGCTATGTTAATGAATTTTCGAAAAGATAATCTCTGCCAGGCCTAGCTCTTTTGCGAATCAAGAGTTATATTAGAGTGATAGTTAACTATCAAAAAGGCTTCATTGGAATGTAGTACTAAATTTAGGAAGACGCTAGGAAGGCACACATAGTGTCAAAAATTTCATCTCTTCGGGTCTTCACGCTAGAATATCCTGTACAAACACTTTCATCTCCGAATAGCTATCGCTGCCTATATTCACCTGAATCTGATTATGGTGTTCGTCCCTACAAATTTACCACCAAGAAAACACCACATTACCAAATTGTCAATTTATTGATCTCTCAGAATGTACTCTATCAATTGATCCTCCTTTTAGTCAAAAGCTTCGTCTTTTCAAGGCGTTTATGTTTTGTGTAAGAAAATATTGCACCGATGTGGCTTTGATTTTTATAGTGGCTTCCTTCGAATCAGTTGGTATATTTTGGACGTTTCGTGGACAGCAGGCTCTTGGAGGAAAAATGAAGAGTCAAAAAGTTTATCTTTAATGAACTGGTTCACCGCGCAGCAAATGTCACCGTCATGTGATATTGAACTGTCAAAATGGTTTCGTTCGAATCAAATGCTAAATACACGGCATTTCTACAACAGATGACGCTAGGAAGTCGATGAAGTTTCAATATTATTATGCTTTTTGGACAAACACTGAAAGGGAAAGAATTAAAAAGATTGGTCATATGTTTCGTGAAATTATATATCTAAAAGACAGTTTAGAGTGATATTTAACTCACCTTTGAATAATGCTCGAAATTATGTACAGAAAATGAAGTGCGTGCGTGAAGTCCTTTCTGTTTCTTGTTTTTAGGTAAATAATTTCACAAAACATTTTGCCTATTCCTTTTAGAAACTTTGTTTCACTCCTTCTCTTCCTTTTCCTACCATCACAATGAAATGGTCGTCTCGCTTAACTATCTAAATAATTTCTTTTATCTCATCAGACAAGCTTCCGACCTCTCCATTATCTGCTGAACTAGTTGGCATATACGCTACTGTGATGTAGAGATTAGTGATTTGGGGTTTCATCATTCGGACATAACGAGGTGTTTCACTGATCGAAAAAGTCAACGAGTCTGAGAGATGGAAAGATGGTAAATGACCTCACACCTTTTCGCTATTAGACAGAGAGTGTCACTCACCTGCTGATGTACTGTCCATTGGCCGTGTAGGATGTCGGATGCTTCTCCTACTGGCAAGGCGATGAGGGAAGGCAGGGCGGTGGGGTGGGTGTTGTCTAGATGTTAAATGAAAATTAATAAAAACTGAAAAGAGAAAAGCTGCTGTATGTGAGAGGCCCTTTTAGACGCTAATACGTAAATAAATTTTTACTGCTGAGAATGCAGTTTGAGGTGGCCCTGTTACAGAAGTTATGACAGAGTTATCACGAATATTGGCTTAAATGGCGAGCTTTCATCCTGCTGCAGGCCAAGCAATTCCATGTGAAGTTCGAGGAAACAACTAATCCCTATAGAGAGAATGATTACGAGAATTCTGTCTCGATCATAGTAAAAGCAAGCCATGGTACTAGAGGTGCAAAAGTAGAAACAGAGGAGGCCCAATGTGACTTACGATTTTACCGCAGACGGGGTCACGGTCCTAGACGCGTGCATGGTATTTCGCGGAACGTCTCGTGTGGAGACACCGGAGATGCTGTAAGCTCCCAATCGGTATTTAAGATACCCGATTTGAATCGGATGTTACATGAGACTGTTTGTCAAATGATGGCTCAAAATGACTCTGAGCACCATGCGACTTAACTTCTGAGGTCATCAGTCGCCTAGAACTTAGAACTAATTAAACCCAACTAATCTAAGGACATCACACACATCCATGCCCGAGGCAGGATTCTAACCTGCGACCGTAGCGATCGCTCGGTTCCAGCTTGTAGCGCCTAGAACCGCACGGCCACTCCGGGCGGCTGTCAAATGATAAGATAGTCTTGACTGAGACTGCCAGCACGTGCGCGTTACTACTATATACGAAATGATACACCTTGCATCCGAACAGCAGCATAAGGTTGGGCTTGAAATAGGGCTGCTCAGGACGTTTTATACCTCGGACAGTGCACCTCCGCAATATAAGAAAAAGTGTCAGATGACGGTGAGTATAAGTGGAGGAGACGGAGCCAACGGTTGCTGTACTCCCGGCTGGACGCGTTGCTCAGTGTTGAAGATTACTTTTCTACTCCCCTCGCCAACCATCGAGGCGCGCGACGAATTTGGTGTCCCTGCGTGACCTCTTGCCCTCTCATCATATCTGAACATTACGGCCACTAATTTTAAGGCAGCTGGTCATCTTAAGGAATATGAATATTAATTAACCGGTGATCTGGAAAATTCGTTAGTACCCTCCACTCAATAGTCCGCTTTGAAGGCATGACATCGGTGTGGTTTGACGGTCACAGAAAATTAGGTTAATGGTAAAATCGAATGACTTAATCAAGGAACATTTAAATTAAACAGCTGATCGGTCCGTGATTGCTATCAATCGACTCGTTATCCTACCAGCAATGTAAGTCAGTAATCATATTGGAGTTAATTTTTCATCGCCCACTGTCTTTGTTTCTGGTGCTGGGAAGGATAGTTTTTGTGGCCATGCCACGAGCTGTATTTCCCCACGAAACGTCTGTGGGTTACTGTGTGTAGTGGCTTCGTTTATCTATTGGCACTTTGCTGCTCATAGTAGCTTGCCCGTATTCCTGTTTTCTTATTCATTACTAGCTAACAAACCCGGCATTTCCCGGGTATTTATTTTAACAATTTTCTATTAGAAACGAAAATAAAAAAGTGAACTTTGTTTATAGTGTAATAACGAAAAAAACTTCATTTCCATATGTTCGTTAAAATACCTTTGAAGTTAATATATAGTCGTACAAGGAATTATGCATGATGTAGAAACGCACAAGTAAATTATCCCAGACGGTTTCTGTACGCTAGGCGATGCTGCTGCTTGTATCTACAGCGTGATTTTGTAAACGTCTCTACGGCAACACCTCGTCATAGTTCCATAGACGGCTATTGTTTCCCAAATGAAAGGTGACAATAATGCTAGCAGGTGTCAGGGATTTCCTGAAGTTGAGTCGACTGTTTGTCTTGGTAGTTAAGAATAAACCTTTTGAAACTTGATGCATGACGCGGCATTTGTCACACTTCACTAGTTCCCACTGAATCTAACTTCAGCCTATCCTTTTTTCTGTTTACATCCGTTCACCTATCTACCCAACTAAGGGAGCGTATATTCCACGCTCCGACCCATTGAATGCCAGTTTTGTTTTTCCTGGTGGTGGCATCGTCCTGACTAGTACTAGCACGGACGTCGAAATGAGGCTATTTTACCTCTGGCATTTGTTACACAAGAAGATGTCATCATCTTTAACGCAGCAGTAGAGCTGCATGCCCTCGGGAAATATAACGGCTGCAATTTTCCTTTACTTTGAGCCGGTCGTAGTACCAACACACCAAAGTCCTGTTGGCTTATGTTAAAGGGCAGATCAGTCGGTCTCCCAGGCTTTTGTTCCTGCAACAACTGAAAAGTCTGTTGCTCCTTTTCAGAAACCATGTGGTCTCTCCACAGATACCCCTTCGTTGTGATTACATATGCGTTATGGCTACGTATGTCGTTGAAGCGGTGTGACCCCACTTCGTCGACGATCTTGTTTCATTGGTGTACTTTAACGCAGAAATTGCAAATTCGTAATCACCTCTATGTATAGATATTAGTCACAATTTTGACATATTTTGTGTCTGTTCTTAAATTTGTGATTTCTTTAACTCAGAAATCACAAATTCAACATTAAATTTATCTTCTAAAGGCTTGACACGTAGCTGTTTTATTTGTCTCTTACTTACAACTGTCAGTTTAGATATTATACCATCATCACGGTACAAAATATGATTTATCAGTATGGCAGTCCAAACAGCAACTGTCTCCTACACACTGGTATATATATAAATTTTTGGTTGTATACGGAATGAAATTTTGATGCGTCCGAACGTATAGATAATTTGCGGTTGAAAGCTGTCCTTATTTTCTTATTTGGCCAATGGTTTAGTCAATTATAAACCTCAAATTTTTGGTAATAGCAACTAGACTGAAAAACCGCCAGTGCCCAAACAGGCAGCTGTCGGCGGACGGTGGAGCAAGCTTCTTTACGGAAGTGACCTTATGATTCGTATTGATAACATGCATAGCACTCCATCTTTAGGCCCCAAGTGGCCCATCGGGACCATCTAATCACCGTGTCATCCTCAGTTAAGGATGCGGATAGAAGGGGCGTGTGGTCAGCACACCGCTCTCCCGGTCGTTATGTTGATTTTCTTTGACCGGAGCCGCTACTATTCGGTCGAGTAGCTCCTCAATTGGCATCACGAGGCTGAGTGCACCCCGAAAAATGGCAACAGCGCATGGCGGCTGGATGGTCACCCATCCAAGTGCCGGCTACGCCCGACAGCGCGTTTTCAGTGATCTGACGGGAACCGGTGTATCCACTGCGGCATCGCAGTTGCCTGATAACATGCATAGCACAAAGAAAAATATGCCACGTTCGTCACACAACATTTGGCAAGTAGCCTTACGTCCAGGCCTACCGACAGAATGGCACAGTGGTTCCAAATCTATGACCCTCTTCCGCTTGGTTTGCTACTGAGGCGATTAACTCGACTTCTTGTTTCACCTGAATACACTTTATTACGCAAAGAGGATCGCATGTTGCTGCGTTGGTATCTGTGGTGTTCTTCCCGTAGTAGTTCTTGGGTTGGCCAGATACGTGATGCGTCTCACAGGAGGTTCTTTGTTTTGTGGTGGCCAATCAGCTAGCCTGCCGCTAGAATTCGTCCGGCGTATCGTCGGCCCAGTTAGCAGTTACGGAGCTACTCGTGAGTTTGGCTCACAAGGTCGCAGGGTATTGTTCCACGATATGCTGCTACAAATGTGTTTGTGATGTTGCTACAGACTGTTGAGTTAAGAAACGCATTGCAAATGTAAGCGCCTGCATTGATGTAGTACGAGTTTGATTTCCTATGTCGCTGTCAGACACGATAAATCTCTTGCCATTACTTGGCGTCTCAATTGGAACATAGTTTCTTTGTGACCACGTTTGGGTCGCATATTCATGTGCAGTGAAAATGCATGCTGTTGCCATCCATCATCGTGCTAGACACTAGAAGCTCCTTTCATTCAGTAATGACTCAATTCTATTCATTGACATAATTAATTTTTGTGTTCCGTAAAGTGATTCATTTTGTGCTGTTTAAATTTCGATATTTAATGAGTCAGCTTGACGTTTACTTAGTTTGTATAAGCAGTGGTTTTCTATTAGAGTAAGTCGATTTTCTACTTCCACTTTTCCCTTTCTTTTAAATATCCCTTTCTCCTTTTGCAACTTGTGGTTACACTGTTTGTAAAAAGCTACACGCAGTGTGCATCTACCGTTAATTTCCAGAGACACTCATACATATCTAATACATATTGCAACGCTGCCAGATTTGTTATGCATTGCGCAATTTTTTAGCATATCAGGCTAAGTACTTGTACGAAACACATGGTAAATGCAGCAGCGCCGCCAGCACAAGCTGAATATCAGGCTCATCAGATGCTCAAAGGAAACCTTTTTTACGAAATTTTGTCGCAACTGCGAATATTTTAATCATCAGCTGTATTACAAATCGAAATCGTACCTATTGGTGACAACTGAAAATCTGGACTGGACATGGACTCGAATCCGGATTTATCACTTACCGCGAATGTTCGCCTTAACTATCTCTGCTATCCATGCATGCTTGCAGGATCGATCCAAACCTTCATATGCCACAGTGTCTACGCCACCGTTGCTCGCAGCTTACTTGGATTTCTGCAGCATGGATGACGAGACAAACGTGTTCAACGTCAGTAGTGTCGTCTTATTGCCCGTGTAGGCTCTAATACTTATGGTTCTTTCGTCTAAAAAGAACACATAAAATAATTACAGAAACATTTCAATCTCCACATTCGGTGTACCTGATTTCCGGTATCATTCAAAGGCATGTCAAATGTTCCTCTAATCTGTTTTACGTCTTACTCTTAGGTAAACCATTTCGCAAATAATTTGACCGTTTTTTACAAAATTATTTTATTTTCTAGTTTTCTTCAGAAAGCATTCTCATTGACTTCTCATTTACTTTCCGAATGTCTTCTGTTCTTGAAATGCAGTACGTCATTCGAAGAAAGCCCTTTTTCACAATTAAGTATCACAATAGAGTAACTTATATGCAAAAGTAGCTAGGTCTCGAATACACGAACTTTTTGACACTCCATTTACTAGCAGCAGCCTTCGTGAAAGATTTCAGTTTTTCTTCAGATCGCTAGTTAAATTTTTCTTAATTTTCGTGATTACTTTAAAGATATTAACTATTTACTTGAAAAATTAGACTTCCAAATGGTTAGTTTTATATTCCATTTGTTCATTTACCAGCCCTCGTTTGGCTATGAAAACTGGAACAAAAACCCGTCTTGTAATACATTCTAAGATGCATAAGAACACGAACGGATTATGCGAATGGGAGGGAAACTGGTCTATGTGTCGTACGTGTACAGTCAAACAAATGATTATAACTTCAGAAAGCCGGCCGGAGTGGCCGAGCGGTTCTAGGTGCTACAGTCTGGAACCGCGCGACCGCTACGGTCTCAGGTTCGAATCCTGCCTCGGGCATGGATGTGTGTGATGTCCCATAGTGCTCAGAGCCATTTTTATAACTTCAGAAAAATAGGATTACTTATTGAAGAGAAAAATTTCCACACACTGAGCAAGGTAATGAGTTGTTGGTCCACCTTTGTCCCTTATGGAAGCAATGATTCGAATTGGCATTGATTCATAAAATTACTGGATGCCTCCTGAATGATATCGTGCAGAATTCCAACTAACTCGTCAGAATCCCTAGTTGGCTGGAGCACCCTGGCCTTTATACTCCAAACGTTCTCAACAGGGCAGAGATCCGTCGTCTATGCTGTCAGACCTATGGTTTGATAATCACGAGGACAAGCATTAGAAACTGTCGTCGTGTGAGGAAGCACATTATCTTGCTGAAATTTAAGCCCAGTCTTGCTTGTCAGGGAGTAGAATATCGCCGACGTACCATTGGCTGCAAGGTGCCGCGGATGACAGCCAAAGTGCTTCTGCTATGACATGTAACGGCACCCCACATTATCACTCCTGGATGTCGGACTGTATGGCAGGTGACAGTCATGTCAGCAGCTGTCAATGGCAAGCCGAACAATTGCTTGCATAAGGAACAGAGGTGGTCCAACGCGCTATTGCCTTGCTCAATATGTTAAGCTCTTTCTCTTGAACAAATAAACCAATTTTTAAGAAACTGCAATCGTTTGTCCGTCCGTACAACTACCGATTTCCGTTCTCAGTGGTGCGTAATTTTTGTGTTAGAGTGTATGTAGCGAGCCTTGTTTCCACTCCGCTCAAATATTTGACCAAAAATTGTGTAAACATGTGCATTCTACGGAACATCGTCTAACAACTCACATCCATTACGCTAAGAATTCATTATATTCGCTCTTTCGTAATTTCACTTATTTCTGGTATTCTGCTAACCAGTCAGTACTTTATTAGATACGTGAATCCATTTCCCGTTGTGCTTGCGAAGGTCAGTTGTAGTAGCCGAAGAAATTATAGTCTGTTGGTTGTGACTAGAGCTTGTTGAAAAATCGGCAGTAATTAGTCACATTTTGTTTGTTCTCTTGAGCAGGTAATTTTAAAGATAAAAATTGGCTTTCTAACGATTTTTCTACCAACTTGCTTACTTTAAGTGATATAAGTCCAGGAAATGTCTTAGAATGTGATCTTCTTACGTGAAAGTTAGTTATCTTTACATTTTTCAAAGTTCTCGAGTACGAGCTACAGAAAAATGAGAACAATTCGATAAATATTGGTTAGTGTGAAAAATAGTACATAACTGTTCGGTTCGCTCTGATATGATCCATTCCTCGTACAACTTTTCAGTACACATCGCTAAATCATGCTGTATTTGTAGTAAACAGGGAAGTTCCTATTAAGTGTTGTTGAATTACACTTGATGATGCTATCATTTGTGAAGATGTGTTCCCAGTTAACTCTGCTACCTAGAGAAGACTTCATTCCAATCGAATACTTGTACCGATAGTCTGCAAGCTCTTAGTTTATCTGGTAAGCGCTACAGCGGAAACTTACAAAGATTTGTCTCTAATCATTGGTATGGACTATCCACAGTTACTGGACATTTTGAACAAACAGAGGTAGCTGTGTACCAAAGATCGATGTTATTTTCCGAAGAGATGTCGAAGGAAGTCATCATATGCAAGAACTAAGTGGTTCGCTACTCCGCAACACACTGACGACAGTGAGATAGATCTGTAGCTCTGCACATATGTCGTTCGGCCTTTCTTATAGATGCCCTTTTTCTAGTCGCGTAGGGCGTTTAACTGAATGCTGATTCCAAAAAATGCGATAGTTTCTTCGGATATCCATACAAGAATTCACCGAGCACTCTATCAAGCAGTGTGGTCTTTCTGTGGTGTCACCGCCAGACACCACACTTGCTAGGTGGTAGCCTTTAAGTCGGCCGCGGTCCATTAGTATACGCCGGACCCGCGTGTCGCCACTGTCAGTAATTGCAGACCGAGCGCCACCACACGGCAGGTCGAGAGAGACGTCCTGGCACTCGCCCCAGTTGTACAGCCGACTTTGCTAGCGAAGCTACACTGACCGATACGCTCTCATTTGCCGAGACGATAGTTAGCATAGCCTTCAGCTACATTTGCTACGACCTAGCAAGGCGCCGTATTCAACTGATATTTATTATATGAAGCATGTATCATCAAGAACGATGTTCTACAATTGTGGATTAAAGTTAAGTATTATACCAACCACTTACTTTATTTGCAATTCTCAAGATATTGTCCTGTTCCAGACCTCGCGCCAATCTGCGTGAGCTTAACGCGTGCCTTTCGGCTTCCTCTCGTTGTGACTTGGCTGTCTTGCTAAGTCACAACACTTTCCTTATGCGTATACTTAGTATTTATCATATATTTGTACATTTCTTCAATTACACGAGACTCTTCGTGATTTCACCTAATGATGGAGGTTCATTATTCCGAAAACAGGTGCCACTTCCTTCGTATATCCACTGTAGAATCAAACGGAATCACCAACACGTCCTGTGACCTTAACTGTAACACCCACTTTCAGTTGTTTTTTAATTTTACGTATTTTCGCATCTGATGAAACGACTGGTGGGCAAAACAGGATGAACAATAGTCTGTGGATGAACCTGCATGGGGTATATGAAATATTGAATGTAGCTGATGGTGCTGTTGGTGCGTATAATATGTATTTATAGAGCAACTTTACTATCCAGAGTGAAACAGAAGTCAACCAACCAATGTTACTGACTAAATGTTTTGGTACAACAAACCTGACGTCTACCTATGGTTCACTAGCACGTAGTACAATCTGCGTGAATGTGGTGCGTGCGTTGATCGACAAAACAGCGAATTTCGTGGAAACCTTTCTTTTAAATCAGCGATATTGTTCTCTCTTCTACAGTTGGAGGTTCACGTATATTCTCCAGGTTTCAAAGTTGCTGTTTTGTGTTGTAATCCAACTAAGAAATTAAATTGCTTTGTGTATGATATTTCTTTATTTCTCACTTCGAAACGGAAACAGACCGTAGCGCTGACATATATGATGAAAGTAAAATATGGCTGAAATCGATGTGGTCAACGTACAATCTATATCACACGATGACAGTGACAGTTACATACGTATCGTGTCTCAACCTACCACTTAATGCACCCGTTCCGCTTCTTTTTAAACGGTGACCCTTGGTGCAATAGTCAGTGTGAATCGAGCTATACGTCGTAATGAAAACATCACTTTCAAGTCAAAGGACGTCATAGACATCAATAAATTAGGATGAGGACCAGTTGGTTGAATGGTTCAGTGGATCATAATAAAGGTCAGAGTCCTACACAGATTGCCGCTACACTCTGAATGAAAATCTTGTTTATAAGACACTGACTTAACTATGTTGATATGAGAGATATGGTTCAAATGGCTCTGAGCACTATGGTCACTGAGGTCATCATCAGTCCCCCAGACCTTAGAACTACTTAAACCTAACTAACCTAAGGACATCACACACATCCACGCCCGAGGCAGGAGTCGAACCTACGACCGTACTGGTCGCGCGGTTCCAGACTAAAGCGCCTAAAACCGCTCGGTCACAGCGGCCGGCTATGAGAGATTAAAACCATGTTGACATAAAAACCAAATTTACCATTACGTCATCTGTACGAAAATTAAATTAAATATAATTTTTATGCATTTCAGGAATGAAAAATGGATCTGGGATCTGTTTGTTTATGTTAGGTGAGCAGAATGTAATCGACTTTTCGTACCGAATTTTTTGCTTGATCGTGTCGAAAGATGCAATCGCCATCCCCGAACTGCTCTTCAACAGTGGGAAGCAAGAAGGTGCTTAAAACATCAATGTAGGCCTATGCTGTGATAGAGCCACGCAAAACAACAAGGGTTGCAAGCCCCTTCCATGAAAAGCACGACCACATCAGAACACCACGGCCTGCGAATTTTACTGTTGGCACTACACAAGCTGGCAGATGACGTTCACCGGGCATTCGCCATACCCACACTCTGCCATCGGATCGCCACATTGTGTACCGTGATTCGTCACTCCACACAACGTTTTCCCACTGTTCAATCGTCCAATGTTTACGCTCCCTACGACAAGCGAGGCGTCGTTTTGCATTTACTGGCGTGATGTGTGGCTTATGAGCAGACGCTCGACCATGAGATCCAAGTTTTCTCACCTCTCGACTGTCGCAGTACTTGCAGTGGATCCTGATGCGGTTTGGAATTCCTGTGTGATGGTCTTGATAGATGTGTGCCTATTGCACATCACGACCCTCTTCATCTGTCAGCGGTCTCTGTCAATTAATATACGAGGTCGACTTGTACATTCTTGTGCTGTATCTGTCCCTTCACGTTTCCACTTCACTATCACATCAGAAACAATGGACCTAGGGATCTTTAGGAGTGTGGAAATCTCGCATCAGACATTTGACACAAGTGACACCCAATCACCTGACCACGTTCGAGGTCCGTGAGTTCCGCGGAGCGCCCCATTCTGATCTCTCGCGATGTCTAATGACTACTGAGGTCACTGATACGGAGTACCTGGCAGTAGGTGGCAGCACAATGCACCTCATACGAAAAACGTATGTTTTTTGGGTGTCCGGATACTTTTTATCACATAATGTAGTTCAGAAGATGTAACGTGATGATATTACATCCTCTGCCGACGCTTCGAACTTGAGTGTCTGACTTCTGAACAACGCCTCTCAGGTATTATTGCCCAAGGGGATCTGGTTACCTGACAGCAGTGGCAGCACAGCCGTGTTTAGGCCCGAAGGAAAAAGAATGGAAGACTATGGTTTAACTGCCGTCCTCATCGAGATCATCAGAGACGAAGTACGGAGAGTGGATCAAAATATGAGAACACCAAAAACACAACACATAACCATGCCTAATACGTTGTACGTAAACCTTTCACATTTAAAACAGCTTACAGTCGTCTCGGAATGAAGAAATACAGGACCTGTAAGGTTGAATGTTATGCCATTCTTCCTCCAAACCAGCTGGAAGTTATTGTAACAACGATGGTGGTGGATAGCGAGCACACACACTTCATTCCAGAGTTAACCACAAGGTCTCAATATACTGAGATCCGGTCACTGTAGTGGCCAGCCGAGATGCAACAATTTATGCCGGTGCTCACAAAATGAGTCCTGGACCATGCGACCTGTGTCAACAGGGCCCTTGTCGTTTCGGAACATGGAATCATCATTGGAGATGAAAAACTTTGCCATGGGATGGACCTGATCAGCCAGAATGGTCACACAATTCTTGGCGGCATTGTGACCTTGTAGAGTAACAACAATGCCCACGAAATATTCGCCTTTGGGATGTAAACTGGACCAGAAGTTGGGAAACGTATGAAAAATTTGGAAATTTATGGTGAGGTCTTATGGGACCAAATTGCTGAGGTCATCGGTCCCTAAGCTTACACACTACTTAATCTAACTTACGCTAAGGACGACACACCGCCTCATGCCCGAGGGAGGACTCGAACCTCCGACGGGGGAAGCCACGCGGACCATGACAAGGCATCCCAGACCGCTCGGCTACCCCGCACGGCGAAACGTTTGAAACAAGAGAAACTCATCCCACCAAGTGCCTTTCTTCCATTGCTGCGTAGTCCAGATTTTCTAGCTTCGACACCACGTTTTCCAATTAAGGGCATTTGCATCACTGATGAGTGGCTTCAGAATTCAGTTCACTCTTCAGTTCGCAGCTTATGTATCACCTGTCGTGTTGCTTTTTTGTTGCAGGGTTCGCGAATGCGATATTGAGTTCTGCAGTGACTATTGCAGCTGTTGTTTTCGTCACAGACCACTTCAATGGCCGTTCGTCATGATGTCTCAAGACATATTTTCGCCACAGTTGTGACTTAGCGGATGATGTTGCTCCATCTTTCCTATATACTGTATGTCTTCGATACAGTACCTCTCTTGCTTACGGAGTCACCCACCATACGAGCACCAACAATAATTTTGTCCACGTTCGAACTCACTTAGTTACGACTTAATGCACTCACAACTACAAAGAACAGTGTGACGCTTGTAACGTATTGAGGACACTACATAGTTGACGTTCGCGTTCAAAGACCACGGTGCATCCTGCAGGCTCGGTTACATGCTTGCATTTCTAGCGGTGTTCGCGTATTTCTGCGTATCACCTGTACGAGCTCGGATCAGGAAAGGATGGGGTAGGAAATCGGCCGTGCCATCCCAAAATAACCAACCCAGCATTTGCCTTAAGCGGTTTAGGGAAATTACGGAAAATCGTAAATAGAAATGACCGGTGCACCATCTCGCTTGCCCTTTATGCCCGAGAAGCAAGGAGGGGACGCAGTCTACTCCAGTACAACCATAGGCGCAGCACTGTCGCGCTACACGGCTGTACGCTCGAGTGAAAATAGTGCCTAATTAGAACATGAACAAAAACATTAGGTGCAGCGTATCTCATCCTGTCTGCTCAGGATGCTTCGCTGCCATCAAACCATCTTCTCCAGTGACGTCGCTATTTTCCACAACTGTGTGTGTGTGTGTGTGTGTGTGTGTGTGTGTGTGTGTGTGTGTGTTTGTGTTGTTTTCTCGCTTGCTGTTTCGTTCGTGGGTGATAGCGCCGCTCTTGGTTCGGATCTATATCACCTGATTGAGTGTGCTCCGTGCCGCCGTTGGATAAGCAGCTGCCAGCAGAAATTGGTATACTCCTAGCTCTCTTATTTGTTACATAGTTTAATTCTTAATTTCTTTGCGTGTTTTTGGTACTTGTATTGTTTCATTCATAAATTGCGGGCGTATTACAGTAGCTGAGAGTTGTAGCATCGCGTTTTAGTACCTGAATAGTGTAAAACCGCGTAGTTTCCTTCCGCCGCTGAGCAGTGTGTCAGCAGTGTGCAAGCAGCAGCATTACTGCATTTACTACGCAATCTTGTATTTTAATAACCGCGTAAATTTTGTGTCGATTTGTTTGTACTCTCTGTAGATTAGTTCAGATGTTCTTTGCAGAACAGTTTTTAGCATGGATAGGGACTGCAATTGCTGTGTTCGGATGCAGGCTCAGTTGGCATCCCTTCGCTCCCAGCTTTAGGCAGTGTTGGCTTCAGTCACACAGCTTGAGGCTGTTGCCAATGGGCATCACTGTGGGGATCCGGATGGGGGTTTGTCAGGGACGGCCAGTTCGTCCCACGCATCCCCCGATTGGACTAAGACTGTGGCTGCCCGGGTTACTGCCCACATTGAGGCTGACCCCTCACCTGTGGTAGAGTGGGAGGTCGTCTCGAGGTGTGGCAGGGGGCGAAAGACATTCCGGAGGGCTGAACGGAAGGCCTCTCCATTTTGTCTGACGAACCGGTTTCAGGCTCTGTCTCAGGCTGATACTGATCTTCGGCCTGACATGGCTGCTTGTCCTGTTCCAGAGGTTGCCCCTCAGTCTGCAAGATCCGGGTGGTCGCAGAGGGTGGGCTTACTGGTAGTTGGGAGCTCCAACGTCAGGCGCGTAATGGGGCCCCTTAGGGATATGGCAGCAAGAGAGGGGAAGAAAACCAATGTGCACTCCGTGTGCATACCGGGGGGAGTCATTCCAGATGTGGAAAGGGTCCTTCCGGATGCCATGAAGGGTACAGGGTGCACCCATCTGCAGGTGGTCGCTCATGTCGGCACCAATGATGTGTGTCGCTATGGATTGGAGGAAATCCTCTCTGGCTCCCGGCGGCTATCTGACTTGGTGAAGACTGCCAGTCTCGCTAAAGGGATGAAAGCAGAGCTCACCATCTGCAGCATCGTCGACAGGACTGTCTGCGGACCTTTGGTACAGAGCCGAATGGAGGGTCTGAATCAGAGGCTGAGACGGTTCTGCGACCGTGTGGGCTGCTGATTCCTCGACTTGCGCCATAGGGTGGTGGGGTTTCGGGTTCCGCTGGATAGGAGTCCACTACACGCAGCAAGTGGCTACACGGGTAGCAGGGGTTGTGTGGCGTGGCCTGGGCGGTTTTTTAGATTAGATGGCCTCGGGCAAGTACAGAAAGGGCAACAGCCTCAAGGGGTGCGGGGCAAATTCGGGACATGCGGGGACCAAACAGCAATCGGTATTGTAATTGTAAACTGTCGAAGCTGCATTGGTAAAGTACCGGAACTTCAAGCGCTGATAGAAAGCGCCGAAGCTGAAAACGTTATAGGTACAGAAAGCTGGCTGAAGCCAGAGATAAATTCTGCCGAAATTTTTACAAAGGCACAGACGGTGTTTAGAAAGGATAGACTGCATGCAACCGGTGGTGGCGTGTTTGTCGCTGTTAGTAGTAGTTTATCCTGTAGTGAAG
Source organism: Schistocerca piceifrons (assembly GCF_021461385.2). Classification (NCBI taxonomy): domain Eukaryota; kingdom Metazoa; phylum Arthropoda; class Insecta; order Orthoptera; family Acrididae; genus Schistocerca; species Schistocerca piceifrons. Next base: position 320,272,515 of record NC_060145.1, on the reverse strand, counting down.
TAGAAGTGGATAGTACCTGTGAATTATTATGGGTGGAGGTCTCACTCAACAACCGAGCTAGGTTAATAATTGGCTCCGTATAACGACCTCCCGACTCAGCAGCATTAGTGGCAGAACAACTGAGAGAAAATTTGGAATACATTTCACATAAATTTTCTCAGCATGTTATAGTCTTAGGTGGAGATTTCAGTTTAACAGATATAGACTGGGACACTCAGATGCTTAGGGCGGGTGGTAGTGACATAGCATCGAGTGACATTATACTGAGTGCACTATCCGGAAATTTCCTCGAGCAATTAAACAGAGAACCGACTCGTGGAGACAACATCTTGGACCTACTGATAACAAACAGACCCGAACATTTCGACTCTGTAAGTGCAGAACAGGGAATCAGTGATCATAAGGCCGTTGCAGCATCCTTGAATATGAAAGTTAAAAGGAATATAAAAAAGGGAGGGAGCTTTATCTGTCTAGCAAGAGTAATAGAGGGCAGATTTCAGACTACCTAACAGATCAAAACGAAAATTTCTGTTCCGACACTGACAATGTTGAGTGTTTATGGAAAAAGTTCAAGGCAATCGTAAAATGCGTTTTAGACAGTTACGCGCAGAGTAAAACTGTGAGGGGCGGGAATAACCCACCGTGGTTCAACAACAAAGTTAGGAAACTACTGCGAAAGCAAAGAGAGCTTCACTGCAAGTTTAAACGCAGCCAAAACCTCTCAGACAAACAGAAGCTAAAAGATGTCAAAGTTGGCGTTACGAGGGCTATGCGTGAAGCGTTCAGTGAATTCGAAAGTAAAATTCTATGTACCGACTTGACGGAAAATCCTAGGAAGTTCTGGTCTTACGTTAAATTAGTAAGTGGCTCGAAAGAGCATATCCAGACACTCCGGGATGATGATGGCACTGAAACAGAGGATGACACGCGTAATGCTGAAATACTAAACACCTTTTTCCAACGCTGTTTCACAGAGGAAGACCGCACTGCAGTTGCTTCTCTAAATCCTCGCACAAACGAAAAAATGGCTGACATCGAAATAAGTGTCCAAGGAATAGAAAAACAACTAGAATCACTCAACAGAGGAAAGTCCACTGGACCTGACGGGATACCAATTCGATTCTACACAGAGTACGCGAAAGAACTTGCCCCCCTTCTAACAGCCGTGTACCGCAAGTCTCTAGAGGAATGGAAGGTTCCAAATGATTTGGAAAAGAGCACAGGTAGTCCCAGTCTTCAAGAAGGGTCGTCGAGCAGATGCGCAAAACTATAGACCTATATATCTGACGTCGATCTGTTGTAGAATTTTAGAACATTTTTTTGCTCGAGTATCATGTTGTATTTGGAAACCCAGAATCAACTCAGTAGGAACCAACATGGATTCCGGAAACAGCGATCGTGTGAGACCCAACTCGCTTTATTTGTTCATGAGACCCAGAAAATATTAGATACAGGCTCCCAAGTAGATGCTATTTTCCTTGACTTCCGGAAGACGTTCGATACAGTTCCGCACTGTCGCCTGGTTCAAATGGCTCTGAGCACTATGGGACATAACATCTATGGTCATCAGTCCCCTAGAACTTAGAACTACCTAAACCTAACTAACCTAAGGACATCACACAACACCCAGTCATCACGAGGCAGAGAAAATCCCTGACCCCGCCGGGAATCGAACCCGGGAACCCGGGCGCGGGAAGCGAGAACGCTACCGCACGACCACGAGCTGCGGACACTGTCGCCTGATAAACAAAGTAACACCCTACGGAATATCAGACCAGCTGTGTGGCTGCATTGAAGAGTTTTAAGCAAACAGAACACAGCATGTTGTTATCAATGGAGAGACGTCTACAGACGTTAAAGTAACCTCTGGCGTGCCACAGGGGAGTGTTATGGGACCATTGCTTTTCACAATATATATAAATGACCTAGTAGATAGTGTCGGAAGTTCCATACGGCTTTTCGCGGATGATGCTGTAGTATACAGAGAAGTTGCAGCATTAGAAAATTGTAGCGAAATGCAGGAAGCTCTGCAGCGTATTGGCACTTGGAGCAGGGAGTGGCAACTGACCCTTAACATAGACAAATGTAATGAATTGCGAATACATAGAAAGAAGGATCCTTTATTGTATGATTATATGATAGCGGAACAAACACTGGTAGCAGGTACTTCTGTAAAATATCTGGGAGTATGCGTGCGGAACGATTTGAAGTGGAATTATCATATAAAATTAATTGTTGGTAAGGCGGGTACCAGGTTGAGATTCATTGGGAGAGTCCTTAGAAAATGTAGTCCATCTACAAAGGAGGTGGCTTACAAAACACTCGTTCGATCTATACTTGAGTATTGCTCATCAGTGTGGGATCCGTGCCAGATCGGTTTGACAGAAGAGAGAGAGAAGATCCAAAGAAGAGTGGCGCGCTTCGTCACAGCGTTATTTGGTAACCGTGATAGCGTTACGGAGATGTTTAGCAAACTCAAGTGGCAGACTCTGCAAGAGAGGCGCTCTGCATCGCGGTGTAGCTTGCTCGCCAGGTTTCGAGAGGGTGCGTTTCTGGATGAGGTATCGAATATATTGCTTCCCCCTACTTATACCTCCCGAGGAGATCACGAATGTAAATTTAGAGAGATTCGAGCGCGTACGGAGGCTTTCAGACAGTCGTTCTTCTCGCGATTCATACGCGACTGGAACAGAAAAGGGAGGTAGTGACAGTGGAACGTAAAGTGCCCTCCGCCACACACCGTTGGGTGGCTTGCGGAATATAAATGTAGATGTAGATTTCATATTTTCTGTTTTCTCGTCCATCAAAATATCTCTCCTCCAGTAGTCATCATACATTCTTTAGCATAATACGCAGCGTTTCTAGTCGTCTAATATCAAAAGAGTAAAGGCTAATGTTGCACCAAAAACAGAAAACCGACCGCATGCTCTAGTGTTTAGCGTTTTTGGCCAGTAACATCGAGATCCCGGTTTACATTCACAGTGACCAACCTAAATGTTTCACTGGTGGGAACGTCTGGAAGGAGATACATTCAATCTTGTGAGGCTAACTGATGCTGCTTGACCATAAAAGCAATGAAACTAACACATAAGTTGTCGAAGCAGCTTTATGTCTAATGGTTTACATCAAGCTGGATAACACACACCGAGGGAGGTGGCGCAGTGGTTAGACACTGGACTCGCATTCGGGAGGACGACGGTTCAATCCCGCGTCCGGCCATCCTGATTTAGGTTTTCCGTGATTTCCCTAAATCACTCCAGGCAAATGCCGGGATGGTTCCTTTGAAAGGGCACGACCGACTTCATTCTCCATCCTTACCTAATCCGATGAGACCGATGACCTCGCTGTCTGGTCTCCTTCCCCAAACAACCCAACCTAACCCCTCACTGTCATCATTATCAGCGATAACACACAACGATCATTTACTAGTAGCAAAATAATCAGCCGTTATATTTTTTGGTTGGAGAGCGAGATGATAGACGTGTTACCACAACGAATCTCATTCTCTGCGAAATCCCTGACCGGTTGTGTAGGATGTAGATCCGGAAGGTACGGTAGCATTGCGAAGGGAAACATTCTCTTGCAAATTTTTGTCAGTGAAATGAAGAGGAGAAGGTTGGTGCTCATTAATTAACGCCAAAAATTCTTCTTTTCTCGTCTCTACACATTTTTCAGTATTTAAATCCATTTTCAGACGATAGTACGACAGACTCCTGTTACACAGGGGAACTGAACACGAAGCGAAAGTCTGAAGTCACTACAACGAAACGTTGCCTAAATCTCATGATTGATAATACTCTTCACAAATTGTCACTTCGGAACGTTTTTGCACACTGTAGCGTGTATGAAACCACGGTTCGTCTACATAAACCACTGACTTCTTTAATTCTGATGTTTCTTTTTGCAAATCCGCATACTACTCGTTCATTCAGACACCTTTTAAAATCAAATCTAAAAGATGAAACTGGTTTTCCGATTGTTTCTCTGTTATCCTCGAAGCTGAATTCTGTACAAAAAAAGTTGTGAAGTTTTTGAAAAGATGATATTTTCCTATATTGTTCATAACAATTTAAAGATTCCTGTGTATAATCACATTCATCTACCGCACAGCGCAGTACTTATTGAGCACATTTTACTAATCGTGTTTTTGGACAGATCCTTGAACCTGAATGAGATTTTCACTCTTCAGCTGAGTGTGTGCTGATGCGAAACTTCCTGGCAAATTACGACTGTGTGCCGGACGGAGACTCGAACTAGGGACCTTTGACTTTCGTAGGCAGCAGAGCTTTGCGTAGTTTGGAGAGTAGGAGACGAGGTACTGTCAGAAGTAAAGCTGTGAGGACGGGACGTGAGTCGCGCTTGGGTAGCTCAGACGGTAGAGCACTTGCCCGCGAAAGGCAAAGGTCCCAAGTTCTTGTCTCGGTGTGGCACGCAGTTTTAATCTGCCAGGAAGTTTCACTTGAATCCTTTTTCTAATGCAACTGATCAATAGCTCATCTTTCGCTATGTATAGTACTAGCCGATACAGTTCATGAAATGGACCACTCGATACATTTCATAAATTCCCTGTACAATAAAATGATTCAAAAGGCTCTGAGCACTATGGGACTTAACGTCTGAGGTCATCAGTCCCCTAGAACTTAGAACTACTTCAAACTAACTAACCTAAGGACATCACACACATCCATGCCCGAGGCAGCATTCGAACCCGCGACCGTAGCAGTCGCGGACTGAAGCACCTATAACCGCTCGGACACAGCGGCCGACCCTGTACGATACAGACGAGGTGAATATTGTAATTTCACATTTCATGAGGTTTTAATGACATCAATAAAATGGATGTATATTTATATACAAAATGCGTATTCTGGGATGGATTTGATATAAATGATAATAGTTTCAGTTAATTTTCAAAATACTTAATTATACTTTAATACAATGGATTTATTCCGGAATTTGCTATTTCAGTTTTATTTTCGTTTGAAGTCATCGACATCAAAATATTTAATTACAAACTTTTAAAATAACTTCAAACAAAAGACAATCGACAAGTAACTCGTTTCCTATGTTATCAGCTGTAATTTTATTATTTTATGTTTGTGTTCATTCAAATGGTTCTGTGTGATAAAAATCGCGAGTGTAATAACATATTGACGTACTGAAACGAATTTAACGATATGGCGTTTTTAACTGGAAATCAAAACCTAGACGCTGGCTAGCCTTTCAACGAGCCACGTTTTACGTGGCGAAGCCACAAAAGATAGATTAGTAATTAATTTTTTTGCCACCTCCTTTGTGAGACTTTTGGCTGCACCACAATAGCGTTGTTAGAGCTCAAAATATGCTTTTCATTTAAAAAGCAATTAAAGACGTTTCTATGTTCCATACATTTTATTGCTTTCTGCATTAATAGTGGAGGCTCGTCCTAAGCTCCACTCAACATCGTGTTCTTTCTTTCGTAATTTGCATACCGTCCACTGACTTAACATTTATTTGTCGATATTTGCTTCCTCCTTTCGTCGCTTCTTCTGTCGCCACTAACAAGTTTGTCCTTCTTGTTGTCAATAAATTTAATAACGTTGACAGCTTCCCGTGAAGTCATTTCCCATAGTCTCTCTCCTTGCTCTCACTGCGGAGTAAGAACATGTACTACTACCATGACTGTACAGAATTACATGACCAAATGAGTTCCCACTCCCGCGGTGTTACCACATCACCTTGGCTAGTAATACATTTTACCATTTGTTCACCACTAACAGCAGGAGTGCGAGTAATGAGGCTGATAACGAAGATGCCACCATTCTACACAGGTAGGTTGACTATCTGGGAGTTCTGAGTTTATCCTGGCGCACACAATTTTCAAACAACTTACGGGAATTCAGCCAGGTAATATCTGCGGTCGCTGTTAATATTACCTGGCTGAATTCCCGTAAGTTGTTTGAATATCTGGAAGTTTTTAATATATACTCTGATGGAAAAAAATCGCAGCACCAAAAAATAACGGAATTTCGGGAATACAGTTGTCTAGGTAAAGTAATTAAATGTTTAACATTGCAGCATCACAAGTTAATGTAAGCACCAGGTAATCCATTGCAAATGTGAAATGCGGCTACATTAGTAACCGGAGCGCCAAAACACTAAATGCAGGCTAGCAAACGTATTGTGTTGTACAGGTGCTGGAGGTCAGTTTGTGGGATGGCATTGGCGGAAGTGGCCGAGCGGTTCTAGGTGCTACAGTCTGGAACCGCGTGACCGCTACGGCCGCAGGTTCGAATCCTGCCTCGGGCATGGATGTGTGTGATGTCCTTAGGTTAGTTAGGTGTAAGTAGTTCTAAGTTCTAGGGGACTTATAACCTCAGAGCCATTTGAACCATTTTTTGGGATGGCATTCTATGGGTTCTCTATTGGTCTCTCAATACTTGGACGGTTAGTGCTGTTTGCGAATGACACTGCTTGTCGTCCAGTGATGTCCCATATGTGTTCGAATGGAGACAGATCTGGTGATCGAGCAGTCCAAGTCAACATGTCGACACTGTAGAGCATGTTGGGTTACAACAGCGGTATGTAGGAGAGCGTTATCCTGTTGGAAAACACTCCTGGAGTGCTGTTCATGAATGCTAGCAGGACAGGTCTAATCATAGATTAGCAGTTAGGGTGCGTGTGACAACCACGAGAGTGCTCCTAGTGCTATACGAAATCATACCACAGACCATAGCTCCAGGTGTGGGTCCTAAGTGTCTGGCACACGTTCTTGATTAACATGAACTACCATGTCCAGTCTCTAAGGTAGCTAACGATCACTACCGTTACGACGTGTATTTAATGCAAACCTGGTGTGCATCCTCATAGTGTCGTTATTAGCGCCACTCTTATGCGACTGTGGCGAAATTTGAACAGACATCATCTCTCAGATATAGAAACACACCTACCAATTTATCTCGCAAAACTCCTTCTTGGTGTTGCGAAAATACGTTCGTGTATGTTACCGGCAAACTGTGAAATCTGACTTTTTATGAAATGCCTAGCCAGTACACAGAATATTATAAATCATTAGAGTGAGTATCAAATGTATTTTATTTAATATTTTGTCTAGGCATTTAATAGAATGAAGGTTAAGTTTAAGGCAAAGACAAAGAAAAAAATTGAAATATTTCGACAGTTTCAAGATACAGACATTGTAGGAACAGTTTCAGTCCAGCTCCGCTAGAATACAGTTGTATCAGAATAACACATTCACTAAAATGGAGGCTACATGTGATGATTGTGAAAATGTTGATTCCCGACCGTGGGACGGTAATGAAACAAAGATTTTATAGAGAGTTACAGATAATGAGAAGTAATTCTTTAAGGAAGAGTATTTTTCTAACAGAAACCATCATGAGGAAATGTTAAGGATCGTAAATACGGCTAAGATTGTCGGAAACAAGGAACCTCATCATTATTTGTTAGCGAACGACTACAGAGTTTTGAACGAACAGGGGCACACAAACTATAACAAATGCTGATTGAAATATGTGAGCGAATCAAATTTTACCACATGGTGTGCCAGTTATATACTTTATGAGGCTTCTATCGGGCGTGGTGAGTGAGACAAGATGATAATGGGTTTGTCTACTGGATGTGGTAATGGAATTCAGCAATCTACCGGGCATGGACAAGGATTTGTGAAGGTTGTGTGCGAAAATAAGTGCCAGAACCTCAGGTGTTCGTGTGGTGTGTGGAAAGAAGTTATTGCCAGTCCAAGAATCATTTTTAATCATCTTCCTGAAATAAATAAAGCATAGAAGAAGTATAGAGTCGAAGTATATAAATACTAAAAGTTTATATTCAACTATTATTTACTACACATCTGTAATAATTGTTGAGCAACTTTTTTATTGTTTACTATATATTAGAAATTGTTAAAAAATGTTTAAAGGACATCTACTTCAGAATGAGCCAGTTTCCAGACACACCCAAAAATGCTATAATTTTCACGTTTTAATTTGACTGCCATTAAATGTATAAATTTCTAGTTTGAACATGTTATTTTATTGTAATTTTACGCTTTGGCTGTGTCTGTTTTGCATTTTATGAAATATCTAGGCATTTTTAAATTTCCTGGGGAAAGTATTAAATGAAATTTCACGTATGACTTGAAACTTCTTGGTAACGTATACATATAATACAAGTTGAATTCGGACTCCATCGCGCATGCTCCGGATTTTTTTCGCGGATATTTTGTGAGTACAGCATGTGTTTTGTTAGCTGACGAGAGCCTCCGGTGCTCCAGGAACGGCGTTCTGTTGTTGGTCGGGCATCAGCCTCGCGTGATGTTGAGCCAGCATTGCGTGTGTGACAGGCCTCTGAGGATTCTGGGGTCGATAAGCAAAGCGCGAGGGGTATTGAAGCTGCACTCGCCTCTTGTCTCGCGCCGGTGCCACCGTTCCATTCTCCCTGCGACATCACTGCCCGGCATTAGGGAAATTTACACCGAGAGGGAGTATGCGCAGAGCGTACCCACTTTTAATATGTAACTGTCAGTGTAGCCATCAGGTGAAACATTTAGGCACAGTAAGCGACCACATTCTGTTCTGAAAAAAGTGAGTCAGATTATTTGCAGCAGTAACTACAGATACAAAAGAAAAAAAATCATTACGTCCCGATGCGTCAGTCCTATACTTAACAAACTTTCTGGAGAAATTCATTACACGTGTTGAATGAGTAAACTTTCATTCAACTCGACAAATGGCACGAATACACTCTCCTGTTTGTTGTGGCATTGAAGCGGACAGCCTCCGAATGCCGTCTTGAGATCTGAAATATGCGTTGCGTCATATGAAGATAGCTGTATGGAGACAGTTATGAAAGTCGTCAATATCCCATCACAGACATGTTCTATGTGTGACAAATCAGGCGACCGGCCATTCAAGCTAAGATTGCCTCAGGGCGATTGTGCTGTGAACTTCAGTGTGGGGTCAAGCATTATTTTGCTAGAATTTACCATTTTGTATTCTGGTCATGAAGGTTATGACAACAGTTTACCACTCTTGCCCACACCATGATTCCAGAATTTGGAGAATCTCTGAGTCTTCTGACATTTCACTGTGTTGTTTTCGGTCACGTCAGTGTCAACTACACTGTCACACGGATAAGAGAGACAAATTACACAAGTCTATAAATTTCGAATTTGCAATTTTTCTTAATCATGTGAGGTGATCATAATGCTTTTTTGAATGGTAAATTCAGAAGTGCTGCCGGCCGTTGGTGGCCGAGCGGTTCTAGGCGCTTCAGTCTGGAACCGCGCGACCGCTACGGTCACAGGTTCGAATCCTGCCTCGGGCATGGATGTCTGTGATGTCCTTAGGTTAGTTAGGTTTAAACAGTTCTAAGTTCTAGGGGACTGATGACCTGAGATGTTAAGTCCCATAGTGCACAACGCCATTTGAACAATTTTTTTCAGAAGTGCTATAGGTTTCCCTCTATCACGTAAGGTTTCTTCACGAAGGGATAATGATTCAAATAATTCATACAAAACGCATAAATTCAAAAACTCGTTACTAAAACGAAAATCAGGATGAAATAAGGCACTCTTAATGCTATAATTAGTTATTATGTTCCCCAGTACTAATACAATGGCATACACCTTAATACCTTTCATTTTTCCCTTCAAATCTCCATTTACAACCTTTTCTTTTGTGCACAGCTTGAGGACACACCCTCTTCAGCAACCAGCTATATTTAGTAATCATGCTGATATTCCATCGCCCTGGTACCTCCGTTCCATTTCTTTAAATTCTCTCTGGAATCTTTCCCCCTGTTCCTCACTCATAGCTCCTAGATTTTATAGGAAACAGCTGACGTGAGAGTCCTGGAAATTCAGCTTCAAGCTTACCGGAGCGTCTGAAGCCTTAGAAGTTCTCGCAATCAATGTGTTTTTAATTACCGAGAAACTTCTTAACAACTTGTTTAAACGAAATCCAAGTGATCTTACAAATTCTTTCAATTAGGCTTCTGATGTTTCGTGTTTCATTAGCTTCCGAGTCTGGACCGATGAAAACAGATCGTTTCAGATTAGCTTCTTACAGCCGCGGAAACTTACTTTCCACATACTTGAAAACATCACCGTGTTTTGGTAGGGCTTTAATAAACTGTTTTATAACGCCGAGTTTCATGTGGAGTGGAAGTAGGAATGTTTTACACCAACTTTTCGCCGTTATAATCATTCGGATTTTCTGAGACCAGTGCTTGTCTTATTTCATGACTGCCCAATCTGCAAAAGAAGAAGGCGTACTTGTTACAGCCACACTGTTGAAAACGACGATGGAGTGCACTTTGAAATCCCCACAAATAGTCAATTCTCGTTTCTTCTTTTTTGGCCTCAAAGCGACTCTCCTGGCTCCAATAGCAAATGTCTACGATATCTGTATGATAGACTATAAAATAAAACAAATTATTGTAAAAAATTCCACTGAACACACCGCAATGTAGTAGTGACATTATTGTAGAGACAAAGTAGCTACAGTGTGAACATCTCATAGAAATTTTCAGTTTGTATCAAAAATGCATGTGATTACACATTTTAAGTACCGTGACGTATCTGAAACACACAATCAAAAATACGTTAGAACACCGCATACCTTTACAAAAATGTTTTATTTTCAGCCAGTATTAGTGCACATCACGGAATTCCACTCAATGTCTCAGCTGGATCCAGCACTGAGTGGTTGTCAGTTGTATGGTGTTAGCAGTAAATGACGCCTGGTAAATCGACCATTTTCTGTTAATATGTTCCCAAGTCGGCCGGTGTGACCGAGCGGTTCTAGGTGCTTCAGTCTGGAACCGCGTGACCGCTACGGTCGCAGGTTCGAATCCTGCCTCTGGCATGGATGTGTGTGATGTCCATAGGTTAGCTAGGTTCAAGTAGTTCTAAGTTCTTGGGGACTGATGACCTCAGATGTTAACTCCTATAGTGCTCAGAGCCATTTGAACCATTTTTGTGTTCCCAAGGGTAACTTCTACAAGAATAGAGATACTGGAGTATCAGTTTGGCAGCGTTCGGTCAAGGCGTTCATGATACAACACTTTGTCAGTGAGGAATCTGGTAAACATCGATGAAATAACGGGATATTTTGCTCACCCAACCGTCTGTTGGCAACGAGACTTTACTATTCATTGGGTTCAACCTTTCAGATAGATGCAACGGTTTTTTTAGTATTGGTTTGATACCAGTCTTGAGCTATAAGAAACTCTTTGTATTTGAATTCTCGGATGGCTTACTAAGGCCCATGCATCAATTTCAGTTCCTTATTCGTTGTTCTTTTCTTTCACTATTCTGTCAGGTGTTTCTTGTGTGATTCCTTGATGTTTCTGACCACTTCAGACCAGTTTCTTTCTGCTCTTCTGCCTTAGAATCTTTCCTACTCTAAACATTTCCCAAAACATTTCTCTGTTAGTTGTTTCTTCAACTTATTCAGGGTGTTACAAAAAGGTACGGCAAAACATTCAGGAAACATTCCTCACACACAAATAAAGGAAAGATGTTATGTGGACATGTGTCCGGAAACGCTTAATTTCCATGTTAGAGCACATTTTAGTTTCGTCAGTATGTACTGTACTTCCTCGATTAACTCCCAGTTGGCCCAATTGAAGGAAGGTAATGTTGACTTTGGTGCTTGTGTTGACATGCGACTCATTTCTCTACAGTACTAGCATCAAGTACATCAGTACGTAGCAGCAACAGGTTAGTGTTCATCACGAACGTGGTTTTGCAGTCAGTGCAATGTTTACAATTGCGGAGTTGGCAGATGCCCATTTGATGTATGGATTAGCACGGGGCAATAGCCGTGGCGCGGTAAGTTTGTATCGAGACAGATTTCCAGATCGAAGGTGTCCCGACAGGAACACGTTCGAAGCAATTGATCGGCGTCTTAGGGAGCACGGAACATTCCAGCCTATGACTCGCGTCTGGGGAAGACCTAGAACGACGAGGACACCTGCAATGGACGGGGCAATTCTTCGTGCAGTTGACGTTATCCTTAATGCCAGCGTCAGAGAAGTTGCTGCTGTACAAGGTAACGTTGACCACGTCACTTTATGGAGACTGCTACGGGAGAACCAGTTGTTTCCGTACCATGTACAGCGTGTGCAGGCACTATCAGCAGCTGATTGGCCTCCACAGGTACACTTCTGCGAATGATTCATGCAACACTGTGTCAATCCTCATTTCAGTTCTCTTTACGGATGAGGCTTCATTCCAACGTGATCAAATTGAAAATTTTCACAACCAACATGTGTGGGCTGACGAGAATCCGCACGCAGTTGTGCAATAACGTCATCAAGACAGATTTTCTGTGAACGTTTGGGCAGGCATTGTTGGTGATGTCTTCATTGGGCCCCACGTTCTTCCACCTACGCTCAATGGAGCACGTTATCATGATTTCATACAGGATACTCTACCTGTGCCGCTAGAACATGTGCCTTTACAAGTACGATACAACATGTGGTTCATGCACGATGGAGCTCCTGCAAATTTCAGTCGAAGTGTTCGTACGCTTCTCAACAACTGATTCGGTGACCGATGGATTGGTAGAGGTGGACCAATTCCATGGCCTCCACGCTCTCCTGACCTCAACCCTCTTGACTTTCATTTATGGGGGCATTTGAAAGCTCTTGTCTACGCAACCCCGGTACCAAATGTAGAGACTCTTCGTGCTCGTATTGTGGATGGCTGTGATACAATAAGCCATTCTCCAGGGCTGCATCAGTGCATCAGGGATTCCATGCGACGGAGGGTGGATGCATATATCCTCGCTAACTCGCTAACGGAGGACTTTTTGAACATTTCCTGTAACAAAGTGTTTGAAGTCACGCTGGTACGTTCTGTTGCTGTGTGTTTCCATTCCATGATTAATGTTATTTGAAGAGAAGTAATAAAGTGAGCTCTAACATGGAAAGTAAGCGTTTCCGGACCCATGTCCACATAACATATTTTCTTTCTTTGTGTGTGAGGAATGTTTCCTGAAAGTTTGGCCGTACCTTTTTGTAACACCCTGTATATTATTATTTTCGCAGTACTTCTTCAGTCCCATACATGCTCGACTGAAGATCATCTGATGATCGAGCAGGCCAAGGCAACGTGTCGACACTGTAGAGGATGTTTGATCACAATAGCGGTATGTGAGTGAGCGTTATCATGTCGGGAAACACACAAAGGGAATGCTGTTCATGAATGTTAGCACAACAGGCCGAATCACATATTTGCAATTCGGGCGCGTGGAATAACCACGATATCGCTCCTGCTGTCATAAAAAGTCGCGTCTCGTACCATAAGATCACTTGTAGATCCAATGTCTCCACCTCGCATCCAGGTTGGTTGCACGTCCTCAGCTGGCCTCCTAATCAACATGCAGCCATCACTGGCAGCGAGGCAGAACCAGCTTTCATCTAAAAGAACAGTGGACCTCCACGCTACTCTCGAATGAGATCTTGCCTGACACCACCGAATTTGCAAATGCCAGTGGCTTGCGGTCAATCGGATGCTCGCTATGGGGCGACTGGCTCGTAGCTGTCCTTGAAGTAACCGATTTATAACAGTTCGTTGTGTGATTTTGGTACCAACTGGTGCTCAAATTGATGCTGCTGATGCAGTGCGATCCACACGAATCATACGCCGAAGACGAGGTTTCTCCTCTCGATAGGGCCACGTGGCTGCCAGGATCGCGGTCATCTTGCAACCATACATTCAGACCACCATTGTACAGCAATCACGTACAGTGTCTACATTCTTATCAAGTCTTTCTGCAGTATCGCAGAAACAATATCTAGCTTGTTGTAGACCTGTTACATGGCCTCATTTAAGCTCAGTGATGTTTTGATAATGGCATCTTCGTCGCCTTAAAGGCATGCCTGGCCAACATTAACTCACCACCTTCAATATCAAAGCTAGTTAACGCTCACGACCATTACAGCGCGTATTGAAAGCAAACCTGATTTGCATCCTTATAGTGGCGATACTAGCGCCACTCGTATGCGACTGATGCAAAATCTGAACACACATCATCTTTGAGACATAGAAATACACTACCGACTTTCGCTTACGTCACAGAATTCCTTATTGCTGTTGCGATTTTTTCCGTCAATGTATTTTTAAAACTAGTTGTATAACGTGTGGACGGTTGAGCCATACTTCGTTTCTCGTGCATCATCGTGTACGGTGGAACGGAAGTAGACCACCTTCTGCTATGGAACGTTTGGTATCAGGATATGAACTGAATTCCTTTATTGCCCTAACAGTGTTACCTGCCTTGAAAATAACAGCGTCTATTTCAGACTGTATTTAACATGCAACTAGTTTTCTATAACACTTCTACTTCATTAGATTTCACTCGCTAATTATTGGTGTGTAGTTGAGTAATATTGTACAGTTAGACTGTTAAATACGGTACTGACAAGTCTTTCTCGATTTTGTTCCTAAGTGCATGAACACATTGTACCTTGGAGTATTTTTTCGAACTTCAAAAAAGGTAACCTTCTGGAGCAATTTTTGCAATTAAAGAAAAAAGACTGCACTACACAAAAAGTGAATGGAATAAGGTTTTCCATGGGAATTTAGAAATAAAGAAACTAATTTATTCTGTTTTCGTTTCATGTGGAAAGTCAACTTACAATGACAGTATTTTCAGAGTTCAGATGCGTGTTATTTGAATTGGAGCTGTTGTTAGTTTTCGAACATAGTTCTTGTTTTAGAACATCTTCTGTGCAAAAAATTTGGTAACTTGACAACCGTTTCATAATACAAACAGGGTGAAAATCAATAAAACCGACAAATTATAGGGGGGGATTCATGACCGGGAATGGAAAAAGAAAGATCCTATGAACGTGTGTCCAGAAACGCATCTTTGCTACGACAGGTGTCACTCGCGAATGACAGTTCCTCTGACCACGTGCCATGTATTCCATGTGTGCTGCAGGCTATGTGATGGACATAGCGCACTCTAAGCTGCAGAATAATCCGGTACGTATGTCGGGAACAAGCTGAGACGGTGTTTGTGTACGGCCAAGCAGACGGTTGGTCTCGTCAACCATTTTGAAACAATAGAATTTTCGTCTCGTGTGCCGACATGGACAGCACATGAGAGCGGAATTCTGTCCGACTCTAAGTCTTCACTGGTAGTATTGTTTAGTAGTTGTATAGTGTGCGGGTCACGAATCCATTGTTGGCTCATTGTTATGGTTGCACCAGGCCATTATTTTTACCATATGATAAATTATTTTTCATTTCTGGATGTAAGGTGCACATACTCTGAGGCACAAGGGGTGGAGTAAGAGAGGAATTTGTAGTGGCCACCATCAAACAAGGAAGAAATTTGAAGACTCGCAAACAACTGCCTTCGCTTAGAGTGGCGTCTCGTGGTCATGAGGTTCATATAGTTAACTGAAACAATAAAAATAATAAATTGTAGGAATTCTGTAATCAAACACCAGTAAGGTAGAAGGAGTTGCGTACATTTCTATAGTTCAGTCTTAACCTTCACCACATTACCTGTAAGATACCATGACAGCATGCTGAATGGATTTTTACCCATGCTTCAGTCTTTTTCTGCACTGATATCCGACCACTTGACGTCTTTGTAGTCCTGCTCATTGTGCAAAATTTTTTTGGGAAAGTGGGAATATTAATAAAAACATGGAAAAATCTGTACCGAAAATAAAACTGTAAAACCGTTGTCTAACTGGCTGTCAGTTCGAACGCGCTAGTTTCCAGAATTACCAGACGAATTTTCATGAGGTTGTCACAGTTATGTTGAACGTAGCTTGGGTTATCCTATAGCCCTCATTTAGTCAAAACTGGTACAAAGAAAAAATATCGGAGTTCAGTATTTTATCTAAAACCGTTTGCTCATCTTAGTAGTTCGGATGTTTGATCATCATGGCTGGCACTGTTAGTTTTTATTAGTGATAGCTTATGTCACGGCAGGAATGTAGCTCCACTATCTTATCTGTACAAATACAAACTGACACTGAATTTACTTGGCTAGGATATATGGATTTACTGGTTTCTCTTTCTGTATTAAAAATTGGACTACATTTCGTTATCTCTTTCGATAACATTTCTTTATATTCTTTGCCAGGGAAAACCAATTTATTAAGTTTGTTTTGCGGTTTGGGTGCCTACTCAATACGCTTTGACGTCGTTTTATTTACGAACAAAAATGCCTAGAAAATGGTCAGGTCTTTCTGAATACACCAGAGCGCCAAAAGACTGAGGATTATGCAGTCTCAAGAATCCAGTGAAGTTCATGAGGTTAGACCTGCTGTGGCTCGTGAACATCAAGCTTTAACTTGATCTTTGGAAACTCCTTCGAAAACGGGAGGTGCGATATAACTCTGATCGAGAGCGTCATGTGTTATCTCGCACCTCAGAACACTTCCCTCGCAGAAGGTCGAGGCCACTTCTCTGCACCGTAGCCATCATAGAAGTGGATATTTTGATGATAAATGGTGCCAGCAAGCGAGTTTTTATACCCTGAATCCTTGTTATTCCTAACACGCTACAATTTGGCTGCTAACAATCACAGCTACCGCTGTACTTACGTCATGCCATTATCAGAAACGAATCATAAGGCTAGATGCTGCGTGTTGTGAGCGTGGTACATACTGACATTTGCTTTCTACATGGTCAGCTTTACACGGTTCTCACCTGTGCTAGTGAAGGAAACTAGCTCTTCGTTCATATCTTTAATCATACTGTTTCAAATATTGTATACAAGGAATATTTATAAATTCCATGTGGGCGATGAGTTTGGAACTCCTGTAAATAAAGAGCCAGACAACGGCGGATTTGTCAGCTGGTATTGAATGTACAGGGTGAACATTAATAAAATCGACAAACTGCACGGACTGATTCGGAAATGGAAATGGAGGAAAAAAGGTTCTAGGAACATGTGTCCAGAAATGCATCATTACCACGGTAGATGGCGCTGACGAATGACATTTCCATTTCCTTTGACAATGTGCTATGTGTTCGCCTAGCATTCTGATTGGCTGGCACTGGTCAAAGCGCTGGCTTTGCTGCAAGAGATACCTAATCTTTCCTGTTCGTCAAAGCTATATCACCCTCACGGACAGGAATGGTTGGTGACTCGTCGTATATGAGCCAACACGTGATTTACGCATGGCACACGGTTGCAGAATGTATGAGAAAAGATCTCGCGACAAAGCGACCGCCCTTCAGGACACCTTATCATTTGATATAAAAAACTACCGTAAGCACTGTATGTGCTACAGGATTATATACTGTCAATTTCAGTTTGAAATACGTGTGGCAAATAAATAGCAGCACCAAGACAACGATCAAAAACGCAAACCATGTGTAAAAATCATTTGTTACGAAAGTAAGTGCATTTTTCAAACCCAAGATTGAACATCGGTCTAGTTACCTGGTGTTAAATCAAGCCTAGTCGTCAAATATGGGGTGTCTAGGAAACATGCTTTCTCGGATCGCTAGACAACATTCAAACAAATCGTATTAATGAGTTTTATTACAAAAGGAAAGGATTACAATACTTTGACTATTACACAGAGGCGTCGCAAGCAAAGGGCGGCATGCAAAACAAACAACGTTCTTCAGTATAAACTGTCCTAAGTGGCTGCTATACAAGTACCTAATCTTGAAACATCCCTTCAACTGGACCACGACCAGTCGTTCCCGACTGGTGTGCCGGCGCTTGACTTTAGGCCGTAACACCGTTTTCCTTTTCCATCAGTCTTCTGACTGGTTCGATGCGGGCTGCCGTCATTTGCCCTCCTGTGCCAACATTTTCATCCCAGAGTAGCACTTGCAACCTATGACCTCATTTATTTGTTGGACGTATTCTAATCTCTGTCTTCCTCTACAGCTTATACCCTCTGTAACTCCTTCGACAACTATAGAAACATTCCCTGATGTCTTAACAGATGTCCTAAGTAGGGGGACAAGGGGCTTGCCACCCCACTCTCCATTGTTGCCAAATTTATTCAAGATGACGGCGATGACGTCACCCAAGATGGCGGCATGTAGACTTGGCAACATCGCATGACGTCATCCAAGATGGCGGATTTTGGCGGGAGAATAGTCCAATTGTGCTATGTCTACTAACCTAAACTCAAGAAAAAATGGCGGGAAGTTTGAATTTTGGCGGTGAAAATAGGCCAATTGTGCTATGTCCACTAACCTAAGCCTCCAGAAGAAAAAAATGGCGGGAATTTTGAATTGCAACAGGATAATGCATGCAAAGACTGTACTTCTCTTTATTATTATTATTCATTATTATTCATTAACATTCATTATCATTTATTATTATTTATTATTATATTTATTATTATTTATTAATATTGACCTGCCTCCACTAGAAAATTCCCTCCAAATTCAAATTCCAACACCTTACTTTTGTTTATTATGGATTATCATTTATTAACATTCATTATCATTCATTGTCATTTATTATCATTCGTTATCATTTATTAACATTCATTATCATTGATTGTCATTTATTATCATTCATTATCATTTATCATCATTCATTATGCTTTATTATTATAGGCCTACCTCCACTACAAAATTGCGCCAAATTCAAATTCCAACACGATATTCTCTCGAAAACTGTACTTGTATGTACTATTATCATTTATTATTTATTGAAGATGTCCGATTTTCTCGGTGAGAAAGCCATTCTCCTTACATCCATAACAAAAATCTGTCACAAGTTCAAATCCCCAACATCATAATTGATCACATGTACGAGCTTTCTCCATCACTTATCTATTTTTTTCCACTGGTAACCTATCATAATCGCGTTAAATAATAAATTGCACTTATAGTAACGTAATTCACGTCCTTTGATTTTGCGGGGGGAGGAAAGGACTGAAGACTTAATTTCAGGCAGTACATCATCACTTGTTCTCCAACACAGTCAGCACACACATCTTTGATATTGCAGTGCAGTCACCACGACGTCCGCGCTCCAACTGAATTAGTTCAAATCCTCGCCATCCCCTGGCCAGCATGCGGAGACACTGCCAACACCTGTCACGTGAGGCGGCCAGCCACTAGTGCAGGGGGCGAGCCCAGCGATCACTCCCACGTCGTAAACATGTTTTCGCTGGACACGCTGGAACTTGCCGAGTTTGTCGTCACAGCGGCCCCTTGTCCGCTCACCATATATATTCGTCGCCTCCGTACGTTTCCCGCCAAAATTGTCTGCCTTGGAGCTGAATCACACAATGGTCGACCGTTCCCTGAGCAAGTCCGAACCTGCAGATACTGACCTCACACACCCGTTTGCCACATGTCCTTGTGCGATCGAGAACACAGTGCTACACTTTTGGCGGCAAAGTTTGCTCGACAGGGCAAACCGCCATGACTATATAACAGCATGTTTGGACCGCACTAGAACGCCCGTTAATTGACTTGCTCTCGCATGCGCGTAATAACTGTACAATCACTGTGCCGCCGCCTCGCTTACGTCACACACCCTCCATACACGCGACGGACATAGCCTTCTGTAAATACCTGGAAAATGACTCTTTATTTCAGACATTATGATCATGCAGGTGTGTTCCAACTGACTTCTCCATGCTCACACAGCGAAACTCCAGAGCGCAGCTGACATACGTGCGGTCGGCTGAGCCCGTTCCTTGGCCGACTGACGTCAAGCACACCCCCACAGCCAGCGCACAATGTAGGCAGCGGCGAGCATTGCCTCAGGGTCCCGCCACAAACGGTCAGCAGCGCATGCTCAGAGACCGACTACATAAACATCTTTCCGTGACTGCGAGCATTTAGCGCCGGACACGATGGAACCTGTCGACCGCGTGTCGGACAAAGGATACGTTTGGCACCAGAGTTTGACCGACAGTGGAATCCACCATGACCGTATAACAGCGCGTGTGCTCGTCGCGAGAACGCTCGCCAATTCTCTTTCACCACCCCGCTATATTAAATAATTGAATTTACAATTTCATATACGTATGCAAATGCTTTTTTTTCCCTACTGCCGGCAGTAGGAAAAGGGAGAGAAGGAAACGTAGTAGGTGAATATGGATTGGGGGTAAGAAAGGATAGAGGAAGCCGCCTGGGAGAATTTTGCACAGAGCACAACTTAATCATAGCTAACACCTGGTTCAAGAATCATGAAAGAAGGTTGTATACATGGAAGAAGCCTGGAGATACTGACAGATTTCAGGTATATTATATGATGGTAAAACAGAGATTTAGGAACAAGGTTTTAAATTGTAAGACATTTCCAGGGGCAGATGTGGATTCGGACCACAATCTGTTGGTTATGACCTGTAGATTAAAACTGAAGAAACTAGAAAAGGGTGGGAATTTAAAGAGATGGGACCTGGATAAACTGACTAAACCAGAGGTTGTACAGAGTTTCAGGGAGACCGTAAGGGAACAATTGACAGGAACGGGGGAAAGAAATACAGTAGAAGAAGAATGGGTAGCTTTGAGGGATGAAGTAGTGAAGGCAGCAGAGAATCAAGTAGGTAAAAAGACGAGGACTAGTAGAAATCCTTGGGTGACAGAGGAAATACTGAATTTAATTGATGAAAGTAGAAAACATAAAAATGCAGTAAATGAAGCAGGCAAAAAGGAATATAAACGTCTCAAAAATGAGATCGACAGGAAGTGCAAAATGGCTAAGCAGGCATGGCTAGAGGACAAATGTAAGGATGTAGAGGCTTATCTTACTAGGGGTAAGATAGATACTGCCTTCAGGAAAATTAAAGAGACCTTTGGAGAAAAGAAAACCACTTGTATGAATATGAAAAGCTCAGATGGAAACCCAGTTCTAAGCAAAGAAGGGAAAGCAGAAAGGTGGAAGGAGTATATAGAGGGTCTATACAAAGGCGATGTACTTGAAGACAATATTTTTCCCGTCAAAATTCAAACTTCCCACCATTTTTTCTTGAGGTTAGGTTAGTGGTCGTAGCACATTTGGACTATTCTCCCGCCAAAATCCGCCATCTTGGGTGACGTCATGTGATGTTGCCAAGTCTACATGCCGCCATCTTGGATGACGTTATCGCCGCCATCTTGAATAAATTTGGCAACAATGGAGAGTGTGGTGGCAAGCCCCTTGTCCCCCAACTGTCCTATCATCTGGCCCCTTCTTGCTGTTAGCGTTTTTCGTATGTTCATTCCCTCTCCGGTTCTGCTGAGAACCTCCACATTCCTTATCTTACCAGTCCACCTAATGTTCAACATTCGTCTGTAGCACCGCATGTCAAATGCTTCGATTCTCTTCTGTTCAGGCTTTCCCAGAGTCCATGTTTCACTACCATGCAATGCTGTGCACCCAAATTCATTCTCAGAAATTTCTACCTCAGATTAAGACAAGGGCTTCTTTTTATGTCCTTGTTACGTCCATCATGGGTTATTTTACTGCCTACGTAGCAGAATTCCTTAACTTCGTCTACTTAATTTTATCCAATTTTCATAAGTTTCTCGCTGTTCTCATTTCTGTTACTTCTTGCTTCTTTCGTACTTATGCCAAAACACGTTGTCATCTTCTACCTAGCGTACTCGGGCGAAGCGCCCATCCTTCCCACTCAAATATCCTGACATTACAAATTACTCGAATTTACTTCAAATTTCAGCTATCTGACTGGACTGTCATTCCCGCACGAAGCTCCAGTATATGAGGGCAATAAGAATTCGATGCATGTACCTTGCAGATTATCCCGACGAAAGAGTCAGACATGTTATACACAAAAGTCAGCGACCATACAGTACACATTCAAAGTTGAGAAGGAGTGATCTCTATCCACATTAATCTTACAATGCAAAAGTGGTGCTGGAATGGAGAAAGAATCACTCGCTAGAATAAATAAGCTATTACCTCTTTATCACCTCGCGTCATTGAGAGGGCGTGCAGACACTGCGCTTCCTCACGGCAGTGGGCGAGAACCGCTTTGTATGTAACACCGAAAATTTTCGCTATGATTATCTGTAAAGTTAACTATATCTACATCACACTTACTAGATAGTAGCTGATTATTTGCTTCGTGTCATATTGTACAAGGACAAAGAAATTTCAGAAGTTCAGAATAGAGGGCATACTAGAGTGTACGACGGGGAGACTGTGTCACAGTTACCGGTCCATCTCTTGTTGCATACGTAGTGATATTAATAGTAATTATACGCAGTATAATTTCAGTGTCATTAACACTATGTTAAGAAACTGTACCGCAACAAAAAGGAATGAGTGTAATGACCTCCTAAGATAAGCGAATAACAACAGTACAGATGGCGTCAGATCTGGAGAGGAAGTTTGCGAAAGAACAGAATAAAAGTAGCAGATGAATGAGAAGCAAACTGAAATAGAAAGGGAAGAGGAAAGCTAATAGTGTGTTGATGAGTTATACTGGTTTGCAGTTGGAGAGGAAAGGGCAACTGGAATTTTCAGACTCGGGAGCTACGCCGATGGTAGAGGGGAAATCTTTAATATATTCTTGAATGCTGCATGGTTTTAAATCAGGTACAGGTTGCTAGGTACTTTGTTTTGCAGACCCATAGTTTAAATGGAAGTGGCAGAGAACGATTTAGACGTATAGATTCGCACAGTGGAGGTGCGGAATGTATTACATCGTTTACCGCAACTGCGGGATGGTAAGTGTTTGACATACGAGAGTAGCTACTAAGGAGACCAGAGATTAAAAAACGGATGAAGAACACGATGTGTGACAATCATGTCGCCTATGTATTCGCACCTACCTTGAAAGTACAGGGGGAACTGACATTATCAAACAACTAAATGTTACACACGCCATACGCATGCACTCGTGCCTAAATTAATAAATCTACAGTTTTCAGTATTCGTGCTGTGCGGAGCCACATCAAAGTAGTAAGTTCCAGATCTGACAGGACGAACAGCTGGATTACTTTTTGCTTTATTTTTGTTGGAAATATTTTTCTACATTTTTGAGTTGCATTTAGACATGAGGAAACTGCTTGCATTTTCGGACAGTTTGTTCATCGCAATTTTGACGCTGACCATAGATTATACCAACATTTTTAAGGTTCTGCACCTCATTCGGTAAGAACGGAGCCCTCATAGAATGACTTTGTTGCCCGTCTGCTAGTCTGCCCGATTGTTAAGATCCCTTTTTCTCAATTGCAAGTGCGGGTATCAATTAGAAATTTACGTTACATGCTAAGAGGCCCTTCCGACAATTTCTTCTTACTCATAAACTCACTCTTTGAAACCTGTACGGTACTTAACGTTGATTTAGTCATGAAATTCGGAAAGAAGCAAGGTTTCACGCTACAAGTAACGGAAAAACCATAAAATTGTTTATTTGTAATTATATCAAGTAATTTTTTTCCATTACAAATTTGTTTTGCAATCGTAATCTGTTAGAAATCTCAGAAAATACTTTAGGAATTTTGATATGGTTTTCAATAACAGGCAGAGTGATTAAAGAGGAAGGTTTGTGTGTGTAGTTCACAAATACTTCGTGGTAATTAAAACAAACAAACACCGTCCGGACAGGCCTTTAAGGCACAACGGTACCCACCAGCCGCTGTGTCATCTAGCCTAGCGTCACCGGATGCGTATACGGAGGGTCATGTGGTCAGCACACCGCTCTCCAGGCCGTTATTAGTTTCCGTGACCGGGGCCGCTGTCCTCTGTCACGTAGCTCCTCAACTGGCCACACAAAGGCTGACTGCACCCCACTTGACAACAGCTAATTACCTGAGCTGTTGCGAAATGAAGTCCCCCGCCGCTGTGGAAACGATGCCTTCTCGTCCAGCGGTGGCAGGCGAAAGGTCGCCCACTTACCGCATTGACGGTCTATGTCGATGAAACGTAAAGCATGTGTAATGTTTCAGACCAAAGTAACACTGGTAATTGAAGCAGGATTATTCTCGCATTGTTTGGGGTGAGTCTCTGATGTGCCACAGAGGCGTTCCACAGAACAATTATACATTTGCGTAGCAGCAACAGTTCTACGCACAGCTGTAGAGCTTGTTCTCTGGATGCTTCCATCACATCTCACCAGTAATGGCAACAGGGACGGGAGCGGACGAAGTCGATGCATCTAAAATTGCAAGTTAGCGCAATGTGTTAAAAAGCTCCAGAATCAATTAATTAAATGGAAAATTACAACAGTGAATACGAAACTACAAAAATAACTTAAAATGGAAAATTAAAATATTCTCGAAAGTCTCGGAATTCCCGGAGCTGATATGTCGTCAGTATCGATATAGGTAACAGGGTAACATCGTCGAGGTTGTGGATTCCTGAAGTGGCTGCGCTACCTGTATACATAATTATTTACGGAACCTTCGGTGCGCTAGTCCTACTCACAAGAACCTACATTTTTATAGGTAACTGAATACCATCTAGAAGCGTGGGAAGAAGATTTTTACCTCTGCCACCATGATTTCGCAGTTAACGTTTCCGTGGTTATTAACTGTACATATGTCACTTCCTGGCAGATTAAAACTGTGTGCCCGACCGAGACTCGAACTCGGGACCTTTGCCTTTCGCGGGCAAGTGCTCTACCAACCGAGCTACCGAAGCACGACTCACGCCCGGTACTCACAGCTTTACTTCTGCCAGTACCTCGTCTCCTACCTTCCAAACTTTACAGAAGCTCTCCTGCGAACCATGCAGAACTAGCACTCCTGAAAGAAAGGATATTGCGGAGACATGGCTTAGCCACAGCCTGGGGGATGTTTCCAGAATGAGATTTTCACTCTGCAGCGGAGTGTGCGCTGATATGAAACTTCCTGGCAGATTAAAACTGTGTGCCCGACCGAGACTCGAACTCGGGACCTTTGCCTTTCGCGGGCAAGTGCTCTACCAACTGAGCTACCGAAGCACGACTCACGCCCGGTACTCACAGCTGTACTTCTGCCAGTACCTCGTCTCCTACCTTCCAAACTTTACAGAAGCTCTCCTGCGAACCATGCAGAACTAGCACTCCTGAAAGAAAGGATATTGCGGAGACATGGCTTAGCCACAGCCTGGGGGATGTTTCCAGAATGAGATTTTCACTCTGCAGCGGAGTGTGCGCTGATATGAAACTTCCTGGCAGATTAAAACTGTGTGCCCGACCGAGACTCGAACTCGGGACCTTTGCCTTTCGCGGGCAAGTGCCGGGCGTGAGTCGTGCTTCGGTAGCTCAGTTGGTAGAGCACTTGCCCGCGAAAGGCAAAGGTCCCGAGTTCGAGTCTCGGTCGGGCACACAGTTTTAATCTGCCAGGAAGTTTCATATCAACGCACACTCAGCTGCAGAGTGAAAATCTCATTCTGTACATATGTCGTTTATTAACAAAGAAGTTTCTTTGCTTCTCTTCATACAAATGATTCAGACGTTGGCCAACTATATACCATACGTTAAAAAATTTAACTTTTCAGCCATTACACTAGTCTCATTTTATCTATACAGAGTACCAAATGTCGTTGGCTACTTACTTTACAGTCAAAAATAGTTAACTATGTTGTTCCTTTTCTTCCCGGGTGGCGCTGGTTGGTCGGCATGAATGTACTGTGGCATCACCTAGCGACCATACCGTTGTATCTCTCTGTACTCACAACCTGAACCCTGGCAGTCTTCTCATGTTCGTTACAAGTCAACCGTGTAACTTTGTGTTCCTCTGGTTTTAATCTGAACCATGCTAGGAAGTTTTGTAGAATTTGGATTTTTCTAGTCTAGTCTTGTACGGTTTCATTTTGTTACATGTGTCGTATCTGTAATTATTTGTCATAAGTTCTGTTTGCTATACCGTAGCACTAAGTGCCTCCATACACCTGATTCCATATGTATCCATTTTTTATATACAGATTCTGGTGATAGCTAACGCAAAAACACGTAAAAATGGATTAATAAATGAAGGAACACTGGTTTGCAGTTTCCTCTGCTTTGCAATTCTTTCATCTGCGACCAATTTAGCAAATTGCAGGTTACGTAAATTATTGTCCATGGTCGCGTCTCTGCTGGGTGCCTCTGATGGAGCCACAAAAATGCTCTTAGATTACGTTTCAACGTGATACTCATATCACCTCTTCAAGATTTAGATTCAGGTGTTGTGTCCATCGTGATCGTGAACTGGACATCATTTCTATCTAATAAGACAGAAGCAATATTCTTACGGATGCCGCGTAGGTACGTCCGAGCGTTGTCAGCATATAATTTACAAGAAATTAAAAATAGGGCCTTATGTAAACAAGAACAATCTCAGTAAATTTTCGATTTTAGACATGAATATAATTTCTTAAACGAATTTATTGTTGACAGAAAAATCCTGGTTATCTCATATCAGCGAAGATTTTGCCTGAAGACAAGTAATAGTACTTACAGTTTTGCATTTTTATTGCACTGAGATCGCTAGAATAGTGCCTATAACAGGCAGGTACAGTGCTATATGTCAGCTGTGTTAAGGTCTACCTTCATTTACCATACAAGTGCTTGGTTTGGAGAGTATTACGCGGTACCTGGACTCAGGCTAACGACAAAAAGTTTATTTTTCTGTATTATTCTTTCGCTACTTGATCAATTCACCAATGCTTTTAATTACAGACCTTTACAGAATTTATAGGCTCCCTGGGATGTCAAAGATGGGCGCCCTGTTCGTATTGCGATGTTTCAACCTTCATCTCGACCTAAATCAGCTTTTATTGTGCTACAACTACCTTTGTATGGTTATCAGGACCTCGTAGAATTGTTTCGGATGAAACTTGGGGATACAGGGCGTAGCAGAAAGTTTTAAAGTCGAGTTCGTCAGTTTTATTATTGGCCATAAAACTGACGTGTCGCTTCAAAACATAAAAGCGATCTTTTTGTTCTCCTCTGAATGTAAATGGTGTTGTCATATTCAAAATCATATGAAGATATCTATCGCAGAGGAACAATGGGTGTCTTAGGATACATAGTTGTGCAGACAGCCATCTACTCTTGTGCGTATCGATACAAGAATGTCTGATTTTCCCCTGTTGGGAACTATAGTCATAATGTACTTTTTGAATGTAACTTGCACGATGAGGGTCATATATCCAATGCCACTTTTTCCACCTTTGCACTTGATAATGAATATAAAGCCGAGATCTTGATAATGTGGAATAGATGAATATTAAGAAATCTTACACTAAGACGGCAACAATTTCGTTAAAAGTAGTAACAATAATTGTGAAGTATTCGTTTTATAAAGTGAATCGCGTTCTTGCGGCATATATATATGTATGTTCTAGACGCGTTTCCTCTCTTACAATCAGGCGCCTTCAGTGAATTTAATCTTGAATAATACAGTAATTTCTTCACATGCGGTACTTACAGATTAGAAAACAGTTCAAGCCATAATTATTTACACAGTTATTCTTGTTCCCGCCAGAAATCTGCTTTTTCTCTTGTATGTTCAAGGTTAGAGATATCTCTTGTCACTTCACTTACGGAACATCGACGTATTTCCACGTCATGACCATCTTGTTTTTTAATTTTCATATTTCGTATGTTAAGTGCTGTGGAACACCACTGCTGATCTGGCAATAACAGCAGTTTTTTCTACGAGGACTGTGACTGGTTTCTGGTAGGTAGGGTTTTATGGGACCAAACTTCTGAGGTCATCGGTCCACTGGTTTCTGTAGAAAATGTATGTTCACTTGGTGTTTTTGTTTTTTTACGTAAGTGTTGCCAACATAATGAAGTAAATGCTGCAAACCTAACGACGTCAATTTCTGTTTTCTCCCCTCCCCTCCCCGCCTCCCCCCCCCCCCCCCCCCCCCTCTCTCTCTCTCTCTCTCTCTCTCCCCCCCCCCCCCCTCTCTCTCTCTCTCTCTCTCTCTCTCTCTCTCTCTCTCTCTTTCTTGTTCTGTGGAACGCCTCTCTCTCTCTCTTTGTGTGTGTGTGTGTGTGTGTGTGTGTGTGTGTGTGTGTGTGTGTGTGTGTGTGTCCATGGGAGTAATTTGACGTCACGCAAGTAGTTCATGGAGGCATGCGCCGTATGTAGGTGAATAAAGTCCTCGTGAAAAATAGCACTACACCACGATGCGGACGCACGACAGAAGTATGAGGACAATCCCATCCTTTCCAGTGTCTTAACACAATATTAACATCTCTGAAGTAAAAAAAGGAAAATACACACACACACACACACACACACACACACACACACACACACACACACACGCGCGCGCGCACCGAGAGAGAGAGAACAGAAATGGATAGTAGCTAGGTTTGCATATTTACTTGCATAAACAAATAAGAAACGAAACACCAATTGAATATGCAGTTTCGGCAGGAAACACGCACAATTATCGTGAGATAGGTATGGAGTTTGTAAGAGACCAGTAGGGATATTTCACAACAGCTAGTTTACGAAATATGAATATTAAAAGGAAAAAGATAATGATGTGAAAATAATTCGATGTTTCAGAAGTGAAGTGACAGCGCAACCTCTAACATACGAACCTATGAGACCAGAAATTTTTTCTAACCCGTAAATATCGCATATGAAAACAAAATTGTGTTATTCCAGTGACAACAATCGTCGTCCAGTGTGCCTGAGAAAAGAACGTCCTTCCAGACCGAATTAATGTATACATACTGCCCACAGTGCGTGTAACGTGCTACTTGTTAATGAGCTCATAATGCGAAGTCATTTATAAATTTGGCTCTATTCTGTAATCACTGAAATAACATCACGTACCCTCTCAACGAGTGAAGCTTCATTTCCTCTATTTCTGGGTGATTAATTTTATTTGTAAGGTAACGTATTTCCCAAGAGAGCATCCACAAGTTACACGCATGACTCCATTACGTTACACTGCTCTGCAAAACTTAAGGTGGAAATACGTGAAGTGACATAATACATTAACCACTCTGTGGAAACGAATGATAGTGCGAGAGTACGTTGACAGGGGACTCCCAGTCTTGAAGAGAAAGTTGAACGTTACACGGTGCTAGGCGAGCCCCACGAGAAAGACATGCCGCAGCGCGTACGCCGCAGAAAGTGATACTGCAAGTCTTACGAGTGCCAGGAGCGGTCCACGGCGGGAGCGAGTAACTAAAAGATAGCCTCGGTGCGAGGTCAACGTGACTATAGCGCCTAGCGGATATGGGCCCACAACACAAGGTAGCTGAGGGAATGGAAAAATACAGTGTGTCAATTAACGACCAGTTAAGGTGAGCTATAGTGGTGTTTTTCATTACAACATGGCACGGAGATCTGGAAAGATTTACTAGAGGAAAAAACATTGGTAAACTGGAAGAAGGACGGAAGAATGTAGCCCAAACGTTCGGTACTGATCATTTGTTTCAAGTGAACGGGTAGCGTTTCGAACCACAGGCACTGCTGCCCGAAGTAGAGGAGGTGTTCGACCTCGGTGAACTGTAACACTGGGTCACTGACCGCTTTGTTGGACTACAGGCAAGAAGGGGCCCGCGTCAATGCAAACGAAATTTGACAGGACTGCAGAGCACACAGTCTCACGCTCCACAGTGGCACGACGACCACATGGGATGGTCTATTTAACCGACGGCCAGTCCGCTTTGTTTGAAAAAAAATGGTTCAAATGTCTCTAGGGACTATGGGACTTAACATCTAAGGTCATCAGTCCCCTAGACTTAGAACTATTTAAACCTAACTAACCTAAGGACATCGCACACATCCATACCCGAGGCAGGATTCGAACCTGCGACCGTAGCAGCAGCGCGGCTTCGGACTGAAGCGCCTAGAACCGCTCGTCCACAGCGGCCGGCTACATTTTGTTCAGCTGACACCGCACATACGCAGTAACGTTACCGATGGTGGGTAACATCATAGGGACTCAGATTAGCGAGGAGAGAGGACATGAGCTCTTTTCAGATGAAAGCAGATTCAATCCGAGTAGTGATTCTGGTCGTACCCTGAGAAGACAAGAGGTGAGAACATGTAATGCACTTGGGAACTTTGTCAAACATGGTCTTTTGGTGGTCCAATTGTTACTGGGTGGGCGTACTGACCTCCATATCTTTGAACTCGACACACTCACCAGTCAGATTTACTGTGACACTGTACTCCTTCCCCATGGACATCTTTTCAGGGATGCATTCGGCAGTTCCTTCATTTTTATGGTTGACGGTGCGCGACCGCATCAAACAGCGCAGGTGAAGGAGCTCCTGGAACGAGAAGACATTTGGCGAATGGACTGTCCTGCCCGTCATCTCCACTTAAGCCGCATCGAGCACTTGGGGGATGCGTTGGGAAGACGTATTGCAGCACGTCAAAATCCATCAACAACAATCCTGTAGCTTCCAATCGTTATGATTGTGGAATGGAACACACTACCACAAGAACTCCTCGCCAGTCCTGCAGCCGACATTGCTCTGCATACACTACTGTCCTTCCTGATCTCACACCCTATTGATAGCCACGTCCCGCCTTCTTTGATGTCCAGAGGGCTATAATAAAGCACAGTGCGATTATTAGTTTTGAATAAAAGTGTCATTTCTCTTCTTCTGATTGTGTACTTGTTTCTGTTGCCTTCCGCATTATAATGTAGCAGTTCTTTTTACGCATGGCGCAAGTTTTGTTGAACTATGTTACATGACAGTGAACCACCGTGGAAAGTTACTTTCATCCTTAAGTTTTGTAGTTTAGTCTAATATCCATGTGGTATCGACAATATCTGCAATACCGTAAGCAGCATCGGGACTGTGTACACAATCGTCGACAAGAACGCTACTGCGAACCGTTCTTGAGAACTTCTCAGGTGTTTGGGAAGCGAACCAGGTCCGATTAAAAAAGGAAGTCGAAGCAGTTCAGAGACAGAATGCGAGATATGTTACAGGTATGTCCTATTAACACGCAAGTATTACAGAGACGTTTCGTGCAATCAAATGATAATCCCGGGAGGGAAGGCGACTTTCCTTTCGGAGAATAATATTGATAAATTTTGTTGAGCTAAAATTTGAAGCATATCGATTATACTGTCGCCAACATACGCTTTTTGTAAGGACCACGAAGATATATACCAGAAATTAGTGATCGCTCGGTGGTACATACACAGTTGTTTTTCCCTCGCTTTTTTTGCGAGTACAATACGAAGGGAAATGACTACAGTGGTACAACAGATCCTCAGCCATGACCTGTAAGGTGGGTTACGAAGCATGTATGTCGATGTAGAAAAGCCCCACTAGACATTCTACAAGCGACAGTAGTTATCGTTTACTGCCAACAGGACAAGAACAAAATCAGATCAGCTGTCGCGTAACATCTTCATACTACAATTACGTATTTGTACACTTCGTGTCAATAAATTATGGTAACTTACAGCTACTCTATGTTGTTACGTTTGCTATAGCACTGCTTCCTCTAATGCCTAGGCTGCATAGTAGGTGGCGAGGAATTATTTTCCTGACACATTTATATGTTTGACACCAAGTATGTTTGATGAATAAAGCACTAACCATTGACGTTGGAACATTTTGTGGACAACATTGCAAAGAAAGTTAAAGTTTTGTGATTCGACCTGAAAATTATTAACATTCAGCATAACCGTACAAAGAAGGTAGGAGTAAGCTATACTGCTACGTAAAGAAGTCCCTCTTTCATACCGCAGGATGGTCTGCATGGAGCAACGACGAAGAAAACATTAATTTAACAGCACGCGAATCACGTACTCATATGGAGAAATTAGTACCAGTTGCGGTGGCTGGGAATCGAACCCGGGTCAACTACTTGGAAGGCAACAATATTACCAAAAGTCTCGAAAGTACCT
The DNA here is from genome assembly GCF_021461385.2 of Schistocerca piceifrons. Taxonomy (NCBI): domain Eukaryota; kingdom Metazoa; phylum Arthropoda; class Insecta; order Orthoptera; family Acrididae; genus Schistocerca; species Schistocerca piceifrons. The sequence goes on along the minus strand of NC_060145.1, from coordinate 320,240,785 downwards.
AACCGATTTACCTCATATTTTTGCACGATATTCTAATTAACTTTCGGACTGACATACGGTACATATTTTTTAATGTGTGTGGAGTATAAACACGTATTCAATATTTATACCTCTATGTGAAGACAAGTCAATGTTAAACGCTGTTACCATAAATCTGGAATGACTGTTGACCGATTTTCTCCAAATTTTTATACGTTGGTCTAAAAAATGTTCGTACAGACATAGGCTACGTACTTTTTAATGTATATGGTGTATAAATATGTAAAATAAATTGTAAATTTGTGGTGAGATCTTATGGGACCAAATTGATTAGGTCATCGGTCCCTAAGCTCGTACATCACTTAATCTAACTTAAACTAACTTACGCTATGGACAACACACACCCATGCCCGAGGGGGTAGCCGCCAAGACCGTGACAAGACGCCTTAGACCTTAGACCGCGCGGCTATAAATATGAACTTACTAATACATAAAGAGGAAACATTGTTAGCAACATTCACAAAGTGCCTGATCGTTTCACTTCAGATTTTGCGCAATTCTGTGATAAACATAGATAGGCCCGAAGATCAATCATCATTTAAAGTTCTTACCAAAACTCTCGAAAAATTCTTGACCGATTTACTTCAGATCTTTACATAGTACTCTAACAGTTATTCTAACAGACATAGGCGATACATTAATAAAAGAAAAGAAAAGAAAAAAAGAAATGTTACGGTTTTCTCTTCAAACAGACTGTGAGAAAAAGAAAATGCTGTGCCATGCTTCCGGATGGGGGATGGAATGGACATAGAGAGGAGAAAGTAGGAGATGGGTAGGATCAGGGGTAGGAGGAGATGGATAGAGAGAGGCTGGAAGAGGTGATGGACAGAAAGAAAGGGGGAGGGGGAGGATGTAAACTAAGAGCGGTTGAGGAGGAAGTAGGTAGAGAAAGAAGGGAGAAACGGATTCACTAGGCTCATATATCTTCTGGATGTGACAGATTACGCAGCGGGTTTTTCATTCAGACTTATGATCTGAATGTCAATCGTTTGTGAAAAGATGGTATCTGCTGTAAGAAAGAGGAGTATTTACCAGCATTTGTACGAATTATACAGCGGCAAGATAGTGACATATCGAGACTGTGGATTACCGTTCCACGACGCAGCTGCTTTTCGTTGGTCGGGTGTCATGACTGTCATGGAAGCGATCGGTTCAGTAGAGCCGTATCGAAGTTCATGCACGGTCTCAGCGCCCCAGGGAAACTGCCAGTTGCGAGGGCGGACAATTTGTTCGGTCAGTGGTGCCGGATCGTACAGCCACGTCACGTACCCTGAGTCAGGACACGGGGTCGATTGCTTCCAGAATAGCGTCTGGACCACAGCGGACTGTAACCACGGCGACCCTTATTGCGGCTTCCGTCGACACGGTAGCAGACGGAGGCGCGGCTGCAATGGCGCGACAGTACGTCTCCTTCTCAGATGAAATCCTGCTTCAGCCTGCAGCATCATGATGGCTGTGTCTGCGTGAGGAATCTCCGAGGGGAACAAACTTTACGCGATTGTACTCTTTATCGATATACGGGCACAGCACCTGGCGTGAAGGCATGGAAATACGGTTGGTACACAATACAAACACCTCCGATTCATATAACAGTTAATGTAGATAACAGGCGTTGCATTTATGACGCTTTAAGACAGTTTTCTGTGCCAAATCTTCGATGTCTTTGCGATATTATGTTCAACAAGATTCCGCAAGACCGCATCCTAGCCGGGCTGTAGTGAATCGGTACACATCTGGTCATGGACTGCCCAGAGATTTGCACCACACCAATCTCCAAATACTGGAAAAACTCACATCTGGCATAGAGCTGAGCACATGTGCGTAGCCTGTATGTGAAGAGAGAGAGAGAGAGTGTGTGTGTGTGTGTGTGTGTGTGTGTGTGTGTGTGTGTGTGTGTGTGTGTGTGTGTGTGTGTGTGTGTCTGTCTTTATATGGTAAAGACTTAGTCATCAGGGTTGTACAAAGCAAAGACCATACGGAACTTCACGAACATATAAATGAATGTAACAGTAGAGAATTGCAGACTCCATTAGCTAATGGGATATTAATAAATTAGAAACAAATAATTACATACTTTAACCCATTAGTGCCCAGCGTCGGCGGCCGTTGTGGCCGAGCGGTTCTAGGCGCTTCAGTCTGGAACCGAGCGACCGCTACTGTCGCAGGTTCCAATCCTGTCTCGGGCATGGATGTGTGTGATGTCCATAGGTTAGTCAGATTTAAGTAGTTCTAAATCCTAGGGGACTGATGGCCTGAGATGTTAAGTCCCATAGTGCTCAGAGCCATTTGAACCATTTGAACAACGTGCCATTTATTTGGATTATACAGCGTTATTTGTGTTTCAGGGACATATGCTACATTTTCAGCGTTGAATAAAAGTAACGTTAACCAATAATGAAAACACTTTACTTATTTTTACGATTTTTTTCATTTACGTATATTGCTGTTGTAATTATGTATTGCTTTGGAGGTGCTGAAATTGCCATGGAAAATTGTATCCCCGAAAATAGAGAAAAATCAAAGATATACGGTTCTTTCTGCCAAACAGAAGGAAAATCGTCTTTTCTGCGTAAATTGGACAACAGCTGCAGTGCTTTTGCAGTATCATATATCACTGGAGTGAACCCCAAGCTAATGTTACACGATACCCTCAGTAGTCAATGAAACACATTTTGGTTCCCTTACCCTCCATTCTGACACAATTCAAAGAACACATGGATGGGACTCATCGAAGTGATCAAAATATGGATCAGCACATGATAAATACCCGTAGCAAAAATGGCACTCTGTTCTTTCCAATTGGTTACTGGAAATTACTCATCGCAGTGCCTTGATACTCTACCTGACAAAAGGAGGTACAGACTATCTCGTCAATTTTGCAGGTAATTATGTACGTGTACGTGAAGAAAGGGCCAGTATTGTAGCAGATGAGCTCGCTGGCACGAAGCACCTCTTTCTGAAAATACAAGGCCTCACGAAAAGATGTGCTAGGACAAACTGTGGGACATTAGCATCGCACATAGAGCGAGAAATGTATTGTGGAGCTGTGCGTTGAATGTTGTGCTGCTTATCACACGAAGTAACTTGTAGTTTTTGTTTTCATTTGTAGTTTATATTCATGTGTAATTTTATTCTTTTGATACAAAACTCTAAAACCATTTCATCTCAATGTACGATTTGCTCTCAATACTGCTTAGGGTTACATGTGAGACAGCGGAAAGTCCATTTAATAAACATCCCAAAACGTAGAATAAAAATACAAAACATAGACAAAGTTTGGGCTTCTTTCTTAATTTTCGGTGGTTTCTTAGAAATATTACCAGATCGGCTTGGAACGCCTGCCTCCCGAACGGGATGCTGGGGATCACTGGAACAAGGTGGCGGCACCATCGCAGGTTTGCACCAACGTGGGGCAACGGAGTGTCGTTAGCCCTGTACTGCTCACCGTGACTCTGAAAATACACCAGATTTATCTTTATATTTCCCTACAGGAGCATTATTCGTTTCTTGACCAGTGTGACTTGAGTGACACAATATCGCTGGTTTGCGCTTAGGTTGTTTGAACTGACACCAAGTTAATATTTTCGTCAGTAGATGACACGGAATATAGGACTGCATTCATTTGGCAGCTTTCTGTGATTATTTACAGTGATCCTGTTTTATTTTTCAAGAAACAAAAAACTTGGTAATAAATTTCATTACGCATTTTTAAAAGCGGTAGGTCATGTAAGTATAAATATGGCATGTTTATGAGTGAATTTACTTTCGTTTCCCTGAAATCAAATTGCTCTCTAATGGAATCGTAACCTCACTTTGATACAGAGCCATGGTCCCCAAAATGTTCTACGGAAAACTGCAAAAAAAAAAAAAAAAAAAAAAAAAAAGTGAAGAATGTGAAGTTAGTCCTATTTCTTGATGTGAATTAAAAAATACTGTCTCAGCTTCAAATACTGAGGACGATACTGAGATAACAGAAAATCGCTAAAGTAATATAATGATAGCCGAGAGCGATATGTAGTGCAGAGGACAGCGACAATGGTGTACTTATGAAAAATGGAAGTGATAACGAGAAAGTTATTGATGGCGTTAAAGTCAGTAATGATTGGAGAAGTACTACCAATCGTACTATTAGTCATATTCAACAATGGAAGAGTTCTTCCCCTTGTGCACCTTGTTAGGTGATAAAATTGTGGAAATCGCTATGCGTCAAACCGACATATATGCAATACAGAAAGATGTTTCAAAACCAATAAGCACCGATAAACATAAAATTGAACAAGTTTTTGGCTGTTGTATGTACGTGTCCATTAATAGGCTTCCATCGTCTCGTACGTGTTGGAATACTGCTACTAGGATTCCAGCTGTGGCTCATCTAATGTTCCGCAATTGATGGGAGCAGCTAAAACTAGCACACCATTTCAGTTGCAGCTAAAACATGGATCCAGCTGACAATTTGTATAACATCAAATCTATTCTGGACCCATTGTTAAAAAATTTTGGAAATATTCCCATGAGTGAAACGTTATGTGTGGTTGAACGAATGATTACTTTCTGGGGAAAACATAGTTTGTAGAATTATGTGAAAAAATCTACAAAAGGGGGTTAGAAAGCACTTGACTTGTGTGATTCAGATGGAATTTTACATAATTTAGAGCTATTTTCAGGGAAAGCATAACATGGCCCTTCTTTGCCTGTTGTAGGTGTGAGTGGAAATATTCTTCGCTTTTCTTCTGTGGTATCTAGAGGCGTGTTTCACACACCGTATTTCGAAAATTTTTCACAGGGGTTCGATTACTAGTTGAACTAGTAAAAAAAAATAGGTATTCAGTCTTCCGCAACAGTGAGACCTAATCGGCTCAAAGGTTGTACTTTCACTTCTGACAAAGAGATGGAAAAAGAGGGATCGAGGGAGTTATGATAATACTGATCTGCAATAGACTGCGTTACCTTGAGTGCAGGAAAACAGTACAATAACAAACCTGCTCATTTTTTTCGCACTTCTGTAGTACTTATCCAACATCAGTAGTGTAGAGATGGAACCGTACAAAGAAAGAAAAAATAAGTGTTGAGTGCCCCTTATGGTTCACTATTACAGTTAGTGCATATGGGGAGAGGGGGAGGGGAGAAGCGGGGACAGGGACTGGGGTACTGATCTTTTGGACTCACTGATAGCACTGTATTGCATCGTGATCCGATCAAAGACGTGATTTCTTAGAACTGTACTTTATTTAGTTGTCAATGCTTTGCTACTGTACAGAAGAGATTCTACAGATAGTAAAATGAGATCAGATCATATCACCCAAATCAGCTTCAAAACAACTCTTCTGCTTCTCTTTGCAAAGAGAATAAAGACGGACAGAGAAAAGGGAGACCTACTTGTTCGTCAATTGAGACGGCAGTTCAGTTGAAGAAGGAAAATGGGTCAGTGGCGCCACTGCCTGAGAAAAAAGCGGGGAATGATGGAATGGGTCACTCGCCTCAATTTTCAGAAAAAAGACGACGTCGCATAGAACAAGGATGTAATAGTGCACCAAAAGTGTTTTGCACAAAATTTAAAGTGCATCTTTGTTCACACCAAATTATAATTGATTTTAAAAAAATTTGTACTAAATAGTTCATGTCAGAAGCTGGAAACCACAAGAACGATGACTTAAAACCAATTTTTGAATTGTGTGCTTTTCTGCATTTATTAAATGATATTCCATTATTCTTTACTTTCTTACAAGCGTATTGTATCATAAACATGCACTGTTGCCTTGTAATGGAAACAGTAAAATGTTCGTACAAGTAAGAGATAAAGTACAACTGCTCACCGTGACCTCAGTCACAAACCTACTTTGTAAATATAAGTAATTTTGAAAACGAAAGTCCACGTTGTATGTGCCAAATACGTTATTCTTTAACATTTTGCGCATGTTGTTGTTGTTGTTTTGGTCTTCAGTCCTGAGACTGGTTTCATGCAGCTCTCCATGCTACTCCATCCTGTTCAAGCTTCTTCATCTCCCAGTACCTCCTGCAGCCTACATCCTTCTGAATCTGCTTAGTGTATTCATCTCTTGGTCTCCCTCTACGATTTTTACCCTCCACGCTACCCTCCATTACAAAATTGGTGATCCCTGATCCCTTGATGCCTCAGAACATGTCATACCAACCGATCCTTTCTTCTAGTCAAGTTGTGCCACAAACTTCTCTTCTCCCCAATTCTATTCAATACCTCCTCATTAGTTATGTGATCTACCCATCTAATCTTCAGCATTCTTCTGTAGCACCACATTTCGAAAGCTTCTATTCTCTTCTTGTCCAAACTATTTATCGTCCATGTTTCACTCTCATACATGGCCACACTCCACACAAATAATTTCAGAAACGACTTCCTGACACTTAAATAAATACTCGATGTTAACAAATTTCTCTTCTTCAGAAACGCTTTCCTTGCTATTGCCAGTCTACATTTTATATCCTGTCTACTTCAGCCATCATCAGTTATTTTGCTCCCCAAATAGCAAAACTCCTTTACTACTTTAAGTGTTTCATTTCCTAATCTAATTCCCTCAGCATCACCCGACTTAATTCGACTACATTCCATTATCCTCGTTTTGCTTTTGTTGATGTTGATCTTATATCCTCCTTTCAAGACACTATCCATTTCGTTCAACTGCTCTTCTAAGTCCTTTGCTGTCTCCCACAGAATTACAATGTCATCGGCGAACCTCAAAGTTTTTATTTCTTCTCCCTGGATTTTAATACCTAGTCCGAATTTTTCTTTTGTTTCCTTTACTGCTTGCTCAATATACAGATTGAATAACATCGGGGAGAGGCTACAACCCTGTCTCACTCCCTTCCGAACCACTGCTTCCCTTTCATGCCCCTCGACTCTTATAACTGCCATCTGGTTTCTGTACAAATTGTAAATAGCTTTTCGCTCCCTGTATTTTACCCCTGCCACCTTCAGAATTTGAAAGAGAGTATTCCAGTCAACATTGTCAAAAGCTTTCTCTAAGTCTACAAATGCTAGAAACGTAAGTTTACCTTTCCGTAATCTTTCTTCTAAGCTAAGTCGTAAGGTGAGTATTGCCTCACGTGTTCCAATATTTCTACGGAATCCAAACTGATCTTCCCCGAGGTTGGCACCTGCCAGTTTTTCCATTCGTCTATAAAGAATTCGCGTTAGTATTTTGCAGCTGTGACTTATTAAACTGATAGTTCGGTAATTTTCACATCTGTCAACACCTGCTTTCTTTGGGATTGGAATTATTATATTCTTCTTGAAGTCTGAGGGTATTTCGCCTGTTTCATACGTCTTGCTCACCAGATGGTAGAGTTTTGTCAGGACTGGCTCTCCCAAGGCCGTCAGTAGTTGTAATGGAATGTTGTCTACTCTCGGAGCCTTGTTTCGACTTAGGTTAGTGCTCTGTCAAACTCTTCACGCAGTATCATATCTCCCATTTCATCTTCATCTACATCCTCTTCCATTTCCATAATATTGTCCTCAAGAACATCGCCTCTGTATAGACACTCTATATACTCCTTCCAAGTTTCTGCTTTCCCTTCTTTGCTTAGAACTGGGTTTCCATCTGCGCTCTTGATATTCATGCAAGTGGTTCTCTTTTCTCCAAAGGTGTCTTTAATTTTCCTGTAGGCGGTATCTGTCTTACCCCTCGTGAGATAAGCCTCTACATCCTTACATTTATCCTCTAGCCATCCCTGCTTAGCCATTTTGCACTTCCTGTCGATCTCATTTTTGAGGCGTTTGTATTCATTTTTGCCTGCGTCATTTACTGCATTTTTGTATTTTCTCCTCTCATAAATTAAATGCAGTATCTCTTCTGTTACCCAAGGCATTCTACTAGCCCTGCGCATGCAGGAAATAATAATTTGGGCACTAGAGGGTTAGATATCGGTTTGCTGAACGATTGTAACCAAATGAAATTTGTCAGTTGGCAACGAAATTCGGTGAAAGTTGTTTGAGTCAAACAAAAGTGTACGAGTGGGCAGAGAAGTTCAGACAGGGAGTAACAAGTGTTCAATGCTCGCCACGCCCAGGATGTCTCTGCTTGTGCAGTCACGTAGAAAACATTGTGAGGATTGATGAATTGACACGAGAAAATAGGCGTATAACGATGAATGATATTGCAGCAACGACGAAAGTTAGTGTCGGTCAGCCCACCATATTTTATATGACATACTGATGTTCAAGAAGGAGTGTGCAACGTGGATTCCAAGATATTTGATATCATAAATGAAACAGAGGCCCATGGACGCGTGCGTGGAACTGTTGCGACAGTGTGAGGATGAAGGCGACGCATTTATTCACCGTATCGTGACGGGAGATGAAATTTGGGCGCATTTTTATGAAACCTGAAGAAAGACGGGCTTCGTCAGAGCGGCGACATTCTTCATCTCCAAAACCCAAGGAGATGCGGACTAAAAGAAGTACCGATAAAATAATGTTGGCTTAGTTTTGGGAAATTACATGTGAAACTGGAACAGTGCGACGCATGGAAACCTTACGTGTGAAAATTTGCAACCATCAATTTTGAGGAAGCGGCGCTGAGTGCTGTGTAGTAGTATCATATTACTGCGTGACAAAGCGAGGCCACACACTGCTGGAGTCACAATGGATACCATCCAAGACTTGAAGTTCGTCTGCTTGTCCCACCCTCATATTTCTCTAATCTAGCACTTAAACATTATCACGTTTTTAACCCACTGAAAGAAGTTCTTAGTGGTTAAAGGTTCTCTGGTGATGAGGAAGTCCGGACAGCAAGCTATATCTGGTTACGCACATACTCCCAAAATTTCTTTACACGCGGAATTGAGAAGCTTTTTCAGCGCTGGCATAAATGCATAAGACTTCAGGGGCATTACTTTCTGAAATAAGAAAGTGTTATATTCCATTCTTGTAATAAATTCTTTAAAAAAATTTCAGTTTTTTATTTAACGACCCTTGTATCAAAACTAGAGGTTCAAATAGCTTTCCATTTAAATGCTTCGTTTAAAATGTCGCAAACAAGTTAAAATCAATAAATGTGATGAAATTAAAAAATAATTATTCCGGCGCTAGTAAGTTGAAACTCGTTAAAAGCGATGGCTTTTGAAAATAACAAATCTCGAGACACATACAGGGTGTTTCCGTGAGAGCGTGAAAAAATATAACAGGACACAGAGGATGCTCCACTAAACAATTTCAGACAGGGAACGTGGGATCGGAGGAGACAACTCAAGGAGATAATAGAAATAAAATCACATCACTGCGTACTTTTTTTATTTGCGTTAGTTAACTGCAAGTACCATCATTGACGCAATGAAGGTACCATTTGCACTGTATCTTACAAAGTGTGGTTAACTGATTGCCATCGAGCTCAATGCAAGCCTGACATGGGCGAACAAGATTCTGATGCACCCTGACAAATATCCCTGGTATGTTTCGAATCACATCACAGGCAGCTACAATTCTGGCAATTAATTTCATCTCCGTATCCACTGGTATGTCATACACTAGTGACTTGCGGTATCCTCATATTAAATAATGGAGGGGATTCAGGTCAGCAGACCTCGCAGGCCATGGAATATGACCTCAGCTTCCGATCCTTCCCGTACCGGTACTGCTCCATCGTATTGTCTCTGAACAGCACTGAGCAACGAATGGGTCTGTCGTTGATTCATAGAACGTTCTGTCATGGAACAAGGTAAAAACGACAGAACAGAGCCACCTTATGAATAAGTAAAGTACACAAAACTTCCCAGCAATCCGGCTCGTCCTCCTTGCTTCGTTCCAGGGAATAACGAATGTACATGTAAATAAACAACACAGTACATGGAAACTTGTACGCTTGTTAGTTGTAGTCGGCCGGTGTGGCCTTGCGGTTCTAGGCGCTTCAGTCTGGAACCGCGTGACCACTACGGTCGCAGGTTCGAATCCTGCCTTGGGCATGGATGTGTGTGTTAGGTTAGTTAGGTTTAAGTAGTTCTAAGTTCTAGGGGACTGGTGACCACGGATGTTAAGTCCCATTGTGCTCAGAGCCATTTGAACCATTTTTTTGTTAGTTGTAAATAAGCTGGAAAATAGTAATGCTAGACAAATCGGTAGACAAGTTTACTTCATATCTCCGTATGTTGGCTTCTTCCACTCTTCGTTCCTTATCTCGAATTGTTCAGTGCAGCATTCTCTATGTCCTGTTACATATTTTCACGTCCTTATGGAAACACCCTATATGTAAAGTAGAAATTTTGGGTAACACATTCATGTCAGGTGTGGTTAGTGTTCGTTTCACGATAATAGAGGGCTAAATTCTTGATATGGTCCTCCCAGTGTGGAGACAGCCTATCATTAACATTTGAGAACCACAGTAGTATGACCACAATAAGGTCGGTTACTGCCACCGGGTAGCTAATTTCTCTCGGAATGTACGTTTCTGTTCGTTATTTTGTCGATGGCAGCGTAACGTGACATAATGAAGTCGTAACATGCGCCGATCCGCAAATTAGCCGCAGGATACGCGGCAACCCGTGATGTTGCGAGTTCTGTGGTTACGTGCCGCAGGGGGAACGGCGGGCACATTCATTACGAGCAGTTGCGGGACCTGATACCTGGAGTAATGTCGCTGCGTGTGGAATGCGAAACTAGCATCGGCGCTCACAGTCAGCCAACCGGAAGACTAGACCGCCCTGCTGAATAGCTGATGCCTCAGCCAGTGCTGCCAACCCCCGTCTTGCGATGCAGCCCCCTCGCTCTCGACGGACTACCGCAACATGTGCGATACACTGGCTGACTTTTCCCGGGGCAGGCAGACTGCGACCGAACAAAGAGGCGCTATATACCGGCGCTAGAAGCCGGGCAAAGAGGGTTATTAACCTTACAACAGAACTCCATTTACCTTCATGAACGCGGAAGGGGCTCGCCACGGCAAAGCACGCAGCTAACGAGACGGAATAAAACTGGCGGAGAACAGTTTGCGCACACGAGCAAATGTGGCTCCAGAAATTCGGCCTGTTTACGCTGGTCTGAGTGCAGCAGAGAGCGGAGTAGCGCGTATTATCCGCTGATTTCCATCACAAATTCTCAAGGTGGCAGGGGCAAAACACAGGGAGCGAATCGTTAGCTGAAACTTGTGCAGAAATAGGCCTGCAGATTATATCTATATAAACAATTTAGGAGACAATCTGAGCAGCCGTCTTCGGTTGTTTGCAGATGACGCTGTCGTTTATCGACTAATAATGTCACCTGAAGATCAAAATAAACTGCAAAACGTTTTAGAAAAGATATCTGAATGGTGCTAAAAGTTTCAGTTGACCCTAAATAACGAAAAGTGAGTTCATTCACGTGAGTGCTAAAAGGAATTCGTTAAACTTTGGTTACACGATAAATAAATCTAATCTAAAAGCCGTAAATTCAGCTAAATACCTAGGTATTACAATTACGAACAACTTAAATTGGAAGAAACACACAGATAATGTTGTGGGCTTACCAAAGACTCAGTTTTATTGGCAGGCCCTTTGAAAATGTAACAGACCTATTAAGGAGACTGCACACACTACGCTTGTCCGTCCTCTTTTAGAATACTGCGTTGCGGTGTGGGATCCTTACCAGATAGGACTGATGGAGTACATCGAAAAAGTTCAAAGAAAGGCAGCACGTTTTGTATTATCGCGAAATACGGGAGAGAGTGTCACAGAAATAATACAGGATTTGGGCTGGACATCATTAAAAGAAAGGGGTTTTTCATTGGGACGGAATCTTCTCATGAAATTTCAATCACCAACGTTCTCCTCCGAATGCGAAAATATTTTGTTGACACCGACCTACATAGGGAGGAACGATCACCAATATAATATAAGGGAAATCAGATCTCGTACAGAAAGATATAGGTGTTCAGTCTTTCCGCTCGCTATACAAGATCGGAATAATGGAGAATTGTGAAAGTGGTTCGATGAACCCTCTGCCAGGCACTTAAATGTGATTTGCAGAGTATCCACATAGCTGTAGATGCAGTATTGCCGCTCGCTGCATTGCAGTAGTTCGAGTAAAGATGATTTTTGTGAGGTAAGTGGTTCATGAAAGGTATAGGTTATTGTTAGTCAGGGCCATTCTTTTGCAGGGATTATTGAAAGCCGGTTTGCGTTGCGCTAAAAATATTGTGTGTCAGTTTAGTGATGATCAGAATAAGTAAAGAGAGAACTGTCTGAGTACGTTCAGTTTTACTCATCTGTCTTTGTATCAAATAACATAGAAGTTTACTAGCACAGTTTTTCATAATTTTTCAAGGGGATGTTCAAGTTCCGTTTCTAATGATCTCGATGTCGACGGAGCGCTGACGTCTAATTGTCCTTTATTTTCCATCAATAACACACAAAGTCGACTTCTGATTTACATCATGTCTGAGAAGATCATACGTTACGAAACCCATTTTGCGAATCGTTGTTTATTAATCATCATTCTGTTTCTCCAAACGCGCTCTTAAAGTGTTCTGAAAGTACTTAGGAACTGCAATTATGGACAACTGAAACTGTAACGACCACATCGATATTTTTGCTGCGAGATGAATTAGAGTACGTTTTATTGGTACAACACTTAGAGGATGCAAGAAATTAATTAAAGATACTGCCTATATTATGTTTGTCTGTCTCTCATAGAGCGTTGCTGTGCTATGGGATAGGACTGACAGAGTACGTCCAAAAAATTCAAAGAATGGCATCTAGTTTTATCTGATAGCAAAAATAGAGAAGAGAATGTCACGGATATGATACGCGAGTTGCCATGTCAGTCATTAAAAGAAATGGTTTGTCGTTGCGGCGAGATCTTTTCTCGAAATTTCAATCATCAGCTTTCTCCTCCGAATGCGAAAATATTTTGCTGACTCTCACCTGCATAGGGAGGAATGACCATCGTAAGAAAATAAGAGGAATCACAGTTCCCGCTAAAAGATTTAGCTATTATTTTTTTCCCACATGGTTTTCGAGAGTGGAAGGTCAAGAAGTAATCTGAGAGACGTTCTGTAAACTTTGTGCCAGGCACTTGGATGTGAGCTGTAGAGTACTGATGTAGATGTGGATGAGTATGAACTTAAAGATTCAGTTTAAAAAACTCAAAGTTGATATCGAGAATCCCGTAAGTGCAAACGCCACTAAAAACAATCTTGTGTGCGTTGGAGACAACGGTCCACTTTACCGAAAGATGAGCTTACCTTCGCTCTTCCACAGATAAGGAATGTGGAAGAACTGATAGCCAGCTTACATGCTGCTCTCGTAACCGTGGATGTATTTATGATGCGATGAATTCGGAGAGCCATGGCCCAGTGAGTCGTTGGAGATCGCTTTGAGCATCTGTTGTGAAGACTACGCGTGTTTCTCGAAAGCCTTGCTGTCATTGATAGTATATGTAAACTATTATAGCTGGATACTCTTACTGGATATAGTAAATGTATTTAACATCTGCCACAGTGATAAGTTTTGTAGTTTGTTCAGTCAAAAGCTAGATAATTCATTTTTAACTTACAACTACGTTCCGTAGGAATTTTTGACGTGCGTGACCAATAACCGGCGTGTTTAAACTTAAAAAATCTGTAGTTGTAGGATATGTATTATTTAAGAGGCAGTGTATACTACGGCGTCATTGAGAAAATTAAAATTATAAAGTATTTATAAAAACACGTATATATCCAGAATCGAACTCTCGGGCTCGAGGATTCAGACGCAAAGCTTTACCCACTATACTGAATCGTTAACACACCCATACAGCAGTGAATGAAGACACATGTCGTATAAGTGATTACAGTGATGTCAAAAGTGCCTTCTTTGAGGTTCATATTCTACCGAAAATATGCAAGGGACGAAATTCTGTAACAGACATTTTTGTTCTTTTAATATTGAAGGAATCGTGCTGTGGCGAAAGATAGTGTGAATTTTGGTCAACTTTATGTACACATACACTATCCTATCAAAAATATCTGGACATCACTTAGTGGACAGTAATATAGGGTGTGTACACCATTCGGCTTTGACGGAATTAACTCTGCTGGGATCACTTTCAGTGAGGTGTCTGAATGTCTGTGGAGTAATGGCAGCCCATTCTGTCTCAAGAGACGAAACCAGAGAAGGTAGTGATGCTGGACGCTTGGGTCTAGAGCGACATGTTCCAACTCATCTCAGCTGGTGGTTGACTGGGTTCCGGTCGAGGATCTGGACGGGCCATTCCATTTCAGGAAAGTTATTGTCAACAGAAAATGATCCACAGATGTTGCTTTGTGACGGGACTACGCCGTAACGAGGAGAAACAATCCTCTACCTTAGCACCATTTCCTCTGTTCTTCACTGTTGGTACTACACGCGATAGCAGGTAACATTCTCCAGGGACTCCCCAAACCCAACTCCTCCCATAGAATTGCTACGGAATATCGCTATATTCTGCACTCCAAATCACTCGTTCCATTTATCCACTGCTCAGTGCGGTAGCAGCACCTATCTAGTTGCTCATCATTGACTAGAGTAATTTGTGGCTTATGAGAAGCTGCTCGATCATTGTACCCTATTCTTTTCAACGCTCCACGCAAAATAATTGTGCTAGTTGGACTGCTGATAGCGCTTTGGAGCTCCCGAGAGATCCTATCCGCTGATCTCATGCCATTATTACAGTCACCCTCTGCAATGCTCAACGGTCCTTCTCCGTTAACACTCTTGGTTTAGCTATGGTTGTTCCTTCGCCTTCCCACTTCAGACCCAGTCACGAACAATTGATGTGGGACGCTTTATAATGGTTGAAGTATGTCAGATGCGTCTGTTGCGAAGGTGACGTTCATATGACTAGTACACGTTCGTAGTCATTGAGCTCTCCTGTCCGACCCACTCCGTTGTCAAAGCTTTTCTACCGACAGCGCAATACGGGCCTTCTCCTTTTTTACTAGCGGACCAGCGTCTCGTGACGTCTGTTGGTGAATTACGCTTTATATAGCGACGTCAGCGTTCTTTTCAACAGATAGCGCGTATGGGATAAAAAGAGTAAAAAGTGGTCCAGTTTTTACGAAAGCATAGAGGAAAAATTAACACGGCATTGGAATCAATGGTAGAGGGTAACATTGGTAGGGTCAAAGAAGAATTGGAAAGCAGTATCTACAACATATTTCGGAAGATTTGGAGAGGTGCCTGTGTGTATGTAACCATGTCTGATTAGCCCAACGACTAATAAATCATTTTACCGGAGACGCTGCAAGTAGCCAATAGACCAATATACATCTTACGTGTAATTAAGTTAGAAATCATAAATACAAAAACAAAAAAATTTTCCGAAACTAGTTTCTCTTGTTACCGCTTAACCTCACGGTATAATGCACAGCATTAGAATGCAAGGAAATGCTGACCGGGCGTGGCATACAAGTTGACCCAGTTGTTCACACTGTAATGAATTCATCCACAGCGGGTGCCGAGCCGTCATAATTGTGCCCTACATAACGTAACAGTACTCGGACAGCCTCACAGCTTGTTCAAACTCTCGACAAGTTGCTAACAGCTCTCCACTAGACTACACTCCGCTCTCATTGAACTGCAAAAACCGGTTCCCTCCCAGCGCTCCAGCCACATACTGCACTCTGCTCTTCCGTAGTCTACGCATCTCTTCCAGTACGTCTCTTTAAGGTGTCTGTGTGGCGCGTGTGCTTGCGTGCGTGCGTGTGTGCGCGCGCTTGAGACACTCCAACTTTTCAGTCACTACTAGAAGATGAGGTGAAATGGTGTTATTCTTCAAATCACGACTTTGTATCATTGCTAGTATGTTTCACAATAGTTTACAGCTTTTACGGCACTATAATAGTACGGGAAAGCCTTATCTAAAATTAAGAAGAAGCTTAAAGCTGGTACCACCATCTTCTCATACAGGTCACTCTCAAATCGTTCGTCCACTTCGAGACTACTTCGACAAGTACTTATATAATTCAAATTCGACAATCTCATATCAGTTAGCTGGTGCATTGCTCAATGCAAGTCAGTAATTAAATCATGACAGGAAACTGATCCGAGAATTTGTTTGAGGGAATGATTAGAAATAAGAATATTTTGTTGTAACTGATCTCGTCTAGTGCGAATTATGTTGTTTGTTGTATGTCATAAAATTCGCGAGAACGGTAACGATGATAAAATTTTATATTGCACATCATCAATCAGCAGTCTGAACTGGAAACATATGGTAACTGGTACATTTTACGTATGAAGCAGAATGATAAGAAAATAAACATATTTCACTATTGTAAAGATCATTCAGACTTTTTTTATATATATAACACCAGCTGAAACGTTTCGATCCTAGTAATGTTCACGCGACGCGTGTTGTATGGTATGTTAAACAAAAAAATATTTATTCACATACTGGTATGTGGATGTGAATGATCCCCAACTCTCTTGTGGTTCCCTGTTTAGGTACTCCACGTCGACGTCTGCTCGTAGATACGTATCGTCGGTAGGTTTTCCGGTTTTACTTCCCGACGTGACAGCGACGATTCTCCGATGAGGTGCGGGCCTTGTGTTTTGCTATTACTGCGAGTCTTGTAAATATCGCTTTTATTTAGTAATTTACCCGGCTAAAACTCTCCCCTTTTATGATTAAGACAGCCTGCGCCACCTTTCGGAGGGAGTGGGGACGTCAAAGAGTCACAAAAGTTCATATTAAGCAGTCCGTAAAACACGTAAAAGTTCATTTCAGTTAGCGTGTTAGATAATGCCTACGCTTTCCGCTAGATGGTGCTGACTTACTGCTGAATAGCTTTGGTTCCATAAAACCTTCACTGATTAGTTCTAGGTAAATGAAATAAGTACAACACTCTTGTATTTCACTTTCACTCTATATTCAAGGAAAGAGATGGTGATGGATGATGGTCTATTTAAAAGGTTCCTAGCCTGGAGGAATCTAAATAGTCCGTAAATGCCGATATGCACGCGCTCTATGTCCAGATTCGCAACTAACCGCACACGACACTTTCAAAAGTCCACACGTTAATATCTGAATACCGGTACCTCTGAATTCACTCGTATCAGCAGATAATTTGAGTTTATGTCGTCTATATGTCCGTAAAGTTCCAATGTAGCACTAAAGTCCTAAAATCCCCTTAATACTCCGTTGCTACCAACAGTCAGAGATCGTACACTACATCACTTTTAATCTCTGTAACATCCTAACAGTTTATCGTGAATCTTAACACGATGAAGTCCAATCTAATTATTGTCTCGCTGACTGACACGGGTTCCCCGCCCTTTAACGAAACAATCAAGGAAAAAAGGCGGCAATAATGACAATCAGGCCTTTTTATAGGTTTTTCATCTCCATGACGGAGCTTCCGTGGCTTTGCTGTACTTAGACGTTAAACTACTTGCTGATATACTATAATTTTGATCTGCAATTACCGAACTCTGATTCTACACTATTGTGCCCTCTAAAAATTCTATTCTTAATTTTTAATTACTCTTTCTATAGCTTTTATCACTGTAAACTGAACCGAGGTGTTACAGATGTTACGATGAAACTGTGAAGGTAACTGAAGAGTAATTGTGATTAGTAGAAAGATTTGGAATGGCCGTAGAGAAAGTGGTGAAATTGCGTGCCAAAAACAGCATTTCTCTCAAAACACATTTTTATTTTCCAAGAAGCTCTAACTTCCTGTTTACGGCTTCCTCAGTTACAAGTAACGTTACACACAGTCCTATTTATCTGTGAAAAATACAAAATTCTGAAAAGGTGAGTTTGTTACATGTGTAATTCATAACAGCGATTAGTGAATACTTTAGCAGTTAAACGCAATAAAAGTATTAAACACTTAAAACCTAATATATACATTAAAACGTTAACATTGTAAACAAATAGCAGTCTTTCAAATTTCACTAGAAGAGAACTGCTTATGAACATTCAACTAATTAATGAAATAATTCAGCGCACTATGAACTTCCACTTTAGATTTTTGAGATCTTCCGTCATCTGGCAGGAACATAAACGCTGTAATATAAACGAAGGTTAACTTCAATGCCTTCAAAGTCCCTATAAAACTATACTTAACCTACAATCTGCCATATTGCGCAGCACAACACAGCCTAAAAGTCTCTAGATTTTGACTACAAAATGGTTCTACCAACAGCTCTTAAAGATGCCAGCTAATGATTACAGAATAATTCGCACAACACTTCTGAAAGTGACCAAACAATGATTACCAAGTAAGTCAAAAACCGTATCTCGGGTGCAAGCAGTTCATCAAGAGCTCAGACGTGCACTAATCTTTTAAGCACGTTTCCAGCACGATACCCACAGCAGTCTACGTCACGATCACTTCATTAGTGCTGATTTCAAACGACTGACGTTGCACGAAGGAATACCAGTTAATCGAGCTATAATCCAAAAGCTGTCCAATATCACGTACGGCGATGTCCAATGCTGCGACAGATGTGGAGCAACCACTTGCCGACAGCAAAATACTCGCCCCTCCGCACCATAAATCAGCGAAACAACGACAGACGTGGGATGTACCGTACCGCCGTACACTGCCGCTTTCAATCAGCTCGGCTGTGGAAACAAACCACGAGCTGTCAACAACGCACGGCGCTGATGATGAAGATACATAGCTCGACCGCGTGCTTGTTAACTTCGGCGGCACTACTATTACGATTTACAGCTAACTTCTACAGATCAGAAATGAACTCCGTATACTCACATTAAACTCGTTGGTCAGTCCTATGACATCATTTGCAAACTCGACTTCTCCGTATGCTCGGTCCCTCGACCCTAAAGTCTCCGTCGCTACCTACCCAACTGAAATTTCACTACTTGAGTTTGTTACTGGATAGTAGTGAACTCGACTCGATCCGCGTAGAAAGGACAGCGAGTATATGAGTTCGCAAGCATACAGCGTCATAGCCACTACATACGAAATCTCTGAGCAATAGGATTATTTTACACTCTTAGACAAAAAATAAAAATGTGCCACGAATGAATTATCAGAGTAGGAGTGAAATCTGTGGATGTGGCGTACGTATACAGACAAACAAATGAATACAATCTCAGAAAAACTGGATTATTTATTCAAGAGAAAGAGCTTCGCAAATTGAAGCAAGCCAGTAACGCGTTGCTCCACCTCTGGCTCTTATGCAGGTAGCTATTCGGCTTCTCATTGGTTAATAGTGTTATCTTATGCCCTCTGTCCAATTGGTGCACCAAATTGCCAAAATCCGAAGGTGCTTGGGGAAAGATCCGGCGACCTTGATGGCCTAGGTAGGACTTGGCAAGCACACAGACAAGCAGAAGAAATTTTCGCAGTGAGTGGGCGGGCATTTTCTTGCTGAAATATAAGCCCAGGGTTGCTTGCCATGAAGGGTAACAAAACAGGACGTACAATATCTTCGACGTACCACTGTGCTTTAAGAGTGCCGCGGATGGAAACCAAACGGGCCCTGATACACTCCTGGAAATTGAAATAAGAACACCGTGAATTCATTGTCCCAGGAAGGGGAAACTTTATTGACACATTCCTGGGGTCAGATACATCACATGATCACACTGACAGAACCACAGGCACATAGACACAGGCAACAGAGCATGCACAATGTCGGCACTAGTACAGTGTATATCCACCTTTCGCAGCAATGCAGGCTGCTATTCTCCCATGGAGACGATCGTAGAGATGCTGGATGTAGTCCTGTGGAACGGCTTGCCATGCCATTTCCACCTGGCGCCTCAGTTGGACCAGCGTTCGTGCTGGACGTGCAGACCGCGTGAGACGACGCTTCATCCAGTCCCAAACATGCTCAATGGGGGACAGATCCGGAGATGTTGCTGGCCAGGGTAGTTGACTTACACCTTCTAGAGCACGTTGGGTGGCACGGAATACATGCGGACGTGCATTGTCCTGTTGGAACAGCAAGTTCCCTTGCCGGTCTAGGAATGGTAGAACGATGGGTTCGATGACGGTTTGGATGTACCGTGCACTATTCAGTGTCCCCTCGACGATCACCAGTGGTGTACGGCCAGTGTAGGAGATCGCTCCCCACACCATGATGCCGGGTGTTGGCCCTGTGTGCCTCGGTCGTATGCAGTCCTGATTGTGGCGCTCACCTGCACGGCACCAAACACACATACGACCATCATTGGCACCAAGGCAGAAGCGACTCTCATCGCTGTAGACGACACGTCTCCATTCGTCCCTCCATTCACGCCTGTCGCGACACTACTGGAGGCGGGCTGCACGATGTTGGGGCGTGAGCGGAAGACGGCCTAACGGTGTGCGGGACCGTAGCCCAGCTTCATGGAGACGGTTGCGAATGGTCCTCGCCGATACCCCAGGAGCAACAGTGTCCCTAATTTGCTGGGAAGTGGCGGTGCGGTCCCCTACGGCACTGCGTAGGATCCTACGGTCTTGGCGTGCATCCGTGCGTCGCTGCGGTCCGGTCCCAGGTCGACGGGCACGTGCACCTTCCGCCGACCACTGGCGACAACATCGATGTACTGTGGAGACCTCACGCCCCACGGTTCACGTCCACGCTGTCGCGGCATGCTACCAGTGTTAAAGACTGCGATGGAGCTCCGTATGCCACGGCAAACTGGCTGACACTGACGGCGGCGGTGCACAAATGCTGCGCAGCTAGCGCCATTCGACGGCCAACACCGCCGTTCCTGGTGTGTCCGCTGTGCCGTGCGAGTGATCATTGTTTGTACAGCCCTCTCGCAGTGTCCGGAGCAAGTATGGTGGGTCTGACACACCGGTGTCAATGTGTTCTTTTTTCCATTTCCAGGAGTGTATGAAATTACTCCCGGTTGTCGGGTCGTACGGCGGTCGACAGTCACGTTGGTATCCCACCGCTGTTCAGAGAGTCAACAGATACGTCTTGGTCTCGATGATTTATTTTAACATTTAAGCTCTATTCAAAGATTGTTTAACTAATACGTTGATGTACACAAAATATCGACGCATTATCGACTCTCTTTGACATTACACCATGATGAAGTGCAGTCTATAAATAGTGGTTAAGTGTAAGACTAAAGTTGCAACAGTCTAAGAAAAAGTTATATAGCTATACAGCTCGCTCTTGGCTCATAAAAGCATTTTCACATATTGAAAAGAATGTAGGACTAGCATACGTTTTGGTCGCATGGACATAACAGTAAGATTACCCTGTGCACAGTTTTCGTTTAATGGAGCACCTATGTTTCCTCAAGGAGGAGGTGGAGCAATCGGGAATACAACCACTTAGTTCGCACTCGACGAAAATTGTACGTTTTTCATCTGAAGCGTGGATTATACTATCTAACTTTTCCCAGACATCATTCTTCCTCTTATGGAGCTCATTTGAAATTGTATACAGTGCATCACTTAATTTTCCTCTTACACCACCACAGCCTCACAAAACATGACATCGTCAAATACCGTCTCCTCTTGATAGTCTGCCGTTTCACCCTGTCAGTGTTACTTTACAACAGCGAGATAATACACTCAACTTTCATCGTAACTCACGAGTAGCCTTACATTCGCCCACGCCATCTTTCTCTGACTAGTCGTAGCTGCCGAACTGTAGCGGAAGGTTGGTTAGTTGGTTCATTCGGAGGCGGGGACCATAATAGGTTCCATCGGGATAGGAGGTAAGTCGTGCCTGTTCAAAGGAACTACCCGGGCATTTGCCTGAAGCGATTTAGGCAAATCAAGGAAAATCAAAATCAGGATATCCGAACACGAGTCCAGGACGCTAATCACAGCGCCACCTCGCTCGGTAGGAGCGGGAGGAACAAACTCGGTATATGGGGACAATGTTTCTCGTGGGCTTGGCGCAGTATGGCACTGTCGGGATAGTTGCGCCTTGATTTTTAAAGTATGCATCCCGGAATTGGTCTCGTACCTCTACTGCAGGGCTGACCACGGTGTGCCAAACTACATATGGGCAGCGTGTGCGGGGCCGCGCGTGGGCCTTGGCTCGGCCTATCTCGGGTTAGGTCGTTCCTTCTCGGAAGTACTCGGTACAGCATGACGTTTTATTTAACACTGCTGTGTGGTATTTTTTGGTCGAGACTACTCTCTTCAAGTCGGCATAACTGCGGTGTCAGCGCTGTTTACTCTTTACAATTTTCTCGGCGTTTGAACAACGTTCACATTTTCAGTGAATATTCGTACAAAAAGAGGTAGTCTAATGAAATACCGTCACTAGCCTTTAAAATGAATGGGAATGACAAAAGAGAGTGATGATAATTCTCTACATCTTTATGCAAAAGTGATGGATTCTGCAAATTTTCTGTAAAACTGTACTGTATTACAACATGGTGTATCTACAGGTAAATTAAAGATTTAATTGGGAAGTGCAAGAAACTGCAACCGTCGACAGACGGGTTTCACTGTTCAGTACATCTAGAAAGACTTTTGTCTAAATTTCCGGGCACGCAGCACTTATAAAAACCGGTGTTATGAATAGTAAAATTAATGAAGGCGTATACATTAGTCCACTGTCATTTGCAACGATTTTCAATGGAACTGAACAATGACTATGAAGTGTTTACACACACACATCAAAAAAGTTTTGCGTCACCCCGGTTACCAGATCTCCTGCAGCGCGACACACGTGGGCCCAACAACATTCCGAATGGACCGCTCAGGATTGGCATCACGTTCTCTTCACCGATGAGTGTCACATATGCCTTCAACGAGACAATCGTCGGAGACGTGTTTGCAGGACAAACGGTCAGACTGAACATCTTAGACACACTGTCCAGCGAGTACAGCAACATGGAAGTTCCCTGATGTTTAAGAGTGGTATAATGTGTGGCTGGCGTACGCTGCTGGTGGTCATGGAAGGCGCCGTGACGGCTGTACGATACGTTAATGCCATCCTCCGACGATAGTTCAACCATTCGGCAACATATTGGCGAGGCATTCGTCTTCATGGACGACGATTCGCGCCCCCATCACGCACATCTTGTGGATGACTTCTTTCAGGATAACGACATGAACCCTATACAACTTGTCTGGGAGAGACTGAATAGGGCTGTTTATGGACGACGTGATCAACCACTCTGAGGGATCTACGACGAATCGCCGTTGAGGAGTGGGACAATTTGGACCAACAGTGCCTTGATGAACTTGCGGATAGTATGCCACGACGAATACAGGCATGCGTCAATGCAAGAGGACATGCTACTGGGTATTAGAGGTACCGGTGTGTACAGCAATCTGCACCACCACCTCTGAAGGTCTCGCTGTGAGGTGGTACAACATACAATGTGTGGTTTTCATCAGCACTAAAAAGCGAGGAAGTGATGTTAAAGGCGATCTCTATTCCAATTGGGGTTCTATGAAGACAAAAGTAGCGCAGCAAAAAAAATCAGAACATCTGCAGATCTCACCATTGAGGTGTACTTGAGTGCACAGTGCCCACAATAAGACAATGCAAGGCGAGGAACAACTTCTTTCTGATTTGATGGAAATGCATTTGAAAAGAAAATTGCGTTGTAGAAGGTACACATTCTGACAAATGCAGTCAATTTCCCTAAGCTCACTGCCTTAAAGAAAACGCGAGGTTTGAACAATTCATTGCGGCCTTGAGAGAATTACAGAAACAGTATTGCAAAGGTTTTGAGGACAGTGTCAATGCTATACTTGTTTCCGAGACCGTTTGCCGTTTCAGTTGAATGCACACCTGTGTGTCTGCAGGTGTAACTGATGGATCTACAAGATAATTTCAATTTTAATTACAAACATTTTTATGTTAATACAGTCCAGGGCGTCTACGTTGCTTTCCTCAGGTAGAATTTACACGTCTCTATAATGAGGTTCCGAAAGTGCAACAATACTTCGATCGAAATATTTGTGTGAAAGATCTTTCTTCGATTGTGAAACTAAATTAGTCACTGTTACTTACCAACTTTAGTGCAAAATTCTGTGAAATTGTCTGCGTCTGCCGGTATGCCGACAGTTTGTACCAGATAAAAATCATAGTATGTCTTCAACGTGCCAGAAATGAGTAAATGCCGGCCGGAGTGGCCGTGCGGTTCTGGGCGCTACAGTTTGGAGCCGAGCGGCCGCTACGGTCGCAGATTCGAATCCTGCCTCGGACATGGATGTGTGTGATGTCCTTAGGTTAGTTAGGTTTAATTAGTTCTCAGAAGTTAAGTCGCATAGTGCTCAGAGCCATTTGAACCAACCAAATAAGTAAATCATACTGAAAGTTTGTTTTGTTTGTGAATAACGTTGTTGAAAAATGTGAAATTCAGAACTTCTGCAGTGTGACTGCACTGCCATTTAAATGGGTCACGTTCCTAGTTTTCCACTCTTCCCCCTCCTCACCCTCAGACAGCGTGGTGCGGTGATGGGGGGAAAGGTGCAGCAAGGCTGAAATGGTTCAAATGGCTCTGAGCACTATGGGACTTAACATCTGAGGTCATCAGTCGCCCAGGACTTAGAACTACTTAAACCTAACTAACCTAAGGACATCACACACATCCATGCCCGAGGCAGGATTCGAACCTGCGACCGTAGCAGCAGCGCTGTTCCGGACTGAAGCGCCTAGAACCGCTCGGCCACCGTGGCCGGCCAAGGCTGAGAGCTTTGTCACTTGGCTCCTGGGCATGGCCCGCGGGCCAAAATCTTGGCCGCCCCTGCTCTACTCTCTTCGTCGTACTAGTGGCGTCTCCATGGTTATTGTTTTCTGAGCTGTCACCGCACACTCGATCACCGCCCGCTAATTGCGGTCACTTCCTTGTCAAACTCCCCAAACCTCCTGCTCCAGACATGGATCTTATACTTGTTTCCGGTAGACATAGTCGAGGAAACCTGTGTGAGAAGACACCGATAGCGCTCTCTGGTGGATGTGATTATTCGTGCCGTTGATAGTCACGGCTCAAAAAATGGCTCTGAGCACTATGGGACTTAACATCTATGGCCATCAGTCCCCTAGAACTTAGAACTACTTAAACCTAACTAACCTAAGGACAGCACACAACACCCAGCCATCACGAGGCAGAGAAAATCCCTGACCCCGCCGGGAATCGAACCCGGGAACCCGGGCGTGGGAAGCGAGAACGCTACCGCACGACCACGAGATGCGGGCAGTCACGGCTCAAGACTGATTTTCAGAAATTACACAGGAAAAAAAACTATAAAGTAACAAACATTCATTCGATAGCGTGCAGAGATGAGGAGTTGTTGATATATTGCTGTCGTGAATTGGTAAATCAGTTAATAACTGAACTAAATTCGCCGGCCGCGGTGGTCTAGCGGTTCTAGGCGCTCAGTCCGGAACCACGCGACTTCTACGGTCGCAGGTTCGAATCCTGCCTCGGGCATGGATGTGTGTGATGTCTGTAGGCTAGTTAGGTTTAAGTAGTTCTAAGTTCTAGGGAACTGATGACCTCATATGTTAAGTCCCATAGTGCTCACAGCCATTTGAACCATTTTGAACTGAACTAAATTAAATCCATTCATTTTCTCTACTTCTAACTCCATACAACACACTAATGAAAGTCTTTCGTCCATCCTGCGGTCTTCATCAGACCAAAAGCATCCGTTCACAGCTATAAAGTCACACTCATTCTGTGGTGTCAACAAATTATACTGTCTTTTACAGCGCAATGGGAATGTTGCGTATGTTCTGAGACACAGTTGTGCAAAACTGAAGGACGAATGTTGCTTTCACATGATATGTTACTGCGAAATAACTTAATGAAATCTGGACTATACATAGACTGAACTTCTACAGTGTAGTACAGAAGATAACTGAAATTAACACGCAGTGAGACTAGCAGAAGTGACAGTTTTATTCACAGATAATAATTACACTGAAGTCAACACGGTTTATGATGATCCGTTGGATATTACAATACGTGCGACATGGTTCTTAACAGGGCGTGTGATTACCATAGATGGCAATGCATGCTTTCCAATGTACTTTCATGCTGGCCGCAAGGCGATAACGCATTCCACTCATCCACCAGCTCAATTGGCAACTGATTGGTCGTCGTAGGTGCATGTAATACCTCTCTGTAAGGCGCTCGACGGGATTTAAGTCGGGGAAAGGGCAGGTGAATCCATTCATCGAATATCCCCTTGTTCCTAGGGGTCATCCATGTTCGCTGTTCGGTGCGGTCGTGCGTTGTCATCCATAGAAATGGTAACAAGAACGAATCCACCCTTGAAAAGTGGCATTTCGGGAAGGAGTACAGTTTGCCAACATTGTAAACGGGTGCTTAAAGAATTGGTGGTCAGTACGCCCTTGCATCATTACGCCTCCCCTCACCGTAACACCCACACCAGCAAAACGATCATGTCCGAAAATGTTCAACTACTCTAATATGATGAGAACTAAGAACATGTAATGCACACAGAAACAGAAGTAGCTGTGGCAATACCAAGCAAGGTGCCGCAGTGGTTAAGCACACTGGACTAGCATTTGGGAGGACGACGGTTCAAACTCTCGTCCGGGCGATCTGATTTACGTTTTCCATGATTTCCCAAAATCGCTTTACTCTAATGGCGGGATGGTTTACTTGGAAGGGCACCGCCGACTCCCTTCCCCATCTTTCCCTAATTTCATGGCATCGATGACCTCGCTGTTTGGTTCAACCAACCAACCTACGATAATAACTCTAAAATTTAAAATGAAAAACGTGGGGTGCATGCAGTAAATAATGGTAAAGGTTGTAGAGAATAAGTGTCTTGAGAAAAACCACAAAACAGTATTTACCATTTGCAGTGCAATAATATTGGCAGTAATGTAGTGAACTATGCATGCATCAATTATCTACTGTATGTGGTTCTTAGCGACCTTAGGTTACTTACGGATAATTATGCGTCAACTATCTATTGCATGCATCGCCTTTTTTTCCTTTTAAATTTTACGAATATTGTCATAGCTATTAAAAATTCACAATTAGAAATTTTCAGGACTATCCGCATGAGTTTAAAAATCTGGGAAGACTGGCTACTATTTTATACTTTTAGTCTTTTTGTAAAAAAATTATATTAATAAGTCATTTTATTTAAACAAATATTTATTTTTAAATCTAAAGAAGATATTTAAGTGGACATTTGTGACAAGCTGCAACTGAGACTGTTACAGTGAATATTTCATAACTAAACAGCTGCTACATCTCTCATGATAGCAATAAAATTGTGTGGTCGACCAGAACTTGAATCCGAAATGTTGTCTCTTGCTGCAGGTATAGGTACCAGTTGAATTATCCGGGAACGACTCACAACCCGCCTTCACAGCTTCTCTTCCGCCTGTAGTAACTCTCTGCGACCTTCCAGAGTTCGCGGCTGCTCTCCTGCATACTTTGCAAGACTCGCTCTCCTGGAGGGAGGGACATTGTGGAGAAACGGATTAGACGCCGGAGAGGGGACGGTTTGTAGCGGAGTGAACGCTGTTTTGGAATTTCATGCTAGATTAAAACTGTGTGTCAGACCGGTAGTGTTAAACCAGCAAATTATCATGGGATGGATGAGAATATGGAAACACCACAACAAATGCACACTCGATCATAAATGCAGATACTAGCCAAATCTTCAGGTGCGGAGTTGTATTTCGCCCTGAACTGCGCTCGTGCAAAGTCGTTAATACGTTGCAAGGGGCAGTCGTCGTCAGAAAGCTTCCTGTGTTGTTGTGAGCGCATTATGTCGGAGCTAAGTGGATTAGAATGTAGGCAAACTGTTGATGCTTGCATAGTTGATGCTTCTGTAACATAGGGAATCGATGTGTTTGGTATTTCAAGAGGCACCGTAGCAATGGTTTATACAGCATGCAACTTGCATGAAAGTGTGTGTTAAGTAATCGTGATGGGCGGTCATTGAAAATGACTGTGACGAAATGTAAGAGCATGACAGCTGCAAAAGTCACTGCAGAATAGAATATCGCGCTTGCGAACCCTGTCAGCACTAAAACAACATGAATGGAGCAACGTAAGTAGGGGTCTTCAGGGTGAGTTGGAATTCCTAAGCAACTCATCAGCGATCCAAATGTTCGTAACAGGAAAGTGTGGTACCGAAGCTATAAAACCTCATGTATGGAGCGTTAGAAGGAAGTCATTTGATGGGATGAGTCTTGTTGTACACTGTTTCCAACTTCCGGCGGATTTTTAGTGTCAACTGCGAAACATGGCGGGGATTTAGAGATAATCTGAGCAATCCTATCATGGTATTTTATGTGCCACATGGGTACAATGCAAAGTCACGTTGCCAAAGATTGTGTGACATATTAGGTTGTAAGGCGTCCAGATTTTACAGACCTTACAAGAGCTTGATCCATAACGACAGGATGATACAGTATGAGATCCTCAGAAAATAATAATTGTATCGACAAAAGGCAATTGCAGTTAATTTCATGTGCCGAAAACAAACAAGTTAAAGTGAAACACATTTTGGACTCGAAACGAGCACGTTAGTAAGAGAACGGCGAGCTTCAGCACAGAAAGGGATAAGGCCAGAACAATACATTATTCCTTTTAACGTAAATATGGATGGAACCGAGGACACGTCGCTGCACATCATTAACAGGGCTAGGCTGCGACCCAGCAAGAAAAATAAAAATGTATTCACTTGTAGCAAGACGGTGATTGGCTGAAGCCATACTTGGCGACGCATACGCGACACGGCGAAGAGATCCCAATTATATAAAAGCATTTTGAGACCTAAAATTTCTATCTGTCTCTCTCTCTCTCTCTCTCTCTCTCTCTCTCTCTCTCTCTCGTCTTGCAGCGGATTGCAAAAGTGTCTGGAAGTAAGCGAGTGTGTTGAGAGCTTTGCTTCCTGCGAAGTGAGGATGATACGCTTCACGTATCATGGCAACAGATAGCAAAGCGGTAGTTAATTATTCCTGCGGGAATTTTTGCGGGCGAAGAAATTGTGCACGTCGCTCCAACCTATAGCGAGTGTGCAATAGCCATTATTTTGACTAGGGAAAGATTAACGTTCTACGGAACGCAGGAAAGTTGTAGGTGAGTGAATTCAGTCAAGGCCAGAGTAGGGAATTAGCATTTCAGATCTAGCACGGAGACAACGCCGTTGCAGATGCTGCTTCGTAAAGTACCATCAGCTATAAGACCACAGTAAGTGTTGAGCCTAGATTTTGCTCAGTCCAACTTGTGTGCGCTTTGACCATTGAATATCAAAAGTTTGGATACTAAGCTACCCTCACATTGTGTGCCATGAGTTTTTCTTTATTGGTTCAAAAAGTAAATTTAGTCTCCACCAACTCGGTGCATTGACCAGCTATGATGATGTAAATTTAAATGAACTGATGAGGATGTTTAATAATCATTCTTTCCTGTGATAAATTTTCATGTGCAGAGATAACGATTTTAATAATTGTCATTTCAATATGTCCAATAATTAAATATTTTGTTACTGAGTGTCAAAAGTAATTGGAAATTATTGTTGTATATCACTTGACCCCTGAAAGCAACAGTTGATAAATTATATTTAGAATAAAAAAGAGAATAGCTGTTTTGTCTTTCTAGAATAGACCGCAAACTTTCACCTTTATTAATTCATGCATTCTAGTTACGTGACAGCAGCATTTCTAATTATTTTTGTTATGATTCGCATCTGATATGTTTGATACCCTGCGCTTGAGAAGACAGTTAAGATGTTTCGTACATTTGCGCGATAAGTAGTAAGCTGAGTTTCACAGATTAGCACACTCTTTGTGCAGATACAAAAGTCAGATGTACGACAAGGTCCATCCCTTGGTAGAATGTTTGTTCCTCAGTGCTGATACTGTGTTCCAAGCCAACGTGGTACCTTTTCACACAGCTCTCATCCTCCAGCACTGAATTTGTGAGCACGAAGATGAGTTGTTGCAGCTCCCCTAGCCTCTACAGTCACCAGATTGCAATGTTATTGAGTCTTTGTGGTCTGTCTTGGAAAGAAGGGTGCATGATAGCTGTCCACCTCAATCATTGTTTCCTGAATGTACCACTACATTTCCGGAAGTATGGTGTAAGGTCTCTTTGAAGGCCATACAGCAACTGTAGTTATCCATTGTGAGACGACCTGAAAGTATTCTGAACGTCAACGATTTTCATACACCATATTATGCATGGCAGCGCGCTGTGCTTCTGGTGTTGCCATGTTATTGTCCACCCCTTGTACATGTCCACAGCTCGTGGTCTAGTGGCTATCGTTGCTGGCACTGGATCGTCGTGTCCCGGGTTCAGTTACGGTCAGGTGGGGGATTTTCTCCATCTGAGGATAGGGTGCTTGTGTTGTCCTCATTATCTGATCATCATTCGAGTTGTGACAAGGCTGGACATGGAAAGATTGGAATTTGTATGGGCGCAGATGACGACGATGTCGAGCCCCCCCACAAACCATCATCAACCCTTGTATGCACAAGAGGTTCTGCGAAGCTGTAAAAGTATGGGGGAGCTTGTATGAGTTCAAATTTTCTAGGGCAAATTTTACGTTAAATTTTGCCACCTCAGTCGCATTGGCAATCAGCTGTAAGTAAACTGAAGTCTAATGAATGTGTTATATGCAAAGAGACATGCTTTGTGTTTCTTATATTTGTTCCTTTGTAACTGTGTAGAAGTGGAGACAAATGTAATTTAGTATTACAATGCCGAGGAGGCCGTTGTTGGCAGAGCATTACCCAGAATCGCATGGAGTAAACGACAAAAATAATTTGATTGTGAACCGGTGGAGGGGAGCGCTTTGGAAAAATGGTACCTGTTAGTTAAACATGAAACAGATAGTATCGTTTTGAATCGAATGGTCAATATCGTTTGGACTCGAGCTTAATTCAGTTCAGTCTTGACTCGATCGAAGAGTGTACGGTTGTAGTGAGTAGTCAGGAGTTGTCCGCCGGGTTCCTGCTACCGTGCCAACGATTTGTTGAAAATATCAACCTATCAGTATAGGATGGTTAAAGTTCTGTTTCGTGAGACTACTTATGTAGTTGTATGTCGGGACTTCGGGTGTCGGGGACTGAAAATAGAGGGTGATTATTATCAGCTTTTAAAAATCTCTGAAGTAGTGTAGATGACGTTGAGACAGGTACTTTAACATCAGGCACATGGATCCGTAAATGTCCGAACATACCCCAAAAGTGGATGACAAATGTTGAACATATGACATCACTCACATACATTGCTGTAGGTGCAGCGGTTGAGTCTACTGGATTGTCGCACCTGTTAATCCCAACTCAATCAGGCAATACCGTCGGTGTGGCTCTGGGTCAATGTGCACAACTTCAGAGCGTGGGGCTCAGGCTTCGAATCTTGCGACTGGCAGGCAGTTTTTTTTCCATTACGATAAAGAATTTTGTATTTACATTGTCGTAAGATTTGTTATTTTGTGGTCTTGTGGTTTCCGTTGGTATATCGCAAAGTAAAATGCAACCAAAACCGTATTGCGTCATGTGTAAACCCAAGCCTCCGAACTGCATCGCTACCAGTAAATGACCTACGGTTTCTGCATAAAATAATGTCTGTTGACAACAAAAGAAGGGACAAAATGAAAGAAACACAAAATAAGAAGAGCTTTTGCTTGATTAGGCGAGAACAATAATTTTGTTACTGTGATTCTTCAATTTCACCAGGCGTATTTTATGACGAAATAAATCTCGGGTGAATAGCCTGGTATGAGTGTGCATAGGACACAATATTTCGGCAATCGACCACGTTGCCATCATCAGGTGCACTGATGTACTGACCGGCGGTAGTGTATACATAGGGCAGACCATTCGTACCACTGAGGACCGATGCTGAGAACACCAACGGCACACTAGACTGCAACAGCCCAGTAAGTCGGCAATCGCTGAGCATTGCCTGTTGGAACTCCGCAGCGTGGATTATGACCAAACCAAAGTCCTGACACAGACTTCCAAATACTGGGACTGTGTCATCAAAGAAGCCACAGAGATCAGAGTAAGAGGGCCACAACTAAATCGTGACAGCGGTTACATCCTTAGCAATGCGCGGGAACCCGCGATCACCCCGATTAAGAAGGAGGATATTTCCCAGAGTGTACCGACTTCGGGGAAGGAGGGAAGAATAACGAGAGCGGTGCCGGCAGACCCTCCTGAACGAGAAGACGTAGGACGCAGCGCCCAGACGGCGGGAGAACGGACGCTGTACCTGGACCGTGCGGGGGGCGCGGACCGCACCGACTCAGAGGAAGCGCCTGAGGGAGGAGCGGGAGAGATTGTCCTATATATACATGGCTCCGGCCCACCGCCGGTCAGTACATCAGCGCACCTGATGATGGCAACGTGGTCAATTGCCGAATTATTGTGTCCTATGCACACTCATACCAGGCTGTTCGTCCGAGATTTATTTCGTCAATTTCGTTACTTTTACTTTTAAAACAAATCACATTTACAAAATGTATTCAAAATATCTTTTGCTACACTGCAAGTATTGCATCACTCAATCATCCTTTCACGTCCAGGCACAACTGCTGCACATGCGAGGGGATACGTCATCTGGCGACGTCATACGTTCAACATTTCTCACCCATGTTTGCGGTATTTCTCGACAGTTGCGACCCCATGTGACTTAAATTACTTGTCTCAGCAATTTCTACTTCACTTCTGGTTTTTTTTTTTAATGTTAATAAGAATCATCATGTATAGAAGGTACCGCAACACAATCGATAATCCGCGCTCGAAACACTCGTAGCGCATGAGTTGTATGGGTTGGCAATACGAACTATACCGAACTATTGCAGTCCCATGGTTGTAGCCTCTCCCCGATGTTAATCAATCTGTATATTGAGCAAGCAGTAATGGAAACAAAAGAAAAATTTGGAGTAGGTATTAAAATCCATGGAGAAGAAATAAAAACTTTGAGGTTCACCGATGACATTGTAATTCTGTCAGAGACAGCAAAGGACTTGGAAGAGCAGTTGAACGGGATGGACAGTGTCTTGAATGGAGGATATTAGATGAACATCAATAAAAGCAAAACGAGGGTAGTGGGATGTAGTCGAATTAAGTCGGATGATGCTGAGGGAATTAGATTGGGAAATGAGACACTTCAAGTAGTAAAGGAGTTTTGCTATTTGGGGAGCAAAATAGCTGATGATGGTCGAAGTAGAGAGGATATAAAATGTAGGCTGGCAATGGCAAGGAAAGCGTTTCTGAAGTAGAGAAATTTGTTAACATCGAGCATTGATTCAAGTGTCAGGAAGTCGTTTCTGAAAGTATTTGTATGGAGTGTAGCCATGTATGGAAGTGAAACATGGACGATAAGTAGTCTGGAGAAGAAGAGAACAGAAGCTTTCGAAATGTGGTGCTACAGAAGAATAATGAAGATTAGATGGGTAGATCACATAACTAATGAGGAGGTATTGAATAGAATTGGGGAGAAGAAGAGTTTGTGGCACAACTTGACAAGAAGAAGGGACCGGTTGATAGGACATGTTCTGAGGCATCAAGGGATCACAAATTTAGCATTGGAGGGCAGCGTGGAGGGTAAAAATCGTAGAGGGAGACCAAGAGATGAATACACTAAGCAGATTCAGAAGGATGTAGGCTGCAGTAAGTACTGGGAGATGAAGAAGCTTGCACAGGACAGAGTAGCATGGAGAGCTGCATCAAACCAATCTCAGGACTGAAGACCACAACAACAACAGCATGCACAATCATACCAGGCTGTTCACCCGAGATTTATTTCGTCAATTTTGTTGCTTCTATTTTTAAAACAAATCACATTTACAAAAGGTGTTCGAAAGTTTCATCTTTTGCTGCACCGCAAGTATATTATCTCCCAATCATCATTTCACGTTCAGGCACATCTGCTGCACATGCGTCGGGAAACGTCATCTGGCGACGTCATACGTTCAACATTTCTGATCCATGTTTGCGGTATTTCTCGATATTTGCGACCCCAGTTAACTTAAATTACTTGTCTCAGCAATTTCTACGTTGCTTCAGTTTTTTTAAACGTTAGTAAGATTCATCATGTATAGAAAGTACAGCAACACAATCGATAATCCGCGCTCGAAACACTCGTAGTGCGGTAGGTGTAAGAGTTGGCAGTACGAATTATACCGAGGTCCGCCAGAGGCCGCAGCTGCCAACAATGGGCAACACGTGTGTGGATAGAGATTGGTCGATGCCTTGTTAAATACCAAAGCACTGAGCTACGGTGGACACTTCAACAAATGGCACCCAGTTCTCCGTTACAGCATCACTATTGCAGCCATCTAGGTCCCATGGTTAGCGGATACCCAATATGTAGGTGTCCGGGTGGGTAAGAAACTGCTCTTCCATCGAGATGCAGAATATTTCACTCAAAAATGACAGAAACTGATAGAAGCATTGTACTCGCTCTTCAACAGCAGGCAACTGACATTAAACACCAAGCTCCGAATGTACTGGACGGTTGTCCATCTTTCCATCATCTATGGCTCCTCGACGTGGGCCACGATTAGTGCCTCCCGGATGCAGATCCTCCAGCGCCTGCAGAATAAGATACGTCGCTGGAGTCTCCATGCCCCTCCACTAACTAGGATTGTTACCACCCACGAGGAGAAAATCATGGTATTTACTATTAAAACAGTCTTGATCACGATTTATGTATTAAGGTGACCTACCACTACTGTGGTCATCTTCAGACAATTGAGTAGGAACCGCTTTCTGCTGGGGAATTAGTAGTGATTCTCCAGCAGAAAGAGGTTCCTACTCAATGGTCTGAAGATGACCACAGTAGTGGTCGAAACCGGTCACCTTAATAAATAAATCGTGATCGAGACTGTTTTTAATAGTAAATATTTGTAACACATTGATCACTGTCACTCCCATAATGTATTCAACAGTAACAAACATGGTAACTCTAAAGACGACCATTCGAGAGAAGGCACGACGTCTCTATGACAAAGTGGATGCCCTGCGCCTCACGGTCACTGGCATACAACACATCGACACCACGTCTCCCCGATACTGGCACTGCCGTCTTATCCCTCTTAACATCCTCGAGGAATGTAGTCGAATTAAGTCGGGTGATGCTGAGGGAATTAGATTAGGAAATGAGACACTAAAGTAGTAAAGCAGTATTACTATTTGGGGAGCAAAATAACTAATGATGGTTACGGCCACAAATAACGTGTCAGTCTAGATATGGTCACTCAGTATGTGACATCCATGGTACGGTAGGGCCACCTATGTAGTTGTGTTACGTTTTGCCGGCAACTTTGAGCTTCCACGGTCAGAGGGTGGTACAGGACTGTAAGTCCCACCG
Organism: Schistocerca piceifrons; assembly: GCF_021461385.2. Lineage (NCBI taxonomy): Eukaryota > Metazoa > Arthropoda > Insecta > Orthoptera > Acrididae > Schistocerca > Schistocerca piceifrons. Next base: position 320,205,570 of record NC_060145.1, on the reverse strand, counting down.
TCACTCAACGTGAGCTCAAATGATGTCATTATAAGGTAGAAAAATCTTACCATTACACCTGGACAGTAAGATTAAAAAAAAGAGAGAGAGAGAGAGAGAGAGAGAGAGAGAGAGAGAGAGAGAGAGAGAGAGAGAGAAGAAACGGAGGACTCTAGATAGGCATCACGCAGAGGCACAGTGATAGGACTTTAATATTTTAGAGGACTTGTCTGATTGTGCTGGAAATTTCACAAGAGGGTGTATTATTTGAGTATTTCTCATATTTAATAAATATTATTTTATTATTAATGGTTAGAAATCTTTCTGACTGAATATAGCCTACGTCGTTCTCCTACAATCCCAATAGGAAATAATTTCGTGAGACCTTTTTATGTGGTGGCACATGACGTATAACAACTGCTATTGACCTTGTTTGTCTGAGAAGAGGTCAGTTTGCATGATTTGGCGATATTTGGTTTGGATCGGCGATCCGATAGTTCTGTTCAAAGTAGTGTACCGGTCGTGCTCGCTCAAGGCTAGTTGAGTCACAGCGTTCGTATTCAGTTCTGGATTTGTGGGCAATGTGAGAGAAGGTAGTACGTAGTTAGATGATTTTTGGCGTGTGGGCAGAACGTTGTATGATATCAAAGTAAACATTTGATATGATTTTACGATAAAGATCCCCAAGTTTAGTTTTAGCCCTTCTTGGAGCGAACCAATTAAGCACGGAACAATATGACTGAGCGGATAAAGTGGTCTTATCGACGGGAAAGGAAAGTTACGAGTGACTAATTTAAGATCTTTATCTCACGTGGTATATCGGTCGGACGCCTGGAACAACTTTACAGCTAGCTTTGCTTAAATGTCAGATTTTAAATGGCGGTGGCCCTCAGTGGTTTATTTTTGATTTGTTTTTATTGATATTCAGTCCGCTCTATAAGGAGTTGCCTACCCCGCCGTAACATAACGACGATGAACTTTATTAAACAAGAGAAATAAAGAAGAATTTGTTTAAAGCGAAAAAGAAACAACACCGAGTTTTTAATAAAGTGAAGTCTGCCTACTACTTGCCTAAAGAAAGAAACAAAGAAAAATATTTTAATAAAAGTAAACAGCTTTAAGAGTAAGAATTAAGTAATCTAGACAGATTTACTATAATCTTGAGCGTTTTCGTAATAGACAAAGATATTTAAAGTTTATTGATTAAAAAAGAATTAAGGTGCTCATGACAGCTTAAAAGGTTGTATTAAATATTTTGTGAAGGCAATGTTCCTAATTATTTTGAGTTATACGGCAAGGGAATCAAATTTCGAGTGAAGCATTTTCTTTGTTACCGAGGAAAGAGATTATTCATTTTTAGATAGTGAAGGCTTATATCGCTTATGTGTAATTACGTTCATCACTGAATGTAGAAGCAAGATGATGATAATTAAAATTGAATCGTCGTATAAACATAGTAATAAAAATATCAGGCTAGCTTATTAAAAGAGCTTTGCTATTTAGGAACTGGATTTTGTAAGTATATGATTCGTGTTACGGTAAGTTTCGAGAAACGAATAGCCAGCGGAATAACTTAAAAGGTACGCTGTGGAAGGTCATTTTATCGCAACTAATATTACTTTCTAAAGCGAAAAGCTTTAATAATTATTTTGGGATTTAGTCTCAGTATGGGCGTTGTGTGTAAAATCCAATAATATTTCCACATAATAGGTTTTATGTACTAATGACAGGAAATTTCTTAAGAAAACTTCGATATTTTTGTCTTATTACGATATTTTTTTGACATAAGTGCTTACTCGAGTAATATTTCACTAAGGATTTCGATTATAAAAACAGAATTTCTTACGAACTGTCTGAATTTCCGCTTGTTAACTATCATTACCGAATACTGTCTTTCTGCAAGTGTTCAGACGAATTGGATATAAGTCAGAGCACTATAAACGTGTAAATAGGATCTAGGTTAACCATAACTAAAGCTAAAGTCGAAGTAACTATAGTTACAGAAGTATTTGAACTGTAAGCGCGACCGCATTGCAAGGTCTTGCGATCTTCTAGTAGAAAAGTTATCAGTAAAGGGTTGGCTTGTCGTTCTTACGGTGACAGAACAAACTCGTGCTGCATTTGAGGTTGGTGCAACTGGTCCGTAGGTGCAGCGTTGTGTGAGTACAGCTGCACCAGTTTACACGATCCTGCAATCGAATAAATCTAGTATCGAAAGGGGTCTTGTAAAGTTTTATCGACCTTTAGTAAAGTTGCTTTCGCTCACGAGTGTGAAAAGCGGTGATGTAAGGCAAGGTACAACACGAGCTACCGTTAGTGGTGTATGTGGAACTGGTACAGCCAGCTTAGGCCATTTTTGAACCAGACTCTTTGTTAAAGTAGTGTTTGTGATACGAACAGCGAGCATTCCACCACACTACGCTCGGCAGAAGTGCTGTTAGACGGTACTTGAATATATCTAACATTACGAGGTACCTAGCGTATTAGTGTATCGTATTCGTGAGTGCTGGATAATTAATTAACACAGTAATCATTGAAACGAAGGACAGCAAGTGTTCATACTGAACCATTAACAAGGTCAGTGGTATGTACGAATGCGTGCTTGCGCGGCGGTATCCGTTAATAAAGCATTCTCTGGTTTCAACTGCGTCAAGTGGTTTACTGCCCACGGGCTTTCGCCAGAGATATCCTCTGCCATTGTCAAGCGGATGACTGTCGTGTGGTTGTCATTGCCGTGCTTATATAGCCGCGCCGTCTCTCGTGACGTCAGTGGTGCTCGGTCCCGCACCATATATGGTAATGTTACAACGTCAAACAGATCTCACAAGCAGTGTCATCCAAGCCTCAAAGGAAGAAGACCTCTGAAGAAGATATTAAGCAAGTTGCATTTTCACCGTTTCGTGGTTCGACACCAGGGAAGATTAGTCGGCTCTTGAAGAGGTATCAAATGGACACAATCTTCCGGCCTCCGGCAAAGATCCGGCAACTAATGAAATCTGTGAAAGATGATGTAGGCCTCAGAACGCCAGGACTTTACAAGATACCGTGTGGATGTGGGCAATTCAATGTCGGCCAGACTGTTCGCATTATTGCGCCGCATACTACAAGAAAGGTGTTACCGTCTGCGCTATCCCGAAAAGTCAGATGTAGCAGAACATGCTCTGGAAGACGGACACCGGATTGCATTCGATGAAACGTCTGTTTAATAACAGACTAACGGCTTCTGGGATTGCTTGATAAACGAGGCCATACAGATTACAATTTCTGACAACACTTTCAATAGAGACAGTGGATTGCAGCTGAGTACAGCGTGGGATCCGGTGTTGAGGGAGTTGAAGCGGGCCCGGCAGTCACGCGGCCAAAACATTATATGGTGCGGGACCGAGCACCAGTGACGTCACGAGCGACTTCACGAGCGACGGCGCGGCTGTATAAGCACGGCAATGACAAACACAAGACAGTTATCCACTTGACAATGGCAGAGGAAATCTCTGCCGAAAGCTCGTGGGCAGTAAACCTCTTGACGCGGCTTGAAACCCGAGAATGTTTTATTACGGTCAGTGGTAGACATTTCGTCCAGCCTCGTCGTCAGTCTTGTGTCTAGGAAGATTTCGCGCACGGTTTGCTAGACAAACAGTCAATCAAACAAGTCGGATTAATGAGTTTTATTACATTTGATCAAATACAGTACTTAAGTTTGACAACCACACAAATGTGTCGCAATTAAAGGGAGACATACGAAAATCAGTCTCTGCAGTGACCGCTGATCTCTAACTGACCAAAGTCTTTCCTGAACTATATCGAAGTGCCTAACGTTGACACTGCTACCCAAGTGGCTAATCTTGAAGCTGCTATGGAACTGGGCCGTCACCAGTCGGTCGCCGCGCTTATGTCCTCTTCACATAGGGGCCGCTGTTGTGACGTTGTCGTCCTGGAGCGAGGTCAGGTCAGTGAGCAATTGGCTGACCTCTCCTAACAGTCTTCTCTTCCCTGTCGTTCCCTACTGGCGTCCCAGCGCTTGACTTTGCGCTGTAGATGTAGAAAGTTGTTCAAATATATTTACTCGATGTTTGAATACAGTACTGATTACATGGTTAGCAAGTGTTTCGTATATCCCAAAAATAGCACGCTGCAAGTTACTAGCAGAACAGAAGATGTGAAAGGGGTATGTCGTACCTGGATAGATCTGTCGGTAAGAGCAATTCCAGCATTCCATACTAAAGTCCCGGTCCAGTCCACAGATTTAATTTGACAAGGGATCTTACACAGACAGATGGTTTTTCCAGATCGACCAATGATATGAAAAGTGTCGACATTTTAGCATTCTGTCTCCATAATCATAAAACTAAGTGGAGTGGAGGGAAAGGAAAGAAAAGGGAAAGAACTAGTGATGTCAGCTGCACTGGGACTATGTGGGATCAGTGGCGACGAGTGAAAATCTGTGCAGAAAGGGACTCGAACCAAGGATATCCTGCGAACTTGACAGCTGTGCTAACCGCTGCGCCATCCGGACACAGTGTTTACTGCAAATGTGCGGACTATCTCGGCACGCCTCCCAATCGAGACACACCTCCAGTAAGCCCCACCTACCTACAGTCCCCATGCATATTCTTCATTTTCAATACTTCGAGATTCCCGCCACAGGTTGAACGTAACTGTGCGTCCGCACTGACAGTGATGGATTCATGGCCCATCCAGGTGAATCAGTTTTATGAGTGCGTGGTATCTGTTCTTTCAAACGTGTCAGTAAGATCTGACACCATGCATTCATATAATTTTAGAATTTTCTCTCTGTTGTCTTTACCCTCTTTAAAGCTAAACTTACTGTCATCTGTTAGGTCTCGAGTTTTCTTTTCTGTTCTTCTGTACATTATTCTTGTCTGAAGTTGGATGCATAAGCTGTTAGGCTGATTGTTGTTCTCACACTTACCTGCTGTATGCTGCATGTATTACAAACCCATTGCAACTCTTGGGGTCAGGAGATGACCTCAACAGTGAGAGAGGAAATGGCTGAACTTGTATTAATATTGGGTACAGAAAACTGGATCTTCCTGGCGTGGGAACTGTTGGCCTGAGGTTACATAGTGAGCTGCAAAAGCTCAGCGAGCCGCCAACAGCAGGTACGCCTGGGCAGCGGCGTGTATAGGCTGCATCATTCGCTGATGGCAGTAGCTGACAAGTACTGTGCGCACCAGCCGATAACGTCTAGGCTGCAGAAGACGCCACAGAGCAGGACATGGAAGGACAGAACTGAAAACATAGCCTGTAGCATCATCAAAGCCATAGGCAGGTGCCCACAATGGATGGTGCACACTTTAGCCAGGCAGCTACCAGTTTGGACTGGAACACATGTCCTACCATGGAGGTGGACACCTTTAGCAGGTAGTAACTCGGCAGGTGATTTGGCACTGTGAAGACGCCAGGTAGCCTGCATGCTCAGGGGGATACTTGTAAGTTCTGGACCCTAACTCCAGAGTGGCTGAATGGATTCATCACCATATACTGCGAACGGTCTTCATCTCGAAGGTACATGTTGGCACTGGTGCCACATCTACATCTACATTTATATTCCGCAAGCCATCCAACAGTGTGTGGCGGAGGGCACTTCACGTGCCATGCATTACCTCCCTTTCCTGTTCCAGTCGCGCGTGGTTCGCGGGAAGAACGACTACCGGAAAGCCTCCGTGCGCGCTCGAATCTAATTTTACATTCGTGATCTCCTCGGGACGTATAAGTAGGGGGAAGCAATATATTCGATACCTCATCCAGAAACGCACCCTCTGGAAACCTGGACAGCAAGCTACGCCGCGATACAGAGCGCCTCTCTTGCAGGGTTTACCACTTGAATTTGCTAGAACATTTCCGTAACGCTATCACGCTTACCAAATAACCCTGTGACGAAACGCGTCGCTCTTCTTTGGATGTTCTCTGTCAGCCCGATCAGGTATGGATCCCACACTGATGAGCAATACTCAAGTATAGGTCGAACGAGTGTTTTGCAACCCACCTCCTTTGTCGATGGACTACATTTTCTAAGGACTCTCCCAAAGAATCTAAACCTGGCACCCGCCTTACCAACAATTAATTTTATATGCTCATTCCACTTCAAATCGTTCCGTACGCATACTTCCAGATATTTTACATAAGTAACTACTACCAGTGTTTGTTCCGCTATCATATAATCATACAATAAAGGATCCTTATTTCTATGTAATCGTAATACATTACATTTGTCTATGTTAAAGGTCAGTTGCCACTCCCTGCACCAAGTGCCTATCCGCTGCAGATCTTCCTGCATTTCGCTGCAATTTTCTAATGCTGCAACTTCTCTGTATACTACAGCATCTTCCGCGAAAAGCCGCATGGAACTTCCGACACTATCTGCTAGGTCATTTATATATATTGTGAAAAGCAATGGTTCCATAACACTCCCCTGTGGCATGCCAGAGGTTACTTTAACGTCTGTAGACGTCTCTACATTGAGAACAACATGCTGTGTTCTGTTTGCTAAAATCTCTTCAATCCAGCCAAACAGCTGGTCTGATATTCCGTAGGCTCTTACTTAATCAGCCGACAGTGCGGAACTGTATCGAACGCCTTCCGGAAGTCAAGGAAAATGGCATCTATCTGGGAGCCTGTATCTAATATTTTCTGGGTCTCGTGAGCAAATAAAGCGAGTTGGGTCTCACACGATCGCTGTTTCCGGAATCCGTGTTGATTCCTACAGAGTAGATTCTGGGTTTCCAGAAATGTCATGATACACGAGCAAAAAGATGTTCCAAAATTCTACAACAGATCGATGTCAGAAGTATAGGCCTATTGTAGATGTAGGCCTATTGTTTTGCGGATCTGCTCGACGATCCTTCTTGAAGACTGGGACTACCTGTGCTCTTTTCCAATCATTTGGAACCTTCCGTTCCTCTAGAGACTTGCGGTACACGGCTGTTAGAAGTGGGGCAAGTTCTTCCGCGTACTCTGTTTAGAATCGAATTGGTACCCCGTCAGCTCCAGTGGACTTTCCTCTGTTGAGTGATTTCAGTTGCTTTCCTATTCCATGGACACTTATTTCGATGTCAGTCGTTTTTTCGTTCGTTCGAGGATTTAGAGAATGAACTGCAGCGCGGTATTCCCCTGTGAAACAGCTTTTGAAAAAGTGTTTAGTATTTCAGCTTTACGCGTGTCATCCTCTATTTCAACGCCATTATCGTCCCAGTGTGTCTGGGTACTGTCTGAATACATCTGAGCACGCAGAGGAAGAGGGTCTAATTCAAGTACTAATTATGTGAAACAGGCCAGCTAGTGTTTTCTCTTTCATGGCAGTGCTTTAGTCCAGTAATCAAAGCAAGTTAGCACACTTGCTCGCCGCCGTGAAGCGACAGTGACTTCTCTTGGCCTGCTTTTCTCGTCTGGTCAGCTTTTCTGAACACCCTGTCATAGCTCAAAGGTGTCTCGACTTCGCTTGTAAGAAGCGGAGGCGGACATATTTTGTAGAGTCAGAGTACTAAATAAGTATTCTTGCGCTTTGGTTCAAATGGCTCTGAGCACTATGGGACTTAACATCTGTGGTCATCAGTCCCCTAGAACTTAGAACTACTTAAACCTAACTAACCTAAGCACATCACACACATCCATGCCCCCCCCCCCCCTGCGGGTCCGGGGGTTAGAATAGGGCCGAGGTCTTCCTGCCTGTCGTAAGAGGCGACTAAAAGGAGTCCATCCCCCTCAAGGGGGTAGTTAGCGCCTGCGTCCGGAGACGGACAGTCCCACGACCTATATTTGTGGTCTTTTTGGTTTTTCACTTCTCGTTTCTTCCTTCTTTGGTTGGTTCCTTTCTTTGTTCTTCTCCATCTCACTGTCTTCCTTACTATTTCCCTTGCCTTCTTCTCCTTGCCTTCTTCTCCTTGCCTTCTCTGGTCTCCGCTTCGGCGTTTGAGTCAGTCTGTCCTCTCTCTCTTCCTTTTCCTCTTCTTCCTTCCTCCCTGTGCGCGCCTGAAGGCCGACCCACGCGTTCGCACGCGTAGCCGGTGACGGGGTAACGCGTAATTACCCGCCCTGGGTAGACAAGTAAGGCACGCACGTAGCCCCTGGTAAATGCCAGGCCCAGGGAGGGGTGATTGCCTGAGCTGATACCTTCTGACCATGCCGATTGGTCCCTCCGTCTGTTTCTCGGCATGTGTGACCTGAGGTGTAAACATTCACCTAAGGCGGGAGTGCCCTCTGAGAGGGTCCCCATACGGAAGGAGCGCGCCATCGGAGACGCTGGCAATCATGGGGGATTATTCCGCAATGGATTTCTCTTCTTCTCTCTCGACTTCTGCCCACAAACGGAAACATGACCAGCCCCCAGTGACAAAAGTACTACCGCCAACCCCACAGTTCCTCGTCATTTCTCGATCTGAGGACGGAAAGGATTTTTCCTCTGTCAACCTTTTCGTTATCCAGAAGGGCGTAGGTGCCATAGCTGGTACTGTTAAGTCTTGTACGAGGTTGCGTAATGGTACCTTGTTACTAGAAACTGAGAGCGCCTTTCAGGCACAGAAACTGCTTAGAGCCACACTCCTGTACAGGTGCCCTGTCCGGGTGAAGGCTCACCGAACTTTGAATTCGTCTCGTGGTGTGGTCTATACTAGATCCCTCGACGGATTGACTGACGAGGAGATTCAGTCTTTCCTCGCTGAGCAGGGCGTGACGGCTGTCCATAGGGTCATGAAAAAGGTCAACAATGACCTTGTACCGACCCGGACACTTTTCTTGACCTTTGATAGTGTTCAGCTGCTATCGCGCATCAAAGCGGGCTACGAGGTTATTTCTGTTCGCCCCTATGTCCCGACACCTACGCGCTGCTACCAGTGTCAGCGTTTCAATCACACTCGACAGTCTTGTTCCAATTCGGCTAAATGTGTCACTTGTGGCAGGGATGCCCATGAGGGTGACTGTCCACCTCCGTCTCCTCGTTGTGTGAACTGTCAGGGTGACCATGCAACATCCTCCCGCGACTGTCCCGTCTATAAGGAAGAACGCTGTATCTAAGAAATTCGGGTCAAAGAGAAAGTGTCCACCTCGGCTGCTCGCAAGCTATTGGCTAGTAGAAAGCCCACGCTGCTCCCAGCGGGGACATACAGTACTGTCCTCGCCTCTCCTCGGACTACCAGGGAGGTGGCAACCCAGACATGCGATCTGACCTTCAGCACCACGGTCGTCCGTTCGGCCAGTGCTAAGATCGCGCGGTCGACGTCTCCTCTTCCTCCCATCACCCCACAGACACCAGCCCCTTCATCAGCTTCTGCTAAGACGAAGACCCAGAAGTCAGATGCACGGGCCTTCAAGAAGGAACCGTCCCATGCAGACTTCCTACGTACCTCGACTTCCCAGCCATCGACCGGTACTTCCACCAAACGACCTTCCAAGAAGGCTCATAGGAAACACAGTTCTCCTTCTACGCCACGGCGCATTTCTTCTCCTGCGCCACCCAGCGGTTGCTACCCCAGGCCGTCATCCGTTTCGCCTGGCCGCACCGCTGGTAGCCCAACATCTGGTCGCTCACCGGCGGAGGAAGATCCCCCTCCCGGCCATCTTACCAAGATGGCCGATGAACCTATAGACCCAATGGACGATGACTGTCCGCCTACTGATAGCGGCGGCAGTGCTCGCTCGAAGCCAGGCCCTCAGCGGCCTTTGGGGTGACCCCTTCTTTCATCTTCCTTTTCTTCTTACGATGGCGCTTATTCACTGGAATATTCGCAGCATTCGCTCCAACCGAGAGGACTTGAAGTTGCTGCTCCGCTTGCACCGTCCGCTCGTCGTAGCCCTCCAGGAAACGAAGCTACGCCCATGCGATCAAATTGTCTTGGCACACTACACTTCTGTGCGTTTTGACCTACCCCCTGTGGTAGGTATCCCGGCTCATGGAGGGGTTATATTGCTGGTCCGGGATGATATTTACTACGATCCCATCACGTTGCACACCGGCCTGCAGGCAGCTGCCATCCGAATTACTCTCCCCACTTTTACATTTTCCATTTGTACCGTTTACACTCAATCGTCGTCTGCCGTTACCAGGGCAGACATGATGTAAATTATTGCTCAGCTACCTGCACCATTTGTGTTAACTGGAGACTTCAATGCCCACCATCCCCTTTGGGGCTCTCCAGCATCCTGCCCGAGGGGCTCCCTGTTAGCAGACCTTTTCAACCAGCTCAATCTTGCCTGCCTCAATACTGGCGACCCTACTTTTCTTTCGGACACATCTCACACCTATTCCCATTTAGACCCCTCTATGTGTACTACCCAACTTGCACGCCGGTTTGAGTGGTATGCACTTTCTGATACATATTCGAGCGACCACTTCCCGTGTGTTATCAATCTCCTGCAGCATACCCCCTCTCCGTGCTCATCTAGTTGGACCATCTCCAAACTAGACTGGGGGCTCTTCTCTTCCAGGGCGACCTTTCAGGATCAAACCTTCACAAGCTGCGATCGTCAGGTCGCACACCTCACGGAAGTCATTCTCACTGCTGCTGAATATTCCATCCCTCACCCTACTTCTTCTCCACGTCGCGTACCGGTCCCCTGGTGGACCGCAGCATGTAGAGACGCTTTACGTGCTCGTCGACGTGCTTTACGCACCTTTAAACGCCACCCTACAGTGGCTAATTGTATCAATTATAAACGATTACGTGCACAGTGTCGTCGTATTATTAAAGAAAGCAAGAAAGCCAGCTGGGCTGCTTTCACAAGCACCTTCAACAGTTTTACTCCTCCTTCTGTTGTGTGGGGTAGCCTGCGCCGGCTATCTGGCACTAAGGTCCACTCGCCAGTTTCTGGCTTGACGGTCGCGAATGAAGTCCTTGTGGCCCCTGAGGCTGTCTCCAATGCTTTCGGCCGCTTTTTCGCCGAGGTTTCGAGCTCCGCTCATTACCACCCTGCCTTCCTCCCCCGCAAACAGGCAGAGGAGGCTAGGCCACCTAAGTTCCGCTCCTCGAATCGTGAAAGTTATAATGCCCCATTCACCATGCGGGAACTCGAAAACGCACTTGGCTGATCACGGTCCTCCGCTCCAGGGCCTGATTCTATTCATATTCAGATGCTGAAGAACCTTTCTCCTGCGGGTAAAGGTTTCCTTCTTCGTACTTACAATCGCATCTGGATTGAGGGACATGTTCCCGCATGCTGGCGCGAGTCTATTGTTGTCCCGATTCCTAAGCCGGGGAAGGACAAGCACTTGCCTTCCAGTTATCGACCCATCTCGCTTACAAGCTGTGTCTGTAAAGTGATGGAGCGAATGGTTAACTCTAGATTGGTTTGGCTGCTCGAGTCTCGACGCCTAGTTACCAATGTACAATGTGGATTTCGTAGGCGCCGCTCTGCTGTTGACCATCTGGTTACCTTGTCGACCTTCATTATGAATAACTTCTTGCGGAAGCGCCCGACCGCGGCTGTGTTCTTTGTTTTGGAGAAGGCTTACGACACCTGTTGGAGGGCGGGAATTCTCCGCACCATGCATACATGGGGCCTTCGTGGTTGCCTCCCTCATTTTATTCGTTCCTTTTTAATGGATCGACAGTTCAGGGTACGTGTGGGTTCTGTCCTGTCAGACACCTTTCGCCAGGAGAATGGGATGCCACAGGGCTCAGTTTTGAGCGTCGCTCTCTTCGCCATAGCGATCAATCCAATAATGGATTGCCTCCCAGCTGATGTCTCAGGCTCCCTTTTCGTGGACGATTTTACCATCTATTGCAGTGCGCAGCCTACATGTCTTCAGCGTTCTCTTGATCGTCTTTACTCCTGGAGAGTCGCCAATGTCTTCCATTTTTCTGCCGAGAAGACGGTCTGTATTAACTTCTGGCGCTACAAAGAGTTTCTCCCACCGTCCTTACGACTCGGTCCCGTTGCTCTCCCATTCGTGGAGACAACAAAATTTTTAGGTCTTACATTTGACAGGAAACTTAGCTGGTCTCCACATGTCATATTTGGCTGCCCGTTGTACCCGTTCTCTAAATGTCCTCCGTGTTCTCAGTGGTATGTCGTGGGGAGCGGATATAACCGTCCTACTTCGCCTATATCGGTCGATCGTCCGCTCCAAGCTGGATTATGGGAGCTTCGTATACTCCTCTGCACGGCCATCCATCTTACGCCGCCTCAACTCCATACAACATCGGGGTTTACGACTTGCGATCGGAGCGTTTTATACTAGTCCCGTCGAGAGTCTTCATGCTGACGCTGGTGAATTGCCACTCCCCTACCGGCACGATATACTGCTTTGTCGGTATGCCTGTCGGCTACTGGCAATGCCCGACCACCCGTCTTATCGTTCCGTTTTTGACGACTCTCTCGACCGTCAATACGGGTTGTATGTCTCTGCCCTGCTACCCCCTGGAGTTCGCTTTCGTCGCCTCCTTCAACACCTTAATTTTTCACTCCCTGCAACCTTTCGAGTGGGCGAGAGCCACACGCCACCTTGGCTCCAGGCTCAGGTTCGCGTTCACCTTGACCTCAGCTCGCTCCCAAAGGAGGTTACCCCCGGTTCGGTCTACCACTCCCGTTTTGTCGAACTTCGAAGTTCATTAATATGACCTTCATTTACACAGATGGCTCTAAGACCAAAGACGGGGTCGGGTGTTCTTTTATTGTCGGGGCACAAAGTTTCAAATACCGGCTCCATGGCCATTGTTCGGTCTTCACAGCTGAGCTCTTTGCCCTCTACCAGGCTGTTCTTTACATCTGCCGCCACCGACATTCTGCTTACGTCATCTGCTCCGATTCCCTGAGCGCCATCCAGAGCCTCAGTGATCCGTACCCGGTTCACCCTTTCGTGCACCGGATCCAACGCTCTTCAGCAGCTGGTGGACGTCGGTTCTCCGGTTAGCTTTATGTGGGTTCCTGGCCATGTCGGTATCCCTGGGAACGAAGCTGCAGATGCCGCGGCCAAGGCTGCGGTCCTCCAGCCTCGGACAGCTTCTTGTTGTGTCCCTTCGTCAGATTGTAGCAGGGTCATTTGTCGGCGCATTTTATCGCTGTGGCATGCCGATTGGGCTGCACTTACAGACAACAAGCTTCGGGCCTTGAAACCTCTTCCCGCGGCTTGGAGGTCCTCCTCACGCCCTTCTCGGCGGGAGGAGGTAGTTTTGGCCCGGTTACGAATTGGACACTGCCGGTTCAGCCATCGCCATCTGCTGACGGCTGCGCCGGCGTCGTTCTGCCCATGTGGGCAATTGCTGACGGTCCGCCACATTTTAACGTCCTGTCCGGATTTTAACACACTGCGTCTTGATCTTGGCCTGCAATGTACTCTAGATGCCATTTTAGCGGATGACCCACGAGCAGCTGCTCGCGTTCTTCATTTTATCAACTTGACAACCCTCTCTAAGGACATTCGATTATGCTGTTTTTTTAATCCTATGCCTGTCAGTCTGTCTTTTATCGTGTCTGAGCGCTAATGACCGTTGAAGTTGTGCGCCCTAAAACCACAAAAAAAAAATCCATGCCCGAGGCAGGATTCGAACCTGAGACCGTAACACTTGCACTTTGAATACGTCTTCTTACTTCATAGTGTGTGGTCACCATAATGACGGCACTACACTTACAATGATGTTTTGCTGCATTGACGCCATGCAGGTCATTGCAGCAGACTAGGTTGTGAGACAAAATAACTGAAGCAATGGAAAGGGCAAGTGACCTAGCAACCGGCATCATGTGAGAGCATTTGATGTCGTAGTCAGCGTAGAGAGGGGAGACGAACAGCAGACCCGTGCCTGGCGCTCAGAACTTCAGCCAGAGCGGGCCCGGCTGGGTGTGCTCGCTCGGCTCTCAGGGCGGGAAGCCGTTAATCACTTCAGGCCGGCTTCCTGCCTGCCGCGAGACAAAGCGGCGCGCCGGCCACACACGTCAGCACTGGACGTCCCTCTGCCCTACCGACAGAGAGCCATTGTGGTTGCTGAGTGTTTGGCTAACGGCTCACACGCTCTGACAACAGGTAACCAGTCCCTATTCCTCGTAAGAATATCCAAGCCTCGCACTATTTTAATGTCAAGATTTCAAACGTTAATTTCGCAGCTTCATTCACTGGAGTGACTGATAGAGTTGACACACGGTTTAGAATAAACAGATAAATCTGTGTGAATAGAGTGAAATGTCCTGACTATTTCTCTGACTCATTGTAGCCCAGCTTAAACGGCGAAGGATGGATACTTGAAATTTGGACGGGGTGTTGATCTCATATTGCAGGCATCGCTTAAGAAGAAAATTTTCGAGATTACACCCTTAAGAGGTTAAAATAGGGAGTGGAAATCTTTATGAAAATATTTCATTATGAAAATATTTATTAAACTACTGTAAACTATAAAAATTTGCATTTGCTTCTAGGTTGGAAATAAGAAAATATGGGTTTCATTGTTTCTGGAAATTCAGCGCTAAAGGGGGTGAAAGATTTTCTTTAATAAAAAGTTGTTAAAGAACTACTAAAGAATTCTTAAAGATACGGCTATGAAAATTGCCGTTTTACTTGTTGATTAGAAACAAATAAAAAATATGCTCCAGCATTTTTGGAAACTCACCAACCTCCAAGGGAGTTGAAGAGGGGATGAAAAGCATGAACATATTTTATAATGTAAGCATTTTTAAGGCAGAAACTCTGTAAATTTGAAATTACCTTCTCAATTGGAAATTAAAAAAGTATGTGTTTCAGTGTTTTTTGAAATTCTGTCTCTAGGAGGGTGACGTACAGAATGGAAATATTTATGAAAAATGGTTCAAATGGCTCTGAGCACTATGCGACTTAACTTCTGAGGTCATCAGTCGCACCGGCCGAAGTGGCCGAGCGGTTCTAGGCGCTACAGTCTGGAGCCGAGCGACCGCTACGGTCGCAGGTTCAAATCCAGCCTCGGGCATGAATGTGTGTGATGTCCTTAGGTTAGTTAGGTTTAAGTAGTTCTAAGTTCTAGGGGACTGATGACCTCAGCAGTTAAGTCGCATAGTGCTCAGAGCCATTTGAACCATTTTTTCATCAGTCGCCGAGAACTTAGAACTAACTAAACCTAACTAACCTAAGGACATCACACACATCCATGCCCTAGGCAGTATTCGAAGCTGCGACCGTAGCGGTCGCTCGGTTCCAGACTGTAGCGCCTAGAACCGCACGGCCACTCCGGTCGGCGAAATTTTTATGAAAATATTTCCTTATATATAACATTTTTGAAGCTAAATCTAAAGTAATCGGTATTTCAGTTTTCGGTTATAAATGTTCAAACATGTGTTAGGCGGTGAAAGTTTCTATGGAAATGTCGCCACAAGAACTCAAAAGACAACATTAACTAAGACCTCTGACTCTAGCTACCAGAGTTGCTTTTAGGGCAGAAGTACATTCAGAAAAGACCACGTTTCCATTGCATTAATTAGCGTGAACAGTTCTGGTGTTCCAAATTGTGAAAGAAACCAAAGAAAGTTATTTAACAGTCACCACAACATATCAGCTTTGTGCTAACTGCATAGAAGAAGAAACAGCTCTTTGATACATTAATTTTACTGCAGATCTAATACATGTTTATAAAATTACTTTTATTATGAAACGTCCCCTTAGAAAAATTATAAATGACTGTGCTTAAACTGAAACCTAAACAGTCTACTTACTATTGTTTACTAAGCAAACGCGAGCGAAGTAGCGGGCGCCATGGTAGTTATCTGTACCGCTAAGCGCCTCTGTCCGGGAACCCAGACACTCCAATCAATTTCAGGTTGTTTTCCAGAATAACAAAAGTTTGACTATCAGTTCTCCGCGTAATTACTGTCCGAATTTAAAATTTTTAAATATCTTTACTATCTGCTCATTTGGAAGTATAATCTTACGTTAAAAATTAACACAATATGACAAGTTTTACAGTTAGAAACTGTGTGTTTTTCTTGAGGCAACATAATTACTGACACCCCACAAATACCTGTACTTCACTAATCCAGTGTTTAAGAGTGGTAGCACTTAAAAATTCCAACAAACTGAACACATAATTTCAAGCCCTTACGATACAAGGACAAACAGTTCAGGAAATATGGCGGCATAGACATTACCATAGACATTACATGAGTGAAGAAGTAGCTTCTGTTCAAAATGGCGTGCAGTAACTTCAACATTGTTGTTGTTGTGGTCTTCAGTCCTGAGACTGGTTTGATGCAGCTCTCCATGCTACTCTATCCTGTGCAAGCTTTTTCATCTTCCAGTACCTACTGCAACCTACATCCTTCTGAATCTGCTTAGTGTATTCATCTCTTGGTCTCCCTCTACGATTTTTACCCTCCACGCTGCCCTCCATTACTAAATTGGTGATCCCTTGATGCCTCAGAACATGTCCTACCAACCGATCCCTTCTTCTGGTCAAGTTGTGCCACAAACTTCTCTTCTCCCCAATTCTATTCAATACTTCCACATTAGTTACGTGATCTACCCATCTAATCTTCAGCATTCTTCTGTAGCACCACATTTCGAAAGGTTCTATTCTCTTCTTGTCCAAACTATTTATCGTCCATGTTTCACTTCCATACATGGCTACACTCCATACGAATACTTTCAGAAATGACTTCCTGGCACTTAAATCAATACTGGATGTTAACAAATTTCTCTTCTTCAGAAACGCTTTCCTTGCCATTGCCAGCCTACATTTTATATCCTCTCTACTTCGACCATCATCAGTTATTTTGCTCCCCAAATAGCAAAACTCCTTCACTCCTTTAAGTGTCTCATTTTCTAATCTAATTCCCTCAGCATCACCCGACTTAATTAGACTACATTCCATTATCCCTGTTTTGCTTTTGTTGATGTTCATCTTATATCCTCCTTTCAAGACACTGTCCATTCCACTCAACTGCTCTTCCAAGTCCTTTGCTGTCTCTGACAGAATTACAATGTCATCGGCGAACCTCAAAGTTTTTATTTCTTCTCCATGAATTTTAATACCTACTCCGAATTTTTCTTTTGTTTCCTTTACTGCTTGCTCAATATACAGATTGAACAACATCGGGGAGAGGCTACAACCCTGTCTTACTCCCTTCCCAACCACTGCTTCCCTTTCATGTCCCTCGACTCTTATAACTGCCATCTGGTTTCTGTACAAATTGTAAATAGCCTTTCGCTCCCTGTATTTTACCCCTGCCACCTTTAGAATTTGAAAGAGAGTATTCCAGTCAACATTGTCAAAAGCTCTCTCTAAGTCTACAAATGCTAGAAACGTAGGTTTGCCTTTCCTTAATCTTTCTTCTAAGATAAGTCGTAAGGTCAGTATTGCCTCACGTGTTCCAGTGTTTCTACGGAATCCAAACTGATCTTCCCCGAGGTTGGTTTCTACTAGTTTTTCCATTCGTCTGTAGAGAATTCGTGTTAGTATTTTGCAGCTGTGACTTATTAAGCTGATAGTTCGGTAATTTTCACATCTGTCAACACCTGCTTTCTTTGGGATTGGAATTATATTCTTCTTGAAGTCTGAGGGTATTTCGCCTGTTTCATACATCTTGCTCACCAGATGGTAGAGTTTTGTCAAGACTGGCTCTCCCACGGCCGTCAGTAGTTCCAATGGAATATTGTCTACTCCGGGGGCCTTGTTTCGACTCAGGTCTTTCAGTGCTCTGTCAAACTCTTCACGCAGTATCATATCTCCCATTTCATCTTCATCTACATCCTCTTCCATTTCCATAATATTGTGCTCAAGTACATCGCCCTTGTATAGACCCTCTATATACTCCTTCCACCTTTCTGCTTTCCCTTCTTTGCTTAGAATTGGGTTTCCATCAAAGCTCTTGATATTCACACAAGAGGCTCTCTTTTCTCGAAAGGTCTCTTTAATTTTCCTGTAGGCGGTATCTATCTTACCCCTAGTGAGATAGGCCTCTACATCCTTACATTTGTCCTCTAGCCATCCCTGCTTATCCATTTTGCACTTCCTGTCGATCTCATTTTTGAGACGTTTGTATTCCTTTTTGCCTGTTTCACTTACTGCATTTTTATATTTTCTCCTTTCATCAATTAAATTCAATATTTCTTCTGTTACCCAAGGATTTCTACTAGCCCTCGTCTTTTTACCTACTTGATCCTCTGCTGTCTTCACTACTTCATCCCTCAAAGCTACCCATTCTTCTTCTACTGTATGTATTTCCCCCATTCCTGTCAATTGCTCCCTTATGCTCTCCCTGAATCTCTGTACAACCTCTGGTTCTTTTAGTTTATCCAGGTCCCATCTCCTTAAATTCCCATTTTTTTGCAGTTTCTTCGGTTTTAATCTACAGGTCATAAGCAATAGATTGTGGTCAGAGTCCACATCTGCCCCTGGAAATGTCTTACAATTTAAAACCTGGTTCCTAAATCTCTGTCTTACCATTATATAATCTATCTGATACCTTTTAGTATCTCCAGGGTTCTTCCATGTATACAACCTTCTTTCATGATTCTTAAACCAAGTGTTAGTTATGATTATGTTGTGCTCTGTGCAAAATTCCACCAAGCGGTTTCCTCTTTCATTTCTGTCCCCCAATCCATATTCACCTACCACGTTTCCTTCTCTCCCTTTTCCTACACTCGAATTCCAGTCACCCATGACTATTAAATTTTCGTCTCCCTTCACAATCTGAATAATTTCTTTTATTTCATCATACATTTCTTCAATTTCTTCGTCATCTGCAGAGCTAGTTGGCATATAAACTTGTACTACTGTAGTAGGTGTGGGCTTCGTATCTATCTTGGCCACAATAATGCGTTCACTATGCTGTTTGTAGTAGCTTACCTGCATTCCTATTTTCCTATTCATTATTAAACCTACTCCTGCATTACCCCTATTTGATTTTGTGTTTATAACCCTGTAGTTACCTGACCAGAAGTCTTGTTCCTCCTGCCACCGAACTTCACTAATTGCACTATATCTAACTTCAACCTATCCATTTCCCTTTTTAAATTTTCTAACCTACCTGCCCGATTAAGGGATGTGACATTCCACGCTCCGATCCGTAGAACGCCAGTTTTCTTTCTCCTGATAACGACATCCTCTTGAGTAGTCCCCGCCCGGAGATCCGAATGGGGGACTATTTTACCTCCGGAATATTTTACCCAAGAGGACGCCATCATCATGTAATCATACAGTAAAGCTGCATGCCCTCGGGAAAAATTACGGCTGTAGTTTCCCCTTGCTTTCAGCCGTTCGCAGTACCAGTACAGCAAGGCCGTTTTGGTTATTGTTACAAGGCCAGATCAGTCAATCATCCAGACTGTTGCCCTTGCAACTACTGAAAAGGCTGCTGCCCCTCTTCAGGAACCACACGTTTGTCTGGCCTCTCAACAGATACCCCTCCATTGTGGTTGCACCTACGGTACGGCTATCTGTATCGCTGAGGCACGCAAGGCTCCCCACCAACGGCAAGGTCCATGGTTCATGGGGGGGGGGGGGGGGGGACTTCAACATTATGACGTTTTAATTTATTATTTCTTAACTGCTAACTCTATTCACAACATACATTGCCGACAGTATCTGCACATATCACTGAATGTATCTGGAAAACTACATTGTAGTACAACGCATCACAAACACTGAGATGTGTGAAAAACTCCCTTTTGCTTAAAATGGAGGGCAGATTACCCAGACTATATTCGTCCAGAGTTTCATAATGAGAATACATAGCGACGTACAACATACTTGAAGCATAATTTCAAACCATTTCTAAACTTCTACTGGTTTACACGATAACAGTATATATTTAACACATTAACGTATCTGTAAAGTAACCAGACGTTTGAAACTCTTTTGTACGTGGGAGTTCGATTCTTTGAGGAATCATGGCTTTTACTGGTTTATTTGGAAGATATGGAATGGGAAATATTCATACCTTTGAAATAGACCGCGCGGTGAGAAACGCCATGTCAATGACTGCGCGGTCCCTCCCGCCGGAGGTTCGAGTCCTCCCTCGGGCATGTGTGTGTGTGTGTGTGTGTGTGTGTGTGTGTGTGTGTGTGTGTGTGTGTGTGTGTGTGTTGCTCTTAGCAGAAGTAGAGTGTAAGTCTAAGGGGGCTGCTGACCTCATCAGTTTGGTCCCTTAGGAATTCACACATATTTGAAAATTGAAGCAGAGGCAGAAATACTGTGCTGAAACAGTTGGGAAAAAGGTATCTGCAGAGAATCGTAAACCTCAGCTTCTGTTTGCTACCCTTTTACCCTCGGGAAGAAGACGTTTCTCAAAGGGCTGGGTCACAAGCACCTTTAGACAATGCATGTAAATCCAGATTTGGAGCCACTTTAGTACGCGAAACGACTCTTCAAGGACAGTTAAACAGTCTACCCTACCTACTGCGTCATTAATAAACTTTTCACACACTGGTCCACTCGACACTGTGTTATGCAGACAACCACCAGTTACTACAGTGCTGCTTGAGACCATACCTGTACATTATCTACATCAGTATCTTCTCCAAATTTTGAATATTCTGCGTGCTGTTCCATAACCTCCTCCCAGCCATTGAAAGCCAGCAAGCCAAAGCATCATTTGCTATGGAATTAAGTCACCTCCATGCAGTCTTATAGATCTAAAGGAAATTTTCACGAAAGTCCTAGGTTCTCGCCCAGGTGCGAGCGCTGGCGGCACCTCTGCTGTTCCTCCGCCTGTCTCCGAAGTCACTTTGTTGTCTAGCAGTTCATTCCTCTTCTTGACCTGTCTAGTGGCTCATTGCATTTCTTGACCATTTTAACAGCGGAATCCCATGCCTTGCTAAGTACGTACCCGTTATCACGATTTGTCAACGGTTCCCTTACTCGAGTCTCAATAGTTTCCTTAATGAAAACCAAGCAAAATAGTCTGTTTATAACATTTAAGTTTGGGCAGAAGCAATTTTCGCTGTATTGAATACTTTCCTTCATCATCCTATATCTGCACTGTCAGCGGAAACGATTTCGATTATTTCGGCGGCTAACGTTTTCGAGGTAATTTGCGAGACAATATTATCTTCAATGTTTCTTTTTAATTGAAAAAGCATTTCGATGAATATAATCAGAAACATTGAATGTAACTGGGAAGTGAACTCCCTATAATGTATTTGCTTACATGTACGGCATGGAAGATAGCTAGCTTTAGTTATCCATAGAAATGATTCCCGTACTAACTGTGTTCATTACAATGTAGGAAATTTTCCTGTGAACCGACCTTACCGTCGTTTACATCAGGAAGATATTAGAAGAATAAATCCGAAGACGGCATATGGTAGCTGGACACCTGAAGTTGGTGACTCAAATGTCATTGGTAAATATTTGTACCATTACTCACTTGTTGCCACATATCTCAAGCCTAGTGACTTGGAAACATAAGACTGGTATTCATACTTGTAGAGAAACTACTGTGGATATATCAATACCAGTAAAACCGATTGTTTGTGTTAAATAAAGTTATAAACAGCATTTACTACAGGTGGAATATTATCCAGTGTCACTTGAAAAGCTAATGTACATCATCAGATTACGTTCTTTTTTAAAGAAAATTCACTCTTCAAAATTCGTGATATCCAAAGATGATCATTAAATGCGATCGAAGCTATGTATCAAGTGTGACTAATGGTACCTGAGATTGTTAGAATAAATATTTAAATGAATGGTTTTGTGTTGCAATCTGCTCTCTCCTTGATGCTGAGTTACCTTTATTGTATGATTATATGATAGCGGAACAAACACTGGTAGCAGTTACTTCTGTAAGATATCTGGGAGTATGCGTGCGGAATGATTTTAAGTGGAATGATCATATAAAATTGTTTGTCAGGCGGGTACCAGGTTGAGATTCATTGGGAGAAAAAAATGGCTCTGAGCACTATACGACTTAACTTCTGAGGTCATCAGTCGCCTAGAACTTAGAACTAATTAAACCTAACTAACCTAATGACATCACACACATCCATGCCCGAGGCAGGATTCGAACCTGCGACCGTAGCGGTCGCTCGGTTCCAGACTGTGGCGCCTAGAACCGCACGGCCACTCCGGCCGGCTTCATTGGGAGAGTCCTTAGAAAATGTAGTCCATCAACAAAGGAGGTGGCTTACAAAACACTCGTTCGACCTATACTTGAGTATTGCTCATCAGTGTGGGATCCGTACCAGATCGGGTTGACGGAGGAGATAGAGAAGATCCAAAGAAGAGCGGCGCGTTTCGTCACAGGGTTATTAGGTAAGCGTGATAGCGTTACGGAGATGTTTAGCAAACTCAAGTGGCAGACTTTGCAAGAGAGGCGCTCTGCATCGCGATGTAGCTTGCTCGCCAGGTTTTGAGAGGGTGCGTTTCTGGATGAGGTATCGAATATATTGCTTCTCCCTACTTATACCTCCCGAGGAGATCACGAATGTAAAATTAGAGAGATTCGAGCGCGCACGGAGGCTTTCAGACAGTCGTTCTTCCCGCGAACCATACGCGACTGGAACAGAAAAGGGAGGTAATGACAGTGGCACGTAAGTGCCCTCCGCCACACACCGTTGGGTGGCTTGCGGAGTATAAATGTAGATGTAGATGTAGACATGTGTGAAAGTCTGTCAACGTGTTCTTCAGTACCAGGGAGGGCGTGGAATCAAGAATCCTTGTCCAAATAGTTCACGAGTGAATTGCCGGATGTCGGTGTTCAACGGGCGCGATATTTCGGCAAATGACTACGATGCTATCATCAGGTGCACTGATGAGCTGACTGATGGGCGATCGGCGCCGCGCT
Organism: Schistocerca piceifrons; assembly: GCF_021461385.2. NCBI lineage: Eukaryota > Metazoa > Arthropoda > Insecta > Orthoptera > Acrididae > Schistocerca > Schistocerca piceifrons. Next base: position 320,182,896 of record NC_060145.1, on the reverse strand, counting down.
TTTATCTCCTCCCCCTCTCTCACTGATCGGCCGCTCCCTCGGCCGTCCGCGCCCAGCACTCCCAGCCTCACTGCTCCCCACGACCCAGTGTTCCGTTCTAGGTTCTCGCCAAGGTACGAGCGCTGGCGGCGCCTCTGCTGTTCCTCCGCTTGTCTCCGAAGTCACTTTGTTGTCTAGTAGCTCATTCCTCTTCTTGACCATTTCAACAGCGGGATCCCATGCCTTACTAAGCAAATACCCGTTACCACGATTTGTCAGCGGTTCCCTTACTCTAGTCTCAATAGATTCCTTAATGAGACAATCTCATAATTGGAACGTCTGTGTCAGAACCTTGGTGTGCTTATTGTACATTCCAAGCACTTCTAGCGGATAACGCTCTGAGACTGCCGACTTCTTAGGCTGCGGCAGTCTGGTGCAGCGCTGGTGTTCTTGGCAACGATCTTCGACAGTACGCTCCGTCTGACATACGAGTTACCACATTAGCAGAGTATCTGGTAGACCCCTGCTTTGAGATTGTTAGGGAGGCCACTGGATTAGTGCTGCCCATTGAGCATTGTTAGCCGCAATGCCAGGATGGTCCAGTGGTGCTACAACGGTAGCTCAGCGGTGAAAAGGCTGTTTGCCTTCTGGAACAAAATAAGAAAGAAAAAAACTGGGTGAAATATTCAACGATCGACATGAACAAATGTCATGTGACATTTGGTGAGACCGATAACAATCGTAATTTGAAAAAAAAAGAAAGAAACACTGGGTAACATATCTGCCTAGTAAGCAGGAGACGTGGGTTCAAGTCCTGACCTTGGCACCAATTTTAATTCATAATTTCAGCTTCTATCTTTATTACAAAAGACTTAACTTGAATGCAAATAATTATGAATCGCAAAATAAATAATTCTGTTAGAATACTTCTTGCTATAAAAAAATTCGTAGTATGCTTCTATTCTGAAAAGTCCCAAACGCCATAGCACATAAAGAATTTCTTCATATTGAATCATTAGCCAAACTGTAAACATGGAACGAGTAATTAGACTGCAAATACTCTAGAGACGGCAGCATTTTGATCCTCGTGTTACCGAATCACACATCTCAAAGCGTTTTCATCTCATGGGAGTTGCTGATCAAATGTATCAGATTTTAACACTTCGCCCGGTGGGTGCCCGTCACAAACAACATTAGTTATTCATAAAAAATTGTCTGCATGCAAAAATTGTATTTACTGCTGGATGCAGCTTGCCTCTGTTCTGCGACTGTACTCGTTATTTCCTGCCAGAAAGATCAGAGTTCATACTAAATGACGGAGTGTCATCGAGTAAAACAGCAGTGATATCCGGCGTTCACCAAGGATTGTTATAGCCTCTCTACTGTTCCTAACCTATATAAACGGCTTAACAGACAATCTGAGTAGCCCTCTTATATTGTTTCCAGTTGATGCTGCCAGTTACCGTCTATTAAAGACATCAGAAGATCAAAACTAAATACAAAATGACTTAGATAATTTATCCGCATAGTGTGAAAAGCAGTAACTTATCCAAAATAGTGAAAAATGTGAGGTCATCCACTTGAGAACTAAAGGTAAACTGTTAAATTTCGGTTACATGGTAAATCACACAAATCTAAAGGCTGTCAATTCAACTAAATTCCTAGGAGCCAAAATGACCAACAGTACATCAAAAAAAGTTCTGCATTCCCCGGTTTCCAGATCTCCTGAAGATAAACGTTGACAGCGGATATTGTATCACAGACATAGTCCCTCTGACTGTTCAGAGATGCCACTAAACCGGCCCAAAGATGTAAACAACCATGCACGAGCAGAGCCTATTAGGCGCAGGGGGTCCTACAGTCGATCAGTTCCAGTCATTCTACCAGGAAGGAGGTTCACAGCTCGTGTTGTCTGTAGTTCAGCCATGCCTAGATGGTCAATACCACGGTTCGATCGCGTTCGCATTCTTACTTTGTGCCACGAAGGGCTCTCCACAAGGGAAGTCTCCAGGCGTCACGGAGTGACCCAAAGCGATGTTCTTCGGACATGGAGCAGATACAGACAGACAGGAACTGTCGATGACATGCCTCGCTCAGGACACCCAAGGGCAACTACTGCAGTGGATCACCGCTTCCTACGGATTATGGCTTGGAGGAATCCTGACAGCAATGCCACCATGTTGAATAACGTATTTCGTGCACTCACAGGACGCCATGTTACGACTCAAACTGTGAACAATAGGCTGCATGATGCGCAACTTCACACCTGACGTCAATGGCGAGGTCCATATTTGCAACTACGACACTATGCAACGCGGTACAGATGGGCCCAACAACATGCCGAATGGACCGCTCACGATTGGCATCACGTTCTCTTCTCCCATGAGTGTTGCATATACCTTCAACCTGACAATCGTCGGAGACGTGTTTGTAGGCAACCTGATCAGGCTGAACACCTTAGACACATTGTCCAGCGGGTGCAGCAAGGTGGAGGTTTCCTTCTGGGGGTGGCATTATGTGGAGTCAATGTACGCCGCTGGCGTTCATGGAAGGCACCGTAACAGCTGTACGGTATGTGAGTGCCATCCTCCGACCGATAGTGCAACCCTATTGGCATCATATTGGCGAGGCATTCGTCTTCATCGACGACAGTTCGTGCCCCCATGGCGCACATCTTGTGAATCACTTCCTTCAGGATAACCATATCGCTCGACTAGAGTGGCCAGCATGGTCTCCAGACATGGAGGCTATCGAACATGCCTGGGATAGATTGGAAAGGGCTTTTTATAGATGACGCGACCCAGCAATCACTTTGAGGGATCTACGCCGAATAGCCGCTAAGGAGTGAGACGATCTGGACCAACAGTGTCTTAATGAAATTGTGGATAGTATGCCACGAGGAATACAGGCATGCATCAAAGCAAGAGGACGTGCTACTGGGTATTAGAGGTACCGGTGTGTACAGCAATCTGAACCACCATCTCTGAAGGTCTTGCTGTAAGGTAATACAACATGCAATGTGTTGTTTTCATGAGCAATAAAAAGGGCGGAAATGATGTTGATGGTGATCTCTATCCCAAACGTTGCAAAACTTTTTCTGATGTGTGTATATAATGTGCTCGGGAAAGACAACCAAAACGTGGTTTTTATTGATAGAACACTTAGAACGTGCAACAGGCTGGCCTAAAGAGATTAGCTGCACTACACTTGACTGTCCTTTGCTAGGATATTGCTGTGCGATATGAGAACCTCACCAGAGAGGATTGAGGGGGGACATCGAGGAAGTTGAAGGAAGGGCAACTCGTGTTGTACTACCGCAAAATAGGAGAGAAATCCTCATGGATACGATACGCGTCCTTATGGATGCGATACGCGAGTTGGGTAGCAGTGGATAAAACAAAGGCATTTGTCGTTGTATGTAGAACTTTTCACGAAATTTCAGTGTCCAAATATTTCCTGCGTATACGATAGTATTTCACGGAGTCTTGTCCTCACAGGGAGAAACGATCGTTGCAATAAAATATGAGGAATCAAATCCACATGGAAAGACTGACGTGCTCGTTTTTCCCATTCGGTGTTAGAGAGGGAAATAGTATGAACGCGGTTTCATGAACAGTCTGCCACCCACTTAAGTGTGGATTGTAGAGTAGTCATGTAGACGTAGATCCAGTTTGACCAGGTGATAATGCCTAACTGTCGATACTCGATAAGCAGTCACTTGAAAGAATAAGCCAAAACTGACGTATGGCGATATGGGATCCACGAAATATGAGGTTTCGGAATTTTCTGACAGAATAACCCGGTAAATTGGACCACCACTCACACTTCAGAGACAATGATTTTAGCTACTGAAACACGTATGTGTGTGCTGTTGTTATTACTTGCGCTTATACTAAACATAGCATAGCATTTATTTGTTACAGTTCTACTTGACTTTCATTACATGCCAAAATTGATATAGCAGGAACAGAAACTTCGTCCAATGAGTAAATGGAGGCACTATGCATATAAATATAGTTTTGCTATGCATCCATAGCAAGTAACACTTAGTGATGAAACATGTGCTCACATTGCCACAACAAAAATGAAGAAGAAGGAGGAACAAAATTCCATGGGAATTATTCCTATTTGTTCATTTCAGAGGTATGTAACAAAACGTTGTTTCCAGAATAGCTGACCTAAATCCACTCCTTATACAGCAAACTGCTGGAATGGAGGTTCACTCTCTCTCGTATACCAAGGACAGATAGTTACAAGCTCGCAGGTTAAAATTCCGGGTCATTCGACCGAAGAAATTTTGGGAAACAGCAAAAGCATTCAAAAGCAACTAATCAATAAGGGTACATATGCTTACGATCTCATGAGAATAAATGCTTCCTATCAGAAACAAGGCTGCTGGAACGATGTATGACTTCTATATCCTTTTTTCATTACATCCGTTGTGGATGACGAACTGAGATTGTGATTTAAATTGGCGATTTATCTGCTAATAAATATGCAGTCACTTGCTTTTTTTTAGCTATCCTATGTTCGAAAACGTTTTTATGGTTGGATGAATAGTATCAAAAAACCAAAAAAAAGCGCCTGGTTTCATATTTATTACCAGAGAAATCACAAATCTACATTGTTTGACTTTTGGTTGTCTAGGGCAGCGAACATGCTTGCTCTCATTCTCTTCCATTCAAGTCCAAAATCTCTATTTGTATCACCAGTCATTATTAAAACATTGGAAGTAGGTAATTAAAACCTCTAAGAGGCACTCGATAATTAGGTTGGTGTCCCGTTTGGTTACAGACATTCGGCAAAAAATATCGTCAGTCTACTGCACGCAGTAGGCACAGGAGTATCTAGCATAAGAGTGTGCGAGAGTAAGGATACCTTTCAGATTTGAGCTGCAGTTTTTTGCCAAATAATTTTCCACACCTCCACACTACAATGCTAAAGTCAGTCACCAACTACCCAGAAAAACTCAGAGTTCCACCTGTACACTGTACATTGGGGTGACAAAAGCCATGGGATACCTCCTCACATCATGCCCGAGATTCTTTTGCCTGGCTCAGTGCAGCAATTCGGCGTGGTATGGACTCAAAAAGTCGCTGGAAGTCCCCTGCAGAAATAATGAGCCATGCTGCCTCTACAGCCGTCTATAATTGCGAAAGTCTTGTCAGTGCAGGATTTTGTGCGCGAACTGATCTCTCGATTATATCCAATAAATTTTCAGTGGTTGGTCGAATCATTCATTCGACTTGTCCAGAATGTTCTTCAAACGAGTTGTGAACAATTGTGGCCCAGTGACATGACGCATTGTCTTCCATAAAAATTTCATCGTTGTTTGGGAACATGAAGCCCGTGAACGGCTGTGAATGGTCTCCGAGTAGCCGAACACGACCGTTTCTATTCAAAGATCGGTTCAGCTGGACCAGAGTACCCAGTCCATTCCGTGTAAACACAACCCAGATCATTATGGAGCCACCAACAGCCTGCAAAGTGTCTTGTTAACAACTTGCGTCTTACGCTTCGTTAGGTCTGCGCCACAGTCGAACCTCATTATCAGCTCTTATCGACTGAATTCAGAAGTCATCATACCAGGTCACGGTTTTCCAGTCGTCTAGCTCCAACTGATGTGGTCAAGAGCCCAGGAGAGGCGCTGCAGGCGATGTCGTGCTGTTACCGAAGGCTCTCGCGTCGGCCGTCTGTTGCCATAGCCCATTAGCACCAAATCTCGTCGCACTTGCCTAAAGGACGCTGTTATTTCACACGGTATTGCTTGTCTGTTTGCACTGATTATTCTACGCAAACGCCGCTACTTTCGGTCGTTAAGTGAAGACCATCGGCTACTGTGTTGTCCGTGGTGAGAGGTAATGCCTGAAATTTGATATTCTCTGCACACTCTTAATACTGTCAATCTCGAAATACTGAAATCCCTAACGATTCCCGAAATGGAATGTCCCATGCGTCGAGAGCGAATTACCATTCCGTGTTTAAAGTCTGCTAATATGGTTCAAACGGCTCTAACCACTATGGGAATTAACATCTGAAGTCATCAGTCCCCTAGACTTGGAACTACGGAAACCTAAATAACCTAAGGACATCACACACATCCATGCCCAAGGCACGATTCGAACCTGCGACCTAGCACCCGCGTCATTCCGGACTGAAGCGCCTAGAACCGCTCGACCACAGCAGCCGACAGTCTGCTAATACCCGTCGTGTGGCTAATCACGTCGGAAACCTTTTCACATGAATCACTTGAGTGCAAATGACAGCTACGCCAATGCACTATCCATTTATACCTTGTGTACGCGACACTACCGCCATCTGCATATATGCATATTGCTATTTCATGACTTTTGTCATTTCAGTGTAAATCGCTGAAGCTAGGTCGCACTGCACGAAGATTCTGTTATGTCTGAAATACGCTCATACGCATCATATTGTGTAGAGTACAACAATTCCAAACACCCAATTCTATTCTCAGAACTTCCACTAAGGTTTCCGACTCAATCCCAATGTAAACTCTGGTTTATACACCGCGCTTCATTCTGCACTCCCAGTTTGTACATACACGAACACCTACTCTGCCTCCAAATTGCTTACTTTTCGATACACCATCGAGTGATGGCAACCGACAACGGCCAACTGCATAGGACATCACGCCTTTGCGTGGGAGCACGCGGAAACGGAATTTTACTTTGGGCAGAAGTGAACCAGGGTGTGCATATATACACGTGAAGAGGCGCTTCACTTATATCGAACAGTCTGGAATTTTAAATATTAGTTGAACTTAATTACAGCTGTCGAAATTTTGCAAGATTAAAGACCGAATCAACTTTTATTCAGTTTTAAGTGAAAATATTTCGTTAAATTTTTGGGGTTGTATGTGTGTGTGTGTGTGTGTGTGTGTGTGTGTGTGTGTGTAAAGTAAATGGATAGTGTTGGAGAAAGGGCTTTACGAAAATGCCCACTGGTAAACTTCCAGTGCGATATGAAAATTTAATTTTTCAGGGTTTAATTTAGTAAAATAATGTTTCGACCGACTTTGCATCGGTCTTATTGATGGTGACTAGACTCTCTCGTCGCTATGAAGAGGGCTGCTGCAAAGACGGTGATAACGTCATTTGTGTAGTTGCTTTATTGAAAAGTTTGCTTGCATGACCATCATTCATAGCAAGTTAATACACTACCTAACAAAAAAGAGAGGCCCAGAAAAGAAGGAGAAACCGAAACAAAACTTCACGGATTTAGAGGATATGTAATGTTACTTCGTTGATTAAAAAATAGAGTCAAATTTCAAAAAACATTGTCGGTATAAGACCACCAATGACGTATCATAAAAGCGTTGTATCTTCTAGTGAGGTAAGCTGACTCACTACTGTTGCAACTGGTCCTTGATTTGCTGGATACTGGCACTGGGGTGGAATTCATTTCCGAGCTTGTCCCACACGTTTTATATTGGGGATAGATCTAAGATCCTTTCTGGCCCCTGGAATACCTACACATCATGCAGACAGTTCATAGAGACATGTGCCATTGATGGACGATCATTGTCCTTCAGAAAAATGGCGCCAGGGTACTGTTTATGAGAGGTAAGGCATGGGTACGTAGGATGTCCATGAGTTACCATTATGCCCTCAGAGTTCCTTCACTCATTACCATACATGGCCTGGAGTCATACCTGATTGGTCCCAACTCCATGTAACCAAGAGTAACACCACTGTCCCTCTCTAAAGCAATGAAACAATAGGGTTCAACCCCAGCTTCCCACCACACTCAGCGACTGAGGTCATCCAGGATAGCGCAGAACCGAGATTCGTTCATGAACACAATCCGACACCATTCGTCGGCAATCAAATGCTTCCTAGTCACGACACCACTCTAAACGCCCACCACACGTGGAATGGCAATTATCTTGTCTGACGTCTTCTGGCCTCCGGCCATTGGTGCAGGCAACACAGAATATTTCAGGTAGTCCAGCTTCGGATGGCCAGTACAGACGTGAGGGTATCACTACGTTGATCCTCTCTTGTGGTGGTCTGACGTGACTTACTGGGAACTTGACGACGAGTGTGTCTGCGTTTCAGATTCCCATGCAGTCCAATATTGGATCACGACCAAACCTAGATATCACACCATCCGACAAGCCAACGAAGAAGTGACCCATAATGAGGCCACTTTCAAAATGTGTCTGATGCTGATAAAGCTGTCGCTCACATGGCTTATTTCTCTCCTTCATACTGATCACTCACGATGCCCAAGCCCCTTACATACTCTACCACAACTAAACGCCAATATCACTGATGCAATCTGATGGCTCTTCTACCTGTCACAGAGAATGACGACTCTAATCATATATGTATCAGCCGGTGGTGAGTGCGTCTACGAAGTTACAATTACATCTGACCATGTCTACTGTGTGCTTGGTTATTCCCCTTCTCTTGTTAGGCAGTGTAAATATTCGTGTCATAAATTCAGACGTTCTTTCTTGCTGCACTTTTTTTTGTCAAGCTGTTGAAATACAGGGTGTTTATAAATGAATACCGGGCTTTTAACGCTTTATAATATATATAAAATTAAACTTACAGTTATAAATGATATGGTAAATGAAAGAGCAACTCAAACAGTTGTGTTTGGTACCAGTGCGCATGCGCAGCGCGCAATGTTACCGCCGTAATTGGTTGAATTTCACTGTACCCAAGCGCTGGATAGGCCGCAAGGGGCCCAATGACAGGGCTTGCTTTGCATGGCCTCCACCTTCACACGACCTAACGCAATGCGATTTTTTCCTTTGGGGCTTCATCAAGGATCGTGTGTACGTGCCTCCACTACCAGCAGACCTCCCTGGATTAAGAAACCGGATTGAAGCCGCTGTCGCTACAATCACTGAAGACACGCTAATCAACATTTGGGAAGAACTCGGCTATAGACTTGATATGTGCCGTGTGACAAATGGTGCTCACGTTGAACATTTATAAGGTTCTTGGTAAAACTGTTTGATAAATTTACGCAAGAATGAAGCATGCATCAAATATCATCCTTTTTCCTACTGCAGTTGTATTAGTTTGATAATGACGCGGCCTGACGCGTGAAATGATTTTATTCTAATTTACCCTAGCCGTGGAAGATTGCGAAACTACTTTCTTTGGGTTTTGTTTAAGAGCCGGGATCTGTGACCATCATGATACTGGGAAAAGATCGTCATTAACTGTAGCAATACGAACGATTTTAATGTAACACGCCATACCAGGAGGGAGGGGATCTTATGCTAACTACAAAAAAATTAAAGGAAAAAAAACAACAAATTGCGTTAATTGGTGTTACCTCTCATAAACGGCATCGCTTTCAGAAAGGTACTAATACTTAAATAGCGTACAGAACCTGATAGTTTCTTTTGGCATAGTTGTTAATAACACCTAATTTTTTTGGTTACGTTTTACTGTAAATTTTCAAAAGGTGACCATAAAGTAAGCCCTCCCCCCCCCCCCCCACCCCCAATCCCTTGGTACTGCGAGGATTAATACATGGCACCAGCATCAATGTCCTTAGGATTTCTGTTAGATACAATTGAATACATATCAGTAATAGCTATAACAATAAATTATGGATGAAAAGCATTGGACCAACAACTGAAGCCTGGGGGACACTAGGGCGCACATGTAAACGCCTTTGTGCAGCGCGCTGACATAACGGCGTGCGTTCATTGACCCACCCAGTGCGACCCCGGACAACGGTGTAGCTGCAGCTGCGCCGTGTTCCTCAAACACCGGCCAGCAATTTGGGCGTCACACCTCCCGCTGGGACGCGACTGGTCGGCGCCGATGACGCCTGGGGAGGCCCTTAAAGGGCGAACTGTCCCTGCCTACACGGACTGAACGTCGCCGCTCACGCTAGTGGCGTTCGTTCCCTTGGTACGAAAGCTCGATCAGATAAGGGCCTTCACGTCCCCTCTAACATCCGTCCACAGCTTGACACGTATAGTATATATTTATGACAAATATTAATAAAAGGATTTGGCTTTATGTAGAGACAGTGTGAATAAATAGTACTGCCTACCGTAGGCTACAATTTTCATAATTAAGCCTAGATTACGGCAGTTTTCCTCGAAGCTTTGGTCATTTAAGGTCATACCCGTTTCACCTATATATTAGGACTGTTGCATGTATATCGGGCGTTACCTCATAGCGATCGCATTCTTTACGTATGAGATCAGTGACTTACTAGATCCTCTAAAAACCGGATGTGGTGAACCATCTAAAAACTGAGTGAGAATATGTAAAGGGCCATGCAACCTATGAAACATTTCTGTTTTGTGTGTTGTCCTCCTATCCTTTATTTAGAAGTAAACAGTATAAATAGCACAACTAAAATTTTTAATATTTAATTCTGGTTTTATTCTAAAATCGCTGATTTGTGGTGTGATACGAGGTATGTTGTATTAAAAATTATAAAAGCAATACAGATTTATAACATTGTGCTAGAAAATGCAATTTCCTCAACGAACAGATGAAATAAAAGGAGAGACACAAAACAAAAATATATCAAACATAGCTTCAGTACTTCGCAGAACATGTACAAAATATGTTTCTATTATTCATAAACAGCTTTCACAACTGTCGATGATAACAGAAAATTCTTACCTATGATTATATCGAAAAAATTCTATTGAATACAAAACAGCTATAGTCATATATCTCTTGTGTTTGTGCATCTAAACTGTACTTGCATCAACAGTGACTGCAATTATTACATAAAAGCATAAAAGTTTTTCTACTTGTAAAATGCTGTTTATATTCGGGGCTATTAAATATAAACTGGACTAATACTGAATAATGTGGGGATCTAATTATATGCAAAACACATAATCAAACAAAAAATTAGAGAAGTCGTCGGCTCCGAGGTTCTCCTTCATACATTCATTTATGTTTATATTTTGTAAGACTATAAAATATACACTGTACTAACAGTGAATAATTTGCGGTTTTAATAATGTGCAAAACAAACAACGAAATAAACAAAAAATCAAAGAAGTCGTCGTGTCCGACTCTCCCTTCTACACATTCATTTACGTTTCTTAACCTACCAATGCTGCCAATACTACCGGTGATCATATCATTTACTATGTCATTTATATAGTATGCCAAAGCTGCCCAACCGTAGTTTTGCTAGAGCACAGCTCTAGTACTAAGAGCTGATAAGATTAGTGTTGGTAGTACTTACGTTACTGCTGCAACTGCAGCTTATAGTGGTAAATGTGAAAAGCATTTATAGGTTTGGAGAACTGATATTTTCTGATATAGCGAGTGTTGAAGAACAGAAGGTTCAGTAGACTGCACCAGCTAAGAGCATTGGAAATGAGGAGGATCTGGTTGGAAAGAATAATGTAATGGGGATAGCAAGTGTGTACAGGAGCAAAAGAAGACATTATTGTTGCGTCAGTAAATACGTAATTATCTTTTGAAACGGCGGTTGTTACTCAGTTTTCTAATATAATAAGGAAGGGTATTCCAGAATCGCGTCCTGCTACTGAAAAGTGGCTGAGGGACGGGATGGAACAGAAAGGTTTATGCTCTACTAGGAACGAGTGTTTGTGCCCTGTTATTCATAAAAGAGCTTTTCGTGTGCGTTGATAAGACCGCAAAGGAGACAGTGTATGGAAATCTCTACACTTACCTGCACGCAACCTGGATATCTGTGTATAAGATCAAAGAGTCTAATGTCACAGATATATGCATGCATTCATAACCAGTTCCAAGCGCTGTGAACTTTCATAAGAAATACTTTGTTGGGTAGCATCGATGTAATCAGTAATCGACTTCTTCCTAATGACGCGGCACATCTTCATACGGAATGGTATTCATTCCAGCCAGAAACGGCCAACTAAGGCACGAGTACCACAAAGCTCCGTACGAGGCCCCGTTCTGTTAATCGTTTACACGATGATAAAACTAAACAGACTGGTGAAAAAATTTCTTTCTGCGCCGACCTCAGCAACCTTATGTTCATTCACAGAAAACTACAGTGGCAGTTGGATAGAATTACCCGGTAGTACAACATTTGTTATATCAAAATTATTTCCACAAACTGCCCCGCAATGTATTTCACGAACAAGCACAGACATTCTGACAGCCAGCACACTATTCATTGCCGCCATTCACCTTGACGTGACTCGGTAACATTTGTAAACTCCTCCGCCGCTGCTGGTGTCCACCTGTGGTATACGCTACCCTGCACTTTGGGTACGATATAATGCCCTTTTGCTTTGAAGAAGAATCGTTTCCCGCTGTAAACATCACAGCGCTACCCCCAAAAAGAACATATAAAGCCAATTATTCTCTATCAAACGGTAAAATAATCCTCCTATTTTCTCCAATTTACACTTACTCCTCTTTTCATTTCTCGAGTAAAATACGTGCAATGCCTAGTTAAATGTAAGACGGCTCTAATCTTGCCAAGTTCGATAAAGAAACTTAGGCCTAGAAATTCATCGACGGCACGGTTGTGCGCTCTTATTTCAGCTGTAATCCCTCCTCAAAACTCGAAGAGTAACAGCTGTGTCCCCTATAAGATACATTGTGTAATAAAAAGTATCTGGACACCTGACTGAAAATGACTTACAAGTTCGTGGCGCCCTCCATCCGTAATGCTGGATTTCAATAAGGTTTTGGGCTACCCATAACCTCGATGACAGCTTCCACTCTCGCAGTCATACGTTCAATCAGTTGCTGGAAGGTTTCTTTGGGAATAGCAGCCCATTCTTCACGGAGTGCTGCACTGAGGAGAGGTCTCGACGCCAGCCGGTGAGGCCTGGCACGAAGTCATCGTTCCAAAACGTCCCAAAGGTGTTCTATAGAATTCAGGTCAGGACACTGCGCAGGCCGTCCATTACACGGATATTACTATCGTGTAACCATTCCGCTACAGGCTGTGCATTATGATCAGGTGCTCGGTCGTGTTGAAAGATGCAGTCGCCATCCCCGAATTGCTCTTCAGCAGGGGGAAGCAAGTAATTGCTTAAAACATCAATGTACACCTGTGCTGTGATAGTGTACGCAAAACAACAAGGGGTGCAAGCCCCTTCCATGGAAAACACGACCACAACGTAACACCACCGCCTCCGAATTTTATTGTTGGCACTATACACGCTGGCAGATGGCGTTCACCGGGCATTCGCCATACCGACACCCTGCCATAGGATCACAGTGGCCGGCCAGTGTGGCCGTGCGGTTAAAGGCGCTTCAGTCTGGAACCGCGTGACCGCTGCGGTATCAGGTTCGAATCCTGCCTCGGGCATGGATGTGTTGATGTCCTTAGGTTAGTTAGGTTTAATTAGTTCTAAATTCTAGGCGACTGATGACCTCAGAAGTTAAGTCGCATAGTGTTCAGAGCCATTTGAACCATTTTTTGATCGCAGTGACGAATTACGGTACACAAGTACCGTAATTCGTCACTCCGCACAACGTTGTTCAATCGTCCAGTGTATACGATCCTTACACCAATCGAGGCGTCGTTTGGCATTTACCGGCGTGATGTGTGGCTTATGAGCACCCGCTCGACGATAAAATCAACGTTTTACCACCTCCCGCCTAACTGTCTTAGTACTTGCCGTGGATCCTGATGCTGTTTCGAATTCCTGTATGATTGTCTGGATAGATGTCTGCCTGTGATACATTACGACCATCTTCAACTGTCGGCGGTCTATGTCAGTCAACAGAGAAGGTCGGCCTGAACGATTTTGTGCTGTACGTGCCCCTTCACGTTTCCATTTCACTATCACATCGGAAACAATAGACATGGGGGTGTTTAGGAGTGTGGAAATCTTGCGTACAGACGTATGACACAAGTGACACCCAATCACCTGACCACGTTCGAAGTCCGTGAGTTCCGTGGAGCCCCCCATTCTGCTCTCTCACGATGTCTAATGACTATTGAGGTCGGTGATATGGAGTACCTGGCAGTAGGTGGCAGCACAATGCACCTCATATGAAAAACGTATGTTTTGCAGTGTCCGGATACTTTTGATCACATAGTGTAAATTAATCGAATTTTTACATCATCTCAACTCTATTCATAGGAACACAGACTGAATGGATATCTCAGTTATCAAAGTACATGGACAGAACATAGACTGACTGTATATCTGATGTAAGAAAGTGCGTAAAAGAGGAGATAGACGAAATGGATATCTATCTGACCAATAACTAAATGATGTGTGTCAGTAACATAAATGTCCTATGAGGGTCATAATCTCCCAGCAATTGTATGGAAAGTCCAAATAGAATACAGATGTTACACATTTGAAAGCCAAGAGCTTTTTTATGAAAAATTACACGTTTTTTAGTAGGTACGGAATTTTATGTGAAATTGTGATACTGAGAAAATTCTGTCGAGATTACAACAGCCTCCAGTGGTTAAAAAACCATGATCATACCTACGAACCTGGCCGTCAGAAGGCTGAAGCGGGCACGGCGGTCTTGCAGCTAAAACATTACTCTGAGGTGACAAAAGTCAGAGAAAATCAATACGTGTATATACAGATGGCTGTAGTATCGCGTACACAAGATATAAAAGGGTGATGCAGGTGAAAAAGTTTCCGACCTGATTATAACCGCACGACGGGAGTTAGACTTTGAACACGGAATGGTAGTTACAGTTAGACGCACGGGACATTCCATTTCGGATATCGTTACAGAATTCAGTATTGCGAGATCTACAGTTTCAAGAAAGTGCTGAGAATCACGGACAACACAGTGGCCGACGACATTTACTAAACGACCGATATCGGTGGTGTTTGGATAGTTGTCAGTGTTAACAGACAAGCAACACTGCATGCAATAACTGCAGAAATCAATGTGGAATGTATGGCGAACTTATCGGTACGACAGTGCAATGAAATCTGAAGTTAATGGTCTATGACGGTACACGACCGGTGCTAGTGTCCTAGCTAAGAGCTCATCTGCGGCGTGCCTCTTGGGTGGTGACCGTATCAGTTGGACCCTAGGCGATTGCAAAACCGTGGTCTCGTCAGATGAATCCCGATACCGGTTGGTAAGAGCTGGTGGCAACGTTCGAGTGAGGCGCAGATCCAACGAAGCTATGGACCCAAGTTGTCAACAAGGCACCTTGCAAGATGGCGGTGGCACCATAATGATCTGGGTTGTGTTTACATGGAATTCACTGAACACTCTGGTCCAACAGAACCGATTTTTGACTATAAATGGTTGTGTTCGTCTACTTGAAGACCATCTGCAGCCATTCGTGGACTTCATGTTTCCAGAAAACGATGGAATTTTTCTGGATGAGAATGCCCAATCGTCACCTGGCCGCAATTGTTCACGATTGGTTTGAAGAACGTTCTGGACAATTTGAGAGAGTGATTTGACCACCCAGGTCACTCTATATAAATCCCATCGAACATTTATGAGATGTAATCGAGAGGGCAGTTCGTGCACAAAAAACCTGCACGAGCAATACTTCCGGAATTATGGTTCAAATGGTTCAAATAGCTCTGAGCACTGTGGGATTCAACATCTGAGGTCATCAGTCCCCTAGAACTTAGAACTACTTAAACCTAACTAACCTAAGGACATCACACACATCCATGCACGAGGCCGGATTCGAACCTGCGACCGTAGCAGTCACGAGGTTCCGGACTGAAGTGCCTAGAACCGCACGGCCACCGCTGCCGGCTCCGCAATTATGGACGGTTGTAGAAGCATCATGGCTCATTATTTATCCAGTAGACTTCCAACGACTTGTTGAATCCATGCCACGTCGAATTGGTGCTGTACGCCGAGAAAAAGGATGTAAGAGACGATATTAAGAGGTATTCCTTGTCTTTTGTCAACTCAGTGTATATGGCGCTGGACTGGGCTCCTCTAACGTCTCAGGTGGTAGCATGGTTGTATAATACTGTGTGTCATACTAAAATTATAATTTCATAGGTAACTACGATGTATGACGACGTCGTGTGACGAGGGCCTCCCGTCGGGTAGACCGCTCGCCTGGTGAAAGTCTTTCGATTTGACGCCACTTCGGCGACTTGCGCGCCGATGGGGATGAAATGATGATATTTAGGACAACACAACACCCAGTCCCTGAGCGGAAAAAAAAAATCTCCGACCCAGCCGGGAATCGAACCCGGGCCCTTAGGATTGACAGTCCGTCGCGCTGACCACTCAGCTACCGGGGGTGGACAACTACGATGTAAAAAAAAAAAAAAAACAAAAAAAACGTAGATTGTGTATGAGTGAAACACTGATGACGCTTATCAGATCAGCTTAAATAAATAAATAAATAAATAAAAGGACGGCACAGCAACCGTAAGACAGTCGCCGCTTGACAATGACGGATATACGCTCACCCGAGAGCTCGTGGGTTTTTTGCCACTGGACGCACTGGCAAGCTTTGAAACCGTGTATTCGTACACGAAATTTTAATTATTCTTCCTCAAAGCCACAATTTCAGGGTAAATCTTCGTAAAATTTCGGACGCAGCACCAGTACCTATTGCTCATTAATTTGTGAGAGATCGCAATAGTTATTCCAGTGCCGTTTTTGGGTGACGATTAAAGTGTCAAAGCCACTCCTCATATCCTTTATGCTTATTATGAGCTCTCCATTGATCCTCAGATCTGCGCAAGTTTAATCTCAGCGACTATTGTCTCGCATAACGAGCAGCTACGCACCGCTTTTGTAGTCTGGTCGGCTCATGCGCGCCATTTTGATTTGTCTGCGTGCCGCTCGGTTACTTTCAAACATATCATCTGACAGAAATAGGCCAAAAATTGATCAAAGAATATTGTCGTGCAACAGACAATATCAGTAGGCTGTTGACACAAGGTTGGTGTACAAATATATCTCAAAGCAAGCGTCGTTTGCAGTGAATTGAATTGATAAACTATGTGGAAAGCTGTTGGGCAGCCCTTGATTGTTAGAGTTCGAGATTTTATACTGATAGTTGCCTTCTTGATTCATTGAAAATAACGGAGACTACGGGTTGTTGGAGAGTTGTAGTGTGCATTACTTATTCCAAATACATTTATCTATTCCTAATTCATTACAGGTTTTCAATGGTGTCCTTTTCATACTCCATTAACATGTAACTCAAATTCTATGTAATTTGTTTATTCAATTAACGTTATTCCCTATACAGCCAACAAGCAGTCGAATTATAGTTTCACCATATGCAGTTCGTCTAATCACGCCTGAGTGACAAAATCAGTATCACGCACGATACACACCACAGAAAAAGCATGCAAACAGCTCATCTTATAGGGCTAATATACCTTAAGAACACTGAGTGCAACGAAAGAGCGCATTTTTTAATCTGCATAGTCATCATTACCACGTCGGGCAGAAATATACAACTTGCTGATCTGCAGAAATTTTCCGCACGTGTACATCGCCGTATCAGTTATTAGCAACATTGCACTATACCCTGGCCAGAACTACCAGGCCACATGCGATCACGTAAGAACACATGTAGGGTGCACACCAAACTCTTTAGATTACGCAAAAATTACAGAACATCCAAAATACTCAAATTTCACGAACCTACGGGCTATCATTGGGTTAAACAAAGGAACCGAATAGTTAACTTGGTTTAAATGAGTTAGGATACGGTTTTATCAAACATCGTGCCTGAGACCGAAGTTCTTTAAGTTACTTAAAGCATCACATTTCATAAATATCCTAGCTAAAACTGCCACGGGCCAACTCAGTGGGAGAAGATCGGGGTATTTATCTTGCTTAAGAATGCAATACGTCTATTTCAAGAACAGATGGTTGCTGAGAGCCAGGAAAAATCATTCACATAGAACTCTGTAACTCGCGAAAAATATGAATGTGCAGTGTGGCATATAGTCACGTAAGTGGCACGCTACCATTTTATAGATATGGTGCACTTTTTATAGACTGCTGTTGTGGTTGCTGCAGAAAAATTTAGACACTTGATGTTCAGCAGCTCAACTTTATTGACACATTTCGGGGAAATTCATCTTTAGATAATGCGCAGAAAGGTTACAAAAGTCAAGAGGAACACAGTTTCTTTAGTAATTATCAAATAATAAAATTTACAAAGTTAAGGACAACATAAGTTAAAATAAACATTCCAAAGGAGGAAGGGAGCTTCAAACGCACCGATACGGTGTCTTGTGCAAGTACCAACGCCAGAATACAGCTCAATGAGAAAATATGACAAAATAAAAGGCATAGCTAGCAGGTGGTCTTATGGTAGCACAAGGTAAAGCGGAACGCGTTCAACAAACCCCACACAGATGCAAAATTACGTAAAAACAAAGCGTGTCAAATAGGACGTTATAGAGCAAACACCTTAAAATACAGTCGCAATGTGTCAAAAGCAAGCGAAATACCATACAATTACACCTAAATCAATGTTAAATGATAACGTTTGGGGAGAAATATGAAAACTGGATGGCACGCCAGTCATGTGAAATGCATACGCATTACATTTTACAAAAGATGGAATCTTATTAAGATACTCGGCTAAAATAAAGTACTTATGGCTAGAATTAACCACAGGAAGATGATTTGAAGAGATGTGCCCGTTGACAACCTTTATTTATTAGATATACAGTATTAACAAACAGTGAATCACATAATATTGCTCACAATCATAATACACTCATTTTTTATAGTAAATAACGATACTAAAAACCACACAAAATTGGCATGTAACTACAATGCAGAGCCTAAAGACAAAAACGGGTTATATGAGCAATTATATAATGCAAGAATTTGAATGAAGGAAAATTATTGTCAAAGTCCTGGTTGAAATATACCATTACAAAACGCATCTACATTAGCAAAATGATAACAGAACGTAGTCCAGACTAGGCTGTGCATATAATTTGTGAATGCAAGGGGTCTCACCAAAAAGTGAAGGTAGAAAAATGGAGGAGAAGAGGAGGGGGAAATAAATAAGAGGAAGGGGAGGGCTAAGGGGTTAAAATGTTTTTTTAGAAATGTCCGTTCCTCTTAGTGTTTTCCTAAAAAAAATGACTTCTCAACCAACCCCCTCACCTATTTATTTACCCCCACCCACTCTTTATTGATACACCGAGCATTCACGAATTTTTCTAGTATGTATAGCCTATGTGAATCCATTATGGACTAGATTCTACTACCATTTTGTTAATGTATATGCACTCTGTAATGGTACATTTCGACCAGTATTTTCACAACAATTTTCTTTGATTCAAATTTTGGCATTATGTAAGCTGTTTTTCTCCCTAAGCTCCGCAGTGTGGTTGCATACCGATTACTTTATGGTTTTTAGCACTGCTATTTGTTATTAAAATTGTATTTATTTTATTTATGAACTATAATATGCTATTTACTGTTTGTGAATGTATGTAATGTAAGACATGAAGGTTTTCAATGGTCACTTCTCTTTCCTTCCTCTTCCCAGTGTGCACAGCAGAATAGTAAGAGCCACAGAGCCGACTTATTGGAGCACTTCTGTCGGCTACGTAGCTGTAGCGTAGCCGAATGTCAAAGCGGGCGGCCCTCAGTCCAATCAAACTGCGACCACATTTCATCAGACTGCGAGAAAGGGAAGGCAAGAATAACTCATTCAGCACTTCGACAACAGTGCGGAGTATACAGAACGTGCTACCGTAACGAGGATAAATGTAGTAAATTACTTACAGATACCATGATAACACCTTGCAGGAGTCAACGTTACGCTCTGAAATCCTGAAGCTAAGCTCTAGAGCAGCTGAGAGCACTGACAGGCTCAGAAAACGGGAGTGCATTCGGTTACAAGTGTGGGGACAATCACGTCATCGCCTGCTATAAGACCTGTGGCTTCTCAAATTCATTCTCGGAGTTAGGTAATTCCATATGCATTACGGATACTAATAAGAACAACTCTGTTACGCCGCAGGACACTTTGGTGAATTTAATAAGTATCTATAAGCAGCCGCCAATCTGGAGTCCAGTGATGCAAATCTACAGCCGTGCAGCTGTGGAGAGGACTTTTGATCTGCAAGCCGCCGCCCTGTTGTGATCAACGGTGACTGACTGAGGATTGGGGCCAAGCCTCTCTGCCGTGGATGAAGAACCGGTCTGCCCGTGAGCAAGCTGTTCAGCTTAGGCGCTGGCCGCCTGTGTCTCGACTACTGGGACAGACCAAGTACCGCCTTACCAGCCGTATGCTTCGAGCGCCGCTCGGGCTGTCGTTCGTGTTGCTGCTGGGTTTCCCGCCTACACATCATCTGGACAACCGACAACAGGGGCGTATAGACTTCTGGGGCCGAACCTAAGCACAGCTTGTTCCATCGAGAGCGCTGAGCCTCTGACGCAGCCACGCCAGGTTGCGGGGACGCCCGACCGCCGAATCCTCCTGTGACGGGTCTGCAGCTCCGACCACAGTCAAGGCCACGACCTGCGCTCAGCAGGTTTCTCGCCCGGCACTGACCACCCCGTGCTTTCAAGCAGCGTTGACTCATCGTGGTCGCTGGTGTTCGGTGGCGGGAAGACTACGGAGGGATTGTAGAAGTTTCACCAATAAACGAAGGATAACTGAGTAACGTTTAGTCAGCTATCCGGAGCACTACCAGATCTCCGCTGGACCTCCTAATAACAACGCGACCCCGGATATGGTCGTAATACCATTCTTAATTTTAGCGTATGAACATTATGTTAGCAAAGAAGCGTCATAACTTTCTGTCTTTTGAAAAATGTCACGTGTAGTTATGTATCTCCTTTTTGATGTAATACGATACATATGAACGGTGCCATCAGGTTTTCACGTGTTTCGTCCGGCACACCTATCCTACCTTACATTTAGTTTTACTTTTATTGTACTTCTTTTGTTTTCGATATATCGTAGCATTGTAAAATGTTCAAATGTGTGTGAATTCCTATGGGACCAAACTGTTGAGGTCATCGGTCCCTAGGCTTACACACTGCTTTATCTGACGTAGACTAACTTACGCTAAGGACAAAACACACACCCATGCCCGAGGGAGGACTCGAACCTCCGACGGGGGAAGCCGCACGAACCGTGGCAAGATTGCTGAGACCGCGCGGGGTAGCCGTAGGAGTGTATTTTATGGTCAATGGTTTCAGACATCCTATTTGATACGCTTCGATTTTACGTAATTTTGCTTCTGTATTGTGCATGTCGAACGCGTTTAGCTACACCTTGTGCAACAATTAACGCCACCTGGTGAACATGTCTTTTATTTTGTATGTAAAATCATATTTTCTCACTGAGTTGTACTCTGGAGCTGCTATTTGTACATGACGCCATACCATGTGTATGAAGCACATTACCTCCTTTGGTGTCTTCATTTTAATTTATGTTCTCCTAAACTTTTGTCAGTTTTGTTCCTTGGTAATTACTTCAAAAGGATCTGTGTTCCTCATGGCCTCCTTAACCTTTCTAAAGATATTCTGAGGATGAGTTTACTCGAAACGTGTCAATGAATTTGAGTTGCTGAACATCTAGTGATTAAATTTTTTCTCCAGCGACCATAACAGCACGGTGTAACAGAAGCTCCACAACGCGACAAATATTTAGTAATTCACACCCACAGACTAAGAGGGGCGTTGAATAATTAATGCACCCCTTTTACTGAAATCAGATTGGTTTTATTGACGATTCCAGTACACCATATTATTCCTAACTCTTCTGGCTACGAAACCCTGTTTTTCAACGTAATCTCTGTTCAGTGCGACAGCCTTACGCCATCTTGCTGAGAAGGACTGTACGCCCGCTTAGTACCACTCTACTGGTTGATGTCGAAGCCAACGCCTAACGCCTTATTGCATCAATAACATGCCTGTTTCCAGCAGACAGCATCGTTCATTGGGACAAATAGATGGAGGTCGGAAGGTGCGGGATCCGGACTCTACCGTGGATGAGGAAGAACAGTGCAGTCAAGTGCTGTGAGCGTCTATAGGGTCAGCATAACTGTGTGAGGCCTTGGGTTGTCGTGGAGACAGAGAAGTTAGTTTGCATTTTTGTGGCGACGAACAAACGGAAGCCATTTCTTCAATTTTCTCAGGTTAGTACAATACACTTCAGAGTTCATCGTTGCACCATCAGGGAGGACATCAAAACGAATAATCCTTCCAGAGTCCCAGAAGACAGTTGCCATGACTTCACCGGTTGAGGGTGCGGCTTTGAACTTCCTCTTAGGAGAAGAGATAATGTGGCGCCACTCCATGTATTGCCGATTTGTTTCCGGTTCGAAGTGAGAAACCCATTTTCATCGCCTGTGACGATGTTCTACAAAAAATTGTCACGATCAGCCTCGTAACGAGCAAGCAATCCCGCACAGATGGTCTTTCGTTGATCTTTATGGTCTTCTGTTAGACGGCGAAGATCTGACAGATGCCAGGCCAACCACTCATCACGCTTTTGTTTACTGCCAGACGTCCTGCAAGCGCTTATGAATATCTGCGATGCTCTGGTTTCCCGCCAAAAGAAATTCAATGGCAGCTCTCTGCTTAGAAACGCACCTTCGCTACAGACTTCATTTTGAAGGCTACGTATATATGAACTTCATAAAACTATAGAGGCTGAGGCAAAGATATTCCACGATGCTCTACAACAAATTCCACATTTTTACAACCGAAATTGTCGGAAAAAATGTGTTTAATTACTTACTCAACGCCTCTCGTACACTCTGTTCACAAATTCAATATCTTTTCAAATATTACAGTAAAACGCGTAATTCTGGTGTTCGTGAGAACGTAGCGGCTGAGATGCACGTATGTCAATCACAAAAATAAATCCACTTAAAATTTAGAACCAGCACGCGAATAAGATTGAAATACACGAACGTACGGAAAATGCAATCACTTTACAAATTGAATTCGCTTTCACATCGCCTTATGAGCTAGTCGTGAACCCATTACTCTAATGGTAGTTTTCATGAAAAACACCAAGTGCATGACTCCCACTTATTCGCGGAAATTTGTACCAAAATTTAACAAAAGTTATAATTCGTCGTCGCTTGTAACAACAACGACTCTGTACTATTGTACATATAAGTAATTCTTTTCATCTGATTTTACGATGAACTTGTGTAATTGATGTTCTGATTTCATTTCTTTTTGTTTCATGCCATTATGTTAAGATGGTTCAAAAAATGGCTCTGAGCACTATGGGACTCAACTGCTGAGGTCATTAGTCCCCTAGAACTTAGAACTAGTTAAACCTAACTAACCTAAGGACATCACAAACATCCATGCCCGAGGCAGGATTCGAACCTGCGACCGTAGCGGTCTTGCGGTTCCAGACTGCAGCGCCTTTAACCGCACGGCCACTTCGGCCGGCATTATGTTAAGAAAACTGTAAATAAGTTTCAATGTGAATATTAATGTTTATGTCAACTGTCAAGTAATATTGTAACAGAATTGAAATGTAACAAATGTTGAAACTGTTGTAAGATGTTTAAAATTGTAACTGTGCATCTCGTCCATACGTAGGCAATGTGTTAGGATATGTAGAATGCAAAACCTCGGGTGAATACCCGGTCTGTCAGGGAGCGGTAAAAGGTGGATGGCAGGCGAGCGGGGGAAAATGCGCATGGGCACTGCACGACTCACGGGGGAAACAGTAGTAGTAGTTGGAGTTTGACACTGGTTTGAGCAACACCTTCTGGAGCGAGGAGGCTCCCCTGGAAGACATAGCTTCACTGAGCCTCGGGTATGTCTTTCCAAGGCCCACACAGCATGGCAAAATTCTATAGGCACTATATGGAAAAGTATTGCGACGCTAAGAACAATTAAAGTGCAGATACGTCAAGAGCCATGGCTGTGGTTGTATGTGTGCTGTGTGCCTTGCCACCTTGCCGCCCGCCAACCGCCCCATCGATACTAGCAGGTTGAAACTTTTAGTGCTGTATTCGTATGGATCAGAGAGTGAACTGTGTTTGTTTGGTGCAATAATAACCAAAATTTTACCAGAACTTTTCCATCATTTAATTATCCTCACAACTAACCTAGACAGTGTCCTTTCCAAACGTTGTGCAATCCGAGTGCCCCGAAATGAAAATCAAAAATTTTGTTAATAATAATTATTTGCAGAACTAGCTATATTAGAATCGTGTTTAAAGAAATGTTTTGTTAAGGAACCAGTAAATGAATAGCGAAGGTCTAACGAAGACGAAAGATAACTTTAGTATTGATATCGTAATGAAGTTTATTATTTCGAGACAGATTTAAAGGCATTTAAATGAGCAGTAAATAAGATGAAAGGAGTAATAACTTATATACTGGAAATCTTGAATGAATAATAAATTCAGTACTTTTTTTTATTACAGCGATCATATCAGTTTCATGGTCTCCCCCCCCCCCCCCCACCCCCATTCATTCATTTGAATTCTGAAGTTTTCTAAATTGGTTTGACCAGCAAAAGTTGAAGTCAATATAAAAGTCAAAATTTATCAACGTTTTATCTTTATCAAAATTGACATTTTGTGTGTGTGGCATGAAAGTACAATTTCTAGGGTAACCTATGTCCGATTTTAATCAGATTAATAGACAGTATAATGTTTTGTTGTGAACATTATAGTGTAGTGTTATGTATTCATGATTTTCCATATCAGTACAGAACGTGAAACTATTAGTTCAATAGATTTTCTGGTTCTAAAATTCTACTATATTATGCAGTTTTACAACTTGTTGTTTTGCATGAATATATACCAACTTGTACAGGGAAGAAACTCTGTTCATGCCTAATTAGGCTGGCGACCGTATTATTGTCACATTGGTAGCATCTTCTGGTTTGCTTTTGATCCATCCTGACGTGTAATTGCATTTCGAGCTTACTTGACGTATCATTGTTATTACAGAGTGGACGTAAGTCTGATTTGCCACCATTCAGGTACACGCGATCGATATCTATGCGAAAATCCTTTCTCATAAGGTGAATCCCGCTCACTTACCATAGCACAGGCTTCAACGAGTACTGTGCCAGGGATTACACTCTGCACATAATCACCATAACTGTCTGAAATGAAAAATCAGTAATGTTAACCAAACCCTAACTAGTAGCCCGCATCTCGTGGTCGTGCGGTAGCGTTCTCGCTTCCTACGCCCGGGTTCCCGGGTTCGATTCCCGGCGGGGTCAGGGATTTTCTCTACCTCGTGATGGCTGGGTGTTGTGTGCTGTCCTTAGGTTAGTTAGGTTTAAGTAGTTCTAAGTTCTAGGGGACTTATGACCACAGCAGTTGAGTCCCATAGTGCTCAGAGCCATTTTGAACCCTAACTAGTAAACATTTTGTTCACGACCGCATAGCAGATCAAGCCAAATGGGTCTTTGACTTACCGAGCCCAAGAACTTTGTGTCCAGTCGCATTTAAACCAAAGGGTGGTAAGGGGGTGGGTGGGGGAGGGGGAGAACGAACATTAGTTGTCAATACCTGTGATACCCTAGAGTGTGGAGCGACCACTTCCTGATACAAAGCTACGTCTCTGGACCTCCCTCAAGGCAGAGAAGAAATTGTGTTGGTACCACAAACTCACTTCACTACTGCCGAGTTCAAAAATGCTTGTGTACCCACTTACACAGAATCACACTCACACAGGAGCAAGGAAAGGGGAACTGACTGAACTCGGATAAAGAAATAGATGTGCACAGGTGCATCCTCCTTCTCCATTGGCTGCGTGCTTAACGTGCAGCGACAAGAAAAATAAGAGAAGTTAGTTACTGGCAACAAGTTGTGGCTCAAATCGCACACGAAATCAACGAAAGCGGGTCATGCTGTCCCCTTTAAAATGGACGAGATTAAGTCGTCCTACGGTAAATTACTAGCTAGAGTATGATACCTCTTCGTGTTTCACGCAACAGAAGTACTGTAAAAGCAGCGCCTGTGATGAACTTCTCACTTAATAACTCGGAAAGGCATGAAGTTTTGACATAAGCAGCAAAGTTTTCCGTAAATTACGCTGTTCTCTTTCTGTTATTTACGGCGATAATTTGAGTTCAGAGGAAAATCTTCATTGTAACAGAGTTTTTGTCCTGTTTGTTGAGGATTTACATGGAAATTTAGAAGTCCCAGCTGAAAGCATACTTACGTATTTAAATCTACATCCTCGTACATTCCCCGCTAGCCACGTGGCGGTGAGAAATGGAGGGACCTTCATGTTCGAAACGCTAACTGTGCGCATTAAAAACAATCACGTAAGCTCGAATGTCTCTGATTTGACGTACATGACCTTTTCTCGAGATATGAGTGAATGAATGCTGCATATTGATTGCTTCTTCTCGGAAAAAACGCTCTCTAGCTATTTTTATGTACTCTCCGCCAAGAGTGATATGCTGTATTCTCTTTGCTAGGAACTCTTCAGCGCACTCACAAAGCTGGCCAGACATTCCGTACGCTCGAGTTTTGTTCATTACACAACAAAGCGGAACTGTTTTGAACGCCATTCGGAAGTCATGGAACTCGACACGAATCTGGGCTGTGGCACCTGCTGTCTTCCGGGATTTGTTGACGAACTGAACGAACTGGGATTCACTCTTTGTGGAATACATATTGACTCCTACAGACGAGATACTACGGTCTCCAAAAAGGTCATAATATATGAGCATAACAATGTTTCAAAGCTAAACAACAGATTCACGTCACCGACATAGCCCTACGGCTGTGTGCATAGTTTGAGAACCCTTCTTGAAAATGGAAATGATTCGCGAATATTTGTTCCTTCGATCGCTTATGTAGATGCTTTCGCATAGTGTATATAGAGTTATGTAGATATCCCACCAGGTCTAGCTTCTGAGCAACGTCATTTTCCATTATTTATTGTCTGATACTTTATATTTCTGGTGTATAGAAGCAGGAACTACATTTCGTGAACTGACGTCTCGGCGGTATACCGTTCGCTCATGTTCTGAGTGAGCCGACAGACTATTGTAATTAAGTTTGTTATGCTGTGATATGATAGTCATATGTTCCTATGCAACATAGTTTCATTTTCCGCCAGTACATCGAGGTTATTTTGTTGAGTGAACTGGACACTTGTATCTCAGTGGAAATCATTGCGGTTTTCTTCCTGGGAAGTTGGGTTCACAGAGTGGTATCATTTTGGGTTTCTTGGTACTTTTTTCTGCCATTAACTCGTGGTTATTTTATTGTGTGGACTGGAAACATGAGCGTCAAAGGAAACCTTCGCGTTTTTCTCCAAAGGAGGGTGGGCGTTCGGAGTGGCCTCTTTTTTTCAGTTTTCGGCAGGACGTGGTCAGCGACTCTCATTAGGAAAGTTGGGTGGCCCTGAGAAGTTGGGTAGTTTTCGCGGAAGTTTGGCTGGGGCCTGCTCCATGTTTTTGTCGGCAGTGTCAGCACCAGCTGTTACTCAATGCAGAAGACGTTATGTCGCCACTGCCATCCGCATAGGATAATTCAGCATCACATTTTTTCCCTTTTACGTATGTACATCAAGGGACGGGATGCCGTGGCATTATCTAACCGGCGTGGGAAAGCTGGTTGCTATCACTCCGTAATTCAGGTTATCAAGTTCGCTCCCGACACAGTAATTGACCCGAAGATGCTGACCAATTAAGGAGACAATACTCCAGAAGAGTACCAGTCTCATGTTTATTAATGTGCATTTCGTGCACCAGGGGTGAAAAGTTCCTTATGCGTTCCACCGGTTTTTTTTTCGTACAATAAGAGATATTCTCGTTCGTCACATAGGGAACAACACTTAATCGTCTTTTCCATAGTGAGAATTTTCTATCTAAATGAGCAATCGATGATTTTGAACTAAGGTTTTGTGCGACTCGTGTCTCGGGCACCGTCTGCTACACTATCTAATTTTTGGGAAGTGTAAATTGTATACGATAGGAGACTAATTGCTGCTTTTCCAGTACCTACCAAACTGTTCGAAGTTTGCCAATCAACAAGAGAAAACAGCGCTAAGCTCCACTGTGGACTCGCCACAAAGTATGTGCTGCTTTCTAAAGTAGCTTCATCAACGTCGATGTGGCAGGGAATTGTATGATAAATTGCTCATTCGAGGTCTGATTTTGCCACACATTCCTTGACTTCTGGTTCTAAATTATCAAGAGCAAATACATTATGAGCAACTGCTATATGAGGTGTGCATCTGCCTTTTGGAACGCAATACAGGAAGCGATTCTGCATGGCATCGATTCGACAAGTCCTTGGGAGGTTTCCGGAGGAATGTGGCACCAATTGTCTATGCTCAGTCACGCAATTCGTGTAAGTTGCGTGTCGGTGGTTTGAGGGCACAAAGCTGGCGCCCGACAGCGTTTGGAATGTGGTACATCGGTTTCAGATCAGGAGAATTTGGTCACTATACATCGTGAGTTCACTGTCATGTTCCTCAAAACCACTTTATCACGATTATGTCACTGTGAAAGGGGCGATTATCCTGATAAAAGATGCCATTGCTGTAGGAAAGGACATCAAGAATGAAGGGATGCACGTGGTCCGTAATTTAGTTTACGTAGTCCACAGCTGTCATCGTCAGTCCCGGGTTCGCACGTTACACACCAGCGTGTTACCCGCTTCAATTCGAAGCCCTCTAACGGCAGAGGGCTGCAAACATGTACACGTGAAGAATAAACATGTAGAATATTAACAAACTTCAATGGTTTTCGCCCAAAAAATTGGGAAGTATTACTTTTCAGCACGCTCTTGTAATAATATGAAAATTCCCGTAACGTGCAAACTCATTTAAAGGGTCTTCACCTCTATTGGGCAAGTAATATTATGGCATGTTGAGCAGCATCTTCTTACTGTTATCTTAACATTTTAAAGGTTGGAGAACGTTTCGAGGGATCCATTGTGCATCACCGAGAGGTTTACTATTGAAATTTCGAGAGAGCACTTTCCGGGAAGAGTCGGACAAAATATTACTTCCTCCGACATACATTTCGCATAATGACCACGTAGAGAAATTCGAAAAATACAGATGCTTACCGACAAAGATTGTTTCCACACTACATTCTTCAGTGGAACAGATTAGGGATGTCGGTTAATGGTACCAGAAGTACCCCGCCACTTACCATTAGGTGGATGTAGATATGTTGGGGTGCTTTCGTTGAGTATTGGAATCTAATTACATGATTGTTTAGCGACATTAGTTAGATGCTACACCTCTCTTACCGATTCCGATAGCCAAAATTACTGTCATTATTACGAGAATTCAGAGTTTGCAAATGCTATTAACACCAGATCAGACGAACCGTGCAAGACTATAGTAGACGGTGTCCACTGCAATCATAATTGTCGATTTCATTGGCTCAACACGTGAACGTACGATGGTCATCTGCTATGAAGCTTCGTGTGCTGCAGTGTATGCTGAACTTTCTCCTCCCGAGAACTAGTGCCTACCGGCTGCTGTGGCCGAGCGGTTCTAGGCGCTTCAGTCTGGAATCGCGCTGCTGCTACGGTCGAAGGTTCGAATCCTGCCTCGGGCATGGATGTATGTAGTGTCCTTAGGTTAGTTAGGTTTAAGTAGTTCTAAGTCTAGGGGACTGAAGACCACAGATGTTAAGTCCCATAGTGCTTAGAGCCATTTGAACCATTTGAATAAACTCGTGCCTACGTCGACATTACACTCCGTCGCCAGATTTGTCACACATCGCCGCCTATCCTGCTTCCGTTGGTGAAGCGTCCGACCCCCAAGATCTGTAAAAAGTAGTGTATGTCCAACGCCTTGTCACCTTCTCTTCATTCCATCGTCCTTCGACCCTCTCCGTAGCTATTCTTCACAGAAACGGGCCGTCAGTTGACTAGCTTCGCCATTATTCTCGCATTTTCTTCTGCTGCGCTTTTACACTTTCCTGGCCGCGTCACGTGCCCTCAGCGCCGGCTGGTGGCGTTCAGTCTTGCCTCGGGCAGCACTCATAATGTTTTGGCTGATCAGTGTTTGTACCTACAGTTTATTGTGTCATGATGCACGCTTGGATTCACTTTTAATTCAAATACCCAGTTCCAGAGAAACAATTTTTATAGCTGAGGTAAAACTACGATAACCGGATGCTTTATTACTCGAGAAAGAATTCACGTACAACAATCAAAGCAATATATCTAATCCTGCCTTCATTTAAAGTCATGTTCGTTTGGTCTCCTTCACAAAAACTGCAAATTCGCCATTTTTGTCTCCCTAGATGTTGAGAAAGCTTATGACCGTGTATGGTGTTCTGGGCTGCTCTTTAAGCTCCAGCCTTATGCCTTTTCCACAAATAAAGTCTGCCTCATAGTCTCCTTTCTCTCTAACTGTCCTTCCCATGTCACCATAAACAACAACAACTTCCTTATCTTCCATCCCACCGCAGGTGTGGCCTAACGTTCAGTCTCACTTCTCCTCTGTGCCTACACCGCCTATACGCTCAAGCTCGTTCCTCATGGTCATCTCCTCCAGTATGCTGACAACAGCGCCTTCCTCGCCATCTACCACACCCTCCAGACACCCGAACGATCCCTCCAGGTCCACCTGAATCAGTTTACCTCCCGTGCAACCAGTGGCTCCGTAAAATCAACCCTTCCAAAACGCTGACAATAATTATAGGCCGAACCATCCGCAGCTTCCGTCTCCACGACTTTTACCTTACGATTTACGACCATCCACCACAAATAACACACTAAAATACTTCGCACTAACACTTGATCGCCAGCCAACGTGGAAGCCCATCCACTAACCAATCGAAGCCCGCCCCGTTAGCCGTGCAGTCTAACTCACAGCTTTCCGGATTGGGGAGGAGCGCCTTCCTGGTCCCAGGCACGAATCCGCCCGGCGGACTTGTGTCGAGGTCCGGTGAGCCGGCCAGTCTGTGGATGGTTTTCAGACGGTTTTCCACCTGCCTCGGCGAATGCGAGCTGGTACCCCTTATTCTGCCTCAGCTACACTATGTCGGCGATTGCTGCGCAAACAAGTTCTCCACGTACGCATACACCACCATTACTCTACCACGCAAACATAACGGTTGGACTGGTCTGGTGTGAGACGTTCCCTGATGGTTCCACCGGGAGCCGAACCGCACAATAACTCTGAAAGAGTGGTTCGGTGTGGGGCGGCGGAGGGATGAAGTGGACTGCGGTAGTCGTCGTGGGGTTTTGGATTACTGCGGCAGCGGCAGGGACGGAGCCTCTCTGTCGTTTCAAGGCCCCCAGTTAACACACAGCATAACACAGTATGATACAACCAATCAAAAGAGAGCCCGCAGTAGAGTAATAAAACTACTAACAGGCCAAATGTGGCGATTTCACCTTCCAAAATCCCCTAGAACTACAAAGCGCTAATCCGACCCATACTCTGCTATGTCAATGCTGCGTAGTTTACCTCTCCTCTGTCCTTTTATCAAGCGTTACGTATCCTCGAACACCATGTACTCCGCCTAGACTTCCGGATCCGCATACCCTCCCCCCACCCACATCCTCTATTTATAAAATTCCCCTCCCTCCTCTTCCATCTTGAACAGCTCCGAATGTCCTACTATACCTGTAAAATCTAAGCTACCCACCCTGCAGTTTCCCCACTGCTCATTGATCCTGGAACTCTGCCTTGCCTCTACCACCACATTTCCACAAAACGACACCTCCATATCCTCCCCCAGCGAAACTTTTGATCACCTTACCCTAATCCTTCCAGATCTAGGAGATCCCTACCTCTCTCCTTGTCAGTGCTCTCTTCTCCTCCAGTCCTCTAAACCCATTTCCTAAGTCTCTGTTCGGAACGACATCCCTCTCCATTCTTCTTCCATCCCTTCTCCAAACACCCACCCACACAGTAGCCCTCCTACGCACTACTTTCAAATGCTGCCTTCCCATGATACCCCCCTCCCTGTCGTCTGCATCGACCCATCTCTTCAGACATCTATGTATCCCTTTTAATCAGTCACACATCGGCCTTTCCGTTTTACTTTGTGCAGCTTCCCATCTGTTTTTGTATCTTCGTGTGCGACACTCATTTTACATTCATCTGTATCAATATTTTCGTTTATCACCGAATCAACACTTTATATTTCAACTTATGCAACCGACGATCTGATTGTTTATTGTACATTGTCAACCGCCATGTCCAACTCTTATATTATGTGGGTGAAGAACTGCAAATTGTGTCCGTTGACAGCCCACCTCTTGCTCATATGGGGCGGGGATGACTTGTATGAAATAACGAAAAGAAAAAAAAAACGCCTCCTCCACCTAATTTGTCGTGAGGTAGGCAATTATTTTTAACATATTGTTAGTTGTTCTTGATCACATTTAAATGGACGTACAAATCCACCATCTGTATTTAGAACTGATTCTTCTTATAACCTTGACGTATGACGTTTCTCATAGGAAACGGCGCACAAGGTGTCCGCCGGGTTGACGGTGCTGCAGGTGGCAGTTTTCCCGTAACAGCCAGCGAGGTCTCCGTTCCTATATATGCGATCTATACGACTAAGGCTACTGCGTCGTATGTCGTGACGAGAGTGTGCTGTACGTGGGAGACAAAACCAAATGCAAGTTCACGGTAACATGACCGCAAAAAATGCTGAAATCACTGTAGAAATGCACTGTTGAGACCTGAGTTTAAAGAGTTGATCTAATCGTAAAACTGTAATAAATATCAGGTAAATGGATAAATTTCTACGCCTGACGGAGATGATCTTGATATCAATGAAATTTGACTATAGCTATGCTGATAAACATTCAGCGATAACGTAAGACAAGTTGTAATATAGATATAGATGAGAGCAAAATCGTTTGAAACCATAACTTTGAGATGAAAATGGGTAGAGTTAAAATTTAAAATTAAATAGTTACTTCCATTTATGTTTGTTGTAAATATCTGCTGGTAGTTACTATTTCGAAAGTATACTGATGTGCAAAACGAAACTAACTTTCGTATAATCAGTCATTAACAAATAACATAACTGGACAGAAATTGGACCACATACATAAAAAGAGCTGCTACACAATGATACAGAAGGTAACTAAAAAGACAAAGAGAAATTATAGTTTTATTCAGATACAATAATTACGCTGGAATCATTGCCATTAATATTGACCCCTGGACATTATAAAAGGTGACACATGGTTTTTAACAGAGTGTGTGATCACCATGGGCGGTAATAAAAGCTCTGAAACCTGCTCCCAGCTGGCTGCAACAGTGATAAGGGGTTCTTGTGGTGGGGCGTTCCGTTTCTTCGTCACCATGGTTGACAACTGCTGGGCTGTTGTTGGTGCATGTGGGCATGCAGCGATACATCTCCCCAAATCCTTTCACACGTGCTCGATCGTATTTAAATCGGCGAACGGGAAGACCAATCCATTTGCTGACTGTCCCTTTCTACAAGGACTCCTCCAGTTGCACTGTTCGACGCGGTCACGCGTTGTTGTCTCTAGTCGGTCGGAGTGTCCGTGCGGTTCTAGGCGCTACAGTGTGGAACCGCGAGACCGCTACGGTCGCAGGTTCGAATCCTGTCTCGGGCATGGATGTGTGTGATGTCCTTAGGTTAGTTAGGTTTAAGTAGTTTTAAGTTCTAGGGGACTGATGACCTCAGCAGTTAAGTCCCATAGTGCTCAGAGCCATTTGAACCATTTTTTTGTTGTCTATAAAAATGAAATCGGGAAAGAGTATAGTATCCGCGCCCTAGCAAAATTACAGCTCTCGGCACCGTAATACCTGAACCACCAAAACGAAAATGTTCGACAGTGCTGGGCATGGACTCATATGCAGAGACGTGGGAACACGTAAAGCACCCAGGACTATGGTCGATCATCAACTTTTTGATGATCCAACATTATGGGGTGAGGAGGCATAATGTTGTATCGGCTGTTTGATCACGGTACAGTCACTGGTCAACGTTATTGTGGCGCCGTACTCATTGCCCACGTTTGTCTTTACAGTGGTGCATTCAGCCTAGACTTCCTTTTTTGGATGACAGTGCCCGATAGCATTGAACAGCACAGGTGGAGTAGTTCCTGGGAAAAGAAGGTACTCGGTGGATTGACAGGCCTGCCCGTTCCTCATACTTAAATCCCATACAGCACGTTGGGATGTACAGGGAAGACGTACTGCAGAACGTTCACATGTCGCAACGACCATCCGTCAACTGTCAACCGCACTGGTAGAGGAATGGAGAGTCCTACCACGGGAGCTCCTTCCTCCCTCCTGATCAACATGGCAGGAGGCAGGACACGCACTGCCGTCCGTAATGATCACACACTCTATTAAAAACCATGCCTCGTCCTCTGTAATGTCCAAGAGAATATCATGCATCGCGATAGAGCACTCCATTTTCAGGCCCACGTGGCCCATCGGGACCATCCGACCGCCGTGTCATCCTCAGCTGAGGATGCAGATAGGAGGGGAGTGTGGTCAGCACGGTCGTTATGACGGTTTTCTTTGACCGTAGCCGCTACTATTCGGTCGAGTAGCTCCTCAGTTGGCATCATGAGGCTGAGTGCACCCCGAAAAATGGGAACAGCGCATAGCGGCTCGGATGGTCACCCATCCAAGTGCCGGCCACCTTCGACAGCGCTTAACTGCGGTGTTCTGATAGGAACCGGCGTATCCATTGTGGTAAGGCCGTTGCTATGCATCGCGGTAAGTGCAGTGTAATTGTCATCCCTCAATATAAATGTCATTTCCGTTCATCTCATTATGTATTTCATTCAGTTACCTTCTGAACTACACTGTAGCACTTTCTTCTATGCATGGTCCAAGTTTCATTGAGTTATGTTACTTCAGTGACACATAATGTGAAAGATACTTTCGTGCTCAAGTTTTCCACGTCCGTATATGTTACACAGTCGTTGTGTGACGACTATTTGTTACGCAGATATTACATGAAGTAATAACTATATAATATAAATATTAAAACATCATATGATATTAAAGAATGTTGCGTACGGGAAGCACCGTGCTTAGAAGAGTTGACAGGATGTGTCGCGTTAGCCAAGAGCGAAAAACTGCCGGAAGAGTGTTAACAGCAGTCTCCGCACTGCATAAAAATCAACTCACCGAATCCACTGAATTATTCGCAGTACAACACCGAGTGTTTCTGAACTAAGTGCAGAATTTTTGTACGTTGATAGGTTTGATGTAAGCAATCACATTAAGTATACGAATATCATATCTCTGGCTCACAGGTAGCGTGCTAGACAACGCCAAAGCGTATTCGATTTGCCCGGAGAAACCATCACTGTACGTTGCGTTTACAGCAGTAAATACTCGAACTGTGCGCCACTGACTTGATGGCGTATCCAAAGCCGTTCAACCACCGAACGGTGGACATTTCACTGGCTTGATCTCGGACGTCTTCCTCAGCTACAGAACTTCCAGCTAAGAGTTTTTACAGGAATTTGATACACCGGAGTTTTCACGTGGCTCCAAAGATAAATACAAAGAGGTATGAGGTCTGTGGATCTTGGAGGCCAGTGTATAGGTCCATTATGTCCATTTCTTCGTCCATGACATTGTCTGTCCAAGAATCTCTTCACTCGATTTTTGAAATGCGTACGTGCCCTCTCATGCTGTAAAACTCGTCTAATGATTTGAATCAGCACGTCATAGAAAAGACCGGGAAGTACGTTTTTGAGAAATACGCTGTAAAAGCGACCAGTTAGGCCTTGTGGAAGAATGTAAGACACCACTACTTGGTAGTGAATAATTCCAGCCCAAACATTAACTGAAAATGGTTCCTGAAAATGGTAAACAGCCGTACCTCGAGGATTTTCACGAGATCGTATATGGGAGTTGCGACTGTTGAACATTCTCTGGCTGGTGAAGGTCGATTCATCACTCTACAGAACAACGTTTTGCGAAATCGGCAGTTAGCATTCTTTGCTTCAAAAACCATGCGATAAAGTCGTTCCGAACTGCAAAATCAGTTGACAGAAGGTCCTGTACGTTACACTACTTGTAGGGATGACGATGAGTTCTCCAAATGATGCTATAACTATCGTTTAGAGCGTGAGCAATGGTGCGTACTCTCTCTGTATGATTGTTGTCGAACATTTGAGGTACTCTTTCCTCGAAACCAGGATTGCGTACACTCCTTGGTCGACCTAGAGCGTGGAAATTTCCCTCTCATGTGCCCCTTTGACGGAGACGACGATCCACAGCAGCAACTGTTCTCTGATTTGGTATTTGTCTTCTTGGATAACGTTCTGTGTCAAACACCGTGATGCTGCTATAGTTCCTGCAGCACCAAGCATGTCTGCAAATTGATTCCACGTGAAACGTTCCATGTCCCACTCATGATAACACAGAGTAAACAATCTTTTTACATTTACAAGTGCATACCATTGTTCCATAACACACTACCTTACCTCTGGTACAACACTTGGTTACGAATTACACTGTAGTGCAATCGAAGTACACAAACGACAGCTCACTTGAGGTACATAGCACCGAACCAAGATACAGGGAACTAGTGCAGGGTTTCTTCGTTCGGACGTGGGTACCAGTGAAAACAAATGACTATAGATATCCAAACCTATGGATACGTACCGCCGTATATCGCACCACAAGGCGGGCCGAAGACTTTTTGAGGTCGGCTGCAGTCATAAAAATGCGTCAGCGATGCCATATTCGTATACTTAAAATGATTGCCTATATCGAACTTCTCATCCCACAAAAATTCTATACGTATTTCTGAAACACCGGTATAAATCTTATGAAGGTACCTTAGCGAATGGAGCTGTATAGCTCATCGACAATCATTATCTAAATGAGCTACAGGATTTTGTATTAGTTATGCATTTAAGAAACCACACTGGTCACTTTGTAGGGCTATAGGTGATACAGGAGTGCTATCAGGACGTCACAACTGACGTGAGCCATGGTAGTGAAATGGTTAGATGTGGCAGTCGGTTTCAATGGAATTACAGCAGTGAGACGAGTTGACGTGAGGACGTGGCAGAATTGTGCTATAGCGCTATTGAGTTGTGACCTACCTGTGAGAACAGCGCGAATGAATTTGACCGATATTATCGTGCATCAACGCGGACTGTCTAACGTGTCTACAGTAGTGAACTATTTGCAGCCATGTAAAACGGTGTAAAAACAGTGATTACCAAAAATCCTAACCAATAGAGACCGGAGATGAGTGTCAGGCCTTGTCGATGGCAATAGGTTCAATTCCGACAGGCAATGCATCTGCAGGTGTCAATGAATGAGTTTTCACTTCAACCAGTTTTCGCGAGAAATTTCCTCGACATTTGAGGTCGTCAAAACAACCTTCGAAAAGTTAAAAGTACGATGGTAATATTAAGAGTGCCATGATAATTCCATTGTTAAAAGTAGAAGAGAAGGCGAATACATGAAGGGGATCCAGTATTAGAATCAGAATTTGAAAAAGCTTTGGAAGACCTAAAATTGAAGTCAGAAGGGGTAGAAAACATTCCATCAGAATTTCTAAAATAGTTAAGGGAAGTTCCAACACAATGATTATTCACGTTGATGTGTAGAATGTATGAGTCTGGAGATATAACATCTGACTTTCAGAAAACTTCATCACACAATTCCGGAGATTGCAAGAGCCGAAAAGTGCGAGAATTATCGCACACTCAGCTTAACATCTCATGCATCCTAGCTGCTGACATTCAGAAGAATAGAGAAGCAAATCTAGGATGTGTTAGATAAGGATTAGTTTGGCTTTACGAAAAGTAAAGGCACCAGAGAGGCAATTCTGACATTGCGATTCATAATGGAAGCAAGACTAAAGAAACATCAAGGCCCTTTCATAGGATTTCTCGACCTGGAAAAAGCGTTCGACAACGTCAAATGGCTGAAGATGTTTGAAATTCTAATAAAAGCAGGGAACATTTACAGGGAAAGGCAGGTAATACACAATATGTACAAGAGCCTAAGAGGGACAATGAGAGTGGAAGACCAAGAACGGAGTGATCGACTTATAAAAGGCGTAAGACATGGATGTAGTCTTTCGGACCTGCTTTCAGTCCATACATCAAAGAGTCAGTTATGGAAATAAAAGAAAATTTAGAAAATGGAATTAAAATTCCATGTGAAAGGATATCAATGACTAGATTCGCTGATGACATTATTATCCTCAGTGACAGTGAAGAAGATAAAAGTGATCCGCTGAATGCACTGAACAGTCTGATGAGTACAGAATATGGAATGACAGCAAATCGAAGAAAGACGAACGTTGTGTGAAGTAACAGAAATGAGAACAGCGAGAAACTTAACATCAAGATTGCTGATCAGGAAGCAGATGAAGTTAAGGAATTCTGCTACCAATGCAGCAAAATAACCCCTGACGGAGGGTGCAAGGAGGACACAAACAACAGACTATCACTGTGAAACAGGGCATTCCTGGCCAAGATAAGCATATTAGCATAAAACATAGGCCGTAATTTGAGGAAGAAATTTCTGAGAATGTACGTTTGGAGCACAGCATTGAGTGGTAGTGAAACATGGACTGTGAGAAAAGCGATAAAAAAAGGAATCGATGCGTTTGAAATGTGGCGCTATAGAAGCATGCTGAAAATTACGTGGAATGATAAGGTAAACGTAAAGAATGAGGAGGTTCTCCGAAGAATCGGCGAGGAAATGAATGTATCGAAAACACTGACAATAAGAAGGAACAGGATGATAGGACACCTATTAAGACACCATGGAATAACTTCCATTCTACTAGAGGGAGCTGTAGAGGAAGACAGAGATTTGAATACGTCCAGCAAATAATTGAAGACGTAGGTTGTAATTGCTACTCTAAGATGACCAGCTTGGCACAAGAGAGGAATTCGTGGCTGGCCGTATCAGATCGGTCAGAAACTGACGGTCCACTAAAAAAGTTTACTGTTCACAACCGCACATAAAGCTGCTCGTCTTCGATACGCTAAATAGCAAAGAAGTGATTTCTCCTAAGATGGCGTTTAACACGCCATGTGTGATGAGTGTAGTCAAGGCCGAACGTGGCTCTGCGGCGTTGTCGAGGTGTTTTCGTGCAACGACGTGTGACCACTCACTCTTGCTATTGTGATCATGAGCGTGAATGTTTATTTTATTCATGCTCATTGACCGTATGTTGTCCTTTTTTCTACGTCTTCCAAAACGAAAACAAATGTGTTCACAGGGCACAACGCATACGTTCGCGGTTTGCCAAACAGGTACTCTCTCGCCTCTCGACTGTCCCGCTAAATTACCTGATCATAATCCTATATATGGTGTCTGCAACTATTTGAAACATCGAGTGAAACGTAGCAATCATCGTCGGCGCAGTATTATAGCTCAACGGATCTCATCATAGATGTTTGGCTTCAGCTGGAGCTAGCAAAACTGGAGGAGCGTTTGGACTGTCTTCCTAGTGCAAGAGATACCATCAGCAGAGCTTGAGGCGGTGTTGCACGCAATTAGCATGATGTCTCTTGTGCCTACTAATCTTTTTGCCATGTGTTCTAATTTTGCGAATAATTATTTTGAATTAAATTTGAAATTGAAGTAACTATTCAACAGCGCTAATCTAATGAACGCATTGTTACAGATCTGTGGTTACACTGAAGTGAGCTTGCAGAGACAGCGATGGATATCGTCGGCGATGTAGGAAGCGGAAGAAACGAAAATAGTTTGATTACAGTTACAAACATTGTTAATAAAATGATAAGCAATAGTTCAGTAGTTCAAACATATTGATTTCGTGTTAGTATATGGAGGATACTTCCGTTGCTGGTACCAATAGGCCTTCTGCTAATGGCAGACACTTCACAAAGAACACATGTTACTCTGAAAAGTCAGTAATCATTAGAATATTGCGCTACTACTGTTACGTGCCTCGAGAACGGTAAAGGATATAATATATGGAAAAATGAATCATATCAAGTCTGTCTGCCTTTCATTCAGGATTATGCATTACCTTAAAACCGAAAATTTGCTATTTCACAATAACTCTCCTCCATAGTTGAAGTCGCACTCTGTCTTTGGCAAAGAAGCGGCTCGGACGTCCGCCAGTGCGGGGTTGCGTACTTCAGCCGTCCACGTGTGCTAAACTTACACAGAAAAAGAATGAGCTATTCATACCGCAAAGCGACACTAACGTTCAGTTTGTCCAAAGAGTTTGCAAGACCCAAAGCACTGGAAATGGAACAATTCCCACAAGAGGAAGTCCAGATTTATTATAATGATCTCCTGGGCATTCATCTTTCTGTCCTGAGCAGTATGGTGTCCGTGAAGATGGTCAATGAAACGGCGTGCGATGAATATCTTAATGCGATGCATGATAGTCTTAAATTGTGACACTCTAACAGACTTATAAGTAATCTGCAGGTCGATCATGCAGGGCTCAGAGAAAGGACTATACGGGTCTTAGAATTATCGTTGGAGGTTCCCATCAAGATGGTGGTTACTGGGCTGAACGCCTATGCAAAAGTGACTAGGCAAACGGCCGTATATGGATGAAATTCACCAAACAAACTGTTCTTAACAGGGTGCGACAGACCAGAATTGACTTTCCAAACATGTTCCGTCATATTTGTACATCGGCGGCTGAGGATGCGCTTGGGATGTGGACAAGAAGCT
This sequence comes from Schistocerca piceifrons, assembly GCF_021461385.2. Lineage (NCBI taxonomy): Eukaryota > Metazoa > Arthropoda > Insecta > Orthoptera > Acrididae > Schistocerca > Schistocerca piceifrons. Next base: position 320,142,439 of record NC_060145.1, on the reverse strand, counting down.
CATATAATTCCAGCTCTTTGCAACGACGAATTATACCATTTGGGTGTCGCAGGTGATGAGGATGGAAGTCGTCTCCACAGTTTTGCCAAACGAAGATTTCGTCCCTGAGAGTTAGGACCCTCATTTGTCTCAGAACACCAACAGCCATGTGCGCAAAAATGTCTAAAGCGGAGGAGAAAACGCTGGCTGGCTCTGTCGGATTCCTGCCAGACACTATCTCAGAAAGAACGTGACCCAAACGGCAGCGATCCTTAACCTCAGGGGGGGACGAATCACTCATGAAGCCTCCAGACCGCGACCTGCTGGGGACGGCAAAGGCGATCACACTCACAGTGGCATGCCTTTGGCTGTAGGACAGCATCCGGAACCAGCCCACGACTTCACAGCTGGCGAAACACTGACCACTATAGACAGAGTGCCTCAACAAGACGACCACCAGCCCAACACGATGATGTGGTGCGATGATGACGATGAAAGCCCGCACGATGGGGCGGCTGCAGCCACGCCACTCCGCGAATTCTAACGGATGACTTGGGTGAAAGGGGGGAGGGGCAGGAGGGCTTGCTGCCGAACCGTTCCGGAACACGGCGGCTCTTCCTGCTTTCATGAGCGCTTCTAATATCGTGATTCGATGGCAAGCCTACCCGATAGACGCTATTAATCTCAACACAATCGGTACGTAGCTCAAGTTCCATATGTTCCTTGAAATGTTGAGGGCTGCAGACCTCGATGTGGTCCCCCCTGCAGGAAGCTCGCCTTAATGTGCTCTCACTTATTTATGTATACGACATCTACAATACGCCTTGCATGGGCAGTGGATGCGGGACAGCCAGCCATAATCCTACAGGATGGTAGAAAGATAGACAAAGTGATCTACCTCCCGCTGGCACAGGGCCTCCCCATCACCTAGTGGAGCATCGGAACCACAACTTATACCATATGCTCCCTCTGGTACCGATAAATGAAGAAAAGGGCCCAATTTTATATGGAAGAAGTGAGGCCATTATCTGGGACCTGTTAGGATCACATCGCCCTCAGGGGCGACTTAAACCGCGTCTTATCCATGAAGGACCAAATGCTGCACCTCACCGCTTTCACAGAACTGAACCAGCTGGTAAATGAACTGCATGTCATAGGTACATGGCGATTCATACACGGCGACTAGCAAGGATTCACGTACGTCACCAGACACTCGGCGAGCCACATTGACCGTGTCTTCATCTGCTCACCATTTACAGCAGCAACACTTGATGCAGTGCTATGGCTGACAGCATTCTCTGACCATGTTGCTGATGTCTGCACACTATCCTTACAGCGGCAGAAGGTGTAGTGTGGTCGGGGCTTATGAAAACTGGATGTTGTGCTCCTCAAGAACCATAGTGGCGGCAGTTGATAACAGGGAAATTAAGGGGATGTGAGAGTCGCCTACCATAATATCGGTCCACACTTAGGTCGTCGTTCCAATGTGCCAAGCCCGCCCTCTGAGGCACCCTCGTACAATACAGTCATGAAACAATGCGTCACATCATCAAACAATGTAGTACTATGGCAATGGGAGATTTATATTCAAACTCCATCTGGTGCACGTCAGATGGAATTATGGTGAATAAAGGCGTGGTCTTCACGCTCACACGATGCGTTCTGGAGGACTCAGTTGTACGTGCACATTGTGAGGATTGGATCGAAGGCGAATCTCCACCCATGCACCCTACCATCCGCAAAAACAACGATACCGGAGAACGTTGGCACATATCAGATGACCGACGCCTAACGGCCCGAAAGGATATTGCAGATACATTTGTGGAGCTCTACTGGCGGTTTTGTGAAGCAGATAATGATGACGCCTCAGCGACAAACGACGATCTCTATTCACTGACTGGTGTTCTTGATTGAGAGGTTGCGGCGGCCGGCCGTATTGGCCGTGCGGTTAAAGGCGCTGCAGTCTGGAACCGCAAGCCCGCTACGGTCGCAGGTTCGAATCCTGCCTCGGGCATGGATGTTTGTGATGTCCTTAGGTTCGTTAGGTTTAACTAGTTCTAAGTTCTAGGGGACTAATGACCTCAGCAGTTGAGTCCCATAGTGCTCAGAGCCATTTGAACCAAGGTTGCGGCTACGTTAACAGACTCAGTCACGACTGATGACATTGAAGCTGCTCTCCTCAAAGCGATAGCCAACAAATCACCGGGCCCAGGTGATTTCCCGGTAGTCTTTTACCACGCTTTCAGAGACCATACGGCTCCGTGCTGGGTAAAAATGTACCAGGAACTGATAACTCCCCGCGTCCCTAAACCACCTGATTTCATCAAGGGCCTCCTTCTCCCTAACCTCAAGTCGTCAGGTGTCAGGGAACACTATCGCTCTTTCACTATGCCTAACAGGAACTTAGAACTCTTTGCACAGATTCTGGCAGCTTCCAGTTACTGTGTCCTGCCCCGAATCGTTTCCTTGGACCAAACGTGTTGCTGGTAACGGTAATATACAGACAGTGTTCGGAGATTATAGGGACGTTATCATCCTGGCAGAGGCTTGTCGCCTGAGCGGAGCTTTCGTGTCGGTGGACTTTGACCACGCCCTTGGTAGGGTGAATCACGCTGCCTAGAGGTGGTGTTGCGACGGATGACCTTCCCCCCACCTTTCATCTATACTGCTATGCGTCTTCTTGTGCTGTACGCCACATGTGATTGATGGATGCATGACAGGCTCGATTACCACCTCCCGATCGGTAGAGCAGGGATGCCCACTATCAGTGATTCTGTACGCCATCGCCCTCGAGCCGCTGTTATATGGGCTGCTATGCTGGCTGACGGGAATTAGTACCAGGGATCTCTATTTCATCTGCCGAGAGTACACTGACGACAAGATACACTTAAAAGTTTAGGGACTGTCTTCACACCCAGCGCCAGGTCAGCGGTGATTAATTATAACCGAATTCTTCAAGGGACACGCAGGAGTGTCTACGACAGTCTGCTACAGACATTGAACGTGATTCAAGGTGTTTCTTATGTCAACATTCAGCTGGCATCCAGAATACCCCCTTTGGGTATCATTTTACTGATGCTAAAGATGATGATAAAATGTTCAAATGTGTGTGAAATCTTATGGGACTTAACTGCTAAGGTCAACAGTCCCTAAGCTTACACACTACTTAACCTAAATTATCCTAAGGACAAACACACACATCCATGCCCGAGGGGCCGGCCGGAGTGGCCGTGCGGTTCTAGGCGCTGCAGTCTGGAACCAGGCGACCGCTACGGTCGCAGGTTCGAATCCTGCCTCGGGCATGGATGTGTGTGATGTCCTTAGGTTAGTTAGGTTTAAGTAGTTCTAAGTTCTAGGAAACTGGTGACCAAAGAAGTTAAGTCCCATAGTGCTCAGAGCCATTTGAACCATGCCCGAGGGAGGACTCGAACCTCCGCCGGGATCAGCCGCACAGTTCATGACTGCAGCGCCTCAGACCGCGCGGCTAAAGATGATGATACACAGGTTGATGGTGGTCTTTGGCTACTTCGCCTGAGCATGGTTGTGACACACATCGTACCTACCAGCGACGGTGTCCTAGGTCTCGTCAACGTCCAAGTACGAGCGGCGGCCCTTTTTGTCAATACGATATTAAAGCTGTGGATCAGCACAACTTCACTGCACCCTGGTCCCACCTCCAGATTACTGCCCATGTAGTGGCGCATATATCCTCATCGCTTTCCCACGTTAAGACCTTTTTGTTGCCTTCAGTTACATTCACGCCCATCTCCCACGCACCAGGGACCTTACGGAGTGTGATGTTCGCCTCTTGATGATGAGAGGACATAACCAGAAGGTGATAGAACTACGTCAACCTATGATAGCTTCGCCCGAGTTGCAGCACGCAGTACTCCACCCACTTCCTGATGCGAAGACCCAGACGACTTGGTATCCAGTGGTCAACCAAATGACACGGCAACGGCTCCTTGCCATTAATATGGCCTAATCTCCACTTTGTCGACAGTGTTGTCTGCACAGACACAGATTCACATCGCATAGATTGGAGGTATTCTGCGGATATGCGGCAGTTGATACGAAAAATGCTTGCCCTTCATCTTCGCACGACCCCATGTACAGTGGACCCACAATCCCTTTTAGTCCCGGATGAGACAAGAGCATTCTTGATTTTTATGCTTTTCTACAGGAACTTTTTACTCTCTTCAGCACTACCCGCGCTCATCGGTAGTACAATGCCAATTATTTTGGCATCGTGTTGTTGGACTCTCCCTGCAGCTGGGGTGTGCCGGGCATGAGAATGTAAATTCATAGTGAATGTATAATTCTCAGAACGAGGAAAAGTGACAGGTATGTGACATAATTCTTCGAGACGACGTGCCTGGACCTCGTCTGCAGGACAAGGGGCTTACCATGTAACCACTAACACACAGCCGCGGCTGTGCTACTTTTGCTTTCTTAACACAAGAAACCAATTGCGCAACGTAACTGACAAAAAAATCAAAGAAAACTTCGGGGCACTGGATCCAGTTCCGCTCACGTTTTTTTTTATCTATATTTTTTCAGCAGTGACTGTATTATTTCATATATATACATATATATATATTACGTTTGAAAGACAATATAATGAAACAACATGTGCATTTGTATGCCGTTTACGGAATTTCCACTAAAAAAATAAAAGAATGGGCACCGCTAGAAAGCCAGTAAGAATACGTTTATACGAAACAACTTGTTCCCCTTCTGGTAGCTGTTTATCGTGCATTGCTGGAATAACAAAGAGTATCTAGCGACTGGAAAAAGCGCAAATCAACAAAAAAGTCACCTCATGTGCAGTGGCATCCGAATCGCATTCTGATAGTGGAAATTTTCGTTGCTTGTATTTGGTCGGCATACGGAGAAGTGGTGGTGGCTTTAATTCCCTGATCGCCAGGGTTTTGCGCCAGCATTCTGGATTACATTCCAAGCTTCTCTGCTGTGTGTAATAATGTGAGGTAATGTTACACTATTGACGGTCGTCCGCAGGTGTTACTCGAGAAGAGCATGCCATGTTTCGGCACTGGGTATCACACTCCTACTTGTCACATCACCAATATACAACACAAACACAACACAACACAACACTATACATGTTCCCGAACAATCACCTACATTCTGAAACTACACAAATGGATCTGTTCTCCTACACTGTCTGACCAAAATTATGCGGACAACCCCAAAAACATACGTTTTACATATGAGCTGTATTGTGCTGCCACCTACTGCCAGGTAGCCCATATCAGAGACCTCAATAGTCATTAGACATCGTGAGAGAGCAGAATGGGGCGCTCCGCGGAACTCACGGACTTCGAACGTGGTCAGGTGATACGGTGTCACTTGTCACACGTCTGTACGCGAGATTTCCACACTCTTTAACATGCCTAGGTCCTCAGTTCCCGATGTGATAGTGAAGTGGAAACGTCAAGGGACACGTACAGCACAAAAGTGTACAGGCCGACCTCGCCTATTAACTGACAGAGACCACCGACAGTTGAAGAGGATCGTAATGTGTAATACGCAGACATGTATCCAGACCATCACACAGGAATTCTAAACTGCATCAGGATCCACTTCAAGTACCATGGTTGTGGCGAATGGCCGGTAAACGTCATCTGCCAGCGTGTGTAGTGCCAACAGTAAAATTCGGAGGCGGTGGTGTTACGATGTGTTTTTCATGGAGGTGGCTTGCACCCCTTGTTGTTTTGCGCGGCACTATCACAGCACAGGCTTACATATATGTTTTAAGCACCTACTTGCTTCCAACTGTCGAAGAGCAACTCGGGGATGGCGATTGCATCTTTCAACACGATGGAGCACCTGTTCATAATGCACGACAATAACAACCCTGTAATCGACTGGCCTGCACAGAGTCTCGATCTGAATCTCATAGAACACCTTTGGGATATTTTGCAACGCCGACTTCGTGCCAGGCCTCACCGACCGACATCGATACCTCTCCACAGGGCAGCAATCCGTGAAGAACGGGCTGCCATTCCCCAAGTAACCTTCCAGCAACTGACTGAACGTATGCCTGCGAGAGTGGAAGCTAAGGGTGGGCCAACACCATATTGAATTCCAGCATTACCGATGGAGGGCGCGACGAACTTGTAATTCATTTTCAGCCAGGTGTCCGGATACTTTTGATCACATAGTGTATATCCGCAGAGAAAGAACAACCTTTCTGACGGGAAACTGAACCCACCCCGTGGAATATCCCAGCCAACAATGCCATGTGACACATTTCTACTTATCATAATGACTCATTAGGCCAGATTATGGAACAAGTCACTTTCTACTTACTGTGTGCATGGAGATTAAATGTCTTGTTCCATTAACACGCACATTGTAAACATCCAGACCATACCCTTGCCTTTCATTCATCACTAATTTTATAAGATTTTTATTGGCTGTGGAGCACACAATACGTCTTCAAGCGTTTATATTCGGCATACTGCATGCTCATCCAATGTGACCCCTACACTTCTTCACCTTACAGTTATATAATATTATCCCTGTGCCTTAGAAGTCTACATATTAAGTAACATTTCAGTGTGATTCGTAAGACTGACTCATACCGATGACAGTCACAGAACGACTTTCTCGTCAAACCAACTGAGTTAACGGTAACTACATAGGGAAGATAAAACGACCAAGTATTTTATGCCAACAGTCAGAGACGAACCTAGGAATAGAATTACACGATTTACGTAGGGTGGCCGAGGAGGAACATACGGAATTCTGCGACTTTTACGAGTAGCTATTGTGCTCATAAAAGCTTCAGAAATCAGAAAATAGGAATTTTCTAACGGTTGTCTTGGTTTTACTGTTTGAGTGTGATCATTACGAAAGTTTTGCTTATTTATGGATCAGGTACAAGCTGCAGCGATTTTATAAAGCAGCTTTATAAAACAGTCTTTTGTTTTCCTTCCGCTAAAATCTCTGACGCATTGTTGGTAGCGATGCGTTGCTGCGGAAACGTATGCCATACTAACGTCTGCTCTCAGCTGACTGCCATCGGGAAGGTGCAAAGAACAGCCGGAGCTGGGCTGTTTAGCGACGACACACACCAGCACAAGCGCGGGGTGAGAAGGCGAGCTGTTTGTGTTACGTTTTTGCAGTAAGTAGCTCAGGAGCTTCTGTAGAATAACCAACATTACCTCGTGTGCAGAATTCGCATTTTTAATTGCAGTTAAATTTCTCGCTAGTGCAGCAACTCTTTTTATATGTGATTATTAAAAACTCTCAAAGGTTGAGAGGTGGCTGTAGGTTTATTTGGGAATAAGCTTTCACTACTAAGGCATTAGCTATCGTCGGCTAACTCAGCCAAAGAGTCCCGTATCTGATGGCACACGAGGGTTAGACGTCTGTGACAGGATTGGTAAGTGTGGTAATAGCTGATGTCACGGGTTTCCCCGCCAAGTTAAAGGACGGGTGGAATTTGGCAAGGCACACACTTGCTGGTGCAGTGACTGCTGTCCTGTGACGGCTGCCGATTGCGAGCTGAATGTAGTAAAGTGTACGGCCGCTTTTGCATGAGGTGTGATTTCTAATATTTTAAGTATGATTCGGGCAGAATAATAATGTCCAGAGCCACTGTTCTGAAGTGAGATTCATAATTAGAAAATCATTCGCTTGATAGCCACTTCATAGTCGCCACGTGGTCCTTAGCATTAAGGTGGATAAGTCTATTTGGGACTCTATCTCGGTCTCAAACGTTAGCTTATCGTCACAATTATTTCGTGGCATTAGACATTCATTATAAGCATCTGTTGATGTGATCTGATGTGTTCAAGTAGTGGTCATGCGCTGTGGACGTAACGTAATCTGAATTGACTTTGTGTTGGACTGGGACTTACCCCGGATTTACCACGTGATGGAAGGGTGCTCCTTAATTGCTTCGGCTGTCCGAGCACGTCTCGCTGCTAGACCTAAATGTCCATATGTAGTCGTTTGTGTGCCTACAGCCTGCAATCTGTAATTCCGTTAGAATGGAGACATTTTATTTGAATATCGCTGGCCAACCAATGGTTGATATACACGATATTCCAGTGCCTGTGTTCGTACGAGGTACTTCATTCTCGTCATTACATTATACAGCCGAAGGTTGTTCGTATTCGCACCTGAGAATACATTTCATGTGTCCTGTTTCCTGTATTCGAAGAGACACTCACTTGAAATTTAAAAAGTAAATGGAGTCTTGTGATCACGTATATATTTTTTTAGTTTTAATACGAAATTCGTACTGAAGAAAATGTTTGACTCACATTATATTACGACTCCAAACATCCTGTTTACTATTCGAAGACCACCTCGTACAAATACATGCAATCACATTGTACTGCAGCATGATTTACTTCCCGTGCAGATACTGTTGCAGAGAAGAGAGGAACAGATCTTCTGTCGCACAGACAACATTTTTAATTTCAAGGCCACTGGCAGCAGTTTTTTTTCTATATCTCAGGGGGACAGCATACGTACTCAGTGCCTGACAAGTTCCAAGGTAGAATTATTGACTGTTAAACGTAATAATTAGCTTACAAACTTTCATACGATGACTGATCATATCCAACAAACCAAAACTTAGATTGTGCTGTAGGAGCAACTTTGTGATATGTGATCAAAGTATGATGCGCCATTCTCATTGATACAGGGCGTTTCCATGCTATTGGCACAAGTTTTCAGAGGTTATCGAGAAGGGGAAATGTAACACTTTGATACAGAAACCAAATCCGGAAACGAGTGCATCATAGAAGGCAGGCAGTGCCGGTTCTAGCCTAACAAAGGATGACGCCACACCCTTATAAAAGTAAGCAAACAAAGCCCTACAGCTCTAATGGAGATTACGGCACATAGTGTGAACACAAAAATATTTATCGAAAAAATATATAAATATTTCCACTCTACTCGAGTTGTCCCAAAAAATGATTCAAATAGCTCTGAGCACTATGGTACTTAACTGCTGTGGTCATCAGTCTCCTAGAACTACTTAAACCTAACTAACCTAAGCACATCACACGCATCCATGCCCGAGGCAGGATTCGAACCTGCGATCGTAGCTGTCGCGCGGTTCCAGACTGTAGCGCCTAGAACCGCTCGGTCACCCCGGACGGCTGTTGTCCCAGAAAGCGTTGCTTTCACAGCTTTTGATGAATGGCCCAACTAAGAAGGCCACCACCCTCTCTCGTTGTATTGTTCTAAAACAAAGAGCGATTGTTCACTGATCCCCCTACTCTTCAGTGATTCTCCTACTGTTCTGGAACAAAGGGCTACTGTCGCTCAATAGAAGTTAGCTATACACGTCAAGTACAGACTGTGATATCAGTTACGAATGTGTGAAATTGTCACGGTAGGCTCTTTACCTAATGGTGTGTTACTTGTTGTTCTGCTTAGTTCTGCCTGAACTGCAATCAGACTTGTTGTAGTTGAGGAAGCAAGGACACACGACGAAGATCGCGGGATCGCTCGTCGAAGTATTGTCCATAAAATGGAAACAACACCTTGGCAGAGCAACCGGCAATACACCATTAATCAATCGCGCGAGAAAACCTTAGAGAGAACAGCACTTTATCTATCAGAAACAAAACGAATTGAGTATAGTATAAAAAGTGCTACAGCTGTACATTACGCAGTATGAATAAAAACCATATTTATCTTAAAAAAAGACCTATAAATGTACAAAATATTAGAATTACTGCCGAAACAGAACATACAGTATTTTGAATCTCAAAATAGCAGAGCTTTAAAAAGGTAATCCTCTCGAAGTCAACGGAAATTTGAGGAAGAATAACGCTGTACACAAAATTAAAATCTAAATAAGCACCAAGAAATGACGTAAGAGCAGCGATTATCATTAGGTCACTGGACAAAACCGACAGCTACTGTAGCAAATACCTCTTCATTCTGTAACTATGACAGTGATACCCTGATTCATTATTCAAGTAAGTATGTGAGAGGTTTGTAGAGCAGGCAAACCACCCAAAAACATAGGTGGGCATCGTGAAGGATGGGGATAAAACAGGACTAATGTGCTGCAAGTGGCACGTCATGTAAGCCTGCAGTGACAGCATCAGCTCTGACATGAATTTCTGTAACACTGCAGTTTGTGTTTTCAGGTTGAAGAGTACTCTCGATTACCTCCAGTGAAACGGAGATGTGTGTGGGTACGGAATTACAAGCACAATTTTCGCGTGAAGATTAGCTAATGGAAACTGGAGGGAAGCTACCAGCCTCTATCGGCCAGCACCCATGAAGGGGAAATCGGATGCACACCATGTTTTCAAGTCCGTTCCAACGGTTAAGAGAGTAAGGAAAAATAGCATAACAGTACAGCGTCAGAGGACTAACATACACACCGTGCGAAAAAAAAAAAAAAAAAAAACTTGGAAAGTACACTGGTGTGCAATACTTGAGGAGGAATGATGTGTCACTGCTCAATAAACCTTGGACCATGCGTACAGAGAACTGCTAGAGTATAGTACAAAAGGTAAATGAAAGAGATACGGTATGGGATGGACTGAAATAACAATTTTATTCAAAAATAATAATCACACTGAAGTCACCACGATTTATGATAGTCGGTTGTACACTAGCGAAAGCGGGACGTGTTTCTTAGTAGGCTGTGTGATCACTACAAGCAGCAGTGCATGTTCTGAAACGTGCTCACATGCTGAGCATGTTGAGAATGCAAGAGGACGCCATAGGTTATCTTCGGTCATAAATATTCCTAACAATTATGAGGGTGAGTCAAATGAAAACCTTAAATATTTTTTTAAATATTATTTATTGTGCAGAAGTGGTACAAATCTGTATCACTTTTCAACATAATCGCCTCCACGCTCAATACAAGTCCTCCAGCGCTTACAAAGTACATAAATTTCTTCAGAAAAAAATTCTTTTGGTAGACCGCGTGTCGTACTTCTTCATCATAACGGAACTTCTTCCCTCCCATTGCGTCTTTGAGTGGTCCAAACATATGGAAATCACTTGGGGCAAGGTCTGGTGAGTATTGTCGTGTTGCTAAAGGACACCTGCTGACAGCAATCCACGTCGCTTTGATTTGATTGCAGGCCACATATGATTTTTTAGGAGATCTGTGTGTGATGCCCTGGTGACAGTGGTCCCTCTAGGCATATGGTGCTCCAAAATGGCACCTTTTCGTCCCAAATGAGAGTCAGCATAACCTTCCCTGCTGATGGTTCTGTTCGAAAATTCTTTGGGTTTGGTGATGAGGAATGGCTCCATTCCTTGCTCGCTCTCTTCATTTCCGGTTGGTGGAAGTGAACCCAGGTTTCGTCCCCAGCAAGGAAGCCATCACCTTCTCGTTCAAAGCGCCGAAGAAGTTCTTCATAAGCGTCAACACGTGTTTCTCTCATTTCAGGAGTCAGCTGCCGTGGCACCCATCTTGCAGACACTTTGTGAAACTGGAGGACATCATGCACAATGTGGTGTGCTGACCCATGACTAATCTGTAAACATGCTGCAATATCATTCAGTGTCACTCGGCGGTTTTCCATCACTATGGCTTCAACTACTGCAATGTTCTGTGGAGTCACAACTCGTTGTGCCTGACCTGGACGAGGAGCATCTTCAACTGAAGTCACACCATTTGCGAACTTCCTACTCCTTTCGTAGACTTGCTGCTGTGACAAACACGCGCCGCCGTACTGAACCTTCATTCGTCGATGAATTTCAATAGGTTTCACACCTTCACTACATAAAAACCGAATAACAGAACACTGTTCTTCCCTGGTGCAAGTCACAACTGGGCAGCCACCTTTATACAGATCCTGCGACGGTATGTGTGCATATGCATTATGCTGCTACCTACAGGCCATTCTGTACGCTGTTTGTAACACGCTTACCAACTTACATGATAACGGGGCGAGATTTCAATTTGTTATTACAAATTTAAGGTTTTCATTTGACTCACCCTCGTATTAATAAAATGAGATTCATTAGATATGAATAATTACTGATCTTAAGTGATTCCTCTTCTTGCGAAAAATCCAGCACAATTTGACGTTTGAAATTAAAGTTCTGTCACCGTGCCTCTGAGTGATGCCTACGTAGAGTCTAGAGCTGACCTACCACGCCTACGGAGCCTAAGTCTCGGAGACGACGGGCGAAAGCCCCAGGTCGTAGATTCGGCGGCAAATGGAGACTGTACACGACTCGGCATACTGAAGAGAACTTCCCCCAGTAGCTCAGTGTTCCGGTATTTAACGAGGTGTCGACCAGTCGCTATCCACATGTATGAAGCCCATGGGTTGACAGCTGCGGCCCCTAGCAGACATCGTTATAGTTCGTACTTTCAACTCACAAATCTGCTGCGCTAGGAGTGTTCCAATGCGGGATATCGATTGTGGTGCGGTACTGTCTGGAGTCGTGAGTACCGTCACCACATCCCGTAAGGCTGGTAAGCAGTTCTCGTGACATGGCATTCCATTCCTACACCAGCGCAGTTACTGGGTGGTCACTGGCGCATGTGGATGTGCTGTAATATGTCTCCTCGGTGCACCTCTAATTTAAGTTGGAGAAATGGGAGTCCAGTCCATTCGCCGAAAACAATTTAGTACCACGAGCTGCTCCACCTGTGCCGATCTCTGTGGCTGTGCATTGTCATCCATGAAAATCATATCTGGGCTAAGTGCAACCTTGAGAAGAAGAACATGAGGAAAGAAAACAGTGTCACAATACTTTTGACCAGTGAGAGTACCGCGTTAATTTGGAAGTCAGTATTCCCACTCCACATTACGCCTCCCCACACCATAACAACTGCACCACCAGAACGACCAAGTTCGACGATGTTCCTCGTCCCATTACGTGTTCCCACCTCTTGCCAAATGAGAGTACGTCCAGAGTCACTGCTCAAACTAAATCTGCTCTCACCTGAGAAGAGTACGCGACCCTATTCCTCTTTGGTCCAGTCCCTATGCTCTTGGTACTGTCACAAACAATGCCATCTCTGAGCGGGTGTAGAACAAAACACAACACCTCATCGTCCGGCAAAGAGACCACCCCCTCTTATAGACAGCTGCTTGACGTAGGGCAAGCAGCCATCTGCTGTAGCTGTTGGTGATGGTCGACCATCTCATCTTTTTGGGGCAGCAGTACCTGTGGTTCATAACGCTCCCCATGCAAAAGAGCTAGGCTGTGATCAGTACCAATCTCCTAGTCTACACTCCCCACAAATCGTTCTCCTTTCAGTTTTCAGATTATTCTTCTTCATTTGAAACCATCCATAAGTTGTGTCTGTGCCGTTTTGTAATGAGGAATACCACCACCACAGTGCATCGTAGCTGCCCGCAGATTCACACACACCGTATTTTCACGTACCCTCAACCACCTCATGTTTCGGTTCAGAACCATTTGCGCTATAGTCATGCTGACCTCACGCCTTATCACGTCCAACTTTCTGTGCACGACTGAAGACCTCTGGCAAATTCCTCTCACATTTTCATTCATTTCTACAGAGTAGTTGACAGGTTGTGTTACTTTATCTGGATCGCCTCAAGTATTGTAGAGCAGTGTAGTGCTGAAATAAGACACCTAGCACAAATAAGTGCACAGATGCTGATTTTATAGTAACCGTCATTTAACTCTTTATTCTGCAAAGGCTCTGCTTCGTTGCAATCTGGCTGTGTAGCATTAGTAAAAGAATATGTGACGTGTAATGTCTATTCTGTTATACAATATTCCATTGTTCGCGTATTAAAAGCGTGTCTTGCTTGGTCCTGTGCAGCTGATGTGCGGGTTCCCAGGGCATGTCAATAACGTTCTCTGTTTTACCTCTAGAATAGTGGTGAGTTCTGCTTGAATGTGTCACTACCACGTCGTGGCATCACTGCAAATTTTGTCATGATTTTCGTGGGACAGCCATCTGCTGTAGCTGTTGGTGATGGTCGACCATCTCCTCTTTTTGGGGCAGCAGTACCTGTGGTTCATAACGCTCCCCATGCAAAAGAGCTAGGCTGTGATCAGTACCAATCTCCTAGTCTACACTCCCCACAAATCGTTCTCCTTTCAGTTTTCAGATTATTCTTCTTCATTTGAAACCATCCATAAGTTGTGTCTGTGCCGTTTTGTAATGAGGAATACCACCACCACAGTGCATCGTAGCTGCCCGCAGATTCACACACACCGTATTTTCACGTACCCTCAACCACCTCATGTTTCGGTTCAAAACCATTTGCGCTATAGTCATGCTGACCTCACGCCTTATCACGTCCAACTTTCTGTGCACGACTGAAGACCTCTGGCAAATTCCTCTCACATTTTCATTCATTTCTACAGAGTAGTTGACAGGTTGTGTTACTTTATCTGGATCGCCTCAAGTATTGTAGAGCAGTGTAGTGCTGAAATAAGACACCTAGCACAAATAAGTGCACAGATGCTGATTTTATAGTAACCGTCATTTAACTCTTTATTCTGCAAAGGCTCTACTTCGTTGCAATCTGGCTGTGTAGCATTAGTAAAAGAATATGTGACGTGTAATGTCTATTCTGTTATACAATATTCCATTGTTCGCGTATTAAAAGCGTGTCTTGCTTGGTCCTGTGCAGCTGATGTGCGGGTTCCCAGGGCATGTCAATAACGTTCTCTGTTTTACCTCTAGAATAGTGGTGAGTTCTGCTTGAATGTGTCACTACCACGTCGTGGCATCACTGCAAATTTTGTCATGATTTTCGTGGGACGGTGATTATGTTAAATAAGAAGCCTGTGGCTGTATTTGATATCCACATACGAATTATTATTAATCGCTTAGATTCCCAGCATCCTCTGCTAAGTAGCCAGTAGCGATTGCTCCATATTTAGGGGTCATGATAGACACTACAGTGAACACCCAAATTTTAGATACTATTCACTTACGATACTAGGGCCTTTCTTGCCCCCTCGACACGATATTTTACAAACGTTAATTTTTATGCACTCTGCGGACACACTCCCGATCGTGACTGTCCTCCATTCATTGTTACCATCCCGCCCCGTCGCTCTCTCTTCTGTTCCTCTGTGAGCGTCCCTTTAGCACGGTCTCCACCCGCCTGTCACGATTTGATCACGTGAACACTGCGCTAGGGTACACAATATCAAAACATGCGTTTATCAAGTGATAATCTCAAGAGCAAGATACTTTTCGAAGGATTCCTTTGTCATGGAACTTATTAGCCACACATTTAAACCGAAGGGGCTCTGAGTCCTGGGACAAATTCAGGTATTATTAATATTATTATAATTATTTCAGGATTAATTACACAAAGGTAAATTAATAACAAAATATTGCTGCATTCCTTTTAACTTCTGCCAAGCCGCTCTATTCAGGGGATCCTCCTTGCGAACACCGCGATGGTCAATGGAATTGTTGATGTGACCTCTCCAAGAGCGTCTTGGTTTTCTTCGTTTACATCTGCTAGGTTGTTCGCATTTAAAAATTTTCTTTGATCACCAATGACCTGGCATTCTCGATAAATACCCAAGCCTCTTTACTAATTTTCTTTCAATTCTTTCACTGTTTCGGTTGCCTCCATTCCAGCTCTTACTTCATCGGCAATTTTTTCCTCAATTCTTGGTATTCTGGCGCTCCTGGGTAAATAATCAATTTCCACAGCTATCAGTCTTCGTTTGAGTTAAGCATTTAAAGTCCGTAGCTTTGATCCATTGCGTAGGCCAGGTTCAACCATTAGCCTTCCCTCTATTTTCTTATTGTTGCTACAAACTTTCTTGGTCCATAAAAAAGAATTCATACACTTATTCACCATGTTACTTTTCTGCATTCTTGTAACATTTTTTCTGTTTCTGCTTCTGTGCTATATGACCCATTTTTGTCAATATATGCCCCCAAATATTTAAATTTTACTACTTGTCTCATAACTGATTTTTCATTGATATGGACTTCAAATCTTGTGTCAATGTACACTACCAGATATTCTGTTTTTGTTAGACTCATTTTAGTGCTCATTTGCCATATCGCTGACATAAGCGTCTTATAATGAACTAAAGATCCTGTTCGTCTTGTCTTAGAATACCCTAATCATCATTAAAAGCTATCCCCATTGCTTCACTACTGTTCTGCCCTCTTAGGAGAGCCACTTCTGCGTAGAAACTGAACAATGTATGTGGCAAAGTACAACCTTCTCTCGGCCCTTTTGTCGCATTAATAAATTCTGATAATTTTCACCCCCTTCTAATCTGTACCTTATTACCTCTGTACATTTCAATAATGATGTGTAAAGGATGATCATCCAAATCTGTATCTTACATAACTGCCCACAGTTTCGCTCTAGAAACCGTGTCATAAGCCTTTGCTAAATCTACAAAGGCATTGTGTAACTCCATCCCTACTGTTATTAGGTTCTCCATTAGCTTTTTTAAAATAAAGAGGTCATCTGTTCTGTCTAAATCCACATAGTGCAGTTCACACTAAAGCCTCTGTAGCAGTTAGTGTCTCTCCATTCCCCTCTTCGAAAATGGAAGCCATATATGATCTTACGAATTCGTTGAGAACACTTTTTCCTAAGGACCATTATTCTTTTTCTCAAATGCTGTCCTCCAGCTTTCTATAACTCCACAGAAATATTTCCGGGACCAGATGATAGCCCATTCTTCATTTTAGCTAACGCATTATTTACTTCCATCATCATAATTCTCATATGTTGAACAGTCTCGTCAGTCTCACCTTCTTCCAATTCTGTGTACTCGGATCTGGTTTCGATTACATCCGCTATTATATTTTTCCCATTCCCTTAAAGGAATTAAGTTCCCTATTGGTCAGTTTGATTCAGTTTTCTTTCTTTTCTTATGATTTTTTTGCCTTGTAATTTAATGTATATTGCGATGATTTAATTCATAACCATTATTTGTGTACTCGTTCTTTCCCCAAATCATCTTAATATCACCCATGTAGGATCCTGTTTACCAATACCCTTACTCGCAGTATCACTACAGAAATTTTCAATTAAGGTATTAATTTATATATTAAAATTAATCACATACGTCCTAATCAAATTTGAGGAGATATTCGAGGTGTCTGTTCATGTCTACATCTACAAACACGAAAGTGAGAAAAGTCCTAGGATAGTCCTAATATCGTTTCGGGCCTCATTTTGTCCAGTTTGGTTGCAGCAACTGGATATGGCATGGATACAACAAGTCGTTAGAAGTCCACTGCAGAAATACTGAACCTTGTTGTCTCGACAGCCGTCCGTAATTGCGGAAGTGTTATCGCGAAAGGATATTGTGCACGAACTGACCTCTCAATTACGTCCCGTAAATGTTCGATGAGATTCATATCTGATGATCTCGGTGGACAAATCACTCGCTCGAATTGTCCAGAGTGATCCTCAAAGCAATCGCGAACGACTGTGTCCCTTAAAAATTCCATCGTTGTTTGGAAACATGAAGTCCATAAATGGCTGCAACCGGTCTCCAAGTAGGCGAAAATAACCATTTCCAGTCAATGATCGGTCCATTTGGAGCAGAGGACCCAGTCAGTTCCATGTAAACACAGACTAAACCATTATGGAGCCATCAGTAGCTCTCACAGTGCCTTGGCGACAAACTGGCTCCATCTCTTCGTCGAGTCTGCACGACATTCGAACCGTACCATGAGCTCTTACCAACTGAAACCGGGACTCATCTGGCCAGACCACGGTTTTCCGGTCGTCTAGGGCCCAACCGATGTGTTCTCGAGTCCACAAGAGGCGCTGCAGGCGATGTCGTGCTGTTACCAAGGGAACTAGCGTCGGTAGTCTGCCGCCATAGCCCATTAACGTAAAATTTCGGAGCTCTATCCTACCGGATACGTTCGTCGTACGTGCCACATCGATATCTACTATTATTTCGTGCAGTGTTGCTTGTCTGTTAGCACTGACAACTCTACGCATACGCCGCTGCTCTCGGTCGTTAGGTGAAGATCGTCGGGCACTGTTAAGGGTTTCTGAAATGGAATTTCCCATGCGTCAAGCTCCAGCTACAATCCCGTGTTCGAAGTCTTGTAATTCCCGTCGTGCGGCAATAATCACGTCAAAAAGCTTTTCTCATGAACCACCTGAGCACAAACAGGACTTGCGCCAATGTACTTCCAACTTACGTCTTGTTTACGTGATACTACCTCCATCTGTATATGCGCATATCGCTATAACATGACTTTGTCATCTCAGTGTACGTACTCCACAAACCAGTATACGGTACAGGTGGAGAATACTTATAACAGCTTCTAACTGTTTCCGTTCCCTGTTCTTTTCGGAAATGGAACGAGATGGAAACGACCGCTTGTATGCCCCCACAGAAGTCCTAATTCCCATTATCTTGTCTGAGCTGTGCTTACATGAAATGTCCGTTGGCGGCAATAGGGTCGTTGTGCAGCCACCCACAAACTGAGGGTCTCTGTATTTGTTTAGTAGTATTTCGCGAATACAATATCGTCTTCCCTCCAGGAATTCAAATATGAGTTGATGGAGAATTTCCTTCACGCTCGCGTGTTTATCGAGTCTGCGGGTAATAAAACTAAGAGCACACCTCTGGACTACTTCCATGTCTCTCTTTTATCCGAGCTGCTGGGAATCCAAACACTCGAACTATTCTCAACAAAAAGTCACACTAGTGTTCTATACGAGGGCTCCATTAAATACGAGCTACACTTTCCTAGAATTATACCAACAAGCCGGAGTCTATTATTCGCATTCCTAAACATTTTCTTCATTGATAGCAATGCCACTCGTTATATTAAATATAAATTCTAAGTCATCCTGTATCATCGTAGTGTCACTCTGCGACGATACTAAGTGCTATCAACAAAAATCTCATTTTGTTGTTCAATCTATCTGAAAGATCGTTCGTGTATACAGGGTGAGGCAGCTAAGTCATAGCACCACTTGTATCTCCCCAACCGTAACAGATGCAAAGATGCCGTTAGGACAGTGAATTGCAGGGACAGGGGCTACTTGAATACATCACACTTCATGTTTGTGCTGTTTTTTATTACAGAGGTATGAGCCCATCTTTGATTGTTTTAAATGGAAGCCTGTGTTAAATTTTAGCGTAACATGATGGGCTTAAAAAGACAGTTTCAAATATATGTATATCATAATATTTAGCCTAATAGTTTTTGAGACACAGATATGTTCTCGTATCGTGTTCGCCCTTCGAAGCGGCGTTGTCCAATGAGACCTTTCCTGTTGACCACTGAGGAACTTACCAGGGAAGGCGTTGTTTTCCTGCTTCTCGATGAGCGCGAGGTAGCTGGAGAGAAGGATATAAATGTGCTGCAGGGGTATGATACATCGCATTGCCGTCACAGTTTCTTGGCACTCACATATCTGGAAACCAGTTCCTCATGCTGCGACCTTCGTTAACGGTCTATACTGGAGCACTGCGTCAAGCGCTTTACGGAAATCTAGAAATATGGAATCTGCCTTTCACCCTCCATTCATGGTTCGCACAATATCGTGCTAGAAAAGGCGAAGCTGAGATTCGTACGTGCAATGCTTTCTAAATCCCTGCTGATATGTGGCCAGAAGATTTTGTCTCTCAAGAATATTTATTGTATTCGACCGTAGAATGTTGGCTCTGAGCACTATGGGACTTAACTTCTGAGGTCATCAGTCCCCTGGAACTTAGAACTATTTACACCTAAATAACCTAAGGACATCACACACATCCATGCCCGAGACATGATTCTAACCTGCGACCGTAGCGGTCGCGCGGCTCCAGACTGTAGCGCCTAGAACCGCTCGGCCACTCCGCCCAGCGAACGTAGAATGTTCTCAACAATTTTGCAGCAAACCGACGTTGATGATATTGGTCTTTAATGTTGCGGGTCCGTTCACTTATTTTACCCTTTTCATATTCGGGACTCTGCTGGGCTTTTTTCCTGATTACTTTACAGCGTTGGATACAGAAAAATAAAGGGTGAGTCACGTAAGACTTATCTTATCCGCATGGTTGTAACGGATCGTGCAGCCAAGTCTCAATCCCTGATTCAACAGATCAGGACGTTTGCAAAACAACAACCATCTGCACGAACAGTTCGACGACGTTTGCAGCAGGATGGACTGTCAGCTCGAAGACCATGGCTGCGGTTAGTACAGTAAGGGGCATGTACTGTTGGTACGTAATGAGTCCGAATCGAGACGTTAAAGAAAGTACTTTTTTTCTTTCTTACATGTCTCTGTGGAAGGTGAACATGAACAATGCAAGCTATGTAATTATATAAACGTTATCTGACAACGGACGACGCGTGACATCTGAAACTGTATAACTATTGCAATTAACTTTTAGAAAATCTAACGCTGTGTTCTCAAGAAGCTGTTCCGTGAAGTTCTGTATCGTCCAGTGAAGTGAACAATGTTACAAAGTGTGACGTCACAGTACGTGACTTTTAGTTCCAAGACACAAAACTGTCAGAATAAAAGATGCATATAAAATTAGAAAACGAATTTTGCAAGAACAAAGCTAGAAAATGCTTCCATTAAAATGCCCTGTAAATTTCCTTATGCAGACTGACTAAATAAAATTCCAGACTTTGAATGATGCACACACGAATGTAACAGTGGACCGTAAGAATAAGACTATCTGCGTAAGAAGTGAGATATGGAGTCAACTTTTACCTAAACGGAACCCGATTATAATTTTAAAGTCCGACGCTTAACTTGAATGACTTTACTGTATCCTGACTGGTGTTAAACTGGCCCTGACAAATTTTGTGACTTTTCTGTGCCAACGGAAACACTTCTGCTCGAAAGTTGTGAAATAAAAGTGCAGCGCAGGAGCAAACCAGCTAAAGGAAAGAAAGCCTTGCGCAGTGCACTGCAAGAACATGCAGCTATTCTACGCAGATCATGCGTCAGTTTTACCCAGTGTTCCGCGAAGTGCAATGCGGCAACACACTATTACAAAACAAATTTTCGTAGGAAGACATACTAGTTTTAATATCTCGGTTGACACTGCATTTCAGTGCATTATTCGTACAAAACGTTATGTGCAGCTCATCATATTATCAAACTCCCAAAACTTCATTTCCTTATCTGGAAGCGGTCTGGATGTAAAAAGGGTGTTAAGTGACTCACTCTGTATATTACACAACTTTGAATACTGTAGTAAACCAGTTAAATTGGGAATCCATTCAAATCATAGTACACACATAAGAGATCGATGAAGGCTTACTAACAAAAATGGGCACACAGAGTAATTCGTAACTTTAGCCGCTTGACAAGTACACTGTCGCCGATTAATTGCTTGAAGTGGTGCGTGTTACACATCCCAGATTTCTACAGCGCAGAAGTTGTGATTGAAACTCGTATATCGCAGTGAACGAGTGGATTGTATTTATGACGTCGGAATCGGGAGGAAATCCGACGAGTACGCGCAACGAGGCGGAACAGCGAGCGACAGTATAGGAAAAGCTGCCGCCTTTCCGCTGCTGTTGCGGATCGTTCCTTTCGCGGCCGTCACACACTGATCTACCGACCTTTTATTGGCTTCAACGGTTACCAGAGCGGCCTCCTCTGCAATTTACATCGAGACAATAGACGGCAGCAGCCGCGTCTGGCACCGATGCAATATCGCCGCCGCCGGCAATAATTCAATGTGTGTGGCCCGGGAGTGTGTTGCACTGCCAAGGGCTCGATGCGGCGTGCGCAGTGGACCACTCGAGCTGCAGTGTCGACACAATGGTGGCGCATCCCCGATTCCATCTCTCTGCGAAACCAGATTAACGGACGCGATAAGAGTCTCCTCATTTCGTACGGTAAATCGGTTTAGAGATAATGCTAATAGTTTGCAAATTCGACTCCAGCGGAAGCGCTGTAGCAAATACGTATGGAAAGGCGGCTCGCAAAAACCGCGGTTTGTGGGTTCTTGGTGCTCGGTTCCTACTTGAGCTGAGAACATAGTGTAAAAAGTCTTTGGCTTAGCCCTGACCAGCGGCTATTTGTACAGTTATTCGAACATCTATTTCACTGTAGCTGCGTGACAATCTATTAAGCAAGGTTTGAACGACGAACCGGAGTTGGCGCCCAGGCAGATTTTGCAAAAGATTTTAATTCGGCAGAAATTAAAGCTCAGCTGATGACGCCAATTGCATGTGCATCGTTTTCTAGAAGATTTTAGAAGCGCGGCACTTCTACGAATCGGCTCAAATGTTGCACGAAAGCAGATACAGGGTGTTTCAAAAATGACCGGTATATTTGAAACGGCAATAAAAAATAAACGAGCAGCGATAGAAATACACCGTTTGTTGCAATATGCTTGGGACAACAGTACATTATCAGGCAGACAAACTTTCGAAATTGCAGTAGTTACAATTTTCAACAACAGATGGCGCTGCGGTCTGGGAAACTCTATAGTACGATATTTTCCACATATCCACCATGCGTAGCAATAATATGGCGTAGTCTCTGATTGAAATTACCCGAAACCTTTGACAACGTGTCTGGCGGAATGGCTTCACATGCAGATGAGATGTACTGCTTCAGCTGTTCAATTGTTTCTGGATTCTGGCGGTACACCTGGTCTTTCAAGTGTCCCCACAGAAAGAAGTCACAGGGGTTCATGTCTGGCGAATAGGGAGGCCAATCCACGCCGCCTCCTGTATGTTTCGGATAGCCCAAAGCAATCACATGATCATCGAAATATTCATTCAGGAAATTAAAGACGTCGGCCGTGCGATGTGGCCGGGCACCATCTTGCATAAACCACGAGGTGTTCGCAGTGTCGTCTAAGGCAGTTTGTACCACCACAAATTCACGAAGAATGTTCAGATAGCGTGATGCAGTAATCGTTTCGGATCTGAAAATGGGCCAATGATTCCTTTGGAAGAAATGGCGGCCCAGACCAGTACTTTTTGAGGATGCAGGGACGATGGGACTGCAACATGGGGCTTTTCGGTTCCCCATAAGCACCAGTTCTGTTTATTGACGAAGCCGTCCAGGTAAAAATAAGCTTCGTCAGTAAACCAAATGCAGCCCACATGCATATCGCCGTCGTCAATCCTGTGCACTATATCGTTAGCGAATGTCTCTCGTGCAGCAATGGTAGCGGCGCTGAGGGGTTGCCGCGTTTGAATTTTGTATGGATAGAGGTGTAAACTCTGGCGCATGAGACGATACGTGGACGTTGGCGTCATTTGGACCGCAGCTGCAACACGGCGAACGGAAACCCCAGGCCGCTGTTGGATCACCTGCTGCACTAGCTGCGCATTGCCCTCTATGGTTGCCGTACGCGGTCGCCCTACCTTTCCAGCACGTTCATCCGTCACGTTCCCAGTCCGTTGTAATTTTTCAAACAGATCTTTTATTGTATCGCTTTTCGGTCCTTTGGTTACATTAAACCTCCGTTGAAAACTTCGTCTTGTTACAACAACACTGTGTTCTAGGCGGTGGAATTCCAACACCAGAAAAATCCTCTGTTCTAAGGAATAAACCATGTTGTCTACAGCACACTTGCACGTTGTGAACAGCACACGCTTACAGCAGAAAGACGACGTACAGAATGGCGCACCCACAGACTGCGTTGTCTTCTATATCTTTCACATCACTTGCAGCGCCATCTGTTGTTGAAAATTGTAACTACTGTAATTTCGAAAGTTTGTCTGCCTGATAATGTACTGTTGTCCCAAGCATATTGCAACAAACGGTGTATTTCTATCGCTGCTCGTTTAGTTTTAATTGCCGTTTCAAATATACCGGTCATTTTTGAAACACCCTGTAAATAGGTAATGTCTGGATGAATTTTTTTTTAATCCAATAATCTTCGTCCCTTGTAGAGACACAAGAAATTCAGTGTGGCACGTTAAATTCGTTCTTAAATGACTTTAATGCGCGGTAAAGGCTAAAGTGAGTTAAATAAACAAAAAAATGCGTACACGATAAAATTGAAATCTCACTTTAAAAAATTTAGCTTCATTCGGATTTCACGTGAAAAAAAATTTTTTGCGAGTCTTTTTACGCACGCCGTGTTAAAAACTTGCGATACAGTTCAAATTTGTTGATAGGCTTTACAATACGTGCAGTTATGCTCATCTTGTTGTTTGGTGACAACTTTATCTGTTGCCATGATCTAAGCGACATGGTTCGAAAGTCAATAAAAAGAATCTATAGCTGATCAATCTTCACTCTAGTGAACCATCTACAACGGTTGTCAAAACTGTGGTAGAGTGAAAGTAGGGAACCAGAATGAAAATTCTCCTATCATAAGACAAACAAGGTGAATATGTCCCAGGCAGAGTTAACTACACTACTGGCCATTAAAATTGCTACACCAGGAAAAAATGTAGATGATAAACGGGTATTCATTGGACAAATATATTATACTAGAACTGACATGTGATTACATTTTCACGCAATTTGGGTGCATAGATCCTGAGAAATCAATACACAGAGCAACGGCCATGATACGCCTGGGCATTGAGTCAAACAGAGTTTGGATAGCGTGTACAGGTGCAGCTGCTCATGCAGCTTCAACAGGATACCTCTGTTCATCAAGAGTAGTGACTGGCGTATTGTGACGAGCCAGTTCCTCGGCCGCCATTGACCAGACGTTTTCAATTGGTGAGAGATCTGGAGAATGTGTTGACCAGGGAGCAGTCGAACATTTTCTGTATCCAGAAAGGCCGCTACAGGACCTGCAACATGCGGTCGTGCATTATCCTGCTGAAATGTAGGGTTTCGCAGCGATCGAATAAAGGGTAGAGTCATGGGTCGTAACACATCTGAAATGTAGCGTCCACTGTTCAAAGTGCCGTCAATGCGAACAAGAGGTGACCGAGACGTGTAACCAACGGCACCCCATACCATCACGCCGGGTGACACGCCAGTATGGCGATGGCGAATACACGCTTCCAATGTGCGTTCACCGCTACGCCGCCAAACACTGATGCGACCATCATGATGCTGTAAACAGAACCTGGATTCATCCGAAAAAATGACGTTTTGCCATTCGTCGTTGAGTACACCATCGCAGGCGCTCCTGTCTGTGATGCAGCGTCAGGGGTAACCGCAGCCATGGTCTTCGAGCTGATAGTCCATGCTGCTGCAAACGTCGTCGAACTGTTCGTGCAGATGGTTGTTGTTTTGCAAACGTCCTGATCTATTGACTCGGGGATTGAGACTTGGCTGCACTATCCGTTACAGCCATGCGGATAAGATGCCTGTCATCTCGACTGCTAGTGATACGAGGCCGTTGGGATCCAGCACGGCGTTCCGTATTACCCTCCTGAACCCACCGATTCCATATTCTGCTAACAGTCATTCGATCTCGACCAACGCGAGCGATACGATAAACCGCAGTCGCGATAGTCTACAATGCGACCTTTATCAAAGTCTGAAACGTGATGGTACGCATTTCTCGTCCTTACACGAGCCATCCCAACAACGTTTCACCAGGCAACGCCGGTCAACTGCTGTTTGTGTACGAAAAATCCGTTGGAAACTTTCCTCATGTCAGCACGTTGTAGGTGTCGCCACCGGCGCCAATCTTGTGTGAATGCTCTGAAAAGCTAATCATTTGCATATCTCAGCATCTTCTTCCAGTCAGTTAAATTTCGCGCCTGTAGCACTTCACCTTCGTGGTGTAGCAATTTTAATGGCCAGTAGTGAATGTGATAGAAGGGAACTAGCTTTTCGATTTATTTGGCAGCTTCAGATACATTTAAATCAAAACATCTTGATGTATTCGCGCTTTTTTACCAGTGATCCCTAATTCCCGAGCGGAGTGAACTATTTTAACTGAAATGTGTTGGTATAGGTGTATCTTGAATTTGTAGGCTAAAGTTTGTGATCCCAAAATGAAGACGATTCCCCACCCATAGTAAGCCGCCATATAAGTTGAAAAGCTAGTTCGCTTCATTTACATCGCTAACACTGTTCAGGACGTTGTCGCGTTTTCCGTTGCTTGAGAAGAGCATTTTTCATTCTGGTGACATTATGTTGCTATAAATGAGCACGACGGACACAGGCGCCCACGGCCTGCCCGCTCGCCGTGGGGTCAACGAATGTATCCGTCTGCAGCCTTCTGTGGCTTGTAGACATGAGAATTACGAATTTCAGAAAGGCGTCGGTTGTAATGCGACTAATTGGTGGTTCGAGCATTATCTTCTAAAATTCTGCGTGGTGTCTGTTTGTTCCAAGTCATGTCTCCCTACCACTTTCGCGCAACGACGCTCTGAGCGTGTCTTTTGGGGAATTGACTAGTTCGAACCTGGGACCTGTTGCTGGTAAGGAGACGCCAGACCACACATGACATGTAGAGTTCAGAAGAGTCCAGTGAGACTAGCGATGATATAATCAAATACTTAATGATTTCAGCATCAGCTCCACTGCACTCCCTGTAAAAGGATCTTAATACTAACTAAATTTAGTGGAATGGGTTCAAGGCTTTCCTATTTTTAGTTAGCTGGTAAAATAACGTCAAAAAAGCAGTTAAGTTTACCATTGGAAATTTTATTCTACTCACAAAACATTGTTTATAAATTGCACTATTGATAAAAGAAAATATTTTAATACAGGATGATAAAAACCAACTGTGTTCAACAAAAATGTGAACGAATATTCCCTGAATGTGTTTCCAAGTTCTACAATGGATCGAAGGATGACCTATGCCATATCACATCTATAATCTAGGTTTAAATTAAGTTTCATAAAAGAGAAAACTATCAAAATGGTCTACAGTGACCCTCAATTATCTTTAGTTACTTATCTAACTTGTCGTAAATTACAGTGGCTGATGTGGCTTCTCAATAATAATATAACAGAAAAATCATCGCGTTTCAGATTTTAACTTCAAGTAGCAAATGTGAATGCCACGATAACTGACAATCGACACTAGTATTACGTAGAAAGGGGAATAACAGATCAGACTTCTGCAGTTCTGAGTGAAGCCTCATGCAGCATCGCGTGCGTTCATTACCTTGTCGGTGGTTAGTCAGCGTCAGGGGGCGGCGGGCGGCGCAGCTCCACACAGCTCGCCGTCTCGGAAGCAAGTCTCTCTAACTACTTCTTACTACAATTTACCGAAGTTGGTTTAAAAAAAAAAGAAGGTATCTGGCTGTGTTTCCAACTGACCAATCAGGGTCTCAATGTTAACCTTAAGTTCCGCCTACAAAAATTCTGTCTATCCAATGGGAAACATTATACTTTTCATGGTGGGGCAATGTTTTTAATGTCTGCAACGTAACAGAGACGCGTATAGTCTCACGCTAAAACTTGCAGCTGGTGTGGCCCTTTTAGCGTTATCGTAAGATCTATACTGTTCTTCTGGAGGGCTATATCTTTTAACATGGGCTGGGGGGGGGGGGGTGGTGGTTTTGGTGGTCGGCCGGCGATGTGGGTGTCCGTCCCTTATCGTAGGGCCTCCTAGCCTACACGATTCTGCTCTCGGCTTCTGTTCTCGTTTCTCCCCTCAGAACTGCGTCTGTTTCATGGTGGGAAGGTATGACATGCATTTAGGTGTTCTTGTGTTAGTCTTTGGTATTCCATTTGCTCACTCGTTGATCGTATTACTTTGGTTAATTTAATGTCAGGATTTATTCGGAACTATTTGACATACTGTCGGATTTGCTATCATGTCAGGGTTTTCATGGAAGGTGTTGGATTTGCCTGACACCTTACAACATGACACCTGTTGTCACTCAAGATAATATAGCCTCGGTCATACATAAGTGGTTCAAATGGCTCTTTAACTATGGGACTTAAGTTCTGAGGTCATCAGTCCCCTAGAACTTAGAACTACCTAAACCTAACTAACCTAAGGACATCACACACATCCATGCCCGAGGCAGGATTCGAACTTGCGACGGTAGCGGTCGCGTGATTCCAGACTGTAGCGCCTAGAACCGCTCGGCCACAATGGCCGGCGGTCAGACATAACAGTTCTCTTTGTTTATAAATGTTAGGACAGGGTAGTCACTATCCTGAAGAGAAAGTAGCTCCTCGAATTGCTTTAGAGGTTGTTCATGAGATTCTCGGATGAAGTTATCGTATTTAAGTCAACAATTGGCACGCTAATCATGATCTAGTTGACAAACTAACGAATAATAATACCAATGTTATAGGTACAGTCCGTCGAAAGAGAAAGGAGTTCCCTTACTATATGAAAATTTTCAAAGTGAGAAAGGTCGAATGGGTAACAAAATATAAAAATAATTCACTGTTGCTGAAGTGGAAGGACAAGAGGGACGTCGTATAAACGGTGTAGGGTGTTGAAAAAGAAGTTTACATCCTTAAAAATTTATATAAATTTATTGAAAGAAGATATAAAGCTGGGCCTAGTGTTATTTTGTAGGGAAACACGTCAAGTTTTTTACCTTAAAGTAAAAATATTGTATGTGGCTTCCGTTGGTTATCCTGCAAACATCCCACAAGAAGTCAGTTTCTTCCCAAACACGCTGCAGCATTGGAGGTGTAACTTGCTCAGTGGCGGCGTAAATTCTTCCTCTACGTTCAGGTAGAGAAATTGGCACACGAGGTAAAAACACGATATTCTTGATGAATCCCATAAAAAAAATATCGACTGGTGTTAGGTCTGGGGGACGTGGGGGCCATGCAGTTGGCGCATCACGGCCAATCCATTGACCTGGAAAGCGGTCACTGAGAAAATATCGGACGTCAGCCAGGTAGTGGGGTGGTGCACCGTCTTGCATGTAGTAAACATTTCGTTCTTGGTCATCCTCATCGATCTGTGGTATCAAAACTTTTTGTTACATATCCAGGTACACTATCCCTTTAAAGGTTCTCTCACAGAAAGAAGGGACCATATACTTTTTTCTTTTGTTCTTGCTCAATGCATGAAAAAAGTTCAGTTTTGGGCTATCACGTACATGTTGCAATGTTTGCTGTGGGTTTTCACTGCCCCAAATCCTACAGCTACATGTACTAACCTTGCCACTTAACTGAAAAGTCGACTCGTCAGAAAAGATGATTTTGTCCAAGAAATGTTCATCCTCATGTAATCGATTTGACATACCCTCACAGAAGTTCTTGAGAGCAATTTTATCAGCATCTTTTATTGCTTGTACGATCGTCAATCTGTACAGTTTTAAATGCAAACGGTTTCCCAACATACGCCACACAGTCGTATGTGGGATTTGCAGTTCGGTAGATGCACGCGGGGTCTACGTCGTAGGGATGTTGATAAAACGTTCTCTCACTCGCTCAACGACGTCGTCAGATGTGATTGGACGACCTGATGATTTCCCATGTCATACCGAACGCCCTGTTTCTACACATCATTTATGCCACTCATAAATTCTAGGCCTACTAGGAGGATCTTTAGCGTACTTGATACGGAAATTACGCTGAAATGTTGTCGCCGACCTCGATTCTTCAAGCCAAAACACACAGCTAGCACGCTCGGGTCCAGTGAAGACAGTCGTCTTTAATACAACTGCCGCTAGCGCTTCTTACGGTGCGATTAGTCACTAGCGAACTACACGAGACAAAAGTTGATGTATTTCCTTACAAATTAACATTGCCGTCATCTCTGTAGGTACTCTGAATCAGTTTATAAGAATTTTCTAAGTTGTAAAGTCCTTTTTGGAACACCTTGTTCATTCCGTGATGACAGATTTTATTTCAGAAATAAATTCAAAGAGTCATATCGTATCATGGGGTACAACAAAAATATGTGAGACGTGGGTAGGAGCGATTCCTAGTTGTAAACCTAACAAATGGCTAGAAACAGACTGAAGAAATATTTTCAGAGGGTTTTTCGCTATGTATTGGGCGCTGCAATCTTCAGTGCATGCGTTCTGCACCAAGCATACTGGATAGAAGATAGCCGCTTGGCATCCATGTCTAGTCTTGGGGAACAGATGGTCGTATTCTGTAAACAATAAAGGTCAATTGAAAGTGCGCATCGACACCAAAGGCAACTCGTATTATAGTCAGACATTGTTCAGAATTTTTGCCAAGCACCGGGATGAAAAGGCCAACAACAATGTGCGGAATATGCACGAGAAAAGACCTTCGGAAGTAGATAACGTACTAGCGTGAATATCCTCTCTATGCAGCAGGATGGTTTAAAAATATTTCAGACAGAGACGACCTGTAATTAGTAGAACAATACTATCGATAAGCCGGCTGGGTTTCTACATCTACATGGATACCCTGCAAATCACATTTAAGTGCCTGGCAGCGGGTTCATCGAACCACCTTCATAGTTCTCTATTACTCCAATCTCGTATAGCGCGCGGAAATAACGAACACCTATATCTTCCCATACGAGCTCTGATTTACTTTATTTTACCGTGGTGATCTTTCTCCCTATGTAGGTCGGTGTCAACGAAATATTTTCGCATTCAGAGGAGAAAGCAGGTGATTGGAATTTTGTGATAAGATTCCCCCGCAACGAAAAACGCCTTTCTTTTAATGATGTCCAGACCAAATCCTGTATCATTTCTGTGACACTCTCTCCCATATTTCACGACAATACAAAACGTGCTGCCCATCTTCGAACTTTTTAGATGTACTCCGTCAGCCCTATCTGATAATGATCCCACACCGCGCAGCAGTATTCTAAAAGAGGACGGACGAGTATAGTGTAGGCAGTCTCCTTAGTCGATCTGTTACATTTTCTAAGTCTCCTGCCAGTAAAACGCAGTCTTTGGTTAGCCTTCCCCATAACATTTTCTATGTGCTCCTTCCAAATTAAGTTGTTCGTAATTGTAATTCCTAGGTATTTAGTTGAATTTACGGCCTTTAGATTTGACTGATTTATCGTGTGACCGAAGTTTAACGACTTCATTTTAGCACTCATGTGGATGACCTCACACGTTTCGTTATTTAGGGTCAAATGCCAATTTTCTTCGAGGTAATATCCTGCTGAATATCGACGTTAATGATATGTGTCTGTTATTTAGTGGATTACTCCTACTACCTTTCTTGAATATTAGTGTGACCTGGGGAACTTTCCAGTCTTTGTGTACGAATCTTTCTTCGACCGAACAGTTGTATATGAGTGTTAAGTATGGAGCTAATGCATCAGCATACTTTGAAAGGAACCTAATTGGTATACAGTCTGGACCAGAAGACTTACTTTTATTGAGTGATTTAAGTTACTTCACTAATGTGGTGATATTTACTTCTACGTTAGTCATGTTGCCAGCTGCTCTTGACTCGAATTCTAGAATATTTACTTCGTCTTTTTTGTGAAAGCATTTCGGAAGGCTGTGTTTAGCAACTCCGCTTTTTTCAGCACTGTCTTCGATCGTATCTTCATTGCTATCGCGCAGATTAGACATTGATTGTTTCTTGCCGCTAACATACTTTACATTCGACCAGAATCTCTTTGGATTTTCTGCCAGGTTTCGAGACAAAATTTCGTTGTGTAAACTATTATAGGTTTCTCGCATTGAAGTCCGTGTTAAATTTTAAGCTTCTGAAAAAGATCACAAATAATGGGGATTTTGCGTCTGTTTGAATTTGGCGTGTTTGTTTCGTTGTTTCTGCAACAGCATTTTGACTCGTTTTGTGTATCAAGTAGGATCAGCTCCGTCGTCTGTTAATTTATTTGGAATAAATCTCTCAATTGCTGCCGATACTATTTCTTTGAATTCAAGCCACATCTGGTCTTCACTTATATTATTTATTTGGAAGGAGTGAAGATTGTCTCTCAGGAATGCGTCAAGTGATTTTTAATCTGCATTTTTGAATATGTATATTTGTCATTTAGTTTTGGAGGGTTTGGGGGTTACAGTATTTAATTTCGCTACGACAACCCTGTGTTCACTAATCCCTGTATCCGTTTTGATGCTCTTTATTAACTCGGGATTATTTGTTGCTAAGACGGCAAGTGTGTTTTCACAACCGTTTACTATTCGTGTGGGCTCATTCACTAACTGCTCGAAATAAACTTCTGAGAATGCGTTTAGCACAATTTCGGATGATGTTTTATGCGTACCCCCGAAATTAAACATGTATTTTCGCCAACATATCGGGGGTAAATTAAAAGTCACCACCAGCTATAGTCGTATGAGTCGGGTACGTGTTTGAAATCAAACTCAAGTGTTCTTTGAACTTTTCAGCAATTTTATCATCTGAGCTGGGAGGTGGGTAGAATGATCCAATTATTTTTTTATTGTCCGCCACCGGTTGCTGAGTGGTCAGCGCGACAGAATGTGAATCCTAAGAGTCTGGGTTCGATTCCCGGCTGAGTTGGAGATGTTCTCCGCTCAGGAACTGGGTATTGTGTTGTCCTAATCATCATCATTTCATCCGCATCGACGCGCAGGTCGCCGAAGTGGCGTCAACTCGAAAGATCTGCACCCAGTGAACGGGGTACCCGACGGGAGGCCCTAGCCACACGACATTTACATTTTATTTTTATTATTTTATTCCGGTTGCCAACAAAGACCTCAGCCCATAATAATTGACAGAAACAATCTACTTCAATTTCGCGACAAGGTAAACTACTTTTAACAGCAACAAACACGTCACCACCAACTGTGCTTAGCCTATCCATTCTGAACACCGTTAGGTTCTTTGCAAAAATGTCGGCTGAGCTTATATCCCGCTTTAGCCAGCTTTCAGTGCCTATAACGATTTGACCATCAGTGCTTTCTATTAGCGCTTGGAGCTTTGGTACCTTCCCAACACAGCAACGACAATTCGCAACTGTTATACCGATGGTTCCTGTATCTACGTTCTTCCTGTGTCCGGCCTGCATCCTTTGTGACTGGAGCCCTTCTTGTGTTTTCCCGAGACCCTCTATCCTAAAAAAAAAAAAAAAAAAAAAAAAAAAAAAAAAAAAAAAAAAAAAAAAAAAAAAAAAAAACCGCCCAGTCCACGCCACACAGCCTCTGCTATCCGTGTAGCCGCCTTCTGCGTATTATGGACACCTGACCTATTCAGCGGAACCCGAAACCCAAGCACTCTTTGGCGCAAGTCGAGGTATCCGCAGCCTACACGGTCGCAGAATAATCTGAGCCTCTGATTCAGACCCTCCACTTGGCTCTGTACCAGAGGTCCGTAATCAGTCCTGTCGTCTATAATGCACATGGTTAGCTCTGTTTTCATCTTACAAGCAAGACTGGCAGCATAATCGGAGGCTTTCCTGCTGTATGTGTTGTTTCCAGGGATCTCGAGTGTCCAACCGGATGCGATCGTTGAAGTCCCACGATATTTCGGCGAATAACATTTCCGCCATCATCAGGTGGTTCTGATGGAATGGTCTGTCTGCAGAATTCTAGAATTGTTACTTTATTTTGAAACAAACGCCAGCACGAGTAAACTTTCTATTTTTATTTTAAAAACTACGATTCTTTCCAGCTCCCAGGGCCATTAACCAGCGGTTATTTGGCAGACATCCTGAGAAAACACAGAACGAATCAGGTTCACTAAATTCAGCTTACTTTTAATATACCAATTATAAATGGCTGCACAAAGTAGGCGTTCTCTGTAGTGGTAATGTTCTACAAATTTTGCATTCAGATAGCGATATTATTTAATTAATACAGGTAAATATTGTTCATGAGGTGGCTTATTCCATTGAGGGCATTTTCCGGACTTATTTCCTTAAGTATTTCATATTCAAAACATAGCAAAAACCTTAGAAGATTCCATTTGTTATGTTTTATGTCCCATGTTGAGGAACACATATGTCACAAACATTTCCACGGACCATATTACCACTAAGACTCTGATAAAGAAATGCTAGTAAAATTTCGTGAAAGCAGAAGCCCTCTCCATCAGTAATGAAACGTCTGTCATTTTGTATTTCTTCCGAAGCCCTCGATTTGAGTTCCTCAAGCGCAACTGATGGTCTCCCTAACTGATCTTCATCGTGAGTGTTCGTTCATTCGACATTAAACTTGGTACACCGTTTTCGAACTGAAGCTTCATTCATCTCATTTTCATAAACTTCGGTTACCTGCCTGTAAATTTCGATAAGGCGGATCTTTTTTTTCTATTCATAACCGTATTATTCTACGAACCTCACACCTCGCGGGATGGTAAATTTTATCGCACACTTCAAAACCGCACAAATAAACAGCAAACGACCGCTCCTTTCCGCTGTTAGCGTCATACTGGTGACAGCGGTTAGCAGGATCAGCGTCACGTGGAGAAGGTTTGAACGGCTCGTCAGATCAAAAAGGAATTTCGTATTACCTACAACTCGTGAAATGACAGTCAAAAAACAATTATGATTTTTCTGCTGGCAACGAAATCACTACTGACTGCGTAGACTATGATCTTTGCACCCGATACAACTGATGACATGCGCGAAAAAACGGGCTAACACACAGTATTTAGAAATGAGAAAAATGGGGTTTGTGTAAATGACGTTGGAAAAAATACATCAAACTATTTTGTTCTTATTTTTTAACGTAAATCCATATCGTATGGATCATTTAATGTTTCTGATGCGTTATATACTTCATATTGGAGCGTAATATGCAAAATAATAATAAAGAAGAACGATAAAATGTGAAGATTTGTACATTATCAAACATCCTCAACCACAAATTACCATTAACTGTACTAAAAATTCCTGTTGTTGTTGTTGTGGTCTTCAGTCCTGTGACTCGTTTGATGCAGCTCTCCATGCTACTCTATCCTGTGCAAGCTCCTTCATCTCCCAGTACTTACTGCAGCCTACATCCTTCTGAGTCTGCTTAGTGTATTCATCTCTTGGTCTCCCTCAACGATTTTTACCCTCCACGCTGCCCTCCAGTACTAAATTGGTGATCCCTCGATGTCTCAGAACATGTCCAACCAACCGATCCCTTCTTGTAGTCAAGTTGTGCCACAAATTTCTCTTCTCCCAAATTCTATTCAATACCTCCTCATTAGTTATGTGATCTACCCACCTAATCTTCAACATTCTTCTGTAGCACCACATTTTGAAAGCTTCTATTCTCTTCTTGTCCAAACTATTCATCGTCCATGTTTCACTTCCATACATGGCCACACTCCATACAAATACTTTCAGAAACGACTTCCTGACACTTAAATCTAGATTCTATGTTAACAAATTTCTCTTCTTCAGAAACGCTTTCCTTGCCATTGCCAGTCTACATTTTATATCCTCTCTATTTCGACCATCATCAGTTATTTTGCTCCACAAATAGCAAAACTCCTTTGCTACTTTAAGTGTCTCATTTCCTAATCTAATTCCCTCAGCATCACCCGACTTAATTCGACTACATTCCATTATCATCGTTTTGCTTTTGTTGATTTTCATCTTATATCCTCCTTTCAAGACACTATCCATTCCGTTCAACTGCTCTTCCAAGTCCTTTGCTGTCTCCGACAGAATTACAATGTCATCGGCGAACCTCAAATTTTTTATTTCTTCTCCATGGATTTTAATACCTACTCCGAACTTTTCTTTTGTTCCCTTTACTGCTTGCTCAATATACAGATTGAATAGCATCGGGGAGAGGCTACAAGCTTGTCTCACTCCCTTCTCAACCACTGCTTCCCTTTCATGCCCCTATATTCTTATAACTGCCATCTGGTTTCTGTACAAATTGTAAATAGCTTTTCGCTGTATTTTACCCCTGCCACCTTCAGAATTTGAAAGAGAGTGTTCCAGTCAACTTTGTCAAAAGCTTTCTCTAAGTCTACAAATGCTACAAACGTAGGTTTGCCTTTCCTTAATCTTTCTTCTAAGATAAGTCGTAGGGTCAGTATTGCCTCATGTGTTCCAACATTTCTACGGAATCCAAACAGGTCTTCCCCGAGGTCGGCTTCTACCAGTTCTTTCTTTTTCTGACAGTTATTCTCACATGTAATTTTCATCTTAAGGTGATAACAAAATTCACAGTTTTAGCAAAGCCAATATTGAAAAACTGATAATATATTTTACAACACAAACCAACGCTAAGAGGTACCTTGTTGCTGTCCTTGTACTTATCTTGATAAAGACTGTACATCTTTCTAATGTTTCTAACTGCATACAGATACGTCAAGTTGGAATTCGTTTTCATAAAGTAGTGACTTGACTGCGTAGGAGAATAGCACTGAAGAGACAGAGAAACTTTTATAGGCATGCATATTAAAATACAGAAATATGTAAACAAGCAGAATACGGCGCTGTGTTCGGAAACGCCTATAAAAGACAAAAAATGACTGGTGCATTTGTTAGATCGTTTGCTGCTGTCAAGATATAAGTGAGTTTAACGTGATGTTACAGTTGGCGCACCAGCGATGGGACACAGCATCCTCGAGGTTCCGATGAAGTGCGGATTTCCCGTACTACCATTTCAAGAGTGTACCTGAATATCAGGAATCCGGAAAAACATCAAATCTCCGACATCACTGCGGCCGGAAAGAGATTCTGCAAGAACGGGAGCAACGACAATTGAAAAGAATCGTTCAACGTGATGGAAGTGCAATGCTTTCGCAAATTGCTACAGATTTCAATGCTGGGCAACCAACAAGTGTCAGCGTGCGAACCATTCAACAAAACATCATCGATGTGGGCTTCCCTTACTGACTGCACGACACAAAGCTTTACTCCTCGCTTGAGCCCGTCAGTACCGACAGTGAACTGTTGATGGCTGGAAACGCGTTGCCTGGTCGGACGAGTCTCGTTTCAAATTCTATAGAGCGGATGAACGTGTACAGGTATGAAGACAACCTCATGAATCCATGGACCCTGCAGGTCAGCAGGGGCTGCTCAAGCTGGTGGAGGCTGTGTAATGGTGTGGGGCGTTTGAAGTTGGAGTGATATGGGACCACTGATACGTCTAG
Organism: Schistocerca piceifrons; assembly: GCF_021461385.2. Lineage (NCBI taxonomy): Eukaryota > Metazoa > Arthropoda > Insecta > Orthoptera > Acrididae > Schistocerca > Schistocerca piceifrons. The sequence goes on along the minus strand of NC_060145.1, from coordinate 320,105,744 downwards.
GTACGTAAGCATCCTGACTGATCACCTGCATCCATTCATGTCCATTGTACGTTCCGACGGACTTGGGCAGTTCCAGAAGGACTCTGCGACACCCATACATCCAGACTAGTTACAGAGTGGCTCCAGGAAAACTTTTCTGTGTTTAAACGCTTCCACTGGTCACTAAACTACCAAGACATGAACATTATTGACCATATCTGGGATACCTTGGAACTTGCTGTTCTGAAGAGTTTACCACCCCCTCGTACTCTTACGGATTTATGACCAGCCCTGCAGGATTCATGGGGTCGGTTCCATCCAGCTCTACTTCAGACATTAGATTAGTCCATGTCATGGCTTGTTGCGGCTCTTCTCCGTGCTCGTGGGTGTCCTACACGATCTTAGGCAGGTGTACCAGTTTCTTTGGCTCTTCAGTGTATTTACTCGTACATGAGAGCAGCCAAAGTTTTGATCTTCTTCGCTGCATTTTTTTGGGCGATCGTACTTCTCCATCTCTTATCGACCTTAAATAAAATATTTATATTTTAGTGTCGTGTTAGACATAAATGTATCATTGCGAATGTACAGTCGAGCTCAAAAGTATCCGGACGACCTGAATTGCATTTCTCCTGATTTGCATGCAATCCACGTAACCCAGCTGACTAGCAGGTTCTCTAATCGCTCCTCGAGTTGTTTGACTATTGAAAATGGTTCCAACAAATCACCACTAGAAAACACTGCTCTCTATCACAATAAATCAAGAGGTAAAGTTATACCACGATACTACAAATATCAGGGAACACCTTATCACAGATAAGACTGTCCTTAACGCTTGCAAGCACACATTTATTACAAAAAAACATACCCAAAATGTTACCACTCTCATTATTACGTCAGATAGGTAATGCACGTAGTAAGTTCGTCGTATTCATAATTTCCTCTTCAAAGTAACATACCGTACTTATTATCTAACACAAAATGACATTAAAAATTTAAATTCTTCACGAACAGTCTCGTTCTGCATACGGATTCAAACCCAGGTCATGCAGTCTAAGCCAAGATTTTGTGACTGACGGAAACTAACAGTCATTCCTGACCATGCATACAGAGAATGACATAACCTCGATTTCAGGCAGTTTCAGTTGGCAAATATCAACTTTAAATTACATATCGTAAACATTTTTAACGGACAGGAATGCCTACCCATCATCTATTGTCCCTAATAACGAACAACGAGAGATGTTAAATATTGCTTCTTCACAAGTAAATTACTTTAAATGCCTTGAGGTAAAGCTTTTTGTTGGACAGGGATTCGAACGCAGAACCTAATCAGATTGTTATCGTAGCACAATCAACTGTGCGTATCGGATATTCTCGGCAGTAGCTAGAGGTTTTAACTGAAATGACGAGACGAAACGTTAATTTTTTCCTTCCCAGGACTCCAACCCGACACCTATCACTGTTATATTCTAGAGAAAATGTACGTTAAATATGGGTTTGTTACACCAGCAGCAACATGTGAGCATGTTTGAACTAGAAATAATATAACGAAGAGTTCAGTGCTGACTGGGAATCGAACCCACACATATCGTTGTTGACTACACACAAAGAGACGTCAGCTACCGAATTTTTCTCCAACAGCATCCTTGAACTTACAGTGATCTCGCAAATAGTTATTTGTCTCACTGGGAGTCAAAAACGTTAGATATCGTTAGTGTTGACAACGAATGAAAATACATTAACAATCAAAATTATTATCCACTAGCAGATAGGTGTTCTCATGCTAGTGCTTGATAATACATAACGAAAACTTTAGTGCTGGGACAGGATTCGAAACCATTCACGCGCAGTATGTAAAGATGTTGAAGAATCTGCTGTTTTGAACAAACAACAAATTGTAGTCGAGCTGTATTGTCACTAAGGGATCAAATTCCGTGTTAAGGGCGGTCTAATTTGCATTCCCAGTTCAGAACCAATTTTATCGACGTGCAGAAGCTCAAACAGAAAATGGAATAAGCGTCGTGCGACCCTACATACCGTTCGTTTCGTCACTAGAAATAAATAACTAGTATAATAAAGGTTACTACATGTCGCCACACCTGACTTTATTGCCGTTCAACCTAACGTCTACTTGGTAGAGAAGGAATATCATGATCAATGTGAATTTCAGACCACAATGCCATTATACCTTCTTCACTTGGCGTAGCCAGAAGAGAATAGGATCTGTCTCTCCCTATCAAAAATCATCAGCAGAAGTTGGAATCGAACCCAGACCATAAGTATATGAACGTATTGTCAATCCAACAGACCACCGAATCCTCTGATCAAAACGCCGTTGCACCACACTGGATCAGAATTCTGACACACGGGTTCCCTATAGTGGTTTGCGGCATGTTCAGTTCATTCATTTACTTGGTTGACCGAATCGCCATGAACTAGCTGCCTCAGTTACCCAGTGCATACATTGGACTCTATTTTGTAATCACCGAAATGAAATCATGTAACTGCCACCTACACAGAACTGCCAACAGTGTAGGATGCAGAAATTTAAAGAGGAAGTGTTCCTTTCCATTTGAGCTACTCTATTGCGCTATCTGTCTGTTGAAAACGTCGTGCAGTGCAAAAAAAAAAAAAAGTTGTAACTGTCTGTCTCTCAGAAGTCTAGATCCGGTCGTATGCATTATCTCACAGCACTGTGGAATGCGGAAATTCTGGAAGAATTGTTATTGACTTCTGGAAGTGCTGTACATAAGTGTCAGCTAGTAGCATAATGGTAAGCGTTTCGCACCGTGTGTAAGATGTCGCGAGTTCGGGTACCTTCAGTGCTACTTTTTTAAAACACAATTCTGCTATCTGCTGAAGTTATCGATCTAATGGAACTTTGAACATAATTCCCTTCACTTCTCAAGCCAAAATAGTCCCATGAGGAAATAGGGCTAACTTCGGCGACATTTTGTCTTTGTCAGGTTTAATAGACGGCCAGGCAGCAGATGCATCTCGAAACTTTTGTATTATGTATGGAGAGAGCGAATCGTGCCGAAATACGTCAGAAAAGTATTTTCTACATTATCTGTCGTGTGGTAGTGGCATTTTATTCTTGTTTGACAGCTTTAACTCAGAACAAGTTTTCTACATGAATGTAATCAAGAAACTGCATGTGCATTGTCAGACTCTTATAAAGAACATCAGAGAATTCGCATATATCATTGATGATTAATTTCCCTCTCATGTTTACTATTCTTTTAACAACACTAAAAGAAATTGTGAGCAGTATTATAAGGAATGAAATAAAACTACCCATGATAACCTTACGACGAAAGTCTGTTTTAATAAAACTGAGTATCTTTCACAAGTGTGCCTCTATTGGCACGAATTAGAAAAAACACTACTCACTTATATTTCGATTGAGTCTGTGCTTAATTGGTATGCTGTATCATACTCAAGAGGTATGCATATGTGGCATTTCATGAACAAAGTTATGTATTCCTAGAAACCCAAAATTTGCATGTCAGCAGCGGAGAGAGGCGTTACCTGTAGTGCAGCGATGTAAGTTTTTCACCATTGCACTATGAGCCGAAAGTATTTTCTTAAGATTTCCTAATCGATGTTTGATCTGACTGCTTGTAGCTCTTTCACATCAGGGATAAAAACGTTACTGTCAGCGAGACTGGAACCGCTAGCCATAACAGACGCTTTTTCACAAGTTCGCACGTACCCACATAGCCAGCGAAGAGGTATGTATTCTTGTTTCCTCTTACGAGTCCAATAGTGTCTAGAACTCGTAAACCGCTATTTAAAGGATCAGTTTAGTTGCGATTTCCACCTGCAACGACTTTCCTGGGCTGAAAACCGTAAATTTTCAATCTTTTGTTACCCTTCAAGCGATAATAACTCAGATTATTCAATGGAAATGACAGAAAAGATCAAGTGAACTCAGAGGCTTAATTCCATGCACACCAGGAAGTAACTCGTTGATCACAGAGTTGCCAAACATACCTTGCCGTGTTACCAGATCTCAGTTACAGTACCAGCAGGAAGAAGACGAACCGACGTGAGCCTACAGTGGGCTGGGAAGTGACCATAGCTGGCGTCTCAAAGACGCAGCTGCTATGGCCTGGAATAGGTAATGCGTCTGATTCGCATTTCTGTAACTAGGTTTAGCGAATGGGGCGTAGTTACTAATAATACTCAGAACTGACTGCAAACTAAGCATCATAAATCGATAACTGTCATAGCTGTTTTTATATTTCTTTCGTAAGTGTACTCAAAACTAACAAACTCATTCACGGACGTTTTCTAGACTCACCAATAGTCTAGCACAACAAACAAATAAAAAAAGAGAATGTGTGTGTGTGTGTGTGTGTGTGTGTGTGTGTGTGTGTGTGTGTGTGAGAGAGAGAGAGAGAGAGAGAGAGAAATAAAAGAAAATGACAGAGAGTAAAAAACTGTTGTAAAGAACTTGAATCATGGTATGTAAAGAAATTTTTCATTAAAATGACATATTCCACATCATTACTAAATGTCGTATTCATGATCTATGGAACAAGTATTAATCTAATCTAATGTAATCTAATCATATCATATTGCTAACTAGCCATGAAGAGTCATGAATTACCGAAAGTTTCGCCAATATCAGTAACCAAATCTAAACTTAAAAATAAAAGACGGCAGTTCTTCTAATAAACCAGGGCTCCTAACAAGGCTCTTTCGGCCCTGTTAACTAACCACGAAAGATGTCTGATATACCTCCATTCAGAAGTAACAAAGTTTGCATGCATTTAAAGATGAAGCGCATGATGTGAAGCTCTGTGACAGAGTTACGAACCAAACACGTAATCGGATTGTTAACTAAGTAAAATCAAATGTTACTTATGGGTTTTTCTTACCAGCTGCTAGGTGTTTGAATCTAAAATATGGATACAAATATTTGTGCCTGAGCGACAATCGAACCGCACACCTACCGTCCTTCTTTATCATCCACGAATATAGCTTAAGTATCAATTGCTTACCCACCAACAGAATGATGTGTGCGTGTTTCACCAGAAATAACGACATCTATTGCGAATGTTGGCAACACATGAGCAGACATTAAAAATGCATGTTAATTATCACTAGCAGGCCGGTGTGCACGTGATACGGCTTGAAATGAAATGATGAATATTTCTGTACTGGATCAGGATTTGGACCCACAACTTACCTTTGGAGGAGACCTAGAGATGATTGCAGACTTGGGAAAAGGAACGAAATGATTGAACTACACTGTTCCAAGAGATTGAGATCCTTGAAAGAAGAGATACGAATTAGAATCACAGTCCAGCACTTAAGTTTCAACGACTCTAGTTCAATCAAGTACAAGTAAAATGAGAGACCTGTTCTTTTAAATGGTTACCGGTTCATCAAATAAAATAAATTTCTATAATGTAAGTAAGTTCATTGGCGACAGTGTTTCTGTTTACCATGACTTTCACCTATGTCATGTCCCTATGTAAACCGGCTCTGCCCAGTTGGTAATGAAGGAACATTATGTTTAATGCGGATTCTGGATTATAACGTATTTCCCTCGAGGTTCCCAGAGGTAATGTAAATACGTTTGTGCCTCTTAAAAGTAGATGCCTGAACCCCGGCATTGCACCTGTGATAGTTCATTCCACCAGACCATTGCGGCCACATTTCCCAGCCACAGGAGTGTGGTTTAACGGATGATGTTTACGATATGTAATTTAAAGTTGACATTTGCCAATTGAAACTGTCTAAAATCGAGGTATGTCACTCTCTGTATGCATAGTCAGGAATGACTGTTAGTTTCCGTCAGTCACGAAATCTTAGCTTAGTATGCATGACCTGGGTTTGAATCCGTATGCAGAACGAGACTGTTCGTAGTGTCATTTCAAGTTCATACATATTCTGAACTAGCTGCTCGTGAAGAACTTAAATTTTTAATGTCATTTTGTGTTAGATAATAAGTACGGTACGTTACTTTGAAGAGGAAATCATGAATACGACGAACTTACTACGTGCATTACCTATCTGACGTAATAATGAGAGTGGTAACATTTCGGGTATGTCTTTTTTGTAATAAATGTGTGCTTGCAAGCGTGAAGGACAGTCTTATCTGTGATAAAATGTTCCCTGATATTTGTAGTATCGTGTTATAACTTTACATCTTGATTTATTGAGATAGAGAGCAGTGTTTTCTAGTGGTGACTTGTTGGAACCATTTTCAATAGGCAAACGACTGTACCGAGGAGCGATTAGAGAACCTGCTAGTCAGCTGCGTTACGTGGGTTGCATGCGAATCAGGAGAAATGCAATTCAGGTCGTTCGGATACTTTTGAGCATGACTGTACGTCTAGTATTTTGTTGCCTAATGAAACACGGAAACTAACTTCAGGAGTTTGAGATGTTTTCTTTTGTTAAACCACTAGGAATAAGCGTCCATTCGTTATATCGGTAATTGCTAGACAAGCTTACTTACAATCTGAATGTCTATTTCACCTGCAGTTATCGATTTTGGTTGTCTGCCGCCTACTCCTCTCTGGGTCATCAGTATACCTCCGCTTGACAGGCCTCATATTGCGGACATTACTAAACAGTTCTCCCGTGTACCTGCAGGTGCAATATCGAACCATTTTCTTGCATTAACTCAATCTGAACCTTGTGGTTTTGCCTTTCTCACTACACCCTCATAATTACTATACACTTTGCCACTGTTTGCTTCGTCTTCTCAACTTCTTTGCGCCCGTTCTGTGGATTACGCTTCCTCTCTTTATAATTTCCATTGATTTTTCACAGTCGTCAACGTTTCCCATTTCTACATCAGCCATGTTCACTATTGGTATTTGTATTCTATACTGAATGTGCCAACTGAACACTTCAATCATTATAAACTAGATTCATAACGTATTACATATTACACAACATATTACATATTGCACAAGGACTGTATTTCGAGCTTGTACGTTTCTTAATTGCAATATAACCTACCTCAGCCTTCAACCCTTTTAAAATTACAGTTAAACATCTGTTGTCTGTTTATCATATGGCGAAGTATTGGCTATCCTGTTTCCAGCTTCTTTCCGCTGGAGGGAAGCCGGAGTGTAACTGAAGGTTAGCTCGTCTTCGACATTACAGAAATTGCTGCGTCCTACAACTTCAACGAATTCGCTTTTATACTCTTATCTAGGCTTACTGCACCACCGAGATAGGAAAGCGCGTCAACGCATCGCTTCCGGGATTCGGGGAGTTGCGTTGGCGCCGCATCGAATTCGCCTGACGAATTAACGACGAGTGTCAATTCGTCGGCCAGCCTGGGTGTGGTTGTAGGCGTCTTCTCTCACATCCACCTAGGTAAATTACAGGCTGGTTCCCACGTTCTCTCTCAGATACAACGTTGGGGAAATATCTCGGACGTGGAAATGTGATTTACTCTAAACGCAGACAGATGATATGCAGGATTTCCTTCTGCGGAGGATTGGTGGCGTCAGCAAGGGCATATGAGCACCCATTGTCAATAACATTGTTTCAGCCCAAAGAACGATGGCAACCACGTAATCGAAAATGACAAGGCAAGGATGAAAAAGAAGATGATCTAGGTTAACCTCCTGCTATTATTTCCTACCCCCCATTTGTGCTACTGCAGTTTTAGAAATGACACATGTTATATAGCCAGACATCATATACCGTTCCTTTACATTCTTCATTAGCCATTTTTATCACTGACCGGTCGCAGGCTGACTCTGATAAACTCTCAGCCTATTGTCTCTTCCATAATGTGCTTTAACACTCTATTCGATGGCTTGTCTATAGGAAAATCTTTTCATGAGATGGAGACCCTACAAATGTTAATAACTACCATCCAGTGGCACTGTTTAAATAATTTTCTGAAAGGCTTGAAAGCGTAATAACTCCGTGGTTGACACACACGTCTTCAGTAATGGGATACTTAGCGAATCACAGTTTGGACGTCAAGAGGGGAACTTCACGGACACAGCTATTTATACATTTAACGAGCACATAAGAAAAACTGTAAATGATAAAATATCACTGATTGGGATATTTTGTGATTCACCGAAGGAATTTCATTTTCTTAGTCTTAGCATTCTATTAGAGAATTTTAGTTTTAATGGAATACGTGCACCTGCACATAGCTAGTTTAACTCCTACTTTGGAAAAGTATTGAATAAAGTTCCCCTAGACTGTTCGAGTAATACAGAGACACCTCATCTTCTACATGGAAAGAAATAATTATGGGAGTCCCATAGGTATGGGCCCACTACCAGTCTTGCATCAGATATATCATCTGTTATTGTATTTGAATGAGGAGGAAGAACTATACCTGCTTGCGGATGATACAAGCTGTGTTGTGACGGCGGGCAAATATGCATCAGCAGAATAAATAGTAGATGACGTTTTTATGAAAATTAGTAATTGGTATGGCACAAATGAGTTACTTTAAACTTTAAAAATCGCAGATCATCCACGCATTTCTCTGCGAAAAATACTTCATCTCCTATTGCTGTTATTAATGAGAAAAGTGCGCTCAGAGTAAGCATTAATATACAAGTTTACGCAAGTCTTTACAAGCCTTTAGTCATTGCTATAATCTGTTACATTTTTCCTTCTCTTCATTCACTTTATGATGTATTTTTTAAACCTTTTTCCGCATAGCATACGTTTACACCGTTCAAGTTGTTCATTGAGCTCACTGTTGTACATATTTTATGATGAAACTCATCTATTACAAATATAGTTGCTAAATCCACTGGTTTCTACATTGCCTGGTCCAACTGTCATCCAGCATGGCTGGTGTGTTGTAAACCTCCAGGTTTAACGCCTTCTTCTTCCGATCCATGGTATCAATCAGTTCCTGATGTGATCCTGTGCACAGTGGCCAGTGTTGCAATCTGATGTCATATATGAACTAAGTCTTTAACACGAGTCCATTTGCAAATGGGTTCACAAAATTTTCAAATGTGTGTGAATTCCTAACGGACCAAACTGCTGAGGCCATCGGTCCCTAGTCTTACACACTACCGAAACTAACTTATGCTAAGTACGAAACATACACCCATGCCCGCGAGAGCACTCGAAACTCCGGCGGGAGCAGCCGCGCAGCCCGTGACACGACGCCTCAAGCCGTGCGGCCACTCCGCGCGGCTTATAAATAGGGATGGTGTTGTTCTTCCCACACTTAGTAACCTTTCCACGAATATTGTCTTGACATGTCGTATTCTTTCATACACCGATCATAAGCTTTCCCAAAATGATTTCTATTCCATACATTATGACGAGCACCACTGCCAATTCACGTAGTGTCATCGCTGTGCTTTTCCACAGACTGGTTATGTTCGGGATATTGGAAGGGGCTTTGATGGTTGCTGCTACTTTTCCATGAGAACCCATACCGAAATATGTTACTGTTGTCTGTAATAACGAGTGGTTTAATTAAAATTTCCCTATTTAAAACGGAAACTAATCACCGTACGAGTACCAAACTTGGTAACATTAATGTCTGGAGTATGGTGTGCATGATTTCCATGCGTCAAAGCGCCACCGTCCAGTTCCAACTACGGCCACCAGGTCCCGTGGTGAATCATCGTGATCCATAGTCTCACACATCTGACCAATCGCAGTGCACATGTTGACGTGTCAGCATGAGCTTGGACAAAACGAACAGAGCATTATTGGTGAAGCTCTATACTCAAAACAACAGTAATGCTGCAGCTGCGCTTCGAGAATATCACCGGCTGAAAGGATTACAAAAGGGTCTCGTTTCTCCATCTGCTGTGCGGAGCGTGATGAAGTATGAATCAACTGGAGAACTTGGCGTCGCTCCGGAAAGAGGACGACGACCGGTTGAAGCACAGATGGTTGATGAATTCACTGTTGCTATAGCCGACAACGCAATTCGCGATCGTCAGTCAGTGCGCGTGCTGTGTCACGACAGTTGAACATCCGGTGGTCCACTTTACGGAAGGTGCTTCGAATCATTCTCAAACGGTATCCACACGGGATCCATATCGTACAGCAGTTTGCACCACAGGACGCACAACGACGTGTTGTCTTCGCTCTCCACTTTCTCGCAGGGATTGAAGCTGACGAGGGCTGACACCGGACCACCCTGTCGACATACAAAGCCCAGTTTTCTTTGACAGGTGAGGTAAGCACACAGAATATAGTGAACGTGTCACCGTATGGTGTGGGTTCACGACTATTTAGCCCATTATTTTTTGAAAAGGTGGCGCTCAAGGACCAAAGACGTGCAGTGTGACTCGCCAGCGTTACTGCGATATGCTTCGCCAGCATCTCATACCCGCCCTGCAGGAGAGAGACGCATTGAGCTCAACAGTTTTGATGGACGATGGGGCCCCACAGCTCATCGTTCGTGAGGTTCAGCTGCTTCTCCAAGACACATTTGTAAACAAACGATCGAATTATCAGCCAATCGTTACAAATGCTTGGTCGGCACGATCACCTAATCTAACTTCCTGTGATTTCTCTTTGTGGGGCTACGTGAAGGACAGGGTTTACCAAGAGAAAATTCACGCATGTGCTGATCTGAAGAGCAGCATATCAAGAGAGCTGCCCAGCATACCGAGGGATATGCCTCGTTCTGCTGTGCGGAATGCAATCCAGCGGTCCTAGACTCTTATGGACACCGATGGGCGCTTTATTGAGTCCTTTTTGTAGTAATAATGGTAGCGTTATGATGAACTATAGCACCACAATAAAAGAGTTTCAATTTAAATCATTCTGCATTATTTCTCTTCTCATCTCCTTGACATCAACACTACCAAGTTTGGTACTCGTACGGAAATTAGTTTCCGTGTTATAACGTGTTAAACAGGGAAAGTTTAATTATAACCACCCAGTATAATTCCTAGATGTTTATATCTCCCTATTATCTGCTGTATTCACTGTATAGAGTTACACCGTCTTTGGGTGATGTTTTTCCTCCCTTCCTTAATGTCATTTGCACTGTCTTCTCTTAGTATATTTCTAGGCTGTTTCCCTTTGTCCCAGTTTCTGCAAGTGCCTTCTGTACGTCATCTGTTAGTGCTGATCCTGTCATTACGTCGTCAGCATTTCTCCTTTTGAGACTTTCTCTCTAATTTTTGTTACTTCATCTGTATCGATGTTGAACGGAGTTGGACTCATAGGGTCTGCTTGGAGACTTCCATTCGTCTGATAATTCTCTCCGGGACTCCAACTTTATTGTTTCTTTCGCTCTGATTTCGTTGAAGGCATCTCTCTATTGTTCTCACCTGTGGGTCTCTCCAAATGTTCAAATGTGTGTGAAACCTTATGGGACTTAACCTAAGCTTACACACTACTTAACCTAAATGATCCTAAAGACACACACACCAAAGCCCGATGGAGGACTCGAACCTCCGCCGGGATCAGCCGCACAGTCCATGACTGCAGCGCCTTAGACCGCTCACCTAATCCCACGCGGCTGGGTCTCTCCCTGCGCTCATTATTTTCAGTTTCTGTGTAAGTTTTTCTCTGTTTACCTAGGCGAACGCTTTTCTGAAATCTACAGGTGCTCCTTAGTACTTTCCTCTTTGGTGTCTCAGCTGGTCTTTTAAGTATTTCACTGCCTATACCGTCCGCCTACCCTTCATAAAGCCAAATTGGAAGTACAGGACGTTTTCCTCCACTGCATCCAATGGACTTTTGTCGAACATTTTGGCCAATATTTTGAAGAAAGTATTTTCTAGCATAATTCCTCCTAACGAATTCAAGGATGCTCTGTCTCCCTTCCTTTTGTTCAGGATCTTTATTGTCGCTGTTTCCCATGTTTGAGACACTCGTTCATTAGAACTTTCCATAGTTTCTCCATGCTGTCGACAGAGTCCTTGAGATGTTCCTTGTATATGTTGTCTGGGCCCGCCGCTTTGTTGTTCCTTCCACCTTTTACTGCATATCTGTCGTTACTGATCCGAGGTTGCGTGTATTCTTCGATGATTTCGTTTCATATGCCTGGTCTTTTTTTCTGTTTTCGATATTTCAAAGATACGTGTTTTCCACGTTTTCATGTGAATTTCTCCTGCTGTGATTGAGACATTCCTCATCATTTGGTGCAGTTGCTTCTTCCTTCTTTTTTTCGTTTTTTTTTTTTCGATGAGGGAGCTTGTCATTATTGTTTTCTCTTTTAGAAAATACTAGATTGATCGCATTGGTTCCGTTATGTTCTGTGTAGTGTCGTATTTGCTGCTAGAAGAAACAGAAAAGGTGGCCTGGCTCTACATAGGAAGACTGAAACGAAACACCAGACCACAAAATATACGAAAATTCCTAGAAAGAAGCGGTATTGATGGAACTACAGAATGTGAGGAACTCCACATTTCCAGGAGGGAGGAAAACTTTCAAGACCGGTTTCCCACTCTATTGTCTAGAAGAAAGATAAAGAGAGGACTTCTGGCCCAAAGGAATAATCGTCAGAAGATACAAATTTCGGAGACACAAAGATGAAACCGAATGAGAGAGACACAATAAACTTATAAAGAGACTCATACACCAATAAGAGCATAAATACACTGTTATGGATCAGTGAGGGAATGAAAAATAGACTTACCTACATACTAAGGAGATATTGGAAGGAACTGATGTTATAATATTTGTGGTGTCACCGCCAGACTCCACACTTGCTAGGTGGTAGCCTTTAAATCGGCCGCGGTCCGTTAGTATACGTCGGACCCGCGTGTCGCCACTATCAGTGATTGCAGACCGAGCGCCGCCACACGGCAGGTCTAGAGAGACTTCCTAGCACTCGCCCCAGATGTACAGCCGACTTTGCTAGCGATGGTTCACTGACAAATTACGCTCTCATTTGCCGAGACGATAGCATAGCCTTCAGCTACGTCATTTGCTACGACCTAGCAAGGCGCCATTATCATTTGCTATTTATCTTGTGATGCATGTACCGTCAGACCGATGTTTACCAATTATGGATTAAAGTTAAGTATTCCAGAAGCTACGTACGTTTTTTACTAGACCCAACTCCTTTAACTGTTCCAGACCTCACGCCAGCCTGCGTGAGCTTAAACGCGTGCCTTTCGGCTATCTCATAGTGGCTTGGCTGTCTTGCCAAGTCACAACAATATTCATAGAGAATTTCCTCAATGATCTTACAGAACTTCAGGATTACTACGTCATACATGCACTAACAATTCCAGCTGAAGGTAGACCAAAAGCAGCTGTTACATGCCTACTAAGGGGGAAAGAGGGAATATCGGACGAAGCATCAAAGAGATAACTATAGTAATTACCAGATCCATCACAAAAACGGTAATAGGCATATATATACAACCAGGTTTACCAGTTGAAAATATAATATAAGATATTGTCTCAAAAGTCACGAATTACGGCACACACGTTATACTAACGGGTAATCTTAACTATAGAACTGATAAGCAAAACGTCGAAGTACATGTACTGACAGAAACACTAGAAGAGGGAGGTTTCAGACTTCACCTCCTAGCAAACCGACAAGACATAATATACAGGGTGCAAAACTAAGTTCTGAGATGTACATTTTCACCATCAGTTAAACTGGAAAAGTCATAGTATAGATCTGGTAAAACGTTTAGTTTCGACTGCTGTTCCCATAAAAATAATTTTAAACGTTGGGTTTCACAAGTCAGTAATTTCACATAGCTTACATATTTTCATTAACTGTTATCTTATTAAACAATATCCTGGAGTAAGGCCTTACAAATGGAAGAGAACTCCGTGAACGAAACGAAGTAACTGGAGTTGCGTGTAGGGTATATCTGGCAGGAACCTGTTAAACGTTTGTTATTAAACACAGGCCGGCCGAAGTGGCCGTGCGGTTAAAGGCGCTGCAGTCTGGAACCGCAAGACCGCTACGGTCGCAGGTTCGAATCCTGCCTCGGGCATGGATGTTTGTGATGTCCTTAGGTTAGTTAGGTTTAACTAGTTCTCAGTTCTAGGGGACTAATGACCTCAGTAGTTGAGTTCCATAGTGCTCAGAGCCATTTGAACCATTTATTAAACACAGTCTCACACTACATTTATTCACTTACGATATTTTTAATCAAAATTCCATCACAGAGTAACAGATAAATTCAGAAGTACAGCTCTACATGGAAAGATATCTGCATTTCTCTCTAACGAATAGAATTTTAGCTCAGGCAGGTGGGAAGTATATAGCTATTAATCTCTTTGACAACAAACCCATGGGTATAAAATGCCTGACAGAAGTGATTTAAATTGTTTATGAATTGTGTATGAAAGATATTCCTTCTTAACAAGTCCTCCTATACTGTAGAGGAATTCTTAAGTAGAAATAACTAGCCATTTTTACAGAAATAAATCTTGAGTAACTAGCATGCAACCATATACATATTTTTTCATTTACATGGACGCTACCTAATCAGCAGTATCCCGTCATATATGAGTCGGTATTAATAATTGGTGTATCCACCTTTCAACTTTACGACGCCTGAGGACACTGTCAATAACGTGCCTGAATATCTGTGGAGGTATTGCAGAACATTCTTCCTCAAGAACCGAAACCAGAGAAGGTGTGCTTGGACGCTGGGGTCTGGATCGAAGTCGACGTCCTAGCTCATCCCAAGGGCGTTCCAATGGCGTCAGGTCACGATCCCTAGCAAGCCAGTCCAGGAATATCATTGTCCATAAACATTGCCTCACAGATGCTGCTTTATGACATGTTGTTTCAGAAAATTATCGCCTCCGAGCTGTTCCTGCACTGTATGCAATAGACAGTGCTGTAAAATGTGTTTGTATCCCCCCGCATTTAACATTTTGTTAAATACGAGAAACAGCCTTCTATCAAAACACTACCTCTTCCATACTTCGCTGTTGGCATTAGATATGATGGCATGTAGGGCTGTCCAGGCAGCGGTCAAACCCACTTCGTTCCATCGGGTTGCCACAGGGTAGAGTACGATTCATTACTCCAAATCATTCGTTCCCAGCCACCCACTGTACAATGGCGTAGCTCTTTACACCACGTCAAGCTTCGCTAAGCATTGTCTACAGAAATGTGTGGCTTATGAGGAGCTGTTCAACCACTGTACCCCTTTTAAATCCCTACGCATAGGCATTGTGCTAACTGGACTGGTGTAGTCCTTCGGAATTCACGAATGATTCCGTCCGCTGATTTAATACGATTTTTTAAAACCATTCTGCACAGTGCTCTGTGATACCTGCCCACCATTACACGAGGTCTGCATGGTATTGGATTAGCTATGATGGTACCTTTAAGTTTCCGCCTCACATTCACACAACCAGACGTCGGCTTGAGGAACACCGGAAGCATTGAACTGTCCTTGATGGCTCTTTAATTCAGGTGATATTCGATGACTGATCCACGTGCGAAGTCCCTGAGTTCACCCATTCTGCTGCTACGGCTTTACCTTTGACAACACAATAATGCACTCTTATTCAGGTGTATCCACTGCTCATAGTAGCTATAGGTCAATTCCGCATTACATAAGCGTGTCCAGATGGTTTTAATTACATAGTGCATATACTATCTGACATGGCAACGGCCTTGCCGCAGTGGAGACACCGAAGTTAAGCGCTGGCCGGCGTGGTCGGCACTTGGATGGGTGACCATCCAGACCGCCATGCGCTGTTGCCATTTTTCTGGGTGCACTCAGCCTCGTGATGCGAACTGAGGAGCTACTCGACCGCATAGTAGCGGCTTCGGTCAAGAATACCATCATAACGACCGGGAGAGCGGTGTGCTGACCTCACGCCCCTCCTATCCGCATCCTCCACTGAGGATGACACGGCGCTCGGATGGTCCCCGTAGGCCACTCGTGGCCTGAAGACGGAGTGCCTTATATACTATCTGACATAACTAGCGAAGCACCCAGAACGGGAGAAGCAAACGAAATGAAACCTCAAGGTTTGAGAGGGTATGTGATGTTGTTTCATGATTACAAAGTCGAGTCAAATTTACAAAGGGGCTGGCCCACAACTGTTGTAATTGGTTCTTGACATCCTGGAAATTGGCACTGCAACGGAGGGTGACGTCCGGGCTGGTGCCACACTTCTTCTATTCGGGATAAATATGGCGTTCTTGTTATTCACGGGAATACCTCAACATCACGGAAACATTTGTGGATGAGCACTGTCCTGTTGGAAAATGGCACCACGATTTTGTCGCATGAGCAGTAACACAGTCCGGCCACTCCTGCCGGAGGTTCGAGTCCTCCCCCAGGCATGGATGTGTGTGTTGTTCTTGGCATAAGTTAGTTTAAGTCTAGAGCCGATGACCTATGCAGTTTGGTCCCTTAGGAATTCATACACATTTGAACATTAGAGTAACACGGTCATGAGGATGGGGAATGTCAATGACGTACCGCTGTGCCGCCAGAGTTCTCAGAATCACTACCAGTCGTGACTTGAAGTCATACCCGACGGTCCTCCACCCCGTGTAATCAGGAGTAACACCGCTGTATCTCTCCAAAACATGGAATTAATCGGACTTCTCCTCAGATTGCCATCTTACTCGCCAACGGTGGTCCTCCGGGATACTGCGGGACCTCGATTTACCGCTGAAGACATCCATCAGGAGCCCATGTTTCCCAGTCACGGCACGACAGCAAAGGCAGGCATACGTGTGGTGGTGTTAACGGCAGCCTACACATGGGACGGTAATTCTCCATCCGGTGGAGAGATATGACACAGAACGTTGTAGGGCGGTCCATACTTGTTCTAGGATGGCAGGCGCAAGAATAAAGATCCTGCTCTGTTGTGGTCAGACGTATTCGACCGGAGCCTTGGCAACGCGTACGCATGCCCTCATGTTCCCGTGCATTAAAAAATCGGGCCACTTCACAGCCGAATTCCCCACAAATATGGATAATCCACGATTTGACCAACCTGCCCTACAGGACGCCCACAACGAGGCCGCTTTGGAACTCTGTCACATGTTGATGACACTGTCTCGCTGGAGTAAGCGGTATCTCTATATCTTTCTCAGTGATCACTGAGCAACTGACGCTGCTCACGCCCTTTATATTCCCTACCAGACCTGGTTACAACAACAAACGTGAATACTATTATTGACCCGTCGATGGTGTGTTCATGTCCTAGGTTACAATGACCATGACTTGCGGGTGATTCACTTTTAATTGTCAGGCAGTGTATTTGAAATGTACAGCTTAGCTGTATCATTCTGTTCTAAAATGCAAACATCTGCTAGGAACTAGTAAAATTAAAAGTTGGAAACTCACTTGCATGCAATAGCCACAGATTTTCGTGTTATTTAACATAGTCGATGAGTTTATTGAATATTCCGCAATACATGTGCACAAAAATGTCACCAGTATTTACAGCTTAAGATAAATATTTTAATCCTTCACTGTAATCTGAGTCAACAGTAGCTATCCCTTAAGTCAGTCTAATAAGAAATCACTAAACTTAGTATATCATTCTGTCATCATATGATAACATTCTAGGGCTTTCTTTAGTTAAGATCTGGTCGGGTACACCGCAATTAGTTGCAAGTATAATATAACTTCACTCGCATCTGTTTTGAGAAACCTCTCAGGCAAGTGTCTTTTCTCCTTCCGTCGCACACGTCATTCTCCTTTCTCCACTTTTAATTCTAATGCTTCACTTCAGAAAAGAATTTTTTCTACTGTTTCTTGATCTCCCAATTTTAATGCTTCACTTCAGAAAAGAATTTTTTCTACTGTTTCTTGATCTCCCTTTAACTTTCCAGATCCAAATTGTTTTTATTTTTCTTTATTTTATCCCAGAGATACTTTAATTGTTTTAACCAGCCACTGGTTCCCGGACTCGGGTAGGCGCGCCGGCCTTGGATGGGATCCGCCTGGCGGATTAACGACTAAGACGGGTATGACGGCCAGCCTGGATGTCGTTTTTAGGCAGTTTTCCACATCCCACTAGATGAATAGCGGGCTGATCCCCACGTTCCGCCTCAGTTACAGACATTTGAAGACATTCGCACTATTTCATGGCTTACACTAGACACAGACAGGTGGGGTACACTACTTATGTCCTGGGGTGTTTAGGGTGGCGGCAGGAAGGGTATCTGGACACCCTCTGTAACTAACATTGCCAAATCCGTAATAAAAAGGTCGACCTTGTGTTGAAGCGGGACAAGGCCCAAAGAAAGAAAGAAAGTTTAATTCTTATATTAGTCTATTGTTATAAATTCCGTATAAATTCCTGCACCTCATATTATTAGAGAAGCGAATTTATTGCATTTTCGGAGAGGCTGAATCAAGATCTTTTTTCTTTTTTATACGCGATCAGGCAAACCACTTGGGTTAAACGAATCGTGTATGGTGATTTATTCGTAAACGTTCTGGTTTTCATTTTGGAGGTATGGCCTTGAAATCTCCGTGTTACATTTACACTGAAGTGCCAAAGAAACTGGTATAGGCATGCATATTCAAATACAGGGATATGTAAACAGGCAAAATACGGCGCTGCGGTATACAAGACAACAAGTGTCTGGCGCTGTTGTTAGATCGGTTACTGCTGCTACAGTGGCAAGTTACTAAGATTTAAATGAGTTTGAACGTGATGTTACAGTCGGCGTACAAGCAATGGGACACAGCATCTCTGTGATAGCAATGAAGTGGGGATTTTCGCGTACGACCATTTCACGAGTGACTATCAGGAATCCGGTAAAACGTCAAATCTCTGACGCCACTGCGGCCGGAGGAAGATTCTGCGAGAACGGTACAAATGACGATTGAAGAGAATCATTCAACGTCACAGAAGTGCAACCCTTCGGCAAATTTCTGCAGATTTCAATGCTGGGCCACCACAAAGTGTCAGCGTGTAAACCATTCAAAGAAACATCATCGATATGGGCTTTCGGAGCCGAAGGCCGACTCGTGTACCCTTGGTGACTCATGACACATAACTTTACGCCTCGCCTGGTTCCGTCAACAGCGGCACTGGACTGTTGATTAATGCAAACAAGTTGCCTGTTCGGGCGAGTCTCGTTTCAAATTCTATTGAGAGGATGGACGTGTACGGGTATGGAGAGAAACTCTTGAATCCATGGTCCCTGCATATAAGCAGGGACTGTTCAAGGTGGTGGAGGCTCTATAATGGTATGGGGCGTGAGCAGTTGGAGTCACAACGGACCCATGACACTTCTAGATACGACTCTAACTGGTGACACGTACGTAAGCATCCTGTGAGATCAACTACATCCGTCCATGTCCATTGAACATTACGACGGATTTGGGCAATTCGAGCAGGACAATGCGACACCCCACACGCCCAGAATTGCGTGGCGCCAGGAACGCTCTTCTGAGTTTAAACACTTCCGCTGCCCACCAGACTCCTCAGACACGAACATTACTGAGCAAATCTGTGGTGCCTTTCCAACGTGCCGCTCAAAAGAGATTTCCACCCCTTGGTACTCTTACGGATTTATGGAGGATTCATGGTACCAATTACCTCCATTACTACTTCAGACATTAGTGGAGTCCATGCCACGTCGAGTTGCGGCACTTATACGTGCTTGCGGGGGCCGTACACGATATTAGGCATGAGTACGTGTCTCTTTGGCTCTTCATTGCAGGACGTCCGAGGTTTTACTAAATCGTTTGAGATTGATGCCACTGCAAAGGACACGTTCCATTTACTTCCCCATCCTCGTTCTCGTCGACGTTTTTCCTTATGTACGTTTGATAGTGTTAACTTAATTCATTAGAGGTGAATTATGCATAAATAGAATGAAAACACATTTTAACCTTATATGGGGTTGTTTGTGTGTGTGAAAAATGGTGCCAATAAAACCAAGTAAGGAGAGGTTGAAAATACCGCTGCAGTTGTAAATTACTTTATTTTCACACTACCGGTTTCGGGTCATTATACGCCCATCATCAGGTGTCATAGCTGTGCTGGGGTCCCGAGCGCCGCGTATACCAGCCGCGGTGTGCTGCCCATGAGCGCAGAACGGGGAGTCAGAGATGAGTGAATTTTTGACGTTTTACGTGTCATATTTTGAATTCCTATGCTACATTTATTTTATAGTATTTTAGTGTACATACTGACCACGATGATGAGCTCCCATAGCGACGAAAATAGATAAGTTTCCTCATAGCTGATGTAATCTTCCGTACGACTGGGCGAAAAACGTCGCTACGCTGTAATACGGGAATATTTCGTCCCACACGGAGAAAACCAGAAAGCATGACCAGTATCGCGAGCAGCAGTGGTGTGAGATGAAAACTAAAACTGGACCGTGGAACAATGGCCAGACGAACTGCGCAACTGTGCGCAGGAATTGCGTGACAACAGCGGCTGCGTCCGCGGCGGCAACTTTGCAATTCCAACAGCGCATTTGTTTTGGCTAACGTTCCCCTCCGCCCCTCCCCCCTCTCGACAGTCAGGTTTTTCGTCTGAATACGGCCTGAAATAGAGCGGAAATGACTCAGAGGGTTGAAAAAATTACCTTCATGGTGTGGCAAACATTAACACTGACCAAAAACAGTTGTGAGACAGCGACAGAAGTACACTGGTGTCCAAAATTAAAAGAAACAAATGGAAATTATGTAAGGTTGCATTTATTGTGCGACAAAACGGAATATATAGGTGATAGTAAATCAGAAAGAAAGCAAAAAATACAGAACGTAAACTACTTCAACATGCATTACGGTAGACAAAAATGTTCTGCCTTTTTTTTTCAACTTAATGGATTTGCAAAAATGGTTCAAATGGCTCTGAGCACTATGGGACTCAACATCTTAGGTCATAAGTCCCCTAGAACTTAGAACTACTTAAACCTAACTAACCTAAGGACATCACACACATCCATGCCCGAGGCAGGATTCGAACCTGCGACCGTAGCAGTCCCGCGGTTCCGGACTGCAGCGCCAGAACCGCTAGACCACCGCGGCCGGCCTAATGGATTTGCACACCCATTCACACAACTGGTTAATGTGCTCAATATGGGGTGTCACCACCTCTGACAGCAATACAGGCCGGCCAACTACGGACATGCTGTGAATGATGTCATGTGTCTCATGTTGAGGCAGTAACTGTCATTCTTCCTGCAGGGCTGCTCGCGGCCTTGGAGAGTGGTTCGTGCAAGCCGTCTCCCTAACACATCCCAGACTTGTTCTAAGCTAAGGGATTTAAATCGGAAGAGCGCACAGGTCACGCCATGTGTGCAGTACCTTCCGTTTCCAAGAAACCATCGACCACCCATGCTGTGTGAAGTCAATATATCGTCCATCAGTACGACGTCTGGGACCACAGCATCACGTCAGGATACCTGACAGCAGTTAAACGATTCAGCCCGTACAGCTTCATGAAGAAAGGTTCGAGTGGTAAACATAATCCCTTCCACAGCATTAGGGATCCTCCTCGATCTCGGTCTTTGTCTACAATATTTGAGCCCCGAAATCGTGTTCCACCTTCCCTCCATATGCGAATTCATGGAGAATCACTCTCCAGACTAAATTGGGACTCATCTGTGAAAACAACATTAGCTCACTGTTCGGCCGTCCAGGTGGCATGTCGATAACTCGACTCTATACGCTCCCTTCTTTGAAAAGACGGCAGAGGTAGACACACAGAAGGCCACGGACAATAAAGGCCACTCTGCTGAAGCCTTCTGCACACCGTTCGCCTCGATACAACACGTCCATTAGATGCTGCGAGCTCACATGCAGTTATAAGGCGGTAATGTCGCGATCTTACAGCCAAACAACGATCCTCTCTTCTGAAGTCACACGTGGTCGGCAATGCCCTGGTCATGGGGTCATCGGGATACAGTTTCGGTCTCTCTAAATTGCAGCCGCATACGAGAAACAACAGAACGATTCACATTTTGCCATCGGGCCGCATCAGTTTGTGACTGGCCCTCCAGCACAGAGAGTCTCGTAGGTATCTTCTCTGTACCATGCTGCACCGTCTATGACTGTGTACACAGCGGTTTTGGATGTGGGGCTACGCAGCAAACACTACCTCGTTTTATAGATTCCCTTATGTCATCGTTGGCGTGGTTGTCTGTTGACCGGAATGTCATCTTCCGTGCAGAACACGATCTTACGGATATCTGGTCAACAGTTTGTACGATTATACCGTGAATTAGACACAGGACGGTGAAATAGCGGTTTGTTGCTTTAATTTTGGACACCAATATATTTACTACTATCCTACAGTTTCTTCACTGTTCTTTTGTTCGGTTGAATTGTGAGAATCTCCCAAAGGAAGCGTACGTTGAATTCTTAGACACGGGAAATGTCTTCGGTAATTTTTAAGAGAGTAAAATGTTATCCAGCATAATGTAAAAGAAAATCACTTACTACTCATAACTGAAGATAGTTTATTTAAAAGATGACCAGTTTGGGACTCATGCCCGTCTTTACGTGACAGAATTCAGTTTAGTCTTCGCTGTCAGTATTGGAGTTCAGTATAGATCGAGTATCCAGTGGCAATTGCGAACTAACTTTAGATTGGTTATATGAAGCATCTAATTACGACCAATGACATATTACCTTGACCTTCGCCCTTTAACGTCACGGAGTTCACCACCCATTACGGATAAAATTAATAGAATGTTACCCACTCTTAGACAGTATATATAGGAGAAGAAGATTAAGTCGTTCTCTTTGTGTGACACATTACAGCAGGCAGCAGTGACGGAACAGTACAACAGGTCAAAACAGATTAGATGTAAGGTAGCGTTACATATTGTCACCAGTCATATTCATTTGTATGCCGAATAGACAGTGAGGGAGAACAATGCCTGTATTATTGTGGAAGCTGTCCCTCACGGGTAGGAAATCATTATGATACCGTTTGTTGATGATACAGAAGTGAACTCCAAAAGTAAACAGGAACTAAGTCGGATTGTTAATTGGAATGGTAAACGTGCCTGCAAATGTTTACGAAATGCGGATAAATACCTATGGTAATGGCATGCGTAGGAGGTGATTATACTGCACGGCTGAATGTCAGACTTGGGCAAGAGATTGTCGCAGCAATAGATGAATTGTTGGGTCGCGGAAGTAGGATCTCTCAGGACAAAACAAATAAAAGGACTAAGTCAGTAAGCTACGTGTTCCATAGATCATATTTATCATAAATATCATGGTATGTTATGTGGACACGTCTCCGGAAATGCTTAATTTCCATGTTAGAGCTCATTTTAGTTTCGTCAGTATGTACTGTACTTCCTCGATTCACCGCCAGTTGGCCCAATTGTAGGAAGGTAATGTTGACTTCGGTGCTTGTGTTGACATGCGACTCATTGCTCTACAGTACTAGCATCAACAGGTTAGTGTTCATCACGAACGTGGTTTTGCAGTCAGTGCAATGTTTACAAATGCGGAGTTGGCAGATGCCCATTTGAAGTATGGATTAGCACGGGGCAATAGCCGTGGCGCGGTACGTTTGTATTGAGACAGATTTCCAGAACGAAGGTGTCCCGAAGCAATTGATCGGCGTCTTAGGGAGCATGGAACATTCCAGCGTATGACTCACGACGGGGGAGGACCTAGAACGACGAGGACACCTGCAATGGACGAGGCAATTCTTCGTGCAGTTGACGATAACCCAAATGTCAGCGTCAGAGAAGTTGCTGCTGTACAAGGTAACGTTGATCACTTCACTGTATGAAGAGTGCTACGGGAGAACCAGTTGTTTCCGAACCATGTACAGCGTGTGCAGGCACTATCAGCAGCTGATTGGCCTCCACGGGTACACTTCTGCGAATGGTTCATCCAACAATGTGTCAATCCTCATTTCAGTGCAAATGTTCTCTTTACGGATGAGGCTTCATTCCAACGTGATCAAATTGTAAATTTTCACAATCAACATGTGTGGGCTGACGAGAATCCGCACGCAGTTGTGCAATCACGTCATCAACACACATTTTCCGTGAACGTTTGGGCAGGCATTGTTGGTGAGGTCTTGATTGGGCCCCATGTTCTTCCACCTACGCTCAATGGAGCACGTTATCATGATTTCATACAGGATACTCTACCTGTGCTGCTAGAGCATGTACCTTTACAAGTACGTCACAACATGTGGTTCATGCACGATGGAGCTCCTGCACATTTCAGTCGAAGTGTTCGTACGCTTCTCAACAACAGATTCGGTGACCGATGGAATGGTAGAGGCGGACCAATTCCATGTCCTCCACGCTCTCCTGACCTCAACCCTCTTGATTTTCATTTATGGGGGCATTTGAAAGCTCTTGTCTACGCAACCCCGGTACCAAATGTAGAGACTCTTCGTGATCGTATTGTGGACGGCTGTGATACAATACGCCATTCTCCAGGGCTGCATCAGCGCATCAGGGATTCCATGCGACGGAGAGTGGATGCATGTATCCTCGCTAACGGAGGACATTTTGAACATTTCCTGTAACAAAGTGTTTGTAGTAACGCTGGTACGTTCTGTTGCTGTGTGTTTCCATTCCATGATTAATGTGATTTGAAGAGAAGTAATAAAATGAGCTCTAACATGGAAAGTAAGCGTTTGCGGACACATGTCCACATAACATATTTTCTTTCTTTGTGTGTGTCTGAAAGCTTGGCCGTACCTTTTTGTAACACCCGATATATATATATATATATATATATATATATATATATATATATATATATATATATATATATATATATATATTAGTGTGAACTGGCTGCTGATTTTGAAGCACTTCTATCGCTAACAAGATCCCAGATCTGTGGGTGCGACCATCTCGGACGTCGACTGCGTCCAGTATATCAGGAAAGGACAGAACGCTTTTTTAATACCCTAACAGAATCAGTGCATCCGTCCAAGCCAGAAGTGTGCAACATCTTGCTGATAAGAGGGGCCATACTACCAACTTCTTTGAAAATTTGACTTGATTTTACGGTCTCTCAAATAACGTTACATACTCTCTCAAAGTGTGAAGTTTCATTTTGTGTCCTCCTTCCATTTTGTGTGATTAATTTTTTTTTTGTCCTGCAGTGTATTTCTGTAGGGGTTTAACATACAATAATTCTGTTTTCGAATAAATCGTGAGAAAGCCCTCACTAAACGACATACTGTTTCTTTCCATAGTACATTAACTACAGAGATATCGATATAATTTCACTTTTTTAAACCGAACTGAAGCAATATCTGCGGCTTGTATGCCATTTCTAAAAGAGAGGAATTCAAAGATGCATTACTCTTCCGTCTCCGGTTCCTAGTTTCAGAGTAATTACATTAGTTAGATATAAAGATATAACTCTTTGGAATATGAAACCCATCGGTGTCTAATACGGAAATTTGTGATTTCATACCCAAATAAGGAAATACAACACATTGGTTAAGAAGAAAACAGAGTGTTGCAACACGGCAATACCGGTATAAAAGAGGCACATAGGGAATGTAGCTTGAATTACTTTTGTGTCATAGACGTTTTGTTGAGAGCCGATTAGTCATACAAAATAAGTTTTTCTTACAAACTAATAGAAACCAGATATGCTACTACTCTACAGAGAATGAAAAACAAACGTCAAGAGAACAAGTGAGTTCAACGCTGAAGCTATACCAACAGACACTGGCCGATAAGAATGACAGTTCGTAAAACTACTAGTAATCGTGCAACGAGCGGAGCGGAGCGAACTAAATAAACGTTCTGGGAGCTTTCGCTCATAATCTGCATGGTAGTTTCTGAGGAAAAGCGAATGACTCTGGAATAAGATACAGCTAGCTTACAAATAATGGCAAGCCGGATGTAAGAAATACGCGTTGTTGGGCTCCGGAGAATCCGCCCAGACAAGCCATGTTGCACAACAGAAGCAGAGGAATCTGAGCGTATGGTGTAGGATTATTGAAGGTTGCGTGACTCGTCCTTACGGCATTGAAGAAACATTAACGGTTAAAAGATGTGTACTACTTTTTGCCGGAGTGCTACCGATTGTCCTAGAGGAAGCGTCACTTGAAATACACACACCAGAGAGCCCATACCAGGAGGGAGGGGGGGGGGGGGGGTGCGCCACCCCTCCCCTGACCCCCGTACCTCGCGGCGAAAGGAAAACATGTAGTCTAGTCAGGTGTAACTCTTTCAACGAAATGATTTAGAAGTCGGTATTATGCAGTTTTTTAACAGGGTCGGAACTGAAACTTCTTTATAGCCACTCACAAATCGTCATTAGTCATCCAGGCTATCGCATGGGCGTCCTTCCATGTACAGTATATGGAACCATCATTATAGCAGCCCTGCTTGCTGCTCGAATGTGGCTAGGAATGCGCTCAGAAACCTCTTTCCTGGTCATGGGAGAGGACGTGAAGACTTTACCAGTTGGCCTCTACATTCGCGTGATTTGACGCCATTGTATTATTGTCTCTTAGGTAAACTCAAAGATAAAATTTATGCACAAATACAGATGAAGGAAGAGGACTTAAGATATCGCATCCTGTGCAGTGCTGTCGGAGAAATCTCGTCATTTGTTCAGAAGTCCTGAGCCGACAGTTTGCAGCAGGCTGCGGCATTTCGAACACATGGCGACATAAATGAAATTGTAAGGAAATGTTTATTATCATGTTCTTTTGTGATTTCTCTTTTGTTGCTGGTACTGATGTACTTTTACAATATAAGTGGGCGTCTTAACATTAACGTAATTACCTGAAGTTATCATTTGATAATACTTACGCCTTAGTTCCATGCTTTACGAATTCATTCCATTTCTGAGGTGTACCTTTCTCTCAAGTCTCTCGCAGAAACAATAACAGAACTCTTATCGCAGTTATCTTGTGTTGATGATGATGTTGGTTTGTAGGGCGCTCAACATCGTGGTCATCTGCGCCCGTACAAGTTCCAATCTTTCCATTTCCAGTCTCGCCACTACCCGAATAATGATGATATGATGAGGACAACACAAACAATCAATCCCCGGCCGAAGAATATCCCCGACCCGGCCGGGACCCCGTGATACCGAGGCAGCAACGCCAGCCACTAGACCACGACCTGCGGACGCAGTTATCTTGTGAATCCTCCGTAGACGGCAGGTCCTTTGCCTTCCAGCTGGTGTGCCACTGAAGCCACGTGTAGCCAGGTGTCATTAGTAGCTCCAAATTAAAATTTTCTCCACTATTCTGCTTTTATAAGCAGACCCTCTTATATGCAGGAATACCCCATCAACTTGAGCGACAGACACTCCTCAAAGTTACGCCTAAAAATGGTTCAAATGGCTCTGAGCACTATGGGACTCAACTACTCAAGTCCCCTAGAACTTAGAACTACTTAAACCTAACTAACCTAAGGACATCACACACATCCATGCCCGAGGCAGGATTCGAACCTGCGACCGTAGCGGTCGTGCGGTTCCAGACTGTAGCGCCTTTAACAGCTCGGTCACTCCGGCCGGCAAAGTTACGCCTAAGACAGCAGTCTGTTTCATGTACAAAATACATAAAATCCTAATTTCAAAGTACTGTAATATCCTCTACTAATCAGATTTTAAAAAATGGAACGCCAATGACTTCGTTTCTTTTACAACAACGATCCTAGCACCAGAATTTATTACATCACCATTTTAAAAGTCTAAAGTGATACCAATATCTCAGTAATTAATGTAGCTATAAAAAGAGAATGTACGTCAATTATTGGGGTATTTTTCAAAGTTAATTTGGGTCAAAACAGAATCACGATGTCTTAAACTGTTCAGTAAATATCCGAGGTGAATAGCTTAGCCTAATTTATTTGTATATTAAACGACCATCCCCACTAACAATGGCGAAATATTTCTATACGTCCTGCTCAAAAACTCCATAGAATTTCTACCTGTTCGGTAGATACTTCAAACAGGATTTTTTTCCTATTGTGGTCGTCAACATACTGTGCATAGAAATATTAGGGGGACCGGTGAGTAATGTCGTTTCTGCACATGTCTATATTCGTTCGTCATTTATCAGCTCACTGTGTACTTCAAAGCCATGCGGAAGATATTTTCAGGATAAAGCGGCTTGTTCACACGTAAATAATTAAATCTTCACTTTTTTACAGTTTATGATGAAATGGCCAGTGAAGTACCTGAAGAGGTATATATTCGGCATTGATTTCTGAGTTTCGCAATGGTAATGACCTGACCAATAATATTTGCGATGTTTATTCAACTGCATTAGACATTCGTAAATGTCAAACGTGGTTTTCTAAGCTAATCCGATAATTTTGATCTTTACGACCCGTATCTATCAGGAAGACCAACAGTTTTAGACGAAGATATTTTAAGAGCGGAAATGGAAGCAAATCCACATCACACAATCGAGTAACTGTCAAACGCTGTCATCCAACCATGGTTGACCAGTCAAGAAAATTTCCAGCAAATTTTGCAAACACAAACAAAGCTAACCTATCCACCGCATGCAGCTTATTGCCTCATCGGCACAATACACGAGCGTTTTATCCTTTTGTTTTCTTTTTTTTAACGTGTGTGAAATGGAGTAAGAGGTATAGCGTCATCCATCATAATCGTCTCATATTGCGCCATCGGATTTCCATTTATTCCGATCACAACAACATTTTCTAAGAGGCATAAAATTTGAATATTTGGATATTGTCCAAAGTGCCATCTCCAGATATTTTGCTGACAAGCCAATTGTCTCTTATCGATCCCGCATTGAAAATTTGCACACGATATGGCAAGTCTTGTTAATAACGAAGGTAATTACATTACTGATTAAAATCAGAACTTGCTGACAATTTATGTGTCTGAATTAAAGGCAAACAAACTGTGGTGTCGCCCGAAAAACGCGATCCCATGTCAGGCCTGTGACGAGAGTTGTAACATCACACGAAAGCTGGATACCTCACGACTGAACCACAACTAAGGACAGTCGCACCCTGACGCAGCAACGAATGAGAGGCGCAGGCTTAAATACCGACTCTAGAGGTTCAATACGCTGCCGCTGCCGGAAGAGTACTTACGCGAGGGAGCAGTGCCGCTCGTCCCACTCTGCAGTCATCACTCACGACGACATCATCGCCTTACTTCAGATCCAGAAGCGCGAGATGTCTTAGAACAGGATACTGTATGGAAGTTTATAGTCAATTGTACACTGATATGAGCCTATCATTCAGTATTGTATGAAGTGATGTGTTCAGCAACAGCAACAAACGCACACACACTCCTGTGGACACTGACTGTTTCCGAGTTAAGTGTTTACATTTTCTACGTTTTAATAAGGTGGTTTAATGTTTTGTGTGTATTACAGTATCTGCTCGATCTAGTTCAGAACTAAATCCAGTACCCGCCAGAGTTCCGGGACAAATGTCACAATTCTCTCTCTCTCTCTCTCTCTCTTTTTTTTTTTTTTTTTTTGCACTACAATGCGACAGTTCTTTCCGGTAGCCCTAATATTTTCAAGCACATAAAACAAACTAAGTCACTGAAATTTGCTTTTAATTAACAATTTATGAATCTGGGCACATAGAGCACGACATGGAAACTTTTATGAAGATCATTATCTACGTACACATATCGACATACATATTCCCTAAGCGGCCGGATGGTGCATGGCGGAATATAGCTCGTACTACTATTAGTAATTTCCTTTCCCATTCCACTCGCAAATAAAGGGAGAAAAAACCGACTGCTTGTGTGCGAGCTCTTCGTTTCTCTCATTTCATATTTGTGGTCCTGTACGTTGGCAGCACTGCACTTAGTTCAGATACCGGTTCTCTAAATTTTCTCAGTCATGTTCCGAAAAAAGAACGTCATCTCCCCCTACAGTGATCCTCAGTGAGTTCATGGAACATCTCTGTAATACACGCTTGTTTATCGAATCCACTGTAACGAATATAGCAGCGCGCCACTGAATTGCTTCCTTTAGTCCGACCTGGTGGGGATCAAAAACCTCGAGAAATGCTCAACAATGTATCACGCTAGCGGTCTACAAGCGGCCTCCCTTATAGATGAGCTACGCTTTCATAAAATGCTCCCAATATTCCGAAATCGAACATTGACCTTCGCTATTTACCGTCCTTACGTGATCGTTCCATTGCCTATCGCTTTATAACGTTACGGATGAATATTTAATCGAAGTGACTGTGCCAACTAGCGTACTAGGAAATCTGTATTCGAATATTACGGAATTGTTTCTCCTACTCATCTGCTTTAACTTACACTTGTGTATTTAGTGCCAGTTGCCATTCACCACACCAGCTACGAGTCTTGTTTAAGTCATCGTGTATCCCCGTAACAGTCACTGGACGATACCTTACCGTGCACCGCGGCATCACCAGCAAACAGCCGCAGGCTACTGCCCGAACTATCAGCCAGATCATTTATATATATAGCAAATAACAGCGGTCCTAACAGAGTTCCCAGGGGCACTCCTGCCCTTATCTTTGTCTCCGGTGAGCACTCACCGTCAGGGACAGCGTACTGCATTCTATTAGAGGGCTTCGAGTCACTTACATATCTGGGAAGCTAGGCCGTATCATCGGACCCTTGTTAACGATCCGCAGCAGGGCACCGTTTCAACGCTTTCTGTAAATCTAGTCATTTGATATCTGCTCGTTCCCCTTCACCAATGGTTCACAGGACTTCATGTGAGGAATGAGCAAGCCCACACTCACAGAGTGATTTTTTTCTAAATCTGTGCTAATTTCTGGATAGAAGCTTTTCCATCTCAAATAAATTATTATGTTCGAACTCAGAGCATGTTCAAGAACTCTGCAGCAAACAGAGTGAAGGACATAGGTCTGTTATTTTGGGGATCTGTTCTTTCAGCCATTTCACTTATAATTCGGGAAAGAGGCATCCTCTAAACATTTATCAGAGAAAGTGGCTTAAATATATGCCATTATACATTTGTTCGTGACTTAAGTATTATTGAGGTGCTGATTCCACTTTAAAAGACAGCTTGTGCCCGTCCCTAAAAAGAATTAAATGGTTGTTCTAGTAATGTTACCTTTTCCTAACTAAAATGTAGAATATGTTTTACATATTTCAGTGGGCATTTTGTACATTATGTAAAGGAGTGTAGTGAGTCTATAGTTATTTGTACCTTGATATCACCATTTACTGCGAAGCCGGGTCTAGGAGCTGCCTGCTCCTATGTCCACTACAATTAGACATTGCCTCCGCTAGCCACGACTAGTCCGGATGCTACCGAGAGTTGAATTCGTTCCTTACATCTGGGACCTCCTGCTAGCTAACATCACCTGACTGCAGAACGTCTGTCAGCAGCTCGTGGTCTCGCGATCGCGTTCTCGCTTCCCGAGCCCGAGGTCCTGGGTTCGATTCCCGGTGGGGTAAGGGATTTTCACCTGCCTCGAGATGACTGGGTGTTTGTGTTGTCCTCATCACTTCATCATCATTCAGGAAAGTGTCGACATTGAGCAAAAGTTGGGAATTTGTACGGGATCTGATAACCGCGAAGTTGAGCGCCCCACAAACCGAACATCAGCGTCATCATCATCATCATCATCATCATCCAGAACATCTTCCGAAGGACCTTGTTTCACACTCCATGCTTCGGTGCTTACTGCACTACCTCTGCCGCCAGATGCTGGCTGACTGCAGCATTTATGCTTAACGGCGTAAGTGTCCTACATGAAGGTTTGTTGACACTATGCCTAAGTCTGACGCAACTCCGTTCTCACCGAAGCGTTGCCATCATTTCTTCTGTGGCAACCTGTCTGCCCTGGTGCCTTTGCGCTCGCGCCCATCCAGTGCTGGTATGTGCTCAGCCAGGCCAACGCTGCCCCCTCTCCCATCCCCTCCCCCCGCCAAGAGTTAACGCACGTTATTGGGACCGTGACTACTTTGGCTTTTGGCTCTATGAAATCTGCTAAATAAATCATGCTGCTATTTTCAATTCTTTTATGATTCCACTTTGCCTGAGGAGCTACTATCCTGCAACGTAATTGTAACCTGCTGTGAGGTCAATAAAGCTTGGAACATCCTCACCCTGTTCTGCAAATAAAAGTGGCCCAGACGGGTAGATACGATTGGACGTGAATGTATGCGTTTATACACACACCGTGATGTGCACATCCGTGTGAGTGGGGCAGTGCAAAGGGGACGATGGTACTCACAGTGGAGCAGCTGGTGTTAATTGTGGAAAGCTACGTGACAAAGAAGTCGTGGAAAAGGTGTAGTCAGTTGTTTGCTGGGAAGTTTAATGGTATCAAAATGCCAGCAAGGAGTGCCATGGCACACTTAGTCCGAAAATGGTGGCAGACAGGATATAATTTGAACAAGTCGAGAAGCATTCCGAAACGTGCCCATGCACCAGAAAATGGCTCTGAGCACTATGGGACTTAACATCTGTGGTCATGAGTACCCTAGGACTTAGAACTACTTAAACCTAACTAACCTAAGGACATCACACACATCCATGCCCGAGGCAGGATTCGAACCTGCTACCGTAGCGGTCACGCGGTTCCAGACTGAAGCGCCTAGAACCGCACGGCCACACCAGCCGGCCACCAGAAAATGTGGCTGCATTTCATCACAAAATGCTTCAGAGTCCTACCAAACCAACCTGACGCCTGTCGCAAGAGACTGGCATATCACGTCGATCATGTATATCTGCTGTTCATGTTTTAAAACCATCAGGTGCTCCTCTGCGCCTTGAGTTCTGTGACTGGCTGTTCCCAGACATAACAATGAATAGCTTATTCATGGGCCTGCTCTTTATGTCTGATGAAACCTGGTTTCACCTGAGCGGTTATTTCAACTCACAGAATCACAGGTTTTGGGCAGTGGAGAATCCGTATAACTTCCACGAAACACCATTGCATGATCAGAAGGTTGAGGTTAGGTGTACAGCGTCTGCACACCGCATTATTTGTCCCGTCTTCTATCATCAGACACTGACTGTGGCGCGTTACATATCTAGCATTATGATGAAACCATTTGCGGCAGCGTTAACAGAGGAGGAAAAGACCTACAGCTACATCCAACAGGATAGAGCAACTGCCCATACAGCCGGAAGAACCTTGGAGCACTTTACACAATCTTCACGCCTGACAGAATTGTTAGCCGAGGTCAGTCTGGTCGCTGCCCTAGCTGGTCAGCCAGGTCATCTGATCTATCAGTGTGCGATTACTTTGTGTGAGGAACCCTCAAGTCTAATGTGTATCGCAACAACCCTCATAGTTTTCAAGAACTGTGGCAGAAAATTTGGAATTAGATTTTAGCAGTTCCAGCAGTCCAGCTTCGGTCTGCCTTCAGAAATTTGTTGACCATGGTCCACAAGTTCCAACAGATGAATGGTTGTCACTTTCAGTATCTGCTATAGCCAGGTTAGTTCTGTATTTTCCTTTCTCTGCTGTGTTTCTTTGTAACCTGGAACTCTGTTCTGTGGGTCACTTTTATTTATCCTACTCTGTGGAACTTTGAGGGGCCTAGCGTGAAGAGTACTTCCATGTTGGAGGACTCTGGTGGTATTGCTGTGCACCATATGTCAACGTACACAACAATACATATTCCGCAAGCCCCTATACGGTATATGAACGAGGGTACCTTCCATGACTTACATCAGCAAATGGAGCGTCGGGTAAAACGACTATCCGTATGATTCCATAAGAGCGCTAACTTTTCTTATCTTCCCGATGTTTAAGCGATATATACGCTGGGGGCAGTAGAATCGTTCTGCAGCCATCTGGAAATGCCGAGTCTCTAAATTTTTACAATAGTGCTTACTGAAAAGGTATTTGTCTACCCTCCGGTGAGACCCATTTGAGTTCACAGAACATTTGGCTAACATTCGTGTGTGAATCTTAGCTAACGGCAACAAATATAGCATGGTTCCGAATTTCTTAGATCTCCTGTCAATTCGGTCTGCTGTGGAACCGTAATACTGGAGGATTACCGAAGCGCAGCTCGCACTAGTGTGTTCTCCTTTATTCATGAGATACACTTTCGTAGAATTCTACTAAAAAACCGAAACCGACCATGCGCCTTCCTTACTACCGATCTTAAAAGCTCGTTTCATTTCATATCGCTTTTTGATGTCACGCCCTGGTACAGCATCAAGCAGCACACCTCTGATATTCTATTTGAAAATTACAGAACTGTTTTTCCAACTCACCTACATTTCCTAACATTTTTGTACATTAAGGGCAATTTGCCGTTCATCACACCAAGTAGACATTCTGTCTAAGTCACTAAGTCATCCTGTATCCTCCTATAGCCATCAGCGATGACACTTTTCCGTAAACTATAGCATCGTCAGCAAACAGCCACAGATCGCTGCACACGTAATTCTCAGGTTCGTTTATATATATCTAGGGAACAACAGAGGTCCTATCACATTTCCCTGGGTCACTTCAGACATACGCTTGTTTCTGATAAACACCCTCTATCCAGCGCAAAGTATTAGGTTCTATTACTTAAGAAGTCATTGATCTACACATATAAATGAGAACGTATTCTGTGTGCTCAGACCGTCATTAATAATCTGCAATGGGGCCCTGTGTCAAACGCTTGCCGGAGGTGTAACAATATGGAATCTGCGTGTTGCGTTTGATCAATGGTTCACAGGATATTGTGTGAGGAAACGGCAGTTTAAGTTTCGTACGAACGATGCTTTCTAAATCTGTGCTGATTTGCGAGCAGAAGTTTTTTTGTCTCAAGGAAATTTACTATACCGAATTTTAGAGCATGCTCAATAACTCTGCTGCTAACTGATGTTCAGAATTGCGATGCGAAAAGAGACATGTCCACCAAAAGTACCGGTAAACAAAGTGGATACATACGTGTATGGTTCCAACTAATGTTAACGAACATTGTTTGACCTTTGTTTACCGCTATTTTCGGCGGAAATTTTACTTGGAAAACATTTGTTAGTTTGAGAATGGGCGTAACCCGAAACCGGTCACCGACAGAACAAACATCCATTTTAGATGCAACTCTGACTGTCTTTTTTGGCATCACAGTCTAAAAATGAGTTGCTGGAGGTTCAGGATATTGGCCTGTAATTTGATGGGTCCCTTCTTCTGTCCTTCCTATCTACAGTAGTCATCTGCACTTTTATCTAGTCGGCTGAGACTTTTCCTTGGGCGAGAGATACGCCGTAAATAAATGCTAAGTAATGGTCCAGTGCCGAAGAGTACTTTCTGTAAAACTGACCTGGGATTCCATCCAGACTTGACTACTTATTTATTTTCAGTCCTTTCAGTTAGCTTTCAGTTCCAGCGATGTCTGTTTGCATGACCTCCATCCGAGAATCTGTGCGGCCCTCAAACTATGGTATTTTGAAAGACCGTCCTTCCTGAATGTCATTTTAGACGGGAATGTAATTGATTTGGGGTCAAAAAAACTATTTTCCAAAACATTTTTTTCTTCGCCTTTGTTGTGTACAAATTTTATGTTGACAGCAGCTTTAGAAAAGCGTCTAAAATATTATAATTTTTGACTCTGCAGTTGCATCTTTCTCGCCAAGTTTGAAATAGTGGTACGGAATCCTCTAGTTTCAAAGATATAACATAATGAACCAATAGAAAAGTTGGAAAGCGTAGGCATCTGAAAGGAACTTAATGGTAGGCTTCGCCACTTCCTGCAGGAGACGAAATATGAACTGGTTGAGAATGTAACACAACTAGAAGGAGATGGAAGTCTTACTCTTAAAGGAACTGACTCTATCCAGTCATTTTATGGAAGAGCAATCAGGAAAATACAAAAAAATTTGAGGGAATGAGGCGTGCTGTATGAGCAGTCTATTTTCACAAACCATCCAGCAGTCAAACGCCAACGCATTATCTGTGCCCGAAAGACGGTTGATGTAAGTAGAAATCAAGAAATGAAACGTAAGTACTCACTACCAGGTCCTATTACGAGCGCAATTAAGATCGCGTTCAGGTTTCTTGTAAACCGTGATTTACTGGGTAAGTGTCTTCATGTGAAAACACACGATGAGAATAGAAACCTAAATAATATAATTTGCATTAAATGTTCGAATATCACGAACACTATGTGGATTTTAATATAGGTGCAAAAATAGATGTCTGTGATGTATTTTTATATTGCACTGCGGCAGGCACTGACAGAACGGGAATGCAAAAGCATCTTACACCATTGAGCAGAGAGGCATCACTAAAGTTGCCAGACCACTGCAACTGACCTACAAACAAAGACCAGACATAAGAAGGGGAGAGAAGGAAAACTTAAGGATGATGAGTATGCATACGGAGGATTTTAAAATACAGACAGACCTATGACAAGTTGAAATTCTGGTCTTGCGTAAAATCTCTCTGTGCAGTTGAAGCACAACGAAGTTTTTAATTTCACTTTCAGCAAATCGTTCACGCAGGAGAATTGTACAACCATACCGTCGCTTGACCATCGGACAGACACCCGTATGGCCTCCATAATAATAGGCACCCTGGCGTACACAAACAACTGAAAGATTTGAAAGCAAATAAATCACCAGGTCCGGAAAGAAGCCTAATTCGGTTTTACAGAGAGTATTCTAGGCACTATCCCCTTACTTAGCCTGCATCTATTGTGAATCTCTCTCTTGTCACAAAGTCCTAAGTGACAGGAAAGCAGCGTAGGTGACTGCAGCATATAAGGAAGGTAGAAGAACGGGCCCGCAAAATTACAGATCGATTTCCCTAATTTCGGTTTGCTGCATAAATCTCGAACATATTCTCACTTCGAGTATGATAAACTTTCTTGACACTGAGAAGCTTATGTCCCCAAATCAGAATAGTTTTAGAAAGCATCCTCATGCGGAACACTGCATGCCCTTTTCTCTCATGCTATATAGCGAACTATGGATGAAGGGCAGCAGGCAGATGCCATATTTCTAGATTTCCGGAAGACGTTTGACACGGTGCCTCATTGCAGGCTATTAACGAAATTACCATAATATGGAATAAGTCCACAGATATGTGAGTAGTTCGCAGACTTCTTTAGCAATAGAACCCAGTATGTTTTCCTCGACGGCGAGTGTTCATCAGACACAAGGGTGTCGTCGGGAATGCCCCAGGAAATGTAATAGGACCGCTTTTGTTCTCTGTACAGATAAATGATTTGTCGGACAGGGTGGGCAGCAATCTGCGGTTGTTTGCTGATGATGCTTTGGTGTACGGTAAGGTGTCGAAGTTGAGTGACTGTAGGAAGGTACGAGATGACTTAGACAGTATTTCTAGTTGGTGTGATGAATAGTAGCTAGCTCTAAATGTGGAAAAATGTAAGTTACTTCGGATAAACTTGAAGAACAAACCTATGATGTATGGTAACGATATTCCTAGTATCTTGCTTGGCAGAGTCAAGGCGTTCAATTTCGGAGCGTAACGTTGCATAGCTATATGAAAAGGAACAAACATGTGATAGGGAAGGTGAATGGTTGACTTCGGATTATAGGGAGAATTTTAAGAAAGATTGGTTCACCTGTGAAGGAGACAACATATACGACCCTGGTGCGACCTATTCTTGAGTACTGCTCGAGTGCTTCGGATCGGTACCAGGTCGGGTTGAAAGCAAGCATCGAAGCATTTCACAGACGGGTTGCTAGATTTGTTACTGGTAGGCTCAAACAACATGTAAGTGTTACGGAGATGCTTCGTGAACTCAAATTGGAATCCCTGGAGGGAAGGCGACTTTCTTTTCGAGAAACACTTGATAAGAAAATTTAGAGAACCGGCTTTTGGAGCTGACTGCCGAAAGACTCTACTGCCGGCAACATACATTACGCATAAGTGCCACGAAGAGAAGGTTAGAGAAATGAGCGGTCATGCGGAGGCGTTTCTACCTCGCTCTGTTTGCCAGTGGAACAGGAAAGGAAGTGACTAGTGGCTGTACAGGGTACCGTCCACCCCGCGCCGTACGGTGGCTTGCGGATTATCTATGTAAATGAAGATGTAGACATATACGAACTAAAGTCTTAATCTACATTTTCTAAGTTTTACCTTTTTTGTATTATGAGAACCGTTTTATCAGTAATTGTATGAGCTATTTTTAATAACGGGTAGATCAAAACCCATTCTAAAATGACCCAGACACGAAATCTAAATGTTGCGAAGAGTGGCAGCTACTTTCAGCAACGAAAAGTGTAACGTCATCCAAACTAATGCAGTAAGAAGTCCGTTAAATTTCGATTACATGATAAAGCACATAAATCTGAGTCCCGACAGTTTGACTAAATACATATGAATTACAATTACGAACAGCTTAAGTGAGAACGATCTCACAGATAATGTTGTGGGGAAAGCAAACCGAAGACTTGTTCGTCCTCTGTTAGAGAGTATTGATATGCCGTATGGGATCCGTGGCAGATAGGATTTACGGAGGACATTAAAAACTTCAATGAAGGGAGGCTCGTTTTGAATTATCGCAAAATAATGGGGAGAGTGTCACGGATATGATAAGCGAGTTGGGATGGCAGCCATTAAAACAAAGGCGCTTTCCGTTTGCGGCGACATCTTTTCAACACATTTCAATCACCAACTCTTTCCTGTAAAGTGAAAATATTTTATTGTCATTAAGCTACATTAAGAGAACTGATTATCACAATAAAATAAGAGAAATCAGAAGTCGTTCAGAAAGATTTAAGTAATATTTGAATAAATACTTCAGAGTCAACATCTCATTTAAATCCAACTGATGGCCCCTTTTTATAGTACTTTACTATCATCTTCGTATCTGCAATATGACCTAGGCACACACTGCTGTTTTTACATTTTCTCTGTAGCAGCAGTAATGAAACACGTAAGTAAGCAATTAAACAATTCACTTATCAGAAATTTGTACAATACTTAAAGTAGTTCAAATCCAAAGTTAAAGAGATTTACAAACATTTTATAAGTTTATGTAGTAGTAATAGCTGTCGATATACAGGCTTCATAAAGGATCAATATCCTCATTTAAGTAATTCACTGCAATTTTCTTTTTTACTACCGTATAATCTTCATAAAATTTCTGTAATTTTTTTTAAGTTCTGATTCGAACGACCATAATTCCTGTACAAATTTCTGATAAGTGCATTGTGTAATTTATCTAATGTAAATGTAAACAGTAACTACGGTTATCACTCTGCCACCTAACGGAAATAAAACATAGCTTCCTTATCACAGCGCCCGACTCACTACAGATACAAACGAGGATGTATGTGGTCGCACACAATAGGCGAAAGTTGCATGGCAACATGATTATAAATAGTGTATTTGTTAATTACACGCTGATCGGTTGTGATCTGTCTGCTGCTAGAGCTTGCATTTCCAAACTATCTAGATTTTCAACATTCTCAAAACATACGACATAGTTTTGAGGAAGAGCAGGTGTTGCTGTTGTTGTTGTTGTTGTTGTTGTGGTCTTCAGTCCTGAGACTGGTTTGATTCAGCTCTCCATGCTACTCTATCCTGTCAAGATTCTTCATCTCCCAGTACTTACTGCAACCAATATCCTTCTGAAACTGCTTAGTGTATTCATTTCTTGGTCTCCTTCTACGATTTTTATCCTCCACGCTGCCCTCCAGTGTTAAATTTGTGATCCCTTGATGCCTCAGCACATGCCCTACCAACCGCTCCCTTCTTCTTGTCAAGTTGTGCCACAAATTCCTCTTCTCCCCAATTCTATACAATACCTCCTCATTAGTTGTGTGATCTACCCATCTAATCTTCAACATTCTTCTGTAGCACCACATTTCGAAAGCTTCTATTCTCTTCTTGACCAAACTATTTATTGTCCATGTTTCACTTCCATACATGGCTACACTTCATACAAATACTTTCAGAAACGACTTCCTGACACTTAAATCTATACTCGATGTTAACAAATTTCTCTCCTTCAGAAACACTTTCCTTGCCATTGCCAGTCTACATTTTATATCCTTTCTACTTCTACCATCACCAGTTATTTTGCTCCCTAAATAGCAAAACTCCTTTACTACTTTAAGTGTCTCATTTCCTAATCTAATTCCCTCAGCATCTCCCGACTTGATTCGACTACATTCCATTATCCTCGTTTTGCTTTTGTTTCTGTTCATCTTATGTCCTCCTTTCAAGACACTGTCCATTCCATTCAACTGCTCTTCCAAGTCCTTTGCTGTCTCTGACAGAATTACAATGTCATCGGCGAACCTCAAAGTTTTTATTTCTTCTCGATGGATTTTAATACCTACTCCGAATTTTTCTTTTGTTTCCTTTACTGCTTGCCCAATATACAGATTGAATAACATCGGGGAGAGGCTGAAACCCTGTCTCATTCACTTCCCAACCACTGCTTCCCTTTCATGCCCCCGACTCTTATAACTGCCATCTGGTTTCTGCACAAACTGTAAATAGCCTTTCGCTCCCTGTGTTCTACCCCTGCCACCTTTAGAATTTGAAAAGAGTATTACAGTCAACATTGTCAAAAGCTTTTTCTAAGTCTACAAGCACTACAAACGTATGTTTGCCTTTTCTTAATCTAACTTCTAAGATAAGCCGTAGGGTCAGTATTGCCTCACGTGTTCCAACATTTCTACGGAAACCAAACTGATCTTCCTCAACGTCGGCTTCTACCAGTTTTTCCATTCGTCTGTAAAGAATTTGCGTTAGTATTTTGCAGCTGTGACTTATTAAACTGATAGTTCGGTAAATTTCACATCTGTCAATACCCGCTTTCTTTGGGATTGGAATTATTATATTCTTCTTAAAGAGTGAGCGGATTTCGCCTGTCTCATACATATTGCTCACCAGGAGAGTTTTGTCAGGACTGGCTCTGCCAAGGCCGTCAGTAGTACTAATGGAATGTTGTCTACTTCCGTGGTCTTGTTTCGACTCAGGTCTTTCAGTGCTCTGTCAAACTCTTCACGCACTATCGTATCTCCCATTTCATCTTCATCTACATCCTCTTCCATTTCCATAATATTGTCGTCAAGTACATCGCCCTTGTATAGACCCTCTATATACTCGTTCCACCTTTCTGCTTTCCCCTCTTTGCTTAGAATTGGGTTTCCATCAAAGCTCTTGATATTCACACAAGAGGCTCTCTTTTCTCGAAAGGTCTCTTTAATTTTCCTGTATGCAGTGTCTATCTTACCCCTAGTGAGATAAGCCTCTACATCCTTACATTTGTCCTCTAGCCACCCCAGCTTAGCCATTTTGCACTTCCTGTCGATCTCATATTTGAGACGTTTGTATTCCTTTTTGCCTGCTTCATTTACTGCATTTTTATATTTTCTCCTTTCATCAGTTAAATTCAGTATCTATTCTGTTACCCAAGGATTTCTACTAGCCCTCGTCTTTTTACCTACTTGATACTCTTTTGCCTTCACTACTTCATCCCTCAGAGCTACCCATTCCTCTTCTATTGTATTTCTTTCTACACCTACATCTACATCTACAAGACTACTCTGCAATTCACATTTAAGTGCTTGGCAGAGGGTTCATCGAACCACAATCATACTATCTCTCTACCATTCCACTCCCGAACAGCGCGCGCGAAAAACGAACACCTAAACCTTTCTGTTCGAGCTTTGATTTCTCTTATTTTATTTTGGTGATAATTCCTACCTATGTAGGTTGGATAGATCTCGCCGCGACGAAAAACGTCTTTGCTGTAATGACTTCCATCCCAATTCGCGTATCATGTCTGCCACACTCTCTCCCCTATTACGTGATAATACAAAACGAGCTGCCCTTTTTTGCACCGTTTCGATGTCCTCCGTCAATCCCACCTGGTAAGGATCCCACACCGCGCACCAATATTCTAACAGAGGACGAACGAGTGTAGTGTAAGCTGTTTCTTTAGTGGACTTGTTGCATCTTCTAAGTGCCCTGCCAATGAAACGCAACCTTTGGCTCGCCTTCCCCACAATATTATCTATGTGGTCTTTCCAACCAAAGTTGTTCGTAATTTTAATACACAGGTACTTAGTTGAATTGACAGCCTTGAGAATTGTACTATATATCGAGTAATCGAATTCCAACGGATTTCTTTTGGAACTCATGTGGATCACCTCACACTTTTCGTTATTTAGCGTCAACTGCCACCTGCCACACCATACAGCAATCTTTCCTAAATCGCTTTGCAACTGATACTGGTCTTCGGATGACCTTACTAGAAGGTAAATTACAGCATCATCTGCGAACAACCTAAGAGAACTGCTCAGATTGTCACCCAGGTCATTTATGTAGATCGGGAACAGTAGAGGTCCCAGGACGCTTCCCTGGGGAACACCTGATATCACGAATCCAGTCGCACAACTGAGACAATACCCCAATGGCCCGCAGCTTGATTAGAAGTCGCTTGTGAGGAACGGTGTCAAAAGCTTTCCGGAAATCTAGAAATACGGAATCAACTTGAGTTCCCCTGTCGATAGCGGCCATTACTTCGTGCGAATAAAGAGCTAGCTGCGTTGCACAAGAACGATGTTTTCTGAAACCAAGCTGATTACGTATCAATAGATCGTTCCCTTCGAGATGATTCATAATGTTTGAATACAGTATATGCTCCAAAACCCTACTGCAAACCGACGTCAATGATATAGGTCTGTAGTTCGATGGATTACTCCTACTACCCTTCTTAAACACTGGTGCGACCTGCGCAATTTTCCAACCTGTAGGTACAGATCTGTCGGTGAGCGAGCGGTTGTATATGATTGCTAAGTAGTGAGCTATTGTATCAGCGTAATCTGAAAGGAACCTAATCAGTATACAATGTCGACCTGAAGACTTTCCCGTATCAAGCGATTTGAGTTGCTTC
Organism: Schistocerca piceifrons; assembly: GCF_021461385.2. Classification (NCBI taxonomy): domain Eukaryota; kingdom Metazoa; phylum Arthropoda; class Insecta; order Orthoptera; family Acrididae; genus Schistocerca; species Schistocerca piceifrons. The sequence goes on along the minus strand of NC_060145.1, from coordinate 320,063,139 downwards.
GCAACCCCTAAGGTGTCTACTTCTAAGAAACTCATGCTAGCAGCTGTTCGTGTTTCAAATTCTGGAATATTCCATTCGTCTTCCCTGGTGAAGGAATTTCGGAAAACTGCGTTCAATAACTCCGCTTTAGCGGCACAGTCGTCTGTAACAGTACCATCGGCACTGCGCAGCGAAGGTATTGACTGTGTCTTGCCGCTTGTGTACTTTACATACGACCTGAATTTCTTCGGATTTTCTACCAAATTTCGAGACAATGTTTCGTTGTGGAACCTGTTAAAGGCATCTCGCATTGAAGTCCGTGCCATTTTTCGCGCGTCTGTAAATTTTAGCCAATCTTCGGGATTTCGCGTTCTTCTGAACTTCGCATGCTTTTTCCGTTGCCTCTGCAACAGCGTTCGGACCTGTTTTGTGTACCACGGGGTATCAGTTCCATCTCTTACCAATTTATGAGGTATGAATCTCTCAATTGCTGTTGCTACTATATCTTTGAATTTGAGCCACATCTCGTCGACATTTGCATAGTCAGTTCGGAAGGAATGGAGATTGTCTCTTAGGAAGGCTTCTAGTGACACTTTATCCGCTTTTTTAAATAAAATTATTTTGCGTTTGTTTCTGGTGGATTTGGAAGAAACGGTATTGAGCCTAGCTACAACGACCTTGTGATCACTAATCCCTGTATCAGTCATGATGCTCTCTATCAGCTCTTGATTGTTTGTGGCTAAGAGGTCAAGTGTGTTTTCGCAACCATTTACAATTCGCGTGGCTTCGTGGACTAACTGCTCGAAATAATTTTCGGAGAAAGCATTTAGGACAATCTCGGAAGATGTTTTCTGCCTACCACCGGTTTTTAACAAGTACTTTTGCCAACATATCGAGGGAAGGTTGAAGTCCCCACCAACTATAACCGTATGAGTGGGGTATTTATTTGTTACGAGACTCAAATTTTCTCTGAACTGTTCAGCAACCATATCATCGCAGTCTGGGGGTCGGTAAAAGGAGCCAATTATTAACTTAGTTCGGCTGTTAAGTATAACCTCCACCCATACCAATTCGCACGGAATATCTACTTCAACTTCACTACAAGATAAACCACTACTGACAGACACAAACACTCCACCACCAATTCTGCCTAATCTATCTTTCCTGAACACCGTCTGAGACTTCGTAAAAATTTCTGCAGAACTTATTTCAGGCTTTAACCAGCTTTCTGTACCTATAACGATTTCCGCTTCTGTGCTTTCTATTAGCGCTTGAAGCTCAGGGACTTTCCGAGCACAACTAAACAATTTACGACTACAATTCCGACTTTTCCTTGATCCAAGCACGTCCTGTATTTGCCATGCACCCTTTGAGATTGCAGTCCACCCCGTACTTTCCCAAGGCCTTCTAACCTAAAAAACCGCCCAGTCCACGCCACACAGCCTCCGCTACCCGTGTAGCCGCCATTCCTGTCAATTGTTCCCTTACGCTCTCCCTGAAACTCTATACATCATCTGGTTCTTTCAGTTTATCCAGGTCCCATCTCCTTAAATTCCCACCTTTTTGCAGTTTCTTCAGTTTTAATCTATAGTTCATAACCAATAGATTGTGGTCAGAGTCCACATCTGCCCCTGGAAACGTCTTACAACTTAAAACCTGGTTCCTAAATCTCTGTCTTACCATTATATAATCTATGTGATACCTTCTAGTATCTCCAGTATTCTTCCATAAATACAGTCTTCTCTTATGATTCTTGAACCAAGTGTTGGCTATGATTAAGTCATGTTCTGTGCAAAATTGTATCAGACGGCTTCCTCTTTCATTTCTTCCCCCCAATCCATATTCACCTACTATGTTTCCATCTCTCCCTTTTCCTACTCTCGAATTCCAGTCATCCATGACTATTAAATCTTCGTCTCCCTTCACTACCTGAATCATTTCTTTCATCTCATCATACATTTCATCAATTTCTTCATCATCTGCAGAGCTAGTTGGCATATAAACTTGTACTACTGTAATAGGCATGGGCTTCGTGTCTATCTTGGACACAATAATGCGTTCACTATGCTGTTTGTAGTAGCTTACCCGCACTCCTATTTTTCTGTTCATTATTAAACCTGCTCCTGCATTACCCCTATATGATTTTGTATTTATAACCCTGCATTCACCTGACTGAAAGTCTTGTTCCTCCTGCAACCGAACTTCACTAATTCGCAATATAACTAACTTAAGCTATCCATTTCCCTTTTTAAATTTTGTAACCTACTTACCCGGTTAAGGGATCTGACATTCCACGCTCCGATCCGTAGAACGCGTTTTCTTTCTCCTGATAACGACGTCCTCTTGAGTAGCCCCCGCTCGGAGGTCCGAATGGGGGACTATTTTACCTCCGGAATATTTTACCCAAGAGGACGCCATCATCATTAACCATACAGTAAAGCTGCATGCCCTCGGGAAAAATTACGGCTGTAGTTTCCCCTTGCTTTCAGCCATTCGCAGTTCCAGTACAGCAAGGCCGTTTTGGTTAGTGTTACAAGGCCAGATCAGTCAATCATCCAGACTGTTGCCCCTGCAACTACTGAAAAGGCTGCTGCCCCTCTTTAGGAACCACACGTTTGTCTGGCCTCTCAACAGATACCCCTCCGTTGTGGTGGCACCTACGGTACGGCCATCTGTATCGCTGAGGCACGCAAGCCTCCCCATAACGGCAAGGTCCATGGTTCATGGGGGGGGGGGGGGAAGATCAGGTATGTTACACATATATAAAATAGTTTAGATTAATTACTACTGGCGTAGAAGATACGTGACAAATGCATTGTGTCACCATGTCGTATCGCAGCTCCTAAGATGACAGCAAAGTATTGTTAAAACTGGTCATCTATTCAAAATAAATATTTAAATGCGATTTTGGCTCTGAAGTATTTCTCTAAATATTACAATCTGCAGATCGCCGCGTGATCAGAATGTGTGTAATATATAAAGATTTAAGTGTTCGTTTTTCCACGCGCTGTTAGAGATTCGAGAGGTAAAGAAATAGTCAGAAAGTGGTACGAAGAACCCTCTCCTAGACCCTTAGGTGTGAATTGGAAAGTAGTCATGCAGAAGGAGACCTAGAAATTTTCAAAAGCTGCTCAAAACATTTAGTTTTCTCATTGTAACTAAAATTTATTTTTGTAATTAAATCCCGATTTATAGGATTGCGCGTTAGCAAATGATTCTTAATTTTGACTGTGCAAAATTCGAAAATTTGTAAATAACAGAATCTTAAACATAAACAGATAGCTGTAGTTTAGTGATCCTGTAACCTTCCTGGTACACAAGAATAAAATTTTCAGTTTGAGTGCAAGATTAGAATCTCCCTCAGACGCGAAATTAAAACGCACAGCCTTATTGGAACACACCTGATGATGTATGTGGGTAAGTGTGGCTAGCACACGTGGCGCTATGCCTGCTAAGAGACAGTGTACGGAAGCCCACTCCACGGTGGGCGGCCAGCCCGTGAGTGAGGCGCGCCCCCGCAGGGTGCAGTGGCTGTCGCCCCGGCCCGCTTGCAAGTGGCTGGCTGTTAGGTCTGGCAGGCTTCCAGCGTCCGGGCCGGGCCGGGCCGGGCCGCGCCTGCAGCGCCCCTGGTAAGCTCTCTATATATCTGCCTACGTTATGGCCGCAGGCGCCTGCAGAAGAAAACCTCCATACGTCACGACTAGTGAGAGGCGGTGCTCGACTGCTGCCATGTGTCACGCTGCACGGCTTGCAAATACCGGGCATCAGTCGGAACTCCTTGTCGACCAGGAAAGTCTAACAACAGCTTCATCTTAACAAGATCTCATACCTCCCTAAGTCTAGCTGCCAATTGCATGTGAAGTGTTCATTCTAAGGCGTAAAATCAACACAGAGATTACGATGAATGATAAAATATTAGCAAATGTATAATACAGACTGAAGCGACAAATGAAACTTACCAAGGCCGTCTCAGTTTAGGGTGCATGCCAAGATGGCTGAGGCGTGTATGAGAATTTGGACTGAGGATGGAGGCGTGCTAGCTCAGTCTGTGCAGACGTGCAGAGCCACTGGGCCAAAGTGCCGTAGTTGTTAGCGCATTTACCTAGCGAGCATGAAAACCGGGTTCCAATCCCATGCTTTGTACAAATATTCAGTCTGCGTACACCATAGATGTTCGAGAATTGAAAAGGTCGTTACACACTGAGCACTGAGGCCACAAATATCATGGCAGACTTCCTAATATCGTGTGGGAATCGTTTTGCCCGGCATAGTGCAGTAACTCAACGTGACATGGACTCATCAATCCTTTCGAAATCCCCTGCTGGAGTATGAACTGACCTCTCGATTATGTCACATACATGTTCAATAGAATTCATGCCGGGCGATCTGGGTGGCCAAATCATTCACTCGAATTTTCCAGAATGTTTGCAAGGGATAACACCGACGATCCCAAACGGCAATCGATTCTAACGTTAAATGTCTGCGAGGAAATTCGGAGAAAATTGTGACCGTGCCCTGTTCGGAAAAGAACAATCAGACTGGGATTAGTTTCCGAAACACTCGAGAGTATAACCAACAGTAAACAGATGGGTTAGGAACAGACGTTCTTCCAGCACAAAGCAAGTTGTAATATTACCTGTTAATATCGGTCGCCAGCCTAATTAGGCATTCTTGTATCAGACAATATGATAAAACAGAAGGCAGTGATAAGGCTAACCTAACCTTCCTTGACACACACACTAAACTCTTTCTTTATACCTGTTCAAACTATAACACAGTAACCTAACCTTGGAGATAAATGTGCTACTAACTTGGAAGTCAGACAAACAAATGGCCAATGAGATAGCAGACAGTGATGTATGTCTCTCAACACATACTTTATATGAACTAGATGCAGTAGTTTATAGAACCAATCACCAACACACATGAAACTAATAGCAATACTAAATAGAGAAAAGCATGAAATGATTCTGACTTAAATCTATTAATGATCATACTCAGTAGCATCAATGGTTAGTACAGGGTCCCTATAGCTGTGCATTATCCAACTTGCAATAGAATTGCTAACGCAGTAAACATTTCCTTCTTAAGTTCAGTTTGAAGCAATTAAACAGAATGCAAATCTAACTACACTGGTTCTGAAGGAGCCTTTGCTTTGCTTCATGAACTAACTAGCCTAGCACATGGGGGCCTTAAACTTTCATGGTTTGGAGAACCACGCTCATTAAAAAAACTACACAAGTATGTATGAGAAATGGTAAGTTTTCTCACCAGTAATTATTAATTAAGTAAAGAACAACAAACTATAACTCTTTAAATGACAAATGTGCTTCAATAAGCAGTCCTTTAACCTACTCAAAATATAGTTGGCTGTGCAGATCCCAACAAAACATTAAATTCAAGATCAAACACTTTCTCATGAAATGAACACTAATAAAATTCTGTAATTCTGATCTCAATGCATAAATGCAACAATTAATAATCTTTTTCATTTCAAATCAACATTATTCTTCTTTTAACGAAAAACTTTAGTATTTCAAGGCAGTTTTTCAAGTGAGGCAAATTATTTGAGAAAATGTCTGCAGATTGATTTATAAATGCACTGAAAATGGAATATTTCTGAAACTATAAAACTGGACTCTAAACATAACTCCACACATTAGAAACCAATCACAACCGTTTTTTCAGCTGCCGAATAAGCCTTTCCATAATAAATTAGGATACTCGTAATTAAATTCACCAGGATTGGATTCCTGTCCAGGTTTGTGATTTGGGATAATCACTGGTGTAAGATAGAGTTTTGGGCAATACCACGGTTATTATTAAAATCAACCAAATTTCACAAATACCTGGTCCATTTACAGAGAGCCAAATATAAACAATTTAGTGTAAGGCTGGTGGCACTGGCAGCGTAATTTGCAGTGGGTGCTAGCATGGCGGCGATGCAGTCATAGCAGTACTGTTCGTCTCACGCTGCTAGAGATATTCTTGGCGTCGGAATTATATTTTTACAGGGCCAAAACCCATGCCATGATAATAGTATCACCAAATGTACCATCCGAGGCCCATCAATACTGCGCTTAAGCTCCTCTGCACTCAAAACTCCAAGAATGATCCACTGGTGCTAGCGAGACGTTAACCGCAGCACTACTCAGCCCAGACTCCTTACCCGTCACAAAGGACGAGTTGCAACTTGCACTCCAACCACACCTTTTCCACTCCGCCAGGCTACTTCCGTAGCTGTGGGGCTTCCCCACATCTTTTACATTCATGTGTACGTTCCCTCACTATGGACCAAGTTATTTACAGTGCATTATATAACAATCATGCCAGTAGTTATTTAAATCCACAAGTACATTTTAAACAACACCGTAGAAAAAGTTGACGTAACTGAAATATGTATACATATTCAAAGAATTTCCATGACAGATACAACACTCTACATAAGCAACACTACAGATACAAAGTAGGTCGAATGTAGGTGTTACATGTTCTTCAAACGAAAAGCGATCAACTGTGACCCAGTGACATGCGCATTGTCATCCATAAAAGTTCCATCGCTTTTTGGGAATATGAAGTCCATGAATCACTGCAGATGGTCTACAGTTAGCCGAACTTAACTATTTCCAGTCAATTATCGGTTCAGTTGGACCAGAGGACCCATTCCATTTCATGTAAGAACAACCCACACCAGCTTGTACAGCGTCTTGTTGACAACTTGGTGCATGGGTGCGTGCGAACTGCGCCACATTCGAACTCTCCCATCAGCTCTTACCAATTGAAATCGGGACATCTGACCAGGTTATAGTTTTCCAGTCGTCTAGGGTCCAATCAATGTCGCCATGAGCCCAGGAGAAGCGCAGCGTTGGATGTTGTGCTGTTAGATGAGACACTGGTGTCTATCGTTTGCTGGCAAAGCCCATTAACGCTAACTGCTGCCGCATTGTCCTAAGGAATACGTTCATCGCACATCCCAAACTGATTTCTGCACTCATTTAACCCAGTGTTACTTGTATGTTAGAACTGAAACCTCAAAGCAAACGCCGCTGCTCTCGGCCGTTAAGTGAAGACTGTCGGACACTGCGTTGTCGTCGGTGTGAGGTAAAGTCTGAAATCTGATATTCTCGGCGCACGCTTGACGCTGTGAATCTCGGAATATTGAATTCTCTAATGATTTCCGAAATGAAATGTCCGATGCATCTAGCTTGAATTACCATCCCGCGTTCAAAGTCTGTTAAATCCCGTCGTGCCGCCATTATCACGTCGGAGAACTTTTCGCATGAAACACCGGAGCGAAAATGACAGCTCCGCCAATGCACTGCACTTTTATGCCTTCCGCACGTGGTACTACCCTCCTCTGTATACGTGATACCGCAATCCCATGATCTTTGTCACTCCATTGAAGTTACTTTTGCATAAAACCACCAATATCAGAAACATAATACTTTCTGTAGTCTGGCTCTCATTATCCGGCCGGCTGTGTAGGCCCTGTATAAGCATGAATTTCAAAGCATAGAAGATCAAATAACAAAAACAAATAAAATTAATTTGACATGAAGCCTTCGTCTTACTTCAGAAACCTGCAACTCCAAGTTCTCTGTTTGGCGTCTCTATTTTACCGTCCACCCACTACTGCATACCTGTGCTGTAGTGATAAACACCAGACACATGAGCTAAAAGCACCGTCAGCTGCTTCTTCGCCCACTGGGTGGTTCACTGAGCCATCAGCCGTTCCACAGCGTACCAAAGACGTTACGGGGATATGAAGAGAAAATATACCAAACGTTATTCATGCAAAACTGCTTACACATATTGTATTAACGCTAGCCTCACAAAAGTGTGCGAAAATCGCTAGAGTAAGTGTTATCACTCTTAGTAATTTATACAGTAAGTACATTATGAAACCTAAATCGGAGAACTGCTATTTCAAGTTGTCCTTTCTTCTCGAAGTGCATCACCTTTGTATTCTCTTCTATGCCTTTTAGGGAGTGACCAGTATTATGTACAGCATGATTCCGTGTTCCCTTTACATACTTTCAGGAAAGGCGGAAAGGATAAATATACCTAGTTAGTTAGTTAGATAGTTAGTTACTCTCATGTTTCATGGATCATTTTGTATAATAAATCGTCATGATGTGGAACAGGACATTTTACATTCATATTGAAAATTAATTTGTACATCTATTTGTACTCTAAACATCGCCATATGAACTTTTTTTCCCAAAATCAAAATAAGAGATAGAGATTGAGTTGTCAATTCCTACCAACCACATTTTGCGAATTATAAACATAGAAATTCTTCTACGGAATAGGAGTTGTCAAGGAGAAACTTTTGTGATTTATTTTTAAATTTTACCTTGCTGTCTGTTAGACATTTTATATCACCGAATAAGTGGTCAAAAATTTTTGATGCAGCGTTGTGCATCCCTTTCTGTGCTGAAGACAACCTTAATGCTGAGTAATTAATGTCATTTTTCTTCTTATATTGTAATTATGTACCCCATTGTTGCTTTTGAAGTGTAGTGAACTATATACAACAAACTTTATGAGGGAATAAATATGCTGAGAAGGAGTAGTCAGAATGCCCCACTTCTTAAACAGATGTCTTCAAGATAATCGTTGGTGAGCACAACATAATATTCTTACAGCACGCTTTTGGCAATGAAGACCTTTCTTCCTTAAAGATGATTTCCCCCAGAACATTTTTCCATGTGACGCTATTGAATGAAAATAAGCAAAATACGTCAACTTACTGATTTACCTGTCTCCAAAAGTTTCCTATGATTCTAAGTTAAAATGTGACTGAAATAAGTTGTTTTAGCAGTTCCGCAATGTGTTTTTCCAGTTTAAATTCGCATCAATATGGATACCTAAGAATTTTGAAGTTTTCACCCTATGTACTACTTCATCATCCAGTGTTGCACTTATAACTGGAGCAGTAGCCCCAGAGGTGCAGAACTGAACATGACGTGTATTTGTGAAATTAAGGGTGAGACCATTCGCAGAAAACCAGTCAATGATACTTTTGAGAACTTTATCCACCATTTCTTCCATTTCTGTATGTATACTGGGAGTGATTACAATACTGTTGTCATCTGAAAAAAGAACTACTACTTCGTGTTGTGCTTTAGACAGTAATCATTTACATATATGAGAAACAGTAGTGAACCTAAGATTGAGCCTTGCGGGACCCCATACGTGGTTTATCCCCAGTCAGAATAATGTCCCTGGATTCTGTTGGTTGAATAACTAATAAGTACAACTTTCTGCATTCTTTTGGCTAGACATGACATAATCCATTGGTTGGCTATACCATCAATCCCATAGAACTTCAACTTATCTAGGAGTATACAATGATTCACACAGTCAAATGCCTTGGATAGGTCACAGAAAATACTAATTTGTGTTAATTTGTTATTTACTTACCCGGAACTTACAAGATAAAATCGTTGTGTTACGTTATACTGCAAGCTATTTCCTTTTCATATTTCAAAAGGAGGTAGTACAGATCAAAACAAGAAAAAGTTTACAGTAAACATGGGCTCTAAACTGCAGGCCTTAAGAGCTATGGGCAATTGTTCACTTTGATTCACAGTAGCAAAGATGAGCAAGCGCTCACAGTTCTTAATGTATGTAATTTAAAGCTGACATTTACTCGACTACTTCTTTTTGTTTTGGTACATTTTACCACTTCTCTAAGTATGGAAAGGAAAGAGCTTCCAATAAATGAGGTCCACTGTATGAGGTATCAGAACGATTTTTGCTTGTAACTTTCTACTCGGTTGCTCCTGGACCATTGCCCCTTGCCCCAAATTGATACCTTTACCGTTCTTCATCATCCCAGACAGTTTGTAACATGATCACGGGAACACCCCATATATGTTAGGAACCACCAATCTACCATTGTTTTCCAGTGTAAAAGTTTTTGCATGCTTCCTACACCTCGTCGAAAATTTCCTGTCCGCTTATCCTATATATTTCGCGTCACACGATGTATCTGTATTTTAAGATCGATAATTTGGTTTTGGTGATTTCTCCGCGGACAGGGGATTGTGGTGCATGTTCTACAGAGCTACAGGCGACATACTACAGCATTTGTGACAATGCCTCACTGAAAATAGGTTTTACAGTGCGACATTTTCAGACACCATATTTTGAAACTCGTTTATTTCGTCGGCAGGAAGCTAATATGTGCAATAGAATGAGGAAAATTATTGCAGCCGGCAGTGATTTGAACTCATATTTCTCGAAAGAGAAATCTCACAGAATGGGACGAAATATAGACGGTTTAAAAACGAAATTCTAGTCATATGTATCAGGTAAAAAATCATGGCCTTCCCCTCAGAACCGTGAATGTTGGATATGCTAGGGAGGGGCCGTTTTTGATCCTTTGTGAAGTACAGCAATTGCTAAAAACAGTAAAATACTGGACGTAACATAGCTGTGTTTAAAACAGTCATAAACGTAGTACAAGAAACTTTTTATTAGCACTCACCATAGGTTAGTTTATGAACACCTTGTTCTACAGTTGGAATGCGGTCTACAAGTGTTTCAACAATCTATTTGTACGCCATATTTTTTACATTCTTGTTCCTGTAATATTCATGGGTCAATTTCCCACGAACAATGTATTTAAGAGTACAATTATGTGAGTTTTTCGATGTGACTGCTGGTTCATTTCATTTTACCTTTAATAGCTAAACCTTGCTGCCACATGAAAACTGCAGGAAAACTCAAGGGCATTCTGAACATCACTCATCGCAGAAATCCACTCATGGGTGCCCAGCTAGGAAGGCGGATTCACTGGTTCCGAAAACTGCAAATAACTTCCTGTAAGTTCCTCTCCACAAACGCGCAGGTGTGGCCTGCGGGTGGTCCATAATCCGTCGGAAATATCTGTGGCCTTTCGCTCAGCTCGCTTGTGTGTGGTCAGCTAATGAAGAGTGTTGCATCAGTTTACCAAAATTTGTGGAGATACTTATCCCCTAAGAGACACCAAAGATCAAAATTTCGTTTCATTCCGAACTGATGTCTATCATCAGTATGAGGTTTCACTGCCTCACAGCGACACTTTAGTATTCGTTGTGACTTGGAAAAACACAGCCTCAGAATGTCCTATCGAGATATTTATTGTCATGCATGGAACACATGTGCAACCAATAACCCGAAAGGCAATCGAATACGCAGAAAAATGGAGAGAACATCTACCTTGTATGGCTCCACAAATACTTCCTGACCAAGAATTGATTATAAACTATGAGGCAAGAGAAGTGTGGGAAGACTGAGGATGAGACATTGAGCCCAGAACAAGCCATAGGCCTAAGTTTGGAGTGGCAGAAGAAGACATGGAATACATACTGCACGAGTTCTTGAAGACTGTTAGTTATTATGTACGACTTTATACAGAACAAAGAAGAGATGGGCTATAAAGTGGGATAACGACTGTTGTCGTAGGACAGCTGGACAGGAACAGAAAGGATTAGTGAAAAAGTTGTCACAGTAAACAAAATATTTACCTAACCTGTATTTCTCTGAGTGTACAAAGACCCATTACAAATAGTGCAGCAAGAAATAGAGATCAGCTCATACATAGCAACAAGGATAAGGCTCTCTGAAGTAAAGCATTACTGACGGTGTCGGGGCCGCGACTATGTGGCGTCTGCAAGGTGACACATAGCAGAGAGGCTCTGGGGACGAATGGATGTGTGGCTGCCGCCAGCCATCTTACACTATGGCGGATGAGGGCGTGCGTAGTCCAGAGCTGTTAGAGGTGTGGCCCTCCTGGTGTGCTCCATTGGGTTGGCCGGATCCCGGACACTTCTATTACTGTTACCAAATTTATGACACCCATGATAAGATATCGATATGTGATACCACATTAGGAGGAGGCTGGAATGGAAGTAAAATAGTTCCTATGGCACCCCAGTCTTTCTCTGTACGCAATCACGGGAGCAGGCAACCTAGTGAAGGATCCGTATATTTCACAAAGCGTTTGTCAGGTGGTGTCTTGCATTATCCTGTTAGAATATGCTATTTGGTATCCATATCACAAAGGGTATGACAACACGATCTACTATTCATGCATTTACTGGCAAGAATTCAACCTCCACTCCACAAATACTAAATTCATCCTTTTGTGATTTTCAACAGCTCCCCACAATCCATGGCAACTCCATGTCTCAGTCTTGCTTTCAGTGATGTGTACCTCATGGCTTGTGGTGACTTCAAGTAACCTAGTCCTGACGGCTTGTGGAGACACTCTGCCTATAACCTCCTCCAGGATTTCAGCTGTTCTCTTCTGTCTGTTTGACAGGGCCAATCGAACAAAACCACGATTTTCTCGTGGTGTAGTACAACATTTCCTGCCTTCGCGTCACACTGCTGTCCTGAGTCAATTTCCTCACCACTCGTTCTGCTGTCATTGCTCTAAGAGCAGCTGCCAGTGCAATCTGTCGGTATGATGGTCCCATGTCCCTCATACCAGTGATGCGACCTTTCTGAAAGCCCAAAAACTGGACATAGACATCGTCTGAGCATGCTGTATTGCGATCTCCAGATGAAAAGTTGTAGTTATGTTAGACACTCCCATATAGATGTAATGTACTCCGACTATTCTTCATTTGTAGGAACAACGTTCTTCTGTACTAAACCTACTGAGAAGAATCTCTCATCAAGATGAGAACCTTGTCCACATGCTCCGCAGAAAACTAAATACTGAAGTATCGCTTACAATACGTTGGTTCATCCAGTCTTAAAGTATAGTTCGTGTGCATGGAACCCTTACCAGTTGGGTCTCTTTCAAGAGATTGAAAAGGTCCAAAGAATAGCGCCAAGATTAGTGATTGGTACATTTAGCCATCGCGAGAGCGTTACAAATCTCATAGAAAGTTTAAAGTGGGATACACTTGCAGACAGACGACGCGATAAGCGGAAGGGGCTGCTCACTAAATTCCGAAATCCGATCTTCGCCGAGAATGTAGAGCATATATTATTACCACCAACTTTAAAATGGCGCAATTATCACCATTCAAAGATAAGGGAGCTCGTGCTGAGGCGTCAAGACAGTCGTTTTTCTCTCGTGCGATCCGCGAGTGCAACAGAGGGGGGAATACGACTTTAACGTGAATTGTGCCCTCCGCCACACACCGCTTGGTGGCTAGAGGAGTATATATATGTAAATGTAAATGTAGATCGGTTTGGCAGCGTTAGACAAGGCGTTCCTGGAGTGACACTTTCCCTTTCCGGCAGTGTATAAAGCAACTTATTTTTTTCCATGTATTATTAAATGATTGGCTGTAAAAGATAGGCTTCACCGGGTCTTTATTTCCACTTATCACACGAGATCATTTGGGATCACCGTAAATACGAACGTTGAAAAAATAGTATCTCAGGCTCAAATATGCACTCTACTGTTCTCAAATACGAGGGCGTTTCAAAAGTCCGTGCAAAGTCCGAGAGATGGCACCACCAGCGCGTATCGAGGTCATGTTTAGTTACTAGCATCCGTGGAAAGAACGCACACCAACTGTCAGACATATTGGTCTATTTCTTTGTGTTTGGCATTCCTGTGATTGAAGGAAGTCTGTCAAAAAATGGACGAAAAAGAATTTCGTGAGGTGATTAAACATTACTTTATGAAAGACTAAACGCCTCAGGAGACTAAAGAGAAGCTTGATAAACATTACGGTGATTCTGCACCTTCGATTAGAACAGTTTATAAATGCTTTCAAAGTTTTCGTAGTGGCCATAAGGGCACAAGTGTTGCTCAACGTTCAGGATGCCCTGTGGAAGTTTCCACTCCATAAATCATTGATAAAATCCATGATACGGTGATGGATGACAGAAAATTTAAGGTGCGTGAGATTCCTAGTGCTGTGGGCATCTCGAATGAACAGGTACATAATATTTTGCATAAACATTTGGACATGATAAAACTATCTGCAAGATGGGTTCCACGATTGCTCACGCTTGACCAAAAACGGAATTGTGTGAAGTGTTGCAAGGATGGTTTGCAGCTGTTCAGGAAGAATCCGCAGGACTTTAAGCGTCGTTTCGTCACTGTGGATGAAACATGGATACATTACTATACCCCTGAGACCAAACAACAATCCAAACTATGGGTTACCAAGGGAGAAGCTGTACCAAAAAAGTCGAAGACCATTCCTTCGGCGGGAAAGGTTATGGCGACTGTCTTTTGGGATTCGCAATGTATAATCCTTCTCGATTATGCGGAAAAGGGTAAAAATATTACAGGTGAATATTATTCATCGTTATTGGACCGTTTGAAAACCGAGTTGCAAGAAAAACGCCTGCGACTGTACCGCAAAAAAGTCCTTTTCCATCACGACAATGCACCAGCAGTTGGGGTCGCAAAATTAATGGAAATAAGATTCCAACTCGTTTCACATCCCCCCCCCCTTCCTATTCTCCAGACTTAGCTCCCTCAGACTACTGCTTGTTCCCCAATTTGAAGAAATTGGCGGGACAAAGATTTTATTCAAACGAGGAGGTGATTGCAGCAATTAACAGCTATTTTGCAGACTTGGACAATTCCTATTATTCGGAAGGGATCAACAAATTAGAACAGCGTTGGCCGAAGTGTATAAGTCTAAAAGGAGACTATGTCGAAAAATAAAAAGGGTTTAGCCCAAACACGTAAGTAGTTTTCATTTTTGCACAGACTTTTCAAACGCCCCTCGTACTCGTAAGTTCTCTTAATCCACATCAGTATTCAATACACCCTAATATAAAAAGATTTTAATAAATTAAACAGCCATCTGACAGCGGTAATAATTTCCGTAACAAGCTTCTCGTTTATTCGAAAACAAACGATTGAATTGTCGGCAGCTCGTGGTGGCGCGGTAGCGTTCTCGCTTCCCGCGCCCGGATTCCCGGGTTCGATTCCCGGCGGGGTCAGGGATTTTCTCTGCTTCGTGATGACTGGGTGTTGTGTGATGTCCTTAGGTTAGTTAGGAGAGCCATTTTTGAGCCACGATTGAAATGATATTACGACATACTACCGCGATGACATTATTGGATAAATGCTTCACAGAGGTCTTCCGCGTCAGATTCATCAGCTTCCAGTTTTCAACGACTTTCTCCGTCATCATCGTCAGAAGATTAGATTTCATTAGACCGTTAGTTACTCCATGTTGCTGGCCGAATTACGTCATAGAGACGTCACGAAGTCACTGAGCTACCACACGAGACCAGCCATTGTGTCGATGGTTACGACTGGAGAACATCGATAGCAATTCTAATTTCTTTAGATGTTGGATGACTCAGCCGATTTATCTGTTACCTTTCAGCGTCAAGCGCCCGTTACTGATACAGTATTGACTCCATTTCCGACCATCCAAAAAACATAAACAGGTATTGCTCTCAGTAAAGGACAGCAGACAGCCCTTGGGTCAGAGTGCTTAATAACAACTTCAACAGCTGCAGCCTTAGTAGTGCGTGGAAAAGGGTGGTTGATGCCGAGAGGCAATCAATAATCATTAGAGTCATCGTGCCGTCAACAAACGAAATCAGCATCGCCACCAACGTTCTTCAGTCATAGACATTGAGAGGAAGTCTGGCAGCACATGCAAGTTCGGCGACGTCGTCACATCTCCAAAACGTAATTCGGCAAACTAAATAAAGTATCTAACGGCTGACTGAAATCTAATCTTCTAAGTTAATAACGGAGGAAGTAGTCGAATGCTCGAGATGGACAAATTTGACGCGACAAGAAAACCATGAAGAATTAATTGAATTGCTATAATTCACTGTACATCGATGTGGCATCATAAGATTTGATTACAAATCAAACTCTGTCGCTGTCACATTTTAAAGAAAATGTTTCGATTCTGAAGTTTCTCCATTACAGTAATTAAATAATTCTGGTGGAGGAACTTCCAGTTATATTAATGGAATCTTTCCATTCATCTGACACATTTCTGGTGTTGTTCTACGGAATTTCTTTGCTCTGCAGAACTGAGACACTTCAGCGATCAAAACGGAGTGCTTTACTTGCAACACTGTAATCTGTGTTTGTTCTGCTTCAAACTTATCGTACACTAACCCTTTATAAATGCTCTTTCTATTGTTATAACTTAGTTAATTTTGTTGTCTTGCTACTTTTGGCCTCCACCTCTGGTAAGATCTCTGTTGCGTTTTGGCATCCTGTTAAATGTTAATACTAATCAATAAACTAATATCCCATTTAATACACTGTTCAGTACCGTAAGTAATTAACTTTCACTTAAATTTATTTCACTTTCTATCACTTTCACTTTCCTTTATCCGCTCTTATCGATTTCGGAGAATATATTAACGCATGCATCGTACCATGCCTATATACTATGTGGTCAAAAGTATCCGGACGCACCCAAAAATATACATTTTTCATATTAGGTGCCTCGTGCTGCCACCTACTGCAACGTTCTCCATATCAGCGACCTCAGTAGTCATTAGACATCGTGAGAGAGCAGAACGGGGCTCTCCGCGGAACTCACGGACTTCGAACGTGGTCAGGTGATTGGGTGCCACTTGTGCCATTCGTTAGCACCCGACATTTCTACACTCCTAAACATCCCTAGGTGTACTGTTTCCGATGTGACAGTGAAGTGGAAACGTGAAGGGACACGTAAAGTACAAAAGCGTACAGGCCGACCTCGTCTGTTGACTGAATGAGACCGTCGATAGTTGAAGAGGGTTGCAATGTGTAATTGGCAGACATCTACCCATATCATCACACAGAAATTCCAAACTGCATCAGGATCCACTGCAAGTACTATGACAGCTAAGCGAGAGGTGAGAAAACTTGGATTTCATGGTCGAGCGGCTGCTCATAAGCAACAGATCAAGCCGGTAAATGCCAAACGACGCCTAGCTTGGTGTAAGGAGAGTAAACATTGGCCAAGGGAACAGTGGAGTGAAGAATCACGGTACGCAATGTGGCAATCCAATGGCATGATGTGGGTATGACGAATGCCCAGTGATCGTCATCTGCCAGCATGTGTAGTGCCAACAGCAAAATTCGGACGTGGAGGTGTTATGGTGTGATCGTGTTTTTCATGGAAGTGGCTTGCACTCCTTGTTGTTTTACGTGGCACTATCACAGAAGAGCCTGCATTGATGTTTTAAGCTCATTATTGCTTCCCATTGTTGAAGTGAAATTCGGGGATGGCGATTGCATCTTTCAACACGACGGAGCATAATGCACGGCCTGTGGCGGAGTGGTTACACGACAGTAACATCTCTGTAATGGACTGACCTGAATCCTATGGAACACCTTTGGGGTGTTTTGGAACGCCGACGTCGTGCCAGGCCTCACCGACCGCCATCGATACCTCTCCTCAGTGCAGCAGTTCATAAAGAATGGGCTGTCATTTCAGTTCCACGAGAAACTTTCCAGCACCTGACTGAACGCATGCCTGCGAGAGTGGAAGCTGTCATCAAGGCTAAGAGTGGGCCAACACCATACTGAATTCCAGAATTACCGATGGAGGGCGCCACGTTCTTGTAAGTCATTTTCAGCCAGGTGTCGGCATGCTTTGATCACGTAGTGTATCTACCCTTCTGAGCTGAAAAGAATCGCCACCAGAACAGGATTTTGGAACATTCAAATATGTTCTCAAAACAAAATTGAACACTCTGAAACATCTGGAACATTCCAGAAGCTTCTGGATTATTTTATAACATTCTGTGAGAAAGTTGAATCTTTTGGAAGGCTTTGTAACTATGTGGAACATTCTTCACCATTCTTGAACATTCTAGAAGGAACCCCATGGCCAGTCTCGGCTAATCCGACACTCGATTCCCAGCTGCTTCACTAACTTACATAAGAGTGCCCGCTTTTGTGATTCAACCCCTGTAGTCACACTTTCCTTCTTCATGGACGGATGGAAAGGTACCATACTATATGATCTTCACTGGGCTGTGCGGTTAGGTATCAGAGTCGTAGCATCATGCATGGACAAATCAGGCTTACATTTCATGTATATTTTTGACTAGCAGAGTACACGACGTTTTTATTCGAATCTTCTCTTAGTCTATCTCATCCTTCCCCATCTCTCCATCTCCTACCATCTCTCACTTTCTCTCTCTCTCTCTCTCTCTCTCTCTCTCTCCACCTACTCCACCCACACTGCCTGTCCATCTCCTGCTGCCCCTCGTCTCCTTCTGCTCCTCCCCGATCTCCTATTCCCCCCTTCTCTCCCCATCTCCTCTTCCTTCTCTGTGCATCTTCTCTTCTTCTTCTCTCTCTGTCCAACTACCCCTCTCTCTGTCCATTAACGTCTCTCCCTCTCGCTGCCCAGCTCGCCATCTCTCTCTCTCTCTCTCTCTCTCTCTGTCCATCGATTCCTTCCCCTTTCTCTGTCCTTCTCCCCCTCTTTCCATTCTCTGTTCATCTCCTCCTAGCCCCCCAAATGTCATCTCTTCCTCCCCCCTCTATCTTCTCCTCCCCCCTTTACGTCAACTTCCTCCTCCCTTTGGCCCTGTTCATCTCCTCCTCTCACTCTCCTTCGTCTCTCTCCACGTTATCACCTCCACCAAAATAGGAGGTTGTTGGTTCTTATCCCCATAGCATTTCTTTCCAGATGCTGTGTAATGTGTGTACCAGGTTTGTCTGAAATCGATCCAGGAATTCAGAAGAATATTTTTACTCGTGGCTCTGTCCATATACGCACATTAATATTTTTGCACATATTTGTACATGTATTTCACCTGTATCACTAGCCAATTTCTCTCTACAGTTTCGCTTTTACCCAGATCAGTGTTTATGACGTCATATCTCGTGAAGTAAGTGTCATGAAATGTGATAATTTTGACGTAAGCCCATTGGTGTGTGTTAATACCATTTGCAAAATGAATTGTGAATAGAGTTAGTAGTAAAGAAGTAATAAATTAAAACGTCATGCATGATGCGGCAATTTCTCACGAGTGTTTTGCAAGTCATTAGGTTCTGTCAATCTCGAATACTGATTGAATATAGTCTGGCTCTCTACGTGTCGGGAGCTATACATCTTCTCCACTCCCACCTTTTTGGGAGGTTGATGGTTGTTACTCTCTTAGGGGTTCTTTCCAGATAGTAGATAATACGTGTACGAAGGTTGCTTGAAATCGATGCAGTGAGTTAAGTGGGGGTGTGGAACATTCACAAGCGCATCTGCTTTTATAATATGTATGGGTTTGTTTTAGTAATATAAACTATTCCTTGAGCTCGAGAGGGACTGATGATTTCGTCGCTGACCAAGGAAATACCGATCTAGGGTGGTCTACAGCGAGCAGGTGCCGCGGAAAGTAGAATCGGAAGCCCTGGCAATTTGAATGTCTGCGGGATCGTTCCCGGTAGGTGACAGATGGCGCAGGCGTCGCTCACACGCAAGCATAGCCCCCGACAAACTGTTTCCAGGGACGTGAATCCTTTTTTCCCAGCAGTCCAACTTTTCTCTTCCGTGTTCAGGGCCTTACCCTCGGAGAAAGTTGTCGTTAATTTGAATTTTGCGCTGCTACCTCCAGTAGAAAACGGCATCTGTCAGGATTCTGCTCTCTTGGAATTTCATCTCCTGCCCACTTCTAAGACTCTGTCGCGTCTTTATCTCTATGTATCTTTTTAATTAGCGTGCGTGTTTCACACAGGGTTCGTCTATAATTAGGGCAGTGAGGCGTAGAGGAGCTCCCAGTGATGCGTACAGAATTTCTAGTGTTCCTGAGTACTGAAAATAAGACAAGACTTTGGCAGGTCCCAGCATCTTTTCGGTTGCGACGAACAAATGTGATTTGTCAACAGCTTTATCGTTATCAGTTACCAGTCAATTTAATGCGCTTCTCTACTGAAATATAAATTCAAGTCGTGTAGAAGAATTCGTCATAACTGCCAGAAACGAGAAGCATGCAGCAGATGACGAGTTGTAAGCATCATACCAGAATCACAAGTACATCTGTTATTTACCAATGGTCACGTTGTTAGTTTGAGTTACTATTTTTCTACGAAACACAAGTTTTAGTGTCGAAAATCGAGACACTGTAGGCAAATTAAAATGAGGCCTTGGATTTTAAGTCGATAACTGAAGATCAAATGTCAGAAAGATTACCGCTAGCAATACCGTCGCATTTTTCATAACGTTCATTACCAAATGAGGTGCTTCATGATTCCATCCCCTCTCCCATTAAAAAAATTAAATCATTAATTGTTGTTGACTTACATTAAAAACATACTTGATAAAGAGATAATTGTGTGTAAGTAGAATCCAGACCTGACAGTCTTAGCAAACTCGCTTCCAATACCGTGTACTACCAATGATGGGAAGAAGATGGTGGTACTTTATGCTCACCGTAAACGCAATTTATAAAATGAATTTTTTCTCAGAATTTTATGCAATAAAGTAACTGATCAGATTACAATATTTTCAAAGGGTGGGCATAAAGAATGCCCCCCTCCCTCCCCACCCCCCCCCCCCTCCGCTCGAAATATTGCATGGGTTAATACTTAAAATCAGTTTTTATGAATTTACGGACTAACTCTACAAACTACCGCCCAAATCAAATAATCTATGCCCTAGGTAGATAGTTTGGTGTCGACACTAAAGCTAATCACAAATACTTTCATCATGTGTTATGTTAATTGTTGTTGTTGTTGTGGTCTTCAGTCCCGAGACTGGTTTGATGCAGCTCTCCAAGCTACTCTATCCTGTGCAAACTGCTTCATCTCCCACTACCTACTGCACCCTACATCCTTCTGAATCTGCTTAGTGTATTCATGTCTTGGTCTCCCTCTACGATATTTACCCTCCACGTTGCCCTCCAATACTAAACTGGTGATCCCTTGATGCCTCAGAACATATCCTACCAACCGATTCCTTCTTCTAGTCAAGTTGTGCCACAAACCTCTCTTCTCCCCAATCCTATTCAATACTTCCTCATTAGTTATGTGATCTACCCATCTAACCTTCAGCATTCTTCTGTACCACCACATTTCGAAAGATTCTATTCTCTTCTTGTCCAAACTATTTATCGTCCATGTTTCACTTCCATACATGGCTACACTCCATACAAATACTTTCAGAAACAACTTCCTGACACTTAAATCTATACTCGATGTTAACAACTTTATCTTCTTCAGAAACCCTTTCCTTGCCATTGCCAGTCTACATTTTATATCCTCTCTACTTCGACCATCATCAATTATTTTTCTCCCCAAATACACTCCTGGAAATTGAAATGAGAACACGGTGAATTCATTGTCCCAGGAAGGGGAAACTTCATTGACACATTCCTGGGGTCAGATACATCACATGATCACACTGACAGAACCACAGGCACATAGACACAGGCAACAGAGCATGCACAATGTCGGCACTAGTAGAGTGTATATCCACCTTTCGCAGCAATGCAGGCTGCTATTCTCCCATGGAGACGATCGTAGACATGCCGGATGTAGTCCTGTGGAACGGCTTGCCATGCCATTTCCACCTGGCGCCTCAGTTGGACCAGCGTTCGTGCTGGACGTGCAGACCGCGTGAGACGACGCTTCATCCAGTCCCAAACATGCTCAATGGGGGACAAGTCCGGAGATCTTGCTGGCCAGGGTAGTTGACTTACACCTTCTAGAGCACGTTGGGTGGCACGGGATACATGCGGACGTGCATTGTCCTGTTGGAACAGCAGGTTCCGTTGCCGGTCTAGGAATGGTAGAACGATGGGTTCGATGACGGTTTGGATGTACCGTGCACTATTCAGTGTCCCCTCGACGATCACCAGTGGTGTACGGCCAGTGTAGGAGATCGCTCCCCACACCTGATGCCGGGTGTTGGCCCTGTGTGCCTCGGTCGTATGCAGTCCTGATTGTGGCGCTCACCTGCACGGCGCCAAACACGCATACGACCATCATTGGCACCAAGGCAGAAGCGACTCTCATCGCTGAAGACGACACGTCTCCATTCGTCCCTCCATTCACGCCTGTCGCGACACCACTGGAGGCGGGCTGCACGATGTTGGGGCGTGAGCGGAAGACGGCCTAACGGTGTGCGGGACCGTAGCCCAGCTTCATGGAGACGATTGCGAATGGTCCTCGCCGATACCCCAGGAGCAATAGTGTCCCTAATTTGCTGGGAAGTGGCGGTGCGGTCCCTTATGGCACTGCGTAGGATCCTACGGTCTTGGCGTGCATCCGTGCGTCGCTGCGGTCCGGTCCCAGGTCGACGGGCACGTGCACCTTCCGCCGACCACTGGCGACAACATCGATGTACTGTGGAGACCTAACGCCCCACGTGTTGAGCAATTCGGCGGTACGTCCACCCGGCCTCCCGCATGCCCACTATACGCCCTCGCTCAAAGTCCGTCAACTGCACATACGGTTCACGTCCACGCTGTCGCGGCATGCTACCAGTGTTAAAGACTGCGATGGAGCTCCGTGTGCCACGGCAAACTGGCTGACACTGACGGCGGCGGTGCACAAATGCTGCGCAGCTAGCGCCATTCGACGGCCAACACCGCGGTTCCTGGTGTGTCCGCTGTGCCGTGCGTGTGATCATTGCTTGTACAGCCCTCTCGCAGTGTCCGGAGCAAGTATGGTGGGTCTGACACACCGGTGTCAATGTCTTCTTTTTTCCATTTCCAGGAGTGTAGCGTAACTCCTTTACTACGTTAAGTGTCTCATTTCCTAATCTAATTCCCTCAGCGTCACCCGACTTAATTCGACTACATTCCATTATCCTCGTTTTGCTTTTGTTGATGTTCATCTTATACTCTCCTTTGAAGACACTGTCCATTCTGTTCAACTGCTCTTCCAAGTCCTTTGCTGTCTCTGACAGAATTACAATGTCGTCGGCGAACCTCAAAGTTTTTATTTCTTCTCCATGGATTTTAATACCTACTCCGAACTTCTCTTTTGTTTCCTTTATTGCTTGCTCAATATGCAGATTGAATAACATCGGGGATAGGCTACAACCCTGTCTCACTCCCTTCCCAACCACTGCTTCCCTTTCATAACCCTCGATTCGTATGACTGCCATCTGCTTTCTGTACAAATTCTAAATAGCCTTTCGCTCTCTGTATTTTACCTCTGTCACCTTCAGAATTTGAAAGACCGTAATCCAATCAACATTGTCAAAAGCTTTCTCTATGTCTACAAATGCTACAAACGTAGGTTTGCCTTTCCTTAATCTATTTTCTAAGATAAGTCGTAGGGTCAGTATTGCCTCACGTGTTCCAACATTTCTACGGAATCCAAACTGATCTTCCCCGAGGTCGGCTTCTATCAGTTTTTCCATTCGTCTGTAAAGAATTCGCGTTAGTATTTTGGAGCTATGACCTATTAAACTGATAGTTCGGTAATTTTCATATCTGTCATTGGAATTATTATATTCTTCTTGAAGTCTGAGGGTATTTCGCCTGTCTCATACATCTTGCTCACCAGATGGTAGAGTTTCGTCAGCACTGGCTCTCCCAAGGCTGTCAGTAGTACTAATGGAATGTTGTCTACTCCCGGGGCTTTGTTTCGACTCAGGTCTTTCAGTGCTCTGTCAAACTCTTCACGCAGCATCATATCTCCCATTTCATCTTCATCTACATCCTCTTCCATTTCCAAAATATTGTCCTCAAGTACATCGCCCTTGTATAGACCCTCTATATACTCCTTCCACCTTTCTGCTTTCCCTTCTTTGCGTAAAACTGGGTTTCCATCTGAGCTCTTGATATTCATAGCAGTTGTTCTCTTTTCTCCAAAGGTCTCTTTAATTTTCCTGTAGGCAGTATCTATCTTACCCCTCGTGAGATAAGCCTCTACATCCTTACATTTGTCCTCTAGCCACCCTGCTTAGCCATTTTGCACTTCCTGTCGATCTCATTTATGAGACGTTTGTATTCCTTTTAGCCTGCTTCATTTACTGCATTTTTATATTTTCTCCTTTCATCATTTAAATTCAGTATTTCTTCTCTTACCCAAGGATTTATACTAGCCCTCGTCTTTTCACCTACTTGATCCTCTGCTGCCTTCACTACTTCATCCCTCAAAGCTACCCATTCTTCTTCTACTGTATTTCTGTCCCCCATTCCTGTCAATTGTTCCCTTATGGTCTCCCTGAAACTCTATACATCCTCTGGTTCTTTCAGTTTATCCAGGTCCACTCTCCTTAAATTCCCACCTTTTTGCAGTTTCTTCAGTTTTAGTCTACAGTTCATAACCAATAGATTGTGGTCAGAGTCCACATCTGCCCCTGGAAATGTCTTACAATTTAAAACCTGGTTCGTAAATCTCTGTCTTACCATTATGTAATCTATCCGAAACCTGCCAGTATCTCCAGGATTCTTCCATGAATACAACCTTCTTTTATGATTCTTGAACCAAGTGTTACCTATGATTAAGTTGTGCTCTGTGCAAAATTCTACCAAGCGGCTTCCTCTTTCGTTTCTTACCCCCAATCCATATTCACCTACTACGTTTCCTTCTCTCCCTTTTCCTACTGACGAATTCCAGTCACCCATGACTATTAAATTTTCGTCTCCCTTCACTATCTGAATAATTTCTTTTATTTCATCGTACATTTCTTCAATTTCTTCGTCATCTGCAGAGCTAGTTGGCATATAAACTTGTACAACAGTGGTAGTCGTGGGCTTCGTATCTATCTTGGCCACAATAATGCATTCACTATGCTGATTGTAGTAGCTTACGCGCATTCCTATTTTCCTATTCATTATTAAACCTACTGCATAATTACCCCTACTTGATTTCGTGTTTATAACCCTGTAGTCCCCTGACCAGAAGTCTTGTTCATCCTGCCACCGAACTTCACTAATTCCCACTATATCTAACCTACCTGCCCGATTAAGGGATCTGACATTCCACGCTCCGATCCGTAGAACGCCAGTTTTCTTTCTCCTGATAATGACGTCCTCTTGAGTAGTTCCCGCCCGGAGACCTGAATGGGGGACTATTTTACCTCCGGAATATTTTCCCAAGAGGACGCCATCATCATTTAACCATACAGTAAAGCTGCATGCCCTCGGGAAAAATTACGGCTGTAGTTTCCCCTTGCTTTCAGCCGTTCGCAGTTCCAGCACAGCAAGACCGTTTTGGTTAGTGTTACAAGGCCAGATCAGTCAATCATCCAGACTGTTGCCCCTGCAACTACTGAAAAGGCTGCTGCCCCTCTTCAGGAACCACACGTTTGTCTGGCCTCTCAACAGATACCCCTCCTTTGTGGTTGCACCTACGGTATGGCTATCTGTATCACTGAGGCACGCAATCCTCCCCACCAACGGCAAGGTGCATGGTTCATGGGGAGGGGGAGGGGGTGTTTATGTTAATACCAAGCATAAAATGTTATTACCTAAATATCTGTTGCCAACATACTATTGTCTCTACCAGTGTAGCAAGTTTATTACTCTTGTCAGAATTGTAACATTAATTATTTACGATAATTGTCAAACATGTATGCAGCATACAACTGCTTATCATGTCCTTTGCATACATTTTCCGAATTGGTGTTGCACTTGCTTTTTTGTACTGATGCAGCACAGCTTTTACCGAACCAATATTGATAAATTGTCTAACAGTCTCAAAGAAGCTTGTCAAGATTCCTGACTATCAGTTCGTTAGTGTGCTATCGAAATACTGTGAGACCATTGTGCCTTCAAATTCTGTGGGCGAATAATAAAACTGAAACCTTTATAGCACCTCATACACTTACTGTTTTTAGTAAAACAGTAGGCCTTTGTCGAGTCATTGTGCCTCAAACGTCACCGTGTGTTTAAAAGTGAGGCGATTCATTAATGATTATATAGAGTCCACCACGATTAATTAAAAATTGTAGTTTTGTCTTTAATGTAATGTCTTCCATCATTCCATCGTGTAAGTTTCCGTTCGTAGAATTAGGTTTATTATCAGGATCCTCAGCGAACTTTGGAAAGACGAATCATCTAATCAAACAGACCATAATATTACGTCAAGCGAAACTAGATTGCATTTCAATGTACATCACTTATCTTTGTATCGGACAGCATTTCTTTTATTTATTTCTACACTGCGTTACATGTATACCGTTTACTTAGGATGAAAACAACGACAAGACATATAAAGCGCAACTGTTTGAGGAAAAGCACCGAAATGTCACATCCACTCTGGGCCGTCTTCTCAGACGACTTATTTCTAGATACTAAAACATCTACCATTTATTTAGAATGTAGCTCCCATTATTCCTCATACCTCAGTTTTGACTGTAGTTCCGAAGTTCTTTATGTCCCTCAATGTCTTGTATCCTTTGTTATGACCGTTAATTTATGCTCAGTATTATATGACAGTGTGTGTATATTGCTTGGAGAGATGTGTAAGGTACTTCTATATGGTATCTTAACAATCCGGGGTTCTAACACATAGCATTCTTACAATTCCCACGTTCGTGTATTTGAGGGAAAGATGTGAGCGTCATTATTTTAGTGGTGGCATTACTTCGAAAATAAAACGGAGGTAGTAACAGAAATTGTTCTAAGTACAAATAACGCATTGGATTTCAGTAGAATTCCCATTACGTGATTCCTTTTTCCACCAAACATTCTTGGCTTCAGGCATATAAACATGTCAGGAAAAGGATCCAAAAGCACAAAAGTATGGAGGTGGCTTACTTTTACGCAACAACGATGCAGCCTCGTCACAAACAATGTGTTCTAGCAGTAGTGGACACCTCAAAAGATCCTGAAGAAGATCCCAGCAGAGGGGTCGAAAAGTCGAACATTTTAGAAGAAACATGGCGCGGCCTAATTACGCAGAAGATTTTAATTTAGTGGTGTGTATGTGAAAAGATGGTCATATGGAATCAGTGCTGTAAGATGTAATTACGTGAAGACATCACGGAATGGTGGAAACGAGCTATCGTGATTGGACGTGGGCACGACACCGCCTTGAAAGAACCTGTGCGATTCGTTGGTGCATTAACGCAGACGGTTCATCGTGTCTACAAGCAATGAGATACCCCTCACAGCCATGTAACACGGCTTAAGAACAGTGGTTGTTTAAAGATCAAAACCTACATGGACTCAAGACGAACGTCACGCCTTGTCAGTAACAGTGTGTCTTATACGTCACAGCAGTTGCAGCTGTCAGTGAATACCGGTCCACCGCAACTCTTTTCGAAGCAACGTTGTGAAGGAAACTGCATACAGTGGATATTTGTCGTCGGATACCACGCAAAAGGCCATAAAATAAACCTTCGAGACTCCATCTAGGCAAACAAAATAGCAACTCGACAGCAGCCGAGTAGAGGCGTGCGGTCAGGTCCACCGGCTCGAGATTTCGCATCTTCTCAAATGACGCAAGGAGTCGAGTGCACGGAGGGCCCAATAAGTATTTGAATCGGCAGGTGTTCGTGGTATAGTTCAATTCACGTGTGTTTCTGTGACGTTTAGGTGTTATTGTCGTTTGTCGTATCATGATTTAGTGCCATCGTCTACATCTATAGGATCACAAGCATGTTATGTGGCATCATGTACCCGTGGTCTAGGGGTAGCGTCTTTGATTCATAATCAAAACGTTTTCGGTCCCGGGTTCGATCCCCGCCATTGCCTAAATAATCTGCATTGGCGGCCGAAGACTTCCGGCATAATAAGTCAGCCTCATTCTGCCAACGGCCTTGTCAAAGAGGGCGGAGGAGCGGATAGAGGTTCAGGGCACACTCTTGTCCTAGGGGTGGGAAATTGCCCCTAAAGGCGGAAGAATCAGCAATGATCAACGACATGAGGATGCAGAAGGATATGGAAACCACTGCATTAAAGACACGTAACGTGTTTCCACAGGACATGTGGCCTGTAATTGAAGAAGTGTCATGATGATCTCTCCATTGGCAAAAGATTCCGGAATAGTCCCCCATTCGGATCTCCGAGAGGGGACTGCCAAGGGGGAGGTTACCATGAGAAAAAGATTGAATAATCAACGAAAGGAAAACGTTCTACGAGTCGGGGTGTGGAATGTCAGAAGCTTGAACGTGGTAGGGTAACTAGAAAATCTGAAAAGGGAAATGCAAAGGCTCAATCTAGATATAGTAGGGGTCAGTGAAGTGAAGTGGAAGGAAGACAAGGATTTCTGGTCAGATGAGTATCGGGTAATATCAACAGCAGCAGAAAATGGTATAACAAGTGTAGGATTCGTTATGAATAGGAAGGTAGGGCAGAGGGTCTGTTACTGTGAACAGTTTAATGACCGGGTCGTTCTAATCAGAATCGACAGCAGACCAACACCGACAACGATAGTTCGGGCATACATGCCGACGTCGCAAGCGGAAGATGAACACATTGAGAAAGTGTATGAGGACACTGAAATGTAATGCAGTATGTAAAGGGCGACGAAAATCTAATAGTCATGGGCGACTGGAATGTAGTTGTAGGGGAAGGAGTAGAAGAAAATGTTACAGGAGAATATGGGCTTGGGACAAGGAATGAAAGAGGAGAAAGACTAATTGATTTCTGTAACAAGTTTCAGCTAGTAATAGCGAATACCCTGTTCAAGAATCACAAGAGGAGGAGGTATACTTGGAAAAGGCCGGGAGATACGGGAAGATTTCAATTAGATTACATCATGGTCAGACAGAGATTCCAAAATCAGATACTGGATTGTAAGGCGTACCCAGGAGCAGATATAGACTTAGATCACAATATAGTAGTGATGAAGAGTAGGCTGAAGTTCAAGACATTAGTCAGGAAGAATCAATACGCAAAGAAGTGGATACGGAAGTACTAAGGAATGACGAGATACGTTTGAAGTTCTCTAACGCTATAGATACAGCAATAAGGAATAGCGCAGTAGGCAGTACAGTTGAAGAGGAATGGACATCTCTAAAAAGGGCCATCACAGAAGTTGGGAAGGAAAACATAGGTACAAAGAAGGTAGCTGCGAAGAAACCATGGGTAACAGAGGAAATACTTCAGTTGATTGATGAAAGGAGGAAGTACAAACATGTTCCGGGAAAATCATGAATACAGAAATACAAACCGCTGAGGAATGAAATAAATAGGAAGTGCAGGGAAGCTAAGACGAAATGGCTGCAGGAAAAATGTGAAGACATCGAAAACGATATGATTGTCGGAAGGACTGACTCAGCATACAGGAAAGTCAAAACAACCTTTGGTGACATTAAAAGCAACGGTGGTAACATTAAGAGTGCAACGGGAATTCCACTGATAAATGCAGAGGAGAGAGGATATAGGTGGAAAGAATACATTGAAAGCCTCTATGAGGGTGAAGATTTGTCTGAGGTGATAGATGAAGAAACAGGAGTCGATTTAGAAGAGATAAGGTATCCAGTATTAGAATCGGAATTTAAAAGAGCTTTGGAGGACTTACGGTCAAATAAGGCAGAAGGGATAGATAACATTCCATCAGAATTTCTAAAATCATTGGGGGAAGTGGCAACAAAACGACTATTCACGTTGGTGTGTAGAATATATGAGTCTGGCGATATACCATCTGACTTTCGGAAAAGCATCATCCACACAATTCCGAAGACGGCAAGAGCTGACAAGTGCGAGAATTATCGCACAATCAGCTTAACAGCTCATGCATCGAAGCTGCTTACAAGAATAATATACAGAAGAATGGAAAAGAAAATTGAGAATGCGCTAGGTGACGATCAGTTTGGCTTTAGGGAAAGTAAAGGGACGAGAGAGGCAATTATGACGTTACGGCTAATAATGGAAGGAAGGCTAAAGAAAAATCAAGACACTTTCATAGGATTTGTCGATCTGGAAAAAGCGTTCGACAATATAAAATGGTGCAAGCTGTTGGAGATTCTGAAAAAAAGTAGGGGTAGGCTATAGGGAGAGACGGGTCATATACAATATGTACAACAACCAAGAGGGAATAATAAGAGTGGACGATCAAGAACGAAGTGCTCGTATTACGAAGGGTGTAAGACAAGGCTGTAGCCTTTCGCCCCTACTCTTCAATCTGCACATCGAGGAAGCAATGATGGAAATAAAAGAAAGGTTCAGGAGTGGAATAAAAATACAAGGTGAAAGGATATCAATGATACGATTCGCTGATGACATTGCTATCCTGAGTGAAAGTGAAGAAGAATTAAATGATCTGCTGAACGGAATGAACAGTCTAATGAGTACACAGTATGGTTTGAGAGTATATCGGAGAAGGACGAAGGTAATGAGAAGTAGTAGAAATGAGAACAGCGAGAAACTTAACATCAGGATTGATGGTCACGAAGTCAATGAAGTTAAGGAATTCTGCTACCTAGGCAGTAAAATACCAATGACGGACGGAGCAAGGAGGACATCAAAAGCAGACTCGCTATGGCAAAAAAGGCATTTCTGGCCAAGAGAAGTCTACTAACATCAAATACCGGCCTTAATTTGAGGAAGAAATTTCTGAGGATATACGCCTGGAGTACAGCATTGTATGGTAGTGAAACATGGACTGTGGGAAAACCGGAACAGAAGAGAATCGAAGCATTTGAGATGTGGTGCTATAGATGAATGTTGAAAATTAGGTGGACTGATGAGGTTAAGGAATGAGGAGGTTCTACGCAGAATCGGAGAAGAAAGGAATATGTGGAAAACACTGATAAGGAGAAAGGACAGGATGATAGGACATCTGCTAAGACATGAGGGAATGACTTCCATGGTACTAGAGGGAGCTGTAGAGGGCAAAAACTGTAGAGGAAGACAGAAATTGGAATACGTCAAGCAAATAATAGAGGACGTAGGTTGCAAGTGCTACTCTGAGATGAAGAGGTTAGCACAGGAAAGGAATTCGTGGCGGGCCGCATCAAACCAGTCAGTAGACTAATGACAAAAAAAAAAAAAAAAAAAAAAAAAAAAAAGTAGCAATTGATTTGATCAATTTGTTTTCACCAAATGGTTGTTGTTTTCTCCAAGCAATTTAAATAGAGAATTGTGCTTGCCATAATTAACATTTACAAAAAAAGGTTCAATTGGCTCTGAGCACTATAGGACTTAACATCTAAGGTCATCAGTGCCCTAGACTTAGAACTACTTAATCCTAACTAACCTAAGGACATCACACACATCCATGCCCGAGGCAGGATTTGAACCTGCGACCGCAGCGGTCGCGCGGCTCCGGACTAAAGTGCCTAGAACCGCTCGGCCACAACGGCCGGCTAACATTTGCATTATCAGCACAGTATGCAAACATGTTCTTTACATGTAAATTACGTAAACTCAATTAAGAACTGATCAGACTCTGAACAGCATTAGCTGGCTCATTAGCCTGTTCAATGAAGTCCAGAAGTCTATTTTTTAATCCGCTTTCAGGACCAAAATATCTTACAACGATAGGAAATATGTTTCTGTTTTTGTGGTTCGAAGCATCAGTTGCAATAGAAAGAAAGTTACTTCATTTAGCTGGATCTTTTAAGATACCAGTGAAGCTCTGAATACCTCTCGGTGCCAAAACGTTTTTCACAATTTCTTCTGCTTTAGTTCGACCACAAGACATCACAATGGCCAAATTAAAGTCATGAAAAATGTCCTTCCATAATTTATTTGCATAATCCGTACTTCTATAGCTGATATTGCGCTTTAGTGTATGCAAAATTGTTTCTAGCTCACCTGCTTACGTTTTTCAAGTCATTGCTGGTGTTGCCAAAATATTTAAATAAATTTGAATTCATCTTTACGTCTCTTTCGTTCAGATTGTGTAGTTCTGTAGAAGAATGTTAGCTGCAGTCAGGTTTACCATGAGCGATGCTGAAGTCACGCTTACATACCACACAGTAAGCTCGATTTACGTTGTTGGCCATGGGCTTTAACCACAAATATTGTTCTTGCGATGTCTTCAAGTAAACACACAAGTACTTCATCTTCTTGCTTCGTGGAGTTTTCACATCTTCATTTTCACGGCGAGAGCACATAATGAAAACCCATTGACTTAAAAACAAAATGAAAATACTGAATACACGAATACTTCATAGTAGGTATTGCGGAAATCCAAGAAGTTAGCACGCTGACGTTCATCTGTTTCGATTGTTGACACGAGCAGTAATCCAGAATGGTATTGATTATTGCAAGAAATGATTTCGAGATATATCGATGAAAGAATTTTAACTATCGATAGTACCTCACTGGTTATAACAGCGATCACTAAACAAAATATACGGGAGAAACAGGCGGATAATAAGGGAGACGGGAGAATTTTTAAAAAAAGTGATAAAATACGGGATAACCCGTATAATACGGGAGAGTTGATTCGTCGCCCTAGCCATCGATTCAAGTTGCCGTGAACATGAACCACGATATTGATTTGAAGAATATCGATGACCAAACGTTGCCTTTTTTTGCTGGATATACGATCATTCACGCACCGTCTAGTGCGTCGGTTGCCCCGCTAACTCATCCTATCTTAACCCTAGCAATATCATCATCCTATCTTAGCTCTAGGAATATCAAGGCATTTTCCATTACCACGGTGGGAGTGGGAGGAGGATACTTTGTACCAACCCTAAAAATTTAGAAAAACAATATTCATTAGCTTTTGTTGACTTATATTAAAAACATACTTTTCAAAGAAGAATTGATTGTGTTAATAGGGTCAAAATATGTTTTAGCAGACTACATCGACGGACTTTCAGTAACGTGTACATTCCTTTAATTGTTGTTGAGTTTTATTCACAACATACTTTTTTTGAAGAGAGAGTGGTGTGTAAGTAAGATCCTGAACCTAAACATATTGAGTATTACATTCCCTGGGGAAAGTAACATTTAGTATAGTTCAATTCTTTTATCTTGGCGGCTCGCGCATGCCCGCGCAGACGCGGGAGATCGCTAAGTTGCCAGTTGTAGGCGCTAAGAGAAGCAGCGCTATAGTATAGTATAGTATAGTTCGCAGACTTACGTTGAGGGGGGAGCGCGCACTTTATGAAGTAAAGCCACCATGGCCCCATTAACCCTTTCGCTGCTACAGAGACGTGCTCCCCGCATTCCGCTCTGTGCGCAATTTTGTCATCACTCCACTGCTCGCCTGTGTGCAGGCATATGGTGTTCCGACTGCTTTGACACACTTATCATTCGATTTTACAAAAACTATTTGGCCCAAAAATTTGATTTTTACACAGCTTCTTGACTGATACCTTCCCTCCATAAATGACTTAATTTTGTTTCGATGTTCAACGCAGTTATTGTGCAGCATTAAATGTAGTAAACCATTGCACGAAATTTTGAAGAGTTTGCAGAGGTAAAAGTCACAGCATATACTTTCCGTATGATCGATTTTAGTTGCCACTAGAAATTTCAAAAAATTACATTCAAACGAATAAAATTCATGAAGTAAGAAACTTAGATATAGTTTTTAAATAGAGAAAATATTAGATACCAAACAAGGTTTGAACTCGGAACCTTTTGATTCGCAGCCAAACACCTTAAACATTGTTTCTTTTGTTTCTTTCTTTTTTTTTAAAAAAAAAAAAACTCATTTTGCTCGCTTATGTTCGTTGCATCTACTCGGGGCGGACGTCGTAAGACATTCGTTTAAGTTCGATTGACTCAGTTTTTTTATCACAGAGAGCAGTTAACCCTCTGACCAAACACGCTGAGCTACCATGCCAGCTATCACTATGCTAACGCAGCTCGTCATTTAACGGAATTCCCGGAGGAGTTTAAAACATCACGCAAAATACCGACAAACACTGTTGGTATGACTATGAATTACTCACGTTTCGTCGAAGTACGATAGGAAATAAACAATTACTGCTGTTCTTTATTGTGAAAAAGCGATTAGTGAGAATGAATTTTCCTGCTATCACCTGAATTAGGAGGCTTATTGCTTGTTTGGTTTAATTAATTAATAGAATATGAAGCAATTAGTATAAAGAATGCTTTTTCCAAACTTTCTTGTATAGGAAGTCTGCTATCAAAACATTGCTTTTGTTCAATTACTTTATTTATGACTGAACGTTTCTAAAACTGAAGACACTCGTCCGTGCTCTGCACTGCAATCGAGCTCTGGCAACGTCGTTCTCTGTTCATTGGCTGACTGTGTTCTGTGACGTCAGATGCGCAGAACGAAACTAAACTCGGCCGCCGTCGTAAATGACGCACACTTTAGTAAGACATAAATTTTTGGATTAATGATAAAACAGAAATTTAAAACGTTTATGAAATCGAATAGAAGAATTTATTATAAAAATAGCTATGTTTTCCAGTATTTTGTAAAGGAATTAATTAGATTACAATATTTTCAAAAGGTTGGCACTAAATACCTCCTATCCCCACCCTTGGTATTGTGTGGTAGGTAAACAGCAGTCACATCCGCTCAATCTGTGATGTCTACAGGATCTAATCGTCAGTGAGTTGTTTCCGTTAGATGGAACATACCTGAAGAAACTTGTGGACTCTGTTCTTCACTGAATCGTGACCATTAGCAGTGGTAGAGGTGCTGTTATACGATATTTGCGTTGGGTATGACAAGTTTTTTGCCGGGTTTTTATTTCACGAAAAATATGTAAAACATTTTCAGTGTCTGTGGAGCTAATACCTAGAGATTTTTCTTCATTTAGGAGTATATTTTGTAGATATGTACTATAATTATTGATTTGAAAGGTTTCGGAAGTTTTATATCTGCTGAATTCGACCTCCATGTATTAAAAATTTCACAAATTTGCCGTTTATTGTTTATGCTACTCCTCCTCTCGTTACCCCCTCCCCTCTCTCTCTCTCTCTCTCTCTCTCTCTCTCTCTCTCTTTCTTTCTTTCTTTCTTTCTCTCTCTTCCTCTCCCTTCGTAACTGTCTATCTGATCAAAAATAGCCGGGCACAAATTATTGGACAATAACGTTCGGTGGGTCCACCCGTCGTCCTTATAACAACTGGGAACAATTTCAGTAAGGTTCCTCAATATCCGCGGAGCCTAAACCAGAGAAGGTAGTTGTGTTAGACGATGGGATATAGAGCGGAGTCAACATCCTAACTCAATGACAGGACCAAAACTTAACAACGAAAAACATCCCTATACCCTGCTACCATTTTCTCCGTACTTCACTGTTGGCACTACTCATTATGGCAGGTAACGTCCTATAGGCATCCGCCGAACCAAAAATTTCCATCCGATTGCTCCAGGGTTCTTCAAATCAATCGTTCTCTTACATTCACTGGATGTGGCTTGCAGCATTTATATAGGCATGAAGGGTTTTGCACAGGATATAGTGAGGAGCTGCTTTAAACCAGCATTCAGATTGAAGAACACAAAATACGTTTGTATTGTGTACTTTGTACGTAATAGGACCCAAGATAAATGTACGTTGCAAATGATCTAATGAGCCCGAATGGGTCTATTTTTACAACTACGGCATCAAATATTTTGTTCTAAAATTATTAAATTTGGCTTCACATTCAACTGCTTTGCATTAAATGTTAATCTTTTTATCTCCTGAATGTTAAGTGAAAAATTCGTAATATATGAATTCCTGCAATCATCTTTTTGTTAGCTTTTATCCCGTCTAACACGAGGCCCTCTTTTCATGTTTTGGCAATCTTTTTTTTATTTTCTGACTTTGTGGCTAGATCCCCTTCCTGATATCACAGTCGTCTAGGTTGTCTGTGAATCCTGTAATGTTCGTTACGTGTGTCATCCTATTTTAACTGTTTGTGTTTTGAATTCGCTAAGGCTGAATTTGGAAACCAAGCCAACATTTTCCTAAACGAGCATGGGAAATCGCATGAAAACCACTCTTTAGGTCATTGATGTATCGAGTCTGCACACTTGCCCGTCTCGCAAGCTAGCGCACAGCGCGTTTCGGTATATGAACTGGTCAATATATAAATTCTCGCAACAAGCAACCTAAAATCGTCCATCTATGTAACTGAAAATCTTTTTCTCTTTACGCTCCTTAACTACTGTTGTGTCATAGAAACTGTAAAAATAGCTAGTGTTAACAAAATCTATGTTCGTTTGTGTCTCGCTAATCAATTGAAGAGTAGCATGCATGGACTTACAGCAGCGAGGAAGGCGGCAGAAACCACCTGATACGCATGCGCAGCTCCTGCAAATCCTACTTTCTTACAGAGAGAGGTCGGCCGTTACGGGTAACGGATATCGATGAAAACTTATGCAGAAGTTTCTGATCAGGAAA
Source organism: Schistocerca piceifrons (assembly GCF_021461385.2). Lineage (NCBI taxonomy): Eukaryota > Metazoa > Arthropoda > Insecta > Orthoptera > Acrididae > Schistocerca > Schistocerca piceifrons. Next base: position 320,027,093 of record NC_060145.1, on the reverse strand, counting down.
GAAGGAGTCGACATCTATTCCAGCTTGACTCCTTAGTTTCTGAGGAAGTAGACGTAAAGGTTTTCTGTGTCACCTTCTTCTTAATGATCGAACCAGTTACGAAGCTGGTGTGTAGGCTGCTCTGAAATTCCCACAAATAATCCTGCCTTGCTGAACTCTGGCGTCACATTAGAAAATTGAACTCGCAGACCAGCACCATGATACAATATTTTACTGCTTAAAAGAATAAATTAATGTTTTTCAAGCTGGTAATAGTAAACTCATTGTTATTGAAGTAGTGTGTATAGTGTCTCTATATGTCTGTGAAGCACAATATTCCGTGCGGCATCGACGACGCCCACAACATACGTAATTTCGTACAAGTAGACAAGTTACTCTCGTGATGGAGAAGCACCTGCCGACTCCGACGGTTGCCTGTAAAATTCTTGAAATGTAAGAGGAAGAAAACTTCTATAGGATCTTCTCGAATTGGAACACTGTTATTCACATTTGGTCATTCGATGGCGGTCTGCGAGTGAAATGAGTTCCTTTTAGCAGAGACAACTTTCTCTATGCTTTCGATCGTGCTGTTGAAGCAGGTTCTACAGCAAACATCGACCACCAAATGTTCGAAGTCCTATACAAGCTTGTAGTACCTAATAGTTCATCACAGCATCCCTTGATCAAAATTAAATACGCGCAATTACCTTTGGAATGCGACAAACTATATTATGGCCGTTACTAAACCCCAAATTAACATTACATATCGCTTGTAACTCTAAAAAAACACAAAATTATACAATATGGCGGCTAACAATGACTGTTTCATTGCACATACTTCCTACACGTTCTATCGTTATCCTGTCTCGTAACAAAGTCCCGTCACATTGCGATTTTCATACTTTTCTTTGCTCGCCATTGAGAAACTCTGTCACGGAATAAATATTTCGCTCGCGCAGCCGAAGCTGGACACTTCGCAATATGCAAACCACTTTCATACCATGTTCGCTGTAGCATACATAACGCCTTCAATGGTAGCAATGGCATTACAAGTTCTTTGCTTGCAATGGTGACAATGGCATTACAAATCTTTTGCTTGAACTCAGCATTGTCCCAACGCGATGTCCAAGGAAATTCGCCCATCCCTCCCAATCTATCTGCCTGCAGATGTTTCATCGAGGAACCGACCAGCATGCAGTCCACAATGTGCTGGAAAATGGTAGTTGGTTGTAAGTCAATCAGTTGTGGTGCTACATATTCGGTTAGAAGGTCGAGGTAAATATCTGCAGTAATTGTTGACTCGTTGGAGAAAAATGGAACAATTATTGGGTTGCACTTCATTCCACGTCACACATTCACTTTTGGACTATCCCGGTGAAACTCCTTAGTCAGATACTCAGATTCTCTCATTGTGTCTGTTATGTGTCCCAGAAACATGAAAAGTTGCCTCGTCACTGAAACAAACTCGCTTGAGTAATGCTTCATCCTCCGAAAGGCTGTCCAGCATGTTGAGTGTAAACTCTGTCTGTTTTGGCTTGTCATTTGGCTCAAGTGTCTGTAACAGTTGCACTTTGTAAGAGTACAACCGAGACGTTCTTGTGGAGGACAGTTGAACGTGGTAGTTGCAAACTGTCCGGTAGCAGTGCGGATGGACTTCGTAGGTGAACGAGTGAAGAGGTTTAAAACGCGATCCATGTTTTCCTCGGATATTCTGGTCGCCCGCTCCTCCCTTTATGCAACACTGTCCCTGTCTCCATAAATTTTTGTGCCATGCACGGACAGAACGGCGCGATGGTGGATCTCTTCCATACTTCATTCTGAAGTTTCGTTGAGTCTGAACATCCGATTTTGTGTCAGTAAGCCAGGACACACATTGTGCCTTCTCTTGAGGAGTTCCCATGTTACATAGGTTCCTTCCATCAACAGAGTATCTGAAACACAAAATTTTAGTGTATATGAAAACTTTCGTAAACAGTAATTACAGTAAAAGAAATTTTCTTAAAATATTTCAACAACTGCCGTTGCAATAAAATTTTGAAGTTGTAAAGGGACTTCATGGACACCCCGTATATACAGAATCCCATTTACCCCAGCGTCGCCGCCATTCCGCGGATTTACACCGCCAGGCAAAACAAGTAAGGCACCCAGAATGGGAGGAAGAAACAAAATGGGAGAGTGTAACAGGATACCCCGCTGGTTACAAAAATCGAGTTGGATTTACAAAGAATTTAGCAGTATGATCCTACTCATAAGCTAGACGTTGCGCACCCCTTGTCCCGGATGCACACACTGATTCAGTTGGAGAGGGTTTCATAAAGCCCTTATGAGGCAAATTGACTTACAACCATTATAAGTGGCGCTAGATAGCCAGGATGCTAGCACAGGGACGGTATTGATCCCTCAGCCGGTCCCACACCAACAATTTCTATCAGGGACAGATCTGTGTATGTTAGTCACTACAGGAGTACCGCAACATCACGGAGACAGCCCACAGAACACGTTCCGTGGGTTAATTAGCAGCATCCTGCTGAAAAATCGCACTAAAAGACTGTCGTATGAGAGGTAACGCAAGAGGAGTACAATATGCGCCGACCGCGGTGGCCGAGCAGTTCTAGGCGCTTCAATCCGGAACCGCGCGACTGCCACGGTAGCAGGTTCGAATCTTGCCTCGGGCATGGATGTGTGTGGTGTCCTTAGGTTAGTTAGGTTTAAGTAGTTCTAAGTTCTAGGGGACTGATGACCTCAGATGTTAAGTCCCATAGTGCTCAGAGCCATTTGAACCATTTTTGAGCAGAATGTGCCGTGAGACTTCCCAAGTTCACTACCAGCCGTTACCAGATGGTTTCCCACACCACAATGTCTGTAGTAACACCGCGGTGCCTCTCCAAAACATTGGAAGAATCCATGTTCCCCTCAGGTCACCGCCATACTCGCAGACGATGGTCATCATACGTAGTACAGAGCAGTGATTCATCGCTGAACACAGTGTGACGTCATCCATCAGCAATCCATGGTTCCCGGTCGCGGAACCACTCAAAATGCAGACATTTGTGTCGTGATGTTAACGGCAGCCAACGCACGGGCCGGTAACTGTGGAGTCCTGCTGCTCTTAGTATCCGACCCACGGTGCGGTATGTCTCAGAATATTATAGTGAGTACAATACTCGTTCTTGGATGAGAAGCACAGACGTGACGAGGCTACGAGAGGCGACGATGTGCTTGATGCACAATATGGCGACCCTCCCTGGTGGTGGTCAGACGTGATAGACCGGAACCTTGGCAACGAGTATGCCTTCCTTCGCGTTACCATGCTGTCCAACATTGGGTCACTGTCACACCCGAATGTCACAATCCGAGTACTGCGCGATTCGTCCTGCCGGCCAAAGTCCGCAGCTCGTGGTCGTGCGGTAGCGTTCTCGCTTCCCGCGCCCGGGTTCCCGGGTTTGATTCCCGGCGGGGTCAGGGATTTTCTCTGCCTCGTGATGACTGGGTGTTGTGTGATGTCCTTAGGTTCGTTAGGTTTAAGTAGTTCTAAGTTCTAGGGGACTGATGACCATACATGTTAAGTCCCATAGTGCTCAGAGCCATTTGAAGCATTTTTTTGATGGCCAAATGGAGACTCACAATGGACCTCTTTATAACGCTGCCAGGTGCTGCTAACGCTGTCTGACACTAGTCGTAGTATCTGCGTATCCTCCACATTCATCACTCACTATCTGGTGTTGTTCATAGTCCTTATGTGCCCCGCCAAGCCTGGTAACAACACTAAACACGAACAACACTAACGTACACCGGCGGCCGATCTATCTTTCACAGAGAGTTGTACCTCTAATCATTTACAAACCAGCCCCCCCACCCCCACCCCAGCCCCCCACCCCCTCCACCCCCCCCTTACCCTTTAAGTGTGTACTCGTACGAAGTGTCATTGACATCTGATCGTATCCTGTAGCTGCTTCTCTTATTTTTCAGGCAGTTTATTTATAATATTCATCAACGTATAATATTTACCACTGAACCTGTAGTAACCCAGCCCACTCACCCTATTCCACTCATGAATGAAACGTGTAAAGGAAGACTGTCGTTCCAGATTCGCTCTCACTTCAGTGCTGCGCTCACTATATGAAATATGTACGGGAGGAAGTAGGAGGTTTCATTCCGGAACGCACACCATCTAAATTTTGTGAGTAATGATCTCCGCGAAGCATTGCATGTTATTTGCAACATTTTCCATTTCAGTTTGTTAAGATTCGTACAACCGTTCTTTGGAGCTTTTGTGTCTCTTCTGTTAATATAGCTTATTAAGGGTTCGAAACCGAAGAATTGATCGAACTAGGATTTTGTAAGCTATCCGTTTTGTGTGTGAGTTAATTTTCCTCATGACTCTCTGCTATAAGTCTGACACCCGCCTTTCCAAAGATTGGATTCCACCATACATCGTTCCTGACAGAAAGTGCTGCTACTAATCTTAAACCGTTCTGTCATGAATTATTTTTTTCCTGTAAAAAAGTCATGGCTTTGCTATCCAGTTTTTCGAATTAAATGATGATTTATCAGACGTATAAAATATTCCGAGGTGTCACCCCAAGGAAAGATACAACGCGTCCCCAAATGAGGACATTGTGTCCAACTGGGTGCAGTATAAGTCGAAAAGTCAAAGTATTTTATTTGATTTTATTTCACCGAAATACGTAATTTACACAAACGAAGCAGTTTCGTAACGACTGTAATTCACGATATCCAGTGTTTTATGGCGCTATAGGATAAGTTCATTTATTTGAATAAAAGCGTATGGGTCCTGAAGATCACAGAATGAATTGCCGAAACTGGTTGCTTTCAGAATAAAATAAAATATCTTGAAGTATACGGCTGTTGGTGAAATTTATTGACATTAAAAAATTCATTTTATGTCGATTCTGAAGTGGGCACACGCCCGTATAGACTTTTTCAGTGCCTACATGATGGAATATGTTTCATGTTGCAAAACCGGCAATGAACCGTCGAAAGTGGCTGTCGAAAATCGTGTTCGGTTTCATAAGCAGCTAACTGAATGTTGTTTTCGGCTGCAAAGCCTGCTAAATGCCCAATAGGCGTGGCTGTCCCCCTGCCATATCCGGATGCAAAGCACGTGAACAGACATCAGACTTACCAGTCTGGACATTCAAAGCTACCTTTCGGTCTGTTACTACTGGAATAGATATTTTTCTTATTGGGCTTTAAGTTGGCTGCGCTGCAACAAATTCGTACGGACAAATAACATTTTCGCTTCCAATGCATTGTCGTTTCGATGGGACGAGTGTTTCGTGATTATCTCAGTGTCACTTATCATGCAGTTGGCGGGCTTTGCGTCTAGGCTACTCAGCTTTCAATACACCGTATCATATAAAACGTCTAACATTACCTCCATCATTATCCTCTAGTTCAAAATTATCGCCAGGATCATCGGATAGATTGTCAATTTCAGATTAATTAAGGAACTCTATAGCTGTAAGTGGCCTTCGTCTATCTTGGACCCGGGGCAACGTGAAATCACCGTAAGATGACTAAAAAGACAGCGAAATAATGTCCTAATTTCTATGCTATTATAACCTTTCAATCACAATGTCCTCATTTCGAGACGTGTATAAAATTGTAAATATGTCTCTTACCTTTAGCTCTGAAAGACACCTTTAGGTTTCACTTTCAAGACTGCACTTTCTACGCATAAATAAATTTTTTTAGCTAAACTCAGGAGATATTAACCGGCTGTTGGGAGGTAATAAGGTTATTGGGAAGCGTCCATGTGACTATGCACATTCAGTTTTGTTTTGTGCTACCACAGATTGAAAGGAGATGTCGACACTGTTCTCAAATAAACTTTCTGCTTGTGACAGTATGAGGACAAAAATTACAAATGATAAAATTTAACGAATTTTAATGTAATATGCATTTATTTAGTATGTCCTTGTATGAGTACTCCATGACCGAAAGGGTTAAGTGAAAAAGACGTTTGGCATTAAAAAAATAAGTTTCAAAATCAGTTGTTCAATATTGATTGCGATTTCATCCATTTTCCAGTAACTAACTTCTGCTCTACATTCCATTCAGATGTGTGACCTGCAATAATTATCACTTGCCTTTGGAAAGCAAGGCAGCGCAACTTATACAGACATTCCGCCAAAGTATTCACCGCAAGAGGCAATATCTTATTGTACTGGAATGGAAAATAATTTGTCTTGTTCTGGGATAATTGTCATGGGTACACAACGCTTCCCTAACCTGCAAAAAGTGGTGGAAACGGAAAGTGTGTAACCACGAACCACCTGTCCGATATTTCATCTCGTATCGTGTATTAAATGATTGAACTTCTATTTGGGAATCAAAATGGTTCAAATGGCTCTGAGCACTATGGGACTTAACATCTGAGGTCATCAGTCTCCAAGAACTTAGAACTACTTAAACCTAACCAACCTAAGGACATCACACACACCCATGCCCAAGGCAGGATTCGAACCTGCGACCGTAGCGATCGCGCGGTTTCAGACTGAAGCCCCTAGAACCGATCGGCCACACCGGCCGGCTTTGGGAATCATTTTAATCACTAACATCAGTATGAGGTGTCACACCCCTGGTTACAAAGAAGTCTTGTAGTTGTTGCATGGAAGCACATATAACGTCTGAGTGTCATCTTGAGGCATGCATGAAATACTGTTCATACAGATTTCTTCTCACTTCAGCGTTGTTGTCATTCCACGAGACATGACAAAGCAGGTGAAGCTCCGGGAAGTGGAGGGATGAAAATGTAGTTAATGAAGATTGCTGGCTGGAGGGCGATATGAAAGAATACGCCTTCCCATCATATTCCAAATATGCTTTACGGCCGAGAAGCTATGGCACGGGATCGGTCAGTCGACGACTAGTAATTCATCAAAGCGTTTGTGCAGTGGCCTCCAACATGGGTCTTCCATTATCCTGCTTGGAATTTGGCATTCTTGTCATGAAGGGTAGGAGAACAGGGCCTCCCTTCAACGATTGCCAAATTAGTCGTGATGTTGGTACTCGGTAACTACCCGCACAGTGATTCTAGGAATTACGGGGCGATAGACGTCTCGAGAATCGCTGCTTTCGTGACCTGTCTTTAGGTCATATATGGAAACGTTGATGACTATATGACAGCCTCAAACAGAAGCGGGACTCATCGCTGAACACCACAGAATATTACAGAATGTCGCAGTTGATTCTACTCTAAATCATACTAGTCTCAGTTACCTGGGGTATGGTACCAATGAGAAAAGAAACGTGGGTCGACATCCCTATACCGCTACCAGACGGTTCGTTGTGCCATTCAGTCATAGCGTACAGCCGGATTTTTGCTATTGTCATCCGCCTGTTCATCAGAACCAGTTGCACACTCGTACAATCTTCTCGTTATACAGTACTCCCGGAAGGGTCCGTGCCTACACTCCTTGCATAACGACATCTCGTCATCACTAACTCTGCACTCTACTGCAGCTTATTGTGTGTGCGTTCTGTTGGTACAACGCTCCCTAGTACCTGAGTCAATAATCCTACCTTTCCGAGACAGCGAAAGACGGTAATTAAGACGCCTTCTGGACATGCTTAGTTGCTATCTCCAACAGAAAATTTCCTCCCTTACGTTACAAGCACCCTACACCCGAGTCCTCACAGTACTCTTCATGTGTAGCAATATTTTCCTTCTTTCTAAAAGTGTGTTCGGACGAAGATGAAACTGTAATCATCATATGCTACAGATATGAACAAAAAGTATCAGTTGACAGTGTTCGGCCAAAGTGTTAAGAGTGTTGAAACATCCCCTTTGAAAAATTAAGAATGACTGTGATGGTAAACTTCTACATTATTTGATTTTCAAATAGCTGAGCAAAACTCAACGTGTTCAAACAGTTTTCTCTTTGCTTATTCTGATTATCACTAAACTGACACACAATATTTTTAGCGCAACGCAGTATGACTTTCAATAATCCCTACAAAAGAATGGCCCTGACTAACAATAACATATACCTTTCATGAATGACTTACCTTGTAACCTCCCCCTCACTTATCGACCTTAATGACAGTGAAAAATTAAACCGCGAGTACCTAATGGAAATTTGGGAAAGCAATCGTCACCGAAGTTAATCTGTCGGTAAAGAGGGAGGAAAGGGTTACATCTAAATGAAAGGAAAAATGCAAGTGAAACTGGTGGAAATTAATTTTGAAATGGGGTAAAGTTAATAAAGAAAGTAAATGTGCGGCCGTTATGTTAACAATTAACTAGCGGTAATTAGGTATTTGAGATTTGAGGGAAATTACGGTCGCCAGTCCTAAGAACAATTACTATAGTAACTGAAAAAGAAAGGTTATTACACATATAATTAGCACTAGAAGCGTGGCAACTGAAGGTTGACACGTGTAGTGTGAAAACTGAAAGTTAGTCAGAAGTAATAAATTTCGCTACACTCTGATTTAATTTAGCAAAAGAATTAATAAAACCGGAAAATCGAAAGTTAATTTAGTGACTGAAGTTAATAGTGAGCTTTCTTTCTGAAGCACATCGAAATTCAGTAAAATACCGTTAGTCTTGGACTACCTCAACAATCATTTCAAAAGCAACTTGACTCTACGCAATTTAGAAATAAGAGATTTAACTTTGAACTTGAATTAAATGATTCTGAACAATTAACAATAGTAAAATTTTGTACGTACCAAGCTGAGGTGCAGTCACAGGTAAGCTAAAATATGCTAACAAAACTCGCACTCTTAATTTGTGCTCGTGTAATCTAAATATTGTAGCCAGCTATGAATACTTTAACTGAACTTTGAAATTAAAGCAGTGAAATTGAATTATATTATTTTAATGCTGGCGTTTGAATTTCAACGACACTCAGGTTCATTTCGGAAAAGGAAGGGACCCTGCTTGGCAATGCAATTGGGACAATGAGCAACAAAGGTCCATGCTACGTTGCTGTAATTTTGTGATTTGAACAGTTTGAAAAGCTGAGGTCTGCCATACAGTTCTGAAACTTTACGTGCTTTTAGTCTTCCTTGTTGGTTGATTGAAGGTTTGAAGTCGCCGATCGAGGAGGTGGCGACAGTCCCTCATTGTCGGCCGTCGCTGTTGCAGAAGCTGGATGCTGGCGCGCCTTCTTCTCGACACGGTCACCAGGCGAAACGGGCTCTTGATGTGTGCCAGCTAATGCTTCCCGTCCGCGACACCGTGCTAGAAACTGCCATAGCCAGTCGATCGCAATTACATGCTGCCAAACCCCGAAAGCCTGGCAACTTGCGGGAGCGTCACACAACACACCTGCTCAATCGCACTACTCCAACCAGACACTCTCTGTCTGCCCGCGCTCCACGCGGCAGAGTTAACACTACCAAAGATCCTACACACTTTCGTTCTTCACACGACCTATCGATGTATTCGTTCGATAGCTCGATAGCATAGTTTTCCCTAGGCAAGACCCAGCGTAAAATACAAATAATATTTACAAAACAAACCAATTATACATCGACATAAATGCATAAATATATATATATATATATATATATATATATGTATATATATATATATACAAATATTAAAACATTTACAATATATAAAGACACAGAAATGTCATATCTTGAGGTAACAAAACAAGGAAAAAAAATTTTAGTACAATAGATGGAAATACGAGGATATGCATTTCCGGCGTTACAACGTCACAAAAATCTTCATTACTCGAACTACTGCAATACAGCAAGCGCCAATACTGCCAGCTAAATAAAAATTTCTAACTATGAAGGCACTAACTACTGATCGGTATAGTTAGCAAATGAAAGACTTTGATAGAGAACAATCAATGTATTTACTTTAATAGTGTTCAAAAGTCATCATATGTATACACTACTTGCCATTAAAATTGCTACACCACGAAGATGACGTGCTACAGACGCGAAATTTAACCGATAGGAAGGAGTTGCTGTGATATGGAAATGATTAGATTTTCAGAGCATTCACACAAGGATGGCGCCGCTGGCGACACCTACAATGTGCTGCCGTGAGGAACGTTTCCAACCGATTTTTCATACACAAACAGCAGTTGACCGGCGTTGCCTGGTGAAACGTTGTTGTGATGCCTCGTGTAAGGAGGAGAATAGCGTACCATCACGTTTCCGAATTTGATAAAGGTCGGATTGTAGCCCATCGCGATTGCGGTGTATCGTATCGCGACATTGCTGCTCACGTTGGTCGAGATCCAATAACTGTTAGCAGAATATGGAATCGGTGGGTTCAAGAGGGTAATACGGAACGCCGTTCTGGATCTCAGCGTCCTCGCATCACTAGCAGTCGAGATGACAGGCTGTAACGGATCGTGCAGCCACGTCTCGATCCCTGAATCAACAGATAGGGACGTTTGCAAGACAATAACCATCTGCACTAACAGTTCGACGACGTTTGCAGCAGCATGGACTATCAGCTCGGAGACCATGGCTGCGGTTACCCTTGACGCCGCATCAGACAGGAGCGCCTGCGATGGTGTACTCAACGACGAACATAGGTGCACGAATGACAAATCGTCATATTTTCGGATGAATCCCGGTTTTGTTTACAGCATCATGATGGTCGCATCCGTGTATGGCGATATCGCGGTGAACGCACATTGGAAGCGTGTATTCGTCATCGCCATACTGGCGTATCACCCGGCGTGATGGTATGGGGTGCCATTGGTTACACGTCTCGGTCACCTCTTGTTCGCACTGACAGCACATTGAACAGTCGACGTTACATTTCAGATGTGTTACGACCCGTGGCTCTACCCTTCATTCGATCCCTGCGAAACCCTACATTTCAGCAGGATAATGCACGACCGCATGTTGCTGGTCCTGTATGGGCCTTTCTGGATACAGAAAATGTTCGACTGCTGCCCTGGCCTGCACATTCTCCAGATCTCTCACCAACTGAAAACGTCTGGTCAATGGTGGCCGAGCAACTGGCTCGTCACAATACGCCAGTCACTACTCTTGATGAACTGTGGTGTCGTGTTGAAGCTTCATGGGCAGCTGTACCTGTACACGCCATCCAAGCTCTGTTTGACTCAATGCCCAGGAGTATCAAGGCCCTTATTACGGCCAGAGGTGGTTGTTCTGGGTATTGATTTGTCAGGATCTATGCACCCAAATTGCATGTAAATGTAATCACATGTCAATTCTAGTATAATATATTTGTCCAATTAATACCCGTTTATCATCTGCATTTCTTCTTGGTGTAGCAATTTTAATGGTCAGTAGAGTATATCCATCAATTTATGACATCCCTCTTTACAAATTTCCTTTTTCTGGCGGACAGACGGCCAGATCGTTCGCTTACAGTAACTTATCAAAACTCTTGCTTCTCTCTCCCCACATCCACCACTGCTGGCGCCTCACCTCCAACTGCGCAACGCTACGCGCTGTTCCCATTCAACTGCCCAACACTACAATAGCGAATATTCCAACAATGCCAACCAGCGACAGACTGCACACAGCACAGTCAGTGATATTCATAGAGAGCGCTACGTGGCGTTACCAACATAAAAACCTAAACAGCCTACTTACAGTATAACACTATACATTTGCGTCAGCGTATAACGCACGCCACTGGTGCTCAAAAGAACATTTCCGTGAGAGCTTACGATACCATGGTATCGGCTGTCAGTGGAATGTTGAGTGTAGCTTCTTGTCTACTGCTGTTTGCAACGCAGTGAGAGTGACTGTAGTAGGGTTGCAGAGTTGCAGGATTGCGCAAGGGCCGCTGCGCTTCAGCGACTGGACGGCACAGCTCCGCTCGTTAGGCCTCCCCTAGGGAGAATCGGCTGTGACTAGCGGCAGCCCAGGGACCCAGAGAGCCTTAAGGGGCGGGGCCTCGCAGCCAGAGCGTCCGATTCCAGATTCCGTTCTGCCAATCTGAGGAACCGCCCGGCCCAGTCTCTACAGCAGCTGCGTCCTTGCAGATCCTCTGTCGCGCCCATTACCTTACATGATTGTCTCGACACTCCTTCTAACATCCCGCTTGTTGTGTCATCTTTGCACGCCGTGTGGCTTTTTAGTGGATACACGTGCGAGGAACAGATGCTCTTTATGAGCAGAGATTTCAGATATTAATGTATTCTACATCAAATATCAAATAGAAAAAGTAATACATGACTTTGTCGCTGTTCTTACAGCGTCAGATGAATCTGCAAATATTGTTGTTGTTGTGGTCTTCAGTCCTGAGACAGTTTTGATGCATCTCTCCATGCTATTCTATCCTGTGCAAGCTTCTTCATCTCCCACTACCTACTGCAACCTACATCCTTCTGAATCTGTTCAGTGTATTCCTCTCTTGGTCTTCCTCTACGATTTTTACCCTCCACGCTGCCCTCCAATACTAAATTCGTGATCCCTTGATGCCTCAGAACATGTCCTACCAAACGATCCCTTCTTCTAGTCAAGTTGTGCCGGAAACTTCTCTTCTCCCTAATCCTATTCAATACCTCCTCATTAGTTGTGTGATCTACCCATCTAATCTTCAGCATTCTTCTGTAGCACCACAGTTCGAAAGCTTCTATTCTCTTCTTATCCAAACTATTTATCGTTTATGTTTCACTTACATACATGGCTACACTCCGCACAAATACTTTCAGAAACGACTTCCTGACACTTAAATCTATACTCGATGTTAACAAATTTCTCTTCTTCAGAAACGCTTTCCTTGCCATTGCCAGTCTACGTTTGATGTCCTCTCTACTTCGACCATCACCAGTTATTTCTCTCCCCAAATAGCAAAACTCCTTTACTACTTTAAGTGTCTCATTTCCTAATCTAATTCCCTTAGCATCACCTGACTTAATTCGACTACATTCCATTATCCTCATTTTGCTTTTGTTGATTTTCATCTTATACCCTCCTTTCATGACACTGTCCATTCCATTCAATTGATCTTCCAAGTCCTTTGTTGTCTCTGACAGAATTACAATGTCATCGGTGGACCTCAAAGTTTTTATTTCTTCTCGATGGATTTTAATACCTACTCCGAATTTTTCTGCAAATATATACAGATAAAAAAGATTCGTAAATCTGTCACCCCTGATTACAATGTCTGTTCACAAAATGTCGAGCCCTGGCAACTATGAGAGTCGGTAAATCTAATTTAACTGGCAAACGCGCAAAAGGGGGACAGTGCGTGAATGTTCGAACTTACATACACCCGCCACTGGAGCTTCGGAGAAGGGAGCTTCCGTCTCATTGGCACATCTTGTATTTCATTAATTTTGTACAAATAACACAATCAACAATCCTAGAACCATCCATACTTGTATTAGCAGTTGCATGTATTCCACATTAACACTGAAGTTTGCCATTACTGTACTGCTTTTATGAGTTAATCTTTCGCGTCATAAGTGTCCGCAGTAGTCGGTTTTTTGTAATAGTTACAAAATATTTTTTTTAATTTTCATGGTAAAATATCGAAAAACATTGTAGAGTCCGCTTGTAGCTGCTAACGCTCGTTTATTGTAGAATCAAGACACAAACTGTTTCGCGATAATGAATCGCATATTCAGGTTGAATCTACACCTTAGATTCGAATTAGAGGCTGTCAAGTGGAAAAAACTAATACTGTCTTCCATGAAGGGGATAGCAAAGTACTCTATTGGCTGGATTACATTAATCCATTAAATTATTATGGATCTCGTAGCGTTCTGTAAGGCACGTAATATAGAATTATCAAATTGAATACATGTTGAAATACCATCAAATAATTTTAGATAATTTCGGGTAATCACTGAGGAAAATTCTAATTTGGACCTCCAAAATAGGGAACAAGTGGAAGAACAAACGTGTGTGACACCAGAATCCCGTAAATACAGTACGGTAGTAACTTGACAGTGTTGACCTCATGACAGTACATACAAAAACAGCTGTCTCGGCTGCGATGAAGAAATCACACCATCGTGTGCAGACGCGACAGCTAGTTAAGTCAGAGCGGAAACTGACACGGGCAGTGGACCGTAGCTACCTACCGCTCGAGTGCCAGTAGATGCCGATTACAAAGCATGAGGTTTGTATAAGATCGAAGTATGTTATTTTTCGAAGTCTGGGAGTCGTTTTGCAAAAGAAATTTCGTAGAAGATTTTACTTCAGATATTTTTTAAAAAATTAGATTAAGCTGATGTTGCCCACATAGAAAACTTTTTATACCTACACTGGTGTGCCAAAAGTAAAGCCAAAAGTAACTTCTGCATGATGTGTCACTGCCAGGTGAGACCACTCGATGAAAATGGGACCACACATAAAAAGAACTGCTGCAGTCAAGTAAGAAGGTAACTGAAAGAAACGCTGAACGAGACGACGAGAACTGACATTTTTATTCAAAGACAGTAATTACACTGAGGTCACTGTGATTCATGATGATCCCCTGGAGATTACAAAATCCGGGACATGGTTCGTAATAGGGTGACAGTGTACGGTCTTCAAGATTCTCCCCAGCTGGCGATAAGGTTGGTGTCATGAATGGCAGCTTGCTCTGTATGTAGACAAGTGTCTTTTAATGCGGATAACAATGAAAAGGAGCCCTGTAATATTGAAATACAGGTGTGTTGCTTGAAATCACGACATTTAAATATCTAGGTATAACGCTGCAAAACGATATGGAAATCGAGGGAAATCGAATGGTCAACTTTGGTTTATTCGGAGAATTTTGGGGTAAGTGTGGTTCATCTGTAGAGAAGACTGTGTACACAACATCAGCGCGAGCTATCTTTGAGTACTGTTCGAATGTTTGGGAACTCCACAAGGTTGGATTAAAAGATGACATAAACGCAATTTAAATGCGTGCAGCTAGGTTAATTACCTGTAGGTCGGATCAACACACGAATATTGCGTACAAGTAAAAGTTTCGTGAACTCAGGTGGGAATCCCAGGATGGAAGTTGGCGTTATTATCGCGGAACACTGTAGAAGCAATTTAGAGAAACGGCATTTGAGGTAGAATGCAGGACGTTCTGTTGTCACGAACGCACATTTAGCGTCGAGACTACGGAGATAAGAGAAAGCAGTTTCGTAAGGATGCATATAGACAACAGTTCTTCCCTCGCTCTGTTTGCGAGTGGAACAGGAAAGCAAATACACTACTGGCCATTAAAATTGCTACTCCAAGGAGAAATGCAGATGGACAAATATATTATACTTGAACTGACATGTGATTACATTTTCACGCAATTTGGTGCGTAGGTCCTGACAAAACAGTACCCAGAAAACAACCTCGGGCCGTAATAACGGCCTTGATACGCCTGGGCATTGAGTCAAACAGAGCTTGGATGGCGTGTACAGGTATAGCTGCCCATGCAGCTTCAACACTGGCGTATTGTGAGGAGCCAGTTGCTCGGCCACCATTGACCAGACGTTTTCAATTGGTGAGAGATCTGGAGAATGTGCTGGCCAGGGCAGCAGTCAAACATTTTCTGTATCCAAAAAGGCCCGAACAGGACCTGCAGCATGCGGTCGTGCATTATCCTGCTGAAATGTAGGGTTTCGCAGGGATCGAATTAAGGGTAGAGCCACGGGTTGTAACACATCTGAAATGTAACGTCCACTGTTCAAAGTGCCGTCAATGCGAACAAGAGGTGACAGAGACGTGTAACCAATGGCACCCCATACCATCACGCTGGGTGAGACGCCAGTATGGCGATGACGAACACACGCTTCCAATGTGCGTTCACCGCGATGTCGCCAAACACGATGCGACCATCATGATGCTGTAAACACAACCAGGATTCATCCGCAAAAATGACGTTTTGCCATTCGTGCACCCAGGTTCGTCGTTGAGTACACCATCGCAGGCGCTCCTGTCTGTGATGCGGCGTCAAGGGTAACCGCAGCCATGGTCTCCGAGCTAATACTCTATGCTGCTGTAAACGTCGTCGAGCTGTTCGTGCGGATTTGTGTTACAAATGTCCCCATCTGTTGACTCAGGGATCGAGACGTGGCTGCACGATCCGTTACATCCATGCGGATAAGATGCCTCTCATCTCCATTGGTAGTGATACGACGCCTCTTATCTCGACTGCTACTGATACGAGGCCGTTGGGATCCAGCACGGCGTTCCGTGTTACCCTCATGAACCCACCGATTCCATATTCTGCTAACAGTCATTGGATGTCGACCAACGCGATACGATAAACCTCAATCGCGATAGGCTAAAATCTGACCTCTGTGAAAGTCGGAAACGTGATGGTACGCATTTCTCCTCCTTACACGAGGCATCACAACAACGTTTCACCAGGCAACGCTGACCAACTGCTGTTTGTGTATGAGAAGTCGGTTGGAAACTTTCCTCATGTCAGAACGTTGTTGGTGTCGCCACCGGCGTCAGCCTTGTGTGAATGCTCTGCAAAGTTAATCATTTGCATATCACAGCATCTTCTTCCTGACGGTTAAATTTCGTTTCTGTAGCACGTCATCTTCGTAGTGTAGCAATTTTAATGGCCAGTAGTGTACCTAGTAACGGTACAAGGTACCCTTCACTGTGCACCATACGGTGGCTTTAGAAGAATGTAAGTAGATGTAGATGTAGATGAACTAACTAAAAACGATGCTGGTTGTACATGATGAGTCATTAATGTACATAGAACATTAGACGTTCTTTTACTGTTCAGTGGTGCGTTTCTGTTGTTATATTCTTTTCCATTGTTCATTCACCATCCAGAATAACTTAGGAAGCTACGTACCTGCGAAGATAGTCAAATTATTGAAATCGTTAGGTGGTCGATTATGTAGTACAGTGCGGAACGCCTTTCAGAAAATATGGAAAGACTGATTTTTCTTTTATAACTGCATATACTGCCTGCATGAAATTGTAAGCGGTTAAAGCGGGATGGATTTTACACGACTGTGAGAAGATGTTTTTCCTCTAGTAAACTCACATTTCTCAAGCGTATAATATAGTATAGGATGTTTTTCCGTTTTTTTTTTTTAATAGAAAAATAGAAACAGCAGCTGCCTGTACTCCATTCTAATAACGCGGGAGTGTTGGCTGCGCAAGGGATTCTGTATAAATAGACCCGATTCCTTACTCAGTGTGAAATCTAACTGAAATTCCCTTAGAACCTAACGAAATTATTTTTCAATGCGTGTGCTTAATTCAGAGGCTCTGAGTATCTGTAATTCGGCCCTACATCCGTACGGTCGTATCCCCGTGTGTAATGCCAGTATCAGTAACATTTTAAAGTCTGTCTTCTAGAAATCCAAGTACTACTAGAGATGTGTAGAGCAGGAGACAAATTACCCGTCGTACTAGACCGCAGATTTTGATGGCGATATTTTTTGATGGATCTGGAGTCTCTGCGTAGATACTGACGTCACACAAATAGTTCCCAAATGGCCACAAAACGGCCAAACGCAGATATAAGTAGACTCACTGTTGCGCTCATAACAATATTAAGACTGTTCCTCAAGACAGCATCAGACAGCGTCTCAGCGAGCGTTTAAGGACTCGTCTACAATCAAGGAAAAAAGAGAGATTAAGGGATAACGCCCAGTCGACATTGAGATCGTTAGAGACGAATCAAAAGCTCGGTTTTTGACAAGGATGAGAAAGAACCATCCTGACATTTGCCTGGAAATCACAGAAAACATAAATCTGGATGTCCGGACGCCGATTTGAACCGTCGTCTTCCTGAGTGCGAGTCCAGTGTACTAACCACTGCGCCACCTCGCCGGTCCATCTACAGTCAACGAGAGCCATACAGGTATGGTCATGCTACAACTGCTGTTAGTTTACGTTCACTGGATGTAGAACTATACCTGTCTTACTGATAGGTTAATGCCGATGAGGATTCAGCTATGTTGTCACGTTCAGTCTTCATACACTAGTTAAGTAGTGCAAAACTTCTATTAAAAATTATTGTATATTTCTGCAAACCTGTATTGTCATCTATTTTTGAAGTAGCTGTTTCCAAACTCTATTTGGACTCTTGAAAAACATGTATACAGTAATTGCCGTATGCTAACAAGCAACCTCACAATAGCAACTGCTCTCAGATATGAGGAAAGATTGAGAGTGATGTGTAGCTACAGACAAGATCTTAGAAACACAACTTGCACAATCTGTTTCTAAACGTACACTTGAAAACCACACTGAAGTGCGTGGCAGAAGGTTTGTCATACCGTACCAGTTATTATGGTTTTTCCCGTTCCCTTCTCACATGGAGCAGGGAAGAATGGTTGTTCAGGTACGTCCGTGCATGCTGCAGCTAATCTATTCTTGTCCTCACCATCCCTGCTAGAGCGATACATAGGGGGCTGTACTGCATTCGTAGAGCGGGCACTTAAATAGGTTTTCGCGGGATGGTTTACGTCTACCTTCAGCAGTTTGCCAGTTAAGTTTCTTCAGCGTCGTTGTGACACTCTCCCACCGATCCAACAAACATGTGGCTATTTTTCCCGTCTTTCTCTGTATACGTTCAATACACCCTGCTATTTCCCTTTGGTAATCATCCCGCACGCTTGATCATTTGTCTATCGGTCGCACAGGTTCAAGTGTGTGTGGATTCCTGAGGGACCAAACTGTTAAGGTTATTGGTCCCTAGACTTACACACTACTTAAACTAACTTACGCTAAGAACAACACACACGCACCCATTCCCGAGGCAGGACTCGAACCTCCGACGGGAGGGGGGCCGCACAAGTGGTTTGTAAGCAATCTCTTGTGTAGACTGGCGCGTTTCCCCAGCATTGTACCAATAAACCTGTCTACAACCTATTACCCTACGACTGAGGCAATGTGATAATTTCATTTTGTATCCCTACACAGTGTTACACCCAGGTATTTGCATGAAGTTACCGATTCGAAATGTGACTCATTGATGTTTTTGGCTTAGAATATTACATTTTTTGTTTTATGGAATGCATAATCTTACGTTTCTGAACATTTAAAGCAAGTAGCCAATTTTTGCAACACTTTGAAATTTCATCAATGTCTGATTCAATATTTTTTCAGACATTACTACATCACATATAGCTACAGGACGCTAGTGGAATATCTTCTGACCAGAATAAACATCGGTTGGCTCTTTACTTTCGGTAATGTCAGCACTTTTTTTCCGATGTCCGCGGTCCTGTATTACAGATGATGCAACCGTGTATGTCATATTCAAGGTCGCCCCTGGGAAGCAGGAGGGCATGGGAGGTGGTGGGGAGGGGAGGGAGTTGGAGTGGAGGTCGGCTAAACGAGTTTCGTCGACGTCATCATGCTTTCGGCCAACTGCCGAGGGTCTTCACTGCTGTCAGCCAATAGGAATTATTCAAGGTCTGTGCTCTGTAGTGAAAGGACCAGCATATTGGTAATAGAAGAATAAGATTTTTAGGATATTTATTTATAAGTAATAATATTGATTGATTACCGACAGTGATTTCTCAATTCCAATAGATACCATTCGAGAACCATAATAAATCGTTTGGTACATTGGCATGCAGTTGTCCCTGCTTGATGTGTAAATGCATCAATTCATGTAGAAAAGGTGCATGCAATTCACCTTGTAAATAATTAGCTGCCTAACATATAGATAAAAAATTAATTCCAACTCCTGCTTTGAGCAATTGCTTTTACACTCTGTAGTGAAGGGATTTGGTTCTTTTGTGTATAATAACAATGAGATAATGAGAGGTAAACCACTTTGGCATGATAAATTAGTGACATAGCATATTCTCCAAAATGGGGGCTAATATAGCCATAAGACTCTTTGATGGTGTCATGGTAAAATGTAGTTAGCCCATCCACTCCTATAGGCGATTAGGCGATTTATGTGAATGGATGTCTTTAGAAAGATTAGCAGTAAGGTACTGGGCATTGGCTATAATTGTGGCGGAGTTTTTTTACACAAATATCCACTCTAAGTACGACGAATAAAACCATCTCTACACATCTTGCTGTATCCCCGCTCTTCCTTGGGTGTTTCCTCCATAATTTTTCAACTGTAATGTGCTCTAGGAGGTATATTTTGTAATGGAGTGGCACTGAGGCCTGAATGCAGTAAGCAGTTGCCTAGTCAGCAGTGGCAGGAAAGGGGCATTTATGTACTGTTTAAATAATCTACTGCAGGAATTGATATTGTATTTACATATATGTTATATGTAGAATGTGGCGCCACGAACGCGACTCCTGACGCCCTGTCTGCAGGGTGTTGTGCCCACCAAAAGGTCCTACACTCATCTGACCTGCTCGGTAACAGGGCACCAGCCAGCCACTTGGCTTTTTCCGAGAGCGTACATGTGACGGCGACATACGATCCAGGCAGATGACTGAGCAGCTGTAGTGCTATGTACCAGTGTGAAAAATTATTCTACAACCTATTTCCATGCGAATAGCATAAACCAGGATTGGCCAGCTTGATTCTACCCATGATCTACTGTTTACTGACAAAACCGTCTGCGTTCTAACACTTACATACTTTTCGAAATTTTAAATGAAACAGTATAGTTCAGTATACAGTTATGTGGCATTTTTTATTTTATTAAAAGGGGAAACATAAAACTGAAAAATTATTCTTACTAACTACTTATTCATAATAGTGTTAACAATGCGTCTGAGCGTCTTCCGCTGGGTTAGCAATATCAGGTTTGTAGCTGAAAATTGTCAGCCTTAAAGAATCCACTATATGAGCGTGTGTCAAGCGAGAACGGTGTTTATATGTTGTTTCTTTTGAGGAAATAAATGCTGATTCACATAAATATGTTGAACCAAAACACGAATGCAGTTGTTGAACACATTTCTTCAAATTTGGGTATTTCTCGTTGGAAACCAATTCCCAGAAATCTAGATCAAAGGATGACCTTGTTTTTAGAAATATATCGCAGCGCAGAGTAGCAATTTCATTTTTCAATATCAAATGGTCCATTTGAAATGTATCAGCAAATTCCTTTTGCCATTTTATAGATGCTAGTATGATCACTGGAATTATTGAAAGGATAACTGATGAATTCCACCACCACCTCAATTTTTTTTTCAAATCACTGCCTTAGTTTCTGCCGTGTACTTGTCAGGAATGAAATCATAGGCAGGATGTCTTTTCCAAATGCTGGAATTATTTATTCTCGATGTTAACAATCATAGGCGCTGTTTCACTTGGGAGTACTGCAACAGAAATCATTTCTGCTACTGTTTTATTGTTGCCTTATAATTCCAGATTGAATGTGCTCGATTTTCCTGTAAAATCAACTAAAAGTACTAAACCATTCTGCCAGTCTAAATCGCGCACCTACTGATAGTTGTCACCTCTCTCTCTACAAGAAATTTTATTACTTCGTCCTATAGATCTCGAAATCTTTGCAAAACGTTGCTTCGACTCGGCCACCTCACGTCAGTGTGGGATGCCAAGTGTGGTTCCTTCTCATCTAATTGATGCTTAAAGAGACGCATTTGGAGAGAATTTCCTTTTATGGAATTTACAATCTTGAAACACATATCCGTTACATGTGTTGCGTTTAGTCTCTTCCTCGCCAGTGCTTGATGAATTATGCAGTGGTAGCTAATTAAGCCTAGAAATTCTTCGTGTTTGTGGGAAAGAGCAATAAAACCATTACGAATGCCTGTCATTGCAAGAGCCCCATCAGTTGTCAATGATACGAATTCGTATGATCGTAGTATGTGCTCTGAGTTCCGTGAATATACGAGGCCTACTCGGAAAGTAAGGCCCGATCGGTCGCGAAATGGAAACCACAGTGAAAATCGAAGCTGTTTTATTTCCTGCAGTTAGCTACATTTTCCAACTTCTTCCCTACATAGTCGCCGCTCCGACTGAGACATTTGTCGTAGAGTTGTACAAATACTCTCGTCGCAGAAGGCAACCGGCTGTGCTTTCTGCCAATTCTCTACTCTGATCGGCAGCTTGTTGTCTGTACCAAAATGTTGTCTTCATAGTCAGCGGTTCACGCGAGTAGAAACGAAAATCAGAGGGAGCCAAGTCCGGGCTGTTTGGTGGGTGATCCAACATTTCCCATCGAAAATGTTGCAGCAGCGCTCTCATTGCCCCTGCAGTGTGCAGCTGAGAACTGTCATGAAGAGGGAATACATAAGAGTAGCATTGTGTGGGCTGCATGACATGAGGCGAAATCTCTCACAGGCACTCATACCTGGCGGTAGAGGCCGGTCGGTGTGGCGGTGCGGTTCTAGGCGCTTCAGTCTGGAACCGCGTGACCGCTACGGTCGCAGGTTCGAATCCTGCCTCGGGCATTGATTTGTGTGATGTCCTTAGGTTCGTTAGGTTTAAGTAGTTCTAAGTCCAGGGAACTGATGACCACAGATGTTAAGTCCCATAGTGCTCAGAGCCATTTGAACCATTTTGGTGGGAGAGACTAATGGTCTAGGCATCTTTATGTGCTCACTGTGCGCTCATAACTGAGAAGAGCGACGTGACACGATCGACGGGCATACTAAAGACACTGTCCAATATATCTGTGCAATTTTGATCGGGATTTCGCTGTGGTTTCCATTTCGCGATCGATCTGCTAGTTTTTTTTTTTTCGTTTCTGTCTTCGTTTACGAAATTTCAGAGACCATCCGAATAAAAATAAGTAATTGAGCGGTATCGCAAGTTTTAGCGAGAATGCATCTCTTTGTAGTTGTTCGTTGATGTTTTCACTCATTGTTTCGATACGGCGTCTCACAGTATTGCGAGACATCTGTAAACCATGAATACCTTTTTTAATTTCATTTTTAGTCTTGAACTTCACCAACAGCGAATCTGACACTTCTTCGAAAATTTCCGTGATGTATTCTCCATCGGAGAAAGGTTTTCAATTTAGTGCAATTCTGAAACTTACTTGTTAAGAAGCTTCAGTTGCAGCATTTCTTTGCTCAATAGGCCTAGAAAACACGTTTCCTTGCACTGTTAAATGCGATTTCAATGCTTGCAATTTACTCTTTTCATTTCGCTGTTAGGTGGAAAGTCTATCTGATGTTTACTATGAACTGTGTTAAAATGTCGCTCTAAATTTCGTTTTATCGGTATTGCGACGGATGCATTGCATATTAAGCAGCAACAGTTTTCTTTCACCGTAGCAAAGCAGTAGTCCAGTTCCCATTCTTCATGAAGGTGATAAGTTTTGGATTTCTTTGATTCATATTTTTCGAGGATCTCCAAAAAATGAAATTAAAATATCAGTAACATAATTCGCATAATGATAATAGCAGAGATATTCTACCACTAAATGTGCATTCAAATGGTTCAAATGGCTATGAGCACTATGGGACTTAACATCTGAGGTCATCAGTCCCCTAGAACTTAGAACTGCGACCGTACTGGTCGCGCGATTCCGGACTGAAGCGCCTAGAACCGCTCGGCCACAGCGGCCAGCAATGTGCATTCAATTTATTTTTGTAATGATATCAAAAAGTTAGCGATTGGATATTATTTCTTAGTTTTTACGTATTTACACTTTTAGCCAAGCGGGACGGTTTTGGACACCGGAGGATTTCGGACAGTGTGATTTACCTCCCCTCTCCCGCTGCATAGCAACGAATTGTCGCTGTCACCTACGCTCGCTGCTTATTTTAAGCGTGAAATCGCGTCTTCTGCTTTCCGCACGTTGGCTCAATTGTTTACCTACTGTGAATATCTGACGAACAGTCTGACTGTTGAAAGTTCATGCAGTATTATGAAGTGGAAACTTTCTATTGTCGTGGTCGGTGGAAAAGTCTATAGCTGCACTTGTCAACAAGATCAGTAGCCTCTGGCATTGTGACAATTGCTGTATAAGTTTGTCAAGATTGTCGTGTAAAGTTACAAAATAACGGAGGTTTTTACAAAATTGTGTACCGTGTGCGGTGATTTCGTCACACATATACCCCACTACTTCTGTAACAAACAGCGCAATCCAACAAAATCGGTGAAAGTTTCGGTGAAAATACCTTCAAATCCGTCCGAATCACCCCATTTGACTTAGTAGCTGGATAATTCGTTTGATCCATCGAGTAAAATAATACTGAAAATATTATCTTACTTTATCTGTTGAAATTTCAGAAACAATTCTTTCTTCATCTGAAGTTCGTTCAGCGTTTCTCTTCGATAACTTATCCATAGCGTACGAGGCGCGATACAGGGTCTAATCTTGATTTACATCGGTAGTCGTTGACGTCGTAACTCCGCTAGTCCATGTCGTCAAATGATAGATTGACATCAGCCCCACCCCCACCCCTGCGTCTCCACACTTCCCGCTCATTTCCATCGCGTGCCGAAAAAGCTGCTGCGTGGTAGAGACAGTAAATAATGTGACGGAACGGTGACTGAAAATTGATACAAGATTATGCGCACGGCAGTTGGTGATTACGTTGCGCAGTTTGTTCTACGTATTTGGTTTACATACAACTATTATTGTCAGATATATTTAACTTACACATTTTTTGACCTGTCAGAAGTGACTGGACTAATATCCGCAATCGGCTGGTCGAGCGTGATCGATCGGTTGGCCACTCCTAGTATAAACTATAACTGATCAAAAGTATCCAGACATTAATATCAGTCTATACAGACAACTGCACGGTTCGCTCCCACCATACTTTCCATTCTACTAGCATGCATTAATAAAAGGAAAACGCAAAATCTGAGTCTCAATAAAAATATTTCGAAGCTACGTAACGTGCTCAATCTTCTAAATAAAATCTTTACACTGACACATTATTCCTCCGTAGAGGTGCCATTTCTAACATCTGGGAGTAAACAAGTTATGTTGGCTAGCCAAAGTCTCTGATAGAGACTGTAGTTAGTCTGTCTGTGCCTGATTAAAGATCTTTTTTATTGCCTCCATCTTCGAAAAAAAGTTATTATATAGGCAACTGCATTAGCTATATTTCGTATCAATCTAGAGTGTCTCTATTAGAGTCTTCTCCCACTTATTTTGTAATGTAATCCTATTCACAATTATCTTTAATCATTATTTAATCATGTCACTCTTTGAATGAGTGCAACTAGTACTGTAAATATTTAACCAAAGGCATATTGATAAAAAAATGTGACTGGACAACTAGAACACTACAGCATTTAAAACTACTGACACGAAAATGTGTCCCTCAGCACACACCTAATGAATTACTCAGTGGATACATGCAGTCGGTGTACGCTAAGATGATAAAAGTCATGGGATGCCGATATGCATATATAAAGATGGTTGTAGTATTGCGTACAAAAGATATGAAAACGCAGTGAAATGACGGCGCTTTTATTTGTAATTAGATGATTCATGAGAAAAGCTTTCCTGAGTGATTATGGCCGCACCACGGCAATTAACAGGCTTTGAAGGCGGAATGGTACTTCGAACTAGAAGCAAGGGACATTCCATTTCGGAGATCGTTAAGGAATTCAGTATTCCGATGTCCACTATTTCAAAAATTTCAGGCACTACATGTGACCACGGACAACGCAATGGCCTACGGTCTTCATTTAACGAACGAGAATAACGGTGTTTCCATAGACTGGTCATTGCTAACAGACAACACTGCGTGAAATACCCGCAGGAGCCAATGTGGGACGTGCGACGAACGTATCCGTTAGGACAATGCGGTGAAATATCGCGTAAAGTGGCGTGTTCAGATGGGTCCCGATTTCAGTTACTAAGAGCTGATGGTAAGGTTCGAGTGTGGCGCAGACCCCATGAAGCCATGGACCCAAGTTGTCAACAAGGTATTGCGCAACCTGAATGTGGCTCATTAATTGGGTGGGTTGTGTTGTTGTGTTTACATGGAATGCACTCGGTCCTCAGGTCCAACTCAAGCGATCACTGGCTGCAAATGGTTATGTTCGGCTACTTCGAGACCATTTGCAGCCTTTCATGGACTTCGTGTTCCTAAACAACGGCGGAATTTTCGTGGATGACAAGTGCCACATAACTTCTACCGCCTCAGTATATCCTTCAAGCTTGCATTCGCTACTGCTCCTGTTTGATTTTTAGACAGTGCTGTACTTTCACAGTAATACATGGCAGATCCTATTTTGGCCTCGACAACACGTTGTGCGCCGTTATGTGAAAAGTTATTCGACGGCCTGCTTACATGCAAACCACATAAACAATATACGATCTGCACGTTAATGTGACATTTGTCAATCGGACGCCGTACTCAAAAAACCAAATGGACGTGTATCGTCTTATAAATACACAGCCACAGAAGTGGAATGATTTGATCATAGCAGTGTGAGGTACACTGTCGGCCTATTCCTCCCTGTCACTCATGAAGTCTCTGACGCTGCACACCATCTTAGCGGGTGATCTGAAATAATTGTTGAAGGAACGTAATTATATTCGACAACAGAGCCGTTGAAAGAAAATGCTAAATTAAAAGTCAGTTTCTATTGTGTTGGCGATGTTTAACATTATTTTCCATAAGTTATCGAATACTAGGAAACCTTTGCCTATTTAGCTTGATACTACGTACCCCCGATGCTTGTGGCTATCTATACAGCGGCATGTATTACATGATCGTTATTTGATGGGCTTTAAATATAATGCAAATATCTTAAAACCTGTTTTCGCTGCTGGTTCGCGTGGTTGGCACATTCATTTAGTCTTCTTACACGTCATTTTTATACTGTCTCTCTATCACTTCCACGTATTGCCTCTCGTGTTCCTTCTCCAGCGCCATATAACTCGCTAAATAATGTTTCCAGATCCAAGTTGTGGATGCAGTTGGATAGTTGCGCGACAAGGCAATACTGAGCTGTTTTCGCAGCGATAGCAACCATTTCGCAGTACTTTTGAAAGGGCTCATAGATGTCTGTGAGAAATCGGATCCCCCCTTGTTAGAAAGGAAGATGTTGGTCATGCAATGTATGCAAAAACAGTCGTGCCACCAGTACTCAGCGAGTTTCATGAGCTCTAAAACAACCAAAACAATGGTTTTTGGGATCTGACATGAGCATTTGCATCCGTACCAAACAAAGTAAGGTGCAGCCAGCGGACTTACCATGTTAAGAAGAGTCTGCAAATTGGTTGCTGCAGCAATATGTAGAATACCACAATTCTTCTGCTTTCATTTGGTTTACTGATGAGCCTATGTTTAGAAGATGGGGTGAGTTCAGCAAAAGGAATAGCTATCTATGGGATAACGAAAACCCATACGCACCTTATCAGTACAATTTCGTTGTGAATGCTCGAAATAGTAATGTCAACAATTACTTTATTTAAACTCACGTGCTTCCCGAAGAAACTAAACGTAGCAACGTAAAAACGTTCCTTCGCCATGCCCTCCTCCTGTTTTACGAATTGCGTATCCCATCAGAGGCAACAATATAATACGCGACAACTGTTCCTGAACGTCGAGCGCGATCTGTTAATAAATAAAAAAGCAGCTGAGAAACGATATTAGCAAGATATCCATTAATGAGGTGCTGTTTGCAAACCTGCACACAGCCAGGCCGAAATTTGGATGCAGACACTGGCGCTAATCAGAAGCCTGCGCGGCTCCACGGAGGCTGTTTAAACGACGGTATACTCATATTTATGTGCAGCCTTAGATTACTATAAAATACGCAGAGACATCTTTTCTCTGATGTGCCTAATAACATAGGGCCCATGTTGCCTATTGTGCGACATAAAACATTGCTTTTCTTCCTCTTACAAAAAAATTGATTTTTGAATGATTTTAACGTGGAATGTGATGTAGACTTTCGATGGACCGCCTCATATTTAGTCTAGCGAGGGAGGACCACACACTTATACACAGATAATCAAATCCCAGCCCGACAGAAGTTAATTAACGTCTGTGGTTGTCGTATATATATCCAGTCGCTCGTATAGATGGTAAATACTGTCCTGGGAAATGTTATTCCACGCCGCGCGAGTTGGTCACGTAGTTCTGAAAGAATTATTTGCTGACGATTCTCACGAGTCACTTCTCGTGCTATCAAACCCTCTACGTGCTGAACTGGAGGTAAGTCCAGAGATCTTGGTGGCCAGAGAAGTTGGTGCACGTCTTGCACAGCACGCTGAGTATCACGGGCACTGCGTGGGTGAGCATTATCGTGGTGGAAGGAAACGTTATCTTCCTATTGTAAGAACGGAAAAAGAACGGGTCTACAAGTATTCTGCATGTACCGAGCATTGGTTAGCGTTCGCTCCAGAAACACTAGAGGTGAACCAGACTTGTAGCTTATCGCACTCCAGACCATAAGGCCTAGGGTGGGGCCAGTTTGCCTCGGACGAATACGATCTACCAGACACGGCTCAACAAGTCGCGCGAACGTCCATCACTTGAATGCAGGCAGAATCTGCTTTCATCACTGAGGATCACGGCTCGCCATTCCAAGTGATCCTCTGACGTCACAAGTCGAGTCGTGCACGAAGATGCTGTAGTGTGAGTGAAATACGGGCTAGAGATGTGCGTCCTGAAGTCCCACGTCGTCTTTCCAAGATACTAATTTTTTTTCGACGGTATATTTGTATTATGTTCACACGCTCTCCTAAAGGGAAATAATAGAGTATATGTATACAGGGTGTAAATTTTAAGCTGACAAACCAGAATAACTCGAAAAATAAGTTTCACACGAAAAAATGTGTAGAATCCAAAGTTGATTATTTTCGAAGGGGACATGTACTGGTGCTGAAATTAGCCCGCCATCCCAGCCCCATGGGGGTGGTGCGGGACGCAACTTTAAAATTCGAAATCGGAACCTTCATTTTTCATTTCAGAATCACATTCTAGATAAGAAACTATGTACATTTTGTCTTAAACATTTGTTGTGATTCTTGGTAGTTGGCGCTGTAATTCAAGAATATCCATGTTCTCATTTTTGCGTGGAAAATGGTTACTGATAAATAAAAAATACTTATTTTCTTCGTAAATTTAGATTCGCTATAACTAAAAGTCACCCTCTCTCCCCATAGGGTGGCGCTTGAGAGAGAGGAATTAGAGTTTTACAAATGTTGACCTAAATATTAATTTTATCGGCAGATTCGAATAAATGTTAATTCTTCTCGGTATAATTTGTAGCCAAGTAATTAATCACGTTAACTGTGTTTGTAATTTTATCGTATGATACATTCGTTTGTTTACGAATATGATCAGTTGCTTTCAAAGATCGCCTCTACGTAGCATCTCTGACGTCATCGGTCGAAACTGACGAGTGGAATCGCACAATAGAATAGACTACAAACTTGAACTCTGTTGCTGAAGTCATTTCCCTGAAATTCTTGGTGTAAATGAACATAATACTTTGCAAAACGTGATGTGCACTTATTTTCAAGACTCCATCATCATACTGGATTAATCGTGGAGGATGCACGGCTATGGCAGCGAGCACAGTGGCCAAAGCAGCTCAGTCTGTTCCTGTGCTACGACGATTTTGAGGTCTTGCGCTTGAACTTCCCATTTCGCGTAGTCGAGAAATTAGACGACCAAATACCCACCGAGATTGCGATGGCTTGTCAGGGAATCGTCTGCGTACAGTAGTTTTGCCTGAACAGAATATCTCACGCCTACAGAAAATTTCAGTATGGATATGTACAGTAGAGTACAACACAGACATAATAACATAATAATCATAACGTTCTCTAACAGTAATGAGCATAAAAATACAAGTTACTAAATTATTTCCTGTCAAAGTACTTTCTTGGTAGTTCAGCAGTATTTCTACCTTCCGTCATGCGTGTACGTCATACACCTTTACACAACAAAAATTGTATTCACAATGTGAACTAGCTCCATGCAGTTACTAAATTCCTCTTATACACGACTAACTGGTATACAGTATATTGTGCGCTAAAGCAGCAGCAAATGTGAAGCGCAGGGGGGAGGGGGGAGGGAAGGGCGGGAATACCAGTGTTTATATGAGTCAGAAATCATAAGAAAGAAACCAACACTTCTACTACAGCACAACATTGGGTACATAATATGTACAATCAAGGCAGTAAAGAGCTCGGTTTCTTCAGAATCTGTGTACTCTATCGTTTGCACATCTACGTTTTGTTGACAAAAATAGTACATAGTGATATATTTTTAATAGCTCTTGGGGAGTGTTATTGTATTCTTCAATGAAATATACATGGTTGCATTTAAAAAATTTAAACTCTACCCGTGTCTTCTACCTCTGTGGGGATATATAGAACGTATACCCTCAGCAAGAACTACCCAACGACGTTAAAAAACAATGGTTGAAATGATTTTTCATGTAACACATCATAAAAAACTTATTTGGGGTGAGCAAGGTAAATGGGACATAATTTATATGAACAGTGCATTTATTTATTCGGCTCTTATATGCTGAGTACTCATCGCACGTTAGCTGGCCGCTCGCAGGCGTTGGCGAGTGCCACTACGGCGTACATCCGGTGTCACGCAGTGCGTCACGATAGGGCGACAAACGCTAAAGTCCACTGACGTACGCTGATGAGCCAAACCATTATGACCACCTACTTTAATGCGTGTTGGTCCACCCCTGGAACGCAATTCAATTCTGCTTTCCATGGATTTGACAAGTACTTGATAGGTTTCCAGAGGTTTGGTGCATCATATGCACATGTCGCACGCTTCCCGTAATTTACGGGTGGTTGGTATGTGGGCGCGGAGCTGGGCCCCGATTCCGTCCCAGATGGGTTTCATCGGATTCAGATAAACCGAATCTGAAGACCAGGGCATCGACGTGAGTTCACTATCATGGTTCTCAAACCAGTGCAGCACGATTTTGGCGTTGTGACACGCACAGTTAAGCCGCTAGAAGGTGCCATCACTGTTGAGGAAGACATCAAGCATGAGGGGTTACCGGTGGGCCCTAACAATGTTCACGCCGTCCACAACAGTGATGGCGCCTTCGATTATTACCGCAGGTTGCATGGAAGTCCAAGTGAATGTCCCCCATAACACAACACTGCTCCCACCGGCCCGCGTACGAGGAGCGCTAAATGTTTCGAGCAGCTGTTCGCTTGGATGATGGCGTGTGGTTTAACAATAAACGGGATTCATCAGACCAGGTGACACTATTCCATTGATCCGCGGTCCACTCTCGATGATCCCGTGCTCATTGTAACCATAATTGACGTTGTTATTGTGTCAACATGGGAACACGAAGGGGTCTTCTGCCGCGGAACACCATGTAGCGGTCGCGCGGATCCAGACTGAAGCGCCTAGAACCGCTCGGCTACCAACGGCCGGCTTTGTGCCTGCACCAGCACTGTACTCTGTCGTCAAAATTGACACAGATCGCAGCCTGTCCTGCATTAGAGAGCGGGCAAACCTCGGTTCCCTGTGTTCTGTGATGAGGTGCGGACGTCCAACTTCATGTCTCATGGTTTCAGTACTCTTCACCCAATTTCCATAGATGCTCACGACAGTAGCACGTGAACAGCCGACCAGCTTAGCCGTTTCCGAGATGCTCGCCCCCGAACATTGGGCCACAACAATCTCGCTTTTGTCGAAGTCGCCTAAGTCAGCGTGTTTCCGCATTTGCGCCTCTTATCGTCACTAGAATGATTCCCCATTCGTCACTGCTCCACTCATATACTTCTCTTGCCGCGTCACTTTTCGTCAGCAGCATACAACCTCGCTGTGGTCAGTGGTCATAATATCTTCTCTCATCAGTTTAAACGACTTTGACAAAGCGGAGATTGCTGCCAACCGATAACGGGGAATCATCACCTCGGAATCAACGAAGCTAGTTGGCTGATCGCGAGTTACTGTCGTGGCCTTCTATGGAAAATTGTTGACAACCAGTAAAACCATGATTTGGCGACAGGCTGTTGGTCGTCATCGCACGCGGTGGTGGTCGAAGGCTTGCCATCTCCGTTAACCATGATATATGGCGATATGCCACAGACCTGACGAAGAAGCACGTTTCTGGTGGAGGCGCAAATGGTTCGGAGCACGCTCTTCAGAACACATGGTTGTACATGGGGCTCCGCAGCAAATGACCCCTAGACGATTCTACGTTGATGTAACGACATCGTCAATTACTATTTAAGAGGGCATGGTATCATACAAGACTGGAACGTGGATCAACGGAAATATGTGGTGGGCCGGATCTATAACACTTCTTGTGACATCAGGCAGATGGTCGTGTCGACAAACGGGAACAGCTACTCCAAACATTCACGGCTCTGTGGATACAGGCTGGTGGTGGCAGTGTTATGCTATGAGACGTATTCAAGTTGGCTTCAAGGGAGTTATGGGACCTATGGTAGTAAGCTCAGACACTGTGATAGCTGTGGACTACGTGAATATTACTGCGGACCACCAGAATCCCATCATGCTTGATTGCTTCATGGTTTCCAGACGGAAATGGCAACTTCGAACAGAATAACAGTCAGCGTCACAATTCCATAATAATGTTATAATTGTCTCAACAACATTGTATTGAACTCACGTTGATGTATTGGGGACCGAATTCGCCTGATTTGAACCTGATGGCAACCTCTGGGGTGCTACTGGGCACGAGATCCGGGTCCAAAAAATCCGGGCTGTACTTTAAGTGCATTGTGTCACCTGTGCGTAGACGCGTTGTGCTACATACTTCTGAAATCTATGAATGGATTGTCCACCCCATTCTACGCTTAATCGCTCTTTATTGCGTCCAAAACTTCACCAATATGCTATTAAGCAGATAGTGATAATGTTTTAGCTGAAAAGCGTATGTGCTGCGGGTCCTTCGGCCATTGTTCTATTTAGCTTGTAATGAGCTATAGGTCGAAAATTGATTCCCAAACGCCTGTTTCGTGGTACCTAACAGTCGTAGAAACTACGCCGATGGCACTGATACTTGTTACAGGTGAAATGCTTGACATGCAACTAATCATCAGTAGGCGGATAGTGACTCAAAACTGTTGGCCAGTAACATCCACGTACAATAAGAACCATGGAAAAGAAACCTTTGCTAACACAATCGGACAACTGAAAGGCGCCCTTGCCTGTCAAAATTCATCTCTTTAGCATTCGTAAGGTTAAAATATTACGATAACAGCACTTGACACGAAAATTATTCATGGAGTTTAGTTTTCTGATGCATTTCTGGGTACTGCAGGAACTTGCTTGTAGTGAAAGTACTAGAAAAAAGTCTAAGTTATGGTTGTCCACATGAGTGCTTCCAGGACTGCGTAGTTCCAAGACAAGTATACTGATGTCACAGTTCGGCAGAAAAGCGTGAATTGTGTTTCAGGGAAACATGAGACCTTGGCCTCCCAGCAGTATGACATAACTAAAATAGAAAAAAAATGCACGACGAAGGAATTATCTAAATGAGATGGAGGTCGGTAGATGTGATGTACATGTACAGGCAAACAAATGATTATAGTCTCAGAAAAACTGGATCATTCGTTCAAGAGAATGTGCTTCATAATTTGAATAAGTCAGTAATGACTTGGTCCACCTCTGGCCATAAGACAAGCGGTTATTCGGTTTGCCATTGATTGATAGATTTGTTGGACGTTCTCCTTAGGAATATCGTGCCAAATTCCGTCCAATTGGAGCGTTAGATCATCAAAATTCCAAGATGGTTGGAGGGCCCTGCCCATAATGTTCCACCTCTCTCAACTGGGGAGAGATCGGGCGACATTGTTCGCCCAGGTAGGATTTCGTAAGTACGAAGACAAGCAGTAGCAACCCTCGGTATGTAAGGATAGGCATTGCCGTGCTGAAATAGCTTGCTATTGAGAGCAATAAAACGGGACGTATAATTCCGTCTACATAGCGCTGTGCTGTAAGGTTGCCGCGAATGACAACCAGAGGGACCCTGCTATGAAATGAAGAGGCACCAAGACCAT
Organism: Schistocerca piceifrons; assembly: GCF_021461385.2. Classification (NCBI taxonomy): domain Eukaryota; kingdom Metazoa; phylum Arthropoda; class Insecta; order Orthoptera; family Acrididae; genus Schistocerca; species Schistocerca piceifrons. Next base: position 319,993,389 of record NC_060145.1, on the reverse strand, counting down.
CTTTCCTGGTTGTCTGGACGTATGGTGGGCGATGGTGAGGTTGGTCTCCAGGCACATATTCGCTAGTTTTCGGGACTCATTTCGAAGCGGAAATCATCACTGAAGACAATTACAATCCAGTCAATTAGATTCCAGGCCGGATGTGCCCGACATCACTGCGGCCTTTCGGTGTACAGATATCAATGGCAGTCAGCACTTGGGCACCATGAGCTCAACCAGCTTTCTGTGTGCAGCCTACTGATGGTCACTGAAGCATCAATTGCACGTCGGATCGATGATAATGACAAATACGCGGCTCTGAGAGACTTTCTAACGACTGATCGGTCCTCACATCCTGTTGCCTCACTAGGTCGACCGCTTCCTTCCTGACACTCTTTTCGACCATGGTTCACGCATTCGTGCTAACATCGTCGAACAGTGGCACGCCCCTATTCAAATGTCGAGCGATTCGCTGGTTACTCCAGCTGGCTTCTTTGGACTCAGCTGCAAGTCCTCTCTCAAATCCTGGCATCTGCGTGTATTGCAGGCACAGTTCCTGTCCAACTGAGTACACGGAACGAAATTCACAGACACTTTACAGTCTGGTATCTACATTATCTACATATTCTCCGTTTACTACCCTTCCCAGCTGCGCGGTGAAACTGCACAGCAGTGTCACATATTAACCCAGTGGTGGTCAAAGTTTGCGATTTTGCGTTTTCAGTTCATACCTGTATGAATAGCAATTTGTGACCAATTTACACAAATCCTTCGTGGCACTTAGTGATTTTTTCTGAATGTAATTAAGTTTGTGGCTGGGAACCATCTTGTTAAAATCGTGTCTTCACGATCTCAGTAACATGCTGTCCAATGGTAAACGCACCGGTCAGTGTCACCTTTGTTGTGACTAGTCGATATTCTAGCAACTGTTGCCATCTGAGATATCTAGAACACTCGAGTTCCTTGCGAGGCAATGTTAAGTCTTGAACTTTGATCATCTTCTTTGTGACACCACACGTATTTCTGACATCAGTCTTTAAACTGCTGACCCTGTCCCAAGTATTTAGTCGCTCCAAGTGACTAACCCTAGCTGTTCGATAGACAACCTGCCACTGGCAGTGCGCGACTGGGTGACCGTTTCAGCCGTCTGCGTTACCACACGGCTGGTCGCTGGTCGTGTTCATGGTACACCTCCCCCCCCCCCTCCTCCCCCCGCCACCCCGTCTCACGAATTGGTAGGCTGTAGGGGCTGCCTATATGTCGGCTTCCAGAGTCAACGAAACCTGATTTTCAGCACTTCGTATAGTCAGCAGCCCGAATTTAAATTGCATTGCCCATTAAAAGATACAATCTCATGTTAAAAGGTTTGACACAGTAGCACAAGTATCAAACATAGAAACTGTGTACATGTGATCAGGTATCGAAACTCATGGTGCGAAAATTACACTGACTGTATTCATCCGTTACGATCACTCAGCGACCTCCAACAAACGTTAAAAATAATTTCACGCCTCCTAAACTTTTCTTCGCGATTCAAAAATGTGCAACCTTCATTTTGCAGTTTGAAACCGCGTGCTAGAAATTTTTGGGCTTATTGGAAGAATGAGTGTACATCCACTGTTTGGACTGATCCCTAGTTTCAGAGCCCGCGCCCTACAGACACGGCTCTTCTTCAATCACGATCCTTTTCAGAAATTTCTCCCCCACTTCGAGGGACCGCTGTCGGAATGTCGAGGCTGAAAACACTCTTTTGCTTTTCTTGAAAACCATGTAGACCCTTTGGTATCCCCTGGGCACAAAATTTATGGTAACGTGATCTCTTTGAGACAACGCTAAGGAGGATTGTTCTTCAAATCTGTGTCACATCTTCAGGAAGGGTGGAAATTGTGAGCATACATCTCACACGTACAATTTCGTCACGTTGCTCACGTTCACCAGTCACATCTGAATGTCTCCCTCGCCCACTTACATTATGCTCATCCGTTCGACCAGCCTTGAATTTTCTGCTCTACGTCCTCAACTCCGCCACACGCAATCCCATCCCCATACATGCGAGAGAATCTACAACGAATCTCGGCAGGACTGGCTCCTTCTGCTTGCGAGATCCGATTGACAGAAAGTACCTCTCAGCTGGCGAGAGATACGGTAACACCTTCCATTTCAGTCGCGTACTGCTTACACGCTGGCAACGCAGCGTGTTATTCAATGTCTCCTTTCCCATCCAGGAAAGCGCTATGACGCTATACGCATTGTCTATTTTTAATAACCAGTCGAAGGTAAATTTATGAATATCCCATGCAGTAATTATAATCTTCGATTATAAGGAGCTTTCTCTCATCGATACGGCAAACGACAGTTTTCTCCAGCTATAACATGTAGATCTAATTCTGTATTCAGCGCAAGGCATCTCTTCCACCAGGCTGGTGAAAATAATGCCTTTGTTCGAATTTAACGAGGCTGTGGTGCCCACCCAGTACAAATGAGTATAGTTACGTATATCGGAGGGATAACGGCTAGTTACGTATATCGGAGGGATAAAGGCGCCGTCTTCATTCGAATGAGCATGCTTAATCTGACAGAGTTCTCAAAACTTTCGACTAGTATCTGTTGCTTATTTCCAGTCTTAAGACGACTATAATCGTTGCTGCATTCTACGATGAAAAAAATGATCACAATTTTTTTGTATGTCTGTGTTATTTTACCGCACTAGGGAAAAGTGGAATGTAAACAAAGCAAGCGTTCCTAAAAATAAGCCGCTTATTTGCATTGCAAAGTTTCCGTGTTCGAAGCTGTCACGCAACCTCTGCGCAGACAAGGAGAAAAGTTCCCATTGTTTGTTTGGCTTTTATTCTGCAGGCTAACATTCATTTCATGGCGCCTGTGCTCACGACTGCGTGAAAGCGTTTCCTGTGCTCGATTTCAGTTTCCTGGTATCGCTACGGGTTAATATTTGTTTACGAAAACAATTTCACGTCAGCAGGCTGTCTTAGTACAGTATCATTTTAACATGTATCACATAGTCTTCATCCCAACGCTGATCACACATGTTACATTATTTTGAATACAATTACGAGCAACTTAAATTGGAAAGACCACATAGATAATATTGTGGGGAAGGCGAAACAAAGACTGCTCTTTGCTGGCAGAACACTTATAAGATGCGCCAAAGCCACTAAAGACACAGCCTACATTACACTTGTCCGTCCTCTGCTGGAATATTGCTGCGCGGTACGGGATCCTTACCCGGTAGGATTGACAGAGGACATCGAAAAAGTGCAAATAAGGGCAGCTCGTTTCGTGCTTTCGCGCAATAGGGGTGAGAGTGTCACTGATATGATACGCGAGTTGGGGTGGCAGTCACTGAAACAAAGGCGGTTTTCTTTGCGGCGAAATCTATTTACTAAATTTCAATCACCAACTTTCTCTTCCGAATGCGTAAATATTTTGTTAATTCCCACCTATGGAGAAATGATAATAAAATAAGAGAAATCAGAGCTCGAACGGAAAGATTTAGGCGTTCCTTTTTACCACGCGCCATTCGAGAGTAGTAGAGAAGTAGGATGAAAATGGTTTGATGAACCCTCTGCCAGGAACTTAAGTGTGAATTGCAGAGTAACCATGTAGATGTAGATGTAGAATAAGAACGAAATCTGTTACGTTTCCCATAATATTATACCTCCTCTATCCTCCTCCCGTGCACCATCGCCAAATCCACCCTCTGCAGAATATCCACTATTGTTTCCCGCTATACGAACCCTTTAGCACTACTATACTTTTTTCGCGGAGAGGTGGGTAGGACTAAACAGTTTCCAACATCTTTTATGTTACTGTGTACAAAATCCTCATCCGCACAAAATATGCGCTAGCTGTAAGCAGTTCCTGTTCTGCAGAGATACAGTCCGCACTCTGTCATTATGTACAAACTAGCTGTAGTTACTCACTTTGATGTATTCACATATATTATACAGGGTGAAGAAAAATTCTCGCCCTCGGACTTTGCAACATTATTCCTCACATACTAGGATACAGCTGTAGTGTTCTGCAGTTGGTGTCGTGGACAGCGTTTTGAGTTAGAGGTCGGAGGTTCGATTCTGGACCGAGGTTATTTGTTTTTATTTGCTAAAAGTCGTTTACGTGGTGTGGTATCTATCGTCTTATTTGTCACACAGTGATTATAGTCGGTCTACTGCAAAACACATACATTTACATACTACAAACACAGAAATGGAAATACAATCGTTTTCATTTGTCAGCTTTTAAAGAAACCTTTGCACGACGTGGACGCAAATTGTTTCGCTCAACTGTCTTTTTTGTGTGTACCCTCCCCCAATGGTCCCATCGATTAATACCAACTATTACTCTTGCAACGTTCATTTACATTTCATTAGGGCCTTACGTTATCCGTAGGGCTAGCAACATGCTTTGCAAATAATTTCATGGGACCATTGGGAGAGATTACACACAAAACAGTTAGGAACCCAGTAGATGCAGAGGCATGAAACGATTCGCGTTCACAACGAGCAAAGGGCCTCTTTAAAAGGTGACCAGTGAAACCAATTTTTGTGTTCGTAGTACGTAACTGCTAATGTTAGAAGACGCGCTGAAATCGCTGTATGTCGATTAAGACGCTAGATGCCGTACCAGGCAGACAACTTTTAGAAAATAAAAACGAACAAGCCTCGGTCCAGAATCGGACCCTCGACCACCTGCGTGCTAATGCAAAACGCTATTCACTACACCAACTGCACAGCACTGATATATGTGCTGACAGAGGTAGTTACCTTACAAGCGATAACATTGTTGCCATCAGTTTACTGTCCGAAATATGCGCAGGACGAAATTATGCGACAGAAATTTTTGTACTGCCAACATGCGAGGAATCGCGCTGCGAAGTCAGAGTGCAAGAACTTTTATTCACCCAGTATATCCATTCGGTGTACGAAATCTGATCAAATGTATCCATACATCCACATGTAAAGCGGAACTGACTACTAGATGCCAGAAGAGGCAAACCCGTCAATATAAAAGTAGGCGGGGAGTATTGTGTCGTTGGTAAACAAACAGTAAAAGCAGAAGAGCTCGGCTGGGACAGCTTGGTGATTTAAGACGTGGGGGGTGGGGGGGGGGTGGGGGGGGGGGTAGTCACAGGATGCCACACCTGAGTAACATATTATTCATAAGAGACATTAGAAAACGTTTGAATATGTGGACTGTTGGTGACTGCGAAGTAACAACTACGGCTAAAACAATACCAGGCAGACGTGACGTAGTTGCCGTTTAATGAAAAAAATACGAGCTTACGGAGTATCGTAGTAGACCTGCGATTGAATTCAAGACTTTCTTGCAGATAAAACTCAACATGTCGCTGTTAACGGAACTAAATCGACAGATGTAAAGGTAATATCCGGAGTATCACAGGGAAGTGTGATAGGACCGTTGCTGTTCATAATATATATAAATGATCTAGTAGAAAGCTTCGGATGCTCTTTAAGGCTATTCGCAGATGATGCATTTGTTTATACCAAAGTAGCAACGCCAGAAGATAGTAAGAATTTGCAGAACGACTTGCAAAGAATTGATGAATGGTGCAGATTCTGACAGTCGACCCTGAACGCAAATAAATGTAACATATTGCTCATTCATAGGAAGAGAAATCCACAACTGTACAGCTACACTATTGATGACAAACAGCTGGAGACAGCGTCTGCCATAAAATATCTAAGCGTAACTATCCAGAGCGACCTTAAGTGGAATGACCATACAAAACTGATAGTGGGAAAAGGAGACACAAGACTCAGATTCAACGGAAAAACTCATCCACGAAAGATGCGCTTGTTCGCCCGATTCTTGATTATTGTTCATCTACCTGGGATCCCTATCAGGTAGGACTGATAGAGGAGATAGAGAAGATCCAACGAAGAGCGGCGCGTTTCGTCACGGGATCGTTTAATTGGCGAGAGAGCGTTACGGAGGTGCTAAACAAACTCCACTGGCAGACGTTACAAGAGAGAAGTTTTGCGTCACGGAGAGATTTACTACTGAAATTTCGGGATAGAACTTTTCAGGAGGAGTCAGACAACATATTACTTCCACCCACATATATCTCGGGTACTGACCACGAGGAGAAGATTCGAGAAATTAGAGCCAATACAGAGGGTTACCGACAATCATTCTTCCCACGCACTATTCGCGAGTGGAACACTGTTGAAGGGATCAAATAGTGGTACCGAAAGTACCCTCCGCCACACACCATTAGGTGGCTTGCGGAGTATGATGTAGATGTACAGGAGCGATCCAGTATGGCAGAGGTAGACTGTAGAAACTTACGTGAAATCAGCATTAGGAGTCACTTTCGTATTCCATCGTGCTGCCATCAGTCCAGGTAGCACAGTGACAGCCCCTCTGCAGCTAAAAAGATCGACGTCAACCTGCTGTTCATAAACTACACGTTTTGCAATAAATGCTAAGCGAGGCTGGTAACGAGCGATTTGGAACGATGAATCACGCTACATCCTTTCACACAGACAACACAATGGCCGACGGCCTCACATTACGACCAAGAGAAGCGGCGTTTGCACGAAGTTGAGAATGCTAACAGACCATCAACACTACGTGAAATAACTGCTGAAATCGGTGTGGGACGCACGACGAACGTATCCGTTAGGACAGAATGGCGGAATCTGCTGCTAATGGGCTGTGGCAACAGACGACCGGGGCGAGTGCCTTTGCTACCAGCACGACGTCGCCTGCAGCGCCTCTTCTGGGCTCGTGACCATATCGGTTCGACTGGAAAAACGTGGCCTGGTCAGATAAGTCCCGGTTTCAGTTGGTAGGAGCTGATGGTAGGGTCCGAGTGTGGCTCAGCCTCCACGAAGCTATGGACCCAAGTTACCAACGAGGCAATGTCAAGCTGGTGGTGCTCCATGATGGTGTGCGCTTTGTTTACATGGAATGAACTGGGTCCTCTGGTCCAAATGAAGCGATTATTGACAGGAAATAGTTACGTTCGACTACTTAGAGCCCATTTTCAGTCATTCAAAGACTTCATGCTCCCAAACGACGAAAGGAGATTAGACTTTTAAAGATGAGGATCAATGATCTCCCGTATGGAATATAGAACAAATGATATTCTACGGGAAATAACACACAAGAAAGAAACGATCAGGATGAAACAGAACGTAGACAAATTTCAGGGTTTGCACGCTTAATAAGAATGGGAAAAGGAAGACTATCCAAAAATATATTTTAACATGGAAAAACAGGTACACGATTAGCCGGCTATGGTGGCCGAGCGGTTCTAGGCGCTACAGTCCAGAACCGCGCGACCGCTACGATCGCATGTTCGAATCCTGCCTAGTAGGAATTTTAAAATATGCATTGATTTCTTCAGGTTCAAATGGCTCTGAGCACTATGGGACTTAACATCTATGGTCATCAGTCCCCTAGAACTTAGAACTACTTAAACCTAACTAACCTAAGGACATCACACACATCCATGCCCGAGGCAGGATTCGAACCTGCGACCGTAGCGGTCACGCGGTTCCAGACTGTAGCGCCTTTAACCGCTTGGCCACACCAGCCGGCGCTCCTCACTCAGTCATTACGCACCACACACAGACACACACACACACACACACACACACACACACACACACACACACACACACACACACACACTTGGCCGACCACTGCTTCTAAAGCTAACCCCTGCAAATCGGTTGAGCTTTACTCAATAATACGACCACGACAAAGAAAAAAAAATGGCTCTGAGCACTATGGAACTTAACTTTTGAGGCTATCAGTCCCCTAGAACTTAGAACTACTTAAACCTAACTAACCTAAGGACAGCACACAACACCCAGTCATCACGAGGCAGAGAAAATCCCTGACCCCGCCGGGAATCGAACCCGGGAACCCGGGCGTGGGAAGCGAGAACGCTACCGCACGACCACGAGCTGCGGACGATTTCTTCAGGTATGAGACATAAAATGAGATATGCAAGGATGGGATGGAGAAAGAAATGTACTGTAATTCGATGTTCACCTATAGTTATCTAGGGGAACAGTGGAAATATTAACTGCAGGCTTTGGAGTGAATATTTAAAGCTAATTTCCATCCCTTCATGCATCTACAATCTTGAACATCCTCGCATACCATACTTAGACGCAATGGAACATACAAATAGTTAGGACAACAATAGCAATGTGTTGTAAAGAATGAAAGTTAGAAATATATGAATATAGCTCTACTTAACAGGACAATAATGTGTAGTGGGTTTCCGTACGTTACCAAGACGCTGCATCAGTTCAGTTTTCTGTTGTACATGATAATTCGCTCTGTGTGAAGTATGTCACGTTTGTTTCTAGTATTATATAAGTACTAAAACATAAGCACTCGTGCACATCCCTACTCAACACACCTAAGAGGATAAACTCGAACGTTTAGGTACTTCGTTCGCTTGGTTCCGAGGCATGTCTTCAAATCTCGTTGTCAGGCCTTTCAGTGCGAGAGAGCAACTCCGCAGTGCGGTGCTAAACGCTCGCAGTCAAACTTCGCCGAGTGCCGAACCGCTACCAGTGGCGTGCTCGCTATCTGATTAGCACGGATACAAAGTCCCCTTCCGGACTTTCCCTTAACCTGACCCAATTAACTCGGAACAGAATTAAGCGACTCGTGACGGTAAAGCGAAAGTATCTGAGGAATTTGAATTCTAATTTGTCTGTGGAAAGACTGTGTGGGGGAAAAGAGACACCTCTACCTCCATTCTCTCTTTTTGATGAGAAAAGAAAATACACATCAATATTTCATTGAATTTTTACATTAAGAAGTATTAAAGTGAAGTAGATGATTTCAACTTAATTATTAAAACTGTTGTATTAACAACTTTCTTGCTGTAGACATTTTTTACAGTAGCTATATATAAATTGCACTAGTCTACAAGAAAAACGCCTTCTGCATGCTGCACGTTAATTATTTAATTATTCATACGCGCACACGTGTTTGTCCTTTTTAACATGGTGTCTTCAGTAGTTATCCTGGAATATAGCACTTTTTTTCCACATACTGGCTATAGATTTAAATCAATTCATGAAAGTATTTTGAATAAAATGGAAATATACTTGCAGCAGAGCGCCTAATTCCTTACTTGAAAATCATGCAACTTTCTCTCGTACGGCAAACGAGTTAAGGCCCCCGCTTTTCCGTGTGGTCATTGTGGTTTTGTAACATCTCAACTATCATTTTCGGTGTCTGCATTGTCACTTGTATGTGCCAGTGTTGCCAACATTCTTGACTTTTGATTTCACTTTTTTGTCTTATTCTCGTATCTGTGTTGATGTAAGTTTGTGTGTGTGTGTTTGTGTGTCTGTGTGTGTGTTTGTGTGTGTCTGTGTGTGTGTTTGTGTGTGTCTGTGTGTCTGTGTGTGTCTGTGTGTGGGTGGTTTGGTGAGAAGGTGGATGGATGGGTGATTGTATACATTAAAACACACACAATTTTTCATCAACAAACATACGGTAAGAAGGAACACAAGTGCTAGCAAAAGCCGAGAACATTGGTAAAACCTGCTGAAAGAAATAACACTGCAGGTACCGAAAACGGCAGTTCAAATTTTGTGTTACGAAACGATAGTGACCACACAGAAAAGTGGAGCTTTTCAATGTTTTCTCCACATAAGAGTGGTTTTAAATATATGGTCAATAAGATACGACAAAGAAAAAAAATCATATAATATTCTAGGATAACCAGTAAAGATGTCTTTCTGAAAAGGCCAAATGTATCCAGATATATGAATAAAAACTGCTTTCTCTTGTGCAGATAATTCATATTATTCACGAAACGTAAATTTTATAAAGTAATAAACGTTTCGCCTTTCACTTTTCTTTAAATATAGCCACTCGAGCATGCAAGACACTCCAAGTGATGCATCCTTCACCACGAAAGATCGCAACGATCTCTAAAAAGTTCTCTTTAATCATCTCTAGGATGCTGTTCTCTCAAAGTATCTTAAACAAAATCGAATTCTCGAGAAATATTGAAATGTTCCTTGATTTTTCCGTAGTGCATTTATTAACAGATATTTCATAAAAGCATTTTTGAAATTTTTAAAGCTTATTATAATCACGCCTGTGCTCCTGCTCCCTATCTTTTCATCAAAATCACTGCTGAGACTGAGTTTATATATGTGAGGTAAACATAAAGGTTGTTTTTATTAATTTTGAATCAAAATAGTCGCGCTACTGTAGCTTCCCGTAATCGATACTGTTCTTTCAAAAACTAATGCCTTAACATAAGACTGAAGACTCCACTCAAAAAAAAATGGGTCTGAGCACTATGGGACTTGACATCTGAGGTCATCAGTCCCGTAGAACTTAGAACTACTTAAACCTTACTAAACTAAGGACATCACACACATACATGCCCGAGGCAGGATTCGAACCTGCGACCGCAGCGGTCGCGCGGTTCCAGACTGAAGCGCCTAGAACCGCTAGACTCCACTCTGTGAGCGTCTTTTACACTTGTATAGTTGCACTTTTCCACTTGCATATCACAATACAGGCACTCCAAAGCGCCCTACCATTATATCTTTACCTGTTAATGCTGGTAGTATTTTGCCAACCGAATGGACGGTAGCATAAAAAGTCTTTTGCGTGTTAGTGTGCAAAGGAAACCATTTTCCTTGTAGGCTATGGTTTCATTCTGAAATAAACAGTGTATTTTTTGAATTGGAAGTCTGCAGTTTCTTATCCTTAAATTAATAATGTATTTGTTTTTCGCCAAATTTGTCTTGGAAGTTGTGAAAAGAATTCCTGTTGACTGCTGAATAGTCAATATTTTAACCCACCGCTTCATTAGTAACCACCAGGGTTTGAACCGCTTCGTCACCGACTCGAATCTTCTCAAAGACTGCAGCAAGCCAGAAGGTCATTACTGTTTGACGTCCTCAGTTACTATTCTAACAAGTTTTCGGGAAGTCATTTTCTTGTCTGTCTATCTGTTCGGTATAAATTTTGTAATTAATTTCAAACTAACTACCCATTGAGCTAAGGACTTAATCTTTCAGCAGAGCTCAGAACTGGATAATGATGCCGTATTAACTGACTTTTTTGTGTGGGGTGTGGCGGAGGGTACATGTCTTTAACTTTGCACAAAAAGTATAAAATAATTTCTTCTAACCTCAGAAAAATTCCTAATCCCTTACAGGAGGACCTGAAAATTTGTGCTTGTGAAGTTTTAACAGTTATGACCGTAACTGCGTCCGACCCTGGTACCTGAGCGGTCAGCGTGATGAAATGTCATACCTAACGGCCCGAGTTCGATTCCCGGCCTAATTGGAGATTTTCTGCGCACAGGGACTGGGTGTTGTGTTGTCCTTATCATCATCAATTCATCCCCCTCGACACGCAAGTCGCCGAAGTGGCGTCAACTCGAAAGACTTGCACCAGCCGAACGGTCTACCTGACGGGAGGCCCTAGCCACACGGCATTTCCATTTCCATTACCATAATTGTAAGATTTAAAACTAAAAACATAGGGCGCATGCAATAGAGAGTCGAAGAACTGTAGAGAGTAACTGCCACTGAGCAAAATGACACAACAGTTCACATCAATTGTGGTGCAGTAAAACTGTTACTGACTTACATGAACAACCTGTACTTATTCATGAATTATCTACTGCATGTGCAACCTGTGTTTACTTACAAATTTTACAAGTAGTGTATAGCAATTAAAAATTCACAAGCACAGTTTCTCAGGGCTACCTGTTTGGGGTTAGCAACATGATAGGAAGTGCTACGACGTGACCGTACCGTAAGCCGGAGCAGGTAGAGAGGCACATTGCCTGCCCATGTCCCTGAGCCTACTGGAAGAGACCGCACCCTGGAGTGGGTGAATGTCTCGCTCTTGCAGTTCGGAAGACTGACTGACTGACTGGACTTTCATCGAATGATCTACATTTACAGCACACACATTTATCAGTATGAGCTGCAAAGCGTAACTTAGTCCATATTCTTCACCAAACATCAATGTTAATTACACTGTTCTCAGATACTAATATAGTCCTCCTTCACCAGCACAGACATCTCGTCCATCGAGCACAGTAGAAAATTACGACCATTCTCCCAGTCCAGCAGCTAAACACATTTTTTCGCCATTTTTCTCCATACTGCCATCCTGCATTGTGTCATGGGTGGACAGAGGAATGACAGCGCCATAATGTGGTGGTACTGTGAACTAGGCCATTGGACTCCGGACCTCATGGTGAGCACACTGGATGGAGCTAATGCCGATGACAACTCAAATTGTTTAAATAAACAATGCATGCAAAACAAACATTTACGTCCATTCTGTCTAGCAGCCCAGGACAGACAGTCCTTTTCCTGCCAATTCGCAGATTGGATGGGAGAGGGGAGGGCGTTATGTTAGAGGAGGTAGCCTAATTGAGATATTTTCCACCAAAATTTGCACTTCCCACCATGATGTTACTGCATCATTGCCACATCTATGACTGCTATTTTGGATCTGTCCTCTTGAATAAATACGGCAACAGTGCAGAATGGGTTGAACGTACTTTGTGCTACTACTAATGTGCATTGTGAGAAAAACGCATGTATTGTATTTATCTGAACCTCGAATAATAAAAACTGTTCCTAAAATCCTCTCAAAAAGTTAGTTATGTCATAAATTGTTTCTTATTTAGCAACAGATAATTCGGCTCTGCTCAATCTGGACTGGAGAATGATGAGCTAAATAATGAGTGGAAAGAAATCGTTGTGAAAGGCGCGACAGTAGAGATTTTATCAGATATTTTTCACTTAATACTGGAGGAAGACATCATGAAATGTTTGTAAATCATGATCAAATATTTATAAATGAATGGAAAAATATTTAGCAATTATATTGACTCTTTTTAATGAAACGGAAAAGACACTCGAACTAACATAAATTATGACTTTCCCTTAGCATTCGCACACGTCATAAAAATTACTTTTGCACGCAATCTGTAACTTACGTCAGGTTGATATGTTCTCTTTTTAAAGAAATACTTTAATTAAGAGTGGAGGGAGAAAATTAATTTAATTACTGAACAGAAAACTAATAATGCTCCACGAATATCAACATGTAAATATTACTAAACGGAATAAGGATTTTTTCATTATAATTTCATCTCTGCTTTCCTGACGAAATATTTTTCATTTAAGAGTGTGGGAAGAAAGTTATTTAGAATACTGAACACATGATTTATGAGTTTCCGTAGATACCATACATTGTTGGACAGAAGGAAATTTCTACACTACAATGATTAGTAACTAGGGCTTACAGTTAAATACTCAGTGCAATTATCTTTTCACAAGTTAGTTGCCTCTCCATAAAATTCTTTCTACACTTATCATCCTTTATCGTTAATCCACAATTACATCATATCAAATGACGAATTCTTTCTTTGTGCGAGACATCAGTTATTCAGGCTCCTCACTCAAAAAAATTGTTCAAATGGCTCTGAGCACTATGCGACTTAACTTCTAAGGTCATCAGTCCCCTAGAACTTAGAACTACTTAAACCTAACTAACCTAAGGACATCACACACATCCATGCCCGAGGCAGGATTCGAACCTGCGACCGTAGCGGTCACGCGGTTCCAGACTGTAGCGCCTTTAACCGCTTGGCCACACCAGCCGGCGCTCCTCACTCAGTCATTACGCACTACACACACACACACACACACACACACACACACACACTTGGCCGACCACTGCTTCTAAAGCTAACCCCTGCAAATCGGTTGAGCTTTACTCAATAATACGACCACTGACAGCCAATGAATTTGCATGTGTTCATTCGTGCAAACATGCTGATAGTGGCAAACGTTCCGAACAAACTTATTTCTCATCGTAATTACATTTTTACTACCATTTTCACAATATATACCGTAGATATCTTTCTACTTGAATTAAAATTTTCAGACTATCAACTTCAAAACAACATTCACTGCAAATGTCATAAAAAAAAAGAAATATTCAAATGTGTGTGAAATCTTATGGGACTTAACTGCTAAGGTCATCAGTTCCTAAGCTTACACACTACTTAACCTAAATTATCCTAAGGACAAACACATGCATTCATGCCCGAGGGAGGACTCGAACCTCCGCCGGGACCAGCGGCACAGTCCATGACTTCAGCGCCCCAGACCGCTCGGCTAATCCCGCGCGTCGCAAATTTCACCACTTCAGTAACACAGCACTATCAGTCAAAAGGGTATGAATGCTGTAACGAAGGCTGATATATTCAGAAAACAAATATCACATTTACTGCGCTCTGTTTTTCCCTAGCCGACTTCAATTATAAAAACTGGATCCAATTCAGTATTATACACCAATAAAAATATTGACCTGGTACAGAATCAGTTACATCAGGCAAAAACGATACATAGTAAAGAAAGAATTGCGTGTCACAATAATCATTTCAGAGGTTTCATGTTGTGGCATTGACGCCCATTTCTGCATTGCTGTCCGCTTGCTTAGCTGCGTGGTAACGTGCTTGCCTGCCATGCAGAAGGCTCTGGTTTGATACCCGGCCGGGATGGAGATTTTCTCCGCTCGTGGACTGGGTATTGTGGTGCCCCAATCGTCCTTTCATCATCATCATCACCGACACACAACACAAGTTGCCCAATGCAACGTCACCTGCACAAAGACTTGCAACCTAGCGGCCGAACTTCCCCAGATGGGCTTCCCGGCCGACTACGCCACACGATCATTTCATTTCTTGCTCCATCGCTTCCTAAGAGCTGTAGACTGTCGGTCGCCGTCCATTCATCCTTGGCTGGATACTTTCATTTCCTCCAACTCCTTTGGAGAAGACATGGCGTTAAAATAGATATCTTTCTGCAACATATTTCCCACGAATATTAGCACATATACAGCCGTCCACTTTAAGATTGCTTTAAGATTGCTTTGCCTTTCAGCAGTAATGGTTGTTAAAAATCTTATATTTTGGTGATATATTTGAGGATCCTAATGAAGTGTTGACAGTGTTCCTGATGATCCGTCACCTTTTATCATGAGACGTCAAATCCCTCCAATGTCACTTGCAAACCTCAAAGTTTTTTGTGTGTTTCTGCCTTAATTTTTATTCCATTTCCAAATTTCTGTTGGTTTCCTTTACAGCTTTGTCAATGGACAGAGTGAATGACATTGGCGACAGACCACAGCCCAGTCTCGTTACAATCTCAAGAACAGTTCCTTTTTATGCCATTAGGCTAATCTGTGTTGTGTAAATAATTCGTGAAAGTATTTCCCAACCACGACTTTTTATACAGGTCGTCATGTAATACTCACAACTGTCATCATCTCTGATCTTTTGGACGGGAATTATTTCATTCGTCTCGATGTGAGGATGTTTCGCCTGCCTCATCTATCTTCCACACTAGGTGGATTTTTTTTTCTTTGCTGACTTTTTCAAGAATCTTAGTCATTCTGAAGGAATTTTGACTCTATTCCCGAACTCTTCTTCCGACTTAGATTCTTCTTTGGAATTAGTATAATTTTCAATCATTTCCATACCCACTGAATTTTCACTCTTAACTGCACTAATTTTGAGATGAAATTTTGGAGTAGTTTTCTCCTTTGGTGTAGCAAAAACGTATCGTTGCATCAAACTTGCCCTTGAAGGGATATTAAATCGCCAGTTTTTTAATATGCCGTTACTAAAAAGGAAATCTGGCGACAGGTCGCACTTTATGCCGACAGTTAAGGAGAAGGTAGTGCGACTAACTGCGAGAAAATATTTTTCTTTCATTCCTGCTAAAGTCTCATCCCTTCCTGTGCATTAATTTAGTGTTCCAACGTTTCAAACTGTCTCATAACTCGAAATAACGTCGTATGAACAGAGAAACTTAAGTTGAATCACATGAAGAATTAGAATCTCTTTTGCTTTCGAACTCATATCAAATTTAACACCGCTCTTCTTTTGTACTGTTGCATCGTTATTAACACTCACTAAGAAAGTGAACTGCCATAGCCATATATCGAGTAACCATATTTCTAGTGCCGGAGAAACCCATTCAGCACGAGAAAGGCTGTTATTTCCGGCCTCCGAACGTGTCCCGGATTTTTACGGCGAACAGTCACAATTTCTCTCTGGTTACGTCGCGGACACGTTTCTGCTGTAAATTTTCTGAACGTATATGGCATTTTTACTGTAATACCGGCTGTCAATGGTTCTCTATTTCACAATCCGCCAGTAAAACTGCACTCTGTCAGTGGCTTAACTCGGCAGGACATTTGGTACTGAAAGTAATACACGTACTCAGCATCTGGTCGGCGAGTGCCGCTTATCGATTCTTCGTAACTATCGTATCGTAGGCACTCAATTACACGTATCTGCTGCGGTCGTATCTGCGCAAACACTGTGAACTAAAATGTCCATGTGCGGTGTCGGTCGTTGGGCTAATCGATATATAATTCAGTTCAGTCTGAAACTAATCTCATTTACGCCAAAGATGGAGTAGGAGTTGATCAACGAATTCCAGCGAACTACATGACATGACAATTGGTCTACTGTATAACTGCCCCAAATAATTTCATATAAGTTCAAAATTACAATATCAGCTTTATAATTGTTTTACTTTGAGGCCCCATCCAATTATATACTCAGCGGTCTCATAACTTGTCAAAATAATAGTTGTTTCGCAGATGAGTTAATTTTTGCTCTTTAAGCAACTACAGTATGTAAAATAACTACGATGACTGGGTGTTGTGTGACGTCCTCAAGTTAGTTAGGTTTAAGTAGTTCTAAGTTCTAGGGGAGTGATGACCATAGATGTTAAGTCCCATAGTGCTCAGAGCCATTTATTTAAAATAACTACATGACATTAGATTATTTATGTCGTCATTATTTCTGTCCGTAAACATCACAGTGCGTCCGCCATTACTTGATGAGTTCTGCAGTTCTACAAAATGTACACATTACAAATTATTCATCTCATAACACAGCCAATCCTAGCTGAAGCTGACGGACCCCGCGTAAAGGTACTCCCTTCTTGTGCATTGGCGCCCCGTTACTACACAGGCATTTTAATGAATAAATGTTACATCACATTCATTTACATACAAAATTATGTTTTGTTTTTATGTTAATACAAGTCTCACAACGTTTTTCTAGTCAATTAAAATTCATAACTACACATCTGAACAATTCAGTGTACTGTAGTAACTATTTCTAAGATTATGAATACAAAATTCATGCTAGTATCACGATATATTGAAAATGAATAATACATTGACCGAAAAAAAATTCGCAACAACAAGAAGTTAGTACGCGTATTTCTACATCTGAAAGATGATGTTTATTCAGATTTCGTGCCAATCGCATAAGAGTGGCGCTATTAACACCATTATGAGGATGCAAATCAGAATTTTTTAAAACACACGCCGTAAATTTCATGAGCTGGGACTGGACATGGTGAGTCAGTGTTTATCAAAAATGACTTTTTAAGGCGACAAAGGGGCCATTATACACACCTCACTGGCTTTGAACGAGGTAGTGTTCTAGGTCTATGAGAAGCTGTGTGTTCCTTCTGCGATACTGTAGGAAGACTTGACACGAATGTAGCTACAGTACATGATTGCTGGCAGCGGGGGTCACGAGAATGTACGGTCGCAAGAAGAAGGGGCTCTGGACGGACACGTGGCACTACCGGGAGGGAAGACCAATGTGTTCGGCATACTGCGTCTGTTACAACAGTTTGATAGCAGTTGGCACCACAGTGACGTCACGATCTGTTATAAATCGACGGTTCCGAGCCCCAAACCATCATTGTGCTGCTTCAGTGGTGTCAAGCGAGAGCTCATTGGAAGGCAGGGTGAAGGTCTGTTGTGTTTTCTGGTGAAGGCTGGGCCTGCGTTGGTGCCAGTGGCATGCGTGTGTTGATTAGGAGCAAGCTAGTTGAGGGCCTACAACCAACTTGTCTGCATGCTACACACATTGGATCTACACCAGGAGTTACGGTCTGGGGTGCGATTTGACAGCAGGAGTTCTCTCGTTGTTATCCCACGCATCCTAATTGTAAATTTGATCGTCAGTCTGGTGAATCGACCTGGTGTGCTGCCATTCTTAAACAACATTCCAGGGGGAATTTTCCAACGGGAAAACGCTCGCCCATATACCGCTCCTGTAACAGAGTGTCGACATATTTCTTGGCATGATCGATCACCAGATCTGTCTCGAGTTGAGCACATATGATACATCATCAGACGACAACTCCAGCATCATCCACGAAAAGTATTAAACGTCCCTGTACTGAACGACCAAGTGCAACTGGCACGGAACTGCACCCCACAAACTGCCATCTGACATCTGTACAACAAAATGCATGCATGCTTACACGCTTCCATTCAACATTCTAGCAATCACACCGGTTATTGATGAACCAGCATTACACATTTGTAATGGCCTAACTCGCGCTTACATTAATATGTGATCTTACAGTGTTTATCACTTAAATGTGTTACTTACACATATGTATTACTGAAATTTAATTATTCTACGTTAATTAATTTTTTGTGTTGTGATATTTTCCTTCAGTATATAAGTACTGCATGACATGCATTTGAACTATGATTATTTCGTTTCCAAATGAAGTTACGAGGATGCATTTCTGCTGCACACCTCAATGCCACCACAGATTAGTGTATATAATAACTATAAGCGTCGTTTCTGGGTGTGTGGTGCTATAACTCAGCAACGTTCCCCCACATCATCATGTGGGTTAAATGATATAGTGTCTTTCCACACCACATCAAACACGGAAGTATCGGTTTCACACTGCGCGATTTGGTATCGAATATATGTATGTAAAAAGATAGGATCACACCAATGCAGTTCGTATTGAATGTCAGTAGAACAGCTGGAAATCGAATGCTGAAATGTCAGAGACTAGCCAGAATGTTCCTCCTAGAGCGTTCGAAATGTTGAAGAATGATTCACATTGTTCCAGAATGCTTTAGAATGTTGTTGAAGGTTCAGAAATGTTTGGGAATGTTATATAATCTTCCACGGTGCTTTAAAATATTGCAATATCATGTTGCGGTGGAGATACGTTCCAGCTCAGAAGGGTATAAGTATATTTACCCCGTCAGTCTAACAAGTTTCGACGCCGTAGTGACTAAAAAAAGGACAGAGAAACGTTAAGATGGTGGTTTTAATTCTTCAGGTATTACACATGGTCTCCCCCACCCCGTTACCCCCAACTCCACCCACCACATTTACTTCAATGGACGCGACGTTTATACAGTCGTGTGAAACTCTCTTTTGAAAAGCCTTTTTTGGGCCTTAAATATTTGTTATGTAGCTTCATGCGAACTCCTGCACTTTGTCCGTGTAGTAGTCGTATCGAATTGATAACACCAAGTCTCGTCACCGGTGATGATTTTTCCAGAAATTTTGCAAAAATTTGAATAATAAATCCGCAATTTCTTTTAAAACAGAATTTGCATGCGTTTTGACTGCATTAATTTTTTAGAAGACCAGTTCAGTTCAACACGAATCATCCTAATATCTATATGTACCGGTTACAAGAGTAAACTGTCCAACAATCAGCAAATTCACATTCTACGTCACATGACAAATATCTTAGTCTTGAAACCTATATATTTAGATCTGATGGTCGTCCAACTTGACCGGAAACAAGTCATTTAAAAAAAATTATGCTATCAATACGTATAAGAAATCCATTTTTCCAGAAAATAATTCTCTGTATTTTGTATTTCAGTCAACTCGCGGGAGGCTCCCACGCGAATTTTATCTCGAAGTCAAACTTCGCAAAGACTTTTCTCTTCGTCAAAACATCCTGGAGAATGTCTTGAACGCATGAGTTAGAGATGTTGCTCCAGTGCGATCTGTAACAACAATGTCGATATATTTTGGTCGCACATCTACAACTTAACACTGCCTGCTTACAACGGACTGGTTGAATGCACAGCTTTTGTTTACGGTTGTTAGGTCAAGCTATCACTATAATTATAGCGCTGACGACGCTTTTATTCCAGGAATAAAATAAGTGTCGGAACTTTTGGACGGATGGTGTGACGCGTGCGTCAGTGCACCTACGGAAATCGGTAAGAGCAACATCACAAAAAATGGAAAGTGAAAGAAAGTGGAATAAATTTGAGGGATTGTGAGTTGCTTAAGTCAGTGAAGAGTGTATGAAATGGAATTTTAGTGTCTTAAGTAATGTCAACATTTAACAGGATGCCGAAACGTAAAAGTAGAGGAGATCTTGCCAGTGATGAACTGTAAAGAAGAGAACAGGCAGAACAGTGAAGAAACGAAACGAAACAGATAAGGAGAGAACCACGGTTAGCTTCGCAATGGAAGAGAATGAATAGACTGAAGGAAATCCGACACATGAACACCGAGATGAAATTAGAGAAGAAGATGCAAAGGGACAAGTGCAATTCAGAAGTGCCCGTAGAGATTGCTGAAGGTGTATGATAGTATGTGTAACAGGAGGTTTTATCTACCCCCTGACCCGCTAATACCATTTAATTAATTGAGATCAGGTTGGTCTCTTGGGTAATTGTGCTCTGTCTCTGTGTTGACTTGACCCTCTCTGTCGCTCTCTACTCCCTCCCTCCCTCCCCCCCCCCCCTCACCCCCCGCCTAGTTTTTGGGGGATCCAATAGCGTTTTGCCTGAGCAGCTGCAGCGTTAGTTGTCCGTCAGCAGCAGCCACATAAATTCGCAATATTGCAAAGAAGACACTTTGAGCAGCAGCAGACGACGGGAAGCAGCCAGTGAGTATTTGTCAAACATGTTACTGTTACTGTTACTGTTGCTATTATAATTGTATGTAATTGTTTCTCATTGATTTTATTTTTATTATTATTTTGAGCTTTGCCTCATTGCAGAGGGTTATCTCCATCATAATAATTTACCCGGAAATTATAATACAAAGAATAAACGTTCTTAAACTCATTGATATTGTTGATATTAAAATTGTTTATTTCATCAGTGCTGCTTCCAGCAGCAACAGCAGCAGCAGCAGCAACGTCACTAGATTAGAGCATGGAGCACCGGCAATACAGCCGAGTCAGTAGTGAGCCGCATTGCCTGCAGTTTATTTTCGCGCCAGCATGCAGTGACGTGGGCAGGTAGTGCAAGATATTACCGTATGTCAGTCGTGATGTGATAGTAGTGTGGGCAGGCAGCTGAAAAAAATTAATTAATAAAGACGTTCAAATGCGTGTAAATTCATAAGGGACGAAACTGCTTAGGTCATCGGTCCCTAGACTTACACACTACTGAAACTAACGTATGCTAATAAAAACACACACACACACACACACACACACACACATGCCAGAGGGAGGACTTGAACCTCCGGCAGGAGGGGCCGCGCAATTAATTAATACTTCTCTACCTGCCATGAGCGGAGACGTCGATACACACAGTGATGTAGGTCGATAAAAAAGTATGCTGGAGTAATACGAGTGTAGCATTATTATTATTATTTTCGATTGTTCCCATTTAAGAGAGCGTTTGAACTTGAATTCTTTTATGATGATTGTTTATGTTTTTCTGAGCCCAAATTTTCTTCATGTGTTCACTGTGTTGTTTCTTTCGCTCCGCTGTCCATTTGCATCCTGGTCTCTTCTGTGTTGTGGTGTCAAATTTATGTTTTTTGATGATGTTCCTGAATTCAGTTCTATTTTCTGCATCGTTTACTGTTATGTGTGCTTGTCTGAGGTCCTCTTCAACTTCTTTTATCCATTTTGTTTTTCCCCTGCTTCAGTTGATGACTTTAAGAATTCGCTTTGAAATTCTGTTTTCATTCATCTTGTGGATATGTCCGTAGAACTGCATTCTTATTTTCCTCATTGTATCCGTAATCTTGTATGATGTTGGTCTCTTCTTCCAGATTCCTTGCTCTTGCATCGGGCCAAAAATTTTCCTGAGAATTTTCCTTTCTTGTATCTCTATTTCTTTGATTTTAGTTTGCCCATCTATTTGTGTTGTTTCAGATGCATACAGTGCCTCCGGAAGTACGACAGTGTTGTAGTGTCTCAATTTTACGTTAATGGCTATGGACTTTTTGTTATAATAGTTCCAAGTGAGTATATACGCTTTCT
The DNA here is from genome assembly GCF_021461385.2 of Schistocerca piceifrons. NCBI lineage: Eukaryota > Metazoa > Arthropoda > Insecta > Orthoptera > Acrididae > Schistocerca > Schistocerca piceifrons. Next base: position 319,971,286 of record NC_060145.1, on the reverse strand, counting down.
GTAGTTTTTTATTCTTTCCTCATTGGTCTTTAGGTTGATCCCTGATGGCTGGATGACTTCTCCCAGATACTTAAAATGTGGTACTTATACGATTTTCCCATGGATTTTCACAATAGGCAATTTGTCTTGTGGCACTCTTTCTATGTACTGGGTTTTCTCATATGAGATTTGCAGACCGGTTCTTTGTGCAATTTCGTGTAACTTCTCTATGGCGTTAGTGGCTTCTTTTCTATTATTTGTGAGGATTGCAAGGTCATCTGCAAAAGCTAAACACTTCACATTGAATCTATTATTTTTTCTAATGCCATTTTGGATTCCTTTGACTTCTTTTTCCCATGTCCTGATAATTTTTTCAAGAATGATATTAAAGAGTAATGGTGAAAATCCATCCCTGTCGCACTCCAGTTTGGATTTCAAATGGTTCCGAGATCTCCCCCATAAATTTAATATTATTATTATTATTTGGTGCTCTCCACTGCAGATCGTCTGTTCGACAATAATGTGGCAGCGGTATTACTAGTGTCAATAACTGCTACGTACTCTAGCTGGAAAGGACACTGTGTCACAATACTTCTTCCAGCACAATACTGTGAGCATGGAGCAGTGGCAGTATAGCCGAGCAAGTATATTTCCAGAAGAGCTGCACCTGTATGCAGAGGTGTGGAAAAAATTGATTAATATCTCCCTGCCTTTCGTGATGTGCCAGTGTTGTGGGGAGATAGTTGTAAAAAAAGTTAATTAGTATTTTCGTACCTGTCGTGAGGCGCAAGGTCAATACCGGCAGTGGTATAGGCTAAAAAAAATTATAAGCCCGTGGGATTAATAATGCAATGTAAGTGCCGTATTATTATTTGTTATAATTCTGTTTTCGCTACTGCAATTATGTGCCACTTTCGTGTGAGGTTATATACCGTTCGGCAACACTGTAGCAACAGCCACAAAATACTATCAGTAATACGAGTAGCTGTTACACTGTGGCGGGCTCCGCCGTACCCTTACGTACACCGCTATGTCTCCCAGTCACAGTATAGCACGGGAAATGCACTTCATTTTAAAAACAACCCCGACGGCAATCTACATCTACATTTAAATGGATTCGTCGCAAAATCACATTTTCATGCCTGGCAGAGGGTTCATCGAACCACCTTCACAATAATTCTCTATTATTTCAATCTCGAACACCTCACGGAATAAACGAACGCCTATATCTTTCCCTGCGAACTGTGTTTTCCCTTACTATATCATGATGATCGTTTCTTCCTATGTAGGTGGTAGTCAACAAAATAGTTCTACATTCGGAGGAGAAATTTGGTACTTCAAATTTCTTGAGAAGATACCACCGCAACGAAAAACGGCTCCGTTTTAATGAAGTCCATCCAAAATCCTGTGTCACGTGACTGACACTCTCTGCCCTATTTCGCGATAATACAAAACGTGTTGCTCTTCTTTGAACTTTCTGGATGTATTCCGTTAATCCTATCTGCTAGGGATACAAGACCGCGCAGCAGTACTCTAAAAGAGGACGAACAAGCATAGTGTAGGCAGTAGATCTGCTGCGTCTGGTAAGTGTTCTATCAATAAAACTCAGTATTTGTTTGGTTTGCCTTACCCACAATATTTTCTGTGTGTTTCTTCCAATTTAAATTGTTCGTAATTGTAATTCCTAGCTATTTAGTTGAATTTATGGCATTTAGATTTGACTGATTTATGGTGTAACCGAAGTTTAACGGATTCCTTTTAGCACTCGAGTGGATGACTTCACTTTCTTCATTATTTATGGTTAAATGCCAATTTTTGCACCACACAGATCTCTTTTCTAAACCGTTTTGCAATTTGTTTTGCTCTTTTGATGTCTTTACTACACACCATAATCTGCAAACAACCTAAGACGGCTGCTCAGATCGTTTCCTAAATCATTTATGTAGCTAAGGAACAGCAAATGGCCTATAACACTACCGTGGGGAACTCCAGAAATAACTTCTGTTTTACTCGATGACTTTCCGTCAGTTACTACAAACTGCGACCTCTCTGAGAGAAAATCACGAATCCAGTCACATAACTGATCTGATACTCTGTAAGCACGGAGTTTTGTTACTAATCTGGTTGTAGAGAGATAAACCCATTCCGTAGGCTCATGCCGGAAAAACAACTAGAAGCACAGAGCTCTAAATAATACAAGCAACGCCCCAAATACACAAATGCTACGTTATCCCTGGACTATACGTCAGCCGCAGAAAAAAACAGAAAAAGAATCTCTCTTCGTGATTCGCTGCCTCTCCCCCTACGTGCTTCGCCCTGGCTGTGTGCTATGCTGTAATGCTGTAGCCGTCGGCGCACCATTGTCCCTCCTCCTCCTGCCCCCTCTCTCCGCCAGCCATCACGCTGTCATCGGTGGACGCTGTCGGCAATTTGGCTGTAGAAAACGTGGCATAATTGGCTCCCTCCCCCTCCAATCGCCGGGAGCTGAGCGATAAGCAAGATCTGCAGGCGTTAACGTAAACTGTATTAAAACGGTATTGATTCCTTATTATCAGAGTTCCCTATTTCCCGCACAAAATGAAACGATAATAACGCATTGCCACTGCTAGCATAGTTCTCCCGTACTTTAAAATCGAAGCTATCTCCAGTAAAGCGTATTATGGTATATGAATAGTCGTACCGATCTGGAGCAGCACACCTAACAGAAATACCGCAAATCGATGAATAGACTCCTGCATAGCCACCCATACAATTGTACGGCATGTTCCAAAAAAGTGCTCGTTCTTATACTGGCTGGGAAAAAGACAAAAAAAAATCAGATCCCACCAGAAGATGCTGTACGTGTGCGTACCACAGCGCTACAAAACATGCATCCAGAGAGATGAACTGCATCTCAAACAACTGTGCAAGGTAGTCAGGCGTTCGAACTAGGGTGTATGACGAACAAACTGAGCGGAAAAGCTGTAAGGTTATTGTCATCACCCGACGAACGTTGTGGTTTGTGGTTCTAACTGAAAAAAAACATGTTACTGACGTTGACAACATAAATTATACCAAAATGGTGCCCTTGATAGCAAGAAAACTTTGTATGGTCGACACGTCAGGCATTCGATGATGGGTTGGTTCAAATGGCTCTGACCACTATGGGACTTTACTTCTGAGGTCATCAGTCCCCTAGAACTTAGAACTACTTAAACCTAACTAACCTAAGGACATCACAAACATCCATGCCCGAGGCAGGATTCGAACCTGCGACCGTAGCGGTCGCGCAGTTCCAGACTGAAGGGCCTAGAACCGCACGGTCATACCGGCCGGATGATTGGAGTGTCTCATGGCTCACGTGTAGGATGCGTTGCGTAATGCATGCCGTCCTCGCAGCTACGTTCGTAATTGGAACACTGAAAACAATATCTTCCAGATAAACACAAAGCCAAAAGTCGCGCGGGTTAAGATCACATGATTTGGAGGACAAGGCTGTAGGGAAATGACGGCTGATAATTCTAGCATTTCCGAAATTACTCTGTGGCAGCCGCTTCACTGGCTGTGCAATGTGCGGAGGAGCGCTATTTTGCATAAAAAAGATTCTATACACACATCCACGCTGTTAAAAGATTGGAATGACGTTAGTATGCAAGCGACTCTCAGAGTTTACCAGTGATGCTACAGGTAACCGGACTCGCAGGATTCATCTCCTAGAAAAAGTACGGCCCTACTATAACGATGCCATCAATCTGCCCCACACAGTCACCTTAGTCACCTTTGCAGAATAAAGTGGTACTGGTTCATGCAAGACCAAAAAAATGGCTCTGAGCACTATGGGACTTAACTTCTGTGGTCATCAGTCCCCTAGAACTTAGAACTACTTAAACCTAACTAACCTAAGGACATCACACACATCCATGCCCGAGGCAGGATTCGAACCTGCGACCGTAGCAGTCCCGCGGTTCCGGACTGAGCGCCTTAACCGCGAGACCACCGCGGCCGGCCATGCAAGACCGATTTTTACATTTCCCATATTCTGCAGTTCTGCGTATTGACAAGTCCTTGGAGATGGAAATTGGCTTCGTCTGTCCACAAAATGTTCCATGGCCTTTTATTGTCCACTTCCATATGAGCAAGAAATTCCAGAGAAATTGTTTGTCTCTGTGACAAGTCAGCAGGAGGCGGCTCCTGAACATGGGTGTTTTTTTATGGATTGTAATGCAGGATGTTTCGTAGAATTTTGTGGACCGTGCTCTCACACATGTCCAACATTCAGGCAGTTCCCCGTGTACTACACGTTTGCATACCACCGCTCGATCCATCCAGCAATGGTGTGGCCACATCTTCTACCGACTTCGCATAAATTGCTTTCCTCCCTGTGCCGCACTGCTCTTTAAAAGGACCTGTCTTTTCTAATTTTATAATCTTTTTTCCAGATCCTTACCAGACGTCATATCAACGCCTTTTTTCATACTCTTGAGTTTCCTAAACTTCTGCAGGGCTATTGGCCCACAGTCACTATTCGTGTAAAAGAGCTTTACAATCAGTGCACGTTCCTCCATGGAGATAGTCGTCTTGCGTGTCTCGGACGCAAACTGAGGATCATCCGTGTGCCACGCGTTTGCTGATGTTCATTCATGACACAGGGGCATCTATTGGTCAAATTTTCGTTAGTTATTTTTCTTTTTTTTCATGACGTTTTCCCCTTTCGTCAATAATATGTTGTTTGAATTTGACTTCATTCTGAGCAGTGGCTCTCTTACTAAAGCGTTTGGAAATTGGATCTTTAACTATGGACACCCTCCATATATGTGTGGTTTCATTAGTGGGAAGCCAAGACCTTAGGTTTAACCTACCACAACACGATATTTACGCAAATAAACCCGGAAATATTATTAGGTTGCTGCGATGGAAATGCAATCCATCAAGAGTGCTGATTGTGGACGAAATCCAGCAGTGCTCCCAGGCAGAATAGAAAGAAATGAAACTTGCACAATAATATCCGAATAGCTGTCTACCAGCTTACAGCCTAATAATACTTTACACCGGTGAACAGAGAATGGGCTGTGTAAACGTATTAGAGACCGACAAGCTGTATTCACAACATATGCAACAAATGCTGGGCGTTGCTAACTCGTCAGAGTGCTGTCATATTAGTTCTTTAGCTATAAAAGCAGGCTTGACACAATCAGATCTGTCTTCTTCAGTAGTAGAAAGTATCAACGCAGATTTCTCCAAAGTTATAAACGTGTCTCAGCAATTACGGAGGAGGGGAATGAAGAAGCAGAAAAAACCAACGAACGACCGCTTTTTGTTTGTGGTTATTACTGAACAGTATTGTTACTAACACTGATAATATAAATTACACGAAAATCGGTACGATCCTTATCAATTAGAATTTAAATATTTCTACCCCCTCTACAGAGCAATTTTGGGGTAACATTAAACGTGTTTAAAAAAAAAAAAAAACTCTGTGATGAAGTGGAATGTCAATAGCGATTAGAAAGAGGTGGTCCGAAAAGTTAAAGAATGTAATATGTGGATCGTATAACTATTACTCATGTAGTACTTTCTCCAAGTTCGTCACTGAAAGACTTGGAGTCAAGGCAACAGTACCATTTCTACTCAAGTGGAATGAAAATATAACTCAAGACGAATATTGGGAAAAATCGACAGCGAAGCACTGGAATTCATTTCGGTGAAATATATAAGATCTACTGCTACACCCTATATACTGAAGCGCCAAAGAAATTGGTGTAGGATGCATATTCAAGTACAGAGGTATGTAAACAGGCAGAATCGGTGCTGCAGTCGGAAACGCCTATAGACAACAAGCGTCTGGCGCAGTTGTTAGATCAGTTACTGTTGATACAATGGCAGATTATACGATTTAAGTGAGTTTGAAGGGGGTGTTATAGTAGGCGCACGAGCGATGGCACACAGCATTTCAGAGGCTGCGATGAAGTGGGGATTTTCCCGTGCGACCGTTCGACGAGTGAACCATGAACATCAAGAATCCGGTAAACATCGAATCTCCGACATCACTGCCACCGGAAAAGATCCTGCCAGAACTGGACCAACGACAACTGAAGAGAACCGTTCAACGTAACAGAAGTGTAACCCTTCTGCAAATTGCTGCAGGTTTCCATACTGGGCCATCAACAAATGTCAGCGTTCGAACCATTCAACGAAACATCACCGATATGGGCTTTCGGGGCCGAAGGCCCACTCGTGAACGCTTGATGACTACACGACACAAAGCTCGCCTGGACCCGACAACACCGACATTGGACTGTTGATGACTGGAAACACGTTGCCAAGTCGGACGAGCCTCGTTTCAAATTGTATCGAGCGGATGGACGTGTACTGGTATGGAAACAACCTCATGAATCCATGGACCGTGCATGTCAGCAGGGGACTGTTAAAGCTGGTGGAGGCTCTGTAATGGTGTGGGACGTGTGTAGTTGGAGTAATACGGGACACTTGATACGTCTAGATACGACTCTGACAGGTGACACGTACGTAGGCATCATGTATGAGCACCTGCATCCAAGCATTCTGTCTGATCACCTGCATCCATTCCTGTCCACTGTGCATTTCGACGGACGTGGGCAGTTCCAGCAGGACATTGCGACTCCCCATACGTCCACAACTGCTACAAGGTGGCTCCAGGTCCAGTCTTGTGAGTTGGAACATTTCCGTTGGCAACAAAACTCCCCAGACATGAACATTATTGAGCATGTCTGGGATGCCCTGCAATGTGCTGTTCAGAAGAGATCTCCACTCCTTCGTACTGTTACGGATTTGTGGACAGCCCTGCAGGATTCATGGTGTCAATTCCCTCCAGTACTACTTCAGACATTAGTCGAGTCCAAGACACGTCTTGGTGAGGCACTTCTGCGGGATCACGGTGGCCCTACACGATATTAGGCAGGAGTACCAGTTTCTTTGGATCTTCAGTATAAACCAGATTTAGCCGACGTTAGAATGGATGTGCTATTGGCAGAGATACCGATGATAATGGAATAGATTCATGTAGACGGCTATTACCTTTTGGATTTTGCAGGGATTTTTTTAATAAAATGCAGATGTGTGGATACCTCTTATAAAAATTGCCTTTGTAGCTAGAGAATATAGCACTTATTACCCCAAGTAATTCATGGCTACTGCTGCCGTAGTACTATGAAACAGACGGTCTGCAATGGAGAGAACCAAATACTAATGCTAACAATTTTAGTAATAATAATGTTGCAGGGCGTTGTGTCATTAATCCAGCATATGTATAGTTTTTTTTTCGACTTACGCTACTGCGTTATTGACGCTGCTTCTCATGATAGATAAGGACATGTAAATAATTTTTTCTCAACTACCTGCAAACGCCACTGCTACCATTATCTTCAACTACCTGCCCACGCCCTGTGGCGGTGCGAAACTAAACTGCAGGCAATGCAACTCGTTAATGGCGCGGCTATATTGCTGGTGCTCCGAGCTCTAACGCAGTGCTGCAGCCGCTGCTGCAAGCTGCGCTTCTGAAATAAACCATTATGATACCAACAGTATCAATGAGAAGCAATTACAAACAACTGCATTAGCAACAATTTCACTAACATGTTTCACAAATACTTACTGGCTCCCAGATGCTGCCTACTACTGCACTAAATGTAATTTTTGAAACATTGGGAACTTACGTGGTAACTGGTGCTGCTGATGCTGATGCTGTGGGACTGTTGACGCTGATGGTGCTCAGGCATTTGACAGTAGGAAGTGCTAAAACACGCTGAGTCGCCTGTCTCAGGAACCCACTGGCCGAAAGTCGTCGGTGCACGAACGCCATTGGGCCCTCCAAAATACGAGGCCAAGGAAGAGGGAAGAGGAAGAGAAAGGGGGTGTGGGTGGGGGGGAGCAGCAGGGAGACAGAGCAGAATTACGCAAGAGACTGATTTGACACCAGCCTATTAAGTTATCTCATCATTGATCGACGGTCAATATAGTAAGTTAGATAAAATGACCTGTAAATACACGGTCATTTTGTTTACAGATAAGTGAGTGACTCAATACTTTATTTCAAATTACGACACTGTTGAACACGTAAGTGGATTTAAGAGTACTTGAGAGTATTTTTAAGCACTGTAGAGTATTTTTGAATGTGAAATATTAACATTTCTACAATTTTATCGATTTTTTTTACGGTGTTCTTGAACGTTCGTGAGTTATCTGGATAGATCTCAGAAAAGAAATTGAAATAAAGTCCAAGCGAAGCCTGTAAGAGTTTCTTTTTCATCTGTGAACTACACAAAAATTCATATTTTTGAAAATTTTATGGCTGGTGTTATTCAAAACTGGAGATGATTCTCTTCTAGTGTATTTATACAGACATCAGCGTTTTTGATACTATATATTTGGATTACTGCCACAAATATTTTTCTTTAACGTTCAAAATCTCGTGTTTAATCGACAATGCACGAAAGTCCATCAACTCAATCAATATTTAACAAACAATGTCTTACAACACTCAGAACTACTAGTAATGTTGTAAGTTAGTGATGCACCGCTGGAGTATTGCGTGCAGTTTCGCAACCAACCGCTGTACGAGCACCAAGACATTCTGCATCTTCATACGGGTTTTGCTACGCAAGAGGTTTAGTTTGCCCCACAAACAAAAGTCTGGTGGGATCACGACCAGTTGAGATGAAGGGCAGGTTATTGCTCTACTTCCTTCTGTCCATCTGTCGAGAAATCTGTCATTTGGAAGACAACGGGCTATGGAACTGAGACGCGTTATATGGGTTACGTGCTGGCATATATGTTTTTGGGCTCAAAGCCTGATTATTTTTATTCTTCTTAGTGAATAATCTAGAATTGTATATTCCTGACATTGTACCAGCGTGGAGACAATCTCCATTCGAGTACACTGTGAAGAAACTTACAAAAGCCACGTTTACAAGGAAAGCGCTTATTACATTTACACAACCGGTTTCGGCAATGCTTTGTTAACATCTTCGGATTTTTTGGTTTATAACATTACACAAAAATAATGAAATTATGCCTAAGGCTCTGTCTTTTATAGTTATATCCAAATAATTAATGGCCTTGCCCTTCTCTATCTCTAATCTGAACTGAATTTCAATATGCATTATATTTAACGCTGCTGCATAATGTTGGCCTTCTATTTCATAACAGGTTACTTTTGTAACTCCAAGACATTCCTTGATTGGTATATTTGTATGACGTTAAAAGATGCTTATGACGCATTGCTTGGTGTCGGTGCGTCTTGCAAGAATGATACGACTACTTGACGGTCTTTTACGTACATTGGACTTTCCATTAAAAGAGCGTCTCTTAAATATTTATTTAATATTTTATTCAGCTTGCAGTTAGGTGACGTTCCGTTGTCAGCAATCGGGCTTACTGATTTATTAGTTTTTGTGTCTTAACTTGAGAACGTAATTTCGATATGCTAGTGTTCGTCATCTCTACATAAGACTTCAGTAAGCTACTGTTTATCATCTTTACATAAGACTTCTCTCTTTCAGTTAGAATAAAAGAGCATCTATCGGTTTTATCCTGACTGCAGTATAATACTTTAAGGTTGGATCGCCGGCCGGAGTGGCCGCGCGGTTCTAGGCGCTACAATCTGGAACCACGGGACCGCTACGGTCGCAGGTTCGAATCCTGCCTCGGGCATGGATGTGTTTGATGTCCTTAGGTTAGGTTAGGTTTAAGTAGTTCTAAGTTGTAGGGAACTGATGACCTCAGAAGTTGAGTCCCATAGTGCTCAGAGCCATTTGAACCATTTTTTTAAGGTTGGATCTTTGTCTACTTTATAATGTTGTTTTCGTTAAAAAAAAAGAAAAAAAAAACGGCTCAGTTTTCCCGGTATAACCCTGGTCATAAAAATGATAATAGTTGCATTAACCTTATCGGCCTTTGTTACGATAACGCTATTATTGTACAGCTTTTCATTAATAGACTTTAAAATCTCGCTCTCACTTCCATTACCTGACGACACATAGCATTTATTCATTAAAAGCTTTGTACTGTTAAAAGAAATAGTGACAGCCTTTCAATTAGACATGGCAGCTGTGTCTACAACGATCTTAGTAACTGCAACCACCTCGTTAGTGTCAAGTTTATCAATTTATGAATATTGGGTATTTTGGTTGCATGGTATTGAATATAGTTTATAGCCTCATATTCGAATTCAAATTTATTCTTTAGGACGGTAGAGTCAGTTGATTCCGTTTGCTCGTTGAGAATAAGTGTTTCTGTAATCGGAAGTTTGAAGTAAGTTAATTGATGCGTGTTAGTTTGTAATTAAAGGTTTTTCTACGCAATATTATGGGCACGTTTATCAAAACTTCTTACGATAACATTCAGTTGTCAAGAATCCAATATTCTATTTTCAGTTCTGAGTATTCCACAAGCAGGCTTTCTTCCAGGATGTAACCTTATCTAGAGGAGGGATTTCACCATTACCAGTAGCTCCACAGGGCCGAAAAATAATCTCGAATGATCCATCGAAAAATCTTTTATTGTGATAATCACATCTGGGCGTACAGTAACGTACAAAAACCATCGTGTTAATGAAGACATCGATCGTAGAGCTTACTCTGATGTGTCCCGCCTTCCTATCCTGCTAATCAACGCCCAGTCTGCGCTGTCCGCTAGAGATGCAGTATATCAGCTAACACTCTCACATAATTTACGGCTGGATGCTTCATTGATACTCAATCAACAATTCTCGCAGTGCACTGAACTCAAACTGAATATCGAGCGACGGATTTGCATACTGCTGCTAAATAATTACGCCCGGCTGTCGTGATATGTGTCCGTAATAAACAACACGTCGGTGAATTAGTTTACGGGTGAAATGCATGTATTATCTTGATGAACTTGTTCCTGGGTTATCAACTGAGCCACAGCTTCGACCGTACGCAATAGTTCGATGAGTTTTCTACTGTTCGGACGTCACAAGAGTAAAGTCATAACTAGCGCAGTGGTACTGCGCATGTCGCCTTATACCAATTATTACTTGCGTAATGTGAATTCCCGATTAGAGGTTGCACGTATCACAGCTCAATGTCTTACACAATGAGACACTAGGTTTCGGCAGCTACCTAATGAGTCATCTGTGATTCGGAGAAGTCATCATGGAAGCATGTGAGCTCTGAAGTCCTCCAGAGTTCAGTCTTTGTTCCATTACTTTCCTTGCTCCAAACTAATGACATTCAATGCTTGCTGTATTGTCGTAGCTGTCACTTGTATTCTGACGACATCCTTCTTCTTCTTCTTCTTCATCTCTTCTTCTTCTTCTTCTTCTTCAACTGCTTCTTCCTCCAAGAACACTGGAGGATAGTAGCATGGTCTGCTGTTTGTCAATGGCTTTTTTGAACGACGATTCTGTTCTCAATCTGAACCACTGGCTTCCGTACTTTACCCAGCATCATCTACGTCCTGGACCACCTTTGTCGTCAGTCTTGCCCTGACGTATTAGCTGCAGCCGGTTGGTTCTTGTTGGGCAGAATCTGGCGAAAGAGTTCGTGTTTGGTTCAAATGGCTCTGAACACTGTGGGACTTAACTTCTGAGGTCATCAGTCCCCTATAACTTAGAACTACTTAAACCTAACTAACCTAAGGACATCACACACATCCATGCCCGAGGCAGGATTTGAACCTGCGACCGTAGGGGTCGCGCGGTTCCAGACTGTAGCGCCTAGAACCGCTCGGCCGACCAGGCCGGCAGTTCGTGTTTTCTTCACTTGAATGTATTCGTGTTTTCTTCTCTTGAATGTACAGATAATTTCTAAATCTTTGTTCATAAGCCAAATACTGCCAAACTGTGACTTTATCTGTCCACGGTACCTTTAGCTTCCTCCGACACGCCCAATCATCATATACCTCCAGATTCGCAATCAATTCCAAAGAGTGTATGTATCACGGCTAGTCAGAAGTTTTTATCTTTTTCTGGGAGTAACTTCTTACCTGTTCGGTTCTACAGTGAATTTTTTGAAAGATGCCTCAGTTTTCTTTGGTTTGAAACCCCAAACATTTATGTAACTTGTATGAAACCTTTTCGACCTTTTCGTTACCGAATGAAGGGGTACCGCGACATACATTTCGGGCTCTGCTGAAAAAAATCAGTTTTGTCTTCCTGACGTTAAACGTAATCCGATGGTATTGCTAACTTCAGCACTCTTTCAAGACCTTCCAGGCTAATTGCAAATAGGACATTGTTCTCAGCATATCTGATGTTACTGATGATAGCACTATTATCCGCAACTCTTTGATGTTCTCCATTTACAGCATCTCAGAATAGTTCCTGGAAAGTACTGGGGAAAGTATGCAGCTCTGGCGAACTCCTTTCTAACCGATACTTCGCCTGACAGTTGAACACCGACACGTACAACAGTACTTTGTGCAGTTTTCTCATCGATCGGATGTTACAATTATAAAGTCCCAGTTCATCTAAGATGTAAACCAGGTTGTCATACTCAACCGATGAAAAAGGCATTAACATCGACAAAAGCATCACGATATCGTTGCATCGATACGTGAAGACTAAGTAACGCCTTCTGAGTCCCGAAACAACTTTCGAATCCAAAACTGATAATCTCTACTGCCCTTCTGACATTTACGGTATGTTCTCAGATGTACTATTTTAAGGAATTACTTGAGTACATGGCTCATGAAACTGATCATCCTATAGTTACAGCAGCGCACCGCATTGAGCTTCTGGTAACTGCTGGAAACGTTGATTTAAGCCCGTCATGTGGGCCTGTCAGACAAGCAGGCTAGCAATCTGCCGTATCTGTCATTAATGGCGGCCCTTGTTTAATACCACGATCGGCACAAAATCTTTGTTTTAAACTAAACATTAAGGTCAGAGATAATTCTCGTATCACACCGGACGTTGATGAAAGGATACTTTTCTGAAGTAGTTCTCGTCACCTATTAATGGTATCCAATTGCCCTATCGTAAATCAATAAAACGGTTCATCCCGTATGAGCATCTAAACTGACAAGAAGAAACTATTGCAGTATGTGGGAAATCTCTCTCTTGCCTACATGCAATTGAAAATTTTTAAAAAAATTTCTCTCTCAAATTAAACGCAAGTTAACCCAATCTTTAGTCGTGTCAAATCTTTACTGCTGTAAGACAGTTTAACAGGCACAAACAGAGAAACTTCCGAACCACCCAAGGCAGCAGTGTACGTACGACTAAGATACGTGCGTGACATTCAGTTGTCTGATCACGTCAGTCTTTCATAGACTCAATTAGGTTGGATTCGACCGGACATGAAACGTGATTTACACATGCTCTGCTTTCTTCATCTGTTTTTTGACTTGTGCCCTCCGGACCACTTCTCCCATAATCACATCTGTTGGCAGTACAACTGTTATGGACTGAATACGAGCTCCCACTAATAATGTAGAATCCCAAGTCCACAGCTCCCGGGAGTACACTAATCTTGTGCTCATTTGCTGTCTAGGGTTGCAGTTCCACGGCTTCATTTGTTGGCTAAAGTGTTATTTTTTTACCTTCATAAACAATGAACGAAATTTTAGTCAAAATTTGTTTGTCTGCCAAAATAAACACAACACTATTCAGTTTGAAAGAAATAAGTTTCTTTTATCGTCTGTTTAATTTACATTTTCTTTTTATTTTATGTACTGCTACATTTCGGCTGTGTGACCATTCTCAAGCAGGTTCATATATAAAAAGGAAACGTAATTATAATACAAATTACAAAGCAACCGTTGGCGATGGTCCCCAGAATAAAATCTGACTAAAAACACAATGAAAGCAGCTCTTAACAATGTTTAGCCTGTTAACCACATGTGTTTAGGGTTACAGCCATATGATTTTTCCGTGGACAGTCTGTGGCTGGTTAGACATACAATAAAGTAAAATAAAAAATAAATACTACGAAAGTGCAGATATAAATAGAAAGTGGGCTTCAGTGAAAATATATAATAAACTGTTTTTCACCACATCACCGGGCTTGAGAACTGCCCTGTTATTTGGTCTAGTACGAACAGTAGCAAACAGCCAAGCCATCTATTTTTGTGACTGGGCGCCGAATTGTGTAGAGCGTCACTTCGTGGCAAAAAAGTCAAAGATAAACGTCTAATGTTATGAAGGTAAGGAAAGGAGGACTAATTTCGTTTTTTTCTGAGTTCAAGGATCGTAACTGATACTGCAGTATAAGAAAAGTTGGTCCAATATCATCATTTTATCTCATTATCATCTTATCACTGTCATTATTTGCGATTTGCAACAGTAAAAGAAAAATAAATAAGATACATATTCCCATCTTCTTTCTTAAAAGCAGAGTCATTGAGAAAATTAAGATAAAATAATAAACAACGTATTTACGTGTGATATTATATTACTGACATTTCAGTTTGACATTGTATGTAATAACAGAAACAGAACAAACCCACGTTCATGATTTTGCACACTCGTTAAACATCGCTGTCAGTCTTCGTTTTATCTTCTCGGCATCTTTTGCTAACGTAAAGCAAGGCCGTGTATGTCTCATGTTAAGTGGCCACGTGATTGCGTACTACGGTTATCACATTTCTTGTAGATATATCTAGTTATGTAGTTCCATATGAGGTTACACTCTTTTTTCCTTGCAGTTTCCTGAAGGGAATATCCAAATCGTGTGGAAGTTTGTACGGTGAAGTGTGATAATAGCGTCAGAGTAGACGTTCCTTTTTCGCTGGTACTGTGTCGTCAGAATGAACTTTATACTAGACGACGCAGCGAATTCTAATTTAACAAATTATATTTTGTTGTATTCATGCCTTCATATCGTACTTAGATACCTTCATTGTTTTCTTTTTTCTTTCCCTCTTTCGTTCTTGTTTTAAAATTTATGTATCCGATAAATTAGTTACTATTTCCACGTTAATAGCCGCCTAGTTCCACAATACAATCTTTTTCCATACAATAATCAGCAGTTTCGAAAATAATATATCGCTTCCGATCATTTTTTTTAAATTTCGGCTGGTAAGGACACTTTGACAGAAATGTTGTTCAATCGATGATATTATTTCATTTCTCTCAACTGAAAATAATTTACCACTACTTTCTACACTAGTGAGCTTCACTGTTACAGAAATGCTGAGTTATTTCAGTCTAATCATACGTCAGACAACCTGAGTGAACCGTAAATTACCTTTCAAAACTTTTTCTTACGAATTTACTTTATTTACTAGCGATTCGTCAAGAACATTAACACATTTAATAACACTATGTGAGCGTGGAAGAAGTTGCCAGTGGGTAACTGACGAAAACAAATTAAATTTCTTTCAACAAATGGAAATTTTATTCCTAAAAGCATTTTTTTATACAGATTTAAAATTATAATCAGAAAGCACCCTCTAAATATCAAGTTTCAATTTATTCAGAGGCAGAAAGAACAAATTTTAACAGTATGAGCTTTCGGGCTGAGAACCTTGCCACTCCCTTTTGACACGGCTGTAGTCACGACCCCTCACAACAACCTCTGAAAGACTACACTGGTGCAAATCTGCAACACACTATATTACTTTAAACTAAAAATTTTAACAACTCACACAAGAACATAAACTATGCACCCCGTAGGAGGGATGGAAATGATAAAAAACACTAACATTAAAAAAAATTAACTTGCCGCCGAAGGTGCAACTTGATTAAAAAAAACTCTTACGGCGGAAGGGTGGCAACTTTATATACCAAATTGACCATTTAAATAGAAAACCCATGAAATGCAGTCTTACATATAATATACAAACATGCTCTACATTACACATATACCGCCTCTCAAGATGATAGGCAAGATAAAAACATATTTCAGGAATTCGGCCATTACACTTCAAGCAATAAATTCGTTAACACCGAATCCGAGAACATGACAGAGGCAGCTATTAACGTACGGCAGACCGTCTGACAGACACTAACTGCCTAACAAATGCGGACGAGAGATAGATGAGCCAGCTGGCGACGAGAGACTGACCAAGAAAACAAGTAGAATTTAACAAGTACATGAAACAAGATACCACGAATCACTTAACTTCTAATAAACTGTGATGTCTGGCGAAGACCTGGCGCAGCACTCCCAAAACGCTCTCCCGAACCGTCCGCTGCCAGCCGCTTCAACAGACGCAGGAAGGCGCGCCGATCTCCCGTCTCACGGCGTCGCAGCTCGGACCGGCCAGACCGATGTCGTGGGTTGACTCCTGTTGCTCTCGTGTCGGCCGCGAAGCCACTACCCCTCGCTACACGGCGCGGCCGACTGGACTCACGAGGCGACCTCACATGCACCGACGCTCAAGGCGGACAGGTCATCTTGTGTCTCAATGCGCGACCGACAAACCGATCGATCCAACCGCCAATGCCCAATGCCTGAGCAAATTCGAATAGACTGGCGGCCTAACACACACTAGCACTCCGGACGACAGACTGACTCTGACTGCCCCACACTGACCCGGCTGACCAACTGACCAGACTCGCCCTTTAGGGAGCTCAACGTGCCGCTTAAATGCACGTGAACAGGCTACCTTTCCCCATTCACCAGAGAGAGACACCAAAGCTGCGATTACCACAGCGGCGCCAACGCCAGAAACGGAGGGCGACCGCTTTACGAACGTTTAATTTTAATTACCCGATATAATCATAATGGAGACAGCGATCTATAAACTTAAATGTTGTAAATTTTATTGAAAACATTTATTTGGCCAAGATCGCAATGTAGAAAATAGTGCGTGCTTGTTTCAGCCGCTCGAGCGGACATATTCAGATATTGAAATTATTATAAAAGGTCACAAATAAAAGTTATAATTTTTTTAATTACTGTTTTAGTATTTCCCCCTTTTAATTATTGTATTATATTACATTTCAGTTCATTATACTGTATTTCCACCTGCTGGCATCTTCGTTTCTCAGTGAGTCCGTATACACAGTGCCAGGAAGTCTGTTTGCCACCTTTGTCTGGCTAATATTGACTGACGCTGTGACTGGGATTTATGACTTCATCTTATGTCATATTCAGATTACTTGAATGCTGTTTGTACAATAGGCTTCACATGCTTATGTTGTAAATAATACTGTAAAGTACGTTTTCACTTTAATTTGTTACACGTAGCATCGTGCCAGTGGTTTTGAACCATATGCATGTAATTGTATTCTATATTGTTTTACAGATGACATCTCCTTAAGGATTTTAACCTTATAATGACAAATTGTCTTACCTATTTTCTTGACTTGCGTGTTTGTGACCCGGTAAGTACTATTAGCAGCTTTTGCGTAATTATTTTTGTTAATACTATTGTATAGAGAAATATTTTTGAGTTGGGATTTTTTTGCAACCATTTCCAGACCTAAAGATGACCGTTTAACTGGCTGAAATCAGCAGTTATTGCTTTTCATGTTGCGATCTTGGTCAAATAAAGGGTTTCAGTGAACTGTAAGAAAGATTAATTCCTATACCATTTTTTTTAAATATATTTACAATTATCGTAATAACGGTCGCAGGAAACGCAAACGAATCGGTGGTATCTTCTCATGGCCGCTGGTCGACAGCTAAATGTGTCGCTCCGACAGGCATAACGATATTCCGTTACCATCCGAGTATACGAAGGCGTGTTGCTCGCTCGTTCAGTGTTAAACGTAAAAGTAAAGTTTATCTAATTATTACAAATGTCATAGTGGATAAGAACTGCTTAATTAGGCCTTACGGAAAAATATTTACAGTACGCCGTTCAGACGGCAAAGACAGGAGTGTTATGAAAAATTCTGTCACATTACACTTGTCAGAGTCCCTCACCAACAATCAATGCTCAATAATTGGTCGAAATGGTACTTTGCAAGACGACTCGTTCATTCATTCCATTGAATTTCAGCTTTCCTTATACACTGTACAGACACATTAATGTGACCACAGACTATGCTCGAAGTCAACAGACGAATATGGCAGCACTAGCACTCGACGGTTCACAAAGCGTTCGGATGATGCGGCGGATAGCGCAGTGGTTGTTGAAATGCGGAAACGGAGCTATTTATGTGACGTGCAAAAAGGTATAATCATTGGCTTTCACACCAAGTGTGGCAGCATTTCTAAAATGTCCAAGTTCATTAATTGTTCGCGTGTCACCATGGTTAAATTATACCAAGCATGGCAAAATGACGCTATCCAAAACTGAAATCGCGGCAACTGTACTGGACGTCGGTCAATAGATACAGGGAGATGTCCACGACTCAACAGTCGCACAACTATTCAGCAGCTGAATGCCCAGATAAACCAAGTGGCTACCAAGAGTATAAGCGACCGTTCGGCGAACATTGCTGCATATAGAATTCCGCAGCAGGCATCATGTTCATGCTCCAATGCTGACAGCTATTTATAAGTGACAAAGACTGTAATTTTCGCACTGTTACCGCAGTTGGACGTTCGCTGAACGGCGACAGGATCCCTTTTAGACAAATCACGTTTTACGCTCCATCAGACGGTTGAACGTTGGCGAGTACGGCGTGAAACGCCTCAAAGGAAACAGCCTGCAGCAGTCGTCGGAAGGGTCCAGGCCGGAGGGCAATCCTTGGGTTATCTCGTCATTCTGGGAGGCACAATGGATCAACACATGTACGTATATATCCTTGGGGAAAATGTCCACCACTACATCCAGTTTGTTTGTCCTCAGCACGATGGATCTACCAGCAGCACAACGCAACGTGTCACGCAACTCGCTGTGTACGTGACTGGTTCGAAGAGCACCAGGATGTGTTTACCGTGTTTCCCTGGGCACCAAACTCCGCGGATATAAAGCCAATCGAGAATCTCTGGGACGACCTCCACCCAGCTGTTCACACCGTGGATCTTCATCAAAGAGACTTAGCTCAGTTGGCCACAGCACCGGAGTTGGCGTGGCTCCAGATCCCTGCCGGTACCCTCAAGGACATCACTGACTACCTTCCTGCTTATCTCGCAGCGATATGTGCTGTAAAATGTGGTTATTTAAGATTTTGACAGGTGCTCACGCCTTTCTGATTGGACAGTGAACCTTTACTACAATCTGTTAGGTGTGATCACTCCTCTTCAGGTAGCTCCAGAGGTTAATCGTGTGCATTTCACTGTTTTATTATTTCCAGTGATTTATCACTGGTAGTGGTATTGAACTGTAACAGGATTTCTGCCAGGGTTAACCGCCAGTCCGTGCGCCCAGTCGTCGATCCCCTGTAGGTCTCCAGGCATTTCACAGGAGTCTTCTGGAATTGCAACCTTCCAACAGATACAACACTGAAGAGCCAAAGAAACTGGTACACCTCCTTAATATCATGTAGGGTCGACGCGAGCGCGCTGAAGTGCCACAAAGCCACGTGACATCGACTCGACTAATCTCTGACGTAGTTCAAATGGTTCAAATGGCTCTAAGCACTATGGGCCCGCATCTCGTGGTCGTGCGGTAGCGTTCTCGCTTCCCACGCCCGGGTTCCCGGGTTCGATTCCCGGCGGGGACAGGGATTTTCTCTGCCTCGTGATGGCTGGGTGTTGTGTGCTGTCCTTAGGTTAGTTAGGTTTAAGTAGTTCTAAGTTCTAGGGGACTTATGACCACAGCAGTTGAGTCTCATAGTGCTCAGAGCCACTCCTAAGCACTATGGAACTTAACATCTGAGGTCATCAGTCCCCTAGACTTAGAATTACTTAAACCTAACTAACCTAAGGACATCACACACATCCATACCCGAGACAGGATTCGAACCTGCGGCCGCAGCAGCAGCGCGGTTCCGGACCGAAGCGCCTAGAACCGCTCGGCCACACCGGCCGTTGCTGTAGTTTGTGTTATGAAGATATTCAGTGAGGTACGTGACTTACAAAAATGAATGGAGGTTTCCACTATCGGGCTTCCGAAGTAGTGGTGGAGGGAACTGACACCATGAATCCTGCAAGGCTCTCCATAAATCCATATGAGTACGAAGGATGGAGAACCCTTCTGAATAGCACGTTGCAACGCATCCCAGATATGCTCAATAATATTCATGTCTGGTGAGTTTGGTGGCCAGCGGAAGTGCTTTAACTCAGATGAGTGTTCCTGGAGCCACTGTGTAGTAATTCTGGACGTGTGGGGTGTCGCACTGTCCTGCTGGAATTGCTCAAGTCCGTCGGAGTGCACAACAGACATGAATGGATGCGGGTGACCAGACAGGAAGCTTACGTACGTGTCACCTCTCAGAGTAGTATCTAGACGTATCAGGGGTCCCATATCACTCCACCTGCACCCGCCCCACACCATTACAGACCCTCTACCAGCTTGAACAGTCCCCTCCTCACATGCAGGGTCCAGGGATTCATTAGAACGTCGTCATTTCCCGTATATGTCCATCCGCTCGACACAATTTAAAATGAAACTCATTCGACCAGGTAACATGTTTCCAGTCATAAACAATCCAATATCGGTTTTAACGAGCCCAGGCGAGGCGTAAAGCTTTGTGTCGTGCAATCATCATGGGTACACGGGTCGGTCTTCGGGTCCGAAAGCCCATATCGATGATGTTTCATTGAATGGTTCGCACGCTACCACTTGTTGATGGCCCAGCATTGAAATCTTAAGCAATTTGTGGACGAGTTTCACTTCTGTCAGGTTGAACGATTCTCTCCAGTTGACGTTATTCTCGTTCTTGCAGGATTATTTTCCGGCCGCTGCGATGTCGGAAATTTGAAGTTTTACCGGATTCCTGGTATTCACGGAACATTCGTGAAATGGTCGTACGGGAAAATCCTCACTTAATCGCTACCTCGGAGATGTTATGCCCCATCGCTCGTGCGCCGACTATAACACAACGTTAAGACTCACTTCAATCTAGATAACATGCCATTGTAGCGGAAGTAACCGATCTAACAGCTGCGCCAAACACTTGTCTTATATAAGTGTCGCCGACCTCAGCGCCGTACTCTGCCTCTTTGCATACTACTTTATTGGAATAGGCATGCATATACCAGTTTCTTTGGCACTTTAGTGTTCTATCAGCTGCGAACAGCCTTATAGAGCCTCCGTCATAATCTTATATATACTGTAAACAGTGGCAACACTAAAACAATACCTTGGAGCACTCCAGAAACTACCTTTCAGTCTGTCAATTTCTTTCCGTTAAAAACGACTTGTTTGACTTCCATCGTCCAGGAAGTCATAAATCCTGTTCGATACTACACAAACACGAATTTGTTTCACTAAGTGGAACTGTATCTAACGCATTCTGAGAGTCGAGGAACGGGGGTCACCCAAATTGCCCTTGTGTGCGGTTCCTTGAATCTCGTGGGCGAACAGAATTTAATTAATGCTCCACCACTCTAAAGGGATTTCATCTCTACTGATGAAATGTATGCTTTACTGTTACGTCGATTGATAAGTTATGCAGCTCCACAAAATGAAATGGGCTGACACTAAATTAATACTCAATAAGCCGCACTGCCTATGCGCTGAATTCAGGTCGAATATTGAGTGGCTGGATTTCACACAACTGCTAAATAATTCCGGATGACTGTGGCGGCACACAGCAGCTGCACTCATGAGAACACTAAAATAATTCTCCAGTGAAATGGAATTAATTTGTTGCACGCCTTAAAAATTCTCCATTTTTCCATTAATCTGATTCCGTGACAGTCAGACGTTACGAGACGAATTCCACGAAATCCTACTATCAAATGAAGGGAACGCAGGAGAAAATGACGCATTCCAACCATGAAAACTATGATACATCTAT
This sequence comes from Schistocerca piceifrons, assembly GCF_021461385.2. NCBI lineage: Eukaryota > Metazoa > Arthropoda > Insecta > Orthoptera > Acrididae > Schistocerca > Schistocerca piceifrons. The sequence continues at coordinate 319,949,583 of NC_060145.1, read as the reverse complement.
TCCGTCAGTAAAAAGATTTTCACTAGTAGGTTAGGTCCACATTGCTTAATCTGCACCTGTTATCCATAAATCAAGGACAGTTGTGAAGGTAAGTGATACTAAATTTAGACATAGTGTACAATATACGTAATAGCACGAATGGAACGTTATAAACTCAGTGCAACACGAACAATATGCATTAGAACTTCACAGATACTTGCTATACATTGTACATACGCATACAGAGGGTGGAAAAGTAAAACTGCCCAGAATGTATCTCGTGCACCTAAAGATAGGCAAACAAGCTTACATATTACGCAGCCAGGAGGGATTATGTAAGTTGGGTTAAGTTACATCATCTTTCAGGCGGCAAGAGATGTAAGTTCGGTTGCATATCTAAAGATGCACGTAATATACACTGACAGAAAAGAAATCGCAACTCGAAGAATGAGTTGTGCGACGGAAATGATAGTTGATTGACGTGTTTCCACACCTGGAAGTTGACGTCTATTCAAATTTCGAGCCAATCCCATAACAAATTAGGTTTGCTTTAAAAACACGCTCTAACGATCGTGTGTGATGATGTTTGGTTTGTGGTGCGCTCAACTGCGTGGTTACCAGCGCCCCTACAAATTCCCAACCTTTGCTCAGTCCAGCCTCGCCATTTTCATGAATGGTGACGAAATGATGAGGACAATACAAACACCTAGTTATCTCGAGGCAGGTGAAAAATCCCTGACCCCGCCGGGAATCAAACCCGGGAACCCGTGCTCGAGAAGCGAGAACGCGACCGCGAGACCACGAGCTGCGGACAACGATCGTGTGTGTTTTTTTATCTTTGAGAATAAACGTGGTTTTATTGATGTTAGTCAAGAATGCCTTGAAGGCGACAAAGATGCCATTATCAAGACGTCACGCAATTTGAACGAGGTCCCACAATAGGATGGATTTCCACGCCTGTTGCGCCTGGTCCGTCAATGCAGGGACGGTTAATGATGTTAGTGGCTGTCGTCGGAGCTACCTTCCAATGATGTCCGATATGTGCTCAATTGGAGATACATCTAGTGATCGAGCTGGCCAAGGCAACATTTCGACACTCGGTACAGAATGTTGGGTTACGACAGAAGTATGTGGGCGAGCGTTTTTCTGTAGGAAAAGACCACCTGGAATGCTGTTCAAGAATTACAACACAACAGGTAGAATCATCAGATAGAGCTACAAATTTGCAATCAGGGTGCGTGGGATAACGACGAGTGTGCTTCTGCTATCAGTGCTCCTGGTGTAGGTCGAATGTGTCCAGCAGGCAGACAGACTGGTTGCAGACCCTCAACTGGTCTCCATGTGACCAACGCAACGCCATCACTGGTACCGAGACAGAACCAGCTTTCTTCAGAAAATACAACGGACCTCCACTGTGCCCTCCAATGAGCTCTCGCTGAACACCACTGAAGTCGCAAATGGCGGTGGTGATGGGTCAGTGGAATATGGAATGCATGTAACAGTGCGTGTGGCTCGGCGCTGTCCTTGAAGTAACCGATTTGTAACGGTTCATTGCGTCACTACGGTGCCAACTGCCGCTCAAATTGCTGCTGAAGATGCAGTACGATGCGAAGGAGCCGTACGCTGAACGTGGCGGTCTTCCCCGTCCGTAGTATCACGTGGTTATCCCGAGTCCGGTCTCCTTGTGATCCTATATTCTGTGACCACCGCTGCCAGCAATCATGTGCAGTGGCTATAGTCCTGCCAAGTCTCTCTGAAGTATTGCAGAGGGAAAGTCCATATTCTGTTCTCGACTTATTTGTAGAACCTGTCGAAGACATAATTTGTGCAAAGTATGCTGTCCATTAGTTTGAAGATGTCTTTTTGTAGCTTTTACCTCCAGCGAACGTTAACAACGCTACCTGCTCCCCTCGCACTTTATTCCTCTTCCAAAATTTTCGTTCACCTCTTTCTTTACTTCGTATGCGTCCAAGTTGAACAACAGCGGTGATAAGCTATAACTCTATCTTATGTCCTGCGTAACGTGTACTTTTTTGTCTCAAATTTCACTTTTAGTGTACAATGAGGTGAAAAAAGCCATGGGACGGTGATTTGCACATATCCAGATAGGGGCAGTACCCGCAGGACAGTGCGGGGTAATTTAGCGTTAATGGGTACGGTAGCAGACGACCGACGCGAGTGCCTTTGATAACAACACAAGATCACCTGCAACGCCTCTCCTGGGTTCTTGACAACATCGGATGGACCCTTGACGACTGGAAAACAGTGGCCTCGTCCGATGACTCCCGATTTTAGTTGGTAAGAGTTTATAGTAGGATCCGAAGTAGGAGTAGACTCCGCGAAGCAATGGACCAAGTTGTCAACAAGGCACTGCGCAGACATGTGGTTGCTCCATAATGGCGTGGACTGTGTTCACATGGAATGGACTGGGTCCTCTGGTCCAAGTGAACCGATCATTGGTTGGTTGGTTGGTTCGTTGGTTCATTGACTCGGGGGGAGTTGACCAAACAGCGAGGTCATCGATCCCGTCGGATTAGGGAAGGGCGGAGAAGGAAGTTGACCGTGACGTTTCAAAGGAACCATCCCGGAATTTGCCTGAAACAATTTAGGGAAATCACCGAAAACCTAAATCAGGATGGCCGGACACGAGATTGAACCGTCGTCCTCCCGAATGCGAGTCCAGCGTGCTAGCTACTGCGCCACCCCGCTCGGTGGATAATTAGAGCGGATGGTTCGGCCATCCACATCACCCGAAATCAATCCCATCGAACATTTATGGTACATGAGAAATCAGTTCGTGCACAAAATCCTTCATCGGCGACACTTTCGCAGTTACGGACGGCTATAGAGGCGGCACGGCACAGTATTCTGCAGGGGACTTGTCGAGTCCATGCCACTGCCAGTTGCTGCACTACGCAAGGCAAAAGGATGTCTGACACGATATTAGGAGGTATCCCATTGCTTTTGTCACTTCAGTCGGTCGTCGATTCCCATTACTATTATACGAACTTGATTAGATAGAAAAGAAGTATATGGGAAGAGGTTGCTGAAATGGTATTCAAGTTAAAATAATTGATTATGTATTTTAATTGCAAAGTCGAAAGAGAGGATATGAAGAAACTCTTTGATGTACATGACGACCAAAACAGCCTACGCAAACCACTGTAGTTACTGCATTTGTAGCTGCTTCGCACCGAAGAGCTCGCCGCAGTTCGCTGGCTTTGCAGAACCTCTACGATGGGCAACACACTACCAGTCCAGGTAACGGGATTACAGTTCAGGCGACGCTACTGTCGACCAGCAGTGGCGCATCCAGAGCCTACGAGCTGTCCCATTCTTACCTTTTCTTGCGTTGAAATGAAATGTCCTGTCGTTAGGACCTCTCGTCGGGTAGACCGGTCGCTTGGTGCAAGTCTTCGACGACTTGCGTGTCGATGGGGATGATATGATGATGACGATGAAGACAATAAAACACCCAGTTCCTGAGTGGAGAAAACCTCCGAACCAGCCGGGAATCAAGCCCGGGCCCCTTTGCACAGCATTCGGCCGCGCTGACCACTTAGCTATCGAGGCGGATTTTCTGACGTTAAGGTTACGCCAGTGCTCTAATAAATTTCCACTTGTTGTGCGTTGTTTTGCACATAGCACATTTCGCACCTGAAACCTCAATATTGCCAAAGTGCAAACACTGTCTTGTGTAACTGTGTAGCCTTTCGCAGCTACAGTCAGTTACCATAAATGTTATCTGCCTACTGAGACGCGTCACAGGAGTGATTCTGAATAAAAACTACATTTCGGCCACAGTTTCAGTGGCCTTCATCTGAGTTTGCTGGTGTATTTTGTTGTTCAAAGTCCATTAGACAAAAATTCAGTAAGTGAAATTTACTAATAGAAACCCTGTTAATGCTTCCAGTTCCATTTTCCTCAACACGTGGATTATGTTAAAATTTTCTTTTACCAGTTACTGGTTCTATTATGTGACACATGAAGAATATAATACGTGTTCTTGCGCCCTAAACACAAAACAGGACTGCTCTCTATGACCCCGAAAAAATAAATAGTATCTGCACAACGGAAGATCTGCTCTGTTTTGCGACAAAGTACCTGAAATATAATCGTTTGCACCTGCACGTGAAATCAGTCATACTGCTGTGTAATGCAGCTGCCTTTATTTGAATATTGTGGTTTTACGGTTAATAAACAGAAGGTGTGGAGTCGTGAAATAACGCGAGGGAAGAAAAATGTTTCAATGTAACTTTTGTAGCGGGTGACTCAGCTGTCCCTACCTATGGGCTTTATGCAACACGCAATACCTTAAAAAACCACATGCTCTCCCTTCCTACATGCAAACTGTTAGTTCTGTAGAAAAAAATGAACAAAAGATTTAGTAGGAAATTCAATGTAGCTAAATTTCGTGCTTGAATACGTTTTCGCTGAAGGCCACAGTTTTCGAATTAGTCACGCAAAACGCGTTTGAAGCTCACATTTTTCCGTTTGGCACGAATATTTCAACAACTATAATCTCTAGCGAAAACATCATCTGGACTTGTTTCTGTTGCAGGAGAGTGGTATAACATTTTCCTGAAAACGACACAGGATCTTTATTTACCCATTCCGAGAGAAGAGGAAACTGTTTTCAGTGCTAACTCATTTCATAATTTGAGTTAGTCAAGATAATGTGTTGCCTTCTGGGTGTTTAAATGTTTTTGTTCTCCCCGTGTATTAGGGAATATAACCCGAGCATATTCGGTCCAGTCACATTAATACTACCACCACCATTGTTCGAAGTCATCGTCCAACAACCACCCACGCTCAGTAGGTGGCACCACTAGCTATACAGGATATATAATGTGTGCCACAGACTCGCGGCAAACAGCGCAGTTATTATCGTAATCCAGAAACGGAGCTGCTTATCTGACGTCCAAATATGAATGGATAAAATTGGAAATTTGTGGTAAGTTCTGTAAGACCAAACTGCTGAGGTCATCGGTCCCTAGCCTTACACACTGCTTTAACATAAACTAACTTGCGCTAAGGACAACACACACACTCATGCCCCAGAGAGGACTCGAACCTCCGACGGAGGGAGCCACGCGAACCGTGGCAAGACGTCTGAGACCGAGGGGCTACACCCAAAAATGCATGGTCATTGGATTTCGAGACAAGGGTGGAAGCATTTTAGAAAAGGCTACGTTTGTAAATTCTTCGGGTGTCGCCGTTGTTAAGGTATAATGTGCATGGCAAAATGGCACTATCCAAAACAGGCACCAAGACAATTGTGGTGCACCACGGGCCACGGATGAGAGTGGTGAACGACGGCTGCAGAGATTTGTACGGGCGAATGGTCATAAAACTGATTGGCCAGAAGAGTAATGGGAACAGTGTCTCCTCTATTACAGTTCAGAGAACGGTACTGCATATGGGTCTCTGCAGTAGGCGCCTGGTTCATGCTTTCATGCCGACTGCTGTTCATCGGTGACGAAGGCTGGAATTTGCACTTCAGTACCGCAACTGGACCTCCAATAAGAGGTCACAGGCGGTCTTTTCAGATGAATCCCACTTTGTGCGTTTTCGGATAGATGCCGAAAGCCCCGCAGCATTCGTCGGAAGGGTCCTGACGGAGGGAGCGTTATGGTCTGGGTGTGTCGTTACTTTGGGAGGCAAAATAGATCAACACAAGCACTCATCTATACTTCGGTGCCGTGTCCTACACGTAGTGTATTTCTTCTCGGCACGCTGGAATCTACCAGAGGGCAATGCAACGTGTCACACAGCTTGCTCTGTACGTGCATGTTTCGAAGAGCACCAGGATGATTTCCCTGTACTCCCCTGGCCGCCACACTCCCCGGATTTAAACCAATCGAGAATCTGTTATGATGATGACGATCATGATGTTGGATTGTGGGGCGCTCAACATCGTGGTCATCACTGCCCGTACAAGTTCCACGTCTTTGCAATTCCAGCCTTTGCACTACCCAAATGATGATGAGATGATGACATAACAAACACCCAGTCCCTGGGCGGAGAAAATCCCTAACCCGACCAGGAATCGAACCCTGGACCCTGTGATCCAGAGGCAGCAACGCTAGCCACCTGACCACGAGCTGCAGACTCGAGAATCTGTGGGACAACGTCAGTAAGTCTGTTTGCGCCATGGTTTGTCAGCAGAGTTGACCACGGCTTCAACCTCTGTCGGTATCTTTCAGAACCTCATTGATTCTATTCCTGCACGTCTCGCAATGTTCCGCGCTGGAAAAGGTGGTTATTCAGGCTTCTGACATGTCCTTCCACTCTCTGCGCTACAAATGCACTTCCTCTATATGTGAGTTCAAAATACGAAAACAGTTTACTTTACAAATATAATTCTGCATATCACTGTCACTACGGCCAAGTGGAATAACTGTAAATGAGCAATTTCGTATGGTGACAACATGTAACATGATTTTTCATATTAGGGTTGAGTATGCACTACAAATGGATGAAAAGCAGGATTTAAACGTTGAAACAACTAGAAGCATTGCAATATCCGTGTGTAAGTGGACGTATCGTAGAATGTTATATCAGCCATTGGTGGTGTTCTTGCTCTTCTTCTAGCATAAGGATGTTTACGCTGAGAGTCATTCATGGCGCGTCGACGAGGCTCGAACAGGTCGATACAGCACCTCACTATAGGAGTGCGGATCCTTTCCAGTGGATGAGGACACTCATGGTGCTGGTAGGCGTTGACTTAATGTGTAGGTAGTTTTCAGGAAACTGGGCGCAAATTTCACTGGGTGCATTTCTCAGCCGCGCGGGATTCAAATGGTTCAAATGGCTCTGAGCACTATGGGACTCAACTGCTGAGGTCATTAGTCCCCTAGAACTTAGAACTAGTTAAACCTAACTAACCTAAGGACATCACAAACATCCATGCCCGAGGCAGGATTCGAACCTGCGACCGTAGCGGTCTCGCGGTTCCAGACTGCAGCGCCTTTAACCGCACGGCCACTTCGGCCGGCCGCGCGGGATTATCCGAGCGGTCTCAGGCAGTGCAGTCATGGACTGTGCGGCTAGTCCCGGCGGAGGTCCGAGTCCTCCCACGGGCATGGGTGTGTGTTTGTCCTTAGGATAATTTAGGTTGAGTAGTGTGTAAGCTTAGGGACTGATGGCCTTAGCAGTTAAGTTCCATAAGATTTCACACACATTTGAACTTTTTTTTAGTTCTCATGTACACCACACCAGCGATTTATCATTTGAAACCCCCCCCCTCCCCCGTCCCCTACCGCACCGCTATTTTTAATACACTTTTTACCGTGTCAGTGTACTCTACTAATTGTGATACGCACGGTATACAAATCCTGCACTCTCCTAGCTTGGCGCTCCAAGAGCCCACTACTAATTGGTACGTCTTGTATAGAAATCTTACAGTTGTGGCGCCTGCGGGTCCCCTCTCACAAGGGACCGCGCCTATTCGGCATCACCGATTTCGTCCACATTTATGGTACGTGCAGGTTGACTGCTAATGACATTGACAGATGTGTGAGCTCCAGGTGACCAGTCGTTTAGAGAAAATGACATTTTTGGCACGGGTCGGGTGAGGTATGAGCCGTTAATGGTAACGTAGTTTCCAGGCAATGCTTGGCGAAGTGGAAAGAGTACAGAACGATAAACCTTGGTTACATTACTTACGTTACAAATAAGCATAAATAATGCCCAATTCATTGTATTTATTATTAATATTTTCATGAGAGTCATGAAAAGGAAATTAAAATGAGAATTTGGGATTGTAAATAAATTTTCATAAAGAGATTGTAATTAAAGCGTACAAGACTTCGTATTCCGTCAATTTTATTCGGACCTTCGAGCACGCTTAGGCAGCTGCATGCAAGTAGTAAGTTACCGGTGCAGGTAAAATCGACCCATCGGACGCTAGAAACAACACTACTTGTGGCTGCGGAACTGATTCCTATCCCTACAAGACAGCACTGGCTCTTTTGAACTGAGGAATACAGGAAAGATGAATGAGTACTCGGCAAAACATTGGAACGTCGGTATCATGTCTTCAAGCTGTGGGAGACTTAAAAAATATTTATACAAAAGTATTTTGACTGATGTGATGAAACCCTATGTGCAACATAACAAATTTCTTCCGCGAATTGATTGGTGTGAAGGACAAACAAATCCACAAATACATGGCAGATTCCCCAGGATGAAAAACAATTGCCGTCATGGAGTACTACAGTGATTCCTCTCCAAACGCTCTCCTCTTACGAGATCTTGCGTTTTCTACTTTTACTGTGGGTTAAAAAAATTGATCTAAAAATTTAAAAACTGCTCTTCTCTCAGAGAAAAGAAAATCAAATCCCTAGACAAAATTCATTCCACTGTACGCTCCAAGTTTGTTTCCAAATAGTACGAAGAGGCAGAACCTTTTATGAACGTAAATAAGGTTTGTTTATCAATAAAATGGCTCTAAGCAATACGGGACTTAACATCTGAGGTCATCAGTCCCCTAGACTTAGAACTACGTAAACCTAACTAATCTAACGACATTACACACATCCATGCCCGAGGCAGGATTCGAACCTGCGACCGTAGCAGCCACGTGGTTCCGGACCGAAGCTCCTACAACCGCTCCCACAGCGGCCGGCTATAAAATAAAACACGCATGTAATTGTAAAAATGTGTCGAGAAAATTACTGCTTCCCATATTTTTCTATATCAACCAACACTTGTGAATCATCAATTGTAACGTGTAAGCTTTATTTCATCAAAATCGGATCACGGAAAAAAAATCATAAATTAAAGTTTTATTTAAAATCGTCGTGACTGTCTGAATGCATGAATCTTCAGAACTACTCGACGGATTTTGATAGGAGTTACGAAGGTAACCTGGGCGTAGATTAGGACAACATAAAGACTTTATTTTATCAAAATCTGGTCTGAAAAAATATGTGTCGTAATTAAAACTTCAGGAGTCTTCCCAGCTTACGAGGTGAACACGGCTAGTGGCAAAGCCTGATTTCCCAGAAACTTCGCTCAGTGGAAGAGGAGTGAAAATAGGGTAACACGTGTCTCGGCTTATCCGTAGATACTTGACCGTTTATCAGAAAACTACGGTCACGGTTTACGACGTGATTTAGATGTCTTTCTATCCCGCGGTAATACCAGCTGAAATGGTGGCAAGTGGCTGAAGTCGTGTTCTCTCACTTTTGCGCCCCGTGTTAGAAACCCAAGTAATATTTTTATTTATATTATTTTATTTTTTCATTTATCTACCCAAGTTAGCAGAAGATCGCTATGCGACTGTTTCTTATCAAGTTAGTGTATATGAGGGTGATGGCTCTGAGCGCTATGCGACTTAACTTCTGAGGTCATCAGTCGCCTAGAACTTAGAACTAATTAAACCTAACTAACCTAAGGACATCACACACATCCATGCCCGAGGCAGGATTCGAACCTGCGACCGTAGCGGTCACGCGGTTCCAGACTGAAGCGCCTTTAACCGCACGGCCACACCGGCCGGCCTATGAGGGTGATATATTAATCCTAAAACTACATCTGGTTTTCGCAATAACTGTCATACATTTATTATGTGACATACTAGCGAATCTGACAGTGCTTCGCAATTTCGGAATATATATGAGAATTGGATATACGTACTTAACTTTTTACCCCCTCTCTCTAGCCTTCTCCTCTTCCCTCCTCCATTTGTCCATCTCCTCCTCTTCCTCCCTCTATGTCAGTTCATCACATTCCCCCCACTCCCTGCACTTCCTTCGGTCATAGATCAAAAGAAGTATTTCTTCTGTTTCCTATGGGTTCTTCACAATTACCTTCTTTGTACCTATTTTTTTCTTCCAACCCCTGTGACTGATTCGTGCTGACAGTGTCTTAAACTTCAACCTGCTCTTCATCACTACTATATTGTGGCCTGAATGTATATCTGCCCAGGGTAAGCCATACAATTCAGCATCTGATTTCGGAATCTCTGCCTGACCATAATGTAACCTAACTGTAATCTTCTCAAATCTCCCTACCTTTTCCACGTGTGTCTCCTCCTCTTGTGATTCTTGAGCAGAGTATTCGCTGTTACTAGCTGAAATTTGTGGTGGAACTTAATTACTCTTTCTCCTCTCTCATTCCTAGTTCCAAGCCTATTTTCTCTTGTAACCCTTTCTTCTACTCCTTCCCCTACAACCGCTTTCCAATCCTCTATGACTGTTAGGTTGTCATCTCCATTTATGTATTGAAGTATCCGTTCAGTGTTCTCACACAATTTCTCTATCACAACATCCTCTGTCTGTGATGTCGGCATGCGTATGTGAGCTATCTTGTCAACGCGGGTTTGCTTTAAATTCTGACGAGAGCAACCCTCTCATTGAACTGTTCACAGCAGCTTACTCTCTGCCTTATTTTCCTATTCACAACTAATCCTACTTCTGTTGTACAATTTTCTACTGCTGTTAATATTACCTTATACTCATCTGACCAGAAATCCTTGTCTTGTTTTTTTTTCCATTTCACTTCACAGATACCCCATACATCTAGCTTGAGGCTTAGCATTTCCCTTTTATGATTTTATAGTTTCACCACCGTGTTCAAACATCTGACATTCCACACGCTGTCTCTTATGAAGTTATGCTTTCTTCGGTTATTAATTCTTTTTCCAATGGTCACCTCCCCCTTGGCAGTCCCCTCCCACAGATCTGAATGGGGAATATTTTGGATTTTTTTGCTAATGGAGAGACCATCGGGTCACTTTTCAATTACAGACCACATGTCCTGTGAATACAAATTATGTGTCTGTAATAAAGTGGTTTCCATTGCCTCCTACATCCTCGCGCCGTTGATCATTGCTGATTGTTGCGTCTTTAGGATCAGTTTCCCACCCCATATTGACTTAACAGGGTGATAACCGCTGTGTTAGTTGCTCTGTACATGCTCTTGTGTAAGAGAGAGATTTTCTTATACCATATTCTATGAGCTAAACTGTATGCTTCTCTCGGATGCTTTGATGTTCTGTAGCGGTCTTCTTTATGCTGATGTCTTTTCACTTATGAGATGGTGTAATGTGTCGACAACCTGACCCACTTGTGACATACTGGTTCGGTTCCTGCTTCTCCCTCTGCCTTTGGCAATACTTGATTTTTCCTGTGGCTGTGATAATGAGGTCTAATAATATTTATAATTTCCTAATCTTCATATTCTGTGCCATAATAGACTTAAGAACCATGAAAAAATTAGACAAAAACTAGCAATCATACATAAATCTTTCAGCATTGCGAGCGGTACATTAATGAGAATTTTATCTTGAGTTTAAACTATAATAAAAATTACTCTCATTGATGCAAGAATTTCTTCTTTTGTTTCAGAGCGAGAGTACACAGCTAATTAGGTAAGTATTAAAAGTACATCAGAATGTAGCTTCATATAGTGCTCTTTCGTAGAGATGTGTTACGTTGATCAGAACAGTAATATCAGATTACCACATTACATGCGTCAAGTGGTTCTCTCTTCTCGGTCATATACGCAAGCTTTCTTTTTAAACAGTTGTCAATGACGAGCCCTTCTCATCTGAAATTCATTCATGATGATCAGGAACTGTCGAAGCCTGTGATGGTCAATTTGGAAACCGAAGTTTGCAGTGAGCGTTTTGATTACAAATCCAGTCACATGCTGTTGACTGAATTTTGTAATAATCAATTCTGTGATTCCCAATGTAAATGTGCGATATTCAAATCAAGTGTTAATTAGTCAACACTTAGTTAAATATGTTCCCTTTAGTATGGCAACTGAATAAAACACGCAACAGGATAAAACACAGCAAATGAATACGTATTCATAGAAATTACTTTCATTGTTTTGTAAAGCGACTATGTTCTGTCTAGACCAGGCTTAAGTTACTATTCGTCCCAAAGCAACACAGTACTAAGAATTATAATGCCACAAAATTTAAGAAGTTGAGACTTTATTAACATAACTCACTATTTACTAAAATTACTGTTGTACTATTTTTAGGCTAATGGTGATTTTACTAAGATTTAGGGACTGAGTATTGTCAGGAGAACTTGTTTCCAGATTGAATTATAAGTCTGCAGTGTGATATGCACTGATTTAAAACTTCTTGGAAGATGCATTTTGGAAAAAATTTGCTAGGTTGTGGTCAAGCCATTCCTCCACCAATATCATTCCTTCCGTTGAGGCTATCCCTCTTTGTATGGGAGAGAGGCAACAGCAGAAGATGAGTTATGAGGGCGGATCATGAGCTTCCCCAGACAGTTCTGCTGGTAAGGGAATTTCCCAGAAAGAGAAGGCTTCATCATTTATCATTTTTTATCTGCCACGGAGACACACACTTTGCCGTCTTTTTAGACTAACTCCGATTCACGTGCACTATAGTTTTGTCAGAGTTATGTAAACTCCCGCTCATGATGATGTGTGCAGCAGGGTTATACTGCAAGTGGAATATGATGGGTCAAAATGCTAATAAACTATGGTTAATGGTTAGAAGCCCAAGTAGACTAGAAAACATTTTCGCGTACTGATGTCTTCTTCTCGAATGCAGGGACGAAGTAACACTAAACCAGTCATTAGATGTTTCACCGACCATTCGCAGAAAGTTGACGTAATCATGAAGCTCCGAGTGTAACATTTCCTTTGACAGGTTTTCATATGTACAGGTATATCTCCCTCGTTTTAAACCAGTCCCTGGAACAGTACATTGTTTTCTTCTTCCCATTCTTATTTTTCTTCTTTGTTTTTTTTTTTAATATTTGAATCCACTGCCAGAGTCACTCTTAAAAACGATTTATCTTCAGTTGTAACCATTCCGAAAAGTTTCAACATATAGCATACGCGAGCAGCATCTGCTTCAGAAATGAGTTTAAATTCTCAAACTTTGCTGTTTCATGTATAGGCTCGTTTACAAAAGCGTGGCTCGATGGGAGAAAATTTGACAAACAAGCTTTATCGTTTATGATGACATTAACGACTGAACTGCTTGAAGCGAATCACTTCGCTAGTGGATCTTTCGGTCTGAAACCAGTGACACGAGAAGTGATTACGCTCTTTCTAGTTATTCGAATGTTTTCTAAAAGCTGATAACAAATTGATATTTTGGTTATGTAACGATAGTACAATATTCAGAGGTTCTTCGTTGTTATTATAAAGAAAACGTGAATTTAAATTTAGTAATAATGACTAAACGAAAGTCTTAGTGTTGACACGCAGGCCAGAGAGTAACCCTTCCGTCTTTTTACTGCAGCAGTCAACCGGAGCACAATTCGATTCAGCTGGTGCAATTTCCCACAACAGGTTCAAGTAGATACCAACAGCTGTCGTCCAATCCATGGCGTCATGCGTCACATCCTGTATCTTTGCTCATTTGAGCTTTGAAACTTGCATATAAAGCTAAGTCTCCAGCAACCAGAAATGTTGCACTAGGACTATTTTCAGTCACCTCTCCATTTACTAGGCACCAGCTCGTATCAACACGCTAAGGATACAGCTCTCTTAGACTTACAAAAGTGTGCCGGTAGGATTCGAAGTCATTCGTTAAATGCAGGTAAAAGCCTTCAGTTATTTATCTTCAGAATCACTCTGTGGAAACTAACTGAAGGGAATACAGCGCTACATCATGAGCGTTAATTTCCTCCTACATCCTCGGCCGTGCCGACTGCTATCAGCTCCAGCTGCCTGGAATTAGATCTCCCGCAATGCATAGAATATTTGAAGAATGTGGTCTGTATGTTGTGAGTTTCTGCAGATCACGATATTCGTTTGGAGAGTGCTTACGTTTGGACCAACTGGTTACACGGCTCTCTGCCGTATTGATTCATGAAGGCACAGCCTCTGGAACGCACTTGGGATCCCGAGCAACGCTCTCCATTACTCTAAGGAGTTGTGGTCGGGTGTGGAGTGGGGAAGGGGCGGGGGCGGGGGTGGGAGTGAACCCGACCTGCGGTATCCAGTGTCAGCCCCACTAATGGCGCAGACCCACAGTGCAAACCGGAAGCGCCGAGTCGACGTCATGTGCGTGATAACTGCTACTGTACAGATGTCAAGCAAGGAGTCTAGTGGACCTACATCTACATAGATACACCACAAGTCACCGTGCGATAAGTGGGGGACGGTATCCTGAACCACTATTAGTTATTTCCTTTCCTGTTCCACTCACCAACACAATGACGGAAAAACAACCGTCTACATCCCTCCATACGAGTCATAATTTCTATAATTTTCGTTGTCCTTAAGCGAGATATGCTTTGGCTACAGTAGAATCACTCTGCAGTCAGCTTCAAATGCCGGTTCCCTAAATTTTTTCCAACAGTGATTCTCGAAAAGAACGTCGCCTTCCCTTCGGGGATTTCCGTTTGATTTCCTGAATATCTGTGTCTTGATCGAACCCATCGGTGAAAATCTAGCAGCGATCTGTAGGCCTTCCCACGCCTAATTAGTTTTTCTTTCGTTACGTACTGGTATTTTCAACTTCCCTTTATTTTATATTTGGGAAACACTGGTCCCAGATTCACCAAAACAAGGTGTTTTCGCTATCCAATTTAACTCCACTGGCTAATTTTCGGAGGTTGTTCAGGGGTATTTTCTGAGAATTCTTTTATAATGGTATCGTGTTCTCTGATGATTCTTTAGAACGAAATAATTGCATTATAAGTTAGTCGGTTCGTTATCAGACTACCCCTGCTTCGGAATAGTGAATAGGCCTGTAATACACAATCACCATAACAGGAAAGCATTCGGTTTGCCGTAAGCTCCAGTGTAAGAAATCAAAGTAGTTCCATACACGAGCAGTAATAGTAGGTGAGCGATGCAGGAATCCTGCATCGGTGTTAAAGGTGAGGTAGTAGTAAAGGCGGTTTTCCTTAGCCTTCCTCCGACCCGTTATGAAGTGTCAGGTGTGTATCTGTATTCGTGGATAACTGTGATGAGTGCTTCCACAGTGTAGTGTTGGGTGTGTGTTGTGGGTCACCAGAAGTTAGAACGTGAAACCCAGTGCCGAACACTCCTCTCCAACAGTACCAAGCAGATTGTCGGATGGAAGAATCTATAGTATTACATCTGATCCATGAGATAGTGTGGAGATGTTTAGAATTTCATTCAGGACATAGGGGCAAAGACCTTACATTACCATTTCTTCTTCCATTTCCGGCCAAGTACTGTCAGTTAAATCATTCTCTACCAGGATTCGAATGGGCTTCTGTGTACGGATAGTAACAAATTATTGTGATGTGGTTGCCGCCGCAGGGGAGGCAGATAAGCATATCGTTGTTGTGCGGCACCTCTATCATCTTCAGTGAATCCATATGCGAGTTGCATATCGTCCAAGTCTTCAGAAAACCGATCCATGCTGTTGTGTACCACTTTCAACGTAAATGTAACACGCCGGAGAAGCAAACTTAATCAGAAAATGGTTCAAATGGCTCTGAGCACTATGGGACTTAACATCTATGGTCATCAGTCTCCTAGAACTTAGAACTACTTAAACCTAACTAACCTAAGGACATCACACAACACCCAGTCATCACGAGGCAGAGAAAATCCCTGACTACGCCGGGAATCGAACCCGGGAACCCGGGCCGGCCGCGGTGGTCTAGCGGTTCAGGCGCTCAGTCCGGAACCGCGCGACTACTACGGTCGCAGGTTCGAATCCTTCCTCGGGCATGGATGTGTGTGATGTCCTTAGGTTAGTTAGGTTTAAGTAGTTCTAAGTTCTAGGGGACTGATGACCACAGATGTTAAGTCCCATAGTGCTAAGAGCCATTTGAACCATTTTTGAACCCGGGAACCCGGGCGCGGGAAGCAAGAACGCTACCGCACGACCACGAGCTGCGGACTAAACTTAATCAGAAACGATCGCTGTTGAACGCAAAACTGACTGAGAATTACTTTTGTCATCAGGGAGTAGGCAGATTGAAAGGAATAAATTTGCTTCCACACACACAGTAAATACCTTCCACAATTTTACTGTCGTGCATATATTTTCAGTATAGTACTGAATATTTTCAGCTGTCGGAGTAACATTGTCAAATGGTGGATTGGTGCGTATTTGACTGAAGCAACTTTTCGTGATAATTTAATTCCATTAAGTGATAGGAAAAGCAGGAAACCTCTCTTACGCTATCAGGAATCGACTTCCGCACGAACCACATAATTCTATCTAAATTCTTACGAACGTGTCTGACGATTTTTTTATTGCAACGATCATGTGTATAATGGTACACAGTAATTCCGTGCCTGTTACTGAAAAGAAATCATTTAGTGTTCCTCCTGTAGTTTATCAAGGCTTTTATGATTGAGTAATTATAAAATGAGTCAAATAGATGGTACCATTCCTAGCTCTTCTCACTCACAGTCCACCATATTAGACATAAATGTCGGTAGCCATAATTGTTTCTTCCTACCCGCTGTATAATGGTTTCAAATTCGTTTTCTATTCCACGGTTGAGTAGCTATGAACTGAGTGAAAGTGATGGTAGTGTCCCTAGTTCTTCTCACTCGTAGTTCACCACATTTCCCATAAAATTCGGTAGGCAAAATTGTTCCTTCATTCGTAGAGCTTAATTATTTCGAATTAGTTCTCTCTTTCCTTTTTCCCTCGTGTTTATCGCGTCTGCAATGGGGTCCTATTTTTCAGGATTTGGAAAATTTTTATTATGTTACTCATCTTTGTTACCGGATGTCGTTCCTGATTCTACAATCGTCTAGCTAACCTGCAAGAGGGAAGCCGTGTGTGCTACCTACCTGTGGATTGTGTGAATTTCTCCTGTGTGTTACTGTATTTTAACTGTCTGCATGTCCTTTTCTCTGAGACGGGAATGGGGACCAGCTCAGCATTTGCCTGACGAACGTGAGAAAACGTCTAAAGCCACACGCAGGCTGGCCGGTGTACCAGCCTACGATCGTTAAACTGCACCAAACATCGTGGAGGCCAAAAATCCTCAGGTTAATTGGAAGGTGATGTGAGGGACAACACACGCGGTTACACTGGATACAGACATGCGATACACATTGCACAGCATAGTCTACGGTAAGCAGATCACCCGATCACGCCTCCACAAGATAAATATGGCGGAATCGCCTCTATGTGTAGACTGCGGAATACCGGACACTGACGAGCACCGTTTCACATGTGGCACGGTAGAAGACGTATGGCGCTTGGTGGGACAACTTTTGTCGTATTTTCTACGACTGACTGTCGAACACATCACATCTGGGCTTCTACTATATCCGGATAAACAGTATTTCCCGCGCGCCAAAACCAACACAGTCACGTGAGTCCGTGGACACGCAGTACAATAAGTTTTTCACGATGGACCTAAAGATGTATTATACTTTTGCAATTACCTAGAAGAACGTGGTTGCAAGATAGTACGGAATTCAAAATATGGACAGTATTTTTCTAATTATTTACGGAGTGTCCTACACGACCCTCCACGCAGCAGGGTCATCAACATGGTGGTGGTGGTGGTGGTTAATGTTTAACGTCCCGTCGACAACGAAGTCATCAGAGACGGAGCGCAAGCTCGGGTTAGGGAAGGATTGGGAAGGAAATCGGCCGTGCCCTTTCAAAGGAACCATCCCGGCATTTGCCTGAAACGATTTAGGGAAATCACGGAAAACCTAAATCAGGATGGCCGGAGACGGGATTGAACCGTCGTCCTCCCGAATGCGAGTCCAGTGTGCTAACCACTGCGCCACCTCGCTCGGTATGGTCATCAACATGTAGAAGAAGATAGCCATTGACTGAGCTGACAAGATTATGTTCGATTATCGGTGGAATAACGTACGACATACGAGAAGACGTACGTGGATGATGAAGAACATTTTTCGTTTTTTCCCATATATATTACCTCAGTGTAGGAAAATACATTTATTTTCGTTATGGTAAAAGTAAGTACAAATATATTAATATAAGTAAATAAATAAATTCCCACAATTGATTTCTCCTTACCATCCCGGACACCTTGACGGGCGAGTGGGGACACTGTGGCCATGCCACAGGTAACGACCCGTGACCACTCTGCCCTCCCCGCACTCCCTTCCATGCCTACATCCGTAAAAAAAAATTTAAAAAATCTGCGGAGTCGATCCGGGTTTGGCTCACCTCCTTGTCACGCGAGGAAGCGCACTGCGAGTAACGCTACACGAGCAAGCTGTTTAAAGTTCGCAACACAATCAAATGAACACTTTTTCGAAACGCCCTAATTCTCTCCCATTGTAATGTAGAAGTTTAATATCTGACACAAAAGTGCCTACAGTCTTCCGCATAAAGGAGCAAGGGCGCGGCGTCCTGCGTCATCCTGGGACTCGGTGATCCTTCTAACACCAAGGCGTCGACACATGCGAAAAAAAAGATCACAGTTCAGAAATTCGTATGAGGTGTAAGATGGGTTAATGATGTCACATTGGCACCGAACTTTACCACAATTCTGCTCCTCACCACTGGGGATGTGTCACACCACGAACAGGTCGTAGCAACCTCTGTTATCCACATTTTGACAATTGTTTTTACGCCTCTGTGATGAAAGTCAGCACCGCGACACCCAGCGTTAAAATCACGCGGTTTTCTGGTGGCTGGCCGACGAAAACATTTCAGGGACACTACCGCTCTGAATCGGCATTAAAATCCGTCGGGTGGGGGGTGGGGGTGTCAATGAAATAATCCCTTTCCTTGGGACGTTGATTCCCTCATATTTCACGAACAAAGAGACAGTACACAGTCTCATAAGCAACAGGACAACATTGTTGACAATATCTTACACTGCTGACATCTACCGAACGATTCAAACCCTTTTCTAAGGACAGGCCATGAATTTGACTGAACGTGACTTCAACCCTTTACACTGCAGTGTGACGCTGGTTTTTACTCTGCGACACTGGCACATTAAAACGGCAAAAGGTCGTCTAAATACCTAATTTGGCAACGTCCTCAGTGTCACCGGCCGCCTTTGATGAGTATTTTAAAAAGTATAGAGACTAACTGTGACGTTATTGTGTACTGTTTATCGAACCGGGGACCTAGAAACGTTAGAGAGGCTTCGTCCCGCCGTAACCCCCACAACAGGCCACAGCAGTCCACCCACCCCACCGCCGATCCACACCGAACCCAATGTTATCGTGCGGTTCGGCCCCCAGTGGATCCCCCAGACGAGTGCAACCCCGTATGTTTTCGTGGTAGAGTAATTATGGTGTACGCGTACGTGGAGACAGTGTTTGCACAGCAATCGCCGACATAGTGTAACTGAGGCGGAATAAGTGAAACCAGCCCTCATTCGCCTAGGCAGTGGAAAACCGCCTTAAAAACCATCCACAGACTGGCCCGCACACCGGACCTGGACACACTAATGTACAGGGCGGATTCGTGCCGGGGACCGGCACTTCTTCCCGCTCGGGAAGCAGTGCGTTAGACGGCATGGCTAGCCAGGTGGGCAACTGTGATGGTACCAAGCGCTTGCGGACAGGCAAATCCTTGGCACAAATCTGAATTTGGATGCCACGTAGCAAGTGCAAGAACAGCAGCATTGCCTACCTGTAGGCGCCTAGGACTCTTTCACAGTTTGTCTCTGTGCAGGTGCATTTGTAAAGTGCTCACCAAAGACAGGCTGGTGCCAAACTCGGTGGTCTTAGATGGAGAACTTGGCGTTTTATTGACAAATGAGTCAATGTCTCACCCCGCCACGTTCACACCACAGGAGGATGCAAAACAGGAAGCCTGGAAAAACATACGCACACTTTTCTGCCTCCCATCGCGTTCAGATTCCTTCGAATCGTTTTGAACGGTCCCTGGCGGTTGCACCATGTACACAAGAGCAAAAGCTTCGGTTGCAATGCACTCCAGAGAGGTGCGATAACATTCAGTGGGGTTTCTGGCCCACGATATCTGTAGAGAAAGGTTGGGTCGCTGAAAGAGTTTAAGCAGTGTCGACAGCATCGTCCTGTTCCTCATCACACTGAGAAATGTCGTTTTCGACCGTGAAGTGTGTGGAATCAACGCCCCAAGGAAAAGGGGTGGTCTCATTGACGGAGTTTGTGCCACCCTCTGAGGTCTTTTCTTTTCGATTCTGAGCGACGGTGTGTCGAAATGTGTTCCTCGGCCACCCATAATAACATATCATGATTTCCGTGCTGGGCGTCGCGGTTCTGCCCTTCATCGCATAGGCGTCGAAAGAAGAGGTGAAATGTGACGACCTCCCTGTCCTGTCACAAGTTCACGTGGCGTTCGGCACAATTTTGGTGAAATTTGGTGCCAATGTGACATCATCAACGCACTTTACACGTGACATGAACTTCTGAGCTCTGGTCCTTTTTTCCGCATATGGCCACATCTGGCTGTTTGAGGCGTCGCCGAGCTCGAGGGCGACGTCTGGCGTGCCACACTTTTGCACCATCACAGAAGAAGGTCGTCAAAATGGGAAAGAATTATGTGGTTCAGGAAAAGTGATTCCTTACCTCTGTTTTTCATTGAATTTTCAGTCTGAATAATTTTAAATGTTTGATTCCTTTGAATATTAGCCTCCCGAGCAGCAATAAAAGTTCTTTTGTAGAAGAGTTCCGTGTCAGACACAGTATACGCTGGGAATTGTTACAGTTGATTTGCAATGACTTTTCCTTTAAGGCATAAACTACTGTCCCCCATACCTGCATTACATGCCTTCTGGTTTCCCAACCACTCTAGTGTTATCTACTTATACTATTTTTAATCATTCTCGTCTTTAGTAGATGATCACTAATATATACTAAGAAAAGCAACGGATCTAGAACAGAGTCTTGTGGCTATCGTCTCTTTACAATACTCAGTCCGATTCAGATCTGTTTCTTGTTTGTTGACATTTAGTGAACGTACTGTTCTCTATTTTCTGGATCTAAAATAAGCCATTTTTCAATTTCTTTCTAATTCTGTAATATTCCAACTTTATCGTAACTAGAGCATGATCGCGAGTATCAGACTCTTTTCCTACATCAGAAATGACGTAAATCCTTATTCATACTCAGGTAGTCACCTTACTGCTCATTCTGCTGCATACATCGCGTACCACTGTCACGTCAGTGATATTCTATTTCGAAGACACGAATAATACACAAGCAAAATGACTGCGGGTAAGTCTCCGTATGATCCCATAGCTCTCCCCTTTAATTTCATGGTCTTTTCGTGTGATGTTTATTGGAGAAATCAGTGTGCTAGACGTCTCTTCTACGAACGTGCGCTGTCCACATTTCAGCAGTAGACCACACCATAATGCACAACGGTTCTCTTGTAGCGTCTACCCCAGCATTGGATGAACGTCAATGCGACACTCTCGCACTTATAAAGCAAAAGTGTTATGGGACGCGCTGTTAGTCTTCAGATTTTCTCAATGCCCTAAAATGAGGAGCAAAACTCAATTAATTACAACGCAAATCTACCCTTTGCAAAATTTTGCCTAAATATACAGGCGGTAAAATATAACAACACCAACAAGGTGCTGTGCGACATAACCGAAAGTTGGTAGTCGCGTTTCTGCAAGTGAGAGAAGATGCCTCTTGGCACCACTCGCATAAGAGTGGCGCTAGTAGCGCCACTGTAAGGATGTAAATCAGGTTTCCTTCAAACACACGTTACCTTTGAGACTGGAAGTGGTGAGTTGATATTACTCAAGAATGCCTTGAAGACGACAAAGACTAAATTATTGACAACTGGCTGATTTTGTACGAGATCGTGTAATGTGGCTGCGAGAAGCTGGATGTTCGTTCTGCGATACTGCAAAAATACTTGGCAGGAATGTAGCCACAGTACATGACTGCTGGCAGCGATGGTCAAGAGAATCTACGGTTTCGAGATGAACGGGCTCCAGATGGTCAAGTGGCGTTACCGAGAGGGAAGACCATCCTCTTCGGCGTGTTGCTCTGAGGCATCTGCAGCAGCAATTTCAGCAGCAGTTCGCACCACAATGACACAACGAACTGTTACAAACTGGTTGCTTGAAAACCAACTCCGAGTGAGACGCCCTGAGGCGTGCGTTCCACTGACCCCCAACCAGCGTCATTTGCGACTTCAGTCATATCAAACGAGAGCTGATTGGACGACAGGGTGTAGCTCTCTTCTGTTTTATGGTTCTGCCGTGGCGCCAGTGATGGCCATGTGCTGATTAAAAGGAGGTCATTTGAGGTCCTGCAACAACCTGTCTGCGTGACAGACACAGTGGGCCCACACCCAGAGCTATGGTCTGGGGTTATGACTGCAAAAGTACTCTCGTCATCATCCCACGCACCCTGACTGCAAAATTGTCTTGTGACTCGATCTTTCGTACTGCCATTCATGAACAATACTCCAGGGGATGTTTTCCAGCAAAATAACCCTCGCACACGTACCACTGTTGTAATCCAACATACTCTACAGAGCGTCGACGTGATGCTTTGGCCTGCTCGATCACCAAATCTCTCTCCAGTCAGCATGAACAGGATATCATCGGACGACAACTCCAGCGACTTCCATAGCCAGCATTAACAGCCCCTGTATTGACCGACCAAGTACAACAGGCACGGAACTCCAGCCCACAAATTGACATCTGCCACCTGTTTAATACAATTCATGCACGTTTGTATGCTTTCAGTCAACATTCTGGTGATTAAAATGGTTATTAATGCTTAAGCATTTCACATTTGCCATGACTTATCTCGCTCTTACATTAACCTGTGAACTTGCAATGTTAATCACTTAAATATTTTATCCAGACAAACATATTTCCGAAATTCATTACTCTACCTCAATATTTTTTTTTTTTTTTTTGTATTAAGATTGTTTGTCGTCAGTGTATTTTACGTCATTCTAATGCCTTTCTGATATGCTAAGTTCATAAATACTAAAGGTTTCCCTCCATCACACATATATTCATAAACACGTTCTTAAAAGAACGTTATAAAATGATACACTCTTAGCTTTTCCTATAGAAAGGCGTGAATCTTAAGGTCTCTTTTTTCCCGTCATAACTGAGTTGCGTTTTCTTTTGCGCACTGAATGCAGTAGCCAGCAGTAGTCTGCTGTCAAGCTGGTATCCCATCGATCTTGGTATCCCGTTATATATGTTTAACGTTTCGATGGACTCTTTCTCTTGTTCATTAGTCACAGCATTTAGATCTTCTAGTTAACACTTGACGTGGGAGTCCACGAAATGCAGCTTGAAGCTCAAACGAGGGATTCATCACTTTGAAGATTATTACTAGCTCTCGTAATAAAGACCCTTAAAGTTGCCAATAAACTTTTTGACAACTAGTTAAAGGAAATTCAGGTGATCCTCAAATTTCATTCATCTTGTCTTCAAGTCTTTTATCTTTCATTATTTTCCGAACGTGATAGATAACGGATGGAGTAGTACGTTTCTCCCTTGAACTTCTGGTTTTCTAATTGGCCATATTTTCTCATACTAATGGTTATCTTTTGTATAAATGTTTCAGTTGCATAGGAAGCAGTTCTCTTACCACATAACTTTAAAAGAAAGCATTCGACGTGGTCATCAATCGTCCTAATACCTAACCTACATCACGAAGTAGGAAAAATACGCTTCTTTGACACAGTCTAAGATTTACCGTTGCTGCTTCTTCACTACAAGTTTGCTTCTGATGTATCAGGTGTGGTCAGGAGTGTCAATACCATCTCTTGAAGTTATGTAATTCGCAAAAGCCGGCACCAATCGATTTATCACTCGTTGCTGAAGTTTCCGTGAGAAACTATATGTGAAACAAACATATAAGCCTTTGTATTACATTGTCACCGAAACTTAGTTAGCTGCCATGTAAACTATAAAATTAAACATCTCTTTGTAGTAGGTTACATTGCAAACCTTCACAAAACAGAAATTTCTTTATTATAACGATCACGCAGCTACATTTCTCGCATCTCACAGAAATTCTAAATACGTGTCTAAATTATATTTGATTGAATATTCTAAATACTTCACCTGCAATCAGAACCAAAATATCCATCAGAAATCCTTTTAAGTTTAAGACAAAAACCACGCTGCCAACCAGTGTAATTTGACAGAGTGCTGAAACAAGGTGCTTGGTGTAGACGACATTTTTTGTAAATTGTTGAGTACCGTGGGAGAACCAGCCAATGAAAAAGTTGTTTCACTTAGCATGTAATATAATTCAAATTTTAAAGAAGTTCTATCAGTCATGGTTGTAAAATAGAGACACGAATTATTTTAGAATAGTGGAAGAACTAGTAGAATCAGATCTCGGAGAAGATCAGTAAGGGGTTTTGATGAAACGTATTTTAAAAGACAGGTTGATAAAAAAGCAAAACTACGTTTATAACTTTCGTAGATTCGGAGACAGTTTTCACAATGCTGATTGAAATTCTTTAGATAGAAGGGATAAAATATGAGGAGTGGGAGGTTATCTATGGCTTCTACAGAAACCAGACTGCGGTTATAGGACTTTTGGAATGTTGGCAGTTCTAGAGCATGATCTTCGCGCTTCATTTTTCAGTACTTAACCCAGGGTGTCTATTAGTTTCGTTCAATTTTTTATTTGTTACAGTCCTAGAATTTTTCAATTTTTTGGGGGTGGTGGTGTTGTATATTGCTAATTACAGGTTATTTTTGTTCTGCGTATAAAAGGCATGTCAACGACGTAAAAAGAAGTATATAAAATTGTGTCATAATGCAGATAACACTTCCTTATCATTCCGGATATAGAAAGCGGTATTTTGTGAATAAACCAAAGTTTTGGTCATCATAGGCAGTATAGCTTGTATTATTATTTCCTGAAAGATTAGTCCACAATATGAAACGCATTGAATCCCAAAAGCCGGCCATTGTGGCCGAGCGGTTCTAGGCGCTTCATTCCGGAACTGCGCTGCTGCTACGGTCGCAGTTTTGAGTCCTGCCTCGGGCATGGTTGTGTGTGATGTCCTTAGTTTAGTTAGGTTTAAGTAGTTCTAAGTCTAGGGGAATGATGACCCCAGATGTTAAGTCCCATAGTGCTTAAAGCCACTTGAACTACTTTAACCATTTGAATCCCAAAAGAATTTTATCTTCAGCAATGGTTAAATCAATGCCTAAAATCAGTTTCCAAAATAACCTCCCACTCTAGCGGAGAGACTTGAGCTGTTTGAAGTTTTCTGGCATATTCAAGCTAGATGCTGGACCGTTGAGAGTTCTGAAAGAAAGGCAGGAGAAATTCTTCGTGGTCTAGTAAGAAGGAGGCACTTGCATACGTAAGCTGGAAGGTAAGGCATGACTGTATAAGTAACCCAGTAAGAATATGCCTCCCTCCCTCCACCACCCGAATGCAAGCTTTGAGGTCCTGAGAAGCAAACGCCTGTCGCCGGAAGTTTCACACTAGTATATCTTCCGCTTTGACGATTGTTTTTATTTCTTGATCCCTCATTCCCCATCGCGATCAGTTTATTATCTTATCCTATTCGATAGGGAGTTACTAAAATCGGAGTGTTTCTGTTCTGCAAGAATAATGTCAGTCATAAAAACCATCAGGCGTAGACAGCGAGCCACGAGATTTCCCGAGTTCTGTTTCCGTATTTGAAGTCAGTTCACATATACAGAAATACAAGTTAAGAAACACTGAAAATAGTTCTTTTGCTGTGTTAAGCTGAGGTGAGACTTCGGAGACAGTTACTAAAACTGCAACGACATCGTGAATGCATGGGCTGACGAGCGATGGAGACAGCGATTGAAAGCGCTCGCTAGGCTTCCCGTATGCGACGTACGTAACATAACGGCAGATATTCTGCCAGAGGCTTATCTTACCCCATTCTCAGTAATCACATTCGGATGCTCTGTAAGGGATATTGGTCTCAAATCCAAAGATATGGCTATTACCTGTCGTATTATTGAATGTGATCTCCGATTTCTGCAGGCTCGTCGGCGGCGTCCTCATAGTCGGTCAGAGAATTTTAGGGAACTTTTCCAATAACAAAGCCATTTCTCTGAAGTTTTACGTTGGTCGTCGCGCCAAGGAATCTTATTTCATCCGCATTTGTAGAAAATAAGGCGAGGATCTGTCATTGCCATCAACTCCGACCGATGCAATTCCGCTCGCGCCCGTGTGTGTGTGTGTGTGTGTGTGTGTGTGTGTGTGTGTGTGTGTGTGTGTGTGTGTGTGGGAGATAGAGAGAGAGAGAGAGAGAGAGAGAGAGAGAGAGACGGAGGGAGAGGAGGGAGAGAGAGAGAGGTGGCAATGGGAAGTGGAGGTAGTCAGGAAAATGATGGGAATTAGGTGTGCGCAGTGGTAGAGGAGCTAGAAAAAGATGGGAGAAGAGTGCAGGGTGATGATGAAACGTGAAATAGAGATAACAAGGAGGATAGGAGGAAGTACGAGAATGACAGGGAGAGGGGGACAAAGAAAATAAGATAAAGGAGGAATGGTGTGAATATATAAGTCAGATCTGGATGACATACTAGAAGCAAACGTCTCTAAAAAACAATCTTGGTGGGAAACCTAAGCTAAAGGATGAATGGTGTGAATGTATCAGTCAGTTGTAATATTACGGGATAACATACTAGAAACAAACGTCACAAAAGCTTAAAAAATCTTGGCGAGAAACCTGCGATACTCAAAATAAAATTCACTATCTGTGCTTCCTCCATACTGCTTTATTCTAATATTTCTAACACATTTAGAAACACTCTCTAGATATGAAACTTCCTGGCAGATTAAAACTGTGTGTCGTACCGAGACTCGAACTCCGGACCTTTGCCTTTCGCGGGCAAGTGCTCTACCATCTGAGCTACCCAAGCACGACTCTTGTATTTCAGTATTTTTTATAAAAACGGAAATTAAATTCGAATACTTTGAACGCTCCCTACAACGCTCCATTCGAGTCATGTGATGTCTGTGACGTCACTGGCTAGCTTGCTACTCCTACTGTCATATCGCTAATTCACAGTGATGTCTTGTTTTGGAATTTACGTTTCGTAAAATGGGTTTCAAATGGTGTTTAGTACCATACCGTACAAATACATCTGGAAACACTTTGAAAAGTAGTTTTTGAGTGTTTCAAAGTCAACGCATAATTTCACTAACTTAATTAAAAATGTGTTGCACTGTGGAGTTAAAACTAACTTATCTCCGAGTTATGCTCTCAGCGAAGGACAGAGTCACTCAACGAAATTAAACTCCTAGTGAAAATTGTCGTTTTACCTAACTACACCTCAAATATTGGATAGCTTAGTTGCTACAGCAGTAAACAGTCGAATTTTATAAGACGCTGACCATAGATTACTAGTTCGAATCTAGCCCGAAAGAATATTATAACTTATTTGTAAAACGACTCAGTCCTCTCATATGAAAACCAAATCACAATTACAAAATTTCACAAAACCGACCAGAAACAGAATATTATTATGTTTTCCTTGCTGTTTACATGCCATTACATCTGCAAACGCTGTTCACACACGTCAAATAGATATTTTCTAATTAATGTCATCTCATATTTTTTACTTTATTAGAAACAATTTTTTATATCTCTGTACAGTTTAGCTAGGATTCTTATCGTTTAAACTTTTGCAGTTTCGTCATCTTACATGAAGATGAAGTAAGTCTGCTACAGACGCTGACGTTAGTTTATACTCACTAACAACACAGCCTTTACGTTTGTGTCACTTTCGCGTTGTACACACTTTATATCTCTCCGCATAACCTCATCGTCCTACACCTCGCTGTGCTGTAGACGTATGGTGATATCTTCACTACTAGCAATGCTTCCCAAAAAAGTGAACTGTTTGTTTGCAAAGTAAATTCCTTTATCCCCTGTTGTTGCAATTCTCAAACTAATATTAATGTGAAGCTGAGTAAAATACAACGCACAATCGAAAAAACTGCTACAATCAGTTCTTGCTAACGCTGTTTTCGTATTTCGAGTAAAACTTTTAGAAATAAATATCACTTTCAGGCCTCGAACATGTGCACCTTTAAACACAGTCGAATACGTTAGCCGTTACGCCACGGAACACCTGTCACCGGCAGTACCTCTGCTGAATGCCTTCTACTTTGAAAATCACCACTCTTGCATATAATAGTTTTGTTGTGTTTTGGGCCGTAATTCATGAGATAGTCAACAACCTAGTTATAATATAAGGACCCATTTGTAAAAATTCCTTAGTTTTGAGCGAGTTTAATGATGTTGCAGGGACCAGGGAAAAGAATATCCGTCGTTGCACATATCGCCGCACTAAATGTGTGGAGTATAAACGCGTCAACTTTCGCATGGCTTCCACTACCAGTTCTTGAAACATTCCTTTCTATTGTTACTTAAAAGTTGTAATTGCGTTTTCCGCCACTAAATAGCTAAACTGTTTGCAGTAAATGTACGTAAAAACCTCGTAACTTTGAACGCTCCTTTAACACAAGTATAGCTTCGTCTTACTCCAAGCCTCTGACGTCCCCGGGGCATCAGCCAATAGCAGAGCGTTTTCGATCACGTGACCAGATATTTGACATTTAATGATTTTTTAAGCTTTAATTACATAAAGTTAACAAACACTTTATGAGAATATTGACAGTACATGCTATTTAAATCTTATAATGAATCAGAATAACAACAATCCGAACCATACTTTTTACATATGAAATAGCCTATTGTGATGGATTATTTATGACTAATTCCTTTATCGAGTACATGTGTTGTGATTGTTCAGTTAAAATATCCAGCTCTTTGAAGAGGTATCAACATGACCACCGTGGGTGAACATAACATATTGTACGTACTGCTCCTTTTGTGCCATTAATTTCAGAATGCTAGCTGACTACCGCTGAATGCTGCACAAGAAATGTCCTCAGTCTGTGCACAGATGAAAACGAAACTGAGTTTCGAGAAGAAAACGGAGATATTAAGATTTACATCTTTGTATCAGACCTGAAAAACATAATAATTCATAGTAATATTAGGAGTCCGTTATTTTATAACATTTATGGTTAAGGATCCTCCTTTAATGCCTGTGCTTTACATGAATTTTCAGGATCTTCATCATTACTTTGTGAAACTATCTTAAGTCATGGAGAGAAAGCCTTAGTTTTCTAACTCAGCATCTCAACAAAACGTTGTTGTTGTTGTTGTTGTTGTGGTCTTTAGTCCTGAGACTGGTTTTACGCAGATCTCCATGCTACTCTATCCTGTACAAGCTTCTTCATCTCTCTGTACCTACTGCAACCCACATCCTTCTGAATCTGCTTATTGTATTCATTTCTTGGTCTCCCTCTACGATTTTTACCCTCCACGCTGCCCTCCAATGCTAAATTGGTGATCCCTTGATGCCTCAGAACATGTCCTACCAACCGATCCCATCTTCATTAGTTATGTGATCTACCCATCTAATCTTCAGCATTCTTCCGTAGCACCACATTTCGAGAGCTTCTATTCTCTTCTTGTCTAAACTATTTATCGTCCATGTTTCACTTCCATACATGGCTACACTCTATATAAATACTTTTAGAAACGACTTCCTGACACTTCAATCTATACTCGATGCTAACAAATTTCTCTTCTTCAGAAACGCTTTACTTGCCATTGCCAGTCTACATTTTATATCCTGTCTACTTCGATCTTCATCAGTTATTTTGCTCCCCAAATAGCAAAACTCCTTTACAACTTTAAGTGTCTCATTTCCTAACCTAATTCCCTCAGCAACAACCGACTTAATTCGACTACATTCCATTATCCTCGTTTTGCTTTTGTTGATGTTCATCTTATATCATCCTTTCAAGACACTGTCCATTCCGTTCAGCTGCTCTCCCATGTCCTATTCTGTCTCTGACAGAATTACAATGTCATCGGCGAACCTCAAAGTATTTATTTCTTCTCCATTGATTTTAGTACCTACTCCGAATTTTTCTTTTGTTTCCTTTACTGCTTGCTCAATATACAGATTGAAAAACATCGGGGAGAGGCTACAACCCTGTCTCACTCCCTTCCCAACCACTGTTTCCCTTTCATGCCCCTCGACTCTTATAACTGCCATCTGCTTTCTGTACAATTTGTAAATAGCTTTTAGCTCCCTTCAGAATTTGAAAGAGACTATTCCAGTCAACATTATTAAAAACTTTCTGTAAGCCTACAAGTGCTAGAAACGTAGGTTGGCCTTTCCTTAATCTATTTTCTAAGATAAGTCGTAGGATCAGTACTGCCTCACGTGTTCCAATGTTTCTATGGAATCCAAACTGATCTTCCCCGAGGTTGACTTCTACCAGATTTTCCATTCGTCTGCAAAGAATTCGCGTTAGTATTTTGCAGCTGTGACTTATTAAACTGATAGTTCAGTAATTTTCACATCTGTCAACACCTGCTTTCATTGGGATTGGAATTATTATATTCTTCTTGAAGTCTGAGGGTATTTCGCCTGTCTCATACATCTTCCTCACCAGATGGTAGAGTTTTGTCAGGGCTGGCTCTCCCAAGGCTATCAGTAGTTCTAATGGAGTGCTGACTACACCCGTGGCCTTGTTGCGACTCAGGTCTTTCAGTACTCTGTCAAACTCTTCACGAAGTATCATATCTCCCATTTCATCTTCATCTACATCCTCTTCCATTTCCATAATATTGTCCTCAAGTATATCACCCTTGTATAGACCCTCTATATACTCCTTCCACCTTTCTGCTTTCCCTTCCTTGCTTAGAACTGGATTTCCATCCGAGCTCTTGATATTCATGCAAAGGGTTCTCTTTTCTTCAAAGGTTCTTCAATTTTCCTGTAGGCAGTATCTATCTTACCCCTAGTGAGATAAGCCTCTACATCCTTACATTTGTCCTCTAGCCATCCCTGTTTATCCATTTTGCACTTCCCTGTCGATCTCATTTTTGAGACGTTTGTATTCCTTTTTCCCCTCCTTCATTTACTGCATTTTTATATTTTCTCCTTTCATCAACTAAATTCAATATTTCGTCTGTCACCCAAGGACTTCTACTAGCCCTCGTCTTTTTACCTACTTGATCCTCTGCTGCCTTCACTACTTCATCCCTCAAAGCTACAAAACATTAGAATCTCTTAAACTACTTAAGTAGGAAACAGCAAAGTATTATAACTAATGAGTTATATGGAGTTATATGGAGAAGATGTAAAGAGGAACAGTGCATTCCATAATGCGTTCACTTCGTAAGCGCGAGAGCGTAACAGAGATTTCATTCAATGTTAGTGCCAGACGCTACAAGAGAAGCATTGTGAATTAGAGTGTGGCTTAGCTTAGAAATACAGCGAGTGTACGATGCTACAAGGGGATTTCAGTAAGTGATGCAGCACATTTTTCTTTTCGGCCAATTTCTGTTGAAAAATGCTGACTTCGTTGTGGGATATCGAGTAATATTTCCGCTTTAGCCCCCTTAGTTTCATGAATTTCCGATAGGTAGTGGCGCTATATTGGCTCTGAGCACTATGGGACTCAACTGCTGTGGTCATAAGTCCCCTAGAACTTAGAACTACTTAAACCTAACTAACCTAAGGACATCACACACATCCATGCCCGAGGCAGGATTCGAACCTGCGACCGTAGTGGTCGTGCGGTTTCAGACTGTAGCGCCTTTAACCGCTCGGCCACTCCGGCCGGCAGTGGCGCTATAAGTAGCTATCAAAATGGCGTCTGTAATGGAGGTACGTTCCGAGCAGAGAGCTAATATTGAATTTCTTTTGGCGGAAGACTAGCGAATCGCAAATTCTGTTAGGCGCTTGCAGAGTGTCTAGGGAATCGTGACAGTGAACAAAGGCGCGGTGAGTCGATGGGCGATGCGTCTGTCATCATTGCAACAAGATCGCACAAACCTGTCCGGTCTCCCGCGTGTCCGCCGGCCACACACATCCGTGACTCCTGCAATGTTGAAACGTGCAGACACTCTCACTTGAGGCGATCAATGCATCACAATCAAACATCTAGCTGCACAACTGGACTGTTGTCCACCAATTAGGGTATTTAGAGGTTTGTGTTGACTGGTTACCCGACGCCTAAGGGAAGATCATAAAGAGCAACGAAGGGACATCTGTACTGAATTGCTTGCGCGTTTCGAGGCTGATTGTGACAATTTTTTGTCTAACATCGTTACATGCGATGAAACATGAGATCGTCACTCTGAACCGGATACAAAACGGAAATTCAAGAAGTGGCGCCTTACCACTTCTCCTCCCAAGGAAAAGTTCAAAGCCGCGCCCTCAGCCGTTAAAGTCGTGGTGAAGGTATTGTGGGACCTTTTTGGTGTTATTCTGTTTGATGTCGTCCCTCAAGAAGCAGCGGTCGTTTCTGAAAACTTTTGTGCTAACCTCCGCAAACTGAAGACACGACTTCAGCGTGAGAAACAATTTAAGCGTGTTCGACCCCACAGACTCCAAACGAACGTCTCCTTCTACACGATAACACAGTGGCTTACACAAGTCAGCGCACCCGTGAGGATCTCACAAAGAAGTACATGGATGATGGGAGGTTATGAATGAAGCAAGACGTTGGCTCAAACATCGACCAGAGAAGCGGTGCCGTGCGGGCATACAGGCCTCTCAGTAAGGTGGTCTAGGGCCGTCACACTACTCTAAGGGAGATTATGGTGAAATACAGGGTTATTTAACGAAGGAAGTGGGGAATAATATAGCGTACGGGAATACTGGATAAAACCAAGATGCTTTCAAAGTAAAAATGTGTTCCGTTACTTATTAACAGCCCCTCGTAATACAATAACCTCCCACCCTCTGTGTAATGCGTTCTGAACTCCTCTCAGATGCGCAGACTTGAGTGAGGCATTGTCATAGAGGAGGAGAAGTGAACTGCAGAAAGAATGC
The DNA here is from genome assembly GCF_021461385.2 of Schistocerca piceifrons. Taxonomy (NCBI): domain Eukaryota; kingdom Metazoa; phylum Arthropoda; class Insecta; order Orthoptera; family Acrididae; genus Schistocerca; species Schistocerca piceifrons. The sequence goes on along the minus strand of NC_060145.1, from coordinate 319,916,857 downwards.
TAGGACCGACCAAGCACTGAACCCAGGAACACCAGATTTGTAGTTACACACTTGACACTCACTCACCGAGTCGTAAGTGTAATGAACTAAACGCACAGGAAAGTAAAATTTCTAACCAATTACATAATTATAAACAAATACTGAAGGAGTCAAGGGTAAAATACAGGGAGAGAAAGGCGATTTACAATTTTTACAGAAACCAGATGACAGTTATAAGAGTTGAGGGACATGAAAGGGAAGCAGTGGTTGGGAAGGGAGTGAGACAGGGTTGTAGCCTCTCCTCAATGTTATTCAATGTGTATATTGAGCAAGCAGTAAAGAAAACAAAAGAAAAATTCAGAGTAGGAATTAAAATCCATGGAGAAGAAATAAATTCTTTGAGGTTCGCCGATGACATTTTAATTCTGTCAGAGACAGAATAGGACATGGGAGAGCAGCTGAACGGAATGGACAGTGTCTTGAAAGGAGGATATAAGATGAACATCAACAAAAGCAAAACGAGGATAATGGAATGTAGTCGAATTAAGTCGGGTGATGCTGAGGGAATTAGATTAGGAAATGAGACACTTAAAGTAGTAAAGGAGTTTTGCTATTTGGGGAGCAAAATAACTGATGAAGGTCGAAGTAGAGAGGATATAAAATGTAGACTGACAATGGCAAGAAAAGCGTTTCTGAAGAAGAGAAATTTGTTAACATCGAGTATAGATTTAAATGTCAGGAAGTCATTTCTGAAAGTATTTGTATGGAGTGTAGCCATGTATGGAAGTGAAACATGGACGATAACTAGTTTGGACAAGAAGGGAATAGAAGCTTTTGAAATGTGGTGTTACAGAAGAATGCTGAAGATTAGATGGGTAGATCACATAACTAATGACTATGTATTGAATAGGATTGGGGAGAAGAGAAGTTGCGGCACAACTTGACTTGAATAAGGGATCGGTTGGTAGGACATGTTCTGAGGCATCAAGGGATCACCAGTTTAGTATTGGAGGGCAGCGTGGAGGGTAAAAATCGTAGAGGGAGACCAAGAGATGAATACACTAAGCAGAGTCAGAAAGATGTAGGTTGCAGTAGGTACGGAGAGATGAAGAAGCTTGCACAGGATAGAGTAGTATGGAGAGCTGCATCAAACCTGTCTCAAGACTGAAGACCACAACAACAACAACAACAACAACAGCAAACAAATGAAAACATAATAAACTACCTTATCATATTTGCTTTCCATAGTCATTGTAAATCACGACTACCAGCATACTTCCCGATAATCAAAACAATTGTTTGGGCGACTGATAAGTGTGTACAGTGCGTAATTATCATGTTTTTGTTGCTCGTGAAGTTGAAAGAGAAGTAAAAGTTAAAAAATTATTGACAGCATACGTTCCATTCTCTCTAAAAACAGGAATGTCGCCCATGACATACGATCGTGAATAGTTTCGCAAGCCATTATTCAGAGAGGAACTGCAAAGTTATTCATAATTTAACTCGACACATTCTAATCTTAATGAATTATCTGTCATCATGTCCTCTCCTCTCATTGATGGAGAAATACTGCTGGTGCAATTTGCTTCAACCGCCAGGAATCCAACTCACAAACTGTGAGACTAACACTATCGTAATCACGTGTGTTAGCGACAAGGAGAAGTGCCCTGTGCGACAGGTGTGTCCTACTCTGACAATCTGTTAGGACCAGACGAAACTTCAATTACCCGGCCATAATTGTTGAGTCTTTGATTGCTGTGGAAGACGGCTCATCTTCACGAAAACATTTACAGTATTACAAAAAAATAAAATTATAGAAATCACAGTCCTCGGTCTCAAAAATGAAGTCTTTTGACCTAGGTATGGTACTGAGTCAAATACTCTTCCGAAGTCAGGAATTACTGCATCTACGTGACTATCTTCATCCAAAGCTTTCAGCATGTCATGGGGGAAAAGCGCGAGCTCAGTTTCACGTGATCGACGTTTCCGGAATCCATGCTATTTGGCACGGAGGAGGTTATTCTTTTGAAGATACTTCAATTTGTTTGAGCGCAGAATATGTTGTAGGATCCTACAATAAATAGATGTCCAAGATATTGGACCGCAGTTTTATGGATTATTTCTACTACTCTTCTTGTAGATGGGTGTTACCGATGCTTTCTTCGAACTACAGAACACGGTTCTTTGTTCAAGAGATCTACAATAGATCATAGTCATAAGAGTGGCTAATCCATCCGCAAATTCAGTATAGATTCTGACAGGGATTCCATCGTGGCCTGGAACTTTCTTCAGTTTTAACGATTTCAGTCGTTTCTCGACACCATTGAAACTGATACTGATTTCAGTCATCTTTCCAGTGGTACTAGCATTAAACTGGGGTAGCTGTCCTGGGTTTTCCTTTTGAAAGGAATATTTGAAAACGGAGGTAAGCATTTAAACTTTTGCTTTGCTACCCTCAGTTTCAATTCCTGTCTCATTCGCTATGGTAGGGACACTAACTTTGGTGTCACTAACAGCATTTACATACGACCAGCATTTCTTTGGGTTTTATAAAAGATAATTTGACAACATTCTCCTACATTAGTCACTGAGAGCTTCACGCATTACCCTCTCGAGAACTTGACGGGTTTCATTCGGCGTCTCTCAATTTATATTCCTACGCCTATTATGCAGTAGTCCCCGTTTCTTTAGAAGTTTCTTCAGAGTGACTTTATGCCATGGAGGTCCATCATATTGTGAACTACCCTACTGGGTACGTATCTATCTAGCGCAACATAGTTCCTCTGCATGCTCCAGTCCTATTCTGAGGGTTTAAAGTTTCTCATTGAGATATGAGACTACTGATTTTTTTATCTAGGTTACTGAACATGTGTATCTTTCTGCTTGTTTTAGATGCCATTTTGTACTTTGGTAATCATTCTTGCCACACCTGCGTGATGATCACTGATACCGGTTTCCATATGGATATCCTCAAAGTTGTCGGGTCTGTCTGTTGCCATTAGATTCAATATATTTCCATCATGAGTTGGGTTCCGAAACTATCTGTTCTTGGTAGTTTTCAGAGAAGGCACTTAATAATGTTTCGTTCGATGTCTTATCACTTCCATTACTAACAAAACTGTAACTTCCCAACTGATTATTGGATAATTAAAATCTCCACCGATGATTACATTATGAATGGGGAACTTACAAGCGAACTGAGGTTGTATCTAAAGTTTTCGGTTACATCAGGAGATGAGTCTGTTGGAGAATAGAAGGATTTAGTTATCATTTTATGCTACATCTACATCTATACTACGCTAGCCACCTGACGGTGTGTGTCGGAGGGTACCTTGAGTAGCTCTATCGGTTCTCCCTTCTATTCCAGTCTCGTATTGTTCGTGGAAAGGAAGATTGTCGGTATGCCTCTGTGCGGGCTCTAATCACTCTGATTTTATCCTCATGGTCTCTTCGCGAGATATACGTAGGAGGGAGCTATATACTGCTTGACTCCTCGGTGAAGGTATGTTGTCGAAACTTCAACAAAAGCCCGTACCGAGCTACTGAGCGTCTCTTCTGCAGAATCTTCCGCTGGAGTTTATCTATCATCTCCGTAACGCTTTCGCTATTACTAAATGATCCTGTAACGAAGCGCGCTGCTCTCCGTTGGATCTTCTCTATCTCTTCTATCAACCCTATCTGGTACGGATCCCACACTGATGAGCAATATTCAGGCAGTGGGCGAACAAGTGTACTGTAACATACTTCCTTTGTTTTCGGATTGCATTTCCTTAAGATCATCGCTGATACTGAATTTTGTCCAAAAATCTAACATGAAGCTTCAGTTTCTACATCGGTGGATCCGAGCTTCTTGTCTACTGCGACAAATGGAGCATCTCCATTTCCCATTAGCTTAGCCTCTCGATACAAACTTACATTTTCCCAAAGATCTCACTGCTATCAATCTCGGGCTTCAACCAGCTTTCTGTACCTAATACTATGTTAGCTTCACTGCTTTTCAGAAACGATTTGGCAGTTAACCACCAGCATTGCAATATTCTCACCTGTGGGAGACATTTCTTTGCGTTTCCTACAACTATCGTCATCCAGATTGGATGCAGAATCGGCTAGTCTAAGAAACCCCTGTGTGCACCCCTGACACAATCATCTACCTGAGTAGCACCCTCTGATGTGAAATGCATAAAACGTCATTTATATGAAAAGGCCACGTGTCACCGGTCAATGGACGCCTAGTTACGATTTTGGCGTTCCAATTCTAGCCTTCGTCGCCAATGAACAGCAGTCAGTATACGTGTATGAATCAGGCGCCTGCTCGGAGGCCCATACGTAGCAACGTTTGGTGAACGATCGTTGAAGAGACATTGTTGGTAGACCCTCGGTTCATCAGGGTGGGCAGTTCCTCAACAGTTGCGCGCCTCCTCGCCCGTGCACATCTCCACAGCCGTCGTTGACGCCCGTCACCTGTGGCCCGTGCTGCACCACAGTTCCTTCAGCGCTCGTTAGGATAGCGCCGTTTTGCCATGGGCGGTGTAGTTTAACCAAAGCGGCATGCGAACATTTTACAGACATAGCCGTTTCATACAAGCTTCCGCCTTTGTCTCGAGAGACAATGATCATGCCCTTTTGGACGTCAGATACATCGCCCCGTATTCGCCTTACAACGACTGCACTGTTTTACGCATCCCCGACACTACACCCTTCCACCGCTATTGCTGCCACTTGCCATCTGTGAGTGGTCATTGTACGTTGACGTCGAACATACGCAGTGCCCACATTAATGTGACTGGACCGTGTAGAAGCTCTTTCACACTATTTTTCCACCGTTCCACTCTCGAGTACGTAGCGGTTCCGCCTGCTTAATTTCTTCGTTTATTGATTATTGTCCTCGGTGTCGACGTATTGCGTTGCTACACTGGCTGAAAAATGGGTTGTGGATTCCGACACACACTACTGTAAAGCATGTAGCGACAGGTGCACAGTTGCGTTTCACAGTACTTTAATTTTCACTTTGCACAGTCCCAAGTATTATACAGTTATATGGCCAGTGCACTATTGTTTAACTTGCGATAAGTCTCATTAATAGTTTGCAGGCGAAACTCCACACAGTGCTACAATAGTTTACTGTTGAATATCTACGAGCAGTAAAAACATAACCCCAAAGTTCAGAGTTCTGGAAGAATAATCAGGTATCTCACTGTCACCGTTTTTACACATGGCCTAATTGTTTGACAATTGTTACTGTTAAGTTGAAGCAGTGTTGTTGTTCTAACCAGCACAGGTTACTCGTCTGAAACTCGGCCGTCGACTGACTGTCTCGTGACCAAAAATCGGGCCCTTATATATCATCACAAGAATAGGTGCTGAAACTACACAGTGTTTAACATTAAATTTACAGAAATTAAAATTAAAATTTAACTCACTCAATTAACAGAATACATAGAAAAAATGCGTCTTTTTAACGATTTCTTCTACTAGAGGTTTAGGCCGAATTATTTGTTTAAATCATGACGTTAATAAATATAATTACGCAAACAATACTTCTGAAAAACTGTTAATTACTTTGGAATTAATGAAGGGCTGGTTTTGCTAACATGTTTTTGAACACAGCCATATAGATACTTTAAAATCTTAAAGTATCTAGTACTTCGTCTTCCAAATGTTTACAATTATTACAGAATTTATACTTGTTTATATGTCAACAATAGAATTTAAGTTACGAAACAATCATTGATTTCACGCTATAACAAACGATGCTAACTAGAATATTCAAAATAAATTAGAAAATCTACTATATACATAAAACTAAGCAGAGAATTATATCTGATGTTATTTACGTTAAAACTAAGGCCCAATCTTCCTTTTTTATGAAAGTGCAGATTATATTCACGTATGTTAATGATAATTAGTTAAAAGTAACAAAATGAATTTAAGGAGGCAGATGGCAAAAAAAGAGAGGAGTTAAAATTATCCCAGTTTGCTTCGTCACAAGAATTACTTGGGAGAAACGAACACTGAATCTTTCCTTGCCAGTTGTGATCTGTTAAATTTCTACGATGGTCATTTCTCCCTACGTAGATGGGAGACAACTAAATATTTTGCATTCGGAGGGAAGGCTGACTACCGAAACTTCCTGAAAAGATTATATCACGGGAAAAACACCTTGATTTTAAAGATTGCCACCCCAACTCGCTTCTCACATCCGTAGCACTGTCTCCCTGCTGAGCAATAATACAGCCTTTCTTTCAAATTTTCCGACGTCCTCTATCAGTGGACGTGACTGAGGTCCTCTTAAAACAAACGGTTAGCGCTTCAGGATAAAGAAGAAAAACAGTTCTTTTGAGTTGAGCATAGGTGATAAATTTATAGATTATGTAACTAACGAAAAGTATTTAGGGGTAGGTGTTGATTCTCAGTTGACATGGAATGTAAACACAGAGGCGCTGGCCAACACAATGTCATCAGCATTCTTTCCTTTTATGATTCTGTCATCACTTTCTACTAGATAATGTCTTGGGGTGACGTTCTATTTCTATCTGCATTCAATTCATAGCTAAGGAAATCTATTTTGGTGTCAAAGGCATGAATGTTTAAATTGCAGGAAAGGGCATTAAGAATATTTACTAGAAGTAGTAGTCGGGCCCCTTCTCAAGAAGTGTTTAAAGACTGGGTATGCTGACTGTACCAAGTGAGTACACCTAGCAATTATTAATGTATATGACAGAAAATATTACTAAGTATTTCACTAATCGTTCAACAGTATATAATACTTCCCTACATCATAGTAGAAAAGAGTCATTTTGTATTTCGATTTACCAAGGAAATAAACAAAAACCCTGTAACAGCTTTTACTATCAGGGAATAGAATCGTATAATAAACTTTCCAAGGAGATGAAAAACATTTGCAAAAAACATCTGTTTAGAACTGCAGCTAGAACGTCGTTCATAAATGATGCCTGCTACAGAATCAGACATTATTTATAGGATTTAGAACAGTGGATAGTAATGAAAGGGGATAAATGCAACACCTTGTCACAATAAATACAGTAATGCTTTTTCAAGAAAATCATGTGTCAAGATCTATAGTCCATGATAGTAATGTCTTGACCCTCTCCTCAGTCCAACGCCTCTTTCATCCTGGGGGTGTGCTGACTCAGTTTTTCAGGTGGACCTAGGGTAGAAGATGAGGTCGTCATGGGGAATAGTGACGTATTTATGAGCCTGGAGGCAGCTTTCCGTACATCCTGGAGTTAGTGCAAGGGATTGAGTATCAAGTTAATTTTTCTGGAGTCACCAGCAAGTGTCCTTGGTGTATGCAGCGATAAAGGCTAAAACTGATCGACGATAGGGACTAATGGAATGAGGTGGTGAAGCTGTTAAGACGCTGACTTTGTATTAGGGAGGATTGAGATTGTTCCGTCTGGCCACCTTAATTTAGTTATTCTGTAGTTTTCTTAAATTATTTCAGACAAATGCGTGGATGGTTCCTTCAGTAGTGCTACGGCCGACCACTTTACTGAGCATCTGTCCTATTGTCACAAAGCACCGTTTTATATATTCAGGGCGTAACGAATAGAAGTGCAGGTATTTTTATATGCGGTAAGCTGATATGTACACACATCAGTACGCTTGTTGTTTTTTAACTGAGCCGAACTGTCTTTCCACAGACACATCACAAACTTTACGGTCTGATGTTTTCCATTAAGTGCACTAAGCCTGTTGGTACAGACTAACTATTCTGCCTCCGTGTGTCCACATTGCGACACTTGATTTGCTGCCCAGAAGAAAATAAACATAAATGTTTTGCTCTTGCCACATGTATTTGGAGGTACTAACAAACCTTACAACATACTACTAGTAATGGCTGCAATTAACAGTCTGCAAATGAAGTAAATACTGATGTAATGTTATTCAGTACATCGTCCTCAGTCACCAACAGCGGTATCTGTACTTGTACTCGTTACACCCAGTATATATATTTTGGGCTATTTATTTTCATTGTTTTATAATGACAAATCAAATATTGTTATACGATGGTACACGGGTGAAGATCACATGCCGCGCAGCAATAATCTATAAGACTACGGATAAGCATAGTGCAGGCCGTATTGCATCTTCTATGTGATCTGTGAATAAAACGTAGTCTTTGGTTCGCCAGTCCCATGATATGTCCTACGTAATTAGCAAAATTTTGTTTGTTTGTAATTGTAATCGCTAGGTATTTACTTGAATCTACGGCCTTTACATTTTTATAATTTTTCATGTAACAGAAGATTAATGCAATTTTTTTTGGTACTCATGTAGAGGACCTCCCACTTTGCCACTTCTCGCTCCATCTAAATCGTTCTGCAATTCGTTGCCATCTTCTGATGCGTTTACTAGATAACGTTATGTGCAAACAATCTAAGAGGGTTGTCCAGGTTGGCTACTAATTTGTTTACGAGTAGGTTAGAAACAGAAGAGAGGCTACAACATCTCTTTGGAGATCCTTAGATATAACTTCCGTTTCCCTCAATTACTACGAAGCCATATATTTCTTACAAGAAGTCAAAAATCCAGACGAACACCTGAGACAATACTCCCTACGCATGCAATTCGATTACAAACCACTTGAGACGAACCGTGTCAGAAGCCTTCCCGAAATCTAGAAATATGTAAACAACCTGCGTTCCCTTGTCGGTAGCATGTCTAATTAGGAGAGACGAAGTCCTCCATGCAGGAGACGCGGTTAACAGGTGCTACATTTTTAACTTTTTGTTTCTGTGGCCAATGAACCATATATCTGTGCTCATGGCTTCCTGATCAGCAGATTACGTATTCGTCTACACGTCCCTTGAATTTATTTAGTATGCTGAATGCACCATGTTTCGTGGTTTCTTCCATTACGACGTACTTTGGCGTTGGCTACATCTTATCCAACGAGATTCAGCAGAAGGAAAAGTGTTTATGGCACGACGTCGCCTCGGCGACGAAATCCTTAGGGTAATGAACACAAGCGTGGACTGAGAAAAAAATAGGACGGAAATCGGCCGTGTAGTTTTGAGAAAAACCGCGCCAGTATTGCCTTAAGTGGATTAGGAAAATGAAGGAAAACCTATATCTGGATGGCCAAACGCTAATTCTAACCGACGTTCTCCTTCTACTTGCGAGTTCAGTGTCCTAAGTATTGCGCGAAACCACACCTGTTGAAGGTAGGAGACGAGGTGCTGGCAGAAGTAAGGCTGTGAGGACGGGGCGTGAGTCATGCTTGGGTAGCTCAGTTGGTAGAGCACTTGCACGAGTGCACATGTTTCATTACTGCCTCCATTAGAGATGAATTCGAGACTTTGCAAGACCACAACCGTAACTTGAGAGTGGCATCAGTTCATTGTTATCATGGCTTTACTGGAGTGTATTAAGTATTGAAAAGATAAACTGCCAAGTTCCCAGGACGAACAATTATGAATTAGGAACTTCGTAGGCAGGCTACGAAGTGGAGAGGGGAACCGACTTACTTTGTCATTCCAAAGAAGATTTCCCTGGAGAAATAAGTTTAAGACAGGCCAACAGGTACCATTATGTGATTAAGTATCCGCACATTCCCTCTCCTCACCCAGCTCTCCATCTCTCTCACGCACACACATCCACTCTCTCTCTCTCTCTTTCTCTCTCTCTCTCTCTCTCTCTCTCTCTCTCTCCCCTCACCCACGCTTTGTCTCTGTCTCCCTCTCCCTCTTCCTCTCTCTCTCTCTCTCTCTCTCTCTCTCTCTCTCTCTGTATGTGTCTTTGCGTGGTGTGTGTGTGTGTGTGTGTGTGTGTGTGTGTGTGTGTGTTTGTAAGAGAGAGAGAACGCTGGCTGCTGCTTTTCTGTTTAAATATTTAGCAGAAAGACAACGCGGAGAGGCCTTGAGTGTAGAAATTTTGAGCGAAGCGAGGAAACCAAGAGCACTGAGCACGAATTACAGATACATTAAGCGTCCGTTATCTTCCAGTATCCGATTAGGAGCGACAGATAACGCAGTACACACAGAACAAGAAATATGCGAGCTAACAACGGATGAACGTGCGTGCTATCAGATAATTGCCGTCCCTGCTTTGCGGAAACCGATACAAGAGAATTATGGAAACTCGGCCGCTGTGACTTCCGTTTAGAAGGCGAGTCTGCGTTATCAGTGTACGTACTACATCCACATTTATACTCCGCAAGCCACATTACGATATGTGATGGAGGTTACCTTTTGTCCCAGTGTCACTTCCGCCTTTTCCCTTTTCCTCTTCCTGTCGCGTATGGTTCGCGGGAAGAATGATTACTGGTAAGCCTCCGTGTGTGTCCGAAACTCTATAATTTTATCTTCATGATCTTTTCGTGAGATATATGTAGAAGGAAGCGTTACATGTCGCCATAGTCGTGCTTTCTCCTACTCACAACATACGCTGACATACACGTATGTAGTAGTCCACACCCCAATGCGAGCCTCACACATAAATTTGAGGGGGGGAGGGGGCAACGGGATAAGAAGAGGGTAGCTCAGTGTAGAAACATTATACCATATTACGTATATACAGAACAAACTGTGATCACTATCACATCTTTTTTATTATGTAGATACAGAAGGACCACGTCTCTAATCAGTCATCAGTGCTGCTACTGTTAACTTTGTGATTTCATCCAGAGATCGCGGTACCATGCCAAAGTCGGTAACACAAATCGATAACACAGGCATCTAGTGAGGGCGGTCTGCGATCCGCAATGACGTATGAGAGGCGCTCCTGAAGACCACGACTCTTCCCAAGCGCTGCAGCGTCCTCACACTTAGGTAAATATGGTGTTGAGCTCGTAAGAGTTCAGCCCAGTTGGAGATTTCAGCTACAGCGCAAGTAATTAAAGTTTCACATGAACTTGTAGTGTTGTTAATGTGGAATATTGTACCTCAAGAGAACAGTTTGTTGATTAGTGCATCAAGTGATGCTTTAATAGTCAGTAGCAGTTGTAAGTATGTAATAAATGTAACCATGTAATAAATTGAACTAATATTTCACGTGTTTTACTATGATGAGCCTTCTCAAAGAGCGATCAAAGAACCCACAGTTACGGGTAGACGAAAATAGTTTCGCCTGGTCACAACAAGTTTCTTTGCCGTTATTGGTTTCATCGCTTAAGTATTTTTACCACCCTCTCCCCGATAGTAAGAGGGTAACTCTAAAAGAAATGGATAAGCTTTTTTCAGAAATTCAGCTTTTGTTCTATGTATTTGCCATATTCGGAAGTCATTTAAACAGTTTTCCCTTTTGCATTCAATTGTAGTTCAGCCTGTTTCCGCCAGTCGCGCTGTCGAGGCATTCCGTCAAGATGGCTGCTGTACTTTATGTTTGGCAGAAGGAATGCGCTGTTGTAGAGTTCCTGTGTTGTGAGAACGAGGCAGCGGCAAACTCTCACAAGAGATTGAAGATGTACGGAGATGAGGCTGTTGATCGCAGTGCAGGTAGTAGTTGGGCAAGCAGATTATCTGGTGGTGAAGTGTGCACGCCAACTCTCGAGACGTCGCGCGCAGTGGCAGACTGAGCACTGAATAGGCTCCTGATAATGAGTAGCGTATTGACAGTCAGATGATGGCTGACAAACGTGTAACAGTGAAGCAACTGTCAGTCCATACAGTAATAGGAGTCGCGAGTGTGTACGGAATATTGAAACAGTTAATGTTCAAAAAGGTTATTACGCGGCGGATTTTTGGGACCGTACGAAAATTCTAGAAACAATTTCGTAGCAGGAATTTTGATGGGAGATGAAAACAGCTTTTCTCACTTTGAACTGGAGATGTGATGCAATCGACTGTAGGGCATCATGCAAATTTGTCGAAAAAGAACGAATTGAAAACTGCGCCATCAACGAAAATAGTGAAGCATTGTGCTTTTTCATTTGGTAGAACTGTTACTTGTGGGCATCATTCCACACGAAACCATTATGAAGCCTAATGCTTTAACGGAAATCCTTAAAAATATTCATGCTGGAACGTGTCGCGATTGTCAACATCGGCAAAAACACGATGATCTGCTATTGTATTACGATGCCTGGATATGCGTCACTGAGAAAATCACATCGAGATCATAATGCTTGAGTGGACGTCACTGAAACACCCACCCTACAAGCCCGATCTGTCACCGTGTGATTACCACGTCTTCAGTAAACTGATGGGGTCCCTTCGCGGAAAGAGATTTGAAGACAGTGTCTACACTGTGAAGGCTGTTGAACAGTGGCTCAAAAGTGCTGGCCCGGACTTGTACCATGCAGGTACAGGGCGACAATTATTGAACTATATGGAAAAAAGTAAATTAGTTACAAACTCCGGCGTACACACACTGTATTTAACATGTAAACGTCGTGTGACATGGTCTATATCCCTGGCATCATTGGCGATGATGTGAGTTAGCAATGGTTTTGGGGTTATTGTTGTACACATTGTCTTTAATACAGCCCGACAAAAAAATGTCGCATGTGTTCAGATCCGGAGGATGTGGTAGTCAATCGAGTCCCATGCCAGTGGCCTCTTGGTACGCTGGAGCCAGAATGCGGTCCTCACAGTGCTCCTTCAGGACATTAAACACTCTCCTGCTTCGATGTGGTTGAGCTCCGTCTTGCATGAACCACATCTTGCCGAAAATCCTTACGTAAACTGTTAAGAAGTTATGACGATTTTTTTATATAGTTCAGTAATTGTCACCCTGTGTACAGCCCTTAGTTCCACAGTGGCGCAGGGCTGTTAAAAGAAACAGAAATTATCATCATATACAACATTTCGCTAAATGAAAGATCCGTACCCAAAGATTGGAAAGTTACGCAGGTAACACCAATATTCAAGAAAGGCAATAGGAGTAATCCACACAATTACAGGCCCATATCGTTAATGTCGATATGTAGAAGGACTTTTGGAACATATATTGTGTTCAAACATTATGAATTACGTCGAAGGAAACTGTCTATTGACACACAGTCAACATTGGTTTAGAGAACATCGATCCTGCGAAACAAAACTAGCTCTTTACTCACAGGAAGTGTTGAGTGCTATTGACAAGGGATTTCAGATCGATTCGGTATCCGTGGATTTTCGGCAGGCTTTTGACACTGCACCACACAAGCGGCTTGTAGAGAAATTGCATGCTTATGGAATATCGTCTCAGTTATGTGACAGGATTTGTGTTTTTTTTTTCCAGAGAGGTAACTGACGGAAAAATCATCGAGTAAAACAGGAGTGATTTCTGGCATTCCCCAAGGCAGTATTATAGGCCTCTTGCTGTTCCTTATCTATATAAACAATTTGGGAGACAATCTGACCAGCCACCTCAGGTAGTTTGCAGATGACGCTGTCGTTTATCAACTAATAAAGTCATCACCAGATCAAAACAAATTGCAAAACGATTTAGAAAAGATATCTGAATGGTGCATGAATTGGCAGTTGACCCTAAATAACGAAAAGTGTGAGGTCGTCCACAAGAGTACTAAAAGGAATTCGTCAAACTTCCGTTACACGATGAATCAGTCTAATCTAAAAGCCGTAAATTCAACTAAATAGTAGGAATTACAATTACGAACAACTTTAATTGGCAGGAACACACAGAAAATGTTGTGGAGGAAGGCTAACCAAAGACTGAGTTTTATTGGCAGGACACTTAGAAAATGTAACAGATCTACTAAGGATACTGCCTACACTACGCTTGTCCGTCCTCTTTTGGAATACTGCTGCACGGTGTGGGATCCTTACCAGATAGGACTGACTGAGTACATCGAAAAAGTTCAAAGAAGGGGAGCACGTTTTGTACTATCGCGAATTATGGGAGAGAGTGTCACAGAAATGATACAGGATTTGGGCTGCACATCATTGAAAGAAAGGCGTTTCTCGCTGCCACGGAATCTTCTCACGAAATTCCAATCACCAACTTTCTTCTCCGAATGCGAAAATATTTTGTTGACACCGACCTAAATAGGGAGAAACTATCACCACGATAAAATAAGGGAAATCAGAGCTCGTACGGAAGGATATAAGTGTTCGTTCTTTCAGAGCGATGTACGAGATTGGAATAACAGAGAATTGTGAAGGTGGTTTGCAGTGTATCCATGTAGATGTATATGTTGCAAAAAAGACATTTTGCCTCTCAAGAATGTATCAGCATACCCTAAGTATATCAAAGGATGAAAAATAAACTGATGTTTAAAAAACCATTGTACATCTCTTTTGGAGCGATCCTTGTACATCGCCTTCTCCACTATCCAGGGCACTGGATACTCAACAATTCTTGAACCACTTTTTGAAAATCTATCTGTATGACGTTCTTTTCATATAACGAATAACGTAAAGCCAAAATCTGCATCTTAACTACTCCAATTTCGGAAGTTTATTGATATTTTTCCCTCGTAGTTACCACTCATTGGTGAAGTCTAAATTTTACACCTTAGAGAAAGACATCAAAGAGGGCTGGTGTACCGCCGTGTTGAAGCCACATCCTTTCTCGGAAAAAAAAGGGGGACTGTCCTCAAGAACTGTGTCAGCACATTTCACGAGAATACCAGGTAATGTGAACCAAATAACGCTCCCGTAGATGACCTTGCTCGATGCCCACCCATAGACTGAAAGAGAATCGTTGCTGGTGTCCACCTATGTGGGGTGCATAAGTATTGTCCTCACTACAGTCATGACTGTTGCAGCTATTGAAAACATCATCACTGGTAAATGAAGTCTCATCAGTGAACAATAAAAACTGCACGATGTTCGGCTTTACAGCTGTGTAGTGGATGATCCATTGAAAGAAGTGAAAGTGGGACTCAAAATCCGTTAGTTCCGGTGTTTGCACACGTTCTTTATGATAGGGGTATCTTTCGAAGTGCACATTTCATGGGCGAGTTGACCGGTGCTCATTGCTGGGAGGTCGGCCACACGATCCAACAACATCTCCATGAAGTCTGGTTTTCGGACATGTCTTTGGCGGCAATCTTGGCTACCTCGCTGTGGCCGTCTCTTTTAATTTTATATCTGCAGAGGTAACTTCTGCCAGTTATGATGCTATGATGGAAAGGCATTCTCCGTACATTTATCCTGCTTTACAGGCACTACATCCTGCCGCGCAGTACATCAAACGCATGTCTGTCAACTCTCGTGATCAGTAACGTTACATCTTTGACTACAGGCCATGCACTGTACACAGCAACACACCTCACCACGGACTCATCTCACACGTGATATGAGCTAATTTGTATGTAGTATGTCTGCTGGTCATGGGTGTACGCTGTTTATTAGCCGCTGCCTGATGCAGTGTACAACAGACAACCGAGAGCTTTGCAAGAGTGTGGCAGAACTGCATGTGACGTTACAATACATGCACTGAGACTGCCGGTCGTCGCTTTGAACAATTACTATGAGCTACTTTGTTGTTATGCGACGCACGCAGTAAACGTCCATAACGAAATAAATATATATTTCTGACCATTGGTTTCCTATCTCAATATAATCGGTTGTGACCCACTATCACTTTTTCCAGTCTGACCCAAGTTTCAAGACACACTTTGTATTGTAATATTATACCACTGCAAGTAGCCTGAAAGACCGAAATTGATCGTCCATATAAGATTTAATAAAATGTGTGTTATAGAAAAGGAAAACACTTCCTAATATTTTGCAAAATTATATTTATTCAGTCAGGAACCGGCTTTCGGCTTCTTAGACCATCTTCAGGTGACAACTGAATGTCCTAAACAAAGATAATCATGTTGTGTGACTTACATAGCTATTACTTGTACAAAAGACGCAAAAATGGCAGTGTGTTTACATAGGAAATTACTACAATAATTACGTTGGTTAAAAAAGAAGGGATAGAGAAAGGTTCCGTTTGGGGATACATATAACAAATTATGTGGCATAAAATGTATTCACAGTGTGGCTCTACTATTTGTAACGAAAACTTAACAAGGAGGAAAAGGAAATTGTGTCTGATAATTTAATACAAGACTGGAATTTTATGTGAACTCTTTGTTGATTTCCACTATTCCCAGTAGGGTCATCTTTCTGCTTATTTTGACAGATGGCAGAATTTCACATTCTACATTTTGCATGGATGCTTTTCTGCTAAAAGATGGTCAGCATGGTAGAATCCTTCTTCCTTAGTCGTCAGCGTCTCTTATGTTCACGTGTTCAACATCATAGCTCTCTCTTACTGACCATTATGCACTACTCCAAACTGCTTGCAAGTGATTTTATATACACAACTTTGTGCCAAGGGTTGCAATTTGTTTTACCATTGAATAAAATTTTTTATATGTTACTGGTATTATAATATGTAGGTCTGCAGTTGCGAAGCTTTCACCATCAGACCAAGTAAAAGTATCACATCTACCATCTAATGTCTTACCATTATGTAATTCATTGAAAACCTTCTACTGTATTCAGGTCTCTTTCACATGTACGACCTTCTTTCATTATTGTTAACTCAATTGTTAGCTGTGATTAATTTGTATTCAGTGAAAAATTCTACCAGCCAGCTTCACCTTTCGCTTCTCTCCCACGTGTTGTCTTACTATTTTTCCTTCTCGTCCTGTGCCTACTCTCAAATTCCAGTCACCTGTCGTAAGTGAAATATTAACTACTCGAATATTTATTTTATCTCATCATACATTCTTTCAGTGTCTTCATCATCTGTGGAGCTATTGGGCATATGAAATAGTTCTATTTTGGTTGGTGCTGATTCCTGTCTATCTTGGCTATTATAATGAGTTAGTTAAGTTATTCATAGTAACTTAACGACATTACTGTTTTCCCATATTTAATGTTTTGTTGACATCACCGTACTGACCTGACCAGATTTCCTGTTTCCCATGACACTGCATTTCACTAAACACTACTATAGCTATCTTCAAGCAACGCATTTCCCTTTCTAAATTTTATAAGCTAACTGCCCAATTAACATTAAATATGCCAACCCCGAGAACACCAGTTTTGTTTTTCGTGACAACCCGTTGCTGCTGAGCAGTCCCCACTTTGAGAAATGAATTGTGGAATATTTTACTTACAGAATATTTTACTGTACATGATAACACAGCCATTAAGCCGTACAGTAGAGCTGCAAGCACTAGGTAAATGATTAATGGCCGTAGTTTGCTCTTGCTTTCAGCTGTTCTAAGTAGCAGCATAGCAAAGCCAAGTCAGTACACCTCGGCGAGATCCATGTCTCGTGGAGACACTTTTTGGAAGGTAAACAGCACAAACTAGAGGAGAACAAAAGTATCGAAATGTGATGTCACAGAGGGATGCCAAAGATCAGGTTCATTGGTCGGATAACGAATGAGGAGCTAATAAAATTATTGGGGAAACGGAAGTTTGCCATAAACTGTACTAG
Source organism: Schistocerca piceifrons (assembly GCF_021461385.2). Classification (NCBI taxonomy): domain Eukaryota; kingdom Metazoa; phylum Arthropoda; class Insecta; order Orthoptera; family Acrididae; genus Schistocerca; species Schistocerca piceifrons. The sequence goes on along the minus strand of NC_060145.1, from coordinate 319,899,523 downwards.
AGGCACAGATCGATTCAAAGAACACGCCCTGAGGCACAAAGAAATCATTAATTTGGTAATCGAAGGAAATGTGATGAACCCACCAGGATAGACACGCGGATTAGCACGCCACTAGCGGGATTCGGAGAGGCACCCCAGTCCGAGATCGACTCCCCCCGTCAGGTTAACAGGTGTCGGTGTCACAGTCAGTCTGGATGTGGTTTTTAGGTGGTTTCCCACATCTGACTACGTTAATGCTGACCCGACCAAGTCTGGAACCGCAAGACCGCTAAGGTCGCAGGTTCGAATCCTGCCTAGGGCATGGATGTTTGTGATGTCCTTAGGTTAGTTAGGTTTAACTAGTTCTAAGTTCTAGGGGACTAATGACCTCAGCAGTTGAGTCCCATAGTGCTCAGAGCCATTTAAACCATTTGACCCGACCACATCTTCTTATACGATCCACATACATTTCTGAAAACCCTCTCACACTCTCGACATTGGATAACACTAGTGCAGACAGATGGTGTATACAAACTCCATCTCATGTGAGGGACGAGAGGGTGGGGAAGGGAGGGGGGGAGGGTGGAACGAATCTGGTTCCCCTCTACCACTAACATACAGTAAGATGTCTGCCCTGTGAAGTTATGGGATAAGGCCAAGAAAAAGAAAGAAGTATGATGGAAAAAAATTACCTCTAGACCAAACGTCGACTCAGTAGGCAGTTTCAAGTGGCTATAGATGGCAATAGTTATGACGAGGTGAACAATCTTGCACAGGACAGACTTGCATGCTGTGTCGGATCAAAGAAGTCTGCAGACAGAAGACGACGTCAACATCTCTCGTTTGTATCGAATCAGATTTAGCGTTGCGTTAGCGACTGACCAGGTTATCAGTTCCGTCAGTTAAAAAACGTAATTTTTAACAGTTTTGGACGATCTCGCTCAATAGGCGCTTGTGGTTGGCGCTATGGCCGCATCGATGCCCACCGCCGCCAGACTTTCCGAGGCTCTCGCAGGTAACAAGTGGGCCTCCATCAACAGGCCGTTATCAGCTTGTCAGCGCCTCATTAGTGTCACAATCGGCAGATAACGCTGCGCTGGCTGTAGGGCCAGCGGCAGGTCCGTCCCCCAGCGAGCGGTGACGGCAGAAGCGGTGAGTCGGGATCAGGGCACGGGCCGGTAATTGTCTAGTGTGGTGGGAGGGTGGAGTGGTTGAAGGGGCGGGAGGGGCCACTCTGTCTCTGTCCGGCGTGTCCAGCCGCTGATGGCCGGCAGCGGTTATCTGCTCAAACACTCGCCAGCCCAGCGAGCGGGATTCACGCGAAGCGCTCACCCGTAGTCCGTGACACAAGGCGGATGGGAGAGGGCTGGTGGGCCGAGAGGGATAAGGGGAGAGCAAAGGGGATTATGTCGTCTACTCATTACTGCTCACGTAGCAGCTGCTCACTCCCGTACGGCAAATTCTGCACGCGGCACGAAACTCAAAGCCAAAGAAGAACATTTCAATAACCTGCCAACTCGCGATTATCCTAACAAGCTGAGACGTACCGAGGTGTCTCCAGTTGCTGCAATTATACTCTTTAAACACACACGTATGTTTTCTTTCCTTTCAATAATGTGTGTAATGCATATATTGATTTGCTGTTGGATTTTGGAACATATTCTGTGCTCGTACATTATGAATCACGTCGAAGAATATTATTTATTGACAAACAGCCAACAAACGCTAGGAAAATATCGTTATTGTGAAACCTAACTAGCTCTTTAATCTCACGGAGTAATGAGTGCTATCAACAGGGGACGTTACATTGACTGGACACTTTTAGGTTTCCAGAAGGCTTTTGACACCGTTTCTCACGAGCGACTTCTAATTAAATTGCGTACCAGTGGAGTATCGTCTGAGTTGTGTAACTGGATTCCTGATTTCCTGTCAGAAAGGTCACAATTCTTAGCAATTCACGGAAAGTCATAGAGTAAAACGGAAGTAATATGTGTCTTTCCTCCAAGGAAGTGCTGTTGCTGATACACACAAACAGTTTAGCAGCCAATCTGAGGAGTCCTCTTATATTGTTGCGCAAGACGCTCTCATTTACCGTCATGTAAAGTAATCATATTGTGAAAATGAACTGCAAAATTATTTAGACAAGATATCTGTATGATGCAAAAAGTGGCAATTGACTTTAAATCATTAAAAGTATGAATCACACACATCCAAAGGCTGTAAACTCAACTAAATACTTACGATCTATTGTTACGAATAACTTAAATTGGAACGACTACATAGCTAAGTGGAGAAAGCAAACGAAAGACTCGCTCACAGAAACATCTGTACCTAAAGACTGGAATATTGCTCAAGTCACACCAATACGCAAAAATGGAAGTAGGAGTTGAACTACAAACTCATATCACTAACGGCGATTTGCAGTAGGGTTTTGGAACATATACTGTATTCGAACATCATGAGGTACCTCGAAGAAAACGCTTTGTTGGCACGTAGATAGCACGGATTCAGAAAATATCGTTCTTGCGAAACACAACTAGCTCTTTATACTCATGAAGTAATGAGTGCTACCGACAGGGAATGTTAAATTGATTCCATATTTTTAGATTTCCAGAAGGCTTTCGACACCGTTCCTCACAAAAGTCTTCTAACCAAACTGCGTGCCTATGAAATATCGCCTCAGTTGTGAGGCTGGATACGTGATTTCCTGTCAGAGAGGTCACAGTTCGTAGTAATAGACGGAAAGTCATCGAGTAAAACCGAAGTAATCTCCGGCGTTCCCCAGGGAAGTGTCACAGGCCCTCTGTTGTTCCTGATCTATATAAACGAAATAGGAGACAATCTTAGTAGCCGTCTTAAATTGTTTGCAGATGATGCTGTCATTTACCGTCTTGTAAAGTCATCAGATGACCAAAACTCATCGCAGAATGATTTAGATAAGATATCTGTATGGTGCTAAAAGTGGCAATTGACCCTGTCTAAAGAAAAGTGTGAAGTTATTCAGATGAAGAAATCTACTAAATTTGAAATACGCGATAAGTCTCACAAATCTGAAGGCTATAAATTCAACTAAATACTTAGGGACTACAATTACAAATAACCTAAATTGGAATTATCACATAGATCACGTTGTGGGTAGAGCCAACGAAAGACTGCCATTCACTGGCAGAACACTTAGAAAATACAACAGGTCTACTAAAGAGACTACTTACACCATGCTTGACCGCCCTATTCTGGAGTATTGCTGTGCGTTGTGGGATCCGTATCAGATGGAACTGACGGATGATGTCGAAAAAGTACAAAGAAGGGCAGCTCGTTTTGTAATATCGTGAAATAGGGGAGATAGTGCCACAGACATGATACGTGAATTGGAGTGGCAGTCATTAAAACAAAGGCGTTTTTTGTTGCGTTGGGATCTTCTCATGAAATTTCAATCACCAGTTTTCTCCGCCCATTGCGAAAACATTCTGTTGGTACCGACCTACATGGTGAGAAATGATCATCACGATAAAATAAATCAGGGCTCTCATAGAAAAATTTAAGTACTCGTTTCTCCCGCGTGATGTTTGCGAGTGGAACGGTAGACAGACAACTTGAAGATTGAACCCTCTGCCAGGCACTTTATTGTGAATATCAGAGTAATCATGTAAATGTATATTTATTGGCAGAACGTTTAGAAAATTCAACAGGTCTACTAAAGAGACTGCTTACACTACAATTGTCCGTTCTCTTCTGGAATATTGCTGTGCGGCGTGGCATACGCATCAGATAGTGTTGACGGCATTCACTTGAAATTTTCAGAGTAGTGCAGATTTTTCTTTACTAAGACTACATAGAGGAGAGAGTGCCACGGAATTGATACACTAATCTGGGTGGCAATCATTTAAACAAAGGTGTTTTTCGCTACGGCCGTACCTTCTCATGAAATTTCAATCAACGACTTTCTCCTCACAGTGTGAAAATATTTTGTCGATGCCCACGTGCAAAGGGAGAAATGGTTGCAGTAATAAAATGAGAAAAATCAGAGGCCGCAAGAAAAGATTTGAATTTTTGCTTTTCCCGCGTGTTGTAAGAGAGTGGAATGGTTGAGAAACATCTTAAAAGTGGTTCGGTAAATCTTCTTCCAGACACTTGATTGTGAATTACAGAGTAATCACGTAGATGTAGATACATGAAAGATTTCACATTCATGTTAATTCAGTATTTTATTACTCGCAATACATTTTAAAGGAAATACAATTTGCAGTTCCTATGTCCGCAGCCCGTGGTCGTGCGGTAGCGTTCTCGCTTCCCACGCCCGGGTTCCCGGGTTCGATTCCCTGCGGGGTCAGGGATTTTCTCTGCCTCGTGATGACTGGGTGTTGTGTGATGCCCTTAGGTTAGTTAGGTTTAAGTAGTTCTAAGTTCAAGGGGACTGATGACCATAGATGTTAAGTTCCATAGTGCTCAGAGGCATTTGAACCAAATTTTGCAATTCCTAAAAAGCGTGTGCCAGTCAAAATTCGGTACTGCTCGAATTGTTTGTTTTGAGATTAACATGGCGTATTTGAAAGGCCTGGTGTCCTCCTCCAAGAAAATATTTTTGTTTTCTTGAAGACTTTATGTTTAAAAAGTTTTTTGTGTTTAAAATTTTCGTGTTCTCAAATACTCTAATTTTAAAATCCATTTGTTTTCAAATCCCAATGTTACAACTGAGTAGTCTTCATTTTTCTGTTTCTGAAAATGCACCCTTTTATTAAAAACATGTATGGCTATTTCACTTACGTGAATGTAGCCCGGTGACCTCATCGACAACAGTCAATAATTCGACAGGTCCACATCCTGTCACTTTTAAGACAAGATTTCAGTTATGTACCTGCCGAAACACCAGCGTTTATCGACGGTGTCACTCGGCTATTGCCGACCGGAGTGGCCGTGCGGTTCTAGGCGCTACAGTCTGGAACCGAGCGACCGCTAGGGTCGCAGGTTCGAATCCTGCTTCGGTCATGGATGTGTGTAATGTCCTTAGGTTAGTTAGGTGTAAATAGTTCTAAGTTCTAGGCTACTGATGACCTCAGAAGTTACGTCGCATAGTGCTCAGAGCCATTTGAACCAACTCGGCTGTTTCCCATAAGTTACTTGAACGCTGTAAATGCCAGGAGAAACTGAGATCTCATATGTTAGTTTATTAACTATTACTATTAGAAAACTGCACTTCCTTCAGAACTCTTATCAAAATTCGAGAGGCTTCGTGCACATCAAAACTTCCATCTTATAAAATAGTACCTATTGTTATTCCATTTTGTAAATGTACAGCTTTTAGTTACTTCACTACCTATTGTACCTTTGTATCTTACATGTTTTGAAGAACATCTGCATGTACGTCTACATATTTGTGTATACTGCGGAAGTCACCAAAAGGTGCATGACAGAGGGTACCTTGTACCACTACTACCCTCCCGTATTTCTGTTCCACTGGCAAATAGACCGAGGGGAAAGCGACTTCTACATGCCTCCGGAAGAGCCCTAATTTCTCGTATCTCATCTTCGTTGCCCTCTGCGAAATGAACGTTGGTGGAGTTAGAATCGTTCGGCAGTCACCTTCGAATGCCAGTACTCTAAAGTTCCTCAGTAGTGTTTCGTGAAATCAACGTCGACTTCCCTCCAGGGATTCCTATTTGAGTTGACGAAAGACTTCTGTGCCACTCCCGTGATGGTCGAGCCAACAGGTAACAAATCGAGCAGGTCACCTCTGAATTGCTTCAATGTCTCTCTTTCAAGCGATCTGGTGTGGACGCCAAACACTGTAGTAGTACTCCAGAATGAGTCACATTAGTGTTCTGCATGGGGTCCCCTTTACAGATGTACCACACTGTCCAAAATTTCGCGCAAAGCACTGTAGTCCACCATTCCCCTTCCTAATACTGCCCTTGCATGCTCGTTCGATTTCATATCACTTTTCAACGTTACGCCTAGATATTTAAACGACGTGACTGTGTCATGCAGAACATAACTAACGCTGCATCCGAACATTACCGACTTGTTTTTGCAACTCATCTGCATTAACTTTTTTTTCTTCTTTTTAATTTAGACCAAGTTTCCATTCATCACACCAACTAGAGATTTTGTCTAAGTCATCTTGTATACTTCTTCAGTAACTCAACGACGGTACCGCCCCGTATATCACAGCGTTTCTCAGCCAGCAACAGTAAATTGCTGCTCACCTGTACGTCAGATGATTCAAGTATATGGAGAACAAGTTTGATTTGTAATACGTATTATTTGAGGAGTAAATTCACGGACGTCCTGTAGAAACCTCTTCACAGAACTGGGTATACTAACTACTGCCTCTCAGTACATTTACTCCTTAATGAAATTTGTCCTAAATAATATATCTCTTTTACCAACAAACAGCTCAGTTCATACCCACAATACCAGGTACAAAAATGATCTGCACAAGGACTTAAAAGCACTTACTTTGGTTCAAAAAGGGGTCCACTACTCAGGAACACTTATCTTCAATAATTTGCCAGCAAACATAAAAAATTTAGTTACAAATAAAGATCAGTTTAAAAGATGCCTGAAAGACTTACAAGTGGCCAACTCCTTCTACTCCATTGACGAATTTTTTAATAGAAAAAAAATGATGTATTGTATATACTCCTACTATTAGTATTGTTATTTCAGCCCAAAAAATGATGTATTGTGTATACTCATACTATTAGTATTGTTATTTCAGCTCAAAAAAAAGTGACATGTTCCACATCCACGAGGATTTCCTCAGTACGGATCTATGGAACGAAAAACTAATCTAATCTAAAACCTGAGGAATTCCTTACGATATCATCTACATTTACATGGATACTCTGCAAATCATATTTAAGTGCCTTGCAGATGGTTCATCGAACCACCCTCACAATCCTCTATTATTTCAATCGCGTATAGTATGCGGAAAGAACGAACACCTATATCTTTCCGAACGAGCTCTGATTTCCATTATTTTATCGTGGTGATCGTTCCTCCCTATGTAGGTCGGTGTCAACAAAATATTTTCGCATTCGGAGGAGAAAGTTGGTGACTGGGATTTCGTGAGAAGATTCTGTCGCAACGAGAAACACCCTTCTTTTAATGATGTCCAGCCCAAATCCTGTATCATTTCTGTGACACTCTCTCCCATATTTCACGGTAATACAAAATTTGCTGCCTTTCTTTGAACTTTTTCGATGTACTTCGGCAGTCCTATCTTATAAGGATCACACAACACGCAGCAATATTCTAATAGAGGACAGACAAGTAGGTCTGTTACATTTTCTGTGTCCTACCAATGAAACACATTCTTAGCTTAGCCTTCCTCCACAACATTTTCTATGTGTTCCTTCCAATTTAAGTTGTTCCTAATTGCAATTCCTAGGTATTTGGTTGAATTTTCGGTCTTTAGATTTGAGTGATTTATCGTGTAACCGAAGTTTAACGACTTCCCTTTAACACTCATGTGGATTACCTCAAACTTTTCTTTATTTAGGGTCAAATGCCAATTTTCATACCATTTATATATCTTTTCTAAATAGTTTTGCAATTTGTTTTGATCCTGTGATGACTTAATTAGTCAATAAACGACAGCGTTATCTGCAAAAAAACCTACGATGGCTGCTCAGATTGTCTCCCAAATCGTTTATAGAGATAAGCAACAGCAAAGGTCCTATAACACAACTTTGGGGAATGCCAGAAATCACTTCTGTTTTAACCGATGACTTCCCGTCAATTACTACGAACTGTGACCTCTCTGCCAGGAAATCACAAATCCAGTCACATAACTGAGACGATATTCCGTAAGCACCCAGTTTCAATACGAGCCGCTTGTGTGGTACAGCGTTAAAAGCCTTCCGGAAATCAGTAAATACGGAATCGATCTGAAATCCCTTGTAAATACCACTCAACACTTCGTGTGAATAAGGAGCTAGTTGTATTTGACAGGAACGATGTTTTCTAAACCCATGTTGACTATGTGTCAATAGACCGTTTTCTTCGAGGTAATTCATAAGGATCGAACACAATATATGTTCTAAAATCCTGCTGCAAATCGACGTTAACGATATGGGTCTGTAATTTAGTGGATTAATCCTACTACCTTTCTTGAATATTGGTGTGACCTGTGCAACTTTCCATGATATATTGTTGATATTATTGTTGAGTATGGAGCTAACGCATTGACATACTCCGAGAGGAACCTAATTGGTATACAATCTAGACCAGAAAACTTGCTTTTATTAAGTGATCTAAGTTATCTATGTGGACAGCGTGTTGATTTCTATCACGTAAAAAGGCTTTCAGCCACTCACATATCTAGGAAACTAGTCCATACGCTCGGACCTTCGTTAAGAGTCAACAGTGGGGCACCGTGTAAAACTCTTCCCGTCTTTTATGTATTTTTTCTGTCTTTTATGTTACTATCCGAAACACAGTAGTCCTTCGTTTTATCAATTCGTAATTTCTGTGATAGGAACGTCTATAAATCAGTGCCGTACACAAACCATTACCCAGGGGCAGGCAGGTATTTAACACGTAATTGTCCAAGTTTTGTTAACCAGTCGATGTCAAGTCGTTGGCGACTTTTTAGTCAGTTACAGGCTTGAGGCTATGTAAAGCACAATAGGCGGCATTCTGTGACAGATATCACCACAGGTACCACGTTGGTGCAAGCATATGTGTTACCGAACACACCGTTAAGCGTACATAGTCGAACATGGGGTTCCCCAGAAGGCGAACTTTGTACATAACCATAACGGTGCCAAACAACTCGGAAAACCTACCAGGGATACGTTGAATCCATGCCTCGCTGAATGGCTGAGGTATTGCGTTCCTGAGGTGTGCCTACAAGCTATGTATTAAACATATGGTTGCAATGTTCTGACCCAGCAGAGTAGTGTTATTTATAAACAGACTGATTTTTATAGCTGAGCTCTCCGCTAAAGTGATTCCATTAGCAACTTTGAGGTTATAAATATTTTTGTTAGTGAAAGTGTCTGCTACTGCTAGTGTTACATTTAAATTTTAACGAATTAAACGTGGATAGAGTTATCATCGTTTCTTTAAATTAATGAGTCAACGTCCAACAAGCATGTAATTCTCTAAAAGCTAGCTTTCATCTCAGGTGTATTTCGACATTTACCTGAAAAGTGTTGGAACAGATCAAGAGCGTCTCAAATTTAAGGATGTTTCTTTTCAGCCTTATAATGACATCTTGATTGTCAAAACAGATTCTTACATACCAATTTGTTGCATGAATTTCAAGCGTTGTTGAGTTTCGGTTGTTCACAATATTCTTTACGGTTCCTCACAAAAAAAAGAAATTGCTGATTTTATGGTGACAAATAGTAGATAATGTATCAGCCTAGTAACAATATACAACAAGATGTCCACTGCCGATCCTGCATTACGGCAACTCTAGAGTGAGCGTGTGTGTTCGCTTGGCCCGTACGTGTCTGAATGGACACGGTTTCGTCCTCGTGTCTGGCTCATACAGTGTGTCATTACACTCGAGTCTGTGTGGGTGGGCGGTGGCTCGCTTCCGGAGTGTTTACTCGGATAGAAGCGTACCTCGCTTGCTTACCTCATCGGCGAGTCGCCATAGATTACACTTCGTATGGGCAATCTCCTATGAACACACAAATTTTCCTCCGGATATTACGGATTCAGTTACGGAACAGGAACTGAGAGCAGCTAAGGAAAAATATGAAAGAACTCCCAATATTTGGTATTCAATGCAAATTTACAACGAGTTTTCCCGTATTCTAAATGAAGTTCTTTTAAACTTAGCCAAAGAAATAAAAATATTCGAATAATCAGAAATGATTATAACGTAATAGCTGCTGACACAATCCAGTCCTTTCTGTGAGTCTCTGAAACCTTAATTTTTTTTCATCAGATATCTTTCGTGATTGTTCTTTTTGTAACGAGATGAACTTGGAGCTTATCGTTAATTAACTAACGTTTTATCGCCGTCGAGTGAAGCCGGTACCGAACTGAAATGTAATAATGTACACGGTACTGTAAAGAATTTATAGTTACATCTGTATCTACAAATAGTGTGTCCCAGGAGGAATGGCCAATAGTCAGGGATATAGCAGGAACGTTCATTTGAAGCAAAAAACTTCATATGAACACGTATTGTGATTCAAATTGTTTCCTAGGTAGAACACGTTTAACATATATTTGTTTGTGGGTAGTGGCGCGCATTTGTGTGTCTTATAATGGCTCTGAGCACTATGGGACTTAACATTTATGGTCATCAGTCCCCTAGAACTTAGAACTACTTAAACCTAACTAACCTAAGGACATCACATAACACCCAGTCATCACGAGGCAGTGTGTGTCTTATACACCCAGCCTGTGTTCAAATAATACAGATGAATCATCTACAAAAAGAACTGATGGGATGTTGACACTGATGGTCAAATTTCTAAGAAGGAACAGGAAAACTGGACTGAGAATAGACCCTTGTGGGACACCTTGTGTCACTGTTAAAAGAAGGCTGGGAAGGCAATTTGAAGGTGGTATAAAATGGAACTGCCAGATGCCTTGTACAAATACTTCACCTTTCTTGCCTGTTTCTAATCTTGGTAATGAATACACACAGATGATGCTGGCCACGCCTGTGGAAACATGTGTTCTATTTCGGAAATCATTGGAATAGCGCGCATTCCCATATGAAGTTCCGTCCTTCAAATTGTCGTTCCTGCCATATTCATGAATACTGATCAAGCCTCCTGCGTCAGCTTGTGTATATTCCAATACGCTACCCTACAGGGCGTGGTGAAGGGTACACCATACCTATATCATCGATTTTGTTTTATGTCACTTTCGCATATTGTGCAGGGAAAAGTGACTCTTTCTTTGCGAATTTTTGTACCATAATCTGTCCCCCTAGTCGCAGCTCGTGGTCTAGTCGCTGCCTCTGGATCACGGAGTCCCGGGTTCGATTCCCGGCCGTGTCGGGGGTTTTCTCCGCTCGGGGACAGGGTGTTTGTGTTATCTGCACCATTTCATCGTCATTTATGAAAGTGTAAATTCTGGACTGAGTAAAGATTGGAACTTTGTACAGGCGCTGATAACCGTGCAGTTGAGCGCCCCAAAAACCAAATATCATCATCATCGTGCCATAATCTCTCTTATCTCTGTCTTACATGAGCTCTACTTGATATATACAATAATTTTAGCGTAAGTGCCTCATAGTATTCTGTAAATACAGCTTCTCCAAATTTACCCAACAGTGCTTTGCCAGAACTACGTCGTCTTTTCTCCAAGAATGCTGAAAATCAATAACATTGGACAAATATCACAGAATAATCACAGACATGTAGGGCTTGACCTAGCTAGAAAAGTTACCATAAAAATCATCGGTAATAAGGCATCCTGTGAAGAATCTATTGATTGAATGTATCACATATCGTCTATAACAAAGAACTAGTAATATACAGTAGGTCGCGCCTGTTTCATCACGAAAGGTGTTGAATATAGTGTAAATGATTTAGCAAATAGGGTACTGTGTAGTACTGACTCGTTTGCTTACATGATACAGATTGGCGATTAATTGTAAAAAGAAGTACACTACCATGGAACTCATCTAGAAGGGAAACTTAACTGTTATAAGTTGTTCATATAGTTAGTGAAATAGAAAATATTAAATTCTTTAGAGTGAAGGTACACGAAAAACTCTCTCGTAGATATCACATTTTGTGCTGAAACTGACTGCTGTTCTCGTCGCTATGAAAATACACTGCACTGATGCTGGCATCAGTTTGTTTTTTTTTTGTTTTTTTTTTGTTTTTTTTGTTTTTTTTTCATGTTTCCACTATTACCCTGCATCCTGCGGTGCCATATTTTGGGGCTACTTTGACTATTGATACAGAATATTCTTCGGCAAAATTCGAACTCAGATCTACGTGCTGTGTCAGTTCAGTAACATGGTGTATAACCTTACTCAAGTGTCTCCAAATTCTAACGCTGCCCTGTACACGTACTGCCTTGTATGATGTAGTCAATAACATGGACTCACTCAAAAGGAATAGTGACTGTCACTGGGCGAACGCTAGAAGGAAATATGATTTGTACTTGGATATTTGTTCTAATGCTCAATCCAAAGACTGGTACGATACTCTTCTCCACGCTAATCTATACCGTGCATTCCTCTTCCTCTCTGCATATCTGCTTCAACCTACATCCGCTTGAACCTAATTACTGCAAAGAATCCTTGTTCTCAAATAAAACTACTGTATATGGTTCCAGAGACCTTTTTAAGTCTCATCAATTCAGTCTGCAATTTTACGTCATAGATGTTTGAGACTTAGGAAATGTCTCTGGAACGATATAGTTTCTTCGATTAAAGCACTTATGCCCGGGTCCCAAGCAGAATTCCCCGTTTCATTCGATGCTGACGTGTTGTTCCAGTGCAGTTGGAGAGCCTCTGCAATGCTGTTCTAGTGTAAGGGATATACCAAATGGGCTGAGCTGTGAAAGGAAAGTGGGACTGTGAAGGGAGGCGCCCTAGGGTAGTCCGTGCATTGTCCAAAGCCACTGTGTCAGGGTGGCGTGGTGACAAGCACGTCTCTCTACTGAGCAGGAGACCCAGGTTCGAATCCCTGTAATGGTACAAATTTCCATTCGTCGCTTCAGTCTGCATATACACTATCTCCACCTGCCCCCCCCCCCCCCCCTTTCGGATGCACACACTGCCCTCCACTCTGTGATGCCTCAGTGTATGGTCTTTCAACCGATCCCCTCGTCTCGGGAGAACAAAATTATCTTCTCCATAATTTTATTCAGTAGGACTTCATTAACCGCCCGAACTACCGTTTCAATCTTCTCTAGACAGATACCTTCAGAAAACAGTTCCTCGCACTCAGATTTATATTAGATACTCGGAACTCTCATTTACAGAGAAACATTACCTGTCATTGCAACTCTCCATTTTATATCATCTTCACTTATTCCACCATGACTCATTTTTTCTGGAATTAAGTTACTCGTCAGCTATTTTCAGTGTCTCACTTCCTCACTTCTTTCTGTCAACATTAACTTAAGCTCCATAACCCTTGTATATTTTCGTCGGTGTTCATCGTATACCCTCTATTCTAGATGCTATCCATTCCGTTCAACTTATCTTTCAAATCGTTTGCTTTCTCTAACTGAATGTGAAAACACGTTGTAAATCTTAAGTTATTATTTCATGTACTTGAACGTCAATTTGCTTTCCCAAATTTTTCTTTGGTTTCCTTTCCAGTTTACTCAGTATGCAGACTGAATAATGCAACGCTAAAATCCGATCAGCGCTCTTCTTAACTACTGCTCCCTCTTATTTCCTTCGACTCTTAACAGCACTCTGGTTTCTAAAACAATTTTAGATAACCTTTCTCTCCTTGTGGCGGTTTGCGTGACTCAACGAAATAAATAGCCGTACGATAGGAGCAACCACGACGGAAGGGTAACTACTGAGAGCATTGGCAGTGGTAACAATGTGACTGACTGGTGAGCTGGCATTGTAACATTAGCGAACATGGTCTTGTTGTGTTGGTATTCCGAACGCCAGAAACTAAAGCGAAATCACAGCCGCTTCGGATCTCCTCGCAGGGACTACTCACAAGGGAACCTCCCCATCGCACCCCCCTCAGATTTAGTTATAAGTTGGCACAGTGGATAGGCCTTGAAAAACTGAACACAGATCGATCGAGAAAACAGGAAGAAGTTGTGTGGAACTATGAAAAAATAAGCAAAATATACAAACTGGGTCGTCCATGTACAATATAGGCAATATTAAGGGCAGTGCTATACGTCGAGAGCCGTGGTCCCGTGGTTAGCGTGAACAGCTGCGGAACTAGTGGTCTTTGGTTCAAATCTTCCCTCGACCGAATATTTTAACTTTTTCTTTTCAGTTTATGTGACAAACCCTTATGTTTTCATCACTTTTTTTGGAGTGATTATTACATCCACAAGAAAACCTAAATCGGGCAAGGTAGAAGAACCTTTTTACCCATTCGCCAAGTGTACTAGTTAGGTGAGTAGACAACATATTCCTGTCATGTGACGCACATGCTGTCACCAGTGTCGTATAGAATATATCAGACGTGTTTTCCTGTGGAGGAATCGGTTGACTTATGACCTTGCGATCAAATGTTTTCGGTTCCCATTGGAGAGACACGTCCTTTCGTCTACTAATCGCACGGTTTTGCGGTGCTGTCGCAAAACACAGACACTAAACTTATTACAGTGAACAGAGACGTCAATGAACGAACGGACAGATCATAACTTTGCGAAAATAAAGAAAGCAAAATTTTCAGTCGAGGGCAGATTCGAACTAAAGACCTCTCGTTCCGTAGCTGTTAACGCTAACCACGGGACCACGGCGCTCCTCGGCTCACATTGCCCTTAATATTGCCTATCTTAGGCATGGACGACCCAGTTTGTATATTTTGCTTATTTTTTCATAGTTCCACACAACTTCTTCCTGTTTTCTCGATTGATCTGTGTTCAGTTTTTCAAGGCCTATCCACTGTGCCAACTTATAACTAAATCTGAGGGGGGTGCGATGGGGATGTTCCCTTGTCAGGAGAATGTCGCCATCAGGAAAAATGATCTGGCATTCTACATGCCGGAGTGTGGAATTTTCCATCTCTTCATGGGGCGTGTAGGCTAAAGGATTTAAAAAGGTAAATGGATAGGCTGAGACAATCTGAGCAGCCGTCTTAGGTTGTTTGCAGATGACGTTGTCGTTTGACGACTAATAAAGTCATCAGCAGATCAAAACTAGTTCCAGAACGATTTAGGAAAGATATCTAAATGAAATTAGAATTATATTAATACCTTCAGCTGCTGACGGGCGTTGATATGTATCAACAGGGACACGTGAAATTGCGTGCCCCGACCGGGACTCGAACCCGGGATCCCCTGCTTGCATGGCAGACGCTCTTCCAATACAAACAATAGTTACAACAGTAATAACATTTCATGCGGCAATCCATACAAAAGGCACCGCGGTAATAACTACAACGGAATATAAAATAAATAAAAAAATATATTGTTATTTAAATATTAATTATTCTATCTGTATGATGGTGATTGTGATTGCAATTGTATTTGCTTATCTGGAACGTGGACGTTTAATTATTCGTTATCAGACGCTTGACAATGGCTTTTTCGTAAAGGCAATGTTACTCGTAGTTGACCGTGAAATAAAACTGAAATAATCGGACTTCGTAATTAAATCGTTTCCAAAGACTGCTGCGGTAGGTGCGGACTCATAATCTAAATCTCAATATTACAATAATTTGCCAGCCATGCCAATACGTCGTACAGGGGTGATTGTCTACTAAACATAAAAAAGTTACACAGTTAGTTAAATCAGATATATTCAATGAATAAGCCTACAGTTCATAATCCTACTTACTTTTATAAATATAAATTCTTTACAGAATCGAGTGCCTAGTGTGGTTGCAACTCGCAGTATTCTTCTATAACATGAAATATGGCAGTGTGCCAGACAATAAAATAAAATACGTGCTTCTCGCACCACTTCAACCAGAGCTCCCCTTTTTTAATCAAACATAAGAGTAACGTAATTGTGCTTTTGTTTTATCAGCGACACAGCGCTGCAGTTGTGTGCCATAGGCTTTATTTATTTGTCACTGATCATTTATTTAATTAGTATTTCGCGTTTCCGCGGAAACTCACGCTCGGCATGCAAATGTGCCTTTATATTGCCCCCTGAATTGCGAGGCGAAAGGACACACCTGCAGGCGAGCAATTCACCTAAAAGCACAAGAAAATCTAAGTTATCTACAACTATTTACATGACTTACATTACACATTATACACATTATATACAAAATTTGAATGACGCGGATGCGCCGTAAAAGTTCTTATGTTGGCAGATAGAGTGCGCACATGCGCAGAAGCGTCTGTGTAACTGCGGCACTGCCGTTATATCGTACAGTTAGATCACGCGGCACAGTATTGCAGTTCATATTGTTCGTGTGCGCGCGTTTTTCAGTCGTTGCACAAAGAAAATATTCAACCAAGATTACATATGAAGACTACATTCTATGACAGGTAACTTAGTTTTAAATTTACAATATTTGTTATAACACAATACAACTTAGATTGTTGAATGTTCTTAGTTACATAGTATTGTTTTGAAATACTTCAAAGAAAAATGTCCGCATTTTTCAGGTGCGTTGACCTATACACATCGTGTCGTTATTACAGTTCATATTCATCCGCTGCACAATAATTTTTTACAAGTTAGTATCGTCGTGGTAAAGTTTTTTGATCACAGTAACATCGTTGTATAACAACGTGATTAATACATAAGCGTGTCCATTTCCCATTTCCATTATAGTCGTAGTGATGCAGTTCGTTGTGACTAAAAGCATTGCTTATTACAGATCAGACGTGACCCGTCGAGTAATTGGTCCACGTACAGTTCGTTTTTTACATTCCGTGGAAGCTTGGTTGCAGAACCTCGGACGGCACATAGCTGGCGTCGATCCTTGGACAGTCCAGGTAAGAGTGTCCATCACATTTCGAGAACATTTCATTCCCTGAAGTTCCAACCAAAATTCTTCCACCCGTCGTGTTGTTTTCTGGACAGGCACTTTGTGTCCATTTAATCCAGTTAACATCTTGAAGTTGGGTACTGTAGTAATGTCACTAGACGATGCACGAATTATGCACTTCACATTTTCAGTTTTTTGCTGAATATAGCTCACCTAAATGTTCGTAGTTATTAATCAAGGAAATCGTTTATCGCGTTTACATAGATACGCTGCATAATGAATGGCATTAATAGTTTCTTTCACATAGGTTTCCGCGTAGTTGCAGAGTTATTAATGTTCGTTAATGTCCGTGAACAGTGGTTCACTATGCAATGTCTTTTTGGCACTCGTTTTGTTCAAATTTTTACATAGTAACAGTTACACTATACATCAGTTAAAAAAATAAGTAATTATACATACACACGTCACATATTTTCTTAGCATAAACATAATATAGTTGCACATAAACATGTTTACATCTTCATTACATCGCTATAGGTTATTACATTGTGTCACATTTGATTACATGAATTGCAGATATTTACATCCACTTTAGCGGTTTTGCTGGGATATTATCGATGTTTTTTGTGATGTCATCTGAAATTAAGATAGGTTAGACACAACATTCATTACATCAGTAGGCAAGACCAGGCGTTTTCACTACTCAATAAATATTCAAAATAGTAAGAGAGAGAAAATGTTCGATTCCTCGCGTTTTGTGCGTGTGTGTAGAGTGTCTGTGTGGCCTTGACTACTGATAGATGCTTTTCGTGTTCAGAGATGTGCGTCTAAACTATTTCTCAACGTAAAAGATCGCTTCACAGATGACGTCTGTCGGTTCGTCAGGTGTCACACCAAGTCAGCGGTACCTTCAGTAACAAATGTTCCGTGAAAAATTAATATGTCATCCACTGCTACGTAATCATAAATTTTACTTTAATATTCCGTCCTTCAGGTGGAGGCGCGCGCTGAAAGAAGAGTTCTTCTGTCTTCAACTGCGTCACTGGAACCGCTGAAATGAAAATTTCTATACTACTTATTATCTGTGTTGTAACAACAGAGTTTTTCGAGTTGCTTAGCAATATTTTGATGGGTATGACTTTGACATTATTCAGCATGAAATGCTCTAAGATCTCGGTGTGCGTATAGCCCAATAATTTTGTTAGTTCTAGAATGTTGTAACAGATACGCACCAGGATGCGGTATGTTAACAATTATATAAGGTCCTTCATATAGCAGACGCCACTTAGCGTTGCGTCGTTTGAGTGCTACAGATTTATGATGAGTACGAAGTAGTACAAGCATTCCTACCTCGAATTTTTGTTTTCTTTTTATTATGTTTCTGTGATGTTTGTTTCGTATTTGTGCGTGATGTGTCAATGTAGTCAATACTTCTTTTATTTTCTGTTCAGGTGTGATTTCCTTGTCTGACAACTTAGGTAATGGTTCTATCCACTGATCGTTCTGTTTGCAATTGAACATGCTCTCGTTAGGTGTGTAATTCGTATCGTAAATATTTAAGTTATTGTGTACGTCTTCGAAAAGACTTAGGTAGGACACCCAATTAGTATGTTTTGATGAAATATAGGTCCTCATGAATCGATTTGATTCTCGGAAAAGTCTCTCTGTCGCGTTACATTGTGGACTAAACCTCGAAATAAATATACTTTTGATGTTATTGTCCTTCAAGAAATTTCTCCATTTGTACCCAGAGTAGTATGCTGCATTATCTGATAGAATTGCTTTAGGTTTTCCCACGTGCGTCAGGTAATCACTTGAGAATCTTCGTATTATAGCATTTGCAGTGGCGGATTTTAAAGCATAAAGTTTTACATGTTTAGAAAATATATCGTAAAAAGCTAAGATATATTTGACGCCTCCAGAGCTTGCTGGATGCGGTCCACTGATGTCAGTACACAGAATTTCCAGGGGTTTACTGGGTAAAATAGAATGTAAATCTGTTTTTGTGGATAAATTCTGAGGTTTTGATTTTTGACATATGACACATGTTTTTAGTTCCCTGTAAATTTTTCTTCTCATATTGCTAAAATAACAGTATGTACTGAGCTTTGCCAAACACTTTTTCGTCCCATAATGACCCCAAACTAAGTGTGTGTGCCAAAATTAGATTACGTTCAGACTCTTTGGGAATGCATACACACCAGTTAGTAGCATTTGGATGTCGGCGGTAAAATAACACATCATTGTGTAACTTGTAATACTTAGTCAAAGGATGATTGTGTTTTTCTACCAGTAATGTTATTATCTTATACCAGTGAGGATCAGATTTTTGTAATTCAGCCATGTTTCTGCACATATCAATATAATATTGGTGATACTGCTTGTCTTGCATTAAGAGAATCCTGTAGTCATTTATATTTTCTAAGTCACTGTTGGTATCATTCATACCTTGTGGAAGTCTAGACAAAGTGTCTGCAATGGTGTTGTCCTTACCTCTTATGTACTTAATTTCAAAAGAGTAGTTCTGAAGTGTAACTGCCCATCGTGATAGTCTAGGATGTACAAGTTTACAAGTTAACAAAAATGTCAGGGCCTGGTGATCGGTGTAAATTACCGTATGTTTTCCAAATAAATAATAATTGAATTTCTTGAATGCCCATACTATGGAAAGTGTTTCTAACTCAGTAGTGGAGTATGTACGCTCACATTCAGTTAGAGTGCGACTCGCAAACCCAATAATTCTTATCTGTTCCTCCTCTTTATTCTTTACAACTTGAAATAAGCAACAGCCCAAGCCAGTACGTGAAGCGTCACAAGTCATACAAAAATCTAAATTGAAATCTGGATGGCTCAATATGTTAGCATCCACTAGAGCATGTTTAATTGTATTAAAGTCATTCTGGCACTGTTCCGACCAGATCCAAACTTGATTCTTTCTGAGTAGATTTAGCAGATGTTTACTGTTCAAAAGTGGTTGTGGCAAAAAACGTCTGAAAAATGAACATAGCCCAAGGAATGATTTTAACTGCTTTTTAGTTCGAGGGCTAGGAAAGTTTCTGATAGCATCTAATTTACTGGGATCCGGACGTATGCCCTGTGAATTAATGATATGTCCTAAATACTTTATCTCACTGCAACCAAACTTTGATTTTCTTACGTTGGCTGTGACTCCAGCTTGTGCAAATTTTTCTAAAATTCTTTGAAGAGTGTCAACGTGTTCATTCCAAGATTGTGTAGCTATCAGTATATCATCTACATAGTGTATGACTGTCTCAACTAAATCGTCGCCAAGCACGGTATCCAGGGCTGTAATGAATACCCCAGAGCTGACATTCAGTCCGAAGGGTAGAACACAAAACTGATAGGTTCGCCCCCCGAACATAAATGCAGTATATTTCCGAGAATCAGGAGTGATACCCACCTGCCAAAACGAATTAGCGAGATCTATTGTGGAAAAATATTTTGCATCTAGAAATTTCTGTAATTGCTCTTCTAAATTTTCAGGTTTTGTGTGAACCGGTAAAATTATTTCATTAATAGCTCGTGCGTCTAACACTAACCTAATGCTTCCATTTGATTTTTTGACAACACGTAGAGGACTACAATAAGGTGAAGTGGATGGTTCAATGACCTTCCAGTCTAACATTTGTTTTAATTCTTGCCACACAGCAGGTCGTTGAGATAACGGTACGTTATATGTCTTATGGTAGGAGATCTTGTGAGGCTTAACTTCAATCTTGTACACATACGTGTTGATAACACCTAATCGTTTGGTAAAAACTTGTAAATATTTGGATAACACTTCCTGTAGTTTTATACGTTCATGTACACTGAGAGCTGTAGCTTCACTTATCTTATGATCAAGCAATGTTTTCAAATCCATTAGCTCTGTGTCAGATGAGTGTGTTTGCATGTCTTGAATGTCATCGTCAAGTACTAACTGAACCTTGTACCCTGTACAGTGTTTGTCATGCTTTAGAGTTCTCCTGTCCAAATCAATAATAATTACACTGCCTTTATCATTTAAAATACATTTACCTTTGGAGAAGTCTATAATGCAGTCCTTCTCGCTCATAATATCTATTCCTAATATGCAATTTGTCACAAGGTTTTGTACAACCAGGAATGGCCATTGTACGGTTCCATTACCTATTTTAACGTTTACAAAAACTTGCTTCGTAACCCTACATGACTTATTACCTAGTGCAGTAGTTATTTTACAGTTTTGGGCAGGAAACTCAGGCACAGGTTCCAATTCACACATCTTTTTATAGAAATTAAAAGACAAAACGCTCACAGCTGCACCTGTTTCTAGGATAATAGTAGTTGGAATCCCACCTACTACACCAGTAGTAGATGCTAAAACAATTTCATTTGTGTTTAAACGACATTGTGTACTGTCTTGTAAAAGTTCATCTGATATATTGTTATTGTGGTTGTATCTTATAAATAAAACAGGTAGTTTTTGTTTAGAATTACTCGGCATATCATTATTCTGTTGTTCAAGTGTGGTGTCAAATAACTGATTAACATTGAAGTCGCCCCCCAAGAATTCTTCAGCCACGACCTGGCGTAAAGTAGTGACTGTTTCTAGTTTGTTGGATTAGCATTTGTACTAGGTACTGACACAGATTGAGGTTGTGCATCAGGTGTCATTTCTATTATATTCACATTCGGATATTGCCTATTATGATCTCCAAACTTTTGCGGTTGTTGTTGCTGTTGCGCATTATAACTTACCTGTCGGTCGTAAGGTATGCTCCAATTTTGACCTGGTGGCTGCTGTGGTAAAGCAGAGTTTGAATGAAAGTACTGATCGTTACGAGTCCAACCTTGATGCTGTCTCGGCTCGTAGTTATTATTATTTCTATTTCTGTTTGTGTTTTTGTTATTACCTTTGTATCCGTTGTTACCGTTGTAGTTATTACCGCGGTGCCTTTTGTATGGATTGCCGCATGAAATGTTATTACTGTTGTAGCTATTGTTTGTATTGGAATACGCGTGTTGATTTTGATTTCCGTACTGAGACGGCATATGAGTTTGCTGTTTTTGTTGTACCGCGTATCCAACTGTGGGCGCGCCAGAATTGTGTTGGCAAGCCTGCATGTTTTGCATACCACTAGTGTAAACATTGTGGCTGCTGTTTTGCCGCGCGAAGCGCTGATCTTCAAGTAACATGTCAACCGAATCTAAGGCTGTTAAAAAATAATCTGAATCGTCATCCGGGATATGTAGGAGTTTTTCCTTAATGTTGAAAGGCAATTTGGCCTTCAACGCTCGGAGTATATCACGCGTTGCGACTGGTTCGTCTAAAAAGTGTCCCATGTTCAAGTATTTTTCAAAATATCTGCGTAAGTTACCATTTTTACTGTTAAAAGTTTCAGGTTCTAAAATTTGTCTTCTGAGTCGCTCCTGGACGGATTGCGACCAGAATTTGTTCAGAAAAGCACGCTCAAACTCACTGTACGTGGTACATACGTCAGCTTGACTGTATGCCCAGACAGCTGCATCGCCTTGGATGTAACCGACAATATATGAAATCTTTTTCCGGTCACTCCAAGTGCGTGGAAATGCGTTACTAAAAGATTTAAGAAAAATCACCGGATGAATGGTTCGTTTTTCTGGGATAAAAATCTGAAATTGCCTGTGTTTCATTAAGCTTTCATCTTCCTTCGCATTGTGATATGGATTTATTCCACTGTAATTACTGGTATGTTCAGCTGGCGAGTAATTACGATAATGTTGCTGTGGTTTACCATGATAATAGCTTGTGTTTGTGTTTCCACATCGTGGTATGTGTTGTAGTCGTGGTGTGCTTTGTTCTTGTGTATTTGTCGTGTGCGGAATGTGTGTATCATACTCGAATGTATATTGGTTTCTGAAATGTACATTTTGACTAATATTTTCGTTACATTCAGACTGTAGTTGATCGGTGAATTGTCTCATGGGTGCAGTGACGGATTGTACTGCGTCACTGATCAGCTGTTTGTTATTAGTAATGTATTGCGCTACGGAGTCGTGCACAATTGTTGGTAAATTTTCACGTAAGCATCTATCAAAATGTTTGTCTTTATTCTCAACCCAATCATGAAATTCTTTATTAATATTTTGAAAATGAGCTGTGGCATCTGATTGTAAGATGTCAGTCAGGTGTTGTTCAACATTGTCAAATTTATTCTGTACGTCAGTAATTCGTTTTTCAAGGTTGTCATGTACTGAAGGATATGTTTGAATTTGTTCAGTAAGAACTTCACACGTGACATTAAGGTTTTTTACTTGTGTCTGTAAAAGTGCTACGTCAGTTGTAGTCTTTTCTTGTCTCGTATTGAGCTGGGAAAATTTAGTACTGAGTTCGGTCATCTGTTTGGTCAGTGTAGCGTCTATAAGTTCCACACGTTTACACAAAGTGTCATTACCTATCTTGATTGCTATGAGATCAGATTTGATTTCGTCATTTTGTGTTTTTAACTGTTCATTTTGTGTCTCTAATTGTGCCTTTAAGGTTGCCATGTTTTCGGCGTTCTGTTTCCTTATGGTTGCCATATTTTCTGCGTTTTGTTTCATTAGCATTTGTAACATGTCGGCAATGTTTACCGTTTGCAAGGTCTCTGCCCCCGCCGCGTCATTAGACGTGACGTCATGCATTAACATGGGCTCTGATTGAGATTTTGAAATTTTTGTAGTGGACGGCCTATTGTCAAAATTTTCATCAACACTTGCGTCAATGTTTGATGAATCGTCACTACCGGTTGCTGTCGTAAAGTCATTTTCTAACACTTGTCTCACGTCCGAGTCGGATTGCGTCTGAATAGTACGTCCTTGCTGTTCCATTTTTGCGTATTGTTTTCTAGTTATTACCATGCCACACGTGATATATGTTTCAAGAAAATTTTTGACACTGATTTTAAAATAAAATGTAGTTGAGCATGAATCGCTCGTAGCAACAATGGCTGTCTGTTAATTTAAAAATATAAACTGAATTTGAGATTATTGGTAATGGCTGCTGGCCATGTTACATGATATCGTACAGAAGTCGGCCATATTGTACACTCGTGTATTGGTATTGTTGCATACGTTATTGTTTAGGGAAAAGTACTGAGAATGAAATTTATCACTGAAACTGTTATGTGGAAAAGAAACACTACAGAATTTACTGAAAAGCTAATACACTGAATTATACGTCTGGTCAAGCCTGCTAATTCAAAGATGCTGCGTCTTACCTTATTTTGCTGGAAGCTTCTTTGCGTCTTCCGGCAAAATTTCAGAATTGGTAAATATCTTCAGATTTTGTTATCTCTCACACATTGATGTCCAGGTCCAGAAAGTTGATTTTTTACATGAAACAAAGAGAACAATGTAACAAATGACAAAATAACAAGTCCAACACACAGTCGCCAATATAAAATAAATAAAATAAATAAAAAATATATTGTTATTTAAATATTAATTATTCTATCTGTATGATGGTGATTGTGATTGCAATTGTATTTGCTTATCTGGAACGTGGACGTTTAATTATTCGTTATCAGACGCTTGACAATGGCTTTTTCGTAAAGGCAATGTTACTCGTAGTTGACCGTGAAATAAAACTGAAATAATCAGACTTCGTAATTAAATCGTTTCCCAAGACTGCTGCGGTAGGTGCGGACTCATAATCTAAATCTCAATATTACAATAATTTGCCAGCCATGCCAATACGTCGTACAGAGGTGATTGTCTACTAAACATAAAAAAGTTACACAGTTAGTTAAATCAGATATATTCAATGAATAAGCCTACAGTTCATAATCCTACTTACTTTTATAAATATAAATTCTTTACAGAATCGAGTGCCTAGTGTGGTTGCAACTCGCAGTATTCTTCTATAACATGAAATATGGCGGTGTGCCAGACAATAAAATAAAATACGTGCTTCTCGCACCACTTCAACCAGAGCTCCCCTTTTTTAATCAAACATAAGAGTAACGTAATTGTGCTTTTGTTTTATCAGCGACACAGCGCTGCAGTTGTGTGCCATAGGCTTTATTTATTTGTCACTGATCATTTATTTAATTAGTATTTCGCGTTTCCGCGGAAACTCACACTCGGCATGCAAATGTGCCTTTATAACCTCTCGTTCCGTAGCTGTTCACGCTAACCACGGGACCACGGCGCTCCTCGGCTCACATTGCCCTTAATATTGCCTATCTTAGGCATGGACGACCCAGTTTGTATATTTTGCTTATTTTTTCATAGTTCCACACAACTTCTTCCTGTTTTCTCGATTGATCTGTGTTCAGTTTTTCAAGGCCTATCCACTGTGCCAACTTATAACTAAATCTGAGGGGGGTGCGATGGGGATGTTCCCTTGTCAGGAGAATGTCGCCATCAGGAAAAATGATCTGGCATTCTACATGCCGGAGTGTGGAATTTTCCATCTCTTCATGGGGCGTGTAGGCTAAAGGATTTAAAAAGGTAAATGGATAGGCTGAGACAATCTGAGCAGCCATCTTAGGTTGTTTGCAGATGACGTTGTCGTTTGACGACTAATAAAGTCATCAGCAGATCAAAACTAGTTTCAGAACGATTTAGGAAAGATATCTAAATGAAATTAGAATTATATTAATACCTTCAGCTGCTGACGGGCGTTGATATGTATCAACAGGGACACGTGAAATTGCGTGCCCCGACCGGGACTCGAACCTGGGATCCCCTGCTTGCATGGCAGACGTTCTATCCATCTTTTTTCTTTTTTTTTTAAAATTCTTTGTTGATCTCATTTTGTTCGTTGTATATGTTCGGGGCAGACGTCTCATGACACCCGTTCAGGTTGTTCGTTGTTCCGTTCACTCAGCTGAGCTACCGTGCCGGCGTCCATCTGAGCCACCGAGGGCACGGAGGATAGTGCGACTGCAGGGACTATCTACCGCACGCCTCCCGCGAGACCCACATTCTGACCTTGTATCTGCACACACTACATTCGTAGTCTCCCATGCCAACACACTCATTACTCGTGGAAGACATTCTTACCAAGTACCGGAAGAGTTCGGGCAATATGTGTGCATCCGCACAGAAGAAGGAGGTCATGGTCGGTATTGCCAGAACTATATTCTTATATGCATATGGTGTCTGTTCTTTCGGACATGTTTTCCCTGCGACGGAATCTTCTCACGAAATTCCAATCACCAGCTTTCTCCTCAGAATGCGAAAATATTTTGTTGACACCGACCTACATAGATAGAATCGGTTACCACGATAAAATAAGGGAAATCAGAGCTCGTATGGAAAGACATAGGTGTTCGTTCTTTCCGAGCGCTATACGAGATTGGAATAATCGAGAATTGTGAAGGTGGTTCGATAAACCCTCTGCCAAGCACTTAAATGTGGTTTGCAGAATATCCATGTAGATGTAGATGTAGAAGTTAGATATTGCGGGAATTGGTGATATTCGATGTTAGGAGGATCAGGACTTCTGGTCACATAAGCACAGGGTTATAAATGCGAACGCAAATAGGGGCAGTGCAGTGGTAGGTCTAATAATGAATAAAAATAGGTATGTGTGCAAGCTACTATAAACAGCATAGTGAACGTATTATTGTAGCCATGACAGACATGGAGCCAAAACTCGCTACTTACTACAGCCTTACGTGCCAACTAGCGCCTCACATGACGACGTGGCTGGGTGAGGGAATGGAAATTATTTTGTTGGTTACAGAAAATGAACATTTAGCTATGATGGATGACTGGAATGCGGTAGTAGAAAAAGGAAGAGATGCATATACAGTAGTACTGTGAGAAAAGAGTGAAAGTGGCAGCCGACTGGTAGAAGTTTTGTACAGAGCACGCCGTAAACACCGCTAATACGTGGTTTAAGACTCGTGATAGAAGTTTGCGTATGTCGTGTAACAGGCCCAGACGAACTTGGAGCTTCAGGCTAGTTACATAATGGTAAGATACATATTTCAGAACCACATTTTAAATTGCATAACCCTTCCAGCACCAGATGCTGTTATTGGTTATGAATTGCATCTTAAAGCTGAAAAAAAGAAACCGGGAGAAAAGAACTGCGACTGTGCTAGTGGTGAAATAGTAGGAGAAATGTACAGAGGGAGAGGAATGAAAGAGGAAGCTGCATGATAGAACTGTAAAACAGAGCATAATTTAAAGTCCGCTAAAACTGAAGAAATTGCAAAAAGACAGGAAAGTTAGGAGTTGCGTCTGAATAAACTGAAGCAGCCAGAGTTAGTTGAGAGCTTCAGAATGAGCATTAAGCTACGTTGGGCGAAATAGAGGAAAGCAATATAGTAA
Source organism: Schistocerca piceifrons (assembly GCF_021461385.2). Lineage (NCBI taxonomy): Eukaryota > Metazoa > Arthropoda > Insecta > Orthoptera > Acrididae > Schistocerca > Schistocerca piceifrons. The sequence goes on along the minus strand of NC_060145.1, from coordinate 319,872,731 downwards.
GACACGAATTTACAGATGAAACAGCGAAGGAACCAGAGGATCTCAAAAGTATAAACAACAGGGCCTAATAGAAATCCATGGATAACTCAGGAAATACTAACTGTCGAAAGTAGAAAATACATTAGAAGAAACAGGCGAAAGGGAACACAATCGTCTAAAAAATTAGATTAACGGTAAGTGCAAAATATCTAAGCAGGAGTGGCTAGAGGACAGAAGCAGAGCTGTAGAAGAATCCATAATTAGAGGAGAAATAGATGCCGCCTCTAGAAAAATTGAAGACCCTTGCGGAAAAGAGAAGCAACTGTATGAATCTGAAGAACTCGAACGGAAAGCCAAAACTAAACAAAGAAGGAATATATGACAGCTGGGAGAAACATATCAATGATCTGTATAAGAAGAACAGACCAGGGCCCTGGAGATGGCATCCACTCAGGATTGGTAAGGTACTTGTGAGAGACAGCCATGAGGGAAATGTTACACCTTGTGCCCTATATACAGTATGAGACAGGCGAAATGCAGACTGCAGGAAGAATGCAATAATTCCAATTCCAAAGAAGGAGGTGCTGACAGATGTGATTACTGCCGAGCAACAGTTTAATAAGTCTTGAATGTAAAATAATGTCACGAACTTTTAGAGAAGAATGGGGATGATTAGTTTGGGCGCCGGAGAAATGCAGCAACATACGATGCAGTACTAACTGTACATCTTTTCTTGGAAGAGCCTTTGGCGAGTCTATCTCCTAAGATTAGTCATAGATTCAGTATCGTCAAGTGATTCCTACATTCCTTCAGAACCCAACTAATCTTCGCCGAATTCAGCTTCTACTGCAATTCGCATTCTTCTGCAAATATTTTGTGTAGCGGTTTGGAGGCCAGAGTTATTAAAAAGATGGTTCGCTAATACTTCTGTCAGCAGAAGCCATCCAAAGGGATATCATTGTTGATTTCAATCAATGCCTGCTGACATCCAGTGTCTGTCAGTGTCTTACTCTTGATGTCTTTGGTTACTTCGCCTGTTTCTTACAGGGTGTTTCAAAAATGACCGGTATATTTGAAACGGCAATAAAAACTAAACGAGCAGCGATAGAAATACACCGTTTGTTGCAGTATGCTTGGGACAACAGTACATTTTCAGGCGGACAAACTTTCGAAATTACAGTAGTTACAATTTTCAACAACAGATGGCGCTGCAAGTGATGTGAAAGATATAGAAGACAACGCAGTCTGTGGGTACGCCATTCTGTACGTCGTCTTTCTGCTGTAAGCGTGTGCTGTTCACAACGTGCAAGTGTGCTGTAGACAACATGGTTTATTCCTTAGAACAGAGGATTTTTCTGGTGTTGGAATTCCACCGCCTAGAACACAGTGTTGTTGCAACAAGACGAAATTTCCAACGGAGGTTTAATGTAACCAAAGGACCGAAAAGCGATACAATAAAGGATCTGTCTGAAAAATTTCAACGGACTGGGAACATGACAGATGAACGTGCTGGAAAGGTTGGGCGACCGCGTACGGCAACCACAGAGGGCAACGCGCAGCTAGTGCAGCAGGTGATCCAACAGCGGCCTCGGGTTTCCGTTCGCCGTGTTGCAGCTGCGGTCCAAATGACGCCAACGTCCACGTATCGTCTCATGCGTCAGAGTTTACACCTCTATCCATACAAAATTCAAACGCGGCAACCCCTCAGCGCCGCTACCATTGCTGCACGAGAGACATTCGCTAACGATATAGTGCACAGGATTGATGACGGCGATATGCATGTGGGCAGCATTTGGTTTACTGACGAAGCTTATTTTTACCTGGACGGCTTCGTCAATAAACAGAACTGGCGCATATGGGGAACCGAAAAGCCCCATGTTGCAGTCCCATCGTACCTGCATCCTCAAAAAGTACTGGTCTGGGCCGCCATTTCTTCCAAAGGAATCATTGGCCCATTTTTCAGATCCGAAACGATTACTGCATCACGCTATCTGGACATTCTTCGTGAATTTGTGGCGGTACAAACTGCCTTAGACGACACTGCGAACACCTCGTGGTTTATGCAAGATGGTGCCCGGCCACATCGCACGGCCGACGTCTTTAATTTCCTGAATGAATATTTCGATGATCGTGTGATTGCTTTGGGCTATCCGAAACATACAGGAGGCGGCGTGGATTGGCCTCCCTATTCGCTAGACATGAACCCCTGTGACTTCTTTCTGTGGGGACACTTGAAAGACCAGGTGTACCGCCAGAATCCAGAAACAATTGAACAGCTGAAGCAGTACATCTCATCTGCATGTGAAGCCATTCCGCCAGACACGTTGTCAAAGGTTTCGGGTAATTTCATTCAGATACTACGCCATATTATTGCTACGCATGGTGGATATGTGGAAAATATCGTACAATAGAGTTTCCCAGACCGCAGCGCCAGCTGTTGTTGAAAATTGTAACTACTGTAATTTCGAAAGTTTGTCTGCCTGAAAATGTACTGTTGTCCCAAGCATATTGCAACAAACGGTGTATTTCTATCGCTGCTCGTTTAGTTTTTATTGCCGTTTCACATATACCGGTCATTTCTGAAACACCCTGTATATGCCGCTCGAGGTAGCCGCGTGGTCTCAGGTGCCTTGTCACGGTCCGTGCGTCCCCCCCGTCGGAGATTCGAGTAGCGCCTCTGGCATGGGTGTGCGTGTTGTCCATAGCGTAAGTTGGTTTAAGTTAGATTGAGTAGTGTGTAGGCTTAGGGACCGATGACCTCAGCAGTTTGCTCCCATAAGACTTTACTACAAATTTCCAAATTTTCTCTTATATGTTTCTTTCCTTCCCTCTCTTTAGTTCACTAATTGCTTAGTGCTCTCTATGAAACGATCAACGCCACGCGGGATTAGCCGAGCGATCTGAGGCGCTGCAGTCATGGACTGTACGTCGGGTCCCGGCGAAGGTTTGAGTACTCTCTCGGGCATGGGTGTGTGTGTTTGTCCTTAGGGTAATTTAGGTTAAGTAGTGTGTCAGCTTAGGGACTGATGACCTTAGTAGTTAAGTCCCATAAGATTTTCCACACATTTGAACATTTTTTTTGAAACGATCAACGCTTTCTATTCTTTTCTTCAACTTATCACAGATCCATCTCTTTCTTTTCCAGTTCTCTACATTTTTTTCAGTTTTACGATGCAGTTCAGCCAATAAATTACGCTCAGAGTCTGCATTTGAAACAACAAAGATTTTACAATTTAAAATCTGGTGCCGAAACATGTTTCTGTGGCGAAACATGTTTCTGTGTAATTATTCTGAAACATTTCAATGTCTATAGGTCTGTCATAATCTTCTTTTACGACTGTTAAACCACGACTTAGCAGTGATTCAGTTGTTCTCTGCACGAAAGTTCTACCAGACATCTTCCCCTTTCATTCTTTTCTCCCAGTCCAGGCTCACCTACTACCTTTCTTTCTCTCCCTTTTCGGACTATAGAATTGCAGCACCCTATCACAATCCAACTGTCGCCTTCTTTACGGAACTTAATGCCTTCTTTTACCTAATCATACATTCTTTTAACTTCCTCATTATTACTAAAGAGAGATTTGTGTTAGCCAAGCGGTCTTTCCACAGTGGTAACACCGGTTCCCGTCAGATCACCGAAGTTAAGAACTGTCGGGCTTGGCTAGGTGTGGCGCAATCAGCCCTTTTGAGGACAATCGAGGAGCTACTTGATCAAGAAGTAACGGCATCGGTAGCGAAAACTGACAACGGCCGGGAGGGCTGTGTACTGACCACATGTTCCTCCGTACCCGCATCTGCTGACACCTAAGGGCTGAGGATGGCACAGCGGTCGGTCGGTACCGTTGGGCCTTGAAGACCTGTTTGGACGGTGTTTATTTTTTTATTTTCCTCTTTTTTTAATTTGTGGTCAGATGAATAGCTTATCCCCTGCATTTCTGTGTTCCGTCCCTCCCGCCACTGCATCAGCGCTCCTGGAGAGTCATCTGGAGTTCAGTGCCAACTGAGGTGTTTTATTACCGCTTCTGCACACGGCTTCATGTAGATTCACGAAATTCCTTTCCGTGGTACCGTTACTTCCAAGTGTCTATTTCTTACTTCTACTGGGGAATCTCAACCGAAAATTGACACAAACCCTAAAGGTACATTTTGCGTTGTCCCATGATTGAGACTTGAGACACTGCACATCAATCACATTAGGCGATGCGCAGAGCGGTAGTTTAGGAAATAGCACACTAAAAGTAGTAGATGGATTTTGCTACTTGGACAGCGAAATAACTGACGGTGGCCGAAGGAGAGAGGATACAAAATATATACCAGCAATAGCAAGGAAGTCCTTTCTATGAGGAATCTGTCATCGACAAGAGCAAGTTTTAATGTTCTGAATCTTTTCTAAAGGTATTTGCTTGGAGCGTAGATGGTTCAAATGGCTCTGAGCACTATGGGACTTCACGTCTATGGTCATCAGTCCCCTAGAACTTAGAACTACTTAAACCTAACTAACCTAAGAACATCACACAACACCCAGTCATCGCGAGGCAGCGACAATCCCTGACCCCGCCGGGAATCGAACCCAGGAACCCGGGCGCGGGAAGCGAGAACGCTACCACACGACCACGAGCTGCGGACGCTTGGAGCGTAGACTTGGAGGCGATGAAACGTTAACAGTAAACAACCCAGACAAGAAGAGCAGAAGGTTTTGAAATGTGGTACTACGAAGATTGGTGAAGACTGGATGGGTAGATCGGGTAAATAATGGGAGGCTACTGAATCGAACGGAGAGAAAACGAAATTTATGGCACAATTGGACAAAAAGAAGGAACCAGTTATTTGGATACATGCAGAGGCATTAAGCAGTAGTGCAGTGTTGGCAGAAGAGCCAACACTGTGTTCCTAGAGGAGGCCGAAATGCACGCGTTTAATTACAAGCTGACTGGCGTGAGGTCTGGAACAGGACAATATCTTGAGAATTGCAAATAAAGTACGTAGATGAAGTAATACTTAACTTTAATCCACAATTGTAGTACATCTCTCTTGATGATACATGCTTCACATAATAAATATCAATTGAATACGGCGCCTTGCTAGGTCGTAGCAAATGTAGCTGAAGGCTATGCTAACTATCGTCTCGGCAAATGAGAGCGTATTTGTCAGTGAGCCTTTCCTTGCAAAATCGGCTGTACAACTGGGGCGAGTTCTAGTAAGTCTCTCTAGACCTGCCGTGTGGTGGCGCTCGGTCTGCTATCACTGACAGTGGCGACACGCGGGTCCGACGTATACTAATGGACCGCGGCCGATTGAAAGGCTACCACCTAGTAAGTGTGGAGTCTGGCGGTGACACCACAAGTAGTAAGTCTCGTAATGTAGGGTCGTGTGGGAGGGGAGGGATAAAAATTGTTGAGGAAAACCAGTACTCAAATATAGCAAACAGGCTGAAATGGATGTAGGTTACAGTAGATATGTAGAGAAGAAGGCTTGTCCATAGGATAGGAAAACGTAGTGAGCTGCATTCAAGTAGTCTTCAGACTGAAGACCACAAGAACATCAATAACACCAACAACGACGGCAGCAGTAACATCGTCAAATGACTGAAAAATGAGATTCGTGTGGATGCATTTGTGCAGACCTGCATACTCTTAGGATCTCGCTCGCGGTTGGTTCAAATGGCTCTGAGCACTATGGGACTTAACTTCTGAGGTCATCAGTCCCCCTATAACTTAGAACTACTTAAACCTAAAGACATCACACACATCCATGCCCGAGGCAGGATTCGAACCTGCGACCGTAGCGGTCGCGCGGTTCCAGACTGTAGCGCCTAGAACCGCTCGGCCACTCCGGCCGGCCTCACTCACTGTGATTGCTCTGTATCACACACCTTAGAAACCACTTGGAATCACGTTTTGACGCTTTTTCAATAGTATCCAGAAGACTATAACCTATAACCTGAAGGAAATTGTACCAGAAGCCTTACAGGACTGTTACTAAGCCTGGGGTCAACAACTCTGTTGTTTCGAAACTGCCGGAGGGACAATTTTTAAAGACAAAAACGTTGAAGTGTAAATGGAGTAAAATTCGTTGTTACAAAAAATCAGCTTCATTACTTTTTAAACACACCTCGCTTCTTTCTGTCTATATTGATGCCGATAAATTATGATTTTGTATTTTATGAAGACTGATAGGAAGCGATACATACGTGATTAGCATTGCAAGATCACAGATTAATGTGAGCGTGAGATAAGCCATTGCAAATGTGAAATTATGGTTCATTAACAACCAGTGTAACAGCCAGACTGTTGAATGCAGGCATGCAAACGTGTATGCACTGTGTTTTGCAGGTGCCGGATGTCAGTTTGTGCGATTGCATTCCATCCATCTTGCACTCGATCCGTCATTACTGGGACGGATAATATTGTTTGTGGATGACGCTGGAGTTGTCGTCCGATGATGTCTCATATCCAGAGTGCCGTGGACAATGCTGTCCATGTCTACACCGTATTACTTATACTGCAGAAGGTGCTCGATGTAGTTCGATGTAAAAGAGAGGACATAGACAAGTTGCAACGCAAGAAAACTGTAGTGAAATGGAAGAAGACCTGCAGACCATCGACGCTTCGTGCAGCATTTTTCAGTAGATTCTCAAATTAAATGAATGTGACATACGAGTATAAATAGGTTAAAAGTTCGCTACTGTCGAGTAATATGTTAACATTAATGACTAAATTCATTAAAACAGTAAAACATTAAAACATCTAGCAGTATTCGTCTAGTGACTGACACTGCAATCACCACATAAAAGTGGTTGTACGAGAAGCAGATGCCAGTCTGAGTATTTTGGAGGACACTTCAGAAAATGTTATTAAACCAAACAAGAAATTGCTTACGAAACATTCGTTTGACCGTCTTGATGATGGCTTGCCGGGATGAGAATTTTAGTCTAGGAACAGAACAGGGGAATAGTTACCTGGAAAGAAAGGTTGAGAATTCTTTTCGTCTGCTGGAATTTCTCCTAAGTTTTTTTTATTTGTTCAGAATGCTGGAAAATTTTCTCACTATGCAGACTGAACTGAAAATTTCTCTTGTGTTTTAATTTTCTAACTGGCGTTCACTCTCCATCTACACTCCTGGAAATTGAAATAAGAACACCGTGAATTCATTGTCCCAGGAAGGGGAAACTTTATTGACACATTCCTGGGGTCAGATACATCACATGATCACACTGACAGAACCACAGGCACATAGACACAGGCAACAGAGCATGCACAATGTCGGCACTAGTACAGTGTATATCCACCTTTCGCAGCAATGCAGGCTGCTATTCTCCCATGGAGACGATCGTAGAGATGCTGGATGTAGTCCTGTGGAACGGCTTGCCATGCCATTTCCACCTGGCGCCTCAGTTGGACCAGCGTTCGCGCTGGACGTGCAGACCGCGTGAGACGACGCTTCATCCAGTCCCAAACATGCTCAATGGGGGACAGATCCGGAGATCTTGCTGGCCAGGGTAGTTGACTTACACCTTCTAGAGCACGTTGGATGGCACGGGATACATGCGGACGTGCATTGTCCTGTTGGAACAGCAAGTTCCCTTGCCGGTCTAGGAATGGTAGAACGATGGGTTCGATGACGGTTTGGATGTACCGTGCACTATTCAGTGTCCCCTCGACGATCACCAGTGGTGTACGGCCAGTGTAGGAGATCGCTCCCCACACCATGATGCCGGGTGTTGGCCCTGTGTGCCTCGGTCGTATGCAGTCCTGATTGTGGCGCTCACCTGCACGGCGCCAAACACGCATACGACCATCATTGGCACCAAGGCAGAAGCGACTCTCATCGCTGAAGACGACACGTCTCCATTCGTCCCTCCATTCACGCCTGTCGCGACACCACTGGAGGCGGGCTGCACGATGTTGGGGCGTTAGCGGAAGACGGCCTAACGGTGTGCGGGACCGTAGCCCAGCTTCATGGAGACGGTTGCGAATGGTCCTCGCCGATACCCCAGGAGCAACAGTGTCCCTAATTTGCTGGGAAGTGGCGGTGCGGTCCCCTACGGCACTGCGTAGGATCCTACGGTCTTGGCGTGCATGCGTGCGTCGCTGCGGTCCGGTCCCAGGTCGACGGGCACGTGCACCTTCCGCCGACCACTGGCGACAACATCGATGTACTGTGGAGACCTCACGCCCCACGTGTTGAGCAAGTCGGCGGTACGTCCACCCGGCCTGCCGCATGCCCACTATACGCCCTCGCTCAAAATCCGTCAACTGCACATACGGTTCACGTCCACGCTGTCGCGGCATGCTACCAGTGTTAAAGACTGCGATGGAGCTCCGTATGCCGCGGCAAACTGGCTGACACTGACGGCGGCGGTGCACGAATGCTGCGCATCTAGCGCCATTCGACGGCCAACACCGCGGTACCTGGTGTGTCCGCTGTGCCGTGCGTGTGATCATTGCTTGTACAGCCCTCTCGCAGTGTCCGGAGCAAGTATGGTGGGTCTGACACACCGGTGTCAATGTGTTCTTTTTTCCATTTCCAGGAGTGTATATAGGGAGACGACGTATCTACGCATGTGTGTGTGTGTGTGTGTGACTGTGTGTGTGTGTGTGTGTGTGTGTGTGTGTGTGTGTGAATAGTTAATCTGACATTTTCTGACTTAAATTCTTGGAATTGGTGGAAGGATAGGAGGTGTAAGGGGTGAGATATAACAAGTTCCACATACATTTGCCTGTTTTGGTCACTTTCTTTGGCCAGGAGTAATTCAAATGAATTTGTTTTCCGGTATGGGTTGGGCTACAGGGCCAGAAGTAGCTCGACTAATGAGCACACTGTGGTAACACACAAAGCATGGTATCCTAAACACGAACTAATGATAACGATTGTATTGGAGACTGGAGATGTCCCCGTCGGTTGCACGGACAACGTAAGAGATAGCAGCACGACTGCTCACAACATTACGTGTAGCACTTCCAGAGTGCGTTAAATGATATCGACCAGTGATTTTGTTCTGCAACAATTCATAAACTAGAAAGCCTTTATTTAATTCTTTAGGCCAACTGAGGACCACATAAAATAGCTTCTATCTTCTTTATATTCTCATTTCTTTCTTTCCCGTGGTTTTTCATTCTTTACCTGTGTTGCTCTCTTCTTTCTTGTATCTTTGTCTTTGCTCTCTCCTGGAGGCCTTTGAAACGTTTTGCGTTTGCTTTGAATTTCTCTGTTTTCCCTGTTTCTTCACCCGTTATTTCCATTTTCACGAGGTCTGCTTTACCTTTTATCATCCATGTCATTTATGCTTACGAGTTCCTGTTAAAGAGGTTAAAAATTCCTTTTGTTAATGTTTTCTCCTCTTCACAAGCTACCATAAGCCGAGATGTTCATCATTCAATACACGCTTAAAGTTTTACTTCAAAACCACTGTTTTGTCTCTACACACACATACAAACACATAAGCACACTCACACACACACACACACACACACACACACACACACACACAGCACACAGCACAGGTAGTGAAAGCAGTCTTTGGCTGCTCTGACTTCCTTTTTCCTGACAGTGTTTCCTGCTTTATACAGCAAAAGTTTCTTCCTATGTTACATCCAATATTGGGGTGGTTCTTGGTTTTTCGAATTTTGTGTTTCTCCGCCCACATCACCTAGTGTTTTTCCTTTTGTTTTAAGAAGAAATTTCAGACCTATTTTGTTGAAACTGATGACGAGTTGCGTCATTTCACTACGTGTTCTTTATAACTTTTTATGCGTGGAGGACTAGAATTATGGCGGATTAAAATTATGTGCCAGGCCGAGACACGATCTCGGGACCTTTACCTTTTGAGGGCAAGTGCTCTGTCGACCAACCTACTCAAGCACCAATCAGGGTCCCTCCTCACAGCTGTACTTCCGCCATTACTTCATCTCCTACCCTCCAGACTTCACAGAAACTCTCCTGCAAAACTTATGGGACTAGCACACCTTGAAGGAAGGATATTACGGAGACATGGCCTTGCCACAGCCTGGGGGATGTTTCCAGAGTGAAATTTTCATTCCGCAACGGAGTGATGAGTTCCTTTCAGTCAAGGGTTTGGACATGTTGAGGATGTTAAGTATAGATTTAAGTTTCTTAAACAAGATTCCTTTACCTGGGGATTCAAACGCGTCCTACCTTGGGCCCAAAGAGGCTACGAAAGTTCTTAAGGTGACATATTATTTAATCCTTTCTTTCAGGAGTACTAGTCGCGCAGGTACGGCAGGAGAGCTTCTGTGAAGTATTAAAGGTTGTAGATGAGGTACTTGCGGAAGTAGATCTGTGAGAACGGACCGAGAGTCGTGCTTAGGTAGCTCAGTCGGTAGAGCAATTGCCTACAAAAGGTAAAAGTCCAGAGTTCAGGTTCTCGGTCGACCACACTGTTTTAATCTGCCAGGCAGTTTCATTTCAGCTCACACGCCACTGCAGACTGAAAATTTAATTCTGGAGTACGAATTCAGTCAAATGCACGCATAAGCAATAATAAAAGGCACGTGTTGATATGACGCAACTTATCGGCCACTGCGCTATTGGTTCGTCATCTTCAATTGCGGCAAAATAGAACTTACAATTCTTCTTAAAACAAGAGGAAAAAGACTAGTTGATGCGTGTGAATAAACATTAAAATTCGAAAAAAACGAGGACCATCCTAACGCAGTATACGACATATGTACATGATTTACATCAGCTTCATTTCAGATTTGACTACTAGGCATTCGTTCAGTAGTACTGGACACAGTGGTACGCGTAAATATCACATATCAAAGCGAATGTTTTTGTTACATCTGTTACTGAAGCGAGGTACAAATGCTGAATATAACAGATTTTTAATAATCGACGAGCAATTCCCGTTAAAGCTGCAGTTCCATACATTGAATTCACGCGTAATTGTATTGGAAATTCCACTCCAGTGAAAAAGAGAGAAAGCATTTTAATTGTATCAGTAAAGGAGATACACTCTCTCGGTCATTAGGCTGTAGCGACACAGGTTGGTTCTGAGCTGTTTATTTAAACTTGCAACTATAGGAATATAAATCCAGAAAATAACACTTATAATTATCAGAAAGCAGCACTGTATACATGATCGCGGCGTGCAAATGAATGGAATATATGAAGCAACAAATCTTACTAAAATACAAGTTGCACTTTCAATTCTGTTACATATTTCACACTACAACAGAAGAATTTATTGGGGTATCGACAAATAAGTAAATGAGCCGATTTTAACAACTTATTTTGAATTGTTATCACTTTATTTTTTCTCAGCTGAGTAACTGGCGATGCAATAAGCCGATCCATATCACCATGGCGTTGGTAAGGTGAACATTGTTTAATTTTTGCTCCGAATCCTTCAGCCACTCGCCAAGTGAAATCCAAATTGAATTTTTCTTCCGGCCAAGAGGCAACTACATCTTGTAGTCATAGCTAAAAAATGTTATTAACTACATAAGGGACGTGTAGAAATGATAGCTCACAAACTGAAGAATGTTGCGTCTCTATATGCAAGTGACGTAGGTACAAAAATGTTGAAGGGAATCACAAATAAGCTACAGTACTATAGTTGAAATTCCACAGGATCATTTCTTTAATCCACAGCATAGCAGCCCACTGTAACAAAAATATATATCTACATTTATGCAAAATGGCTTAAGATCACTAAGACGCAGTGACAATGCATGTACTGTATTTTTTGAAATTTATTTAACTATTTATTTAACCCGCCAAGACTAGGAGCGTTAGACCCTTTTTATGTCTATACGTTTTGCGTTGCATATAGTACGGCAAACGTGTTTTAAGTTATGTCTACTAGAGATATCAACGTTTAGATATTACTCTGTCCTAAACAGTGCATGAAAAGAAGTTTTTATTCGCTCAGGAGAAGCGTAACAATAACGACAAATTAACGTGAGGTAAATTTAAATTATGAGGGCTGAAGCAATATACGTTACAGAAGTGGTGGAACGGATGGAGGGAAAGATGAACATGATGAAACACAAGGAATGCAGAAAAGAAAGTGACGTGACTGATAGAGATGTCTGACCCTTTTAAGTTCTTCGCCATAATGATTAGCTGCATAAACGGCACAAAGTCTCCCGTCTCAATGATATTTTACTCCAAATAGACACATCTTGTAGAAAAGTACAATTATATGTCGTATAGAATAACAATGAATCTATGTAGTCTTATAACCGCTTTAAAATTTGTTCCAAATACGGATTTAATACATGCCACCACTGTCAGTTTAAGGCCCAAGCGACACAAAATACCCCTTGGGACGCGCAAGTACAAGATTTGTAAACGGGATTTGTAACAGGGGCCCCATGGGCCCTGGGGTGCAAGATTTGCACACATTGCGTATCACAATTAGCATCGAAAACTGGTATGGATAAAGGTGAAAGAGGGGAAAAAACTTTTTTTTTAAATGGGGCGGGGGGGGGGGGGGACTGGATGTGGATGGTAAGAGCTTGTGTGGAATAATGTTTTCGAACACAAACTGACGGACTTCATAAGTCTTTTCTGGTGTGTCTTGACTTTCAAGATGGAAAACTCGTTGTTAAACTTCTTATCTGTCGCCACAGTAGTTTTAACTACGTTATTGTCAGGACGATTTCCCACGGATCAACTTTACTGAACTCGCAGCTCAATTATTGGAATAGGCGATGTAAAAGGTGGTACAAGTAAGTCAGATCATGAAGTAATTGCAATAGGTACTAGACGTATAGCTGTAAATATAAATCACATCGGTGTAAAATATGTTGAACTGAGAAACATTAGCTGCTGAAACGCGAAGTTTGTCTGTCTCTTGCGTTTCTCGGGGTGATCACTAGCTTCTCAGAAACAAGATTGTTACAAGAAACGTAAATGCCATCTCACGACATGATGTGTATCACGTTGGGTAATTTACTGCAACATGATGATCATTTTCACAATTTTCATATTAATTTTAAACGCTGACACCTAACATATTGTGATTTATACGGAACTCGGGCAGTTACCTCTTTTTAGTGGTACACATACACGTTATACTACAGGAAATTTCTAAATTAGTTTTACAAAAGTAACCTTTAATAGTCAAAAATGTAAACAACTTGCAGAAATGTTTGACACAGAATTATATTTTCAAGTTTTATATACACTCCTGGAAATGGAAAAAAGAACACATTGACACCGGTGTGTCAGACCCACCATACTTGCTCCGGACACTGCGAGAGGGCTGTACAAGCAATGATCACACGCACGGCACAGCGGTCACACCAGGAACCGCGGTGTTGGCCGTCGAATGGCGCTAGCTGCGCAGCATTTGTGCACCGCCGCCGTCAGTGTCAGCCAGTTTGCCGTGGCATACGGAGCTCCATCGCAGTCTTTAACACTGGTAGCATGCCGCGACGGCGTGGACGTGAACCGTATGTGCAGTTGACGGACTTTGAGCGAGGGCGTATAGTGGGCAAGCGGGAGGCCAGGTGGACGTACCACCGAATTGCTCAACACGTGGGGCGTGAGGTCTCCACAGTACATCGATGTTGTCGCCAGTGGTCGGCGGAAGGTGCACGTGCCCGTCGACCTGGGACCGGACCGCAGCGACGCACGGATGCACGCCAAGACCGTAGGATCCTACGCAGTGCCGTAGGGGACCGCACCGCCACTTCCCAGCAAATTAGGGACACTGTTGCTCCTGGGGTATCGGCGAGGACCATTCGCAACCGTCTCCATGAAGCTGGGCTACGGTCCCGCACACCGTTAGGCCGTCTTTCGCTCACGCCCCAACATCGTGCAGCCCGCCTCCAGTGGTGTCGCGACAGGCGTGAATGGAGGGACGAATGGAGACGTGTCGTCTTCAGCGATGAGAGTCGCTTCTGCCTTGGTGCCAATGATGGTCGTATGCGTGTTTGGCGCCGTGCAGGTGAGCGCCACAATCAGGACTGCATACGACCGAGGCACACAGGGCCAACACCCGGCATCATGGTGTGGGGAGCGATCTCCTACACTGGCCGTACACCACTGGTGATCGTCGAGGGGACAATGAATAGTGCACGGTACATCCAAACCGTCATCGAACCCATCGTTCTACCATTCCTAGACCGGCAAGGGAACTTGCTGTTCCAACAGGACAATGCACGTCCGCATGTATCCCGTGCCACCCAACGTGCTCTAGAAGGTGTAAGTCAACTACCCTGGCCAGCAAGATCTCCGGATCTGTCCCCCATTGAGCATGTTTGGGACTGGATGAAGCGTCGTCTCACGCGGTCTGCACGTCCAGCACGAACGCTGGTCCAACTGAGGCGCCAGGTGGAAATGGCATGGCAAGCCGTTCCACAGGACTACATCCAGCATCTCTACGATCGTCTCCATGGGAGAATAGCAGCCTGCATTGCTGCGAAAGGTGGATATACACTGTACTAGTGCCGACATTGTGCATGCTCTGTTGCCTGTGTCTATGTGCCTGTGGTTCTGTCAGTGTGATCATGTGATGTACCTGACCCCAGGAATGTGTCAATAAAGTTTCCCCTTCCTGGGACAATGAATTCACGGTGTTCTTATTTCAATTTCCAGGAGTGTATAAATGTTCAATGTGACTATCATTTGTAACTTGACAAAAGTCACATCTGTACTGTCAAATCCTACGAAACAAGTCCTGAAATGTGCTGGCAGCTGCTTGTGTTATCCGTTGTCGCAGCTCGTAGACGTTTCCCAGAAGCGGAGGAGCAAACACTCTGCCTTTAGTACAGCCTCATAGACAGAAGTCCACTGTCGTGAAATCAGGTGATGCTGGTAGCCAGGATACTGTTCAGTCACGTGCAATCCAAGTAGCTCCATTCCTACGAAGATGCGCGACAAATTCACGGTGATAATGTGGGTGGCGCGCCATCTTGCTGGAAAATAAATGCTGTGCTCATATCTTGTTGTAATTAAGGCATTACATAGTGTTCAAGCATGTGCAAGGACGATAGGCCAGTTACAGCTGGCTTAGCAAAAAGGAAAGGTCTGTAAATATCGTTACAGTTTTCAGCGCAAGAAACATTTACCTTAGTGAGTCCCGTACGTGTTTGATTACATGAAATGGTTTCTACTCACTCCATGTCCAAATATTATGCAGATCCACTGTACAGCAGATACGGAAAGTGGCTTCGTCACTGAACACAGTTTTATTGAGAAAATCATCTTCACTCTACATTTTGTTAAACATTTCTGCACAAAACTCAATTCATTTTTCTTTTCCGCTTTTCTCTTAAAGCTCACAACAGTTCCAATTTCTATGATTTGAATGACGGGCGTCTGTGTAATACCTTGTAACGCTGGGAACATTCAGTTCTAAGCCGTCAGGTCCGTAGTTTTACGAGGACGTGTATCACTATCGAACTCGTACAATTCCTGCGTTAGAGACTGGTGGCTGAACCTGATCCGGCGTCCTGTGTGATACTCGTATACAACCAGTTTCGGCGAAACGGTTGTACCAAATAATAACAGTTCGTCTTTGAAGTGGTGACTTGCGATATTTAGTCCCGAATTGTATCTGGAATGTGGCAGCGGATTTGCTTTCATGAAACCATAACCAATACCGCACACGCACTGTACCATTATACTCCATGATGGCTGTTGGAATAACTCATTCGCTGATGACACCTGGTGGGGACGATGTGAACTAACAAGGTTAGGCAGGAATAAAACTTGAAGAATTACTGCAGTCAGTGCTGCATCAAATATGTCTCAAAATTATTTACCATCTTCACAATTAAATGTTGTTTATGAATGTCTAATTTATAAAGATTCTGTATTATACGTTCACAAATTCCTAGATGGATAGAAGCAACTGTCCGACAGGCAAAATTTTAGTTTTTATTTGAAGATGCTTTTATTATTCCACATCTGATCTGTACTCCTTAAGCCGCATTACCGCGTGTGGGTGAGGGCTCTTGTGGTACCACTGCCTTTTTCTCCTGTCATTGTTCCATTCGCGAATAGTCTGTGAGAAGAACGACTGTCTATATAGACCTCCTAATGACCTCTTAGTTCTCCAATTTTCTGCTCGTGGGTCTTTTGCAAAACATGTAGTATCTGATCAAAAGTAACTGTACAACTATTAGTGGACATTAAGACGAGATGTGTCCACCAGAGGAGGTAGTGATGTTAGAAGCTTGGGTGTCCAGCCAACGTCCTAACTCATCCCAAAGGCGTCGCATTGGCTTCATTTCATGACTTTGGACTTGTCAGCACACTGAAAGATTTTTGCTGTCTACGACCTACTGCCTAGCAGCCCTTGTTTTTGACAGGGTGCGTTGTCATACTGATACAAACAATCAACGTTTTCGAACTATTACGCTACTGTACACAGTACAAAATGCTGTAAAATATATTCCTGCCCTTCCTATTTAGCGTTTGCTTAAGTACAATAATTACACTGATGACATGGCCATTTATGATGTTCCTTCAGACTTCACAATAGGTGAGACATGGCTCTTCATAGGGTGTGTGACCACTACAACATCAATGCATGCTCTTCAACGCGCTTCAACGCTGGCCACAAGGTTCCTGTGGTAGGGCGGTCTGTTCGTCCACAAATGACGCTGAACATGATAAATTGTCATTGGTGCATATTCATGTGCAGCAATACGTCTCTCCGACGCATACCACGAGTGCCCGATGGGATTTCAGTTGAGAGAATGGGCAAGCCAGTCCCTTCGGAGAGTATTCTCTGGTTCCAAGATCTCTACCACCTGCGCTGTTCGGTACGATCACCATGAAAAATGAGGAAGAAGAACAGTGTCATATTTAAGCTTACCAGTAACTGTACCGTGGTCAAAGATTTGGAGATCAATACGCGTATGCAACATTGTGCATCCCCACAACGCAACCTCTGGACCACCAAGTTGATCATCTGGATTAATTACGTGTTAGCAAACTTCATCATATGAGGGTACGTCTAGAATAATTACTCAGACCGAATCTGCTTTTATCCGCGAAAAGCACGCGAATCCACTAGTCATTTTGTTCTTGGAAAAACCGCAAACGGTGCCCCAGATGTCAGAGGACCACAACGTATAGGTTTTCAGACAAACAAACCTCAGCTATGCAGTCGCCATGTCTCTGTGGAGCATGATATTGGGTGCCTTTAATTCTTGTTAAATGTGACTGCAGATGCACCGCCTCTTTAACGTTGATCCCTTCTTGCCTGATGCACAATGTAGCGGTCATCTGCTGCTGTAGTTGGGCGTGGTAGACAACCTCTTCTCCTTCCTGTAGCAGTGTCTGTGGTTCGTAATGCTCCACATACTCATGAAACAATGCTGGGAGCAATACCAAACTTCTGGGCTGCACTTCGTCCGTCGTCCTGTTTCCGGTTGATTCTTCCCCTTGTGAAATCATCCACATCATATCTCCGGGGTCTATTGTAATCAAGAACAGCGAGGTAGTCGCGAGGTATAACTGCTCGCTGATTGACATACTCTGCCTTTTCCTGTTCCTTCAACTGCGTCGTGTTGTGAGGCCAGACCCATTTGGCGCCATAGTCTAGCTGACCTCACTCCATGTGAGGTCCAGCTTTCTGTGCACAACTAGGAGACCTCTCGAAACACCCTCGCTCACTTTCAGACATTTCCATCAATATTAATGATACTTTATATATCTCGTCCTTCAGGTTTGTAGAGCAGTGTATATCTAACCGATCGTAGCGCAGTAATTTATTATACACTTATTTTTCTTAATTTCTAACTGATATAAGATCAACTACAATGTGCCTTCTGTCCAGAAAGAATTTCAGTACTTTAGCGCTGTTTTGTCTTTTGTTCTCGAGAGTGCTGTTAGTGAGTTGCCTTTACTTGTGAGTGCGTTACCGTAAACACAATCCTGGGAATGTGAACTGACAACCTAAATGTGCTACTGAGCTCAAAGCCACATCGCGAACACGAAATTGAAAAGAATCCTGTGAGTGTGTGAAAATCGATCTTATTCATAAGCGAATAAATAAGAAAACCAATAATACACTCCTGGAAATTGAAATAAGAACACCGTGAATTCATTGTCCCAGGAAGGGGAAACTTTATTGACACATTCCTGGGGTCAGATACATCACATGATCACACTGACAGAACCACAGGCACATAGACACAGGCAACAGAGCATGCACAATGTCGGCACTAGTACAGTGTATATCCACCTTTCGCAGCAATGCAGGCTGCTATTCTCCCATGGAGACGATCGTAGAGATGCTGGATGTAGTCCTGTGGAACGGCATGCCATGCCATTTCCACCTGGCGCCTCAGTTGGACCAGTGTTCGTGCTGGACGTGCAGACCGCGTGAGACGACGCTTCATCCAGTCCCAAACATGCTCAATGGGGGACAGATCCGGAGATCTTGCTGGCCAGGGTAGTTGACTTACACCTTCTAGAGCACGTTGGGTGGCACGGGATACATGCGGACGTGCATTGTCCTGTTGGAACAGCAAGTTCCCTTGCCGGTCTAGGAATGGTAGAACGATGGGTTCGATGACGGTTTGGATGTACCGTGCACTATTCAGTGTCCCCTCGACGATTACCAGTGGTGTACGGCCAGTGTAGGAGATCGCTCCCCACACCATGATGCCGGGTGTTGGCCCTGTGTGCCTCGGTCGTATGCAGTCCTGATTGTGGCGCTCACCTGCACGGCGCCAAACACGCATACGACCATCATTGGCACCAAGGCAGAAGCGACTCTCATCGCTGAAGACGGCACGTCTCCATTCGTCCCTCCATTCACGCCTGTCGCGACACCACTGGAGGCGGGCTGCACGATGTTGGGGCGTTAGCGGAAGACGGCCTAACGGTGTGCGGGACCGTAGCCCAGCTTCATGGAGACGGTTGCGAATGGTCCTCGCCGATACCCCAGGAGCAACAGTGTCCCTAATTTGCTGGGAAGTGGCGGTGCGGTCCCCTACGGCACTGCGTAGGATCCTACGGTCTTGGCGTGCATCCGTGCGTCGCTGCGGTCCGGTCCCAGGTCGACGGGCACGTGCACCTTCCGCCGACCACTGGCGACAACATCGATGTACTGTGGAGACCTCACGCCCCACGTGTTGAGCAAGTCGGCGGTACGTCCACCCGGCCTGCCGCATGCCCACTATACGCCCTCGCTCAAAGTCCGTCAACTGCACATACGGTTCACGTCCACGCTGTCGCGGCATGCTACCAGTGTTAAAGACTGCGATGGAGCTCCGTATGCCACGGCAAACTGGCTGACACTGACGGCGGCGGTGCACAAATGCTGCGCAGCTAGCGCCATTCGACGGCCAACACCGCGGTTCCTGGTGTGTCCGCTGTGCCGTGCGTGTGATCATTGCTTGTACAGCCCTCTCGCAGTGTCCGGAGCAAGTATGGTGGGTCTGACACACCGGTGTCAATGTGTTCTTTTTTCCATTTCCAGGAGTGTATCACGCTCAGTAGACTTGGTCAATGCGAACTATTTGAAAAAAAAAACTAACTAAGAAACTGTAACGTCGACCTGTACAAGAATGTTACCTGAAACAAACGAAAATGTCTGCACTGACATATGGCCCTGATAAAATAAAGACACTGACACGGCATGCATTGCACAAAGGAAAAGAAATAATCACAGGCACGCATCGCACCTGCAATATGAAGTATGGCAGAAACAGCAACACAGCAAGATTCCTCAACAGCTAAAAAAGAAAAAAAAATACTGCTAAAAACTAACTACAATTGGTCCATGGAAATTACAATCATAATCTTGATAGAGAATGCCAATGAAACACATGACTCAGCCTTTAGGTACTGAAATTCCAGTTACGAATAAACTTATCAAAGAAAACAGTTAAAGACTCTAATATGAAACTTCATTTAATCTAATAACTTCTGTGGTACAGTAAATTGACTCAGAAGATCGATCAATAGAATAATTATCAAAAACTTGACTGTGTCGAGGATGATGTGGACCAACAATACAAGTCTAAAACTTTTTTATGTCCATATGCTATCCAACCACTGTCCCAAGTCATTATTCCTCCTCGTAATAAATCTGCAACTCATATCGTTCCAAACGTGCGCCCATACATTACACTGTATCATCAACGAAACCCCTCCTCCCCACACCGCAGCTTTCCACTACTGACTGTCTAAGATACTACGACTCCACATTGCTGCCGTCATAGACACAGATACTGTTGCCCAACAACTGCTTCTCTGCCCACAATTTCTCAAATAAATCATTTTCTTTTACAAATATTAACAAATCAAATAGCACCATCAAAATACAGTTATCTTACATAAATCCTCGTCTTGTAAACAAAATTAAATTTTACACGTAGCCATGGAAGCAGAAAAATACAATTTTTTAAAAGCAATACTTAAATGACTAAAAATCAAATTTGCTAAAACCATGTTCTCAGGATGCTACATTTCTATGTATTGATGTACAACCATGTAGTGAAAAATATTTGAAAATTCGCACCTTAATTATTAAGCACTCCAGAAAGTGACAAATCAGTTCTCAACACAGATCCCTTTTAAGTTTGTCTCACTCCTTCCATTACCACAGGGCCAAACTTGACTTATGTTCTACTTGTTGAATGTTCACAACGTAACATGTCCATTAACTAATACATCATCTAAACGCAGTAAATCGTCTGAAGAACAATTGTCTATTGCAGGTGCCTTCAACAAAAAGCCCACACGTAGCATCTATAATGCAAAAAATAACTCACTGTAGAAACTTTCGCTGCAGACAGTACTCCAATCCATGGTACAGGAACATAGTTGAAGCAGAAGTATGCCAGCTGTAGAATAATCTTGCGTACTGGCAATAAAGTAGTATGTAGTGCCAGCATTTGCATCTTGTAGACCCATACGTACAGGTAGATTTTCCACTGTACTTGTACAAAAGATATATCAGTTATTGTACATCCATTGATAGGCAAAGCAGCTGCAGGCATACCACATGTGCAGAAGAGCGAGTACTGCATGATGTGGCAGGATAAGTCTCCGCACTGACCGAAGAGATAACTAGGCACTCACAACTAAATGCTCAGAATAGCACAGTATCCTTGATCATAGTCATTTCCAAAGTACACTGTTTATGGAACATGAACATTTAATTAGATACAATGCTTGTAATTTTTCCAAGAATCTCATCGCATCCGCTCTGATGAAAGTTTTTAGTTTGCTCGACTTCCGTCTCTAATATTTACACACGATCGATTACAGGTTGTAATTCGGTTTTCAGCTCATTTTTCATTTCTTTCTACAGTGTTCCTATTTTCTCTTGAAACTAGAATGAGATTTTCACTCTGCAGCGGAGTGTGCGCTGATATGAAACATCCTGGCAGATTAAAACTGTGCGCTCGACCGAGACTCGAACTCGGGACCTTTGCCTTTCGCGGGCAAGTGCTCTACCAACTGAGCTACCGAAGCACGACTCACGCCCGGTACCCACAGCTTTACTTCTGCCAGTATCTCGTCTCCTACCTTCCAAACTTTACAGGAAGTTCTCCTGCGAACGAGTCTCGGTTGGGCACACAGTTTTAATCTCTTGAAACTGTTTCAACCGTTCATCTAATGTGTCAAACCGTGTGTTAGTTTCTTCCCTAATTTCGTCTAATTTGTCAAATTTTCGGTCGAACTGTGAGAACATCCTCTGAAACATCGACATCACATCTGAACTACGATCCGCATTTACAAAATTTGTGTCAGGATTTGTACCCGTAATGGTTTCCAATATACATCCATAATCTATGTTGCTAACGGCATTTGCACTGGATACCGGCAGTTGGATATTAGTTAATTCTTGACCGATTCGATCACAGTTTTTCACGTCAGAAAACTGATTTATAGTACGTATAGTTGTACTTTCTCGTGAATCCATTAACTGTTTCGTATTATGAATCTCGCCTGCAAAATGAAGTACTGGCAGGAACAGCATCACAGCAAGATTCCGCAACAGCTAAAAAAATACTGCTAAAATTGGTCCAGGGAAACTGCGATCATAATCTTGATAAAGAATGCCAATGGAACACATGAATGAACCTTTAAGTTCTGAAATTTCAGTTAGGAAGGAACTTATCAAAGACTCTAATATGAAAATTCATTTAATCTAATAACTTCAGTGGTACAGTAAATTAACTCAGAAGATCAATCAATAGAATAATTTTCAAAAACTTGACTGTGACGAGGATGAAGTGGACCAACAATACAAGTCTACAAAAATATAAATAAACTTTTTACCTCATCACATAGTTTCTGTTCTTCATTTCGAAACTTTTTTTAATGTCCGTATGCTGTCCACCCATTGATCTGAGTGATCAATCCTACTCGTAATAAATCTGCTCCTCACATAATTCCAAAAGTGCGTCCATGCATTGCACTGTACATTCACCGAAATCCCGCTTGCCCACACCGCAGCTTTCCACTACTGATTGTCAACGATTCTACGGCTCCACGTCGCTGCCACCGCAGACACAAATAATGTTGCCTAACAGCTGTATTAACACATCCAATAACATCATCAAGAAATAGCTATCTTACAGTGTAACTAAAATAATTCAGTGGGTGACTGGAAATAATTTTGCTTTGTTTTATGCAGTGCATCATCTAACTAGAAGTTTTTATATGTATTGACACTTCATGCAATACTGGTGACATTTTTCATGTTCATTAATAAACGGCGGTTATGCGAGTACAGATTTTTTTCAGAAACAAAGTCAGTTCCTGTCGTGATCTGCGCAACTAACACTGATTATTATTTAATTACAATTTTGACTTTAGAATATACTGCATAATTCATTATTACTTACTACGTTAAGTCGTACAACGTTCGAAGATGGATTCGGCTTGATTCCGAGACGATGTCATGTTTCTGATCCTTTCAGGTGCAATAAACTGGCGACAAACTGATGGAATCTAAAGTGGGATACGTTACAGCACTGCGGGACTTCGCTTACGTGGCCCCGCTGTGAGAACGAGCCACTAGTCACAAGAACGACACGGCCTACGTTTTTGTGAAAATATCACAGGGACTCAAACCCTATACGTTGCCTTCTGCGGCCAAATCAGTGAATGGAAGATGTGGGTGTACGTCGAGGGCTGGCTAGCTCAGCCGGTAGGGGCATTTCCGCAGAAGGTGATGGCTCTTCAATGTCCTTAACGTAATTACAACGCTCGCAAAAAATTTCGTCAGTGTCTTGCAACATAAAATACTTCCTTTTCTAATTTTTTTTCTTTATGACCAAGTCCACTGTTATCAGCTATTGATTAAATGATTTCCGCTGAGGTTGTAACTTTCACCCCAGCCCTATTCACAGTAAACGAACAAACACACAGACAGGTTTTTCGTCCATCTCTTTCCATTTTGCTTTAATAGGCAAATGTTTGATCATGATTATGAGGCTGAATGGCCAACAGAAAATTACAGTATTATATTAAGTTACAGCAGAGCCTCAGCGGAAATATGTCTTCATTTAAATTTCTTGCTCTTGTTGGTGTTGATGTTGCTGCTGCTGTTGCGATGGTCTTCAGTCCGATGGCTGGTTTCACACAATTCTCCACGCTAGCCCATCCTGTGAAGTCTCTTCATAACTGCTGTTACCTACTCCGATTTGAAACTGATCAATGTAGTCCAGTCTTGGTGTAGCTCTGCAATTTTTAACCCCACACTACCCTCCATTCATTATTTCTCGATTCCTCAGGACGTGTCCTGGCACTCGAACACTTCTCTTAGTCAAATTGTGCGATAAGGTACTTTTCTCCCCAGATTCATTCAGCACCTCTTCATTAGTTATTCGATCCACCAATCCAGTCTTCAAAAGGCTTTAATCCCTTGTCTTGTCTTCACTGATCTTTGCTGATCATTGTACAACTTTTACTTCCATATAAGGCAACAAATCAGAAAAATATTTTCACAAGAGACTTCCTAACACGCAGATTTAATTCTTTTTCTTTATTCTCGGTGACGATTTCCTTGGCGTTGGTAGTTAACCAGTCAACTTGCTGTCCAAATAGCAAAACATATTTACTACTTTTAGTTCCTCATTTCTATATCCAGTTGGCGTAGGATCAGTGACTTTGTTTTATCACAAACCATTACCCTTTTTTTTGCAGTTGTTATTCATCTTATAAAACAATCCATACAGTTCAAGTGGCCTTCCAAGTCTTTCACCGTCTGTGGCAGAATGGAAATGTCATCGGAAAATTTCTCCTTGGTTTCCGTTATGCTAGGTCAGTGTACGAATTGAAAAATATCAGGAACAGACTACAACCCTATTTTACTTCCTTCTGAACAACTATTTTCCTTTTTTCGTCTTTTAACGGAATTTTTTTGTGAACACGTCGAATAACGACTCCAACATATTTGCAACTTTACATATTCGGTCGTGTAAAGGGGGTGGAGGGGGGTGGAGGTTCAGGGGGAGAGTATTTACCTGTCAAGGGAATCTAACGGGGTTCTATCTCGGAAATCCATACAGGCGTTGCATTGGTGTGCAGGTATTTTCATTAACGTTGTAGTTCAGGCGCATAGGTACCTGTACTTAGGGTAACAAACTGAACGAATTATTCCGAAACCAGGCACTGTAAACCTACAGATTCTAATATCAAAACACTCAGCAAAGAATCTTCTTGAATATATGGTAGTATGTCGCTAGAGTTTGGACACAAGCCGGCCGTGGTGGCCGTGCGGTTCTAGGCGCTGCAGTCTGGAACTGAGCGACCGCTACAGTCGCAGGTTCGAATCTTGCCTCGCGCATCGATGTGTGTGATGTCCTTAGGTTAGTTGGGTTTAATTAGTTCTAAGTTCTAGGCGAGTGATAACCTCAGAAGATAAGTCGCATAGTGCTCAGAGCCATTTGAACCATTTTGGACACAAACTGTATTCTCTTTGTGTATTGTTCGTATGCCGCGCGTTAATCGACTCAGATTCAAACATAAACTTTGCCGTCAATTCAGCAAAATATCGATTTCTTGAAAAAAAAAAAATTGTATATTTTGCATGCCGACGGCAACTGAACATGTTAAAATATTTTCCATACCAACGTTGCATGATACGCGATCCAGGACCAAACAATTTCAAGTTGTTTTAGTATCTTTGAAGGCAATAAAAAAAGTCAAGTATTTACTAGCAGCTGTTGAAACGACCGATCGTGGACACTGGCACACGTTGGTACGTTACAGGAAAATACAGAAACCAAAATTTCTTTCAAGGAATGATCACTATAAAACAGCCCAATAAAAGAACAGTTGGTACATTGGAATAGAAACGTACCAAATTACACAGTTTAGATCAACGAAAAACCAGCCAAAGTTGCAAATTTCCCTTTTTTCATTTATTCGAGGACATATTTCGGACCGGGACCAATTTTCAGATCATCGTGCCAGATATTCATAGCCGCATTTCCAAATATACAAAACAATGTCGAAGTATACACGGTGGTCCATTGATAGTGACCGGGCCAAATATCTCACGAAATAAGAATCAAACGAAAAAACTACAAAGAACGAAACTTGTCTAGTTTGAAGGGGGAAACCAGATGGCACTATGGTTGGCCCGCTAGATGGCGCTGCCATAGGTTAAACGGATATCAACTACGGTTTTTTTTTTAATTTGAACCCCCATTTTTGTTACTAATTCGTGTAGTACGTAAAGAAATATCAATGTTTTAGTTGGGCCACATTTTTCGCTTTGTGATAGATGGCGCTGTAATAGTCACAAACGTATAAGTACGTGGTATTTCGTAACATTCCGTCAGTGCGGACGGTATTTGCTTCGTGATACATTATCCGTATTAAAATGGACCGTTTACCAATTACGGCAAAGGTCGATATCGTGTTGATGTATGGCTATTGTGAACAAAGTGCCCCACGGGCGTGTGCTACGTATGCTGCTCGGTATCCTGGATAACATCATCCATGGGTCCGGACCGTTCGCTGGATAGTTACGTTATTTAAGGAAACAGGAAGTGTTCAGCCACATGTGAAACGTCAACCACGACCTGCAACAGATGATGATGCCCAAGTAGGTATTTTAGCTGCTGTCGCGGCTAATCCGCACATCAGTAGCAGACAAATTGCGCGAGAATCGGAAATCTCAAGAAACGTCGGTGTTGAGAATGCTACATCAAAATCGATTTCACCATATTTCTATGCACCAGGAATTGCATGGCGTCGACTTTGAAGGTCGTGTACAGCTCTGCCACTGGGCACAATAGAAATTACGGGACAATGACAGATTACTTGCACGCGTTCTATTTAGCGACGAAGCATCATTCACCAACAGCGGTAACGTAAACTGGCATTATATGCACTATTGGGCAACGGACAATCCACGATGGCTGCGACAAGTGGAACGCCGGCCGTTGTGGCCGAGCGGTTCTAGGCGCTTCAGTCTGGAACAGCGCGGCCGCTACGGTCGCAGGTTCGAATCCTGCCTCGGGCATGGATGTGTGTGATGTCTTTAGGTTGGTTAGGTTTAAGTAGTCCTAAGTTCTAGGGGACTGATGACCTCAGATGTTAAGTCCCATAACGCTCAGAGCCATTTGAACCATCTGAACAAGTGGAACATCAGCGACCTTGGCGGGTTAATGTATGGTGCGGCATTATGGGAGGAAGGATAATTGGCCCCCGTTTTATTGATGGCAATCTAAATGGTGCAATGTATGCTGATTTCCTACGTAATGTTCTACCGATGTTACTACAAGATGTTTCACTGCATGACAGAATGGCGATGTACTTCCAACATGATGGATGTCCGGCACATAGCTCGCGTGCGGTTGAAGCGGTACTGAATAGCATATTTCATGACAGGTGGATTGGTCGTCGAAGCACAATACCACGGCCCGCACGTTCACTGGATCTGACGTCCCCGGATTTCTTTCTGTGGGGAAAGTTGAAGGATATTTGCCATCGTGATCCACCGACAACGCCTGACGACATGTGTCAGCGCATTGTCCGTGCATGTACGAACATTACGGAAGGCGAACTACTCGCTGTTGAGAGCAAGGCCAAATGCATTGAGGTTGACGGTCATCATTTTGAGCATCTATTGCATTAATGTGGTATTTAATATTAACCACGCTGTAACACCGGTCCCGTGAGATCACCGAAGTTAAGCGCTGTGGGGCGTGGCCGGCACTTGGATGGGTGACCATCCAGCCACCATGCGCTGTTGCCATTTTTCGGGGTGCACTCAGCCTCGTGATGCCAATTGAGGAGCTACTCCACCGAATAGTAGCGGCTCCGGTCAAAGAAAACCATCATAACGACTGGGAGAGCGGTGTGCTGACCACACGCCCCTCCTATCTGCATCCTCAACGGAGGATGACACGGCAGTCGGATGGTCCCGATGGGCCACTTGTGGGCTGAAGACGGAGTGCTTTGCTACGCTGTAACAGCATGCGTTCTCAGAAATGATAAGTTCACAAAGGTACATGTATCACATTAGAACAACGGAAATAAAATGTTCAAACGTACCTACGTTCTGTATTTTAACGTAAAAAACCTACCTGTTACCAACAGTTCGTCTAAAATTGTGAGCCATATGTTTGTGACTATTACAGCACCATCTATCACAAAGCGATAAAAGTGGCCCAACTAAAACATTCATATATCTTTACATACTACACGAATTAGTAATAAAAATGAGGGTTCCTATTTTTAAAAAACGCAGTTGATATCCATTTGACCTATGGCAGCGCCATGTAGCGGACCAACCATAGCGCCATCTGGTTTCCCCCTTCAAGCTAGACAAGTTTCGTTCTTTGTAGTTTTTTCGTTTGATGCTTATTTCGTGAGATATTTGGCCTGGTCACGATCAATGGACCACCCTGTATACTTATTACGATGTACAAATGAACATTTACGGAGTGTATACAATCAGCACGTGTTCATTAGTGGTAAGGTCTTATGGGACCAAACTGCAAAGGACGTCTTCATTAGTTATTCGATCTACAAAGCCAATCTTCAACATTTTCAGTAGCACCACGTTTGAGAGTTTCTATAGCTTTCTCCTTTGTGTGTATTGATTATTGTCCACGTTTACTGCCGTGTAAGGCAACACGTCAGGCAAATACTCCCACAAGAGACTAATCTGTTTGTGCTGCAACTGCTCATTTGCACTTCATAATATATTGACATGTTTTTGTATTTTTCGAAATACCATTTTGACTATTTGTCACGATGATTTGAAAATGGGTCTCGGCTAGAAACTAGCCATTGAGTACGTAAAAAAAGTGCAATTTGCAGCTTTGGTTACTTTTTTGTTGCACTGATTAACAGAAGTTTCCGTCTTGCAATTACTCCAGCATGCTAGAAGTTCTAAACACAGTTTGATTATTACCTAGAAGGTCACCTTCTAAGTCACAAATAACACCCATAAGAAGTAAGGAATCAAAATCTGCTCTATGTTTCTCAAGACATAGAAAAGTTGCACTTGTATATTTGAGCTGTATAGCCGCATGGTAAGCTTCTGAAAGACTGTTCTCAAAATCAGGGCATGCCCTTTATCAACAATATGATAGACTGAAGGTGAAACTTCTTTCAAGAACAGGATTTTTAATTACTGCTGTATTAATAAATATATCTTATGTATTTATATATTGCTTCTCACGCAAGTCTATAAACTCATGCTTTAACATCCATGATTGGGAGTCGATTATTATCGGCCATCGTTCCTTAAACCTTTATGCTGAACCAGTATGATTTGACATTCTCGCACATCCCTATGTTAGTGTTGTCTTTGAAGGGATATACGATGGATATTAGGAATGAAAATGAAATGGCGTGCGACGAGGGCCTCCCATCGGGTAGACCGCTCGCCTGGCGCAAGTCTTTCGAGTTGACGCCACTACGGCGACTTGCGCATCGATGGGGATGAAATGATGATGATTAGGACAACACAACACCCAGTCCCTGGGCGGAGAAAATCTCCGATCCTGCCGGGAATCGAACCCGGGCCCTTAGGATTGACAGTCTGTCGCGCTGACCACTTTTTATTTTATTTTATTTTTTATTTTGTTTTTATTTTGTTTTTATTTTTTTTTATTTTTCTTTATTTTCTTTGTTTTCTTTGTTTTTCTTTTATTTTTTTGTATCCAATGTCAGGCTTACCACCTTTGCTGACATACATTTTGTTGTACTATCGCATAAATAGTGTCTACAAAGTCCATATGTTGACAAATAGTGGCTAATTAGAAAATTAATTAATTAAGTAAATGAATAAAACTGGAAATGCCCGAATGAAAGACATGAAGACATTGCGGATAGTACAAATCCAAAAGAAACATGCTCCTGTAGCAATGAAATGAAATTCGTGTCGGGGGCGACACCTGCTCACGACCCGACGTTCGATAGAGCAAGAGAGCCATCTATAGACTCGTTCTCCAGACGTTGGTGTAAGACTGGGTCGTCTTCTCGAAATTAACTAAGGGTCCGGAAGTGTGATCGATGTCTATCTCGGCTTCTTCGTCTATCTCATCTCTCACCCGTCACATCCCATCTGGCCGGCGGGTCGGTAAATGTAAGTCGCAAGTAATTAGCGAAGTCTTGCCTATATTTCTTATGCTGTTGCAGCTTCGTGTGTCCATCCAGGAGAAAATGCCAAAAATCAATTTTGTCCTTTTCCGATTCGTTATACACGTAGCCCACCACCATTCCCCGCACCCATGTCACTGCATTGGTTTTTTGAACCGGGAAATAAGATTCTTGGGGGAAAAAAAGTGTGTCTGATGAAATTGTGTGAGGGGCGGAGCGTAACAGGAACGCCAATATCTGTTGTGCCAAGTGCCACACTGGAGCCGTCCCACTACATGCTAAACGATGTTCATCATGTCCACTGTTGCGCAGCCTAAACATGGTGGAGTGTCTGCCAAATGAATCGCGTGCCGCCGTTGATTCGTTGCGAACTTCCTATTTATCACCACATACCATGTTGAGCGTACCGACGTTGGGAGGTAAACGTTCGGTATAACGCGCCATATCTGTCGCCAGTTCTTGTCTGGGTACTTCTTTTCCAGGGTATTCCTGGGGCACCGGCGCAGTAAGAGTTGGTAAACGTCTCGCGTTGTCGGTAGTCGTGTTGTTGGGAAGGAATCTCTGACATAGCTAAGCTCAAAAAAAAAAAAAGACTTGAAATGTGACAGCTTCGGTGAAATATGGCCCACATTGACTGGGGGCAGCATTGAAGTGGGCGCTAATACATCGGCCAACGCACCCGAGATATTGCGAAATTGACCGCGCCACTGTCGGAAAATCGTACTGACGAATAACGCCCGTGCCTTTTCATATACGTTCACTAGACCAAGTCCACCCTCTCCAGGTGGTAGCGTAAGCGTTGTGTATCGGATCTTAAACAGGTGTCCCACACTCACGTAGGTTCCGAAAGTTGCTTGTATCCGTGATGCCATTGTGCGCGTTAAAGGCAGGACATGCGCTACGTGAGTGAGCCTCGGTGCTAGGTATACGTTAACATAGGTCACCCTCTGAATCATATCCAACGCTCTTAATTTCTGTAACAGCACCATTGTCCGATTCAGCTTCAATATGCGTCGGTAGTTATCAGCTGCTGTCTGCTGCACATCCGTGTGGAACGTAATACCTAGGCATTTTATGGTCTTAACTAAGATGAGCGGGCCTTCCTCCCCCGGTTGTAATCCTCGACCGACATTCATGCAGCGTGATTTTTGTAGATTAAGCACGCTTCCTGCCGCCATCCCGTATCGCTGTATCTATGCCAACGCCGTACGTACTTCTTCGCCTGTCCGTGCCGCCAGCATCACATCGTCACCATAAGCGCGGCAATGAAAGGTCAGTTGTGGCAACAGCACTCCCTCAAACCGTCTTCGGAGACCATATAGACAGGGTTCCAAAGCCATTGCATACAAAAATATCGAAAGGGGGCAACCTTGACGAACTGACCTTGAATTAACAATGTAGTCAGTGCCCCACCCATTCACCGAGACCTTTGATCGTACGCCGTGTAACAGTCGCATGATCACTAGGATGAAGGCCTGTGGGATTCCCAATCTGCCCATCACCGTATGCAAAAAGGTATGATCCACTCTGTCGAACGCATGATCGAAGTCAATAGCGACGAGTGCCCCACGCACTCGGCATGCCGCTGCTAATGCGATGATATCTCGGTAGTCACCGAGCGCCGTATGTACGTTACTCTTGCCGCCGAGGCAAGTTTGATCTATGAGGAGTCTATCAGAAAGTGAAGACCGCAGGCGAGCCCCAAGGATGCGCGCGAAAATCTTATAGTCGCAGTTCAAGAGAGTGAGTGGTCTATAATCTCCTGGATTTCTGCCACCACGTGGTTTGGGTATTGGGATGATGATACCCTCCGTGAATTCGGCAGGTATCTAAGTCTGCGGTAATAGGAGTTCGTTGTACATCTGAATCCAGGTCCGTCCCATGAGGTATGCAAAGGCGCAGTAAAATTCAATTGGGAAGCCGTCCTGTCCTGGGGACTTGTTCGGAGCCCCCCTGGCAATTGCGTCTGTCAGCTCGTCCTCTGTTATCGCTGTAATGAAAGCCTCTGCATCCAGTGGTGGTCCTCTATCTGGCATTTCCGAGATGACATCATGTAGTGTCTCGTTGTTCACATGTACAGGTCCATATAACTGGCGGAAATAGTCGGTAACCACATGCGCAATATCACGCTGGTGCACAACTTGCTGGCCAGTTTCAGAGATTAGTTCCCTGATCAATGTCCTGCGTCGTCGTTGGCGTTCACGTACCACGTGGTGCATGGAGGGGGTTTCGGCAGCAACTGCGTCCGCCAATCTCGCCCGGACCATTATACCTTCCAATCTTAGTCTCGTCAGCTGTAATAACTTGGCTTTTATCCTGCGCATGGCCGTGTGCCTCTCCGGCGATGGTTGTTGTGTCATCAGCTCCCTCAGGACTGTAAAATAAAAATCAGCCATCGTGCGGTTCCACTGCGATTTGTCCTGCCCGTATCGTATCAACGTTCTCCGTAACGATGGTTTTGCGCATTTAATCCACCACTGGAGAACCGAGGTGTATGCTCGTTGGCGGCGAACGCAGGTCTCCCAGGCCGCCTCTATCGTCCGGCGACATTCAGTGTCACGTAAAAGTGCACAATTTATTTTCCAGTGACCCTTGCTCCGCCATATCTTCTGACGCGTTAGTGAAATCGTACAGACGTACGCCATATGATCCGTAAAAACCGCTGGCCAGATTTCGGCATCCAGTATCGCCGTCCGTAGAGCTCGTGTCACATACACTCTATCAAGTCTACTCGCCGAGTGTCCCGTGACAAACGTATAACCCGGTCTGTCACCATGCTGCAGTTCCCAGGTATCCAGAAGCGCCATTTCGGTAATCAACGCACGCAGTTCCATGCATGGCACATAATGAGGTACTTGGTCCTTTTTGTCGACGACACAATTAAAGTCGCCGCCCACTATATAGTTATCATAGCGTCCAGCGAACAACGGTGCTATCTCTTCGGTGTGAAAAGTCGCCCTTTCTCTTCGTTTTGTGGAGCCAGAAGGTGCGTATAAATTGATGAAACGAACGCCGTCGACAGTGATCGCTGTGCCACGTGCCGAAGGGAGAGACCTGACGTCCTCCACTCCTATTCCTTCCCTGGTGAGAATCGCCACACCGCATCCACTTTCATCGTGCACTGAATAATGTGCCTCGTAACCGTAGAACTCTGGCGGCGATGTGAAACGCACTTCTTGTAGGAGTACAATATCCACGTCCGCAGCGCGTAACATATCTTTCAGCATTTGAATTTTAAGCGGTGTCCGTATGCCATTAACGTTTATCGTGGCAATGCGGTACGCCTGGCTTGTGTTCATCAGTTGTAGGGCGGTGTCATTAAGCGTGTATCTGCACCCCCGGCGCTCCTCAACACACTAAGTTGTTCAACATTTCCCGACCCCTCCCGGCCTCTGGCCAGGACTATCCTCAATCGTCGCGTTCGTATTTTCATCCTGTTCCTGTTGGTCCATTTCTTGCGCCCAGTCCCCCAGCATATTTCCGGAACTGGTCGAAGGATGGGGGGCAACGTTGTCATCGCTCTGATGTTGGACAGTTGTCATCTCCACTTCCGCCTTCCGGTCACCAGAAGGAGAGTTCAAGTGATCGTCGCTGTGTAGTTCCTGCATCGTCATCTCGGTATCTGTTGAATCCACTGGTCAGGTCGATACTGTCGTTGTCGTCCACTGTCCCCTCGGGACTATGGCTATCGTCAGCAGGTCAGTCGACGCTTCTTTCTTCTCTTCGGCGAACGCTGTTTCCGTTGCCTTGCTTCCGCATCGGATATTTGGGTTGCGTATCCTCCGTCTTGGTCCTGGCCTATCACGCTCTCGGTGGAAGCACTGGCAGCCACCACGGATGAGCCTGGAGCGGCCGTCAGCTGCATCTCTTGTGTGGTGTCCTGTGTTTGCTGTGGTGGAACCGGTGGTCGGAGTTCCAGTCCGTTGGTGTCCATGTTCTCTATAGGGGGCAGCTGCTGGTGCCCATCGGCAATCTCCCTCGCGTCGCCTCTCAGGGCTTCCACAAAGGTCAAGACAGTCGTCTGTTGTGGCGCCTGAACGTCATCCCGTGGAGTTTGCACTAAACGTCGCATTTAAAATGAGGTACGTGGTAAAACTCGTCCATTTTTCGGCCACATGGGATAGAACTGTACCGTATGGTCGAAAGGCGTCGGTAACAAGTTCAGACGGGACATCAAACGGAAGTTCGAAGACTCGTATAGTGCGGATCCCCATTCCCGCGTGATCGACTGTAACCGCACCAACATTCCCGTCGGCATGACAGAAACGATACCCGTTCGGTGATCGTTGTAGAAGTCTTTCGCAAGCAGCCTCGTCAACAAGCTTGACATAGGCGACGCTTGAAACGAGCGATAAATTGATTCCCATGATTTCCTGTGGATCGATTTTTACCTCTTCTCTGAAGAAACGTTCAATCTCGTGTGCCTTTGGTCGTGTATAGTCGTTCGCAAAACTGAACTTCAAAGTCGTTTTTCTGTACGAGTGTGCCATCTCGTTCTAGACTCACAACACCGCACACGCGAAGCTGCTCCGGCGTAAACAAACAGGCGCGCGCACCACAGCGCGGCCTGCAGGCAACACGGTCCGCACTGTGTCACTGCCGAAGGCAGACTGCCACTCAGCTACAGGGAGCGGAAGATATTAGGAATTAACTGCTCACACACTGTTCATCAGATTCCAAACCACTGCTTAATTTATTGATTAGTCATTAATTAAATCTTGTTCAACATCTACAAATCCTCCGCCATTGTCTGCCATATCCTGATACTAAAGCTGCCAAAGTGAACCACGAGACGAAGGACTCCGTCAAAGATTTTCCTAGTAGTATTCCAAGGATAAGTTTACGCTACTTCCACACCTTTCACCAGTATATCTTCCACAATTCATAACTGACCAGCGTTACTTTGTATTTACGTTGTGTTTTATCGAGATCCGAATTAATTGATTAATTCTTATGTGATTATGGTGGTATAGGCAGATATGTCAACAGACCATAGTAAAAATATAGTTCGACTAGAAGCTGCTTATTTATTTTATTGTTCTGTAATTAAGAATATGAAACAAACCAATTTGTAAAGTCTGATTTCTTCTCCAGGATGTAAGAATTTAAGACTACGAAATGAGGAATCCATTAGGCCTGAGGATGACGAAGATTATACCCTTATCGTTCCTTTTTGTGAATGCTTTTCCTACAAAGGAAAATGCACGCTAGGCAGACCCAGCCAACAGTGTCGAGATAGGATTGATAGAGGTGCCTTTTCGTTGCCATTCTATGAAAACCATTTATGTTGAAAGAAGTATTCGCCGTCAGACGTAACTGTGGATAGAAGCTTGCCCTCTGCGAGACATTAAATATTTGTACTAGCATTATTACAAATTTTTCAGGAAGGTGATATTTAGCACTTCTGAATTAATAAGACGTCTCATGCAAAGCGTCGTTTTCTAGGCTGAAACATGATGTTGCAACAATTACAGCATCTTACATCAAGAATGTTTCTCAAAGATAGACATTACGGGCTATCTAATTAGCAAGACACGTGAAAAATTTGCGGAAGTATTTTTGCACCAGTTTCTCAACTTCACAGCTTCTGACAAGGCATGCTATAGACAATTTGTTTCATTATTCATGTACAGGACATCCAGGCTGTGTTAACATAGTTTGCGTTCAAAAGAGCTATTGATTCAATAAAGACAGTTAATTTAAACCAGTTTCCCATCTTATTTCAAGTACCTATGATTCCTTTACTTAAATCCTATGTTGAAGTTAACTTTTATTGCATGAAAAAGTAGCAACAGAGAATACCATATTTCTGTGGTTTATTGTAGTAAGACAGTGGAGACAAAAATCTTGTTACCACCCTTGATCAAATTTCATTTGTTTAAAATTCATTTTCTAAAAGTCTCAAGATTATTGTAACTACAGTATAACTGCAATTACTAGTTTCGTTTATGTTTCACATTGCTCATAAAGTAACATTTAAAGGTAGCCATTAAAGATCTTTCTGGTTTAATTGTGATAGCAAAACCAGTAATCATATTTCAGGAATTATAAATACATTAGCTGTTCTATGTTGAATGAATAGATTTATTTTCAATATTCGTACCTTCAGGACACCGCGACTGGTAGAACTCTAAAGTTGAGTTAGTATTGGTTGCTGACCCAATGGTGAATGTTGACACTGTGCTTTATTGTGAAACATTAATTATCAGAATGTGACACCAAGTAATAGTGAAGTTTGCTCACTAAATATCTGGTAGAAGTACGATAGCTCAATTAGTATTCAGACAGGTACAGACGCGGAAAATAATGATACTAGAGTCAAGTTCATTCTAAAGTAGTGTTCAATCATTAATATTATTGTTTTCAGTAGCGATTCCAAGTTATACTTTACGATAGACAATCAAGGTTCTAGCAAAGTCACCCAGCATAACAGGCGCAAACTGACAATCTTAATAAAAACAATAAGAGAACAGTAAGAGGATAGCGGATATAGGGTCATTATAGGCCTAAGTTTACTCATTGCGCTGTTAACGAAAATTGTTGACCGGCAGGGTAGTTATGTCCAAGATCGATTAAATGGAATGTTTGACGATTCGAGTCTCTTGCTTTCAACTATATTATTTACTGCTGCACACCTGTTTAAAGTGCCAAGCCACGATGTTACACGGATATCAAACTGAACATTGCTACAAGATGTACTATGCGCTTGTTAGCCCGACTTCATTGTGAAAGTTAGTGAGAGTAAGAGGATAGCGGATATAGGGTCGTTATAGGCCTAAGTTTACTCATTGCGCTGTTAACGAAAATTGTTGACCGGCAGGGTAGTTATGTCCAAGATCGATTAAATGGAATGTTTGACGATTCGAGTCTCTTGCTTTCAACTATCTTATTTACTGCTGCACACCTGTTTAAAGTGCCAAGCCACGATGTTACACGGATATCAAACTGAACATTGCTACAAGATGTACTATGCGCTTGTTAGCCCGACTTCATTGTGAAAGTTAGGCGATGTTGCGTCAGTACTAAGTTTTTTCTTTGTTCTTTGCAGCGTGATGGCTTTTGCCATAAACGTCTGCAAAAAAGGTTTGTCACAACGAAAGTGCTGCGTCCCTCTTTGCAGAGGACCATCAGTGTTAGAGCAGAATTATGCCGCCTGATCAAAGGCAAATGGCCGTACTTGCGAGTCTTTCAGATGGCGTTGGAAAGCTTCCATTTTGAGCTTTTGATCAGCTGTAAACGTCCTACAAAGAAGTGTACCCAAATGGAAACGCCGGATATCTTTACGGCAGAAGACGAGCCATTACACACGGCGATCATGTTTGGTTATACAGTGACTGAATGAATAAAGAGTATCGACGTGCAGTCGGGGATTGAGTATCTTCTGAATTGATGTGATAGGCGAACAGTCGTTTTTCGCTGCTAAAGTACTTCTGTCGTACATTACGGAATTTTTTGTTCGAAACATAGTACGATAGGCCTTAATTAGTTTGAGTCAGCATGGAGTCAGAAAAGAGCTTCAAACGTGGAATAATGTCGCTGTGTTTGATGACCCAGCACATGTCACAAAAAACTTCGTACTTTCCGTCAAAATGTGGAGTTAAGTTTATATTGAGGCCTTATCACTTCTATGTAAAGTCATTTATGTAACGATTAAACACGTACGTAAGGAAGTGTAATTTATCAAGTTGTGTAATATTACAGACTCACGGCTTGACTTTGTAGAAGTATCGGCCAGCGATGGAAATGGGCAGCAGCAACATAAATACAATAAGAACTCCATATTCGCGCAATTACTTCGATGTGATTCACACTATTTATTAAATTTGCGGAGTTCGGGGTGCAACATTTTCACAGTTTTAGTGAGGCGTAAGTATGACCGCACTAAAATGGGTATCATCAATCCTACAAATACTAAAAACAATACGAAACTATCTTATTTTTGTTTACACTTTGTTTCCGTGGAATCTCTTTGAAAAGAGTTATCAGAGCCTGGGTTTCCCCGTTCTTCTTTGCAACGATACGCTACTGTATAAGTCCCCAGTGAACACGTAGTCTTAAATTAGAACAAATTTACACATTTTCGACAAAATTCTTCATTTTCCTCGTCAAGAAAGAAAATGACTGCAGATTTCCGTCATCTTCATTCCGATGGGTTGTTTTCCTTGTGACTACACTGAAGGATTCGCACTTATGGCCAAAACATGATCACCACTGTCCACAGCGAGTCTGAATGCCACCTACTGACGTTATGGGCACGTGACACAATAAGCAACGTATAAGCGGAGTAGTGATAACTGAAAAATTATTCTAGCTACGAGAAGGGTCGCGAAAGACTGGTGAAACCAAGAATAGGCAGCGGGGTGTTGGACTCTACGCTTCATCACAAAACGATGAGATCGGAGACTTGTCCTCTCTGCAAAGCGGGACAGGCAGCGATTTGAGAAGACGTGAAGATATAGTTCAATTATGGCGCAGCGATAAGTGTTTCAGAGCACACTGTTCAACGCGCATTGTTGAACATAGGACTCCGCAGGAGACCACCCCTACGTTTTCGCAAGCTCACTCAATGACATCGTCAGTTACGATTGTAGTGGGTACGGGATCTTCGAGATCAGATCGTGCATTAGCAGAAACGTATCGACAGGTCGGATGAATAGCGCTTCTTATTACACCAGATTCACGATCGTATATACTTATGGCGTCATCCAGACGAACGGATACTTGCAGAGCGCCACGGACATAGACCTAAGGGTGCGGTATCATGATGTATGGGATGTTCATCTGAGCTTTCATGGCAGCTGTGGTAATAATCGAAGGCACCATGACAGCACTGGACTACGGGAGCATTATTCTGGAACACCTGCATCCCTTCGTGGTTAATGCCTCCCCCGGTGGAAGTGACATGTTCCAACTGGATAACAATCCCCGTCATAGGGCAATAATTGTGCTACAGTACTTTGAGGAACGCTATAGTTAAGTCCCATTGATGTCTTGAACATCAAATACACGTAGTCTGATCCGCATGGAACGCATCTCGTAGGAATACGTTCACGGTTGCCAGCACTGCGTCCACACACCACCGACCCGTAATGTACCGGAATTACGTGACTTGGATGTAGACATCTGATGTCACATACCTCCGGAAACTTACTAAGGACAGGCAGCTTCAGTGTCATACGAAATCACTCTTGTATTGCATTCCAAAAGTGGATCAACACGATATTAAGAAGGTGATCGTAACGTTTTGACTCATCAGTGTAATCAGCGCTTGAAATTTCAATCCAGTTTGGTGCGACACGTGGTCGGAAGCATATTTACAGTTTATGGTAATTTTCTGAAGAGCAGTGATAAGATTTTTAGTATCACTTTCATTTAGTATCAGAATACCAGAGTATTCAAAGTGAACCCTACTTTCACACACAAATTTTCAGGACGTTGTTTAGGGACATTTCATGACTCTTTTGGCATGTAAGACCATTCATCTTAATGGACAGTTGCAGAGTAACTGCACATCGTTTGATATGGTTCAAATGGCTCCGAGCACTATAGGACTTAACATCTGAGGTCATCAGTCCCCTAGACTTAGAACTACTTAAACGTAACTAACTTAAGGATATCACACACATCCATGCCCGAGGCAGTATTCGAACCTGCGACCGTAGCAGCAGCGCGGTTCCGGACTGAAGCGCCTATAACAACTCGGCCACAGCGGCCGGCTCGTTTCATATCTTAGCCCATTAATCTCTATACCTGTACTGCATAGACTATATCTGAAAAATGTCGACAGAATGCAATATGTCTCGTATTTGGAAACAAATCTGGTCCTTTCACTTGGGGTACTTACTCCTGAGAACAGAAGTCCATTCTGTCTTGGGCTGGTTTTTCCAGCAGTGTGAGCTGTACATTGACAGTAATGCGCAGGGTACGTTAAGTTCGCAGATGAAGAGACTGCGCATGTGTACCTCGTATATGAGTTCAATTGATGGAGTGGAAGAACGGCGCTCTCTCGCTATGCTGGGTCTGTTCCCATAGCTGCGGCAACCACATCACATTCTTTTTGCATCTGTCAGTAGGTGACAGCGAGATATCGGATCTGTGCTTTAAGCTGTACTTCCTGGCGATGCCATGTTGCAGGCTTTTTCAGTGTTGTGAAGGTAGTCTGAGGAAAGCGCAATTAATTGACGTAAGAACAATAATAAATCATATTTAATATTGTTACTCTGTAACGAGCCACCCATAGCAAAAAGTCTCTCATAACAAAAT
Source organism: Schistocerca piceifrons (assembly GCF_021461385.2). Lineage (NCBI taxonomy): Eukaryota > Metazoa > Arthropoda > Insecta > Orthoptera > Acrididae > Schistocerca > Schistocerca piceifrons. The sequence goes on along the minus strand of NC_060145.1, from coordinate 319,832,972 downwards.
ATTCAAAAAATATCTCTGAACAACCTCGGAAATTTTGTCGGTGAATTTTGGATTCACCCAGAACTTTGTGTGCTATATTGTTACAGCGCGGAAGAGCTGTCACAAATACGTAGAAAAAGGTCGCACCCAGAATTTCGGCTTGGAGGGGGAAAGTTGGAGGGGTAGGGTGAAGAGGGTCTTGGTGATCGTTTCCTATTTGAGCTAGGAACATGAGGTGAATTTTTTTTCGGTTCAGCCCGGAATAGCGGCCTTTTGTATAGCCATCTCCCTTACTGTTGCAGCATATTAAGCAAAGTTCGAACGACGAACCGGAGCTGGAGTCGAGGAAAATTGTTAGATTCGATTAATTCCTTTTCAGAAGATTTCAGTTGCGCTGGAATTAATGCTAAGCTAAAGGTACCATTTGCATGTCCACCGTTTGTATTTTACGTATCCTCCTTCTTCGGATTTTACGTGCAAAAACAGTCAGCCTTAAATAACTCCAGAAGGGAACGAGATTGATGGTTAAAATTTGATCCACTGGTGTATCGGACCGTGATCCGAGATAAGATTTAACCATTTAAAAAAAATTACTTCGTTTGGATTTTAAGTGCAGAAGACATGTTTTTTTGGAAGGTTATTGAAGCGTGCCCCTTCTTTACTTTAAACTTGTACATATCTGTTCAGTCTTTTCACAAGCATAGATAAATGAATAAAGTCAAAATGAATTATTTTTATCCGGTAATCTTTAACCGTTGTCGAGACACGTTGTTTTGAAATCGAACTGTAGCATGTAAAATTCGTTCTTACGTGAATTAAATGCGCGAAAACAATTTAAAGTGAGTCAAATAAGCAAAAAATTGCATTCTTATAATAAAATTGAAAACTCGCTTCAGAAATCAAGCTTCATTCGCCCCCATTTAAAAAAAATGTTATTGTGAATTTTTTAAAGTTCCACAAATCTATGTTTCAGTCTTTAGGGAATTGGTTCAAATTTTGTAAGAAGTTAGACAAATACATTTAATTAATGGTTGTCCTGCTTTGTGAAAGCTTTATCCGTTGCCACGATATAAACAACATGGTTAGAAAGACAATAAGAAGTTCTGCACCAGATCAGACATCAGCACAAGTCAACAAAAATCTACATTGGTTGCCAAGCTATGGCGGTCTAATGTCAAAATTAGGTAGAGTAGAAGTTGGGAACCAGAATGCAAAATGCTCTTATCATAGCACAAAAATGTGAATAAGTCCTCGCGGAGCTAAGAATGTAAAAGAAGAGGACTAGCTTTCCGACATATCTAGCAGCTTCAAAGACATTTAAGTTATCCTAACGTATTCGCGCTTTTTACCAGTTAACCATATTTCCACGGCGCAGTGAGCTCTCTTAGATCCATTCCGTGTTACACGTTTGATGAATGGTGTTCCCTTCTTTTACATCCCTAACTCTGCCCAAGACATATTCACGTTCTTATTGCTATAAAATGAGCATTTTTTATTCTGATTTGCCTGTATACCCGGTATGGATTTATTAGACGGATATACAGAAGGTAATCTACAACTCACTAGCATGGGAAGGAGAGGGGAGGAGAGGCAATAGAACAGTTGCTGCACTGACTCAGGCACTGGGCCAGTCTGTTTAGAGCTGCGACGGCGAGAAACCCACATTGCTTACCGATACTCTATGAAGCCGTTCAAAATGAACGTTGCCATTAAAAAGTAGACCAAATGTGAAATACTTTCTGTAATTCGATTCAGAATGGAAGGACAAATGTTCATGAATTATTCTTCTCCCTATCGAATACTGGACCTGTTACGGTTTCAGTTCATCCATTTGCAGGTTTTTCTCTTCTACCCCTGGACTGGTGTTCGAGGGATTGCGAGTTGAGGATTCGGTTGATTCGAACAGTGTTCGTCCGTAGTACATGGTTTTCGCAAGATGTTCAGTACTATTTCGAGAACTGATTTCACTTTCAGTTCCTTAAGAATATCATCAGAACTTCTCCTGTCCCATAGTGTGTCGCCAGCTGTTCTTCTCATGAACCGTATCTCGGTCCTCATTAGCATCCGTTCGTCATCTCTACGAAGTGTCCAAGCTTCGCCGCCATACAGGAGGGTAGGTTTGACCACGGCGTTTTATAGTTTTTGTCGGTGTGCCATTGAACAACAAATTGTCTGAAAGTGCTATTTATTCGGCCTGTGCCTCTTGTGAAATTTGTGAGTTTGTGTTGCATACCGTTTTCTTGCAAGTAGCTGAGGTTGCAACCTAGGCAAATAAATATTGGCTCTTTCTAGAGGATTGCGTTGCATATTGAAGATTTTTCCTTTGTCGTCGTCTCTCCTGATGAAACCTAGAAGTTTTGTTTTATTAAGGGAGATTTCCTTGCACGTTTTTGCTGTTGTGTGCAAGTTACACACTGATCACTGTAGGTTATCCTCGAATTCTTCAAAAGTACCAGGTCGTCTGCGAACAATTTTGTGACTAGGTCAGTTTTGTCTCTCTATCTTGAATCTGCCATGGGAATTTTTCTCCATTCACTGATGATTTTATAAATATATATATTGATCAGGAGCACTGAGAGGCCACATCCTTCTCTAACTTATTGGTCAATGTCTTTCTAATCCGACAGGTGTGGTCCGATTCTGACTGCAATCACAGTTTCTGTCAGGATTTTCCATAGTTTCTTCTGTCAATTGTATCGAAAGCTTTCTTATAGTTAATAAATACCAGATGTGTTTGAAGACTGAATTACTTCCTTTTTTCAGTTAGCATCTTCAGAGCGAAGTATCGATCTGTACATAATTTGCCTTTCCGGAATCCATTCGGTTCATCTCCCGAGAGTGGTTCATAAAATTTTTGTAATTTGTATTCTGTGATGCTGGTGTAAATTTGTAAACCAGCGTTGAGTAAGTTTATTCCTCTATAGTACCGACGTCACATCTCCTTTGTGGACTGCTTTCTTCCATCTTTGTTGCTGAGTTTCTCCTCTCCAAATTCTGTTCATAAAGTTCAGCTACCGTTCCTCGGGTTTATTATCACTGAATTTAAAATGATCCACATTAATTCCATCCTCGCAAGTATATTACTTACATTTACTGGATTTCAGCACTGATTCTAATTATTTGTATCGGATTTCATCTGGTGTGTTAGTCTCTCTCATATATACATTTTCTGTTTCATCTCCATTCGGATTATGGGTTCATACCTCCTGGAAACATTTTAGCAGAAGACCTTGCTGAATATAAATGAAAAAAAGCAATACCTAAAACAGAACTAGAAAAAGGCTCAGAGACCATTGTTCATGACGATAGCGGGAAATTCCGTCTGAGTGTATTCAAAATGATCTGCTGCAGAAATGCGATAAAAAAATTGTGAAAGCCGGTGTTTCACAATATCTTAGCTGACGGACAGCTATCCGCGTATTTCACAGAGTGTTTTCGTGACCTAGTGAGCAGGCAGTAAAGATATTATCAGTTCTCTACTCATTGGATTGTAAACTCTCTGGTGGCAGAATTTTATACAGATAAGCACACGTAAAGTAAGCCGTTATATATTTTTAATATAAGCATCTATGTCTCCTCCTTGAATTAATGCTGTAAAACTACATCCTCGTATGGTTGAACCTAGCATAGTCAACGAGAAATACTATATATCTAGAAGATATTCACAAAAAAATCTCTTTTCTCGTATACCAATAATGATACGTTGACATTGAAAAAAAGAAGATTGAAAAAATCCTGTTAGCTAGCAACAAAAAGTAGTCAGCAAAAATCCCCATTGATTCATACTTTTGAAACTGGTAACCAATGAAATAAAATTTGGATATCGGTTATGCAAGTTTTGTGGTATTAAAACACATCTCATCATCTCTTATCACGTAGTTGCGTACTGTAATTTTGTCTTTTATTATTTAGTGTTGAATGGCATGATTAAAGTTGAACAAACTTGTACTCGAGACGAGAGGACTGTTCGAACAAAGTTTGATCCATCACCCACAGTCGACTTGATGCGCGCGGGAAACCTCCACTCACCATCCGCAAAGAATAAATGTGAATAGCCAAAGACTTAATCGAGTTGGTTATTGTCCCACATTCTGACATATCGATGTATAGCCATGCCAGTTCGGTTGCCGAATGCGTAAGTCCAGACATGTTGCACTATGCTGCACGCTGCAGAGGTCGAGAAGATGCCAATCCCCGATTGGGTACACTTTTAGCCCTTAATAATTTACATTTTTTATTATCTTCTAGCGCGTAAAATAATATTTTGTCTATCCGACTAATATGTTCAGGGGCATAGATAAAACTTAGATGAACACACTGCACGGTGGCAGTGGGCTATTACCTGAAGGTTCTCCATCTTGCATATGACTTCATGGTTCCATCACTTTGTTTCGACCTCTGTAAGGCAACGGACTGAACCAAAAGCAAGTTCCTAAAAAGGAAACTCATTAACCCTTTCGTTTTTGAAATTTATTTTACCTGTGTTTGAAAAATAAAAGTTCAAGAACATCCTTCCTTCGTGAAAAATAATAAAATTCCACTACCAAAAAACTTTTAAGCTGATCGGTTTTAAAAATCAGTGAAGGGGGACAGATCTGTTCTACGGACTTAACAAGATCCATGTTTTCATGTGAACATAGGATTTTCAGAGTGAAATTCTTAATTTTAAGATTTTTTTTCTGGATGGAAATTGTGTAAAATGTGTAAATCAGTACCAAAACCACATTTACTCTCCTGATAATAAAAAACATGAAATATCGCATGCACCTTTACACCATAACATTTGACTATGGCTTTGACATACCACACACCAATGTTTTCTGTATTCTGTGATGTTTTCTGGGGCATATAATTCCCACTAGGTACAAACCATGTGAAAACCAGTAGAATTAGTGAGGTTTGTAATAATACTAGGCAAAGAATATCTGTAATATATATGAAAAGACGGTTAGCTACTGCCGACATTCTTGGAATATAGAGGGAGGTGATTTGATCTGATTTTCGTGAAACAGACGCACCGTGCCGCCTATAAACACACACCGCCACATTTGATCGCTCACAGTCTTCTGAATAGTCATCCCGTCGTTCGTATTATTTTTCTCCAAGTTCCGAAAGCATCTTACTATATCGTAACATTAGGTAGATATCTACAGATTTCCAGAACGCTCAAAACTGCGCATTACTTTAGTGGACACATGTGTCCCACCATCAACGAATGCATGCTGTATTCCACGGCGCACAGAGGCTCCACGCAGTTCGGTACTGTCATTTGGGTTGCCTTATCAGCAGGCGTTAAGCAGTGAGACACCGTACGGCTGAAGCCGTGCTTCCGGTCTGGCTGCAGAGGGCGATTTCTTTGTCTCCGTATTTTGCGCCGACTGTCAAGTTGGTAGCAAGATAAATCTTTTCCCGATATCATTCAGCCTGCCTGGTATTTATGTGAGCTACAAGGCCGAGAACGGGGAAGCGACAGTAGGTTCAATCGGCGGGTCTTCTTTCGGAGCCGGCGCGCAGCCTACTGGTAACAACGAGAGCCAGCCAATAACAGCATGCAGTCAGTCTTGGAAGGCCGCCTCCCGCCCACTACTTCATCGGTTCGAAACTGAACGTAGAATTTCTTGAAGTATCTACCAACCGGATTAGGACTTTTGTTCAGAGTGTATCGTACCTGATGTCGGATCTCTCCCAAACGTGAGTTGGGGATTGTATATAATTGATTCCACAATAAAAAGCATTAACTTTTTCTCTGAACGGTCACTCGTTAGTTGTGCTTGTCGAGGACATGTTAGTGGATCTGATATAATCAATTTTACGCGTCCTAATTGTTGTAGTTCGCTGAGACACAGTAAACCTCGCTGGTAAAGTGCAAAGCGGAGCAGAATACAGTACCACAACTCAAAGGCGTCGCCAGCAGACCGTGTCTGGTAGTCATAACTGGCACCAACTAGCTTTATAAAGCTCCTGAAAGGAGCCGATAACAAAGGCACAACTGTAACTATATGTCTACTCGGTCGGCAAGAGGGGTCCACTTGCGGCACTCAAGCATTCAACCAGGGGAAAATGCTCCTATCGGAGCACAAAAACGAGAATAGCCGCCTGTTTAAAAGACTCTGACTGAAAAGGGGACTACCAGCTGATTCATTTTACCTTCCTCAGAACCTTTAAAAATTTTCCCAAAAGTTTTGGCATGCTGGCATATTCACACTTTTTTTAGCATTCAGTTCACCTCACAAGTTTCCTTAACTGTAATTCACTCACATCCACTAGTTCATCGCTGTAAGTCGCTCGTATCTCAGTTGCCTTTCCTCACTCACCATTCAGTCCAGCTCATTGTCACTATCTGTTTATGTCTCTCTGTCATTGTCTCCTGTGCCACAACCACAGTCCCCTTCGTTCTGTGCTACTACTACAGTCTGTTCTCATTGTCATTGTCTCCCTCTTGCTCTCTTATACTGCTGGTGTCTCTTCCAACTGCCATTATGGCTTCCCTCCTAGTTGTCATTGTCATATACTCTGCCTCTCAGTAGAACTTTCATTTTCTCTTTCCCTTTATTCCCCTCCCGCCTACCCCAGCCCCCGCTGGCATTGTTTACTTCCCTCTTATGTTACTGTAAACTATGTTCCACTGCCACAGTTCAAATGGTTCAAATGGCTCTGAGCACTATGGGACTCAACTGCTGTGGTCATCAGTCCCCTAGATCTTAGAACTACTTAAACCTAACTAACCTAAGGACATCACACACAGCCATGCCCGAGGCAGGATTCGAACCTGCGACCGTAGCAGTCGCACGGTTCCGGACTGCGCGCCTAGAACCGCGAGACCACCGTGGCCGGCCCACTGCCACAGTGTCCCTGTCTTTTCTCACATTACCATTGTCTCCTTCGGTCTTTCTATAACACAATCATTGCCTACTTTTCTGTCTCTTTGGCACTGCCACTGTCTTCTTCTCTCTCAGAATAAAAAAGAAGGGATATTTTCACATGCAAAAATTTTTGGGAAGGTAGAATGAGTTAGTTGGTACCTCAGCTTTCAGTCAGTCATAAACATCAATATATTCGCATTTTTTGGGCTCCGAAAGGAGCACTTTTTCGCTTCTTCCCTTCTTTTAACTGTTTTAGCAGGTCACTTAACTCATAGGAAAAGATATGTATTCGCCAGTAATATTAAAATAGTTTACTTATGTGAAATTAAAGTGATGCAAATTAATTTTAGGCCTCAGAGCGTCTTTTACGTGCAAAAAGTTTTTGCATCTGCTTCAGAACTACAACTAGGGATTTCCTGATGACAATGGAGACACTTAACAGCATAGTTCACTGTGCTACGTCACTTTACAAACTACATTTTGTTTACATGTGTGTGACGGCTGATGTGGCCGAGCGGTACTAGGCGCTCCAGTCCGGAACTGCGCTGCTTCTACCGTCGCAGGCTCTAATCCTGCCTCGGGCATGCTCTAAGCCATTTGACCCATTTTTTTTTAGGTGTGTATTATGTGTACAAGTTGTGTAACTTTGACCATCTCTCTCGGAAACGGATAAAGGTAAGAAGAAATTTTCGAGGTTATTCGAGATCGTAAAAATTACATTCATTTTCTGTCCGTAGCTGTCTTGGTATACGCAGCTGGGTTTTGGTATCCAAACGACAAGTTTTTGGGGTGATTCTCGATAACGGATAAAGACTAAAATTTTAGAAATTTGGTGCAGTTATGTATTATTTATTTTTCGCCTCAATCCGGGGTAAATCTGAACTTCTGTGTCTTGGAAATGGATAAAGATAGCAAGAAAATTTTCGAGGTTGTTCTAGATCCTGATCGTAGGAATATATCATAAAAATTTCAGCCATTTTGTGCGCATAGCCGTCTTCGAATCCTCGGCTGGGTTTTAGTCCACTAGCGACGGCGAAAATATATTAAAAAAGCCTTTTTTTGGGGGTTTTCCAAGGAACCACCCTTGAACTACTTGTGCATCCGTAAGTCCTATCAAGGCCACCGTAGACCACATCAAATGCTCAAAGAACGAACCGATTTCCTCCATTTCCCTAAGCCGGAGGAAATGTGTAATATTCATACTTTGACTCTGTTCTGTAAGATAGTAACGATAATACGACCTTTCTGTTGTGGGCACAAATGAATGCATACCAATACAACGATTATAAATCGAGCTTCATTGTCCTACGTAACTGACGCACTAATGAAACCACAGTCGCTGCCCTCGCTGTAGACAGTGATTAAGCAGCCATCCTGCCCCAAATCTTGCCAACCACATACCACTGTATATCAAAGCTCACCTAAAACAGACGTCTATCGCCTTGCCGGTTCCTCAGTATCATACCGATTTGGCTACTCGAATTTTAATTCTTTCCAGCGCCGCGAAAATAGTCTACCAACTTATATGAATAATTATTAACTTAATCAAACTAATGATTTAAGTGATCACTTCTGCGTCCATTCCCCAATCGCTCCTTGTTATTTTTAATTTCCGTTCCTGCTTCATTCTCTACGTTTCTCGGTAAAATCAGCGCACTCTGTATAAGGGGCTGTACGAGGAAGCGACGGAGAGTGTTTTCTGGACTATTTGGGTCGGTATTCTGTAAAATTTTTACATACGTCAAGAGTGTAGAACAATATCGAAACCGATGCCACGCTTAGGAAATGTAATAATTTCCCGGCTACACCGTAGCAGCTATACAAACCAGTGACGACCTTGAAGATTGAGTATTTAATCTCGAGCGCTTTATATCACTAAAACTCTTAAGTTATTATAGCTCGTGTTAGATGAAGCACTGCTATGAACGGTCTAAAATGAAAATTTCCGGGAAAATTTAAGTTACTAGCGTAAGAATCGTACTCGGCCCAGAAATCTTATTGCCTTCAATAATATTCCGTCACTGGGCGCTGCTAACAAAACCAAAGAATACCAAATAATTAGCCAAAGCGTAAATAATTGTCTCTACTTAATCACAGTGTAACATACAGTTGCAACTCTCAATGCTGTGAAAAGTGTTACCGACTGAAACTGTTGGACTGAGACAGCCGTAAGATTAAAAATAGTTGTTATTTATTTTTTTGCTTAATTATCGACATTATTGATATATTTACCCATTGCAAGCATTTGTAAATGACCAATCCCTCTGATACAATGACGTATACTCCAGCTTATTAATGAATGAACAATTTTAAATATAATCACACAAAGCAGCAACTTACCGCGCTGAAAGCAAGAGAATATAACCAAAGATTTCGTGTGTGAGAAGCATATATTTCAGTTGCTGTCCGTTCTTATTATAATAGGCACTTTATTTGACAGGTAAGATCATTTATGTAGTCTAACAATTCGCACATTCTTAATCTTAACTCGAGCTTTTAACACATGAATATTTTTGTAAATGTAGTTCGTTCTGCTTCAAAAGTGAATGTGTTGACGATTCTTGCTATCAGTGGCTCAGATGTAGTAGAAACTATGGAATTGTTTCTTCTGTGTTGGGAAACAGTTTTACTGCTTTTGACATTTATCATCATGTTTGTGTGGTTTTCTCTTCAGTTACATTCATCCTGACTTGTTTCGTACGCTGGATAATGTTGGTAAGGATCTCCGTACAACTTTCCAACATTCCACATTCACTGATTTGGTTGGAAGAGTCTTGAAGTAAACTTCGTGTTGTTGACTACAAATGTGACGTCTTTCTACAAAAGTGTTCTGCTATTCACTAGCTTAAAAGGAAACGATATTCTTCATTAAATATCCGTATAGTACAAGACATAAATAAATTGTCTAGTAGCGTACCGTTTCGTACGTCCCAGGATCCTTAGGAAACCAAAGAAAGACAAATGTCATGTCATTTTTTAGTCAGCACTGATTTTATTGCACTACATAAGTCCCCTATTGTAAAAACTACGTTATAAATCAAATTAGAAAACCTGATGGAACTACAGAGCTTAAAGTCTACAGAAAGCCCATTTACACAGATAGAGATCTTCATAAAAATAAAAATAAAATCATCCCAAACAGGAAAAGTGGCTCTGAGCACTATGGGACTTAACATCGGTGGTCATCAGTCCCCTAGAACTTAGAACTACTTCAACCTAACTAACCTAAGGACATCACACACATCCATGCCCGAGTCAGGATTCGAACCTGCGACCGTAGCAGTCGCGCGGTTCCGGACTGAGCGCCTAGAACCGCGAGACCACCGCGGCCGGCCCCAAACAGGAGTGATCGAAGCAGATGTTGACTGGGGTCAAAAAATCTGTGAACCACAGTACTTGTGAAACGTCCCCTTTGAAAAATTAATGAATTACTGTGCTGATAAACCTCTTACATTATTTGATTTTCAAACAGCTGAGCAGAATGGAACGTACTCAGACATTTCGCTCTTTACCTATTCTGATCAACACTAAACTGACACACAATATTTTTAGCGCAACGCAATCTGACTTTCAATAATCCCTACAAAAGAATGGCCCTGACTAACATTAACCTACACCTTTTACAAATCAGTTACCTCACAAAAATCTTCGTTACTCAAACTACTGCAATACGGCGAGCGCCACTACTGCAAGCTAAATAAAAGATTCTAACTACTGAAGGGACTAACTACTGATAGGCATAGTTAGCAGATGTAAGATTTTGATAAATAACAATGTATTTACCCTAATAGTGTTCAAAAGTCATTATATATATATCAGTTCATGACATCCAGTCTTACAAATTTACTGTCTCTGGTGGACACACGTCCAGATCATCCACTCTCAAAACTCCGCCATCTCTCTCCCCACATCCACCACTGCTGGCGGCTCACCTCCAACTGCGTAACACCAAGGTCGGTAAAAAAAATAAGGTTGAGCAGTAAGCGTTCTGTCCTGCCATTGGCTGAGGCTGTGACGTCACGAAGGAACCGCCGCTGCCTCTGGAACAGCGCTACAATACGCAGCCCGCGCATTTAAGCGATGTATTTGTGAAATGTTTCAGTTTCTACAGAAATAGTAAAAGGTAAATTGTTATTCTGCTATTTCTAGAAACTTACTGCTATATTCTGTAGCTTGTCCAGCTTTAAACAGACACTGCTGAGTGCTGACTTTAATGAAATCAAGCGTCTATAGATCAAACTATACAAAAATAAGTGCAAAGTACAGTCTGTTTTGCAGTACTCTACGAAGTAAACGTTCGAAATAAGCATTCAATTATCTAACTTTGGCTCTGGGAAAAGTGTTAGCTTGTATACAAGCTCTATGTAACGCTCATTTATATTCTGTTTACATCGTGTCTACAAAAACACTGTCGTTTTCACTCAAGAAATTATGCAATTACCTTATTTGTAGGAAGCATTTGAATTACCTACCTGAACTGACACACACACAGACACACATTCTTAATTTTCTCACACCTCAAATTTTTGTCTTATATTTTTATCAAGGTGAATGTATAATGTTTGCCCTAGTTGTTAAAATTCACTTATATAAAAGGGCATTGAATCAAAAAAAGTGCTGCAAAATACGATTTACAGGAAATAGTGGTAAATTAACTTACCGAGTCCATCGTTCAGCAAAGTTGGTGTGTAGTATGGGAAACAATAAGCCAATCCTTGGCACTGTCAGTGTAGAGTCTTGCTAGTTGTGAAACAAGTACAGTCAGAGGACCTTCACTTCTATCACTAAGTTTATATATTATTTAACTTTCGCAAATATTGTTTATTTACATTCTAAAGCGATGACAAATACCACTTCCTTGCTTTCCGTTGCTGAGCGGCAACTGCTTTCTTCGACTTGTCCTTTGCAGACAGCCAACGCAGTCGGATAAATGTTCTCGTCCTAGCGTAAATCTTAATGATTTCTGGGTGAATAGTGGGGAATCGCTCGGTAAGTATAGCGCACAGGTTCTTGATGACACCACTTTCCCTGGACAAACTGTCGTGTCCATGGATCTGGGCAAAAATTAATTCAAATTAGCTAATTGTTTCGAGCCACGTTTCTGAAGGCACAAGCAAACCGCCACGAGAAACAATGCCCAGCCATCCTCTCGATGTCTCCTCAGGCAGTGTCAGTAACTCCCCAGTGGGTGTGGCCAGTGATCTGTCGTACTGTCTGCATCGATAAGCTACATATCAAGCAAGATATTTAAATCCTTCAGTGCTACAATCAGAAGCCAGTGACATTGGAGGCACATCGGATTCTCCTACTCCAAAATCTAAATCTTCTATCTCCTTCAACCATTGCCAACGCCTCAGACACATCAGGCAGGATATTGCCAAAAACAATTGCAGTCACGAATCTTCCTTCATCAGGCTCAACAAACGATGCGTTTGCTCCCAACAATAACAGTCTTATCCGGCTCTTTACCTCGAATGGCGATGGATGATCATAAAAACGTCTACAAAGATAACCAAACGGAAACGACAACACGCACGAAACACAACACGGACGAACCACGACAACACAAAGCTCAGACGTACACTTCGCGCGCGCCAAGAGCTGTTCCTCAGTGACGTCATGCGCAGAACGTCAGAAATGGGTTTGCTTCTGCGCAGCAGTTACTGCTCCCTCGTGCGTAACACTAAGCGCTGTTCACATCCAACTGCCCAACACTACAATGGCGAATATTGCAACAGTGCCAACCAGTCACAGACTGCACACAACACAGCCAGTGATTTTCATACAGAGCGCTACGTGGCGTAACCAATATAAAAACCTAAACAGTTTACTTACACTTGGAAGTCTAGCTCGATCATTTAATAACGGTCTTTGGAAGAAACGACTTTTCTGACAAAGATATAAATAGAACAGTACATCTTAAATGGTCTAGAGCTTGTGATGAAACATGACTAACTAAAGAGAAAGTTTTACTTCCATTTGTAAAAACTGTCAGAGATCGCATCAGCAAGGCACTCAAAACACGGTATTGATACACTGTTTAAACCAACAAGAAATATGCTCGAATATTTGAACCCTGCAAAGGACCTAAGCCATCACTTTCCACAGCAGGAGTATACAAAACCTCATGCACTTGCGGTCAAGTGTGCACAGGAACTACAAAAAGATGCATTAATACCTGACTTAAGGAAAACAGGAGCAATCGCCGCCTGGGCAAGACGGATAAATCAGCACTGGCAGGTCATACACTAGGACTGGGAAACCATCAAGTACGTTTCCCTGACGCTGTGGTTTTAGCATGATTTAAAAATTATTATGCTATGATATACAGAGAGGCAACAGAAATTCAAACCACGAAAAAAAAAATTCAGCAGCAAAGAAGAAGGATTGAAATTAGACAAGCTGTGGGCCTTAGTGCTAAATAAAAGAAACAGTGCCTTGCCTTCCCCACTAAAGCTCCTTAGTCCTAAGTCAGCGCGACCCCTCAGACTTAGGCAGCAGTCTGATGATGTCACAAACCGACAGTTGCGTGTCTATGGATAAGCAGTTCGGCTTGATGAGCGCGTTTCAGTCTGTAACAGTTTTATGAGTCATTAATGCTTCTAACCGTATCTCGAACAGTGTGAAATGAGATGTTGGACAGTTAATTCTATGAATAAACATGCTATTCGTAATCAAAAGTGTAGCTTTCTGCCCACTTGGAGCGCTGCAGTCGCAATGTATAACAAAAATGAGCAGGAGTGTTAGTACTCTATGTGTGACACTGCCGCTTAACGCATCAACTAATAAAAATGTGCGCTATATTACTGGCAAGTTAATGAGAATATTTTCATTTCTGTTCAATTTCATAAGGGTGCGACAGACTACTGAGAACGAAACAGAACGTAAATATTCTTGGAAAAAGAATTACACCCATTGCCCCTCACAATAGCAAACTCCCTATCGGTCTTTAATAAGAAATCAATTGTAACTGTAATACGTCTGGCACAGGTATGTACCGGAGAGTTCAGGACGAATACAATGCAATGACTGACTAAATAGTATCATTATTTTCTTGTTCCAGCGACACAGTGGCGGGTTGTGGATTCAGTGTCTTTAGATCCATTGTTCTGCAGCATACACATCAATTCTTCGGAAACTGCCTTTCCCGGAACTCTAAGCTGGGTGGTGGCTCAGACATGCTTTGACAATTACATGAAACAGCTTTTTTCCAAAAATCATCAACAAAAGGACTTTCTCCAGTTGTCACCCCTCCCCCATCATTCAGCAATACTATGAAATTAATATTTTCCTGGCATTAGGGTTGAAATTAGTATTTTAGCCGTGAATCGAAATAAATGTATGTAACTGAACCGCCAAACAGCTTGACCTCAGAAAATTGGTTCTAGGAATGCATAAGAATTCTGCAATGAATAAAAACAAATGTGTGCTCCATACTACAGGACAAGGCAAGTGCCTCCGCTTGCGGACGCCTAAGTATAGAGCTAACACAACGCTGCAGGTTCAGAATTATTCTATCTAAGTTAACTATTGCAGTGTTTCATTAACACCCAGAAACAGTGGCACCAGAGTATGACAATGTGCATACTGAAGGGCTGTAGCGTTAGTGATTCATTTACGCAGTCATCGGCGATCAGACGGCTCTTGGGAGAGGTGCCTGTGGTTCCTCTTTTTTTGACTCAGCAGGCTGCAATTGTACTGAGTTTGCAGCATTCATTCTAGGGTACAACCACCCCCACAGACGAGTACGTACTCCTGTTTAAGAGCTGCACCTATTTGAAAGGGGTCGCATTGCGAGCCTGCGGGAAGCTGGACGGTCGTATCGAATGATTGACGCATAACGTGTCGCTGGTCTATCACTGCTTTCAACAATGGTCTGTAGAACGTTCCCCTGCCTATAGGCTAGGTTCTGGACATCAACATAGCACACATCCACTTTAAGATCGACGCAGTGTGCGAACAGCGATGGCCGGCCAAATATCACCCAGAGACGAAACCTGAGCGCATGTCGCACCTGCCGAATTTTCAGGGACCTCTGGGCGCGCCTGCTTACCACTGGATTAAGATCACTTTTGCCTCTGGCTAGGCTACCACTGACAGCATGACACGGCCAAGACTGGTTAATCTGCTCTCATGAAAGCATTGACTGGAGGGTGTAATAGCATTCCGTTGCGTACCGTGATGAGAGTAGGTTATGCTGTATGCGAGTGATGGACGAACACGTTTACTTGTATGAAAAGAATAAGGAAGATTAGAGTTTAACGTCCCATCGACAGCGAGGTCATTAGAGATGGAGCGTAAACTCGGAATTACCAAAGAATGCGAAAGGCAATTGGCTTCGCCTTTTCAAAGGAACCATCCCGGCATTTGCCAGGAGTTATTTAGGGGAATCGCAGAAAACCTAAATCTGGATGGCCAGTAGAGGATTTGAACCGTCTCCTTCCCGAATTCGAGTCCAATGTGATAACTCATGCGCCTCTGCTCCTGGTGTGTACGTGAGAGTTCCCCCTCCCCCCCCCCCCCCCCCTCTCCAAAAAAAAGGGAATTATTTTTTAACAGCTAATTATTTTCTAACTGTTTACAAAACGACCCCATCTCCTTCAAAATAATCTCCATTACGACTAATACATTTGTCCCACCGGTGCCTCCACGGTTCGAAACATCTTTTTTGTAGTCATCTTTAGAAGTGGCTAACAGCTCCTCGCTCGCTTTTTCTTGACTTCTTGAGTGTTGTCGAATCAGTGTACTTTGACGCACCTGTTCATGCGTGCAAATAAGAAAAAGTCGCACGTAGCCAGGTCAGGCTAATAAGGTACGTGGGGCAGCGGAACCACGCTATTTGTAGCCAAAAACTGCCTAACAGAGATGGCTGTGTGCGCAAGCGCGTTGTCGCGGTGGAAGAACCAGTCTTCTGCCTGCCACAAATCGGGTCTCTTTCGACGAATACTGTGGCACCATTCTCCTAAAACTTCCAAATAAATTAATCAGTTGTCTCTTGGCGGTCTCTGAGGACAATCTCTCGAATTTTTTCAATACTTTCGACGATTCGAGCAGTTGATGGACATCCAGAACGGAGTTTGTCGTCAATCGACATGTCGCCATTTTTAAATCGAGCAAAGCACTCGCACACTTTTGCCGAGTAGAAAACAAAATTTCACAGCTGCACATTGTTCACTTAAACTTGTCATAATGAAAAACAAAATAAGAACCAAACAGCGCTAGCAGAAACAATCACTGCAGATGAACAGAACATGGCAGGCTGACGACACAGGCGGCACTGAGCTGGCAATGAGTAGCGCTATACACGCGGAGCGGTACAAATGCGCACTACGCAATCTCCGCCCATGGCAATGTTATTTTTGGGTACTCCCTCGTACTCGTACGGCGTAAACCTGGTGAGCTCCCTGTTTCCATAGGAAATTTGTGGTAAGTTCCTGTGAAACCAAACTGCTGAGGTCATCGCTCCCTAGGATTACACACTACATAATCTAACTTCAACAAACTTACGTTAACGACAACACACACGCCCATGACCGAGGGACGACCCGAACCTTCTACGGGCGGAGGCGCGCGAACCGTGACAACGTCCCCAAGACCACGCGCCTACCCCGCGCGGCTGACGCCCAGGTCCCATCCTAGGCTTCATGATGTGGGGGGCCATCTGTTATAATTATCGGTCACAATTGAAGTTTCTGCAGAGTAAAGTCATCAGTAGTCTGCTACGTGGCACACGCTGTTATCCCCGTGCTACAACTATTTCTTCGACAGAAGGGTCATGTGCTCTTTCAGTAGTACAGTGCGCATGCACGTACGGCCCCTGCTACGCAACGTGCTGTTCTTTGGGTACAACATCTGCCCTGCTCAGCAAGACCACCAGATCTCTCGCCAATTGACCGCGTGTGGGACATGATCAAACGGGACCTTACTGTTCTCCTTGGTCTACAAGAACCATTGTCGATTTGCAACAAAAGGAGCAAGATGCTTAGGATAATCTATCATAGGATGCCATTTGGCACATCTATTCTCATGCTCATAAATTAAGGATAATTGCACTACACAAAACTGGCGCTAATAGCACAGGCACATAGGGAACACCTAAGATACAGATCCGTAAGTGCACGGTATAGGTGATAAGTTGTGAAAACCGTCCCGAAACACATGTGCTACAAAACGCCACTGTTTCCTGCGCATGTACCCCGACATCAGTATGGGATATGATCACCATGCACACATGCACAGGCCGCACAACGGGTTGGCATACTCTAGATTAGTTGGTCGAGCAGCTGCTGGAGTATAGCCTCCCATTCTTGCACTAGTGCCTGTCGGAGCTCCTGAAGTGTCCCAGGGGTTTGAAGACGTACAGCGATATGTCGACCGAGAGCATCCCAGACGTGCTCAATGGAGTTTAGGTCTGGAGAACAGGCAGGCCACTCCATTCGCCTGATATCTTCTGTTTCAAGGTACTCCTCCACGATGGCAGCTCAGTAAGGCTGTGCGTTATTGTCCATCAGGAGGAAGGTGGGAACCATTGCACCCCAGAAAAGGAGGACATACTGGTGCAAAATAAGGTCCCGATACACCTGATCTGTTACAGTTCCTCTGTCAAAGACATGCAGTGGTGTACGTGCACCAATCATAATCCCACCCCACACCATCAATCCACGACCACCATACAGGCCCCTTTCAAGGACATTAAAGGGTTGTTATCTGGTTCCTGGTTCACGCCAGATGAAAACCCGGCGAGAATGACTGCTCCGACTATACCTGGACTCGTCCGTGAACATAACCTGGGACCACTGGTGCAATGACCATGTACTGTGTTCTTGACACCAGGCTTTACCGGCTCTCCTGTGACCAGAGCTCAGTGGAATCCACCTTGCAGGTCTCTGGGCGAATAAACCATGTCTGTTCAGTCGTCTGTAGACTGTGTGTCTGGAGACAACTATTCCAGTGGCTGCCGTAAGGTCCCGAGAAAGGCTACCTGCTGTATTCCGTGACCATTTGTGGCCACTGACGGTGAGATATCGGACGTCTTGTGGTGTTGTACACTGTGTAAATCCAGTACTGTGGCCTCTGGACACATTTCCTGTTTGCTGGAATCCTTGTCATAATCGTGAGATCACACTTTGTGGCACACGGAGGGCCCGTGTTACGACCTGCTGTGTTTGACCAGCCTCCAGTCGCCCTAGTATTCTACCCGTCATAACGTCATCAATATGTGTTCTTTGAGCCAGTTTCAACACTCAGTCACCATTAGAACGTCTGAAAACGTCTGCACACTTACTCGCTGCACCGTACTCTGACATGCACTAATATACCTCTGCGTTTGAGCATGAGTGTATAATGGCTTTCGAGAATACACGCGTGCTTTGTCACCAGAGGGGAATACACTGCGTTTCTATGCGACTGAATGGACAGCCTTTGCTGGGATATGTGTGTTTCATTTGAACTGAATTTGTTATCATACACTCCTACAATGATGAACTAGCTCTCACCTCACTGGTCAATAAAGTGATCTTGTCCTGGACGATGTGGCAATTTTTCCGGCAGTGTAGCAGTTCGCCTGTTATCTGTATGGATTGCATTTGTGCTTCAGACCTTGCCACTATAGTGAGCATCCCAGCGTGTGACGGCAGCTTTGATGACCCCGTGGCTCCCCTCCTGAGGGCGATAATCGGGTTGAGTGTTGCACGGACAGAGCGGCGCGTTGCCTGGAGGCCTCTCGTTAGCCGAGATCTGAAATTATCTGTTATTACAGCGGCGTATTGTCTGCACCATTACGGCGAAGCGTACGTTACCAGGCTTACGATATTACTTCCACTTGTTACCGGCACTGGATGCTAATTTGCAAGGCGAAAATTACCTCGACTGTGAAGTGCCGTAATGCTGCGCGACGAGGAAAATTAATTTTCCTGCCAGCGCTGAAGGAAGGAATGGAGAGGCTTACACGTGCACCATTACGATGCAAAACGAGTTTTTATTTATCGTTTCTTCTGACAAACCTAATGGTGACCGTGCGCCTTACAACCAAATATATGAACAAATTTATTTCCTCATCGGTGCGAAATTAAAATAAACAGCCCAAAAATGGTTTTGCACTCCTTTCATGGCAAACGCACATTTTTAAAAAAAATTGGAATCCCTTTTCTGAATATATTTCATTGCGTTGACCACAAAGAATACTTGAATGTATACACAAAAATAGACTTGCATTCTCGGCGCAACTGAATAGATGGAGGTGTGCTGTCGGTGATCCAAATTAACGGAGGAAGTAAGGGCTTGGAGGATGGGCATATTCCCCCCTCCCCCCACCCCAAGGAAAAATACTGTAGTTTAAGAATTTCTGTTTTAACATAAATCAGAAGTTCAGAATGAAGCTGCCAAAAACACTGAAGTGCTCAGAAAGGAAGAGGGAGCGAAATGAAACTTCACTCGTTGAGAGGGTATGTGATGTTATTTTTGTGACGATAAAATCGAGTCAAATTCACAAATAACTTGGCAATATGAGCCCTCTTATCAGCATGACGCGTGCATTCCGTCCTGACTGGATACATACAGTGTTGGGTGGGAAGGCTGTCACAAAACTATTTTATCCTCTCCTTAGCAATCAGACCCCACATATATTCTAACTCGTCCTCTATATCCTGGGGGGTAATGGAGTGTAGATTGCTTCCGCGCTTGTCTCAGTAAACTTCCTTCGAGGAGAGGACTGGGAACTTGCAGGCCACGGGAATACCTCACCATCACGCAGACAGTTCACAGACACATGTGCCATACTCAATGTGATCAAAAGAATTCGGACACCCCAAAAAACATACCTTTTTCATACTAGGTGCATTGTGCTGCCACCTACTGCCAGGTAGGTACTCCATATCAGCGACCTCAGAAGTCATTAGATATCGTGAGAGAGCAGAATGGGGCGCTCCGCGGAACTCACGGACTTCGAACGTGGTCAGGTGATTGAGTGTCACTTGTGTCGTACGTCTGTACGCGTGATTTCCATACTTCCACACATCCCTAGGTCCATTGTTTGTTACGTGATTGTGAAATGGAAACTTGAAGGGATACGTACTGCACAAAAGCGTACAGGCCGACCTTGTCTGTTGACTGACAGAGACCGACGACAGTTGAAGAAAGTCGTAATGTGCAATAGGCAGACATGTATCTAGACCATTTCACAGGAATTATAAACTGCATCAGGATCCACTGCAGGTAATATGACAAATAGGCGGGAGGTGAGAAAACTTGGATTTCATGGTCGAGCGGCCACTCATAAGCCACACATTACGCCGGTAAATGGAAAACGACGCCTCGCTTGGAGTAAGGAGCGTAAACAATGGACGATTGAACAGTGGAAAAACGTTGTGTGGAGTAACGAATCACGGTACACAATGTGGCTATCCGATGGCAGGTTGTGGGTATGGCGAATGCCAGGTGAACGTCATCTACCAGCGTGTCTAGCGCCAACAGTAAAGTTCGAAGGCGGTGGTGCTATGGTGTGGTCGTGTTTTCCATGGAGGGGTTGTTCCCCTTGTTGTTTTGCGAACGCTATCACAGCACAGGCCTACATTGAAGTTTAAACACATGAGGGAGCAGGAAGTCCGTGATGTATGGTTGTGTCGTCGGATTTCCCTCAGTCACTACCAGTCGTGACCTGAAGTCACACTCGATGTGTCCTCTATCATGATGCTAGGAAAAATCTTCTCCAAAACATCCGAAGAATGGAACCCCTTTCCAGCTCGCCGTCCTACTTACCAACGATGGTCAACCAGGATATTGCAGAACTGCAGGTCGACACCGTTCAAAAGTCTATCCTTCCCAGTCACACCAACACTATGCACACGCAGATGTTAGTGTTGTTGTGTTGATGGCAGTGCATAGGTCGGTTATTCACTAGTCTTGCTGCTGCTAGTCCCTGACCAATGCTGAGGGCGACGCATATTATTGCAAGAACTCCTATTACATGTTATTGGATGACAGGTCCACATGTGAAGGTGTTGTAATGTGCTTGGTGCAGACTAAGGTGATGCTCCCTTTTCGTGATCAGACGTGGGTACTCTTCTTACTGCAGACAGGGCCATTCATTGATAGCACCAGCACGTTGTCCCATCTTCCTCTCTATAACGTCCCGTCGAACGTCAGCCCTAGCTATGCATAAAACTTCAAATTTATGCTATTAAATAATCCAACACCATCCTCCTGTCCATGACGCCAGGAAATACTAGCACTCTTGGGATTGGGTAACTGGATAAACGGTTAATGTTATCGTTAATGCATTCCTCAAACTGCTTTATTCAACTTTCAACGGTAGTCCTGTGCTAGTCTCTTCATGTCTATACAACCACAGCAACCTACATCTTCTCAACATGTTTGCCATAGTCAAGCCGTGGTTTCCATCTATGTGTTTCACCACCCCACCCCCAACACACATCCCTCCATTACTATTTCTTGATAGCCTATGGATGGGTTCTATGAACCTGTCACCTCTGTTAGTACACTTGTGTGATAAAGAACTTTCCTCCACGAAGCACCACATTTCAAAGGTTTCTTCTCATCTAGCCTGTGTAGTTTATACGACGCCCAGGGTTTCAGTCACGTAGTATGCAGCCGCGCAAAAAACAATACCGAAAAAATA
Source organism: Schistocerca piceifrons (assembly GCF_021461385.2). Lineage (NCBI taxonomy): Eukaryota > Metazoa > Arthropoda > Insecta > Orthoptera > Acrididae > Schistocerca > Schistocerca piceifrons. The sequence goes on along the minus strand of NC_060145.1, from coordinate 319,811,495 downwards.
TCAGCATAGGCATTTAGAGGTTTCGAAATCACTCAAGATTTATTGTTGCAACAATGCACAAGGAGTACATGAAATGATTACATTTACGGATCGATAGCACAAGCGGTTTTGAGGTATCAGGTATCGACCCATGGTTCAAATTCAAATGGCTCTGAGCGCTATGAGACTCAACATCTGAGGTCATCTGGCCCCTAGAACTTAGAACTACGTAAACCTAACTAGCCTAAGGACATCACACACATCCATGGCAGAGGCAGGATTCGAACCAGCGACCGTAGCAGTCGCGCGGTTCCGGACTGAAGCGCCTAGAACCGCTCGACCACCGCGGCCGGCTCGACCCATGCTGAAACAGACTTGTTAATATACGGTGTAGCCTCTATGGGTGGCAATCAGGTGCTAACTCTAGCATTCACTAAATCGTACAGATAGCAAATACTGTCCTGGGATACATTATGACACGCCAGCTCGACCTATTCGCGCAGTTACGAATTGTTGGCTGACAAGTCACAACAGTCACTTCTCGTCCCATCATATACCGCACGTGCTCGATTTGATAAACGTCTGGAAATCGTGCTGGCCAGGGCAGTCGCTGCACGCCTTGCGGATCACGTTGAGTTCCACGAGCAGTGTGTGAGCGGACACTATCCTAATGGTACAAAACATCATCTTATTGTTGCAAGAACGGCATAAGAACGGGTCTCACAACATTCTGTACCTACCGTGAGCTGGTCAGCGTGCGCTCCAGAAACACCAAACGTGAACGAGAGTTGTAGTTTATCCCATCCCAGAGTGTAAGTCCTGGGGACCAGTGCGTGTTGGCGAATGCAATATACGAGGCAGCGCTCACGAGGCGTACATCATACACGCAAACGATCATCACTTGCGCATAGTCAGAATCTGCTTTCATCCCTGAAGATCACGGCGTGCCCTTCCATTTTCCAGGTGATCCTCTGACGTCGCTGCTGTGGCGTGAGTGGAGGACGGGCTAGAGGTGTGCGTGCCCATACTCCCACTGCTAATAACCTGTTAGCAACAGTTCGTGTTGACTCGTCTGGGCACTAAACCGTCTCATCTGTGGTGTGATTGTACGATCTACTACTGTTGTCCTATCAATACGACGATCCTGGCGGGCATTTGTGCTGCTTGAGCGTCCAGAACCTCATCCACTGGTCGATTCTTATATTACCTTTACTTCTGGTATCATCAGTTATTTTGCTGCTCATACAGCAAAACTCATCTAATTCTTCAGTGTCTCATCATAAGGTACAACTACCTGAGTATCACCTGACAAATTTTACAACGCTTCGTAGTCATGTGTCCCTTTTATTGACAGTTACTCTTGTGGCCACTAGAATTACACCACCATGAAGGCAACATTCATCAAATCTCAAACTGACGTTAAGGATTCTGAACATTCGGTTACGCAAATGATTAGCGTTCTATTTCAACCCTGCGAAGGTCGTTCAATAAGTAATGTCCCACTTTTTTTCCACAGTAATTTATTATTAAGAGTCAGAATTTGGTGACAATGTACATCAACATGTTTGTCCATGTCCTATCTTTTTACGTAGTCTCTATCACGTTCTGTGCCCATACGCCAACGCTGTGGAGGAGCATGTACTCCCTGCTGGTAAAAGCTCTTTCCTGTGGGCATAGCCATGTTTTTACATTATGCCTGACACTCTCGTCATCTTCAAATTGTGTTCCTCATAATGAATGTTTAAGCAGCTCAAACAGATGGAAGTCCGAGGAAGCCAGGTCTGGACTGTAGAGTGTATGAGACACTGACGTCCAACCCAATTTGGCGATGTCTTCCCGTGTTCTCAGGCTTGTGTGTCAGCTTGCGTTGTCGTGTTGGAGCAAGATTTCTTCTGGATCGTTGTCCGATCGAACACGTCGAAACGGTTTTTGAGTTTATTCAGAATCTTCACGTATGCCTCTGAATTCATTGTAAGACCCTCTTGGTATCACATCCACGAGAATGATGCCATCACAATCCTACATGGCTGTCATCATCAGTTTTATGGCAGAGGGTGTTGTCTTGAATTTCTTCTTTTGTGGTGAAGATAATGCCACTCTGTGGACTGCCTTTTTGTTTTCGGTGCAAAGTGGTGCACCCAGCTTTCGTCCCCCGTAACGATCCGTGACAGAAAGGCCTCTCTGTCGGTCTCGAAACGCTCCAACGATTCAAATGAAGTGGCCATTCTTGGATCTTGTGGTCCGGTGTGAGCATTCGTGGAACCCATCGTGAGCACCTCTTCGAATATCCGACGGTATCGATCATTGCAGACACACTTTCAATGCTGACTGACAACTGTAGAGCCAATAGTCGAGTTGTGATGCACCGGTCGGCACAAATAATGGCATTCGCACGATTCAGCATGTCAGGAGCAGTGGCTGCCATAGAAAGTCCCGAGCGTGGCTGATCATGGAGCTCTATTTCTGTATTTCCTGAGCCAATAACTTTCGTAACCCATCACCCAACTGTACTCCCATCAACTGCAGCATCGCCATACACCGCACACAACGTTCATGGATGTAAACCACGGGTTTCTTTTTCCACACACAAGAATTTAATAACAGCACGCTGCTTGGAACGTGAGTCCAATGTAGACGCCATTTTGGCGCTGTACTACGACTCTGCCATCTGCCGGCGCACAGAACAAACATCAAATGTGTAGCGCCAACAAAGACGTTTGGCTTCTTAAAGAAATGTGGGACATTACTTATTGAACTCGTACAGTGTGGATTGGAGTAAAAGCATTTACATTCTGCATAAAAAGATAGCGGATTTGTCGTTTAGAAATCGCATTTGAATGTTGTTTGCGAGGAGATTGAGTCATGACACGTGGAAGTAGGAGACGTCTAACAGCAGGTATGACCATTCTGGATCGAGCCTGCGAGAATGGAGATTATCGTTCTGAGACAGTGCTACACGTGTTAGTTGGGATCCACCCGTAGGTATGCAAAACTTAAGGATGAAAATAAATTTCGCGTGACGTGTCACTGCCAAGTCATATAGCTCGACAAAACTTATACTATTGATGTTAAGAATTACTACAGCAGAGTACGGAAAATAACTGAAAGAAATACGCAATGAGACGAACAGAAATTACATTTTTATTCAAATGGAATAATTACACTGAAGTCACCGTGATTCGTAATGCTCCACTGAACGTTACTCAAGGCGGAATACAGTTCTTAACGGAGCGTGTCATCAGTACGAACGGCAATACTCGTTCTGCAACGCTCTCTATTGCTGGTCACAATGTTGGTGAAGAGTTCTCGTGATAGAGCGAACCATTCCTCGACCATCGCGGTTGGATATTGCTGGTGCATTTGGGAACGCTGAGATATGTCTCCCCAACGCAAATCACACGTGCTCGATATGATTTAAATCGGGGGAACGGGCAGGCTAGTCCACTCGCCGGATATCCTTTCCCCCTAAAGCTTCTCCACCAGCGCCATTTGATGCGATCGCGCGTTGTCATCCATAAAAATTAAGTCAAGGTCGAATGCACCACTCAAAAGACTCACATGAGGAAGATGCACATTGTCACAATAAGGTTGACCGTTGAGTGTACCCGTGTTGAAAGATTTTTAAGAGCAATGTATCCATGCAAAATAACGTTTACCCTCACTATAACACGTGGACCACCAAACGGTCATATCCTACAGTGCTGGACATACCATCATAGGGCGACATGTGGAAACATGTAATGCATCCAGAGACATTGTCGAACCTAAACGTTTTGGTGATGCAAGTGGTGTGGGGAGGCAGACTGCTGGATGGGCGCACTGACCTCCAAATCTTTGAAGTCGGCACACTCACCTGTCAACGTTACTGTGGCACTGTATTCGCTCCCAAAGTCAGGGGTGCATTCATCCCTGACTTGGTTTTTAAGCGGGGAACAGGACAGGTGGAGGACCTCTTGAAATGAGGGATATTTTGCGAATGGATTGGCCTGCCCATTCCTCTGACCTAAATTCGATCGACCACGAGCGGAAGGCCTTAAGATATATTGGAAAACGTCCACATGTAACATCATCCAGCAGTTGTCAGTCGCGCTAGTCGAGAAATGCTCTTCACCAACCTCGTGGCCCGCAAAGTAGCACGTTGCAGAGCAAGCATTGCCATCTGGGGTGAAAGCACGCTCTGTTAAGAACCATTTCCCACGTTTTATAGGCCGGCCGGAGTGGCCGAGCGGTTCTAGGCGCTTCAGTCTGGAACCGCGCGACCGCTACGGTCGCAGGTTAGAATCCTGCTTCGGACATGGATGTGTGTGATGTCCTTAGGTTAGTTAGGTTTAAGTAGTTCTAAGTTCTAGGGGACGTATGACCTCAGCAGTTGAGTCCCATAGTGCTCAGAGCCATTCGAACCATTCTTGAACCACGTTTTATAATGTCCAGGGACCATCTTGAAGCGAGGTGATTTCAATGTAATTACTGTTGATTCAGGAGGGCCATACTCAACAAAACGCATAACCACAACTCCCACCAGACTAGCACCCAAGTGGACAGACGTTTTGTTCGTGCAGCCATGCAGGATCGTACAGCTATTCAAGTACACTGAGGCAGAAGTGAGCTTATTCGATCGTGACACGAGTATTAACGAAATGCTCCGTGAACTCAAATGGCAATCCCTGGAGGAATGACGACGTTCTTTTCACGTAAATCTGTTATACAGTTTAGAGAGCCGACATTTACGAATTCTACTTCCACCAACGTACACCTAACACAAGGACCACGAAGACAAAATAGGACAAATCGGGGCACGTCGTGAGACATGTGGACAGACTTTTACCCATCGCTCCATCTGCGAGCGGAATACGAGGTGGAATGCCTTGCAGTGCTACAGGGTACCCTCCGTCAGGCATCGTATGGTGGCCTGTGGAGTACGTATGTAGACGCAATTGTAGAGAAGATGGGTACATCACCACTTGTCAGCCAAAAGGTTCGAACAACTCTTGCACTGAACAGAAGACGCATGGATTGACATATCTGTACTGCCAACCTAGCTCAGTTCGGCTCACTGTCAGCGAGCGAGGTGGCACTTGGTTAGCACGCTGGATTCACCTAAAGGAGGACGGCAGTTCAAACCTGCCTCCAGCCAGAGGTGGAGCAAGCCCGTAGCACTGCATCAGGGGCCAAAAATGAGTTTAATGCTCTGATCCTGCAACACAGGACGTATCAGATAATAATCTGATAATAACAGACTGTTCACTTTGACATTAGCCGCACGGAAACTCTAGAGAAGTAGAGGCACCAGGTTGGTTAAGGGCGGGAATACCGGGCCAGGGGGCAAACCCAGCGTCCAAAAATCGCCGTAGTGAGCGGTAAAGGGACAGCGCTGGTGAGTGGCAGCTGGGTAGCAGCCCGGCCAATCGGGCGAGACTCCGGCCTATGTGATGATGAAACCTAATTCGCCAACTATAAAACAATCACAAACGTGGATGCCAAAATCAGCCAGTAAGTCAGCGAGTTGACTGATTCAAAAACATACAGCGCTCCAAGTGGCCTGGCAGTGAATAAGAGTCGTGTTACCGGAAGTCTCTAATTGGGGCGACGGCAGTTCAAAACCGCGTCCAGTCATAATGATTTAGGTTTTCCATAATTTCCCCAAATATTTCTTTCGGCATGGTATGGCCGTTTCTCTCTCCCATTCTCGAATCTGTGCGAGCTTGTGCTCCGTCTATAAACCCAAATCTACCTTCCTCCTACTCGATACCCAAACGGGTTACAGCCATTGTTGCTGCGAAGCATGGCAGGTCTGAGCACTAAATTTCCGCACCCAGTATGTAATGAAACCATCCAAACATCACGTACTTTTTCTAGTATAATGTGTACCACGGGTGGCAACTGGCAGATCCCACTCCCTCCCCCCCCCCCCCCCTCTCACCCGCGAAACAAATTGCTGGCAGCGAGCGAGGTGCTCGCATTGTACGCCGCCCGTGATGCCTTTAACTTTTTTAAAATGAACAAAGAAATGATGGTTGAATGTTTTCAGTGTTACAGACACAACCCATGACTATGCGATCAGCTGTCAAAAGTATTTTGGACAAAAATTTAAAAACGCTTGATAACAACCTTTGTGGCTGCTAAGACAATTTCAAACACTCTAATGAGCTACCTATGGCCAAAAATAGCAATATTTCTAGTCACCTGGGATCGCATGTTTCATTACCGTATTTTTTCCATTATTTCTCATACTGAAATAGCAGAAAGTGGAGGTAATTAGTAATGACTTAGCTGCAACCAGTCGCTTTCATAGGCGTTTATTTTTTCATGATGACGTTTCAAGATCCTTAACATCCTATCTTCAAACTTTTATAGCTATTTACTTTTCGTGAACATTGTTTCTTCACTGAAGGTGTTGCAGAATTTTGAAATTGAACGTCATAAGTAAAGAAACAATGCTCAAGACACGTAAATAACTGTAAATATCTGAGGAAAGGGTAAACATAAATGAATGTACTCCGGAAAACGCGGTTTTTGAGGCATAATTTGCTGGCATGGCGTGTCGGAAAAATCCGCGCGGGATTAGCCGAGCGGTAAAAGGCGCTGCTGTCATGGACTGAGCGGCTGATCCCGGCGGAGGTTCGAGTCCTCCCTCGGGCATGCGTGTGTGTGTTTGTCCTTAGGATAATTTAGGTTAAGTAGTGTGTAAGCTTAGGGACTGATGACCTTAGCAGTCAGGTCCCATAAGATTTCACACACATTTGAACATTTTCTTTTTTCGTGTCGGAAAAGGGGTAACCCTGATATCGTTACATAACTCCTGAAAATTAACATCACTGGCGCTATAAGTTTAAATTTATGCGATAGGAGCGCTGCTGCCGAGTCACGTGACGACGCAGACCGACAGCTGAAGTAAATCTTTGAATCAGGCCCGCGAGACACTAAACGTTGTCAACATCTGATGTATATGCACAATAAGGAAAATTTCTATTTCCACTGGGTGACAGTGGATAATCAGACGTTGTTGCTACAAGAAATCGGGAAAATCAGTTCTTCCCGAAGGAATGAACATAATAAGACACGCCTGTCTGGTCGATGGAGGGCTGTATCTGGCCACATTGATGAGTTGCTTCGTGAACTTTCGTCAAGCGCTTCATTCATCGCGACAGGCATCGGATACCTCCCTCAGGGTTTCCTCCTTTCAAACCTAAAGGCGAAACGTGTGCAAAAGAACGTCGCGCGCCGAGACTACACAGTGCCTGCCCTTTATTTACGTTGGCCGTGGTTTACTTTTGGGCCTTTCCGTTAATGAAGATTTCATCACTTAATGCGCAGCCTCCTTTAGAATTCCAAAAAAAGGCGGCCCACCCTCCCTTAACGCGAAACGTACCCTGCCGGGAGCGCCTTAGGGGCCGACTCATTACGCCACGGAAACTTCTTCATTAAGGGGGAGGAGGCGCCACCAACTTCGCATTCATGCTTCGACTTTCTTGCGCTCTGCAGCGCAGGTTTTTTGACATGATGCCGAACCAGGATATTTCTTTTAGAGGTTTCTTAAGGATACAGCCGTAGTTGCGCAAAACGAAGCGATCCTTAAAACATATCGTGTGTCACGTAGGTGTATTTTCTTACAGAGAAATTACTTACGGGAATGTGCAACCTAATATTTTTTTATTTTACAAAAAAATAGATTTAACTGATTTCCACTGCTTCGAACTAAAGTATCTGCGGCCAAATTACTTCCCTGTTTCTGATCTTTAAGTGCACAAAAGAGGTAAGGTATTCATAAACTAATGACAAAATATAATAGTCTACAACATATTATTTGATTTCGAGCAGATTGTCGAGTTATATTTCAGAGACGCTTGGGTGTATATTTGAAACATCGCTGCATCCATTTTCGCTCTACTCGCTGACTATAAGAAAATATAAAAGGTATAAGACAAATTTTAAGCAAATCACTTCTGCGATGTATTTTAGTCAGGTCTTACCTGAGTCGAAACAAGGCCTCGGGAGTAGACAACATTCCATTAGAACTACTGTTAGCCTTGGGAGAGCCAGTCCTGACAAAACTCTACCATCTGGTGAGCAAGATGTATGAGACAGGCGAAATATCCTCAGACTTCAAGAAGAATATAATAATTGCAATCCCAAAGAAAGCAGGTGTTGACAGATATGAAAATTACCGAACTATCAGTTTAATAAGTCACAGCTGCAAATTACTAAAGCAAATTCTTTACAGACGAATGTAAAAACTGGTAGAAGCCGACCTCGGGGAAGATCAGTTTGGATTCCGTAGAAACATTGAAACAAGTGAGGCAACACTGACCCTACAACTTATCTTAGAAAATAGATTAAGGGAAGGCAAACCTACGTTACTAGCATTTGTAGACTTAGAGAAAGCTTTTGAAAATGTTGACTGGAATACCCTATTTCAAATTCTAAAGGTGGCAGGGGTAAAATACAGGGAGCGAAAGGCTATTTGCAATTTGTTCAGAAAACAGATGGCAGTTATAAGAGTCGAGGGGCATGAAAGGGAAGCAGGGGTTGGGAAGGGAGTGAGACAGGGTTGTAGACTATCCCCGATGTTATTCAATCTGTATATTGAGCAAGCAGTAAAGGAAACAAAAGAAAAAATCCGAGTAGGTATTAAAATCCATGGAGAAGAAATAAAAACTTTGAGGTTCGCTGATGACATTGTAATTCTGTCAAAGACAGCAAAGGACCTTGAAGAGCAGTTGAACAGGATGGACAGTGTCTTGAAAGGAGGATATAAGATGAACATCAACAAAAGCAAAACGAGGATAATGGAATGTATTCGAATTAAGTCGGGTGATGCTGAAGGAATTAGATTTTTAATTGACACACTTAAAGTAGCAAAGGAGTTTTGCTATTTGGGGAGCAAAATAACTGATGATGGTCGAAGTAGAGAGGGTATAAAATGTAGACAGGCAATGGCAAGCAAAGCGATTCTGAAGAAGAGAAATTTGTTAACATCGAGTATAGATTTAAGTGTCAGGAAGTCGTTTTTGAAAGTATTTGTATGGAGTGTAGCCATGTATGGAAGTGAAACATGGACGATAAATAGTTTGGACAAGAAGAGAATAGAAGCGTTCGAAATGTGGGGCTACAGAAGAATGCTGAAGATTAGGTGGGTAGATCACATAACTAATGAGGAGGTATTGAACAGAATTGGGGAGAAGAGGAGTTTGTGGTACAACTTGACAAGAAGAAGGGATCGGTTGGTAGGACATGTTCTGAGGCATCAAGGCATCACCAATTTAGTATTGGAGGGCAGCGTGGAGGGTAAAAATCGTAGAGAGAGACCAAGAGATGAATACACAAATCAGATTCAAAAGGATGTAGTATGCAGTAGGTTTTGGGAGATGAAGAAGCTTGCACAGGATAGAGTAGCATGGAGAGCTGCATCAAACCAGTCTCAGGACTGAAGACCGCAACAACAACAACAGGCCTTACTTCGGCATTAGAGCTCATCGTGTCACTTAGTTAAAATATATCTTGAAAAATATTTCATGGCAAACGTTCAATTTATTTTTGGGAATGCAGCAATGCGGACTGCAATCTAACGTTATGTAAGTTTCCACTGAATAATGTGTATAGGTAACTGCTATTAAATATACGTGTGAATAAGTTATATTTTGTCACTACAGAATTAATTAAGAAAAGAAAATGTTTGTAAGTTACTTTTTGTAAACTAGAATTTGTAATCTTATCTGCCAGGCTGGAAAATCAGTCAGTATTTTGACTATTGGCCGACCGGTTCCCGTCAGATCACCAAAGTTAAGCGCTGCCACGCTGGACTAGCTCTTAGATGGGTCACCATCCGTTCTGCCGAGCGCCGTTGGTAAGCGGGGAGCACTCAGCCCTTGTGAGACAAACTGAGGAGCTACTTGATTGAGAAGTAGCGGCTCCGGTCTCGTTAACTGACATACTGCGGGGAGAGCGAAGTGCTGACTACATGTCCTTCTGTATCCGCATCCAGTGACGCCTGTGTTCACACGGAGTTTAGTTTAGTTTTAATTCAGGCTATTGCATTTTGTTTTCTATGATCCGACTGCACACGTAAGTTTAAAAGATTCAGAAATAAATAGAAATCAGATAATACATGGGTTATTATGGTACTGAATGGCAGCACTAGAAACACTTCAACTACGGCTACTCTCGTATAGTCGTACATTTATGATAGTCTCCGGCAAGCGTTACCATACGTCCATAAGTAGAAACCACTCTTGTAAAACACAAAATGGTTAATAAACGAAAATTTAAAGTCAAGTAGTTTGAGATGGCAAAGATGAAAACCGCTTGAGGCTATTTCCCCAATGGCGGTCATTTTGGAAACCGCCATCTTGGATGGAAATCGCAGTTTTCAAAAGGGAACTGGTTGTGACAAATCGGATAGAGAATTGCACGAGATAAGCAATGGTGGTTGAATTTTAGTACCTTTATTCACTTTCGAGTCTTTAGAGCAGAGGTGAAAGCTGATGGCGTCCACGCGAGCGGAATGCAATGTGACCGTCTTGACATCAGGAGAGAGAGCATCTGCGCCATCACAGAGTATTCACCCACTTTAGGGTGCCGGAACTATTCACGAAGCTCCGTAAAACTAGCTTTATTGCAGAGAAACGATACGCTGTGTGAACGAAAACGGCTAGTGATGAAGCTATATCAACCACTGCTTACGTTCTCAGAAACGAACGCTAGGAACAAGAGGCAAAAATTTGTAGAATTTGTGTGTCTGTGAAAAGATAGATGCGCTAAGTATCCAACAACTAACACAGTCATGGCTTAACAAAAGATCTGGCAGAGTACCCGAGTAAATTGTGGTCCTACTTAAAATTACTAAGCTGATAGAAGGCTTCTGTCTAGTCCCGCTTTGACCAGTATGCTGCTGCAAGAGAAGACAACAAAAGGAAAGCCGAAGTTTTAAATTTTATCAACTATATTGAAATTTTCAACCAGTACATGCTCGACCTACCGTATTTTTTAAAAAAAATTATGTTAGGGATTGAAAACCAATGAAGTCAAGAGCGCGCATGAAATCTCTTTTATTTGGATCGATTGCTATTTTCAGCTAATAATCTAGCCATCTTTAGATCTAAGATACAAAACAAATTTTTTCTCATTTTGGCAACATAACAACAGCTTATAACTACAGATTACAGAACTACACATATTACTGTAGCAGAATTCAACAATTTAATACAAAATGGTTACAGCATACCATAAAACTTTCATGAATAGTGCGGGTGTGATTACGGCTTCACACCATTTTTTTTTATTTAAATTGTCAACATCGATAATGAGCTAGTTAAAGACAGCTTTCCATCGTTCGTGGTCAGGATAATTGAACGATGGTCATAAAACTGAAAATACGCATTAATACAGAGAAGCGGCAGTGAAAATAAAAGAAAAATGCATAAGGAGCTATCCACTAAAATGACTAAATGTAAAAGGTATCGTCTTACCAACGGCATTATGCAGTAAAAACTTAATAAGTGTCATCAGTCCTCTAGAACTTAGAACTACTTGAACCTAACTAACCTAAGGACATCACACACATCCATGCCCGAGGCAGGATTCGAACCTGCGACCGTAGCAATCGCGCGGTTCCGGACTAAAGCGCCTAGAGGCGCTCGGCCACGGCGGCCGGCCAAGATCATATACAGGGTAAATCACCTAACACTTTCACCGCAAGGAAAGCACTGTCCATATGCGATTTTCATAGAACTAAATTGTAGGAAGGGGCGCATATTTGCGGTCTATATGCAGATTTTGAGATGTTGATAAAAGTACAGTTTTTTACAAGAATTACAAATTTTTAAATGGGGCAGTGCCTCCTGATAGTAAAATCCTAAAAAACTGCTAAATGAGAATGTTAGTGGTATTTGTTGCAGGAAGCTAGTGCAAGCAGTTTACGAGTTATCGTACTGTCAACATTGTAAACACCGACTGTTGTTTGTTCCATCCTATAGCTTAGATGTTAGGCGACGACAGTACGAGGTTTAAATTTGTTGTGAGAACACTGTGAATGCACTGGCACGGTCCTGTCATTTATAGTGTGATAGTGGACGTTGTAGAACATGCATGGAAGATGGTATTTCCCAATGAACGTAAGAAGTATGCCGTTCGTTCGTTTGCCGTGTACGCCGAAAGATAATCCAAAAGACGTCAACCTCTTCATCCTCTTTAAACAATGACAGATGATATTAAGCGGCCAATTACTACTGCCAGTACTGCAAGTTTTGCTGAAATCCTAGAACATCTACAGCAGTCGTTGCGTGGCAGACTGTAAGCATGTACTGACGCTGGTGGTGGTCGTTTTGATCACAGGCTTCGAAGGTACATTGTTTCTTTACGTGTCGTACCTAACAGAGATACTGTACTCACATTTGTCTTTCATTAGTCCTAGACAATTTCAAATTTAAGGATACGAAAGCTCAGGAGACGTATTAACATCTGTGTAGGGCTACAAATATGCACTCATGTGAAATTTACATTCGTTTCTGCTACAACATGAAGAGCGTCGGTGTTTACTTGCGCTACATTCCCTGAAGTAAGCTCCATGGACGTCCTAATTTAGTCTACTTTGATTGTGGTATCATGAATAGGCATTGCTCCACTGAAATATTTATACGTTTTTAAAATAATTACACATATGGGCTGCAAATGCGGGCCTTTGCTTACCATTGCAATCTGTAAAAGCCCCGTATCAGTGGCGCCTTTCATTATAGAAATATTTGCAGTGCAGGGTTTAGGTGATTTAGCCTGTGTATGTTGTTGTAACGTAATACACTCGAACAGTAAGACAGGTGATGTCCGTTACAAATTTCAAGAAACGCATCATTCGGCGTACAGGAAGTTATTCACATATATTACATTTATGAAACGAAGTGTCGCTAAATGAGACCAATTACAAAGTTAGCACGAACGTTAAATCTGTGTGAGTACCAGTAGCAGACAACGGAATTCTTGACAAGCCTCTTGCGGAGAACGGCTGTCGGCTAGGGGACAATGAGATTCCACAACGTTGTACCGCGCCCAGCAAGGTCCGTGTGCTTACTCCAAGTCTCAGTGTCTAGTATACAATAAACAGAAAGCACCACAAATATTTCATAGTGTTTCGTAAATATCTATAACACAAAATTCATTGACGTGCGTAAAAATAGATTACATATATACATCAATATGCAGTGATGAGCCAAAACATTATAACCACCTGCTTAATAGCTTGTTTGTCCGTCTTTGGAACGAAATACATCACTTTTTCAACATATCAGGGATCGGACAGTTTGTTGGTAGCATTGTCGAGGTATGGGGTATTAGATGTCAATTGACACGTCAATTAATTTGCAGAAGTGACGGGCCGCTGCTTGGGTTTATGGCGCCAAATAGCGACCCAAATGGGTTCTATAGGATTTACATCAAGCGAATTCGGTTGAAGAGAAATCATCAACGTGAGTCCTTAATAACGCTCTTCCAACTACTATAGCGCGGGTCTAGCTCCGAGACAAGCAAATGTATACTGCTGGAAGATGACATTGCTGTCGGGGAAGACATCAAGCATGAAGGAATGTAGATGGTTCGTAGCTGTAGCTGTCGGCGTGTCTTCGATTACTACCACAGGTTCCAAACAAGCGCAGGGGTATGTCTCCCATAGCGAAATACTGCTCCCACCATCCTGTGTCCGTGGTGTGCTGCACGTTTCGAGCAGCCGTTCACCTCGATGACGGCGTTTGTGGAGACGATCATCGATCTAGTGTAGCATAAATGTGATTCACCCGAAGAGCTGACACGTTTCCATTGATTGACGGTCGAATCCTGATGTCCCGTGCCCATTGAAATGGTTATGGACTGTGTCGTTGTGTCAAAATGTGAACACGTAGGGGTGCTCTGTTGCGGAGCTGTGTGCTGTCAAACATTTGTGCATGCACCAGAATTGTGCTCTTTCGGCAGAGATGTTACATATCACCATCTGCCCTACTGTACAGAGCTGGCAAGTGTCCGAACCTCACATTCTGTGAAAAGTCGTGGAAGTCCCACCGTGTAGCGCCTAGTGATAGTTTCACTGTCCTTATACGTCTTTCCGCAGATGCTCACGATAGTAGCACGTAAACATTCGACCAGCTTCGTCGTTTTAGAGATACTCGTTCCCCATTTGCAGCCCCTATCTTCGCTTGGGTGATTCTCCGTCCTTGTCTGCTCCGCTTACATACTTTTGCTTCCACTTTACGTGCTCGCATCCAACGTCTTGGTGTGCAGTGTCATAATGTTTCGGCTCATCAGCGTATATCGTAGAGGTGACAAAACTCAGTGGTTCGGCGTCAGACGCTCTGTTACTAAAACATACAATAGATACACTTCTAAAAAATACATTTATAACTGATCCTCGTAAATAACAAGGCACTATTAAAGCTGAATATCGAAGGTTATTGATGCCCCGAACGTTATTCACTTTCAACGTGGACCAGAAATGAATTGAAAGAGAATGAAAGAGAATGCAAGCTTAACACAAGTATATAGTTTAAGTAATGTTACAGTCAACGTCACAATATGTCATCAGCAATGTTACAGTAGTTATGTGTTTCAGTGTGTGTGTGTGTGTGTGTGTGTGTGTGTGTGTGTGTGTGTGTGTGTGTGTGTGTTCGTATGCATGTGAGAGAGGGATTGCAGAACTGTAGGTTAGAAAACATGTTTTGAGGGACGAGGGAGCAGAATTTCGGATAAAGGTAGTATCGATGGTCCTGATGTTTGTTGGCATATAGGCCTACTCGTAACAAACTACAAGACAAGGTTAACCAGATCTGTATTTAACTTTCAAAAGTGAGAGCACCGATTTCATATCCCTTGGTGTCTAATATCACGGAGTAGTATGAAAATTTGTATCTCAGAACAAGCAATGTTACATCAAGAGTGGCACGATGTTGAGTATCAAAGTTCTCGTTTTTCATCCTGTCTTCGAGTTTTCAAGAGATACATTCTGCGTCAAACTGACTATGCTGCTCAAGTTGTTTTATGATTTCATAACATCCACATAACGCACAGCAATAAATTTTCATTGTGATTTATTTTCCAATTTACTGTATCGTAAAAACGCTTGATTTATACTTACTTCCTTGTTACTCCTTTAATTATCCTCCCAACATGATCCGCGTCGAGTATTTCCGAATACCTCAATTGGATTTATGACAACGTATCTTAATTTAAGGGCTGTAATGCTCTAAAAACAATTTTCGCTTGTAAAATGATAATAGGTATTCTTCCGCAATATAACCTATTAGCTAGGCCTCCTTCAGCCATTATCATTTTTGTAGAAGAAAGAAAGGTAATTATTCCACAAAAGAATGTGTTCCCGAGACAAAGCTGTGATCTTGTAGCGATAATGGAAATGGAAAAATAATTAGGTTTTAGATAAGAAGCACCTTTTCGTTAATTCATCCTTTCACACATAGTGTACCGTAAGTCTCCCCACACCATCAAGGGGAGCCTGCAGGGATGTGGAACGAATCAAGTAATACTTTATCAGGTGGAAAAATATATTAACAACGAAATACGGCAATTAAATTCATAATACGTTATAGAGGGCGAAACACGTAAGACGGAACACGCCTTGTATTATGGGAACGGTTCCAGGTATCGAAATGAGGATTTCGGCACATGATAGTATGCTAAAAAGCATGTGACAAAGTATCTTAACTCTCGTATCGAGGTACTGAAGAAATATGATTTTTGAAACAGAACGATAAACGTTTTTTGCCGGATCCGAACCCCTGGTAGCTGAGTGGTTAGCGCGATGGAATGTCATACCTAACTGTCCGTGTTCGATCCCCGGCTGGGTCGGAGGTTTTCTCCGCTGAGTGACTTGGTGTTGTGTTGTCCTTATCATCACCATTTCATCCCCATCGACCCACAAGTCGCCGAAGTGGCGTCAACTCGAAAGGCTTACACCAGGCGAACGCTCTACCCGACGGGAGGCCCTAGCCACACAAAAGACGTATACAGTGATATAATGCTTGTTAACGTTAGAGTTGAAACTCTTCGCAAATAAATCCCAGAAATGTACTAAAATTGGAAAACACTGCGACGTAAACACCACCAAGCACAGCTCTCATTCGAGAACCCGTCGTTATATATAACAAGACGGACCTACGATACCAGGATAGAACCTTGTCTCCCGTTTGTCATAGATACAGGGTCAGCCATGATTTTTGTGATGGAACTTGCTAGCTTACCGCGCATTGAATGGGGATTAGGAAAATTTTCTCGGAGGTCTGTAGGTTTACAAGTTTCTGCGAAAACAACAAGAAGTATCTCAGACGGCTTTCAATTTAAACTCTCCCCGTTGCTGACAGAATCGTCGGTCATTCATACATCATATGGATAAACAGATCTATTCAAGGGTAAAAGGAAACTACTGTATTAACTCCCCTGGATAAGAAAAGAAAAAGAAATACTTGAGCTGTCTTTGCCTGGAGGCGCCTGAATTTTTCTTAAAGTAAACCATCTGCTGTTGGACAATTATGTCTATAAATACCAATCGAAGCTTTAGTGAGACGTAATACGCTTTTAAATAAACCACACAGTTTATTCGAAGTGACTGACGGGATAACACCCACAAAATATAGTGACGAAAAAAAAATCGCAGCACCTAAAATATAATTGATGAAGCGTACTGAAATTTCGGGAATACATTTGTCTAGGTAACATATGTAAGTGATCACCATATCCATTTGCAGGCTCACAAGTTAATGCACTTGCGAGATAAGTCGTTGCAAATGTGAATTAGTGGTGCATTAACTATCGGTGTAACCACCAGACTGTTGATTTCAAGGCCAGCCTTGGTGGCCGAGCGGTTCTAGGAGCTACAGTTTGGAACCGCGAGACCGCTACGGTCGCAGGTTCGAATCCTGCCTCAGGCATGGATGTGTGTGATGTCCTTACATCTACATCTACATACATACTCTGCAATCCACCATACGGTGCGCGGCGGAGGGTACCTCATACACAACTAGCATCTTCTGTCTGTGTTCCACTCCCAAACTGAACGAGGGAAAAATGACTGCATATATGCCACTGTACGAGCCCTAATCTCTCTTATCTTATCTTTGTGGTCATTAAGCGAAATGTAAGTTGACGGCAGTAAAATTGTACTGCAGTCAGCCTCAAATGCTGGTTCTCTAATTTTCCTCACTAGCGATTCACGAAAAGAACCCCTCCTTTCCTCCAGAGACTTCCACCCGAGTTCCTGAAGCATTTCCGTAACACTCGTGTGATGATCAAACCTACCAGTAATAAATCTAGCAGCCCGCCTCTGTATTGCTTCTATGTCCTCCCTCAATCCGACCTGATAGGGATCCCAAACGCTCGCGCAGTACTCAAGAATAGGCCGTATTAGTGTTTTATAAGCGGTCTTCTTTACAGATGAATCACATCTTCCCAAAATTCTACCAATGAACCGAAGACGACTATCCGCCTTCCCCAAAACTGCCATTACATGTTTGTCCCACTTCATATCGCTCTGCAGTGTTACGCCCAAATATTTAATCGACGTGACTGTATCAAGCGCTGCACTGCTAATGGAGTATTCAAACATTACAGGATTCTTTTCCCTATTCATCTGCATTAATTTACATTTATCTACACTCCTGGAAATTGAAATAAGAACACCGTGAATTCATTGTCCCAGGAAGGGGAAACTTTATTGACACATTGCTGGGGTCAGATTCATCACATGATCACACTGACAGAACCACAGGCACATAGACACAGGCAACAGAGCATGCACAATGTCGGCACTAGTACAGTGTATATCCACCTTTCGCAGCAATGCAGGCTGCTATCCTCCCATGGAGACGATCGTAGAGATGCTGGATGTAGTCCTGTGGAACGGCTTGCCATGCCATTTCCACCTGGCGCCTCAGTTGGACCAGCGTTCGTGCTGGACGTGCAGACCGCGTGAGACGACGCTTCATCCAGTCCCAAACATGCTCAATGGGGGACAGATCCGGAGATCTTGCTGGCCAGGGTAGTTGACTTACACCTTCTAGAGCACGTTAGGTGGCACGGGATACATGCGGACGTGCATTGTCCTATTGGAACAGCAAGTTCCCTTGCCGGTCTAGGGTCTAGGAATGGTAGAACGATGGGTTCGATGACGATTTGGATGTACCGTGCACTATTCAGTGTCCCCTCGACGATCACCAGTGGTGTACGGCCAGTGTAGGAGATCGCTCCCCACACCATGATGCCGGGTGTTGGCCCTGTGTGCCTCGGTCGTATGCAGTCCTGATTGTGGCGCTCACCTGCACGGCGCCAAACACGCATACGACCATCATTGGCACCAAGGCAGAAGCGACTCTCATCGCTGAAGACGACACGTCTCCATTCGTCCCTCCATTCACGCCTGTCGCGACACCACTGGAGGCGGGCTGCACGATGTTGGGGCGTGAGCGGAAGACGGCCTAACGGTGTGCGGGACCGTAGCCCAGCTTCATGGAGACGGTTGCGAATGGTCCTCGCCGATACCCCAGGAGCAACAGTGTCCCTAATTTGCTGGGAAGTGGCGGTGCGGTCCCCTACGGCACTGCGTAGGATCCTACTGTCTTGGCGTGCATCCGTGCGTCGCTGCGGTCCGGTCCCAGGTCGACGGGCACGTGCACCTTCCGCCGACCACTGGCGATAACATCGATGTACTGTGGAGACCTCACGGCCCACGTGTTGAGCAATTCGGCGGTACGTCCACCCGGCCTCCCGCATGCCCACTATACGCCCTCGCTCAAAGTCCGTCAACTGCACATACGGTTCACGTCCACGCTGTCGCGGCATGCTACCAGTGTTAAAGACTGCGATGGAGCTCCGTATGCCACGGCAAACTGGCTGACACTGACGGCGGCGGTGCACAAATGCTGCGCAGCTAGCGCCATTCGACGGCCAACACCGCGGTTCCTGGTGTGTCCGCTGTGCCGTGCGTGTGATCATTGCTTGTACAGCCCTCTCGCAGAGTCCGGAGCAAGTATGGTGGGTCTGACACACCGGTGTCAATGTGTTCTTTTTTCCATTTCCAGGAGTGTATATTTAGAGTTAGCTGCCATTCTTTACACCAATCACAAATCCTTTCCAAGTTGGGTTAGTTAGGTTTAAGTAGTTCTAAGTTCTAGGAGACTGATGACGTCAGAAGTTAAGTCTGATAGTGCTCAGAGCCATTTGAACCATTTGTTGATTTCAAGAATGCAGACGTGCATGCAATCTGTTGTCCAGGTGACGGATGTCAATCTGCAGGATGCAGCCGAGTGCCTGTTGTGCTTGATCGGTTAGTGTAGGGTTGGTTGATGATAGTTCTGGATGATGCTGCGGTTGTTGTCCGATATTGTCTCATATATGCGTGATTGGGGACAGATCTGTTGATCAAACAGGCCAAATCAACATGTCGACACTCTGTAGAGAACGCTGGGCTACAGCAGCGTTATGTAGGCGAGCGTTATCATGTTGGAAAACACTCCCTGGAGTGTTGTTCATGAATGGCAGCACAACAGGCTCAAAATGGTTCAAATGGCTCTAAGCACTATGTGACTTAACATCTGAGGTCATGAGTCCCCTAGACTTAGAACTACTTAAACCTAACTAACCCAAGGACATCACACACACCTATGCCCGCGGCAGTATTCGAACCTGCAACCGTAGCAGCACAACAGATCGGATCAGCAGGTTGACATGTAAATTTGCAGTCATTGTGCGTAAAAACACGATGAGTGTGCACCTGCTGCCTTACTAAATCGCAGCCCAGAACATAAATTCAGTTGTAGTTCCAGTGTGTTTAGCATGCAGACAGGTTGGTTGTATGCTCTCAACTAGGCTCCTCCTAACCACATCACGGCCATCACTGGTACCGTGATACAACCGGCATTCATTGGAAAACGTAACAGACCTCTACCTTTCCCTGCAACGAGCTCTTGCTTGACACCACTGAAGTCGCAAATGGCAGTGGTTTGCTGTCAGTGGATGCACGGTACAGGACGTCTGTCTCGGAGCTGTCCTTGAAGTAACCGATTTGTAACAGTTCGTTGTGTCACTTTGGTGCCAACGGGTGCTCGAACTGCTGCTGCAGATGCAGTGTGATGCGCCACAGCCATACACCGAACACGATGGTCATCCCCCTTGGTAATGCCACGTGGCCGTCTGGAGCCCGGTCTTCTTGTGACCGTACGTCCTTGTGATCAGTGCTGCCAGCAATCATGTACAGCGGCTACATTCCTGCCACGTCTCTCTACAACATCGCAGCAGGAACATCCACTTTCTCGTAGCCCTATTTCACAACCTCGAGCAAACTCAGTGACGGGAGGTATTAATACTGTCGTCTTTGACGGCTTAAAGGCGTTCTTAACCAACATCAACTCAGCACGTCCAATCTCACGAACTCTACACAGTGTGTTTGTAGCAAACCTGCTTTTTATCCTTATAGTGGAGCTATTAGCGCCATTCTTAGGCGACTGGCGCGAAATTTGAATAGACATTAGACGTAGAAACATGCATACCAACTCTCGTTTATATCTTTCAACTTCTTGTTGTTGTTGTGACTTTTTCCGTCGATGTATAATGATAAACAACCCTATTCGAGGGAAAACGGAAACTACTGTATTAACTGTCGTAGATATGAAAGAAAAGAAATACTTGACCTGTCTTTTGCATGGAGAGCCTGAATGATTCTTAAGCTAAACAGTTTGCTGTCGGACAAATGTCTTCCTCGGATTATTTTGCGAAGAAAAAAATAATTTAAATGGCTCTTAGCACTATGGGCTTAATGTCTGACGTCTTCAGTCACCTAGAACTTAGAACTAATTAAACCTAAGAACATCACACACATCCATGCCCGAGGCAGGAATCGAACCTGCAACCGTAGCGGTCGCGCGGTTCCAGACTGTAACGTCTAGAACCGCTCGTCCACCCCGGCCGGCTTTTGCGAAGAGTTTGAACCCCTGCATTGATAGGTATTACGTGACTGTACTCGTCTTTTAAAACGGTTTCGGACGCTGTTGAATAAAGTATATCGTTATATTTTTAAAAATCATACTTACTTAAGTATCTCGATCGATACAAGAGTTAAGCATCTTCATCACATACGAAGCTACAAGCCTCGTAGCATACTACCATTTACCCCAAACCACGTTTCGATATTTGGAACCTTTCACGAAATAAAAGGGGTGTTATATTTTAGCTCGTTGTCTTGCGGTAGCGTTCTCGCTTCCCGCACGCGGGGTCCCGGGTTTGATTCCCGGCGGCGGTCAGGGATTTTCCCTGCCGCGAGATGACTAGGTGTTGTTGTGTCAGCATCATCATTCATCCCCATTACGGTCTGAGGAAGGCAATGTCAAACCACCTCCGTTAGGACCTTGCCTAGTACGGCGGTGCGGGTCCCCCGCATCGTCCCCAATATGCTCCTCGGAGCATGGGACCTCATAATCACGTTTTACGTGACTCACGCTGCATATGTTAGGAGAACGACGTCTGTTTTGAAAAAGAAAAGAAAAAGTCACTATATCGCTCGGTTACTGTTTCCATATAATAAATTAATTTTTGTGGATGACAATACGCGACGGCATCGAACAGTGCAAGCAGGAAAGCTCTTGGAACGAAAGGATGTTCAGCCAATGGACTGACTTTCCCGTTCCACGGACTTATATCTGATCGAGCACGTATGAGATGTGGTATGAAAACGTAGTGCAGTACGTCCATATGCACCACGACCAATCCGCAGTTGTCCATCACAGAGGTAGAGGGACAGAACGCTCTACACAAGATCTCCTAACAAACCGTTTAGTCAGCACGTGACCATGTTCAATCTTTTGTAATGTCCAGGAGACCCTAGTAAAATGGCGTTACTTCATCGTAGTTTTATGTAACTGAAGTGGAGGAGAAAGAAGGAAAAGGAAAGCGAAAGAACTGATTACATCATCTAGATCAGGACTTCATGCGGGATCAGCGGCGATGGGTGAAAACGTATGCGGGACTGGGACTCGAATCCAGGATCACCTGATTTCTTGGGAGTTGTTTTACCCGCGGCGCCACCTGGAAACGGTGTTTATCGCAAATGCGAGGAATATATCGGGCATGTCTGAAAGAGCAGGTGTCACGTATTCGTATAACTGATTCGCTTTGATGGGCAATTAATCCGCAGCATCCAGTGCTGTTGCACAGTTGCCTTCGATCTCCAGCTGGGATCTAACATTAACAAGTATGGTGTACATGGACGGGATCTGGGGATAGGTGGTGCTTCGTAGGAGTATGGGACAGCCGGGGAGGGTGCCGATATAGCCGCACATTTCCGGAAAACACTGTGTTCCGGTATCACAGTGGTTATCCCAACTGTCTAGCAAGCAGCAGCTCCAGGGTTCGAATCCCGGTCTGGCACATATTTTCACTCGTCGCCGCTGATTCTGAATAAAGTCCCGATGCAGCTGAAATCATTAGTTTCGTACCTTTCATTTCCCTTCACTCACTTCCACACTCAATTACATATTACACTACAGGCCATTAAAACTGCTATACCAAGAAGAAATGCAAATGATAAATGGGTATTCATTGGACAAACATATTATACTAGAAATGACATGTTATTACATTTTCACGCAATTTGGGTGTATAGATCCTGAGAAATCAGTACCCAGAACAACCACCTCTGGCCGCAATAACGGCCTTGATACGCCTGGGTATTGAGTCAAACAGAGCTTGGATGGCGTGTACATGTACAGCTGCCCATGCAGCTTCAACACGATACCACAGCTCATCAAGAGTAGTGACTGGCGTATTGTGACGAGCCAGTTGCTCGGCCACCATTGACCAGACGTTTTTAATTGGTGAGAGATCTGAAGAATGTGCTGGACAGGGCAGCAGTCGAACATCTGCTACATCCAGAAAGGCCAGTACAGGACCTGCAATATGCGGTCATACATTATCCTGTTGAAATGTAGGATTTCGCAGGTATCGAACGAAGGGTAGAGCAACGGATCGTAACACATCTGAAATGTAACGTCCACTGTTCAAAGTGCCGTCAATGCGAACAAGAGGTGACCGAGACGTGTAACCAATGGCACCCCATACCATCACGCCGGGTGATACGCCAGTATGGCCATGACGAATACACGCTTCCAATGTGCGTTCACCGCGATGTCGACAAACACGTATGCGATCATAATGATGCTGTAAACGGAACCTGGATTCATCCGAAAAAATGACGTTTTGCCGTTCGTGCTCCCAGGTTCGTCGTTGAGTACACCATCGCAGGCACTCCTGTCTGTGATGCAGCGTCAAGGGTAACCGCAGCCGTGGTCTCCGAGCTGATAGTCCATGCTGTTGCAAACGTTGTCGAACTGTTCGTACAGATGGTTGTTGTCTTGCAAACGCCCCCATCTGTTGACTCAGTGATCGAGACGTGGCTGCACGATCCGTTACAGCCATGCGGATAAGATGCCTGTCATCTCGACTGCTAGTGATACGAGGCCGTTGGGATCCAGCACGGCGTTCCGTGTTACCCTCCTGAACCCACCGATTCCATATTCTGCTAACGGTCATTGGATCTCGACCAGCGCGAGCAGCAATGTTGCGATACGATAAATCGTAATCGCGATAGGCTACAATCCGACCTTTACGATAGTCGGAAACGTGATGGTACCCATTTCTCCTCCTCACATGATGAGGCATCACAACAACGTTTCACCAGGCAACGCCGGTCAACTGCTGTTTGTGTATGAGAAATCGGTTGGAAACTTTCCTCATGTTGGCACGTTTTAGGTGTCGCCACCGGCGCCAAACTTGTGTGAATGCTCTGAAAAGCTAATCATTTGGATATCACAGCATCTTCTTCCTGTCGGTTAAATTTCGCGTCTGTAGCACGTCATCTTCGTGGTGTAACAATTTTAATGGCCAGTAGTGTATGTATCTCATTCGAAAATTCAGTATAATGATTGTCTTTGAATGAAACTGTCATTTCTGACGTCTTACTCCGTACGGTATTTCTTTGTTACCTTCTGTATTATACCGCAGCAGTTCTTTCTATAGCTGGTCCTTGCTTCATTGTACTGTGCTACTTTTCAGTGATACATCACGCGGATGTTACTTTCGTCTTTAACTGTCGTACGCGAGTGCATTTGGCTCCATACATCGCCAATAAGCTTATTGGAATGGCTGCCAACTGTTTAGGACGACCACTGTGCTTCGGACGTCGGACGCAGCGGCTGCTAAGCCGGCGCTCGGAGTAGAGTGAATTACGCGTAATCCGGCCCGTGTACCGGCGTGGGCGTCCGTTGCAGGCGGCGCCAATTGACGGCGCGGGTCTGCGTCGTGGACGTAAAACAATTACAAGGGACAGTCGAGGTTCAATATGCATTGCCGGTGCTTGGCGCAACACGGCCGTAATTTACGTTGCAAAGCGGCCAACTAGCTGGTCGGTAACGAGGCTACGTGTCGGCGAGGTGGCTCCCAGCCCTCACAAAGGCCACGGGAGGGCAAGGGACGCGTTAACGTCTCACCATGGGGATATTTTGGTCAGAATAGCAGTGCTTCTAAGACGCCGTGTGCCCAGCTACAAAATTCTTATTGGAAACGATGAGTGCTACTGATCAGTATTTACGTCTACCTATATATCTACACGGGGTGATTCACCTGCCCCTATCGATTTGGTTTTATGCAACCCGCAACAACAGAGCAAAAACATTGCGCGAGATTTTCATATTCTCCCACTCGCTATCCGTGAACCATCAGTACTGAAAAAAAGAATTTAAAAAGGTTAAATGTGTGTGAATTCCTAAGTGATCAAACTGATGAGGTCATCTGTCCCTAGACTTACACACTACTTAAACTAACTTATGCATAGAACAATACACACACCAATGCCCGAAGGAGGACTCGAACATCCGGCGGGTGGGGCAACGCAATCCGTGACATGGCTCCTCAAAAAATTAAGAGGACCTTTTCGTAGGAAATTAAATGTAGTTAAATGGGATACGTTTCCGCTAGAGGCCGTAGTTGTCGAGTTATTCAAGAAAAACCTACAAAAGTGACCTTCAAACACACCACCATTCCCACACTCATTTCCTACCAGTCAGGATTTCTAATACACTCCTGGAAATGGAAAAAAGAACACATTGACACCGGTGTGTCAGACCCACCATACTTGCTCCGGACACTGCGAGAGGGCTGTACAAGCAATGATCACACGCACGGCACAGCGGACACACCAGGAACCGCGGTGTTAGCCGTCGAATGGCGCTAGCTGCGCAGCATTTGTGCACCGCCGCCGTCAGTGTCAGCCAGTTTGCCGTGGCATACGGAGCTCCATCGCAGTCTCTAACACTGGTAGCATGCCGCGACAGCGTGGACGTGAACCGTATGTGCAGTTGACGGACTTTGAGCGAGGGCGTATAGTGGGCATGCGGGAGGCCGGGTGGACGTACCGCCGAATTGCTCAACACGTGGGGCGTGAGGTCTCCACAGTACATCGATGTTGTCGCCAGTGGTCGGCGGAAGGTGCACGTGCCCGTCGACCTGGGACCGGACCGCAGCGACGCACGGATGCACGCCAAGACCGTAGGATCCTACGCAGTGCCGTAGGGGACCGCACCGCCACTTCCCAGCAAATTAGGGACACTGTTGCTCCTGGGGTATCGGCGAGGACCATTCGCAACCGTCTCCATGAAGCTGGGCTACGGTCCCGCACACCGTTAGGCCGTCTTCCGCTCACGCCCCAACATCGTGCAGCCCGCCTCCAGTGGTGTCGCGACAGGCGTGAATGGAGGGACGAATGGAGACGTGTCGTCTTCAGCGATGAGAGTCGCTTCTGCCTTGGTGCCAATGATGGTCGTATGCGTGTTTGGCGCCGTGCAGGTGAGCGCCACAATCAGGACTGCATACGACCGAGGCACACAGGGCCAACACCTGGCATCATGGTGTGGGGAGCGATCTCCTACACTGGCCGTACACCACTGGTGATCGTCGAGGGGACACTGAATAGTGCACGGTACATCCAAACCGTCATCGAACCCATCTTTCTACCATTCCTAGACCGGCAAGGGAACTTGCTGTTCCAACAGGACAATGCACGTCCGCATGTATCCGTGCCACCCATCGTGCTCTAGAAGGTGTAAGTCAACTACCCTGGCCAGCAAGATCTCCGGATCTGTCCCCCATTGAGCATGTTTGGGACTGGATGAAGCGTCGTCTCACGCGGTCTGCACGTCCTGCACGAACGCTGGTCCAACTGAGGCGCCAGGTGGAAATGGCATGGCAAGCCGTTCCACAGGACTACATCCAGCATCTCTACGATCGTCTCCATGGGAGAATAGCAGCCTGCATTGCTGCGAAAGGTGGATATACACTGTACTAGTGCCGACATTGTGCATGCTCTCTTGCCTGTGTCTATGTGGCTGTGGTTCTGTCAGTGTGATCATGTGATGTATCTGACCCCAGGAATGTGTCAATAAAGTTTCCCCTTCCTGGGACAATGAATTCACGGTGTTCTTATTTCAATTTCCAGGAGTGTATGTTCTTCATGACACTTCCTCCTACCACTGTCCAAAAATTTGCGACTACATGAATTATTTCCCACGTTCGATCTTTTCTGGTCTTCATTAACTGTCCTTATTAGGCCAGCGGTTTAGTCGACCACTCACAAATTATAAAGCTGACGCTTGTGCAAATTTTATTTGAACTATTTTATAAATTTTAACAGTCTAAAGCAAACCATTAGGCAAAGGCCTTACTGCTGTGAATACACCGGTTCCCGTCAGATCACCGAAGTTAAGCGCTGTCGGGTGTGGCCGGCACTTGGATGGGTGACCATCTGGGCCGCCATGCACTGTTGCCATTTTTAGGGGTGCACTCAGCCTTGTGACCCCAATTGAGGAGCTACTCGACCGAATAGTAGCGGCTCCGGTCAAAGAAAACCATCATAACGACGGGGAGAGCGGTGTGCCGAACTCACGCCCCTCCAATCCGCATCCTCATCTGAGGATGACACGGCAGTCGAATGGTCCAGATGGGCCACTTGTGGCCTGAAGAGGGAGTGCTCTCAAAGTAAGCAATTACTTCGTTGTATTCCTCAGGCCTTCTGACTACGGAACTACAGAGCTTGCAAGGGTTAAGTCTGGATCGAATTGTCAGTGTAATTAGTTATAGCGTAACGTTTACAAAAATCTTTTTTCTTTAATTAGCCCCCCTCCCACGGGCACGTATAAAATAATAATTTTCACGAAATAGTCAACTATGATGATGTCTTAACAGCCCAATGAATAACGACCAAAAAAGTCAAATATTGGGAATAGGTCGCGTAGTCGAAAATTTTGTACAGTAGTAGGAGGGAGTCGCGTGAAGAAAGTACTAGCAAACCTGCTAGGTGAGGGATAAGTATGGGGGTGAGTGTGCGTTTGAAGGTCATTTTTGTACGGCTTTCTGGAATACCTCGAATATCGTGCCCTGCAGCGGACACGTATCACAATACAAACTTTATCTTCATTAAATTCCCTGCAAAAAGGTTCTGTTCATTTTTTTCTGTAGGACTAATAGTTTCTGCGTTGCATTTGAGTGAATATTAAAATTTTTAGTAAGCCTCCGTGTGTACTCGAATCTTTATCATTTTACCTTCACAGACTTTTCGGGATGTGAGACAAAACTTCATCGACAAACTTTCAGATGAGAAATGCGTACATTAAGAGCTACGAGCACTTGTTCGTCTTCGATACTGGGAAACAAATCTCTTCTACTACATGCTCTTTTGTTTCCACATGTTGGGAGGCGGTAGCATGGATGAAAACAATAAAAAATGTCTAGTTAACATGACCTCTAATGTGCATACCTTATGAGCTGTGAGCACTTCTTCAGTAGAAGGTATGTGATCCACAGTAGCGAAGATGAACAAGTGCTCATACCTCATAAGGTGGGGACTTACAAGCCTATGTGTACTGGATATTTTTTTCCCTTGTTTTGTTGAGAGGTTGCTCTCAAGCATTTCAGACACTGCATCGCTTCGAATCGACACGAAGTAGCCCCGGGGGGTGGCGCCGAGAAAGTCAGTGAAACCACCCCCTTCCCTTGGCCGTTGATTCCCACACTCTTTGAGGTGGAAAACGACAGTTCACAGTGCGATGAGCAGCAGAGCGACGTTCTTGAAACGCCCGACACTGCTACCACCCCCTGAGCGTTACAACCCTGCTCTAAGAGTAGCGAATGTGACCTGACTCCTTTGGAGTATAGTGAGAAGCTATTTTTACTCTAGTATACAGGGTGGAAACCTATGGACCATAGAAAACCATTCGGCGAAATTTGAACATCATCAGCCCTTCTGTTTCGCGCTAGCCTATAGAGAAATCACTTTGGGGGCCGGGGGTTGGGAGGGGGTAGTGGCTACAACCTTAACATGGGCGTGATTAAAACGGCTAGGAGACCCACTAAGGCCACACAGTTCGACAACGCCCCTGGTGCCACCCACGCATCTTTGGTGAGTACGTATGTATATTTTTAACGTGCTCAACGAAGATGTGTAGGTGCCACCTGTCACAGAACTGTGAGGCCTTAGCGGGACCCTTTGCCGTTTAGTTTTATGTACGTTATAATATGCTAAAGTGGTTGTTTTTCTGTGAGTGTGCGTGTAGCCTGTAATCATGGCATTATACTTAACCTGTGTTTTAGTCGAGTCGGCCTAACTTGATGTCTGATCGGTGGCATCCCTGTTGCCAGCTTTCAGTTGCGAATCGCAAACAGCTGCAGGCAAAAACAACAGGTCCGGCAACACTGAATCTTCTCTACGGAGACGACGCTACAAAATCGTGTAACGTGATTGGTTGCAGTAGGAACGCGGAACACCTGCGCCCGACCGACTGCAAGTGTCAGCAATCTTCTTACAGCAATTCCACTATACGCTTCGTATCTGCGTCCTTCTAGTGTTTTACGGTGTCATGAAACTGATGATTTAAGCAGTGAATGATTTGTTGGCTCTGAGCGCTATGCGACTTAACTTCTGAGGTCATCAGCCGCCCAGAACTTAGAACTAACTAAACCTAACTAACCTAAGGAGTTCACACACATCCATGCCCGAGGCAGGATTCGAACCTGCGACCGTAGCGGTCGCTCGGTTCCAGACTGTAGCGCCTAGAACCGCACGGCCACTCCGGCCGGCAATGATTTGTTTAAGTGAATAATAGTAACTGCCTATTATTCTAGGGACACTTTAAGCAGAGATTTCAGAGGGTTCAAAACATTAACTGTTTTCAAAGCTAATATTTTCAATTCAGTGTTTCAGATGGTTCAAATGGCTCTAAGCACTATGGGACTTCTGAGGTCATCAGACTTAGAACTACTTAAACTATGGACATCACACACATCGATACCAGGGGCAGGATTCGAACCTGCGACCGTAGCAGTCGCGAGGTTCCGGACTGAAGAGCCTAGTACCACTCGGCCACAGTGGCCGTGAATTCATTGTTTCACGTTTATGTTTTTATTGGGAGGATAATGTTTACAAAATTCTTTTGAATTACATAACGATATAACTGATTAGCTATGTGAACGGCGTTTTAATTAGTGTTAGAAATACGTTCTTGTCAAAAGCTGGACGTCGTGTGTGTTTGTCCCTACGTTTTGCCAGCATTATAGTACCTCTACTGCAAGAAAGTATTCGAAATGCAGTTAGAAACTACATTGTCAATGACAGTAATGCTCATTACAAACATACGTCACTATGAGGACTTAGTTAATCCAAGAATCAGGTCATAAAGCTCTATAAGATTACCAGTTTTGTAACGAAGTCATCTATAATTTTTCCTGTCTATTCAATTTGAGTGACAATTTCAGTAACTAGACTGTTCTCAACATCGGTTCAGATATTACATGTCGTGCATTATTACTCGGTAGATTTTTCTGCTTCCCTGCCGTTAGTTGTAATCCGTTGCTGCTAGAGGGATCCGAATTGTAGCGTGTAACATGGCGGTATGTAATGGTACTACGGCGGTGCGTGAGGAAAAAAATGACTGCTCGAATTCGAAGCGTTGTCCACACATGGACCACCATCTCCTTCAGCATGGTGATGCCGGACCATACATGAGTGATGCGACATCTGCAGCAATCCGATGCCTCGGGATCACATCGATTATCCTCCGTACTGTTCCGACTTGGCCCCAATCGACTTCCCTCTGTTTCCAGAAATTAAAGAACACCCACGAGGACTCCACATCGATGGTAATGAAACGATGAAAGCAGAGGTGAAGTTGTGACTGCGTCAACAAACTCGAACATGCTACAGTGTCGCAAGGACGTAGCCAGAATTTTGTCAAAGGGGGTGGAGGGGGGGGGGGGGGGAGGGCAGAGGTGAGGGTGTCCGAATACTAGAAAAAAATTTGTTTTTTAGTTCCGTGTACATAATTTGCTTTCGGGTGGCCTTCTTAGAAATTTTATACTTGTGACAGTTGGACGCACTGTTACAAGGATACTGCCAATAAGACATTTCAAAGTGGAACATATACCTCACAGTGCAGGTCGTAGACATGATGTATCGCTGTTCCAAAAGTGAGTCATCTTTATGCCCCGTTACATAGTATAAAATCACGATCGTAAGTTGCATTCCAATGTAAATATCGCTGAACTATGCGTATTGTCGATATCTTACGCAAACCAACATTAAAATTAAACACTTTCTGCCCGAAAACTAAATATCTATTCCCCAGATCAAGATAAGTACTGTTAGAAAAGAAACAAAACGTTATTTATTGTATGATCGTTTCTACAACTTGAAAACATCACAGGTAGAAGATTATCGTAGACTATCTGAAAACGCTTCAGTTATTATAGTGTTACGAACGTGTAAAAAGATTGTGGACGTAAAGACTGGGGGTGGGGAATGAGGGCAAGGATGCATGGCGCAGTCGGTTCGGGTGAATTTAAAAAACCCGCTGAAAAATCTTTTAGAAACGAATGAAGTATAGAATGTGCTGTCATAACATACCCCTTCTGCTCTCCATAAAACCCTCTCCATCGTTCCATATCGGAAATGGTTTTCGTAATGGAGTACCGCCCAGATGGCCAGGCAAGTCTATATTTTGCAGTTTGGACCACTAATGATAGAATTTTGAGCAATTTTTTTAAAAATGCAACCATCACCTTTTGGGCGACTTTTTGTTGATCAAAGGCGATTCTTGGGCGACACAGAAATATCCAGGTCTATTTTTATGAGCCGATTTTAGTGTATGTTTCTTCCAGATATGTTTATCGCTCCGCTGCTTTGTGAAATATTGAGATATTGCAACCTCGATGTTCCACCAGTCTCTGTGTAACGACTCCGCTGGTAACATTAAACTGTTATCGATAGAGAATTAGGCTATTGTAGTAGCGCGTGCATATTTCTGACTTACCATAACGACAGTGGTCGAATCAAAATTCGTTTTCCTTTTCTTTGTTGTTACAAACTTACCTGTAATTAGACACTATCACAACAGCAAAAAGAACAACAGCAGTTAACAGTAGCACTTACATTAAATTTAACTGCAAGTACGTACTGAACTGAATTCCAAATCAACATCTGAGCTCAAGTAAGACCATCAATGTGCAGTAGTTCCTCTAGGCAAACGTATGGAAGGGCGATAGCTCATTGTGCTATCTATGGATCGATAATTTAAAACTATCGACGACCTCGTTGACTTTCGAAAATACGCAATCCATTTTGGCCGTATGATTGAAAATAAAATATCTTTCACTTTCACTACGTGACTACTAGGTCGTGTCTAGGCTACGTCCTTGTGTGGCGGTATCAACAAAGTGCTCTCCAATCCGCAGCAATTTATTCGCTGACAGGATGAGAAATAAATATGTAAACATCAAGATTAAAGACGTAATATATTAATAAAGTTTGTTTTATTTAAAAAAACTTTAACACTTTTCACGTAGAGAATTCAGAGGCATTACATTCCAGCAGGTTTTCGTATGCTGTGTACACTTCCGTGTATCAAGACGAGAACAGCACTGTTCACAGGACTGCGCACATACATTGCTGGATTTCTTGGACATTTAAGCTCCTTGTGGCAACTCTGCTGACCCACTAAATCACCCGTTCTTAATCCGACAGAAAATGTCTGCAACTATTAGGAACACGGCGTGAGATATAGCAGTCAACATCTCCACAATTTGGCTGCTCTACTGTTTCTTCTTTGACGGTTTGAGGGCATTATCAAGTTTGGATGCGTTGTTATACGGTATAGGTTTGTTTATAAATAAATAAATCTTCTGCTACCAGTCACGATTTTTCTTTTTTTTACTTTTTCCACGACGCGTTTCGAGAAATAATTCCCACTTTTAAGTGCGTTTTTTGTGTGTATTAAGCCATTTCTTTTGATGTTGTCAGTGTGTGTGAGTCTGCTTCATTTCGTTGACTTTTACTGCAATACATAAGAAACCCAATTTTTACTGCACCACAGAAGAAAAAGACAAAAACAAATGTATATCTAGTATTACATACATAGGCAATGTTTCACAGAAGATTGCAAATATTTTCAAAACTCACAGAGTAAAAATTGGGTTTTCTACATCTAATAAGCTACAGAAAAAACTAATAGATGATATAAAGTGTAATCATGACCCATATTCAGACTCTGGAATATATAAGGTAACATGCCAGGAATGCTCCAAGTGCTACCTAGGACGAACAGGCCGAAATTTCAACACCAGGTACACAGAGCACATTAGAGTATACACACACAACTAACACACTACATCTGCAATAGCAACACACATACATAATACAGGACACTCATTTGGAAAAATAGAGCAAAATGTCAAAGTACTCCACCGACTAAATAAAGGACATAAAATGGATTTGCTTGAAGAACTGGAGATATATTCACATTACAGAAAATATGAAGATAAAATATTAAATGAAAATCTTGAAAGTTAATCAGTGAATTTCTTCAGATGTTTCGATAATATACTTAAATAAAAATAATAAAACATAGAAATAAGCACAATTGTAAAATCAATATAAGTAATTTATGAGCCAAATTGTTAAAATAAATAACCTCTGTACCAAAGCATGTCATAATCTGTGGAAGACCTATAATGTTATCTCTGTGGACTAACTGTAAGAAGATCTTTGTAACTGTTTTGTTAATATATACCATTAGAAAACTGTAAGTACAAATTCTTCTATATTTCACCACTAACTTCACAAAAAGAATTGATCATCATCATCATCATCATCATCATCATCATCATTTAAGACTGATTATGCCTTTCAGCGTTCAGTCTGGAGCATAGCCCCCCTTATAAAATTCCTCCATGATCCCCTATTCAGTGCTAACATTGTTGCCTCTTCTGATGTTAAACCTATTACTTCAAAATCATTCTTAACCGAATCCAGGTACCTTCTCCTTGGTCTGCCCCGACTCCTACCCTCTACTGCTGAACCCACGAGTCTCTTGGGTAACCTTGTTTCTCCCATGCGTGTAACATGACCCCACCATCTAAGCCTGTTCGCCCTGACTGCTACATCTATAGAGTTCATTCCCAGTTTTTCTTTGATTTCCTCATTGTGGACACCCTCCTGCCATTGTTCCCATCTACTAGTACCTGCAATCATCCTAGCTACTTTCATATCCGTAACCTCAACCTTATTGCTAAGGTAACCTGAATCCACCCAGCTTTCGCTCCCATACAACAAAGTTGGCCGAAAGATTGAACGGTGCACAGATAACTTAGTCTTGGTACTAACTTCCTTCTTGCAGAAGAGAGTAGATCGTAGCTGAGCGCTCACTGCATTAGCCTTGCTACACCTCGCTTCCAGTTCTTTCACTATGTTGCCATCCTGTGAGAATATGCATCCTAAGTACTTGAAACCGTCCACCTGTTCTAACTTCGTTCCTCCTATTTGGCACTCAATCCGTTTATATTTCTTTCCCACTGACATTACTTTCGTTTTGGAGATGCTAATCTTCATACCATAGTCCTTACATTTCTGATCTAGCTCTGAAATATTACTCTACAAACTTTCAATCGAATCTGCCATCACAACTAAGTCATCCGCATATGCAAGACCGCTTATTTTGTGTTCACATATCTTAATCTCACCCAGCCAGTCTATTGTTTTCAACATATGATCCATAAATAATACGAACAACAGTGGAGAGAGGTTGCAGCCTTGTCTTACCCCTGAAACTACTCTGAACCATGAACTCAGTTTACCGTCAACTCTAACTGCTGCCTGACTATCCATGTAAAGACCTTTAATTGCTTGCAGAAGTTTGCCTCCTATTCCATAATCTCGTAGAACAGACAATAACTTCCTCCTAGGAACCCGGTCATATGCCTTTTCTAGATCTATAAAGCCTAGATACAATTCCCTGTTAAAGATCTGGTCCTGACAACCTCTAAGAGACCTAAACCCACACTGATTTTCATCCAATTGCTCCTCAACTCATACTCGCACTTTCCTTTCAACAATACCTGAGAAGATTTTACCCACAACGCTGATTAAAGAGATACCTCTGTAGTTGTTACAATCTTTTCTGTTTCCATGTTTAAAGATTGGTGTGATTACTGCTTTTGTCCAGTCTGATGGAACCTGTCCCGACTCCCAGGCCATTTCAATTATCCTGTGTAGCCATTTAAGACCAGACATTCCACTGTACTTGATGAGTTCCGACTTAATTTCATCCACCCCAGCTGCTTTATTGCACTGCAATCTATTGACCATTTTCTCCACTTCCTCAAACGTGATCCTATTTCCATCATCATTCCTATCCCATTTTACCTCGAAATCTGAAACATTACTGATCGTATTTTCACCTACATTGAGCAACTCTTCAAAATATTCCCTCCATCTGCCCAAGGCATCCGCAGGATTCACCAGCAGTTTTCCTGACCTGTCCAAAATACTTGTCATTTCCTTCTTACCTCCCTTTCGAAGACTGCTAATTACACTCCAGAATCGCGTGTTTCTTATCTATTACAGTAAAAGTCAACGAAATGAAGCAGACTCATACACACTGACAACATCAAAAGAAATGGCTTAATACACACAAAAAAGGCACTTGAAAATGGGAATTATTTCTCGAAACGCTTCGAGCGAAAAGTAAAATAAAGAAAAATAGTGACTGGTAGCAGAAGATATATGTATTTATAAACAAACCTATTATTTCCACAGTCGCAGGCTTTCAAAAACAATTTATATTGGATCAAATCAGGTTATACGGCATTATCGTGATGTCCTGGAAATGAATGGAAATGAGCGTTTGGCGCCATTTGTCGGGAGGCCCCTTAAGGGACAGGTCCGGCCGCCTTGGTGCAGGTCTTCTTACATTCGGCGCCGCATTGGGCGACCTGAGCGCCGTATGGGGATGAAATGGTGATGAAGACAACACAACACCCAGTCCCTGAGCGGAGAAAATCTCCGACCCAGTCGGAAATCGAACCCGGGCCCGTAGGACGACAATCCGTCACGCTGACCATTCAGTTACCGGCGTGGACGTCGTGGTGTCCTGAAAGAGGAAATAACTATAATACCGTATAGAGAGAGAGAGAGAGAGAGAGAGAGAGAGAGAGAGAGAGAGAGAGAGAGAGAATAAACTCAGTTCGCGAGCGAAAATAACAACACCGAGACAGATATTATAATTATAATGAAATTTTATACACAGATTTGGGACATGACACTACACAAATGACTAGTATTATAGACTGTACATCCACTTTGACTTTCAGAGTTTAGTAAGGTGCAAAGCTTCCACGTGGTACAGTCAGAGCTTCTAGATGTCGTGACATGGAATCATAGATGGCCTGGATGTGTTTCTGGGAAACACTCCGCCAAGTGGTTTGTAGAAGCTTCCACAATCATCGACAGTAGATGCAAGAGAACGAGAATGAACGCGGACCATGTTTCATACATAGTGTCATGGACAACTAGTCAGGCGAACGAGCAGTCCAGGGAAAAACTCGTACACTTCATTCTTTTGGTTGGTCTTTCACATTTCTCGTCACATGTGAACAGGTCGTATCTTGTTGAAATATGGAATGTAGAGCAGCTTGCAGGAGAGGCAATGCCTTAAGCTCTAAGTCTTCCCTGATGTACCGATTGCTGTTCAGATTGCCCTCACTACGAAGGAGGCAGGATTGTACGTAATAGCTACTGGAGTTCCAAAATCATCACACGTGCGTTTAACCAAGATGGCGCTCAACAACGCATTCCGTCCCACTGCGTTCACCACAACAGTATGTAACACGTACGCGGCCACAAAGTAGCACAAGTTGAATCGGTCCCTTCCAGAAACACTGCGTCGTGTCACTCAGAATGCCATTGGCGGCGTTAATGTACCCGTTGCAGATGATGTTAGTTTGTCGTAAAAGAAAGCTGGTGCATTGCTTTGCATACCGCCAGCCAACATCCCAGCATACGGCATCGAACCGTCGACGAAGACGTGTCTATAGATTCAGTGCTGTGTAAATATTCAACTTGAAGAAAGAGAGCTACTCAGACAAGATAGTATTTGTGAAACGTTTATTGACGATGAGTGGTATTAGTAAACAGAAGTATCGTCATCTGATCTGCGAATAGTGTATATAAAGTGTATAAACATATTACGTTGCGAAAACTAGGATACGTATCATGAATATAATACATATAGCGAATTATTATTACACATACCTCAGCATAGGTTAGAACATGTGCCCAATTTGAGTTCTAAATGTAAATCATATCTTAAATAGCCGGACAGTTGATGAAAGATGCATTGGCATGTGAAAGTTAAAACCGATATGTAGAACATGTTCAAGGTTAAATGCAGTATTTACGAAATATTCCGCCAAGTGCATCCGTCCCATATTATAGATCACAGAGTACATCACAGATGCAAGAGCGCAGCTGAACTGACACGCAGTGACAGTTACTGGAGAACGTACTGACATTTAGTGCCGTTAGAGGTCTCTTATGTGTTCATATAATTGTCAACTGCAGATGTAAATATGTAATTTTAATAAAAATGTGTTAACTGTTGTTCAGTTATTTAATTTTTTGTAGCAAGTAACATGTAAAATATTTTCTAAGAACAGCAACGACGATTGTCGCAATACGAAGGTAAAACAGTAATTCCAAAGGGACTCAATTTCGGCGTCAAATACTTTTCCGCTATGCAAGAATATTGTCAATGAATGTTGTGCTATTATTTTGTCTCATATCTGACGTTACACGAAGACAGGATTTAGAAATACAACTTAGGTTGTAGCCCTAACGATAAGTTGTCTTTGTCGACTTACAGTTTCACATCCATATAATAACGTACGTTGTTGCTGTTTTTAGATAATATTGTAGCCTTTGCCTGCTACAAAAAATAAGGGTTTCGGCTGAGAAGTTGTGTATCTTGAAGTTCAGTGCCTTTACACGTTGCAGTAATCCTCCACTGTTGACAAAGCTGTCCTGTCGGCTCTGCGGAGAAAAATAGCGGCCTCCCCGCGCTATGGTCTCTTGGAGCAGCGTAGTACCCGCTTGTCACTGTGTACTGCTCTCTCCCGTCCAGCGCTTCCCGACATGCATCACTCTGTCGCAACAGCGTTTCGTGTATGAGGAGCAGCGGCTCAGTATGATAAACCAGTTCATTAGGAGCAGTAATTCTATCCCATTCGACATCACTCGTATGCTTCAGCTTCACATGCTGATAAACTTTGACAACGATGAGGCACACCGGTACTTGCCTGCATGTTTCCATTTTCAGAATGAAATTTTCACTCTGCAGCGGAGTGTGCACTGGTATGAAACTTCTTGGCAGATTAAAACTGTGTGCCGGACCGAGACTCGAATTCGGGATCTTTGCCTTTCGCAGGCGAGTACTCTACCTACTGAGCTATGTAAACACAACTCACGACCCTTCTTCACAGCATTTCTTCCGCCAGTGTCTCGTCTCCTCCCTTCCAAATTTCACAGAAGCTCTCCTGCGAAAGTTGCAATGGTGGTCGGGGGAGTGGACCAAACAGCGAGTTCATCGGTTCCATCGAATTAGGGAAGGATGGGGAAGGAAATCGGCCATGCCCTTTCGAGGAATCATCCCGGCAATCGCCCGTAGCGATTTAGGGAAATCACGGGAAACTTAAATTGGGATGGGCGGACGCAGATTTGAACCGTCGTCCTCCCGAATGCGAGTCCAGTGCGAAACTTGTAAGATTAGCATTTCCGGAAGAAAAGGTACTGCGGAGACATGGCTTAACCACAGCCTGAGGGATGTTTCCAAAACGAGATTCTGACTCTGCAGTGGAGTGTGTGCTAGGCAAGCCTGCGGGTGGCGCTGTTGCATCTGACTACTAACGGCGTCTGTGCAATGCCATCAACAAGCTGCAGGTATCAGTTGCTAGCGCAGTGTTCTGTGTAGCTGTGAGTGGATTATGTCGGAGCTGAGTGAGTACCAAAGAGGGCAAATTTTTGGTGCTCGTACCGTCCGATATGTGGTGCTACAAAAGAATGCTGAAGATTAGATGGGTAGACATCATAAATAATGAGGAGATATTGAATAGAATTGGGGAGAAGAGAAATTTGTGGCACAACTTGACTAGAAGAAGGGATCGGTTGGCAGGACATGTTCTAAGGCATCGAGAGATCACTAATTTAGTATTGTAGGGGATCGTGGAGGGAGACCAAGAGATGAATACACTAAGCATCTTCAGAAGGATGTTTGTTGCATTAGGCACTGGGAGATGAAGCAGCTTGCACAAGATAGAGTAGCATGAAGAGCTGCATCAAACCAGTCTGTGGGCTGATGACCGCAACAACAACACCGTGAGTGCTTCCGTAACCAGGGTAGCCCCATTCTATGGTGCTCCAAGAGGCATCATGTCGAAGATTTATACCGATCACAGGTAAATCCTAAAACCATCATCCAGTTAGCCTCAACGCAAAGGAAAGCGTGTGTGAGTGATCGTCGCGGACGGTCGTGGAAGAGGACTACGATGAAAAATATGAGTACGACAGCTGCAAAAGTCACTGCAGAACTGAAACCCGTAGTCGCGAACCCCGTTAGTAGCAGAACATCACGAAGGCTGCTCCGCAACCACGGAGTTGTAGGGCGAGCAGCAATTCCAAGCCGCGCGAGGTAGCCGTGCGGTCTTGGGCGCCTTGTCACCGTTCGCGCGGCTACCCCGTCGGAGGTTCGAGTCCTCCCTCGGGCATGGGTGTGTGTGTCGTCCTTAGCGTAAGTTACTTTAAGTCAGATTAAGTAGTGCGTAAGCTTAGGGACTGCTGACCTCAGCTGTTTGGTCCCATAGGACCTTACACACATTTGTACATCTACAATTCTAAAACTACACACGAGTGATTAAAATTCCTGTAACAGAGAAGCGTTGTGCCATTGCCATACAATCTCTATTAAGAGGCAAAGGAAGAAAGTCATTTGGTCGGCTGTGGCTTGTTTCACAGTATTCCCAACCTCTAGCCGACTATACGTCCTAAGAGTAAAACAAGGCGGGATTTCGGCGATGATTTGGGCAGCCATTTCGTGGTGTTCATGGGCCCCGTGGGTACACTGCAAGGTCAGGTTACTACTGCCAAGGATTATGTAATGTATTTGGCTGATCACATCCACCCCATTTTACAACACTTTTTTCCATCAATGGTTATGCTGTGTTCCAAGGCGACAGGATCCTTCTTCACACAGCTCACACCGTCTATGACTGGTTTTGTGAGCGCGAGCATTAATTGTAGCATTTCTGTTAGCCATCAGTGTCACTAGATCTCAATATTTTTGAGCCTTTGTCGTCATCTTTGGAGAGAAGGGTGCGTGATCACTATCGACCTCCACATCGTTACGTGGACATGTTACTGTCTTGCATGAAGAAGATTCCCTTGAAAACCATAAAAGACGTTTATTTATCAATTGTGGGACGACTAAGTTGTTTTGAAATAGGCATGGTAATGTGTTGTGTTTCCGATGTTTCGTATTTTTGAGCAATCTCTGTGGGAGGTAGGAGACCGGAAAGGCACGGAAATACACCACAGCCGGAAGAGCCAGTCGCGTTACAAGTTTAGTTCTTTCCTAACTGCACGTCTCACATTTCAAGCGCTGTAGTGCGACGTCGACTTTTCATCGGGACTGTATAACGCACGGACATTTCAAAAACTATCTAGGATGCTTTCAGTGGGTCTTTAAGGACGGTTTCAAAAATTCTATAAAATTTTGTTTCTGAAATACAAATTGACTTCTTTGAATAGACTATTTGCAATTTTGGTAGTAACAGCCATGCAGTAGAGATTCTGTTGTCGAGAATAGATGGTGGATAAAGACAGCTGTTCGAACTCCCAAGGCTCGTGACATCATTACATTTGTCTCGTTCCATAAATGCAACACTTCATATTTACTGGTTTTTGCTTTTGATTCCAATGAAAAAAACACATTTCCGCAAATTGAAGTGAATGGCGAACGATGCGTAAGTACAAATCATATCAGTCTTAGGTCTATAGCTTATGCTACTGGAACAGTCAATGAATACAATTTTATATCACTAGATTCGAATAACTTACCGAGTGAGGTGGCGCAGTGCTTAGCCCACTGGACCCGCATTCGGGAGGACGGTGGTTCAATCCCACGTCCGGCCATCCTGATTTAGATTTACCGTGATTTCCCTAAATCGCTTCAGGCAAAAGCGGGGACGGTTCCTTTCACAGGGCACGGCCGACTTCCTTCCCCACCCTTCCCTAATCCAATGAAACCGATGACCTCGGTGTTTGGTTTCTTCCCCCAAATCAACCCAATCCAATTGAATAATTTAGTGAATCCTGCATTTTCGTTCTTCATAACATCATTTAGATAAAAAGCTACATTTTACGAAACTCTGGTGTCCTTGAAGATAAAATCAGGTGACGAACTTAACGTAATCTTCGTATATCCATAATTGAAACGTACGATGGCCGTGCGGTTCTAGGCGCTACAGTCTGGAGCCGAGCGACCGCTACGGTCGTAGGTTCGAATCCTGCCTCGGGCATGAATGTGTGTGATGTCCTTAGGTTAATTAGGTTTAATTAGTTCTAAGTTCTAGGCGACTGATGATCTCAGAAGTTAAGTCGCATAGTGCTCAGAGCCATTTGAACCATTTGAAACGTACAACTTGGGACGTCAGCTAGTATAATACATGTTAAAAAATGACAAAATTCCTCCAGCTGTATTAAGGTGTTGGTTTTATTGGCAACTAGTTTCGATGTTGTTACATCATCATCTTCAGGCCCATACTTGGTGACAGTAATCGTATGTGTCTAACACTCGTAATCCGTGGTGAGATAGGGGTGTTCCATGCGGAAGGCAGGTAGTAACTGATATCAAGTTACTACCTGCCTTCCGCATGGAACACCCCTATCTCACCACTGACTACTATAGTTTAATTCTTTTATCTTGGCGGCTCGCGCACGCCCATCCAGACGCGGGAAATTGCTGCCTTGCCAGTTGCAAATGCTGCTTTGCCAGTTGCAAACGACGCACGCGCCAAGAGAAGCAGCGCCATAGTACAGTATAGTTCGCAAACTTACGTCTAGAGGGGAGCGCGCAGTTTATAAAGTAAAGCCACCACGGCCACATTAACCCTTTTGCTACTACAGAGACGTGCTCCCCGCATTCCTCGCTGTGCGCGATTTTGTTATCACTGCACTGCTCGCCCTTGCAGACACATGGTGTTCCGACTGCTTCGACACACTTGTCATTCGATTTCACAAAAACTCTTTGGCCCAAAAATTTGATTTTTACACATCATCTTGACTGATACCTTCCCCCCATCAATGACTTAATTTTGTTTCAATGTTCAACGCAGTTATTGTGCAGCATTAAATGTAGTAAACCACTGCACGAAATTTTGAAGAGTTTGCAGAGGTATAAGTCCATAGCGTATACTTTCCGTATGGTCGATTTTAGTTGCCATAATGTTGAGAATGAAATGTGGACAAGATACCTAAATTTCATATAAAATTTACTGTATGACAATATCTCATTTAAGTACCAGATAGGTGTCGTATGTAATATTGAGAAATATTCCGTCTTTCGCGACTGTAATAAAAGTTTTATTTACACCGGGCGCGTTTGGCTTTATTTTAAAGCACTTCAGTCAATCAAAAGGAAGTAGACAAAATACATTAAACAAAACTGTGGACTTACGAAAACATTAGGACTTGAATGTACTGTATCAGTGAAGTGCTCTGAGCTATGTCAAATATAATTTTTGTGTGTCACACACACAAACATCATTTATTTGCGAAAGCACTGATCAGCTGACACAAACGTTGAATATTGTGTTACCGCAGCACAAAACTACGAAACGTGACTTGGCAATGGAGGAGACAAAATACTGTCCACTGAAGATGATTCAATAGAGAAAAACGTGTCTGGTCTAAACAAGACGCTTATTACAGTTGCACAACAGGAATATATTTCAATACCATTGGTAAAACTGCGACTGTGGAACGAAAACAAGAAAGAGAACATCAGGATTATTGTGTATGTGCCTTACCTTTCATTGTTTTCAATCGCTGCGATTGTCATCTGCATCGCTGTAGTTAGCGTCGCAGTCCGAATCATCAGGTCTTAGAGTGATGACGGTGGGTCCAACCAGATTGTCAATTAGAATTTCCCTGTCCATGTCCACCTCCTGTAGCCTTTGTTCATGCCGAACACATTCAGCCCATGCTGAAGGAGTAATTCTGTCGAGTGCTTCGTGCAAAAGCCTTTCTGTATCCGCAATTTTAAATGTCACGTTTCGTTCTGCGACATACCCTTTCACTTGTGCCCAAAGTAACTCTGTCGGATTCTATTGACAATGATACGGCGGCAAACGCAAAACTATGTGTCCATGTTCCAGTGCAATACAATCGATTTCATAAACTTTTGTGCGAGGCTTATGGAGCGCTACAAGATTCAACATTTCAGCACGAGTTTGGTTGGCAGTATGTGGTATATTTTTACTTTCAAGCCACAACATGATATCGGCTTTTTTTGTACTTATTGTGGGTGTCTTGTCAACAACAACGGAGTGATAACTCGCATTCTCCATTACAATCACCGAGTTTACAGGCAAGTAAGGGAGAAACTGATTCCTAAACCACAATTTAAATGTCTCTGAGTTCATTTTGGAATGATAATCCCCTGAATTACACTGTTTTGCCCGGAACACTAATTTGCTTTCTGGAATGAATCCGGTACCAGAACCAGCGTGATGCACAATTATTCGTCCACCTTTTCCAACTAGTACTTTAAATCCTCCCGAGCCATCACTCATTTTCCAACACACTTTCCTTGTGTGATTTTGGTTTCCCCATGTTTCGTCAAAAAAAATGTTCTTATTCCCGGATTTTCTTACTCCAAAGATACGTCTTAAAGACTGTGCCCTTCAAGCAGCGATATCACTGCATTCCATTAAAAACTTTCTTCCGTCATTTGTATGTGTATATTTGAATACAATGTTTTTAAGTATTCTATTCATTGAAGTCATGCTGCCTTTAAAATTTATGGTTTCATGCATTTTCACAGTGATTTTTTATACAGTAGGAAATTCGCCTGTGTTGTACATGTCGAGCACTTCTCGTCTAAGAACATCTTAGTCGAAATTATCTAAATTGGTTACAGTCTTCTCACGAGTGCGATATTTCCCTGGCGATCTGAAAAGTGGGCTTCCACAGGTCTCCGTAGATAATTTTCCTTCATTGGCAGACCGCTGTACGGTTCTCAAGCTAACGCCTGTCGCTTCTGTAGTGCGTTCCTGATATCTGGCGACGTCTGTGATAGGTCCACCGTTTTCTGCTTCGCGCTTGAAAAAAGCATGTATCGTGTAAATTATGTCCCTCGCCTGTTTATGGAGAGTTTGTCGCTTACCACCATCATCAGCCCTCACAACTTGCAACAAATGCGATAAAAATTCACCAAATAATAAGTACAATCACATTTAACGCTCGCACTCGCCACGACATTCACAGCAGACCGCTCAGAAAACTGCTGGACACTCATTGGTTGTCAGCGGATGCGTGACATCAGGTACGTAGAACGAGCCTTAAATCAACCGCTGTCGTCCATGGTTCCAATTATACAGAGTGTTATTTTAATAGGAGACATTGAAATATCTGAAAATCTACACATCGGATCAAACAAATTTATAACTAAAATTTGTTTGTCTCCGAGGGGGACATCCAATGATACCAAATCCGACGAGTTTGTGGTCAAATTTGTTATAATTGGTTGTCCTCTTCCGAGAGGAACTAATTTTCATTAGGATTTCTTTTGGCTCTGTGTGTCGTTTTCAAGAGATTTCAATGTCCCCAGTTAAAATGAACACCCTTTATAACATAAACAGACGAAGTACTGGAAGAAGTAAAGCTGTGAGGACGGGGCGTGAATCGTGCTTGGGTAGCTCAGTTGGTAGAGCACTTGCACGTGAGAGGCAAAGGTCCCGAGTTCGAGTCTCGGTCTGGCACACAGTTTTAATCTGCCAGGAAGTTTCTTAACATAAACAGTGTTTATAAATTGGGAAATATTCCATCTTTAGCGACTGTAATAAAACTTTTATTTATATCGGAGTCATTTCGCTTTTTTCTAAAACGTTCTGATTAAAACAAAGTTGGCGAAGTACACAAAACTGAATTGTGGACGTAATAAAACAGAAACTAAAGTACATTGTCAGTGAGACTCAGTGCGCAAGCAGTTTGTGTCTGTCACAACGGACAGCAAATACTTGCCAAAACATCAGTCGACGAAAACATTGAATATGATGTTGCCAATGCAGCGAAGCAAAGAATTGCGTCAGACAAGTAAGTAGCTAGGTAACGTACGAGCCGAAATTTTGCTCTAAATAATACTTTTAATACTGTCGCAAAAGAATATATCTCAATATGAATAGTGAAACAGCAACTGCGGAAGGGAAGATACACAAACAAAACAAATAACATGAATATTGTATGTGTGCCTTTTCATTGTTTTAATT
This sequence comes from Schistocerca piceifrons, assembly GCF_021461385.2. Lineage (NCBI taxonomy): Eukaryota > Metazoa > Arthropoda > Insecta > Orthoptera > Acrididae > Schistocerca > Schistocerca piceifrons. The sequence continues at coordinate 319,766,573 of NC_060145.1, read as the reverse complement.
GCTGTGAAAAGAAATATTGTAGGACAAAATTAGAAAACCTGAAAACTTATTATGATTATAATGAAGAGACAAAGCACCAGAAATTTCAAAAAATTACATTCAAACGAATAAAATTCATGAATTAAGACAGATATTTTTTTAAAATAAAGAGAATATCAACCACCAATCAAGGTTTGAACTCAAAACCTTTCGTTTAGCAGCCAAACACCTTAACCATCACGCTAACGCAGCTCACCGTAAATCAGAACTCCTGGAGGACTCTAAAATATAACGCAAAATACCGACAAACACTGTTGGTATGACTATGAATTACTCACGTTTCGTCGAAGTACAATAGGAAATAAACAATTATCGCTGTTCTTTATTGCGAAAAAGCGGTTCGTGAGAATGATACAAACACTTTCTTTTGCTATCGCCTGAATTAGAAGGCTTATTGCTTGTTTGGTTTAATTAATTAATAGAATATGAAGCAATTGGTATAAAGAATGCTTTTTCCAAACTTTTTATAAAAGAAAGTCTGCTGTCAAGACATTGCTTTTGTTCAATTACTTTATTTATGACTGAACGTTTCTAAAACTGAAGACACTCGTCTTTGCTGTGCACTGCAGTCGAGCTCTGGCAACGTCGTTCTCTGTTCGTTGGCTGACTGTGTTTTGTGATGTCAGATGCGCAGAACGAACCTAAACTCGGCCGCCGTCATAAATGACGCGCACTATAGTGTTGGACACATACGGTTGCTGCCAACAAGTATGGGCCTGAAGATGATGTAACAACATCGAAACTAGTTTCCAATAAAACCAACACCTTAATACAGCTGGAGGAATTTCGTCATTTTTTAACATATAACTTAACAGTACGTTCTTGACTGCATTTTATGTGAATGCAGAACAAATTAAATTTATTGAAATTAGTTCAAGCATAAGTCCTTCTTACTCACTCATGCAGTATTACAAAGATCACTTTTTTTTCTTTCATTATGAGGATCGAGGTGATCAGTTTCGAAACACGGCGTTCTTCTTTGACCCGTAGGATTTTACCTCAGAGGGCAACCCACATACATGCAGCATTTACTGCGTCTTAACGGACAGAATATTGTGTTCTGACACGGAACTGCTGTTAATCTGAGTAGTGCCCTGGCCTCTATTTTTAGTTGCCGACGTGGCGAGTGACGTGCGCATTTTGACATTTTCTGTGTTGTCTGGGTTCTGCTGTAAGCTTTTAGGCTGATGAGTTCCGTGTGTTACAGACTAGCCGAGCCGCTGGAAGCTGCAATATTCGTTTGTACACACTTGAGTCAGCCGGACACGTTGTTTACTGAAATACTTTACATATAATTCAGATAAGCCTTTCTTATTTTATGTAACTGGTGTCTTTGGTGCGAATATCAATCTGCACGCTATTCTAACCAGAGCAAATCTCTTCATCTCTGCGTAATCGCTGCAACTTACATCCATTTGAATTTGCTTACTGTACTGATTCCTTGGTCTCCCTCTAAAAATTTTACCCCCCCCCCCCCTCCCCGCGCCACACACACACACACACACACACACACACACACACACACACACACTCCCTTCCATTACCCATTACTTAACTTGCGACTCCTAGATGTCACAGGCTGCGTCTCATCCCCTCTTTGACTCCTGGTGTGTTGCAAATATCTTTTTTCTACAATAAGATTCAGTACCTCTTCAGTTATTCGATCTACACATCCAATTTTCAACATTATTTTAAAATACCACATCTCTTAAAGTTCTGTTCTCTTCTTGTCTGCCTTGCTAACTGTCCACGTTTCAGTTTCGTACAAGGCTACATACCATAATAATACCATCATAAACGACTTCCAAGCACATAAATTCGTATTCAATGCTAACGTATTTCTCTTTTGCAAAAATGCTTTCCTTGCTACTGCGTCTACACTCCATTTCGGTCATCGTCGCTTGCTACTTTTAGTGTCTTCCTACCTTACCCAGTGATTTCGATAGCCGTGCATGTGAGCAGCCTGCGGTGCCTCAGTTCGGTGGAGAGCCTGTGACCATCGTAAGCCGGCTGGGGCGAGGCAACATACACAGGGTTGAGATAAGTAATATTATTGACCTGGTACACATGTACCGTGTATTTGTAAAAAAATTTTATGGGGTCGTGCCGCTGTAGGTGTTGATTTTGGCCTTTGACTATGCCTAGTTAGGCAAGCTGTTTTATATTTGTTCCGAAGAAGGCGTGGTTACCCACGCTGAAACCTAGGTAAACACCAGGTAGTTTCTGCAGTCGAGGCGGATTTTTCATAATTATTTTGATACTTAGGATTGCTGACGCGCTGCAATGTTGAAAGTTCTTATCCAACTCTATTCACCATAACGCTGCCTCCTCCGGTCTAGACCCTTCTGACGATGGCCGTACATGTCAAAGGCCATCTGTCCGATGCGGGATAAAACGTAACTCATCTGAAAAGAACAATCTGCCGCCACTCAGTGGATGTCCAGTTGGGTTACCGGTGTGCAAGTTTCAACCTTCGTCGCTGATGAACGCTAATCTGCACGGCTGCATGACCTGGTGCAGGGGTCCGCAGGCAGCAACTTGCACTGAACGGTCGTTCTAGAGACACTGTTGGTATCCCCTTGGTTCATCTGAACAGTCAGTTGCTCAACAGTTGCACATTCAGTTCGCCCGTACACATTCGCAGCTGTCGTTCACCCCTGTCTCCTATGACCTGCGGTGCACCAGTTACCTCGGCGCAGTTTCCGGATAGCGTCATTTTGCCATGCACGGTGTGCTTTGATCACAGCACCACGAGAACAGTTTCCAGACTTATCCGTTTCGAGAATGCTTCCACCCTTGCACGAAAAGCCAATAATCGAGCCCTTTCGGACATTAATTAAATCGCTTCCTTTCCGCATCACGACGAAGACTATACTGTCTTCTCGTGTCCGCATAGACACGCTCTACGTACCCTCCGCCTTTAAAAATGGTTCAAATGGCTCTGACCACTATGCGACTTAACTTCTCAGGCCATCAGTCACCTAGAACTTAGAACTAATTAAACCTAACTAATCTAAGGACATCGCACACATCCATGCCCGAAGCAGGATTCGAACCTGCGACCGTAGCGGTCGACCGGCTCCAGGCTGCAGTGCTTAGATCCGCACGGCCACTCGGGCCGGCCCTCCGCCTTTAGTCCTGCCACCAGCCGTCTGTGAGGGTTATTGAATGTTGGCATCGAATATAGGCGGTGGCTACAATAATGAGATTGGACCGTGTATTTCTCTTATCGCATCACTTGTCTGCAGCGACAGCAGGCGGCGTTCAATCTCGCGGTGGGCAGTCTTCATAATATTTTGGCAATTCAGTGTATACAAACTGCGAATGTAGTCTGTGTAATCATATCTTTATTATTATCGAATAACAGGGTTAACTGCCAAACGCGTCTTAGAAATGTAGCAGACGGAAGAGAGAAGGAAGGAACATTATGGCTTGTCATCCCGTCATCGACGAGATTATTACCTCTACATCTACGTCTACATCTACATGGTTACTCTGCAATTCACACTTAAGTGCCTGGCAGAAAGTTCATCGAAGCATTGTCATACTACTTCTCTACCATTTCACTCTCGAATGGCGCGTGGGGAAAAGGAACATCTAAATCTTTCCGTTCGAGCTCTGATTTCTATTATTTTATTATGATGATCATTTCTCCCTACATAGGTGGGCGTCAACAAAATATTTTCACCTTCGGAAGAGAAAGTTGGTGATTGAAATTTCGTAAATAGATCTCACCGCAAAGAAAACCGCCTTTCTTTCAGTGGCTGCCGCTCCAACTCGCGTATCATATCGGTGACACTCTTACCCCTATTGCGTGATAACACGGAACGAGCTGCCTTCGTTGCACTTTTTCGATGTCCTGCGTCAATCCTACCTGGTAAGGATTCCACTCCGCGCAGCAGTATTCCAACAGAGGACGGACAAGTGTAATGTAGACTGTCTTTTTAGTGTGTTTGTCGCATCTTCTAAGTGTTCTGCCAACAAAGCGCTGTCTTTGTTTCGCCTTCCACACAATATTATCAGCGTGGTATTTCCGATTTAAGTTGACCGAAATTGTAATTCCTGTCGAATTGACAGCCCTTAGATTTTTGTTATTTATAGTACACCCGAAATTTATCGGATTTCTTTTAGTGCCCATGTGGATGACCTCACACTTTTCGCACCATACAGAAATTCTCTCTAGATCATTTTGTAATTGGAATTGATCGTCTGATGATTTTACTACACGGTAAATTACACCGTCATCTGCAAACAATCTATGGGGACTGCTCAGATTATCACCTCATTTATGTGAGTCATTAGACCTCATGTCTACGTTGGAGAAAAACTGGTTGTGGCTTTTTCAAAGCCTTAAGCGTTTTCTAGCACCGTCGCCCCGAATGCCCGTCCAGTGTCTTAGCCATTGCGTTACCTCGTGCGATATTAACGGCAAACTGGACACCGTCTGACGACGTGCAATAAATGGCTAGTGAATAACGCTCGAAGATCCATGAGGGTTTTTGTGGTTCATGCTGATGTGTATAGCAAACTCTTAAAGCTAGGAAACTGCAGGCAAATGCAAAAAGACCTGAAGAGGATCGACATTTGGTGCAGGGATTGTAAGTTGTCCCTCAACACACACAGATGTAACCCATTGGCGTAAATATATGGTAAGACCCATAGCTATATTACTACACGATTGCCGAACAAGTAGTAACATCCGTTACATATCGGGGACTATGCGCACGGAGCGAATTGAAATGGAACGACAACATAAAACGAAACGCAGAACAGGTTGTCAGTAGACATAGTCTTCTCATTGGCAGAATTATCAGGTAGTGTAGTGGAAGGCCAGCTTACAAAGCCCACCGGTACTCGAGTATTCCTCGTTCGTATGAGACCCGCGCCAGAAATGAAATAGAGAAGATGGAAAGAAGAATAACTCATTTCCTCGGAGGATCGTTCACCAAGCGCCAAAACGTAAGGGAGATGTTCATCCATCTGCAGAGGCAGACGTTCCAATACAGGCGCTGTGCATCACCACGAAGTTTACTGTTAAATTTTCGTGAGCGTACTTCACTACAAAAATCAACAAACACTTACATCTCGCTAAACGATCAGAAATAAAAATTCGAGCATACACGGATTCTTATTGTAAATGGGCTGCTTCTGTGTTGGCAGTGCCGTGTAACGCTTTGCATTGGATCTCTGACTGCGCTTTATTTGTAAGAGACTCTGTGGCTGGTCGGACTCGTTGTTGGAAGTTAATCTCCAGTACTGTTGGAAGTTACTCGCCAGCAGTGATGGAAGTACTGTTGGGCAGTTGGAGGTCAACAGCCAGCAGTGATGGATGTTAGATGTGAGAAGTCAGCATTGATGGAGGGTAGATGTTAGCGTAGGCGAACGACCTGTGCATGTTCGACTTGAAGATTGAATATTATTCATGATTATATACCTTTTTACTAGATGTCAATGACGATTTATATTTGTGTTTGAATTGGATGTCACATTATTAAGGTAAAAAAAATACATTATTTGGTTTGCAACAAAATCTTTCCTTTACTAACCACATACCTATTAGTAGTTAATGGCTATATCAGTTAGAATCCTTTATTTAGCTGGCAATATTAACGCTCGCAGCATTGCAGTAGTTCGAGTAACGAAGATTTTTGTGAGATAAATGCTTAATGAAATGTATAGGTTATTGTTAAGATTTCTTTTTAGTCAGGGCCATTCTTTTGTATTAATTATTTGAAGTCAGGTTATGAATATTAAAGCAGTCAGGTCACGTTATCCTTGAACATTGTGAGTAATCAATGAATAGGAAAAGTTGGAGTTCTTTTTGTCAGGGTAAATTCATTACGTCAGTGTTGTAAGGATAAGGACTAGCAAAGTGACACATTCAGTTTCAATCAGCAGTTTAAGCAAATATTTTATTAAGAAGTTTCATTATCAACAATCCATTTTCCCACGCGCCATTCGCGACTGAAACGTGGAACGTGAAAAAAGCGTCAGGTGGTGGGGGGGGGGGGGGGGTGAGGGGGGGAGGGAGGAAGTCTCAGTGTTACGCAAGGTACTCTCCGCCAAGCGGCGTGAAAATGAAGTGAAAAAAAAAACTACTCTCTATAGTTTCTGTGCGATGACAAAGTTTCAATTCGACTATTCTTGTTGATTGTGTTTCATGTACCCTCAGGAAGGCTGTAATAAGGTCAATCTGGGTACACTCTTAGTTGACGACGATACGAAGGATGTGAAGGTTGCACGATTGGCTCCAATCGTCATCGAGGTTAACTGAAATGAATACTGCCGCTGCTGGTGAAATATTAGGAAGCCCTTTTCAAATAAGGCGCCAGTATTGGCCTTAATGATTAGAGAAGTTAGCCTGGAATTCTCTGTTATTTCTGCTTTCCCAACGAAGAAAGTGAGAAGATACTATTTGTGTCCCGCATGTGACTATCAAAGTTCAATACTGTGTGTGTGTGTGTGTGTGTGTGTGTGAGCACGCGAGCGCACACGCGCGTTGCGAGACTCGAGCTGCACTCTCCTTTACCACAAACGAACGTTTAGCTGTACATTTCCATCCCTTTCATCCTCAACTGCCCTTAACGACGTTTTCAGGGGACCGCTACCGTTTATGTTGCAGAACACGATTATCTGGTGGTGCGCCGTCCACATTAAAAGCAGCAAGCCTGTGCTAGATGCGAGTACACAGGACGACCGCCGTCCTCTGCCTGTTTTAATGGCGTTACTCGTGATTTTGATTTGAATTATGTCCTTGTTACGCTTTCGTGCTTTCATCCGTAGTATGTGACAGCTTTCACAGCAGTCAAGGTAGGTTAGTACCCATTTTGTAGAACAATTACGCCGCAGAGGCACGTGACGGAAAATCTAAATTACCCAACATTGTGTATTTCGCATTTTCAACAAGGCATCTGCAGCGGCTGTCCTTGTTCTGATATATTAGATTTTTTTTCTCTTTTTCACATAGAGTTTATAGATTTAAAACACTTCATGGAAGTTTTTATGAGTGCTGGAAACTGGTAAAAGCTTGGAGTTTTTCTTGTGAACACTCTGTTTTCTAATCATAGTACTCCCATTTTCTATGTCTTGAGTGTAATTTGTTTTGTTAAGTGTTGCCAGATTTCTCAGTTTTGCTTTCAACTGTTTCTTGTTTGACTGTATGTGTTTTGATATAAGTTTTATGTTTTAGCATACAGTGCAGGCTCTGGCTCGGGCATCCAGTCGATCGTATAAACGGCGAATATTGTCCTGGAAACGTTATGTCACACCTGGTCGACATGTTCACGCAGTTCTGTAAGGGTTGTTGGTTAACGAGTCGCATGAGCCAATTCTCGTCCATTATATCCCACAACGCTCGAATGCAGACAAGACCGGAGGATCGTGCTACACAGGGAAATTGTTGCAGTCTTGCAAATGGCTCTAAGCACTATGGGACTTAACATCTGAGGTCATCAGTCTCCTTGACTTAGAGCTACTTAAACCTAACTAACCTAAGGACATCACGCACATCCATGCCAGAGGCAGGATTCGAACCTGCGACCGTAGCAGTCACGCGGTTCCGGACTGAAGCGCCTAGAATCGCTCTGCCACAGCGGCCGGCTGAAGCATATACAGGGTATTCCATTGATAGTGACTGGGCCAAATATCTCACCAAATAAGCATCAAACGAATAAACTACAAAGAACAAAACTCGTCTAGCTTGAAGGAGGAAACCAGATGGCGCTGTGGTTGGCCCGATAGATGGCGCTGCCGTAGGTCAAACGGATATCAACTGCGTTTTTAAAAATAGGAACCCCCATTTTTTATTACATATTGGTGTAGTAAATAAAGAAATATGAATGTTTTAGTTGGAACACGTTTTTCGCTTTATGATAGACGGCGCCGTAATAGTCACAGACATATGGCTCACAATTTTAGACGAACAGTTGGTAAAATGCAGTTTTTTTTTAAATTAAAATACAGAACGTAGGTACGTTTGAACATTTTATTTCGGTTGTTCCAATGTGATACATGTACCTTTGTGAACTTATTATTTCTGAGAACGCATGCTGCTACAGCGTGATTACCCGTAAATATCACATTAATGCAATAAATGGGTTCTGGGGAAACGTTGGAACATATGAAACAAAACTTACACTACGACCTATATTAGAAGAAAGGTTGAAGAAACGTAAACCTTCAAACCTACGCTCATAGCACTTTTGGATTACAAAAACTCTTTGAAATCTTGAAGCTAGCAGAGATGAAATACAGGAAATGAAAACTCATGTACCACTTGTACGTCGCAATTATATACTAAAGTAGGAAATAAGAATACTATGACAATCATTTAAGTCGTTTCTGAAGATATTTGTATGGAGTACAGCCTTGGACGGCAGTGAAACGTGGTCGATAAGCAGTTCAGACTAGAACTAGTAGAGGCTTCTGAACTGTGGTGCTATATACGAATGATGAATATTAGATGAATGGATCGAACAACAGGTGAGCATGTACTGAAAAAAATTTGGGGCAAAAAGAAATTTACGGGACAACTTGACTAAAGTAAGGGACTGATGAATAGAACACATCCTGAGGTATCAAGGAATTATGAGTCTGGTAATGTGAGTAAGTGTGGGGAGCAGATATTGTGAAGGGAGATCGAGGTTTGAATACGGTAAGAAAGTTCAAATAATGTGGGTGGCGGTACTCAAGCAGAGGTGTGAAATCCTTACACAGGATGGAGCACCATGGAGTTCTTCAATAAACTATTCTTCGGACTGGAGACCACATCAACAAACACAGAACAAACAAAATATAAGTTTACACACGTACATTACAAGTACATAAAAAGACAAAAGTAGAAAAAACAGCTTACATTGTGCTATTGTGGAGCAACGTGAATAGATTACGAAAGTAAAAAAGGATAGAATAAAAACAGTGATGTGCATTCCTTAGGAATAATTCTCATAGATTATTTGGAAGAAGGCAGAAGCATAGCTCAACTCTACTGTGCTTCATTGTTGAGTCGTTTGAAACTTGCATTGGCTGAAAAAAGACTAAGGTTGGCACGCAAAAAAGTGCTCTGTCACTTGGATAATGCGCCATCCGACACAGCAGCGATAACAATAGCGAAAGTGCATGAACTGGACTTTGAATTTATTGCTCTTCCACCTTATTCACCAGACCTGCCAAATGACGTGTTCCTGTTCCATAATTTGAAATCTCGTATTGCTAGGTAGAAATTTTCATCAAGTTAGGAAATGATAGATGCAGTCGAGAAGTGTTTTGCAGAGTTTGTCAGAACTCACTTTTCCGGTGGGAAGAAAGAGCTAGAGGATCACTGGATCGTGTGTTTATCCCTCAAAGGAAATTATGTGGCGAACTGATATGAGTTGTTTGCAAAACAAACATTTTTTCTTGCTTTTTTACCAGGCTTATCACAGCGGCCTCTTGTAAGTTTTGGCATGTACTGTGTACGTACAGGAAAAAAGTGAAAAATGTAGTTTACATTGTGCTTTGTTCAAACAACGTCATATAATTAGTATAATAAAACTAGAGTACATCTAAAAGTGCTGAGCCTAATAATACATGAAAACAGTCCAGGTTGCCTTCAAAGCACACTGGCGTTGTCTGTAGTTCCTTGTGTTTCAAATTTCGTCCGCTGGAGGTAGAGAACGAAATTTACACTCGACCTGAACCCACAGCCCGCGGTAACTGTTTTAGAGTTTTATTAAATTAAAACCGCACCCGCAGTCGAATGTTAAGTGCCACTGTCTTCGGTGCGGAAGGACACTGTTTCGATTCCCGATACCTCCCCCGATATTTTTGAGCTGCGACGGTCTGACAGGGGTGCCCTCAGCCCTTGTGAGGCCAAATGAGGAGCCTCGTGATTAAGCAACGGCATCATCAGGACTCGTCTGCTGGCAATAACGGCTGAAGGATTGCTGACGTGCTGATCACATGTCACACGACCATATAGCGAGCAGTCAGATGAAAATCAGACAGGTGGAAGAAATAAACTGTTTATTGTCTGAAACTTAATCGCCTTAACTATTAATACATTTATCCCACTGTGAGATAAGATGATCAATTACTTATATCTACATCTACATCTACATGGATACTCTGCAAATCACATTCAATTGCCTGGCAGAGGGTTCATCGAACCACCTTCACAATTCTCTATTATTCCACTCGCATAGCGCGCGAAAAGAATGAACACCTATATCTTTCCGTACGAGCACTGACTCCCCTTATTTTATCGTGGTGATCGTTCCTCCCTATGTAGATCGGTTTCAACAAAATATTTTCGCATTCTGAGGAGGAAGTTGGTGATAGGAATTTGGTGAGAGGATTCCGTCGCAACGAAAAACGCCTTTCTCTTGATGATGTCCAGCCCAAACCTTGTATCATTTGTGTGACACTCTCTCCCATATTTCGCGATAATACAGAACGTGCTGCCTTTCTTTGAACTTTTTCGATGTACTCCGTCAGTCCTATCTGGTAAGGATCCCACACCGCGCAGCAGTATACAAGAGGACCGACAAGCGTAGTGCAGGCAGTCTCCTTAGTAGGTCTGTTACAATTTGTAAGTGTCCTGCCAATAAAACGCAGTCTTTGATTAGCCTTCCCCACAACGTTTTCTATGTCTTCCTTCCAATTTAAGTTGTTCGTAATTGTAATAACTAGGTATTTAGTTGAATTTACGGCTTTTAGATTAGACTGATTTATCATGCAACCGAAGTTTAACGAGTTCGTTTTACGGAACAATAACTACATCCAGGCGTGCAGCACTTCTTACGAAGCAACCGACCGTCACAAAAGTCTTTCTTCAGGGTTGTAAATCGCTTAGAAAGAGATCGCGATTGTGTGGAGGCTGCGTAAATGCTTCCCATCGAAATATCTGTAAGGCAGTCGTAACGGCTCCATTTTGTGCCATATATAGCCAAGGCTGTTTGAAATGCGCTGCAGAAGCTTCGTTGGGAAACCCTTAAACATCAAATATACAGTCCCGATATCTGTCCCTGGGATTTCAATATTTCTGGAGCCCTGCAGAAACTCATTCGTGCCTGTCGATTTGCCTGGGTACATTGGTGGTTCCGCAGCTAACGACAAACATTTTTCTACGGTGGAATTGACCATCTTGTCTCACAGTGGGGTAAACGTAGTAAAAGTAATGGCGGTTAATTTGGAAATAATAGACAGTTTACTCACTTTCTTCTATCTGTCAAGTTTTCATCTGATTGTCCACTATACGACGGTCGGATATGTGATCAGCATATCACCAGTCCTCCAGCCGTTATTACGAGTGAATGACTCCTGGTGATGCTGCTTCTTGTTTACAAGGGCTGAGTGGAACACAGTACCCGACATGGGTAACTCATAAAAAATCTGAGTAAGTATCGGGAGTCGAAACCGTGTCTTTCCGCACCGAAGGCAGTGACGCTAACCTTTGTACTACGGTGGTGGTTTTGATTTATTAAAACTCCAGAATAGCTACATTCAACGGTCCATTCAGGTCGAGTGTGAATTTCTTTCTCTAGCTTCAGTAGGCAAAAATGGAAACTCAGGGAACTATAGAGGGCGCTAGTGTGTCTTGGAAGCATCGTGGAATGCTTGTAATCTACGCTCTTATTATTTTAGTGATTATTTTACGTTGCTTCGCCGCAGCACAATGTAAATTATCAGAAATAAATATTCACTTTGTGCGCCGAAACGACACATTTGCCTTTTTTTTAAAAAAAGAAAGAAAGGAACTGCGAAAAAATATCTACTTGCCACCACCACTTTTGTCGTAGCCAAAAAAAAAAGAGAACGGCACCTTTTCAGGCTCTGGCACCTACCTACATCCATCCCAAAACAAGTAACCTATTTCTAATTGGGGATAGCAAAGGAAGAAAATAGGGGCAGAGAACATACAGAGTAGCAATGAAAATGGAAGTAGTTGTGTAGGGGCTTTTTTGTTATTTTCTTTTCTTTTTTTTTTTTTTTTTTTTTTTTACTTTTTTGAACTTTATGTACCAGAATTCCAGGAGTCACTCGCGTCTCCGAATGGTGGAACATCCAAACGAATCTTCTCTAAATTTTAATAGAGATTCCGTTTGTCGTTCGTTCAGAGCATCACGTCGGCAAAGTAAGCATCAGCAACTCTTGGCTTGGATTTTCCAGCTGGAACCCGGGTCATGAAAGGGATCCATAGAAAACTGGAAAAGAACTTTTTATATCTGGGGTTGCGAACAAGTGCACAGTGTCGATCGTTAACGTACATCCAATAACCCAGTTCAGATTTCTCTTTGGGGAAAAAAGGTAGTTGGTTGCATGGCCGCATATCCAATTCACAGCGTTTGTTTTCGTTGCAGGGTAATGAATCACATCCGGGAATGAAAGTGTTTGGAAAGTGATCTGAGCAGGTGTCTGTCGGGTAAGGAAAGCCAAGATACGCTGCGCGAGCCTCCAGACGTCAGACGACGGAGCACATAAAAATCGATGGCCGTCTGTGTCGTCCACACCATAATGAACACAGAGGGGTGTGTCAGCGAGGCGGATGTGGTGCAAACGAAACTGGCTCTCACCTGTTTGCGATTGACGATGATATGTCAGGTGGAATGGACGCTGGTGTCGAGAAAGGCTGTATGCACCGCTTTCTACGTACGATGTGGTATGATCTGGGGTAACTTGTATTCACTAGGTTTGGGGGTCAACGCATTTGTAATGCGTCTTTGTCTGGAGTAGATGTGGTAGTGGTACGGAGTGGTGGATGTAACTTAATTCTAGAAAGAAATGTCGAAAGTGATAAAAGGAGGGTGAAATGCCTGATGACATGACTGGAGCTGACATGGAGACTGACGCACATTCACGTAAAAAGTTGTCCGGTGAGGCTCATCGGGCAATGGCGCCAGACTTTCAGTTAGGAGCCAACAAAAAGCACTGTAACTCTTTCCGCCATGTGGAATAAGCCAATCCCACCACGCTCCAGTGGAAGGGCAAGGAAGAAATATTGAATTTTAAATAACATAAGGACAGACAAGGGATCCCATTGCCATCAGCGTACGACAGGCGAAGATAATCTGAACCGAGAACACTTGTGTCACATTGGGGATGCGAGAACCGTGGTGGAAATTCATGTATTGCGCACGCTGTACAATGTCAAGAGATCTAAGCCAGTGATCCATTAGGCCAGCCCTGATTGTTTGGAGGAGACGTCTGCTGTTCGTTGCCGCTGAACGACGGAGGTCATCCACAATGTCAACGCCAAAACAGAGGGAGCTGCTGGCCATATTTAGAGAAGTGACATATCTCTCAGGTAGGCCTTCACCAAAGAGCAGAACCTTCTATTTGGAAACGTTAAAGACAACTGCCCAACGTGTCCTCATATGTCGCCATGTCGCCACCCATGTCAGAGCTGCACAGACATGTCTTCACAACGAAGGTAGAGGACAAGATCGTCAGCAAAGGCCATACAACAGAATTGGTGGCCATGCATTGTCGGGCCCACCAGCTGTTGACAGAGTCCCTGTACTAGAGATTCTAACGCCAAAGCATACAGTATCGTGGAAAGTGGGCAGCCCTGTCCGACAGAGCGCTCAATCGCTAGAGGCGCGGTACTATATAAGCCAGGAAACCCCTGTGCTGGAGAATTGTCTTCAAAATGTTCGGTCGCCACGGACGAATGCCTGACTGAGGTCAAGCGATGCTGATGCACCAGGTAGATATTTCGGCGTGGCGAGTGCGATCATCTCCCTATAACGGCAAAGGACCGTTTTAATATAGTTGTCACCACCCTGAAATTCTGATCGAGGTACACGACGTGTTTTGCTGCCTCTTTGAGTTGTGATGCCAAAATACGGGAGAAAATTTTCATGTCTGTGCTGAGTAGAGTGATGGGCCTGTACTCACAGATCCGTGATCGCCCATTTGGCTTAGAAACAAGATGATGACCCCATCAAGGAAGGTGGCTGGGATGGTCGTTGTCGGGGACATCAGTTCACGACGGACGGACATCCAAGTAGCAACCAACAAATGGCTAAACACTTGTAAAATTCGATGAAGAGGTCGCCAGGTCCTGCGGATTATTGGCAGTTCCCATCTTGATAGCTTCTAGATCTCCACTGGTGGTCACTTCTTCCTGAAGTTCTCGAGTCACGTCCTCTGACAGTGTTGACGGTGAGTGCCACTACCTCCTTGATTAAGGCTGGGTGACATGGGACATTATCGCACAGCCAGCTGAAGTGAGAATGGAAAGCGTGACCAATGACGTATTGCGTAGAATATCCTCATGTTTCTCATCAGTGAGGTCGTGTATGAGAACTCGACGACGACGACGACGATGGCGTTCCGTGAGGTTGACAATCGATAGCGTTTCTTGAGGCATATGGTCATGGACACAGAACCTGACAAGGGTCCCTTCCAAGTGTCATCGTATGAGTGAAGTGATCTCCGCTCTAGCATGAAGCTCCATTATCTGATCGATGGGGTAGGATGCCATCTGAGTGTAGTCATGTAAAATTGTGTCATAAAAGTCTTTGGTGCTGGCATGCCAAGGCTTGGCGTTTTTGCCATATCCAATCAGTGCCTTGCATAAAGCCATTTACACTCAGGATAACCACCGGATAGGGTGGATGTGTTGGTGAGGCGACTTCGACGACAGTGTGTCCACACCCTCTGAAATATCCGTCGGCAGTCAGGCAAAGTGAGTTGGAAAAGTTTAATTTCCATAGGCCAGGATTGTGCCACACTCGTTGGCGGGCTAAGTTGACTCGCCGATGCAGACGTCATGGTAAGAGAAAGCCAGAGGCCAAACTTCAGCATGTCAGGTGTCAACAGCATGGGAATATGTGATGAATATATTGTCAAGACAACTGGACAAGTGCACTGTACAGTATGTGAAACCTGTATGTGTGCGTGAACCTTTGTCCACGTGTTGACAAGTTGATGTCACTCAGTGATGACAAAGCGAGCCGCAATCAGAGAATGTTAGGGATGTTGATTGGTAGGTCCTTGTGTGAATCTGAACCTGCCATCGAGGACCATTTCATCGGGGGTCCCTCGAAAAGTTGCGTTACCTCGTCAGCAAAGAAGGTGTGCCATTCACAACGTCGACTGGAGCTGAATAGTGAATATACATGCATTGTGCAGATGCCAGACAGCATGAGAGCCAAACCACTAGAATTAGGAAGGTACACTACATCTTCATCGGGGAGCCCTGCATTGAAGAGGATGGCGAGTCCAGTACCAATGTCAGAGATGTGGGAGATGTGAGGCATGTATCTGATGGGGGAATATAAATCAATGATGATCACTTCTTGGAAGAGTGCATTGTCGACATCAGTATCGTAAATGGTCTCTTCAAACTCCGCCAGTTTATGTGGAGCCTGAATGGACGCCAGATTCATCACTGCAATGCGGTACCGTTGTGGACATGTCCCCCATATTGGCACAGATGGTTCTACAGAGATGTTTGCCTGGCGTGAAACATCCGGTGCAGCCACTTTCGCCACCATCACTGGATGGAATCTGAGTTGGGCGTCACCATGGGGCACTTCCTGACGGGTGGACCAGCATCTCGATCTGCTCTATCATTGACATCTTCAGCCCAGGAGATCGGAACTAGTGGCAGGTGACAGTCATGATCGTCGAGGGTTAAGAGGGAGGGGGGAACATTGCCACTGCAGGATCCCAGGAACCTCCCTCAATGAGATGCATCACTGTCAGGTGGGATTGCAGGCGGCTGGAAAGGACGGTCCCCAGCTGGCACATTGGGAGCAGCCACTCCCGTTGTTGGGGCACTCAAAGGGAGATTACTGTCTGGTATCCGGTACACTACCAGTGATGACACACAAAGAAGCCTGTCGTCAGAGGGGAGGGCGCTCGACTTCGCTTCTTCCATTTTCGGGGTGACCGCTGCTTTCGCAGATCCTGTTCCATGTCCGAATGTGTACATTCGCTGTCCAAAGTCGCGCCCATCTGAAGGAAAGCAGAGGTGGGCACTGCACTACGTTCGATGTCCATCGCAGTGGTTGGGCCATTCATCGAGCTCTGTAGAGTTGATGGCCTCATCGCCTTCAGAGGAGACGGTGCCGGTGAGGTCTCTGCCGTACCATCGTTCCCAAGGAAGAGTGCTAGTGGGAGACAGGCGCTTCCTGAAGTGACACATCCGGGTTGTGCACAGCTGAGGCGTAGTTGTCTGACAAAGAAGTGACCGTCGCTCTGGCAGCTGGTCACTGGTCAGAATCTGTAGCAAACGGTTACAGAGACAACTGGATCTTATATAGCCTCTTGTCCACATCCTATAGGGTAGTACTTGTTTGGACAGTTCGATCTTGATCTGTCGTACACCATTTAATAAATGGCATGTCGTGACTAGTGGGTCCAGAAGTAGCTACTCGAGAATGAATTGTTCGACTTAATAAGCGCATGGCCATGCATTTTCAGCTAGGAATGTTACTTTAAGTGTCGCTCGGCGGTAAGATTGCGCCATGAGGTGTGAAGGACGCTACGCAACACAAATACCGCGGTGCCGAAGTAAACAACTTCGTTAGCGGAGCCTGTCCGCACGTGACCACAGTCAAAAGCCGACTGATACGAACAAGTGCCCTACTAACTCTTTCTTTACCTTCATTTTGTTCACCACTGTCTTCCTCCTTTGGTTTGGGCGGACGTCATATGTCTCTTCATCGAATTCATCGTTGAATATTTCACCCAGCATTTCTGTTACCGAGGGCAGCCAGCCCTCTCCCTGGCCTCTCTCGGCTATTGCGCCGGCGAGCCGAGGGAGTTTCTCAAGCACAACTGACGACCTTTCCTCACAGCATTGATTCCACCCGTACCTCATCTCATACCTTGCAAATTTCAAAGAAGCTCTCCTGTGAAACTTACAGCAGCAGCACTCCTGGAATAAAGGATATTGCGAAGACATGGTTTACCCATGTAGAGCACTTGCAAGCTATAGGCAAAGATGCCGAGATTGAGTTTCGATCCGGCACACATTTCAGTATGCTAGACAGTTTCGATGTAAATTATGTCTTTTATTCTTATTTCCTTTTGCGAGCTAACACTGCATGTGCAAACTTGTATTTTTATGTTTTGTTATATTAATTGTTTAGGTACCTATTATCTGAAGCTTTCAGAACGACAGTTTCAGTTCCAGTGGAAAATGGATTCCATATAAAAGCCGATATCGTTCGGAACTAAACAAAAGAATTAGTGACAGTAGTGGGTATATATTCATTCGGTACCTAGCTGCGCAACAGCGCTCTGCAAACAGCATGAGAATAACGAATTGAAGGATGTTGTGGGTAATTTTCAGGAAACTGTTTGTCTACCTGATGATTCAACTATTTCTGAACAACAGATGCATAACCTTTTCTGGAATAGGTCGGTAACTCTTTTGTTTTCAACTTTTACGTGTGCTTTCTGAGGTCCCTACCATAGGTAAAAATAATGCCTGGAATAGTGAAATGGAACGTCATATGTAAAAGGCAAAAACAAAATACAGAACGACTGATGTAGAACGCGAAACATAGAGTAACGATCCGACCTAGACCCGCCCGGCAAGCGTTTTTTTATCTCCCTTTTAAATAGTAATGCTAGGATGACGAATTTAAATTGTTTTTGAGTAGTGGAATAAGAGCTGCACGTGGAGAAAATCATTTTATTAATGGTTTTTAAAGTCTTGTCACATGTTGACTATCGAGCCACCCTCCAGCTATACCAATTACGGGAATGTGTACCTGGACAGAGGAGGCGTCTGCCGTGGCGGTAATATACACTCCTGGAAATTGAAATAAGAACACCGTGAATTCATTGTCCCAGGAAGGGGAAACTTTATTGACACATTCCTGGGGTCAGATACATCACATGATCACACTGACAGAACCACAGGCACATAGACACAGGCAACAGAGCATGCACAATGTCGGCACTAGTACAGTGTATATCCACCTTTCGCAGCAATGCAGGCTGCTATTCTCCCATGGAGACGATCGTAGAGATGCTGGATGTAGTCCTGTGGAACGGCTTGCCATGCCATTTCCACCTGGCGCCTCAGTTGGACCAGCGTTCGTGCTGGACGTGCAGACCGCGTGAGACGACACTTCATCCAGTCCCAAACATGCTCAATGGGGGACAGATCCGGAGATCTTGCTGGCCAGGGTAGTTGACTTACACCTTATAGAGCACGTTGGGTGGCACGGGATACATGCGGACGTGCATTGTCCTGTTGGAACAGCAAGTTCCCTTGCCGGTCTAGGAATGGTAGAACGATGGGTTCGATGACGGTTTGGATGTACCGTGCACTATTCAGTGTCCCCTCGACGATCACCAGTGGTGTACGGCCAGTGTAGGAGATCGCTCCCCACACCATGATGCCGGGTGTTGGCCCTGTGTGCCTCGGTCGTATGCAGTCCTGATTGTGGCGCTCACCTGCACGGCGCCAAACACGCATACGACCATCATTGGCACCAAAGCAGAAGCGACTCTCATCGCTGAAGACGACACGTCTCCATTCGTCTCTCCATTCACGCCTGTCGCGACACCACTGGAGGCGGGCTGCACGATGTTGGGGCGTGATCGGAAGACGGCCTAACGGTGTGCGGGACCGTAGCCCAGCTTCATGGAGACGGTTGCGAATGGTCCTCGCCGATACCCCAGGAGCAACAGTGTCCCTAATTTGCTGGGAAGTGGCGGTGCGGTCCCCTACGGCACTGCGTAGGATCCTACGGTCTTGGCGTGCATCCGTGCGTCGCTGCGGTCCGGTCCCAGGTCGACGGACACGTGCACCTTCCGCCGACCACTGGCGACAACATCGATGTACTGTGGAGACCTCACGCCCCACGTGTTGAGCAATTCGGCGGTACGTCCACCCGGCCTCCCGCATGCCCACTATACGCCCTCGCTCAAAGTCCGTCAACTGCACATACGGTTCACGTCCACGCTGTCGCGGCATGCTACCAGTGTTAAAGACTGCGATGGAGCTCCGTATACCACGGCAAACTGGCTGACACTGACGGCGGCGGTGCACAAATGCTGCGCAGCTAGCGCCATTCGACGGCCAACACCGCGGTTCCTGGTGTGTCCGCTGTGCCGTGCGTGTGATCATTGCTTGTACAGCCCTCTCGCAGTGTCCGGAGCAAGTATGGTGGGTCTGACACACCGGTGTCAATGTGTTCTTTTTTCCATTTCCAGGAGTGTAATAATGGCTCTTACAGTGGAGAATACACAGATGCTGTTGCCAAGTAAAAAGAGGACTTGAAGTAAATTCATAAAGCATGTCATTGACTTGCGTCCGTTTCATGCTGAAGTTCGTCCATGCTGCGCCCGCCCAGACTGATAGAACTGAATGTCTTCAATTTTTATCAACGTGATTCATCGCGAGGTGTAGTAACTGTATATGTGTTTGCAGAATACATTCAAATTTTATTCGTTCACAGTAAAACACCACTAATTTACAGTGCAGTGAAGCTTTTCTATCCATATAATGAATATTACGTAGTGAAGAGAATTATTTACTCTTTCAAATAAGTTTATTTTCTGACTGGGCCACTGTATGCTTTAAGTTGGTAAACGACATAGTTTTTCAAGTTTCTACTGCACAGCGACTTTACTAACTCTTTATTTATGCATGACAAGTTCAGTTTCTAACACTGTGCCATTGTCAAATGATCCTGCAGTATTGTTGCAGTGCAAAGACTGGTTTGATACAACCCTCCATGCCACTCTAGCCTGTTGAAGCTTCTTCATATACAAATAACAACTGCAACCTAAATCCTTCTGAATCTGCTCACTATTTCGTCTCTTGGTCTCCTTCTACGATTTTTGTCCCCTTCACCTTCCTCCAGCATTAAGTTGGTGACTCCTTGATGTCTCAGAATGTGACCAATCATTCGATCCCTTCTTTTAGTCAAGTTGTGCCACAAATTTCTTGTTTTCCCAGTTCTATTCAGAACATCCTCAGTAGTTATGTGATCGACCTATCTAATCTTCAGCACTGTTCTGTAGTATCGCGTTTCGAAATATTCTATTATCTTTTTATCGAAACTGTTTACTGTTCATGTTTCACTTCCATACGTGGCTACACTCTAGACAAACATCTTTAGAAAAGACATACTAACACTTAAATACACATTCGATGTTAACAGATTTCTTCCCATTATCAGTCTACATTTTATATCCTTTCTTCTTCGAAAATCATCAACCATTTTACTGCCCAAATAGCAGAACTCATCTATTACAGTCACAGTGACTCGTTTCCTGATTTTATTCCTTCAGCATCAACTTATTTAATGTGAGTACATTCCATTGTTTTGTTTCTACTGATGTGCATCTTTTATTCGCCTATCAAGACCTTGTCCATCCCGTTCAGCTACTCTTCCAAGTCCTTTGCTCTCTCTAAGAGAGTTACTACGTCGTCGGCAAACCTCAAAGTTTTTGTTTCTTCTCCCTGAACTTAATTCCTACTCCAAATTTTTCTTTGGTCTTCTTTACTGCTTGTTCAGGGTCTTTATTGAATAACAACTGCCTCCCTTTCATGCCCCTCAACTCTTACCACTGCCGTCTGGTTCCTGGTACAAATTGCAAATAGCGTTTCGCTCCCTGTATTTTATCCCCGCTGCTTTCAGAATTTCAAAGAAAGTATTCCAGTCAACACTGTCAAAAGCCTTCTCCAAGTGTACAAATGCTACAAATGTAGGTTTGCCTTTCCTTAACCTATCCTCTGAGAGAAGTCGTAGGGTCAGCATTGCCTCACATGTGCCTACATTTCTCCGTAATCCAAACTGATCTTCTCCTAGATCGGGTTTAACCAGTTCTTCCATTCTCCTGTAAGGAATTAGTATCATTATTTTGCAGCCACGATTTATAAAACTGATAGCTCGGTAATTTCCACACCTGCCGGCAACTGCTTTCTTTGTAATTGAAATTACTACATTTTTTTGAAGTCTGAGACCATCTCAGCTCTTCATATTCATACAGTTGCTTTTGTTTTACCCGGATAAGTCTTCAATTTTCCTGTAGGCGGTATCTATCTTTCTCCTAGTGAAGTATGCTACTGAGTCCTTACATTTGTCCTCTAGTCATTCCTACTTACCTGCGGTATTAATGGTGGTTAATTTTTTCGTATAAAATTTTAAAAGTGCTATTGAACCTAGCAATGCTTCGAAATTGCTAAATTTGTGTGGGAATGGGATATAAGTCCCAATCTCCTTTCTCCTCTTCGATCGATGTTCTTGGCCAGAGAGCAAACAGGGTAGTGGTTTTCGTGGCGGTACCAGCTGTCATAATTTGACGTTTCCGCTCGCACGGCATAATTGTGACGCTTCCTGTCGAAACTTATAGCATTGCAGTGTTGACAAGCATTGTTTATTGTTCAGAAGTCGACCAATACATCAGCAGCGTAAGCGACTGTTGGATCGTATCTGAACGCCAAACGTTCAAATAGAACTGTCGCTTTTGGTCGTCTGTTTTATCGACGTTACAAATTAGTTGGTGCGTAAGCTGTCTACAACTATCGTCAGTCTTATTGACTCGACAATCCTGGAGTTGGTGTACGTTGCTCGTACTCTGATAGTTCGACGCCTCACTGGTGGCATTTTATCCAAAGAAATAAACAACGGACTGAGCTCAATTGGATGTTTACAGCGCACCAAATTACCGCATACACTCAATCTTTTAAACACACCGAAGATATAATCATCACCAACAACACACTGAAAAATCTCCGTCAGTTGTATTCCTTTTCACATTTACGTTTATTCAACGCGTAATTTGTTGTTTTTATGAAAACATGCTATAGTGGAACACCCAAACCGAACGTAACTTTTTTTTTCTGCAAACATGTGACAGCAGACCTGTCACACTGACTGCCACATTTTTTTCGTTGAGATTTTCATACAAAAATACCATCCGATTTTCCGACTTTTCCTGTGAATTTTCCAAAAATTTTCTTTCATACTAACCTTTTCCTGACAATTAGGAATGCAAACAACAAAAAATTACCCATATCGGTGGAGGCGTTCTCACGTGATAATCTTTCATACACGCGGCATCTGATTTTCGTTTATATAGGCATGTTGGACGGCTTACGTCTCTCTTACGTTTTAGATGTTACAGCATAACGTTCTGGAGTGCTTTGCTGAGACTATTTCTCAGTTTTTGTGCTGTTGGATTTCGTCAGAAAGTTACATTTTGTGCTCAGTTTTGTATTTGTGTTATTATACATCTGGCGCGATGGAGCTTTTCTTATTGCTGGAAGCAAGAGGGAGTTGCCCGTCAGACACAAATTAGGACCTCAGAAGGATTTTATGTGATGAATCCGTCATAGTAATTGGGGAGTTTTGTGTTAGGACCCTTTTCATTGTCGGGTTACCTGAGCCAGATTTGCTGAACTGACGTTGTATTAAGGTGAGCTCTCGCGAACTGGAGGCTGGAACTACTGAAGTCGAATGCAATGTTTCAGGGCTATGAACACGAGAATCAGCACAAGAGACTGGGTGACATTTGCTAGCACGGAAACAAATGTTATATCAACTACGTAGGAAGGTGTCGATCGTGAAGAACCAAATAGAAGCGGATATTCATCAAGCGCGTCAGGAACAACAGGAGCCTTACAGGGTGCATAATGACGTCGACTTACCAACGCGGTGCTTAAAAGCTCTCGGCAGAATCGCCGCCGCGAATGTCAGTAGGAGCGCTGGTAGCGCCCGAATAAAGGAAAGGTGGTCGGCGGAGGGGGCTGTAAGCTCAAGTAATCCCCTGTTCATAAGTTTCTCGAAGAGCGGCGCATCCGATGCCGGCGGGACGGACAAAAGCTCGCATTACTTTCAGACATGGCTCCAGATTGTAAAGCCCCCGTGGCCTTAAAACTCTGTCCGCAAGCAGGTGAATGTAACTGGAACCCACGCAAGTACAAAATAATCAAGAAACACAAAAGCGTATATACAATGGCGTTTCCCGACCGGATTATTCTTCTACGCAAAACAAGTAATGAGAATGTATCATGTTTCCTCCGCCAGAAATAGCATCACGGAAGAAAAGGGAAAATGAAACTTTTTGGAGTAGTTCTGAAGAAGTACTTACCAATTCTGTCTAGAATGTAACGAGAGAGTTTTTCCAGTTCGCCATCTGGCAACACAGCCCCGAAACCCACGAATAGAGTAAGATGAACACTTTGTTTTTGCACTTCGCCATCGCCAGGAAACCACAGTACCTACTAATTTAGTTATCCCACACATTTCGCTATACGCTTCACAGATTCAGTAAAAGAGTGTCAACGGGAAATAGTGTGGGGCACGAGCAGTGCTAAACTAAAAGCGGCAATCAGTAGGTATTTGTAACGGAACTGGACTGGATATTGTTTAAGGGTGGGCTGTTTATTGAAGCCGGCCGCTGTGGCCGAGCGGTTCTAGGCACTTCAGTCCGGAACCGCGCTGCCTCTACGGTCGCAGGTTTTAATCCTGCTTCGGGCATGGATGTGTGTGATGTCCTTAGGTTAGTTAGGTTTCATTAGTTCTAAGTCTAGGGGACTGATGACCTCAGATCTTAAGTCCCATAGTGCTCAGAGCCATTTGAACCATTTCTTTATTGAAGGAAGGAATAGAAGGAATGGTGGAGGGAGAAAGGGGAAGTGAAAAAAGAAGGTATCAAATGCTGGACAATATCAAAGTAGACAAATATTCAGAAATGAAAAGACTGGCTATGGACAGACAAAAGTGGAAGAGGCTTAACCCACGACAAGACCTTCCGTAAGGCATATCATCATACTGCTACTACTACTAGTAGGTATTTTCTTAGATTTCACAAAAGGACTTAATTGTGTGGGCGTTAGAATTGTTTGGCAAAAGCTGGAACATTAAGGGCTTAGGAAAAAATCTCTGCAGTGGTTCACTAAATGTATGGAAGGATGGAAGGTAAGAAGCAGAATGTTGTCCTTCAACGTGAACAAAGGGAGAAGAGATCTGAATCTGACGGTGGTCATTTAAAAACAGTGAAGCACAGGTGGTTTCTTGATATACGACAGGTGGTCAATAAGCGATGCAACATCTTACTTTTCTTTCTGAAGGCAGGTTGGTCCACTCAAGATTCCAATACACCACACCATTCCCTACTCTTTTGTTTACAAAACCCTAATTTTAAAAAATGCAGCGACCTTTAGCCACGTTACTGAGAGGGCTGCCCGCTTGGCACCACTCTACTGGTCGATGTCCGGGCCAACTTCTTGCTGCGTCAGTAAGCTACCCGTCGTCCACGTGTGCTTCCCGTGGAGTGAATCCTTCATTGGGCCAAACGGACGGAAGTCGGAAGGTGCGAGATCCGAACTGTAGGGTGAATGAGGAAGAAGAGTCCAATCAAGTTCTGATAGCTGCTCTCTAGTGCACAGATTTGTATGAAACAATGCGTTGTCATGGAGAAGGAGAAGTTTGTTCCCATTTCTGTGGCGACGAGCATGCTGAAGTCGTTTCTTAAATTTCCTGAGGGTATCACAACACACGTCAGAGTTGATCGTTACACCTTGAAGGAGCACATGAAATACTATAACTTCTTCATAGCACAGGGGATCATCATTATGACTTTACCGGCTGAAGGTTGGGCTTTGAACTTTTTTTTCGGATGTGAGGTGGTGTGCCGCCACTCTATGGATTGCTGTTTCATTTCCGGTCCGAATTGATGAACCCGTATTTCACCGCCTGCGACGATTTTCGCCAAAAAATTCTCACGATTAGCCTCGTAACGCCCAAGCAATTCTGCACAGATAGTCCTTAGTCGCTCTTTACGCTCTTCTGTTAGGCAGCAAGGAACCCAGGGAGTACACGCCTTTAAGTGTGTCATCCATACCAACAGTGACGTCCAGCTGAACACCGAGATCTGACTGTGATCGGTTGATAACCTCGAATGAGAGTGTCCGCACGTTCGAACATTGCAGGAATCACTGTGGTGTGCGGCAGGCCGCTAGCTGGAGATCGGACGGGTTTGTCTGAACACGTTGCGATGAAGCAGGAGTTTCGCCCTCACCGTGCTTCTCTTCACTGCAAGTGCCTATGAATATCTGCGATGCTCTGGTTTTTGGTCAAAAGAAACTGAATGACAGCTCTCTGCTTGGTACGCACCTCCGATGCAGACGCCATTTTGAAGGTTACGTGTAGCACCGCCACGTATCGGAACTTCATGAACTTCATAAAACTGATTTACGCGATGTCCCGCTGCGAATTCCGCTTTTTTTCAACCGAAACTGGATGAGAAAAATGTGTTACTTTACTTTTTGAACAACCCTCGTATTTCAGTGTTCTACAGCTAAACATGACAGATCACTCGGAAAAAATTGTATTTGCAGATGTCACAAGTGTTCTGCGAAAGACATGGAACATAATATAAATTATATATTGATTGACTGTGCCGCTTTCTGGTAGAATATTTTATACGTTATGAATGAAATACGCACAACACTGGTATAATATTCCGTGATATTTATTATTTGTTACACGAACACGTTTTCGGCTGTTACGCCATCATCAGGTACAAAGATAAGTATGTGGCGCAATGAAATTTTGTTGGGTCAAAGATTTTAAACTAGTGCATCTACAGAGTATCTCTATTTCCAGGAAAATTATTTAACAAACTTTGATGACGTATTCCAAAGATGTGGCTGAATAAAATAATTCTGTCTTTAATAGGTCTTAAATTACAAACAGATAAAATATAATAGCGATATTAAGCAGGTAAGTGAAGCAGCTGTGATTATACAAAGTACACACCGGTTTGTGTTACAAACAATAAATATCGTGGAATACAACGCCATTGATGTGTAGGCTTTACTCATAATAAATTAAATAGCTAATAAGGCAGTCAGTAGCTTCAGCAGATGGTTTTTAGAGAATATATTAATGCGTAACTGCAACAAAACGTAGTGCATAAAGTTTCTGAAACTGAAAACTTGTAGAAACGATATTTCACTATCCGAGAAGGTCGAACAGTTATTTTACATACTTAGCAGTGAGGACAGGATGGAGCCTGCCTTGGTTGTGCTATTGTCTTCACTATAAGAATGATCTCCACCGCCTCCGACATTGAAAATAATCAAAGTAGGCAGGCCTTTGTGTTTCACTCCGTCCTCTCGTGTTTTTACATACGCAGCAACTCCGTGCACTCACAACGGATATTCTCAGGCCAGGGAAGAACGGTCAGACCGATGAGTGGTTTGCGAACTTCTTGTAGGCTGTTTTCACATGCCTCCGTATACTAAATCTGCCATCACTGTACGGGAGACCAGGGGACGTTTACGCGTGGGCACGTCTACGCAGGGCGCTTTTCTGGGAACCGTTCCTGCTAGATCGCTGCCGAAGGTTAGTGGTGTGACGTACTAAGGGATCTCACAAACTTCACGACTCCAGTTAAGTGAACGCCTTAGCGTAACATTGACTGAGGTGGCGGAAGTCATGGAAACCCCCTAACATCGCGTCTGACATCCTTTAGTGCGGCGTAGTGCAGCAATTTGATGTTGCACGCACTCAAGAAATCGCTGGAAGTACCCTGCAGTAATTGTGAGACATAGACGTCCATTATGACGAAAGTGTTACCAGTGGAGGATTTTGTGAACGTACTGACCTACCGATTATGTCCATAAATGTTTGATGGGGCTCGTGTCGGGCCATCTGGGTGGCCGAATCATTGGCTCCAGCTGTCCAGGAAGTTATTCAAAGCATTCGTGAACGACAGTGTGTCCATAAAAATTCCATCATTGTTTGGGAACGCGACGTCCATCAATGGCTCCAAATGTTTTCAAAGTGGCAGAACACAATCATTTCAAGCCAATGAAGGTTCAGCTGGACTAGGGGACCTAGTCGATTCCATCTTAACACAGCCCACTCCATTGTGGAACCACTATCAGCTTGCACAGACTCTAGTTGACAACTTGGGACCACGCCTTTGTGTGGTCTGCACCACTCTCTAACTTTATCATAGGCTCTTACCAGCTGAAATCGGGGTTCATCTGAGCAGGCCAAGGTTTTCCAGTCGTCTAGTGTCGAATAAATATAATAATAGTAGTACGGTATTCTGCCTTACGGTAGGTCTTGTCATGGGTTAAGCCTCTTCCACTTTTGTCTGTCCATATCCAGTCTTTTCATTTCTGAATATTTGCCTCCTTTGATATTGTCCAGCATTTGATATCTTCTTTTTCCTCCTCCCCTTTTTCCCTCCAACATACCTTCTATTCCTTTCTTCAATAAACAGTCCCTCCTCAAACAATGTCCAACCCAGTCAGTTGCGTTTTCTCTTTCTGATGACTTTCAGTATGTTCCTTTCTTCTCCAGCTCTTCTTAATATTTCATCATTCCTTACTTGGTCTTCCAATTGCACATTTTCCATTCTTCTCCATATCCGCATCTCTAGTGCCTCCAGTCTTCTTTCATCTTTCTTCTTCAATGTCCAGGAAATCAGGAATCCAGTCGCACAACTGAGACGATACGCCAGAGGCACGCAATCTGATTGGAAGACTCTTGTAAGGAACAGCGTCAAAAGCCATTTGGAAACCTATATATATCTTATCAACTTGAGATCTCCTGCCGATAGCATTGATGACTTTGTGTGATAAAACAGCCTGTTATGTTTTACAAAATTGTTATTTTCTGAATCTGTGCTGATTATGTGCCAATATATTGTTTTCCTTCGAGGCACAGGCTTTACTACAAATGAGTGTTAATGATACGTATCAATAAGTAAGCGTAAACAAGCACTAGTGCGGTAGTCAGAGGTATGGTAAATGACTTGTATCTGAATATGAAAAGTTTAATGCGCGAACATTCGACGACTACCGCAGCAGAAACTTATCGCAAGACCTCTCTTTACTCGCGAAACAGCTCTGATCATATGTAAAGACAGTCAGACAGCTGACGTTAATGTGTGGAATGTAGTCAGTAGATGTGGTATCTACTGAATTCGTAAAAATACATTTGACTCAGTACACATCAATGTTAATTAACAAAAGTACCATCGTATCGAACAAAAAACAAAATTTGTGATTAGAGTGAGGATTTCTTAGTGGAGAGAACTTAGCATGTTCTCTTGGAAGGGACAACCATCAACAGATGTAGCACTAAACTAAGATGTGCCCCAGTGGCGTGTACTGCGATCCTCGCTTTTGATTTTGCATAATAACAACCTGACAATATTAATAGTATTCTCAGATTTTTGCACATGATCAAGTTATGTTTAATGTAATACCATTCGAAAAAAGAGGGCGGAAATACCCATCCGGTGCAAAAACTGGCAACTTGTTTTAAAAATTGTGCGTTTCACGAAACGGTAACACGTAGAATGATGTGGGTAATATAGTACTCACAATTGGAAGCAGTTAACTCTTATAAATTCTTGGCTGTAACAATTTATGGGACTATGGAATGATAACGTAAGTTGCATTATAGGTAAAGCAAATGTTAAACTTCGTTTCATTGACAGGATACCTGGAAAAAGCAGTCAGCCTACAAAGAAGATTACCCGTAAGACATGTGAACGTTTCATCTGAGAACACTGGCCAAGTAAAATAAAGCTAACAGGGATTATGCTCGAATGTTTACAGGTTTCTTTGATATACTGGACAGCGTCGCGTACATGCTGAACTGGGACTCCTAGAGGCAGACGTCAGTTATCCCGCGAGAGGCTACTTCCGAAATTTAAAGAATTGTTGCGAAGTGCCCCCTACGTATAACTTCCGTACGAAACACGAGAACAAGATTAGACTAATTACAGGTTTAGCAGAGGCATTTCAGCTATCATTCATCTCAAGTGCGACATGCGAATGGTAATCGTAAACGCACTGCATGACAAAAAGTGAAGCATCGGGAAGACGTGGTCGGATGTCATTGTGACTTCGTGCACGTACACGCCACCGGCGAATAAATAAATAAGCAGAGTGACAGTTCCCTGTGACATGTAGAAAGTACGCCAGGGGCCTCAAGGTTGCCCACGTTTAGTGTCGTTCCTGGCATGCAGGGCTGGTGGGCTTGAGCAGCATCGGATGTAGAATGACTACCGTGAAGGACACCGAGATGACACGTACTCTGGTGAGATAGCGTTATCAGCACGTGGCAGAATTTGAAAGAGGCCCCATTTGGCTAGCTGGTCGGTTCGTGCAGTGTCCAGATTTGTGGCACATTTGAACGTGACAGTGGCGCGGGGAATGTGAGGCACGCATTCTCGTCGTGAATTTTCTGCTCGACCACCACAAGGAAGAGCCAATGTATTGTGCAGCAATTAACCCTTTAACATCCGAGCCACTAATGAAATCTTTGCCACATTCCGTGTCATCCTGCTCCATTGGTCAGGGACTGGCAGCATCCGAACTAGTGAATTACCATCGCCAGCACAGGGTGCCATTAACACAACAATACAAACGGCCGCGTTGGGAGTGGTGCAGTGTCTGGGAAGCATGAGCGACTGGTGAATGTCGAAGCATTGTGTTCAGTGATAAGTCGCGGTTCTGCTTTAACACGGATGACGGTCGTCGGCGAGTGGCCGTAGTAGGATACAAGATGACTCAGATAAAATTTCTAGTTTGTGTGACGAAAGGCAGCTAGGTCTAAATATAGAAAACTGTGAGTTAATACGGATGAATGGGG
The DNA here is from genome assembly GCF_021461385.2 of Schistocerca piceifrons. NCBI lineage: Eukaryota > Metazoa > Arthropoda > Insecta > Orthoptera > Acrididae > Schistocerca > Schistocerca piceifrons. The sequence goes on along the minus strand of NC_060145.1, from coordinate 319,736,952 downwards.
AAGACAAACGCGTATTGTCCGGATACTGCATTAGTAGTGTCATGCTTGACACAATTACGTCGTTTAAATACACAGCTGTGCGACGTAAAAATTGTTTAAAATTTATTAATTTATTTTTATAGTGTTTTCAACGCTGATTTCGGGAAAAACAGAAAAAATTCCATAACGTACAGTTATTTCACAAACTGCTTGTCTACTTTTAGCTTTTTTCTGTATTTCAGCACTCTGGTGAGTTTGAATTTTGATTTGTACGATCTCCATAAACTGTTATTTAGCCGTTTTTATACTAGATATACGTAAAATAAAGAGTAATTAGGAGAAATCAGCAGTATTTTCATGTCGGTGCCTGTCGCTCTGCCTCTTCCCCCGCCATCACCAAGCAGTGAGCTTCTGCTATTGTCCTTCAGTTCACAGTACCTCTTCACTCTGTGCTTTTCACGTGTTGTCGTTACTAAAATAGTGACTGTTTTCTTGTGTTTCGAAGTTGTTTTATAGACGATGGACAATGGCTAACAGACGATGTAAAAACTCGCCAGACTGCTTCTGCTACATTTGTGGTAACTATACTGTTAAAAAGCAACAAAGAAACATTTCGCATTTTGTTGAAAAAGTATATTTCGCCTATTTTGGTATAAAGTTAGGCGATCAAGATAAGCTAGGACCCCACACATCGTTTGTTCAGTGTGTGTTGAAGAACTGAGGCAATGGCTTCAAAGTAAAAATCAGTCCCTACATTTTGGAATACCAATGGTTTGGAGAGAGCCAAAAAATCATAGTGATGACTGCTATTTTTGTTCTTGCAACGTACTAGGTTTCAATTTGATAAACATAAAGGTTATTTCTTACGGGTGTTTTGCAGTGATGTTCCTGGACTTATGGCACGTTGCAAAATAGAATATGCTCCTCACATTTTGACTACTTCCCTGCAAACCTTGGTGATATAAGTGAAGAGTAGGGCGAAATATTCCACAAAGACATCAAAGAAATGGAAAGCAGATATGAAGGAAGATGGAATGTCAATATGATAGCGGACTACTGCTGGATGATAAAAAGAGATGATGCTCAGCGAGTCCACAGCCGGAAAAGCAATAAAAGAAGCTTCGATGGAAAGCGAAAGCGTTATTATGAGGACTTATGAGCTTGAAGAAAAATGGAAGTGTACTGGATATGTAGTTTAGAACACGATTTATAAATAAAATAAAATTCTATTGCTTTGGAAAAAATGTGATAAATTGCTTAAATTTTGTTATTATAGTCAAAAATACCCCTTTTTGGAAAAAAACCTGACGTGATAGAAAAAATAGGTTGTATTTTTGAAATAAGCGCTGAAAAGTGCATAAGTTAGTTATCAAATTTCAAACAACTTTCAAAAAATATTTTTTTCAGACCTGCGATGTATGGGCGTAACGCTGCGAAGCGATATGAAATGCAACGAGCAAATGAGGCTAGTGGTAGGAAAGGTTTATCGGGTGAATTCTAGGAAAGTGTGATTCATCTGTAAAGCGGACCGGGTATAGGATGCTAGTTTGACGTATTCTTGAGTACTGCTCGAGTGTTTGGCATCCGTACCAGGTCGCATCAAAGGGAGAGCTCGAAGCAGTTTAGAGATGGGCTGCTAGATTTGTTACTGGTAAGTTCTAATAATAGCTGAGTGTTACGGAGATGCTTCGGGAACTCAAATGGGAATCCCTAGAATGAATGCGACATTCTTTTAGAGGAAAGCTATTGACAAAATTTAGAGAATTGGTATTTCAAGCTGACTGCAGAACGATTCTGCTACAGTCAACATGCATTGCGAGTGCGGACCACGAAGATAAGATATGAGAAATTAGGTCTCAATCGGAGGCATATAGACAATAGTTTCTCCCTCGTTCTATTTGCAAGTAGGACGGGAAAGGAAATGAGTAGCAGTGGTATGGGGTACTCTCCACCACGCGCCGGACAGTGAATTGTGGAATATCGATGTAGATACAGATGTTGATGTATGACCCGCCAGGGTAGCCGAGAGCGCTAACGCGCTGCTTTCTGGACTCGGGTAGGCGCGCCGGCCCCGTTGGATTAACGACGAGGGCCGATGTGTCGGCCAGCCTGGATGTGGTTTTTAGACGGTTTTCCACATCCCACTAGGTGAATACCGGGCTGGTCCGCATGTTCCGCCTCAGTTACACGGCTCGCAGACATCTGAACCCATTCGCACTATTCCATGGATTACACTCGTCGCAGACAGTTGGGGTACACTGATTCCAACCCAGGGGGTACAGAGTGGCGGCAGGGAGGGCATCCGGCCACCCCTTAACCATTAACATGCCAAATCCGATTAACGATGGCTGACCCTGCGTAACTGCGGAACAAGGCTCAAGCGATATAAATAGAACATATATTGATGTATGGTCTGCTCACGTATGTGTGCTGGCGCAACCTCAGGTGTTTCTCCGCCTGCCCCTAAAGTCAGCTAGCTGTGAAGTATTTCCTTCCTGTTCTTAATCAGGCTAATTGTTGGTTCTCAGGCCTCACAAAAGACGTAGGCTCTATAACGACTGATCAATCATTCCCTTACACTATTGTCGATAGATTCTTCAATAACACAGTCACAGATGTTAGACGTGCGTGTCATTGAACAACTTACTGAGATTCGAGAAAGAGAGTAGCTGATCAGTTGTGATAGCGACCTGGTTGCTAGCCGAAACATTGTGTCCGTTGGACATTAACATATGGACGTTCACCCACGCACTATTTCGTCATAATGTACTCCAGGAGGAGCCGCAAAATCATATAGGCGACTCTGTCTCTTCGACATTGGCTGCAGCAAGGTTCAGGCGGAGGGTATTTTGTATCACTACTAATGTAGAGCAGCTCTATTTTCCTAAAATTCTCCTAATAAACCGAAATCAACCATTCACCTTCCCTACTACCGGCTTAAGTGCTCGTTGCATTTCATATCACAGTGCAACGTTACGGTTGGATGTTTAATCGAATTGACAGTGCCAAACAGCACACTATTTATACTCTACTAGAACATTACAGAATTGTTTTTCCTACTCATCTCCATTAGCTTACATTTTTCTACATTTAGAACAAGTTGCCATTCAGCACACCAAGTAGAAATTCTATCTAATTTTCAAATCGTCCTGTACCGTCTTACAGCCACTCAGCGAAGATAGATTCCCGTACCCGACAGCGTAATAAGTAAACATTTGCATATTACTGCTCACCCTATACGTCAGATAGTTTGTGTGTAGAGAGAACATTCCATGGGGTACTCCTGACGATATTCCTGTGTCTGTTGCAGCTGATAGCCGATTGGGAGATCGTTCATTTGTTCAGGTCATTACGTATTTACTATCAGCCACAGCTAACGAACGTCGTTGGTGTCACATAAGCGCAACTACACAGCTTAAGGAATTATTGTGTAAGCAAATGGTTCAAATGCCTCTGAGCACTATGGGCCTTAACTTCTAAGGTAATCAGTTCAAATGGTTCAAATGGCTCTGAGAACTACGAGACTTAACATCTTAGGTCATCAGTCCCCTAGAATTTAGAACTACTTAAACCTAACTAACCTAAGGACATCACACACATCCATGCCCGAGGCAGGATTCGAACCTGCGACCGTAGCAGTCCCGCGGTTCCGGACTGCAGCGCCTAGAACCGCAGGACCACCGCGGCCGGCGGTCATCAGTCCCCTAGAACTTAGAACTACTTAAACCTGACTAACCTAAGGATATCACACACATCCATGCCCGAGGCAGGATTCGAACCTGCGACCGTAGTAGTCACACGGTTCCGGACTGAGCGCCTAGAACCGCGAGACAACCGCGGCCGGCATTGTGTAAGCCTCGAGGCTCAGTACTTCAGCGTAAAGCGGAAAGCTGATGTGTTGTTAATGCTGTTCTTTTTCAAATACTTTTCATTCCGTGGCACTTCGTCATGCAGTCCAGGAATCCTTCATCTGGAAGTCGCCGGATGCCCGTATGAATTTTCCACATTGTTGTCAGTGGAGCAGTAACGGCATCCTTTTAGTGCCGATTTTTGTTTTTGGAACCAAGGAAAAGTCACATGGATCGAACTACGGAAAGAAATGTAACAGGGAGAGGCACAAAAGTAGTGTAATTACATAGCTGACTGGACAGGAACTTTATCATGACGACAGCTCATGAATTGTCTTCCTCCAACTGCAGTAAGTTTTCTTGCCCAATAATTTCGCAACAATTTTGTAGTAATGGGGCCTGGATCAAAAATTTGTTACGACATTTACATTTAAAATGAGACTGTATGTGAATGGAAATGCGTTGCCAACCTATTGTGATGTCTGGATCTTTGCTTCAGTTTCGTAGCCCTAAACACAACACTCGTATTCTATAATCATGTGACGATCTATCGGCGTTTCTTCTGTTTTTCAGTCATCTAAGAATGAAGAGACTTACCCGTACCTTGACGCATACTAAATTTTGGTTACAACACAGGTACCAACTGAGATTCCAACCTCGTCTGCAAGTTCTGTGAGAGACGAAGGTTTGTGATATTCTAAATGTGAAGGGAACCAGTTGAAGACGGAGATCTTTCTGTTCTAAGATTGCCTTCATCAGAGTGACAGTTGCTTTTGAATAGGATGAATCTTCTTAGCATAGCGTCCCCCGTAATTTTCCTACAAAAATTCAATTTTTCCGTAAATGTGTAGCACACGGCCATGCTTAATTTCATGTCCCATCGTAGCTGCCAAAAGTAGGACCTTTCAAAAATCGCCAAGACAACTATGAGGTGCCAAATGATATGTCGCATCTGAGCAAAAACATTCTCTAATCGACCATGCTAACTGCGTACGTTGTACATAAGTCACTCATGAAGTTAGGTCGACTTAAGTGGAGACTCGTAATTCCACGTACAGCGTTGCAGAGTAATGAAATTTCGAGAATTCGTTTGTCTAGCTAACATATTTAAGTGATTAACATTGCATGACCACAGGTTACAGTAAGCTCGAAATAATCCATTGCAAATGTGAAATGCTGGTAATAACAACCAGTGTAACCACCAGAATGTTACATGCAAGCATGCAAATTTGCGTGGAAGCATGCAGACATGCATACATTGGGTCGTACAGGTGATGGATGCCACTTTGTGGGATGGAGTTCCATGCTCGTTGCTCTTGATTGGTCAATACAGGAATGATTGATTCTATTTGTGGATGATGCTGGAGTTGTCGTCAATGATATCCAATACGTGCTCGATCGGAGAAAGATTTGGAGGTCGAGCAGACGAAGATTATATGTCAACAGTCTATAGAGCATGTTGGATTACAACATCGATATGTGGATCAGCGTTATCATGTTGGAAAATACTCCTTGGAATGCTGTTCATGATTGGCAGCAAAACAGGCCGCATCATCAGAATGACGTACAAATTTGCAGTCACGATGCGTGGATAAACACGAGAATGCTCCTGCTGTCATACGAAATCGCCCCCCAGACCATAGCTCCCTGTGTACATCCAGTGCGTCGGGGACGCAGACAGATTGGCTGCTGCCTCTCAACTGGCCTCCTTACAATCAACACACGGACACCACTGGCACAGAGTCAGAGTCATCCGGAAACACGACAAAAATTGCCCCAGTCCTCCAATTAGCTCTCACTAGGCACCACAGAAGTCGCAAATGGCGTCGGTTTGTGGTCGATGGAATTCACGCTACAGGACGTATGTTTCTGGGCTTTCCTTGAAATAACCGGTTTGTAAGGATCTTTGTGCCACTGCCACTGTGGTGCCAACTGTTACTCAAATTACTGCTGTAGATGCAGCGCCATGCACCAGAGCCATACCCGACACAATGGTCTTCCCTCTCGATAGTGCCACGTGGCTGTCCGGAGCACGGTCTTCTTGAGCCCGAACGTCCTCGAGACCACGGCTGCCGGCAATCATATACGGTGTTTACATTCCTTCCAAGTCTTTCCGTAATATTACAGAAGAAATCTGCAACTTCTGGTAGCACTATTGCCAACGACGTAACCAGAATTTTCTCAAAAAAAAAAAAAAAAAGTGGGGAGGTCCGATTTGTTAAAGAGGACGTTACAAAGGCTCACGCTCTTTATTTATTCAGAAAACAAATTTAGTTACCTCTTCCTTAAATCGCAATCAATTAAATATTTCTCTATGTAGCAATATGATGAGTTCACGCTACTGTCGAACGAATTAAAATGCAGTCTTCGATGCTATTAAACCACTCTACAATGTACAACAAACGTTGTCGTTTATTGAGGTTTATTTACAAATACATTAGTGTTGTAACAGTTGTACTCACTGTTCTAAGAATGTTATGGATAAGACATTTCACAGTAGAACATAATCTTGCAGTAAAACCCTAAGACACTACTAAACAAAAGAATGCAATTAAAAATAATTATTTTGAATAATTTTAAATGGAGTAAAACGATATTTAATACACAGTTGAGTCACATAAATCTTCATCTGAACATCTTATGATCAGTTATATGTACGTAGTAGCAAAAGGAAAACTATGAACTGAGTTAACCAGTTCCACTACAACATATTTTAATGTTCTACAACGAAAAGAAGACACTACTTCCTTACATTATACATTTTAATGAAATCAGAGTATTCATTTTCATATCAGATAGCTCTATCAACTAAAAACCATTTGTTGTACATGAAAGATGGGCTTCCTAGGTAATCAGATACTCAAAAGTAGTTTTACTGTAATTGAAAGTTGTCACTAATTTTCTTAAATAGCATTAAATTTGTTTTTATGCACGTATAACAACCACAAAATTTGATTTGATAACAATAGCAGATGTCTTAACGTCCTCCTCTTGCCATGACATTTAAGACATCTCCTGCTGTAAAACGAAGAGAACAGAGTACTAACATCAACGCTAACCTATTGTGTTCCGCAAAAAGTCTTCACTCGTTTCGTTGTGGGAAATGAATTCTCAACGTCGCATGTTGAAACTGGAAGTGACGCAAGTACACACAAAATATATCGTACGTTTGGACAGAAGTTTTTATCACAAGCATAAAAAACCAACATAAGTTGTGTAGGCAGGAGAGACATTTTCTGATAACACCATTTTTCACACCATAATATGTACTCTTCTTAAAGTTCGGTTTGCGATACCTGTTCTCAAAGTAAACTTTTAGTTCGGATACTTTACTTAAATTCTCGTTATGCCACTTAAGGGGTAACATTATTTCAATTGAAGACCAGAAATCCATTTTTCGATTAAATTTCCTCTCCATGACGTTAAGGAACTCGTCTATTGGTGGCAAATGTACTGTTCTTTTATAATACACTTCAGGAGAGGACGTATGGATGGTTCTCTCTTTCAGTTTGTCTCTTCTCCATACAAATGCATGTTTTTGCATGTGTTGGTTACACATCTTAAACTCTGGCATTATTCATTTCATGGCCAAATGATACCAAATAACCGTAGTTTTTCCAACATTTTTGCGTGTTTTGACCCGTATATTTTCATACTTAATATGACGCTTGCATCCTCCATGTTAAATATTTTTTCTACCTTTCGTGCATAATATTAGACTATTGTGCATAATAGTGCATTTTCTAGCTTGCTACAAAAAATATGGAATTTCCATACGCAAGTGCAATCCATTATATTCGACAATGATCGCGGTGTTTTCACCATGCAGAGGAAGTGACCAGGATGGATGTGATTGTACACATCTGTCGCCTAAATTGTAAGAAGATAATGTTCTGCATTAAAGAATGTCCTGGCAAATAAGCTTAAGTGAGCATAATTTGGATTATTATTTTTCATCATATCGCATTTAGTGCGAGAAGTTAGCCAAGAAATGTTTGGCTCGCCTTTGATATTGCTCTTTTCATTTAAACAGAGGATCTGTGCCTTTATGCGAACTGGATTCTGTCAGGAAATAAGCGAATTCGGAAGGAAATGGCTGTAGCCCATAGTAAGGGAGCAAACTCAGCATCTGCCTAGATTCAAAATGTGGAAAGAAGCCGCAAAAAAGCCAGTTTCAAGGTTACCAGATTTGAACCACCTTACATCTCGAATCCACGGATTCGCCTAATTTCAATTCAGCGCTTCAACACGCAGAGCTACCCCAGTTGAGGGATAATTTGGAAAAACTGGTTGTTGAAAATTTTTTTAAAAATAAAATAAAATGCATCACAGCAAAAGATAGAATTTTTATGCTGCTTGTTTTTCCTTTAATAGCTCATGTCTAGTCATTTAATATGAATTCAAACGGACCACATAGAGCGTGGTGTCATCACATATCCATTCCGCTCTCCACTAACCGCGCGCCATCGGTCCGTATCGGAACTGGTTTTCATAATTGAGTATCACTCACGTTACCAGATCGAGCGATAGTATGCCATTTGGGCTACTAATAACATAATTTGGTACAATACTTTAAGGAATCCCGTTTGCGCGAGTTTTGTTGATCGACGCGATTTTTGGTCGACACAGGCAAATCAAGTTCTATTTTAATGTACTTAGTTTAATTTACTGTTATTTCTATTTATGTTTAGCGCTCCGCTGCCGTGTGAAATATCGAAATGTAGCAAGCCGAACGACCTAAAAGTCTCCAAATAAAGAATCCAGTGCTAACGTTGGACTGCTACAGCTAGGTAATTGGACTATTTAGCGAGTGCGTACACACTTTTTGTTGTGGCGTAACAAGCTAGCTACGCCACACTGAGAAGGGAGCCGAAAGGCACGCGTACACACACGCCGACTGGCGTCAAGTCTGGAACAGGATACGTTATGACTGCTATAATAAAATACGTAGCTTTGGAATATACTTAACTTTATTCTTTGTTGGTTTACAACGTTCTTCTTGAGACATTTATACGATAACTCTCAAACTAGGTAAGGCTAATGGCGCCTTGCTAGGTCGTAGCCATGGACTTAGCAGAAGGCTATTCTAACTGTCTCTCGGCAAATGAGAGGAAGGCTTCGTCCGTATTGTCGCTAGCAATGTCGTCCGTACAACTGGGGCGAGTGCTCTATCGTATCTCGAGACCTGCCTTGTGGTGGCGCTAGGTCTGCGATCACACAGTGGCGACACGCGGGTCCGACATGTACTAAATGGACCGCGGCCGATTTAAGCTACCACCTAGCAAGTGTGGTGTCTGGCGGTGACACCACACTTTTAACGTACCATAACGCTGGTAGACGAATCAAAATCGGTTTTCTTCTTGTTTCTCGTTACAAACTTACCGATATTTAGAAACTATCACAGAACAATAAACGACAGCACTTAACGTTAAATTCAGCTACAAGTAAAAATTGAACTGATCTATGGCCTTGTTGACTATCGATGGTGCGTGTTCCTTTTTGTCGTATGTTTGAAATTCGAAATATCTTTCCGTTTCACTAGACGGTATCTAGGACTTTTGTAACTTCATTTGGGTGGGAGGGGAGGCCTTCACTCCTCCCCCACCGCCCACCCTTGGCTAAGCCCCTGCTATTACACCACCTTGTTCAAACTGAGTGAGGTGTTGATAATGGCGTCTTTGTAGCGTTGAAGGCGTTGTTGACTAACATCACTTCACCATGTCCATCTCAAAGGTAACGTACACTCACGACCGTCACAGCGTGTACTTCAAACAAATTTTATTTGAATCCTCATTTTGGCGCTACTAGCGCGGCTCTTATGTGACTAGCGCGAAACTGTAGTAGACACTTAAGAAAGGCACGTCTTCCGGTCCAGGTGATATACCAATCAGGTTCCTCTCAGAGTATGCAGGCACAATAGCTCCTTTCTTGCCAATCATATACAACCGCTCACTTGACGAAACCTCTTTTCCTAAAGACTGAAAAGCAGCACATGTCACACCAATATTCAAGAAAGGAAATAGGAGTAAACCATTGAATTATAGACCCATATCACTGACCTCAATTTGCAGTAGGATTTTGGAGCATATACTGTACTCGGACATTATGAATCAACTTGAGGAAAATGACTAATTGATACATAACCAACACGGATTCAGAAAATATCGTTCTTGTGCAACACAGATAGCTCTCTATTCCCGTGAAGTAATAAGTGCTGTCGACAAGGGACCTCAGATCGATTCCATATTCCTAGATTTCAAGAAGGCTTTTGATACGGTTCCTCACAAGCAACTATTAATAAAATTGTGTGCATATGGAGTATCGTCTCAGTTGTGTGACTGGATTTGTGGTTTCCTCTCAGAGAGGTCACAGTTCGTAGTGATAGGCGGTAAATCATCGAGCAGAACAGAAGTGATATCTGGCATTCCGCAGGGTAGTGTCATAGGCCCTCTGCTGTTCTTGATTTACGTAAATGACCTAGGTGATAGTCTGAGCAGCCCCTTAGATTGTTTGCAGATGGGGCTGTAATTTACCGTCTAGTAAAATCATCAGACGATCAATTCCAATTACAAAATGATCTAGAGAGATTTTCTGTATGGTGCGAAAAGTGACAATTGGCACTAAACAAAGAAAAGTGCGAAGTAATCCACTTGAGTACTAAAAGAAATCCGATAAATTTTGGGTATACGATAAATCGCACAAATCTAAGCGCTGTCAATACAACTAAATACGTAGGAATTACAATTACGAGCAACTTAAATTGGAAAGACCACATAGATAATATTGTGGGGAAGGCGAAACAAAGACTGCGCTTTGTTGGCAGAACACTTAGAAGATGCGACACACTCACTAAATAAACAGCCTAAATTACACTTGTCCGTCCTCTGCTGTGATACTGCTGCGCGGTGTGGGATCCTTACCAGGTAGGATTGACGTAGGACATCGAAAAAGTGTAAAGAAGGGCAGCTCGTTTCGTGTTATCGCGCAATAGGGGTGAGAGTGTCACTGATACGATACGCGAGTTTAGGTGGCAGTCACTGAAACATAGGCGGTTTTCTTTGCGGCGAGATCTATTTACGAAATTTCAATCGCCACCTTTCTCTTCCGAATGTGAAAATATTTTGTTGATACCCACCTACGTAGGGAGAAATGATAATCATAATAAAATAAGAGAAATCAGAGCTCGAACGGAAAGACTTAGGTGTTCCTTTCTCCCACGCGCCAATCGAGAGAGGAATGGTAAAGAAGTAATATGAAAATGTGATTCTTGAGGTTCTCCCGGCGTATTTGATAATCTAAATATCCACGAGTGTACTGCCGGTCTACAGTGTCCAACGGGCACAATATTTCGGCGATCATACACGTCGCCATCATCAGGTGAACTGACGGACTGAGCTCCTGTGAACGTGCCGGCACGGAGATCCGTACGCTATGGCTGCTCAGAGGGAACTGGGTTCGGTCGCGGCGGCGGCCGATTTAAATACCCTCCGCCCGCGGCGCGCTCCCTCCGCTGTCGGCGCCCCGCGCCACGGTCGCGCGGTGGAACAGATTGCGACGGCGTCTGAGATAACGTCGGAGTGATGGCTCTGTCCGCCGTGGTCGTCACAACTATACGTTTGCTCGATTTACTCGTGATTAACCCAATCGCTGGTTCCCAAGCCTTGCTAAGATTATAGCCACAGTCACGGTTTATGAGGTCGTCATTGGTGGGAATTTCGATGGCCTCTCTAACAACGCTGTCCCAGTATCTCGACATCTGTACCAGAATCCTCGTGCGTTCATACTCCATAACGGGATTTTCAGACAAAGAATTTTCAGCGACCGCCGACTTGCTCGGATACATCAGTCGAGTGTGCCTCTGGTGTTCACGGCATCGATCCTCGAAGGTACGCATCGTCTGACCAATATACGACTTGCCACATTGACACGGAATCTGGTACACGCCGGCCTTCCTCAAACCGAGGTCATCTTTGGCGCTCCCCAACAGTGCACGAGTTTTATTCGGAGGACAAAACACAGTTCCGACCCGGTGTTTCTTCAAAATGCGGGCGATTTTCCCAGAGAATGCACCTGTATATGGAATAAACGCAGTTCCTACCTCCTCCGTCGTGATTTCATCCATCTCCACAGGTTGTGCTGTAGTGGTTCCCTCTGAGCAGCCATAGCGTACGGATCTCCGTGCCGGCACGTTCACACGAGCTCAGTCCGTCAGTTCAACTGATGATGGCGACATGTATGACCGCCGAAATATTGTGCCCCTTGGACACTGCAGACCGGCAGTACACCCGTGGATATTTTGAACATGAAAATGGTTCGATGAACCCTCTGCCAGGCACTTAAGTTTGAATCGCAGAGTAACCATGTAGATGTAGATGTATGTGTAGGCATCATCTTTAGGATGGAAGAACACGCCTACCAACTTCCGTTTACGTCCCAAAAATCCTTTGGTGTTGCAAATGTTTCTTTCGTCAGTGTGTTAACGTACCTACGAAAAGAAAGTACTATGGATTGTTTGGCGTTACTGTGTACCAATACGCGAGTCACGTAATAACGTGTCAGCCTCCGATTTCTGCTTCAGTGACGCTGACTCGGAAATCACGCTCGTATCCTGCATCGCTACCCGTTCTATTTCGCTCCGCTGCTCGCATTATTAAGCGACGGAATCCAGCGTAACCGAGCTCCCACGCGCCTTCAGTACGGACGCGCCCACGACGCCGGATAATTTCCGATTGAACGAACGGCCGCCACCTGCAGCGGTTGTTAATTATTCAGCAGGAGTGCGCAGCGTCAGACGTCGCCGGGTCAGTGGGACAAGACGGCAGCGAGAGGCCGGCGTTGGCGGTCCGCAGTCAGGCTGTGTGACCTGCGGCCGTAGCCGGCGGCTGGACAGTCAATAGCCGGAGTGGAGGCGAGTCCATAGTTAGCGAGGGAGCTGCGGAAATACGCGGGGCAGCGGGCAGCGGGCCACGGACCTATAGAACCAGATTGAAACCTTCACTGTGAACAGTCGTTTGTGTTGCGATGTACACTACTGGCCATTAAAATTGCTACACAACGAAGATGACATGCTACAGCCGCTAAATTTAACCGACAGGAAGAAGATGCTGTGATATGCAAATTATTAGCTTTTCAGAGCATTCACACAAGGTTGGCGCCGGTGGCAACACCTACAACGTGCTGACATGAGGAAATTTTCCAACCGATTTCTCACACACAAACAGCAGTTGACCGGCGTTGCCTGGTGAAACGTTGTAGTGGTGTCTCCTGAGAGGAGGAGAAATGCGTACCATCACGTTTCCGACTTTGATAAAGGTCGGATTGTGGCCTATCGCGATTGCGGTTTATCGTATCGCGACATTGCTGCTCGCGTTGGTCGAGATCCAATGACTGTTAGCAGAATATGGAATCGGTGGGTTCAGGAGGGCAATACGGAACGCCGTGCTGGATCCCAACGGCCTCGTATCACTAGCAGTCGAGATGACAGGCATCTTATCCGCATGGCTGTAATGGATCGTGCAGCCACGTCTCGATCCATGAGTCAACAGATGAGGACGTTTGCAAGACAACAACCATCTACACGAACAGTTCGACGACGTGTGCAGCAGCATGGACTCTCAGCTCGGAGACCATGGCTGCGTTTACCCTTGACGCTGCATCACACACAGGAGCGCCTGCAATGGTGTACTCAACGACGAACCTGGGTGCACGAATGGTAAAACGTCACTTTTTCGGATGAATCCAGATTCTGTTTACATCATCATGATGGTCGCATCCGTATTTGGCGACATCGCGGTTACGCGTCTCGGTCACCTCTTGTCGCATTGACGGCACTTTGAACAGTGGACGTTACATTTCAGATGCGTTACCACCCGTGGCTCAAATGGTTCAAATGGCTCTCAGCACTATGGGACTTAAATTCTGAGGTCATCAGTCGCCTAGAACTTAGAACTAATTAAACGTAGCTAACCTAAGGACATCACACACATCCATGCCCGAGGCAGGATTCGAACCTGCGACCGTAGCGGTCGCTCGGTTCCAGACTGTAGCGCCTAGAACCACACGGCCACTCCGGCCGGCACGACCCGTGACTCTACCCTTCATTCGATCGCTGCAAAACCCTACATTTCAGCAGGATAATGCACGACCGCGTGTTGCAGGTTCTGTACGGGCCTTTCTGGATTCAGAAAATGTCCGACTGCTGCACTGGCGAGCACATTCTCCAGATCTCTCACCAAATGAACACGTCTGGTCAATGGTGACTGGCTCGTCACAACACGCCAGTCACTACTCTTGATGAACTGTGGTATCGTGTTGAAGCTGCATTGGCAGCTGTACGCGTACACGCCATCCAAGATCTGTTTGACTCAATGCCAGGCATATCCAGTCCGTTATTACGGCCAGAGGTGGTTGTTCTGGGTACTGATTTCTCAGGATCTATGCATCCAAATTGCGTGAAAATGTAATCGAATGGTTCAAATGGGTCAGAGCAGTATGGGACTTAATATCTATGGTCATCAGTCAACTAGAACTTAGAAATACTTAAACCTAACTAAGGACATCACACACATCCATGCCCGAGGCAGGATTCGAACCTGCGACCGTAGCGGTCACGCGGTTCCAGACTGTAGCGCCTAGAACCGCACGGTCACGCCGGCTGGCTGAAAATGTAATCACATGTCAGTACTAGTGTAACATATTTGTCCAATGATTACCAGTTTATCATCTGCATTTCTTCTTGGTGTAGCAATTTTAATGGCCAGTTGTGTATTTATACGCACTAAATACTTCTGCCCTTTCCTGGTAGTGAAAGATAAGTCGGGCTCATGCGGAATGGCTCTGCCCGCTTCCAACGTTAGTTACCACACAGTACAACACGCCATAGTACTGCAGCAAGCGCTGTGACCGAGCGAGGTGGCGCAGTCATTAGCACACGGGACTAGCATTCGTGGGGGACGACAGTTAAAACTGACGTCCGGCCATCCAGATTTAAATATTCTGTGGTTTCACTAAATCGCTAGCCCGCATCTCGTGGTCGTGCGGTAGCGTTCTCGCTTCCCACACCCGGGTTCCCGGGTTCGATTCCCGGCAGGGTCAGGGATTTTCTCTGCCTCGTGATGGCTGGGTGTTGTGTGCTGTCCTTAGGTGAGTTAGGTTTAAGTAGTTCTAAGTTCTAGGGGACTAATGACCATAGATGTTAAGTCCCATAGTGCTCAGAGCCATATACAGCCACTAAAACGCTCCAGGCAAATTCCAGCACGGTTCCTTTGGAAGAGCGCGGCCAATTTCCTTCCCCATACTAGACACAATCCGAGCTCCTGCTCTGTAATGATGTCGACGTTGATGGTACGTTAAACTCAGTCTTCCTTCCTTCCTTCCTTCCTTCCCTCGCCGCTATGAATGTAACGTTAACGCTACGTATCGCAAGGTCAGAAAGAAAGAGCGAGGGGGGGGGGGGGGGGAATTGTTTCCTCTACAACTCTCATTCCCCCCACAGCAGCGCCATAGCTTGGCGGCGATTCCGTACTTTAACATGGAACTCACCTCAAACTCCCACAAGTTTCCTTAAATGTAATTCACTCACACCCACTATTTCATCGCTAAAAATAGCTCATACCCACCCATTCCCAGTTGGCCTTTCTCACTCACTTATCCAGCCCAATTCATTTTCGTTATCTCTTTGTCTTTCTCTGTTACTGCCTCCTGTCCCACAGCTGCTGTCCCATTCGCTCTGTTCCACTACTACAGTCTCCGCTCACTGTCTCCCTCTTGGCCTCTTGCTGTCACTACTCATATCTCATTCCTTCCTTTCAACTGCTGCTGTTTCTTCTCATCGTCACAATCTATCTCTTCCTATTTGTCGTTTTTATACACACTTTCTCTCATTATCACTGGCTCTCACCCGCTTCCACTCCGTCTTTCTCTTTATTTCTCCCTCTGTCACTGTTTCCTTCTCTCTTTCCCTACCACTGTTTCACCGCCATTCTGTGTCTCTCTTTCTCTTACACTGCCACTGTCTCCTTCGCTACTTCTATAGTACAACCACTGTCTGCTATCTTCCAGTATTTATTATTTTTCCGTCTATCTGCCACTGCCAGTGTCTTATCCTCTCTCAAAATAATATACCATGATTATGTCGCATCCCAAAATTTTTGGAAAAATTTTTAAAGATGCCCCTATCCAGTCAGAGTCTTCTAAATAAACAGGAACACATTTGCATCTTTTGTGCTCTGATAGAAGCATTTTTACGCTGATGCCAGTCTTTTCCCTGCTTCAGCAGGGAATGTAACTCACACGAAAAGAAATGTACTGGTTAGTAACATTTAGATAATTTACTTGCATGGAATAAGAAAAAAAAAAACAATTTTTGCCTGTGCTTCAGAACTACAACATGGGATTTCCAGATGACAACGGAGAGACAGCGTATTTCTGCGTGCTACGTCACTTTATAGACTACGTTTTCACAACAAACCGGATTTTTTTGAGCGTCTTTCACGTGTTTAAGTAAGGTAAATTTGAATCTCTATATATCGATATGGGATAAGATATTAAGAAAATTTTCTAGGATGTTCCAGATCTGGATCATCGGAATACATCGTAAAAATTACAGCTATTTGCTCTGCATAACCGTGTGGATACTCGCGGCTGGATTTTGGTAGCAAAATCAAGTTTTTCAGTTGTTTCTCGATAACGAATAAAGATTTTTGAATAAGGGAATATGGATCTTCTTGATAAATGCCTAGACGATATACTGTTAGAATTTGAGAAACTTGCTTGGGTTATTTGCTATTTAGATTTTGCCTCATATCGGGACTTATGTTTAGAAGTAAGGTAAATTTGAATTTCTTTATCTTGGAAACGGATAAAGATGTCAAGAAAATTTTCCTTTTTTAAATTTCAACATGGGGATCTTAGGAGTATATGTTAAAAATTTCAGTCATTTGCTGTTCATAATCGTCTTGGTATCCTCGGCTGGGTTTTCTTTCCCTGGTGACGACGAAAATACAGTAAAAAATCTTTTTTTTTTTTGTGGTTTTGTCAGGGACCGCCCATGAATTAATAGTACCTCCATAAGTCGCTTGAATTCCACCGCTGATTACTTCAAATGCAAAAAGAACCAACCAATTTGCTCCATTTGCCTAAGCAGGAGGTATTGTGCAATATTCATACTTCGCCCTGTATTCAAAGATTGTGACGTTGAGATGCTGGGAATACAAATGGTCTCCAGCCCAAGTGCTATCCAGAACACTTGGACCTATCTTTTTACCACCAATAGAACCGGAGATATGAGCATCGGAAAATTCCGTTTTTATGTGCGACGATTTGGAACGTATTGGGTACGCACGTAGTCGTATGCATACCGATACACAAGTCTAGGTTTAGGCTTGTAGCACCCTCCCTTCGTCAGTGGCCACCCTCAGGCGGAAGTTTCCACAAAGATAGCCGTGACGTATAGGACACGTAAAACCATCGACTTCGTATCTTTTTAGACGGCGTTATTCATTAATTAGGAGAAGGAAGGATGTCCACAGGGGTTACACAGCTGTTTTAAAAACAGGTTAAACCTTAACAAAAGAGTTTAGTCCCAGAAAAGGGTTACAAACGTGAGTCTGGAGCGGCCTTCATTGACAGTGCATCCGTAGTAAAAAACACACAATACATCAAATAGAGACATGACTAAGAAACGAATAGTTAAATGTATCAAGGAGGAACGGGGGAAGGGGAAGGGAAGGGGGGAGAGAGGGATAATCTCTGTTGCTGAAATAGTCGACACCAATGCTTGTAATTGCTCTTGATATTAAGTTATAATTGAATAATGCAATAGTTACTTCATTCAGCACATGTTGTTACTAATAAAAGTATTTCTTTTGAGCTGTAGTCAAGTACAACACGCATGTTGAATATAAAGTAACAGAGGATCATCATCACAACTTTTATTTTAAAATAAATGGAGTAATGAATACACAGGGTGTCTCAAATTTTTTGGGTCAAATTGAAACAGACGATAGTGGGTCCAAAACAGATTATATTGAGATAGGGAATCAATGGTTGGAAATGTATATTTATTGTGTTATGGACATACACAGCGTACACCACGTAACAACAACGTGGGTCATAGTAACTGTTCAAAATTAAGACCGACAGTCTCAGTCCATGCATGGCAAGACCGCATGAACTTCTGCCACACTCTCTCCAGGATCCCCAATATCAGTTGTACCATGAGAGAGGCAGCTTGGACCCTAGCAAGTAGGTCCTCATCCGTTTCTACGAGACTTTAATACAACAATATCTTGACGTAACCGCAGAGGAAAAAGTCCCGAGGTGTGAGATCCGGCAACTGCACTGGCCGTGGGACGAGACCTCCCTTTCAGCCCAATCCAACGATGAGGTTACGTGTTGTTCAGCTACTCCTGGACTGAAACGACATCCTTTCACGCACAACAATGATCACATGTGCAAGAACTACGGCAACACATCTCGCAGGAACACCAACTAACGTGGAACGATGAAACGTGAAAGCAGAAAATAAGGTTTTATTAGTTTACCTTGGACAATGCTCGCCTATAAACCGACAGAGAATCGTTGCTGGTGGCCACCGATGTGGGTGGTGTGAGGACTGTCCTCGCACCAGACATGCCTGTTGCATCTGTTGGAAACACCATCACAGGTGAATGGGGCTTCACCCATGAACGATACAAATTGTACGAAGTTCAGCACTATAGTACTGCCGTCGGAAATGCATTGACAGAAGTGAATGCGGGACTCAGACTCCGTTAGTCCCAGTGCTTGCACAAGTTCTTTATGACAGGGATGTAATACCTCTTCCACCAATACTCTACAGACAGTATCCTTCGAAGTGTACGTTTCACAAGCAAGTTGAATGGTGCTTATTGCCGGGTAGCAAGCCACGTGATCCAGCACGTGGTGTCCGCACATGTGTTTGGCTGGAACCGTAGCTGCCTCTCTGTGGCGTTAAAGAGTCCGTCTCTTGTAAGTTGGTATCGCAGAGATAAACTTCTTCTAACTAGGATGACACCTTATGAAAAAGCGTACACTGTAAATTTGTTCTCCTTTACTGGCGCTAGATCTCGCCGCACCGCACATTAAATGCATGTCTGCCAACTCTCGTGACGAATAATGTCCCATCTTTGACTACACTTCATGCACTGTACACAGTAGCTTACCTCATCATGGACACATCTAAAACTGTCTGATGCAATGGAAAAATGTCAGTGGTGTGTGTGTGTGTGCGGCACAGGTTAATGCATGTGGTCGTCTCAAGACACCCTTGCTATGAACTAAGTTGTGTACAGTGTGTCTGTTTGGTGATGGGGAGTTTACGAAGTTTATTAGCGGCTGTCTGTCCCAGTGTGCAACAGACACCCGGGTCCTTTGTGAGAGTGCATCACTGGAATACATGCACTTAGACTGGCGGTCATCGCATTCAACTATTACTAAGAGCTACGTTGTTGTGTGGTGTACGATGTGTATGTCTATAACACAATAAATATGCGTCTCCTACCATTAGTTGCCTATCGCAAAAAATCTGTTATGAACCCACTCTCACCTATTTCAGTTAGATCCAAAAGGTTTGACACACACTATGTTACGAACTTAACGTGCAATCAATATATGTATTCACTATTTTCCAGAAAATTTAGAAATGTTATTAAATAAGTTCCACATTACGTTTTATTATTAGATGTTTAAGAGAACGTTCTAAAAAGCAATTTTTTATGTGAGAATTTGTAATGCTATTGTAAATATAATACTGCCATTAATCTGTATATTTAAAAATTATTTTTTGTTCCATAATAATTTTGAAAAATTAAGAAAACACTACAACGAGAGTAAGCTTTTGTTAAGTGTAGTTTATCTATTTAAAATAACTTCTTTGACGTAAGTGGAATAAATGTATGAAAACATTTTTGTAAATAATTATGCAATATTTCAAGTACAACTGTAATTAATTATGTCAATTTTGTAGGTAATGCTGTCATGCAGTTGTAGATGGTTCATACTTAGAGTTTTTGTGAGCAGAAGTGTAAATTGAATAAGTGTAGGGATCATAGGTAGAACGGAACTCAGTTCTGTGGTGGAATGGAAAAGGTGGTGGGGCGCGCTAGTGAGAATTGGCGCACAAGTGGCTCATACAGTCGGTAGCTGCAATGCAAGTGGTGAACATGCATTACGTTGATCAAGCACTAGAGGCCCCGAATTTACCTGCAAGACTGGGTTTTGGCCTCGGACGTGTTCTACATGATTGGCGCAGTACGGCAATAAATCAATAGCTCAGAAATTTGCAATTTTATCGTCGCCACCAAGAGGAAGACAGAGCTATGTACATCAAGAGCCGTACCTGCGCAATGTTACTACGCAGCACCGCCTCACGCGACCTTCGACATCAGCAACAGGCTAAGTACTTTATTTAGAAGTGTATCACTGTATGAACCATCTATCTTCAATCAGTGGAATATAAGTGTTAAATGTACCTTTGTGTTTAACCGTAATTTTCCTATGTCATGTACCTCAGTAGGGTCCTCACCTAGACGAATTTATTCCGAGTATCCTGATGTTTATTGAAGCTTGAATAATAGTAAATTACTGGCAATAGTACTGTTTTGGTAGTAAATTCTGAAAATCATTATTAAATACTAAATTTTGCACGAATCAGTTTAAGGGCCACCGCTTTGCGTGACCTTGAGGATAAGTTTTCAACAGCATTTCTGAAAGTAAAGTAACATAATTGTTTAACTGCAACAATCTTAACAGTAATTTAGTCGTGTTGCTTCTCCATGTCAAAGAAAGCCAGACAAATATCGGTGTTAGTAAAACGTTAACAAATAACAATCCTAAAGAAATGAAATTTTGTCGTGTTAAATAATAGTTTAATTCATATGAATGATAGCTATAAGTTTAATTTTTTTCCTTGTTGAAACATGTATGTGCCTTCTTTAAATAATTACTGAAGTATAGTGATAAATTCCGTAAGTAACAGAAAGTGGGATTAATAGTAGTTACTGCCAAGTGAACGTAGTAAATGGAAATTAAGTGGTTGTGTTTAAATTACGTAGTAAGTGAAAGTAGCTATTCATTCAGTGTCGAAAATTGACTTCATCTTTTTGTGGAGACACTGTGCCCGATTTGGGCTGGCGGCCGTTTTATTAAGCGAAACAGTTTATTGTTATAATAGGCTTTGTCTGACTAAAGGTTTCCAAAAGTAATTATTCTCACTGCTTTTCCCACAAACTTTATGATTCGGAGAAAAATAGTTCGATACTTTACCATTAGGTTACACACGGTTAAAATCTCTCTCCGAGAGTCGATGGTTTGGAGTGTTAGTGGTGCGTGGTTTTGTGGTGGTGCTCCTGCCGCTACTTACTGCACAGTTCTGACATTCCGAATCGCGGATCTTCCGTTTTTACAGTGGTAGAACTTAAAGGTTCTGGTACCGTATTGACGAGATCGCGAAAGTGCCGTTGAAAACTCTTAGAACTTTTTAAGTAAAACAAACGTTATTAACATCATACATTTTTGTTCGTCACATCTAAATAATTATCTTCAGTCCTTTAGAGGACTCAGAATTACAGCATGTAGCATAGCAGTGTGTAACGTAACTCAGTCGCTGCGTGAGAAACAGTGTGCTGTAATCGAGTTTGGAGTCCGAAGGTTTCTTCCACACATGGAGCACCCTTTCCTTCAGTATGACAATGCTCGGCCACACACGAACGCTGGGACATCTGCAGCAATCCGACGCCATGATTTCCTTGTCACCTATCATCCTCCACACAGACCCAACTTGGTACCATTCGATTTTCATCTGATTTCAAAAGCTAAAGGAACACTTTCGAGGTCTTTTCTTTAATAGTGCGAGCAGAAAGGAGGTTGTGGCTCCGTCAATGAAATCAAGTATTGTAGTCGGTTGGCAGCCCTGGCGCAGACCACATACGCTTGAATGTTGAGCTCGAGAAGATAAGTAGTTAATTCCATAATAACTGCCAATTAAGTTAATACACTGAAGCGCCAAAGAGACTAATATAGGCACGTATTCAAATACAGGTATATGTAAAAAGGCAGAATACGACACTGCGGTCGGCAACGCCTATATAAGAAAACCAGTGTCTGGCGCAGTTGTTAGATCGGTTACTGCTGCTGCAATGGCAGGTTATCAAGATATAAGTGTGTTTGATCATGGTGCTACACTCGGCGCTCGACCGATGGTACACAGCAGCTCCGAGGTAGCCAGAAGTGGGGATTTTCCCGTACGACCATTTCACGTGTATACCGTGAATATCAGGAATCCGGTAAAACATCAACCCTTCTATATCGCTGCAGCCGGGAAAGGATCCTGCAAGAACGCGACCAACGACGATTGAAGAGAATCGTTCAACGTGACAGAAGTGCAACCCTTCCGCAAATTGCTGCAGATTTCAGTGTTGGGCCATCAACAAGTCTCAGCGTGCGAACCATCCAATGAAACATCATCAATGCGGGCTTGATAACCTCATGAAACAAAGCATTACGCCTCGCCTGGGCCCGTCAACGCCGACATTGGACTGTTGATGCCTGGAAACATGTTGCCTGGTCGGACGAGTCTCGTTTGAAATTGTATCGAGTGGATGGACGTGTAACCTCATGAATCCACGGACCTGCATGTTAACAGGGGACTGTTCAAGCTTGTATAGGCTCTGTAATGGTTGAGGCGTGTGCAGTTGGAGTGTTATGGGACCCATTATACGTCTGGATACGACTCTGACAGGTGACACGTACGTAAGGATCCTGTCTGATCACCTGCATCCATACATGTCCATTGTGCTTTCCGCCAAACTTGGCCAATTACAGCGGGACCCCACACGTCCAGAATTGCTATTGAGTGGCTCCAGGAACACTCTTCGGAGTTCAGACACTTCCGCTGGCCACCAGACTCTCCAGACATAAACGTTGTTGAGCATATCTGGGATGCCTTGCAACGTGCTGCTCATAAGAGGTCTCCATCCCCTCATACTCTTACGGGTTTATGGACAGCACTGCAACATTCATGGCGCTACTTCAGACATTAATCGAGCCCCTGCCACGTCGTGTTGCGGCACTTCTGCGTGCTCGCGGGGCCCTACACAATATTAGGCAGGTGACTAGTTTCTTTGGCTCTTCAGTGTATTACACCGTTAGGAAATTAGTCTATTTCATAATATCCATTGAAGGTTTCACTCGTTCCAAAGTATTTCTAGAATAAGAAAAATACCTACGGGCCGGTTTCCGTGTACTTTAGACCTAGGTTTCCGTACAAATTTAAGACGTTTTCGTAAGTGTTAAGTGAAAAATTTAGGTTGTTTTCGTTACACATATATTTATTAGTGCCTTACCTACTCGGGGAATTAAAGGTTTTAAGTTGTGTCTTTTATTTCTTTTAAATACGAGTGAAGTTCTTATTTTACATACCCGATCATAGACCTAATTTTTCGGGTATACAAGTGTTTTAGTTTTAATGTTGTTTTAAGTGCATTACTTTGCTATACTGATAGTATACTCAGGGAGTC
Source organism: Schistocerca piceifrons (assembly GCF_021461385.2). Taxonomy (NCBI): domain Eukaryota; kingdom Metazoa; phylum Arthropoda; class Insecta; order Orthoptera; family Acrididae; genus Schistocerca; species Schistocerca piceifrons. Next base: position 319,713,590 of record NC_060145.1, on the reverse strand, counting down.
ACACCTAGTGATACGTGGCTGGCGACCACGGGGCCCCGAGCTGTGTCCTGGCATTGCTTCCACTTACTTATGCCAGGCTCCTGACTTTTATCTTTCCTATCTGGCCACCCTCGGCCAGCTCTTGTTCTTTTCCGACCCTGGCGCTATTAGGTTTCGAGGGCTAGGGTCTTTCATTTTCCAACCTATACTTCTCATGCAGCGTCTGACCCGGAGCGGGCGGCTGCAAAAGGCGCCAGTATCCCATGTTAGGGGCGGCCTCCAGAACTGCGGAAGGCAACGGAATACCACCGCAGATTATCTTCCCTGCATAATGCAGTCTCCATTTTATGCACAAAAAATGGCTTCCTCTCATGTTAAATCAGTGTCCGGAGGTAAAATAGTCCCCCATTCGGATCTCCGGGGGGGACAACTTCAAAGGAGGCAAAAAATCAAAACGAGAATTGGTACCTGGAATGTCAGAACTCTGCTACAAGCAGGAAAACTAGAAAACCTTAAAAGAGAGATGGAAAAGAATCATATGGACCTCGTAGGAGTTGCTGAGGTAAGATGGAATGGACATGGAGAGCTGCAGTCAGATGAATATGTATTCTACTACTCAGGAGGAGAAGTAAAAGGAATTAATGAAGTAGGAATGATTATGACAAAGGAATTGGCTAAATGTGTGGAATATGTAGACTATGCAAATGACCGGGTTATTGGTGTAGGCTGAAAGGAGCACAAAAAGATTTACTGATTGTCCAGGTGTATATGCCAACTTCAGAACATGATGACCAAATTGTAGAGGAAACGTACAATGTAATGGACGAAAATAAAAAATGCTGCAAAATAGTAATAGGAGACTGGAACGCCATTGTGGGAGAAGGGAAAGAGGGAAACATAGTAGGCAGTCATGGTCTTGGAAAGCGAAATGACAGAGGTGAATGGTTAATTGACTTCTGCAGGGAAAGGCAGCTGATAGCGGCAAACACATGGTTCAAGAACCATAAGAGGAGGCTCTACACTTGGAAATCACCAGGGGATAAATATAGAAACCAAATCGATTTTATACTGATAGAAGAAAGGTACAGGAATGGAATCAAGAAGGTGCACACATTCCCAGGTGCAGATATTAATAGTGACCACAACTTACTTAGGAGTGTGTGCTTAGCTTTTGACATTACGCCAGGCAGTGATTGGTTAACTTACTACTTGAAGGATACTGTGCTACTCCTCTGAAGATGTTTCTTATTTGTCTCACATGTCTGTAGAAGTTGTGCCTTGAATAGCTCATGTGATGCCAGGAAATGACAGAAAAGGCGTAGAAATGAGTGTGAACCATCTCCTAACGAACTGGATATTAGAAAACCGGCAGGAAGAAAGAGAGAAACATAAGTAAAACATACTTTCCTTCTAATTATTTCCTGTCAGTGATAATTAAGTAGCGGAAGAATGGTGAAACCTAAATTGGACATCATATTTCGTGTTTAACTTTGTTACATATAGGTGGTGATGGAATATTACAATAGTCACTATATAAAACGTAGAAATGAAGTTTAAACAATGGGCCTGGGAGAGAGCGCATGATCGTTATCTGTCATGATAGGTTAAGACTACTGCATCCATGAGATTGTGATCGAGTTCAGAAAAGGCGTGGTTCAGATGATTTCTTACCACGTGACTGGCGCTATTTCTATTCCAGCGACGTCTGTATGTAAAATAATCAGCAGAAAAACGCAAAAGCTGCTAAGCGGTAAATTGCTGGAGCATAGGCATTCATGTCAACATCGTCTCCGTTAGGACGAGCTGAATCCAATCTAGCTAACTGGCAGAATGAGGATGACGGCTGCTGCATTCCGAACTTTAACAACCTGGGAGACGCTGCACTACAAGAGCTTCCGAACCTGCAAAGGAGGGCCGTTGCCAAACATAGAAATGAGCAGAGACCAAAGACTGAAGAGTGTGGCAAAGCGAACTGACCGCATATTTTACAGCCAGCAGCTCTTCGGATTTCCGCTCCTCAGTACTTCAAGAATTTGTTTGTTCAGGTCGCCTCTCTCTTCGGAATTTTATAAATGTTTTAATTTGCAATTGAAGTATTAGAAACTTCAAAATAAGATCAATAGATCCAAAACAAATCCATTTTAATGTCGTATATGACCTCATATTCAGAAAGGAATCTAATTGTAACACAGTCTGGATCGGAATATTTGCCTTTGTTGAGTGAGTTAAATTACTTCGTTGTCCATTAAGTCACTCATGTTGGCAGATGACCCTGATCGGAATTCCGAAAAATTTGCTGCACGTATTTTAGTAATGAAACTTCGGAAGGCCGCGTGTAGTAGTTTAGTGGAGCTTCGTCGGTAACATTACCATTGCCACCGATCAGCGAAGGTATTAATTATGTGTTGCCGCTTGTATACTTTACACATAACGAAAACAACCCTGGATTCTCTACCATGTTTCGAGACAAAGTTTCGTTGCAGAAACTATTGATATCATCTCGCATGGAAGTCCACGTTATATTTTGAGCTTCTGTGAAAAATCACCACCCTTTGAGACGTTTTTCGTTCTTTCTGAAATACTATCACGACCTGTTTTGTGTACCATGGAGTATCTGCCCCGTATTTTGACAATTTACTTGGTATGAAGTTCTCAATTGTGATCAATATTGCTTCTCTGAATTTAAACCTAGCTAGGTGGTATAGTGGCGAGCATAGTGGAATTGCTTTTCAGGAAGACGACGGTTCAAATGCCCGGCCATCCAGACAGGTTTTCTTTATTTTCCCTAAATTACTCCAGGCAAATGCCAGTATAGTTAGTTTGAAAAGGGAACGACTGATTTCCTGCCTTATCCTTTCGTAATCAGAGCTTGTGCTCCGTCTCTTATTGCCGCTTTGTCGACGGGACTTTAAATTCTGTTCTTCCGACTTTCCTTCTTTGAATTTGTCACATCTCGTCTAAGCTTCTATACGACGGGCATCTAGTAAGTAATGCAACGCAGTTTTTTCTCGTCCAGTTTAAATTAAAAATGTGGAACTTGTTGTGGAACATCGTTAGATATTCTTGCTTTAGCCCCTGTACTTTCATAAAGTTCCGATGGTGACGGCACTATACGAACCCTTCAAAATGGAATCTCTACTGAAGGTGCGCTCCAAGCAGAGAGCTGTCACTGAATTTCTTTTCGCGGAAAACTGGGGCATTACAGACACTCATAGGTGCTTGTACAATGTCTGCGGAGACTCGGCAGTAACGAAAACACGGCGAGTCGTTCGGCGAGGCGTCTAGCATCATCGCAACCAGGTCGCGCAGACCTGTTCCATCTCCCGCTTACCGGCCGGTCTCACACAAGTATGACTTCTGCAGTGCTGGAATGTGCGGACACTCTTATTCGAGACGATTCATGAGTCACAATCAAACACCGCGCTGCTGAACTGGACGTTCCAGTTGGTGGTGTTGACACACTCGTCCAACAGTTAGCGTACTCAATGGTACGTGCCCGCTGAGTTCCTCGCCGCCTATCGGACCATGAAAAGCAACCAGTAACCATTTGTGCGGAATTTCTTGAAGGGTACGAGGCTTTGCGTGACAATATTTTGTCGAACATCGTCACAGGCGATGAAACATGGGTTTACTTCTTTGAACCAGAAAGTAAAAAGCAATCCATGGAGTGGCGCTACTCTGAAGAAGAAGTTCACAGCCACACTCTCAGCCGGTAACGTCATGGCGACGGCTTTCTCGAAGTCTGAAGGGGCTGCTCCATTTGGTATCCTCCCTCATGGTGCAACGATCAGTTCTGAAGTGTATAGTAATACCCTCAGGAAATTGAAGAGACGACTTCAGCGCCTTCGTCGCCCCAAAAACCCAAACGAACTTCTCTTTGTCCATGACAATGCAAGGCTTCATCCGTGTCTACGCATCAGAGAGGAGCTCACAAAACTTTGTTGGACTGTTGTCCCTCATCCACCCTACAGCCCGGTTCAAATGGTTCAAATGGCTCTAAGCACTATGGGACTTAACATCTGATGTCTTCAGTCCCCTAGACTTAGAACTAACTGACGTAAGGACATCACACACATCCATGTCCGAGGCAGGATTCGAACCTGCGACCGTAGCAGCAGCGTGGTTCCGGACCGTTCGGCCACAGCGGCCGGCTACAGCCCGGATCTCGCACCTCCCGACTTCCATCTGTCTCGCCCAATGGAGGAAGCGGTACGTATGTGATGACGACGTTGCTACGCAACAAGACGCTAGCTCCGATGCGGACCGGTAAAGTGGCACTATTCGGTCATAAGGCCCTCTCAGTAAGGTGGCGAGAGGCCGTCGAATTGAACTGAGATTATGTTGAAAAGTAGGGCTTTGTAGCCAAAAGAATGGGGAGTAATATAGTGTACTGGAGTCGCGAATAAAACGAGTCCGCTTTTAGAAAAAAAATTGTGTTGGGTTACTTGTTGAACACGTCTTGCAGTTAGTTTGGGAGAAAGGATACTGTCTCCTAGGAAGCCATCAAGCAAACTTTCATTTAATTTTTTTAAACTGATATTTTTACTTTAACTTTAATTTGTGTATTACAGTATTCACTTTCACTACAGTTACTAATCCCTGCATCCATCATAACCCTTTCCTTTGGTAAGGATTTTTTGTTGTCAAGAATGTAACGTACTCGTATATGTCTTTTCTGGGCAGACAAACCACGTAGAATGGCCACAAAGACTGTCCTTTCCGGTCTCAGAAACAAAGAGAGAGAGAGAGAGAGAGAGAGAGAGAGAGAGAGAGAGAGGGAGAGAGAAAGAACTTAAACTTTGTGTTCTGCCTTACGGCAGGTCTTGTCATGGGGGAAGTCTCGTCAGAGAGGTCCACCACATGAGCGTATAGGGAAGTGATTCCAGTGGTCGTTTCCCGTTGCCTTCCACTGATGATGACGAAATAATAATGAGGACAACGCAACACCCAATCCCTGAGCGGAGAAAATCTCCGACCCAGCCGGGAATCGAACGCGGGCCCCTTGGCGTGACGGACCACCGCCCTGACCACTCAGCTATCGGGGCGGACACAGAGAGAGAGAGGGAGTGATACAAAATTTATTCAGATAATCTGATTACTGATTCACATTGCCGGCGAGTTAAGGTGTTCATTTATACTGAACACGGATCTATCAGAAGATTAATTCAAATTTTGCATAATTAAAGCAATCGATTTGACCGGTGAAGCTTCAAAGTGGGCCAGTGGGTGCAAGAGAATAACTATTTTTTCCGGCCACCCATTAATTAATATTCAAATCCATCGAGATGGCGCGTTGTCTCAAAATCTGTAGCCGTTTGATTCAAATACGGCTAAACGGCAAGCGGTCACACACGGACACCACCAGTTCGTGGCTCGCTTTCGTGAGTTGGCGCTCAAACAGGCCCGGCAGTATGATGATCAAACGACTGCGCAACACCTCCACTTCGGAACACAGGGACACTTATCTCCTCCCCCCCGCGAGTTACGTTCGCGTCTGGCAGCTTTTCGCGTATCGCAGAAGTGCGCTGTGGAAGCGTGTCAGTGGTAACAAAACTCCTGAGAGACCATCTCTCAACCCAGTCGTACGTAGTTGTTCGAACCTGCAAAACGTACCTCATAGTAAGTAACAGTTACGCGGTAGTAGCCGCCATCTCAATCAAGGCTGTATTTTCATCACTTGGGAGGCAGTTTCTTGGAGCATTGCATTGCCATCGAGAATCACTATTGCCAATCGGGATCTAGCAGCAGTTCCGATGACTGCACACGCGACGGTATGTGTAGTCCCATGCTGGCATCTACACTACTGGCCATTGAAATTGCTACACCAAGAATAAATCCAGATGGTAAAAGGGTATTCATTGGACAAATATATTTTACTAGGACTGACATGTGATTACATTTTCACGCAATTTGGGTGCATAGATCCTGAGAAATCAGTACCCAGAACGACCACCTCTGGCCGTAATAACGGCCTTGATACACCTGGGCATTGAGTCAAACAGAGCTTGTATGGCGTTTACAGGTACAGCTGCCCATGCAACTTCAACACGATACCACAGTTCATCAACAGTAGTGACTGGCGTATTTTGACGAGCCAGTTGATCGGCCACCATTGACCAGACGTTTTCAATTGGCGAGGCATCTGGAGAATGTGCTGGCCAGGGCAGCAGTCGAACATTTTCTGTATCCAGAAGGGCCGGTACAGGACCTGCAATATGCGGTCGTGCATTATCCTGCTGAAATGTAGGGTTTCGCAGGGATCGAATGGAGGGTTGAGCCACGGGTCGTAACACATCTGAAATGTAACGTCCACCGTTCAAAGTGCCGTCAATGCGAACAAGAGGTGACCGAAACGTGTAACCAATGGCACCCCATACCATCACGCCGGGTGATACGCCAGTATGCTGATGACGAATACACGCTTCCAATGTGCGTTCATCGCGATGTCGCCAAACACGGATGCGACCATCATGATGCTGTAAACAGAACTTGTATTCATCCGAAAAAATGACGTTTTGCCAATCGTGCACTCAGGTTCGTCGATGAGTACACCATCGCAGACGCTCCTGTCTGTGATGCAGCGTCGAGGGTGACCGCAGCCATGGTCTCCGAGCTGATAGTCCATGCTGCTGCAAACGTCGTCGAACTGTTCGTGCAGATGGTTGTTGTCTTGGAAACGTCCCCATCTGTTGACTCAGGGATCGAGACGTGGCTGCACTATCCGTTACAGCCATGCGGATAAGATGCCTGTCACCTCGACTGCTAGTGATACGACCAACACGAGCAGCAATGTCGCGATATGATAAACCGAGATCACGATAGGCTACAATCCGACCTTTATCAAAGTCGGAAACGCGGTGGTACGCATTTCTCCTCCTTACACGAGGCATCACAGCAACGTTTCACCAGGCAACGCCGGTCAACTGCTGTTTGTGTATGAGAAATCGGTTGGAAACTTTCCTCATGTCAGCACGTTGTAGGTGTCGCCACTGGCGCCAACCTTGTGTGAATGCTCTGAAAAGCTAATCATTTGCATATCGCAGCATCTTCTTCCTGTCGGTTAAATTTCGCGTCTGTAGCACGGCATTTCGTGGTGTAGCAATTTTAATGGCCAGTAGTGTAGTACCATAACTCCAGCAGCAGTAATGTCGTAATTCACAATGAGCCATCTCTATTTCTGCTTTTGCACCTCAACTCCTGTGCTTTGCTTTTATTATGTTCGATGCCGATTTCGCGTAATCATTCTCACTCTCTCTGTAGGGATTGGTTTTCAGTTTACTGTTTCCTTGAATTTCGTGCACGTCTGGACGAACGCAGAATGGAAGCTCGCCATTTATGCCATTATTCATGGTTCTATTGTCATAACCTTTGTAACGATCTACAGCAAATTGTGATTTCTTTGCTTACAGTATGTTTTCTAGTTAACGTCTAGAAAGGCCTCGCACAGACTGTAACTCACTTCTATTCGTTTTCTGTTAATTCTATTCAAAACTAGACTACACCCTCCCCTCCTGCCAGTAGCAGAAGAATCCAACAGCCTATTCGGATCGTCATCAGCAGGTTAGTGACTATCGGTGTCAGATAGCGAAAAGGTGTGGGCATTTATCAGTCTTTTATCCCAGTCGCTGTAGACGTGTCGATTACATTACCGCAGACATTTACATTTCGTGTGGGCTCCTGGAAAAAGAAAAGAAAATAACGGATAAAGCTTTAGGTACAGTTACAGACTACCACCGACTTCAAACATGTTTTTTTGCCAACATATCGAGGGTAGATTGAAGTGACCAGTAATTGTAATTGTATGCATTGAGTGCCTATTAGACTGGCCCAGAGTCATCTTTTCAAGCCATCACCGGTTCTGTGGGAAATCACGATGGACGACGAACGTCCTCTTGTGTGAAGGCTCCAAGGAGAACGAAATCCGCATGCGTGTTGTGGCGTGGTTGAGGGTGCCTCATAACATTACTAGTTATTTCCTTTCCTGTTTCAAACGCAAACAGTGCGAGGGTATAACGACTGTCTATAAGCTTCCGTACTGGCCCCAATTCCCCTCATCTTAACTCCATGGTCCTTGCGCAGAATGTACGTTGCTGGCACTAGAATCGATCTGCAGCCGGCCTCAAATCCTGGTTCCCTAAATGTCTGCAATATGGCTCCGCGAAAGCAGCGTCGAGGGATTCTCGTTTGAATTTACGAAGCATTTCCGTAACTCTTGTTTGCTGATCGAACCAAGCATTCCGCTCTTGAATTGCTTCGACATCTTCCTGTAGCCCAACGGGGCGGGGATCCCTAACAGTCGAGCTGTACTCAACAATGGCTCGCACTACCGTTCTATACGTCGTCTCCTTCGTAGATCAGCTAACTTTAGCAAAATTGTCGCAACAAAACAAAGTGGAGGATTCGCCTTCGCTGCTACCATCTATCATGCTCATTCCATTTCATATCGCTTTGCAACGTTACACCTAGATATTTAATCGCTGTGAGTGTTTCAAGCAGCACGTTAATAATGTGGTATTCGAACATTACGGGGTTGTTTCTCCTACTCATCCGCATTAACTTACATTTTTCTATATTTAGGGCGAACGGCCATTTTTCCCACCAGCTAGAAATTCCGTGTTAGCCGTCTTGTATCCCTCTACAGGCACTCAACGACGGTACTTTCCTGTAAAGCAAAAATGGTTCAAATGGCTCTGAGCGCTATGGGAGTTAACTTCTGAGGTCATCAGTCCCCTAGAACTTAGAACTACTTAAACCTAACGACATCACACATATCCATGCCCGAGGCAGGATTCGAACCTGCGACCGTAGCGGTCGTGCGGTTCCAGACTGTAGCGTCTAGAACCGCTCGGTCACCCTGGTCGGCCCTGTAAAGCATACAGCTGTCAGTTACCTTTTTTTTCTTTATTGTGATTTTGATCACCTTATACAAAGGCGGGCTGCCAGCAGCATATTACGCCGCTCTTCAGCCTTGCCTTGAGTGGTACAATAAGTATTACATATAGGTGACACAGAGAATAGAATCAAACGGCGGGCAAAAACTGTAGACACTAAAAACAAAAAACATGGAGCCGTTCACGCTGGACGAGAAATATCACTAACACTAGTTGACACGGTGCACATAACATGGATGACGGCGACGGTACACGTGAACAGTGGTGGCGTGACGGCGAAAGAACACTAAACACAAACAAAGGCACACACACGAGACACTGATGGCGATGATCTCCGGCGCGCGAATGTTCACTGAGCGTGTGCGAGTCCGGGGACCTGCCAAGAGAGGAGGAGGAGGAGGAGGAGGAGGGGGAATGGAAGAGGGGAGAGCAGAGACGCCATGTCCAGGGCAGATAGAGGGAGGGAGAAGGGGGAGGGGAAGCCCGGGGGAAGAGGGGCGGAGGAAGCGGGATGGGGGAAAGGGAAAGAGAAGGGTGGGGGGGTGCCTAAAGGAAAGGACACAGGAAGTGGGGAGGATCAAAGTTGATACGAGGGGTAGATGGAGGGGAGGAGGACATCATCAGGGAGGGTAAGGAGGGTGGAGAGATGGAGACCAGGCGGGACGTGGGAATACAGGCGCGGCAGTGGGCGGGGTGGGAGAGGATGGGTGTGACAAGCGGGTGAGGAGGATCGAGTTTGCAGGAGGTGTACAGGATCCGTATCCTTTCAAGGAAAAGGAGGAGATGGGGGAAGGGGATGAGATCGTACAGGATCCGCGTGGGGAGACGAATGCGATAGGTGAGGCGGAGAGCATGGCATTCAAGGACTTGGAGGGATTTATAAAAGGTAGTGGGGGGCGGGCGGAGATCCAGGCCAGATGGGCGTAACAGAGGATAGGGCGGATGAGGGATTTATAGGTGTGTAGGATGGTGGAGGGATCCAGACCCCACGTATGGCCGGAAAGGAGCTGGAGGAGACAGAGTCGGGAGCGGGCCTTGGCTTGGATTGTCCGGAGATGGGGAGTCCAGTAGAGGCGATGGTCAAGGGTGACGCCAAGGTACTTAAAAGTGGGAGTGAGGGCGATAGGACGGCCATAGATGGCGAGATAGAAATCAAGGAGGCGGAAGGAAGGGGTAGTTTTGCCTACAATGATCGCCTGGGTTTTGGAGGGATTGACCTTGAGCAACCACTGGTTGCACCAAGCAGTAAACCGGTCAATATGGGATTGGAGAAGGTGTTGGGAGCGCTGCAGGGTGGGGGCAAGGGCAAGGAAGGCGGTGTCATCGGCAAACTGGAGAAGGTGGACGGGGGGCGACGGCGGCGGCATGTCCGCCGTATACAAAAGATACAGAAGGGGGGAGAGGACGGAGCCTTGGGGCACACCGGTGGAGGGGAAAAAGGTGTAGGAATCTGTGTTATGGATGGTGACGTAGGAAGGACGGTGGGAGAGAAAGGAGGCTATCAGACTGACGTAGTTAATGAGAAGGGCGAAGGTTTGGAGCTTTCCAGGGAGAGGAAGATTGCGGAGCGACGGGAATTAAGCTGGTCGGAAAGGAGATGAGTGAGGTGAAGGAGAAGGTCGTCGGAAGAGAAGGACGGCCGAAAGCCACACTGGGTAACGGGAAGGAGTCGGTGCTGGCAGAGATGCTGGTGGATGCGTCGGGTGAGGATAGATTCCAGGACCTTGCTGAAGACCGAGGTAAGGCTGATGGGACGGTAGGAGGAGACGGTGGACGGTGGTTTGCCAGGTTTAAGGAACATCAGGACACGGTAGGTTTTCCACAGGTCGGGGTAGTAACCGGTGGACAGGACTACACTGTAGAGCCTGGCCAGAGTGGAGAGGAAAGAGACAGGAGCTTCACGAAGGTGACGGTAGGTGACACGATCGTGATCAGGAGCGGTGTTGCGTTTTGTGCGGAGTATAGCAATGAGATCCTGTGTAGTCATAGGCGCATTGAGTTCTGTGTGTGCAATGTTGTCCAAGTACTGGAAACCAGGAGCGAGGGGAGGGACAGAGGTGTCAGTTCGATCGGGAACATCCGGGAAGAGGGAGTAATCGAACTGGGGATCATCGGGGATGGGAAACACATCGGAGAATGTCAGTTACTGTTCATGCTTTCAGATAATTTAAGTGAATAAAGAATAAGATTGGTCCTATCAGAGAGTAAGAGCGGTCCTATCACACTTCCCTGGGGCACTCCTGACGAAACGCTTGTCTCTGATGAACATTCAGTTCTAGTGCTTAAACTGTCTTGCAGTCACTCGCGTATCTGGGAACCCAATCCGTAGGCTTTCACTTTCGTCAACAGTCTGCAGTGAAACACCGTGTCAAACGCTTTCCGGAAAACTAGGAATATGGAATCCGCCTGTTACCCTACATCCGTAGCTTGCAAGATATCACATGAGAAAAGGGCAAGATGAGTTTCACACGAGCGATACACATTAAATCCGTGCTGATTTGTGGACAGAAAATTTTCTGTCTTACAGAACTTCATTATATTTATTGATGTCATAGGATGCTATTGACTATAAAACTCTTTCAGTACAAGTTCCCATGACAGTTATTGCGAAAGCGGCCGTTATATACACTCCTGGAAATGGAAAAAAGAACACATCGACACCGGTGTGTCAGGCCCACCATACTTGCTCCGGACACTGCGAGAGGGCTGTACAAGCAATGATCACACGCACGGCACAGCGGACACACCAGGAACCGCGGTGTTGGCCGTCGAATGGCGCTAGCTGCGCAGCATTTGTGCACCGCCGCCGTCAGTGTCAGCCAGTTTGCCGTGGCATACGGAGCTCCATCGCAGTCTTTAACACTGGTAGCATGCCGCGACAGCGTGGACGTGAACCGTATGTGCAGTTGACGGACTTTGAGCGAGGGCGTATAGTGGGCATGCGGGAGGCCGGGTGGACGTACCGCCGAATTGCTCAACACGTGGGGCGTGAGGTCTCCACAGTACATCGATGTTGTCGCCAGTGGTCGGCGGAAGGTGCACGTGCCCGTCGACCTGGGACCGGACAGCAGCGACGCACGGATGCACGCCAAGACCGTAGGATCCTACGCAGTGCCGTAGGGGACCGCACCGCCACTTCCCAGCAAATTAGGGACACTGTTGCTCCTGGGGTATCGGCGAGGACCATTCGCAACCGTCTCCATGAAGCTGGGCTACGGTCCCGCACACCGTTAGACCGTCTTCCGCTCACGCCCCAACATCGTGCAGCCCGCCTCCAGTGGTGTCGCGACAGGCGTGAATGGAGGGACGAATGGAGACGTGTCGTCTTCAGCGATGAGAGTCGCTTCTGCCTTGGTGCCAATGATGGTCGTATGCGTGTTTGGCGCCGTGCAGGTGAGCGCCACAATCAGGACTGCATACGACCGAGGCACACAGGGCCAACACCCGGCATCATGGTGTGGGGAGCGATCTCCTACACTGGCCGTACACCACTGGTGATCGTCGAGGGGACACTGAATAGTGCACGGTACATCCAAACCATCATCGAACCCATCGTTCCCCTTCCTGGGACAATGAATTCACGGTGTTCTTATTTCAATTTCCAGGAGTGTATTTGACGACATACGAGGGGCGATCCAAAAGAAACCGGATTCGCAGAGCGCTGCCACTCGTAGACGTAGTGCAGGGTTCTCACGCTAGATGGTGTTAGTAGAGACCTTCATGAAACAGCTGTGCACACGGCATCAGTGTAGAGCTGAACGTGCAAGTGTGGTATTGTGCTTCTCTGACTGTTGGCGGGCTACCTCTGCGAAGTTGTTATGGCAACCTTAAAAGAACAAAGAGTGTGTGTGAAATTTTGTTTCCTGCTTAAAAAAACTGCAACGGAGACACACCAAATGCTTCAGGAAGCTTTCCAGGAGGACGCTGTGAGCCGCACACAGGTTTTCGAGTGGTTTGGGCTCTTTAAACGTGGTGAGATGTGTATAGAAGATCAAGCTCGTTCTGGACGCCCTTCAACATCGTGAAATGAGGAGAAAATTTAGAAGGTCCGCCAAAAGATCAACGAGTATCGTCGCCAAACGATCGACCAAATTTCAGCATAGACAGGAATCAGTTGGAGCTCGTGCCAGCGAATTCTGAGTGAGAATTTGCACATGAGACGTGTTGCTACTAAATTTGTTCCGCGCCTTCTCACACAAGAGCAAAAAACCATCCGCATGAATGTATGTCAGGAAGTGAAAACAGAGATTGCACGTAATCCAAACTTCTTGAACAAAGTCATTAAAGGGGATGACAGTTGGAGTTACGGGTATGACCCAGGAACCAAGCAAGCGTCAAGCCAGTGGAGGACTCCCAACTCTCCCAGACCAAAAAAAGCAAGGCAAGTGAGGTCAAATGTGAAGACGATGATCATTGGTTTTTTTGACGTTCGTGGAATTTTGCATCGGGAATTCGTACCCCATGGCCAGACTGTTAACCAGCACTTTTACTTGGATGTTTTAAGGCGTCTGCGAGAGGATGTGAGGAGGAAACGCCCGGAACTTTGGCAATCAGGTGACAAGTTTCTGCATCACGACAACGCTCCAGCACACACGGCCTTACCAGTGACTCACTATTTGGCATCTAAGAGGTGGTTTGTCGTTCCCCACGCTCTGTATTCACCGGACCTAGCCCCGTGCGACTTTTTCCTATTTCCACGAATGAAAAAAAAATGCTAAAAGGGGAGCGTTATGACGATGTGGAGGCGGTAAAAACAGCTTCGCAAAGAGCACTGGGCAATATCAAACTTGAACAGTTCCAAACATGCTTCCAACACTGAGAAAAGAGACTTGACAAGTGCATCACATGTAATGGAGAGTATTTTGAAGGTGACAGAAGTAATTTTGTAACGTTTCATCAATAAATTTTTTTATGACAACAATCCGGTTTCTTTTGGGTCCCCCCTCGTAAGGTCGGCGGCGTCGACATGTCCATGGGCCACTGTGACGTTATGCTTCAACAAGATAACGCAAGGTCCCATGTTGCCTGTGCCTCCTGACCTTACCTCGATACCAAAGGCGTTTGATTGTTGCCCTCTCCAGCACTTTCTCTCACGCACTAAAGACATTCGGTCAAGGGTTTCTGATAGAGCCGCACACCACCACTCGTCAGACACTATGGTTGATGAACTTTGGCATGGCCTTCATGCATCCCGGAATGACGTACCCGAATCTATCGTCTAAATTCACTATGAATCGATGCCCAGCTGAACTGTAGCTGTTATTTCGCATACTGTATACTATTAGACCACCTACAAATTAAATCATGTGGTCTTCCAACACAATTAGTAAAATTTACTTTCCTGAAGCCTTCTTGGTGACGAAATTTTAATGATATTCCCGCCGCCACCAACTCACAGACGCAGGCACGCACACACACACACACACACACACACACACACACACACACACACACACACACACACAACACTATACGTGTGGGCCGGCCGGAGTGGCCGAGCGGTTCTAGGCGCTACAGTCTGGAACCGCGCGACCGCTACGGTCGCAGGTTCGAATCCTGCCTCGGGCATGGATGTGTGTCGTGTCCTTAGGTTAGTTAGGTTTAAGTAGTTCTAAGTTCTAGGGGACTGATGACCACAGAAGTTAAGTCCCATACTGCTCAGAGCCACTATACGTGTGGAAATTGGTTCCTTGTAGGCATTTCACTTGAAAATGGTCAACAGAGTTGTAAATAAATTAGATATGATGGCTGAAAGTGAGCAACATAATTGGTTCAAACGGTTCAAATGCTCTGAGCACTAAGGGACTTAAATCTGAGGTCATCAGTCCCCTAGAACTTAGAACTACTTAAACGTAACTAACCTAAGGACATCACGCACATCCATGCCCGAGGCAGGATTCGAACCTGCGACAGTAGTGGTCGCGCCGTTCCAGACTTAAGCGCCTAGAACCGCTCGGCCACACCGGCCGGCGACATAATATGTGTCATGTGGAAATACACTAACCTTATGTTTAATTTTTTTATGTGTGTGAAAAATGCATTCAACTATGCTTCAAAGCAGAGAATCTGTCACTAATGCGTTTATTGAACTCTACATTGCTGCGTATGAAGACTTCCTCAATGCACAGCACTGCTGGTGCTATTAGCCGCATTTGACTCCCAGTATATGAACATCGTCAAAAGCTTTTGTTTTCTTGAGCACATAGAAACGTCACTCCGCCTTAGGTGGTGCCTTCGGTATTTATAGCAAACATTTTCATAAATTTAATTGTTTCGCCAAATCCCCTTCGCATGAAAGCGAACACAAGCGAACGTGCAAGAGCAACGCAAAATATCTCTGGTGTAAACACTAGGTGCGCTTGAGCAAACGGAGTTCAGTCTTGTTGGGTTCAAAATCGCTTGTGTTCGCTCGTGTTCTGCTGGTTGTCGGTCTTTTCGCCTCTGGGATCGAAGAGCGCCACAGCGCATTCGCCAGAGGAAAGAAAATATGATTGGTAGAGAATTGCCCTCGCATTCGGAGGTCCTAATAGGGTCGTGAGAAAGACGATAAAACCATTAGAATAGACACAAACTTTGTAATCATATTGAAAAGGAATGTCCTTGAAAGAAAATAAGTGTAAATATCTATTACGCTGACAATAATTAAAAATATACGAAAGACCTTATCATTCTCGCTTATTACTTCTATGGTATCAGTAATTGTATGGCTGATGTGTCACAGTTACGTTATGTAGATTTTTTATGATGAATAGAAATGATTTATGCCGGATGGTTGCCTCTGTCTCCTAACAACGGCCGGCATCGGAAACTATCTGACACATATGTGAATAAAATCTCTTTTTTCAAGCCGCGTCAGTTCGAATAAAATTCTCGAGCTTTCAATGGCTACCTCCACCATCGTCTTCAGGAGTAAAACTACTGACTGTAATTTTACTCCTGACGACGATTGCGGAGCTAGCCACTGAGAGCTTGAGACTTTTATTCGAACTGACGTGGCTTGAAAACCGAAAAGGTTTTAAGATTTTATTCAGACATGCCGCAGCGAAAGACTCCGAGGGCACATACCTGATACACAGTGCGAAACACTCATTAACGTAAATGTCTTCGCTTGATAATAAATTCAATGTAAATGCTAGCCTTTCTTCAGGTTATGTTTTTCGTCTTTAATTAGAGTTGTCCTAAATTTCTTCCTGTTTTGCAATGAGAGGCTTGTGAAAAGCGTCAACCGATGTAAGTACGATGTTTTCTACTAATCCTAACGAAAGTTATGGCACCAATTCAGTGTTAACTGCATTACCTTCACGTATTTCACGTTTACGTACAGATTGAAACACCAGACTTATATCTTATATTCTTCATTTTGCTTATTTCGACAAAACAGTGCGCTCGCCATAGAAAATAATCCTCTCCGAACATCAAAGCTTTGCATTGTGGCTCTAACTATGTAACGTTGTATCCTGTCTGCCGATTATAAACGGCAAAAAGCGATAAAGCAGAGTTTATTGGCAACATTCTCTCTCTCGTATTGTCTTCCGTTCCCTCTTCAGTAAACGTCAATTACAGTGAACACTAGAGAATTGTCTGCGATCGCGCATCCACTTGTGTTCGCTTCCATTCGCTTCCGTGTAGAGGGGGCTTAAAAGTCTCCTCAGTATTTTTCTCCTGAGTATTTTTCGAGCAGGAATATTGTCGGAATGTAACGGTAGCTCGGGAGGTCTGTACCGTTCCCTCATGTGGAGTATTTGAAGCTCCGTTCGCAGCGTAGTGCTTTCAAGGAGTGAGTATATTTTGAAAGACCTCTATAGCAGTATGTGCGAGATTCTACTTGCATACGTAAAAATCTATTCAACATTAAACTTCCAGAGGCGAGATACCCAATGAAATCCAAGGGTTAAACAACCGGAGAGATAACTTTCATTTACTTCTTTTCCTTTCAAATTTCATTCGCCTACCTTTGTCTCTTCGCCGAATGCAGCAGCGCCCTGCTCATGGAAACTTTGCCAGTGGAACTACCTCGAATTTCCGTTACGGTATTGTCAATATGTTTCACCTATTGCTGAATAGTCAGTTGGCCAATTGATGGTTTCCGTGAACGCCTGCGCAGTTTAAAAACGTGTAACATGAAATGATGAAATTCAGACAGCCAGAACTGAAAGCCTGAGTCTTCTGATTTCAAAGGAAACCCTATTGTTCCAGTAACATCAGTAGGTTGCGAGGAATAAGATGAATTTACTTCAGGTATTCTACAAGTTACTCTCCAGTTTCGTATACGACTTGCATAGCTCTGGATTTAACATTTCGTTTCGTGTTAGAAACATGAAGAACTGACCCATTTACGATGTCATTTATTACTGGTTGCGGTGAAGAACTGTATATCAAAGCCAGGAGCAGAGCAAAAATTCTAACTTGCGAAAACATTCCCGTCGCTGAATCCGAAATCAGATCCAACTTATCAGCACAACTATGAACAAGATAGGCGTGTCTAAAGCACTCTTTCATAGCGGTCTGCTCATGTGAATGATAACCACTCAGTACAGCTACACCACTGTACCAAAGTCAACAAACTTTATTTGTATTATCCAAAATACCCGGTGAAGTATCTTTAAATGATCCTGCTGTAGTTTTTACAGCATGTTCAACAGCTAAGTTCATAGTTTTTCTAGCTCAGAGGAAACGTGTTGTATAACCATGACAAATTGTGGAATAGTTCCGATATTAGGTGTCTCATCAGCAACACACTCGACGACTGTCATCTTCTTTTAAAAAATCAAATTGTTCAAATGGCTCTGAGCACTATGGGACTTAACATCTGTGGTCATCAGTCCCCTAGAACTTAGAACTACTTAAACCTAACTAACCTAAGGACATCACACACATCCATCCCCGAGGCAGGATTCGAACCTGCGCCTAGAACCGCTCGGCCACACCGGCCGGCCATCTTCTTTCCCACTTACCTACAGACAATCTGTAGTACACTCGAAAATAAACCATTTAGAACATATAGATATTTGTATTTAGAAGTGTCTATGGAAGACGATCGTTAAATGCAGTATTTAACTCAACAGAGAAATTTAGATGGCTGTTAAAATTCAAGAATTTGATAAATCATGGAATTAATATCCACGAAGTGTACGCTCAAAAGCGTCAGAAAAGGTGATATAAACCCCAGTTGTAGATGGGATGTTAAAAAAAAAAAAATGGTTCAAATGGCTCTGAGCACTATGCGACTTAACTTCTGAGGTCATCAGTCGCCTAGAACATAGAACTAATTAAACCTAACTAACCTAAGGACATCACACACATCCATGCCCGAGGCAGGATTCGAACCCGCGACCGTAGCGGTCGCTCGGTTCCAGACTGTAGCGCCTAGAACCGCACGGCCACTCCGGCCGGCTAGATGGGATGTAACAGTGTTTGTGGATATGATTATTTTGACTTTCAAATGGGTGTCCATAAGTGATATCCACCGTTTTCGAATATCATGTTTCCCTAAAAGAGTTACTGTATCGATACAGGCACATGTCATTTGGATGGCTGTTATTTCTTAATCTTCTGTGATAATTAGACGAAATCGTCACTGCCTAAGTGTCCATATATTTTCGCATCTAGCACTTTCTATTGAAAACAACAATGTCGGAAAACAGTGTGGTGTTTCTGATATCGCAATAACACATACGTTCTAATTTCTTGTAACTGTCTGGTCTGCAAGTTGTACAAACTTCTTTACTTCTGATGTTATTTTTCATTAACGTAATTTACGGAGTATGGCTTCTTAGGTCCTTGATACAGAAATTATCTTCAGGCCCTAGGGAAAACAAAATAGTTTACCTGAGCCTTTGCAACGAATATTCATACAATAAACGCCACAAACCTGGGAACTCACCTCTTCAAACTCAGATTTGCATACGAGATCTCCTCAGGCTACGTGCAGATCAAGGTGATCGTAGCAAGTATAAGACATATCCAACACATCTTTGCTGACCATCGTTCTACTTAAATGAAATGTCATTTCAATGCAAGAGGGGAGGATTCTTACCACCAGTAAAAAACCAATAAGAGCTGTTCTGTACTCCCACCGTGCCGCCAACTTCACAGCTTAAATATTGGACTGTCAGTTTGCAGCTAACGAATTTTTCAGTACGCGAATATTTTGCGAATGTCGAGCCCTGACTGAAATTAAAAACTGATTTTAAGCATGCTTAGAGACACCACCGAGATATACCATTCATCCACATCCGCATCTACATCTATACAGCACACGCTACCTTACGGCGTGCGCCGGAGGGTACTTTGTGAACTGTGTCACTTCCTCCTTTTCCTATTCGATTCGCGTATGGTTGGCGGAAAGTACGATTCCTGGTAATCCTTGGTGTGGGTTCGAATCTCTCTGATTTTATCTTCACTGCCTTTTCAGGAAATATACACTATGTAATCAAAAGCATCCAGACATCCACAAAAACACAGGGTTTTCATATTAAGTACATTGTGCTGCCATCCATTGCCAGGTACTCCATATCAACGATCTCAGTACTCATTACACGTCGTGAGAGAGCAGAATGTGGGGCTCCACGGAACTCATGGTTCAAATGGCTCTGAGCACTATGGGACTTAACATCTGTGGTCATCAGTACCCTAGAACTTAGAACTACTTAAACCTAACTAACCTAAGGACATCACACACATCCATGCCCGAGGCAGGATTCGAACCTGCGACCGCAGCAGTCGCGCGGTTCCGGACTGCGCGCCTAGAACCGCTAGACCACCGCGGCCGGCGGAACTCATGGCCTTCGAACGTAATCAGGTGATTTGGTGTCACTTGTGTCACATGTCTGTACGCGAGATTTACACTCTCCTAAACAT
This sequence comes from Schistocerca piceifrons, assembly GCF_021461385.2. Classification (NCBI taxonomy): domain Eukaryota; kingdom Metazoa; phylum Arthropoda; class Insecta; order Orthoptera; family Acrididae; genus Schistocerca; species Schistocerca piceifrons. Next base: position 319,693,860 of record NC_060145.1, on the reverse strand, counting down.
CTCTAGGTCCACTGTTTCCGATGTGATAGTGAAGTGGAAACGTGAAGGGACACGCACAACACAAAAGCGTACAGGCTGACTTCGTCTTTTGAGTGACAGAGACCGCCGACAGCTGAAGAGGGTCGCAATGTGTAATAGGTAGACATCTATCCCAACCATCACACAGGAATTCCAAACTGCATCAGGATCCACTGCAAGTACTATGACAGTTAGGCTGGAGGTGAGAAAACTAGGATTTCATTGTCGAGCGGCTGCACAGAAGCCACACATCACGCCGGTAAATGCCAAACGACGCCTCGCTTTGTGTAAGGAGCGTAAACATTGGACGTTGAACAGTGGAAAAACATTGTGTGAAGTGACGAATCACGGTACACAATGTAGCGAACCGATGGCAGGGTGTGGGTGTGGCGAATGCCCGGTGAACGTCATCTACCAGTGTGTGTAGTGGCACCAGTAGAATTCAGAGGCGGAGGTGTTATGGTGTGGTCGTGTTTTTCATGGAGAAGGCTTGCATCCTTTGTTGTTTTGCGTAACACTACCACAGCACAGGCCTATACTGATGTTTTAAGCACCTTCTTGCTTCCCACTGTTGAAGAGCAATTCGGGGATGGCGATTGCATCTTTCAACACGATCGAGCACCTGTTCATAATGCACGGCCTGTGGCGGAGTTCATACACGACAATAACATCCCTGTAATTGTCTGGCCTGCACAGAGTCCTGACCTGAATCCTGTAGAACACCTTTGGGATGTTGTGGAACGCCTACTTCGTGCCAGGTCTCACCGACCGTCATCGATACCTCTTCTCAGTGCAGCACTCCGTGAAGAATGGGCTGCCATTCCCCAAGAAAACTTCCAGAACCTGACTGAGCGTATGCCAGCGAGAGTGGAAGCTGTCATCAAGGCTAAGGGTGCGCCAACGTCATATTGAATTCCAGCATTACCAATGGAGAGCGCCACGAACTTGTAAATCATTTTCAGGCAGGTGTCCGGATACTTATGATCACATAGTGTGCGTTGGAGGAAGTAATTCATTGTTTGACTCTTTTAGGAATGTGCGCTCTCGGAAGTTCAACAGTAGGTCCCAGTATGACCCCGAACACCTCTCTTGCAATATCTGCCGCTCGAGTTGGCTGGGGATCTCCGTGTAAGGAAAAACGCTGGTCTTCTATGGATCTTCTCTATTTGTAGTATCAGTCCTACCTGGTATGGACCCCATACTAACGGGCAGTATTCAAGTATTGATCGAACGAGTGTTTTGTAAGCTACTTTTTTTGTTGATGGGCCACATCTCCTGAGGATTCTCATGACGAATATCAGTCTGGCATCTGACTTACTCGCGGTTTGTTTTATGTGGTCATTCCATTTCACATCACTCCGTACGCATATTCCTAGGTATTTTCTCGAAATAACTGCTTCCTAACGTCGTAACTTCTCTGTATACAACAGAATCAACCGCAAAACCCTCATAGAACACCGTATGATACCTGCTATTTCGTTTACATATATATTGTGAAAATTAAAACACTCATCTGCAGCACGCATGAAGGTACTGTTACATGTGAAGATGTCTCGCCGTTCAGTCTGACGTACGGTGTTCTGTTTACTAACAACTTCAACCCAGTCTCACATTTTGTCTGATATTCCATACAATCGTAGTTTGTTCATTAGGCGGCAGTGCGAAGCTATTTTGAATGCCTTTCGGAAATTAAGGATCGCTGCACCTATTTGGGCGCCTACATCTGATGCTTTCTGGGTTTAGTGGACGAACAGACAGAGCTGATTTTCACACTATCGTTGTTTTCGGGACCTATGTTGTTTTTTACAGAGTAGATTTTTTGTCTCCAGACATGTCATAATACGCGACCATAACATATGATCCAAAATTCTACAACAGACCGACGTCAGAGATATTGGCCTATAGTCTTGTGCGTCTGTTCGATTAACCTTCTTGAAAACTGGAATGACTTGTGTTTTTTCCAATGATTGGGAACGCCTGTCTGTTCAAGAGCGCTGCCGTAGACTGCTACCATAAGAGGGGCAAGTTCGTTCGAATACTTCGTGAAGAACAGAATTGGTATCCCGTCAGGTCCAGCGGCATTCCTCTTTTGAGCGATTTCAGTTTTTTTTTCTATCCCTTGGTCACTTAATTCTACATCTGATACTTGAATATGACTTTCTTAAATAACTTTTGTTAGAGTCTTTAAGAAGATTTCCTATTACCGCCAAAAGCAGAGTGCTGTGTTGACAGTTTGCAGACAGCACTTGTCGCAACAATGTCCAATGACATATCAAACAACCTCAGTGGGGGGGGGGGGGGGGGTGGAGGGGGTGGAGGGTGGGGGGTGGTACGCAGTCCCACCCTTTCCGCGCTTGATAGTATTGGGAGATGTGCAAGGTACGGTTTCTGCACCTCTACCCCGTCCCAACCACAACCACTAAATTCACTTACATATGTACATGATCTACAGGCAGAGCCAGCGATGAAAATTATGCTATACGTCAGTAAGTGTACCATTAATACAATATTTTGATTTATAACAAAGTTTGCTTATTACTGTGCCAAACTGCATTTCACCCAGACCGAGAAACGAACTTCCCAGCCAATAGCATGCAGCAAAAGGATCATCGTCAATTCCATCCACGGAACACTAGCCTGTCAGGCCCAAAGAATTTGGTGAAACATTTCCAGGACTAAACTTCGGAACAACAGCATTCGAAACATTCGACATGCTGTTAGAAGAAGTGCTGTATCGTGCTCTTTTGTGGGATACACATTAGCAACGAGGTCTGTTAGGACTCAGCATACTACAACACCTAAAATGCGTAAAAGTGATTACCAGTTTTACCACGGTGGCTACGACTAACACCACTACTGCCTAGTGTCAAATTTCGCAATATTTACTGCGGAATTTGTCACATACAATAGTTAACATTTATTTGAAGAGATCCCGCGCTAGATACAATATTTGACAAGTACCACTCTCACTCTGAGTGCTAATCCGTTTGGTAAACACTTGCAAGAATCAGTACCAAAGGAATTAAAGGCGTTAGCTGCCAGTGGGTATTGATTTATATCAATGGGGCAAGTTAATAATTTGTGCCAGACGGGGATTCGATCCTTGGTCTCCAGCTCACTAGGCAGATGCGCTGACCACTATGCCATCTAGACACAACTGTCACCACAACCGCACGGACTACCCTAGTATGCCTCCCATCAGGTCCGTATTTTCGCGCTTGTGCTGCCACTAGGAATGAATACACAAAGCGGGTAAGGACATTAGCTGCCAGTGGGCACTGGTGTATACCAGTGGGGCAACTTGAAAATTTATTCCTGACCGGGATTCAAACCAAGGTCTCCAAGCGGATTCGCTGATCATAACGCCGACGGAACACAGTGATCAGCACAGCTGCGAGGACTACCCTAGCACTTCTCCCGTCAGACCCAAATTCTCAACTTATACCATACATTACAGACCGAAGACTGACTGCTGGCTCTTGTCCGCTAGCCCACATCGAAACTACGAAGTTTGATCTCGGCTCAGGAACCAAACGCGCCAATTCTCTCTCCAATCAACTCTGCCCACGTAAATACTAGGCAGGTAAATTGATACCACGCAAATCTCTGTTTTCGCCCACCTCACAGGTGACGCAAAGTTTCGCCTTCCGTAGACCAGACCAGAACTACGGCTTTAGCCAGACATGACATAGCCCCTAAGCGTCTACTAATCAGGCAATCATTTCTGTACCGCTTGGAGATTGTAATACCCGTGGGACGCATCAAAAAGCCAACGATTGTTGCAGATACTTAAATCAGGAAGACTCATGGCAAACAAAATTACCTGCGAGGTTGAAACGCAGAGAAACATCGTCTTTTCGTCAAGAATTGTTTCATGGAAGAAGCTTTAAGAAATAAGCGTATCGAATCCTTGATCTCGTCAACGTGAAACTTACCAGAGGTTCAACCAAGAGAAGTTAAAGATGCTTTTTATGTCCTACCAAACAAGTTTTCCATTCGCACTACGTCCTTCAGAGTTGCTTGCAGTACACTCACCAGACGTCAGCTTGGACAGGTTTCATGCAAATTCCTAAATGTTGCAAACAATTGCGACTGTGTACAACCACTTAATGTATCTTCTATTCCAAGATAACTTATTGCTGAACGTCACAAGCTTAAGAACTAACTCAAGTAGTTATTCACTTGGTCATTTTGATTATTGTGGTTCCAGCATGGTAAGCATCCTTTCACAGGTCATTTAACGCCGTATGACGACTTTGAAAACGAAACTTCCTGCCGGACCGAGACTCCAACTCGGGACCTTTGCATCTGACGGGCAAGTGCTCTACCGACTAAGCGACCCAAGCACGACTCACCGCCCGTCCCCACAGCTTTAAATCCGCCAGTACCTAGTCGCTCGGTCCAGCACACAGTTTTAATCTGCCAGGAAGTTTCGTATCAGCGCACACTCTGCTGCAGAGTGAAAGTATCATTCTGGACTTTAAAAACAGTTGAGACTCACTCAACTACTACTCCTTCACGTTCGTCAAGACAGAGTTGTGATAGTTAATCTTACGGGCATCATTTGAAAAGAATTAGTTTCCCGAGCTAGGGAAAGAATTACAGTAGGAAGCTGTATCTAAAATACTTCGATTCCAAGCAGAAACAAAACGTTTTTTAAAGAAATTAAGTTTTTCTGTTTTACGTTAAGATATGACGCAAAGTTCTTTTAAAATGGTAATAACAATAATAATAGTAATAACAATTAGTTCATCTATCTCAACAGTAAATCTGAACATCCGTTCGTAAGCGATCTCACGGAGAAGTAGACCTCATGTTTTCCCCGTTAAATGAGGTCTTTTTCAAATTTAAAAGAACGAAATTATGAATTGTGCGCCTACCTACCACACCTCTCCTCACTTCGACTAGCATCAGATGAAACCAGTGATAGGATTTTTGGTTTGCTTGCCCTTACAACTTCTTCCCCTTGCCGCTAAGAAAGTACGAAATTACTGCCGTAGACAATATGATTTGTTAAGTCACCAGCTAATTTCACGAAAACATGACTGCGTATCAGATGGCAAGGTACATTATAATGAAAAAATAATTTTACAGTATTTAACACCCTACAGAATAAGGTAGTTCAAACATGCCTAGACGATCAGTACTGCAGTTCTACATCTACATCTAAATGGATACTCTGCAAATCACATTTAAGTGCCTGGCAGAGGGTTCATCGAACCACCGTAACAATTCTCAGCGCACGGGAAGAATTAACACCTATATCTTCCCGTACGAGCTCTGATTGCCCTTATTTTATCTTGGTGATCGTCCCTCCATTCGAAGGAGAAAGTTGGTGATTGCAATTTCGTGAGAAGATTCCGTCACAACGAAAAACGCGTTTCTTTTAATCATGTCCAGCACAAATCCTGCATCATTTCTGTGACACTCTCTCTCATATTTCGCCATAATACAAAACGCGATGGCTTGCTTTGAACTTTTTCGGTGTAGTCCTATTTGGTGAGGATCCCACACCGCACAGCAGTATTCTAAAAGAGGACGGACAAGTGTAGTAGGTCTGTTACATTTTATAAGTGTTTTGCCAATAAAACGCAGTCTTTTGTTAGCCTTCCGACCACATATTCTATGTGTTCATTCCAATTTAAGTTGTTCGTAATTATAATACCTAGGTATTTAGTTGAATTTACAGCTTTTAGATTAGACTCATTTATCGTGTAACCGAAGTTAAACGAGTTCCTCTTAGCACTCATGTGGATGAACTCACACTTTCCTTATTTATGGCCAACTGCCACTTTTCGCACCATTCAGATATCTTTTCTAAATCGTTTTGCAATTTGTTTTGATCTTCTAATGACTTTGTTAGTCGATAAACGACAGCGTCATCTGCAAACAACCTAAGACGGCTGCTCAGATTGTCTCCGAAATCGTTTACATAGATAAGGAACAACAAAGGGCCTAAAACACTACCTTGGGAACGCCAGGAATCACTTCTGTTTCACTCGCTGACTTTCCGTCAATTACTACGAACTATGACCTCTCTGACAGGAAATCACAAATCCAGTGACATAACTGAGACGAAATCCATAAGCACGCAATTTCACTACGAGCCGCTTGTGTGGTGCAGTGTCGAAAGCCTTCCGGAAATCCAGAAATTCAGAATCGATCTGAAATCCCTTGTCAGTAGCACTCAACACTACATGTGGATAAAGAGCTAGTTGTATTTCACAGGAACGATGTTTTCTAAAGCCATGTTGACTGTATGTCAATAGACCGTTTTCTCCGAGGTAATTCATAATGTTGGAACGCTGTTACTTTGTGCCAGGAAGGGCTCTCAACAAGGGAAGTGTCCAGGCGTCTCGGAGTGAACGAAAGCGATGTTGTTAGGACATGGAGGAGATACAGAGAGGCAGGAATTGTCGATGACATGACCCGCTCAGAATTAGCATGACGTTCTCTTCACCGATGAGTGTCGCATATGCCTTCAACCAGACAACCGTCGGAGACGTGTATGGAGGAAAATAGGTCAGGCTGAACGCCTTAGACACACTGCCCAGCGGGTGCAGCAAGGTGGAAGTACCTGCTGTTTTTGGATGACATTATGTGGGGCCGACTTACGCCGCTGGTGGTCGTGTAAGGCGCCGTAAGGGCTGTACGATATGTGATACCATCCTCCGACCCATAGTGCAACCATATGGGCAGCATATTGACGAGGCATTCGTCTTCATGGACGACAATTTGTGGCCCCACCGTGGACATCTTGGAATGATTTCCTTGACGATAACGATATCGCTCAACTAGAGTGGCCAGGATGTTCTCCAGACATGAACCCTATCCAACATGCCTGGAATAGATTGAAAAGGCCACCAGCCACTCTGAGGGATCCACGCCGAATCTCCGTTGAGGAGTGGGATAATCTGGACCAACAGTGCCTTGATGAACTGGTGGGTAGCATGCCACGACGAATACAGGCATGCGTCAATGTAAGAGGACGTGCTACTAGGTTTTAGATATACTGGTGTGTACAGCAATCTGGACCACCGCATCTGAAGCTCTCACTGTATGGTGGTACAAGATGCAACGTGTGGTTTTCATGAGCAATAAAAAGGGCGGAAATGAATGTTTATGTTGATATCTATTCCAATTTTCTGTACAGGTTCCGGAACTGTCGTAACCGAGGTGATGCAAAACTTTTTTTGATGTGAGTATAACATGTTTTAAAAACTTCTAATCTATAAGTATTTATGTCTGAAGTATACAGGGTGTTCTGAAATTCCCGTTACAAACTTCACAGATTTGTTTCGAAAAGGAACCCATGTTCGGAAACGTTATCCAGCGACGCTACAGAGCGTAAAATTTATAGGCACCGGCGCCTGTAAATATACGTGTATACGCTCGATTCCGTGATGCTGTTACAAACTTTCTAGGATGATAAAGAAGGACATGTATCAGTCTGAAGGAAGGGTTCCTGTACCGAAAAAAATTAGACGAAAATTACAGCGAAAACAGTTTTGATATCTCTGACAGTGGGATACATGTATTGATTGGTACTATTGTTGCTAAAATTGAAGGGTATGTAACTTTCAAAGGTGTTAGTATGGACCAAAATAAGAAAAAAATATCCAGTAAACATGCTCTCTAAAATGTATGCCGTAGGAGCTATGAGCTTATACAATCATCTTCGATACTGTGAAACTCACCTCCTCTATTGAAAAAGTGCTCATTGCTCTTTTTGTATGCATTTTAGAGCCCATGTTTACCAGATTTTTTTTTGTCTTGGTCCATACTTCCACCTCTGAATGTTACCTACCCTAGAACAATATCAGTTCGTATATTCCACTGCCACAGGTATCAGAACGGTTTTCGCTCGTAACTTTCGACTCGTTCCTGCCTCACATTGATACATTCAACCTTCTGCATCATCGTAGAAAGTCTGTAACACAGTCACGGAATCACCGTGTACATAAGATGTTCATTTTAACAGAATACATTAAAACATCTCGAAAACTGCACATCGGATCAAAAAGAGTTAAGGTTCCCATTTGTTTTTCTCGGATGGGGCATCCAACGATACGACACTCGACCCACCACCCAACCCCGTGAGTGGTTGGTGGGGGCAACTTTGAAATCTTCAGTAGGAGCTCCCGGTTTTTATTCAAGGCTACAATTCCACACCAAAATCTACATATTTTTTTTCCTGGAGGATTTTCTTAGTTTCGCCACAGATAGCGCTGTTGTCGGAGGAATAGAAATGGGTACAGAATCGTAATTTACGACAAGCTACTCAATGGCCCTTGAATATCCCTTTGCACGTCGGACTTCGCTTCCTTGCAGCGAGTGTAGGACAGGCAAGTATTTCATAACTTCTAATTGGAAACCCCATTCGCAGCATTGTATTCCTCCGACATATGGAACAGGGGACTACATTACGCGTCCCTGTGACCGTGTAGCGAACTGCATAACAAGCAGTAAACTGCAACCGGAGCTCACGTATCCCGCAGACGTAGTATAGATGGCGGCACTAAACATTACAATACTTGCGCAGTGTTTATTGCCTATCATTTGGAGAACAGACTTGCAAGTAGACGATGAACCACAGAAGAAGAGATTGAAATTGGAGACAATCTGAGCAGCCGTTTTCAGTTGTTTGTAGATGACTCTGTCATTTATCGACTAATAAAGTCATCAGAAGCTCAAAGCAGACTGCAAAACGATTTAGAAAAAGTATTTAAATGGTGCTAAAAGTGGTAGTTGACCCTAAATAACGAAAAGTGTGAGGTCATCCACATAAGTGCTAAAAGGAACTCGTTAAACTTCGGTTACACGATAAATCAGTCTAATCTAAAAGCTGTAAATTCATCTAAATATCTAGGTATTACAATTACGAACAACTTAAATTTTAAGGAACACATAGAAGATGTTGTGGGCGAAGGCTAACCAAAGACTGCGTTTTATTAGCAGGACACTTAGAAAATGTTACAGACCTACTAAGGAGACTGCCTACACTACGCTTGTCCGTCCTCTTTTAGAATACTGCTGTGCGGTGTGGGATCCTCACCACATAGGACTACATCGAAAAAGTTCAAAGTAAGCCAGCGCGGTTTGTATTATCGAGAAATATGGGAGAGAGTGTCACAGAAATGATACAGGATTTGGGCTGGAAAGGAAGGCGTTTTTCGTTGCGATGGAATCTTCTCACGAAATTCCAATTACCAACTTTCTCCTCCGAATGTGAAATTATTTTTTTGACACCGACCTAAATAGGTAGGAACAATCACCATGATAAAAGAAGGGAAATCAGAGCTCGTACAGAAAGATATAGGTGTTAATTATTTCTTCGCGCTATACGAGATTGGAATAATAGAGAATTGCGAAGGTGGTTCGATGAACCCTCTGCCAGGCTCTTGAATGTGATTTGCAGAGTATTCATGTAGATGTAGATGAAATGATTCTGATTTACGGAGAATGCAGGAGAAATGTTGAAGCTTCTCTTGCCTTGTATACCGAGCGATTTAAGAGAAAGCTCGCTCTCGTTTATTCTTTTATAACTTTTATGTCCAATGGCAGCGTACAGAACAGCAAGAGAAAATGAAGAAAACGTATTACAGGAGAAGCAAATGAAATAGCTGCACTAGCGGCAGTGCACCACAACCCGTGTATAATGGCCGCCAATTACATCGTGATTCCGGTATGTCTGTGGGTAGTATTGTCACAATACTGCATCATCGTAAGTATCGTCCACACTGTGTGTCGCTGCATCAAGAGCCGCGCGGGGTAGCCGAGCGTTCTAGGGGCGCCTTGTCACGGTCCGCGCGGCTCCCTCGTTGGAGGTTCGAGTCCTCCCTCGGGTATGGGTGTGAGTGTTGTCCTTAGCGTAAGTTAGTTTAAGTTAGATTAAATAGTTGTAAGCTTAGGGACCGATGACCTCAGAAGTTTGGTCCCATAAGACCCTGCCACAAATTTCCAATTCCAGTTTCGCTGCATCAAGAACTACTTGGCGCTGATTTCCGTAACCGGGTAGTGTTTTGTGAATGGGCACGTCAATAAGTGCAAACGACCCCCACGTTCTTTGCTGAGATACTGTTTTTCCATGAGTCTACATTCACAAACCATGGTAGCGTTATACACCCTTTACGGGAGTGTAGACGATCTCCACTGCTTACGGCAAGTTGGTCATGAGCGTCCTTGGTTGGTTAACGTATGGTGTGGCATCATGAGGAACAAACTCGACGGCACGTTGCATAGATGTATATATCTAATGTTTTAGGAACGGGGACTACCGGTTCTACTGCAGGATATTTCCCTGGACGTTCAACAACTTACGTGGTTTGAACACGACGGTTGTCTACCGCTTTACGCAACTGGAGCACAGGAGGTATTAGACCGTGTTTATATTGGTCAATGGGTAGGCAGAAGTGACCGTATTAATTGGACCACTAAGTCGCCGGATTTGGCGAAAACAGATTTCATTCCGTGGGGAAAGATAAAAGATAAGGTGTACCAGCAAGTGCCATCAGGCCGTGAAGACATGGTCGACCGCATCAGAAGCTCCTGTACTGACATTCCCGCAGACATGCTTCTGTCCTGTGTATGGTCATTTGAAAATCGGATTGGTAGGTATGCTGAAGTTGCTGGTACTACGTTTGAACAGTTACCCAAACTGGAAAATTAGAGCAGCGTTCGTCTTGAGCAACGGTCACAGTGGGTACGACGAGTAGTCCCCTGTCCGATATGTCGCTGGAATAGAACATTGTGAACGGGGCTTCCAATTGCAAGTTATGGAATACTGGTCCGACCTACCCTCGTAGCATGGAGGTGGGGTACCACGCCCCATTGGATGTTCAAGGGCGATTGAGTAACATATCGCAAATTACGAGTATGAACTCACTTCTACTCCTCCGATTACAGCACCATCTGTGGCAAAGCGAAGGAAATGCTTCAGATAGAACGTATGTAGGTTTTGTCGTAGAATCGTAAACTGCAATAAAAACCGGAGGTTCCTGTTGAAGATGTTAAAGTTGCTCCCCACCACCCACGCACGGGATGAGGTTGAGGATCGAATGTGATATCATTCGATGTCTCAGTCCAAGAAAAATAAATTGTAATGATAATTTTTTTGATCCGATGTAGTTTTCGAGATATTTCAATGTCTTCAATTCAAATGAACACACTGTTTATATACATCTACAGGCTACAGCACCTGTAAGTTTTAAGCACTGTAGCACCGTGGATGATATTTCTGGACATGGGTTCTTATTCATCCCCTCTACAAGTCTTCGAAGTTTGTAACGGGAACTACCCAACACACTGTGTATCGTCTACATTTCCTTTCCACACAAGGCTATATTCCAGACAGATATCTTCGGAAAAGTCTTCCTACAATTTCAGTTTACATTAAATGTTAGAGACTTTGTCTTCTGCATAAAGGCTTTTCTTTCTGTTACCATTCAACACTTTATATCGTCTCTCTTTCGGAAAGTGTAATTGATTTTACCTTACAAATAGCAAAACTCTACTACTCTTGGGGTCTCTTTTTTCTACACTAATTCCCTCGGCTTTCTTGATATTTATGTTATAACTTTTTTTTTCAAGACGCTACGCCTTCCGTTCAACTACTGTTCCAAGTGCCTTGCCGTCTGTGATAAAGTTACAATGCCATGGACAACTTTCATTTTTTTTTCTTCTCACTGAGCTTTCACTCGATTTCCAGATATTTCCTTGGTATCCTTCACTGTCTGCTCAATGTAGAGACTGATTAACATCAGGGGTTGACTACAGCCTTGTATGACTCCCTTTTTAACTACTGCTTCATTTTTCTTTCCTTCGCTCCTGTAACTGCCGTCTGGTCTCAGATCAACTTTTGGTTAATCTTTAGGTCACTGTCTTCTATCCATGCCCCCTTCAGTACCGAAAAGAGTATATTTCACTTAACACTTTCGTAAGCTTCCTGCAACTCTACAAATACTATAAACAGAGGTTTTCCACTCTTCTGAGTATCTTCTGAGATCAGCTGTAGGGTAACTTATTTCCTCACGTATTTATCCATATCATGTATGCAAGTAGGCTTTATTAATACAGTGAAGTGTAAGATTTCATTAAATTACAATATTCTTAAGACAGAACAATACTGTAACTGTAGCAATAAGTATCTTAGCAGCAAAATAAACATTGCCATCCTTCTGTTTTATCACTCCTCGGTTTCGAATATAAACTCAGAGGAATAATACTTCTTATGGAGAATGGACTAGCAGTGCTACCTCATAAATTTCACGGAGGAGGTTCAACCAATTCCTCTACACAAACTACATCCTTACATCTACACCAACACTTACTTTTGTAACCCTCGTCACCAGTTTTGTAAAGGCCACTGCTGTTGAGACCGAGTTGCCACTGTTGTTACGGTAGGCCGAGTCTGTGAATTCGTGAAACGGTTTCAAGTGCAGTACACCGCTATGACAGTTTCCACCTGCTACTATTACACAGCTATACCCCAGCGTCAGGTAACAGGATAGGAGAACGCAGGTTCTACAACACTCCAACAAATTAGTAACAGAGTCACACAAATGAGTTAAAAAAAATTACTTACCTGTGTGACTATTTGAAGAATGAAGACTGCAACACAATAAAGGCCCTCAATGGCTAAGTGCAAAAATCGTAGGTAAGCATCAAAGTACATAGCAAATGCAATTTACAACAACTGTCTGTACACCTCCAACAGTTCACTAAATGGCTTTCCCTGTCTAATTCAGCCCTGCACGATGCTCTATAACCAAGTGGACGAGAACTGCTCTTTTCTCTTCCGAGTACGCATCTGTCCGTTGTCGTCCGGTCACTGGTGGATTGCACTCGGCCGGCAACTGGCCGAGGCGAAGTCGCGCAAGTACAATTCGCACAAGTGGCGAGTCTCTATGGCACTGTCACCGGACTGCATCTTTGCACCTGTGGTACTTTTTCCCTGGCTCTGGCTTGTTCGGACGACACAGTACTTACTTTAGACTATGAATCCATTTCAGGAAATGACTTTGAAATTGTTCGTGTGTGTTTCCTAACTTCGCGAGGATGTTGTTAGCCTACCATTCGAATAATATGAACCAGTCCCATTATGCAAAATGTTGCCTTATAGCGGGTCAAAGATATTTTATAAAGTCGTTGTTTCTCTCGGCGTTATTCCACATGATGAGATGTAGCAAGATGGCATTACTTCATCTGTTATGCTTTCAAGTTCTGATAATAACTCTACTTTTTTTCGGATCCCTGTCGTACCTGGAAACAGTTACTTACGTGATTTATCTGCGGCATATACATAAATATTTCAAAATCTTATCTATGCCGAATTATACTTGGATTCACTCTCTGATCATTACTTTTAATTTGCTGATTTTTCTAACGTATTTAGTTATATCGGAAGATACTGATAATAGAACTTTTTACTGCAGTACAACTTAAAAAATATCCAGTAGGTCAATATGTTATTGGGGACTTAGTTATAATACTCATTGTAAGGACTGGAATTTTGAGTTTTCAGTAACGTAGTTCAGATTCTGTGAAACTAATGAACTTAAAAGACAACTAATAGTAAAGTTCAGAAGCATTTTCCATTGTACATCTTGCCTCTATGCTTGTTGGATTCCAATCATGCCATTATACTGTTGCTGAGATAACTTTTGTGGACAAGGTGGCGTACTTCGCTGATTGATTTAGTCATTAATTATGGTTTTTGCATTACTTACGGTAACTTTTGATATTCCTGGCGGTCATATTACTATGTCACAAGGAAAAACGCATCGCTTTGGCTTGATTATTGGCAGTAGAATTCGTGGGATATAAACACTCAACACAAACAGCCGGAATCACTTCCTGGAAAGATTATGTGCAGTTATTTAATGCGCCTGAACTGCCGGGTTAACTGTCGAATTCACATCCTTGTTATACGTCCCAACGTCTGACGGACATTTTTCTGAATTTTACTATAATGGACACAGTCTCGTCCACGCGTTTGAAACACACTATCGTTACCCAGAAGCTCTCTGTAGAAGTCGTCAACCCTTTTTATCATTTGTTGTAGATACATTCACAGTATGAAGCTCTCTTTGCCCCAAAGTGATGGAGTATATGTGTAAAACGAAAGTCATTACAATACTTACACCATGTGACTTACCTTAATATGAAACAAAGCGAGGTCAGTGAGTTTTGTACGTAAGTTTATTTCAGGATCTTTATTAGTTTCCGCTCTAACAACTCGAAATTGAACGAAATTCTAGCATTTCTAGTTGAGCAATCTTTACTTATTATTGTCTGTTAAACTAACTAACATTGTCTTAAACATATATTTGTAAAATCCAACTTAAGAGACAGGACATCCTAGGATGTAGAATAATACTCAGAAGGATACAAATACTGAGAGAGGAAAAAGCAGGTTATAAAAAGTTGTCATTCTTAACTTCTATTTCATGAACTGTAAGTGAGCGTTATTCATCTACATCTACATCTACATTGATACTCTGCAAATCACATTTAAGTGCCTGGCAGAGGGTTCATCGAACCACCTTCACAATTCTCTATTATTCCAATCTTGTATAGCGCGAAGAAAGAATTAACACCTATATCTTTCCATACGAGCTATGATTTCCCTCATTTTATCGTGGTGATCGTTCCTCCCTATGTAGATCGATTTCAACAAAATATTTTCGCATTCGGAGGAGAATGCTGGTGATTGGAATTTGGTGAGAAGATTCTGTCGCAACGAAAAACGTTTTTTTCTTAATGATGTCCAGCCCAAATCCTGTATCATTTCTGTGACACACTCTCCATATTTCGCCATAATACAAAACGTGCTGTCTTTCTTTGAACTTTTTCCATGTATTCCGTCAGTCCTATCTGGTAAGTATCCCACACCGCGCAGCAGTATTATAAAAGAGGACGGACAAGCGTAGCGTAGGCAGCCTCCTTAGTAGGTCAGTTACATTTTCTAAGTGTCTTGCCAATAAAACGCAGTCTTTGGTTGGCCTTCCCCACAACAGTTTCTATGTGTTCCATCCAGGTTAAGTTGTTCGTAATTGTAATTCCTAGGTATTTAGTTGAATTTACGGCTTTTAGATTTGACTGAATTACTGTGTAACCGAAGTTTAATGAGTTCCTTTTAGCACTCATTTGGATGACCTCACACTTTTCGTTATTTAGGGTCATCTTCCACGTTTCGCACCATTCAGATATCTTTCCTAAATCGTTTTGCAATTTGTTTTGATCTTCTGATGGCTATTAGTCGATAAACGACCGCGTCATCTGCAAACAACCGAAGACGGCTGCTCAGATTGTCTCCCAAATCGTTTATATAGATAAGGAACAGCAAAGGGCCTATAACACTACCTTGGAGAACGCCTGGAATCACTTCCGTTTTACTCGATGACTTCCCGTCAATTACTACAAACTGTGACCTCTCTGACAGGAAATCGAAAATCCAGCACATAACTGAGACGATATTCCATAAGCACGCAATTTCACTACGAGCCGCTTGTGTGGTACAGTGTCAAAAGCCTTCCGAAAATCCAGGAATACGAAGTCGATCTGAAATTCCTTGTCAATAGCACTCAACACTTCATGTGAATAAAGAGCTAGTTGTGTTTCACAGGAGATGTTTTCTAAACCCATGTTGACTGTGTGTCAATAGACCGTTTCCTTCGAGGTAATTCATAATTTTCGAACACAATATATGTTCTAAGATCCTGCTGCACATCCACGTTAACGTTATGGGCCTGTAATTTAGTGGATTACTCCTACTTCCTTTCTTGAGTATTGGTGTGACCCGTGCAACTTTCCAGTCATTGGGTACGGATCTTTCGTCAAGCGAACGGTTGTATATGATTGTTAAGTATGGAGCTAATGCATCAGCATACTCCGAAAGGAACCTAATTGATATGCAGTCTGGACGAAAAGACTTGCTTTTATTAAATGATTTTAGTTGTTTCACTACTCCGAGGATATTTACTACTACGTTGCTCATGTTGGCAGCTGTTCTCGATTCCAATTCAGGAATATTTACTTCGTCGTCTTTTGTGAAGGCATTGCGGAAGGCTGTGTTTAGTAACTCTAATTTGGCAGCGCTGTCTACGATAGTATCTCCATTGCTAACGCGCAGAGAAGGCATTGATTGTTTCTTGCCGCTAACATACTTCACATACGACCAGAATCTCGTTGGATTTTCTGCCAGGTTTCGAGACAAAGTTTCGTTGTGAAAACTGTTATCGGAATCTCGCATTGAAGTCCGCCCTAAATTTCGAGCCTCTGTAAAATATCGCCATTCTTGGGGATTTTGGGTCTGTTTAAATTTGGCATGTTTATTTCGTTGTTTCTGCAACAGTGTTCTAAGCCGTTTTGTGTAACAAGAGGATCAGCTCCGTCGTTCGTTAATTTATTTGGTATAAATTTCTCAATTGCTATTTCTTTGAATTTAAGCCACATCTGGTCTACACTTATATCATTAATTTGAAATGAGTGGAGAGTGTCTCTTATGAAGGCGTCCAGTGAATTTTTATCTGCTGTTTTGAATACGTATATTTTTCGCTTATTTTTCGATGATTTGGGGATTACAATATTTAATCTCGCTACGACAACCCTGTGTTCACTAATCCCTATATCGGTTTTGATGCTCGTTATTAACTCGGGATTGTTTGTTGCTAAGACGTCAAGTGTGTGTTCACAGCCGTTTACTGTTCGCGTGGGCTCATGAACTAATTGCTCGAAATAATTTTCAGAGAATGCGTGGAGCACAATTTCGGATGATATTTTATGCGTACCTCCGGAATTTAACACGTATTTTCGCCAACATATCGAAGGTAAATTAACGTCACCATTGTGAAATTGTGAAATGTTAAAATAGTTTGCTGCGAAACCGCTTTATTATCCTCGTCGTAATTTTTTGTCCTTCCACGCACAGATAATTGAACTTACCCAAACTTTAACTTGGCGACACAAGATAGTTTTGAGTGCATAGTATATAAGTGATGTTACTGTTGCCTCTGTCATATGAAAAATACATAAAAATTACTAGCCTTACCTCGTTCGCCTGTCAGTTTCTCATCTACAGCATTCTTGGCCGTACATGAATGCTGCTTAGAAATCACGCTATATGTTTTTGGTCTATCTTTGTAATTGAAATGTCAATACGTGTCGGTATTTTTTCGGTTTTATTCAAGATTTCTCGTCATTATTTATCAGTTACGATGATACTTCTGCGAGCAGATGAGAACATTTTCCCAATCACGCAGGAATACAGAAGCAGTGAAGATCATTTTGTCATTGTTGACGCTCGCCCAAGGAACATGGTTAGTTCAGCTAGGTTTCTGTCACGCGGAGTTTTCTTTGAGCAAGTGTGAATGTCAAGGTTTCAGTGTAAAATGCGCCGTTATTCATTCCATTCTGCTGGACACTAGTGTAGATTCAAGACGAGTGGAGAGAACAGCCGTACTTTTCTTCTTTCAAACGAGCTGCTCACACTTTCATCAAGTGAAACGACAGACGAACGAAAAGTAAGGACGGGGACTTTTCTCACCACTCTAAGTGTAATCCACATCATGCAGAAACAATAACCTATCTCCAGAGACACAATCGACTGTCCGTATAACACTGCACCAACTGACGCTCTCCATATGCATCAAAAACACTGCTTTCATGCATGTTGCACGATTGGGTTTGTAGGTTAAGCCGACCATGCCAGCCGGCAGCTGTGGCAGAGCGGTTCTAGTTGCTTCAGTCCGAAACCGCGCTGCTGCTGCGTTCGCAGGTTCGAATCCTGCCTCGGGCATGGATGTGTGTGATGTCCTTCGGTTAGTTAGGTTTAAGTAGTTCTAAGTCTAGGGGACTGCTGACCTCAGATGTTAAGTCCTATAGTGCTCAGAGCCATTTGAAACATTTCGACCATGCCAGGCCTGTCCAATTCTCTGGTTTGAAAGAACTATATTCGTCTACATACAAATCTCGTCCATTGCCTAAAATAAATCATGAATTGCTCCCTAGTCGAGGAATCTAGCAGCTCATAATAAATTTTTTTCTATCGATATAGAAAGTGTCTATCAATGATCATCAACTATAAAATCAGGGCATACTCATTTTTTTCTTAAGATTAGGTCATGGATCAAAAATACAAGGTATGTCTGAAAAGTGCGTTGAATGGTATCAGAAAATAGAGAAAACAAGAGTTACAAATCAAATACCTTTCTTAGCCTTCAAAGTAAACACTGTTAGCGACAACACGCTTCTGACGTCGGTAGTAAAGGTTATTGGATATCATCATCATTACAAGGAATGAGGCCTGGTTCTACCAGTACTATTCAGAGATCAAGGGATAGTCAATGCCATGGTTGTCATGGCCTTTCGTGCCCCCCCCCCCCCCCCCAAAGAAAATGTCGGCTGACAATATCCAAGATTAAGACGACGTTGATCGCCTTTTTTGACGGGGAGGCTTTATCCAGCATCAGTTTATACCCGAGGAAACGAGGAATGGATGATCACCATGACTTTGACACTCGCTTGATTTCCAGATCGTATTGGTACCACCAGGTCTCCAAGAACGCGTGGCCACGATGCTTCTAGCGGTTCCACAAGAAGCGTTTGCTGAAAGTTCCCAGCAGCCTTACAACCGACGTCAGAAATGTGTTGCGGTATCGGTGATTACTGTGAAGGTTAGTATAGGTATTTCTCTATAATATTTGTTTCTCTAATTTTCTGAGACCATTCACCGAACTTTTGAGTCACAATTTCTATCATATCTGCTCTTATTTTGTGAATAATTCCTACATCTACAGATTTTAGATACAATATTTACATTTCTTACATATTCCTGATTAAAGCGTGTGTACGTATTGTGTTTTTTTAAGTTACCATGGCTTGCTTAAAAATGCAACATAATAGGACAGTTTCCATGGATTTTAACCGTGTTTGCAGTAACTATACGTGTTTGTTTATACAATTAATTTCAGTATTTGAACCTTCTTTAGTCTTTAAAAGCACTCCGTCTTCAGGCCACGAGTGGCCTACCGGGACCATCCGATCGCCGTGTCATCCTTATTGGAGGATGCGGGTAGCAGGGGCGTGGGGTCAGCACACCGCTCTCCCGGCCGTTATGATGGTATTGTTGACCGAAGTCGCTACTATTCGGTCGAGTAGCTCCTCAATTGGCATCACGAGGCTGAGTGCACCCCGAAAAATGGCAACAGCGTATGGCAGCCAGGATGGTCATCCATCCAAGTGCCGACCACGCCAGACAGCGCTTAACTTCGGTGATCTCACGGGAACTGGTGTATCCACTGCGGCAGGGCCGTTACTTCTTTAGTCTTTAGAATATATTTCAGCCAATTACAAACCTTCTATCTCAACATGTGAAAATTCCTTGTTACGATTTTTAGTTAATCACAGGAATACTAATCAATGAATTGACCTCAAATTTCGTAAATGTCGTTCTCTAAACATGACTATGAAAATAAAATAATTTGTTTTCCATGTTATACAATAAAAAATTATTCGAAAAAGTGTTGAGGCTCTCCACACACTTGGTTTCTTACTTACGCATACCCATATTCAAATCATACCAAACACTGATCAGTTCTTTAGGTAGCTGCATCCACCTATAGGCTCTAAAACCCAGCTCGCACAAAGCGACCAGCAGGTTGTTTCCTCTCAAGCTGCTAGAAACGCTTTTCAGTATAATGCAGTCACATTATTCTTCGAATAAAGAATCACGAAATTTTGTCTTCTGTGCTATTACATATCATCCTCCATTTCAAGAATATCATGTTAGTGACTCCAAACATAACATTTCTCCATGCGAAAAATGAAGCAAGTTTAAAATTAAAACTACGTGGTGCCCATCAGGCAAAACTACATGGTATTCAAACTTCTTCAAGCAAGACATTGATTTCACGCTGCCGTAGATCTAATTTTCACCGAGCGGAATTACGCTAGATAATCCTGTTTCGGCAACACGTAACTTCTTGCATTGTGTGCTTTACACGCTCCCGATCTCGTCAACTTCATAGTTAAGCCTTATGGCAGCTTCACCGCCTACGCTTTCTCCCTCGAGGGAGCTTTACGTAATGTAACTCTGAAGTTTACGTAAGTCACCTCTGACATTGGATTTCTCGGTACAATATCGTCGTTACTTCCCCGAAATTTAGAAACGCGTACGATCCTAAATTGTTGCAAAGAAATTACCTTCCTGTTCTGGACCCCATTTTCGTCAACAAGGAGATACTCATCCGATGTTCACAGTTACAACTCTACAGTACACTTCTTTTTCTGTCACAAATTTCTTACTCTTTGTACCCATCTTTTGTAGCACGAAACTGGATCAAAATTACGGTTTTATGGAAGATTATAAACGTTAAAAAACTAGGCTTTGACAACATGCAGCACTAAGATAGGCGCATCATAGGCGATGTAGTATCATAGCTTAGGTGTGAGGCGCTCAGTCCGGAACTGCGCGGCTGCTACGGTCGCAGGTTCGAATCCTGCCTCGGGCATGGATGTGTGTGATGTCCTTAGGTTGGTTAGGTTTAAGTAGTTCTAAGTTCTAGGGGACTGATGACCACAGATGTTAAGTCCCATAGTGCTCAGAGGCATTTGAACCAAGCTTAGGTGTGGCACATTTCGTATCAACATTCATACACGTAATCTGAAAGCCACGATACGTTGCATGGCGAAATGTACTTGTCAGCAATATACTGTACAGACGACACTGAGACCTTATTACAAGAAAAGATACGAGTTTTAGAAAGTCGCGGGTGTTCCAGGTTCGTTATATTATAGGAAGACATGAGTAACAGAATCCAGTGACAAATGTCTTCCTCGTTAGGGTAGGAGACTATATAGTACAATGAAAGAATAATAATTTTAATTATTGATACGTCTACTTACCACGTGTCACATAAAGCACATATCGAAAGAGATCACAAACCAGTACGACCAGTATTTCACTAAGTCTTCGAGAATCGTATCCCTAACTTAATGAACATTTTCTGGTAAGATGCCATTTGGTGGCCGACAGGCACGGTAATCATCTACAGAAGATATTCCCCTGTCTTTGAAGCGCTAGCACCAACCGTCAGTTCGTCATGAACTAGGGAACTATCACCACACGCTTGTGTCAATATTTGATACATCTATGCAGAGATTTTTCCAAGTTTGGACCAAATATTTATATAAACATGCTGATCTCTCAGATTTGTCTTCATAAAACTGCATGCTCACGGAAATACGATAACAGAGATATGTTCAGTAACAATTAACTATATGAATTCAGCCCGCAGCCACCTGCCACCTTGGTTCAAGAGGAGTGTTTGTAGAACCACTTAGCGGAATTTCACTGTTCTCGTAATTATTTTCATCCAAAGTTCAAATAGTGAGAATCTGTCTATTACACAGGGTGGTTATAATTAAAGTGCAGTTACTCACAGAGGTCCATTGTGGCCTGTAATTATCGTATGGCAGATAGTCTAGTGACTCAATGCGGGACAGATTCACGCCGAAAAAAATGTTCCAGTTTTGGCCACCAGGTGCCAATTTGGCGCAGCGATTGCGTGAAAGATGAATAAAAATATTTCCGTATGTAATGGATTAGGAAAGGGTCGTGGGCAGAGAAGGTCAAATAAGTGAGGAAGTCATAATGTTGATTTTATTATTAACTGTCGCTTACAGACTTTGCTCAGGATGAGTACCGAAGGCGACTACGAGACGTTGCATCCGTAAAACGACGTGATCAACAGCTGCTCGCAGTGGTCCCGGTGGAATCTGAGACACGTGTTTCTGTATACTGGCCTTCAGATCAGCTAGAGACCGAGCGTGTACCTGGTAAGCAGGTTATTGTAGATATCCTCAGAGCGAAAAGTCATATGGATTCAAATCAACCGATCTTGCAGGCCATGTGTTATGTAACACATCCATGGAAGGCTGCATTAAGCAGATCTTTCACTGGGTGAGCAACATGAGTGCTCCATCTTGCATGAAAACAGTGGTTTCCACACAGTTGCTCTTTTCCAAAGCAGGAATCAAATGCTGTACGACCAATATTGCCCGGGCCCGTGTCGACAACTTCGACTTGTGCTCAACTCGAAGAGCTAGTTCAGAGAGTTGCTGTGGATCATGAGGTTCCGGTTGCTGGATCGTCTGTATCTTGTATGGCTACCAATGTAATACAGACCACAAACGTTTCTCTACCGCACGCGAACTAGCACCACCAGTGACACATGCTGCAAGGTCGCTTACAGCACAGTAAGCTCGTCAATAATTTCTACATCTACATGGCTACTCTGCCAAGCACACTTGATTGCCTGGCGGAGGGCTCATAGAACCATCTTCACAACAGTTCTCTATTATCCCAATCTCTGGCAGCGCGTGGAGAAAACGAACACCTAAATCTTTTCGTGCGAGCTCTGATTTCCCTTACTTTATTATGATGGTCGTTTCTCCATATGTACGTCGACGTCAACAAAATATATTCGCATTCGGAGGAAAAAGGTAGTGATTGATATTTCGTGAGCATATTGTGCCGAAGCGAAAAACGCCTTTGTTTTAATGATGTCCACCCGATATCCTGTATCGTGTCTGAGACACTCGCTCCCCTAGAACGTGCTGCTCTTCTTTGAACTTTCTCTATTTATTCCGTTAATCCTGTCCGGTAAGGATCTCACACCACGGAGCAGTACATCAAAAGAGGCGGACGAGCGTAGTGTAAGCAGTCTCTTCAGCAGATCTGTTGCACCTTCTAAGTGTTCTCCCAATAATCCAGCAGAAGAGGTTGCATTCCTCTTCCACGTGCCACGCCAAACCCACACCCGTTTTCTAATTTCAGTGTGATCTTCTCTAAACCATTTTATGACATCGGATCTCTTCTCAGTCTTTTGAGTCAGTGATACTCTCTCAATGCATCTCCGTAATTGCTGCGTTCATTTGAAACAGTTTCACTAAAAGCACACGGTCTCTCTTCTCAAAAGCCATACTGTTCATTCATCATACGGTTTGCCAAAATGACATGGTGGATGTCACACCGTCATACAAACTTTGTACAGCGCCAGACTTACACCATGGGCCAGAACTGGAATTAACTTTTCCCGCGTAAATGGATTCCGCATTAACGCTTCAGCATATCTACCAACTTTCGCTGTCATACGATGATTATAGCCCACAATGGATTACGTGAGTAACTGCATTTTAATTACAAGCATCCAGTCGATTGCTGTTTAGAATCTACAGATAGTCAAAGACAGGTCTGGCGTGAATGGAATTTCATTTTATCCGGGATACCTGGATACATGGGCGATAGTGTGAACAATCTGCCTTTTAGTCCCATCCTCACAGGATGTTTATAGTGTGTTACCCTCTGTCAAAATTTGAAATTTGTGGTAAGATCTTATGGGGCCAAACAGCAGAGGTTATAGGTTCCTAGACCTACACATTTCTTAATCCAACTTAAACTAGTTTACACTATGGACAACACACACACCCATGCCCGAGGGAGGACTCGAACCTCAGACTGGGGGATCAGCACGGACCGTGACAAGATGCCCTTAGACCACGCGGCTACCCTCTGTCAGTGTTAAGGAAGCGCATCAATGGTTGTTTGTATGCGCTCTGAGAATCTGACCCATGGTAGAGGGGGTAGCTCAAATTCAGAACGTTCTTCTTCGCACGTCTTCAGAGCTGTGGCAGCGTCGAGCGGCGACCCTCCCGCGGGCGCCAGAACCCACCCACTCTTACAGCCGTGCGGTACGTGAGACAAATTGTACGGCGTATTGCTGAGTAGACTTCCTCAGAAACTTTGTTGACCGACCAGGATCAGTTCTCTGCGCCGCCACCAATCCACAGTAAGACTCGCCAACCTCGCTTCGATCTGAAAGGCAGGACTAAAATTGTCACTAGGTAGTGTAGCACAGTCCAAATGCTTTCTGACCACAGACTTGGAATACGAACACCACAAACATGGTTTATATTTTACGGTAAATGTTTCTTAGGACGATATTCTTTTATCTGATATTCTGATGATCGTATATGCTAAAAACGCGTGAATATGAATGTTTTAACAACAGATGGACTGTTTCTGATCATCCTATATTTTAAGAAAGAACACAAGACAAGATTTTGTAGCGATGAGCACGTAGAAGTGTATGATTGTGAATTAATACTCAAAAAATAGTTCACTTTCAATCATAACTCTATGTAAATATCCCTGCAGGGAAATTATGTACTGTACGTCATAAATTTGGATTTCTTATTATGCTACAAGCCAGACAGCAGCAAGCAGTTAATAGTCTTCTGTGATTCCAGTTTAGAATTTCTAAAGGATTATCAGAGGAAAAGTGATTTGGTAACTTATTTGGATTCTAAAATTAAGTCTCAGTAATTAACACTCCAACAGGGTTTGATAAAGACAATAGGACCCCAAAAGATAATGTTTTTCCATGAAGCTTAAAACAACGAAATAACTGTATATACAGTGTCAAATGTTCTCTCTCTTTGGATAATGATACAGTGCCTTATATTACAGACACTCCTCAGTGAAAATGTATTAGAACAATTAATGATTCAATAAAAAAGTTTTTAATGATAGATTACAAGAGATGACCTGGGCTGAAATTTATAATGAAACAAATGCTAACACAAAATGTAATTTATTCCATGATGAATTCATATCATCGTTTGCAAATAGATTTTCACATGAGTTAATCGATAGGACATTAAAGAACGATGTATACAATTGTGGCTCAGTAGAGGGATTAAGGCATTCTGTGAAGGGAAAAAGGTTCAAAATGGTTCAAATGGCTCTGAGCACTATGCGACTTAACTTCTGAAGTCATCAGTCGCCTAGAACTTAGAACTAATTAAACCTAACTAACCTAAGGACATCACACACATCCATGCCCGAGGCAGGATTCGAACCTGTGACCATAGTTGTCGCTCGGTTCCAGACTGTAGCGCCTAGAACCGCACGGCCACTCCGGCCGGCCAAGGGAAAAAGGAATTCTATCTGTTGACAAGAATAAGTAAACATACTACGGTACTTGCACGCTGCATAAACTACTCAAAATTATTAATAGAAGTTATTAACAATCAAGGAACATTCACATTATGACAGAAATCAGTACTTTCCACGACGGAGTTAAAGTTATATGGAATGGAGTGAGACGAGAGTCAGGACAACCAGCCAGAGAACAAGGTAACATCACTATAGACTTAAATGGAAGGCATATAAATGATGAATCACAGGTAGGAAATGAGTTTAACGATCATTTCTTAAATATTATAGAAAATATAGGGATAAACTGTTCAAGCGAAAAACACAGCAGTATGTTAAAAAACAGCTTTCATTAAATTCAATCTTACGAGTGTATCACCAGCTTCTCCCTCGGGAAGTAGGAAAATAGTACATTCCCTCAAAAATAAAAGCTCACACGAATTTGATGGTTTTTCCAACAGAGTACTACGGATTTTCTCTCGCACAGTAGGCCCTATCTTACCTGAAATATGTATCACTTACTCAAGCCATTTTTCCAAAGAGATTGCAATATGCCACAGTCAAACCCCCATATTAGAGATGTAATAGGAGAGATGTCAGTAACTGCAGACCTGTTTCTCTACTGATATTTTCCAAAATGACAAACTGCCTATTGGCTTCTGTCTCTGGTTCTTCAGCCGACGATCGTCTGATGATTTTACTGACGTTTCGCATTCACGAGTGGCTGGCACTGTCAAGGCTTCACCCTCTATTCCACCACCAAACTTTAAACAGCGAATAGAGACAGCTTGTTGCACCGACGCAACACCAGTTTCGTGTACAACATGTGGCATCCATCGATAAAACTTCTTACATTTCTATAACTCCATGGAAAAAAAAAACTAAATAAATTATGTTCGTGACTCCATAACATTTCTTATTGCTGACTATCTCGTTATCATTTGTTGACGTATTGTCTGTTGTTCCTGTCGGGGTATATCCGGCTGCTTTTTGTTCAATGACTGTTTTTACCCTTCGCCAGCACGAGTGGCTAGCATTGTAAAAGATTCACCCTCAATTGCTGTTAGCGATACGTGTATGTATATTTTTCTTCTGAAATATGGTGTAGTTAATTCGCCATTTTCAATGTGTGTTATGAACAGGTTTACGACAACCATGAAGATTAGGTTGTTTCTATGTACGAATGAAGCTACAATTAATAGCGGATAGTTATATACACTATGTGATCAAAAATATCCGGACACCTGGCTGAAAATGAGTCACAAGTTCGTGGCGCCCTCTAACGGTAATGATTGACTTCAATATTGTATTGGTCCACTCTTAGCCTTGATGATAGCTTCCACTTTCGCAGGCATACGTTCAATCAGGTGGTGGAAGGTTTTTTGGGGGATGGCAGCCCATTCTTCATGGAGTGCCGCACTCAGAAGAGGTATCGATGTCGGTCGGCGAGGCCTGACAGGAAGTCGGCGTACCAAAACATCCCAAAGGTGTTCTGTAGGATTCAGGTCAGGACTCTGTGTATGTCCATTACAGGGATTTTATTGTCGTGTAACCACTCCGCCACAGGTGCTCGATCGTGTTGAGAGAAGAAATTGCCATCTCCGAATCGCTCTTCAACAGTGGAAAGCAAGAAGGTGCTTAAAACATTAGTGCAGGCCTGTGCTGTGATAGTGCCACGCAAAATAACAAGGGGTGCAAGCCCCCTCCATGAAAAACACGACCACACCATAACACCACCGCCTCCGAATTTTAATGTTGGCACTACACACGCTGGTAGATGAGGTTCACCGGGCATTCGCCAGACCAACACCCTGCAGCGGATTTCCACATTGTGTACCGTGATTCGTCACTCCACACAATGTTTTTCCACTGCTCAGTCGACCAATGTTTACGCTCCTTACACCAAGCGAGCGTCGTTTGGCATTTACCGGCGTGATGTGTGGCTTATGAGCAGCCGTTCGACCATGAAATCCAAGTTTTTTGACCTCCCGCCTAACTGTCATAGTACTTGCAGTGGATCCTGATGCAGTTTGGAATTCCTGTTTGATGTTCTGGACAAATGTTTGCCTATTACACATACGACCCTCTTCAACTGTCGGGGGTCTCTGTCAGTCACAGACGAGGTCGGCCTGTACGCTTTTGCGCTGTACGTGCCCCTTCACGTTTCCACTTCACTATCACACAGGAAAGAGTCGACCTAGAGATGTTTAGGAGTGTGGAAACCTCGCGTACTGACGTATAACACAAGTGACATCCCATTACGTTCTAAGTGCCTGAGTTCCGCAGAGCGCCCCATTCTGCTCTCTCTCACAATGACCAATGCCTACTCAGGTCGCTGATATGGGGTACATGGCAGTAAGCGGCAGCTCAATGCACCTAATATGAGAAACGTATAGTTTTAAGGGTGTCCGGATACTTTAGATCACATAGGGTATCTGTAATGCACATGTTCATATTTAATTACAGAAAATATGAAACGCTGCTGAGAGATGTCGAACTAAAAATGGCTGTTACTTGTTCAGTAATGTTGTAGGATTGTCAATTAATTGTTTTTCCGTCGGAAGCTCGTGGTCGTGCGGTAGCGTTCTCGCTTCCCGCGCCCGGGTTCCCGGGTTCGATTCCCGGCGGGGTCAGGGATTTACTTTGCCTCTTGATGACTGGGTGTTGTGTGATGTCCTTAGATTAGTTAGGTTTAAGTCGTTCTAAGTTCTAGGGGACTGATGACCTAAGATGTTAAGTCCCATAGTGCTCAGAGCCATAGGTGCCAATTGTTTTTCTGAGAGCACTTGTTGACATATTGTCAACTCTAGAAACACTGTAGTGCAGTTTTATGGCCCCCATAATACTGTCAGTGTTGACATTCATACCAAACGTCAGCAGTTGAGTGGTGAACGAGCTGCACTGTTTATGTTTCCAGTTTATCTTTGTTCATTTTACTAGATGTTTACTATTCACTGTTCCATTTGCTAAAAGGAACAAACAAATCTAAGCGATGAAATTATCGAGTGCCACACAAAAAAACCATGTCTCTGAAATCAACCTGCAAAAGAATACGCGTACAAAAATAAAAAAGAACGCCGGGCAATGAAGAATAACAACACATGCACATGCAACAGTTCATAGGCTTATAGGTGGGTAGTCATTCTGTTTACGACTTTAGCATTATCACCGGAACATTCACAATGTCATTTCTTTCTTTATTAATTTCAAAACATAGTAATAGCCCGTTGAATTACGTAGCGTTATGGAAAGATAATTCTGCTTCAAAATCTAGGTCATATACACTCCTGGAAATGGAAAAAAGAACACATTGACACCGGTGTGTCAGACCCACCATACTTGCTCCGGACACTGCGAGAGGGCTGTACAAGCAATGATCACACGCACGGCACAGCGGACACACCAGGAACCGCGGTGTTGGCCGTCGAATGGCGCTAGCTGCGCAGCATTTGTGCACCGCCGCCGTCAGTGTCAGCCAGTTTGCCGTGGCATACGGAGCTCCATCGCAGTCTTCAACACTGGTAGCATGCCGTGACAGCGTGGACGTGAACCGTATGTGCAGTTGGCGGACTTTGAGCGAGGGCGTATAGTGGGCATGCGGGAGGCCGGGTGGACGTACCGCCGAATTGCTCAACACGTGGGGCGTGAGGTCTCCACAGTACATCGATGTTGTAGCCAGTGGTCGGCGGAAGGTGCACGTGCCCGTCGACCTGGGACCGGACCGCAGCGACGCACGGATGCACGCCAAGACCGTAGGATCCTACGCAGGGCCGTAGGGGACCGCACCGCCACTTCCCAGCAAATTGGGGACACTGTTGCTCCTAGGGTATCGGCGAGGACCATTCGCAACCGTCTCCATGAAGCTGGGCTACGGTCCCGCACACCGTTAGGCCGTCTTCCGCTCACGCCCCAACATCGTGCAGCCCGCCTCCAGTGGTGTCGCGACAGGCGTGAATGGAGGGACGAATGGAGACGTGTCGTCTTCAGCGATGAGAGTCGCTTCTGCCTTGGTGCCAATGATGGTCGTATGCGTGTTTGGCGCCGTTCAGGTGAGCGCCACAATCAGGACTGCATACGACCGAGGCACACAGGGCCAACACCCGGCATCATGGTGTGGGGAGCGATCTCCTACACTGGCCGTACACCACTGGTGATCGTCGAGGGGACACTGAATAGTGCACAGTACATCCAAACCGTCATCGAACCCATCGTTCTACCATTCCTAGACCGGCAAGGGAACTTGCTGTTCCAACAGGACAATGCACGTCCGCATGTATCCCGTTCCACCCAACGTGCTCTAGAAGGTGTAAGTCAACTACCCTGGCCAGCAAGATCTCCGGATCTGTCCCCCATTGAGCATGTTTGGGACTGGATGAAGCGTCGTCTCACGCGGTCTGCACGTCCAGCACGAACGCTGGCCCAACTGAGGCGCCAGGTGGAAATGGCATGGCAAGCCGTTCCACAGGACTACATGCAGCATCTCTACGATCGTCTCCATGGGAGAATAGCAGCCTGCATTGCTGCGAAAGGTGGATATACACTGTACTAGTGCCGACATTGTGCATGCTCTGTTGCCTGTGTCTATGTGCCTGTGGTTCTGTCAGTGTGATCATGTGATGTATCTGACCTCAGGAATGTGTCAATAAAGTTTCCCCTTGCTGGGACAATGAATTCACGGTGTTCTTATTTCAATTTCCAGGAGTGTATATGGAACGGCTAGTAAGAGATCTTTGATACATATATCAGTCACAGGAAACAACAAAGGAATTAGACTTGATAAGAACCATTACACAAAAATATTATTTATGCTGACAACAAGACAAAAACATCCACTTCAGAAGGCTGATTACGAAGAAATACTTGTAAACTGAACCAAACTGATCAAAATTCTGCTTTCAAAATGTCTATAGGCCAGACTAAAGTTATGGCATTCAGAGAAAGACAAGTCTGATCAAAGATAGCGATAGAGAACAAAAGAATGGAGCAAATAAGTCGTTTCATCTACCTGTTCTGCAACATTTTTTGGTCCTGATGAAGACATAAATAACAAAACAGCAGTATTTCTGTGTGATTTTGGAACGCTGAAGAACATTTAAAAAATACAACGCAACTGAAAATTCTGTAAAACACTACCTCTTACGTTGGTGCTTTACGGATTGGAGGTTCAGAGAGCAAACGAGGAAGATATTAAAATAACAGTGCCTTGAGGATGAAATTCATCAGATCAGTTAAAGGATGTGAACTGGATGATAAATTAAGAAACGAATGTATTAGAAATGAGCTTAAAATATTTGAAATAAAAGGAAAAAATCGACAGATATGGGAAGAAGTGAAGGGAACATTGAATAGACAGAAACAAGGAGGTATCCTAAAAGAAGTATATACCCAAAGGTGAAAGGGACATGAGTGGGCATAGAAAGCAATGGAGCTAAAAAGATGAAGCCGGAAGAGCTTCCTCCAACCTATAGCTGAGTCGGCGTAAGTTGATCCTCGACAGCTGCTTGGGTTGGGCGCAGCAGCTTCCCGTGGCTGCATCAGTCAGCTAAGTAAGGCGATTTTGTGAACACTCGTGTCTCGTCATAGCTATGTAGATGGCTACGGTTTTCTCCTGCAGCCGTTAGCACTTTGCCGTTGAAAGCTGTCAATAGTGGTGCTGGCCATCAGGGACCTTCCCACACTGTCTCAGCTCTAATCCATTACTGTAGTTTGTGATTATGGTACCTGAATGTATCCTTGCACAGCAAATCCAGTTGCTCCACAGTTCTCCATAATAACTTTGCTAATTGTGTTCACTGATATCATAACACCATATTTCAAGCATTCTAGTGACCTGCCTGTCGCCAGAAATCTGATAGTTACTCGTAGTCTCTCGTAGATGGCGACTCCTCTTTCATCAACGTATTATGATTCTCATTTTTACCTTGTATGAACGTTAATAATTTTTCCTTAGGTGCAGGACTCGTACGAAAATAGTTTAAGAATCCTTTTGAGCCTGTGGGTCTGACTTCAACGGTAAATTAAGATGTGACAAGGTGCTCCTTTCTTCAGCCATTATCAGATTTAATTCCAGCTTCACATTTTTGTATGAAATAATAGTAGCCTTATCCCTGTGGCTTCATCCGGCTATGCGTTCGGCACATACACTGAAGACCCATATAAACTGGTACACCTACCTAATATCGTTTAGGGCCCCTCGAGCACGAAGAAGTGCCGAAACACGACGTGACATGGACTTGACTAATGTCTAAATTAGTGCTCGAGGGAACTGACACCATTAATCCTGCAGGACTGTCCATAAATCCGTAAGAGTACGAGGGATGGAGATCTCTTCTGAGTAACAAGCTGCAAAGCATTCCAGATACACTCAAATAATGTTCATGTCTGGGGAGTTTTGTGGCCAATGGAAGTGTTTAAACTCGGAGGAGTTTACCTGGAGCCACTCTGTAGCAATTCTGGACGTGTGGGGTATCGTATTATTCTGTTAGAACTCCACAAGTCCGTCGAAATGCACAATGGGCATGAATGAATGCAGGTGATCATACAGTATGCTTACATACGTGTTACCTGCCAGAGTCGTATCTAGATGTATCTTTGGTCACATATCCCCTCACTTTATAGAGCCTCCACCAGCTTGAACAGTCCCCTGCTGACATGCAGGCTCCATGGATTCATGAGGCTGTCTCCATACTCGTACAAGTCCATCCGCTCGAAACAATTTTGAAATGAGACTCGTCCGACCAGGCAACATGTTTCGAGTCATCAACAGTCCAATGTCAGTGTTGACAGGCACAGGCGAGGATTAAAGTTTTGTATCATGCAGTCATCAAGGGTACACGAGTGGGCCTTCAGCCCCGAAAGCCCATATCGACGATGTTTCGTTGAATGGTTCGCACGCTGACCCTTTTTGATGGCCCAGCACTGAAATCTGGAGCAATTTGCGGAGGGGTTGCTCTTCCGTCATGTTGAACGATTCTCCTCAGTGGTCATTGGTCCCATTCTTGTAGGATCAGCGAAGTCGGAGATTTTATGTTTTACCGAATTCCTGATATTAATAGACACTCGTGAAATGGTCGTATGGGATATTGCCACTTCATTGCTACCATGGGGATGCTGCATCCCATTGTTGGTACTCCAATTACAGCACCAGGTTCAAACTCACTTAAATCGTGATAATCTGCTATTCTAGCAGCAGTAGCCGATCTAACAACTGCGCCAGACACTTGTCTTATATAGCTGTTGCCAACCGCAGCACTGTATTCTGCCTGTTTAAGTATCTCTGTTTTGGAATACACATTCATTCCTAATTTCTTTGGCGCTTCAGTGTAAAATTAATACCATTTCTCCTCCACCTTTCTCTCTGTGTCCACCTTTACTCCCTTCTCTCTGTCCACCTCATCCTCCCATCTCTCCCTGTCAATCTCCTCCTCCCTACTCTCTCTGTGTCTTCATCTCAAACTCCATCTCTCTTTGTATATTTTCACCACCTCCACTCTCCGAATGTACCTTCCTCTCCCTTCCCTCCAACCCTTCCTTTCCATCTCTGCCTCCTCCTCTTTCTTTTATATCTGCCTGTCACCACTCTACACCTTCCACCTACCTCATGCACCTCCCCCTCCTTCACCATCTATCCATTTCCTCCTCCCCTGCAATCTGTGCATCTCCTACTCTACCCATGTCAACCTGTTCCCAATGATGCTGATCAGCACATGTAGCCACTGCAACACAGTTCAGTAAAGCAGGCTGATACTACTCCCTAAACATGCCTGTCATGCAGTGTAGGCTACACATCAGGGGTATGAGAATCATTTCTTTGCCTCTGATATACAGGCCACCATGCACAGCATGTCGATGAAGTTGACTTATACTGCTCAAACGCAACATGTCTGTTACACAGGGCAGCCTACAAGTTGGGTGCAGGAAAAATCATTACTTGCCCCTGACGTGTAGGCTGCCCAGCAGAACAGGTTGATCAGGCAGGCCTGCAGTGCATGGCAGCCTACACTCCTGGAAGTGGAAAAAATAACACATTGACACCGATGTGTCAGACCCACCATTCTTGCTCCGGACACTGCGAGAGGGCTGTACAAGCAATGATCACACGCATGGCACAGCGGACACACCAGGAACCGCGGTGTTGGCCGTCGAATGGCGCTAGCTGCGCAGCATTTGTGCACCGCCGCCGTCAGTGTCAGCCAGTTTGCCGTGGCATACGGAGCTCCATCGCAGTCTTTAACACTGGTAGCATGCCGCGACAGCGTGGACGTGAACCATATGTGCAGTTGACGGACTTTGAGCGAGGGCGTATAGTGGGCATGCGGGAGGCCGGGTGGACGTACCGCCGAATTGCTCAACACGTGGGGCGTGAGGTCTCCACAGTACATCGATGTTGTCGCCAGTGGTCGGTGGAAGGTGCACGTGCCCGTCGACCTGGGACCGGACCGCAGCGACGCACGGATGCACGCCAAGACCGTAGGATCCTACGCAGTGCCGTAGGGGACCGCACCGCCACTTCCCAGCAAATTAGGGGCACTGTTGCTCCTGGGGTATCGGCGAGGACCATTCGCAACCGTCTCCATGAAGCTGGGCTACGGTCCCGCACACCGTTAGGCCGTCTTCCGCTCACGCCCCAACATCGTGCAGCCCGCCTCCAGTGGTGTCGCGACAGGCGTGAATGGAGGGACGAATGGAGACGTGTCGTCTTCAGCGATGAGAGTCGCTTCTGCCTTGGTGCCAATGATGGTCGTATGCGTGTTTGGCGCCGTGCAGGTGAGCGCCACAATCAGGACTGCATACGACCGAGGCACACAGGGCCAACACCCGGCATCATGGTGTGGGGAGCGATCTCCTACACTGGCCGTACACCACTGGTGATCGTCGAGGGGACACTGAATAGTGCACGGTACATCCAAACCGTCATCGAACCCATCGTTCTACCATTCCTAGACCGGCAAGGGAACTTGCTGTTCCAACAGGACAATGCACGTCCGCATGTATCCCGTGCCACCCAACGTGCTCTAGAAGGTGTAAGTCAACTACCCTGGCCAGCAAGATCTCCGGATCTGTCCCCCATTGAGCATGTTTGGGACTGGATGAAGCGTCGTCTCACGCGGTCTGCACGTCCAGCACGAACGCTGGTCCAACTGAGGCGCCAGGTGGAAATGGCATGGCAAGCCGTTCCACAGGACTACATCCAGCATCTCTACGATCGTCTCCATGGGAGAATAGCAGCCTGCATTGCTGCGAAAGGTGGATATACACTGTACTAGTGCCGACATTATGCATGCTCTGTTGCCTGTGTCTATGTGCCTGTGGTTCTGTCAGTGTGATCATGTGATGTATCTGACCCCAGGAATGTGTCAATAAAGTTTCCCCTTCCTGGGACAATGAATTCACGGTGTTCTTATTTCAATTTCCAGGAGTGTATAAACTATGATCTGGAGGCGAAAAAAGTTTTTGGATCTCTGCTCCTATTGGAGCTAGGAGGTTATGTACCCCACAGGGTTGATGCTTGTGAGGTTTGCTGCTTCTGTGCCAAATTTGTTTGAAATCGATCATGAGGATTCAGAGGATATTCCAGAAATGCACACATACACACTGCTTTATACACTACCGGCCATTAGAACTTCTACACCAAGAAGAAATGCAGTTGATAAACGGGTATTAATTGGACAAATATATTATACTAGAACTGACATGTGATTACAGTTTCACGCAGTTTGGGTGCATAGATCCTCAGAAATCAGTATCCAGAACAACCACCTCTGGCCATAATAACGGCCTTGATACGCCTGGGCATTGAGTCAAACAGAGCTTGGATGGCGTCTACAGGTACAGCTGTCCATGCAGCTTGAACAAGATACCTCAGATCATCAAGAGTAGTGACTGGCGTATTGTGACGAGCCAGTTACTCGGCCACCATTGACCAGACATTTTCAATTGGTGAGAGATCTGGAGAATGTGCTGTCCACGGCAGAAGTCGAATATTTTTGTATACAGAAAGGCCTGTACATGACCTGCAACATGCGGTCGTGCATTATCCTGCTGAAATGTTTCGCAGAGATCGAATGAAGGGTAGAGCCATGGGTCGTAACAGATCTGAAATGTAACGTCCACTGTTCAAAGTTCCGTCAATGCAAACAAGAGGTGACCGAGACGTGTAACCAATGGCACCCCATACCATCACGCCGGGTGATACGCTTTCAATGTTTGTTCACCACGATGTCGCCAAACACGGATGCGACCATCGTAATGCTGTAAACAGAACCTGCATTCATCCGAAAAAATGACGGTTTGCCATTCGTGCACCCAGGTTCGTCGTTGAACACACCATCGCAAGCGCTCCTGTCTGTGATGCAGCGTCAAGGGTAACCGCAGCCATGGTCTCCGAGCTGATAGTCCATGGTGCTGCAAAACGTCGTCGAACTGTTCGTGTAGATAGTTGTTGTCTTGCAAACGTCCTCATCTGTTGACTCAGGGATCGAGACGTGGCTGCACGAACCTTTACAACTATGCGGATAAGATGCCTAGCTTCTCGACTGCTAGTGATACGAGGCCGTTGGGATCCAGTACGGCGTTCCGTATTACCCTCCTGAACCCACCGCTTCCATATTCTGCTAACAGTCATTGGATCTCGACCAACACGAGCAGCAATGTCGCGATACGATAAACCGAGATCACGATAGGCTACAATCCGACCCTTATCAAAGTCGGAAACGTGGTGGTACGCATTTCTCCTCCTTACACGAGGCATCACAGCAACGTTTCACCAGGCAACGCCGGTCAACTGCTGTTTGTGTATGAGAAATGGGTTGGAAACTTTCCTCATATCAGCACGTTGCTGGTGTCGCCACCGGCGCCAACCCTCTGTGATTGCTCTGAAAAGCTAATCATTTGCATATCACAGAAACTTCTTGCTGTCGGTTAAATTAATTTCGCGTCTGGAGCACGTCATCTTCGTGCTATAGCAATTTTAATGGCCAGTAGCGTATATGCAACAAATCATTTGCTGGGGTTTTATTTTTTCTTGACAGCTATAGATAAAATGGTTGTGACACATGCTTGCTTTTTAGTGTTCGATATCTCAAATTTGTGAAGTAACATTGCATTGATGGTATGAGAGCACTTCAAGATATCTAAGGTGCAACAGCAGTGTTGTCAAAACCTATTGCGTGTGCAGGCCGTTAGAAACGGATCTATTTTTCGTAGGAATTCTGTACCGTCATATTCGGTAGAGCCCGCTCGCGGTGCTGTCGCCGCACTGGGACCCCGCAGCTAGTGCCGCCCCTCCCCTGCGCTCCCTCTCCTCTCCCGGCCGGCTGGCTTCCCCCTCCACCGCTACTTGACCGCGGCGCGGCGCGTCCCGACGCCGACGGCCCGGCTGCCGGCAGCGGTAACGCCCCCCAGTGCGCCGCGGCGGCTGCCCGTGGTAGCTGCGCCCCACAGCAGCCACTCCGCCGGCGCTCTGCAGCGGGCGGGCTCTTGTCTCCGCGTCCGCACACCTTCTCTCTGGCCGCCTCATCTGCTCTCTCATTTCCGCGTCCAGCGTCGCGAGTAGCCGCCCGTATCAACTCCAAGCGATGACTTATTCGGCCACTGAGTCCGTGTCGTACGAACAAGTGAAATCGGGTGACGTTAACTAAAACACATCTTCAAACAAACCTGTGAACTTCCAGTGAGTCTCCTCTGACAAGTGTTAAGAAGTCACGCGCCTCTGCTGCTTCCTTTCCTGCTGCTCTGCTTCGTCAGTGTGAGCCATACATCAAGTAGTTTCCTTTGTTCCACTTATTATCATTCCGTTCAATACAATGCATTATCATACATTTTAACGTACAGTGTATTACGAAATTCTCCTCTGTTACTTCCAAAAATCAATTATTACTAGTAGACTTTTTTAGGTATAATGATCCATGCAGCCATTTTAAGCGAGAAGGAAGTTCGAAATAATACTTAAACTAACTACTCGCCTGATTCTCCTGGAATTTCTTCGAAAATATGACTTGGCTTACTGAAAACATGATTCGCTAAAAAAGTAATATTGTGTGTTTTACCATGACGTTTGTTTTTAAGATAAGAGCGCTCCTTGTTTCACTTTCATTACCATTCCTTATATTTTTTCGACTATTATTTCAGTATAATTTCACAAATCTGTTTCCTTTCTGACACATCCATTCATTTGAGCATAACAACTTCGTATCAACTTCATGATAAAAACAATATCGCGACAGCCACTTAACAATTGCTACTAACTCGATAAGTATAAAGATACGAAAACTCGCACTTCAACCATCTTAAACAATATCGATTTTGCAACCAAATCTTTTTATACACAGTTAAATACCTCTTTTACGAATACTTTCAGAATTAGTTACAAAAATCGAAATTCAACTGAATACCTAGGAATTACAATACGAACAACTTAAATTGGAAGGAACACATATGTTGTAGGGAAGGCTAACCAAAGACTGCGTTTTATTGGCAGGACACTGACAAAATGTGACAGATCTACTAAGGAGACTGCCAACACTACGCTTGTCCGTCCTCTTTTACAATACTGCTGCGCGATGTGGGATCCTTACCAGATAGGACTGACGGATTACATAGAAAAAGTTCAAAGAAGGGCAGCATGTTTTGCATTATCGGGAAATATGGGAGAAAGTGTCATTGAAATGATTTAGGATTTGGGATGGATATCATTAAAAGAAAGGCGTTTTTCGTTGCGACGGAATCTTCTCACGAAATTGCAATCACCAACTCTCTTCTCCGAATGCGATCACCACGATAAAATATGAGAAATCAGAGCTCGTACGGAAAGATATGAGTGTTCGTTCTTCCCGCGCGCTATACGAAATTGGAATAATAGAAAATTGTGAAGGTGGTTCGATGAACCCTCTTCCAGGCACTTAAATGTGATTTGCAGAGTATCCATGTAGTACATAGCAGTAATAGTAGTAGCAGAAATAGTAGTAGTAGATTTCAAGTATCATTAAAATTTCAAATAAAAATTGAAATATGATAAGTAATTATGTTCTCTGAAAAGTAAATGCCATGTCAATCCAATTTTTAATTTACATTTTTTAAAAATATGACACTAATTTACATCATCAATAAATAGGTTACAATTTTGATTCTGTTTGTTCGTGTTGTGAACTAATATGTATCGGATTCTCCAATACGAGACGGAAAAAGAGGTGCACTCTTCCACTCCATTACAAGTGGAACTTCGTTTATTCGGAAATTAACAAAAAATTTGAATGACTTTCGTTAAGTATCTATACACCCACGCAATATTTATTTATTCATTATTTATTTAACCTCACAATATTGGGATCATCTAGCCATTTCTTACTTCCAAATAGGAATTCTACGAGTTTTACTTTACATATTCAGGGTGATTCCGTGATGATGTTAAAACTTTCAGGTATGATGAAGAAGAGTAAATGTGTCAGTTTGAGCAACCATGGTCCGTAAACGACAGAGCTGAAAGATGTAAGCGAAAATCATTCTCATACCTAGAAAGTATACCTCTTGCACTGAAGCTGTTTGTCTGTCATGTTGTGGGCGGGGATAATATAATCATGACAAGAAAATCGTGTCTAGTAAATATGGGCTCTAACATGTATACCTTAAGAGCTACGAGTACTTGTTTCATAGAAGAGAGGTGTTTCACACTAGCAAAGATGAACAAGTGCTGATAGCTCTTACGGGATGTACTTTAGAGCCCATATTGGCTTGAAATTTTTTTCTTGTCTTGGTCCCTACTGCCATCTTACAAAATATGGAAGGCAAAGAGCTTGCTGTAGAAGTAGTCCACTGTCAGATCTGTCACAAATTATTTCGGTTTTATCTTTCATCTCGGCCGTTTCCTAAAATCTGAATGTTTGTAACATCATCAGGGAATCACCCTGTACACCGAATATGGGACACTGGATTTAAAAATTGCAACAATGCAGGTAAAACCATACAGTTTACACTCTTTCATGATAAGTACAATATTAAATGCAAATTACGGAAATGCTGGATTGACGTGTGACCATTAGTAGCAATGGCAGTGAGAGAAAGGGTTGACAGAGGGAGATAAAGCGGAAAGTGGGAACACACTGTCAACCAAGATAAGTGAAAGTAAAATAGCATGACTCATAGACAAAGGGAGAGACATAGAAGCGTAACTCGGATAAAACAGGAGCATGGGATTTACTACTCTAGAGTAATATTGATTGTGACATAAAGAGAGAAGTTGTACGTCATTACTAAATATTGCGACCAGCTAGAGAAAATCTTTAAACAATGAAGTAATCAGTAAGTTTTCATAAAAAATATTTTGTGTAGAAGCTTTGGAAAAATTGTAATGAAGTTTGAGACCTGCATCATGCAACGCATACCTGTATTACTTTTTTATTTTGAGTGTCTGCGTACTAGGGCTGATCTAAGCGCATTGATAGTTTATCATTGGAAGACAGAAGTACATATTAATTATAAGGTAACTTACACTATAACGAAGCATTTCAAAATGATGATTGATTACTGCAGTTGTGAAACGTAGAGTTAAATTTGAGTTTCATGGTCGGAGGATGGGAAGACTGTGACGGCAATGGGGTGTCAAATCAAAAATAAGTACGGTTGTGAATTGAATAATGCAGTTCCAAACCAATAAATATCTTTTAATCAGATTTGTATTTCGTTTGTGTGCACTACACTAAGGCAGGCGTTACACCAGCATTATTTCGGCCGAAGAAGTTTCTACCTAACATTTGCGCTAAATCATTACTTTCCTAGCCTATGAATGCGTCGTAACGTCTTCAGATTGAGCGGAAGCTTCGCCAGCTGGTCCTTCATGACTAACGTCATCGGCCGCAGACGCACAAACGGAAATAATTTCGTCTATCAGAAACCATAACGTCATTTATGTCATTAACAATTATGTCTGAGCATCCTGGAAGTATTGAATATGCATCAATCAACGCCGAAGAGTCGAGATCCCTCACTGGTTTCATTATTCGGAGTGGAAACGGCATAAGTGAACTCAGACACGTCTGATCATGGTGCATCTAACTTCTCGTCCCCGAACAATACCACCATTTTGCTCTTTGATGCCATTTTTCACTTGCAACAAAGAGGGGCAATGCGGTACTGTACAAATCAATATTAACGTCTTAACCGACTCCGTGTCTGTGTATGACGGATGGCTCAGTTCACATTTAATGATTGTCTCCGTTGATTGTTGCCGCTATTACTTTAAATCTTTGAAGAACCTGCGGTTTACTGGGGTGTCTGGCATGCACGGCCACTGCATGACTTACGCTTTAGTTGTCGGACGAACGTATTTTCGTTACTCAACGTATCTAAAAAACTGAACTGTAAACACGTTATGTTTCATACCTTTTCCTTTCAGTTTAATTTTTTGTATTTCTATTTTTCATTCACTTTCATCCTCATGACGATCCTAATTTTCCAGAGAGTAAAAACGTTGATACTGATGGACGAAGTTTGTCCTGTATGCTGCAAAAACAGATCAACGCATTTCAGTGCCTCGTTGAGCGTGATAACGGGTTCCTCGATCGCATTTTCTTCGCTGTCTTTCTCTACCGAACCTAAACTGTTTCTTTTTTTCTTTCACTGCATCCGTGTGACTTATCTGCTGAAATTCTAGTTCATAACTATCCCTATTTAACAGCTCGGAGATGTTTTCGTCATCTACGTCGTCAAAACTAGATATTTCTATTCTAAACGGAATATTAGTTAGAATTCGAAAGAAAAAAAGTTATCAGATTTTTCAATATTCATTCTTTCAATATTTATATAAATATGCACTAATGGTTCTGAATCCATGTAGACAATACCCGGGTAATCGTCAGTTTGCTGTATGTCTCTATAAAGCAGTGAAAGATCCACTTAAAGTCACAGGTTTTAAGAGGCATATGAGTTTTAAAAACGTAGACATTTGATATACAAATATTTAAAATTCTAAATCTCTGCTATATGATGATTTACTGTGCCAAACTAATTTAATGAAAATAGTTATTATTTTGCAAAACATGAAATTCAGATGTGACGCATTTTAGCAACTGTATAGCAGTGTTAGAGCATATGTTTTGATGTTAATGGATTCTTCAAAAACACAGCTTCGTAAACTGCCTTCACAAATGAAGGCTCTAAGTCAGCTGTTGAAAGGCATGATGTTAGCAAGAGCTCCGCTTACAGTTGGTGAAATTGTTGTTTATTGAACCACAACCCGTTCCGCGACTTAACGCCGCATCGTCATGTGCAACCTACACGGTAAAAACCAAAGTACAATATCACCACGTTTTATGGATATTAAAATAAATAAAGTAATGTCTAATAAACTAACAACTTTAAAAGATCAAAGGCACACTTATCGCTCCTAGACAAAATTTACTATTCTGAGAACATCGTCGGTATAACGGCAAGTGAAATGCGAAGAAGACGTTCTCCGTTCTTTAAAATTTATCTGTATCTAAAGGAAGAAAAGAAAGGTTTGTAGTTCTTAAAAAGGGGACGGATTGGCGATTAAAAGTTGTCACTGCTAACATGATTAGTCGCGGCATTATGCAAATTACTATGTGGAAAGTATCAGATGGCAGTGTCTTACCAGTGTGACAGCGGAGCAGCTCTGAGCAGGGCAAAGCAAAAGCGGCCCACACGAACGACAAAGAGAGACTAGCTTGTTGGCGGAACGGAAGCCATCCATGTGTACAGTGTGACGTCATATACTCATGACTTTTTAAAACCTTTTAGCGGCCGCTCAATACAGAATTTGGCAATAAGCGAAATTTCGCAGTACAAGTAAACGAAAAATCCCAGAAGCATCAATTTGTAATTATATCACACGAAGAAGATATTTTCTAATATTAAAACATTCTCGAAAGTCTTGGCATTCCCAGAACCGATATCTTGCCAGCGACAATGTCGACGACAGGAAAACATCGTCAGGATTCTCAGTTTCCTGTATAAATGAACTGTCTATATATATAACTAAGTTTGGCGTTCTCGCACCTGGCCACATTTTTGAAATATTAAAACTGCGATGTCTTGTACTGGAACAATATTTTTATGTTACCTTCATTTGATAGCTCTTGGAACGACGAGTACAGAATAGTGTGCAAATCACTTTACAGTGCAAGGCATAGGGAACTATGTAGTACTAACAGCGATTTTCTCGCCTCTTCCACTGATGTACTGTGGAAGCCAAAATGATACTTTGTACAAAGTGAAGTCCAGCGACAAAACTTTGTAGACAGTGAAGGGATTTTATTTGAGCATTTTGGTGTAAGAGATCCGTGATCCATTGTGCCTCATTGCAGAATAACTGCATTGCATTTCACTTGTTAATTCCATTCCTCGTTTTGCCTGTATCGCACTAGAAATACCCGCCGACGTTATACGCTGTGTGTTGCTTGTATGGAAACATATTTGTCCCATTCACTAATTGTACTTGCTGTTGACAACAGAATACCAACTTTACTGTTCGACTTGAGACAAACATTCAGCATTGCTTGGTTCTACCTAGCATTTATTTTCCAGTATTGTTAGAAGTACGTTAACAGTGATACACAGCAGTATGGGTACGTTTGTTGACGTGGAGACGACTGATATGAACCTCGTGTATGTGTTCCATTGTGTCCACCAAAGACACTTGGCGTCCAACGTACAGATGCGGGAAGAGAACCCTCTATTACAGAAAGGAGTTGCTCTTATTGAGGTGACTTGCTATCACGTAGCAACTAAACTGTTTCGTCATTGAGAAACTAGATTTGGTCAGTAATTGGAACTCATATTAGTAACAATTAACACAGAAGGAAATATCACTCTACCTAATTTCATTATGATGACGATGTGTAGCAATTAAGTTAAAATTTCAGTTGGTATAGTATAACTATGAATATTCGTCGCGCAGTGAATCCATTGAACGATGACGGTCTCAACTACTCGAATGTTCTGTCGGGCTCTGCTGGCGGAGACAGCAGATAAGTTCTGATGCTATCCTAAAGCAGTCGTATTGGCAATTCCGAATACATTTGTTCCACATCACCGTGCATTGGCAT
The DNA here is from genome assembly GCF_021461385.2 of Schistocerca piceifrons. Taxonomy (NCBI): domain Eukaryota; kingdom Metazoa; phylum Arthropoda; class Insecta; order Orthoptera; family Acrididae; genus Schistocerca; species Schistocerca piceifrons. The sequence continues at coordinate 319,650,786 of NC_060145.1, read as the reverse complement.
TTGCCTCAGGTTTCAGTGATTGCTCTGTGGTTTGCGTTCTACGTTTTCGTTTCTGTATGCTACACTCTTTTTCACCAACCGAATAAATATTGCGTTATTACTCCGTAGCGAGCCGCCAGAGAGCACTAGTCTCTTGCACCAAAATACTCGGAAAATACACCTGAACAACGTCTGATTTTTTTAAATCGGATTTAGAGTACAGCCTGTGTATTTCAGTACGCACCCTTATCAGTCTTGTCTGATCCTATTGATCTCTACGATACGAAATATATGATGGATGCAGGAGAAATGTCGCCCAAACTTCCTGGCGTACAGGCTCTCTAAATCTGCCAACAGGGCTTTCTTCGAAAGATTCCCCTTTAACTGCTCTGAACACCACTGCAAAAATTTCGGAAGTGCTGAGTCAGTCTGTTAGGATCTAAGCGTGGCTTGCTGACATGTGTCCTGGATACGACTCCTTTCATTGAAGCACTAACTTAGAATTGTGAAGTGTGTTGGGTATCTAATGCACAGGCGTGGACAGTTCCAGTCACATATTGCTTGGAGACAGTTGATTAGGAGAAGAGTGGGCGTCAAATCATAGGTCCTTGTTGGACAAGGCGGCGGTGTGGTAACACTTGTGGTCACTGCTACCAGAACAGCCCAACAGTGCAGAGACCTAGCACGGTTGGCATTCCTGAATGGTGGCGTCACCGTAGCAAGTGCTGCCTCAGTGCTCTGGCGTGACTGTACTGTTAGAAAAGAGGGCTGGCGACCTGCCAGTGGTGGCATCGCGGTACGCAATCTGACTGGTGTCGTTTGGCATCAGCGGTGCCTAATTGATAGGGGCTAACAGGGTCTCCTTTCGACCCTCGACCATCAACGTTGTAGCTCAGCCCCCAAGCGGAGTGTCCCATAGAATGGCTGACGGATTAGCGTCATCGCCATAGAGGTAGTCCACTTCACAGTTGTCGCTGATTCGATGCCACTTGGTGGCTAGACAGCCAGGATTTATATGCGCCAGGGAAGGCTTGTTGATGAGCAGCCACCCCGGATGTCACATCAATCGCATACCACAATGCCACTGAAGCGTCCCAGGCTTCAGTTCTATCCATCTATCGCTTGCGCCTTGGTCCTGCATTGTGGGCGGGGTTGTCGTGGTTAAATCGGATTTGGCATGTTAATGTGAAGGGGTGGCCGGATGCACTTCCTGCCGCCACCCTGTACCCCCGGGACGGAAGCAGAGTACCCCATCTGTCGACATCTAGTGTAAATCATGGAAAAGTGCAGATGTGTATCAAATGTCTGTGAGTCATGTAACTGTGGTGGGACGTGGGACCAGCCCGGTATTCACCTATAGGTATGTGGAAAACCGCCAAAAAACCACATCCAAGCTGGCCGGCACACCGGCCCTCGTCGTTAATCCGCCGGGCGGATTCGATCCGGGTCCAGCGCGCCTAACCGAGTCCAGGAAGCAGCGCATTAGCGCTCTCGGCTAACCTGGCGGGTAATCGCACTAATCATTGTCCAAGCGAATGTACTTGTGTACCGAGATGAACGTGTGACTAAATGCTGCGCTAGTCGATTACAGCAGGCAGTGCAGTTACGGCAACGAGCACTAACACTGGCCGGTGCCGTTGCAATATGTTTGCAACAGAACCTTGCGTACGATTTTCATTGTCAAGCATTCTATCAATGTACACCTCTTGTAACAGGTACTGAGTGCTACTAAAAGCGACTCAATTATTCACTTTGGAAATAGCCATGGTTCCTCCGTAACCTCAGTATGATGCGAAGCTAAGAGTGTTACACAGCGATGTACTCCCCATTATGCAGTGTTTGAGTTGACTAAAATTTCCAGTTGATTGGAAAGAAGTCTCCTTTTCACAATAGTGTCCCAGAAACTTCGAGAGGTTGTAGAAGTTATCTTGAGGAACAAATAGAGAATACGAATTCATATCTGAAAAAGTCATCCAACGATTCAACAGAGCGTCAAAGTTAAGGCACGACCCCTGCTGCTAGGCCACCCATTCGGCAGCATATTTGACACTGTACGACGGCGGATCATAGGCAGAACGTCTCAAAATGTTGTTTCTTACGTAATGATAGCGACTGAATACCACGATCGCCAGTGGAGAAGATGGAGAAAACTGCTGTGTAGAAAGGCCTTGTCTCCTATGAATGTGGATGGAGACTCGTGTCCAAAACCGTCGCCCAGCAAGGAGACAGGAGATAACGCCTTTTTACGCAGCAGATTGCTCCATCTTCTCCACTGGCGATCGTGGCAATCAGTCGCGATCACTGCATAACGAACGACATTGTGAGACCTTCTGCCTATGGTCCTCCAGTGTACAGAGACATGTATACGGACGAAATGGTGGCCTAACAGCAGGGGCCGTGTCTTAACTTTGACGCTCTGTAGTGTCGTTGGATGACGTTTCTGGACACGGGTTCCTATCCTCGATTTGTTCCCCAAGACACGCTCTACATCACCTCAAAGTTTGTCGCAAAATTTCTGGGAGACACTGCATGCAACCACAGGCATTCGTTAATCTGGTTAATCTCGGTACGGAGAGAAGGTATTCCTTTCCCTATCTCCTTGACTTTAGCTTTCTGTTTCTTCCTGTGCATCATTTCTAAGAACTAACCTTCTCGTTCCAAAGCCTATTCAGCTAATTTACTTCTCACAATTGAAGGTGTCGCCGGAAGAAAATACTAACAGTCAGTTATGTAAGGATTTGTCTGATCACACCACCTGTTCTGTTTTCGAATGATGGTAACGCACGTGTTGATTACACGTTTTTCCATACGTACCACTACAAACAATTTCCTACTACATAACTTGCTCTTCTCACTGTATTTATGACCTCGTCTTTGAACTTAGCCAAGTACATAACGCCCAGAAACTCAATACACGCTCTTGTGGGTCTGCCTACCCCTTCAATTTCGAAACTAAAAAAATCTAGTGAAAAGACCTCATAAGTGGCGGTTTTTCCAATTATAAGCGTAAAGAAAACAAAAGATGCTGAGTGGAAGTCTTAACTCTCTTGGCAAAGTGAGTCCGGGCACCTTGTAAAATATGAGGTTAACATGGTAGAGATCAAGGTACCTACAGTACGCATCATGAGGAGTATAAGAATAATTACAAAATACTTATGAACTGTAGTATGAGTGTTTGTAGCTCACAGTAGCGGTGCCGGCTATTTCAGCATGATCACTCATGACGTCGTATTTCTTATTACGAAAAGAAAGACGTGAAACTGTCAAATCACACAGTCAGAGAGTATGATTATTAAACTGATATCAGTGGTTGCAATAACTTTCAACCTGTTTTTTTGTTGCACTGTGAGAAATTGGAAGGTCTACTCTATGAAATGGGGAACATCCATCCCCTTTCCCAGATATGCCTCCACCAGATTCCCATCTTCTTCGAAAACTCTAAGTTTTCCCTCCCCGGTCAGCGTTTCTGGTACGCCCAAGAAGCGACTGCAACTCATTTTCACTACCAAGTCGAGAACGTTTCAGACCAACCTCGTATATAACTCCGATCAGACTTTTGTCCGTGAAAAAAGAATTACGAAATTTATTTTGTAATATTTTTCGACTTAAGAAATGACAAACCTTCGGTACAAAATTCGAAACGCGTTTGCTGATGATAAAAGAAAAATCAAGCAGTTACTTTTAGGTGGGTAGAAAACCACCTTATTGTAATGAGTAACGGCGGAAGAAACCAAACCAACGGATGTACTTAGTAGGTGCTTGGGCCAATGTCGACTGATGATAAAATGCATTTATTACACATTGTGTTCATCATTATCAGTAAATAAGCTAATATAATAAACAACCGATTTCATTATTATAGTACGAATTAGTGCATAGAATTCATGTGTCGGTTTATTTAGTGGAAAAACGTGTTCCTCTCCGTTGTCTGCCAGACTAGCGATGCTGACAAGAAGGACTATCACACGCCGAATACACGCCGCGAGTGGCACCGAATACAAACCACACGTATAGGCTTGTAATTATTCATACTTCCTCCACGAGCACCAACACATTGTGTTCATAATTTATTGGTGTTGGAGTGTAGCATACGAAGAAAGTGTCGCAAACCGTGCCCCTCAACTTCTTTCAGTGTCCATGAGCAGTAGAAGGGTGTTGGCGGGCGGGGTGGGGGGGGGGGGGGGGGAGGGGGGTGACGTGAAAGGCTACATAGTACTTTTCTAATTAACACAGCCTCTCTAGCGCGGTCTGTCACTGATCTTAAGCAGTGTTAACATACTGCACTTCAGTACAATCAATATATAACTGCGTCTGAAATAATGTTGAGGAACACGTACAAGGGTAGCCTTTCAAGATTTTATAGAAGCAATAACAGAAAATATTTTTGTGGTACAAATAGTTTTACTGTTTCTCAAAATAGTCTTCTTGCAGCTTCACACATTTTTGGATGTCTTCGAACAAATTTTGGATAAATGTTTTTTATTCTGATGTCGGTAGCTATGCTTGGTTTTTGAACGATTCAACAGTTTCTTGCGTTGATGATACTCGCTGTCACTTAATTTTTTGTTTTATTCAAGAGAACAAAACGAAGTCGTTAAACGGTGAAAGATGTGAATACCGGCAATAACGCATTAATTGAATACAGTAGTCGATTTAGCTCTGAAGATGTCTCCCGAAGTTGGGACGAAATGATAATGAATAATTTCCTATATCGATCATGGCGTATCAGTCCCCAAGTTTTAACTGAAGTAAACAGCACCATTGAAAGCCTACATTGTGTTATTACTTCGACTTTTCAGCCTATTATAATCAAGTGGATGCTGTTTCGCAGCTGGAACCATCAGATTTTATCGACTACGTAAAATGTGTTCTCCATAATAAACCAAGAAGGTAAAACTTCTCAAAACTGATTTACTTAAGGACGTGGCATGAGGAACTCTCTGCGCTCTTCTTAGTTTACCGAAGAACTCTATTTGATAAAAAGTATCCGGACACCCATATGTACTGCAGGATTGACCACCAGATGTCACGAGAGGCGGACTTGACAGTATAAAAATAGGCTGGGAGTTCTGGGTTGTCAGTAGAGAAGTAATGAGAGCTGAATGGCCCCGTCAGGTGATTCTGAACATAGATGGTGAATTGGATGCCACCTTATTAACAGATCCATCAGGTACATTTCAACCCCCCTAAAACTGCCCCAACCGACTCTCGGTGATATGATACTGAAACAGAAACGTGAAGAAACAACTGCAGATAAACAAAGACCAGGCAGCTCTCCTGTCCTGACAGGCAGGGGACGTCAAACATCGCGAAGGATGGTTGTAAAAAATCGCACGAAATCAGCAGGAGGAACTACTCGTGAGTTTCAAAGTGCTGCCACCAGATTTACGGTGCATAGGGAGAAAACGATGCGACAGGATCGTGGAGCGGCTCCTCACAAGCCAGATATTTCTGTACTTGATGCTAAGCGACGCTTGAGGTGGTCTACTGACAACCCAGAACTCCCAGCCTATTTTTATACTGCCAGGTCCGCCTCTCGTGACATCTGGTGGTCAATCCCGCACTACAGAGGGGTGTCCGGATACATTTCTCCTCACGCCACGTCATTATGTAAATCAGTTTTGAGAAGTTCTACCTTCTTGATTTATTATGGAGGACATAATTAAGTACCCCCCCCCCCCCCCCCATGAACCATGGACCTTGCCGTCGGTGGGGAGGCTTGCGTGCTTCAGCTATACAGATTGTCGTACCGTAGGTGCAACCACAACGGAGGGGTATCTGTTGAGAGGCCAGACAAACGTGTGGTTCCTGAAGAGGGGCAGCAGCCTTTTCAGTAGTTGTAAGGGCAACAGTCTGGATGATTGACTGATCTGGCATTGTAACAATAACCAAAACGGCCTTGCTGTGCTGGTACTGCGAACGGCTGAAAGCAAGGGGAAACTACGGCCGTAATTTTTCCCGAGGGCATGCAGCTTTACTGTATGGTTAAATGATGATGGCGTCCTCTTGGGTAAAATTTTCCGGAGGTAAAATAGTCCCCCATTCGGAACTCCGGGCGGGGATACTCAAGAGGATGTCGTTATCAGGAGAAAGAAAACTGGCGTTCTACGGATCGGAGCGTGGAATGTCAGATCCCTTAATCGGGCAGGTAGGTTAGAAAATTTAAAAAGGGAAATGGATAGGTTAAAGTTAGATATAGTGCAATTAGTGAAGTTCGGTGGCAGGAGGAACAAGACTTCTGGTCAGGTGACTGCAGGGTTATAAACACAAAATCAAATAGGGGTAATGCAGCAGTAGGTTTAATAATGAATAGGAAAATAGGAATGCGGGTAAGCTACTACAAACAGCATAGTGAACGCATTATTGTGGCCAAGATAGATACGAAGCCCACACCTACTACAGTAGTACAAGTTTATATGCCAACTAGCTCTGCAGATGACGAGGAAATTGAAGAAATGTATGAGGAAATAAAAGAAATTATTCAGATAGTGAAGGGTGATGAAAATTTAATAGTCACGTGTGACTGCAATTCGGTAGTAGGAAAAGGGAGAGAAGGAAACGTAGTAGGTGAATAGGGATTGGGGCTAAGAAATGAAAGAGGAAGCCGCCTGGTAGAATTTTGCACAGAGCGCAACTTAATCATAGCTAACACTGGGTTTAAGAATCATGAAAGAAGGTTGTGTACATGGAAGAAGCCTGGAGATACTAAAAGGTATCAGATAGATTATATAATGGCAAGACATAGATTTAGGAACCAGGTTTTAAACTGTAAGACATTTCCAGGGGCAGATGTGGACTCTGACCACAATCTATTGGTTATGACCTGTAGATTAAAACTGAAGAAACTGCAAAAAGGTGGGAATTTAAGGAGATTCTGGATAAACTGAAAGAACCAGAGGTTGTACAGAGTTTCAGGGAGAGCATAAGGGAACAATTGACAGGAATGGGGGAAAGAAGTACAGTAGAATAAGAATGGGGTAGCCTTGAGGGATGAAGTAGTGAAGGCAGCAGAGGACCAAGTAGGTAAAAAGACGAGGGCTAGTAGAAATCCTTGGGTAACAGAAGAAATATTGAAATTAATTGATGAAAGGAGAAAATATAAAAACGCAGTAAATGAAGAAGGCAAAAAGGAATACAATCGTCTCAAAAATGTGATCGACAGGAAGTGCAAAATGGCTAAGCAGGGATGGCTAGAGGACAAATGTAAGGATGTAGAGGCTTATCTCACTAGGGGTAAGATAGATACTGCCTACAGGAAAATTAAAGAGACCCTTGGAGATAAGAGAACCACTCGTATTAATATCAAGAGCTCAGATGGAAACCCAGTTCTAAGCAAAGAAGGGAAAGCAGAAAGGTGGAAGGAGTATATAGAGGGTCTATACAAGGGCGATGTACTTGAGGACAATATTATGGAAATGAAAGAGGATGTAGATGAAGATGAAATGGGAAATACGATACTGCGTGAAGAGTTTGACAGAGCACTGAAAGACCTGAGTCGAAACAAGGCCCCCGGAGTAGACAACATTCCATTGGAACTACTGACGGCCTTGGGAGAGCCAGTCCTGGCAAAACTCTACCATCTGGTGAGCAAGATGTATGAAACAGGTGAAATACCCTCAGACTTCAAGAAGAATATAATAATTCCAATCCCAAAGAAAGCAGGTGTTGACAGATGTGAAAATTACCGAACAATCAGTTTAATAAGCCACAGCTGCAAAATACTAACACGAATTCTTTACAGACGAATGGAAAAACTAGTAGAAGCCGACCTCGGGGAAGATCAGTTTGGATTCCGAAGAAATACTGGAACACGTGAGGCAATACTGACCTTATGACTTATTTTAGAAGAAAGATTAAGGAAAGGCAAACCTACGTTTCTAGCATTTGTAGACTTAGAGAAAGCTTTTGACAATGTTGACTGGAATACTCTCTTTCAAATTATAAAGGTGGCAGGGGTAAAATACAGGGAGCGAAAGGCTATTTACAATTTGTACAGAAACCAGATGGCAGTTATAAGAGTCGAGGGGCATGAAAGGGAAGCAGTGGTTGGGAAGGGAGTAAGACAGGGTTGTAGTCTCTCCCCGATGTTATTCAATCTGTATATTGAGCAAGCAGTAAAGGAAACAAAAGAAAAATTCGGAGTAGGTATTAAAATCCATGGAGAAGAAATAAAAACTTTGAGGTCCGCTAATGACATTGTAATTCTGTCAGAGGCAGCAAAGGACTTGAAAGAGCAGTTGAATGGAATGGACAGTGTCTTGAAAGGAGGATATAAGATGAACATCAACCAAAGCAAAACGAGAATAATGGAATGTAGTCGAATTATGTCGGGTGATGCTGAGGGAATTAGATTAGGAAAAGAGACACTTAAAGTAGTAAAGGAGTTTTGCTATTTGGGAAGCAAAATAACTGATGATGGTCGAAGTAGAGAGGATATAAAATGTAGACTGGCAATGGCAAGGAAAGCGTTTCTGAAGAAGAGAAATTTGTTAACATCGAGTATAGATTTAAGTGTCAGGAAGTCATTTCTGAAAGTATTTTTATGGAGTGTAGCCATGTATGGAAGTGAAACATGGATGATAAATAGTTTGGACAAGAAGAGAATAGAAGCTTTCGAAATGTGGTGCTGCAGAAGAATGCTGAAGATTAGATGGGTAGATCACATAACTAATGAGGAGGTATTGAATAGAATTGGGGAGAAGAGGAGCTTGTGGCACAACTTGACCAGAAGAAGGGATCGGTTGGTAGGACATGTTTTTAGGCATCAAGGGATCACCAATTTAGCATTGGAGGGCAGCGTGGAGGGTAAAAATCGTAGAGGGGGACCAAGAGATGAATACACTAAGCAGATTCAGAAGGATGTAGGTTGCAGTAGGTACTGGGAGATGAAGAAGCTTGCACAGGATAGAGTAGCATGGAGAGCTGCATCAAACCAGTCTCAGGACTGAAGACCACAACAACAACATTTTATGTACTCGATAAAATCAGGAAAACATAACCGTAAATATCGTACCATTCTTCATTACGATGGTTCCAGCTGCTAAACAGCATCCACGTGATTGTAATAGACTGAAGAGTCGAAGTAATAACGCAATGTACGATTTCAATGGTGGTGTTTACTTCAGTTAAAACTTCGGGACTGATAGGCCATGCTAGATGTAGGAAATTATCCACTGCCGTTTCGTCCCAACTTCGAGAAACATCTTCAGAGCTAAGTCGACCACTAAACAGTGGATGGCTGCAAAAAGAGTGATGTGGAGTGATGTATCACGGAAAGCGCTGGGTTTGGCGAATGCCTGGGGAACGCTGCCGGCCATCATGTTTAGTGCCAAAAGTGAAGTACGAAGGAGGTGGTGCCAGATTGGGGGTGCGTTTCGGGGATAGGGCCTGATACCGCCATTCCACTTACGGAAACGATAATTGCGGACGGATATGAGCATATTTCAGAGCATTCGCTACTGCTTATGTTAGAGGAACATTTCGGAGACGATTACTGTTTTTGACAAAATGATAGTCCTCACTCTAATACCCTGAAGCGCCACAGAAACTGGTATAGTCATGCGTATTCAAACGCCTACATAAGATAGCAAGTGTCAGTTGTTAGATCGGTTACTGCTGCTACAATGGCAGGTTATCAAGATGCAAGTGAGGTAGAACGTGGTGCTACAGTCGGCGCACGAGCGATGCGACACAGCATCTCCGAGACAGTGATGAAGTGGGGATTTTCCCGAACGACGGTTTCACGAGTATACCGTGAATATTAGAAATCCGGTGAAACATCAAATCTCCGACATCGCTGCAGCCGGAAAAAGATCCTGCAAGAACGGGACCAACAACGACTGAAGAGAATAGTACAACGTGACAGTAGTGTAACGCTTCCGAAAATTGCTGCAGATTTGAATGTTGGGCCGTCAACAAGTTTCAGCGCGAGAAGCATCAACGAAACACCATCCATATGGGCTTTCGGAGCCCTGATGACTGCACGACACAAAGCTTTACGCCTCGTCTGGGCCCGACAACACCGACGTTGGAAACATGTTGTCTGGTCGAGCAAGTCTCATTCCAAATTGTATCGAGCGTATGGACGTGCCTGTGCATGGAGACCTCATGACTCCATGGACCGTGCATGTCAGGGTGGGACTGTTCAAGCTGTTGGAGGCTCTGTTGGAATGATATGGGACCCCTGATATGTCTAGATACGACTCTGACTGGTGACATGTACGTAAGCATCCTGTCTGATCACCTGTATCTATTCATGCCCATTATGCAATCTGATGGACTTGGGCAATGCGACACCCCACACGTCTAGAATTGCTAAAGAATGGCTCCAAGAACACTCTTCCGAGTTTAAACACTTCTGCTGGCCACCAAACTCCCCAGTCATGAACATTATTGAGCATATCTGGGATGCCTTGCACTGCGCTGTTCAGAAGAGATCTCCACCCCCTCGTATTCTAACGGATTTATGGGCAGCCCTGCAGGATTCATGGAGTCAGTTCCCTCCAGCACTACTTCAGAAATTAGTCGAGTCCATGACACGTCGTGCTGCGGCACTTCTACGTGCTCGCGGGGGCCCTACAAGATATTAGACAGGTGTACTTGTTTCTTAGGGTTTTTAGTGTAAAACAACATTGCAGGGGTAATAGCTGGTGGACAATAATATTCCTGAAAAGATCTGGCCTGTCTAGAGTCGCTACCTGGACTCGGTAGAACACCTTTGGGATGATTCAGAACGTCGACTTGGCTCTAGATCCCAGCATCCAACATTATACTTTCTCTCGTTCTTCCGTTGAGGAAGAATGGGCTGCCGTTCCTCCATAGACATTTATACCTGTCACTGAAATCGTCCGAAGCAGAGTTCAGGTCATCAAATCTGAAGAGTAAACACATCCAACATTAATGTCCGCTAATAGGTGTTCCGATTCTTTCGCTCAGATACTGTATTTAAGAGTACAACGCAGTTTGTTTTCGTAAGGTGACTTTGCATGAAACTTTTAAGTTTTACACAGCGATACTGCACAGCAGTACTACACTGACGTGTCAAAAATCATGGGATACCTACTAATATCGTGTCGGATCTCTTTTGCCCAGCGTAGTGCAGCAACCCGACATGGCACGGGCGAGCAAGTCGTTGAAAGTCCCCTACAGAAATGTTGATCCGTGCAGTCGATAATTGCGAAAGAGTTGCCGGTGCAGAATTCTGCGCACGAACGGACCCCTCGATTATGTCCCATAAATGTTCGATGGGACTCATGTCTGGCGATCTGGGTAGCCAAATAATTCGCTCGAAATCCCCAGAATGATCTTCAAACAACTAGCGAACAAATATGGGGCGGTGATATGGCGCACTGTCATCCATAAAAACTCCATCTTTGTTTTAGAAAACGAAAGGTTCCAAATGGTCTCCAAGCAGCCGTACTTAACCATTTCCAGTCAATGACTGGTTCGGTCGGACCAGAGGACCCAGTTCGTGGTACATCCCACACTGATTTCTGCGGTTATTTCACGCGCCGTTGCCTGTATATTAGCACTGACAAATCCAAGCAAACGCTCCTGCTCTCGGTTGTTAAGTGAAGGCCGTCAGCCACTTCATTGTCCGTGCCCGAAATTTGGTAATGTCTGAAATTTGATACTATCAGCACTGCCCATCTCGAAATATTGAATTCCTTAACGATTTCCGAAATGCGACGCTTCATGCGTCTAGCTCCAACTGCTAACATGTGTTCAAAGTATGTTAATTCGTGTAGTGTGCCCTAAATCACGTGTAAAACCTTTTCACATAAATTACCTGAGTACAGATGACAGTACCGGCAATGAACTACCTTTCTATCTCTTCTTTATGAGATACTACCGCTACCTGTATATGTAATTGTCGCTGTTCCAAAATTTTTGTACCTCAGTGTAAGACAATTACTTTTTTTAGACGTTTTCTCTCTCTCTTTTTTTTTATTTTGTGAAAGGGTCTTGTAGATTGCAGACTACATAGCCTGCACCTGTCTCTAAGTAAGATTTCATTCTACCTAAATTGGATCAGCAGCAACGGCTGTCGGTGGCGCTTTTCCGGTGCGCTAGAATCACGTGGAAAGCTCAGACGGTGCTCACCAGCACCACCACCACCATCACCACCACCACCGCGCTGACATTTGAGTCGAGCCTGGAGACCTTTTATGTGGCGCGCTGTACGGCGCTTTCGCTCAGGCTCTTACTGATCATTGACCTTATCCGCCGCACTCGATTCAGCCCTTCCACCGGATCTTTTTTTTTTTCGCTTGTACTCTCACGTGGGCTTGGCTTTTATGAATGAAAGAACCCTCTCACTTCATTGTGCATTCGACAGAAATTCTGCCTCTGCAGCAGCGATATAAAGAATAGGGTTCGTGTTCGTTCTGCAATCAGGCCGCTGTGTTGTGTACACTCCAGCTGTGAGCAGTGAAGCACGTTTTCTGCAACTGAGCCGGGCTTAGGCTGGGAATGACAGAGGCACTACTGGCGAGGCTTGTTAGAGTAATCAGTGACCGTTAGGAAACTGTAAATTCTTTCTTCCGGAGACGAACCTATAAGTACACACGCCCAACTTTCTAGAGGATAAATTATACTAATCACACAGGACGATAAATTAGTCACCCAGTACGCACGCGCAGGTGGACCGTTAGGCCTTTACATATGGAACAGCGTTAGAATCACGTCCATAATCGTGGCCGCACTGCCTATACTTTATTACAAGCCAATAGAAATCAGTGAGACAGTTATGTTTTAAGCATACATCGTGCGTAAAAACGGGTAGGGACCCGACAGAATGACTAAAAGGGGCAATAGTGTTGGGCCGTACGATGGCCATACGCTGTATGAAGTTGCTAGATTTGTTGGTGATTCGCGGCGGAGTTTGCAACGTCTCTAAAAGCATTGGTGTGATACACGTGGCCAAGAAACACGATGTCAGAATTGTGGTCGGAAAAACATCCAGATTGAGAGGGACCCCGAAGACGCGTTTCGTGACTAGTGAATAAAAATCGTTTCCGAACTAGTCAACAATTCCTGCATGTAGTGAACGAAGGTCCATCCCAGTCAGTTAGCGGGAACCGCATGCAATGAATTTTTGGAGTCTGTCACCTTGCAAGAAGCTGTTCCTCATACAGGTATTTACGATAGTTGTCCAGAAAGTAAGTTCCGATCGGTCGCTAAATGGAAACCACAGTGAAAATCAGAAAATTTTATTTACAAGAGTTAGCTACACTTTCCAGATACTTCTCTACATAGTCGCCGCTCCGACTTAGACATTTGTCGGAGCGTTATACGAAATTTCCAACACCATCGTCATAGAAGGCAGCCAGCCACCTGTGTTTCACGATAATTCTCTACGCTGGTCTATAGCGCGTAGCCTGCGCCCAAGTGTTGTCTTCGTATCCGGCGTTTCATGTCAACAGAGATGACGAGCCAATTATGGCTGTATTGTGGGTGATCGAACACTTTCCATCGAAAAGGCTGCAGGAGCATCTTTACTGCCCCTGCAGAGTGCGGCTGAGAATTGCCATGAAGAAGGAAGTGCGTGGCAGTTGTGTTATGTGGGTTGCATTCATTAAGGCGAAGCCTCTCAGCGGGCCCTCCTACTTCTGCGGGAGACATGCGCTCACAACTGAAAAGAGCGTCTTGAGGCGATCGACGGTCATACTAGGGATACTGCCCAACATATCTGTGCAAAGCTTCATCGGGTTTTCACTGTGAAGTCCATTTAGCGAGCGATCGGAACTTACTTTCTGGACAATCCTCGTAAAAATGACAACACCAAATTCACCGCGCTGGAATCATATGTGACTGGTTTTCTGAACAATTCCAGACAATATTGCATCTTGATTCGACTTCAAAATTACCTGACTTGAACCCTGTAGATAATGTGCGGGACATGTGGGAACGGTGCAGAAAACGCCAACGTCACCAATGCCAGCATCTCCGAAATTTGGTGGAACTGCGCTATCAAATCTTCAGCGAGTAGCTTAACCTAGATGCAACGTTCTCGCGCAACTTGTAGCCTTACTTGATAAGTGAATACAGGCGGTTATCAAGTCCCGGGGCAGAATTACATGATATTAAATGATGGTTATAATCATTTCTCTAGGGGTGACTAGGTGTTTTGTGCGATGAGATTAATTTTCTCATCCGTTTAAATGTAAGTATCTATTTACTGTCAATAGACTTCAGACACATTCACTTAAAAAAGCAATAATGAATAATTGTTAACAGATTGTAACTGATGTATCTTCATTTCGTTAATCAAAGAAATTGATAGACGAAGTTCGAGTGTAGCGCTGGGATCAAATTTCCTTAAGATTAAAGTAATGAACAGTAAATAATCATCAAATTGTACAAATTATGAATGAAACCATAATATCAAATGGTGAGACTTTTATTACAACTGAATCGAATTATTAGTTGGTAAGCTAAATATAGCTAGCAATAATAACCTCCTGGCAGATTAAACCTGTGTGCTGAGCCGAGCCTCTATCGTGAGACCTTTGCTTTTTGCGGACCAGTGCTCTACCGGCAGCGCTATCCAAGCACGACTCGTGACCAGTCCTCACAATTTAGGTTCCGTCAGTACCTCATGCCCTACGTTCGTATAAGTTCTCCTGTATACCTTCCAGGATTAACACTTCTGGAAGGAAGGATACGGAGGAGAAATGGCTTAGCGACAGCCTAAAGGATCATTTCCAGAACGAACTTCGTCCTGCAGGGTAGAGTGCGCTGATCTGAAACTTTCTGGTTGGTAAAAACTGAATTAATGTCTCAGGGACCTATAAATCAGCGCACACTCCGACGCGGAGTGAAAATTCGTTCTGGTAGCGGTATTAACTTTTCCTGACTCTGAAAAATAAAATTTATAATAGGTATACAGGATAAAACTGTCTGGCATTTTAAAACTGTGTGCCGGACTGAGACTCGAACTCGGGACTTTTGCCTTTCGCGGGCAAGTGCTCTACCATCTGAACTACCCAAGCACGATTCACGCCCCGTCCTCGCAACTTAACTTCTGCCAGTATCTCGTCTCCTACCTTCGAATCCAAGTTGTGCGGACGGACGGGGCGTGAGTCGTGCTTGGGTAGCTCAGATGACAGAGCACTTGCCCGTGAAAGGCAAAGTTCCCGAGTTCGAATCTCGGTCCGGCACGCAGTTTTAATTAGGCCAGGAAGATTCATATCAGCGCACATTCCGCTGAAGAATGAAAATTCTCATTCTGGTATACAGAATATTTCACAATTTGTATTACACCCTTTTAGAAGCTGGAGAGGGGACTTAGTAGATGCTTTGATAAGGAACCGTTGTCGGGATATGCACCAATTGGATGTAATATAAGTCTGAAAATTGGCTCACTTTCATATCTCCCTCTTCACTGTACGCACACAGTCGAGGCGACTGTGTGATCCCTGCAAGATATTTTCCAAATGGCGACGCAGCTGTTCGTTGACTAACGTATGTCTGCGAAGCATGCTTTCACACGCGCAATCCAGAAACCCCGATGCGGTTCTGTGGAGCACCAGTTGCGAACGTACGACTTTCTCGCTGCCATTGTTATAGTAGAAACGAAACAGGTATCTGATGGACTGAGACTATCCGGAAAACTCTCTCCAAAGGTGCAGTGTGCAGCTCCACCATTAAATGTCGTACTGTGAAGAGGGAGATATGAAACTGTTTCGATCTGCAAAGTTATTTTACAGTGTCCAGTCTCATTAATATGACCACCTGTCAGTAGCCCGAATACCCAACTTTTGCGTAGTAAGACGTGCAGGAAGAAAGTCAGTGATGTTCTGGAAGGTACCGACAGGAATGTGGAGCAATGCCGAATACAGTGCCGCCGCCAACTACGCTAGGTTTCTCGGCTGAGAATCAAGGGCGCGAACAGCCTGATCGGGGTCGTCCCGCCGCTGTGGCCGAGCGGTTCTAGGCGCGTCAGACCGGAACCGCGCTGCTGCTACGCTCGCAGGTTCGAATCATGCCTCGGGCATGGATGTGTGTGATGTCCTTAGGTTACTTAGGTTTAAGTAGTTCTAAGTTCTAGGGGATTGAAGACCTCAGATGTTAAGCCCCATAGCGCTTAGAGCCATTTGAACCATTTGGGGTTGTCCCACATATAATCATACAAATACATATAGGTATAAATCCGGTGAGTTTGGTCGCCAGGAAGTACGGTAAACATTTCCTGGGGCTCTCCGAATGACGCACATAGACTGTGTGTGAGACATTGCATTGTCCTCCTGGTAGATGCCATCATTCCAAGGAAAAGCAAATTGCATGTGTGGATGGACATTGTTCGCAAGGATAGATGCATGCTTGTGCTGATCCAGCACCAAGGAAATGCCACGAAAACCTTCCCCAAATCATAAAGCATGCAGGGTGTCAGCTTTCAGTCGTTTCACGCTGTACACGTCTACGACCATTTGTCCGATGGAGAATAAAACGTGGTTCATCAGAAAAGGAAACTTGTCGCCCCTCAGTGGATGTCCAGTTGAGGTACCGGCGTACAGATTTCAGCCTCCGACGCCGATGAACAGCAGTCAGTATCGGTGCATGAACCAGGCCCATAATTGGCCCATACGCACCAGTGTTCGCTGAACGGTCGTTGAGAAGACACTGTTGGTAGCCCCTCGGTTCATCTGGGAGGTCAGTTGTTCAGCAGCTGCACTACTCTTCGCCCATTCACATCTCTGTAGCCACTGATCATCCCTGTTGTCTATGGCTACAGATGGCGTCAGTATCGGATGGGGCCATGTTGTTATACACTGTTTACTTTAACCACAGTGTCACATAAACAGTTTATGAATTAAGCTATTTCGGAAATGCATAGTATACTTTAACCACAGTGCCACATGAACAGTTCATGAATTAAGCTACACTCCTGGAAATTGAAATAAGAACACCGTGAATTCATTGTCCCAGGAAGGGGAAACTTTATTGACACATTCCTGGGGTCAGATACATCACATGATCACACTGACAGAACCACAGGCACATAGATCGTAGAGATGCTGGATGTAGTCCTGTGGAACGGCTTACCATGCCATTTCCACCTGGCGCCTCAGTTGGACCAGCGTTCGTGCTGGACGTGCAGACCGCGTGAGATGACGCTTCATCCAGTCCCAAACATGCTCAATGGGGGACAGATCCGGAGGTCTTGCTGGCCAGGGTAGTTGACTTACACCTTCTAGAGCACGTTGGGTGGCACGGGATACATGCGGACGCGCATTGTCCTGTTGGAACAGCAAGTTCCCTTGCCGGTCTAGGAATGGTAGAACGATGGGTTCGATGACGGTTTGGATGTACCGTGCACTATTCAGTGTCCCCTCGACGATCACCAGTGGTGTACGGCCAGTGTAGGAGATCGCTCCCCACACCATGATGCCGGGTGTTGGCCCTGTGTGCCTCGGTCGTATGCAGTCCTGATTGTGGCGCTCACCTGCACGGCGCCAAACACGCATACGACCATCATTGGCACCAAGGCAGAAGCGACTCTCATCGCTGAAGACGACACGTCTCCATTCGTCCCTCCATTCACGCCTGTCGCGACACCACTGGAGGCGGGCTGCACGATGTTGGGGCGTGAGCGGAAGACGGCCTAACGGTGTGCGGGACCGTAGCCCAGTTTCATGGAGACGGTTGCGAATGGTCCTCGCCGATACCCCACGAGCAACAGTGTCCCTAATTTGCTGGGAAGTGGCGGTGCGGTCCCCTACGGCACTGCGTAGGATCCTACGGTCTTGGCGTGCATCTGTGCGTCGCTGCGGTCCGGTCCCAGGTCGACGGGCACGTGCACCTTCCGCCGACCACTGGCGACAACATCGATGTACTGTGGAGACCTTACGCCCCACGTGTTGAGCAATTCGGCGGTACGTCCACCCGGCCTCCCGCATGCCCACTATACGCCCTCGCTCAAAGTCCGTCAACTGCACATACGGTTCACGTCCACGCTGTCGCGGCATGCTACCAGTGTTGAAGACTGCGATGGAGCTCCGTATGCCACGGCAAACTGGCTGACACTGACGGCGGCGGTGCACCAATGCTGCGCAGCTAGCGCCATTCGACGGCCAACACCGCGGTTCCTGGTGTGTCCGCTGTGCCGTGCGTGTGATCATTGCTTGTACAGCCCTCTCGCAGTGTCCGGAGCAAGTATGGTGGGTCTGACACACCGGTGTCAATGTGTTCTTTTTTCCATTTCCAGGAGTGTATTTCGGAAATGTACAGTATACTTTAACCACATGGCCACATGGCCGGTTTATGAATTAAGCTGTTTCGGAAATGCTTCCAACACTGGCCCGAAAGGCAATGATCATGCCCTTTTGGGCTTCAGGTAAATTGTTCTGCTTCCACATCACGTCAATGACCGCCTTGTTTTCCACTTCCCCGGACACACTTCATCTACCCTACGATGTTAGTGCTGCCACATGCCGTCTTTGAGTGGTTATTGTTCATTGACGTCAAACGTGGGAGATGGCGACACTAATGTGCATAGCCTAATGATACTATTCCAGACATGTTTTGCTTAACTAACCTTTACCTCCTAAGCGCCATCTACAGCCCTTAGAAGACAGTAACAGGAAATTGAACCTCTCTCTGCATTAGTAGTCATGAATTAAGGCAGTGACACAAGTAGTCCGAAGAGATGATCTTTTAAGTGAAAACTATTCGAGAATTGAGGGACTCTAAGAGATCAAGAAAGATATGTATGTTATGAATTAATAGAAAAAAAGAGGAAAATAAACAAATCAATCAAGAAAGAGAGTTAAGGACATACACATGATTACGATTAAAATTAAACGGAAGTGTGTAGGACATAGAAACGTTACTTCTCTGACGTCTTCAGTGCTTTAGTAGTGTAGGACGTGAGTTGTCAAAATTTTCCATCGCACCCTTCCTCTTGAAACATAAATTATTTCAGTTTCTCCACCCCCTTTTACATTCTATCCTTAGCACTTCTCATACTTCGCACACAAACGGCCCACGATATCTATATACTTTTGTGTAATTATTTCATCTATCAGTTAAAACAACAACAATAATAACAATAATTTGTGTGTGTCTTAAGAGCACATCAGAGGTAAGCATTTGCATTATCAAGGTGACAAACACCAACGAGTTTATAAATAAGCACGGCTGTGAGTGCAGTTAGTGGAACTAAATAAATATGTGTAGGGTAGACTGGGTACGGTTTAAACAACAAAGGACGGTTGAAACAAATAAAATATCTCTGGAACTGTGTAACAGTGAGGTTGGAGGGGGGGGGGCGGCATTGTCGTCACATACAGGAGGCCCTATTGTGTTTTAATAGCCAACAGTAAGTATTTTTCTTCTGACATTTATGCTAATGTCGTCTATATTATTTAGCTCAAGATATTGAGTGTCTGTCTGTGGCTTTTCTATAGGCTGTAGACTTCTGAATAATTATTAGTTTTAATGTGTTTTTATTACCACCAGTACTAAAATGGTTCAAATGGCTCTGAGCACTATGGGACTCAACTGCTGTGGTCATCAGTCCCCTAGAACTTAGAACTACTTAAACCAAACTAACCTAAGAACATCACACACATCCATGCCCGAGGCAGGATTCGAACCTGCGACCGTAGCAGCAGCGCGGCTCCGGACTGGAGCGCCTAGAAGCGCACGGCCACCGCAGCCGGCACCACCAGTACTATAAACTGTTTTTTACCAAAGGTGGGCCTGGGGACGGTTGCGACAGTTCTTGTGGGTACTGATGAAACAGTCAATACATTTTGTTTTGTTTTCTCGATGCCTTAAGTTCGAGCCCAAATGACATCCAGAGGGCAGCTTTATCTGTCGAGGTATAAAGATGTCGAGATAGAAGCTGGACATTCACTACGAAAAACAGCGGACATGCATAGAATAAACCACTGTTTTCCACTGAGATATGAACGAAATCGAGATGCGACTAGTGAGGACAATGACGGTATGGGATATAGAGCACACAACAGAGTTTCTAATGAAGAACAAGAGCAAGAATTATCAAAATATTTGATTCGATGTGTAGATGTATATTTTGTACTATCTAAGAAAGTCATGAGAAAATTGGCGTACGATCTTACCATTAAGTATAATTTATCACAAACTCGAACTTGGTACAACAACGAAATGGCTGGTGAGGAATGGTTTCTGAGACGAAACCCTGAACTGTCCGTATGCGTTGCGCAAGCTACAAGCCTGTCTAGGACGACTAACTTTAATATAACTACCAACGATCCTTTATATGACAATTTTGCCATTGTCACGGACTCTCATAACTCTGAACCCCGAGACATACATAACACCGATGAAATAGGCATAACAACCGTTCAAAAACCAGAGAGAGTTGTAGCTACACGTGGCGCTCTTGGAGTAGGTTCAGTAACTTCAGCTGAAAGGGGTACTGTAGCGACACCAACTTTTGCAGGAAACGCCACTGGCAGTGTTATTTCTCCATTCTTTATTTTTCCACGAGTACGTTTGCAAGACCATTTTGTTAGGGATGGGCCATTAGGGTCTGCTGGAACTGCCAGTCCCTCAGACTGGATGATACATGAGCTTGCTGGAACACTTCCAGAAACACGCAAATGGGTCTCATAAAGTGTTACTCATACTTGATAACCACTCCTCACATATTCACACTAACGCACTGGACTTTTGCAAGAACAGTGGCATTGGTTTCCTGACCTTCTCTCCCCACTGCTCTCACAAACTCCAGCCGCTTGATCAATTTGCATATGGCCTTCGGAAGAAGGCTGTAAACTCGATCTGTGATGCATGGATGCGAAACCATCCAGGTAAAACAATGTTGATTTACGACGTTCCGGGGATTGCAGCGTCTGCTATGCCCCTCGCTCTGACATCTTCCAACATTCAAGCCGGCTTTCATAAAACTGGAATTTACCCATATAACCGGCAGTTGTATACTGAGTTCGATTTTGCGTCTGTATTTGTAACGGATAGGCCTAATCCCGAAAATGCAGCTGAGTCTGCAGTAGCACAGGCAACCGTTCAATAACTGGCTATCAATAATTCATCTGTTCCAACAACCCAGCAAGAAAACGTTGATCAAAGTCAAGGAACTTTGAATACACCACCTAGACTTTGCAGCAGCATTATCATTCAGGAAACTTCACTGTGAATGACTACAAGTGAACGAGCAATTTCTAATGAAGCTATTGTATTTACACCAGTAGCAGTACAGCCATTACCAAAGCTCCTCTGAAGAAACATAATGGGCCTAAAGGGCAAAAAACTAGAAAGTCTACATTACACTGATACAACAGAGAAAGAAGGGATAAGAAAAGAACATGAAGCAAGATTGAAACAGACCAAGGCTATGCAAGTTAAGAAAAGATTGGATGGAGGGAAAAAATAAAAACGATACGCTAAAACGGAAAAAATACTCAGTAAGATATTTCATCAGAAGAAGAAGAATGCTACTGTATTTTTAGTTTATCACCATATTGAGAGAGCAGATCCGGAGAAAACTGGATTCAGTGCAGCACTTGTAAACAGTGGGCTCACAAAGAATATACAGAAGGCGGTCTTAGCTATGTTTGCCTCAATTGTGAGTCAGAGTACTCGGATTGATCCATAAGCTAAATGTTTAATTGCCAGAAGAAATGTTCGCTTTTAGTTTATTCTGTAGGCTATGTTTATTTGATTGAAGAAATGTTTTAGTTTTTAGAAATATCTTTATAGTACTAAAACCATTAAGTCATTAATGTTATCATATAGTGCCATAATTATGCATATAACTAGAATTAATGGTAAGTAAAACATGACGGTATACTATATTTTGTATTATTTGCTTGTGTTTCAACTGACCCCAATGACTGTTTCAGCAGCCTCTAGTATGGAGACGATTGAAACAAACCGGACTCTATAAATTATACAGGGTGTTACAAAAAGGTACGGCCAAACTTTCAGGAAAGATTCCTCACACACAAAGGAAGAAAATATGTTATGTGGACATGTATCCGGAAACGCTTACTTTCCACGTTAGAGCTCATTTTATTACTTCTCTTCAAATCACATTAATCATGGAATGGAAACACACAGCAACAGAACGTACCAGCGTGACTTGAAACACTTTGTTACAGGAAATGTTCAAAATGTCCTCCGTTAGCGAGGATACATGCATCCACTCTCCGGCGCATGGAATCCCTGATGCGCTGATGCAGCCCTGGAGGATGACGTATTGTATCACAGCCGTCCATAATACGAGCACGAAGAGTCTCTACATTTGGTACCGGGGTTGCGTAGACAAGAGCTTTCAAATGCCCCCATAAATGAAAATCAAGAGGGTTGAGGTCAGGAGAGCGTGGAGGGCATGGAATTGGTCCTCCTCTACCATTCTATCGGTCACCGAATCTATTGTTGAGAAGCGTACGAACACTTCGACTGAAATGTGCAGGAGCTCCATCGTGCATGAACCACATGTTGTGACGTACTTGTAAAGGTACATGTTCTAGCAGCACAGGTAGAGTATCCCGTATGAAATCATGGCGGTGAATCGAGGAAGTACAGTACATACTAACGAAACTAAAATGAGCTCTAACATGGAAATTAAGCGTTACCGGACACAAGTCCACATAACATCTTTCCTTTATTTGTGCGTGACGAATGTTTCCTGAAACTTTGGCCGTACCTTTTTGTAACACCCTGTAGAGCGCAGTAATCAGTCGTCCTTTTTATTTTGTAGGTTTTATTAAGCAAATACAGATTTCGGCTAGTGCCTAGCCATTATCAATGCAACATTTTCTAATCTCGATGCATGTTAGTGCCCTGCTGAATTCAAAGAACTGTGACTGACGCCCGAACAACAGGGAACTAACTACCATCGAGATTAGAAAATGGTGCATTGCTAATGCCTAGCACTAGCCGAAATCTGGATTTGCGTAATAAAACCTACAAAAAAATGACGACTGGTTGCTGCGTTCTATAATTTATAAATCACATAACAGTCGGTGAGTGCACCCACTTTCCTAATGGAAGGTAACCTGATGAAAACGAAAACAGATTCTTTTTTTTTTTTTAATTTTCGATCTTTGTACTATTTGCGCCCCAGAAACAAAGGCAGTATAGCCGTTTCGCAGTTAGAAACGCGTTCTTTAATTTGACATACCATCATTGTCGATTGGTTTATAAACAACAATAATATGAATGATAAAAGCCAAATGGTTGCAATCGTACCCAGTATACCCCACTTCACAATTTTTTTTCAAATTAGTTCACAAATTCGTTAGTGGAAATTTGGAAATGTGTGGTAAGGACTATGGAGGCAAACTGCTCAGGTCATCGGTCCCTAGGCTTAGGCACTAACTAATCTAACTTAAACTAACCTATGCTAAGGAGAACGCACACACACATGCCCGAGGGAGGACTCGAACCTCCGACGAGGAGAGCCACGCGAACCGTGACAAGACGCCCTAAGACCGCACGGCTACCCCGCGTGGCAAATTCTTTAGTTGAAGTGTAACTGTTTCCGTACATAAAGCTTACAATTCAGTTGGAAGGTTTTAACATTTGAAAGATCACGATATACTAATAATACAACAATATTCAGCATTCAAATGCCAATTTAAAAACTGTTATATGCAAATTGATCCCCCAAAAAGGAAAATAAACAAGAGTAAAAATGCACACAGTTCGAAATTCTGAAAGTTTTTGACCTTTGCAAATTTAGTGTGTTGTGTATGCATCTTCATAAGTAGAAAGCTGATCGAGTCTTTTTTGAGTCTTTGGAACGGCAACTCGCAGACGCCTTGCCGGCTACAGTGAAGACCGATGTTTCATCTTGATTAATGCTAGTAAATTGATGCGAGTGGACTACATGTCTGCTGCCTTTCTTGCGAAATTGGAACATTCATTCTGAGTATGCACTCAAAACTTTTTGAAAGACTTCGATTTAAATTCATTTCGAATTGTTCAGAGAGTTCTTTAACTTCTCATGTTGTAATGTTGACTAGGGCTTGTCATGATCATATTGAACGGGTTGTGGATGATGGATTTGGAAATTTATTCTCGAATTGTTGACGAATGTTTTCTATTTCGTGCTTAGGAAGCTGGCGCTAGTATTTCGGCCCTGGTGATACGCTAAGATCATTCAGTTTCTCAGATTCATCGGCCAAGTAGCATAATATTAGAAGGCACTTTTCATCCAGAAACTGAGCCGCAAGTGTGTTCAGTTGGAAAAGACGAAGTTCATCCTTAAGTTTCACAATGCGATGAAGAACTTTATCACGATACAGCCAACTTAACAGAAAGCGCAATAAACGCGAATCATGAATTGAGCCGATCTTCTCCCAGTGCCTACTGTTTAAAGAACTTACTTTCACCAAATTTGTAGCATTCACTGCATCGTTCAGCACTTTACTGATTGCCATGTACCCCTTTTTAGTCTATAACAAATTGTTATCAACAAAAAATACTTTATAGGAAACAAAATATCTTCGCCTGTAATGCTCCCTCCAGAGGTTTACAAAATAAACAGATCTGGTGCATTCTGTTTTCATAACAGCATAGTACAAAAGCAAGAAACTGGAAAGGTTTCCGATATGAATGCTGTCATCAAGTTGCGGAATTGATTTTGGATTCATGAAGACGTGGAAGCAATTTATTTTTTTGACTACTGCTTCAATAAGATGACCCACGATGTCATGTGAGTGTGGTATTGACTTCAAACTCTTGCCAACCTTTCTCCTTGCGTGGTAGAGCACATTATTACGACTGCGGGGGTACGTAATTTCTCCCCAATAATGTGTGATGTACCGTGATTTGAATTTTTCAGTTAAGATGGATACTTCTGCTGGTAAAGCCTAATGTAAGAAATTGAACTTGATATTTTCGAATTAGATTTGGCGTTTAGAGCCAACTTTGATAATAGGAATAGAGGAAGAAGCGATCGAATCTTTTTCCTTATTACAACTACATACTTTAGAAGGTGAAGAGACACTTGGTGAATCACTTCCATGGGATCTCTGGTTATTATTGCAAATCAGCCACTAATCCATGGGAAGGGCGGAACTTATATAACTTTATTTTAAATACATTTAACTACTTTCACTGAACACGTATTTCAACTTCTATCTGTCTCACCACCTTTGTACTGACTCAAGAAGCCTGGTTGAAATCGGGCGGACAATCAAAACGATTTTGCGCAACAATCTATTCTTATAATCAGTGTTGCAAGAAAGTGACGGCCACTTTGTCAATCGGCTTATTGTAATTAACAGTTGTTAAATATTTTATAAGTCGCTGAACCAATAGGTGATCTACTGGTCAGTTCGTGAGAAACAAAGACAGAAAATTAACGATGGGTCAGCTTTCTAACTTGGTTCATGGCTATAAGACTCTGACGCTAGCAATATTTCTTCTCCGCAAGTCTTTTTCTTAGTAATATGTAATATAAATGCAGTAAAACTTGGTCAAAGCGGAATGTGTGTAATTCAGAAATGTGCCCATACCGTACTATTTATTTCTTTTTTGTGTAAAGCGACACGTGTCCAACGTGGAAACGCAATGCAGCTTTTAAGTTTTAATAAATAACTCATTGTATAATGCGGAAAAGAACTTACACAGTTTTACTGTCTCGTTTTCTACACTCCTGGAAATGGAAAAAAGAACACATTGACACCGGTGTGTCAGACCCACCATACTTGCTCCGGACACTGCGAGAGGGCTGTACAAGCAATGATCACACGCACGGCACAGGGGACACACCAGGAACCGCGGTGTTGGCCGTCGAATGGCGCTAGCTGCGCAGCATTTGTGCACCGCCGCCGTCAGTGTCAGCCAGTTTGCCGTGGAATACGGAGCTCCATCGCAGTCTTTAACACTGGTAGCATGCCGCGACAGCGTGGACGTGAACCGTATGTGCAGTTGACGGACTTTGAGCGAGGGCGTATAGTGGGCATGCGGGAGGCCGGGTGGACGTACCACCGAATTGCTCAACACGTGGGGCGTGAGGTCTCCACAGTACATCGATGTTGTCGCCAGTGGTCGGCGGAAGGTGCACGTGCCCGTCGACCTGGGACCGGACCCCAGCGACGCACGGATGCACGCCAAGACCGTAGGATCCTACGCAGTGCCGTAGGGGACCGCACCGCCACTTCCGAGCAAATTAGGGACACTGTTGCTCCTGGGGTATCGGCGAGGACCATTCGCAACCGTCTCCATGAAGCTGGGCTACGGTCCCGCACACCGTTAGGCCGTCTTCCGCTCACGCCCCAACATCGTGCAGCCCGCCTCCAGTGGTGTCACGACAGGCGTGAATGGAGGGACGAATGGAGACGTGTCGTCTTCAGCGATGAGAGTCGCTTCTGCCTTGGTGCCAATGATGGTCGTATGCGTGTTTGGCGCCGTGCAGGTGAGCGCCACAATCAGGACTGCATACGACCGAGGCACACAGGGCCAACACCCGGCATCATGGTGTGGGGAGCGATCTCCTACACTGGCCATACACCACTGGTGATCGTCGAGGGGACACTGAATAGTGCACGGTACATCCAAACCGTCATCGAACCCATCGTTCTACCATTCCTAGACCGGCAAGGGAACTTGCTGTTCCAACAGGATAATGCACGTCCGCATGTATCCCGTGCCACCCAACGTGCTCTAGAAGGTGTAAGTCAACTACCCTGGCCAGAAAGATCTCCGGATCTGTCCCCCATTGAGCATGTTTGGGACTGGATGAAGCGTCGTCTCACGCGGTCTGCACGTCCAGCACGAACGCTGGTCCAACTGAGGCGCCAGGTGGAAATGGCATGGCAAGCCGTTCCACAGGACTACATCCAGCATCTCTACGATCGTCTCCATGGGAGAATAGCAGCCTGCACTGCTGCGAAAGGTGGATATACACTGTACTAGTGCCGACATTGTGCATGCTCTGTTGCCTGTGTCTATGTGCCTGTGGTTCTGTCAATGTGATCATGTGATGTATCTGACCCCAGGAATGTGTCAATAAAGTTTCCCCTTCCTGGGACAATGAATTCACGGTGTTCTTATTTCAATTTCCAGGAGTTTATTATTACTGAAGCGCTCGGGCGCACACTGGAACATTGTTGCCCACCTACGTATACTCTGCTGCAGTATGCGCAGTGAAAGACATGGGTGTTGTAGCGTTAAACGATGAATTTTATCTGGGAAGGTCAAGCATTCCAAAGAAGTGCACTACCTCCACTATTTTAGTCCAGTTTCAGTTCACTATTAACACTTTAAGTAACAATATGATACTGAACAAAAAGTATGGGGCGCTAATACTTCAAGGAAACAGAAATAACGAAATAACGTTACGTTTCAAGTGTGGTGAAACATAAATGTATGAATCTTTATGAAACAAGGATAAGATACGGGATGGTTGGGTGAAATGACGCGAGAAAATTAAAAGAAAGGTGAAGAAGACGGTAAATGAAGATATTAACGAGATAGTATGGGAATGGTTAGTAAGTGCGCGGGAGAAAAACTTACCTTTGTCTGAACCAATGTTGCAGAGTGAGGCTCTGAAAATCGCGAAATACGTAATGTAAGGCATCCACAGAATGCCTAGACAGTTTCAAGCTAGCGCCAACTACGTGTGAGATAAAGTGTGTGGGGAAACTAAGGATGTCCAGGAAAATGTAGCAACAGACTGGAAGATAATACAACGTAGTTGCCACTTATGACCCGCAAGACGTATTCAGCGTCTATGAAAAGGGTGTGTTTTATCGTGCACTGTCATCAAAATCACTAGTAATTTGAGGTGAAAAGCGCACCAACGGATAAATGGCCTAGGGCAGTCTCGCTGTACTGTTATATGGAAACACATTAGATGCAATGGGGAAGCCACTGGTGATTGGAGAGGCGCAACAACCGTATTGTTTGAAAACATAGACGTCAGTAAGCTTCCAGTTACACGTCGAAGCAAAAAAAAAGGGCATGGGTATTGAGTTGTCTTATGAAAAAATGACTGGACTCTTTCGGTGGCAAAATGAGAAAAGTAAATCGCCAAGTTCTACTTTTTGTAGACTATGCAATCTGGCCCCCGAAAGTCAAATTACCAAACGTGAAATTGGCTTGGTTCCCGCCAGGTTCAACCAGCCTGACCAAGCTTATTTACATAATAAAGTCCCATTAAAGGCAACTATTCATCCCGTCTCCTATTATTACTGTTTCAGAGGCCGAAAGAGCGTTTTTGCTTTTGCACAGTAATATTCCGGACTTCGTTGCAGTAAACTGAATTAGCTTGGCAGTAAGGGAAAGAAAGCCCGAAACTGTTATCAAGTGCTTCAACAAAGCGTGCTTTTATGATAAAGATATTTCTGTGGCCATAGGAGCACAAGAAATTGCAGCACATATTAATGAATTGATAGAAATGCGAAACATTTCATGTAGTGCAGATGACTACATTCGAAGTGATAACTTTCTATCAGTTCATTTCACTTTTACTTCAACAAGGTTTAATAGAAATCCACAACACAGATGCTCAGGAGGAAACAAAGGAAGAAGAATGAGAAAAATAATATCCCTACGTCTACGTCTAGAGAAGCTACTGTACGCATAAACGATGTTATGAAATTTGAACCACACACAAATTATCCCAAATTGTTGGAGCTATTGCATAGTCCAAAAAATTTAGTAGAAAAACAATTGTGGAAAGGAAATTCAAACAGGTTCTCCTCCTTGATAAGTGGCGAAAAATGCGAAGTAAATATGTATTTACATGTAAATAGGTATGTCTGTATGTACAGACGTATATGTACGTACCGACAACAATAATACAGAAATTCCGTGTTATTTATCAATTACAGTAATAGTATAGTGTTCTAGTACACAGTGTATAGTAAATGAACATCTACTGCGCTGGAGTGAAGGGACGTAAATACCTGCATAACTCCAAATTTATACTTTTGTCCATGATACCTGACAAGTTTTATGTAGCCTAGTGAGCTCTGTGCAATCTGGAAACCTGTTAAATTTGGAAAACTATTTTTGTCACATGCACTTCCGTTTTGAGCAAGTTTTACAGTATTTCAATGAAAGCTGGCGCCCCTCTCTATTGCTCTCTGCCCCTCCCCCCTCTCCTTTGAGGATAGCTCGTATAGACGTCCTCAGCCGGAAATCCCGGACTCTTAGCGCTGTACGCAGTACGAGAGAAATTATTCGACGTACTGCTCCGCGGTATCGCTCCACAGATTTAATCAGAAACGTTTATTAATGGACCTAAATTAATTCTCTGCTGCTGTAGAGGCAAACTCAGTCCACAATAAGAGCCCCGGGCTCTCTTTGATCCGCAAGGTAGTTATAAAACATTCACCACTCACATACCTCTGTTCGGTGTCCTGTAGCGATCCTACCACTTCAGGAAAACTATCAGAACCGACTACGGGTTGTCAAACATGTTCACCGCAAAGAGTCGCAACACCGTCTCAAACTTTTTTTAGTCTCTCCTG
The DNA here is from genome assembly GCF_021461385.2 of Schistocerca piceifrons. Lineage (NCBI taxonomy): Eukaryota > Metazoa > Arthropoda > Insecta > Orthoptera > Acrididae > Schistocerca > Schistocerca piceifrons. Next base: position 319,621,369 of record NC_060145.1, on the reverse strand, counting down.
CCGAAAATCTCCATAAACAAGCTACGACGTCAGTCTATAATCACCAAAGAGAAGAATACACACAAGAATTCCACCCTTCGAATTTCCAATGGAACAAAACGGAATTTATTGTCTTCTAATAAAGCTTGTTAACTCTACGTTATTCGTTAAATATCTCCAGCTTCCCGTAAACTATAAGACGCGCTCTGAAAACAGGCAACTAGGTATGCCAGATCTAACGTCTGCCACTTTATAGAATAATAAAATTATCATAAATCAAAGTGTGTTCCCAAACATCGCTTTTACAACGAACTGGTTTAGGTCCATTTTCTTCTTGAACATCGTCCAAGAAACATCATGGATTCCTTGGGGCATTACCCTCAAGAAAAACTCTCTTCACTGGATGATAGATACACCAATTTTTTTATGGATGACGTATAAAAGCAATGCTAAAATTAATAATGCATAGAGGAGCCATTGTACAAAAGTGAGTGGTATATTAGGAGGTCCTTAACGTGTCTACATAGCCAAATTTCTGCCACTTTGGCGTATGGGGTCAGGCACTCTACACAAGTGACCGAGTTGTTATGAGCATGCTGATATGTATTGAAGATTCTGTGATAGCTCCACATCATTGACATTAGTGGCGTGGACAAAATCCTTCACGTATCCCCGCAACAAAGAGTCAACACTATTGAGATCTGGGGAACGAGGAAGGGAAGAGGTAGTACTTCATGCACAATCCATCGTGCATGAACGACCCGATGAAGCTTTGCACAGACGTGTTGGGTAGCGTCTCTAGTATGACCGTCGATCGCATCAAGACGCTCTTTTCAGTTGTGAGCCTACTGTGAGTGAGTAAAGGTGCCTAGAACAACGATGTCTCCCGCCAAGTAGAAGGGCCCGCTGAGAGGCTTCGCCTTAATGAATGCAGCCCACCTAACACAACTGCCACGCACTTCCTTCGTCATGGCAATTCTCTAGCCGCACTCTGCAGGGACAATGAAGAAGTTCCTGCAGCCTTTTCGATGGGAAGTGTTCGATTACCCATAACACAGACCTAATTGGCTCGTCCTGAGTATCACCTCTGTTCACATGAAACGCTGGATACGGAGGCGCAGCGTACAGAATTTTCGTAAAGCAGAGGCAGCTGCTTTCTATGACGATGGTGTTGGAAATTTGGTATAACTTTCCGACAAATGTCGAAGCCGGAGCGGCGGCGACTATGTAGAGAAGTATCTGGAAAGTGTAGCTAACTCTTGCAAATAAAATGTTCCTGATTTTCACTGTGCGACCTATCAGAACTTATTTTCTGGACGACCCTCGTATATATGCTCTGGAATGGGGTCAGAGCGCGCTACCACTCTTTCTCTGTCGTAGTGATCACTGTGTGTGTGTGTGTGTGTGTGTGTGTGTGTGTGTGCGTGCGCGTGTGTGTGTTTGAAACAGCTAGGAGAAACATCGGAATTACTTACGACATGCGTGTCTTCTCATCACGGCCGCCGATGTGGAACAATTTCTTTGCAGACGTCCAACTGTTGTGGTACCATGGGTCCTCTTCGTGTGGCGTCCTGATCTCCTCTGCACACGAATATTCTGTAATGAGCACTGTCATTCACATCTTCCACAACACTTGGTTGACTCGGCAGCACTTTGTTTACCATATTCGAGCTTACGTCGTGACGCTGTGCGAGATGGGAGGGGTTTCGTAATTACCGTACGCTCGTAAATTTGGCTTCTTCATGCAGGAAAATGGTGTTTCGACATTTTCTCTTATTGTTTACCTTTCGTAATTTGCCAACTGCCTTGTCGCAGTGTTAACGCAGGATCTACACCTACATCTGCATCTACATTTATACCCCGCAAGCCACCCAACGGTGTGTGGCGGAGGGCACTTTACGTGCCACTGGCATTACCTCCCTTTCCTGCTTCACTTGCGTATGGTTCGCGGGAAGAACGACTGCCGGAAAGCCTCCGTGCGCGCTCAAATCTCTTTAATTTTACATTCGTGATCTCCTCGGGAGGTACAAGTAGGGGGAAGCAATATATTCGATACCTCATCCAGAAACGCACCCTCTCGAAACCTGGACAGCAAGCTACACCGCGATGCAGGGCGCCTCTCTTGAAGAGTCTCCCACTTGAGTTTGCTAAACATCTCCGTAACGCTATCACGCTTACCAAATAACCCTGTGAGGAAACGCGCCGCTCTTCTTTGGATCTTCTCTATCTCCTCTGTCAACCCGACTTGGTACGGATCCCATACTGATGAGCAATACTCAAGTATAGGCCGAACGAGTGTTTTGTAAGCCACCTTCTTTGTTGATGGACTACATTTTCTAAGGACTCTCCCAATGAATCTCAACCCGCCTTATCAACAATTAATTTGATATGATCATTCCACTTCAAATCGTTCCGTACGCATACTCCCAGAAATTTTACAGAAATAACTGCTACCAGTGTTTGTTCCGCTGTCGTATAATCATACAATAAAGGATCCTTCTTTCTATGTATTCGCAATACATTACATTTGTCTATGTTAAGGGTCAGTTGCCACTCCCTGCACCAAGTGCCTATTTGCTGCAGATCTTCCTGCACTTCTCTGCAATTTTCTAATGCTGCAACTTCTCTGTATGCTACATCATCATCCGCGAAAAGCCGCATGGAACTTCCGACACTATCCTGTCACATCACTGGACTTGAGCCGGCCGGTGCGGTCAAGCGGTTATAGGCTCTTCAGTCTGGAACCGCGCGACCGCTACAGTCGCAGGTTCGAGTCCTGCTTCGGGCATGGATGTTTTTGATGTCCTTAGGTTAGTTAGGTTTAAGTTGTTATAAGTTCTAGGGAATTCATGACCTCAGATGTTAAGTCCCTTAGTGCTCAGAGCCATTTTTGAACTGGACTTACATGAGTGACCGTACGGGTCTACCGAGCGCTGTTGGCAAGCGATGTGGACTCAGCCCTTATGAGGCTAATTGAGGAGCTACTTGATTGAAAAGTAGCGGCTCAGGTTACGAAAACTGAGAACGGGCGGGAGAGAGGTGTATTGGTAACATGCCTCCCCCTATTCGCATTCAGTGTCACCATTCGGCCGAGGATGACATGGTGGTTGGCCGGTACCGTTGGGGCCTTCCGAGACCTGTTCGGACGGAGTTATTCCTAATTTCGTATGCGTTCGTGTTATCGTTGCTTAGTCTCTGCTGGTTCCCTAATTTCGTCAGATGTATCACAGTTATTGATATTGTGGTCCGGCGTTCCCGTACGACCACGCTGACACACGTCATTCTCTTCCCTGTTGAACATGTACAAGTAAATTGGATAGGGGCTGTGTCCCGTTCTTCATTTACTAAACCCTAACTGTGGGTTACAAGACTAAGCAATAGACCTTCTTAAATGACGGAAACATTGGGCGATTCGACCTGTTTCACTGTTGTCCCAGTTGTCCTGCCACGTACCCACTTTCCACTTCAGGAGTGCAAACTGTGGTGTGGATAATTTTTGGTGTATGGGGCACATGGCCGCAGGCTAGTTCCATTTGACCACACGTAGCGGATAAAAAGTTCCGCGATATGCTTTACGGAGTAGAAGGCTTTCACTGCTAGCAAGTAGTGGAAATGCCAAAAGAAAAATTAATGAACCGAACCATTTGTACGAGTGTCTTTCTTGCAGCCGTTTATACATCCTAAGACGGAAGAAACGACGCTCCACCAATAAATTTTCAGAACGGAATGGATATCGGTGGATTTGACGTACATGTACAGACAAACGTATGATAACAGTTTCTTAGAAATGCAAGATTTCTTCAAGAGAAATATCTTCACAAACAGAGCAAGTCAATAACTCGTTGGTCCACCTGTGGTCCTTATGTAAGCAGTTTTTCGGCTTGACAATGATTGACAGAGTTGTAGGGTGCCGTCCTGACGTATATCGTGCCAGGTTCTGTCCTATTGACGCGTTAGTTCATCAAAATCCCGCGCTGGCTGGAGCGTTCTGCTCATAATGCTCCAAATGTTCTCAACTGAGGAGAGATCTGGCGGCCTCGCTGGCCAAAGTAGAATCTGGCAAGGACGAAGACCAGCAGTAGAAAATCTCGTCGTATGCGTGCGACCATTATCTTGCTGAAATGAAAGCCCAGAATGGCTTGACGCGAAGGGCAAGAAAAGGGGCACAAAATATCTTAGTTCTACCGCTGTGCTGTAAGGCTGTCGTGGATGACAAGCAAAGATGTCCTGATATGAAAAGAAATGGCGCCGCACACCCCACCCTGACTGTCAGACCGTTTGGCGGGCAGCAATCAGGTGGGTGTCCCCAGCAGTCTGGGGGACCTCCAGATACTTCCACGGCCTGGAATCTCATTGACTGGAGTAGAACTGTCTTCAGTGATGAGTCTAACTCCGAACTGAGCCCCGGTGATCAGTGAAGACGTGTCTGAAGACGTCCCGGCCAGCGGTGGGATACCAACCAAGCTGTCACCCGCTATATGGCCCGACAGTCAGGATGATGGTCTAGGTTGCCAGTTGGACAGATTTTGGCACGTCATCCCTCAGGAGGACATTCAACAACTCTTTAAATCAATGCCAAGCAGGATAACTGCTTGCATAAGGGCCGGATGTGGAGGGTTTCGTTACTGATTTGCTTAGTATGTGAACTTCTTTCTGATGAATAACCATCCAGTTATTCTGAAATTGTAATCATTTGTTTATCTGTGCATGTACATCACATTTACCAACAATCGTCCCATTCGGATAATACCTCTGTGGTGTGTCTTTTTTTGTCGTAGAGGGTAGGAAAATGTCCGTTTAGGTGCTTAATATTTGATATTCCTTATTCACGTGTGCGGAGCTTCGAACTACACTCCTGGAAATTGAAATAAGAACACCGTGAATTCATTGTCCCAGGAAGGGGAAACTTTATTGACACATTCCTGGGGTCAGATACATCACATGATCACACTGACAGAACCACAGGCACATAGACACAGGCAACAGAGCATGCACAATGTCGGCACTAGTACAGTGTATATCCACCTTTCGCAGCAATGCAGGCTGCTATTCTCCCATGGAGACGATCGTAGAGATGCTGGATGTAGTCCTGTGGAACGGCTTGCCATGCCATTTCCACCTGGCGCCTCAGTTGGACCAGCGTTCGTGCTGGACGTGCAGACCGCGTGAGACGACGCTTCATCCAGTCCCAAACATGCTCAATGGGGGACAGATCCGGAGATCTTGCTGGCCAGGGTAGTTGACTTACACCTTCTAGAGCACGTTGGGTGGCACGGGATACATGCGGACGTGCATTGTCCTCTTGGAACAGCAAGTTCCCTTGCCGGTCTAGGAATGGTAGAACGATGGGTTCGATGAAGGTTTGGATGTACCGTGCACTATTCAGTGTCCCCTCGACGATCACCAGTGGTGTACGGCCAGTGTAGGAGATCGCTCCCCACACCATGATGCCGGGTGTTGGCCCTGTGTGCCTCGGTCGTATGCAGTCCTGATTGTGGCGCTCACCTGCACGGCGCCAAACATGCATACGACCATCATTGGCACCAAGGCAGAAGCGACTCTCATCGCTGAAGACGACACGTCTCCATTCGTCCCTCCATTCACGCCTGTCGCGACACCACTGGAGGCGGGCTGCACGATGTTGGGGCGTGAGCGGAAGATGGCCTAACGGTGTGCGGGACCGTAGCCCAGCTTCATGGAGACGGTTGCGAATGGTCCTCGCCGATACCCCAGGAGCAACAGTGTCCCTAATTCGCTGGGAAGTGGCGGTGCGGTCCCCCACGGCACTGCGTAGGATCCTACGGTCTTGGCGTGCATCCGTGCGTCGCTGCGGTCCGGTCCCAGGTCGACGGGCACGTGCATCTTCCGCCGACCACTGGCGACAACATCGATGTACTGTGGAGACCTCACGCCCCACGTGTTGAGCAATTCGGCGGTAGGTCCACCTGGCCTCCCGCATGCCCACTATACGCCCTCGCTCAAAGTCCGTCAACTGCACATACGGTTCGCGTCCACGCTGTCGCGGCATGCTACCAGTGTTAAAGACTGCGATGGAGCTCCGTATGCCACGGCAAACTGGCTGACACTAACGGCGGCGGTGCACAAATGCTGCGCAGCTAGCGCCATTCGACGGCCAACACCGCGGTTCCTGATGTGTCCGCTGTGCCGTGCGTGTGATCATTGCTTGTACAGCCCTCTCGCAGTGTCCGGAGCAAGTATGGTGGGTCTGACACACCGGTGTCAATGTGTTCTTTTTTCCATTTCCAGGAGTGTATTTAGACAGATGGCAGAGTGGTAGTGAAACATCAAAATCTTATCTTTGTAGGACATTCCTTACAAACAACTTGTTATAACTGAACTGTTGGTTGCGAAAATAGGAATGTAGAGAGCGTACATAAACCTCTGTTTTCAGTGTATGGTAATGGTGTAGTTGATAAGGATACTGTTTGGCGGTGGGTAAAGAGAGTTAAAGCTCCAGAACGTGCAGACTCTGAGCTTCATGATCAGCCACGTTCGGGACCTATCACAGCCACTGCTGCCGACGAGGTAAATCGCTGAAACGCCATTACTTGTGCAGACCGGCGAATGAAAACGTGAAAATAGGCTTTATAGCTACCGCTGAGTATTTGAAGTTCGTGCGCAATGAGTAATATTCATGAATATTAAAGACTGGCTCCACGAATGCTCACGACAGTCTACAATATTTAAAGAAAGCCATTTCATCTGAGTTGGTGAAACATTCTGAGGACAATAGAGAAGTCTTTCAATCACGGGTCGTTACAGGTAACGAAACCTGGATCCATAACTTTGAGCCGGGAACAAAGTCAGTCACTGGAGTGATGCCATCCACAGTCAACAGAAAAGAAGAAATTGCTAGCAGCTCCCTCTGCTGGCAATGTCATGAACACATTTTTGGATAGTGATGGCGTCATTCTTGTAGATTTATTGCCTAAAAGGTCAACCATTAAATCAGTGGCGTATCTGAAGACTCTTAACAACTGCCGTTTCTTAAGTGATCGGTGTCACAACATTCCAAAAGAAATTTTCTCTAGCATGAAGATGCATGCCCATATATAAGTCAGGGAACCCGGAAACACATCGCCAAACTGGTTTGGGCATCAGTGTCTCATCCATTCCATAACCAGATGCCTCATCCACCCTACAGGTCAGACCTTGCTTCGTCCATCTTCGATCTGTTTGGGCCATTTAAGAATTCCCTGCGTGGTACACACTTTGAAGATGATGATGAGTATACTTCATGCAGTGAAAACATCTTCACGACCTAAGGACAAGCGCTTTTAGCAACAGGGAATACTTGCTCTTAAACAACGCTGGCCGAAGTCCATAGAAATGTTGGCTGATATTGCCACCAAATTCTACTTCAACACCTGGTCCACATTTGTTAAACAACCTCTTTACAAGATACAGTACATTTACTTGATCTTACGTTTCTCACAGAACTGCAATATCACTAGCCAATCACGTAGTTTTTATTTATTGTCCCTCAACTATAATTCCGTTTCCAAATCTCTCTTTAATTTCCTGTAATATTTTCTCGATGTATTGGTTCAGTAACAAAGGTAAATGCGATAAAATCCTTTCACACCCATTTCTCAAACAATCTATACATGTCCTTCGACTCAAACACAAATACATTCGAAACACTTTTTGTCCTGTAAAAGGAGACATTTCTGGCATAATGAACTGGAATGAAGTGAAATGCGATCTAATGTTAAAAGCCGCAGTTACGATGAGGCTCCTCTTACACTTTTCCGAGTATAATTTTGTTTTTCAATTCCTCAGACGTAAGCAAGGAGTTAACTGGATTAGTTGTAGTAAGTAATTCTTAGTACATTTCATTTTATGTCATGATATCTTTAACTGTTCTATAAAAAATACAGAATTAACAAATACGAAAATTTGCAACCAACTCTGCCTGTTTTTATTTTGCTGTTCCACATTAATCGAGATTTGTGCCATTCCATAACGTTTTATGAGATATAGGTTTCTCTGAGAGTGGATTTGTCACGTGTTTCGTGAGACCTTCAGTGAATGTCGGAGTGGCTGCTTTGAAAAAGACATATCCGATTAATTCCGTTTCCTTTTCAACTCTGAGCTTGTGCTTCGTTCATACTGTGTTGCTCGTCGACGAGGTGTGCACCCTGAACTTCCTTCCCATGGCGAGACGGCTGTGATGAGCTTTGTCTCACGCTGTAGACTGTAAAATTTCAGGGACGATTCTCAACCTCGTGGACATTTGAGAGATATAAAGTGCAAGGTCCCTCGATAGCCATGACTATCATTTTTCAGAGGGGATAGTGACACAGATAAATTGCAGATTGTGTCTCTGCAGACTGCGTAACAAAGACAGGTTTTCTAGGAATGAATATTCAGCCGTAGCTGGGGTGGTGTGAACACACAAATATGCTTGGAAATGGTATGTCATCAACATTTTATTCACATAGAGTCCCACTAGCGGTGTGTAACACGATTTTTATGTGATCTGTGGTAACAGTTAGTGTGTTGTAATTATTTGCTATTCGACTACATCTGTAGTAACTTCCATGCAAACTGTAAGGAAAATTGTCCTCGTCGGAAAAACTCTATGTATAGCGCACATATTAAACTGATACAAATACATACTATTGTACACTGTAAACTTTGCCAACTAAAAGCGCCCAAAATTATTTTGTTGTGTATTCACGTAAAACCAAGGAAAGTGCCACGCTATCTTACTAAAATCATCCAAAGCAAAGACTGCTGCATCAGCCGCCATATTCGCATATCGTCGGATAGGGAAGACTTCTTTTCACATATCTTAGAGCATCGAAAAACACTGACAGCAAAAGCGAGCAAAGTAAGTGCCACTTGTACACAGCAGTGACCAATATGCAGTTTAAGGATGTCTTTCCCTTATGTAGCAAAAACAAAATTATTTATTTGAGAAGAAAACTCACAGGCGAAAATAGCTTGACAACTAAGATATTCAATTTGATTTTGATGGAGCACAGCTGATTAAACAGTGACAGTCGGAGTTCATAATTTGTAGATAGCAGTACGTTAAAGGCCAGAATATTTTGAAACCAGTAATGTGCTAGCTAACAGCATGTAATGCTGTAAGATTCTGAACATCCGAGTGGTCGATATACGTGTGTGTCGGTCTCCACACCATTTGTGTGTAGAAAGTGCGCGATACTGTTAAAGTTCGCTTGGCATTCGAAATTTCTTCGAAAACTGTGAGCAGTGCAGTAAAACGATGCAGGAGTCACGATGACACCGCCACCCCAAGGAATATTCCCCAAAATTAGGGAATATCACGTATAGATCTACATAATAATATAATGTTAATGTCTGAAGCTGAACCTGTCGGCTCTGAACCGGTAACGACGCTATTTATTCCCAATAAATATCATTAAAACAGTTTCTCCTTCCTATTTTCCTTTTACTGAAATAACCTGGATTCTGCAAGGACATTATGATTTCTGATTGCCTGTTCTACATTAAATGTGTCCAAAAATTTGGGCCTGTTTGTAAGAAAGAGATCCAGGATGTTACTTTCTCGAATCGGTCCTCTGAATCGCTGCTCAAGATAATTTTTGGATAAATCATTTAGCATAATTTCACATGATCCCCTGTCCCTACTATCCGCGCTTACCACTTCATCAGCCCGCTCTGCAGCTGGTATGTTGAAATTTCTCCCTAATACTATAATATAACCAAAAAATTTACCCACAACATTGTCCAAGCCTTCCCTCAGATGTTCCACAGCTACTGCTCGTGAGGCAGACGGTTCACAGAATCAACTGCCTACCACGTTTGATACAATTTTAACATTTATCTTCAGCGAAATTGTTCCGCATTCCGAGCTTGTACTAGCCGGACTAGATATTGTAGTGTTTCTTAGCAGCTATAAACACGCCTATGTTCAACCTACCATTGCGATATGCATTCCAGTCGGAATTTAAAATTGAATCTGGTACCAGCCAGGTCTCTGTGTCTAGTATTATGTGGGCGCTATTACCGTTTGCTAGAAATACTGGTTCTGGGAATTTTCCTTGGACGCTCCAGCAGTTAACTCACATTTTCTTTCTCCGAACTGCAATAACGAAACCTACTCTCTGCAATTAACTGGGCTCATTTCTTTCCTTTCTGAAATCAGCATGAATCTTATCGGGCCAGTGAAGTGATTTCTGTATCGTAAAAAAAAAAAAAAAAAAAAAAAACGCTCGTTGACACCATATGTACTCTGCTACAACGTAAGTCGATTCCTTGTTGTAGTGCACGCCTGACCTGTTAAGAAGTGTCGCGGGTATCTTATCCCTGGAGGCCTTTTGGCTCCAATACATAGCTCCAATTCTAGACACAATAGAATAAAAGACATTAGCTGCCAGTGGACATTAGTTTATGTCAATGGGGCAAATTGAAAATTTGTGCCACACCGGATTTGGAACCTGGGTCTCCTGCTTACTGGTCAGATGTGCTGTCCACTACGCCATCCAGACACAATGGTCACCACAACCGCACTAGTGCGGCTCCTGTCAGATCCAGATTCTCGTCTTATACCACACACTACTGATGTAGTGTCCTGCTCAGTAGACTCATTAACCGCGGCATCTCGCCGAATCCCGTAAGAGTTCGAGAGCTCGGTGTGCATCTGCACTGGAGGGGTCACTGGCCATCATCATCTTAATTATATATGTCCGAAAGAACAGACGTTGCATATATATAAAATCCCAATTCATTCTGTAAAGCACACAGTCATGTACACTGCTTCTTTGCGCTGTTAAGTCTTGGTCCCTAGTGTCCCCCGCGCCCCTACCCCCCCCCCCCCCCACCACCACCACCCATCCGTCCCAGTATTATCGTGACATGGCAACCAGTGAGTTCTTCATCTAAGTACGGGTGAAGATACAATAAGGGGGCAGGTGTTTCCCGCAGGACGACAATCTAGTTCACGTGCTACAACCAAAGTGTCCGCGAAGTCGACCTTCGTTGGGAGTAATGTTTCGCATTGGAGGGTGAAAATGTAGAGAAAGATTAACATCGTCAACAATTTTGATGGTTGCAACTACATTTGGAAAAATGGAAATTTGTGGTAAGGGCTATGGGACCAAACTGCTTAGGTCACCGGTCTCTAGGCATATGCACTACTTAATCTAACTTAAACTAACTTACGCTAAGGACCAACACACACACACTCATGCCCGAGGGAAGACTGGACTCTCCAACCGGGATAGGGTGGGGGGGGAGGGCGGAACCGCACGTCCGTGGCAAGACGCCGTATACCGCACGGCTACCCCGCGCAGCCAAGCTTCATTCCTTTAGGCAATAATTAAATCTTTATCACTACCTATCGTAGTTATTAAAAGACTTAAGACCAATTTTGTCAAGGGAAACCACGGAAAGCCTAAATGGGCATTATCAGACAAGGGTCTGAACTTTAGGATTCGGAACACCAGTCCTGTGTTTTAACCGAGTACGTCTTTAAACAAGTTTAGTACCAGCTTGCCCAGATAATGTGCACTTGTCAGCCTAATAAACTGTACCAAATCAAAGGACTTGACCCGATTCTGAGCTGCAGTCGCGATCGGTATGCAGGGTTCGGCAGGTGCCAGCGCCCGCACAGTGGGAGTTTCCCGCCCGCACTGCGCAGCACCTGCCAGGGAGCGGGCGAGCACAGCATGTGTGTGTCGCGAGAGGGCTCGGCGCACAGGTGACTGATAGTCTCAGAGGTTCTTTCCACATTCACACCGACAACTAGTGGCTCCTGTGATGCATTTGGCTGTGCTTATTTATTGGGCATATCGTAATGACTTGAGTGTCCGCCCCGATAGCTGAGAGGTCAGCATGACGGATTGCCGTCCTACATGTCTGGGTTCGATTCCCGGCTGCGTCGGGGATTTTCTCCGATCAGGGTCTGGGTCGACTTCGGTTTATCGGGAGAATTCTAGGAAAGTGTGGTTCCTCTATAAAGGAGACCGCATGTAAGACGCTATTGCAACCTATTCTTGAGTACTGCTCGAGTGTTTGGGATCCCAACAAGGTCGGAATAAAGGAAACCATCGTAGTAACTCAGAGGCGGACTGCTAGATTTGCTACTGGTAAGTTCAAAAAACACCCAAGTGTTACGGAGATGCTAAAATAGGAATCCATGGAATGAAGACGACATTCTTCTCTAGTAACACTATTCAGAAAATTTTGCGAACCGGTATTTGAAGCTGAGTGCAGAACAATTCTGCTGCAGCCATCATGCACTGCAAGTATGGACCACGAAGATAAGATACGAGGAATTATGGCTAATACGGAGGAGTATAGACAATCGTTTTTTCCTTGTTCTATTTGCGAATGGAACACGAAAGGGAATGACTAGTAATTGTACGGGGTACCCTCCGCCACGTGCCAAAAGGTGGACTGTGAACTATCGATGAACATGCATAATTGATGTGTCTTCAAAAGAGCTTATAAAGTGAATATCAGCAAAAGTAAAGCGTAAATATAGACGAATTAAATCAGGTAATGCTGTGTGCATTACATTACGAAATGAGACGCTCAAAGTAGTATATGTGTTTTGCTAACAGAGTAGGAAAATAATTGAATGTGGCCAGAGTGATGAGTCGTCCGCGGTGGCGGAGCGGTTCTAGGCGATTCAGTCCGGGACCACGCGGCTGCTACGGTCGCAGGTTCGAATCCGGCTTCAGGCATGCATGTGTGTGACGTCCTTGGGTTAATTAGGTTTAAGTAGTTTTAAGCCTAGGGGACTGATGACCTCAGATGTTAAGTCCCACAGTGCTTCTTAGAGCCATTTGAACCATTTTGAACCGGAGTGATGAGGATGTGAAAAGCAGAGGTAATAGCAATACAACAATTTCTGAAAAACCAGAAAGTTTCCAAATCAGTAAGAATTTTTGCCCTGGGATCTATTTTCTGAACGTATTTGTATGGAGTTTAACTTCGTACGGAAGTGAAACGTGGACAATAAACAGTCCGCTCAAGAAGAAAACAAAAGCTTTTACAATGTGGTGCTAAAGTACAATTTCAAGATTATGTGGGTAAGTCGGACATCTAACGTAGATATACTGAAGCGGAACGGGGAAGGGGGTGGGCAAGGTGGGGGGAGATAGTTTACGTTATAAAATGACTAAGAGAAGAAATCGGTGAACAAGGAGACAGTTTGAGGCATTAAGAAATCGTTAGTTTGTTAATGATGGAATTGTTTGGTGAAAAAGTTACAGAAGAAGAGCAAGTCTTTGACTATGTTAATTAGGTACACATGGTTACAGGGTGCAGTATTAATGCAGAGATGAATAACGGCTGCGCAGGAGAGACCAGCGTGGAGAGCGACATAAGGCCTGTATTCTGACTAAAGAGCACAAAACAGCAACAACAATGTAACTTCAGAACGAAATGCATTTCATTCCGGCGCCATTCTGAAAGAAAATTTGGCTTTATGACAAGCGCTCGTTGTAACACGTTCGTCTACTTCTACGGACTTTCTCACAAGGAACATTTCTAAACCAATTCGTAACGACGGTGACTTTGAAAGAATATCTCAGTGATGGTGATGAAAGTCCCACACTCCGTAACAGAGCGTAGGGGACGATGTGGGAGACCCGCGCCGCCTTAATAGGCAAGGTCCTAGTGGAGGTGGTTTGCCATTGCCTTCCTCCGACCGAAATGGGGATCAATCATGATGATGAAGACGACACAACAACACCCAGTCATCTCGCGGTAGGTGAAAATCCCTGACCTCGCCGGGAATCGAACCAGGGACTCCGTGCTAGGGAAGCGATAACACTACCGCGAGACAACGAGCTGCGGACAATATCTCAATACAGAACGGTAAATTCTGCCTGAAACTATACACTGATTAGCCAGAACACTATGAGCACCTGTGTAATAGCTGGTATGTTCACTTTTGGCACGGATAACAGCGGCGACGCGTCGTGGTATGGAAACAGTAAGGCTTACAGGTCGGTGGAGGGAGTAGGCACCACATCTGCACCAGTTACCTAATTACCGTAAATTACGGAGAGGAGGACGATGAGCTCTGACGCCACGTTCGATGACATCCCAGATGTGTCAATCAGGTTCAGATATGGCCAGCCGCGTGGCCTAGCCGCGCTGTCTTGGGCGCCTAGGCACGGTTCGCGCGGCTCCCCCCCCCCCCCCCCCCGTCGGAGGTTCGAGTCCTCCATCGGGCATGGGTGTGTGTTTTGTCCTTAGCGCACGTTAGTTTAAGTTAGATAAAGTAGTGTGTAGCCTAGGGACCGATTACCTCAGCAGTTTGGTCCCATAGGAACTTCTTCTTCATCATCTTCTTCTACGTGATCAGGCCCAGTGGGCCGCACGCTGCTACTCGTTTCCTCCTCCACTGTATTCTGTCCATTGCTGCTATCTGCCATCCGTCCACAAAAAATATGGTCAGCTGGGGGCTTGAACTGACATGCGCCAATGTGTTCTTCGAACCACTTCATTACACTCCTGGCTTTGTGACATGGCGAGATCTGTAATGAGGGTGGCCGCCTAACTCCACATCTGGGCTTGGCTTCACCTTGGTTTCGCCACGTGTTGAACTAACTCACCGCATCACTCCTCGAACACTCGACAAGTCGTGCTTTTTACGAAATGCCTGTGCCGAGCCTCCGGGCTATCATAATTTTCCCACGGTGAAACTGATATACATCGCGCTTGCCCCATTATTACACACGGCCGGCCAGCATAATCACTGATACTACACGCACCGTCAATGTGTCCGGCTAGCAGTCATTACTCGGCAAGTGGCGCTGTTACCTTCTGAACGGGTTTGTGTCGATAGTAAGTCGGTGATCATAATCTTCTGGCTGATGAGTGTATTTATCAAGTGTTAATACACACATAAATATAAAACACCCTGGTCTTCCAAAAAACTTATTTACAGTTACATGTGCCACAAATCGTTGCTGTAATGTATTAGCCGGCCGCTGTGGCCGAGCGGCGGCTCTAGGCGCTTCAGTCCGGAACGAAGCGGCTGCTACGGTAGCAAGTTCGAACCCTGCCTCGGGCAAGGATGTGTGTGATCTCCTTAGCTTTGTTAGGTTTACGTAGTTCCAAGTCTAGGGGACTGATGACCTCAGATGTTAAATCCGACGGTGATTAGAGCCATATGAACCATTTGTAACGTATTGATATCATACTGATCGCAAGTAGGCAGAACTCGTGTGATTTGTTGTCGGACCATAAATACAAAACCTCTTACCTGGCGGTCAATACCGACTCATAGCAAATGCATTGATTGGTCAGCGGTTGAAGACTCAGAAGCTGCCTCCACATGCATTCACTTGCGATTTAAGAAAGGCTGCTAAAGACGATCTTTCAACCTTAGAACTTTTATAGTTGCAAACAAATGTTAGAAATGAAGAGGTGCACCGCCAGGAATTTAGAGGAAGCGAGAATGTTAGAACTTTCGTACGTAACACTAGAAAATGGCCATAAAGCCGACACTAATTAGTTTTGATGAAACGATAGATAAATTATTGGAGAATGAAGCGGTCCACATGAATCCAGCGATCAAATAAGGCCGAAAAGATAGATAACACACTTGTAGAATTTTGTAAAATTTCTTGAGAAAATGGCATTCTAGTTAGTGTGTAGAATCTAATGGGCTTCAGACTTACCATTGGACTTTCGTGCAGACAAAATAACAAGGTCACATAAATGAGAAAACTGTCACAAGATCAGTGTGACAGCTTACGCGTCCAAGTTCCTGGCAAGAAAAATCTCTGGAAGAATGGAAAAGAAAACTGACGGTCAGTTTGGCTTTAGGACGACTACAGGCGTTAGAGACATCATTCCGATCTTGCTGTTGGTAGTTAAAGCGAGAATTTAAAACAGTACAGTCTATTGTAGTTCTTGTCGAACAGCAAAAAGAGTTTGCCAACGAAAAGTCAAGGAAGATATTTGAAATTGAAATTCTGAGAGAGAAAAATGTGTAAATTATAAAGGTAAAATGGAAACAATGTACAATAATCAAGAGGGAATAATGAAACTGGATAACGGAGAGAATGTCGAAATTAATAAGGAAGTCAGACAGAGATGCCGTATTTTTCTTCTCCTATCGAAGACACAATAAAGTAAATAAAAGAAGGTTTCGGAAATGGGATAAGAATTAAGGGTGAAAAATATCGGTGCTACTATCTGCTGATGTCATTACCGTCCTGTCTGAAAGTTGCGGAGACTTCTTGAATGGCGTAAGAAAATTACTTAGAGTAAACAAAGGATATACGACATCAGCAGCAGTAGAACTGAAATCAGCGACGAAACTAACTTTAAAACTGGGGACCACTCACTAACGAGAAGAGAGAAGTCTGCTACCTCCGAAGTAAAACAACGAAGCAAGGAGAAGATAAGAAGCAGCTTAACAAAGGTTGCAGTCAACACTAAAAGAAAATCTTCAAGTATTAAATATAGGTCTTAATTTGCATATGGAACATAGCACTACGTGGAAGAGTGTCTGTGGTAAAACCGGAAGAAGAAGAGAACCAAAAGAAAGATGCTAAATATCAAGTCGACTGATAACGTAAGAAATGATAAGGTTCTCCAGAGAATCGTGGAGGAAAGAACTATCTGTTACGACATCGGGCCTGGGAAAATACTTCTGTCCTACTTAAGGGAATTTTTGAGGAGAAAAAAATTCACCGAGAAGACAGATTGGAATATTTTCGACAAACCATTCCGGACGTAGAGTTTAGGCTCCAGTGAACAGCAAGCCGTGGTGTGTTGCCTCAAACCGTTCATAAGAATGATAGCCCAAACACAAAAAGTGGAACTAGAAACGGCTTTATACTTTTTTTAGGCTGTGGAAATCAACGTGCACAAAATAATCGACACTGAAGCATTTCTTCTTCTCCAGGATCCCCAGATTTTCACATGATCACTGAAACACCCCATGTGCACTATGTGATCGAAAATGTATCCGAACACCGCTATATGATGCTGGACGTTAAGCATTGTGGACGGCGGTTGTAAAAAATAGCATAGAATCAGAGGAAGGAATCACTCATAAGTTTGGAATTGCTACCAGCAGTCAATTTAGCGTAAAGACTGTGCGTACCGAGTTAGAAAGAATGGGGTGACGTGGTCAAACAATGCCTCAAAAGCTATACATTTCTGTAGTCAATGCTATGCGACGACTGAGCTAGTGTAAATAACTACACCTCTTGGGAGTGGATGACTGAAAACGTGTTATTTGGAATTGTGACTCATGCTATACCCTGTAGCAATGCAATGGGAGGGTTTGGGTTTGGCAGTCGCCCGAAGAACCTTACCAGCTATCATGAGAAGCTGCACCCCAGTCTCTCTAACCCCCAACGCGCAATCATCGTGCTAGCTGGCCTGCTGTTAGCGCTTCCGAACTCACGAGTGGTTCCATCCGCTGATTTCGTGGTATGTTTTACAAACACCACCGTAAAGCTCGATGGTTTCTCTCTCTCGGTACACGGTGTCTGCATGGTCTTGTTGAAATTGTGGTCGTTCCTTCGCATTTCCATTCCACAATCACTTCACTAGTAGTTCACTTGGCAGCTTTAGAAGGGCTTGAATGTCCCTAATGGATCTGTTGCTCAGGTGACATCCAATGACTACGTCAATGTTGCATGTCAGTGAGCTTTCCTGACCGACCGAACCTAATGTTACTGCTTCTCTACTGACAGTACTCTCTGCCTTATTTATACGAGTGCTACAGCCTCTCGTGACACCTAGTGGTCAATTCTGCATTAAGTACGGGTGTTGCCGGCCGGTGTGGCTGAGCGGTTCTAGGCGCTTCAGTCTGGAACCGCGCGACCGCAACGGTCGTAAGTTCTAATCCTGCCTCGGGCATGGATGTGTGTGATATCCTTAGGTCAGTTACATTTAAGTAGTTCTGAAGTTCTGAGTTCTAGGGGACTGATGACCTGATATGTTAAGTCCCATAGTGGTCAGAGCCATTTGAACGGGTGTTCGGATATTTTTGATCAGATAGTGTATTCTCTGCAAGGAGCGTACTTCTGGTGTTGCTGTCGTTTCCACTTCTTCTTGTTCCATTCACGAACAATGCGTGTACAGAATGAATGTTAGGAGACTTTCTGCATTTATGTCGTGCAATATAAGACTATTGCGTCGCGGCTCTCCGTGATATACACTACTGACCATTAAAATTGCTACACCAAGAAGAAATGCAGCTGATAAACGGGTATTCATTGGACAAATGTATTCTACTAGAACTGATATGTGATTACTTTTTCACACAATTTGAGTGCATAGATCCTGAGAAATCAGTACCCAGAACCCAGAACAATTACCTCTGGCCGTAATAACGGCCTTGATACGCCTGGGCATTGAGTCAAACAAAGCCTGGATGGAGTGTACAGGTACAGCTGCCCATGCACCTTCAACACGATACCACAGTTCATCAAGAGTAGTGACTGGCGTATTTTGACGAGCCAGTTGCTCGGCCACCATTGACCAGACGTTTTCAATTGGTGAGAGATCTGGAGAATGTGGTGGCCAGAGCAGCTGTCGAACGTTTTCTGTATCCAGAAATGCCCGTACAGGACCTGGAACATGCGATCCTGCATTATCCTGCTGAAATGTAGGGTTTCGCAGGGATCGAATGAGGGGTAGAGCCACGGGTCGTAACACATCTGAAATGTAACGTCCACTGTTCAAAGTGCCGTCAATGCCAACAAGAGGTGACCGAGACGTGTAACCAATGGCACCCCATACCAAAACGCCGGGTGATACGCCAGTATGGCGATGACGAATACACGCTTCCAATGTGCGTTCAACGAGATGTCGCCAAACACGGATGTGACCATCATGATGCTATAAACAGAACCTGGATTCATCCGAAAAAATGACGTTTTGCCATTCGTGCACACAGGCTCGTCGTTGAGTACACCATCGCAGGCTCTCCTGTCTGTGATGCAGCGTCAAGCGTAACCGCAGCCATGGTCTCCGAGCTGATAGTCCATGCTGCTGCAAACGTCGTCGAACTATTCGTGGAGATGGTTGTTGTCTTGCAAACGTCCCCATCTATTGACTCAGGGATCGAGACGTGGCTGCAAATCCGTTACAGGCATGCGGAGAAAATGCCTGTCATCCTGACTGCTAGTGATACGAGGCCGTTGGGATCCAGCACGGCGTTCCGTATTACCCTCCTGAACCCACCGATTCCATATTCTGCTAACAGTTATTGGATCTCGACCAACGCGAGCAGCAATGTCGCGATACGGTAAACCGCAATCGCGATAGGCTACAATCCGACCTTTATCAAAGTCGGAAACGTGATGGTACGCATTTCTTCTCTTTACACGAGGCATCACAATAACGTTTCACCAGGTAACGCCGGTCAACTGCTGTTTGTGTATGAGAAATCGGTTGGAAATTTATGTCAGCACGTTTAGGTGTCGCCACTGCCGCCAGCCTTGTGTGAATGCTCTGAAAAGCTAATCATTTGCATATCACAGCATCTTCTTCCTGTCGGTTAAATTTCGTGTCTGTAGCATGTCATCTTCGTGGTGTAGCAATTTTAATGGCCTGTAGTGTATACGTGAGAGCGGAAGTAATATGTTTTATGACTCTTCTTGTAGGGCACATTAGTAAAATAGTAATACTCTGTGACGCACAGAGTCTCTTGGTGGCGTCTGCCACTCAGATAGATAGACATCTTGATAACGCTCTCGTATTTACTAAGCGAACCGGTAATGAAGCATGCAGCTTGTCACTGGAATGTATCTTTTCTGTTAAGGTGACTGTTTCGTGAACACAAAAGAGAATCTCGAAAAAATTGTCAGTTTTCTAAATAGTATAGCTCAAAGAATAAGAATTGTAAGCACACGTAATGTTCACCATCTTCTAACAGAACTTTCGAGAACATTTTGATGCATGAAACACAGGTTTTGGTGTCATCTTTTTTCTAAATTTCATTTTGTGTTGAAAGTGAAACATACTAATTGTTTATATACAGATAGGCACACATTTCTTGAAATAAAAACAAACTAGAAGCTTGATTTTTTTCCCGGGACTTCTTTATGCTATTACCTTTAAACTGGACTTTTAAAAAGATGTTTCTGTCAAAAATTATGGTTCAAAATTTTTTAAATGGTGATTATCAATAATTTCAGAACATAACTCATAGTTTTTCTTAAAAGAGTCTTTAATTTTTAAATTTAAGTCATAAGAATAGGCTACTTTTTAGCTGAGTATGTTTTAAGACAGTATACAAAATTTATTTCCTCTATCTTTAATAATTTTTAACCCATATGTACCAGAATAGCAAAAAAGTGGACTTTACGGTAATTCAAGATGAAACTGAAACTTCTTTCTCTGTATAACCTGCATAATACCAATGCATTTTAGATCCATATTGATCTTGTTTCTGGTGTTGTCTTACTGTCTTTTTTTAAACACCTCATCTTTTTAATATTGCTTCTTTGGTCACTTCCAACACTGATTTCCCTGTATCGAGACCCTGCAGCAGTCAGTGGCATTTCAAGGTCTGCATATTTAGTCCACCAGGCACTCCCATCAATTCCAGAACCTTGGACCTTGACACTGAAACATAGCAGAGAATCAAGCACACCTTCTGAAACAGTTTTTGGTATCCATTTCCACACGTATGCAGTTGAAACTCCCATTTGGGCTGTGAGTACTACCACGTAAACACTTCTTTAATAACTTACGTCACAAAGATCGCTAGATATAGGTTTTACAACACCAAATGACAAAGAATGCTTATGGTGAGAACAGAACATTGTTCTGGGGGGCGTTGTCACGGGTGCAGCCACTTTTGGTGCTTTCTTCGGTACAATTTCCTCGAACTAAACTTTTTATTGTTTAGAAAGCTACGGACAAATTTTTTAAGACGAAAATTTAAAAACCTATTTTTTAAGACTTATTCATATACTAGTTCCCTTAATCGTAACTAGTAAGTGTTACAAACTGATGTAGTTCTCTCGAAGAAGAAGGAAGAAAGATTATGTTTTAACGTCCCGACGAAAAAGAAATTTTTAAACAGGAAGCGCAAGCTCAGATAGGGGAAGCGTGGGGAAGGGACTCTACCACCCGCTCTTCAAAGCAACGATGTGAAGAGTTGCCTTAAGCGATTGAAGGTCATCACGCAAAAGCTAAATCTGAACGGCCAGATGAGAATTTGAACCTCCTGGAAAGGAATAAGCCGTTCATAAGCCGCCAACAGAAGACTTTCGTCTTTGTCTCGAGGGCAGCACAGGACGACGAACAAAAGCGGTTCGCTGCTAACTATCGAGAGATCAATAGTGAGTGGACTACGAAGAAAGGAAAAATGGCAGCAAGTAACGTGAAGTGGTATGGCATGGACTGGGATGTGATGTGTTATTTTTCATATTTTGGTATTATGTAGGCCTATGGCTATTTGTTTACTTTTTTCGAAGAGAGGTAATGAAAACTCAGTTCAGCTTTTGAACATTGTATATTCTGATCGAATTTGAAGCAGCCATCCAATTTTTGATGTTATGATTGTAACAAGGCAAAAATACACTGTTTCTTGACTTAACACTAAAAGTGCCTCATACTAAATTAATTTTTCTGTTACATATTTTTATACTTTCTTGAAAATTCCTAAATATGTCGATGAGGAGTAGTCAGTAAACACCTGCTTCGACGTGATATTCAACAGCCTATTGTACATATAGTAATCAATTTGTTATTTCAACAGTCTCAAGTGAAATCAGTTTAGTGGCTTGTGGCAGTCGGAGGAGCTTATTGTGTACTGGACACGTTCTCATGTAGTATAGTGCCGTAACTGAATATTTATCAATGAGTTTTTACATAATTTTGACTGTATTAAGTGCATTTTTGTTGGACATCGCAATGTTTGATTTCCTTACCGTGCGTTAAATGTGTGAATTTTATCCATTGTTTTACTTGCTTATTCTGATTGGTGGCTACAATTGAAAGCATTGGTGCAACAACCTGGTATGTCCACTTTTGGGACCCACGGGGTACCCGGTGGTCTAGGGCGCCTTGCACCGGTTCGCGCGGCTTCACCCGTTGGAAGTTCGAGTCTTTCTTCGGGAATGGGTGTGTGTGTGTTGTCCTTAGCGTAAGTTACTTTAAGTAAGATTACGTAGTGTGTAAGCCTAGGGCCCGATGACATCAGCACTTTGGTCCCATATGAACTTACCACAAATTTCCATTTTTGGCCAAAAATAAGGTTTTACTACAATTACATAGTTTAAAAAGAGTTCAATTGTATGGTGCAAGAATGAGACCTGTCCATATGATCCATTTAGTATAACACAGGGAATAAACTTGTCAACACTGGCCACATGTCTGTGGCCTTTGTCACTGCACCAAACAATACTCAAATTCCGGCATCTGAAATACATCCAAGAAGATCACTGTTGTAGATGTTTCAAAGATTGATTTTTAGATTTCCCTTCTCATTAAAAAGCTGTTTCTGTTTGACAGTAAGGATGCTAATAATGGAAAGTCCCCTATATCACAGTACAGGTTATTTGGACAATCTACAGAACACAAGCATATAGTTCGCTGTGCTGCGTTATTCTCACAACTTATGTGTCATGATTTGGTAGTTCAGAAAGCACCGAAAAAAATGGTTCAAATGGCTTGGGACTTAACATCTATGGTCATCAGGCCCCTAGAACTTAAAACTACTTAAACCTAACTAACCTAAGGACATGACACACATACATGCCCGAGGCAGGATTCGAACCTGCGACAGTAGCAGTCACGCGGTTCCTGACTGAGCGCCTAGAACCGCTAGACCACCTCCAGAAAGCACCGACTACATTGACTTTTCCTGAGGAAATACATTATAAACTACCTCTGCCAGTTAAATCTCGAAAAAATAAAGTAGTCATGAAGTTTGCCAAGAAGAGTATGCCGGCTTCAGAGATGGAATTTTATGATAAACTGATCTGTGACAGAACTGTTACGGATACTACAATCAGTTCACCACGAGGAGAAGCACAAAGAACTTGTTATTAGCCTTACACACCTATGACACTGGTTTGGGTATCCATTTTGGTTTCGTTTAGTTCTCACACTCCACATAGTATTCATTAATCTGTGAAGTTGGTAATAGTTGTTCCTTTAGCTACTTGTTTGTTTATTAGAAATCTAGTTCAAAAACTAAAGTTATTTGGCGCGAGAGCAAGACAAGTCTAATTTGCTTAAAATTCAATAAATATCTTGATAAATCTTTGTTTCATTGTGTAGTAAGATATTAGGGTGTGCTGATAGCTTAAACGAAGATTGTCAAAAGACAAGTCCAAGCAAATTTTTTGTAGTTTCTCGACCGTTCTTTAGTTGGTGTTTGGGTTGGCGTATCGTTTTGTTCGATCGAAACCTGTTATAGAAACCATCAGACGTCACGTATTCACTTACACACCGCCCTCCCGAAAGTAAGTCCAGAGTCTCCCATTGTGCCATACACCCTCGTAAAAATTAGTCGAAAAAGCGTCTTTAGTGGGTAGATCACATTTCCTTTTTAGGATTCTTTCAATGTATCTCAACCTGGCATCTGCATTGCTTACAGTTAGTTTCATTTTTTCGTTTCACTTTAAGTCACACCAGTACTTGGTATCTCACTGTTGTTTCTGTTTCCACTGATTTCTCGCCTGTTGTGTGAACGAACAGTAACGCGCTTGTCCACCTAGTTAAGCGCAATAGATAATGCATGAATAGGTCATGACCTAGGTCATTGACAATTTATTGCACTACAAACAACACGAGCTATTGTGTGATTTCTCTCAAGGACCGCCACTCTCTATACTTCTTGTTAATATCTACTGCATGTGTCCCATGTTATTCGTTTTAGATTTTACAATTTCGGTATTGTCGCAGCATTTAAAAATTCACAAGCACAAATGTTTGGGGTTAGGCACCTGTGTGAGGCTAGAAGAAACAATTCTATACTTTTTATTCCGGTTTAAAAACGTTTTATATTAAAAAAACTTTCTTTAAAATTATTTTCAGCTTCTTAGTGAGAATTTTTTCAATCGACTACAAACATTTTGACGAGATTACAGAAAAGACATATGATAAATTTCAGATTTGATTCAGTTTATTTACATCTGAGTCAACGAGTATATTGCTTCCTCCCACTTGTATCTTCGTGAGAAGACGTGAAAGTAAAAATTAGAAAGATTGGAGCTCACGCAGAGCTTTCCACGCAGTCATTCTTACCACAAACATTGTCACAGGAACAGGAATAGGGGGAAGTAGCAGTGGCACATACAGTACGTCACACAAGAATGGGGGCTAATACTGCAGTGTCGTCCAGTTCTGACTGATAGTGGGACTTTCAAGTTTCTTAACTCACTAGGAACTTAGTTTAAATATTGCAAAATTTGTACCTCATGGAGAGACAGAAAAACTACCCTCCGCCATTCCCGGCGGGGTCAGGGATTTTCTCTGCCTCGTATTGACTGGGTGTTGTGTGCTGTCCTTAGGTTAGTTATGTTTAAGTAGTTCTAGGGGACCGATGACCATAGATGTTAAGTCCCATAGTGCTCAGAGCCATTTGGACCATTTTTCTACCCTCCGCCACACAACAGGCAAGAAAGCGAGTAAATGTTTAATTCTCATCCTATTCTGAGCCATGTTGTTTCAAGTCTCTAGCTCATTGGGAAGTAGGTTTAAAATCACCGCAAATTTAGTACTGAACAGGCAAAAATGCAAGAAAGCGACGCAGTAAAAACACATTGAAATATTTTTCAACTTGCGTTTACTTGTAGCGTACAGCACTTCGTATTAGTTACTGTGACTGTTATTTTTATTATTATTTAAGTGGCGTGATGTAGAGTGATTTCTTATCACATGATAAAAACGCTTCTCAATTACATTCATGTAGCCTAATTATCTAAATACATAATACTTGACAATATGATACCATTTATCAGTGTGATGTTGCACCACAGTGCCCTGGATGCATGTACTGATTCGGTTGCGAAAGGTCTTATGAAGCCGCTGTATAATCTGCTGAGGGAACCAGCCCAAAGTTGTTGCAACTGTCCTTGATATCACAGGTACTGGCAATAGGCCATAGCTGACTTCCGAGCCGGTCCAATACATGTTCTGTCATAGGCAGACATGCGGATTATGCTGATCTCAAGTCTACGTCAACATCACGCACACTGTTCATAGAGACGCGTAGCATATGTGAACGAGCGTTATCCTGCTGAAAAATGGCATTACGATACCGTCGCAGATGAGAACGCAGGATGTCTGTGACGTACCACTGTGTCGTCAGAGTTATCTGAGCCCCTACTAGCCGTGGCCTGAGGTCATACCAATGGATTCCCACACCATGACACCTGGAGTAACACCAAAGTGCCTCTCCAAAGCACTGGAAGAATGGGAGGTCACCCCAAGTTCGTCAGACTCGACGGTGAAGTTCATCCGGGCTAGTGCAGTACGGTGATTCATCACTGAACACAATACGACGGGATTTGTCACCAGAACATGTCTCTCGGTCACGGCACCAAGCCAAATGCAAGCGTTTGTGTTTTAGTATTAATGGCACCCTGCGCATGGAACGGTATGTCCCTAGCGCAGTTGCTGCTAGATTTCTGACCAATGGTGCAGGATGACATAGAATTCTGCAAGGAGTCACGTTACTTTCTCTCGGATGGCATGTCAGAGATGGGAAGGGGCTCCGATGCGCTTCATACGCAATACGGTGGTCCTTCCTTGTAGTGGTCAGACGCGGTCAACCGTAACCTTGACGACGAGTACTGCTGCCCGCACGTTACCATCCACTCCAAAATCGGACCATTCTCACATCCAAATACCCCACAGCTGTTGACATTCCACGATTCGACTAGCTTGCCGAATGGAGGGCCACAATGAGGCCCCTTTAAAATACTGTCAGGTGCTGATGACGCCGTCGCAGACAAGTACGCGGAACCTTGATCTCCTTGGCGGAGGTCGCTCAACGTCTGCCACTGTTCAAGGACCCTTATATTACCTACCATGCCTAGTAACAATAGGAAACACGAACAGCACTAACGTACTCTGGTGGCCGCTCTACGTATCACAGAGAAATGCATCTATAATCGTTTACATACCCCCTTAAGTTGCGAGAGATGTTGAATAAGTAATTCAACACTTTTCTGAAAGCAGATTGGTTTTATTCAGGATATCAATACACCACATTACTCCCCACTCTTTCCTATGCGTAACCTTATTTTTCAGCAAAATCCCCGTTCAATGCGACGGCCTTACGCAGCATTACTGGGAGGTCGGCCCTGTATGCGCATAGTACTACTCTACTGTTCGACGTCGGAGCCAATGTCTTGCTGCGTGAGTAACCTCCCCTTCATCCACGTACTGCTTCCCGCGGAGTACATCTTTCGCTGGGCCAGACACGTGGATATCGGAACGTGCGAGTTGCAGACTGTACGGCGGATGTGAAAAAACATGAAGGTTTATGAGCTCCTCGCGACTATGTAGACTCGTACGATCCCTTGCGTTGTCGTAGAGAAGGAGAATTTCGTTTGCATGTTTGTGGCGATGGACACGCTGAAGTCGCTTCTTGAATTTCCTGAGGGTAGCGCAATAATCTTCAGAAATGATCGTTTCACCCTGAGGGAGCACATCAAACAGAATAACACCATCACAGCCCCATAAGACCGGCACCACGACTTTACCGGCTGAGAATACGGTTGTGCACAATTTCTTTGGTAGAGAGATAATATGACGCCACTATATGGACTGCCCATTTGTTTCTGGTTCGAAGTGAAGAACCCATGTTCCGTCAGTGATAGTATCCATTTGGACAGTGCAGCAAAATCTAATGTAAATGGGCTACGACAGCACATCACCTGCAGCGCCTCTAATGCTTGTGAGATTGGTTAGACGACTCGAAAACCGTAGCCTGGTCGGATCAGTCCAAATTTCAGTTGATAAGAGCCGATAGTAAGGTTAACCCGCCAGGTTAGCCGAGAGCGCTAATGCGCTGTTTCCTGGACTCGGGCAGGCGCGCCAGCCCCAGATCGAATCCGCCCAGCGGATTACCGACGTCGGCCGGTGTGTCGGCCAGCCTGGATGTGGTTCTTAGGCGGTTTTCCACATCTCGCTAGGTGAATACCGGGGTGGTCCCCACGTTCCGCCTCAGTTACACACGTTCCGCCTCAGTTACAAGACTCGCAGACATCGGAACACGTTCGCACTATTCCATGGATTACACTAGACGCAGACAGCTGGGGTGCACTGATTCCATCCCGGGGGGTACGGGGCGGCGGCAGGAAGGGCATCAGGCCAACCCTTATAAGTAACCTTGCCAAATCCGTTCCTAACAGTGTCGACCCTGCGAAACCGCGGGACAAGGTACCAGCAAAAGAAAGAAAGAAAGAAAAGAAAGAGCCGATAATATTGTTCGAGTGTGGTGCAGACCCCATGAAACCATGGACCCAAGCTGTCAGCCAGGCACTGTGGCTAGTGGTGGCTGCATGCTGGTGTGGCTCGTGTTTAAATAAAATGAACTGATATAACTGAACCTATCATTGACTAGAAATCGTTACGTTCGGATACTTGGAGACGATTTGCAGCCGTTCGTGGGCTTCATGCTTCCAGTCAACGACAACTGTTCGCGATTGATTTGAGGAACATTCTAGACAATTCGAGTAAACGATGTGGCCCCACGAATAGTCTGACATGAATCAGATCGACCATTTATGGGACATAATCAAGAGGTCAGTTGGTGCACAAAATCCTGCACCGGAAGCTCTTTCGAAATTATGGGCGCCTATAGAGACAGCATGGCCCAATATTTCTGCAGTGGACCCAAACGACTTGTTTAGTGCATGTAACGTCAGTTTGCTGCACTACGCCGGGAAAAGGAGGTCCGGCAACGATGTTGAGAGGTATCTCATGACGTTTCACACCTCAGTGTATATTTGCCGTTGTATATTGGCTGTGACGAAAGCAGATTGTGTGTGAGCTAAAATAAAATTAAATAAAATGATATGGGAAGCATACAGTTTGCAACTGTCTTCGAGATAGGCACACAAATTACTAATAATTTTGTTTAAACAATGCTATTGGCAGCAACTATGACATTTCAGAAGACACCTCAAACGTACTAACGACATTCACCGCCTCTCTTGGAACGATAAGACTGAGGAAAAATGAGGTAGAATATCGAATTGACAGTGTTCGTGTTCCTGATGAAAGCGTGCGGAAACAGATATTGACTGAGCCCTCGATCCCGTGGCCCTGGTGAGCCGAGGAGGCAGTGGACGCGCCTGGATCTGGTCCTTCCACTCGCCCGAGTGGAACAGCGGCCGCAGCGAAAGCTCACAAACCCAGCCGTCTGCTCACCATCGATTGTGCTGCGCCAGTGGGAGGAGTCCTCTTTATGCGATTTTGAGCACCAAACTTAGCTGAGGTGACGCGGGGTGTTGCCGTCACGACGTTACAAACTTCCAGAAGCAAAGAGAAAGGACATATATCATTTTTAGATCATTAGCCATGACGAGGAAACGATTGAATCAATAACTATCGAGACAAGTTAATTAAGGAAGAAGACTGTCCGTCGAGTTCTAGAGCTTCAGAACCAATGTTTGTACGATGTAATGATTCGATTTATTATTTATGTACAGTGTAATATCTTGTATCTGCTCTCTTTAATATGGATCTCCTACTGGTCCGATTTGTACTTGTTTCCTTTACTATTGCACTAACGTAACAGTAATCGAGATTTAAGAAAAACCAGGACACGTTCAGGGGTAATATACAATATGCACAAGAACCAACAAGGAAAAGTAGGACGTTGACGTGATCTTTCGCCCTTTCTGTTCAATCTACTTCAAAGAAACTATGACGGAAATAGAAGAAAAGCTCACGAGTGGGATTAAGATTCTGGGTGAATGGATATCAGTGATAAGATTCGCTGATGACAATGCTATCCTCAGTGAAATTGAGGAATAACTGCAGCGTAACATATAGTATTAGAATGATTTGAGTGTCTAAAGTGGCAAAGCGAGTAATTAATAATTACTATGAACTAATAAAGTGAAAACAAACAATACTTCTACTATTGTCGCTGTGATAACAGTAACAATAATAATAATAATAGTTACAATGATATTGACAGTAATGATGGTGGCCGATATAAAAAGAATTTATGGATGTGAATGATAGATGGTTTCTGAAATAGCGAGTTCAGGGGAAAGGAAATGGAAGGAGACTGCCCCTGTGATATCACATGTTGACACCACCCTACTAACGCCTTCAAGTTGGCGACAGATTTGCACGTTTCCATCAGACGGCGATAACGGCCGTACTGGATCCAGCAGACCCAATGGAACACGCCCGCTGAACTCCAGCTTCCAGCAGACCTCCTCTCACTACGAGCTGCCTCTGCCGCCGCAATATAGGACGACCAGAGGCAGCCAGACAGCCCACTCCTACTTGGAGCCTCTTCGCTACGTGACGCTATGCAGACCCCGCCTAGTCGCGGCTCCCACACCTCTTACTTTGTCAACATTGAGAGCAGGACTTTCTTCTTGCTGCATTATTTGTAATGAACATCGTATGCTTGGAGAAATACAAGTTAAGCGCATCCTCTTTTTGTTGTGTTAACTTGATCGCTAATTGTTCCTCCTCCTGTCCAGCTTTCCTATAATGAGAGCTGCCACACCACTCTGTACCGCACCTCTCCTTACTATTGCGCACGGAGTGATACCCAACAGCAGCAGCTAAAAATACCGGTAAAAGAGAAAGAAACTGATATGTGCTAACGCAATAATATTTATTAAGACACGTTACAAAACAGTACTAAGATCTGATACAATTTGATGCATGACATTTGATGTCCTATACGGTAACTACAATGAAATCTGAATAAATTTGACGGCAGTCTATGATTGTGTCACTATAATCGTTGGTGATGTTGCAGGCACTCTCGGTTGTCGTGTTACCCCATAAGCAGCAACGTCAAGGTCGGAATGTAGTCTCCAGAGTATTGTACTCACTTTTCTGCAGGCAGTGGACTGAAATGCCTAAATGCTAGTTCAGACCTGATTGAGTGTCCGTAGCACGCCGTGTTCTGTGCCCGTCGGTGGGAGGATTCTATCTGGTACGGATAGCAGACTAATGACCAATAACCAATAATCAAGTATTGGTCGAACGAATGTTTTCTAAACTACTTCCTTTTGTTGATGGACTACATTTCCGGAGGACCCTTCCAATGAATCTCAGTCTGGCACTTCTCTTAATTAATTTTATGCTGCCGATCCACTTCAGATCGCTCCGTATGTATGCTAGGGCTGTAGATATAATATACAGTAGATATATCGAAACATAGATTTTTTCCAAAACAGCTCAATGCATATAAACCATAATCATTTCCCCGATACATCGATATAACATACCGGAATTGCAATATCGAGTGCTGATAATTATATTTTATATTACAGTTTTTTCGCAATTATAGGCAAATATTTGTAACTGTTCTGAAATTGCAGTAGAACGTAGTTTTACTTTCACTATGTGAAGCAGTCTTACAGCTTTTTGAGCTTTCATCACGTCCAGTCTTTCTCTTTGGCTGTGTGAAGCAAGTATAGGTGGCACAAAGAAGAAGTCCGATTGCACTTGGAGCGTGTCGATGTGAATGGAATAACAAGGTTTCCGATGTGAAGACATAGCACACCAGTTGCGCTAAGAAATCGATTTCAACGCAGCTAGTGAGGTATTTCTTAATATCGGCATTCTTTTAGAAAGGTTGCTGGAAATGATGAACAAAAATCTGAGTAACAAGATTGGACTCTGCAGTAGGTGGAGGCGCGTGAAGGGAAATGGTGACGTCATCGGCTGCAACGTTTAAGTTCAACACGCAATTTTGACACTACAACCTCTAGGTAGTTGGCAGCAATGGAAACCAAAAAAAAAAAAAGGAAGGAAACTCAACATCAAGCGGCCTGGACAAATCCGATATGTGACGAAACCGAACGACGGACCCATCAGACATCTTTTATTGTGTCACTTCATGCAGTTACTATTAGTAGCACAGTTGCTATCACAAAGAGTGAACGTGCATCGTTTTACTTTCAGTTCTTGCTCTAAGGTAAATAGGCAGGCTGCTAGGCTTTTATGTATCTAATAATAAACCAATCCTTAAATATGCAGCTCTAAAACCGGCAGTATATTTACAAGGTGCAGCCGATATTTTTATAGATTGGTACGTTATATCGATCCTTTTTTCGTTACGCCGACGTGGCGATAACAATATTTTTTAAATACCGATATATCGGATTGCCTATGTTTTTCATAATATCGACAGTCCTAACGCATACTCCTAGATATTTTATGGAAATAACTGCTTCCAGTAGCTGACTGCAATAGTGTGATCATGAAATGACGGCTCTTTGTTTCTGTGTATTCGCAACACGTCACATTGTTTATGTCGAGGGTCAATTCTCACGCGCTGCACCGAGCGTCGGTCCACTGCAGATCTTCCCGCGTTTAAGCACAATTTTCTAGTGTTGCGACTTCTCTGTATACTACAGCGCCATCGGTGGAAAGCCTCATGGAACTTCCGACCTTGCTCATTCTGTTTCTTGTTGTACAATTTTTTTTTTCCAGAACATTACCACATTCATAAATTCCGGGATAGGCAGACAGGAAACGGAGATTTATAAAGTGTGCTTAAAATTCCGCTTACAAACGTTTAGGACTTGTAGAGGGGACTGAGTAGACAATATTCTGGATTGGAGCCGCTGTCCGGAAAGGTACCGTTTCCGTGATACAGCCGTTTGAAAACATGTTTGCTAGGCAGGTGTTCAAGAGGGCAGTCATGGTACGGAGTGCTTACGTCGGACTGGCTGATGTCATTTGGCGTCTAGCCTACCTCCCTGACCTGTTTCGAGCCTCATTCACATGTCTGAGATCGTTAGAGTAACATGACTGAGTAATCGTTTGCAGAAGACATCGACATGAGCCATCTGTATGGCGAAGCTCACGGTAATGGAAGAATTGCTGCCGCGCGGAGTGGACGCGTGGTTCGAGGCGCCATGTCACAGATTGTGCGGCCCTTCCCACGGGCATGGGTGTGTGTGTTGATCTTAGCATAGGTTAGGTTAAGTTAGTCTAAGTAGTGTTCAAGTCTAGGAACCGATGACCTCTCAGCAGTTTGGTTCCTTAGTAATTTACACTCATCTGAACTTTTTTCTTTAATAAAAAAAATTAAAAATTAAAAATACTGCTCGTCTCCTTTATCAAGATCGTTATCCACAATGTCCGACTCCATCGCGTCATCTTTTCGCCACAACTACGCAACGGTCTTGAGAAAGAGATACCTTCATCGTCAGCGTGCGTGACTGCGGTGCTCCAAGGGGAGGTCGCACAACCGAATTGGAGGAGATTTAAGTTTAACTTTAAAAAACAGTGTCTGTGAAAACTGATCAAGTGTCCTCTTAGTCTCTTTGGTTATTGATAAGTCAAGTTTTAAAACAACTGATGTATAAGACACGGCTAATGAAATATATGTTTTCAAATAGTTCTGGAACGGAAGCCGTACGTTTCCGGACATGCGCTCCACTTCAAAGTATTATCTACTCAGCCCCCCCTACAAGTTCTAGAAGTTTTTAAGAGCCCTTTGCATGGAAAATACTGAAGTGGATCACATTTTGTGATATTCGCTATTTTTGGCTTCATTGAAACAGCAAATACTTAATACTTTCAGCCAGAAGGCAAATACTTGTTTATAAAGAATGATTAATGTATAATAAGGCGTCGCATAGCGACGGTTGAATTTCCTAAATAATGTAATTCGTCGTCTTTGGGCGGCAATATAAATAGAAAAATACGGATAGATATGCGATCCTTCACTATTGTGTTCGCTGGAGAACAAATGAAGCCTTGAGTGCTAAACACTTGTACTGTTTTCCTTAAGTGAGACGAACGCAGATTTGTGGCGGTCTGATCTAATTTTTTTACTAAATAAATAAAAACGTGTTACGTCTAAGTTAGAGTGAAGTGTAAAAAAAAAGAAGAACTGTTATAACTTATCGTCACGACGCACGGGTGACTCAAAAGGACAATGGTTATATAAAAGAGCGCTCAATGGACATGAAACGGACATAAAAACCTACCGTCAATGTAGTACTAAGCTTAAGACACCAAGATCAGCAGTCCAATGTGCGTGTTACATTGACAAAAAGAAAACTGTTTTATCGTCTTCTTGCATCAGCTTTAATACTGAATTTCCCTTTTGTGTGATGTTACAGTTGTTTTTGCGCCCTTTCTGGTCCGTTGGGAAATTGTTTTGTCATAAGAATAACTTCACGACCGGGTATGATCGTATCTACGATCATGAAGTAATTAGAAAGACAATAATGCAATTTCTTAATCAATAGCACGCTAACTGTGACTGCTTCAAGCCACGAGAAACTGCAAGTAAAGACTATTCACATTTCATAATGCAATATTTTATGACAATGGTCAATCCATGATTCTTACGCCAGTTGTGATTGATAAAACAGTAAGCGAAATCTCAAATTCCAACTTTTCCATTGAATAACATCACTTTTATTTTGTTAAATCACAATTTGAAATTGTACTTTCCTAAATTCCTTAACACTTTTCTTCATTATCAAATTGGGC
The DNA here is from genome assembly GCF_021461385.2 of Schistocerca piceifrons. Taxonomy (NCBI): domain Eukaryota; kingdom Metazoa; phylum Arthropoda; class Insecta; order Orthoptera; family Acrididae; genus Schistocerca; species Schistocerca piceifrons. The sequence goes on along the minus strand of NC_060145.1, from coordinate 319,587,766 downwards.
TGTTGGAATGGTCAGATATTTTCAGTTAAGAACCAGGCAATGCTTCAATGGGATTGTTACTGCAAGAGCGCCACATTAAACACTGAATAATCTGTAACGAGAGATTCTATGGAAAGAATTTGTACCTCAGAAAGGTGAGTGGTATAACTGAACTGGTCAGTGGAAGAAAGTGCTAACCCTCAACTTAGTGTTTGTATGATTACGGTATCTGTTCTGTTTTCGAATTTAGCACATTATGATGACATGTAGTTCTATATCTACTCCTAGAAAGTGTTGTCTGCTATATAAACTGATTTTTTAAAGCATTTATTTTCTTGTCTTTGAATGTAAATAAACATATAAGGCGCAATATCTCAAACTACTCCCTTGTGAGTTAGCACGTTCTTCCTCCGATCGTGTCAGTTGCGATGCTGCTCCATATAGTCATTCCTTCCTCCCCTGTATACCTCGGTGAACAAAAGTGACTTTCGAATGCCAAATTTTGTCGGTAGCCTGCCACATCGATAAATTTCGAGGAAGGCAGACATCATACGGAGATTTATATGAAAAATACTGAAGAAGAAAATCACATATGAAACTCTACTCCACCAAATTCATATATTCAGACATTAATAAATTCCTTTTTATGACATGAAGTTGAATTGACGGAACATCTAAGCAATATTAAGCAGTGGAGAACTAAGCGATGGCTCATGGGGTGTGTTAGCGCAAGACCGCCATGGAAATCACTGAATAACTTGTAGTGAGCGATGTTAAAGAAAAAATTTATGCCTCATAAGAAGGTATGTGTAGAACTGAGCTGGTCGGCGGAAGAAAGTACTAACCCTCAATGTAGTAAGGATTTGAATGATTACGTTATCTGTTGTGTTTTCGAACTTCCATATGCAGATGACACGTAGTTCTACATCCACGGCTACAAAGTGTTTTCTGCTATATAAATTGTTTTTCCTAAAATATTTATTTCCTTCCCTTTGAATTTAACGAGACATATAACATGAAATGCCGCCGAATCCTCTGTTGTGGGCTAGCACTTTCTTCCGGTGGTATTTAGGTGAATGAAAGTGACTTTTGATTGCCACATTCTATCGATAGCTTTTTTGTCTGCGCGGTATTCCGTGAATCAACTGAAAGATGTTAATATGATGTGCACTAAGTGTCCTACATTTCACACCGTCCGAGAATTGTAAGACTCCAAATATATATGTTGACTTGACATGCCTTACAATTATTTCTTTAATACAGTTTTGAAACTACGTCAACAATCAGCTCCAAGTATGGGCGTTTCCCCGGTTTCGCTAAACCGATTCAACTATTTTTGAGTGTATGTTCTCTAGCGGGGATGAAAGCACCAACTCGGCTTCTTTATTTCCGCCACGTATCCTCGACCATCTCATCCGTACCAGGTACTTTACGTGTTCCTTCGTTGAATTTTCAGAAATAACTTTAGCCGACCAATAATTATTAGCAATTGTGCTATGTGTTAAAAGTTATTGTCAGTAAATTTTCTTAATTTATTCACTGTTGCGATAGTAGCTCGGGTAAATGGCGATCAAGACAATCACTTCCTATAACATTATATCAACCTCCTTCTTGACATAACGAATTGGTAGCTTTGAAGCGGTTTCCTGTTACAAGAAGAAATCATCAATGCTTAAATCCATGATATTAAGCTATGGAGCTGAGTGTTTAGCACGCCAGACGTAAAGTAAGTGTTGTTTTTCTGTTTTATTTGAGAAGAAGATATATATTTCCTTATATATCTGCTTGTAAATCTATAGAGGGGATATGATACGTAATAACTTATGAAATGAAATGATCGTGTGGCACTGTCAGCCGGGAGGCCCCATTCGGGGGAGTTCGGCCGCCGTATTGCAAGTCCTTTTTAGGTGACGCCAGATCGGCGACTTGCGAGTCAATGATGATGAGGGACAGGCAACACCCAGTCGCCTGCCGGGAACCGAACCCAGGCCCCCTGCGTAGTAGGCGGTAACGCTACCGCTACGCTACGGAGGCGGATGTCCACTCCTGGAAATGGAAAAAAGAACACATTGACACCGGTGTGTCAGACCCACCATACTTGCTCCGGACACTGCGAGAGGGCTGTACAACCAATGATCGCACGCACGGCACAGCGGACACACCAGGAACCGCGGTGTTGGCCGTCGAATGGCGCTAGCTGCGCAGCATTTGTGCACCGCCGCCGTCAGTGTCAGCCAGTTTGCCGTGGCACACGGAGCTCCATCGCAGTCTTTAACACTGGTAGCATGCCGCGACAGCGTGGACGTGAACCGTATGTGCAGTTGACGGACTTTGAGCGAGGGCGTATAGTGGGCATGCGGGAGGCCGGGTGGACGTACCGCCGAATTGCTCAACACGTGGGGCGTGAGGTCTCCACAGTACATCGATGTTGTCGCCAGTGGTCGGCGGAAGGTGCACGTGCCCGTCGACCTGGGACCGGACTGCAGCGACGCACGGATGCACGCCAAGACCGTAGGATCCTACGCAGTGCCGTAGGGGACCGCACCGCCACTTCCCCAGCAAATTAGGGACACTGTTGCTCCTGGGGTATCGGCGAGGACCATTCGCAACTGTCTCCATGAAGCTGGGCTACGGTCCCGCACACCGTTAGGCCGTCTTCCACTCACGCCCCAACATCGTGCAGCCCGCCTTCAGTGGTGTCGCGATAGGCGTGAATGGAGGGACGAATGGAGACGTGTCGTCTTCAGCGATGAGAGTCGCTTCTGCCTTGATGCCAATGATGGTCGTATGCGTGTTTGGCGCCGTGCAGGTGAGCGCCACAATCAGGACTGCATACGACCGAGGCACACAGGGCCAACACCCGGCATCATGGTGTGTGGAGCGATCTCCTACACTGGCCGTACACCACTGGTGATCGTCGAGGGGACACTGAATAGTGCACGGTACATCCAAACCGTCATCGAACCCATCGTTCTACCATTCCTAGACCGGCAAGGGAACTTGCTGTTCCAACAGGACAATGCACGTCCGCATGTATCCCGTGCCACCCAACGTGCTCTAGAAGGTGTAAGTCAACTACCCTGGCCAGCAAGATCTCCGGATCTGTCCCCCATTGAGCATGTTTGGGACTGGATGAAGCGTCGTCTCACGCGGTCTGCACGTCCAGCACGAACGCTGGTCCAACTGAGGCGCCAGGTGGAAATGGCATGGCAAGCCGTTCCACAGGACTACATCCAGCATCTCTACGATCGTCTCCATGGGAGAATAGCAGCCTGCATTGCTGCGAAAGGTGGATATACACTGTACTAGTGCCGACATTGTGCATGCTCTGTTGCCTGTGTCTATGTGCCTGTGGTTCTGTCAGTGTGATCATGTGATGTATCTGACCCCAGGAATGTGTCAATAAAGTTTCCCCTTCCTGGGACAATGAATTCACGGTGTTCTTATTTCAATTTCCAGGAGTGTAATAACTTATAAGTGAATGAGACAGAACGAAATCATATGTGTGGACAAAAACAGTGTAATACAATCATTAAAACCAACGAGACGAGAAAATTCGTAACAGGTTAACATGCATCACAAAGGAATCGAAATAATTATCTCTGGTTACTAAAAATCCACACTCCGCAAAAACACGGGTCAAGCGCAACGTAACATCAACATTAATTAACTGTGCCAGCCCGTGGTCGTATCAGAAACAAGACCGAGCTATCGTGTTTAGTCGATATCGATACAAGGGAAATCGCTGACATGCGACCGATGCAGAATCATGTAGTAGCAACCTATCTTTCATCTGCATCTGACAGCATACACTCAGTGTAATGAAATTATAAACTGTATAAAAAAAATAAAAATAAATAAGTAAATAAATAAATAAATCAATCAAAAAGAAGCATGAAATGATGCGGGCATCAGTTATTCCGCTAAGTCAGTCATTAACGACCTTAGGCGTGTGCTACCATACACGTACATACAATTATTTGTAGCACATGTCCTAACGTATGTTCATGTGACGCAACGACGCTTATACGCCAGTAAGGTTACATCTGGCTTCTCCAATAATGTTTTGTACGTACTTTTGCTTCATAAATGTTGCTACTTTATTCATTAGTTTCTCGTTGTCAGTGTTCTGCTTTGATTACTGTCTCCACTCCAGAGCTGGCCAAAACCACATTTTTTTGCGTTTAGCTGCCTTTAGTCGCTTTCTGACCTGGACAAGGTGGCCGTGATCTTCATAGTAAATACGGCACAGCTGGAAGTGAAGGGGTCGGTGATATGACGTTTCGTGATTCTGTCCTGTCCGTAATGTGCTGCTACCAGCGACTTTGAAGGAAAATGCATGATAATGGCTTAAGTTAGTAACATCTACCTCCAACCTCTGGTACACAGGGTGACCATAAACAGTGTGAAAAGCTTATAATCGTGTTGCAGTGTAGGTTGTCCTGAGAAATAATTGTTACGAAAAATAATTCGATACGTTGCACCGTTTCCGAGTTATTTCATACTGAAGTTATCCAACCAGTTCAAGCACTTGTACCGCTGAAATGCCGTAATGAACAGACATCTTCGTCTATGTGCGTTACTGCTTGTTCTAATGCTCATTATCAGTAGAAATGTGCCATTATCAGAAGAAATGTGCCGCTTTCATAAGTGATAAATTTGAGGTAGGTGAGCAAAAGCTACGTTTGTTCGGTTTGAGGAAATCAAACGCATAATAATTTTGGAAACACCGTCTCTGGCAGGCTGCTTGAATTTGCACGCCCGCGCGCCCTCTTCCTCGGGTAATTTCAATGCCAAATAACTCGGGCAAGGCGCAACGTATCAACTTTTTCCCTTAATAATTGTTTCCCAGCACAAGCGCCCCTGAAAGACACTTTCCAGACTGTCACAGAGCACGCTGTTTATTCAAGTGACCCGAGAACAGAGATGTGTGACGAGAGCGGTACTGTATTGTCACTCACAACGAAAGGTGAACTTGAAATTCTTTTTCGTTAGCAGTCAAGTCTAACGCTGCAATCTGGCAAATATACCTCCATCAAGATAGGAGACCCTGTCTACGAAGTTTGGATTCAACCAAAGAATCACGATAAAGTGACCAGTAACTTGAGGGATGGACACGTAGGAGAAAGATGTTAGGGAGATGCACTATAGTAAACGTCAGTGAACCATGTGATGCTGCAACCAATAGCGTCATTCTGCCCCATCTGGGTATACATCGCAGAGTTCGCATCGGTTTTAACGTCGACTCTCGTATTATTGCAAGTATGGTGAGTGTATTTAGGAATTACAGAGTTTATGGCGAACGACGTAGAGGAAACACAATATGTACACTCATGAGCCATGACATTACGACCATGCGTTCAACAGAATTTTAGTACGCTTTTGAAACCCAATACATCAGTGATTCTGCTTGCAATGGATTCGAAAAGTCATTCGCAGATTTCCGGAGCCATGTGGCAGCAGATATCTACGCAGTTCCAGTAAATTACGGGTAGGTGGTTTGTGGACATTGAGCTAGTGCAACATAGCGTCACACGCGTGTTCCTTTGGTTTCGGATCAGCCGAACTTGGTGGCTCAACTTGAGTCCACTGTCACATCACCTGTGTAGACTGTGACTGGGTTTTTCAAACGGCCTTAGTCGCTATTCACGGTGTACACCAAGGAGACAAAAGCTATGGGGTACCTCCTAACATCGTGTCAGACCTCCTTTTACCCAGTGTACTGCAGCAACTGAAAGTGGAATGGACTCAAAAAATCGTTGTAAGTCCTCTGCAGAAATAATGACTCATACTGCCTCTACAGCCGTCCATAATGAGACAGTCTCGTATCTATCTCCATGTCCAGAGATGATTTTAAAGCAGAGTTAGATACAATAAAAGTTATTGCCACAGAAAATGGCTACAGTCCAGTCCTTACTGACCACATCTTGCACAGGAAACAAAAACGGAAAATTATTCCCCTCCTCTATGCCCCATCTGCTTCCCCTTCCACTGTCTGCAAGAAATGGTGTACACTGCCATTTCTACGTGAGGTATCACAGATTATCGCCAAAGCACTGAAAGCCTGCAAGTATAGGCTTTCCTACTACTGTATGTTCCCTCAAACGCTTCCATTTTCTTGCATTTATTTATTTCTGTTTATCTTATTGATGTTGCTTAAGTTCCTTATGATTTATGTAGTTATATTGATAATTGTTTCTTATTTTAATTGGTTTCTGCATCACTCTCCATGTTTTATACCTCCTGAAGTAGCCTTGTCAAGTGCTAATTTTATTCTATTTTATTAGTTTTGTTTATTAACAGAAACTGTTATGTAGGCATGCTGCTCCTATTTTGTGTTAAAGTTTTTCTTGTCTACTCCAGTTTTATTTATTTACTGTTCAATTTTTTACTTTTTCATTGTGTTATCACCACACTGTCAAAGATGTTACTTTCTGTATATCTCTGCTCCAGTCTAGACGTGTTACTTCTCGTCCAATGTTGTTTGCAAACATTGTATCTTCTTTGGTAACAATACTCAGTAAATGTCTGAAAATGGCCTTGTAAGCCGAAAACCGGTTAACACAATAAAAGTAATATAGTAGAACAAAAGCAAACTGGTGCTTTTCGTTTATTGAAATATAGGCTCTTTACAGCTTCATCACAATATAGCGACACTATAGACCCGACAGGCATTGGCATGCATGTATAATTAGAACTTCTTTTTATCTGTCGATTTTCAATGTCTTCTGTAGACAAAATGTATGCTATGTTCATAGGATTCAATAAGTATGAAAATGCTGACTGTCTATTGTATGCATGTACACAGATGAGGCAAAACGTTTTGACCACCTGTTTAATAGCTTGTTTGGTACGCAATACACCACTGATTATGCGTATCAGGGATCTAAAGGTTTGTTGGTGGGTTTGTGGAGGTATATGGCATTAGATGTCTACGCACAGGTCATGTAATTCATGTAAATAAGGGGCCACTGATTTTCGTACGTGGCGATAGCGCCCGATAGCGACACAGACGGGTTCCACAGGATTTACGTCAGGCGAATTTGGTCACCGAGACATCAACGTCAGTTCACTACAATGCTCGATACGTTGCACCGTTTCCGAGTTATTTCATACTGAAGTTATCCAACCAGTTCAAGCACTTGTACCGCTGAAATGCCGTAATGCACAGACATCTTCGTCTATGTGCGTTACTGCTTGTTCTAATGCTCATTATCAGTAGAAGTGTGCACGGTTCTGGCACCAAGACACGGGCAATTATACAACTGAAAGATGACATGGCCGTCGGGGAAGACATCAAACATGAGGGGATGCAGGTGCTTCGCAGATGTCAACGTGTCTTCGAGTACTACCACATGTCCCATGCAAGAGCAGGAGAATGTCTCCCTTAGCATACTACTGCTCCTACCAGTATGCGTGCACGGCGCGCTGTACGTTTAGAGCCACCGTTCACTTCGATGACGGCGGCTGTGGAGATCATCGACCTAGTGCAGCAAAAATATGATTCACCGGAACAGCTGACAAGTTTTCGTTGCTCGACGATCGAATCCCGATGGTCCCGTGCCCACTGCATTCGTAATTGACGATGTCGTTGGGTCAACATGTGAACGTGTAGCTGTGCTTTGCTACGAAGCTCCATGTTGAACAATGTGCACTGAAACACTTGTGCGTACACTGTCATTGTGCTCCTTCGGCATAGATGCCACAGATCACCATCTATCGTAGTGTAGAGAGCAGATAAGCATACGAATCCTCTGTTCTGTGAAGAGTAGTGGAGGTCCCACCATTTAAGAACTAGTGGTAGTTTCACATCTTTCTACCTCATTCCATAGATGGTCAAGACTACAGCACATGAACATTCGACCGGATTCACCATTTTCGAGATCCTCGTTCACAGAACCTCAGCAATAATAATCTGCTCCATGTCAAAGTCGCTTATCTCCAAAGGATTTCTCCTTTTGCAGACCATATCTTTGCTAGGGTGAGTGATCCTGCGCCCATGTCTGCTCTGCTTACATAGTTTTGTTAACGCATCACGTGCCTGCAACGCCAGCAGGCGGCATGCAACAGAACATGTATGTATGAATAGATGTACAGTTCCTCCTAAACCACTTGACCGAATTCATCCAAACTTGGGACACGTATCGTTTACTATCTAGAAAGAATCACTGTTGGCGTAAGAACCAACCATATATCAAAGGAATGTGGGTCAGGGTGAAAAAGCAGTGGAGCCCAAGACGCGAGAACACCCATATTTTAGTCATCCTGTATTTGAGAATGAGAGCACTTAGTGACTTGAAACAAACCACACTCATAATTTTTACCTTCACTAAACTTTTAATCGCTGACAAACCCCGCAAAATAATGAAAGGAAAACAGTTTATCGATTACTAAATTTTCCCTGTTCATGCAGTAAAACAGGCAAATGAAGCATGACATTATAATTTATTACTTCTTTAACACAAACTGTATTCTAACACATTTTTAGAGAATGTTCAAATATACTACTGAATGCACCAGAAAAATTACTTCATTGTACGATACTTAGTTCAGGAGATAAGATGTGGTAAACACTGAGATGCGTGAAAAACTACCGCATTATGTAACATGTTTTAATTTATTGCTTCTTTACTACTCACTCTATTCACAACACAATTCACAGCCAGTAGATAGATATAGCACCGGATATTCCTGTAAAATTATATCATTATATCTGGGATATAGGAAGTCATAATCATTGAGTTGCGTGAAAATAAAACTACAGGGGGAAATTCGCTAGACCTTCAGGCGAAATATGGATACAAATATTTGTGAAATATGTTTGGCATGTGCACATGAGCACATCCTAATCTTCTGGAACGATTTCAGTCAAATTTGGTAGACATATTAGTTACATCCTGAAAGAAATAATACAGGGTACGAATCACCAGCTTCCTGTTTGGGCGAGTGTGATAACGTGGAGAGAGAAGGGAGGACAAGAAGATGGATCGTTAGCAAGGAGGAAGGAGGAGACAGGCACGGATAGGAGAAGGAGGAGGAGGCGGATACAGACAGGGAGAGGAAATGGATAGAGAGAGGTGAGAGGAAGAGATAGAGGGAGAAAGGAAAGAGGAGGAGATAGAATGAGACAGGGGGAGGAAAAGACAGGCAGAGAGATGAGTGAGAAGGGATAAACAGACAGAAGGGGAGGAGGAAATGGACAGAAAAGGGAAGTGGACTAGTTGGACAGAGAGACGGGGGAGGAAGTGATGGACGCAGAAAAGGAAAGGGAGAAGATGAACAGGGAGACGATAGAGATGGAGATCGACAGAGAGACGGGAAGGGGAGAGTGGAACGATGAGATTGACAGAGAGAGGGAGGGGGAAGAGGAGATGGAATTAGAGGAGGAGGAAGATGCGAACGTAGGGGGGGGGGGGGGAGGAGCAGGTGGTCGAAATGGAGGAGGAACAGATTGATAGTAGGAGAGAGGGAAAGGAGGAGATAGAGAGTAGAGGGGTGGAAGAGGAGGACAGAAGAGAAGGAGGAGCAGATGGACAGATGAGGAATGAGGAAATGGTCTAATAGAAGATTGGAATAAATGCATACCCCAGTAACACAGGGTACTCAAAATGTTTCAAAAAATGGTTCAAATGGCTCTGAGCACTATGCGACTCAACTTCTGAGGACATTATTCCCATAGAATTTAGAACTAGTTAAACCTAACTAACCTAAGGACATCACACGCAACCATGCCCGAGGCAGAATTCGAACCTGCGAACGTAGCGGTCTCGCCATACACGGTACCCAGCTAGTAGGTATGAAATAATGCTTGCACTCAGTCTTCAGCAGAAATCATATAGTGATATACATTTAAGGCAAGTGTATAAGAAAATATTACGTTGCCAACGTGACAACTGACGATAAATGTTAACTTTACTTATAACTAACGAAAAAACTTGAGTCAATCAACACAGCAGACTGTCTTCGTGAATAGTTTCAGCAAATGAACTACTAGTACCCGTTACAATTGACATTGTTATCTGTAGTGAACGGAAAGAGGAAGGCAGCAAAAGCTGAAGTGGTAATGGAAGCGCATAGCACAAGCGCACACTACCGATTCACAGCCTATGTGCAGGTGAGGGCGAGCGCGGCATCGCCTTGTCCGTGGACAGCGCTCATTAGGCGACGCAACTTCCGAAAGGCAATGCGAAGTATATTCGCGTGCTCACTCGCGATCCACAGCCGTGCGCAGACCACAAAGCGTGCTATATGGTGCTGACCTTTTGGATGGGCCATGTACCTCCGATGCTCTAGACTTGGAGCGCACCCCAGCATTGCCAGGTGGGAAGACAGGAAACAGCTGGAACGCGTAAACTGGACGGACACTGGCGATGCCACGAAGTATGCCCCTTCTCTGTCTCAGCACAGAACGCACCACACACACCAGGCTAGCAGTCATCTCCTCAGGTTCCCTTGTAGGCTAATCGTGGGTGATTAATATTCCTTCCACCTGGACAAAACTGAGTATAACAGCGCTAATAGCCGTCGCTCTGCCACACATTAAGAGACGAGAGTTCAGAAGTTGTAAGATCACAAGATCAGTGGACACTCAGTGACATCCTCGCCGGCCGGTGTGGCCGTGCGGTTCTAGGCGCTTCAGTCTGGAACCGCGTGGCCGCTACGGTCGCAGTTTCGAATCCTGCCTGGGGCATGGTTGTGTGTGATGTTCTTAGGTTAGTTAGGTTTAAGTAGTTCTAAGTTCTAGGGGACTGATGACCACAGATGTTAAGTCCCATAGTGCTCAGAGCCATTTGAACCATTTGACATCCTCGTTTCCGTGTAGCGACAGGTTCCTATGACTAGAATAACATTGGATTGCTCCATTTACATTCGCCTACTCTACTTCGTCTCGAAATAAGGCGTTCCACGTGCAACGACCTAGTAAGTCCCTTATCGCTCGCTTTGGTTTATAGCTCCTGCTGCACCTGATAAATTTCTACTTTACTGTACGCTTTCATAAAGGGGGATCAACACATCAGGGTGAGACTGTGTTGTTCTATGCCGTTATTGTTGTTTATATCGTTTATACTGAAGCAAAGTGATCTCGATCGGCGCAAGTTATCAGGCAGCTACGTAACAGCAATAGCTTATTAAGCAGGCAGTTCATTGCCTGACACCCCACTTTATTTATTAATTTACTGAATATTGAGGCAATTTCCGGCTCATTTTATATACAGTCTATAGGCCTGTTTCGTTTTGAGTCAGTAAACATAGTAAGTTCGTTAACAGAAATATTGACTACAGAAATTACAAATGACATCAGATTTTATGTTTTCAACTGAAACATTTATTTCAAATTCAGACACAGGCACCTGTGGTAAACGGTTCAACAGCTTCATAAACTGTAGCTGCACCCTGTAAACGAATACTTTACTGTTCCCTATCTGTTCTTTTCCCGCTACTACAATGGATTTTTCCTTGGCGAGAGGACTGGAATCATGGTGATATCAGGCTGGTGATGGCAGTAGAGGAGCTACTCTAGTGAGAAGTAGCGGCTCCAGAGCCGTATTGCATCTAGATGACACCACCATCAGAGTATGACGCGGCAGTCGGTCGATAGCCATTGCGCCGTTTGGGCCAGAACGCGAAGTTTTGTTCGTCAAGAGAAAAAAAACACAACCAACAGAAAACTTTTACCCGAACGTTGGTTAAAGCAGAGGTTCTAAATCCAACACCGGCTTCAGTTTTGTTGTCAACAGAAATGGGTGGACTTGTACTAAATGTGATGTTCAGCAACTGAAGTATACGCAGTTTAAATACACAGAGATGATGCGTACCCTTTTTGTATAATACCTATATATCTTTTTATTAATGATAAAATAATTTTGTATGTAGTTGTATACTTGAGTCACGCTTGAATCACTTCTCGATACCTTCGGTTTTTGGTGAATGGCAGTTAACGAAACGCATAGTAGAATAACCATTATGCATGATGCTTTGTAGATACGAATTATGGTTGTATGGCGCTGGTCAAATTCCGACAAAGAAAACAAATTACGACTTTGCAGCATGCTGCAGGTGAAAAATAGGTCCTCAACTCGTTTTATAATTAAAAAAATAATTATTGCTCCGTCATAAGTTTCATTGAGGAGTATCTTTTCGATTTCTTGAAAGTGACTAGTTTCGGACACCTGTTTCCATTTTCAAACCATTCGTATCGTTAAGTGTGACAAATACACACCATAGCCTTTGCGCAAATATTGCCCCTGCAGTGATGATCAGAGCGGCACTGTTGCCGACTCAACAAAATCGTATAAACAGATCACATACGACGGACATTAGAGGGGCAATTTTTGTACGTAGGCTGTCGCCTGTATTTGTCATACTTACGATACGGACGGTTAAGAAATGGACACAGGTGTCCGAAACTACTCGCCTTCAAGAAATAAAAGAGAAAATATTTCTCAGTGCAGCTTATGACGGAGCTGCAACCATTTACTTCAAAGAAAAAAATGTTTCCTTGTACGTTTAGTTCTTATTTAATAAATCGTAAGAACTATTCTAGTGATTTAAGGAAATATAACTTTTACTCTTTGATTAGTCGAAACTGGGATTCAAAAGGGCCAGTTTAATAAGAAATAGACGGTATTCGGAAGTATATATCAATCGAAAACTTTTAGCTGTTGCATCACGTCATCAGTAACTATTGGGTGCAAGTTTTAATAAGTATAAATGAAAAAGTAATGTGCCAAAAACGATAAAAGTGTGCACTTAGTAATTATTCGTTCTAGTTCTTTCCCATAACATAAGCACAGGAGAAATTCAAACAGGTTATCCTGACTGTCGCTTAGTTTTTAGTGAATCATTGTTCCAGCTCGTTTCTCTAGCTCGTCAGTGCTTCCTTGAGCGATTGCTGTTCGGAGATGTAAAATAAGTAATGAAAAGTTCAACGAGGTATATTAAATTAATTTCGCTTTTACCATTTAAAAATTTATTTTAATGAAGTTCTGGCAGTTTATGGACTGTTTTACAAAAGAAAATAAATGATTTGAAATCGTATTTATGTAGAAGCCTTCAATGAGAAGATACTACTGATGTACTTGGGTTTTATAATTCTGTCTTACTGTTAGTGCGGAAATTAAAAATTACATTGTAAATTTTGCCCTTTAAACACTCGAAACAATAGTCCACTGTCCGGTACTTATTAGAATCTGCGGCGCTGCGCTACAGTTATAATTTTCCTTCAAGCGCCGTGCCAGACATGATTCCGCTAAATGTAAAGTTATGTGGCGCTCTGGCGTCCTCCATTTTACGTCAGTTCATCAATATGGATTTTTACGTCCTCTCGCCGCCATAAATCGCCAGTAGATCCATATCCGCAATGTGGAGATAATTCGAAACGTCCTGGCTTGTCGTCAAACCGTAGAGATTTACAGTCCCGTACGGCACTCGAATGAACGAACCGCTATGCGGCATCTCCACTGTCAGCAGGATAAAAGTTTTGCTGACGGAGCGTTTTTTTAATAAATTCCAAAGTCTCCTACCGAGGTGGATTTTAGTACGAACGTATTCTGTAGAGAAAACTATCGTATGTATATAACCGGTCTCGTCCATTACTGCTTTCCGCGAGTCGTGCGCACACACGCGCTCTTTTCAGGCTCAGTAAATTAATGAACTGTTGAGCTTTGGAATGGAAACTGACATGTATTATTCTTTTTTAATTAAATGCTCTGTTTCTAGTCAGGCGGTTTTCTTCTCCTTCGATTAAGCGTAGGCCAAAAGCGCTATTCTACGACGTTGAGCACCCTTGAACTTGGTATTCTAATGTTTGTTCTTCCCTCCCAGCTCTTAATCCAGAATTCCTGATGGGAAATACTATTCGGTGTGCTCTGTTCATTTTTCATTTCATCCTTATTTGTGAAACCTGAAAATCCAGATTTCTCTAGTTTGGGTTCAAGTTTATCTTTATAATCGTAGTTAATAGCTGTAGTTAGTTATTTGTTACTTGTACTGCGTGACAATTATTGAAGTATACAAAATGAAATCGTCGTAATTTCTGAACGGTTTGGTTTAGGACGTTCAAACTGCACAGTTGGTCGCGGGTATGATGGGAATTAGAATGGGCATGGTTTAGTTTAGCTTACTTTTATTGCTTGGGTTCGTCAATAAGCAAAATTGGTGCATTTAGGGCACCGAGAATCCGCATTTTGCGATCGAGATGTCTCTTCACCCTCAACGGCTGAATGCGTGGTGTGCAACGTTCATTCACGGAATAATCGGTGCGATATTCATTGATGGCACCGTTGTCAAAAGTGCCTTTGATTTCGACAAGATGCGGTTCATGCAAGACGGAGATCTACCCTATCGAAGCAGGAGAGTGTATGATGTCCTAGAGATGCACTTTGGGGACCGCATTCTGCCTCTGGGGTACGCAGAGGCCACTGGCATGGGCATCGGTTGGCCGCCATATTCTCCGGATCTGAACACATGCGACTCCTTTTTGCGGGGCTACATTAAAGACAAACTGTACAGCAGTAACCTCAAAACCATTGATGAGCTGAAGATGGCAGTTCAGGAGGTCATCGACAGCATCGATGTTCCGACACTTCAGCCGGCCATGCAAAATTGCGCTATTTGTCTGCGCCACATCATCACCTGTAATGGCAGGCATATCAAACATGTCCTAACCTAAGTCAGAGTATCTGTAGTGACGTTTACATGTTGAATAAAGTGTATGCACGCCGTAGTTTGTAACTAATTCATGCTTTTCATCGTATAGTTCAATAATTGTCGCCCTGTACTTTTAATATTTATAGCTGTCTGTTATATAGACTTTCTGCTGTAGTTAATATTATACAGGTGTCACAGAAGGAATGGTCGGTACTCAGGGATTGACAGGAACGATAATTTGAAGCACAAAAGTCCAGTAAACATGGACTCTAAAATTCATACCTTAAGACCTACAATCACTTGTTCAGTAGAAGAGCTGCTTTTCACAGAAGCAAAGATGAGCAATAACAATTTGTCCATTATATTTGGACTGTTGAGCTCCGTGGCCGTGGATAATGGTATTGCTGTATTTTTACAGTGAAATATAAAGATGAGCAAGTGCTCACAGTTCTTTAGGTATGCACTTTAGAGACCATTTATACCGAATTTTGTCTTATTTTTGACCATACTACCAGCTATCAAAATATGGAAAGCGAAGAGATTCCAATAGAAAAGATTTGTTTCAGAGTAACACAGACGAAGAAGTGTTCATAGCCCTTAATGTGTTATTTTTAGAGTCCGTGTTTAGGGAACTTACTGTTTCTAATACTCGTCCTGTTCTATATCTGAAAACTGACATGGGAGATCCTGTATGATCATACAGTTGCTGTAAATTTCGAAGTTGTTTTAGTAGTTCACCACGGAAAACAATTAATTTCACAGTTTTCAATCAACCTGATATTTTTTCAGGCTACCCTGAATGTGAACAAGTATGTTTATTTCAACATTCCCGGTGACAAAGTTTTGATCTTTCTTCTGCACCTTCATCAAGAGCCGGTCGATATGGCCGTGCGGTTCTAGGCGCTTCAGTCTGGAACCGCGTGACCGCTACGGTCGCAGGTTCGAATCCTGCCTCGGGCATGGATGTGTGTGTCGTCCTTAGGTTAGTTAGGTTTAAGTAGTTCTAAGTTCTAGGGGACTGATGACCTCAGATGTTAAGTCCCATAGTGCTCAGAGCCATTTGAACCATTTGAACCTTCATCAAGAAGATAACATGGTTGTTCACAGAGATCCACGCAAAGAGGCTCGATCCGACGACCACTCATGAACCGTATCGCCTCTCGATTGGCCTTCAAAATTGCCCGATCTTGATCCCATAACAAATTATCTGAGATTATTTGGGACAACGTATGAACCGTAGCAATCAACAGCGCCGCAGCCTGGTAGGTGCACGGTGCCTGTTCATCAGCAAGTGACTGCAGCTGAATATGACATACTTCGAAGAAACTGATGGACTCCCTTTCTCGTCGAATTCTGTCAACACCATAGGTGGTGTTAACCGCTATAAGCTTGATTTCTGCCTGGTGGGTAAAGAGTTCTTTGATCAGTGTGCTCATTTCGAATACATTATGGAACATCTTTTATCCTGGCGTATTTTGGAGAACGAATTTTGGTCCTTTAGGAATGAGCGTGGATTCTGCAAACAATGGTATTGTGAAATTCGTCTCACTTTGTCGTCCTTGTGATCCAAAGGGCTCAAAACAACGTTATCCTTGTTGGTGCATTAATTTTGGCTATCGTTAAGAAAACAAAATATAAGATATCTGAATATCGAACAGGCTATATAACTGAACTGTATAGTACTAAACATATCGTCTTCACACGCTGAAATCGTCAGATGTAGAAGTAACTTCGAGAGAAATCATAGGCACAAACGACAAAATGGCTGACATCGAAATAAGTGAACATGGGACAGAAAAATAGCAGAGGGAAGGCCAATGGACCCAGTAGAATACCAGTGCGGTTCTACATAGAGCACACGAAAGAGTTTTCCGCTCCTCTAACAGCGGTGTACAGTATAGTGTTTGGAGGAAAGAAGCGTTCCTGATTATTGGAAAAGAGCGCAGTTATTTCCATTTTGAAGAAGGGTCGTCGAACAGGCGCTCAAAACTATGGGCCTATATCTCTGAGTCGGTCAGTTGTAGAATTTCGAAACATGTTTTTTTACACATTTCGGGAAGCCGAATATCCCCCCTGTAGGAACTAACATGGGATCAGAAGACAGTGATCTTGCAAAGCTCAAATCGCTCTGTTTACCCACGAGACCTAGAAAGCAGTAGATTCAAGCGTGTTTCTTGACTTTCGGGAAGCATTCTATGTAGTTCCGCACTGCATAATGAAAAAAATATGAGCTTACAGAATATCAGACTAATTGTGTGACTGGATTAAAGAGTTTCTAGTAAGCAGCACATAGTATGTCATTCTGAACAGAGAGAAGATGTTAAAGTAGCCTTCGGCGTGCCCCAGGGGAGGGTTATAGGACCATTACTTTCTGTAGTATATAAAAATGACTTAGTAGAAGACGTCGGAAGTTGCATGTGGTTCACAAATGGCTCTGAGCACTATGGGACTTTACATCTGTGCTCATCAGTCCCCTAGAACTTAGAACTACTTTAACCTAACTAACCTAAGGACGTCACACACATCCATGCCCGAGGCAGGATTAGAACCTGCGACCGCAGCGCTCACGCTGTTCCAGACTGAAGCGCCTAGAACCGCACGGCCACACCGGCCGGCAGTTGCATGAGGCTTTTCGCTGATAGTACTGTTGCATACAGAGAAGTCGTGGAGATAGAAAACTGTAGCTAAATGCAGTACGACCTGTACAGCATCGGTGCCTGGTGCAGGGAGTGGCAATGGATCCTCAACGAAACAAATGAAGCGTATTACGAATACGTAGACGGAAAAATCGTTTATCGCACTATTAGGTACAAAATGGCAGATCAATCACCGGAATCAGTTATTTCCTTAAAGTGCCTACGACTATGAGTGCGGAGCGATGTGAAATGGAACGACCACATAAAACTCATCGCGAGTGATTCAGGTGCCAGCCTGAGATCATCGGAAGAATTCTCAGGAAACATAGTCCAGCGACAAAAGCAGTAGCTTACAAAACACTTGTTCGACTAATACTTGAACATTGGTCATCAGCAAGAAATCCGTCCCAAACAGAACTGATAGAGGAAACTGAGAAGATGCAAAGAAGAGCGGAGCGTTTCATTACAGGTTCATTTAGTAAACGCGAAACGGCACAGAAATTATCAACAAACTCTAGTGGCAGACACTGCAACAGAGGCATTCCTTGCCACGGTGAAGTTTATTGTTAAGGATCGGAGACCGTATGTTCACAGAAGAGTTAAGAAATACACTGACTTTACAGAAGTCATGTGATGATATGCACATACGCCGGCAGTATCACATACGAAGTATAAAAGAGCAAAGCACTGGCGGAACTGCCATTTCTACTCAGGTGATTCAGGTGAAAAGTTCGAACAGTGCGGCGAAATTTGGCATTAATGGGCCATAGCAGCAGACGACCGACGCGAGTGGCCTTGCTAACAGCATGACAGCGTATGCAACGCCTCTCCTGGGCTCGTGACCACATCAGTTGGAACGTAGACGACTGCAAAACCGTGGCCTGCTCAGATGAGTCCCGATTTCACTTGGTAAGAACTGATGGCAGGGTTCGAGTGTGCTGCAAACCGCACGAAACGGTGGAGCGAACTTGGCAAGAAGGCACGGTGCAAGCTCATGGTGGCCCCATATTGTTTTGTGCTGTGTTGACATAGAATGGACTGGATACTGTGGTCGAACTTAACCGATCATTGACAGGAAATGGTTATGTTCGGCTACTTGAAGACCATTTGCAGCCATTCGTGTACTTCATGTTCCCAAACAAGGATATGCCATATCACCGGGTCACAGTTGTTCACGACTGGTTTGAAGAAGAATCTGGACTGTTCGAACGAATGACCACACGAGTCCCGTGGAACATTTATGGGACATAATCGAGAGGTCAGTTCGTGCACAAAATCCTGGACCGGCGATACTTTCGCAATCATAGACGGTATAGAAGCAGCATGGCTCAGTATTTCTGCAGAGGAGTTCCAACAGCTACTTGAGTCCACGTGACGTCAGTAATCAAGTCTGAATAATGAGACTGACTGACTAACTAAACCAAAACAATGAAGAAAAATCCCACTAAAACTTTCTGTTTACCAAACACATCCTGCACTGACTTATCAGTTCGGATGCCTTGCACGCAGAAGTGATAGATTTAGCACTCCTTTATCATTTCAATAATTAATATCGTCACAGGGTCGTATTTTTAAATAAGAATTAAATTTACAAACGTAATTGTAACTGTCCAAGAATGACTTTTGCTATTCACTATATAGTTTTTGAATGCTATTCTCTTTGCGTTACTCAGTAAATGCAATACACTCCAACATCTAACGAATTTTATTTTTCTGATTGTGTTTGTCGCCGCATTGCACTGAACGAAACACAGCTGCACAGAAGTGAAGCTGAAGCTTAATGTGTTTAGCATACCTGCACGTCCTTACACTGATAAAGATTTTCTTTACCTTAGCTGGTTTGCTGCTGCGCTGTGTTTTTTAAGTTCATCACCTCCAACAGTATCGTGTTTCCGCTGCTACAGGTAAGCTATTAAAATTCTTTAGGGCCAGATTTACATCGCAGTCCTGACAAAACATCACTCATTGTTCGGCGTTGCACTTCAAAATTAATGTCAGGTTCAGATTATATAAATATGAGTTAAAATTACATTTCTCGTAGGACCGTCTCCTTCTTGTAGAGCGTGTGCATCACTTAGTGTCTGGGATATTGTTTTGTCTATTGCTTTTGGGAAACATTTTTGGTTATTTATTCTCCCAAAATTTCATGAAGCGTTTTTATTCTGTTAATTTCGTGCGTTGGAACTCCAAGTCACCTATTGTGGCATCATGCATTACAGCACTGTCCATTTCGCCGCACAATACTGAGTTTCACAAGACAGCGTATTCAACACACAGTTTCACGGTTTCTCATTTGAAAATATTAGTTCTAGTACAGTTATACAGTTTGAGATAGTTTTGGCGACTTATTATCATCAGATAGCGTTTCCGTAATTAAACGACTTCCATTTTCCAGGATTATAACACACACATGAAGTTAAATACAAAACCAGTTCTGTCTGCCGCCCCGCGCCGTGTAGCCGCGCGGTCGTAGGTGCCTTGCCACGGTACGCTCGGCTACCCCCGTTGAAGGTTCCAAGTCCTCCCTGGAGCATGTGTGTGTGTGTGTGTGTGTGTGTGTGTGTGTGTGTGTGTGTGTGTGTGTGTGTATGTGTTGTCCGTAGCGTCAGAAAACTTAAGTTTGCTTACGTAGTGTGTAAGCTGACCGATGACCTAAGCAGTTTGTTCCCATAGGAACTTACCACCACCACCAGTTCTGTCCAATACTTTTACAGTTCTCAGTATTCAACACACTACTTACTTTTATTCGGGAAATTTACACCACTGCCAGAACTTTAATTTGCTACGGTGTAATTCAGACCTCTGTTCCTGGACGCGGCGAAGATGGGATGGACGCAGCAGTTATTCAAGTAAAGTCGCTCAGACAAGAGGGTGACTCAAGACTATTGCTGCTCCCAGTTGCAGCACCCTGGTTGCATGTCTCACGTCCAGCAAATGTGGTACATGCTTCTCTACCTGTGATGGGCGGACTGACCGAGGCCGTCCACGCTCACATTGAGGGGTGCCAGAGAACCTATCTCCTTGTTGTTGTTGTTGTGGTCTTCAGTCCAGAGACAGGTTACAGGTTTGATGCAGCTCTCCATGCCACTCTATCCTGTGCAAGCTTCTTCATCTCCCAGTACCTACTGCAACCTACATCCTTCTGAATCTTCTTAGCGTATTCATCTCTTGGTCTCCCTCTACGATTTTTAACCTCCACGCTGCCCTCCAATACTAAATTGGTGATCCCTTGATGTCTCAGAACATGTCCTATCAACCGATCCCTTCTTCTAGTCAAGTTGTGCCACAAATTTCCCTCCTCTCCATTTCTATTCAATACCACCTCATAAGGTATGTGATCTACCCATCTAACCTTCAGCACCACATTTCGAAATCTTCTATTGTCTTCGTGTCCAAACTATTTATCGTCCTTTTTTCGCTTTCATACATGGCTACACACCATACAAATACTTTCAGATACGACTTCCTGACACTTAAATCTATACTCGATGTTAACAAAGTTCCCATCTTTAGAAACCCTTTCCTTTGCCAGTCTACATTTTATATCCTCTCTACTTTGACAATCATCAGTTATTTTGCTCCCCAAATAGCACAACTCATCTGCTACTTTAAGTGTCTCATTTCCTAATATAATTCCCTCAGCATCAACTGACTTAATTCGACAACATTCCATTATCCTCGTTTTGCTTTTGTTGATGTTCATCTTATATCCTCCTTTCAAGACACTGTCCATTCCGTTTAACTGCTCTTCCAGGTCCTTTGCTGTCTCTGACAGAATTACGATGTCATCGGCGAACCTCAAAGTTTTTATTTCTTCTCCTTGGATTTTAATTCTTACTCGGTATTTTTCTTTTGTTTCCTTTACTGCTTGCTCAATACACAGATTCAATAACATCGGGGATAGGCTACAATCCTATCTCACTCCCTTCCAAACCACTGCTTTCCTTTCATGCCACTCAACTCTTACAACTGCCATCTGAAATAGCCTTTCGCTCCATGTGTTATAGCCCTGCCACCTTCAGAGTTTGAAAGAGAGTAAACCAGTCAAAACTGGCAGAAGCTTTCTCTAAGTCTACAAATGCTAGAAATGTAGGTTTGCCATTCCTTAATCTATCTTCTAAGATAAGTCGTAGGGTCAGTATTGCCTCACGTGTTCCAACATTTCTATCATATCCAAAATGATCTTCCACGAGGTCGGCTTCTACCAGTTTTTCCATTCGTCTGTAAAGAATTCGTGTTAGTATTTTGCAGCCGTGAATTATTAAACTGATAGTTTGGTAATTTTCACCTCTGTCAACATCTGCTTTCTTTGGTACTAGAATTATTATATTCTTCTTGAAATCTGAGGGTATTTCGCCTGTCTCATACATCTTGCTCCTCACATGTTAGAGTTTTGTCATGTCTGGATCTCCCAAGGCTGTCAGTAGTTCTAATAGAATGTTGTCTACTCCCAGAGCCTTGTTTCCAGTTAGGTCTTTCAGTGCTCTGTCAAACTCTTCACGCAGTAACATATCTCCCATTACATCTTCATCTACGTCCTCTTCTATTTCCATAATATTGTCCTCAAGTACATCGCCCCTGTATAGACCCTCTATATACTCCTTTCTGCTTTCCCTCCTTTCCTTAGAACTGGGTTTCCATCAGAGCTCTTGATATTCATACAAGTGGTTCTCTTTTTTCCAAAGATCTCTTTAGTTTTCCTGTAGACAGTATATATCTTACCCATAGTGAGATATGCCTCTACATCCTTACATTTGTCCCCTGGCCATCCCTGCTTAGCCATTTTGCACTTCCTGTCGATCTCATTTTTAAGACCTTTGTATTCATTGTTGCCTGCTTCCTGTGCCTGTGCCCTTAAAACGTAGAAAAAGTCATCCGAACAGCTTATGGAATAGTACTCCGCTACGGGGATATTTTTCCGCGTAGAGGGCACGGGCTCGCTGGTTTGTACATGTCTTTGTATCAAATGACATACTTCGAAGAAACTGATGGACTCCAATCTCTTTGACGGATAACCGATGTAACGGCAGTGTCCATACAGTACTTGTTTCCTAGTTGTTTAGTCTGCAAGTCACGGAGCTAGACATATTTACAAGCATCTTCAGCCGCTATGAGAAACTGTACAGACTGCAGAAAGTGTGCGTTCCCACAAGCATCTCTATTGGACGCATATTTCTTCATTTGATAGCTAACACCACCTTCCAAAATGCTCGTCACTTTTTTAACGACCAGTATTAATTACAGAAACATCGGTATTAACTTCGTTTTTTCAAATAAACCTTTGTAATTTCTGCCACTACGAGGGGCGTTCAGTACGTACTTAAACACTTTTTTTCTTCGCCCAATTTCGATTTAAAAACGCGGAATTTGTTGTGGTACATCGCGGAATATCCCCGCTTCACCCCTATAGTTTCATGAAGTACTGATAGCAGCGCTGTACGTAGCCTTCAAAATGGTGTCTGTAACAGAGGTGCGTTCCAAGTAGAGAGCGGTCATTGAGTCTATTTTGACGAAAAACCAGAGCTTCGCAGATATTCATAGACACTTGCGGAATGTCTACGGAGACGTGGCAGTGAATAAAAACATAGTGAGCCGTTGGGCGAGGCATCAGTCGTCATCGCAACAAGGTGGCGCAGACCCGGCCCGCAACACGCTGGTGTGGCTCCTGCAATGTTAGACCATGCGGACACTCTCATTCGAGGTGATCTACGGATCACAATCAACCACATCGCTGCACAACTGGGCGTCTGCGTTGGTAGTGCTGACAAATCCTTCCACCAGTTGTGGAATTCGAACGTGTGTGCTCGTTAGGTCCCTCGCCACGTTCCACAGGGTGTTCGTAGCCACAAAAATGCAAACTTTTCCTCTTCCATGACAAGGCAAGACGTCTGCTCAACCAAGAAGAGCTCACAAAACTTCATTGGACTGTTCTTCCTCATCTATCGTACTGCCAAGGACTCGCACCTTTCGACATCCATACGTTTGGCCCAATGAAGGAGACATTCCGTGGGAAGCAGAACGTTAATGATGGGAATGTTATAGGTGTAGCAAAACGTTGGCTCTTACGGAAACCAATAGAGTGGAACCATGCGGATATACAAGCCTTCCCAGTAAGGATACGTAAAACCGTCGCAATGAACGGATAGCATGTTGGAATATAGGGTTTTGTAGCAAAAGAGTTGGCTATAATGTGGTGTATTTAAATGCTGAATAAAGCCAACCTGCTTTCAAAAAAATGTGTTGCATTACTTATTGAACGCCCTTCGTAATATATTTCTAAAAGACAAAAATTCAACAGCGAATCAATCTAAAAATCGGATCACTTGTTTCGGAGGAATTACAATGTTAAAATTTAGATTTTATCTGTTTTGAACATCTGTACCGATTGCTGTCATAGGAGGAAGTTGATCTTTCGTGGCCAAATAAACAAAGAAATCACTTCGAATAAGGGGGAAACAAAGTGTTACACCGTTACTATGCGGTATAAAAGTAGTACAGAGGAAATGTATCTTTCATTCTGTCTGGGTCTTTCGTGTGTGTCGAGCACTGGTTAGGCTTAAAAAAGAAATGTATTTCGCAAACCAAGAGAAATTAGATCCGCTACTTATAGAATTCAGAAGGAAAGCGAAATGAACAGTTGAGTTGAACACACAACGGTATGCTAACAGGCTGTGTCCACCGAAATACTACACAGAAGACAAGGAGCGAGCCTACAGCGAGCCGAGCGGACGAAATAGATGTTCCAACAGCTGCTGCTCATAAGCCACACGTTAACTCCAGAGAAACTGCGAGTGTCTCTGAAAAAAGTGAACCCAGCGTTGTTTTCGCGCCAACAGCTTCCAAGCTCATCAGGTGTTACTCCAGCAGCAGAGTAACTGGCGGGAGTGCAAAGGCTCAGGGCAATCCTTTTAGTCCGAAGAATACACCTTATCGATGAACGTAACTTTACAAATCATGGATGGAAGTAAGATATCCTCTACTGCGCTGCTGAGAATCATCACTCGCTGAGACAGGTTGAACATCAGAGCCAATGGAGTGTGAACATTTGGTGCGGGGTTATTAAAAACTTAGTGACTGGTGCTTACATGGAGAGTGTACGTTTGGTGCTGGTTGTTGCAGACTAAGTGACTGGTCATTACTTCCGGCTCTCCTACGGGAAGTACCACAAGAAAGACTAGGTATGTGTCAAAACAGCACAATGGGTGCCCGGCTCAATACTCGCCTGTGGGCAGGGA
This sequence comes from Schistocerca piceifrons, assembly GCF_021461385.2. Taxonomy (NCBI): domain Eukaryota; kingdom Metazoa; phylum Arthropoda; class Insecta; order Orthoptera; family Acrididae; genus Schistocerca; species Schistocerca piceifrons. The sequence continues at coordinate 319,563,267 of NC_060145.1, read as the reverse complement.
AGCGTTCACCCGGCTCTCTCATCGTCGCTCAATAGGGAGCGAAGATGTTACTAGACGACCTGCACGTTCGTCTGATTTGATGCATTGCACATTTTTTTCCCTTGGATAAATTGAAACAGACGATGTATTACAAAGACTTCTCACAATTTGAAGTATTCCTCTCCTACAAGATCACAAGTAGATGTAATTAAACTTTGTTTATTTGAACAAGTAAACTTCGAACGCAAAATCTCTGCAGTTTCTGACGCAGTACCACAAAAGAAAATAAACGCTCTCCAGAAATTCTTCTCAGTGACGTGAAGGAAAAGTTAGTTCGAAACAATTGTTCTTCAACGAAACGAAAATAAATTCCAGAGAGCGTAGATTACGCCCTCTTGGCCAGTGAAAGGTCTGTCTTCAAAACGAAGTACGTATTCAAGTTGTACCTCACGAGCAGCACGACTTGTCCACAGCGCAGGATACCTAGGCAATGCAGCCGTCCGTGTAGCAAAGGCGATGTCAGATTAGAGGCGGTGTCCAAACGGTGATGGTACATCAGTCGCTGTCTATAGCAGACGAAACTGGCTGTAGCTGGCTCCAAGCAGGCACGTACCGATACGAGTATGATGGCGATTTACACGACCACCCAGGCTTGGTATTGAGAAGAGATGAATTGTTGCACGGCTAATCTCTAGCGTACCGAGGGCATAAGGTGCACCGCGGCCAGCGTGGTTAGTTGACCGTTTCCGCCCCGATGACGAAGCCTATGGTTGTTTATATTGTGTATGAAGTACCATTGGGCTGTGCCCGTCTGAGTTCAGAATGCTCTAGGCTATTTCTTGAAGATCATGTTCTGGGACTGTGTGTGTGCTTTCAGTGTGTAAGCTTATGTTTGGTGTTCTGCCTGTGTGTGTTATTGATCCCTAAAGTGGCACGTAAACGTAAATTTTGGGCGTTTGTGAGAAGCTTCTAGTGGTTCGTGTTCTAAATTTTGAATGACATAGTGGGGCGAAGTTTTTCTTGCTTTTTAAAATTTTGTGGATTTGTCCTGAGTAAGTGTGTTTATGATGGGTTTGCCTAAAAAGTCTCTTATGTTGTGCGCTGGGAACGTATCTTCCAGCGCCTGAGATGACACGGAAAAGTTTGATCCGGAGGGAAAACTTTGTTTTTGGAGGCAACCTCAGGTGCAGAGACAACGAGCACGTCGCCGGAAATCGGTAAATTCCAGAGCTCGGAATTTGGACGGCTGATGCTCGCATTGCCTTGGTGCAGAATTTGCTCCAGGAAATGGTGGAGTGTCAGACACTCTTAAAGATGGCCGAGTTACAGCTGTTTGAAAATCGACAACAGTTCACATCAAATATTAATGCAAATCTGAATGCATCTGCGATCTCAAAAAAAATTAGGTGCATCCAGTGACACAATAATGTCTCAATATCTTTAAAACTACAGAAGTTAGTATCTCACAGCGAATAAACGTTTTCACAATGAACCTCTAAATTATCAGCTTTTAAAATCTTCATCCGATTTCAGCGAAAGTTATCTCAGATGATAGCATTGCAGTAAAGGTATCATCCCTGAAAGATACATATTTTATCTATTTCATTTATTGATTTACGACATCTTTATCTTTATACAAATATTTGTGACGACATCACATTCTCCACGTTTAAACGCCAAATGAATGCAGCATGAATACTTCGTATTTTGTCATGATTGTGTTTTTTTTTAATGAATAGTTTATTGTCATTCCAGTAATTCTTTAAATGTAGACTGCAAGTGTTGCTAACAACTGTGCTAATATAAATGTGGTAAATTGCATGCCTTAGCGAACACCACAGCTGTAAAGAGATCCAAAATACGCCTCTGTCAAGAAGGCATAAATGCTTGTTTAAATATTTTCCGATAATCTACAGTCATTTATCGTGAGTGTACCTGCACAAGAATACTGACTTCTTTATTTATGGACAACACTTTATTTTATTATTATCCTAAATTATCTGAGTGTGGCAATGTTTATACATTTTTTTGTTTAAATATTGTTGTAATATACTTTCTAGTGTGGCAAAGTGGTCATGTTGAATCATACGATGTCTGTAGAGCCTGAGAATGATGTAATTTGGTGGGGATGGCCTTCGGCCAACATGAGTTGGACAATGGTGATACACTGCTAGAGTGAAGTGGAGACTGCGACTCGTCACTTAGAAGCTCAAGGGAGTGTTTCTAGACTTCATGTCGAGTTACTGAAGAAGGCAGACCTACGTGTGATATAGTGCTTTATTCGTTCGTGTGGCTGATAGATTCTGGGCGGTGAAAGACCGCTACCAGACTTGAATTTCTCGACTGCCTTAATATTTCGTGAGGCCTGAATGTAACCAGAGCGGGGCTCTGACTATTTCCGTTTGATTTACGGCCTTGAGAATAGACAGAGTATGAGTTATTATTCGTTGTATCGCGTCTATTAATTTGTGAATCATGATGTTGAGTTCTGAACTATTTTGAGCTGGTGAACTCTTGTGTATTGTGAACGCGAAATGGACTTTGGTATCTTTGATGACTATTTACTTTGGGGATTTAGCTACCATTCTGGTAACACTCTCAGCATAACTTTACTGCAACTGAAAAGGGTAATTTCTGTCTGTATTTACATTGAATATCGTAGGACCCTTTCCCGTTTATATGAGAATATAAACATTATTCATCATAATTCTCTGTCGTCTACATCAATTACAGACGTTAGAATTTTTATTGAATTATTCAATTATGTTTTACTTTATGTGTCTGTTTATTTATTAATTCTGTGTATTTTATTAATTCACAATTCTAACCAATGCATAGACTATCTGGCTGCAGAGTCAGAGCTACAGGTTGTTATTTGCAGCGTTAGCAGACGTGCGCGGCTCGACCCTATCAGTACATGGAACTATTCTTTTGAAATAGAGCCATGCTTACCCCAAGTGCCTAAGGTACATACAATATCAGGCAAATTCGCAATTACTTTGCTCATATGGACCGCTGTTTGGAAAAGTAACTGCTTAGCAGTAACCGTTAGGTACCGTCGCAGGCAGAAGGTTACAATTTTCCTATTAGCTATCAAAGTTGCGGCAAGTGCAGCAAGAGGGCATGTCTGGATCGAACCCTGTTACTATCTTCTGCGGCCTCTGGCTGGTTACCGGGAGGCCCTCCAGCGGTTAAGCCGGATGCCGAGTTAGCGAGGAAACAACCCTAAATGTAGGACGTGAGCTGAAGATATAAGGCTAACTATAGATGCATTGCGGGTTGGCGACGTCAAAGGTGAAACCGTGAGAGGCACCATTTCTTATTTCTTCCCCGTAACCCCCCCCCCCCCCCCCTCCGGAAGCAACTAACGAGAGGCGAAACACGTGTCCGAGTCGTCGATGACGTCGCTGTCTGTGTGGTCGACGTCCACGGGAATGCCTCGATGTGATGTCTGGCATTATGACATACTGGGAGGAAGTAACACCAGGTCCTCAGTTTCTACACGATTCCCCCCCATTTCATGTGTATCTAGAACTGAAAATGGCGCAAAAGGCTCTGTTGGAGGAAGGGAACTACGGCGGGGCAAATCTGATTGTGATGCTTGCGGCACTGTGCTGCTGGGAGAACAACCAGAAGCATTGAGCTGCCAAGTAGGCAGGGGACAGCAGCAGGAAGCCACTGGGGCTGTGCAAGGACAAAATTCATAACGCAGTCAGGTCTTGCCGCAAGAGCTTGTGTCGATGTGAGGGGCGAGGGAGGGGGAGCATGGAGGGTTTTCTCCAGAGGGTGAGGGATGAACAGCGAAGATCAAAGAGTTTGGCCATACAACCTCTCCAGAAGTAAAGACCCAATGCGTGGGGTAACTCGATATGATGTCAAGAAAAGAGTGAGTGCCACATCCAATGGTAACGACAGCGTTTGGACTCTTGAGTTTCTAAAGTCCAAACAAAAGGTTCAGCCACATCCTTTGAAGTGTGATGAAAAGTAGCAGCATGGATCAAAGAAGTACCATGGAAGGTACAAAAGGAGTATAAGTAAGAGGACGTAAATAATCGACTATTGTCAGTTATGATGGTTTCTGAGAGTCCTTCCAGAGCAAGAATCTGAGTCAGAGTTTTAATGATTTGAGTAGAGGAGGTAGATGTCATAAAGGAGACAAACAAACCCCATGATCATGGGCCGCGATGAACTGAGGAAGTTTCTGCCAATGTCAAGGTTGAGGCAGGACCAGTCGGTGGATGTCTTTGGCCAAGGCAGGCTGTAAGTAGGTCTGTAATGTCGACGTATATGCCCTGCCAGTAGACATGCTGTCTGGCCAGTGGCTTTGTGAGGACGATTCTCCATGAAGGGTGGGCTCCATGTGGTTCCTAAGTCGTGCAGCGACTGCGAACCATAAAATTACCAAATATGCAGCAACCAGTCGCAAAATCATGTTTTATTTATTCACTTTTGCAAATCGATTTCAACTGATTAACAGCCATCATCGGTGCTTTCAACCAGTATGTGCACTGAGTAGTAATACTGTCTTAAGCAGACGTCAAATATAAGATTCTCTACTACCCTCGTGTAGCAACTGGAGGATGTGGGTGTGGACAATCCCAAAAATGAACAACCGAGTGCGACCTTTATCACCCTTTAGCAGATCGACATTGTCCTTTGAAGAGAGCTCCTACCAACATTCACAGAATGATCTGGGTGTACCAAGACTGTGCGTTCAGTTGGCCAGCACTTCTGAACATGCCACAACACATCATGGTGGATGGAGTCGCTAGCTGCGTGCCATTGGGTGAGGTCCACATCGAGGGGAAGCTGTAGGATGACAGCTTTTGCATCAGAGTCCAGGTGAAAGCACGCTTCATTCTCAGTGTTGAACAACGGATCTTGCTGCATTGGTAACGTAGAAAGTAGGTCTGCATTAGCATGCTGCGTGATGTACCGAAACTTGGCCTCATAAGTGTAGCTGTGAAGAAAGAGAGGCCGGTGTTGCAGGTGACGAGCCATCGTGGTGGGGATCAGAGCTGTAAACTTGAGGAGATGCAGCAGAGGCTTATGATCTGCGAGGAGAGTGAACGGCTGGCCAAAGACATAATCATTAAATTTCTTAATGTTGAAGATGATAGCTATAGTTTCCTTTCCGATCTTATTATAATTGCATTGACTGCACTGAGAGTCTTTGATGCAAAAGCAACTAGGGGCTCCACATCATTTACCACATGAGAAAGGACTACTTCCTAGTCAGGGTGAGAGGTAGTGAGGGATCATGCGTCACGAAGAATGTGAGCACTTTGCCCCTACATATTTTGGGCATGATCTCTTCCATTTTTTGAATGGGATACGAGTCGATGACAGGCTGAGCATTTAGTGTTTCACTAAAATCCACACACAAGCGTAATGCCTAATTGGGTTTTTCGACGATAACGATGGGGGTAGTCCAACGACAATAGGATACAGGTGTGAGGATGCTGTCATCCTGCAAACGATAAAGTTCCGCTTCAACTTGTCCCTGAGGGTAAATGGAACCTTGCGAGCTTTGCAAAACTTAGAAACAGTTAGCAGGTAGGAGGGTAATATGAACTTCCAAACACGGACGCCAGACGAGGGCGCCAAGAACACAGAAGAACACTTGGTAAGCAAGTCAGAAGCGTAAGAGTTGTTTGTCATCTAGCTCACTGGGGGTTATGAATTTCCATCCCTCGGGCGTTGAAGAGGCCAAAACCAAGAGGACTGGAGGCTTCAGGAGTATTCACTACCAGAACACGGCCTGTGATCGATGGCAAACCATGCTGGGTGCAGTCAGAGAAGGGGTCTGTGACAGAAATGAGATCGTTACTGAAGCTATGGAATGGGATCCAAAATTATTGGAGAGTTGGGGCCCCAATTGGTTGATTAGTCTGCCAGACAAACGATAGTGTCAGACGAGTCCGTGTGAACTTGTAGCTGGACCAAGATGCCGTCCATGAACACCAGGAGAGACATGGATCTGTTAGAATCGGTAAAGATGGAGTCAACAAAGTAATCGTCCGGTGATGCGACCTCCCCATCAGGAACATCGGATTTGGGGGTGTCTGGGACTACCCAGTCGACTTGTATGCAATGGGAGTAAGAGAACATCTCCACTTTGTGGCCTGATTTTCCGTATGTGGCGCACTTCGCACGCTGGAAGTTACATTGCAGCTGTTGGTGGATAATGAAACATTGACCACATGAGGGTAGCCCATCTTGCTGGGATTTTTCAAACACCCAAATGATGGAGAAACAAGACTCTAGGAAAGGATATTTCAGTCTGATAAAGTCGTGGCAGAGAGCCTCATCTGGGGCATGTACTAGCACCATGTCCCACACTAGGGAAGAGGCACAGAAATATTTGCACTGAGCATTTGCACACTGGAAGCGACATTCACCTGAGAGTCCCTACAATAGTTTGTTGGTGTACTGCATATGCTGCAGCAGAAGGATGACGGGGTGAACAATGTCCGTTGGCGCATCATCAGTCACCATGACGAAACTATGATACCTAAGCACACTAGTCGTGTGAAAGTCTTTCAAATACCTCGTCGCCAACTGATGCACTCCTCACGTTGAACACTTCCACAAGATCACAAACAGTTGTAATTAAACTTTGTATGTTTGGACAGCTGAACTTCGAATTTAAACAGTCTGCTGTTTCTGAGACAGTACAAAAAAATAAAATAAAATAAAAGATCGACACAAACTATTGTTCTCCAAGGAAACGAAAATAAATTCTTGAGAGCGTAGATTACGTTCTCTTGACCTATGGAAAGCCTATCTTCAGAACAAAGTACGTATTCAAGATCTATATCACGAGCAGCACGATATGTCCACAGCGCAGAATACCAAGGCTCGAAACAGTCGTCAGGGTGTCGGAGGCGACGTCCTATCCGATGCGGCAGTCGCTGCCTGGGGAGGACGGAACTGCTTCTGACCGGGTCCGTACTGGCTGAAATACTTGTGCGCCACAAGTTTACAATTTTCCTATTGGCTATCGAAGTTGCAGCGGATGCTGCAAGAAGTGTATGTCTGGAGCGACCCCTGTTGCTGTCTTATGCGCCCTCTGTGTCACTTCTATGTGTAGAATAGCTTCCAATTTAATTTTCTTGGTCCGTCATAAAAATGTCACTTACTTCTTGAAGTCCACTCGCAATTGATGCACGAAATAAGAGACTTACGAAGCACATGGCCGACAGATTCTTGAGTACAGTTCGTCAATCTGGAAGACTTACCAAATACTGTTAATGTGCAGGGTTGGGGGATGAAAGAATAGTGGTGCCTTTCGTAGTGGGTTCTTCTAGTACGCACGAATACTTAACGGATATACTGAAAACACTACAGTCGCAGAAAACGCAAGAGAGGGTTTGTGTATCCCTTTTAAATACACGAGAGCGAACTTTCCAAGAAGAATCACGTAATATATTACTCCTCCATCGTACTTCTAGGTCAATGACCACGTCATTAACAAAAGATAGATACGAATTTATAATAGAGGCTTAGCGAGAGTTGTTCTTTCGAAGTACAGTTTGCTAACGAAATAGGGAATGCGGAAAATGATAGCGCAGCGCCGATGTCTGCTCTATCCTGTATAAAGTTGCTTACGTATTGTACAACTTGTATCAAAGGGATATGGGCGGTAGTGTGTAAAACATGACCGTTTAATAAAACAGGATCCATACCATGAAATTCATGGTCTGGACACTGTGGGATGTTAAAGTTAGAGGAAATGTTAGATATTGTAATGAGTTGATGCTCCACAGCTACTGTGATGCAGAGCTCAGTGTGCATCGACTTTTGGCTTTGTTAGTACATTATACAGGGTGAGTCACTAACTATTGCCACCTAGAATAACTCCGAAAGTATGATAGTAACTGAAAAATGTGTGGGACAAAAGCTGCATGTGACAATGGGAGCCATAATATGACGTTGGTTTTTTGTTGCTAGGTGGGGTCGCTTCAGAGATATGAAGGTCAACTTCGTTTTTTTTAAATCGGATGCTATAGCTGGGTATTGATTTTCTGATAGCGGCTATCGAGACGAATCCAATGATGTGTAACAGTGAGGGCTTTGAAGGTCAACGATGGTCACAAAGGCGGCATGAACGTCCATTTATAGAAGGTGTTCCAAGTGATGGTCATTGGTATCAATGCAGTGCTGAAATCTTCTTGTCATGGATTGAGTGGTATTCCTTATCTCATCGGCAGTTATGGAAGCACATGCTCTGACAATTCTCTCTCGCATATCTTCAGGTGTACATCTTTATAAACAATGTCCTTTACGAATACCCCGAAGAAAAAATCCAGAGGCCTCAAGTCTGGCGAACGAGCCGACCATAACACACTTCCTCCGCGTCCAACCCAACGATTTGGGAATTGTTTCTGCAACTCATTTGTAGCCATCAGCGAAAAATGTGCCGGACACCCATCGTGTTGACACCACATACTGGTGTGCAACTTGCCGCAGATAACATGGATTTTCAGTTACCTAATAATACAGGGTTATTACAAATGATTGAAGCGATTTCACAGCTCTACAATAACTTTATTATTTGAGATATTTTCACAATGCTTTGCACACACATACAAAAACTCAAAAAGTTTTTTTAGGCATTCACAAATGTTCGATATGTGCCCCTTTAGTGATTCGGCAGACATCAAGCCGATAATCAAGTTCCTCCCACACTCGGCGCAGCATGTCCCCATCAATGAGCTCGAAAGCATCGTTGATGGGAGCTCGCAGTTCTGGCACGTTTCTTGGTAGAGGAGGTTTAAACACTGAATCTTTCACATAACCCCACAGAAAGAAATCGCATGGGGTTAAGTCGGGAGAACGTGGAGGCCATGACATGAATTGCTGATCATGATCTCCACCACGACCGGTCCATCGGTTTTCCAATCGCCTGTTTAAGAAATGCCGAACATCATGATGGAAGTGCGGTGGAGCACCATCCTGTTGAAGGATGAAGTCGGCGCTGTCGGTCTCCAGTTGTGACATGAGCCAATTTTCCAGCATGTCCAGATACACGTGTCCTGTAACGTTTTTTTCGCAGAAGAAAAACGGGCCGTAAACTTTAAACCGTGAGATTGCACAAAACACGTTAACTTTTGGTGAATTGCGAATTTGCTGCACGAATACGTGAGGATTCTGTACCGCCCAGATACGCACATTGTGTCTGTTCACTTCACCATTAAGAAAAAATGATGCTTCATCACTGAAAACAAGTTTCGCGCTGAACGCATCCTCTTCCATGAGCTGTTGCAACCGCGCCGAAAATTCAAAGCGTTTGGCTTTGTCATCGGGTGTCAGGGCTTGTAGCAATTGTGAACGGTAAGGCTTCTGCTTTAGCCTTTTCCGTAAGATTTTCCAAACCGTCGGCTGTGGTACGTTTAGCTCCCTGCTTGCTTTATTCGTCGACTTCCACGGGCTACGCGTGAAACTTGCCCGCACGCGTTCAACCGTTTCTTTGCTCACTGCAGGCCGACCAGTTGATTTCCCCTTACAGAGGCATCCAGAAGCTTTAATCTGCGCATACAATCGCCGAATGGAGTTAGCAGTTTGTGGATCTTTGTTGAACTTCGTCCTGAAGTGTCGTTGCACTGTTATGACTGACTGATGTGAGTGCATTTCAAGCACGACATACGCTTTCTCGGCTCCTGTCGACATTTTGTCTCACTGCGCTCTCGAGCGCTCTGGGGGCAGAAACCTGAAGTGCGGCTTCAGCCGAACAAAACTTTATGAGTTTTTCTACGTATCTGTAGTGTGTCGTGACCATATGTCAATGAATGGAGCTACAGTGAATTTATGAAATCGCTTCAATCATATGTAATAGCCCTGTACATGCTATGGTTCGTGAATGTAGCCTCATGAGTAAATAAAATCAAATTAATAAATGTGTCATACCTCTCAATCTGAAGTTGAGCCCATCGGCAGAATTCAATGCGACGCATACAATCCGTACTAGTTAATTCTTGGTGGAGACTGAAATGGTAAGGATGATATTTATGGCGATGCAGAACACGAACAACGCTACTCTGTCTGATGCCAGATTCCCTTGCAATTTGGCGCGAACTAAGACAAGGATCTCGAACCACAGTGACAAGAGTACCAATTTCCGTTTCCTCGTTAGTAACTTTCCTTTAGCCGGCCGAAGTGGCCGTGCGGTTAAAGGCGCTGCAGTCTGGAACCGCAAGACCGCTACGGTCGCAGGTTCGAATCCTGCCTCGGGCATGGATGTGTGTGCTGTCCTTAGGTTAGTTAGGTTTAACTAGTTCTAAGTTCTAGGGGACTAATGACCTCAGCAGTTGAGTCCCATAGTGCTCAGAGCCATTTGAGCCATTTGAACTTTCCTTTCTCGGATATGTTTCCGATGCGTTAAAGATCCAACTGTTCTCAATTTATCATACACATACTGTATCTAGATGTACGACGTGTAGGGTGAGTACGTTGACGATATCTTTCAGCGTATATAGCTCTCACTGAATTTCGTTGCATTCTCCGGAAATGAGAAGCATATCGTCTTGTTCTTTGAAGGAATACATCATTCACATTCGCTTGATTCGATGTTACTAGTCTTACCGTTCCTACTAGTGTTACTCGTATATTCCGAAAACGTCTAATGGTGTTTTGCATGTCAACGGCACGTTAGATGGATACGCCGTATTCGGCGAATATTTAGTATTTGCACGATATATGAGAGAGAATTGTCAGAACATGTGCTTCGATAAGTGTCGATGTGATAAGGAATACCACTCAATCCATGATAAGAAGATTGCAGCACTGCATTGATGCCAATGCTCATCATTTCAAACACCTTCTGTAAATGGACGTTCATGCTACTTTTGTGACCTTCGTTGACCTTCTAAGACCTTACTGTTGCACATCATTGGATTCGTCTCGATAGCAGCTATCAGAAAATCAGTACCAAACTATAGCATCCGATTTAAAAAAACAAAGTTGACGTTCATATATCTGAAGCGGCCCCACCTAGCAACAAGAAACCAATGTAATGTTATGTTATCCGTTGTCCCATGCAAGTTTTGTCCCACAAATTTTCCAGCTAACATCATACTTTTGGAGTTATTCTAAATGGCAATAGTTTGTGACTCACCCCGTATAACACCGAGCCATAATCATATCTGGATCGTTCTCTAACTACGATGCCTTGTAGCGCTGAAATTTACCAACCATGATGTCTATCACAAGAGGGGCGGACGAAAAGTTGGATAAACCACAAATACAAACTTACCTTGCCTAATATGCTGTATGAAAGCTGGTCGCATTCAGAACATCTTCCAGTCATCTCGGAATGGATAAAAGCAGGAACCGTACACTTCCCAAGGCAACTTTATACCATTCTTCCTGCAAATTAGTGGCGACGATGGAGGTGAACCACGCGCCTCTCTCTCCTAAGTAAATTTAAAAGGCTCAATAATAATGAGATCTGGTGACTTTGGTGGCCAGAGAAGATGCTACAGTTCATCATCGTGCTCACAAAACTAGTCAGTCTTGCACGATGCGAGCGGTGTGAACAGGGGCGCTGTCACCTTGGGACATAGTATTACCACTGAGGAACAAATATTGTACAAGGGGATGGACCTGATGGGCCAATATGGTCACATAAACGTTGGTAACAACGCGACCTTGCTCATTAACCGTGGGGACCATGGAATATGACGATATGGCTGCCCAATTCATCACTGAACTGGGACGTAAACTGGGCCAGACGTTAGCATTGTCATCCCTTATGAGTAGTTTTGCATTTCCAGGTTGTTGTACAATTCCCAGCTTATGGTAATCCCTTTCCTTTGTGCTGCAAGATTTCGTGAGTTCTGCAACGACTTTTGCAGCTGTTATCCTCTTATTTTTCGTTGAACACTTTTCAGTGACAATCCGTCAAGGTGACACAATGCACACTTTTGTCAGCTTTGTCACTTGGCGGATAATGTTTTTTTTTTTTTTTTCTATCCCTGTACGCGGTATGAATCTTTGATGTGTTTCCTCTTTAAACAATAAACAATTGGGCCATCTTGATTGCAGAACCACCCACCACACGATCAACATCAATTTCCCCACTAAGCTCCGACACAATGCACTTACAGCTGCGCAGAACACTGTTCTGACGACAACTGACGCTTGCAACGCATTGAGGACATTCCACAAGTGCCGTTCGTCCACAGATAAAACAATGTAAGATTCAGGTTTGGCAAGAATCTGCGTTTGTGTTCAAACATGCATTTCTCGCGCTGTTTCCATATTTTTCTCCACCCCCTGTATGCGCAGTGAGAGGTGACGAAAAGTCGTGGAATGACGATATGCACTTCTACAGATGGCAGTAGTATTGCGTGCACAAGGTATAAAAGGGCAGTGCATTGGCGGGGATGTCATTTGTACCCAGCTGATTAATGTCAAAAGATTTCAGACGTCTTTATGGTAGCGCGGCGGGAATTGATAGACTTTGATCACACAATAATAGTTGGGGCTAGACGCACGAAATATTCCAATTTGGAAATCGTTTGAAAATTCAATATTCGGAGATCCACAGTAACAATAGTGTGATGAGAATACCAAATTTCAGGCATTACCTTTCATCACGGAGATACTGGCTGACGGTCTTCAGTTAACGGCCGAGGGCAGTGGCGTTTGCGAAGAGATGGCTATGCTAAGAGAAAGGCAACATTGCTTGAAATAACGCAGAAACCAGTGTGGGATGTAGGACGGACGTATCCGCTGGGACAGAGCGGCGAAATTTGTCGTTAATGGGCTATGGCAGCAAACTACCTACGCGAGCGCCTTTGCTAACAGCACAACATCGCCTGCCGCGCCTCTCCTGGGCTTGTGACAGTAGCGGTTAGGTTCTAGACGACTGAAAAACCGTGTCCTGGTCAGATAAGGAGCGATTTCAGTTGGTAAGAGTTGACTGTAGTGTTTGAGTCTGGCGCAAACCCCAAGAAGTCATTGTACAAGCTGATAGTGATTCCATAATGGTGTTTGCTGGGTTTACATGGAATGGACTATGCCATTGACGGGAAGTGGCTATGTTCGGCTACTTGGAGGCCATTTTCAGCCAAACAAAGATGGACTTTTTTATGGATGACAATGCGCCAACCGGGCTGCTGCTGCTACGTTCGCAGGTTAGACTCCTGCCTCGGGCATGGATGTGTGTGATACCCTTAGGTCAGTTAGGTTTAAGTAGTTCTAAAGTCTAGGAGACTGATGACCTCAGATATTAAGACTCATAGTGCTTAGAGCCATTTGAATCATTTGAACACTGCGCCATGTCGCCGGGCCACAACTGTTCACTATTGCAGACCGGTGTGGCCAAGCGGTTCTAGGCGCGTCAGTCTGGAACCGCGCTACCGCTACGGTCGCAGGTTCGAATACTGCCTCGAGCATGGATGTGTGTGAAGTCCTTAGGTTAGTTAGGTTTAAGTAGTTCTAATGACCTAAATAGTTCTGATGACCTAAGATGTTAAGTCCCATAGTGCTCAGAGCCATTTGAACCATTTTTTTGTTCACTATTTGTTTCAACAACATTCTGGACAATTCGAATGAATGATTTGGCCACCTTGATCGCCAACCATGAATCGCATCTAAAATTTCAAAAAATGGTTCAAATGGCTCTAAGCACTATGGGACTTAACATCTGAGGTCATCAGTCACCTAGAACTTACAAGGGAACCTCCCCATCGCACCCCCCTCAGATTTAGTTATAAGCTGGTACAGTGGATAGGCCTTGAAAAACTGAACACAGATCAATCGAGAAAACAGGAAGAAGTTGTGTGGAACTATGAAAAAAATAAGCAAAATAAACAAACTGAGTAGTCCATGTGGTAGATATGCAACATTAAGAACATTGTGGGCTCAATTGTGCCGTGGTCTCGTGGTTAGCGTGAGCAGCTGCGGGTCGAAAGGTCCTCGGTTCAAGTCTTCCCATGCGTGAAAATTTTACCTTCTTTATTTTCGCAAAGTTATGATCTGCCCGTTCGTTCATTGACGTCTCTGTTCACTGTAATAAGTTTAGTGTCCGTATTTTGCGACCGCACGGCAAATCCGTGCGATTAGTAGACGAAAGGACGTGCGTCTCCAATGGGAACCGAAAACATTTGATCACAAGGTCATAGGTCAACCAGTTCCTCCACAGGAAAACACCTATGGTATATTTTATACGACACTGGTGACGGCATGTGCATCACATGATAGGAATATGTTGTCGACCCACCTAACTTGTACCCTTGGCGAATGGGTGAAAAGATTCTTCTACCTTGCCCGATTTAGGTTTTCTTGTGGATGTCATAATCACTCCCAAAAAAGTGATGAAAATATAAGAGTTTGTCACATAAACTGCAACAAATAAATGCAACAGTTTCACAGTCGCACAGTTTTCCCTGTGCTCTGTCAAAACATATGTTTTTAACGTTTTCAAATTCTTCCGCGTGTAGACCGTCAAATTCTGCATATGTCCAAGCAAATCTGAACATGAACTGGAATTTTGGAGAGCGAAGTTGATTATGTGTGAGTACCTGAACTTTGATAATTGTCTCAAAACAAAAAATTAAATTTCTCACTCGAGGGACGATTTGAACCAGGAACCTTTCGTTCAGCAGCTGCTCACGCTAACCATTTTTTTTTTTTTTTTCAATTCTCATTTTGTTCGTTTTTGTTCGTTGCGTCTGCTCGGGGCGGAAGTCGTAAGACATCCGTTTAAGTTCGTTGTTGATCGATTAACTCAGTTTTTTTTTATTACAGAGGGCACGTAACCCTCTGACCGAACACGCTGAGCTACCGTGCCGGCTAACGCTAACCACGGGACCACGGCGCTACTAAGCCAAGAATGTACATGATGTTGCTTATCTTTCGCATAGACTACTCAGTTTGTATATTTTGCTTATTTTTTTCATAGTTCCACACAACTTCTTCCTGTTTTCTCGATTGTTCTGTGTTCAGTTTCTCAAGGCCTATCCAATGTGCCAGCTTATAACTAAATCTGAGGGGGGTGCGATGGGGAGGTTCCCTTGTTAGAACTACTTACACCTAAGTAACCTAGGACATCATACAAATCCATGTCCGCGGAAGGGTTCGAATCTGCGACCACAGCAGCACCGAGGTTCCGGACTAGAGCGCCTAGAACCAATCGGCCACATCGGCCGGCGAAAATAGATTATTGACAGCGTAGATTACGTTCTCTTGACCTTTGAAAAGTTTGCCTTCAAAGAAAAGTACGTATTCAAGATCTATCTCACGAGCAGCGCAATATGTCCACAGCGAAGAATACCAAGGCTCGAAGAACAGGTCGCTGGCGAGCAGTCGACAGAGTGTCGGAGGCGACGTCCGATACGATGCGGCAGTCGCTGCCTGGAGGAGACGAAACTGCTTCTAGCCGGGTCCGTGCGGGATGAAACACTTGTGCGTCACAAGGTTACAATTTTCCTATTGGCTACCGATGTTGTGGCGGATGCAGCAAGAAGTGTATGTCTGGAGCGACCCCTGTGGCTGTTTTCTGCGCCCTCTGTGTCACTTCTATGTGTAGAATAGCATTCAATTTAATATTCTTGGCCCCTCATATGAACGTGTAACTTAATTCTTGAAGTCCACTCGTAATTGATGCTCGAAATAAGAGACTTACGAAACAGATGTTCGACAGATTGTTGAGTAAAGTTCATCAATGTGGAAGACTTACCAAGCCGTAACAGTCGCGTGGCTCTGGACTGAAGCACATAGAACCGCTCGGCCACAGCGGCCGGCCATCAAAAATTTATGGGACATAATTCAGAGGTCAGATGGTGCGCAAAATCCTGCATCGGTAACACTTCGGCAATTATGGACAGCTATAGAGTCCTCATGACTCAATATTTCTGAAGAGTACTTCCAACGACTTGTTGAGTCCATGTCACGTCGAGCTGCTGCACTACGCCGCGCAAATGGAGGTACAACACCATATTAGGAGGTATCCCACGGCTTTTTTGTCTCCTCAGTGTATTAGGATTGCTTGCTTGTTTCATTGTCCTCGGCTCGCCTCATTCGCTGCAATGCCACAGACGTCTCGCCGTCTAATACAATACTAGCCGTTAAAATTGCTACACCAACAAGAAATGCAGATGATAAACGGGTATTCATTGGACAAATACATTATACTAGAACTGACATGTGATTATATTTTCAGGCAATTTGGGTGCATAGATCCCGAGAAATCAGTACCCAGAACAACCGCCTATGACCGTACTAACGGCCTTTTTACGCCTGGGCATTGAGACAAACAGGGCTTGGATGGCGTGTACAGGTACAGCTGCTCATGCAGCTTCAACACGATACCACAGTTCATCAAGAGTAGTGACTTGCGTATTGTGACGAGCCACTTGCTCGGCCACCATTGACCAGACGTTTTCAATTGGTGAGCGATCTGGAGAATGTGCTGGCCAGGGCAGCAGTCGAACATTTTCTGTATCCAGAAAGGCCCGTACAGCACCTGCAACAAGCGGTCGTGCATTATCCTGCTGAAATGTAGGGTTTCGCAGGGATCGAATGAAGGGTAGAGCCACGGGTCGTAACACATCTGAAATGTAACGTCCACTGTTCAATGTGCCGTCAATGCGAACAAGAGGTGGCCGAGACGTGTAACCAACGGCACACCATACCATCACGCCAGATGATACGCGAATATGGCGATGACGACTACACGCTTCCAATATGCGTTCACCGCGATGTCGCCAAAAACGGATGCGACCATCATGATGCTGTAAACAGAAACTGGATTCATTCGAAAAAATGACGATTTGCCATTCGTGCACCCAGGTTTGTCGTTAAGTACACCATTGCAGGCGCTCCTGTCTGTGATGCAGCGTCGAGGGTAACCACAGGCATGGTCGAGTCCATTCTGCTGCAAACGTCGTCGAACTGTTCGTGCAGATGTTTGTTGTCTTGCAAACATCCCCATCTGTTGACTCGGGGAACGAGACGTGGCTGCACGATCCGTTACAGCCATGCGGGTAAGATGCCTGTCATCTCGACTGCTAGTGATACGAGACCGTTGGGATCCAGCACGGCGTTCCGTATTACCCACCGATTACATATTCAGCTAGTAGTCATTGGATCTCGACCAACGCGAGCAGCAATGTCGCGATACGATAAACCGAAACCGCGATACGCTACAACGCGACCTTAATCAAAGTCGGAAATTTGATAGTATGCATTTCTCCTCCTTACACGAGGCATCGCAACAACGTTTCATCAAGCAACGCCAGTCAACTGCTGTTTGTGTATGAGAAATCGGTTGGAAACTTTCCTCATGTCAGCACGTTGTAGGTGTCGCCACCGGCGCCAGCCTTGTGTGAGTGCTCTGAAAAGCTAATCATTTGCATATCACAGCATCTTATTCCTGTCGGTTAAATTTCTCGTCGGTAGCACGTCATCTTCGTGGTGTAGCAGTTTTAATGGCCAGTAGTGTAGGTTTCATTTACGTTGCTGTGTGCAGTGGCACGGAATGTTAGACGGAGGAGTAGTGGTACGTGCTTGCGGCCACTGAAGAGAGCGTAACTCGCGACGGCGCCACAGCTAGGAGCGGCCGGAAAAGCCGACCCCGGCGCAGCGTCTAAGGGGGAGGCCGCGCTGCGTCGCGTCGCGTCGCGGCGCGCAGCGTCCAATTACCGCGGAGTGGCGGCGTCAATGTGCGCGCGAGATGGCGACACGGCCCGTGTTTCAAGCGTGCTTAACAATTCAGCAGCTGCCGCCAGCGGCGGCGCAGCCCGTATTCCCGGCCGGCCGGCAGGTGCGAGACCAGGTACACGTCTCGCCACGCTACACTCCTACGCCAACACCCGCCAGAGTCGTAGCCGCATGACCATCGACCAGGGAATCCATTCACGATGCCGTGTCAGTGCCGTCTGAAAGAGGAATTTCGTTTCGAATGTAGGTCACCGCCTGCGCGACGCACTAATCGTCACGCACGCTCGCCTGTTACGGACGTTTGAAATCAATGAGCGACTAAACCCAACGCAACCACTTTGAACATTAAATTAATTATCTTGAGTAGTTGCAGTTAGACTCACAATTCTTTCCGATTATCCAGCTCTTAATCAGACGAAAAAAGGTAAGGCCACAGGAATCGATGAGCTGCCAGCAGAAATATAAAATATTTATTTGTAAATAAAAACCACTTTTTATTGCTGAACGGTAATTTATTTCTCCCAGACATGTTTCGACTTCTTCTTACTCTAAGACATCTTCAGTGGAGTTTAGAACGATACAGTTTTATTTCGATGAGAAATTTGTTAACATCTAGTACAGATTTAAATGTCAGGAAGTCGTTTCTGAAAGTATTTGTATGGAGTGTAGCCATGTATGGAAGTGAAACGTGGACGATAAATAGTTTAGACAAGAAGAGAATAGAAGCTTTCGAAATGTGGTACTACAGAAGAATGCTGAAGATTAGATGGGTAGATCACATAACTAATGATGAAGTTTTGAATAGGACTGGCGAGAAGAGAAGTTTGTGGCACAACTTGACTAGAAGAAGGGATCGGTTGGTAGGACATGTTCTGAGGCATCAAGGGATCACCAATTTAGTATTGGAGGGCAGCGTGGAGGGTAAAAATCGTAGAGGGAGACCAAGAGATGAATACACCAAGCAGATTCAGAAGGATGTATGTTGCAGTAGGTACTGGGAGATGAAGAAGCTTGCGCAGGTTAGAGTAGCATGGAGAGCTGCATCAAACCAGTCTCAGGACTGAAGACCACAGCAGCAGCAGCAAGTGTTATTTTTAGATTATCAAACAGTTCACATAGGGAGAAATTACTTACAGTTTGTTGGCACCTGCGTTTCCTCTTATCTGGTCTGGAGGTCGCAATCCCACTTCATTTCCGAAACATAAGTACATCTTTATATTCCGAAATTTTTCCTCCACACTGTTCACCATGTTTACTCTTATTATTACTCTTTTGCCACTAATTAGAGATGTGAAACTTCCTGGCAGATTAAAACTGTGTGCCGGACCGAGACTCGAACTCGGGACCTTTGCCTTTCGCGGGCAAGTGCTCTTCCAACTGAGCTACCCAAGCACGACTCACGCCCGGTACTCACAGCTTTACTTCTGCCAGTACCTCGTCTCCTACCGTCCAAACTTTACAGAAGCTGTCCTGCGAACCTTGCAGAACTAGCACTCCTGAAATAAAGGATATAGCGGAGACACGGCTTAGCCACAGCCTGGGGGATGTTTCCAGAATGAGATTTTCACTCTGCAGTGGAGTGTGCGCTGATATGAAACTTCCTGGCAGTTTTAATCTGCGAGGAAGATTCATATCAGCGCACACTCCGCTGCAGAGGGAAAATCTCATTCCGGAGTTGTAGATGTATTTGTTCAAAGATCATGGTCCAAACAGGAGGAAACACATAGTGAACTCTCAAATTTACGTCTTTAAACAGAAAGTTTTCGAAAAAATATCTGTAAGCAGTGGCAAAGGAGTAATTGTGCACTACCGGGATGGTTACGCTAGCACGACCTATGCTCCGAGCCTTCGTGTTCTGCGCCACGGACAAGTCGTGCTACTCATGGGGTATAACTTTGAGTACGCACTTTGTTCTGAAGATAGACTTTTCTTTGGTCAAGGAAACGTAATTTACGCTTTCAAGAATCTATTTTAGTTTCGTTGAAGAATAATTGTTCGTACGAACATTTGCTTCACGTTATTAAGAATAATTTCTGGCGAAAGTTCATTTTCTTTTGTTGTACTGCATCAGAAACAGCAGACTGTATGTATTCGAAGTTTACTTCAAATAAACGAAGTTTAATTACACGCACTTGTGATCTTGTGGATGTATTGCGACATTTGACCCCCGTTCTTCTCCTTATCTTCTTCTTTTTTATCCTCTCTATCAGACTTACTCCAAGCATTGTTCCCTCTCAGTTCCTTCCGACGCAGAAATGATTTGCCCTGCTTGTTGTGTCGCTATTTCCAGACAGATTCTTGGTACTGGTGGGGTGCGGGTGTCATAAACCTTCTTCCAGTGGCCGCCAGTGATCATGTGCTAATGTGCTAAGGCACACTGTAAATATTGCACTATATTTATGCCATTTCTCTTCGGAAGCGCCTTGTCGCGGTACGCACGGCCCCCCCACGTCGTCGGTTCGAGTCCTCCCTCCGGCATGGGCGTGTGTGTTGTCCTTAGCGTAAATTTCCAATTTTTTCTTCGAGTGTAAGCAGGAAATCGCATGAAAATTACGCCATTTCTCTTCTATTGGATGCCAGAAATCGCACTAAAGTTACGCCAATTCTATTGCGTGATGGTATGCAAATAAATCCTCTCCAAGCAGACAAGTAACTACTTAAACACAGCTGTCAGGTTTCTTTCCACCATAAATATGAGTCAGTTTGTGTTGCCCTCCTTGCTAATTCTTATGTTGAATATACCATGGTATGGGTTTTCAACCTGTTGTCAGAAGTAGGTGATCGAAATCTTAAGGATGTGTTGCTTGAATGTGGTGCTGTTAAGGGCATTCTCTGGGAGAGCTGGTCTAGTCAACACCACCTTCAACGCTATAATGGTATGCATTTCGTCGAGATGTAAGTTAAAGTGAACACCCGTCACGTCTTCAGATTTGTGGTTAGCAGGTCCGTGGTACTTACAGTGGTCAGATAGGGACACGCTCCTTGCGTAATGAGAGTGGTCACCAACGTCTCAATTACCCGAAGTGGATTTTTGTCCTCAAACTTTCTCTTCAACAGTGGCATAAATGGACGGTATCAGATCTCGTTCCGCCTGGTAGTAATTGTACTAAATGCTTTCTCTGAGAATTACTTTGAACAATTAGTTCATGAGCCCATACGAATTGTAAATGGTTTCGAAAACACGCTTGACCTCTTAGGCACAAATAATCCTGATCTAATAGAAAGCGTCATGACGGATACAGGGATTAGTGCACACAAGGTCATTGTAGCGAAGCTCAAAACCATATCAAACAAAACCACTAAAAATAAACGCAAAATATATCTATTTAAAACAGCAGATAAAAATTCATTTGATGCCTTCCTAAGATAGAGTCTCTATTCCTTCCAAGCTAATTATGCAAGTGTAGACCAGATATGGCTCAAATTCAAAAACACAGTATCGACAGCAATAGACAGATTCATACAGCATAAGTTAATAAGAGACGGGACTGATCCACCACGGTACATAAAACACGTCATAACACTGTTGCAGAAGCAACGAAGAAAGCATGCCAAATTCAGAAGAACGCAAAATCCCCAAGATTGGCTAAGTTTCACGGAAGCTCGAAATTTAGTGCGGACGTCAATGCGATATGCTTTTAATAGTTTCCACAACGAAACATTGTCTCAAAACATGTTAGAAAATCCAGAGAGATTCTGGTCGTATGTAAAGTACACCAGTGGCAAAAAACAGTCAATACCATCACTGCGCGATAGCGATGGAAATGTTACCGATGATTGTGCCACTAAAGCGGCGTTCCTAAATACAGTTTTCCGTAATTCCTTTACGAAAGATGACGAAGTTAATATTCCAGAATTCGAAACCAGAACAGCTGTTACACGAGTGACATAAAAATAGATATCTTAGGTGTTGCGAAACAACTCAAATCAACAAAGTAAACTCTTCCGGTCCAGATGGTATACCAATCAGATTCCTTTCAGAGTATGCAGACACAATAGCGCATTTCTTAGCATTATACAACCGCTCTCCTGACGAAAGGTCTGTTCCTAAGGACTGGGAAGTAGCACAGGTCACACCAGTATTCAAGAAAGGAAATAGGAGTAACCCACTGAATTACAGACTCCTATCACTGACCTCAATTTGTAGTAGGTTTTTGGAGCATATACCGCACTCGAAAATTATGAATCACCTTGAAGAAAATGACTTATTGATAGATAACCAACACGGATTTAGAAAATATCGTTCTTGTGCAACAGAACTAGCTCTTTATTGCCATGAAGTAATGAGTGCTGTCGACAAGGGATCCCAGATCGATTCCATGTTCCTAGATTTCCAGAAGGCTTTTGATATAGTTCCTCACAAGCGACTACTATTCAAATTGCTTGCATATGGAGCATCGTCTCAGTTATGTGACTGGATTCGTGATTTCCTCTCAGAGAGGCGACAGTTCGTAGTGGTAGACGGTAAATCATCAAGTAGAACAGAAGTGACATCTGGCGTTCGGCAAGGTAGTGTCATAGGCCCTCTGCTGTTCCTGATTTACATAAATGATCTAGGTGATAATATGAACAGCCCCCTTAGATTGTTTGCAGTTGGCGCTGTAATTTACCGTCTAGTAAAATCAATACCAATTACAAAATGATCTAGACAGAATATCTGTATGGTGCAAAAAGTGGCAATTGGCGCTAGACAAAGAAAAGTGCGAGGTCATCCACATGGGTACTAAAAGAAATCCGATAAATTTTGGGTATAAGATAAATCGCACAAATCTAAGGGCAGTCAATTCAACTAAATACCTAGGAATTACAATTACGACCAACTTGAATTGGAAAGACCACATAGACAATATTGTGGGGAAGGCGAAACAAAGACTGCGCTTTGTTGGCAGAACACTTAGAAGATGCGACAAACCCACTAAAGAGACAGCCTACACTACACTTGTCCGTCCTCTGCTAGAATACTGGTGCGCTGTGTGGGATCCTTACCAGGTAGGACTGACGAAGGACATCGAAAAAGTGCAAACAGGGGCAGCTCGTTTCGTGTTATCGCGCAATAGGGGTGAAAGTGTCACTGATATGATACGCGAGTTGGGGTGGCAGTCACTGAAACAAAGGCGGTTTTCTTGGCGGCGATATCTGTCTAGGGAATTTCAATCACTAACTTTTCCGACTGCGAAAATATTTTGTTGACACCTACCTACGTAGGGAGAAATGATCATTATAATAAAATAAGAGAAATAAGGGCTCGAACGGAAAGATTTAGATATTCCCTTTTCCCACGCGCCATTCAAGAGTGAAATGGTAGAGCAGTAGTATGAAAGTGGTTCGATGAACCCTCTGCCAGGCACTTAAGTGTGAATTGCAGAGTAACCATGTAGATGTAGATGTAGATCCACAGGCCGGTTTGAGTTCATCCATAGGCAACTTCCCCCCGTTGAAGCCTAACATGAATTCTGCTCCCCATTCCGATGCTCAGGTACTGCATCATAAGCAACAACGTACCCAGGATGCAGATGTTTGCGATGTGGAATCCCCTGTGTTACCCCTTCCTGCGTGAACTGTCTCTCTTTATGGTACAACCTTTGCTGTAGCGTCCCGCTCTCCTGTGGAAGCTGTAGGGTCGACGGATTCGGACGTTCGTTCGGCCTCTGACGTGGATCTTGTGGAGTCGTATCAAGCATCGGTTGTGCCTGATGCGTTTCCGTAACCCCCCCCCCCCCCTCCCCCCGCCGTTGCAGTCTGACGACGAGCGATGCCTGCCTGTCTCCGTGTCGACCACCGTCGACGGCGCTTCGATTACTCACCTTCGGAGCCTTCGCCTTTAAATCTTGTAGTGCAGGAATCGCCGCAAATTGTTTTAGTCTCGTCGCCTGCTGAGCATTTGTTCTGATCCTATCTTCCAAACCCGATGGACCCCCAGCGGAGCAGGTTACTTTCCATAGTCCAGTGTAGGCAGGTCCAGTTCCTGCATTTCATCACCATACTCTTTCGACTGCTGAGGCGATTTTCCCGTGGCTGTCACTAAGTGGGAGTTTTGCTTCCGCTCGGTGAAAGTTACCCGTCCTTACTGGCATTGTGGTCTGAGTATGCTAAGCCGTGAATCCGAAAAAATCTGATATGTTACGATGAATGTCCACAAAGTAAGTTCCGTTTGGTTATATAAAACAAACGAGTACAGATACAGAAAAAATATTACCGTGCAAAAATCTGCAACTGTTAAACTACTTTTCTACATAGCTTCCGAAATTTTGTAGACTCTTGTCATGGCGTGGCACAAGTTTTTGTATGCCTTCTTCACAGAAGGTTGCCGCCTGTGTATTCAACCATGTAGTAAGATGTTCTTTCGGCACGTCATCATCGATGAAGTGTTGACCACTTACGACAGATTTTAGGTGTAAGAAGAGATGAAAGTCACTAGGAGCGAGGTCCGGGCTGTACGAAGGATAATCAAACGCGCCCCAGTGAAAGTCCCGTAAGAGTTGTTTGATCACATTCGCCTTGTGAGTTCGGGTATTATCGTGGAAGAAAACAACACCTTTTGACAGTAATCCTCGGCACTTGTTCTGTATTTCGAGGCGCAATTTCTTAATGGTCTCGCAGTAACCATGTGCATTGATTGTTTGGCCTCGTGGTAAGAAATCAATCACAAAATGCCTTTTCTGTCCCAAAAAAACGGTACACATGACTTTTCGATATGTCAAGGTTTTCTTAGGCTTAACCTCCGTTGGGGATGAAGTGTGCCTCCATTCCATTGATTGCCGTTTTATTTCAGGGGTGCCGTACGATACCCAAGTTTCATCCCCCGTGACTATCCGAGAAAGAAAACCATCGCCTTCTTCATTGTAGCGTGTCAAAAACTGAAGTGCCCTCCCCATCCGTTTCCTTTTTTTTTTTTGTGTTGTTCAGTAAGTATTTTGGGTACCCAACGTGAGTAAAGTTTTCGAAATTTCAGTTTTTCTGTAACAATTTAATAAATTAGAGATCGTGAGATTTGCGGAACTTCCATAGCAAGGACACTGAGCGTATACTTACGGTTGTGCTTAATCTTCTCTTCAACTGTGTGAACCAGTTCATCACTAACCACCGACGGGAGTCCACTTCGTTCTTCATCGTGAACTTGATCTTCATTGAACAGTCTGATCCATCTTATAACCATTGAATCACTCATAGCATTTTGTCCGTAAACCTCGCAGATTTGCCGTTGAATTTCCTTTAGTTTAACTTTCTTTGCATTTAGAAAACGAATCACAGATCTGATTTCACACGCGGCAGCATTTTCAATTACGGCTGACATTATAAAGAAGCACTGCAAAGCACACGTCGGCAGCAGCGATCTGAAAATGGCGTTCATGTCTTCTCCTTGAGTCAGAGTAACTGCCTCGCGTGTTCGGAACTGCAATCGTAGCGCTGCCGCGGATAGAAATAGTAACGGAGCTTACTTTGTGGACGACCCTCGTATTGTACTTCAAAGGCGAGGGGCTTTCGGAACAGTATGAGTTTTATTATACTATTCTTCATGAATTGCATGCGCGTACAGTGAGTACGACAAAATTTCCTGGTTTTTCGGGTGACGTCGATAGTCGCTGCAACAGCACAGTACTCAGCGAAAGACGCAGAGATTACGTCTCCCGGCATAACACAACGGACAAATAAAACCTGTCAAGTCTGCTACTAGACGTCGCAGTGCAAAACGTAAATTTCACAAACGTCGGAAATTTATGTTCCCAAATATCCCTCAGACCCTTCGTATCAACCAATTCACGGAGATCTCGACTAAAATTAAAGTCAGGGCCTTGTCAACCGGACTCAACAGGCAGTTGAAATCAACAACCAGAAAGAGGTTCCTGTGAATCTTAAGCAAAAGATAAGGTAGCTGCTCTGTCAGCAAAATGTGTGGCGCATAGAGTTATTAGTAAAGAAGTAATAAATGAAAACATCATGCGTGATACTGAAGATTTACTGCATGAGGACTGAGAATGTAGTAAGCCATAAACCTTTTACCTTTCACTAGTTTGTGTGGTCAAAGATAAAAAGTTTCGAAAAGGTTTGAAATTAAGTGTAAAGTCGCTAAGAGCTCCCATTCACAAATACGTTGTTAATATAGTGTAGATGATTTCCGTGCCGTGAGTTACGCTGCCTCAAGATGAATAGTTACGGTTTGTTGTTCATCAGCACAAATTACAAAGGAGACGATGAAACGAACACACACCTTTGAGACCATTAGTACTGTCGTTGAAAAAAGGAATATGATTAATAATAATAACGATAATAATCGGTTCAAGAAGAAAGTGTGTGCTATTGAAGGCAATAGTTGGAATTAGTGTGAGAAAGGAGAAAGACGAGGAGGCTGAGAAGAAGATAGAGAAGGAGAACAACAAACAAGGGTACATATGCCAGTACTGTAGAAATTCTCCGTCGGAATAGGCCACGAATGGACCGCCGGTACCGACCGTCCGCCGTGTCACCTCAGCACATAGACGTAACTAGACGTAGATATCGAGGGGCATGAAGTCAACACAGATTTCGTGACCGGAGCCACTAGTTCTCAGTCAAGTAGCCCCTCAGTTCACCTCACAAGGGCTGAGTGCGCCCCGCCAGTAGCAAAGAACGTAATCCAGTACGAAGAAAAGGATTAATCAGAAAGAGGTAAGAATTGTAGCGATGAGGGGAGAAAGGTATCTGCCAAAATGGGATGGATTACTTAAAAAGAGAAGCCTAAATGGTGTGGGACTAGGAAGGAAGGAGGACAGTAAAAAGTGAAGAAAGGCTACATCTTTGGGTTATGAAGCCTAAGAAACACCACTTTGCTTTTACTGAGACAAGGCTAGTGCGGTTAAACCACGTATATTAGAACTAGGTACCTCCATGTCGTAAACCCACTTTACATATGAGGTCGGGTAAGGGAACTGGATTTGGGCCAATTTCGCTGCTGGCAATTAGTCAGAAGCTACGCGCAGTATCTTCGATCTCGTTCCAGGGCAACGTTTGCCGAACTTTGTGAGGGCGGAAGCCGACCGCAATGTCGCTCTGCGAAATTATACGGCGCACACAATGATTTCAAAGTAGGAACCCCATTTCCTATCGCCTTCTGCAGAACTGGAAGCGAAACGATGCCCAACAACAGTTGCGGCTATTAATAACAGGGAAAATGAACTGAAACTCAAAGTAAATTTCTCGATAGTGAGAGAGAAATTACGTACGGCAATCGAATTAGCTTCCAGACTTGTCTCCGGATGAAGTGAGGAAACTAGGTTACAGGACGGCGAGGAACAAAATCGGAGGTACCATATCGTTCATCCAACTGCATAATAACTTAGGAAAATAAGTCTTGAACACGTAATAAGCTAAACACGAGAAATGACTGTAGTGCAAGTTTTTGGTGGACACCACTACCGTCTTTGACTGTTAAAATTACTTTATCTACAATTCCACCATTCAAATTTCAGCCTTTGCCCACAGTGTGTCCCTGCAGTGTTATGCCTGAAAATGCCGAACTGCTGAATCTGAAATCATAGAACTTCTAAATAAAGTACTTTTAACAGTCAATGACTGCATTGGTGTCCGTTAATAAATTTTAGGCCTATGTGACTACGAAACCCACACACTAAACGATACTAGGGCTTCTTTTGGTTTATGTTGATGTTGTCGTTCTTGTTGTACCCTTCAGTGTGAAGAATGTTTTGATGCAGCTATGCAAGCTACTATATCTTAAGCATCTCTTTCCACCTCTCAATAACTATTGCAACCATTCTTTTGAAGCTGCTAATTGTATTCGCCTCCTGGTCTCCATCTTTAACTTTCTTCCCATACACATCCGTCCAGTACTAAATTGGTTATCACTTGATGTTTCAGAATGTATCCTATCAACCAATCCCTTCTTTTAGTCAACTATTGCCATAAATTTCTTTTCCCCTAGTTCAATTCAGCAGCTCCTCATTAATCATTTGATCTACCCATCCAATCTTCAGCATCCCCTTGTAGCACCACATTTCGAAAGCTTCTATTCTCTTCTTGTCTGAAGTGTTTATCATCCATGTTTTACTTCCGTACAAGGCGACACTCCAAACAAACACCGTCAGGAAAAACTTCCTAACACTTAAATCTATACTGGATATTAACAAATTCCTCTTCTTCAGAAACTCCTTTCGTGACATTGCCAGTCTACGTTTTATATTCTTTCTACTTCGGTCATCATCAGTTGTTTTACGGCCCAAATAGGAAAATCCATCTACTACTTTTAGTGTCTCGTTTCCAAATAGAACCGGCCGGTGTGTTCGAGTGGTTCTAGGTGCTTCAGCTTGGAACCACTCGACCGCTACGGTCGCAGATTCGAATCCTGCCTCTGGCATGGATGTGTGTGATGTCCTTAGGTTGGTTAGATTTAAGTAGTTCTAAGGGACTGATGGTCTCAGATGTTAAGTCCTATAGTGCTCAGAACCATTTGAACAATTTTTTTTTCAATTATAATTGTTTCAGTATCGCGTGACTTAATTCCAGTACATTCTGTTATCCTTATTTTGCTTTTGTTAATGTTCATCTTATATTTTCCTTACGATGCACTGTCAATTCCACTCAGCTATTCTTCGAAGTCCTTTGCTGAGTCTGACAGAATTCCAATGTCATCGGTAAACAGCACAGTTTCTTTTTTCTCCTTGAACCTTAATTTCTTCTCCAAAATTTTCTTTTGTTCCTGTACTGATTGCTCAGCGTATAGATTGAATAACATCGGCGATAGACTACAACTCTGTCTCACCCCCTTCTCAACCACTGCTTCCGCGTCATGCCCCTCGACACTAATAACTGCCGTCTGGTTTCTGCAAAAGTTGTAAATAGCCATCCACCCCATGTATTTTACGCCGGATACCTTCAGAATTTCGAAGTATGTATTCCACCAAAAATTGCCAGAAGCTTCGTTTATGTCTATAAATGCTACAAATGCAGGTTTGCCATTCCTTAATCTATCTTCAAATGTAGTCATAAGTCGTAAGGTCAGTATAGCCTCGCGTGCTGTAACATTTCTCAAGTACCCGAACTGAGATTCCCCTAGGTCGCCTTCTATCAGTTTTTGCTCTCTTATGTGTGGAATTGGAGCGAGTCTTTTGCAATCGTGACTTATTAAACTGATAGTTCGGTAATATTCTCTGCTGTCAACACTTTCTTTGTTTGGAATTGGAATTATTATGCTCTTCTTGAACGTATTTCGCCTGTCACAACATCTTGCACACCATACGGAATAGTTTTGTCATGGCTGAGTCTGGTTCAATAGTTCTGAGGAAATGTCTACTACAGTAGGTTTTTTTTTAAATTAGGTCTTTCAGTGCGTTGTCAAATTCCTTTCGCAGTATCGCATCTTCCATCTGATCTTCATCTATCTCCTCTGCCCTTTCTATGATATTACCCCCAAATTCATTTCTTTCGTGTAGCCCCTCTACATATTCTTCCCATCTTTCAGTTCTCCTTTCTTTGCTTAGTACTACATCAGCTATTTTGCGCTTCCTGTCAGTCTCATTTTTTGGAAGTTTGTATTCCCAAAATTGTTCAAATGGCTCTAAGCACTATGGGACTTAACATCTGAGGTCATCAGTCCCCTAGACTTAGAACTACTTAAACCTAACTAACCTAAGGACATCACATACATCCATGCCCGAGGCAGGATTCGAACATGCGACCGTAGCAGCAGCGCGGTTCCGGACTGAAGCACCTAGAACCGCTCGGCCACAGCTGCCGGCTTGCATTCCCATTCGCGTCCTTCATTTTCTACATTACTATGTATTCTCCTTTCAATAGTTAAATTCAATATCTCCCATGATATCCAAGGATTTCTATTCGGCATTTTTTTTATCTGTCTGATCTTCTGTTGCCTTCACTATGTCATCTCTCAGTGTTACCCATTGGTCCACTACTGTGTTCCTTTCCCCAGTTGTTGTCAAACATTGCCTAAGGCACAATCAGAAACTGTCAACAACTTCTGGTTCTTTCATCTTACCCATATACCACCTCCTTAACTTCCTACCTTTCCGAAATTTACAGTTTAAACCAAGTTCCTAAAACTCTGTCTTATCATTCTACACGGTCCAGGCACGTTAATGTTACCACCACCTATGTTCGACGTCAACGTGCAATAACCACTCACAGGTTTCAGGTGGGAGCACTACCGGGGGAGGGCATATAAAGTGTGCCCAGGAAAACTGTCATTGTTGTAATGCGGAAACGGAGAGGTTTATATGATGTCGAAAAGGGCACGACCATTGGCTTCTGGGAAAAGCGTGGAAGCATCTCCGAAACGGCCAAATTTGAGAAGTGCTCACGTGTCGCCTTGGAAAAATATACCACGCATGGCAAAATGGCGCTAAGCAAAACCAGCGCCGAGGCAAGTGTAGTGCACGGTGGCTATAGGCGATAGGGGAGAACGAAGGCTGCAGAGATGTGTACGGGCGAACAGACCTGCAACTGTTGAGCA
This sequence comes from Schistocerca piceifrons, assembly GCF_021461385.2. Lineage (NCBI taxonomy): Eukaryota > Metazoa > Arthropoda > Insecta > Orthoptera > Acrididae > Schistocerca > Schistocerca piceifrons. Next base: position 319,533,161 of record NC_060145.1, on the reverse strand, counting down.
ACTGACCACCCAGATGAACCAAGGGGCTACTAACAGTGTCTCCTCAACGACCGTTCAGTGAACGCTGCTGTGTAGGGCCCGCCGCAGTAGGCGCCTGGGTCATGCATCTATGTTTGCTGCTGTCCATCGGCAACGAAGGCGGGAATCTGCACGCCAATACCACACCTGGGCCGCCACTGAGAGACGACAGGAGCCCTTTTCAGATGAATGATTTATGCTCCATCTGTGTGAAAAACCTGAAAGCAAATACCCTGGAACAATAGTCGGAAGGGATCAGAGCGGAGAAGGGAGTGTTATGGTCAGTAAATATTCTCATGGTATTCTCTGCGTGATCTCGTTGTACTGAAAGCCACAACGTATCGATACAAGTATACATCTGTCCTTAGGAACCATGTCCACCCCTACACGTGGTTTGTTTTTCCTCGGCAGGATGACATCAACCGGCAGGGCAATACAATCGACTATCTCCACCGGGCTACTCGCGCCACGGATTCTCAACCGAGAAACCTAGCACAGCTGTCCCCAGCACTGGAGTCGGCATGGTTCCACATCCTTGTCGGTAGTTCGCAGAACATTGGTGACTCTCTTCCTACACATCTCGCAGCGATACGCGCTGAAAATGGTGGTTGTCATGCTTTTGGCAGATGGTCACTTTAATGTGGCTGGACCGTGTATACTCAGTCTGGAACCTTCCAGTGTCCTCCGGTCGGTTCCACGTATACAGCCATCTTTTATTGTTCTCAAATCAGGTGTTAACGATGATTAGAGTAAGCCCTGGGTAAAATTCTCCGTGTTGGGTTGTCACAAAGATGTAAGTATCGCCTTGGAAAAGTGAGGTTTCTTAATTATATTTTTGTTTTCCTGCAGGTCCATGTTGGTTGTCCAGGGCTCACTCAAACACGGATCAATTATAACTGGGTTCATATCATTAGATAAGACAAGGACACCTGGTGTCAGGTTACCTACATGAATGACTTACAGCCGAGGACATCCGCCACACCCGTTCCCCTAGGGAACCACCGAGAATTGATAAAGGTACCCTGGGGAAATGCAAAGGTAATTTCACTACTTACGAGGGATACTCGGAAAGTAAGTTCCGATGGGTCAAGAAATGGAAACTACTGTGAAAATCTAATAAAGCTTGGCACATATGTGTTCGACAGTGTCTCTAGTATCCCCGTCGGTTGCATCACTTCGCTCTTTTCAGTTCTGAGCGCATGGTGAGCACGTAAAGACTACTTTATAGTAGTGTCTCCCGCCTAATGAGGTCCTGGTGAGAGATTTCGCCTGATGTTATGCATCCCATATTACAGAACAGTTATACGGTTCCTACTTCGTGTCAATTCTCGGGCAGTATGCAGGGGCAATGAACATGATCCTGCAGCCTTTTCGATGGGAAGTGCTTTATCACCCGCACTACAGCAGGTAATTGGCTCCCTCTGTGTTTCATCTCTGCTCACATTAACTACTGACTATGAAGACAACCTTTTCGCACAGACAACGAGCTATAGATGAGCGTAGAGAATTGGCGGGAAGCACAGGCGGCTGCCTTCTATGACGAGGGTATTGGAAAGTTGGTGTAAGGACGGGACGGGTGTCGTAGCTGGAGCGGCGACTATGTAGAGAGGTAGCTGGAAGGTGGAGCCAATTGTTCCAAATAAAACGTTTCTGATTTTCAATGTATTTTCCATTTCACGACTGATCGGAACTTACTTTCTGGACAAGACTCGTATATTCAAGGTGATGTCGTTACGTGTCATAAAATTACTGCCATCACCCTCCCCACCCGCCACCACCCCCACCCTTGGACCAATGGAGACAAAGCATCCCATCGCCAATTTCATGTTCTATAACGGGAACACTTCTGTGAGAGGTGTTACTATGCAGCTTGAGAAAGTGGGGAGAGTATGGGTCAATTTGTTGAAAACAATTTCACGTAAGTCATTTCACTTCAGTACTCTTCATTAATATCAATATTACGTGACCCAGCAGAGGCCGCACCCAGACAGACGTGTAAGTACTCTCACTTTTGCGTATTTTTCCATATCTTTTATGGTGTTCCCAATTATAGGTATTTTTTCACTCATTTTCCATAATTTTTGTTTTGTAACTGGAGGCACTCTGAAGTGTAAGGACAGGCTGTATTTATTTGTTTGTAACAAATACGTCACACTCGGTTTATTTATTAATAATATTAGGTGGCATCACCGGAGACCTCACCTAGGCAAACATGCAAGCACTATAAATTTAACGCATTTCCGCGAGTTTTCCTCAATTTTACGTACTATTACGGGGTTTTAGATAACTTTACGCATTTCTCCAATAAAGTAAGACCGTCCAGACGTTGGATAGACGTCATGACGCTCTCATGATTACCAAGAAAGATATGTGTGAACATCGCGTCGCATCGTGTCACGAGGTCGCAACATGATATCGCGTCACACTGCTCATCGCGTCGCGTCACGTTGCGTTGTATAAGGGCGGCATCATGACGCTCTCACTATGGTCGTAAACTATGTATCGTTGCTAAGCCATAGCTCCATCACTAGTGTGTGACGACATACTGTTAGAAACGAACACGTTGTTAGAAATAGTGACGCTATAGTTCACAAAAAAAAATGGTTCAAATGGCTCTGAGCACTATGCGACTTAACTTCTGAGGTCATCAGTCGCCTAGAACTTAGAACTAATTAAACCTAACTAACCTGAGGACATCACACACATCCATGCCCGAGGCAGGATTCGAACCTGCGACCGTAGCGGTCACGCGGTTCCAGACTGAAGCGCCTAGAACCACACGGCCACACCGGCCGGCGATAGATAACTCAATAGGCCAGAGGTATTGTATAAGAAATACCAAATCACATTACTTGACTGCGTGACGTCATGAAAAAATTCTGCTGATACTTTACATGCAGTGTAGCGCTAAAGAAATACTCCTCTAGAGAGAGGCGAGTAGTGCCTGCAGCAACTCCTGCGAAAATCATGTCGCCTGCTAGAGTGTAGATCACCCCTGAGCGACAGAGGTGAACGCCGATGCTAGCGTACACAGTGCCATTTAATTACCCACTGATGGCCGCGAATTCTCCCGTCCGGGCTAGTAACGGCAAACAAATCCCAGGAACGTTGGTGGAAATCTCAGGGGCCTGCGCAAATAAACACAGCTCTCCTCTGTATTCGCTGTATAATGCCGATACTACATGGAACTCCTCGTACTGACGTGGCCACCAGGTCACAAACGGGAATGCTCCACATGTCTGCGTAAAACTGAGCCAGGCCATCTCAACAGGAGTGGTACAGAAATTTGCACAACGTATGTGTAATCACCTCCTACTAGGTAGGTGTCACAAATGGCGCGCCGGCCGATGTGAGAGAGCGGTTCTAGGCGCTTCAGTCCGAAACCGAGCTGCTGCCACGGTCGCAGGTTCAAATCCTGCCTCGGTCATGGATGTGTGTGATGTCCTTAGGTTGGTTAGGTTTAAGTAGTTCTAAGTCTAAGGGACAAATGATTCTATCTCATCTAGATATCAGGAATCCGGTTGTACCCGATCCAGGACTTGAACGAACCCTGGATAACTACTCATGTCTGTAGTCGTGACAGGATCTAAAATGCACACTTCTCAGTACCATAGTACGCCTCTGGAGGTGCGTAGCTCATTGATAATGTGTGCACGGAGCTGTAAACAAACACAATGTCCAAGGCAAGAACGTAGTAATGACAACATCTGCTAGTGGACATTGATACATTGGGCTCGGCTTGGATTTGAATCTGTTTCCCATGCGTGCTAGGCGCATGCACTGAACACTATGCTATCCGGACACAATGGCCATTACCACAGCCTAGACTACCCTACCACGCCTCCCATGAGACCCAAATTCTGAAATTACACCACACACAACTGTTGCAGTGCCCCTGCGCATTATCGTCATTACACGCGGATCTCGCCGACTCCCGTATGAGTTAAAGACTGGTGTACATCTACACTGAAGGGGTCTTTGGCTCTCATCGTCGTAATTTGTATATGTCTCGTCTGTTCTCTTGGACATCTCCCAAAGAACAGACACCTCATATACACTCCTGGAAATTGAAATAAGAACACCGTGAATTCATTGTCCCAGGAAGGGGAAACTTTATTGACACATTCCTGGGGTCATTTACATCACCTGATCACACTGACAGAACCACAGGCACATAGACACAGGCAACAGAGCATGCACAATGTCGGCACTAGTACAGTGTATATCCACCTTTCGCAGCAATGCAGGCTGCTATTCTCCCATGGAGACGATCGTAGAGATGCTGGATGTAGTCCTGTGGAATGGCTTGCCATGCCATTTCCACCTGGCGCCTCAGTTGGACCAGCGTTCATGCTGGACGTGCAGACCGCGTGAGACGACGCTTCATCCAGTCCCAAACATGCTCAATGGGGGACAGATCCGGAGATCTTGCTGGCCAGGGTAGTTGACTTACACCTTCTAGAACACGTTGGGTGGCACGGGATACATGCGGACGTGCATTGTCCTGTTGGAACAGCAAGTTCCCTTGCCGGTCGAGGAATGGTAGAACGATGGGTTCGATGACGGTTTGGATGTACCGTGCACTATTCAGTGTCCCCTCGACGATCACCAGTGGTGTACGGCCAGTGTAGGAGATCGCTCCCCACACCATGATGCCGGGTGTTGGCCCTGTGTGCCTCGGTCGTATGCAGTCCTGATTGTGGCGCTCACCTGCACGGCGCCAAACACGCATACGACCATCATTGGCACCAAGACAGAAGCGACTCTCATCGCTGAAGACGACACGTCTCCATTCGTCCCTCCATTCACGCCTGTCGCGACACCACTGGAGGCGGGCTGCACGATGTTGGGGCGTGAGCGGAAGACGGCCTAACGGTGTGCGGGACCGTAGCCCAGCTTCATGGAGACGGTTGCGAATGGTCCTCGCCGATACCCCAGGAGCAACAGTGTCCCTAATTTGCTGGGAAGTGGCGGTGCGGTCCCCTACGGCACTGCGTAGGATCCTACGGTCTTGGCGTGCATCCGTGCGTCGCTGCGGTCCGGTCCCAGGTCGACGGGCACGTGCACCTTTCGCCGACCACTGGCGACAACATCGATGTACTGTGGAGACCTCACGCCCCACGTGTTGAGCAATTCGGCGGTACGTCCACCCGGCCTCCCGCATGCCCACTATACGCCCTCGCTCAAAGTCCGTCAACTGCACATACGGTTCACGTCCACGCTGTCGCGGCATGCTACCAGTGTTAAAGACTGCGATGGAGCTCCGTATGCCACGGCAAACTGGCTGACACTGACGGCGGCGGTGCACAAATGCTGCGCAGCTAGCGCCATTCGACGGCCAACACCGCGGTTCCTGGTGTGTCCGCTGTGCCGTGCGTGTGATCATTGCTTGTACAGCCCTCTCGCAGTGTCCGGAACAAGTATGGTGGGTCTGACACACCGGTGTCAATGTGTTCTTTTATCCATTTCCAGGAGTGTATATATATAAAAAATGCTGCTAATAAAAGACATATTCTCTACATAATGGTCATCGATCATAAGTAGTGTATATTGCTAATGATATAGCCATTAAACTGTAATCCTGTCCTCCACCGAGAATCTTTAAAGAATCGAACTCTTTTGTACAAACCAGCTTCAGGCGTCTCAGCGATTCAGAAACTAGCTGATCCCCAGTGATATAGTAAATGGGAAAGTGTGTTTATTATCTTTTCACGACTAAACCGCAGAACCGATTCTGAAGAAATTTAGTATGAAAATCGTTTGAACCCTGACGAAAAACACAGACTACTTTGGAAAGTGTGTCAAATGGAAACAAAGCTAATACCAAAATGCATCTCATTGCGAGGTGTTTATAGATATTGTTCGTATTGATTTGCGGGTCGAACTGTCATACATTATTTACACTGCAGTTTGTTTAGTGAAACCAAACGTTCCAGTTGCTAGTTATGTTTTAGTTACGTTCACAGCAATTAAACTATAACGTAATAGGCAACTGGAGCGTTTGATTGCAGAAGACATGCTGTCAGTAGTTGTGTAAGAACTACGTTTAGATCATTCTCCTTTAAGGAAGACAGTATATGTTTATTCGTGCGTTTCACTAAAGTGGATCACGACATTATTGAATTGCATCTAACATCAAATACATACTTCCGTAATTTTCTGATCGAACATTATTTTTCAGTTATTGACTTTTGTCTCCTTAGATGATCATCAGGTGGAAACTGATTGTCGGGACAACAGGCAAAGTGATACGGAACCAGTGACTGTTACCTACAACGGATGTCGAACTCAATGAGCTCAGTTCTAAACTGCAGCAAAATCCGTGAAGATATTTGCTGCCACGCCATATTTTGGCTAGGGGTGTTCGGATATTAGCACTTGTGCTAGCGATTCTCCCGTGATTCATTCAGAGAACTACAAACTAAACCCAGACATCGTTGCATGTTATCCATAAACGATATTTGTATTTCTGCTTCATAGCATTGCAATTTGACAACTTGCTTCGACGTAACAAGGTGGTTGTGACGTCAACATCACAGCTTTCCTTTGTGAAGTAGTATAACCAGTTTAATATTGAAATCACTGGTCGAAGGACAGCTGTCTGAGTGTACCACCAAAAGAGATTTGCATTTCATTTTTCATGGCAGCTACAAACAATCACTAGAACACGAAATAAAATACTTTCTGATCTTAAACCCGCACGAGTCTAGTACAGTGAATGTTTCAGAAGGACAGAGCCCCTTTTTCAACACTAGTGACAGTTCTGCTGTATCATTTAAAGGCACGAACGGTCCGAGCAGAAAAGTGTGTGTTCTGTATTTCACCTATGGCACGCTCATATTCCGTTGTCGTGTAAAACGAAACCATGAGGGGCAGTACAATTCTTGAGATAAGGTACTGTATTATGCAATCATTTACATACTTGTAATTCGTAGAATAAACTGTCGTATACAATGCGGGCACCACTTGAACGAAGTTGCCTGATTGTTCAGGCATGCCACTACAGATAATAAAAATTAGAAATGGACGAAGCAAGCATTTTAATGATAAACTGGTATTGGATTGTAGAAGGGCACGTACAACCCAGCTCAGAACGGCGTACATTTTCAAGTATTCGGTATCTGACCTGAGACAGTGCCGTATTTAAACAAAATTTATTATTAACTTTACAAATTGTAGTGCAAATTAATAACACAACATAAAAGTTAGAAGTAAAATACAAGTTTTGCTTTGTGTTGTATCTGTGACATCTTCCGTCGTAAGAATGTAAGCTCATCAGTTTGAAGATTTCAGTCCTAACTGATCATTGTTGTAGCTTCGTTTTTATTCTTCTTATTTTTCTTATTATTTCTTCTTCTTCTGCTTCTCTGCTTCTTATACTACTACTACTTTTTCCGACTAACGTGATAGAAACATTGCTATTAGCCAACTGCCAAATAATTCTGCATATCTCTTATGGAATATTAAGTTCTAAGTCAGCGTATGAGTAGTAATCGTTGAAAATAGCTGGTTGATTGTGAATTATATGAACAGCCGTTTGGCCAATCATCCATGACCGAGCGGTTCTAGGCGCTTCAGTCTGGAACCGCACGACCGCCACGGTCGCAGGTTCGAATCCTGCCTCAGGCATGGATGTGTGTGATGTCCTTAGGTTAGTTAGGTTTAAGTAGTTCTATGTTCTAGGGGACTGATGACCTCAGATGTTAAGCCCCGTAGTGCTCAGAGTCATGTGAACCATTTTTGAGCCAATCATCCGAATTGCTCCGCTGTTTCGGATCCTGGGTATCGTAGGTTTTGCAGCCTTGCCATTTCCATTATGTCAACGCAGTCTCCTTGGAATGTGAAACAAGGTCTGCAGCTGAACCTGTGATTTAATGTATCAAGTAGACCACATGTTCCGCATGTAAAAGTTGTACCGAGGGGGATGTATTGTTCTTCTATTGTTGCTACTTCCTGTCTTCGACAATCAAGGCTATTTGCTTTAGCAATGCACGACAGCATGTTCCTGAGTAGATTCTTCCAGATGATATTTCAGTATTTTCTAACGCCACATTTCCTCTACGTGGTTTTGTTTACTGGTCTTCGTTAAAAAGTTATAGATCTATTTCTTTGTTATGATATACTGCTGATTGTGGTGACTGTATATGTAACTGACCTCGAAGAAGTGTGACTTTACAAGTCTAAAAGATCTCGGAACCATTGGTGTGTCGACACGCTTGGATAGCCGCGGGGGTTGGCACGCTGCTTCCGGCATTCGACGAATCGCGCCGGCACCGTATAAAATCCATCCACCGGATTAAGGACGAGGGCGGATAAGCCAACCTGCCTGGACATTTCCATTACACGATTCGCCAACATTTCAAAAACGTTTACACACTATAACATTCAATAATTAATACGCTGACCCCGCGTAGATATGGGATAAGAGCAGTAAAATGAAGATGAAGTTGTCGTTGTTATGTCGAGCGGCGGTTTAATTCTTACTGGCTTCCATCTGTTACCGTTATCCGTACTTTTTGTAAGCGCTTCGTGAGGAGTAATTTGCATTTTTGGCTTACGCCCGTTACATTTAGACCGGCCTTCGTTGTTGGCAGTGATAAGGTGTCATAACACACGTTAAAAATATTTTCCCCTAGTGGTAAAACAGCAAAGCGTCCGTTGGATGTTATCTGCTACATAATCCGGCGCTGAAAGTATCTATGCCAAGTAACTTAGTGTCGTATAGGTATCTACACGAGATCCGAAAATGTATTACTCTCGACAGAACACTAAATATTTTCAAGAAAAGAAGCCTCAAAGTAGTCTGTAGAATTTTTACTTCATATCAGAGACTTTTGTCTAATGAAATAGTATTTTTTCGATTTGACAGTCCTCTGCTTCAGACACCGTACTGTAAATAGGAAAACATCGTTGATGTACTTCATTTTGCAGTATCTCCTTTCTCCTTGCCTCATGTATTTAAATGGCTTCACTTAGTATTAAAATTAAAAAAAAATATCATTTACTAATTTCAGTTTTCTAAGAATACTCTATCTGCCATCTGAAATGTAACAAACTACGAGGCGTGTTTTTTAAGTAAGTACCGTTTGGAATTAAAAAAAGACGTGCTAAGATATCTCAATAATTTTATTTTTACATGAAAGGCTGTACCTTAATCTACCCACTGACGCCATTACAGTCTGATTCTTCCTTGTTTACGTTGTGTACTGAGTGTTTAAGATGCCTCCGATAATCGTGAGTCCCGGCGACGGTGAAGTACGGGCTATTATAAGATTTCTTAGTACTAAAGGCCTAAAAGCGATCGATATTCATCGTGAGATCTGTGCAGTTTACGGAGAAAACATTATGAGTGATGGAATGGTAAGAAAGTGGGTGAAAGCATTTAAAGGTGGCCGGAGAAATGTGCATGAAAACAACGGAGTGGGCGTCCTTTGGTCGTTAATGAAAGTTTGGTGCAGGAAGTGGACAACATGATGAGAGAAAACAGACGCTTTACGATTTCCTCCTTGCGGGATGACTTCCCTAATGTTTTTCGAATGGCATTGTGACCGAGCACTTGAATTATAGGAAATTGTGCGCACGTTGGGTACCGAAAATGTTGACGGATGTGCACAAAACCAAACGTTTAGACAATGCATTGACTAACCTTGAGCGGTACGACAACGACGGTGATGATTTCTTAAGCCTAACTGTTTCGGGCGATGAAACATGGGTGGTCTACGTCACACCAGAATCAAAGCAACAGTCCATGGCAGTTGAGCAAGGGCATTGTTCTGCTGCAAGACAATGCCCGTTTGCATGTGGCGAATCAGACCAAAGATCTCATCACATCTGTTTGATGGGAAACCCTAGATCATCCTCCGTACAGACCCGAACTTGTGTCCAGTGACTACCATCTGTTCCTGCACTTGAAGAAACACCTGGGCGGTCAGCGTCTTCGAGACGATGACGAAGTGAAAATACTGGTGATGCAGTGGTTAACAAGTCAGGCGGCAGACTTCTATGAGGAGGGTATTCAAAAACTGGTACAACGTTATGGCAAGTCCCTGAATATTGACAGAAATTATGTAGAAAGGTAGATTAAGGTACAGGTTTTCATGTAAAAATAAAATTATTGACATATCTTAGCACGTCTTTTTTAATTTCAAAACGGTACTTACTTAAAAAACACGCCTCGTACTAAGGACTACGGACTATTGGCGTTGTAAAAAATTTAAGTTTCGAAGTCAATGTAGTCCAAAGGTACGCCCATTGTGCCACTTATCTTGATATTCTCAGACTCATACATCGAAACCTGTACATGAACTATGAACATAAATAATTAAGTTGTACAGAAACTTCAGAGCACGAAACCTACTCTCACCTGCGCGATTTTCCCCTCATGTCGCATCTTGACCATTCTGTAGTCAACAAATATGTTTCTCCACTATTCGGAAAAAAAATTAAAAGTATGTAGGTGTTTTACCTTGAATCTTGGCTGTTCGCTACGAACTTGTTGACGGCCTCTATCAAGTCACGTGCCTTTATATCACGCGTTGTAGCTCATGCGAGTTTTACCTTTCTTACTTATTAGATGGTTTCCAATAAGTAAGAAAGATACCATTCGTATGTGGCGCAAAGCGTGGTGTAAGCTAAAAGACTTGACCCAGCTTGGGTGGTCTGCATTTCAATGTACTCATGCATACTTGCTGATACATCTGAAATTGCACGGCAACTGCGGAGAACAGAACTGATGACGTAAGAGTAACTTCTCTGTTAGATCATATCACAAAGGTGATGCTAACGGTAGCGGTGTGGCCAGCAGACCGAAGGCAATATTTCTTTCAGTTGCGAGTAATTTGTTCGGCAACTGCAGCAGTACAATCTGAGGAGACGGGCAGCAGCAGCAGCAGCAGCAGCAGCAGCAGCTGGAGATGGAGTGGGCCATATATCAGGTGCGTGCTTGGTGTAGACGTGGCACACACATCACGCACGAGACATGGCGCTGCACAATAGCGACGGGCGGCAGCGTAAACGCAGCCGCGAACAAAGAGAAATACGTCAGCAAAAGGACACATTAATATCTTCATATCTAGTTTGTCCAAGTAGTGGACTATGCAGCAGATTTTGCTACGTGCATATTTGGCGTAACACAAATTTTAACGAGGTTTTTTATTAGATACATGTTACTAAGGCCATTGAAAGATCCTCGTGTTGGTCATTCTGCAACAGTAGACACAGGGTACTTCAAAAACATTCATTCAATTTCAGAAGCGTTTGTCTTTTAGTTGAACGAATGTAGAAGGCTGGAATGGATTTTGCCGTACATATAAGTCTAAGAAGTCCGTCATTACAAGGATACACACTTTGCGTGCAGGCAGCCCATTTTCGAAAACAATGTCTTTCATAATGAGCTTTTCACTCTGGAGTGGAGTGTGCGCTGATATGAAACTTCCTGACGGATTAAAACTCTGTGCCGGACCGAGACTCGAACTCGGGACCTTTGCCTTTCGCGGGCAAGTGCTCTACCATCTGAGCTACCCAAGCACGACTCACGACCCCTCCTCACAGCCTCAATTCTGCCAGTACTTCGTCTCCTACCTTCAAAACTGCGAACCTTGCAGAACTAGCACTCCTCGAAGAATTGATACTGCGGAGACATGGCTTAGCCACAGCTGTTGCCCGCAAAAGGCAAAGATCCCGAGTTAGAGTCTCGGTCCGGCACACAGTTTTAATCTGCCAGGAAGTTTCAATGACTTACATACAGATGTCAGTGCGGTGGTTCTCCATCCTACTGTAAAATAAAGTTTTCAGTGTGTTATCGTATCAGTGGAAAAAGCGATATCTCTGTCGTATATTGGTACGTTATTACAGTAGCCAACTTTTCCGCAAAAGGAAAGGACCCCAAATTTGTTGTGTGGAGGCGACACAGGACACACGAAGATTTGGAGACGCTCCCTCGTGCTGTACTATAGTATGTGAAACACGCGTTCCCATGTTCTTACGCTGCGAAGGCTCTTTCTTCCGCTGTAATGGAACGCAGCCTCATTACAGAATACTAAACGCGAAAGAAAATCATCCATGTCCATGCCAAAAAGGAATTCACAAAACACAGAAGTTGTTCACCATCACCATCATCATCATCATCATCATTATCGTAATCGGGTGTGCTGTCTACATCTACGTGATTACTATGTTATTTACAAGAAAGTGCCTGGCAGAGGGTTCAATGAACCAAATTCAATCTGTCTCTCTGCCGTTCCACACTCGAACGGCGCGAGGGAAAAACGAGCACTTAAATTTTTTCTGTGCGAGCCCTGATTTCTCTTATTTTATCGTGATGATCATTTCTCCCTATGTAGGTGGGTGCCAACAGAATGTTTCTGCAATCGGAGGAGAAAACTGGTGATTGAAATTTCATGAGAAGATCCCGTCGCAACGAAAAACGCCTTTGTTTTAATGATTGCCACTCCTATTCAAGTATCATGTCTGTGGCACTATATCCCCTACTTCGCTGTACGTGCTCCCCTACTTCGTACTTTTTCGATGCCATCCGTCAGTCCCACTTGATGCGGTTCCCACACCGCACAGCAGTTCTCCAGAATAGGGTGGACAAGCGTGGTGTGAGCAGTCTCTGTTGCACGTTCTAAGTGTTCTGCCAATGAATCGAAGTCTTTGGTTGGCTCTACCCACAACATTATCTACGTGATCGTTCCAATTTAGGGTATTTGTAATTGTAATCCCTAAGTATTTAGTTGAATTTACAGCCTTCCGATTTGAGTGACTTATTTAGCGGACTGACAATGGCAAGGAAAGCGTCTCTGAAGAAGAGAAATTTGTTAACATCGGGTATAGATTTAAGTGTCAGGAAGTCGTTTCTGAAAGTATTTGCATGGAGTGTAGCCATGTATGGAAGTGAAACATGGACAATAAATAGTTTGGACAAGGAGAGAATAGAAGCTTTCGAAATGTGGTACCACAGAAGAATGCTGAAGATTAGATGAGTAGATCACATAACTAATGAGGAGGTATTGAACAGAATTGGGGAGAAGAGGAGTTTGTGGCACAACTTGACTAGAAGAAGGGACCGGTTGGCAGGCCATGTTCTGAGGCATCAAGGGATCACAAATTTTGCATTGGAGGGCAGCGTGGAGGGTAAAAATCGTAGAGTGAGACCAAGAGATGAATACAGTAAGCAGATTCAGAAGGATGTAGGTTGCAGTAAGTACTGGGAGATGAAGAAGCTTGCACAGGATAGAGTAGAATGGAGAGTTGCATCAAACCAGTCTCCGGACTGAAGACCACAGCAACAACAACATTTAGCGGATTTCTTTTACTACTCATGTGAATAACTTCACACTTTTCTTTGTTCATGGTCAATTGCCACTTTTCGCATCATAAAGATATTTTATCTAAATCATTTTGCAATTCGTTTCGGTCATCTGATGATTATGCAAGACGGTAAATGACAACATCATCTGCAAACAATCTAAGACGGCTACTGAGATTGTCTCCTTCGTCGTTAATATAGATCAGGAACAATAGAGGGCCTATAACACTTCCTTGGGGAACGCCGGATATTATTTCTGTTTTACACGATGACTTTCCGTCTATTACTACGAACTGTGACCTTTCTGACAGGAAATCACGAATCCAGTCACACAACTGAGGCGATATTCCATAGGCACGCAGTTTGGTTAGAAGACGCTTGTGAGGAACGGTGTCGAAAGTTTTCTGGAAATCTAAAAGTATGGTCCCGAGTTCGAGTCTCGGTCCGGCATACAGTTTTAATCTGCCAGGAAGTTTCATATCAGCGCACACCCCGCTGCAGAGTGAAAATCTCATTCTGGAAACATCCCCCAGGCTGTGGCTAAGCCATGTCTCCGCAATATCCTTTTTTTCAGAAGTGCTAGCTCTGCAAGGTTCGCAGGAGAGCTTCTGTACAGTTTGGAAGGTAGGAGACGAAGTACTGGCAGAAGTAAAGCTGTGAGGACGGGGCGTGAGTCGTGCTTGGGTAGCTCAGTTGGCAGAGCACTTGCCCGCGAAAGGCAAAGGTCCCGAGTTCGAGTCTCGGTCCGGCACACAGTTTTAATCTGCCAGGAAGTTTAATATGGAATCAGTTTGAAATCCCCTGTCGATAGTAGTCATTGCTTCATGAGTATAAAGAACTAGTTGCGCAAGAAACAAACCAAATGAATGCGGCGTCAAAAGTGTAAATGTGGCAGGAAAGTAACACCCTATCACAGAAAGTAGTTGTTCTGATGAGTTGCCTTGCTTGCACACAGCAATTGTACAGCTTAGTTATAAGATCATATAGGGTTAGGCAACAGCTACGGAAAATAATCGATTGCAACAATTTATAATGATTTATTGATGGACACTTCATAGCATTTGACTGGATTATGAGAATTGTATATGTGAATACCGACCAATTATTCACACTGACCTACCTTTAAACACTAGCATAGTCTTGGATCCAGAGAACGATGACAAATATCACTTGCATAATGTAAAATAGTTCTGAGACACTCGCTGAGTCATGGTCTTGTGCTCAGGTGTTACCCTTAAGCTATTCACTGACGAATCGAAGGAGTGGAGCTGTATGTCAGCGTATGTCCACGTTTCGCGAATATGTGTCCATTTGCCAATAATTTTTGAGCGTAATAGAAGTGTAACATAGCCCTTCCCTTTGCTCTCTCTGTGGAGCGTGAATGTAACCACATTATCCATTCACATTAATGTGACCACCTGTCAAAAGCATGAATAACCAATTTTTGCAGCGCGGATTGCTTCGGGACGTGCAGGAGGAGTGTCACAGATTCTGGAAGGTACCTACAGAGACTTGGAGGCATACCAACTCCAGTGGCGTGTCGAGCTGCTGTAGATTTCTCGGGTGAGGGTCCGTGGTGCGAACAGCCCGATCGACGTGGTCCCGCAGATTCTCAAATGGGTTGAAATCCGGTGAGTTTGGTGGCCGTGAAAGCACGCTAAACTCATCGCGGTGCTCTTCGAGATTTGCGACAAGTTGCATTGTCCTGCTGGTAGTTGCCATCGCGCCAAGGAGAAACAAACAGAATGCGTTGATCCACTGTGCCCTCCAGAATGATAAGATCGTTCAGCGAATGTCACGAAAACATTCCTCGGACCATAACGCTCCCTCTTTGGGCTGGATCCTTCCGACGATTGTTGCAGGGTTTTTGCTTCTTTTGTGCCCTATTTCGTACAAAACGGTAAGGAGATGTGGCGTATAGAGAGGTGCATCGGCTGTAGCCATAGGAAAGCCGGACAGGAGCAGAACTGATGATTAATAAGAAAATACAGTGAACAAATCGTTTACTTAACAGGTAGCTATATCCAAGCATATGAAGACTCATTACAAACAATACAGCAAGGAACAGAATCGAACTAATACGACAGCAACAAAGATGAGGGTCTCTGAACTGATGTTGGACGATGGTTCAAATGGCTCTAAGCAATATGGGACTTAACATCTGTGGTCATCAGTCCCCTAGACTTAGAACTACTTAAACCTAACTAACCTAAGGATGGCACACACAGCCATGGCCGAGGCAGGATTCGAACCTGCGACAGTTGCAGCAGCGCGTTTCCGGACCGAAGCGCCTAGAACCGCTCGGCCACAACGGCCAACCTCGGACGATGCTGTCGGAGCCACAGCTAGGGCGTGTATGCATAGCATCACAAAGCGAAGCAGGTCTGAGTGCGAATGGGCTTTGTGGCTATCATCGGCCGCCCTATATCGCAGAGGCAGAGGGAACTCATGGTACGGAGCCACTGCAGACGTGGCACAGTGGGCGTACACCGTTGGTTGCCGTTGGATCCCAAGCGACCACTATCGCCGACTGATGGGAGCTTGGGTTGCCGTTACCAACTGCGGATGACCAATGGGGTTAATCGACAGCTTTCGTACGGTTAATCCTCCTCCACAAGCCAAAAGCCGAAAGCCGAAATGGTCACCTGTCGCCACTCAGTGAACGTCCAGTCGCGGTATTGTCATACAGATTACCATTCTTGATAGCCGCTGAACAGCAGTCAGCATCAGTGCATAAAGCAGGTGCCTGCTGTTGAGACCTATCATCAACGTTCACTGAACTGTCGCTGTAGAGGAACTGTTGGTAGCCCCTTATTTCTTCGAGAGTTGCACGTCTGCTCGACCGTACACATCTTTACAGCCATCGTTGACTCCTGTCGTCTATGACCTATGATGTACAACAGTTACCTCGGTGCTGGTCTTGATAGTGCCATTTTGCTATGCGCAATACACTTTAACCACGGCGGCATGCCAACTGTTCAAATGCATAGGTATTTCAGAGATGCTTCCACCCTAGACTGGAAAGCCAATGGGCAAGAATGGAAATCCCTTTCAGACATCAGATAAATCGCTCCATTTCCTCATTACTACAACGACTGCGTTGTTTCCCGCGTCCTGCGACATGTTTTAATGCCCTCCACTGCTATGATGATGATGATGATGATGATGTTTTTGGTTTGTGGGGCGCTCAACTGCGAGGTTATCAGCGCCCGTACAAATTCCCGAACTTTGCTCACCCCGATCTCACCATTTTCATGAATGATGAGGACAACACAAACACCCAGTCATCTCGAGGCAGGTGAAAACCTGACCCCTCCACTGCTAGTGCTGCCATCTGCCGTCTGTGCGTAGTTATTGCAAGTTGACGTCGAACATGGGCTGTGGTCTCATTAGTGTTACTGGACCGTGTATGATGCGTCAAATAGTAGGTAGTTGGGCTCGTCTTCTACATAGGCTGTGTCCTGTACCTCCTGGAGGAGACAACAGGCAAGTAAGTATTGAATGCTGTGTCGTTCGAATCACAAATGCCAGGGAGGCACATGAGGGATGGCTAAATCTCGGCTGGCACGACGACTACCATTCTGTGTACCACGTTTCAAACTTTTTTTAAATACACTCTACGTGTGGAATGAGCACAGGGGGGCGACCTGTGAATTAACCCTTACATAAAAGACCGGCGTCTTGAATCTGCTGGTGCCTTTCTCCATTGCTTTGAGGCGTAGGATTTACAGTGCCGTACTTTTGACGAAAATCACTCAGCACAGTTGTGAGTGAATATCATCTGTTGAAACGGACAACACAAAACGTTTTTTGCGGCTGTGCTACTGCCATCTCGACTCGACACACACATTGTGAGCCGAAACGCGAGTGGCTAACGAGCTGCACCAGGATAACTCGAGTGGCAACATCATGAACCGGTAGCTTACAAATGGTTCCAGGGTAAAATTTTAGTTTTTAGTTAAAATTCATCCCAAGATTTTGTCTTCATACAGTACATGTAGAACATGGGAAGTCGAATTAACATTTCTGAAACATTTTTACATATACCAGGTATATTACTGCAAGAGCTCACAAGGTCGCAAGTTCAAACTCTAGTAAGGCTCATTTGAAAGTGTTGTGTTAAGTGTTATGACAGGAACAACATTAGCTGCTTATGACAGGAACAACATTAGCTGCTAATGACACTGCCCGGGAGGTGAAAAGGTCAACCTTCTGTGGGATGTATGTATTACAATTCACAGAATGGACATCGTCGACATTCAAGAAATGTTCAAAACAAACAATTAACTTGCATCATGACCACCGAATGAACATCGGCGCGCAGCAGTGATCACGAAAGTTCGTAGCATCAAGATTTAAGGCGAACGCAAACCGTGCAGGACGTTCAGCTGGATATCAACTCTTAAAGAATGATATTCGTGTTAAGGGGTGATGAAAACTGGTGGAATTTGATGACATGCAACCGAATGTGAAAAAGCCTGTCGTGGAGTTTATCATGAAACTGGCTATTCCTTAAGCCTTATCTGCAGACAATGTGATAATACCTTTTAGACACAAAAAAAAAAACAAATATCCAGAGGCTTAACTTGTCCAGTGGTTTCACGTTGTATGAATTGCATGTCGCACACTTTTCAGGACGGATAGTTTACTCTAAAGGAGTATAATTACTGTTCGTAGACCAGGAATGAAGTAAGTCAAAGTTATTTTGACCAGCTATGGGCAAAAAGCACTGCTCATACCATGTTTGTAGTTCTCTTACGCCAACTTTCCCACTCTTGCTAACTCTCACGTAAAAATTCACTGCTGCAAGATCACACACACTAAAAAGATTCGTAGAGTACAGCGCATCTCCAACTTCTCACAGCGCAATAAATATCTTCCTAGGCAATTTACCATGCAGATTAACAGTCGGCATAATTGTATATGAATGTGCGTTAAGGCATTGATGTTAGCTCATTTTGATACAACACTCTTGGTATCTCTAGCTTCCAGGGTTCATTTCGTATACATTTCCGAATGACAGGATTTGAAAACAAATTCCTTACTGAATAATTGGATAAGTTTGTTTATCTCATCTACAAATTTTCAGGCTGATTTCGCAGTTTGTTATGCATCGTTAAGTTAACGCTTTGTCTGAAATTTCGTTATCTTTCGTCCTCCGATTCTGTAGCACTGTTCCAAATTATGCAACCATCTATTGCTAATCTATGTCGCCTATCAAATTGATAGGCAAAACATTGTAGGCCACTACCTTGAAACGCGTAAACACCAGTTTTTGTAACAAATGCGCCTGTCCTCACTTGAAAGTCTGTAGTTTTTCTTATGAATTACACGGCCATATTGCTGCTATTTATTCTAAATCTGTTCTTTTTTTTTTTTTTTACTGTGCTACAGATGATCTCCCATGTATGTAATTACGTTTAGTCCCTGCTTCTTGGACAATGATTTTCCTTTCCTACGTTTCACTGAAAATGGGATCTGTGGCTTCTTATACGACAAGCATGATGAACAACATAGCTCGGCATTTGTTTCAGTATCATTTTCACTTGTTACGCACGTATCGTCACCACTGTATTCCTCATATACGTTGTCCGCATAGTCGAGAGCAATGAAAATATCTTAGACATCGTAGCTACAAATAGGCCAGACCTTAAACACATCGTTAGTTTAGAAACGGGAATTAGCGACCATGATGACATTATAGCAAATATGGTAACGAAACTTAATAAATCAGTTAAAAGGCTGGGAGAGTGTTCCTGCTAGAAAGAGCAGATAAGCAGTTGTTGGCATCTCAGTTAGGAAGTGAACTGATATCACTTAATGTCAGTGAGATGGACGTAGAGGAATTTTGGGCAAAGTTTAAGCAGATTGTAAATCGTGGTTTGGAGAATTATGTGCTTAGAAAGTGGATTACGGACGGAAAACACCTACCGTGGTTTAATAACGAGATTCGCAAAATGCAGGGGAATCTGAGGCTGTTATACTTTCCGTCCAAAGGAGAACGCGCGAAGGACGATAAGTACACATTAGTAGAAATTATTGCGTGAGTGAAAAGATCTGTGCGCCAAGCATACAACAACTACCACCGTACCAAAAGATCTGGCAGAGAACCCGAGAAAATTCTTGTCATTTGCAAAATCTCTAAGTGAGTCTAAGGCTCCCCTCCAGTCACTTGTTGATCAGTTTGGTGTGGCACTTGAAGACAGCAAAACGAAAGACGATGTTTTAAATTTCACGTTCTCGCAGGAGAATCATAGAAACACAAATAATCGTCCCTGGCGTAGCGATACAACTGAAACAATTGAAAACAGTTAAGACACTGGGTCCGTATGGAATCCCAGTATGGTTCTTTAAATAGTACTTTACGACATCGGCCCCTCACGTAGCTCAGATTTGCCGTGAATCTCTAGCCAAGTGAAAAGTTCCAAGCAGCTGTAAAAAGCGCAGGTAACTCCTGTGTATAAGAAGGGCAAAAGAACGGACCCGCTGCAGAATCCTTGAACATATTGTCAGTTCGAATATAATAAATTTTCTTGAGACCGAGAAGTTTATGTCCACAATCAGCGTTATTTTAGAAACCATCGCTCTTGCGAAACTCAGTTTGCCCTTTTCTCATATGATATACAGTGAACTATGATTGAAGGGCCGCGCTGGATTAGCCGAGCGGTCTCAGGCGCTGCAGCCATGGACTGTGCGGCTGGTCCCGGCGGAGGTTCGCGTCCCCCCTCGGGCATGGGTGTGTGTTTGTCCTTAGGATAATTTAGGTTAAGTAGTGTGTACGCTTAGGGACTGATGACCTTAGCAGCTAAATCCCATAAGATTTCACACACATTTGAACATTTTTTTATGATTGAAGGCCAACAGCCGGCCTGGGTGGCCGAGTGGTTCTAGGCGCTACAGTTTGGAACCGCGCGACCGCTACGGTGGCAGGTTCGAATCCTGCCTTGGGCTTGGATGTGTGTGACGTCCTTAGGTTAGTTAGGTTTAAGTATTTCTAAGTTCTAGGGGACTGATGACCTCAGCAGTTAAGTCCCATAGAACTCAGAGCCATTTGAACCCCATTTTGAAGGACAACAACGCAGGTTACATATTTCTAGTTTTTCGGAAAGTGTTTGACACGGTGCCTCGTTGCAGGCTGTTCACGAAGGTACAAGCATACAGAACAGGTTCGCAAACATGTGGTTGCGTAGAAGATTTTTTAAGGTATGGAAATCAGTATGTTGTCCTCGACGGCAAGTGTTCACCGAAGACAAGAGTGTCGTCAGGAGTGCCCCAGGAAAGTGTGATAGAATCGCTACCATTCTTTACATACGTAAATCTTCGGCCGACAGGGTGAACAGCAATCAGAGGTTATTTGATGATGATGCTGTGATGTTCGGTAAAGTGTCGAAGTTGAGTGACTGTTGGAGGATACAAGACGACTTAGATAAAATTTGAAGTTGGTGTGATGAATGTCAGCTAGCTCTCAATTTAGAAAAATATAAGTTAATGGCGATGAGTAGGAAAAATAAACCCGTAAGGTTCGGACACAGACATGTCGTTTGAATATCTGGGATGGAACTAGCATAACGGAATTGTGGTAGGAAAGGTGAATGGTGAGCTTCCGTTTACTGGGGGAATTCTAGGCAAGTAAAGGAGTGCGCATATAGCACTTTAGTGATACATGTTCTTAAGTACTGCTA
Organism: Schistocerca piceifrons; assembly: GCF_021461385.2. Classification (NCBI taxonomy): domain Eukaryota; kingdom Metazoa; phylum Arthropoda; class Insecta; order Orthoptera; family Acrididae; genus Schistocerca; species Schistocerca piceifrons. The sequence goes on along the minus strand of NC_060145.1, from coordinate 319,512,152 downwards.
GTGTTTGGATCCGTAACAGGCCGGATTAAAGGAAGACAACGAAGCCACTCAGAGGCACACTGCTAGACTTGATACTAGTCGGTTCCAACAACACGCAAGTGCTATGGAGATGCTTCGACAACTCAAATGCGAATCCCTGTAGGAAAGGAGACGATCTTTTCGGGGAACACAATTGAAAAAATTTAGAGAACATTTATTTGAAGCTGAGTGCAGAATTATTTTGTTGCCTACAGCATACTTTGAGCATGAGGACTACGAAGATCTTCTGCTTTCTTCTTTGACTTATGCTTTATCCCGCGGTCGCAGTCGGCGTGGTTAGGTACGGATCTGGCAAGGTTAATGTTGAGGGTAGCCGGATGTCCTTCCTGCCACCACCCCATACCCCACACGGATGGAATTAGTGTACCCCAGCTGTCTGCATCTAGTGTAATCCATTGAAGAGTGCGAAAGTGTTCAGATGTCTGTGAGTCGTGTAACTGAGGCGGGACGTGGGGACCAGCCCGGTTTTCATCCATGGGCATGTGGAAAACCGCCAAAAAACCACATCCAGGCTGGACGGCAACCCGGCCCTCCTCGTTAATCCGCCGGGCGCATTCGATCCGAGTCCGGATCGCCTACTCGAGTTCAGAAAGCAGCGTAAGGACCACGAAGATATGTGGAATTAGGGCTGATACGGAGGCATATGGACAGTTGTTTTTGCTCTTTCTATTTGCTAGTGGAACAGGTACGGGATACCCTCCTCCAATCATCGTAAGGTGGGTTGCAGATTATCGATGTAGATGTAGGTGCAGATGTACGACACCACGTATTCCACTGACTCATCTTGCAGAAACGATAATATTTCATCTGCCACTTCATTCTCAATCTGAAAAATTCCTTGGGTTCCTTTCTGACGAAATGTCAACTTCAGAAACTGTTGATGTAGGTATGACGCGATGTTTGTTTTATTTATCGTAATCACTGCTCTGCTTGCACTGTAGCACTGTCGTGAGTTACTCTTCGACTATAGTTGAACCACGCTCCGTAGCCTCATGCTGTCCTCCAATTTTGGATACCTCCAGTCCCGTGCCCTGTTACCATTAACAGCCAAAACTGTGACTGCCTGGTAGACAATAAGTGGGGTGTCGAATGTCTTAGACATCATTGGCTTTTTGCGACCTCGCACTCAAGGAGTTCCTTGTTATTACTGGGAACCTACAAGGACTGTACAGTAAATAATGCAACACATTTTTTTCTCGGCGATTTTGTTTGCAAAAAGGCGAAATTTGCTGTGAAACATCGTGGAACTTTCCCGCTTCAGCCTCTATCGTTTCACGGAGTTCTCACAAGTCGTGGCGTAGGCTTCAAAATGGTGTCTGTAACACGGGTGTGTTCCAATGATGATGTTGGTTGTGGGGTGCTCAACAGCGCGTGGTCATCAGCGCCAGCACAAGTTCCAATCTTTCCATTTCCAGTCTCGCCACTACCCGATTGATGATGACATAATGAGGACAACACAAACACTCAGTCCTCGAGAGGAGAAAACATCGACCCTGCCGGGAATTGAACCCAGGACCACAAGATAAAAAAATTTTCAAATGTGTGTGAAATCTTATGGTACTTAACTGCTAAGGTCGTCAGTCCCTAAGCTTAAACACTACTTAACCCAAATTATCCTAAGGACAAACACACACACCCATGCACGAGGGAGGACTTGAACCTCCACCGGGACCAGCCGCACAGTCCATGACTGCAGCGCCCTACACCGCTCGGCTGAAATGAAATGAAATAATCGTATGGCATTGTTGGCCGGGAAGCCCCATGCGGGGAAGTTCGGCCGCCGTATTGCAAGTCCTTTTTAGTTGACGCCACTTCGGCGACTTGCAAATCAATGATGATGAAATGATGATGGAGAACACACAACACCCAGTCATCACGAGGCAGAGAAAATCCCTGACCTCGCCGGGAATCGAACCCGGGACCCCGTGCGCAGGAAGCGAGAACGCTACCGCAAGACCACCGCTCGGCTAATCCCGCGCGACACCACAAGATCCAGAGGCTGCAACGCTAGCCTCTAGACCACGACCTGCGGCGGTGTGTTCTACGCAGAGAGGTGTCATTGAGTTTCATTTGACAGAAAACCAGAGCACGTCAGACATTCACAGGTGCTTGCAGAACGTCTACAGAGACCTGACAGTGAACGAAAGCACGGTGAGTCGTTTGACGAAGCATCTGTCATCATCGCAACAAGGACGCGCTAACATGTCCAATCTTTCGTGTGCTAGCCGGCTGCACGCACACTCAGTGCATTGTAAAAACGCCTTAACAGCCAAAAAATACAAACGAACTTCTTTTCTATGAGAATCTCTGCGCACCCAAGAGCAGCTTACAAAACTCCATTGCACTTTTATTCCTCATCCACCCTGCAGCACGAATCTCGCACGTTCCAGCCGCCATCTGTCTGGCGCAATGAAGGATCATTACCGCGGCACACAGTATTGCACTTTTATTCCTCATCCATCCTGCAGCACGAATCTCGCACGTACCAGCCGCCATCTGTCTGGCGCAATGAAGGATCATTACCGCGGCACACAGTACGTGGATGACGGGGAGGTAACTGATGTAGCAAGACGTTGTCTCCGACGTCGATCAGCAGGGTTATTCCATGCAGTCACACAGGCCCCCCAATAACGTGGCTCAAGGCCGTCGCAGTAAATCGAGATTATGTTAGGGTTATGCAGCCAAAAAAATGGGGAATAATATGGTGTATTGGAACCCTGAATGAAACCAACCTTGTTTCAGAAAGAAAATGTATTGCATTACTTATTGTACCTCCTTCACGTAATTAGCATTTGCAAGGGACTACAACCTGCGGAAGTAGGGGCAGTCAACCTTTTCTACCTACCATAAACTTTTGTATCTCTGTTACTGGCACGACAGTAGTGATGTTTTATAAAGTACCGTAGTAAAGTATCTTTAGTTTATAAAATGTATGAAGCCTACTTACAGCAAGTCAACCATGTAATAGGAACTACTTACCAAATAATTTATGACAAAATTGCACGAAAATGTAGTTAAAATGTTTTAAATCCCCTACCCCGAACCACTCACCATGAATGCTGAAACGCCCACTACCAGGTGGTAGGGATGAGGTTGATTGTCATTGCCATAGTAGGGCTGAATATTGAAGGAAGGGAATTAAGGAAAATTGGATTTAACGTCCCGTCGACATCGAGGGCATTAGAGACGGATGAGGAAGGAAATCCGCAATGCCCTTTTGGAGGAACCACTGGATGGCCGAACGCTGGTTTAACCGTCGTCCTCCCGAACGCGAGGTCTGAATTTTCATACACTTCTGTTTTGACAAGGTACGCCTAAAGTCTGTCGGTGTAGTTACTTTGGTTCTCTGAAAGCATAACAAGAATATAACACAATGTGATTCCATGAAAGCGCAGTCGTGAAAATTAACTTCAGATAATGTATTTACGTTTTAATTTCCTACAGTGGATGATTTCAAGTAAACAGACGCTATTATCAAAATGAATTTCAACTCAGCACCGGAACGCGCTCCGATTTGAAACATCCTGGCAGATTAAAACTGTGTGCCAGGCCGAATCTCGAGCCTGGCACCTTTTGGAAGTTAGGACACGAGGTGCTGCCGGAAGTAAAGCTCAACAAATAATGGTACTACGACCCTCTCACCATTCACTACGCTGTTTCTGTGGAGTATCTCTGTAAATATATGTACATGGAAAGCGATAAATTTATGACTTAGTTTCGTTCATCATAATGAATGTTTTACGAAAGCGCCAACTGTACCATTCAGCCGGCCAGGGTGGCCGAGCGGTTCTAGGCGCTTCACTCTGGAACCGCGCGACCGCTACGGTCGCAGGTTCGAATCCTGCCTCGGGCATGGATGTGTGTGATGTCCTTAGGTTAGTTAGGTTTAAGTAGTTCTAAGTTCTAGGGGACTGATGACCTCAGATGTTGAGTCCCATAGTGCTCAGAGCCATTTGAACAATTTGTGCCATTCACATACTATAAACACAAAACAAATAATTAATGTTGATCAATCAGTGGATTGTTTCAAATCATGCGAACTTTCCGCATGATTTAAACCGAAAAAATAGTCATTTTTTGCTTCATATTGCTCAGACTTTTAATAAAAAAGCATTGAAATCCTACTATAAAGACAGATATCGCGCTCGAAACAAGCGAAATATTGACGATGACAAATGTATACTCAACCAACAGCTACATGTGCGTGAACTGTTTATAAAGTTTAATAACTCAGAAACATCTGTCATTGTTTACATGTCAATGTACAATGTAAGTAGGATGTGATCTCGTAAAGATGTAATCGGTATCGGGTAGTTTAACAATCGAGGTACGCAATATTCAATTGAAATCTCGTATTTGCAGTTATATTACACAGTTCAGAAAAAATTGTTGCACACAGTGAAAGCTCGTATTAGGCTCAGCAACGAGTTCTAAACACAAGTTCAACGAAACAAATTACAACATCACACTTCTACAGATCACCCATTTCCGAAATAAAGTGTTGAGAGCTCAACAAATAATGGTACCACGACCCTTTCACCATCCACTACGTTATTTTTGTGGAGTTCCTGTGTAAATATATGTACATTGAAAGCGATGAATTTATGACTTAATTTCGTTCATTGTAATCGATGTTTTAGGAAAGCGCCAACTGTGTCATTCATTATTTAAATTGTGAATTAATTCATAACCACCCGAAAATGTAATTTTTAGACAAGTTATCAGAGAACTCGATAAGTCTAAGATATTTCAAGATTAAACTGATCAAGAGTAGCAGAAAATGTGATTACGAAAAGCTTATCATCAAAATGGGAAATGACGTAGTAGAAGGACCGATATCATTCTTGTACCCAAAGAAAATAATCGAAAGATGCGGACACAAGTAATAAATTCTTTTTCAACAATATTGCCTTACAATAGAGAAATAAATACCTAAATCTGTAGTTGTACAGTATACAATTTTATTAAAAGTAAATAAAATGGGGGGAACAATCATACAAGACCATACTGTAATCATTCTAGTTGTGATGTTATAGCGGGATAATAGAAATATAACGTGACAAGCAAAAAACTATTTTAATGAACGGAGAGAAATGAAGTTCATTGTAAGTTCTTACTAAAAGTAAACAGAATACTTTTTCGGTTGTAGCTTGTAATGTGTGATATCAGACGCCAAATCTCATTGCAGTTATAGCCGATGGTACGGCATCACGTTCCTCGTTTCGGTCTTTAGTTGCCAGATAACAGGGGCCCAAACCACATCTCGTCAACTGCTGGGACGTGCTTTTGTGCCACTCTCTCCTGGAAAACTGGCAACCCGCCTAACGGGCGCTGCCTCCAATTCCCTCGCTCGGAATGGTTATTGCAGGCTGCCTGCTGACCTGCACCCCAAGAATGTCCGAGCTGCCATCCAGCTGCGATTTCCGAGGAAAGGACAACTATACTGAAGTGTTTGCGGTGGAGACACTGAACAATGGGCTAAGAGACACATACTCCACAACCCACCACAGTGTTGCAGAAGAAAAAAAATAATGAAATTTTTTAGTGCGTTATTGCTTCGTTTTCATTCTGGACTGACCACTGCATATTTCCACTACGAGACATGGTGTCCGTAAAGTTATTGGAAGTATATATAATTTGTTTTTATTTCAGTAATCGGTTGTTTCCCTTACTAAAGTCCGCAGCTCGTGGTCGTGCAGTAGCGTTCTCGCTTCCCGCGCCCGGGTTCCCAGGTTCGGTTCCCGGCGGGGTCAGGAATTTTCTCTGCCTCGTGATGACTGGGTGTTGTGTGATGTCCTTAGGTTAGTTAGGTTTAAGTAGTTCTAAGTTCTGTGGGACTGATGACCATAGATGTTAAGTCCCATAGTGCTCAGAGCCATTTGAACCATTTTTTTCTGAACCCTTACTAAATGAAATAAAGTAGGAGAAATTATTTTATTTTCAGTCAATCTCCAGAGGTACAGTTTCATTTAATAACTGCGTGAAGCTGATTGAGATAGCTATCTATTATTTTTGTTTTGTCAGTTAGAAATCTATGGTGGTTGTCGGCGCAAGAAGCGACAGAATATTACTGAAACTAATTACAAGCGTATTCTGGGGCAACTGACATCATTGTTTTATGTGCAAGTTAAATTTTCCAGGGGATTTTTATTTTAGGCTCCTTATAGTGATGGTTCACCGGAGACTAACGATAATAACTTGAATTACTCCTCAACTCTAATGCTCATGATCAGTCTTCAACTGGCGACCATTCGAGGATTCTGATCCTGAATTTTGCCGTTGAGAGATTGCTCGCCTGTCCATATATACTATAATCTCTGATTCTGATAACAGTTTAAATGTCTTCTCAAGTGTCCGTTGTTACATATCTCCTCCCTTTTATTACAACACTAGAAAATGTACAAAGAGTAACTCGTCAGAACCTGCAGTATAGCTTTGCAACTTAGTGCTTCACTAGGAATGGTTATACAGAAGACAGTATGCTTTTCCTTCTACCAGCGGGCTGGCTCATCTGGGTGCTTACTGAACGTGAAAACCTTTCAGGGGAATAACTGCTACAGCAAATGCACTGAGCTCGCGTTCTCGACATATGGTCTGGCGATTCTGAGGTAACTCATTGGAAAAGTACACTGTTGCTTTATGTCCATATCCTTATGCTCCATCTTACAGGCCACTGACTTCAGAATGAAATATTGCCGTAGTTAGTACAAAAGTACTTGAAATGTACATTTCTCAATTAAGTCCCCATCTAACTGGGCTTAAATTTCACTCAGAGCAGTTGATTGCGGGATGTGCTACACGCCTGATGGGGTCCTGACAGGTTTTGTTGCTGATACAGGACAAAATCTAACATGTCAATATGGTCCAAAATGGACAGCTTGAGCAGTGTGTATACGTTGTCCTCCAAGATGAACTGACCTCAGTCCTCTGGATTTGTCTGTATTCGGTTATTTTAAAAGTGAAATGTACAGCGTTCTCAATGGTACGGTGTAATAAATGGACCATCGACTTTAACAGTAATGTAAAGAATTACGAAATGATTTGTGATTGTTAGAAAAACTTGATAACTCCCTGCAAAGACGAGTACAGAACTGAATATAAATGCAGAAACGACACGCGCAACACCTCCTTTAGCAGATACGAGTGTATAGTAAATTGCAACCCGTAGCATGCTGAAACAGTATTGCATTATTTGTAAGACAGGAACTGGATAAAAATTGAGCCCAAATAGATGAGGACTGAATAGAAAAATGAAGATCTGAAATACATGTCTGCTAACTATGACAACACTTCACTGTGCAGGCAATTACAGCGTACAACTATACTTTCTTAACTATCTCGTAAATGGCTCCTTTCGTGACCCAAATTTACTAAAATATTTTAGCTTACATTATTGATTGTTTTGTTTACTCTTCTATTAGTATGAAATACCAAGTAAAAAACGGATAGTGTCCAAGAAACCTAAGAATTATGTATTATTTTTCACGCAGACTAGTATCTATTTCTACATAGGTACTCAATAAGCTACCGTACGTGGTGTGACGGAGCATACTTAATACCACTACTAGCCATTTCCTTATCTGTTCCTCTCGCAAACAGGGCGTGGGAAAAACGACTGTCTATATACCTCCTTACGAGTCCTAATTCCTCTCATCGCATCTTCGTGGTCCTTATGCGAAATGTATGTCTGCTGCAGTAGAATCCTTCTACAGTCAGCTTCAAATGCCTGTTCCCTACATTTTTTCGGCAGTGTTCCTCGAAAAGAACGTCACCTTTCCTCCAGGGATTCCCATTTCAGTTCCCGAAGCATCTCCGTAATGCTTGCTTGTTGATCGAAGAAATCTAGCAGCCCACCTCTGAATACCTTCGATGTCGCCCTTTAATCCGACCTTCTGACTATCCCTGTAGAATGCTGAAACAGGTATTGCACTGTTTGTTAAGACAGGCAATGGGTAAAACTTGAGCCCAATTAGATAGGGACTGAATTGAAAAGTTAGGATCTGAAATATATGTCTACTAACTAGGACAATACTCGAAGACTCCTCAAGAATGAGACTCCCTGGTGTTCTATACGCGGTCTTCTTTACAGATGAATCACACCTTTCTAAACTTCTCCCAATAAACCAAAGTCGCATTCTTTGCTAAAATCCTTACATGCTCGTTCCATTTCATTTCCCTTTGCAGCATTTCACCTAGATAGGTAATCGACGTGACTGCATCAAGCAACATACTACTAACGCTGCACTCGAACATTACAGGGTTGTTTTTCCTACTCGCCTGCATCAGCTTGATTGATTCTACATTTGGGACTAGTTGGCATCCATAACACCAACTAGAGAGCTATAGCTACATTTCTGTAGCTTAGAAACTATAAGTACAGAAAACGTAAAAGTAATTAATTCGTACGTAAAATTCTCACACTGTAAAGATTTTATGGAGATTATTTCAAGAGTATTAGTTGCAAATGGAAGAAAAGTTTCAGTAGTTAACAAAATAAAAAATTTTTGAGTCTTTGGAAATACTGCACATTCTCAGGGCAGGGCAGGAAGCGCTACTTCCTCAGTGGTGGCTTTTCTGACTCCCCTACATGGCTACTGGCTCGGAACTTGGGCGGTTTCCAAAAGTAATTGCTATAAATATTATCCAGAAATTATAACTACATACTTAATAGCTTGTTGGTCTATCTTTTGAACGCATTACGGTAATGACCTTACATGGCACAGTTTCGAGATGTTCTTCACAGGTTTCAATGGCACCAGATGTCTAATCCCATCAGCTCAATCAGTTCCCGTAAGTTACAGAAATGCGTTCCATCGGCTTCATAAATTGTGAATTTGGTGGTCCTAACATCAATATGAGTTAACTATCATGCTCTTAAAACCACTGTAGCACGGTTCTCGGATTGTGAAGTGGACAGTTCTGGACATTATGAGCAGCGAGTCCCTTAGGCATTGCATTTAAAAGCAGGGAATTTAGCTTAGCAGCGCGTGTCTTGCAAGTTGTCGTGTAGTGTCTCTGCCAGTTAAGTTATAACGGGCGTTGGGCAGCGTACACAGGTTTCTGCAGAGAGCTGTGATCGTACGTGGTGAGCCGCTCCACCGGCTTGGCGATTTGGAAAATCGCAGCAGTTAGAGGTGTATCTGCCATCACGAGCTTGAGTAAGCGAGACAAAATGGTCGGAAAGTGACTACGTTAAAACTAAAATTAACAATATTCAGTGAAAACGCTAAACTATTTCCAGACACGCTATAAAACTTCTATAGAGACCGTCGAATTCACGGTAGTGAGACAAATTGGAATTTTGTGGTAATGTCTTATGGGACCAAACTGCTGAGGTCATCGGTCCCTAAACTTGCGCACTACTTAACCTAAATTAAAGTAACTTACGGTAAGCACAACACACACATCCATGCCCGAGGGAGGACTCGAACCTCGGGAGCGGCGCGGACCGTGACAAGACGTCTCAGACCGCGCGGCTTAGTGAGACAAGATCAGTAAAATTATTACCATGCTTATAAAGTGATTATTAACAAATTTATTTATGTTTATACTAAAAACATCCTTATAGAAACAGTAACAAATGATAGAGAAAACCAATATATCCTTTGACTTATAGTCTGGTAGATCTTCATGTCAGCTGTGGAATGATCATGTTCCTATTGTTATTAAAGAAATTCCAAATAGTTATTAATTATTTATTGAACATTAATAACTTGAATACAACGTAATAATGTTTCACAATAATATTTATAAGCTCGCTATGAACCGGCTTTCGGCTTCTTAGGCCTTCGTCAGACAACTTAATGCTGAACAGATAGTCCACACACGTTCAGCGAGAATTCATAGGTGTACAAAGAATGCTGAGCAATGGTATGTGACATATTATGACTATATAGATTCAAATCACAAGCATGATGTAATACCCAAAGAGACACTGAACAAATAAATCAAATTTGTTTGTTCAGTGTCTCTTTAGGTATTACATCATGCTTGTGTTTGTTTCGATATAGACATAAAATGTCACATATCTTTGTACAGCATTCTCTGCATAGCTATGAGTTCTCACTGAAGTCTTGTAGACTATCTGTTAAGAATTAAGTTATGTGACGAAGCCGAAAGCCGGTTCATAACAAGCTAATAAATATTCTTGTGGAATATTAATACGTTGTACTCAGATTTTCAATACGTCTATGTTTCTCCAAGAACCGGCGGAATATTTCATAAATATTTATTGAACAATTTGCGTAATGGTGGCAAAACAAAGATTTCTACACAAGTGTACTAATCACTATCGCCAGCATGAACGGATTGTGACATTATCCCATTATCCAATCGTTTATTTAACGAGACTTTAGTACCTTGATGTATGCAAGATTGTAATGTGAGTAACGTAGGACTACAGCATCAAGATTAATAGTGTTGTTAACTTGACTAGGTTCTTCCAGCTCCGTTCGTGATGCATCAAGCTGAATGACGGCCAAGTATTTAGTTATGTTTAAAATTTAGTAACATAATACCAAATTGGCAGTTAATCAAAATTATATGCTACATACGCTTGAAATGTATGAATGTTATAACCCGCGTGCCGCGCGGGATTAGCCGAGTGGTCTAAGGCGCTGCAGTCATGGACTGTGCGGCTGGTCCCGGCGGAGGTTCGAGTCTTCCCTCGGGCATGGGTGTGTGTGTTTGTCCTTAGGATAATTTAGGTTTAGTAGTGTGAAATCTTAGGGACTGATGACCTTAGAAGTTAAGTCCCACCATAAGATTTCACACACATTTGAACATTTTTTTTATAACCCGTGTACTTTTATAAATGGTGGTAACGCTGTAAGCTGCTGCATTAAGTCAGGCATTGGGTCACATCAACCGAATTTTAATAGACAGTCAGAGCAGTGTCTGTGATCTTTAGTGTTCGTCTCTCGGTCACTGAAGGTGGCTTCGGAAAGGTTTGTGAGCCCAGAAAGCAGCTTGGGCTTCAGTATTGTTTGTGACTTCGCAATAGTTCGATATGCACCAGTTTAGGACTTGGGAACATCTGGGACTCTTAAGTGCTTGTGGGCATAGAATCGTACAAGGGTTAACTGTGGACGTTCAGCCACGGTCAATTTGTTACTGTATAAAGACTGGAACATACCAGTTTAACTTTTAAGATTTTGTTGCAGTTTAAATGGTCTGATGTACGGCTCCATGCCGTTAGTTTAAGGTCATTACTGTCCACGAACGCTCCACCTACATTGTAAAATTAAGAATTGTAGAGTCCTGTATCCACTCTGCGCAAAACACCTGAAGGTTCAGTTATTTCTAACCCCATCATTTCCCTCCATTTAGGCGCATAAGTGTGAAATTTGGCTCAATGGAGCGTACAACCTTCCTTTGCGAAGGTGCAAACGCATGGCGACCTGGTGTGGCCGAGCGGTTCCAGGTGCTCCAGTTTGGAACCGCGTGACAGCTACGGTCGCAGGTTCGAGTCCTGCCTCGGGCATGGATGTGTGTGGTGTCCTTGGGTTCGTTAGGTTTAAATAGTTCTAAGTTCTAGGGGACTGATGACCACGGATGTTAAGTCCCATAGTGCTCAGAGCCATTTTGAACCCTCGGGCTCGATGACGCACCACAAGGCAAGATTTTTGTACGAACGAAAAGAAGCCAGCGCTCAGACGCTCATCTGAGTTGTAATGCGAATTAATGATACCGCATTGGCGCCAAATTTCACCGCAGTGTTGACAACACCACCGTACACGTGTCGCATGTTGGGGAGGTCGTCAACCCCCGTTCCCCTCCCCCCCTCCCCAGTCCATCTCATACATGCCTCACATTTCCTCCTGACCTCTCTGCGATTGAGATCAGAACTACGATGGTCAGCTTGAAATTAATGTGGTTTTCTTATGTGAGCCTGAAGCGAACGTTCCTCATACCGCCACTCAGAAGCGACACGGAAAGATCTCAAGGGGTGGCATAAAGGGCGCCAATGAAACCACCTCTACCCTTGGAGCTTCATTTATACGCATTTCACGGTCATAAACGACATTTTACAGCCCGATGACACTCTTGACAACCTTTGACACTACTTAAACATCCCGAACGATTCAACCCTTTTCTGAGTACATCGTAGTTTCATTTATACGCATTTCACGGTCATAAACGACATTTTACAGCCCGATGACACTCTTGACAACCTTTGACACTACTTAAACATCCCGAACGATTCAACCCTTTTCTGAGTACATCGTAGTGCTACAGCACCATAGAAGGTAATCTGACCTCTCCGGAGTGTAGCACAACTGCTATGTTTGCTCCTGCGTACAGAGTGGAATCACTAGCGATCATTCGAATCCATTCAACGGACTTTGGACTTGGTCTGAAGCAGCAAAGGGTATTTACGCTTTTTCAGCCCTGTTGTTTCACGCCCTCCTGTGCCGTGTCCACCGGGACGTACCACATTAACACATGCATAAATAAAATGAATAAGGAACTCTCTAAGATTCACCAATTTGGCAACACTGTCAGTGGCACAGTACATTTTTTCAGCACTTTATAAATGTTGCCATACAGAGGCAAGACTTGACCTATTCCTACGCGTCTGCGGGCAAGCGATCCGTCAACGGACCCACTGCAACTGATTGGCCCTACCTGCTGCTCAAGCACTGCTTGCAGGCATGCGTGTCTGAGTGGTCTCTAAGGGGTTTCTCACCAACGGTACATAGGAATTGCTCAACGGTACTCTCTGTAATGGTACAGTTTTAAAGTGCTCAAGAAAGGTGCCCAGATGGCACCGAGGATGACGACTCTCACTCCCCCCTCACCCTTGTCGTGATCACGCCACAGGAGGACGCGAAACAAGGGGCTGAAGGAACATACACACATTTGCTGTTTCAGACCACGTCAAAATGGTTTTGAACGGTCCCTAGTGGTTACACCCTGAATCCCAGAGCAAACATATCAGTTACACTACACTCAGGAGAGGTCAGGTCACGCTGGCCGCAATGGCCGAGCGGTTCTAGACGCTTCAGTCCGGAACCGCGCAACTGCTACGGTCGCAGGTTCGAATCCTGCCTCGGGCATGGATGTGTGTGATGTCCTTAGGTTTAAGTAGTTCTACGTTCTAGGGGACTGATGACCTCAGATGTTAATTCCCGTAGCGCTCAGAGCCATTTGAACCATTTTTGCTCAGGTCACGTTCGCTGGTGTTGCAACACCACGATGTCCTTAGAAAAAGGTTCAACAATTCAGGCACGTCAGCAGTGTCAAAGGTTGTCAAGAACGTCGCTCTGTTGCACTTCACACTGTTACCAATCCTTTTTGAAAGCGAAATGTGTGTGCATGAACGCGCCAAGCGAAAAGGTTGTTTCATTGGTGCCCTATACGTCACTTTCTCAAGTCTTCCGCGTCGATCCTGAGCCGCGATGTATGCGAAAAGTTTTCCTCAGCCAGCCATAAAAAAAAGAGTGATATCAATGCTGGGAGCTGCGGTTCTAACCTCTACCGCAGAGAGGTTACGGAAGAGGGTGAGATGCGGGTGCGGTGGAGATATGGCGACATTCACATCATGTCACTCGTCTGCGATGGCGGTGCGCAGAATTGTGATGTAATTTTGTGCCAATATGACATCATTAATCTACCTTAAACCTCACATAAACTTTTGAGCTATGGCCTTCTTTCCGATGTGTCGACACTTGGCTGTTCGAAGCGTAATAAGTCAGATTGTGACGTCACAACCCACGCCTTTTCACCAGTATACCCTGTACGCCACAGCAAATATAGCAGTTGTGCTACAGTCCGGAGAGGTCAGATCACGTTCTATGCGGTTGTACTCAGAAATGGGTTGAATCGTTTGGTATTTATCAGCAGTGTCAAAGGTTGTCAAGAACGTCATTCTGTTGCACGTTGCGCTGCAAAATGTTTTTTATGACCAAGAAATGCGTATAAATGAAGCTCCAATGGTAGAGGTGGTTTCATTGGCGACCTTTATGCCACCTCGTGAGATCTTTCCGTGTCACTTCTAAGCGGCGGTGTGTGAAACGTTTTCTTCAGGCACCCATAAGAAAACCAAATTAATTTCAAGCTGACCATCGTGGTTCTGATCTCAATCGCAGAGAGATCAGTACACAGGAAGGTTGTACGCAACATTGAGTCGAATTAAAACCTCCTGCGTAGAAAAGGTGAAAAATGACGTGATTTCAAACTACTGACCATTTAATTCTTTTGCGCAGTGTATTTTGTGTTCGACAGCAACTTGTGTGAGACCACCATTCAGAATTAATTTCTCCATAATTTGAATAAACGAAAAATGGAATTTGATTCTTTAGTTGAGGGCCACATTATTATCCTGTAGGATCGTAATTGTGAAATTTCCTGTAACATTTTACATTTGTCTCTGCTGAATTAATGTGCTTCATGATTATGCCATGCTTCTACATGGCTTAAAGCAACAGTACATGAGCTCGCCCCTTACTTTCAAATGAGCCATATCCAAATGTAAGATCGTGTACTTCCCTGTGGTGGTTAGGTAGCAGAGAATTGGCGCCGACGAGTGATTAATTTTTCCTTATTGTTACCGAGCCCTAGCATGTTCTCCTGCTGGAAAATGTCAGGGAAGACGTCAAGTATGAAGGGGTGCAGGAGATCCACATCAATGTTCATGTGGTACACAGATGTCATGGTGCCTTAGATTACTACCACAGGTCCCGTGAAAGCTCACATGAATTTCCCATACAGCATATCACTGCGTTAGTGTTCTGTATCTGTTTCGCGCATCTGTTTCTCTGCTTGATGCTGCATCCGGATACGAACATCTACATGCTGTGAAACGAAATGTAATTCATTTGCAACACAGTAGGTTTCCAATGACACACGGATCAATCTCGACGATCCCGTCCCCACTACAATCAAAATGGACGCTGTCATTAGATCAGCATGGGAACGGGTAGTGGTTGCCTGCTGCGGACCCCCATGTTCAACAATGTTCGCTGAACAGCATGTGCCAAGACACTTGTGCCTGCGCCAGCATTCAGCTGTGTCGCCAGATCTGCCACAGATCGCCGACTGTTCTGCTTTACACATCACGCAAGCTTCCATCCCCCACGTTCAATAGTGAGTGTACATCCAAAACCTTGTCGCCTTTTCGTGGCTTCTTCCTTCAGCCGCTTTCCAGAGATGCTTACCATAGCACAACGCGAACAGCCATTAGTTCCTCCATTACCGAGAAGCTGGTTCCCATTGGATCTGCATACTCAGCAAGCCACCATAAGGTGCAGGGTGGAGTGTGAACTGCACCACTACTAATCATTTCGTTTCCTTAGCTCTCGATCAGTAGCCAAGATTGGGTCGCATAGTCTGTATAGACTGATGTTAAAAAACTAAATAAATGAACTATATTACGTACGAGTAGGACTCGCGCTCCGAGGATTACGTACGAACTTCAGCCACTTGCGTGTCGCTAACCCACCTCAGTTGTCCATCTCCAGGAAAGGGGACCTACAGTTTAACGTTGAATCCAAACCACTTCTGAGCTATGGCTGGCTCATGCCATGCGTTGGATTAAACCTTGGTTGCTGTTCTGTGTTTAGTCTCCCGCGGTTATCGCGATTATGCTATTATCCTCTCTTTCCGCAGGTGACAGCAGTGGTGTGTATCGATATTAGCACCTTGGACTATCTTTGGCCTGACGGCTATAGTTTTCGGCTGGGCTGTGTGCGGACAGTTGGTCGGTTGGTGTGGAGGAGCGAGGAAACTTCCACGGCGCGTAGTTTGGCCGGGCCTGCTAGCGGCCTCTATGCAGTGTCGGAGTGTGTGGTGCTGTTCCCATTGCTATGAGGTTTGTGGCTCACCGGTCCTGGACTTGAAAGTTGAGTTTTCACTTAATCTAACAGCAACTCACGACTGTTCACGTTGTGTCCTTTGGAGTTCGTTGTTGGCTGTTGGGATATTCCCACGAGCACCAATGTGTGTTTTCAAGTTGGCAAATTTTAGCCACCCTCTGGTGGAGTTTAATTGTAGTTGGTTATTTGAATTGAAGTGCACCAGCGGAATCTTCTGCTTTGTGGCCGTTAACGTTCTGGTTACCTGCCCTGGCCATTGACATAAACTCTGGCAGTGCATTTTTCTCATCGTGTTGTTGCTGACCAGCACGGTATGTATAACTGGTTGTGGGCGCCAATATCTTCTACGTTGTTCCACTGAACTCCCTGTTGTGAGCTGGTCGGGTGAAGTGGAGGTTATCTTGTCGGTGGGTCCATTGACAGTCTGTCGGTTGGGTTGCCATCGGATCGACAATAGTTGAACCGAGTGCCTGTCTCACCTAAGTGAGCGTTAGTGTTTGAATTCCAGGCCGACTCTTGGAACTTCTGAGCGCCCTTGGGTGTACTGCCTTTCCTTGTTTGTCCTTATTGTTTGTACTTGTATGGCATCTAGCCGAATTTTAGATTAAGGTTGTTTTGTCCTTGAGGCATTAGATGGTTTGGGCCGTCAGCCTAATTTAACAACTGTTTTACGTAAAGCCTTTGGCATTTTTTAAATTAATGTTATTGATTTTAATTTTAATAACCAACTTATACAGTTGTTGACAGGCCGCGAAATGTTGACAATATTTAATATTATTGAGTCTTAAGTGTTGGACCTTCAGCCGATTTTGAATTTAAGTTGTTTGCTCTTAAAGTGTCAGATTCTTTGGGCCTTCAGCCTAATTAAGGAACTTTTTAAGATAAGGTTTTGCCTTTTAAATTTCTGACTTTGGTTGAGCTTTCAGTTATTGGCTTGCAGCCGTTTTTAAATTAAAGTGGTTTTGCCCTTAAGGCATGAGATAGTACGACGCATTCAGCAGCTAATTAAGTTCCAAAACTAAAGCTGTGTTTTTTTTTAAATTCTCTTTGCGCTCATAATGTTTGATCAAATAAAAGGTTGTATGTTCGAGTGCAACTGGCAGCCGCTTATTTTAACCCCTTTTCACATTTCAAACTGATATCTCTACCAGTTCGTGAGAAGGAGAGATCTTAAAAGACGGACAGGCAGATAGATGGACAACAAGGCGATCCACTGAGGGTTCCGTTTTCACCGATTAAGGTACGGAATCCTAAGAAGGACTGTGGGTAAGCCATTTCTCCTCAGTATCCTTCCTGCCAGGAGCACTACTCGCGCAAGGTACACACGAGAAATTCTGGGAAGTTTGGAAGGTATCTGAGAGACACACTGACGGAAATAACTCTACTACAGCGTGCCTGGATAGCTGAGTTGGTAAGAAGAATGCTGACGAAAGGCAGAGCTGCTGTTATCGATTACCAGTCAAACACACAGCGTTAATCTGCCTGGAAGTGTGCAGTTCACTGCAGAGTGCAACATTCATTCTGCTAAATAAAGTGTAATAAAAGGAGATATAGTGCTCCTATTTTTCTGATGACGACATTTGAAATTGGTGTGGCCAAGTGTGTTAAGGTATGGCGGGGTAATTACTTTGCACAGAGCCGCCCCCGCCTGCGCCTGCAGTGTGGCTCGGACGGTAATGCTTACCGCCTGTGACGGAGGTGGTAGTTAGCGCGCCAGAGCAAATAACCTGCAGAGCGGCAATAATTACCATCTGCGACACGCGACCCTCCCTCCCTGCAGTCGAGCGCAACCTCCTGGAATGCCGTGGCTTCTCCTGCAACGTCACCGCATCTACAGCTTCTGAAACGACAGAACTTCTGCAATAGCTGTGCTGCGACTCTAAACCAGTAACCAATGTTTTTTTCTTTATTGTACTTCAGTTTCCCGTCTGGGGCGGGCTGGCAGCAACACATGCCCTGCTCTTCAGCTGAAAGACATGAATTATACAATAGAAGACATTTAAAATAACATAAAGGAGAAAATATGGCGTACATAGATGTAAAAAGAGGCGAAATTATGGAAGAGATCAGACAAAAAGGGGTTGATTGCAAAATGTAGATAAAAACCTTAAAAAAGTAGCGCACACAAAAAACAACACACTGGGACAGTTAAAAAAACACAAGGTGAAGTACAGCTGGGGCATAAAAGTTGCGACAGGTGGCATATCACAAAACAATTACGGACAGCAACACTATGAACGAGTCCAGGACATGATTAAAATCACACTTCTTGAGAGCACTGAGAATGGCACCAAACACAACACAGATGTAGCACACCGACGACGACAAACAAACAAAGAGCATCTGCCAGGGGTATGGAGACAAGGGAGAAGGGAAGAAAAGGAGGGGATGGGTAGTGCTAGAGGGGGGAGAGTTGGGGAGACGGAAGGGGAGCGCGCTGAAAGGAGCTGGGGAGGGAAGGATGGGGGAGTGAAACAGCCGAGAAGGGTGTGCTGGGAGGAGGGAGGAAAAACGACACCACCAGAAGGAGGGGAGACGAAGTGGAGGGCCCTGGGAGGGGTGGAACAAGGCCAGGTGGGAAAGGTAGATGTCACAGTGAAGTTCAGCATCTGGGAGAGGGAGGTGCTGGAAATTGTCCTGATGAAAGAGATGGAGGATGAGGAGGTGGAGAGACGGGGGGATACAGTGAAAGAGGCGCGTCAACGTGGAGAGGAAGGAGGAAACCAAGGGCTGGGGGGATCAAGACTCAGGAGTCACGTGGGGGAAGGAAGGCGGATACAGAAGGCAAGACAGAGCGAGCACATGGCTTTCAAGGATTTGGAGGGCGTAATAAAAGAGGGGGGTGGGGAGGAGTGCTGACATCCAGGCCATCCTGGCATATCAAAGGATAGGATGGATGAGGGAGTTGTAGGTATGGAGGATGGTGGAAGGATGCAATCACACAGCAACCAGTTTTATTAATTCATGATCTAATTCCTTAGTTACATATGTTACTTACACTGATGACGCAAAATATTAATACCTCAGCACACTGCGACACTGATTGCCATCTGGTGAAGTTCGGAGCATGTGATGTGGTACAGGACATACAGGGTGAACATTAATGTACATTAATATAACCCATAAACTGCAGGAACGAATTCCTGACTGGAAATGGGGAAAAAAGTCCTATGAACATGAGTCCAGAAGTGTATCTTTGCCATAGTAGATGGCCCTTTTGACCACATGTGTGAGTTGCTTGTGTGCTTGAGTTTGTATGATTGACATAGGGTACTGTAAGCAGCAGAATGGTTTGGTATTCATGGCGTGACCAAGCCAAGATGGTGTTGTGTGTGGCCAATCACCTGGAAACATTAGAGAAGCAGCACAGCTGTGTACGCTCAAAGACACCAGCTGCTTCACACAACATTTAAAGTCCTTTTTGGACGTTTGTGTAATCATGAGTACTGAAGACTTTCAGAGGTCTAGGGAGGCGGCGGACAGTGTGTACACCAGATTAGGAGGACCAGGTTCTACAGTTTATCAAGACGAAACATAGTACAAGCTCCAGGCAAGTGGCCCTCCAACTAGGTGTAATCCAAAGTACGATTATGTGTACCCCGCGTGACAACGGGAACTGTTCCTATCACCTGCAATACCAGGGAGGCCACATTTAAAGTCTGTTGTGGAGTGGATGCGATCTGTATTGTGTTCCGCACGCACACCATCCATTTCCAGACACATGTTTAAGGACCTTTTTCCTCCACTTACAGTCAGGAATCCGTCGCTGCAGTTTTTCGGTTTTATTAATGTTCATCCTGTATACAGGGTGGTCCATTGATCGTGTCCGGACCAAATATCTCACGAAATAAGCGTGGCCCCTATTTTATCGATGGCAATCTAAATGGTGTAATGTATGCTGATTTCCTACGTAATATTCTACCGATGTTAATACAAGATGCTTCACTGCATGACCAGAATGGCGATGTACTTGTCTAGCTTGAAGGGGGAAACCAGAT
Organism: Schistocerca piceifrons; assembly: GCF_021461385.2. Lineage (NCBI taxonomy): Eukaryota > Metazoa > Arthropoda > Insecta > Orthoptera > Acrididae > Schistocerca > Schistocerca piceifrons. Next base: position 319,492,300 of record NC_060145.1, on the reverse strand, counting down.
GGCGCTATGGTTGGCCCGCTCGATGGCGCTGCCATAAGTCAAACGGATATAAACTCCGTTTTTTTAAATAGGAAACCTCATTTTTATTACATATTCGTTGGTACGTAAAGAAATATGAATGTTTTAGTTGGACGACTTTTTTTGCTTTGTGATAGATGGCGCTGTAATAGTCACAAACATATGGCTCACAATTTTAGACGAAGACTTGGTAACAAGTAGGTTTTTTTAAATTAAAATACAGACTGTAGGTACATCTGAACATTTTATTTCGGTTGTTCCAATGTGATACATGTACCTTTGTGAAGTTATCATTTCTGAGAACGCATGCTGTTACTGCGTGATAGCCTGTAAATACCACATTAATGCAATAAATGCTCAAAATGATGTCCGTCAACCTCAATGCATTTGGAAGTATGTGTAACGACTTTCCTCTCAACATCGAGTTGTTCGCCTTCCGTAATGTTTGCTCATGCATTGAAAATGCGCTGACGCATGTTGTCAGGCGTTGTCGGTGGATCGCTATAGTAAATATCTTTCAACATTCCCCACAGAAAGAAATCTGGTGACGTCAGATCCGGTGAACGTGCGGGCCATAGTATAGTGCTTCGACGAGCAATACACCTGTCATGAAAAATGCTATTCAATCCTGCTTCAACTGTGTGCGAACTATGTGCCGGACATCCATCATGTTGGAAGTACATCGCCATTTTGGTCATGCAGTGAAATATCTTGCAGTAATATCGGTAGAATATTACGTAGGAAATCAGCGTACATTGTACCATTTAGATTGTCATCGCTAAAATAGGGGCCAATTATCCTTCCTCCCATAATGCCGCACCATACATTAATCCATCAAGGTCGCCGATGTTCCACTTGTCGCAGCCATCGTGGATTTTCCGTAGCCCAATAGTGCATACTATGCCTGTTTACATTACCACTGTTGGTGAATGACGCTTTGCTTTGCTTGTGCCGTTGTCCCCGCGAATACACAGGATCGGCATGGTTAATCGGATGTGGCAATATTAGTTGAAGGGGTGGCCGGAGGCCCTTCCTGCCGCCACCCCGTACCCCCCCCGGGAAAGAATTAGTGTACCCCAATTGTCTATGACTAGTGTAATCCATGGAAGAGTGCGAAAGTGTTCAGATGTCTGTGAGCCATGTCACTAAGGCGGGACGTGGGGACCAGCCCGGTATTCACCTAGGGTGATGTGGAAAACCGCCTAAAAACAACACCCAGGCTGGCCGGCACACCGGCCCTCGTCGTTAATCCGCCGGGCGGATTCGATCCGGGGCCGGCGTACCTAGCCGAGTCCAGGAAGCAGCGCATTAGTGCGCTCGGCTAGCCTGGCCGGTCTGTTGGTGAATGACGCTTCGTCGCTAAATAGAACACGTGCAAAAAATCTGTTCCGTAGTTTTTCTTGTGCCCAGTGGCAGAACTGTACACGACGTTCAAAGTCGTCGCCATGCAATTCCTGGTGCATAGAAATATGGTATGAGTGAAATCTATGTTGATGTAGCATTCTCAATGCCGACGTTTTCGAGATCCCCAATTCTCGGGCAAATTATCTCCTACTGATGTGTGGATTAGCCGCGACAGCAGCTAAAACACATTCTTGGGCATCATCTTTTGTTGCAGGTCGTGGTTGACGTTTCACATATGGCTGAACTCTTCCCGTTTCCTTAAATAACGTAATTATCCGGCGAACGGTCCGGACACTTGGATGATGTCGTCCAGGATACCGAGCAGCATGCATAGCACACGCCGGTTGGGCATTTTGATCACAATGGCCATACATCAACACGATATCGACCTTTTCCGCAATTGGTAAACGGTCCGTTTTAACACGGGTAATGTATCATGAAGCAAATACCGTCCGCACTGGCGGAATGTTACGTGATACCACGTACCTATACGTTTGTGACTATTACAGCGCCATCTATTACACAGCGACAAAAGTGGTCCAACTAAAACATTCGTATTTCTTTACGAACTACGCGAATATGTAATAAAAATAGGGGTTCCCAATAAAAAAAACGCATTTGATATCCGTTTGACCTACGGCAGCGCCATCTAGCGGGCCAACCATAGCGCCATCTGGTTTCCCCCTTCAAGCTAGACGAGTTTCGTTCTTTGTAGATTTTTCGTTTGATGCTAATTTCGTGAGATATTTGGCCCGGTCACTATCAATGGACTACCCTGTATAAACAGATCAGAGACGCCAGGGCCAATCCGATGTAGGCAACCCACAATCCCAGCTGGAGCAGGCTGCTCGCGGGCCAGATTAAGTCCCGCTCAAGGTCAGGAGCACAGCACACACCAGCGGCTGTCTTGCTCTAGGACACGCGCTGCCTAGCACATAACCACACCCTAAAAGCGTAAGTGAGTGAATTTTTCTAAAAAAAAATTTAAAAAAAAACGTGCGAGGCATAAGGAAAGGTGATAAGGTAATTTTTACTGTCTGTAATAGAACATACAGTCACCAGTGATCTTTATTTTACCATTATTATTGCCTACTTTGGCCCATATGAACAGATATTCGTCTGCATTGTGCTTCTTTCTTCTTCTTGTAGACAGAGTAAACGGCTTGTTTGGCACCAAAGTCCCATAAGGAACTTTTGCAAGCAGTCCTGTACTCTCTGCTATACTCCATGTCTTCCAACCCAAGATGTTACCGTCTGGAAAAGCTTCAAGGCCACCACAGTCTGCGTGGTTGCCCCATACAACTGCCTAAAGTAAGCCATGTAATGTCTCCAAAAACAGTTTGGACATCCCAGGTGAACTGCATTCGTAGTCCATCAGACACATTAGGACCACCCATTAGTTGATGCTTATTAAACTGTCCAGCGAGATAAATATCAATCACCCTCAATGTCTTGTAAATAGGAACACTGCGCCGCGAGCGACGACTATATCTACGTCGCAGAAGCATTGCTGAGGCGATATTTGTCGAAAATGATGAAATCCTTTGCCGTAAGCTACTCTGACAAAGGGCAGATTGTTATGGTCCGGTGACTGAGAACGATCATTTCGTAAATAGAGAAGCTGACCCACCTGTTCTCCTGCTACTGTTGAAGGACGGTGAAACCAACAGATGGCGACAAGTTGTTGGACGTCCGCACATCGTCGCAGTACATAGAGATCGAACACTTAAGCACTCTGTAAACCAGGATAGGCGGCTATCTGTGGCAAATCTGACAAAAGAACACGGTACCGACGCCGGAACAAGTGTTTCAGTGCACACCGTTCAGTGCATATTGTTCAAGAGGGGGCTGCGCCGTTGCCTCTATTGAACCAAAGACATCTTCAGTTATGATTGCAGTCGGCACAACATCATCAGTGCTGGACCGAGGATGAATGAAAACGTTTCACCTGGTCCTATAAATCACGTTTCTTACTACACCAGATCGATGGTCCCGTGCGGATACGCCGTCACCTAGGTGAACACCTGCTCGAAACATGCAACGCATCACGGACACATGTCGCTAGGGACATTATTCCGCTATAGGGGATAATGATCTGGGCTTCCAAAGGACCAGTGGTACCAATCGAAGGCACCACCATGACGATCACCAACATCCTTTCATGCTTGACGCTTCATCCGATGGTGGTGGCATCTTCCAGCACGATAACTGTCTGCGTCACACGACCAGAATCGTATTTCAATGGTTTGAGAAGCATTATAGTGAACCGAGGTCGAAAGATGTCTAATCTGAATCCAATGGAACACATCTGGTGCACTGTCGGGCTCCAGTGTCGCACACACAAATCATCGCTCGTAATGTATGCAATCTTCATATATATCTGGTACCACACACCTCCGGAAACTTACAAATGACTTGTCGAATGCATGCCACGCAGAATTTCTGCTATAATGTGTTCCAAATGTAGACCAACATAATATTAAAACTGAGAGAGGTGACGCTGTGACGGTTCAAATCCGAGTCCGGCCATCATGATTTAGGTTTTCTTGGATTTGACTCTGAGATGGTTCCTTTGAAAGGGCACAGCCAATTTCCTTTCCCATCCTTCCTAACCCGATGCCACCGATAACCTAGCTGTTTGGTCCCCTCCGTCGAATCAACCAACCAACCAACCACACTATTAAGCAAGTTCTCAGTTTTTTTGCTTTATCAGTACTTATACAAGGCGTTTCAAAATGAACATACAGGTTTTAAGGCATTTAGCATTTATTACGTTCAACTTACAATTGTAAATAATACACCAAATTAAAGAGCAACTCAAACAGTTTTGTTTGCATACCTGTGCGCAATGGGAAGAATATGGAATGACAAAGAGTGACTGAAAAATGTGTTGAACTAGTGCGAGTTTTTAACGCTTAGCCCAAGAAAAATCCCCAAGAAAAGTTTATGGGCCTTTGTTTTTCGGTGAATCAACTGTGACTGATGTTTCTTATCTTAATGTGCTAGAGCTATGGCCCGTGCGTCAATGGGAAGAAGCTGAACAACACATGTTTATTTGGGAGCAAGATTGTGGGCCGCCTCACTAGCATAACTCAGTGCGCGACTGGTTAAACGACGATTGGGCGCAAGGGGCCGGTTGACACAGCATTTTATGCATGGTCTCCAGGTTCACACACGGTCCGACGCGATCACGTGTATGTGCCTCCGACACCAGTTGATCTGTTCGACTTTAGAAAAGTGTCATTGCAAAAGTTACTCCTGACACATTGGTCAAGCTTACGGAGCAACTCACCTATCGACTCGATGTGCTACAAAGCCTTAAAACCCGTATATTCATTTGGAAACACCCTGTATTTCTATTCTGATAAGTATTACATCAAGGTATTCACATACTAAATCAAACTTGTGTCCCAAATTCATATTGATTTTCAAAATTTATGGCCAGCTGAATGTTTATGAATTAATACTGACTCAGAGTTCTGCAGAAAGTCAGCAGCCTAACTTTCTGGAAATTCCAATCGCAGTGCAGTCTCTGCACTTGGTAATAATCTTTTGCCTCATCAGTGTGTGTTACTTACTTGAAACATAACAATATGAAAACGACAGATTACAACTCGACACATATAGCAGGCACTGAGTTGCAGACAGGCACAATGAAAACACAGTTAAAGTCGTAGCTTTAGGACATAAAAGTCCTTCTTGCCATAGATAGTAGTCATTCTACATCCATTAATCTGCTTCTATACTTAGAAAACGGCATTACGGTGTATGGTCGAAGGTATTTTGTGTATCAGCGTTATTTTCATCTTTTCCTGTTCATGGCGTGTGTGGTCCGGGCGAAGAACGATTGCTGCGAAGCCTCCGTGTGAGTGTCTCTAATTTTACGTTCATGGTCTTCTCGATAGATATACGAGTACGTTGGAGGAAGCAATATACTGGCTGGCTCTTCTAGGAATGAACGCTCTCGGAACTTTACCAGCAGACCAAAACGTGATGCAGAACGCCTCTCTTGCAGTGTCTGGTACTGGAGTTGGCTGAGTATCTCCGTAACGCTTTAGAGCTTATTAAATGAACCTGTAACGAAACATTCTTCTTTTCTTTGCATCTTCCCTATTTCCTCTATCAGTGGTATCTCGTACTGATCCCATACTTATGAGCAATATTCAACTACTGGTCGAACGAGTGATTTTTTATGGTTTTAGGGCGCAAAACTGCTACAGTCATTAGCGCCCGGTCTGTGACTTAGGAAAAGGTAAAGAAACCAAACTGGAAACCAGCAGCAATGGGAGCGAAATTAAAAAAAGTGGGGAAACTAAAAACAGAAAGAAATCTTAAAAAAACTATAGAAGGGAGGTTGTTTGTCCCCAAAAAGAGCTTCAAATGTCTGACTTCATCTCACTGACACCAACAAACTCGAGAACGCGATCGGCTGATCGCTTGTCATCTGCTAAAGTGGAAGATACATCAGGCGACAGCTGTAGACTGGCGCTTAACGGTGGAAAATAGGGGCACTCAAGCAAAAAGTGTCTCACCGTCCACAGTTGAGAGCAGTGGGGACAAAGAGGGGGAGGGTCGTCACTTAAAAGATGTCGATCACTAAAAAGACCGTGCCCTATCCGGAGTCTAGTTGAAATTACCTCCTCCCGACGACGAGTTCGGGAGGAAGAGGTCCAAGCACAGGGAAGAGCTTTCACGTCCCGGAGTTTATTATTGGAAAGTGTAGACCAATGTGCGTGCCATAAAAGAGCAACATGACGACATAAAGCACTCCTTAGATCGGCGAAGGGAACCATGCGAACAGCAGGCTGAAGAAGAGAGACTGCAGCCTTCTCCGCTATATCGGCCGTCTCGTTTCCACAGATACCAACATGTCGTGGGATCCAGAGGAACGCCACAGAGACGCCCCCTCCCCCCCCCCCCCCCCCCCCAAGTGGAGCAAGTGGAGGCAGTCCTGAAACCGGTGGACAAGAGGATGGACAGTGTAAAGAGTTTGGAGATTAAGGAGAGATCTGAGCGAATCTGAGCATATAATATACTGTATCCGCTGATGGCGACGGATGTATTGGACAGCCTGGAGAACGGCGTAAAGCTCCGCAGTAAAAACCGAACACGGGTCGGGAAGCCGAAATCGATTAGGGGTGTAGCCAACAATATAGGCACTCCCAACACCAAATAATGTTTTTGAGCCATCAGTGTAAATAAATGTGGCATCCATCATTTGTGCATATAGAGCAGCAAATGCCCGACAATAAACAAGAGAAGGGGTACCATCCTTGGGAAACTGACAAAGGTCACGGAGCAGGTACGTCCAGGGCCGGAGCCAAGGCGGTGCTGTACCCCAAGTTGTCAAGAAAGTTTTAGGAAAGTGGAGGGAAAGAGAACGTAGCAGTTGACGGAAGCGGACCCCTGGTGGTAGTAGAGAGAAAGGGCAGCCTGCATACCCTAAATCCAAGGAGGCGTCGAAAAAAATGTTATGGACCGGATTATCAGGCATTGAAGACAGATGGCTAGCATAACGACTCAGAAGGACAGCTCGCCGATTGAGCAGCGGAGGTTCAGCAGTCTCAGCGCAAAGGCTTTCCAGAGGGCTGGTGTAAAAAGCTCCAGACGCTAAACGTAATCCACAGTGGTGAACAGAGTCGAGACGCCGAAGAATAGACGGCCGAGCAGAGGAGTAAACTATGCTTCCATAGTCCAATTTCGAGCGCACTAAGGTGCGATAGAGGCGGAGAAGGACTACTCGGTCCGCTCCCCAGGAGGTACCATTCAGGGCACGGAGGGTGTTGAGGGATCGCAGACAGCGAGCCGAAAGATAGGAAACGTCGGAGGACCAGCACAGTTTTCTGTCAAACATAAGACCCAAGAATTTAGTGACGTCTGCGAACGTTACGTTGACAGGCCCTAGATGTAAGGAAGGCGGAAGAAACTCCGTACGACGCCAAAAATTGACACAAACGGTCTTACTGGGAGAAATGCGGATGCCGGTTTCGATGCTCCAAGAGTGGAGGCGATCCAGACATCCTTGAAGACGTCGTTCAGGAAGGCTGGTCCGTTTAGAGCTGTAGTAGATCGCGAAATCGTCCACAAAGAGGGAGCCCGAGACATCGGGAAGGAGACAATCCATAATTGGATTTATGGCGATGGCAAACAGTACAACACTTAACACGGAGCCCTGGGGTACCCCGATTACTTGGGAGAAAATAAGGGTGAAAGTAGTGTTCACCCGCACTTTAAATGTGCGCTCTGCCATAAATTCGCGAAGAAAAAGGGGCAGCCGACCTCGAAAGCCCCAAGAGAACAGTGTGAGGAGGATGCCTGTCCTCCAACAGGTATGGTATGCTCTCTCCAGATCAAAAAATATTGCTACTGTTCGGCGTTTCCTTAGAAAATTGTTCATGATATAAGTGGAGAGAGCAACAAGATGGTCAACGACAGAACGTTGCTTTCGGAAACCGCACTGGGCAGGTGTTAAAGACTTCGGGACTCCAGCCACCAGGCTGAACGGCAATTCACCATACGCTCCAAAACCTTACATACACTACTCGTGAGAGAAATGTGGCGATAGCTAGAGGGGAGATGTTTGTCCTTTCCAGGTTTCGGAACAGGAACGTCGACAGCTTCCCGCCATCTTCTGGGAAACGTACTGTCGGTCCAAATTCGATTATAAAGGCGAAGGAGTTAACGCAGACTATGGTATGATAAATGCAGCAACATTTGGATGTGGATACCATCCGGTCCTGGGGCGGAAGAGCGAGAAGAAGAAAGTACATGTTGGAGTTCTCGCATGTAGAAAACAGTATTATAGCTTTCGCGATTTTGAGAGGGGAAAGCAAGAGGTCGCACTTCCGGTGCACGTTTCTTAGGGAGAAAAGCTGGCGGGTAATTTGAAGAGCTCGAAATCTCAGCAAAGTGTTGACCCAATGAGTTAGAAATTGGGACGGGGTCCACTAAGGTAGCATACGCGACTGTGAGCCCAGAGACTGGGCAGAAACTAGGCGCGCCAGATAACCATCGAATCCGACTCCAAACTTGCGAGGTGGGAGTGAAGGTGTTAAATGAGCTAGTAAAAAAGTCCCAGCTTGCCATCTTGCTATCGCGGATGACGCGACGGCATCGCGCACGGAACTGCTTATAGCGGATACAGTTGGCCAAAGTAGGATGGTGGCGGAAAACGCGAAGGGCACGTCGCCGCACACGTATTGCGTCACGGCATGCTTCGTTTCACCAAGGAACTGGGAGGGGGGCGGGGCGCCGGGGAAAATCGGAAGTGCAAGGTAGTGAACGTTCCGCAGTTGTAAGAATAACTTCTGTAATATGAATGACCTCATCGTCGACTCCAGGAAAGTGACGGTCAACGAATGTTGCTAGGGACGAAAAAAGTGTCCAATGGGCTTGGGCAAACTTCCAGAGTCTCGGGCGCATATAAGGCAGTTGTGGCTGCAATCTAAGGACACATGGAAAGTGGTCACTTCAGTGTGTATCAGCAAGAGCGAACCATTCAGAGCGCCGAGCTAGCGGAACAGTACCGACCGAAAGGTCCAAATGAGAGAAATTTCCCCAGTGTTGAGGCAAGCGAGATCCGCTTGGTGGAAGACATCAATCAATACGGAGCCTCGCGGACAAGGACGCGGAGATCCCCAAAGCGGATGGTGGGCATAGAAGTCCCCAACCTGCAAATAGGGGGCGGAAGCTGACCAAAAAGGTGAAGGAGATCAGCTCTTGCCATCGGTGTGGACGATGAAATATATACAGTGCAAAGAGAGAAGGTGTATCCAGAAAGGGAAAGATGGACAGCAACAGCTTGGAAGGAACTGTGTAAGGGGATTAGGTGATAATGGACAGTATCATGGACAAGAAGCATGGGTCCTCCATGTGCCGGAGTGCCATCAACAGAGGGAAGATCAAATCGGACTGACTGAAAATGAACGAAAATAAAGCGATCGTGGGAACGCAGCATTGTTTCCTGAAGACAGAAGATGACTGGAGAGTAGGATCTTAAGAAGGTCGACGATTCATCCCGATTGGCTCGAATGCCGCGGATATTCCAGTGGATAATGGACATAGGGTGAACAGAAAAGGGAAGAATGTGACCAAGGGTGCCCTCAACTCGACCACTCAGAGCCGGCGGCCGACAGCGTGGAACGGCATTCAGCTGAAGACAGAAGATCTTGATCCATAGGTTGTTCAGGAGCAGCTCCTGCCACCAGCGATCGGCCGATTGATCGGCCGCCAGCAGTGCGCCTTAGCGACACAGAAGACGGCCGAGGGCGGTTACCGCCAGATGGTGCTACAGATGAGACACGCCGTGGCGGAGAAGGAGAGGAACTGGGTTTCTTATTAGCCTTCTTGGAAACTGGACGTTGAGATGAGAGAGGAATCGATTGTTGTGAAGTCGTGGTACGTAAAAAATCTTCACGAGTAGGCTCTTTTTTGGAAGTCCGGGTGTCTGATTTTGGGGCTCGTGATTTAGCAGAACCCAATGAAGGGTGAGCCATAGAGTGAGCAGGTGATAGTGGGGAGGTTGAATTGGCTATCTTTGCGCTGGCGGATCTGACGACCGTGGCACTAAAGGCGAGATCACATGTCGTCATGGCTGCCTCCTTTGTAGGCATAGGAGAGGCAACGACAGTGCTGTATTTACCTGTGTGAGGCACAGTGGGTTTTCAGCTGGCGAATTACTTTCGAGCAACAAATGTCGACACCTTTTCCTTGGCTCTGATTTCCTGAATGAGCCGTTCGTCTTTGAAAATAGGGCAATCTCTAGAGGTAGCAGCGTGGTTATCCATACAGTTGATGCAACGAGGGGATGGAGGTGGACAAGCACCCTCATGGGCATCCTTGCGACACGTAACGCATTTGGCTGGATTGGAACATGACTGGCTGGTATGATTGAACCACTGACACAGATAGCAACGCGTAGGGTTTGGAATGTAAGGGCGAATGGAAATTATCTCATAGCCTGCTTTAATGTTTGATGGAAGTTGAACTCTGGCAACAAATGTCAGGAAGACAGTACAGGTTGGAACCATAACCTTGTCAACCCTTTTCATGACTCGATGAACAGCCGTTACGACCTGGTCAGACAGGTAGTTTTGAATTTCCTCGTCGGACAACCCGTCGAGGGAGCGTGTATAAACCACCCCACGTGATGAATTTAAAGTGCGGTGCGCTTCCACCCAGACAGGGAAGGTGTGTAGCAGTGAAGTACGCAGCAATTTTTGTGCCTGGAGGGCACTGACTGTTTCTAACAACAAAGTCCCATTTCGTAATCGGGAACAAGACTTTACAGGACCTTCAAATACGTCGGCACCTTTCTGAATAATAAAGGGTTGACTATGGAGAAGTCTTGACCTTCATCCAACCGAGAAACAACAAGGAACTGTGGCACTGATGCAAGAATTGTCCGTGCCTGAGACTCATTTACTCGTAACTTTCGCTTTTGAGCAGACGTAGTAGATGATGAGGAAACCATTGCGGAAGTATCCCCCATGATTACCGTCGTCACCGATGGCGCACTCCTTCCTTGTGGGAGCCCTCTCTGAGGGCACTCCCGCCTTAGGTGATTGTTCACACCTCAGGTCACACCTCCCGAGAAACAGACGGAGGGACCAATCGGCACTTTCGGAAGGTACCAGCTCGGGTAATCACCCCTCCCTGGGCCTGGCCATTACCATGAGGTACGTACGTGTCCTACCTGTCTACCTGGGGCGGGGAATTACACGTTACCCCGTTACTGGCTACACGTGGGAATGCGTGGGTCAGCCTTCAGACACGCACAGGGAGGAAAAAAGAGAAAGGGAGGAACAAAGAAAAAGAAAGGAAAGAAGAGACATCTCAAACGCCGCAGTGGAGAAGAGGGTAAAGAGAAGAGGTAAGGAAAAGAGAAGGACAAAGGAAGGACAGAGACTTGCCAGCAGAGAAAGTGTAGAAGAGAGACTATTTGACAGTTTCAAGCGTCCGTCTCCGGACGTGGTCACTAAACATACTCCCAGAGGGGGAGAAAGGGAAGGGAAGAGGCGGAGGTGAGGGGGGGGGGGTGGGGAAGGATGTGGAAAAGGAAGGTATGCAGCCCGGAAAGGAAAGAGGGTCACACTAGCTCAGGGTCCCGTGCTCACTACGCACGTATCCACAAAAGAGTTGTGGACCCCTGGGGGGAAAGAGCATTTTGTAACCTACTTCCTTTGTTATTGGTCTACATTTCCTGTGGAGTCCTGCAATGAATCTCAGTATCTGCGTTACTTGTGTGTGAGTCGTGCTTGTGTGAGTATGTGTCTGGGTTTTTTGCTTCTGAAGAAGGAAGTTTTGTCGAAACCTAAAAGTTCAGCAGTATTTTAGATGTGCCTGTCTGTCATATTGTAGTTCCATCCTGAACTTTCTATCACTTGACATACGGTAATGTTTGTATCGGTGCTGGACCATAAAGTTGGAATTTAAATTCTGTGAAATGATTGTTGTGCAATGACTTTTGAGTTGCGTCAGAAACCTGTACAACTGGCAACACTGAGTGGGACTAGTTACAGAGGGAAAGACTGGACTCATAAACAGAACGTGTGCATTTGCCCAGTTTCTGAACCTCTGACAACATTCAGCAGCTCCAGTTGGGTAACGGGTTGTGGGTTACAGAGTTCCACTAGAAGAAGTTCGCTGATAAACCTGTGTCTTTTTCAATCTATTGTCCTCAACAAACGAGAGAATGATCACTGTTGCGTCTAATACTCCATTTTGAAGGTATCAACGATTCAGGGAGCGAAATACTATGTACAACTCGCACAGAAACCGCACTGCAATTACAAGAGGCAAAGGACGTGGAATGGCACCAGTAATTCAGAAAAGAGTGCCTCAAATTCGTAGACTTTCTCCTATTTATTGAATACAAATACTGAACAAGCCTTGAAGGAAAACAGTAAGAAATTAATGTTCAGAGAGAAGAAATAAAAACATTAAAGTTTATCGATGACATTGAGATTCTGTGAGAGACAGGAAATCACCTGGAAAAGCAAATGAACGTAACGCTACTGTCTTGAGAAGACATTACACAATATTGTAATGATGTCATCTGAGTCTCTTCGGAGACTTAATTTCCAGTACCATGTTTAGTTTACATAAGCCAATAAATGTAATTTTTACATTTCCAATTTATTTATATTTTTGTTCATCCAGTCGTTGTCTTCACCTGCATTAGATACATAACACTATCACGTGGTTGTATAGACTGTTCCCCATGCAGCTGTCGCGTTAATTCTCTAGGAGAGTACAAGCTTTCGACGACAGCCACCAATGTTTACCACGGAAAAGCAAGTAACTATCGAAGAAGTAACATAGTTACAGAAATACCTAGGTCAAAGAAATTCTTGTGTTGCTGTGATCTTCAGTCAGGAGATTGGATGTCGCAGCTCTCCACGCCAGCCTGTTCTGTGCAATCCTCTTCACCTCTGCACAACCACTGCAACCTACATCCGTTTGAAGCTGCTTACTGTGTTTAGCCTTGGTGTCCTCTACAATTTTAACCTTCACCCTTCCTTCCACTACCAAACTGACGATTCCTTGAAGCCTCTGGATGTGTCCAGTCAACCAATCCCTTCTTTCAGCCAAGTAGTGCCATAAATTTGTTTTTCGACCTCTTCGGTTGAGTACTTCCTCATTAGCTATTCAATCTATCCAAGCGGTTTCCAACACTCTTCTGTAGTACCACAATTCTAAAGTTTCTGTTCTTTTTTTGTCTGAATTACTTATCGTCCAGGAGTCCTATAACGCTACACTGCAAACAAATACTTTCAGGAAAGACTTCCTAATATTTGAATTTATATTCGCTGTTGACAAATCTCTTTTCCAGAGATACTTGTCTTGCTATAGGCAGCCTGCATTTTATATAAAATGTTTCAAATGGCTCCAAGCACTATTGACATCTTAGGTCATCAGTTCCATAGACTTAGAACTACTTAAACCTAACTAACCTAAGGAAACTTCCTGGCAGATCAAAACTGTGTGCCGGACCGAGACTCGAACTCGGGACATTTGCCTTTCATTCTAGAAACATCCCCCAGGCTGTGGCTAAGCCATTTCTCCGCAATATCCTTTATTCCAGGAGTGCTAGTTCTTCAAGGTTCGCAGCAGAGCTTCTGTGAAGTTTGCAAGGTAGAAGACGAAGTACTGGCGGAATTAAAGCTGTTAGGACGGAGCGAGAGTCGTGCTTTGGTAGCTCAGTTGGTAGATCACTTGCCAGCGAAAGGCAAAGGCCCCGAGTTCAAGTCTCGGTCCGACATACAGTTTTGATCTGCCAGGAAGTTTCATATCAGCGCACTCTCCGCTGTAGAGTGAAAATTTCATTCTAGTAACCTAAGGACATCACACACACCCATGCTCGAACCAGGATTCGAACCTGCGACCGTAGCAGCAGCGCGGTCCCGGACTGAAGCGCCTAGAACCACTCGGCCACATCGGCCAGCTCATTTTATATCCTCTATACTTTGGCCATCACACTTATTTTGCTGCCCAAATAGCAAAACTCATCGATCACTCCTAGTTTCTCATTCCGCAATATAATTCTGTTAGTATCATCTGCCTGGGTCCGATTACATTGCTTTCTTTAATGTTCATTTAGAATCTCACTTCAAGACACTACGCACTTCGTTCAACTGCTGTTCCATGTCCTTTGCTGTCTCTGAGGGAATTAAATACCTTCGGCAAACCACAAGGTCATTAGTTCTCCTCCTTGAGCTTTAATTCATTTTCCAAATTTCTCCTGGCTTTTGTTTACCTGTCACACAGTGCACTTATTGAACAACATCGAGGAGAGGCTACAATGTTGTCTCACTCGCTTCTCAAATACTGCTGTCCTTTCAGTCTCTTTCACTCTTATAACTACAGTCTGGTTTCTGTGCAAGTTATGTATAACTTTCTGCTCCCTCTATTTTACCTGATATCAAACACAATAACCACATACGCTCACTCGTAGGGAAGGGAGGTGACAGCCTTTCTGTTCATTGGCAGGATGGTGGGAAAAAGCAGTCACTCTACAATTGAGACTGATTACAAACTGCTTGTGCGTAGCAGCTTAGTGTTTGGCTCAGTCGGGCGGGGCTCGTACCAAATAGGACTTACAGAGGGCACGGAAATTATTCAAAGAAGGGCAGTACAAATAGTCACAGGTTTCTTTGACTCAATGGAGGACGCCACGAAAAATTTGATTTGGTAAATGCTTGAAGATAGACGCAAATAATTTTGGGAAAGCCTACTTATAAAGCTTAAGGACTAAATATAAACAACAATTTAGTAACATACTACAGCCCCTTATCTATTGCAGCCATAGAGTCCACGAAGACAGAGTTACCCTAATTAAAGATTTCACTGAGACTTTTAAGCATTCGTTCTGTCCGCGTTACATATGGAACTGGAAAGGGAAGAAACCCTGATGAGTGGTACAAGGATAAAATTATCCCTGAAATAAAACAAGATAGTTCAATTCTCTAAATTCCGACCAACTCGCCTGGTAATTGGCTGAAAAGAAGCGTTTCCTTGTAATGACCTAATCTCTTTATTTTCGTCTACTATTACATTAGTTTGTGATTGTAATAATAACAACAACAACAACAATAATAATAATAATAATAATAACAACAACAACAACAACAACAACAACAACAATAATAATAATAATAATAATAATAATTGATTACCAAAAAGCTTTTGATAGTGTACCCCACTCATGGTTACTACAAATATTGGAAATATACAAAGTATATCCTAAATTGATACAGTTCCTAAATATAGTAATGAAAAATTGGAAAACCACACTTAATATCCAAGCAAATTCAGATAATATCACATCACAGCCAATACAGATTAAGCGTGGAATATACCAAGGAGACTCATTAAGTCCTTTCTGGTTCTGTCTTGCTCTGAACCCACTATCCAACATGCTAAATAATACAAATTATGGATACAATATTACTGGAACATACCCACACAAAATCACACATTTGCTATACATGGATGATCTAAAACTACTGGCAGCAACCAATCAACAACTCAACCAGTTACTAAAGATAACAGATGCCTATAAATATCTAGGATACAGACAAAAAATAGGAATAGATAATACAAATATTAAAGAAGAACTAAAAGAAAAATATAGACAAAGACTAACAAAAATACTGAAAACAGAATTGGCAGCAAGAAACAAGACAAAAGCTATAAATACTTATGCTATACCAATATTGACCTACTCATTTGGAGTAGTGAAATGGAGTAACACAGACCTAGAAGCACTCAATACACTTACACGATCACAATGCCACAAATATAGAATACATCACATACATTCAGCAACAGAAAGATTCACATTAAGCAGAAAGGAAGGAGGAAGGGGATTCATCGACATAAAAAACCTACATTATGGACAGGTAGACAATTTAAGAAAATTCTTTATAGAACGAGCAGAAACTAGCAAAATACACAAAGCAATCACTCATATAAATACATCGGCTACACCACTGCAATTTCATAACCACTTCTACAACCCTTTAGATCACATAACATCAACAGATATAAAGAAAGTAAATTGGAAAAAGAAAACACTACGTGGCAAGCACCCATATCATCTAACACAGCCATACATCGATCAAGACGCATCCAACACATGGCTAAGAAAAGGCAATATATACAGTGAGACGGAAGGATTCATGATTGCAATACAGGATCAAACAATAAACACCAGATATTACAGCAAGCATATTATTAAAGATCCCAATACCATAACAGATAAATGCAGACTTTGCAAACAACAAATAGAAACAGTAGATCACATCACAAGTGAATGTACAATACTAGCAAACACAGAATACCCCAGAAGACATGACAATGTAGCAAAAATAATACATCAACAGCTTTCCTTACAACATAAACTTATAAAACAACACGTTCCCACATACAAGTATGCACCACAAAATGTACTGGAGAATGATGAATACAAATTATACTGGAACAGAACCATTATAACAGGTAAAACAACACCACATAACAAACCTGACATCATACTCACCAATAAAAAGAAGAAATTAACACAACTAATCGAAATATCCATACCCAATACAAGAAATATACAGAAGAAAACAGGAGAAAAAAATTGAAAAATACATCCAACTGGCTGAGGAAGTCAAGGATATGTGGCATCAGGATAAAGTTGACATTATACCGATTATATTATCAACTACAGGAGTCATACCGCACAATATCCACCAGTACATCAACGCAATACAGCTACATCCAAACGTATATATACAACTACAGAAATCCGTAATTATTGATACATGTTCAATAACCCGAAAGTTCCTAAATGCAATGTAACATATACCGTACAGTTAAAAGGAAGTCACGCTTGATCAAGGTCCGCGTCACTTTTATTTTTGACCAGACATAACGTCTGAGAAAAGAAAGAATAATAATAATAATAATAATTAAGTCCCCCACCCCGATGTGAAGTGCAGTTGCCACGCGCTGCTCAGCGTCAGTCCCGTATCTCTGTTAAACTTGTTGACTCTCTTTCTAATTTTCACAGGCTCATTGATGACTGATTCCCTTTGAGTAGATTTCAATACGAGTTAGAATCCGTGTCTGCCAAAACAAGCTTTAGAGATTATTCATTGTCCGTGTTAGGCAACTGCCGATTTCTTCTAGATTGATCTATTTGATGAACCTATGATGCTTGGTGCAGCGCTGGGACTTGATGGCATAGACAGTCCAGTGCAGCTATGGCCACATTCAAATGCAATATTATAAACAACTGCAATTCTGACGCCACGTCTGTCTTTCACAGCGGGCGACATCTTGAGTTTTCTTAGGCTACCGAAAGACGGTTCTAATCCGACGGTTTTTTTTTTTAAGATTCCCTTAATTTTACTTGTAATTTCTCCATAGAAATCAATGAACTGCGTTTTTTGAACTTGTTCTATTGCTTGGCTAAACTTAAGATTTACGTTTTCCGGAAAGAGATGACTTTATTTCATGTCCCCGATAGCCATTTCTTCCGAAGATAGGGGTTATATATCCGTATAGTGTTTTTTTCTTATTTTGTTTCCTTACTATCGTTTTCCTGCAACTTTACATTCAGCGGTGAAACTGTACAAACAATACATGTGTAACATTAATTCACTTATACAACAGTGGACACCTATACATTAACAAAATATAATAGTTTCTGCTAACTAAAATTTTAATACTGGGTGTAGTTAGTTACTCAGTTCAAAGTATTTTAAATTACCACTAGCTACAAGACATCGTGCAACTTATGATTTACGACTTCGACAGCTGGGCGAGCTCTTGTAAAACTGTTCTTTCAGCGAAATATCTTAGCAGACTAGAAATGGGGCACAGGAAATACCAGTTGGAAAGTAGTGGGAGGAGATTCGCCTGATGACGAACGCCTCCCCTAAAACTTTAGACTGAAAGATTGGCCTCATTTTAATGTGTATAATGTATCGTACAGCCCAACCAAATAAATGGATCATATGTCCAAATAATTTCGCCCGCGTCTTTGCTTCTAAATAATTTTTTTTCACTTAAAAAATCAAGTATTTAACCAGTATGTTGGTTCTTTCTACGTAAACAAAAATACTTCATATAAAAACAAATTATAATAAGTCTTCGTATAACCACTATATTATTGAGCTGTATTACTGAATTATTATTGAACTCAACTGTATTACTGAATAATAACAATTCCTTACATAGATCTTCGTGTAACTGATTAGAGAGGTCCAATAATAGCTATAAATTAAATAATAATAGATATGCCATTGGCCTCATAACGTGTTATTTATAAATTAATCACTCTTAACGGTAATGCAGGTCAGAGCTACATACTTCCTTCATTAATAGGTCACGCAGTCAAGTTCTCTAAGCTCATGAATCGCTTGCAGAATCCGAAGAACTTAAACGATTTGGAATCACACATTCCTTATTCCACCATTGTACATTTATTTCATTAAATGCTACTGCTTGGCTCATTCATTGTCGTACTTTCACTGTCCAGAAAACGTCTTTTTTACCACTCGTTCCACTTGTTCTTACTAATGCCCTTTCCTTTTATTTTACACTGTCATCCACACAAGAGAAAATATACATATACTATACTTAAATAAACTGACAGAAAAAGTCGTAACACCAAAAAGTAATTAATGTAGAGCAGTGAAATTTCTGGACTACACTTGCCTAAGTAAAATGTTTATGTGATTAACATTTGCAGTATCACATGTTATTGTAAGAGCGAGGTAAGCCATCGCAAATGTGAAATGCTGGTGCATTAATAAGCAGTGTAACCATCAGAGTGTTTAATCAAGCATTCAAACATGCATACATAGTTTTTAACCTGTGTCGGATGTCAGATTGTGGAATGGAATTCCATGCCTACTGCACTTGGTCGGTCAATACAGGGACGGTTTATACTGGTTGTGAACGACACTGGAGTTCTCGTCATATTATGTCCCACATGTGCTCAATTGGAGACGGATCTGGCGATCGAGCCGGCCAAAGAGACATGTCGACACTCTGTAGAGCATGTTGGGTTACAACAGCGGTATATGGGCGAGCAAATGGTGTTCATGAATAGCAGCACAACAAGTCGAATTACCAGACAGACGTACAGATTTTCAGTCGCTTTGCGCGGGACAATCACGAGGGTGCCCTGGTGTCATACGAAATCGCACTCCAGACCATAACTCCTGGTGTAGACCCAGTGTGTGAAGCACGCAGACAGGTTGGTTGCAGGCCTTCAATTAGCCTCCTTCTAACCAACAGACGGCCATCACTAGCCCCGAGGCAGAACCAGCTTTCATCAGTCAACACAACAGACCCTCACCGTGCCCTCCAATGAATCCTCGCTTTACACCACTGATGTGGATGAAGTTGCAATTGTCATCCGATGAGCTCTCGCTTGACACCAGTGAAGTCGGAATTGGCGGTGGTGTGGGATCAGTAGAACGCACGCTATAGGGCGCCCAGCTCGGAGCTGTCCTTGAATCAACCGATTTGTAACAGTTCGTTGTGTCGCAGTGGTGCCAACTGTTGCTCAAATTGCTGCCCCAGGTGCAGTACGACGCGCCAGAGCCATTCGGGAACACGATGCTCTTCCTTCTCGGTAGTGCCACGTGGCTGTCCGCAGCACGGTCCTCTTGCGACCATATATTCCCGTGACCACCGCTGCCAGCAATCAAGTACAGTGGCTATATTCCTGTCACATTTCCCTGTAGTATCGCAAGAGAAACATCCAGATTTTCGATGCCTTATTACACGACATCGTTGAAATTCATCTTTGTTGCCTGAAACGGATTAAGGGATTCTTGACTAACATCAACTCGCCACGCCCAGTCTCAAAGGTAACTAATGGTCATGTTACAGCGTGTATTTAAAGCAAGCTTGATTTGCATCCTCATAGTGCCGCTACCAGCGCTACTCTTAAGCGACTGTTTTGAAATTTGAAGAGATAAACATCTTTCATATGTAGAAACTCGCCTACCAACTTTCGTTGATGTTGCACAACTCCTTCTTGTTGTTACGATTTGTTTCCGTTTGTGTAAATACAATTTTATATATTTTAGGTATAGACAACTATAAATAACACTCAGTCTGAGTTAGACGGTTTATTTTGACGCGGAAATGCTTCTAGTCCGATACGTTTTCTGCTGCACGTATCAGAATGTACAGCAACAGCTTTCTCTTGGGCAGAATAATGGAAACTGTACGCGTTGAGACAGCTGTCTGTGTGGCTCGGCGTACGATATACCGAGTGTCCAAGTCGGCCTTCTAGCTTCCATTCTACTAGAACGTCGGAAAATGGTAGCTTTCCTGTCTTCTCAATTTCTACAGTGAACTTTTATGTTTGGACGTATGTTGTGCACGTAATCTATGAATTGCGTATCGTATCCGTTTCAATAGACCAGTTCAAAAATATACTATCAACGTAAAGATACATACTGGACGGTCGATAAGGCACACTGTTTAAGGCTTTCTCTTCAAAATTCTCTGTGAAGAAACTGACCACACCGGAGAGAAAAGGGAAGTCTCGGTCATCATCTCATAATATTTGCTATTGTTGAGAATGTCTCTTTGAGTTGGCCTCATGGAAAGGGAGTAGCGTAGCCATTTCTTGAGCACAAGAAAAGTGAGTCTAAAATTTCTGATATCTTATCACGTGTCCTTGACATTCGTGTATTCATTGCCATTGAAAAGTTATTTTCTTTTTATGTGTTTGTTTATAGCTGCAATGTCATTTTCCACGTAATAACATTAAAATACTTGTCATGTTGATTAATCGGGTTTCTGCCGGTTATTCGCGTCTTTCCTGCACGATATTTCAACTGCGTGACTCGCAGTCTTCTTCAGGTGCTATCTGATACTGATTCCAGTGTGGAACGAGTCCGGTATTTATGCCTACGTTGTGCTAGACGTTCCCTCAGCGGTCCGCGCCGCGTATGGCGCTCTGTCCGTGGTGTGCGCCGACCAGTAGCAACGGCTGTCGCTTTTTCTTCTAGCCGCGGCTGTTCCGAACATTGTGCGCGTACTTTGTGGATATCATCCGTTGTCAATATAGCTGAATTAAGTTATGAATGGCGTCCAAGCTGTGCTAGACGTTTTATCTTCCGATTGTCGTCATTTGAGTCCTTCTGTGAATCAGGACGTTCTGTTACCGTGCTGAGTATGCCATACCTCATTGCCATATGTTGAGCCAATATCTGCCAAAATCAGCAGAATTCTTCGCAAGCATAACATTAAAAGCGTGTTTCATACACCCACCAAGATAAGGCTCTGCTAGGGAGAGTGAAGGATGACCTGCGTCTACAGAAACAGCGCGTCTACCACGTACCATGTGAATGTGGTTTTGGCATACATCGGCCAGACGACCAGGACCGTGGACATCAGGTGTCAGAACCAAAGGCACACAAGACTGAGACAGGGGACCAAGTCAGCGATTGCCGAACATTCTTTAGAACTCAATCATTCTATGAAGTATAATGATGCGAAGATTTTAACAGAAACATCGAGATACTGGGACAGCCTCATCAAAGAATCTGTTGAGATTAAGTTGCGGAGAATCTTATTAACCGGGACACCTGTTTCCAGCTGAGCTTGGCTGGAACCCAGAACTCGATCTTCTGAAGACGCAGCGTAGACCACATCATGACCCCAAGAAACACAAGTATAAGGATGGAATTAGAAAAGACAGCCCAGTACATGTAACTAAGGACGTACGTGAAATGGCACCTCACACAACAGACAAAGTATCTGAGGACGCTCTTCCGAGCGACGATTTGAACACAATCGGCCTGAAAATGACGCTCCAGAGACAGTTCAGTATCAATTGGTACCTTAATATTTCAGAGCATTGAGATAATTAAGATTGTGTTTTATAAAAATTAGGCATACGCTGGTGGTCGAAATACGGCGTCTGATAAAATCCACACATCGTCAACTTTTTTCCTTCGGGCGCCACGCAGCCTGCGTCGCAGGAAGCTGATCACCGGTAAACGTGTCGCAGGTACAATTTTTTTCTCCCTTTTTTTACGTAGCAAGTGTGCTCTCAGAGTTCCGTATCGGTTTTGTCAGGACTTTTAAAGCGCATGATATGATATTAAGCTGATGTGTTCTAATCCCAGCCGGGCGAAGTGGCCGTGCGGTTAAAGGCGCTGCAGTCTGGAACCGCAAGACCGCTACGGTCGCAGGTTCGAATCCTGCCTCGGGCATGGATGTTTGTGATGTCCTTAGGTTAGTTAGGTTTAATTAGTTCTAGGGGACTAATGACCTCAGCAGTTGAGTCCCATAGTGCTCAGAGCCATTTGAACCATTTTCTTTGTTCTAATCCCACTGGCTGAATTACGTGATTCTCTGTGCATAATTAACTACGGACGAGCTTTTGTAATTTTACGTAATCCTCTGCTGGCACCGATATTTATCCGCAGTGGATTCCGTCTCATTCCTTAATTACTCCACAACAAACTATCATCGAGAAATTATTAGGAAATCCAGTTCGTAGATAACTTCATTTTAAACCATTGCAGGCATTTTGGCCGTTTCATCATATTTGGCTTTTAGTTATACCATTTATTTTCTTAATACTTAGGTTGCAACTTAGATAGTGGCAACACTGATGTGGAGGCACTATGCAATGGAATCTACTATTGTCGCTGATAGCACACGTTGTTGACATACTTACCTTACCTCCGAGCAAATGGACTCGTCCGCCCACGTCACCGTCGTACGCACACGCGAGGGAAACACAGTCACTTGTGAGCGAGAGGTCTAACGTAACGGTGACACTATGTTTTCGAAACAGTAACAACGGAGTTGGATCAAGATTTAATGCATATATACTAAGATGGTATCTGTCCGAAAGAACATGTCCGAAATAACAGATACCATCGGTGACCAACCAGCTCGTTACAATGAAATTGCAATGAAATGAACAATCTTAGCAGCTTACAGCCGTTGACATACGTCAACGGGGACAGATGAAAATGTGTGCCCCGACCGGGATCTCCTGCTTACATGGCAGACGCTCTATCCAGCAGAGCCTACGAGGACACAGAGGATAGCACGACTGCAGGGATTTATCTATGGCACGCCTCCCGCGAAACCCACATTCTCAACGTATTGGTCACCGGTGGTATCTGTTCTTTCGGACATGTCCGAAGTGTTGGCATACCGGCAGCTAGAGATTTATTGCCTAAAGTTCCTGATCCTGTGCCGAAAGTCCGGAAGATTTTGCAGTCTTAGCAAACAATATATAATGTTATATAAGTGAAGAGCATACATGCAATAGCAAAAATACACTCCTGGAAATTGAAATAAGAACACCGTGAATTCATTGTCCCAGGAAGGGGAAACTTTATTGACACATTCCTGGGGTCAGATACATCACATGATCACACTGACAGAACCACAGGCACCTAGACACAGGCAACAGAGCATGCACAATGTCGGCACTAGTACAGTGTATATCCACCTTTCGCAGCAATGCAGGCTGCTATTCTCCCATGGAGACGATCGTAGAGATGCTGGATGTAGTCCTGTGGAACAGCTTGCCATGCCATTTCCACCTGGCGCCTCAGTTGGACCAGCGTTCGTGCTGGACGTGCAGACCGCGTGAGACGACGCTTCATCCAGTCCCAAACATGCTCAATGGGGGACAGATCCGGAGATCTTGCTGGCCAGGGTAGTTGACTTACACCTTCTGGAGCACGTTGGGTGGCACGGGATACATGCGGACGTGCATTGTCCTGTTGGAACAGCAAGTTCCCTTGCCGGTCTAGGAATGGTAGAACGATGGGTTCGATGACGGTTTGGATGTACCGTGCACTATTCAGTGTCCCCTCGACGATCACCAGTGGTGTACGGCCAGTGTAGGAGATCGCTCCCCACACCATGATGCCGGGTGTTGGCCCTGTGTGCCTCGGTCGTATGCAGTCCTGATTGTGGCGCTCACCTGCACGGCGCCAAACACGCATACGACCATCATTGGCACCAAGGCAGAAGCGACTCTCATCGCTGAAGACGACACGTCTCCATTCGTCCCTCCATTAACGCCTGTCGCGACATCACTGGAGGCGGGCTGCACGATGTTGGGGCGTGAGCGGAGACGGCCTAACGGTGTGCGGGACCGTAGCCCAGCTTCATGGAGACGGTTGCGAATGGTCCTCGCCGATACCCCAGGAGCAACAGTGTAACTAATTTGCTGGGAAGTGGGGGTGCGGTCCTCTACGGCACTGCGTAGGATCATACGGTCTTGGCGTGCATCCGTGCGTCGCTGCGGTCCGGTCCCAGGTCGACGGGCACGTGCACCTTCCGCCGACCACTGGCGACAACATTGATGTACTGTGGAGACCTCACGCCCCACGTGTTGAGCAATTCGGCGGTACGTCCACCCGGCCTCCCGCATGCCCACTATACGCCCTCGCTCAAAGTCCGTCAACTGCACATACGGTTCACGTCCACGCTGTCGCGGCATGCTACCAGTGTTAAAGACTGCGATGGAGCTCCGTATGCCACGGCAAACTGGCTGACACTGACGGCGGCGGTGCACAAATGCTGCGCAGCTAGCGCCATTCGACGGCCAACACCACGGTTCCTGGTGTGTCCGCTGTGCCGTGCGTGTGATCATTGCTTGTACAGCCCTCTCGCAGTGTCCGGAGCAAGTATGGTGGGTCTGACACACCGGTGTCAATGTGTTCTTTTTTCCATTTCCAGGAGTGTATTTTTCTGTGGGAATAAAGTTTTCTGGCGTTGTATTTATTCCTAGTGGGATTAGGTCATGTATCATGCTCCCTTACTTGATGCAATGAATTATATTACATGACATGGGTACTAATACTAATAAATAAAACAATGCGAATATGTAAAAGATGTTTGGGTTTCTAGCTCTAGATATGTGAAAACATAAGTCAATACGGATGAGTAGGAAGCAGAAACCTGTAACGTGCGGATACAGTATTACTAGTGCCCTGCTTGACACAGTCGTTTAAATATCCGGGCGTAACGTTTTAAAGCGGTATGAAGTGGAGCGACCATGTGAGTACTGTGGTAGGGAAGGCGAACAGTAGACTTCTGTTTATTGGGAGAATTATACGAAAGAGTCGTTAACCTGTAGAGGAGACTACATATAGGACGCTGGTTCGACCTATTCTTGATTACTACTCGGGTGTTTTGGAATCGCACCACGCCGGATCGAACGAAGACATCGAAGCAATTCAGAGGCGGGCTGCTATATTTGTTACTGATAGGTTCCAACAACACGTCGGTGTTTTGAAGATACTTCGGAAACTCAAATGCGAATGTCTTGATGAAAGGTGATGTTCTTTTCGAAAAACACTATTGAGAAAATTTAGAGAACCTGCATTTGAAGTTGACTTTCGAATGATTCAACTGCTGCCAACATACATTTCGAGTAAGGACCACGAAGATAAGATTCGGGAAATTAGGCCTCATACGGAGGTATGTAGATAATCATTTTTCCCTCTTTCTGTTTGCGGTTGGAACAGGAAGGGAAATGACTAGTAATCGTATGGGGTCCCTCCGTCACACGCCGCAAGGTGGATTCCGGAGTATCTTATGTAGATATAAATGTAAATGCATATGTATCTGAAAGTGTCAAACAACCAGAAATGAATAGTACTCTTCTTTTACATCTCTAAGTCTGCCTAGGACGTATTCGCCGAGTTTTGTGATATGATAGGAGAATTTTTCATTCTATTGTGTTATCTTTTTGTAGGCGGCTGATTCTGTTTATTAGCCACCTCCACTACCGATGTCGCTTGGGAGGCGATAATGTCGCTTGGGAGGAGAAGGCTCGAAGAACTTTTATTCCGAGGCTCCTCCTACCCAATGACATATTGCATGGTGTTTAAAGTATACTGCACACAAGTAGTGATGTATTGCTCGTCTTATTGTGTGCAGACATAACTATATTCTCTTCTCTATTCACAGCCACAATGAATGAATTTTATATGTCAGTAATGTATTAAGTTATTTAAGGAATAATGCATTCAAGTAGCAATGAACTATATTCTATTTCTACCCACAAATTAAAAACATAAGTGTATTTCTCATTTAAAGCTAAAACTCGTGTATTCCATTTATGAAGTGCTCAGTCAGTATTTGATCTGTATAATCTGTTTAAACTTACATTAGAACAAACAATTTCAGATGAGAATAGCTCGAGATTGTACCGAGACCTTCTCATCTGAAATAGATAGAAATAGGTCATTATCAACCAACATGCTACTTAGACTATATTACACATCTAAATGCAGCATATCACTTCCCTCTACATACTGTAAATTATTTTCACCACACTAATTGTATTACTTTTATTGACATTTACATTATACAAATTTCATTCTCATCAACTAGGTAGTAACAAATTATATGGAATCGTTTTAACAACTGTTAGGCATTCAATTCACTGTAACCTCAGAGAAATCTTTATACATTATGTTATTTATATTTTTTTTAAAAAAAGCATTAACAACTGTATACCAATAAGATTTAATAATAAAGAAGTCGTTGCTATTAGATTCTGAAGCTTCCGACCCACCTTACATCTCAAGGTGGTGGGTTACTCTGTACTGTTAATGAAATAAATAAAATAAACTACCGACACATCAAAATGAGCAACTACAAAGCCGTTACGACATAGCGACACAATAAATACGATAATATTAGAAACTGTGAAGAAAGTAGCAAACATTCGGCTCTGGCGTAGAGGATTTCTGACACACATTCGGATGTACTGTAGGCCATGTGTTGTGGTGGTGGACATTAAAATCTAAATAGTAAAAATGGTAGCAACAAACTAAATTTCACTTCTCATACGTATGCAGTACAGTGGGACAAATAGCTTTTAGAATTTGTAGGTGTACAGAGTGCCAAATACAGTACACAGAGCTGCCACAGCTGGTAGCAACAATGTCTCTATCTCGCCTGGGCCATTGAGTTGAACCGAGCTTGGATGAGAGCTACCGGTACTTCATTCCATTCTTCTTCATCTCCAAGCCAGAGTTCAGCAACACAGCACTGGCGAATGGTGTATCCCAGACTCTCCGCAACCCACGACCACATACAGTATTTTCAGTGCGTGGGAGACCTAATGAACGTGTTTGCTAGAGCATCAGCCGACCAATCTCGGCACCAACTTTGATGAGAACAGGGTAGGTAAATTTGATCTTGTATTACCTAGCTGAAAAGCAACATCACGAAGACGTCCAAGACAGGACACAGCCACCAGTCTTAGCTCATCGCCATTGTAAGGCCTGCTGCCCAAATTACGGACTACACAACCAGAGGTGGTGGTGTCGTGTACTCAGTGGCATCCCATACCATCATGCAAAGTCTGGATTCATATAACGATGACAAATATAAATCGGCAACGTTCGTTCTCGTCGGAACCTTTACACGCAGTTGTGACCACGGAAATAGCGAACGCAGAATCGGTACTCATCTGAAAAGACAAAATAGTGTCATTCGAGTGTCCTGTGTTATCGTTGGGCGCACAACTGCCGGTACGCCTCTCTGCTGTCACCTTGAGGTAACTTGCAACAATGGTCGCCATACTAACCATCCATGGTGCTTCAGAAGTCGTCGTACTGTCCATGTGGATTTTTATGGTGCTGCGAACACGCACATTTCGTAGCTCTATGTACGTGATTTGACTGTACGTTAATGTAAGGCAAAGCAAACAATATGGCTGTCCCCTCAAGAGTAAGTTGCATAGGGATGTTGAAATTGTAGATGGTATTGGATATTGCCTTATAAGCCCATGGATTCCATACTGGAATGACAGCCGTGTAATCCACACTAACGTGAGGATCATCACTAACAATAAATCACAGTGTCGGCCTCGATTCATCAGCTGTCAAATATTGACAATTGTTGTAGAAGTCTCTGCCTCTTTTTCTTTTACTCATCAGTCCTTTGGTTAGTTCGATGCGGATCGCCAGAAATCCCTCTCCCGTGTCAGCCTTTTCATTTCGGAGTAGCACTTCCATCCTGTATCGTCATTTATTTGTTGTATATATTCCAGTATATGTTTTCCCCTACAGTTTTTACCCTAGTTACCTGAAGTCTTTTCACATGTTCTAACATCCCGTCTTCTTCTTGTTAGTATTTCCCACATCATTCTCTCTTCACCGATTCTTTGGGAAAACTCCTTAGTCCTTACCTAATCAGTGCAACTGATTTTTGACATCTTCCTGTGCCACTACATCTAAGAGGCCTCGATTTTCTTTCTTTCCAGTTTTCGCACAGTCCATTATTCACTACCATAGAATACTGTGCTTCAAACGAAAATGTTCAGAAATTTCTTTCTGAAACTAAGGCCTATGTTAGCTGACTTCCTTTAGACAGGTATTCCTTCCTTGCATGTGCTAGTCTCATTTTTATAACCTCATTGCTTTGTCTCTTTAGCTTTTAAGATAGCAGTATTCCTTTACTTCCTCTACTTTGTGGTCAGCATTTCTGCTGTTCAGTTTCTCGCTATTCTCCTTTCTATACCCCTCATTACTTTCATCGCTTTACTTTCAGTCATTAGTCTGTACTCATTAGACTTTGTATTCGTCACTGTTCATTGCATTCAAAAGGCCTCTCACACTCTTTTTGATCCGGCCAGGATAAATAATTAATCCAGTCACATGTTAAAAGCACAAAGGCGGGGTTTCCAGAATTCAGAAGAATTTAAGGATGAATAACCAGTACACTGTCTTTGTTCTACTGATGTTTGTTTATTTCGAACTGGTTTTCGGCGTATTAGGCCATCTTCAGGAAACAAGATGTCGAAAACTTGTTCGAAATAACCAAAAATCAGAAGGACAAACAATTTACTTTTTATTCAACCTTAAATAAGTAGCCCAGGTGCAAAAGCCTCTAATTGCATTTTTGTCGACTTTGAATTCTGCACACTACCATACAGATTTTTCTCAGCGCCAACACGATGAAACAGGTTTTGGTGTGCAAAATCCGCTGTAAAAGGTTGGAAATGGCTGTAGACAATCGTGTGCGGTTGCAAAAGCCGCAAACTGCACGTTGTATTCGGGAGCAAAGTCCGCTAAATGTCCAGTGTTTGCAAAACCCGGCTAGTTCAACAGCGATGGCGGCGGCTATGCCATGTCAAGATGCAAAGCACGCCAACTGATATTAGACTTGCCATTCTAGACACTCAAACCTAAATTTCAATTTTTTTGGCTTAGAAGGGATATTTTTCTTATTACGAATCAGGTTGGTTGCGCTGCAGCAAACGCGTAAGCGACAGTGAAGCTGTAGCTGCCGATGCATTGTACACCGGTAATCACAGTTCAGCTGATCAGCAAGCGTGTGTTGACTTATTTGCGTGAGATTGTTTGAAGAAAATGAGTGATTTTGGGGACGGTTAAATGCAGAAGATGGTACAAACGAAGTAGGAGTAATTGAAATAGTACGAATTCTGCAAGAAATCGATCCCATAGTAGTAGTTGAAAATAACTGGAACGCGACCAAGGGTGACGAGCCGTCCCCGGAAAGAAAGCAGCGTCCTGATCAGTAGAAAAGAAATGTTTCCAAAACTGAACGGAAAGAATATGAAAAGTATTATTAAAGCAATATTACGCATTGAGAACTGTGTTGACACTAATTGTTATGACACACACGGAAGGCTTAGTGAAAGTGACAGGTAAGTGATATTTCCAGACTCAAAAATCCAAAAAAAATCTTTTACACGAAAAACAAAAATAAGATGATCTGTCTAGTTCGTGGAGAGCCCTTCTACAATTTTGGGACTGTATAAGGTAAGAGAATCCTGAAGAGGGGGGGAAAAATCAGCAAAGGAAATGGCCCAACACCAATCACAGCAGGTGTAGAACTTTCAGAAGCCAAACTCGGAGTCGTCAGAAAGCTTTTGGAGCCCCACTTCGGTGAAGGTTGGGCGGCCAACGACAAATTCAAATTCTACGCCGAGTTGTTAGACGCGGAGGAAGGCACTTCTAGGGTTATTTCTGCCGCTGCCAATCCTCAGAACGAAGAAGAAGCAGGAAGCAATTTTAAGGTAATGGGCGGTGTTGAAGTCGACGTCTCTTAAAAGCGGTTTTCAGCCAGTTTTATTTTCTAGAATTTTTTGTTTCTGTTTTAAGTAGGATACAAATATCTCCCAATTTTATCAGTTTCTAAAATTTTATCGATGTCTTGCTAAGACGCAATTTGGAAATTGTTTTATTTTCTACAATATCTTGTGATGTCGAGAGCACTATGGTGTGTTTAAAAAAACTAGTGCTGCACATTCATTTATATTCCATTTCTGAAGTTAAATAAGTCAGTTTTTCCAGGTAAAATAATGACACTTTCGTATTTTTATATGCCAGTTTTACGAATTTTCAGACTTCCCTTTGAAATAAGAAGTATTCTGTTTATATTCGCAATAATTAAATTCCATCCTTACGACATTCCTAACGTATCACCGAATAGCGGGTTTTGCAACCGAATGTTTGTTTCGTAATTGGATCGATTAGTTTACAAAACCTGCTAATTGCTTAAATCGGGTGCAAAATCCGCTAAGTCAATATTTCATTTAAGATTTTAACGTATAATCGTAGATTCGTAGATTTTAACCATTAACATTCAGTAATTAATTGTTTTTTTACTTATTTTTAAAAAAGAAATGAAGTCATTAATAGCAATACTTTGGATAGGACGAGGTTTTCGGGATTATCTCAGTTTCGCTTAACGTGCAGCTAGCGGCTTTTGCGTCCGGGCCACTCAAATATGGATCTGTTCTACCAACAAGTACCGGAAGATTCCATAAATAACAGGAGATATTGTTACGTAATAACTTCCGTGTGAGAAAATAACAATGCGCACTGCTACAAACAAGGCCGCTACTAGCAAGTTTTAATTTTGATTTTACCACACCAATGTGGGTACTGTGGGTCGCCCTTGATGCAAGTCACTTTTGCTGTTTATTTGTTTATTCATTCCCCAAACTACTATCAGCTACAAATATCGCCATCATCAGTGGGTTCTTTAATTCTAAAACATGCAGAAGTAGCGTAGTTATAAAAACGCTGTAAAAACCTTATTACATGTTTACCTTTGTTTTTAAATTTTGTTTTTCTCAACACTTTCATAATATATTATTTACTATGCGTCACAGCATGGTTTTTAAGATTTCTGTCGCTGTTTTCTGCATATTTTCTATGCTTTTCTGTTGCTGTTTTCCTCGGTATACATTATGTCATCAGCAACTCTGTGAGCGGCTGTTAGCAAACAAATAGAAACGTGAATTTATGTACATCAACGTTATAAATTGGGCTTGCAGTAGTCTTTTGGATACAGTTTTGGTGTGTACTAGGCTGTTCGTAGTTTGTCGTGTACCCACGTTCGTTGGACGGCTTGCAGCTATATTTCTACACAAGAAAACATAACTTTCGCACTTCGTTCATAAACCAAAACATTGCGGCATCTTGCTGTTCGCGTGTGTCACGAAAAATGTATCGCGTGTTGCGAGAAGGCTATGAAAATTGTAGCGGGAGTTCTGACGACTTCTGTTCCTTCTTTATATCTCTGTGTGTGGTGGGGGAGTGGTTCTTTTCCGTGTGTATGTTTTCTGTTCTGTGTCCTGTGTCACTTCTCTCAGAGCGGTTAAGAGTGTGTTGTTGCCAAGTGTTGTGTTTTCATTCGTTACTTTTTTCCCTTTCGCTATAGCCTTTTGTATGTAATAATTTTCTTCTATTGTTAGTTGTCGGTATAAACTGTTTCTTTGTTTTAGGACGTCTAAGTTACTTTCGATATTAGTCGAGTTATGTTTTTTTTTTCCAGTTGGTGTTCTGCAGAAGTGGAATGTGTGCTGTCTCTCTTTCGAGCTCTCATGTGCTCTGTGTACCTCTTTCGGAAATTGCTGCTTGTTTGTCCTATGCACTAGACCTGATAGGATTTGCATGTGAGTTGGTATAATCTAGCATTCTTGAATTTGTCTGAGGTTCTTTTGTTTGCTCTTAGCCTTTTTAACTGAGTTGGTTGTTCTGAATTTTTTTAGGATCCCTTACTTTTCAAGATGTTTCCAACTCTATGTGATATTTTGTTATTGTATGTTAGTGTGTATCATTTGTTTCTGATGTGATATGGTCTGCTGTGTTGTCTTTGCTCTGCCTCTGGGCTTTCAGAACCTCTGATTGTGTTTTTGAGTGGGTGGCCACTATTTTTGTTTCATCTTTACCTTGTTGTTGAGCTTGTTGTTATGGTATCTGTTGTTTCATTATATTTAATTTCTGTGTGGAGTTTTCTAGTTTAAGAGTTGTTCTGTTTTTCCTGTGGAGCTTGTGTGTGAAACTGGCATATTTATGCACTGTCAGGTGGCTGTAAGAGCTATGGATAACAGTGCTTGTGGTTGTGGGTTTTCTGTGGCTGGAAAATTCATGTTGGTAGTTGTTTCCTGTAATTGTAAGATCCAAGATATTTAGTTTCTTGTTTTTTCTTCTATTTCCATTGTGAAGCGGATTTGTTGGTGTACTATGTTGATGTAACTGTGTAGCTCTTCTACCCTATTTTGTGTTTCATCTACGAGACAGTACCAGTAAATTATTTTGTGTCCTTCTTGTTCTCAATGTTGCTGAACATTCCGTTCTCTAAACGATGCAAGAAAATATTGGCTACAGTTCGACTGATGGAGGTGCCCCACGGGTAGCCAATCTTGTTGGAAACAGAAGTCGTTGGTGAAAGTGATGTAGTTTTGTTCTGTGATTAGCCTAAGAATGGACGAGATTTCATTCATTTTTATCTCAGAGAATTTCTTGTGTTTTAGCTGTTGTCTTATAGCTTCTTCTGTGGGGATGCCCCATGTCAAAAGATACCATTTTTGCTGTTGTGAGTATCTTTATGTTCTTAATTTTTTCTATTATGTCTCCTGTGTTTCTGAGGCTTCTGTAGTTTGTGTATGTTTTCTGTAGCAATGAGCACACGTTTCTCCCTGGTAAGTAAGATAGGGCTGTTCTGAAGTCCACCACTGGCCTGACTGGGATAATAGGTTTGTAGACCTTTGGAAGGCTTGTTAGGAGTAGAGCTTTAGGATTCTTTTGGGTCCTTGTTATTGTCTAGTTTTGTGTGAGGGCATGTACGATTTTTTGTTTGCAAACACGGACCAATGGAAGAGTTCCAAGATAAAATTATTGTGATTTTTACCGACAAAAGACGCGTCGAATACGGGTAGATATATCAAAGACAGCATTACCTTTAAAACACATTGAAATACTTCACTAAAACCATGAACGCTACGTTTTTGTTATGCGCGAGCGATCGAGGTTTCACATTCATAACAATCAGCAATTGCCTTTCCAGTATCGCTAAGTGTTGTCAATCTAGATAAAACTGGAATAATTTTCTTTGTGTTCTTTGGCACACGCTTGCTAATAGCACACGTATTTGTGCAGGTTCCAGAGTTTCATAGTAATGTGGAATCCATTTAATATTTTCAATCTTGCAAACACAAAATACGAAGAACGTTGTGCACAATCGAATCACCTACTTCTCATGAAGAAATACATATGTGGTGTTTACTAGTTAATATCTTTTGCATTCATTGTGGAAACATTAGGAGAAACAGGAAATAACTCAGACAATTCCGTGAATTGTGGTTCGAGCTATGATTGCTGTGCTAATTAAACTCAAGAACAGAAATAGAGTACCTCCAAAGACCAATGAAAATATCTAAAGGAATAGCTTACAGTGAACATTAAAAATCTGTTAATATTTTGCTTAAACGAATGAAGGAGAAAACGCTTACACTGAAGGTGTATACAACACTGGTTTCGTTTTGTAAAATCCGAACATGAATTATATGTATGGGAGAAAGATTTACACGAAGTATGAAATATGCACCAGAATGAAATTTGCAAAAGTGTGAAAGAAAAATTATTCGGAAAATTTAGAAGTGCTAATGGGTATCAGGGCACCATTACTGAGGGAGATCTATGAGAGAGGGCGCTTATTTTTAAAAAAGAAATGAGATCCTTAATGCCGGCCACAGTGGCCGAGCGGTTCTAGGCACTTCGGTCCGGAACCGCGCTTCTGCTACGGTCGCAAGTTCGAATCCTGCCTCGGGAATGGATGTGTGTGATGTCCTTGGTTTAGGTAATTCTAAGTCTAGGGGACTGATGATCTCAGATGTTAAGTCCCATAGTGCTCAGAGCCATTTGAACCATTTGAACTTTCAGACATATTTTTATTTATTCAGATAACTTTCACTACATTATTAAATTATTTATTTAGATAACTTTCAACATATTCATATATTCAGCCTGGACGGGTGGTAGTTGTTTATCTATTCACTATCTTCCGAACACACAGTACCATTTCAACACTCGAATTTTTTCGTCGAGGGGTCAATATTCACCAAAATAGGACAGCAGGAAGAATTTATTTCCGAGGATTATTCGTCGCAGCTTTAACGGTGAATCGTTCGCTTCAACCAGTAATATGTTGGTTGGGTTTGACACGAACGCCTCAGTAACTATACACAAGGCTTTGTACTGCATAGTTTTTTGGAGCATGCTGCCTGATGCTGCTCCGTAGCACGTATTCCCATAGTCAACGTGTGATCTTAGCAGAGACTGCTATAAAGGTATCGCCGTCTGGCGATCAAAGCCTAACTGTAGTCCCATCGTATCTCTGATGGTGGTTCAAATGGCTCTGAGCACTATGGGGACATCTGAGGGCATCAATCCCCTAGACTTAGAACTACTTAAACCTAACTAAACTAAGGACATCACACATAACCATGCCCGAGACAGGATTCGAACCTGCGACAGTAGCAGCAGCGCGGTTCCGTACTGAAGCGCCTAGAACCGCTCGGCCACAAGGTGTCTTTTCACATCTAGTAATGACATGTAGAATATGATAAGCCCATCGATAATAGTCGTCCCAAGATAATGTGTCATTTTCGTAACTGGAAAATTACGTTTAGTCGCCTTTTTAGGGAACAGGAATCCTGTGGTGAGTAAAGATCTTTGGAGTAAACTTGCTATCAGAGATTTCGAACCCACTCTCTGTACGCCACTCATGCAGATGTATGAGAGCGGTGTGCATTTTCAGTCGGCGGGGTTGAGGAGTACTGTCTCCGCAATAGATGCAGACGTGCTCTGCGTATTTTAATATTTTGATATCCCTGGCAAAGACATTATGAAGGTCTACAGAACGGAGACTGAATAATAAGGAATCCAAGACTGATCCCTGCGGGAATCCTCTGTTACTCTATGGGTCCCAGCATACTATCGTGTTGCAAAATGATTGTCTTCCTATTGCTCAGGAAGCTTACAGTGTTATGGACGAGTGGTTTTGGAACTGAAGCGCCTCCAATTTTCCCCTTAAAACAGGCAAGGCAACGTAGTCTTTCTTTCTTTGCAAAATTCGAGTTGTTTTTCTGGTAATATTTTCTTGTTTTCACCATTCTAAGCGTTACTTTCCATTAACTTCGCCGAACACGCTAGTAACACGATAAGTCAATATGACCCGGGTTTATCTCATCGTTAATCCTATTTTTGGATGGGGACAAATGGCTCTGAGCACTATGGGACTTAACTTCTCAGGTCATCAGTCCCCTAGAACTTAGAACTACTTAAACCTAACTAACCTAAGGACATCATACATATCCAAGCCCGAGGCAGGATTCGAACCTGCGACCGTAGCGGTCGCGCGGTTCCAGACTGTTGCCTAGAACCGCTCGGCCACTCCGGCCGGCGGATGGGGACAAAGTGACATGATTCCAGTCGATTTGAATCTTTGTGTTGGATGTGTCATAGCACTGGGTAGCCGATATAGTCCGGGCTAGATGTAGTAGCCTTCCTTTGGGAAGGCGCAGTTTGGAGTTCTTCCAGAAAAAGGGTTGTGAAATTATACTGTTGTCTTCACACTCAGCCTCGTATTCCTTGTCTATTACGTCAGATAGGGCTATCATACACAAGATCAATTCTGGAAGTTCGTCGGATGGTGGAGATGTGTACGTGGCTATTGTCAGACCGATTTTAATGTTCCGTATTACATTCCAGATCCTAGTTAACGGAGTTTCTTTGCAAACTGCAGTGCATAAATTGAGCCTCGATTTCCTTTTCTTTGTTTTAATACTTTCTTGGCTACAGCTGGTGCTTTCTTAAGACCAAGAAAGTTGGTATGATTAGAGAGATTTTTTTGTATTTTCTTAATTTCTCCCTGCGTTTCTTGAGGACTGCTTCACATTCTCTATTCCACCAACAGTGTTATGGCCTATGACGACACCGTCTTTGAGGTACTGAGACTTACGCTGCTTCATTGATAAGCGATACCAAGCCCCCAAGTCTCTTTCGGGATCTCCAGTTTCGACGATCGATTTCAGTGTTTCTTTGAGCAGTGTTTCGTACAGGCTCCAATTGGTTTGGTTTGTGTTCCTTTTCCGGATAACTGCGTTTTTGACAGTTTCCCTGTACTGATCGTTTATTAGAAGTGGTAGTGGTAGCGTTATCCGGTATCACTTCCCATGTTGTTCCAGTAGACGGTTCAGAGAATGTCATGTTTATGTCTACCGCCATCAGGAACATTTAATCAGACTTCTCGTACTGGTGAGCCATCATTTAGTACGAAAATTTTTTCCGAATCTTGTACATCGATTAGTATTCTTCCCATTTCCTTGGCATTTCTGCAGGCCCACAGTGTATGGTGGCTATTAAAGCCACCTAGTAGTGGAAGAAGTTTCCTGATGGAGTCAGTTATTGTTGTTTACTGTTGTTTGGAAAGTCTGTCGTTAGGTGCTTTGTATGCTGAAAGCAAATTCAGATGGAGATCCTTGATCCGCACGCGGATACCCACCATTTGGAATGGATCGATCTGAATGCCGGCATTGACAACGGAAAAGTATCTATATTGTTCTCTCAACAACACTCCACCACCGTA
The DNA here is from genome assembly GCF_021461385.2 of Schistocerca piceifrons. Taxonomy (NCBI): domain Eukaryota; kingdom Metazoa; phylum Arthropoda; class Insecta; order Orthoptera; family Acrididae; genus Schistocerca; species Schistocerca piceifrons. The sequence goes on along the minus strand of NC_060145.1, from coordinate 319,455,457 downwards.
GCCATCACCTCTATCTTTTAGAATGACTTAGTAATCCGGGAGGGCGAATAGTTCTTTAAGTTTCAACCATGGTACAGATGTCTACTTTAGTTTCGAGCAGAAAACGCCGAAGGCTGACTTTGTTTGCCTTGAGCAATCTCGCAATCCATCGAATGATTTTATAGGCCATCTTGGGGAGCAGGGAGTGTGGTCAGCATATTTTTGATTGAGATCCGGAATAAAGCCGTTTTGAGTACAGAAGTGGGCCCACTAGGAGCCTGCTGGTACTTTGTATCATTCGTCACACCCGTGGTTATGATTAAAATGTTGCTATCGAGGTAGTTTCCAACACCGCTCTCTTGGGTTAGTCTATGAAATTTTGATGGGTAGGGCTTGAATTCCACTGGATCAATACGAAGGCGGAGTTCTGGTTGTTACAGTTGGTCTCAGGTGACCGCACTTTGTTGGCGTCCTCTATGTTCTACAGAAGTTACTTTTTACTGGTGGTGTAGTTGGACATATTGTATTAGAGAAGAAAATGGTTCAAATGCCTCTGAGCACTATGGGACTTAACTTCTGAGGTCACCAGCCCCCTAGAACTTAGAACTACTTAAACCTAACTAACCTAAAGACATCACACACATCCATGCCCGAGGCAGGATTCGAACCTGCGACCGTAGCAGTCGCGCGGTTCCAGATTGTAGCGCCTAGAACCGCGTCGGCCACCGTGGCCGGCTATTAGAGAAAAGAGCTGTGGTGACGCGATGAATCCACTGGAGGAGGAGGAGGAGATTAGTGTTTAACGTCCCGTCGACAACGAGGTCATTAGAGACGGAGCGCAAGCTCGGGTGAGGGAAGGATGGGGAAGGAAATCGGCCGTGCCCTTTCAAAGGAACCATCCCGGCATTTGCCTGAAGCGATTTAGGGAAATCACGGAAAACCTAAATCAGGATGGCCGGAGACGGGATTGAACCGTCGTCCTCCCGAATGCGAGTCCAGTGTGCTAATGAATCCACTGGAGCCACTGTTCCTCTCGTCATGGGATGGGCTGGTTACTGCAGATCGTAGGTGGCGGTGCTGATATTTGCGTTGACCCGCTATTGGGTCATAAGGGGCGGGAATTCTGTACTTGCCTCGGAATGTTTGAGGGAGAAATAACTTTATTCACATAAGGCCTGTTTTCAATCACAACTGCTGCTTCTTGGAGAGAAATATTATTGAGAAACATAATTCTGTTAATTTCCTCGTGTTTTAGGTGTAGTGCAGGTCTCTTGTTGTAGGTGGAACAGGTTACCGTGTATCTTCGTGGTGAAACGTGATGACTGCGTCGCTAATCATGTCATCGATGAGTGCATGATGTGCATCAGTATACATTGCAACACTGTGTAGCTTGTTTGGCGAAGTTTGTGGAGCAGGGGGACTGCAGTCACCACCATCCATGGCCGTGATCACAGTGTAGCACAAGTTTTAACGACGACGTGGCAGTGCCTACGAAACTATAGATATTACCGGTACGAGCCATCACTGTTTACACAGCGCGAGCACTAGCCGCGTAGGAAATGTTTACACTGTAATGGAGCGTCGATGTTATCCCTTTCGCGACTCAGCGCAATATGGAAGGGCACAAAGGTTGTGGTGGGAGCTCCATTGTGAACGAGCACGGTACGGTAGGGGAGTGCCGTTCGACAGCTGAAGCTTATGCACAAATGCGTATCTCGCATAGCTTTTGAGCTAAAACTAACGAGTCTGCAAGCAATCATATTAACATGTTATGACAGTACGACCAACTATTCTACAAATAGAAATTTTCAGATTCAGTAGTTTCTAACTGGAGTTGTGAAAAAGAAATACATAAACAAAGGTTCAACTAAAGCAAAATAAGTCTGGCAATATTGCTTGAAAAGAAAATTATCTCCTGCTCCTTCCGCATATGTCTGAAGTAGTGAAGCATTGTGGAGTACTTGCAGCTATGCTTCATATTTTTTTTTTTTTTTTTTTTTTTTTTTTTTTTTTTTTTTTTTTTTTACTGAGCAACAGGAACAGCTAGTTGTTCCTTAAAACCTCTCAAGCACAATTCTTGTTCTGATTTTTTGTTCCACTTTTACCTAATCTGTCTCATACAGTCACACATGCCTAACTATGAAGAACTTTCTTCTCATCTACGGTGCGCGAAGAACACAGTGTATTGGTACATAGTGAAGGCACAGCAACGGAAATATTCAAAGATCGCCAGTCGGGTCAACTGAGGCAGACGCGCCTTTGGAACAATGAGACCCACCCAGAGCTCACCAGGAGAACGTGTTTGTGCACATTGGTGGCACCTTATTTTTTATGCACTCTACCATCCACGATTGAGAGTAGAAAATGGGCTAAGTACCCTACATAACATACCGTATGCTGGCTAGCAGGCTAGCAGGTTACAGATTAACGTGCCACGTCGCCCACTTTCCTAATTATTTCTGAAATGGCCACTCTTCCATTTGTCATCGTCAGCATTTTGAGCTGTTACGGTCTTATCGAGAATCCTCCTGCCATCTTTTCATTGTTTGTCTTAACTATCTTACACCACTGGGATAGTAGGGTAGCATGAATCTTGGAACGCTCCTCGAACTCATTCGTTGTAGACGTTGTCTCCAGTTATTTTAGTAGTTCTGAATACAAGATGTGATACGTTCCATTTTAAATTCCTTCAAGAAATATCATTTCTTTTGTGATTCCATTTTGTGTAACCAACTGTTCTTAAGCATTTCATTTTACAACCTGTTAATCTGTTCGCGGTTTTTGCATTTGTTGTCTAGGCGTTGCTGCCATAGCTCAGCACAAGTCTTGATAAGGTTTTGTAAAGGCACGTTCTCGTATGTTTCTGGACTAGGGAAGGTTCCATTACCTCATTAATGACTCCCATTGTTTTTGTATACTCGGTGGCTTTTCCAGCTAGATCGGTTCTTTTTACAGAACTGGGAAACCAGGCCCTGCCTGTCACAGCCCTGGATAAAGAGTGAGTGATAGAGGAGTAATGCCTCGTAAAAAAAGCCTTGGTCCAACCGCCCGTCTGGTAGTACCTTGTATCGGCCGGGTGTACAGATAAGGATTGTCAAAGGTTCTGAAGACGGAAGAGGACCGAAGGGTGGATAAAGCAGAGCAGCCGTCTCAGAACCACCAGGTAGCCTCTGTTCGTCAGGATAGAGATGGCTACCAACAGGGTCGATTCCATATATTAATGGCGTCTGAAATAACCTGTAAAGTTGATCGAGAAACCATGAGGTGGCAGCCCCATCACCATCGACAGCGACCGAATGGAAGGACATAACTTCGTGCTTTAAACTCTGAACCGGAAAATAATCGCTTTGGCGAGCAAGCGGACGACTCTTCCGTTTGTAAGGGCCATAATCTCTGGGGGGCCGTAAAATTTTAAACGTCCTTCCTTTCTCAAAAACATTGCTCATTTTACACAGCAAATGCACAGCTAAAGGTTGAGTTTCGAAAAATGTTTCAAGATATTCACATAGACATATTTCAGTGGCACGCGGCAATACATAGAGCAATTAGCTGTTAAAAAATCCTCGTCAGATGAAGCTTTTCCTCCTACATACGTCGCGTGCAATCCCTCTAGAAGTTATGCGACATATCTCCCAGTATGCAAGCCTGCTGAGTACCTCATATAAGGTTACAACGCATTTCTGTGATATGTGAGCGCACAAGACGAAGAACTGCTGTCATTTTGTTGAACACCAGATAAGGTTTGCAACAGAGGCGGTAACAAATTCGTACGTAAAACGACATTTTTTCTGCACTAAACGTGGTGCTTTTTGTTGGCCGTAAAACCTCGCGATAAGGCACGCCGTAATTGCGGCATACAAAAGCACGTGTACCGCGACGGAGACGTAATTTTCCGGCTAAACGTTTTCGAAATTAAGGTACAAATTAAGATAGCAGTTTCGCTAGAAAGTCTCTATGTCAAACGGAACCCGCCTACCTTGACTTACACGTTCTCTACATTGCCAAAACTCTAAAATATTCCATGGTGCACGGTTGCACTGACGGTTGCATATATAACAGTTTCCAGGGATAACAAAGTAACAAAATCAGATTTTTGGTACTTCTGAATCAATTTAAAAATTTACAATGCTGTTATAATGCATTCATTAAACTTTAACAGAATAATACAAGTACTAAATTTTAATAATCTATTATTACCTTCTTGAACGACTGGTGAAATACTTTATTTATATCAACAGTTTCAATCGTTTGTCCATTTTCAGGTTCCTATATACCAAATAAAATAATACATAAATAACATTACATGGTTAAACCATCACGAATGTGTTAACTGACATGAATTTCAACAACAACACAAACGTAATGGAATACCACGCACTCAGCATTAAAGTATTCACAACACAATATTAGGCAAAATACCAAACCTTTACTGTCAGGTGATACAACCACGAATAATACACTGAAAATAAAAGTACACGCAACACATGTATGACTCATTACGAAAACGACGTATCATTCAGACGTAAATGGTTCATATTCGTAGAGTTGCCTGTTATCATATCGTAATATAAAGTACTCGAAGAGCAGTTGAACGGAATGGACAGTGTCGGAATGGACAGTGTCGGAATGTACAGTGTCTTGAAAGGAGGGTATAAGATGAACATCAACAAAAGCAAAACGAGGATAATGGAATGTAGTCGACTTAAGTCGGGTGATGCTGTGGGAATTAGATTAGGAAATGAGACACTTAAAGTAGTAAAGGAGTTTTGCTATTTGGGGAGCAAAATAACAGATGATGGTCGAAGTAGAGAGGATATAAAATGTAGACTGGCAATGGCAAGGAAAGCGTTTCTGAAGAAGAGAAATTTGTTAACATCGAGTATTGATTTAAGTGTCAGGAAGTCGTTTCTGAAAGTATTTGTATGGAGTGTAGCCATGTATGGAAGTGAAACATGGACGATAAATAGTTTAGACAAGAAGAGAATAGAAGCTTTTGAAATGTGTTGCTACAGAAGAATGCTGAAGATTAGATGGGTAGATCACATAACTAATGAGGAGGTATTGAATAGAATTGGGGAGAAGAGGAGTTTGTGGCACAACTTGACTAGAAGAAGGAATCGGTTGGTAGGACATGTTCTGAGGCATCAAGGGATCACCAATTTAGTACTGGAGGGCAGCGTGGAGGGTAAAAATCGTAGAGGGAGACCAAGAGATGAATACACTAAGCAGGTTCAGAAGGATGTAGACTGCAGTAGGTACTGGGAGATGAAGAGGCTTGCACAGGATAGAGTAGCATGGAGAGCTGCATCAAACCAGTCTCAGGACTGAAGACCACAACAACAACATATAAAGTACGTCCTTAAACTATTAGAGCTGTGCTAGGGAGTGTACTCATTCATGCTAAAACCCATTAACGCTGTGAATTTGCTCGTACCAAACAGAGGTGACTGGCTGGCTGCTCACTATTTACTGGTAGAGTTCAAATGTTCAAATGTGTGTGAAATCTTATGGGATTTAACTGCTAAGGTCATCAGTCCCCAACCTTACACACTACTTAACCGAAATTATCCTAAGGACAAACAGATACACCCATGCCTGAGGGAGGACTCGAACCTCCTCCGGGACCAGCCGCACAGTCCATGACCGCAGCGCCTAAGACCGCTCGGCAAATCCCGCGCGGCTACTGGTAGAGCCAAAGACGGTCATAGAAGTCTATATATATCGATAGTGACTAGAATTTTACGGTTGCTAAACTGCGTGTCGTCTACTACGATGAGGAGACCTGACAGTCATAACACGTGTTCTACATGATGCATCTAACAGCAAGCAGTGAGTGTTACAATCGTAGATGCAGTGACAGAAAGCAAATTGCGTAGAAGTAATAGCTTACATGTACTCATAGACACTATCGTGAAACTAGTTATGCTGCTTCCACTGTACAGCAACATTTGCGGCACAGGCCTACAGATATAAACAATGTAACGCTAGTCGAATTGTCTAAATACATTGATGAGACAAAACATTATGACCACCCGCTGGGGGCACGTAAAGAGCCTCCAAGGAGAGTTATGCTTCACCCTTTACATACACTCGGGCGTCCTCTGGGCAAGGTTGAAATTACCCTCAGTCGACTGATCTTTCTACTGCAGAAACGTTGCGATATGCCATAGAAGAAGCGCAGGGTCTTTCTCAAGTCGAAAATTTACGATAATGTCCAAATACATGGAAGGCTTATCAGCCAGCAATGAAGAACGTCTACAATCTATGTGTTAAGGTATAAATTGTGATGTTTTGTGCATGCAAGAAATGCACAGATATATTACTCAACGAAGACCAAAAGTAGCAGGCATTGAGGTTGCCATTGAGAGATCCCACAAGCAGTATGGTAATGCGATTTTTGTGAGAGAGTGCTCTCAGTTTTTCTGACAGACGAGGACGATATTGAAATCTTAAGAAATGAGCTGAGGAGTTTTAAGTGACATCCGTCTACAAACCTTCTGGTGAAAAATTTACCTCAGTTCCCCAGTTAATTTTCAAAATCAGGGCACTAACTTCGTCGTTGGCGATTTTAACAGTCACAGTAACATATAGGGCTACGAGGATGATGATGTAAACGGAGAGCAGGTACTAAACTGGGCTGACTGCAGAATATTAACTCTCTTACATGACAGCAAGCTACCACCTTCATTTAACAGCAGCTGCTGGAGAAGGGGACACAACCCCGACCTGCTTTTCATCAGCGTCACCCGTTTCCCATCACTGTGCGAACACTGTACATGGCACCCAATACAGGCCAATTTGCTTTCACGTGTTTGCAGCTATCAAACCACAGGCAATCCCGTTCCGTAGGCGGTTCAACTCAAAGAGGGCCAATTGGAGGAGTTTCGCGGAGACTCTGGATGAGGCAGTACTAGGCATCGAACCCGTGCCAGACTCCACGACCATTTTGTAGATGCTGTGAAGAGGTGCTCTCGCGCTTAGATCCCAGAGGCTGCCGTGCAACACACATTCCTAGTATGAGTGAAGAACTAACGTAAAAACTACAACAACACTTTACACTATTTCATCAATACCCGTTCAACAAGGATAGCCTACAGTAAAATTAGGACAGACACTATCCAAGGAATTGTCGGAAGCCGAACAAAACCGATGGATTGAAACGGTAGAGAATACTGACATGTCTAAGAGTAACTTGCAACTGCTGGGATGACCCAGTAATAATCCTACTGTCCCCAAACTAAGACCCAACGTTACCCCAAATGAAGTCGCCCACGAGGTGCTGCTGAATTGGAAAGCTGAAGGAAGAAAGAAAGAAAGAAAGAAAGAAATATGGATAACCCGGCCACATTCAGGAACAAAAGTGATCTCCGTTGAGTTTACTTTGGAAGAACTGAAAGCTACTATTAAAAATTGTAAACCCAGCTAGGCGCCAGGACTTGACGATTTATTGGTGGAGCATGTAAAGCACTTACGGCCTGCGACTATGGAATGGCTACTGCAATTCTATAATAACTGCTATCACGACAGCAGATTCCTAACATCTGGAGAAAGACAAAGATCATCGCCATACTGAAATCCGGCAAGCCAGTTTGCGGTGCCAAGAACTCCCGCCCTACATCTCTTTTGTGCCATCTTTATAAAATCCTGGAAAGAATGTTGCTGAATCGTGTCAGCCCTGTCACCGAATCACAACTGATTCCACAAAAACTGGATTTATACCAAACAACAATTGTACAGCACAAATACTCAATCTGACACAGAATATAGAGAATGGTTTTGAGTGGGGTCTGGTCGCTGGGGCAGCATTCGTGGATCTCTCCGCAGCTTATGATACTGGGCAGCACAACCTCATTTTGCACAAACTATATCAACCAACGAGGGATTATGAATTTACTAGCTTCATAGGAACCCTCCTCCAGAACCGTAGATTCTACGTCGAACTAGACGGCAAGAAAAGTAGATGGAGAATTCAAAAAAGCAGTCTGCCTCAAGGTAGCATCCTGGCACCAATCTTGTTTAACATCTGTACTTACGATCAGCCACAACGTCTTAACACTAAGTCGAGGTATAGTAGCTAGCACTGCTGCCTCTGTATCACGCGGACCTGGGATCGATTCCCGACCGGGTTGTGGATTTTCTGTGCCCGTGGACTGGGTACTTGTGTTGTCCTCGCCATTTCATCATCATTCATGATAGTGGCGAGATTGGACTGAGTAAAGATTGGGAATTACTGACGATCTGGTGCTAATATCTCAAGCCAAATACCTCGAAACAGTAGAGAGACAGCTAACAAATGGACTTCACACACCCGCATCATACTACCAAAATAACTACCTGAAACCGTATCCGGCTAAAACTCAGGTAAGCGCTTTTCGTCTACGAAACAAAGACGCCAACAGAAAAGTAAAAGTCGTATCGGATGGCATGGAATTGGAGTATTGTCACAATTCAAAATATTTGGGGGTCACGCTGGACCAGGCGTTGACATTTAGGAAGCACTGTCTAAATACAAAATAAAAAGTATCCGCCTGCAGTAGCATCATCAGAAAACTCACAACTAGGGGATGGGACGACTACCCGACAGTACTCAGAATATCTGCACTTGCATTATGTTCCCCTACCGCTGAATACTCCTGTCCTGTTGGGTACAGTTATGTTCATCCCAGGCATGTGGATGTGTGCACTTAATAACATCCTGATGCCTGAGAGCACCACATACCTACAAACTCTACAGCCTGGCGGGGTCAGCCCCATCAGATATAAGGTGAGAAGTCGCCGCGAACACAGAGAAAAGCAGAGCGGAACTAAACGCTGCTCCCTCGCTACATGGACACCAATTTCCCCCATGCAGGCCGAAACCTAGGATGAGCTTCCTAAAAATTTCCTTCAAAGACAGTACATCACCGTCAACGGCATGACAAAACCTGTGAACATCCAGACACACAGATATCGCATCATCGATTTAACGTTCGGAGGCCCTCCTATTAGCCGAAAGCCTTCGATAGAAAACGTGGAAGTCCTTCAACAGACTAAGAAGTCGTGTAGGGAGAGCAAAGGATAATACGATCAAATGGAACTACGTTGGGGACTCATCAACTGTATGCAAATGTGGAGCTGAACCAACCACCAATCATGTACACAACTGTCCTCGGTGCCCAGTTTCCCGCACGCTGCAGAGCCTGTTATGGGCCTAGAACAATGCCGGCGAGGACGCTAATTTTTGATCTGATTATATACAGTGTTTGTAATCTGTTTGTATATATCTATTGTCATATGGTTCTACTTACCTCACATTGCGTTCTTTTGTATGCAATAATTTTATATATTTAGTCTACTTTTCTCCTTTTTATGCAACGCTTCTGACACGATTAAATAAATAAATGACCTCCTTAATATATTGTTTGTACGTCTTTGGCACTAAATACCTATCTGATTCTGCGTATCAGGGTACCGAAAGTTTGTTTGTAGTTATGTGGAGGCATATGACATTAGATCTCTACGCACAGGCCATGTAATTAGCGTGAATAACGGGCCGCTGATCTGCGAACTCGGCGATGACTCCCGATAGCGACCCATATGGGTTCCATAGAATTTACATCAGGAGAATTTGGTCGCCGAGATATCAACTTGAGTTCAATATAATGCTCCTCAGCTTACTGTAGCGCGGTTCTGGCTTCGAGAAACGGACAGCTATACTGCTGACAGATGACATCGCCGTCGGAAAGTATGTCCTCGATTATAATCACAGGTCCCACGCTAACGCAGGAGAATGCCTCCCATGGCACAATACTGCTCTCACCAGCCTGCGTCCGTGGCGCGCTATCCATTTCGAGACGCCGTTAATATCGATGACGGCGTTTGTGCAGACGACTATCGACCTAGAGTAGCAGAAATGTGACTCACTCGAAGAGCCAACACGTTTCCATTGATCGACAGTGCAATCCCGATCGTCCCCTGCCCACTGGAGTCGCAACTGACGATGTCGTTGGGACAACATGTGAACACCTACTGCTGCGAAGCTCCATGCTCAACAATTTACGATTAACGGTGCGTACACCAGCATTGTGCTCTTTCGTCAGAGATGCCAATGATCAGCATCCGTCCTACTTTGAAAAGCAGACGAACCTCCGATCTCCACGTTCAGTGAAAAGTCCTGGACGTCCGACCACTTAGAGCCTAGTGATAGTTTCACTGTCCTTTTAACTCTTTCCGTAGATGCTCACGACAGTAGCACGTGAACATTCGATCACCTTCGCCGTTTCCGAGACACTCCTTCACAGGCTCAGTTTAATAATAATCTTCTGTTTGTCAAAGTCGCTTATCTCGATAGATTTCCCCTTTTGTAGCCCATATATTCGCTGGGATGATCCCCCGTCCGTGTCTGCTCCGATTACATTCTTTGTTACCGTGTCACGTGCCCGCAACACCACCAGGCGGTATCAGTATCGAGGTGGGCAGTCGTCATAATGTTTTGACTTGTCAGTGTGCATACAGAATAACAAATGTATCACTCTCATTTTCACGGACATATAGTTACATAAGCACGTCACATAACACAGTGCTATTGTGATTGTAACACGCAAAAATTGCTATACATGCAAATTATAGAACACCTGTTGTGACTATCACATGTACTTAGCCTATAAGACGACACACAGCTTAGTAATCGTAACACTACCGACGTATGCTGGGCACTATCACCGTAGTTGTCTCTACCAAAACACATGATCAGCTGCTCAGTCGCCTCTGTGACATACGAATCTATTCACAACGATATGATAGCAGGTACCTCTACAAATGTGAAACGCCTACGTCTTAATGATATGTTGTTTTCGTAACGAGTCACATCATTGTGTTATAGCGTGCCTTCATTTTCAGTGTATTATTCATTGTTGTATCACCTGACGAGAAAGTGTTTCAATTTCGCCTAACATGATGCTGTGAATACTTCGACGTGAGTACGTGACACTTCATTACCTGTCTGTTGTTGTTAACATTTACATCAGTTAAGGAATTCGTGACGATTTAAGCCTGTAATTTTACTTGTGTATTAGTTTATTTGGTATGTAGTTAACTGAAGACGGTCAAACGACTGAAGGTGGTTGTGTAAATAAAGTAGTTTACCAGTAGCTCAAGGCCGTATTCTGACGTTTTTCAAATACATAAGAGTTCTCAGGCACTATCTCCTGAAAACAAGTATTAAAATTGGAAACGACGTGTCTGAGGCTTAATTGGCGACGTTGAAATTAGTCGGACTACACTTATGCATTATTTGAAAATAAGAGCATTTTGAGACTTCCAATGAACTCTATATACTACATGTATAATGCTATATACAAAATATATACTTAAACCTTTTCTAAACTTTTTCATTGATCTGTGGATGATTAATATGAAATTAACAAAATCAGCACAGTTAGGTTTTTATGTCTTCAACCATAGCCGGCCGGAGTGGCCGAGTGGTTCCAGGCGCTACAGTCTGGAACTGTGCGACCACTACGGTCGCAGGTTCGAATCCTGCCTCGGGCATCGGTGTTTGTGATGTCCTTAGGTTAGTTAGGTTTAAGTAGTTCTAAGTTCTAGGAGACTGATGACCTCAGAAGTTAAGTCCCATAGTGCTCAGAGCCATTTGAACCATCTTCAACCATAACACTTTAACTCATTTGGGAATTAACCAGACGTATGCAGCTGCTTTATACACGAGAGTTCGATTCTTTAATGAAACAGGGATTGATTGTAGAGCGTTGGCTCGCGCTACCTCATTTAAACTGATTGTCACAGTTTTTGTATCCCAGGCGGCCTCAATGAAAAGTACTTTTCCCAGTCAGTCGGACAAGATAAATATTGATAGGCCATAGGGATCTCATGTTATTATTCCACCTAGTATCAGACCGCTTGGAAGGCATAGAGCACGACCCTAATTGCAGTTAGCCACAGATTAAATGGATACTGTAAGTGAAGGTGGTGGAAATCGCAATGCAAATAAAATGTTTGGAAACTAACACACAGAGATATATTCCCAAATTAACTCAGAACAACGTATTCGTAACCAGGGGCAGACTCCACTGACAGTCACATTCCCAGACCGACATATAGAAAGAGCATTGACCTATAACTACACAAGTTTAACTGTATAACAGTTCGGAGAGAGAATACTGGACCACGAGAACTCGGTTTAGACAGGAGAAACGGGTTGGCAGAATTGGGGGATCTTGTCGTAATTCTGTCACCGCTGTTCTCTCGTAGTACCGCGAAATACTCGCGGTCGCCAAATGACCGAAACGGCTATCGAACACGAGCATCATTACTACACTCTGGTCAAAGTAATGAGCCGTTAAACTTTATCGCAACGTGAAGGAGCGTGCCTATAGACAAGAGACGGACGTGGGCGAGACGGCAGCTGGTGGACCATCTAAGAAGACGTTGCACAGTGGGCTGGAGCGGAGATGCTCAGGGGTTCTGTTAACTTGACGCAGCCTAGGCCGTTGAAACGGCGGGCTTTTCTGTACACGTGCGCGCCTCAAGAACAAGCAGATGTTCTGTTTAAAACTGAATCTTTTTAACTAAAAGTGTGAGGTCATCCACAAGCGCAGTGTGCGTTCTTTACCAGATAGGATTAACGGAGCACACCGAAAAATTTCAAAGAAGATCGGCACATTTTGTATTATCAAGAAATAGCGCAGGGAATGTGACTGATATGATTCAGGATTTGAAGTGGATATTACTGAAACAAAACAAAAAAAAAATACTTCGAAGTAAAATTGATAAGCAAATTATGGATACATATGAGGTTTGTTCCTTATTAAAAGGTCACGAATCTGTCCCTGGTTTTCATGTTCATTGATGAGTTTTCGACTCATCCTTCGTTTCCAGCCTCGCGCGGCCTCCCGCGCGCTCGGCATGGCATGTGGTGATCTTTGGGACAGTTCGCAACACCATGAGTTATAGAGTTAACGGTAATTTGCTAATCTAGCGACTAATTTACACCAAACTGCGGTGAAAGCGACTGCAACATTGTTTAAACTAATCATATTAGTTACACTTGATGTCCCCTCTACATACACAAATCGCAGACCTTCGTAAAGTGTATCGCAGAGGGTAGTTATCATGTACATGCCAGGGCTTCTTCTCTTTTCGACTGTGCAGAGTGCGGTAAAAGTGACATTAAAGCACTCTTCGTGCACTCTGGCTGGTCTAACACTCTCCACATGGATCCGTGCGCGAGCGGTACGTAGGGAGTGGAAGCATGTCTCTAGATTCATCACTTTATGCTGGTTCTTCAATCATTGTAAAAAAGTTTTTCATAGAAATCAGGAGTGAATTTCTGTGACTCTCGCTCATGACTTAAGCGTTCGTGCTGACATTCTACGTACATATACGTTCGGTGTCCCTTGTTAGTTCTAATTGGGACAGGTCCTGCACACTTGAACAGCATTCTAGGATGGATCAAGCAAGTTAATTGGTTCATTGTGGTGGTGAGGGGATGGGGAAGAGGGGAATAAAGGCCAGGGTCACTGGTCCCACGATCCAAGATGGCAGAAACTAAAGGACACCACCACTACAGTCCTATCGACGGAACAGGAAAACGGGAAACAAAGAGGCAGAAGGAAAATCAGGTCGGCAGGAAGAGTAAAGGACAGTAGGAAGGAAGGGGGAGGTGGGGAGGGGCGCTATGCGTGATGAGGTGCCGGTATTACTGCCGAGCCACCCTAACCCTAACCATATCGTGATAGCGACACAATGGGGACAGCACCAGAGAAGAAGGCCCAAGACAAGGGAAACAAATCGCCACAAAACACCAGACAAATCGTAGGAAAACGGGGATGACGGGAGGGGACGGGGAACCTGGCCACCATGGAGGCGAGGCCAACGTTAAGCAGGGGACTCCAATTCCAGAAGGAAATTCAGGTTCTTAAACCTGGTAGGACAACCCACTTTCGTAAATAAACCCGAAGTTCGATGTAACCATGTGATGACTGACACCTGCGACAAGGAAACTGGCTGGATGTATTTAGGTGAACGGCCAAAACGCAGGGCCTGTCCAAAATGGGGGCGGCTCATTAAGGAGTAAAAACCCGTGGGTCAATCTGGCATGGCCAATACGAAGATGGCAGGGGATAGATGGAGAGTGGACAGGTGTTTCGTAAACACTCTCCTTTGTTTTCCGACTGTTTTTCTCCTGTATACCGCTAATAAATTGAAGGCCACCATCAGCTTTACCTACGATTGAGTCTCTGTGATCACCCCATTTATTATTTACACACTCGATAAAATCAGATACATAATTCAAAGTCGGTTTCCATTTTTATATTTGTCTTCTCCGACTAAACAGCGTTGACATTTTACCTTCAGAAATAAATTCTTCCTACATTTTTGCAGCCACCGTATATTTTTGGGACTATCGATTCTGGCACGCTCTGTAGGCTTGGATGTCATTTTTCAGTTTACAACTGAGAAACGAAGGGAACGAGACTGCCTGCATTATAGACAAACTGTTGGTCGTAGTGTATTAGTCTGCATCTGTTTCTTCCATTTTAATCAATGAGAGAAATCAATACGTTCGCGTGTAGACTCTAACAGGCAGCCGCCACTAATTCCTAAAACAAAGATTCAAATGGCTCTGAGCACTATGCGACTTAACTTCGGAGGTCATCAGTCGCCCAGAACTTAGAACTAATTAAACCTAACTAACCTAAGGACATCACACACATCCATGCCCGAGGCAGGATTCGAACCTGCGACCGTAGCGGTTAGAGATATAGGTCTATAGTTCTGCACATCTGTTCGACGTCCCTTCTTGAAAACGGGGATGACCTGTGCCCTTTTCCAATCCTTTGGAACGCTACGCTCTTCTAGAGACCTACGGTACACCGTTGCAAGAAGGGGGGCAAGTTCCTTCGCGTACTCTGTGTAAAATCGAACTGGTATCCCATCAGGCCGAGTGGCCTTTCCTCTTTTGAACGATTTTAATTGTTTCTCTATCCCTCTGTCGTGTATTTCGATATCTACCATTTTGTCATCTGTGTGACAATCTAGAGAGGGAACTACAGTGCAGTCTTCCTTTGTGAAACAGCTTTGGAAGAAGACATTTAGTATTTCGGCCTTTAGTCTGTCATCCTCTGTTTCAGTACCATTTTGGTCACAGAGTGTCTGGACATTTTGTTTTGATCCACCTACTGCTTTGACATAAGACTAAAATTTCTTAGGATTTTCTGCCAAGTCAGTACATAGAACTTTACTTTCGAATTCATGGAACGCTGCTCGCATAGCCCTCCTCACACTACATTTCGCTTCGCGTAATTTTTGTTTGTCTGCAAGGCTTTGACTATGTGTATGTTTGCTGTGAAGTTCCCTTTGCTTCCGCAGCAGTTTTCTAACCTGATTGTTTTCGATGACACTACTGACAGAATGAAGATTCGGCTTGAGCTAGAATAACAATCGCACATCTATGCGTAATGACGAACATTGCTTTAGTAGCTGGAACAGTTTAGTCTTTTTTAGTGTTGTGGGAATATGTTTCTGCACATTTGCGTTTATGGCTGCTAGTTCCACTTCTCTGGGTATAACCTCAATGGTTTTATTAAAATCTCCACTGTAACCAAGTTTCTACATAGCTTTCAAAATCGAAGGCCCAAAACGTGTGATCATAAAAATCAATCTAAATTTAAATTCTCTGTCTTGCTTAACATAACTGCAACTACTGCTTACAGAAATTGTTGCAAAATTCGGTCTAACGATCTGCTATACTCCGTATGTCGAGAGAAGAGCTCTGACAGCAGGCAGCACAGTTACCAGTATTCGACACGGACGGGCAGCCAGCCAGCGGCGGGTGGAACGGGGTGACAGACTTTCCCGTCCCACCCTTCGGCCCGCGGAAACACTCGACTCCACAGCCTAGCAATGCCGCGTCATTCATTGCAGCATTCCTGTAGGGGCAGGATTCTGCTGACCGATATGTTCCTTGATGGAATATTGTTTCACATGCGCTTCCAGTGTTTGTCACCTTACACAAACACACAGATATAAATATTTTCTTAATGATGTTGCAGCCATTTGACTGCAACAACTTTTATTTTACTGCTGTACTGTTCAGATTTCGCTGTATTTGATACCGGTGTGATATCTTTTGACATATAAATAAGTTACTGTACTTGAAAATTGCCTATGCCCGAACTCTGGCTCGTATAAATAAAATAAAAATTATTACCTTCAAACGGCGGTAACATGATTAAAAAATTACCATTACTATGGTTCCAGCCAAAGTAAAAATTAGACACAATCAGATTTTCAACATTAACAAGGTAAAGCAAATTACACAAATGTTACGTTACCTCTATTTTCCGTGCGGGACAACGGAAACCCCAAGATCATCGTCATCTGGTTGGTCACCTCTCGTCACGACCATATTATGAACAGATTATTTCTCCGACACCTTCTTCTATGTTTGACCTTTTAATCCCTTTCCACTCGTGCTTCACGACGTTCTTCCAATTTTGTGTTGTTATTAGTGTGACAGCCTCATTTACCAGCCTCTCTGTGTCTCGCAACCTAAAGGTTTTGTTTCGCTCCGCAACATCTGCTTTTATTTGATCCCAGATGAGTTCAACTGCGTCGTAATGGCAGTGGTACGGTGGAAGACGTATAACTTTGTGGACGTGGTTCTCTGCTAATGTATCAATCACATAATGCGTCTGCCGGCCGGGGTGGCCGAGCGGTTCTAGGCGCTACAGTCTGGAATCGCTCGATCGCTACAGTCGCAGGTTCGAATACTGCCGCGGGCATGGATGTGTGTGATGTTCTTAGGTTGGTTATGTTTAAGTACTTCTAAGTTCTAGGGGACTTATGACCTCAGAAGTTAAGTCCCATAGTGCTCAGAGCCATTTGAACCATAATGCGTCTTCTGTGGCTTGTGTCGTTTCACTAATTCCAGAAGTTCCGCTTTCCGCATATTCTACTCAAAGCCTGTTTTACTATCTTTCAATCAACTGACTATTTCTTCTGTCCTTTCAGCAGCCGTTCGTGCCTTATTTAATTGTACAGAATGAAACGGCGCACTGTCCGTTACAAAAACACTACCAGAACTGACGTTTGGTAGCAAACGAGTAATGAACCAAACTTTGAATGTATCTGCATTCATCTCCTCGTGATAGTCGACAGTTTTTTTTATTGAAACGTCGTCATAGCACCGGACACAAAACCGTTCATAGAGCCAGCATGAACTGTAATTAGTTGCCCACCCTTACCAGTTGGCACACTCATAGTTCCGTGGCGCGTGTCGTCTGTCCACGTGACGGAATGTGCATGACGCATGTTGACTCACGTTTCGTCAATCCATATTACATTTTCAGGATTCACTGCTAGCAACGCGCGCAGGAAACGGCATCTCCACCCTACAATGTCTCCCACGTTCCATTAATACCTTTCG
Organism: Schistocerca piceifrons; assembly: GCF_021461385.2. Lineage (NCBI taxonomy): Eukaryota > Metazoa > Arthropoda > Insecta > Orthoptera > Acrididae > Schistocerca > Schistocerca piceifrons. The sequence continues at coordinate 319,438,053 of NC_060145.1, read as the reverse complement.
TCCTGAGAACTTCTTCCGACGTAAGCCAATTTTTTTTCAGAACAATGGGGAGACTTGTCGTTTTGCCTGTGAAAAAAACACTGTCCGTCAGTGATGCCATCAACTTTTTAAATATCGGATACTTCCTGCTGTGGTATGCGTATATGTGTCGCCTGATAGCACTTTCGTCAAAGTTGTCTGAGTCACACAACACGATCTCTTGCTTGACTTTCCAAGCATCACAATAACAGGGCTCGCAGCTGAATTGGCAGCCTCTTTATCATTTGTGGCTCTCTTCAGTGTCGCTCTAGAGATGATTCTACCACACTCTGAACCACTTTACCCACTGATATCAAAGGCCCACCCCCTTTCCTTTCAAAGTAAATGCGCAATCTGGATATAAATTCACGTGCTTGTTATTTCAGCGAAGTTCGTTTCCCAAAAGCCCTCTTCTCTGCTCTACAGGCACAGCCATTTTCCATTTATACACGCTTTTCCACTTATACACACGGCAACAATCTCACAGAAGTAGCGGAATGCACACATATACTCACAAACCTGAACGCAGCATGTGACGCAACTGAAAGCTGCAGTCGCACAGCACTACAGCGTTGCCACAGTAACGTAAACAAAAGCTCACGATCTGATTGGCTGTTGTGGATGCGCGAAGTATCAATTGTCGGAGCTCTTCTCTCGCCGTATGAAGTATAGTGCATCAAACGACACTTTCTAAGGAGTAAAGCTAAAAGAGGTTCGTCTGTGGTTGAGCAAGCACAGTAAATTATCGTTTTAAATTAATGCCTTTTACCTTTCTTTTGGTAGACTTCTTGCTTAATAGATCGTCATTATCATCATCATAGGCAGCCATTTTATCCATTTCTTGTTGTTCTCCCATGGTTTCTATTGTATAAGCATAGAAGCGGTACCTGCTCAGAATGAACGAGAACTTAGGCGTTTGAAGGAAGTTGGAAATGAAAGAATTGATAGGCGCTCGCCTGAACCAGACGGCGAGGTCCTCAGCCAGTTCAGGTGATACAAGCGAGCAGAGGAATGGGAAGAGAGACGAGAGAGTTCACATCTTAATTATCTGGTGACCGCTCAAGAAGAGCACAGTCAGGGATAAGTGGTATAAGCTACATGCTCCCTACCAAGGCTAAACCACAAGAGCGATCAGCGAGGGCGCTGCACTACAAGGAGTGCCCATTAACCACCAGGTGACGTTTCTCCCAAGCTTCCTATTAGCCCACCAGGTGACACATGTGGGGTGGATTTGTCAGCAGATTACCGAAAACACCAGCTTCGGCCAAAGCCACCTGTCACATAGGTTCACAGGGAACTCATCATGGATGTTACTTGTAAAACGTGACCAAAAATTAACAGTAAAGATTTGTACCGAAATCCTAAAATATTCCCAGGCTCGCTACCCGTAGTGTACTCAGATGTTATGTACGTAGCCTCCATTATGTTGTCTCCACCTTTTCTCGTTTCTTAGAATCCAGCAAAGAACTTTCTTGATTCACATATCATCCATCCGTCTCCATAGATGTCCCGCCCTGCTCAGTTATGCTTTCATTACACTCACAACTGCGTCTGTCACTTTAATTTGTTCTCCCATCAATTTGTTTCTTTTTCTACATCAACTGGTTTCTTTTCCTTCATCCAGTATTTCAAAAGAAAATTGCAAACAAGCAAAGAAATATGCAGAGAAAATAAACACATCCAAAAGAGTTTTGAATCATCCCAGTTCTCAGAACTCCTGAAGATAGAAGTTGACTGTGGATATTGTATCACAGACACAGTCCATTTGCCTGTTCAGAGATGTCACAAAACCCGCCCAGTGATGTAAACAACCACGCATGAGCAGCGCCTGTTAGACAGAGGGGGACCGACAGCCGATCAGTTACAGTCTTTTCACCAGGAAGGTGATTCACGGCTTGTGTTGTCTGTATTCAACCATGCCTAGATGGTCAATACCGCTGTTCGATCGCTTCCTCATTGTTATTTTGTGCCAGGAAGGTCTCTCAATAAGGGAAGTGTCCAGCCGTCTCGGAGTGAACCAAAGCGATGTTGTTCAAACATGGAGGAGATACAGAGAGACAGGAACTGTCGATGACATGCCTCGCTCAGGCCGCCCAATGGCTACTACTGCAGCGGATGACCGCTACTTACGGATTATGCCTTGGAGGAACCCTGACAGCAAAGCCACCATGTTGAATAATGCTTTTCGTGCAGCCACAGGACGTCGTTTTACGACTCAGACTGTACGCAATAGGGTGCATGACGCGCAACTTCACTCCTGACGTCCATGCTGAGGTCTATTTTTGCAACCACGACACCATGCAGCTTGGTAAACATGGGCCCAACAACATGCCCAATGGACCGCTCAAGAATTGCATCACGTTCTCTTCACCAATGAGTGTCACATATGCCTTTAACCAGACAATAGTCGGAGACGTGTGATGTTTTGGGGTGGCATTATGTGGGGACGACGTACGCCGCTGGTGGCCATGGAAAGCGCCGTAACGGCTGTCCGATACGTGAATGCCATCCTCCGACCGATAGAGCAACCATATCGGCAGCATACTGGCGAGGCATTCGTCTTCATGGACGACAAATCGCACTCCCATCGTGCACATCTTGCGAATGACTTCTTTCAGGATAACGACGTCGCTCGACTGAAGTGGCCAGCATGTTCTCCTATTGCACATGCCTGGGATAGATTGAAAAGGGCTGTTTTGCACGACGTGACCGACCAGCCACTCTGAGGAATCTACACCGAATCGCCGTGGAGTAGTTGGACAATCTGGACCAAAAGTGCCTTGATTAACTTGTGGATAGAACGAGTATGCCACGACGAATATAGGCATGCGTCAATGCAAGAGGACATGCTACTGAGGTACCAGTGTGTATAGCAATCTGGACAAATACCTCTGAAGTTCTCGCTGAATGGTGGTACAGCATGACAATGTGTGGTTTTCACGATCAATAAAAAGGGCGGGAATGATGTTTATGTTGATCTGTATTCCAATCATGTAATTTTATATTAGTTGGATTTAAAAATTATGTCCGGTAAGTGTTGATCTCCTTTGTAAACACACTGACGCAGCCTTTCTCGGAAGTTGTCCAGAGTTCTTCGTGCCATTTAAGGTGGAATTGCACCCACTGCCTGGGGATTGCCTCCTTTCGTGTTTGCAGGATTGTGAAGAGAGGAGACGTACAGGAAACTACTCTCTCAGAATTTATAGAGAACGCCAAGAGATGTGAGCTGTGGCCGCATATTGTCGGAAGCAGACTTCTCCGTCTTCATGGACTCCAACAAACTGGTTTAACTTAAGTCTCTATCACGTGACACTACCAGTTTGAATTAACCTTTTTCGAAAAAATACGGAACGCTGACATTTGTTTCAACAACGGATACCCAAAGTGTCACACGATGGCTGTGAAGTGGTCATTGGTAAAGTACCTGGGGTTTTATGCAGCTCAGCAGCGAAAACTTTGTTGATTCACAGTGTCTGGCAAGTGGATGTAGGCCTTTATCACACAAAATCAAGAAAGTTCCTGGGGAAATGTTCTAAAGAATTTCCTCACACACAGCTCTGCAAGTTTCAAAATCTAGCTATCATTATGTAATGATGTATGTGAAGACCTCTGTGCCGATGGTCCTCTCAGACAGTCCCAGAGCAGCTGCATGTTTAAGTGCTGAACGCTTTAGAGATGACAGACTAAAGGTCGAAATACTAAATGTCTTTTTCCAAAGCTGTTTCACAAAGGAAGACTGCTCTGTAGTTCCATCTCTAGATTGTCACACAGATGACAAAATGGTAGATATCGAAATAGATGACAGAGGGATAGAAAAATAATTTAAATTCCTCAGAAGAGGAAAGGTCGCTGGACCTTATGGGACACCAGTTCGATTTTACACAGAGTACGCGAAGGAACTTGCCCCCCTTCTTGCAGAGGTGTACCGTAGGTCTCTAGAAGAGCGTAGCGTTCTAAAGGATTGGAAAAGGGCACAGGTGATCCCCGTTTTCAAGAATGGACGTCGAACAGATGTGCAGAACTATAGACCTATATCTCTAACCTCGATAAGCTGTAGAATTTTGGAACACGTATTATGTTCGAATATAATCACTTTTCTGGAGACTAGAAATCTGTTCTGTAGGAATCAGCATGGGTTTCGAAAAAGACGATCGTGTGAAACCCAGCTCGCGCTATTCGTCCACGAGACTCAGAGGGCCATAGGCACGGGTTCCCAGGTAGATGCCGTGTTTCTTGACTTCCGCAAGGCGTTTGATACGGCTCCCCACAGTAGTTTAATGAACATAGTAAGAGCGTATGGACTATCAGACCAATTGTGTGATTGGATTGAAGAGTTCCTACATAACAGAACGCAGCATGTCATTCTCAATGGAGAGAAGTCTTCCGAAGTAAGAGTGATTTCAGGTGTGCCGCAGGGGAGTGTTTTAGGACCGTTGCTATTCACAATATACATAAATGACCTTGTGGATAACATCAGAAGTTCACTGAGGCTTTTGGCGGATGATGCTGTAGTATACCGACAGGTTGTAACAATGGAAAATTGTACTGAAATGCAGGAGGATCTGCAACGAATTGACGGATGGTACAGGGAATGGCAATTGAATCTCAATGTAGACAAGTGTAACGTGCTGCGAATGCATAGAAAGAAAGACCCTTTATCATTTAGCTACAATATAGCAGGTCAGCAACTGGAAGCAATTAATACAATAAATTATCTGGGAGCAGGCATTAGGAGTGATTTAAAATGGAATGACCATATAAAGCTGATCGTCGGTAAAGCAGATGCCAGACTGAGATTCATTGGAAGAATCCTATGGAAATGCAATCTGAAAACAAAGGAAGTAGGTTACAGTACACTTGTTCGTCCACTGCTTGAATATTGCCAGCAGTGTGGGATCCGTACCAGATAGGGTTGATAGAAGAGATAGAGAAGATCCAACGGAGAGCAGCGCGCTTCGTTACAGGATCATTAGTAATCACGAAAGCGTTACGGAGATGATAGATAAACTCCAGTGGAAGACTTTGCAGGAGAGACGCTGAGTAGCTCGGTACGGGCTTTTGTTGAAGTTTCGAGATACCTTCACCGAGGAGTCAAGCAGTGTACTCGTATTACTCCCTCCTACGTATATCTCGCGGAGAGACCATGAGGATAAAATCAGAGAGATTAGAGCCCACACAGAAGCATACCGACAATCTTTTTTTCCACGAATAATACGAGACTGGAATAGAAGGGAGAACCGATAGAGATACTCAAAGTACCCTCCGCCACACACCATCATGTGGCTTGCGGAGTATGGATGTAGATGTAGATGTAGATGTAGAGATTGCTGGACGGACGCTTTCACACACACCACATTTTCCGACATTGTCACTGTCAGCGGTTCGCCAGCAGATTTTCTTTTCAGTGCAGAACCTGATACTCTTAAGACAGGCTCATCCAAGAATTGCGCCCGGCGGATGCGCCCGCGTCCCGCGGGCGCAAGACGGTGTAGTTCAGTGCCCCGTCCCCGACCGTGTGTGGCTATTGTCGTCATAGGAGCGAGAGAGAGAGAGAGAGAGAGAGAGAGGGAGAGGGAGAGAGAGAGAGAGAGAGAGAGAGAGAGAGAGCGAGCTGCAGAGCGAGTGAGACCGCACAGTACTGCTCTGTGCTAGACTGTCCAGCGGTCAGATCTAACGTAAACAAAATATTCTATTCTAGAATCAATTTTATGTAAGGGATATATAGTCTCATTCTTACTGTTAGTAGTTACAACTAAGTATTTTTGGTTATACTTCGTGCTACAATTTTTTGTATCCCTTTTCAGAGTTTAGAAATCGGATCCTTAGTTTGCTGTTTTGTACGTAATAATTTTAACTGACAAAGTTTGAAAACTTATTAAAACAGAATTAAGTTTATAAAGCTCTTTAATTCTTACAGTCAACATTATTAAAGAAGACAATTAACATTTTACACGTTTTTCTTTTTCGAGGAAACGATTTTGTCTAGGCTTGGTACAATATTCCGTGAGACTGCTAACCTCAAAGAATTTATCAAATTCTTATCGCCAAGGAATGAACGGTTCTGAGTTTTAGCAAGCTTTAAAAGAGAGAAAAAGCGCTCACAAATATACTTGGAACCAAACATTGAGAGAACTTTGCCCGCGTGCTTGTGCAAAAGAGGATATTTCTCTTGTGGAAGACAGCTGTAAAAGTCATCCAAAGTTTTACACATAAGAAAGCGGTCCTTCAGGCGGATGTGGCACTGTAGGTCAATCAGCTCTAGTTGAAGCACTTGTGAGACGTCCTCTGCCCGAAGGGAAAACGGGCGAACAAATACATCTATCGGCTGGCGTTCGGGCGGTCCGCACGGCCAGCTAAGCGGCACGGCTCGGCCACTGCAGCAACATACGAATTCGCCCGGGGCGCTGGACGAGGGCGATCGCGGGCGCTAGCGCCCCAGGGGCACAGTTTGGACGACACTACTCTAAGATTTGATACACAAACCCGAATTCTTTTTTCTATCATGAACGGAATCATGACGGACATGTTGGAACCGAATGCGAGAAGCTCGCTGAGAAGTAATCATAGAACCATTATTCCGAATGTACTCCTGCACAACAAACGCACGGTGCTCACCTAGCCAAGCCGTTGCACCTGCTGAAAACGGAACGTCCACTGCTATCGATCAATATCTCCTTCACATCATCAGACCAACTTAAAATCACATTGCGACCTCCGCAAATACGGGAAATCGTTTCGCCGGGCTCTGTAACTATCCCTGCCTCACTGCAGCACATTAAAACTGGCAATAAAACATCGACTGTAAACTTTCAGTTTTACGCACATTGGGACCCTCATTTTGAAAACTTCCTATTCATCCCGCTACGCTCTTCATAAATTAGAGATCGATTGCTACCAGTGGATTCTAAATCGATTTCTTCAGCTGAAAATTGCTTTTTTCGTCATTACCTTAATTCTATGTAAAAGAAGTTTTCTTCTGACGTAACAAAACAGACAATTTCGGCTGCTACACAAGAAAGCTTCAAATTATGAGTATCTGTTCCTTTTCATACTGATCTTTTATATATACTGTATTTAACTTATCAACTTTTTTGTGCGGTAAAAATTGTCCTCAACTTTACTAGCACGTGCTGGATATCAGCCTCTTACTTGCAGTGACATAACTGGCTTTGTGGGAATGATTTGTAACAACTATTCCTGCAGTCCCCGACATGAGAAAACTGCTCATCTTAATTTTTACACTTTTTTAGGAAAGCCTTTTCAAGCAATTGATGTATTTCAGTCGAAGCAGAAAGCTAAAATACCTTGCTTCTGACAACTAGCTTCACTTAAGACACTATCTTTTAAGTAATATTAACATTTATTAATTGAAAGATCGATAAACCCAGGACAATAAATTTCGTACTACTTCGCCTAGACGAAATACAATTACAGTTTTGTAATCCCCTGGTAAAATTGAATCATTTGCTATACATCATGGTACCATTCTGCTAGATTTTACTTTGTGCATTTTTCGTCAGACTGTCACTGCAGAAATTTAAGAGAGCGTTTCAAACTAGCTGCTGCAATGCACGTGGCAGGTTCTGCCACAACTCTATCAGAGTGGACAGAGGAATTCCTTCAGTTACAATGTCCATTTGCACACTATGTGATTTTTGTTTTTTTTAGTTTTTTAGCCCATTCCGTCCCTTTCAAACCTGTTCAATCAAAACATAAAAATTCAGTTTGCACGTGACTTGAACTGGCAACTCGCCAAGGACTCTCAATGTCAGTTGTATGTATTGATCTACCTACATTATTAGCCATCTACATAATTTAAATTTACACAATACTTGAGTCATGATACATGTAGTACTTGCATAACGCCACGGGAATGACGTCACTAGCCACTAGAATAAAGCAATAGCCCCAGTTGAAGATGGGTATTTTCTGGCGTGACACTTATGTGGGCAGGTGTGGTGAGAGTCTTGAGAGGCACTCTTGGAGACAACATCTGTGCGTATGTTACCATGATAGAGCTGTATTATTTTCGCTTGGGATGAAGTGTTTGCACATTACTTGTAAAAATTGTATAGCACAGAACTTAATTATATACTACATTTTCTATCCCCTCCAAAAGCAAAGGTAAGGCCACTTTATGTATCACCACCTTCCCACACCAAACCTCATTCCTAGATGAGCTGCCGATGTATCTAGCAGACAGTAGCTTTCCTTGAAGAGTTTGTACGTGTTTTTGTATCTAACGCCACTTCCAAACATTCTTTACACAAGCTAAGATCTCACGTTAAATCGGTACCTTACCTTCCCTGCTGCATGTTACGCGCACTCACCAGCAAGAAGAAGTAGTGTCAAAATCTACAGGTTCAGAGAGTGTAACAACAAGTTTTAAGTTAGTTATGTAACTAAAAGTAGCAAAGTTGTGAATTTGAAAGTAGGGAGTGACTTGTCAAACACGTCGTGTATTGAAGGGTCTCCCCATTCCACTGGGTGAAGGCAAGTACGAGGAGTGAATTATTTATACCGCTCTGCAATTTTATTCTTGCCATCCGTACAGCGGTGGCTGAAAATTATTCATAAATTCCATTCCTACAATATTTTCTTGAAAATTTCTGGGAAGCTCTCCGCAAGAGGTCGTCTTCAATCTGGTCGAATGTCTCATAGCGTATTCCGTGAGCGTGAACCCCACTGATTGGCCGCTAATGCGGAATTGTATCAATACAGCCGTCATAAAATTGAAGGGGTCCGCGAAAGGAAGAGGTAACCCACAACAGAGAATTTTACGTTGCTGCATGCAAGAACATAAATACTATAAGACAAAGCAAACTGTATAGTAGAGCGCATTTTCTAGCGGTACTCATGCATCTACTTGTTTCCAGCATCTTGCACATTCGAAAACATAACAGACAAATCCTTACTAAATTGAGGGTTAGCACATTGTTCGATCAGTTAGGAAACAGGCTAACCAACACACTCCTAGTTGAATCCTCTGGAACAAGGAGAACAAACGGAGTTCATACTTTCAAGAGTCTACAAATAAAGTAAAAATATTTTTTGAAACTTCCTGGCAGATTAAAACTGTGTGCTGGACCGAGACTCGAACTCGGGACCTTTGCCTTTCGCGGACAAGTGCTCTACCAACTGAGTTACCCAAGCACGACTCACGCCCCGTCCTCACAGCCTTACTTCTGCCAGTACCTCGTCACCGGGGCGTGAGTCGTGCTTGGGTAGCTCAGTTGGTAGAGCACTTGTCCGCGAAAGGCAAAGGTCCCGAGTTCGAGTCTCGGTCCGGCACACAGTTTTAATCTGCCATGAAGTTTCAAAAAAATATTTTTACTTTATTTGTAGACTCTTGAAAGCAGTTCCGTTTCAACCGCGCTCGCGAGTGGCCGCTGTTAACTGTTGCGCTGCACTTCAGTGCTTACATCGCTGTACTTGTGCTTCGCCGAGTGCCGTCCGTCCGTTAATCTCCGTGTTCGTTCCTGTTCCTTGTGATCTGATCGCTCTTTCTGGTCTTGCTGCTGCTACTTGGAATTTCGGTTGTTTAACCGAAATTGCTTCGCTGGATTAACCATGGCTACAAACCTCAGGAAGAATGGTATTTGCTTTTGACAAAGAATCCCGTCCTGTTCAGCCGACATCCCTGGAAATAGATGACTGGATTACACAGGTAATTGGTCTAAATTCTGAAACCGTTCATACCTGGCAACTGGATCAGGAAAAATACTGTGTTTTTGTCAAGTTAATCAGTGCTTCGACTGTTGATAAAGTGTTACGAAAGTGGGGCTATGAAGTAGATTTTGTGGATAGAAATGGTTATAAAAGTAAGGTTTCCATCTATAGAGCGGACATTCATTACAAAACCGTTCGTGTCTTGAATCTCCCCATTGAAATTGAAAATGATAAGATTAAGGAAGCTCTTTTAAACTATGGAGACGTTAAATCAATTGCAAATGAAAGATGGTCGCCTCGCTTTAAACTGCAGTGTTTTAACGGGGTCCGCTGTGTAGAGATGGACGTTAAGACGAATATTCCGTCTCACATAACTGTTTGTGGGTATAAGGCACAAATTGTTTATACAGGTCAGGAAGCTACATGTCATATATGTAACGAAACCGGCCACTTCAGACAGGAATGTCCGCGGCGAACTGTTGTGCTTAAAAGTAATTTGATACAGCGTCAGAAGCTTACCTTAAATGATCTGTTACCAAAGAATAGCCCGGAACAACTGGTTGAGGATGTTAACGCAGCGGGACAAGCTGATGTCTCCCTTCACGATAACAGTCAATTTTCCCCGTTAACCACAAAAGGAAACCCCGTTGCCACTAGTCGTGAAACTGAAATGCAACCGAAAAAACGATCTCTGGAGATAACTGATAGTTGTTCAGAGGACGAGCTGTCTTGTCCCACTCCCTCACTTCGCAAGCAAAAACAGTGCGATGAGAAGGCTGAGGAACCTGAAGGCAAAATGCGAATGGAAACTAATGAACAGATAGATAATACACATACGGTACCAGAAAATGGAAGGGGTGTAAGCAGCATTAATTTGCAAGAAACAACAGGTGCAGTAGCCGATTGCAAAGATCAGAATCTATCTGTTAATAAACAAATTCAGGGAGAGGATGCAAAACTGCAGTCTCCATTTGTTTCCCTAGATCAGAAAGTGAGTGAAATTAATAAAGAACGAGGAAGTGGTGGCCAAACTGAAATCACAGTCAACACCTCAGGGCAGGCGCCGGCAACCGAAATTGCTAAAGCGTCTGCTGCTGCTCCAGATAAGCCGCGAAGTAAAATACCGACGCAACCAAATGAGAATGTAGCTCGTAACCAAGGGAAGGGAAAATCCAGTAGGGGCGACCCAAGCCCAAAGAATGTTCAGTCCGAAACGGTCGTACACGAATCACTGGAGGAAAAATCAGAAAGTTTACCAGGAAATCAGTCTGCTTGCGGTACAAGAGAAAACATCAGAAGTAGAAAAAAACGGGACAGTAACTAATAAACTGATTGAAGTGTTATTCCATGTTCAGCCTTCCGAGAAAACTGTTACAGCTTAACTGAACCCTGAACCACAGTAAACTAAATTAGTTCAACAAAACAACTACATAGTGACAGCACAATGACGCAATCTTATTCTGTCACCACTATAAACATAAATAAAATCACGACTGGTTTGAAATTATCGGCCCTTAAGGAATTTTTGTACGAATCTGCGACTGATGTTGCCCTGTTACAAGAAGTTCTAATTTCGGATTTGGTAATTCCCGGTTTTGTCAGTTACATAAATGTGTCTCCCGAAACAAGTGTTGGAACAGCTATTTTGGTAAGGGAAGGGATTACAGTAAGCGAGGTGGAACGACTGGAATCCGGAAGGGGAATAGGACTAAATATCTATGATGTGACTATCATCAACTTGTACGCCCCTTCAGGAAGTTCTCATCGAGCTGACAGGGCACGTTTCTTCAAAGATGACTTGATATACTTGTTAAGGAAATCTCCAAGACAGTTACTACTTGGAGGTGATTTTAATTGTGTTTTAAATCGAAAAGATCAGTTACCTAATTTTAATTTCTCAGGTGAACTAAAACAACTAGTTACTGGTTTAGAGTTAAAGGATATATGGGAAATCAAATACCCCTCCACTGTTGAGTTCACTTATGTCACGGCAACATCACGTAGCAGGATTGATAGACTATATATTTCTAAAAATCTTGTAACTTCCGTGACAAAAGTAGAAACCATTCCTACGTACTTTTCAGACCATTCAAGTGTCTTAGCTTGCATAAATCTAACAACACAGCCGGTTCGCCGATTCAAGAATCAGTGGAATTTGAACACTTCCTTGTTAGTTAATCATGATTTAGAAGATCTGATTAAAGAAACATGGGCAATATGCCTGCGAGCCCGTAGTAGATATGCCACTGCTATTGACTGGTGGGTTAAAATGGCAAAGCCAAAGTTGAGGAAAGTTCTTATTCAATACAGTGCCCAGAGCGCAAGGGAAATGAAATGCACTATAGAGTATTACTATTCCGTTTTGAGAGATCTATATGATCAAGTCTCAGCAGGTTCCTCACTTCGGATAGCAGACATAAAAAAAGTCAAAACCAAGTTACTTAATATCAAGAGAGGTCAAATGGAAGGGTTGAAAATAAAATCGAAGGCAAATTCGGTGTCAGCAGATGAAACCGCTTCCCTATATCATTTAGTGAAGCATACGAAAAACGGGAGAAGGACTTTTATTGAAGAAATTCGAACAAAAAACGGCACGATTCTCAGAACCCAGCAGGATATCATGGACGAGATTTATCGCTATTATTGCGAGCTATATTCTGTACATAAAAGTAGTGATGCTTCCTTGGAAGAATTCCTTCTAGCCCCACAGCTGACAGAAGATGACAACGAAAATTTTCTCGAGGTTGCCAGTGAAGAAGACGTGTATGAGACTCTGTGCGCCTCGCCACCAAAAAAATCCCCAGGACCGGATGGTCTGCCAGCAGAGTTTTACATCCGTTACTGGCCAATAGTAGGTGCGAAAATCACGGACATTGTAAATGAGGTTATTCAGGGTAAATTGATTCCGGCTGAGTTTAAGGAGAGTAAAACTGTTCTGGTGCCAAAAAATAATGGAAACAAAGACTTAAATAATTTTCGTCCAATTTCACTGCTGAATTCTGATTATAAATTAATAGCTAGAATAATAAACAAGAGAATTTCATGCCTTACAGATAAAATTATTAGTCAACATCAGAATTGTGCGCAAGGCAGTACCATTTTTCAAAATCTAGCGGAATTCAGGGATATCATTGCAATAACTTCTGTAACAAACATAAAGTGTGCTTTATTGTTTTTAGATTTTTATAAGGCGTTCGATGTAGTAAACCATGAATATCTTCTACACACATTGAAGAAAATAGGTTTCAACGATAGGGTTATACAGTTGATTAAGAACATAGCAACTGGAATAAATGCTAAAATAGCGGTGAATTGTCAACAATCCAGGCCGATGCAAATACAACGAGGTGTTTCTCAAGGAAGTCCTCTGTCCATGTCGCTTTTCGCAATTTCGCTGGAACCTTTCCTCCTACATGTCCATGTTACATTAAAAGGCTTAACATTATCAGGAAACAAAACAGTTATAAGAGCCTATGCTGACGATATAGGGGTCATTATAAGGTATAATGACGAGGTAACCACAGCTAGCAACAGTGATTCGTACTGTACAGCATCTGGAGCCAATGCAAACGGAAAAAAAAGTAAGATGTTAAATCTCAGAGGTTTTGATAATATCAACGTCGAGTGGGCAAAATTAGTCCGACAACATAAAACACTTGGGATCACCCTGACAGCATGCCCTATGAAAATGACTGCTTTAAATTGGAAAGTAGCAGCAGATAAAGTGCAAGGAGCCATTGTAGAGAATTTAACTCGATATATGAACCAAGTTCAAAGAACACAGTATATCAACTCATGCATCCTTGCTAAGGCTTATTATACTGCCCAGCTGTTTCCAATACCGAGAATGATAGCGAGGAGAATAATGTCCAAAATCACAAATTTTTGTGGAGAGGTGAAGTGTTCAGAGTACCTGCTAAAGTAGCCACTTTAGATCCTAAAAATGGTGGACTAGGATTAACTGATATAACGGATAAAGCCTCTGCTCTTTTTATCAAAAGGCAAGTTAATTTAATAAGAGACTCGCGAGAAAGCATAACCAGCCAACTTTTCGAGATCATTAAACCTCCAAGCCTGCTTCCCCGATTGACGTGCAGAATATCAACAGTCGCTTACAGCACGTGAGGATTTTCTATGTTGAGTTTAGTTATGTCAGTGTCGAACTCAGGCAGTCCCGACACTTAACATCGAGAGCCATAATGCGGGAACGAAAGAAAAGCGAGGAAGAAACAAAATAGAACGACAGTTTCCAAACATTGAGTGGACTGAGATTTGGAAAAACATTAGTTCTAATGTGCTCACGTCTAATATAAAAACGTCATGGTACAAGACAGTTAACAACATAGTTAGCACCAATGAAAGACTGCACGCAATCGGACTCTGTGAAACAAATTTATGTCAACAATGCCATCTAGTTGACACAGTAATTCATAGATATACTTGCAGTGGTCACATGAATAGTTGGAAGTGGATCCGGGAGCAAATAGCTCTGATTACAAGAACATACCCTGAGTATATATCGCTGTCATTGATGCACAGGCCTGAAGCACGCTATTTCCCAGAGCAAAAAATAACGCTGTGTACTGGTTGCTGGGAAATTTCATTAACTACGTCCTTAACAAATTAGGATCCGATAGCATCATAGAGTTCAAGGTACTCATGCTGTGTGAGTTCCACAAATTAGAAGCTATTCGAATCACAAGAAAAAGTTCGGTAATATGCTAAAAATTGTATTTGAAAGAATGGGCATTGGTTAATATAAAAAAGAAGACTGTGTTGACAGTGATGTATTGTAGTTACCTTAAGGATACTATTTTTAAGATTTTACAGTATATTTATGATGTGTACTTTCTCTATTTCAGAGAGTAGTTTTTTGAAATTTATAAGCTAATGTACAGAACTTATGTGACATTGAGATTGTGTGTCTAATAGTGCCAAACACAAACATGAAAGGTGCATTATTGGCTTATACTAGAAATTTGGAAATAGACAGTTTTTATAGAAATCTCCTTATCGATTGGTTAAAACCATATTCAATGGCTGGCACATTGCGCTGTTCATTTTTGCAGTGAAAAGACTGATTATATAGATCTGATCACTTCAAATACTTAGATTCACTTAATGTCCAGAAAGTGTAGTTGGAAGGCTAGTCAACTTTATTATATATCTCCTTTCCGCCATTCTCAAGTATTTATGTTTAATTTAATTCTTCTGGTGATTTAGTCAGTAACACAATCCTCTGTTGTCTTTCCTTAATGTCACCGCAATTGAAATGATCAAACCGCTTTGTTTAAATAACTACATGTATGTTTAACTTAGAATGTATTTGCAATGTGTAACATGGTTTTTTTTAATAAGGTTTTATATATAAAAAAAAGGTAGCTCAGTTGGTAGAGCACTTGTCCGCGAAAGGCAAAGGTCCTGAGTTCGAGTTCGGGTCCGGCACACAGTTTTAATCTGCCAGAAAGTTTCATATCAGCGCACACTCCGCGGCAGAGTGAAAATCTCTTTCTAAAAATATTTTTTGTTGATACTTACTAGTAGAAAAAATGAGCAGATCCTTACCTGTATACTCTGGTGATAGTTTTTAATTGAATCAGATGCTGAGTTTTATTCTAGGGCTTTTTCTTCTCTTAAAATGTGTAGTGTCATCGCGGCCAGTTTTTTGCTCTGAATTCTGAATATATCTCTGGAATGAAACGGAGGGCGACGTTGGTGAGCACCGCGAGTTTAATGACACGATTTATGGCCAGAGTCCAGGCATACATTTCAGGGCTTTAAAAGGCGTCCTCATTTGTTACGGCCCCGCCCGTGGGAGTAGCCTTTATCGCAGACAGGATGGTATGCGAGCTGAAGTTCGGGATATGATTAAAAAAGAAGACACATTTTTCGTATCGGCAGCTATGCCTAATGACGCGAACAGAAGTTATGACGACAAGCTCCGACGTAGCAAGATTATTTTGTACAGTCAAAACTGCAGATCTCCAAAAGAAACAGTCAACAACAATTTTCGCAATGTTGTTTAAGTCAATAGCCTCATTTTTTTTTTCTTACGTCTTTCTCGAGCGCGATGATCCAGAAGATATTTTGAGATCGTAATATGCAGGTGACTTCAAAAAGGAATTTACACATAGTTATGGCAGCCCAAGTAAGTTTTATTGAATGTCAGAGTGCTGCATTGCTAAACAGACTGCTGCACAGCACATCAAAGCGCTCACTGATGCAATACACTTCTTGCGAGGATAGTCACCAAGTCCTTCTAAATGATTGTCGGAACGTTCCACCATCGGTTAGAAATCAGCTTCTTGCTGTGTGAACGTCCTCATCGTGAGAAAAGTCTTCCCAATCACCCCCCCCCCCCCCCCCCCTCATCAGATTCTCTTCCAGCTTGCCGAAAAGTTGAAAATCGCGTGTGCAAGATCAGGACATTAGGATCACCCACTTCCCTGCGGCCTTGGTAAAATTTTTCGCACCATTTCATTACGGCTGGACGCAATGTTGCACTCGGTCCATGTAATATTTTCATTTCTCTACTACTTTATATATAAGTTAATGCCCTACTTAAGTCTTCCAGATATTCAGCTTTTGCACTGTCTCCCAAAATTTCACGGTGAAGCCGTGCTTGACTTAGACGTCTCGCCGTCAGGAATATTACGGTCCCGCGTTGTACGATTTTGGAGTAGATTTCCAGTTGGCGCGCCATTGGAGACGTACATTGCTAAGCACTTGAGCTGTGTGTCTGGAGGACACATGTGCTCTCATCTCACAACGCGCCACACTTATTGCGCAGAGGTCACAGCGTGGGACGACGTGTGGAACTTACTTTCAGAAGTCCCTAGATACGAACATTTTTGAAACAACTAACTGTCGCTAAATTTATGGTAAATTTAAATCAACTGACATACACGTCAAGGAAAAAAACATTCATCAGATGCCTGAAGTACGTTACTGACGACTGTTGCACGTTTCTGAATGAAGTGTCTCTCTACGGTAAAAAATATAATCGAAGAAGAAATGAATACAATAGCTAAAGCTAAGGGGAAAAATAACATGGTAGATCTATGGCCAATTTCCTTTCCAAATAATGCTCATGGTTTCTTTTTCCGAGAATTTACGTCTCTCATAGTAAAGAATACGACATTGAGTGGGTTTCCGTGCCATAGGACGGATCTCCATGTGTATGCACACGAAAAGCTATGGTAATACAAAGTAAAAAAAAAAATTACTTCCATGTTAGTCAAAGAGGTATATTGTTAATGTCTAGCAAGCTACCGATTATCCTTATACACATAAAAAAATATACTTTCACATACAAGAGACTTAAAAATTCGTGTCTATTACGTATTGTCTCAGAATTACATTAAAATAGTTCCCACTTGTGGTATCACGTATCAATACTACCCCTGGGCGTCGTAGCAAAAAATTGCAAATTTCCGTCTGACGCTGAATGCGGTCGCTCGAGATCTGGGGGAACCAATGGAGCGCACCTGCTGAGCCACACCTCCAGCAGTTCAGTACTACGAGTGCCCTCTGCTGCTGTGATACAGGACGACCGGCGGCAGCGCTCAGCCCACTTGAGCTATGGCACCTTCGTTCGTACTTCCTCCTTGTTGACTTAAGATAGTTTGACTCTGTTTCTTACTGTATTATTTGTAATGGGCCATCGTATGTTTAGGGAAATACAAGTAAATCTAGCCCGTCCGACTGGCCGCGCATTCTAACACGTCGCTTCCTGAGCGGAAAGGAGTGCCGGCCTCGGCACGAATCCGCCCGGTGGATTAGTGTCGAGGACCGGTGTGCCGGACAGCCGTGGATGGGTTTGAGGCGGTTTCCCATCGGCCTCGGCGAATGCGGGCTGGTTCCCCTTATTCTGCCTCAGTTACATTATGTCGGCGATAGCTGCACAAAACACTGTATCCACGTATGCGTACACCATAATTGCTCTACCACGCATACATCTGGGGTTACACTCATCTGGTATGAGATTTTCCCAGAAGTGGTGGTTCACTCACGGCCAAACTGCACAATAACCCTGGGTTCGTGTGGGGCGGCCAGGGTGTGAGGGGATTGCTGTAGCCTGTTGTGGGGTTGTGAATCACTACAGGCTACGGCGATAGAGTGCTCTATGCGTTTCTAGGTCCCCGTTTCAATACACTAGACACACGAAAAGTAAATCTTGTATTTGTTGTGTTAACTTGTTCACTAATAATTTCTGCTCTTGTCCAGACTTCCTATGACTACAGTTGCCGCATCACTCTGTAGCCCACCTTTCCTTATAATTGTGTGCGTGTGCAAAGTCGTACACAACGCCACCCTCGTTCTGACTGAGATTTTGGGAAGAGTACCTTGGTTGTAACGCTTATGCTGCAACTGGTATTCCCCTAACAGATATTCCAAATTGAGACTTCCTCTACCGCAATAGCTGTATAATACCCCCCCCCCCCCACACACACACACCATTTTCGTGTTGCTGTTGAGCTTCTGAGTTGTCTGGCAGTAGCCTTCTTTAATGCACAGTGATGGGCCCAAATATTATAAACATAAGCTTAATAGTGAGTTGGGAAGCAGTATAGCAGTGATTCTGGTGACATGGATTCAACAAGTCCTTGATACGTTCCATGAGTCATGTGACACCAGATGTATACGCACAATTCACGCATTCCCGTATATTATGGGCTGTTGGTTGGTGGGGAGTGGAGAGGGGCCAAGTGAAATTAATGTCATCAGTTTCATAATCCGCAGACCTTTTGACTGGTGCAGTACATGCAAGAATTGGACAAAATTCCGGAAACACCAAAAACGAAACACATTCCTATGTCTAATACGGTGTCGTTGGCATTCAAAACAGCTTCTAGTAATCTAGAAGGTTAATGAAAGCAGGTCCTGTGCGGTTTCCAAAGATATCTTCAACCATTCTTCCTGCAAAATAATGGCAAGTGACGATGATGGATAGCGATCACGCACACTTCTCTCCAAAGTAGTCCACAAAGTCTAATCAGTATTGAGATCTAATGATTGTGGTGACCAGGGAGATGCAACAGTTCATGTTGGTCCTCACAAAACCAGTCCTGGAGGATGCAAGCTATGTGAGGAGGAGCTGTGTCATCTTGGAATACAGTGTCACTGTTGAGAACAAAGATTGTAATATGGCATGGGCCTGATAGCCAAACTGATGGCATTGTTGATTGGTTGATATGGAACAGGGCACCAAACAGTGAGGTAGTCGGCCCCATAGGATTAGGGAAGGATGAGGAAGAATGTCGGCCGTGCCCTGTCAAAGAAAACATCCCGGTATTTTCCTCAAGCGGTTCGCTTAGTCCTTGGCAGTAATGCGGCCTTGCAGAGTAACCACCAGGCCCATGGAATACCACGATATGGCTACCCAAATCATCACAGAACCCCCGCCACTTTGTTACTCTTGGCACGTAAACTGATCAGGATTTGGAACTGTGCGTAATAACATTCGTCAAAATTACTTTCTTTCATTACTCCATACCTACGTTTTGTGGTACTGGCACCACGTTTTCCTCTTACGGGCATTTCATCACTGATGAGTTGGTATGGAATTCCAGCTCTCTTTGTAATTCGCACATTACCTGTTTTGTGCTGACACGGTTCGTGAGTGCGACATGCAGTTCTGCAATGACTTTTGCAGCTGTCGGCGGCTTATTTTTGGTCACAATCCTCCTCAATGATCATCTATCACAATCAGTCAATTTACACTCCCCCTCCGTTGTTACTTACGGATGATTTTTCTTCGCTTTCCTGCATGCGGTGTAAACTTCGATACTGTACCTCTGCAGCTTATCTCGACAATGAAACACCACCATACCATCACTAACAATTTACCAACCTTTGAATTCGCTTATCTCCAACATAAGACACTTAGCATTGCTCTGATCACGATGGAAACTTGCAACGTATTGAGGACATTGCGCAGGTACTTGCGTGGTCGAATCCAAGGCGGCAATCTGAAGACTTGGGTAACATCTGCGTTTATGACAGAGTCCAGCATTTACATTTCTGTCCAATGCCTGTATATACTATACATCATTTGTTCAACATGTTTTGGATAATTCTTGCTGTCAGAAATGTCTTCTCAAATAATAAAGCGTATTTAACTAGTTATGTGCCATTGCTGTCGATGATATTGTATTTCTGTGGGAGACAGCAAACGGCGTGAAAGAACAGTTGAACAGAATGAAGAGTGTCTTGAAAGGAGGGATATAAGATGAACAACAAAATCAAAACGAGTAACGGAGTGTAGTCGATTTAAGTCAGATGATACTGAGGAAATTAGATAAGGAAATGAGACACTTATAGTAGGAGATGAGTTTTGTTATTTGGGCAGCAAAATAACTGATGATGGTCGAAGTAGGGATATATACGATGTAGACTAGCAATGGCAAGGAAAGCGTTTCTGAAGAAGAGACACTTGTTAACAATGAGTATACATTTCAGTTTCAGGAATTCCCTAGTGAAAGTATTTGTATGAAAGTGAAACACGGACGATAAACAGTGTAGGCGAATGGAATCTAAGCTTTTGAAATGGGGTGACACAGAGCTATGCTGAAGATTTGATGAGTAGATCACGTAACGAATGAGGAGGTACTGAATGGAACTGGGGAGAAGATAAATTTGTGGCAGTCACAAGATCTCAATACTGTTGAGGCTTTGTGGAGAGAAGTGGGGTGTGATGCTGTCCATCATCGTCACTTGCTCTATTTGCAGGAAGAATGGTTAAGATACTACTCGAAACCGCACTGGACCTGTATTAATTCATTTCTAGATTAACAGAAGCTGTTTTGAATGTAGAAGGTTGGTATGACACGTTATGAGGCATCAAGGGATCACCAGTTTAGTATTGGAGGGAAGGGTGGAGGGTAAAATTAGTAGAGGCAGGCCAGGAAATGAATACACTAAGCAGTCAGAAGGATGTGTTGTAGGAATTACTTGCAGATGGAGAGGCTTGCACTGGATAGAGTAGCATGGAGAGCTGCATCAGATCAGTCTGCGGACGGAAGACCACAACAACAAAACTGCTATCATTTAGTCTTTGTTGCAGTACAGAGCCTAAAATCGGTAGCGCGTAACGAACCTAGGCAAGTAGTCTACTGACATAGCTATCCAGGCACGACGTATGACCTTCCTTCACAGCTCTACTTCCTCCAGTACCTCTCCTACCTTCCAGACCTCACCAGCGCACCCCGGCCTACACTGTGGGAGTAGCACTCCTGGATGAAAGTATAGTGCGAAGAACGTTCGAGAGATGTACGGCCGGGAGTTTAGTTATGAGAGCGGTTCGTGCGCCGTGCTGGATAGCTCAGTCAGTAGAGCACTTGGACGCAAATCTCAAAGATTTTGGGTTCGAGTCCTGCTCTAGCACAGAGTTTCAGTCTGCCTGGAGTTTCAGGACCAGTACTCCACTGACGCCTGCAGGATTCCTTCTGAAAAGTCATAATTGTCTTACATAACGACACATAATCAAACACAGGTCCATAAAGGAGACGTTGTAGTTGAATTCAGGAATCGCCGTAAGGAATCCTCACCCACGAGAGAGTCACCATCCCGGATATTTCCTGCAGGTGGGTAACGAACATACGCATGTGACGAGTCTGCCGTGACCTCTGGAGCCAGGCGTGCCGAAAGTGAAACAGTGAGCCTCCGTTCTCGGAGTTTGTTCCCAACATCACTGGAGAGGCAGGATATTCGAGGCACGACTTGACAGAGTCCAGCATTTACAAATACCAATATAAACGACCAAAAGCAAGTATCCAAAGTGTGATGACTTCCAGAGAGTAATTACTTGAAACACCATAAGCAAATATAAAGTTTTTTTCCTTCATGACAAAACAATAGACGTTTTTCCGAATGTGCTCCATCGAAATTGTATTTAGTCTTCCTGAATGCTGCATCAAGTTTCTTACGGGTACATGAATTAATTTTTAGTGTAATCACGACTGTCTGTTACCCATTTTCATTTCCTCTCTTTGCTCTTGCCTCTTAACGGATTTCAGATCACATTGAAATTTGACCATCAGGCAGCCTCCGTGCACGTCCTCACGGACTGAACCCTCACCTCTTTCCAGCGCCTGACGCCTGACCGGTAAGGAAACGCACTGTTTGTTCCTGCTTCTTTTTCTCGGCGTATCCATAACAACAGTTTGGGTGGGCACTTAGATCAACTGTAACGCTTCAGCGAGGAGGTGCACTGCTATTGCGCTCGCCAACGCCAGTCCTCCTACGTCACAACGTAAGGAGATGACGTACATGGGGCAGATAAGGATATGGCTCTTCGACTGCTCAGCATCACACGCGCAGTATCCATCTTTATTATTGCAGAGTCCCCTTCCCAGAATGACAGTTCCATTTCGGCCAAGTACTACATGAAGACGCGTAAGTGCTGTCCAGGCCGTTATCTGGAGGTAGCTACTCTTTTGGTGGTATCAGATGACCAGGACGAATTTCAAAATGTTTTAGACAAGATATATGTAACGTGCAAAATGTGGCAGTTTACGCTAAATAACGGAAAGTGTGAAGTCGTCCACATCTGTGATTATGGTATCGCTGATCGTTTTCGAGTGTGGCATCAGTTTGATATCTCCAGTGGAGCTGATTTGTCTTACAATGTACGATCATGTGCCAGTACATTACGGCTACCGTCCAACCGAAACTGGATGCAGGCACCTGACGCGTTTGGGAATTTTCCGGTTGGTTACAACTAAAGTGCCGCTACTGATGGATGTCTGTTGTGAGCTGTAATTCCCGTATCACAATGGAACTTGGTAGATATGCTAATGCATAAATGCAAAGCTGATTTACGCTGGAAAATATTGAGTTCCACTTGTGGGCACCAGGGTCAACTCTACACGATGAATCACACATATCTAAAGGCTGTGAACTCAACTAAATACATAGGGCTTATAATTACGAATAACTTTTATTGGAACGATCACACAGATAACATTACGGGGGAAGCAAACCAGAGATTGCGATTTGTTGACAGAACACTTGGAAAATTTAACAGGTCTACTAAAGAGACTGCTTTACACTACCCTTCTCTTCCCTCTTATGCAGTATTGCTGTTTCGCGTGGGATCCCCAACTGATGAAATTGGCGGAAGAAATCGAAGAAGTTCAAAGAAGGTTCAGTCGTTTCGTATTATCGTGAAATAGGGGAAAGAGTGCCACAGATTGGGGTGGCAGTCATTAAAACAAATGCGTTATCCGTTGCGGCAGGACGTTCTCATAAAATGTTCATCACCAACTTTCCCCTCCGTGTGTGAAAATATTTTGTTGGTGAAATGGCTCTGAGCACTATGGGACTCAACTGCTGAGGTCATAAGTCCCCTAGAACTTAGAACTAGTTAAACCTAACTAACCTAAGGACATCACAAACATCCATGCCCGAGGCAGGATTCGAACCTGCGACCGTAGCGGTCTTGCGGTTCCAGACTGCAGCGCCTTTAACCGCACGGCCACTTCGGCCGGCTATTTTGTTGGTGCCTACCTACATACGCGGAAGTGAGCAACATAATAAAATAAGATAAATACGAGTTCGCAGGGAAAGATTTAAGTGTGCGTATTCCCTGACTGCTGTTCGAGATGGCAACGGTAAAGAAGTAGCTTGGAGGTGGTTCGATCAACGCTCTGTCAGGCACTTAATTGTGAGCTGCCGAGTGTGAGTGTGTGTGTGTGTGTGTGTGTGTGTGTGTGTGTGTTATGGGACTTAACCGCTAAGGTCATTAGTCCCTAAGCTGACACACTACTTAACCTAAAGTATCCTAAGGATAAACACACACACCCATGCCTGAGGGAGGACTCGAACCTCCGCCGGGACCAGCCGCACAGTCCATGACTGCAGCACTATTAGAGACCGCTCGGCTAATCCCGCGCGGCTAACTGCAGAGTAATCAGTTATATGCAGACGTAGATCGAGTGGCAGTTGGCTCTGTCCTGCCGGCGTAGAGACCTCTCTTGTGTCTTTGACTTTACTAAGGTGGTGGTACCTGGGATAGGGATGGCGTCTATCGCTGAAACAACCGGTTTACCGTTACATAGATTTATTTGTCTTCAATTTAAACCGAACGTTAAAACCTCTCAAAATGACTAGTTTCTAAACTAATCGCTTACTGATTTCTTGTTGGTATTTTCTCAGCAATAAACGTACTCTTCGAGCAAAGAGTGAAAAATCTAACAGTCTCTAAGTCTTACATTATACATATCAAGTAAAATATAATCAAAATATCAAATAAAATAACTAAATAAAAGAAAAATTTGTCCGTCCACAGTACCTGCTTTTCCCGAAAAGTAATGAAGAGTTGAATACCGTAAAAAAATCACCAGTATTCTCCAACTGGTTCTAATCCCTTAAATCTCTGTTCAAAATCATGTTGTAATCTAGAATCATACCACTAATTGGACAATACGAAAAGTCAGAGCTAAAGGATGAAAACTGTGGCTGCAGAACTCAGTTTTTCGTGTGACGTCGTCTGTTTCCGTGGGCTACAAGAAGATAAAGGCATATTATATAAAAACAGACAGCAGATAAGCTCTTTTCTAATTTTCTACACACTCCGCAAACCACCCAATGCTGTGTTGCATAGGGTACTTCTGGTACCAATAACTGATCCCCCCCTCCCCTACTCTGTTCCACTCACGAATGACGCGGGAGAAGACTGGTGGTCGGTAAGCCTCTGTATTGGCTCTAATTTCTCGAATTGTCGCGTTATTTTACTATCAAAGTCATGGAACGCTTGTCCCGTTGCTCTCCTCATTCAGCCTTTATTTGTCAGCTAGGACTTTGACTTCTCTCGTATCTGAGAAGCAGCTCCCATTGTGGGCGGGTGGATGAGGGGGGGGGGGGGGGGGGGGGGGGGAGTAATACGTTGTCCGACTACTCGCGGAAAGCGCTCTCTCGAAATCTGAATCCCAATGGAGTTTTCTGAGCACGTCGGTAATGCTCTCGCGCTACTAAACGATCCCGTGAAGTTGCGCACCGCTCTTCGTTGGATCTTCTCTACCTCTTCTATCAGCCCTTTCTGGTAAGGTCCCAGATCGATGAATAATACTCAAGAACCGTTCGAACAAGCGCCCTGTAAGATACTACCATTGTGTATGAGTCACATTTCGTAAATATTCTTCCTATGAATCTCAGTCTGGCGTCTGCTTTTCCTGTACTTGTTTTATACTGTCATTCCAATTAAGGTTGCTTTGGGTACTTAGTTACACAAAGACATTTTACCGTAGACACTGTTCCCATCAAATTGTCATCAATAGAGTAGTTGTAGAGTATTGGCTTCCTTTTCCGATGCCGCGCGATATGTTACATTTATTTACGTTCAGAGTCAACTACAAGAACCTGCACCATTCACCAATGCTATACAGAACATTCTATAAATCGATACTATCTTCTGCCGTTGCTACTTTATTATAGACAAGTGCATCATTTTCGAACAGTCTTAAAGAGCTTCCGAAGCTTTCTACAAGCCCATTTATACACTGTAAACAATAACGGTCCTGTCACAATTTCTTGGGGTACTCTAGAAATTATATTTACATCTGTCGATTTTGTTTCTTTAAGAAGAACGTGTTGAGTTCTATCTGTAAGGAAATCTTGAATCAGTCGCAAATTTGCTCCGATACTCGATATTCTGATACTTCTCGTATTTTTTCTCCAAATTGGACGTCAAATGCCTTCCTGAAGTCAATAAATAAGGCATCAAGCTGAGCGCCGTTGTCCACAGCGAACGCCGTGGATCTTATGGAGAAACAGAGCTAGGTGAGCTTCACAAGATCGCTGTTTGAGGATTTTTAAAGGAGATTTTCGTTCTCCAAAAGCGTCATAATTCTTGAGCATAAAAATGTTCCATAATTCTGCAACAGATTTCCGTCAACGATGTAGTCTGTAATTGTGTATGAGTCCCTCGGCCCTTCTCGAAAACGTGTAACACTAGCGTCACGTATAATACCGTGAAACAAGCTAATGTTACCTTCTGAGAGGATTTTGAAATTTGACCGTGGGTGTTTCTAATGGATAAGGTATCGGACTATAATTTCGAAGATAGTGAAATTAATAGACAAACTAAACAGACTTTAACCTTGGGAGTTAATGAAAGTGGAAAAAACAATATGTGAATGAAATAAATGAACGGTCGCCAACCCAATTAAGCACTAATTTGGAAACATAAGTTTAAGAAAGTTGAACATTTGTTATTAAAGTTACTTTCGTTCCTACTTCCCTTTCAATAGTGCACAGGATACAAACTGACATAGGACACTCTGAGCTGTGTGTGGAAGCGATAATCAGTAACGCACACACCAGTAATTATGGAAAACAAATTTGCACCAAACTCATATTAATAACATCTACGCTCAAGATCATTAATTAAACCAATACTGAAATGTTACTGCATCAAGTGCAGAACTAAGTTTGGACATGAGGGGCTTCTATCTTAACTGACATGTAAAATTACAAATAAAGATAAATAATATCATAAATACACCGTTTATACACCTCTGCATGTATCAGCTTTAGCAGCAGTAACAGTCCAATTATCTTTCTAGTATGTGGAGAATATGATGGTACCCATAAACTAGTATAACGTCACTAGTCAAGCTTTATGATTATCTCAGTAGAAAAGACTAATTCAAACACAGCTAATCCTTCACTTCACTTGGAGTAGTTCGTATTTCACCTTACAAGACAAAAAGATTCAACCCTGAGCCTGATTAATTTCGAAAAAGGAAACATTTGTGATAGAAATTAAGACCACACTATGTTTAAAATGAGCTTAACTTATTTTTCTTTTTTATCACCTGTGAAGCAGGTATTTTAGACAATAACATTTACACAATCTGGCACTGTATTCTTGCAAAATTATACTTTGCAATAAACTGAGAGTACTTTAACCAAATCCTATCTAACTTCACTTTTTTGGTTTTAACTTCAACTTTTACTACTCTTTTTACGTTTGACAAAAATAAATTACTTCGATACATTTTAATGCCAGCATAGTTCATTTAAAACAGGATACTCTGTCTTAGTAGCACTCAGGTGAGGATTCTGCATAGGTTCGTGATCAGAATAGAAGATATGTTTCCGGGCACAGATTTATAGCAGTTGGATTATTATTAAAACCACACACACAAATTAACTGGTCCATGTCCATATACATAGCTGGAAGTATGAAGTTAGTAAAGTTGTGGCGAAGTTTTGGTGGCAGGCGACATGGCGGCTAACTGTACTCACGGCTCTTCATGTTCGAAAGCTCTATAGAATTTCTTCTTGGCGTAGGATTTTCAACATATTAGAACCATTCCGTTTTGCCGAGAATACCAAATAATAGATCCACATCCGAGGCAAAATCCTTTGCAAAGCAACTCCCAATTGCCTCTCTTGGCACCGTCGAAGTGTACCGTGCTACGGCTAGCTACATATTGCGTACTGTTCACACGAAGGAGGCGCCCAGCTCCACCGCCAAAACCACCTTTTACATCGCGGCATGCCACTTTCGTTGCAGAGGAACTTCCTTATGTCTTTTATACTACAAATACAAATGTCCTAAGCATGAATCAGCTTTCAATAAACATTTTCTTCCTTATAAACATATAAATATTGTAATTCTTTATTATTTTTACAAATAATTTTGCTTTTTCCATATACCTACTACAAAACTCTAATTTGCTTGTCACAAATAAATGACTTTAAATAACAAAGAATATACGGTCCATAATTATAGATACACAGCTGCATAATATAAACCTACTTCTGATCGATATAAGTGTTACAAACGGGAATGACCGTCGCTTTTTGCCAGCTTCTAGTTATCCTTCTTTGTCCCTGCGATCTACGATAAAATGCTGCTACTTTTTCGAATAATCTTTGTAGAATCTTATAGATATCTCATCTGGTCCTGACACCTTTCCACCACTAAGCGATTGTAGTTGTTTTTCTATTCCGCGATCGGTTATTTCACAACCTGACATTTCGGCGTTCGTACGACATAGAAAGGAGGGATCGTGTTACGATCTTCCGCGGTGAAACAATATCGAAAGACCGAATTCCGCGATCAATCCTTCTCTCTGTTATCCTCCGGTTCGGTGACAATATGGTCTCTGTGTGAATGAGGTGACGATTTTGAATCGCTCAATGGTTTTACATAAGACCAAAACCTCTTGGGGTGTTTACTGAGATCGCTTGACAAAATTTTACTTTCAAAGTCATTGAAGTGCTGAGTGCTATTGACAAGAGATTTCAGATCGATTCTGCATTCCTTGATTTCCGGAAGGCTTTTGACACTGCACCACACAAGCGGCTCGTAGTAAAATTGCGTGCTTTTGGAATATCGTCTCAGCTATGTGGCTGGATTTGCGATTTCTTGTCAGAGAGGTCACAGTTCGTCGTAATTGACGGAAAGTCATCGAGTAAAACAAAAGTGATTTCAGGCGTTCCCCAAGGTAGTATTATAGGCCTTTTGCTGTTCCTTATCTATATAAACGATTTGGAAGACAATCTGAGCAGCCGTCTTCGTTTATCGACTAATAAAGTCATCAGAAGATCAAAACAAACTGCAAAACGATTTAGAAAAAATATCTGAATGATGCGAAAAGTGGCAGTTGACCATAAATAACGAAAAGTGTGAGGTCATCCATATGAGTGCCAAAAGTAACTTGTTAATCTTCGGTAATATAATAAATTAATCTAATCTAAAAGCCGTAAATTCAACTAAATACCTAGGTATTACAATTCCGAACAACTTAAATTGGAAATAACACATAGAAAATGTTGTGGGGAAGGCTACCCAAAGGCTGCGTTTTATTGGCAGGACATTTAGAAAATGTCACAGACCTACTAAGGAGACTGCCTACACTATGCTTGTCCGTCCTCTTTTAGAATACTGCTGCGCGGTGTGGGATCCTTACCAGGTAGGACTGATGGAGTACATCTAAAAAGTTCAAAGAAAGGTAGCACGTTTTGTACTATCGCAAAATATGGGTGAGAGTGTCACAGAAATGATACAGGATTTGGGCCGGAAATCATTAAACGAAATGCGTTTTTCGTTGCGACGGAATCTTCTCACAAAATTCCGATCACCAACTTTCTCCTCCGAATGCGAAAGCATTTTGTTGGCACCGACCTTCATAGGGCGGAACGATCACCACGAATAATAGAGAATTGTGAAAGTGGTTCGATGAACCCTCTGCCAAGCATTTAAATGTAGATGTACTTGTAGAACGCTTGTCTCCTTATTGTCCTCGTTCAGCCTTTGTTTGTCAGCCAGATTTTGACTTCTCTCTTATCTGAGAAGAGGCTCTATTTGGTTACGGAGCAGTTTTCCAACACTGCTGTTAAACCACTCTAGGCCCCTCCCATCCTAAGACCTTGCTCGGCACATAATTGTCTAAGGCATATTGAAAGATGCTTTTGAATTTTTTCCATTTGCTCTCCACATCTTCGTCCTCATCACTAAACATTTGATGGTGACTACTCCTCAGATACTCTGTATCCTGTCGCTCTTGCCAAGCTAGAATATCTTCCTATCTTTGTTAACGTTCCTTGTAAAAGCCGTAGTCATTGTTGCTACCACAGCCTTACAAACACTGATATCCTCCTTTACCTTAACTGATTCGATAAATTCATTAACGTTTGTTGCTAGGAGATCTAAGACGTTACCTTCACGAGCTGTTTCTCTAGCTATCTGCTCAAAGTAAGTTTTGTACTTTACATTCAGAATAAAGTCACACGAATCTCTGTCTCTGCCACCAATTTTCATAGCATGAGTCTCCAAATCTTTACTTAGCAACTTGAAAAAATCCCCATTGCAGTAGCACGATCAGTAAAATTATTAACGATATTCTGTGAGTTCTCTGTGAAGTGCTCTACCCCTACTGCTCCTAACCTGTGGGGTCTATAAAAGCATTCGATGGCCTTTTCCTACCAGCGTTTGATGCTTAACTTCACCCAGATTAATTAACGTTCGGAATCCGCGATGATCCCGCTAGATTTAATCGAGTTCTTCACTACAATAAATACGCCGCCACCACGGGCGGCTAACCTATTCTTACGAGTAATATTCCAGTGTGAACCTAGGATGTCGTTGCCATTCACTTCCGGTTTCAATCAACTTTCTGTTCCTAATAGTATCTGGGCATTATAACCTTCAATAAGCGATACTAATTCTGGGATCTCTTCTTGTATATCCCTGCAGTTTAATAATATCATATTAACCTTTTCTGTATTCTATATTCGAGGAGGAGCATTCTCTGAGAACATTGTATAGGTTTCTCTAATCTACAAACTGTCGTGTGCACGCCACACGTATTCTGCTACCCTAGTAGCCGCTTCGTGAGTGTAATGCATGACTGACCAATTAATGGGAGCCTTACAACTCTGCACCCGATAGCGGAGGTAGAGAAATTCGGAACCGATACAGTTGCAGAATCGTCTGATCCTCTAGTTTAGACCATACACTTTGCTCCAAACCAGAGGATTGCATTAGAGCATGGGTACGATGCTGCAAATAGACAGCTTAACCTGCACCCCTCATGCATTGCTAGTAACCTCCACCAACTCGCCATCCGCCGAAAGGAGCTGAGGATGATTTCACAACCCAAGCGCAGGCGTCATTCGTGGCAACATGTGCCACTATTTGCAGCCGGTTGCACCCAGTGCCCTCGAAAGCAGCCTGTAGTGCCACCTCCACGTCCCTGCATGCTATATCTTTGAGTGGCTCCGCCTACCGTTGGGGCTCCCAGTGACTAGAATACTCATCCTTTGCACTTGTCCCGACTGGGCAGGAAAATCGGCCGCTGGCCCAATAGGTAAGGCATCCCATGCTGGCTCAGAAGTATTATGAATACTGGGTAGCACCTTGCACCTGTCACAAAAGCGTAAAGAAGCCAGTTGTGCGGCCGTTCTCTCTTACGTCTTCCGTCCAGCCACGCGTGAACCCACCTCTATCCGTCACTCAGTCTCGAGTGAGTACAGAGCGGTCCGACGTTGTGCATCAGGAAACGCGGTGACAACAGTTCACCAGGGGATTCCAATGCCACCAAAGGTGTCGCAGGTCTCGTAACCTGCACTCCTATGTCGCTGCAGCTTTGAGTAATAGCCCTAGAACCCTATCGACCGTGGCAGATGCAACTTCTTGCTGTTTGTGGCCAGCATCCAGTTCTATTCGTGCCCGCTAAGAATAAGCATAGTCCCCATCCATATCGTACTGTGTAAAGAACTGATGGACCTTGCCGTTGGTGGGGAGGCTTGCGTGCCTCAGCGATACAGATGGCCGTACCGTAGGTGCAACCACAACGGAGGGGTATCTGTTGAGAGGCCAGACAAACATGTGGTTCCTGAAGAGGGGCAGCAGCCTTTTCAGTAGCTGCAGGGGCAACAGTCTCGATGATTGACTGATCTGGCCTTGTAACATTAACCAAAACGGCCTTGCTGTGCTGGTACTGCGAACGGCTGAAAGCAAGGGGAAACTACAGCCGTAATTTCTCCCGAGGACATGCAGCTTTACTGTATGATTAAATGATGATGGCGTCCTCTTGGGCAAAATATTCCGGAGGTAAAATAGTCCCCCATTCGGATCTCCGGGCGGGGACTACTCAAAAGGACGTCGTTATCAGGAGAAAGAAAACTGGCATTCTACGGATCGGAGCGTGGAATGTCAGATCCCTTAATCGGGCAGGAAGGTTAGAAAATTTAAAAAGGGAAATGGATAGGTTAAAGTTAGATATAGTGGGAATTAGTGAAGTTCGGTGGCAGGAGGAACAAGACTTTTGGTCAGGTGATTACAGGGTTATAAATACAAAATCAAATAGGGGTAATGCAGGAGTAGGTTTAATAATGAATAAAAAAATAGGAGTACGGGTTAGCTACTACAAACAGCATAGTGAACGCATTATTGTGGCCAAGATAGACACAGAGCCCATGCCTACTACAGTAGTACAAGTTTATATGCCAACTAGCTCTGCAGATGATGAAGAAATTGATGAAATGTATGACGAGATAAAAGAAATTATTCCGATAGTGAAGGGAGACGAAAATTTAATAGTCATGAGTGACTGGAATTCGTCAGTAGGAAAAGGGAGAGAAGGAAACATAGTAGGTGAATATGGATTGGGGGGAAGAAATGAAAGAGGAAGCCGCCTTGTAGAATTTTGCACAGAGCATAACTTAATCATATCTAACACTTGGTTCAAGAATCATGAAAGAAGGTTGTATACCTGGAAGAATCCTGGAGATACTAAAAGGTATCAGATAGATTACATAATGGTAAGACAGAGATTTAGGAACCAGGTTTTAAATTGTAAGACATTTCCAGGGGCAGATGTGAATTCTGACCACAATCTATTGGTTATGAACTGCAGATTGAAACTGAAGAAACTGCAAAAAGGCGGGAATTTAAGGAGATGGGACCTGGATAAACTGAAAGAACCAGAGGTTGTACAGAGTTTCAGGGAGAGCATAAGAGAACAATTGACAGGAATGGGGGAAAGAAATACAGTAGAAGAAGAATGGGTAGCTCTGAGGGATGAAGTAGTGAAGGCAGCAGAGGATCAAGTAGGTAAAAAGACGAGGGCTAATAGAAATCCTTGGGTAACAGAAGAAATATTGAATTTAATTGATGAAAGGAGAAAATATAAAAATGCAGTAAATGAAGCAGGCAAAAAGGAATACAAACGTCTCAAAAATGAGATCGACAGGAAGTGCAAAAGGACTAAGCAGAGATGGCTAGAGGACAAATGTAAGGATGTAGAGGCTTGTCTCACTAGGGGTAAGATAGATACTGCCTACAGGAAAATTAAAGAGACCTTTGGAGAGAAGAGAACCACTTGTATGAATATCAAGAGCTCAGATGGCAATCCAGTTCTAAGCAAAGAAGGGAAGGCAGAGGGGTGGAAGGAGTATATAGAGGGTTTATACAAGGGCGACGTACTTGAGGACAATGTTATGGAAATGGAAGAGGATGTAGATGAAGATGAAATGGGAGATACGATACTGCGTGAAGAGTTTGACAGAGCACTGAAAGACCTGAGTCGAAACAAGGCCCCGGGAGTAGACAACATTCCATTAGAACTACTGATGGCCTTGGGAGAGCCAGTCATGACAAAACTCTACCATCTGGTGAGCAAGATGTATGAGACAGGCGAAATACCCACAGACTTCAAGAAGAATATAATAATTCCAATCCCAAAGAAAGCAGGTGTTGACAGATGTGAAAATTACCGAACTATCAGTTTAATAAGTCACAGCTGCAAAATACTAACGCGAATTCTTTACAGACGAATGGAAAAACTGGTAGAAGCGGACCTCGAGGAAGATCAGTTTGGATTCCGTAGAAATGTTGGAACACGTGAGGCAATTCTAACCTTACGACTTATCTTAGAAGAAAGATTAAGAAAAGGCAAACCTACGTTTATAGCATTTGTAGACTTAGAGAAAGCTTTTGACAACGTTAACTGGAATACTCTCTTTCAAATTCTGAAGGTGGCAGGGGTAAAATACAGGGAGCGAAAGGCTATTTACAATTTGTACAGAAACCAGATGGCAGTTATAAGAGTCGAGGGGCATGAAAGGGAAGCAGTGGTTGGGAAAGGAGTGAGACAGGGTTGTAGCCTCTCCCCGATGTTATTCAATCTGTATATTGAGCAAGCAGTAAAGGAAACAAAAGAAAAATTCGGAGTAGGTATTTAAATTCATGGAGAAGAAGTAAAAACTTTGAGGTTCGCCGATGACATTGTAATTCTGTGGGAGACAGCAAAGGACTTGGAAGAGCAGTTGAACGGAATGGACAGTGTCTTGAAAGGAGGATATAAGATGAACATCAACAAAAGCAAAACGAGGATAATGGAATGTAGTCAAATTAAATCGGGTGATGCTGAGGGGATTAGATTAGGAAATGAGACACTTAAAGTAGTAAAGGAGTTTTGCTGTTTAGGGAGTAAAATAACTGATGATGGTCGAAGTAGAGTGGATATAAAATGTAGACTGGCAATGGCAAGGAAATCGTTTCTGAAGAAGAGAAATTTGTTAACATCGAGTATAGATTTAAGTGTCAGGAAGTCGTTTCTGAAAGTATTTGTATGGAGTGTAGCCATGTATGGAAGTGAAACATGGACGATAACCAGTTTGGACAAGAAGAGAATAGAAGCTTTCGAAATGTGGTGTTACAGAAGAATGCTGAAGATAAGGTGGGTAGATCACGTAACTAATGAGGAGGTATTGAATAGGATTGGGGAGAAGAGAAGTTTGTGGCACAACTTGACGAGAAGAAGGGATCGGTTGGTAGGACATGTTTTGAGGCATCAAGGGATCACAAATTTAGCATTGGAGGGCAGCGTGGAGGGTAAAATTCGTAGGGGGAGACCAAGAGATCAGTACACTAAGCAGATTCAGAAGGATGTAGGTTGCAGTAGGTACTTGGAGATGAAGAAGCTTGCACAGGATAGAGTAGCATGGAGAGCTGCATCAAACCAGTCTCAGGACTGAAGACCACAACAACAACAAAGAACTGATAAAAAGTCACAAAGATACAGACAGTGCAGTCAAGATTAATTTAGGAAGTATAGCAGATCCCTGCGAACGAGAAAATTATCCGATTGTGGCGCTGCTGAGGTAG
The DNA here is from genome assembly GCF_021461385.2 of Schistocerca piceifrons. NCBI lineage: Eukaryota > Metazoa > Arthropoda > Insecta > Orthoptera > Acrididae > Schistocerca > Schistocerca piceifrons. The sequence goes on along the minus strand of NC_060145.1, from coordinate 319,403,741 downwards.
AAATTTAGGCAAAATATAACGAGGAGAATAAACAGAAAATAAAACATGCTCTGCAGCGTTCTCACTATAGCCTGAGAGCGCAAGATCGGCATGCTCTTAAAGCAGGTATACAGTCTAACAGGAAAAAAAGATGCACAACGAAGAAATTATCCGATTAGGATGGAAATCACTAGATGTGATGTACATGTTCAGATAAATTATTGTAATTTCAAACTTGGATGATTTGTTGAAGAGAAAGAGCTTCACAAATTGAAGAAGTTAGTAGTGTGTTGGTCCATCTCTTGCCCTTACGCAAACAGTTATTCTTCATGGAAATGATTGATAGTATTGTTAGATGTCCTCATGAGGGATGTCGTACCGAATTCTGCCCAATTGGCGAGTTAGATCGGTAAAATCCCGAGCTAGTTTGAGGGCCCTGTCCATAATGCTTCTAACGTTCTCAGTCAGGGAGGTTTCTGGCGACGTTGCTGGTCAAGGTAGGGTTGAAGACAAGCAACAGACACTATCGCCGAGTCTTGGGGGGAGGGGGAGGGTGAGGGAGCATTATCATTCTGAAATTTAAGCCCAGGCTAGCTCGCCATGAAAGCAACAAAACGGGGCGTAGAATATCTTCGACTTGTCTCTCTCCTGTAAGGCTTCCGCAGATAGCAATCAAAGGAGTCCTGATATGAAAAGAAAGGGGGCCTCAGATCATCACTCGTGGTTGTCGGACGGTACGGCGGGCGACATTCATGATACTGTCCGAGATGTCTCCAGACACGTCTTCGGCCTGAAATCTGCTAAATTGGAACAGAGTGTCTTCAGTGCTTCGTACTGAACCCCGATTACCATCGAAGAAGTGTATGGAGACACTCCAGACAGCGATGGGATACCAATCTGACTGCCGCCCACCATCTAGGAGGGCTGGTTTCGGGTGCCATTCAGCCCTGGCTTTGCTCCATTCCAGTATGGCTGTTACTTTGCGTCCGATGTTGGATGGTGCTATTCCGACTAGAATTTGAATCTTGTGATTGGACTTCATATTACATATCCTATCACCGGCGGCAAGTTCGGTGAGGATCATTGTCAACCTTCTTTGAGTGGCAAGATTGGTTACCACACAGTGGGAGCAGACTCTCCTGCCGAATAACACAACACTAATGCCGACGTTTGAAGCACATACAGGCTTGCTCCTCAACTAAGATATTGTTCCGCGCTTGCGAGCTTTATTCTGACACTGCCCTATGGCTCTTTCAATATCAGACTTCTATCAAGAATAACACCAAGAAGTTTAGAGGTAGAGGTGTCACATCGAGAAGCGTCCAGCCATATGAGATTTCAACTTGTAGTTGGTGTTTGTAACGCAGATGGAAAACACTGATACACAAGATTTACACATTGACGCATAAGATCTCACGTTGAAGAAAATGACTTATTGATACATAACCAACACAGATTCAGAAAATATCGTTCTTGTGCAACACAGCTAGCTCTTTATTCCCATGAAGTAATGAGCTGTCGACAACGGATCTCAGATCGATTCCATATTCCTAGATTTCCAGAAGGCTTTTGATACCGTTCCTCACAAGCGACTACTAATCAAATTGCGTGCATATGGAGTATCGTCTCGTTTGTGTGACTGGATTCGTGATTTTCTCTCAGAGAGGTCACAGTTCGTAGTGATATACGGTAAATCATCGAGTAGAACGGGAGTGATATCTGGCGTTCCGCAAGGTAGTGTCATAGGCCATCTGCTCTTCCTGATTTATATAAATGACCTAGGTGATAATCTGAGAAGCCCCCTTAAAATGTTTGCAGATGACGCTGTAATTTACCGTCTAGTAAAATCATCAGACGATCAATTCCAAATACAAACTGATCTAGAGAGAATTTCTGTATGGTGCTAAAAGTGACAATTAGCACTAAACAAAGAAAAGTGCGAGGTCATCCACATGGGTACTAAAAGAAATCCGATAAATTTTGGGTATACGATAAATCGCACGAATCTAAGGGCTGTCAATTCGACTAAATACCTAGGCATTACAATAACAAGCAACTTAAATTGGAAAGACCACATAGATAAAATTGTGGGGAAGGCCAAACAAAGATTGCGCTTTGTTGGCACAACACTTAGAAGATGAGACAAACTCACTAAAGACGCAGCTTACATTGCACTTTTCCGTTCTCTGTTGGAATATTGCTGCGCGGTATGGGATCTTTACCAGGTAGGATTGACGGAGGGCATCGAAAAATTGCAAAGAAGGGCAACTCGTTTTCCGTTATCGCGCAATGGGGATAAGAGTGTCACTAATATGATACGCGAATTGGGGTGGTAGTCACTGAAACATAGGCGGTTTTCTTTGCGGTGAGATCTAGTTACGAAATTTCAATCACCAACTTTCTCTTCCGAATGCGCAAATATTTTGTTGACACCCACCTACGTAGGGAGAACTGATCATCATAATAAAATAAGAGCTCGAACGGAAAGATTTAGCCTTTCCTTTTTCCCACGCGCCATTCGAGAGTGGAATGGTAGAGAAGTAGTATGAAAATGGTTCGATGAACCCTCTGCCGGGCACTTGAGTGTGAATTAAAGAGTAACCATGTAGATGTAGATTAGAGAGTTATCAGAATGCAAGGTATGACTACAGGAAACAGTGTGATGAGGATTATGCCACTGGTAAGAGACGGTTTGTCTTAGAGCGTGGCTGTTTTTCGACCTTGGACTATATTCATCACGAATAATGAAAACAAACCACCACAGCCTTACCATCAAAGAAATTTATTTCAGACGACACAACAGTTTCTTCACCTTCAGGTCCACTATAAACCAAAAGAGTACTTCCATTCCTGTTTGATTTATACTGGACCTTATGATCGGGTAGGCGATGCGCAGTAACCAGCTGTTTGAAATAAATTTATCTGATAATGCGGCTGTGGCGTCTCGTTTTCTTTATTTGTATCATTAGCCGCTGTCCCGCGTCCGCGTGATAACGATGGACTTCCACATATCCATCACATGTCAGTAGCAGCTGGTGGGCAGTATACCACAGACGTCTCTCTGCGGTCCGCTGGGAAATATCACACTGAGGTCTGACACAAAAGAAACGACGCATTTGCGTACACGGCGGATATGTTCAGTTAGTCGTGGTTTCCCCCAAACAACGACCCATTTGAATTCATACACGTCTTAGTTCATCGGTTCCACTGTCCTGTACTCTTTCATGTAGTTTTCGGAGAGGCTTCACAGAAAATTCACCGTTTTTGCCTTCCAGAAGACCGCAAAGATACACCTCTTGTTAGCTGTTCGTCCGCTGTCAACGAGTTGACGAATTTCTACGAGACTCGCCACATGGTAAAAGCACAGTCCGAGGCCCTGAAACAGTTCCACGTAAACAGCTCACGACCGGCAGTTTCTTAGAAGTACCTGCAGTCTCATTTCCTTTACAACATAATACTATATCATGAATATGGAGTTTTCCGCTACAGCAGCCTGTAATATATTCCATCTCAGTCAATTTGCAAAGACGTTAAACATGAAACAAGATAAGTGCATTCTTCGTATAAGTACTGTTATTCTCAATTCTTACCTTACTTAGTTATCATTGGGAGGAAATAATTGCAAACGAAATATGTTTTTTTTTTACCTTTCTATTTTGCTTCCTAGGAAGCAAGGTGGCGCAGTCGTTAGCATACTACATTCGCATTCTAGAGGACGACGGTTCAAATCCGCGTCTGACCATCCTGATTTAGGTCTTCCGTAACTTCCCCAAATCGATTCAGGGTTCATTACTTTGAAGGAGTACGCCGATTTCCTTCTCCATCTTTGAATCATTCTGAGTTTGTGTTCTTGCCTCTAATGACCTCGATCTCGACACGACGTTAAACCCAAATATTCCTTTCTTTCTTCTCTTGCTTCCTGCTCTTCGCCTTTCTCGTTATTTGCTTACATCAGATGAGCTGTTCACCACAATACTTCTACAAACAAGTCAGGCAAATAACAAATATCTTCGGAAATGTGGCATAGTATACTTCAAGTAGTAAGTTAATCATAGGCTGACTAGCATAGTACCTTTAAAAGTCAAAAACTAAACACAGACTCTCAGAATTAGCGCGTAATGCCGTTAATTGTAATCTCGCACTTCAGACGGGAATTTTAGAGAAGCAAAAATTTTTAATTACAATATTTTCACAACTAGCAAATTAATTTTGACAAAAAATATATATTTCTAGAATCTTGAGAATTTGGCTCACAAGAATATAGTGTTGGTTATTTAAATCTTACTCAATTTTACTGTGAATGTTATAGAATTGTAAAGTTTTTATCATCAATAACTTTGCAAACGAATTATTTTTGGATCAGGGAGTTTTTTTCAATTAAGGGGAGAAGTAGGTTTCAATTATGTTATGTCAACGCTAATACAAACACCTCTCAATTTGTATAAATATTACTGAATGTTTGATTGGTACTATAATAATTTTATCATATATATTTCAATAAAATGTTTTTAATAAAACTACCAATACTATTACAGTCAAGAGACTGATAATTAAATACAGAAAAATAAAGTTTCACGTGCAACATCATTAATAAAATTTCGACGGTTTGTGGAGCATACTGATTACACTTTATGTAATTAATATAAATACATGTAAACATAAAGTGTTATTTGATTCATTAGTCCCCCTTTTGTTTTGAATTACTTGCTTTATTTTAAAATAAACGATGTGATGAAGAACGTATGTTAAACATAGTCTTCTACTAGACTACAGTTCAGAATTAATGCCTTTATTAGTTATAACACAAGTTGAATGAAATAATTACTTATATGTGATCATATGTGATGCAAATTGAGATATGAGTTAGAAATGAGTATCGATTATAATAGTAATGAAAATTTACCTAATGCCCATCTTCCGAGTTACGTTTAAACCCTTTGGTTCAAACCTCGCCGTGCATACGCTATGTCTATTGCAATTAATGTCAAGGCTTTCACGGACCATACGTACTCTCCTCTTCGTCAGGAGTTAACATCTGTCGACCTATGCCAGTCTGTGGCCTGTAGATCTGTATACAGGGTGTTACAAAAAGGTACGGCCAAACTTTCAGGTAACACTCCTCACACACAAAGAAAGAAAATATGTTATGTGGACATGTGTCCGGAAACGCTTACTTTCCATGTTAGAGCTCATTTTATTACTTCTCTTCAAATCACATTAATCATGGAATGGAAACACACAGCAACAGAACGTACCAGCGAGACTTAAAACACTTTGTTGCAGGAAGTATTCAAAATGTCCTCCGTTAGCGAGAGATACATGCATCCACCCTCCGTCGCATGGAATCCCTGATGCGCTGTGTGCAGCCCTGGAGAATGGCGTATTGTATCACAGCCGTCCACAATACGAGCACGAAGAGTCTCTACATTTGGTACCGGGGTTGCGTAGACAAGAGCTTTCAAATGCCCCCATAAATGAAAGTCAAGAGGGTTGAGGTCAGGAGAGCGTGGAGACCATGGAACTGGTCCGCCTCTACCAATCCATCGGTCACCGAATCTGTTGTTGAGAAGCGTGCGAACACTTCGACTGAAATGTGCAGGAGCTCCATCCTGCATGAACCTCATGTTGTGTCGTACTTGTAAAGGCACACGTTCTAGCAGCACAGGTAGAATATCCCGTATGAAATCATGCTAACGTGCTCCATTGAGTGTAGGTGGAAGAACATGGGGCCCAATCAAGACATCACCAACAATGCCTGCCCAAACGTCCACAGAAAATCTGTGTTGATGACGTGATTGCACAATTGCGTGCGGATTCTCGTCACCCACACATGTTGATTGTGAAAATTTACAATTTGATCACGTTGGAATGAAGCCTCATCCGTAAAGAGAACATTTGCACTGAAATGAGGATTGGCACATTGTTGGATGAACCATTCACAGAAGTGTACCCGTGGAGGCCAATCAGCTGCTGATAGTGCCTGCACACGCTGTACGTGGTACGGAAACAACTGGTTCTCCCCTAGCACTCTCCATACAGTGACATGGTCAACGTTACACTGTACAGCAGCAAATTCTCTGACGCTGACATTAAGGTTATCGTCAACTGCACGAAGAATTGCCTCGTCCATTGCAGGTGTCCTCGTCGTTCTAGGTCTTCCCCAGTCGCGAGTCATAGGCTGGAATGTTCCGTGCTCCCTAAGACGCCGATCAATTGCTTCGAACGTCTTCCTTTCGGGACACCTTCGTTCTGGAAATCTGTCTCGATACAAACGTACCGCGCCACGGCTATTGCCTCGTGCTCATCCATACATCAAATGGGCATCTGCCAACTCCGCATTTGTAAACATTGCACTGACTGAAAAACCACGTTCGTGATGGACACTAACCTGTTGATGCTACGTACTGATGTGCTTGATGCTAGTACTGTAGAGCAATGAGTCGCATGTCAACACAAAGCACCGAAGTCAACATTACCTTCCTTCAATTTGGCCAACTGGCGGTGAATCGAGGAAGTACAGTACATACTGACGAAACTAAAATCTGCTCTAAGATGGAAATTAAGCGTTTCCGGACACATGTCCACATAACATATTTTCTTTATTTGTGTGTGAGGAATGTTTCCTGAAAGTTTGGCCGTACCTTTTTGTAACACCCTGTATATTCACCTAGGCTATTACAGCTGTTGAATATTATGGTGCGCGCATTCAGATAAAGAGTTACAAGACGTATATATGAATGCTCTGGACTTCCGCACTCAGCACAGACGAACTTCGTTGTGAATTTTTGAATGCGTAGGGCAAGGGTTACCTCAAACGTATTCCATATGTTAAGTAGAGAGACAGAATTCTTTTCATTTTGGTAAGGCACAGACTATCGACTAAGCAATGATGATGGTGATGATACGTTCGTATGGGTGCATGACAGCTATGTCTTTAGCATTTTTTGTAACCTGTTTCGAATGAGTGAGGTTGAAACTGGTAAACCAATGAAATGTAAGAAGAATTAAAATAGAAAAAATGCTCTAAAGCACACACACACGTTTTCTATAAAATAGAGCTCTGGAAAATGTGAAGCAGAACAACAGATGAACTGTACTCGAAAAAGATCAGCCAGGCACTAAAATCACCTGTCTATAAGTACAGACTGGTGTCCGGACATTGCACAAAATTTTAAAAGTTTTACTACACTCATCTCGACGTTAGCTACAATAGTAGGCAGTTACCCGCTTACATTTGCTTCTGCTCTCTCGCTAAAATATAAAATCCACTCCACAGGCACCGCACACTGGGAGGTCCTGCCACCATGGTATGAGGTGATGCGTTAGGGACAGTGCCCTATTCGGAAGTGGATCAGTGCATCCGAATCCCATCAGTTACCAGTTAGAGGAACGTCATAGCCGGTACGCTGGCTGCGCTGGGCGCAACTTAAGAATCTTTCAAACGACCGATTTTCTTGTCTCAATTGAGTACTCGAGACAAGTGATTCCATTACAGCGCCCCAAGTGTTTTATTCCCGTACTGTGTCTCGTCTGTTTTGAGTGGTCATTTTTGTCTATATGTCAACACCAAAATGTGCGTCATGAAAACCGTCTTCTGTGCAAACTGGCATCTGAACGGCGAAAGTGACTTTATGAAGAACTATACTTCTCAGGAAAAAATAGAAATATAGTAACAAAATGTAGTAACAAGAAACGACAATAAAGTTTATTAATGACCACATAAGAACTCACAGTTGTCAAAAGTCGTGTGGGAAATTCTGTATACTTCTGAGAACTGAAAGAATGGGAAAAAGTGGCACCCAAACATTCCAGAACATATACTTTTATATATTTGTAAACTCGTCAAATAATATCTAGAACGCAATAAGTAGCGCCTTCTTCCTTCTCTTTTGTATCTTGTTTTCTTGCTAAGTATCAATTAATATCTATAATTACTTCATCACCAAATAATTCCAACTTTTTCACATTTGAAATATTTTCATCAAAACATGATCATCTATTTACTGATGCATAGTGTAGACATTTTCTCTGTAAAACATAAACAGCTTCGTAGATTTAAATAATTCGTCTCTCATGTAGGAGAACATTAGTAGAAAAAAAAACAAGACCTTGCGTAATTTTTCAATGTGTCACAAAAACAAAGCGAACAGCACAATAAAGATTAGGAAGAGACGAATACACAGAATCTTTTTCTATAACAGCACTGAGCTCGGCCAGAATTGGTTACCTTTCGATGTTGGCAGCCATCGTCTTACTCCCATGTTTCTGCGTGTGCATAGTGTGCACCGTACTCGGAAATTTAGAACTCTACACTCGGCACAATTTATAGACCATTGATGTCACAGACACAAGCGTCGTGATCGGTTACTGATTTATACGCAGCTACGAAAGGCGCACGCACTTCAAGTAGTCGACTTTGACGAGAAAGTCGCTCGTATGAAACGGGCTTTAATATCCGTCATTCCTCCATTCACCATCGCACGGCTCTATGACTCAACAGCGAGAATACAGACTGCAGGATTACGTCAAATGCTGTCACATTGTGCTGCATGCAGGTATCGTTGGCTGTTTGGGCCTACTGCTCATATATGGTTGGGGACGCCGAGAACTCGTAAGCAGGAAGTAATATTAAGTGGTAGAAATGGCTCTGAGCACTACGGGGCCTAACATCTGAGGTCATCAGCCCCTACAATATAGAACTACTTAAACCTAACTAACCTAAGGACATCACACACATCCATGCCCGAGGCAGGAAACGAACCTGCGACCGTAGCAGTCGCGGGGTTCCTGACTGAAGCGGCTAGAACCTCTCGGCCACAATGGGCCGGCGAAGTAATACAATTCACAGCGTAAAGTAAGTGTCCACAAACGAGCCGTCAACGAGAAAATTGGGGATGTGAGATGGTTCAGCATGAAATTTTGTTCTGTTTAGTATAAATATGTGCTGATAAAACAAAACGTTACGACCACTGCCCACCGTGATTTTGGATGCCGTCTGGTGGCGTTGCGGACACGTGACGCGGTAGCAAAAGTATGTAATCGGAGCAGACACGGACGAGGAATCACCCTAGCGAAGATATGGGGTGCAAATGGGGAAATCCATTGAGACAAGCCACTTCTACTAAGGGAAGATTATTGTTAACAGAGCCTGTGAATGAGTACCTAGAAAACGGCGAAAAAAATTTCTGGTAAGATTCTATGGGACCAAACTGCTTAGGTCATCGGTCCCTAAGCTTACACACTACTTAATTTAACTTAAACTAATACAACACACCCATGCCCGAGGGAGGACTCGATCCTCCGACGGGGGGAGCCGCGCGCACAGTCTCAAGACGTCCTAGACCACGCGGCTACGCCGCGCGGCTGAAAACGGCGAAACTGGTCAAGTGTTTACGTACCACTGTCGTCAGCATCTACCGAAAGAGGTAGAAGGACAATGAAACTACCGCTAGGCGCTAACTGGTTGGACGTCCACGACTCTCCACACGACGTGGTGTTCGTAGGCTTGTCTCTTCTTCAAAGTAGGACAGATAATGAGCTGCGGCGTCTCTGCCGAAAGAGGTGTACGCAAAAGTGTTTCGGAGCACACTGCTCACCATACGTTGTTAAACATGGAGCTCGGTAGTGGACCACCCGTACGTGTTCACATGTTGATCCAACAGCATCGTCATTTACGATTGCAGTGGGCACGGAGCAATCGGGATTAGACCATCTATCGTTTCTTCGGCTGAATCACAATTTTGCTACAATGGTCGTCTCCACAAAAACTGCGTTGTCGAAGTGAACGGTGGCTCGAAACGTGCAGTGCACCATGGACACAGGTTGGTGTGAGCAGTATTATACTATGGTAGACATTCTCCTACACTTACATGGAACCTGTGGTAGTAATCGAAGACACAATGACAGCTGCAAACCACCTGCATTCATTCATGCTTTATGTCTTCCCCGACGGCGCTGTCATCTTTCATCAGTATAATTGTCCAACTCTCGGAGCCAGAATGGTGTTACAGTGGTTTGAGGAGCGTTATAGTGAACTCACGTTGATGTCTCCCCTGATGTAAATCCTATAGAACCCATGTGGCAAATACGTACATAATAAGATAAGTTTGCATTTCAGTAATCCATATACCGAAATTTCAATTAATATCGTACTTACATTTAAACCAAACTGACATGAAGTTCATCGCAATATATAGTCGTTTATAAAGTTACTCTTTGACTTCACTTCTATGATTAATGTTAGCGCAGCCTACCGGCATTCGTTTACTTCTTAGATAGCTCAATCACCATAGTCAGTGTGGCACTGACACTCTTCGAACAGATATCCTCACAATATGAGATGATATCTGTATTATATTCAGTCATGTGATCACTTTCGTGGGTTTCTTACTGAAGTTTTATTTAAATGTATGTGCGGTATTAACTGTAGTTTCTGTATATGGATTACTAACAAGGGAACCTCCCCATCGCACCCCCCTCAGATTTAGTTATAAGCTGGCACAGTGGATAGGCCTTGAAAAACTGAACACAGATCGATCGAGAAAACAGGAAGAAGTAGTGTGGAACTATGAAATAATAAGCAAAATATACAAACTGAGTAGTCCATGCGCAAGATATCCAACATCAAGGATTGTACGAGCTCAAGAGCGCCGTGGTCCCGTGGTTAGCGTGAGCAACTGCGGAACGTGAGGTCATTGGTTCAAGACTTCCCTCAAGTGAAAAGTTTACCTTCTTTATTTTCGCAAAGTTATGATCTGTTCGTCCGATCATTGACGTCTCTGTTCACTGTAATAAGTTTAGCGTCTGCGTTTTGCAACCGCACCGCATAACCGTGCGATTATTAGACGAAAGGACGTGCCTCTCCAATGGGAACCGAAAACATTTGATCGCAAGGTCATAGGTCAACCGATTCCTCCACAGGAAAACACGTGTGATATATTCCATACGACACTGGTGACGGCTTGTGCGTATGTGCGTCACATGGCAGGAATATGTTGTCGACCCACCTAACTTGTACACTTGGCGAATGGGTAAAAACATTCTCCTACCTTGCCCGATTTAGGTTTTCTTGTGGATGTGATAATCACTCCCAAGAAAGTGATGAAAACTTAAGAGTTTGTCACATAAACTGAAAATAAAAAATTAAAATTTTTCACTCGAGGGAAGACTTGAACCAAGGACTTTTCGCTCAGCACTTGCTCACGCTAACCACGGGACCACTGCGCTCCTTAGCTCACGCGGTCCTTGATGTTAATTATGTTCCACATCAACTACTCAGTTTGTATATTTTGCTTGTTTTTTCATAGTTCCACACGACTTCTTCCTGTTTTCTCGATTGATCTGTGTTCAGTTTTTCAAGGCCTATCCACTGTGCCAACTTATAACTAAATCTGAGGGGGGTGCGATGGGGAGGTTCCCTTGTAAGATGCATATTTATGTTATTATGTACATATTTGCTACCATTAATGTCCTTACACGCTTTCTTTCATAGCTTCACCCGGATGATAAAATTTTAAAACATGTAACACTTAATAAAGAATTGTGCGATCAAGACCTTCCTGTATATCAAAGTCTTACTTCCGCCAGTACCTCATCTCCTACAATCCAAACCCTACAGAAGTTCTCCTACATAACTTGCAGAACAAGGCTCTGAGTTCGAGTTCCTGTCCGGCACACGGTTTCAATCTGACACTAAGTTTAAAGTCTCCATTTTACTGGGCTCATATTTCAACCATTCCCGATGGTAAGCCAGTAAGGTGTGTGCAGAATAGGGCAGAGCGCCGTTTTTCTGCTGAAGTAAGATGGTATCTAACGCTACAGTATGGTCCAACATGGACAGATCAAGAGGATCCTGTAACTTGATCTCCTATATTATCTGACCTCACTCCTCTGCTTTTTGTCTGGAGTCATCTCAAAAGTGAAGAGTACTCCACTCTCATTGACGATGTTGAAGAAATGAAGTACCGAATTTCACAGTCTTGGTAAAATTTACGAGATGATCCGGAGCTGTTCCGGAAAAATTCTAGATGACTGCAGTATTGCATCCTAATGCGAGAACAACAAGCAGAGCAGCTCGTTTAATACGTACGAGAGTACAGTAAATTGTAACATGCGACGTGCATAGGTAATGCTGTATCTCTTGTTAAGTTCCATTTCAAATACATTTGTATTCATTAGAAAGCTACGACGTTATGATTTTATTGTTGTCGTCCATTATAAATCACCTAGCACTGTTTGGTAAAGTAAACTGAGGTGACAAAAATCGTGGGATAGTGATAAGGACGTGTACAGCTGGCGGTAGTATCGCGTAAACAAGATATAAAAGGGCATTGCATCGGCGGAGTTGTCATTTGTGCTCAAGTGATTCATGTGTACAAGTTTCCGACGTAGTCATGGTCGCTGCACGCGAATCGACAGACGTTCAACCCCAATGGTATTTGGAACTAGCCACAAGGGACATTCCGTTTGGGAAACAACAAGTGACTTAGATATTCCGAGGTCCGTAGTGTCAATAGTGGGCCGAGAAAATTAAATTCCAGGTATTAAATGGTTCAAATGGCTCTGAGCACTATGGGACTAAACTTCTGAGGTCATCAGTCCCCTAGGACTTAGAACTACTTAAACCTAAGGACATCACACACATCCATGCCCGAGGCAGGATTCGAACTTGCGATCGTAGCGGTCGCGCGGATCCAGACTGTAGCGCCTAGAACTGCTCGGCCACACCGGCCGGCTCCAGGTATTACTTCTTATCACGAATAACGCAGTGGGCGAAGGCCTTTACTTAACGATCACCAGCAGCGGCGTCAGCGTCGAACTGTCAGTGCTAACAGACAAGCAACACTGTGTAATATAACCGCAGAAATCAATGTGGGACGTACGACGAACGTATCCGTTTGGACAGTGAGGCAAAATTTGGCGTTAATAGGCTGTGGGAGCAGACGACTTACGTGTATGCCTTTGCTAACAGCACAGCATCGCCTGCAGCGCCTCTCCTGAATTCGTGACCATATCGGTTGGACCCCAGATGACTGGAAAACTATGACCTTCTCAGATGAGTGCCGATTTCAGCTTGTAAGACCTGATGGTAATCATCGTCTGCGGTGCAGAACCCATGAAACAACGGACACAAGATGTCAACCGGGCACTGTGGAAGCTGGTGGGGGTTCCACAATGGTATGGGCTGTGTTCTCATTGTCTTGACTGGGTCCTTCGGTCCAAATGAACGGATCAGTAACTGTAAATTTGTATGTTCGGCTTCTTGGAGACCATTTGCAGCCGTTCATGAATTTCATCCGACACGATGGAATTTTTACAGATGACAATGCGCAATGTCACTGGACCACAATTGTTCGCGATTGGTTAGAACATTCTGAACAGTTCGAGCGAATAGCCTGGCCATCCATATCGCCCGACATGAGTCCTCTCGAATAATTATAGGACATAATCGAAAGATCATTTCGTACACAAAATCCTGCGCCAGCAACACTTTCGGAATTATGGATAACTGCAGAGGTGGCATGGCTCAATATTTCTGCAGGGGACTTCAGACTTCTTGTTGAGTCCACGCTACGTCGAGTTGCTACACTGTGCAGAGCGAAAGAAGATCCGACACTATATTAGAAGGTATCGCACGACTTTTGTCCCCTCGGCGTACTGTGTATAGACTACACAGTGATTCAGCACATATTTCAAGTGTCTTTCTTACTCGCTGCAGAAATACATATAGAAATATTGTTTCCGGGGGGCAATTATGCTAAGCGCTATTAGTAAACTTTACAGAAGCCTATTCGAGAGCCGGCCAGAGTGGCCGAGCGGCTCTAGGCGCTACAGTCTGGAACCGCGCGACCGCTACGGTCGCAGGTTCGAATCCTGCCTCGGGCATGAATGTGTGTGGTGTCATTAGGTTAGTTAGGTTTAAGTAGTTCTAAGTTCTAGGGGACTGATGACCATAGAAGTTAAGTCCCATAGTGCTCAGAGCCATTTGAACCATCTATTCAAGATAGACTGCGAAATGTTTCTACTGTTATCGTCGATGATCCTGAGGAAAACGAAAAGAACATCAGTACGTGTACGGAAGTAAAGAAACTAAAATCTCCCCCGTTTTATTTTATCCCAAGCATCATAATAGCCAGTTGCATCTGGAACTTACAGTCTGTATTATATCCCGGTGAACAATCCCGTCAGTAACCGGTTGTGGAGATTTTCTAGGAGATAACCACCCACCTTACTAGATCACTGTGCCCACACACTACTTCTTGCACGTCAGCAACTTCATGCAATAGCATTAATGTCACTTAAAATCTATGACGAGAGCCGATTCGTTCCAGGTGATTCTTCCTGACGCAACCACCATATTAGGCTAAGAAAATAAACATCCTGCTTTCCAAAACGTTGTGGAATTGTGAAGACTATTTTAATCATTCAAGTAGGCTTTTAATGGAATAATCTGAATTTACCCATATTTCTGAGTGAAGTTACAGCCGAGATGAACAGAAAGCCACCGAAATTTCGGAGCTCTTCGGTTGTGGGCTTTTTTTTTTAATTATTATTAAACTAAGTTTTTAATCGAAAAAGCCAAAGCTACCACAATTGTAGAGCACTGAATTCAGCATGTATCCAGTACCAAAATTTTTCTATTTGATTAAATTTTCCGGTGGTGGTTCCTTAATGGTGTGGACTGTGTTTACCTGGAATGAACCGGATCCTGTGGTCAGCTGAACTACATGGAGACCATTTGCAGCCATTCATGCAATTTATGGTCCAAACAATGACGGAATTTTTGTGGACGAAAATGCGCCTTGTCACCGAGTCACAGTTGTTTGCCATTGTTTTGAAGAACATTCTGGACAGTTTGAACGAATGATTTGGCCACCATGACCGCCCGACATGAATCCCATCAAACATTTATGGGACATAATCGAAAGGTCAGTTTGTTTACAAAATCCTGCAGAGGCATCACATTCTCAGTTATGGACGGCTACAGAGGCAGATTCACAATTATGGACTCCTACAAAGGCAGAATGGCTCTACATTTCTGCTAGGGACTTCCAACGACTTTTTGAGTCCGTGCCACGTCGACTTGTAGCACTAACCGGGAAAAAGATGCTCCGACACGATATTAGGATGACTTTTCTCAACTTAATGTTATGTGTAACTTCATTTCTGAAGATCCGTCATACATATATCGTATCGTAGATAGAAACTTACATGGACTTCACAAAGTACTTTGATGTTCCGCGTCATTATGGCGTAGGCAGTACGATATTTTTAAGTCGGTCTCGAACATTGCTTCGTTAACTTAGCTGATGGCATTTCACAAATTTATAGCCTTGTCTTCCTAACTTCCCCATATAAGATTCCTGTGCTTCTAGGAACTATTCGCCTCTCACTTTCTTCGACTTTCTTATTTACGTTGTTATGCTCTTCATTCTGATACAGACTTTCACGTTAGTCTATTCCGTGCAAGCCTCCTCACCTCTGCATAGCTACAGCAACCAGCATCCACTTGAACGAGCTTTCAGTATTCTATCCTTGGTCTCCCTTAGGGGTTTTTTGGCCCACACTTTCTTCTAATACCAATTGATGAGTCCTTGATGCCTAAGAATATCTCCTGTTGACTAATCATTTTCTTCTGGCCAAATGATTGAGCGTTTTTAAAAATTAGACAATACATATTTGTTCGAATTTAATAGCCGAACAAAGAGTGGGAAATAGCAAATGGGGATATCAAATTCATCAGCGTGAGACAAAGTTTTGTAAAAACAAATTTTAATTGCTTGAAAAAACTCATGTAATTAAGACAACCTTAATTAGTGCTTTGAGGGAAAATTGAAATATTTCACGAACAGCTGCTGATAATTACGTATGCGAACTGACAAAATATTTCAAATCGCAGCATAAATGGAAGCTTCTGTCCTTTCTTTTGATATGTATACTTTTCATAATAATAGCCGGCCGGAGTGGCCGTGCGGTTCTAGGCGGTACAGTCTGGAACCGAGCGACCGCTACGGTCGCAGGTTCGAATTCTGCCTCGGGCATGGATGTGTGTGATGTCCTTAGGTTAGTTAGGTTTAATTAGTTCTAAGTTCTAGGTGACTGATGACCTCAGAAGTTAAGTCGCATAGTGCTCAGAGCCATTTTTTTTCATAATAATAGACTACCGATCGATATTTAAGTACAAGGTGACTCAAAAATCCGTTAATATTTGAAAATTCTCTAATTCACGGACTAACGTAAGTAGGGACGTAAAACTTGACACGCATACATGAACTAACATGGTGTTTTATTGAAACTAAAAGCGAGAGCAAAGAACGACCAATAAGTGGCGCTGGACAGTAACACGTCAGTGACGCCACCTTAGAATAGTGTATAAAGTGAGCTGTAGTAAGAGAGGGAATCAGATGCGCCAGCAATCGCAGCATGTTTCTTTTACCAGAAAAAGCAATGTTGGTGAAGTTTTATTAACGTAATGGAGAATCCGTTACGGAAAGTTTACGAGCCTGTCGCCATAAGAACGGTGCTCTAGCAGGTCCTGTGACAAGTTTGGCTGTGAAGAAAATAATAACGAACTCCGATTGACATCTGCTGGAAGATACTTCTATGCAGGATGGCGCTTCAGCTCACAAGGCTACACGTGTGAAAAATCTCTTGCGCACATCTTTTGGTGAGGAACGCGTGCTGAGTCGCCACTTCCGTCATTCTTGGCCGTCCAGGCCCCCAGACCTCAATCGTTGTGGGGTTATCTGAAACCGCAAGTCTACCGCGATCGTCCGACCTCATTAGGGATGCTAAAGGACAACATGCAACGGTAATTTCTCACTATACCTACTGGTATGCTGTACAGTGCTGTTGACAGCATTGTCTCTTAACTACATAGATTATTGAAGAATGTCGGCTTAAATGCTGAGCATTTGTGATAAAGAACATCGTTTTTGCTAAATATCAGTTGTTACACTAATTATTACTTTTGTATCATACGAAATGCCATCTGTTGGTTATTTTGTGCACTTTTTGGTTTCCATAATACCCCACGTCATTTCAAGCATGTGTATCACATTTCACCTCCCTAACTACATTATTCTGCGAATTATTGACTTTTAAATAATAACAGACCTATAGGTCACCCTGTAATTATATATTTCACGTTTTGTGAACAAAACTCGATAATAAAATAAAATAATCAAAAACGGACAAATTATTTGTGTAAAAGTAAGAAATGAAATAGATAAGAGGAACGTGTGACGCACCTTTGAGTGATGCTCTAAATCATTTACAGCAAATGTGGTGCCGGTTTAGACTTCAAAGTTTAATGTTTAACCTAGAATCTTAGAACGTCAGAGAAAAAAGAACACATTGACACCGGTGTGTCAAACCCACCATACTTGCTCCGGACACTGCGAGAGGGCAGTACAAGCAATGATCACACGCACGGCACAGCGGACACATCAGGAACCGCGGTGGTGGCCGTCGAATGGCGCTAGCTGCGCAGCATTTGTGCACCGCCGCAGTCAGTGTCAGCCAGTTTGCCGTGGCATACGGATCTCCATCGCAGTCTTTAACACTGGTAGCATGCCGCGACAGCGTGGATGTGAACCGTATGTGCAGTTGACGGACTTTGAGCGAGGGCGTATAGTGGGCATGCGGGAGGCCGGGTGGACGTACCGCCGAATTGCTCAACACGTGGGGCGTGAGGTCTCCACAGTACATCGATGTTGTCGCCAGTGGTCGGCGGAAGGCGTACGTGCCCGTCGACCTGGGACCGGACCGCAGCGACGCACGGATGCACGCCAAGACCGTAGGATCCTACGCAGTGCCGTAGGGGACCGCACCGCCACTTCCCAGCAAATTAGGGACACTGTTGCTCCTGGGGTATCGGCGAGGACCATTCGCAACCGTCTCCATGAAGCTGGGCTACGGTCCCGCACACCGTTAGGCCGTCTTCCGCTCACGCCCCAACATCGTGCAGCCCGCCTCCAGTGGTGTCGCGACAGGCGTGAATGGAGGGACGAATGGAGACGTGTCGTCTTCAGCGATGAGAGTCGCTTCTGCCTTGGTGCCAATGATGGTCGTATGCGTGTTTGGCGCCGTGCAGGTGAGCGCCACAATCAGGACTACATACGACCAAGGCACACAGGGCCAACACCCGGCATCATGGTGTGGGGAGCGATCTCCTACACTGGCCGTACACCACTGGTGATCGTCGAGGGGACACTGAATAGTGCACGGTACATCCAAACCGTCATCGAACCCATCGTTCTACCATTCCTAGACCGGCAAGGGAACTTGCTGTTCCAACAGGACAATGCACGTCCGCATGTATCCCGTGCCACCCAACGTGCTCTAGAAGGTGTAAGTCAACTACCCTGGCCAGCAAGATCTCCGGATCTGTCCCCCATTGAGCATGTTTGGGACTGGATGTAGCGTCGTCTCACGCGGTCTGCACGTCCAGCACGAACGCTGGTCCAACTGAGGCGCCAGGTGGAAATGGCATGGCAAGCCGTTCCACAGGACTACATCCAGCATCTCTACGATCGTCTCCGTGAGAGAATAGCAGCCTGCATTGCTGCGAAAGGTGGATATACACTGTACTAGTGCCGACATTGTGCATGCTCTGTTGCCTGTGTCTATGTGCCTGTGGTTCTGTCAGTGTGATCATGTGATGTATCTGACCCCAGGAATGTGTCAATAAAGTTTCCCCTTCCTGGGACAATGAATTCACGGTGTTCTTATTTCGATTTCCAGGAGTGTATATCTGTTGGAACTTCACGCAGTGGTCTCCTGGCATGATTTCGAGCATCACTCAAAGGCGCATCAAATATTTTGCTGGTCTGTTTTACTTCTTGCTTTTATAGAAACATTCCACAAAACATTTGGCAGTTTTTCCCCGGTTTTTTTTTCCACAGCGTGGCTGTACCAACGATTTCTTTTCTCCCCAATACCATTTAGAACATCTTCATTAGTCATTCAATCTACTCATCTAATATTCACCATTCTTCTGTTGCATCATTATTCAGAAGCCTTTGTTCTGTTCCTGTCAGCACTGTTCATCATCCATATTTCGTTTCCATACAAGGACACGCTCCGTACAAAAATACCTTCAGCAAAGACTTCCTAACATTCAAACTGATATTCGACATTAACAAATATCCCATCCTCATAAATGTCTTTCTGCTACTGCCAGTCTGCTTTTTATATTTTCCGTAATTCGACTATCATCAGACGATTACTTTCAGAGTCGACTACGTTTAGAATTTCCTTTCAAAATCAAATTCCATCAACATCGCCTCATTTAATTCGTCTATATTTCATTACCGTTAGCTGAGTTTTGATCATTTTCATCTCATAACCTCTTTTGTAGACACTATTCATTCCGTTCACATTCTCGTCCAAATCCTTTGCTGTTCCTGAAGTTTAATTGTTCAAATTTGTGTGAAATCTTATGGGACTTAACTGCGAAGGTCATCAGTCCCTAAGCTTACACATTACTTAACCTAAATTATCCTAAGGACAAACACACACACATACCCATGCCCGAGGGAGGACTTGAACCTCCGCCGGGACCAGCCGCACAGGAAGTTTAATTCCTTTGACAAATTTATCTTTGATTTCCTATACTTCTTGCTCATTGTACAGATTGAATAACATCAGGTTAGACTACAAATTTGTCTCATTCCGTTTCTAATTGTTACTTCCCTTTCGTATTGTTTTACTCTTACAAATCCTGCCCGGTTGGTGTATAAGTTGTAGACAACCTATCGCTCTCTGTATTTTATTCCTGCTACGTTCAGAATTTCGTTTAATTCGATGCAATGGGGAATCAGAATGGTCCGGCAGTACTCAATTATGAAGTCTCCCTCCTGCACCTGCAATTCCGACAATGCTCTTCCACAGTTTCGTCAAAAAATAAAAAATAAACGACAGTAACGCTTTTAGCACTTAACGTGTGACTAGCGTAGTAATACGGCGCTTGCAGCAAATTAGAATTTGCGATTGACGTAATACTAAGTAAATCCAGTTACAATGATTTTCTGCGGTTTCCAACGTATTTTTACGGCTACCAGAATCATGTATGAGGTATGTGGGATTCGTAGATGATACTAGAGGTATCACTTGCACAATTAATCATTTTTGAAACCTTTCTTACTGTTTCTTGCTTCCTAGCAATTAGGTGACGTTCGCGTTGTCTCTGGTCCGTGCGTTTTGTTTACTTTTATGTTCATTTTCCTTTCAAAATTTTTACTGAAGAGCAGAAAATTATTTCCAGTGCCTTGACAAGTTAACATACTATGACAACGAACTGTTCAATGACGATTCCGATTGCACGTCATCTGAAAACTTTAGTAGTTCTATACCTTTTTGGAAGTTTGAGTTGCAGCATATGTTTATCATATTATATTCACAAACTGATCTGTTATGAAGGATTTTCCTTCAGGTACTTCAGGAAATGAATGTGAGCGTAAGAGTCCAAAGAATGTACTGTGTATCTCTCCAGGTTTCAATTTGCATCACACTCCACTCCACTATGATTGCAAAATTTTTCTTTAATCTTGTGTTTTGTGTTCATTTGCAGATGTAAACTGGCTGTAAAAGAAATATAAAGAGAAAGATCACATGTTTGCTTGCATATTCGAGTACCAGAATTCCTTTTTGATTTCTTTTCTGTGATAATTACTGTTAATTGAAATTTCGTCTGCACATTGAAGATTCAAATAGCTGTAAGCACTATGGGACTTAACATCTGAGGTCATCAGTCCCCTAACGAACCTAAGGGCATCACACACATACATGCCCGAGGCAGGATTCGAACATGCGACCATAGCAGCAGCGCGGTTCCGGACTGAAGCGCCTAGAACCACTCGACCACAGGGACGGCTATTGAAGATTTAACACAAGAAATAGCAAAATATGTCTATTTAAAGTAGATTCCTAATACATATCTGTACACACTAATTTTAACCAAAAAAAAATACCGAATGTTTTAGCCAGACCGCGGGATGGCGGCTACATTCGAGACCAGCACCGTAAGTGTTAAGAAACTGACTTTGCATTCGCCTCTCGTGTCCGTTCTCTCATTTAGGCCTTCTTAAAATAGTCACCGTTGCAAACTGGTGAAATGACGTCCTGCCCTCAAACTAAGCTAATAAAAGAGCGCCTCTTCGTCTGGCCTGTGTCCTACACGAGAGAAACCTAAGAGGACAAATTTTCCTAGAGCAGCTGTGGAAGGGGAAGTTCTCTACAAGAAACTGGAAACTTCTGGCTGGGAGTCTCGGGGGCTGATCGCGCTGCTACCGCAACGGCAAGTAGTGGACGAAGTGCAGTTGGAAAAAAGAAGCAGAAGTGTGCTCGGACCGCTGAAGGTCCTCCTTTTATCTGTACCTGCTTTCACAGTCCAGCCAAACCTAGGCGACACTGGCTGCCAGCCAGACGGGGCGGAGGCCGCTGCAGCTACACCGCTGAACTTCGCCTCGAGTTGCCAGCTATGCTATGGGACGATATGGACTTCATGCAGAAGAGACACACTAACTCCTTCGGTTGTGGTACCGTCGCCAATGCGAGACAGCTCGGCTACTAGATAAGAATAATCGTAAGCACTGTGTGGAGTCACCAGCATTCAATATCGTACACAGTGAATTTATTACGCTACCTCCTTGTAAGATCGAATACAGAAATTTCGTCCGAGAAACGTTGAGCTCCAACATTCGGAGGACAACATACAGTGTGTTAATTTCTGAAAACGGGATAAAACTCACACTCAACCTCGATCCTAAAAATACAGCAGGAAAATACTTATCGGAACACAAAAAAGGCGAATATTCCACTGTTTAAAAGACTGATTGAAATGTGGAGTACCAGCTGCTTCGCTCTACCTTCCTCAGCAACATTAAATTGCCAGCCGCGGTGGACGAGCGGTTCTAGGCGCTTCAGTCCGGAACCGCGCGACTGCTACGGTCGCAGGTTCGAATCCTGCCTCGGGCATGGATGTGTGATGTCCTTAGGTTAGTTAGGTTTAAGTAGTTCTAAGTTCTAGGGGACTGATGACCTCAGATGTTAAGTCCCATAGTGGTCAGAGTCATTTGAACTATTTTGAACATTAAAATTTTTGAAACTTCCTGGCAGATTAAAACTGTGTGCCCGACCGAGACTCGAACTCGGGACCTTTGCCTTTCGCGGGCAAGTGCTCTACCCAAGCACGACTCACGCCCAGTCCTCACAGCCTCACTTCTGCCAGTGTCTCGTCTCCTACCTTCCAAACTTTACAGAAGCTCTCCTGCGAACCTTGCAGAACTAGCACTCCTGAAAGAAAGGATATAGCGGAGACATGGCTTAGCCAAAGCCTGGGGGATGTTTCCAGAATGAAATTTTCACTCTGCAGCGGACTGTGCGCTGATATGAAACTTCCTGGCAGATTAAAACTGTGTGCGGACCGAGACTCGAACTCGGGACCTTTGCCTTTCGCGGGCAAGTGCTGCAGGGTTCGCAGGAGAGCTTCTGTAAAGTTTGGAAGGTAGGAGATGACACACTGGCAGAAGTGAGGCTGTGAGGACTGGGCGTGAGTCGTGCTTGGGTAGAGCACTTGCCCGCGAAAGGCAAAGGTCCCGAGTTCGAGTCTCGGTCCGGCACACAGTTTTAATCTGCCAGGAAGTTTCAGCGCACACTCCGCTGCAGAGTGAAAATCTCATTCTGGATTAAATTTTTTCTCACAAATTTGGACATGAGAACATATTCGGGGCTTTTTGACATCCAACTCACCTGAAACTCCCACAAGTTCCGATAACTGTAACTAGCTCACACCCATTAATCCATCGCTCTAAGTCGCTCATACCCAACCACTTCCACTTGCCGTTTCTCACTCTCTCATTCAATCCAACTCATTGTCATTATCTCATCGTATCTCTATAACTGTCATTGTCTCCTGTCTCATAGACGCAGTCCCCTTTGTTGTGACCTGCTACTACCGTCTGCTCTCACTGTCACTGCCTCCCTGTTACTCTGTCGCCGGCCGGTGTGGCCGTGCGGTTCTAGGCGCTTCAGTCTGGAACCGCGTGACCGCTACGGTCGCAGGATCGAATCCTGCCTAGGGCATGGGTGTGTGTGATGTCCTTAGGTTAGTTAGTTCTAGGGGACTGATGACCTCAGAAGTTAAGTCGCATAGTGCTCAGAGCCATCTGAACCATTTGTTACTCTGTCCTGCTCATAAAATCTCATTCCTTGCCTCCTACTGCTGCTGCTGTCCCTTATCACTGTCACTATCTCACTTCCTCGTTGTCATTCTCACATACTCTGTCTCCCATCATCCCTGGCTCTCATCCATTTCCTCTTTCTCCTCTCTTTATTCCTCCGCTCTTCTCCCTCCTGACATTGTCTCCTTCACTCTTTTCCTAGCACTGCTCTGTCACTGTCAGCTACGCTCGTGTCCAAAATTAAAGCAACAAACTGAAATTTTGTCAGGTACCGTTAATTTTTCCTAAAACATTACAATCAGGTGACAGTAAAGTAGAAACAATGTAAAGAATACAGAACAAAAACAACTGCAATATGCATAACGGTCGACGAAAACGTTCTTCGTTTTTTCCAACTTAACGGATTGACACACACATTTTGACAACTGGTTAATGTGCTCAGTACGGGGTGTGACGACGTCTGGCAACAATACAGGCCCGACAAATGACGGGGAATGTTGTGAATGATGTCCTCAATCTCATGTTGCGGCAATAACGCCCATACTCACTGCAGAGCCGCTCGCAAGTCTTCGAGAGTGGTTGGTGGATACTCACGTGATGCAACCCGTGTAACTAGTGCATCCCAGACGTGCTCTATGGGCTCCAAATCGATACAGCAAGCCGGTCACGCCATGCATGCAATACTTTCCGTTTCCAGGAAAACATCAATCATCCGTGTTCTATGAGGTCGAGTATTATCGTCCAGCAATAAGAAATCTGGGCCCGCCGCGCCTCGCAACAGGCCCACATGATACCCCAAGTTCTCGTCACGATACCTGCCAGCAGTTAAACCTTTCCGATTTAACCGGCACAGTTTCATGAAGAGGTCTTTGAGTGGTCAACATAATCCCTGCCCATACCATTAGGGATCATCCTCGACATCACTCTTTCCACAATGGATGGGTCCCGAAGTCGAGTTTCATCTTCCCTCTAGATGCGAATCTGTCGAGAATCTTTGTCCAGGTCAAATTGGGATTCATATGTGAAAAGAAAACTGGCCCACTGTTCGACCGTCCTGGCGGCATCTTGACGGCTCCACTCAAGATGTTCCCTTCTGCGAAGACACGTCACAGGTACACATACAGCAGATCTCCGACAATAAGGGCCACTCTGCGGAAGCCTTCTAAACACCGACTGTCTCGCTACAACACGTCTAGTAAATGCTGCGAGGTCACATGCCATTTGCCGTGCAGTACCAAGGCGGTACCGTTGTGCCCTTACAGACAAATAACATTTCTCTCTTTTCTGGAAAACCTTCCGGGATGTAAGGTCGTGGTCCATGAAACTCTTCAGCTCCTAACGTTTCGTCCAGAGCTGCGCTGGACATCTTCAGAGGGGTGTTTCTCCTCCGGTGAGTCTTGCCGACTGACGGGTCGGACGTCTGAGAGCGACTTATGTATCGTAGAAAGTGGGCGTGACCAGAGTTACACGTGATATGCAGAGATAACCTTTGTCAGAGATAAAACTTAACTATCGATCGTAATCTCGTCACGGATAAAACTGTCTAGTTGGACAGTAGCACTACAGAATTGCTAGACAGTTTTATCCGTGACGAGATTACGATCGATAGTTAAGTTTTATCTCTGACAAAGGTTATCTGTGCATATCACGTGTAACTCTGGTCACGCCCACTTTCTACGATACATAAGTCGCTCTCAGACGTCCGACCCGTCAGTCGGAAAGACTCACCGGAGGAGAAACACCCCTCTGAAGATGTCCAGCGCAGCTCTGGACGAAACGTTAGGAGCTGAAGAGTTTCATGGACCACGACCTTACATCCCGGAAGGTTTACCAGAAGATATGTCATCCGGTCGTGAAAGCCTTCATACTATGATTTCTCTCTTTCTGATGTTACATGTGGTCGGTCCCGCCCTGGCCTTCGGGATACAGTTACGATCTCTATAAACTATCGCCACATTCGAGAAACAACAGAATGACTCACATTAAGCCATCGGGCCACAGCAGTTTGCAACTGTCCTGCTTGCTTTCTTCCTATGGTCCATCACCGCAGAGAGTCCGGTAGACGTCTTCTGTGTGCCATACCGCACCGTCAGTGACTGCGTCGGCCCCTCCCGCCGGAGGTTCGAGTCCTCCCTAGGGCATGGGTGTGTGTGTTGTTCTTAGCATAAGTTAGTTTAAGTTAATTTAAGTAGCGAGTAAGTCTAGGGACCGATGGCCTAAGCAGTTTGGTCCCTTGGGAATTCACACACATTCAAACACACATTTGTGACTGTGTACACAGCGACTTTTTATGTGGGACTTCCCGGCAAATACTGTCCCGTTTGATGGGTTCCTTGACGCAATTAAATACAGGAAGAGGAAATAGTGGTTTGTTGTTGAAACTTTGGACACTAGTGTTCATTCCACTGCCATTGTGTCTCTCTTTCTCTCACACTACCATTGCCTCTTTCGTTCTGTCTGTAATATAATCACTATCTACTATCTTTAAGTATTTATTAGCTTTCCTTCTCTTTGCCACTGCCACTGTCTTCTTCTCTCTCAGCATAAGAAAGCGCGAATATGCTCGCAAGCCAAAATTTTTTGGAAAACTTTTTAAGCTGTTGGGAAAGTAGCATGAAGCAGCTAGTACCCTACTTCTCAGTCAGAGTCTTTTAAATAAACACGATCATATTCGCATTTATTGAGCATTGTTCTGCTGGTTCCGTGCATTTCCCTGCTGTACCAGGGCATATAACTCACATGAAAAGAAATGTATTGATCAATAAAATTTAGATAGTTTACTTATGTGAAACTGAAATAATGCAGAACCAATGTTACACCTTAGACCGGACTTTATGTGCTTCAGTATTACAACATGGCGTTCCCACCCGATAACGGAGACACTTTACAGCATATTTCTCCTTTGCTACGACACCTTATAAACTATGCTTCCTCCTCACACCGGATTTTGCGTCAACAAGTAGGGTAACTCCTGTTCTCGAAAACGGATAAAGGTATCAATAAAACGTTTAAGAATATAAAAATTTTGGCCATTTGCTGAACATAACATTCTTGAAATTCACAAATGTATTTTAATCCGCTGGCGACGGCGAAAATATATTTAAAAAACCATTTTTTCCATTTTTCCAAGGAACCACCCATGAACTAATGGTGCCTCCATAAGTCCCATCAAGCCCACCGTAGACAACGTCAAATGCAAAAAGAAGGAACAGATTTTCTCTATTCTCCTGAGCAGGAGGAAGTGTGTAATATTTACACTTTGATACTGTAGTGTTGGGTATACAAATCGTCGCCAGCCCACGGGCAATGCAAAGCACTTGACCCAAACTTTTTATCGTCAATAGAACCCGAGGTATGCGCACCGGAAAATCCTGTTTTTGTGCGCGGCATTTAGCCTTGCAGGCTGTCGCGTTCATACCGATAGTGCAATACTGGAATAAGATGGGCGTTCAGAATGTCAAAACCTAAAACTGATTTTAGCGCTAGTATATTAACCTGATCTGATCACAGTTCCTGAAAGGAACTTAAGTATTCGACAGTGGTTTGGATCCCACACCCATACTGAATATGAAAGGTCAGAGACACTCGGGCTTTATACCACGGCTTGTCCAGTAGTTCTCGCTACTGTCTGAAGTTTTAGATTCGCGCCATTGATGGTAGAGTGACTGACATGTGCGCGACTGCTACGGTCGCAGGTTCGAATCCTGCCTCGAGCATGGATGTGTGTGATGTCCTTAGGTTAGTTAGGTTTAAGTAGTTCTAAGTTCTAGGGAACTGATGACCACAGATGTTAAGTCCCATAGTGCTCAGAGCCATTTAACCATTTTTTTGACTGACCTGTGTTTACTTTTTTTCCATTTGGATCGCTCACGCCTATGATGACTTTGGCTACGTCCTTGAATTTGCTTCTGACTAACTTTTCACTTCTACGACTCCACCATCATTGACCACAGGAGCTGCCAGCTTCTTATCGGTCTCTACAACATTGTCCGTGAGAGAGATCACAAACTACTATTTTCAGTGCCTGCGTCATACCGTGTACTAAGCGATGTCCTTCAAACATGCATGCATGCCTAGTCAAGGCCGCGCTAATAATAATGAAAATCCCCCCTGTGTAAGAATCCCAGCAACTGTGCAAGCGCAATTCGTAGACACAAAGTGACAAATGAAAGATTGGTTCAGTCCTGAAGGCGTGTTTGAACAGTCAAAATGTATAAGATGACTGTTCGCGGTAAAGGGTAAATCCAGGTTCGAGTGCCGGTCAGGCGCTAGTTTTCATTATCACTTATCACTTTACCTGTTAACCTTCACCTTATCTGTTAAAGCAACATCAAGAATATTTTATTATTGTTTTATGTTAAATTGCATCAGAAAATAGTCCTCTGGGAATCTATAAATGAACTACCATTTCCTCTTTTAAAAATCAAGTCTATATACATCGCATGAAGACGAAATTTCTTTTAGCATAAGATAGAGAAAGAGTACTATGGCATGAACCTTACGAAGTAATGTAAGTGAAGAAAAACTTTGTACTTTTACAATACACCGTCACTCCCGCTTGTAACGTATCCGGAGAGTCTCAGAGATGGCTCAAATGGCTCTCAGCACTATGCGACTTAACTTCTGAGGTCATCAGTCGCCTAGAACTTAGAACTAATTAAACCTAACTAATCTAAGGATATCACACACATCCATGCCCGAGGCAGGATTCGAACCTGCGACCGTAGCGGTCACGCGGTTCCAGACTGAAGCGCCTAGAACCGCACGGCCACACCGGCCGGCAGTCTCAGAGATGTAGCATAATTGACAAAATAGAAAGTTGTAAGTAGGCTGTTTAGGTTTTTATATTGGTAACGCCACGTAGCACTCTGTATGAAAATCACTGGATGTGCTGTGTGCAGTCTGTGGCTGGCTGGTATTGTTATAATATTCGCTATTGTAGTGCTGGGCAGTTGGCTGTTAACACCGCGTAGCGTTGCGCAGTTGGAGGTGAGCCGCCAGCAGTGGTGGATGTGAGGAGAGAGATGGCGGAGTTTTGAGAGCGGATGGTCTGGACGTGTGTCCATCAGAGACAGTAAATTTGTAAGACTGAATGTCATGAACTGCTATATATATTTTGAACACTATTAAGGTAAATACATTGTCTGTTCTCTATCAAAATCTTTCATTTGCTAACTTTGCCGATCAGCAGTTAGTGCCTTCAGTAGTTAGAGTCTTTTATTTAGCTGGCAGTAGTGGCGCTCGCTGTATTGCAGTAGTTCGAGTAACGAAGATTTTTGTGAGGTAAGTGATTTGTGAAAGGTATAGGTTGATGTTAATCAGGGCCATTCTTTTGTAGGGATGATTGAAAGTCAGACTGCGTTGCGCCAAAAATATTGTGTCACTTTAGTGTTGATCGGAATTGGTAAAGAGCGAAATATCTGAGTACGTTCAGTTTTGCTCAGCCGTTTGAAAATCAAATAGCGTAAGAGTTTTATCAGCACAGTAATTCATAAATTTTTCTAAGGGGACGTTTCAAAGTGAAGTTCAGGAACAAGAACAGAATTAGGGTTCACGTCTCTAACTGAAAAAGCAGAAAAATGGAAAACATGATGCCCCCCTCTCACAGAATATCAATAAAACTACAGACATGTTTAATGTACATGTCAGTATTTTGTGCTATATTTACTTGATTTCTAGAGAAGGAGTTTCTTTGTATTGGTAGATAACAGTGTGAATCTATGACAAGGGTAGTACGCAGGAGAAAGCCTTTGTTAGTGGGTAATGACGTACGCGTAATAAAAGCAATATAGACTTTTTTCAGTATACACCGCGGACTGTGAATTTAATATATACACCAAAGCGATTTTCATCATGAGGTAATACCTCAGGAAGTAATATGAAAGCTTCGATGTTGAAACAGCTGAGAGAAATACTTACTAAATAGAGAGTTTTCGATCCACAGCCTGGGATCCAAAGTAGATGTATAACCGTATCAAAGTTCTTCTAGTCATAGATAAATAATATGAAAGCTACGACGTTCGGTTTGTGGAGTTAAAGGATTGCTAAGTAGGTTGTTTTTTGACACTGGATAAGTGCTGTGAGGTATAAACGTAAATGTATTAAAGTGGTTCTTGCCATACACCAATACTTGAAAAAATTAATAGCAAACCTAAAACGTTGGCGAGATGTATTTAGCGCAATAAAGGTGGCGGAGATTACGTTGTTCTGTATGAAATTCATTTGTTCTTCACTGTCGTATACAATTACAACGCCCATCAAGAAGGATATAAATAACGCATATTCTATTGCCTCAGGATCTTTTTCAAGAGAACAATTACTGTTGCAGTTCGTAATACGGAATACGCTATTGGAGTATGATTTATAGTCCGCCACTGTAGAAAGACGAGGTGGCATTTCTGACAGAGAGACCGAATGAACTTCCCATCGCCGATATGGTTCATATTAACAGGGTGTGTAGGGCACGGCTAGGACATCACCGTGTGTATACAGCAAGACACAACTCTCAACCGTTGTCGAGAAAATCGAGTTGAAAACTGTGAGCTTGATTACATACTGTGCGCGGTGACTAGTATACACGATTCCACATTCGAGCTAGTAAGGGCTGTTTCACAAGCGCGAGGTCTCTGTATCGAATCTCGCTGTCGATGCTTTCTTCCAGTTCCGCGTAATTCTAACAACAGGTTCATTATGACTCTACAAATTATCAGTGTTTAATGATTCATTTATTATTTTTATAACCTTTATTCTGAAAGAAGGTGGAAAAAAGTTTAGGGAGACTGGAAGCAAGGAAAGGATACACGAGAACTTTAAATCAAATCGGTATAGTCATTGTATTTATATTATCGTACTTGCAATTGCGACAAGTATGATGTGTAACCTATGCAATACTGTACGAATCACAATGATTCTCATCATAGAAACTTGGGAAACGATAATTATTGCCACATTCAGCACATGTAATGCACGTCGAATTTTTGCATCTGCGTAAGTTTTTCAAATGTTTCTATTACAATACAAACTCCGTGTACACTCATAAACGGTTCCCGGTGACATCGCGTTTTCATAGGGTACCGTACATATCTGTTGTTAGAATTGTGTGGTAATGAAAAAAAGTTCTGGCAGCAAGACTAGATTCAAATACCTCGCTATTACGAAACTAAACGCTTATTCGGCCGACTGTGGAATACTTGAACACTAGCGACCATACAAAGCATATAAATAGCCTAAAATTTTGTAGCCTGATTTGCTCAAAAACGATTGAGAGTTGCGTCTTCCTATTTACATATGTTTTAATCATAGTGGTGCCCCATAAATCCTGTCAATATAAATCAAATTTTTGAGCGTTTCACCTCTATTTATGTGATTTTTGTGTGTTTATGTAAGTTTTACATCGAATTTTGAGGCATTTTAACATATTTTCTCGTACAAGACACGTGAGCTAAAGGGTCCATCACTAAGCCTAATCGTGAAATAATATATGTATTCTAACTGATGATGATGTATGGTTTGTGGGGCGCTCAACTACGCGGCCATCAGCGCCCGTACAAAGTCCCAATCTTTACTCAGTCCAGTCTACCCACTTTCACGGACGATTATGAAATGATGAGGCCAACACAAACACCCAGTCCCCAGGCAGATAAAATCCGCAACCCGGCCGGGAATCGAACCCGCGCCCCCATGATCCAGAGGCAGCAACGCTAGCCACTAGATCACAAGCTGCGGACATTCTAACTGATGAAACATCAACACGGCGTGAAGACTAAACCACAAAGACGTTGGTTACATCTCACAACTCGTTGTACCACAGTACTCTAGAGCCATTTTGGGAACTTGTTTACCTGTTTTGGAGAATAATAGTAATATTTTCAGTCTAAGTGAGTGTAATATTCAGAGAATTTTGGGAACTGTCAAAATTTCGTATTTTTATTTACCCCAAGATCACGTACAAGAGGCTCTTACGCTCATTTCATTGCTAATGCGTGAGATTTCTCTCCCTTTTAACATTTTTTGTTAGATTCTATCTTATTTCGGGAGACAAATTTTTAATTATTAAATTTCTGCATGAACATGGTCGATTCTGGTAGAAGCAATATTACTGAGGATCCTGTTCCGCCGGCCGCTGTGGTCTAGCGGTTCTAGGCGCTCAGTCCGGAACCGCGCGACTGATACGGTCGCAGGTTCGAATCCTGCCTCGGGCATGGATGTGTGTGATGTCCTTAGGTTAGTTAGGTTTAAGTAGTTCTAAGTTCTAGGGGACTGATGACCACAGCTGTTAAGTCCCATAGTGCTCAGAGCCATTTGAACCATTTTGATCCTGTTCCGTCAGAGCTGCTTGACCTTTGAGAATCAAATGACTGTTCTCACCCTTAAAAATTTAACTGACAATAAGCCGAGGAGCATCTTAGACGTTTATGGCTGCTTTTAATTTAGGTGTATCTGATACTGTATTAGTAGAGTTATGTTCATATTAAGATCAAGGACTGTTTAGTTAAAGTGAAGCTTTCCAAAAAGTCGTGAACTTTTTATTACACGACTGTTTCTTTATGAAATAGCACGCATGCTGATCAACGTGTCATCTCGGTTGTGGGGTAACGCAGTACATCCAGCACAAAAACTTGACGCGGCCGGATGCAGAGGTACCGTGTGCGCACTGGTTCTATCAGGGATTCGTCTCCAATCACGCGTTCGGCGGATAAGAGGAGTCCGTTGGGAAATTAAACCTACAACTCGCGAATTAAATTTTCAGATGTGTAATGCTTGGTCAGTAATGAAAGGGGACGCACTGTTGCCGCAGATGGCTGAAGCGATATATTTCCGATAACTCAGCATAAATTGAAAAGATAATGCTGGCAACATTATACGATGATCAATAATTGCCGAAGGGTTGTTGCCACATAAACCGAAGAAAACTTAAGAAAAAAATTTTAATACACAACATCAACATACGTAATCCGTGAGGCATTGTTCAGTAGTGCATGGCGAAGATACATTATAGCGATGTTAAACACATCCAGTTCAAAAATTCAAATGGCTCTGAGCACTATGGGACTTAACAGCTGTGGTCATCAGTCCCCTAGAACTTAGAACTACTTAAACCTAACTAACCTAAGGACATCACACACGTCTATGCCCGAGGCAGGATACTAACCTGCGACCGTAGCAGTCGCGCGGTTCCGGACTGCGCGCCTAGAACCGCGAGACCACCGCGGCCAGCAAACACATCCAGTCCTATAGCATTTGCCAATGGAACGAGGAAACGACAGCCGTCCGTTTGTCTTTGTACAACATTACGGATGAAGTGGCACGTCCAGGGTTCGGTAAGCAAGATCTCACTCCCAGGTAGGCAAGCAACAAGTGTAAAAGCACACAGTTCTGTAATGAAATGGCTACTCGAGTTAAAAAGTAGAAAGTCACAACAGTGACAAATTCTTCTCGCATTGTCTTCACAACGCATCAGTCTTCACCAGAAGATGATGGGTACGAAACTCACTGAAACGTTGCGGCAATACGACGCCACCACTCTGCTGATAACCCGAGAAGAATTCATTAGTGGAATACGCCGAGAAATACTGCAGTCGCATAAGTCACAACAAATTCTGTTTATGAGTATAACTATCTCTGTTAAAGCAATTAAGTACTCTGGTAAGGGATTGCCACTGTTTGTCGTAACAGACAAGTCTATAACTGGAAAAGTCGTTATATGGAAGAACCACAGTTATGAACGATAGTCCAAGAACATGAAACAGTAACCAGGTGTTGGATACTAAAGTACCAAAGCCCTGGTCCCAGGGCTTGGTGAGGCCAAGTCACACAATAGCGTAGACATGGACAGGTAGCGGCTCGAGGTGGTTTCTGAGTGGGCAACGTTGTCCTGGCTGGTGAGAAAGTTTCAACTGGTGACCCCTTTTTTCACGACGTAGCTTGGAGCTCCATCGTCGAAAACTATTCCGACTTCAAAGTGTAAGGTGAGAGGATGCAGATAATCACTTAATTAACAGACTTTTCGTGTAAACGTAACACGGAGTGATACTGCTATTGTTCCAACGAACGTGGCTCCTTTCGCCTTTGTCATGGGAAAGGAACAGTCCGGTCTATAGTATGTTATATATGGAGTGTCACAGGATATCAATCTTGTGGTATAATTTCGTCATTTGCTGCTTCCATTATCGTGACCATACGGGTTTCTGCGCGCAAGACGACGATGCGAGCGCACCTACTGGCACACAATATCCACCGAAGGATGTTATTTCGGAGAACCTGCAGGTGGCCGATTTGAGTGGCGCTGGCTGAGCCCAAACCGATCTGCCATATAGGACAGTGGAGGGTATCGTCACTTTGTATAGCCGAAATCTCTCCGTGGTGTTTATGTAATTAGTAGCAAGGAAACAGAGGAGTCGTTTGGTCATGCCATATGCCTTATTTCTAAGTGCCTCACTGTGTTTTTGGAGACAAAACTGTTAGCCCAGGTGATTCACACATACCTTACCGTCGAACTCCAAGAGATATTTTGTCCAAGTAATCACAAATTAGCAGGAAGTCAAGACTGTTTCCTACAAAAGCAAATAACCGCCGTCTTAGACGCCGAGCTGCGTCTTAAGTGCCGTTAGAAGAACCTGTCGCCTCTGTGACCGAGCGGTTCTAGGCATCAGTCCGGAACCGCGCTGCTGCTACGGTCGCAGGTTGGAATCCTGCCTCGGTCATGGATGTGTGTGATGTCCTTAGGTTAGTTTAAGTGGTTCTAAGTCTAGGGAACTGATGACCTCAGATGTTAAGTTTCGCAGTGCTTAGAGCCATTTGAACTATTTTTTTTTAATCTGTGTGTTTCAAGTGGCTCTGAGCACTATGGGACATGAAACTTCCTGGCAGATTAAAACTGAGTAAACCGACCGAGACTCGAACTCGGGACCTTTGCCTTTCGCGGGCAAGTGCTCCACCATCTGAGCTAGCGAAGCACGACTCACACCCGGTCCTCACAGCTTTACGTCTGCCAGTATCTCGTCTCCTACCTTCCAAACTTTACAGAAGCTCTCCTGCGGACCTTGCAGAACTAGCACTCCTGAAAGAAAGGATACTGCGGAGACATGGCTTAGCCACAGCCTGGGGGATGTTTCCAGAATGAGATTTTCACTCTGCAGCGGAGTGTGCGCTGATATGAAACTTCCTGGCAGATTAAAACTGCGTGCACCGACCGAGACTCGAACTAGCACAGATTTAATCTGCCAGGAAGTTTCATATCAGCGCACACTCCGCTGCAGAGTGAAAATCTCATTCTGGACTATGGAACTTAACTTCTGAGGTCATTGGTCAAAAATGTTCAAATGTATGTGGAATCTTATGGGACTTAACTGCTAAAGTCATCAGTCCCTAAGCTTAGATACTACTTAACCTCAATTATCCTAAGGACAAACACATACACCCATGCCTGAGGGAGGACTCGAACCTCCGTCGGTCATCAGTCCCCTAGAACTTTGAACTACTTAAAACTAATTAACTTAAGGACATCACACACATTCATGCCCGAGGCAGGATTGAAACCTGCGACCGTAGCGGTCGCGCGGTTCCAGACGGCAGCGCCTAGAACCGCTCGGCCACTGTGGTCGGCTTTGAAATCCGTGACCAATAGTTGTAAGAAAGCACAGGTCGCACAAGACTACAACACTGGTAGCAGAAGCGAGTCACCAAAACTGCTGTCCAATATTCTTACCCTCCATCTGTTGTACGACCTTAATCCATGTCACTGTGTGAGGCGAAGTGAGATAAATCAGTCTTTCTGTTTATCTCATGATAAGCATTTAGACCTTCTTTTATAAGCTCGCTGTAGCAGTTCTTCCGATCATTCCCCTTGCAGTCGGTAGAGCTACTGTGCTGTAAAACTAGCTTCCGGAAGAAATGCGGTAGGTATCTACAGTACTAAACAGCCTGAATTCCAGAATGCCTATCTAATGGCTTCCTGAGGTAGCAAAAAATAGATTTTCAGTACTTCATATGATTATTGCTGATTGTTAAAAAATGGATCAAATGGCTCTGAGCACTATGGGACTTAGCATCTGAGGTCGTCCCCTAGACTTAGAACTACTTAAACCTAACTAAGTTAAGAACATCACACACATCCATGCCCGATGCAGGATTCGAACCTGCGACTGTAGCAACAGCGCGGTTCCAGACTGAAGCGCCTAGAACCGCTCGGCCACAGCGGCCGGCGCTGATTGTTAGCTCGAACGTAACGAGGTATCTCGAACAGACTGATTTCCGCCACGCCAACCAGCATGGATGCCAACAACACCTGTCATACGTAACCCAACTGTGGTTCAAGGTACTCAAGTAGCTGCAGTACTTCTTGAGTTTGGAAAGGCATTTTACTCAATATCACAAGTATGCTTGTTATTGAAAGTACAATCGTATGGCGTATTAAGCGAAATTTGTGGCTATATTGAGAACTTCTTGGTAGGCAAGACGCAGCATATTATCCTAGCAGGAGATCTGCGGACAGAAGTAGAAGTAACTTAGGGCGCGGTACACCGAAATACAGCGGCACCTTTCCAGTTATTGCTGTATATTAATGACCTTGCAAATAATGTTAATAGTGACCTCAGACTTTCAGTAGATGATGTCGTTAAAACTAAATAAGTACTGTCTGTAAAATGCTGCAGAAATATTCAGTCATAGGTTGGTAACTTTTCAAAGGTTGGTAACTTGCTTTAAATGTTGAGAAATGTAAAAGTGTGCACTTCATGAATGAAGAGCGCAGTATCATATGATTAAAATATCAAATAATAGCAACTGCATTAGCTCAACTGACAAAACATTTACCTACAACACGTAGCGCAGTTGCCCGCGAAAGACAAAGGTCCCGAGTTCGAGTCTCGGTCCGGCGAACACTTTTAATCTGCCAGGAAGTTTCATATCAGCGCGCACTCCGCTGCAGAGTGAAAAGCTCATTCCTGACACGTACGACAATTTGTAGCTATATTAAGTGGAAATATCACATAGACTCAGTAGTAAAGCAAGTGGCAGATTATTGTTCGTTGGTAGGACACTAGCAAAATGCAATCACTCTAGACAGAAATTACTTACAAAAACTTATGCGACCAATTCTAGAATACTGTTCAAGCATGTGGAACGCGTACCAAATAGGACAAATGGATAATGAAAGTACAAAAAGAAGGACAGCACGATTGCCCACAAGTGTGTTCGAACTATAACTCAGCATCACGGAGATGCTGGAAGAAGTGAGGTGGACAGTCGCTCCAAGACAGACGCGAATTATGTCATAAGGGCCTACTTACAAAGTTTCAAGAACCATGTTTTAGTGAGTAACCTAAGAACATAATACAACCTCCCCCGTATGACTTCCATAGCAATTGAAAATACGGGGGTCGTTCAGAAAGAAATTCAACACATTTTTATTTCTGAAAGTAGGTTGGTTGTATTCCCTACTCTTTTGGTTACAAAATCCTATTTTTCGACATAATCTCCGTTCTGTGACGGCCTCACTAGGAGGGCCTACATGCCCACACGGTACCACTCCAAAGGTGGACGTCGGAGCCAAAGTCTTGTTGCATCAATAACCTTCCCATCATCCCCGTACCGTTCCTCGCGGAGTGCGTCCGTTATTTGGCCAAAAAGATGTGAGTCGGAAGGTGCGAGATCCGGTATATAGAGTGAATGAGGAAGAAAGTGCAATGAAGTTTTGTGAACTCCTCTCGGGTGCATAGACTTGTGTGAGATCTTGTGTTCTCATGGAGAAGGAGAAATTCGTTTGCATTTTGAGAGTGTCCGTACGTTCCAATATTGCAGGAGTCACAGCAGTGTGCGGCTGGCCCAGTACTTGGGAGATCGGAGAGGTGCGCACGACCTTGTTGCGTCAATGACAGATGCGTAGCCCAAGGACTCACCCTGATGTTGTTCACTGCTAGGTCTCCGTAGACATTCTTCAAGCGCCTATGAATATCTATGATTTTCTGGTTTTCGACCCAAAGAAACCCAATGACAGCTCTCTGCTTGGAACGTACCTCCTTCACAGAGGCCAAAAAAAAAAACAAAACAAAAAATGGTTCAAATGGCTCTGAGCACTATGCGACTTAACTTCTGAGGTCATCAGTCGCCTAGAACGTAGAACTACTTAAACCTAACTAACCTAAGGACATCACACATATCCATGCCCGAGGCAGGATTCGAACCTGCGACCGTAGCGGTCATGCGGTTCCAGACTGAAGCACCTAGAACCGCTCGGCTACCCCGGCCGGCTAGACCATTCTAAAGGTCACATATAGCGCCACTACCTATCGGAACTTGATGAGACTATAAGGACTGAAGAAGGAATATTCCGCGATGTCCCACTAGAAATTGACCGAGAAAAAATATATTGCACACTTATCTAACGCCGTTCGTACTAGGCGGACTACAGCTCGCGTTCTCTCCGTGCCACGCGCGTGAATGAAACAAATACCTGGAAACCATGAAGTAGCCTCCACCTTGTATGTCATACGTATGTGTATCCAGACGTAGAATATAGAGAGATCCTCCCAGGACGCAAACTACCCCAGCATACTTTCACCATTATACAGGAGAGGGGAGCAGTCGCATCCTTAGTGTGCCACATAAACCTGGAAGAAGTCTCACGATATGTGTCCGTGTAGCCTTCAGATATTGCACTGA
Organism: Schistocerca piceifrons; assembly: GCF_021461385.2. Taxonomy (NCBI): domain Eukaryota; kingdom Metazoa; phylum Arthropoda; class Insecta; order Orthoptera; family Acrididae; genus Schistocerca; species Schistocerca piceifrons. Next base: position 319,365,918 of record NC_060145.1, on the reverse strand, counting down.
GTGAACCTCCTGACGACATATAATGCCATCTGGACGTAGAGGGCCATAGACCGGTCTCTGTGTCAGCGATGGGGCAGCACAGTGGACGAGTCGCTAATCCCTGTGCCAGCACACTGACACTCCGTAGCTGGCCTGACAGTTATTACTTAATCGCTGGGCCAACTAAGCTGCCCCGACGCAGGTCATTTTTCGTGCTGCCACACAGAGCAAAGACACTGGCATACCGACACAAGGTTATCACACTGCAACATCCCCCTCACGCTTTGCCCCTGACACTGTTAATTAGAAACAGGCGCTTCGCCCGTGAGCTGTGATCTCGGTGCCGTACGGACACACAGGGCTAAGCCATGTCAGTGTGCGAGGCAAAGTGAGGTAGATCAGTCCTTCAATGAATCTCATAGATCTTCTCTTACCTGCTCCGTGTATCAGTTCTTCCGATGGTCTCCCTTGCAGTCGGTAGCGGTATTGCTGTAAAAATGACTTCTGCAGAAAATACGGTATGTATCTATATTACCTCAAAGCCCAAATTCCAGAATGCCTACCTAATGGCTCACTAGAACAACAAAACCTTGGTTTTCAGTACTTCATATAACTGTTGACCGAATTTAAAAATTTAAAATGCTGTCTTAATCTACTCGTTAAGAGGTGTAATCTTACAGTAAAAGTTTAACACTATAACTCAACTATAAAATTTAGGAACTGTGTCCATGTGTTAAAGCAACATAATCCACTGTGCACATATTACCCAGAATAAATTCGTCCGGTAGTGAAAAATGAGGTCACATAACGACCTCCAACAAACTTTACACATAACTTCAAACTTTTTCGATGATACTCCCCTAAAATAATGAAAGTAAAAAGATTTATCGCTTACCACATCTTTGCCGTGAAGGCAGTATAACTTCAGCATCAAGAATGACGTTTTAATTCCTTGCTTCTTCAAACTCTATCGGGAGCACATTTTTCAGACAGTATCCACATATAATACTGAATGTATTTGCGAGATTGTATCATTCTATGACACAAGGATCAGGTGATGCGAGGGTCATCCACAAAGTAAGTTCCGTTTCTGTTTCTATCCGCGGCAGCGCTATGGTCGCAGTGCCGAGCATACGCGGCAGTTACTCTGACTCAAGAAGAAGACACGTAGGCCATTTTCAGATCGCTGCTGCCGACGTGTGCTTTGTAGTGCTTCTTTATAACGTCAGCCGTAATTGAAAATGTCGGCGCGGGTGAAATCAGAACTGTGATTCGTTTTCTAAATGCAAAGAAAGTTAAAGCAAAGGAAATTAATTGGCAAATCTGCGAGGTTTAAGGGCAAAACGCTAAGAGTGATCCAGTGAGGTCAGTCTGTTCAATGAAGGATGTGAAGGACCTCACACGGCGAATGGGACCAAATAACTCTTCTGGCAATTTCACTGGCGCGAGTTTAATCATCCTCCGTACGGCCCAGACCTCGCTCCTAGCGACTTTCATCTTTCTTACACCTAGAATCTGTCCTCGCTGGTCGTAACTTCAACGAATATGACGAACTGAAAGAGCATGTTACCACATGGTTGAATACACAGGCGGCAACCTTCTATGAAAAAGGCATACAAAAACTTTTGCCACGCTATGGCAAGTGCCTACAAAATTTCGGAAGCTATGTAGAAAAGTAGTTTAACAGTTGCAGATTTTTGTGCAATAAATATTTTTTCTGTATCTGTACACGTTTGTTTTACATAACAAAACGGAACTTACTTTGTGGACATACCTCGTATAACGTCAGAAACATTCAGATATGCAAAAAAAAAACAGCTTTTCGTAAAAAAAAAGGTAACAAATTACCGAGGCTATACTCATCCAGATCAAGTTCGACAAAGCTAGTCGTACCGTCATATGGAAGAGGCGGGACACTTAATGTACCCAGGAACATTGTCGAACTGGAACATTTTGGAGATCCAAGCTTTATCGTATGGGGAGGCATGATGTAGTACCGTCATGCTGAGCTCCAAGTCTTCAAATACGATGTACCCGTCGATCAACGTTATTTTGACAATGTACTCTTTCCACACGAGAGTATTTCCAGAGGTTAATCACACCTGATTTCACTTTTATGGATGAGAATACTCGAAAGCATCGAAGTGCGGAAATGCGGGAGCTGCTGGAACGGGAGAAGATATTCGACAAATATACTGAACCACCCATCCCCCTGACTTAAATCCCATCGGACAGATTTTAAGACGCGCTGGAGGGACGTATTTTTGCGCGTCCACGTGCATCAACTGCCATCCAGCAGTTTTCAACCGCACTGCGAGGGGAACGCCCTACTACAAGACCTCTTAGCGAGCTTGTAACCAGTGTGCGAGCACTCTGCACAGCATGCATTGTCGTCCTTGGAGGTCCCACGCCACCGTAAATCGCTGGTGGCTTCAGCTGTCTTTCAATAAAAGTGTTGTTTCTGTTCGTCTCATTGCGTATTTCCTTTAGTTACCTTCTCTTTGGAAATTGGAAATTTGTGGTAAGTTCTATGGGACCAACCTGCTGAGGTCATCGGTCCCTAGGCTTACACACTACTTAATCTAACTTAAACTAACTTACACTAAGGACAACACACACACACCCATGCCAAGGGAGGACTCGAACCTCCGACGGGGGGAGCCGTGCGAACCGTGGCAAGGCGCCTAAGACCGCACGGCTACCCCGCGTGGCAGTTACCTTCTCTCCTGTCTGTAACAGTTCCTTCTGTTTATGGTCCATGTTTCACCGAGCTATGTAACTTGGCTGTGATATATCATACAAAACTTGCTCCTACTGTACGACTGGTAGAGGGTGAGCACCGGGTGAACCAGTTCGTGTTTCGCTGAAATGTAGTAACACAAGATATAATATTGTTCCGACAACCAGGAGGGCCATTTCATTTCATAGAAGGCACCCCTTCGTTGTCATCTGCAGCATCATTAGAGCACAGCGCTACATCTACGATATTCTACGCCTCGTTTTGTTGCTTTTCATGCAAGCCATCTTGGACTTAAATTTATCCAAGATAATGCCCGCCTGCACACGGCGAGAGTTTCTACTGCTTGTCTTGCCGCTTGCCAAACCCTACTTTAGCCAGCAATATAGCAGGATCTCTCCCCAGTTGAGAAGTTTGGACCATTATGGGCAGGGCCCTCCAACCAGCTAGGTATTTTGAAGATCCAAGCCAGCAGTTGCACGGAGTCTGGCACGGTACCTCTCAACAGGATGTCCAACAACTCTGTCAGTCAATACCAAGCCGAATAAGTGCTTGCATAACTCTCAGAGGTGGACCAACGTGTTATTGACTCCCTCAATACGTTGAGCACATTCTCTTGGACAAATCATCAAATTTTTCATTTCTTTGTCTGTACATATAAGTCAAATTTACCGATTTCCGTTTCATTCTGGTAATTCCTTCGTGATGCGCTTTCATACGTAAACCGTTGAAACAGTTCCGATGCAATTTGATATGGGGATGGCTGGAACAATGAGTAAGAACACAGGGTACTTTATATTAATAAAAAGAAAGGACAAGTCGATACCTATAAATGTGAAGTAGGGAAAGGAACACCTTTATTTACATCAGTCACATACACCACGTTAAAAATTATTAAATTGATTACATACTGCACACTTTGTATAAGGTATAGCTACTTTATTGTAACGGTGTACAGATGCACACTCCTAGCTATGCCCATCCGCAAGAACCTACGTCGACGCGGTGCATTGGTGCTGCGTGTGAAGTTGTACTCACCCGTGGTGAATCTCTTCTCACACGCAAGTCTCTTTTAAGTTAATGAAATGAATTCTCAGCCGGAGAATGCTTTAAAAAACAGCTGTACACTTCTCAACCACAAGTCGCACTAAAATTTGTTTTGTCGGTGAAAGGTTAAAAATACACTCATCAAAAAAAGTTTTGGATCACCCCGGTTCCCAGAACTCGTGAAGATAGACATTGACTGTGGATATTGTATCACAGACACAAACACCCGCCCAAAGATGTAAACAAACATGCATGAGCAGCGCCTATTGGACGAAGGGTGTCCGACAGCCGATCAGTTCCAGAAAGGAGGTACACGATTCGTGTTGTCTGCAGTTCAACCATACCTAGTAGGTCAATAGCGCGGATCAATCACGTCCGCATTGTTACTTTGTGCCACAAAGGGCTCTCAACAAGGAAAGTGTCCAGGCGTCTCAGAGTGAACCAAAGCGATGTTGTTCGGACATGGAGGAGATACAGAGAGACAGGAACTGTCGATGACATGTCTCGCTCAGGCCGCCCAAGGGGTGACCGCTACCTATGGATTATGGCTCGGAAGAAACCTCACATCGACGCTGCCACGTTGAATAATGCTTTTCGTGCAGCCACAGGACGTCGTGGCACGACTCAAACTGTGCGCAACAAGCTGCATGATGCGCAAACTCACTCCCGACATCCATGGCGAGGTCCATCTTTGCAACCACGACACCATGCAGCGCGGTACAGATGGGCCTAACAACATGCCGAATGCACCGCTCAGGATTCGCATCACGTTCTCTTCACCGATGAGTGTCGCATATGCCTTCAACCAGACAATCGTCGGAGACGTGTTTCGAGACAACCCGATCAGGCTGAACGCTTTACACACACTGTCCAGGGAGTGCAGCAAGGTGGAGGTACCTGCTGTCTTGGGGTGGCATTATGTGGGACCGATGTATGCCGCTGGTGGTCATGGAAGGCGTAACGGCTGTACGATACGAGAATGCCATCCTCCGACCGATAGTGCAACCATATCGGTAGCATATTGGCGAGGCATTCGCCTTCATGGACGACAATTCGCGCCCCCATTGTACACATCTCGTGAATGCTTCCTTCAGGACAACGATATTGCTCGACTAGAGTGGCCAGCATGTTCTCTAGGTAAGCTTGCATTCACCAGTTACTAACAAGCCTTACTCTAAAATGTACAAAGTCTGAAAAGTCCACATGCACGCATCATTCATAAAGGTAGCCAGTTTATGATAATCATTGACAGTGCTTCACCGAAAGTTCGCAAATGGATTGTTTCTTTGAGAATAGTTCGCTCGAAAGTGGCTATAATCATTCTCGTGTAACAAAATGTTCACGTTCGCGAGTAAGCAACATGCCATACAGAATTTAGTTATTTAAAATGTCACCAAAAGTTCTGAATTTCACACCGTGGCCGGCCGAAGTGGCCGTGCGGTTAAAGGCGCTGCAGTCTGGAACCGCAAGACCGCAACGGTCGCAGGTTCAAATCCTGCCTCGGGCATGGATGTTTGTGATGTCCTTAGGTTAGTTAGGTTTAACTAGTTCTAAGTTCTAGGGGACTAATGACTTCAGCAGTTGAGTCCCATAGTGCGCAGAGCCATTTGAACTATTTTTTTCACACCGTGTTTTAAATCAAACTCTCTTCCACACTATACGGCACTTTTGAAACATTTTCGTACCGAAATATTACAATATTAACAGTTTCTATCGGAGCGCGTATCAATATCTCTGATTACTACGACAACCAAGCCCCGGTTCTACTCATCTCTCTACACAAAAGGAGTTTCTAGTCCCCAAAATACGATCGAATATGCTAAATACTGATTGGCAGAGAAACATCACAGCCAGTCGGAAAGCAGCATCAAACCCACTCAATGCCGCGCGTATATACAAAAACGAATGAAAATTTGTCACTGAAACGGAACAGTAAATTGGCATAAATAAATTTGGAGATCTGCAAATATAACATTAACTCCCTCTCAACAAAACTGCTTTACCGAAATGATAATTCCATTTTCCCAGTACCATTAACTGACGGAATATTTTATTATAAATTTCCCGGTACGTTTGACTAACACACACGTCGTTCTCGAACATTCCTCACGAGACCTGTTACTTCAATGTATAGTATAGAAACTTTAAATAGAACATTATTTCACATCTTCATTCACTTTCATAACCAACCACAATTCATAAACAATTAGAAAATGAAACGAAGAGAACTGCAAATAATAATGACTGTATTTTGACTGCAGCTCAATCAGTGTCCGTCAGCTAGTTTCTTCTACCACAGCGCAGAGAAACTATATACACTTGTGCAACTGACGCCACCTGTCGTGGCGTGACTCATACTGCTCGTCTGTTCACTGCTGTAATGATCTCATAAGTTCTACGTCTCACACCCCTCAACAGCAGCGCTTTGTGTTTGCCAAGTCGACGTGCGTTAAGGTAGTTGGGAGGGGGGAAGAGGTTTCACATCACGAGCTAAGCTTACAGGAACAGGCAGACACGTGGGGGCAGCTGACGTTATTGCACTTACAGTAGCTTACCCACCATCACTCATCAAAACAAAACTACTGATATGGAAGGACAGCCGTGAGTAGCAGTTAGTTGAAACACAAAACCCTAATAACCACTGTTAAGATATTACTGTTGACATTATAAATTGCTATAATCATTCTCATGTAACAAAATGTTCACGTTCGCGAGTAAGCAACATGCCATACAGAATTGCCTCTGTTTGAACAGAGCTCCTGTTCTGTGTTGGTTCACTCAATCTGAGTTATTGACTGATGTGTTTTTTTTAATATCTCTCGTACTGCAGTGCATATTTTGTAACTATATATTTTTGTGATTTTTGTGCATAAATGTACGTGTGTTATGGTTATTTACAATGCATTCAATCCGCCCTCTTGCAACCGAGGAACTGAAACGTTTCTGGGCAATAGTTATGGTTACATGTGTTTGGTGTTCATCAAGTACCTGATAGCCGTACTTTCTTCTATTCCTGTATTGATGTTACACACAAATAGTCTGATTACTGGCATACTTGATTAGCAAACATATCTTCCTTAACTTTTACAAACTGTTTACATTCATAAATCCCTTCTCCGTGTATGATATAAACAATACAGTTGTAATGTTCTATTATTTGATACAGTTTGAATCAATATGTTAAGCGAATCAATATGTTACATGAATCCAACAAGTGGACAACCACATTGCACTTGTAATAGCGACTTCGGCATCTTGGCGTTGAGTAAAAAGAAACAGAAAACAGACTTCTTGGCGTTGAGTAAAAAGAAACAGAAAACAGACTTAAGTGCAAAACAGTGGATTCGTGTACTTAAATTTGAATCTTCTCAAAGCACTACATTTTTCGATGAAAATGGAAACATGATTAAGGATTACAAGACACACGCTGCCTGATCAGAAGTATCGGGACACCTATTAGTGCACCTTAATGTGGAGTGTGTCCGCAGTTCGCCACTATGTCAGTATCAACTCTCCTGCAGGCTATTTTAATTATATGTCTGAATGTCTGTGGAGAAATGACACAGTTCTTCAAAAAGAACCGAAACCAGGGAAGATAGTGATCTTCGAAACTAGGATCTGGAGCGAAGTTAACGTTCTAACTTGTTCCAAAGCTGTTCCATTGGGATCAGGTCGGGGCCCTGAGCAGACCACGTCATTACAGAAATATTACTGTCCATAAACCATTGCCTCGGAGATGCTACTTTGAGATAGTGTGCATTGTCATGTTGATAGAGCCGTCTTCTCCGAACTGTTCCTCTACTGCACTCAGTGCTTACGCTGCAAAATGTGGTCACATCCTTTCGCTCTTAGCATTTTCTTGAGATCAGTAAGGGAACCACACCATATTACTAAAAGCGCCCTGATACTGTAACACCAGCTCTGTTGCTACAAATGAATACAGGTAATACGAGGGTTGCTTGGAAAGTAAGGAACGATCGGTCGCGAAATGGAAACGACAGTGAAAATCAAAACTGTTTTCTTTGTACATTTAGCAACACCTTCCAGTTACTACTCTACATAGTCGCCGCTCCGACTTAGACATTTGTTGGAGCGTTATACCAAATTTCCAACACCATCGTCATAGAAGGCTTTCCGATAATTCTCTACGCTGGTCTACAGCGCGTTGCCTGCGCCTAAGTGTTGTCTTTGTATCCAGCGTTTCACGTGAACAGAGATGATACTCAGGAGGAGCCAATTAGGGCTGTGTTGTGGGTGATCGAACACTTCCCATCGAAAAGGCTGCAGGAGCGTCTTCACTGCCCGTGCAGAGTGCGGCTGAGAATTGCCATGAAGAAGGAAGTGCGTGGCAGTTGTGTTACGCGGGCTGCATTCATTAAGGCGAAGCCTCTCAGCGGGCCCCCCTACTTGGCGGGAGACATTGTTATTCTAGGCACCTTTACTCGCTCACAGTGCTCTCACAAGTGAAAAGAGCGTGTTGATGCGATCGACATGCATACTAGAGACACTGCCCAAAACGACTGTGAAAAGAATTGTCGGATTTTCACAGTGGTTTTCCCAGTGGTTCCTCACTTTTCGAATAGCCCTCGTATTACCCAGGCATTCGCCAAACCCAGTCCCCTCCATGGGATTGCCACAGGTATTCGCGTGGTTCACCACTCATACTCATTCCTGTCTCCACTGTCCAGTGCCGGCACTCTGTACACCAACTCACTCCCTACATGCAGTCAATGTGCTAGCTGGACTGCTAGTAGGTGGCACTTTGGAACTCTCGAGTGATTCCTTCTTCAGATTTCATGCGATGTTTGCAACCACTCCCCACAATTCTCGATGGTACCTGTCTGTCATTGCGTGTAGTCTATCTAAGCCTTATCTTAGCTGTGGCTGTTCCTCACATTTCCACTCAACAGTTACCTCACCAACAGTCGACTTTCGCAGGTTTAGAAGCGTGGAAATGTGTCTAATGCATTTGTTACTCAGGTACTTCCAATGACTAATTCACATTCCAAGTGACCTACCTATTGTTACTGCTTCTCTACTGACAACGCAGTACACTCCACGTCCTTTTACTGCAGAGGGCACGTCTCTCGTTATATATAGCGATCAGTTCTCCGTTACAAAGGAGAGTGCGGACACTTCTGATCGCATTCTGTGGAAAGGCAAAATTAAGCGCTCTCTACCAGTCGTCACCGGACTCCATGAGAAGAAGTCAGTATCTTCTCTGACAATGTACAAGATATTAGATTGCACAGATACAAGGTTAGACATTGGATTACACAGGTACAAGACAATTATTTTAAAAGATAGGATCGTGTATTTGTCACTCTACATATTTACGGAGAGGGAGATTCGAAATACTTGCTAATAAACGTTAGGCAGACCGAAGTCACGTGATAATGCTTTTCAGGTAGTTATAATAAATAGAATGAATAAATTGCGTGGCATGTACGCTGATGTAGTACTGTGGAGTTAAAATGAAGAGGCGAACATACAAGTAAAGACAAAATGCACTGAATTTTGTGAATCACGTACGTGTTTAACAATAGTACTAATATAATGATGGAAATAAATCACAACATCAAGAAGGAGATGTGCGATGTACACTGAAGCTGCTACCCGTATTTCTCAGTAAAGAAAAACTGAAGTGAAGTTTGTGAAATATGACCGTGATTAACAAAGGTACAAAGGGCGTTCAAAAAGTTTTGCACACAACGGTCGGTGATGCAGTTCCTCTTCAAGACCGGCGATGACTCCTACATCGATTCATAGGAAATTGCTCCCTGTTTATGGGGAGGACACAGTAGATCGCAGCAGTATCCAGCGGTGGTTGCAGAGGTTTAAAGAAGCTGATTTATGTCTACTGGACAAACCACGATCCAGTAAACCATCGACGGCAGTGAGTGATGTGGATAAGGAGACCACTGATCAAATCACTCAAAATGACAGATGTGTGACGACATGACAGCTTGCTGAGATCACTCGTTTGTCACTGGGTAGTGTGGCATCATTGGTACTGTCACTAGCGTACAGAAAAACCTGCACACGTTGGGTGCCTAGATTATTGATAAGCGAAATGAAAACAATGAGGAAGAATGTGTGCGAGAGTCTGTTGAAGACCTTTACTGAAGAGTGGAAACAGTATTTTGACGGCGTCATTACCCAGGATGAAACATGGTTGTTTTTGTTCGAACCTGAGAGCAAAACCTAGTCCATGGAGTGGCGTCATCCGGGTTCCCCTCGGATGAAGAAACCAAGATTTTCACGAACAGCAGGCCGAAAGGTGATGGCTTCCTTCTTCTGGGATCAGTGTGGTGTCATTTTCATTGACTTTTTGGAACTTGGCTCCACAATTAACCGTGACCGTTCCTGTTTGTCATTGGACAAGCTGCGACGTGCCATCAAGACCCACAGACCACAGCTTCAAGATCAGTTCACAAGACTAGACCATGACAATGCCAAACCCCATACAGCCCTTATGACGCAGGAGAAAATAAGGAAAATGGGTTGGAAAATTGTCCTCATCCTCCCTACAGTCCGGACTTGGCTCCGTTTGGTCGTCTGAAGGCCCACCTGAGCGGTAAAACATTTGATAGTGAGAAAGACCTTATTTCTTGTGTCAAGCGATGGTGTAATAGTCAATGCCCAGAATTTTAACAAAGTGCATTTCCATCATGGAAAGAACGTTGGGCCAGATGCGTCACAGCTGATGGAGGCTGCATTCAGTAGGCTCAATGTATAGCTAAATGTTCCAAGTATGTTCACAAAAAATTTCATTCTCCTCCTGCAAAAAAACAAGAAAATAGAGACGACTGTGCAAAACGTTTTGAACGCCCTTTGTACTAATACACTGAAGGAAAGAAATAGCCACACAAAGAAGTAGTTCTGCGACACAAACGAAAGTTAGTAAGCGTGTTTCTATAACTCAAACATGGTGTCTTTTCAAATTTCGCGCCACTGGCGTTAGTAGCGCCACTATGAGGATGCAAATCAGGTTTGCTTTAAATTCACGCTGTAACGTCTGTGAGATTAAATAGTTACCTTTGGCTTTGGACGACGTGAGTTGATATCAGTCAAGAATACCTTTAAGACAACAAAGCAGCATTATCTACACCTCACTGAGTTTTGACGATATCGTCTACTAGGCCTACGACAAGCTGTATGTTCGTTCTGCGATACTGCAAAAAGACTTGGCAGGAATGTAGCCACTGTACATGACTGCTGGGAGCGATGGTCACGACAATGTACGGTCGCAAAAAGACCGGGATACCAAGAGGGAAGGCCATCGTGTTCGGTGTATGGCTCTGGAACATCGTACTGCATCTGCAACAACAATTTGAGCTGCAGATGGGAACACAGTGACAAAACGAGCAGTTACAAATCGGTTACTACAAACACAGATCAGAACCAAAAGCCCTGTGGCATGCATTCCACTGAACCCAAACCACCGCCATGTGCAACTTCAGAGCAGTCAAGTGAGAGCTCTTCAAAGGGCAGGGTGTAGGTCTGTTATGTTTCCTGATGAAACTTCGTTCCGCCTCGATGCCAGTGATGGCCGTGTGTTGGTTAGAAAGAGGGGAGTTGAGGCCTGAAACCAACTTGTCTGCGTGCTACACGCACTGGACCGATAGCTGGAGTTATGTTCTGGGGCGCGATTTCATATGAGTATTCTCGTTAATACCCCACGCTCTCTGACTGCAAATCTGTATGTCAATCTCGTGATTAAACCAGTTGCACTGCCATTTAAGGGCGTATTTTATAACACAATAACGCTCGTCCACATACCATTGTTGTAGCTCAACATGGTCTACAGAGCGTTGACATGTTGCCTTGGCCCGCTCGATCACCAGATCTGCTTTCAATTGAGCATATGTGAGACATAATCGGACAACTCCAGCGTCCTCCACAAACAGTATTAACCGTCCCTGTATTGACTGACAAAATGCAATAGGCATGGAACTCCATCCGGCACTTTTAGAACACAATGCAAGGTCGTTTGCATGCTTGCAGTCAACGTTCTGACGGTTACACCGTTTATTAATGTTCCGGAATTTCACATTTGTAATGACTTACCTCGACACTGTTCTGTGATCTTGCAGTGTTAATCACTTACATAAGTTACCTAGACATATGTATTCCCGAAATTTCGATACTTTATTTGTTTTTGTGTTCTTCAGTCCTCAGAATGGTTTGATGCAGCTCTCCATGCTACTCTATTCTGTGCAAGCTACTTCATCTCCCAGTACTTACTGCAACCTACATCCTTCGGAATCTGCTTATTGTATTCATCTCTTGGTCTCCCTCTACGATTTTTACCCTCCACGCTGCCCTCCAATGCTAAATTTGTGATCGCTTGATGCCTCAGAACATGTCCTACCAACCGGTCCCTTCTTCTAGTCAAGTTGTGCCACAAACTCCTCTTCTCCCCAATTCTATTCAGTAACTCCTCATTAGTTATGTAATCTACTCTTCTAATCTTCAGCATTCTTCTGTAGCATCACATTTCGAAAGCTTCTATTCTCTTCTTGTCCAAACTATTTATCGTCCATGTTTCACTTCCATACATGGCTACACTCCATACAAATACTTTCAGAAACGATTTCTTGACACTTAAATCTTTACTCGATGTTAACAAATTTCTCTTCTTCAGAAACGCTTTCCTTGCCGTTGCCAGTCTACACTTAACATCCTCTCTACTTGGACCATCACCAGTTATTCTGCTCCCCAAACAGCAAAACTCCTTTACTACATTAAGTGTCTCATTTCCTAATATAATTCCCTCAGCGTCACCCGACTTATTTCGCCTTCATTCCATTATCCTCGTTTTGCGTTTGTTGATGTTCATCTTATACCGTCCTTTCAAGACACTGTCCATTCCGTTCAACTGCTCTTCCAAGTCCTTTGCTTTCTCTGACAGAATAACAATGTCATCGGCGAAACTCGAAGTTTTTATTTCTTCTCCATGGATTTTAAGACCTATTCCGAATTTTTCTTTTGTTTCCTTTACTGCTTGCTCAATATACAGATTGAATAACATACTAATTATTTTTTGGTGCTGCGATTATTTTCCGCCAGTGTATATGGCGTCTACAGATTTCAGCAACTCAAAAGGAAAACGAGAAATCGTACATCTGAAGATTTAACGCCTCCACTCGCGTGAACCACTCCGGTAGAGGTCACTGAAAGGGAAAATGCAAGCGCGCTGATTACGGCTGACTGCCGAGGATATAACTCGCCACGATGCGTCACCGCAAAAAAGCACAGCGCACTGCGCCGTGGTCACGTTGCGGAAGAACAGCTTCACGGCTCAACAAACACGAGAGCCGCAGTAATGACTCGTAAAAACGACAACTAATCAGTTCGCAGTCTGCTTCTCTCTCTCTCTCTCTCTCTACCACCTCCTTTCCTCTCCATTCCAATCTTCTACTCTCTCTCTTCCTCCACACATACGCACACATCCTTATCTGCAGCTGTGGAACTTTAGTAAACACGAGTGCGTGTATATTGCCTTCCTGATTCAGACCTAGCAACGAGTAAGGCAGTACTGATTAATTAACGTGGAAGAGACGTACTTGTCGTTTTCAAGCGGCTGAACTTCGGTGTCCGTGAAATGAAATCGTTTGTCCGTTACCTCTTTTACGACAACTGTCAAAACTTTTCCGTTTACCCACTCACGCACAAAAACAACTCAGTCGGTTAGCACAGAAAACAACTTTTGCCGTGTAATTAATGCCCCGAGACCCAAAACTGCGCTAGTCAGTTTTTTGCGTAAAAGTAGTTTAGACTGACATTAACTGCTTTGTATCTTTTTACATCAAATATCACTCAGAAGGACAGAACATTACGTTAGAAATACCGTGTAATCGAACATAGAAAGTATTCATACTTGGAAAGCATCATGAGTGGAGCAATACTTAGCTACACCGTACTAGTGTAGGAAGACTATCATCAACGTGGCACAAATAAGAGCATTTGTTTCATGCAGGACATACAATTTACTTCCACCGTAGTTACTGAAATTTTCTGTTGGCTTCACTTATTATTGTATGTCATGTAAATTGTAGATGGAGGAGGGGAGAAAGGAAAATATAGGGAAGGAACTAATGATTTCAGTTGCATCGGGACTTTATGCGGAATCAGCGGCGACGAGTGAAAATATGTGCCGGATGGGGACTCGAACATGGGATGTCCTGCTTACCACTACTATGCCACTTGGATAGAGCATTTGTCACGAATCCGCCGTCTGTCTCGGCACACTAACCCGACTGATCCACAATGTCACCTAGCGTCACCTATCCACAGTCCCCATCCATGCCGTTCATACGTATGTTTTTGGATAGGGTCCGCCTTTAGCAAAACACAATTTTGTATCTTAACCAAAACATGTTTCGCTGCAGTTGCAGCATCTTCAGTGGGCTTCTATTTTTCATCTGTTAAAGATAAAGAGTGTTCTTTGCTGTTTATATACATGCAGCTATTAGTTTTTAAGTCGTAATTACAGATATTTGAAAACACATAAATTAAGAATTCATACCTTTTTACCACATGGTAATTTATGTGTTTTTTCAAATATCTGTAATTACGATTTAAAACCTAATAGCTACATGTATACAAACAGCAAAGAACACTCTTTATCTTTAACAGGTGAAAACTAAAAGCCCACTGAAGATGCTGCAACTGCAGTGACATCTTTGGGTTAAAAAACAAAATTGTTTTTTGCTAAAGGCGGAACCTGACCAAAAACATACATATTGTAAAAGCAAACACGGAAGAAAGGAGCTTCAACCCCCAGATGAACATGTCGTTCATGCTCGCTAATGGCCGTATTATCTTACTAGAGCGCACTGGTAACAATATTACTGCATAAACAGCAGCCAGCAACATACTGACCAAAGTGTTCAATTTCAGAAGCAGAGTAGTTCTGGAGGATGATACACAAAACGCCTATAACAGAGAAATACCACTGAAACTGTCAGAGACAAGAAGTGCGTACAGCATTCAAACTGAATGTCAGGACGTATGAAAATCTTTCAATCGATAATTGTGAAAGTAATAGCAAAAGAGCTCGTGATATATTCTGGAGATGATGACGTCGTGGTCTTCAGTCCGAAGACAGGTCTGACGCAGCTTTCGGCGCTAGTTTATTTTGTGCAAGCCTTTCAATATCTGTGTTACTGTAGCCTACACATACGTGCTTAGTTTACTGAAGCCTTGGTCTCTTTCTACAATTTTTATCTTCCACACTCCTCTACGCCGACCGGAGAGGCCGAGCGGTTCTAGGCGCTACATTCTGGAACCGAGCGATCGCTACTGTCGCAGGTTCGAATCCTGCCTCGGGCATGGATGTGTGTGATGTCCTTAGGTTAGTTAGGTTTAAGTAGTTCTAAGTTCTAGGGGACTGATGACCTCAGCAGTTAAGTCCCATAGTGCTCAAAGCCATTTGAACCAAGCCACTCCTCTACATTAACGAACTGACGTTCCATTGACGCTTCACGACGTGTCCTATAAACCGATAGCATCTTTTAGTCACATTGTGCCATAAATATATTTCTTCCCCAACATGATTCAGTATCTCTGTAAGTTTACTAGTTTATTTTTGGTACTCAGTGAAAGTGATGTGAGGTCTTTTTTTGTTCGATGTATCATATTTTACATTTGTACAGTGAATATTTTCCAAACAGGTCTTCAATAGTCGATACGTACGCCACAGTGGATCTGAGTGCAAGTAATGTGATCTTTGATTGTCAGCGGATTGCATATAGTGATTAAATAGTCCATGCTTAAGATAGGAACATGAGATTTGAAATAGTATATAAATACACTGCCTGAAAGAGTGGTGAAGCACCCGGAAGGGAAGGAGACAACGAAATGATACTTCACGGGTAGAGAGGGTATGTGACGTTATTGCAGTAATTACAAAGTCGTGTCATATTTACAAAGAACTTGGTAGTATGAGCCCAAGTATCAGAATGACATTTAACACTCTCTGCACCGGATATATGCACTGATTCGTTTGCGATGGGCGCGTAAAATCACTGTATCCTCTCCCGAGACACGCTGGCCTACAACGATTGTAGCTGTTCTTAAATTCCGGATACTGCCACTGGGATGGGGTTGAAATACGAGCTGGTCCCACAGAAGTTCCATTGGGAACAGACCTGGCGACCTTGTTGGCCACTGGAGTACCTCAACCTAATAATGTAGGATGTTCATAGAGATGTGTTCCACTTGTGGAAGAGAGTTAGCCTACTGGTAACTGAGACCACCATTCTGTTGCACGAGAAGTAACATACGAGCACGATCAGCACCTCAAATGAAGTCATACTGGGCAGCTCCCCACATCACGGCGCAGCAGTAACAGCGTTGTACCTCTCCAAAACATTGTAAGAATGGGCTCCCTTCCCAGGTCGCTCCCGTAGTCGACAACGATATTCATCAGTGGTAGTGCAGAGCGGCACTTCGTCAGTGAGCACAATACGACAGAATTCATCATCAGCACATAACCGCTGTTATCGAGGATGGATTCTGGGCCAGGTAAATATGGGGGAAGGCATCACTTCTGGTGATATGACAACGCTGTAACTGGTAAGCAGTAGCTTGTCAGTGACGTTTCTGATCTCAAGGTCACTGAGGTGATAAGTGGTGTATCAGCCTTCATATCCAATGTCAGGTAACACACTTATGTGACTTCTCTTCAAGGCCACTCCCCACTCCCCTTCCTGCAGGGCATCACTGACACATGTATGTGGTATGTTCAAGGATCCCCTGGGTGACCTCGAACAGAGGATCCCCCACACACCTTAGCAAATTGTGTGAGTCGTATTTAAGGTCGTCCATGGGAACCCATTCCCTACCCTTGCCAATGGACTAGGTCATGACAGCTCGATACCTGTAACATGATACGAAATTGGTGCGAAACCCCTGGAGCAATGGGAGCACATTAAAATGGCCAGAAACCCCATCGACCAAGCTCCCCTTCCTGCTCTAAATCATCCTTTCTGGCTAGCTCAACTGTGGAAGCCTTTTGAATCGAGGTCTAAGCATCGTGGGGGAGAGATGTAAGTCTGTTATAAACAACAATTCTATGGTGAAACATATTAGTTTTATATTTCACTCTAAGCAATTTTTTGCAATACAATTGTGACAATATTTTTTTGTTATTTGTAATAACTTTTTTCTAACATCCTGGCAGATTAAAACTGTGCGCTCGACCGAGACTTGAACTCGGGATCTTTACCTTTCGTGGGCGAGTGCTCTACCAACTCAGCTACGTGAGAAAGACTCACAACCTGTTCTCACAGCTATACTCCTCTTCAGTACCACGTCTCCTACCTTCGAACCTTCATGGAAGCTCCTCTGAGAACCTTGTAAGACTAGCACTCGCGGAAGAAAGGGCACTTGCCCGTCAGGGACAAAGGCCTGAGTTCGAGACTCGATCCAGCACAGTTTTAATTTACCAGGGAGTTTCAAACCTGCATACATTGCATTTCAGAGTGAAAATTCATTTGTTTACTGAGCTGATGGTTCTGATGACATGTCTCACAGTGCAGTAGAACAATTATTAAAAATTGCAACCAGTTTGTCAGATAGCGACCATCTCCAAACCATATGCACCATGATGGCTGGTAGTGGAGGCGAATTTAGCCGGTATTCTGGACCCACGAACGTCAACTGCTTGAGAAGCATCTCTGTAAATATAGCAAGTTCTGGATGGCCAACTGACGTCCTCTGAAGAAATGTGGTTAATTATATCTCAATTTCTTCTTAATCTCGTGCACCAAAACTTGCGTGAAAGATATTTTGCTGTAAAATAACCACATCAAGTTACTAAGAAATTCTGACTTATTATGTAGTATTATTGCAAAAAAAGACATAGTATCTAGCATACGTTAAGTTATTCAGACGATGTGTACTCATAGGATTAACATATAAACAACCAAACGTTCTAATAATTATAACACAAGTCATTAAAGTCTGTTATAAAATCTGTTGCTTGTGCAGCTTCTTCATAAGTTTATAGTTTGCGTAGCTTAGAATGTCCTTTAGATTTTGTGACATACAGTTTTTTAAAAGGACTTGATTTGTATTGTGCAATAATTATTTGACAGTGTTATAATAATCTGTTAATAATTCTGAGAGAAGTTGAGCATGAAATTCAGGGTGGCTGTACTTGTCGATATTATGCCACACACAACTTTCATTATGAGTGGTTCAAATGGGTCTGAGCACTATGGGACTTAACTTCTGAGGTCATCAGTCCCCTAGAACTTAGAACTACTTAAACCTAACTAACCTAAGGACATCACACGCATCCATGCCCGAGGCAGGATTCGTACCTGCGACCGTAGCGGTCGCGCGTTTCCAGACTGTAGCGCCTTAACAGCTCGGCCACATCGGCCGGCAATTATGACTGAAGGTGAAGTGTAGTTGTTGTAATACATAACACATGTTTATTTGTTTATCATGCTTGTTCTTATATGGCCACATATTCACACAGCTATACCTAATCATGGATTCCAAATTACAGATGTGTGGTATTCACCATTAAATATTTTAAAAGTAAGAACTCAGTGGTTCCAGTTATTGTCATAATGCGTTAAGTGTTTCTTCTTTTCTATTAGCAAAAATTGTATTCTCTTGTCTGTGAAACGCGTACTGCTTCTGTCAGAATAGTGCCAACAGGTGCAAACTCTAATAGCTGCAGTAAAATAAAGCAAAAACCTTTAGCACCTTGTTGCAGTTCCTTTAGAACCAAGTTTATTACAATAGGAGGAACGATCATTGAGTTTTGCGAAATTTTTGTGACTGGTAAAATACCTCATGCGAATTGGTTCTGGTGATGAAATTGTTAGGCCCATGTTGGTCATCATTTATGGCGTGTACATGTTGTTAAATGGGCGTTGGGGTACTATAAATTTGTTATGTTATTCAGTTCGAAAATCTGACTCCTGTTAATAAATACATATTAATCATAAACTATAAATTGAAATATTGCGTCTTACAGTTGATAAAAATAAACCGGTTACGTGCATCGGCTGGATGAATGTAGATAAAGTACCATAGAACTGAGTTCGTAAGCGCAATATTGATCTGCTTTGTTCCATAGTTACATTATTGCAGTTATCTTCACAATATTACAATATTAGCTTCCTGAAGCAGCTGAGATCTTTCCATCACACTCTAAAAAAATAGATGACAATCTAAATTGGACTGAGCACGTAACAGCAATGTATAAGAAAGCATCAGCACATCCATGCCCTAGAAAAATATAAAAATCTCTTACCTCTTGACTTGAAAAACAAACTTGTGCAAATACTTATATTATCAATTACTGATTACGGCGTGTTATCCTGCAAGGCGTTTCTGAGGAAAGTTCACGGTGCCTGGATCTGGTTATGAATGCCTGTGTTCCTTTGGTCTGTGATGCTTGACTCTTTGATCACATTTCACCATCATAGGCGCAGCTAACGGGGCTGTAGGCAGACATTTCCATATCCTCTGCCGGCCGAAGTGGCCGTGCGGTTAAAGGCGCTGCAGTCTGGAACCGCAAGACCGCTACGGTCGCAGGTTCGAATCCTGCCTCGGGCATGGATGTTTGTGATGTCCTTAGGTTGGTTAGGTTTAACTAGTTCTAAGTTCTAGGGGACTAATGACCTCAGCAGTTGAGTCCCATAGTGCTCAGAGCCAGCCATATCCTCTGTCTTCTGTACTACCTTTGTCACCGCACACTGTCACTCATATCTCTCCTCGACATTAACGCTCCTATTTTAACAACATGGCAAGAAACACCCTGTCCCATCAGAGCAAAATTCTTTCTGTCCACGCCACATTCAGCCACTTTCTTAAAGTTCTTCTGAGTAGCAAGACCCTGACTCTGGAATAATCTCTCGCGTTATATTAGAGAACTCAAAAACATCTCCAGCTTCGAAAGACAGGTAATGACTACCATACATATTACAAAAATGGATTTGCGTGTGCGTGTGCGTGTGCGTGTGCGTGTGCGTGTGTTTTAATATCTCGTCCTAAACAACTGGACAAATTTC
This sequence comes from Schistocerca piceifrons, assembly GCF_021461385.2. Classification (NCBI taxonomy): domain Eukaryota; kingdom Metazoa; phylum Arthropoda; class Insecta; order Orthoptera; family Acrididae; genus Schistocerca; species Schistocerca piceifrons. The sequence continues at coordinate 319,346,115 of NC_060145.1, read as the reverse complement.
AACCACTTTGGTGCACATATACCTTACTGTCAGATGATAATCGCTGTAGGGCTAAGAATCATCTATCTGTAAAAGGGCTTGGGGTGAAAAATAAGCAAAGCCTCTGACGCGTGAATTCCAAGATTTCATTCATCCGATGTTTGAGAATGAGAGCACTTAGTGGCTTGCAACAAACTTTAAACATAATTTCAAAATTTTACATTTTTTCTCACTGACGAAGCCAACAAAATGATGAAAGGAAAATTTCTTCTTGCAGTAAAAGTCATGAAGTTATAATTTATTACTTATTTACTGCTAACTGTGTTCGTGATGCACAGTATGTATGTATACCACTGTATGTAAGTGCAACATTATATCATAAGATACATAGTTCAAGAGATAGGACGTCGTAAAGAATGAGACGCGGGAAAAACTGCCACATCAAGTATTACGTTTAAATTTATTATTCCTTTCCTACTAACTCCACCCGCAATAAATTTCGCAGACAGTATCCATATATGCATATTATATCACTGTGTGACACCTAGTTCAGAACATATGATGCCATAAATATTAAGCACAAGGTAGATACTGTGAGGTACAAATGTGGACGGAAAACCTCTATTATCTTAACATTATTATTGCAAATTATTACTTTTGTCGATAACGCAAATTACTATTATTGAGTTTATTATGTAATAGTTAATTAATGTAATTCTTATTTCCATTATCTTATCATCATTATTAGTTATAGAATTATTGTTATCATTATTGCCAATTATTATGTTTATTAATAATACAGTTCATTATTATTGTGACTATTATGCAATATTTTTTGTAAGTGTTGTTCCTGGTCAGATGTAAGAAGGAGCCGTAAGGCTTCATTTTCGTTAGGGTAAAGAAGCAATAAATAAATAAATGAATACATAAATAAAAACCTAGCCAATGGCGGGTTTCTCCGTTAGTATGAACTAAACCAACAATGAGGATTACTATTATCCCTTCTACAGCCTGCGCTGCAACAACAGCTTCCTGATTTCCCAGTATTTGTTAACTAAAGCAGTCTCTCTAAATTTCCTTTCTCCAGAACTCGCTATATCAGAAAATATCTATTTTTTACACCCGTAATTTCTTTTTTTATCTGCCACTATCATTATTGTTATTATTGTCATTATTATCGTTATTATCACCATTAGTGGCAGCAGCTACAGTAGTACAAGTCCTGCAAGTATTAACTTCATTATTCATAGTCAATGTTACTTAATCATATTCTCACACTGAAACCGTTTTAATACTACTTTAATACTAAAGTTGTCATTTCTTACGTACTTATGATACAAAAAAGGTAGTGTATGTGTGAAACCATGGTCCAATGTAAGAAAGGGCATGATGTTCCTAATGAGATCAGGTTAAATAAATAAATAACGCTAGGAAGAAAACAATATTCAGTAATTTTATTGACTGTCACTTTCACTTCTTGGTTTTTTTTTTTGTGGATGATAAATATTACTCTATGACAAACGTAACAACCCTAGGAGCCCTTTCATGGGGCTAGTGTAGTGCATTTCATTACCAATTTGAGTGTGTCAGAGTGCAGTCTCAAGAAAATCACGCTGGTATAAGACAGCAGCATTAAATCGTTGGCCCGATCGACCTTCGCCTTTACCAGCAGTTAACTCTTGGTGATGGTCATTGCGTACGACTATACAATTGAGTGGCACATATTCAGATGTCTCACATCTGACCATCCCCTGATTTTCTTCAAAATTCACTGTGGTGATACATGTGATATGGACAGTAATTATTATTTGTCTGTCAGTTGAATGATTCGGTAACAACGTTCCTCTACTTCATCTTGCATCACTTACTCTCTTCTCATGCTAAAAGAAATACAAATGTGCTACAGAAATGTTCGTTTTAGAAGCATTCCATTACTGAGTATTTTTAAGTTTGCCAATGTATCAGTAAGCTTACAAACCTTCGTGAATCCTCTTGCACTCACACACGCATATCTGTACCCTCAGGCCTTGTCGTACAGACACATCTTAAGGTTAAGGAAGTTTTGCATGTCAGGATGATGAGTTTGTTTATCGGAATCATTTCAAGACGTTTGATCAAAATCCAAGGCACATTTGGCAACTTTATGTGGGGAAACGTGGATCTACTATTACATTACAGAGATTAAACTGCAGTCGAGGAATTTTTTCCCACGCGTTACTGTAAGTAAGACAATCGATGTGCCAGTGGACTTGGAAACAAGAATTTTGGACTTCCGCGGTCTTCTCATTTTAAATTGTGCTTGGACACTACGTCAGTTCGCGAAAAGAAAACTGAGAACGGCACAGAGCAGCCTAGGTCGAACTACAAGGTATCGTAAACGAGCTGACAGTATATGCGCAATCTCCTATGTCAGTCATGTCCTACAATTGCGTCAGGTAGTAACATGGTAATAGCAAGGATATGAAGAAAAAAAAAGGGTGGAAAGTGGCTGAAAACTGACCTCCAATGGAACACTAGAGAGCGAGTGACTACAATGCAAGGGAGACTTCCAGAAGTACTGGGATGAGGACACTGGAAAGGTCACCGACCTCAGCCGCGACACGACTGCCCAAGAAAGACAAATGCCACGAACTTTCAGTGACACATTGGCCAACATGAAAAGGCTAGAAATTACTAGAAAGAAAGACTCTACAATTAATGATAACATTACAGGGATTACGAAGCTGGCGTATATTTGAAAGAAACTGGATTGAACGTGACGCCCTTTAAGCAGCAGTTTTAAATTTTTACCGCCGCCCGCCACCTAACGTGGAGCGACGGAACTGCAAGCGCGGCGCCGTGTCGAGTTCGGCTCGCAGTTCTATCTACGAACGGCCGATGGCAGCACACGACAAAGCGGCAAGAGAAACGAAGTCGATATTGGTCGCGCTCGCTGACCTTGACCCGGTGTGCGCCAGTGCAGCCTTCGCGTGGCCCTGGACCGAACTTCAAAATAATGACATCCTTGTCCAACTAAAAAACACATGCTTCTAGAAATTCCTTTCATGTACTGATCTTTTTAACTTTAATACTCGTCGATCTTTGTGTGTTTTTAACCGTATTTTCTCAGTGTACTAGAAATTACAGAACCACAGTCGATCCAAAGGGAAAGTGCTCTACGATAATCACTCACTTGAAACAGCAACAAAATCAAAAGATTGAAGAAATTCAGTGAGAATGCACATGCGCTTTCAGTGGTCGTTCCAGAAGGGAACCAAAGGGAAAGTGCTCTACGATAATCACTCACTTGAAACAGCAACAAAATCAAAAGATTGAAAAAATTCTGTGAGAATGCACATGCGCTTTCAGTGGTCGTTCCAGAAGGAAACTGCTGAACGTTAATCGCTCGCGTGAAACAGATGAAGGCACCTTCCCCGCTTTACCTCCCCCATTGCAAGGAGGAATACTCTAGGTTAAATTAATAGTTTTTGGGAGTGTAATTCATCGAAATGAATGGAATAATCGTTAAATATGAGTCCTTTCGGTCGGATCGATTGTGTTGTGGCTTCTATAACTCATGAAAATAAATCAAAAAGCATGTAAACTATTTATACAAAGAAGATTCAGATCTGTTTTCGACGCATTTCCCCGCTAAAAGATGTTTGGCAAGCCTTAAGTACTTCTAAGACTGGTGCTGCGCTGAATACTTCACGCAAGAAAAGAATAGAAGCTAGATGAGGTAACTAATGAAGAGGTCGTGCACCGAATAGGAGAAAAAGATATTTATGTCACAAATTTGACGAAAAAAAGTTATTTTGATGGGACATATCCTGAAACATCAAAGAGTAATCATTTAAAACTCACGAGCTTCCGAACGCGTACTCCTCGGCCACTGTGAGTGGTCGCTTAGCCGCCCTTGCACAGCAGTGTTTCGGCCCGTGACGTCACTGGTGCTTGGTCGCAAGATGGCCGCTCCCGCTTCATCCTTCCGGAGGCCGGGTCACAAGCTGTACTTAACTGTAGACCGACGTGTATAATCACTGAGAAATTTGAAGGTCTCAGAACACAAGGAATACACAGAATACCATGCGTATATGGACATTCTTATCTCGATAGACGGCGTGCACTATTGATCAGGACGTGAGAGATGTTTCCGGCGGTAGCAGAGCGTTCTCTGATAAACGAACACCGAACTGCATTCGATGAGACATCTGTTACTAAACAGACATGAGGTTTCTAGAGTAGCATCATAGTCGGCCTCTGCGGCCGTGCGATTCAAGGCGCAGAAGTCCAGAACCGCGCTACTGTTGTGGTCGCAGGTTCGAATCCTGCCTCAGGCATGGACGTGTGTGATGTCCTTAGGTTAGTTAGGTTTAAGTGCACTACTGGCCATTAAAATAGCTACACCACGGAGATGATGTGCTACAGACGCGAAATTTAACCCACAGGAAGAAGATGCTGTGATATGCAAATGATTAGCTTTTCAGAGCATTCACACAAGGTTCGCGCCGGTGTTGACACCTACAACGTGCTGACACGAGGAAAGTTTCCAACCGATTTCTCATACACAAACAGCAGTTGACCGGCGTTGCCTGGTGAAACGTTGTTGTGATGCCTCGTGTAAGGAGGAGAAATGCGTACCATCACGTTTCCGACTTTGATAAAGGTCGGATTGTAGCCTATCGCGATTGCGGTTTATCGTATCCCGACATTGCTGCTCGCGTTGGTCGAGATCCAATGCCTGTTAGCAGAATGTGCACTCGGTGTGTTCAGGAGGGTAATACCGAACGCCATGCTGGATCCCAACGGCCTCGTATCATTAGCAGTGGAGATTACAGGCATCTTATCCGCATGACTGTAACGGATCGTGCGGCCACGTCTCGATCCCTGAGTCAACAGATGTGGACGTTTTCAAGACAACAACCATCTGTACGAACAGTTCGACGACGTTTGCAGCAGCATGGACTATCAGCTCGGAGACCATGGCTGCGTTTACCCTTGATGCTGCATCACAGACAGGAGCGCCTTCGATGATGTACTCAACGACGAACCTTGTTGTACGAATGGTAAAACGTAATTTTTTCCCATGAATCCAGGTTCTGTTTACAGCATCATGATGGTCGCATCCGTGTTTGGCGACATCGCGGTGAACGCACATTGGAAACGTGCATTCGTCATCGCCATACTGGCGTATCACCAGGCATGATGGTATGGGGTGCCATTGGTTACACGTCTCCGTCACCTCTTGTTGGCATTGACGGCACTTGGAACAGTGGCCGTTACATTTCAGATGTGTTACGACCCGTGGCTCTACCCTTCATTCGATCCCTGCGAAACCCTACATTTCAGCAGGATAATGCACGCCCGCATGTTTCAGGTCCTGTAAGTGCCTTTCTGGATACAGAAAATGTTTGACTGCTGCCCTGGCCAGTACATTCTCCAGATCTCTCATCAGTTGAAAACGTCTGGTCAATGGTGGCTGAGCAACTGGCCCGTCACAATACGCCAGTCACTACTCTTGATTAACCGTGTTATCGTGTTGAAGCTGCATGGGCAGCTGTACCTGTACACGCCATCCAAACTCTCTTTGACTCAATGCCCAGGCGTATCAAGGCAGTTATTATGGCCAGAGGCGGTTGTTCTGGATACTGATTTCTCAGGATCTATGCACCCAAATTGCGTGAAAATGTAATCACTTGTCACCTCTAGTATAATATATGAATAACCGTTTATCATCTGCATTTCTTCTTGATATTGCAATTTTAATGGCCAGTAGTGTAGTTCTAAGTCTAGGGGACTGATGATTTCAGATGTTAAGTCATATATTGCTCAGAGCCATTTGAACCATTTTGCAGTAGCATCGTAAAAGAAGAGCACGAAATTAAAATTGCTGAAAATAACCTCAATAAACACGGCGCACTGTAGTTATCGGAATGTTGAACGAGGCCCAGCAGTCTTCTGAGCAATACATTACCTTATAAGGCACTGGACTGGGCACCAGTGACGTCATAGTCAGTAACACGCTTTATAAGAACGGCAGCAGAACGATACGATATTCACAACTTGACAATGAGCTAGCAGTACACTGTCAAAAGGTCGTCCATTTTAAGCCACGTGACGCTGCTGGAAGCCTAAGACAATTATTTCGATATACTGGGTCTTCTTTCTTCTTTCTTTCTTTGTCTGAGCCTTGTCCCTCAGTTACGCAGGATCGGCCATGGCTAATCGGATGTAGCATGGTAAGGTTAAGGGGTTGCCAGATGCCCTTCCTGCCGCCAACCCGTACCCCCCGGGAAGGAATTAGTCTACCCCAGCTCTCTGTGTCTAATGTAAGCCATGGAATAGTGCGAATGTGTTACAAATGTCTGCAAGTTCTGTAACTGAGGCGGAACGTGGGGACCAGCCCGGTATTCACCTAGGGGGATGTGGAAAACCGCCTAAAAACAACATCCAGGTTGGCCGGCACACCTGCCCTTCGTCGTTAATCAGCCTGGCCGAATCGATCCGGGGCCAGCGCGCCTACCCGAGTCCAGGAAGCAGCGTGTTAGCGCTCTCGGCTACCCTGGCAGATTATTTCAATATACAGACAGTCTATAATTTAAGATCAAGATTTAAAACGCAGTAGAAAGAGAACCAATCCTCAGAATAACGTCAAATTTGAACAGCATATTATTGACGCAGGGATAAACGTCGTGGAACAAAAAACAATTACGAAAATTTTACCAATAGATTGTACTGTAAGTGAGAATATGTACACCAACAGATGCGTGGCACACAGGTTTGTGTCCAAGACGTCCTGCGTGACTGTCTCCATGAAGAATCACGGGCTGCTAATAGAGCTGTTTTACAAGGACGGTGACTGTGCGCCAGCGGCATTGCAAATGATTTCGACACTGAAGAGTATGAAAGAAAGCACTGGTCGGATGTCGGCTAAGGGTCTGGAGATAGTGACTACAAAATTCGAAAAGACAAGTTCTTTCTGGCAGAGGGTGGAAAGCAGTTGACTCGACGTCTGTCGAAGCTAGGGCCACAACACTGCAGCAAGTGTCGAGAAGCGATGTGCACATAAACAGTGCATGGGGTTCTGACCGAACGTTGGACATGGCTGTGAGCACGGAGTATATAATCCTGAGAACATCCTGCATTCCTATTAACTCTATACCATCTGGCGATTCCACAGTGGTGCATAGTACAGTTAAATGGCTGGCGGCACAACAGTGATGTCGCCTACATAGTATCGCTCAGTGGCTGGCGGTACCTCAGTGGTGTCGTCTGCATAGTATAGCTCAGTGGCCGGCAACACCACAGTGGTGTCGTCTGCATAGTATCGTGCAGTGGCCGGCAACACCACAGTGGTGGAGACTGCATAGTATCGCTCAATGGCCGGCAACACCACAGTAGTGTCGTCTGCATAGTATCGCTTAGTGGCCGGCGACACCACAGTGGTGTAGACTACATAGTATCGCTCAGTGGCTGGCGACTCCACAGTGATGCCATGAGCATAGTATCGCGCAGTTGCCGGCGACACCACAGTGATGTCGTGAGCATAGTATCGCGCAGTTGCCGGCGACACCACAGTGATGTCGTGAGCATAGTATCGCGCAGAGGCCAGCGACACCACAGTGGTGTCGTCTGCATAGTATCGCTCAGAGGCCGTCAACACCACAGTGGTGTCGTCTGCAAAGTATCGTGCAGTGGCCGGCAACACCACAGTGGTGGAGACTACATAGTATCGCTCAGTGGCCGGCAACACCACAGTGGTGGAGACTACATAGTATCGCTCAGTGGCCGGCAACACCACAGTAGTGTCGTCTGCATAGTATCGTGCAGAAGCCGGCAACACTACAGTGGTGGAGACTGCATAGTATCGCTCGGTGGCCTGCAACACCACAGTAGTGTCGTCTGCATAGTATCATGCAGTGGCCGGCAACACCACAGTAGTGTCGTCTGCATAGTATCATGCGATGGCTGGCGATACCACAGTGGTGTCGTCTGCATAGTATCGCTCAGAGACCGGCGAAACCACAGTGGTGTCGAAGGCATAGTATAGCTCAGTGGCCGGCGACACCACAGTGGTGTCATCTGCATGTATCACTCAGAGGCCTGCGACACCACAGTGGTGTCGTCTGCATAGTATCACTCACAGGCCGGCGACACCACAGTGCTGTCGTCTGCATAGTATAGCTCAGTGGCCGGCGACACCACAGTGGTGTCATCTGCATACTATAGCTCAGTGGCCAGAAACACCACAGTGTTGTCGTCTGCATAGTATGGTGCAGTGCACGGCAACACCATAGTGGTGGAGACTGCATAGTATCGCCCAGTGGCCGGCAACACCACAGTAGTGTCGTCTGCATAGTATCGTGCAGAAGCCGGCAACACTACAGTGGTGGAGACTGCATAGTATCACTCGGTGGCCTGCAACACCACAGTAGTGTCGTCTGCATAGTATCATGCAGTGGCCGGCGACACCACAGTGGTGTAGACTACATAGTATCGCTCAGTGGCTGGCGACTCCACAGTGCTGTCATGAGCATAGTATCGCGCAGTTGCCGGCAACACCACAGTGATGTCGTGAGCATAGTATCGCGCAGAGGCCAGCGACACCACAGTGGTGTCGTCTGCATAGTATAGCTCAGTGGCCGGCACACCACAGTGGTGTCGTCTGCATAGTATCATGCAGTGGCCGGCAACACCACAGTGGTGGAGACTGCATAGTATCGCTCAATGGCCAGCGACACCACAGTGGTGTCGTCTGCATAGTATCGCTCAGAGGCCGTCAACACCACAGTGGTGTCGTCTGCAAAGTATCGTGCAGTGGCCGGCAACACCACAGTGGTGGAGACTACATAGTATCGCTCAGTGGCCGACAACACCACAGTGGTGGAGACTACATAGTATCGCTCAGTGGCCGGCAACACCACAGTAGTGTCGTCTGCATAGTATCATGCAGTGGCCGGCAACACCACAGTAGTGTCGTCTGCAAAGTATCATGCGATGGCTGGCGATACCACAGTGGTGTCGTCTGCATAGTATCGCTCAGAGACCGGCGAAACCACAGTGGTGTCGAAGGCATAGTATAGCTCAGTGGCCGGCGACACCACAGTGGTGTCATCTGCATGTATCACTCAGAGGCCTGCGACACCACAGTGGTGTCGTCTGCATAGTATCACTCACAGGCCGGCGACACCACAGTGCTGTCGTCTGCATAGTATAGCTCAGTGGCCGGCGACACCACAGTGGTGTCATCTGCATACTATAGCTCAGTGGCCAGAAACACCACAGTGTTGTCGTCTGCATAGTATGGTGCAGTGCACGGCAACACCATAGTGGTGGAGACTGCATAGTATCGCTCAGTGGCCGGCAACACCACAGTAGTGTCGTCTGCATAGTATCGTGCAGAAGCCGGCAACACTACAGTGGTGGAGACTGCATAGTATCGCTCGGTGGCCTGCAACACCACAGTAGTGTCGTCTGCATAGTATCATGCAGTGGCCGGCAACACCACAGTAGTGTCGTCAGCAAAGTATCATGCGATGGCTGGCGATACCACAGTGGTGTCGTCTGCATAGTATCGCTCAGAGACCGGCGAAACCACAGTGGTGTCGAAGGCATAGTATAGCTCAGTGGCCGGCGACACCACAGTGGTGTCATCTGCATGTATCACTCAGAGGCCTGCGACACCACAGTGGTGTCGTCTGCATAGTATCACTCACAGGCCGGCGACACCACAGTGCTGTCGTCTGCATAGTATAGCTCAGTGGCCGGCGACACCACAGTGGTGTCATCTGCATACTATAGCTCAGTGGCCAGAAACACCACAGTGTTGTCGTCTGCATAGTGTGGTGCAGTGCACGGCAACACCATAGTGGTGGAGACTGCATAGTATCGCTCAGTGGCCGGCAACACCACAGTAGTGTCGTCTGCATAGTATCGTGCAGAAGCCGGCAACACTACAGTGGTGGAGACTGCATAGTATCACTCGGTGGCCTGCAACACCACAGTAGTGTCGTCTGCATAGTATCATGCAGTGGCCGGCGACACCACAGTGGTGTAGACTACATAGTATCGCTCAGTGGCTGGCGACTCCACAGTGCTGTCATGAGCATAGTATCGCGCAGTTGCCGGCAACACCACAGTGATGTCGTGAGCATAGTATCGCGCAGAGGCCAGCGACACCACAGTGGTGTCGTCTGCATAGTATAGCTCAGTGGCCGGCACACCACAGTGGTGTCGTCTGCATAGTATCATGCAGTGGCCGGCAACACCACAGTGGTGGAGACTGCATAGTATCGCTCAATGGCCAGCAACACCACAGTGGTGTCGTCTGCATAGTATCGCTCAGAGGCCGTCAACACCACAGTGGTGTCGTCTGCAAAGTATCGTGCAGTGGCCGGCAACACCACAGTGGTGGAGACTACATAGTATCGCTCAGTGGCCGACAACACCATAGTGGTGGAGACTACATAGTATCGCTCAGTGGCCGGCAACACCACAGTAGTGTCGTCTGCATAGTATCGTGCAGAAGCCGGCATCACTACAGTGGTGGAGACTGCATAGCATCACTCGGTGGCCTGCAACACCACAGTAGTGTCGTCTGCATAGTATCATGCAGTGGCCGGCAACACCACAGTAGTGTCGTCTGCATAGTATCATGCGATGGCTGGCGATACCACAGTGGTGTCGTCTGCATAGTATCGCTCAGAGGCCGGCGACACCACAGTGGTGTCGAAGGCATAGTATAGCTCAGTGGCCGGCGACACCACAGTGGTGTCATCTGCATGTATCACTCAGAGGCCGGCGACACCACAGTGGTGTCGTCTGCATAGTATCACTCACAGGCCGGCGACACCACAGTGATGTCGTGAGCATAGTATCTAACAGAGGCCGGCGACGCCACAGTGGTGTAGACTGCATAGTATAGCTCAGTGGCTGGCGACACCACAGTGGTGTCGTCTGCATAGTATCGCTCAGAGGCCGGCGAAACCAGAGTGGTATCGTCTGCATAGTATAGCTCAGTGGCCGGTGACACCACAGTGGTGTCATCTGCAAAGTATAGCTCAGTGACCGGCAACACCACAGTGGTGTCGTCTGCATACTATCGTGCAGTGGCCGGCGACACCACAGTGGTGTCATCTGCATAGTATAGCTCAGTGGCTGGCGACACTACAGTGGTGTCGTCTGCATAGTATCGCTCTGTGACCGACGACACCACAGTGGTGTAAACTGCATAGTATCGCTCAGTGGCTGGCGACTCCACAGTGATGTCATGAGCATACTATCGCGCAGTTGCCGGCGACACCACAGAGATGTCGTGAGCATAGTATCGCGCAGAGGCCGGTGACACCACAGTGTTGTCGTTTGCATAGTATAGCTCAGTGGCCGGCGACACCACAGTGGTGTCATCTGATTAGTATAGCTCAGTGGCCAGCAACACCACAGTGGTGACGTCTGCATAGTATCGTGCAGTGGCCGGCGACACCACAGTGGTGTCGACTGCGTAGTATCGCTCAGAGGCCGGCAAAACCACAGTGGTGTCATCTGCATGGTATCGCGCAGTGGCCGGCACCGCAGTGGTGTAGACTGCACAGTATCGCTCAGTGGCCGGCGACTCCACAGTGATGTCATGCGCATTATATCGCGCAGTTGCCGGCGACACCACAGTAGTGTCGTCTGCGTAGTATCATGCAGTGGCCAGCGACACCACAGTGGTTTCGTCTGCATAGTATCGCGCAGTGGCCGGCACCGCAGTGGTGGAGACTGCATAGTATCGCACAGTGGCCGGCGACTCCACTGTGATGTCATGAGCATAGTATCGCGCAGAGGCCGGCGACACCACCGTGGCGTAGTCTGCATATTATAGATCAGTGGCCGGCGACACCACAGTGGTGTCATCTGCATAGTATAGCTCAGTGGCCGGCAACACCACGGTGTTGTCGACCACATAGTGTCGTGCAGTGGCCGGCAACACCACAGTAGTGTCGCTGCATAGTATCGCTCAGTGGTTGTCGACACCCCAGTGGTGTAGACTGCATAGTATCGCTCAGTGGCCGGCAACACCACAGTGGCGTCGTATGCATGGTATAGCTCAGTGCCTGGGGACACTACAGTGGTGTCGTCTGCATAGTATTGCTCAGTGGCCGGCAACACCACAAAGGTGTAGACTGCATAGTGTCACTCAGTGGCCGGCGAATCCACAGTGATGTCATGAGCATAGTATCGTGCAGTTGCCGGCGACACCACACTGATGTTTTCAGCATAGTATCGCGCAGAGGATGGCGTCACCACTGTGGTGTAGTCTGCATAGTATAGCTGAGTGGCCGGCTACACCACAGTGGTGTCATCTGCATAGTATAGCTCAGTGGCCGGCAACACCACAGTGGTGTCGTCTGCATAGTGTCATGCAGTGGCAGGCAACACCACAGTGGTGGAGACTGCATAGTATCACTCAGTGGCCGGCAAAACCACATAAGTGTCGTCTGCAGAGTATCGCTCGGTGGCCAGCGACACCACAGTGGTGTCGTCTGCATAGTATCGCTCAGTTGCCGGCGACACCACAGTGGTGTCGTCTGCAGAGTATCGCTCGGTGGCCAGCGACACCACAGCGGTGTCGTCTGCATAGTATCGCTCAGTTGCCGGCGACACCACAGTGGTGTCGTCTGCATAGTATAGCTCAGTGGCCTGCAACACCACAGTGGTGTGACTGCCTGGTATCGTGCAGTGGCCGGTAACACCACAGTGGTGGAATATGCATAGTATCGCTCAGTGGCCGGCGACACCACAGTGCTTTCGTCTGCATAGAATCGCTTAGAGGCCGGCGACACCACAGTAGTGTCGTCTGCATAGAATCGCGCAGTGGCCGGCGACACCACAGTGGTGGAGACTGCACAGTATCGTGCAGTAGCCAGCGACACCACGGTAGTGTCGTTTGGATAATATCGTTCAGTGCCCGGCAACATCACAGTGATAGAGGCTGAATAGCATCGCTCAGTGGCTGGCGACAACACAGTAGTGACGTCTGCACAGTATCGCTCGGTAGGCGTCGCCACCACTGTGGTGACGACAGCATAATATCGCTCAGTGGCCGGCGACACCCCAGTGGTGGAGACTGCATAGTATTGCTCAGTGGTGGGGGACACCACAGTGGTGTCGTGTGCATAGTATCGCTCTGTGGTCGAAGACACAACAGTGGTGTCGTCTGCAAAGTATCGCTCAGTGGCCAGCGACACTACAGTGGTGTTGTCTAAAAAGTATTACTCAGTGGCCGGCGATACCACAGTGCTGTCGTCTGCATAGTATCGCTCAGTGGTCGGCGACATCACAGTGGTGAAGACTGCACAGTGTCGCTCACTTGCCGGTGACACCAGAGTAGTGTTGTCTGCAGAGTATCGCTCAGTGGCTGGCGACACGACAGTGGTGTACTCTGCATAGTATATGTCAGGGGCCGGAGACAATACAGTGGTGTCGACTGAATAGTATAGCTCAGTGGCGGGCGACACCACAGTATTGTCGTCTTCATAGTATAGCTCTGTGGCTGGAAGCACCACAGTGGTGTAGACTGCATAGCATCGGTCAGTGGCTGGCGACTCCACAGTGATGTCATGAGCATAGTATCGCGCAGTTGCCGTTGACATCACAGTGATGTCGTGAGCATTGTATCGTGCAAAGGCCGGCGACACCACGATTGTGTCGTCTGCAAAGTATCGCTCAGTGGCCGGCGACACTGCGGTGGTGTTGTCTGCAAAGTATCGGTCAGTGGCCGGCGACACCACAGTGGTGACGTCTGCATAGTATCGCTCAGTGGCCGGCGACACCACAGTGGTGTCGTCTGAGTAGTATCGCTCAGTGACCGGCGACACAACAGTGGTGTCGTCTGCATAGTATCACTAAGTGGCCAGCGAATCCACAGTGGTGTCGTCTGCATAGTGTCGCTCAGTGGCCAGCGACTCCACAGTGGTTGTAGTCCGCATAGTATAGCTCAGTGACCGGCGATACCACAGTGGTGGAGACTGCACAGTATCGCACAGTGGCCAGCGACACCACAGTGGTGGAGACTGCATAGTATCGCACAGTCGCCGGCGACACCACAGTAGTGTCGTCTCGATAATATCGTGCAGTGGCCAGCAACATCACAGTGATAGAGAATGAATAGTATCGCTCAGTGGCTGGCGACACCACAGTAGTGTCGTCTGCACAGTATCGCTAGGTGGACGGCGACACCACAGTGGTGTAGTCTGCATAGTATACCTCAGTGGCCGGCGGCACCACAGTGGTGTCATCTGAATAGTATAGCTCAGTGGCTGGTAACACCACAGTGGTGTCGTCTGCATAGTATCGCGCAGTGGCCGGCAACACCACAGTGGTGGATACTGCATAGTATCGCTCAGTGGCCGGCGACACCACAGTGGTGTCAACTGCATAGTATCGCTCCGTGGCCGGCAACACCACAATGCTGTCGCCTGCATCGTATCGCTCATTGGCCAGCGACACCACAGTGTTGTCGTCTGCATAGTATACTTTAGTTTCCAGCGACACCGCAGTAGTGTCGTCTGCATGGTATCGCGTAGCGGCCGGCGACACCACAGTGGCGGGGACTACACAGTATAGCTCAGTGGCCGATGACACCACAGTGGTGTCGTCTGCATAGTATGGCTCACTTGCAGGCGACACCACACAGGTGTCGTCTGCATAGTATCGCTCAGTGGCGGGCGACACCACAGTATTGTCGTCTGCATTGTATCGCTCAGTGGCCGGCGACACCACTGTTGTGTAGTCTGCATAGTATCGCTCGGTCGCCGGCGACTCCACAGTGTTGTCGTCTGCATAGTATCGCTCGGTGGCCGGCAACACCTCAGAGGTGTGGTCTGCATAGTATCGCTCAGTGGTCGGCGACACCACAGTGGTGTCTGCATAGTATTGCTCAGTGGCCGGCGACACTACAGTGGTGTCGTCTGTATAGTATATCTCAGTGGCCGGCGACATCACAGTGGTGTCGTCTGCATAGTATCGCTCATTGGCCTGCGACACCACAGTGGTGTCGTCTGCATAGTATCGCTCATTGGCCGGCGACACCACAGTGGTGTTGTCTGCATAGTATTTTCTCATTGGCCGGCAACGCCACATTGGTGTCGTCCGCATAGCTCAGTGGCCGGCAACACCACAGTGGTGACGTCTGCATAGTATAGCTCAGTTGCCGGCGACACTACAGTGGTGTAGTCTGCATAGTATAGCTCAGTGGCCGGCGACACCACAGTGGTGTGGTCTGCATGGTGTCACTCAGTGGCCGGCGACACCACAGTGGTGTGGTCCGCATAGTATCGCTCAGTGGCCGGCGACACCACAGTGGTGTCGTGAGCATAGTATCGCTCAGTCGCCGGCAACACCGCAGTAGTGTCCTCTGCAAAGTTTCGCGCAGTGGCCAGCGTCACCACAGTTATGGTTACTGCACAGTATGGCGCAGTGGCCAGCGACACCACAGTGGTGGAGACTGCATAGTATCGCTCAGTGGCCGGCGACACCACAGTGGCGTTGTCTACATAGTATCGCTCAGTGGCGAGCGTCACCACAGTAGAGTCGCCTGCATAGTATCGCGCTGTGGCCGGCGACATCAACGTGGTTGATACTGCAAAGTATTGCTCAGTCGCCGGCGACACCACAGTGGTGTCGTCTGCATAGTATGGGTCAGTGGACGGCGACACCACAGCGATGTCGTGAGCATAGTATCGTGCAGAGGCTGGCGACACCACAGTGGTGTAGTCTGCATAGTATCGCTCAGTGGCCGGCGACACCACAGTGGCGTCGTCTGCACAGTATCGCTCAGTGGCCAGCGTCACCACAGTAGTGTCGTCTGCATAGTATCGCGCTGCGGCCGGCGACATCACAGTGGTTGATACTGCAAAGTATTGCTCAGTCGCCGGCGACACCACAGTGGTGTCGTATGCATAGTATGGCTCAGTGGCTGGCGAAACCACAGTAGTGTCAGCTGCATAGTATCGCCCAGTGTCCCGCGTCACCACAGTGGTGTCGTCTGCATAGTATCGTGCAGTGGCCGGCAACAACACAGTGGTGGGGACTACATAGTATCGCTCAGTGGCCGGCGCCACCACAGTGGTGTCGTCTGCATGCTATCGCTCAGTGGCCGGCGACGCCACAGTGATTTCGTCTGCATAGAATCAATCAGACGCCAGCGAGAACACAGTGGTGTCGTCTGCATAGTATATCTCAGTGGCCGGCGACACCACAGTAGTGTAGTCTGCATAGTATAGGTCAAGGGCCGGCGACACCTCAGTGGTGTCGTCTGCATAGTATCGCTCACTGGCCGGCGACATCACAGATGTGTTGTCTGCATAATATAGCTCAATGGCCATCGAATCGACAGTGGTGTAGTATGCATAGTAAATCTCAGTGGCCGGCGACACCTCAGTGATGTCGTCAGCATAGTATCGCTCAGTGGCTGGCGACACCACACTGGTGTCATCTGCGTCGTATGGGTCAGTGGACGGCGACACCACAGTTATGGAGGCTGCACAGTATCGCGCAGTCGGCAGCGACAAGACAGTGGTGGAGACTGCACAGTATCGCTCAGTTGCTGGCGACACCACAGTAGTGTCGTCTGCATAGTATCGCTGAGTTGACGGCGACATTACAGTGGCGTCTTCTGCATAGTATGGCTCAGTGGCCAGCGACACCACAGAGGTGTCGTCTGCATAGTATCGCCCATTGGCCAGTGACACCACAGTATTGTCGTCTGCATAGTATCACTCAGTGGCCAGCAACACCACTGAGGTGTCGTCTGCATAGTATCGTGCAGTGGCCGGCAACACCACAGTGGTGTAGACTGCATAGTATCGCTCAGTTGCTAGCGACTCCACAGTTATGTCATGAGCATAGTATCGCGCAGTTGCCGGTGGCACCACAGTGATGTCGTGAGCTGTGTATCGTGCAGAGGCCGGCGACACCAAAGTGGTGACGTCAGCGTAGTATCGCTCAGTCGCTGACGACACCACAGTGTTGAAGTCTGCATGGTATCGCTCAGTGGCCAGCGACACCACAGTAGTGTCGTCTGCATAGTATCGCTCAGTGGCCGGCGAAACAACAAGTGGTGTAGTCTGTATAGTATATCTCAGCGACGGGCGACACCTTAGTGGGGTTGTCTGCATAGTATCGCCCAGTGGCCGGCGACACCACAGTGGTGTCAACTGAGTAGTATCGCTCAGTGACCGGTGACAAGACAGTGGTGTCGTCTGCATAGTATCACTAAGTGGCCAGCGAATCCACAGTGGTGTCGTCTGCACAGTGTCGCTCAGTGGCCAGCGACTCTACAGTGGTGTAGTCTGCATAGTATACCTCAGTGGCCGGCGACACCACAGTGGTGGAGACTGCATAGTATCGCACAATGGCCAGCGACACCACAGTGGTGGAGACTGCATAGTATCGCACAGTCGCCGGCGACACCACGGTAGTGTCGTCTGGATAATATCGTGCAGTGGCCGGCAACATCACAGTGATGGAGACTGATTAGTATCGCTCAGTTTCCGGCGACACCACAGTAGTGTCGTCTGCACAGTATCGCTAGGTGGACGGCGACACCACAGTGGTGTAGTCTGCATAGTATACCTCAGTGGCCGGCGGCACCACAGTAGTGTCATCTGAGTAGTATTGCTCAGTGGCCGGCGACACCACAGTGGTGGAGACTGCACAGTATCGCACAGTGGCCAGCGACACCACAGTGGTGGAGACTGCATAGTATCGCACAGTCGCCGGCGACACCACGGTAGTGTCGTCTGGATAATATCGTGCAGTGGCCGGCAACATCACAGTGATGGAGACTGATTAGTATCGCTCAGTTTCCGGCGACACCACAGTAGTGTCGTCTGCACAGTATCGCTAGGTGGACGGCGACACCACAGTGGTGTAGTCTGCATAGTATACCTCAGTGGCCGGCGGCACCACAGTAGTGTCATCTGAGTAGTATTGCTCAGTGGCTGGCAACACCACAGTGGTGTCGTCTGCATAGTATCGCGCAGTGGCCGGCAACACCACAGTGGTGGAGACTGCATAGTATCGCTCAGTGGCCGGCGACACTACAGCAGTGTCGTCTGCATAGTATCGCGCAGTGACCGGCGACACAACAGTGGTGGAGACTGCATAGTATTGCTCAGTGGTGGGGGAAACCACAGGTGTGTCATCTGCATAGTATCGGTCAGTGGCTGGCTACAGCACAGTCGTATTGTCTCCAAAGTATCGCTCAGTGGCCGGCGACACTATAGTGGTGTTGTCTGCAAAGTATCACTCAGTGACCGGCGACACCACAGTGGTGTCAACTGCATAGTATCGCTCAGTGGCCGGCGACACCACAGTGGTGGAGACTGCGCAGTATCGCTGAGTTGCCGGCGACACCAGAGTATTGTCGTCTGCAGAGTATCGCTCAGTGGTTGGCGACACGAGAGTGGTGTAGTCTGCATAGTATAGCTCAGTAGCCGGCAACACCTCAGTGGTGTCGTCTGCATAATATCGCTCCGTGGCCAGCAACACCACAGTGGTGTCGTTTGCATAGTATCGCTCAGTGTCCGGCGATACCACAGTGGTGTAGTCTGCATAGTATCGCTCAGCGGCCAGCAACACTACAGTGGTGTCGTCTGCATAGTATCCCTCAGTGGCCGGCGACAGTACAGCGGTGTCCTCTGCATAGTATCACTCAGTGGCTAGCGACACCTCAGTGGTGTAGTCTGCATAGTATCGCTCAGTCGCCGTCAACACCTCACTGGTGTCATCTGCATAGTATAGGTCAGTGGCCTGAGACACCACAGTGGTGTTGTCTGCATAGTATAGCTCAGTGGCCAGCGACACCACAATGGTGTCGTCTGCATCGTATCGCTCAGGGGCCGGCGACACCACAGTGTTGTCGTCTGCATAGTATACTTCAGTGGCTGGCGACACCACAGTAGTGTCGTCTGCATGGTATCGCGCAGTGGCCGGCCACACCACAGTGGCGGGGACTGCACAGTATAGCTCAGTGGCCGATGACACCACAGTGGTGTCGTCTGCATAGTATCGCTCACTTGCTGGCGACACCACACAGGTGTCGTCTGCATAGTATCGCTCAGTTGCGGCCGAACCCACAGTATTGTCGTCTGCATAGTGTCGCTCAGTGGCCGGCGACACCACAGTCTTGTAGTCTGCATAGCATAGCTCAGTGGCCGGCGACACCACAGCTGTTTTCGTCTGCATAGTATCGTGCAGTAGCCGGAGGCAACACAGTGGTGGAGACTGCATTGTATCCCTCAGTTCCCAGCGACACCACAGTGGTGTCGTCTGCATAGTATCGCTCAGTGCCTTGGGACACCACAGCGTTGTCGTCTGCATAGTATCGCTCAGTGGCAGGCAACACCACAGTGGTGTTGTCTACATAGTATCGCTCATTGGCCGGCGACACCACAGTGGTGTCGTCTGCATAGTATCGCTCATTGGCCGGCGACACCACATTGGTGTCGTCTGCATAGCTCAGTGGCCGGCAACACCACAGCGGTGTCTTCAGCATAGTATAGTTCAGTGGCCGGCGACACCACAGTGGTGTAGTCCGCATAGTATCGCTCAGTGGCCGGCGACACCACAGTGGTGTCGTCCGCATAGTATCGCTCAGTGGCCGACGACACCACAGTAGTGTCGTCTGCACAGTATCGCGCAGTGGCCAGCGACATCACAGTTGTGGTTACTGCACAGTATGGCGCAGTGGCCAGCGACACCACAGTTGTGGAAACTGCATAGTATCACTCAGTGGCCGGCGACACCACAGTGGCGTCGTCCGGATAGTATCGCTCAGTGGCCGGCGACACCACAGTAGTGTCGTCTGCATAGTATCGCGCTGTGGCCGGCGACATCACAGTGGTGGATACTGCAAAGTATTGCTCAGTCGCCGGCAACACCACAGTAGTGTCGTCTGCATAGTATCGCGGCCGGCGATATCATACTGGTGGATACTGCGTAGTATCGCTCAGTGCCCGGCGACACCACAGTAGTATCGTCTGCATAGTATTGCTCAATGGCCGGCGACACCACAGTGGTGTCGTCTGCATAGTGAAGCTCAGTGGCCGGCGACACCACAGTGGTGTAGTCTCCATAGTAAAGCTCAGAGGCCGGCGACACCACAGTGGTGTAGTCTGCATAGTATCGCTCAGTGGCTGGCGACACGACAGTGGTGTCGTCTTCATAGTATCGCTTAGTGCCGGCAACACTACAGTGATGTCGTGAGCATAGTATCACGCAGTTGCCGGCGACACCACAGTGATGTCGTGACCATGGTATCGCACAGTGGCCGGCGACTGCAAGTTAGTACCTTTTTCATACTGTTGGTGTTTTGTTTAGGTAACAATAAGTTACACACTTCAACCAGTGTTTTGTTTCTATAAGTACTTGTGCCCTTTCATCATGGCGGACGAAAGAGAGAATAAGATTATTTATGATGAACGTGCGGTCTTATTATCTGACGTTCCGGACGACCTGGCCGATTGGGAAGAAGACATTGGATATCAAAAAAATGAAAGTGGAAACAGAATCGTAGGACGATAGTGAAATACGTCCAAGAAGAATTCAGCGAACGGTGCGGTTGCCAACTGATTAGGCTGAATCAGATGAAGAAGACAGTGGACAGTGGTCAGAGTTTGATTTACCGAGGACCAATAATAAATTTGAAGGATCCCCAGATCCAAACATATTTCCCAAAGACACACAGATCGCTGACAATGTCGTAGAATTATATAGAATTATGAATTTGGAACGATCTATTTGAATATATCATCAACGAAACTCACAAGTGCTACAGTCAAAATTGTAATAGAAGGGAACTGGATTTAAAAAATGCCAAATTTGTCGCCGTTACGGAACCCGAACTCAGAAAATGGTTTGGGTTGGATGCTTGGTTGGTTTGGGGAAGGAGACCAGACAGCGAGGTCATCGGTCTCATCGGATTAGGGAAGGACGGTGAAGGCAGTCGGCCGTGCCCTTTCAAAGGAACCACCCCGGCATTTGCCTGGAGTGATTTAGGGAAGTCACGGAAAACCTAAATCAGGATGGCCGGACGCGGGATTGAACCGTCGTCCTCCCGAATGCGAGTCCAGTGTCTAACCACTGCGCCACCTCGGTCGGTAATGGTTTGGGGTTGCTATCCTTATGGGAATTGTACAAAAATCAAAGGTCGATTATTATTGTTCAACGAATCCATTGATAGACACGCCGATATTTCCCTAAATGATGTCCCGCAATTGGTTCAGGCAAATATTTTAATTTTTACATTTTTCCGACATCAGCAATAAACCGGATAATGCCTACCGGCTTGCCAAAGAGCAATTCGTAATTAATAATTTTTCCAAAAAATTTAAAGAAACGTTTAATCTAAGGCAAAACATTTCAGTTGATGAAGGAATGATACCGTGGCGTCGACGGTTAAATTTTAAAATGTACAATCTGTGGAAAATTAAAAAATACTGCATACTCATTCGGATGCTTTGTGACTCGAGTACCGGATACATTTCTTCGTTAAAGATATATTCCGGCGCTGGACAGCCTTTAGCAAAAACAATTACGGAACTATTGACACCTGATGGAAATGGCATCACCTCTGCATGGATAATTATTATAACAGTGTAGAACGTTGAGAGAAGTTACTTGAAGAAAAAATTCGAGTTTGTGGAACCATGTGACAAAACAGAGGATTTCCGGAAGATTAATGGGCGCAAAAGTCATTGTGTTTGAAGCTTGTCCTCAACGGAAAGGTGACAAGCGGCCGGTAACAAGACAAGTAATCCGCAACCTGCGCCAAGCGGATAATTTTGTACGAGACGTGCGGACGGCAAAGTGTTAATACAAAACCACCCTTGTTCATGAATTGCTTTCTGCTGACTTGCCAGCAAGACAGACGTTCGCTCTGAAATTTCTTGCTCGCATGGAAGTGGACAATGGATGACCATGGAACATTCTGTGGACAGACGATGCTCATTTCCATTTCCAATGACGTGTCAGTATGCAGAATGCAGAACGTGGGTAACGGAAAATCCGCACGTACATCCACCGGCATCACCTCATTCTGCAAAAGTGAATGTGTGGTGCGGGTTGACGACATCTTTTGTCGTAGAGCCGTATGTTTTGGAGGATATGAGTCCTGAGCGTCATGTTACCTCTACCGTCACTAGTACGCAATGAGCGTCTTTTGCACGTCTACTTCATTCCAATCCTTAAACAGCTTGGAAGTGTGGGTGGGATAATTTTTGGGCATTGCTGCAGAGGCATTTCAGAAATGGTGGAATTATCAGCCGTCATTTCCCTACAGCCTGACCGTCTAGAACACCTGATCTTAATCCTTGTGACTTCTGGCTGCGGGGTTATCTCAAACATGTTGCGTTCAGTAGGACCGTACCAGAGTTGAAGGCGCTCATTGCGCAACGCATTCTAAAAGTGGCCTCCCAGCCACTCCGATGTGTTCTGGAAGATGCTGTTTCTCGATTTCAGTTTGTGGCAGAAAACGGTGGACAGCATATTGAACATGTCTTGCGCTAGTTTCACGACAGTTAGAACCTGATGTAATTTTTTATGCGGTTTTTGGCCCCAGGACAATTAAAACCGATGTCATTTTGCTTTACATACGATTTTTGGGCAACTGCAACCAAAACCAATTTTTCCCATCCGATGTGGTACGACTTTGCCACAACTGTTCACTGCCGAGCTGGTGCAATCATGCGCATTGCACAGTACGGATCGGGTAATGTGCAAGTGAAACTATAGCAGTCGTATTGCGATTCATCTATGATTTGTAGCTAACTCCATTAACGTCAAAATGCTTAAACCGTAATCTATTGGTAAAATTATTGTCAATTCGTTTTTTCGTTCCGTGACGTTTACCTCTGCGTCAATAAATTGCTGTTCAAATTTTACGTCATCCTGAGCAGTAGTTCTCTTTCTACAGCTTTGTTGAGCTTGAACTTGAATTATGAACACCCTATATGTAGTCACGAAACTATGCATTCGAAGAATGAAAATTTAATTTCTTATAGAGGGGGGTGTGAAGAGAGATCAGGTTTTCGCGGTGACATGTAGGTTGCAGTAATTATGCAAACATGGAAAGGCTAGCGCAGGATATACTATCGTGGAGAGCTCCATAAACATATCTTCGCCCAGGAGGCAATAACGACGACACCATTTCTTTTACTGGATTGAGGCCCCTCTCGTGTGAGCACACCGAGCCACTGAAAAATTTGGCTCTTTTCGTTGACATATCTCGGTAGGCCGTGTGTGCGGAAGAGAAAATCTCAAAGGAAAAAGATTGGGACGGACCTTTCACTTCCGCCGTTAGCCTGAAAACGAAGGAAAACTTCTCGAAAAGCTTGATCAGAACTCTCTCTCTCTCTCTCTCTCTCTCTCTCTCTCTCTCTCTCCTTGTGTGTGTGTGTGTGTGTGTGTGTGTGTGTGTGCACGCGCGCGCTGCTGTTGATGCTGTGTTTATTATGGCGTCGTTACTGTGCTGAATATTGCATGAGTACAGATCGAATTATTATTGTTGTCTCTCTTAGTCGACAAAATGGCTTGAATCTAGCTTTTATAGAAAGCAGAAATTATTTCCGAAAGTGTACGTAGAAATAGTCAAGCAGGACTTATATTTTCAATTTAGTCACAAATGTAAATATCACATTTGAACGCAAAACCATATATGTAATTATCGGAATACGGTCATTCAGCAGTAAACAGAAAGAAAACACAAAGCTATTAACCACCCCCTGGCCGAACCCCCACCCCCGCAAACCCTGATTCTCACTCGAGTTAACGTGTTTTTGACATTGCATCTGCTGAACTTTATGTCGTACAATAAAATTATTTTGCAGGTACATTCTGCGGTATTAAAATGTCATGTCACATCTGCTCCAGAAGTTTTAGAAAATGGACAGAGAAAATGTAGTCACCAATAAAATCTTTCCTTACTTTGTTTTGTGAGTAGTGTCAGCGAGAAAAAGTTTCAAAAATGTTTCAAATTCTGTGTAAAGTTTGTTGGAAGTCGCTAAGTGTCGCCATTCACAAATACTGGGTGAATATAATCTGCGTTTTCCGCATATACGCAGTCTCTAACTTGAATGCTGGACTTACTGTGTCACACGTTTAGCAAAAAATTATAACCCTTAATTAGTAGATTATGAAAGCATATTAAACTTTCAAATTCGGTCAGCAATTATCTGAAATACTGAACATGGAAATTTCTGTAGCCACTGTGAGCCGTCAGACGGGCAGCTTGCAAGTGGAAATGCATGACAGTTTCAGCAATCAGTATTATACACTCATGTTCACAAAAACAGTGCACCTTGAACGGTTAGAGATAGGAGATCAATTTTCACAGGAGAAGTACATTAGTATGTTCTGCAGAAATGACTAGCATGTTCACCATGTTAACCAGCAGGTTCAACGTCAACATCGATATCGCGGCGCAACACCACCTATCGGTATAATGTACCTGCAGCTCTCCTTGTCACTATAAACCGGAGGTAATGCATCAGTGCGACTTCAGCATATTTGCAGGGATGCCTCGCAGAAGTAGGTGCGAACCGTACCGCCTGATTAAGTCACAGAAAATTCTTTATCAAGCCATTCAAAATAGTTAATAAAATTTATGAACTTCAATACAATATAGTAAACGAAACAGTAAAAGGTTTGAAGCTGTGATCTTCTCTCTCTTCAACTCCGTTAAGAAACATATCTGACTCGCTCTTAGTAATTAAGCAAGAAAATGCTTTGTGATATGGTCACAGATTGGTGATTCACCAGCAATGCTGTAGAGTGTAGACCAGTTGGAAGCTCGGAGACGAACATCAGAATTGGGCACTTGACATAAATTTGCTACAGACGGACTATTTGACAGTAGGATCTGTTGTAGAAAACTTGGACGTTGACGGGAACGTTGTTAAGATTTGCGGAGATTTCACGTATCTGGCATACTTCGTTGATGAGCATCCGAGTTCATAGACGTCTGCTGAACGGCAAATGAAGTATGTGTTATACTATTATTGATAGTATTCCGCTACGTGCCTCTAAAGTGAGGGACGTATTCAAGAAACAAAATGGGCAATGTCTGGAGGTGGATGTAACCAGTACGAGGCATGAGTGGTGTTCCAGAAAATGCCACACCCACATGAGGTGTCATGGCCCATTTTTAAACACAGTTCCAATACCGGGTATACTTCATCCATAGGACGTTTTCCTTTTTCCCTATAGGCCATCTAAAGTTTTTAGACCATTCCACACGAAACTATTGAAAAAAATCACGTTCATGACTTTAGCTGGCCTCGGATCGCTTAGGAGCTACTCCCTGTGTGATTCAATGGAATGCGATACACGGTGCTGTCAATTAGAAACATGAAAATAAGTGCTCAATAAGCATTTCTTGGGGGTTCACGGTGCTGGTGGCAGGTCATAAAATTTTTATTTTCACGAAAAAAATAGGGCTACGTAATTAATTTTCTGTTTGTTTGTAGGGACATACCTGGTACACATTTTCTACGATGAAATAAAATTGGGCAAGAATCTTGCCAACCTGTACAACAGTACATTCCACGAAAAGGTGTATTTTTGTATGTTAACTGTGGACCTAGAAACGACGGAGACGTTCCATCCCCACCGCAGCCAGTGGTCCACAATGCCACGACGATTACCGCAGTCCACTTCACCCCTCCCCTTACTGTGCGGTTCGGCCCCCGGTGGACCCCCCAGGAAACGTCTCACACCAGACGAGTGTGACCGCTATGTTTGCGTGGTAGAGTGATGGCGGGGTACGCGTACGTGGAGAATTTGTTTGTGGAGCAATCGCCGAAATAGTGTAGCTGAGGCGGAATAGGGGGAACCAGCCCGCATTCGCCTAGGCAGATGGAAAACCGCCTAAAAACCATCGACAGACTGGCCAGCTCACCGGACATCGACACAGGTCCGCCGGGCGGATTCGTGCCTCGGACCAGGCGCTCCTTCCCGCTCCGGAAAGCCGTGCTTTAGACCGCTCGGCCAACCGGGTGGGCAAAAGGTGTGTACTACTCTGATAACACACAGACATAAAATTAGGTTAGAAATGTGAAAGAAGTAAAGGATAATAATAATAATAATGATGATGATGTCTCTCATTCCACATAATAGTTGGCACTATAATGTTTCTGTCTTTCTGGAAATCTTTATTCCCAAAGCTCTGCAGTTTATAATACTAACTTCTTATCCCCTTTCTAGACCAACATTCACTTAATATGGAGAGATGCAGACTCAATTTTTCAGGCAAGCAATACGACACTGCAGTACACAAAATGGAAGCCAAAAGCCATCGCCATGGCCCTGATTTCAGCTGAAGGTGTAGTGTGTTCAAGTTTGTTGAGTGTTTGGTGGTGACAAACTGTATGAGATTTCGCTGTTTTAAACAGATTAGTTTGGTATTCGTGCGGCCTGGGGGAAGGGGTGTTTCAGTCACCATCCGGTCATCCTGATTTAGGTTTTCTGCGATTTCCCTAAATTACGAGGGTCGTTCCGAAAGTAATACCTGCTATTTTTATTCGTGAAAACTGCAGCATATACGTAAATAACAACAGTACAGGTAAATAGAGTAATATTTCAGTTACAGGCTGTCATTTTTTCTCATAGTCACCACCATTCGCAATGCACTTTTGCCAACGATGAAACAGAACCAGCATGCCGCGCTTGTAAAACTTGTAACCTCCTTGCAGCTTTGACAACATTATCCGAGTGTTGAAAATGTTCACCATTGTAGTCCATCTTTCAGAGTCCCAAAAAGAGATGGAAGTCTGAAGCTGTACAGTGTATGTTGTAAGACAGTCCAGCCGAACTTTGCAATGAGTTGGGTGGTCACAAAACTGCTGTGGAGCCTGGCGTTATCAAGTTGCAAGTGAAAGTTGGCCATTTCTCTGACCTTACCTTGGAAATTCGGGCTTTCAGTTTCGTCAGTGCCGTCTTGTAGCTGCTGAAATGACAGTTTCTCCAGACTCTAGGACGCGCAAAACAAGCACACCCCGGCTATCTCAAAAGATTGTGCTCATCACTTTGCCCGCAGACGGCTGTGTCTTAAATTTCTTCTTTGACGGAGAATTCACATGTCGCCATTCCATGGACTGTGTTTTGGATTCCGGCTTGTAGTGGTGACACCACGTCTCATCTCCGATGACGATGCTATTCAGATAAGTGTCACGTTCAGCTTCATATTTGTCCAGAAGGTTCCGACAAATTTCCGTGCGATGATTTTTTTGTTCTTCTCTAAGCATCCGCACGGCCCACCTCGCAAAGACTTTGCGATAATCAGCACATTTTAACATTGTTTCCAAGCCTTGACAGCCGACATTTAGCTTTGTACACAATTCTCTGGTCATATCCACCTATCACTACGGATGAGTTGATCAAGGCCCTCTTCATTGCCAGGGATCCACCGAGCCGTGGCTTGTCATGCACACCCCTTTCGCCACATTGAAAATGCCGTACTCATCGCCTCACATCGATCACGTCTATTATATCGTCTCCATACAACTTTAGCAAGAGTCGATGGATTTCAATCGGTGCAATTTCTTCATCAGTGAGGAACACAGTCACACATCGCTGTTTTTTACGCGCGTCCACATCAGACTTCGATTTGGAACACTCCTGTGCTGGCCCCAACCACCACCTGCAAATGAAAGAAGGAGGTTCGAGAAGTAGCAGTACACCAACGACATGTGGCACGGACATCCAAAGTCACAACAAAAAATTAGGAGGCACTACTTTCCGAACTATCCTCGTATTTCAGTCAAGTGCCAGGATGACTCCTATTGTTTGGCATCGGCCGACCGCATGTCCCATTCTACTCAAACTAGTCCCGTAAGTAAGCTACTGCCTATGCATATGAATAATGTTTTTATTTGTTTGCTGTTGATCTATAACACCACGACACGCCCAGCACCCTTAAAAAAAGTGACCCACGGATAAATGAATCTGCTAGTAATACAAATTGCCGCTAGGTGAGCATAAACTAAATGGCGCACTTTGTTTTCAGCAGTGAAAGAAGAAGAATGCTGCGACAGTCCACGCTGAGCTGGTGCGGTAACAGAGCACACCATCATATGACACAGTGATGAGATGGCTCAGACCCTGCTGGTGTGTTCAAATAAGTTTCAGTGACGTTGAACGAAGTGACACATTATATCTTAGTGAAACATCAGGAAACACAAGAGAAACGTATGTCCTGGTGCTCGAAGACCAACTTATCACAGTCGAGATGTCAGAGCAAAAACTGGAAGTCAGTGGTGCAACAGCTCTGTACGACATTTTGAATATAATAGAGGTCGTCGCGGTTTGCTTTCCACGATTTCTCACACGCACTGCAAAAGCCTACTGAGCCGAGGCAACAGTGTAAATGTTTCAACTGCGTTAGATCAATGCAGATCGCTTCTTGAGCTGTCTGGTCACTATGGACGAGTATTGCACTCTTCTGTCTTCAGGCCACAAGTGGCCCATCGGGACCATCCGACCGCCGTGTCATCCTCAGTGGAGGATGCGGATAGGAGGGGCGTGAGGTCAGCTCACCGCTCTCCCGGTCGGTATGATGGTTTTCTGTGACGG
This sequence comes from Schistocerca piceifrons, assembly GCF_021461385.2. Classification (NCBI taxonomy): domain Eukaryota; kingdom Metazoa; phylum Arthropoda; class Insecta; order Orthoptera; family Acrididae; genus Schistocerca; species Schistocerca piceifrons. The sequence continues at coordinate 319,317,546 of NC_060145.1, read as the reverse complement.
GAACCGCTACTGTTCGGTCGAGTAGCTCCTCAGTTGGCATCACGACGCTGAGTGCACCCCGAAAAATGGCAACAGCGCATGGCGACCCTGATGGTCACCCATCCAAGTGCCGGCCACGCCCGACAGCGCTTAATTTCGGTGATCTGACGGGAACTGGTGTATCCACTGTAGTAAGGTCGTTGCCCCATAGACGAGTGTTGGAGCAAACATGCCACTGCCAAAAAAGAGCAGAAGCCCATAAAAGCGCAACGTGTTTCTTCAGACTGCGTCGACAGGTTGCTGACAGATTACGCTCGTACTGGGCAAGCCGTCAAAGCGGCATTCAAGTGAAGTCACCTGACGGTGTGATGGGAAACAACTGACAAAACGAAGCGTCACTGGGTGCCGTCCTGGGGTACCTCTTTGCTCCACGGCAACGCCCCATCTCATTCTGCACAGTACACACACGTGCTGCTTTTTTGGCTGTGAAATTTTGCCTCAGTACTCGTATTCACCAGACATAACAAACAGCACCGCTCTGGCCCGCGCTGAATGCTACCGCTACGTAACAGCGCTGCTCAGTTGCTTCTGTAATACCGATTATTCACCGTGTACTTCTTCATAAATACCGATAAAACGAATATCACAACAGACGAATTGTGGGCCGCTCCGTCGAATGGGCATGTAAAATTTAGCTTCCAAAAATCATTTTGTTTGTAACGGGAAATAAACTCATGCTTTCCGTCGAGATTGAGCGACGCATGAAAGACGTGATGAGCAGTATTTCAAATGGTTCAAATGCCTCTGAGCACTATGGGACTTAACTTCCGAGGTCATCAGTCCCCTAGAACTTAGAACTACTTAAGCCTAACTAACCTAAGGACATCACACACATCCATGCCTGAAGCAGGATTCGAACCTGCGGCCGTAGCGGTCACGTGGTTGCAGACTGAAGCACCTAGAACCGCTCGCCCACAGCGGCCGTCTGAGCAGTATTTGTCTGAGAAGGTACCTAGTGGTTACTACCGAGTTGTTGCTCTTATAAACAGCACCCCACACGACAAACCAACTGCGTGTTTACCTGCGATTACTCGTACTGTAGGTACTTGGGCCATACACGGCTCTGTTTAAAAAGAATAGCTCGAAGTAGTGAGGTGGGTGGGTGGGGGTGGTTGGTGGGTTGTGTGGAAGAAGAGACCAAACAGCGAGGTCATCGGTCTCATCGGATTAGGGAAGGACGGTGAAGGAAGTCGATCGTGCTCTTTCAAAGGAACCATCCCGGCATTTGCCTGGAGTGATTTAGAGAAATCACGGAAAACCTAAATCAGGATGGCCGGATGCGGGATTGAACCGTCGTCCTCCAGAATGCGAGTCCAGTATGCTAACTACTGCGCCACCTCGCTCCGTCGATGTAGTCATAGGCTCGAGCCGCGCGCATCTGCTTTCATGCCCTGCAGCTGACTCGCTGCAAATGATTATCTATACTCAAGTAGTCTATGCAATGGCTAGAACAACAGGTTAAGAACATACACAAAAATTCGAAAGAAAAATTGAATGAATAATTTAATAACTACGGTTCTATTCTATTGTCTGTAACTGCTGTGGGCGACAGAGAATTATATTGAATAAGGTTTATTCAAGGAAGGACATCTCAGATAAACGAAAAGTGATCCTACGATGTCCAATTAAAATGCAAAAAGAAAATATCTCTATAAATGCAGTAAAGTGACTCTGAGACCGATACGACGATGGTAGCAAAATACCGCAACTAAATAGTCGTTAAAGCTATATGGAAACTAAGTGCATTTCGTAATCGCCATACACCAAAAAAACTCAAAACAGTTAAGTGTTCAACATGAGGATTCACCAATTAACACAGGCAATGCAAAGAATAGTAGATCATACTGTGTCTATTCTCAGTTCCGTCTACCAAGCGGCAGAAATCAGAGCCCCACTATGGAGCACATTCCGACATACTAAGTCCCTCCAGAGTTAAAGTATGGTAGCGGCCGTTCACCGCCCAGAATTGATCCTCCGTGATCGCATACCCCTCGTTGCTACAGGCAGGTCTTCCTACTTCCAGCACTCGACATAAAGTGTCTAGAATCGTTTCCTTGAGCTCTCCATGAGGAAAGTCCCAGTCACGACTTGACTCGGGTTGCGTTCCGCTACTGTCACCTTTTCCATTGGCTGAAGGCCATCCTCACCAAACTACCGCGCTCTTACGTCTGTCTCATTGTGACCTCGTCCCAGACTAACTAATACTGTATATTACAACAATATTTAAATAAATATCATAAACATTCGGTTTCACTCAGATCATTTGCAATAAATATAAGTAATGGTAGGTTCATAATAAATATGCTAGCATTCTTGTGCAAGTGTGCTCATGATGAATGACAACAAATTGTTGTTAAATATTTTTAAACAATTATTTATGCCGTTTTGATACAAGCGCATTTTGGTTCCCTTTTCAGTTCTAATGTCTGCTAATACATACTACTGACTACTTTTAAATTAGCACAGTTTTTTTACTAGTACTTGAACATTTAAATAAGGATACTGGCAAAATAGTAAATAAAAACAGAATATGACGAAATATGAGGTACTGATGCTGTATTCATTTGCCGCGTAAATGTGAAGAATACGATGTTCTGACAAACATTTTCCTACTAAGAAAGATATAAAAACATAATAAATCAAAGAATAAAATAGTTGCAAGATACAGATACATAGATTTCAGAGATGACACCTATAGTGCAACGCTATCATCTGGGATATACTGTGCTGAGATCGTACGAGGCGTTTAAAAGTTGTTAATTCGGAGGATCATTGTTAAAATGTTTTCCACTGTGAGGTATTAACTTATGTAGTTTTAAAGATACTGACATTTTGCTTTCTCATTCGATGTGACTCGTTTCTCTGAGATTGCAGATATATTCAGATTTGCATTAACATGTGACTGTGGTTTACTGTAGAAGTTCAGAGAGCTGTAACTCAGTCACGTGTAAGATTATCTGACACTCCACCATTTCATGGAGCATTCTTTGTCTTACTAACAACTGTCCATTGCCAAAATTCCTTGTACTGGGATTAACGCACATCCGGTCCTTTTCTGACGCACTTGTCTCGCCTAGAGCGGCGGCAGCATTCTCCCGCGAGGCCCTATAGTGTTCAGGTATATATAAATTTCACATCATAACAATTCCAGGCGGCCGATTAGCTCGCTTAAACATTCGTAACGTTACGTGTCTGTGCTGACTCCAGCTAGATATTGATGAAACGAAACTGCAAGTATTTACCAAAACTCCGGAGAGAATGCTCGTGATGTAGAACAGTGTGAAGGACGTGGACAGGCCGCGCACCTGAGTGAGACAGTGTTACCGGAAGCTGACACAGATTCAAAGGAGGCTCATAGTGGGCCTCAATTTGGACTGCTGATCGAATCATGCAATACACAGGTTTGTGGGGCATTCGAATGTGACAGTGGCCCGATGTGGGACTGCGTGGAACCGTGGCATGGGAATCATCCTATTATGCGCTAAGCACTTTGCAACATCTGCGCCTGTCATCCGAGAACAGGTAAAGGACTCCCAGCAAAATTCTGTGTTATTGGTCAGAGGCCAGTGACAGCCGGTCTAGGGAATCACCAACCCATGCGTAGGCCATCATTAACAACATGACACAAGCGAGTGCACTTGGAGTGGTGCCAGGACTGACAAGCTTCTGTTAGTGGCGAATGGCATCTCATTGTGTTCAGTGATGAGTCTGGGTTCTGCATGATCCCAGATGACCATCGTCGGTGTTTATGATGGATACTTGGGGCGGCGCCTCACTCTTCCAATGCTTTGGAGAGACACACAGGTGTTACTACTGGCCTCGGGTCACAGCTCGTAGTGACGGCACATCAGTAGGTCATGAACATCTTTTGTTCTTATCTGTTACCTTTCAAGCGACAGTATAGTGGTACCATTTGTCAACAGAATAATCCTCCTCCACACATCCGCCAGGGTAGCCGAGAGCGCTAACGTACTGCTTCCTGGACTCGTGTAGGAGCGCAGGCCCCACATCGAATCCGCTCAGCGGACTAACGACGAGGGCCAGTGTGCCGGCCAGGCTGGATGTGGTTTTTGGGCGGTTTTCCACATCCTGCTAGGTGAATACTGGGCTGGTCCCCACGTTCCACCTCAGTTACACGACTCGCTGACATTTGAAACACGTTCGCACTATTCCATGGATGACCACTCGACGCAGACATTTGGGGTACCCACATTCCGTCCCAGAGGGAAGGGGGGGGGGGGCGGGGCGGAGGGGGGGTATGGGGTGGCGACAGGAAGGGCATCCGGCCAAACCTTAAAATTAACACGCCAAATCCGGTTAAACATAACAGCAGACCCCACAGGTAGAGATAAATGCTTGGAAAGAGAGAGAATCCTCCTCCACACATGTCAGATACCCCTATGAAACGTCTGCATAACGTAGAGGTACTACAGCGACCAGCAAGTCCCCAAATCTCTTCCTGATAGAACATGTTCTGGGTTGGCTGGACTTTGACTTCATCCCAGTACCAGGATCCAAGAACTCAGTCTCGGGAGATGATACAACAGCTTTTTTACACCCTGCCCAACCGATTCAGTGCATCCATGTACGTCAGAGAGGATGCAACGACATACTGATACGTGGGCTCATAATGCAAAGCTTTTTTTCTAAATTTGACCTGATTTTGAAATCACTGAAATAACATAACGTATGCTCTCAGCGCATCAAGTTTCGTTTCGCTTCCTCCCCTCCTTCTGAGTGTTTCACTTCTTTTATCAGGCAGCGTATTTTCAGCAGCACAAAATATATTACTGGGATCCAAATTAAACACATGACTGCATAATATTAATTCCCTGTCCCCACGGTGTGCATCTCATTAAAAATTAAATATAAATTTGAAAATACAAATATTAAACCATTGTCCTAGCTCGCAAGCAACAATTGAGACTTCTCTTTTTAAATTTTACTTCACACTAAAGCAAATGTAAGACTAAAGGGCCAGCACTATTTAAAACGCTATATGTGAAGGAAGGTAATCAACTGCGTTACACTGCAGCAAACCGTGCAACGCGAAGTCGTCAGTGTAGGTCGAATATGAAGTAATGACTGACAATATAACTATTACAATAAGATGTTAACTATCACGTTTTAAAATAGAAGAACTGCTGGCTATGGAGGTTACCTTATTGTATTTGTTTCTCATTATTGTGTGTGAATTCCTAAGGGATCAAAGTGCTGATGTCATCGGTCCCTAGACTTACACAGTACTTAAACTAACTTATGCTAAGAACAACACACACACATGCCCGAGAGAGGACTCGAACCTCCGGCGGGAAGGGCCACGCAATTCGCGACAAGACACCTCAAACCACGCGGCCACTCCGCGCGGGGTTTCTCATTATTCTTCACAAACATGGTATCCACAAAAGTTTTCCTGGTACTCAGTTTCCCTCTATGCGATGCTAAGATGTTCTCGCCAACCAGTAGTACCAACATGCTGCAAAAGGAACTTCACTGCTTCTTCCCTTTTTGTGTCACTCAGGAAGTGTTTCATTTTTACATTCTCTCTTTCGTTTTAAATTAATGTTTTAAACTGGTGAACTACGAGAAGACCTCACGCCCTGCGTGTTTCCGCACAAACTAAATTATGTACATAATAGCTTATCCAGATAGGACTGATAGAAGAGATAGAGACGATTCAAAGAAGAGTGGCACGTTTCGTCACGAGATCGCTTAGTTGTCACGAGAGCGTCACGGAGAGGCTCAACAAACTCCGTTGGCAGACGTTACAAGAGAAGTGTTGTGCATCACGGAGAAATTTACTATGGAAATTTCGAGAGAGCACTTTCCCGGAAGAGTCGGACAACATGTTAATTTCCCATACACACATCTCGCGTAATAACCATGAGGAGAAATTTAGAGAAATTAGAGCTAATACAGTGGCTTACCGACAATCATTTTTCTCATGCGCTATTCGCGAGTGGAACAGGGTTGGAGGCCCTAGTTTGTGGTGCAAAAAGTACCCCCGCCACACGCCATAAGGTGGCTTGAGGAGAATGATGTAGATGTAGAGGTTTACTGATAGCGTGCTTCCCATCAACGTTCGGGGATTACATTATTTCCTCCCATATATGTCCTTCATGAGGCAGTCAGAGGAATTAGAGTTCCACGTTGATACAGTGACAGTATAGTATTGTTTACCTGCCAACATCACAAACGGAGCAGGGGATGGGGAAAATGATAATGACAGGAGAGCTACCCTCCCTCGCACACCGTACTGAGTCTCCCAAGGGTGTATGAATAGATATTGACATGGTGTTGTTATTTCATCGGACAGATACATCAGCTTGGATAGGAAGCGTTTGTTTCAACAAGGTTAAGTCCAGTTTCCTGCGGCAAGGATTGAAACTCTGCATTCTGCAAAGGAACAGTCGCTGTAGAAATGAGCAGAAATAGTGAAGAAAGTACGCCTTGTGTTACACATTTCTGAATCACCGATAGCGGAACAATGTGATAATTATCCAGATTGGCATAGTAAATGTTATTATTATTATTATCCTTATTAATTTGTTCAATAATGTTCTATTCTGTTAAAACATGTATAGAAGCAGACATCTTTGTCAGATTTACTAACATATATTCAAAATCCAAAGAACAGTAGTGTTGATTGTGTCATCTACATCACTAAGCGGCTATAACGGTCTTTCTGGCAGCAGGTTACCAATCTAATACATAGCTCCCAGGGGCACTCAAAATTGATTTTAAGTATTTCAGGTAGTTATTAACCGAATTTAAAATTTGAAAATTCTTTAATAATATTCTCATGAATATGTCTAATCTGATGTTAAAGTTTTAATACACTAACTCAAATATTAAAACTAGTAACTGAACATTATTTAGAGTTATCATAACTCTCGGCGAGCAATTTACACAGAGTATATTCTCTCAGTATTTGAGCATGAGAGCATTTCGCGACATCCAACCAACTTACACATAATTTCAAACCTGTCCGAAACTTTTTCTCCCTGACACCCCCGACTATATAATGAAAGGTAAAAAGTTTTTCGGTTACAACTTTTTCGTGGTTCATAAAATAAAACATGAGTATGAGACTCGACGTTTCAATTCATTATTTCTTCATTACTAACGCTATTCGCAACCTATTTTGCAGAAATTATCGATATGCATCTTAGTGTTCCTGCTAAATTATAGCGTTGTGCGACATATACTTCAGGAGATACAACGTCATAATCACTGGGCTGTGTGAAACTTGTGTTTTATACCTGTCCGATTCTTTAAAGAACACGGGAGAAGGAGGGAGGGACATTACTCGTCTTTGAACAAATAGGAATAGCTTAGTTTATTTTGTAACGCCAGGTTACCAAATTTAATGTTGCGTAACTATTATTCTTAAAACAAAACAATTACTGAGGCCTGGTTCTGCCTTGAGCAAACACAATGTCTTCTTCGACAACGCCGCATGTTTTGATGAAGTTTCACCATCGCTAATAGGTTCATTTACTTTCTTAGTGTCACATGTTGATGTTCATGTGGGTGCCAGACATTCGCCAGCGCAATTGATGTTTTGTTCCAGTTTGTCATTCGGAAACGCCTGGCACGGCAATGAGAAATTCATCTTGTGGTTGAAGCTCACTTTTCGTGTTTGCAAACACGGAGCTAGATATCAACTGTATTGCGAACGTCACGCAGACACATAAACATCAATAAGTGACGCTAAGGAAATAAATGAGTCTGCTGACGATGGTAAAACTTCTCAGGAAAACATTTGGTTTCCAAATAAGATGAATCCGTATTGCCTTAAGGCAGAATTAAACTTTCATATCCTTATATTTAAACGCAGGCACAAGCAAAAATAAAAACAATTAATTTAAAAGATATTGGTTTTCAAGTAAAATGGGATTACATTAAGAGTATCTACATTAAAAAATATTCCATTGAAATGCTCGGTTGAGCACGTTTTTATTGCCGCCAATGACGTTGAGATGCTTCATTCACTCTTGTCACGCAGTATGTAATTACAGATCAGTTTATCAGTTGGAGCAATGGAATCAGAAAATGATTATTAATAACTGTTACATAAATCCAGCCAAACAAGAATTTCTCGCAGCACAGAATAAGATGGCGAGGATAAAACGTATAATGAACGTTAACAGTAATTCACACCATCGAAAACACAGATAAGCTATAACTAATCATACTTTCCATTCTAATTCGAGCTGCAGAAATGGCGATTGCGCATAAAACCTTTTTGTCCGTAAATAATACGTACGGTGAAAATTTGTATTTCTGTCCATATAGGTTAAGGAAGTTACACTACGTACTGTGTCTGTAATAGTGCGCATATGTAATTTATGCAATAATGGAGAAATGTGTTGAAAGCAATGATTTGTTGGCTATGATTACATATGATGAAAACGTTCCATGGCTAATGTATTCCTCAAGAGTCTATTTCTCTTCTGCACACTGTTTTGAAAACGAAAAGACTATTTTACTACGTGCACATTAACATTCTGTCTTAATTAAATGTAACTGGAGCATGAGCTTTTGTTGGCTGCTCCTTTATTGCGTCCGCTGAGAGAGAGCGTTTGATATTAAAATTAGAAACTTTAGCTTGAAAATTTAATAATGTCACGTGGAAATTTCATAGTAGACATGCATTTCACTCGTAGCAGACAGTTAACGTAATTCAATTTAGGCCGTTTTACGTAGGTTCCTGAGATTAAAAGTGACGCTGGGAGATTCGCCTTGTTAACAACTGAGGAGTCGAGAGAAGCACAACAGTTTTAAAAAACTTAAAAAAACGCACACCTCATGAAAAAAATGTTTAGATTTCTTATCAGCAGGCAGGGCACCCAAAAGACATAAAGATCTTAAATAGTTAATATGTAGTGCATAAGGCGGACGGTGTTAACACTTCATAACCGGTTGTTAGAGAGCTTTCCAATATGGTAGTCAGTTGTTTCTTAGTGTATTCCCAGACGTTAAAGAAACTGTGGCTTCTTAAATGGCACATTTCTTAGAGGCAGTACGTAGTACATGAAGAGGGGATAACGAAGACATGACTTTTCACTTCCCGCAGGAAAACTGCTAGCAAAAATATGTAAACGCATCAAAAATTTAAAAAGCAAATAATTTGCTAGTTATCTGGATGAAACGAGACGGTACAGCACTATTTTAGTTACATTTTATTGTAAACACAACATGTATTCGTTTAAACGCACTGTTCCAGCAGAATTTGGCTCATATTTAGCATTTTTCACGAATTCTTCCAAAACGCGTTAATGTGAATGTTGACATGGGCTTCCTAATTGTTCTCGTCTGACTAAGAGCTTTGAAATGTTGTTAAACAATGGCATCATTGCATTAAAAATATTCATGGCTTCTTCTGTTTCACACCCTATAAAGGCTGTCTGTGAAAATAATTTCGTAGCATTTGTGAGAGTTTGGCAGTTGTTAGTTGGCTGCTCATTTATTATTTGATATTATTTCTTTAAAAAAATATATGTGTTTTTGATTTAAACTGTCTTGTACGTATTAACCTTAGAGTTACCTTTCTGGGCTATAATCACAAAAGCTCTCTATCAATGATCTGCACTATTCTACTAGATATGCGATCTGTTCAACAACCACGACTTAAGTTACGTTTAGTGTCACTTTAGTTTGTGTGATAATAAATTCGACACCAGAATAGACGTGTATGGGTATTACGTATTTTTGAACCCTTTGTCTATCAAATTTGCCCTTCTGTGGCTGAAGATTAATATTTGTTAAATTAACCATTATTATTAACATCACTCGCTTTCTTACCCACGAGGGCAGCAGATTTATTACTGAGGGATCACACATCCCTGTCAATAATCTCATCTAGTTTCATCAAATTCGTTTCCAACATAGAGTGGAAAGTAACACGATATTAGTGGGCTAAGTACAGCTCCTTATTTAGCGTTGCCTTACGCGTGCAGCTTCCGCGTATTTGTTGATAATAGACGGGTGCAACAATCCAGTGCAGTTATTTTAACTGTTTATATGTTGAAGGGCCAAATTATCATGGTATTCACTTTCATTCATTTGTTCCATTAAATCTGTGATAGTGTTTCCATTATATTGTATATAAAATTGTTTATGACCTGTTTTTCTTGTTAACGAGATAAGTGAAACTATCAGACTTGCTAACTAAAATGTCTTACGTATGTAATGAAGCGATTTCTTGTATTCTAAGTATTTTATAACCATTAGTCACAACGGGTTTACGTTATCAGTCACTATTTCACGTATTTAATGACGATAAAACCTAGTTTAACTAATAAATGCACAAAACACAAATACATTTTTCAAACTTCAGAAAAAGTCCATAAGAATAATAATCAAAATTAGTAGTCGAGCTCATTCTAAAGACCTCTTCAAAAATGGGTATTCTAACTGTAGCATATGAGTATATTTATAATTCAATCGTACACACCAAAATAACTTTAATAGCTGCTGCTGAAACAGCTCTGTCCATGACTACAAACAAGAGCTAGACTGAATTTGCTTTTACCAAGGCAGAGTAAACATAAAGGCCCTTAGAAACGGCCTGCTAAACAATGCATTCTATACATTGAAGGATTACTTAGGCAGTACCGAAAATAGGTTTAGTAAAAATGACAATACATGTAAATACTAATATCGATAATCAGACTTCTGAAATTATGAAAATTGTACATTATTTCAAAAATGAAAGCTCTTCTTGATTTGATGGTGTTGAAACTATCTCTTTACTTTGTGAGACTACTAAGTGTATTTACTTATTTTTATCATTTCAACACTGACCTACAGAATTTTCGCTGACAAAGACATCTCAAACTTAACCTATTCATTTATTACCCACAATATACAAGCCCAACGCAATCTGACTGCTATCCAGTGACAACAAAATGATTAACACAAAATAATGGCCCTGAATTGCAAGAAATCCAAACAATAACCCATACTTTTTCATAAGTCACTTACCTCACAGAAAATCTTCATAACACGAACTATAGAATTAGAGAATTACAGCAAGCAGCAACTACAGCCAGCTAAATAAAAAGATTCTAACTACTATAGACGCTAACTACACGGATCCATATGGTTAGCAAAAGAAAGATTTTATTGAAGAGCAAACAATGTATTTAGAATATTTTACCTTATTCATGTAGCATCCTGATCTAAAAATTATATGGTTGTCAATAATTCCGCTATCCAAACATTACCTATTATATCCATCCTCTTTTTGCAATTCATGTTCTACCAATACTGAATCTCCACTAAGAAAACATGTCCAAAACCTCCTCTGTCTGCTCGCTAACTGGTAGCCGCTAACAGCTGACTGTAAGTCCGTCCAACCATAGGGCCTCTTGACGAAGGGGGCAGAGCGCTGTCAGTGATATTAATACAGTCTATAGCGCTGCCAACATATGAACAGGCTACTTACAGTGTTTCCAATGGAGTACTAAAGATTTGCCACTATGTAACAAGTCCAGCCTTATCCAAAATATGTAATGCATCACTAACTAAAGGCATTTTTACAGAGAGACTGAAATATGCCGTTGTTAATCTCCTCTTTAAAAAAAGGTGATAAGAGATGTCAATAACTACAGATCTGTTTCACTACTGACATCATCTTCCAAAATTTTTGAAAATTTGTTCTAGAATTGTATCTCACCTCAGCAGTAGTAATATCCTCAGCAAACCACAGTTTGGGTTTCAGATGTATTGCTCTATTGAGAAAGCTATTTACATTTACATTCACCAAAGTTTACAAGCATTAAATAACAAAATGCCGTCGATTGGTATTCTCTGCGACCTATCTAATGCATTTGATTGTGTGAACCACTCTTTCCTCCTGCATAAGTTCAAGTTTTATGGAACTGATGGTATAGCTAACCAGTGTATAATGTCATATCTAATGAAAAGAATGCAGAAATTTGTACTTCGTAATTCAACCAAAATAGTTTAGGAACATAATTCTGATTGCGCAAAAACTATGTATTTGGTTCCCTAAGACTCAATCTTAGGCCACTGTTGTCCCTCACACATGTAAACTATCTTGCGTCTAATATACAACAAGCAAAATTAGTTCTTTTTGTAGATGACACAAGTACTGCAATCAATCCAAGCATGTATATAGAAACAGAATAAACAGTCCAAATGCTACCCCAGGCGGGTGTAAAAATAAATGTGCGCAACGGAAAATAGTAAACGTTAAAATAAAGATCTGGCCCTGTCTGACTACCCCTTGAAGCAAATCTTAGGATCTCCTAATGGACTTTAACACATAAATCACAACCTAAACATAAATGAATGATTAAGGCAACCAATCCTACTAAATGAAAAACGTTGTTCCTGCTTACATATTTATTGAAGATTTAAAAAAACCTTTATATTACAAAGTCTACATTTCCTAATTAAAATTACTAATCAATTCCCAACGCTGCCTCTTATTAGGACTGTGTGACCTGATATCAATAACTCGAAATGACTGACATCATCCACGTATCAAACACTAGAAGACACTACTTTCAAGGATGATCTACGGAGGTGTAGAACCTCAGTGGAAATAGACTAACGTGATCACAGCTGTTTAGCTTTTATAGCCCTAATAAGCCGAAGCAATTTACAATATCACCGTAAGTACTGCGTCCAGAGTGTCGAAGTGATGGTTCTCGTACTCTGCGAAGAACCCGTCTGGAAGAACTCCAGCCACAAATAAACTCTTTCAAACACTGGGAAGGCAGAAGGTGGTCCTCTTACTAATATACTGTAATACTGTCTTCTCCTCTCTGTGTTCTACAGACGAGGAACGCGAACTCCCAGCCACAAGGATGGAGTTCGCATAACGTCTCAACGTAAGTATAGGTAGAGGATGTGCTCTCAATTACTGAACGCTGAGTACTCAACGACGACTTCCAACCCGGAGGTGAAGTCCAGAATCGTATAGCTTCGCAACAGTACAGTGCCTAACTGTTCAAACTATCAACTCTCCTGAGAGCAAAGACAGCAAGACCGTATGTACCAACAAAGTTGATATCGAGCGACCGTCACACACGGGCGCTCACAACGGAAGACCTCGTCTCTCCACCACTCGGTTCTCAGCAAGGTTCAGCTCCCCACCGTCACAATTTCGAAAACGAATCATATTCCCGAAACCACGGAATATTATTCCTCTCTACAGATCCTTCCGAACGCCGACCAACCATATTTTAGTCTTTTGTCGTCCAGAGCGGAAAGTTGTGAGGGAAACCTATTCTGGTACAATAGTACGCTTCTGAGTAAAAATCCTTGGAAATAACCCAGCCTGCGTGGTTTCCGAGGTGCCGCTTCTTCGTTTCTCTCACCTGCGTCCAAGATTTGCAAAGTTCGGAAGTATTACCCGGCTATCCTTCCGGCCCTGCTACTACAATAGCGGCCGGCTGTCACCCTATTGTGCTTCAGAGTTCAGGTGCCATAACGTCCGTCTAGTTACTTCCTGTGTTTAAGCAGGACCAGCACCTGTGCAGGCCTTCCGCCCAGAGGTTGAGTTCTGCCTGCCGTTTCATCTCCACTGGCGTTCCAACCTCTACTAGTATAGGCAATCATTCATTACGCCGTTCTGATAATAAAGACACTCCGTCACCTTCCATGTAATAAGCGTTAACAATTATTTACAAGGCGTACTTAACAATGTCAGTCTCCTTTATATATTCATATATTCGATGTGCAACCTATCACATGATACCTAATTGTGTTTGTAGATCATGGCAAAGTATGTGGATGGGTGCTTTTAAGGTGCGAAATTATAGCCACCTTACAATGGTAAACAAAGTTCTTGAAAGTATCGTTGACTGGTTGCCTGCGAGTGGTCAGGTTTCAGTTCAAAAAAGATATTATGTATTCAGTTCTGCATGTTTAGGAGTAGTACACCATTGACAAGCGTAACACGTGCTGAGAAAGTAATAAATATGGTGGAAACTTAAAAATTCTTTGGTGTCGATACTGATGAGAATTTTAATTGAAAAAGCAAATATTGTAGTACTCTTAAAACAATTTAGTTCAATAGCAGTTGTACTTACAATCACTAAAAATCTTGGGGAGAGCCAAATCAGTAAGTTGACATATTTTACCTATTTTCATTCAATAACGTGATATGGAATAATTTTCTGGAATAATTCATCTTTAAGAAAGAATGCTTCTTTGTGCAAAAACGTGCTGTAAGAATAATATTATCTTGTAGACATCTGTTCAAGTTCACGATATTATTCCCTCATGAAGCAGATTGTAAATAATCCAGTACCGTTGAAAAGGAGCGATGATGTACGTAATAACAACACCAGAAGGAAAACTGACAGTCATTACTCCATGTCAAGGTTGTCTTTATCACAAAAAAGTGGTGCACAGGGCTACAAAAAAAATTTATTAGTTACCAGTGATGTCTGACAGTGGGCAAGATAAAATTTGAATACAAATTGATAAATATTCTCCTTGACAAGTGTTTCTGTTCTGTAGAAGTATATATTTTACCGTAATGTGTAGAAGGTGGGGATAGAAATTATGAACTCACATCTGTGTATCTTTTTTCTTTTTGAAAAAACAAGGAAACATAAGAAACGTTTAGAACGTAGGGTGTTCAAAAAAGTGTCGAATACTTTTAGAGGTGGTAGTACTCATCGAAACAAGAAAAATAAGTCCAATAAACATGGGTACGGAAAGGCATACTTTCCGAGATAAACACGTGTTTATAGGAGGGACTGTACGTCGCTTGGTTGCAGATGCTGGCACAGTCGTTACATTGGCGCTCCGTCAAATATGTCGGCAGGTTATTATGATGTCTCACTGTCAAAATCAAATGGCTCTAAGCACTATGGGACTTAACATCTGAGGTCATCAGTCCCCTAGACTTAGAACTACTTAAACCTAACCAACCTAAGGGCATCACACACATCCATGCCCGAGGCAGGATTCGAACCTGCGACCGTAGCAGCAGCGCGTTTCCCAACTGAAGCGCCTAGAACCGCTCGGCCACAGCGGCCGGCTCTTACTGGCAGTACTCTATATGTATCATTAGGTGGTCTGCAGTCAGCTGTGTGCTTCGAGTCGTGTTGTAGGCTACGTTAGTTTTCGTCGTGCTTATGTGCCTTATGGTACAGTACTATCAACCCTGGTATGTATCATGGTGTTTTACCTTCTTCTAAATGCTGATTCACTTATGTGTTTGCTATTATTGCTCTGTTTGTAGTACATTTACATTTTCTCTCTTCCATCAGTTGTGAGCTATTGAAGCCTACTACTAGACAAGTGAAATGGCGGATGTGATATTCTGCCATAGTTCAGCAAATGGACGTAGCCTGCGAGACCGTGCCATCTACGCTGAAAAATATTCACAGTGCATAGTGCCGTCTGATACGCTGTTCGACAGACGTTTTCAGCGTCTGAGGGACACAGGTACCCTTGCACCTCGGTAGACTGACAGTGGCAGGCTCTGCACAGTCCTGACGCTCGACATGGAGGAACATGTGCTACATTCGGTGAAAGAAACCCCTGCGTCCATGTGCGACGATTAGCAGCGGCAAAGTGGTGTGTCAGTCTCTTATCTCTGGAGGACTTCATGAACAGTTTCTGTATTCGCATCATCTACAGCGCGTTCTGGCTCTAATAGCAGACGGCCAATCTGTCAATGGCTGTTGCAGAAGGATGCCGCAGATCCCCTGCTCTCATCCAAAATTTTATTTACCGATGAGGCAGGGTTCACAAGAGATGATGTTGTGAATTTCCGTAAACAGCATTTATGGGCAGATGTAAACCGCAAGCAATTCAGGAAAGAGGTCATCAACGTCGATTCTCAATGAACGTATGGGCAGGCTTACTTATGTTAGTGACAGAGTAATAGGGCCATAGCTGCTACCATAAATGTTAACTGGAGCACATAATCTGGACTTTCTCATTAATGTATTACCTACCTTCCTGGAGGCAGTGCCACTGCAACAAGGAATACAAATGTGGTTCATGCACGATGACGCACCAGCACCCTTTCATCACAATGTGACGAACACCTGACGCACACATTTCGGCACCGCTGGATTGGTCGGGAGCGCCACGCCTCTGCCTGCTAGTTCCCCAGACCTGAATCTCCTAGATTTTTGGGTATGGGATACTTGAGGTAGTTGGTCTCCGCCACGACAATCAATAGTGTCTAAAAACTACAGGCTCGCGTCTTCAATGCATGCCAGCAAGTACAACAACAACTGAGTATTCTTCAAAGGGTTCGTCATTTCTTACGCCTGAGTGCAGATTGGTGCATTATCACGAATGGAGGCCACGTTGAACACCTCCTGTAAACATCTGATTATTGCAGAAATTATTCAATTTCCAGACCAAAGTTTATTGCACTTATCTCAGAGAGTATGTATTTCTGGACCCATGTTAAACAGATTTATATTTATCGTTTGTATGGGTAAGGGGAGATGGCCAATGATCTCTTCAGTGCCAAAGCACACCGGACTCGAACTTTTATGGGAATTGCCGATATGCCTCGAGTAATGGGGATAATGAGCAAGGGGCACTACATTAGAAGTGTGTGGATAACTTGATCTGATGGAGGCGTCGTAGGGTAGTCTGTGGATTTGCAATGACCACTCTGTTCCGCTGGCTTAGTGGTCAGAGAATCTACTTAATAATCAGGAAACATGGGTTCGAATCCCAGACTGGCACAGATGTTCAACTTTCCACATTGATTTCAATCAGTGCCCACTTGCAGTCAATGTCTGTAACGCCATTGTGTCTTAATTCCGAGCGACTACTAGATCAAAATGTGTCTGCTCATATATACGTGAACCCAAACATTATGACGGCCTGCTTAATAGCTTATATCCGAGATACATCACCGAGTCTGCTTACCAGGGATCCGATAGTTTGTTGATAGGTTTGTGGAGGTATGTGGCGTTAGATGTCTACGCACAGGTCATGTAATCCGCGTATATAGCGGGCAGCTGATTTGCGTACGCGGTGATGGCGCCCGATAGCGACCCAGATGAGTTCTGGTCGCCGAGACATCAACTTAAGTTCACTATAATGCTCCTCAGACCACTGTAGCACGGTTTCATCTCTGAGACACGGACAACGACACTGCTGAAAGATGACATCGCCGTCGGGGAAGATATCAAACATAAAGGGATGCAGGTTGTCCACAGCTGTCAGCGTGTGTTCTACTACTACCTCAAGTCCCATGTAAGCGCAGGAGAACGTCTCCCATAGCATAATACTGCTCGCACCAGCCTGCGTCCGTGGCGCGCTGCACGTTTCGAGCCGCTGTTCACCACAATGACGGGGGTTTGTGGAGACGACCAACGACCTAGTGTAGCAAAAATCTGATTCTCCCGAAGAGCCGACAAGTTCCCATTGATCGACGGTCAAATCACGATGGTCCCGTGCTTACTACAACTGTCAACATGCCAACAAGTGGGAGTGGTCTCTACGGTGCTCCCTGTTCAACAATTTCTGGTGGAGGGTGTGCTCCGAAACACTTGTTCGTGTACCAGAATTGAGCTTATTCGGCAGAGATGCCACAGATCACCATCTATCCTACATTACCCAGCAGTCAAGCCTTCGACACTCATTTTCTGTGAAGAGTCGTGGTCGTCCAACCATTTATCGCTTAGTGGTAATTTCGCAGTCCTCCTGCCTTTTCCCTCTGATGATCACAAAAGTATCACGACGAGCTTCGCCGTTTTCGTGATACTCGTTCATAGGCTACGCGTAATAATAATTTGCGCTTTGTCAAAGTCGCTTATCACAATTGATTTCCCCATTTGTAGCGCATATCTTCGCTAGGGTGGCTCCCCGTGCGTGTCTGCTCCGCTTGCATACTTCTGTTGCCGCATCAAGTTTCCGCAACGCCACCAGGTGACATCCAATTTCACTGTGGGCAGTAGTCATAATGTTTAGCTTATCAGTGTGTGTGTGTGTGTGTGTGTGTGTGTGTGTGTGTGTGAGTTTGTGTGTGTATGTGTGTGTGTGCTCATATTCATATTCTTTTCTGTGAAGAGTGACAGAAAAAGAATACAGCGATGGGGAGTATGCTTGGTGGTTTTTTCTTGCATGTCATTAGGCCGTAGTCTAAAGTATATTTCTGAGATTACCGTTTCTTCATCTAATGAGAGAAATACCATCAGAGTACATAAATACATCGTTAGTTGCTTTTGAGATAAAAAAGATGAGCAAGCTGAAGTGTTTACATGGAACCGAGCACGGCTGGTGCAGTGAAATCTTCTGACCGCTAACACGGATCATGGAGTCTCCGTCGTGTGGTATACAGTTTGAACTGCGGTTCTGTTTTTGCCGTTTGTTTTTCTGAGAACTAGGGCTTGTTTGCTTTCGAAAAGCAACTAAGTTTTTATAGCTTCTCAATATGTCTCCAGCGTTAGGAGACTAACATTAGGCACAGAAGCAAACGCCCACAAAACATCGGGTACAGAAATATGCCATAGACTGCAGCCTAATGTTCATAAAACGAAACGGCAGACACATAAAGATACTACAGGCGGCGACCTAATGCCCATAAAACATCAGGCACGGAAACATGCCATAGACCATAGCTTAACGCGCAGTAAAGTGAAAAATTACGAACTATGTGAACACTAGCAGTGATAGCCTGCAAGGGAAGCGTGTTCGATGGACTAGGAAAAAAACACATTTTTGTGTAAGTAGACGGCCTAAAACAAATATGTTTTAATATAACGTCTCTTTAAATATATGTTATAATCTGTAGCAGGCACGTGGAATGTCCATTTTATTCACCGGACAGCAGCCCACTGATCATTTTCTTACAAAGACACACACAATCTTTTGGTTAAAACAGCGTCGTCAACAGCGTCACTGATTGGGGACCGGATTACGACTAGTAATAAGGTAGCGAACACAACATGGCTTCGATCTTTAAACTCTGACGTCCGAATGAATGTCGAAAGGTAACTGAGAACACCGAGCGTGACATATGTATTGAAATAGTAAGTTACAAATAGACACATCAAAAATGTTTTGCATCACCCCAGTTCCCAGAACTCATGAAGACATACGTTGACTGTGGATATTATATCACAGGCACAGTCCCTTTGACTGTGCAGAGATGTCACTAAATCCGCACAAAGATATAAACATCCATGCATGAGCAGCGCCTATTAGACGGAAGGGGTCAGAGAGCCGATCAGTCCCAGCCATTCCACCAGGAAGGAGGTAAACTGCTCGTGTTGTCTGTAGTTCAACCATACCTAGACGGTCAATACCGCGGTTCGATCGCGGTCACATTGTTACTTTCTGCCAGGAAGGGAATCATGGTGTGGGAGCCATCCGTTATACACTATGCTCATCCACATGTGTTATTTGTCTCTGTGATATATTTGTGTGATGGTCAGGTATTCAGGTGCACTACAAGATTCGCAGTTATCGTTCCCGATAGAAAACGTGTGTTGGCTTAGCTCGGGCGTCAGCTCAATCCCAGTGTCAGTATCCATGACATCGAAGACCAGTTAGAACAGCTCAGTGTCAGCTCAGGAATGGATACAATGGCCATATGACATCCTTGGGAACCGATTAAGTACATGCATTCAGGTCACAGTGCTGCAACATTATACTGATAAGTGGGCTCATATTGCTATGTTCTCTGCAAATTTGCGATCACTGAAATAACATCAGATACTTTCTCAATCAGTGGAACTTCATTTCGTTTCCTCATCCATTTCTGGGTGCTTCAGTTCTTCTGTCAGACAGTGGAGAACTATAATAATTGCTTCTTCAAGTATTGTAGTACAAGAGGCAAATTCGACGGCGTTTCAATCTTTAAGATCCCATTCATAGTTTAGAAGTAATTACAATACTTCCAATTTAATATTTCTGTTTTGAACATGAAATCCATTGCAGTCTTATGCAGAAGTTTCTTATTTCTAAGAGAAACAAGTCATGTCGAATAAGAAGGAAGCAGTGTTATATAGGTGCAATACCATTATAAAATGGGTACATCGGAAACGTAGCTTTTCACTCTGTATTTGATGTGCACATGTCTAGAGTGTTGGTTCGTTTGAAAACATAAATAAGTTTCACAAATCAAGAGAAATTAGGTATGCTACTTTTCTGCAGAGAATGCATAGGGAGCGCAAAGAGATCAGTAAGCTGTACGCAAATAGGTATCCCAACAGATACTATCCAGCAAAAAAATGATAATCCAAAGAATGTGAAAAACAAAATGTTATTGGCAAGGCACTGGGATACTATACAATGGGCGAGGAGCGAGCTTGTTTAAGAAATAGTTTTTCTTGCAGCTATTCTTCATAATCTATACGTTAGCCCAGAGAAACAGTGAATGTCTATGGAATGTCATTTTTCGCGGATATATCCTGCATCCATATCATGTGCCACTTCAGCTGTGTAACTGGCAGGGTTGCAGAATATATATAGAATTCCGTCGCTCTGTTCTTGTGAAACATCAGAACAACAGGTTTTTCTCTTCTGTAGCGACCCGGGTTGGACAAGGGTGCTATAGTTTGGGGTACAGAGCGGTCATGCAGGAGCAGTTGGGTGCTACACCTGGAGGTTGGTATCTGGAATGACATTTTTGTTGCCAAAATGACTACAGAGAGTAATGTAGCTGCTTCGTACGTTTCTGCAACGCGCGGGCCTCAGGAGCACGCTGGGGAGAACCGCAGACACACCTCGTCAGCAAGTAATGACACTACAATCTGATTAAAATTACTTGATAGTTGACACTTCACGAACTGGAGCTGTATGCCTCTAATCAGAGCTCTCAACATCACGTCCGAAGCGTTCGCCGTTTTCAAACTGCCACAACAATAATGTTTAGTTCACCTTGCCCGGTTTTCCTTCTTGTTGTGTTTGGACTCTGAACGCTTGACTGGCCCTTTAATTTCGTATTTCATCACACATGATAACCATAAAACAACACACACACACACACACATACACACACACGCACGCGCGCGCGCGCTTGAGCGCGCACGCACATACACACAAGCGCGCACACACACAAGCGCGCACACACAAAAGCGCGCGCGCCTCACGCACACACACACACACACACACACACACACACACGCACGCGCGCGCGCGGAGACAACGATATACGATATACGTGCATGTCATACACAGTACAAACCAAACACTACTAGATTCTTCCGCACAATACGCGATTCAGCGTCACACGCATAGTTATTATAATCACAGAGGTTGGCTTACATTATAAAGTTTCGCACGACATTAGTTGAAGCCAAATTTTTGAAGGCTGCGTTCTTCGTTCAGTCCTAAATGTAACAATGTAACAACACGAAGAGCGGTAGTGTAATAATGTAGTGGTTCACCAATTAACTAAAATTTTAAAAAAAGAAATGAACTTGTCATGTAGAGGTCAGTAGGTTCGAAACTCGTGAAGGTCAGCGAATTTTTTTATTTCTAAATCTAATCAAAAGACTTTCTTTACTATTTTTATTCAATCAAATAGTTTACATATATTTTTTATTTCTAATGCTTTGCCTCGTCAGCTACGGTACCGTACTGACTTTTTTATTTGCCCTTATTTTTTCTTCCTATCATTCTTTTTCCATTTGGAATCTCCCAATATCGTCTACAATGTACAATCAAGTACCAAACACGACTACTCATCGGTTGATAAAGCGACAGTTCGTGTCGCCTTGAAAAGACGGTTTCAGGTAACCAATGAGTGATAACGAGAAATTACAGTTCGTTTTTTAGCGCTGAAACTGAAATTTGTCTGTCGCGAGTTTGCTCGTAGGGGTTAGCTTTTATCGTCATGAACAAGGTGATAGTGAATTTAGTTCTGCCGCAGATTGCTGACCACCGTTTTTTATTCCTCGGATACACTGCACTTCACGAGATTGTTGTTATCTTGGGATATGAGTTCAGATTCAGGACTACAAAACGCGTCGTCTACACCAGTTCAGTTACTGCTCATTTAAAATCATCTGCCGGCAGAGCATCTCGCGTTTCCGTCATATCTCGCAGCGGCCGCTTCCAACGTCGTTCCGCATTACACATTACCTGCATTTGCGAAGTGACCTCACCTGTAACGTAGCGGTAGCCGGCATCCGATAAGGGAACACTGCAGCGGCAAGTGACTGACGTCAGCTACCAAATAATTTTAATCAAACTACACCGCTAAGCTAAAACTTTACGACCACTGCCCACCGCAGAGTTTAATTACTCCTGGTGGTGTAACGCGCACGTGGCGCAGTAGAGATCGAATGTAAGCGGAAGAGAAACGAATGGACAGTCATTACAGCAAAAATACGGGCTGCAAATGCGGTAATCCGCTGTTGTGAGTGATTTTGATAAACGACTCATTGCTGTGGCGCTATGGCTGGGAACTAGAATCTCTGAAACCGTGAATCAGGTCGCCTGTTGGCTTACTACTGTCGTGCGCACCTATGGAGAGTGGTAGAAGGATGGTGGGATAATAGAGATCGGAGGATCCTTCATTGTGTGATCCAGGATAGGCTGCGATCTGTGACAGACCTGAGTCAGACTACAATGCTGGTGCAGGCATACCGTTCAAAAGCCGTTTTTGAACGTGTAACTCCACATTACACAGCCTCTACGTTTTCATGTGTTCACCCGACTAAATCGCCAGTTACGGCTGCAGTGGGCGCAGCATCACTTCAGATTTCACCGTGGATCAGTAGAAAAGTGTCACCTGACACATGAATCGCATTTATTGTCATGGCTGGATCCTTACACGCCGTCATCCAGGCGAATGACTGCTTGAAACGTGCACGGCGCCACAGATGCTGGCCTGTGAGATCAGGGTTACGCTATGTGCTACATTGAATGGGGCTTCCATGGGGCCTCTGGTAGTATTCGAAGACACCACGACTGTAGTGAACTACGTGAAATTTATTGCGCACTGCCTGTATCCCTTCGTGATTGAAGTCTTCTCTGATGGCGATAATATCTTCCAGCACAGTGCCACAATCCGTGAGTGGCGGTCGGCGCGATGCCGTGCGATTGGCGGCGGGAGAGATGGGTACACATTGTCCTTTACTGGATGCTTTGCAGCACAGGGAGGCTCCACTTAAAGCACTCTAGCTGATGGCCTGTCGTATTGTCGTATGCCTATACATCATACTCCGCAAGCCACCTAATGGTGTGTGGCGGAGGGTACTTTCGGTGCCACTATCTGATACCTTCAACCCTGTTCCACTGGCGAATAGTGCTTGGGAAGAATGATTGTCAGTAAACTTCTGTATTGGCTATAATTTCTCGAATTTTCTCCTCGTGGTCAATACGCGAGAGGTATGTGGGGGGAAGTACGAGGGTTATTCGGAAAGTAAGGAATGATCGGACGCTAAATGTAAAATACAGTGAAAATCTGATGAAGCTTTGCACAGATGTGTTGGGCACTGTTCTAGTACGCCCGTCGATCACATCTTGTCGCCTTGCGAAAGATTTCGCCTGAAGCTATGCAATCCACATAACATAACTTTCATGCGGGTCGTTCTACACGACAATTCTCGGCCGTATTCTGCAGGGACAATGAAGATGCTCCTGCAGCGTTTTCGATGGGAAGTGTTTGATCACCCACAATACAACCCGTAATTGGCTACCCCTGAGGTTCATCTCTACTCAAATGAACGTCCGGCTATGAAGACAATATTTTGACACAGACAAAGAGCTGCAGTCCAGAGTAGAAAATTGTCGTAAAGCACTGGCGGCTGTCTTCTATAACGAGGGAATTGAACAGTTGGTACAACGCTACGACAGATGATGGCTAGCTCTGACCGGCGACTGTGTAGAAAAGTAACTGGAAGCTGTAGCTAACCGTTGCAAAAAAACAGTTTTGATTTTCAATGTGGTTTTCATTTCACGACCTAAAGTTCCTTACTTTCCGAATAGCCCTCGTGATATGTTGTCCGACTCCTCCTGAAAAGTGCTGTCCCGAAATTTTTAATAGTAAATCTCTTCGTGATGCACAACGCCTTTCTTGTAACGTCTGCCAGCGGAGTTTGTTTAGAATGTCCGTAACGCTCTCTCGACAGGCAAGCGATCCCTTGACGAAACGCACCGCTGTTCGCTGGACTTCTCTATCTTCTTTATCAGTTCTACGTGATAGAGATCCCAGGTAGATGAACAATACTCAAGAACCGGGCGAACAAGTGCTTTATAGGCCACTTCTTTCGCGGATGAATGACATTTCCTTACGATTCTTCCTATGAGTCTGAGACTGGTGTCTGCTTTTCCCACTGTCTGTTTTAAGTGGTCATTCCACTTTAGGTCCTCTGGCTGGTTATGATTAGATATTTTACAGCAGACGCTGTCTCCAGCTGTTTGTTATCAGTATTGTAGCTGTACAGTAGTGTATTTATTTTCCTATGCATGCGCAATATGTTACATTTATTTACGTTCAGGGTCAACTGCCGGAGCCTGCACCATTCGTCAATTCTCTGCAGGTCATTCTGAAAATTCTTCCCGTCTTCGCCGGCCGCGGTGGACGTGCGGTTCTAGGCGCTTCAGTCCGGAACTGCGTGACTGCTACGGTCGCAGTTTCGAAACCTGCCTCGGGCATGGATGTGTGTGATGTCCTTAGGTTAGTTAGGTTTAAGTAGTTCTAAGTTCTAGGGGACTGATGACCTCAGATGTTAAGTCCCATAGTGCTCAGAGCCATTTGAACCACTTCTTTTCCATCTTCTGGCGATGCTATTTTGGTATAGACAACTGTTTCATCTGCGAATAGCCTTAAAGAGCATCCGACGCTTTCTGCTACGTCATTTATATATATTGTAAAAAGCAACGGTCCTATCACACTTCCCTGTGGTATTCCGGATATTACCTTTACATCTGCCGATTTAGTTCGGTTAAGAGCGATCTGTTGAGTTTTATCTGCAAGAAAGTCTTTAACCCAATCGCAGGCCTGCTCCGACAATCAGTAAGCTCGAATTTTTTTTCATTAAACGGCAATGCGGGACGGTGTCAGATGCCTTACTGAAATCAAGGAACGCGGCATCAACCTGAGCGGCGTTGTCGACTGTGCTGTGGATCTCATGGAGGCATAGAGCGAGCTGAGATTCGCAGGATCTCTGTTGGAGGAATCCATGTTGACTTTTAGAGCAGATGTTCATTTTCCGGAAACATCATAATTCTTGAGCACAAAATATGTTCCATAATTCTACAACAGACTGACGTCAACGATATAGGTCTGTAATTGTGAGGATCTGTCTTACGGTCTTTCTTAAAAACGGGAATGACCTGCGCTTTTTTCCAGTCGTTAGGTACCTTTCGTTGCTCAAACGATCTACGACTAATTCTTACTGGAAAGGGAGCAACTTATTTCACGTAATCTTTATAGAATCGATAAGGTATCTCATGTGGTCCTGAAGCCTTTCCGCCCCTAAGCGATTGCAGCTGCTTTTCAATTCCGCTATCGGTTATCTCAATATCTGTCATTTTGATGTTCGTACGACCGTCGAAAGGAGGCACAGTGTTACGATCTTGCGCAGTGAAACAACTTCGGCAGACCGAATTGAGTATTTCGGCCTTCTCTCTGTTAACTACCGTTTCGGTGCCGGTGTGGTCGCTGAGAGAATGAGTAGATGGTTTTGATCCACTTACTGCTTAGGTTAGTGTGGCCGACTGTGATGTCCAGGACGATGGTTGTCGAGAAGGTTCAAAATAGTTCAAATGGCTCTGAGCACTATGGGACTTAATATCTAAGGTCATCAGTCCTCTAGAACTTAGAACTACTTAAACCTAACTAACCTAATGACATCACACACATCCATGCCCGAGGCTGGGTTCAAACCTGCGACCGTAGTAGCCGCGTGGTTCCGGACTGAAGCGCCTAGAGCCGCTTGTTCACAGCGGCCAGCTGTCGAGAAGGCAGGCACTGGTCTCCCATCATGAGGCGACCAAGATTGCAGTAGGCGCTCAACTAACGACCAGAGGGCTACGCAGACACGCCACGCTTGGATGGTGGGATGACAGCCTGCAGATCCCCAACGACCTTCAGCAACTGGAGCGCTGGCAACACACCATTTCCTCCTCATCCGGAATATTCATGTAGGTTGCAACGGCTGACCACAACTGTGGCTTGCATCAGGGCAGCTGTGTCTCAGTGTCGAAATCAGAAACCAGGTAGAAGGCAGACCATTATCGGTCATGTTGTCGTTGTTTCACCAAAACTAAATAGACGGTCATTCTCTCTGGTACTGGTGACGACGACATAACGGCGGCACGTCTGAATGTGACGATGAGTTCCAAAAGCCAACTTATTTAAGCAGCAGAGCTCACGGCTATGCACTGGACTCGCATTCCGGAGGACGACGGTTCAATCCCCCGTCCGGCCATCCTGATTTAGGTTTGCCGTGATTTCTCTAAATCGCTCCAGGTAAATGCCAGGATGGTTCCTGTGAAGGGGCGCGGCTGACTTCCTTCCCCGTCCTTCCCTAATCCGATGAGGCCAATTACCTCTCAGTTTGGTCTCTTTCCCCAAACAACCCAACCCCCCCCCCCCCCCAGCTATGACGTGGTGGCTCTATGTGAATGAGTGAATTTGTTCTGGTTTGATGGAATGGTTAGTATTCCTTGCCTCACTGCGGTGGCTCAATAACTATTCTTAGATGTCGAGGTCAGTCTTTCTTCAATGTCTGACTGTTGCAGTGGCGCTCTGGTGCTTGGTGTTACGGAGCGTTACTTCATAATGTCCTGTTACGGTGTATTGTGGTGACTGGTGTTTGCTTCCCTCGCTCGGAGACTGCGTAGCAACGCTCGACTAGTGCCTTGCTGTTTCTTATGTTGACGTACCGACACAGACACATCGTTTCTCAGCTGGTCTATTTGGCTCTCAGCTCGCCACGTTGAAACATCACTTATTTAAATGGCTCAAATGGCTCTGAGCACTATGGGACTTAACAGCCATGGTCATCAGTCCCCTAGAACTTAGGACTACTTAAACCTAACTAACCTAAGGACAGCACGCAACACCCAGTCATCACGAGGCAGAGAAATCACTTATTTACGCATGCCCAATGAGTTCACTCTGGAATGCAACACTTCAAAGAAATCTCTTTATCGGTGGAACTATCTTTACAAATCACGGAAAGCTACATGTAAAAAGAGTGCAGTATAGAGACTTTGAGAATCCCCCAATAGAATTGGTAGCGCCCGGTAGTGTCTCCTTTCAGTCAGGCGATTTTGTGCAGCCAAGACGTCAGCTTGAGTTCTGTATCATGTATGTTTCCCAGATGTAACAAGAAATATGGGTTACCTGACCAGGAATAAAGTTTCCATTGATCGACTATCGGATTTCGATTATCCCGTGCCCACTGCAATCGCTAGGTCAAATGGGAACACGTAGGAATTGCCTGCTATGGAACCTCGCGTGTGCTGAACAGTCTGCTGCGAAACACTTGTGCCCGCATCTACGCTGAACTGTGTCGTCAGATGTGCCACAGATCGCCTCTTACCTTACTCTACGAGTAGACAAGCCTCCGACCTCTTCGTTCTGTGACTCGGTGCGGACGTCCAGCTCTCCGCCTCGTGGATTCGACGTCCTTCAAATAATTCCCATTAACGTGCCCTATAAACCTCGCGCAGCTTCGCTGTTTCCGAGATGTTGATTTACAAACCCCGGACCATAATAAATGGTTCAAATGGCTCTGAGCACTATGAGACTTAACATCTGAGGTCATCAGTCCCCTAGAACTTAGAACTACTTAAACCTAACCAACCTAAGGACATCACACACATCCATGCCCGAGGCAGGATTAGAACCTGCGACCGTAGCGGTCGCGGGGTTCCAGACTGTAGCGCCTAGAACCGCTCGGCCACGCCGGCCGGCTCGGACCATAATAATGTGCCATTCATCAAAGTCGTTTATGTTGGTGGTTTTCTCTGTCTGCACTCCTTATCATCGCTATAATGATTCTAAGTCTCTGCTCCGACACTTCCGTTACCGTGTCACGTGCCCACTGCGCCACTAGACACCATTCGGCCTCTCTGTGGTCAGTAGTCATAATTTTTTGGCTCAACCATATGTATACAGGGGTAGACAGAAATACGTAAATCGCAAAAAACAGCACATTATAACGCCGAGTACGGTGCAGGAGACCTGTTCGCATTCAAAGCAGCCTCCGATCGTCTCGTAGTAGATAACTATACCATTCTTCTCTCAAACTAGTGACAACTCAACGTAACGAAGATGGAGATGGTTAGCAATCACGCACTCTTTTTTCCGCAGTAGATCACAAAGACTCAATAATATTGAGACCTGCTGACTATGGTGTCCACGGGAGATGCAACACTTCATGTTCACAATACCAATCTTACACGACGCACGCTGTCTGAAGGGACCGTTCACCACTGGGGAAGAAACAATGTATCGTGGGATGGACGCGATCAGACAGAATGGTCATGGAATCCTTGACAGTAATCCGACCACGCAACGTAACCGAGGGACTCATGGAATACCAAGATATGACTGCCCAAATGACCACCGAAACTCCGCGAGTTTTCACTTTTTGCGACACAAACTTCGCCAGAAGTTGGAAACAGTGTGAAATAAGACTCATCTGAGCAAACGACATTTTTCCATTTCTCCATAGTCCATGTTCCACGGCTTCGGCACCATGTCCCCTGTTGCGCTCATTTGTATCACCGATGAGTGGTTTTTGGAATTTCCCGTTTGCCCTGCAAATCCTTGATCCTGGAACTGCCTTCCAATTGCTTTGGTGCTGACAAGGTTCGATATACAATTCTGCAGCGACTTTTACAACTATCATCCATTTATTTTTCCTCACAATCCTCCTCAATGAACGTCTGCCATGATCACCCTACATCTACATCTACATTTATACTCCACAAGCCACCGAACGGTGTGTGGCCACTGTCATTGCCTCCCTTTCCTGTTCCAGTCGCGTATGGTTCGCGGGAAGAACGACTGCCGGAAAGCCTCCGTGAGCGCTCGAATCTCTCTGATTTTACATTCGTGATCTCCTCGGGAGGTACAAGTAGGGGGAAGCAATATATTCGATACCTCATCCAGAAACGCACCCTCTCGAAACCTGGACAGCAAGCTACACCGCGATGCAGAGCGCCTTTTTTGCAGATTCTCCCACTTGAGTTTGTTAAACATATCCGTAACGCTATCACGCTTACCAAATAACCCCGTGACGAAACGCGCCGTTCTTCTTTGGATCTTCTCTATCTCCTCTGTCAACCCGACCAGGTACGGACCCCACACTGATGAGCAATACTCAAGTATAGGTTGAACGAGTGCTTTGTAAGCCACCTCCTTTGTTAATGGACTACATTTTCTAAGGACTCTCCCAATGAATCTCAACCTGGCACTCGCCTTACCAACAGTTAATTTTATATGATCATTCCACCTCAAGTCGTTCCGTACGCATACTCCCAGATATTTTACAGAAGTAACTGCTACTAGTGTTTGTTCTGCTATCATAAAATCATACAACAAAGGATCCTTATTTCTATGTATTCGCAATACATTACATTTGTCTATGTTAAGGGTCAGTTGTCACTCCCTGCACCAACTGCCTATCCGCTGCAGATCTTCCTGCATTTCGCTGCAATTTTCTAATGCTGCAACTTCTCTGTATACTATAGCATCATCTGCGAAAAGCCGCATGGAACTTCCGGCACTATCTACTAGGTCATTTACATATATTGTGAAAAGCAATGGTCCCATATCACACACTTTATTCCGCATTGTGAATTAGTGGATGATGTTTCTTCCGTTTTCGCTGTACATGGTATAAATCTTCTATACATTGCCGCTTGAAACACGAAACTGATCGACTATTTTGGTTGCAGAAGGGCCCACCATACAAACATCAAAAATTTGCCGACATTCCGACTTAACGCACTCACAACTGAACAGCACATTGTTCTGACCACGAATGACATTTGCAACGCGTTGAAGACATTGCACAGATGCTGTACATGATCGCATTCAACAATACAACTTTGGGTAGCATTTGTATTTGCCTTCTACCCAGGTACTTCCCGAGGTCTTTCCTCTTTTTGTCCAGCCTCTCTAATAATAAACGTGGACCCCGGGTATACGCCGCGAGCTACGTGTTCTAGAGGTCATATTTAAGGCCATCATAATCCTCACCGTTTTGCTGCTGCAGCCCCACCTGGCGGGAGAGGAGGCTGGTGCTATTAGCTGGGAGTCCGGCCCTCCTTATCCAGAGGCGCGGCGGCGCTTTCCGTCTGAAGCAAGTGCGGCCTGGCCTTTGTCCGGTTGCTGCTAATGAAAAGCCCGACCGCGAACTCCGTGCAACAGGAGCGACAGCACGGGGCGGCCACTACAAAGCACGCAGTGGAGAGCTCGCACCCCGGCAAACGCTGGCTGCCCTCGCTAATAGCCTGACGGTAAATACAGAACCACAGGCGTGCACCGCGTTTGAAACAAAACGCTCTCTCTAAACTAACGCGCTCGCTTTTTGGTTGGTAGTCCTCTCGTAACATGAAACCCTTCAAAAATTCCGACGTTTCATATATCTACACTGAAGCGTCGAGAAACTGGCGTAGATATTCAAGTACAGAGATGCAGTATGTAAGCAGGTAGAATACAGCGCTGCGGTCTGCAGCGCCTACCTAAGACAACAAGTGTCTGACGCAGTTGTTAGATCGGTTTCTGCTGCTACGATGGCAGGTTATCAAGATTTAAGTGAGTTTCAACGTGGCGTTATAGTCGGCGCACGAGCGATGGGACTCAGGATTTCCGAGGTAGTGCTGGGGATTTTCCCTTACGACAATTTCACGAGTGTACCGTGAATATCAGGAATCTGGTAAAACATCAAATCTCCGACATTGCTGCGGCAGGAAAAAGGATGGGACCAACGACGACTGAAGAGAATCGTTCTACGTGACAATAGTGCAATCCTTCCGCAAATTGCTGCAGATTTCAGTTCTGGTCCATCAAGAAGTGTCATCGTGCAAACCATACCGCGAAACATCATCCATATGGTCTTTCGCAGCCGAAAGCTCACATTTGTACGCTTGATGATTGCACGACACAAAACTTTACGCCTCGGCTGGCCCCCTCATTGGACCTTTGATGACTGGAGACACGTTGTGCCTGGTCGGAAAAGTCTTTGTTTAAAATTGTGTCGACCGGATGGATGTGGACGTGTACGCGTATGATACCATGGACCCTGGATGTAGCAAGGGACTGTTCAAGCGGGTTGAGATTCTGTAATTGTGTGAGGCGTGTGCAGTTGGAGTGATATGCGACTCTTGATACGTCTAGACACAACTCTGACAGGTGACACGTACGTAAGCATCCTGTCTAATCACCTCCATCCATTCAAGTCCATTGCGCATTCCGACGGACTTGGAACATTACGACAGCCCATACCTCCAGAATTGCTAGAGTGGGTCCAGGAACACTCCGCTGAATTTAAACACTTCCTCTGGCCACCATACTCCTCAGATATGATCATTATTGAGCATATCTGGGAAGCCTCGCAACGTGCTGTTCAGAAGAGATCTCCACCCCATCGTACTCTTACGGATTTATGGACAGTTCTGCAGGCTTCATGGTATCAACCCCCTCCAGCACTATTTCAGACATTAGTCGAGTCCATGCCACGTCGTGTTGCGGCACTGCTGCCTGCTCGCGGGGGCTCTACACGATATTAGGGAGGTGTACCAGTTTATTTGGCTCTTCAGTGTACAAGGGGCGATCATAAGGTTTCCGTCTGAGGGCGTTGCTGCAGCGTATATGAAACGTAGCGCGACATCGATGCCTGACGTGTAGGCAAGGGATTAGTGTGGCATTCGTGTCTTTCGGACGTGCAGGCGGCAAATTTGGATATGTGAACTACGCCTACGTAACTAGCAAATGCCTCCAAACAAGACCAAAGTGCTGTTGTTCCTTTCCTGTCTGCCGAAGTACAAACACTGGTGGACATCCATTGGAGAATAAAGACAGTGTATGGGGCGGCAAGTCTGTCGGAAACCACCTTGTGGAATGGTGCCCTAAGGGGTCGTACTCCTTCATGATAACATGACAACGTACACTCGCGTATCACAGACGTCGTAACGCAGAAGTTACGTCGACTCAGTTGGGAGACGCTAGAGCGCACGCTTAGTAGTCCTGGTATCTCCCCACGCGTTGTCAGGCCTTCGGAAGGACGTTGAAGGGTCTATGATTCCTGTCGAACGACGATGTTCTGTAGGCAATTACGGATTTCTTCACGCAGCAGGACAGGTGTTTTACCAAACAGGCGTTGTCAACCTGGTGCGACAGTGGTATGATTGCCTCACTGCTCACGAAGATTTTGCCCAATTGGCATACCAATTCTCGCCTGTACGGCCTTCGAGTGGTAACTTTTTGATCGTCCCTTATACATGTAAGGGGCAGACAACAAGAAAAGGGACATGTGTAAAAAGGTAAGTAAACTGTTCACTATTTCAATAGTAAACGCCGTAGCTGTTAATACATGTATCCCTCTGTGAGGCAAGCCGGTCGATGTCTTCAAGGATAATTGTTTCCGACTGCCTACAGAACCATGATTGTACCCAGGCGGCCACCTCTTGGTCTGAGGAAAATCGACGCCCACGAATGTCCTCCTTCAGGGCTCCAAAAATATGGAAGTCGCATGGGGAGAAATGGGCAATGTGTGGAGGATCTGCAACGGCTTCCCAGCGGAACATCTGCAGCGTAGTCGAACCAAACTCGGCATCACGTGGTGTGGCATTATCATGAAACAGAAAGTTGCCGACCGCCAACCCGCTGCTCAGTGGCGTTGTGGAACACGACGCCATAATAAATGCACAGCAGTACGTGGACACTTTGCAAAAATTAAAGTGTGCCATTAAGTTCAAACTCCCAGTAATGTTGACGCACGGCATCATCCTGTTGCAGCACAATGCCTGTCACATGAAGCCAAACTTATTTCGACTACACTAGAGAGGTTCCGCTGGAAAGCACTTACACATCCTCCATACAATTCAGATCCCTTCCCATGTGACTTTAATGGTTTTGGATCCCTCGCGAAAAACATTCGATACCGTTGATTTGCTTCAGGCGAAAAAGTGTACGGCCGGCCGGAGTGGCCGAGCGGTTCTAGGCGCTACAGTCTGGAACCCCGCGACTGCTACGGTCGCAGGTTCGAATCCTGCCTCGAGCATGAATGTGTGTGATGTCCTTAGGTTAGTTAGGTTTAAGTAGTTCTAAGTTCTGGGGGACTGATGACCAAAGAAGTTAAGTCCCATAGTGCTCAGAGCCATTTGAACCATTTTGAAGAAGTGTACGCTTGGGTTCAATCATGGATCTGTGTGTAAACGAAAAATTTTTCCATGACGGCATTAACCATTTTGTGTCATAATGGTATTAATGTATTAGCAGTTCTGTCGACTACTTTTGAGATGATAAACAAAATGGTTCAAATGGCTCTGAGCACCATGGGACTTAACATCTGAGGTCATCAGTCCCCCAGAACTTAGAACTACTTAAACCTAACTAACCTAAGGACATCACACACGTCCGTGCCCGAGACAGGATTCGAACCTGCGACCGTAGCGGTCGCGCGGTTCCAGACTGAAGCGCCTAGAACCGCTCGACCACACCGGCCGGCAAATAATAAACAGCTTGCTTCCTTTACTTGCATCTGTCTCGTTATCATATAACTGCTCCTTATAGATTTACACGGTTACTCTGCAGTTCATATTTCAGTATTTCGCAGAAGGTCACTTCCAAATCTGTTTCTTTAGCATATCGCTCTTGCATAGGACTTGCGAAAAACGAACACCTTCATTTTTATGTGCGACCTCAGATTTCTCTTATTTTATTACGATGTCCATTTATCCCTGTGTAGGGTGAAGACAACAAAATATTTTGGCATTCTGACGAGAAACAAGATGTTTGTAATTTTGTGAAAAGATCTCGGCACAACGAAAAACGCCTTCCTCTTAATGATTCGCCACCCTAACTCGCTTACCAAAGTGTGGTACTCTTTCCCCTATTTCGCGATAGTACTAAACGTGCTACTGTTCTTTGAACTTTTTCGATGTCCTCCTTCAATCCTACATGCTAAAGACACCCTACATCATAGCAGTACACTAGGAGAAGGACGGACAAGCGCAGTGCAGGCAGTCTCTTTAGTAGATCTGTTGTACCGTCAAGGGGTTCTGCCAATAAAATGGTGTCACGTCTGACAACATTTGTGATGTGATGATTCAGATTGAATATATTCCTATGTGTAATCCGTAAATATTTAACTGAATCGACAACTTTTATAGTTATGTGGTTTTTGGTGCAATCGAAATACAAAGGAGTTTTCTTTATCACTCATGTGGAGAACCTCATACATTTTATTATTTAGTGACAGTTGTCACTTTTCCCACCAACCGGATATTTTGTGTACATCATTTTGTAAATCGTATTAATTTACTTACGGTTTTATCAAAGGATAAACGACAGCATGACTTGCAAACAATGTAAGAGAGCTGCTCATTCGTTTATAAGGGTTAAAAATACCAGAGGAATTATAACGATTCTTTGGGGAACTATAGAAATAACTCCCATTTCAGGAGGTGACTTTGCTCTAATGTGACGTATCGTGTCAGAAGAGTTTCTGGAAATCTATAAACATGCGATGAACTTGAGGTCCTCCGTCAATAGCACTCATTACTTCCTATGAATAAAGAGCAGAGGCTATGTTACTCAACATGGCTGCTATTTTGGAAGCCGACATCTTGGATGCAAATCTAATTTCCATATTGAAAATTTGTCATGTGGCTTGCAGGGTGATTCAAAAGGTGGCTCACGAACTGATGCCAGAGGAGTCGACGCACGACAACGTTAGAATTGAAAACTATGGTCTAGAAAGCATCCTGAGTTTCGACATCTCAGGAAAGACAATCAATGCACTCCGCCATAAGATACTGTACTGTTTCTGTGTATGTACAGCTGCATGACATTCAGGTGTGTTGCGCAGCATTGGACTCAGTGTGAAAAACAGGGTTGCCGCTACCAATGGCAGACTCAAGTTAGTTCACCCTGTCTGCGTGCATTATCTGCCGTTAAGGTGGTCACCTGATTTTGTAACGCGGCATAATTTAGCCACCTGCTTCAACAAAGATTCTGTCGCTTTTGGTGCCGACATCGCTCGTGTTTCTAGCATCTGTGCAACCTCTGCCTGCCGACAATACATTATGCCTAAATTAATCCGCAGATTCACAAAGCAAGGACACCTATAACAAACGCTCGGACTTAGTTTCCAAAAAATGATATCAGTCCTTGCGGCTGATAATAACCCATCGAGATTCTAGGGACTGATGTGCTCGTGCCCATAATGTCGCCTGGTACTATACATGTCTGGTACTCCCTGCACACTCGGCAATTCACGACCCGCAAAATTACGTTACTGGCACCTTCCTCACTGTAAATAGTCCTCCCTACAGTTTTCTTTAAACAGCGACAAATCCACCGGTATGCGTATCACTTCTGTCTACCGTGATTGTCTACAAAACAAAACAAAAAAGCCACAAAACTCACTCACTCACTCACCAATAACATCTACATCTACATCATTACTCTGCTATTCAGAATAAAGTGCCTGGCAGAGGGTTCAATGAACCACCTTCAATCTGTCTCTCTACCGTTCACTCTCGAACGGCACGCGGGAAAAACGAGCACTTAAATTTTTCTGTGCGACTCCTGATTTCTCTTATTTTATCTTGATGATCACTTCTCTCTCTGTAGGTGGGTGCCAATAGAATGTTTTCCGCAACCGGAGGAGAAAACTGGTGATTCAAATTTCATGAGAAGATCCCGTCGCAACGAAAATGATTGCCATTCTAATTCGTGTATCATGTCTGTGTCACTATCTCCCCTATTTCGCGATAATATAAAACGAGCTGCCCTTCTTTGTACTTTTTCGATGTCATCCGTCAGTCCCACCTGATGCTGATCCCACACCGCACAGCAATTCTTCAGAATAGGGCGGACAAGCGTGGTTTAAGCAGTCTCTTTAGTAGACCTGTTGCACCTTCTAATTGTTCTGCCAATGAATCGCAGTCTGTGGTTTGCTCTACCCACAATATTATCTATGTGATCGTTCCAATTTAGGTTATTTGTAATTGTAATCCGTAAGTATTTAGTTCAATTTACAGCCTTCAGATTTGTGTGACTTATTGCGTAATCGAAATTTAGCTGATTTCTTTTAGTACTCAAGTGAATAACTTCACACTTTTCGGTATTCATACTCCTGTACTGCACATTGTGTCTGGAGACAGAGTCGTGGGCCCAGCTGCACACGTGAGCCACAACATCTGATACCACTTACAGAGGACACCGTGCTATCCTCTGTGGTGGGTGCTGCAACTGAGTTGGCTTGAAGTCTGGAGGTCATTAGAATACTACTCGGGAAGCAACAGAGTGGTGAGTGGATGCCCGGTAGTCGTCCGACGTATCATCATGAAAATATCGTTGTTAAAACATTCATTTATTGTTCATAAACTATAATAATCGCGATGATCCTCGAAGAAGCCAGCACCATCTGGACGTAAGTAGTAGGTGGTCCGCGAAGAAGTGCGCCGTCAGTAGGCGGCCCGCCAACGTGCAGCAGTGTGCTGCCGGCGGAGTCGTAATGGCAGCAACTCGACAAGTACGCTGACCACACCAGCGGGTGGCGACCCACCACGCAGGCTAGAGGCTGCACAGGATGGGACCTCTGGCATAATCACACCGTGGTTCCATAGTGAATGAGATGGCTCACAGCAGTAGCAGTTCCTGTCCACGTGAGCAGAGGCAGGCAACAAGGAGTTTGTCCGCACAAGAGAAGGTGTCTGAGTGGCTGCACCTCCCTGAGTTCGGACTGAAGACCACCAGGTGGCCCTCCAGTCAGAGGGCACTGGGCTCAGTGCTAGTAGCAGGGTCGCAGCTATCAGCGGCAGAGGTCAAAGGTGGAGACTGGTCGTTCTATGTAGATTAGTAGGTTCGTAGACTATCGTAGGTCCCCCTTTGAGCTGCTGACTTGTACACTGCAATCCCTCTCATTAGAAAGGAAGAGTATTTATTTGGGCCTGACCTGCTCTAATTTTGCCAAAGCGTTGATTCTTATCATGCAGCAACCTATTACAGACCAATAGCTCAGACATAAAGCACTCAGGTCACCGACGCCGCAGCGGCTCTGCATTTCTGTTGCACGAACCCTGTTACACCTCTGGTCACTCTGTTTGGCCGTAGTATGTGGCATCCGTCTCGACGCCTCGGAGACAGAGTCTGTCATATCAGCAGGCAGTCCCTTTACCTGGCTGGCCCAAATTGACTTGCTTCCGTAGCCTCTTGCATTAACCATAGTAGATGTCTCAATTTTACTCAACACTGCCCAGTAAATTCTTAGCGGCGCAACAATATGAATATAAAAGAAATAAAAAGTGTTACGGCGTAAAGTCAAGCGCTGGCACGCTGTTCGGGAACGACAGGGAAGACATGGCTGTGAGAAGAAGTCAGCCAATCGCACACTGAGCGGACCCCTCTCCAGGACGACAGCGGTCCCTATGTGAAGAGTACACAAGAGACCCGACCGACTGGTGGACGCACTTCAATAGTAGCTTCAAGACTAGTGACTTCAATAACAGCGCAACTCTAGTTACTTCGCTTGTACTGTCCATGTAGCACACACTTGGAACTGTTTATACTGAAGAAGATTGCTTATTTTGTTTGTCTCCCTTTGCTTGCAACACTTCCTGTAATTGTCAAAGTTAAGTATTGTTATTTATTTTGAACAGTTCTCGGGTAGCCGACCGGGTAGCGTCGTAATTTCTCCACAATATTTCGGCAGACGTACACGCTGCCATCTTCAGATGACTCCTGACGAATGCTGTGCTGTTCCTCTATGCGCCCTATATATACTAGTCGTTACCTCCTCCATCGTTCCTCTCCTGGTGTCTTCGGTGCGGCCGGCGCGGCGGCTACTGAAGGTGGTGGGCGAAGCTGCGCCTGGGTCTGAACTGGGGTCTGCAGTCTCCCTACTGCCGCCGTCGAGGGTGGTCCTCGATCTCTGGGACCGCATCTTTCTCTCCAGGCTGAGTGCAGGGTTCCAAGCCTGACTAAGTTGAAGGCCGCTGTCTTTATTAATTAGATCGTCCTGTAGTCGGATTTCGATGGCCTCTTTAGTAACGCAGTCCCAGAAGTAGGAGGAGTGACATAGTATTTTTGTTTTTTCATAGTCCATAGTATGGCCAGGCTTTATAGAATGGTCAGCCACGGCTGATTTAGTGGCCTGGCGTAATTCGGTATGGCGCTTGTATTCGAGGCACTCCTCTTCTACAGTACGGACTGTCTCCCCAATGTATGATTTTCCGCACTGACAGGGAATTTAATAAACGCTTGGTTTTCGAAGGCATAGATCATCTTATACTGAACCCAGTAGAGTCTTTTTGCAGGGGGTCGGGATACACATTTCACCTTGACTCCACTAGGTTCGCCAGCCGGAGTGGCCGTGCGGTTCTAGGCGCTACAGTCTGGAGCCGAGCGACCGCTACGGTCGCAGGTTCGAATCCTTCCTCGGGCGTGGATGTGTGTGATGTCCTTAGGTTAGTTAGGCTATATTAGTTTTAAGTTCTAGGCGACTGATGACCTCAGAAGTTAAGTTGCATAGTGCTCAGAGCTATTTGAACCATTTTCTACTGGGTTCAGTGAAAGATTATATACTGTTTTGTAATAAAACCCATTAATATGACTTGTTTGAATGTTTCCCTAGTGAACCTAGTAAACAATCTTCCTAGACACCACATACACACATCACAAGTTTTGCATCACCTCAGTTCCAAGAGTTACAGAACCTGTACAGAAAATTGGAATAGAGATCGATATTAACATCATTTCCGCCCTTTTTATTGCTCATGAAAACCACACAGTACATGTTGTACCACCATACAGCGAGACCTTAAGAGGTGGTAGTCCAGATTGCTATACACACCGGTACCTCTAATACCCAGTAGCACGTCCTGTTGCATTGATACATGCGTGTATTCGTCGTGGCGTACTGTCCACAAGTCCATCAAGGCACTGTTGGTCCAGATTTCCTTCTCATGAACTGCGATTTGGCGTAGATCCCCTCAGAGTGGTTGGTGGGTCACGTCGTCCATAAACAGCCCTTTTCAATCTATTCCAGGCATGTTCGATAGGGTTCCTGTCTGGAGAACATGCTGGCCACTCTAGTCGAGCGATGTCGTTATCCTGAAGGAAGTCATTCACAAGATGTGCACGATGGGGGTGCGAATTGTCGTCCATGAAGACGAATGCCTCGCCAGTATGTTGCAGATATCGTTGCACTATGTACTGGAGGATGGGATTCACGTATCGTACAACCGTTACGGCGCCTTCCATGACCACCAGCGGCGTACATCGGCCCCACATAATGGCACCCCAAATCAGCAGGGAACCTCCATCTTGCTGCACGCGCTGGACAGTGTGTCTAAGGCATTCAGCCCGACCGGGTTGCCTCCAAACACGTCTACGACGATTGTCTGGTTGAAGGAATATGCGACACTCATCGGTGAAGAGAACGTGATGCCAATCCTGAGCGGTCCATTCGGCATGTTGTTGGGCCCATGTGCACTGCGCTGCATGATGTCGTGGTTGCAAAGAAGGACCCCGCCATGGACGTCGGGAGTGAAGTTGCGCATCATGCAACCCATTGTGTAAAATTTGAGTCCTAACACGACGTCCTGTGACTGCACGAAAAGCATTATTCAACATGGCGGCGCTTCTGTCAGTGTCCCTCCGAGCCATAATCCATAGGTAGCGGTCATCCACTGCAGTAAAAGCCCTTGGGCCGCCTGAGGGAGGCATGTCATCGACAGTTCCTGTCTCTCTGTATCTCCTCCATGTCCGAACAACACCGCTTTGGTTCACTCCGAGACGCCTGGACACTTCCCTTCTTGAAAGCCCTTTCTGGCTCAAAGTAACAATATGGGCGCGATCGAACCGCGGTATTGACCGTCTAGGCATGGTTGAACTACAGACAACACGAGCCGTGTACATTCTTACTGGTGGAATGACTGGAACTGATCGGCTGTCGGACCCCTCTGTCCAATAGGTGCTGCTAATGCATGGTTGGTTACATATTTGGGCGGGTTTAGTGACATCACTGAACAGTCAATGGGACTGGATCTGTGATACAATATCCACAGTGAGCGCCTAACTTCAGGAGTTCTGGGAACCGGGTTGATGCAAAACTGTTTTGATGTGTGTATTTGACGACGAACATGGAGATACAATAAAGAGGTTGTAGAAAACAAATGTGAATACAAGAGTTAAAAGTTGTGGAATTTAAGACAATTTTTTACCACTAAATATTTCCGTTCAGTTTCGTAACTCGTTCCGATATACGTGACCGTCACCATTTCCGTTTGGTTGTTATTAAAACGCAGCATACACACAGATCCAGTGTGGGCTGTATATTATCTTATGGTAGCGTTACTTTATAGATATGCAAATGAGCTAATGCGCAACCGATTTACGCTGGAAAATATTAATTCCAATTTCGGCAACAAGGCGGAAATCAAGCGCTGTACAACATCTCATCGATGCCTCCAGTGCTGATATTGAAGAAACTGTGTAAGCGGCGGTTAATAACAAATTCAACATTTTGCCTGTCTCGCTTGTCTGAGATTTTGTACGCTAATCAATTACACACCGAATAAAAATTAAGTACGCCTTCTTACAGTCAAAGCGCCAGAGATGCATTTGTTGGCCAAAATTGGTATTAATTGTTTTCCAACGTAAAGGGGTTCGGCATGAACGCTTTGGAATGTCTACCAGTTTTCGCTGCTATACGATAATTACAACCCACACTGGACCTTTGAGAGTACCTGCACTTTAAT
The DNA here is from genome assembly GCF_021461385.2 of Schistocerca piceifrons. Lineage (NCBI taxonomy): Eukaryota > Metazoa > Arthropoda > Insecta > Orthoptera > Acrididae > Schistocerca > Schistocerca piceifrons. The sequence continues at coordinate 319,276,632 of NC_060145.1, read as the reverse complement.
TAGGGCCTGTAAAGGCTCGGACCTCTAGACAAAACAAGAGGAATTTGCATGATTATCAGTGGGAGCATTGCAGTAGTACACAACAGTATTGTATGTAGCACACACACAAAGGACATGAGAAGGATCTAGAACTCTTCATACATCACCACACCTGTCTTTCTAAACCAGTTCATAAAAGTTAAAAAGATCTTGTAATAAAGAGAGGCGCAGTCAGATGATGTAAAGATGCAGGTTAGTTAGTTAGTTATGTGGTGTCACCGCCAGACACCACACTTGCTAGGTGGTAGCTTTAAATCGGCCGCGGTCCATTAGTACATGTCGGACCCGCGTGTCGCCACTTTCAGTGATAGCAGACCGAGCGCCACCACACGGCAGGTCTAGAGATACGGACTAGCACTCGACCCCAGTTGTACGGACGACTTTGCTAGCGACTACACTGACGAAGCCTCGCTCCTTTGCCGAGCAGATAGTTAAAATAGCCTTCAGCTAAGTCCATGGCTACGACCTAGCAAGGCGCCATTAGCCTTACATAGCAATTGATACTTATCGTATAAAGCATGTCTCATCAAGTACGATGTATACAACAAGGATGGATTAAAGTTAAGTATTCCAAAAGCTACGTACTTTTCTTTATAGCATTCATTACGTATTCTGTTTCAGACCTCACACCGAGCGAGGTGGCGCAGTGGTTAGCACACTGGACTCGCATTCGGGAGGACGACGGTTCAATCCCGTCTCCGGCCATCCTGATTTAGGTTTTCCGTGATTTCCCTAAATCGCTTCAGGCAAATGCCGGGATGGTTCCTTTGAAAGGGCACGGCCGATTTCTTTCCCCATCCTTCCCTCACCCGAGCTTGCGCTCCGTCTCTAATGACCTCGTTGTCGACGGGACGTTAAACACTAATCTCCTCCTCCTCCTCAGACCTCACGCCATCCTTCGTGTGTTTATAGCGTGCATTGCGGTCCCCTCAAATCACACTGTGTCGGCACTTCAGTCGACACATCAAGTTAAGTGTTCCAAAATCATGTTCACGAGAAACGTCATAGTGTGGAGTGAGTTACGTTTGTTTATAATACGGTTTCATTACTTTTTACAGTTTTGACGGTGCCTATCTTTCTCAGAAACTTTTGTGTTCATATACAAATTTAGCAAGTCAGACATGACGAGCTTCAGCAGCTTCTCATGTCATTTACGTACATACTCCTTCCATTACAATTGTATATTAATATAGTCTTCCCATTGATAACTATGCACATTATTTTTGTCTTTTCTAGACATATCTGGCAATCATGTAGATCGAAACAGGTTAAAAAATAAGGAAAATATTTTGCGATCGAAGACTGTTTTGAATTCTACAGATTTTCAACAATCGCTGTGTCCTTCACATCGATTACCTCTTATTTCATCATAATGATATGGCGTGCACAGCCGTTGGACGTCCCCTACATTCAAATGTTAAATTCGAAAAGCAGACTTCCGCCAAGTTGGATAAAATATGCTATACTTAGAAAAACATGCTGTATCTGGACTAGAATACATAAATAAGGAAAATGAACGAAAGACATAGGACTGCGGAAAGTGAAGGCCTTCTATTGAAATTAACATTTGTTAATACAAAAAAAAGCTTTGATACTAGAGAAAGATTCATGTGGAGATGTAGCTCACATGATTAGTAGTAAATAAAGAACTCTATACTAGGCGTTGATGACCTCGCCGTTGAGCACCCATAAGATCCAAACTAATTTACGATACGCGCGTTTTATGTAACCTAAGCATTGCCTTTTTGCAAGTGTGGCATTTCAGAGTACTGCTCGGTAAAAGGTTAAAAAATTCGAATGTAAATGAGAGATTATTTATTTCACTGAAGCACAAAACGTAATTTTGCGAGTTAGTTTAAATAGTTGTGAGCCGCGATGCTGAGGAAATGGAACGCCTTCCCGCAAGAATTCCTCAGCAACCTAGTGTACAGAACGGGAACACGTATCACTGCATGTATTGCCATCCGTAGTGATCACACACACCCTATTAAGAACCATGTTCCACCTTTTGTAGTGCCCGGAAGACCATCATTTATCGTGCTGACTTAAGTATAATTATCCTCTTAGAACAAAAGTATTTTTCTGTTCGCATCATGGCGTATTCCCTGCTACCTTCTGTACCATGCTGTAAAAGTTCTTTCTACGTATGCTCAAAGTTTCATCGAGCTATGTTACTTGACAGTGATGCATCATGCGAATGTCACTTTCGTCCTTAAGTTTTGCAACCCAATGTATCCTCTTGGACCACTTTTCGGGCTCGCACTGCTGGGTAACAACGTGTTACTTTGGATTGGAATGTGACTGTACCTAGTGACTTGCCCAGGATTATTCCCGCTACTGCCGGGTAATCACTTTACCTTGCCGAGCAATGTACTTGTAGATTCAGAATACAGTTTGCGATATCTACATCTGTATCTACATAGATACTCCGTAAGTAACCGTACGGTGGAGGTACCCTACGTCCTAGCTAAAATCTCGAATAAGAATTCCTTGCAAGATCCGTGCTTACCGGTAGAAATATCGCTTAATTAAATTCTTGCTTTTTTTTATAGAATACATCCAACTTAAAATTCACAGTCGTAGAGTTAGTGGCACCCATCTCCTTTGTGATACTGTGGGCACAATGACTTTCATTTCCCTAGCTGCCGTTTCCCGTGAGATTTATTCCGCTCGAGCTACATAGGAAATGGGTCACCCAGTGTTTGCTTCAACTGCAATATTCGCGGCAGGCGCAGGGGGTAGGGACATAGGGACAGAGCTGTAGAGAGCCTCCGAGGATGGAATCTCCCGTAAAAACGGAAGCGTACGCCTCCACCACCCTGAGGAGCCATTTGTCTGTGTCTGCCCCCCCCCCCCCCCCCCCCGGCCCCGCCACACAGATCACTGCGCCTGGAAGTCGATGGCGTCTCACTCAGTTTGTTTTTCCGGACGATTTCGTGCGTTAACACCCACTTTAAACTACAACGATCGGCCGAGGAATTATACTGTACTGATAGCTTCTCGTCAATAATACAAGGTATTTAAGAAGTAGTGTCATATATTCTTTCAAGTCAAAAATTGAAGAAAAGTTCGTATAATGGTATGTCCGGAAACAATACCTGTTGGGATTTGTGACAACCTGTACTCCCATCTGTCTGTTACGTACAAGTAGACGCCATAGGCAGGGGTTTATCGTGCATCTACATCTACATGATTACTCTGCAATTCGCATTAAGTGCTTGGCAGAAGGTTCATCGAACCACAATCATACTATCTCTCTACCATTCCACTCCCGAACAGCTCTGATTTCTCTTATTTTATTTTGATGATCATTCCTACCTATGTAGGTTGGGCTCAACAAAATATTTTCGCATTCGGAAGAGAAAGTTGGTGACTGAAATTTCGTAAGTAGATCTCGCCGCGACGAGAAACGTCTTTGCTTTAATGACTTCCATCCCAACTTGCGTATCATATCTGCCACACTCTCTCCCCTATTACGTGATAATACAAAACGAGCTGCCCTTTCTTGGACCCTTTCGATGACCTCCGTCAATCCCACCTGGTAAGGATCCCACACCGCGCAGCAATATTCTAACAGAGGACGAACGAGTGTAGTGTAAGCTGTTTCTTTAGTGGACTTGTTGCATCTTCTAAGTGCCCTGCCAATGAAACGCAACCTTTGGCTCTCCTTCCCCGCAATATTATCTATGTGGTCTTTCCAACTGAAGTTGTTCGTAATTTTAACACCCAGGTACTTAGTTGAATTGACAGACTTGAGAATTGTACTATTTATCGAGTAATCGAATTCCAACGGTTTTCTTTTGGAACTTATGTGGATCACCTCACACTTTTCGTTATTTAGCGTCAACTGCCATCTGCCACACCATACAGCAATCTTTTCTAAATCGCTTTGCAACTGAAACTGGCCTTCGGATGACCTTACTAGACGGTAAATTACAGCATCATCTGCGAACAACCTAAGAGAACTGCTCAGATTGTCACCCAGGTCATTTATGTAGATCGGGAACAGTAGAGGTCCCAGGACGCTTCCCTGGGGAACACCTGATATCACATCAGTTTTACTCGATGATTTACCGTCTATTACTACCAACTGTGACCTTCCTGACAGGAAATCACGAATCCAGTCGCACAACTGAGACGATACCCCATAGACCCGCAGCTGCATTAGAAGTCGCTTGTGAGGAACGGTGTCAAAAGCTTTCCGGAAATCTAGAAATACGGAATCAACTTGAGATCCCCTGTCGATAGCGGCCATTACTTCGTGCGAATAAAGAGATAGCTGCGTTGCACAAGAACGATGTTTTCTGAAACCATGCTGCTTACGTTTCAGCAGATCGTTCCCTTTGAGGTGATTCATAATGTTTGAATGCAGTATATGCTCCAAAACCCTACTGGAAACCGACGTCAGTGATATAGGTCTGTAGTTCGATGGATTACTCCTACTACCCTTCTTAAACACTGGTGCGACCTGCGCAATTTTCCAATCTGTAGGTACAGATCTATCGGTGAGCGAGCGGTTGTATATGATTGCTAAGTAGGGAGTTATTGTATCAGCGTAATCTGAAAGGAACCTAATCGGTACACAATCTGGACCTGAAGACTTGCCCGTATCAAGCGATTTGAGTTGCTTCGCAACCCCTAAGGTATCTATTTCTAAGAAACTCATGCTAGCAGCTGTTCGTGTTTCAAATTCTGGAATATTCCAAAGGTCTTCCCTGGAGAAGGAATTTCGGAAAACTGTGTTCAATAACTCCTCATTAGCGTCACAGTCGTCGGTAACAGTGCCATCGGCACTGCGCAGCGAAGGTATTGACTGCGTCATGCCGCTTGTGTACTTTACATACGACCAGAATTGCTTCGGATTTTCTACCAAATTTCGAGACAATGTTTCGTTGTGGAACCTATTAAAGGCATCTCGCTTTGAAGTCCGTTCCAAATTTCGCGCGTCTGCAAATTTTAGCCAATCTTCGGGATTTCGTGTTCTTCTGAACTTCGCATGCTTTTTCCGTCGCCTCTGCAACAGCGTTCGGACCTGTTTTGTGTACCATGGGGGATCAGTTCCATCTCTTACCAATTTATGAGGTATGAATCTCTCAATTGCTGTTGCTACTATATCTTTGAGCCACATCTCGTCTACATTTGCATAGTCAGTTCGGAAGGAATGGAGTTGTCTCTTAGGAAGGCTTCTAGTGACACTTTATCCGCATTTTAAATTAAATTATTTTGCGTTTGTTTCTGGTGGATTTGGAAGAAACGGTATTGAGCCTAGGTACAACGACCTTGTGATCACTAATCCCTGTATCAGTCATGATGCTCTCTATTGGCTCTGGATTGTTTGTGGCTAAGAGGTCAAGTGTGTTTTCGTTACCATTTACAATTCGCGTGGGTTCGTGGACTAACTGCTCGAAATAATTTTCGGAGAAAGCATTTAGGACAGTCTCGGAAGATTTTTTTCTGCCTACCACCGGTTTTGAACAAGTATTTTTGCCAACATATCAAGGGAAGGTTGAAGTCCCCACCAACTATAACCGTATGAGTGGGGTATTTATTTGTTACGAGACTCAAATTTTCTCTGAACTGTTCAGCAACTATATCATCGGAGTATGGGGATCGGTAGAAGGAGCCAATTATTAACTTAGTTCGGCTGTTAAGTATAACCTCCACCCATACCAATTCGCACGGAGTATCTACTTCGACTTCACTACAAGATAAACCACTACTGACAGACACAAACACTCCACCACCAATTCTGCCTAATCTATCTTTCCTGAACACCGTCTGAGACTTCGTAAAAATTTCTGCAGAACTTATTTCAGGCTTTAGCCAGCTTTCTGTACCTATAACGATTTCCGCTTCTGTGCTTTCTATTAGCGCTTGAAGCTCAGGGGCTTTCCCAGCACAACTACAACAATTTACAACTACAATTCCGACTGTTCCTTGATCCAAGCACGTCCTGTATTTGCCATGCACCCTTTGAGATTGCAGCCCACCCCGCACCTTCCCGAGGCCTTCTAACCTAAAAAAAAAAAACGCCCAGTCCACGCCACACAGCCTCCGCTACCCGTGTAGCCGCCAGCTGAGTGTGGAGAACTCCTGACCTATTCAGCGGAACCCGAAACCTCACCACCCTATGGCGCAAGTCAAGGAATCTGCAGCCAATACGGTCGCAAAACCGTCTGAGCCTCTGATTCAGACCCTCCACCCGGCTCTGCACCAAAGGTCCGCAGTCGGTTCTGTCAACGATGCTGCAGATGGTGAGCTCTGCCTTCATCTCGTAAGCAAGACCGGCAGCCTTCACCAAATCAGATAGCCGCTGGAATCCAGAGAGAATTTCCTCAGATCCAAAGCGACACACGTCATTAGTGCCGACATGAGCCACCACCTGCAGCTGGCTGCACCCTGTGCTCTTCATGGCATCCGGAAGGACCCTTTCCACATCAGGAATAACTCCACCCGGAATGCACACGGAGTGCACACTGGAATCCTTCCCCTACTTAGCCGCCATATCCCTAAGGGGCCCCATTACGCGCCTAACATTGGAGCTCCCAACTACCAATAAGCCCACCCTCTGCGAATGCTTGGACCTTGAAGGCTGAGAATCATCCTCTGAAACAGGGCAGGCAGCTGAATCTGGCTCAGCCAGAGACAGTACCTGAAACCTGTTTGTCAGACGCACCGGGGAGGCTTTCTGATCAGCCTCCGGGGACGTCTTTCGCTGCCTGCCACGCCTTGGAACGACCTCCCAATCAACCACAGGCGAGGGCTCAGCCCCACTGCTGGCAGCAACCGGGGCAACCACAGCGGCAGGCCGATCTGGGAACAGACGGGACGAGGTTGACATCCCTGTGATACCCAAGTCCGGCTCCCCACAGTGGTGCCCATTGGCAACAGCCTCAAGCTGCGCGCCTGAAGTTGGTGCCGCCTGCAGCTGTGAGCGAAGGGATGCCAACTCAGCCCTCATGCGAACACAGCAATCACAGTCCCTGTCCATTCTAATCGATGTTGAACAACAGTTACTGAAACACGAGTCCATGCCTAGATAACGCAAGGGAAACACGCAAAGAATGTATGAACTAACTTGTACAAATGCCTAACGACTGCGCTACAATCTGCCTGAATTTACGATTACAGTAACTAAAACTCGAAATTACACCTCCTATACGAAACTGCAATTCATAATTAAGTGCCTGGCAAAAGGTTCATAGAACGACCCTGAAGCTATTTCTCTACCATTCCACTCTCGAACAGGGTGCTGGAAAAACAAAAAAATGGTTCAAATGGCTCTGAGCACTATGGGACTCAACTGCTGAGGTCATCAGTCCCCTAGAACTTAGAACTAGTAAACCTAACTAACCTAAGGACAGCACAAACAGCCATGCCCGAGGCAGGATTCGAACCTGCGACCGTAGCGGTCCTGCGGTTCCAGACTGCAGCGCCTTTAACCGCACGGCCACTTCGGCCGGCTGCTGGAAAAACCAACACTTAATCTTGCTGATTTCTCTTACTTTATTATGAAGATCATTCCTTCCTATGTAGGTGGGCGCCAATAAAATATTTTCACTCTCTTAGGAGAAAATTAATGATTGGAATCTCTTCGGAAGATTTTGGCGCAACGAAAAACGTCTTTGTTTTAATGATTGCCACTCCAATACACGTATATCATACCCGTGGCGCTCTCTTCTCTATTTCACGATAATACAAAACCGGCTCCCCTTCTTTGAACATTTTCTATGCCTTCCGTCGGTCCTATCTGATGCGGATTTCGCACCGCACGACAGTGCTCCATAAGAGGACGAACAAGCATAGTGTAGGCAGTCTCTTTAGTAGACCTGTTGCACTTTCTCAGTATTGTGCCAATAAATCGTAGTCTTTGGTTTGATTTACCCACAACACTACATATACACTCCTGGAAATTGAAATAAGAACACCGTGAATTCATTGTCCCAGGAAGGGGAAACTTTATTGACACATTCCTGGGGTCAGATACATCACATGATCACACTGACAGAACCACAGGCACATAGACACAGGCAACAGAGCATGCACAATGTCGGCACTAGTACAGTGTATATCCACCTTTCGCAGCAATGCAGGCTGCTATTCTCCCATGGAGACGATCGTAGACATGCTGGATGTAGTCCTGTGGAACGGCTTGCCATGCCATTTCCACCTGGCGCCTCAGTTGGACCAGCGTTCGTGCTGGACGTGCAGACCGCGTGAGAAACCGCTTCATCCAGTCCGAAACATGCTCAATGGGGGACAGATCCGGAGATCTTGCTGGCCAGGGTAGTTGACTTACACCTTCTAGAGCACGTTGGGTGGCACGGGATACATGCGGACGTGCATTGTCCTGTTGGAACAGCAAGTTCCCTTGCCGGTCTAGGAATGGTAGAACGATGGGTTCGATGACGGTTTGGATGTACCGTGCACTATTCAGCGTCCCCTCGACGATCACCAGTGGTGTACGGCCAGTGTAGGAGATCGCTCACCACACCATGATGCCGGGTGTTGGCCCTGTGTGCCTCGGTCGTATGCAGTCCTGATTGTGGCGCTCACCTGCACGGCGCCAAACACGCATACGACCATCATTGGCACCAAGGCAGAAGCGACTCTCATCGCTGAAGACGACACGTCTCCATTCGTCCCTCCATTCACGCCTGTCGCGACACCACTGGAGGCGGGCTGCACGATGTTGGGGCGTGAGCGGAAGACGGCCTAACGGTGTGCGGGACCGTAGCCCAGCTTCATGGAGACGGTTGCGAATGGTCCTCGCCGATACCCCAGGAGCAACAGTGTCCCTAATTTGCTGGGAAGTGGCGGTGCGGTCCCCTACGGCACTGCGTAGGATCCTACGGTCTTGGCGTGCATCCGTGCGTCGCTGCGGTCCGGTCCCAGGTCGACGGGCACGTGCACCTTCCGCCGACCACTGGCGACAACATCGATGTACTGTGGAGACCTCACGCCCCACGTGTTGAGCAATTCGGCGGTACGTCCACCCGGCCTCCCGCATGCCCACTATACGCCCTCGCACAAAGTCCGTCAACTGCACATACGGTTCACGTCCACGCTGTCGCGGCATGCTACCAGTGTTAAAGACTGCGATGGAGCTCCGTATGCCACGGCAAACTGGCTGACACTGACGGCGGCGGTGCACAAATGCTGCGCAGCTAGCGCCATTCGACGGCCAACACCGCGGTTCCTGGTGTGTCCGCTGTACCGTGCGTGTGATCATTGCTTGTACAGCCCTCTCGCAGTGTCCGGAGCAAGTATGGTGGGTCTGATACACCGGTGTCAATGTGTTCTTTTTTCCATTTCCAGGAGTGTATAATCGTTTCAACTTAGGTTATTCCTAACTGCAATCCCTAAGCATTTAGTTGAATATCCAGCATTTAGATGTGTGTGATTTGTCGTGCAACCGAAGTTTAGCGGATTCCTTTTGGTACTCATGTGGTTCACTTCTTACTTTTCATTATTTAAAGACAACTGCCACTTTGCGCACCATACAGATACAGTATCTTGTCTAAATCGTTTTAGTTTTGATTATCTGATGACTTTATAAGAAGAAAAATGACAGCATCATCTGCAAACAATCTAAGATTGCTACTCAGAGCGTCTCGTAAATCGTTTACATAGTATAGCAACAATGGAGGAGGGTCTGTAACACTTCCTTGGAGAACGCCAGGTTTTACTTCCGTATTACACAATTACTTTCCGTCATTTACTACGAATTATGACCTTTCTGACAGGAAATCATGAATCCAGTCGCACAACTGAAACGATAGTGCACAGGTACGCAATTTGATTAGAAGTCGAACACGATACACGTGCCAAAATCCTGCTGCAAATGGACACTCGCGATATGGATCTGTAATTCAGCGGATTTCTCCTATTTCCTTTGTTGGGTACTGATGTAACTTGTGCAGCTTTCTAGTATTCAGGTACGGATCTTTCCACGAGTGATCGGTTTTATATGATTTCCTCCTTCTTCGCAGTTAGCACGTACTCTCGCAAATACATCTGGCTGCATTCGGATTGCGTGACATGTATTTCTCACAGGCTCCTGTAACTTCTTCATATTCTCGATAGGCTGAGCTTATACCAAAGCCTTTAAATGTTCCCAAAGATAGAAATCCAACGGATTCAGAGCCAGCGGTCGGGGAGGCCATGTTACCCGACCTCCTCGATCACTTCATCGCCAGTGCAAATTTGTGGGGAAGTAGTATTGCACGATCCGTAGAAAATGAGGTGGCGCCCCGTCGTTCAAAAGCGACAGTCGTATTTCTGCGAGATTAACGTTCTGCAATAGCGCTGGTAATTCACCCTGCAGACGTCGGTGAGATAGCACCTGTTAATCTGTTTGGTAAAGTGTATGGCGCTATGAGTCTGTCACAGACAGTTGCCGCCCATTCATTGATACTGGAGCGATTCCAATGCCTCACCTCCATACTTGCTAGAAGATTTACATCTGCCCACATTAGGCTATTGTGGTAATTTACTATGTCGTATGTTCCGATGACCTGAAGCACCGAACACTACAGGTGCCCATATCTCAATAGGTATTGGTTTACGGACATATAATCATAGAAACTTTCTTCTAGTTCTGACCAGTACCACGCCCTGCAGGAAGATGTGACACTTTTTTAAACGTCCTGTAGATTTAACACTACCAATCCCATTTTTCTGACACCCACATACTCGTCAACATTACTCTGTTAGTGGTTAGTGGATTCTTTGTAATGGTTTGAGAGTCTGAAGTAGAAAATCATAAAGTGTGAGCTCGTTTTAATATTTTGATATTTATCAGCGGATTATCTACCGTTGTCCAGATACTGAGCCCAGTTATATACACTGAGCGCCAAAGAAACTGATGTAGGCATGCGTATTCAAATACAGAAGGATGTAAACAGGCAGAATACGGCGCTGCGGTCGGCAATACCTATATAAGACAACATGCGTACAGCGCAGTTCTTAGATACGTTACTGCTGCTACAATGGCAGGTTATCAAGATTTAAGTGAGTTTGAACGTGGTGTTATAGTGGGCACACGGGCGATGGGACGTAGCTTCTCCGAGGTAGCGTAGCAATAAAGTGGAGATTTTCTCGTACGACAATTTACGAGTGTACCGTGAATGTCAGTATCCAATAAAACATCAAATGTCCGACATCGCTGCCGCCGGATAAATGTCTTGCAAGAACAGGACCAACGACGACTGAAGGAAATCGTTCAACGTGACAGGAGTACAACACTTCCGCAACTTGTCACATATTTCAATCTTTATGCTAAGCATGGGCCCATCGACACCTATATTGGACTGTTAATGGCCAGAAACATTTTACCTGGTCGGACGAGTCTCGTTTCAAAGTGTATCGAGCGGATGGTCTTGTACGGGTATGGAGACAACCTCATGAATTCATGGACCGTGCATGTCAGCAGGAGATGTTCGAGCTGGTGGAGGCTCTGTAATGGTGTGAGGCGTGTGCAGTTTGAGTGATATGGGACCCGTGATACGTCTAGATACGACTCTTAACAGGTGACACGTACTTAACCATCCTATCTGATCAACTGCATCCAGCCGGCCGTGGTTGCCGGGCGGTTCTAGGCGCTTCAGTTCGGAACCACTCGGCTGCTACGGTCGCAGGTTCGAATCCTGCCTCGGACATGGATGTGTGTGATGTCCTAGGTTTAAGTAATTCTAAGTCTAGGGGACTGATGACCTCAGATGTTAAGTCCCATAGTGCTTAGAGCCATTTGAACCATTTGAACTGCATCCAATTATGTCCATTGCGTATTCCGACGGACTTGAGCAATTCCACAAATCCAATGCGACACTCCACATGTCCAGGATTGCTATAGAGTGGCTCCATGGACACTCTTCTGAGTTTAAACACTTCCGTTGGCCACCAAACTCCCCAGACACGAACATTATTGAGCATATCTGGGAATCCTTGCCACGCGCTGTTCAGAAGAGATCTCCACTCCCTGCTACTCTTTTTTTTTTTTTTTTGTCATCAGTCTACTGACTGGTTTGATGCGGCCCGCCACGAATTCCTTTTCTGTGCTAACCTCTTCATCTCAGAGTACCACTTGCAACCTACGTCCTCAATTATTTGCTTGACGTATTCCAAACTCTGTCTTCCTCTACAGTTTTTGCCCTCTACAGCTACCTCTAGTACCATGGAAGTCATTCCCTCATGTCTTAGCAGATGTCCTATCATCCTGTCCCTTCTCCTTATCAGTGTTTTCCACATATTCCTTTCCTCTCCGATTCTGCGTAGAACCTCCTCATTTCTTTTCTTATCAGTCCACCTAATTTTCAACATTCGTCTATAGCACCACATCTCAGATGCTTCGATTCTCTTCTGTTCCGGTTTTCCCACAGTCCATGTTTCACTACCATACAATGCTGTACTCCAGACGTACATCCTCAGAAATTTCTTCCGGTATTTGATATTAGTAGACTTCTCTTGGCCAGAAATGCCTTTTTTTCCATAGCGAGTCTGCTTTTGATGTCCTCCTTGCTCCGTCCGTCATTGGTTATTTTACTGCCTAGGTAGCAGAATTCCTTAACTTCATTGACTTCGTAACCATCAATCCTGATGTTAAGTTTCTCGCTGTTCTCATTTCTACTACTTCTCATTACCTTCGTCTTTCTCCGATTTACTCTCAGACCATACTGTTCATTCCGTTCAGCAGATCATTTAATTCTTCTTCACTTTCACTCAGGATAGCAATGTCATCAGCGAATCGTATCATTGATATCCTTTCACCTTGTATTTTAATTCCGATCCTGAACCATTCTTTTATTTCCATCATTGCTTCCTCGGCGTACAGATTGAAGAGTAGGGGCGAAAGGCTACAGCCTTGTCTTACACCCTTCTTAATACGTTCTTATTCGCCCACTCTTATTATTCTCTCTTGGTTGTTGTACATATTGTATATGAACCGTCTCTCCCTATAGCTTATCCCTACTTTTTTCAGAATCTCGAACAGCTTGCACCATTTTATATTGTCGAACGCTTTTTCCAGGTCGACAACTCCAATGAAAGTGTCTTGATTTTTCTTTAGCCTTGCTTCCATTATTAGCCGTAAAGTCAGAATTGCCTCTCTCGTCCCTTTACTTTTCCTAAAGCCAAACTGATCGTCACCTAGCGCATTCTCAATTTTCTTTTCCATTCTTCTGTATATTATTCTTGTAAACAGCTTCGATGCATGAGCTGTTCAGCTGATTGTGCGATAATTCTCGCACTTGTCAGCTCTTGCCGTCTTCGGAATTGTGTGGATGATGCTTTTCCGAAAGTCAGATGGTATATCGCCAGACTCATATATTCTACACACCAACGTGAATAGTCGTTTTGTTACCACTTCCCTCATGATTTTAGAAATTGATGTAATGTTATCTATCCCTTCTGCCTTATTTGACCGTAAGTCCTCCAAAGCTCTTTTAAATTCCGATTCTAATACTGGATCCCCTATCTCTTCTAAATAGACTCCTGTTTCTTCTTCTATCACATCAGACAAATCTTCACCCTCATAGAGGCTTTCAATGTATTCTTTTCACCTATCTGCTCTCCCCTCTGCATTTAACAGTGCCGTTGCACTCTACTCTTAATGTCACCACCGTTGCTTTTAATGTCACCAAAGGTTGTTTTGACTTTCCTGTATGCTGAGTCTGTCCTTCCGACAATCATATCTCTTTTGATGTCTTCACATTTTTCCTGCAGCCATTTCGTCTTAGCTTCCCTGCACTTCCTATTTATTTCATTCATCAGCGACTTGTATTTCTGTATTCCTGATTTTCCCGGAACATGTTTGTACTTCCTCCTTTCATGAATCAACTGAAGTATTTCTTCTGTTACCCATGGTTTCTTCGCAGCTACCTTCTTTGTACCTATGTTTTCCTTCCCAACTTCTGTGATGTCCCTTTTTAGAGATGTCCATTCCTCTTCAACTGTACTGCCTACTGCGGTATTCCTAATTGCTGTACCTATAGCGTTAGAGAACTTCAAACGTATCTCGTCATTCCTTAGTACTTCCGTATCCCACTTCTTTGCATATTAATTCTTCCTGACTAATGTCTTGAACTTCAGCCTACTCTTCATCACCACTATATTGTGAGCTGAGTCTATATCTGCTCTTGGGTACGCCTTACAATCCAGTATCTGATTTCGGAATCTCTGTCTGACCATGATGTAATCTAATTGAAATCTTCCCGTATCTCCCGGCCTTTTCCAAGTACACCTCCTCCTCTTGTGATTCTTGAACAGGGTATTCGCTAGTACTAGCTGAAACTTGTTACAGAACTCAATTTGTCTTTCTACTCTTTCATTCCTTGTCCCAAGCCCATATTCTCCTGTAACCTTTTCTTTTACTCCTTCCCCTACAACTGCATTTCAGTCGCCCATGACTATTAGATTTTCGTCCCCCTTTACATACTGCATTACCCTTTCAATATCCTCATACACTTTCTCCATCTGTTCATCTTCAGCTTGCGACGTCGGCATGTATACCCGAACTGTCTTTGTCGGTGTTGGTCTGCTGTCGATTCTGATTAGAACAACCCGGTCACTGAACTGTTCACAGTAACACACCCTCTGCCCTACCTTCCTATTCATAACGAATCCTACGCCTGTTATACCATTTTATGCTGCTGTTGATATTACCCGATACTCATCTGACCAGAAATCCTTGTCTTCCTTCCACTTCACTTCACTGACTCCTACTATATCTAGATTGAGCCTTTGCATTTCCCTTTTCAGATTTTCTAGCTGCCTTACGAAGTTCAAGCATCTAACATTCCACGCCCCGACTTGTAGAACGTTATCCTTTCGTAGATTATTCAATCTTTTTCTCATGGTAACCCCCCCATTGGCAGTCCCCTCCCGGAGATCCGAATGGGGGACTATTCCGGAATCTTTTGCCAATGGAGAGATCATCATGACACTTCTTCAATTACAGGCCACATGTCCTGAGGATACACGTTACGTGTTTTTAATGCAGTGGTTTCCATTGCCTTCTGCATCCCCATGTCGTTGATCATTGCTGATTCTTCCGCCTTTAGGGGCAATTTCCCACCCCTAGAACAAGAGAGTGCCCTGAACCTCTATCCGCTCCTCCGCCCTCTTTGACAAGGCCGTTGGCAGAATGAGGCTGACTTTTTATGCTACTCTTACGGGTTTATTGAAAGTCCTGGAGGATTCATGGTGTCAATTCCTTCTAGCACTGCTTCAGACATTAGTCGAGTCCGTACCACGTTGTGTTGCGGCACTTCTGCGTTTTGCTGAGGTCCTACATGATATTAGGCAGGTGTACCAATTTCTCTGACCCTTCAGTTTATGAGATGGACAAAGGGAATTAAATCGATCGATGTAAAAGCAAACGTTATTTATCTAATTGTATTCCAGTGTACAAATACACTGCACAAATTAATAAGTGCAAAATTTTCCAAATTGATTATTAAATTAATGAAATCGAATATACATAACATTTTTAGTTCTCCTACAAGCAAGAAAAATGCTCCTATTGAGCAAGAAAAATTAATTTCCCGCGGGAGACACTATGAGTCCCAAATTCTATTTATCTCACAATGATATTATTTTTGGATCACCCTTTCCCTCCGCACTTATTGGTGGTCTAGAGTCATCGTAGTGCCAGATTAATTGTTCCCTGGTACTAGGTCACATATGTAATAAATTTCAAATTCCTCCGCATATTCCAGGGCTATGTTGAAACACACGCATCCCTTCATAAACTTAATACAGCATTTGCCTTTAAACCATCTTCCAAGTGCAGGCATTCTATTTGCGATTTTGACCAAATAACAAATACTCAGATTTTTTTTTTTAAATACGACTTGTTATAGAGGCAGCAGTGCTTTCTATTATTACAGTATACGTGACTGCAAAGGAAGTCCAAGAGTATGGTGTACGTTGCAACAGTTACGCATCAAGTCAGACGTCTGGCCAAATACGCCATTCCTCACTGACGCTGGAGCTGATAAACCGAGACCTTTCTTCAATGGACGCACCAAGTTCCTGAATTTTGCGTGTGGACGAAAGACACAATTAATGTTTCGTCTTTCACAGTATTCTTCTAGTTCTTAAAAAATGTGACCGAAGTATAGAACGAAGTCCATAGGAGTAGGTACCTCAGTTTCTTCTAATTTTTCTTTGTGCTGAAGACTCCTTAGCTGAAATACGTGGTAGTTTATTTTTCATGAATACACATTCAGTCATGAATCAGGGTATGCAGCAGACCATCACGTTGTGCAAGATTGTGACAACTTCTACCTTGTAAGCGTAGATCCGTGTGCGATACTTTACTGCACACGTCACATTCCAACGCTCTATCTGCTTCACTTACCAACACTCAAAGGAAATGTTACACATCACATTTTAACTCGATATTAGGATGGAACGTATTTAAAGATGGGTAGTATTTCTTATCCATCACGTAGTCCACCAACTGCCAAGAGCAGGAAAGTTAAAGTGCTAGAATACAATACTGTTCTTCAAGGCCTCCAAAGAAACTACTCAAAAGAAACTTCCTGGCAGATTAAAACTGTGTGCCCGACCGAGACTCGAACTCGGGACCTTTGCCTTTTGCGGGCAAGTGCTCTACCATCTGAGCTACCGAAGCACGACTCGCGCACGGTACTCGCAGCTTTACTTCTGCCAGTATCTCGTCTCCTACCTTCCAAACTTTACAGAAGCTTTCCTGCGAACCTTGCAGAACTAGCACTCCTGAAAGATAGGATACTGCGGAGACATGGCTTAGCCACAGTCTGGGGGATGTTTCCAGAATGAGATTTTCACCCTGCAGCGGAGTGTGCGCTGATATGAAACTTCCTGGCAGATTAAAACTGTGTGCCCGACCGAGATTCGAACTCGGGACTTTTGCCTTTCGCGGGAAAGTGCTCTTTGGAAGGTAGGAGACGAGATACTGGCAGAAGTAAAGCTGTGAGTACCGGGCGTGAGTCGTGCTTCGGTAGCTCAGACGGTAGAGCACTTGCCCGCGAAAGGCAAAGCTCCCGAGTTCGAGTCTCGGTCGGGCACACAGTTTTAATCTGCCAGGAAGTTTCATATCAGCGCACACTCCGCTGCAGAGTGAAAATCTCATTCTGGATACGCAAAAGAAGTTTTGCAACATCTACATATTTGCGATTATGTGTAGCGTCAGGGAAGAAGGCAATGGAAAAGAACACTTATGATACGAAATAAAATTATTTTACTGAGTAGTAAAAACAAAACCATAACAAAAATAAAGGCCATCTGTTCAAAACTGCACAACCGTTAAAGGAAAACGTGCTGCAGGCTATGTATTTCTTCATCTCATGAACTGTAACAGTTTTGGATTATGTTTGGGATGCTGTCCACAAGTCTGCCGAGCAAGCTTGTCCGCATGTTGGATGGTAGTAGCATCCTTAACGTGATCCAGTGCGTTATACTGCGTTGGGTTTCAGGCAGACCTTTACAACTAGCCGAGTGGTATGCACGCCACACAACGTGTAACTTTTCTAAATAAAAATAAATAATAATAAGTTGAATACCGTGAACTGGATTGAACTGTTTTCCTATCTTTGACTTCATGTCGAGTCTGTGTTATAATCTTGAACAATGCAAGTGTTGCAATTAAGGAAACGCTATCTGATTAAATGAGTTGCCAAAACTACCAGAAATTGTATAGCTGTATTTGAATTTGAATTTATTTTTACCAAACTAATCAGAAAACCTAAAACTTCACATTAAAAAAATTGTGGTAAGTTCCTGTGGGACCAAACTACTGAGGTCATCGGTCCCTGGGTTTACACACTACTTAATCTAACTTAAACTAACTTACGCTAAAGACAACACACACCTCCCATGCCCGAGGGAGGACTCGAACCTCCGACGGGGACAGCCGCGCGAACCGTGGCAAGGCGCCTCAATTCAGACACACAAATCTGACAGAATAAAAATGCTACATAAAATTTTTAAGGTATAAATAAAAAAAGTTTATATCAAAATTCCCGGTAAATCTGTGTGCACAAACGGACGAAAGAAAATTCCAAACGTTAAATAATACACACGTAGACGTAACACTGCGCTGTTAAAATGAGGCTGTCTGCATAAGAAATAAATCTGAACTGAACTCTACGTAAACTAAACCTGATATTAATTTTGAAATGCAAAACATGACTGTGGATGATTTTATTGTTTCCTGAGTGGTGTTAAAATGGACCTAATACATCTTCAAGACTTACCTGAGGCAATGTAAATTCGATGCTGCTCGAAAATAATAAAATTGAAATATAGTGGAGCAGCAAACCATCTAAATAAAAGCAAGCCTTGAACAGTGAAATTGGAGGACGTACAACTATGCTAGGAACAGTAAACTTCAGATTGAGTCACTATACTCTGCGAAGTGAGGTCCGTTGGCACAAATTTTCAAAACCAAATTTTCATGAGGAGACGGTGTAGGATACTGCATTTATGATGTAAAAGAGACTAGCATTCAAAATCTACGTTGATATACAGATACCTTCCTTATCAATTGCAAGCATCTATACATAGCTTGCGTATTATTACAAATATGACTCTTCCATGAAATTAGTTATTGAAATGGTAAAGGTGTGGGAAATTTGCTTCTGAGTGCAGCAACGTGAATTGATAAATTTACTCAATCACGTCCGAACAATAAAACTAATTAAACCTAGTCAATAAAGAAAAAGCCCTACTAAAACTTCCCGTTTTCCAAACACGTAAACATTACGTGCAGGCAAGCAAAGCAGTAATAACATTACCAAAAAGCTTCATACTTCTCAAATGAATCTTCACCAAATCATATTTCCAAAATTCAGCATTTATCTCTATCTCTATGCTCCGTAATCTGTTTCCAGTCCGCTCTGTAGTGGGACTAAACTTGAATCACTCACTCACTTCTCACCGAATCCTACAGCAACGACAATATTACTGACAGCTAAAGATCACAGCCCTTGTACTCAGAACATCTGTTGCGTAACATATCGACTATTGAAACTACTGTTAGGAATATATCCAGAGTACAAATATGAAATATGACAGATCGAGTGAAAATGGCGCTCCCATCACTCTCACTGCATACCAAAAATAAGCCATAAACCTTAAAACAGACATAACTCTTGCGGCTGGGAGTTGAATTAGTGCCGGAGCAGGACCATGCAATACGAAGTTCTGCGCTCTGTGATTGACTGAGTTGCCTCATCTGAATACATGATGGGAGCCTACATCCTGCGGTAACACACCTGGCCGGAGGGACCATACACTGAGGTGACAAAAGTCATCGGGTACCTCCTAACATCGGGTCTGACCTCCTTTTGCCCGCCGTAGTGCAGCAACTAGACGTGGCGTGGACTCAATAAGTCTTTGGACGTCTCCTGCAGAAATATTGAGCCGCGCTGCGTCTATAGCCATCCATAGTTGCAAAAGTGTTGCCGGTGTAAGATTTTGTGCACGAACTGACCTCTCAGCTGTGTTCCGTGGCCAAGTCATTTGCTAGACCAGAATGTTCTCCAAACGAATCGTGAACAGTTGTGGCCCAGTGTGACATATTGGAATCCATAAAAATTGCATCGTTGTTTGGAAACATGGTGTCTATGAATGGCTGCAAATGGTCTGCAAGTGGCGTAACATAACAATTCCCAGTCAATTCCATGTAATTACAGTCCACACCATTATGGAGTCACCACCATCTTATACTGTGCCTTGTTAACAACTTGGGTCCATCGCTTCGTGGTAAGTGCGCCACACTCGAACCGTACCATAACGTCAGCTATTAACAATCGAAATCTGGAGTCGTCTGACCATATCACGATTTACCAGTCGTCTAGGGTCCAACCGATATAGTCACGAACCCAAGAGAGTCGCTGCAAGCGATGTCGTGCTGATAGCAAAGGCACTCACGTTGGTCGTCTGCTAACCATTAACGCGAAATCCGCTTGTCGCGCCAGCTAGTCAATAGTTTCGATGCGGGACCTGCAACTGCCCATTGGAGTTGCAGAGCGCCGGCAGTATTCCATCGCATGAGTCGGCCTTACGCCACCAGACCGTCCTCCACCAGCAAAGCCACTGCCCGCCGCCAGCTGCCACTGTCTCAGCACTTGTCACGTCTACTTACTAGCCATGACTGGTTGCTTGCCCACTGCCATCTAATTACTGTTTCGTGGACATCGAATAATAAAGACAATTCCTATTGAGCAAGGGAGCAACGGTCTTGCTGCAGTGGATACACCTGCTCCCGTCAGATCACCGAAGTTAAGCGCTGTCGGGCGTGGCCGGCACTTGGATGGGTAACCATCCGTGCCGCCATGTGCTGTTGCCATTTTTCGGGGTGTACTCAGCCTCGTGATGCCAACTGAGGAGTTACTCGACCGAATAGTAGCGGCTCCGGCCAAATAAAACCATCAGAACGACCGGGAGAGCGGTGTGCTGACCCCACGCCCCTCCTATCTGCATCCTCATCTGAAGATGACGCGGCGGTCGGATGGTCCCGATGGGCCACTTCCGGCCTGAAGACGGAATGCTATTGAGCAAGCGTTCCTGACTAAGTTCTTGCCGTAACAGAGCATCCCACACACGCAACTCTGCAGCCAGAATCGGCCAACCTGCAACATGATAGAAGTGGCTGTGCTGTAACAGTGAGAAGAATCTCTTCGAGCCTGCATTGTATTGAAAGTCCAACTGTGTTGATGTCAGCAGACAGCCTTAGGCATTCCACTGCGTTGATTCGTGCCTCCTAGTGGAAGCTTTTCGCATGATGGGCAAGGAATACTCATGCATCTTCTGCTCGAAAAACGAATCTATCATGGGAATGATAGCTGAAGGATTGAAAAATTGGTTGGAAAAGCCTGTCCCGACACTAAACAGCCTTCGAAGTCCCCTCAATATTGATCAAGGGCGTCCACCATCCCTCTATGCTGCTGTCGCAAAACCTTTTTCGGCCCCCACTCTGTTGGCTGCATGAACTCCCTGCATGAGATACGTATCGGCACCTGCTGGCATTAATGCAATTTCTATGAGGATGTCTCTTGTTCACTTCTTTCGAGCACCATGATGCACCGTGATGCATGATTATCAAAACATCCAAACAGGAAATTTCCGGATGTGGTTTCTTTTTCTGAACTTTATCTTCTAAGTCCTCTCAACAGCCTCTAGAAACTTGTAATAGAATTAGCGAAAGACCCTATATAACTATACATAGATAAATATGTCGTATATTGTATTATATACTTTTTAACATAAGTAGTTGTACAAAATAACATGAGTGTGCATCTCTTAAATAACTGTTCATTTTAAAAACAATACAAATCTGTATACAAGACTAATAAATCACGCCATTTGTCGGTCTGTGTATGACAGTGTAAATATTCAAATACCAAACATTTGCAGCACTTGTAAATTGTGACGTGTACACGTTGCACAGAAATAATTAGGACGAGATATCTTTCGTATCTGTACAATACTTCGTATCTAGATATAATTCGTATCGGTGGGAAGAATTGTTATGCTATCATATTGTGCCTACATTACTCCATAAAGCTATAGAAATGATAATTGTAGGTTTTTTGTACACAATAATACACACTGATCAGCCAGAACATTACGACCACCAACCTACTATCGATATAAACCCGTCCAGGCGGTAGTAGCGCAGTCTGTCGAGAAATGACTGCTAGTGACCTTGAACCGCAACGTTGGCGTTCATAGAATGGATGCGGCAGAATCTTCGAAATTGGATGTGTGGATGGGAGAGGGTCGCTTTGGTTGGCTGCTGTAAATATAGGTACGTTACACTACAGCGCCTCCGAAACGTACTACCACGTCTTATCTGCAACTTCCGACTTTATAGAGTGCCAGCCGAAATTTCCCAATTAAATTTTCTTTTCCGTAAGTTGCAGAAGTTTTTCCGTCACCTCTAAGACCCCTTGTACACATTAAGCTTTACCTATGTACAGTCCTTATGTTTTGGGAGATGTAGACTACAAAAGCACATTCTGCCTACAGTGAGAAACGTGGAACGAAACTCATGTGGCCGCCTCGTTAATTATTAACAGACACACTCGCTGTGGCGAAGGCGCTCCGAGTAGCCGCTGAATTATTAAAACTTTCATTACGTCAATGATAAATAG
The DNA here is from genome assembly GCF_021461385.2 of Schistocerca piceifrons. NCBI lineage: Eukaryota > Metazoa > Arthropoda > Insecta > Orthoptera > Acrididae > Schistocerca > Schistocerca piceifrons. Next base: position 319,254,451 of record NC_060145.1, on the reverse strand, counting down.
AATGGTGGTGGCAACATACTCACTTCGTGAAAAATGTAGGCGCTTAATACGGAAAAAGGTGAAACGAGGGCCGTTAAAATACGCGGAGTAACCTATGCTAATTTTTTACTAAAATTACTATCAGAAGTATGATATATAAGCTTCTTTGAGGCATGTCGACACCTGCATACGCTCTTCATGAGCAACATATAAAAATATGCCAGATATGACGATTTCTTATAACACGACTTCATTTTACGTCCGAGTGTTACACAATTTAACGAAATTAATTTCAAAAGTTACGACGTCATTTTTCAGGCCTCCAAAAAGTATATAGGATGTGTGAGGGCTTCCCAGCGAAACATATGCAGCAAAGTCGAAACAACAGGCATGCCAGCTGCGGGAAAGTCACGATGACCTTTCTCTTTCACTGCAAAGGTCCGCTGCTTATTGACTTATTAGAACATGGCGGCACAATTAACTCACATCCGTACGTGAACACTTAGCAAAAATTGAAGTGCAACGTCAACTCGAAACCCCCAGGAATGTTGACGGACGGCATTACTCTGTTGCAGGATAATGCCCGCCCACATACGGTCAAGGTTTCTTCGACTACCCACAGAAGTTTTGCTGTGAAGCACTTACACGTAACCCACTCGTATAATTGCGTAGGCTTCCGCGGCCAGAGTCAGTCGACATAACAGTTTTCTGGGTGTGGTACGGTGTCGTAACGCATAAAATTACTGCACAGAAGAAGGCCGCTGCAACCGTGGCCGAAACGTTGGTTTTTCTCGAGCAGTAGAAGTTTTATAGATTATGACACGGTACCATACCCAGAAAACTTTTTTGTCATATCCCATACAGTCCCGATCTCACCTGAAGCAATTTCGATATTTCTGGAGCCCGTGTCTATCGGTTTTCTTCGGACGAAGAGGTGCACGCCTGGGTACAATCATGGTTCCGGAGACAACCGCAAACATTTTCCCATGAAGGCATTGACCACCTTGCCTCATACCGGGATAAATTTATCAAGATTTATGGCGATTACCTTTGAAATAATAAACAGTTTACTTACTTTTTTCCGTATGTCCCGTTTTCATTCGACTGCCCCGCTGAAATTACAAGGTTCGACTTCAGCAGACGAAAATTCAGGCCAGGACATGCCCCGCCCCCCCCTCCCCCTCCTCCCAGCTGCCACTGTCTCAGCACCTGTCACGGTCTACTTACTAGCCATGACCGGTTGCCTGCCCGCTACCATCTAATTACTGCTTCGTGGATATCGAATAGCCGGCCGCGGTGGTCTCGCGGTTAAGGCGCTCAGTCCGGAACCGCGCGACTGCTACGGTCGCAGGTTCGAATCCTGCCTCGGGCATGGATGTGTGTGATGTCCTTAGGTTAGTTAGGTTTAAGTAGGTCTAAGTTCTAGGGGACTGATGACCACAGAAGTTAAGTCCCATAGTGATCAGAGCCATTTGAACCATTTTGATGTCGAATAGTAAAGACAATTTCTATTGAGCAAACATTCTTGACTACGCTCTTGCCGTAGCAGAGCATCCCTTACACGCAATTTTGCGGTCAGAACCGGCCAACCTGTAACATAATAGTCAGAAGTGGCTGTGCTGTAACAGTGAGAAGAGTCTCTCTTCGACGCTGCATTGTATGTTTCAGTTGCGCCCCCCCCCCCTCTTCCCCCTCCCCCCCCGCACACACACACACACTCTAGAGCTGCGGCGTACTGAACATATTAAATTGGTATAAATAATTTTAATGTACTCGGATGCGGAAAACACTTGAATTGGCGTTGTGGAGTAAACGAAAATAGCATTTCTTCTATCTCTGCACACTTCTATCAGTGGCGGTCATTTCGTGGTGTGGCGGAAAGTGGAAGCAACTAACTGTGGTCAATTGAGGACTAATGTCACTTGACACGATGCTCTGTATTCAGTTCCTTTATCTGATATTCTGATAATGAGCTATGCCCCAAACACGTAAATAAAAAGAGTAGTGGCAAAAAGTGAATTGTTGTTATCAGCGAGAAACAAAGTGGCAAATTCCATTCAGTGACACACGCAGCTTTCACTGACATCAAAAAAGATTTTCACAGTGAGAATAGAAGGAAACTATGGGACATAAGGGCTACAGATGGGTATCCTATACATGATAATGAAACTATACGAAGCTTAACAAGCACCCAATAATAATGAAAAAATGTTGGCAACAATACAGCTGAAGGACTCACGGCCAATAAGGTACGAGTACATAAACGAGCCTGTAATGTGTACCAGTGTTATTTAATATGTGTAGGAAAGATATCATTCACTGGAGACAGGTTGCTTACAGGCCCCTAACTGGGCTCCTTCTCACCAACACTCGGGCATCACTGGGCACTAGCCAGACCAGCTTTCATCAGAAAACACAACAGACCTCATCCCTGCCCTGCAATGAGCTCTCGCTTGACGCCACTGAAGTCGCAAATGGCGGTGGTTTGCGCTCAGTGGAACGCATGCTACAGGGCGTCCGGTCCGGATCTGTCCTTGAAGAATCTGATTTGTAGCAATTCCTTGTGTCTCTGGGGTGCCAACTGGTGCTCACATTGATGCTGCAGATGCAGTACGATGTGCCAGAGATATATGCCGAACACGATGGTCTTCCCTCTCGGTAGTGGCCGGCTGCTGTGGCAGAGCGGTTCTAGGCGCTTCAGTCCGGAACCGCGCTGCTGCTACGGTCGCAGGTTCGAATCCTGCCTCGGGCGTGGATGTGTGTGATGTCCTTAGGTTAGTTAGGTTTAGGTAGTTTTAAGTTCTAGGGGACTGATGACCTCAGATGTTAAGTCCCATAGTGCTCAGAGCCATTTGAACCAATCGAACCTCTCTGTAGTGCCACGTGGCCGTCCGGAGCCCGGTCTTCTTGCTGACGTATATTGTCATGACCACCGCTGCCAGCCATCAGCAATCAGTGGCTACATTCTTGCCAAGTCTTCCTGTAATATCGCAGAAGGAACGTCCAGCTTCTCACAGCCCTGTTACACGACCTTGTTGAAATTCAGTGAGGTGTTGATAATGGTGAAGATTAGTGTTAACATTAAAGAACACGTTATTTTTAACTTCTACTCAAGTAACTATACTTAAAAATTTAACAGGTTGTAACTTTTTAAATAGGAATTCATCCATATTACAGAAGTGTCGTCCAGGAGAAATGATTTTAGGTTGGATTTAAAACTTGTTTCGCCCCCTGCCTCACAGTTTATGTTATTGTGCAAATGATCAAAGATTTATTTCGATGCATATTGATCTTCTTTCTGAGCCGTTACAGCTTTAATAATGGATAATAAATTTCATTTTTCCCGTTAGTGTACACGATATATACCACTGTTCTTCTTAAACTGTGATGGATTATTTATGACGAATTTCATTATCAAATATTGTGATGGCACAGTTAGAATGCCTAACTCCTTGACGGGGTACCTACATGACGTCCATGGGTGATCACCACTTATTATTCTTACTGTTCGCTTTCGTACAAGGAATACTTTCTTTCTAAGTCGTGTGCTACCACAGAAACGTGTTCCATAAGAATATATAATTGATGGCTTTATACACAACTGCTTAGAAGCATGCTTAACAAACAAAATGAAAAACGTCATTGTGAATCATTCAGCCAATGTTGAAAGGCTTGATACTTTTAGTGACTGGGTAGAAATCCCAAATACCGTCTCACTGAGATTTTAGGTTTACTCCTAATGCTTATATCTGTGAATGACCATGCACTTAACTTTTAATATGCAGAACTGCCACTTTCTGCAGATGATACCAGTGTTATAGTAAGTCCCCTTAGAGAGAAAACAATAGACGAGATTGTTAATGCGATTTTTCGTAGAATTATTAGATGTTTCTCTGAAAATTGTTCCTCCTAAATTTTGAAAAATATACTATGGTTCAAAATGGTTCAAATGGCTTTGAGCACTATGGGACTTAACATCTATGGTCATCAGTCCCCTAGAACTTGGAACTACTTAAACCTAACTAACCTAAGGACAGCACACAACACCCAGTCATCACGAGGCAGAGAAAATCCCTGACCCCGCCGGGAATCGAACCCGGGAACCCGGGCGTGGGAAGCGAGAACGCTACCGCACGACCATGAGCTGCGGACGATATACTATGTTCAGTCCTGTACAACAAATAGCGTGTAGCACATGAACTGGAGTCAGTAAATAGTGTAGAATGCTCCCAAGTTTTTGGTGTGTATATGACTCCAGTCACACGCTGTTTGTTGTACAGGATTGAACACAGCATATTTTTCAAAATTTAGGACAGACAATTTTCATACAAATAATTCTTTAAAAGATCTCATTAATAATCTCTTCTATTGCTTTCTCTCTAAGGGAACTTACTATAACACTGGTACGTCTGCAAAAAGTGCCAGTTCTGCATACTGAAAGTTCAGTGCATGGTCATTCACAGATATAAGGAATAGCAGTAAACCTAAACTCGAACCCTGTCAGACTGTCTTTGTGATTTCTACCTAGTCACTAAAAGTTTCAACTCTTCCAACATTGTTTGAATTATTCGCCACAACATTTGTCATTCTGTTTGTTAAGTATGTTTCCAACAGTTGTGTGTAAAGCCATCAATTCCACACAACTTCTGTTTTTCTAAGAGCGTAACACGATCTACAGAATCAAATGAATTGGTAAGATCACAAGAAACACCAACAGCCGATAGTACATTAAGACTGAGTGTAGTTCCATGAGGCCTTGCGCAGATGATGCCGTTGCACATAGGGAAGTCACAACGCTAGAAAATTGTAGAGAAATGCAGGAAGATCTGGCGAGGATCAATTCTCGGTGCAGGGATTGGCACTTGACCCTCAACATAAACAAATGCAAAGTCTTGTGCATAAGTAGCCAGAAAGACGCTGTACTATGACTACACGATTGGAGAACGGTCACTGGAAGCATTCAAACCTATGAAATCGTACATAAGGCAAATTGCAGAATGGAATCCATTAGAAGGATCCTCATGAAGTGTAGTCTGCTCACAAAGAAAGTCGCTTACAAAAGCCTCATTTGACCAAGACTTGAATATCAGTCGTCTGTCTGGTTTCCATACCAGATAGGACCGATAGAGGAAATAGAGAACATCCAGACCAGAGCAACGCTTTTCGTCAAACTTTCATTTAGTAAGTGCGAGAACGTCACGTACATGTCCAGCCAACTTCAGTGGCAGACGATGCAAGAGAGGCATTCTGCATCACCAATAAATTTCCTCTGCCTACCTATATCTGGAAAAAGCCCACGAACGTAAAATTCGAGAGATTAGGACTCACAGGGAAGCTTACCACCAATCAATCTTCCCCTGAAAAGAAATTTATGGTAGAACCTGAGTAAAAGAAGGGATCGATTGATAGGACATAGGAATTTTCAATAATGTGATGGAAGGAAGTATGAGGGGTAAAGTTTGCAAAGGAAATCCGAGGTTCGAATACAATACACAGATTCAATTGGATCTGTTCCAATAGTTATACCGAGATGAAGCGGCTTTCACAGAACCGACTAGAATTGAGAGTTCATCAAATCGATCTTCAGGCTGAGGACCACGACCTGTAATGTGAATTTGTATCATTCACGCTGTGTAAAAATATTCCCATCTGTATCGCCCAACACACCTCGGAAAAATATTGAACTCTCGACAGATGTCCAGATACAAGAGATAGAGTTAAGGAAAGTAAAATTTTATAAATTGCACCGTCAGAGTTTGTCATACGTCATAGTGTAGCAAAAATAGTAAAGTTGAGTTACACTGAGTGCCAGAAGAACGGATGCGGACATTTCGTGACCTCTGCATTCTAAGGGCGTTCGGTCAGGCACTAATTTCGTGACCTTTTTGCAGTCAAAGAGCGTTGGTAGTGGCGTGTTTCACGTTCTCTGTCTGATTACGGGCCGCTTTCTCTAACCTTTGTGCTTTCCGCCCACGCCATCCATTTTAAATGGCATGCGGACACTGACCTGAGAGTCATGATATAAACCACGATTATCATCTAGAAACTACTGAAAAAAAAGGATGTGAGATATCACGATTAATATTGTGCTGTGTTACCAACAGCTATTTTTCTCCAGTGATGCGCTAGAATATCCCTCATGAGCTTAAAACACAATACCGTCGCAAAATCAAAAGTTGTTGTAATTATTTTACCTGTCGAGGGACCATCAAAATTAAGGAAGGATTCTTAGTGTCAAATTTTGAATAGTTTTTTAGATGCATCATCTCTCACATACGTGTGCATCTATTATATAACATATTTTTCAGGTGCCATAAGACACCGAAATGAGACGTCTGCTACGGTGTGAAGTATACTGTCTGGACAAAGTCGTATCATAAACTCAGCTCTGTAATAGACCATCGGTCTTTTCCACTTAATGACTGTTGGAAAATGTATGAGCCTAACAAATCAGACAATGCTTCGCAATTGCTAAATATGTGTGCAAATTGGATATACGTCCTAATATCCTCCTTGCTCTTTCTCTCTGTCCAGCACCTTTCTCCTCCCACTATCTCTGTCGTCGTCCTCTTTCTGCCTTTCTGCATATATCCTCATCCCGCCTCTCTTTCTCCATTCCTACTTTCCCCTCCTTTCCCTATTTTCTCCCCCCCCCCCCCCCCGCCCCCACCCCTACACCCCCCACATTGCTCTGTCTATTGCTCTTCTTGTCCGTGAAAGTATATTGTTCTTACAGACCAAGCCGTGATGAGGAATAGAATTTGGTAAAAAGGAATGGTTAAATCGTTTTGCGATTATTTAGTATACGGCGTATGAGGCAGAGATCTCTCCAATTGCTGGATCTGTGAGGATAGCTGCTTCAGTGACAGTATTTCACACAATTTTAATCTGCGAACAGGTATGATTCAAATGTTTCGGACGATTCAGATTCCGTAGTAGTAATATAATCATAAACCGACAAGGCATAAATACAACTTCCCTGTTTTCGGTTAAAACTGACTGCGAGAAAGGAGAAAAACAGCACGTTGTTGTGAAAACCATTTCTATATAAAAAATGTTCAAATATATGTGAAATCTGCTAAGATCATCAGCCCCTAAGCTTACACACTACTTAACCTAAATTATCCTAAGGGCAAACACACAGACCCATGCCCGAGGGAGGACTCGAACCTCCACCGCGACCAGCCGCACAGTGCATGATTGCAGCGCCCTAGACCGCTCGACTAATCCCGCGCGGAAATTTCTATTTAAAAAATGGCTCTGAGTACTATGGGACTTAACATCTGAGGTCATCAGACCCCTAGACTTAGAACTACTTAAACCCAACTAACCTAAGGACATCACACACATCCATTCCCGAGGCAGGATTCGAACCGACGACCGTAGCGGTCGCGCGGTTCTAGACTGTAGCGCCTAGAACCGCTCGGCCACACCGGCCGGCTTCTATTTAAAATTACATATAAGTAGAAATAAGGTATATGGGAGAAACAGTTTATCAAACAGACTAGATGCCCTCCTATAGCAAGAAAGAAAGCGAGACAACACATTGTCGCAGTACAGTACAGCCCAGCACATTCCTTTTCGTAGTTGGCTTTAACAGAAAGCCCATACATTGTTGTTTATAAAATATACAGCATGTGTCAATCTGTTTATTAGATTAGCGAGTAAAAATTTGAAGTAAGTCGCTCAAGAACTTATTAATGCTAAGAACTTTTTCCTTATAACACATACATTAAAACATTTGTAAGCTGTGGTCGTCCAGAAGTTTCGTAAGGCACCGTGTACAAATTTGCAGCCAATCGGTCAAGAACGTTTCGAGATTTTTCCTGGTAATGTTTCCCCTTTACATGAATATATTTATGTATCATACACGTTCAAAAAAGGTAGCCTATCGCCATTCGAAGGTTTATTAAAATATCGTGTACAAATTTCAAATAAACTGATCAAGAACTTTTTGAGATTTTTGGTAAAAATATCAAACAACGTCTAGTCTCTATGTAGTAGTGTAGATATAGATACAGATAAACGATGCATGTGTATGTGAAAGTTGTTGCAATTATAAAACAGTTAAATTATGCACTGCAGAAAATGTTCTACCCACAGCTTTAAAATGGTCGCTTGAACAAAACTAGATGTTTGGAAATAAATATTTACTACCATATCCTTTGGTGGTTCGAAAATATCGTTCATTAAATACAGGTGCTGGTGAGGGACGCGGGGGCTGTCATAAATTATCGTGTCCTGACATAGAATGGAGGAAGCGTGTGAGAACTCCAAAGAGGTTCAGGTCAATCTGCCAATTCCCAGAGGTTATGAGCAAAGGCAGAAAGACAGACTTCCAGTGATCGCAGGTGATTGCTTGGATTAGCGCCAAACGCTGTCGCGGGTGACCTACGAGAGATGATGATTTTGGGACTCGATAAGGATCCTTCTAGGAGACTCAAGGAACTCAAGGGTCTGAATAATACTTGTTTATTGCATTCCGACAAACTACTACTACACTGAAGGCTATCTCTAAACATCAGAAAAAAATAAAAGATTCGACTATATGCACAAGAAAAGTCAACGTTTGAGTCCAAGGGATGAGAGCTAACAGAAATAGCTGTGAAACTTCTCGGCAGATTAGGACTGTGTGCCGGACCGTGCTCGAACTCGGGACCTTTGCCTTTCGCGGGCATGTGCTCTGCCGTCTGAGCTACCCAAGCACGACTCACGACCCGTCTCCACAGCTTTAATTACACCAGTACCTCGTCTCCTACCTTCCAAACCTCACAGAAGCCCTTCTGCGAACCTTGTAGAACTAGCACTCCTCGAAGGAAGGATATTGCGGAGACATGGCTTAGCCACAGCCTCTGGGATGTTTCCAGAATGGGACTTTCACTCTGCAGCGGAATGTGCGCTGATATGAAACTTCCTCGCAGATTCTGAAGTTTGGAAGGTAGGAGACGAGGTACTGTCGGAATTAAAGCTGTGGGGACGGGTCGTGAGTCGTGCTTGTGTAGCTCAGATAGTAGAGAACTTGCCCGCGAAAGGCAAAGGTCCCGAGTACGACTGGCGGTCCGGCACACAGTTTTAATCTGCCAGGAAGTTTCATGTTAGCGCACACACCGCTGCAGAGTAAAAGTTTCATCCTAGAAATAGCTGTCATTAGCAGCGTCTTAAAGTAAAAATATTAGAGATCAGCACTCCAAGTGATAAGACAGAAGTGAATCGGAGCTTACCCGAGGTTGCTGTCGAGGGACATGAAGCTGGCGTCCGGAAGTTCTGATTCATCACTCTCCTGAATACGAAAATTCGGGTTTCTTAAAGCATTATGGCGGGAGCACTGTTTCACCCAGTGTTTAGTTGGCCCGCCAATTCACCAGCAGTTTGCAGGCATCGGTTCATCTGACATGCGACTCAGCATCTCCTTGGCGTCTCTGTCCAAACATGTTCAGCTCCTTTCCCTTCTCCTATTCTGCAGATAGCCATTTTTCTGTCCTTGTTTCGTAGCAACAGCATCCAGGTGGAAGCCCTTCCTAGTGTTCCAGCAACAACAGCGTTTCACGTCACTTTGCCCCACCCTGAGACTTCTGTCCCGGGAGCGGGTATTACTATTCCAGCAGTTATACTCATTTCCCATCTTGCTCTAACCTGTGTGCATTCACTGACGTTGCTGTTCTCAGGAACAATCAACATGCTTGCTGTATATGCGAAGACGTGTAGTTTGCGACTAACGACAACTGCAATACCTTACAACAGCGTCTAGACGGCTAATTCTCTGCACTGAAGCACGTACTCCGACACAGCTACCACGCGTGTTCGCAATTCCCAAGCTTCTTCCATCATTACTGTTACCTAGTGTAGCGCAAACATTGCTTTCTATGGCGCCCACATGTGTTGAGTCTGAGGTTTCCTGTCTTGGAGTGCCCTAGCTGCCTTCCAACAGCCTCAAGCTCAACAATGGATATTGCAATAAGACGACAATAACTGAAAAAAATTTGATTACGATCACTAAGCGATCAATCAGCGACCTCATGAAATATGGTTAAGGTGTCAGTCATTATTTACGTATTCACCCTTCAATACAACAAAGGTTTGGCAACGATACTTGACTTTATAAAGGCCTTTGTTGAAGAAATCTGCATTTTGGGTGTTCAGGAAACGTACGATCCAGAATGGAAGGACTGAGGAGGAGGGGGGCGCAAAAATTGATAGCCCAAGAAGCAGCATGCGTGGCTACGGTCTGTGCAGAAAGAGGTGGGCGTTGTTGTGGAAGAAAAACACCACCTTGTACAAGTTCGCGTACGCTCCGTCTTCATAGCCCTACGTAATCTCGTCACTTGATTCTGGTGGCTGTTTGCCTCATGAGCATAATTTGTACGTACTACATATTGACAATAAAAATATCGATGTTGTTTCGGAGTGTCCCTCTTTAGGTGGTGGTGAATCCTCACGTTTCCACGGCTTGCTCTGCCCCTTTCTCTTCGGGTAGTAGTGCGATCTTTGAATGATTGAGAGTACTCCCACTACAGCAAAATACACTCTAAGACAGAAGGGAAAGACGCACCATGAAGGAATTATTCGAACGGAACGAAAATCGGTAGATGTGGAATACATGTACAGTCAAACAGACGATAACAATTTCAGAAAAAATTGGATGATTTATTCAAGAGACAGAGCTTCACAAACTGAGCAAATCAGTAACGTGTTGGTCCACCTCTGGCCCTTATACAATTATTCTGCTTGGCATTGATTGATAGAGTTGTTGGGTATCCTCCTCAAGTACATCGTGCCAAATTATGTCCAGTTGAGTTGGCTAGTTATATTGTCAAACTCCCGTGCCCTGCCCATAATGTTGCAAACGTTCTCAACTAGGGACACATACGGCGACCTCGCTGGCCGAGGTAGGGTTTCGCAAGCACAAACACAAGCAGTAGAAACTCTCGCCGTGTGAAATGTAAGCCCAGGATGGCTTACCATAAGGGCAACAAAACGGAGTGTCAACGTTCCACTGTGCTATGAAAGTGCCCAGATGACAACAAAAGGTAGTGCTATGAAAAGAAAGCACACTCCAGATCATCACTCCAGGTTGTTGGACTGCATGGCAGGCGACACGCAGGTTGGTGTACAGCCGCTGTCTAGGACGTCCCCAGACACGCCTTCGCTGGTCATTGTGGCTGAGTTCGAAGGAGGACTCATCACTGACGACGATTCTCCAGGCAATGAGATTCCAGGTCCAAGAAGTGTCTGGGGACCCCTGGACTGCGGTGGGATACCAACCTGACTATGGCCCGCCGTACGGCCCGATAAGCGGGAGTGATGGCCTGGGGTGTCATTTCTTTTCAAACCAGGAACTCTTTCGTAGTCATCCGCGGCATCTTTATAGCACATCGGTAGGTCGACGATGTTCTACGCCCAGTTTTGTTGCCCTTCATGGAAAGCCATCTTGGGCTTACGTTTCAGTAAGATAATGACCGCTCGTATATGGCGAGAGCTTTTAGTGCTTGCCAAATGCTACCTTGGCCAGCAAGGTCGCCGGATCTCTCTCCAATTGAGAACGTTTGGACCGTTCTGGACATGGCCCTCAAACCAGCTCGGGGTTTTGACGATCTAACGCACCAGTTGGACAGACCTTGGCACGAGGCCCCTCAGAAGGATATCCAACAACTCCGTCTATTGATGCCGAGCCGAATAACTGCTTCCATAAGGGCCAGAGATGGACCAACGCATTATTCACCTTTCTTTCTCTTTCATAAATCATCCAATTTTGCTGAAATGTAATCTTCTGTTTGTCTGTGTATGTGTATTGCATCTACCGATTGCCGTCCCATTCGAATAATTCGTTCATTGTGCGTCGTTTTTATTGTCTTAGAGTGTATCATAAGTGCAAGATCCATTTTACGATACACAAACAGAGACCGACAGCAGCACTCAAAGTGGCCTGGCAGTGAACTTCGAAATCGGAAAAATACCGCGCCACAATCTGTGTTCTTGCTTTGCAAAATATTAGTACTAGATGATAATATTTTTCAATTGTACTTTGTTGGTGGGTCTGATAGTCTGGAATTAAATTGTATCTAATAGTAAAACTCAAAATTGCAGTTTCTACTACGTGGACGTTATCGAGTGGAAACTATTTTCCTGATTACGACTTTCTTGTGTGCATTGCGCTCTTCAAATTGCATTGCAAATAACTTGCTCACACTCTGTTTAATTTCTGCTCTTATCCGAAATATTTTGTGGGATAAATGATATCATATTTGTTTTTGTTTCATGTGAAACAGAAGTTTGTTTCCTTGAATGGCATTCTATGGACTCATGTCTATTTGTCACTGCTTACGAATCCGTATGTGAACTGCTCGATTTAAATGCACTTTGAGTATATTGCTCGTATTCTACGTTATTTTTGTACCACACTTTCACGTAATAGAGGCCATCGAAAGTAACACTGACCTCTTCTAAAATGTGCTGTTTGTAGTACCTGTTAATAAAGGGTGAAAACATTTGCATAACTACTTTCGATTTTTTAGCATTTGCAGGGTAGAATGCTGTAGTCACCAAGACTCCAAAGCACACTCATCTACATCTACATCCATAGTCTGCAAGCCACTATTATATGAATTGCACTCAGTGGCAAGAAACCACACTACTCAAAGCAGAATTACATACTCATTCTGCGAAAAGATGCAGTAAAGATGAATACTAGTACTATCAATACCTGCTAACACGTAGATCTTCATGAAATGGTACAAAATAAGGAAAACAGATATAAACAACAAAAGTAGAAGAAAAGCAGCATACTTAACATGCATTTCAGTGATGTAGTTCACACGCAGATTCGTAAGCAGTAAAATACACTCCTGGAAATGGAAAAAAGAACACATTGACACCGGTGTGTCAGACCCACCATACTTGCTCCGGACACTGCGAGAGGGCTGTACAAGCAATGATCACACGCACGGCACAGCGGACACACCAGGAACCGCGGTGTTGGCCGTCGAATGGCGCTAGCTGCGCAGCATTTGTGCACCGCCGCCGTCAGTGTCAGCCAGTTTGCCGTGGCATACGGAGCTCCATCGCAGTCTTTAACACTGGTAGCATGCCGCGACAGCGTGGACGTGAACCGTATGTGCAGTTGACGGACTTTGAGCGAGGGCGTATAGTGGGCATGCGGGAGGCCGGGTGGACGTACCACCGAATTGCTCAACACGTGGAGCGTGAGGTCTCCACAGTACATCGATGTTGTCGCCAGTGGTCGGCGGAAGGTGCACGTGCCCGTCGACCTGGGACCGGACCGCAGCGACGCACGGATGCACGCCAAGACCGTAGGATCCTACGCAGTGCCGTAGGGGACCGCACCGCCACTTCCCAGCAAATTAGGGACACTGTTGCTCCTGGGGTATCGGCGAGGACCATTCGCAACCGTCTCCATGAAGCTGGGCTACGGTCCCGCACACCGTTAGGCCGTCTTCCGTTCACGCCCCAACATCGTGCAGCCCGCCTCCCGTGGTGTCGCGACAGGCGTGAATGGAGGGACGAATGGAGACGTGTCGTCTTCAGCGATGAGAGTCTCTTCTGCTTGGTGCCAATGATGGTCGTATGCGTGTTTGGCGCCGTGCAGGTGAGCGCCACAATCAGGACTGCATACGACCGAGGCACACAGGGCCAACGCCCGGCATCATGGCGTAGGGAGCGATCTCCTACACTGGCCGTACGCCACTGGTGATCGTCGAGGGGACACTGAATAGTGCACGGTACATCCAAACCGTCATCGAACCCATCGTTCTACCATTCCTAGACCGGCAAGGGAACTTGCTGTTCCAACAGGACAATGCACGTCCGCATGTATCCCGTGCCACCCAACGTGCTCTAGAAGGTGTAAGTCAACTACCCTGGCCAGCAAGATCTCCGGATCTGTCCCCCATTGAGCATGTTTCGGACTGGATGTAGCGTCGTCTCACGCGGTCTGCACGTCCAGCACGAACGCTGGTCCAACTGAGGCGCCAGGTGGAAATGGCATGGCAAGCCGTTCCACAGGACTACATCCAGCATCTCTACGATCGTCTCCATGGGAGAATAGCAGCCTGCATTGCTGCGAAAGGTGGATATACACTGTACTAGTGCCGACATTGTGCATGCTCTGTTGCCTGTGTCTATGTGCCTGTGGTTCTGTCAGTGTGATCATGTGATGTATCTGACCCCAGGAATGTGTCAATAAAGTTTCCCCTTCCTGGGACAATGAATTCACGGTGTTCTTATTTCAATTTCCAGGAGTGTAGATAAACAGAAGTCCACTGAGTATGATGTGACGAAACCAGCTTCTGTTTTATACGAAACAAAACCAAATATGGAATCATTTCCCTCACTCAATATTACGGATGCCAGCAGAAATAATCAGCGTAAATATATCTACAACGCAATTCAAAGATTGCAATACACATGAGAAGTCGTAATCAGAAGCACAATGTGATGAAACAAGCTGCTGTAAGTTCTGTTAACTACGAAATGAAAACAGATACGGAAGACTAAAAATCAGCCGATAAGAACCTAAGATGGTGGGTGTTCTTCACACAGAGGTGGTATGCCATTTCGTTGTCATTCAGGATTGTTTGCTCTCACTATAAGCGCTTACACCACGTAACCACTGCGTCATATGTTAGTACATTGTTGCTATACACTTTCACAAACTCGGCGCGTATTGTTGCTGCGTTGTTCTCATTGAAATGCGGAAAATGAATTGCCGAATGAGGCTCCACTTCAAAAGTCGCCTACGTCATTTCGTGTCTGCTGCTCTAACGACGTGCTACGGTAACCTGGCCTGGGGATTTCAATGCGTACCAGATCTGCAGATATGTACTGCAAACAAACAAAAAATTAATTACATAAATTCAGTGCTAATATGAGTTTTTATGACTATACATTGCGCATTATTTCATGCGAAGTTTTTTTAGTTCCTTCTCACGGAGAGTGTCAGTCAACATTATACGGAGAAATATGACATACGCGTCCATTTTTCAGATGAATGTCATGACTCAACCAGATAAATCCCTTTTTCGACGCATGCAATCACTTTTTTTTAATGTCGATTGATTTTCCGAGGGAACATGAATTTGTTTCAAACAAAAATACAGCCTCGTGCAAGAAAACTGTCTCGTTTCAAGAAATTCGATGCGTTTGTGGATCAAACCGAAAAAGAATCCAATTTAATTGCTCATGAGTATACAAGGTGAACCAAAAATACTGCGACAAACTTTCTGAAAAATGTTTACATGCGCCCTAAAATGCATACATCGCATGCTTTAAAAAAAAAAAATGGCTCTGAGCACTATGGGACTCAACTGCTGAGGTCATTAGTCCCTTAGAACTTAGAACTAGTTAAACCTCACTAACCTAAGGACATCACAAACATCCATGCCCGAGGCAGGATTCGAACCTGCGACCGTAGCGGTCTCGCGGTTCCAGACTGCAGCGCCTTTAACCGCACGGCCACTTCGGCCGGCTACATCGCATGCTATGAGCACTTGTTCATCCTTGATACTGCAAGATCTTTGCATACCTTATTTTGGGAGAAGGTACGATGGACCAAAACCAGAAAAAAGTCCAGTAAACATTTGCTCTACAATCATTACCTTAAGAGCAATGAGTACCTGTTTAGTAGAAGGAATGTGTTTCATAGTAGCGAAGACGAAAAAGTGCTCATGCATGTTCACCAGAAATTTTTTCTTATTTTGGTCCGTACTACCCACCTCTGAAAGTTAGTCGGTGGGGTTCTCGTTCACTCTGTGAAACGATAGTCTTCGCGTTGACAGCTATTGTCTCTCCGTACAAGCGAACCTCAGTGAACTCGAAGTTTCTCCATCAAAGGCACAACCTGTGAGACTATTTTTTTTTATTTTTGCGGGAGGATGGGGGGAGGGAGGGGAGTGTTATCAGTCTTCTAGCTGGTTTGATGCGGCCGCCGCAACTTCCTCTCATGTGCCAGCAAATTCGTCCCAGAGTAGCACTTACATCCTGTGCCCCCTATTATTTGTTGAATGTATTCATTCGCAGTCTTCTCCTGGTGCGTTTACCCTATACAGCTCCATCTAATTCTATGGAAGCTATTTCATAATGTCTTAACACGTTTCCTGCCACCTAGTCTCTTATTCTTGTCAGTGTTCTCCACATGTTACTTTAACCTGCGAAGAATCTCCTCATTTGTTACCTTATCATTCCACCTAATTTTCAACATCCTTCCACTGAACCACATCTCAGACCCTTCAATTCTCTTCTTTTCCGTTTTCCCGTAGTCCATGATTCACGTACATACAGTGCTGTGCTCCGAACATACATTCTCAGAAATTTCTTCCTCTGATTAAGACCAATATTTGATACCGATAGACTTTTTTCCGCCAGGAGCACCCTGTTTGACTATGCTAGTCTGCTCTCTATGTCGTTTTTTCTTCTTCCACCATCAGGTATTTTGCTTGCAAATGTAACAGAGTTCATGTTAACTGAATCTTCCGTCAGTTCTTGAAAGAACAACATTATAAAAAATGAAAAGCACTAGTTTGCTTTTGTTCTACACTACTTTCATTGTGTTAACTGGTTTTCGGCTAATAAAGCCATCTTCAGAGTAAATGTCTGAAGACGATCTTGTAAGCCGAAAGCCGGTTACCACAATAAAACTAATACTGTAGAACAGAAGCAAACTAGTGCTTTTCATTTATTAGTAACTGAATTCCTTCATTTCGCCTAGCTCGTGGTCCTCAATTTTGATGTTACGTTTCTCGCTAATCCCATTTCTGCTACTCCGTATTACTTTCAGCTTCCTGCGGTTGACTCTCAGGCTAACTAGACTGTTAATTCCATTCAAAAAGTCGTCAGTCAATCTTATCATTCATATTCTTTCACCCTGAATATTAATCCCACTCCTGAATCTTTTATTTCCCTGACTGCTTCTTCGACATATAGACTGAACATTACGGAAGAAAGACTATATTCCTTTATGACAGCTTTTTAATCCGAGCCCTTCGTTATTGGTCTTCCAGTCTTATTGTTCCCTCAAGATTCTTGTAAATATTGTATACTCTCCGTCTTTCCCTATACCTTACACCAGCTTTTTACATAGCTTTGAAAGTTTTCCACCATTTTACATTGTCAGGTTGCTTTTCCTAGATTTACAGATTCTATGAAAGTGTCTTCATTTGTTTTAATTGTTGCTACCATTATCAAGCGTAACGCCAGAACTGCCCCCCTGGCCCCTTAGGTTTCCTAAAGCTGAATTGGCTCTTAGCCAACAAATCCAGAATGTTCTTTTCTTTGTCCGCGTGTCATTACAATTTATAATCAGTTGACGAATATTTAATACACATTTTTACGGAGAGTAAATTTCACATTTATCGGTATTCGGATATCAATGGCGACAAAATTGCTTTAAGGTGGAACATATTGACACACTATTCGACATTTATAATTTTTTTTTCGTAGCGTTGCTGGCTTAAGACTGTCATATCCGTGGAAGTGTTTGCAATAGTCTGACTTCACTCATTTCTTCACGGGTAGTATTAAACGAACGCCGCGTTGACCAAGGAACTCTTGCAAGAGGTAATGAAAGTCGCAAAAGTGAACTGCCAGATATATCAGATTAAATGCTTTTGCTCACTTCGGTAGACAAAGTTCTGCCGCTCACTTTCACGCTGATTTCTCAGAGCCTAAATCAAGAATGTTTGAGTTTCTCTCGCAGAGAGCGAAGTTCCCTCCAATCGCCCTGGGGACATGTGACCTTTCTCTGCTGATCTCAGTCGCTCTTTGACATCTATAACTCTGCTGGAAATTACAGCTTCAGCTCCCAGCAGAATTTGCTCGAAAATTAGGTTGAGTAACCCGATTGGGGGCTGGATTCGATATCTTGTTAGTTGATTCATCGAGTCGGCATTAAAGACAGAACTCTGCGACACACTCAGCAGCAGTTGCTACCAGCGACCCGTTTTTTACCACACTTGCGCCGCGTGCGACGTGCATAAAACTCGTATACTGCACATAGACTGTACTAGACTCTTTCATTAGAACCTGCTTTGTGTTTTTCTGCGTTTATCTTCATATTTTCGTTGCGTATTGACTGATAGTGTCGCCATAGCAGTTCCTTTTCGGTCTCAGTTGCAGGTCATTCATGGAGGACTTCGAGGAAAAGACGCTGGGATCTGTTACCACAATACTCACGATACTTCGGATAAATGTTGATGGCACGTTTATAGGGTGGTCCTATGGTGAGACTGAATTACATGAATTTTTAAACCATCTAAAATCCATTATGAAAATTTTCAGCTCACAACGGAAATCCAAAAGACTGCTGCATACCAACTTAAATGTTTCGGTTCGTCACAAAGATTGTGCCACCTTGGACACGCACTTTATCGCAAGCCAGCTGTCACTGACTTATATTTTATTTGCAAATAGTTGCTTCCATAGCTCCCGGACGATGGTTGTTCTTATAACTTTTCTTTTGTCCTCAAAGCTACATGTCCTACGAAGCGATCCGTAGAATGAGGTTTTACAGTTACGAAGAGATTTTGAAGCAAATGGGTACTCTTCACAAGAGATACGCAAGATGCTATGGATGAAACCCGATCCAGGAAGATGAAGTAGTGATTTAAATCAGTAGATTTCCTGCCATATGTGTAAAGTCCGTCATCAGCAATAAGTCGGATTCTCACTAGTTATAAAATTAGCGTGATGTTTCGCCCTCCAGAGAATACATCAGCACTTTTGGGTTCCCTCAAGGACGACGTGCAGCTCCGCAAAGCTGAGGTATACAAGATCCTCTGTGAATGTGGCCCTTTATAGATTGGGCAGAGGATTCGTGCACTTCATCAGAGGAGCACGAAACACTGAAGTTACAACCGCCGGCTGTTACAGCCCAACGTATTCGCTGTGGTTCAGCGCTGCATCGACGCTAGACTCCCTATGCTGTATGACAACGTAGAACTTCCAGCGTCGAATTCATATTCCCGGAACTCAGTAATGAAGGATGCAGAGAAAATTCGTTTAAGCGAAAGATTTACTTAATTGTTTCCACTATCTCTCTTACCACTGAAAGTGTGCTTTAGCATGCCGTATAAGATCCCGCTCTAAATTTTGTTGTGACTTGGCAAGACAGCCAAGCCACTATGATTGGTAGCCGAAAGGCACGCGTTAAGCTCACGCAGGCTGGCGTGAGGTCTGGAACAGTTAAAGGAGTTAAGTCTAGTAAAAAAAAGTACGGAGCTTCTGGAATACTTAACTTTAACTCATAATTGATGAACATCGGTCTGACGGTACATGCATCACAAGATAAATAGCAAATGATAATGGCGCCTTGCTAGGTCGTATAAAGGCTATGCTAACTATCGTCTCATCGAGCGAGGTGGCGCAGTGGTTCGACACTGGACTCGCATTCGGGAGGACGACGGTTCAATCCCGCGTCCGGCCATCCTGATTTAGGTTTTCCGTGATTTCCCTAAATCGCTTCAGGCAAATGCCGGGATGGTTCCTTTCAAAGGGTACGGCCGACTTCCTTCCCCATCCTTCCCTAATACGATGAGACCGATGACCTCGATGTCTGGTCTCCTTCCCCAAAACAACCAACCAACCAACTATCGTCTCGGCAAATGAGAGCGTAATTTGTCAGTGAACCATCTCTAGCAAAGTCGGCTGTACAACTGGGGCTAGTGCTAGGAAGTGTCTCTAGACCTGCCGTGTGGCGGCGCTCGGTCTGCAATCA
Source organism: Schistocerca piceifrons (assembly GCF_021461385.2). Classification (NCBI taxonomy): domain Eukaryota; kingdom Metazoa; phylum Arthropoda; class Insecta; order Orthoptera; family Acrididae; genus Schistocerca; species Schistocerca piceifrons. The sequence goes on along the minus strand of NC_060145.1, from coordinate 319,234,749 downwards.
CTGACAGTGGCGACACGCGGGTCCGTCGGATACTAGCGGACCGCGGCCGATTTAAAGGCTACCACCTAGCAAGTGTGGTGTCTGGCGGTGACACCACAAATTTGCTACAAGGGACTGGCTGTATAGTGCTCTACCCACAGGCAGTCTTTCGAATCTTTTTACCAGGGGAAAGTGACTGGTGAACGTAAAAGAGAAGGTATCTGATCGCTGTAGCGCGCTGTCTTGTAATGCAACTGCTCTCTCGGTTCTCAAAGCGCCTTACACTGTGTGGCGGATAGTAACTATGGCATCATTGTTATTTTCCTCCTTCAGTGCTCCATTTACTATTGGTGAGTAGGAAGAACGACTACATATATAAACTTAAATATGAACTTTGAGTTCTCTGATTTTCTGATCGTGTCATTTTGCGAGACACATATGGTTGAAAGTGCCGGGTGGTCAGAATTAAACTTTTCCTATTTAACTCGTTGTTGTTGTTGTTGTGGTCTTCAGTCCTGAGACTGGTTTGATGCAGCTCTCCATGCTACTCTATCCTGTGCAAGTTTCTTCATCTCCCAATACGTACTGCAGCCTACATCCTTCTGAATCTGTCTAGTGTATTCATCTCTTCGTCTCCCTCTACGATTTTTACCCTCCACGCTGGCCTCCAATACTAAATTGGTGATCCCTTGATGCCACAGAACATGTCCTACCAACAGATCCCTTCTTCTAGTCAAGTTGTGCCACAAACTCCTCTTCTCTCCAATCCTATTCAATACTTCCTCATTAGATACGTGATCTACCCATCTAATCTTCAGCATTCTTCTGTAGCACCACACTTCAAAGACTTCTATTCTCTTCTTGTCCAAACTATTTATCGTCCATGTTTCACTTCCATACATGGCTATACTCCATACAAATACTCTCAGAAACAACTTCCTAACATTTAAATGTATACTCGATGTTAACAAATTTCTCTTCTTCAGAATCGCTTCCCTTGCCATTGCCAGTCTACATTTTATATCCTCTCTACTTCGACCATCATCAGTTACTTTGCTCCCCAAATAGCAAAACTCATTTACTACTTTAGGTGTCTCATTTCCTAATCTAATTCCCTCAGCATCGCCCGACTTAATTCGACTACATTCCATTATCCTCGTTTTGCTTTTGTTGATGTTCATCTTGTATCCTCCCTTCAAGACACTGTCCATTCCGTTCAACTGCTCTTCCAAGTCCTTTGCTGTCTCTGACAGAATTACAATGTCATCGGCGAACCTTAAAGTTTTTATTTCTTCTCCATGGATTTTAATACCTACTCCGAATTTTTCTTTTGTTTCCTTTACTGCTTGCTCAATATACAGATTGAATAACATCGGGGAGAGGCCACAACACTGTCCCACTCCCTTCCCAACCACTGCTTCCCTTTCATGCCCCTCGACTCTTATAACTGCCATCTGGTTTCTGTACAAATTGTAAATAGCCTTTCGCTCCCTGTATTTTACCCCTGCCACCTTCAGAATTTGAAAGAGATTATTCCAGTCAACATTGTCAAAAGCTTTCTCCAAATCTAAAAATGCTAGAAACGTAGGTTTGCATTTTCTCAATCTCGCTTCTAAGATAAGTCGTAGGGCCAGTATTGCCTCATGTGTTCCCATATTTCTACGGAATCCAAACTGATCTTCCCCGAGGTCGGCTCCTACCAGTTTTTCCATTCGACTACAGAATTTGCGTTAGAATTTTGCAGCCGTGACTTATTAAACTGACAGTTCCGTAATTTTCACATCTGTCAACGCCTGCTTTCTTTGGGATTGGAATTATTATATTCTTCTTGAAGTCTGAGGGTATTTCGTCTGTCTCATACATTTTGCTCACCAGATGGTAGAGTTTTGTCATGGCTGGCTCTCCCTATGCTGTCAGTAGCTCTAATGGAATGTTGTCTACTCCCGCGGCCTTGTTTCGACTTAGGTCTTTCTGTGCTCTATCAAGTTCTTCACGCAGTATCATATCTCCCATTTCATCTGCATCTACATCCTCTTCCATTTCCATAATATTGTCCTCAAGAACATCGCCCTTGTATAGTCCCTCTATATACTCCTTTCATCTTTCTGCTTTCCCTTCTTTGCTTAGAACTGGGTTTCCATCTGAGCCCTTGATATTCATAAAAGTGGTTCTCTTTTCTCCAAAGATCTCTCTAATTTTCCTGTAGGCAGTATCTATCTTACCTCAAGAACATCGCCCTTGTATAGTCCCTCTATATACTCCTTTCATCTTTCTGCTTTCCCTTCTTTGCTTAGAACTGGGTTTCCATCTGAGCCCTTGATATTCATAAAAGTGGTTCTCTTTTCTCCAAAGATCTCTCTAATTTTCCTGTAGGCAGTATCTATCTTACCTCTAGTGAGGTAAGCCTCTACATTCTTACATTTGTCCTCTAGCCATGCCTACTTAGCCATTTTGCACTTCCTGTCGATCTCATTTTTGAGACGTTTGTATTCCTTTCGTGCTTGCTTCATTTACTGCATTTTTATATTTTCTCCTTTCGTCAATTAAATTCAGTATTTCTTCTGTTACCCAAGGATTTCTACTAACCCTCGTCTTTTTACCTACTTGATCCTCTGCTGCCTTCGCTACTTCATCCTTCAAAGCTACCTATTGTTCTTCTACTGTATTTCTTTCCCCCATTCCTGTCAATTGTTCCCTTATGCTCTCCCTGAAACTCTGTACAACCTCTGGTTCTTTCAGTTTATCCAGGTCCCATCTCCTTAAATTCCCACCTTTTTGCGGTTTCTTCAGTTTTAATCTACAGGTCATAACCAATAGGTTGTGGTCAGAGTCCACATCTGCCTCTGGAAATGTCTTACAATTTAAAACCTGGTTCCTAAATCTCTGTCTTACCATTATATAATCTATCTGATACCTTCCAGTATCTCCAGGATTCTTCCATGTATACAACCTTCTTTTATGGTTCTTGAACCAAGTGTTAGCTATTATTAAGTTATGCTCTGTGCAAAATTCTACCAGACGGCTTCCTCTTTCATTTCTCTCCCCCAATCCATATTCACCCACTATGTTTCCTTCTCTCCCTTTTCCTACTCTCGAATTCCAGTCACCCATGACTATTAAATTTTCCTCTCCCTTCACTATCTCATCATACATTTCATCAAATTCTTCATCACCTGCAGAGCTAGTTGGCCTATACACTTGTACTACTGTAGCAGGCATGGGCTTCGTGTCTATCGTGGCCACAATAATGCGTTCACTATGCTGTTGATAGTAGTTTACCCGCACTTCTATTTTTTTATTCATTATTAAACCTACTCCTGCATTACCCCTATTTGATTTTGTATTTATAACCTTGTATTAACCTGACCAAAAGTCTTGTTCCTCCTGCCACCGAACCGCACTAATTCCCACTATATCTAACTTTAACCTATCCATTTCCCTTTTTAAATTTTCTAACCTACCTGCCCGATTAAGGGATCTGACATTCCACGCTCCGATCCGTAGAACGTCAGTTTTCTTTCTCCTGATAACGACGTCCTCTTGAGTAGTCCCCGCCCGGATATCCGAATGGGGGACTATTTTACCTCCGGAATATTTTACCCAAGAGGACGCCATCATCATTTAACCATACAGTAAAGCTGCATGCCCTCGGGAAAAATTACGTTTGTAGTTTCCCCTTGCTTTCAGCCGTTCGCAGTACCAGCACAGCAAGGCCGTTTTGGCTAGTGTTGCAAGACCAGATCAGTCAATCATCCAGACTGTTGCCCCTGCAACTACTGAAAAGGCTGCTGCCCCTCTTCAGGAACCACACGTTTGTCTGGCCTCTCAACAGATACCCCTCCGTTGTGGTTGCACCTACGGTACGGCCATCTGTATCGCTCAGGCACGCAAGCCTCTCCACCAACGGCAAGGTCCATGGTTCATGGGGGTAGGAAGTTGCTCCATAGATCGCTATAACACAGAAGAATTCTTGACAGGAACAGATAGTCTTGAATACCGATAAAATCATGTAAGACATTGACACGTAGCTAAATTTAGTAGATTTATGCTACAGTTTTCCATAATAAGCTGGATATGTCTGTAGGTTCACTGAGTGCTAGGGGCGATGCTCTGAGTGCAGCTGCTTAAAATGATGTGCCGGCCAATAAGAGTCGCATGCAGACTGGTCATGTAAATTTAGTGAATTATAAAAAATAAAGAAAAAGCCAAGAGACGGCAAGTGGGTTGGACCAGCAGTTAGATGTAAATGTGCTGTCTCCCGCAAAGCAGCGTGTGCCACGCGGTGCACCAGGTGCAGTCAACGAATATAACGCCCACACCGAAAATACTGCGTCAGTTTGCAGACATTTTCCGGGCCTGTTTTATTTTATGTACCCTGTAGACCGCGGGTGGGCAGCCGGTGGCTCGCAGGCTACGCGCAGCCAGCGACAGCTTTCAGTCTAGCAAGCGGAAGAAATTCCTGGCATAGCGAGGAGCTCGCATTGTACTCCGCCACTGACGCATTTTCAGATATTCCCCATTCTGTTGTTCGTATTCTTTCAGTTTGGCGTCTGTGTAATACAGCCAATATACACTGAAGAGCCAAAGAAAATGCTACACCTGCCTTATATCGTCTACAGCCCCAGCGAGCACGCAGAAGTGCCGCAACACGACGTGGCATGGACTTGACTAATTTCTGAAGTAGTGATGCAGGGAATTGACACCATGAATCCTGCAAGTCTGGCCATAAATCTGTAAGAGTACGAGGGGGTGGAGATCCTTTCTGAACAGCACGTTGCAAGGCATCCCAGATATGCTCAATAATGTTCATGTCTGGGGACGTCTGTGGCCAGCGGAAATGTTTAAACTCAGTGTTCCTGCAGCCACCCTGTAAGAATTCTGGACGTGTGGGGTGTCGCATTGTCCTGATGGAATTGCTCAAGTCCGTCGGAATGCACAATGGACATGAATGGATGCAAGTGATCGGACAGGATGCTTACGTACGTGTCACCTGTCAAAGACGTATCAGGGGTCCCATATCTCTCCAATTGCACACGCCCCACACCATTACAGATCCTCCACCAGCTTGAACAGTCCCCTGCCGACATGCAAGGTCCCTGAATTCATGAGGTTGTCCCCACGCCCGTACACGTCCACGTTTATCAGCTCGATACAATTTGGAACGAGACTCGTCCGACCAGGCAACATGTCTCCAGTCATCAACAGTCCACTGACGGTACCGACGGGGCCAGGCGATGCGTAAGGCTTTGTGTCGTGCAATCGTCAAGGATATCCGAGTGGATCTTCGGCTCCTAAAGCCCACATTAATGCTGTTTCGTTGAATGATTCGCACGCTGGAACTTTTTGATGGCCCAGCATTGAAATCTGCAGCAATTTGCCGAAGGGTTGCGCTTCTGTCACCTTGAACTATTCTCTTCAGTCGTCGTTTGTCCCGTTCTTGCAGAATCTTTTCCCCGCCGCAGCGATGTCGGAGATTTGGTGTTTTCCGGATTCCTGATACTCAGGGTACACTCGTGAAGTGGTCATACGAGAAAATCCCCACTTCGTCGCCACCTCGGATGTAATGTGTCCCATAGTTCGTGTGCCGACTATAACACACCTTTAAAACTCACTTAAATCTTCATAACCTACCATTGTAGCACCAGTAACCGATCTAACAACTGCGCCAGACACTTGTCTTACATAGGCGTTTCCGATAGAAGCTACGTATCCTTCCTGTTTACATATCTCTGTATTTGAATACGCATGCCTATGTCAGTTTCTTTGGCACTTCAGTGTATTACAGACGGGCACGTTAGGCAGTAAGGGATAGAGTAAGGTCATGTGGCAAAATAATGGATTGATAACGGTGCTTAGAATATGCGATACGCTTGACGCTGAGGTAGCGCTCAGTAAGTTATTTAAATTGGCACTGGGCACTATGGGACTCAACTGCTGAGGTCATTAGTCCCCTAGAACTTAGAACTAGTTAAACCTAACTAACCTAAGGACATCACAAACATCCATGCCCGAGGCAGGATTCGAACCTGCGACCGTAGCGGTTTTGCGGTTCCAGACCGCAGCGCCTTTAACCGCACGGCCACTTCGGCCGGCTCAGTAAGTAACTTTGTCGTTACATAACAGTTGTTTGCAGGCTCTCAAATGGCTCTGAGCACTATGCGACTTAACTTCTAAGGTCATCAGTCGCCTAGAACTTAGAACTAATTAAACCTAACTAACCTAAGGACTTCACACACATCCATGCCCGAGGTAGGATTCGAACCTGCGACCGTAGCGGTCGCTCGGTTCCAGACTGTAGTGCCCAGAACCGCACGGCCACTCCAGCCGGCTTTTGCAGGCTCTCCCCAGCGTAAAGTTCAACAGAGAGGTCTCAGGCAGCACCAAGTCTAATGAAGCCCTTAGTCGAAGGACTACGCTCAAGCGAAGACTCCTTGACCTCTTTAGAAGGTCGACAGAATGTTAACAAACACACAGCCAAGAAATATCATGTGTTCCTGTTCATTCTGCAAAAGTCATATATTGAGATGTAACACTCGACGATATCACAGCCTGCTACGATAGGAGTGGTTAAGAAAACATCGAGATGTTTGATAAAATTTTCAGTCTTTACGTTCATTCCATCGGTGTTTGCTACAGACGTCTGCAATCTTGATGCGAGAAAACTACGATCATCTAAATATTTTAATGACTAACATTTTATTACACTGCTCAGTGTATATTATTTGTCTTTTGTTTCATTTTTGTTGCTGTAGTTTTAATTGTTAGTAAATAAACTTGTGCATATTTTGGAGGGGACTTACCTCATATTACGTTGTGTTCGGTTACATCATGTCCTTCGAAACGGTCACTGGAATGCAATGGGATAAATAATAAAACAAACTATAAAAGTGTAAATTTAAAAATATTAAAGCCAAAGTAACAAATGTAGGTCGTTGTGTTTCCATTCACCGTTTGTATGTGATATATCCTTACATGTTATAAAAATCACGTACGTACACTAATCAGCCAGGACATTACTACCTCGCATGGAAGCAGTCAGGCCTTGGTACGTCGTTGGAAGGACTTGGGACCAGATCTGCACACACAAGTCACCTCATTCCTGTAAATTCCGGCGAGGGGGCGATGTGCTCTGACGCCACGTTCAGTCACATTCCAGTAGGTTGGTGGTCACATTATATTGACTAATCAGTGAAGGGGTGTGTGTGTGTGTGTGTGTGTGTGTGTGTGTGTGTGTGTGTGTGTGCGTGTGTGTGTGTGTGTGTGTTCCACGTCTCCCTGTAAACCACCGATTTCCACCAAGCTTGGTAAAATGTCGTGTGACTAGGGCCTCCCGTCGGGTAGACCGTTCGCCGGGTGCAAGTCTTTCGATTTGACGCCACTTCGGCGACTTGCGCATCGATGGGGATGAAATGATGACATTAGGACCACAAAACACCCAGTCCCAGAGCGGATAAAATCTCCAACCCAGCCGGGAATCGAACCCGGCCCCTTAGGATTGACATTCAAATGGCTCGGAGCACTATGGGACTTAACATCTGAGGTCATCAGTCCCCTAGAACTTAGAACTACTTAAAGCTAACTAACCAAAGGACATCACACACATCGATGCCCGAGGCAGGATTCGAACCTGCGACCGTAGCGGTCACGTGGATCCAGACTGAAGCGCCTAGAATCGCTCGGCCATTGCGGCCGGTTAGGATTGACATTCTGTTGCGCTAGCAACTCAGCTACTGGGGGTGGACATCAAGCTTAGTACATGTATCCCTTACTACCAGACAACAGCCGCTGTAGGGGTAATAACCATATACATATCATACATACTACAGGTGGTAAGATGTCATAAACAATGAGATGCCTGAAAAACTATTACATCATCAATGAGGTATAAATTTATTTCTTCTTTGCTGCTAACACTATTCGTAACATACACACATCAAAAAAAGCTTTGCATCACCCCGGTTCCCAGAACTCCTAAAGGTAGCCGTTGACTGTGGATATTGTATCACAGACACAGTCCCTTTGTACAGAGATGTCACTAAACCCGCCCAAAGACGTGAACAACTATGAATGAGCAGCACCTATTAGACGGAGGGGGTCCGACAGCCGAACAGTTCCAGTTATTCCTCCAGGAAGGAGGTACACGGTTCGTGTTGTCTGTAGTTCAACCATGCCTAGACGGTCAATACCGCGGTTCAGTCGCGTCCGCATTGTTACTTTGTGCCAGGAAGGGCTCTCGCCAAGGGAAGTGTCCAGGCGACTCTGAGTGAACTAAAGCGATGTTGTTTGGACATGGAGCAGATACAGAGAGACAGGAACTGTCGATGACATGTCTCACTCTGGCCGCCCAAGAGCCACTACTGCAGTGGATGACCGCTACCTACGGATAATGGCTCGGAGGAACCCTGACAGTAGCGCCACCATGTTGAATAATGCTTTTCGAGCAACCACAGGACGTCGTGTTACCACTCAAACTGTGCGCAATAGGCTACATGATGTGCAACTTACTCCCGACGTCCAAGCCGAGGTCTATCTTCGCAACCACGACACCATGCGGTGCGGTACAGATGGGCCCAACAATATGCCGAATGGACTGCATAGGACTGACATCATGTTTTCTTCGTCGATGAGTGTCGCATATTCCTTCAACCGGACAATCGTCGGAGACGTGTTTGGAGGCAACCCTGTCAGGCTGAACGCCTATCCAGCGAGTGCAGCAAGGTGGAGGTTCTCCGCTGTTTTGGGGTGGCATTAGGTGGGGCGGACGTACGCCGCTAGTGGTTATGGAAGGCGCTGTAACGGCTGTAGGATACGTGAATGACATACTCCGACCGATAGTGCAACCATATCGGCAGCATATTGGTGGAACATTCTTCATGCACGACAATTCGCGCCCCCATCGTGCTCTTCCCTCTGGATAACGACATCGCTGGACTAGAGTGGCTGCCATGTTCTCCAGACATGAACCCTATCGAACATGCCTGTGATAGATTGGAAAGGGCTGTTTATGGACGACGTGACCCACCAATCACTCTGAGGGATCTACGCCGAATCGCCGTTGATGAGTGGGACAATCTAGACCAACAGTGCCTTGATGAACTTGTGGATAGTATGTCACGACGAATACAGGCATGTATCAATGCAAGAGGACGTGCTGCTGGGTACTAGAGGTACCAGTGTGTACAGCAATCTGTACCACCACCTCTGAAGGTCTCGCTGTATGGTGGTACAACACACAATGTGTGGTTTTCATGAGGAATAAAAGGGGCAGAATTGATGTTTATGTTGATCTCTATTCCAATTTTCTGTACAGGTTCCGAAACTCTCGGGACCGAGGTGATGCAAAACATTTTTGATGTGTGTATTTCGCAGACCAGTAACCACATATGCTCCTGAATTTGCCTATACAGATAATCATTTATGAAATGTATTTCAAGAGATATGACGTGATAGTGCATAGTGCATACTTCATCGTGCACGAAGTTTTATTCCCCCTTATTCCTTACTGCCAACACATTCCTACAATCGAGTCAACTTACGGAAATCCCTGATTGTCAGCGCTTTTGACAGATTTCACCAGCGAAGCGCAAACGGCCGTAGGCTGAAAGAATATCCGTGTATAGAGCTATGAAGAGGAGTTGCCATAGGGCCGTTCACAAAATCGCGTTATAGACACTTGAAATAGCCGTTCTTATACATTTGTACATTATGCATATTTTCTGTACGACTGTTACATTATTTCAAAGATGTTTCCACAAACACATAGAAATGATTTTTTTATATATATTACACTACAAACACAGCTCATTATTTGGTTTCGCTTCTAACAGGAAATTGGCAAAATGAATACCCAGGTAGTGCCTGGTATGTCAGCTAGCACCACTATAAAACATCGATTTGACCACGAATATTTTTGCCAAGTGTGTGCTGTTTGAAATAATAGCATTGTATACTTAAACCCTAAAGATATTTATTCGGAAAAGATGTCGAGCGTCCAGAGGGAATAGCGGAACAATGTGGCAATTAGTTACTCCGCAACTGAGAAGGACGATCTTTGGCCGTATTTCCAGATTCATGTTTATCCTAGCTGTATCAAAGCGTACCAGAGTTCAAGACAATGAGTCACGAAACTCTCAATGTTTTTCTGCAACCTCGCTTCTCCAGCGCCATCAAGCGGCTGACGTGTATAGAGACACTCCGAAATGACTGTGTACTGGGGTGGCGGTGGAGAAGCACATTGAAAACGCAAATGGGGTCGTATTTCGCAGCTTATTGTGGCAGTATACATATGGAAAGGTATTTTATAATATGGAACGAAATAAAATGTTTTTCCTTTTTCAGACCGTGTGGTATCGATAACAGAGAGGGGTATAAACCCACTCTCTTTCTTCAAAAGCCGGCCGCGGTGGTCTCGCGGTTCTAGGCGCGCAGTCCGGAACCGCGCGACTGCTACGGTCGCAGGTTCGAATCCTGCCTCGGGCATGGATGTGTGTGATGTCCTTAGGTTAGTTAGGTTTAAGTAGTTCTAAGTTCTGGGGGACTGATGACCACAGCTGTTAAGTCCCATAGTGCTCAGAGCCATTTGAACAATTTCTTCAAAACGAATTATAGTAATTTGCACAGACAGATTTGTAGACAAAGTCAAAACCAGGAAAAGTGTAGTGCACGTTCTTCCACCCCGCTGCAGGTGTGCCTCTCTCCACTTCTATGTGTGCTATATACCGCTGATATGCCAAAGCCATGTCCTCCACCTCGACCAGTTTGCCGATGACACCGTCTTGCTAGCCCCCTACCCTACTCTCCAGAAATGCCAACGATCTCTCCAGATCCACCTCAGCCATTTCAGCTCCTGTGTCACCCTCAAATTCAATCCCACCAAAACCCACGCAATAACTGTAGGGCAAATCACACTCAGCTTCCGCCCTCACAAATTTTACCTTAGCATTTACGACAATCCTATCCAATTAAGTAACACTAAAGTACCTCAGAATAAGACTTGATCGCCAACTAAGATGGAAGCCCCATCTACTAACCATTTAACAGAAAGCACACAACTGACCACCTTTAGCAAAATAGCTAACTGGCACCCTTCCACAATCCTCCACGCCTATAAATCGCTGATCCTGCACATCCTCTCCTATGCAAATGTGGCATGGATTTCCACTCTTCTTTCGCATCGTAGCACGCCACGCAGTCCACGTATCTTTTTGCATCCTATTACCATCTCTTGCCCATATCCTCTACCAACTTTACAGAATTCCCCGATCTACTCTTCCATCTTCAACACCTCCAAATATCTTACGTTACCGGAGAACTTCACACTCACCACCCGTTGGTTTTCTTCCTGCTCTCTGATCCTGGTACTCCGCCGCGCGTCTACCACCACATTCCGCTGACACTACACCTCCACACTCTCCAAGTCGTCTCCCAACGAAACGTTAGTCGTCTCCCCTTACCCGACCATGAAGTCCATCTTGATATATATCCATCCTGCCACATTGCGGAGAACCCACCTTTTCTTCTCTTGTCTGGGTTGCTGTCCTCACCACTGCCCTCAACCCACATCCTTAGGCTTTATTTTCAACCCCACTTTCCTTCACTATCCCAAATCCCTCCACCAACATGCACACACAAAAACCTCTTCTTATGCACAACCTCGGATCCTACAAATCCCATGATACTCCTACCGCTTTCAAAAAATGGTGCAAATGGCTCTGAGCACTATGGGACTTAACATCTATGGTCATCAGTCCCCTAGAACTTAGAACCAGTTAAACCTAACTAACCTAAGGACATCACACAACACCCAGTCACCACGAGGCAGAGAAAATCCCTGACCCCGCCGGGAATCGAACCCGGGAACCCCGGCGCGAGAAGCGAGAACGCTACCGCACCACCACGAGCTGCGGACACTACCGCTTTCAGTTTACATAGCTCGTTGATTCATTCATTTTTGCATCTAGGTTAATCAACGAATCAGCATTTTATCTTTTGATTCACGCAACGCAAAATCAGTATTTTATTTTGTGGAAACATTCAGTTTTGTGGGCCATGTACGTTCTTACTATGTTTTAAATTTTTACATCGTTTGGCTGAAGAGCGGCGAACTGTAACCACTGACAGCCCATCTTCCACCCACATTGGGCTGGGGTAATGAAACAACAATAAAGGAAGGTACGTTCAGATGGGTGGATTCATTGATGATACAGCAGTCGTAGTCGAAAGCGACCAGGAACTGGGTTTTGCGCCAAGTACAATGGAACATATGCTAGCTGTAGGCTAAGACATGCACATAAATAAGCAGAAAGCGTCACGGCTGGACACGGTGATTGCTAATTTGATTGTATAGTACGATATGGTTAGGAACTACGTTTAGCGTGATTCATGAACAACGACGAGGATGTAATAATTTTCGCTGGCCCATGTGGACGAGCGGTTCTAGACACTTCAGTCTGGACCCGCGCGACCGCTACGGTGGCAGGTTCGAATCCTGCCTCGGGCATGGATGTGTGTGATGTCCTTAGGTTAGCTAGGTTTAAGTAGTTCTAAGTTCTGGGGTACTGATGACCTCAGATGCTAAGTCTCATAGTGCTCAGAGCCATTTGAACAATTTTTGTAATAATTTTCAATTCCTATCGGGATGCTTGATTTCGGTGAGTTCCCATGTCTCACACCACTGGTGTGCTTTATTTCGGTGAGTGTCAATTGCAGGTGCGTCTGTCACTAGTACTACATGGACATTTTACCTCAATATATTGAGTGTGGTTCGTATTTCGCCCGTACCTGCGTAGCGACGAGCGTGGGAGTTACGATGCTTGGATGGAAACTCAAACAGAAATCAGTCACCCTGATGGCGAGGTTCGAGGAAGGCCGCCAAAATCCAGCATTCTGATGGTTTGGAGACTCTACGCAATCATTCCGGTAGGGAACAGAAAACTACCATATTACACAACTACCATATTTGCCAGAAATGTGAATCTCTAGCCATATTAGCCTATTTGATCTGTAGAATTACATTTGCTACACTAAAGTAAAATTCCAACATAAATATCAACATCTGGAGCACTAAGATTTGTATTTACTTCGTAAACGTAAAATCAAATGGGTCCGTTCTTAAATTGTGAAAACAGCCGTAATTAATATTTGTCGATTACAGCGCAATCTACCACGACAGGGAAACAATGCTTTCAGTAAACCGAATGTATTTTTTGGGGTAGAATTTAATTATGCAGTAATATGGGAGTTTGCCATATGAAAATACAAAGCCGACACCGCCTACGCAGGAAGGGTCGTTAGCCGCGCGGTTAGAGGCGCCATGGTACGGACTGCGAGGGCCCTCCCGCCAGAGGTTCGAGTCCTCTCTGGGGCATGGGTGTGTGTGTTGTTCTTAGCATAAGTTCATTTAAGTAGTGTGTAAGTCTAGGGACCGATGATCTCAGCAGTTTGGTCCCTTAGGAAGTCACACGCATTTGAACATTTTGAAGAGTGATTAGGAGGTTGCCAGTTGTTGCACAGACACGGGTCTCCTTTACTAATAAAACTTTTTTATTCCTGAGATATTTGGTTTACGAGAAATTTAGTTGTCTCAAGTTAAAACAAACATCGTGCACGTTTTGATACCTGAAAAGCGGAACAGATAAACTTGGTAGGTACAAGCAAAGCACAGAAACAAAAACAAGGCCAAAAAGGTCTTTTATCAGAATAAATAGCTTCTAATATCCAAGAACGTCAAAATCGTGCCTAGTTTTGGATGTATTAAAATGAGTCCGAAATCGTAAAAAAGAACACGCGAAACGAAGCGCAAAGGGTCGGAAGGTATATGATAAGTGCGTCGACATTATCATGGTCAGTTTCTTTCGAACTTACACATCAGGTCGTAATTGGTTTCTAATGTTAAGTGATTTTTGATTACGCGACTATTGCTCAGCCACTGTGAACCTTTTATGTTACATTGCACTCGTATTTTATTATTGTATGTTAACATCGATACTAGTAGGAGTAGAATATTAATTTAATTGCATTTTCCTATTCGTATTGGAAAAATTTCAACCCCTTAAAAGTGACTGGGGAATACGGAAGTAACAGCATTTCTTCGTTGACATCATCCCACTCTTCTATATTCCATGCCAGTCGTTTGTAGAGCTAGCATTGCGGCAACTGTCATAAGGTTGCGTTTCTTTGGTCTATAGAGTTCTGTGACTGTTTGTCATAGACTGTGTGCGTGCGATGGTGCTCATGGTTCCACTCAGAGGCGCAGTTCGTCAACGCGCCACGACCGCGATCCCTCCTCCTCGTCGCGAGAGGCTGCGTTGATGGGTTACAGTACTAGGAGAAGACCGCAAAGGACCACAACAGCAATTCACACGACTGTACCGTCTGCGAACGTTACCTTTTTGTGGCATTTGAATGCAGTACTTATGCCCAAATCCTGATGCTGCTGTACGGCTATGAGTGAAGAGAACACTACGTCCTTAGTTTCTTCATACAACCGAAACCTGAAACAGTAAGCTGAGAGCATTTAAAACATCGTCGTACTTGGTCCAACGTCATATTTAAGGCAGTCCTTACGTGAATCATTCATAACACAGTTAACAGAGGAGTACGTTACAATGAGTACCATACATTTGCATAGGTTATGTCATCTTGGGGAAACGAAGTGGAACAAAGTGTGTTATGAATTGCAGTTGAAGATCATCTACTACGCTGTAAAGCAGTATTTGGGTATATTATACGAAGAGCTTTCAATAAGTAACACAACACATTTTTTTCTTGGCCAGTTTCGGTTAAAAAATGCAGAACTTGTTGTTGGACATCGTGAGATATTCCCGCTTCAGCCACTATAGTTTAATGAAGTTCCAAAAGGTAGCGGCGCTATACGTGGACTTCATAATGGCGTCTGTAATGGAGGTATGTTCCAAGCGGAGAGCTATGATTCAACTGAAGGAGGAGGCGGCAGAAAGGAACGGAAAGGAAAGCTACAGTAATAGTTTGAGCGGCATCAGCGGCCACGAGTGAAAATGTGTTCCAGGCTGGAATTCGAATCCGGGATCTTTTGCTTACTAGGAAGTTGCGTTAACCACTGCGCCAGCAGGGACACAGTGTTTATTGCACCTGCTCGAACTGTGTCGGCACTCCTCACAGCCCACCCACGCCCCCACCAAGCATCCCGTATCCACAGTCACGATCCACTTCGTCCATGCTCGCTACTCATTCTGAAGAAGATGGACCCATCGGCCATTATCGTGAATTAATTATATGAATGCGTGCTGTCTGTTCTTTTGGACATGTCCGAAAGAACAGACACTGTGCACACATATAAGTAGTGAGCTGTCATTGAGTTTCTTTTGGCAGAAAACCAGAGCTTTGTAGATATTCATAGGCACTTGCAGAATGTCTGTGGACACCTGTTAGTGAACAAACGCACGATGAGTCGTTGGGCAAGGCATCTGTCATCATTGCAACAAGGTCGCACAAACATGGCCGATCTCCCGCGTTCCGGCTAACCCCACAAAGTCGTGGCCCCTGCAGTGTTGGAACGTGTGGAGGTGATTGATGCACCGTAATCGAACACCTCGCCACACAACTGGACGTCCTGTTGACAGCGGTCGGCCGCGGTGGCCGTGTGGTTCTAGGCGCTTGAGTCCAGAACCGCGGGACTGCTACGGTCGCAGGTTCGAATCCTGCCTCGGGCATGGATGTGTGTGATGTCTTAGGTTAGTTAGGTTTAAGTAGTTCTAAGTTCTAGGGGACTAATGACCTCAGAAGTTAAGTCCCATAGTGTTCAGAGCCATTTGAACCATATTTTTGTTGACAGCGTTGAGACATGCGTCCACCAGTTGTGGTATTCAGATATGTTACCCACTGGGTTCCTCATCGCCCCAACAGAAGACCATAAAGAGCAAATAAGGTCCATGTGTGCGGAATCTGTTGCATGTTATGAGGTTGATCATGACAAGTTTTGTTCAACATCGCCACAGGCGATGAAACAAGAGTTCGTGACTTCGAACCTGAACCAAAACGGCAGTCCATGGAGTGCCGCCAAGCCACCTCTCCTGTGAAGAAAAAGTTCAAAGCCGTACCCTCAACCGGTAAAGTCATTGTAAAGGCCTTCTGGGACTCTGAAGAGGTTATTCTGTTTATGTCCTCACTCATGGTGCAAAGATCAACTCTTAAGTTTATTCTGTTACCCTCAGGAAACTGAACAAACAACTTCATTGTGTTCGTCATAAAAAAGCAAAAGAACTTATCCTCCGTGAAAACATAATGCCTCATACAGGCCTGCACACCCAAGAGTAGTTCACTAAACTTCATTGCACTCTTATTCATCATCCACCCTACAGCCAGGACCTCATACCTTACGACTGCCATCTGTTTGTCCCAATGAAGGATGCACTCTGTGGGAAGCGGCGCGTGGATGATGGGGAAGTTATTGATGCAGCAAGATGTTGGCTCTGATGTCAACCAGTAGTGTGGTACCATGCAGGAATACAGGCCCTCCCAGTGAAGTGGCGTAAGCCGTCGCGTTGAGAGGAGATTATGTTGAAAAATAGGTTTCCGTAGCCGAAAGAGGGAGGAATAGTGCGGTGAATTGCAATCGTGAATAATACTAACCCACTTTCAGAAAAAAATTGTTGCATTATTTATTGAAAGCCCCTCCTACAATAAAGAGCAGAGCCATTTTGCTACAAGCGACCTACCGAAACATAAGGCTCAAAAAAGGTTCTAGTACGTTTCTGTCTTTGCTTAAAATTAGATGGCACAGCGGTAAGACCCTGGACTCCCATTCGGAAGGATTGCGGTTCAGATCCCCTTCCCACCATCGAGATTGAGGTTTTCCGTAGGTTCTCTGAATCATTGAACCAAATTCCGGTATAACTTTTTTGAGAAGAACACCGCCGATTTCCTTCTTCATCCTGCTCCAATCAGAGCTGGTGTCCCATCTGTAATGAGCTCATCGTCAATGGCACTTTCACCATAATCCATCTTCTTTCAGTCTTATGTTAACAATTTGATTTCAGTGAGGTCAAATACGGGGCCAAGATGAGTTGGTAGCAGGTTTAGCATCGGTTTTTATTATTATTATTCCTTCTGGTGAATACAGGTATAACCGCTGAAGACTATGTAGGTGATATTGTAAGTTCACTTCCAAATTTATACCACATTTCATCGTCTCCGTTGCATATTTATTTCTATGATCATCTTCAAATCTTGTGATGCTGCCAGTAATGGAGAGGAGTATGTTTGCACTATCTCTAACGTAACAGTTCAGTTCAAATGCCTCTGAGCACTATGGGACTTAACATCTGAGGTCATCAGTCCCCTAGAACTTAGAACTACTTAAACCCAACTAACCTAGGACATCACACAGATCCATGCCCGAGGCAGGATTCGAACCTGCGACCGTAGCGGTCGCGCGGTAACAGTTCAGTCACAAAACACCAGAATATGACTAGTACACTGTCCTTATTAAGATACGGAAGCAGAACACGACAATAACTCTCCTAATGGTTTGGCAGTGAACTTCGAATATAAGAAAATATGGCGCGAAAATACGTATTCTTGCTTTGAGAAACATGAGTGTTAGATTATAATATTTGAAACAATGGAAACTCCAGGTGTGAATATCGACAATATATCAAAGGGATAGATTGCTACAGACGGTAGAGATGACCTATTGTGTTGTAATCAGTCACAATGGAAAGATTGTTACATGTTACACCTTTCAGCGAAAGCCGCATTCAGCAAAGAAAATACACATAGATTCACACACGCAAGCACACCTCATGCACGCATGACCGCTACCACCGGCGGCTCCAGCCGATTTGCGTCTCTCATGCAAACAGCAACCTGGAGAGGAGTGGAGAAGGGGGGAGGGGGGGGGGGAGGCTGGATACGGGTGGGGGAGAGAAGAGCGCTGCCTGTCGCAACGTGCCGGGACTAGATTGCGGCCTGACGAGACTGCTCCACACACCACCTCCCCCTGCTTTCCCTCCCCCTCCCCCACCACACTCCAGATTGCTATTCATGTCACAACCGCATTCGGGTTGGAGCTGCCAGTGGTAGTAATGTGTGCATGAGGTGTGCTTGCTTGTGTGAATGTATGTGTGTTTTCTATGTTGAAGAAGGTTTTGGCCGAAAGCTATGAAGTGTAACAGTCTTTTCATAGTGTCTGTCTGCAACTCAACAGGTCATCTTTATGGTGTGTAGTACTCTATCCTTTTCCTAATAAATATAATATTTTTCGTTTATCCTTTATGTGTGGGCCTCATAGTCTAGTGGTGAAGTACGTGCTTGGACACGTTTTCGTGACTTTACAAAGTAATATCCCAGCAATTTCAATCAAAAACTAAAATTAATATCTCATACTTGGGGTTCACAGTCACGTAAAATTTTGTAAATAGCTCTTTGGTCGCCTGGCGATGAAAAGTATGAGCATGTAATGCATCCTGAAACATTCTTGAACCTGATCATTTTGGTAGTCCAGTTGTTATGCTGTGGGGAGGCAAAAAGTTTTGCTTGGGGGCACTCACTGGTGAACGTTATTCTGACACTGCGCTCCTTCCCCAAGCGTGTCTTTTCAGGCATGCATTTGGCCGGCCCCGACATCACTTTTATTGGGCTGAATGCGCGACCACGTCGAACTGTGAAGTTCCAGGAGCTTTTCGAACATGATGATACTCGCAAAAGGACTGGCCTGCCTGCTCCCACAATTTAAATCCCATTGAGTACGTGTGGGATGCATTCAGGAGACGTATTGTAGCATGTCCACTTGAGCCATCGATTATCCAGCAGTTGGTAACCGCACTGAGTGAGGAATGGAAAGCCCTATCACAGAAACACCTTAGCGACCTTGTGGTCAGCATGAGAGCACGTTGTGGAGCATGCTTCACTGTTCTTGGTGGTAACAAACCCTACTACAAACTATGTCCCGCCTTTCGTAATGTCCAGGGGACCTTCATACATCACAGCGACTTCAGCGTAATTATTGTCATTGAATAAACGTGGCATTTCTGACTGTGTCATTACGTATTTCTTTCAGCTATCATACTGGAGCAGTTCTTTTTATGTACAAGCAAAGTGACATCGAGCTATGTTACTTGGCAGTGACATATCATGCAAAGCTACTGTCATCCACAAGTTTTGCACACCAGTGTATAAACAAAGTTCTAACACTGCTTTTCCAGAACGTTCTATCGTCGATACAGAAATTTCTGACTATAGTGCAAAGATAAAGTTCTCCATCGATGGCTGCAACACCATATCTGAAGATAGCAGAATCTCCAGTTCGGGAAGAATGGGAAAGGGAACAGGCCAAGGAAGCATCTCAGCATTTGCCTTAAGCTATTTAGAGAAGTCACAGGATACTTAAAGCTGGTTGCTCAGAAAGTAACCTCAACTACTGCCCTCTCGAATTTGAGCCTTGTGTCTCGGGGCTGCAACCAGGTAGCTCTCATGACCAAATGCACCTGGTATCAAACATATGAATGGGGCTGGAAGAAAATTCCTACCATCCAACCTATACGTTAGTGGAGTACGAAGACTGTACGTAGCAATAAAGATCAATGTTCACTTGCTCTGCTGAGGTCACGCAGTGGTTAGCACACAGAACTCGCTTTCGGGAGGACGGCTGTTAAAATCCACGTCAAATGTATTCACAAAAATGCCTGGAGGATTCCTTTGAAAAGGCACTGCCGATTTTCAGTCGGTTTGTTTTGGCAGTAATTGTGGATAGACCCTGCCCAGTGGTGCAGACTAACTACTGACTGGAATACCGTGCCTGCTTGTATCTACGTGTGGTGGGTGGGCGTTTACTGTGGAACTATTTGTGTGGCTTCAGGGTGAAGCGTAACGTAGTTGTTTGTCGAGTGCAACCTCTCTGAAATCTAGCCTAAACTACGTTGCCCCAGAGTGCATAGGCAGTTCAGTGTACTTCTACGTAGGCTGTATGCCGTATCTTCTGGAGGATGCACCACAGTGTGATGCTGGAGCCAAGGTAGCCCCTGTGGGACGGCAACCCATATTACACCACAGAGGATGGGGTTGTCATGTCCAAGGCGTACCAAAAGCACCATGGTAAACACCGGCTATTTACACACAAGAAAATGGAAACAGACATTCCCCTGCAGGGGGAGCTCGAGCCACGGCCTGCAGGAAGTATCACTACGCCAAAACCTAATTGGCTGGAGACAGCTATTTAGAGGCTAGAACCAGCCCCAACGTTCAGTTCACTCTGCATGCCGATCTCGTGGATTTCGACCGCTAAAGGTTACGTTCTCGTCTCTGAATTGAATAGTGTGTGTGTGTGTTACCACGAACCTTTGTAGAAAATTAGAAGTGAACTTTTTGTTTGCCTCAATCAGAAGACTTTTACTGGCATCGTTATTGTTGCCTTTCTTTCGTTGTTCACTCATCAACCTTGTAAACGTACATAAGCAAAAGTCGTGTTTGTGAAAAATTGCGAATTGCCAGTCACTACAATTAGATCGAAAGAAAATCAAGTTTCTAGGATAGAGGAAGCTATATATAGGAGGTGGTGAAAAATAAAGAACCACCAAAAACACAACACTTTACCGTGCCTCAAATAGTGTTGGAAAACCAGTGGCATTCAAAGCAGCTTCCAGTCATCCCAGAACGGATAAACACAAGTTTTCAAGGGGATCTTATACCGTTCTTCCTGCAAAATAGTGACACGATTAGATAACGATGATGACTGTAGATAGCGATTACGAAACCTTGTTTCCAAAGTACACGACAGAGGCTGAATAACGTTGAGACCTGTTGACTGTGGCGGCCAGGGGCGATGGGAAAATTCATCCTGGTGCTCACAAACGAATTCTGAACGATGCGGGCTGTGTGAACATGGACACTGTCGTCTTGGAACACTGTATGATGAGATGGACAAGATCAGCCAAAACGGCCACACAACCATAGGCAGTAATGCGACCTGGTGGTGTAATCAAGGGGTCCTTGGAATACCACGATATGGCTGCCGTGTTATTTTTCATCACAATCCTCGTCGGCGACCATCTACAACGATCAGTCAACACGCACTTTGTCCGCATTGTGAGGTAGCAGACTATGTCTTACAGCTTTCCTTGTAGGCGCAGTACATCTTCGATGCTGCGCCTCTTGAAAGACCAAACACTCCGGCTCACTTGGTTATGGAAGCACGCACCATACGAGCACAAACGATATGTCCATGTTCGAATTCACTTAGCGCTCACATAATGCGCTCACAGCTACACGGAACGCTTGTCTGAGCACGACAAACACTTGCAATATTCAGAGATCATTAGGCAGGCCACTGAAACCGAGCGGTTCTAGATGCTTCAGTCTGGAACCACGCTGCCGCGACGGTCGCGGGTTCGAATCCTGCCTTGGGCATGGATGTGTGTGATGTCCTTAGGTTAGTTACGTTTAAGTAGTTCTAAGTCTAGGGGACTTATGACCTCAGATGTCAAGTCCCACAGTGCTTAGAGCAAGTTGAACTTTTTTTTTTTTTTAGAACATTAGACAGGTGGCTTTCGTGGTCAAATACAACAACAAACCTGCAGGCTTAACTAGCATCTGAATTTATGCTCAAGGACGCATTTCTCGTGGTGTTGCCATATTTTTGTCCAACTCCTGTACATCATCACACTGAAGAGCCAAAAAATTGGTACATCTGCTCAAATGGTTCAAATGGCTCTGAGCAGTATGGGACTTAACTTGAGGTCATCAATCCCATAGAGCTTAGAACTACTTAAACCTAACTAACCTAAGGACATCACACACACCCATGCTCGAGGCAGGATTCGAACCTGTGACCGTAGCGGTCGCGTGTTTCCGGAATGTAGCGCATAGAACCGCTCGGGGTACATCTGCCTAATATCGTGTAGGACCCCCGAGAGCACGCAGAAGTGCCGCAACACGATCTGGCATGAACTCGACTAATGTCTGAAGTATTGCTGGAGGTAACTGACACTATGAATCCTGCAGGGCTGTCCATAAATCCGTAAGAGTACGAGGGGATAGAGATCATTTCTGATCAGCATGTTGCTAGGCATCCCAGCTGCGCTCAATAATGTTCATGTCCGGGGAGTTTGGCGGCTAGAGAAAGTTTTTAAACTCAGAAGAGTGTTCCTGGAGCCACTCTGTACCAATTCTGGGCTTGTGGGATGTCATATTGTCATGCTGTATTTGCTCAAGTCCGTTGGAATGCACAATGGACACGAATGGATGCAGGTGATCAGACAGAATGCTTACTAACGTGTCACCTGACAGAGTCGTATCTAGACGTATCAGGAGTCCCATATCACTCCAACTGCATGCACCTCACACCATTACAGAACCTCCATCAGCTTCAACAGTCCCCTGCTGACATGCAGGGTCCATGGATTCATGAGGTTGTCTCCATACCCGTACACGTCCATTCGCTCGACACAATTTGAAACGAGACTCATCGGACCAGGCAACATGTTTCCAGACAACAGTCCAATGTCGGTGCTGACGGGCCCAGGCGAGGTGTAAAGCTTTGTGTCGTGCAGTCATCAAGGGTACACGAGTGAGCCTTCGGGTCCGAAATCCCATATCGATGATTTTTCGTTGAATAGTTGACACGCTGACACTTCTTGATGGCCCATCACTGAAATCTGCAGCAATTTGCAGAAGGGTTGCACTTCTGTCACGTTGTACGATTCTCTTCAGTCGTCGTGGGTCCGTTCTTGTATGATCTTTTACGGGCCGCTGCGATGTCGGACATTTGATGTTTTACCAGATTTGTGGTATTCACGGTACACTCGTGAAACGATCGTATGGAAAAAGGCCCTCTCCATCGCTACCTCGGAGATGGTATGAACAATCCTTGTGCACCGACTATAACACCACGTTCAAACTCACTTAAATCTTGATATAACCTGCCACTGTAGCAGCAGTATCCGATGTAACAACTGCGCGAGACACTTGTTGTCACATATAGGCGTTGCCGACCGCAACACCGTATTCTGCCTGTTTACATATCTCTATATTTGAAAAATGTTCACATGTGTGTGAAATCTTATGGGACTTAACTGCTAAGGTCATCAGTCCCTAACCTTGCACACAACTTAACTTAAATTATCCTAAGCACAAACACACACACCCATGCCCGTGGGAGGACTCGAACCTCCGCCGGGACCAGCCACATATATTTGAAAACGCATGCCTATATCAGTTTCTTTGGCGTTTGAGTATAAGTGCAAAGCTGTTGTACCACACGGAATAAAGTTCAAACAAACAGCAGTTTACATGAATTGTTGTATTAAGTGGGACGAGGTGTATCCAGTGAGTCAATCGGGATGGGTGAATGTATGAAAAATCGAATGCAAATATGTTTTGCTTTTGTTGTTATGATTTGGATTTGTGGTCTGCAAAGAAGAGTTTGGTGTGATTGTACATAGTTGCGAATCAATTCGATTACTTCATTCTATCCATTAGTTTTCTTTGTCACTTCAAGAATGTCGTGCCCACAATCCTCAGCCACTATGCACATGTACTCTCCCTCAGTTAGAAAAAGTAACTAATGTGTGAGTGATGATGCAACTACATTTTGTTGTGAGTATTTCCTACAGCCCATCACGACTTAAGATCAGGGAATTCAGATCACAATTAGTGTGTGTCAGTATTTCAGTTTTATCAGTGTCTCCAACTTTCTGCTTCTTTGACAGGGGACTGTAATACTAATCGTCTAAGATTTTCCTGAAGAGGATTTAATTGCTTGAGTAAAAAACTGGCCCATGTTCATACCCTGAATTTCTAGAAAACACACGGTCCTGCAGTTATTCCTCATTTTCGCTGAGGATAATGTCAACAGCGAATCTTATAGCTGACATTCTTTCAACTTGAATTTTAATTCCGTTTCTGAACTATTTCTGCAATTTATTTAGTTCAAAAAAATGGTTCAAATGGCTCTAAACACTATGGGACTTAGCGTCTGAGGTCATCAGTCCCCTAGACTTTGAACTACTTAAACCTAACTAACCTAAGGACATCACACATATCCATGACCGAGGCAGGATTCGAACCTGCGACCGTAGCAGTCGCGCAGTTCGAGACTGAAGCGCGTAGAACTGCTCGACCATAGCGGCCGGCTATTTATTTAGTTACCACTGTATATACTGGACAGTAGCGGCCACAGCCAACATCCACGTATGAGACCTTCATAATTCGATCGCTTCGGCTTTTGTCGTCCAGTCTTGTAAATCCAGAAATCTGATAACAGGTAGCCAGTAAATACGCACTCCAAACCATGACCTTTCATTTTTGTTATTTTTAATAGCTGACAAATGTCTTTTTCGACTGCAAGAAGCAGTACTCAGCTCAAAAACGGCAAAATGGGACATGGACCATTTTTCGACTCAAATGTCCATTTAAACGCTTCCGCGACCGATTATGCAATTTTGTTAGTGTTTCGACTCCTTATACAGTAGACGTGACAACAGACTCTAAGACATTCAGAGCTGCGCTTCTACGATTATAACAGGGCCATATAACCCATACGAAAGTGTAACAGAGATGGTAAGGCAAATTAAATGGGAATCCTCGGAAGAAAGACTCGAAACCTTGTGTTAGAAGGAAACTGTGCAACGTTTACGTTGCCACAAACGTTTATGTCGCGTAGGGATCAAGAAATTGAGAATGGCAGCGCAGGACATTTTACTTTCGCTCAGTACGACAATGGAGTAATAAATAGAACTGCTAATAATAGCACGACGTACCTTCCGTTACACACAGTACATTGGCCTACGGTGTATTTGTATAGATGCAGAGATTCAGATTAGTTCTTCATGTTCTATGAAAAAAGTGCGTTAAAATAATGGCAGTTGTAGAACAATGGATTCTAACTAAAAGAGCAATCTCTCGGGGGTATGTTTGCACGCACGCCTTTCGCGCAGGCGTGGACGGCGTCACGGTGCTCGTATAGCATCGCACGCTACGCCCAGCGGCGATGAGCTCCGAAGTTAGCCGACTGCCGCCGAGGCCGGCGAGAGCACATGCCGGCGCCACCGACAGCCAGTGTAACGCGCCGCTCAGCTGTTCACGGAACACTGCGCACCAGACAGTCGCCAAGACGAGTCCAGCATCAGCTGCGCTGCCCGCTGGTCCCTGCGGACGCCTACACCACCCCATCCAACATTATTTCATCCCTTCTTCCAAGTGCCCACTGTACAGTCTAAGTACTTAGCCACATTAACTTGCTCCTTATTTCCCACGAGGCTCACCAAACATCGATAACAGTAGAGCATGCTAAACTGAGTTTTCCACACGAGTTCGAACGTGTAGTTTCATTTCTGAGTTTACTACTCCAAACCAGCCTACAGTAAAACTGGAATTCTGTGGCTTACGCTCACCACTTGGAATAAACGTCCTACACATTCCTTCTCAGACAGAACTGCAGGGTTCGCGCACAAGAATCGCAGTAGGGTAAAAAGGAGCGTCGAATCCTGTAGTCTCCATCTCCCACCTGAAAGGCCTCCTACTAGGGACTCTGCCCCAAGTCGGCGCGTGTGGAGCAAACAGCGAGTAGCTTCCCGACGACACCATGGTGCAGATGGAACAGCCATCACCACAGCCTCCAGTTGCCACAGCATGGGTCCCAACCATCACCGTGGTGCAGGGACCGCATCTAGTAAGTCGACTGCCAAACTCATCTAGTCTATCAGATTATACATCAATTATAGCTTCGCATTCACCTAACGAAACTTAAAATCAGCGGCTCCCAATCTTCTTTCTTCTCTTCTGATTGCACTGCTACAATATGCCTGCTTCTCCACTTTCTTCTGCGTATTCTAGTAGTTGTTCTTATTCGGCTTTGTATTACGCTGCTTGGCCTTCGCCTGTTATCTATCTTGTTCGTCCAAGACGGTACATTACAACTTATTTTCTTCCTCACGTCAGCAACGTTATATTTTAGAATCTTTGCAGTACTGTTGTTGCAGTTCTACTAAAATAAAATAATATTTCGGTTCAGTCATTTTTTAACGTGGACTGACAGATTGTAAAGTGCACGTGTAGATATTTTACCATTGTTACCAAGTTATGTACTTCGTGTCAGACGAATAGCAGTCAACAACCGATTGCATGCAAACCAGATCCTCGTATACATTCCAGGAATTGCA
The DNA here is from genome assembly GCF_021461385.2 of Schistocerca piceifrons. Lineage (NCBI taxonomy): Eukaryota > Metazoa > Arthropoda > Insecta > Orthoptera > Acrididae > Schistocerca > Schistocerca piceifrons. The sequence continues at coordinate 319,208,638 of NC_060145.1, read as the reverse complement.
TAGAAACTGCTACATCCACTGGAAGGTAAGAGCACAGGGATCGTGAGTGATATATAATTTAAAAAATCTAACGAAGGCACCTGTTTCATATGTTTGACAGTGTAATCACAGCTTTCCGAATAACTTAATCTCACTGATCATTACAGAGTGTTTTAGAAAGTCTGGAGTAATTGTCAAAAATTAATAAAATTATAAATTACTTTTTTGTTAATGCATGGCACGACACTTACCAGGAATTTATTCAAATTTTTAAAGACTGCTATTTCCACAGGTACTATATATCTTATGTGATGTCTGGACGTATGTTGTTCCGCATCTCTTGCCCTGAAATCGTCCGTTAATGGTTTTAGATGTCATGTTTCCTTCACTGTGTAGAAACTCACACGCATCGTATTCCGATTTTACATAAAAGAATTTTGTGTGTGTATGTGTGTGTGTGTGATGTGTGAATTTCTGTGGAATGGAGGAGGCGCAGTACCTAAATCAACAACCGGTTGCGGAGCAAAAGAAGCAGAATAACACACGGACGAATCACATACAATGTCGATATAACTAGTAGCACTTGAAAATGAGAATATATCCTTGAAACCCCTATGCATGAAAAAAAGTAACTGGTGCGGTTTTGTATTATTTAAATCTTCTAGGAACAATTTCGAATTGCACAAAATAATATTATGTACCATTTAATAATTAGTTGAGCTATATGTTGCTCATACCTTTTTGTGTAGCTTTACTTATGATCTCCACAATCCACGATAGACCTCTTGGTTTCTCTAGATCATATACAAAAATATTCTAAATTGACTAATAAAGATGGAAAAGTATGTAGCTGGATAATTAATGTGACTACAAATTCGCAATCCCCGCGTGAGCAATGTACTGGTTCTTAGAAATATGTTCTTTCTCCCATTAAGTGGTTACTAAACGTCTGGCACAATTAACTACTGTCTAGTAAACTCAGGGAGATATCAAATGAGCTCACCGTCTTCGCACTGTGTCGCACTAAGGATTTACCTTTGTGATTCTTTCACAATGCTGAAGCAAAAGCGCTCAGCATTCTTTAAAAGAAAATTGAAAAAGTAATCGGTCAAATGTTTTGTGAAATGACTTGTCTAAAAGCGATTTGGAACATGATTCAAAGGCGCGTCAGATGTTTCTCTAATCCATTTTATTTCTTATTTTTAGACCAATCATTGACAAAAAATTTGACTGATTTTCAAAGTTTTCTTTATTTTGAAGTTTTGTTCAGAAGGTGTAATCTTATTGACGCCTTATCTGCTTTCCTAGCGCATTCTGTTCTCGAAACGTCGTGAATGCAGTGTTTCATTCGAAAGAAACCATTTCGACAATTAAATGCCATAAAAATATAACTTCTTATGTGGAAAATAGCGAGCCCTCGAAAAGAAGAAATTCTTGACGCCTCGTGTGTCTATCTAGTGCCTGCAGTTCTAGAAATGTCTTAAATCTGGTCGTTGTTTCGAAGGAAGTCACGCAAAATGCAACTTTTAAGCAAAACATGTGCGCCTGGACGAGATGAAATTTTGGACACATAATTTACCTTTCTAGCATGTCATGTTCTCGAAATGTTGTAAATTTAGTGTTTGATTCATTGGAAGACCTTTAGACAGTTAAATGATACACAAATAAAACTTTTTATGTGCAAAATAGCAAGGCCTTAAGGAGATGAACTGTTTGATATTTCACTTGCATATCTATGAGCAACTGTTGTGAAAGATTTGACTTTTCTCTCAAATCATTCAATTTCTCTTAATTACCCTGACTATTTTCCGCAGTTAAATATTGTTTTGTGAAACTAGACCACATGCTTGTTAACTTGGTACCCCATTTGTCCGTTTCCCATTCTCCGTTTGACTATGAAATTCGGAAAAAAATCCATTGTGTAATTTACAGGGACTCTTGTTTTCGTTCCTTTCAGACGTTCACTAATAAAATATACGATAAAAAATAGCAGCTATTGGACTGACGCATTTGCAAAGAGTTTGTAGGTCGCTATGTTAAATGACGTCTCTTGTACACTATCGTAAATTCCGTTCACCCAATAGCAGTAATATTTAGGAAATGTCATTTTAGAATTTAAATGATTCCGTTCCGTGAGAGGCACGGTTTCAGTCATTAGTTACTTCTAGAATAGTCTTATCATTGTCGTTATAAACTGATACGGACTATTTACAGGTTTTCAGGTATATCGTGATGTTCTACAGCGCCCACAACTTTAGTGCTGAAAAAAATGGGAGTTGTATACAATAGAAGTTAAAGCGCGTTATTAATATCTGAGAGTGGGACCATTCATACACACAGACTTGTTGTATTAGTGATTTTAATTCCTTCAGATGTTTTGTATTACTTTTTATTTCATAGTGTAATCTAATAACAGTACTCCAGAGTACAGCCAGAAGATTGTAGTCAATTCGATGGCACAGTTAGAGAAATTAATTATTCTAGCAATCAGAGTTTCAGCAGCAGATCCGGTACTAATGGTACCACAAAGAAAGCACTTAATCAAAGACTGAAATTTACGATGAGACTACGTTGACGATGTTAAGTCCCATAAAGCTTAGAGCCATTTGAACTACGTTGACGAAGTATTGCAGGCTCCTTCAGTAACAACACTCTTAAGAAAGGTAGTAATGATGTCGACAATCATCAAAAGAGACGGTGAAACTCTGTGGACTACAAAAATACAATAATTTTCTACAAAAATGTATGCCGTGGAAAGTTATTGCAGCGACTGAACTACAAAGCTGTGTCGAAAATTAAGCTTCATGGAACCGACATCTTGCACAGGAGAATGTTTACAACTACTTCCTGCCACCGTCGTTATGATCTACCTTTACATCTACATCTATATTCCTCAATTCACCTTGCCTTGTAAAGAAGTGAAACGTGGACGATAAACAGTTCCTACAGGACGAGATTGAAGCTTTGGAAACGTAGTGTTTCAGAAGAATGCTGAATAGTGTACTGATGGATCGTATAACTAGTAAACATATACTGAATTGGGAAGAATAGAAATTTATGCCACAACGTAATTAAGGAATCAGTTGATAGGACACATACTGAGTCATCAAGTGATTGTTAGTTTTGTGTTATAGAGGTAGACCAATGTGTTCAGATAAATACAGGTTGCATTTTTTATGCAGAGATGAAGAGGTTTCCCCAGGATAATGTAGCGTGGAGAACTGCAACAAACCAGTTTTCGGACAGAAGCGCATTGCAACAATAAGATGGAATGATTCAATTTGAAGTAAGAGACCTATTATTACATGTTTTCCGTCTTCATCAATCCTTACTACATTATGCTCTGTGGAGTATGCCGTATTCGTTCAAAGTCGCAGCAGCCCTAACACAATTTTCTCGCACGCGAGAAAGATGGTAATTTTCTTAAAATTGTTGCAAAACATTATGGAACCATCCGTGCTTACAGTGAATGATTACAAAATCAAGAGATTGGGGAGGGGGGGGGGGAGTGTGATTCCCTCCGTAGATGTAATGAACTGTGATCAAAGTCAGAGAATAAAAGTTTCAAACGTCGATCGCCATGTCAAATAGCTTTCACTGATTATTAACTGAGTCTGTTCGGGTACTGTAATAATTCAGACTAATAATGTGCGTTTCGGAGTGAGATTTGAATACGATTTGCGTAATGTGAGGAATTATTATTTCATTGCAACAAGAAAAGTTCAGAAGTTGGGTTAAAATACAGAATAAAACAGTGTCAAGAGTAAGGTTAGCTGATGACGTTGCTATCGCCACTGAAAGGGAAGAAAAAATACAGAACCTATTGAATGGATTGAACAGTCTAACAAGCGCAGAACTGAGATTAAACCGAAGGAATACGAAAGTAATGAAAGGTAGCAGAAATGAGAACAGAAATAAAATCACCATCAAAATTTGGAATCACGAAGAAGATGAAATGAAGGAATCCTGCTAATCTGGAAGCAAAATAACAGCTTACGGACGAATCAAGGAGAATATAAAAACCAGAGTAGCACAGTCAAAGAGGGCATGTCTGGTCAAAAGGGCTTTACTAGTATCAAACGTCGGCTTTAATTTTAGACAAATGGTTCGAATGGCTCTAAGCACTAAGAGACTTAACATCTTAGGCCATCAGTTCCCTAGACTTAAAACTCTAAAACCTTAGTAACCTACGGATATCAAACACATCCATGCCCGATGCAGGATTCGAACCTGCGACCGTAGCAGCAGCGCGGTTCCGGACTGAAGCGCCTAGAACCGCTCGGCCACAACGGCCGGCTCATTTTAGACAGAAATTATTTAGAATGTACGCTTCTATCACAGTTATCTATGGAAATTAATTATTGGGTGTGGGAGAATCGAGGCGTTTCAGATGTGATGCTACAGAAGAGTGTTGATAATTACACTGATCAGCCACAACATAATGACCACCTACTTAATAGCCAAGATGTCCAACTTTGGTACGGGTCACAGTGGCGACGCGTTGTGGCATGGAAGCAATTATTCCTTGGCATGTCGCTGGAGGGATTTGGCACCATATCTACACTCAAAAGTCATCCAGTTCCAGTAATTTTGGAGGTCGGGGGTGATATTCTCTGACGCCACGTTCAGTTACATCCAAGATGCCTTCGATCTGGTTCAGCACATCAACTCGCCACTGTGTTTCCCGAACCACTCCATCACACTCCCGGCCTTGTAATATGGCACATTATCTTGTTGAAAAATGTCACTCTCGTCGAGAAACATGATCGTCATGAAGGGGTGAACGTGGTCTGCAACCAGTGTACGTTACTCTTTGGCAGCCATGGTGCCTTGTACGAGCTCCCCAGAGTACAACGGAGCCGCCGCCAGCTTGTCTCTGTTCCGCAGGACAGATGTCAAGGAGCTGTTCCCCGGGAGACGACGGATTCGCGCACTCCCATTGGCGTGGTGAATAAGGTATCAGGATTCATTAGACCATGCAATGCTCTGACACTGCACCAACGTCCAGTGCCGATGGTCACGTGTCCATTTCACTCATAGTTCCCTATGTCGTGGTGCCAACATTGGCACATGCATTGGTCGTTGCCTGTGGAGGACACTCCTCGAACATCTGATAAGTCGTGCAGTTTCCGAAATGCTCGTGCCGAGCCTCTGGGCCATCGCAACCTGCCCACAGTCAAACGCGCCATCTCCATTCCACAGACGGACAGCACTCTCACTGGTCCTACATGCACCGTGTGTGTGTCTGGCTAGCAGTCATTCCTCGCCAGGTGACACTGCTGTCGTCTGGTCGGGTTTGTATCGATAGTAGGTCGTCGGTCATGATGTTCTGGCTGATCAGTATATGTGGACTAATAAGGAAAGGAACAAGGAGGTCGAATCGGTGAAGAAAGGAACATAACAAAAATGTTGACAAGAAGAAGGGGGCAGGACCATGGGGCCATTTTGACTATTTTTCGACCGTGACTATCTCAATAAATATGTAAAGGTTTTTTTTTAAATTACCGCTACCAGTCACAAACTTTGTCAACTATTGTATTACTTATTTACAAAAACAACTTTACAATAAGGTCATACTGATGTTACATAGTCTTTTCGTAAATGCTGTGGTTATCTTTGTTCTTCTGGCGTGGCAGTCTCGTTGTGATGCGCTGAGGTGTTTCCATTTCCGTGGCTCTCTTGGTCACTGTTCTTAAATTGTCACTAACATAGCAGTAACTTGTAAACACGATCACAAACAGTTCTGTAGTGCAGTGGACAAGATGTCGATCGAAATACAGCTGGTTTCGATTTGACTAGCGAATTGTCGATCTATGTGGTGTCAGATGTTTACATGTCTTCTGCACGTCATGTTATCGTATTACAGATGTAGGGTGACGAAATACATTACAAATTGAGCACCTGTTATAGTATTATTGAACACATCATGATTTAAACTATTTACTTTCGTGTTTCTGTACTACTGCTGGGGCTAGAGTCAAACGACTAACATTTTATTTATCTTTTATTCTAGGAGTACTGTAGTGAAATTGGAAAAGATATGTGGATTTTTCAAATCTGTCATTATACTCAGGATCTCATTACTCCCCATGTGGCCAAGGATGAATATTTCCAAGATGTCCATTTTCCAGCTCTTTTCTAAATTATGTTGTACATTGAGATTGTTGTCTATTGTAATACTGTCATGACCATGAAATAGACACACTATCACAACGCACAACTAAAAGTAACAACAAACAATGTGACAAAGCTTCCTCACACAACATCCAAACACTCAAGTACATAACATTACCATATTTAGGTGTCGTATTAGATAAAATAGCCATGCTGTTTTAAAAAAACAGACATCAGGATCAACTTTGCCACCGACAACAACTTAAAAAAGAAACTGATACATAACATCTCACATCCCACAGAGAAATTTAACAAAGCAGGAATTTATAAAATCACATGCAGTCATTGCAACAAATAATACACTCCTGGAAATTGAAATAAGAACACCGTGAATTCATTGTCCCAGCAAGGGGAAACTTTATTGACACATTCCTGAGGTCAGATACATCACATGATCACACTGACAGAACCACAGGCACATAGACACAGGCAACAGAGCATGCACAATGTCGGCACTAGTACAGTGTATATCCACCTTTCGCAGCAATGCAGGCTGCTATTCTCCCATGGAGACGATCGTAGAGATGCTGGATGTAGTCCTGTGGAACGGCTTGCCATGCCATTTCCACCTGGCGCCTCAGTTGGACCAGCGTTCGTGCAGGACGTGCAGACCGCGTGAGACGACGCTTCATCCAGTCCCAAATATGCTCAATGGGGGACAGATCCGGAGATCTTGCTGGCCAGGGTAGTTGACTTACACCTTCTAGAGCACGTTGGTTGGCACGGGATACATGCGGACGTGCATTGTCCTGTTGGAACACCAAGTTCCCTTGCCGGTCTAGGAATGGTAGAACGATGGGTTCGATGACGGTTTGGATGTACCGTGCACTATTCAGTGTCCCCTCGACGATCACCAGTGGTGTACGGCCAGTGTAGGAGATCGCTCCCCACACCATGATGCCGGGTGTTGGCCCTGTGTGCCTCGGTCGTATGCAGTCCTGATTGTGGCGCTCACCTGCACGGCGCCAAACACGCATACGACCATCATTGGCACCAAGGCAGAAGCGACTCTCATCGCTGAAGACGACACGTCTCCATTCGTCCCTCCATTCACGCCTGTCGCGACATCACTGGAGGCGGGCTGCACGATGTTGGGGCGTGAGCGGAAGACGGCCTAACGGTGTGCGGGACCGTAGCCCAGCTTCATGGAGACGGTTGCGAATGGTCCTCGCCGATACCCCAGGAGCAACACTGTCCCTAATTTGCTGGGAAGTGGCGGTGCGGTCCCCTACGGCACTGCGTAGGATCCTACGGTCTTGGCGCGCATCCGTGCGTCGCTGCGGTCCGGTCCCAGGTCGACGGGCACGTGCAACTTCCGCCGACCACTGGCGACAACATCGATGTACTGTGGAGACCTCACGCCCCACGTGTTGAGCAATTCGGCGGTACGTCCACCCGGCCTCCCGCATGCCGACTATACGCCCTCGCTCAAAGTCCGTCAACTGCACATACGGTTCACGTCCACGCTGTCGCGGCATGCTACCAGTGTTAAAGACTGCGATGGAGCTCCGTATGCCACGGCAAACTGGCTGACACTGACGGCGGCGGTGCACAAATGCTGCGCAGCTAGCGCCATTCGACGGCCAACACCGCGGTTCCTGGTGTGTCCGCTGTGCCGTGCGTGTGATCATTGCTTGTACAGCCCTCTCGCAGTGTCCGGAGCAAGTATGGTGGGTCTGACACACCGGTGTCAATGTGTTCTTTTTTCCATTTCCAGGAGTGTATATTCGCCAAACGTCAAGAAATTTAAAAACACGCTTTAAAAAATACATTGACTGTTTCAGACTTGACAAACCGAATAAATCAGCTATAGCGAAACACATAAATGAAGCAGCAGACAAAGATCTGAAAGCACTACATAATTTAGAAAAGAGCTGGAAAATGGACATATTGGAAGAATTGGAAATATTCGTCCATGGGGAATAACGAGATCCTGAATGAAATGACATGTTTCAAAAATTCACATTTCTTTTCCAATTTCACTACAGCACTCCTAGAATAAAAGATACGTAACATGACAGTCGTTTGACTCAAGCCTCAGCAATAGCTCAGAAATACGAAAATAAATAGTTTATATCATGATGTGTTCAATAATATTGTAGCAGGTGCTCAATTTGTAATGTATTTCGTCAACCTACATCTGTAATACGATAACAAGACGTGCAGAAGAAATGTAAATATCTGACAAATCGATAGTCAAATCGAAACCAGCTGTATTTCGACCGACAACTTGTCCACTACACTACAGTACTGTTTGTGATTGCGTTTCCAAGTTACAGCTATGTTAGTGACAATTAGTGAACAATGACCAAGAGAGCCACCGAAATGCGAACACCTCAGCGCACCACAACGAGACTGCCACGCCAGAAGAACAAAGAAGACCACAGCATTTACGAAAAGACTATGTAACATCAGTATGACCTTACTGTAACGTTGTTTTTGTAATGCCATTTATCCTGCAGATGAGGTATTCCCTCGAAACATGTCGCTAAATAAATAATACGATAGTTGACAAAGTTTACGTAAGTGTTAAGATATCGTGAATTTCCATTGTACTAAAGGGAGCTGTGAAGGCTAAAAATAAAGAGGAAAATAGAGCTAGGAATACATCAACAAATCGCTGAAGACGTTGGGTGATGCGAAGAGACCACCAGATACGTATATTTTGGCCTCGGCAGAATTCTCACTTGTCCTGTCCCAGTGTCTACCTGGCCACGCCATCTTCACACTGGGATGTCTCCACTGGGCGCCGGCCGGTGTGGCTGTGCGGTTCTAGGCGCTTCAGTCTGGAATCGCGTGACCGCTACGGTCGCAGGTTCGAATCCTGCCTCGGGCATGGCTGTGTGTGATGTCCTTAGGTTAGTTAGGTTTAAGTAGCTCTAAGTTCTAGGGGACTGATGACCACAGATGATAAGTCCCATAGTTCTCAGAGCCATTTGAGCCATTTTTGTCTCCACTGGTGCAGAAGCAAGGTCACCGTATGGCGATTGGTGGAGGTGCTGCGTGCGTCACACAGCAGTGCTGGAGTAATTCCCAGAAGAAGCCAGTCACGCCCACGTGTTCCTAACGTGTTCGTTGTAGGAGTAACGATCATCATGGCCGTCAAGTTTCCAACTTCTGGGGCAGTTGCAAGCAAGAGCACGCAACACACTCCCGGTAGCACTGGGCACAAACTTCTTCACAAACGACCGACAAAGGACCCTTGAACTTCTAAAGCTCGCGTGCAAATGCAGTCTCTCTCTCTCTCTCTTTCTCTCTCTCTCTCTCTCTCTCTCTCTCTCTCTCTGTAATTACCTTTTCCCTCCCTCCTTCTTCCTTCTCTCTTCAACATCCGCCCTCTTTCCACCCAGTACCCTTAACTTGTGCACTGCTTAACCACTACAATATTCTACACGTGGCCTCGATAATTAAATACAAGAACAAAGGTTGCAAGACAATTAAAAACAATGAAGAATTGTGTGACAGTTCCAGGCAATATTGCTTGAGTTAAAACCAAACTTAGTAAAATAAGACTCTTACACGCTGTAACATCTTAGATTAAGGGTCGACCTGCGACAGCAATCGCACAACTTGCGTACGGGCCGCGAGGTGCCGCCACGAGCGCAACCGTATATAAGTGCCGACGGGGTTCGGCCATCTCTCATTTTGTTGGCATCTCATTTTTGCCTAGTCTCTTATTTGCTTAGTTTTTTAGCTCTTATTCGTTTATGGCTCATGTTATTATGCTCTCTTTCAGCCATTCTCATTGTTTTGATTTACTTCCAATTGAGAACTGCTCATTTTGCCATTCCACTTTTGCATATTTCTCATTTTGCTAATATATGCTCTTTAGCTTTTTACAGATGGACTGATTGACATAGTCTCATGTACTGTTTGTTCATTTCAGCCTGTTCATATTTTGATGTTCTTTAAATACTGTAATAATTATCGGAAGCATTTCTTCCCTTAAACTTGTGTAAAGTATTCTCGATATAGGATTTGCTCTGTGACACAGGTGTAAGGTTATGAATATCAATTATATATGAAACTGTGCTCTAAAAGGAATTTATTTTTTCAGTTTGTACTACATCAGACGAAAATTTTGTGATATGAGGGAGAAATTTGAGGGGCGAACCCATGGATATAGCCTTAAGTGATCCCCTTTAAAAATAAAAAATTGTGTGACACTGAAAGACGTGACACTGTAGGCACCGAAAATTTATACGTCACAACGCGGAAGAAGGAAACCTTCCTGGGCACGCGCGTGTGTGCTCGCGTGCGCGATCGTGTGTGTGTGTGTGTGTGTGTGTGTGTGTGTGTGTGTGTGTGTGTGTGTGTGTCCGTGTGTGAGTGGAAACTTATTTCACCACCACGTAAAAGCACCTCTTGAAGACCATAACATCACTTAGATATGAATACGAAAACGAGGAAGTAACTGTTCTGGTGGATTCTCATGCATTCATCATTAAAAAATTCATGTATTATTGTCAGACTTAACACCAAACTAATTCTATAAACAGAAAAATAATACGTTTCCCTCTTTGCACAATGTATGGTGTGCAGACTTCCTGACATTTTATGTCAGTGACGCACGCGAACTTGAACGCAGATCGAACAGTTTATCTACCTATGCGTATGAGAGATTTTTCACTTATAACGCGGTGGAAGAGAAAGATTCATATACTGCTGCCGGTCAGGAAAATCATAAATATTGTTCAGTAACCGAACCTCATAATTGTTCTATAATTCGAACCGCTGTTCATCAAATATTAATGTTGTGTCATAAATGCGTCATTCCAGGGAAACCCACATTCACACCTTCATGTTGGTGTGTTGTAAGTGTTTCAGGGACGGAGGCAAGAGACAGGAAAATGAACTGATATCGGCAGGCACGCAAACCTTTCCTCTCATTAGGCAAACCAGCTATATGACGTCAACAGTGGACTTCAATTTGAAAGTTTTTGCCAATCAATTTAGACGAGTGAGTTTGTCCTCCGGTAGTGGAATTTTTTGTGATGCATCAGAAATATTTGAGTGTACAGCTTAAGGGATTCTGATAATTAGTAGGGGCATAGCTGTTCGTTTTTCAACAATATTAGCTGAGTACTCACCACTGACCAGGTATATATTTATTGCTGTTTTCTTTTATTCCATTTCCTCCCTCCTCCTTCATCTTTCCAACTTCTCCACCCTCTTTCTTTCAACATATTATCACGCTCACCCCAATTGGAAGCTGGTGGTTTTCACACCGACAGAATTATTTTCCAGATCGTAACTAATTATGATGTGCTTTTACCCATTACACACATTCCAAATATATTTCACATACATTTAACATATTTCGCACATATCTGCACGCAGCATTTCATCTTTATCTCTAGCGAAATTCGCGCAACAGTTTGATTTTCGCGCAGCTCAATGTTTACGCGGTATTATCTCCTGAGCTATGAGTTGTACAACGATATAATTTTGCTGGGACATTCAATGGTATATGAGAATTTTGTCTGCAAAATGTGTCGCGCACGCATTTAGCAGTAAAGAAGTAATACATTAAAAAAGTCATGCCTGATGTGGCGGTTTTAGTGCATGAACATCGAAAATGTAGTAGGCGACAAACATTTTTCTCTTCATCATTTTGTTGGAATTGAGAGCGAGAAAAAGTTTCTTAAAGGTTTAAAATGATGTGTAAAGTTTGTTGCAAGTCAGAAACCGTTATCTCTCCTAATTACTAAATGAATAAATTATGGACATTCGCGCATCGTGAGCTACACTTACTTTTTACGTCCAGATCCATCCCTTTAGTCTATAGGTCGTTCTTACCGTCACAGCGATTATCTCCAGACAGTAAGTGATAGGTGTGCCAAGTTTGGTTGAAATCGGTCTAGTGTTTTAGGAGTCTTGGTAGCACATACATATGTAAATACAGAGTGACTCAACTGAACCTACCGATTCGTTTTATGCAACCTGCAGTGCTGTATCTAGCCTTCGTATTCCACGCACGAGATTTTCATATCCTGTCGCTTGTTGCACGAAAATTATTAATATACAGGGCCTTTTTGTGGAAATTTACTGTACTTAAGTTTTATACTGACATACGTTTTCGCTAGAGGCCGTAGTTTTCGAGTTATTCAAGAAAAATCTACAAAAGTGACCTTCAAACGCATCCCCACTCTCACACTCAGACCCCATCGATCAGGATTTCTTGTATGTTGTTCATCGCACTCTCTCCTACCACAGCACAAAAATTTGCGACTTCATGAATTATTTCCCACATTCGACCTTTCTTGGTCTTCACTAACTGACAGGAATATGATGTAAAGTGTCTCCCTTATCATCAGAAGCGTTCTGGGAGCTCCACGTTGTAATACTGAAGCACATGCAAAATTTTTATGCACCTAAAATCCGGTATGAAATGTAAAATGAGGTTTGCGTTATTTCAATTTCACATAAGCAAACTATCAAAATTTTACTGACCCATCAAATTATTTTCCTATCAGCGACATGCCTACTGTAGCAACGAAAATAAGGTAACCAGCACAAAAATACTGTTATCGGAGCACAAGAAAAGATGAGTATGTTTTTGTTTAAAAAAGACTCTGACTGAAAAGTGAGGTACCAGCTCCCTCACTCTACCTTCCTCAGCACTTTAAAAACTTTCCCAAAATTGTTTTCATGCGAACGTTTCTGCACATTTTTATACTGACAGAGAAGGGGACGGTGGCAGTGGGAAAGAAACGGAAAAGTGACAAATACTGGGAGATAGTAACAGTGGCTGGGGTATAGAAAGAGCGAAGGAGATCATGGCAGTGTGAGAGAAAGAGAAGGACTCAGTGGCAGTGGACAGAGTTCACACTGAACGAACAGAGCTAGGGAAAGAGTGGACAGCGCCAATGGGAGAGGAATAAAGAGAAGGAGAAAGTGGTAGTAGGTAAGAGCCAGTTATAATGAGAGACAGTGTACGACAATGACAACAAGGAAGAGAGAGATAGTGATTGAGAAGAGGAAGCAGCATTGGGAAGGAATGAGTGAGACAGCAGCAGCAAGAGAGAACAAGAGGGAAACAGTGATAGTGAGAGGAGACAATAAAAGTAGGAAAGGACGAAGACGACTGTAGCTTTGGAGATAGTGACGATTGGAGAGGCACAAAGAGATAATGACAATGGGCTGGACCTAATGAGTGAATGGGTAATTGGTAGTGGATGAGCATGAAAGACTTACAGTGATGCACTAGTGAGTGTGGGTGAATTACAGTTAGGCCAGCTTTTGGGAGTGAGTGGTGAGCTGCATGTTGAAAAGAGCGCGAGTATATTCGCATCCCAAGGAATTGCGAAAATTTTTGAAGGTCTGAAGAATGTAGAATGAGGCAGCTGATACTCCACTTTTCAGTCTCTTATTAGAGCATATGCGTATTTTTTTTGCTCCAGTAGGAGCATTTTTCCTAATAACATGTATGGATTAAACAACGAAACTATCATTTGCTTCAACGAGAAATGATAAAGTAAATAGAAGACGCAACAACGACATTAAAATCATGTGAAGGAATAGGCAGAAAAACGTAACAGACATGAGAAATGTTGGTGCAAATAAAACATTCCTATTTTGAGTTAAAAAAATGTGCTAGTGACGATATACAGGATGAACGAGAGCAACATTGACAAAATTGCAGAGGTAGTTGGCGGATATTTTCTTATTATTTTATATAAGGAAACTTTAGTCTCCGGTCGCTTGATACAAACGAACTGCATTTCGTTTCATTTCTGCCATTATTTATCTTTGTATCTGTATTGCACTGAAAATATTCAGGCCCTTCATCTACATCTACATCTACGTGATTACTCTGCTATTCACCATAAAGTGAAAGGCAGAGAACTCAATGAACCACTTTCAACCTATCTCTCTACCATTTCACTCTCGAACGGCGCTCGGGAAAAACGAGCACTCAAATTTTTCTGTGCAAGCACTGATTTCTCTTATTTCATCGTGATGATCATTCCTCCCTATGTAGGTGGGTGCCAACAGAATGTTTTCTCAATCGTAAGAGAAAACTGGTGATTGAAATTTCATGAGAAGATCCCGTCGCAACGAAAAACGCCTTTCTTTTAATGATTGCCACTCCACGTATCATGTCCGTGGCACTATCTCCCCTATTTCGTTATGATACAGAACGAGCCTCCCTTTTTTAGACTTTTTCGACGTCATCCGTCAGTCTCACCTGGTGCGGATCCCACACCGCACAGCTGTACTCCAGAATAGGGCGGACAACCTTGGTGTAAGCAGTGTCTTTAGCAGACCTGTTGCACTTTCTAAGTGTTCTGCCAATGAATCGCAGTCTTTGGTTTACTCTACCCACAACATTATCTGTGTTATCGTTCCAATTTATGTTATTTGTACGAGGGTGATCAAATGAAAAAGTTAAATATTTTTAAGAATACTATTTATTGTGCAGAAGTGGTACTAAGCTGTATCACTTTTCAACATAATCTCCCCCACGCTCAATGCAAGACCTCCAGCGCTTACAAACTGCATAAATTCCTTTAGAAAAAGATTATTTTGGTAGTCTGCGCAACCACTCATGCACCGAGTGGCGTACCTCTTCATCAGAACGGAATCTGTAAACATGCTGCAATGTCATTCAGTGTCACTCGGCAGTTTTCCTTCACTATGGGTTTAACTGCTGCAATCCTCTGTGGAGTTACAACTCGTTGTGCCTGACCTGGACGAGGAGCATCTTCCACTGGAGTCACGCTATTTGCGAACTTCCTACTCCATTCGTAGACTTGCTGCTGTGACAACATGCATCACCGTACTGAACCTTCATTCGTCGGTGAATTTCAATAGCTTTCACACCTTCACTACCCAAAAACCGAATAACAGAAGGCTGTTTTTCCTTGGTGCAAGGCGAAATCGGGGCGGCCATCTTTATACTGATACTGCGACGGTATGTGTGCATCTGCACTCTGCTGCCATCTACAGGCCATTCTGCACGCTGTTTGTAGCACGCTTACCAACTTACTGGATAACAGCGCGAAATTTCGATTTGTTATTACAAAATTACTGTTTTCATTTGACTCATCCTCGTAATTGTAATCCCTAAGTATTTAGATGAATTTACAGCATTCCGATTTGTGTGACTTATAGCGTAATCGAAATTTAGTGGATTTCTTTTAGTACTCATGTGAATAACTTCACACTTTTCTTTATTCCCTTGGTCTCCGGTGGTTCGTTACAGATAAAATGCATTTCATTTGATTTCATCCCCTCATTTATCTTTGTATCTGTATTCCTCTGAACTATATGCAGCGTGTGTCTTGTTTGGAAACACTTGTTCCATTCACTCATGGTACATATTGTTGGCAACAGTAAAGCCCACTCTACTCTTCAACCTCAAGTTTGCATTCAGAAGTATTGAATTCTGTCTTGTCGGTTGAGTTAGTTGTTCTCTAGCAGTGATACACGGCATTGCGGAGAGGTTTACTGGTGGAAAGTTTGAGAAATGCATCTGCTGTGTGGGTTCACAACATGCAATGGAGCCGCGCGGAGTGGCCGCGCGGTTTTAGGCGCTATGTCACGGATTGCGCTGCCCCTCCCGCCGGATGTTCGAGTCCTCCCTCGGGCATGGGTGTGTGTGTTGTTCCTAGCATAAGTTAGTTTAAGTAGTGTGTAAGTCTAGGGACCGATGACATCAGCAGTTTGGTCCCTTACGAATTCACACACATTTCAACACACATGCAATGGAAGAACGGAACAACGGGAATATACTGACGTGAGATGCTCGCCCGCCTGCGGCAATCGCATTACACTATTTTTGCATCTGTTTGAAGGCTGTTACACTACCGTGTTTTGCATCGTCTTGTTACAGATTCTTTCACCATTGTGAGGTATTTTCTCAGAAACAAGGGTAATTGTGGTAACGACTGAATAAATCATAATTACATCATTGCTCTGTAACAAGCCACCGGAGACCACGGTTTCCATATACTAAAATATTCAGAATACATCCCAGTACAACCTCAAATATTTTGTCGGAGGACTTGTTGTTCATCCAGTACGCTCTGCGTCGCAACCTGTAGCTGCAACAAAATCACCTCTATGTGGAGTCATCCCATTTCCTGATTTCCAGAGGTCGTGCGTACCATGGTCTACGTTTTTAGGTCTACTGTTCACTGGAAGTATTTTTCGCAACACTCCTTGAAGCCGGCTGTTAAGGGGTTGTAACTCATAAGCTTCTACTACCCATGCGGTGTATGACAGTTTCTTTGCCGTATAAGGCATCGATGGCTCAGCCACGTTTCACTTTGTGTTTTCGGGCGAGCTGTCAGTTATTATTGAACTCGAAGCTCTATCAGAGAGGATCCTCTCAATCTTGAAGAAGTTCTAGAATCCAAATGACATCATTTTTTTGCTGCAGCTTTATGTGACCTCGTACTCACCCAATAAATGACGAGATCAAAAACAAAAAATGAGTAGGAAATTATGAAAACTAGATTTTAATGCACTACAATTACAGCTACCTATTTCTGAAGAATAACAAAGACCAGAGCATCACCACAATGAGCGTGGTTATATTATCTAAGAGGGCTGAAGACTATGAATACAACTCAGTAGGAACCATGCAAACACGGAAGATCACAGCGCTATAGACAAAGAGACAGAGAGAGTAACTGTTATCAGGACATCGCAAAGTGTTGGCTTCACGGTGCCGATGCTGTCTCTCGCAATGTTTCAACACTGACCATTATACGCTGGATAGCCGCCCGGACTAGTGAAAGCATTGCCGGTATCAGATAGATAAAAAAAGAGAATAGCGGTGATAGGAAGAAGATCAGTAGCAACTAGCAACAAGCAGTACACGTCGTGACACAATAGCCAATAGCCGTTCTGCAGTACCTGTCTGTAGGTGAAAAAGTATATTTCGAAGTTATACCAAAAATACTAGCAATACTAACAACTTGGGTTAACAGCTCTGGAATAAAGTGAAGTGAGAGAAGTAGCACAGTGTCAATAAATGGTTCTGTGTTTCATAACGTTTACAGGTGCTGGAAAATGGAATTCGACCGAAACCAGTCGCTCATGGAAGAATAACAGCAGCTTATGGTGTTACATGATGTCATTTCTTAATGTTCCAGAACTGTGGATCACAGTCAACAGGAAATGTTGTCTGTATCTTCAGCCGCCTACCTCGTTACGAGCACGCTACTCTGGCCAAGCAGTGTGTAATCGGGCACGCGACGCGGCTCTGCACATTGCGCCGCACATAAGGATTTTCTTTCTTTCTTTCGCTTACGCCATAGTCCCGCAGCGATCACAGGGTCGGCGTGGTTACAACGGATTTGGCAGTGTTAGTGTTAGGGATGGCCAGATGCCCTTCCTGCCGCCACCCCATAACCCCAGGGATAGAATCAGTGTACCCCAACTGTCTGCGTCTAGTGTAAATCGTGAAATAGTGAGGACGTGTTTCAAATGTCTACGACGCGTGTAACAGAGGCGGAACGTGGGGACCAGCCCGGTATTCACCTAGCGGGATGTGGAAAACCGCCTAAAAACCACATCGAGGCTGGCCGGCACACCGGCCCTCGTCATTAATCCGCCGGGCGGATTCGATCCGGGGCCGGCGCGCCTATCCGAGTCCAGGAAGCAGCGCGTTAGCGCGCTCGACTACCGTGGTGGGTGCCGCACATGAGGATATTGCATGTAAAAAGTTGGTCGAAATTAGTATTTGGCATTTTCTACACTGTGAGACCCTACAAGACGTATTTGTAGGATGATACTGTATTACATACTTTGTAACATGAAATAAAACAACCTTAAGGCACTTTTATTAGATTCCTTATGTCTTAGCTACAGTACTATGTATTATTCAGGTAACGCCTCCATATCTTTAGTAGCGAGGAGATGATATTGCAGGATTTTTCCAAATAATAAGTTCTTTATTCTTACGACTAATATGTTGGAGAGGCACTAAAGATGACTGAAATATGTTCACATCGGAATCCTAGTTGTTTTCAAATTTTTGTTTAATCTGAATTGCTGTGAACCATCACAAACCCATTTGTAGATAATTTCCAATGTGTCTCTCATCATTTGAAAAATCATTGATAACCTCTTCGAAACATAACATTAATCGGTCACATGTGTGAGAAGCAAGGCTGGATTTTCCAAATAATAAGTTCTTTATTCGTACGACTAATAAGTTGGAGAGGCACTAAAGATGACTGAAATATGTTCACATCGGAATCTTAGATGTTTTCAAATTTTTGTTTGATTTGAATTTGCTGTGAACCATCATAATCCCATTTGTAGATAATTTCCAATGTGTGTCTCATCATTTGAAAGATAATTGAAAACCCCTTCCAAATATAACATTAATCGGTCACATGTGTGAGAAGCAAGGCTGGAAGTTGAATCTCCGATGACGTGGCAGGCACCTGACAGGATTCAGTCAAAGGGCAACACAGCTTCTTGGCCTCTATAAGGAATGCTGCCGAAGGGATAGACCATTTTATCAGCTGTTCGGATTATTTCGCACTGTTTCCTTATCACCGAGGCTTCCACAAAGATACAAAAGTCTTGGATATGTGAAAGTCGTTTATTTGCTTGAAAATCTCTGCGACTCCGATATAACGCTTGTCTGTACTTAGCTCCTCGTGCAGGAAACGAAGTAATGTCTTTAATCACTTTGGAACCCTGAACAGTTACAGATTCTCGGAGCTTTATTTGACTGGCACTCGTTAATCCTATGGCTCCAAAATTGTTTCTCAATAACTGCGCCCTACGTGTTTTACTGCGTCCGTTTTACTCTACGAGCCGCTTTGATGGCCCATCAACTCGACTTTTGCCACGTGGAACTTTAATGGTACTTTGCAGCCAGTTATGGTTATTCTTCATGGAGGTGTTTCCAAGTCTGTGTGAAGCAGGCCGTCGTTTCTATAATGGAATGATCGTATGGCACCAGTGGCCGGGAGTTCCCAGGCGCGAAGTTCGGCCAGCAAGTGCAGGTCTTACTGAGTGCAACGCCACATTGGGCGACTTGAGCGTTGACAGTGGGTATGAAATGATGATGACAGTACAACACCCAGTCCCTGAGCGGAGAAAATCTCCCACCCAAGCCGGGAATTGAACCCGGACCCCCGTGCGTGGCATTCCAAAGCGCTGATCGTTCAGCTATTGGGGGAAGAGTTTCTTTAATTGTGACTTTATATAAGACATTTCATGTTTAAAACCATTCTTTTTCTAGGTCCGCAGCTCGTGGTCGTGCGGTAGTGTTCTCGCTTCCCGCGCCCGGGTTCCCGGGTTCGATTCCCGGCGGGGTCAGATTTTCTCTGCCTCGTGATGACTGGGTGTTGTGTGATGTCCTTAGGTTAGTTAGGTTTAAGTAGTTCTAAGTTCTAGGGGACTGATGACCATAGATGTTAAGTCCCATAGTGCTCAGAGCCATTTGAACCATTCTTTTCTTCAGCATGGAAGGTAGGATCTGATAATAAATAATGTTTCCACAAAGTCGAATCATTTTACAAACTCTTTATCAGAACATCTGTTCATAAGGTCATATAGACATTTTCTTGTCATAACTTTGACTTTTGAAGGACGCACTACAAAAACAATATACTTTCAGAAGTCATTTCGATGATGACATTTCTTATATCTGATAACTCATTAACGTAAGACAATCATACAAAATAAAACTGCGGTATTCAGCGACTACGTTTTTTTTATTTTCAGTAGAGGAAAGACTTTTCTATCACGTTGTAGTAACAAAAATGCAGAGAAACATCCTGAAGTATCACAAAAACGATTACTAATAAAAGTAAAAAACAATATGAACGAAAATTATAAATAGCGGCACAGAAACACCCTGAACTATCACAAAAAACGATTATTAATAAAAGTAAAAAACAATACGAACGAAAATAATTATAAATAGCGGCACATAACCGGATCTTCGGAATCCATATTGCTTTTCACCGTACTTCAAGTAAAAACACGCTTGAGTACATTCAGAGACGCAGAGAGATTTCAGGCCAGTAGAGAAGCTTCAGATGCACTGCAAGGGAGACGTGAATACAGACTAGCTCTACCGCCCACCAGTGCACAATAAGCAAACAACACCCTGCCTCAGCAATGCCCCATCTAACAGACTACCGCAGGAAGTTATGCATTCCGGGAATTACTCGCATTTGAAAGGTAAACTTTTCGCCAGATTTTAGGGCAAAATATACCTATGTGCACCGTATTGTTGGGGTAGACACACACTTGTAGCAACATTCTAGATGATCTTTATCAATTTCCCAAATGAGTGAGGGCAGGATAGTTCGTTTCACGAAAACCAGGTAACTCTAGCACGAAGTACGGCGCTTACAAGCGCAAGAAATAGCTTGATTTCCTCAGTATAAATAGTCACTCCCACTTGCACAATTCATAGCTGACTGCAGAAGCCTGGACTAGAAATTCAGAATTCTCGTCACATTTAACTATCATGAGTCAACTAAATGAGATATTCCCACGTAACAACGTACAGACAAATACGTTTATTGAAGCCATAGTGTGTACAATACAATAGTTAGTTCCGGACGTAAATACACACAACTCTGATTTGAACTGCGTATCATCATCGTCTACGTTACATTCATTCGTTATACTGATTGGCCACTGGTGGTGCTATGAAGTTATGACGCTGTAGCGTTCACAAAATTCTTTTTGTATGTGCCACCTTTCATACTGTGATTTAGATATTTTATTTTTTGTGTAAAAATCTGAATTGAATACCATTACGTACGCGATAGTCCTTTTAGTGTTCTATTGACTGGTCACTGGCGGCGCTACGATACGTGACAGGTTTGTGTTGGGAAGACTTGTTTAACACATGATTTTTTTTATATTGTGACTTTGTTTAAAAGGAAAGCTAAAATGTATATTACTTATGGTAACGTGCAGCAGGCGTTTTGTAATTTTGTAAAATAAAACAAAAAACCAGCTGATGACGTACTCCGTTCAATGCCCTCTATCTCAGTTTACCTAATGAAGTTCAACAGTAACGTAACATTATTTTGCTGCACGCAGAACTGGACTGTCGTGTTCAAATAGTACCTTGCAATTAGCCACTCATACAATCAATGTCACCAACGTACGAAAATTATAGTGTTACGGTAGCACTTGCGTGGAATGTGATCATCTTGTCAAACGTAGTTTTACGTTGCTCGGCCGTATGTATTATGTTGATTGTAACACGGTACACTCTGTCGTACAGGATGGCTTGAAACCGGTTACCATTTAAATAAAACAAACATCTGTGCATTTTAAACGGTTCTGTAACACAATTGAAGCTTAAGAAATGATTGTTCCCAATTGGATTCAAAAGCAGAAGTTAAAGTTCACTTGTTGTGCCAAGGCAAAATAAGTAAGTTCATTAATCAGTGAGAAAATTAAGTCCTGCTGGAAAGCTGGTCACTGAACCGCGTACGATTATCTTTTATTTGCTCGCTGCAGCGTTCATTTTCACGATGTAGTTGATAACGCAAGTAAAATACAGATTGCACATCATATTATTAAAGTATTCCAAGTGAGCTACTTAAAGGAAAGAAATAATAACAGGTCGTTTTCCGATGTTTTTATATGTCACACCTTCCTATCGCCATCCTCATCCCTAACGGTATTAGGGGTATCGTTCCCCCACAGTATTTTTTATGCAAGTGATGTATCACACATATACCATGTTTGGTTGAAATTGCTCCAGGAATTCTTGATTCATCTATTAATGTTACACCCCTTCCATAGGAGTACTTAGGGTATCTTGCAGTTAGAGTAAATTTTTCCAGATAGCAAGTACATGTGTACCAGTTGTGGCAGAAATTCTTTCAGACGTTACAGAGGTATGCTGACACGTCACTGTCTGTGCGTTCTCCCCCTCCGCTCCTGCCCTCATCTCAAGAAGTGAAACGTCATCGGGGCTGTCACAACGACCCGAAAACTATGGATTTGATACTAATTTCAGTTATAACCGAATATGTTTACATGTCACATCACCACCACCACAATCCCCCAGGGTTATTGGGATATATCACCCCACAATATTTTTTTTACAAATAATGAATCTTGTATACACAATATTTGATCGAAATTGCTCCGGACGTTCCTGAGCTAAGCTTCTATGTCAGCCCCTTTTCACTCCCACCCCATTGGGTTGTAGGTGGTCCTTACCCCCACAGAAACCTTCGTGGCGTACGCAAAACAACTCACGAAATTTTGCATCGTAATGAATGGTATAGGAACACATAGAAGACGAATAAACAAAGAAACAAACATTTATTTTTAAGTATTGGATTAATGTTAAACTTTAACAAAAATTATCCATCATAAATCTATCTCGTTTTGGACGCTGTACGTGTCACACTCTGTGTATAAAGTAGCACAATTTTTAAAACAAATCTAGACGATGTGGACGTAAAGCAGCAAAATTTATTCGTTCAAATTCTGAAGAAGCAGGCTCAATATGTTTCAGTTAAAGCCATCTCACAGGCGAGTATTTGGCTAATAAGAGTGCCAAATGAAGTTTCAGTCTCTTGAGTACTACTATCCTGAAAACAGCTATGTTAGGGAGAAGTGGAGGGGGGACAGTGAGCAGTCAGAAGGCCACACAATCAATTGAGGGGTAACAGAATAGATTAAGTATGCCTGGTTCGCTGCGCTTTTATCGACACAGCTGGCAAATCGTGCTGTTGAAACCGTTCTACTGGACACGCAAAACGCACATCAGCACTTCACACTGCTGCAGCAGAACGCTTTACTGCAGTACCTGACCTGTCCTTGTGGCACGGAAAGTGAGCAAGTGCTAGCGCTAACAGTATTCAGCACCATGGATTGGACGTACTGCAAAAAAGTGTTGCGGCGTCAGGTCGCCTGGGCTACCGAAGTAAACATTCTCACCGAAGGACGTCGTTCCTAACCAAAAGAAAAGGTTAAAACGATTTCTGCATAAACATTTCGCTAAGCAGTGCAAACACGAAAATGAGGTGTCACTCGAGAGTATCATGATATCACAGTCGAGATGTGAGAGAGAAAAGGATTTTCAGACAACTGCAACCACCTCCCTGCTACCATGGCGTCTATCTGCAAGCACCTGACCAGGTCTCACAGCAGTTCAGAGGCGCTCGTCCGAGAGCACTAGTGTCTTGCTTCATTCATGATTAAACTGTAAAAATACATCTACTTTTTGTTAATATATTCATTATTCTCAACAAAGCGATGTGTAGCGAAAATGTGGAAATTTAAGATAAACAAAAGATATACAGGATTATTTTTTTCCACTGTGTGCAATCTCTAGGGACTGATCAATGAGAGCATAAGGAACAAAAACTGTCTAATGAACTTATGTCCGGAAATGCATGGCTTCCATGCTAGAGATCATTTATTCAATAATACTTTGTTACAGAGGCTGCGGTCTAATACGCGCTTTACTATGCAGTTCAGGTATGTACTGAAATTAAGCCCTCTCGGTTAGCCATGCGATCTAATCCACTGCTTTCCGGGAGGGAAGGCGTGCCGGTGCCCTGCACGAAACCGCCCGGCAGATTGGTATCAAGGGCTGGTGAGTGGATAGTTTTTAAGGCGCTTTTCCATCTACCTCGGCGAATGCGGGCTGCTTACCTTTATTCCGCCTCAGTTACACTATGTCGGCGATTGCTGCGCAAACACTGTCTCCACGTACGCGTACACCATAATTATTGTACCACGCAAACATTGGGGCTATACTCGTCTGGTGTGAGAAGTTCCCAGCAGGGGGCGGGCGGGCGGGGGGGGGGGGGGGGTTCCACTAGGGGCCGAACCACATAATAACACTGGTATCGGTGTGGGGCGGCGGTGGGGTGAGTGGACTGCTGTAGCGTGTTGTGAGGTTGTGTATCATAGTGGGCTACGACGGGAACGAAGCCTCTCCGTAGCTTCTAGGTCCCCAGTTCCACACAACCATGCAATACAATATAATGTACTGAAAATGGATTGCATGTGCCTCGACGCATGCGTGTACGTACCGTAAATTGTTCTGTCTCACACGTTCACATCGGCCGGGCTGCATCCGAGCAGTGTCAAAGGTAGCATGAATACGCTGCTCCAGTGCCTCGACATCTGAAATGAGCTCTGCATACGCGATAGTTTTGAGATGGCCCCATAACCGCAAACCGCAAGTAAACATTATGTCGGCAAGCTCTCGATTCGAATACGGAACAGTTGTGTAGAACGCTGAATCACATCCACTGAAAGGTGAGTCAGTAAGAGAAGTGAATCAGACACAGCATTACCAATTACTATACCAGGAGAGGGCGCTAGGACATGACGTATGAGGTTCACTACCCACCCTCTAGGAAGAAACCTTGCATACTGTGACTGCATGGTACAGCGCGTATTAGACCGCACTCTCTGTAAAAAAGTATGATTGAATGATTGGTCTCTAGCATAAACCCATGCATTTCCTGACATAAGTTCATTAGACCTTTTTATTATGTATCATCTCATCAATCAACCTCTACAGTTTGTTACAGGTCGGAAAAAAAATCACCCTGTATATAAATGGAAAAAAACGATTCTCCCCTTGCCACCGTCTCTTACACTGTTCAGCTGAAGGAATTACGTGTCCTCTGTGCAGCTTACTCTAGCGTAATGTTTAGAAAATTATGAGTTCTTGTTTTTCCACTATGGGAACTTACTTACGCCGAGGTGACAAGTCATGGGAAGGCGATATGCACGCATACAGATAGCTGTAGTATCATGTACAGAAGGTGTAAAATAGCAGCGCGTTTACGGAGCTGTCATATTTACTCAGGTGATTCATGTGAAAAGATTTGCGACATGATTATGATCGCACGCCGAGAATTAACAGACTTTAAACGCGGAATGGTAGTTAGAACTTCCGGAAAATGTTAGGAAATTCAGTGTTCCCACACCCACAGCGTTAAGAGTCTGCCGACAATACCAAATGTCAGACGCTGCCCCTCACCACGGACAATGCAATCTCCGACGGCTTTCACGTAACGACCGAGAGCAGCGGCTTTAGCGAACAGTAGTCAGTGCTAACAGACAAGCAGCACTGCGTGAAATAACAGGAGAAATCAGTGTGGGACGTACAGCGAATTATCGGACAAGACAGTAAGACGAAATTTGGCTGTAATGGGCTATGACAGCTGGCGACCACCGACTCGAGTGCCTTTGCTTGCAGCACGACTTCGCCTGCAGCGCCTCTCATGGGGTCGTGACCATATCGATTGGATACTAGACGACCGGAAAACCGTGGCCTGGTCAGATGAGTCCCGATTTCAGTTGGTAAGAGCTGATGGTAGGGTTCGAGTGTGGTGCAGACTTTACGAAGCCATGGACTCACGTTGTCAACAAGGCACCGTGCGAGCTGTCACTGGCTCCATTAGGACGTGCACTGTGTTCACATGGAATGGACTGGGTCCTCTACTCCAACGGAAGCCATCACTGACTGGAAATGGTTATGTTCTGCTACTTGAAGCCCATTTACAGCCATTCATGGACTTCATGTTACCAAACAACTACGGAATTTTTATGGATGCCAATGCGCCTTGTTGCCGGGTCACAACTGGTCGCTATTGGCTTGAAGAACATTCTGGTTGAACGAATGATTTGGCCACCCAGATCGCCGGACATTAACCCAATCGAACATTTATGGGACACAATCGGGAGGTCTAATTCGTGCCCAAAATCTTGCATCGATAAAATTTTCGCAATTATGTACGGTTATAGAGGCAATATGGTTCATTATTTCTGCAGCGAACTGACAGTGATTTGTTGAGTACATGTCACGTTGAGCTGCTGCGCTTTGCGGGGAAAAGGAGGTCCGACGCGATGTTAGGAGGTAGCCCAAGAGTTTCATCATGTCAGTGTATTGTAACATCTACGATGCAGAGCATCAGCAATAAGTCTGCTAAGAATGAATCTTAATTGTACAATGTGTATCATATACAATAGGCAATGAGCCAGTTTAAACTGATGTTCTTGGCTGTTGGGTATCAGGACTAATCGCATGTAAACGCTTATTCCAAGATGAACTATACCTTACAGGATGTGGTTATTAGGATCCATTTTTTTTCTTACTGAGCTTTGTGTTTCGGGTTCGTCCCTGCTTATAGATCTATGGTGTAGCGAGTCAATTAGTTGACAATCCAAAGATATGGGAATTGTTTGTAATTTCATTTAGAACTACTTTTCATTTGTCCGAAATATTTTAACTAGAATGGAATTTTCACTCTGTAGTGGAGTGTGCGCTGATATGAAACTTCCTGGCAGATTAAAAAAAAAATGGTTCAAATGGCTCTGAGCACTATGGGACTTAACAGCTGTGGTCATCAGTCCCCTAGAACTTAGAACTACTTAAACCTAACTAACCTAAGGACATCACACACATCCATGCCCGAGGCAGGATTCGAATCTGCGACCGTAGCAGTCCCGCGGTTCCGGACTGGCAGATTAAAACTATGTGCCGGACTGAGACTCGAACTCGGGACCTTTGCCTTTCGCCTCTACCGTCTGAGATTCCCAACTATCAGCTGGGCTGTGGCCATGATGTTTTGGCTGATCAAGTGTTTATCTAATAGGCATACAAACAATATCGACCGCTATCCGTCTTAACATTCAGTACTGCCCGTCCTTAAAGCCTTAATTCCGCCAGTATCTCGTCTCCTGCCACGCAAACTTCATCGAAGCTCTCCTGCAAACCTTGCAGAACTATCATTACTAGAAGAAAGGATATAGTGGAGACATGGCTTAGCCACAGCCTGGGGGATGTTTCATTCTTGAAACATCCCTCAAGCTGTGGCTAAGCCATGTCTCCGCAATATTTAGCACCTAATGGTAGTTCTACTGTCAATCTACCTATTTCCGTAGATGCTCACGACAGTAACATGCAAACATTCAACCAGCTTCGCTGTTTCCGAGATACCCGTTCACAGACTCTGCGTAACAATAATCTGCCCTTTGTCAAAGTCGCATATCTCAATGGATTTCCCAATTTTCGGCCCATATCTTCGATAGGCTGATTCTCGTCTGTCCTCACGCCGGAGGTTCGAGTCCTCCCTCGGGCATCGGTGTGTGTGATGTTCTTAGCAATGGCTCTGAGCACTATGGGACTTAACATCTATGGTCATCAGTCCCCTAGAACTTAGAACTACTTAAACCTAACTAACCTAAGGACATCACACAACACCCAGCCATCACGAGGCAGAGTAAATCCCTGACCCCGCCGGGAATCGAACCCGGGAACCCGGGCGTGGGAAGCGAGAACGTTACCGCACGACCACGAGATGCGGGCAATGTTCTTAGCATTATTCAGTTTAAGTTAGTTTAAGGAGTGTGTAAGACAAGGGACCGATGACCTCAGCAGTTTGATCCCTTAGGAATTCATACACATCTGAACATTTTTTCTCTTCCATGTCTGTTCCGCTTACATACCTTTGTTACCGCGTCACGTGCCGCAACGCCAGCAAGCGCAACCAACGTCGCGCTGGGTTGTGGTCGTAATGATTTGGCTGATCATTGTATGTAATACGCATACAAACAGTGTCGACGGCTGTCCTTCATAACATTCAGAACATGTACAACATGGGAGAAGAACTTCTAACAGATGTAGTTATGGACTGGAGGAAGGAAAAGCCTTAGTACTGTATTTCCAGTTACTTAATCAAGGATTTACTGGTGGCAGCAGTAGCTGTTGTGGTTGTGGAGACACTGTTTGAAGTTGTCGGCATCGCATCGTGGCGGTTGCTAGGACTCGGGCCTCAATTACACAAATGTATTTTTCAAAGCATTCAGTTAGGAATGCTTCTGTCATGTTCTCCAGCTTCTACGAATATTTTTGAATGTTAAGAAAAGTTCTCGAATGTTATCGAATGTAATGGGACGTATCACTTTGATCCACACTCCGGAAAAATCGTTTTAAGCGATGAGTTGTGCAACGTGATGGCATAGTTCAACAAGCAAATCAGCGAATACAGAATATAATACCAGAATAGAAAAATATTTAGATTATTGATGCAATGATCAACAAAGACGGAAGCGTAAATTTTCGAACAGAATTCATAAATCCGGTTAACGTTCCGGGTACGTCCTCGCAAACACGCTTCCAAACACAGAAGTGGAAACATTAACCGGAAGGAAAAAGGGAAGCCTTTATTCATTTCACTCATTTCAACTAACTTACCATTAAGTTCTAAAATGCTCCAATTTCCGGTAAGATTAGCGCACGGTATGAGTACCAATAAAGGAAGCTCCAACATTTTAGTGTTGCTGATTGAATTTAAATGAATCTTGTTTCTCGCACGGATCATTAAATGTTGCGTTTTTACGTGTTGGACGGCCACAAATGTTATTCAGACTAAAAGACCAAAAGTTGTTCATAAGAATATGCTTGGAATAAGTTATATGCAACAGAAATGAGATTCTTAACTGTACATCGTTTTCCTATTGAGACAACAAATGAAAAAAAACACCATGTGAAACTGGTCCTTTTTTTTATAAATCATGCATGTTCCTAAATATTGTCACGGTTGTCTCCCCAGGCAGGCAACTGCGCACAGTTTGCGAACCACCCTTCGTAAAGTAGCAGCTCGCATTGTGGACACGGAAGGAAAACATTACAGCGTGTATCGATGGGTCGATGGACGAGGTCAGTCAACAGCCCATTGCAGCGTCGTATAACGCCTGTCCTTAGAGCCGCACGCCGCTCGTACAACTTGTTTATAGCTCATGAAAATTGCAATGCAAACTCTACTAAGCAATTGAGTTGCTGCTGAAAGAAATTTCGCTCCGTAGAATGATGTGAAATCGGCACCAACGGCCACATTAATAATGCGCTGTATAATCTCACTAGTGAACGCTTACAAAAAAGAAAATGCACAGCCCAGTGATGTTATTCTGATAAACTACGTTTTTACTGTCCGCATTGAGAGCTGTAGTAGAGACTGGACAAAACAGAAAGATTGCATTGGTATAAGCACCTCAGTTTTGGAATCTCTTAACTGTAACATTGTTAAATACACGAAATATTACGAGTGAAGTCGACCAATTGTTCTTAATTTGGTGCCCCTGAATTAGAAACTGACTTAGAACGTCGCAATATACGTGCTTCAGGTGTATGTCAGTTTTTCTCTGCCGTTCAGTGCACATACATTAAAAGTAGCACATTATGTGCGAACGGTCTGGGAGTCTGTATGATGTGAATTGCTGTATCTATGCTCTTCGTTGCTATTACATGTAACGAAATGTGGCTGTGTCATGTAATTAGTTGGTCCAGAGATCATGCGAGTGATATCATTCTAGTGAAACAGTCTTCTACGTTTATTCTGCTAAACGGTAAAAATACCTAATCTTATTCGATCATCAAATTTCATAAAGTAGTGGATACGAAAAAATTCGAAAAATATTGCCATGTTTAAGCCTCTCGATGCCACATTCTCTTCTGTTAAACTATAGAAAAATCAGCATCTGAAATGGCACTGAAAGGTGAATGTTAACGCCACCTAACAATTTCACATTTTTTCCCGTATTGCTTGCGGATCTTTGTTGGATATTTATCTTTTCCTTGGTTTGCTTTTGCGCTGTTGCCTTTCCTGATGTCAGTTACAACCTGCCCGTGACGAACTGTTTAATGGATAAGGAGTTTTATTTCCTGTGTACTTGCTATTGTGAGTGGTGTCTAACTAGGAACTAGACGAATCCTCGTCAGTCTTCAATCAATTAAACTCTCCTTCTATTAAATACTATTTTTCAATAGCAGATTTTTTTCGCTAACAAGGAGGAGACCCCAGGGACAAATTATATTGATGTTTGTTCATGGTAAATCCTTTGCAGTTTCGTGGGAAAAAAAACGAAGTATTGGTCAATCGAGATTTGTACAGTTCGTTAATCTCTGTTGTAAATGTCTTCTTTAACGTTTATTTAGAATGAAAGTTCCTTCCGATAATCCTTTTCAGAGTCGATAAGCATCTAAATAACTGTCTATCATTTGATATCCGAACTTCGTTCAAAATGGTTCAAATGGCTCTGAGCACTATGGGACTTAACATCTGTGGTCATCAGTCCCCTAGAACGTAGAACTAAGTAAACTTAACTAACCTAAGGACATCACACACATCCATGCCCGAGGCAGGATTCGAACCTGCGACCGTAGCGGCCACGGGGTTCCAGACTGAAGCGCCTTTAACCGCACGGCCACACCGGCCGGCTCCGAACTTTGTTAATACAGATTAAATACCTATTTTCACAACAGATACGAATCTCAGTCAGAGATAACATTCTCATTGATAATCGGTATAACGCTTGTTAAAATAAAACCTCTATTTTCATTATGGTAGGCTTGAAAGAAAATATCAAACGTATAACAGTCACAGTTCGGTCATATAAGTTCCTCACCAAAGCCTACTTGCGGTTAAGAAGCCAGTTCAGATCACTTGGGAAAACTCACTTACACTGGATTCAAATGGTTCAATTGGCTCTGAGCACTATGGGACTTAACTGCTGAGGTCATCAGTCCCCTAGAACTTAGAACTACTTAAACCTAACTAACCTAAGGACACCACACACATCCATGCCCGAGGCAGGATTCGAACCTGCGACCGTAGCGGTCGCGCGGCTCCAGACTGTAGCGCCTAGAACCGCTCGGCCACTTCGGCCGGCTGCACTGGATTCGTAACTACCGAAAAATAGTTATCTTTGCTTCCTTTAACTATGCATGCACTATTACCGATGGCTAAATAAGCTTCAAGAGTTCATCAAACGCCTGATTTCATACCAACGCAACAAGTAATCAATCAAGTCTTCTCACTGTTATCCTCCAGAGATATTGTTTTCACTTCCGAGCACTCACAATGCATAATAAAGATTATTGTCATTAAACTTCCATTTAGTTTCTTTGAGGCTTCATATGAGCTATGAGAATTTCCGTTAAAGTTGTTTGCGAATCTTTGTGCAACGAGAAACCCTCAACATTAAACATCCTCGCATTTCGTATCCCTCCTATCCAAAATACCACTATACAACTTCTGAGGAATTTTACACACCTCGTATCTCTAACAGGGACATGCAGATAAGGAGTATTAAGTAACTCCTTAATCTTCACCGTAACCGAGCGAGGTGGTTCAGTGGTTAGACACTGGAATCGCATTCGGAAGGACGACGGTTCAATTCCGCGTCCGGCCATCCTGATTTAGGTTTTCCGTGATTTTCCTAAATCACTCCAGGGAAATGCCGGGATGGTTCCTCTGAAAGGGCACGGCCGACTTACTTCCCCATCCTTCCCTATTCCGATGAGACCGATGACCACGCTGTCTGGCCTCCTTCCCCAAACCAACCAACCAACCAACCAATCTTCACCGTTTGACATCACGTACGGTAGTGGTTACAATTTAATCGTTTCATTTATTTAGCGCAAGACATTTTACTAGTCAGATTGAGTCCCGTCAGTGTCCTTCAAGTCGTCTGCTGCCCGCTAGCCGCCGGTTCGACACCAGCAGTGTCCGCTATACCCGTTGCCACCCTCATCAGAACAGCACTAGCATGGTACATCTTGCATGACGCTATCGTAGAGCATGAAGTAAAGAACAAACATCTCGGTTTTAGTACGATTAATTAACATCTATAATACAAAATTATAACACATATTTATACTTGCCGGGCTCGCTCAGCAGAACATATCAGTGTTTACCACTATATATGGTGAATAATTCAGTTTGCATTTTTAGTATTATTAATATATATTTTCCACATCAAATTCTGAAACCTATATTTCTACGCTATTTTTATTAGATGAGATGAACGCTACATACATGCGGCGAGATCCGAACGAGGCAACTCAACTTCCGCTTGCTTGGAATAGAGCAGGAACTTGTAGCGCACTGGGAGTGCTACGGAAGTTGGTACCAGTGAAGCCTAATGGCTTCTGGGACCACTACGCCGCTACGGAAGCAGGTGGCGTAAATTGCCTTTAAACCGACGACAGCCCCAATGGATAGCGTCTGCTTACCTCCATCACAACAGATTTCATGCTCATTAGAGAATGTATTTATTATTTACCTGCTGGCATTGGCTTTTGAGGGGCTGCCTACATACTACTGGAGGCAGAGTTACATGCATTAGTAGAGTCTCAACTGAGTTCAAATGGTTCAAATGACTCTAAGCACTATGGGACTTAACATCTGAGGTCATTAGTCCCCTAGACATAGAACTACTTAAACCTAACTAACCTAAGGACACACATCCATACCCGAGACAGGATTCAACTGAGTGTTCATGTATTAGAATGCTCAGTAAAGTGATGTCACATCTAACTATATTTTGTATCGTATGGTAATAGCCGGACGGGGTGGCCGAGAGGTTCTAGGCGCTACAGTCTGGAACCACGCGACCGCTACGGTCGCAGGTTCGAATCCTGCCTCTAAGTTCTAGGGGACTGATGCCTGAGATGTTAAGTCCCATAGTGCTCAGAGCCATTTTTACGTTAATACGTCAGTATTATAATATTGCAACTAAGAATTACAATACAGACTAAACGTCTGTCAGTATAATAAGTGCCGGCCGGTGTGGCCGAGCGGTTCTAGGCGCTTCAGTCTGGAGCCGCGCGACCGTTATGGTCGCAGGTTCGAATCCTGCCGCGGGCATGGATGTGTGTGATGTCCTTAGGTTAGTTAGGTTTAAGTAGTTCTAAGTTTAGGGGACTGATGACCTCAGAAGTTAAGTCCCATAGTGCTCAGAGCCATTTGAACCAATATAATAAGTATTCTATGTTGTGTTATGTACGAGCGTCGTTCAATAAGTAATGCCCCACCTTTTTTTTCTCAGAACATATTTATTGTAAAGAACCAGAATTTGTTGACATATAGACCAATATGTCTTGTCCATGTTCTATTTTTCTCCGTAGTCTCCATCACGTTCTATGCCCATACACCAACGTTGTGGTAGAGCATGTATTCCTTGCTGGTAAAATGGTTCAAATGGCTCTGAGCACTATGCGACTTAACTTTTGAGGCCATCAGTCGCCTAGAACTTAGAACTAATTAAACCTAACTAACCTAAGGACATCACACACATCCATGCCCGAGGCGGGATTCGAAGCTGCGACCGTAGCGGTCGCTCAGCTCCAGACTGTAGCGCCTAGAACCGCACGCCTTGCTGGTAAAAGCTGTTGTCTGTAGGCTTAGTCGTGTTTTCACTGCATGACTGACACTCTCGTCATCTTCAAAATGTGTTTCCTGTACAGGATCTTTAAGCGGACCAAAGAGATGGAAGTCCGAGGGTGCCAGGTGTGGATTGTAGGGTGGATGAGGCAATGATGTCGAGCCCAATTTGGCGATGTGTTCCTGGGTTATCAGACTTGTGTGTGGGCCTGCACTATCGTGTTAGAGCAAGATACCTGCTGGATTCTTGTCCGATCGAACATATTGGAAACGGTTTTTGTATTTATGCAGAGTCTTCATCTATGCCTCTGAATTAATAGCTGACACTCCTGGCATCTCATCCGCGAGAATGACGCCATCACAATCCCAGAAGACTGTCACCATGATTTTTCCGGCAGAGGGGGTTGTCTTAAACTTCAACTTTTGTGGTGAATGAGGATGATGCCACTCCATGGACTGCCTTTTTGTCTCCGGCGCAAAATGGTGTACCCAACTATAATCCTCTGTAACGATTTGTGGCAGAAAGGCCTCTCCGTCGGTCTCAAAAAGTTCCAAAAGTTCAGATGAAATGGCCTTTCTGTGAATCTTGTGGTCCGCTGTGAGCATTCTTGGAACCCGTCGTAAGCACTTCTCTTTGAAATCCAAGAGTCTCGATCATTGCAGACGTACTTCCAATCCTAACCGACAACTGTAGAGCCAGTTGTCGAGTTGTGATGCGCCGATCGGTACGAATAATGGCATCCGCATGATTCAGCGTGTCTGGAGAAGTGGCTGTACAGGACGTCCAGAGCGTGGTTGATCATGGAGCTCTGTTTCTGCATTTCCTGAGGCTGTAACTTCCTTTACCCATCGCTCAACTGTACTCATATCAACTGCAGCATCGCCATACACTGCACACAAACATTTATGGATCTTCACCACGGTTTCTTTTTCTGCACACAAGAATTCAATAACGGCACGCTGTTTGCAACGTGAGTCGTATGTAGACGCAATTTTGACTCGGTACTACGGCTCTGCCACTTGCCAGAACGGTTCGAAGCATTACCGGCGCACAGAAAAAAACATCAAATGTGAAGCACCAACAAGGACGTTAGTCGATGTATATTAATGGCTTTTCAAAAATTTGTGGGGTGTTACTTATTGCACGACGATCGTGTTTTCATGATTTTATTACATGTGAGTAATATTTACTACCTGGTATTCCCATATCAGTTTACTAAGCAATCCATGCCTCCTTATGCAAGGGGCCATGAAAATGTATGCGCGTTTCTAGACCTCTGTTTCATCCCGGATAGTAGCTGGTGTCAAATCGTTTGCAAGCAGTGCCTACTGTTCTACTGCTACAGTGAACGGTGATGCGATCGGATGATGATGCGTACATTTGATGTAGAACATAGCCTTTCCACTTTCACCTCATCCCCTCGCAGCAATCCACTCTGTTATACAACCATTCGGCCGCAAGCTACCATCTTCGGATGGCCGTTGTCTAACTGATATCAATATTCTCTAATGCTTTTACAAAAATATTTGAAATTCTCTAAGTATTCAGTACTCTCGGAAAAAAACTATTCTAGGGGCTGTGAAATGCAATTGTGACAAGGTATTATTCACTCTGGCTGTTTCATTCAGTTGCCTACCTTTAGGGGCCCCGACAACATTCCCGAGCGCTTTCACATTAGAGTAGGGACACGGCACCGAACAGAATACATAGGTCCGCTGCTCATGAGTAGTATCACAAAAATGCTATCGTACCCATAAGATAAATGAACGAAAACTATCGATACCTTGAGGTACCAATACTTCTCTTTGACAACAGACTTGGACACTATCGGCTCCAATCTCTCCAGCTATGTTTTTGAAATCTGCCTGTAACAGATTGAAGATTTTCGCCAGTTTTCAATAGAATAATACAAGTTTTAAATCAAACAATGTTTTTATTTTCATTAAAGATTACTTTTTTGTCTTGACGCTAGAAATATGAAATTACAGAGCAAATTACCATAAAAACTGCTAAATAGTAGCCAAAACTAAATAAATTAAACGTTACTAAAGCTTCCCACTCTTCCTCCATACAGTCACTAAAAAAACTTCCCATAACTCCAGAATTTGTAAAGGTATTTAAAATTAATTCTTCTAGATAATCAAACTTGTCAAGACAAATCACACTGCTACAGTATGATTCTCCAGAACAATTTTTAATACATAATTTTTTAATCTCTATATCAAAACCACCGTCTTCTTTAGTAAAAGTCTTCTTCCACCCATTTAGTCATACGTTAATACTAAAACATACCTAACGCTCGATTCCTCCTCGTATTATGTTGCTATATAAACAATTCCACGTTTCTTTTGTTGTGGGTATTTTTCTTAAATGCTTTTTCGTGTTTCAAGTATGACCTGAATACGTCAGTTTTTTAAATATGTTTTGCAATTCATTATTATCCAGTTTTCACTATTTAAACCCTCCATTCTGTCTGCTGATTCCTTAACTCTTGCACTTAAATTATTTCTAACAACAATAGAAAACAAATAAGTGTTGATAGTTTTGAATTGAGTTGTGTGGCAAAAACTTTCCGTAAATAATAAAATGTAAAATCATCGTAAGATCATTCGATACGTCTAATACAGAATCGAGATGGCCGTGTAAACTGTGTAACATCCCACTAGACAGTGTTGTTACAATTATGATTGCATCTAACTACCTATCAGACGATTATCAAGAACAGATTCTGGCAATCAGTTGCCAGATGTACACTAGATTCCTTCCATTAAATTCGGGCTACGTAAAAATATGTTTCCTGGAACATGCCTTGAATAAACACCCTCTTCTACCAAAGTTCAGACAACGAAATTATATCACAACGCCATCTGTCTACAACTTTTTGAAGAACTGAATGGTTTAGCTTCTTTTGAACAAGGAAAAAATAGCAGGCATAAATGAACAATTGAATGAAAGCCATGATCTTGCTAATATGCTATAAATTCAGGGTGTACTTCAACAGCGGGAAAGAGACCAACCTTCTGCGCAAGCTACATTCGTTAAGCATGCTTTACTCAAACTGTTAATCTAACCTTTCCTATTCATAAATCTGCAAAAACGAAAGACACATAGCAGCCACGTCGTGCATGAAGTGATAAACCACAGCTCTCTTCATCTTCATACTGATGACTTACCTTCTACCCTGACAAACATGCAAAGAAATGTCTGAAGAATGCTACCGAGTACAGACTAGAGAAATCTGTATGTTGGTCGTAATAGTGGCACAGTAGGACTGATATCTCTGCTGAACATTATGTGAGACAGAATGAGATTTTCACTCTGCAGCGGAGTGTGCGCTGATATGAAACTTCCTGGCAGATTAAAACTGTGTGCCCGACCGAGACTCGAACTCGAGACCTTTGCCTTTCGCGGGCAAGTGCTCTACCAACTGAGCTACCGAAGCACGACTCACGCCCGGTACCCACAGCTTTACTTCTGCCAGTATCTCGTCTCCTACCTTCCAAACTTTACAGAAGCTCTCCTGCGAACCTTGCAGAACTAGCACTCCTGAAAGAAAGGATATAGCGGAGACATGGCTTTGCCACAGCCTGGGGGATGTTTCCAGAATGAGATCTTCACTCTGCAGCGGAGTGTGCGCTGATATGAAACTTCCTGGCAGATTAAAACTGTGTGCCCGACCGAGACTCGAACTCGGGACCTTTTCCTTTCGCGGGCAAGTGCTCTACCAACTGAGCTACCGAAGCACGACTCACGCCCGGTACCCACAGCTTTACTTCTGCCAGTATCTCGTCTCCTACCTTCCAAACTTTACAGAAGCTCTCCTGCAGCCCAGGCTGTGGCTAAGCCATGTCTCCGCTATATCCTTTCTTTCAGGAGTGCTAGTTCTGCAAGGTTCGCAGGAGAGCTTCTGTAAAGTTTGGAAGGTAGGAGACGAGATACTGGCAGAAGTAAAGCTGTGGGTACCGGGCGTGAGTCGTGCTTCGGTAGCTCAGTTGGTAGAGCACTTGCCCGCGAAAGGCAAGGGTCCCGAGTTCGAGTCTCGGTCGGGCACACAGTTTTAATCTGCCAGGAAGTTTCATTATGTGAGACACTTGACACACACTGCAAAGTACGCACTGTATTGCAGAAATAATAGGGTCTTAAAGCAGTGACAAGAGACCATGAATAAACCTCATAAACCTTGATTCAATAGAATATACACTCACACATGCATGAAATAAGTGGAACAATAGATCACCGCAAATGAAAGGTCCAAACGCAGTAAAATCCTGCTGCAAGTCGACATCAGTGATATGGCTCTCTAGGTCAGCGGATTACTCCTATTGCCTTTGTTGAGTATTAGTGTGAGCTATGCAACTTCCTAGTCTTTAGGTACGGATCTTTCGTCGAGCTAGTGGTTGTATATGATTGCTAAATATGGAGCTACTGTATCAGCATACTCTGAAAGGAACCTAATCGATGAACAATTTGGACCAGAAGACTTGGAATAATTAACTGATTCAAATCGTTTCTTTACATGGAGGGTACCTATTTCTAAGTTATTCATATTGGCAGTTTTTTTTATTCGAATTCGGTAATACTTTCTTCGTCTTCTTTGGTGAAGGAATTTCGGAAAACCGTGTTTAGTGACTGCTTTAGTGACTCTGTCATCGTTAACATTATTAACGTTATCGCGCAGTGGAGATATATAATGTCTCTTACCGCTGTTGTACTTTGGGTATGACCAGAATCTCTTTTGATTTTCTCCCATATTTCGAGACAGTGTTTCCTTGCGGAGACTATTAAAGGCGTCTCGCACTGCAGTCCACGCTAACTTTCGAACTCCAGCAAAACATCGCCAGTTTTGGATATTTTGTGTTTTTTTAAGTGTGACATGCTTTTCTCGTTTGCTTCTACAACAATGTTCTGATCTGTCTTGTATGCCACGAGCGATCAGTGCCATCTCTTAGGAATCTATCTGGTATATATCAATTCCCACGAATACTATTTCTTTGAATCTAAGCTACGTCTGGTCCTCGTGTGTATGAGGCAGCTTTAAATAAACCGATAGTTGTCTCCCAATACAAATTGTAAGAAAAGTAACTAAACCTTGAACACGGTACGACATGTTTGTACATTTGACCAGCAGTTCCTCACTCGATAAATTTTTTGAAACAGGACAAAGACTAAATGGCTGACAGCTGTGTGGAAATGTGTACTTAAGACTTGTGCTCATTTAGACTTCGTTCGAACAGGCGTTGAAGGCTCAAATTTACTAACCGACCACTGTGTCATTCTTAGTCCATAGGCAAAATTGGATGCGAATATAGACTGGTATATGGTTAGCACAACGCTCTGCCGGCCGTTGTCAGTTTTCGTGTCCAGAGCCGTTACTTCCGTCAAGTGTCTCCTCAACTGGCCTCACAAGGACTGCGTGCAGCCCATTTGCCAAAAGCGCTTGGCAGCACTGAACAGTCAACCATCCAAGTCCTAGCCTAGCCCAAGAGCGCATAACTTCGGTGATCTGACGGGAACCGGTGTTGCCACTGGAGCAAGACAGTTGGCATTTAGCTATATATAGACTTCCTAGATTTAGGGCAAACTTTGATTGAAATAGGAAAAAGTATAGCTCAGTGAATATTAAAAAATCACATTATGTCGGTATGTAACGTAGTGAATAGAAAGGTTAGTGTGAAAGAAAAGCTTCTTTCGGGATTGTACTTTTAATATTAATATAATATGAAAAACGAACCGTGTTTGCTACAAGGCATTTGCGGAATTTACAGTGAACTATTTTGGTTATTTAGAATGTATTCACCGAGCCCGCAATGCACATTCTGGAAAAGGTATTTACAATTGGTGTAACTGGGGTCATATTTGGCTAAAACAGGCTTTCAAAACCTTACTTAGGTTTCTTAGATGCAAAGGATCTCAACCTTCAGAGATGATTCTGCGTACTAGAGGAAACATGTATTAAATCTGACCTGATTCTGGTTCGAACTGGGAGGAGCCACTACTAGTCGAAACAGGGCGAAGCTACAGAGAAAACTGTTCATCTCGAAATAAATAAATAAGCCCGGAATACGCCAAAAAGGGGAAAAGGATGTATAAAATCCATCATTTTCTGGCCCAAAATTATCCAGAACGAATATGTGTGTAATTGAGCCTTGCCTTGTGATACTCGACTTTTTATCAACTTCCGAGCCCCACTCGTAACACAATACTGAAAGCGTACAAAATCAACTGCGACCTAGCGTAGCACTGCGGGAAGACGGCCAGGCAAACAGAACTCCTTTCACCTGTTTGGGTTGGATGTAACATGGCTTGGATGGGAGTAAAGCAGCTTGTCTGTTCAGCTGCTAACGTGTGGCTACTTGCCTGTCCGGCTGACAGGCAAGCATGGGCAGGTTAAAAGCAGAGTGTGTACTCCTCTGGGCAGTATTGTCGCCTTTGCAGCTCATGAAGACGACTGATGTCCACACTGGAGCTCGGCAAGGACTCAGTGGAACTCCGGTGGAAACAGTGATAGCTACGCGGTGGGCGGCGGGTTATATACACGCCCTGCGAAAGATTAGAGAAATGGTTTTCCAGGCGGGACGTGGCCGCTGTAGGGAAAAAATTCCGTGATTGTGACGCCATCTGGACAGAAGTTAGCGCTGCGGTATCGTATGGAGCTTTCCGAAAGTCTGCTGATAGATATCCTTATTTTTACCAGCAGCGGACATGGAGCCTCCAATGTTTATTACTGGCGGTAGAGTTATCACGAGACGGTCGCCAGCTGGCTGAATGTATTGCGGTACAGCCGAATTTGCAAGGGGTAGCGCACCGGGATACCAAAGATGGGTAATAGCAAGAGTACGTTATGGAACCTCGCCATCTCTATAATTACATCTCTACTCCGAAATCCACCTTACATTTTGTGGAAGAGGGTGCTTCTGGTACCACTATCCGTTCCCGCTGTCCCTGTTCTATTCGCGAAAGGCGCATGGGAAGAATGATAGACGGTAAAGTTCTGAATAATCTCCAGTTTCTATTATTGTGTGGTCATTCGGCGAAATGCATTTTCCCGACTCTTCCCGGACTGTACTCTCCTTGAATATCAACAGTAAACCTCTCCTTGAGGTACAATTATTCTCTTGTAGTGTCTGCCACTGGAATATGTTGAACACATCCGTAACACTCTCACTCATTTCCACTAAGCTATCCTGTGACGGAAAGCGCCGCACTTAGTTTGATCAAAGCGTAGCGCACTGCGACGTCATACTCGGGCTCAGAGACACTTCGAACAGGTAGGTGTCGACGCATGCGAAAAAGGGGCCACAGCTCAGAATTACATGTGAGATGTAAAATGTAAATGTCGTGTGGCTAGGGCCTCCCGTCGGGTAGACCGTTCACCGGGTGCAAGTCTTTCGATTTGACGCCACTTCGGTGACTTGCGCGTCGATGGGAATGAAATGATGATGATTAGGACAACACAACACCCAGTCCATGAGCGTAGAAAGTCTCCTACCCAGCCGGGAATCGAACCCGGGCCCTTAGGCTTGACATTCTGTCGCGCTGACCACTCAGCTACCGGAAGCGGACGCACATGTGAGATGAGTTAATTATGTCACATTGGCACAAAATTTCACCAAAATTCTGTCCAACACTAACACGATCGCGTCACACGTTGAGTAGGTCGTCACACCCCCTCACACCCAAATTTCAGCCCTTCTTTTGCCGCCTCTGCAATAGAGGTTAGAAAAGCCGCACCCAGCGTTGAAAACGCACAGGTTTTTTTTTATGGGTTGCCGAGGGAAGCATTACAGGCACACCACTGATCAGAACCGACACCAAAACGAATTAGGTAGTAGCATTAAGAGTGTCAATGAAATCACCCATTCCCTAGGGTCGTTGATTTCCACACATGTCACCGTCTAAAAACAACAGTTTTCAGTGCGATGAGAAAGGATACGACGCTCTTGACAACGTTCGATACTGCTTCCATCCCTGGGAATTTCAACCCAACTCTAAGGATACTGTGGGGTTCCAACGCTACTGAACGTGATCTGACCACTTAGGAGTCTAAAGCGATTAGGGACCATTCAAAACCATTCGACGACATTTGATCGTGATCTGAAACAGCAAAGGAGCTTTATGCATTTTTAGCGCTCCTGTATCGTACTCCCCTGTGACGTGATCACAGGAGGTGCTATATTATCATGTACATCATCAAAACGGCAAAAGGTTCCTCTAAGACCACCAACCCCCCACCCTCCCCAACCACAGTACGGCAACATCTTCAATGTCACCTATGCAACCTTTGTTAAGCGCTTTAAGTATGTACACTCCTGGAAATGGAAAAAAGAACACATTGACACCTGTGTGTCAGACCCACCATACTTGCTCCGGACACTGCGAGAGGGCTGTACAAGCAATGATCACACGCACGGCACAGCGGACACACCAGGAACCGCGGTGTTGGCCGTCGAATGGCGCTAGCTGCGCAGCATTTGTGCACCGCCGCCGTCAGTGTCAGCCAGTTTGCCGTGGCATACGGAGCTCCATCGCAGTCTTTAACACTGGTAGCATGCCGCGACAGCGTGGACGTGAACCGTATGTGCAGTTGACGGACTTTGAGCGAGGGCGTATAGTGGGCATGCGGGAGGCCGGGTGGACGTACCGCCGAATTGCTCAACACGTGGGGCGTGAGGTCTCCACAGTACATCGATGTTGTCGCCAGTGGTCGGCGGAAGGTGCACGTGCCCGTCGACCTGGGACCGGACCGCAGCGACGCACGGATGCACGCCAAGACCGTAGGATCCTACGCAGTGCCGTAGGGGACCGCACCTCCACTTCGCAGCAAATTAGGGACACTGTTGCTCCTGGGGTATCGGCGAGGACCAGTCGCAACCGTCTCCATGAAGCTGGGCTACGGTCCCGCACACCGTTAGGCCGTCTTCCGCTCACGCCCCAACATCGTGCAGCCCGCCTCCAGTGGTGTCGCGACAGGCGTGAATGGAGGGACGAATGGAGACGTGTCGTCTTCAGCGATGAGAGTCGCTTCTGCCTTGGTGCCAATGATGGTCGTATGCGTGTTTGGCGCCGTGCAGGTGAGCGCCACAATCAGGACTGCATACGACCGAGGCACACAGGGCCAACACCCGGCATCATGGTGTGGGGAGCGATCTCCTACACTGGCCGTACACCACTGGTGATCGTCGAGGGGACACTGAATAGTGCACGGTACATCCAAACCGTCATCGAACCCATCGTTCTACCATTCCTAGACCGGTAAGGGAACTTGCTGTTCCAACAGGACAATGCACGTCCGCATGTATCCCGTGCCACCCAACGTGCTCTAGAAGGTGTAAGTCGACTACCCTGGCCAGCAAGATCTCCGGATCTGTCCCCCATTGAGCATGTTTGGGACTGGATGAAGCGTCGTCTCACGCGGTCTGCACGTCCAGCACGAACGCTGGTCCAACTGATTCGCCAGGTGGAAATGGCATGGCAAGCCGTTCCACAGGACTACACCCAGCATCTCTACGATCGTCTCCATGGGAGAATATCAGCCTGCATTGCTGCGAAAGGTGGATATACACTGTACTAGTGCCGACATTGTGCATGCTCTGTTGCCTGTATCTATGTGCCTGTGGTTCTGTCAGTGTGATCATGTGATGTATCTGACCCCAGGAATGTGTCAATAAAGTTTCCCCTTCCTGGGACAATGAATTCACGGTGTTCTTATTTCAGTTTCCAGGAGTGTATTTTCTGGAAAGTCTGACACCAGTTTACTCTCGTAGCTGCTGTACCACCTGAAGATAGACAAACCCTACTTAACGGATGTCGAAGGGGTTACCTAACCCTCAGGCTTTAGAACTGTTGTGTTGGCAGAAGAGCCAACACCGTGTTACTAGTGGAGGCCGAAATGCACGCGTTTTAGCTCACGCAGGCTGGCGTGAGGAGGGAAGGACTATACTGACGTAAGGTCTGGAACATGACAAGGAATTAGAATTCAGAAAGTGGACGTAATTAGTTTGATACTTAACTTTAATCCATTAATGATGAATGTCGCTCTTGACGGTACATGGTTCACAATATTATCTGTTCAGAAAACATTCATAGTAACTGAATATGGCGCCTTGCTAGGTCGTAGCAAATGACGTAGCTGAAGGCTATGCTAAACTGTCGTCTCTGCAAATGAGAGCGTATGTAGACAGTGAACCATCGCTAGCAAAGTCGGCTGTACAACTGGGGCAAGTGCTAGGGAGTCTCTCTAGACTAGACATGCCGTGTGGCGGCTCTCGGTCTGCAATCACTGATAGTGGCGACACGCGGGTCCGACGTATACTAACGGACCGAGGCCGATTTAAAGGCTACCACCTAGCAAGTGTGGTGTCTGGCGGTGACACCACAAGAACAGCTGTGAAAGTAAATTGATGGCAAAAGTTTCCAGCCGACACATTTTTAAAGTGCTCAACAAAGATACATGCGTGAAGGAAGCGCAATCGGTTTCTGTTGTGACAGTATCCACAATTTAAGATCTTGCACTTAAATTTTTATTTTTGATTACAACCACTGTTCTCGATCATCAAGGCCAGTTGCCAATGGTTATCTAAAGAAAACTGAAAAACAGCGTACAAAGGAACCAGTTACATGACAAAGAAGGTAACGACAAACCGTGGCTATCGTCATAGCATTACTCAAACAAACTGGTGACGCGTGTGAAGGGGCAGTGCTTCAACAGGGGAGAAGTGGATCACGGCGAGGATCTATGGAGGCAGGGAACGTAAACAGATGGAAGCAAATAATAATGACAGAAGTACAACGCTATAAAAGTTAAAGAAATTAGAGAAATTCCTGGCTGCAGTGCAGTGCCTGAGACAGTGTGTTCACGATACATACTCGCAAACTGTGATTGTGGTTCCGCATCAGTTGCAGAATATTTCAGAACAAATGAAAATTTGTGCCACA
Organism: Schistocerca piceifrons; assembly: GCF_021461385.2. NCBI lineage: Eukaryota > Metazoa > Arthropoda > Insecta > Orthoptera > Acrididae > Schistocerca > Schistocerca piceifrons. Next base: position 319,164,397 of record NC_060145.1, on the reverse strand, counting down.
GCGGGACTCGAAACTAAATTTCCCACTGATCGCGACCGGTCGCCTCAACTACTTCGGCTATCCGAGAGCGCTTCCAGGAGCGGTTAGGACAAATGGAAATTTGAGCCACTCCTGGAAGCGTTCTTGGATAGCCGAAGAAGTAGTGATTCTCCAACAGTAAGAGGTTCCTACTCAATGATAATTCATCGTTTATTGCTTTATAACTTTAGGAGACGTCTGGATGCTGACGCGTCGAATATTGGCCTTCCTTCGGCGCACTAACTACACAGAAATCACATCGGATGTACTTTTTCTACCGGACAAGACCTTTTTTCCCAAACAAAAAACGTATGCGGTCAATTGGATCGCTGGACATGCGACGAAATATTTGTATTCGTACGATATTAAGTCCGTGATGAATTATTGGATATATTTACAAGAACAACACGAGCTCATACGGAGTCATACGAAATACAGGACTTACTTTTCCAATTTTTTAGGAAGTGTTTTTCACAATCCGCCCGACAGCTGGGGTGTCCCAGAACTGAGAAGACTCCTGCAGCAGAACGGCAAGAAACAATACTGCGCGGTTCAGTTATATTGGCATACAGCACACTGAGAAGAAAACTGGCCCCTACATGGTCGACGCAGGAGAAATACATAAATATATGCCGCCCACAAAGGCAGAAATGTTCAAGATTATATGGCTGTCTGCCAGATTTATGATGCGACACCGTGTGCTGCAGGGATTGTGATGCAGATGATAACTTCATTTTCATTCTCGCCCGTGACTGGGATTGTCATTTACTTTATTCATGTTACACAAAAAAAGGGCGGCCTTTACGTTGATTTTCTGGTTTCCAAATTGTTTTTGCTTTGTTTTTGCTGTCTCGATCCTTTTCTTATCCCTAAGATAGTACAATTGTACGAATAAAGATTGTTTGTTTACTCTGCCTTCCTGCTCCCAAAAAAAAGATAAAAAAAATCCGCTGGGAATACGAATTTTAATTTTTTTTATTTTCACTTTCATTTAAGCAGTTAAGGACGACCGCTCGTGATCAGTAGGAAATTTGGGTTCGAGTCTAGGTCTAGCACAAATTTTCATTCGCTCTGAAATGTTCCACAGCCCATGTGGAACCACAGATGCTGTTCGCAAGTTCATTCTTAACATTTGAACGGTTTAGATAATTGCACAATAAATGATTCTAATAATTGATAAAGGAAGAACTTTTACCTGAGACTTCCCGAATTTTAATAACCATCTCTCCCAAACTGATCTATTCTCATTTATGTGCAAGCTTTTCAATTATTTTGCTGTAGCATTTGTTTTTAGTGCTAACAAGGGAACCTCCCCATCGCACCCCCCTCAGATTTAGTTATAAGTTGGCACAGTGGATAGGCCTTGGAACACTGAACACAGATCAGTCGAGAAAACAGGAAGAAGTTGTATGGAACTATGAAAAAAATAAGCAAAATATACAAACTGACAATTCCATCCGCATGATAAGCAATATCAAGGATAGTGTGACCTCAGGATCGCCGTGGTCCCGTGGTTAGCGTGTGCAGCTGCGGAACAAAAGGTCCTTGGTTCAAGTCTTCCCCCGAGTGAAAATTTTACTTTCTTTATTTTCGCAAAGTTATGATCTGTCCGTTCGTTCATTGACGTCTCTGTTCACTATAATAAGTTTAGTGTCTGTGTTTTGCGACCGCACCGCAAAACCGTCCGATTAGTAGACGAAAGGACGTGCCTCTCCAATGGGAACCGAAAATATTTTATCGCAAGGCCATAGGTCAACCGATTCCTCCACAGGAAAACACGTCTGATATATTCTATAGGACACTGGTGACGGCATGTGCGTCACATGACAGGAATATGTTGTCGACCCAGCTAACTTGTACACTTGGCGAATGGGTAAAAAGATTCTTCTACCTTGCCCTATTTAGGTTTTCTTGTGGATGTATAATCACTCCCAAAAAGTGATTAAAACATAAGAGTTTGTCACATAAACTGCAACAAATGAATGCAACAGTTTCACAGTCGCTCAGTGTTTCCTGTGCTCTGTCAAAACATATGTTTTTAATGTTTTCAAATTTTTCCGTGTGTAGACCGTAAATCCTGCATATGTCCAAGCAAATCTGAACATGTCCTGGAATTTTGAAGAGCGAAGTTGATTTTGTGTGAGTGCCTGAACTTTGATAACTGTCTGAAAATAAAAAGTTAAAATTTTACTCCAGGGAAGACTTGAACCAAGGACCTTTCGTTCCGCAGGCGCTCACGCTAACCACAGGACCACGGCGCTTCTGAGCTCACACTGACCTTGATGTTGCCTATGTTGCCCATGGACTACTCAGTTTGTATATTATGCTTATTTTTTTCCTAGTTCCACACAACTTCTTCCTGTTTTCTCGAGTGATATGTGTTCAGTTTTTCAAGGCCTATCCACTGTGCCAACTTATAACTAAATCTGAGGGGGGTGCGATGGGGAGGTTCCCTTGTAAGTATGTGTGAACTGTGCTTTGAAAATCCGCTAATCGAGTTAAAAGCAGTCGCTGGTTGTTCTAAAGTTTAAAAAAGGGCCTACTGTGTTATAATCTCTGGAAGTCTTACATCTCTATATCTCCATGTCTACTCATGTTTTTGTTGTTGTTGTGGTCTTCAGTCCACAGACTGGTATGATGCAGCTCTCCATGCTACTCTATCCTGTGCAAGCTTCTTCATCTCCCAGTACCTACTGCAACCTACATCCTTCTAAATCTCCTTAGTGTATTCATCTCGTGGTCTCCCTCTACGATTTTTACCCTCCACGCTACCCTCCAATACTAAATTGGTGATCCCTTGATGCCTCAGAACATGTCCTACCAACCGATCCCTTCTTCTAGTCATGTTGTACCACAATCTCCTCTTCCCCCAATTCTGTTCAATAACTCTTCATTAGTTATGTGATCTACAGATCTAATCTTCAGCATTCTTCTATAGCACCACATTTCGAAAGCTTCTATTCTCTTCTTGTCCAAACTATTTATCGTCCATGTTTCACATCCATACATGGCTACACTCCATACAAATACTTTCAGAAACGACCTCCTGACATTTAAATCTATACTCGATGTTAACAAATTTTTCTTCTTCAGAAACGCTTTCCTTGCCATTGCCAGTCTACATTTTATATCCTCTCCACTTCGACCATCATCAGTTACTTTGCTCCCCAAGTAGCAAAACTCCTTAACTACTTTAAGTATCTCATTTCGTAATCTAATTCCCTCAGCATCACCCGACTTAACTCGACTACATTCCATTATTCTCGTTTTGCTTTTGTTGATTTTCATCTTATATCCCCCGTTCAAGACAATATCCATTCCGTTCAACTACTCTTATAGTTCCTTTGCTGTCTCTGACAGAATTACAATGTCATCAGCGAACCTCAGAGTTTTTATTTGTTCTCCATGGATTTTAATACCTACTCCGACTTTTTCTTTTGTTTCCTTTACTGCTTGCTCAATATACAGATTGAATAAAATCGGGGAGAGGCTACAACCCTGTCTCACTCCCTTCCCAACCACTCCTTCCCTTTCATGTCCCTCGACTCTTATAACTGCCATCTGGTTTCTGTGCAAACTGTAAACAGCCTTTCGCTCACTGTATTTTACCCCTGCAACTTTCAGAATTTGAAAGAGAGTATTCTAGTCAACATTGTCAAAAGCTTTCTCTGAGTCTACAAATGCTAGAAACGTAGATTTACTTTTTCTTAACCTAGCTTCTAAGATAAATCGAAGGGTCAGTTTTGCCTCACAAGTTCCAATATTTCTGCGGAATCCAAAATGATCTTCCCCGAGGTCGGCTTCTACCATTCGTCTGTAAAGAATTAGCGTTAATATTTTGCAGCTGTCACTTATTAAGCTGATAGTTCGGTAATTTTCACATCTGTCAACTGCTTTCTTTGGTATTGGAATTATTATATTCTTCTTGAAGTCTGCGTGTATTTCGCCTGTCTCGTACATCTTGCTCACCAGATGGTAGAGTTTTGTCAGGACTGGCTCTCCTAACGCTGTCAGTAGTTCTAATGGAATGTTGTCTAGTCCCAGGGCCTTGTCGACTCAGGTCCTTCAGTGCTCTCTCAAACTCTTCACGCAGTATCATATCTCCCATTTCATCTTCATCTGCAACCTTTTCCATTTCCATAATATTGTCCTGGAGCACATCGCCCTTGTACAAACCCTCTATATACTCCTTCCTCCTTTCTGCTTTCCTTATTTTCTTGGAATTGGGTTTCCATCTGAGCTCTTGATATTCATACAAGTAGTTCTCTTTTCTCTAAAGGTCTCTTTAATTTTCCTGTAGGCAGTATCTCTCTTACCCCTAGTGAGATCAGCCTCTACATCCTTACATTTGTCCTCTAGCTATCCCTGCTTAGCCATTTTGCACTTCCTGTCGATCTCATTTTTGAGACATTTGTATTCCTTTTTGCTTGCTTCATTTACTGCGTTTTTATATTTTCTCCTTTCATCAATTAAATTCAATATTTCTTCTGTTACCCAAGGATTTCTACTAGCCCTCGTCATTTTACCTATTTGATCCTCTTTTGCCTTCACTACTTCATCCCTCAAAGCTACCCATTCTTCTTCTACCGTATTTCTTCCCCCATTCCTGTCAGTTGTTCGCTTATGCTCTCCCTGAAACTCTGTAAAACCTCTGGTTTAGTCAGTTTATCCAGGTCTCATCTCCTTAAATTCCCAACTTTTTGCAGTTTCTTCAGTTTTAATCTACAGTTCATAACCAATAAATTGTGGTCAGAGTCCACATCTGCCCCTGGAAATGTCTCACAATTTAAAACCTGGTTCCTAAATCTCTGTCTTACCAATACTCTGTGCAAAATTCTACCAGGCTGCTTCTTCTTTCATTTCTTATCCCCAATGCGCATTCACCTACTACGTTTCCTTCTCTACCTTTTCCTACTATCGAATTCCAGTCACCCATAACTATTAAATTTTCGTCTCCCTTCACTATCTGAATAATTTCTTTTATATCATCATACATTTCATCAATTTCTTCGTCATTTGCAGAGCTAGTTTGCACATAAACTTGTACTACTGTAGTCGGCGTGTGCTTCGTGTCTATCTTGGCCACAATAATGCGTTCACTATGCTGTTTGTAATAGCTTACCCGAACTCCTATTTTTTTATTCATTATTAAACATACTCCTGCATAACCCCTATTTGATTTTGTATTTATAACCCTGTATTCACCTGACCAAAAGTCTTGCTCCTCCTGCCACCGAACTTCACTAATTCCCACTATATCTAACTTTAACCTATCCATTTCCCTTTTTAAATTTTCTAACCTACCTTTCTCGATTAAGGGATCTGACATTCCACGCTCCGATTCGTAGAACGCCAGTGTTCTTTCTCCTGATAGTGGCGTCCTCTTGAGTAGTCCCTGCACAGAGATCCGAATGGGGGACTATTTTACATCCGGAATATTTTTACCAAGAGGACGCCATCATCATTTAACCATACAGTAAAGCTGCATGCCCTCGGGAAAAATTACGGCTGTAGTTTCCCCTTGCTTTCAGCCGTTCGCAGTACCAGCACAGCAAGGCCGTTTTGATTAGTGTTACAAGGCCAGATGAGTGAATAATCCAGACTGTTGCCCCTGCAACTACTGAAAAGGCTGCTGCCCCTCTTGAGGAACCACACGTTTGTCTGACCTGTAAACAGATACTCCTCCGTTGTGGTTGCACCTGAGGTACGGCTATCTGTATCGCTGAGGGACTCAAGCCTCCACACCAATGGGAAGGTCCATGGTTCATGGGGGGAGGTGTCTACTCATTTTGAGGTTTTTATGGAGTCTGATAACAGTACTAAAGGATTAAGCCTTCAGATGAATGTGGTGTCGCAATTTTTCGTACAGGCTTACAAACAAATGCCAATTTTTGTGTATACAACCGTATGAAAGGTTTTTATTTTGGTACACATCGTAATACACTCTGTTGATGGCAGAAGAAATTTCAGAAACTAACTCTGTCTTGCTCGTAAGCAGGAAACGACCGTTGCAGCATCATTCGAATCTGAAGTATCAGATATCAACAAATTGTCCGTGTAATGGAGAACTCTAGAACATTTCTTTAAAAAACATCATCGTCGCCTGTTATTCTTAAAATGACTTTATTTAAAAAGGTCACATTCTTATTTCAGCCTCTGGACAACTTACAAGTGGAATAATTTCGTATTTTAACGCGTGTCCAGACTGAAATAGTCTTCGAAATATTTTGCCCGAAAAATGAAACGCCGAAAACCACAGTGCCATGATCCTTAACGGAATAGTTTGATCGGCGAAAGAGTGGAAAGATGTTGAGATCTATCCATTAATGCAGCACCAAAACATTTAGTTCAACTGGAGACGCGCTCGCATAGCCTTAAACGTTTTATTTCATTACTTAAACTAATTTAGTAAGCAAGTTCACCAATAGGGTGATTCTTTTAGTCCCCTTTCTTTCCTTGGTTATCATTAACTACACACAAATTTTGGCACTATCTTAGTTCCTCTAAGGATGCGCTTCCCTAGCTAAGACATAAAAGCATTTGTTTTTCCTTTTCTTCGAGATTTAGTTCTTTCTTCCAAGAAGCGTTTTAATTACGAAACGAAGTCTTAATTTTGGATCCAAGAAGATGAAACTGAACGGCCAAAGACCAAACATCGAGCAAGGCAAGACGAGTTGAAAAGTGAGGATTAAAGCCATCATTAAAAGAAATAAGCTTAGTATTACTGCTCCGTAAAAGTAATAAATCCCAGATCAAATCCGAGTTCGGCACAAATATTCATTTGTCACCAGATTCATTATACAGAGTGTTCAGCGGATTTCATTGATACTTCGTGTTATTGCGTTTCACTCGTATCGCCACAGTACATTTAATTCAGTTGGTAAACGAGAACATTTACGGAATGATTCAAATGTAGGGCTTTGCTTTCCCTTATTTGCAGTTTTATTTTTCGGTTACGCAGCTTTTATTCGTTACAATTATAGTTGCCTTTCATCTGCATCAACTAAATTAATCCGAACAGTCTGCTGAAACAGAATAAAAGTTGGTTTGTACATGTTTTGCGTGGGTTGTTGCGAAAATATTGTCGGTGCTTCCAGCTATCACACACATTGCTATGACAGTGTGAATGTTCTCCCCGAGAAAATAAAGCAATAAAACCATTGCACTCTTAGTTTTACTAGCATGGCTCTAATATATGATGCTGCACGGAGCACAAGCTGAAAAATGCTTTTGTGTCCATGTATCCATTACACAATGCAGTTGCATTTGATGCTCATTTTTTTTCTCTTCTCTCCCTACCTCCCTCCCTCCCTCCCTCCCTCCCTCCTCCTCCCATCTCTCCCTCTCTCACACGACACACACACACGCACACGTAGGTCCAAGTTGGACTGTAATTATCGTAGGATAGCGAAACTTGGTGGATATACTAATGTATTAATGTGAAACTGATTTAAGCTGTAAAAAATTGTTCCAATTTTGCCCACTAGGTATAAATCTGACGCTCTGAATACAAGAAATATTTCAATATGTAATTGATTAGGAACGGCATGTAGGGAGAAAAGGTCAGACGAGTGAGAATGGCATAATATTGATTTTATTATTAACCATCTTGCCCGAAAACAGTGGTTTTCACACTTGTTCTCTCCCACAACATGAATCACATGTTGTACAAGGTGGTCTCAATAACGTGTAGATGTCTCTGTCACCTGACAGGCCTTCTGGATGTGTTCTTTTCAAAGAGGAACGGACCTTAAACCCCACCATACAGTCAGATATGTTGGTTGCAATGGCTCTTCGTGCACAGCTCGCGGCTTATCAGTACCCCGAAGTCGGTAGTCATCTTTGTTTACTGCACCCTTGTCACTCTATAGAACATTGGCCGCCCACACGTCATCAACGTTGACATGTGACAGAAACTGAAGAAAAAATTCAAAATGTTGCTGCGGATCATGGGGTTCTGTTGCTGCACCTTCTAGATCTTGTACGGGTACCAGTGTAATACAGTTCTTACAAGAGGGGATAGGCAAGGCAACTTTAAATTCCATAGTTGGCCAAAAACGATAACTATGACTATTTGCGCCTTTATTTCGAATAACGTCCTCAGTATTTTTAGGCTTCTTTTCTTTCGAAGACGTTCTTACATTGTCACCCCAGTTTTGCGTCCCGATCTTCCACACGATTTGGATCAGTCAGGTTGTTTCAGATCAGTGTAGACTCCGATACAGAGTGAAAATTCATTATCGAGACCTATTACTCCGTGAAATATTTATTCCCGGCCAAAAATTTTTAATTTGCGTAATTTTGACCTTAAAGGTTTTGAAGCACACGCATGTTTCTGAAAAAGAGACGATGTCAGTCGTAAATCATCTGTGACTGACATGTTGTGGACTTCCTGTTATTTCACATATTGTGACACAATCATTGATTGTCTCATAGAAAGTGTTTGTGCTTGAATTAAATGAAAGATTTTTTCTTTCAGAATGATTTCAGTCATTAGTTTCAAATACATTTTATTGTGTTTTACTGTTTTCGATAAATTAATTTTTCATCTTCCTAAGCCTACAAAATTAGAGATATTATAAATCTTTAGGACCTTGGCTATATATCTACGAGAAGTATAAAAAGTGAACCTTGGACCTTGCCGTTGGCGGGGAGGCTTGCGTGCTCCAGCGATACAGGTAGCCGTACCGTAGGTGCAACCACAACAGTATCTGTTGAGAGGCCAGAGAAACGTGTGGTTCCTCAAAAGGGGCAACAGCCTTTTCAATAGTTTCACGGGCAATAGTCTAGATCATTTAATGATCTGGCCTTGTAACATCAACCAAAACAGCCTGCGAACAGTGAAAGCAATGGGAAACTACAGCAGTAATTTTTCCCCCTAGGACATGCAGCTTTTCTATATGGTGAAATGATGATGGAGTCCTCTTGGGTAAAATATTGCGGAGGTAAAACAATCCCCCAATCGGATCTCCGGGAGGGGACTTCTCAGGAGGACGTCGTTATAACGACACAAAACTGGCGTTCTACGAATCGGAGCGTAGATGTTAGAACGCTTAATCGGACTGGTATATTAGAAAATTTAAAAAGGGAAATGGTAGGGCTACAGTTAGATATAGTGCGTATTAGTGAAAATTCTGTAGCAGGAGAAACAAGATTTCTCTTCATGTGAATACAAGGTTATAAATGCAAAATGAAATAAGGGCGATGCAGGCGTAGATTTAATAATGAATAAAAAATAGGAACGTGGATAAGCTACTACGAACATCATAGCGAACGCATTGTTGTAGCCAAGATAGACACAAAGCCCACGCCCACCACAGTAGCACAAGTTTATATGCCATCCCAGCGCAGGTGATGAAAAGACTGAATAAATGTATGAGGCGACAAATGATATTATTCAGATAGTTAAGGGAGACAAAAATTTAATAGTCATACAGGACTGGAATTCGATAATAGGAAAAGGAAGAGAAGGGACAGTAGTAGGTGAATATGGACTGGGAGTAAACTGCCTGGTAGAATTTTGCACAGAGTATAACTGAATCATAGCTAACACTTGGTTTAAGAATCATGACAGAACGTTGTGTACGTGGAAGAGGCCTGGAAACACTGGAAGGTTTCAGTTAGATTATATAATGGTAAGACAGAGATTTAGGAAACAGTTTTTAAATTGTAAGACACTTCCAGGGGCAGAAGTGGCTCCGACCACATTTTATTGGGTATGAACTGTAGACTAAAAGTGAAGAAACTGCAAAAGGGTAGGAATTTAAGGAGATGGGACCTGGATAAACTGAAATATCCAGAAGTTGCAGAGAGTTTCAGAAAGAACATTTGGGGACGGTTGACAAGAACAAAGGAAAGAGATACGGTAGAAGAAGAATGGGTAGCTTTGAGAGATGAAACAGTGAAGGCGGCAGAGCCGGCCGCGGTGGCCGTGCGGTTCTAGGCGCTCCAGTCCGGAGCCGCGCTGCTGCTACGGTCGCAGGTTCGAATCCTGCCTCGGGCATGGATGTGTGTGATGTCCTCAGGTTAGCTACGTTTAAGTAGTTCTAAGTTCTAGGGGACTGATGACCACAGCAGTTGAGTCCAATAGTGCTCAGAGCCATTTGAACCAAGGCAGCAGAGGATCAAGTAGGTAAAAAGACGAGGAGTATTAGAAATCCTTGCGTAAAAGAAGAGATATTGAATTTAACTGATGAAAGGAGAAAATATAAAAGTGCAGTAAATGAAGCAGGCAAAAAGGAATATAAACGTCTCAAAAATGAGATCGACAGGAAGTGCAAAATGACAAAGCAGGGATGGCTAGAGGATAAATGTAAGGATGTAGAAGCATGTATCACTAGGGGTAAGATAGATGCTACCAACAGAAAAATTAGAGAGATCTTTGGAGAAAAGAGAACCACTTGTATGAATATCAAGAGCTCGGATGGAAAACCAGTCCTAAGCAAAGAATGGAGAGCAGAAAGGCGGAAGGAGTATTTTTGAGAGTCTATATAAGTCCGATGTACTTGAGGGCAATATTGTGGAAATGGAAGAGGACATAGATGAAGATAAAATGCGAGATATGATACTGCGTGAATAATTTGACAAAGCACTGAAAGACCCAAGTCGAAACAAGGCCCCAGGAGCAGGCGACATTCAGTTAGAAGTACTGATAGTCTTGGAAGAGCCAGGCCTCACAAAACTCTGTGTGAGCAACATGTATGAGATAGGCTAAATACCCTCAGACCACAAGAAGAATATAATAACTCCAATCTCAAAGAAAGCAGGTGTTGACAGGTATGAAAATTGCCGAACTATCAGTTTAATAAGTCACGCTTGCAAAATACTAACGCGAATTCTTTACAGACGAATGGAAAACTGGTAGAAGCTGACCTCGGGAAAGATCAGCTTGGATTCAGTAAAAATGTTGAAACACGCGAGGCAATACTGACCCTACGACTTGTCTCAGAAGATAGGTTGCAAACCTACATTTCTAGCATTTGTAGACTTAGAGAAAGCTTTTGACAATGTTGACTAGAATTCTCTCTTTCAAATTCTGAAGGTGGCAAGAGTAAAATACAGGGAGCGAAAGGATATTTACAATTTGTACAGAAACCAGATGGCAGTTATAAGAGTTGAAGGGCACGAAAGGGAAGCAGTGGTTGAGACGGGGATGAGACAGGGTTGTAGCCTGTCCCCGATGTAATTCTATCTGTATATTGAGCAAGCAGTAAAGGAAATAAAATAAAAATTTAGAGTAGGAATTAAAATCCATGGAAAATAAATAAAAACTTTAAGGTTTGCCGACGACATTGTAATTCTGTCAGAGACAGCAAAGGAGCTAGAAGAGCAGCTGAACGGACAGTGTCCTGAAAGGAGGATATAAGATGAACATCAACAAAAGCAAAACGAGTATAATGAAATGTAGTCGAGTTAAATCAGGTGATCCTGAGAGAATTAGATTACGAAATGAGATACTTAAAGTAGTGAATGAGTTTTGCTTGATAGTCGAAGCAGGGAGTCTTGCAGAGTGGCAATGTCAATAAAAACATTTCTGAAGAAAAGAAATTTGTTAACATCAAGTATAGATTTTAAGTGTCATAAAGTCTTTTCTGAAATTATTTGTATGGAATGTAGCGAGGTATGGAAATGAAACATGGACGATAACTAGTTTAGACAAGAAGAGAACTAAAGCTTTCGAAATGTGGTGCTACAGAAGAATGTTAAAGATTAGATCGGTAGATCACGCAACTAATGAGGAGGTACTAAACAGAATTGGGGAGAAGATGAATCTGTGGCACAAACTGACTAGATGAAGGGTTCGGTTGGTGGAACAAATTCTGAGGCATCAAAGGATCACCAATTTAGTGTTGAAGGGAAGCTTGGAGGATAAAAATCAAGTGAAACACCAAGAGATGAATATACTAAGCAGATTCATAAGGATAAGGAAGAAATGTGTGTGAATTCTTATGGGACTTAACTGCTAAGGTCATCAGTCCCTAAGCTTACACACTACTTAATCTAAATTATCCTAAGGACAAACACACACCCCCATGCACGAGGGAGGATTCGAACCTCCGCCGGGACCAGCCGCACAGTCCATGACTGCAGCGCCCCAGACCGTTCGGCTAATCCCGTGCGGTAGATTCATAAGGATGTATGTTGCACTAGTTATTCGGGGACGAAGAGGCTTGCACAGGATAGAACAGCATTGAGAGCCCCATCAAACCAGTCTATGGAGTGAAGACCACAACAACAACAACATGAAATGTATATTACAGAAACTGACTTAGTTTAGCGAGAGTCATTATTTTCTTCATAATAGAATAATGGCGTAGTATGTTCACTAATTTATATATTGTATGTGCTTATTTTAAATATTATTCGACAGTTTACAATAACTCAATCACATCTATGTACTTGTTGTGCTAGCAGCAGGGAACATACACTGGAGCGCCAAAGAAACTGGTGCAGGCATGCGTATTCAAATACAGAGGTTAGATTAGGTTAGTGTTTTTTAACGTCCCGTCGACAACGAGGTCATTAGAGACAGAGCACAAGCTCGGATTAGGGAAGGATGGGGAAGGAAATCAGCCGTGCCCTTTCAGAGGAACCATCCCGGCATTTGCCTGAAACGATTTAGGGAAATCACAGGAAACCTAAATCAGGATGGCTGGAGACGGGATTGAACCGTTGTCCTCCCGAATGCGAGTCCAGTGTGCTAACCACTGTGCCACCTCGTTCGGTCAAATACAGAGATACGTAAACAGGCAGAATAAGGCGCTGCGATCGGCAACGTCTCTATAAGGCAACAAGTGTCTAGCGCAGTTGTTAAATCGGTTACTGATGCTACAGTGGCAAGTTATCAAGATTTAAATGAATTTGAATGTGGTGTTATACTTTGTACACGACCAATGGGATTCAGCATCTCTGAGATAGGTATGAAGCGGGTATTTCCCCATACGACCATTTCACGAGTGTACCGTGAATATTAGAAATCCGGTAAAACATCAAATCGCCGACATCGCTGCGGCCGCAAAAAGATCCTACAAGAACGGGACCAACGGCCACCAAACTCACCACACATTAAAATTATTGAGCATATCTGTGATGTCATGCAATGTGCTGTTCAGAAGAGATCTCCATACCCTCGTACTCTTACGGATTTACGGACAGCCCTGCAGGATTCATGGTGTCAGCTCTCTCCAGCAGTGCTTCAGACATTAATCGCGTCCATGCCACGTCGTGTTGTGGCACTTCTGCGTGCTCGCGGGGGCCCTACACGATATCATGCAGGTGTACCAGTTTCATTGGCTGTTCAGTGTATATAAAAACATATGTGAAAATAACCAAGGCATATAAAGAGATTATACACACATCAAAAAAAGTTTTGCATCACCTCAGTTCCCAGAACTCCTGAAGATAGACATTGACTGTGGATATTGTATCACAGATACAATGCCTTTTACTGTTTAGAGATGTCACTAAAATCTCCCAAAGATATAAACAACCATCCATGAGCAGCGCTTATTAGATAGAGGGGTTCCGACAGTTCATCAGTTCCAGTCAGTCCAACAGGAAAGAGGCACATGACTCGTGTTACCTGCAGATCAACCACGATTAGACGGTCAATACAGCGGTTTGATCGCGTCCGCATTGTTACTTTGTGCCAAGAAGAGCTCTCAACAAGGGAAGTGTCCACGCGTCTCGTAGTGAACCAAAGCGATGTTGTTCAGACATGGACGAGATACAGAGAGACAGGAACTGTCCATGACATGCCTCGTTCACGCCGCCCAAGTGCTACTACTGCTGTGGATGACCGCTACCTACGGATTATGGCTCGGAGGGACGCTGACAGAAGCGCCGCCATGTTGAATAATGCTTTTCGTGCAGCCACAGGACGTCGTGGCAGGACTCAAACTGTGCGCAATAGGCTCCATGATGAACAACTTCACTCCCGACGTCCATGGCGAGGTCCACCTTAGCAACCACGACACCATGCAGTGCGGTACAGATGGGCCCAACAACATGCCGAATGGACCGCTCAGGATTGTCATCATGTTCTCTTCACCGATGAGTGTCGCATATGCCTTCAACCAGGCAATAGTCGGAGACGTGTCTAGAGGCAGCCTGGTCAGGCTGAACGCCTTAGACACACTGCCCAGCGACTGCAGCAAGGTGGATTTTGTGTGTGAAATCTTATGGGACTTAACTGCTAAGGTCATCAGTCCCTAAGCTTACACACAACTTATATTGTCCTAAGGACAAGCACACACACCCATGCCCGAGGGAGGACTCGAACCTCCGCCGGGACCAACCGCACAGTCCATGACTGCTGCGCCGTAGACCGCTCTAATACCGCGCGGCAAGGTGGATTTTCCCTGCTGTTTTGTGGTGGCATTATGCGGACCGACGTACGGCGCTGGTGGTCATGGAAGGCGCCGTAACGGCTGCACGATACGTGAATGCCATCCTCTGACCGACAGCGCAACCATATCGGCAGCATATTGGAAGCATTCTTCTTCATGGACGACAATTCGCGCCCCCATCGTGCAAATCTTGAGAATGACTTCCTTCAGGGTAACGACACCGCTCGACTAGAGCGGCCAGCATGTTCTCCAGACATGAATCCTATCGAACATGCCTGGGATAGATTGAAAAGGGCTGCTTATGGGCAACGTGACCCACCAACCACTCTGAGGGATCTGCGCCGAATCGCCAACGAGGAGTGGGACAATCTGGACCAACAGTGCCTTGATGAACTTGTGGATAGTATTCCACGACGAATACAGGCATGCATCAATGCAAGGACGTGCTACTGGGTGTTAGAGGTACCAGTATGTACAGAAATCTGGACCACCACCTCTGAAAGTCTCGCTGTTTGGTGGTACAGCATGCAATGTGTGGTTTTCATGAGCAATAAAAAGGGTGGAAATGATTATGTTCGTTATTCCAATTTTCTGTACAGGTTCTGTACAGGTTGATGTGTGTATATAATACGTTTGAAGTACATGACACATAATTCAAATATATGAAAGGGATTCACACTTGTGAACTACTTATGAACATACCATGGCATTATCCTGCTATGAAGAAGGTGACTACTTGCTAAGCTAAGTAAGTTTCTGTAATATAATCTTTAAACTTAATATAAATGTATCAGAAAGGTCTAAATATTTGTAATACCCCCAATTTTGTTGGCTTCTGAAGATGAAAAATTAATTTGTCGAAACCGGTAAAGCATAATACAATTTATTTGCATCTGATGACAGAAAATTCCCCTGAAAAAAAGATACAGCAGCTGCTTAAAATTACAGTGATGAATGAAATAATGAATGAAAGTTAACTTTACGACATTACTAGTTCAAATTGTGATCAAAGTAAACAGTCGTGTAATGCGTTAAAGGTTTATTCCCACCCAGCTAATGCTGATACTGGGCGAAACAGATGACGTTGCGGATGAATTCAAAGAAAATATGCTATGCCTGCAGTCAAGAAACTGCATCCGAGCCCGAGCAAAACTTTGTGCTTGGAGGTGGCTGGCCCGGGCGACCCACAAGTTAGCGGCGAACTGTGGCCACTCGCACCTGGAGGGTGAAATTCCGTCGGGAGCGGGGGCAGCTTGAGCGTCGTATTTCACAGCCGGCAGCAGGTGCGGCTGGCAGCTCCCAAAACAGGGTCTGCGCCGAGCACCCGAGGAGTCGGGAATCGATACCAGTGGGCACCTGCTCTTGCCTCGGCCCTTCTTGTCTCTGCTGCAATCCCCACGTCTATCTTAACGACTGCTACGACATACAACACTAGCAAATCTTCCAGTCAGTGACTGTGTACTGTTACCTTACGGCACGCACTTGCAGAGCCTTTGACACCTCCTTGATCTTGCTGCTGATTGAAAAATGTATATGACAGGCTTGGATCTCATACTGGAGTACTCGATTTATTGCTCAATATACTGCATGTACTATTATTTATATGGTTACATTTCGCATTTATTATTCAATATTATTTTGAGTATTGAAGATTATCAGTTTATTACTTATGTAATCCAGTTATTTCTTGTATGAAATTATTACTTTGAAAGTTTCAGAAAGTTGGCACAGAAACGTGAAGACTGTTCGGTAATGTATAGTTTGAGGTACAAAGTAACTTGCTGTACTAAGAAACGTAATTCCCGGACAGAATATGTGCATATGTTAATAACTGAAATAATTATTTTATTTAGCAGAAAAATGGTTTTTAGGCAAATTTCGTACAAAAAATAAAAATACGTAAAAGATCAAATTGTGACAAACATTTTACTTTCTTAGTAAAATATACTGTTATGTTTAAGTTTTTATGAACACGATATTTTCCGTTATAACGTTAGTAATATTCCAGAAGCAACAATCCACTTTTCATCATGAATGCCGGCCGTTGTGGCTGAGCGGTTCTAGGCGCTTCTGTCCGGAACCGCGCTGCTGCTACGGTCGTAGGTTCGAATCCTGCCTGGGGCATGGATGTGTATGATGTCCTTAGATTAGTTAGGTTTAAGTAGTTCTAAGTCTAGGGGACTGATGAACTCAGATGTTAAGTCCCATAGTGCTCAGAGCCATTTGAACCGTTCATCATAAATTTCTACTTTTCTACCTAAAGGCTGATGTCTGGCCAAATGCGGAGAGTCCACTTCAGTTGTTCTTCATGGTAGTCAAAGAAGTGTTGTACAGTCATTGTTCATAAAACTGTTATTTCGTGATACACTCTAATGTATAATACTGGGTACGAATTTGTCAGTAAAAATGGAATTCTGATGGAGGAAAACTGTGCATTTATCTGTTGCATCTGGAAAAAATAAATTATAAGATATACAGAAATATCGTCAGCTTATTATTTAACGATCAGTAACCGTAAACATGTTTATTCTGCTTGGAAGGTAAGTAGAAATGTTACGTTTCCTGTTATAACGGCAGCGGATTAAGTAATGATACGTAGTATTAGTCTTGTGTAAATGTACCAACAAAACCACGTGATAATTGATACAATGCTTCATGGTTTTAGAACAGTCGGTCTGGAAAAAGCGTTGGACGATGTAAAGTGGTTCAAGATGTTCGACATTCGTAGAAAAATAGGTGTAAGTTATAGGAAAGACGGGTAACGTACAATATGTACAAAAACCGAAATGGAATAATAAGACTGGAAGTCCAAAGATGACGTGCTACCGAGCGAGGTGGCGCAGTGGTTAGCACACTGGACTCGCATTCGGGAGGACGACGGTTTAATCCCGCGTCCGGCCATCCTGATTTAGGTTTTCCGTGATTTCCCTAGATCACTCCAGGCAAATGCCGGGATGGTTCCTTTCAAAGGGCACGGCCGACTTCCTTCCCTATCCTTCCCTAATCCGAGCTTGTGCTCCGTCTCTAATGACCTCGTTGTCGACGGGACGTTAAACACCAATATCCTCCTCCTCCTCATGACGTGCTCGGGTTGAAAAGGGTGTAAGATAGGCGTGTATTCTTTCCCCCTTCTCTTGAGTCTACACAGAGAAGAAGCAATGATGGAAATAAAAGAAACGTTCCAGAGTGGGATTTAAATTCAAGGTGAAAGAATATGAATGTTAAGATTCACTGATGACATAGCTATTCTCAGTGAAATGAAGAAGAATTACAGGATCTGTGGAACAGGGTGGACAGTCTCATAAGTACAGAATATGGACTGAGAATAAACCGAAACGAAACGGAGGTACTGATACGTATTAGAGATGAGAATAGCGAGAACTTGCCATCGCGATTTGGGATTACGAAGTAAACGACATTAAGGAATCCTACAACCCTGGAAGCAAAATTACCCATGACAGACGAAACAACGACGCTGTAAAAATCAAACTAGCACAGTCAAAATGGACATTACTGCCAATGAAAGTTCCGCTGACATCAAACATGGCCCTTCACTTGATGAAATTTCCGAGGCTGTACGTTTGGAGCATTGTAATATATGGTAATGAAACACGGACTGTGAGAAATCCTGAACAGAAGAGAATAAAAGCAAGGGAGACGTATTGCTACAGAAGAATGTTAAAAATTAGGTGTATTGATAAGATAAGGAATAAGAAAGTTCTCCGCAGAATAGGTGAGCAAAGGAATACATGGAAACACTGAGAAGAAGGAGGACAGGATGATAGGACATCTGTTAAGACAACAGGGAATTACTTCCATGGTACTAGAGGGCGCTGCAGAGGTTAAAAACTATAGAGGAAGACAGAGATTGGAAAACATATAGCAAATAATTATGGAGTTAGGTTGCAAGTTCTACTCTGAGGTGAGAAGGTTGACACAGGAGAGGAATTCTTGGCGGACCACATCTAACCAGTCAAAAGAATGATGACTCAAAAAAGAAAAAATCGTATGACATTCTGTTGAAACAATCGGATAGTTAATTAGACGAGATAGCTTGAAAGGCTTTCGGTCGTAGCGACTAACAGTGTTGTGGAAATGTAATATTCCAGCAAGGCAGCTGCTCGTAATCTTTCTGCATACATGATGTGCGGATACCTAGTTGAAATACACAGAGGCGATAAAACTCGAGAGATAGCTATATGAACATATACAGATGGCCGTAGTATCGCCTACACAAGGTATAAAAGCAGTGGTTAGCACACTGGACTCGCATTCGGGAGGACGACGGTTCAATCCCGTCTCCGGCCAACCTGATTTAGGTTTTCCGTGATTTCCCTAAATCGCTTCAGGCAAATGCCGGGATGGTTCCTTTGAAAGGGCACGGCCGATTTCCTTCCCCATCCTTCCCTCACCCGAGCTTGTGCTCCGTCTGTAAAGACCTCGTTGTCGACGGGACGTTAAACACAAGGTATAAAAGCCCAGTGCATTGGCGTAGCTCTCATTTGTACTGAGGTGGTCCACGTGATTGTCTGGAGAAACGTTACATTACGAAGTCCCATCATTATTATTGACAAGTCCACTGTAATTTTATAGTGTAAGTACCCTCTTAGGCAGCCTGATAGTGATGTCATTGCTTTTAACCCAGTGATAACAGAGGGACAAGTTCCTTACAGTGGAACATAAACTTGATCTGCAGCAAGAGTCTATCTATTGCAATATGCAAATTGTTTAACATGGGACATCGGTTTATTTGTTAAAATATCTCACTGTGCTAATTGTTTAACGTGGGATATCGATGTATTTGTCAAACTGACACACTGTGGAAACATGAGACATCAGTGTATCTATTAAAACGTTTCCGCCGTAATTATGGCCGCAAGACGGGAATTAACAGATTTTGAAAGCGGAAATCGTTGGGAAATTCAATATACCGAGATCCACAGTGTTAAGAGTGAGCCGAGAATACCAAATTTCGGGCATTACCTCTCACCATGGACTACGCAGTGGCCGACGGCCTTCATTTAACGACCGAGAGCAGCGGCGTTTGTATAGATTTGTCATTGCTAAGAGACAACCTACACTGCGTGAAATAAGCGCAGAAATTTAATGTGGGAGGTGCGACGAATGTATCCGTTAGGACAGCGCGGCGAAATTTGGCGTTAACGGGCTATGGTAGCAGACGACCGTCGCGAATGCCTTTGCTAACATCACAAAATAGCCTGCAGCACCTCTCCTAGGTTCGTGACCATATCAGTCGGATCCTGGGAAATCGTGGCCTGATCAGATGAGTCTCGATTTCAGTTGGTAAGAGCCGATGGTAGGGTTCGCAGACTCCAAGAAGTCATGGACCCAGAATATCATTAAGACATTGTCAAGCTGACGGTAGCTCCCTAAGGGTGTAGGCTGCGTTTACATTGATTGGACTGAGTCCTGCTCGACCAGAGCAGAAGCTGTAATTGACTCGAAATGGCTACGTTCGGCTACTTGCAGACTATCTGCAGCCATTTACGGATTTCATGCTCCAAAACAACAATGGTATTGATATGGATTACAATGCGCCATGTCACAGGACCACAATTGTTCACGATTGGTTTGAAGAACGTCCTGAACAACTTGAGCGAATGACTTAGCCATCCAGATCACCTGCCATAAATCCCATCGAACATTTATGGTACATAATCCTGAGGTCAACTGGTGCACAAAATCCCGCACCGGCAAAACTTTCGCAACTGAGGATGGCTATAGAGTCAGTATAGCTCATTACTTCTGCAGGAGACTTCCAACGAGTCGTTGAGCCCATACCACGTCGAACTGCTGCACTATGCCGGGCAAAATGCTGACCGCACAATATTAGGGGGTTTCCGTGTTTGTGCAACACCTGCAAACTTTTCAGGTAGTTATTACATCAGAAACACCTCTAACAGCCCAGTCTCATGGCTGCTTTGGTACACTTCTACAGTCCCGTCGACTTAGAAGTGAGCTAATTAACCCCAGAGTAACTGCTACAACATATGAAGTGTGCTCATAAAGTTTTAACTATCACCTCATAAAAATAAAGTTACACAATCAACTTTTTGTTTACTTGTGCAATTCTGCAGTTGCTATGCCACAGCATCGTATCACGTTGCTACACAAAACAAATCAAAACACATCGCCCGTTGATAAAGTGGGGTTTTCGTATTGTGCTTCGTGTCGCTAGCGTTTATCCAGTTTAGTACAGGTCCTCTTTATCGGGATTAGGTAAATTTTATTTCGTTATTTACTGTGGCCATACGGCCTCTGCCTGACAACTTGTCCTGTGTCTCAACAGCGAACTAACTGCATTTAAGGGAAACTCTATGTTACAGGCAGTCATATGTTGAACTGAAGTCCTTATACTGAAGGTGTACTAGCCCACTGCCTACGCCTTTAGGTAATTAACCTGTATGTCTGATGTAGACTTAAAAACATAATTTATTGCACAAGGATTTTTAACCCTAAATTATGGTCATACAAACTTCAAAAGAGTGGTGGAATTTAATTTTGTAACCAGGTGAAACATGTATATAATGAAGCTCAAAGTTACTGTAAGTTCTATTGTTTAATATAAATCCTCACAGGAGACAAGTGCAGTAGTTGCACTCGAGTATAACACGAACCTGTTTACTAACATCCTGGTCAATGACAAATTATCACAACATGAAACAGTTACAAAAACAGCGTCGTTGAGTTATCCGCCAGTGCTCCTGCCGGCGGCCACTGTGGACGATGCCTGTTAATGCTGAAAAGCTATCTAACATAAACTTTACATTAAGCTCCAATTGGAATTGCAAAGTGAAATGCTTACTCCTGACACCGAATTCTGTAAGCAGAGTTCCAAATGATTCTCTCACTAGCAGTGGACCAAGAGTCACCTTAGTTCCTCCTGTCATTCTTAGTAACATTCACCCCTTCTTCGAGAGCCAGTCCTATTCTCTCACGGATACTCATACAATGATGTGTCATTTCTTCTGGAGCGTCCTAACACTTCTCAATAATTTTCAAAAACTGCTACGTCAGAGGAGGCTGACCAATGAAATTCCCCGCATTTACGCACCCAGATGCCTACATTTAAGCAAAGGAATTTGTTTTGGCTCTGTTCTGTTGGCGCCTCAAAGGAGCGTGTTAACAAGTTTTTTCCTACTACCCTTCTAAGATTCCTATCTGATTTATTTATATGAGGAACCCATTACAGGTAACTTTGGGAAAAGAAAGTTGCAGTCTCACACTTATTGTCCGACCAAGGGATATTCTTGCCCGCCTTCCCGGTTCTTTACTGCACTGTACAACGCTCTCACCGCAGGAAAATGCTTCAGGGACGTGGGAGCGGCGGTCATCTCATGCAAAATTCCAACGAGTCCTCTAGATGGCCGCGAGTTATCTGCTGTTCGCATTGGTGTCGGCTCGCGACGGGCGCCTATCGCCCTGTCCAGTACGCACATCAGCCTTGAGCGAGCGCTGTCCTACCTGACGTCGTCGTCACCTTTTACAGCCTGCGTTAATTTAATGGACCCCTGCGGCATACTTTGATCTGCTGTCTGTGAAATTGCCAGCCCAGCCAAACATAGTTCTCAAGAAATAAAAAGCCTACAAGTACTTCATGTACTGGTAATCGTTATCGGATAACCTTTAATAAAAATAAAGGAATACACCATTTTCAAATCAAATTAATTCGATCTACATATCACTCCATATAACTTGCATCTCAAATGTCGATAATATGAAGTCGACGAAAACTGTCAGTTTCGCCGTCTTTCAACGGAAGCCCATTTATCTTTGGTCACTCAGCCGTTAATGATTGCACGCCTCGGAAATTACGTCTAATATTTCTACACAACGCGTCAGTCTTTCTTTCGACCATCATTTTTTTTACTTTTATTACATGTCTCCCTCTACCATTTTCATTTTGTTACTTCCCACTCATTTTTTGTCTTATTTCCAAGCGCCCTCTTCGACGGGCTTTGTGTTCAATTAATTTCATCTGTAAGCTGGAGTTTGTCTTTTGAATTACCCATAAATTTTTTACCTCCATCGTTTCTGCATTTAACTTCTCTTCCTTATCATGCTAAGTTTGTAACACGCTTTTATTAGGTTGTTTTCTTGTCTGTCTGCCTGTTGGGGTACAAATTTTGCAATTGATTTTAAACTATTGTCCCGATGATGTAGAGACCTGAAATTTTAAACATCGCTCAGAAATGGATGACAAAGTGATATTACCTCGCTTCCTTGTCCACCTGATCTACCTAACTACCGCTGGCCGACTTAACATCCGACATCTCAGCTGCCCTGCAGACCAGCATCTTGTACGGGTAGAACCTGAACGCGTTCCCTGTGGTATGATGATGGCCATTAGATGCCCTAGTTGGCCTCTCGCTGTGGCCGAGCGGTTCCAGGCGCTTCAGTCCGGAACCGTGCGGCTGCTACGGTCGCAGGTTCGAATCCTGCCTCGGGCATGGATGTGCGTGATGTCCTTAGGTTAGGTTAGGTTTAAGTGGTTCGAAGTCTAGGGGACTGATGGCCTCAGATGTTATGTCCCATAGTGCTTAGAGCCATTTATGAGTTGGCCTGCCGGCCGGAGTGGCCGAGCGGTTCTAGGCGCTACAGTCTGGAACTGCGCGACCGCTACGGTCGCAGGTTCGAATCCTGCCTCGGGCATGGGTGTGTGTGATGGCCTTAGGTTACTTAGGTTTAAGTAGTTCTAAGTTCTAGGGGACTGATGACCTCAGACGTTAAGTCCCATAGTGCTCAGAGCCATTTGAACCATTTCAAATGAGAATCCCTAAAGAGATGGCGACGTTATTTTCGAGAAACACTTGAGAAAATTTAGAGAACCAGCGTTTGAAGCTGACTGCACAACGATACTATGGCTCCCAACATATATTTCGCATAAGGACCACGAAGGTAAGATATGATAAATTAGGGCTCATATGGAGGCATATATACAGTCATTTTTCCATCATTCTATCTGCAAGTAAGACACGAAAGGAAATGACTAATAGTGGAACAGGGTACCCTCCGCCACGCACCGTATGTTGGCTTACAGAGTGTCTATGCAGATATAGATGTAGAGCCAGAAATTATTAAACCCTCGTAAAATATACAGCTGTAATATGGTATAAAACAGGACCTTTGAATTTCATTTGGTGTGTAACACACCAATGGAGATTTAATAATTATAATTAACGAACTTATAACCTATAAATTAAAACTTCCTTTGAATAAAATGTGGAGTAGTAAACTTGGCCGCAGTGTAGCGTCCCCCCCTCCCCCCCTTTTACTGTTCTAGAGTTAATTTCCTACATCGCCTTTAGTTTTTAGACTCATTCCCCTTTAAGTCGCTTCGAGTAGATACTCCTTTCTCTTCAATTTTTCGAACTGTTGAGTATAGGAACAGTGGTTAGTTTGGGGCACATAGTGTTTCATAGATTCGCCACAAAACAGCAGGCGCGTACAATAGTTGGAATAAATCGCAGATATCACTCCGCCATTTGGTAACATTTGAATGACGTAGCTATTGAGTTTGTTTTTATGTATACTGAAGCGGCGAGTGAAATTTGTACCAGGGTCGGGAATCGAACCCGCGTCTCCTGCTTATTAGACATGTGCGTTAGCCATTGGCACAGCGGTTCACATAACTGCACAGATTACCTTGGGACGCCTCCCTAAGTAATATCATCATAATAATATTAGTATTTAATTATTCTAGCGTTGATGGATCGTAATGACGAAATTCCGCTCACTCAAGCTGATATCTGTTACCGCCACGTTTTAATGTGCAATGTCAGTCTGATAGTGCAGGCAATACAGAAGCCGTGTGGTATGGGCCATATAACAATTTCATGTTTTGTTTTTAGGGCACATTGATAGGGCTGGGGAAGTAGCCTGCAGGTGAGAACCGAGGGGAATGGCACGAAATTGCAGTGAGGCAAGCGGTTTCTCTTATTTTGGAAGGCGAAACGACCAAGAGGAGGGCTGGCGGTCGTATTGATGTCCCTAGAACTGCTGTGCAAAGGACATTAATATCAGTTGTACAGAATCCGCGGACTTCTGAGACGCCTCAGATGGGATTTTCCAAATCAACATTTGAAGAGAATTACGAAGAAATAGTTTTAGCAAACGTCAGAGATTTATATTCCAGGCTAATGTTGCTAGCTAAGGGGTTTTTCAAAAGCTGACTTATTATTTGTCGAAAAATTTAAATCTGTCTCAATTAACTAACAGAGGAAACAAATTGGCAGGTAAATATTTCTATCAAAACTTTACAAAGAAGCACCCAGAACCGTGTTGCATACAACTTCAGACGTCAAGTTTAATGCATTTTGTCGAGTTCACTCGATCAGATGTTGAAAGATTTTTAATCAACTGTTTTCAAATATAAGTATTAGTTTTTTTGTGAATCCCTAAACCACTTTTTTATTTAAAAACCTATGTTTTGTTGTACGCCCAATACTACCCAATAATTTTCTTATCTTCTCGAATCGTAAGTCGTAGAAAACCTTTTCTTTCAGTGTCTCCTTTTGATTAGAGTCTTTTTTTTCAGGTAAAAGTTTTATGCAGTTATACGTTATTCCAAAATATCAACAAATATTTGACACCAGTTTTGGCTAAAATGGCCCGTACTAGCTGAAGTTTCCTCTACTTTTCGTTACTACTAGAAGTGACAGAAATTCATATACTTATTCGGCTAAGCTTTGTAGTCAAGCATGCTTTCCGAAATTCTCGTCTAGCCGTAATATAGTCCAAACTGAAAGCAGAAATGGGAAGAAAAGTCTCCGCATTTCATATAACAAAGTATTATAAATTTCATTTAATAGTTACAGGACTATGTTGGAAGTGAAGTGCCGTGTTACCATTATTTCAAGTGGCAAAACATTACTTTTAAAGACAATAATGTGTAACTTCCTAAATTTCACAACGCAGACTTTTTTGCAATATGGCACTTGAAACATAGAACTTTTAAGTTTATAAGATTGTGGCATGCGGGAAGACTGAAAATAAGTTAGGAGAACCTTGGCATTACTAAGCCATCCGTGAAAAGTTCTGCTCAGTATCACTAGGAAAAGACTTAAAACTAAAATTAACCTAAATCTAAGAGAATACCAATTTGGATTTAAGGAAGGAAAAGGGGTGAGGGAAGCTACAGTGGGACTACGGATGATTTCAAAAATAAGAATTTAGATGAACAAGAAAAGGTGTGCCTCACTCATTGACCTAGAGAAGGCTATTGATGGAGTGGAATGGAAGTTAATGCTTGGAAAACTACAAAATCGGAATACATTGAGGAGATCAAACATTGTACAGAAAGATATCCCTGGCACTACTAAAGAGACCATGATAAAAAGAGAGAGTCGACAGAGCTGTCGTCTATCATTATTTATTGAATTAATTAGTAGAAAGTGCAGTACAAACAATTGAAAGAAGCACCAGTGCTCGGTACGTATAGAATGCTATTAGACCTGTTTTTGCAACTTTAAGGTGATGTGGTGTTCCAACAGGATAATGCTTGCTCTCACACTGCACGTGAAACTCAACGTGCTCTGCAAGACGTGGAACAGCTTACCTAGCCAGCATGAACATTGGACTTGTATCCAAACGAGCACGTGTGAGATACGATGGGACGAGAAATGGCTTATGCCACTCATCAGCCATCAACTCTTACAGAACTACGTGAACAGGTCGAGCAGGCGTGGCATAACGTATCTCTGGACTGTATTCACCGTCTTTACCATAGGCTGGATGCCAGAGTAAGCGCCTGCATTGACGCCTGTGGAAGCTGCACCTCGTACTAATATGGGTCGATACCTGTTATCAGAGAACCGCTTGTGCTATTTATCTGCAAATGTAATTATTTCATGTACTCCGTATGCGCTGTTGCAACAATAAACGTTGAGAGGATTGGAAGATTTTAAAAGAGTGTACTAATTTTTGAATTCCGTCTGACGACTTACCAACGAGACTAAAATAACGGCGATACATAAACTGAGTAGACAAATAAGACCAAAAGTTATGATAGGAAATTAAATGCTAATATAAGTAAAAGAAATTTACTACTTGGGAAGTACAGCAACAAACTACATAGAAGAAGAAAGGAGGAGGGTAGGAAGATACAGTTTAAGATCCCGTCGACATAGAGGTCATTAGAGATGGAGCACAAGCTCAGATTGTGTCAAGGACGGGGAAGGAAACTGCCCGTGCCCTTTCAGAGGAATTATCTCAGCATTTTCCTGGAGCGATTCAGGGAAATCACGGGGTGGCTGGACGCACGTTTGAACCACCGTCCCCCGAATGCAAGTCCAGTGTGCTAACTACTGCGCCACCCCGCTCGGTAACAAAACAGAGTACTGGATATTAAAATAACTGCAGTTTGTAAACAACACAACAGATAGCTGACACACCGATCGACCCAAACTCAGTAATCGCGCCTTTACCACACGCGAGCATACTGGGTGAACGCCACGTCCCTCAAAGTGACCTTCTCCGGGATTGGATGGGGAGGTGAAGCAGAGGAGGACTAGGTTCGTATATCCTGAGGAATGTTCCGGACGTGACGGCCAAGTAAAAAACTCCTTCCCCCCCTCCTAACCTCTAATCCCAAGCGTCCTACCCCGTCGCTGCCCCACCAAGTCTGACGTCAACGCTCAGTTATTGTTCTCAGACGTGTGCTAAAGAAGATCTTTATTTAAAACAAATTTGAGTATTAGTTTCCTTCTAGAAAATGAATTGCATCTTTATTTGTTATTTTATGTGTCTTTATTGTAGAATGTTAGTTTAAGTAGTTATTATAATACATAATAATAAACTCCATGTAATAGTTGAGTGTGTGACCGGGATGGTGCCCCTTTCGTATGTTGCGTCATTCTAGTCTCTTTCAGCTGCTATAATACACTCTAAGCCAAAAAACGGCGCACCACGAAGAAATTATCCGAATGGGACAGAAATCCGTAGATGTAAACTACATGTATAGACAAACAAGTGTTTACCATTTCAAAAAATTTGGAGGATTCCATCAAAAGTAAAAGCTTCACAAAGTCGTTAACGCTCTGATCTACCTCTGGACATTATGGAAGCAGTAGGCAGCTTGACATTGATTGATAGAGTTGCTGGATGTCCTACTGAGCGGGCCGCTGTGTCCGAGCCGCTCTAGACGCTTCAGTCTGGAACCGTGCGACCGCTACGGTCGCAGGTTCGAATCCTGCCTCGGGCATGGATGTGTGTGATGTCCTTAGGTTAATTAGGTTTAAGTAGTTCTAAGTTATAGGGGACTGATGACCTCAGATGTTAAGTCCCATAGTGTTCAGAGCCATTTGAACCATTTGTCCTACTGAGGGACACCGCGCCAAATTCTGTCCAATTGTCACATTAGACCGTTAAAATACTGAGATCGTTGGAGAGCCGTGCCTATAATGCTCTAAACGTTTTCAATTGTACAGAGATCCGGCGACCTTGGTGGCCAAGACGAGGAAGAGCATCAGAAACTCTCTACGTGTGCGAGTGGGCATTATCTTGCTGCAATGTAAGCCCAGGATAGATTGATATGAAGGGCAACAAAATGTGGCGCAGATCATCGTCAACGTACCGCTGTCTTTTAAGGGCGCCGCGGGCGCGGATGACAACCTAAGGGAACCTGCTGTAAGAAGAAATGGACCATCACTCTTGGTTGTTGGGCCGTTTGGCGGACGACGACAATCTGGTTGGTTTCAAAGTTATTTGAAAGTTGTATACGCCAGGAGAAACTCAGGTCTCAAATCTGGTTGGTACCCCACTGCTGTCCGGGGCGTCTCCAGAAAGGTCTTCAGTTCGAAGCATTCGAAGCAGGGCTCATCACATTAGTATGGGCAGAGATCATTGTTGGCAACCGGAATAAAATAATAATTGGATCCCTTTACCGACCTCCCAATTCATATGATACAGTTGCTGAAAGGTTCAAAGAAAAGTTGAGTTTGATTTCAAACATGTACCCGACCCATACGATAAATGTTGGTGGTGACTTTAATTTATCCTCGATATATTGGCGAAAATACATGTTTAATTCCGGAGGTCCGCATAAAATATCATCCGTTATTGTGCTAAACGCATTTTCTGAAAATTATTTCGAGCAGTTAGTTCATGAGCCCACGCGAATAGTAAACGGTTGTGAAAACACACTTGACCTCTTAGCAACAAATAATCCTGAGTTAATAACGAGCATTAAAACCGATTCAGGGATTAGTGAACACAGGGTTGTCGTAGCGATATTGAATATTGCAGTCCCCAAATCTCCGAAAAAATAAGCGAAAAATATACCTACTCAAAAAATCAAATAAAAATGCACTTGACTCCTTCCTGAGAGACAATCTCCACTCATTCCAAATTAATAATATGAGTGTAGACCAGATGTGGTTTAAATTCAAAGAAATAGTATCGGCAGCAATTGAGAGATTTATACCAAATAAATTAACAAACGACGGAGCTGATCCTCCTTGGTACACAAAACGGGTTAAAACACTGCTGCAGAAAAAACGAAACAAACATGATAAATTTAAACAGACGCAAAAATCCCCAAGATTGGCGATCTTTTACAGAAGCTCGAAATTTAGAGCGGACTTCAATGCGAGATGCTTATAACAGATTTCACGACGAAACTTTCTCTCGAAACCTGGCAGAAAATCCAAAGAAATTCTGGTCGTACGTGAAGTATGTTAGCGGCAAGAAACAATCAATGCCTTCTCTGCACGATAGCAATGGAGATACTATCGAAGACAGTGCTGCCAAAGCAGATTTACTAAACACAGTCTTCCTAAACGCCTTCACAAAAGACGACGAAGTAAATATTCCAGAATTCGAATCGAGAACAGCTGCCAACATGAGTAACGTAGAAGTAAATATCCTCGGAGTAGTGAAGCAACTTAAATCACGTAATAAAAGCAAGTCTTCTGGTCCAGACTGTATACCAATTAGGTTCCTTTCGGAGTATGCTGATGCATTAGATCCATACTTAACAATCATATACAACCGTTCGCTCGACGAAAGATCCGTACCCAGAGACTGGAAAGTTGCACAGGTCACATCAATATTCAAGAAAGGTAGTAGGAGTAATCCACTAAATTACAGGCCCATATCGTTAACGTCGATATGTAGCAGGATTTTGGAACATATATTGTGTTCGAACATTATGAATTACCTCGAAGAAAACGGTCTATTGACACACAGTCAACACGAATTTAGAAAACGTCGTTCCTGTGAAACATAACTAGCTCTTTATTCACATGAAGTGTTGAGTGCTATTGACAATGGATTTCAGATCGATTCCGTATTTCTGGATTTACGGAAGGCTTTTGACACTGTACCACACAAGCGGCTCGTAGTGAAATTGCTTGCTTATGGAATATCGTCTCAGTTATGTGACTGGATTTGTGTTTTCCTGTCAGAGAGGTCATAGTTCGTACCAATTGACGGAAACATCGAGTAAAACAGAAGTGATTTCAGGCGTTGCCCAAGGTAGTGTTATAGGCCCTTTGCTGTTCCTTATGTATATAAACGATTTGGGAGGCAATCTGAGAACCGTCTTCAGTTGTTTATCGACTAATAAAGTCATCAGAAGATCAAAATAAACTGCAAAAAGATTTAGAAAAGATATCTGAACGGTGCGAAAAGTGGCAGTTGACCCTAAATAACGAAAAGTGTGAGGTCATCCACATGATTGCTAAAAGGAACTCGTTAAACTTAAGTTACACGATAAATCAGTCTAATCTAAAAGCCGTAAAGTCAACTAAATACCTAGGTATTACAATTACTGCGTTTTATTGTCAGGACACTTAGAAAATGTAACAGACCTACTAATGAGGCTGCCTACACTACTCTTGCCCGTCCACTTTTAGAATACTGCTGCGTGGTGTGGGATCCTTACCAGATAGGACTGACGGAGTACATCGAATAAGTTCAAAAAAGGTCAGCACATTTTGTATTATCGCGAAATATTGGAGCGAGTGTCACAGAAATGATACAGGATTTGGGCTGGACATCATTAAAAGAAACGCGTATTTCGTTGCGACGGAATCTTCTCACGAAAATCCAATCACCAACTTTCTACTCCGAATGCGAAAATATTTTGGGGATGAACAATCACCACGATAAAATAAGGGAAATCAGAGCTCGTACGGAAAGCTATAGGTGTTGACTCTTTCCGCGCCCTATACGAGATTGGAATAATTGGGAATTGTGAAGGTAGTTCGATTAACTCTCTGCCAGGAACTTAAATGTGATTTGCAGAGTATCCATGTAGATGTAGATGTAGACTGAAGATAATTGTATTCCAGTCAGTGAGATTCCAGGCCGAAGTAGTGGGATATAAATCTGACGATCGCCCACCGTATGGCCCTACAATCCGTTATGAAGGCCTGAGGTGCCATATCCTTTCATAGCAGGGCCCCTTGGATTATCATCTGGGAACCGTTGCAGGACACCAGTACGGTGATGATATTCGACGTTGCGTTTTGTTACCCTTAATGACAAGTCATACTGGGATAACATTTTCTCAAAATAATGCCTGCCCACGCAGAGTGAGAATTTCTGTTGCTTTTATTAGTGCGTTAGAAATTCTGTTGCTTTTATTAGTGCTTGTTAAACCCTACCTTGGTCAGCAACGTCATCGGATCTCTCCCCTATCGAGAACGTTTGCTACATTATGCGCACGGACCTCATCATATCTACCTCTTTCCGTCCCATTCGGATACTTCCTCTGTGGTGCATGGTGTTTTGTCCTCTTACAGCGTATGATGCTGAAAAGTTTTTAAGCTGAAAGTAGAATAGATAAAACACTGGGAGTGAAATTTTATCCATATCTTGTACACGAACCAGACTGCAGTTGTAAGAGTAGAAGGACATCAAAGACGAAAAGTAGTTGAGGACAAAGTAAGACAGGTTTGTAGTCTGTTCAATTTGTTTATTGAGCAAGCAGTAAAGGAAATAAAAGAGAATGTAGGAAAGGGAATTAAATTTCAGAAAAATGAAATACAAACTCTGAGGTCTGCCGACGACACTGTAATTCTGTCAGAGACGATAAGTAACATGCAAGATCAATTGAACGGAGTGGATAAAGTCTTGAATAGAAATTATAAGACGAATGCCAACAAAAAGATACAATGGTACTTTAATGTAGTGAAAATGAATCAGGTGATGTCAAGGTAATTAGAATAGCAGACGAGCTTCGCTATTTGGTCGGAGAAGTATGTGTCGATAGCTTCAGTACAGAAGACGAAAAATGCAGATAGACAGTAGCAATAAAACCGTTTCTGAAAAAAAGCAAATTTGCTTCTGAACGTGTTTGTGTGGATATATCCTTGTATGGAAATGAGCCCTGGATGATAAACTGTTCAGACAAGGAGACAATTAAAGCTTTCAGAATTTGGCTCTACCGAAGAACGCTAAAGAGTAGATGTGTAACTCTAACAACTATGAACAGACAATGGATAGAACTGGAAAAAAAAGGAATTTGTAAAACAATTTGACTAATCAAAAGGAGATTAGTTATAGAACACTTCCCGGGACATTAAGAAATCGTTATCTTGGTAATCGAAGGAAGAGTGTGTGTTGTGGGGGGGGGGGGGGGGGGGAGGGAGGGGCGGGGAGGAGGGATAGGGGCCTGAAGAAGAGGGAACGGAGAGGTGAAAACTATAGAAGGAGAACAACGCATGAGTACAGAAAGAAAGTTCAACCACGAATCATGCACAAACGATTCAGAGCCTTGCACACAATAAATTGGCAGGAAGAGCTGATTCAAATCAGTCTTCGGCCTGCAGACCACAACAGTAATATTAGCTTAAAACCATTCACCCAGTCTTTAAACTTTGCTTCTGGAACCGAGAGACAGTACCTGTACTGTTTATACCGAAAAATTAAGAATGAAGTATTGGAAATGACTTAATAACTCGTATTAAACAGACATCGATTACTGTTCTAGCAACTACCAACCTCGACATTACATCAGAGGAAAAGGAAGTTTAGGGTTTAACATCAGTCGACCACGAGATCATTAGAGACAGAGCACAAGCTTAGATTGGAAAATGGTGGAAAAGAAAGGCTGCCAAGTTCTTTTCTAAGGAACCATCCCGGCATTCACCTTAAGCAGATCATAGAAATCGCGGAAAACCTAAATGTGGATGGCCAGATGGAGATCTAAAACACCGGTCTCCCCTCTATTGCCTTACCAGCGCATCATTTCCTTCTGTGAAATCACTTCGAAGAAAAGCGACGGTTTTACTAAAGGCAGCCTGCAGTGAATGCTTCCTTTCGCAAGAGATTCAATTAACAGCGTGCAACACTTTTGCCAGTGACAAAAGTATGGGACAGCGATATACATATATACACATGGCGGTAGTATAGCGTACACAAGGATAAAAGGGCAACACGTTGGCTAAGCTGTCATTTTTACTCAGGTAATAGATGTAAAGTGCTTACGACGGGAATTAAGACTCCGATCGCGGAATGTTAGTTGCAGCTAGACGCGTGGGACATTCCGTTTTGGAAATCGTTCGGGA
This sequence comes from Schistocerca piceifrons, assembly GCF_021461385.2. NCBI lineage: Eukaryota > Metazoa > Arthropoda > Insecta > Orthoptera > Acrididae > Schistocerca > Schistocerca piceifrons. The sequence goes on along the minus strand of NC_060145.1, from coordinate 319,131,498 downwards.
ATTCAATATTCCGAGCTCCACAATGCCGAGAATACCAAATTTCAAACATTACCTCCCACCACGAACAGCACAGTAGCCGACGGTCTTCACTTAACGTCGAGAGCAGTGGCGTCTACGTAGAGTTGTCGGTGCTAGCAGACATGCAACAATGCATGAAATAACCGCAGAAATCAAACTTGGACGTATGAAGAACGTATCTCTTAGAACAGTGCGGTGAAATTTGGCGTTAATGGGTTATCGCAACGACCGACGCGACAGATGTGACGCAGCATGTGAAGGTTGCTGTGTGTGGACGGGTTACTCCTCTAACCGAATTTGCAGATCTGAAGATGGTTCTAGAGGAATCGAAACCGGTCATGTGAATAAACATTTTTGCAATCAAGACGGATTATAAGTAACATTATACGAAATAAATATATGTTTCAAAGTTTTACTATCCTTCGAAGTAGTCGCAGCATTGTGTACAGCCCGTCACAAGGAACGTGGAAGTCACAGAAAACCCTTACCACTACTATTTGTGCTGATTGCTAGAATGGAGCTATCTCTTGCCCGAAGAATTCAGTTACAATTCTGAAGCGAATACCACGAAATGTTTTCTTTAATTTCGGAAATAAGTTGAACTCTCAAGGGCTTAACTATGGGGAGCGCGGTGGGTAGTACAGCGCTTCCGAGCACTATCATTGATCGAACAAAACAGTAACTACTTATGCCATATTTGTTAGTGGATTGTCCTACAAAACGGTGGTCGGGTCCTGCAGAAAGCGCCGCCGCTTCTTTATCTATATTCATTTTTGGAACACAGCTTGCGACCACCTTAGTGAAAGAAACGGCAAACTTCCCGTGGGACCGACCCATAATTTTGCTGGGGCTTGGGCGCGTATGGCGCAAGTTGTGATTGATTTGTTCGATCTATGGCGCTGGGAAGTGTTGCACCATCCAATGCAATCCTTGTACTTAAGCCCTCGTGACTTCAGCTTGATTCCTAAACTGGAGGAAGCACTTCATGGTATTCGCTTCAGAACATTTACAGAGATTCGTTGGGCAGTGGACAGCTCCCACCGAACTATCAAGGCAAATTGCGCTGCTGAGGGTATCGTATGGATATGACATCGCTGGAAACGGGCATACACGATGCTGGTGACTGCTTTTATGGACAGCAAAAGTTTGAAACCTGTACTACATTCTGATACAAAAAGAGACGCATCACGAAGGTATTATTCAAATGGGACGGAAGTAGGTACATGTGATGCACATGTAAAGGCGAACAAATGATTACAATTCCAGAAAAATTTGGATGATTTATTCAAGAGAAAGAGCTTCACAAATTGAGCAAGTCAATAACGCGCTGGTTCACCTCTGTCCCTTATGCAAGATAGTATTCGGTTTGGCAATTATTGATGCTGTTGTTGGATGTCCGGAGGGATATCGTGTCAAATTATGCCAAAATCCTCAACTGATTGGAGGGCCCTGTCCGTAATGCTCCACACTCTCTCAACTGCGGAGAGATCCGTCGACATTTCTGGCAAAGGTATGGTTTGGCAATAAGGAAGACAAGATGTAGGAACTCTCGCCGCGTGCGGACGGCCATTATCTTGCTGAAACCTGAGGTCACGATGACTTGGAGAAGAATGTGGTCGAAGTAATGCTGTTCTGTGAGTGTGACGCGAATGACAAGCAAATGGGTCCTGCTACGAAAAGAAATGGGACTTCAGACCATCGTTCCTATTTGTTACGCAGTGTGGAGGGCACCGTCAGGTAGATATCTCACCGCTGTCTTGGGTATCTCCCTATATGTTTGCGGCCTCGAAACTCATTGACTGGAGTAGAATTGTCTTAAGTGATGAGTCCCGCTTCGAACTGGTTGTCTAAGACCAACAACCAGCAAAGATGAGTCTGGAGATGCGCCGGACAGCTGTCGGATACCGACTTGACTGTGGCCCATCATATGGCCTGCCAGCCAGGAATTATGGTCGGAGGTGCCATTTCTTTCATAACGGGGTCCTTTAGGTTGACGTCCGTGCCACCACTACAGCGACGTTGTCCTTCGTCCCATTTTGTTACTATTCACGGCAATCCGTCCTACAGTCATGCTCATAAATTAAGGATAATTGCAGGATCAGGTGCCACACAACGTGGCATTACACAAAACTGGCGCTAATAGCATAGGCACATACGGAACACACACGACACAGATCTGTAAGTCCACGGTATTGGTGATAAGTTGAGAAAACCGTCCCGAAACACATGTGCTAAAAAACGCCACTGTTTCCTGCGCATGTACCCCGATATCAATATGGGATATGATCACTATGCACATGTACACAGACCGCACAACGGGTTGGCATACTCTGGATCAGGTGGTCGAGCAGCTGCTGGGGTATACTCACATTCTGGCACCAGTGCCCGTCAGACCTCCTGAAGTGTCGTAGGGGTTTTAAGACGTGCAGCGATACATCGACCGAGAGCATCGCAGACGTGCTCGATGGGGTTTGGGTCTGGAGAACAGGCAAGCCACTCCATTCGCCTGATGTCTTCTGTTTCAAGGCGCTCCTCCACGATGGCAGCTCGGTGGGGTCGTGCATTATCATCCATCAGGAGGATGGTGAGACCCACTGCACCCCTGAAAAGGCGGACATACTGGTTCAAAATGTCGTCACGATACACCTGACCTGCTACAGTTCCTCTGTCAAAGACATGCAGGAGTGTACGTGCACCAATCATAATCCCATCCCACACCATCAAACCAGGAACTCCATACAGGTTCGTTTCAAGGATATTAAGAGGTTGGTATCTGGTTCCTGGTTCACGCCAGATGAAAACCTGGCGAGGATCACTGTTCAGACTATACCTGGACTCGTCTATGAACATAACCTGGGATCACTGTTCCAATGACCATGTACTGTGTTCTTGGCACCTGGGTTAATGGGGTCTCCCGTGACCAGGGGTCAGTAGAATGCACCTTGCAAGTCTCCGGGCGAGTAAACCGTGTCTGTTGAGTCGTGTGTAAGCTGTGTGTCTGGAGACAACTGTTCCAATGGCTGCATTTAGGTGCCGAGCAAGGCTACATACAGTACTCCGTGGCCGTCTGTGGGCACTGATGGTGAGATATCGGTCTTCTTGTGGTGTTGTAGATTGTGGACGTCTCATACTGTCGCGCCTGGACACGTTTCCTGTCTGCTGGAATCGTTGCCGTAATCTTGAGATCACACTTTGTGGCACACGGAGGGCCCGTGCTACGAGCTGCTGTGTTTGACCAGCCTCCAATCACCCTAGTATTCTACCCCTCATAACCTCATCAATTGTGTTCTTCGAGCCATTTTCAACACACAGTCACCATTAGCACGTCTGAAATCGTCTGCGCACTTACTGGCTGCACCGTACTCTGACGTGCACCAACACACCCCTGCGTATGTGGATTGCTGCCAGCGCCACCGTGCGACGACCGCAGGTCAAATGCACCGCACGGTCACACCCCGAGGTGAATTAAACTCGCAAACCGACCAGCAGAGCATTGTTTCACCATGTATCAGCATTATCCTTAATTTATGAGCATGAGTGTAGTTCATATTTCAGCAAGATAATGCCCGTCTGTACAGGGTGGTAATTTCTACTGCTTGTCTTCGTACTTTCCAAACCCTAGCTTGACCAGCAAGGTGGCCAGATCTGTCCTCAAGATCTGTACTTCTTTACTGATACCTCTATTTGCAACTCATATTGCTGGCAAAATCCACATGCACCACTGAATGTACCTGCAAAATTATATGATTATACGACACATAGTACAGGAAATATGACGCCATAATAATTCAGATGCGTGAAAAAATATATTTTCTTTACGGAGAGCAAATTGCCCAGACTATACTGATACAGTGTATGAAGCTGTGTTACGCACTGTTTTAAATAATATAGTGTAGATGGTTAATGGTTTGTATCCTTGACATGAAGGCTTCGTAATTTGATACTGTGGGGAAATTTTGTATATGTGTGTGTGTGTGTGTGTGTGTGTGTGTGTGTGTGTGTGTGTGTGTGTGTGTGTGTGTGTGTGTGAGGAGGTGGGTGTAAAAACTGTAGAGAAGAGCCAAGGCATGACTGGGGTGAGCAGCTGGATGCCGTCTGAAGGGGGTTTGGCTGAGATGAAGAGACTTGCCCAAGATGGACTAACGTGGGGAGCTGCATCAAATCAGATTTTGTACTGAAAACCAGACCAACGCCAATTACAAATCTGAAGTTCCGGTTTCTGGTCCTAGACTGGATGGTCGACCCGACCGACTGCCAAGTCATCGTCTGCCAGTGGCGTCTCTGGAAGCAGTAAGAAGAAGCGCCGGCCGCTACGGCATTATGCGTAGGGTCCTCCAATCAGCTCGGGATTTTGACGATCTAACTCGCTAATTGGACATAATTTGGCAGCCAATCCCTCAGGAGAATATCCAATAACTGTTCAATTAGCGCCAAGCCAAATAACTGCTTGGATAAGGACCAGAGGTGGATGAACGCATTGTTGACTTGCTCAGGATCTGAAGCTCTTTCCTCTGGGTAAATCATCCAACTTCTCATTTGTTTGACTGCACAAGAGCATAACGTCTTCCGATTTCCGTCCCATTCAGGTAATTTCTTCGTGTTCTTCGGGTGGGGGGGGGGGGAAGGGGGGGCTTTTCTTTATTTTTTTTCTTGGTGTGTTTTTTATAAATTGTAAATAAATTTTTACCTTAACTAAACCTCGAACCCTCGTAGTTTTTCCCGTAAGCTTCTCTAAGTATTTGTACACTCTCCTAAGTAGTGCCGCGTTTTTTGAGGTACTCAGCGGTGCAAACTATGGACGTGAGCTCGCTGGGAGCCGTCCCTCTGCTGTGGGACGTAATCTGGTCTGCGTGCGGCACGGTGAGCGCTACCGCTGCCTGCGTCTCAACATTACGAGTCCTCCGGCGTCCGCTGCAGCCCCGTCCGGCGATCAATGCCGCCCCTAAACCGGATGGACGTCTCGCGGCCGCTCGCCTGGGATTAGGCCCGCCTCGGCCCATCTCCAGCAGTTTCGAGGCGAGGTAGGCCGGCCGTGGGCGATAGGAGGAGGGGGAGGCGCAGCGCGCAACTTCTTTCATTAGCCGGAACGGGCCGAAGCGAAGCGCCGGCTGCGTGGTATAATAATAACAATCCCCCAGCTGCGTCCCAGGCTGTCACCCCGTCTTAGATATTGCACTGCCGCCTCGTGGACCCTGCAGAAAGTCTTGAAATTAAAATTAAAAAAAGCTAATGTCGTTGGTGTCCCGTTTCGTAGCAGAGTGGTTAGAGTGGCCGACTCCCATGTGGGGGACCCAGGTTTTCTCCCCGGTTCTGTCAGGGATTTTTCCTTGATGGAAATACTGGTGCAGTGAGTCCTCAGCTTCGTGAGACCAACTGAGGACCTACTTGACCGATTAGTAGTGGTTCCGAGGTCAAAAAGCCCAATAACGACCAGGAGAACAATGTGCTGCCGGCTGGAGTGGCCGAGCGGTTCTAAGCGCTTCAGTCTGGAACCGCGCAACCGCTACGGTCGCAGGTTCGAATCCTGCATCGGGCATGGATGTGTGTGACGTCCTTAGGTTGGTTACGTTTAAGTAGTTCGAAGTTCTAGGGGACTGATGACCTCAGAAGTTAAGTCCCATAGTGCTCAGAGCCATTTGAACCATTTGAACAGTGTGCTGACCGCACGCTCGTTCTTACTGCGTCTAGAGACGCCACTGGCAGACGGTGGCTTGGCAGTCGGTCGAGTTGACCGTCCAGTCTAGGACCAGAAACCGGAAATTCAAATTTGTAATTGCCGTTGGTCTGGTTTTCAGTATAAAAACTGGTTTGATGCAGCTCCCCCCGTTAGTTCCTGCGCAAGTCTCTTCATCTCAGCCAAACCCCTTCAGTCGGCATCCAGCTGCTCACCCCAATCAACCCAATTTCCCCTCACTACCAAATTTCGAAGCCTTCATCCCTAGTATACAAACCATTAACCATCTACTCCTTGTTATTTATAGCAATGAACTACCATGTGTAATAAGCTTCATACACTGTATTAGTATAGTCTGGGAAATTCGCTCTCCGTAAAGAAAATATATTTTTTCACGCATCTGAATGATTATGGCGTCATATTTCCTGAACTCTGTGTCGTATAATCATATAATTTTGCAGGTACATTCATTCAGTGGTGCATATGTATTTTGTTAGAAATGTTGTTGTTGTGGTCTTCAGTCCTGAGACTGGTTTGATGCAGCTCTCCATGCTACTCTATCCTGTGCAAGCTTCTTCATCTCCCAGTACCTACTGCAACCTACATCCTTCTGAATCTGCTTAGTGTATTCATCTCTTGGTCTCCCTCTACGATTTTTACCCTCCACGCTACCCTCCAATACTAAATTGGTGTTCCCTCGATGTCTCAGAACATGTCCTACCAACCGATCCCTTCTTCTAGTCAAGTTGTGCCACAAGCTCCTCTTCTCCCCAGTTCTATTCAATACCTCCTCATTAGTTATGTGATCTACCCATCTCATCTTCAGCATTCTTCTGTAACACCACATTTCGAAAGCTTCTATTCTCTTCTTGTCTAAACTATTTATCGTCCACGTTTCGCTTCCATACATGGCTACATTCAAATACTTTCAGAAACGACTTCCTGACATTTAAATCTATACTCAATGTTAACAAATTTCTCTTCTTCAGAAACGCTTTCCTTGCCATTGCCAGTCTACATTTTATATCCTCTCTACTTCGACCATCATCAGTTACTTTGCTCCCCAAGTAGCAAAACGCCTTTACTACTTTAAGTGTCTCATTTCCTAATCTAATTCCCTCAGCATCATCCCACTTAATTCGACTACATTCAATTATCCTCGTTTTGCTTTTGTTGATGTTCATCTTATACCCTCCTTTCAAGACTCTGTCCATTCCGTTCAACTGCTCTTCCAAGTCCTTTGCTGTCTCTGACAGAATTACAATGTCATCGGCGAACCTTAAAGTTTTTATTTCTTCTCCATGGATTTTAATAGCTACTCCGAACTTTTCTTTTGTTTCCTTTGCTGCTTGCTCAATATACAGATTGAATAACATCGGGGAGAGGCTATAACCCTGTCTTACTCCCTTCCCAACCACTGCTTCCCTTTCATGTCCCTCGACTCTTATAACTGCCATCTGCTTTCTGTACAAATTGTAAATAGCCTTTCGCTCCCTGTATTTTACCCCTGCCACCTACAGACTTTGAAAGAGAGTATTCCAATCAACATTGTCAAAAGCTTTCTCTAAGTCTACAAATGCTAGAAACGTAGGTTTGCCGTTCCTTAATCTTTCTTCTAGGATAAGTCGTAGGGTCAGTATTGCCTCACTTGTCCCAACATTTCTACGGAATCCAAACTGATCTTCCCCGAGGTCGGCTTCTATCAGTCTTTCCATTCCTCTGTAAAGAATTCGCTTTAGTATTTTGCAGCTGTGACTTATTAAACTGATAGTTCGGTAATTTTCACATCTGTCAACACCTGCTTTCTTTGGGATTGGAATTATTATATTCTTCTTGAAGTCTGAGGGTATTTCGTCTGTCTCATACATCTTGCTCACCAGATGGTAAAGTTTTGTCCGGACTGGCTCTCCCAAGGCTATCAGTAGTTCTAATGGAAAGTTGTCTACTCCCTGGGCCTTGTTTCGACTCAGGTCTTTCAGTGCTCTGTCAAACTCTTCACGCAGTATCATATCTCCCATTTCATCTTCTTCTACATACTCTTCCATTTCCATAATATTGTCCTCAAGTACATTGCCCTTGTATAGACCCTCTATATACTGTTTCCACCTTTCTGCTTTTCCTTCTTTGCTTAGAAGTGGGATTCCATCAAAGCTCTTGATATTGATCCAAGTGGTTCTCTTTTCTCCAAAGGTCTCTTTAATTTTCCTGTAGGCAGTATCTATCATACCCCTAGTGAGATAAGCCATCCCTGCTTAACCATTTAGCACTTCCTGTCGATCTCATTTTTGAGACGTTTGTATTCCTTTTTGCCTGCTTCACTTGCTGCATTTTTGTATTTTCTCCTTTCATCAATTAAATTCAGTATCTCTTCTGTTACCCACGGATTTCTACTAGCCCTCGTCTTTTTACTTACTTGATCCTCTGCTGCCTTCACTATTTCATCCCTCAAAGCTACCCCATTCTTATTCTACTGTATTTCTTTCCCCCATTCCTGTCAATTGTTCCCTTATGCTCTCCCTGAAACTCTGTACAACTTCTGGTGCTTTCAGTTTATCCAGGTCCCATCTCCTTAAATTCCCGCCTTTTTGCAGTTTCTTCAGTTTTAATCTACAGTTCACAACCAATAGATTGTGGTCAGAGTCCACATCTTCCCCTGGAAATTACAATTTAAAACCTGGTTCCTAAATCTCTGTCTTACCATTATATAATCTATCTGATACCTTTTAGTATCTCCAGGGTTCTTCCACGTATACAACCTTCTTTCATGATTCTTCTTAGGGCCACCTAAAGCTGATATCATAACACTTATCGTAACACAAGCGTTAGTATAGAGATATGCACATATACAGATGGCGGTGATATTCCTTACTCAATGTATAAAACAGCAGTGCATTGGCGGAGTTGTCATTTGTACTCTGGTGATTCATGTGAAATGGTCTCCGACGTGATCATAGCAGCACGACAGGAATTAACAGACTCTCAACTCGAAATGGTTGTCGCAGCCAGACGCATGGGACGTTAACGAATTCAATATCCCGAGATCCACAACGTCGAGAAAGTGCCTAGAATACAAAATTTCAGACATTACCTCGTACCACGAACAACGCAGTGGCCGACGGCCTTCACTTAACGACCGAGAGCAGTGGCTTTTCTGTAGAGTTGTCAGTGATAACAGACATGCAGCACTGCTTGAAATACACACAGAATTCACTGTGGGACATAAGGCGAACGTATCTATTAGGACAGTGCGGCGAAATTTGACGTTAATGGGTTGTGACTGCAGACGACCGACGCGAGTGCCTCTGCTACAGCACGACGTCGCCTGTAACGTCTCTCCTGGACTCGTGACCATATCGGTTGCACCCTAGACGACTGGAAAAACGTAACCTGGCCAGATGAGTCCTCATTTCAGTAGGTAAGAGCAGAGGCTAGGTTTAGAGTGTGACGCAGATCCCAAAGCCATGGACTCAAGGTGTCAAGAAGGCACTGTGCAAGCTGGTGTTGGCTCCATAATGGTGTGGATTGTGTTTACGTGGAATGCGCTGGGCCTCTGGTCCAAGTGCACCGATCATTGACTGGAAATAGTTATGTTCGGCTACTTGGAGGCAATTTGCAGCCAAACAACCATGGAATTTTTATGGATGACAATGCGTCATGACAGTGGGCCAGAATTGTTCACTATTTGTTTGAAAAACATTCTGGACAGTTCGAGCGAATGATTTGGCCACACACATCGCCCGACATGAATCTCATCGAACATCTGTGAGACATAATCGAGAACTCAATTCGTGCACGAAATTCTGCACCCGCAACACTTCCGCAATTATGGACGGCTGCAGGGGCAGCATGGCTCATTATTTCTGCAGGTAACTTCCAACGACTTGTTGAGTCCATGACAGGTAGAGACGCTGCACTGCGCCGTGCAAAAGGAAGTCTAACACCACACTGGGAGGTATCCCATGACTTTCAACTCAGTTTATGCACTGGCTGCTCTCTTTTTGACTACCTACGTTGTCAAATTGGACATCTTCGGTGCTTAACTCTGACTAGATTTTTTGTAACAGTAAGACGGACTTGTGTTTTATTCACAGATTTGCAATTTGTAGTTCGCTCTGAATTCTCAACATGTACCTAACTCGTAACTAGTATTTTGTTCATGTAAAGGGAACGGTAGCACCGATCCCACAGAGTGAATCCTTATCACCTCTCACTCGTTCACTGTACTATCAGCTTTCAACACATCAGAAATGCGGAGACACCCAGGAGTCTTCATCTTGTGAACAGAACGCCAAATGTGATTGAACTACAGTACAGAACTTCGGGATTCTTTCCCATGGATAACTGCGCGCAAAAGTTTCACAACAGAAGAGTTCGTTGACTTCACTGGCTAAGGACGCAACGCACAATAGGTACTCACTCATCCGCTAATTCAGTGAATCTGATACATACCCGACCTTAAAGGACGGACGTGTAACACATGGAAAACAGAGCGAGAAGAAACATGACGATAGAGAAGAGTCCATCCCACCAGTACTATAACTGCTACATGCTTTCTCCCAGGCGATTGTGGTTTATGAACAGGGGCAAACGACACCTAACGCCCATCACACTGATGCATTTCTATCACGGATTCTTCCCTCGACACCTCACTGGGAAGGACATGAGAGACTCCCGAGCTTGTTCGTACTACTCAGCAGCAGGACATCATTTAGATGGCCTTTCGTGTGAGAGGTGTTGCGACCAACAAAGCAAGAGACTATCGAAACTGAAATTTCTCGTTAGTGTCATCGAGATACTTTTATGAGTAACTGGCCTGGTGCAAACCGTAATGTTGTGCAATATGGCTTAAATACTACTATTGCGTCAGTGTCACAGCCTAAGGCATGGCTGTTCAAGTGCAGTCAGTCTCTCCTCATTGGTTGATCGTAACATGGCCTCATAATATGGTACTGTTGCTTTTCCTGGCCCCTGATTGACCAGAATTAAGGAACATAAACTCCTCTTCAGGTTAACGCTCGGTTGAGTGCGGAGAATAGTCTTGAGTTAGGCGCCACTGCTTGTGGCCCGAGCAGAAGCATATTCACTACTCGGGATATGTAATTAACTTCAGATCGATAAGTTCATGACCTGCATTCGAACAATACAGTCGAATGAAGTAGGCATTTATGTGAAGATACTACATTCTGCAAACAGCTGGAACTACATAGCAGTACGCAATGATGATTGTATCATTAATTACTAAAACTGTTGCGGTGAGCACTGTGGAATAAACTCCGTTAAAATTTTACGTACTCATTATTGGAAAGTAACCCAATTTGTTCCTGTAACAGTTTCGTAGAATGAAATCACCAATGGAACCACGATCATCTGTTAATCTTCTGTGAAAGAGACTTAATTTATAAGACGCAAAGTGACCTATCAGAATCTGCTGACGTTATAGATCATCTATAACTTCCATGTGTACTCAGGCTTTTACAACCAGCTACACTCTCACGCATTTAAAAAAGTGTTGGAGTTGCTATCCTCACAAGATAAAATTCATCAATTTACTGAGTCATGATCACCTTTCTAAGAGAGTGAGAAAGTAATACTAAAACGTCATACACGAAATGTGGCACTACAGAAGTCATAACCTTCGACCGTAAGAAAAACTGATAGAAAATATTCAGATAACGTTAAATTCCAGCGTTGGAAAAGGACAGAGAAGATTAGAACAGATACGATAATAAATCAGCAGATGCTGTAAAGTGTTGGTGAGAGGTAAGCTGTTTAGATACATATCCTTCAGAGAAAATTTAATTTAATAGGGCACATTTTGCAACGTAAGTGTCTTCTACATCTAGAGAAGGTAAGATTGAAGGAGAAAGTGGACTGAGTAGCAGAAAAGCAAAATTGACTGCCGATTTAAATATCAACAAAAAATACTCACAACTGAAGGATGTAACAAAGGATAGTGCTAAATGGGAAAGACAATCAAAACTTGTTGCCTGAAGATGAATGAATTAACTGAAGGAAGAAAGGCAGGAAGGAAGACTGGGTTTAACATACCGTCGACATCGAGGTCATTAGAGACGGAGCAAAAGCTCGGACCGTGTCAGGATGGGGAAGGAAGTTGGCCGTGCCCTTTCAAAGGAACCATTGCGGCATCTGCCTGGAGCGATTTAGGGAAATCACTAAAACCTAATTCTGGATGGCCGGACGCGAGTTTGAACCGTCGTCCTCCCGAATGCGAGTCCAGTGTGCTAACCACTGCCCCACCTCACTCAGTAATGGACTTACTTTGCTGACCATCCACGGACCTGTGAGCTGGCAGAGCACTATTGATGATGATGATGATGATGAAGATGATGATGATGATGATTTGATATACTTCTTCTCATAGCTACATTGTTTCATAACAACGTCACTTTTCTCCACATTGTTATAGCGTATTGAAATACGGAAAGAGGTTTTGTTGGAGGGGGCAGGGGGGCGAGATGCAGGTACCGGGAGTCAACACTCTTTGGACTGCTTTGATGTGGCCCGTCACATCTACCTATTCTGTGCCAACCTCTTCATCTCAGAGAAGCCATTACAACCAATGTCCTCAATTATTTGTAGGATATGTTCCAATGTCCGTCTTTCTCTACAGTTTTTATTCTTCGCAAATTCTCCTAGTACCTCGGTAGTTATTCCCTGACGCTGTAACACATGTTCTTCTACACTATCCTTTCTGATCGTCAGTGTTTTCCACATGTTCTTTTCCTCGTCAGTTCCGTGGAGATCCTCTCCATTTGTTATATTATGTAGTACGAAGCAGTTATAAATACAACTTACTTTTCGCAGATAGATTAAACTGCCTCACTATGTGCTGCGAGTTGAATCTCTACGTGTCAATTCAGTTCTAATTTTCGTTAACTTGTCCAACCGCATTAGCCCAACATGTCAGTATCATACCTAAGATGAAATATCATACGCACCTTAGTGTTCACCGGAAGGTTATCTTCAGTCTTCCTGATTTTAGTTTTAGAGACTTTACTATATCATAAATGCCGAATGCGAATGTGTTTCTCTGAATAAAGGTACAACCAAATTCTTCCTTTATACTTCTCGAAATGGAATTTAGTGTTCCGTCTCTAATAGCCTCGTTGCGATGGAATGTTAAACCTAAAAAGAACTCACAAAATTAAAGAACGCTCTTTAGAATCTTCGATTTTAGCTGGAGGTGTATTTGTGGTTGTGAAATGTTAGTTACATTGTTGAAATTAAATTCAACCACATAAAATTCGCGACGAGATCACAAGTCACGCGATGTTTTTCGAAAGGAAGTTCACATGTTCACGTAAACTATACAACAATTTTTTAAAAGGCTTATACTTAAACAACATAAAAGACAGTATAGTCGTCATTCTCTAGCAGACCATGAAGAGAAGTGAATATAAAGTAAAACGGCTTCACTGTTTGCGTCCTTAAAGTATTGAGAGACTGCTCTCGAAACGCCTCATGTGACAATCATATCACGAATTTTATGTATTTGAGCTGAATTTTTTTTCACTAAGTTTATGTGCTTTAGCCTGAGTCCAATATTTTTTGCTAATTAAAGAACAATTGTTAACAGTAATGTAATAAGACTCGAAAGGAAAGGGTGCTGAAGGAGAAAAGTATTTGCGTGGGCACAGGGTTTGAGAGACGAGCGTGCGTAGACTAGCAGAGAGGAACCGAGGCACATAGCGAGTGTTCATCAAACCCTCACAACAGTCTCCGACACTTTGCTTATCTCCCACAAGACAAGCGGTAGCGAAACAGCTCTATAGATTTTGCGTAGCACACTGTTGATTTTCCTGTACTTCAATGAACCATCGAAGCATATTTGAGCGAGCTAAGCGTAAGGCAACGCATTCCGGTAGCCACCTGCGAGTCAGAATTGAGAACTTACAAGATGGCATGGTATTAATGCGTTTCACCGTATCTGGGTCTACCACAATCATTTAAATGGACATCTACGTAGTCCCAAGTGCTTACAGCTCACTCACGCCAAACCATATTTCCATGTTCAGTCATAAACGTCCTCAGCTTTAACAGCCACTATCCATAATTAGGAAAAGTGAAGCGCCCCCATTAAATATGGAAATCAGGCTATATGGCGCCCCCGAAGGTTCCACTTGACACAGCAATGCCCCTGAGACGCACATACGAAACTCGTGGCGACATTCTTAATCCAACGGAAGAAATAGTCATAAGCAGTTGGACCGCTCTTGAATCTAATGTCAAAACGTCACCTGATGCACATTCCGTGATAACTGATCTATGCACCTGTTTAAACAGGCACTGTGTACCAAGTCAATGCCAGACCACACTCAGTACAGTTATTATGTTCCCTTTTAGCACTATTATTTCAAATGAGTCTGCTCTAAGTAATCATCGAGTGATGTGCATGAAACAGTCAAATAAAGCTCCATGTAGGCTGTCTACGCCGCTGTATGAATTATGTGTACAGAGTGACTTGTACAGTAGTTGGACAAAAATATGAGAGCGCTGCGAGAAATGCATACTACAACGTAAATTCAGAAGCTAGCTAAGCCTGCAGGATGCGCTGTTGTATCTGAGCACGAATGGTACCTGTACAACGTCCTCAGTATGTTAATGTCAGTCGTAGTCAGAAAAATACTCTGTGCAGTTGTGAGAGCATTATGCTGGAGCCAGGTGAATTAGAATGTGGGCAGATTCGTGGGGCTTGTATGGTGAGTGCTTCTGAAGCCTAGGTAGCCGAAAGTAGTAGGGAAAACTATGTTTCAGCACATTTTGTTAGTGCGAGTTGCCTACATCATGGGGAGGGATGCACTCAGAGGCAAACCTATTGTTCTCATTTGCTTAACCTATTGTTGTCCTTTGATTGACAGGACCTTAAACTGTTGTTCTACTAAAAGGATCTTCCTTTTTGATTGACAGGTCCTTAACCTATTGTTCTTTGACCCCCTCCCCCTTAGGAAACCTCCAACCCACCCCATCCCCCTTGCTGCTACAGGTGCACTTTCAGGTCTCAGTTACTGGAATAGCCCCTTTCACTCTTATCAATTTGATCTACTGCTTAATTAAATTGATCAATTAATTAACCTCTCCCCCTCTGATACACCCCCTCCACTCCCACCGCCCCCCTCCCAGAAATTGGCAGGAAAAAGACAGTTGATCGGTCATTTGGAGGGAATTCGATTGCAGTGTATGGAACATTGTTTAAACAATTTAGGAAATGAACAGAAAATCGTTTAATTACTTATAGCAGTGTATGGAATATATTTTTTTATTTAGTTAAGGAATTTGTTCAGAAATCGATTGCAGTGTATGGAATATTGTTTAAACGATTTAGGCAGTGTGTGGAATATTGTTTATTTAAACAATTTAGTGGATTCAAGGGAGTGTATAGAATATAGGTTATTTATTTATTTATTTAAAGAATTTTTTAGGAAATCGATCACCGCCCATGCCACCTCATTCCCACCCCCCTCGCCTCTCTCCCCTTTTCCCCTCTCCTCTCTCCCCTCTTCCCCTCTCCTCCTCTGCCTGGAAACTGGCGGCTCTGCCGTGCAGAGGAAGGATCTCACGAAGGGAAATTCAAGGGTATATTGTTTATTTATAAAAAAATCAGATTGTGGGGGGTGGATTTCTCATGCTCATCATTCTCTGCTGTTTGGAATGATACAGGTCTTGTAAGAGGTAACTAAATCGATAGCCATTCTTTTTATTCAAATCACGCAAGGAATACTGTCATGAAACGCACATCACACGTAATTGCACAGTTAAAAATCTTTCGATTGCGAAGCACACACTGCCTGCCGTCCCCTGTCCACTGGATCACACGGAACGCCACCGCACACACTGCCAGAAGTCGGGATGCACTGGTGGCGTCCGTGAAGTGACAATGCGGCCATCAGCTGCTGAACCACACGCAGGTGTCAGTTCGGGTGGCGTCTCTTCCATGCTTGATGTCTGAGAAATACCTGCTGAAACACGTCTTCACCTAAGCACTGTTGCTTGCGTGATGACGCATAGCTTTGTAAGTGCAGTCCAGCGAGATGCTCGCATAGCAGATCACCCTCAGTGAGATGTTAGTATAGTGGCTCACCCTCACAGGCACAGCTAAATGTTTGTCAGTATTCTACTGACCAGAATAGCACAGGGTGCATAGTTCCTAGCGATCCTAATGGAAATTAAAACACGTGTCAGCTGCGTGCGCGTGTTTACCTACCCAGCGAGGCTGACACATCGCCACGAGATGTGTGCATAGCGAGGCTGGAATTTTTGGTGTCCTACAGCTACTGGTCTGCAGATGTCCTAATACCATAATGCCGGATGAGGGACAGCATGACGCTAGAGATGGATGGTCTGCTTCAACTTGTCTTTGAACACCTGAGCAAAGAGTACATCACCTTACTCTCAGAAATTTCTGTAGATAACTTGCCCCCCCTCCCCCCCAATATTGTTCGAACCAGTCTGTAGAGGCTCCTATGTCTCAGCACAAAGGATGTCTTGTGAATGAATGGAATATTCTGATGGGCGCTTACTGAATTTACCTGGCAAATTACTGATGCTACCAGTGTGGAAGCACAGTCCGCCTTTCAGAAACAAAACTATTTTGTACAGATCTCCATATTACACTGACATTTAAACCCTGCATAAGTGGTCTACCGATTGTCAAATACAACCCACATAGTCAATGTGCCGCTGTGCAGTGCCGACGGAAGAAACTGCCAACATAAACGCGGTCCATGACTGCAGCCGCAGAAGAGTGTCAGCCAGAGAGAGGCCAGCCGGCTGTGGATGCTGGCTGTGGATGACCCCACATCGCAGGAAGACCTGAGTGATAGTTCAAACGCTATCAATACTCCCAGCACAAACACTCATCATATTGAATCTTCTCAAATTTCCGCAGAGTATGCACGCGACAGATGCAGTCCCGAAGGTGGCTCAATGCAGACTAGGTATCAGTTCACTATCAATCCATCCCCCGCGAGCCAAATTGTCATAAGCCAGAAACTTTCTCAGACTCTCTGAACTGGTGTATAAAGGATGGGCAAGACCCAGCTCAGAGCAAAGGCGTCCGCAGAGATGCTGTCTCTGGCCCCGACCTACCTGCTTGCTTGCTGCTGTGCTTTCTACGGACATCTCCAGACTCACAAGAATATTGGGAAGCAGGCACATTTTTATCAGTGTAGCTACAATTAAATAATAGGATTGCTGCCACAGTCTGTCACCGAGCAAAGTACTCGGTATGTCTCCTCTTTACGACTGTGGTTCTGGAACGAATCTCGGTATCTATAGTGCACATAATTTCCCACATAAAAGAATAATCTTTCATTCCTCTTACAGCTATCGATGTGCTGAATCTATACCTTCCTCACGATAAGACATGCAGCAGCGACCACCAGACACCGTACATATACCGCGAAAGCAGTTATACAATGGCTGCATTGGTTCCCCTCGGCACAAAAGCGTCACGGTTTCTGGCCCCGACCTATTTGCTTGCTTCCCTGCTTGCTTTCTACACCCATCTCCAGACTATGGAATTACAGGAACATATGTAATTTCATATGGTTTCCCAGAATATCGTAGCATTTACGCGATACTTCTCGATATCAAGCACACAGCAATATCGCTTGCATAGCAGTATCGCTTGCGCAGTATAATTACGAAGATATAGACTCGAAATTATTTCTCTAGAAACCCGAAAGTTAGGGAGGTTCAGCGTACAGCAGCATTTGTACGAAGCCCATAACTTGAAAACGTGGGAGTGGTCGAGTGATCTGAGGCGCCATGGCACGGACTGCGCAGCCCCTCCCACCGGAGGTTCGAGTCCTGCCTCGGGCATGGGTGTGTGTGTTGTTCTTAGCATAAGTTGGTTTAAGTTAGTTCAAGTAGTGTGTAAGATTAGGGACCGATGACCTCAGCAGTTTCCTCCTTTAGAAATTCACACACATTTGAAAATTTTTGAAAACGTGTAATGGAAAGCATCAAACTTGGACCAAGAAGCAATGGAATAATGTCATTTGGTCGGCTGAATTTTGTTACACGCTGTTTCCAACATCTGACCGAATTTCCGTCTCGAGAAATGGAGTAGCCATGTCGTGGTATCCCATGGACACCATGGTTTCTCTGGCATTTCGCATCACTGGGAGGAGTATGTGATCATTTGGCTATCAGTTCCATCCCAAGGCATAATTATTGTTCCCTAGTGGTGATCCTGTGTTCCAAAACGATAAAGCCCCTGTTGACACACGCCGTATTATCCAAGACTGGTTCTGTGAGCACGGGATGCAATTTCACATCTACCCTGGCCAGCACACTCACGAGACCGCACGGTTATTTAGCCTTTGCAGCCTACGTGGAGAGAAAGATACATGATTGCTATCCATCTCCAACGTCGTTATCAGAACTTGCCATCCTTTTGCAGGAATAGTGGTATAAAATTCCCTTTCAAATGATATAGGAATTGTTTACGTCCATTCCGAGACAACTAGAAGCACTTTTCTAAAAGCTAACGGTTTTCCTGCTCCGTATTAGAAATGGTAACGTGGTGTGTTGTTGATGTTATTGTTGCAGAGTTTTCGCAGCGATGTTATTGAATAAATGTTGCGTGGAGTTCTTGTAGCTTCAAATTTGTCAGTCTCGAGCATTCGCTGATTTCCTACGTTGTTATAGGCAGGAACTGGAATTCAATAGGCCGTTAGGTACGATATCATGGAACTTTCATATTCTACATGAGATTATGTAAATTTCTATGATGACTGAAGTGCTTTGGTAGCGGTAAGGATTTCGTTAGACAGCGGATGACTCGGCACAGAAGTTTAAAATAAACTGATACATAGAGCTAAAGCTGTTTGTGGCTGTACTGTGTTCACCATAAGAATGAAATGGTTCAAATGGCTCTGAGCGCTATGGGACTTAACTTCTAAGGTCATCAGTCCCCTAGAACTTAGAACTACTTAAAACTAACTAACCTAAGGACATCACACGCATCTATGCCCGAGGCAGGATTTGAACCTGCGACCGTAGTGGTCGCGCGGTTCCAGATTGTAGCGCCTAGAACCGCTCGGTCACCCCGGTCGGCATAAGAATTAACCTGATGTAAACATTACACAATGTGTTCTTTCACGTTTGCTTGACTCTCATTGGATTTCGTTTCACGTGGAGCGGAAGCCAAACTGTGTCCAGTACAGTGAAGTACGATCATAAGAATACGTTCCATGCTGTTGGAAATTTGTGGTAAGTTCCTATGGGACCAAACTGCTGAGGTCATCGGTCCCTAGGCTTACACACTACTTAATATAACTTACACTAAGGACAACACACACACACACACCCATGCTCGAAGGAGGACTCCGACGGGGGGAGCTGCGCGAACCGTGACAAGGCGCCCAAAGACCGCGCGGCTACCCCGCATCTTTATGTTGGGTTACACGCACGTAGACTGAGCGATGATGTAGGACAACAGTTCTGCTTTCGCATTTAACTTGGACAACACTGGCCAACCGTCTGCTCCAACTAACTTGCAATGATGTGGGCAGTTGCAGTTAAGACGTAAAAAGAGATGAGCAGAGAAACAATATAGCTTCAAATGTCATTTAATTTTTAAAGAGAATGAAATAATATTCGACAAAACTTCAGCATACTGCACGCTTCTTAAGTGAGCAGACTCGAACCGATGTTTTTAAAACGCTCTCGTTTACAAACAAGAGTTGTGAAAATTCCTAACTCAAACACAGGGTAATTTTTCTGAGCGAGCTACGTGTGAGGCAAAAGCATGCTGCAGGGATTTCGCAGTAGCGTTAAATACTGAAGCCGTTGAAGGTATTAATTAGAGTCAGTCGTCTGGTAATCTCTTACATTTCAATTCTGGAACTGTCATCTGCTACGCTGATAACCAGTCGATCAACAACAGAATACACAAAGCCGCCCAAGCGCCGCATTTTCTCCTCTTCTTTTATGAAGTGCCGTTCTATATCCCGCCAACGTTCGTTCGGCAGTGACATGTGAAAAAGCTGCGTGCGTTTGTACCAGTACGTCTGGCAGCTTAACCATCTTTTTATTTCTCACGACAGATCCCTTAACTTGGCTCCAGATCAGTTCTGTTTGGTTAACACTGTATGGTAGAGTGGAAAATGTAAAAATGCTACATTTTTATGATGCGCTTGACGCTGAGAAAATGACTGTTTTTCATGTTTCTACGTTACTTATCAGTCTGGTTCGTTTAAGACTATATCTTTGGTATAAAACAATGGTCGTAGTCCAAATAAAGAGTATTTGGTCTTTCATTTTTGTCCTAAGGAATTAAACTGTTATGTTTTCTTAATTTTAGCAACCTTTATTAACAATCTTTCATAAAATATCGACAATTAACAATTTGTATTTGAAATAAAGACTAGGATTTCGCTTGCAGTATGTAATTGGAAACAAGAATATGTTTATTATTCATGAAAAATGATGATGAATTATACAATTACGAGATGTAGGTATTTCAAACTGAACGAAAGGAAAGGGCGACCAAGGTGAGACTTGCACCATCGGTCCATAAACTGTACAATACTATGACTCTTCTACACTACCGATTCCGCTATACATCCAGTGTACATTTGAATGTCAACTGTATCAAATACAGTCCCTCGAAAAACTTCAGCGCTGATTTTTTCTATAAATTTATAAAAAACATTAAGAACAACCTATTTCTCGGAGCTTTCTTACCGTGTTCCACACGCGTCTTTCAATACGGAACAGGAAGTAGAATAGGCCATTTCATACTGGGTATTAACATCGTGACAATTAGAGCAAAACAGTACAGAGGCTTGACTGTACACGATTTTTGAAATAAAAACTACATAGCTAAAGCGTGATTAAGAAAACTTCGTCGGCTGTTAATACATTAGAATATCTTAAAGTTTTAACGTAACTTAGTAATAAGATATCTAATACATAACTAGAACCTACTTCCAAGAGAGTAGCAGCACCAATCTACGTGTGCTATGGCTACTGACCAATCTTCGCGTTTGTGTTTCTTTACATCAAGTTTATTCTTTTGGTGAATTGAGTACAGGAATATCTCGATTCCGAAATCAGAAATGTAAGATACGTATTCTGGAAGAACGGCTATAGCAATCTACATATGTATTATGTTAAACATCTCTAAGTAAAAAAACCACAGAGATAATCTTTATTATGATGATCATCCAATGGCAATTCTTCCTTTCTTCGAAGCTGCAACAAATTATATACAGAGAGCCTTGGGCGGAGAAGGTATTTATCCTGCTTTCCGACCAGCCAAGAAAATTAAAGAGATGCTGCACCCACTAAAAGACTGCATACAGTGGAGACCTTGGTGTTCCTGAAATTTATTAAATTCTTTGTGATTGTGGTAGCATCTACAGTGGTCAGTCGGTGCTAGCTATTCCAGAACGATGCACTGGGCAGCGACACCAAATTGAATATTGCGACTGCGAAATATGTGCTACTGCCGAACACAGCCTCATGAAAGAAACTTACGATTATGTTTGTTAAAATGGAGATATTATCCCATGCTTCTACCCACTGGGATTCTGTCATCAAACAAGCCGTAGAGATCAGAATGTGCAAAACAGTGGCTGCACCCTTAGTGGTTGCATGCAAACGGGGATTTGAGTCAACCACCATCCGACGAAATCTCATTGCTATGAGTAGTCTTCTGTCATATGGATGGATATAATCTCTGGTAGCATATGGAAGCTCTGTAACAGCCCCATGATCTAATTCAGCCAGCGAAAGTACCTAACGGCCAACTGAAACATCGTAATGATGGCGACGGAGGAAACTGCCGGAAGTTTGAGAATGACAAATGTGACAAAGCTAGAATTCCTTGAAACATTTATTCCAGCCTATTATATACACTGGTGGAATGAAAATCACAAAACCAAAAAATAAGTAATGTATGAAATTTCGGGAATACTTTTGTCTAGATAATAGATTTAAGTAATTAACAATGCAAGATGACAGGTTAATGTAAAGACTACATAGCCCACTGCAAATGTGAAACGCTGCTATGTTAATTACCGGTGCAACCGACACAATGTTGAATGCAAGCATGCAGACGTGCATGTACTGTCTTGTACAGTTCCCGGATGTCAGTTTGTGAAATGGAGTTCCTTATCAGTTGCTCTTGCTATTTCTGAATGACGCTGGAGTTGTCATCCGATGATGTCCCATTTGTGCTCGTATGGGGACAGATCAGGTGATCGAGCAGCCAAGGCAATATGTTGACACTCAGGTAGAGGATATTGAGTTACAACAGCGGTACGTGGGAGAGCGTTATCCGGTTGTAAAACACCCCTGGAATGCTGTTCATGAATGGCAACACAGTAAGTCGAATCACCAGACTGACGTACAAACTTGAAGACAGGGTGCATGGATAACCGCGAGAGTGCTCCTGCTGTAGTAAGAAATCGCACCTTAGGCCGTAATTCCAAGAGTAGGTCCAGTGTGTCCAGCACGCAGTCGGGTTGGCTGCAGGCTCTCAACTGGCCTCTTTATAACCAACACACGTTCATTACTGGGACCGAGGCAGAACAAGCTTTCATCCGAAAACACAACAGACCTCCATGCTGCCCTCCAATGGTCCCTCGTTTGACACCACTGAAGTCGCATTCTTGATTAACATCAACTCACCAAGTGCAGTCTCAGAAGAAACTAACGCGCACGATCGTTACAGTGTATATTTTAAGCTAACCGGATTTGCATCCTCATAGTGGCACTACGGGAGCAACTTTTATGCAGCTGTGGAGAAATTGGAAAAGACTTCATCTGTCAGCTGTAGAAACGCGACTACCAGGTTATGTTTAATTCGCACAACTCCTTGCTGGTGTTGCAATTTTCTTTCCGTCAATGTATGTACAAAGTATGAACATACTATACAGCTTACCGTCATTGTGACAGACAATGATACTAGACATGCATTGTGAGCACAAAAGAACTTTGCGCTTTCCAAATTTCACACACATCAAATGTTTCGACTTATTTGTTTTAAACCATAACCTGTTAATAAGTGTGTCTGGATTCTTTTTTTTTTTCATGTGTGGACGCATTTCTTTTGTGTAGGATGGCGCTGCTAGAGAGCGTGTTCCAATCGAGCAACCTCTGTCTTGTTTTCGTTTGTTTCTCCACATGATTGGGAATTGGAATCCCGCGGTGTCGACCCGATCTCACTCATCCAACTGACACTGACAGAATTCGCTATCCTCAGCAGCACCAAGTTCTGCGTTCAGTTAATCTAAAACGCTGAAGAATCGGATCCCTAGCTTTCCATTTGGTCTCAGCTCTTAATTTGAAACATATAAAATATTTGAGAAGTTCGTGAATGTGTGTTTGTTTAGACTATGTTGTTGTTCTTGTGGTCTTCAGTCCTGAGACTGGTTTGATGCAGCTCTCCATGCTACTCTATCCTGTGCAAGCTTCTTCATCTCCCAGTACCTGCTGCAACCTACATCCTTCTGAATCTGCTTAGTGTATTCATCTCTTGGTCTCCCTCTTCGATTTTTATCCTCCACGCTGCACTCCAATACTAAATTGGTGATCCCTTGATGCCTGAGAACATGTCCTACCAACCGATCCCTTCTTCTAGTCAAGTTGTGCCACAAACTCCTCCCCAATTCTATTCAATACCTCCTCATTAGTGTTTAAACTATGTAATATCTTTTACTAGTTTTTAAGATTGCTTACTTCTAGCAGGTCTAAATTAAGGATCAGACCAATAACTCCAAAATCAGTCAACCTTATGAAAAACGCACCATACTTAATTTTAGCTCAGTGATGAATAATCGCTGTCTAAAGATGGTCTGTTTCAGACAGCCCTATTGTGTAACAAAGATTATTTCGTTTGAACAGTAGAATTCTGATATTAAAAAAGTATTTTGTAATTTACAACCACTGCCTATTGTCGGACATTTGGGCCCTTAGTAAGAGTACCACTAAACCTTTAAAATTCAGTTAAGTATGTCGGTGTTTTGTGTAAATGCATGTGCTTTAATGAGCAAGTATTCAATTTTTCGTTCGCAGTTGTTGTTATCCATGAGCAATTTTCCTCATTTAATTTTGTAATGTGAAACAATTAATCCAATGATGGTTGCGTGACAAAGATAATTTTGTTTAAACAAAATTGGCAGCTGCTAACCGACACCTATTAAAATTATTCATAACTGTTTAAATAATTACTTTCCACCTAATCTCTCCTGTTCGTAAGTATGGCTTCTTAAGGAGGGTTTCACGTATGTCTGTATATTGTGATCCAGTGCATCTATCTTAAAGAGAGACGCAATCTAAACTGTCTATTTACGTTGCTTACCTCTGTTTCTCTGTTTTCAGGTGAGTACCGCTTTCTTCTGCTTGAATCGCTTGCCCTATATAGCGGAACTCCGTGGTAAGTTCTGCATTTCTCTTCCTTTCTGTCCACATTACTGGCGCCTGATGTATTGGACGTCTAATGCGTAGCCCTGCTGTCCACATAAAATAGAGAGATGTGGCCTCAAGTTTAAACGAACATCTCCCGACCCCCATCCCCTCTGTGTTCGCTCTAATTAAACATGAGCTGCAGATAAAAACAGTTTATCCAGATTAAAACTAAGGCCGTTTCTTCCCTCGCTTGAGCAGTAGCTGCTCTAAAAACATTTAAAACCTGTGTTTAAATAACTCGCATTCATTGTAGAAGTAATAAAGTCCGTTTTTTCTGTAGATAACGAAGCAGCCACTAACTACTCTCAAAACAGTCAAAATACTTGATCAAATATATACTGTTTATTGTAGGAATAATAAATTAATTTGATACATATTCAGCGTCAAATATCAGCGGAAGGAAACAATATACGGTAGTTCTTGCAAACAACTTTGTACAGCTCGACCAAACCGAAAGCGATTGAATGAGTAGTACACAGTGAAGGAAACAGATATTCCTATCTTCGCAAACCGAATTCGTTTCCTGCCTCGCCACGATGACAGATCATGAAATTCCAAAAGCATTTCGCCGGTTGCCGACATTCTTCTTACAAATGGAAATGCCAGATGGCTGTTGGTTCTGCAAGCTTGTGGTAATGTTGTACCTCGGGTTCGCGATGTTCCTTCTTTTTTTACCAGCTGACGTCCAAAACAAACTAAAAGTGTGAATGTAGCAAGTACTCGCATGTTCTGAAAGTTACCTGTTTAATAGCAAAATAGTATGTACACACCTCATACAAACTACAGCACTTCATTTGAATTCACTATAGGTAATACCTAGGTGGCTATTATTATGCGACAGTATTATTATGTTTAGTGATCAACCAGTGACGCCCCACCTCGATTCTTTAAAGAATCTAATTCCCGTGTATAAAACGGCTATGTGTTTTGTGCTTCGTTTTAAGAAAAAACTACCTCTTTACCCGTTACAGTTTTTATGACTTCATATCTCCTGAACTGTGTACCTTTCGATGACATAATTTTGCAGGTACGTTCAAGGCTATACAGTGGTATATGGGGATACTGTATTAAGAAAGTGTTGCGAATAGTTAGTAGCACAGAAGTAATCATTACAGTATACATGTGATGTGTTATGACAGCGAAAGGAACCTGTGACCAGTGGAGACTGTGCCACAAGATCCTCCAAAAAATCGTAACACAACACACACACAAATGTCATACTAACGTAAATCCACCTGATGATGGAGATTTAAACCTTTGAAACGCGTCGTGGAGATAAATAAAACGGTGACTGGTAACAGTACACTTATTGTTTTGCGAGGTGCGACGGGGCTAGCGTTGTATTTAACACTAAATTCGTCTAGAATCTTCAGATGGAAATGATGCTCTAAGCCCCCCCCCCCCCTTTTCTAACTCCGACTTTTGTTGTTGCACATGGATTAAGAAGAAACGCGAACTGACTGTAATCGACCCTGCAAGTGGAGCAGAAAAGAGTTTGGCACGTGCAATAATTTAATTTGATAGAAATTAATTTTGATAAAGGAAAGTTTCATTAACGTGGTGAGAAATGAAAGGGTTGCTCTACCGATCTACAGAATGAGAGTTCTGTCCAAAATAACAATTTGATTTATTATGACTAAACTCAAAATAATAAACAAAACACATGAAAAATTTACAATGCGTCAAATTGAATACTCAAATAAATCCTGTGAAGGTGAAGTTGTCCATAAACTAGCTTGTGACATTTATGACCATGTGGTATGTGGAGCCAAGTCCTTGCAACTCAAATCTTAAGAGAAACACCCAGCCAACACAACATTAATTGCTGCTACAGTAGTGAGAACTCAGACAGTGAACACCCGAGACAGAACCACGTTAGAAAAGACGGGAACAGGCGTGCTCTGCTGGGCTCTGATTATCACATAGCAAAATTCCCTAATCTGCTGGTGCTGTGGACATACATTACCAAGCTGTCTTCTTAACTGCACGGACACGATCTGGCGTACTGGAGGCGATGGCTGGTTGCTTCGATGTCCTGTCGTGGTGATGATAATGTCGCGAGTATAGCCCGAAACAAATTATCCTGGTCTGGTTGTTCCAGATGAAAGACTTCCTAGCAATACAAATGCGCCTGTGAGGGAGACGAAGAAGGCTCGCTACACAATCACTGACGGTACAGTGAGTGATTTTAACAAGCGAAGTCACACAGCAACTCCGATACAGTCAACTTTAGCCAAAACTGCTCATGACGGACAAAATAGGCCGCTTGTACGCAGAATGCTCAATTGCCAACTGTACTCGGAAAGTTACGTTGAAGTCGAAACTTCAGCAACTTCGTTAAACAGTTACAATCAAATAAAAGTATATTAGAAAGCCAACGGAAGGCAGGCTGTCCAGAGCAGCGAGAACTCAGTCTTGTAATCTACTCCGACCGAAAAGCGAGAGCCGACTCTGACTAGAGCACCCGTACAAACCAAACACAGAACATTCCCGCCCCCACGAACGTGGCCGTGGTCAAACATTCCAATAAGCAACTCGAAAACCGGCAGAAAATTCCACTCTATTGCCGAAGCACTACCATTCCACCAATGGAGATTCTTGGCGCCAATTTCTGCGCCGATTTTGCTACGTCACCGAGCTATGTCCTGAGCAAGCCAATCACAGTTACTGTTTGGCAGAAAACCCTGGAATTTGCCCGCCAAGACTGCCTGGGGACACAAGTCATTCCCATGCCTCGCTGATAGCCCGCCAGAAAGTGTTTTCGCTAAGCCGCTCCTTCAGGCCCCTGTGGGGGTGTCGCCCCCCCTCTTTTGACAATGTCGGCGTCTGGACAGCATCTACTCGACTCCCTCACACCCGTCGGCATAACCCTTTCAAGATCAGCAGAACCTGCCTGTCACCGGGTGATGAGAGATGTTGTGTGGGAAGTCTGCGTGTGAAGCAATAGCAACTTTTCACCACATGCAATTAGAGAGGAAAATGTTCATATCTTCTGAGTTATCAATACTAGCCTTGTAATGACAATACTCGGCCATACTTCCCCAAATCGAATTACTCAGAGTAAGATATAAATATGAGAGGGGGCAAGTCACTGTGTGCATCTTAAAGGCATGTCACGTCCCAGTTTCATTTAAAGGGTGGTTTTAATTAAACTTTCCTTACTTGAGAAGACTCCCATGAAAAACGAGTCATCGTAGAACGATTTAACTTTGTGGAAACATTTCTAGGGACATTCGTAAGCAACGAATAAACTATTGAAAGAAACCCATTTTAATTTCCACATGCGAGGGTTCAAAGCTGGTGATTTTGGCTGTTACACAGTTTGGAACAATCGGCCATTTATTCGGTTTGCTCCTGGAAGAGGACGACGGATAATTGCGCCACTAATTCTTGAAGAAGTTACTGTTGCCATGACTGAGAATGATGGCCGCAATGTGCGATCTTCAAGCAAAGAACGAGCTGTATCACGACAGCTGCACAGTCCATGGTCCACCGTTAGAAAAGTGCTATGAACAATTGTGAAATGGCATCCATACAAACTTCACATTAGTCAACAACTATTACAATGAGACACTGACATTCGAGCAAACTTTGTTTCACGTGAAAATTAAAATGTATTTCTTAAAATGGTTTTTTCGTTATTTTATTGTTCTTGCAAATGTTTGTAATTAGTTACATTGTCCTACGATCACTCATTTTTCATTGGGCCCCTCTCAAGTAGCGAAGATTTAACTATAAAAACCCTGTTGTCTGGATACTTTGCGCAATATGAGTTACGATGTCTCAGTATGTATACGCAGTTCCTAACTTTAGTACTTGACTTGTTGTATTAAATGGAGGATATATCTTTTAGTGTGTACCATATGGGAGCATTTTAAATTTTTAAATTCGTTCGATAATTACATGAAATACTGAAAATCACATTTTTGTTGCCACTGAAACAAACAACTGGCGTCGTGTGACCAGGTGATTGTGTCACTTGTAATTATTGATTAAATGTTTTAAGAGACTAAACATCTAATGTCATCAGTCTCTTATTCACCCCACCCCCCTGGACGTAAGCAGTGTTCCGGGTCGGTCTGCGTCTAGAGATAATCTGATGTGCAGATATGGAACTGTTTTACCCGTTTAGTAGTAGGTCTATATGGATAAATAGTGTTTTCCAATAGTTTTTGGTTTTATTTCGTGAGAAACTGTGCTGTGTTGCTCTCGCCCGTCGCTCTTCCACGAAACTATATCTGTTGCCCTTCCCTCATTCCCTCTTTCAACTCAGCATGTACTATGATGACTTAACATGTTACTTCTCTGCTACTAAATGTATGCACAACACATATTGCAGACAGTGTCCATATTAGTTAACGAGATATGATGTTTTATATACGGGAGTATCTTAGATAATCGGGATGGGCTGAAGAAAGGGTTACTCGTAGTTCAAGAGGGAAGTAAAGAACCCTATATGGACTTGGTCAGGCGTTTCAGTTATCAGTATAAGTAGAATTCTACGTGTAGCTAACAGACATCGGTCGATTCCGACATCGCAGGTCAGTAACCACACTATTCATATTTATTAGAAAAGGCTCTGGTTGCAGCTGTTGTTGTCGATACTTCTAAAGGATACAGCAGCTGACATACGCTTGCTGATGTTCAAGCACATTATCACATCGTACATTATTTTGTTGGTTTCAGTCATACGATGTAGTTTCATTACTTTATTCAAAATTCAAAATTAAAATAGCGACTACAAACGTCTATAGTTATGTAATGCATAGCGTTACGTCGATAAGAACTACAGAGAATGTAAAAGAAAGTTCAAAACACATTCTACATACATTAGAAGTATTCTATTTACTCCTCTTCGGTATAACATACAAGCGACGATCCATTACATGCCATACATTCTGAATCATGTGTGCAGTCATCGAAGCGAGAGCTTCAGAGATTCACATTTTGAGCTTTGGAATTTTTTCGGCAAAGAAGCCACATGCACAAAGTCTTTGTCATTAATCCACAAAAAGTAAGTCATCGCGTCAGATCTAGAGATCTTGATGGCAAAGAGGAGAAATCGTCGCCATGTTCAGTACGAATGATCCAGCGGTTTGGAAAATGTTGATATAAAAATGTGCCAACATCCAATGTGGCAGCACGCGGAATCTTGCTAAAATATGAAAATATGTTATGCTTGGAATTCGTATGAGGTTGTGGCATGTTCAGATAGAGGTTTGTTGAAAGACACAACTCAGCGAAGAAAAATGACCGGTAGCAGGTTTAGTGCTGACATCGCACAGTTAATTTTCTGGCTGAAGTTACGGGCGACTATAGAGGCAGCATGGCTCAATATTTCTGTATGAGGCTTCCAACGACTTGTTGAGCCCATGTCAGTTCGAGGTGCTGCACTGAGCCGGACAAAAGGAGGTCCGACACTATATTAGGAGGTATCCCATGACTTTTGTCACCTCAGTGTACCTTTTCCCGTAGTTTCCCTGGTGGGTTTAAAGCGAATTCCGAAATGGTTCAGTTGCAGAGGCACTTACATTTTATTCCCATCTTTGTTAGTCCAGTAAAAGTGTCAAAAGAAAGGCTCGTTGCTTGCAGAAACTCAGGTAAAGCTTTTATTTTTTTATCTTGTGTATTTAGTCGATGCTATGTAAATCAAAATTTTCGACCTTCAAAACCCTCGATACAACTTTTTGGTGCAAAAATACGACGAATTTTTTTTCTCAGGTTTTCGTCTATTACTTGGAAACTATGCATCCTACCGAAAATTTTGCCATTACGAAAATGAAAAAGCATTAAATTTTGCGTCGAATGACCAACTTAAATGTCAAAATCGGTGCAGGTGTTTGGCCGCAATCAGTTATCGGAGTTCGGTCCTTTTTAACAACTCGGCTAAAAGGTCGGCTCCAACTCCTATAATTAAAAAACGACTGCTAAAAAACTAAAACTAACTAAAATTCTCCCGGACAGGCCATGAAGGCCCAACGGTACCGAAACAAAAATGTCTTATTGTAATAGTTGTAGAGTATGAAGTTTCAAGTAAGAAAAACATACAGTTTTCAGTTTTAGCCACTATTAAGGTTCATACCCTTGAAAACCAAAGTAATTCCGTTTTGTTGTTTTTTGCAAGTAAAAGTTATTCAGTAAAATGAAATTTTCAATAGGAAGACATATATCTGTTCAACCTTCGGGTGCAGGGCTATCTATAGATCTCCTTCGATCGACATGTCGTAAATAGCCGAGACTGCTATCCCCCCCCCGTTCCTTTGTTATCGTATCCATTGTTAGCCGCGCCCAGTCTTCCTGCGTTGTGCGAGCGACACGTTCAAAACTCCTTGTGTCTTGCAAAATTCTCGTTTCTTCATTTGAATTTACCTTCTTTGTGCGATCAGTGCATTTAAAATGAGTGCTCCAGATAGTACGGAGCTGTGTTTTACATGCGACGGCAATTTGGCACATGTTCATATGGTTAAAGTGAAACAGAAAGGACTGGAAACGCTACTACAAATCAGAGAGCAAAGTAACACTGAAGCATATCGTTATTAACTGGTCTGGCAGAATTTGAAGTGCGCAGTGCTTGTCAGAAGAAGTAAAAAACACGAAACTGATTAGATCGTCTTTGACAAAGCGCCCTGCACCGTCAACGTCGAATACTCGATCATACAAGAGTGTATATGATTTTAATAAACATTGCTTTTGTTGTGGAGAGGAAGTTGATGCTAATGTGGAGAAACTTAGCAGACTCCCATACGCTAATATTTTTTCTAAAATGATGAAACGTAAATTAAGAGTTACTTTTATTTTGGCACCAGAAAGGCGAGATGATTACTGGGCTCGCGAACGTATCGGTGACGAGCACCTTTGTGCTAAAGATGCTTAATGTCATGTTTTGTCAGCGGTATTTTTATCGACCAGTTAGGGGCTGAGGGAAACAAGGAAGTCGTGGATCCACAGAGATAGATGAAGCAATGAAAATGATTTCTTCCAAATCGTACTATCAGAAGAGAGCCTGTTTATTTTGCAGGAGTTGAGATACCAGATCTCGAGCGGCTGAGAAGCAGATGTAAGAACCATAAAAACCAGACTCTTTCCGAAGTATTGTGAAGAGATCATGATTGCTGAGAGACACAAAAAGAGTACAATAATAGAACAGCTATAAAATTCTGTCGTGTAGTTTCTATCACATAAAGCTATCATATCCACGAGAAGAGCAATTGAGGTTGTACGCGTTACTGCAGATATACTTCGTGGGTACATCCGTACATAGGTCTATGATACATCGCAATATCCCCGCCCATGATGATTTCTTGTCAGATGTCCAATCGGTAATCCCTGAATCATTGATTCATTTCTCTTAGTCGTTGATTTTGAAAAACAATGGAGGAGTTCTAGATAAATGGAAAAAAGGGTGCTGCTTTGTCACATTCAGTGATTTTTGCACTAAGGTCACGGTCGTTTCTATCTTCGCTATTTATTGGGATCAATACATTCATGTACAAAATATTCGGATCCATGTTTATAGAAGCTTCCCTATTTGAGACGTCCTCAATTCCACGACTGGAGCATCCTAACATAACCAGTGAACGATTCATCAAGTCTGTCTTTGATAATGGCGATTTTAACATCTGCACGAATAACGAGTTGAATACTTTCCATTTCATGGGAGGAATCATGGCAGTCACTGCGTACACAGCTATGGAATCCGACAAGGACATTCACCGGCAAAGTAGACATTCAACATCTGAATTTTTGTCTACAGTTGGTGTACCTCAGCTGATCACCTATCAAAAAGCGAGTGATGTTGGCTTAAACAGTATTACACTACTGGCCATTAAAATTGCTACACCAAGAAGAAATGCAGATGATAAACCGATATTCACTGGACAAATATATTATACTAGAACTGACATGTGATTACATTTTCACGCAAATTAGGTGCATAGATCCTGAGAAATCAGTACCCAGAACAACCACCTCCGGCCGTAATAATGGCCTTGACACGCCTGGGCATTGAGTCAAACACAGCTTGGATGGCGTGTACAGGTACAGCTGCCCATGCAGATTCAACACGTTACCACAGTTCATCAAGAGTAGTGACTGGCGTATTGTGACGAGCCAGTTGCTGGGCCACCATTGACCAGATGTTTTTATTGGCGCGAGATCTGGAGAATGTGCTGACCAGGGCAGCAGTCGAACATTTTCCGTATCCAATAATGCCCGTACAGGACTGCAACATGCGGTCGTGCATTATCCTGCTGAAATGTAGGGATTCGCAGGGATCGAATGAAGGGTAGAGCCACGGGTCGTAACACATCTGAAATGTAACGTCCACTGTTCATAGTGCCGTAAATGCGAACAAGAGGTGACCGAGACGTGTAACCGATGGCACTCTATAACATCACGCCGGGTGATACGCCAGTATGGCGATGACGAATACACGCTTCCAATGTGCGTTCACCGCGATGTCGCCAAACATGGATGCGACCATCATGATGCTGTAAACAGAACCTGGATTCATCCGAAAAAATGACGTTTTGCCATTCGTGCACCCAGGTTCGTCGTTGAACACACCATCGCAGCCGGCTTGTGTGGCCGAGCGGTTCTAGGCGCATCAGTCTGGAACCGCGTGACCGCTACGGTCGCAGGTTCGAATCCTGCCTCGGGCATGGATGTGTGTGATGTCCTTAGGTTAGTTAGGTTTAAGTAGCTCTAAGTTCTAGGGGACTGATGAACTCAGATGTTAAGTCCCATAGTACTCAGAGCCATTTGAACCATTTGAACACCGTCGCAGGCCCTCCTGTCTGTGATGGAGCGTCAAGGGTAACCGCCACCATGGTCTCCGAGCTGATAGTCCATGCTGCTGCAAACGTCGTCCAACTGTTCGTGCAGATGGTTGTTGTCTTGCAAACGTCCCCATCTGTTGACTCAGGGATCGAGACGTGGCTGCATGATGCGTTACAGCCATGCGGATAAGATGCCTGTCATCTCGACTGCTAGTGATACGAGGCCATTGGGATCCAGCACGGCGTTCCGTATTACCCTCCTGAACCCACCGATTCCATATTCTGCTAACAGTCATTGGATCTCGACCAACGCGAGCAGCAATGTCGCGATACGATAAACCGCAATCGCGATAGGCTACAATCCGACCTTTATCAAAGTCGGAAACGTGATGGTACGCTTTTCTCCTCCTTACACGAGGCATCACAACAACGTTTCACCAGGCAACGCCGGTCGACTGCTGTTTGTGTATGAGAAATCGGTTTGAAACGTTCCTCATGTCAGCACGTTGCAGGTGTCGCCACCGGCGCCAACCTTGTGTGAATGCTCTGAAAAGTTAATCATTTGCATATCACAGCATCTTCTTCCTGTCGGTTAAATTTCGCGTCTGTAGCACGTCATCTTCGTGGTGTAGCAATTTTAATGGCCAGTAGTGTATTATACAGGATGTCAGACGACCTGAGAGCTTGAAAGTATCGCTATGTAAATGAGATACTGTGAATTTATAGAAAGTGGAAGAAATTCACTGACATACCACGGTGGAATAACTTCATGGAAGAAGCCACAAATCACCAACAGTCGGCTCCTTTAAACATTATCCTCCACTTTGTACGGCACAATATACACATATCTTCTAACAACACTGAAGAAATGCATAAAATATCACCAATGTGATGGTTTGTTACTTTCGAGCAGCCACTTTATTTGAAGGCAGTGATTTAGAACATGTCATTATACTAATTGGCTACTAATGTCCTTGTTGGGGTGCATCGGTATAATAGTGACAGCAAGTGGCTTGATAGACTTACCGTCCACATTATTTGAGTGAGCGTTGAGTGAGTATTAGTACGCTCCAACATTAAGAGCACATACGCGGGTTCACGTGGTATTGTCGTATCACATGTTTAAGGAGACTGAGTTTGAAGAAGATAAAATGCAAATAACTGAGGAATCATTGCTTTCCCATAACAGATCATCAGTATTCAAAAAAACAGATAAATTATGGGTACCACGTTATCGCATGTCTAAGCTCACAAAACAGTCAATTGAGGCTGAGTGTACTGTGAATTGGAATCTGCATTTAAACACCATGAAGAAAATGCTGTCATACTTTCCTGCTGCTGGTCATTTCCAGTACGCTAAATGTGCTCATCTTTACTTACAAGAAATGCTCACGTTGGAAAACAGAATGGATACCGCTGAATTCAACAAATTTACATTTACAACTGAAGACTAATTCACCATTAAGTGAGGTGATAAATTTTGGTGTGGCGTATGGTCTGATATGACAACAGAGCAAACTGTAATGCAGTGAAAGTGAAAGGCTGTTTAACTGACGGACGTGCGTTTTCAGAATCTGTGCTCTGAAAGTGGACTTCAGGGATGACATCCTTATAGGATGTTTGTCAAAAAATTGAGGAATTCTGTGATATGTCATCAGCAACAAGCGAGCAACATGTGGATTTAAAAGCTTCAAGCAGAGACCGAAATGCAGCAGGCAGTGAAAAACTGCATGATTCTCTGTTAAAACATCCACCTTTTCCAAAATGTTATGTGCTTATGTCAATAAACAGTGGAGTAATTCGTCATAGAATCCGTAAATTGTCATGAGGCATTTGAAAAAGGAATTAAGGGGATCACCAGAATTAAAGGAGAGAACTTTAAAAACGTCTCACTTCAATACAACCTCAAAGTCGTAAAACTTGCATCCTGCATTGCAGTTGTCAAGATCGGAAAGAAGAGGATTCCTAACGCAAACCCATTAACATTATTTCACAGATTGTGCGTTATCAAACAGTCTGATGAAATCTTGAAGTACTGTTTCTCATTTGAACTTTCCCCATACCCAGTGTCGTTGTTCATAGAAGGCGCACTCACAAAGGGATTAAAATCATCCAGTTCTAGGCGCTTCAGTCCGGAACCGCGCTGCTGTTATTGTCACAGGTTCGAACCCTGCCTCGGGCATGGATGTGTGTGATGTCCTTAGGTTAGTTAGGTGTAAGTAGTTCTAGGTCTAGGGGACTGATGACCTCAGATTTTAAGTCCCAGAGTGCTTATAGCCATTTGACCCATTAAAATAATCTCTCTGTGATGCATTCACGGGTCTCGAAGGAAATGAAGTACCCAAAATAAAAAGCTTTGTGGTGGATGGTGGTCACCTGTACCATAACGTTGTTTGGCACTTCAAAGGACATTCTGGAACCATCTGTGAGACATATGAAATCTATTTGAGAAAGCTCTACGGATCCGAAATCACAGTCATATTCGATGGTTATCAAAAATGGTTCAAATGGCTCTGAGCACTATGGGACTTAACAGCTGTGGTCATCAGTCCCCTAGAACTTAGAACTAGTTAAACCTAACTAACCTAAGGACATCACACACATCCATGCCCGAGGCAGGATTCGAACCTGCGACCGTAGCGGTCACGCGGTTCCAGACTGAAGCGCCTAGAACCGCACGGCCACACCGGCCGGAGATGGTTATCCAAGTGATATTTCGCAAAAGGGAACGAAACCTTCTGAAAGATCTCGTCGCTTATAGATGCTATATTCTTCATCAAATATCATTTTTCGATAAAGATATAAATGCAGCAGTAGCACAGAACAAGTTTCTCGCAAATGGAAGCAACAAGAACCGCTTGATTTTGATGCTCATGCGGAAGTTTGAGGATGGAGGTATTGAAGTGCTACAGGCAGAAGAAAATTTGGTTTCATTAATTGTGGAAACAGCTATTTCCTAAGTTGCTGAGTCTGACAGTGTGGCAATCCTGATCGAGGACACTGACGTGCTCGTTCTTCTAATGGGTCGAGGAAATAACTACAACACCTAGTACTTCCATAAACCAGGAAGAAAGCCCTTTTCAGCTACAGGATGTGATAACACATCTTCCTGTTTTGGCCAAGGAAAAGGGAAATTACTAAACCTTATGGAGCAACATCCACACCTCAAAGGGCAAGCTGCCTAATTTGTTAAACCCTCAGTCTCTCAAGACGTAATAACACAGGCAGATGAACAGCTGATGTTAGCACTGTATGATAATTCCAGCTGCATGACTTTGGATGTGCTCAAATACGAGCTTCTTATAAAGTCTGCCACGAGAAAATCTTTCAGACTTTAAAAGCTACCCCCATCATTGGACGCAGCAATGTGACATCCATTGCGACCCTACCATCAAGTGCAGTAAAATGTAAATGTCGTGTGACTAGGGCCTCCCGTGGGGTAGACCGTTCGCCGAGTGCAAGTCTTTCGATTTGACGCCACTTCGGCGATTGGGCGTCGATTGGGATGAAATTATAAACAGAGAAAATCTCCGACCCAGCCGGGAATCGAACCCGGGCCCTTAGGATTGACATTCTGTCGCGCTGATCACGCAGCTACCGGGGGAGGACATCAAGTGCAGTTACGGCCTTGGAAGGAAACTGATCTATGCCAGAGGCCATGGAAGAAAAACTTATCAGGCTTGTTTGCTGCGACTATGACGGAAGATGCGGCATCGCACGCGCTACTCAACATAGTTTCCTGCGTATGCAATGCAGAATACACACCAGTATCTGGATGTCGCAAATCTGGACTGAACTGCTCCACGACGTGCAAACCCTGTTGTGGATTATGTTGCGAGAACGTCCCAGAAATTGAGTTCTACGAGATTGAGGAAGGTATCGAAGATATGTTCCAGCACGAGGAAGTCGGTGAAGGTGCCGCAGTGGATCCTGAAGATCGGATTCTGGACTGGGATCTGCCGCATAATGGGTTGGGTTGGGTTGAGTTGTTTGGGGAAGGAGGCCAGACAGCAAAGTCATTGGCCTCATCGGATTAGGGAATGACGGGGAAGGAATTCGGCCGTGCCCTTTCAAAGGAACGACCCCGGCATTTGCCTGGAGCGATTTAGGGAAATCACGGAAAACCTAAATCGGGATGGCCCGACGCGGGATTGAGCTGTCGTCCTCCCGAATGCGGTGCCGCATTATCCCAAACGACCCCGATGGAATTGAAATTTGACAAAATGTAAACCTCTGATATATAAATTGTGTTTTTAATGTTGTCATGCCCTTTAATTTGTTCATTTGTACAAACTTTTGTATTACTCATACGTAAATATATACTGATATTACGATGTACTTGGTTTTCATTTTAGTGACCCATCATACCAACTAAGGCATGGATAAAAATGAATAAAAATATGCATGAATGATGAATATTAAAAGGTAATAAGTAGAAAATACATAGGTGCTCGTTAGAGAGCCATCTTCCCATTGGAAATTTCATTTCATCGATTAACTTTGACTTAAAAAAAAAAGGAACAAAGTGGAATTACTTTGGGTTTCAAGTGTATGAACTCTTGATAGTTCCTCAAAAAATAAGTCACAAAAGCTCTGCAACTTTGATAACTTGACATCTATCATTTGGAGTCGTCGTTTCTTAGTTGCAGGCGTTGGAGCTGATTTTTTAGCCAAGTTAGTAAAAATGAACAAACTTTGACAACTGATTGCGGCCATATTGTAAGTAGGCTGTTTAGGTTTTTATGTTGGTAACACCACATAGCGCTCTATATGAAAATCACTGACTGTGCTGTGTGAAGTCTGTGGCTGGTCTGCATTGTTGCAGTATTGCTATTGTAGTGTTGGGCAGTTAGATGTTAACAGCGCGTAGCGTTGCGCAGTTGGAGGTGAGCCGCCAGCAGTGGTGTGGGGAGATAGATGGTGGAATTTTGAGAGCGGACGATCTGGACGTGTGTCCATCTGAAAGAGTAAATTTGTAATATTGGATATCATGGACTGATATATATGTTATGACTTTTGAACATTATTAAGGTAAATACATTGTTTGTTCTCTATCAAAATCTTTCATTTGCTAACTATGCCTATCAGTAGTTAGTGCCTTCAGTAGTTTGAATCTTTTATTTAGCTGGCAGTAGTGGCGCTCACTGTTTTGAGTAGTTGGAGTAACGAAGATTTTTGTGAGGTAAGTGATTTGTGAAACGTATAGGTTAATTTAGTCAGGGCCATTCTCTTGTAGGGATTATTGAAAGTCAGACTGCGTTGCGCTAAAAAATATTGTGTGTCAGTCCAAGCACAGTCATGTATAATTTTTCTAAGGGGACGTTTCATAATATGACTGCACCGATTTTAATATTTAAATAGTTCATTCGACGCAAAATTTAAAGTTCTTTCATTCCGGTACTGGTAAAATTTCAATAGGATGCATAATTTTTTTTTTTTTCACAGGAAGTTGTCCCGACGGTTTTGAAGGTCGAAAACTTGCATACAACATACTCTCAAGTACACGCACAAGATTTAAAAAATTAAATCTTCTACCTCGTTTTTTGCAAGAAAAAGGTTGTTTCAGGAGAGTTAAAAAAAGTTCTGTTGCAAAGATAGCTAAAACGTAATCTCCCTCGTCTTTTGCATTCCATGCAATCAATTAAATTTGACATGTTTTATCATTTTATTAACTGCTCATGTACTTTATCAATTAAACGATAATAATTGAACCACACGTCCTCCATATACAATCCATAGCGATTCAAATAAGGGCACAATGTGCCAGGAATAAAAAATGACTACGGATCGGGAGCCGGTATTTGGTGAACTCATCACATGGATCGATACGACCCTACAGTAGTGTGGCTTAGAGTAAGGCTTTCTGAAGCTAATTGCATTCCTG
Organism: Schistocerca piceifrons; assembly: GCF_021461385.2. Lineage (NCBI taxonomy): Eukaryota > Metazoa > Arthropoda > Insecta > Orthoptera > Acrididae > Schistocerca > Schistocerca piceifrons. The sequence goes on along the minus strand of NC_060145.1, from coordinate 319,092,704 downwards.
GCAGCTTTTACCCCCCTATTGGCATCCATCTACAGGAATGCGATGTAGGAGGGAGGTGGAGCTCTCTGTGTTTTATCACATTCCCAACTGCAGATTTCAGCGGCATTCTGCACCCAGCGCGATTTCTTCGGTAACCGATGACGCACCAGACCACTGTGGCCTTTCTGTCACCTTCGTTAATTGCGTAGCTTGTCATTTTTAAAAAATGTAGATCATCGTTCTCTATACCCCACGAAACCGCTGCTTGCAGCCGCTGTGTAATGGAAAAGTGAATGAGGCTATGCGGTTTGCATACGCTGTCCAGCCTGTCCATGTGGCACGAAAAGTTTTTTGAAGCTTGAAAGTCTATCATGTCTTTAAAATTTTAATTGAATGTTGGAACAAAACATGGAAATAGTTTCAACCTCATTCATATAATAAATTTTCAAGTGCGAAAACCTTGAAACGAAATCTGACTTTAAAAAATTAGTTACCGACGTGGTAGAATCTTCTCAAGCGTGAATGGGGTTATTTGAAACGTTTCTAACTAGTACAGATAAAACATTAAGAACACATTTTGTCTAAGTCCAGACCAAATGTGCTTGCCAAATGTTATATTTATCAATTGAAAAAGTACTAAACAGTGAGCAGTGGCGGTGGACGTGAAATAAAACTACTGCCCCCGCGCCATCTCATGATCTACAGCACGGCGTCCTTACCTGATGGCTGAAAACTACTGACAAAAGTAGTTGTAGTATGTATTGCAAAATCTATTATGTGCCTTTCTTTCAACGTAAACCCCCGCCGAAAATGAGACGTAGTTCCATGTCATCCAACTAATATTAACGTCGGTAAAGCCATGTAGCTGTTCGTATGGACAAAGACTATCGGCGAATACAGGAAGTATGAGTACACATAATCTGACAAATCAATGCTATAATGTTCAGAGTTATTGTACAGAAATGATAGTCCCAAGTGCTCAACGTAGATCATCAGTACAAGTGTTGCCGCGCGGGATTAGCCGAGCGGTCTCAGGTGCTGCAGTCATGGACTGTGCGGCTACTCCCGGCGGAGGTTCGAGTCCTCCCTCGGGCATGGGTGTGTGTGTTTGTCCTTAGGATAGTTTAGATTAAGTAGTGTGTAAGCTTAGGGACTGTTGACCTTAGTAGTTAAGTCCCGTAAGATTTCACACACATTTGAACATTTGAGTACAAGTGTTACACAAGTTCTAAGCTTACACAATAACTTGACGAGACCAAAACAGAAGTTTCAAAACGTTTCCTTTTTTTAAATATGATATTCACCGATGGATTAATTATAAATGGCTATTGCCACCAGTCTCTGCACGTGGATTCGAACATATCACAAAAGAATATTGAAGTCCCATTGCAAATCGTACAAACACGCGACGCAAGAAACTATTCTGAATAAATGTGACTTGAAAATATATTTCAGATGTTAGAAAAGTTCATGATATGCAAATGAAATACACGGATAATTTCTAAAGCAGGTGACATTCTCACCGAGTTACACCAGTAGCGTGATGAAGTACCTGAACAGCAATCACCGTCTACCAGAACGTCTACATCGCACCAGTGCTGGAACCAGAAGTAGAAGTGAAGCTTCCTCTTTCAGAACATGCTCGTACAACTAAATTCTGGCGTCCTGCGCCGGTTCAAATTACTGATCTGACCGAGATATAGAGGTTGAGCAAAAATACTGATACATCACCAAAACTTCACATTAGCAAGCCTTATATGGTGTAGGAATCTCGTTGGCATTCAAAACAGCTTCCAGTCGTCTCGGAATGTATAAATACTGGTCTGTATGGTTTTCAAACGAGTCTTAGAGCAGTCGTCTTGCAAATAGTTCAAATGGCTCTGAACACTATGGGACTTAACTTCTGAGGTCATCAGTCCCCTAGAACATAGAACTACTTAAACCTAACTAACCTAAGGACATCACACATATCCATGCCCGAGGCATGATTCGAACCTGCGACCGCAGAGGGTCGCGCAGTTCCAGACTGTAGCGCCTAGAGTCCGCAGCTCGTGGTCGTGCGGTAGCGTTCTCACTTCCCACGCCCGGGTTCCCGGGTTCGATTCCCGGCGGCGTCAGGGATTTTCTCTGCCTCGTGATGACTGGGTGTTGTGTGATGTCCTTAGGTTAGTTAGGTTTAAGTAGTTATAAGTTCTAGGGGACTGATGACCATAGATGTTAAGTCCCATAATGCTCAGAGCCATTTGAACCATTTTGTAGCGCCTAGAACCGCTCGGCCATTACGGCCGGCAGTCGTCTTGCAAAACAACGGTAAGTACAATCAGCAATGATGGAGGTGGATAGCCATCATGAATCCTTTTCTCCAAAGCAGACCGTAACGGCTCAATAATATTGGGATTTGATGGCTGATGGGCAAGGGGGATGCGCCAATTCATCTTTATGATCAATAACTAGTCCTGAACGATGCGAAATGTGTGAACAGAGACTCTGTCGTCTTGGAGCACAGCAACATTATTGGGGAACAAATATTTTAGCATGGGGTGGATTTGATCAGTCAGAATGATCACATAGTTCTTGGCAGTAATGCGATCTTGTAAGAGTAAGAATGGCGGCCCACGGAATACCACTATATGGCTGTACAAGTCGTCATCGAACGTCCGTCATGTTTCACTACCAAGTGAGGTATCGCAGTGATTAGCACATTGGACTCGCATTCGGGACGACGATGGTTCAATCCCGCGTACGACCATCCTGATTCAGGTTTTGCGTGATTCCCCTAAATCGCTTCAGGGAAATTCCGGGGTGGTTCCTTTGAAAGGGCACGGCCGACTTCCTTCCCCATCCTTTCATAATCCAATGAGACCGATGACCTCGCTGTTTGGTCTCTTCCACCACATCAGGCAACCAACTATGTTTCATTCTTGGGACGTAAACTCGGCCAAAACTTAGTGCGCAACAAGACTCATGCGGCCATTGTTCCGTAGTCCCCGTAATCCAAGTTTCATGCTTTCGGGACAACGTTTTTCCTGTTATAGGCATTTGCATCACTGACGAATGCCTTTTTTTCAGTTCGCCCTGTAATTTCCTGCTTATGGAGGTTCCTTCGTGTTGTTTCGGTGGTGACAGCGTTCGCGAGTGCGATATTCAATTCTGCAGTAAATTTTTACAGCTGTTTCCTCTTCCATGACCGACTGTCATGATCACTCAGAACACATTTTCGTTGGCGTTGCGACTTCGGTGGCGTTTTCCCGCTTTTCATGAATGCTGTATAAATCTTCGATACGATGCCTCTTGAAACACCAAACACTTCAGCTCCCTTGCTTACGGAAGCACTCACCATACGAGCTCCAGCATTTTGCCCTTGTTCGAATTCCCTTAGCTGCAACGTAACGTACTCGTAGCTACACAGAAACTGTTCTGATCATGATTACTACTTGAAACATACTGGGGGCACTGCACAGGTAGAGTTCATGGCCAAGTACAACAGCCCAATCTGCAGGCTTGACGAGAAACCTCCTTTACGTTCAAGCACGCATTTCTCGCATTGTTTCCATATTGTAGTCCAACGATTGTACGTTGTGCTAAAAGGTACTACCACTGGTCGATCAGAGTTGCTCGGCGTACGAAACTTTGCAAACAAGCGACTCGCACTAGACGCTCTTGTGCGCAATGTACATGATGATTCAGCTGTCCTACCGACGCGTTTTATGCAGCCCGCAACGCATTCCAACACCACATGCAACTTTTTCGTATTCCCTCTCTCGTTATGCGCAACTATTAGACCTACAGAAAAAATCAACAGGACTTCTTTGTAGAAAATTTAAAGTATTTAAATTTGTACAGGGATACTCTTTCGCTGGAGGCCACTGTTTCTAAGTTATAAAAAAGTAGCTTTTGCACGTTTTTCTTAATAATACAAAAACTATAGCCTCTAGCAAAAATGCATCCCAGTACAAAAATTAACTACATTAAATTTTCTTAAAAAGGATCATGTTCATTTTTTCTCTAATTCTAATAGTATGTGAAGCGAGCAAGAGGATATGAAAATATTGCACATGAGATTTGAAGGCGTTCATGTTGCACAAAACTCAGCGGTAGGGCCAGCTAAATCACCCTGCATACATGAAGCTACGAAACTGTGTGCTGTACGCAGCACCTCTGTGTTTCAAGCTTAATTCATCACTCGCTGTCACGTTATGACGAGTAGGGTTGTCGACATGGGAAGTTGTCCGCCAAATTCGCGCACGCCACAGCGATGTCATTCTAACATTCCATCCAAATTTGGGGACCTGCGTCGTAGAGGTCACTCATAGTTAATAACGTCAGCTGATGACGGCTGCTCACAAGTTATATTTTCTAAGTACCACGAAGGAAAGCATAGTATCGCGCTGCTATGCCTACAACTGTGCCTATGTGATTATTTCATTTCGCATCCCTACAAATGGTTTCACCCATGTATTTGCAAGAGTTAACGAATTTAGTCATAGTATACCATCCTTTTCGGTTTTGTGGAGTGCACAGTTTTACATATCTGAACATTTAAAGTACGTTTTGAGTTTTAGGACTACTTTTAAATCTTATTAAGACTCGACTTAATATTTGCCTTGTAAAGCTCCCTTTTAGGCATTTTTAATTAAGTTTGCGGCTATCTGACTAGAGGATGGGAGTTGCACACCGATAACGCGCTTCGTTACTAAGTAAACCTGGCCACGTGTGTAATACTATGAACACGTATCTCATGCACTTTGCAATTGTCGACTTCTTAATTAAAAACGAAGTGGAAAGTCGCTTTGAAATAATAATAGTGCAACTAAGTCCTATTATTTTCCTGGCCTTTAGGTACCTAACTCACTTCTCAAACAATATCTAGCCTCATCCCCCTTGCATCAACAATTAAGCTTATTTCACATTCATCCAGAAACATTGTCTCGAAATTTGGTAGAAAATCTGAAGAAATTCTGGTCGTATGTAAAGTACACAAGCGGCAAGACGCAGTCAATACCTTCGCTGCGCAGTGCCGATGGTACTGTTACCGACGACTGTGTCGCTAAAGCGGAGTTATTGAACGCAGTTTTCCGAAATTCCTTCACCAGGGAAGACGAATGGAATATTCCAGAATTTGAAACACGAACAGCAGCTAGCATGAGTTTCTTAGAAGTAGATACCTTAGGGGTTGCGAAGCAACTCAAATCGCTTGATACGAGCAAGTCTTCAGGTCCAGATTGTGTACCGATTAGGTTCCTTTCAGATTACACTAATACAATAACTCCCTACTTAGCAATCATATACAACCGCTCGCTCACCGATAGATCTGTACCTACAGATTGGAAAATTGCGCAGGTCGCACCAGTGTTTAATAAGGGTAGTAGGAGTAATCCATCGAACTACAGACCTATATCATTGACGTCGGTTTGCAGTAGGGTTTTGGAGCATATACTGTATTCAAACATTATGAATCACCTCGAAGTGAACGATCTATTGATACGTAATCAGCATGGTTTCAGAAAACATCGTTCTTGTGCAACGCAGCTACCTCGTTATTCGCACGAAGTAATGGCCGCTATCGAAAGGGGATCTCAAATTGATTGCGTATTTCTAGATTTCCGGAAAGCTTTTGACACCGTTCCTCACAAGCGACTTCTAATCAAGCTGCGGGCCTATGGGGTATCATCTCAGTTGTGCGACTGGATTCGTGATTTCCTGTCAGGAAGGTCGCAGTTCGTAGTAATAGACGGCAAATCATCGAGTAAAACTGAAGTGATATCAGGTGTTCCCCAGGGAAGCGTCCTGGGACCTCTGCTGTTCCTGATCTATATAAATGACCTGTTTGTTTGGATGGAAGTCATTAAGGCAAAGACGTTTTTCGTCGCGGCGAGATCTATTTACGAAATTTCAGTCACCAACTTTCTCTTCCGAATGCGAAAATATTTTGTTGAGCCCAACCTATATAGGTAGGAATGATCATCAAAATAAAATAAGAGAAATCAGAGCTCGAACAGAAAGTTTAGGTGTTCGTTTTTTCCGCGCGCTGTTCGGGAGTGGAATGGTAGGGAGATAGTATGATTGTGGTTCGATGAACCCTCTGCCAAGCACTTAAATGTGAATTGCAGAGTAATCATGTAGATGAAGATGTAGATGTACCCATTGCTACGCTGCATTTGCACATTAATTGAACAGTTAATCAGTGATCCCTGTAAACTATTTATTTTACGTTTTTCCATTAAAGTTACTAATTAAGAAAGAGGATACTGTTTCAGCTATAAATCTCACAAGTGATCCAGCGTTCGTTTCCTCAAAATAACTGAGTTACTCGAACAATTTTCTTCTACGAAACGTCGTAACACATTCATTTCTAAATTATACTTTCCATCAAATACCTCATATTATTTTTCCGCAACGCGGCTGCGTGTGACTACTACGTGCTTAAGCCCGACAACGACTCTTTCACACTGGCTCAGCGCGCCATCAGGAGCGCTGGAGCGTTGTAGACGTTATACCGCAAGACAGTGCTACCTCCAGAGAAAAGCCGCGCTCAGCTTCGAAAAGTCCTGTAGCAAGCGGAGTACAATATCGATATATCATAACGTCAAATACAGAAGTACTCTTTACAAGGTTATTCTTAATATAAAATACACGGTGATCATTAACATAGACACCAAAAAAACGATTTGGATCACCTCGGTTACGAGAGTTCCGGAACCTGTACAGAAAATTGGAATGGAGATTAACATGAACATCATTTCCGCCCTTTTTATTGCTCATGTGTACCACCATACAGCGAGACCTTCAGAGGTAGTGGTCCAGATTGATGAACACACCGGTACCTCTAATACCCAGTAGTACGTCCTCTTGCATTGATGCTTGCCAGTATTCGTCGTGGTATACTATCCACAAGTTCATCAAGGCACTGTTCGTCTAGATTGTCGCACTCCTCAATGGCGGTTCGTCGTAGATCCCTCAGAGTGGTTGGTGGGTCACGTCGTCTATAAACAGCCCTTTTCAATCTATCCCAGGCATGTTCGATAGAGTTCACGTCTGGAGAACACGCTAGCCAATCTAGTCGAGCGATGTCGTTATCCTGAAGGAAGTCATTCATAAGATTTGTACGACGGGGGCACGAACTGACGTCCATGAAGACGAATGCCTCGCCGGTATGCTGCCGATATGGTTGCACTATCGGTCGGAGGATGGCATTCACGTGTCGTACAGCCGTTACGGTGCCTTCCATGATCACGAGAGGCGTTCCTCGGCCCCACTTAATGCCATCCCAAAATAACAGGGGACCTCCACCTTGCTGCACTCGCTGGACAGTGTGTCTAAGGCGTTCAGCGTGACCGGGTTGCCTTTATATACATCTCCGACGATTGTCTGTTTGAAGACATATGCGACGCTCATCGGTGAAGATAACGTGATGCCAATCCTGAGCGGCCCATTCGGCATGTTACTGGGCCCATCTGTACCGCGCTGCATGATATCGTGGTTGCAAAGATGGACCTCTCCATGGACGTCGGGAGTGAAGTTGCTCATCATGCAGCCTATTGTGTGGTTTGAGTCGTAACACGACGTCCTGTGGCTGCACGAAAAGCATTATTCAACATGGTGTCTTTGCTGTCAGGGTTCTTCCGAGCCATAATCCATAGGTAGCAGTGATAACGCTTGGGCGGCACGTCATCGACAGTTCCTGTGTATCTCCTCCGTGTCCGAACAACATCGCTTTGGTTCACTCCGACTGGACACTTCCCTTTTTGAGAACCCTTCCTGGCACAAAGTAACAATGTGGACGCGATCGAACCGCGGTATTGGCCGACTAGGCATGGTTGAACTATAGACAAAACGAGCCGTGTGTCATCTTCCTGGTAGAATGTCTGGAACTGAGCGGCTGTTGGACCCCTCCGTCTAAATGGCGCTGCGCATGCATGGTTGTTAAATCTTTTGGAAGGTTTAGTTACATCTCTGAACAGCCAAATGGACTGTGTCTGTGATACAATATCCACAGTTAACGTCTGTCTTCAGAAGTTCTGGAAACTGGGTTGATGCAAAACTTTCTTTGATGTGTGTATATCATGAACAACAACGGTCCCAACACACTTCCCTGGGGCACACCAGACGTTACTTCTTCATCCGTCTATGAGCATTTGCTGTGTGCCCCCTACCGAGATATTCTGAATTCAGTCACAAAACCCACTTGATACCACACGATACTACTCGTAAGTGTGGTACTGAGTCAAATCGTTTTCGAAAATCGAGAAATATTGCAGTTATTTGACTGCCTTGATCCATAGCTTTCAGGATGTCAATTGAGAAAAGTGAGAACTGGGATTCACATGATCGATATTTGCGGAATCCATGCTGGCTGGCATGAAAAAAATCATTTTTTCATGATACCTCCTTATGTTTGAGCTCACAATATGTTCTAAGATTGTACAAGAAATTGATGGTATTGCAGCATAGGTTCGTCACTGAAGAGATTAATGCCAACGACATCGCACACATCTTGTGATCGCCTTCTTGCACGCGCCAGGAATCAGCCGAATAGAATGGCGTGCACTGCCTGCTTCCACGGACATACTTGATGATGTGTCAGTGGTCGAAGTGATTAAGTAAGACAGTCGTACATGGACAAAAAGACAGCATATCAGTATTTACACTATGTTCACGTAATCATTGGGATACGCGTAAATTTGACCAGCTGTAGTGCCAGGTTCTACACAAAGTGTGAATGCTATATAAGTTACTGGATAGCTGCGACGTTCAGTAGCCTCGTGATACGTCAATGTAATTGTCCTCATATGCAGTCCCCCGTAATAATGTTAATAAGTGGGGTCTATACAGATGCACTGAATCTGAGGCGGAGTTCTGAGTGCGGCTGCTTAAAAAGATGCGCTAGCCAATCAGAGTCATGGGCAGTGGGGTTATGTCAGTTAGATTCCTCTGGTAGTGTGTACGCGTGGCGCCATCCAATGAAGACCAGAGAGCGATCGAAGAACGTGCTCGCCCAACAGTGCGCTGGTGCGAGATTTAAAAGTGCCATCTCTCACGTAACTGTGTAGTCGTCCTCCATCGGCTCCTTCCCCCCCCCCCCCCTTCACTTTTCCTCTCCTTCCCCCCCTCCTTTTTTCTTTCCCATCATCTGTCCAGGTTTCTCCCGTCTGCCCTCGGCTGTGGTACGTCATAATTGCCACTTTTTAGTGCAATGTTCAAGTGAATGTTCAGTGTTGTTCGTCTTTCCAAAGTGTTGCGAACAGAAATCATGCTGTCGCTGGGTGTGACTTTTATGTCTCTTGCGAAAAGAAACCAGACGCCATTTTTAATTGTCTATCTATTATTTTACCTGTCTGCTTCATATGTATTTAATTAGCATCATCATCCCTTTGTTCTATGTTTTAAATTCCACGCTTTTCCGCCATGTTACCATTTAAGTCTCCGATTTTATCCCCTGTTTTTATTATTTATTATCTTCATCTTTTTGAAACAAATTCTGTAGGCTGAAGAGCGGCATACTAAGCTGCTGCCAGCCCACCCCCTTCGGGGGGAATCGAAACTCAATAAAGAAAAAAAAAGAAAAAAAAGCTAACTGTGCGTTGTCACGGGAGCCCAACTCACCACAACTCCACCCCCTTGTGGACAGCAGGCCAAGAATAATTCGATCATTGACAAAGTCTCGGGTTATCAGCCGAGTCGACACATCGTATTTCCCCAACGTTTCGATGAATTTCGTTGTGGTTATCTTCAGACGAAGTGTCGGGTTAATGTTCAGTTCGTTCTTTTATAGCCGTTGGACAGGAGACTGCTTCGCCGGGGGCCAAGCAGGTGCGTCAATACTTGCAACGGCAGTAACTCCTTCACACGTCATCCTGCATTTCGCTAAAATTTGGCACTTCTTTGCATATAACAGCATCACCTCCGAACAACCTCAGGGAGCTTCCGATTTTGTCCACTAAATCATTTTATACAGGGTAATTCGGTGAAGATGATGCAAAGTTTCCCTGATGATGGCGAAGGGCAAATGTGTCAGTTTGAGGTAAGGTGCCTAGGTCCGGTTCTAAGCGCTACAGTCTAGAACCGCGAGACCGCTACGGTCGCAGGTTCGAATCCTGCCTCGGGCAAGGATGTGTGTGATGTCCTTAGGTTAGTTAGGTTTAAGTAGTTCTAAGTTCTAGGGGACTGATGACCTCAGAAGTTAAGTCCCATAGTGCTCAGAGCCATTTGAACCATTTGAACCTAGGTTCGGAAACGACCGAATCGAAAGTCGTAACCGAAAATTATTCTGATACCTCCGACTGTGGAGTACATGTACTGGTATGTTGTTGCTAAGATTGTAGGATAGGCGATTCTGACGGGCACTTAGGCGTATAGGTTGGAAATTTGGAAATTTGGTAAGGACTATGGGACCAAACTGCTGAGGTCATCGGTCCCTAGGATTACCCACTAATTATTCTAACTTAACCAAACTTACGCTAAGGACAACACACACACACATTCCCGAGGGAGGACTCGAACCTTCGACGGGCCGAGCCACCCGAACCGCGACAAGACGCCTTAGACAGCGCGGCTACCACGCTCAGCGTATAGGTTGGGATTATAACTCAACTACTCAGATGTATATGGCTCACTGAGTACTGACTGGCATGAGCAATGTTGGTGTACAATGATCGTACGGTAGTAGACAGTGGTCTGTGTTTACAAGGTTAAGTACTAACGTCGATCAGATACAACCAAATAGAGCTGTAGCCGGTGACGGAGCTTTTGGATAAGATTTTCGTGTTTGAGCAAGCAAATGGAAGCAGCAGAGAAGCGGAAAGTTTGAAAAGTATCAAATATCCGCCAGAAGACATCCGACTCCCTGTTTCTAGCACTGTTCCACCAATTAAGTGAAACGTGGTAACTGATTTCATGTAACAATGACCGACTTCCGGCTTAAAAGATGCAGTGCTGGAGTTGATGAGGCGCCTGCAGTCAGACTCGATCAGCTGCACGTGGAATGAATGTTTCGCTGAACACCGTGCGGTAGGTATTACGGGAAATGCAGCTATACTCTACCATCCGTAAAGAGTGTGTGCTTTGACTCCTGACATCGGGCTTCGCGTCGTGTTCAGCCAACATGTCTTGCAGCGCTTAACAGTCCATCCTCACTTTCTTACGTATGTACTTTTCACGGATGAAGCCTGTTTCCCCATGCGGAATGCCAAACGCGAACAAAAGTCACATTTGGCGAGATGAGAATGCCCACATTACAGTTAGGAAGAGCCATCAACACAGAATATTAGTGAACTTACGGACAAACAGTCAGTGATTACTTAATCACTGACTATGTTTGCGCGTACGTTCACTGATATTGTGTGTTGATGGCTCTTCCTAAGGCCCGTCCCTTCTTCCTCCCTGTTTAAATGCATCAGTGTACATAGTGTTTATCAGGGATGTACTATCCAGATTTCTGGGCATATCGCACGTGTTATTCGTCAGCATAATGGACTGAGGGTTCGAGAACTAGGTGAGACATTCACTGAAATTTGGATATGCAGAGGCAATGCTGTTTCGTGGCGAACACATTCACTTGATCTGAATCATACCTGATTTCTTCTTTTCGAGTCACGTGAAGAATGCTTTTTGAGAGACACTTGTCGAGACCGAAGAGGATGTCTTGGCAAGAATTCTCACTGCGTGCGACACTGTCCAGTCGACACTGTAGTTATTAGAACGGGTACGACACAACTTGATGCGACGATGCCATACCTGCATTGACGCTGGGTAACGCCATTATGAACAACTGTTATAAATGTAGCAGCTTGTGAGACTTGTGCTGGTAAATGGAATTCAGCATTACTATACCGTAGCCTTAGGACTTTTGGTCTCTCTGACATCAGAAGTTATTTGCGCCGTGGATATTCCAGCAACATGAGAAATTATCCGAGAGTATTGGGGAGCATTTAGAGAGAATTCCGTTCGTCATGATCAGGGTTCGGAAGTTGGGCCTCTTAGTTCGAGCGCTGCGCGAGGCTAAGGATAAATTTGAGCAGATTTCGCTCATAATTTTCGGCTCGGTTGTTTCCGGTGTCGGGTTCCTTACCTCAGATTGATTCACCCACCCTTCTCCATTATCGCTGAATGTTTGTAACATCATCACGGAATCACTCTGTATACAAAATGATCTTCTAATAGTCACTTAGGGTACGTCAGTAGGTCCTTTAACGTGATTAGCTTATAGACTTTGTACAATATCGTAATGTGCCGCAATTTCTTAATGGAGGGAGAACGTTAAAGCTTCCTTCTAGCTGATATACAGTTTCATCAGAATAACGCAAGTAATTAGCTATACGAGATTGTAGCTACTCTTCGTCATTATTTTTTTTTTTTTGGGGCACTGCCACTGTTGTACCTTCAGAGGCAGAGGTGAACTTTAACTTTTTAGACACACAGCGTACAAACTTTTGATGTTTGCTGGGGTCGCCCAGTACAGATAAAGCAGAATGGCGTTGTGTGCCAGTAGTTAGCGAATGCTGAGGATGACGCGACAGCTGTTACGGCGCCACATGACAGGACTTAGCTGGAAGTCTCATTAGCGGTCTCCCGTCAAAGCGCTGACCTGCAGCAGCTTCTGTCTCTGTACTGTCTGCGTAATGGCCGCCCCTCCCCTCAACCCTCCCCCTTCATCCAACGTCACCCCACTACGTAACGTCTACTGCTGCCTATGTCTGAGAGATTAGCACCTGCTCACTGTGTCTAGTAGTTTTATTCGCCTACTGGCGGAGTACCTGTGATTGTCCACGTATGTATGTATTATAGTCTTCTATTCGTTCATCTCCTCTTCCCTCCTCTCTTCCCTGTCTCCTTGTACACCTCTTTCACCCGCCACACTCAACCCATCTCCTCTTGCACTTCTCTCTACCCATCTGTTCCTCCCCCTCTTCCTCCCTCTCCACCTGCTCCTCCCTCCACTATCCATCCGCCTCTTTCTCTCCTCCATCTCATCCTCCCCCCCCCCCCATATCTCCACCTATCCCTATACGACCGTATCCTCCTCCCTCTGTTCATCTCCTCCGTCACCCTATCTCTAGGTCCACCTCCTTCTTCCCTCTCTCTATCTGTCCATCTCCTTTGCACCCCTTCTCTGTCCGCTACAATAGGATGTTGATGGCTTCCACCCCAACATATTTCTTTCCAGATACTAACAAGGGGTCACGAAATTGTAATCACAGGTTTACTTCAAAATTTTTCACCTTTAGTAGGCCATTAAGACAACATAATGTGCAAGTAATAAGTTGCACTACCCTAACAATTCCGAGAAAAGAGCAAGCGAATTTTTACGCGTCTAAACTACTGGCCCTTAAAATTGTTACACCAAGAAGAAATGCAGATGATAAACGGCTATTCATTGGACAAATATATTATACTAAAACTGACATGTGATTACCTTTTCACGCAATTTGGGTGCATAGATCCTGAGGAATCAGTTCCCAGAACAACCACCTCTGGCCTTAATAACGGCCTTGATACGCCTGGGCATTGAGTCAGAGCTTGGATAGCCTGTACAGGTATAGCTGCCCATGCAGCTTCAACACGATACCACAGTTCATCAACAGTAGTTACTGGTGGATTGTGACGAGACAGTTGCTCGGCCGCCATTGACCAGACGTTTTCAATTCGTGAGAGATCTAGAGAATGTGCTGACCAGGGCAGGAGTCGAACATTTTCTGTATCCAGAAAGGCCCGTACAGTACCTGCAACATCCGGTCGCGCATTATGCTGCAGAAATGTAGGGTTTCGCAGGGAGCGAATGAAGGGTGGAGCCACGGAGCCACGGGTCGTAATACATCCGAAATGTAACGTCCACTGTTCAAAGTGCCGTCAATGCGAACAAGAGGTGACCGAGACGTGTAACCAATGGCACCCATACCATAACGCCGGGTGATAAGCCAGTATGGCGATGACAAATACACGCTTCCAATGTGCGATCACCGCGATGTCACCAAACACTGATGCGACCATCATGATGCTGTAAACAGAACCTTGATTCATCCGAAAAAATGACATTTTGCCATTCGTGCACCCAGGTTCGTCGTTGAGTAATCCATCACAGGCGCTCCTGTCTGTGATGCAGGGTAACCGCAGCCATGGCCTCCAAGGTGCTGCAAACGTCGTCGAACTGTTCGTGCAGATGGTTGTTGTCTTGCAAACGTCTCCACTGTTGACTCAGGGATCGAGACGTGGCTGCACGATGCGTTACAGCCATGCGGATAAGTTGCCTGTCATCTCGACTGCTAGAGATACGAGGCCGCTGGGATGCAGCACGGCGTTCCGTATTACCCTCCTGAACCCACCGATTCCATATTCTGCTAACAGCCATTGAATCTTGACCAACGCGAGCAGCAATGTCGCGATACGATAAACCGCAATCGCGATAGGCTACAATTCGACCTTTATCAAAGTCGGAAACGTGATGGTACGCATTTCTCCTTCTTACACGAGGCATCACAACAACGTTTCACCAGGCAAGGCCGGCCAACTGCTGTTTGTGTATGAGAAGTCGGTTGTAAACTTCCCTCATGTCAGCAGGTGTAGGTGTCGCCAACGGCGCCAACCTTGTGTGAATGCTCTGAAAAGCTGATCATTTGCCTACCACAGCTTCTTCGTCCTGTCGGTTAAATTTCGCGTCCGTAGCAAGTCATCTTCGTGGTGTAGCAATTTTAATGGCCAGTAGTGCATTATGTAACGTATATATGTGTGCATAGGTGCCGGACGTTGAAGTTCATGTTCGTCTGCTGCTCAGCGTTCGAAATGGCTCTGAGCACTGTGGGACTTAACATCTGAGGTCATCAGTCCCCTAGAACTTAGAACTACTTAAACCTAACTAACCTAAGGACATCACACACATCCATGCCCGAGGCAGGATTCGAACCTGCGACCGTAGCGGTCCCGCGGGTCCAGACTGAAGCGCCTAGAACCGCTCGGCCACTCCGACCGGCTTAGCGTTCGAGTTTCATAAAATAAACATATGTGAAGTGACAATTCAACTCCTACCCAAACCTTTATTCTTGTAGTACAAGTGTAAAATCTGTGATATTCAAATAATTTGCACCTATGCTATTCGCTATTGCTACATCACCAACGTCTCACCGGTACTCAGGCTAACTGCCAAAAGGGGCCTGCCTCTGTATCTGCAGCTCGAAGCTTTGATTGCAAAGTAATTCCGGGTACCTTACTAGATTGCATGTGTGAGGGATTTCGCTAATCGTGACAGGCATACATTTTCAGGAAAATTGTATACGTTTCTTCAGTTAGTTGTTGATAGCTATAAACATATTTGTTCTAATAATTAAATTTAATTAAAATACTAAGTAGTCAAATAATATGAGATTCATTAAACCTTCATGCAGATACACGTGTACTTTAAATTATATTACGTCTCAGATGTCATATAAGTTAAAAAATATGACCATTGTTAAAAAAATATAGACTAGAAAATAAGTCTGAGTAGGAGTGCGGGAAAGAACTTGCCCCTGTTCTAACGGGCGTGCACCGCAATTCTCTAGAGGAACAGAAGGTTCCAAATGATCGGAAAAGAGCACAGGTAGTCCCAGTCTTCAAGAAGGGTCGTCGAGCAGATCCGCTGAACTATAGGCCTATATCTCTGACATCGATCTGTTTAGAACATGTTTTCTGCTCGCGGATCATGTCATTTCTGGAAACCCAGAATCTACTCTGTAGGAATCAACATGGATTCCGGAAACAGCGATCGTGTGAGACCCAACTCGATTAATTTGTTCATGAGACCCAGAATATATTAGATACAGGCTTCCAGGTAGATGCTATTTTCCTTGACTTCCGGAAAGCGTTCTATACAGTTCCGCAATTTCGCCTGATAAACGAAGTAAGGGCCTAAGCTATTGAAGAGTTTTAGCAAACAGAACACAGCATGTTGTTCTCAATGGAGAGACGTCTACAGACATTAAAGTAACCTCTGGTGTGCCACAGGGGAGTGTTATGGGACCACTGCTTTTCACAATATATATAAATGACCTAGTAGATAGTGTCGGAAGTTCCATGCGGCTTTTCGCGGATGATGCTGTAGTATAGAGAGAAGTTGCACCGTTAGAAAATTGCAGCGAAATGCAGTAACATCTGCAGCGGATAGGCACTTGGTGCAGAGAGTGGACACTGACCCTTAACATAGACAAATGTAATGTATTGCGAATACATAGAAAGAAGATTCCTTTATTGTATGATTATATGATAGCGTAACAAACACTGGTAGCAGTTACTTCTCTGGGAGTATGCGTACGGAACGATTTGAAGTGGAATGATCATATAAAATTAATTGTTGGTAAGGCCGGTGCCAGGTTGAGATTCATTGGGAGAGTCCTTAGAAAATGTAGTCCATCAACAAAGGAGGTGGCTTGCAAAATACTCGTTCGACCTATACTTGAGTATTGCTCATCAGTGTGGGATCCGTACCAGGTCGGGTTGACAGAGGAGATAGAAAAGATCCAAAGAAGAGCGGCGCGTTTGGTCACAGGGTTATTTGGTAAGCGTGATAGCGTTACGGAGATGTTAAGCAAACTCAAGTGGCAGACTCTGCAAGAGAGGCGCACTGCATCGCGGTGTAGCTTGCTGTCCCGGTTTCGAGAGGGTGCGTTTCTGGATGAGGTATGTAATATGTTGCTTCCCCCTACTTATTCCTCCCGAGGAGATCACGAATGTAACATTAGAGAGATTCGAGCGCGCACGGAAGCTTTCCGGCAATCGTTCTTCCCGCGAACCATACGCGACTGGAACAGGAAAAGGAGGTAATGACAGTGGCACGTAAAGTGCCCTCCTCCACACACCCCTGGGTGGCTTGCGGACTATAAATGTAGATGTAGATGTAGAGTCGAATAATATGACCATCGAACCGTCGCCTCATACACTCTCTAACGCTAACCATATTTTTTCCCCGTTCCCACCCTCCAGGGACCAAGGAAAGCGTAGGGAACGTGCAGAAGAGGCACAATTAACATCACTGGTTTATTTATTTGTTTACTTATTGTTAAATGAACACTAATACCACCGAGAATAGCAGGAACCCGGCATCGCGAGGAGGAGGTCGCTGCAATACGTCAGACTCATTGATACTATCGACGTACAGTTTTTCAGAGAAAAACATTCTGATGACCAGGGAATATACCGGTTCGAAGTGTGGAAGAGGCGGGTCTCAACTCTTCAAGAACACCCCACCTCTAGATTAGGTTAAGGAAGACACTGCAAAGGAAACTCGAGAAAAATTGTCTGTATTTTGGACTGCTGACAACTGCACAAAGGCTTTAATTAAGGAACTTCCGAAAATCAAGGCTACTTTTCATGCCATCAGCAAACAAGTAGTGAGCTGCGTGTCCACAAATCCACTTCTCGGAGTTAGTCTTCGTTTGTGGGAAGTATCCCGCGTCCGGAAAGAGGATCAGTTGAGTAGGTATCTAATGAAGAGTCGTACGGATGATTAGTGATAACATGTGTCGTACCAATAACCAGTTACCTCTTGGCGGTCTGCACAGCAGGCTATGCTCGTCTGTGTCCAAAATCACTGGCGACACACAACGGGGTGTCCACGATGAGAATCCCGTGAAGACGTGGCCGGCACACTTGCTTCCCATTGACAATAACGTACCATGCAGACTGGACGTCAGTGTCAAGATGAGGAGTACACACCGACCTCCAAACGGCACGCCATTCGACATGAGGATGCTTTCCCTCAATCACCTTCAGTGACCTGCGCTGCTGAAGAAAGCCATAGATCGTCTCCGTGCATATCAAATGCGCTGGCTTTATCACATTATGGACATAGCTCAGTTCGAGGAAAGAGACGCGGAAGTAAAAGATGGGCGGCGGGGCGTCCGAAAGCGGGATAGGCGCTAGGAGAGAGTGGAGAGTGAGGAGCAAGGGCCTCCAGCAATAGGCTGGTAAGGCACGTAGAACAACGGCACCACACCGCCACGTGAGAGCCTATGAAAAGGTCTATCGCTCTGTCAGGCACACGATACAGACCTAAGCCTCCGCTGCACAGCAGGAGAACTCCAAAGTCCGGCACGCACGGACATATATGTCAGTTGTATAATACAAGCCTGAAACTTCTCTTGTGATTCTCGAGCAGTGCACCTTCGTACTTGCATATTATATCGTTCTATCGGCCTATTAAAGGTGTACAAAGTCTGAAGTGAATCTGTGATTCCAAAGTCGTGGCCTCCGCTTGTGGGTAATATGTGTACCCAGTTTGGCTGAAATCGATGCAGGGGTTTAGGGGTAGCTTTTCACCCATAGCTTTGCTCGCAAATGGCCGAATGAGGTGGCGCTGTGACTCGCAGTGACTCGCATTCGGTTGGCCGACAGTTCAAACACGCGTCCGGCCATCGAGTTCTAGGTTTTCCATGATTTCCCTAAATCGCTCCAGGCAAATGCTGGGATCGTTTCTTTGAAAGGGCACGGCCGACTTCCTTCCCCTCCTTGACACAATCCGAGCTTGTGCTCCGTCTCCGATGTCCTCGATGTCGACGCTATGTTAAACGCAATCTTCCTTCCTTCCTTATTTTTTCTCCCGTGTACTCGCATTTCACACGCATTTAACGTATTGCATATATATTTGTTCATATATTTCACATGTATCTCTAGGAATTTCGCCCTGCAATTTAGTTTTCGCGCAGCTTACAGTTTATGGCGTTTTATCTGCTGAAGCATGAGGCGTACAACGAAAAATTTTCGC
The DNA here is from genome assembly GCF_021461385.2 of Schistocerca piceifrons. Taxonomy (NCBI): domain Eukaryota; kingdom Metazoa; phylum Arthropoda; class Insecta; order Orthoptera; family Acrididae; genus Schistocerca; species Schistocerca piceifrons. Next base: position 319,073,998 of record NC_060145.1, on the reverse strand, counting down.
GAGTACATTCAGCGCCGTATGTGGATACCGTCTGTGAAATATGTTGCGAACAAAGGTAGTAGTAAAGAAGTAATAAATTAAAATATCATGACTGGTGAAGCAGTTCCACTGCATGACGAGCGAAAATGTAGTATGCGATAAACATTTTTTATTTCATCATTTTGAGAGGGAACATCAGCAAGAAAAGTCACGTAATGTTCTGAAATTATGTGTAAAGTTGGCTGAACAGCTCTAAATGCTCTCATTCTCGAATACTTGCTGAACATAGTGTGGCTATTTGTGCGTCCCTTTCTCACCCCCACACCGTTGGGAGATAAGTCGTTCTTACCCACCCACAATGGTTCTTCCCAGACAACAACTGATATGTGTACCAAGATCAGAAGCAATCGCTCCTGTAATTAAGGACGACATATGGAACATACACGCATACAATTTACCAATATGAATGGATTCGGTACTAGTTCTTTCTCGCTAAAGGTAATCCTCAAATTGTCCTGACTCCGCCGTTCTTATCCCGTATTTCAACTAAACAACTCTAAATTGCAATTTTATGTTGTTAGGGTGGCTACAACAACAACTGTTACGCATTAGAAATACATTTAGTAAAATTTTGTGGCATTTATTTCCGAAAATTTAGAACAGCAGAACAATTGCAGATTTCCAAAGTATCAGAGTTACGGGAAGACAATAAATAATAAGAATATCAGGACTTCTATAGCCTTGCTAACGGATACCATGTGGAAGTTCAGCAGTCAAACTTCCATCAGTTTTTATTTCCGTACCCAACGCCACCAGCAATAATTCCGACGTGGAATACGAGGTTTAAATATTTCTGAGTGAAAAAGTGGGGAATTCCAAGATTCCTATAGTTCCTGCATCCAAAGAGCACGGAAATGTTTTCAACCCGAAAAAAAGAACAAAGAAAATATCCAACTAAAGCTTATTTGAATTCATTAATTTGTATGCGCACTTTATCACTGCGCTAGCCAGTCAGTTGCCAGAGCACAAGGTACATACTCTCCTGGAACCGTTCTTGATCATTACCATGAAAAAAATTTCAACTATAAAGAAACTTACAGTATCTCTTTCGGCAAATAAATTGAAGCATTCTATATTGTGAAAGTACTAATTACTGCAGTTTAACTATTTTTTGCTTGTGGTCATTTTCATCAAAATTTCTTCCACAAAAGCTCTGCAGCAACAGTTAAAGAAGATTCTGGAATAAATTAGTTTTATATTTCAGATTATTCGCTTTTAGTGGTAGTCACGTCATTCACTACTGTGACCTATTATTGTGTTTTAGAGTCTTGGTGCCGGCCGCGGTGGCTAAGCGGTTCTAGGCGCTTCAGTCCGGAACCGCGCTGCTGCTACGGTCGCAGGTTCGAATCCTGCCTCGGGCATGGATGTGTGTGATGTCCTTAGGTTAGTTGGGTTTAAGTAGTTCTAAGTTCTCGGGGAATGATGACCTCAGATATTAAGCCCCATAGTGCTCAGAGCCATTTGAACCATAAAAAAATAAATCGGAAATAACGGTGAGAAGTGTTTGCTGCAAAGACGGCCTTCCTTATTGGTTCTTAAAATTTCTTGAATTAAATAGTTTTGATCGTATGAATGTTGTATATTTCGTTTGGTAAGCGGTTTCTAAATTTTATAAGAACATCACCAGACCATTTTTTACTCCTTGAAGGCGGCAGGAGCCGGTGGCATGTTCCACACGTCTCCACAGCGGCTGTTCCATGCCGCTGACTCCTCACCAAGGAGTAAACAATGGTCTGATGATGTTCTTATAAAATTTAGAAACCGCTTACCAAACGAAATATACAACATGCATACGATCAAAACTGTTTCACTGAAATAATTTTAATACCATTTGTAATGATCGCTGCTCTTCCTCAGGGCAGTGTTCAAAAAAATTGTTATTGCTTTTTGGCTGCTACTTGCAAACACATCGTCCGAATTTGCTTCAAGTCCAGGGTCCAGAAATGCCAAAAGATTTTTCGACAAGTAATCTTGTTTAACGCGTAAATTGGTGTAGTCTCTTTTTAACGCCATTTCAATAGTAAACTGCCGTGTCACAGATTATCTTTTGCTAACACTCTATAGTATGCAGTTTCCAAACTATCGTTGAGCAGCTCATTTTAAGTCACGGTCGTCAATAATGTCTGTCCCCATTCCCCCAAAACAATGATAGACCCTAAATTACATGTACAAGGGTTGCACAGACTAATATGAATACCTGTATAGTATCGACAAAAAAAGTCCTCGCGAGGACTGATTCAGCTTACACAAAAAGTCAAGACAACCTTCTGTGAAATTAAAAGCAATGAGAATTCCAATTTATCCACAGAGGAGAGAGAGCCTAGAGGTGGAAAGAGGACGTCGAAGACCTCTGCGAGGGGGATAACTTCTTTGACGACACAACAGAAGAAGAAATGATATGGATTACAGAGGGGAAACAGTACTAGAGCCACATTTCAACAGAGCTTCGGCAAACATGCGATCAGATGAGGCAGAACGGTTATTTCTAACATAAGTTTTTCTGAGCTACCTAAATGAAGTGAAATTTAAAATCTCCCAGGAGAATTAAATGTTAGAAGAGATTTCGGGATTGCAGCCGGTCGTCGTAAATTTCACTCCATGATGTTGCAACTGGACACCTGCCAGTCATTTTCAGGTGCGCCATCGAAGACTGGCGAAGACTTTTTTTTCCTTTATTGTGATTTCATTCCTCAGCCCCATATGGGCAGGAGAGGGCTGGCAGCGGCACAATCTGCCGCTCTTCAGCCGACTGATACATTTTAATACAAAGATGAAAACGATTCACATAAAAGGCGATAATGGGGAACATAAGAACATAATAACCCGAGACAACGAAGACGTTCTCCACTCCGCCTTATGGAGCGCGCTGATAGTTTTGCAGCGCAAGCGTCTAAGTCACGGGTAGAGAAAGACCACACCGCCCGGCGGCAGCGCCCTTGCTGGTGGAACTGCAAGCATCAGCTATCGCAGTGTTCTGGCGTCTTCCTCTCAGCCAATATCAGAGATAACGGGATTCCACGCATTATCCAGTTGGAAGCCACTCTCAGGATGCGTATTTCAACGGATTCTTTTACAATGGAGTCCCGGAAAGATGTTGCTGTGGCCAAAATAATGCTTTCGCATACTCCATAGCGACGCCGTCAGTTTGTTCCAAATATTCTTGGTTAAGCGTAAAATGAGTTGAGGATCCGACCGAAACTGTTTATCAGTTATTACCAAGGATATGGAAGAGATACCTTTGTAAAAAAAGATACTACACCAAAACTCACTAAAAGATCCAAACTACTTAGATGGAGGACCTACAGCCTCTTGATAAAATCGACAGAGTTCCGTATATGATATGGACATTTACCAATCAAGGTCTCAGCAAGAAAGCAAAACGTTTGGTTACATCATATGCGGGGGTGTCAGTATTACTCACTATAGGTCGTTAAGAAGGACCTTCTTTGTGCACTTTAGGAAGACTAAACCTAAAGGAAGTTAATAGCTTCCGACTGCCTTTAATACTAATCCTCCTAAAACCAGTAAGTAAATGGGTCGCTAGTCTCATATAAAATGTTGACCCTGTGAGAGAAGGGTAATTCATTAACTGTGGCATATCAGCCCCTTCTGACTGCTCATTCCTAGAATACCCAGCATCCATCTAACGATATCGACACTAAATCGAATTATATGAACAACTCTTCAGCTCACTTACATTGCCCAAATACAATTATAACACAGCAACTAGAATCCAGCGATAACACAGAGTCCCTGAAAACACTTTAACTGCTCCTAAGAACACATCAATATAAACTGAGAGTGTTTTTTGATTATACTGAAACCCAAAGTTACACTATTAGAGTAATGCCTAGCAATTTCTGGCTTCGTTTCTCAACTCAAGTAATTGCTAAAACATTGGAAAATCTCAGTAACATGCCTAGTAACTTCTAGTTCCTACTAGGAACTAGTCACAGTAACAGAAAACTATGGATCCTTTACCGTAAATATTTCGTTTCTCCCCTCCAACTACAACGAGTCTCCTTCAGAACGGTATCTTCAAATGGTTCAAAATATTTCTGAGCACTATGGGACTTAACATCTGAGGTCATCAGTCCCCTAGAACTTAGAACTACTTAAACCTAACTAACTTAAGGACATCACACACATCCATGCCCGAGGCAGGATTCGAACCTGCGACCGTAGCAGTCTCGCGGTTCCGGACTGAAGCGCCTAGAACCGCTCAGCCACCGCGGCCCGGTATCTTCAGTTTTGCGAACAGTCCCTCTGCTTTCCATCACTTCAGGTAGAACTCTTGGTCTCATATTTCGTGTCTCTCGTTGAACTCCACACCCTCCAACTCACTCTTGGGCGGCCACAACCAGCTGTCTTACAGCTCCCGTACACTGGCGCACACTCTTCATCTCTTCTTTCTTTTAACTGGTTGTCTCATACACTGGGGCGACAAAAATCATGGGACAGTGATATGCACATATATATATATATATATATATATATATATATATATATATATATATATATATATATATATATATGGCGGTAGTATTGCGTACATAAGGTATAAACGGGCAGTACCTTGGCGGAGCTACCATTTGTAGTCAGGTGATTGATGTGAAAAGATCTCCAAAGAGATTATGGCTGCACGATGGGAATTAACAGATACTTGATAAATCGTTAGGAAATTCCATATTCCGCGATCCGCAGTACCAAGTGTGTGCCGAGAATACCAAATTTCAGGCATTACGTCCCACCATGGACAAAACTATGCCGACAGCTTCCACTCAACGACCGAGAGCAGCGGCGTTTGCGTAGAGTTCTCTGTGCTAACAGACAGACAAACAATAAAGTGTCAAATAACCGCGGAAATCGGTGTGGGTCGTACGACGAACGTATCTGTTAAGGCAGTGCTGTGAAATTTGGCGTTAATGGGCTATGGCGGCAAACGACCGACGCGGGTGACTTTCCTAGCAGCACAACATTGCCTGCAGCGCTTCTCATCGGCTCGTGACCATATCGGTGTGACCCTAGACGACTGGAAAACCGTGGCCTGGTCAGAAGAGTCCTGATTTCAGTTGGTAGGAGCTGATAATAGGATTCTAGTGTGGCGCTGGCACCACGAAGCCATGGACCCAAATTCTCACCAAGTCACTGTGCAAGCTGATGGTGGCTCCGTAACGACTTAGGATGTGTTTACATGCAATGGATTGGATTCTCTGGATGTTCAGCTACCTGGAAACAATTTTCAGACATTCATGGACTTCATGTTCCCAAGCGACGATAAAATTTGTATGCATGTCAATGCGCTATGTTGCAGGGCCATAATTGTTCCTGATGGGCCTGAAAAACATTTTGGACAATTCGAGCGAATGGTTTGGCCACCCAGATCGCCCGACATGAACCCCATCGAACATTTATGGGTCATAATCGAGAGATCAGTTCGTGCACAGAATCCTGCACCGGCAACTCTTTTACAACTATATACGGTTATAGAAGCAGAATGGCTCAGTATTCCAGCAGGGGACTTCAAACGACTTGTTGCACTACGCCGTGAAAAAGTAGATCCGACACGATACTGGGAGGTGTCCCATTTCTTCTGTCACCGCAGTTTAAATATCCACAGAAACAAGCTCACACTGGTCTCTCGGCTCCCTTCTACCCCGCCTAGCTTGCTCCTCTCGGATGAATTTCCCAGTATAACTATCGTCTCGAAACCACAACTATTACTATTAACGGCAAAGTAATACTTAGCAGCTGCCGATCCACATCTGTCAGGTGTTTTCAAATAGCCTCAGTGTTCCTGGAACCGCTATGGTTCCGTAACAACTGCAGGGGCCACATAGACTATGTAAGACATTGCCGAAAACGTGTTAACTTTACTGCGTCCATCGTTATCAGGGCATCCAAGCCTTAGATAAACTTGGCCTTTCGCCTTCCCTGGTATGTGACACAACGCGCACCGTTCGCACTCTTTCGCTGGAGACTGCTATCCTCGAATGTATTCTCCTTGCGGTCAAAGTAGCAGATGCCCCACATTCACCCTTCAATCAGAGAGTGACTCATGTGGAGCTTACCGATATCTTCTGATTGAACCCTCACTAGATAAGCCGTCTGAAATGGCTATTCAAGATGATCTATGGAGACTGGATATATATACAATCAGATTTTCGAAAAAAATGTCGTCCGTACAGTCCCGAAAAAACAAAAAGCACATAAGCGTGAGAATTAGTTTAACACTTCGTGCATCCAAATTTCTTCAAAGTATAACGTACAGAAGAATGAAAAAGAAGATAAAAGACCTGTTAAATGGTGACGAGTTTGGCTTTCAGAAAGGTAAGGGCAGAAGAGAGGCAGTTTTGAATTTGCACTTAACAATCGAAGCAAGGCTTAAGAGATATCAAGAAAAAATCATACGACTTGTCGGCTTAAAAAATCGTTCGACACTGTAAACTGTTGCAAAAAGTTCGGAATTCTCAGGAAAATACGGGAAAACTCGAACGATAGAAGGGTAATACACAATATGTACAAGAGCCTAAAGTGGTAAATAATAATGAAAGTCCAAGAAGGACGAGCTAGGATTAAAACAGGATATAACACAGGGATATAAGCTTTGGTCGCTACTTCTCAATCTATACACGGAAGAAGCAATGACGAAAATAAAACAAAATGTCAGGAGTGGGATTAACTTTAAAGGTACGTGGATATCAATGTTAAGATACACTGATAACATTACTATCATCTGTGAAAATGAAGGAGAATTCAATTTATGGATGTCCATCTTACTGCATGGACCATAGACTTCAACTACAAATAATATATGAGAAAAATATCACCACAGCTGCATCTTGAGAATGTATTTATTCTATCACACGACTAGTTTCTACGGCACATTACCGCCATCCTCAGGCACCTCCACTGCCAAGATTATTTGATTTCCTTGACGCATTTACTTCGGGATTCTGCACCAAGGAGAGCTAATGCTCTTTTGGCAGTGGTGGAGCCTACGGATGGTGGTAATGTGCCACAGAAACTAGTCGTGTGATAGAATACAGACATTCTCGAGATACAGCTGTGGTGGTGCTTTTTCTCATATGAAGAAGAATTACAGTATCTGTCTAATGGAATGAAGGGTCTAATGAGTACAGAATATGGTCTAAAAGTAAGCCTAAGAAAGACAAAAGCCACGCGGTATTAGCCGAGCGGTCTTAGACGCTGCAGTCATAGACTGTACAGCTGACCCCGGCGGAGGTTCGCGTCCTCCCTTGGGCATGGGTGTGTGTGTTCGTCCTTAGGATAATTTAGGTTAAGTAGTGTGTAAGCTTAGGGACAGATGACCTTACCAGTTAAGTCCCATAAGATTTCACACACATTTGAACATTTGAAAGACAAAAGTAATGGGAAGCAGCAAAAGAAAGTAACGATAAACTTAATATCGAGATGATGACCGCGAAGTACACGAAGTGAAATTTGATATGTTGGAATCAAAATAGCACATGACGAACGAAGCAAGAATGACATTATAACAAACTTTCACAGGTAAAGAAGGCATTTCTGACTAAAAGAATCTAGTTAGTAGCTAAAATAGGCTTCAGTTTCAGGACGTAGTTTCTGAGAATATACATTTGGATCATAGCATTGTATAGTAACCAATCACAGACTGTGCAAAAAACTGAAAAAGGAAGGAATCTCAGTGTCTGGGATGTGGGGCTACAAAATGATGGAAATTAGAACCACTTTATAAGATAAGGAATGAACAGGTTCTCCTAAGAATCGTCAAAGCATAGAATACATGTGAAACACTGACAAGAAGAAGGGACAGGATTATAGCACGTGTGTTGAAACATGAGGTCTACATGGTAGTAGAGACAGCTGTACAAGTTGAAAACTATAGGCGAATGACTGGAATACATCCAACACGTAACTGAGGACGTAGGTTGCAAGTGATGCTCCGAGATGACGATGTGAATTATTGGCGGACCACATCAAACCAGTCAAAAGACTGACAACTTAAAAAAAATGTAGCAACATAAAAATTCAGAATGAAATTAAAACGGGAAGATAACAAACTGCGAAGCATTCGGTCTAGAACAGTATCAGATAGAGACACCAATGGTGGCAGGTACCTGCTAATAGGAGAACACATTATGATGATGATGATGAAGATGAAGTAACAATATATAAACGAAAACTGCCGTATATTTTAATTCTTTCCCATCCTACCTGATGTTGTATTGTAAAGCCTGAAAACTAGAGCGGAAAATGTCTGTACCTGACTTTATTATCAGTAATCATAACTTTTCGGTGGGAAATATATTATTATGACTGGTGGAGCACGTATTACTTGAGCTTCAGTAATGAAAACTGCCATCGTTACTGGAGCCAGGAAAAGTACCGTGTCATGTACAATGATAGCCCGCACCAAAGCGAGATCAAGAATACCAGTGAAACACAACAGTGGCAGAAAATCCGAGCTGACTGATAAAGACAAAATAACTTTATAGCACAAGCAACAACATCCTATCTCAGGCGAACTCACATACAAATATACACGGGAAGCTGCATCATCAAAATCTCTACAATGTTAATCCTTGCAACACTTCAAAAACATCGATTACGCAGTACAGTCTTTTGAAATGACGATATTGCAATCATGGACTTAAAACTGGACAGAACAACAATGGAAGTATGTCATCTGGTGAGAGGTATCATCTTCATTATTATTCATGTAGTGGATAGGTTTACTTTTGAAGAAGGCTGTAATGTTTTCACAAGCTGTGACATAGTCATGACGCTGACCAACAGCGGCAGTCTGAGGCCAAAAGAAATTTCCTGAAAGTGTGGGTTAAAGGACCAGATTTTGCTTTTATTACGGGAGATTATCTTCACTCAATGTCGCAATCTATGTTTCTTTTCGAACGAGTTGTGTACGACAACGGTAATGTTCCAGTTCATAGGTTCAGAATTGTGAAACATTGTTCAAATGAACACGATGATCAAGTAGAGCAATTCGTGTTTCCCTGTTACCCCTCTGATCTGAATCTAATGGAACTTTTGTGGGATATTTTGGAGCACAACATACACAACCAATTTCCTTCTCCGAGCACACATTCTTAACTAGCAATCTTGTTTGTGTGGAAGCGTTTATGTTGTCCTCTGACTGTTTTACAGGAATTGCATTTGCCCGCCGCATGTAGAATACGAGCTGTAATTCACGCAGATGGAGTGCCAATAGCCTGCTGATAACGACTGTGTCTTATGATAGGCTTTTAAATTATTTCGTCCAGGTGCTCGATGTTTCGCTGTTTCTTTCGCCCAAGGAATCTACTCACAGCTTATTAGCATGTAACAATGAAACATTATGCAGTTTACACCGCTGTGGCGAAGTATCCCACGTGTCTAGCATTCCGCAATAGTAAATCATCCTCCATCCATCCAATAAGGGGTACATTGAAATTTCCTAGATGTTTTTGCCTAGCTTGGACTAGATTTTTCTAATTTTGCGGCCTCAGCCTGAGTCAGCCCGTCGCAACCATAGAATGGGTATCCAGGCCAGCCTCCGACATAATTTTGCACGAGGATCATGTAATCGTTTGACAGTCGCACAGACTACCACATGGAAGACATACTAAAAGGCATCCCTGGCGTAAGAGTTGTACACAAATAAGTCGCCAGGTCTGGATGGAATATCAGTTCCGTTTGACAGAGAGTAATCTACAGCATTGGCCCCTTATTTAGCTCGCATTCTTCGCGGTTCTCCCGCCCAGTGCTAAGTCCCAAGCGACTGGATAAAAAAAACGCAGGTGACTCCTGTAGATAAGAAGGGTAAAAGAAAGGACCCGCAAAAATACAGAGCGTTATCATTAACATCATTTTGCTGCACAATTCTTGAAATATTCTCAGAATATAATAAATTTCATTGAGACGGAAAAGCTTCTGTGCACAAATCAGCAAGGTTTTGGAAAGGATCGCTCGTGCGAAACTCTGCTTACCTTTTTCTCACATGATATCTTCGAAGTGTGGATGAAGGGCAACAAGCAGACTCCATATTCCTAGATTTCCGGAAAGCGTTTGACAAGGTGCCACGCTACAAACTGTTAACGAAAATTTCTTAAGTTATAGAATCCAGTAAGTTGTCCTCGATGGCGAGTGCATCCCAGGGAAGTGTGATAGGACCGTTCTTCCTCTTTATATACATAATCGATTTGACGGACAGAGTAGGCAGCAATCTGCGATTGTTTGCTGATTATGCTCTGGTGTACCGTAAAGTATCGAAGTTGAGTGGCTGTAGTGACAAAATTTCTAGTTCGTCTGATGAACTGCACCTTTCTCTAACTGTATGTAAAATCACAAGCTTCGACATGGTCGCGCATAAAACAGTGACCCGAATACGGAATAATTTTCTTCTACTTCACGTATGTGTTCGCAAATTTTTTTTATCATCAGGCTACCGGTTTCGGTCTGTAATGACCATCTTCAGATCTGTTCTATAAAAACATGTCCTAATGTACTGCAGCCATAGTGGAATCGCCAAATGTTAACACAAAATTAGCACCAGCATCGTTAAATATATATAAATAACAGCATATGCAAGCGTCACCTTGTCAGCAGCACTCAAGACAAGATGACTTTTGCATATGCTGTTATATACATATATTTGACGATGCTGGTGCTAATTTTGTGTATAACCTTTGACGATGGCGTAATGATTACAGTACAGTGGCACATGTTTCTATAGAATAGATTTGAAAACGGTCATTACAGACCGAAACCGGTAGTCCGATGACAAAAAAAAAATTGTGACCACAAACGTAAAGTAAAGGAAATTTATCATATGTAAAATGTCAGTTAATGGAGATGAGTAGGAAAAACAATCCTGTGATATACAAATACAGCATTAGTAATGTATTGCTTGACGTAGTCACGTCGATTAAATATCTAGTCCTAAAGTTGCAAAGCGATATGAAGTGGAACGAGTATGTAAGGACGGTAGTAGGAAATGCGGATGGTCGACTTCGATTTGTTGGCAGAATTTTACGGAAGTGAAGCTCATCCATAAAGGAGACCGCGTATAGAACAATTGTGAGAGCCAATGTTAAACACTCGTCAAGTGTTTGGGATCCCCACCATGTCAGATTACAGGGAGGCATCGAAGCATTTCAGAGATGGACTGTTAGATTTGTTACCGATAGATTCGATCAACACGCGAGTTTCCTCTGTTGTCGGATATGTTGCAGGATATTTCGTCAGCGTACCTTGCCTGAAAGCACGTCGGATTTGTCTCTCGTCGTATCCGTTTTAAGTTTCCTCTGTTGTCGGATATGTTACAGGATATTTCGTCAGCGTGCCTTGCCTGAAAGCACGTCGGATTTGTCTCTCGTCGTATCCGTTTTGAGTTTCCTCTGTTGTCGGATATGTTACAGTATATTTCGTCAGCGTACCTTGCCTGAAAGCACGTCGGATTTGTCTCTTGTCGTATCCGTTTTGAGTTTCCTCTGTTGTCGGATATGTTACAGGATATTTCGTCAGCGTACCTTGCCTGAAAGCACGTCGGATTTGTCTCTCGTCGTATCCGTTTTTCTTGAAAACAATTGTATCTTTATGGAGATACAAACATTGGCAAATCTACCCTTGTTGAGAAAGTTATTTCCCGGAAACAACATATGTACCTTCCATTTTGTTCCGAATTCGGATTTGGTGGGTATGATAGTCGCATTCATCATGTAATATTGTTTGAGGAATTTGATTGGCTTCGTTGGCGTCCATATGCGTCTATATTGAAGAGAATTATTGAAGGACGCCCAGTCACTGTGAACGTTAAGAATAAACCGGGATTGACTATTAAACATCGTGGACTTGTCATATTTGTATCGAACGAGTTTACTGTAGGCGATGAAGCATTAATATCGAGGCTGCATGTAGTACATGCGGACTGTCATATAGTGCATTGTTTGAATGTTAAGGAGGAGATGGCGTCGGACGCGTCGGACGTTGAGGCCGAAGAGGACGTTGTATGCATATCGTCGGATGAAGATGAACCGTCGGTATCGCCGTGCACGTCCGAGGCGATGGATTCGCCGACGGAACACCGTGACTAGACCGTATTTTGGTCGAATGTGTAGGTGGCGTACTGAGTATACACAGTCGGACGGTGTTAGGTTCGAATATGGAAAGATGGGAGCTTCCGAGAAATATGATGAGAATGCACATAACTTTTCCACATTTAACCATTATGATATAACAGATGAATTTAAGTTCTTTGCTAACAAGTATGGTGCTGTTATTATTAACAAAATTGTTACTTATGTTTATCGTATTAACGTAAGAGTGGAGCGACTGACATTAGATGATAGGGCTAACAAAAAAATCTTTGAAGTTCCCTTGCTAGGCTTTGTTCTTCCGATATTGCGCGAGCCCTGTGTACCAGCGTACGTAGCACACCCTCTCACTGTGAACGGTGATGGCAGCAGGCAACGTAGAGATACAAATCAGTGTGCGTGGCTTTCCTGTATACACTGTCTGAGGTGTGGGGCTGATCTGTTATTCTGCGTAACGGAATAATCTGAGATGTACCCTTTACCCTGTGGCTCCTGCAAGATGCAATTTCCACCCCCACACTACTACAGAAGTCAGACAGACGCTCCTAACGTTCTAAAGAGAAATGCCTGAAAACCTTTCAGCAATAAATATCCTCTGGAGTTGTCCGCTGTAAGGAAATGACACAAAAATTCACAAAATTTCTTACGTAACTAGTGGGATACTTGGGTACTGGAGTAGTGCTAGTTAGTGTAAGAAAAAACATGAAACTAACGAAAGTTATTATTTATTTTGCAAAATTCTGAGAAATCACAATGGCACTTTTAGTTATGAATTGAATAAGTTATATCCTGGTTCATTTCGGAATGTGAAGTTACCTCTCAAGGATAGGATTCGCTAATGAAATTTCTATACAAAGTTTAAGATGGTTGTTGACTTGGCAGAATGGCTGAGAGGCGCGCCTACTCAATTTGAATAATTATCCTTTAGAATGTTGCTAGGTACGGTCGAAGCTGTCGCGTGTGAAATGCAGTGAACTGTACTGTTTTGGAGGAAATATGGGGCTCACAACAGCTGTAGCGCACAATACCGTAAGCTGCGATGACTGCTGTCTGCGCCGCTCGCTGCTGACAAATAACAAAACTCTTGTTCTATCTGGATTGACCTTCGCCAATCCAACCCTCCCTATACCTTGATGAAGTCAAGGATTCCTATTCGCCCCTAGTCTAACTATTGGCGTGGTACACCGGTCAGATAACCAGTCTACCGCAATGCCACTCAAAATTCGTTCACAGGCGTTTAACTATAACTCTGTCCATTCACACCACGCAGTAAGTGTGTCGGCCAACGCAGTGAACAACGCTTAATCGCAAGGACTCAATATAGAGCAGCGCCTCGATTCGCTCTCAACAGAGGTGCTCTCCCAGTGAAGTACTGAGGAGAGAATTGTTCCTCGCTCCAAGAGCGACAGCGTCTTCCATTATTCCTTCAGCTCAAGGAGTCAGAAATATCGTCTGCAATCAGCATTGCTCTTCTAGAACGGGAGAATGACGGTTCGTTTAAGGCGACCAGTCTGGAAACCTGTAACATTGGCGTTTGGCGTTTGCTGTCTCCCTGTGAAAATCTCTGAAACTGCGTGCTATGTGTAAAGAATGAGTAGGCTGGCCGCTCCCACACAATGTAGCGGAATTTGCTTTTAGGCGAAACACGGGGTTGTTCCTCTCTTTCACTCGGGCCCACGCTGTCCGCTACACAGGCAGTCACCGGCCTATATAGGCTAGGTCGTCCTCTGAAGGGACCGGCGTCCCGTTGTGTGGTTTCTCTCCCGAACTAAAAGCTTCTGTGACCGTCGTGTCTGGAATGTATGTGTGTACGCCAGCCTCGAGTATTTCAACCACGGTGCACTTACTCGTTAATTGCATATCGTTTACATGAATTCATACAACAGTGACTTTATCTTATCGAGTTTGGGTTCGAATGAAGCGTCTTGATGTGCGGAATATGATTGTGAGGTCGGAATATGTAAGCAATGAAGGTCAGGAGACCACGACGTCTTACAACTGTCCTATAGCGCCGTCCGTTCTGAGCTTGGCTAAGATGTCCAAAAAGGATGCTCCTGAAGTTTTCCTCTCCCATGTGGCCATACCAAAAACTTGTCATCGACATATCTGGAAAAGCACGTAGATTTCAGTGCAGCTGTTTCCAGAGATTTATCTTCGAAGCTCTCTACAAACAGTTTGCCTCAGCTTGTGACAGAGGACACCCCATGGCACGCCATCTGTTTGTTCAAAGCAGTCCCCAATGAAGAGAAAGAATGTTAATGTGAGATCAAATTCGAAAAGATTAGTTTCCATCAGTTGACTTTCTCCCTGATCAACTTGAGGGAATCAGCAAGTGGCACTCTCCTGAGGAGCGATACCACACAAAGCTCACCATAAGGTCCTATTCACGGAGGCGTAGTTCTCGTACCTGTGTTCCTGGTGTGGTGCAAACATTTATCGACGTAGGGTCTTAATACTGTCGTTAGATGTTTGTCCACCTCGTACGTCCGTGTACGTATGTTGCTTACAATAGTACGTAGAGAAACATCCAGTTTGTGAACCATTGGTAAGCCGTGGAGCCTTCGAGGTCAGTGGTTGTCTTTTTCACTCCGTTGCAGTAATTATTCGGAAATGACGCTCGCACAGGATAGAGTGGCATGGAGAGCTGCACTAAATCAGTCTTTGGACTGAAGACCACAAAACAACAACAAGCTCATTTACTAAATATTTGCTAATATGTGCTGCCATCATTTTTGGCCTAGTATTGTCTAAACCTACTCGGCTCTGTGACGAGGCTGCATAGTTGCTGCGTGGAAGCAAGCCGCCTCAACAACTACTACTAGTTTCGGTGGCAAGGGCTTCTCTTCCTGCCACATTCACTTTTGATGACAATTATATTTCGTTATTAAGAGTTTATTTAATCTTGAAAAGTATTATTCTTGCTTACATGTTCACTTTTTCTTTGTATTAAACGCAACGTTTGTCAAACTATATTTTCTTTTTGGCGAATATAGTAGATTTTGTATACAGAAGAAATTTTTACATCATCTCAGCTCCGTTCGGAATATCAACTTCTAGGAAATACAGGGTATCCCAGGAAGAATAGTCAAATACGGAGATTTTACAGGAACGATCATTCTAAGAAAAAAGTCTAGCAGACATGGGCTCCAAACTGCATACCTCAAGAGCTGTGACCACTTCGTCATCCCCAATGCTATAAAACAAATCCTTTCTACTGCAGGACCTTTCTTTTCCATATTTTTGGAGGGCGTAGTATGAGCCAAAACAAGAAAAAATGGTCTAGGAATCATGAGCCCTAAAATGCTTACCTTAAGAGGCATGATGCCTTGTTGAGTAGAAGAATGTGTTTCACGATAGCAAAACTGACTAAGTTCTCATAGCTGTTAAGGTACGCATTTTAGAGCCGACATTTACTGGAGTTTTTTGCTGTGTATGATCATTCCTGTTATATTCCTGAATAATGAGCGTTCCCCCTGGGACGCCCTGTATTAAAAGATAATTACTTTTAGACATAAACACGAATTATGGTTCTCTGGGGCATCCGGTTTACAGTAAGTTCAATCATATCGAATTGTTATATGCAGGGTTCGAGTTGTCATCACCTGCCACAGGCTACTGGTCTGCTTTAACAGTTTTTAACAGAGGACATATTGTTTGTATTCGAATAGTTCACCTAAGAAATTACCCTACCCAAAACTGTGTTCATGAAAAATTTTCCACTAGACAGCTTAACGGGGCAACTATCATCTAAAACGATAAGACGACTACATGACAGTACTGCGGCGTAATATACCGCTTCCCTTGCGTTTATTGTATTACAGCCATGTGAAGAGGCAGTGCTGCAGGGTACCCACTTCCGACTCCACAGTGGTGTATGCGATAAGCAGCGGTTTATGGAAGGGGGCATGCTACCTTTAATATACACTGACGGAAAAAATTAGTACACCTGGATAGACCATATCGGGTTTATTCCGATCACTGCATGTCACCTGGTGGCTAGTAGATATGCTGACAATGGTCTGGACGTTGCCGGTCAACAGATAGCGTAATGGCACAGCTACCAAAGGACCATATGCGTCTACCCCTTAACATGGGTGCTCACATCCAGAAGGCTCAGTGTGGTGCAAAAGTATGAAGCAAGTAGCCAACCACGCCACAGAGACGCACTCATGCTTCCTACGCCAACTGAGCGAGCTTGAAAGGGGTCAGATTGCGGCCTTATGAGTGGCAGGATGGTCCTTGCCACACACTTCAGACGTGCGGTGGCAGTTGTACAACGACCCTGGTCTCAGTGGTAATGTGAACCTCACACCCGTATACGAGATTCTGGACGTCGAAGCTGCGCAGACGACGGTCGTATCGTAAGGGCAGCAGTGGCAGATCGTACAGCTATGACAGCACAGATAAGAGGGCTTGTGAGCTCAGACGTGTCAACATGAACTTTGTGAACCGGTTATTGGCAGCGGGACTACGGTCTTCCACTCATACCACAGTATCGGTGTGCACGGCTCAACTGGTAGCGTCAGAGGACCACTTGGAAGGTGGGATGGGGCGCCGTGGTCTTCACTGATAAAAGCAGATTCTGCCTGCAGGCCAGTGATGGTCGTCTCGGTGTACGACGTAGACCTGAAAAGGCTGATTCGTAGAGTGCGTTCGTCCAAGAAACCCTGCAGGTATGCTGCCAGGCTGTAGCTAAGCCATGTCTCCGCAATATCCTTTCTTTCAGGAGTGCTGGTTCTGCAAGTTTCGCAGGAGAGCTTCTGTAAAGTTTGGAAGGTAGGAGACGAGGTACTGGCAGAAGTAAAGCTGTGAGTACCGGGCGTGAGTTGGCTCTGACCACTATGGGACTCAACTGCTGTGGTTATCAGTCCCCTAGAACTTAGAACTACTTAAACCTAACTAACCTAAGGACATCACACACATCCATGCCCGAGGCAGGATTCGAACCTGGGACCGTAGCAGTCGCACGGTTCCGGACTGCGCGCCTAGAACCGCGAGACCACCGCGGCCGGCCCGGACGTGAGTCGTGCTTCGGTAGCTCAGTTGGTAGAGCACTTGCCCGCGAAAGGCAAAGGTCCCGAGTTCGAGTCTCGGTCGGGCACACAGTTTTAATCTGCCAGGAAGTTTCCTGCAGGTATGGTCTGGGATGCGGTAAGCTACAGCTTTAGTTCGCCTTTGGTGTACCTAGAGGAAACACCAACCAGCGCTCGGTACATGCAAAATGTTATTAGACACGTTCTTTTGCCATCCTTGCAACAGGAAGGTGATGTGTTATTCCAACAGGATAGTGCTCGCCCACACACTGTCTGTGAAACTCAAGCGTGCTTTGAAAGACGTGCAGCAAGCAATTTCCCTGGTCAGCACGATCTCAGGACTTGTCTCCAATCGAGCACGTATGGGATATGATGGGACGAGAAGTGACTCGTGTGAATCGTCAACCAACAACTGTTACTGAACTACTTGAACAGGTCGAGCAGATGTGGCATAATGTATCCCAGGACAGCATTCGCCATCAGTAAGATCGATTGGATGCGAGAGTCAAAGCCCGCATTGCCGCCCGTGGAGGCTACACCACGTCCTAATGTGGGTGTTTCAGCATGGATCGATACCTGGTATCTCAGAACCGCATGTGCTATTGATCTGTAAATGTAATCATTTCGTGTGGGGTATATGCACTGTTGCAACAATAAATACTGAGTGAATTCGAAACCGCTAAGAGCATGTACTAATCTTTTCTGACAGTGTAGCTTCGTAGATTTATAGTTTCGTTATTTGATCTAGCAGGCAGAACGTCTTTCCTCTGCCTAGGTTTTCTCATATTTCTCATGGCCGAGAGGGAGATCACGCTGGGGGCGTTGAGAGTGTTTTGTTCGCAACTTTGCTACATTTGATATTCAGCACGTGTAATCACATGCTTCAAACATATATGATCGCTGGATATAATAACTGCCTGTGTAATTAAAAACCCATGCGACTGGATGAATTCAGGTGAAAATTCTTGGTTTAGCTTAGCAGTGGAAGCCTGGACACGGCAGTCGAAATTTCAAAGCCGCTTGAGGCACCAATGTGTCGGATGTGGGACTTCATTCTCGCGGGTTTTCGTAGCAGAGGCTCTTGCGATTCGTTATCTCAGAGCGCACTACAGGGACGTTTTCGTTCGAATTCTGGACGTCAAATCGAGCAGAAAATTTTAGGCGAAGGATCCAGCCATTGCCTCTCCTGTCCTCTGACTGGAGGAGACAGTTGCTAGTACTGGCAAACTCATTTTGGTGATATGTCAGTGCTCCCCCACCAAATTTGTACGTTCTCTATAAGCGTAGGTGATACAATTTGGTTTTTGAACATAAGTTACCACGGGCGTGGACGATACCAGTCATAACACAGAGTACCTGATCCGTAAATATGAAATGTTGCTTCTGTGCGCATCAGAACGGTTCTTTTAGATGGAAGTCAGTTTGGTTTTGAGTTAGGATTTTCTGAAACGAGTAACCACGATCGTTAAGACCAGAGCACGATCTTCGAGTAACATATTTCTGCTAAAGTTTAACTTAAATTCGGATGAAACCGAACTCGTTCTTTAGTTGGTCACAGTTCACTGCATGCATTGTGCACCTAGTTAACTTTCATGATACTGTTTTGCTGCAAGACACAAGTCACTACTAGAAGATTGTCAACTTTCCTTCTCATTCCTCTGTGAGTTTTAAACTTTGTCAGTGAACAATTTTGCGTCTATTTTGCATCCCTTAGTCGACTTAAGCCTTGCTGAATAATAATGATAGCTAATTTATTACAGTCCGTTTGTAAGGAAAAACAGTGTTAGGATTTCATAACGTTGTATGTTACATACAATTCTGCAGTACGCTCCAAATCTTTGAATAAATGTTTTGCATGAAGTTATTTAGTTCCTTAAACTTCGCCACGATGCGCACGCCTTCCCTTCTACTGTGAACTGTATCCACACATTAACTGTAACACTCCTATAGTGGAGTGTAATCCCTGATCGGTAGCAATAGAACATAGTAGCTAGATTTCCGTTGCGCGTTTTATCTTTGACACAGAATCTGGGGCTAAAACTTCACCTAATACAGAGTTACTCAAAAGAACGGGAAATTTTTGAATGGAAATTAATGGATGAGCACAGTTACTTGACATGTATTTATTTATGTCAGTGAATAGCACAGAGTAAGCCGTCGTTGAATGTCACAACCATTTTTGGTTCTTGAATATCACATCAGACAGATGAGTTCCCCCTCGGTGCATACATTCCGTCAGCCTGATAGGAACGTTATGCATGGCTCGTTCTAACATATCCTCTCGTATTTTTGCTTTATACTCCTCCATGGTAACGGATCGAGTACGGTAAACCACGCCCTTAACGAGTACCCACAAAAAGCTATCACACGCTGTCAGGTCAGGCGATCTTGGGAGCCACGCACTTTCACTGTGCCTTGAAATGACACGGTTAGCAAATGATCGTCGTACGGTTACCATCGATATCGGTGCGAACGTGCCGTTGCTCCATCAGACTGAAACCAACAGCTGGCAGAAAAATGGGGTGGTACAGGGCAAAAAGTTCCCACAACGCCGCTCGATGACATGACACCCTGTAAATTAACCTTGCTGCTGTGCAATTGACGCTAATGGAACTGACGTAGATTTTACTGAGACCAGTAGCGAAAATTCTGTCTATTGGCAAAGCTAGCGGGGTCGAAATCCACAGGTTGTTAATGCTAACGTGTGCTCATCATATTGTCTACGCATTAGAAGATCGTTACGTTGAAGTCGCTGAACCATCTGCAGCTTGTACACATGGCAATTTAAATCCATTTTCAGTATTCGCTAAGCGCTCGAACAATGCAACTGCAGGGGCTCTGTGTGACGTCGAACAGAGAGCTGTGGGCTTCTTACGTAAGTAGTTCGCACAGCCTCGATCTTGTCTCCTGTACGAACGGTTCGGGGTCAACCTACAGACTGGTTCTTCAATGCAGATCCCGCTGCTTCAAAACTGCGAGCATAGATGTGGACTGCATGCGCTGAGTGAACACGAGCCTGCCGTCCGACGATGAAATGACGCCGAAATTCACGACGCGTGACCTCCACTCTTTCATTCTTATAACAGGTTTTTAGCGCAAAGGCAGGCTGCACACCGTTTCATTGCTCCTGTTCACTAAATGGCAGGACATTGTGAGCAGTATTCTGTATGGCTCTGGGCGTTACATGTCTCGCAGCCTTGCCGTAACCCGATCCAAAATTTCCCTTCTTTTGAATCACTCTGTGTTTATGGACTCGCAGAGGATTTGTGCCTCAGTGGCAAGCAGACAATGTTAAACGCTATAAATGGTCAATAGGCAGTTCGCGGCCACTAAGATCCACTATTATAAGACTAAAACTACCCCGGAGTTGTAAAACCTGAAGACATGTTTAATATGACGTCCATTATTGCAGCGAATGTCGATTAAGAACGCTTATCCAACAACAACATTCATTTTTCTTCGACGCTCCCATAGAACAGGTCGACAGCTGTGGCCCAAGTACCGACCGCAGTGGATGACGCAACGGAATGCTGTGGCAGCATAACGACATCTGGCGATGACAGCGCCCTTGCTGACGCAGGTGGAGTGTCAGCTCCGCACCGCAGAGAGTCTTTGCGGCAACATTAATCTACATATACATACACATCTAGATCGATACTCCGCAATCCACCTTACGGCGCAAGGTTAGGGTAACCCCTTACTGCTAGTCATTTCCTTTCTTGTTCCCTTCGTGTAGAGCGAGGAAAAACCGACTATCTACATGCCTCCGTGGTCCTTGCGCGCAATGTATCTTGGAGACAACAGAATCTTTCTCCAGTCAGCTTCAAACGGCGGTTCTCTGAATTTTCTCAATAGTGTTCCTCGAAAAGAACGCCGCCTTCCCTCCAGGGATTTCCATTTGAGTTTCTGAAGCATTTCCGTAACACTTGTATGTTGTTCGAACCGATCAGTAACAAATCTTGCAGCCCGCCTCTAAATTGCTTCGATGTCTTCCTTTAACCCGACTTCATACGGATCCCAAACACTGAAGCAGTACTCAAGAATAGGTGGCGCTAAGGTCTTAAGTTCTACAAATGAACCACACTTTCCCATAATTCTCCCATTTAGTCGAAGTCGACTATTCGCCTTTCCTACCACAATCCTCACATTCACGGTCCATTTCGTATAGCTGTGCAGCGTTACGCCCAGATATTTAAACGATGCGACTGTGTCAATCAGGACACTAGTAATGCTGTATCCGAATATTACTGGTTTGTTTTTCCTACTCATCCGCGTTGACTTACATTATTCTACATTTAGAGCTAGCTGCGATTCATTACACCAACTAGAAATTCTACGTAAGTCATCTTGTATCCTCCTGCAGTAAATCAACTTCGACATCTTACCGTACACAACACCATCTGCAACAAACAACAGCAGATTGCTGCCCACCCTCTTCGCCAAATCATTTATGTACATAGAGAACAATAGGGAACCTATCACACTTTTCTGGTGCACTTCTAACGATATCTTTGTCTCTGGTGAACACTCGCCGTCGAGGATAACATACTGGGTTCTATAGCTTAAGTAGTCTTCGAACCACTCACATATCTGGGAACCAATTCAATATGTTCGTACCTTCTTTAAAGCCTGCAATGGAGCACCATGTCAAACGCTTTCCGAAAATCTAGACATATGGAATCTCCCTTTTTTTTATATTCATCCATAGTTCGCAGTATGTCGAGTGAGAAAAGAGCAAGCTGTGTTTCGCACGAGTGATCCTTTCTAAAATCATGCTGATTCATGGACATGTGCTTTTCGGTCTCAAGAAAATTTATTACACTCGGACTGAGTATATGGTAAAGGATTCTACAGCAAATCGATTTTAGGGATATTGGTCTGTAATCTTGCGGGTCCTTTCTTTTGCCCACACGTAGTCACCTGCGCTTGTTTCTAGTCGCTTGGGACTTGGCGATGAGCAAGAGATCGCGATAAATGCAAGGGACCAATGCTGTAGAGTACTCTTTGAAAAACCGAATTGGGATTCCATCCGGACCTGTTGACTTATTTGTTTGCAGCTGGCTCAGTTATTTCTCTACACCAGGGATGCTTATTACTATATCGTCCATAAAGTAGTCTGTTCGATGGTCAAACGATGGTGTGTTCTGTAATTGCCCTGCATGAATCATTTCTTGAACATGAAATTTAAAACTGCGGCTTTCGTTTTGCTATATTCAATTGGTTAACATGTGACTGAATGGAAGACGTAGACCCAATCAGCGATTTCACAGTGCACGTGGCTCGTGGCGGCTGGCAGTAACGTGGAAGGCGGTCCAAGTTGAACTCCGGACCCTTGGAGACTGGCTAGGTTGTCAGCCAGGAACCATCAGTGCTAGCTGACGACTTGTGGACCACAGGCTTCGCCTAGTTGTTGGAGCTGTCCGATGAGGGAGTAATAACTTAGTCACACCCTTGACCGACGAACGACGCGGTGGATGCGCCGGCTGAATGTACGGCGCTGATGAAATGTTGCTCATTGCGGAGCTGGGATC
Organism: Schistocerca piceifrons; assembly: GCF_021461385.2. NCBI lineage: Eukaryota > Metazoa > Arthropoda > Insecta > Orthoptera > Acrididae > Schistocerca > Schistocerca piceifrons. Next base: position 319,051,303 of record NC_060145.1, on the reverse strand, counting down.
ATATACAGCGTGTTTCTTACTTGCCTGTCACACCTGATCATACTAACCCAAGTCAAGCACTCACGTCAGTGTGGCTTTAGCCGTAAGTGTGCGACTTAAGCGCTTGGGTTTCAGGTATCTAGTCTTGCGTGATGGTAGAGAGTGCAGAACCGGTCCGGAAAGCAAAGTCACGAAACGCAAAGAACCGGAAAACTCCTGAGTAAAAGAAGCGAGTTTGCAACTAATTCATATTTCAATATTACAACAATTTAGTTAGCTGAATTAGTCGCTGCTACCTGGACTTTTGATCCAGCTGATCATGGGCCACCTTCTGAAGGAGTGCCGAACGCTGCTGTTCGCGCCGCGTCTGCACTTCATAACATCCATTCAGCTAACGTAAACTTCTCGCACTGGATTAAGAGTGCCAGCGAGCTGCTACAAGAAACTGCCATGGTAGTCCATTCCCTGCCGTCTCTTCTAATCCTACGTGGAGTGGCGTGAATACCTAGCAGCCTGAAGTGCAGCCACCACCCGGCACCGGAAAAAATACCGTAAGGATTGTAAAGACCTCAGTTTATTCTAAACAGATCTTGTTTTTTTAAAGACCTGTGTTTACATTCGTATTTCATGAATATTTGACGGGAATGTTACTTTAATAATTGTCATATTTCATGGTTTTTGCGGTTAAACATTGGCTTATAGTGCATACGCGCGTCTAGCGCAAAGAGTAGGGGAGTAAAAGTAAGCTTAGTTGTATGTGTATAATTGCCTGGTTTCTGGTTTTATGTCTGAACGCTTGTTCATCAAATGCCGCTCATAGATATGAACCATATGCGAGTTAATAGCACTTTACTAAACTCCCAAGCACGAAGGTTGTCCAGAAAGAAAGTTCCGATCGGTCACGAAATGGACACCACAGCGAAAACCCGATGAAGCTTAGCACAGAGGGGTGGGGTAGCGTCTCTAGTATGACCATCGATCGCCTCAAGACGCTCTTTTCAGTTGTGAGCGCACTGTGAGCGAGTAAAGGTGTCTAGAAGAACGATGTCTCCCGCCAAGTAGGAGGGCCCGCTGAGAGGCTTCGCCTTAATGAATGCAGCCCACCTAACACAACTGCCACGCACTTCCTTCTTCATGGCAATTCTCAGCCGTACTCTGCAGGTGCAGTGGCTCCTGAAACGCTGGATACGAAGACAACACTTGGGCGCAGGCTACGCGCTATAGACCAGCGTAGAGAATCATCGGAAAGCACAGGCGGCTGCCTGCTATGAGGATGGTGTTGCAAATTTGGTATAACGCTCCGACAAATGTCGAAGTTGGAGCGGCGACTATGTAGAGAAGTATCTGGAAAGTGTAGTTAAGTCTTGCAAATAAAATGTTTCTGATTTTCACTGTGGATTCCATTTAGCGACCGATCGGAACTTGCTTTCTGGACAACCCTCGTATATCTAGGGAAAATAATTACACTTGTACAGGTCTTAATTTATGCTTTCCTGTTCTCTATTGTATCATCTGAAGATGGGTTAATAAGTCCGAAACTGGTTTTGAATATGTCATAAGGGAGTCATTGAGCCAAAAATAAAAAATAAAATTATGCGTTATTTTCAATGAAATAGACATAGTGGGGAGGGGTAAGAAAAGAAACAAAAGGCAATTACTGTGTAGCGAGCCATCAAAGACCCCGTGTTACTTATACTAAAATACTTAGAAAATATCTCTGAACCACCTTACAGATGTTGTCAGTGAAATTCGGTTTCGTGTAACAAACGATATCGAAAAACTTAAAGGAACAAACTGAGAATAGAAACCCAAATTTGAACGTTACCCAGCGATACTACAAGGCGTCAGAATAAAAGAAGCGAACGGCAGCTACTGGGCGTCATCTGACTTTCTTTCGCACTACATCACCGTACAAACCTCACGAAAAATCTGCCTCTCATCCATTCCAGGTAGCACCGTTGAGCTTGCTCAGTCTACTGACATACAACGTAACCGCATTACGTAAAGTGTCGCGTCTGTTGCTAGGCAGTAAACGAGAATGCGCCTCCTTGCATAACAGCCGAGCTGCACTCGCTGTCTCCCAGTAATCGATACCTACTCAACACCACTCTGCCAGATTGAGGTATATAACGTTCTCCACTGGCGCAGATTCAATTCTGCATAGAGAGAAAGTACTGATTTGTCTCATAAGTTCGTCCGCTTTTCGCTACAGTTCAATCACAAAGAACGCCTGGTAATGCGACTCCCCGCAGCACAGCTACGACAGACTGGTTGTCGACCCGTCTGCTTACACATTCCACACGCAGGGTCGTGCACAATATAAGTAAATAAGACGATCGCTTTTTTTTGTGAAGAAACTACTTATTTCCTGCAGTATACAACATTATTGTCTTCAATATAATTCCATTTATCTGGAAGCTTATAAATGCTATTCTTCCAAAATGTGGGGATTTTCAGTTTGATGAACTGTTCTTTAGTCCCCCAAGGAGCTGATGCGTTTGCCATACAGCAATTTCTACCGAGCACGAAATAGATGACAGTCGGAAGCGGCAATGTGTGGCGAATACGGCAGTTAGGGTAACACATCCCGCTCAAAAGAACGCAGCTTTTGACGGGTCAACATTGAGGTACGTCGTCTGGCGTTGTCATGGTAAAGAGGATACCGTGTCCCATATCCAGTAGTTTCTCATCAATGGCTGCCTTGAGACGATCTAACTGCGAACTGTACTTTTTGGAAGCGATAGTCTCATTGGGAAGAAGCTCGTAATACAGGACGCCATTGCAGTCCCACAAGATGCATAGCAGAACCTTTCTTGAATGCAGTCCTGGTTTAGGAACCGATACTGGTGGCTGCCCTTTCTGCCGCCCGGTTTACTCTTCCGAGCGTTGTTGTAGACCATCCACTTCTCATCTCTATTTAACAGCCATTCCAAGAAAGGAACATTCTGATTGCGTCTCAATAAGGAGTCACAGATGGACACGTGCTGAATCAAATTCGTTTGACGCAGTTCATGAGGAACCCATGCACCGCGAATATTTACGTAACCCAGCTTCTTCAAGTTCCTGGATACAGTAACATGAACCATACTGAGCTGCAATGACAACACCTGCGTTGACATTTGTGGATTGTTGACTATCATATCATTAAGCCGTACCACGTCCATAACCGTTGACCGCCCAGGTCGAGGTTTGCCTGTTACAGCGGAATTCCCAGCTCTAAATCAGCTGAACCACTTCTGACATGCTCGTGAAGTTACTGCATAGTCCCCGTACACGACACAAATTGTCTGCCGGCATTGTGAGGCGATTTTCTCCTTACGACAGTAACACAGCAGATGATGTCTGAGATGTTTCTTCTTGCTTTCCATAGCCTGTAAATACACATTCACGCTGTTCCATACAACTCCAGGCACACACACACGGCGCACGAGCGATGGGACACAATGGGACATGAAGTGGGGATCTTCGCGTACGAACATTTCACAAGTGTGCCGTGAATATCAGGAATCTAGTAAAACAAATCTCCGACATCACTGCGGCCAGATAAAGATCCTGCAAGAACGGGACCAACGACGACTTGAAGAGAATCGTTCAGCGTGACAGAAGTGCAACCCTTCCGCAAATTGCTGCAGATTGCAAAGCTGAACAATCAACAAGTGTCAGCGTGCGAACCATTCAACGAAACATCATCGATATGGGCTTTGGAAGCTGAAGGCCCACTCGTGTACCCTTGATGACTGCACGACACAAAGCTTTAAACATCGCCTGCACCCGTGAACACCGATACTGGACTGTTGATTACTGGAACATGTTGCCTGGTCGGAGGAGTGCCTTTGAAATTGTATCGAGCTGATGGACGTGTACGGGTATGGAGGCAACCTCACGAATCCGTGGGCCCTGCATGTCAGCAGGGGTCTGTTCAACCTGTTTGAGGCTCCGTAATGGTGTTGAGCGTGTGCAGTTGGAGTGATATGGGACCCTTGATGCGTCGAGATACGACTCTGACAGATGACATGTGCGTAAGCACCCTGTCTGATCACCTGCATCCCTTCATGTCCATTGTGCATTCTGACGGACCTGGGCAATTCCAGCAGGACAGTGCGACACCCCACATGTCCAGAATTGCTACAGAATTACTCCAGGAACACTCTTCTGAGATTAAACACTTCCGCGGCCACCAACCTCCACAGACATGAACATTATTGAGCATATCTGGGGTGCCTCGAACGTGCTGTTCAGAAGAGATCTCCACCCCTTCATACACTTAAAGAATTTATGGACAGCCCTGCAGCATTCATGGTGTCAAATACCTCCAGCACTACTTCAGACATTAGTCGTCTTGCGGCACTTCTGCGTGCTCGCGGGAGCCCTAAACGATGTTAGCCAGGTGTAACAGTTTCTTTGGCTCTTCAGTGTATAAGCGGAGAAAGTATCTGGAAAGTGAGTGAGGGTATATAAAGGGGCGGATATCCTTTGGAACATTTTTATTCTATGTAGATATCCTCCTGTCTGCTACTTAGAAATGAATAGTATTTACAGCAAAAATGAAATTTCCAATGTTGAATGTAGGTTTTACTCGAAAATTTATTTGTAGCATGAAGCGGAGGGATGCGCAGGAAAAACAAAACAAAAATACATCTTTGTCATATAACGCCAATTTACTCAATAAAACATGATTCTGTTGTTCACGAACAAGTTCCTCATTTGTCAATAATAAAAGGACACACTTGCCTTTGATCACGATGAAAAACATTTTGTTGAGTACATAACAGCAACAAATAATATTTGTGCATGTGTACTTGCATGAGTGGCAATTGCTTTAATTTCACAAAAGTTACGCAATCAACTAATTTTTATTACTTATAAAATGCAGTTTATATCCTGTAAAGTACACAATGGGCTAACAGTGAATGATGTACGATTCTAAATAAGTGCAAAAGAATCAAAAAACAAAGAGAAGTCGTCGGTTCCGATTATCTCTCTTATACATTCATTTATATTTCTATCCCTGGCAATGCTACCAACACTACCAGTAATCCTACCGTTTAGTACGTCATTTATGTAGCATACTAAAACTACCGAGGCGTAGCTTTTGGTAGTGCTCATCTCTATTATTGAGTAACTAAACGACAAGAAATAGCCATCATTATGCCTTCCGTGACGTGTAAAACAAAAGACAGCTACCGAGAACGACTCCAGCAATTAGGTCTAATAATTTCCGCCACTAAACCGACATCATGTTAAAGAGTGATTTTGAAACTACCATATTTAGCAGCTGCACCTATAAACTGCTATCGGGGGCAGTGAAGACGTTCCTGCAGCCTTTTCGATGGGAAGTGTTCGATCACCCACAACACAGCCCTAATTGGCTCATGAAATGCTGGATACGAAGACTTGGATGCAGGCTACGCGCTATAGACCAGCGTAGAGAATTATCGGAGAGCAAGTAAACGTATTTTAAATGAAGTTGTCCCGTCCCGTTTTTCTATCTGTATGGTCGGGCTAATCTCATCAGCTTTTGTAGGGGCTCTTTTTTACGGTTTTCACTAACACGCAGACTCATCGACGAGGAATGTTTGTTTAGTATCCCCGCCAGAGGACGTCACGATGGAGGCAGCAGACAAGCCGGCGTGGACAACGCACCGGGGTTCTGCGGAAGCCTGCCGTGGAGTGCACACGCGACGCGTAGCGTGAGCAGACCTGCTGGCAGGGGTTCCACCTACGGGCTGCAGTAGGACGGGCGTACAGTGCATACCCGGACTTCAGCTACCGCAAATCTCGCCTCGCGCTTCGTGCCATCTAGCGTTGCCGAGTGCTCAGCCGTTAGCCGTTCGCGCCTGCCGTGAGCAGAATATTTCCGTGCCCGTATCCATGTGGGTGCGGCCTTTCTGCTTCCCGTAGACTGACCCAAAGGGCGAGTTTATTCCCCTCTCACGGCGTTCTGTTCACCAGCTACACTACTCGCCATTAAAATTGCTACACCACGAAGATGACGTGCTACAGACGCGAAATCTAACCGACAGGAAGAAGATGCTGTGATATGCAAATGATTAGCTTTTCAGAGCATTCACACAACGCTGGCGCCGGTGGCGTCACCTACAATGTGCTGACACGAGGAAAGTTTCCAACCGATTTCTCATACACAAACAGCATTCCACCGGCGTTGCCTGGTGAAACGTTGTTGTGATGCCTCGTGCAAGGAGGAGAAATGCGTACCACCACTTTTCCGACTTTGATAAAGGTCGGATAATAGCCTATCGCGATTGCGGTTTATCGTATTGCGACATTGCTGCTAGCGTTGGTCGATATCCAATGACTGTTAGCAGAATACGGAATCGGTGGGTTCAGGAGGGTAATACGGAACGCCGTGCTGGATCCCAATGGCCTCGTATCACTAGCAGTCGAGATGACAGCCATCTTATCCACATGGCTGTAACGGATCGTGCAGCCATGTCTCGAGCCCAGTTTGACGACGTTTGCAGCAGCATGGACTATCAGCTCGGATACCATAGCTGCGGTTACCCTTGACGCTGCATCACAGACAGGAGAGCCTGCGATGGTGTACTCAACGACGAACCTGGGTGCACGAATGGCAAAACGTCATTTTTTCGGATGAATCCAGGTTTTGTGTACAGCATCATGATGGTCGCATCCGCGTTTGGCGACATCGCGGTGACCGCACATTGGAAGCGTGTATTCGTCATCACCATACTAGCGTATCACCCGGCGTGATGGTATGGGGTGCCATTGGTTACACGTCTCGGTCACCTCTTGTTCGCATTGACGGCACTTTGAACAGTGGACCTTACATTTCAGATGTGTTACGACCCGTGACTCTATCCTTCATTCGATCCCTGCGAAACCCTACATTTCAGCAGGACAATGCACGACCGCATGTTGCAGGTCCTGTAGGGCTTTCTGGATACAGAAAATGTTCGACTGCTGCCCTGGTCAGCACATTCTCCAGATCTTTCACCAATTGAAAACCTCTGGTCAATGGTGGCCCTGCAACTGGCTTGTCACAATACGCCAGTCACTACTCTTGATGAACTGTGGTATCGTGTTGAAGCTGCAAGGTCAGCTGTACTTGTACACGGCATCCAAGCTCTGTTTAACTCAAAGCCCAAGCGTCTCAAGGCCATTATTACGGCGAGAGGTGGTTGTTCTGGGTACTGATTTCTCAGGATCTGTGCACCCAAATTGCGTGAAAATGTAATTACATGTCAGTTCAAGTATAATATGTTTGTCCAATGAATACCCGTTTATCATCTGCATTTCTTTTGGGTGTAGTAATTTTAATGGCCAGTAGTGTATTATAGAGCCAGCGTCGATCCGAACAGTATGCGCGCCAACATTGTAGTGTAGCGGCGGTATCACGTCTGTGCAGAAACTAAAGTTTGCGTATACTCTGTACATAGACTGAGGGGACAAAAGCTATGGGATACGTACTAATATCCAGACAGATTTCCTTTTGCCCGTCGTAGTGAAGCAACCCCTCGTGGTAAGCGCTCGACAACTCATTGGAAGTCCCGTGACAAAATATTGAGCCATGCTGGCTCTATAGCGGTCCGTAATTGCGAAAGAGTTGCCGGTGAAGACCTTTGGGCACAAACTGACCTCTCAGTTATGTCCGTTAAACATTCTATGGCGATTTGGGTGGCCAAATTAGACGCTCAAATTGTCCAGAATATCCTTCAAACCAATTGCGAACTACTGTGACTCGGTGACATGCCTGATTGTCATCCACAAAAATGAAGTCCATCAACGGCTGCACGTGGTCTCGAAGTAGCCGAACATAAACATTTCTCGCCAATCATCGTTCAGTTGGTCCAAAGGACCGAATCGTTTCCGTGTAAACACAGCCAACGCCATTATGGAGCCACCACCAGCTTGCTTTGTGCCTTGTTGACAACTTGGGTGCATGGGTTCGTGGGATCTGTACCTTCAGCTCTTATAAACTGAAATCTACATCTACATCTACATGGATACTCTGCAAATCACATTCAAGTGCTTGGCAGAGGGCTAATCGAAACACCTTCACAATTCTCTATTATTCCAATCTCGTATAGCGCGCGAAAAAAATGAACACGGTACGAGGTCTGATTGCCCTTATTTTATCGTGGTGATCGTTCCTCCCTATGTAGGTCGGTGTCAACAAAATACACTCCTGGAAATGGAAAAAAGAACACATTGACACCGGTGTGTCAGACCCACCATACTTGCTCCGGACACTGCGAGAGGGCTGTACGAGCAATGATCACACGCACGGCACGGCGGACACACCAGGAACCGCGGTGTTGGCCGTCGAATGGCGCTAGCTGCGCAGCATTTGTGCACCGCCGCCGTCAGTGTCAGCCAGTTTGCCGTGGCATACGGAGCTCCATCGCAGTCTTTAACACTGGTAGCATGCCGCGACAGCGTGGACGTGAACCGTATGTGCAGTTGACGGACTTTGAGCGAGGGCGTATAGTGGGCATGCGGGGGCCGGGTGGACGTACCGCCGAATTGCTCAACACGTGGGGCGTGAGGTCTCCACAGTACATCGATGTTGTCGCCAGTGGTCGGCGGAAGGTGCACGTGCCCGTCGACCTGGGACCGGACCGCAGCGACGCACGGATGCACGCCAATACCGTAGGATCCTACGCAGTGCCGTAGGGGACCGCACCGCCACTTCCCAGCAAATTAGGGACACTGTTGCTGCTGGGGTATCGGCGAGGACCATTCGCAACCGTCTCCATGAAGCTGGGCTACGGTCCCGCACACCGTTAGGCCGTCTTCCGCTCACGCCCCAACATCGTGCAGCCCGCCTCCAGTGGTGTCGCGACAGGCGTGAATGGAGGGACGAATGGAGACGTGTCGTCTTCAGCGATGAGAGTCGCTTCTGCCTTGGTGCCAATGATGGTCGTATGCGTGTTTGGCGCCGTGCAGGTGAGCGCCACAATCAGGACTGCATACGACCGAGGCACACAGGGCCAACACCCGGCATCATGGTGTGGGGAGCGATCTCCTACACTGGCTGTACACCACTGGTGATCGTCGAGGGGACACTGAATAGTGCACGGTACATCCAAACCGTCCTCGAACCCATCGTTCTACCATTCCTAGACCGACAAGGGAACTTGCTGTTCCAACAGGACAATGCACGTCCGCATGTATCCCGTGCCACCCAACGTGCTCTAGAAGGTGTAAGTCAACTACCCTGGCCAGCAAGATCTCCGGGTCTGTCCCCCATTGAGCATGTTTGGGACTGGATGAAGCGTCGTCTCACGCGGTCTGCACGTCCAGCACGAACGCTGGTCCAACTGAGGCGCCAGGTGGAAATGGCATGGCAAGCCGTTCCACAGAATACATCCAGCATCTCTACGATCGTCTCCATGGGAGAATAGCAGCCTGCATTGCTGCGAAAGGTGGATATACACTGTACTAGTGCCGACATTGTGCATGCTCTGTTGCCTGTGTCTATGTGCCTGTGGTTCTGTCAGTGTGATCATGTGATGCATCTGACCCCAGGAATGTGTCAATAAAGTTTCCCCTTCCTGGGACAATGAATTCACGGTGTTCTTATTTCAATTTCCAGGAGTGTATTTTCGCATTCGGAAGAGAAAGTTGGTCATTGGAATCTCGTGAGAAGATTCCATTGCAACGAAAAACGCCTTTCTTTTGATGATTTCCAGCCCAAATCCTGTATCATTTCTCTGACACTCTCTCCTATACTTCGCGATAATACGAAACGTGCAGCCCTTCTTTGAACTTTTTCGATGTACTCTGTCGGTCCTATCGGGTAAGGATCCCACACCGCGTAGCAGTATTCTAAAAGAGGACGGACAAGAGTAGTGTAGGCAGTCTACTTCCTAGATCAGTTACATTTTCTAAGTGTCCTGCCAGTAAAACGCAGTCTTTGGTTAGCCCTCCCCACAGCATTTTCTATGTGTTCTCTCCAATTTAAGTTGTTCGTAATTGTAATACCTAGGTATTTAGTTGAATTTACGGCTTTTAGATTAGGCTGCGTTATCGTGTAACCGAAGTTTAACGAGTTCCTTTTTACACTCATGTGGATGACCTCAAACTTTGCGTTGTTTGGGGTCAACTGCCACTTCTCGCACCATTGCGAAATTTCTTCTAAATAGTTTTGAAGTTTGCTTTGATCTTCTGATGACTTTCTTAGTCGATAAACGACAGCGTCATCTGCAAACAACCGTACACACCACACCACACCACACCACGGCTATTCAGTCGTGTAGGGCCCAACCGATATGGTCACGAGGCCAGTTGAGGCTCTGCAGGCGATGTCCGGCTGTTAGCAAAGGCGCTCGCGTCGATCGCCTGCAGTCATAGCGCATTAATGGCAAAGTTCGCCACACTTCCTTATTTTATGAGCTCGTCGTACGTCCCACATTCAGTTCAGAGATTATTTCACTCAGTGTTGCTTGTCTGATAGCCCTAAAAATCCTACGCAAACGCCGCTGCTCTAGGCTGTTAATTCAAGGTCGTCGGCCACAGCATCGTCCATGGAGGCATGTAATGCCTGAAATTAGGTATTCTCGGTACATTCTAGACGCTTTGGATCTCGGCTTATCGAATTCCCTAACGATTTCCGAAATGGAATGCCCCATGCGTCTAGCTCCAGCTACTTTCCTGCGTTCGAATTCTGTTAAATCCCGTCGTGCGGCCATAATCACGCCGGAAACCTTATCACATAAATCACCTGGGTGGAAACGACAGCTTCGCCAGTGCACTGTCCCCTTATACTTTGTGTACGCGATACGACCGCCATCTGTAAAATCATGTGATCATATCGACATCTCATGACTTCTGTCACCGCCGGGTGCAACAACTCGTGCGGCCACAGATAATTCGTTCTACCCTCGCAAAGATAGCGCGGAACGCTAGCTTGCACACAAATTTCTCTTTGGAGATCACGTTCACCTAATGCAAATACGCAGTTTTATTTTCTCCTCACCAGAGTATGTTTCATCACTGCGAACATCAGCGGGCCCACTGTTTATTTCGTAATTAATGTTAATATTGTAGTCAATACATTACCCGTATGTCTTTCCTTCATCTTCTTACCATCCAAATTATCTTAATTAATGCAATATTTTTTGCTACGATTGGTATATTAATGAAGATGTAATACAGGGTGTGGCAGAAAAACTGGGCAATTTGGATATAGCGAAAAAGCCCGAGGATTTTGTTATAAAACATTTTCAATCACAACAACCAAGCTCTTACGTGCTGCCATTTAACATAGTGGTCACGTTTTGAAAATGTCTTGTATGTGGCCACCATTGATACTTTGACACTCCGATAGTCTGCCATGTAAATCGTTCACGGCACGTTCAAGCAGATGTGTAGGAATATTTCTCATTTCTGCAAGAAGGTGTCTTTCAGTTCCGTATATCACACACGCCATATGTTTCAGGGACTCACAAAGTAAATAGTCACAGAGCGATGATTTGGGAGATCTGGCAAGCCACAGAATGTCCTCATTCCTTGAATTGATGAGGTTACCACACACTCAAGCATTGCTGCCACTGAAATTTGAACACAATGTGACGTGGCGCTATTTTGCTGAAACCAATACTCATTTGCAGAAAACTGTTCAAATTCAGTTGCGAGGAATGTGTCATCTGTGGCAGGATACAACTAAAACATAACTCCGGTTGAAACTTCCTGGCAGATTAAAACTGTGTGCCGGACCGAGACTCGAACTCAGGACTTTTTCCTTTCGCGGGCAAGTGCTCTACCGACTGAGCTACCCAAGCACGACTCACGCAACGTCCTCACAGCTTCTGCCAGTACCTCGTTCCTACCTTCCAAACTTTACAGAAGCTCTCCTGCGAACCTTGCAGAACTAGCACTCCGCTGTAGAGTGAAAATTTAATTCTAGAAACAACCACAAGGCTGTGGCTAAGCCATGTCTCCGCAATATCCTTTCTTTCAGGAATGCTACTTCTGCAAGGTTCGCAGGAGAGCTTCTGTAAAGTTTGGAAGGTAGGAGACGAGATACTGGCAGAAGTAAAGCTGTGAGGACGGGGCGTGAGTCGGAAGAGCACTTGCCCGCGAAAGTCAAAGGCCCCGAGTTCGAGTATCGGTCCGGCACACAGTTTTAATCTGCCAGGAAGTTTCATATCAGCGCGCACTCCGCTGTAGAGTGAAAATTTCATTCTATCACTGCGGTTGCTCGTCCACTTTCATCCTAAAAAATAAAGGACCGATTACGCTCACTGAAGAGACAGCGCACCACATTGTGTTTCTCCAGCCGTGTAAAGGGCGTTAATGAGTTCGTGAAGATATCCTCGCATCATTACGGCAGTTTTGTTTGTAGACATAGCAACTTAGACGAAAATACGCCCCGTCACTCATCCACAGGAAATTTAAGAAGCCTTAGTTGTCCCTAATTTGAGTTAATAGTTCAACAGACAGTCACTTACACCGAGCGAGGTGTTGCAGTGGTTAGCACACTGGACTTGCATTCGGGAGAACAACGTTTCAAACCCGCGTTCGGCCATCCTGATTTAGGTTTTCCGTGATTTCCCTAAATCGCTTCAGGCAAATGCTGAAATTATTCCTTTGAAAGGGCACGACCGATTTCCTTCCGTCTCCTTCTCTCATCCGATGCGACAGATGACCTCGCTGTTTGGTCCCGTCCCCTGAGTGATTTGCTGTTCTTAATACGTTTCGTTTAACCGTTGCACAACTTATATCTTCCACGGTTGCAACTTTAAATCATTCCGTAAAATTCTGTGTACGCCACGATTATACGGTTGCCCACTTTGTCTCCCAGAACGTTTCGGAGTGTTGTTTACAACCTTTTCGCACCTCGTCAATTCGTTCCTGGCATGTTCATCTTAAATGTACTTCCTGTTGCATCAAAGGTTTTCACCCATAACTGGTTCATTTTGTCTAAGGTTGAAATGACAATGTCCCAGCCTGTCTAGCAGAGGCAACACAGTCACCTTAAGTGTAAAAGGCCTACACAACGACAGCACGTTCAGGTCCTCTCCAGCACTGCATCTGAGCAAATGGCGTACCTACCTGAAACATATTGCAAACATTCTGCGTTACAAATAACACCATTCCACGTTTAGAAACTAAAACAGCCCGTTTTCCTGTCACACGCTGTATGTGATAACAGCAATACAGCTTATCATCTGTAACACTAGATGTGTTTTACCGAGATAAGAGAACATTCTTTTTCTTGTCAAAAAAAGAGTATTAGTTGTGAATTGTAACATCTGTTTGCCTATAATATATGGAGACGTCTCCATAACTCACCTTTCCTGCTTTACCACTTTCGTTTGAGGAATGCGAGTTTTGGAAGATGTGGTGTAGTATCTTCTATATTACTCAACTAAAATTTCAACCACACGTAGAATAAACAAATGTAATTTAGTAATTTGTGTACCTTAAGTTGTTGTGATACAAGCTGACATAAACCCTAATGACACTGTATATTTTTGTATACCTAAGGATTTGTAGTTGAGTGAGTAATCATAACGATGATTGTAACTGATATTTACACCGACATCATGGTGTAAGCCGTCTATATATGCAGGATTCTCGAAACATATGTTGTTTACTCCTTGCAGTACTGGTGATGTAAGCTATGAATACTGTTACCCTGGTTCATCACTCAATCACAATACTATCCGAATTTTCATAAGTACTCAGTTGTCACTGCAATTATTCCCACATTGCGTTTCAGTCATCATAGTGATTTATATTCGCACGAGTGAATTTTCATTTTAGCAGAAACTCCATTCTCGACAAATGCTCAGCCCATTACAGATTATAGCTGCATGATTGTTCTTCAGTAATAGGTTTTCTCTTTTTGTGTGGTTTACTATATTTTGTCGCCGTCTACTTTAACAAAACAAAAGCTCAGTGCCTTACAAGAGCACATATTCGTACAAAGAACGACATCTTTCTTCATTTTGTTAATAACTTCAGACCGCCTCTCCAGTGCCAGATCAGCTCAGTACCAGGACTTCAGCACGACGCCTCTCCATGAAACCACTGTCATGGACAACCTAGCTGTCTTAAATTACATAAAAGAGCTGTAAACGGGCACCACGCCACGAAATGCGTCGTGTTATTGGAAATTACAATTTTGTGGACACAATACAATATCGTTAAAAAGTTACATCTACATAACTATAATTTCCAGTAGATACGATTTTATTGTTTTTCAGTCGAGGCGTGTACGTATACTGAATATTGTGTTGGAAGTTTTCTTTTATTCATTATAGGTCACTACCAATTAATTTTACTGCGATCCGATTATTCTTACTTTTATTTTTTTCTGAGCGCGCTACGCACGTGTTGTTTGCTGCCCTTGACCCTGCAGAAAGTTGATTTCAATATTGAAACTACATCCCTTCCTCCCATTTTTCCGTTGTGACCTTTATCGTCAAGTTATTCTTTAATTTCACGCCAGTGTCATTTTTGCTGACATTTGCTCCTCTTGCAATCACGTTCCAGCAAACATAGTCCACTTAAAATACTGTTATTCTTTCATTACCTCTTCCCAACATTCAAATTACTCTTTCTGAGTTTTGTGAAATGTTGCGGAAGTCCCTCGCGGGTCGCCGGCCGGAGTGGCCGAGCGGTCCTAGGCGCAGCAGTCTTGAATCTCGCGACCGCTACGGTCGCAGGTTCGAATGCTGCCTCGGGCTTGGATGTGTGTGATGTCCTTAGGTTAGTTAGGTTTAAGTAGTTCTAGGGGACTGATGACCTCAGATGTTAAGTCCCATAGTGCTCAGAGTCATTTAAACCAGCCCTAGTGGGTCATTATTCATGTGTCATCATTTGGTGAAGTGCGGTAAAGTCCGATATAAAACCACAAGTTATTACTTCAGAGCCTTATAAGAGGACTTATTCGTATGAAGAACGACGTTTTTCTTGACAATATTAGCAACTTTGACCGACTCATCACATACTCCGGTGCCAGAATAGTCAGTGTCAGAACTTTGGCACGACGCCTCCCCAAGATATTCCTTCGTCTCTAGAGACAAACCTAAATTCGTCTCTGAGACTCTTATTGTGAACAACTAAATTATTTTGTCTGTGAAAATACTATTGTGGACAACCTAGACTATTTGTCTATGAGGCTATTATTGTGAACGACGTAGACTGCTCGAAGACGCAGCGGTATGACATAAGTTGTTCTCACTATTTGCCCTACAAATCAACAAACCTATGTGATTTTCAGCTCATATGTACGCTGATACACTTTTCGGAGACCGGCTATTGCAAAGCGTTACATACCATACTGGGAACAGAGCACTGAGTTAGTGATAAGTGTAAAATCATTTCAGGAAAATGTTATCATCGACTACTTCTTCTTACGCCACTGCTGTTTCACATACGGAAAGGCCGAGTAGTGTCTGCACGTAATATTTTTCGAAATTATGTTTTTTGAATTTTGTGCTGGATCATTCTTCACTAAACGATACTATGATAGTTATTTAATATAATTATAAATCTCCATGTTTTAAGAATATTCCTTCCTTGATTTCTTAAATATTTTTTGTGCCCTTTGCGTTTTGGTCGTTTAAGCTTTTGGAGAGTTGTATCGGACATGAAACTGTAATTTTTTTTAATAGTTATTTTTGTAACAAAAAAGTTTTAATTGGATTGTAAATGAATATAAACTTGAACTTGTCCACCAACTTGTGAGGTGACTACTCTTTTAGTAAATGAATTACTAGCGTAGGTAGGATCATTAAGCCCTGATTTAATAAAACTATGGCATGTCTAGTATCAGTGATTGAACTTCAGTAAATGTGAAATTAATGAAGTGCAACAATGAGCAACTTGTACTCGACCACTGTGAAGCGGGGATGTGGACCCATTTCTGCAATTTCAGTAGACAAATATGAAAAACGAGTTACTGCTGCTGATACATCTTAAAGTCATTTGAATAATGTGCAATTCGAAATATCTGAATAGATATGATTTATCAGTAAAACTAGCCACGTCGACGCCTGGGTAATTTAGTTTTTTGAGCACGAACAAATACATTTTATAACGTGAGCCACAGCACCTTCTCGCTCAGCGGCCTCCCTTAAGACCCATCTTCACAGCACTTGAAATCGTCATGCAAAAGAGTGGGTTATGTATTGTTACAAACAGGGGAAACAATCTGAGAGCTCAAGTGCTCTTTTGGACTTTGCACGTGCAGCCGTTAGCTAGTTAGACAAAGGTGGTACCTTGCGACGCTTGGACACAAATTGGCTGTAGACAAGGCACACTCCAATATATACATAAATATTCACTAAATGATGCAGGAGGCCGGAAATGAAAAGAATCATGTGCAACTAGATTATGTAATTGGGTCCAAGCCAATTGAACACTATGTACAAGCCACTTGGCATCTGAAAGACACCTACACATAACTTTTGAATATCAGTAATCACAAAGACTCAAATATATGTACAAACTACAATAAAATCATAGAACGAGCTCCATTGAAAGAGAGAGCGAATGAACTGATTGCATAATATTTCGGATTAAGTAATAAGAATACGATTCTGCAACCAGCTTCAAACCCACTGAATCCACCTTACACGTCACTTTGGCAACACTATGTGCGGGGATACCAGCTCACTTTCGCAGTTCATAGACAGAAGGCTAACGAGAAGTAGCCGGGGGGTATGAACACCGGACGAATGAGTTAATAGGTCGTGGGATACGAATAAGTTAAACAGGAAACCTCCCATATAAGCAACCACCTCGAACCACCGTAAATAAATCAAACGCTCTCACCAATGCTGCAGATGTGCTGCCACAACGTCTAACTACGGCCTGTCGTACCGAGCGCCAGAGAACAAAGGAGTATTTTTAAAGCCATTTGCAAGCGCAGTCTCTCAACCGCCAACCCTCTAATTGGTCGATCGCCCAGAACCCTGTGTTCAAAGCTTCCGCTCAACGTTTCAAACTGACCGCTCGAAGTATCTACATTTCAAATATCGATGCTCTTTACGGGAAATTCTTTGCAAAAGTCTCTCAAGTTGTTCCATGGTGAAACCTACTGCTCGTTGAAAATACATCTATTCAGCTGTCATCAGTATAAAGGTTTCATGTCTTTTCCTAAAATCATAGACAAAATCTGTACTAACTTTCAGTTTTGTCTTATTTCAGCTGGTTTGCGTATTCGTACACTAAATTTAAGAACTCATCTCAACTCAAAGTTATAGCCTGGACACCTAAATTTTGAAATTGGAAGCAAACTACTGTTTCCTGTTTATCACTGATTGTTTTCAGAGAAAAAAAAACTGATTATTTCCCAAAACATGTCACCCATCATTTCACTGACCGTGTTTTAAAATATCTAAACGACAATAAATCACCTACCAGGACTTTTCGTAATGTGTCTAAGGCGTTTAACTGTGCAAACCACAAATTTTTTTTGGAGAAGCTTAAATTTAGTGACTTACAAGGACAATGAGTTAGTTGTTCATTTCGTGCGTAAGTGATGGGAAGCAAACAGTCGTAGTAGATAGCTCAAGCAGCTCTGACGATGAATCTTCTTCGAACTGGGGACAAATTACTATTGGCGTTCAGGACGGTTCAGTTCTGGGACCGCTCTTGTTCTGTACAAATGACCTTCCATTTGACATTCATAAAGCAGAAATTGTTTGCCTTGCTGATAATACAAGCATCATAATCAAGCCCAAGAGAGCATAGACGCTCTTGAGCACTTCGTTGAACATATCAACAGCGTGCACCCAAATGTCCAGTTCACTGCCGAGACTGAGAAAGAAGAAAGGCTGCCATTTTTTGATGTTTTGGTACAACAGAAGTCGGATGGACGTCTCGGCCATTCAGTGTACCACAAAGCCGACGCACACTTATATATTAGTCCCCATAGTTTTCGTCGTCCAATCCAAAAGAAAGCAGTTTTAAATACTTTGGCACACAAAGAAAAACTTTTTCTGATTAGGGCCATTTGAACTGGAAAATTAATTATCTGAAGTACGTGTTCGAAAGAACGACTATGGTTTTCGTGATATGAAGTCCGCGTTCTCAAAGAAAAGGAGAGGCTAAAAGGAATGCGTTAAACATCGGTTACACGATAAATCAGTTTAATCTAAAAGCTGTAAATTCAGCTAAATACCTAGGTATTACAATTACGAACAATTTAAATTGTAAGTAACACACAGAAAATGTTTTGGCGAAGGCTAACCAAAGACTGCGTTTCATTGGCAGGACACTTACAAAAGGTAACAGACCTACTAAGGAGACTGCCTACTCTACGCTTGTCCGTCCACTTTTAGAATACTATTGCACGGTGTGGGGTCCTTACCAGATAGGACTGACGGAGTAGATCGAAAAAGTTCAAAGAAGAGCAGCACGTTTGGTATTATCGCGAAATATGGGAGAGAATGTCACAGAAATGATACAGGATTTGGGCTGGACATCATTAAAAGAAAGGCGTTTTTCGTTGCGACGGGATCTTCTCACAAAATTCCAATCACCAACTTTCTCCTCCGAATGCGAAAATATTTTGTTGATACCGACTTACATAGGGAGAGACGCTCACCACGATAAAATAAGGGAAATCAGGGCTCGTACGGAAAGATAAACGTGTTCGTTCTTTCCGTGCGTTATACGAGATTGGAATAATGGAGAATTGTGAAGATGTTACGATGAACCCTCTGCCAGGCACTTAAATGTGATTGGCAGAGTATCCATGTAGATGTAGATGTAGATGAAAATGTTGAACATTCGCGTCATGAGCCACGGATTGTATTCCTTGCTTTCTGCGACGTTAGATTCAACAAAATAGACAAAGTCCTGGTGTAACACCTATATTCTGACCTATTATAACGATAACGGAGATGATACTCCCCGTTAAAGACAGTCTTCGCCACAGGATCCCGGGATTTATAACATCCTTTGTGAGTGCGGAAGCAATTACATCGGCTGGTCCATCCGTACCGTTTCCGGCCGGTGCAGAAATCAGCGATATAATAAAAATCTAGAACTGGATAAATCTGCTGTTGCTTCAGAAACACAAACAAAATATGCTTGGCGAAACAAAAGTTTTGTCCCGGGCTCCCACATAATGAAATTCTGTAACTAAAGAGGCTATAGAAATATGAATGTGTGAGAAGAACTTCAACAGTGACAGCGGATATAATCCCAGAGGCACATGCGAGCGAGCTCTCGATGCAGAGAAGAGACAGAGATATGCGTCACAATGTTTACGCCACCATAACAGACGTTGACATCATCTGCGATAGCGTTACGTAATTACCGACCAATCACCTAAAATTTGCACCGCGATGTTGCGGAAATGAGAAGTGCTATTGATGTGGGCTTTTCCCACAATGGATTGATATTCAGGGGCTCGTATTGCTAGCGCATCAACATAATGTAATACTTAGAAAGTGTATTTTTGTGCACGCATACAATTTTTAATCTGGAACAATGCCTATCGACATTAACAAGCATAAAGTAGGGTAAATTAAAATGTCAATTATGTTTGTTGCAGGATTCTAGCGCAAGTCGTTTACGAGATATGGTATTTTGAAAAGTTCCCACACCGACACTTGTACAATATCTATGGTATCACATACTAAAGAACAACACAAGTGCATACACCCATTTTGTGGATTGTGACCAGTAACAGACAATTGAGCACCACAGAGCGTATTCAAAATGACCTCTGGTAGCGGCAAGATAGGCTTCCAGTCTAGTATGGAACGACTGCTGTACACGTGCTAGTATTTCAGTGGAGATGTCCGTGCCGGCCGCTGTAGTCGAGCGGTTCTAGGCGCTTCAGTCCTGAACCGCGCTGCTGCTACGGTGGCAGGTTTGAATCCTGCCTCGGACATGGATGTGTGTGATGTCCTTAGGTTAGTTAGGTTTAAGTAGTTCTAAGTCTAGGGGACTGATGCAGATGATAAACGGGTATCCACAGGACAAATATATTATACTAGGACTGACATGTCATTACATTTTCACGCAATTTGGGTGCATAGATCCTGAGAAACCAGTACCCAGAACAATCACCTCTGGCCGTAATAACGGCATTGATACGCCTGGGCATTGAGTCAAACGGCTTTAGATCTATTGGAATTCCATAAATCGCTAAAGGTAAATGCGGGGATGGTTCCCATGGTGAAGACATGGCCGATGCAAGCCGTCATTTCGGTCGGAAGGAGCTCCGGCACCTCCCATGCATTTCTTCTTCTAACTCAGTGGAACAAGTCGGCATCGGAGATTTGAAATAGTACATGGATTAACCTTTCGTGAAGAGGTATGATAGGGCCGAATGCGTTCTAATGTGCTACGTGTCAAGCACAACTAGGACGCAACGTGACACTGCTCAGGGAACAGACAGTAGCACCTATTGTTTACATTAAATCTTGTGGTTTTATTGTTTGATTACAAGAAATTATGTTTGAAAAACTTGAATTTCAGAACAGTATTTGTAAAATATGATTTCTCATTGAAAGTTTTATCATAGGTTTTCAGAAATGGAAACTTGTGATTTCTATAGACGAGGAGGGGAGGAGAAGATTGTATGGTTGAAGAGGTACGTTCCAGCACGTAAAATTTTACAGTAGCAATTAAGCTCTGTGTCTATGTTCTTCCCGGGCCTTCTAGTATTCTAGACTGTGCCCCGTTCCTATTGTCTTCATCGCCGACGGGATGTCAAACACTAATCTCCCTTCTTTGCTTCTTGTATCGTGAAAGAAACACCTGTCGTGCAGTTGTGACAAGACGGCTCGTCATTTGCTCCGAAAGACGCGCTAGGTTATGAGCCGCGATAGACGTTCATGTTCAGCGGGCGTCAGTCACGAGGAGGTGAGTAGCGAGGCATTAGGCGGCAGATAAGAGATCTGCGGCGCGTATCGCATCACGCAGCAGGCCTAATTACTGCCCGCCTGCATCCATTAGCCTGGGACGCTCACGCAAGCGACGGTATAATTCCTCGCTGTAGCTGGTTCTGTTGTCATCTCCACAGCCGGTGGTAGGAAAGCTTGTAGTGGAGCTCATGTTACGGCAGCACGTCTATCGCTCGTAAGCACAGTGCCTGGTTTGTTGAAAATTAAAATACACTCTGACAAAAAAAAAAGCGACGCACCTCGAAGGAATTATCTGAATGGGACGGAAGTCGATACAGATATATACAGACAAGCAAATGATTACAAGTTTAGAAAAAATGATGATTTGTTCCAGAGAAAGAACTTCATAAGTTGAAAAAATCACAATCGCGTTGGTCCATCTATGGCCCTTATGCATATTGATTGACAAGGTTGTTGGATGTTCGCCTGAGGGATATCATGTCATATTCCGTTGACATGATGCGTTACAGCATCAAAGTCCCAAGCTGGTTGGGGTTCTCAGTGCATAATGCTCCAAACATTCTCAACTGTGGAGAGATCCGGCGACCTTGATGGTCAAGACAGTTTTGGCATGCACGAAGTCAAGCAGTACAAACTCGTCGTGTGCGGGCGGGAATTATTTTGCTGAAATTTAAGCCCAGGATGTCTTCCCATGAAGGCTAACAAAACGGGACCTAGTATGTCGCCGTCGTACCTCATTGACGTAAGTGTGCCGTGAATGACAACCAAAGGAGTCCCGCTATGAAATGAAGTGGCACCCCAGACCATCACTCCAGGTTGGTATCCCACCGCTCTCCGAGACCTCTCCACACACGTCTTCGATGACAATCAGGGCTCAGTTCGAAGTAGGACTCATCACCGTAGACAATTCTATTCTAGTCAGTGGCGGATACGTATGGGGGTGCACGGGGCGTGCGCTCCCTCCTTGCGGAGCCTCCCGAATCTTCACCCGCGCCGCCCCGTTCTTTGAAGAAGAATCACTCTTTGTGATTAAAAAGAGACTAATGGAAGAGATTCTTCAATACAAGCAAACGAGCATGAACGCCGTTAATGATCGTGATTCTATTATGCAAGCGTTGTCTGTTTCTCCTAGATCTGATTATCCTGTTTTGCACACGATGTACAAAATATTTGCTAGTCTACCTGCATCTGTTGCTACAGTAGGAAAGATTTTTTCAACAATTCGGCCTACAAAGACATAGCTGAGGTTGTTATGATGACGACGAACGAGTCGTCGCCAAAGTTGACTGGTGGCCGATGTTAAATAGAATCATATAAATCACAGCAGGTTTGTCAGTAACGTCGATAAGGTGCTCGCTGCATGATCTGGATCTGCAACGACTAAAATAATTAGAAGTCGCTGGTAAAAAACTTAACTGGTCGTAAAGCGTTCTTCTTCGCTACATACATATAATTATAGATAGACAGCTATTGAGGCCTCACTCAGGGCATACGTTACTAAGCCCCTTGTTAGAGGTTGCTTCCCATCAGCTGAAGGCTATGCTACTTTACTACTTGACGTCCCGAGCAAGAGAGGACGAGATCTCGCTAGAAACTTGATACAAGCCGCGGAGCGGCGCTGGTCGCGATTCTCGGGCTCAACGATACTAATACGTACCGCGGCCGATAACTACAACCCCTAACAAGTGTGGTATCGAACGTTGATACCACAGAGGTCCACAATGAAGGAGGACCGACTTAATGGCATAGCTCTGTTGAATACTCACCCTGACATTGATTGTCCGATTCAAGATGTAATTGCCGGCCGGGGTAGCCGAGCGGTTCTAGGCGCTACAGTCTGGAACCGTGCGACCGCTACGGTCGCAGGTTCGAATCCTGCCTCGGGCATGGATGTGTGTGATGTCCTTAGGTTAGTTAGGTTTACCTAGTTCTAAGTTCTAGGGGACTGATGACCTCAGCAGTTAAGTCCCATAGGGCTCATAGCCATTTGAACCATGATGTAATTAACCAATTTGTCACGAAGAATAGGCGAATAGAATTCATCATTTAAGGAAGAGCACCACAGTTGTAACTTTTTTTATCTCATAAGATGGTATTGTCTTGTATATATGTATAATCAGTTTAAATAAAACTTTCTTAAACTTTGCATGTGACTTGATCATTTTTTATTACGGTAAAAGTAAAGATAACTCAATATATCTTTAGCTCCCCCTCCTTGAGATTTTTCTATGTCCGCCACTGACTCTAGTCAATGAGATTCCAGGACGAATGTGCCCGACACCAAGGCAAACAGGCTTCTTGGGGTACAGAGTTCAATGGTAGTTGGTGCAAGTGGCCGCATGAACACGTCCCCCCTTTCTATGAGCCTCCTATTAATTGTCCTTGTGATCACTGAAGTGCCATTTGCACGTCTGATCGATGATAATGCTGGATACGGAGCTCTGAGTGCTCTCTAACGATAGCTCGGTCCTCACCCTCTGTCACCTCTCTAGCTCTCTGTGTAGCTGCGAAAACTCATCCCAAAGAAAACAACGTTTTGAAGTAAAAGAGTTTATCTTTAAAACGGTATTATAATGCAGTTCAGTCAGTTACGTTTGCACATGCACAGAGGCACTTTCAACCGAAGTGGCAAACAATCTTGAAAACAGCTCGAAAACAGATGTAGTTTTTCAGTGACCTCAAAACGTTTCGAAAATTATCACTGTAATTCTTGTAAGGCCACAATGAATTCCTCAAAACACATGTTTTCTTTAACGCCATTGAGCTTACAGAAATGAACAGCATTTTTTTTTCAGAATTTGTGCTTTCCAAAATGTGAGGTTCTTTTTAAATGCAACTCCATCAAATTAGAAATATATATTTTCCCAGCTCGCAACCTTACTGTGAGCGGTTTGCATTTATGTCCACTTAAAGTGCGCTGTGTACGATCCATTCCGTTCATTCTACTGTTCGTTCCTGCTTTCTTTTTTCCTTTGTCAGTTCATTAATAGCGGATTTTAAATCCAAAAATCGTTCCATGTATGCCCCTTGACTTTACAGTGAACTTTGCAGTAATAAATAAAATCTCCATATTCTCTGTTCGATTCCATCGAAACCTGTTGCAACTGACAGTGTAATATTGCGTGCCGCTCTATAAAATTTACTATTCGTATCACCAATTTCATCACGTGCTATAAGCCTGCAAATTTTCCACAAAGTGCTTCGTGATGTAAAGAACAATGAATCCTGTCTGTCGATCACTGTAATTTTTTGCTCTCTCTTAAAATTCTTCCTGCATGCCGTTGTAAAGTTTCTCCGTAGTAAATCTGCGGCACCCGTCAATTATGCATCTGCGTAATAGATATTTAGAATTCTCGTCCTCCTCTTCTGTCATTCGCATTCATTCTTAAAGGCTCGCGACGATAGATCACCGGCCGTTGTGGCCGAGCGGTTCTAGGCACTTCAGTCCGGAACCGCGCTGCTACTACGGTCGCAGGTTCGAATCCTGCCACGGGCATGGATGTGTGTGATGTCCTTAGGTTAGTTAGGTATAAGTAGTTCTAAGCTCTAGGGGACTGATGACTGCAGATGTTAAGTCCCATAGTGCTTACAGCCATTTGAACCATTCTGACGATAGATCACTAGATTGTCTCTTTCTGTCAAAGAACCACCGAACCTGTCAATTTCCTTCACACTGCGTACAGATAATGAAGACTAAGCAGCGCTGACAACGCGAGTCTGCTAAACCGAAGAATGTCGTGCCGATTGAAGAACACTTCACCGCAATACCAAATGAACTGTCACGCTATACCGAGTATTTCCAAGAAGGACCGGGCAAAATTGAGACAGATCGATCCTCAGCCTGCGCGCTTGCACCACATCAGGGTAACGTGCAGTTCCCTGCGCCGTGGCAGATGCTGCTGCACAGAGCGACTGATCCTTTCTGTCATTCGCACAACGCTGCTGAAACTGATTTGAATCTTCTTTTTAATTCGCTTGTGGTGTTCTTACAAGTTTCGTTCTGGCGCCAGATTATTTTATCGCCGCTTTGAGTGTTACCCATCATCAAATTTCATACACTTTATTGAGCATCATCTATTCAAAAGTAACTCTAGTCTGATTGCTCAAATTTTATTGTCTGCGCCGATCAGGGTAGCCGCGCGGTCTAGGGCGCCTTGATACGGTCCGCGTGGCCCCCTCCGTCGGAGTTTAGAGTCCTCCCACAGGCATGGGAGTTTGTGTTGTCCTTAGCGATAGTTAATTTAAGTCAGATTAAGTAGTGTCTAAGCCTAGGGACCGACGACCCCAGCGCTTTGGTCCCACAGGAAATTTCCACAAATTTCCAATTTTTTTTATTGTTTGCGTTACTAAGTCGTTACAAGTCTGGCTGCGAGGATAGTTCTTTAAATTAAATTGTTCAACAGTTCAGTAAATTTCACCAAATGCTCTTCTCACAGCCAAACCCAGCATTCTATTTCCCGTCCTAACTACACTACTGGCCATTAAAATTGTTACACCACGAAGATGACGTGCTACAGACGCGAAATTTAACCGACACGAAGAAGATGCTGTGATAAGCAAATGATTAGCTTTTCAGAGCATTCACACAATGTTGGCGCCGGTGGCGACATCTACAACGTGCTTACATGAGCAAAGTTTCCAACCGATTTCTCAGCAGTTGATCGGCGTCGCCTGGTGAAACGTTGTTGTGATGCCTCGTGTAAGGAGGAGAAATGCGTACCCTACATTTCAGCAGGATAATGCACGACCGCATGTTGCAGGTCCTGTATGGGCCTTTCTGGATACAGAAAATGTTCGACTGCTGCCCTGGCCAGCACATTCTCCAGATCTCTCACCAATTGAAAACGCCTGGTCAATGGTGGCCGAGCAACTGGCTCGTCACAATACGCCAGGCATTACTCTTGATGAACTGTGGTATCGTGTTGAAGCTGCATGGGCAGTTGTACCTGTACATGCCATCCAAGCTCTGTTTGACTCAATGCCCAGGCGTATCAAGGCCGTTATTACAGTCAGAGGTGATTGTTCTGGTTACTGATTTCTCAGGATCTATGCACCCAACTGCGTGAAAATGTAATCACATGTCAGTTCTAGTATAATACATTCGTCCAATGAATACCCGTTTATCATCTGCATTTCTTCTTGGTGTAGCAATTTTAATGGCCAGTAGTGTAGGTGTAAAACACTAACACGAATTCTTTACAGACGAATGGAAAAACTGGTAGAAGCCGACCTCGGGGAAGATCAGTTTGGATTCCGTAGAAACACTGGAACACGTGAGGCAATACTGACCTTACGACTTATCTTAGAAGAAAGATTAAGGAAAGGCAAACCTACGTTTCTAGCATTTGTAGACTTAGAGAAAGCTTTTGACAATGTTGACTGGAATACTCTCTTTCAAATTCTAAAGGTGGCAGGGGTAAAATACAGGGAGCGAAAGGCTATTTACAATTTGTACAGAAACCAGATTGCAGTTATAAGAGTCGAGGGACATGAAAGGGAAGCAGTGGTTGGGAAGGGAGTAAGACAGGGTTGTAGCCTATCCCCGATGTTGTTCAATCTGTATATTGAGCAAGCAGTAAAGGAAACAAAAGAAAAATTCGGAGTAGGTATTAAAATTCATGGAGAAGTAATAAAAACATTGAGGTTCGCCGATGACATTGTAATTCTGTCAGAGACAGCAAAGGACTTGGAAGAGCAGTTGAATGGAATGGACAGTGTCTTGAAAGGAGGATATAAGACGAACATCAACAAAAGCAAAACAAGGATAATGGAATGTAGTCGAATTAAGTCGGGTGATGCTGAGGGAATTAGATTAGGAAATGAGACACTTAAAGTAGTAAAGGAGTTTTGCTATTTGGGGAGCAAAATAACTGATGATGGTCGAAGTAGAGAGGATATAAAATGTAGACTGGCAATGGCAAGGAAAGCGTTTCTGAAGAAGAGAAATTTGTTAACATCGAGTATAGATTTAAGTGTCAGGAAGTCATTTCTGAAAGTATTTGTATGGAGTGTAGCCATGTATGGAAGTGAAACATGGACGATAAATAGTTTGTACAAGAAGAGAATAGAAGCTTTCGAAATTTGGTGCTACAGAAGAATGCTGAAGATTAGATGGGTAGATCTCGTAACTAATGAGGAACTATTGAATAGGATTGGGGAGAAGAGAAGTTTGTGGCACAACTTGACAAGAAGAAGGGATAGGTTGGTAGGACATGTTCTGAGGCATCAAGGGATCACCAATTTAGTATTGGAGGGCAGCGTGGAGGGTAAAAATCGTAGAGGGAGACCAAGAGATGAATACACTAAGCAGATTCAGAAGGATGTAGATTGCAGTAAGTACTGGGAGATGAAGAAGCTTGCACAGGGTAGAGTAGCATGGAGAGCTGCATCAAACCAGTCTCAGGACTGAAGACCACAACAAACAACAACATAGTGTAGGTGGCCTGCTAAATATTGGTAAATATGTTTCGCAATCGTAGTAGCCTTCTTTTACGATTTCCATAAGGAAGGCCTACTTTAATTATTGTTTCATTTTCCACTCATATCAGTTCTTGTAATTTGACAATGCAGGAGACGCATGTCAGAAAATTTATATTATGTGCAGACAAAATTTTGTTGTTTCAGTGTACGTAACTACGTAATATCATTCATATGCTCACAGATGTCGCTGTATCTCGTCATTCCTGGAATTTGCTTAAGAAATGCTGTATAATTTGCTGTTCTATAGTTTACATAATGTATTAAGCAGGAAACTGATGTACAACGCACCTGCATTTAGAAGACTAAATATTGGAAATGATTCCAACTCAGTGCATTTAAGTATCACTGCAAAGAAATAAAAACTTAAAATACACACATCATAAAAAGTTTTGCATCACCCCGGTTCCCACAAATACTGAAGTTAGACGTTGACTGTGGATATTGTATCACAGACACAGTCCCTTTCACTGTTCGGAGATTTCACTAAACCCGCCCAAAGATGTAAACAACCATGCATGAGCAGCATCTATTAGACGGAGGGGGTCCGACAGCTGATCAAAAATGGCTCTGAGCACTATGGGACTTAATATCTGAGGTCATCAGTCCCCTAGAACTTAGAACTACTTAAACCTAACTAACCTAAGCACATCGAACACATCCATGCCCGTGGCAGGATTCGAACCTGCGACCGTAGCGGTCGCGCTGTTCCAAACTGAAGCGCCTAGAACCACTCGGCCAGACCGGCCGGCGACAGCTGATCAGTTCCAGTCATTCCACCAGAAGAAGATACACGGCTAGTGTTGGCTGTAGTTCAACCATGCCTAGACGGTCAATAACGCGGTTCGATCGCGTCCGCATTGTTACTTTGTGCCAGGAAGGCCTCTCAACAAGGCACGTGCTCAGACGTCGTGGAGTGAACGTGGAAGATATGCAGAGAGATAGGAACTGTCGAAGACATGCCTCCCTCAGGCCGCCCAAGGGCTACTATTGCAGTGGATGACCGCTACCTACGGATAATGGCTCGGAGGAACCCTGGCAGCAGCGCCACCATGTTGAATAATGCCTTTCGTGTAGCCACAGGACATCGTGTTGCGCCTCGAACTGTACGCAATAGGCTGCATGATGCGCAACTTCACTCCCAACGTCCATGGCGAGGTCCATCTTTGCAACCACGACTCCATGCAGCGCGGTACAGATGGGCCCAACAACATACCGAATGGACCTCTCAGGACTAGCATCACGATCTCTTCATCGATGAGTGTCGCATATGCCTTCAACCAGACAACCGTCAGCGGCGTTTATGGAGGCAACCTTGTCAGGCTGAACGCCTTACACACACTGTCCAGCGAGTGCAGCAAGGTGGAGGTTCCCTGATGTTTTGGAATGGTACTATGTGAGATCGACGTACACCGCTGGTGGTCATGGTAGGCATCGTAACGGCTGTGCGATATGTGAATTCCATCCTCCGATCGTTAGTGCAACCATATAGGCAGTATATAGGCGAAGCACTCATCTTCATGGACGACAATTCGCGCGCCCATCGTGCACATCTTGTGAATGACTTCCTCCCGTTTTTACTAGAGTGGCCAGCATGTTCTCCAGACATAAACCCTATCCAACATGCCTGGGATAGATTGAAAATGGATGTTTATGGACGACGTGATCCATCAACCACCCAGAGGGACCTACGCCGAATCACCGTTGAGGAGTGAGACAATCTCGACCAACAGTGCCTTGATGAATTTGTGGATAGTGTGTCACGACGAATACAGGCATGCATCAGTGCCAGAGGACATACTACTGGGTATTAGAGGTAACGGTGTGTACAGCAATCTGGACCACCTTCTCTGAAGGTCTCGCAGTATTGTGGTACAATATGCAATGTGTGGTTTTCATGAGCAATAGAAAGGATGGAAACGATTTTTATGTTGATCTCTATTCCAGTTTTCTGTACAGGTTCCGGATCTCTCGGAACCGAGGTGATGCATAAGTTTTTTTGATTTGTGTATTTGCAAGAGATCTTAAACCAACAGAAAAAGGAATTTAACCAAATTATTTGGGAAGCTACTTCGGATACTTATGAAAAATCTGTTACAGATGCAATGACAAAGATGAAAAAAGATAATACGTGTTCCAAGACTTCTACACTAGAAGTCATAAAAAAACTTGAAAACATAACACTACATGTCGTAATGAAACCAAAGTGCCTACAGCACAAGGTCCGGTAAAATATAATGTATCCACTAAATTAAAAATGTACAATAATTGTCTCAAAATACTGAAAAAATATAAGGCAAACTGTACAGACGAGCTGATTAACACTTTTGGAAAATGAAGACTAGACAAAAAAATCAATAAATCAGACAATACATTTGTTTTGACGAGGTTTCGCCTTAAGCAAACAAATTGCATTCGTCTTTTCTACCCGTACATGATTTGCCGACGTTACGGCATCATCAGTGCATTTTTTTACCCGCTATTTATTAAATAAAATGAAAACCTGCTTTTCACTGCCTGCACATACGAAATATCGGTTTCTGAGTAATGTAACCACAAATCTGAAAACGATAAAAGAATTTTGTGTGTCTTCTTAACATATACTGTGGTTTCTGTGGCGTTCTGTATATTGTGTTATTGGTGTTGTTTGTGTCTGTCTGTGTTTGTGTGTGTGTTGGAGGGGGGGAGGGGGGGGAGGTGTCATCTGACAGCTCTTTGAGGGTAGAGAGCAGAGTTCCATTGCAGACAACAGTGAGTTCAAGTGTTACTTCTTTTCCGTCTACAATGGCTTTGTGTATTTAGTTGTTTTCTTCAATAACTGGTTTCTCGCGTCTCAGTCTTGACGTAACTTTCTGAAGTCCGTACGTAATTCAAAATGTTGTGGTCTTCAACCCGGAGACTGGTTTGATGCAGCTCTCCGGGCTACTGTGTCCTGTGCAGACCTCTTCATCTCCGTGTGACTACTACATCTTACATCATTCTGAATCTGGTTACTGTACTCATCTCTTGGTCTACATCTACGGTACCCTCCAATACTAAGCTGATCCCTTGATGTCTGAGAACGTATCCTATCTCTCTCTCCCTTCCTCTTGTCAGGTTGTGCCACACATTTCTTTTCCACCCAATTCTATTCAGTACCGCCTCATTAGTTACTTGATTTACCCATCTAATCTTCAGCATTCTTCTGTAGCAGCACATTTCAAAAGCTTCTATTCTCTTCTTGTTTAAACATTTTATCGTCTATGTTTCACTTCGACATAAGGCTACACTCCATACAAATACCTTCAGGAAAGACTTCCTAACACTTAAATATGTATATATTTGCCGTTAACAAATTAATCTTCTTCGGAAACGCTTTTCTTTCCAGCGTCAGGCTACATTCTATATCCTCTCCACTTCGGCCATCATCCATTATTATACTGTCCAAATAGCAAAACTCATCTACTAGCTTAAGTGTTTCGTTTCCTACTCTAATTCCCTCGGTTTCAGCTGATTTAATTCGACTACATTCCATTATGTCCTCCTTATGTCCATCTTTCAAGACACTGCTCATTCCACTCAACTGCTGTTGCAGGTCCGTTGCTGTCGCTGACAGAGTTACGAAGTCGTCAGTAAACAGCAAAACTTTTACCTGAACTCCAAATTTTTCTTTATTTCCGTTTACTTCATGTTCAGTGTAGCCATTGGGGATGGCTGCAACCCTGTCTCACTCCCTTTTCAACCACTGCTTCCCTCGACTCATAACTGCCGTCTGATTACTGTGCAAGTTGTAAAAACCTTTTCGCTCCCTGTGTTTTATCCCAGCTACCTACCGGAATTCAAAGAGCATGTTCCAGTCAACATTATCAGAAGCTTTCTCTAAGTCTACAAATGCTACAAACGTAGTTTTCTTCTAAGAAAAGTTATAGCGTCAGTATCGCCTCGCGTGTGCCCACATTTCTCCGGAATCCAAACTAATCTTCCCAGAGGTTATCTTCTACCAGTTTTTCAATTCTTCTGTAAGGAAGTCGTATTGGCATTTTACAACCATGAATAATTAAAGTAATAACTTGATAATTTTCACACCTGTCAGCACCAGCTTTCTTTGAAATTGGAATTCAAGATACAAAAGCAAAATTCGTATGCTTTCAGAGATGCAAGATATGGCACTCAAGCTAATAACTGCCCACGCTTCCGACAAGTAGTCTGCACCGTGGTGTTCCAGGTATCACCGAACGCTCGTAATCTATTCACAGCATTCCACGAACTCCCAGTACTTGTGAAAAGCTAACAGCGTCGAAAACTTCCTGCTCAGTGACAAATTTAATGGTAATAAATTTTTTATTTATTTATTTGGTTCGTTTAAACTCTTTTTAAGTGACTTTCTCAGCAAGTATTCTTCATACCTCTGATTTTAATGCTCCTCCTGGTTGTCTCTACTTCTGTAATCTTAATTTTGATCTTAGAATCAGATCAGCGCCTTTCTTTCCAACAGACGGGTCAATCCCCCACTACTGCACTGTTATTGCAGCAGCCAGCGACTCAGATAGCGGGCGTATTTAATCGCTTCCACAGCCGGCGGCGCAATCTCATACGCATAGCAGGTAGCGAACACATTGCAATGATGGATCCAAAATTTCACGAAAGGGACTATACTGGCTGTGCTTTTCTATACCCTCAGCTCCAAGTCCGGAAAGCCTTCAAGCTGGATAAAAGCGCCTCTATTTTTATTACAGGTTAGGTGGCACTTTTGGAAGTACTCAATATAATATCTTCAACTCCCTTCTCCCAGAGCGTCCTTAAAAATATTCACCAACTGAGATGAATTAAAACAACCAGTTGTTATACTGTGGATGTGGTTTTGGAATATATTCGCTGTGTACGGAGGGGACAGACCATCCATTTGCGGTAGGTACATCCCACGCTGGCATCAGCCATAATAGAAAGTCGTATTAGAGAAGCAAGCTGACTCTCTAGGCACTGTCCTTCAGATGAAATTTCCGTACACAGACCACTTACCTGAGGTCGAGAGCCACGGAAAATATCATTGGCAATATATTTGAAATGTGTTCAAATAACGAAAGGTTGGTATTATGCGATGTTACAGCCTTGAATATCTCCAAGGCCGTGGTTTATGAGGATAAATTTGGACTTATCGACGGCTTCAACCATCTCTCGACTCCGCTTTAACTACACCTCTTTTTTTCTCCACATATCGAATCAACTTTTACATTTCTCTAGCATGTGAGAGTGATTCTGAAACGGAAGCTGACTAATTGATTGACGGGGTTTATGGGACTAAACGGCGAGATCATCAGTCCCGCGATTCAGAAGTTATTCGCGGAAGAGAGAGGGACTGCTAAAATTGGAGTCAGAGGAGTCAAACTATAAAACGAGGAAGTTAAAACACAAACAGCAGAAGGCATTAAAGGGTAGACTAAATGTAAAAATTGGAAAAACAGAGGGATAAAAGAGCAGTCTTTGCACGGGAGAATGGTCATGGTCCCCATCCCGAGAAAATATGAAGAAAGGCCCCAATCACAACCACCCTGCCCCTGCTTCAGAAGTAAAACAAAATTTTATATTTGAAAATAAAAACCACTTTCACAGAGGAAACTGAGGACCAGTTCAACAACCGATGAATCGTCTGTTAGTACTAAAGATAAGGAATCTGGAAGACAGTACGAAGGCCCAAAGGAGGGGACATTCCACAAATATATTGGATACCGTCGGTCTGGATCCACAACCGCATTGGGGTGCGGCGGGGGAGGGGGGGGGGGGGTCGTCAAGAAGAGAAAACAACGAGCTAGCCTGATATGCTAAGGCGTGCACGGCACAAGATAGTGGACTCCTTCAGAGAGAAGCGGAAGGAAGCGCCAAACCGCAGTAGTCTCCGTGTTTGTGCGGAATTTGTTCAAATGGTTCTAAGCACTATGGGACTTAACATCTGAGGTCATCAGTCCCCTAGACTTCGAACTACTTAAACCTAACTAATCTAAGAACATCACACACACCCATGCCCGAGGCAGAATTCGAACTGCGACCGTAGCAGCAGCGCGGTTCCGGACTGAAGCGCCTAGAACCGCTCGGCAATTACGTCCGGCTGCGGAATTTGTTACTGAGAGAAATAGCACACCAGATGTCATTCCACTTTTGGGCAAAGAGAGAATTGACGTAGATCCACGTTTCTGTAGCTGGAATTATGAAACGGATTGCGGGGGGGTGGAGGGGGGGGGGAGAAGGGAAGTATCTCCTTCTGTAGCTAAACGATAAGCCAGTTCATTCCCTGGAATACCCATATGACTTGGGACCCAGAGAAAGACAGCTGAGCAGGAAGCATGACCAAGGGCATAGAGAAGGTCATGGATAGCACAGACCAAAGGATGACAAGAGTAACATCGGTGGATTGCCTGAAAGCTGGTCTTTGAGTCGGTACATATTAAACACGGTGGAGGGAGGCCTGAGTAACAAAATGGATGGCCCTGTTTACAGCTATCTGATCTGCTGTGAACACACTGTATGATCCCGGCAATAAATGGTGTTATAAACCAGTAGGGGACGTGAAAGTGTATCCCGCCTTATCTATCGTCATCAGTGTAGAAGATGGTAGGACACTGGAACTCTGCAAGGATGAAATGTACAAAACTCAGAAAGACCACACGGGACCCTGGAATCGGTCGGTCGTTATCCGTGGTCTAGGCACCATTCAAGGGGTAAAGGGGCTGGGAGGGGGAGGAAATACACAGGATGCATTTCAGTGAGTGGAGATAGAGATCCCGACAGAGGGTAGCGAGACACATTCCAAGTGGCACTCCCAGTCGTGGGCAGTTATCAGGAGAGAGATATCTCTCGTTTGCAAAGAGGACAGGGTACACGGAATGGTCAGAGAATAGGCGAATGGTAATTGCGCAAGGAACTAGGAGTTGGCTCCTTGGTATCTGTAGAGACGGAATCCCTATTTCTGCGAGGAGACTGTCAACGGCACTAGTACTAAAGGCACCAACAGTCAGACGCGCCTCACAATGGGTAACAGCATCAAGCATTTTCAGAGTGGAAGGAGTCGCTAAGCAATAAGCCTGACTACCATAATCTAGTCTATACAAGACCAGAGCACAATTAAGATGGAGGAGATTAGCACGGTCTGCTCCCCAAGATATGTGGGTCTAGAGGAAAAGAGCATTAGGTTCCCACATACTATAGTCTTCAGGTGCAAAATATGGGGCAGCTACGTAAGCTTTTTATCAAAAATAAGGCCCAAGAAACGGGACAGCATCAAGGAGCTACTCGCCTAAATGAAGTTCTGGCTCGGGGTGTGCTGTGGGTCGACGACAAAAATGTACAACCCGCGTTTTGGAGGGAGAAAACTGGAAGCCATAGGAGACAGCCCTTGCAGAGGCCTGTCGGATGGCGCCTTAAAGCCAGCGCTCAGCAGATGCTACCGAGTGGGAGCTGCACCAGATAAAAAAATCGTCGACATACAATGCCAGAGTAACCAGAGGCGCAACAGAGGCTACAGGCCCATTGATGGCTTTGAAGAAGAGTGTGACACTTAACGCACAACCCTGTGGGATACCATTCGTCTATATCGAGGGTGCTGAGTGAAATGCCAACTTGGACCCGGAAGATAGTTCAAACGGCTCTGAGCACTATGGGACTTAACTTCTGAGATCATCAGTCCCCTATAACTTAGAACTACTTAAACCTATCTAACATAAGGACATCACACACATCCATGCCCGAGGCAGAATTCGAACCTGCGACCGTAGCGGTCGCGCGGTTCCAGACTGTAGCGCCTAGAACCGCTCGGCCACCCCGGCCGGCGGACCCGGAAGAGCTGATGGGATAAAAACAAGTGGATAAAAATCGGAAGTGAGCCGCGAAAGCCTCATACGTGGAGGATAATTAAAATGTGATGGCGCCAAGCTGCGTCGTATGCCTTATGTAGGTCACATAAGATCGTGACAAGGTGCTGGCGGTTAGAAAAGACTGTCGGATTGCTGTTTCCAATCTAAGTAAATGATTGTTGGAGATCGTCTTTCCCGGGAACCACACCTGTACGGGGACGAAAGTCCGCGAGAATCGAGTACCCAACACAATCGGACGCTAACTACGTATCTTCCTGAGCAGTTTAAAAAGTATGTGCGTCAGGCTATCGTGAGATATCTGCTTAGAGAAGTTGGGCTCTTCCCAGGCTTTAGGACGGGGATAACCGTACTGTATTGTCATTGTGAGGGGAAGGCATCTATGAGCCCAATACAGTTGAAGACCCTGAGTAGACGTTGCCTCTCGGTAACGTCCAGGTGTTGGATCGTCTGAATGCGGATGGAATCTGGGTTTGAGGCCGTGTCATGTGAAGAGGAAAGCGCCTACAAGAATTCCAATTCAGTGAAGGGCTCATTATATGGTTTACCTTGATGGGGGGTTGAAACAGAGAGGGGTCTGAAACTTCCTGGCAGATTAAAACTGTGTGCCCGACCGAGACTCGGTCGGGCACACAGTTTTAATCTGCCAGGAAGTTTCATATCAGCGCACACTCCGCTGCAGAGTGAAAATCTCATTCTAGAGAGGGGTCTGTTCAACTCGGCGTTTCTGACAGAGAAAGGTAGCAGGATAGGAAGAGGACGCCCATGCTATCGCAAAGTATGTCTCAAGGTGTTCTGCAAGCGCCAATGGATCAGTACACAGAGCACCCTGGGGTATAAGGCGCTGGACATTTGATTCTCACTTGACCAAACCTGTGATTAAGAAGCATACGTCATCAGGGAGGAATCATAGCGCTCCCAGCATTCATTTTTACTCTGCTTAATAAGGTAGCGAACCTTAGCATGCAGACGCTTAGAAGCGAGGAGATTAGTCTGTAAGGGTGTCGTTTAAATCGCTAAAGCGCCCGTCGGCGGTCCTGGATAGCAATTGCTACGGCCTTGGTCCACCACAGTACCAGTAGACGACGAGGGGAACCTGTGGATAGGGGGACAGTAGTGCCAGCAGCATGAAGAGTAGTGGCAGAGACACCCTGCACAGCCGCAATTCGAGAGAGAGGTGTCTAAATGCACAGCAGACGTTTGTAAAGTCCAATTGGCCCCGCGGAATGCCCAACATGTGGACGATAGAATCACTGGAAAGGGGCCACTGTCACAAAGATCATCATGGGCTGATCACTTTAGGGAAGCCACGAGAGCAGGGAATGAGATCTTGAGATCGATAGCAGTAAAGGTGCCATGAGCGGCACTGAAGTGGGTAGGGGAACTATCTTTGAGGTGATACAAGTCCGTCTGTAAGAAGATAGTCAATTAGAAGACACCTAACTGTCGAAATGGCACTCCCCCACAGAGTATGCTGTGCATTGAAGTCCCCCAAGGTGGAGTATGGGGGCGGGAGTTGTTGTTTTAAGGGAGACAGATCAACATAAGGAAATGGTCTACCTGGAGGAAGGTAGACATTGCAAATGGTGGTTGCTGGGGTCGTTTTCACTCTAACCACTACTGCTTTGTAAGTATGAAAGGGGATCCAGTCACTAATGACATTGGTGCGAACCAATGTGCAGGCTGCTCCAGATAATATCCCTGGACCGGCACGGTTCTGGTAAAACAACCGATAGCCACGAAACGTTGGAGAGTGGTCATCACGGAAGTGCGTTTCTTGAAGAGCAAGACAGAACACAGAATAATAGGAAAAATGTTGTTGCATTTTCCATAGGTGACGATAATATGCGTTGGAATTCCACTGGATATAAAGAAGCTGAGGGGAGGTCATGTCAATCGGTCAGTGGTCGTCAGCGTCAAATATGGGGTGACATTCACAAATAGGATGTCAGACTCAGGTTATGAGGGGGAGATGGGACCTCGGGGGCACTGGAGTCCTTGTCCTGGGACAAGTTTCTTCTTCTTCTCTTTCAGAAGTGGATTAGGGCGGGGCACAGAGGGAGAGCAGGCAAGATGCAGAACCAAAAGAGTGGCCTTAGGGCACACAAAGGGCCAAGTTACGGCAGCAGGCTTCTGGCCTGAGAAACGCCAGTGGGAGTGGTCCTGGGAGGGAGCGCCATCACTGGCAGGTGCCGAAGAAGGGGGACAATTCTTTGACTGAGGAGGGCAAGCGGCTCCTAGAGCGGAGGGCGTGGGACCTGCAGGGGAAGGGGAAGGGAAAGGGAGGTGGGACTGGAGTAAGAAAGAGATAGGAGGGGAAATCATGTAACAGAGGCAACAGTTGAAGAAAGTGACATAGATGGAGTCCGTCATATTTTTGTCGAGCCTCAGCTTGAGATAGGTGATGCAAGGACTTATACTTTCGGATCTTCTTCTCTCTCTTGTAAGCTGGGCAATCTGGCGAGCTAGGAGAATGGTAGTCATGACAATGGCCACACACAGGTGGCGGCACACAGGGGTTTCCCTCATGGAGTGCATGTCCACAGTCACCACAAAGAGGCCCACAAAACAGCGGAAAAACGTATGCCCAAAACGCAAGCATCAAAAGCACTTCATAGGTGTTGGGACGCACAGATACATGTCAGGATTGTACCACACAACCTTGATCTTCTCTGAGAGGTTATCTCCCTAGAAAGCTAAAATGAAGTCGCCGGTATCGGTGCAGTTGTCTTTATAACCCTTCTGCACACATCGAACAAAATAAATGTTCTGTCTCTCCAGATCAGCCCAGAGTTCCTCATCAGTTTGCGGGATGATGTCCCTGTGAGAAATCACTCCCTGGACCATATTGACAGACTGATGAGGGGTAATAGACACTGGGACATGGTAATAGACACCGGGACCTTGCCAAGACGATCACAAGCATGTAGAGCTGCAGATTAGGCGGCAGAAGAAGCTTTGATCAACAGGGAGCCCAAACACATCTTACTGAAAGACTTCATTGCGCCAAACTTATCCTCAATACTCTTCACAAAAAACAATGGCTTTTTGGCAGTGAGTGTGTCCCCATCCATCCTACTACAGATGAGGTGGCGTGCCTGGCCCTCCTCAGGGGCTCTTCCCATGGGCACCACCCAGTCACAGCAAGGTCTGCTTGACACAGCGGCCGTTGTCGGGAGTTCCGATGCTCTAGGAAGACAAGCAACCACTTCTTGGCATACATGGGGAGGGAGCAACTCAGGTATCAGTAGTGTGATACCTGTGTTGTCAGGGTGCTCAGCCAGATGTGACATTACATCTCCACCACACAAACTGGCTACACGAGCTGGTGACCTAGCGGGGTGGATGGGGGCTATGGCGAGGCAGGAAGAGAGGAAGGAAGGGGTAGAGAAAAAAAACTCCGTAGAAGATAGGGAAGGAGTTATTCCCGAAATAGCTCACACTAAATATAGAAAATTTAGAAGTGGAAATCAAACCCCAAGTGGGGACCTCAACGCCAAAAAGGACGAAAGAAAACAGGCAGGAGGATCAAATTGCAAGCAATACAGGAAAGCAGGAGGATAGCCAGGTCGACATAAATCAGAACACTGAGAGATGGAAATGAGGGAGTAGCGGGGAAGGAGCGAAGATAGGGAAAGAGGGCAGGGTGAAGGAAATGCAGCCAGGGAAGGAAGAATGGGCTGCAATATCTTGGGGCCCCGTGTGCTCCAAGTACGAACTCACGAAAGAACCGTGAGCCCCCTGCGAGAGGGAGGGAGGAGGAGGGGGGACGGAAGCTGATGTAAGCTACATCTTGTTTTCGTGTCCACTTTTGACTGTGCAAGGTTGGACTTTTCGAAGACATTGCTGGGTATGGGCCACCATCTCGCTTAACCAGCTTATTCCCTTTCGTTTACTAAAGAAATTCGGCATTATAAAATGATTGTTATCTTCCATAAGGGTTTTAGGAAAAATCTATAAGTTTTAATGGTATAAGTTTTTCAGTGTAAGATAATGATGCAGTTTCATTAATGGTGTGAACTGATAAATGTTAACTGTCTAATTTTGTTCTAAATCTGTTAGTTAACAATTTATGGTGGACAAAGTCATGACAGCTTGAGTTCTTATATTTGTAAATATTTGTTTATATATTCTTTTCATATAATTTAGTATACAATGGGTTATCAGGGACTAGGGTTACAAGATCGATATTCCTGGAGTTTCGTCTATTATTCAGAAATTAGTAGCGTGCGGTAATTCTGATACATGCAGTTGACAGCCACCAGTCACCTGCAGCGCTTGTTGTAGGTAAACACAAAAGGCGACTCGTTTCGGAAACTCGTCTCGTGAAGAAATCAGCGCAGTTTTTCGATTTCTGTGGACTAAACATGTACCCGCAGCTGAAATTCAATGGCAGCTGGTAGAGGTTTACGGAGAGACTGTAATGTCTCATCAGTATGCCGCAGAACAGTGTCGAAAGTTTGCCGCCCGTAGATCAAACGGGACCAACGAGGATCGCAGTGGCCGACCCAGCACGGCATCATCAAATCTGAATACAGCTGGAGTGGAGGAGCTGATTCAGGACGCCAAAAGAATCATGTTACGGTACATGACGATAGAATTGGGAACGTCATTCGGAAGCGGTCGTCTCATTCTTCAGGATATTCTGCAGCACCTGAAAGTTTGTGCCCAACTGGTTCCACGAAATCTGTCCAACCAAACTAAGGAGAAGCGCGTGGAGGCAAGTCTGCAGCTTTTGCGAGGGCTATCCACGGAAGGGAAGTATTTTCACGGCATTGTCACAGGTGACGAAACATGGATCAGCCGATACACTCTCAGCAGTAAGCGGTCGTCAGTGCAGTTGAAACACCCTTCCTTCCCACAGGTAAAGAAGTCTATGGTGCTGCCTTCTACTGGGAAGGAGATGGCCCCAATGTTTGGGCCAGTGCGAATGTTACCCTCCTGAAGCTTTTTGAAAGAGGGAAGACTGACCGCTGACCGATACTGCGAGACCTTGACACCAGTGCACGAAGCAATTGTGAGGAAACGACCAGGACTTCCCACTGGGGGGCGCCACCTTCCTTCACGGCAACACGTCGCCTCATGCAGTTAAAAAGACCAGAGTACTGTTGAAGCAGTTTCGCTGCGACATCATCAACGGCCCTCCCCACAGCCCATACCTCGCTCCAAGCGACTTGCATCCGTTTCCTCACTTAAAGAAGCTCCTATGAGAACGACGATTCGCTTCAGACGAGGAGGTGAACCACTTCGCAACAGTGTCACTGAACACGCAATGACAAGATTTTTACCGGGAGATTTTTACCGGGAGGGCATATTCAAAGTCATTCCACGAAGCGACAGGAGTCTAAACAGATGTGGAGACCATGTCGAAAAATAACGTAATGTTAGCTGTATCGTTTGTATGCAGACACTGTAACCTAAGTTTCTTATAATGACTCGTACATTATGATCAATACACTCTTTGGTGGCTAAATAAATAAAAAAATTAAAACACTTCTCTGGGTCTTCACGTGCCTTGATCCTGTGGTCTCCGGATCGGGATTAAGTTGCCTGCAGAGTGCCGACAAGCCACAGTC
The DNA here is from genome assembly GCF_021461385.2 of Schistocerca piceifrons. NCBI lineage: Eukaryota > Metazoa > Arthropoda > Insecta > Orthoptera > Acrididae > Schistocerca > Schistocerca piceifrons. The sequence goes on along the minus strand of NC_060145.1, from coordinate 319,010,608 downwards.
GTATTCCATCTTCATGCTTACTACATACCTTCTTCTTGACGATCAAGGTAGCGCGCTTTGACTATATTTAGTTCTGCTTGAATTATTCACAGAAATACGATGGACATTGCCTTTATTCACAGACTTTCAGAATTTCACATTCTTTGCACAATTATATCCAACCAGCAAGTTAGCCTTGCCCGCCAAACTCTGGATTTGTACTGAACTTAGCCGGCCGCTGTGGCCGAGCGGTTCTAGGCGCTTCAGTCCGGAACCACGCTACTGCTACGGTCGCAGGTTCGAATCCCGCCTCGGGTATAGATGAGTGTGATGTCCTTACGTTAGTTAGTTAAATCTAGGGGACTGATGACCGCCATGTTGAGTCCCATAGTGCTGAGAGAAATTTGAACCATTTTTTGTACTGAACTTGCAACTAGAGTTTTCAAACGAAGCTTCGTCCCAGCACCTCTACAGGGTGCTACAAAAAGGTACGGCCAAACTTTCAGGAAACATTCCTCACACACATATAAAGAAAAGATGTTATGTGGACATGTGTCCGGAAACGCTTAATTTCCATGTTAGAGCTCATTTCAGTTTCGTCAGTATGTACTGTACTTCCTCGATTCACCGCCACGTGTGTGGGCTGACGAGAATCCACACGCAATTGTGCAATCACGTCATCAACACAGGTTTTCTGTGAACGTTTGGGCAGTCATTGTTGGTGATGTCTTAATTGGGCCGCATGTTCTTCCACCTACGCTCAATGGAGCACGTTATCATGATTTTATACGGGATACTCTACCTGTGCTGCTAGAACATGTGCCTTTACAAGTGCGACACAACATGTGGTTCATGCACGATGGAGCTCCTGCACATTTCAGTCGAAGTGTTCGTACGCTTCTCAACAACAGATTCGGTGACCGATGGATTGGCAGAGGCGGACCAATTCCATGGCCTCCACGCTCTCCTGACCTCAACCCTCTTGACTTTCATTTATGGGGGCATTTGAAAGCTCTTGGTACCGACCAAATGTAGAGACTCTTCGTGCTCGTATTATGGACGGCTGTGATACAATACATCATCCTGGGCTGCATCAGCGCATCAGGGATTCCATGCGACAGAGGGTGGATGCATGTATCCTCGCTAACGGAGGACATTTTGAACATTTCCTGTAACAAAGTGTTTGAAGTCACGCTGGTACGTTCTGTTGCTGTGTGTTTCCATTCCATGATTAATGTGATTTGAAGAGAAGTAATAAAATGAGCTCTAACATGAAAAGTAAGCGTTTCCGGACACATGTCCACATAACATATTTTCTTTCTTTGTGTGTGAGGAATGTTTCCTGGAAGTTTGGTCGTACCTTTTTGTAACACCCTGTGTATTGAAATTTGGGTGGCGTTTTCCCACTTGCATTTTATTTATTTGCACTTATTATTCGTTCTACTACTAGTTCCGGTCTTGTAAACCGTTATCGAGTGTTTAGCTGAAACAAGATACCGCACGTATAATAATGGCAACTTGTTCACATTATACGCTTTGGTTTACAAATTGGTGGTCTTATATTTAGTCGGAGCACATGTGGCGGGAAAATTTTTCATGCATGTAACGCTTCGGTCATTAGCCTATTATGGCTCTAGAAAGTAGTAAGGATTGGTAAGTAACGAAGATGGAATATGATTTTATGGGTGGCTTGTGGTCGGCAGATACCGAACGCGGCCAACCTTGAATGACATTCCCGCTTTCCCGAAACACTTTCACCCATCTAGTCACCGCACGATAAGGCAATGCTGCATCACTACACGCCTCACACCGCCCCGTAAACATTATTCTGATCTCCCACAACGTGTTACTTCAGTCTTGATCCAAGCACGTTGTTCGTCTCTCCCATTCACACTGTTAGGGCGCCTGAACCGGGCTCTCTCACTTTCACACTGTACACACTGCTACTGACTCACAGTTGTCGATATTCACAGCACAACTTCAGCTGACCTGCTTCTGTCAGCGGCAGACAACGCGCATGCTATTTGACGCACGTCCTTCATGATACGGCAGCGTCGCCACTACTTTTTGTGCAACCCTCGTATGTCAGCGCAAGCTGCAGGCCTGTCCAGCATTTGTATTTATGTTCAGGCGCACATTTCTCGCAGTGTTCCATACTATTGTCCAACGCCTGAAGTTTTGTTACTTGGTTGGTCGTATAGGTCGTGCATAGTTCGTACACTTCCTCAGCACGTTTGTTCATTAAATAAACCTAAAAGTCTGCAGACCTTGTTAATTCTCTTGAGTTACAAATTATCCTCCCAATTTCAAGAAAATAATTTGTCTTAAGGTGCACAAGTCCTTTTACTAATAAATTTGAAGCTTTTCATTCCCTTGTTTTAATCCGATGAGACCGATGACCTCGCTGTTTGGTCTCTTCCCCCAAACCAACCAACCAACCAACCTAGTTTTAAAATCCCTGCGTATGAACGTCTAAGTTAAAAGAGAGATAAGACGGTAAGAAGCCAGTGATAGAGTATAAAACTTGCAGTGCGCTCTCAGTATCGAGACTAGGGCTTTGGGTCGGTATGCCAGCGTGTTTGGCCGAGGTAAACAACGGCAGCCACCGGCCTCCGGGTCGATACCAGCCGCGGACCGCCGCCACACAACGGTCAGCGGCGCGGCTGCTGGAGGCGTCCGAAACCAAACAGCCTCTCCAAGCGGTGACTGTGCGTGCGGGGGTTACAAGAATCTCTAATCACGTATCTGTAGTAATCAGAGCACATTTTCAGCCACTAAAACTGCAACAATAGGAAGAACAGAAAATAACGAAATCTCGTTTATTGTGCTTATATAGTCTTCTAGGATGAATTCTGCGTGGCATTGACTCGGCACCTCCTTGGCAGGTTTCCGGAGATATGGTGCACAAGATGTCTTTGCACAGGTCACACAATTACAGCAAATTACTGGCCGGTGGTTAGTGTGTGCATAGCTAGCGCCTGAAACCGTCAAAGATAGGTCGCATCTGGTTCAGATCAGGCGAATTCTGTGGCCAAGATATCAACATGAGTGCAGTATCGTGATCCTCAAACGATAGTAGCATGGTATTGCCCTTGAGACACGGACAGCTCAAAAAATTGAACTGGCTCTGAGCACTTATGGGACTTAACATCTGAGGTCATCAGTCCCCTAGAACTTAGAACTACTCAAACCTAACTAACCTAAGGACATCACACACATCCATGCCCGAGGCAGGATTCGAACCTGCGACTGTAACGGTCGCGCGGTTTCAGACTGTTGCGCCTTGAACCCCTCGGCCGCCCAGGCCGGCACACAGACATTATCCTGCTGAAAAACGCCATCGCTGTTGGATAACACAGCAGACATGAAAGGATGCACGTGGTGCAGAGTAGTGTTCACTTAGTTCTCAACTGCCATGGTGCCTGCAATTATTAGCACTGGTTGCATGGAGACCCTGGTGATTGTCCCCTTCGTGTGTGTGTGTGTGTGTGTGTGTAAGTACAATCTAACTTCTGCACCATTTCAGTGCAGTAATGTGCTCATTGTAAATAAGTATTGTAGTAGTACTATTAAATATTTATTACCTTAAAAATAAAAAAATACTTTTTTTTAAATTTTAAATTCATTGCATTAATGCGACTTAGTGAATGAGTGTTTGTAAAATGATTCTTTCATATAGTAAGTTTCCTTTAATTTACATTTATGGACACAAACTTTTTGTTAACAGATTACCGGTTTCGGTCTTTAATGACCATCATCAGATCTGCAGCAAAAATGGGAAAAACATAAATACATTCGCAAACTGTATGCAGTGTCAAAACAATACATAGACCATAATGAAAAGTAGTACTGACAAAATTTACATTTGTGCGCTTTAAATATGAAGAGGCATACCTGTTTCATAAAAACAAAGTCCTAATGTACTGCAGCCATAGTGGCATCGTCAAATGTTAAATGCGGAATCTTCACAAGCATCGTCAAATACATATAAACAACATTACATACCCGAGTCATGTCAGTAGTACTACTGTTTAAAACAAACTGCCGTACAGTAGCCACAAGATGTTTGTGTTGTAAGTTCACCAGATGTCGCTAATGTCGGCATACACTAGTTTTCAATAATTAATTGAAACAGCGAAAATAAAGGGTGATACAAAAGTAGAAGTCTGTAATAAGGTTATAACGTATAAAAGACATTACAGTAATAAAAAGCAATAAAAAGAAGAACACGACAAAAGCAATATTGTTAACAAAAAGGAAGAGTTAAAAAACAGTGGTTGACATGTGCTCTAGTGCCAATATTATAGATAAGAACATAAATGTTAAACACCGTTGATAGTGTACCGGGTAATATTAATCAATCATAAAAAAAATCACTAAAGGAGCCAAAAATTAAAGAAAACATAGTACTGCACATAATGATATAGTGTTCAATAAAAAAATGACGATCATTCCACTTGGGACCTGTGGAAGGTAAATTAGCTTATTTGTTTCACTTGTAAATATTTGTAACTTATTATTGTTTTTCTGACATGTTCTACATCCTGGAGGAACTCCTCACTACGGATCAATTGAAATAAAAGTAAATCTAATCTAATCTGTAGCACAATATTTCTTAACGACCTGCGTTGGTGCGTGGTGCACGTTTTGAGCAGCAGTTCGCCTGGTTGACAGCGTATCCGTACACAACCATCGGCCTGGTGTAACAGTAAACCGTTCATCCGACCAGACGACACGTTTGCAACGATCCACAGCCCATTCTCGATGATGCCGTGGCTACTGTAATCGTAACTATGTCGCTGAGTCAACAGGGGAACGTGTAGAGGTCATCTGCTGTGGAACCGCACGCTCAAAAATTGCACTTAACAGCGTACTTCGAAACGCTCACGCCTTCACCATTATTACACGCTTTCGTCAAAACTGCCACATTTCGCCACCTATCCCGGTTTACAAAGCACGTAAGCCTTTCACCCCCAAGTTCTTTGACGAGGCGCACAAGTTCAACACATTTGTCTTCTACTTATGGTGTTATCGTCCTTCACCCCTTCCAATAAATGCTTACGACTTCGGCACGCGAACTGTTGCCAAGCTTCGCCGTTTCTGAGAGCGTCAGTCCCAGACAGCGGGTCTAGGTGTATGCCCTTTGTCAAAGATGTTTTTGTCAGTGCGTTTCCCCGTGTGAGCCCATATCTTCGCTGTAATGATTTCCTATTCGTCTCTATTCCTCTCACGTGCTTTCTGTGCCGCGTCACGAGCTCGCTACGCCACCAAGCGGCATCCTATATACACTCCTGGAAATTGAAATAAGAACACCGTGAATTCATTGTCCCAGGAAGGGGAAACTTTATTGACACATTCCTGGGGTCAGATACATCACATGATCACACTGACAGAACCACAGGCACATAGACACAGGCAACAGAGCATGCACAATGTCGGCACTAGTACAGTGTATATCCACCTTTCGCAGCAATGCAGGCTGCTATTCTCCCATGGAGACGATCGTAGAGATGCTGGATGTAGTCCTGTGGAACGGCTTGCCACGCCATTTCCACCTGGCGCCTCAGTTGGACCAGCGTTCGTGCTGGACGTGCAGACCGCGTGAGACGACGCTTCATCCAGTCCCAAACATGCTCAATGGGGGACAGATCCGGAGATCTTGCTGGCCAGGGTAGTTGACTTACACCTTCTAGAGCACGTTGGGTGGCATGGGATACATGCGGACGTGCATTGTCCTGTTGGAACAGCAAGTTCCCTTGCCGGTCTAGGAATGGTAGAACGATGGGTTCGATGACGGTTTGGATGTACCGTGCACTATTCAGTGTCCCCTCGACGATCACCAGTGGTGTACGGCCAGTGTAGGAGATCGCTCCCCACACCATGATGCCGGGTGTTGGCCCTGTGTGCCTCGGTCGTATGCAGTCCTGATTGTGGCGCTCACCTGCACGGCGCCAAACACGCATACGACCATCATTGGCACCAAGGCAGAAGCGACTCTCATCGCTGAAGACGACACGTCTCCATTCGTCCCTCCATTCACGGCTGTCGCGACACCACTGGAGGCGGGCTGCACGATGTTGGGGCGTGAGCGGAAGACGGCCTAACGGTGTGCGGGACCGTAGCCCAGCTTCATGGAGACGGTTGCGAATGGTCCTCGCCGATACCCCAGGAGCAACAGTGTCCCTAATTTGCTGGGAAGTGGCGGTGCGGTCCCCTACGGCACTGCGTAGGATCCTACGGTCTTGGCGTGCATCCGTGCGGCGCTGCGGTCCGGTCCCAGGTCGACGGGCACGTGCACCTTCCGCCGACCACTGGCGACAACATCGATGTACTGTGGAGACCTCACGCCCCACGTGTTGAGCAATTCGGCGGTACGTCCACCCGGCCTCCCGCATGCCCACTATACGCCCTCGCTCAAAGTCCGTCAACTGCACATACGGTTCACGTCCACGCTGTCGCGGCATGCTACCAGTGTTAAAGACTGCGATGGAGCTCCGTATGCCACGGCAAACTGGCTGACACTGACGGCGGCGCTGCACAAATGCTGCGCAGCTAGCGCCATTCGACGGCCAACACCGCGGTTCCTGGTGTGTCCGCTGTGCCGTGCGTGTGATCATTGCTTGTACAGCCCTCTCGCAGTGTCCGGAGCAAGTATGGTGGGTCTGACACACCGGTGTCAATGTGTTCTTTTTTCCATTTCCAGGAGTGTAGATAGAGATATCTATGACACAAGCGACAATTCAGAATTGGCCGACAATGTAGAATGAAAAGTCTTGATTGCAATTCAATTTATTGACGCATTTTAATACATCATCATCAGACATAGCTCCGGCGCCCGGTAGCTCAATGGTCAGCGTGACGGATTGTCAATCCTCTGGGCTCGAGTTCGATTCCCTGCTGGGTCGGGGAATTTTCTCCGCCCAGGGACTGGGTATTGTGCTGTCCTCATCATCATCCTATCATCCTCATCGACTGCAGGTCGCCGAAGTGGCATCAAATTGAAAGACCGGTACCAGGCGAACGGTCTGCCCGACGGGGGGCCCTAGCCATACGAATAAATAAATCAATTCAGACACAGATGTGACAAAAACAAATACAATATAAAAAAGATGCCTTAGAATAACATATGCACTGTCAACAGCAGTTTCCTCAACACTTACAATTAAGCACAAAAAAGCCACACAGAAATGGGCACACAAGGTCTAACATTCTGCGTGGTGTCTGTCTGTTCTAAGTCGTGTCTCCCTACCACTTTCGCGCAACGACGTTCTGAGAGTGTTTTTTAGGGAATTGACTAATTTGAACCTGAGACCTGTTGCTGGTAAGGAGACGCCAGACCACACATGACATGTAGAGTTCAAAAGAGTTCAGTGAGACTGTTGTTGTTGTTGTTGTTGTGGTCTTCAGTCCTGAGACTGGTTTGATGCAGCTCTCCATGCTACTCTATCCTGTGCAAGCTTTTTCATCTCCCAGTACCTACTGCAACCTACATCCTTCTGAATCTGCTTAGTGTATTCATCTCTTGGTCTCCCTCTACGATTTTTACCCTCCACGCTGCCCTCCAATACTAAATTGGTGATCCCTTGATGCCTCAGAACATGTCCTACCAACCGATCCCTTCTTCTGGTCAAGTTGTGCCACAAACTTCTCTTCTCCCCAATCCTATTCAATACTTCCTCATTAGTTATGTGATCTACCCATCTAATCTTCAGCATTCTTCTGTAGCACCACATTTCGAAATCTTCTATTCTCTTCTTGTCCAAACTATTTATCGTCCATGTTTCACTTCCATACATGGCTACACTCCATACGAATACTTTCAGAAATGACTTCCTGACACTTAAATCAATACTGGATGTTAACAAATTTCTCTTCTTCAGAAACGCTTTCCTTGCCATTGCCAGCCTACATTTTATATCCTCTCTACTTCGACCATCATCAGTTATTTTGCTCCCCAAATAGCAAAACTCCTTTACTACTTTAAGTGCCTCATTTCCTAATCTAATTCCCTCAGCATCACCCGACTTAATTAGACTACATTCCATTATCCTTGTTTTGCTTTTGTTGATGTTCATCTTATATCCTCCTTTCAAGACACTGTCCATTCCATTCAACTGCTCTTGCAAGTCCTTTGCTGTCTCTGACAGAATTACAATGTCATCGGCGAACCTCAAAGTTTTCATTTCTTCTCCATGAACTTTAATACCTACTCCGAATTTTTCTTTTGTTTCCTTTACTGCTTGCTCAATATACAGATTGAACAACATCGGGGAGAGGCTACAACCCTGTCTTACTCCCTTCCCAACCACTGCTTCCCTTTCATGTCCCTCGACTCTTATAACTGCCATCTGGTTTCTGTACAAATTGTAAATAGCCTTTTGCTCCCTGTATTTTACCCCTGCCACCTTTAGAATTTGAAAGAGAGTATTCCAGTCAACATTGTCAAAAGCTTTCTCTAAGTCTACAAATGCTAGAAACGTAGGTTTGCCTTTCCTTAATCTTTCTTCTAAGATAAGTCGTAAGGTCAGTATTGCCTCACGTGTTCCAGTGTTTCTACGGAATCCAAACTGATCTTCCCCGAGGTTGGCTTCTACTAGTTTTTCCATTCGTCTGTAAAGAATTCGTGTTAGTATTTTGCAGCTGTGACTTATTAAGCTGATAGTTCGGTAATTTTCACATCTGTCAACACCTGCTTTCTTTGGGATTGGAATTATTATATTCTTCTTGAAGTCTGAGGGTATTTCGCCTGTTTCATACATCTTGCTCACCAGATGGTAGAGTTTTGTCAGGACTGGCTCTCCCAAGGCCGTCAGTAGTTCCAATGGAATATTGTCTACTCCGGGGGCCTTGTTTCGACTCAGGTCTTTCAGTGCTCTGTCAAACTCTTCACGCAGTATCATATCTCCCATTTCATTTTCATCTACATCCTCTTCCATTTCCATAATATTGTCCTCAAGTACATCGCCCTTGTATAGACCCTCTATATACTCCTTCCACCTTTCTGCTTTCCCTTCTTTGCTTAGAACTGGGTTTCCATCTGAGCTCTTGATATTCATACAAGTTGTTCTCTTATCTCCAAAGGTCTCTTTAATTTTCCTGTAGGCGGTATCTATCTTACCCCTAGTGAGATAGGCCTCTACATCCTTACATTTGTCCTCTAGCCATCCCTGCTTAGCCATTTTGCACTTCCTGTTCTACATCTACATCTATACTCCGCGAGCCACCTTACGGTGTGTGGCGGAGGGTACTTATTGTACCACTATCTGATCCCCGCTTCCCTGTTCCATTCACGAATTGTGCGTGGGAAGAACGACTGCTTGTAAGTCTCCGTATTTGCTCTAATTTCTCGGATCTTTTCGTTGTGATCATTACGCGAGATATATGTGGGCGGTAGTAATATGTTGCCCATCTCTTCCCGGAATGTGCTCTCTCGTAATTTCGATAATAAATCTCTCCGTATTGCGTAACGCCTTTCTTGAAGTGTCCGCCACTGGAGCTTGTTCAGCATCTCCGTAACGCTCTCGCGCTGACTAAATGTCCCCATGACGAATCGCGCTGCTTTTCGCTGGATCATGTCTATCTCTTCTATTAATCCAACCTGGTAAGGGTCCCATACTGATGAGCAATATTCAAGAATCGGACGAACAAGCGTTTTGTAAGCTACTTCTTTCGTCGATGAGTCACATTTTCTTAGAATTCTTCCTATGAATCTCAACCTGGCGCCTGCTTTTCCCACTATTTGTTTTATGTGATCATTCCACTTCAGATCGCTCCGGATAGTAACTCCTAAGTATTTTACGGTCGTTACCGCTTCCAATGATTTACCACCTATGGCATAATCGTACTGGAATGGATTTCTGCCCCTATGTATGCGCATTATATTACATTTATCTACGTTTAGGGAAAGCTGCCAGCTGTCGCACCATGCATTAATCCTCTGCAGGTCTTCCTGGAGTACGTACGAGTCTTCTGATGTTGCTACTTTCTTGTAGACAACCGTGTCATCTGCAAATAGCCTCACGGAGCTACCGATGTTGTCAACTAAGTCATTTATGTATATTGTAAACAATAAAGGTCCTATCACGCTTCCTTGCGGTACTCCCGAAATTACCTCTACATCTGCAGATTTTGAACCGTTAAGAATGACATGTTGTGTTCTTTCTTCTAGGAAATCCTGAATCCAATCACAAACCTGGTCCGATATTCCGTAAGCTCGTATTTTTTTCACTAAACGTAAGTGCGGAACCGTATCAAATGCCTTCCTGAAGTCCAGGAATACGGCATCAATCTGCTCGCCAGTGTCTACGGCACTGTGAATTTCTTGGACAAATAGGGCGAGCTGAGTTTCACATGATCTCTGTTTGCGGAATCCATGTTGGTTATGATGAAGGAGATTTGCATTATCTAAGAACGTCATAATACGAGAACACAAAACATGTTCCATTATTCTACAACAGATTGACGTAAGCGAAATAGGCCTATAATTATTCGCATCTGATTTATGACCCTTCTTGAAAATGGGAACGACCTGCGCTTTCTTCCAGTCGCTAGGTACTTTACGTTCTTCCAGCGATCTACGATAAATTGCTGATAGAAAGGGGGCAAGTTCTTTAGCATAATCACTGTAGAATCTTAAGGGTATCTCGTCTGGTCCGGATGCTTCTCCGCTACTAAGTGATAGCAGTTGTTTTTCAATTCCGATATCGTTTATTTCAATATTTTCCATTTTGGCGTCCGTGCGACGGCTGAAGTCAGGGACCGTGTTACGATTTTCCGCAGTGAAACAGTTTCGGAACACTGAATTCAGTATTTCTGCCTTTCTTCGGTCGTCCTCTGTTTCGGTGCCACCGTGGTCAACGAGTGACTGAATAGGGGATTTAGATCCGCTTACCGATTTTACATATGACCAAAACTTTTTAGGGTTCTTGTTTAGATTGTTTGCCAATGTTTTATGTTCGAATTCGTTGAATGCTTCTCTCATTGCTCTCTTTACGCGCTTTTTCGCTTCGTTCAGCTTTTCCTTATCAGCTATGATTCGACTACTCTTAAACCTATGATGAAGCTTTCTTTGTTTCCGTAGTACCTTTCGTACATGATTGTTATACCACGGTGGATCTTTCCCCTCGCTTTGGACCTTAGTCGGTACGAACTTATCTAAGGCGTACTGGACGATGTTTCTGAATTTTTTCCATTTTTGTTCCACATCCTCTTCCTCAGAAATGAACGTTTGATGGTGGTCACTCAGATATTCTGCGATTTGTGCCCTATCACTCTTGTTAAGCAAATATATTTTCCTTCCTTTCTTGGCATTTCTTATTACACTTGTAGTCATTGATGCAACCACTGACTTATGATCACTGATACCCTCTTCTACATTCACGGAGTCGAAAAGTTCCGGTCTATTTGTTGCTATGAGGTCTAAAACGTTAGCTTCACGAGTTGGTTCTCTAACTATCTGCTCGAAGTAATTCTCGGACAAGGCAGTCAGGATAATGTCACAAGAGTCTCTGTCCCTGGCTCCAGTTCTGATTGTGTGACTATCCCATTCTATACCTGGTAGATTGAAGTCTCCCCCTATTACAATAGTATGATCACGAAACTTCTTCACGACGTTCTGCAGGTTCTCTCTGAGGCGCTCAACTACTACGGTTGCTGATGCAGGTGGTCTATAGAAGCATCCGACTATCATATCTGACCCACCTTTGATACTTAGCTTAACCCAGATTATTTCACATTCGCATTCGCTAATAACTTCACTGGATATTATTGAATTCTTTACTGCTATAAATACTCCTCCACCATTGGCGTTTATCCTATCCTTGCGGTATATATTCCATTCTGTGTCTAGGATTTCGTTACTGTTCACTTCAGGTTTTAACCAACTTTCCGTTCCTAATACTATATGCGCACTATTTCCTTCAATAAGAGATACTAATTCAGGAACCTTGCCCTGGATACTCCTGCAGTTTACCAATATTACGTTAACTTTTCCTGTTTTCGGTCTCTGAGGACGGACGTTCTTTATCAACGATGATAATGTCCTCTCTGGTAAGCCGTCAGGTATTTTATCGTTTCGCCCAAGGGGGGGTCCCTCTAACCTAAAAAACCCCCGTGTGCACGCCACACGTACTCTGCTACCCTAGTAGCTGCTTCCGGTGTGTAGTGCACGCCTGACCTGTCTAGGGGGGCCCTACAGTTCTCCACCCAATAACGGAGGTCGATGAATTTGCAACCATTATAGTCGCAGAGTCGTCTGAGCCTCTGGTTTAGACCCTCCACACGGCTCCAAACCAGAGGACCGCGATCGACTCTGGGCACTATGCTGCAGATATTAAGCTCAGCTTGCACTCCGCGTGCGATGCTGGTTGTCTTCACCAAATCAGCCAGCCGCCGGAAGGAACCAAGGATGGCCTCAGAACCCAAGCGGCAGGCGTCATTCGTTCCGACATGTGCTACTATCTGCAGCCGGTCACACCCAGTGCGTTCAATAGCTGCCGGAAGGGCCTCCTCCACATTACGGACGAGACCCCCCGGCAAGCACACCGAGTGCACACTGGCATTCTTCCCCGACCTACCCGCTATTTTCCTGAGGGGCTCCATAACCCGCCTAACGTTGGAGCTCCCTATAACTAATAGGCCCGCCCTCTGTGACTGTCGGGACCTTGCCGGAGAATCGGCCACTGGCCCAACAGGCGAGGCATCCTGTGGTGGCTCGGAAACGATGTCATCACCACTAGGAAGCACCCCGTACCTGTTGGAAAGGGGTAAGGCAGCTGCCACGCGGCCAGATCCCACCTTCGCCTTTCGGCCAGGCACGCGCGAGCCCACCACTGTCCGCCATTCACCCTGGAGTGATGGCTGACCGGTAAGATGCTCACTGCCGGAAGACGCAGCGACATCAGGGGTTCCATGTGATTCCAAGGCCACCGAAGTAGGCATAGGTCTCACCACAGTTGCCCCAACGCCACTACGAGCCGACGCCTGCGCCTCGAGCTCGATGAGCCTAACAGACAAAGCCTCCACCTGCCCCCGAAGAGTGGCCAATTCTCCTTGCGTCCGCTCACAACAACCACAGTCCCTACACATGACTATGTTTACCCTACTCTATACGGTGACAAATTCCCAAGATAATCTTCTGATGAGCTACTCTGATAATCAAGAAACACTCACTGAAATACGAGACGCGAAAACTACGCTAGGTTTTCCCAGAAAAACTATTTAAAAGCTAAGCGCAGCAAATAAGTACAAAAACGCTTTTTGAGACGTTTGTATTCCTTTTTGCCTGTTTCACTTACTGCATTTTTATATTTTCTCCTTTCATCAATTAAATTCAATATTTCTTCTGTTACCCAAGGATTTCTACTAGCCCTCGTCTTTTTACCTACTTGATCCTCTGCTGCCTTCACTACTTCATCCCTCAAAGCTACCCATTCTTCTTCTACTGTATTTATTTCCCCCATTCCTGTCAATTGCCCCCTTATGCTCTCCCTGAATCTCTGTACAACCTCCGGTTCTTTTAGTTTATCCAGGTCCCATCTCCTTAAATTCCCACCTTTTGCAGTTTCTTCAGTTTTAATCTACAGGTCATAACCAATAGATTGTGGTCAGAGTCAACATCTGCCCCTGGAAATGTCTTACAATTTAAAACCTGGTTCCTAAATCTCTGTCTTACCATTATATAATCTATCTGAAACCTTTTAGTATCTCCAGGGTTCTTCCATGTATACAACCTTCTTTCATGATTCTTAAACCAAGTGTTAGTTATGATTATGTTGTGCTCTGTGCAAAATTCGACCAGGCGGCTTCCTCTTTCATTTCTGTCCCCCAATCCATATTCACCTACTATGTTTCCTTCTCTCCCTTTTCCTACACTCGAATTCCAGTCACCCATGACTATTAAATTTTCGTCTCCCTTCACAATCTGAATAATTTCTTTTATTTCATCATACATTTCTTCAATTTCTTCGTCATCTGCAGAGCTAGTTGGCATATAAACTTGTACTACTGTAGTAGGCGTGGGCTTCGTATCTATCTTGGCCACAATAATGCGTTCACTATGCTGTTTGTAGTAGCTTACCCGCATTCCTATTTTCCTATTCATTATTAAACCTACTCCTGCATTACCCCTATTTGATTTTGTGTTTATAACCCTGTAGTCACCTGACCAGAAGTCTTGTTCCTCCTGCCACCGAACTTCACTAATTCCCACTATATCTAACTTCAACCTATCCATTTCCCTTTTTAAATTTTCTAACCTACCTGCCCGATTAAGGGATCTGACATTCCACGCTCCGATCCGTAGAACGCCAGTTTTCTTTCTCCTAATAACGACATCCTCTTGAGTAGTCCCCGCCCGGAGATCCGAATGGGGCACTATTTTACCTCCGGAATATTTTACCCAAGAGGACGCCATCATCATGTAATCATACAGTAAAGCTGCATGCCCTCGGGAAAAATTACGGCTGTAGTTTCCCCTTGCTTTCAGCCGTTCGCAGTACCAGCACAGCAAGGCCGTTTTGGTTATTGTTACAAGGCCAGATCAGTCAATCATCCAGACTGTTGCCCTTGCAACTACTGAAAAGGCTGCTGCCCCTCTTCAGGAACCACACGTTTGTCTGGCCTCTCAACAGATACCCCTCCGTTGTGGTTGCACCTACGGTACGGCTATCTGTATCGCTGAGGCACGCAAGCCTCCCCACCAACGGCAAGGTCCATGGTTCATGGGGGGGTCAGTGAGACTAGCGATGATATAACCAAATACTTAATGATTTCAGCGTCAGCTCCACTGCACTCCCTGTAAAAGAATCTTAATACTAACTAAATTTAGTGCAAGGGGTTCAAGGCTTTCCTATTTTTAGTTAGCTGGTAAAATAACGTCGAAAAAGCAGTTAAGTTTACCATTGGAAATTTTATTCTACTCACAAAACATTGTTTATAAATTACACTATTGATAAAAGGAAATATTTTAATACAGGATGATAAAAACCAACTGCGTTCAACAAAAATGTGAACGAATGTTCCCTGAGTGGGTTTCCAAGTTCTACAATGGATCGAAGGATGACCTATGCCATATCACATCTATAATCTAAGTTTAAATTAAGTTTCACAAAAGAGAAAACTATCAAAATGGCCTACAGTGACCCTCAATTATCTTTAATTACTTATCTAACTTGTCGTAAATTACAGTGGCTGATGTGGCTTCTCAATAATTATATAACAGAAAAATCATCGCGTTTCATATTTTAACTTACGTAGCAAATGTGAATACCATGAGCTTCAATTGACGATCGACACTAGTATTACGTAAAACGGGAATGTAACAGATTAGACTTCTGCAGTTCTGAGTGAAGCCTTATGTGCTCAAAAATTCGGCATCGCGTGCGTTCGTTACCTTGTCGTTGGTTATGCAGCGTCAGAGGGCAGCGGGCGGCGCAGCTCCATACAGCTCGCCGTCTCGGAAGCAACTCTCCTAACTTCTCCTTACTACAATTTACCGAAGTTGGTTTAAAAAAAACTATCTGATTGTGTTTTCATCTGACCAATCAGGGTCTCAATGTTAACCTTAAGCTCCGCCTACAAAAATTCTGTCTATAAAATGAGAAACGTTATACTTTTCGTGGTGGGGCAATGTTTTTAAAGTTTGCAACGTAACAGAGACGCGAAAAAGTCTCACGTTAAAACTTGCAGCTGGTGTGGCCCTTTTAGTGTTATCGTAAGATCTATACTGTTCTTCTGGAGGGCTCTATCTTTTAACATGGGCTGGGGGGTGCTCCTGGCGGTTACTTTTCGTGGTGGGGCAATGTTTTTAACGTTTGCAACGTAACAGAGACTCGAAAAAGTCTCACGCTAAAACTTGCGGCTGGTGTGGCCCTTTTAGTGTTATCGTAAGATCTACACCTTCTGGAGGGCTCTAGCTTTTAACATGGGCTGGGGGTGGTCCTGGCGGTTAGCTGGCGACGTGGGTGTCCGTCCCCTATCGTAGGGCCTTCTAGCTTAACACGGTTCTGCTCTCGGCTTCTGTTCTCGTTTCTCCCCTCGGAACTGCGTCTGTCTCACGGTGGGAAGGTATGACATGCATTTCATGGGTTTCATGGAAGGTGTTGGATTTGTCTGACACCTTACATAGGTATTACAAATATAGCGTGAAGAAAAAGTGCCGCATTTTGCGGTCGGCATGCAATTTCTAATTCCAATTCAAGACGAAAGTGTATCTAGCAAACCCTAGTCCCGCCAATAGGCTAACAGAAATAAAATTTAGAAAACAAGCTTCAACAACCCTGTCACTACATGCAGTGTGTCCAAGAACAGGCAGCGTGAATTCTGCACTGTGCCAGAGCTGTCCCATTAGCTCAGGCCGGCACGGTACCTCAGCGTGTTCGGTCAGGGGGTTAGCTGGCCTCTGTAATAAAAAAAAAAAAAAAAAAAAAAAAAAACAGAGTTAATGGATCAATGGTGAACTTGAACTAGCGTCAAATAAAACCAACAATAACGAACAAAATGAGATTTAAAAAAAAGTGAGACAAGCCAGTGCTGTGGGGGAACGATATGCAAACTCACCGTTGTTCAAGTCGCGGTCGTGCCAAATTCCTTTTTTCACTGACAGCATCAAATTATTTCAAATTTAACCTCTATAATGCAGTATCCTGTGTATTTATTTCTATTACTGTTTAAAACTTGTTCTTTAAGCGTCCGCACAAATAAAAATCTAGTGGATTAAAGCCTGAGAAACATAGAGGCCAGAATATTGATATTGGACCTCCATGACCAATCCATTTCCCTAGATACGCTTCATTCGGTTAGTTACGCACATTCATTCCAAAGTATGGCGGTACACCATCGTTCTGCAACCATAGTTCTTTTCGAACAACAAGTGGAATGTTTTCTAATGCATCAGGCAACGTATTGCAAACAAACGTACAATACATGGGCGCATTACATTTGTCCGACAATAGGTATGCGCCCAAAAGCATTCCTTCAACGATTCCAGCCCACAGTTTATGTCAAACCGTGCCTCAAAGCCAAGTTGCTAGTTGACATGACTTGTGGTGGTAATCAAAAAATTCTACACAAGTAAGAGAGAGACATAATATGCAGTATACACGCTTACATCAAGATCAAATCATGTGTGTGCGCATGCGGCAACTGTCGCTCGGAACCGGCAATAATGCAATACCCGTCTGCTTCTCGAACTGCGCGAAACTGTGTCGTTCGTGGATCGGACTATAGTCAGCACGCGTACGTACGCAACAGACTCGGAAATTTCATTTAAGGTGTGGCCACGGACACGTCCAAACAGGGTAGTTTTTTTCTGCCGTTCCTTAACGCCTCTCCATCGACCCTTCTTACCGGGCTCATTCCGTACAATCACCTGGCACATACACATCACTTGCTCGCCACGGTTTACGGCAGCGGTGGACGGCCAAACGGCAGCCTGTAGCAATTTGGTATCACTACTGGCCATTAAAATTGCTACACCACGAAGATGACGTGCTACGTACGCGAAATTTAACCGACAGGAAGAAGATGCTGTGATAGGCAAATGATTAGATTTCAAAGGCATTCACACAAGGTTGGCGCCGGTGGCGACAACTACAACGTGCTGACATGAGGAAAGTTTCCAATCGATTCCTCATACACAAACAGCAGTTGACCGGCGATGCCTGGTGAAACGTTGTTGTGATGCCTCGTGTAAGTAGGAGAAATGCGTACCATCACGTTTCCGACTTTGATAAAGGTCGGATTGTAGCCTATCGCGATTGCTGTTTATCGTATCGTGACATTGCAGCTCGCGTTGGTCGAGATCCAGTGACTGTTAGCAGAATATGGAATCGGTGGGTTCAGGAGGGTAATACAGAACGCCGTGCTGGATCCCAACGGCCTCATATCACTAGCAGTAGAGATGACAGCCATCTTATCCGCATGGCTGTAACGGATCGTGCAGCCACGTCTCGATCCCTGAGTCAACAGATGGGGACGTTTTCAAGACAACAACCATCTGCACGAACAGTTGGACGACGTTTGCAGCAGCATGGACTATCAGCTCCGACACCATGGCTGCGGTTACCCTTGACGCTGCATCACAGACAGGGGCGCCTGCGATGGTGTACTCAACGACGAACCTGGGTGCACCAACGGCGAAACGTCATTTTTTCGGATTAAGCCAGGTTCTGTCTACAGCACCATGATGGTCGCATCCGTGTTTGGCGACATCGCGGTGAACGCACATTGGAAGCGTGTATTCGTCATTGCCATACTGGAGTATCACCCGGCGTGATGGTATGGGGTGCCATTGGTTACACGTCTCGATCACCTCTTGTTCGTATTTACGGCACTTTGAACAGTGGACGTTACATTTCAGATGTGTTACGACCCGTGGCTCTACCTTTCATTCGATCCCTACGAAACCCTACATTTCAGCAGGATAATGCACGACTGCATGTTGCAGGTCCTGTACGGGCCTTTCTGGATACAGAAAATGTTCGACTGCTGCCCTGGTCAGCACACCGTGCATTGTAACCGACATACAAATCATCTCCGTCGTCAAAGACGTTCGCTAACTCTGTTGTGTGTGATCTCCGTTTTCGACTAGGATCACTTTTCGTTAAGCCCTCAAGGAATGAAACTGATTTCAGGAGTTTTATCGTTGCAGATTCCTTTGTTATTAGTACGGGAGAGAAAAGCTGGTAGGACAGAAGCAGGATTGGCGACAGTCAATAACTTCTTCAACATTTACTTGCGTCAACTGACTCAAATACCTGCTTCTGATCAGCACAGATTGCCTATAAAGTACCGAAAAATCACAGTAACTAGAATTCTTTCCTCATGTGAAATACAGCGGTTGGACAAAAATGTGGAGACACCGCCGGAAATGCGTACTTGAAGATAAATGCAGATGCTAGCATACCCTGCATGTGACACTGTCGTATTTAACCACGAGCGGCACCTTCGCAATACACTGACTACGTTGAAACGTCAGTCGTGGTCAGAACTGTGTGGTCGTGAGTGCATTGTGTCGGAGGTAATCGGATTCTAACGTGGGCAAATTGTTGGTCTCCTTATAGTGGGTGGTTCCGTTATCAAGGTAACCGATGTGTTTGGTGTTTCAGGAGATAGCAAACATACATGTTACACATACGTTTAACTTTTAGTGTAAGTACTGCTCTTGAGTTTTATCATACTCTCCCTGCCTCACGGTAGCCTGAATGAGTAGGACAGGTATGGTACGAAACATGCTCCCAAAACCACGTTTCCTGGACTATTATCTCTTCACGCACAGTGGTTTAAATGCTTAAATGCCACATTGGAAAGAAGAAAAACATCATTCGCTAAGTCACAAACCGGACGAGAAGTGTGTGCTGGTATGGTGTGACAGACGGCCATTGAAGAGGATTGTGACGGAAAATAAGAAGACAGGTAAAAAGTAACTGCATAATTGAATGTCCCCCCACGAACCCTGTCAGCTCCAAATTGACACTAAGGAGGTCCAAAATCAAGGAATTGCAGGGCGAACGGGCATTGTGAAACCACCCAGTGATTCAAATGGCGGTAACAGGAAAACGTGGGGCTAAAGTAACATCTGGACTGTGGAGCAACGGGAGGAAGTCGGATAAGTCTTGTTGCACACTGTTTCCAATTTCTGTCCGAGCTTAGGTGTGGCGTACGCCTCCCAATCATAGAGCAAAACATGGCGGAGGTTCGGTGTTTTAAAAATGGCTCTGAGCACAATGGGACTTAACTTCTGAGGTCATCAGTCCCCTAGAATTTAGAACTACTTAAACCTAACTAACCTAAGGACATCACACACATCCATTCCCGAGGCAGGATTCCAACCTGCGAGGTTCGGTGTTTATTTGGGCATCCATATCATGTTATTCCTTTGACCCTGTGGTTACTCTACAACGTCACATTTCTGGAAAGAGTCGTATAACCATTTTGGATGGTCAGGTCCATCGCATGGGACAGTGTCTGTTCCCCAATGTCGCCTTCCTGCCCAAGTAGCTCTCACCACTGTCACCAGATCTCAACATTATGGAGCCTTTGTAGTCTCCTTTGGAGAGAAGGGTGCGTGATCGCTATCCACCTCCATCATCGTTGCCTGAACTTGCCACTATCTTTCAGGAAGAATGGTATGAGAGTCCCGTGAAAGCCATACAGAGCTTCTATCTGTCCGTTCCGAGATGACTGGAAGCTGCTTAGTAAGCCAACAGTTTTCTACTCCACAACAGGCTTCGTAATGTGTAGTGTTTCCATACTTTTGTGCAACACTTGTATGTTGATACTCCTCAAAAACGTGTGTTTAAAATGTTCTGTACAGACTTACTCTTCGCAGTTTTTAAGAATAAAATTAATCACTCTCTGAAAACAATCTCTGAAAGACTAAAAAGTCATTCTAGTGTTCTTCATCATCATTTCATCATTGCAGTGAGAGTCTGCAACTTGTGACTTATATGCACCTCGAAATAAATCTCATCATTTCTCGACAGCACCTCAATAACCATTATCTAGTTTATACAGCGTGGTCCACTGATCGTGACCGGGCCAAATATCTCTCGATATAAGCGTCAAACGAAAAAACTACAAAGAACAAAACTTGTCTACCTTGAAGGGGGAAACCAGATGGCGCTATGGTTGGCCCGCTACATGGCGCTGCCATAGCTCAAAATGATATCAACTGCGTTTTTTTTTTAATTGGAACCCCCATTTTTTATTACGTACTCCTGTAGTACGTAAAAAATATGACTGTTTTAGTTGGACCACTTTCTTCGCTTTGTGATAGATGGTGCTGCTATAGTCACAAACATATGGCTCATAATTTTAGACGAACAGTTGGTAACATGTAGGTTTTTTAAATTAAAATACAGAACGTAGGTCCGTTTCAACATTGTATTTCGGTTGTTCCAGTGTGACACATGTACCTTTGTGAACTTATCATTTCTGAGAACGCATGCTGTTACAGCGTGATTACCTGCAAATACCACATTAATGCAATAAATGCTCAAAATGATGTCCGTCAACCTCAATGCATTTGGCAATACGTGTAACGACATTCCTCTCAACAGTGAGTACTTCGCCTTCCGTAATGTTGGCACAAGCATTGACAATGCGCTGACGCATGTTGTCAGGCGTTGTCGGTGGATCACGACAGCAAATACCCTTCAACTTTCCCCACAGAAAGAAATCCGGGGACGTCAGATCCGGTAAATGTGCGGGCCATGGTACGGTGCTTCGACTACGAATCCACCTGTCATGAAATATACTATTCAGTACCACTTCAACCACACGCGAGCAAAGTGCCGGACATCCATCATGTTGAAAGTACATCGCCATTCTGTCGTACAGTGAAACATCTTGTAGCAATATCGGTAGAGCATTACGTAGGAAATCAGCATACATTGCACCATTTAGATTGCCATCGATAAAATGGTGGCCAATTATCCTTCCTCCCATAATGCTCCACCACGCATTAACCTGCCAAGGTCGCTGATGTTCCACTTGTCGCAGCCATCGTGGATTCTCCGTTGCCCAATAGTGCATATTATGCCAGTTTACGTTACCGCTATTGGTGAATCACGCTTCGTCGCTAAATAGAACGCGTGCAACTCTGTCATCGTTCCGTAATTTCTCTTGTGCCCAATGGCAGAACTGTACACGACGTTCAAAGTCGTCGCCATGCAATTACTGGTGCACAGAGATATGGTACGGGTGCAATCGATATTCATGTAGAATTCTCAACACCGACGTTTTTGAGATTCCCGATTCTCGCGCAATTTGTCTGCTACTGATGCGTTCATTAGCCGCGACAGCAGCTAAAACACCTACTTGGGCATCATCATTTGTTGAATGGTCGACGTTCCACATGTGGCTGAACACTTCCTGTTTCCTTAAATAACGTAACGATCAGGCGAACGGTCCGGACACTTGGATGATGTCGTACAGGATACCGAGCAGCATACATAGCACACGCCCGTTGGGCATTTTGGTCACAATAGCCATACATCAACACGATATCGACCTTTTCCGCAATTGGTAAACGGTCCATTTTAACACGGGTAATGTGTCACGAAGCAAATACCATCCTCACTGGCGGAATGTTACGTGATACCACGTGCTTATACGTTTGCGACTATTACAGAGCCATCTGGCACAAAGCGAAAAAAGTGGTCCAATTAAAACATTCATATTTATTTACGTAGTACTCGAATTTGTAACAAAAAATGGGGGTCCCTATTTCAAAAAACGCAGTTGATATCCGTTTGACCTATGGCAGCGCCATCTAGCGGGCCAACCATAGCGCCATCTGGTTTCCCCTTTCAAGCTAGACGAGCTTCGTTCTTTGTAGTTTTTTCGTTTGACGCTTATTTCGTGACATATTTGGCCCGGTCACGATCAATTGACCACCCTGTATATCGCAGGACATGGAAACACATAACTTCGAGGTAAGAAACGATAGGCCTCACCTTTTCCAGTGAATGCAACTGCCGAGGACAATTCGCGAGCACTGCTCCGGGGACCCATGGCCTTCGGTGCATTTGTAGCTGGTGACCAGACACCATCCCGGACACGTCACGTATTCTCGCGGTGACGGCCAATTAAATGTAAAAGAAAAAACGTTACTAGCTATAAATGAAACACATGTCTACTGTATAACGTAATAGATCCGGTTAAAATGCATAATTTATATATGTGGTCGGCTAATGCGGAAAAAGAGTGTTACAAATGAATTTGTGACAGAACTTCTTTTTTTGGGTCATTAGTCTTCCGACTGATTTGATGCGGCACGCCACGAATTCATTTCCTGTGCCAGCGTTTTCATTTCAGAGTAGTACTTGCAACCTACGTCCTCAATTATTTGCTGGATGCATTCCAATCTCTGTTTTCCTCAACAGTTTTTACCCTCTACAACTCCCTTTAGTAACATGAAGCTATTCCGTGATGTCATAACAGATGTCATACCATACTATCCCTTCTTCTTGTCAGTGTGTTTCATATATGCATTTTCTCTCCGATTCTTCGGAGTACCTCCCGCATTCCTTACCTCATCAGTCCACGTAATTATCAACATTCACAGTGCTCTAAAACGACCAGTGTTAAGGGGCTTGCTAATGTTTTGTCCGGCGACGGGGTGTTCAAATGGTTCAAGTGGCTCCAAGCACTATGGGACTTAACATCAGAGGTCATCAGTCCCCTTGACTTTTTTTTTTTTGGTCATCAGTCTACTGACTGGTTTGATGCAGCCCGCCACGAATTCCTTTCCTGTGCGAACCTCTTCATCTCAGAGTAGCAATTGCAACCTACGTCCTCAATTATTTGCTTGACGTATTCCAATCTCTGTCTTCCTCTACAGTTTTTGCCCTCTACAGCTCCCTCTAGTACCATGGAAGTCATTCCCTCATGTCTTAGCAGATGTCCTATCATCCTGTCCCTTCTCCTTATCAGTGTTTTCCACATATTCCTTTCCTCTCCGATTCTGCGTAGAACCTCCTCATTCCTTGCCTTATCAGTCCACCTAATTTTCAACATTCGTCTATAGCACCACATCTTAAATGCTTCGATTCTCTTCTGTTCCGGTTTTCCCACAGTCCGTGTTTCACTACCATACAATGCTGAACTCCAGACGTACATCCTCAGAAATTTCTTCCTCAAATTAAGGCCGGTATTTGATATTAGTAGACTTCTCTTGGCCAGAAATGCCTTTTTTGCCATAGCGAGTCTGCTTTTGATGTCCTCCTTGCTCCGTCCGTCATTGGTTATTTTACTGCCTAGGTAGCAGAATTCCTTAACTTCATTGACTTCGTGACCATCAATCCTGATGTTAAGTTTCTCGCTGTTCTCATTTCTACTACTTCTCATTACCTTTGTCTTTCTCCGATTTACTCTCAAACCATACTGTGTACTCATTAGACTGTTCATTCCGTTCAGCAGATCATTTAATTCTTCTTCACTTTCACTCAGGATAGCAATGTCATCAGCGAATCGTATCATTGATATCCTGTCACCTTGTATTTTAATTCCACTCCTGAACCTTTCTTTTATTTCCATCATTGCTTCCTCGATGTACAGATTGAAGAGTAGGGGCGAAAGGCTACAGCCTTGTCTTACACCCTTCTTAATACGAGCACTTCGTTCTTGATCGTCCACTCTTATTATTCCCTCTTGGTTGTTGTACATATTGTATATGACCCGTCTCTCCCTATAGCTTACCCCTACTTTTTTCAGAATCTCGAACAGCTTGCACTATTTTATATTGTCGAACGCTTTTTCCAGGTCGACAAATCCTATGAAAGTGTCTTGATTTTTCTTTAGCCTTGCTTCCATTATTAGCCGTAACGTCAGAATTGCCTCTCTCGTCCCTTTACTTTTGCTAAAGCCAAACTGATCGTCACCTAGCGCATTCTCAATTTTCTTTTCCATTCTTCTGTATATTATTATTGTAAGCAGCTTCGATGCATGAGCTGTTAAGCTGATTGTGCGATAATTCTCGCACTTGTCAGCTCTTGCCGTCTTCGGAATTGTGTGGATGATGCTTTTCCGAAAGTGAGATGGTATATCGCCAGACTCATATATTCTACACACCAACGTGAATAGTCGTTTTGTTGCCACTTCCCCCAATGATTTTAGAAATTCTGATGGAATGTTATCTATCCCTTCTGCCTTATTTGACCGTAAGTCCTCCAAAGCTCTTTTAAATTCCGATTCTAATACTGGTTCCCCTATCTCTTCTAAATCGACTCCTGTTTCTTCTTCTATCACATCAGACAAATCTTCACTCTCATAGAGGCTTTCAACGTATTCTTTCCACCTATCCGCTCTCTTCTCTGCATTTAACAGTGGAATTCCCGTTGCACTCTTAATGTTACCACCGTTGCTTTTAATGTCACCAAAGGTTGTTTTGACTTTCCTGTATGCTGAGTCTGTCCTTCCGACAATCATATCTTTTTCGATGTCTTTACATTTTTCCTGCAGCCATTTCTTCTTAGCTTCCCTGCACTTCCTATTTATTTCATTCCCCAGCGACTTGTATTTCTGTATTCCTGATTTTCCCGGAACATGTTTGTACTTCCTCCTTTCATCAATCAACTGAAGTATTTCTTCTGTTACCCATGGTTTCTTCGCTGCTACCTTCTTTGTACCTATGTTTTCCTTCCCAACTTCTGTGATGGCCCTTTTTAGAGATGTCCATTCCTCTTCAACTGTACTGCCTACTGCGCTGTTCCTTATTGCTGTATCTATAGCGTTCGAGATCTTCAAACGTATCTCGTCATTCCTTAGTACTTCCGTATCCCACTTCTTTGCGTATTGATTCTTTTCTTCCTGACTAATGTCTTGAACTTCAGCCTGCTCTTCATCACTACTATATTGTGATCTGAGTCTATATCTGCTCCTGGGTACGCCTTACAATCCAGTATCTGATTTCGGAATCTCTGTCTGACCATGATGTAATGTAATTGAAATCTTCCCGTATCTCCCGGCCTTTTCCAGGTATACCTCCTCCTCTTGTGATGCTTGAACAGGGTATTCGCTATTACTAGCTGAAACGTGTTACAGAACTCAATTAGTCTTTCTCCTCTTTCATTCCTTGTCCCAAGCCCATATTCTCCTGTAACCTTTTCTTCTACTCCTTCCCCTACAACTGCATTCCAGTCGCCCATGACTATTAGATTTTCGTCCCCCTTTAGATACTGCATTACCCTTTCAATATCCTCATACACTTTCTCTATCTGTTCATCTTCAGCTCGCGACGTCGGCATGTATACCTGAACTATCGTTGTCGGTGTTGGTCTGCTGTCGATTCTGATTAGAACAACCCGGTCACTGAACTGTTCACAGTAACACACCCTCTGCCCTACCTTCCTATTCATAACGAATCCTACACCTGTTATACCATTTTCTGCTGCTGTTGATCCATGTCTTCCTTCCACTTCACTTTACTGACCCCTACTATATCTAGATTGAGCCTTTGCATTTCCCTTTTCAGATTTTCTAGTTTCCCTGCCACGTTCAAGCTTCTGACATTCCACGCCCCGACTCGTAGAACGTTATCCTTTCGTTGATTATTCAATCTTTTTCTCATGGTAACCTCCCCCTTGGCAGTCCCCTCCCGGAGATCCGAATGGGGGACTATTCCGGAATCTTTTGCCAATGGAGAGATCATCATGACACTTCTTCAATTACAGGCCACATGTCCTGTGGATACACGTTACGTGTCTTCAATGCAGTGGTTTCCATTGTCTTCTGCATCCTCATGTCGTTGATCATTGCTGATTCTTCCGCCTTTAGGGGCAATTTCCCACCCCTAGGACAAGAGAGTGCCCTGAACCTCTATCCGCTCCTGCGCCCTCTTTGACAAGGCCGTTGGCAAAATGAGGCTGACTTCTTATGCCGGAAGTCTTCGGCCGCCAATGCTGATTATTTATCAAAATTTAGGCAGTGGCGGGAATCGAACCCGGGACGGAAGACGTTTTGATTATGAATCAAAGACGCTACCCCTTTTTTTTAATCTCATTTTGTTCGCTTCTCTTCGTTGCATCTGCTCGGGGCGGACGTCGTAAGACATCCTTTTACGTTCGTTGTTGGTCGATTGACTCAGTTTTTTTATTACCGTGCCGGCCAACCCCTAGACCTCGGGTACCCCTTGACTTAGAACTGCTTAAACCTAACTAACCTAAGGACATCACAAACATCCATGCCGGAGGCAGGATCCGAACCTGCGACCGTAGCAACAGCGTGGTTCCGGGCTGAAGCGCCTAGAACCGCTCGGCCACAGCGGCCGGCTGTGGTGTTCAAAAAGTCTCTCTGCAGTGCCATATGATTGTTAGCCGCGCGTGCCGTATGCTACAGTGAATATACCGAAATGAAACTAAGTGAAATACAAGTTATTAATTTATTGAATATTCATTTTTACTTACAAATAGTCACATTAAATGTTGAAAGTGTCCCTCCTGTTTTTGAATACACAATTCAATTCGTCTAATCATGGTTCCAAACACAAGCAGTAATATTTCTTCTGTAACAGAAGCAGTGAAAGTGGATATTACAGCTTTCAATTCATTGATGGATTTTGAACGGTTTTTAGAGACAGTTGCTTCCGCTGCACCCCAGAAGAAAAAGTTAGGTTGTGTTAGGTCAGGCGATCGTGGAGGCCAAAGTCCGTGTGAAATTATCCGATCACCAAAAACATCAGCAAGCAGTGACATTGAAACGCGAGCTGTATGCGCGGTTGCACCAGCTTGTTGAAAATAACCGTTCGGTATTTCACTTAAAACAAGTTCTCCTATGAATGGGTGCAGAATATCACTGCAGTATCGCTGTACGTTTAATGTTTCGTTGAAAAATATGGGACCCACAATGATACGGCACGCGCAGCCAACAATCATACGGCACTGCGGAGAGACTTTTTGAACACCCCGTATATCAAATAAAAAGGATTACCTTTAATTATTGACGTTTCCATTTGACTTAGAGATGTACAGAGTTCACTTTACTTGTAAACGAGGCGCCTCCCACACGAGGCTGCCGGCGTGTGATGGGTCGCCGTTTGGGGCGGCCGCAGTGCGCCCTGGGGCGCCATCTGCTCGCCGCCGCGGCAGCGTCCAAAGTTTGCTCCTCCAAACGACTCCGCCAACTTGCCGAACGTGCGTCAATTACGGCAGTCTGCTGCAGCCGGGTACATTCTCTTTCTAATTTACTGGCCGACCGCCAGCTGAATGAAGAACGCCCTCACAGTTTCGTCAAGTACTCACACTGTTTCGAAAAAAAATATGTGTTACTGGACATAATAGTAAGGAGCAGAAATTAGAAACATTTTATTGAAACTTAGAGACTGCCTAATCATACGACGAGGCCCATACAACGGGCTTAAAGTGAATTTGCTACAGCTTGTTTAATAGAACTGACAAAACCTTATGGTTATGCATCAAGTTTTATAAAGTTGACTTAGGTCATGGCTTGTTTTAGGCAAACATTTAAATAATATTTTATGTTCTGAAGAAGACGTTATTACTAACGTTGAAACCTAGGTAAACGACAAAGTTAACCTGCAACTGTAGGCTGTATATTCTTATATAAACAATATCAGTTGCTGTCGCTGCATAAAAACGTTAAAAAGTAGACGAAAGCGATCGAAAGGTATCGGTTGTAAGGACAGAGGGAAAAAAGTGCCAAAGCAAGCGCCAAGGGAAAAAAACCTCTGCGGTAGTAGGACGGGCAGTAAGGGCAGTAGCGCCTTGCTAGCTGCGACAGTGCATGCAAGGTGTAGTTATGTTAGTTTGAGGTATCATGCATCGTTACCTTTGTCGTTGCGGAAGCTCGTTGTAGGGCTTGCTGCAGTTGCTGCGTCCCTGTAACAGTTGAAGGTCGTCATACATTAGTGGGCGACCGGTCATAGATCAGCTCACAGTGTAGGGGGTGTGTGTGGCTGGTTTGCGTGTTGTGTACATTACGGTTTCCCTGCGTTTTCCTGTTTTACGCCGGTACGAGCATATGGGGTTACCAGTAGTAGCTGTGTTGCAGGGACTCGCCAGTACTGTCGTGTTAGCGTACTATGGACCATACATGTTTAGTTTCTTGCCAATAGTGTCTTTGGTCTATTTTGTTTCCATCTATGGTTGTGGTCGTAGTTACCCAGAGAAAGGATAAACGGGTTACGCGAGTGTCTCGTGTTATTGTACAGTCGTGTAGAGAGTTTTTGGAATACCTGCAAGATGGTATCTAGCCGATATTCCCGGTGAAGGTCAGCGATGCGTGTGTAGCGCGGAGCGTTGCTTATGATTCTGAGTACTTTGTTCTGTATGAGCTGCAGACGGCGCAGGCGAGTGGGCGCAGCGTATCCCCAGACAGGGGCTGTATACGTCATCAGGGCTCGAATAAGTGTCATGTACATGGACCTAGAAACCCTCCTATTCAGTGTGCTACGCCTGTTAAGCATAGGGTAGAGTTGTTTGAGCCTCGCGTTTGCTTTGATGGTCACGTGTTGAATGTGGTCCCCCCAGAGCAGTTTCCGGTTTAGCCAGACACCGAGGTATTTGACCTTCTCGCGGAAACGTATTGGGCGTGATGTAGTATTATTGAGTTGCAGTGCTGATGTTTGAGCAGTAGTTTCGGTCTTCTAGTGAGCAGAACGGCTTCGCACTTGTCGACGTTTAATCTAACACGCCATTTCTCCAGCCAAGGCTCTGCCTTTCTGAGTGCAGTCTGTAGTCGTGAGTCGGTGTTAGACGGCTTCCAATCATGCGCAAGGATGGCAGTGCCATCCGCGTAGATTGCCACGGTCGTGTTGTGTGTAGCTTGAAGGTCGTTAATGTAGAGGTTAAACAGTAAGGGCCCTAGGATGCTTCCTTGGGGTACTTCTGCCTGGATACCATGTCATGTCGACTGTTTGCCCTGCACGTCGGTGTTGAAACTCCTGTCCGTGAGATATGAGTGTATGAGACGTACGAGCCCGTCGAGGAACCCTGCGTCGCTGAGTTTGCGTATAAGGCCGTTGTGCCATAGACGATGGAAAGCCTTTTCGATGTCCAGGAACACCGCCCCAGTTGCTTTGTTTGTGTTGTATCCGTGTGCTATGTATTCAACGACGCGGAGGAGTAGTTGTGTTGTCGAGTGGTGATTCCTGAAACCGAATTGCTCCGGTCTCAGGGTGTCGTTTGTGATGTAGTGCCTAGTGAGTCGGTTTAGTATTGCCTTCACAATGATCTTTCTGAGAGCGCTCGGCAGAGTGATGGGTAGGTAATTTTGTGGGAGGGATTGGTCTTTCCCCGGCTTCCTGAATATCAGGACCTTGGCCGCCTTCCAAAAGGCGGGAAAGTGTTGGTGTTTAAGTATGGCATTCGTGATGTTTGTGAGGTATTCTACTGCCTTGTCCGTGAACTCCTGAAGGACATGGTTTTGAATGCCATCGTGACCAGGGGCCTTCCTAGCAGTGGTATGCATGATGGCCCATTGGACTTCAGCTGTGCTAGCCTGTCGGATGATGTTGCGCGCTGGTTGGGCCAGGATGCGTGTGACCGCCTCGTCGGCAGTATTTGTGAACGCTGGGTCTGAGGGATCCAGGTTCGGTGTGAATGACGCTGCGAGTGTGAGGGCCATCCGTTCAGCTTTGTCTTCCGCAGAATACGCTGGTCCGTCGGGCCCTTGTAGCGTGGATGTGTACAGTTTCTCCCTGGTGAAGTGTTGGGCCATCTGCCACACGCCAGGTCGCGTGGTGTCCAGCCCTTCGAGTTTCTGGTCCCACTGTTGAGATTTAAATGTTTGTATTTTGTTCTGGATTATTCCCTGGAGCCTGTTCATGTGCTGTTTGAAGTGCTGGCGCCTGGTACGCTGCCAGTGTCTCCTGAGGCGGTTCCTCATTGAGATAAGGTCCAGGATCTCCTGGGGCAGGCAGCACTGTGTTGTTGTGGTGTGCGGATTGGTATGGTGTCGGCTGTTGCGTCTTGGACGGCGCTGGTGGGGGTTTCAACTGCCTCATCAATTTAAGCTGTCTCGTTAATCGCGTGGAAGGGGGGGGGGGGGATGTGGCTGTCAAGCGTTTCCTTGAACAAAGTCCAATTCGCGCGCATGTAGTCTAACATCCTTCGTTGATCCATGTGCTGCAGTGTTTCTTCAATCTACAGATTTGAGGGCAGCTCGTTTTCAACGGCAACGTTGAGTGTCGTTGTTATGCCCTTGATGAGGCCCATGTCTAACACATCTGGTCTGTGACCCATACGGTTGGGAATGTGCGTCGGTTTGATCGGCGCTAGTGTGATGTAGTTTCGTCCTAGTGCGTGTTCGTATAGTTTCTTGCCGTTGGAGTTTCGTATACGTGAGTTCCAGTCAGGGTGTTTTGCGTTAAGATCTTCAGCGGCGATTACGCGCAGTGATATGTTGAGTATTGTGCTGATGTCGCGTGTTTTGATGTTTTTAGGGTTGTTGTATACTGACACCAGTGTATTGTAGACTCCGTTAAACATGACCCTGACGGCGTTTGCCTCTAGTTTTTCAAGTTCAGGGAGCACAGTGTTAATGTGTACTATGTCTTTGTGTATGATGATGGCTGTTCCACCATTATCAGAGCCGTCCGGTCGGTCGGTACGATAGAGGCAGTAGCCGGTGAAGTTTAGGTGGTTGTGTGGTTTGGGCTTAGTTTCGCTCAGTAGTGCGATAAGGATACCCCTACGCTCCATGAGCGCGGCAAATTCCGCCCTTTTGTTGTTGATCCCGTCTGCATTCCAGAACAGGATCTGTGTCAGTGTCTGGTTGTTTGCAATGGGGGCCGGGTGTGACGTGTTATCCACGAAGGGGTGTGAACAGTGTGGTGAGTGCTGTTTTTATGGCAGCCCAGTACTGCCGGGGTTGAGCAGCTATGAGCCGTGTAACGAGTGTAGTGACGGCCGCCGCGATCTTGTTAAAGATCTGAGCGGTCGTGTGCTGGGGGAATACTGTTGCCAATATACCCTCAAGTGTTATGTTGGTATTGTGTGTGTCGGCCTGTGGCTCGATTGTAGTGTTGACGCTATGTGTGGGCTGGCGCTTGTGTTGCTGCTGTGTGGTGCATTCTGTGGTGCCTGTGTTTCGTGGTGAGGGGTGGAGTACTGTGTGTGCTGGTATCACTGGCTTGCTGACTATGTGCCTGCGTTTCAGTATTCTGTTGTTGCTGGGTAGTTTGTTGTGGTGTACTTGTGTTCCCACTCCTGTTTCCTCGTGGTGGCCTACGGTTTCTCTGGGTTCTTGGTTCTGGGGCTTCTTGTGTGGCTGCGTCTTCCTGTGTGCTGTGTGTGGATTCGCAGGCTGTGGCGTCAGGGGGTGGGGGAACTGGTGTTGGTACCGGTGTGGTTGTGGTGTTGCATGTTGGCTGAGACGGTTGTGTTGTTGTCGCAGCGGTTGTGTTAGGTGCGAGTGCTGGGCACGGAGTTTCCGCGGCCCGCCCCGCTCCTCCAGAACGTGTACCCATTGCGAACGATACTCCGTTCCTAACAGGGTTTGATGTGGGCCTTGGACGTGGTGTGGCGTTGGGTGCTCTCAATTTTTGAGTTTTGCGCCTCTGCGCATCTTTGTATACGTCGCAGCCCCTGTAGTTGGCAGCGTGGCCTTGACCACAATTGGCGCAACGGCGTATGTTTTGCTGTGTAAGTGTGCAGGCGTTGGATGCGTGTTTGCCAGCGCATACGCGGCAACTGGGTGACAGGCCGCAGCGAAGGGCCGAATGACCGAATCGCTCGCAGTTGTTGCATTGTTGGGGGACGTGTGGTGGTTCGTATAGTTCTACCCTTACGTCCATCCACAGAAGGCTCTTTATCTGCAGAAGGCCTCGACCAGGTAGTGTGTGGCAGACGGTTGTGTGAGCGGAAGCCCGTCATCCGGAAAGCATTTTTACAGTCAAATCCCAGGAAGTTGAGCACCGCTTGTACTGTTGTATTTGGGGAACTAGGGTCCACTCCCTTGACCACGTACTGCTGCGTGCGTTCTTCAGCTGTTCTGTACGTGTAGTGTTCGATCCCCTTTTCTTTGAGGAAGATAAGGAGATCTTTGTATTCGGTGTTCGTGGATACGTACAGTGAGGCCCTATCCCCAGAGTACTTTGTGAGTAGCGTACAAGGTGTGTGCCTTTCCGCGAATGTTGTGTTAAGGACACTAGGGTCCCCATAGTTTTGTGTTACGACTGGAGGAAAACCAGTCTTTTGTTGTGCAGGCGTAGCTGGGTTGGTGCTTCTGTGGTGTTTCTGACCGCAGGTCGGTTCATGTTGGTTGGTGTGTTTGTGTCCCTAGCCGGAAGTGCGGGTTTTGGAGTAGGCAGCAGCGCCTTTCGGCTACCTAGCGAATGTGGTTGCTCGCTTGCTTGCGTAGTGTTCTTGTGTTTGCGTCGTGGGCCCTCCACCTGCCAGGGCCCAGTGTAGTGGTGTTCTGGGTCCGCATCTGCAGCTGCTGATTCCGCCGCTGGAGTCAGCTGCCGCAGCAGGACGGTTGCACAGGAATCACCAGTTGCAGGTGAATGTAGTTTTATATGTTGAGTAGTTGTCCGCCTGGGGGAATCGCTTGGGCCGCATAGGTCGGTGATTAATCGACGCTGGTTGAGCAGTTCCTGCGCTTGCGCAGCGATCTGCCGATCCTTGTCGGCTAATACCTCCTCAACGGCGGCAAGCGGGACGTTGACGTCTACATCTACATCTACATACATACTCCGCAATCCACAATACGGTGCGTGGCGGAGGGTAACTCGTACCACAACTAGCATCTTCTCTCCCTGTTCCACTCCCAAACAAAACGAGGGAAAAATGACTGCCTATATGCCTCTGTACGAGCCATAATCTCTCTTATCTTATCTTTGGGGTCTTTTCGCGAAATATAAGTTGGCGGCAGTAAAATTGTACTGCCCGCCTCAAATGCTGGTTCTCTAAATTTCCTCAGTAGCGATTCACGAAAAGAACGCCTCCTTTCCTCTAGAGACTCCCACCCGAATTCCTGAAGCATTTCTGTAACACTCACGTAATTATCAAACATACCAGTAACAAATCTAGCAGCCCGCTTCTGAATTGCTTCTATGTCCTCCCTCAATCCGACCTGATAGGGACCCCAAACGATCGAGCAGTACTCAAGACTAGGTCGTATTAGTGTTTTATAAGTGGTCTCCTTTACAGATGAACCACATCTTCCCAAAATTCTACCAATGAACCGAAGACGACTATCCGCCTTCCCCACAACCATTACATGCTTGTCCCACTTCATACCGCTCTGCAATGTTACGCCCAAATATTTAATCGACGTGACTGTGTCAAGCGTTACGCTACTAATGCAGTATTCAAACATTACAGGATTCTTTTTCCTATTCATCTGCATTAATTTACATTTATCTATATTTAGAGTTAGCTGCCATTCTTTACACCAATCACAAATCCTGTCCAAGTCATCTTGTAACCTCCTACAGTCACTCAACGACGACACCTTCCCGTACACCACAGCATCATCAGCAAACAGCCGCACACTGCTGTCCAACCTATCCAAAAGATCATTAATGTTGATAGAAAACAACAGCGGACCTACCACACTTCCCTGGGTACTCCAGATGATACCCTCACCTCCGATGAACACTCACCATCGAGGACAACGTACTGGGTTCTATTACTTAAGAAGTCAACGTCGACGGGAACAGTAGACACACGCGCCTCTTTCGCTGCAGCCTTGCTGCAGGGGGAATACCGGCGGAATCTGCCATCTTGGTGTTGTAAGGAGCTTTATTTGGAGTGGGTGGGCACGACAATTTGCTTTTTCTGACAAGGATGAGCTAACAAATAGGCCCTACGGAAGAGGGGGAATGCCCTACGGCCGTGCGCCGTAGGTGCGGTGGAGCGGAACGTAAAGGAGGTGCGGAGGAAGAATAGTGGCCTACAGTACGCGGGTTGGTCCGACGTGAACGGGCCCCTGGCACTGGTCAACCCTATCAAAGAACGAGATATCCTTGCTGGAGGTGTTTGTAATCATAGTTATGGGGTTGCTCCGAGTTTGAGACTCTTACGACAATTTAGCTTTTCCGCGAGCTACGCGGCTTTTCGACGAAAGGGAGCAAGGCTCAACCTTCCGCCGATCCACCGAGCGCTACTGACTCTTCGAAAGAAGACAAGAAGACTCTCTGTAGAGCAGAGCGATCAGCGAGGCCTAAACCCCAATTGCTACGGATGCACCGGCCATCACCGGCTGAGAGCTCCTTCCGCTGCGACGGCTGGAGCGTGTCTGCCGACGCTTGATGGCCTCACGCTAACTCCCTTTAAATACTCCATTCCTCCAATTATTGTGATGAATTCATCACTGGGTTCGATGACATTCACAATAATAGCACTCGATTCCATGATTACGATACTGCAGTGAATCTATCTGCTAGATGCTCCAGCACGATCTACAGGGTGAAAAGTATCTAAACCGACAAAATCTGGGAGGTTGTAGGGG
This sequence comes from Schistocerca piceifrons, assembly GCF_021461385.2. Taxonomy (NCBI): domain Eukaryota; kingdom Metazoa; phylum Arthropoda; class Insecta; order Orthoptera; family Acrididae; genus Schistocerca; species Schistocerca piceifrons. Next base: position 318,975,715 of record NC_060145.1, on the reverse strand, counting down.
ACATCAAATATTTTTCCCTAATGTCATTTTTTTCCTATGAGGATTATTTAAACCTGTGGAGGCCGTATTACGCTCGTCAGTTGTTGGAGGCCGTATTACGAACTTCAGTTGTTAGAGGGCGTATTACGCTCTTCAGTTGTAGGCAACTGCTGTCCACCAGTGTAGTAGTGCACTGTCTCTGTTTACTAATGGAGCGATACACCTGGAGTGAGTACACTGATATGGTTGGTGTGTACTACGTAGCGCACCACAACGGACGAGCTGCACAGCGGGTTTATCAACAACAATATCCTAATCGCCGTATCCCGCATCATACGTCGTTTGCTGCTGTGTACCAACGTCTAAGTGAGACCGGGTCATTTAACAGATTACCTGGACAGGGACGCCGTCGCACGTTAAGAAAGCTACAATTTGAGGAAGCTGTCTTGCAGCATGTGGAGCGGGATGCATCAATCAGTGCAGTTCTTCGTTAAGGTGTGGGTCGGTGTTGTTGGGGACTGTTTAATTGGGCCGTATCTGCTACCTAGGCCAATAAATGGCAGACACTATTACAATTTTCTCGCCAGAGCATTGCCAGAATTCCTGGAAGACGTCCCCTTCCCCCTCCACTCCCCTACAAGACAACGCATGTGGTTCAACATGACGGGGCTCCGGCACATTTCAGTCGTCGTGTGCGTCGATTCCTGGACCAACGGTTTCCAGAAACGTGGACTGGCAGAGGTGGTCCTGTACCATGGCCTGCTCGATCCCCAGATATGTCCCCTCTGGACTTTTTTGTGCGGGGCTAGATGCGCAATCCTGTTTACGCAACTCCTGTTGCATCAGAAGAGGATCTGGTTGCCCGGATAGTAGCAGCAGCAGCAGGAACAATTCAGGATACTCCTAGGGTTTTTGCCCGTGTCAGACAGAATATGATCCGACGGTGTAATCTTTGTTTACGTGTCAATGGAGGCATTTTTGAAAATCTAATGTAATTGAAATTGGGTTGTGATAATGTGTTGTCTCTTGGTCATAAAAAATGAAAAAGTGTTTGTTGGTTTAATTAATTTGCGACCAGAGAAATCTTCCTCTACCGGTTTAAATACTCCTCATAGGAAAAAATGACATTAGGGAAATATATTTGTTTTGATGTCCGCTCCAACCTCCCAGAGTTGTCGGTTTAAATACTTTTCACCCTGTATAAACTAGCCGAAGATGTACTCAAGATGATGGCCTTCACCAGATGAACTTCATGTTGCTCGCCGCCTCCCATCTACTGGTGGAGAAACTGACTGTCTTCCAGCAACACCACATCGCAGAATGCTGCCAATACCGGTTCAAAAAATGGCTCTGAGCACTATGAGACTTAATTGCTGTGGTCATCAGTCCCCTAGAACTTAGAACTACTTAACCTAACTAACCTAAGGACATCACACACATCCATGCCCGAGGCAGGATTCGAACCGGCGACCGTATCGGTCACGCGGCTCCAGACTGTAGCGCCTAGAACCGCACGGCCACTCCGGCCGGCGCCAATACCGGACTTCAACGTGAAGGCCAGCAACAGGACCTCTTGCGGCCCACGTTGTCGTTCAACACCCAGGCGCCTCCGAGTGCTGAAACCTATCAAGGGTCTTAGAAAAAGCAGCAAGCTTGACACTCGCCCCTGAGAACAGCGACGTCAGAGAGTTTACACCGGTAAGAGTGCCACAGCTATGGCTTCCATTCACAATGTGCCTTGGTCATTTGGAATACTCCCGTCAAAGTTCGTACTTTACTACATTGCTACTGATTGCTATTTCTATTAGCTCTCACCCCACGATCTCGCGTACTGACTTCTTTTGGGCAGCCAATTGCACCTTTTGCTTTTTTTTAATGTTTAGAATCAGCCTCCAGTGCAACCCTTAGTTTGAATGCAAATAATCATTGTTAATCACACACCTGAGTATCTTTGAGTCTCCTGCTACGAGCGTCCTATCGAGTCCTAAAATCCGCGCCTCTTGTAGGTGCCCTGTCACAGTGCTTGGCGCCGCCGCAAACAATCAGACGCCACCATTGAAGATTCGTCTTTCTGCATTTGCTCCTAATCGTTTGGAAATTGCCACTGCTTACTCCAATTTTGAGCAGTGACCTTTTATTCAGTGTACAACGACACACTGTCTAAGACGAACAATGCTAGCTATGATAACAGCCATGCAGACACTGTGTAGGTACGGAATAAAAATCTGAGGAACGAGAATAACATATGCAAAATATGATGACAAGCAGATAGAAGTAGTTGACAGTGTCAAATTCTTGGGATTAATTTTTGACAACAATGTCAACTGGAAGGGCCATACCCCAGAACTGGTGAAGCGCGTACACAAATCTCTGTTTGCAGTGTGAATATTGTCATAAATGTCTCATTTAAAAATAAAAAAATAACATACTTCGCTTATCTTCATTCCATAATGTCATACGAGATTATTTTTTGGAATAAAACATCAAGCCAAGCTAAAGTCTTCCGAGTCTAAAAACGAGTAGTAAGAATTATTTGTGGTCTGGAGTCAAGAACCACCTTCAAGTCCCTGTTTAGGAAGGTACGGTTACTAACAACTGCGTGCCCAAATATTTATTACACGATGAAATTTGCCGTTGAAAATATATTTCTGTTACAAACCGACAACTCAGTTCATGTAATCAACATCAGGAATAAAAATAATCTTCACAAAAATTTAAAGTCAGTTACCTTAGCCCGAAAGGCGTCCATTATTGAGGAACACACATTTTCAATATCTAACCAGCGGCCAATAAAAATTTAAAAACAATGAAGTTCGGTTTAAGAGGGCACTAAAGAAGTTACTGGTGGCCACCTCCTTATACTCCAATACCGAAATTCTTAGTAGAACCAACTGATGTGTGCACATTACTAACTTTTTATATTTTTGTGATTCATATGTGCAGTCTTCAAGAGGCTGAAGAGGTCGCTGTAGAAAAAGTCACTGACTGGAAGCAAGCGGACTTTATTATTCGAATATTACACTTTTCGGACATTGCCATCATCACATATCTTGTAACATCATGACGCACATAGATACAAATGTGCTGTTGTAATGACTATCATAAGCAGACTCAGTGCAACATGACCTTACAGGATGTCTGATTATGGCAATGTCCGAAATGCGTAATATTGGAATAATAACGTCAGCTGCTTTCAGTCTGTGATTTTTTCCTCACATACCTATTCAGCATTTTGCAGACTGCACATATTTCTCAGTGTGGTCGCATACCTCCTTCGTGACTTCATGTTGCAGCCACGTTGATGCTCCTTGGCTACAACAGCGTACGAATTATCGTAGGCACGTCAGTGTATTGAGCATTAACTTGTTCTAGGACGAGTTCGCTATTACGTTTTAAGTGAAAATATTTTTAATATTTTTTTATTTGTCCTGCATCCCTTATGGCAATTTCGTTTGGTATCTGTGAAAAGTACACTACTGGCCATTAAAATTGCTACACGAAGAAGAAATGCAGATGATAAACGGGTATTCATTGGACAAATATATTATACTAGAACTGACATGTGATTACATTTCCACGCAATTTGGGTGCATAGATCCTGAGAAATCAGCACCCAGAGCAACCACCTCTGGCCGTAATAATGGCCTTGATACGCCTGGGCATTGAGTCAAACAGAGCTTCGATGGCGTGTGCAGGTACAGCTGCCCATACACCTTCAACACGATACCGCAGTTCATCAAGAGTAGTGACTGCCGTATTGTGACGAGCCAGTTGGTCGGTCACCATTGACCAGACATTTTCAGTTGGTGAGATCTGGAGAATGTGCTGGCCAGGGCAGCAGTCGAACATTTTCTGTATCCAGAAAGGCCCGTACAGTAACTGCAACATGCAGTAGTGCATTATCCTGCTGAAATGTAGGATTTCGCAGGGATCAAATGGCTCTGAGCACTATGCGACTTAACTTCTGAGGTCATCAGTCGCCTAGAACTTAGAACTAATTAAACCTAACTAACCTAAGGACATCACACACATCCATGCCCGAGGCAGGATTCGAACCTGCTACCGTAGCTGTCCCGCGGTTCCGGACTGTTCGCAGGGATCGAATGAAGCGTAGAGCCACGGTCGTAACACATCTGAAATGTAACGTCCACTGTTCAGTGCGAACAAGAGGTGGCCGAGACGTGTAACCAATGGCACCCCATACCATCACGCCGGGTGATACGCCAGTATTGCGATGACGAATACACGCTTCCAATGTGCGTTCACAGCGATGTCGCCAAACACGGATGCGACCATCATGATGCTGTAAACAGAACCTGGATTCATCTGAAAAAATGACGTTTTGCTATTCGTGCACCCAGGATCGTCGTTGAGTGCACCATCGCAGGCGCTCCTGTCGATGATGCAGCGTCAAGGGTAACCGCAGCCATGGTCTCCGAGCTGATAGTCCATGCTGCTGCAAACGTCGTCGAACTGTTCGTGCAGATGTCTTGCAAACGTCACCATCTGTTGACTCGGGGATCGAGACGTGGCTGCACGATCCGTTACAGCCATGCGCATAAGATGCCTGTCATCTCGACTACTAGTGATACGAGGCGGTTGGGATCCAGCACGGCGTTCCGCATTACCCTCATGAACCCACCGATTCCATATTCTGCTAACAGTCATTGGATCTCGACAAACATGAGCAGCAATGTCATGATACGATAAACCGCAATCGCGATAGGCTACAATCCGACCTTTATCAAAGTCGGAAACGTGGTATTACGCATTTCTCCTCCTTACACGAGGCACCACAACAACGTTTCATCAGGCAACGACGGTCAACTACTGTTTGTGTATGAGAAATTGATTGGAAACTTTCCTCATGTCAGCACGTTGTAGATGTCGCCACCGGCGCCAGCCTTGTGTGAATGCTCTGAAAAGCTAATCATTTGCATATCACAGCATCTTCTTCCTGTCGGTTAAATTTCGCGTCTGCAACACATCATCTTCGTGGTGTAGCAATTTTAATGGACAGTAGTGTACATTTACATATATGTTGTTCTATGTAAGTACTTACTATTTGTTATTATTTTCTGAGATGTTCTGCATCCTAGAGGTTCTCCTCACTATGGAACTCTTGCAACGAAAAGTACATCTAAAGTAATCTGAGCCTGAAAAAAGTACTTGTGTAATAGGAAATCATCTAAAATCGTTCATCACTGGAAAGGCAACTGAGCATAATAAGGAATATGTGTGATTCTTGACAGACTATGCCAAGGAGACAAATTATGTTAGGAGCTTGCTCTCCTTCTAGCTACGGTTTATCCATGGTAGATGGAGCAATGGACAATAGCAAGTGGTGGAAGGAAGATGAGCTAATATACGTTTTCAGGAAGAGTCATCCTGAAGAATCACATAATTACATACGCTGTCTGTGAAAGAAAAAAAAAAGTGAATCTCCCTTACGCTGAGGAGGAAACGAAATGATAGCTTGCGTGTTGAGGATGTACGTGATGTTATTTGAGCTATTTCAACATCTTATCAGTATGACTTTGCATTTCCTCTGGTCTGGATGCATATACCGATCCGTTTAGGAAGGGTGTCATAAAGCCGTTGCATCCTACCAGGGACCAAGTTGGACCACAACTGTCATACCTGATTCTTGATATTCAAATGGTTCAAATGGCTCTGAGCAGTATGGGACTCAACTGCTGTGGTCATAAGTCCCCTAGAACTTAGAACTACTTAAACCTAACTAACCTAAGGACAGCACACAACACCCAGCCATCACGAGGCAGAGAAAATCCCTGACCCCACCGGGAATCGAACCCGGGAACCCGGGCGTGGGAAGCGAGAACGCTACCGCACGACCACGAGATGCGGGCACATTCTTGATATTCTGGATACTGACAGTGGAATGGGGTTGACGCCTAAGCTGCTTCTTCTGTCGGGGACAGATCCCGAGATCTAGTTGGCCACGTGAGTACTTCAAAAATACGCAGATAATTCACAGAGACATGTGCCATGTGCGGAAAAGCATTGTCCTGGTGAAAAATGGCATCACGACACTGTGCGGTGAAAGATAACACATGAGGACGTTAAATGTCTGTGAATCACCGTTGCGCCGTCACAGCTCCTTCACCACTACCATCCGTGGCCGGAACTCACACACGATGGCTCTCTACATCAACACGACAGGAACAACACCAATGTGCCTATCCAAAACATTAGAAGAATGAGGCCTCCTCCCAGGTAGCCGCCAAAGTTGCTTACGATGCTCGTACAGCGTAGTCAGAAAAGCGATTCGTTGCTGAAGACAGAGCGACGCTATTCATCAGCAATCCGTGCTTTCCAGTCGCTGGCCGGAGTGGCCGAGCAGTTCTAGGCGCTTCAGTCTGGAACCGCGTGACCGTTATGGTCGCAGGTTCGAGTCCTGCCCCGGGCATGGATGTGTGTGATGTCCTTAGGTTAGTTAGGTTTACGTAGTTCTAAGTTCTAGGGGACTGATGACCTCAGATGTTTAGTCCCACAGTGCTCAGAGCCATTGGAACCATCTTTCCGGTCACAGCACCACTCCAACGCAGCCATTTGTGTTGTGGTGTGTACGGCAGGCTATGCGAGGGACGATAATTGCCCAATCCGACTACTGCCAGTCTCCAGTCAATGGTGCAAGATGACACGGAATGTAGCAGAGAGTCCATTTCTCGGATGGCAGGCGCAAATGTGAAGGGCCTACCATGTGTTTGGTACACAACTTGATGATCACAAGTGGTCGACCAGAACCTTGAAGACGAGTATACCCATTCTCACGTTCCCATACAGTCCAGTATTGGGGCACAGACGTATCTGGATGCTCCAGAAATCTACATATTACATGACTCGACCAGACAGCCGAAAGGAAGAAGGAAGGAAATTTACATTTCAACGTCCTGTCGACATAAGAGAAGGAACACAAGCCCGGATTGTTTCAAGCATGGGGAAGGAGGTCGGCCGTGTCCCTTCAAAGGAACCATCGCGGCATTTGTCTGAAGCGATTTAGTAGACCTACAGAAAATCGAAATCTGAGTGGCCGGATGGGTGCTGGAACCGTCATCCTTCCGAATTTCACTCAAGTGTGCTGACCACTGCGCCCCTCGGGCAAATGAAGATCCACAATAAGGCCTCCTCACACGAGTACCTGGCGTCTTTGTGTCCATCACAGCGATGACTGAACATCTGACGCTATTCAGGCCCCTTATGCTGTATATCCTACCAGCTCAGTAAGAACACGAACAACAATAGTGTTCTCTGGTGACGGTTTACCTGTCACAGAGTATTGCAGGTCAAATCATTTACACACCTGCGAATGCCGATGGTGTATACGTGTACGGCCTTACAATGACATCCCACCATGTCTTTCGTGCTTCACTACCGACCCGCCATGGCTTTCCCACGTGCAACACTAACGAGGAGAACACGGCAAACATCGATTTCCCGGAAACGTCGCTCCGTGGAAGAGGCGTCAAAATAAGCGAACATGCGTCTCGGCTATCAAATGGTTCAAATGGCTCTAAGCACTATGGGACTTAATATCTGAGGTCATCAGTCTCCTAGACTTAGAACTACGTAAACCTAACTAACCTAAGGACATCACACACATCCATGCCCGAGGCAGGATTCGAACCTGCGACCGTAGCAGTCGCGTGGTCCCGGACTGAAGCGCCTAGAACCACTCGGACACAGTGGCCGGCGTCTCGGCTATCCGTAGATACTCCACCATTTCTGAGAAAACGGCGGTCAAAGTTTTCTAGGTACTTTATATGCCTTTTACGGAAGAATTGGTTCCATTGCAGTGGTGGCACAATGGCCAGCGTCGCGGTTTCACGTTTTTGCGCCCTGTGTTCGAAACTCGTTTCCTATTATTTTTGTATTTGTTTTTCATTTATCTATCCATGCCCGTAGAAGATTACTACCCGAATGATTTCTAGTGTATATTGAAATAGCGTTGTCGTTATTCGCCTACTAATTGTATGTCTGGTGGTGAATTTTAAAAAAAAGGGAAAAAAAACAACAGAAATGAGCAAATTATTTGAAATTGTTTTCGGTGAAATTCCTATAGTGTATCTTGGTTCATAACCAGCTGAAAACGCTAGTTTTTAATGAAGTGATCTGTTATGCGTGGTTTACTGCGTTGTTGCCATTGCGTGATATCTTCAGCAATGTCAACAACGTTTCTTTTCCAAGTGAAATTCGTAGGAGGAAATGTCAGTGTGGCAAACCTGCCTTCGCGCGATGCTCGTGATGTTAGGAATTCCTGTGTTTTCGAATATTTCTACTATCAGTATCATCCTAGGCAATGCACCAGACCTTCCTGAAGGATCTGCATATGAATAAAATATGAAATTAACATAAGAAATGATATAAGAACGAAATATAAGGAACCGCGAGACCGCTACGGTCACAGGTTCGAATCCTGCCTCGGGCATGGATGTGTGTGATGTCCTTAGGTTAGTTAGGTTTAAGTAGTTCTAAGTTCTAGGGGACTGATGACCTCAGAAGTTAAGTCCCATAGTGCTCAGAGCTATTTTTGAAATATAAGGAAATGAGATTTTAAAAAGATTGTAACTCTTGAAAATACCATACACGCAGACAAATGTAAGAATTTGACGATACTTAGTGTGAAGCCCAGTTGTTATTTTACACTTCACATGACTCCTTTGCATCCCCAATCTTGGTGAGAAACATTCATGTAGTAATCCTCTATGGACATTGATAGATAAATGAAAAAAATAAATTAATTAAAACAAAAACAATAATCGGTTTTCTAAAACGGGGCGCGAAAGATAGAGGCCGTAATGCTTATCACTATGCGCTAAAAGGTATTTAAATCACTTTGAAAATTATGACCCTCGATTTCTCAGAATCGGCCGAGTGTCTACGGATAAGTCGAGACACGTGTTCGCTTATATGGTTCCTCTTCCACGTTTCACTCTTCAAAGTTTCTGGGAAATCTAATGACGGCACTTACCGTGTTCTCCTCGTAATTATCTACGGTCGGACGACTTGTCTGGCGTAGCGGTAATAACTTATATACACAAACTTTGCTCGTGAATCAGTGTATCTATTAGTGGAAATCATCTCAAAATCTGTACAGTAGTTCCTGAGATTAGCTTTCATATACAGTCGGTAAAACGGGGAAGGGAACTTTAATTTTAATATACACTCCTGGAAATGGAAAAAAGAACACATTGACACCGGTGTGTCAGACACACCATACTTGCTCCGGACACTGCGAGAGGGCTGTACAAGCAATGATCACACGCACGGCACAGCAGACACACCAGGAACCGCGGTGTTGGCCGTCGAATGGCGCTAGCTGCGCACCATTTGTGCACCGCCGCCGTCAGTGTCAGCCAGTTTGCCGTGGCATACGGAGATCCATCGCAGTCTTTAACACTGGTAGCATGCCGCGACAGCATGGACGTGAACCGTATGTGCAGTTGACGGACTTTGAGCGAGGGCGTATAGTGGGCATGCGGGAGGCCGGATGGACGTACCGCCGAATTGCTCAACACGTGGGGCGTGAGGTCTCCACAGTACATCGATGTTGTCGCCAGTGGTCGGCGGAAGGTGCACGTGCCCGTCGACCTGGGACCGGACCGCAGCGACGCACGGATGCACGCCAAGACCGTAGGATCCTACGCAGTGCCGTAGGGGACCGCACCGCCACTTCCCAGCAAATTAGGTACACTGTTGCTCCTGGGGTATCGGCGAGGACCATTCGCAACCGTCTCCATGAAGCTGGGCTACGGTCCCGCACACCGTTAGGCCGTCTTCCGCTCACGCCCCAACATCGTGCAGCCCGCCTCCAGTGGTGTCCCGACAGGCGTGAATGGAGGGACGAATGGAGACGTGTCGTCTTCAGCGATGAGAGTCGCTTCTGCCTTGGTGCCAATGATGGTCGTATGCGTGTTTGGCGCCGTGCAGGTGAGCGCCACAATCAGGACTGCATACGACCGAGGCACACAGGGCCAACACCCGGCATCATGGTGTGGGGAGCGATCTTCTACACTGGCCGTACACCACTGGTGATCGTCGAGGGGACACTGAATAGTGCACGGTACATCCAAACCGTCATCGAACCCATCGTTCTACCATTCCTAGACCGGCAAGGGAACTTGCTGTTCCAACAGGACAATGCACGTCCGCATGTATCCCGTGCCACCCAACGTGCTCTAGAAGGTGTAAGTCAACTACCCTGGCCAGCAAGATCTCCGGATCTGTCCCCCATTGAGCATGTTTGGGACTGGATGAAGCGTCGTCTCACGCGGTCTGCACGTCCAGCACGAACGCTGGTCCAACTGAGGCGCCAGGTGGAAATGGCATGGCAAGCCGTTCCACAGGACTACATACAGCGTCTCTACGATCGTCTCCATTGGAGAATAGCAGCCTGCATTGCTGCGAAAGGTGGATATACACTGTACTAGTGCCGACATTGTGCATGCTCTGTTGCCTGAGTCTATGTGCCTGTGGTTCTGTCAGTGTGATCATGTGATGTATCTGACCCCAGGAATGTGTCAATAAAGTTTCCCCTCCCTGGGACAATGAATTCACGGTATTCTTATTTCAATTTCCAAGAGTGTATATATAGGTTCCGCTGAAATGAAATGTCGTGTGATTAGGGCCACCCGTCGGGTAGACCGTTCGCCGGGTGCAAGTCTTCCGATTTGACGCCACTTCGGAGACTTGCGCTTCTCCTACCCAGCCGGGAATCGAACCCAGGCCCTTAGGTTCGTCATTCCGTCGCTCTGACCACTCAGCTACCGGAGGCGGACTAGGTTCCGCTGATGTCAGTCTACTGTAGGATTATGGAATACACTTTGCGCTCTTATATTATGACATTTTCGGAGGTCGATATTTCCCAGAAGTGACAGGCAACATATTACGCTTCCAATATACGTCCCGCGAAAAAGCTATGACGAGTAATTTCGAGAAGTAAGAGAACATACGAAATCTTACCGCCAGTCAGTCTTCCCATATACCATTCTGGAATACAAAAGGAAAGGGTGGAAATGGTCGTGTTACTCACCCCCACAAACCGTAGGATGCCTTGCGGAATATAGATCGAAGTAACAACGCTGGTATAGAAATGTGTAGACCCACAGTTGTGGAAAAGTTAATTATCGTAATTATCTCAAGTGTTATAACAGAAGAGCTGTTTCGATACAATTATTTCGAGCATCAAAAATGTGTTCAAATGTGTGTGAAATCTTATGGGACTTAACTGCTAAGGTCATCAGTCCCTAGGCTTACACACTACTCAACCTAAATTATCCTAAGGACAAACACACACACACCCATGCCCGAGGGAGGACTCGAACCTCCGCCGGGACCAGCCGCACAGTCCATGACCGCAGCGTCTAAGACCGCTCGGCTAATCCCGCGCGGCTTTTGAGCATCGTTTTGAATCTAAAATAGTAGTGTGTGTCCCTGGAGGACTGATCAATATTTAGGGATCTGACAGAAACGTTCATTCGAAACAAAAATGTCTAGTAGACATAGGCTCTAAAATGCATACCTTAAGCGCTATGAGCACTTTCTCGGCAGAAGAGATGTGTTTCACAATAGCAAAGATAAACCCATATTTCTCAAGGGATGCGTTTTAGCGTCCATGTTTAGCAGATAATTTTTTCTCGTTTTGGTCTATTAAAACATCTTCCAAAATATGGAAGGCAAGGAGCTTGCAGTAGAAGAGATAAGAATGATCCTTCCTGTCATATCCCTGAATAACATATAGATCGAGGTAACAACGCTGGTCTGGAAATGTGTAGACCCACAGTTGTGGAAAAGTTAATCATGATAATTATCTCAAGTATTATAACAGATGTGCTGCGAAGGCATATATATATTATTCAGGGATATGACAGGAAGGTACATTCTCATCTCTTCTGCTGCAAGCTATGATCCTTCCTGTCGTATCCCTGAATATATATATAACCTGATGTGATTCGGGTCTTCAGGCACACTCTTACATTGGGCCAGGGCTATACACATACAGTAAACTTTTTACATCGTAGTTATCTAAGAAATAACAATTTTAATATGACAAATCGCATTAAAATTATTTGAGTGTCTGACGTGGCAATGTGAGTCAATAACACTGTTAATACTAGCAGTAGTTGTACTACTGCAGCTGGTGCTACTAATAGTGATGATGATAATAATAATAATAATAATAATAATAATAATAATAATGGCAGATGGTGGCCATTTATCTTGGGATACCCTCTAACATTTACATGTATGTAATTACTCAGCAATTAACACATCAGTGTGTGGCACAGAGTCCCTAGAACCATTTTTAGACTACTTCTGTAGCGTTCAACTCTAGAAAACAATAAAAACCTAAATCACTTCCCGAGAATCCTTCTTTCACTTATTTGATTAAGATGGCCATTTCACCCTATGTAAAATATTTTGACATTCGGCTAATGATCGAAATTTCGTGGAAAGATCTCACCGCAACGACAATCGTCTTTGTTTAAATGTTTGCCACCCCGACTTTCTTATCATATCAGTATCCCTCCCATATTCCGTTAATTCAAAACGTTCTGTACTCCTTTGATGGTTTACGACGTCCTCCGTCAAACCCATCTGGTAAGGATTCTAACTGACAAGCACGTGACTTTCATGGACGTCATAGAACAGTTTGAAATCAAGATGTTCGTGGAGGGGTTGCTGTACGGAAGGCTATTGCCTGCGCTACTCTAGCGGGTAATTGGCTGGCAACAGCGAATCGGCAGCTTCTAACTAGGGGCGGCATGTTTTCCTGCAGCAATATATCGATGCCGCCTGGTAATTCTCCTGTGACCGCTTGTGTATTCTGGTGAAGTCGGGCTTTGTGGAGCTGTTGGTTAGCGAACTCAGGTGACGCGTTGGACTGGGCTCGATGGTTGCAAGTCGTCGGCTGCTAATAGCCATCCTCCCTGATCGTGCTTTTCGGGCGTTCAATTACTTCAGTAGCCTCCTATTTGGCGTTGCTGCACGCGTGACTGCCGGACAACGAAACGAGCACGGTGGAAATTGATACGATGGCCACAGTCCTTATGGCGATCGGCTACTGCTGATTAGCTGTGTCGCACATTACATTCATGCACCAACCCGCGAGTGATATTCGTTCTCCAGGGTTTGCCAACACCGACATCACTGCAGTCACATCGGACTTCATAAACGACTGTAGTATGGAGAGCATCTGCATATTTCTTCGTGGGCCTCAACAGATTTCGGATCTTGCGGCCGGTTTGCAGTACTGGCTTAATTTCTCCATGCCCCAGCACCTTGCTTATGCGGTCTCTGACACTTTCCACGTAAAGGTAAGCGAGCTGATCTGTTCGTTTCTTTGCTTTGTCTTTGTGCTGCTTTGTAGTTCTTGTTATTAAGCCCCCTCTCCACCGGCGCTAATGGACACGAACAAAAGCGAATGTGCAATTGCAGAGTGTTCGCCAGTGTTCATTACAATTCGGTTATATCTGTGAACAAGCGTTTACACTACAGGGAGCTAAAGAGAACACGAGTACACGAGCGTAGCCTCTGAACGCTTCGGTATTGTTTTCAGCCGCTAAAAATCGACACTGTATAGTTAGAGCCACGTCGCAAAATTCCGATTTTCACAACTATGAGATATCAGAAACTATCTCATATATATAGTTTCTGATATCTGGAGCGACATGTGCTAAGTACATCAAAGATTTTATTAGAGTACGTATAAAAAGGAAAAGTCAATAAAATATGATTAATGAAATGTTAGACGCATACAATCTGTCACGTAGGCTACTTGATAAAATCTGCTGTATAGTTTATTAGAGGATAGATAGCACGATCTCGGATAAATTATTTTTATTTATTGTCAAAAATCTCTGACATTAGTGATAAATAAGCATTGCAATTACAGATATCATGAACGTAAGCAATGAGAGTAAGGCCTTCCGTACACTTTTCATTTTAATCAGCGTAATGTACATCTTCGTACTCGTTTACTTTCAAGAAATTTCCTTGTGCTTTTCCTCCTTAACAAAAGGACGTACGAGGCTTGATTCTACTCACTCGGTTCCCGACTGATGCAAGCATGTAAAGAAGTAATCGTCCTTCTCAAGTAACCAGCAGGGTTTTTGAGTGATTAGGAAGCTTTCTGCCAATCATGTTTATTTTCTTTCGGCATTTTTGCTGCGGGTTTCTCGGATCAAATAAGCACGTATGATATCTATCTTCTTTTCTCAGCAATATTACATTCTTTTCGGACAAGTCCATCATTCACGCAGCTCATGTGCGCAACAAAAAGGTAGACAAGATAGCAGACGAAGCTTTCCTGTACTGCTACCACCGAAACAGAACGGAAACTTCCTTTGATGATTTGCTGCCGGCCGGAGGGGCCGAGCGGTTCTAGGCGCTTCAGTCTCGAACCGCAGGACCGCTGCAGTCGCAGGTTCGAATCCTGCCTCGGGCATGGATGTGTGTGATGTCCTTAGGTTACTTAGGTTTAAGTAGTTCTAAGTTCTAGGGGACTGATGACCTCAGATGTTAAGTCCCATAGTGCTTAGAGCCATTTGCACCATTTGATGATTCGCTAAAAGACTGATAACTAGAACAACGCGAACGAACCCAAGCGAATGTCAACCGAACGCGAACAAATACTTTGCTCATGCGCTCCTAGCGATTACAAGAGTGGAAATTCTCCTTTGCTATTGGACATTCACGTGTGTTCCCTTCGGTGTAAAAGCGGCTCAAGTGTACCCGTCTGCATGTAATGTTGTCCAGAGCACGTTTAATTAATGCTGTCCGTTATCGCATCGCTTATTCAGTAAGCACGTGCTGTCGGCGTGCGTAACACAGCATTCTTTTGTGTTGGACGATGGTGCGTCTCTGCATGCTGATATTTGTGTGTGTGCGCGTCGGTTATTACACGCTTCATGCCATCGTTTGTCACTAAATGTTTTATAAATTACTACGCCCAAGAAATAAATCGCTCAGTCATTCTCCATTTGCAGTCCGGACTTTGTTTTTGTTGGAGGTATTGAGGCGCTGGTGAAACTTACGTAGTTCTGCTTCCCCATGCTGCCGTCTGAGGCAAGTCACGTCCAAGTACCTCGACCAGTTAAGGGGCTCTAGAAAGGCTCAAAATCATGAAAACTTCAATTTTTACTTTTTTGCGTTTTCTGAATCTGCAGACTATTACCTTTTAATAGAATATAATTTATTCAATTCCGAAGACTACAACTATTTTTAATTTTTTTTTTTTAAATGTGTTCTACATGGGCGTGACCCACTGTGGCGCTGTTAAACTGCTGTCAAATGGTGTTATTATTAACGTCCGTGTTCATCAGGTACATTTTAGTGGTGTGAGATAAAGTATGTGTTGTGGCTAACCTGTGATGGTTCAATATATATCGCTGGTGTGATTGTCGATTGTTTCATGTTTATTTACTCTGTCGTTATCTCGAAAATATTCGTAATTAATTCTGTTTCTTGAGTCTCTGTTTTGTTGAAGTATAATAATGAGTAAAAGTAAAGTTACTAGAAATCCTCTGAAGGCTTTTAAGAAAAGGAGAAATGTTGGAAAGCCAAAGGTATGTGTTATTACTGTAAACAATAAAGACGATAACCAAGTGAGTGAACCTAACCTCTCAAGTACACCTGCCCATAGCAGCCAAAGTGGGAAAGAAAATACTTCACAGAAGAAGCTTGGTTCAATGAGTGAAAACTATGAATGTTTTATGGGCGAATCGGATGTGAATGAAATATTTGATATGTCGGTTCTCAAAGGAATTTTTTCAAACCGTGTAAGATGTATTCATTGTAGTGAAGTCGGTCTTGA
Organism: Schistocerca piceifrons; assembly: GCF_021461385.2. Taxonomy (NCBI): domain Eukaryota; kingdom Metazoa; phylum Arthropoda; class Insecta; order Orthoptera; family Acrididae; genus Schistocerca; species Schistocerca piceifrons. Next base: position 318,959,901 of record NC_060145.1, on the reverse strand, counting down.
ACTCTCCATAATAAAGCACGTAGGACTTGCTAGTGAAATACAACTGAGCTTGCTCCCATGTAGGGATATGTAAGGCGCTGCTAAACAATGTTAAGAAACTTCCAGTCAAGTTGTTTGAAATATGACTAACTGTAGCGTATTTCAGCCTTTCTGGGAAAACTCCTAGTTTAATGTTGGACTGCGTAAGTGACTAATAACATTACTTATTATAGGGTCACACCTTTTTAATGTCTTATTGGAGAAATTATCCACGCATATGAACTTTTATTTCAGATTTGGATGTGAGGTTAATTGTTAATTCATGTTCTCTATATCGCTTCTTCAACGTATTGTTTTCCTTTCTATTCTGAACTATTTGCACCAACGTTATCAGCTATTTTTAAAAAGTAATCATCAGAAATATCTGTTACATATGAATTGTGTTTTACAATGCTCCCTTTCTCCTTCCAGAAATGATGTGCTCTTCTATAGTCTGCTACCTATCAGCAGAACTCTTCATTTCCTGTTCAGTTTCTAATTTGCTAAAAAAAATTCCTCAGTCTGTGATTTGCTTGCCTCCTTATCACAGCACTACTTTTGCTTTTTTTCCGTTCCGCTATTATAATGGAAATTTCGCGTTTTCTAACTCTTCCTGAAGGTCACAGATCTTCGTGTCGTGTTCCTCGATTTTTCGGTCTTACTGGCATAACCTACGGTTCCGGGGAAGAGCCCCACTGTTAACTCAATTCTCTTCCTCACCGCAACCGCCCCAAAGAAACAATATCCTACAGTTTTCGCAAAAGACTCCCTGTTTAACTAATCTGCGGTAACATCCACAGTTACAGCATATGGCTAATTGAATTAAGCGCTAGATATTTCATAAAATTACAACTGAAGACCCAATAAAAAAATTATAGTTTTTACACTGTTTTATCTTCTTTCATACAACACTAACACACTAATGCAATTACACTTATGTTGTGTCTATAACATCAAGAAACACCTAAAAGTACCTTTTAATGTCTTATTTATTTACTTTGTAGTTACCAACGAATTTTCTGGCACTGTGTTTAAAACAAATTGGCTGCTGTGCGTCGCAGGATAAAGATGTGTTCCGTGCAGTACGAATGTACGGCTGTTTGATTTGGTGCTTACGTTTACAACTCTTCTAGGAATGCTTTTGATTCCTTAGACTGACACATAATTGGGTGAATATTTCTGTGCTACTTCTGACAACGCTGACATCCATTTCACGTGTATAGGCATGTACGTGTAGTGGTTTAATTTAGGTATTAAATACAAGTTCTCCATTTATATTGTCAATTAACGCGTTCTTGTCCTGAGTATGTCCCTGTGGCGGACTGATATTCTAGTTGTCAGCCACTTGTCTGAGTAGCACTGCTGTAGACAGACCTGTTGTGACCAGCAACGACGAGCATATCTCTCGTATTCTTATACATTCTTTTATGTTTTCCGCGTGGAAACAAAAAATACAGCTGCTTCTCTAGAATGGAGTGTAGGACAGCAAAAGAACTTGTCTGAACTTTCGCAGGCCTTTCATTCACATGGCCGCAACACTATTTATTCCAGATGGAAAGTTTCCCGGAGCTAGAGCAGTTCAGCGTTCAAACGATTCCACCTGCATGTAACCTGCGTCTCTCCTGCGAGTTTTTTTCCTCCCTCTAGCGCGGCAGAACGAAGCACGAAATAAATTTTTTTCCCTTTTCCGCGCGCATAAATAAGGCTTAAAAGGTGAATTAAGGAAGATCAAAGAGCCAATTAACATGGCCGCCGACCAGCTTAATGAAAGCACTGGAGTGCCGCTTGGGTAAGGTTAGTGCAGCTTGCTGGTGGAAGGGGGGCGGTAGGTGTGTGAGTAGGGAGGGTGGAAGGCGGCGGGTGTGGAATACGGAGTGCGTGGAGAACGGCTGGACTTTTCGATCAATTCTACGTCCGCCGTATCGAAATTTTATAACGTGGCATATTATTCTCAGAACCGTAACCAATGCAAATCATAGTCAGTTCGAGAATGCAGGCTTTCTCCGCCGGTATTTGTGTAATTGCTGTTATTTGTTTTATGGCCATGGTCCAAGGCACAATTCTCTTGCTAACGTTTCGTCTTCCGCTGCTGCAGACATCATCAGAGGCTTTAACGACTCGGAAAGCATTCACAGACTCGAACAAGCTCAGGAAGCTGAACAGTTTACAAGTATCCACGCAACTATCTATTCGTGACGTCATCAGACCATTCCCTCAGACTGCGGAGTCTCGCCGACGTATGTTATGGGACTTTTAGTGGGGCACTGTTGTGGTCGGCCGGAGTGGCCGAGCGGTTCTAGGCGCTACAGTCCGGAACCGCGCGACCGCTACGGTCGCAGGTTCGAATCCTGCCTCGGGCATGGATGTGTGTGATGTCCTTAGGTTAGTTAGGTTTAGGTAGTTCTAAGTTCTAGGGGACTGAAGACCACAGCAGTTAAGTCCCATAGTGCTCAGAGCCATTTTGGGGCACTGTTTCATTAATTTAGCTCTAAGGCACACGATTTGTCTCATTTCAGTATTTCTTCTCTTCTGTTGAAATTGTTTTTGTGCTTTTGAAAAAGAATCAGGCTGTAGTGATGGGGCGCTGCAGTGATGATTACAGTGAAACCTCACAGTGTTCGAAGTATTTATATTCAGTGGTATGTTCAGGGATATATGTTTACTCCTTTGGTTTGCAGTAGTTAGTTATTCCTTGGTCTTAAATAATAAATGCTCTACACTATTTGGATACGTCGCTTTATCGGTTCTAGTATCCTAGTATAACGGAAATGCGCAACAAACTAAAGGGGAAGTTTACCTGCCATTCGTAAAAATTGTCACAGATCGTATCAGCAAAGCACATAAAAAACACGGTATTGATACAGTGTTTAAACCCAAGAAAAAGGTACGCGAATATTGGAACGCTGCAAAAGATCCACGTCCGCAGCTTGCCACAGCACGAGTGCATAAAATCTCATACACTTGCTGACAAGTGTACATAGGAAGTACAAAGAGAAGCATTAAGTCCGCCTTAAGGAACACAAGAGCAATTGTCGCCTGAGCAAGACGGATAAATCAGCAGTAGCAGATCATGCAGTAGGGTCGGGAAATCACCAAATACGTTTCTCCGGCATTGTGGTTTTACCAAGATCTAGTAATTACAACGCTAGGATGTACAGAGAGGGCACAGAAACTCAAAAGCACAAAAAAGATTCAACAGAAAACAAAGAGAAATTAGACAAACACTGAGCCTCAGTGCTGGATAAAGCAAATAGCGCGAACTCTTCACAGCACACGTAATCTTAAGGTCGTTCCACACCGGCGTAGCCTATCTCGAGCTACGTCTTCGTAAGACGGTGCAGTATATACCACGTATCCCGACTCCGCATGCGAACTCTTCAAACCGGAAGCTACGTATTATGAGCTACGTTTACTATCCTCTCTCCGTAGTTGATATTTATTGAGATGACGTGTGCTAACTTGAGTGCAGTTTATGGATGGTACTAGAAATGGCGTTCAGTGCGCCACGGTCTGACCCACGTCTCAGCTCTCGTGTGGCGTGGATGGAGTATATTTCAAGTGTCGATGGTGATGACGAATTATTGTTGTTATATTTGGTATCAAATAAACCGAATTGGGCTCAGCCGATAAATGTTAGAAGAACAGTGTACGGCGAATACCACCACTTAATTTACAGAATGACGATGAAAGATTTAAAACTAATTTTGTGCTTAATGAAATACAGTTCCATAAAGTTTTATCCCTCATCGGCAGTCACATTAAAGGAACGGGACACAAATTACAGAAAATCGCTTCTTTCTGAAGGATGGCTAGCTATTTGTCTAACATAAGAATTCCTTGTGGGTAATGTGAAATTAGGAATGTAGCCTATTTGTGTAAGGTTGTAAGAAATGGAGCAAAAAAATTTGTTCATAAAAATTGTGTTACACAAGTATCTGTCGGTTGCCGCGAAACACAAAATATAAAAATGATGTACACATGGTAACAAGCCACAACCACAAAAAGAAATTTGCGTAAGAAATAATTTTAAGTTTAAATTTCATGAGGTTTGTGCTTAAAGTATTTAAAGTTTGATTTCAGCCGTTTATTATGAATAGTTTTCCACTAACAAATAGACGTATGTGTCTTTTTCCAATGACCGGAGAAACGCGTGAGTTTCTGTAAGTGAGCCATCATTTTTGCCGTGAAGGATGGTTGGAGTAGTTATTAGCTGACCATGTCGAGCTGTCAGACATAGACACCAAAGGAGCGGATTTAACGCACTACCGCTTACTAAAATCATTAGTCAGTCTTTTTCATCTTCAGCTCTCTTTACTTTCTTTTGTAACCTTCGAGGCAATTTTTTTACCGACATTGATGTTGTGCTACTGTGGTCTTCAGTCGAGAGACTGGTTTGACGCAGCTCTCCATGCTACTCTATCCTCTGCAAGTTTCTTAATCTCCGTCTAACTACTGGAACTTACATCCTTCAGAGTCGTTTTAGTTTATTCATGGCTTGGTCTCCCTCTACGATTTTTTCCCTCCGCGCTTCCCTCCAGAACAAAATTGATGATCCCTTGACACCTCAAAACGAGTCCTACCTACCGATCCCTTTTTCTAATCAGGTTGTACCACAAATTTCTATTCTCCCCAATTCTGTTCAGTATCTCCTCATTAGTTACGTAATTCACCCATCTAATCTTCAGTATTCTTCTGTAGCACCACATTTCGAAAGCTTCTAGTCTCTTCTTGTTTAAACTATTTACCGTCTGTTTCACTTCCATATAAATACTTTCAGAAAAGACTTTCTGACAATTCTATACTCGATGTTAACAAATTTCCCTCCTTCAGAAACGCTTTCCTTGGCATGCCCAGTCTACATGTTGTATCCTCTCTACTTCGACCATCATCAGCTATTTTGCTCCCCAAAGGGCAAAACTCATCTGCTACTTTCAGTGGGGATGTAACGCAAAATGTAAACATTTTGTAAAAAATCATTACAGCTGATGTGTTGGTAAATGTGCCAACACCTTGTAGATATAGGAGGCCGAAAGGCACGCTATCTAACGCAGACGGGCGTGAATTCTGGAACAGGATAAGTAGTGAATTGCTAATAAGAAAAGTATGCAGCTCCTCGAATACTTAACTTTATTCGATCCTTGTGGTACATCGTTCTTGATAATACAAATAAGACTATCTTCAGATACGGTTAATGGCGCCTTGCTAGGTCGTAGACATGGATTTAGCTGAAGGCTATTCTGTCTCTCGGCAAATGAGAGGAAGGCTTCGTCAGTGTAGTCGCTAGCAAAGTCGTCGTACAACTGGGGCAAGTGCTCTTCCGTATCTCGAGACCTGCCTTGTGGTGGCGCTCGGTCTGCGATCACACAGTGGCGACACGCGGGTCCGACATGTACTAAATGGACCGCGGCCGATTTAAGCTACCACCTAGCAAGTGTGGTGTCTGGCGGTGACACCACAACAGCCATATTTATTAATGTATAAATCTAAAATCTTGCATACATAAAGCGAAGGAGCTGTGTTTTAATGGGAAAATATAATTAAATATTCAGGATCAATATATTGCCACAAATTTGAATTTTTAATTTCTTTATTGACTTTTTAATAAAAAGCCATAACTCAAATTCTAATCATGCAATTAATCTGAAAATATTCCTGTAGTGTCCTGAGAAGGATATAAGACAAGTGAACGACAGATTTTAATTTATGGTACAAATTGTATCATTAACAGAGTTTTTAATTTTTTACATCAAAAATTGACTTTTTTCTACATACAGTCGTCTAAAAATCAGAATATAATTGCAGGATCTCGTATTTTTTAGTTTCAGGGAGATGGCAACACGTTGCGAACAGTTCTTGAAAATTTCATAGTATTAGTGGATATACCTTTTGAGAAAAGGCATCAAATAACGTAAAAAATGTAAATCAGAGAAAAAAGATTTTCTTCTCATACTTCTACATGTAATAAGCTTACCTCAATTTTAAAATCCTCCATACTGATACTCCTCATCTTCCAGGCTTCTCTTCTTTCCTCTTCGAATCTGCCTGATCTGTATTTGTAGGTAAGACACTGATCTGTTAGCTTTCTTGATACTGCTCTCCTCGATGGTGTAAAATGCTTTTGTTGTTAACACACCAGGATCTATACCAACTCTCTTCAGCATTTCAGTTTTGCCAATATTTCCGTTGTTGTAATAGAAAACTGCATCATAGACACCTATTTTGAGTACTTCATATCCACAGAATGTTCTTTTGGGGCATCTAATCTAAATTAAATTATTGAGGTTTTCATTTGCAATTTGTGTCTTCTCGTGGAGAAACTCCCTCAATAAATCAGGGTTTGCAAGAAATCTGAATGTGGGCTTAATTGCATTCATAAAAGGTTATGGTATTGAGTGTTTATGTGAGTACGTCTCATTTCCGGTGTTCGACTTACACCAATCGTCTATCGGACACAGATTGTGCATTGTTGTTTGGTCAGTGGATAGTTTGTGGAAAAAAAATTGCCCGCAGAGCACGCCTCATTGCCTTTATATTGTGTTTTTCCTGATGGCTCTCCCATGAAATAACTGAAAAGAATAAATTTTTTCAGAGTAAGCCTGCCTTTTCCTCCTAGTTGTTTTCCATCCTCAAGTACTTCACCTTTCTTCTCTTTCATCAAGCGACGAAGCCCACCACCAAGCGCCTTTTGGATGTGGCCAACATATTACAACTTTTCTGTTCCTCTGTTGTACGGATTTTTATCTGTCACAGCTTTGAACGAAGAGGAGTCCCCATCATCAAGGTATTTAGTGTCTCTAACACCACACTGGTCCTCTGATCTGGAGAACATCCTCACAACTGCAGCAGCCTCCATACCCCCACTTGGGCCACTATAATTTTTAATGCATGCTACTGCATGCTTTTCTCGCTACAGTTTCTCACTGTCTTCATTATTGCACTTTCCTTGTTGCACACTGGTGGCAGTATTTGTAAGTAAATTCTACATCTAAAAGTTTACGTGAGTTAATACCAATAAAACATGTAACTCCATACAGAGGTGTGTGACGCCTTTTCATCCAGATCCCATCTACAGACACACACAGGTCGGTAGCATTTGTAGGAGATTCGCTGTCACGAATATCTATCCAAGGATCTATTTCGCTTTGGTTTATTTCCACCGGTTCCCCCACTGGTCTCTTCATATAAACTTTGGTAGTATCTCATACATCAGACATTTCTTTATTCATTTTTTCATACCTTGCACAAGGTGGAGGCATGTTCAGAAAACCACACAATAAATTACCTCCTTCCTTGCCCTGTCCAAGGTAGCTCAGAGCATATGCTAACCTAAAATTGCTTTCAGTTTTATTGGTGGAGGAAAATGAAAATTCATAGCCAAGCGAATTACAAATCAATTTAGAATCACAAGCTATTCCTGCTCTTCTTTCTTCAACAACAATCATGCGTTCCGTATTTTTACAGCTAATACATGAACATGAAAATTTTATAGCCTGGCAGACAAGCTCTAATCTGAATCCAGTGGAATCCATATCAACATCATTCACGCACCTCTACAATTCTCCTGTCCCAAGGTTCGAAGCTGAAGCTGAGAGCTTATGTTCTTCATTTCGAACTGCTTCCTCTTTTTTGGTGGTAAGCCGATTTCCATAAACATGCAGTAACAAATCAGTTCTACCAAATACCGAGTTCGGATCTCATTCAAAACATTCAGCTGCCCTGCAGCAGTTGCAGCTAGTGGAAGCAATTGTAATATACTCCCTCCACAGCAGTCATACGCTTGGACACTGCCAGCATAGCCAGTGACATTGCAGTTATATACACTAAAGCGCCAAAGAAACTGGCGTAGGCGTGCGTATTCAAATACAGAAATATGTAAACAGGCAGAATACAGCGCTGTTGGTAGATCGGTTACTGCTGCTACAATGGCAGGGTGTCAAGATTTAAGTGAGTTTGAACGTGGTGTTATAGTCGGCGTACGAGCGATGGGACACAGCATCTCTGTGGTAGTGATGATGTGGGGATTTTCCCATACGACCATTTCAAGAGCGCACCGTGAGTATCAAGAATCCGGTAAAACATCAAATCTCCGAAATCGATGTGGCCGGAAAAACATCCTGCAAGAACGGGACCAACGACATGTGAAGAGAATCGTTCAAGGCGACAGAAGTGCTACTCTTCCGCAAATTGCTGCAGATTTCAATCCTAGGCCGTCAACAAGTGGCAGTGTTCGCGCAGTTCAACGAAACATCATTGATACGGACTTCCGGAGCCAAAGGCCCACTCGTGTCTCTTGATGACATAAAGCTTTACGCCTCGCCTGGCCTGTCAACACCGACGTTTGACTGTTGAGTGAAAATATGTTGCCTGACGGGACGAGTTTCGTTTCAAATTGTATCGAGCGGATGGTCGTGTACGGGTATGGAGACAACCTCATGAATCCATGGATGCTGCATATCAGCAGGGGACTGTCCAAGCTTCTGGGGGTTGGTAGTGGTGTTGGCGAGCGTGGAGGTGGAGTGATATGGGACACCTGATACGTTTAGATACGATTCTGACAGGTGACACGTACGTAAGCATCCTGTCTGATCACCTGCATCTATTCATGTCCATTGCGCATTCCGGCGGACTTGATCAATTACAGCAGGACAATGTAACAACACACACATATCCAGAATTGCTACAGAGTGGCTCTAGGAACACTCTCCTGAGTTTAAACACTTCCACTGGCCACTAAAATCCCCAGACATGAACATTATTGAGCATATCTGGGACACCATGCAACGTGCTGTTCAGATCTCCCGCACCTCGTACACTTACGGGTTTATGGACAGCCCTGCAGCATTCATGGTGTCAGTTACCTCCAGCACTACTTCAGACATTAGTCGAGTCCATGCCACGTGGTGTTGCGGCACTTCTGCGTGCTCGCGGGGGTTCACATGGTTCAAACGGCTCTAAGCAATATGAGACTTAACACCTGAGGTCATCAGTCCCCTAGACTTACAACTGCTTAAACCTAACTAAGCTAAGGACATCACCCACATCCATGCCCGAGGCAGGATTCGAATCTGCGATCGTAGCAGCAGCGCGGTTCCGGACTGAAGCGCCTAGAACCGCTCGGCCACAGCGGCCGACTTGCTCGCGGGGGCCCTACACGATATTAGGCAGGTGTACCAGTTTCTTCGGCTCTTCAGTGTGTACAGACATGACCGAAGCTTTCAACAGAGGATGGCATACTGGTTTGAACAAGTTAATAACTTCCGGTGGTATACTGTAAGATTAATTTATTAGCATCATAAAGGGCGTACTTTTAGTGCAGTCACTCGTGATACTGTGTCTAGCGTCTAGAGGCAGAGTACCACAAGGTTCGGTTTTGGGACGAACACTCTTTAACATGTATTTATCTGGCTTACCAGACCTGCACAGCTCCCTACACTGGTGAAACAGCGCTATGTTACACTGACATCAGAGTGACAGTCATTCTCGTCAAATTCCAACGGTATTTAGCACTACTTAAAAAATGATTTACGGAATGGTGGGTCAAAACAAATTTGGTCATGAGGTAAGCAATTTTTATACAAATTAAAAGCACTGAAAGACCTGAGTCGAAACAAGGCCCCGGGAGTAGACAACATTCCATTAGAACTACTGACGGCCTTGGGAGAGCCATTCCTGACTAAACTCTACCATCTGGTGAGCAAGATGTATGACACAGGCGAAATACCCTTAGACTTCAAGAAGAATATAATAATTCCAATCCCAAAGAAAGCAGGTGTTGACAGATGTGAGAATTACCGAACAATCAGTTTAATAAGCCACAGATGCAAAATACTAACACGAATTCTTTACAGACGAATGGAAAAACTAGTAGAAGCCAACCTCGGGGAAGATCCGTTTGGATTCCGTAGAAATACTGGAACACGTGAGGCAATACTGACCTTACGACTTATCTTAGAAGAAAGATTAAGGAAAGGCAAACTTACGTTTCTAGCATTTGTAGACTTAGAGAAAGCTTTTGACAATGTTGAATGGAATACGCTCTTTCAAATTCTAATGGTGGCAGGGGTAAAATACAGGGAGCGAAAGGCTATTTACAATTTCTACAGAAACCAGATGGCAGTTATAAGAGTCGAGGGTCATGAAAGGGAAGCAGGGGTTGGAAAGGAGTTAGACAGGGTTGTAGCCTCTCCCCGACGTTATTCAATCTGTATATTGAGCAAGCATTAAATGAAATAAAAGAAAAATTTGGTGTAGGTATTAAAATCCATGGAGAATAAATAAAAACTGTGAGGTTCACCGATGACATTCTAATTCTGTCAGACAGCAAAGGACTAGGAAGAGCAGTTGAACGGAATGGACAGTGTCTTGAAAGGAGGATATAAGACGAACATCAACAAAAGCAAAACGAGGATAACGGAATGTAGTCGAATTAAGTCGGGTGATGCTGAGGGAATTAGATACGGAAATGAGACACTTAAAGTAGTAAAGCAGTTTTGCTATTTGGGGAGCAAAGTAACTGATGATGGTCGAAATAGAGAGGATATAAAATGTAGACTGGCAATGGCAAGGAAAGCGTTTCTGAAGAAGAGAGATTTGTTAACATCTAGTATAGATTTAAGTGTCAGGAAGTCGTTTCTGAAAGTATTTGTATGGAGTGTAGCCATGTATGGAAGTGAAACGTGGACGATAAGTAGTTTAGACAAGAAGAGAATAGAAGATTTCGAAATGTGGTGCTACAGAAGGATGCTGAAGATTAGATGGGTAGATCACGTAACTAATGAGGAGGTATTGAATAGAATTGGGGAAAAGAGGAGTTTGTGGTACAACCTGACAAGAAGAAGGGACCGGCTGATAGGACATGTGCTGAGGCATCAGCGGATCACAAATTTAGCATTGGAGGGCAGTGTGGAGGGTAAAAATCGTAGAGGGAGACCAAGAGATGAATACACTAAGCAGATTCAGAAGGATGTAGGTTGCAGTAAGTACTGGGAGATGAAGAAGCTTGCACAGCATAGAGTAGCATGGAGAGCTGCATCAAACCAGTCTCAGGACTGAAGACCACAACAACAACAAAAGATATCTGCAAACGCCGTAGATATTTTCCAACGAAAGTGTTCCTTGGACCAATTCGTCGCCGGCCGTGGTGGCAGAGCGGTTCTAGGCGCTATAGTCTGGAACCGCGCGACCGCTACGGTTGCAGGTTCGAATCCTGCCTCGGGCATGGGTGTATGTGATGTCCTTAGGTTAGTTAGGTTTAAGTAGTTATAAGTCCTAGGGGACTGATGACCTCAGAATTTAAGTCCCATAGTGCTCAGAGCCATTTGAACCATTTGAACCAATTCGTCGCCTACATGTAACCTGTAACAGATGTAACGGATAAAACAAACGACGTGTTAGCTGTTTTACATGTCTTAATAAACAGATGGTCGTCTCTAAATGGAAAAAACAATCTACCGCTTTACAAATTGATAATAAAACCAACAAAATTCTGCACCTACCCCATATGAGAACATGCTGCATCTACACATATTAACAGACTTGTATGTTCTCCAAAAGAAGGTACTGCGGATAATATTTAATGCTCCACACATAGATAGAAACTTGAGAATTCCCAGTGACTTAAAAATGAAAACTTGTTCAGAAGATATTTGCTCCACGTCCGGAATGTTTTACACCAAACAAAGCATTTCAGTACAGTAACTTCAGTCTGTGTTTATGTATTCATCTGTACCTTGTCATGTTGCGGAGTATTTATTACCACCATGATAAATGTTTTGCTCCAGTGTTGCAATGTTATGTTGGTTATATAAAACGTTCACGTAGTTCGGTTTAAGGACCCTTGAATCAGAACCCAACAAAATAAAAGATTATCATAATAACAGTAAATGGTCAATTTCTTCTCTTATCTATTCTGTCACTGTTACGTGCTGGGTATGTTGTGCGATAAATTACTGTGTGGAAGGACTTCAAAACACTGAAGCGTTCATGTAGAGCATGGGAAATTTTTTGCTTATTCTACAGGCTGATCAACGAAGGTGATGTAACTTTTCCCAAAAGTATAACTCACAGCTGCGAGCTAATGGGCTGGGACAGCTAGATGAGAAGTACGCCCACTGAATGAAAGTAGGCTTATTAACAGATATTCTTTGGAAAATGGCAACTACTGCGTTCATTAAGGATTCTAAGAAATAACTAGAAAAGCCGCAGGATCCGTATTGTTAGAAATGACATTTAGAAGCTTAGTGTGAACTCAAGATGTGTTTGAAAGTGATGGAAGAGTTTAAAACAAAATGGAACAAAAATGGTTCAAATGGCTCTGAGCACTATGGGACTCAACTGCTGAGGTCATTAGTCCCCTAGAACTTAGAACTAGTTAAACCTAACTAAGCTAAGGACATCACAAACATCCATGCCCGAGGCAGGATTCGAACCTGCGACCGTAGCGGTCCTGCGGTTCCAGACTGCAGCGCCTTTAACCGCACGGCCACTTCGGCCGGCCAAAATGGAACAGCTTGGTCGAAAGAACAAGGTAAGCACAACGGTGTAAGCATGAAGTAATTAGAAATAACATTTAGGAGCAAAGTACGAACTCATACTGTGTTTGAAAGCGAAGGCAGAGTTGAATACAAAATGCAACAGCTTGGTCGGAAAGACAAGAGAAGCACAACAGTGGAAGCATGAAGAGTAAGGCGAGGGTTTCAAATATGACCTATTCCAACTATTCATTATTTATTCTTGTTGTGGCGACATATGAAGCTGATATCTCAATAACTGTTACAAGTAACTACCATCTTTTATTTTCCAGGAGTCAGTTCCCTTCGAAAACTTGCCTGTGTGAATTGTACAAGCGAAACTGTAAACTAAAATGTTCGGAAGCCATATTCCTAATTCTGCTTATTCCTGTTCCTAACATCGCTTTTTAGTCGAAATTTGGAATCAAGGGTCTGCAATATGAGGTAGCATGCACACTAATAATACACGACTTTCTCTGGCAAAGTGTATCATCTCCAAGTTTCTAGCATGTGAACAGTGACCATCTAAAATTAACATAATTGGATTTTCGGCTGGGATTTCACAATGGAAGCAAACTGATTTATTGCATTAGAAAAAGTCGTTTGCTTTAGAAAATGGTCATGAACATTTTTCCTTGTAGCTAGTTGGAAATCCGTCTCTTTTATGCTAGTTCTTCTGGTGTTAGGAAAATTCTTATCCTTTGCGATAGACTATTTAAAGAGGTTTTTTTTCTAGATGTACAGCAAGATTTGGTTTCCCTTTTTTAAAAAACCTTTCTCTCTAGTGCAGTTACTTCACTTTCCTTCTTCCTTACTTTTCCTACGTAGTCTCCGATAGCCACCCTTTGTATTCGAAAGGATTACTCAACTTTCAGCGTTTCCATTTACCTATCCGAAAGACACGACAGATGTGCGATGGACTATGTTCGCGACATAGGCGATACAGAGACTATGGTGGTGGGCGATGTTATGCTCAGAGTTCAACTGATGCACTTATCCGCAGAATTAAAGCTATAAATAACGTTTTTCTCTTTATATTTTACCATTGGGTTTGAAATGGTGTTTAAAGGAGTTACATCACTTACCTAGTCGTTCCCCAGCCGAATCGGAGCTCAAATAAACGAACAATGTTGTATACTGTTCATAGCGTTCATAGCGGTCGTTGTTTTCTGTGATTGATATGAAGCTCTGTGCTAGTGCCGATTATAGAGGAACATGTGTGCGCGAAACTGATCGCCTGACATCGAATATGTAATGAATATTGGCTCCACAATAGTTTTAGATTATTTTTGGTGAGGATTTAAAGAACGATAATGACGATTCAGTCTCAATGTCGAACACACAGAGCTAATAAGAATACTGACGTGTCGAAAGAACAACGTGAGTTGTTTAAAACGGCTAATGAAACACAGCATATGACAAACGGCTGACAAAACGCAGCACCATGTCACTAGGCCTAACATCCAATTGCGGCGTTGGAAAGGTCAAAGGAACTGTGGGTCACGTACCTGCGACGCGTGGTTCAACATTTGGATGTACAAACTATTCGTTAACAGCTGACAAAGTGACGCATAACCTACGAGGCTACCCATATTTATAAACTGTACAAGTATCTGTGATAAAAAAAAGCACCGAATATTTGTAAGTACAAGAACTGCATGTTAGCAGATTACAGAGTTTTTGTTCATATTGTTGTCTTCCTATTATGTTTTAATGATAAATAGTATTGTATGTTTGTAAATGCTTGGCAATGGCGTAATACTGAAATTTGAATAGCAGAATAAAAAGTTGTATAGTAGAAGGCAGAAAATGATATCTTTTAATCAATGTGAATAACATTGGCTGGATAATCTCGCAGGCATATTGAGAGACGCCCCTCTACAAGTGGAATTTAATACTTCGGCAACTGTTTGCGCAGTGTCACAGTAACGAAATTGTTCGCCATGTAACTACAGCATTGTGTATCAGAATTTGCCTTCTGTGTAACCAAATAAGGATTTAGCAGCCTAATAAGGTCGGTATTACATTATCATACTTCTTTGACAGGGAATTTTTATGAAATATTAGTCAAATTTCTTTGACAAATATCTTTGACGTGGCGCTAAAAAGGGGTGTTACACTGTCGTCACATTTTTCGTCAAATTTCAAGACGGCGTACAACTTGTTATTATGCGCTGCAGTTTCTAGTACCACAGTGGCATTGTGTGTGTATTTGGAAGAAAGGCGGCGGAAAAAAGAAAAACAAATACATAGTTGGATGAAGCCATAGGTACTAAGTGGAGACAATACAAGCGCTCAGTAAAATTTGTTAAGAAAGCTGTAAGTGGAGAAAGTCGTCTTAATATATACTTACCGGTTCGAATGGATAAGTGTATTTCAGTATTTGCTCAGCAAAGCGGCTTCTCATATTACAAAACAGAATATTCTATAAACGTGTAGTACACAAAATTGGCAATAAGAACGATTTTTAATTTTGGATACTTTAGTTAATGGAATTAAGGTTTCCAACAACTACAAAATTAATAAAAAGTACGGAACAGATGAAGCGCATTTTAGCTTGTGGCATCCAGAGCTCAAAAATAGGCAAAGTAGAATGGAGAGCTAAGAAAGAAAGTTTTATTTTAGAGTGTGACCACATCCTCTGTTCCCGCTTGCTGAAAAACTGCCTGGATGTTTCCAGATGTAGAGGTGGATGGCTGTAACTGTGGTTGTGGACATATGTCGCCTGCAGCATATTCCACCTGCCCATATCCTTTCCAAAATTTGAGGTAGAGCTAATATTGCTTCAAATTAATAAATAATAGTTCGGAAGATGTTGTACTTCTTCACAAGAAGGTTCTTCTTATTTTGGAAGGCACTCTTGGCCAGTGTTATTCTTCTCTAGATTTCCTCGCCACATCTATTGTTTTCCTCCACAGTGCTACGGAAATTTAAATTCATAGACTTCCTCGAGTTATTCACTCCCTATTTCTGTGTCAGTCTTGCCTCCACCAATTCCGTCAACCATAGCCACGACTTTTGTCTTTATTTTTGTTTTTAGTTTTGTTGTTTCTTGATTTTAGACCTTAAGCTTTTTATTTAGCACTTTCTCTGAGTCTTCCGCTATTGCAATAACGGCAGCAAACACGATGCAGTGAATGTGAATACCATTAATTATGATTCCAATTGTTTCTTTCCTTCGTTCTTGTTATTGCCTCCTCGATGAACATATAAAATAGGGTGATAGAGGGCACCCTGTCTTACTCCTCTCCTGTTTTTTTTTTTTTTTTTACTACAAATATTCAGTTCAGCAATTTGACTTTTCTATATATTTACAGTTAATCGCCTGGCCTTCCGGTTAATTCCCACTTCCAGCATTGCCTTAAATAATAACGTTGGACATGTGTCTCGAAACGCTTAATTTCCAAGTTAGAGCTCATTTTAGTTTCGTCAGTATGTACTGTACTTCCTCGATTCACCGCCAGTTGGCCCAATTGAAGGAAGGTAATGTTGACTTCGGTGCTTGTGTTGACATGTGACACATTACTCTACAGTACTAGCATCAAGAGCATCAGTACGTAGAATCAACAAGTTAGTGTTCATCACGAACGTGGGTTTGCAGTCAGTGCAATGTTTACAAATGCGGAGTTGGCAGATGCCCATTTGATGTATGGATTAGGACGGGGCAATAGCCGTGGCGCGGTACGTTTGTATCGAGACAGATTTCCAGAACGAAGGTGTCCCGACAGGAAGACGTTCGAAGCAATTGATCGGCGTCTTAGGGAGCACGGAACATTCCAGCCTATGACTCGCGACTGGGGAAGACCTAGAACGTGGAGGACACTTGCAATGGACGAGGCAATTCTTCGTGCAGTTGACGATAACCCTTATGTCAGCGTCAGAGAAGTTACTGCTGCACAAGGTAACGTTGACCACTTCACTGTATGGAGAGTGCTACGGGAGAACCAGTTGTTTCCGTACCATGTACAGCGTGTGCAGGCTTCATTCCAACGTGATCAAATAGTAAATTTTCACAATCAACATGAGTGGGCTGACAAGAATCCGCACGCAATTGTGCGATCACGTCATCAACACAGACTTTCTGTGAACGTTTGGGCAGGCATTGTAGATGATGTCTTGATTGGGGCCCATGTTCTTCCACCTACGCTCAATGGAGCACGTTATCATGATTTCATACGGGATACTCTACCTGTGCTGCTAGAACATGTGCCTTTACAAGTACGACACAACATGTGGTCCATGCACGATGGAGCTCCTGCACATTTCAGTCGAAGTCTTCGTACGCTCCTCAACAACAGATACGGTGACCGATGGATTGGCAGAGGCGGACCAATTCCATGGCCTTCACGCTCTCCTGACCTCAACCCTCTTGACTTTCATTTATGGGGGCATTTGAAAGCTCTTCTCTACGCAACCCCGGTACCAAATTAGAGACTCTTCGTGCTCGTATTGTGGACGGCTGTGATACAATACGCCGTTCTCCAGGGCTGCATCAGCGCATCAGGGATTCCATGCGACGGAGGGTGGATGCATGTATCCTCGCTAACGGAGGACATTTTGAACATTTCCTGTAACAAAGTGTTTGAAGTCACGCTGGTACGTTCTGTTGCTGTGAGTTTCCATTCCATGATTAATGTGATTTGAAGAGAATTAATAAAATGAGCTCTAACATGGAAAGTAAGCGTTTCCGGACACATGTCCACATAACGTATTTTCTTTCTTTGTGTGTGAGGAGTGTTTCCTGAAAGTTTGGCCGTACCTTTTTGTAACACCCTGTATCTGTTGCGACTTTGCGGATGACGTTCCTCCGCTGTCCCTGTATACGGTATAAATCTTCGATACGCTGCGTCTTCAAACACCAAACACTTTTGCTCCATTTGTTAGGGAAGCACAAACTATACGAGCACCAACAATTTGTCCACGTTAGAATTCACTTACCTCCGATATAAGGCACTCACAACTACACAGAACGCCGTTTTGACCATGAATGATAGTTGCAATGTGTGGAGGACATTTCACATATGCCGTCCGTGGTCAGAAACAGCTGTGCAACCCGCAGGCTGGGCGAGCATCAGCAGTTATGTTGAAGCATGCATTTCTCTCTGTGTTTCCATGTTTTTGACGAACCATTGTAAAGTGGTATGGGTGGACTTCCAGTACACGAAATTCCGTAAAAACCCTTCTTCTTTATATTGAACTAATATATCCAAAAACCGTAGTCATTCATCTCTTGCTCCAAGGTGAACCTGATACTTTCATGAATGGGCGTAAGATGTTCAAGGAACTCTATCAATTTACCCTCGCTGTGGACAAACGATGAATGTGTAATTGACGTATCTCCCTAACATCGGAAATTGTCTTACACGACTGGCCATTAAAATTGCTACAAGAAGAAGAAATGTAGATGATAAACGGGTATTCATTGGACAAATATATTATACTAGAACTGACATGTGATTACATTTTCACGCAATTTGGGTGCATAAATCCTGAGAAATCAGTACCCAGAACAACCATCTCTGGCCGTCATAACGGCCTTGATACGTCTGGGCATTGAGACAAATGGAGCTTGGATGGCGTGTACAGGTACAGTTGCCCATGCAGCTTCAACACGATACTACAGTTCATCAAGAATAGTGACTGGCGTATTGTGACGAGCCAGTTGCTCGGCCACCATTGACCAGACGTTTTCAGTTGGTGAGAGATCTGAAGAATGTGCTGGCCAGGGAAACAGTCGAACATTTTCTGTATTTAGAAAGGCCCGTACAGGACTTGCAACATGCGGTCGTGCATTATCCTTCTGAAATGTAGGGTTTCGCAGGGATCGAATGAAGGGTAGAGCCACGGGTCTTAACACATCTGAAATGTAACGTCCACTGTTCAAAGTGCCGTCAGTGCGAACAAGAGGTGACCGAGACGTGTAACCAGTTGCACCCCACACCATCACGCCGGGCGATACGCTAGTATGGCGATGACGAATACACTCTTCCAGTGTGCGTTCACCGCGATGTCGCCAAACACGGATGCGACCATCATGATGCTGTAAACAGAACCTGGATTCGTCCGAAAAAATGGCGGTTTGCCATTCGTGCATCCAGATTCATCGTTGAGTACACCATCGCAGTCTCTCCTGTCTGTGATGCAGCGACAAGGGTAGCTGCAGCAATGGTCTCCGAGCTGATAGTCCATGCTGCTGCAAACGTCGTCGAAATGTTCGTGCAGGTGGTTGTTGTCTTGCAAACGTCCCCATCTGTTGACTCAGGAATCGAGACGTGGCTGCACGATCCGTTACAGCCATGCGGATAAGAAGCCTGTCATCTTCCCCCACGGGGTCCACAACTCTTTTGTGGATACGTGCGTAGCGAGCACAGGACCCCGAGCTAGTGTGGCCCTCCTTCCTTTCCGGGCTGCATACTTTCCTTTTCCGCATCCTTCCCCATCCCCCATCTTCGCCCCCCCTCCCCTCACATCTGGCTCTTTCCTTCCCTTTCTCCCACTCTGGGAGTATGGTTTGTGCCTACGTCCGGAGATGGACGCTCGAAAATGTAACACATTCTTCACCTTCTCTGCTTGCATGTCTTCATCCTTCCTTTGTCCTTCTCTTTTCCTTACCTCTTCTCTTTACCCTTTTCTCCGCTGCGGCGTTTGAGACCTTTCCTTTCCCTTTCTTTGTTTTTCCCTTTCTCTTACTTCCTCCCTGTGCGTGTCTGAAGGCCGACCCACGCATTTTCATGCATAGCTGGTGACGGGTTAACGCGTAATTCCCCGTCCCGGGTTGACAGGTAGGAGACGTACGTACCCCCTGGTAACGGCCAGGCATAGGGAGGGGTGATTAACCGAGCTGATACCTTCCGAAAGTGCCGATTGGTCCCTCCGTCCGTTTTTCGGGAGGTGTTACCTGAGGTGTGATCAATCACCTAAGGCGGGAGTGCCCTCAGAGAGGGCCCGCACAAGGGAGGAGCGCGCCATCGGAGACGCCGGTAATCGTGGGGGATTCTTCCGCAATGGTTTCCTCACCTTCCACTATGTCTGCTCACAAGCGTAAGTTCACGGAGTCTCAGCCACAGACAGTTCTTCCATCGTTGCCACAGTTCCTTGTTGTTTCTCGGTCTGACGAAGGTCACGACTTCTCCACGGTCAACCCTTTCATTATTCAGAAAGATGTCGACGCAATTGCAGGTCCTGTAAAGTCTTGTTCCAGATTACGGAATGGCACCTTGTTGTTAGAAACAGTCAGTGCCCTCCAGGCACAAATATTGCTGCGTACTTCACTGCTCCACACCTTCCCTGTCCGGGTTCAAGCGCACCGCACTTTAAATTCCTCACGTGGAGTCGTTTATACGCGCTCCCTCGATGGATTGTCTGACGAGGAAATTCAACACTACCTGTTTGACCAGGGCATAACAGCTGTTCATCGAGTTATGAAAAGGGTTGACACGAACATCGTTCCAACCCGAACTGTCTTCCTGACATTTGACAGAGTTCAACTCCCAACGAAAATAAAAGCGGGCTATGAGATAATTTCCGTTCGCCCTTATGTCCCAAACCCTACGCGTTGCTATCGGTGCCAGCAGTTCAATCATACCAGGCAGTCCTGTTCCAACCCGGCAAAATGTGTTACGTGTGGCAAGGATGCCCATGAGGGTGTTTGTCCACCTCCATCCCCTCGTTGCATCAACTGTATGGGTGACCACGCTGCTTCCTCTCGAGATTGCCCCATTTTTAAAGACGAAAAGCTCATTCCCCCATTTTCAATCAGTCCGATTTGATCTCCCCTCTGTTGAAGGCACTCCAGCACATGGAGGACTCATGATTCTTCTCCATAATACTCTCCATTATTACTCAATCCCCTTAAACACTTCCTTCCAAGCAGTCGCTGTCCGTCTTTCCCTTTCTGGATACACCTTCTCTCTTTGTACTGTATACATTCCATCGTCCACATCAATGGCACAAGCTGATCTCCTTCATCTTCTTGGTCAGCTTCCACCCCCCTATTTGCTGGTTGGGGACTTCAATGCCCACCGCCCACTTTGGGGATCTCCACATCCTTGTCCGCGTGGCTCACTATTGCTAGACGTCTTCCACTAAGCGGATCATGTTTGCCTCAACGCTGGGGACCCTACATTTTTGTCTTCCTCCACGACAAATTTCTCTCATTTGGACCTTTCGGTCGGTACTGTTCCGCTAGCTCGACGCTTCGAATGGTTCTCCCTTGCTGATACACACTCGAGTGACCACTTTCCATGTGTCCTTCGATAGCAGCCACACCTGCCATATATGCGCCCGAGACGCTGGAAGTTTGCCCAAGCCGATTGGACACTTTTTTCGTCTCTAGCGACATTCGATGACCGTCACTTTCCTAGCGTCGACGATGAGGTCACTCATATTACAGACGTTATTCTTACGGCTGCGGAACGTTCAGTACCTCGCACCTCCGAATTGCCCCAGCGCCCACCAGATCCTTGGTGGAGCGAGGCATGCCGTGACGCAATACGTGAGCTGCGACATGCTCTTCGCGTTTTCAGACACCATCCTACATTGGCCAACTGTATCCGCTACAAGCAGTTCCGTGCGCGGTGTCGTCGCGTCATCCGCGATAGCAAGAAGGCAAGCTGGGACTTCTTTACTAGCTCATTTAACACCTTCACTCCCTCCTTAGAAGTTTGGAGTCGGAATCGACGGTTATCAGGCGCGCCTAGTTTCTCCCCGGTCTCTGGGATCACTGTCGTGCATGATACATTAGTGGACCCCGTCGCAATTTCTAACTCATTGGGTCAACACTTTGCTGAGATTTCGAGCTCTTCAAATTACCCGCCAGCGTTTCTCCCGAAGAAACGTGCAGCGGAAGTGCGACCTCTTGCTTTCTCCTCTCAAAATCGCGAAAGCTACAATACTGTTTTCTCCATGCGGGAACTCCAACATGCACTCTCTTCTTCTCGCTCCTCCGCCCCAGGACCGGATGGAATCCACATCCAAATGTTGCTGCATTTAGCATACCATAGTCTGCGTTACCTCTTTCGCCTTTATAATCAAATTTGGACCGACAGTACTTTTCCCAGACGATGGTGGAAAGCTATCGTCGTTCCTGTTCCGAAACCTGGAAAGGACAAACATCTCCCCTCTAGCTATCGCCGCATTTCTCTCACGAGTAGTGTATGTAAGGTTTTGGAGCGTATGGTGAATTACCGTTTAGCTTGGTGGCTGGAGTCCCACAGTCTTTTAACACCTGCCCAATGCGGTTTCCGAAAGCATCGTTCTGCAGTTGACCATCTTGTTGCCCTCTCCACTTATATCATGAACAATTTTCTCCGGAAACGGCAAACAGTAGCAATATTTTTTGATCTGGAGAGAGCATACGATACCTGTTGGAGGACAGGCATCCTCCGCACACTGTTCTCTATGGGCTTTCGCGGTCGGTTGCCCCTTTTTCTTCGCGAATTTATGGCAGAGCGCACATTTAAAGTGCGGGTGAACACTAGTCTCTCCCGTACTTTCTCCCAAGAAAACGGGGTACCCCAGGGCTCCGTGCTAAGTGTTGTACTCTTTGCCATTGCCATAAATCCAATTATGGATTGTCTCCTTCCCGATATCTCGGGCTCCCTCTTTGTGGACGATTTTGCGATCTACTACAGCTCTCAACGGACCAGCCTTCTTGAACGACGTCTTCAAGGATGTCTCTATTGCCTCCACTCTTGGATCATCGCAACAGGCTTCCGCTTTTCTCCCAGTAAGACCGTTTGTGTTAATTTTTGGCGTCGTACGGAGTTTCTTCCACCTTCCTTACATCTAGGACCTGTCAACCTTCCGTTTTCGGACGTCGCTAAATTCTTGGGTCTTATGTTTGACAGAAAACTGTGCAGGTCCTCCCACGTTTCCTATCTTTCGGCTCGCTGTCTGCGATCCCTCAACACCCTCCGTGTCCTGAATGGTACCTCCTGGGGAGGAGACCGAGTAGTCCTTCTCCGCCTCTATCGCGCCTTAGTGCGCTCTAAATTGGACTAAGGAAGCATAGTTTACTCCTCTGCTTGGCCGTCTATTCTTCGGCGTCTCGACTCTATCCACCACCGTGGATTACGTTTAGCGTCTGGAGCATTTTACACCAGCCCTGTGGAAAGCCTTTATGCTGAGACTGCTGAACCTCCGCTGTCCAATCGGCGAGCTGTCCTTCTAAGTCGTTATGCTAGCCATTTGTCTTCCATGCCTGCTAATCCGGCCCATGACATTTTTTTCGACACCTCCTTGGATTTAGGGTATGCAGGCCGCCCCTCCTCCCTACTACCACCGGGAGTCCGCTTCCGTCAACTGCTCCATTCTCTTTCCTTCCACTTTCCTAAAACCATCTTGACAATTTGGGGTACAGCACCGCCTTGGCTCCGTCCCCGGACCTGCCTGCTCCGTGACCCTTGTCAGTTTCCCAAGGATGGTACCCCTTCACTCGTTTATCGTCGGGCATTTTCTGCTCTATGTGCACAAATGGAGGAAGCTACATTTATTTACACTGACGGCTCAAAAACATCGTTTGGTGTAGGGAGTGCCTATATTGTTGGCGACACCCCAAATCGATTTCGGCTTCCCGACCAGTGTTCGGTTTATACTGCGGAGCCTTACGCTGTTCTCCAGGCTGTCCAATACATCCGTCGCCATCAGCGGATACAGTATGTTATCTGTTCAGATTCTCTCAGCTCTCTCCTCAGTCTCCAAGCACTCTACCCTGTCCACCCCCTGGTCCATCGGATTCAGGACTGCCTCCACTTGCTCCACTTGGGGGGGCGTCTCGGTGGCGTTCCTCTGGATCCCAGGACACGTTGGTATCTGTGGAAATGAGGCGGCCGATATAGCGGCCAAGGCTGCAGTCTCTCTTCTTCGGCCAGCTATTTGCACGAGTCCCTTCGCCGATCTACGGAGTGTTTTATGTCGTCGTGTTGTTCATTTATGGCATGCACATTGGTCGATACTTCCCCATAATAAATCGTGGGACGTGAAAGCTCTTCCCTGTGCTTGGACCTCTTCCTCCCGAACGCGTCGTCGTGCCCCTATTTTACTCCGTTACGTCCCCGTCGACAGCTGTCGCCTGAAATATCGTCCATTTTAGCAGATGACACACGCTCAGCCGATCTCGTTCTCGAGTTTGTTAGTGCCAGTGAGATGACGTCAGTCATTTGAAGCTCTTTTTGGGGACAACCAACCCCTTTCTGTAGTGGTTTTTTAAGCTTTCCATTTGCTTTTAGTTTCTCCAATTTTTTGAGTTTCATTCCCATTGCTGCTGGTTTACATTTTCGTTTTTTACCTTATCATAAGTCACAGACCGGGCGCTAATGACCATAGCAGTTTTGCGCCCTAAAACCAAAACAAAACAAACAAAAAAAAACTCGACTGCTAGTGATAAGAGGCCGTTGGGATCCAGCACGGCGTTCCGTATTACCCTCCTGAACCCACCGATTCAATATTCTGATAACAGTCATTGGATCTCGACCAACGCGAGCAGCAATGTCGCGATACGGTAAACCGCAATCGCGATAGGCTACAATCCGACCTTTATCAAAGTCGGAAACGTGATGGCACGCATTTCTCCTCCTTACACGAGGCATCACAACAACGTTTCACCAGGCAACGCCGGTCAAATGCTGTTTGTGTACGAGAAATCGGTTGGAAACTTTCCTCAAGTCAGCACGCTGTAGGTGACGCCACCGTCGCCAACCTTGTGTGAATGCTCTGAAAACCTAATCATTTGCATTTCACAGAATCTTCTTCCTGTCGGTTAAATTTCGCGCCTGTAGCACGTCATCTTCGTGGTGTAGCAATTTTAATGGCCAGTAGTGTATTAAAATTGCAAAACTCAGTGCTTTTTTTTTTTCAAAATCCTCCATTAATCAGTTAGCCACCGGATGGTGGGAGAGCTAACATCGACAGTCGGTTATCATTATAAAGTAAGTGAAGATTAACCAACGGTGAAGACGTGATGTCCGTACTCTCTGCCTTCTTCCAATTCAGTTATGTCTGATGCCTAACTCTCGTACGTCATTAGGGACATCACGGCGTCTGTCAAGCGGACTTCATCCCTTGCTCCTTTCACCATCACGGTCGAAGCAGTGCAAGCCACAAGTGTTTATAGATTCACTTACTGGACAATGTCTCGCTCTAGCAACAGTGTTTACTGAAAAGGAATATTAAGTTGTGTAGCTGGCAAACAAGTGTATTCGTGCTTTAGACTCATACCACCTTCTCAAAAAAATGGTTCAAATGGCTCTGAGCACTATGGGACTCAAAATCTGAGGTCATCAGTCCCCTAAGAACTACTTAAACCTAACTAACCTAAGGACATCACACACATCCATGCCCGAGGCAGGATTCGAACCTGCGACCGTAGCGGTCACGCGGTTCCAAACTGAAGCGCCTAGAACTGCAGGGCCACACCGGCCAGCCCACATTCTCGACTGGCCTTGTAGCCTTTGGATCGTACTTCGTAAATGGCAATACAAGATATGGGGAAGCGCTGATACTACCATTACCTAGTGTAACTACACTGTTCTATAACTTCGTTATAACGGCCAATGTCACATCATGCAGTGTGTTCTATTACGACTTTATTGCCCGCATCTCGTGGTCGTGCGGTAGCGTTCTCGCTTCCCACGCCCGGGTTCCCGGGTTCGATTCCCGGCGGGGTCAGGGATTTTCTCTGCCTCGTGATGGCTGGGTGTTGTGTGATGTCCTTAGGTTAGTTAGGTTTAAGTAGTTCTAAGTTCTAGGGCACTGATGACCACAGATGTTAAGTCCCATAGTGCTCAGAGCCATTTGAACCATTTTTGAACGACTTTATTCTAAATGAAGTTACGACCTTACCTCTACAAATGTGAGCGCTGTGTCCACATTGCTGGCCTCACGCTTACTGAAACTGCAGCCGTGTAGATGTCGCTGCTGGGTCCTAAAGCGTTGGAAAAGATCAGAATTATGTATATTCTGTTGACATGTTGTCTTCACTCCAAGTGATTTGTCCCCGCACAGTGTAAGGCGAGGCGTCTGAACTTCTGCTGCAATTGACTGAAATGGATTGCTGCTGTAATTATGTGACTTGTATCTTTAGGCTCAAACATGCTACACTGAGGAACCAAAGAGACTGGTACACACTCCTTAAATCGTGTAGGGCCCCCGCGAGTACGCAAAAGCACCGCAACATGACGTGGCATGGACTCGATTAATGTCTGAAGTAGTGCTGGAGGGAACTGACACCAAGAAGCCTGTAGAGTTCTCCATAAATCCGTAAGAGTACGAGGGGGTGGAGATCTCTTCTGAACAGCACGTTGCAAGGCGTCCCGGACATATTCAATAATGTTCATGTCTGGGGAGTTTGGTGAACAGCAGAAATGTTTAAACTCAGAAGAGTGTTCCTGGAGCCACTCTGTAGCAATTCTGCCGTTGTACTGCTGCAATTGCTAACTCCGTCGGAATGCAGAATGGACATGAATGGATGCTTACGTACGTCTCGCCAGTCAGAGTCGTATCTAGACGTATCACCGGTCCCATATCACTCCGACTGAACACACCCCACACCATTACAGAGCCTTCACCAGCTTGAAAAATCCCCTACTGACATGCAGCGTCCATGGATACATGAGGTTGTCTCCATACTCGTACACGTTCACTCACTCGATAGAATTTGAAGCGAGACTTGCCCGACCAGGCTGCATGTTTCCAGTCACCAACAATCCAATGTCGGTGTTGACGGACCCAGGCGAGGCGTAAGCTTTGTGTCGTCCAGTTATCGAGGGTACACGAGTGGGCCTATCGGCTCCGAAAGCCCATATTGATGATGTTTCGTTGAATGGTTCGCACTCTGACTTGATGATCTCCTAGCATTGAAATCTGCAGCAATTTGTGGAAAGGTTGCACTTCTGCCACGTTGAATGATCGTCTTCAGTTGTCATTGGTCCCGTTTTTGAAGGATCTTTTTTCCGGCCGAAGCGATGTCGGAGATCTGATGTTTTACCGGACACCTGATATTCACGGTACGCTCGTGAAACGATCGTATGGGAAAATGTCCACTTCATCGCTACATCGGAGATGCTGTGTCCCACCCCTCGTACACCGGCTATAACACCACGTTGAAAACCTCTTAAATCCTGATAACCTGCCATTGCAGCAGCAGTAAGCGATCTAACAATTACGCCAGACACTTGTTGTCAGCGCCGTATTCTGCCTGTTTACGTATCACTGTATTTGATTAGGCATGTCTATACCAGTTTTTATGGAGGTGACGCGGCTGAAATTTGAAAAATGTTCGTTATTTTACTCACAAAGTTAAAGTTGGTTAAAACTGTAAAACCACAGTGATTATCAAGTCGTGTGCTGACATCGGTACACGATCTGTAAACGCACACAGAAAGTAATTCATACAGTAACAAATGTTTTAATACACCAAATGAATCATAGCTAACACTTGGTTCAGGAATCATAAAAGAAGATTGTATACGTGGAAGAAGCCTGGAGATACTGACAGGTTTCAGATAGATTATATAATGGTAGGACAGGAACCAGGTTTTAAACTGTAAGACATTTCCAGGCGCAGATGTGCACTCTGACCACAATCTATTGGTTATGAGCTGTAGATTAAAACTGAAGAAACTGCAAAAAGGTGGGAATTCAAGGAGATGGGACCTGGATAAACTGAAAGAACCAGAGGTTGTATAGAGTTTCAGGGAGAGCATAAGGAAACAATTGACAAGAATGGGGGAAAGAAATACAGTAGAAGAAGAATGGGTAGCTTTGAGGGATGAAGTAGTGAAGGCAGCAGAGGATCAAGTAGGTAAAAAGACGAGGGCTAGTAGAAATCCTTGGTTAACAAAAGAAATATTGAATTTAATTGATGAAAGGAGAAAATATAAAAAATGCAGTAGATGAAGCGGGCAAGAGGAATACAGACGTCTCAAAAATGAGATCGACAGGAAGTGCAAAATGGCTAAGCAGGGATGGCTAGAGGACAAATGTAAGGATGTAGAGGCATATCTCACTAGGGGTAAGATAGATACTGCCTACAGGAAAATTAAAGAGACCTTTGGAAAAAGAGAACAACTTGTATGAATATCAAGAGCTCAGATGGAAACCCAGTTCTAAGTAAAGAAGGGAAAGCAGAAAGGTGGAAGGAGTGTATGGAGGGTGTATACAAGGGCGATGTACTTGAAGACAATATTATGGAAATGGAATAGGATGTAAATGAAGATGAAATGGGAGATATGATACTGCGTGAAGAGTTTGACAGAGCACTGAAAGACCTCAGCCGAAACAAAGCCCTGGGAGTAGACAACATTCCATTAGAACTGCTGACAGCCTTGGGAGAGCCAGTCCTGACCAAACTCTACCATCTGGTGAGCAAGATGTATGACACAGGCGAAATACCCTCAGACTTCAAGAAGAATATAATAATTCCAATCCCAAAAACGCAGGTGTTGACAGATGTGAAAATTACCGAACTATCAGTTTAATAAGTCACAGCTGCAAAATACTGACGCGAATTCTTTACAGACGAATGGAAAAACTAGTAGAAGCAGACCTCGGGGAAGATCAGTTTGGATTCCGTAGAAATATTGGAACACGTAAGGCGATACTGACCCTACGACTTGTCTTAGAAGCTAGATTAAGGAAAGGCAAACCTACGTTTCTAGCATTTGTAGACTTAGAGAAAGCTTTTGACAATGTTGACTGGAATACTCTCTTTCAAATTCTGAAGGTGGCAGGGGTAAAATACAGGGAGCGAAAGGCTATTTACAATTTGTGCAGAAACCAGATGGCAGTTATAAGAGTCGAGGGACATCAAAGGGAAGCAGTGGTTGGGAAGGGAGTGAGACAGGGTTGTAGCCTGTCCCCGATGTTATTCAATCTCCATATTGAGCAAGCAGTGAAGGAAACAAAAGAAAAATTCGGAGTAGGTATTAAAATCCATGGAGAAGAAATAAAAACTTTGAGGTTCGCCGATGACATTGTAATTCTGTCAGAGACAGCAAAGGACTTGCAAGAGCAGTTGAACGGAATGGATAGTGTCTTAAAAGGAAGATATAAGATGAACATCAACAAAAGCAAAACGAGGATAATGGAATGTAGTCGAATTAAGTCAGGTGATGCTGAGGGAATTAGATTTGGAAATTAGACACTTAAAGTAGTAAAGGAGTTTTGCTATTTGGGGAGCAAAATAACTGATGATGGTCGAAGTAGAGAGGATATAAAATGTAGACTGGCAATGGCAAGGAAAGCGTTTCTGAAGAAGAGAAATTTAACATCGAGTATAGATTTAAGTGTCAGGAAGTCGTTTCTGAAAGTATTTGTATGGAGTGTAGCCTCGTATGGAAGTGAAACATGGACGATAAATATTTTGGACAAGAAGAGAATAGAATCTTTCGAAATGTGGTGAGATTAGATGGGTAGATCACATAACTAATGAGGAAGTATTGAATAGGATTGGGGAGAAGAGAAGTTTGTGGCACAACTTGACCAGAAGAAGGGATCGGTTGGTAGGACATGTTCTGAGGCATCAAGGGATCACCTTTTAAGTATTGGAGGGCAGCGTGGAGGGTAAAAATCGTAGAGGGAGACCACGAGATGAATACACTAAGCAGATTCAGAAGGATGTAGGCTGCAGTAGGTACTGGGACATGAAGAAGCTTGCACAGGATAGAGTAGCATGGAGAGCTGCATCAAACCAGTCTCTGGACTGAAGACAACACCAACAACAAATGAACACACTGATGAACCATGGATATAAACGTTCTCATTACGTAACTATTCTGCATTGCTAACATACTGGCGACGCAGAATATATCTCTACAGACAGACGACCAAATCTGAACACTAACTGGGTCGCCCGCCAATACTTCGCTGGCTGCCGGCGAAACCTGAAATATCTAACCGCCAAACCTATGACATGACACCACGGCAGAATTTTGTGTAATTTTCACAAGCAGGAGGCAACGGGATACCATCGTACCAACATGATAATTCATGACGAGTGTTCAGGGCATGTACAACTTTTCTTATGTTTTAAACGTTAATATCAGATTATTTTCATCAGTACTTCCTAATGACCACATTGATAAGAAACCGATTATAATTACACACACCGCTATCTGACGTTTTATTTAACAAATAATGAGTCATGAAAACATAAGTTTTGGTGCGTATGCAACATCCCCGGCAGTCAACCAGAGCGTAGGAACGCTCCACAAGTGCCATGTCATCTTGACGAAGGCGCCTATCGTACTATTGGTGGCTTGTACAAACGACGTGTTTTCCGTTCCTTCGTGGCATACTATCCACAGGATCATCAAGGCACTGTTGGTCCACATTGTCCCACTCCTCAACGGCGATTCGGTGTAGATCCCTCGGAGTGGTTGGTAGATCACATCGCCCATAAACAGCCCTTTTCAATCTATCCCAGGCATGTTCGATAGGGTTCATGTCTGAAGAACATGTTGGCCACTCTAGTAGTCGTTATTCTGAAGGAAGTAATTCAGGAGATGTGCACGGTGTGGGCGCGAATTGGCGTCCATGAAGACGAATGGCTCGCCAGTATGCTGCCGAGATGGTTTCACTATCGGTCGGAGGATGGCATTCACGTATCTTACAGCCGTTACGGAGCCTTCCATGACCACCAGCGGCGTACGTCGGCCCCACATAATGCCACCCCAAAACAGCTGCACTTGCTCGACATGTGTCTAAGGCGTTCAGCCTGAACGGGTTTCCTCCTAACACGTCTCCGACGATTGTCTGGTTGAAGGCATATGCAACACTCATCGGTGAAGAGAACGTGATGCCAATTCTGAGCGGCCCATTCGGTATGTTGTTGGGCCCATCTGTACCGCGCTGCATGGTATTGTGGTTGCTAAGGTGGACCTCGCCATGGAAGTCGGGAGTGAAGTTGCGCATCATGCAGCCTATTGCCCACAGTTTGAGTCGTGCCACGACGTCCTGTGACTGCAAGAAAAGCATTATTCATTGTGGTGGCGTTGATATCAGGGATCCTTCGAGCCATAATCCGTAGGTAGCGGTCATCCACTGCAGCCCTTGGGCGGCCTGAGCGAAGCATGTCATCGACAGTTCCTGTCCCTCTGTAACTCCTCCATGTCCGAAAAATATCGTTTTGGTTCACTCGCACACTTCCCTTGTTGAGAGCCCTTCCTGGCACAAAGTAACAATGCGGACAAACCGCGGTATTGGCCATCTAGGCATGGTTGAACTACAGACAACACGAGCTGTGTACGTCCTTCCTGGTGGAATGACTGGAACTGATCGGCAGTCGGACCACCTCCGTCTAATAGGCGCTGCTCGTGCATGGTTGTTTACATCTCTGGGCAGGTTTTATGACATCTCTGAACAGTCAAAGAGACTGTGTCTGGCATGGTAATGTTTGATGTCCTTAGGTTTGTTAGGTTTAAGTAGTTCTAAGTTCCATGGGACTGACGACCTCAGAAGTTAAGTCCCATAATGCTCAGAACCATTTGAACCATTTTGAACCACCCAGTGGCAACGCCCAGCTGCTACAGTCTGTTGTCTCTTCCTTGGTGGGAGTGATGCTCTTGGAGAAGTTCTGATCAACAGGTTATCATAAATATTCCCCCAAATCAGACCCTAACTCTCAAATATTCTCAGGTGCGCCGCCATATTGGCGGGTGACCTTGAAAGAGTTTCGCTCGGCCGCAGCTAGAGCTCGGCGGATCGCTCTATAGTTCTAACTAAGGGCGATCCGCTGGAAAAACAACTTCCGGCGCCGCCATTGCGGTTTTCGATCGCGCTACTTCCTGCCGCGCCTATCTTATCAGTGACGTACATGAGCCATGCAGGCAGCAGCACGCTCATTTCACTCGAGGCAGCCGCACGCAGCACACAGCCATGCCATACAGGAGGAGAAGATATGGAAGAAGATCTAGGATGCCTGTTTACAAGACTGTTGATACATTTTCTTCAACGCCTAATAATGTAGGACAAGAAGAGCGACCATATCCGGCTGTGTACACGATGTCAATCATCACCATCATCTTCCGAGATGGAGGTGAAGACCACTGCAGCGCCAGATAAAGTATCCAGTTGGATGATTACACCCTACTGGCGACCACTTCCCCAGTGGAACACATGTCTGAGCCTGGAATAGGGGCGTCCTAGTCCCTGTTGCTATCTACCCTGATGTGGAATAGGCCAAGCACGAATTAGTCACACTTCCAGGAGCTGTGTCTAGCACACTTTTGAGGAGCGGCTTCTCTGATGCCACTGGTCGTCGCTACTAATGCATACTGTGCAGACTACCGAGCTGGCAGTTGCTGACCATTGACCGTGGCGTGCGTCAGTCACTTAGTCACCAAGGGGAAATACTCACCTGCCTGCTGTAATCCCGCATCTGTGATAACATGAAAAAGTGACTTTTGAGTATGGATGCTTCATTAACGACTCACCAGGTGGTTCCAACGATCACCACCTCAACAACCAAAGTCTAAAGCACACCTTCTCCTGACCTCCTAACGACGAATTCCTCCACAGCCCTGAAAGCATGTCCCAATACAAATCGCACCTTTAAATACATCTACATCCATTTAAATTGTGTAACAGGCTGTGGTCACACTCTCCTGTAACACCCGCACATCGTCCGTGGCTTGGACAAACATCAAGGCTTTTAAATGCCCCCACAGCTATAAATCCAATGGATTCAGGTCCACTGACCAGGTCATGCTACCAGACCTCATCAACGAGCCCGTACTCCATGAACCGTTGCAGTGAAGTCCAGGCACACAATCTGCAGAAAAGATGTGATTTCCTGTTGTGCATAAACAACAGTCCTTTTCTTTCTGCAAGGATAACATTCTCCTGTAGTGTCATCTTGGAAAATCAAGTTTTCTGCCGGTAATCGGCGCCGTACTTGTACAATATTTAATCGTGTAACTTTTAGTCTTCATCAGGTGCGTCCTCAGGCTGGATCCAGGGTGGAAAGGGTCCAGTATTTAGGTTTATATAGGGCTGGGTGCACCGTCATCGATCAATGCAGCACCAGGCGCCCTGTCCTATCTACACGCCGTAACAGCAACGGCAGAATTTTCTAACCATAGCTATTCCAACTACTTGCGCATGCTTTTTATCTGTTTGTCATCTGATGTTCTGTTCCACCTTCAAATTGTACTGGGTGAACTGACAACAGCTGAAAAGTACGCGCACAACAGTCGGAATCCTCTGGAGCCTCGCCACTCTTTGGCGGGTTCGTGCTTGGCTACCATAAGGGCCCCAGCCTGTGCAGCATCTTTTCCCTTCCGTGCTTCATGTCTATCCCTTTGCTATTTTTTCCCCTCCCTTGGTGAACACGTCTGGAGTGTTACTGGGAATGTTCTACATTGTCCGTCGCTGATATAAGAATAGTCTCACCACTGATTTTCGTTCCCTTTTTCTTTCTTTGATCACCTTCTTCTATCATTCCTCCACTTCGTCGTTTGAGGTTCATCTTCTTATTCCTCCCTGTGCGCTCCTGAAGGCCAGCCCACACGTCTGACGCGTGACAGATGACTGAATAACGCGTGATTCCCAGCTCTGGGTTGACAGGTAGGGTTCGCACATACCCCTTGGTACAGGCCAGTCCCAGGAAGGGGTGACTGCCTGAGCTGCTACCTTCCCAAACTGCTGATTGGTCCTTCTGTCAGGTGATCGGGATCTGAGACATGAGGTGTGAACAATCACCTAAGGCGAATGCGTCCCCTTGTGAAGGGGGCCCCCAGTTGGAAGGAGCGCGCCATCAGAGACAATGGCAATCAGCGGGATTTTCTAGCTATGAGCAAATTATCTTCACAGTCAGCGTCTACGAAGCGTAAACGGAATGATGCTAATGATTCAAAGACCCTTCCAGCTGCAGCACAGTTCCTCATGGTAAATCCATTTATTATTCAGAAAGGTGATGATGCAGATGCCGGCCCTGTAAAACCCTGCACTCGTTTATGGAATGGCACTTTGCTTTTGGAGACTATTTCTGATTCTCAAGCACAACAACTGCTTGCCTCGTCGCTTCTCCACGGCTATCCTGTTTGTGACGAGGCCCATAGAACTCTAAATTCTTTCCGTGATTTTATTTACACAAGGCTGCTCGACGGTCGGACCGAGAATAAAAACTAAACTTACCTCTCTGGTCAGGGTGTCGTTGCCGTCCACCTGGTGATGAAAAAGTAGATTCCTCCTTAATGCCCATATGCACTCTTTTTCTCACCTTTGATAGAGCAGTTCTGCTGTCTAAGATCAAAGCTGGCTGTTAGGTTTGACCATACATTTCAACACCGACGCGCTGCTACCAGCGTCATCATTTCAACCACACACGAATGTCTTGTCGACACTCGGCCAAATGTGTAACCTGTGGTAGGGAAACGCACGAGGGCGATTGTCCGCCTTCCTCTACACACTGTATCAACTGCAATGGCGACCATGCCACCTCCTTTCGAAATTGTCCTGTGGTTCTGTGTATCTCGATGAGCGCGCTGTCCTGGAGATCCGGGTGAAAGAAAAAGTTCGTCGCCCAGTCGCTCGCAAGCTATTGGCTAGTCGCAAACCTTGCATTCTACCGTCTGGCACTTATAGTACTGTTCTTGCTACGTCTCGCTCCATGAAGGACATGGCCACGAAGACATGCGACTTCAGCTTCAGATTGTGAAATCAGCCAGTGTCAAGATAGCATTACCATCCCCTCGTCCAGCTGTGCAACAAGCCATCAAACTCTCGCCTCAAGGAGCGAAGTCGCAAACTACACAACCGGCATGCCGGAAAGAACAGAAGGAGTACCCCCGTAAAGAACAGAAGGAGTACTCCCGTAAAGACTTTCCTACGTTCCTCCAGCCAATCAACATCTGATTCTTCCTCTGCTAACCGGGAAGGCTCGAAGAAGTCCAACAAAGGCAGACTGTCTTCTCCTTCGCCGACTCGAAAATTCTCGCATCCGCCCAGCGTTAGACTGCGCAGATAGACAGCACAAGCAAGCCAATGAGTCTGTGGACCTCACGGAGCAGGATCATCTGCCTCTGTGCCCTGTAGCAGCGAGTCTTCGCAGGCTGGCACTCGACAGCTGCCGAGGTGATACCTCTTCATTTCTTCATCATCATGACCCTCCTCCAATGGAACTTTCATGACCTTCGATTCAACAAAGACGTGTTATGGTTGCTTTTAGAATCAAGTGTCCCCTTGTACTCTGCCTTCAGGGAACCAAATTGCATCCTCACGATCACTTTCAGCTTTTGCATTCCTTCCTGTCCATTTTCCCCTTCCCCCTGAGGTCGGCATTCCATCTCACGGGGGAGTCATGCTGCTCGCTTGTGGGATGACGTTCATGGCCATCCCATCTCCCTGACTTCCAATCTTCAAGCTGTTGCAGTTTGCTTTTCCGTCCCTCATCTGACATTTTCCCTTTGCACCATTTATGTTCCTCCATCATTTGATGTCACCAGGGCATACTTCTTCCAGCTTACTGGGCAGCTACCTTACCCATTACTGCTGCTCAGTGACTTTCATGTGCGCCATCCCCTTTGTAGTTCTCCCAGAACCTGTCAGAAAGGATCCCTCTCGACTGACCTTCTTAATCAACGAAACTTCTTCTGTCTTAACACAGGAGCACCTACATTCCTTTCCGACTCCTCGCACACCTACTCCCATTTGGACCTATCTTTGTGCACTGCCCAACTTGCCCATCATCTCCAGTGATCCGTTCTTTCTGGCACCTACACGAGCGACCATTTCCCGTTTGTATCTGTTTGCCGATTCCTATCCCACCTGCGTGCACACCCAAATGGCAGCTTACTAAGGCCGACTGGGGACTTTAGTCCTTCCTGGAAACCTTCGACGTACACGATTTCCCCAGATGTGATGATCATGACTGCTATCTTGCAAACTTTATCTTTACCGCTACAGAACGTTCCATTCCCCACACTTCCTCTTTACCACGCCCTGTCCCGCTCCCTTAGTGCACTGAGGCACGCCACGACGGAATTCACGCGCGGAGAGCACCTCCACGGTTTTAACAGTCATCCTACGATGGCAAACTGCAGTCATTATAAACAGATCCATGCACATTGTCGTCGCGTTATTTGGGATAGCAAAAAAACTAGCTGGATTTCATTCACTAGCTCTTTTAACAGTTCCACTCCTTCCTCTGTCGTGTGGGCCAACCTCCGACAGCTCTCTGAGACCAAGATCCATTCCCCACTTTCTGGTCTGATAGTTGCACACGATATCATTGTGGACCATGCTGCTGTCTCCAAAATCTTGGGCCGCCTTTATTTGCGGAAATTTCGAGCTCTTCCCACTATCACCCTGCCTTTCTCCATCGGAAACGAGCGGAGGAGGCTCGGACGATATCCTTTTCTTTTCAGAATTGTGAGTGCTACAATGCCACCTTTACTATGAGAGAGCTAGATCATATTCTCACTTCATCCCGATCCTCCGCCCCAGGGCCAGACGCTGTTGGTATTCAGATGTTGCAGCACTTCTCTCTTGTGGGTAAGCGCTTCCTGCTTAATACATACAACCCCATCTGGGCAGAGGGCACATTTCCCAAGCGCTGGCGTGAAGCCCATACCTAAACCTTGTAAGGATAAACACCTTCCTTCTAGCTACTGCCTCATCTCTCTTATCAGCTGCGTTTGCAAGGTGGTGGGACATATGATTCCTGCCCGGCTGGTATGGTGGTTCGAATCTCGCAATGACTAACTACAGCACAGTGTGGATATCGAGCGCGACGTTCTGCAGTTGACCATCTCATTACTTTGTCCACATGAGTCATGAATGGTTTTCTGCGGTCGTGTTTTTCGATTTGGAGAAACCCTACAACACCTGCTGAAGGACTGGTATCCTCAGTACTCTCTACATGTGGGACGTACATGGCCGCCTGTCCCGTTTCCTTGAGGAATTTTTAACAGTTAGAGTTTTCAATGTCCGTGTGGGTTATGCCTTGTTGGACACATTCATCCAGGAAATCTGTGTGCGTGAGGGTTCAAAAATGGTTCAAATGGCTCTGAGCACTACGGGACTTAACTGCTGAGGTCATCAGTCCCCTAGAACTTAGAACTACTTAAACCTAACTATCCTAAGGAAATCGCACACATCCATGCCCGAGGCAGGATTCGAACCTGCGACCGTAGCGGTCGCGCGGTTCCTGACTGTAGCGCCTAGAACCACTCGGCCACTCCGGCCGGCCGTGAGGGTTCCGTCCTCAGCATCATCCTCTTTGCTATCGCCATTAACCCTGTAATGGCCTGTATCCTGCCGGGAGTCTCTGGCTCCCTTCTTTTTAGCGATTTTGCCACCTATTTCAGTTCTCCACGGACCTGTCTCATTGAGCGGCGTCTTTAGCGATGTCTCGATCGTCTTCACTTATGGAACACCGACAATGACTTTCGTCTTTCCACTGACAAACCAGTTTGTATGAATTTCTGACGGCGCAATTGGTTTCTGCCACCAACTTTACATCTTGGGCCTGTTGCTCTTCGGTTCGTTGAAACTACGAAATTTCTGGGGCTCATGCTCGATAGAAAACACCCTTGGTCGTACCACGTGGCTTACCTGGAAGCCCGCTGTACACTGTCCCTCAGTGTCCTACGTGCCCTCAGTGGTACTTCCTGGGGTGCAGGAACCACCCTCCTATTTATACCGGTCCCTTGTCCGTTCGAAACTAGACTATGGGTGCCTTGCTTATGCATCTGCATGTCCATCCCTCTTACGCCATCTCAATACTACACACCATCGTGGCATCCGTTTAGCCTCTGGCGCCTTTTACTCTAGCCGAGTTGAGAGTGTACACGCCGGCCGCGGTGGTCTCGCGGTTCTAGGCGCGCAGTCCGGAACCGTGCGACTGCTACGGTCGCAGGTTCGAATCCTGCCTCGGGCATGGATGTGTGTGATGTCCTTAGGTTAGTTAGGTTTAAGTGGTTCTAAGTTCTAGGGGACTGATAACCACAGCAGTTGAGTCCCATAGTGCTCAGAGCCATTTGTATCATTTTTTTGAGAGTGTACACAGAAGCTGCTGAACCACCGCAGTCCTACCACCGTAATTTTCTCCTCAGCAGGTACGTCGTTTGTCTGACATGTGTGACCACGCGTCCTATGCCTCCTCCTTCGATGACACCTTTGGTCACCAGCATGGGACGTGTGCTCTGTTACCTCCTGGAGTTCGTTTTCAGCTCTTGCTCCGGCCGCTTAACTCCTCGCTCCCTGCCGCTTTTCCTGGTGGGTGTGAACCATTCACCACCTTGGCTTCGTGCGGCAGTCCATGTTCACCTTAGCCTTCACTCGCTTCCTAAGGACATAACCCCAGCCTTGCTCTATCACCTTCAGTTTCACGATCTTCGCATGGAACTTCGGGACTGCACTTTCGTGTACACGGCTGGCTCTCGGACTCGCCGTGGTGTCGGGTGTGCCTTCGTCATTGGCGCCGACCCTTTTCAGTATCTGCTTCCGGCACAGTGCTCAGTATTTACGGCAGAGCTCTTCGCCCTGTATCAGGTCCCGGAGTGTACCCAGCGTCATAAGCTTTTCAATTGTCTCATCTGCTCATACCCTCTTAGCGCCATTCAAAGCCTCTGTGCGCTGTTTACTGCCCATCCCTTAGTGTAACGAGTCCAGGAAAAGTCACTTGCTCACTCTTGATGGAGCCACTGTGCTGTTTCTGTTGGTTTCTTGTCATGCCAGTCTAACGCTGTAGCCAAGCCTGGAGTCATACGCCGGCCGGTGTGGCCGTGCGGTTCTAGGAGCTTCAGTCTGGAACCGCGTGACCGCTACGGTCGCAGGTTCGAATCCTGCCTCGGGCATGGATGTGTGTGATGTCCTTAGGTTAGTTAGGTTTAAGTAGTTCTAAGTCTAGGGGACTGATGACCATAGATGTTAAGTCCCATAGTGCTCAGAGCCATTTTTTAGTCTTACCTCAGCCCACTAGTTCTTATATTTCCTCAAATGATCTCCGTATTGCTGTCTGTCAGGAGGTGGTGTCACTTTGGCATCACCACTCGTCCTCCCTTCACGGGAATAAGCTCCAGATGATTAAGCCTCTCCCAGTGGCTTGGACGACCTCCTCTCGGCCCTCTCGCCTTCGAGGAGGGAGCCATTTTCATTTGTTAAGTGGAACTCCTCCACTACTTTGTACACAAACCCCCCCCCCCCCCCCCCCCAAGTTTTAACTGTCCGCTATTTACTGACGGAATGCACATTTTTTTAACCATTTACGTTCCCGCTTGGTTTTCCGCCTGTCTTATCGGCCGTTTTAGCAAACGACACCCGGGCTGTCGACTGCATTTTACTTTCTATCCGTTGTAGCAACGTGGTGAAGGCCACTTAAATTTTGGTTCTGGATCTCCGTATCTTTATGGTGTATTTTAAAGACTTTTCTCCACATTCCTGTTTTTAGCTGTCTCCTCTTATGTCGACTGGGATTGACGGGTAGTCGTATTTAAAAAAAAAAAGTCCTCTCTGTCTTCCCTTGTTCTATAATTTTGGTATGGACGCGTATGACCCTCGTTGTTTTTGCACCCTAAAAAAAAAAGCAAAAAGCATTCGGAACTGCTGCAAGTAGAAAATACTACGGCTGCTGCTACTGACTGATGTGTACGTTGGGTGGAGCGCCTGGTGTGGCGCGGACCGATGACAGAACGCCTAGCCCTCACAGGCACAAATACTAGACCCTCCCTGTTCACTATGGATTCAGCCCCAGGGAGCACGTGACAAGGACTACGAGCTATGCGATCGAAATATTGTGCAAGTTCGACACAGGTTACCGACAGAAAACGCAATTTCCCAAGATGACACGCTTCGCCAGGAAAGCCTGAAGACCTTTCTCCAACAGTGCTGGTAATTTATAGCGCTGAAAAAGGTGACACACACCGCTTATTAATCTCTTAAAGTGTGTGACTCTGAGTCTTCCGCTGATAACTCTTCACCATACGTTGATACTGAGGCGACTCCGATGTCTCACGTACCTGATTGCTAAAGGATTTGTATCTGACCACAAATGTGTATTGCGATAATTTTGGTAATATACTATGCGCACTCAGAATACTACACATAAATAAAATGGCCCATATCTAACAGGTAATAGTTTCCAGACGGCCCAGTATACTTCGAAAGTAGCCACTTAAAGAAGGTAGTACTAGTCAAAAGTAGAAGGAAAGTTCTCGAAATTAAAACATGTTGAGCAATCGATAATGGTGCAGGCCGAAACAATGAATTAAATTTGTGCTACTGCCAGGATTCAAACCCGGATCTCCCACTTACTACGCAGATGTTTTAGCATTTACCCGACGCTAGAACTCCGGCTGGTATAGCTGCAAGGACTCCACTTGTACATCTCCTGCCCCAGTACAAATTCCAGCTCCAAATTTTAATTCATTGCTTCGGCCTACACCATTATTGTAGATGAAGATGAGACCCAATATGACTTAGCAATATCAGCTGTCCCGATCAAATTCCAACTCTCACTTCAGGGCGGGAGACATACTTCGGTAGTCCATGGAGCTCTGGTACCTGGAGTGCCAGGGCAGCTTAACGAACAGCGCATCCGCTAGTAAACACGAGACCTGGATTCAAACCCCAGTACTAGACCAATTTTTTAATTTATTCTTTTAGCCTACATCATTATCGATTGCTCAACATGCTGCTTAGTTACGAGAACTTTTCTTCTATTTTTGATCATTACTACCTCCTCTAGGTGGCTAGATAGGTAGTATGTAT
The DNA here is from genome assembly GCF_021461385.2 of Schistocerca piceifrons. Taxonomy (NCBI): domain Eukaryota; kingdom Metazoa; phylum Arthropoda; class Insecta; order Orthoptera; family Acrididae; genus Schistocerca; species Schistocerca piceifrons. Next base: position 318,919,666 of record NC_060145.1, on the reverse strand, counting down.
GTGGGTCGAAATTGATCTCAACTGTAATGAAGTAAATTTCAGAAAAGGGGATACATATTATTCGAGATTCATGGAACGTGTTTTACGTTAGTGGCATTGGTCTTTCTTTTTGTTGCATCTGGCAGCATAGCAGGGTCCCACTAGGCGGCTACAGTATTTACTTAGCATTAGCCTTTTCCGGCAACATTGCCTTAAAGTTTAAGCACTTGCCTAGGATATACAGGGTGTTACAAAAAGGTACGGCCTAACTTTCAGGAAACATTCCTCACACACAAATAAAGAAAAGATGTTATGTGGACATGTGTCCGGAAACGCTTATTTCCATGTTAGAGGTCATTTTAGTTTCGTCAGTATGTACTGTACTTCCTCGATTCACCGCCAGTTGGCCCAATTGAAGGAAGGTAATGTTGACTTCGGTGCTTGTGTTGACATGTGACACATTACTCTACAGTACTAGCGTCAAGAACATCAGTAAGTAGAATCAACAGGTTAGTGTTCATCACGAACGTGGGTTTGCAGTCAGTGCAATGTTTACAAATGCGGAGTTGGTAGATGCCCATTTGATGTATGGATTAGGACGGGGCAATAGCCGTGGCGCGGTACATTTGTATCGAGACAGATTTCCAGAACGAAGGTGTCCCGACAGGAAGACGTTCGAAGCAATTGATCGGCGTCTTAGGGAGCACGGAACATTCCAGCCTATGACTCGCGACTGGGGAAGACCTAGAACGACGAGGACACTTGCAATGGACGAGGCAATTCTTCGTGCAGTTGACGATAACCCTTATGTCAGCGTCAGAGAAGTTACTGCTGCACAAGGTAGCGTTGACCACTTCACTACGGGAGAACCAGTTGTTTCCGCAGCATGTGCAGGCACTATCAGCAGCTGATTGGCCTCCATGGGTACACTTCTGCGAATGGTTCATCCAACAGTGTCTCAATCCTCATTTCAGTGCAAATGTTCTCTTTACGGATGAGGCTTCATTCCAACGTGATCAAATTGTACATTTTCACAATCAACATGTGTGGGCTGACGAGAATCCGCACGCAATTGTGCAATCACGTCATCAACACAGATTTTCTGTGAAAGTTTGGGCAGGCATTGTTGGTGATGTCTTGATTGGGCCCCATGTTCTTCCACCTACGCTGAATGGAGCACGTTATCATGATTTCACACGGGATACTCTACCTGTGCTGCTAGAACATGTGCCTTTACAAGTACGACACAACATGTGGTTCATGTACGATGGAGCTCCTGCACATTTCAGTCGAAGTGTTCGTACGCTTCTCAACAACAGATTCGGCGACCGATGGATTGGTAGAGGCGGACCAATTCCATGGCCTCCACGCGCTCCAGACCTCAACCCTCTTGAATTTCATTTATGGGGGCATTTGAAAGCTCTTGTCTACGCAACCCCGGTACCAAATGTAGAGACTTTTCGTGCTCGTATTGTGAACGGCTGTGATACAATACGCCATTCTCCAGGGCTGCATCTGCGCATCAGGGATTCCATGCGACGGAGGGTGGATGCATGTATCCTCGCTAACGGAGGACATTTTGAACATTTCCTGTAACAAAGTGTTTGAAGTCACGCTGGTACGTTCTGTTGCTGTGTGTTTCCATTCCATGATTGATGTGATTTGAAGAGAAGTAATAAAATGAGCTCTAACATGGAAAGTAAGCGTTTCCGGACACATGTCCACATAACATATTTTCATTCTGTGTGTGTAAGGAATGTTTCCTGAAAGTTTGGCCGTACCTTTTTGTAACACCCTGTATTTCCTAAAGTTTCATAGCCAATATTGACAAGCCCTGTATCACTGAAATCATCTTTTCAAGAGTTTAGGAAGCCGTTACATCTTTGTTCAGTATCCTGGTTGACACAAGACTTAAAACTGACTAAGTACAGTATTTGCCCTTGCATTCTCTAAAATGGAAAAGGTTCTCTTCTAGGAAAAAAACACCGGTGTATTTATTTCTGAATTCACGGTAGATTATCTGACCCATCTTCACCTGGGGCCGCCAGAAATCCTCTTGCGGCTAAAACAAATGTTATTGGCTAACTTTGACTACAGATCCTTCTCAAAACTATAATTAATTGGATAACGTAAGTCAATAAATTAAAAATTTTTCTATTAAAAAACTAGAAACCCGCCTCGATTGCAAAAAAACACCTAGTGTTAACCTAGGTTTCGGCATAGATAACTACACCCTCTTCAGAACAATAAAACCCACAAGTGCCTAAGAAGACCTTTGTCAATGATTAAAAGAACACCGTAGCTATACATTTATAAACGAAAAAAGGAAAACATAAGCAGTACATATGTACGAAGTCTAAACCGTTACTTAACTTAATGGTGTAACCTCCACCTCACATCGGCCTATGTTCGATGGTCCATGACCCGCCGTAAACTGCAGCTACATCGCGCTGCGATGTTGAAGGTTCTTAAACATTTTTCTCCTACTGATCTGCATACTCTACACATACTGAATTAATAATTTTCTTATCAAAACGCAGCTTTACTCTTCATTTGAGGCATGAAATCAGACAGCCTCCCATCGACTGCGAGGCAAATTTGCAATAGCCGTTTCAAAGACAGTTATACAGTGGAACTATTTTTTGTCATCAGTCTTCTGACTCTTCTGGTGCGGCCAGCCACGCCTTCATTTCTTGTTCTAATCTCCTCATTTCAGAGCAGCACTTGTACGCCTTCATTTCTTGTTCTAATCTCCTCATTTCAGAGCAGCACTTGTACCTAAAGTTCGCAATTATTAGGGATACATTTCAATCTGATTTCCTTTACCGTTTAAAGTTCCCGCAAGTACCATGGACTTTATTCTCTGATGTCATAACGCATATCCTATCATCCTGTCCAGAATGGTTCAAATGGCTCTGAGCACTATGGGACTTAACAGCTGAGGTCATCAGTCCCCTAGAACTTAGACCTACTTAAACCTAACTAACCTAAGGACATCACACACATTCATGCCCGAGGCAGGATTCGAATCTGCGACCGCAGCGGTCGCACGGTTTCAGACTGAAGCGCCTAGAACCGTTCGGCCACCATGGCCAGCTCCTGTCCAGACTTCTTGTTGGTGTTCTCATTATATTCCTTTCGTGATCGTTTCTGCAGAGCCTCCTAATACATCATCAGTCCACTTACCATTCGACATTTTCCTGCAATCTCACACCTCAAACGTTTGGATTCTCTTCTTTTAGAGTTTCCCAAGATTCCATGATTCACACGATACACTGCTGCGCTCCAAGCGTATATTCTCAGAAATTACTTCCTCACATTAAGGCAATTGTTTTATACTTGTAGAGTTCTTTTGACCATGAATGCCCTGTTAGCCTTTGCTAGTCTGCTTTTCATTTCCTCCTTTATTCGTCCGTCATACGGTAGTTTCCTTCGAAAGAAACAGAATTCCTTCACATCATCTGCTTCATGTTCAGTAACGTTGATGTTTATCGCTGATGTCATTTCTGCTACTCCTCATTACTTTCGTCATTCTTCGGTTTGTGCTCAATCCAAATTCTGTACTCATTATACTGCTCATTTTGTTCAACAGCTCCTGTACGTTTTCTTCAATTTCAGTGGGTAGAGCAGTGGATCAGTGGATGATATTGTGAAGCATTCTGTGATGATTTGTCGGCACATATCGTCTAGTGTGGTCGAGTGACAATGGTATACTCCATCTGTCAGTGCTCCTCACAAAAATAAATCAAGAGGAGTAGAATCTCGGGTCCTGACGGGAACAGTATGGATACGTGACTTACTACTGAGACGTACAGCAGTTAAGACTTGGCCCATGCCTGAAATGATTTTTCGATTTAAGACCTGCTATTGTTAAATTTCTGAGGGAAATGGAAAGTAGGAATCAACATTAGGAGATGCAGAATGGACTGCAGACCTCGAATATTTACTTGACTAAACTGCTCACTTGAACACCGTCAAGAAGATGTTGCAAAGTGAGAAGGAATTAAAATATGATTTAACGTGAAAGGTGGCTACATTTGAAATGAAAATCACAATATGGAAGGGACAATTCTGAAAAAGAGCACCGCCCAAGTTCCTAAGCTCTCTGGTGTTAAATAAAATGCGAATTTCGAACAATTCATTTCGGTGCTGGAAGAAATACAGAAGCAGTTTTCAACTCGTTTTCCGGAAACTGACAACCTCGCATCTCTTTCTGAGAAGTTTCGTTTTCATATTATTGGAAAGCGCCCCCGTTCATTTTCAGATTGAACTGATCCATCTGCGGTGCAATTCCCGCTTAAAAGACAAATTCTATTACGTTAAAACTGCACGGGAGCTGTACAAAGGTTTGCGTCACAAGAGTCTCCACGTCTCCATAATAAGGCTGCAAAAGCGATAGCCACGTCTGGATCAATTCTTGTTCAAATGGCTCTGAGCACTATGGGACTTAACATCTGAGGTCATCAGTCCCCTAGACATAGAACTATTTAAACCTAACTAACCTAAAGACATCACACACACATCCACGCCCAAGGCAGGATTCGAACCTGCGACCAAAGCAGCAGCGCGGTTCCGTACTGAAGCGCCTAGAACAGCTCGGCCACAACGGCCGACTTCAGTTGTTGTTGTGCGAAAGTTTTTTTTTCGGTAATGAAACTAAAGAAGTCACGGTTACGTGGCAGCCTGCGTGAGGACATTCTGATAAACTGCCTGCGCCTGTCAGTGTGCCAAGGGTTTGTACCAGATCATCAATTTTATCACATCTTGAGCGAACCAAAAGTAATTAACTAATGATGAAAACTTTATTTTTTTCTGACGCATTTTGTTGAGAGTTCTAAGTGTTGCACTGTCAATAGAGAAGTGCTAGGTAACAATTTTTTTTCTCCTTCACATTTAGTTATGGTAATTTATCCCATCCGTAACGGCGTGCTAAAGAGACTATTTGCTTTTGCATCTTTTCTCTGTCTCAGTTGAAATGTTGGAAGAATTTTTCATGGAACCATGTGGTTCACACAATATTATTGACATAATTCATTTGCAAACTCAACTTCATTTTAATCATCTATATTTGTAGGTATACGTCCTCGTACCAACAGCCAGTAACGTATAATACCGCTCTTCATGATACTTAGCTTAAGTTTCTCGAATTTCCTAATACGGCATAATATGAACCCAAGCCGCATGCAAGCCGGTCAGTGTTCCTTTGCGACTGTTGTGCCGTCTAAGTTCGGAGTCCCCTTGCGTTCCCGCTCAGACAGTACAGTGCAGGGTCGACCACGGCGTGTCTGACTTCACGCATGCGGTCTGTGTAGGCAGCGGGCGTGTCGCTCGGCTTTGCTCGGTCCTCCTCGGAAGTACTCGGTGCAGAGCGATATTTCATTTAGCATTGAGGAGCGGCATTTTTCGATCGGCACAGCTCTCTGACTTCGGCAGAATCGTGCTACAGCTCTGTTAACCATCGCTATTTGTTCGTCATGTGAAGACGTTCATGCTTCCAGTGGATTTTGCTTGAAAAGAGGCATTCCAGCAATTTGTCGTCGCAATATCTTAAAATGAATGTGAATGACTGAAGAGAGGGATGAGAATTCTGAATTCGCATAGGCGGCAGGAACTGCATATTTCCTATGCAGAAAGTATTTAAAGATTTAGTTGGCAATCAAACAATAAACAACCAGACTGATCGACAGACAGGATTCATTGTTCTGTACATCGAAAAGCACTGTGTGCTAAATTTGCACGCCTGGAGTACTTGAATAAGTATAACAAATAGAAAATATAGTATAACAAATATTAAGTGTGCCACTTTGAGCCTGTGCCAGTCACCTTCTGAACCGTCAAAGGTACTGCTTCTGGCATCACGCACACGAGCGAAGCGTGGGTGTACTTACTTGTTTTGAGTCGGCCGTCTAAACATTTGACATATTCTGTCACGCATACTCGTGGGACGGAGTGAAATCGGTTTGTCAGACCAGCAAACTGGTTCACCTGCACACTGGAAGTACCTGCGTTCCGAATTACCCGAACGGGAGTCTGCGTACTTGTATTTTTCGGACGCGCGCCATTAATAACAGATTGCTGCCGCCCATAACTTCAGTCGCCAAACGCATCGTGGTGTGCCGCCCTGACCAGCAGAAGGGTAAAGTATTCGCTGCTACGGCGTAGGGCTCCAATATATCTTTCTCAGCACACTATTCTTTCGAACCGTATTTTTGTTTTTGGAATAGTAGAGTATAGATACTTGATAAATTGATTATTGTTCTGGTTAGTGTCGTGTGTCGATCCCCAACTGATCACTTTGTCCACCATAGACCCCATATCAGTGAAAGCGTTTGTCAACTGAAAATGTTTGTGTGACGTTTCTTTAGCTATTTTTTGTCTTGTGATGTTAGGAATGAAAAATCTATTGTTATATAGATCACAACTCCTCCCTGTGTTCTCATCAACATTTACCTTGCCATTTTAACAACGTCCAGATTATAAATCTGGTGCGAATAGTAAAATTTCTGAATTTGCACGCATTATTCCGTTGTCAGTTGCAACACTTTTCAGTACATCTGAACAAAAAGTATGGAGACTTCACATATTAACGCAAAGTACGTTTGTTAAGTCAAGGGGCATGCATGGAACGATTTTTCGGTTTAAAACTCGCTATTGTTGAGTTTGTGAAGGAAAAAGAAGTGCAGGAACAAAAATTAGAACATGTGAAATGGACTGAAGACTTTGCATTTTAAGTGTACTTCACTGAAAACTGCCCGCAGTAAGACATTGGAAAATAACTTCCTTCTGTTTTAAATGGGACGCACTTAAAAGGAAATTCATGTTGTAGAAGGGACATATTCTGAAAAGGACAGTACAGATCCCGAAGTTCAGTGGCGTTAAAGAAAAATGCGAAGAATTTATATTGCCTTGAAAGAATTACAAGATTTTGAAAACTGTTAAAATCTTACATCTGTTTCCGAGAGGTGCAGTAGAAAGAGTCCCTGCACATGCGCAGAATGTAACTGATTAACCTGCAACGTAATTCCAATTTTAATGACAAATCTTGCTTTACTCTGGCAGAATTTCTAAGTTTCCATGATGAGGTTGCAAAAGTGCTACGATATTTCAGTTGACATATTCGTATGAAAGACCTTCTTTTCGATTATAAAACCAAATATGTCATGATTACGTGGCACCTTCAGTGCAAGGGAGGCAGTATGGCATGGCAGGAGGGAAAATGTGAAGTGATGGTGAGCCCTATGGTACTCTGCCCCAGCATGGCCCGTAAGCCAAAATCTTGGCCGCCCGTGGTATAGTGGAGGAAACACAGCAAGTGCCATCACCCGATTTCCAAGGAACTTCGCTCAGTGGAAGAGGAGTCAAAATAAGTGAATGCCTGTCTGGGTTTATACGTAGATAAGTAGATACCCAACCGTTTCTGAGAAAAACTATAATGCAAGTTTTCGAGGCACTTTCTGTGGCTTTTACTGGACCATCTTCTTAGATGAATGATAGCTCAGTGGTTAGCGTCGTGGCTCTTTAATTTTGTGTCCTGTGTTCAAAAACCTATAACTGTTTTTTTATTTTGTTTTATTTTTGTTTTCCTTTATTTATCCATGGCCGTAGAAGGTTACTCCAAGACCGTATCTTACAAATATTGAAGATACAATGGCATTATATTAATTGTAAAACTACAGATCTATTTCACAATAAGTGTCACACATTTATTGTATAACATGTGTGTGTGTGTGGTACTTTGAGAGGCTGCAATCCTTTCAAATTATCATATTCTGAAATTACAGTTACATATTCCTATACTAATTCTTACATTTTATTCAGAAGTTTATTATTCAGGAAGATTTGGTTAAATCACTTGGATGATTCTGATCTTAGAAACGTTCGAAACACAGATATTCTTATCACCACGAGCATCGTGCGGAGACAGGTTTATCACAGTGACATTTCTTCATGTGAATCTCACCCGGGAAAGAAACCTCATTAACATTGGTGAAGATTTCGAGCGCTGGCAACAATTTCGCGGCGAACCATGCATGGCTGATCGCTTTTCCGATAACTGGAGATTGCAACTCATTATGAATCAAGATACGCTACAGGACTTTCATCGAAAACAATTTAAAACATTTTCTCATTTTTTTATTGTTTTATCTGACATACAATTTGAAGCCGAAGAAGGACAACGTTGTACCAGTACACAATGGAACACAGTGTAGTAATCTTCTACAGACATAGGTGTACAAATGAAAAAAAAATAAAAGTAATAATCGTGTTTCGAACATGGGACGCAAAATAAAACAGTCGCGACGCTAACCACTGTGCCAAGATTTCGTCTGAGATATCGTGCGGTAAAAAGGCACGTAAAGTACCCGGAAAATGCGCGCCCAGTTAGCCGTGCCGTCTAGCACACGGCTTTCTGGATTGGGAAGGAGCACCTGGTCCCCGGCACGAATCCACCCGGCGGACTTGTGTCGAGGTCCGGTGAGCTGGCCAGTCTGTGGATTGTTTTTAGGCGGTTTTCCATCGACCTCGGCGAATGTGGGCTGGTTCCCCTTGTTGTTGATAATTCTTCCGGGTTATAAGGCCGTGGTCCATGGAATACTTCTATTCCTAACGTTTCGTCCAATACTACGTTGGACATCCTCAGCGGTATGGCTGGTCCTGTTGAGTCCTTCCGGCAGGACTCAACAGGACTAAATTGGTGATCCCTCGATGCCTGAGAACATGTCCTACCAACTGATCCCTTCTTCTAGTCAAGTTGTGCCAAACTCCTCTTCTCCCCAATTCTATTCAATACCTCCTCATTAGTTACGTGATCTACCCATCTAATCTTCAGAATTCTTCTGTAGCACCACATTTCGAAAGATTCTATTCTCTTCTTGTCCAAACTATTTACCGTCCATGTTTCACTTCCATACATGGCTACACTCCATACAAATACTTTCAGAAACGACTTCCTCACACTTAAATCTATACTCGATGTTAACAAATTTCTCTTCTTCAGAAACGCTTTCCTTGCCATTGCCAGTCTACATTTTATATCCTCTCTACTTCGACCATCATCAGTTATTTTGCTCCCCAAATAGCAAAACTCCTTTACTACTTTAAGTGCCTCATTTCCTAAGCTAATTCCTGCAGCATCACCCGACTTAATTCGACTACATTCCATTATCCTCGTTTTGTTTTTGTTGATGTTCATCTTATACCATCCTTTCAAGACACTGTCCACTCCGTTCAACTGCTCTTCCAAGTTCTTTGCTGTCTCTGACAGAATTACAATGTCATCGGCGAACCTCAAAGTTTATCTCTCTTCTCCGTGGATTTTAATACCTACTCCGAATTTTTCTTTTGTTTCCTTCACTGCTTGCTCAGTATACAGATTGAATAACATCGGGGAGAGGCTACCACCCTGTCTCACTCCCTTCCCAACCACTGCTTCCCTTTCATGTCCCTCGACTCTTATAACTGTCATCTGGCTTCTGTACAAATTGTAAATAGCCTTTCGGTCCCTGTATTTTATCCCTGCCACCTTCAGAATTTGAAAGAGTATTCCAGTCAACATTGTCAAAACATTTCTCTAAGTCTACAAATGCTATAAACGTAGCTAGAATTAAATTTTCATTCTACAGCGGAGTGTCCGCTGATATGAAACTTCCTGGCAGATTAAAACTGTGTGCCGGACCGAGACTCGAACTCCGGACCTTTGTCTTTCGCGGGCAAGCACTCTACCCACTGAGCTACCCAAGCACGACTCACGCCCCGTCCTCACAGCTTTAACTCCGCCAGTACCTCGTCTCCTACCTTTCAAACTTCACAGAAGCTCTTCTGCGAACCTTGCAGAACTAGCACTCCGGGAAGAAAGGATATTGCAGAGACATGGCTTAGCCACAGCCTGGGGGATGTTTCTAGAATGCCCGCGAAAGGCAAAGGTCCCGAGTTCGAGTCTCGGTCCGGCACACAGTTTTAATCTGCCAGGAAGTTTCACGCTAGAAACGTAGGTTTGCCTTTCCTTAATCTTTCTTCTAAGATAAGTCGTAGGGTCAGTATTGCCTCACGTGTTCCAACATTTCTACGGAATCCAAACTGATCTTCCCCGAGGTCGGCTTCTAACAGTTTTTTCCATTCGTTTGTAAAGAATTCGCGTTAGTATTTTGCAGCTGTGACTTATTAAGCTGACAGTTCGGTAATTTTCACATCTGTCAATTTCGTTATCGGTGTCGAAATTCTAATGACCAGCAGTATATTTGGCGTCGAGGTTGGGGCTCAGAAATGTAAATACTATGATGACCGACGTATATCGACCTGCACTGTATGTCCTACACGGGAATCAGATCTCAATGGACGTGACGCGTCTGCTGTCGCAGGTGGTGATGGAGAGGCGCGACGTGGTGGTGACGGCGGTGGTGTGCACCGTGCTGGCGTTGCTGCTGGTGGGAGGTTCTCTCGCAGCCTGCTACTGGTGGCGCCGACGGAAGCGCAAGAGGGAGGCCGACAACGACGGAGGTGGCGAGGGCGGCGGGGGTGGCGGCGGTAGCGGCACCCCGGCCAAGGAGCGCCGCGTCAACGGCTTCCTCAGCTTGCGCACCCCCCTCATTTCCACCAAGGCTCTCGGGTGAGTAACAGACGCGTTGCACTGGGGAAGCAGACGGTGTTCAGTTTTCTAGCAATATGGGGCAGTACCCAATGGTACCTGTACTACTTGTAATGTAGCATGTAATGTAGCAACAGCAATTGAGAGATTCATACCTCATAAATTGGTAAGAAATGGAACTGACCCCCCATGGTACACAAAACAGGTCCTAACGCTGTTGCAGAGACAACGGAAAAAGCATGTGAAGTTCAGAAGAACGCGAAATCCCGAAGATTGGCTAAAATTTACAGACGCGCGAAATTCGGCACGGTCTTCAATGCGAGATGCATTTAATAGGTTCCACAACGAAACACTGTCTCGAAATTTGCTAGAAAATCCGAAGAAATTCTGGTCGTATGTAAAGTACACAAGCGGCAAGACGCAGTCAATACCTTCGCTGCTCAGTGCCGACGGTACTGTTACCGACGACTGTGCCGCAAAAGCGGAGTTATTGAACGCAGTTTTCCGAAATTCCTTCACCAGTTGCAAAGCGATTTAGAAAAGATCGCTGTATGATGTGGCAGGTGGCAGTTGACGCTAAATAACGGAAAGTGTGAGGTTATCCACATGAGTTCCAAAAGAAATCCGTTGGAATTAGATTACTCGATAAATAATACAGTTCTCAAGCCTGTCAATTCAACTAAGTACCTGGGTGTTAAAATTACGAACAACTTCAGTTGGAAAGACCACATAGGTTTGCGGGGAAGGAGAGCCAAAGGTTGCGTTTCATTGGCAGGACACTTAGAAGATGCAACAAGTCCACTAAAGAGACAGCTTACACTGCACTTGTTCGTCCTCTGTTAGAATATTGCTGCGCGGTGTGGGATCCTTACTAGGTGGGATTGACGGAGTGCAAAAAAGGGCAGCTCGTTTTGTAGTATCACGTAGTAGGGGAGAGTGTGGCAGATATGATACTAGAGTTGGGATGGAAGCCATTAAAGCAGACGTTTTTCGTCGCGGCGAGATCTATTTACGAAATTTGAGTCACCAACTTTCTCTTCCGAATACGAAAATGTTTTGTTGAGCCTAACCTACATAGGTAGGAATGATCATCAAAATAAAATAAGAGAAATTAGAGCTCGAACAGAATGGTTTAGGTGTTCGTTTTTCCCGCGCGCTGTTCGGGATTGGAATGGTAGAGAGATGGTATGATTGTGGTTCGATGAACCCTCTGCCAAGCACTTAAATGTGAATTGCAGAGTAATCGTGTGGATGTAGATGTGGTCCTGCAAGTCTGGTAAAAAGCAAGAAAAAATGCTTGTTTCCTAAACAAGTCACCTTACTTCCCTGCATGGCCACCTCTGAGAAATATGCACTTGGTCCAGTGATCCAGTAGCTTTTTCACCCAATGGCGAAGATACACTGAGGTGAAAAAAAATTATGGGATAGCGATATGCACATACATAGATGGCAATGGTATCGCGTTCACAAGGTATGAATGGACGGTGCATTGGCGGTGTTGTCACTTGTGCTCAGGTAATTGTCATTATGGCCGCACGACGGGACTTAACAGACAGAGCGGAATGGTAGCTGGAGCTAGACGCATGAGACATTCCGTTTCGAAAATCATTCCGGAATTCAATGTTGGTTTTTAGGTTTTTGGGAGGAGACCAAACAGCCAGATCATCCATCCCACTGGATTACGGAAGGATGGGGAAGGAAGTCGGCCTTGCCTTTTCAAAGGAACCATCCCGGCATTTGCCTGAAGCGATTCATCGAAATCTCTGAAAACCTAAATCAGTATTGCCGGACGCGGAGTTGAACCGTCGTCCTCCCGAATGTGAGTCCAGTGTGCTAACCACTGCGTCACATCGCTTGGTAATTCAGTATTCCGAGATCCACAGTATCAAGAATGTACCGAGAATTCGAAATTTTAGGCATCACCTTACGGCAAGAAAAAAGGAATAAAAGTGAGATAGTGTTAATCCTTTCATCCTTCTTTACCTCCTCTGCACATTCGTACTGTGCATGCAGTACACGTGAGGTACCTAGTTGTTTCCATTGCCCTGTGTTGAATACGTAAGTTCTTGTACACTTCACTAACCTGCTGTCTTCATGATGATGATGTCCCTAGCGCAGAAAACAGAACGCAGGTCGTGGATTCTTTTTCTTGAGGCTGAAATTAACTTCGCAAGGAACTGCTGCTACGAATTAACTATAACTCATTTGGGATGCCACTCGCGTTTTTATTGATATAGACACGAGAAACTATTTTTGATCACAACGTATTGAACATATCTTTCCACAGTCATTATATCTGGCTAAAATAACATGAAATACATCCTGCCACAGACAACTTGTCTGTCTACTGGGACCGTCAAAACTGGAGAATAAAATTACATGAATCAAATACTACTATTACAGACAACATGTCTGTACCTAGCGACGGTCGGAACTGTAGTAAATAAAATTGCATGAAACAAATACTGCTGTAACCGACAGCATGTCTGTCTACTGGAACGGTCAGAACTGGAGAGCTGGACTGCCCGAGACACTCCGCGCGCCAAGCCAGCAAGGCGTGACCCGAACGCCACCGAAGTGCATCGGCAGTAATATCGTCAGTCTTTTGTTTTAGTAATACTTTGATTTTAATAATTTTGAAATGAGTGATTGATAGGTGGCTGTTGAGAGATGTTTATTTAAAAAATGAAGTAATTTGGATGACAGGTTTAATTAATAATAGCAACTAAAGTTTAACGTTTCGGCGCCCTTCCGCCGAACACAGCAGACAATCACAGAGCAGCAGCATCATGCAGGCGGTCTTTCTCACAGGAATGGTACCGAATCTAACATCTGTCACCGGTACCTCATCTCACACTGCGTCATCTCTGTGGTTCTTGCATCTCCACTGCCCTGGCAATAGCTTCCTGGAGCCTAATATGATGGCTGAATGAGCCAGAAATATTACAACCTCACACCATGGACAAGGCAGTGGCCGACGGCCTTAACTAACGAGAGCAGAGGGTTTGCGTGTAGTTGTCAGTGCTAAAAGACAATCAACAGTGAGTGAAACAACGGCTGAAGTCAGTGTAGGACGTACGATGAAATCCGTTAGGAAAGCACGGCGAAATTTGGCGTTAACGGGCTATGGCAACATAAGACCGACGCTAACAGTACGACATCACTTCCAGCACATATCCTAGGCTCGTGATCATATTGCTTGGGCCCCAGACAACTGGAAAACCGTAGCCTGGCCACGAGAGTCCCGGTATCAGTCGGCAAGAGCTGATGGCAGGGTTCGAGTGTGACACAGACCCCACAAAGCCATGGACCCAGGTCCACAATGGACTGCGCAAGTTGGTGGGGCTCCATAATTGTGTGGGTTGTGTTTACATGAAATGAACCGGTCACTGACTGAAAGTGATTATGTTCGGCTACTCAGAGACCATTTGCAGCCATTCATGGACTTTATGTTCCCAAAGAACGAGAGAATTTTTATGTATGACAATGAGCTATTGCGCCATGTCACCGGGCCACAATTTTCGCGTTTGGTTTGAAGATCATACTGGATAGTTCGAGCGAATGAGTTGGCCACTCAGACCACCCGACATGAACCCCATCGTAGATTTATGGAACACAATCGAGAGGTCATTCCGGACATAAAATTCTACACTGGCAACACTTTTGCAATGGACAGCTAGAGAGGCAGAATGCCTCAATATTTCTGCGAGTGACTTCCAATGACTTGTTGAATACATGTCACGTCGAGTTTTTGCACTACGCCCGTCAGGAGGTGGTCGGAAAGGACATTTGTCACCACAGTATACTGTCCTGTGGTCCTACATACGAGGGCGGTTTGATAAGACTGTTTAAAAAACAAGAAACATAGTCTTATTCCAGGGATACACACTTTCTGCAGCGATCCTCCAACATTTTCATTCCATCAGAAAAATAGATCTCGACAAAATACTCGTTGACTGCAACCATCACATCGTCACTTGATGAAAATTTCTTCGCAGCAAGCCAAAGTTTCAAGTCAGGGATCAGTAAGAAGTCACCTGGGGCTAAGTCTGGGCGACAACATGGATGAGGAACCACTTCAGAGCCCATTTCACGCAATTTCGCAATTGTTATCGCTGATGTGTGGGTTGGTGCGTTATACTGGTGAATGAGCACTTTTTGCGTGCCAATCTTGGTCTTTTCTCAGTCAACGCAAGTTTCAAACGATCAAACAATGCAGCATTATAGGTTCTAGTTATGGTTCTGCCTTTTTCTAAGTAATCTGTGAGGATTATTTGTAAGGTGTCAGGTAAATCCAACACCTTCCATGAAAACCCTGACATGATAGCAAATCCGGCAGTATGTCAAATAGCACCGAATAAATCCTGACATTAAATTAACCAAAGTAATACGATCAACGAGTTAGCAAATGGAATACCACAGACTAACACAAGAACGCCTAAATGCATGTCATACCTTCCCGCCGTGAAACAGACGCAGTTCCGAGGGGAGAAACGAGAACAGAAGCTGAGAGCAGAACCATGTTAAGCTAGAAGGCCCTACGATAAGGGACGGACACCCACGTCGCCAGCTAACCACCAAGACCACCCCCAGCCCATGTTAAGAGCTAGAGCCCTCCAGAAGAACTGTATAGATCTTACGAGAACGCTAAAAGGGCCACACCAGCCGCAAGTTTTAGCGTGAGACTTTTTCGCGTCTCTGTTACGTTGCAAACGTTAAAAACATTGCCCCACCACGAAAAGTAACCGCTAGGACCATCCCCCAGCCCATGTTAAAAGATAGAGCCCTCCAGAAGAACAGTATATATCTTATGATAACATAAAAGGGCCACACCAGCTGCAAGTTTTAGCGTGAGACTTTTTCGCGTCTCTGTTACGTAGCAAACATTAAAAACATTGCCCCACCACGAAAAGTATAACGTTTCTCATTGGGTGGACAGAATTTTTGTAGGCAGAGCCTAAGGTTAACATTGAGACCCTGAGTGGTCAGTTGAAAACACAGCCAGATAAGTTTCTCTTAAACCAGCTTCGGTAAATCGTAGTAAGGAGAAGTTAGAAAGAGTTGCTTCCGAGATGGCGAGGTGTGTGGAGCTGCGCCGCCCGCCGCCCCCTGATGCTGCCTAACCAACGACAAGGTAATGAACGCACGCGATGCTGCATGAGATCGCATAAGCCTTCACTCAGAACTGCAGAAGTCTCATCTGTTATACCACCTTTTTACGTAATACTAATGTCGATCGTCAATTAAACTTCGTGGTATTCACATTTGCTACTTGAAGAAAAAATCTGTAACGCGATGATTTTTCTGTTATATAATTATTGAGAAGCCACATCAGCCACTGTAATTTACGACAAGTTAGATAAGTAATTAAAGTAGACCATTTGGTAGTTTTCTCTTTTGTGAAACTTCATTTAAACTTAGATTATAGATGTGATATGGCATAGGTCATCCTTCGATCCATTATAGAACTTGGAAACCCGTTCAGGGAATATTGGATCACATTTTTGTTGAACTCAGTTGGTTTTTATCATCCTGTATTAAAATATTTCCTTTTGTCAATAGTGCAATTTATAAACAAGGTTTTGTGAGTAGAATAAAAATTCCAGCGGTAAACTTAACTACTTTCTCGATGTTATTTTACCAGCTAACTAAAGATAGGAAAGCCTTGAACCCCTGCCACTAAATTTAGTTAGTATTAAGATTCTTTTACAGGAAGTGCAGAGGATCTGACGCTGAAATCATTACGTATTTGATTATAGCGTCGCTAGTCTCACTGAACTCTACATGTCATGTGTGGTCTGGCGTCTCCTTACCAGCAACAGGTCCCAGGTTCAAACTAGTCAATTCCCTAAAAAACACGCTCAGAGCCTCGTTGCGTGAAAGCGGTAGGGAGACACGACTTAGAACAAACAGACACCACGTAGAATGCTAGATATTCCTTGGGAAACAACGAAAATGGTGGCCATAATCTTGCCTGCTGACAAAATGTTCTTTCCTTTCTTCGGTACACTTTCATCAGCCTGTGTCCATTGTTTTGACGTCCGTTTGGACATCTGTTATGTAATGATGGATCATCAGAAATCACAAATCGGCGCAGGAAGCTTTGCGGACTGTGATTAAACATCGTCAGACATTGTGTTGAAATGTTCGCCGGATGCGCTTTTGGCCAACTAAGCAATCGCGGCACCAACATCACACAGCTTCTTCATAGCTAACTCCTCGTGCAGGATATTACCCACTCGCTCATCTGATATTCCTACAGTCTCAGCGATATCACGAATTTTTATGCAGTGATCTTGCTTATCATATCATGAATTTTGTAAGTGACATCCTGTGTACTGATATCAACTCGACGACCGGAGAGCGCTTCGACTTCGGTACTTGTCCGACCACGTTTAAAATCATTAATCCTAAATTAAATGATCCTCAATGATGCTGCACCACCCGCGTCAATTTCATCTAATTCTGTTTTGATTTGAGTGGCAGTCAAATCGTTCAAATTAAATTGTTTAGTAACAGCACAAACTCGGTTTTCCCAATTTTCAATCGAAGTCGACACTGTGCTCGATTCGACAGCTGTCAACAATGAACTGTACGCTGTACATTGCTGAAATTCTTTATACAATCCTTGAAATAATCTATCTAGTTTACCAGCCATGTGGGCACAACTAAAATGTTCCATTCTTTCATGGGAATGTACCAGACTTATCAAATCACTCTCGTTTAGTGACCCCTCTATCGATTTTTGCAGTGGCCTTACATACAGTGTCGATACAACCTGTCTGTAAACCACAATACGGCTCGACAACCAGGAAGGATGGTTTGGGGTAGCATTTCTTTTCATAAAAATGCCACATTTGGTTGTCGTTCACTGCACCTTTACAACACAATAGTGCATGGACGATATTATATGCCTTGTTTTTTTGCCCTTCGTGGCAAGACACGCTGGGCTTACATTTCAGCGAGATACTGCCGTCCCACACATTGCGAGAGTTTCTGCTGCTCATCCTCGGCTTGTCAAACACTACCTTGGCCAGAAAGTTCGCCAGATCTCTCCCCAGTTCAGAATGTAGGGAATATTATAGTCAGGGCGTTACAACAGTGTTCTGATGTTGATGATCTAACATACCACTCGGACAGATTTTGACACGATATCCCTCAGGAAGATATAAGTGCTGATAACTGGGACCAGTCACTCTTCGAAGTATTGGCGCTTTAGTCTCTTTTTGAAGTGGGTTAAGCAGACACTGCGCCGTGATAACGCGATGAAGGGTAGTGGCACTATGACATCAAGATAGCAAACGTTTCAGTGTATCACCATGAGTGACAATTGTACGAAAAATTATGATGAATAACGAATTTATTTACTTATTGAACTTCAGCTGTATATATGTAACTTCTGCAAGCCCCGGCTGAAGAAGAGCTTGAAAAGGCTATGTAAGGGCGTAGAACACAACCACAGCCCAGAGTAGTAACCAGTACACATCTACTGCCAGCAGCTGCGATCGACGACCTACCTGCTCGGCAACCCCAGAAACAGCGTTAAGTATCAACATCCATCATCCACGAGTCAACGGATGAATCTACAACACTGAGCAGCCTTCTACATCTACATCCACACTCCGCAAACCACCTGACGGTGTATGGCGGAGGGTACCTTGAGTACCTCTATCGGTTCTCCCTTCTATTCCAGTCTCGTATTGTTCGTCGAAAGAAGGATTGTCGGTATGCCTCTAATCTCTCTGATTTTATCCTCATGGTCCCTTCGCGAGATATACGTAGGAGGGAGCAATATACTGCTTGACTCCTCGGTGAAGGTATGTTCTCGAAACTTCAACAAAAGCCCGTACCGAGCTACTGAGCGTCTCTCCTGCAGAGTCTTCCACTGGAGTTTATCTATCATCTCCGTAACGCTTTCGTGATTACTAAATGATCCTGTAACGAAGCGCGCTGCTCTCCGTTGGATCTTCTCCATCTCTTCCATGAACCCTATCTGGTACGGATCCCACACTGATGAGCAATATCCAAGCAGTGGGCGAACAAGCGTACTGTAACTTACTTCCTTTGTTTTCGGATTGCATTTCCTTAGGATTGTTCCAATAAATCTCAGTCTGGCATCTGGTTTACCGACGATTAATTTTATATGCTCATTCCATTTTAAATCACTCCTAATGCCTACTCCCAGATAATTTATGGAATTAACTGCTTCCAGTTTTTGATCTGCTATATCGTAGCTAAATGACATGGGATCTTTCTTTCTATGATTTCGCAGCACATTACACTTGTCTACATTGCGGTTCAATTGTCATTCCCTGCACCATGCGTCAATTCGCTGCAGATCCTCCTGCATTTCAGTACAATTTTCCATTGTTACAATCTCTCGATATACCACAGCATCATCCGCAAAAAGCCTCAGTGAACTTCCGATGTCACCCACAAGGTCATTTATGTATATAGTGAATAACAACGGTCCTACGACACTCCCCTGCGGCACACCTGAAATCATTCTTACTTCGGAAGACTTCTCTCCATTGAGAATGACATGCTGCGTTCTGCTATCTAGGAACTCTTCAATCAAATCACATAATTGGTCTGACAGTCCATATGCTCTTACTTTGTTCATTAAACGACTGTGGGGAACTGTATCGAACGCCTTGCGGAAGTCAAGAAACACGGCATCTACCTGGGGACCCGTGTCTATGGCCCTCTGAGTCTCGTGGACGAATAGCGCGAGCTGGGTGTCACACGATCGTCTTTTTCGAAACCCATGCTGATTCCTACAGAGTAGATTTCTAGTCTCCAGAAAAGTCATTATACTCGAACATAATACGTGTTCCAAAATTCTACAACTGATCGACGTTAGAGATACAGGTCTATAGTTCTGCACATCTGTTCGACGTCCCTTCTTGAAAACGTGGATGACCTGTGCCTTTTCCAATCCTTTGGAACGCTATTCTCTTCTAGAGACCTACGGTACACCGCTGCAAGAAGGGGGGCAAGTTCCTTCGCGTACTCTTTGTAAAATCGAACAGGTATCCTATCAGGTCCAGCGGCCTTTCCTCTTTTGAGCAATTTTAATTGTTTCTCTATCCCTCTGTCGTCTATTTCGATAACTACCATTTTGTCATCTGTGCGACAATGCCTTCAGGCATCTTTTGTAGTTCGACCTTCTAATGTGTCGCAACCACCAGACCGGTCACTGGCTCCTGCCTGAGACACATCCGTCTGTCTGAGACACATGGCCCAGCGGAGTAGGTCATCGGCACAGAATGGCTCTGTAACGGCACCTGCCGTGTGTCAGTCACCACTGCGAGATCGACAACACACTACTGACGTACACTGAGGTAGCAAAAGTTTCAGGACAGGTGGACCGGACGAGATGGTCCAGTTCGATGGCCGGAACGTTACCCACACCACTAGAGTTCTGCCTGTAGGGTTTCGTAAGCCGGGCTTCTTTTTCCGGCGTAGTGCAGCAACTCGATGCGGCATGTACTCAACAAGTCATTGTAAATCCCCTGCAGAAATATTGAGCCACGCTGCCCCCACAGCTGTCCATAACTGCGGAAGTGATGCCGGTGCAGGATTTTGTGGGCGAACTCGCCTCTCTATTATTTCCCATGAATGTTCGATGAGATTCATTTCGAGCGATCTGGGTGGCCAAATCACTCACTCGAACCGTCCAGAGTTCTTCAAATCATTCAGGAACAACTGTGGCACGGTGATGTGGCGATTTGGCATCCATAAAAATTCCACCATTGTTTGGGAATTCGAAGACTATGAGTGACTTCAGACCGTCTGCGGGTAGGCGAACATGACCATTTTCGGTCAATAATCGGTTCAAGTGCACCAAAGGACCTAATCAATTACATGTAAGCACAGCGCACACCATTATAGAGTCACTACCAGCTTTCACAGTGCTTTGTTGACAGCTTGGTCCATGGTTTCATGGGGTCAGCGCCACACTCGAACCCTACCATCAGCTTTTACCAACTGATATCGGGACTCATCTAACCATGTTTCCCAGTTGTCTTGGGTGCAACCGATATACTCACGAGCCCAGGAGGTACGCCGCGGGTTTGCTGCCATAGCCCATTAAGGCCCTATTTCGCCGCACTCTCCTGACACGTTCGTCCTGATTTCTGCAGTTACTACTCAGTGTTGTTTGTCTTTTAGCACTGACAACACTACGCAAATGCCGACGCTCTCATTCGTTAAGCAACTGGAATCACTCAACAGAGGAAAGTCCACTGGACCTGACGGGATACCAATTCGATTCTACACAGAGTACGCGAAAGAACTTGCCCCCCTTGTAACAGCTATGTACCGCAAGTCTCTAGAGGAACGGAAGGTTCCAAACGATTGGAACAGAGCACAGGTAGTCCCAGTCTTCAAGAAGGATCGTCGAGCAGATGCGCAAAACTGTAGACCTATATCTCTGACGTCGATCTGTTGTAGAATTTTAGAACGTGTTGTTTGCTCGCGTATCATGTCGTTTCTGGAAACCCAGAATCTACTCTGTAGGAATCAACATGTATTCCGGAAACAGCAATCGTATGAAACCCAACTCGCTTTATTTGTTCATGAGACCCAGAAAATATTAGATACAGGCTCCCAGGTAGATGCTATTTTCCTTGACTTCCGGAAGGCGTTCGATACAGTTCAGCACTGTCGCCTGATAAACAATGTAAGATCCTACGGAATATCAGACCAGCTGTGTGGCTGGATTGAAAAGAGTTTTTAGCAAACAGAACACAGCATGTTGTTCTCAATGGAGAGACGTCTACAGACGTTAAAGTAACCTGTGGCGTGCCACAGGGGAGTGTTATGGGTCCATTGCTTTTCACAATATAGATAAATGACCTAGTAGATAGTGTCGGAAGCTCCATGCAGCTTTTCGCGGATGATGCTGTAGTATACAGAGAAGTTGCAGCATTAGAAAATTGTAGCGAAATGCAGGATGATCTGCAGCGGATAGGCACTTGGTGCAGGGAGTGGCAACTGACCCTTAACATAGACAAATATAATGTATTGCGAATACATAGAAAGAAGGATCCTTTATTGTATTATTATATAATAGCGGAACAAACACTGGTAGCAGTTACTTCTGTAAAATATCTGGGAGTATGCGTGCGGAACGATTTGAAGTGGAATCATCATATAAAATTAATTGTTGGTAAGTCGGGTACCAGGTTGAGATTCATTGGGAGAGTCCTTAGAGAATGTAGTCCATCAACATAGGAGGTGGCTTACAAAACACTCGTTCGACCTGTACTTGAGTATTGCTCACCAGTGTGGGATCTGTACCAGATCGGGTGACGGAGGAGATAGAGAAGATCCAAAGAAGAGAGGCGCGTTTCGTCGCAGGATTATTTGGTAAGCGTGATAGCGTTACGGAGATGTTTAGCAAACTCAAGTGGAAGACTCTGCAAGAGAGGCGCTCTGCATCGCGGTGTAGCTTGCTGTCCAGATTTCGAGAGGGTGCGTTTCTGGATGAGGTATCGAATATAATGCTTCCCCCTACTTATACCTCCTGTGAGATCACGAATGTAAAATTAGAGAAATTCGAGCGCGCACGCAGGCTTTCCGGCAGTCGTTCTTCCCGCGAACCATACGCGACTGGAACAGAAAACGAAGGTAATGACAGTGGCACGTGAAGTGCCCTCCGTCACACACCGTTGGGTGGCTTGCGGAGTATAAATGTAGATGCAGATGTAAGTGAAGGCCCTCGGTAACTGCGTTGTCTTGGTGAGAGGTAATGTCTGAAATGTAGTATTCTCGTCGTACTCTTTACACTACGGCTCTCGGAGTATTGAGTTCCCTAACGATCCCTAACTGAAGAAACTGCAAAAAGGTGGGAATTTAAGGAGATGGGACCTGGATAAACTGAAAGAACCAGAGGTTGTACAGAGTTTCAGGGTGAGCATAAGGGAACAATTGACAGGAATGGGGGAAAGAAATACAGTAGAAGAAGAATGGGTAGCTTTGAGGGATGAAGTAGTGAAGGCAGCAGAGGATCAAGTAGGTAAAAAGACGAGGGCTAGTAGAAATCCTTGGGTAACAGAAGAAATATTGAATTTAATTGATGAAAGGAGAAAATATAAAAATGCAGTAAATGAAGCAGGCAAAAAGGAATACAAACGTCTCAAAAATGAGATCGACAGGAAGTGCAAAATGGCTAAGCAGGGATGGCTAGAGGACAAATGTAAGGATATAGAGGCTTATCTCACTAGGGGTAAGACAGATACTGCCTACAGGAAAATTAAAGAGACCTTTGGAGATAAGAGAACCACTTGTATGAACATCAAGAGCTCTGATGGAAACCCAGTTCTAAGCAAAGAAGGGAAAGCAGAAAGGTGGAAGGAGTATATAGAGGGTCTATACAAGGGCGATGTACTTGAGGACAATATTATGGAAATGGAAGAGGATGTAGATGAAGATGAAATGGGAGATACGATACTGCGTGAAGAGTTTGACAGAGCACTGAAAGACCTGAGTCGAAACAAGGCCCCCCGGAGTAGACAACATTCCATTGGAACCACTGACGGCCTTGGGAGAGCCAGTCCTGACAAAACTCTACCATCTGGTGAGCAAGATGTATGAAACAGGCGAAATACCCACAGACTTCAAGAAGAATATAATAATTCCAATCCCAAAGAAAGCAGGTGTTGACAGATGTGAGAATTACCGAACAATCAGTTTAATAAGACACAGCTGCAAAATACTAACACGAATTCTTTACAGACGAATGGAAAAACTAGTAGAAGCCGACCTCGGGGAAGATCAGTTTGGATTCCGTAGAAATACTGAAACACGTGAGGCAATACTGACCTTACGACTTATCTTAGAAGAAAGATTAAGGAAAGGCAAACCTACTACGTTTCTAGCATTTGTAGACTTAGAGAAAGCTTTTGACAATGTTGACTGGAATACTCTCTTTCGAATTCTAAAGGTGGCAGGGGTAAAATACAGGGAGCGAAAGGCTATTTACAATTTGTACAGAAACCAGATGGCAGTTATAAGAGTCGAGGGGCATGAAAGGGAAGCAGTGGTTGGGAAGGGAGTGAGACAGGGTTGTAGCCTCTCCCGGATGTTATTCAATCTGTATATTGAGCAAGCAGTAAAGGAAACAAAAGAAAAATTCGGAGTAGGTATTAAAATCCATGGAGAAGAAATAAAAACTTTGAGGTTCGCCGATGACATTGTAATTCTGTCAGAGACAGCAAAGGACTTGGAAGAGCAGTTGAACGGAATGGAAGGCGTCTTGAATTGAGGATATAAGATGAACATCAACAAAGGCAAAACGAGGATAATGGAATGTAGTCGAATTAAGTCAGGTGATGTTGAGGGTATTAAATTAGGAAATGAGACACTTAAAGTAGTAAAGGAGTTTTGCTATTTGGGGAGCAAAATAACTGATGATGGTCGAAGTAGAGAGGATATAAAATGTAGACTGGCAATGGCAAGGAAAGCGTTTCTGAAGAAGAGAAATTTGTTAACATCGAGTATAGATTTAAGTGTGAGGAAGTCATTTTTGAAAGTATTTGTATGGAGTGTAGCCATGTATGGAAGTGAAACATGGACGGTAAATAGTTTGGACAAGAAGATAATAGAAGCTTTCGAAATGTGGTGCTACAGAAGAATGCTGAAGATTAGATGGGTAGATCACATAACTAATGAGGAGGTACTGAATAGGATTGGGGAGAGAGGAGTTTGTGGCACAACTTGACCAGAAGAAGGGATCGGTTGGTAGGGCATGTTCTGAGGCATCAAGGGATCACCAATTTAGTATTGGAGGCCAGCGTGGAGGGTAAAAATCGTAGGGGGAGACCAAGAGATGAATACACTAAGCAGATTCAGAAGGATGTAGGTTGCAGTAGGTACTGGGAGATGAAGAAGCTTGCACAGGAAAGAACAGCATGGAGAGCTGCATCAAACCAGTCTCAGGACTGAAGACCACAACAACAACAACAACGATTTCCAACCACGATTCTGCGTTCGAAGCCTGTTAATTCCCCTCGTACGGCCGTAATCACGTCGGAAAGCTTTTCACATGAATCACCTGAGTACAAACGACAGCTTGGCCAATGCACTGTCCTTTTATACCTTGTGTACGATATACAACCGCCATCTGTATACCACCCAGGGGGTCCACAACTCTTTTGTGGATACGTGCGTGGCGAGCACGGGGCCCCGAGGCATTGCAGCCTTCTTTCTCTCCCGGGCTGCATTTCCTTTCCCTTCCCCTCATTTCCCCTCCATGCTCCTTTCCCCTCGCCCTCTCCTCTCCCTCTATTGGTGTCCTTGCTTATGTTGGCCCCCGCTATCCTCCTGGTTCTGTTGG
Organism: Schistocerca piceifrons; assembly: GCF_021461385.2. Classification (NCBI taxonomy): domain Eukaryota; kingdom Metazoa; phylum Arthropoda; class Insecta; order Orthoptera; family Acrididae; genus Schistocerca; species Schistocerca piceifrons. The sequence continues at coordinate 318,894,761 of NC_060145.1, read as the reverse complement.
TTTTACACTCCGGCTTTGTTGCGTAATCATCTCCTCCTTTTGGCATTCCTTGGTCCCCCTCTGGGGTTTGACCTCCATTCCAAAATTTCTCTTCCGTAGTGTGAGCCATTTGGGGAAGAGCACCTTACCTAGTGTCTCCGACGGCGCCCTCCTCATACATTCCACCTTTTCTTTTACGTCGTTGTCTGATGCTAGGGTGCATAGCCAGCACGGTAGCCAGCCCGTGTGGTGGGGTCGCTATGTACTTGGTTGAGCCCCCTGAACAAACAGGGATCACACTTCTGATACCTGAGCTGTGACCTCCTCATGCATGCCTTGGAGTGGTTGCTCATCATCCTGGAGCATCGGAACTCCCGGCAATGGCCGCCGTGCCAGACGGCCCTTGCTGTGGCTGGGTGGCGCCCGTGAGGAGAGCCCCTGATCGGAGTGGGTGGTATCAGGGCAGACGCAATGCAGATGAAACGCATATGGGTCCAAAACTCTGGCCGTTCTTCTGCAGCCGTCTTTCTGCGTGGTACTGATTCCTCAAGTGCTGCTTCTCTTGCCCCTTCGGCCTTCCCTTCCATGGCTACCCCCTGGGAAGAGGGTCAGGCCCGTCGTCTAGGGGCAAAACCTTTCCCCCGTTATCTAGTTTGCACCAGGACTGATGGAGATACTTTCACCAGTGTCAAACCTTTATTCTTTGTGGAACACATTGAAGACAAGTTCGGCGAAGTGGACTCCCTGAGCAAGATGCGGTCGGGTTCGTTGCTGATAAAAACTGCTTCAGCTGCCCAGTCTGCGGCCCTTCGTGCCTGTACCCATCTTGGCACAATTCCTGTGTCCATTACCCCTCACCAGTCTCTAAATATGGTACAAGGTGTGATTTTTCACAGGGACCTCATCCTTCAAACTGATGAGGAACTTTGGGACAATCTCGGACGGCGGGGTGTTCACTTTGTTCGGCGCGTTCAGAAGGGTCCTAAAGATAATCATATTGATACTGGTACTTTTATCCTGGCCTTTGAAGGGGATACCCTTCCTGAGAAAGTTAAGATTATGGTCTATCGCTGTGATGTGAAGCCTTACATCCCACCTCCTATACGGTGTTTTAAGTGCTTGCGTTTTGGCCACATGTCTTCTCGCTGTTCCCAGGACCCTCTCTGTGGTGACTGTGGACGTCCACTCCATGAGGGGAGTCCCTGTGTTCCCCCTCCTGTATGTGTCAATTGTCATGGTAGTCATTCTCCACGTTCACCAGATTGCCCAGTATATAAGAAAGAAAAAAAGATACAGGAGTATAAGTCCCTTGATCGTTTAAGCTACACAGAGGCCCGTAAGAAATATGCACGATTGCACCCTGTGTCCATGACATCTAGTTACGCCTTGGTTACATCTTCATCCCTTCCTCCCCCTTCCATACCCCCATCCCGGACCCCTCTCCTCCCCCCCCCCCCCCTGCGGCTCCCACACCTTCTCCTCTGGGCGCTGCTCCCCCTCCCCAGCCGGAGAAGTGTCCCACTCCTTCGGCGTCTGCCGGTCAAGGGCGCCTCTCCCGGGATGCCCCTTCCCGGCACCTTCCAGGTCAACGGTCTGATGCCACGCGGCGACCGCGAGAGCCGCGGTCTATCGGCCTCCAGGTCGCCCGGTCTGTTTCTGTTCCTGATCTTGCTGCAGCTGATTCCTTTATGCCACACAGCCCTCCTCGATCTCAGCCTGAAAAGAAGAAGAAACATAAGTCCCGGGACAAAGAGCCTCTGGTGTCACCGGAGGTCCCTTCCCCGACTTCACAACCGGATTCTGACCTGTCGTTCATGGATGTCGCCCCCTCCTTGTCGGTGACGGGTGGGGACCCGGCGGTATGACTGGATTTAGCGTGTTCAGCCCTCATTTAAACCATCGTTCTGTGGTTCTCCAATAGCATTGTAATGGCTACTATCGTCACCTTCCGGAATTGAAATCCCTTCTTTCGTCCTACACTGCAGCTTGTGTGGTTCTCCAGGAATCTCATTTTACTGATGCTCACTCACCGACCCTCCGTGGGTTCCGTGTTTTCTGTCGAAATCGGGTCGGACCCTTGCGGGCTTCTGGTGGCGTTTGTACGTTGGTCCGTACAGACATTGCTAGCACGTGGATTCCTCTCCAAACTACATTGGAAGCGGTTGCTGTTAGGGTCCACTTAGACTCTGCAGTCACAGTTTGCAATCTTTATCTCCCTCCTGACAGGACTCTTTCACCTGCTGCCTTAACCAACCCTTCTTCAGCAACTTCCTCCTCCCTTCCTCCTCCTTGGGGATTTTAATGCTCATCATCCTTTGTGGGGCAGTGCCTTTCCATCTAGACGAGGTCTTCTTATAGACCAATTTATTTCAGACCACGACCTGTGCCTTCTTAATGATGGCTCCCCTACTCATTTCAGTGCTGGTCATGGTACCTTTTCTGCCATTGATCTTTCTCTTTCTTCTCCCTCTCTCCTCCCTTCATTACACTGGTCGCCACACGACGACCTTTGTGATAGTGACCATTTCCCGTTGATTATCACGCTCCCTTCCCGCTCCCCGATGGACAGGTTACCTCGTTGGTCTTTCCACCGCGCCGATTGGCCTCTATACACTGCACAGGTCGAGTTTTCTCCCTCTTTGTCGGGTTGTATTGATGACGTCCTACGTGACGTGTCTGACGCGATTGTTCGCGCTGCTAACCTTGCTGTCCCGCGCTCATCTGGTCCATTTCGTCGCCTGCAAGTCCCGTGGTGGAGTACGGCCATTGCCATTGCCATCCGTGATCGCCGTCGAGCTTTGCAGCACTTTAAGAGGCACCCATCCGTAGCCAGCCTTACTACCTTTAAACGCCTTCGCGCTAAAGCCCGTTATTTAATCAAACAGAGCAAGCGGATATGTTGGGAACGATTCGTTTCTTCCCTTGGTTCCACTGTCCCTCTGTCACGGGTATGGGCTACACTTCGCTCTCTCCAAGGTTGCTATCGGCAGTCCACCCTCCCAGGCCTTCACCTCCCAGATGGCATTTGTACGGACCCATTAGTTCTCGCAGAACATCTTGCGACCCATTTTGCAGTGGCATCAGCGTCAGCCTCCTATCCAGCTGCTTTCCTTCATCAAAAACAGCAGGCTGAAGCTCTCACCTTATGTTTCACCACTTGTGAGTCAGAATCTTACAACGAACCTTTTACTGAATGGGAATTTCTTTTTGCTCTATCTTCTTCTCATGATACGGCCCCTGGCCCAGATTCCATTCATAACCAACTGCTTCAACATCTCAGTGCTCCACAACGGCAACGTCTTCTTCGGGTGTTTAACCGTATCTGGCTCCAGGGTGACTTCCCTTCTCAGTGGAGGGATAGCATTGTGGTTCCTGTCCCTAAACCTGGTAAGAACCCCCTATCTGTTGACAGCTATCGGCCAATTAGTTTGACCAATGTTGTTTGTAAGTTACTTGAACGGCTGGTAGCCCGTCGGCTCACTTGGGTCCTCGAATCTCGGGATCTATTGTCCCCTTACCAGTGTGGCTTTCGAGAGGGACGATCTCCAATCGATCATTTACTTCGCTTGGAATCCGCAGTTCGGCAGGCTTTTTCACAGCGCCGCCATTTGGTTGCAGTGTTTTTTGACCTTCGCAAGGCCTATGACACGGCCTGGCGCCATCACATCTTACTAACCCTTCATCAGTGGGGTCTTGGGGCCCACTCCCGATTTTTATCCGCCAGTTCCTGATCCATCGGTCATTCAGAGTTCGAGTTGGTACTGCTTTTAGTTCTCCACGGACCCAGGAGACGGGCATCCCACAGGGTTCTGTCTTGAGTGTCCTTCTTTTCCTCATTGCTATCGATGGACTTGTGGCCTCTGTCGGTCCCTTGGTCGCCCCTGCCCTGTATGTGGATGATTTCTGCATTTGGGTTAGTTCCTCCTCGATGCCATCTGCAGAACGGCAGCTCCAAGTGGCTATACGGCGTGCCTCTGCATGGACCCTCTCACACGGGTTTCAATTCTCTCCTTTAAAATCGCGGGTGGTCCACTTCTGTCGCCGTACTACGGTCCACCCTGATCCAGAGCTCTATCTCGCTGCACAACGATTGCCTGTGGTTCCACAGTTTCGTTTCCTGGGTCTTCTTTTCGACAACAAGCTCACTTGGCTGCCCCATATCAGACTCCTGAAGGTAGGATGTTTCCGTAAACTCAATGTCCTTCGCTTCCTTGCCCACTCCTCTTGGGGTGCGGACCGTTCCCTCCTCCTCCGTCTTTATCGTGCTCTAGTTCTGTCTCGTTTGGACTATGGTTGTCAAGTTTATGGTTCAGCTGCTCCTTCTACACTGCACGTGCTGGATCCAGTCCACCATCGTGGTATCCGTTTGGCCACCGGTGCCTTCCCTACTAGCCCTGTTGATAGTCTCCTGGTTGAAGCTGGGATCCCCCCCCTCTCTGTTCGGCGGTCCCAGCTTCTGGTGTCTTATGCCCTCACTATCCGTTCTTGTCCCACTCATCCTTCCTATTCTATCCTGTTCCCAGACCATGGGCGTCGCCCACCCGACTCCCGCCCTCGGGCGGGTTTACCGGTTGGGCTGCGCCTTGCGTCTCTTTACCGTGATTTTCAGCTTCCTTCTTTGTCCTGTCTTCCTCGCTCCCTCCCCTCCACCCCTCCTTGGTTAGTTCCTCGGCCTCGAATTCGGATGGATCTCCGCCGCGGTCCGAACCTTTTTCCGCCAAATTTTATGGGAGTTTCGGGATGCTGTTGTTTTTTACACTGATGGCTCTAAATCTGCTGATCATGTTGGGTATGCCTTCACGTCCTTTGTTGGAACGGAAAATCATCTGCTGCCACCTACATGTGGGGTGTTTACTGTGGAACTGATGGCAATTTCCTGGGCCCTTACCTTTATTAAACAATCCCAACACAACCGTGTTTTGTTATGCACGGACTCGATGAGTGGCCTTCTTGCTATTGACCGGTGTTTTCGCGCCATCCCTTGGTCTCTGCCATCCATGACCATCTCGCTGATCTTCACCGTGCCGCTTATTCCATTGACTTCCTATGGGTCCCAGGCCATGTGGGTATCCCAGGTAATAAACTCGCTGATCGTTTGGCTGGGGGAGCAGTTTCTTACCTCCCATTTTCTGTAACCCCTCCTGCAGCGGATTTACGGATTCACATCAAATCCCACTTCGCACAGTCATGGGCCAATTCTTGGGAGGCTACTCCACTGTCTAATAAACTTCGTGCAATTAAGGTAACACCAGGCCCATGGCGTTCTTCCTTTCGCCTCTCCCGCAAGGACTCGACCACACTGTGTCGTCTCCGCATTGGCCATACCAGGCTGACCCATGGTTTTCTTTTGCGTGATGAACCACCCCCGCTATGTGGTTGTGGAGCCTTCCAGTCAGTGGCCCACATTTTGGTTGAATGCCCCCTTCTTTTGGCTCTGCGTGCTAAGTACAGACTCCCCCACACTTTACCTTTGATGTTGGCTAACGATTCCCGGGTGGTCTCTGGTTCTCGGTTTCCTCAGGGAGAGTGGTTTTTATTCTCAGTTTTAAAGTTTTTAATCTCTCTCTGGTGTTGGGGCAGGGCGGTGAGTGTTTGGGTGTCTCCCACTGTAGGCAGTGTTCAGAGATTCCCGATTCACCTCCCTGACCGGAATCCTCTTTTTTCCCCTTTTACTCTGTTTTTATCCCTTCTTTTTAAGGCCTGGTTAGTCTTTCTATTCCCATACGTACTTTCTGCATTATAGCAGTTGTACCTTTTAAGTCACAGGTGGTCTTGCCTATGCTGCTTCAGCATGGTGTTGGGTTCGTTCTCTTGCCGACTTCCCTCATTTGTTTTTACTAATGACAACGTGACTGCCCTTTTACGTTTTTCCCTTTTTCCGTTTTATTGTTCTGACTTTTCTGAGATGTCCCGTTAGCAGAATGGAGTCTATTTGAAACAAGGGACTGATGACCTAGCTGTTTGGTCCCTTTACCCTCAAACAACCAACCGACCAACCAATCGTCTGTATATGTGCGTGTTATCATCCTGTGATTTCTGTCTCCAAGTGTAGTCATAATCAATACAGTTGCACTGTGCTGCGCCGGATGGTGCCGGAAATGCGACGCAGCTGCCACTGCCACCTCCGGGCAACGAACCGACGTCCACCGGCTCCGTGTCGTCGATACCCGCCAGGTGTCCGCTGCTGTACTCGGGTCAACGGACCTGAGTTTGATTCTGGGCAAATCCGTCACCTGCCGCGTCTTTGGGCTACAGGGCCGTGTTGACAGAAGACACAGCTGGCGGTCCGTTGTCAGCGGCGTGGCCACGCCCTGCGATCTGCCCGCCGACTCCGCATTCACCACATAAACACTCCTCCTCCCGCCCAGCTGCCTGCAGGCCGAGTGTAAATACAGGGCATCCATCCAGAAATTATCTTTAAAAGTTAAGACTTTAATACCCTTAAAACTATACTAGATAGTAACAAACGGTTTTCAACATGTAATAAGATAAACTCATAAAGTTTTGTTCAAATAACTTAAGAGTTTGCTGCCGGGTGACGTCGTCGAACACCGCCGATATTTCGACAGGAGCATACCCTGCCATTCTCAAGGCACAAATGCAAGGAAGAAAAAATGTGCAAGCAAATTTAATACCTCGGTTCACAGAGGACAAACAAGGAAGACACCACACACAGAACAAGTGTCAACACAACCAAAAATAACCAACATCAGAAACATCGATAGTTACTATTAATCAACAGGTGAGGTAGCACAAATTCTGTCCCTCTGTTTTTTGATGAGAGACAGAGCCGGATTCCAAGCACCATTTAAACAAAATCCACCATCTCTGTTAATAAGGTTGCTTGATAGTCCGATTTCAACAGCTTCCTTAATAACACTATCCCAATAGCTGGACGTGCAAGCCAGACTCTCCGTGTTGTTGTATTCCATAGGATGACCGGTGTCAAGGCAATGTTCTGCAATAGCGGATTTGCTCGGCTGTTGTAAGCGTGTGTGACGCTTATGTTCAATACACCGGTCTTCCACAGCCCTAACTGTCTGACCAACATATGACGTGCCACAACTGCAAGGAATACGATAGACCCCAGCCTTACGCAAACCAAGATCATCTTTGACGTACGCCAACAGGGCCTTAATCTTAGAAGGTGGCCGAAAAACACATTTAACGTAATATTTCCGCAAAATACGGCCAACACTGTTGGAAATACTTCCTGCGTAAGGCAAAAAGGCCGTAGACTTAGGCGCCATTTCTTTTCTATCGTCACTCACCCGTTGCACAGAAGGCTGATGACGCAACGCACGTTTGATCTGCCTCTCACTATAACCATTCCGACGAAAGGTGACTTCGAGATGTGCTAGCTCAGCTGCCAAACTTTCAGGGTCTGAGATAACGTGGGCCCTGTGAACCAAGGTGCGAAGTACTCCTTCACGCTGAGCTGGATGGTGACAACTATCAGCTCGCAGATACAAGTCAGTGTGGGTGGGCTTCGTATAAACAGAATGTCCCAACGTACCATCAGTCTTCCTTTTGACCAACACATCAGGGAATGGAAGGCATCCATTCTTTTCCACCTCCATAATGAACTGAATATTCGGGTGGATTGAATTCAGATGTTCCAAAAACTGGTTTAAATTCTCACTACCATGAGGCCAAACAACAAAAGTATCGTCTACATATCTGAAAAAACACGCAGGCTTCAAGGTCGCTGACTCCAATGCACGTTCCTCGAAGTCCTCCATAAACAAATTGGCCACAATAGGTGACAACGGGTTTCCCATTGCAACTCCATCAGTCTGTTCGTAGTACTGACCATTGAATAAAAAGTAAGTGGAAGTCAGCACATGTCGAAACAAATTTGGTAACTCGACACCAAACTTAACCTCAATCAGAGAGAGGAACGCGAGTGAAAAGAGACACCACATCAAAACTGACTAAAATATCAGATTCATTCAAACGCAGTCCCTGCAATCGACGTAAGAAATCTGCAGACTTTTTAATGTGGTGTTCACACTTACCTACTAGTGGGTTCAACAAACTAGCAAGATGTTTAGCTACACGATATGTCGGAGCACCAATATTAGAAACAATAGGCCTCAACGGGACAGCCTCTTTATGGACCTTAGGGAGGCCATATAATCTAGGTAAGAATTAAGACTCCTAACAGTCTCCTGTGACAAAGAACTTTTCTTCAGGAGTTTGTTTGTCTTTCTCTCAACACTCTTAGTAGGGTCAGCACCGATTTTGCGATACGCCGAATCAGAAAGTATACACTGCATCTTTTGAATGTAATCGTGCTTGTTCAACAAAACGGTGGCGTTACCCTTGTCCGCAGGTAAAATAACAATATCTGGATCCATTCCAAGTGAACGTAAAGCCGCCGCCTCAGCTGCTGTAATGTTACACTTGGGTGGACGGGCCCCAGTCAACACACGACAAGCTTCCCTCCTAACCTCTTCCGCAGCCTCGGAAAGTAGTTTATAAACAGCCTGTAAGATAGAACTAATAAAATCGACTGGAAAACGCTTAGGCGTCGGTGCACATTTTTTCTTCCTTGCATTTGTGCCTTGAGAATGGCAGGGTGTGCTCCTGTCGAAATATCGGCGGTGTTCGACGACGTCACCCGGCAGCAAACCCGTAAGTTATTTGAACATTCGATTCGCCGGGAAAAGTTAAGGTCTAAACTCATAAAGTTTTGTTTCCTCATTAATAAACATCAATGTACGCACCCTTAGCAGCACGGATAATGGCTAGTCGGAATTCCATTTCTCCCCACTTACGATTCAAAATCTCCACTGTGACATGTTGAAGTGCATTTAAAATGCTTGCCTTCAAATCCTGTAGGCCTTTAAACTTGTTTCGGGACACCAGATCGTTTACGAAATCGTGCAGGAAGGACTCTAGTGTTGTGGGGATCGTTGCGACCATCGAACTGGACCATCTCATCCAGTTCACCTATCCTGAAACTTTTCATCTAGGAATTGGTGAACATTTAGGGACTAGTGGAGTGGCGTCCTATCCCGCTGTAATATGACATCAGATTGCAGATATTCCAGTTGGGGTTCAGGAAACTCGTGTAACTTTTCCCAGTAAACACCACCGTTGACGACAGACTCGATGAAACAGAATGAACCAATAACGCAATTGTCCATCAATCCACAACAAACGTTGAATTTGGGACTGTTCCTTTCAGTTTCACGTGTAACGTGAGGATGCTGTGAACCCCATAAAAGAACGTTATGGCGATTCAGTTTGCCGGATACATGAAACGTTGACTCATCGGAGAAACAAACCTTTTCCAAAAAGTCATTATATGCGTCAATCTTCCCTAGCATATCCACTGCGAACGGTCTGAGCTGAGATTTGTCCGAAGGATTTAATGCCTGAAGGAGCTCCATCTTGTAGGGATGTAGCCGTAACCTATTTGCAAGTCATTGTGCGCTGTGCAAGTCATTTCCAACTGTCTGGTCGAAGTATGCATCGATTTTGTCTACATCTACATTTATACTCCGCAAGCCACCCAACGGTATGTGGCGGAGGGCACTTTACGTGCCACTGTCATTACCTCCGTTTCCTGTTCCAGTCGCGTATGGTTCACGGGATGAACGACTGCCGGAAAGCCTCCGTGCGTGCTCTAATCTCTCTAATTTTACATTCGTGATCTCCTCGGGAGGTATAAGTAGGGGGAAGCAATTTATTCGATACCTCATCCAGAAACGCACCCTCTCGAAACCTGGACAGCAAGCTACACCGCGATGCAGAGCGCCTCTCTTGCAGAGTCCGCCACTTGAGTTTGCTAAACATCTCCGTAACACTATCACGATTACCAAATAACCCTGTGACGAAACGCGCCGCTCTACGTTGGATCTTCTCTATCTCCTCCGTCAACCCGATCTGGTACGGATCCCACACTGATGAGCAGTACTCAAGTATAGGTCGAACGAGTGTTTTGTAAGCCACCTCCTTTGTTGATGGACTACATTTTCTAAGGACTCTCGCAATGAATCTCAACCTGGTACCCGCCTTACCAACAACTAATTTTATATGATGATTCCACTTCAAATCGTTCCGCACGCATACTCCCAGATATTTTACAGAAATTTTGTCGGACTCTTTGTAGACGCCTGTTGTACCTTTTCCACTTTGGCATCTGACCCGCCCCCTTTTATGCAGAAGACTACCTTTTTCCATAAATGACGTATGTCAAGCCCGAATAGTTGGTCGGCACGGTGGTTGCCTTCCATAGCGTGTTCGAATATTTCGTTGCACTTCGGTATCGCACATCGGCTGTGTGAAAGGCCATACACTGTGCTTTCTCCTGTGGCGTCCACTTTTTATCAGTTTTGGGTCATATTTACCTGGAAGGTGAAAAAACTTTGAGTTATCATATGCTGAAAACCATTAGTTAATATCTGAAATTTTTTAAAGTCTTAAGTTGTAAAAATAATTTATCCAACCCTGCATTATGAGACAACGTTAAGGCAAGCCGTGCCCTGGATGAGGACGCATCCAAATAACTGTTCAAGTCAAAAAGAATAATGAAGAACTGTTCTCCCACAGATTGTCTCTCTGTAGCCAACTGTAACGTACCGCAGCCTCCATCGCCATCGTGTGTACGCAGGTAGGAGTCAAGCGCCTCCTGATAAGCAAAAAGACGGCCCCCACGACCCAGTAGCTGTCACTGCACAGCCCTCGACCTGCTACACTTATAAAACTGGTTTATGAAAATTAAAAAAATCATAATGGCTGTTACAGTTAGTTGCTTTTATAGTGAAGTAATAGGTTCATGTCGGAATCGGAATGTACACTCCTGGAAATTGAAATAAGAACACCGTGAATTCATTGTCCCAGGAAGGGGAAACTTTATTGACACATTCCTGGGGTCAGATACATCACATGATCACACTGACAGAACCACAGGCACATAGACACAGGCAACACAGCATGCACAATGTCGGCACTAGTACAGTGTATATCCACCTTTCGCAGCAATGCAGGCTGCTATTCTCCCATGGAGACGATCGTAGAGATGCTGGATGTAGTCCTGTGGAACGGCTTGCCATGCCATTTCCACCTGGCGCCTCAGTTGGACCAGCGTTCGTGCTGGACGTGCAGACCGCGTGAGACGACGCTTCATCCAGTCCCAAACATGCTCAATGGGGGACAGATCCGGAGATCTTGCTGGCCAGGGTAGTTGACTTACACCTTCTAGAGCACGTTAGGTGGCACGGGATACATGCGGACGTGCATTGTCCTGTTGGAACAGCAAGTTCCCTTGCCGGTCTAGGGTCTAGGAATGGTAGAACGATGGGTTCGATGACGGTTTGGATGTACCGTGCACTATTCAGTGTCCCCTCGACGATCACCAGTGGTGTACGGCCAGTGTAGGAGATCGCTCCCCACACCATGATGCCGGGTGTTGGCCCTGTGTGCCTCGGTCGTATGCAGTCCTGATTGTGGCGCTCACCTGCACGGCGCCAAACACGCATACGACCATCATTGGCACCAAGGCAGAAGCGACTCTCATCGCTGAAGACGACACGTCTCCATTCGTCCCTCCATTCACGCCTGTCGCGACACCACTGGAGGCGGGCTGCACGATGTTTGGGGCGTGAGCGGAAGACGGCCTAACGGTGTGCGGGACCGTAGCCCAGCTTCATGGAGACGGTTGCGAATGGTCCTCGCCGATACCCCAGGAGCAACAGTGTCCCTAATTTGCTGGGAAGTGGCGGTGCGGTCCCCTACGGCACTGCGTAGGATCCTACGGTCTTGGCGTGCATCCGTGCGTCGCTGCGGTCCGGTCCCAGGTCGACGGGCACGTGCACCTTCCGCCGACCACTGGCGACAACATCGATGTACTGTGGAGACCTCACGCCCCACGTGTTGAACAATTCGGCGGTACGTCCACCCGGCCTCCCGCATGCCCACTATACGCCCTCGCTCAAAGTCCGTCAACTGCACATACGGTTCACGTCCACGCTGTCGCGGCATGCTACCAGTGTTAAAGACTGCGATGGAGCTCCGTATGCCACGGCAAACTGGCTGACACTGATGGCGGCGGTGCACAAATGCTGCGCAGCTAGCGCCATTCGACGGCCAACACCGCGGTTCCTGGTGTGTCCGCTGTGCCGTGCGTGTGATCATTGCTTGTACAGCCCTCTCGCAGTGTCCGGAGCAAGTATGGTGGGTCTGACACACCGGTGTCAATGTGTTCTTTTTTCCATTTCCAGGAGTGTATTTTCTTACCCGTTCTTGTGACTCATTGTGATCGAAATCGAGGATTTTTGACCAGCACGCTCAGATAGCCAGTTCAAACAGATAAGCAGTAAGCTCTGGTCCTTTTTAAGAATTTAATTCCTATGTACAAAACAGTTTCAATCTTCTGAATACTTTATAGGTAAGTTAATGTACTAAATATGAGACATTAAACATACAAGTGCTAAAAAGCTTACAGAAAGTTTGATATTATGTTTAAAGATTGTTTGAAGTCGCTATATGTTCTCATTATCAAACTCTGCACTAGTTTAACCTGGGTATTTTGCGTTCCTTTTTAAGCAAAAGCCGGTTTTTCTCGCATCATGACGTCATAGCTCCTGAACTGCGTATTGTGCAACGGTATGATTTTGCAGATATGTTTGTTGCGAACAGTCAGTGATAAACAAGTTATAAATTAAAACGTCATATCCGACATACCAGTTTTGCAGCATGAACAGAGAAAACGTAGTGAGCGATACACTTTATTCGTTTCGTCATTCTGCGAAGACGTCAGAGGAAAAATATTTCGCAAATGTTTGAAATTATGAATAATGTTTTTTATAGGCCAATAAGTGTTCTCATTCTCAAATACTGGGCGAATATCGTCTGGGTATTTGCGAACCATGAGTTAGGCTGCCACAAGAGATACACTATGTGATCAAAAGTATCAGGACACTCCCAAAAACACACGTTTTTCGTATTAGGTGCATTGTGGTGCCACCTACTGCCAGGTAATCCATATCAGCGACCTCAGTAGTCATTACACATCGTGAGAAAGCAGAATGGGGCGCTCCGCGGTACTTAGGAACTTCGAACGTGGTTAGGTGATTGGGTGTCACTTGTGTCATACGTCTGTACTCGATATTTCCAAACTCCTAAACATCCCTAGGTTCACTGTTTCTTATTTGATAGTGAAGTGGAAACATGAAGGGGCACGTACAGCACAAAAGCGTACAGGCCGACCTCGTCTGTTGACTAACAGAGACCGCCGACAGTTGAAGAGGTTCGTGATGTGTAATAGGCACACATCTATTCAGTCCATCACACAGGAATTCCAAACTGCACCAGGATCCATTGCAAGTACTATGACAATTAGGTGGGAGGTGATAAAACTTGGATTTCATGGTCGAGTGGCTGCTCATAGGCCCCACACATCATGCTGGTAAATACCAAACGACGTCTCGCTTGGTGTAAGGACCGTAAACATTGGACGATCGAACTGTGGAAAAACGTCGTGTGGCGTGGCAAATCACGGTACAAAATGTGGCGATCTGATGCCATGGTTTGGGTATGGTGAATGCCCAGTGAACGTCATTTGCCAGCGTGTGTAATGCCAAGAGTAAAATTCGGGGGCGGTGGTGTTATGGTGAGGCTTGCACCTCTTATTTCGCGTGGTACTATCACAGCACAGGCCTACATTGATGTTTGAAGGCCCGCATCTCGTGGTCGTGCGGTAGCGTTCTCGCTTCCCACGCCCGGGTTCCCGGGTTCGATTCCCGGCGGGGTCAGGGATTTTCTCTGCCTCGTGATGGCTGGGTGTTGTGTGCTGTCCTTAGGTTAGTTAGGTTTAAGTAGTTCTAAGTTCTAGGGGACTTATGACCACAGCAGTTGAGTCCCATAGTGCTCAGAGCCATTTGAACCATTTGATGTTTGAAGCACCTTCTTGCTTCCCAGTGTTGAAGAGCAATTCGCGGATGGCGATTGCATCTTCCGACACGATCGAGCACCTGTTCGTAATGCACGGCCTGTGGCGGAGTGGTTATACGACAATAACATCCCTGTAATGGACTCGCCTGCGCGGAGTCCTGACCTGAATCCTATAGAACACCTTTGGCATGTTTTGGAGCGCCGACTTAATGCCAGGCCTCACCGACCGACATCAATACCTCTCCTCAGTGCAGCACTCCGTGAAGAATGGGCTGCCATTCCCCAAGAAATCTTCCAGCACCTGGTTGAACGTATGCCTGCGAGAGTGGAAGCTATCATCAAGGCTAAGGGTGGCTCAACATCATTTTGTATTCCAGCGTTACCAATAGAGGGCGCCACGAACTTGAAGTCATTTTCAGCCAGATGTCTAATGGCTCTGAGCACTATGGGACTTAACATCTGAGGTCATCAGTCCCCTAGCCAGGTGTCCGGATACTTTTGGACTTAACATTTGAGGTCATCAGTCCCCTAGCCAGGTGTCCGGATACTTTTGGTCACATAGTATACACACAGATTTTACCTGTAATACTTGTGATACTGTGTTAATCCTTTAACATAAGATTACACCTCATAACGAGTAGATTACTTTTTTAATTCAGTCAACAGCTTTACGAAATACTGAAAATCAAATTAAATTTGTATGGCCCACGGGAGCTGTTAGATAGGCAATCTGTAATTGGGTTTGGGTGCGTAGATCCTGAGAAATAAGTACCCAGAACAACCACCTCTGGCCGTAATAACGGCCTTGATACACCTGGGCATTGAGTCAGGCAGAACTTGGATGGCGTGTACAGGTACAGCTGCCCATGCAGATTCAACTCGATACCACAGTTCATCAAGAGTAGTGACTGGCGTATTGTGACGAATCAGTTGCTCGGCCACCATTGACCAGACGTTTTCAATTGGTGAGAGATCTGGAGAATGTGCTGGCCAAGGCAGCAGTCAAACATTTTCTGTATCCAGAAAGGCCTGTACAGGACCTGCAACATGCGGTCGTGCATTATCCTGCTGAAATGTAGGTTTTCACAGGGATCGAATGAAGGGTAGAGCCACGTGTCGTAACACATCTGAAATGTAACGTCCACTGTTCAAAGTGCCGTCAATGCGAACGAGAGGTGGCCGAGACGTGTAACCAATGACACCTCATACCCTCACACCGGGTGATACGCAAGCATGGCGATGGTGAATAAACTCTTCCAAGGTGCGTTCACCGCGATGTCGCCAAACACAGATGCGACCATCATGAAGCTGTAAACAGAACGTGGATTCATCCGACAAAAAATGACGTTTTGTCATTCGTGCACCCACGTTCGTCGTTGAGTACACCATCGCAGGCGCTCCTGTCTGTGATGCAGCGTCAACGGTAACCGCAGCCATGGTCTCCGAGCTGATAGTCCATGCTGCTGCAAACGTCGTTGAACTGTTCGTGCAGAAGGTTATTGTCTTGTTAACGTCCCCATCTGTTGACTCAGGGATCGAGACGTGGTTGCACGATCCGTTACAGCCATGCGGATAAGATGCCTGTCATCTCGACTGCTAGTGATACGAGGCCGTTGGGATCCAGCACAGCGTTCCGTATTACCCTACTGAACCCACCGATTCCATATTCTGCTAGCAGTCATTGGAATCGACCAACGCGAGCAGCAATGTCGCGATACGATAAACCGCAATCGCTATAGGCTACAATCCTACTTTTATCAAAGTCGGAAACGTGATGGTGCGCATTTCTCCTCCTTACACGAGGCATCACAACGACGTTTCACCAGGCAACGCCGGTCAAGCGCCGTTTGTGTATGAGAAATCGGCTGGAAACTTTCGTCATGTCAGCACGTTATACGTGTCTCCACCGGCGCCAATCTTGTGTGAATGCTCTGAAAAGCTAATCATTTGCATATCACAGCATCATCTTCCTGTCGGTTAAATTTCGCGTCTGTAGCACGTCATCTTCGTGGTGTAGAAATTTTAATGGCCAGTAGTGTACTAGCACCTGTAATGCACCCATCGATCAAACAAAACTCTCTCAAAGCCCTGCTGTACTTCTCTTCTCTTTTCAACAGTGTTTCAGTAAAAGCTCTATAGTCTGATTTAAACCAGTTGTCGCTTGACAGGTAGTGGAGCGCACGGCTTCCAGTACCAATAATCCGATGGGTGTAGGCTTCGCTGCGCTGCCCTGCCTAAGGCATGGTGGCAGCTAGTCCTCTGCGAGTTATTGTAGTGGCAGCTTTTGATGAAGTTCCGCTTCGCTTGTCATGAGATGCGTCATGAGAATAGTCGAGAGAGCGGCAGACCTCCGATGCACGCTCCTAGGAAACATCCAAAAAGCGTTGGACATGTGTGAATATACCCTCGCGTGAATTCAGAGAGAGAGAGAGAGAGAGAGAGAGAGAGAGAGAGAGAGAGAGAGAGAGAGAACTGCAGCTGCTGTACTAATCAACGAACAATCTCTGATAAGAATCAGTAAGGAGAAATTCGCGAAAAAAGAATCAGGCCAGTCATCTAAATTGGAGACGCCTCGGATGAACAAGTGGCTTGAGAAGAGAGGACACAAATCTCGACTTTTGTGAGTCAGATGCGCTCGTCGTCAGATAGTTGCACATTAATCGAGGATCCGACACTCAAAAAACTACATGCTACCCATGTAACAGCGGATCTACACTCATGCTCATAAATTAAGGATAACTGAAGATTGTGGTGCCACACAACGTGACACTACACAAAACTGGTGCTAATAGCATGGGCACATAGGGAACACACACGACACAGATCTGTAAGTCCACGGTATTGGTGATTAGTTGAGAAAACCGTCCCGAAACACATGTGCTACAAAACGCCAGTGTTTCCTGCGCGTGTACCCCGACATCAATATGGGATATGATCTCCATGCACACGTACACGGGCCGCACAACGGGTTGGCATACTCTGGATCAGGTGGTCGAGCAGCTGCTAGGGTATAGCCTCCCATTCTTGTACCAGTGCCTGTCGGAACTCCTGAAGTGTCGTAGGGGTTTGAAGACGTTGAGCGATACGTCGACTGAGAGAATCCGAGACGTTCTCGATGGGGTTTAAGTCTGGAGAACAGGCAGGCCACTCCATTCGCCTGTTATCTTCTGTTTCAAGGTACTCCTCCACGATGGCAGCTCGGTGAGGCCGTGCGTTTTCATCCATCAGGAGGAACGTGGGACCCACTGCACATCTGAAAAGGCGGACATACTGGTGTAAAATGACATCCCGATACACCTGACTCGTTACAGTTCCTCTGTCAAAGACATGCAAGGGTGTATGTGCACCAATCATTATCCAACCCCACACCATCAAACCACGACCTCCATATAGGTCCCTATCAAGGACATTAAGGGTTTGGTATCTGGTTCCTGGTTCACGCCAGATGAAAATCACTGTTCAGACTATCTGGACTCGTCCGTGAACATAACCTGGGACCACTGTTCCAATGACCATGTACTGTGTTATTGACACCTGGCTTTACGGGCTGTACTGTGACCAGGGGTCAGTGGAATGCACCTTGCAGGTGTCTGGGCGAATAAACCGTATTTGTTCAGTCGTCTGTAAACTGTCTGCAGACAACTGTTCCAGTAGCTGCGGTAAGGTCCCGAGCAAGGCTACCTGCAGTACTCCATGGCCGTCTGCCGACACTGATGGTGAGATATCGGTCTTCTTGTGGTGTTGCACACTATGAACGTCCCGCACTGTCGCGCCTTGACACGTTTCCTGTCAGCTGGAATCGTTCCCATAATCTAGAGATCACATTTTGTGGCACACAGAGGGTCCGTGCTACGACCTGTTGTACCTATTTAACCAGCCTCCAGTCGCCCTAGTATTCTATCCCTCATAACGTCATCAATATGTGTTCTTTGAGCAATTTTCAACACACAGTCACCATTAGCACGTCTTAAAACGTCTGCACACTTACTCGCTGCACCGTACTCTGACATGCACCAACACACCTCTCCCTATGTCGACTGCTGCCAGCGCCACCGTGTGACGACCACAGGTCAAATGCACCGCATGGTCATATCCCGAGGTGATTTAAACCAGCAAACCGCTCACCATGTACCAGCATTATCCTTAACTTATGAGTATGAGTGTATTTAAAAGCATTAAATCGTCCTAGTTACAGTTTGTGAAAAAAGTTAGGGTTTCGCTATAAATTCATTTCTGGCCGTAAGTTATTAATGCGACTCCAAGATATTGCAGCCTGGAGATTCCGCTTTATTAGAGAATTATAATAGTAGAGACAAATTTTGATTTGATGAAACATGAGTGAATGCGGGACACAGTTTAAAAAAAAAGGCTGGACAGACCATATCATCAGCGTTACATGGCAGCAGAGGCAAAAATGATTGTAGCACATGCCGGAAACTCTAAAGGTATTATCTCTAACTATCGGCTGTTATTCATTTCAGACAAGACCTCGAATGACCACGAAGAGATGAACTGCAGTACTTTTGTGAAATGGTTTAAAGACTTGATAAAATCTGTCACTATGAGTAGCGACACCGACAGTTGCACTGATTTAGACTCTGAATTAACCGATGTCTTCCAGTTGTCTGATTAGTACGTAGTTTGTAGTGTACAGTTTACTTTAATGAACGTCTTACTTCTGTGACACTATATGGATCAGTTACTATTTACCGTTGAGAAACTAAGGAATACTGTTAAGCCAACTCCCATCTGCTCCTTATGGAAAGTTAGACGTAATTTTAAACATATTTCATTTTGTGCGGACATCAAGGTGTAATTTCATGTGTGTAACAGTTTTCGATATATGTAGTGATATGAAGGAATCTTTCCCGGACGCGAACATTTCCCCTACTTTAATAACCTACGTAACGTCCGTCATAATTAAAATTAAGAAAAAGCTTCTGGCGTGCTCCACTTAAATTCCAGAATTTTACATTACTTTTGTAGAAGATAGAGACTTTAGACTTTATACATGTTAAGAGTTAAATACCAACACAACCGGAAGAATACGCTGTTTTCATAAGTATGTCCATAGGAAACGCAATGCAGTACGATATTTTAAACATAAGTTTCCAAGCGAAATATTTTGGTAATCAACGAAAAAAGTACTGGTGTGAAAGAAATAGTTTTTTAGATATACGTGGTAAGTTTGACGCTGTTACCGGACGGAAAAATTTAATCCGATTAAAAAAAAACTAACGTAGCTCTTTACCTAATTAAAATTAAGAAAAAATTTGACATGCAGAGAGAAACTATGTAGATCTGTATCGAGTATTAATCTTTTACTTTATTTTTGTGGGAGTAGAGGTTTTAAAGCGATTTTCTATCGCTGTAGAGAGTGATGCCCTTAGGAGCTGCTTGCAGACAACTTTGGAGATTAAACGTCAAGAGACAACTAGTTTAAAACAGACTATAAGAACAAAACGGGTAGTATCTTGCTGCTTTCACACTACATGTTGTCAGAACTTAATAACGTGAGTTTGGTTTTTGCAGTTTAATGATTTACCGGCTCTGCAACTAAAATGTAGAGATACAACTAACCACATGAAGAAAAAACATTTTATGATTATGTATATACTTCTTGCAGCCTTATGAGTGCTTGATAGAGGGTAAAAGTTTCATATTAACTAGCTTCAAATTATGTGTCAACAAATGAGGATAGTAGCGGTTATAACAGTTGGAATTTACTCATTTTATTTACAACTCCAGAGGTCATTGTACATTCATAACTCGATAACTATCACATTTGTCTGATTACGAAAATGAAGTGAGAAATGTAACTACGCTTTCTACTACCTAGAAAGAAAATAAACTGATGTTAGTCTATAAAAATGAGGAGAGATTCCTAAATCGTCTTTTTTTATGTAACTGATTCGGTGAATTTGAAGACTTATCGTGTCACACGAAAGTAACTTGACAAAAGCTACGAAACACTTCACACATTTGCTAGCTATACGCTCAACCTATTTTTGAAAATTAGTATTCTATACCTAGAAGGTAAGCACATCTCATTAGTTTAAGCACAGTACATCTATTACATCTTGATGTATCAACTTTAATTAAGTAATTAAGATAATTTATTCATGTGACCTAATCAACTGTATCAGAAGAGTTCGGAAATAAAATTGGAAAATATTCTCGAAGACTGTTCCCTTCATATATAGGGACTCACTTGAATTTAAAAGCTTCAATATATTTCAAAAAAATCTTTCTGGATACAAAAATATGAGGAAGATAATAATGTTGTTTAAAACTCTTCAGAGATTAAAAACATAAACTTTAAAACATCTATACAACTTTTATACCTTCTGTTACACTTTATGTACGAAAATTCACATCTGATCATGTTAACGGGTGTATTGCGTTATTTTCGTATATTCCATTTTTTTAAAATATTGACTGCTACAGTTAAAGTTCAACAAAATGTAAAAGCTAAATTTTTTGTTTGCTTTGGTAAAGAATATTCCAGAGTCAGTATGCTACTAAATGAATGTGTGCAACGTCAGTGGTAAATCTATGAATTTGGCGCTCTGATTCCGCCTTTGTTAAAATGGAAAGTCGTCGGCGTCGTGTCAGTTCAGCAGCCGACCGCTAGGTAGCACGAGCGTCCAGACCAAGCGTCTAGTTACTGAGGTCTGTCGATAGATGGCAGAAGCGCGTTGCACAGAAGGGCGAACCCATGAGAGATGAGGATACGTCATTATTTCGAAATGCTACAATTTTTAACAGTTGCATGAAATAAGCAATACGAAATATGTGTGTACTAACGTTAGTAATGAAGTTCACAACTAGTCAGGAGATGAACTACTCGAAACGCAATATCAGCAATTGTTCAGTTGCAATTTCTAGGAAACTTGAATGGCATGTGTTACTAGCGACATTCTTAAATAGTGCCTGCTCTCCGCTGTGTTCATGTGATATCATCTTTTGCAAGTTAGTACTATTTCATGAATCGTACTGCAGGAATCGCCGCCATGCGTGACTGTTCATATAGTCTTAGAATTATTTCTTTTATGGCGTCGTTCACACGTTGTTCTTCTGCTTCCCCTGTTTTCTTTGTTTCATCCTTTGTGTCTTCCCTCTGATTCAGAATTCCAATCCTATGCGTCATGTTCTGTGCATATACATTTGGAGACTTGCGGTAAAACATGAACGTTACTCCAAAAGAAACGCACAATGTTTAAAAAAACATCTAATTAATTTCCCATATCTTGGATATTGTTAACATTAATATATTCTTCACACCATGTCATTTTAACACGATTTCCATCTCTTTCAACTGCCTCTATGGCGAGTGTTAAAGAAGATACAAGCACATGGAATAAGTTCACATATATGTGAGTTGCTCTAAGACTTCTTACATAATTATGTTTTCCTCGGTGGCAAGTGTTCATCTGAAATAAGAGTATCGTCCGGAGTGCCCCAGAGAAATGATAGGACAGCTGTTGTTATGATCTGAAGGACACGGTAACCAGCAGTCTGCAGCTGTTTGTTTGGGATATACACCAGGTCGCATTAAAGTAAGGCGTCTAAGCAGCTCATAGGAGTGTTGCTAAAACTGTTACCGGTAGGTTGGAACAACAAGCAAGTATCACGTGGATGTTTCGGGAACTCAAATAGGAATCATTAGAGGGAAGGCGACATTCTTTTCCAGGAATATTTTTGAGAAAATTTAGAGAACCGGTATTCGAGACACTGCAGAATGATTCTACTCCCACTAACGCAAATTTCTCGTAAGGACCACGAATATAAGATTAGAAGGGCTAGGGCTCGCAGGAGGCTTGTAGACAGTCGTTTCTTCCTCGCTCTGTTTGCGAGTGGAACAGGAAATTAAAGGATTAGTAACGGTACAGGGCACTCCACCACGCATCATACAGTGGCTTGCGGGGTATTTAGGTAGATGTACATGTAGTACCACCGTGGGACTAACGCCTATATACCTGCAAGGCAGATGTCAGGACAAGCACGTTTGGGCCACTGTTAAGCTGTTTCACAACGGTGTCATCATCTTCAAACATAGATCTGTAAAAAGGATTATTTCAGTTTGCGGGAGAGCAGGTAATCACACAGTGCCAAATCACGACTGTTGGATGGGTGTTTCAACGTTGTTCACTGAAGCTCTATGAAATCAGAGGTCGTTTTCTCATTTATGTGTGGCCAGGCGTTATCAGGCAACAACAAAAAATCGTGTTTTCACCGATGTTGTCTGATGCGACACATTCTGGCATGAAGTTCAAATGGTTCAAATGGCTCTAAGCATTATGGGACTTAACATCTGAGGTCATCAGTCCCCTATACTTAGAACTACTTAAACTTAACTGACCTAAGGACATCACACACATCCATGCCCGAGGCAGGATTCGAACCTGCGACAGTAGCAGCAGCGCGGCTCCGGACTGAAGCGCCTAGAGCCGCTCGGCCACATCGGCCGGCTTGCATGAAGTTATTTAAAGCTTACCATATGCGCTTTAGAACTGGTGGGTAGTTCCGTATTGTGTGATATCCACAAACGACAACCCTTCTGAACCAAAAACCCAGTGGCCATCACTTTTCCTGCTGATGGTGCAGTTTTGAATTTATTGTTCTCCAGCGAGTTTGCATGATGCACTTCCATCAATCCCCATTTCGTCTCCTTTCAAAGTAATGCAATCACATTTTTATCTTTCGTCAAAATTCTTGTAAAGACATTATCTCAAAAATTCTTGTACTGTGCCAAAAGCTTGCTGCAAACTGTCTTTCGTGTTTTTTTGTGACTGTCCTCCAAAATTCTCGCAACCCACCGGTCGCAAACCTTTCTGAACTTCAAATCTCTCAATATTCTGCACACATTCGCTTCTCACATTCCCGCACAGATTTATAGTTCGTTTACAGTTAATATAATTTTCAGCCAAACTTGGACTATTAATACACAACAAATTGTCAGAAGTCTGTGGAGCACTCGGCCTACCACAGTGCAGGAGGTTCCGGGTATTGACGTGACCACTTTCTGCTTATTGAACGACTACCTGTACTGCGATTAACAGCGTCATTCCTATACGTCTTCTTCAATCTCTTGTCAGTGTTTGGCACTGTCTCGTTCTCGCAAGACAGGAAGTCTATAAACCACGCTGCTTCAGATAAGCTTCAAATGATACAGTCAGCTTGACAAATTGTTAGCACAGCACGATTTGCGGAAGCAGCTCGACTTAAATTTGAATACAAATGGTAAGACTGTCTCTTTTACCTCCGTGAGTAGGAAAGAAGTAGAACAAAAATAGGACATTTTGAAATAAATGAGTGGCAATTTTTTTTTAGTGATACTCGAATCACCATTATCTTTCACTCACATGCGTTAACAAAATGGGTGTACTTTGTCATGCATGTTTCCTCTACACTACCAAAGACTTACACATAATTTAAAAAGCTTTAAATAACAGTTAATAGAATGCAGTTTGTGATTCAGACATCGAATGAAAAATATATATTCGCAAAAATTGAACACTGTCAGGAGAAGAATCTAGTCATATAAAATTGTAATTCTACCAGAAGGTGACGATAGCATCATAAACATTGTACAAAAATGGAAAAGTGATTTTTAAGTATTTCCTGCAGCGCCCAGTCTACCTTCTAAAACGCAATCTAGCCCGTCAAACGCGCTCCATCGTCATACTTCCTGCTCCCTAAAACACAGGCTAACCCGCCGAACAAGCTCCATCCGTCTACTGCTCACTCACACAACGGCCAATCCGGTACTGTTGCTGCGCCTCATCATACGTCTGTTACTCACTGCATTTTCTTCGAATACCTCAGTTCCATGATATGTAGACTACAAAGACCCCGTTCTCTTTTTTCAAGAGGGAGTTCAGAAATCCATCATTTGGGCCCACAGTTAAATAAAAGTTAGAGAAAAGTTCGTATATACTGATGGGTTGGTTTTTCACATTTTGTTAAACCACCCAATAAGAAGTCACACCGTGCAGAACATTACAAAAGGGCTCACACTTTTAACCTCAAACGTGATTCCCGAATCATTGTGGTAAAATAAGTTCTGTTGTGCATACAGTGTTTCAGTCACTCCATAGATTTGTGTGATAATATCTTCCTCTGTTTTACAGGAGTAGCATACAGCACACGACATTTGCTTTAGTCCCGCTCTGCCATGCGTGGGCACGGTTGCCTGTCCAAATTTCACGATGCGCAAAGTGGTACTCGTACCGATGCGAGGCAGTGGCGTTACTGATTGGTTTACGGCAGCCAGGATACGTGATACTCAAGTCACGGAAGTGGGGTCACTTAGGAAGACTTGCAACTGGGAGCTGAACAAGTCCAGACGTCATCCCTGGCCAATAATGCAATACGATCACATTATTCGTTGAGGATTAATGAACCAACTATACGAACATCGTCTTTTACTGCACAGGATCCTTTTCATCATTAGTTATTTTGTGTGGCGGTTAATTACGGCCACGTCACCGGCAGTAGGAACACAGTTTCATCATTCTACTGCCATTGATCTATTTTAGAGTTGTCTCCCTTCAAAGGATCCGCTTGCCTTCAGATGAGACGTACTGTAGTCTTACGAGAAAAATGGATCGATATCTTACAACATCCTCAATTATTTGTTGGATATGTTCAATCTCTGTCTTGCTCTATAGTTTTTACCCTCTACAGCTCCATCAAGTACCACGGAAGTTTTTCTTTGCAACATTTTACATGTTTTTCTCATCGCCGATTCTGTGGAGAATCTTCTCATCCCTTACCTTATTAGTCCACCTAATTTTCGACGTCCTACAACACCACCACACGTCAAACGCTTAGATTCTCCTCTTTCCGCACTTCCGATAGTCCATGATCCACTTCCATACAACGCTATGCTCTGAGATCCTCATTCTTAATGTTCCATTCCTATTTTTCCCATTCGGTTCTTGTACATGTTGTATTTTGCCCGTCTTTGCTATAGCTTACACCTATTTTTAAGAAAATTATGAACATCTTACATAATTTTACTTTGTTACACGCTTTTTCTCGATCGACAAACCCTACTAACATGTCTTAATTTTTGTTAAGTCCTTCTTCCATTATCAAGCTCCTTTAGCTTTCCCAAATTCGAATTGATCGTCGTATAACAGAACCCTGATTTCATTTCCATTCAGTTGCATATTATTCGTGTCACCAACTTGGATGCGTGTGTTCAGTGTGTAATAGTTCTCGCACTTACCCGCTTTTGCTGCTTTTTGGACTACTTTTCAAAAAATCTGACTGAGTCTCCAGCCTCATAGATTCTACATACCAAATTGAATAGTCATTTGGTTGCCACTCACCCCAAGATTTTAGAACATATCTTCTGAGGACCATTTATTTTCCAGGTTCTTCTTTGTCTTACTACATGTATTTCACCGTCGTTTCCCTGTACTTTTTATTTATTTATTTCATAAGAGGGCTGCATTGCTGTATTCCTGCATTTTACAGAACATTTTTGTACTTCCTTCTTTAATCATTTGAAGTATTTCTTCCGTTACCAAACGTCTCTTCGCGGTTACCATCATTTTACCTACATTTGTGTTTTCACATGGTGTTCAAAATGGTTCAAATGGCTCTGAGAACTATGGGACTTAACTTCTGACATCATCAGTCCCCTAGAACTTAGAACTATTTAAACCTAACTAACCTAAAGACATCACACACATCCATGCCCGAGGCAGGATTCGAACCTGCGACCGTAGCGGTCGCACGGTTCCAGACTGTAGCGCCTAGAACCGCTCGGCCACCCCGGCCGGCTCACATGGTGTGATTGCCCTGTTTAGAGATATACATTCCCCTTCTACTGAACTGCGTATTGTGGTATTCACTATCACAGTAGATATAGCCTCAGTTCTTCAGTATCCCATTTGCTTTCACATTCATTCTTTCAGACGACAACCTTAAATCTCAGTGTGCTCTTCGTTATTATCGAATTGTGATATGCGTCAATATCTGCTGTTTGGCACGCCATATAATAGAATATCTGGTTCCGGATTCTATAACTATGAAGTAATCAAACTGGAATGTTCCCGTATCTCCAGGCCTCTTCCGAGTATACCACCTCCTCTTACGATTTTTAACGACATATTGGCAATTAGGAGCTGAAATTTGTTGGAGAACTCAATTAGTCTTTGTCCTAACTCATTTCTACTACCAAGCCCATATTCTTTAAAAACTCAGGCTTCTGTTACTTCTGCAGTTACACTGTTCCAGTCACCTAACATTATTATACTCTTATATCTCTTTGAGTATAGAACTATGCCTTAAAAGTCCATATATATTTTCTCTGTTACTTCATCTTCTGCCTGTGACCTTGGTGTGTAAATCCTTTCTATTTTGTTGTCATTTGTTTGCTGTCATTCTGGCGAGAACAATGCTACCACTGAGCTGTTCATATCAGCTCTCAGTCACACCCTTTTGCTCTTAACACATTCTACTCTCCTTATACCACTTCCTTCTGATGCTGTTGAGATTACACTATATTCTTCTGTCTAGAGCTGCGTATTTTCCGTTCTACTTCACTCATCCCCCCCCCCCTCTGTCTAGACTGAGATTTAGCATTTTCCTTTTCAGAGTATCTAGGTTCCCTACTACATTCAGAGATCTGACGTTACCCGCTTAGATCCACAGAATTTTGACCTTTCGTTGGTTAGTCTTTTCCTGACGGTCACCGCCCACTTGTCTATGCCCTTCCTGAGAGGACATACAAAAAGGGCACTAATCCGAAATGTTTTGCCAATGGAGAGACTACGACATTTTTTTCCGGTTGTTGTTGTTGTTGATGTTGTTGATGTTGTTGTTGTTGTTGTTGTTGTGGTCTTCAGTCCTGAGACTGGTTTGATGCAGCTTTCCATGCTACTCTATCTTGTGCAAGCTTCTTCATCTCCCAATACCTACCGCAACCTACATCCTTCTGAATCTGCTTAGTGTATTCATCTCTTGGTCTCCCTCTACGATTTTTACGCTCCACGCTGCCCTCCAATGCTAAATTTGTGATCCCTTGATGCCTCAGAACATATCCTACCAACCGGCCCCCATTCTTGTCAAGTTGTGCCACAAATTTCTCTTCTCCCCAATTTTATTCAACACCTCCTCATTAGTTATGTGATCTACCCATAATCTTCAGCATTCTTCTGTAGCACCACATTTCGAAAGCTTCTATTCTCTTCTTGTCCAAACTATTTATCGTCCATGTTTCACTTCCATACATGGCTACATTCCATACAAATACTTTCAGAAACGACTTCCTGACACTTAAATCTATACTCGATGTTAACAAATTTCTCTTCTTCAGAAACGCTTTCCTTGCCATTGCCAGTCTACATTTTATATCCTCTCTTCTTCGACCATCATCAGTTATTTTGCTCCCCAAATAGCAAAACTCCTTCACTACTTTAAGTGTCTAAGTTCCAAATCTAATTCCCTCAGCATCACCTGACTTAATTCGACTACATTTCATTATCCTCGTTTCGCTTTTGTTGATGTTCATCTTATATATTCCTTTCAAGACACTATCCATTTCGTTCAACTGCTCCTCCAAGTCCTTTGATGTCTCTGACAGAATTACAATGTCATCGGCGAACCTCAAAGTTTTTATTTCTTCTCCACGGATTTTAATACCTACTCCGAATTTTTCTTTTGTTTGCTTTACTGCTTGCTCAATATACAGATTGAATAACGTCGGAGAGAGGCTGCAACTCTGTCTCACTCCCTTCCCAACCACCGTTTCTCTTTCATGCCCCTCGACTCTTACAACTGCCATCTGCTTTCTGTACAAATTGTAAATAGCCTTTCGCTCCCAGTATTTTACCCCTGCCACCTTTAGAATTTGAAAGTTGGAATTATTATATTCTTCTTGAAGTCTGAGGGTATTTCGCCTGTCTCATACATCATGTTCATCAGATGGTAGAGTTTTGTCAGGACTGGCTCTCCCAAGGCCGTCAGTAGTTCTAATGAAATGTTGTCTATTCCTGCGGCCTTGTTTCGACTCAGGTCTTTCAGTGCTCTGTCAAACTCTTCACGCAGTATCGTATCTCCCATTTCATCTTCATCTACATTCTCTTCCATTTCCATAATATTGCCCTCAAGTACATCGCCCTTGTATAGACCCTCTATATACTCCTTCCAGCTGTTTTAATTACAGGCCACAAATCTTGTGGATATGCATTGTGTGTATTCGCACCCTGAGGGAAAGAGGGTGCTTCCATACATGTGTCCGCCCATCCACCCTCTTTGACGAAAGGTTAGCACACTGGACTCGCATTCGGGAGGACGACGGTTCAATCCCGTCTCCAGCCATCCTGATTGAGGTTTTCTGTGATTTCCCTAAATCGTTTCAGGCAAATGCCGGGATGGTTCCTTTGAAAGGGCACGGCCGATTTCCTTCCCCATCCTTCCCTTACCCGAGCTTGCGCTCCGTCTCTAATGACCACGTTGTCGACGGGATGTTAAACAACACTAACCTTTGACGAAACACAATGACTTCTTAAACCGAATTTTTAGGTCGCCATTGCTGAAAATTTTTACTGCAAATGTAAGGAGTGGTTGGGATACAACCCAGGACGTTTCGATTATTAGTCAAAGAAGCTACTCACAGAAGCCGGTTGATCTTATTGACTAAAAAACAAACTAAGCTGTTATGTGGGTTAAGCAGAAAATGGGGAGATGTCGGTGGAGGGGGAAAGGAGCACATATTCAGAGTTTCGGACTGGGCGTCAGTTAGCTTCTTTACTTCTCTGACAGAAAGATAAACCATGGACAATGGACAAGGTTAAAGACGGATACCGTGGAGTAATGTCTTTATTTTAAATGGTTTTCCACATTCATTTATTTTTCCTCTCCCCTGCGAAGGTACCTTACACATTATTTAAACAACTTCATATGGCAGCTAATATCACGCAATTTGTGATAAATGCATCAAATGAAACTTCTACGTCCGCAGATCTTAAACTAACTGTATGTCCAGGAGAAGCATCTAGTCATACAAAATTCTAATTCTGCCATATTGTGGCGATGATATCAGAAATTCTGTATGAAAGTGAAAAAGCGATCATAAGTATTTCCTGTAGCGCACAGGCCACCCCCTAGAACATCAGCTAACACGCCGAAGAGGCTCCATCCACCTACTGCCAACGCTCATAGCTACCAGTCCGGTATTACTGCTGCACTCGGGCTAAGCACCATTCGCCTTTTGTCAGTCATTGCCTTTTCTTCGAATTGCTCAGATTCTTGATGTCTAGACACCACAAAGTGTACTCTCAAAATACACATTTTGTGCAAAGTCTCTATGGCCTGACATTGAATGTTCCAGCCGTGTACGAGACGTATTTGAAAAGTAAGACCCGTTCTATCATCAAAGTGACGTATCCGTGAGAACTGCTAAAAGATAGCGTTATGCACATGTGCAAATGGCATTAGTATCGCGTACACAAGGTATAAAAGAGCATTGTGGGCATTCATGTGAAATGGTTTCCGACGTGATTATGACCGCACGATGGAAATTAACAGACTTTAAACGCGGACAGGTAGTTCCAGCTAGACGTATGGAACATTGTTTCGGAACATTCTGTTTCGGAAATCGTTAAGGAATTCAATATTACGAGGTAGATGCAGAGCGCCAACAGCGTGTCGAGAATACCAAATTTCAGGCATTAGCTCTCACCACGGACAACGCAGTTGCAGACGGCTTTCACTTAACAATCGATGGCAACAGTGTTTGCAGAGACTTGTCAGTGCTAATAGACAAGCAAAACTGTGTGAAATAACCACAGAAATCAATGTGGAACGTATGACGAACGTATCCGTTAGAACATTGCGGCGCTATGAGGCGTTAATGAGCTATGGCAGCAGACCACCGCCGCAAGTGCCTTTGGTAACAGCACGACATTGCTGCAGCATCTCCTAGGCTCGTGACCATATCGATTAAACCCTAGACAACTGGAAAACTGTGGCTTGGTCAGATGAGTCCCTATTTCAGTTGCTAAGAGCTGATGGTAGTCTTCGAATGTGGTGCAGACACCCCGAAACGATGGACCCAATTTGTTCAAATGGCTCTGAGCACTATTGGACTTAACATCTGAGGTCATCAGTCTCCTAGACAGAATTGCTTAAACCTAACTAACCTAAGGACATCACACACATCCACGTCCGAGGCAGGATTCGAACCTACGACCGTAGCAGCAACGCGGTTCCAGACTGAAGCACCTAGAAACGCTCGGCCACAGCCAAGTTGTCAATGAAGCTATGTGCAAGCTGCTAATGGCTCCATGTCCGCCCCCGGTAGCTAAATGGTCAGCGTGACGGATTGTCAATCCTCTGCGCCCGGGTTCGATTTCCGACTGGGTCGGGGAATTTTCTCCACCCAGGGACTGGGTGTTGTCCTGTCCTCATTATCGTCCTATCATCCTCATCGACTGCACGTCACCGAAGTGGTGTCAAATTGAAAGATCGGCACCCGGCGGACGGTCTGCACGATGAGGGGCCCTGGCCATACGATAAAATAAATTAAATAAATGGCTCCATAACAGTGTCGACTGAGTGTACATGGAAGGGACTGGGTCCTCTGGTCCAACTGAACCGATCAGTGACTGTAAATGGTTACGTTCGACTATTTGGAGACCATCTGCAGCGACTCATGGACTTCATGTTCCCAAACAACGATGGAATTTTTACTTACGTTAATGCACCATGTCACTGGGTCTCAATTGTTTGCAGTTGGTTTGAAGAACACTCTGGACAATTCGAGCAAATGATTTGGTCACTCATATCGGCCGATATGAATCCCCTTACAACATTTATGGGACGTAATCGAGAGGTCGGTTCATGCACAAAATCCTACACCGGCAACACTTCCGCAATTATGGTCGACTATAGAGGTAGCAGGCTCAATATTTCTGAAGAGGACTTCCAACGACTTGTTGAGTTCTTGCCACGTCGGGCAAAAAAAGGTGCGATATGATATTTTTAGGTATCCCATGGCTATCGACAAAAATGGCTCTTAACACTATGGGACTTAACTTCTGAGGTCATCAGTGCCCTAGAACTTAGAGCTACCTGAACCTAAGGACATCACACACATCCGTGCCCGAGGCAGGATTCGAACCTGCGACCGTAGCGGTCGCACGGTTCCAGAATGTAGCGCCTAGAACTGCTCGGCCACTCCGGCCGGCGACTATTGTCATCTCAGTGTAGTATGAATGTACTTTACTTTTCCATGTAACCCTCGTTGATTTTTAAGGACCATTCACAACGTTGCACTAGCTCCTACAACTCATTTGCGAAGAAGTTCTCTAACTTCTCTGAGATTCAAAGCAGATGTCGACAGCTGCCTTGAGTTCCTCGTCAACTTCACACCGTTGTCCACCAAGTCATTCTTACAAGTGTGAGAGGAAGTAATACTGACAGTTACAATGTCAGGACTATGCCGACGGTGGGCATTCTAAACGTTTTCATTGTAAATCCTGAATATTATCGTTTGTAGGTGCTCCCGTGTGCGATAGTGCTTTCTCGTAAAGGGAGACTATCCTAGGCAATGAAACTATTAACCTGAGTGATTGGTAATCTGTTTTGTCGCCTTCACAAACTGTCACAGAGAATGATTTTAAACTGTCTCTCACATGTTATTGATCCCTTGCTTGTACCTCAGTACGCTTGATTCCTCCCTGATAAAAGCTGCACAGGACAATTACTCAGACTTAAACAGTTCTGGGAAGATGGTTTGGAAACCCCGAAGTGACATGAGTGGTACTCGTGGACTTGACAGCAGTGTAAGACACCATCAATCACCAGTTACTATTAAAGAAGGTCAACAACCTAACCAAGGACTTCAGCCTCACCAGGATTCTCAAGAAATTCCAATCACCAACTTTCTCCTCCGAATGCGAAAATATTTTGTTGACACCGACCTACATAGGGAGTAACGATCACCACAATAAAATAAGGGAAATAAGAGCTCATACGGAAAGATATAGGTGTTCATTCTTTCCGCGCGCTATACGAGACTGGAATAATAGAGAATTGTGAAGATGGTTCGATGAACCCTCTGACATGCACTTGAATGTGATTTGCAGAATATCGAGGTAGATGTAGATCGCCAACCTTCTGCAGAACCGAAGATTCTTCTCTAATCTCCAAGGATAGTGTAGCCAATAGAGGCTACAGAAAAATGGCATTCCACAGGGAAGTGTGTTGGCTCGAGTCCTGTTCATATGCTAACGACCAACACAGTCCCCAACTGCAGGAGTTTCTTGTATGTTGATGATCCTGCTCTGGAAACCCAGAGCACAAACTTCGATTCAATATAAATCACCCTAAAGAGTTCTTTTGAAGATCTGTCAATGTACTACAGTATAAACCCCTCAAAGACACTAACGTGTGCTTTCCATCTGAGAAATAAGGAAACTACCCAAAAGTTAAAGATAGAATGTTCAGTAGTTAAACTGGAAGACTACGGCACTCAAAAATACCTAGGAATAATAGATTTCTAACGTTCAAAAAACATTGCATGAAATTCAGATCAAAAGTCTCTGCCAGGATCTACCTGCTGAGAAAACTGACCGGATCACAATGGGACATTCAAGATGAAACCATCCGAACTTCTGCAATAGCATTATGCTACTCCGCTGCAGACTATGCCTGCCCTGTTTGGTAGAAGTCAACACATTCCAAACGGGTAGATATTGCCCAAATGACACATGCAGAACTATAACAGGGTACTTGAAGTCAACTTCAGTCATTGGCTTTACTACCTCGCTGGAACTTCACCATCTCCTGTTCGAAGGAGCAAAGAGCGAAACTGGAGCAGAAATCAATGCATCCTATGCATGGACAACGACTGAGGTCAAGGAAAAGTTTTCTCAGAACATCGGAGAAATTAATAACTACTGATGCAGAAGTCAGGCTGCAACTATGGAGGGCTGAGACATCCTATCCTCCTGGTTGGAAAAGATGCAGAATCTTTATCCCCTCGTCATGATGATAATTGGCCAGTCTGAAGTCCTTGAATAGACTGAGGTCGGAAATTGGCAGATAATGGGTTAAGATCGCAAAATGATGGTACATTGAAGAAAATGTGACAGTGGGGAAGAACACTGTGCCCAACATTTGCTTCAGTGTCGACTGTGCCCAGCCATCTGCACAGAAGATGACCTTCATCAAGCAACGGAAAATATATTGGAAGTGGCCAAACTGTGTTGATCTATCAACATTTGTATAAACTGAGTTTTATTTATACTTCTGACACGAAAATAATAATTTCACAAATGCTGCGCGTAGTGGCCGCGCGATTTGAGGCGTCATGTCACGGACTGCGCGGCCCTTCCCGACGGAGGTTCGAGTCCTCCCTCGGGCTTGGGTGTGTGTGCTGTTCTTAGCATAAGTTAGTTTAAGTAGTGTATAAGTCTAGGGCCAGATGACCTAAGCGGTTTGGTCTCTTTCGAATTCACACCCACTTTTTTAAAAAAATCGCAAATATTTTCGTATGCATATTTTGCTTCTGTAATATGTCTGCACGCCCGATCCGATGAAGACGTGACGTATTCTGCCATAGAATACCAACATGTCTTCTTACATGAATGTTCTTCAGAATATTGCTTTCGAGAGTTTTAAATGTTTTGTTATTCCACTTCTACATCTACGTGGTTACTTTGCTATACACAATAAAGTGCCTGGCAGAGGGTTCAATGAACCACCTTCAAGCTGTCTCTCTACCGTTCCACTCTCGAACGGCACGCGGGAAAAACGAGCACTAAATGTTTCTGTGCGAGCCCTGATTTTTCTTATTTTACCATGATGATCATTTCTCCCTATGTTGATGGGTACCAAAAGAATGTTTTCGCAATCGGAGGAGAAAACTGGTGATTGAAATTTCATGAGAAGATCCAGTCGCAACGAAAAACGCCTTTGTTTTAATTATTACCACTCCAATTCACGTATCATGTCTGTGACATAATCCCTTTCTAGAGTTCGTTTTCTCTTGGAAAGAGAGTACCGATAGGAAGAAAATAACGTGGAAACGTCCTTCGAACAACGAGAATCTGTTCATTAATTTGTGTGCAATTGGATATTCCACATATCCGGGTGTCGCTTGAGGAAGGAAATAATGCAAGACAGTAGGAATTTTATATGTGGCTAATGACGAATTTTTAATCAGGCACTGTTCCATAATCCTGTTTGTTCAATATGAGACAGTTCCAATTTTTTTACTTTCAACGATATTCATTCGTGTCGATATAAATACCGTACGGCACGTACATATGCGAAAAATTGTTTTTTTTTCATAAGTTACTTGCGGTAAAACCCAACATTCAACTTGTCAAAAGTAATACAACCTGCGAACTACGTTTAAGAATCTATGTAAACTTTGATTACTATGTGTAACTATTTCGATACTCAGTACGACTCATCTAAAATGGCAAATTTAAGACATGTATCGTGCACCTATAGAAAAACATATTATTAATTAAACATAATCATTCGAGCTCTGCAGCTTTTGGTGTTGCTGCGAAGGGTATACACACAGTAGTTTACCAGGACTATTTTTTCCTTTCCTCTTAAATTCGCCGATGGCAAAAAATGGTGTCGGTATCCGTCGTCATTTGCACGGAAGTAGTACATTCCTTGCTTATTGATAAAATATAAACTGTCGGAATTCAGAAAGCAAGGCCTGCAGCGAAGCACAAAGCCTTTATTGTGTATTTCTGTAACGCTTCTACACTGTCTAAATAGAACAATCAAGCGATATTACGTTTCAGAAACCAGTATTTGGTGTTGCCACCGTCCGTTGTGGTAAATCCTCCATTCGTTGTCACATACAATCAGACAGGAACTAGTATGGATATCAGGAATGGAGTTAAAGATCTATCAACAATCAGAGTTCACCTATACTAATACCAATCATCTTGTCTGGAGGTTCGATTTCCGGTCGGGTTGGGGATTTTTCTCTGCTCGGGGACTGGGTGTTTACATTGTCCTCATCATTTCATTATCATCATCGTCATCATCATCATCATCACCATTATCAATCGTGACAGTGGCTAAATTGGACTGTGGAAAATATGAGACTGTAAAACTTGGGACTTTGTACGGGTGCAGATGACCGCGCAGTTGAGCGCCCCACAAACCAAACATCATCATGACTGGAAGTTTCGCTGGAATGTCCACGAGAGCCCTGTCTAAGGCGGCATGCCAAGAAAAAAGCACTATTGCACTGTGCACGGTACTTATAGTACCTCGCTCTCTTATAAAGTGGTTCCATGAGTACAGAAGTAAGAATAGTTTGGCTCTGAGCACTATGGGACTAAACATCTATGGTCATCAGTCCCCTAGAACTTAGAACTACTTAAACCTAACTAACCTAAGGACATCACACAACACCCAGTCATCACGAGGCAGAGAAAATCCCTGACCCCGCCGGGAATCGAACCCGGCAACCCGCGCGTGGGAAGCGAGAACGCTACCGCACGACCACGAGCTGCGGACTAAGAATAGTTTGTCAGTTTTTATAATATACAGGGTGTTACAAAAAGGTACGGCCAAACTTTCAGGAAACATTCCTCACACACAAATAAAGGAAAGATGTTATGTTGACATGTGTCCGGAAACGCTTAATTTCCATGTTAGAGCTCATTTTAGTTTCGTCCACCTATGCCCAATGGAGCACGTTATCATGATTTCATACGGGATACTCTACCTGTGCTGCTAGAACATGTGCCTTTACAAGTACGACACGTGGTTCACGCACGATGGAGCTCCTGCACATTTCAGTCGAAGTGTTCGTACGCTTCTCAACAACAGATTCGGTGAGGCGGACCAATTCCATGGCCTCCACGCTCTCCTGACATCAACCCTCTTGACTTTCATTTATGGGGGCATTTGAAAGCTCTTGTCTACGCAACCCCGGTACCAAATGTACAGACTCTTCGTTCTCGTATTGTGGACGGCTGTGATACAATACGACATTCTCCAGGGCTGCATCAGCGCATCAAGGATTCCATGCGACGGAGGGTGGATGCATTTATCCTCGCTAACGGAGGACATTTTGAACATTTCCTGTAACAAAGTGTTTGAAGTCACGCTGGTACGTTCTGTTGCTGTGTGTTTCCATTCCATGATTAATGTGATTTGAAGAGAAGTAATAAAATGAGCTCTAACATGGAGAGTAAGCGTTTCCGGACACATGTCTACATAACATATTTTCTTTCTTTGTGTGTGAGGAATGTTTCCTGAAATTTTGGCCGTACCTTTTTGTAACACCCTGTATACTACGAGGCGTTGAGCGCTCGTAAGTTCCTCCTCCGAATACATTATGCAACCAAAGGTATATGTACGCGTCTATGTAATGCGAAATTGACCAGTAGTGTCAAGAGACGCAACCCCACCTGTATAAAAGTGGCCGGAAAGTATTGTGTTACTAGAGGAGCAGCAACAGCAGTATGAGTCAGTCAGGAGAGCTCAGCAACTTCTAACGTGAACTATTCATTGAATGTTATATGGGAAAAGAATTCGTCAGGGACATTTCAGCGCTTCTAGACCTGCCGAAATCGTCTTTTCGTGATATGATTGTGAAATAGGAACGCGAAGGAACAATCATAGATAGACCACGAGCAGGCAGACTTCATATACTGATGGACATTCACCATCGAGCATTGCGTAGGGTGGTTGTAAAAAAAATTGCGTGAAATCAGCGGAAAGAATCACTTTGGCTTCCATGAACCACGTGAAACTTACCGTATTCTACATTTCGTTTATAAACCTGCCACTGACACGTCTTTCACTTTCTTATTCATGTACACTCATGCTCATAAATTAAGGATAATGCTGATACATGGTGAAACAACACTCTGGTGGGCGGTTTACGGGTTCAAACCACCTCTGGGTGTGACCATGCGGTGCATTTGACCTGCAGTCGTTGCACGGTGGCGCTGGCAGCAGTCTACATACGCAGAGGTGTGTTGGTGAATGTCAGAGTAGGTGCAGCGATAAGTGTGCAGACGTTTTCAGACGTGCTAACGGTGGCTGTGTGTTGAAAATGTCTCAGGGAACACATATTGATGACTTCTGAGGGGTAGAATACTAGGGCGACTGGAGGCTGGTCAAACACATGAGGTCGTAGCACGGACCCTCTGTGTGCCACAAAGTTTGATCACAAGATTATTGCAACGATTCCAGCAGACAGGAAACGTGTCCAGGCGCTACAGTACAGGACGTCCACAGTGTACAACACCACAAGAAGACCGATATCTCACCATCAGTGCCCGCAGACGGCAACGGAATACTGCAGGAAGCCTTGCTCGGAACCTTACTGCAGCCACTGGAACAGTTGTCTCCAGACACACAATCTACAGGCGACTGAACAGACATGGTTCATTCGCCCAGACACCTGCAAGGTGCATTCCAGACCCCTGGTCACAGGAGAGCCCGTAAAGCATGGTGTCAAGAACACAGTACGTGGTCATTGAAACAATGGTCCCAGGTTATGTTCACGGACGAGTCCAGGTATAGTCTCTACAGTGATTCTCGCCGAGTTTTCATCTGGTGTGAACCAGAAACCATATACCAAACCTTAATGTCCTTGAAAGGGACCTGTATGGAGGTCGTGGTTTGATGGTGTGGAGTGGGATTGTGATTGGTGCCGTACACCCCTGCATGTCTTTGACAGAGGAACTGTAACAGGTCAGGTGTATCGGGGCGTCATTTTGCACCGGTATGTTCGCCTTTTCAGGGGTGCATTGGGTCCCACCTTCCTCCTGATGGATGATAACGCATGGCCCCACTGAGCTGCCATCGTGGAGGAGTATCTTGAAACAGAAGATATCAGGCGAATGGAGTGGCCTGCCTGTTCTCCAGACCTAAACCCCACCGAGAACGTCTGGGACGCTTCCGGTCGACGTATTTTTGCACTTCTTGAAACCCCTAGGACACTTCAGGAGCTCCGACAGGCATTGGTGCAAGAAAGGGAGGCTATATCCCAGCAGCTGCTCGACCACCTGATCCAGAGTATGCCAACCCGTTGTGCGGCCTGTGTACGTGTGTATGGTGATCATATCCCATATTGATGTCGGGGTGCATGCACAGAAAACACTGGCGTTTTGTAGCACATTTGTTTCGGGACGGTTTTCTCAACTTATCACTATTACCGTGGACTTACAGATCTGTGTCGTGTGTGTTCCCTATGTGGCTATGCTATTAGCGCCAGTTTTGTATAGTGCCACGTTGTGTGGCACCACACTCTGCAGTTATCTTAATTTTTGAGCATGAGTATAGATATATAAATCCAGCCTTACATTCTTAAGGAAAAAAGTACCCTTCACTTCGTGACTTCTGTACTAGAAGCTCTTCCATCGATCAACTTCTGTAAATTTCCCACCTCTTGTCCCACCAACTGGACAACCGCAAATTTGCCAGTTCTTTGATCTTAGGATATGGCTGTGTACGGTATACCAGTCTCTTTTACACACTCTAGACCTGTTGTGTTCTCATAAACTATGTCCGCCTTGTTCCATCCTTTCGACACAATCATTCATCTTCCTTACCCTCGAACAACATCAAATTCCGCATCTCGCATCCCACTGCAGTCGTGGCCCAAGGCTCTGTCCTTTCTCCTCTCCTGTACATCCTCTGCACAGCTGACGAGCCTGAAATCCCCTCCTCCTGTCCACCTCCTCCAGTACGCCGACACTGCCGCCTTCCTAACCCTACACTTCCGTTCCCCGAATCCCAAGGAACCCTTAAAGTCCATCTCAGCCAGGCTACCCCTAATACAAGCAATGGCTCCTCATAATGCAACAAACAGTAACATAATCAATCACCCGTAGCTTCCGCCTCCTCCCCCCCCCCCCCTCCCTACTTCTGCCTTATAATTTATAGCAGTCCTATTCAACTACCAAATTAAAATACTTTGGCTTAACCATCGACCACAAACTAGTATGGAAACCACGTTTTATAACCTTATAACAAGGAGCTTGGCTAAGTGGCTGAACATGAGGTTTGCATGCCTCCACCACACGCCACACTTACAAATCCTTGCTCCCACCAATCCTCTCGGATTTCCGCAGCAACAAATTCTACTGGTCCCTCAAAATCCTCAAACGCCATTAACTCTGCCTCACTTTTCGTATCTGTCTATCCTCACATCACCTACCACCATCCTCACCTTACTTATCTCCCAGTCGAATACTCCATGAACCTCTCTTTGCCATTCTCTTCTTCCACATTTAACTCCCCTGGATTTCCTATACTTCCTGCATATTCAACGCCAGCTAGCCTGTCGTTTCATCGCTGATTGCCAACCCTAGTAGTCCCTCCCTCCCCCTCCAACCTTAACTCACATTCACCATATCCGTACAAATACTTAACCAACTTGCCCTAAATGGTCACGACAGATATTCCCATCCTTGTAGCTTTCACAGACCACTTTTTTTCTCCCTTATGTCTCTACCTTCTCTCCCTTTTCATAAGCTTCTTTCCACTCATTCCCAACTTTCGCATCCCATATCCTCCCAAACTCCCTCCATCAAGAGTCCTATTCACTTAAAGTTCACTTCAAATGTTCAAATGTGTGTGAATTCCTAAAGGACCAAACTGCTAAGATCATCGGTCCGTAGACTTACACACTACTGAAACTTAAACTAACTTATGCTAAGAACAGTACACACACACACACACACACACACACACACACACACACACACACACACACACACACACCCATGCCCGGGAGAGGACTCGAACCTCCGGCGGGAGAGGCCGCGCACTCCGTGACAGAACGCCTCAAACCACGCGGCTACTTAGCGCGGCAATGTTCACTTCCATCAACTTATTGTAGTGACGTAAGTTGAGCGTTTTATATACAATATTGTTACAGGTAGCTGGGCCATAGTGGAAAAGGGTGCAGCGTTTGTGACTGAGTAGGGACAACTTTAACACTTCAAATATCTTTTTCAAATTATAAAATCACGCCAAATTTTCACTGATAACGCAACAATACTCAATACAATTATCCAATACAGCGCAAACTCTTCCAACGAAATTATTTCTATAAGGAAACCAATATTTTTTTTTAAAAAAAAGAAAACGTGTACAACCATACTAGTACTGACACTAGCACAATTGAAGACCTCAAAAATTGAACCATCTATGAAAGTCTTTCAATTATTGTTCTGCTTTAGACATTTTTAATTGTCTTAATCTTATTTAAACTGATAATCAGCGTCCTCGTTTCCACATTTACTCACGAGGCAGAATAAGCATAACGAGACCACTATCAAACCTTAAATTTACGAGAATATAGAAGTGAATATACAAATTTTGTTCAGGACTTACGGAAGACTCGATGATAAACAAATGATCTTAATATTTACTGACATTGGTTTGGATACAATTAGAGCATTGATCCCTTTTAGTAACGTCTGGTTGAGTCACTACCAATGCTTCACCACACGCCTTGTCCACCCATCCACCTCATTCCACGTAAATAGAAGACAATGTTGGCTCTTAAACCTGACAGTTTAGCATCAGAGAACAGAAATAACTCTTTTTACACGACAAATAGTTTCGAATGTAGACCCTTGACATCTCGGTCCCTATAAGCGGTTTACCGACGTGATTAACACACAACTAGACACACATGAGCGGCAGCTAATTCCGTAATCAGTGAGAATCCTCACGTCATGAGTGCCTGTACCACAACACACTCTGGTAATCATTTAATCTATAAATCAAAGACCGCATAATTCACTGATAAGGCTTTAACCACGAGGATGAGCAATGTGATACCGGCGCACCATAAGTTAATATTCGACGAAGATGATAGGCCTATAATATTGACGAATGACACTCCCTTTTGTAATTTTTCCATTCATCCAGCGGCTGCATTAACACTTTACGTATCCGGCTACTTGAGACACGTTAATGCGCTGTCTGCTTTGAGTCACTGTGTCTCGTACTTCCTCCATCGACGAAGCTAACCTCTCTTGCCATTGTAGCTCCCATCAAGTAAACACCGGCGCACTCGCTTGGCGCCGCGCTTTCCACACAAGCCCAAGTTTCTTCAGTCTCAGTGCGTCCGTCCTCTCTCGCTTTCCTTATGACAGGCGAGGGAATGATATACAATAAAGGAAACTGGATGGTAGCTTTCGAGGAAATTTTTATGCGCTGAGTACTCCCATGATGACATCTACACAGCTCTAAGGGACAAACCTTACGTCGCATAATAGTCACGGAACTTTTGAGTCAAAAAATGAAATATGATGTCTCCTATGAGATCACGTGCACGAAAAGGATTATGTAATAAAATATTAAGCAGGAGACGATACTGAGCATTATAAAAACTTAAGAGAGAATGTAAATAACGAATTTATGCTGACTGATTCAAATAATAAAACGCAATGTAAGCAAACGTTTGTTACCTTACATTACTCAGGTTACAGGCATTTTCTTTTCTTGTAACAAATTTAATAAAAGTCTTTAATTTGAATAAACAAAAAAGGGTCAGTATAAGAGTTTCGCTGGTGACGTAAGTCAACTATTGTAACTCGGGCAACCATTGCACTCATATTGGACCGACTATATCTTGATTTTCAGAAAGAAGTGCAGCACTATCTATTTACCGAGTAGGTAAACTGGAAAACCTTTACACAAGAGTTTGGCTCTGAGCACTATGCGACTTAACTTCTGAGGTCATCAGTCGCCTAGAACTTAGAACTAATTAAACCTAAGTAACCTAAGGACATAACACACATCCATGCCCGAGGCAGGATTCGAACCTGCGACCGTAGCGGTCGCTCGGTTCCAGACTGTAGCGCCTAGAACCGCACGGCCACTCCGGCCGGCTACACAAGAGTAATTCACATCGTAACAGTATGACTGCAATAGCGAGAGAGTATATTAGCTGGACGATTTTAATTAGACCTATTCAGTTATTCCCCCCTGCGGGTTCGGGGGTAAGAATAGGCCCGCGGTATTCCTGCCTGTCGTAAGAGGCGACTAAAAGGAGTCTCAAACGTTTCGGCCTTCTGTGATGGTCCCCTCTTGGGTTTGACCTATTTTTTTCCAAATTTCCGTTGTTAGTGCGTGCCATTTGGGGAAGGACACCTTACGTGGTGTTTTTCTATTGGTCCATCTTGCTCCACCATCTTGCATGTTACCTATTGTCGTGTGGGGGGGGGGGGGACTACGCCCCACATCTTCTGGGTTGTCTCCTTCTCGCCTTCTGCGCACTCTTCTTCTTAGCGCCCACGACAACTGTGGACCCTCTCAACACCTAAAATCCAGCACGGTAGCCAGTCCGTTGTGGTGGGGTCGTCATGTACCCTCCTGGTGGTAGCCCCCTGACCACGCAGGGATCGCACTACAGATGCCAGAGCTGTTTCCTCCCCATGCATGCCAAGGAGTATGTGCCCATCTTGTCTGGGGCACGGGGACTCCGGGCAACGGGATATCGGCCAGGTACCCGTTGCTTTGGCTGGGTGGCGCCCTTGGGGAGAGCCCTCGTTCGGAGTAGGTGGCATCTGGGCGGATGTGGCGCAATGAAGCGCAATAAATCACACCAAGCTGGTGGTCGCACGGCCACCAGCGTCTCTAAGCGAGGTAGAGTCGACTTCGATGCTGAGCAGTATGACCCTCAGACGTTCCCCTCGTTGGCTGCGCCATGGGAGGGACGCCGGTCTAGTGCCAAGCGGGAGCCTTACGTACCACAATACCTTGTCTGCAGCAGGACTGATGGTGACTCCTTTCTTCTGACGAAGCCTATGTTTTTTGTGGAACACCTGGAGGATAAGTTTGGGGAAGTGGCGGGGTTGTCAAAAATGAGGAATGGGTCCATCCTCCTCAAGACGTCCTCCCCAGCCCAGTCACGAGCGTTGCTCTTGTGTGATAAGCTGGGTGACGTCCCTGTTACCATCACTCCCCACAGTAGCTTAAATATGGTCCAGGGGATTATTTACCATCGTGACCTCTTGTTGCAATCCGATGACGAGCTGAGAGCCGACTTGGAACGACTTGGAACGACGTGGTGTGCATTTTGTCCGTCGTGACCATCGAGGACCCAAGACAAACAGGGTGGCCACCGGTGCCTCTATCTTGGCCTTCGAGGGTGATGTCTTGCCCGAGAAGGTCAAGGTGATGGTTTACCGTTGTGACGTGAAGCCATACGTTCCTCCCCCGATGCGGTGCTTCCAGTGCTGGAAGTTTGGGCATATGTCCTCCCGTTGCCCATCCAGCGCTACATGTCGAGATTGCGGACGCCCCTCTCATCCCGATTCTCCATGTGCGCCTCCACCTGTATGTGTCAACTGTGGGGAGCACCACTCTCCATGCTCGCCGGATTGCCCCGTTCTTCATAAGGAACGGAAGATCATGGAATTTAAGACCCTGGACCGGCTTACTTATCGAGAGGCAAAACTGAAATATGAACGGTTGTATCCTGCTTCCATTCGACCATCTTATGCTGCAGCCACGTTATCGTCGCCCACCCGAGCGACGGTTGTCGCCTCATCTGTGCCACCTTCAGTGGGCCCTCGGGGCCGTGTATCTCTGTCTGCCCCCCTCGTGTCTGGGGGCAAGCCTTCCTCTGTTGGCCCCTTAGCAGTTGGGGGCAAACCCTCTTCTGTCGCTCCCCCCACGCTTACTTCGGGAGTGACATCTACTCCACAACCGGGAGGCTCGATTCCTCCCCCTCCTTCTCCGCCGACGTTGCCTCCGCCGGTTCCTCTCTCGCGGAAGGGGTCCCTCGGGGCTCTCCCTTCCTCCGTTTCTTCTCCTTCCCAGCCAGATGTCAGCCAGTGGCTGAAGGTTCCGCCACCTGCTGGTCGTAGGGCTTCTGTGTCTAAGTCAGCCTCCGACGCTCCTTCAGAGAAGCTCTCCCAGCCCTCTCACCCTAAGGGCCAATGTGAGAAGAAGGAACGGCATGTGTCCAAGAAGAAGGACGTTCCGGCGGTTTCAGCACCGCCTGCTGTACATAGTCCTGGC
The DNA here is from genome assembly GCF_021461385.2 of Schistocerca piceifrons. Classification (NCBI taxonomy): domain Eukaryota; kingdom Metazoa; phylum Arthropoda; class Insecta; order Orthoptera; family Acrididae; genus Schistocerca; species Schistocerca piceifrons. The sequence goes on along the minus strand of NC_060145.1, from coordinate 318,850,877 downwards.
TCCGAGGATGAGGTGGAGATCCTCGCCTCTGCCGCGGATCTCGCCCTCATGGAACCCTTGGGGGCCTCTCCTATGGACTCAGCTGACTCTCCCCCGGTGGCGGCGGTTGGCTCTGAAGCGCTGTCTGCCTCTTAGTCGCATTCACGCCCTCCCAGTCCCTTCCTGCTTCCATTCTCCAATGGAACTGCGGCGGTTATTTCCGCCACCTGCCTGAGCTCCGGCTGCTTCTGAGTGATTCCCCTGTTCTCTGCATTGCTCTACAGGAAACTTGGTTTCCTGCACTGCGGACCCCCGCCCTTCGCGGTTATCGGGGATACTATAAGAACCGTGCTGCCTGTCAACGAGCGTCAGGTGGGGTTTGCCTCTTTGTTCACCACTCTGTCTGTAGCTCGCCAGTACCCCTTCAGACGCCTTTAGAGGCAGTTGCTGCCAGGGTTGAGCTCTCGCCGGCTATTACTATTTGCTCTGTTTACATTCCTCCGGATGGGGAGCTCCCCCGACATGTCTTGGCTGCGCTGCTGGCTCAACTCCCGCCACCACTGCTGCTTCTGGGCGACTTCAATGCCCACAACCCTCTATGGGGTGGGACTGTCTCAGATGACCGCAGTCGGGCCGTGGAGCATTTGTTGGCTCAGCTCGACCTTAGCCTCTTGAACACCGGTGCTCCCATGCATTTCAGTGTTGCCCATGGCTCGTTCTCGGCCATCGATCTCTCTGTTTGCAGCCCTGGACTTGTCCCATCCCTCCACTGGAGAGTGCATCCTGACCTGTGTGGTAGTGACCATTTTCCCATCTATTTGTTACTGCCCCAGTGTCATTCTTCTGGGCGCCTGCCCCGCTGGGCTCTCCACAGGGCTGACTGGCCGGGTTTTACTTCTGCGGCAACCATTGAGTCTCCCCCACAGGGTGACATTGACGAGGTGGTCCGTGTTTTAACCATGTCCATCATTTCAGCGGCCGAGGCTTCCATCCCCCGCTCTTCTGGACTCCCTCGGAGGAAGGCTGTCCCCTGGTGGTCGCTGGAGATTGCTGAGGCTATTCACGACTGTAGGCGGGCTCTTCAGCGTCATAGGCGGCACCCGTCTCTGGAGACCCTCATCGCCTTTAAGAGGCTCCGTGCCTTGGCCCGTCGTCTTATTGCACGGCGTAAGCAGGAGTGCTGGGAGAGGTATGTCTCATCCTTGGGCTCCCATGTCTCCCCCTCACTCGTGTGGTCCCGGATCCGGCGGATTTATGGATACCAGACCCCTATGGGTGTCCCTGGGCTCTCCTCGGACGGCGCTGTCTGCACGGACGCTGCCGCCATTGCTGAACGGCTTGCCGCGCACTTTGCTCAGAGCTCTGCGACTGCATCTTATCCCCCCGCCTTTCGCTCTCTCAAGGAGCGAGCCGAGCGGACGCCGTTCTCATTCCACACGCATCGTTCTGAAACATACAATGCTCCTTTCAGCGAGAGGGAATTCCTCGCTGCCCTCGCCGATTGCCCTGATACAGCACCTGGCCCAGACTGCATCCACGCGCAGATGCTGAAGCATCTCTCCAGGGACAGCCAGAGACACATTCTCGCGATCTTTAATCGCATTTGGAGCAATGGCGAGAGGGTGTTATTGTCCCCATCTTGAAGCCCGGTGCGGACCCACTGGCGGTTGACAGCTATCGTCCCATTACCCTCACCAACGTTTTGTGCAAATTGCTCGAACGTATGGTCGGGCGGCGTTTGTGTTAGGTCCTTGAGTCGCGCGGTCTCCTCGCTCCATCCCAGGGTGGCTTCCGTCAGGGCCGGTCTGCGGTGGACAATTTGGTGCGGCTGGAATCTGCTGTCCGTACGGCCTTTGCCCGACATCAGCATCTCGTTGCTGTATTTTTCGATCTGCGGAAGGCGTATGACACAACATGGAGGCATCACATCCTCGCCACGTTGCATGAGTGGGGTCTTCGTGGTCAGCTCCCGGCTTTTCTTCAAAGCTTTTTATTGCGCCGCTCTTTCCGGGTGCAAGTCGGTGCCACCTCTAGTTCATCTTATATACAGGAAAATGCTGTCCCGCAGGGCTCAGTGTTGAGCGTCTCCTTATTTCTGGTGGCCATTAATGGTCTGGCTGCAGCAGTGGGGTCGTCGGTGTCTCCTTCTTTGTATGCCGACGACTTCTGCATCTCATTTAGCTCCACGACTACGGGAGTCGCCGACCGCAGGCTGCAAGTCGCCATTCGCAAGGCAGCATCATGGGCTCTGACTCACGGTTTTCAGTTCTCTGCACCCAAGACTCGAGTTATGCACTTCTGCAGGCGTCGGACGGTTCACCCTCATCCTGAACTTTACCTCGACGGCCACCTGCTTGAAGTGGTGGACACTTGCCGCTTCTTGGGACTCGTGTTTGATGCCTGGCTCACATGGGTTCCTCATGTTACTCAGCTGAAGCAAAAATGCTGGCGGCACCTCAACGCCCTCTGCTGCCTTAGCCACACGTCTTGGGGTGCAGATCGCTGCACGCTGCTGCGATTCTACAGAGCCCTTGTGCAGTCCCGGCTTGATTATGGGAGCCTGGCCTATGGGTCTGCGTCCCCCTCAGTGTTGAAGTTGTTAGACCCCATACACCACTGTGGGGTTCGGCTTGCAACTGGCGCTTTTTGCACCAGCCCCGTGGATAGTCTACTGGTGGAGGCCGGGGTTCCCCCGCTGCGGATTCGCCGCCATCGTCTGCTCGCCGACTATGCTGTCCACGTTCATTGCTCGCCAGACCATCCCAATCGTCGCCTGCTTTTCCCTGCTATGGTCCTCCATCTGCCCAAACGGCGACCTAGGTCTGGGCTTTCCGTAGCTGTCCGTGTCCGGTCCCTGCTGTCAGAACTGGGGTCATTCCCTCTTCTGCCTCCCTTCCGGGTCCGTACACCTACGCCTCCCTGGTGTTTGTCCCGGCCGTCCGTCCGTCTGGATTTGGCACAGGGACCTAAGGACTCGGTTCCGCCTGTGGCCCTCCGTCGCCGTTTTCTTGCTCTCCTCGCCTCATTTTCGGACTGTGAGCCTGTCTACACTGATGGTTCCCTGGTTGATGGTCGCACTGCCTACGCTTTTGCTCACGCTGCCCATGTTGAACAGCGCTCCTTGCCAGCTGGCTGTAGTGTTTTTACTGCAGAGCTGGTGGCCATCTTGCGCGCTCTTGAGCATATGCGTTCCTGCTCAGGTGCGTCCATCGTCATCTGCAGTGACTCCCTGAGCAGCCTCCAGGCCATCGACCGCTGCTATCCCTCTTCTCCTCTGGTGTCCTCTATTCGGGAGTCTGTTTCCACCATTACCCACTCTGGTCGTTCGGTGGTTTTTGTTTGGACGCCAGGTCACGTTGGCATCCCGGGAAACGAACGTGTTGACAGGCAGGCCAAAGGGGCGATAGACGCCCCAGCTTTGGAGATCGGCCTTACGGCTCGCGACCAGCAGCTGGTGTTGCGCCGTAAGGTGCTTGGGATGTGGGCTGCTGAGTGGTGTGGCATGACAGCCCCGAATAAACTGCAGGCTGTCAAGGAGACGACCGCTGTGTGGCGTTCCTCCCTGCGGGCTTCTCGCAGGGACTCGGTGGTCCTGTCTCGGCTGCGCATCGGCCATACGTACCTGACGCACGGCCATCTGTTGCGTCAGGAGGATCCCCCCCTGTGTCGGTGTGGGTCCCGGCTGACGGTCGGCCACATTTTGCTGGAGTGTCCTCGACTGCGCACACTCCGGCAATCTTTTAATCTCCCGGGCACTTTGGCTTTGGTTTTATCCGACGATGCCTCCATGGCTGATGACGTTTTAAATTTTATCCGTGGTAGTCCGTTTTATGGTTCGATTTAGGGAGGTCCTGCACCTTTCCCTTTCTGTGTCTTTTGTCCTTGTGTCTGTTGCTGTTCTGGTGTGCCGTGAGATGGTTGACTCTTTCCCTTTTTTGTTCTCGTGGTCAGTCAACCAGTCTCCGGCCATCTTCCTTTCTTCTGTTTCTTTCTGTCTGGTGTTCCTCTGTCCTGTTCTTGTCGGTAGTGTTTGTTGCTGCATTTGTGTTCTTTTAGCGCCTGGGGGGACGTCTCCTCCCCCTTTGGTTTTTACCTGCTCCGTAGATTTTTGGCTCGCCTGATTTTGGAATGGGGGACTGATGACCTTCGCTGTTTAGTCACCCTTAAACATCCCAACAACCACCACCTATTCAGTTATTCTTTCGATAGATAAACGAAACACCATATATCCAGTGATACAAAAGTATTCACTCTCTCACGTTACATTACAACAGCATACCCTCTTTGTTTACTTTGGATTCATGTCATGGCTGGCCAGCTGGTGTGACCGAGCAGTTCTAGGGGCTTCAGTCTGGAACCGCGCGACCACTACGGTCGCAGGTTCGAATCCTGCCTCGGGCATGGATGTGTGTGATGTCCTTAGCTTAGTTAGGTTTAAGTAGTTTTAAGTTCTATGGGATTGATGACCTCAGATGTTGAGCCCCATAGTGCTCAGAGACATTTGAACCATGTTTTTGTCTTGGCTCAGTATTCTGGCCATAGAATTTGAATATACAATACTCAAAATTCTTCGTTTGCCTCACGGACGAAGTCCGATGCTCGCGGTCATTCTGTGCGCTGACCACATATATTATTAACTTTTTGGTATTTGTTAAGTTCCGTAACAGATCGGATCACAAAAAACATACGTCGTACAGGGAGCTTGAATTTATTGTCGCTATGAGGTAGACATACATTCATAATAGTAGAAACATTAGGCTTTCACATCTGTGTGTGACTTTTGAGCGCAGCCAAAGAACATAGTTAGTGTCTTGTGTCGGATTTCATACCTACAAAACAAGATTTGCGAGAAGTGTTACTCATCTGGTTTCATCTCAAAAAATCTGCTGCGGAAAGTTATCTTTTGCGACTGGAATCGATGGGAAAACATGCTTTTTCGGAAACGACATGCAGAGAACGATTTCGATGATTCAAAGATAACGATTTTAAGGCGACTGATAAAATGCGTCCTCAACCGTGTAGTGCACCGTAAGTTGCTGCAAGCGGGTGAAACAGTGGCGTTGAACATAACGAAGCACTATTACTCAATTTGAATAGCGCACCTACAGATAAAGTCCCACCATTCACTCAGGGAAATGACAAAGACGTTCTTCTTCGTGACAATGTGAAAAGATGTGTTACGAACTGAGTGAAGGAAACCTTGAAGGGATGTAAATTGGCTGTCTTAACCCACCCGCGTTATCCACCAGGCAGCTCCCCTTTCAACTACTGTTTTAGTATATGCTATGCCCTTTCGAAACAATACTTAACATTTTTTAACGATCCCGAAAACTGGTTCCATGAGTAGATCAAATAAAAAGAACCTGACATTTTTTTATCGCGGAATGCGTTTGTTACCAGAAAAGTGAGAAAAGGTTGTAGCTGTCGAAAGTCAGTACTTTCACTAAATTATCTTACATCATTCCCCTAAAATAAACATATCCTTAATGCAATTTTGTCATATGATGACGTTGTTGGAGACCGTGGCTGTTACTTAAAGCCAAATGTTGATGGTGTTGGGACAGCAACCAGCCACAAATTTACTTTCGGTTCCTTTATTCGGAGGGTACCGCTACCGGTTTTGAATCGTTATGATTCATCTACAGACGGTTTACACGCTTTCCTTATAACATGTGGTGCGTTTTTTACAGATTGTCGTGAAACGTCGGTTTGGAGTGTTTGTTTTCATAACATTCGTCCAACGGATGAGAATACATTCCCACTGCATTCTTATTGTTGCACACGTAAATTTTTCTCACTGAACACTTACGATTTGTCACTGAAAAGATTTCTACCACGCACGCACAAGCAGTTGGACACCGATAAGTTCTTCAGGCTCCTCTTATACTGAACTTCACTGGTAGTTACTTTTTGTGGCTACTGGCAAGTTTGAAAATGTGTGTTCCTTAACATTGGACACCATTTTGCACCAAAGTAAGTAGCTTTAAATTTTTGTCGAGGTTATTATTATTTCTAGTACTGATTCCATGAACTGAGATGTTTGCTTGAAGAAGAGATACATTTTAATTTGTAACAACGAGATTGAATTAAAGTATGCGAATATAAACAAGGTCAGCCTGAGTGGAGGACTTTTATTTTTCTCCCAGAAGGATATCGCAGATATGACTGCAAGCCGCTTGGGAAAGCAAAAAGAAAAACCGTGTCTAAAGCCTTCAAAAATTTCAGACTTCTGTTTTCATTTGAGAAATCGATCAGATACGTCAAATGAGTCGAGCAATGCTGAAGTAACGCATTTGGTAAGTGTAAGAACTGTTAAACAAGTATCACAGCCAATAGACACGTGAAAATGAGTAAAATTACTCTTGAAGGAAATATTTTTCAGTGCCAATCACTGTAATATTGCAGGTTTACATAAACTATTCATATTTCTAAATAGTTAGCAACGTTTTACAGATGAAACATTTGGATAACTGTACAACATGTTTTTTGACTTCATACGAAAGCAGCATGGTATTTATTGCTTTCATATTATGAATTAAGTCGTATCGCTAATCAAAATACACTGTTACTGTTGGAAAGGACAATGTTTTGTAGTACTGTTTTAGCAATATTAGTATATCTAGCTCTTCTAGCCACTTTGCCGCAACGAGCGCTTAATATCGCACACAGTGATAAGCAGTTACATTAACCTGCAGGATGGCATCAGAACCGGAGGACGAAATTGTCTCAGACTGATCTGCTCAATTTTCGGACAGAATTACGATTGGCAGAGGCTATTCCTACCGCAAAGCCTCTCAAGAAGACAGCTGTTTATGCTGCTGCTCCTGTGTGGTCTTCAGCCCAGAAACCGGTTTGATGCAACTCTCCACACTATTTTATCCAGTGCAAGTCTCGGAATAGCTACTGCGTAGACTGAGATTAAAGAAACAAAATTCAAAAGCTTCTATTCCCATCTTCTCTGAATTGTTTATCCTCCATTTTTCGCTTATGTAGACGTCTACACGCCAGACAAATAAATTCAAGGAAGACTTCAGAAAGCATGAAGCAGCTTCCGACGTCAACAGATTTCTCTCTGTCATACTTTAATTTCTGTTTCCTATCTACATTTACATCCTCCCTACGTCGGTTATTTTGCGACCTAAATAACTAAACTCATGTGCCTCATTTCATAATGTAATTCCGTCAATATTGCTTGATTTAATTCGACCACATTTCGTTACCCCTGTTTCATTTTTGTTGCTCATTTTGTAATCTCTTTTCTAGGCACGGCCCATTCGGTTCAACTGTTCTTCCTAATCTTCTGCCGACTTCGACACAATCACTGTCATCTACAAACCTCACTTTCCGTTTCTTCTCTGTGAACTTTCATTTCCTTTTCAAATTTCTAGGCGGCATCTAAATGCTTTCGAGTTAACAGTTTTCCTAGTCATCTTTTCTCTCCCGCAGATATTATCTCCGGAATTTACCATCAGCTAAATCATTCTCCCATTCACCTCGCTCAGAAGACAACAGGCTGATCCGACCCCCTCTCCCCTCAGTAACACTGCTGTACAATCGTTGGAGATAACACAGCTTAGGGCACGACAGAGTCGTAATAAAAATAAAAATAAAATAAAAAATCGCCCAGTGAGATCTACAAAATTCTCACAGCAGTAGCAAATACATCATCCATCATCCTGGCTGTGTCACCTCTTGAAAAGGTGTTGTACGAGGACGGCCTGTAGAGTTTCTTTCAGCAATGTCTGACGTTGAGCCGTATGTTTGGCTCAATATGGCTTGCAGCGAAAACCCTCCAACAAGTTTATCATAAATTCATTGTTAGTTAATATTCTCCCATACTTTTCCGCAATGCATGCTTCGCTGGTCGACAGGTTGTGGTGGCTTCAGAAACTGCCAAGTGATTCCCAGAAAAAAAAGATGTTATTTGTTCCATTACAGTCAATCGTATTGGATGTAAATATCATACTTTACAGATTCTTTCTTAATAGCGGCGCAGCTTTTTACCCTCTGTGTACCTCAATGAGTATTCACGGATTCGTAGATTCTAACAGCGATGGAGATAATACATCCAAAAAATCCATTCTTCTACTGGGAATAACAAGCAAAGCAACACACATACACACACACACACACACACACACTCTGTGCCTACAGTCATTCCAATATTTTCTATTCACCTTTATGGTAATTACGTGATACCGTAATACAGTTAACATCTCTCACATTTTCTCGGTGTCATTGATTAACGGTCTCCTTCCAACCGTGTTCCCGAGTCACTGTTGATGCCACAGGAGATCCCAATTGGTGATATTTCATTTTTAAAGATTTTATATGTGCTCAATAAATATATGAATAGCTGACCCAGTGGAGTGGCCCTTTTAAAATCCAAAATATGCCCATATATACCCTTACTACAATGGTAGGTGACAGCCCAGGCTTACATTAACTCCTCAAACATTTTAGAAAATGACATAAGTAATTAAACTGGGAGGTAGTTACTGACGTCTGTGTGGTTACTATTGTTATATAAAGGCCTAACAGAGGCATATTTCAATCTTTCTGGCAAAAGTTGGTTGATTGATTAATTTGGGGGAGGAGACCAAACAGAGAGGTCATCGGCCCATCAGGATAGGCAAGATCACCCGTGCCCTTTCAAAAGAACCATCCTGGCATTTGCCTGAAGAGATTTAGGGAAATCACAGAAAACCTAAATCAGAATGGCCGGACTCGGGTTTGAACAGTCGTCCTTCCGAATGCAAGTCCAGTGTGCTACGGGAAAATTCCTAAATTAAAAGTGCGTTACATAAGTGCCTTGGAACATAAAATATTTTTAGTCTTATTAAGGATATTGCGTATTCCATATAATCTTTTTGCTTTACAGTCATGCTGATATCTCTTATTTCAGATAAAGAACTTAGATTGATTTTTACTTCACTCAATCTCATGTTTATTGCTTTCTCTTTGAGCTATTTACACGAATTTGCACACCTGTTTGTAAAACGTAATCGTTAAATATCTATGTTGCTCGCGAACTACATTTACATACTATATTTATTACACAAAATATACTCATTATACAAATTACACTTAATAAACAAATTATACACTACAGGCCATTAAAATTGCTACACCAAGAAGAAATGCAGATGATAAACGGTTATTCACTGAACAAATATATTATACTAGAACTGACATGTGATTACAATTCACGCAATTTGGGTGCATAGATCCTGAGAAATCAGTACCCAGAACAACCACCTCTGTCCGTAATAACGGCCTTAATACGTCTGGGCATTGAGTCAAACAGAGCTTGGATGCCGTGTACAGGTACAGCTGCCCATGCAGCTTCAACACGATACCACAGTTCTTCAAGAGTAGTAGGTAGGTAGGTGGTTAGTGTTTAACGTCCCGTCGACAACGAGGTCATTAGAGACGGAGCGCAAGCTCGGGTTAAGGAAGGATTGTGAAGGAAAGCGGCCGTGCCCTTTCAAAGGAACCATCCCGGCATTTGCCTGAAACGATTTAGGGAAATCACGGAAAACCTAAATCAGGATGGTTGGAGACGGGATTGAACCGTCGTCCTCCCGAATGCGAGTCCAGTGTGCTAATTCAAGAGTAGTGACTGGCGTATTGTGACGAGCCAGTTGCTCTACCACCATTGACCAGACGTTTTCAATTGGTGAGAAATCTGGAGAATGTGCTGGCCAGGGCAGAAGTCGAACATTTTCTGCATCCAGAAAAGCCTGTACAAACCTGCAACATGCGGTCGTGCATTATCCAGCTGAAATATAGGGTTTCGCAGGGATAGAATGAAGGATAGAGCCACGGGTCGTAACACAACTAAAATGTAACGCCCACTGTTCAAAGTGCCGTCAATGCGAACAAGAGATGACCGAGACGTGTAACCAATGGCACCCCATACCATCACGCCCGGTGATACATCAGTATGGTGATGGCGAATACACGCTGCCAATGTGCGTTCACCGCGATGTCGCCAAACATGGTTGCGACCATCATGATGCTGTAAACAGAACCTGGATTCATCCGAAAAAATGTCGTTTTGCCGTTCGTGCACCCAGGTTCGTCGTTGAGTACACCATCGCAGGCGCTCCTGTCTGTGATGCAGCGTCAAGGGTAACCGCCGCCATGGTCTCCGAGCTGATAGTAAATGCTGCTGCAAACGTCGTCGAACTGTTCGTGCAGATGGTTGTTGTCTTGCAAACGTCTCCATCTGTTGACTCGAGGATCGAGACGTGGCTGCACGATCCGTTACAGCCATGCGGATAAGATGCCTGTCATCTCGACTGCTAGTGATACGAGGCCGTTGGGATCCAGCACGGCGTTCCGTATTACCCTCCTGAACCCACCGATTCCATATTCTGCTAACAGTCATTGGAGCTCGACCAACGCGAGCAGCAATGTCGCGATACGATTAACCGCAACCGCGATAGGCTACAATCCGACCTTTATCAAAGTCGGAAACGTGATGGTACGCATTCCTCCTCCTTACACGAGGCATCACAATAACGTTTCACCAGGCAACACCGGTCAACTGCTGTTTGTGTATGAGAAATCGGTTGGAAACTTTCCTCACGTCACCATGTTGTAGGTGTCGCCACCGGCACCAACCTTGTGTGTATGCTGTGGAAAGCTATTCATTTGCATATCACAGCATCTTCTTCCTGTCGGTTAAATTTCGCGTCTGTAGCACGTCATCTTCGTGGTGTAGCAATTTTAATGGTCAGTTGTGTACTTATCATACACACTGTACTCACTATACTCACTATACAAACTATATTTCACAGTGCTCCTATTTTCTTTAGTAGAAATAATGTCATCTTGTGTGGCTTCTTTCCCTGTCTCTCCACATTGATTTCATTTTATTAACTGATCTGTCGATATCAGACAAGATGCGCATTTTTATACAGCTTGGTACCTATATTGTTTCTAGGTTTCCGTAAGGATTTTCCTTTATTAGATTAAATAGTTTTTTAGGGAAACTACATCTACATCTACATCGATACTCCGCAAATCACACTAAGTGCCTGGCAGAGGCTTCATCGAACCGTCTTCGCAATAATTGTCTGCTATTCCAATGTCGCAAGAAAAAAACGAACTCATATCTTTCCGTGCGTGCTCTGATTTCCCTTATTTTACTATGATAGTCGTTTCTCCCTATGTAGGTCGGCGTCAACAAAATATTTTTGCATTATGAGGAAAAAGTTGTTGACTGAAATTTCGTGAGAAGATACCGCCGCAACGACAAACGCCTTTTTGTTAATCATGTCCATCCCAAATCCTGTGTCATGTCAGCGATACGCTCTCCCCTATTTCGAGATAATACAAAACATGCTGCTGAGTTTTCTCACTGCGCTCCGTTAATCCTGTCTGATAAGAATCCCACACCACGCAGCAGTACTCCAAAGGAGGGCAGACAAGCGTAGTGTAGACAGTCTCCTTAGTAAATCTGCTACATTTTCTAAGCATTCTGCCAATAAAACGCGGTCTTTGGTTTGTCATCCCTGCAACATTTTCTATGTGCTCTTTCAAATTAAGTACTTCGTAATTGTAATTCCTAGGTGTTTAGATGAATTTACGGCCTTTAGATTTGACTGATTTATCGTGTAACCGAAGTCCTTTCAGCCCTCATGTGAATTACCTCACACTTCTCATTATGTAGGGTCAATTGCAAATTTTCGCACAGTACAGATATCTTTTCTAAATCGTTTTGCAATTTGTTTTGATCTTCTGATGACTTTACTAGACGATAAACGACAGAATCATCTGCAAACAACCTAAGACGGCTGTTCACATTGTCTCTTAAATTGTTTATATAGATAAGAAACAGCAGTGTGCGTACAACACTATCTTGGGGAACGTCAAACATCACTTCTGTTTTAGTTGGTGATATTCCATCAATTAGTACGGTGTAAATCACGAATCCAGTCGCACAATGGAGACGATATTCCATAAGCAGGCAACTACTTTCAAAAATGAATACCAACTCATTAAGAAATACGTTTCATTTACAACCGTCATTAAGTTGATTGTAAACTAGTTTTGCGAGTTTCGCAGGAGAGTTTCTGTGAAGTTTGGAAGGTAGGAGACGAGGTACTGGCGGAAGTAAAGCAGTGAGGAAGGGGCGTGTGATAGCTCAGTTGGTCGCCGGCACGGTAGCCAGCATGTTCAGTCAGAGGATTAATCGCCCTGTATAATAAAAAAAAAATAGATTTAATGGAACGACGATGAACTTGAATAAGCGCTATTGGGCTTCTGCGCCGCACAAATAGAACGAACAATCACGAACAAAATGAGATTTAAAAAAAAAAAGTTGGTAGAGAGCTTGCCCGCGAAGGGCAAGGGGCCCGAGTTAGAGGCTTGGTCCGGAACACAGTTTTACTGTGCCAAGAAGTTTAATATATACTGTCATTGCGGATATTGTCATCATCAGATCTCAGTTTAAAACTTGTAAAACAACTTTCGGTGTCGGAATCAAGAAAAAACTATGCTCAGGTCGGGCGGCAGTTACGTTATAAAATTGAGATATATATTAAGCGACCAAGACGCTTTTACTCACAATATCTCCAAAATGATCTCGGACACATTCAGGAAATTTATTTCCTGTGGTGTCACCGCCAGACACCACACTTGCTAGGTGGTAGCCTTTAAATCGGCCGCGGTCCATTAGTATACGTCGGACCCGCGTGTCGCCACTGTCAGTGATTGCAGACCGAGCGCCACCACACGGCAGGTCTAGAGAGACTTACGAGCACTCGCCCCAGTTGTACAGCCGACTTTGCTAGCGACGCTACACTGACAAATACGCTCTCATTTGCCGAGACGATAGTTAGCATAGCTTTCAGCTACGTCATTTGCTACGACCTAGCAAGGCGCCGTATTCAATTGATATTTATTATGTGAAGCATGTATCATCAAGAGCGATGTTCTACAATTGTGGATTAAAGTTAAGTATTATATCAACTACGTACTTTATTTGCTACTATTAATTCCCTTAACTGTTCCAGACCTCACGCCAGTCAGCGTGTAATTAAACGCGTGCATTTCGGCCTCCTCTAGCAACATAGTGTTGGTTCTTCTGCCAACACTACATTTCCTTTATAACATTTTAACATAGTTCAAACAGTGCACGCCCAAGCAGTGCGGTATGAACTTGCTAGGCGGGCTAGCGTGCTTCTAAGGGGCAGAAAACGAAGCTGCAGTAATCCGCCCATTTATTAAATTGTGCGTCTTGTGTGCGACATCCTTCGCCTCACACGCAAGACGAGTCATTCGTCTAGCAGCATACACCTTTCTCCTCACGCGAACATCTCCCTCGCTCCTTTTCACCACCGGACACTGCCGATGTTCGTTTTTTTGTGAAGTTGCAGCACGTCGTGGTTCTCCTGCTTCCTTTCATTCGCAGCAAGAGAGAAAGACGCACGCCTTACCTTCCTGTTGAATATCTCCGCTCCGCTACCATAGACTACCGCCGCAGCCGCCATTATTTTGCAACAAAGACGAAATGCAAGAAAGAAGCGCAACCCTGTTTACATGTTTGCTTTTTGCGCCGTAATGCGTGTGGCAGTGTTGATGAAGAGATACTAAAAGCAAGTATTCCGCTCTTTACAAACTTCGCCTATACGTCGGTGAGTACTTTGTGAGCACTGGTTCACTTTATTGGGCGGTTGAGAGCGAAGGAAATGCGAAGTAAAGGGACTCTATATCGGTGGCGACAAGGTCAGCTTCTATTCCTCGATTTCCTCCATCTAAGGACAATTCCTGCTGTCCAATGTTCCAGTTGAAGGTATATCCACAACATCGATATGCACGCACTATCATCGCCGGCCGTTGTAGCCGAGCGGTTCTAGGCGCTTCAGTCCGGAACCGCGCTGCTGCTACGGTCGCAGTTTCGAATCCTGCCTCGGGCATGGATGTGTGTGATGTCCTTAGGTTAACGTAGTTTTAAGTTCTAGGGGTCTGATGATCTCAGATGTTAAGTCTCATAGTGCTCAGAGCCACGTACTATCATCCAACACGTTTGCCGTGTTACAGTGAAATCGTGCAAAACATATATACATTCTAAGACAAAAAGAAAAGTGCACTACGAAGAAATTTTTCGAATGGGACGCAAACCGGTAGATGTAATTTACATGTATAGAAAAACAAATTAATACAATTTCAGAAAGATTGTATGATTTACTCAAGAGAAAGATCTTCATAAACTGAGCAAGCCAATAGCGCGTTGGTCTACCTCTGGCTCTTACGTAGACAGTTACTCGGCATGACATTATTGACAGAATGAAATTATGATTAAATCAAGACCCTACGCTGCCGACAGGTGTTCATATACACCAAAGGGGACAGTCGAAAATGTGTGCCCCGACCGGTACTCGAACCCGAAGTCTCCTGCTTACATACCAGACGCTCGACCCATCTGAGCCACCGAGGACACAAAGGATAGTGCAACTGCAGGGACTTATCCCTTGCACGCTCCCTGTGAGACCCACATTACCAACTTAATGTCCACACACTACATTCGTAGTGCCCCTGCCCATTACACTCTTTACTCGCGGCAGAGTAAGAGCCCGTAAGAGTCAGGGCAATACGTGTGCATCCGCACAGAAGAAAGTCAATGGCCGGTTAGCCTTCACTATAAGAAGATCGGTATCTGTTCTTTCGGACATGTCCGAAAGAACAGATACCATCTTCATATATTATTGACACTTGTTGGATGTCCCCTTGAGGTATATCGTGCCGAATTCAGGTCAATTGGCGAAAATCCCGAGGTGGTTGGAGGGCGCTGTCCGTAATGCTCCAAATGTCCCCAATTATGGAAAGAATAGCCGACCTTTCTAGCCAAGGAAGGGTTTGACAAACAGTATAAGGGAGCAAACTCAAGTGGCAGACTCTGCAAGAGAGCCGCTCTGCATCGCGGTGTAGCTTGCTGTCCAGGTTTCGAGAGGGTGCGTTTCTGGATGAGGTATCGAATATATTGCGTCCCCCTACTTATACCTCCCGAGGAGATCTCAAATGTAAAATTAGATGTAGATGTAAACAATTTTTTTACAGGTCACGGTAGAGGGGACTCTCATGGTACAGCAATAGGTCACGGACGTACTGCTTCCTCATGTTTTATCTCTCACACGACAGTACCGCGGTGTCGTTTTTCAATAGTATAGTGCAGGTCCACACACAGCACGTATTTTTATGAACTGTCTACGTGATGCTGAGGTATTTCCGTGGCCAGCAAGACCAACAGACCAGTGTCCTGTAGAGCATCTGTGGGAACAGTTTAAAGTCAACACCTTGCCACTGGCAGTATCTAGGATAACACGGACCATTTACAAGGTGGTGAGTCAGCTAGCTGTACGAAAGTATTAGCGGCCTAATGACATTCCTCCGATGGTGCAACATCATACTGACAAGTGGCCTAATGTAGCCAATTTCGTTGTAAATTTGACTCGATACTGTGATCATTAAAGTAACATGACATACCATCTCAACCCTTGATCGGAAGGACGACGGTTCAATCCTGCGTCCGGCCATCCTGATTTAGGTTTTCCGTGATTTCCTTAAATCGCTCCAGGCAAATGTCGGGGTGGTTCCTTTGAAAGGGCACGGCCGATTTCCTTCCCCGTCTTTCCCAAATCCGATGAGACCGATGACCTCGCTGTTTGGTTTCTTCCCCCAAACAATCCAATCCAAATCAACCCTTGAAACTATCTCGCTTCTGGGTGCAACATTTTTGCCAGGCAGTATTTATTTGTTACTAGCTTAAATGTAGCTGTTCTTAACATTTGATGTAAACAACTGTACACACTTTAAATTTGGATGGGCAATGTGTATTGACAAAACGTCTAGAACAGTATGGAGGTTGTAAAAATTAATGTAGATAGCTGAATATAAGAAAAATCGCTCTTTCTGCGCCGACATGGACAGGAAACAGATGTCATGCGAGACGCAGTTGGCCCTCTTTGTACATGATGTACAATAGGCTCTAGATACCGGCTCCCAGGTTGATGCCATATTTCTCGACTTCCGAAAGGCCTCCGACTCAGTTCCGCACTGTCGCTTGCTACAAAAAGTGCGCGCTTACGGCCTATCCGATGACATATGCAGTTGAATAGAAAGTTTTCTAACAGACAGGAAGCAGTATGTCGTTCTGAACGGGGTGACTTCAACAGAAAAAAGCGTAACTTGAGGTGTGCCCCAGGGCAGCGTAACAGGTCCTCTGCTTTTTACGATTTACGTAAACGATATGGTTGATGGTATTGACAGCGGCCTTAGGCTGTTTGCTGATGATGTTGTAGTCTACAGAAAAGTTGTTTCACACGAAAGTTGTAAACAAATCAATGAGTATTTGCAGAAAATAAATGCGTGGTGTAATGACTGGCAGTTATCTCTCAATATTAGTGTGACCTACTGCGTATAACAAGGTGAAAATCCCCATTAATGTAAGAGTACAAAATAAATGCCCAGTCTTCGGAAGCGGTAACTTCCGTCAAGTATCTGGGTGTGACTATTCGAAATGATCTCAAATCGAATGATCATATTACACATGTAACGGGTAAGGCGAACTCTAGATTGCGATTTATTGGTAGAATCCTGAAGCGATGCAGTCCTTCAACAAAGGAAATGGCTTACAATACGTTAGTTCGTCCAGTCTTGGAGTATTGTTCGTCTGCATGGAACCTTTAACAGTTGGGTCTGATTCAAGAGACTGAGAAGGTCCAAAGAAGAGCGACAAAATTCGTGACTGGTACATTTAGCCATCGCGAGAGCTTTACAAATCTCATAGAAAGTTTGAAGTGGAACACACTTGCAGATAAGGGAAATAAGAGCTCGTACTGAGGCGTTCAGACAGTCATTTTTCCGTCGCGCGATCCGCGAGTGGTACAGGGGGTTGTGGGGGGGAATATGACTTTGGCGCGAATTGGGCCCTCCGCCACACACCGTTGGGTGGCTTGCGGAGTATAAATGTAGATGTAGATGTATAAACTTCCTCCGTGCGACGGCGGGCATTATCTTGTTGAAATGTAAGTCCAGGATGACTTGACATGGAAGGTAAAAAAACTGGACGTACAATATCGTCGACGTACCGCTGTGCTGTAAGGATGCCACAGATGACAAACGAAGGGATCCTGCTATGAAAAGAAACATCTTCCCAGACTATCACTCATGGTTGTCAGGCTGTATGGCAGGCAACAGGTTGGTATCCCAAAGCTGTCCGGGACGTCTCTAGACACGTCTTCGCTGGTCCTCAAGGCTCAGTTCGAAGCAGGGCTGCAGACAATTCTACTCCTGTCAGCGAGATTCCAGGCCGCGCTTCCTGCTTACCAAACTGTACCTTGGCCAGCAAGGTTGCCGGATCTCTCCCAAATTGAGAACGTTTGGAGCATTATGGGAAAGGCTCTCCAACCAGCTCGGGATTTTGATAATCTAACGTTCCAATTGGACATAATTTGGCACGATATCCCTCAGGAGGACATTCAGCAATTCTATAAGTCAATGATTGGCCGAATAACTGACTGCATAAGGATCAAAGGAGGACCAACGTATTATTGACGACTCAGTTTCTGAAGCTCTT
Source organism: Schistocerca piceifrons (assembly GCF_021461385.2). Classification (NCBI taxonomy): domain Eukaryota; kingdom Metazoa; phylum Arthropoda; class Insecta; order Orthoptera; family Acrididae; genus Schistocerca; species Schistocerca piceifrons. Next base: position 318,833,311 of record NC_060145.1, on the reverse strand, counting down.
TCCCTTGAAAAAATCATTAAATTTTTCTGAAATTGCGATCATTTGTTTGTCTGTACATGTTCATCACATCTACAGATTTCCGTCCCGTTTGGGTAATACCTTCATGACGCGTTGTTCTTTTTTCTTAGAAAATTATATGTATACTAAGAATATAGTAGTGACGTTTGCCTGCACGGTGGACCAGCTCGCTTCAAAACCTGGACTGACTTGGAAAGAAAGGAGCACGATCTGACTTTAGTCTCGCGGTGTAGATGGTTCAAATGGCTCTGAGCACTATGGGACTTAACATCTGTGGTCATCAGTCCCCTGGAACTTAGAACTACTTAAACCTAACTAACCTAAGGACATCACACACATCCATGCCCGAGGCAGGATGCGAACCTGCGACCGTATCGGTCACGCGGTTCCAAACTGAAGCGCCTAGAACCGCACGGCCACACCGGCCGGCACGGTGTAGATCTCAGTGGTACATACAGATATTTGTGTCAGTATGATAAGTGCTGTGACAACTGACGGTATGCAGGGTATAGTGAGTCGAATAACGACACATTTTTCATATATTATTTTTTTGACCTATTTAATACATTACAGCAATCCTGCCTAGTTGTCAGGATATAATAAGATGGGTAGCACTCCAGAAGGTACGATTATGACGTTTTTATCCGGTGTACTGACATATATCGACTTAGAACTAAACTGATATCGATATTATCCGAAAACGTTGGCCACAGAATTTTCTCTGCATGGCTCCACTTTTCTGAATGAATCTGCTGCTACCTTATTAGTATAGCTAAAGAGTTAAAATGTATTTGCGCGTACATGTTAGCACGCTTTTACTGGAGGTTCTTTTTTCTACCGGGCGGCAGTGCCACACGGTAAAAATGCGTCCCTAATTATTGCATTTATCTCATGGACTTTCATGTGCGCAAAAATGCCATTAGGGTTTTGTATAGAACCCCTAGCGAACTATACGGAATTTTCATCATAATTTTTTTCGCAAATTGGCAAATAAATTTTTTAGAAGATTAAAATTTCTCCGAACGATGTTTTTTCCACGAAATCCTGCAGAACTATTCAAATTCAGTACAGAGAACTGTAGAACTACAGAGAAATATATAACTAAAATGTATCTATCAAGAACTCTGAATAAATGCTATTTTCTCGAAAATCTAGTGCTAACAAGACCAGACGCAATATATTCTGCAGTTATGCCCACTGCCGACATCAATCCACATAATTTTGATGCGCGAATTCCCAAAGTCGAAGCTCCTCCGTTGCCCACTGGTCGGCTGACTGTAGATGTGCAGGAAGTTTGTAATAAAAATACGCGGCGTTACCATGAAGATCTTACACACAAGCATTCTCGTGAGAAAACGATGCACGTCGTATTCCATTGGCTTCTGGCGTCTTCGGATCCATACATCTCGAGAGACCAGAAAACAAAAACTGAAGAAGATAAAAGATCTGCTCTTGGAACCATGTCCCAGTGGACAACCCAACAGCGACCCTTCTGAAAGCAAGCGAGGAACGTGGCAATGATTTCGACTGAAAAATGTGAAATACGGAATAAAACACTTCAGTTCGGAAATTTCGACTTCTAATTCGTTACAAGCGATCTCACAATAATTTACTCTCGAACTTTTACTTGAATCGGGTAAATCTATTATGTGTGATCCGCCAAATTAGATCCGTCATTGTGAATTTTGTAGCTCCAAAATCGGATTCCAAATCAGCGGCCCAAAGAATCTGAAACGAACAAAGTTTTTTAGGATTTTATAACATCTGTTTTTCTATTATGTACAGGTTTGAAAGCGAGTTGGCCCATTTTGTGCCAGGGATGGCAGTTATCGCTGAAACAACCGGTTTGCGGTTCCAAGATGCTACTCCAGGCGGGTGTAAAATGAATGTGGGCAACGGAAAATAATAAACGCTAAAATGAAGATTTGACCCTGTCTGACTACCCCCTGAAGCAGATCTTAGGATATCTTAATTCTATAAATTATAATCTAAATGAATGATGAAGGCAACTAGTCCTACTAAATGATAAACGTTGTCCCTGCTTATATATTTATTGTAGATTAAAAAACCTTTATATTACAAAGTTTACATTTCCTCAGTAAAATTACTAATCAATTGTCCAACTCTGCCCCTTATTATGACTGCGCAATCTAATATGAATAACGAAATGACTGACACAATCCACGTTACAAACACTAGAAAATGGCTCTGAGCACTATGGGACTCAACATCTGAGGTCATCAGTCCCCTAGAACTTAGAACTACTTAAACCTAACTAACCTAAGGACATCACACACATCCATGCCCGAGGCAGGATTCGAACCTGCGACCGTAGCGGTCCTGCGGTTCCAGACTGCAGCGCCTTTAACCGCACGGCCACTTCGGCCGGCCCAAACACTAGATGACACTACTTTCAAATATGGTCTACGGTGGTGTGGAACCTCAGTGGAAATAAACTAACGTCATAACAGCTGTTTGGCTCTTATAGCCCTAATAAGCCAAAGTAATTTGCGATATCGCCGTATGTACTGCGTCGGGTGCATCGAAGTGATGGTTCTCGTACTCGTCTGTGACGATGGAAGACTTCCAGCCACAAATAAACACTTTCAAACACTACGACGGCAGAAGGTGGTCCTCTGACTAATCAACTGTAGTACTGTCTTCCCATCTCTGTGTTCTACAGACGAGAAACGCGAACTCGCAGCCACAAGGACAGAGTTCAGATAACGTCTCAACGTAAGTATAGGCAGAGGAAGTGCTCTCAGTTATTGAACGCTGCGTACTCCACGACGATCTCCAACACAGAGGTGAAGTCCAGAATCGTTCGCAACAGTACAGTGCCTAACTGTTCTAGATACAAACTATCCTGAGAGCAAACACAGCACGTCCGTCTGTACCAACAAAGCTGATATCGAGCGACCGTCACATGTGGGCGCTCACAATAAAAGACCTCGTCTCTCCAGCACTGGCCTCCCAGCAAGGCTCGCCTCCCCACTCTCGTAATTCCGGAAACGAATCGTATTGCCTAAACCACAGAATATTCTCCCTCTCTACAGATTCTTCAGAATGCCGACCATCCATGTTTTAGTCTTTTGTTGTCCAGCGCGGAAAGTTTGCGATGAAAAACCTATACTTGTACAATAGTACGCTTCTGAGGAAAAGTCCTTGGAAATAACCCAGCCTACGAGGTTTCAGAGGTGACGCTCCTTCGTTCCTCTAGCTGCATCCAAGATTTTCGTAGTTTCCAAAGTACAACCCTTCCCGTCCGGCCAAACACCAGCCGGTCGCGACTCTATTGTGCTCCGGCGCTCAGGTGTCCCAATGTCCGTCTTGCTACTTCCTATGTTTAAGCAGGACCAATGCACCTGTGTTGCCTGCCGTTTCATTTCCACTGTAGCTCCAAATTCTATTAGTATGATAATGAAGACACTCCGTCGCCTTTCATGCAATAAGCGTTAACAATTATTTACAAAGTATACATGACAATGTTAGTCCCCTTTATATATTCATATACACTCCTGGAAATGGAAAAAAGAACACATTGACACCGGCGTGTCAGACCCACCATACTTGCTCTGGACACTGCGAGAGGGCTGTACAAGCAATGATCACACGCACGGCACAGCGGACACACCAGGAATCGCGGTGTTGGCCGTCGAATGGCGCTAGCTGCGCAGCATTTGTGCACCGCCACCGTCAGTGTCAGCCAGTTTGCCGTGGCATACGGAGCTCCATCGCAGTCTTTAACACTGGTAGCATGCCGCGACAGCATGGACGTGAACCGTATGTGCAGTTGACGGACTTTGAGCGAGGGCGAATAGTGGGCATGCGGGAGGCCGGGTGGACGTACCGCCGAATTCTCAACACGTGGGGCGTGAGGTCTCCACAGTACATCGATGTTGTCGCCAGTGGTCGGCGGAAGGTGCACGTGCCCGTCGACCTGGGACCGGACCGCAGCGACGCACGGATGCACGCCAAGACCGTAGGATCCTACGCAGTGCCGTAGGGGACCGCACCGCCACTTCCCAGCAAATTAGGTACACTGCTGCTCCTGGGGTATCGGCGAGGACCATTCGCAACCGTCTCCATGAAGCTGGGCTACGGTCCCGCACACCGTTAGGCCGTCTTCCGCTCACGCCCCAACATCGTGCAGCCCGCCTCCAGTGGTGTCGCGACAGGCGTGAATGGAGGGACGAATGGAGACGTGTCGTCTTCAGCGATGAGAGTCGCTTCTGCCTTGGTGCCAATGATGGTCGTATGCGTGTTTGGCGCCGTGCAGGTGAGCGCCACAATCAGGACTGCATACGACCGAGGCACACAGGGCCAACACCCGGCACCATGGTGTGGGGAGCGATCTCCTACACTGGCCGTACACCACTGGTGATCGTCGAGGGGACACTGAATAGTGCACGGTGCATCCAAACCGTCATCGAACCCATCGTTCTACCATTCCTAGACCGGCAAGGGAACTTGCTGTTCCAACAGGACAATGCACGTCCGCATGTATCCCGTGCCACCCAATGTGCTCTAGAAGGTGTAACTCAACTACCCTGGCCAGCAAGATCTCCGGATCTGTCCCCCCATTGAACATGTTTGGGACTGGATGAAGCGTCGTCTCACGTGGTCTGCACGTCCAGCACGAACGCTGGTCCAACTGAGGCGCCAGGTGGAAATGGCATGGCAAGCCGTTCCACAGGACTACATCCAGCATCTCTACGATCGTCTCCATGGGAGAATAGCAGCCTGCATTGCTGCGAAAGGTGGATATACACTGTACTAGTGCCGACATTGTGCATGCTCTGTTGCCTGTGTCTATGTGCCTGTGGTTCTGTCAGTGTGATCATGTGATGTATCTGACCCCAGGAATGTGTCAAAAAAGTTTCCCCTTCCTGGGACAATGAAGTCACGGTGTTCTTATTTCAATTTCCAGGAGTGTATATGATGGACAACCTATCACATGATAATTAATTGTGCTTGTAGATCACAGCAGAGTATGTGGATGGATGCTTGTAAGGTGCGAAATTATAGCCACCTTACACGGTTATATCAAGTGTTTTTTTTTTTTTTTTTTAAAGTCAGTTTAACAGGACTGTTAAAACTGCTCAAAATAACCTGATTCTTAAATAAACGCTCTTCGGTTTTTTTCCTGTCATTTCCTGTAATAAACGTAGAAATCACACAAAGATTGAAACATTTTCAGTCCCTCAGATTCATGACATGTAGCATCAAAATATTTAACAGGCAAATAAAAAAAACGTAGTCCATACACCGTTAGCTGCTTTTATCAGAAAGTGATAAGTCGTTGATCATTAGGAAAAACCACTAGCATTCTTCTACTGATTGTAATATTAGAAACTCTGCTCAATAATCATGATGTTATTTTGGATCATAGCGCTGTTTGGACTTTACGACTAGTCAGTCCTAAAGGATGAAAACTGAAATTGAGCCGGCCGAAGTGGCCGTGCGGTTAAAGGCGCTGCAGTCTGGAACCGCAAGACCGCTACGGTCGCAGGTTCGAATCCTGCCTCGGGCATGGATGTTTGTGTTGTCCTTAGGTTTAACTAGTTCTAAGTTCTAGGGGACTAATGACCTCAGCAGTTGAGTCCCATAGTGCTCAGAGCCATTTTTTTGAACTGAAATTGAAGAACTCTGTTTTTCATGTTAATTTGTCAGTTTTCAAGGGCTAAAAAGTAGATAAAGGTATGTTGCGGCTACACAGGCATCAGATCAGTTGATTTCTATTTTTATTGTAAACTATGAATGAACTCTTAAGTTTTTAAAATTTTATCCTTACATTATGTCGAAAGTTTGTTGTGGCTCCTCCCGTTTAATCTTTTAAAAGAAAAGAAACGTTGTGCTTCATCAACACGCACTTCGTAAAATACTTCCAGACTAGGGATGGTGCAATTCTGTCCGACGACGGCAGTAAGAGACCAAATCTTGTGCGCTGCATGTACATAGGTGCCACTAGTAGGCCACACCACGTGGCTATTGTCTCATCAGTGCTGCACCAATTCTTATGCCATTTGTTTATTCCTCGTTTCTATCTGCATTGTTATTAAAATAGCTCTGATTGCTTTTCCTATTTTCTCAGTGGTTCCCAACCTGGGGGAGTTACCTTCTGATTGGTAAAATAAAATTTTCTGAGGTGTAAAAACTAAACGATTTTATTCTCTAGCCGGCCGCGGTGGCCTAGTGATTCTAGGCGCTTCAGTCCGGAACCACGCCACTGCTACAGTCGCAGGTTCGAATCCTGCTTCGGGCATGGATGTGTGTGATGTCCTTAGGTTAGTTAGGTTTAAGTAGTTCTAAGTTCTAGGGGACTTATGACCACAGCAGTTGAGTCCCATAGTGCTCAGAGCCATTTGAACCAACCATTCAGTCACAAAACTTAATTACTTTCAATGGATCGATGCTATTATCACAATTCTGTAAGACTCTAACATTGATTATATAAGTTATCAATAATTACTTTCTTAGTAGCATTAATCCTGTAGAGGTTACAGTTACCTCATATAATCCATCCACTACACATATATGTTGTGCTTTGCCCTTACATTGATAATGATGACCGTGAGCCATACACAGAAAATGTGCTAAATATCACAAGAAAATATCTTCTCCAAGTTGTCCAAATTGTACCTGCAGTCGTCCACAAATAGCATCTGCATCTACATCTGTATCCACATTCCGCAAGCCACTTGACGGTGTGTGGCGGAGGGTACTTTGAGTACGTCTATCGGTTCTCCCTTCTATTCCAGTCTCGTATTGTTCGTGGAAAAAAAGATTGTCGGTATGCCTCTGTGTGCGCTCTAATTTCTCTGATTTTATCCTCAAGATCTCTTCGCGAGATATACGTAGGAGGGAGCAATATACTGCTTGACTCCTCGGTGTTCTAGAAACTTGAACAAAAGCCCGTACCGAGCTACTGAGCGTCTCTCCTGCAGTGTCTTCCACTGGAGTTTATCTATCATCTCCATTACGCTTTCGCGGTTACTAAATGATCCTGTAACGAAGCGCGCTGCTCTCCGTTGGATCTTCTCTATCTTTTCTATCAACCCTATCTGGTACGGATCCCACACTGGTGAGCAATATTCAAGCAGTGGGCGAACAAGTGTACTGTAACCTACTTCCTTCGTTTTCGGATCGCATTTCCTTAGGATTCTTCCAATAAATCTCAGTCTGGCATCTGCTTTACCGACGATTAATTTTATATGGTCGTTCCATTTTAAATCGCTCCTAATGCCTACTAGCAGGTAATTTATGGAATTAACTGCTTCCAGTTGCTGACCTGCTATATTGTAGCTAAATCATAAAGGATCTTCCTTTCTATGTATTCGCAGCACATTGCACTTGTCTACATTGAGATTCAATTGCCATTCCCTGCACCATGCGTCAATTCGTTGCAGATCCTCCTGCATTTCAGTACAATTTTCCATTGTTACAACGTCTCGATATACTATAGCATCATCCGCAAAAAGCCTCAGTGAAGTTCCGATGTTATCCACAAGGTCATTTATGTATATTGTGAATAGCAACGGTCCTACGATACTCCCCTGCAGCACACCTGAAATCACTCTTACTTACTCGCTTCGAAAAAGATAAGTAAATTAATTGATAGCACAACACAGCAGTAGCTACATAAGGCTGTACGCATTATTATTATTATTATTATTATTATTATTATTATTATTATTATTATTATTATTATTATTATTATTAAGCTGGTTAAACACAAAGCATTAGCAGCTTGATGTCGTCTAATTTGTGCCAGTTCAGAAGTAAGGAGTCCAGCAATCAAGTGATTCACAAACATTAAGTATAGTGCACACATCTGAACTTGCTTGGTCTACCCTCACTGTGGATAGTCAGCTTTCTTACCTGAGAAGGAGTTGTGGCTAGCACTTGCGATGCACCGAAAATTGCTCCATCATTCATTCTAAAACACACACACTAAATATCGTCCACCTTTCACATCTTTCGTCATTTTAAAAATAACTGTTCCAAGCAAAGTCTTTCATTCTCAGTTTAGTTAGGTGCTAAAGTTGATCTTCATATTGAGGGAAAGGAGGGGGGGCGGCAACTGACAGCGGGGGGCAGGGGAGGGGGGGGGGGGTGCGGATACTAGCTAATGTCTAGCTGCACTCAGGGGTAATGGTCTAAGAAAGGTTGGATACTACCATTCTGTAATAACACACTATTTCACAGCAATGGAAATTTTACGAATAAAAATCAGTCGTTCTTTCAACAAGATTTACTCATAAACCAAACAGTTTAGCACTGCTGCTGTGGCTAATTGATATTCCATTTCATCTACATCTACATCGATACTCTGCAAATCACATTTAAGTGCCTGGCAGAGCTTTCATCGAACCACATCCACAATTCTTTATTATTCTAATCTCGTATAGCGCGCAGAAAGAATGAACACCTATATCTTTCGGTACGAGCTCTGATTTCCCTTATTTTATCGTGGTGATCGTTCCTCCCTATGTAGGCCGGTGTCAACAAAATATTTTCGCATTCGGAGGAGAAAGTTGGTGATTGGAATTTCGTGAGAAGATTCCGGCGCAACGAAAAACGCCTTTGTTTTAATGATTTCCAGCCCAAAACCTGAATCATTTCTGTGACACTCTCTCCAATATTACGCGATAATACAAAACGTGCTGCCCTTCTTTGAAATTTTTCGATGTACTCCGTCGATTGTGTCTGGTAAGGATCCCACACAGCGCAGCAGTATTCTAAAAGAGGACGGACAAGTGTAATCTAGGCAGTCTCCTTACAAGGGAACCTCCCCATCGCATCCCCCTCAGATTTAGTTATAAGTTGGCACAGTGAAAAACTGAACACAGATCAATCGAGAAAACAGGAAGTTGTGTGAAACTATGAAAAAAATAAGCAAAATATACAAACTGAGTAGTCCATGCGCAAGATAGGCAACATCAAGGATAGCGTGGGCTCAGGAGCGCCGTGGTACCGTGGTTAGCGTGAGCAGCTGCGGAACGAGAGGTCCTTGGTTTAAGTTTTCCCTCGAGTGAAAAGTTTTCTTTCTTTATTTTCGCAAAGTTATGATCTGTCCGTTCGTTCATTGGCGTCTCTGTTCACTATAATAAGTTTAGTGTCTGTGTTTTGCTACCGCACCGCAAAACCGTGCGATTAGTAGACGAAAGTGTTTTGGTTGGCAGGAGAGCCAACACCGTGTTACTAGAGGAGGCCGAAAGGCACGCGTTTTAGCTCGCGCAGGCTGGCGTGAGCTCTGGAACAGGACAAGGAAATTAGAATTTAGAAAAAAGGACGTAGCTGGTGGAATACTTAACTTTAATCCATTAATGGTGAACGTCGGTCTGGACGGTACATGATTCACAATTTCAATAGTAACTAATAATGGCGCCTTGCTAGGTCGTAGCAAATGACGTAGCTGAAGGCTATGCTAAACTATCGTCTCGGCAAATGAGAGCGTATTTTGTCAATGAACCATCGCTAGCAAAGTCGGTTGTACAACTGGGGCGAGTGCTAGGAAGTCTCTCTAGACCTGCCGTGTGGCGGCGCTCGGTCTGCAATCACTGATAGCGGCGACACGCGGGTCCGACGTATACTAACGGACCGCGGCCGATTTAAAGGCTACCACCCAGCAAGTGTGGTGTCTGGCGGTGACACCACAGAAAGGACGTGCCTCTCCAATGGGAACCGAACACATTTGATCGCAAGGTCATAGGTCAACCGATTCCTCCACAGGAAAACACGTCTGATATATTCTATACGACACTGGTGACGGCATGTGCGTCACATGACAGGAATATGTTGTCGACCCACGTAACTTGTACTCTTGGCGAATGGGTAAAAAGATGCTTCTACCTTGCCCGATTTAGGATTTCTTGTGGATGTGATAATCACTCCCAAAAAAATGATGAAAACATAAGAGTTTGTCACATAAACTGCAACAAAGGAATGCAACAGTTTCACAGTAGCACAGTTTTCCCTGTGCTCTGTCAAAACATATGTTTTTAACGTTTTCAAATTCTTCCGTGTGTAGACCGTCAAATCCTGCATATGTCCAAGCAAATCTGAACATGTCGTGGAATTTTGGAGAGCGAGGTTGATTCTGTGTCAGTGCCTGAACTTTGATAATTGTCTGAAAATAAAAAATTAAAATTTTCACTTGAGGGAAGACTTGAACCAAGGACCTCTCGTTCCACAGCTGCTCACGCTAGCCACGAGACCACGGTGCTCCTGAGCCCACAGTACCCTTGATGTTGCCTATCTTGTGCATGGACTACTCAGTTTGTATATTTTGCTGATTTTTTTCACAGTTCCACACAACTTCTTCCTGTTTTCTCTATTGATCTGTGTTCAGTTTTTCAAGGCCTATCCACTGTGCCAACTTGTAACTAAATCTGAGGGGGGTGCGATGAGGAGGTTCCCTTGTTAGTAGGTCAGTTACATTTTCTAAGTGTCCTGCCAATAAAACGCAGCCTTTGGTTAGCCTTCCCCACAACATTTTCTATGTGTTCTTTCCAATTTAAGTTGTTTGTAATTGTAATACTGTTGTGTACATAGTTCCGCGTAGCCAGCGCGTACACAACTTTCCCACTAGAGCGCGCCCCGCTAAGCGCAACAGTGCAGGCGCAGCGCTCGTCCGTCTCCGCACTACGAGATGGCGCTGCAATAGAGACGGACCAAATTCTGCTTCCGCCGATCCGCGTATTAATATGTAACGCAGCCAACGAGATTGCTGCTAACGTAGAACCTTTTCTCCTCGCGGATCACACTCGTGCAGTGATGCATGAATGCGCGAGGTATTATAACGAGTGTACAGACCTCAGATTAGTCAGTCTGCATTATCTATACCAGTCTGCATTAGTCTGTACCAGTCTGTACGAGTTCTACAATTGTCTGTACCAGTCTATAGTCAAGTTTCAGTCTGTGCCTAATAAGATTACCATATTCCTGTACCTAGCCATGAAGATAAATGTATAGACACTTTTGTCAAGTATCTGAGATATATGTGAGAATAAGATTAACGTACCAATACCAAAGGAACTTCAGATTTTCGATTGTAAATAGCATCCAGAACCAAGTTAAGTAATTTTTATGCTTGTTATTATTTTAATAAATGTGTGTGAAAATTAATCAAGTTCTGTTTAAAGTTGGTTACCGTCAATCTGCTACCCTAAGCGTGCAAGTGGCATTTCTATCGTCCGACCTAACTGCAGAAGATAAACACGCCACGATAAGACCACTAGATATATTGCTGAAACTCGCCTACTTCGTTAGAGCGACAAGTCAAATAATCTGATGGTGTGTGTACTGAAGGTCTTACAGTACTCACACCACAAATACCTAGGCATTTAGTTGAATTTACGGCTTTTAGATTAGACTGATTTATCGTGTAACCGAAGTTTGAGTTCCTTTTAGCACTCATGTGGATGACCTCACACTTTTCGTTATTTAGGGTCAACTGCCACTTTTCGCACCATTTAGATATTTTTTCTAAATCTTTTTAACCCGTTACTAGTAAAAATAAAATACCTCTTATAACGGAGACCAGACAAATACCGAAAAATACCTGTCATTCAGAGAGTTTTAACCGGTCAGTTTTTTCCCATCCCCACCGTGCGCCGCTCCGTTTCGTGTGAGCTTCTTGAGAAATGCAACTAGAAGCTCCAGGAATTCTGTATGTGCACGAGTCGCCGCTCGTCGCCGTCCTATTCCTATCCCTAGCCCTAGCCCTAGCCCTACGCAACACGTGCGCCGGTGTAGAGACGCGCCAAAGTGCGCATGCGCGGAGCACGCGGCACGCGGCTGCCACACGGCAGCCACGAGTCCCCCAGCGGCTAGGCCGCCGTCACCCGCCTCGCTACACATGAAGTGCGGAGCCGAGCCAAAGCGGCTACCGGGCGACGCGGAGGCCTCTGTTAGGGTGACCGGCCGGTGTGGAACCTCGCCATGGCGTCGCGCAGTCGGGTGGGCGACCTGTTCTACCGGCACGCGGGTTCGCTCCCCGGCCTGGGCAGCCTGCGTTCGTTCTCGCTGGACTCTTGGTGGGGGCTGCCGGACCCAGCGCCGGTGCAGATAACTGCCAGGCGCGATTCCTGGCTCAGCTGGGACGCAGTCAGCCGGTCACTGGACCTCGTCATCTCCTTCATAGAATACTACACCTCCAGGTAACGGCCGCCTAGCCTCCCGACAGCTGTTCGCTGTTTCCTCTGAGGCTGCAGCTCAAAAAAAAAAGTTTGCAAGGAAATTTCGCTTTAAGAGAGCAGAATAGGGTAGAAAAGATCTTTTAGTCTAATTCTATTATTGGCTTAAAATGTTCCTTAGAGAGTCTATTTTTAAAATTCATTCGTATAGAGTGAACCATAAATGTTAAAATCTATGAAAACCGGTATTTACTGATGAGGATCTGGCGCATCTAAGCGCTACAATCCAACACAGTCGGCAGGTGATATTTGAAGTAGCAAGCATCATCTACATACAGGGACCTGATGATGGTGTAGTATAACGCAAAAACTGGTCGCCAAATAAAATATTTGACGCCGGCCGCTGTGGCCGAGCGGTTCTAGGCGCTTCAGTCCGGAACCGCACTGCTCCTATGGTTGCAGGTTCGAATCCTGCCTCGGGCATGGATGCGTGTGATGTCCTTAGGTTAGTTTAGGTTTAAGTACTTCTAAGTCTAGGGGACTGATGACCTCAGATGTTAAGTCTCATAGTGCTTAGAGCCATTTGATCCATTTTAAATTTGACGGCTGAAAGGTGTTTAATTTGACATCTTCCATCGCCCAAAAAATAGCGTCTCACACCAAGTATGAGTGCTCGTGCGAGATTTCGCCTGATTTCATGCTACCCACACAATTCAAGCGTTTCCTTCTTCATGATAAAACTCGGTCGCAGGGGCAATGAGAACGCTTCTGCAGAGTGTTTGATCGGAAGTGTCTGATCACCCACCATACGGCTCGGACTCAGCTCCCTTTGATTTTAATCTCTACCCATGTCAAGCACTGACTATAAAGGTAACGTTTTGACGCAGACAACAAGCTGCAGATCAGCGTAGCGAAGTGGTAGGAAGTATAGGCGGCTGCCTCCCATGACTAGCGTGTTGGAAAGTTAGCTACGAAAAATGTCGCAGTCGGAGCGGCGACTATTTAGAGGAGTAGCTGGAAGGTGTAGATAACCACTGCAAATAAAACGTTTTTGATTTTCACTGCGGTTTCTACTTTGCGACCGATCGGACCTTACTTTCTAAATAATCCTCGTAGTTACCGACGGAATAGGGGTCCTATTAGTTTCGGACAGTATCACGGAGGCCATTAGCATAAAGTAAAATACCATTCTCAATACGCTTTCTCTTCGTAACATGATTTGTTTATGGTAAACATGCTGAAGACCGTTCTTGTCTCGCTTCTGCTTAACTTGTCTTTTCACCTTTTTTATACAAAGTAAAACGTGAGTGCTTGAAAATTATAACAGTCATATTTCCAGGGATAGAAAAGGATCTAAAAGTAATACTTATGGTGCAAAAAACGCTTCGACTGGTAAGCGGAAGCCAGTCAATCGATATAATTTCGTCAAAATCGGTGTTCCGACAACAGCGAAAGAAAGGCTAAGAGTTCGCTGCTGGCATTGCCGATTAAAGGTTTTTTCAATTTCAGTATCAAAAAACATGAACTGGATTATTAAATGCTTTTTTTTTCAAAACAACACTTTTCAAGTTGGCGGGAGCTATAACTCATGAAATACACGTACAATCACATTATATCTGTAGTATGTATGATTTTTGCGATATATTTTAATTTCGTTTTTTGGTGCCCGTTTTAATAATTATTTTCTTCCCAAAATGTTGACATTCATTTCATAGTACCGCCATTTTTCAAACAATTTTTTTAAAAATCCTTCCGTACTACATTAGACAATTTCATCAGTATCGAAGCAGTTTTTGAAAGTTCGTTGTAGGTCGAAAATTATGGCGTCCAGAATCCCACCAAGCCCCCACGCACTCCACGAAGGCATTTCGTCGATATCGTGTAGTTTCGTCTGGGTGCAAGTAGTTTACTTTAAAAATACTTAATACAATATTCAGGATGTACAGTGAAGGTCTAAAGTCAGTCTTGGATCTTTTCTTATTTTACTGAAAAAAATCGTGAATGTCGGTTCCAAAATCGAGCGTCACCCTGGTCTGCTCCCTCTTGACCAGCGGAACAGGGCGGAACGTGTGACGTTCATTCGTAATCGATTATCGAAGCAAAGGCGTTCACGACACCCGATTACAAACTCTTTCACATCATTCAGGGTATTTTAATTCCACCTTTGCAACTTCAAGAAAAGGTGTGCATCTGGTCGACAAACGCGTTTTGTTTCATTGAAATAAAACACCATCAGTGCCCTGTAACGAAAGATATTTAACAATTTGACTTGCTTTCCAGATGTAAAAAACAGTTTGTCACAAAAGACGTTGACTTTTAAGGTTCGGTATCTCAATTGGAACAAGCGGAACCCTTTCAAGACCACTTTGTTGTCCGCCTGCCGTCTGTCTGTCAGACTGTTAAAACAGTTTTCTCAGGTGGGTAGCCATATGAAGTTGAAACTTGTCATACTATGTAAGATCTACGATCCCTTGGCGGTGTAAAAAGCTTAAGCTTCTAGGTCAATGCAGTCAAAAGCTACTAACATATATGTCACATATTTTAATGCAAATTCACTCATTAAAACCTGTAGGGTACTTTCCATTAGCCCAGCACTACGAAATTTGCCTCTAAACAAGACTTCAGAATACAAGTGGAGGAAAACAATCCGAGAATTGTGAATTTCTAATTATATCACAAGGAATTCTTTTCCAGTCACTTTTCATCTGACTGTCTATGTGTCCCTCCATCTGTTAAGATCCCTTTTTCTCCGGAGCAGTTAGATGTATCAAGTTGAAAGATCTATAACCCTTGGCGGTTTAATAAATTTAAGCTTTTAAATAAATGCTATCAGGAGATTCGGCCATTTATGTCACATATTTTGATACTCGCAAGTTGACTCATTAAAACATATAAGGTACTTATCGTTGGCCTACGACCATAAAATTTGACAAGAAGCAATATTTCGCAGTACAAGTACAGGAAAAAAAATCCAGAAAGTGTTAATTTGTAATCATATAACACGGAGGAAAAATTTTTTCTTATTTGTATCCGACTTCAAACTTAAAACATTCCCGATAGTCTTGGAATTCCCCAAACCGATATCTTGCCAGTATCCATGTCGATAACAGAAAAAATTGTCGAGATTCTCGATTCCTGGGATGGACGAATTGTCAATGAAGATAATGAAGTTTGTACAGAACCCTCAGCGTGTGAGTCCTAATCCAACCTGGTCAGTTTTTTACTTGCGGCATTTCATGCCTGAATTTTCGATCACATCACAAAACGCCGTCTGCTTGCACGTCTTTGAGTTATTTCGTCATTTGTCACCGTTGATTTTAGCCTAATCCCCCACTATTTTGCGCAACTAAGCATTTTTCATGTTAAACACAACCACGGTTTATTTGCATCCTTCCGGCTAATTATGTAACGTGTGTTTTCGAATAGTCTTACCAAATTTAAAACTAGTTTTTTTATTAAAACTGTGCTTTATTTTTCTCTGCAGTTCGTTATTTGTGTTATTTCATTTAATTGTGTTACTATGCATTTATTTAACGTGTAAGAGAAATAGAGTAATAGAGTTGCAAATCTAGGCGTGGGGAATGGAAGGGGGGGGGGGTGAAGAGAAGAGGACGGTAAGATGAGTGAACAGTAAGTTTAAAGAAGTGGGATGGAGAGTGAGTAGGAGGAAAAGGGTGGGAACCAAGAGAGCGAAGGATGAGACAGGGAAAGTTTTTTTGTGTGAATTTTTTCAATTTATCCAGTGCCTGGTTTCCAAAATTTGTCTGATCTTTGAATAAATGTTTATTGCTCGTTAATACTTTGTGTATATGGGAGTTTTCTTGGAAAGGGAGGAGGTGTATGTTTTTACTGAATTTGACGATTTTATACTTTTCTGAATTTTGTTCTATGATATTCCCATGAACTGCCGTAAGTAAAAATCAACATTTTTTTGTATTGAAGTGTTTTATTATCTAGGAGGGTAGCAAATGGCAAAACAATTTTCATTAAGGACCACTGGTGATATTTCGTTTGCTGACAAAAATACGCATTTTCTTGTAGTTGCAAAAAGGGAAGTAAAATATCCTGAATAAGTGTAATGTAACTACATACAACATGGCAATACAAATAAATCTTTGACCATAATATTACGTGAACTCAACTTTTTCTTACACAAAACGTGTTCGTAACAACACAGCTTTGCCCATTGCTTGCTGATTCCATAGATACCATAAAATCCTCTCGAGAGTATATTTAAGGATTCTTGTAAGAAATCCATATTTCGAATGTTGAAACCAGTTCAAGTCACCACCCCATATTCTACTAACATGAACTGAGTATCTGTAACGACTAAATACACCTTAGTAGCGTAATAGGGATCATGGGGGACCTACTCATTTGGCAATCCCAAAACTGCATCATATATTAATAAAGGAAACAGTATCGCAGTATCAAGATTCAATTAAACGAATGATTTGAAACATTTATTCATCATACACTTTAGGATGAAAACCCATATTTTGCACATTTAACTGTAACCTAAGCGCATTGTCTGAATTAATATTACTAAAATATAAATCATAATACTAAATCATCCATAACTCTGGTAATATTGTACATTTGCATAAATAAAGACCAACTCCGGAATCAGCAAGAAAGTTCTTTTAAGATGAGATGTATTACATTTTAGTTCTCAGTCATTTTAAATTTCGTAAAAAATCAGGTTTATTTGCTAAGATTGGAGGCGGGATTGTGGAAATAGTGGGCTCACGTATGATTGCTACACATTAACACGTATCCAAATAAATTAAATATGCAAAGGAAAACTATTTTAAGCTAATGATAATACAAACTGAAACAGCGCTAGTCTTCAGGCAGTTTAATTCTATTAATAAATTCGTGTTTCTGCTTAAACTTTTTTGATCTCACGCCCCCTAAAGCGTGATTGGGAGAGGGATGTCTGTAAACAGATTTTAGAGATACGGCAAATGGCAGTTCAGAGTGAACTAATGATGTGATAGACGTATAGACCTGCAGTATTTTTAATTTCTGTGAATGGCACCCAATTGTAGGTTGGTAACAGTGCAAAAACATACTCTATGTCTGTTGTTGCTGCGAAATTCTTTTGTTGGTTGTTTTGTGTTACAAATATTGTACTATGAAGACATGTTTTGGCTGATCAGTATTGACATGGTATACAGTTAGAAAAACCTGATAGCATCATTGAACTCCGGAATTTGACTGCAACCAGTAAAATTCATCACATAATATTGATTAAATCCACAATTTGGATTAGTGACATAATTGAATAGGCCCTTCGAATTTCCTTTTATCGCCCTCAAGCTTAGGAAACGTCACAGACAGAATATCAAAAAAATCCACAATACATTTCAAATGGCTGCATTCAGACATGCCGATAATAAAACGGAACTCGACGGGGTTGGGCGTCAACGTCAAGGTTTCTCTGGAAGAAATTTTGGACGTTCAAGATGTTGGAAGGTGGGGAAGGGGGACGCTAGATTCGTCTGTTAACGTAGCACGCTGTGCTGTACGGGGAAGTGTCATCTTTGAGTGACTGCAGGACGAAACACGGTGACTTAAACAGAATTTTTATTTGGTATGATGAACGGCACCTTTTCCCAAATGTGAAAAAATGTAAGTTGCTGCTTATAGTAGGAAAAACAATCCTGTAATACTCGAATACAGTGTTAGTGGTGTGCTGTTTGACACACTTCGATTGCATATCAACGCATAACACATGAAATGGAACTAGCATCTAGAGGAGACTGCATGTAGAACACTCAAGTGTTTTAGGATCCCCTCCAAGTTGGATTAAAGGAAGTTGTTCAGAGGTGAGCTGGGACATTTGTTACCGGTAGGTTCGATCAACAAGCCAGTATTACGAAAATGCTCCGTGAAGTCAAATAGGAATCCCTGGCGGGAAGGTGGTGATCTTTTCTTGAAACACTGTTGAGACAATTTAGCGAACCATCATTTGCCACAGACAGAACGATTCTATCGCTAGAGAAGAGCGATCCTATGACGCCACCCTGTGGCACACATGAGGATGCCCTTGTCTCTTATGAACACTCCTCGCCAAGGGCAACGTACTGGTTTCTGTTCCTTAAAAAGTCTTCTAGTCACTCACATATCTCAGAACGTATTCCGTATACTTGGACTTCCGTTAACAGTGTGCATTATGGCACTGTGTCAAACGCTTTCCTGAAATTTAAGAATATGGATCTGCTCGTTTCCCTTCACTCATGGCTTATAGGATATCGTGCGAGATAACGACAAGCCGAGTTTCACACGTGCGAGGATTTCGAAATTCTTAACGATCTATGGGCAGCATCTTTTCTGTCTTATGGAAAGGTACTATACTCGAATTCAAAACATATTCAAAAATTCAGCATCGAACCGATGTTAAAGATATTGGTATATAATTGTACGGGACCGTTGAATTACCCTTCTTACATATAGGAACCACCTGTGCTTTCTTTCTAGTCCCTTGGAAGTTTGCGCTGAACACATAGACAATCGTTTTTCTCTTCTGTTTTTGTGAGTGTTCCATGATGACTTGGTTATTGCGTCCATGAGGATTCTTCCACAAGAGGGTAGATTTTTCAAAATGAAAAATGCTTCAAATTTTACAATATTCGAACAAAGTAAAACCCTACACAGAGCATAATATGATTAACAATATAAATATGAAACGCTTATCACTAGATAACCTTTTCTTTAACAGTGAAGTCAGCTCCAGTGAACGGGAAAAATTCAGTTTTTTTAAAATTATTTGCTACTTAGAAAGAACGTAGGAGCACAATGTGAATGAAGTAAAGCACTCTTCGTACTGGTGCGCAAATATTGTTAGCCTAGCTTTTACCCACAGCTGCGTTTGCATATTTATATTGTTTTGACGAATGACGGCGAATACATAAGCCGGACTAAAACGAAATGATATTAATAATATACTTCTTAAGGTTTTCCCGACATAATTATTTTAAATACGGTTCTCCGGCTCACCATCAGATATCATTATTGTATCTCCACAATATTTCGTAGTAAAAACAGTCCAGCTTCACCATGTAAAATAGCAGTTCTTTTCTACAATTTCAGAAACCTTCCGTACAAGTTACTACAGAAGCAACTCTCTCACGGAGTGATCTATAAACACACGAATTACCCGACCTCCGCACAAGTGTCATCTGCATCCGACTCACGTATACGATATTTAAAAACATTAATAACAATCAAAAGGCAGTAGAATAAACCAACTTTAAAAAAAGACAGAAAGGTTGTTTTGGAAACTGAAATCGTTGAAAATCTTTTAGAAACTAAGGAAAAAAGAAAAAGTTGTTATACGAACAAAGAAACTAGTAAATGCTGACCACCCACACAATGTACCGTAATAGGACTTCTGTAAAATTTATTAGCTTATTGAAAATTACTTATAAAACCTCAGTATCAAGTATTCATAGTGAAAAAGATCACGAAAGAAACATATGGCCGGACACAAGTAGGACTCACGCACTGAGACTTACTTACAAGTTAAATTATGTATGTAGACAGTTCTTACATTCCAAGAATCGAGTATCACAACAATTTTTGGCTGGTATCGACATTGATATTTGGAAGATATTGGTCCCAGATATTCCAAGGCTTTTGAGAATATTTTAATTACAAGTTTGAAGTTGGATGACAAATGACGAGAGAACTGTTTCTCTCGTGTGGTATAATTACAAATTAACTATTTTGTAAATATTTACTATACTGTACTATGAAACCTTTCTTCTCTCCAGTTTCATGATTCTACATAAAGGAGAAGTACCCGTTTTAATGATCGAATTTGCGAGTATCAAAATACCTGACATAAATAGCCGTTTCGTTTGATTGCACTAACTTAAAAGTTCAACGTTTTTACACCATCAAAGGACTATAGACCACATCATGTGCCATGAGTTGAACTTGATGCGTCTGCTCGTTCCTGAGAGAATGGGATCTTAACAAACGGAGGGACAGTCAGTCTAATAACAAACGATAATTTTTTTTTTCAAAGAAAAAATCGTTCAAATGGCTCTGAGCGCTATGGGACTTAACATCTTGGCTCATCAGTCCCATAGAACTTAGAACTACTTAAACCTGACTAACCTAAGGAGATCACACACATCCATGCCCGAGGCAGGATTCGAACCTGCGACCGTATCAGTCGCGCGGTTCCGGACTGAAGCGCCTAGAACCGCTCGGTCACCACGGCCGGCAATTTTTTTTTTTTTTTGTTTGATATAATTACAAACTAACAAATTTTGGATTTCTTTCTTTGGTTGTAGTGTGAAATCCTGCTTCTTAGGAATATTCTTGATTTCAGGTCAACGGGAAATACCCTATAGGTTTTGAAGAGTCAGTATGCGAGAATCAAAATATAGGGCAGAAATGGCAGTACTTTTCATTGTTTTTTGAAAAATATGTAAAAATCAGCCAACCGGTTGCATAGGTTTTCTAAATACCTTGACCAGGTTTCGTCACCTCTAAGGGTGACTTCATCAGAAGGTAAGGTTCATGTAATTACCTTACCTTCTGATGAAGTCACCCTTAGAGGTGACGAAACCTGGTCAAGGTATTTAGAAAACCTATGCAACCGGTTGGCTGATTTTTACATATTTTTCAAATTTGTGTATACGGTTGCTGCAAACGTCAGCCATGTTCAAAATTGTACTTTTCATTGTATTGACTTTTTGAAGCTTCACTATTTTAGATTACAAAGGGATCGTAGACCTTAATATATGAAATAAAATTCAGCTTGCTACGGCTAACTGTTCCTGAGGAAAAGGGTTTTGAACACCCGGAC
Source organism: Schistocerca piceifrons (assembly GCF_021461385.2). Lineage (NCBI taxonomy): Eukaryota > Metazoa > Arthropoda > Insecta > Orthoptera > Acrididae > Schistocerca > Schistocerca piceifrons. The sequence goes on along the minus strand of NC_060145.1, from coordinate 318,812,329 downwards.
AGACACAGACAGTCAGACGGACTGACAACAACTTAATTCTATAAGGGTTCCGTTTTCACCCTAAAAACCACACTAAATTGCTAAAACCTACTGTTTGTGACTGCATTATCAAAATACTAAACTGACAACAACAAAATATTATTTTCTTCAAAATGGATTTCTGTTCCAAGAAATCAAGTTGGGCAATAAAACGAAACATGAACTTTCTAAACTTATTATTAGCTTCAAATTGACCAAAATAGAAAATAAATAATCCGTACTTCGCTCCACCACAAATTTTATAATATTTTTTACACATATTGTCAGTTGCCGTCCTTGCGCCGGCTACGGTAAGCATAGTTCATGATGTGCACTCCCTCTCCACCCCATTCCCACCCCTCAACCCCTCCATACCCACCCCCACCACCATCCCAACGCACGACTACGCGGCACGCAGTGTCGTTGCCCAGCGCCGAACGGTGCGTGCGGAAGCGCGTGGGCAGAATTGCGCATTACGCATCGTGCTACTGAAGTAGCTATCCATTATAGAATGTACATTATATAAGTAATTTAATGTTTTCAGCATGCAAAAAAATATGTTCCATTCACCCTCTGAAATGTCGGATTTTTATTTTTTATTTTTTGTGTATTTCTAAAGTAGCCTATGGTCTTCCTCAGGGTTCGAGGTATCCCCATACCAAATTTCATCAAAATCCGTTCAGCGTTTTAGTAGTTAAAACGTAGCAGACGTAGTTACTTTCGCATTTATAATATTGGTGTGCGTGTGTGTTTATATATTCTGTAGAAAATAAATACCGATCTATTGAAATGTTTAGACGACAGTTTTCGTATTGTTCGCTTCTTTTTTGTTTACCGTAAAACCTTCTGTTCGCTTCTCATTTGTTTACCGTAAAACCTTCGGAAGGGTGCGTTATGAGTGTTGCTATTGTCGTTAAGTCTTCATCGTTGCTAGTTGCTTAATTCTGACACTATTTTCCGACGTTTTGTACAGTGGACGATATCTCATAAAGTCGCTTTCACCTTCTTGTACAGAGTTAAGCCACATTTCGCTGTGTCGATGGCCTGTCTGGTCAGATCATACCTCCATTGAGTGTGAAATCGCCTCGCGTTCGTTTGACGTCCTACACGAACTTCCTTTTACGCGAGACAACGATTGCTTATTTTTGCTTTACCGAAACACGTTTCAGCGCCTCCTGGGCTATCTTCAGTAGGTTTTGTTTATTGCTCTGAATGAAAATAATTTAACATAACTTCTTGTGCAGGTTATAATAATTCTTGCTGAAAGCTATTTTCATATCTTATGGAGCCATTAGTAGGCGATTAATTTTAAGTTTCTTTCCATTCACATTTAAAGACACATGATAAAGAGTTTTTTTCCGAGTTTTTTTTTTCAAGTTTATGCTATGGCTCAACTTAGTGACTTGTTTTTTTAGCTATAAATGTAAACAATTGTAAAATTTAACGTCGCTTTATGTCTCTTTGTACACATAAATAGCTGTGAGCCTAAATTCACACAACGTCCACAAGAAGATGCTATCAGTTTATAGATAGAATAATAAATAAAATAACCCTGAACTTAGACCAGAAAGTACTTGTACATGTTTTTGTTAAGCAAAAATGAAGAGACAGCGTCATTTATAGTGTAGAATATCTCTCCCATTTTGCCTTAGCAGCCACTGAAGTAAGGAGAACTGGAACGTCCAAAAGATGATTAGCTGCAGTTCATTTTAATCTCTTATTAGTAGCAATCACGGTCTATTTGATAATGCTTCTCCCATTTGACCATCATCATCTTCCGTTTTGGATAGACTATTGCTGTTGCACCCACTGTCAATTTACTCTGCAGTTAACACACACATTTCATCATTAGTGCACTATTATAACATCACAATTTATGTACTGAAAATTCGTACCGAGTATACTGTTACTTGGGAACATCCAATTCTTATTGTTTAGAAATCAAATGCGCTGCCTGTCGTCTAGATGTCAAGGATATCATATTTGTGGGCATTAATGGACGAATTAATTCTTACGAAAGTGCAAGTTACAATTAAATGTAGAGACATCTGCACAGCCCGAAACTTGGCCTCTTTTGAATTTTATATTAGCTCCATTTTCCCATTTTAATCTGCACATGCCTCGCTATTGTCATTTTCATCCCTATGCCAATATTTTGACGCTCCAAAAGAGTGAAACGCGTCATTTCCTGTAAGTAAAAAAAATATTTACAACCGAGACTGTCTTATTTCAAGTAACATCATATTCATTATCTGACCACAACGGAATCGTCACGTTAACGCCACTTACGTGGCATATCACGGCATGAATTTAAAGTATCGTGTACTTTGTCAACAACTTTACACAAGGACCAAAGATACTTATGCAATGACCTCATAAGTGAAGTACGTATTTGGCAGTTATGGCTTAAACCAGCAACCTCTCTGCCACCCGATTCTTTAAGGAATCTCACATATGTAAAGCAGCCTCAAACGTTTGATTACTTCACGAATGAGTTGATGTGTTAAATATTTGACGTTAAGCATGTAAAACCTTCATATGGATGAGTGTAGTCTGGATAATTTGCTTTCCGTTTCAAGAAAAGCTAGTTTCTCAAGCATCTCAATGTTTATGATGACATATCTCTTGAGCTATGTGTCGTACAAAGATATAATTTTGCGAGTACAATCAGTGGTATATATGGATATTGTCTGCAAAAGGTGTTGCGAAAAGATTTAGAAGTAAAGAAGTAATAAATTACAACGTTACACTGATAATGAAGTTTTACTGCATGAACAGCGAAAATGTGGTACGTAATGAACTTCATTTCTATCGTTATTTTGTGAGGGATGTCAGCGAGAAAAGACTTTGAAATTGTGTGTTAAGTGTATCGGAAGTCGCTAAGTGCCCTCATTCTCAAATACTGGCTAAGTATAATTCTAGGTAATTTGTGCATCGTGAGTTACACTGCCTGAACGCTTATACAGAGTTTCTAACGATAATACTTGACATCCTGCGCTAAACCCTCGGCGAAATTTTATACGACTTAACCAGTAGGTTATGACAGCATTTAAACTTTGAAATTCGGCCAATAATTATATGAAATACTGAACAGGAAATTTTATTGAGCCTGAGAGCCTCCACATAGGTGACCTACAACAATAACGAACGACTGTTTCAGTCGTTTAGTAATATATAGAACGTTATTGGCACCAATATGTGGTGTATGCACTTTTCTAATCGCCACAGGATTATGAATAATTCACACAGCTCACATTCTGTTAACACTAACTCTGTTGATGATTTAATAGCTAAGAATGTACTTAACTTACGTAGTTGTTGAACTGTCATTAGTCTGTTCGTGCTCTAACACACCGTGCAATAGATGTTAACATGACGATTCCTGTATGATAAAATAATTGATATAATGATCTTCACGTGTAGTATTACATGCAGTGTAACTTGTTTCGAAAGGACAACAATGGTATGTTTCGTATTAGCAGCACACTCGGTATGCCTTTACACGATGTAATCTGTATTGTTGCAAGAAAGTAATAACACTAACAATGAAATAAGTAAAAAATGGTTCAAATGGCTCTGAGCACTATGGGACTTAACATCTGTGGTCATCAGTCCCCTAGAACTTAGAACTAATTAAACCCAACTAACCTAAGGACATCACACACATCCATGCCCGAGGCAGGATTCGAACCTGCGACCGTAGCAGTCCCGCGGTTCCGGACTGAGCGCCTAGAACCGCTAGACCACCGCAGCCGGCTGAAATAGGTACGTTAACTGAAGAATCACTTGATAGTACCTACAAATTGTAATAGTGTGCCCAGAAGCAAGAAAAGTAAGTCACATAATGAAGGCATTATCATTTATGCTTTTAATCTCATCAGTCTTTCGACAAGTCTGACATTGTTCTCCATGTTTCATTTGCATTGTTCCCGAAGCTCGCTAGAGCGCCGTAGTAACAGGGGTGTTCAAAATGCAGTGAAACATTTCTTTTCTGGAAGCAGTTGGTTTTTTTTCGGGATTCCGGTACACCATGTTCTTCCTCTCTCTTTTAGCTGAAATGCTCTATTTTTCAATATAATCTCCGTTCAGTGGCCAGTCTTACGTCACTTTACTGGGAGGGCCTTAATATCCACAGTGTAACATTGTACTGGTCGACATCGGAGCCAGCTTCTTGCTACATCAATAACTTCCCCATCATCCACGTTCTGCTTCTTGCGGAGTGCACCCTTCAACGGGCCAGAAGGAAGACTGAAGGTGCGAGATCTGGTGTGTGGAGTCGATGAAGAAGAACAGTCCAAAGAAGTTCTGTGAGCTCCTCCCGGGTGCGCAGACTTGCGTGAGGCCTTGCGTTGCCACGGAGAAGTTGGTTTCCATTATTTCTGATGACGAACACTCTGAAGTCATTTCTTCAGTTTCCTGAGGTCCGCATAATAGAGTTGATCATTGCACGCTAAGGGAGGACATCAAACAAAACAGCCCTTTGAGAGCCCCAGAAGACTCATCGCCATGACTTTACATGAATCCTTGTATCGTCGCCTGTGATGATGTACGACAAAATATTGTCGCCATCAGTTTCGTAATGCACAAGCAATTTCGCATAGCTGTCCCTTCCTTGCTCTTTATCGTCTTCTGTTGGGCGGCAAGGAACATAGCGGTCACATGCACCTTTCAGTACCCCAACGGGTGGACGAATGAGTCAGCAGTACCAACAGAGACACCCAGTCGAGCACTGAGGAGTTTGATTGTGATCCGTTGATCACCTCGAACGAGATTGTCCGCACGTTCCAACGCTGCAAGAGTCACAATTGTGTGCGGCAGGCCAGGACGCTGGGGATGGATAGGGTTCAACGACCTTGATGCGATTATCACAAGAGGCCTTGCCCAACTACTCACCGTGATTTTGTTCACTGCCATCTCCCTGAAGACATTCAGCAGTCCTTTGGTTTCCCGCTAAAAGAAACTCAATGGCAGCTCTCAGTTTGAAACGCACCTCACTGACAAACGCCATTTTGGAGGCGATGTGTAGCGTCGCCACCTATTGGATCTTCATGATACTGTCAGGGCTAAAGTGGGAATATTCCTCGATGTCCCACAATAAATTCAATATTCTTTCAACAGAAACTGGCCGAGAAAAAATGCGTTTTATTGATTATTGAAAGTCCCTCGTATAAAACGTGTGATCAGGATCTGCACTGTGCAGTGAAGGCGTACGGGAGCCACCAGCTTGTATAGAGACACAATATGTTTCATAGTCTATATTCACACTCGGCAAATGGTATTTCTCCTTGTACCAGTTATTCAGGATTCCTGCCATTCCAGTCGTCCGCCGCCTTGATCCCCCTTACCCCCTGGTTGCTCCTCTCCTCTCCCATCCTCACCCCCTGACACGTCTTTACTGATGTGTCCCCCCTACCCTCCATCTCTACAACCTTCATCTACTTTCTCAAGGTGGCTTCCATCAACTCCCCCTCCCGGATGATGCCCTCTCTCCCTCCATCTATCCCTCCTATCAACTCTGATCCCCACTCCCCCTCCTTTGTCCTTTTCCCAGGCTCCCTCTCCGTCCCCCTTCCATCATCTTTTTTCCCCACCAACCCTCTCTCTGCCCCCCTTCTCGTCCCAGAGTCCTTTTGCATTTCCCTCCTCTGCCTTTTCCCATTCCCTCTCGCTTCTGTCCTGCCCCTCTCCCCCCTCATGAGTCCTCTCCCTCCTTTTGTTCCCCCCCATTTTCGTTTCTTCCTCTCCTCCCTCCTTGTTTTCCCCCTCATCTGTCCAGGTCCCCTCCCCCATCTGCCCTTTGCTAGGGAGTGTCACCTTTCTGCCGACATTTTCGTGCAGTGTTTTACAGTGAGTGTTAAGTGTTGTGTGTCTTTTGGGAAGTGTTGTGAACGGACATCATACTGTCGCTGGGTGTGATTTTTTTTTAATCTCTTGCGAACAGAAACCAGACTGTCTCCATGTTTTTTTTAATTGTGTGTCTACTATGTTACTTGTCTGATTCCTGTGTATTTTATTAGCATTGCCAACCCCTTTGCTTTATGTTCTAACTGTCCACAATTTTCCGCCGTTTTACAATTTAAGTCACCGTTTTATCGCCTGCTTTTATTGTTTCTTTTCTTCTTATGTTTTCAAAAAGTCTGTAGGCTGTAGAGCAGCGTACTAAGCTGCTGCCAGCCCGCCCCCATCGGGGGGAATAGAAATTCAATGAAGAAAAAAAAAAGAAAAAAGTTCCAGTCGTGTGTGGAACGCTGAAAGTATGATTTCGTAAATACTTACGCTCGCGCTGTAGTGTAAACTTGTTCAGTTTTATCAGAATTCCCGTGGCACTTTCTTATGAGTCAAGCATATCTGCGATCATTAGAGCTGATCTTGTCTCTGTAAGTTTACTACCTCCTGTTAATGCTTTTCGCATAGGTCTCACACACTAGGATGCGTCACACAATTACATTTTAATCAGTCTCTTTTGCAGACTGACTGCATTTACCTAGCATCCTCCCAGTGAACCGATGTCTCCCATCTCGTTATCGTCGACATAACCTACAGGAGGTGGACAAAAATATGGAAACACAAAAAACATATCACTTTATCGTACGGTGTACGTAAATCTTTGGCATTCAAAACAGCTTCCAATCGTCTCGGAATGGCTAAATACAGGACCTATGTGATTTTCAGGGGAATAATATCCTGCTTCCGGAAAATAAAGGTGAGTTCAGCAACCATGATGAAGGTAAATAGCAGCCACGGTCCCTTCTTCCCAAATTAGACCACAAATGATCAATAATATTGAGATGTGAGGACTCTTGCGGCCAAGGGGAAAGGAACAATTCATCCTCACCAAACCAGTCGTGGCCGAAGTATGCGGTGTGAATACAGGCCTCGTAGTCTGGGAACACTCCACAATTGGGAAACAAACATTGTACCACTGGAGAAAACTCATTAGCGAAAATGGGCACATAATACTTGGTAGTGATGCGACCTTGCAGAGTAACCATGGGGCCCATGGAATACCGCGATATGTCTGCCTAAATCATCACCGAAATCCCGTCATGTGGCACTCTTTGGACCTAAACTCGGCCAGAAGTTGGACACAGTGTGCAACAAGATTCATGCACCAAATGACATTCTCCCTTTGCAGCGCAGTCGAGGTTTTCAAGGATTCTGCACCACCTTTTCATGTTACGGTCATTTACTTCACTGGTGAGTAGTTTTGAAATTCCTGCAATTCCCAGCTTATGAAGCCCTCTTCGTGTTTTTTGGCGCGGACTGGGTTCACGAATATAACATTCAGTTCTGCGGTGACTTTTTCAGCTGTCGTTCTCTTATTTTTCGTCACCGTCCTCTTGAATGACCATCAATCAAGATCACTCAACGCACGCTTCCGTCCGCATTATGACTTAGCGGCTGGTGTTTTTTCTGCTTTCCCTCAACGTGCAATAAATCTTAGATACAATGTGGTGTTGGCAGAAGAGCCAACACTGTTTTTCTAGAGGAGGCCGAAATGCACGCGTTTAATTACACGCTGACTGGCGTGAGGTCTGGAACAGGACAATATCTTGAGAATTGCAAATAAAGTACGTAGTTGATATAATATTTAACTTTAATCCACAATTGTAGAACATCTCTCGTTACGGTACATGCTTCATAATGTTAATTATCAATTGAATACGGCGCCTTGTTAGGTCGTAGCAAATGTAGCTGAAAGCTATGCTAAACTATCGTCTCGGCAAATGAGAGCGTAGTTGTCAGTGAACCATGGCTATCAACGTCGGCTGTACAACTGGGGCGAGTGCCAGTACGTCTCTCTAGACCTGCCGTGTGGTGGCGCTCGGTCTGCTATCACTGACAGTGGCGACACGCGGGTCCGACGTATACTAATGGACCGCGGCCGATTTAAAAGCTAACACCTAGCAAGTGTGGTGTCTGGCGGTGACACCACATACAATGCCTCTTGAAACATTAAACCTTGGTTACGCAAGCACCTGCTATACAGGCACCAATTATTTGCTCACATTGGAATTGGCTTAGCTCTGGCATAGCGCTCTCACAAATACACACAACACGAGTGACACTTGCAACGTATTGAGGACACTGCACAAGCAGTGTTGGTGATCAAATACAACACTGGAAATTTCATGTTTGTCTAGAATCTTCAAGTATGTATTTCTTGCGGTTTTTCATATTTTTGTCAAACCCTTATAGGTTAACCAAAAGTGATATATGGTAGACCCATATGGACCGGGAGTGTGGGAAAGCGATGAAATGGGTTAAGTTGTCCTTGAGTGACGATAGGTAGCAGGGATCCCTATCAGATGTGTTGCCAAGAGTCATAACTTGTAGTACTAATATTTAACGCTTAAATGAGAAAAAAACCAATCTGACAATGCTGAATAATGTACTGATACAGATGTCTATAGAACTACAATTTCAGTTATTAAAATCTGAGGTGCAAAAATTAGCAAAAGAATTAAATCAATGTTACGTGTGATTGGCAAACAAAGCCGACCAATCACGAAACTGTGTTGGCAGTTAGAAAATGGTAAGACACTGCCGAAGGGAGTCGAAACGAGCCTTCATACAGGCGACGTACTCGTATGTGAACAGTGCGTCGTTATTTCGTTCAGTTAAACGTGGGTTAAAGTTTAGCTTATCCTCCAGATACGTTTGCACTCAGTCTAGTACTGCCATCCAGACTGTAAATATGTATAAATCACGAGTGCCATATTTCATTTAAGAAAGTAAGCCAAAGATTTACTCCGAATAGGGCGACGATTTGAAGGAACACGTAAACGCAGTGAACTATTTAGTGGACATTATGGTACTCTAAGACTTATAATCAGATTCCACGTCATTACTGTGATTAACGAGTTCAGACTGGGCCTCATTTGTTGGTTTGAATTAATAAATGAGGTTATAGTAGACCCGGAAGCAACTCCAGAATTCACTGTCTTTAAATCACGTGTTAGGAGCTGCAGCCTATCTAGGAGAAGTTCGGTGGGGATATCGAGGTAAGCAAACCTCTACTTCTTTATCTGAAGAGGAATAACGTGCAGTTTGTTAGAATTTACCTTTGCGGTTCATGCAAAGCTGACCTTCACTGCTTCCACGATGTGCTACTTAAACACCAACGGTCGCAAGCTGCAGTTCTGCCATCCATCCCGCTTGTGATTATTGGTCTTCCACGTCTATTAATCCCACTTGGTTTTTGCAGATACCGTATGTTGCTAGCCCTCTCCGTACTGTGGCCACAGACACATCGGAACTGGAAACCTAATTACGAAAGTACTTTCTCATTATGTGTAACTGCCAAGTAACATAGCTCCATGAAACTTAGAACAAGAAAACTTAATTGCGAAAGTACTTTCGCGTGATATGTAACTGCCAAGTAAAATAGCTCCATGAAACTTGGAACATACTGAGAAGGAACTGCTACAGTATAGAAAGAAGGCTTTCACGACCGGGTGACATAGCTGCTGGTAAACCTTATCCGGATGTGAGGTCGTGGCCGGCCGCGGTGGCCGAGCGGCTCTAGGCGCTTTAGTCCGGAACCGCGCGTCTGCTACGGTCGCAGGTTCGAATCCTGCCTCGGACATGGATGTGTGTGATGTTCTTAGGTTAGTTAGGTTTAAGAAGTTCTAAGTTCTAGGGGACTGATGACCTCAGATGTTAAGTCCCATAGTGCTCAGAGCAATTTGAACCATTTTTGTGAGGTCGTGGTCCAAGAACCTCTTCTGTTCCTGATGTTTCGTCCAGGACTGTCGGCAAGACTCAGCAGCGGAGCGCCTCTGAGGATGTCCAGCGCAGTCCTGGACGAAACGTCAGCAACAGAAGAGTTTCTTGGACCACGACCTCACATCCCGAAAGGCTTACCAGCAGCTATGCTACAGTATAGTTCAGAAGGTAACTGAAGGAAATACGCAAGGAGACGGACAGAAATTACACTTTTATAAAAGACAACAATTACACTGAAGTCACCGCTAATCAATACGGTCCCCTGGCGATTACAGATGGGGAACGTGATTCTTAATAGCGTGTGTGGTGACCACGAACAGCAGTGCGTGTTCTGTGCCGTGCTCCCATGCAACCACAAGACTGCTAAGGAGTATTTGTTGTAGGACGTTTCATTCCTCCATCTGCGTGGTTACAACTGCTGGACTAGATGGTCGTTGGCGCATGTGGACGTCCTGTAATATGTCTCCCCAACACATGAAACAAATGCTCGATAGCACTTAAGTCGGGGGGAACAGGCAGTCCATTTCATTCGCCGAATATCCTCACGTTCTGAGACCACCTCCACCTGCACAGTAGAGATGTCCGCATCGAACAGTGCAGGCGGAGGCGGTCTTGCAGCGAAAGTGTAAGTGACGAGTGTACTGGTCTGCCTCTTCCCCGGACTTAAATCACATCGAGCACGTGTTTCATGTGCAGGGGAGATATATTCCAGCACGTCCACATGCCCCAATTTTATGTTCCATATTGTACTAATTGTCTGTAGTTGTGTTGCAGTGCTGTAGCACACACACATTTCGCTAAGTTATTCGCATTTTTTTAAAAGTTTGATTATTTTAAATGGCGACGACAAAGAAGAATTCAGCGACTGAAGTCGCAGTGGTGAAGCACGACTGATGTAAAGTATTGGTGATGTGTTACACGAGTGCACACTCACGATGTAAGCACGTCGCAGTAAATTCTCGTAATTAATTATTATTTCTCATGTATCATTTAGAAGTTGCGTACTGTGCTAAAAGCCTGATTCCAGTACAAAGCCAATGCAGAAGCCTAATTAGTTATTAGAAAACCCCAGTTAATTATTGCATAATGAATCTGTTACTGAATTGTACACGAACAGTGACCCACAAAACATTCAAACACTGTTAATTCCAGGTATATAAACCACAGTCGAGAGTAATTAATTAGAGTAACAATTATTTGATCATTAATTGAACATTTCAACTAACTGGTTGATTATCTGAATAAGCGATGGAGCCATACCATAACACTTCCTAGCCTGGGACACACAACGCTTATCTGCAGCGTCCTAGTTCGGCGGACAGTCAATACGCTAGACAAACGTTGGAAACAAGGAACGACAAATTAAATCGAAACAACACACGTGAAACTACACAAGTTACTCAAAGTAACGAATCGTGTATATGCGCGAATTAACTAGCTTGATGAAATGGCGTATTCGGCAACGCATGGAAAATGTGTCAGAAAGTATCGGATTTCAATTTATACTCCATTAAATTTCTGTACGTAATTCAACAAAGGCAATGTTCGAATCATCTTTTAACAATTGTCCTGAAATGGAGGCACAAGTTAATATGAACGCTAGCCATGTTTCTCGCTAACGGGTCGTTCAAGCAACAGGAACATTCTTTCCCATGAAGTTTAAAAATGTATATTTTGATTTGCAAGGAGATTTAAATTTTCATGCACAGCGTTCTCAGTGAATGTGTGCGTTGAAAATTACAGGGTGTTCACCTGTCTCAATATCAGCAGTTGTCGAAGACGTTGCCCGGCTTCATTCCCGTAAGTTCTTTGTAGCTGCTCAGTTTCTGAGCTACTTTTGTTCTCACAATAACAAATGACAAGTTTTAAAACAATACTGCAATCTAGAAATTACATGAATGGCGACGCTCATATTTACAGAACTCGTTTTGAAGAAGTCTGTAAAGAAAATTAATAATTTTTTATTATTGATAAATACATAGATAATTATTCGATTCTCATTCCAAAAATTCATTTGAAAAGTATTTAATACTGTCGGACAAAAGAAAATTTGCGTTCTTCGTTTATTTATTTTAGTAATAGCTACCTTTCGTTGTTCTCGCGTCCTAGTGATAAGACGTATAAATGCTCTGTAATTTCAAGTGAAATTGTGCTAAATAATGACAGTGACTTTTGAAACAATACGATTTTCTCATTTACAATACCGTGGATCCCAGCTCCTGTAACTCTGGAAGATTATTATTATAATTTTGTATGGAGACTTTAGATGGAGGCAACAATCTGCGCAACGGCACTGCTCAACAATAGAGGTACCGTACGTGAATGTGTTCATCTCTTTCCCTTCGTGACCGCCAATGTCAATTTCAATATTTAGGTCATATTTGCCGCGACATTCAGAACTTGCAATCTATCCCTTCATTTAATAACGGAGTCCGATTATTTTCTTTTTCAGATGAATAATTGCGTTTTAACCTCAATTCCTTTTACGCAGGCCACGGGGAAAGATAGTACTTAGATCGTACGTACCTCTATCCGATCGTACGTTCGCATACAACTGAGTGTACCCATGTAATTACACTTATGACCCATTTCCCTTGCAGTATTAATTCTTATTTTGAACGACTCACTCGCGAATGTACGTGCCCTCTTATTTTGTGTAGTCAGTCGGGTGTTTTCCTTAATAACGTTACTTTTAATATTCAGTGGCTTAGTTTCCGCAATTGACCTTTGCCTCTGTCGAAACGGCTCTTCACGCGAAATATTTATTACGCGATATTCGTACTCTCATTTCAAAATTTCGACACCGGCTTACAAAGTTTTTAAAAAATTAAGAGGGTGGTTACAAGTCACACGTTAAGTGCTTTGTTTTCTTGGAATTAATGGTGATAGGTTTGTGATCAGCCTTAAAACTAATTTCGAGGAATATTCAGAACCTAGAACAGTTCCTCTTATTCATGGTAGATGAAAAGAGTTCGGCTGTTATAAAAATTTATTTAAACTGTACCACTCAAATTTTATCGACAAATGAATCATCCACATAGCGGTGAAACAAATCGATTTCAGAACAGTCTGTTCTAAAGCTTCCCCACCAGTCCTTCATCGACAGAGGTGGCGCAGTGCTTAGGTCTCAAATTCAAACCCGACGACAGATTCTTAGATTTTCGTGACTTCCCTAAAAGACTTTGGGGCAGCTGTTGGGATGTAGAACACTACGTGCGAGTACAAGATAAGAATGGTCGGCAGCTCTGTGACAGACAGATTATTCTGGGGCGTCCATGAGAACGTTTCAGTGAAATATAAAATATTGAATTCCCTACCTCAGTGACCGTAGGAATATACAAGACGACTTAGACAAAGTTTCCAGTTGGTGTGATGAACGGCAACTAGCCCTAAATGTGGAAAAATGAAATTTAATGCGGGTGAGTAGGAACTACAATATTACTAGTGTCCAGCTTGACACAGTCAAGTCTTTTAAATATCTGGGCGTAACGTTGCAGAGCGATATGAGGTGGAACGAGCATGTGAAAATGTGGTCGGGAAGGCAAATGGTAGAGTTCGGATTATTGGGAGAATTTTAGGAAAGAGTAGTTCAGCTATAAAGGAAACAGCATGTAGAACGCTGGTGCGACCTATTCTTGAGTACTGCTCGAGTGTTTGGGATCCATACCGGGTAGGATTGAAGAAGACATCGAAGCAATTCAGAGGAGGGCTGCTAGATTCGTTATCGGTAGGTTCTAAAAACTCGTGTGTTTCGGGAACTTAAATGGTAATCCTTGGATGGAAGGTGGCGTTCTTTTCGGGAAACACTATTAAGAAAATTTAGAGGACATGCAATTGAAGATGACTGCCGAACGATTCTGCTCCCGTCAAAATACATCCCTCGTAAGGACCACAAAGATAAGATACGAGAAATTAAGGCTCATACGGAGGCGTACAGACAGTCGACCTTCCCTCACTCTGTTTGCGATTGGAACAGGAGGGGAAATGACAAGTGTACCCTCCGCTACGCACATTACTGTGGTTTGCGAAGTATCTGTGTATATGTACTTGTAAATACCAAAAGACAATATCACTATTGGACCAGTTCCACGTATAACAACATCTGAGGACAAGGAAACTTCCTGGCAGATTAAAACTGTGCCGGACCGAGACTCGAACTCGGGACATTTGCCTTTCGCGGGCAAGTGCTCTACCAAGTTCGCAGGAGAGCTTCTGTAAAGTTTGAAAGGTAGGAGACGAGGTACTGGCAGAAGTGAAGCTGTTAGGACGGGGCGTGAGTCGTGCTTGGGTAGCTCAGATGGTAGAGCACTTGCCCGCGAAAGGCAAAGGTCCCGAGTTCGAGACTCGGTCCGGCACACAGTTTTAATCTTCCGGGAAGTTTCATATCAGCGCACAGCTGCAGAACGAAAATCTCATTCCAGCTCGTGCATTATTTGAAGATCGCACATTGCGTCCAGCATTCTCAGCCATGACAACGGTCATTCGTAACACGAAAAATGAAAGGCTCCTACATCAGACGACTTCCCTACAGACATGTAGCAGATTGAAGAACTTAGCGATAAATCGATCACCTGACTGGCAGAATTCTCTAGCCCCATCATTCACTGCGATCATATAGCCACCGTTTGGTCATCTAGTATCACAGTTACCTATCTTAAAGGCAAGAGTGATCCTGCTGAATATACCAGCTACTGTTCAGTCCGGCTCTTCTCTTACACTATGAAGATACTAGATCACATCCTTGAGAGAGGGCTGTGGGACATAGTCCAGGTCTCAATAAATCAGTGTGGGTTTGTGATGTGGCTCCACTTCTGCAATTTTTGCTGCGCGCCAACTGATAAGTTCCGCGAGGAAGCCACTACATCTTGGCTTTCTTGACCTTGAGAAGGCATCTGATCGAGCACCACATTGTATGATTTGGTATGCTCTTCGCGATCATTAATTTCCTTAAACTTACACAAACTGGATTAAAATGCTGTGCGGAAAGACCAGCAGCCGGGTGCTATGTTCAGCAGGACCCACTGACTGCTCCCCTTTGTTAATTGGCGCCCCTCAAGACACAGTTGTGTCACCGCTGCTCTTTGCGGCCGTAATGGATACCAGAACGCGCGACTCACAGATGTGAGTACCGTGGACAATGCTGTACGCTGAAGATGCGATGCTTGCGGAGGATGCCAGGGAGGATCTTGAAACTCAAGTCTACAAAGACTTGGCCTCCGTTTATACATCCAAAAGACTGACTACATCGAAACGATTCCATCTCCTGGAACTATATAAATTAATGGAGTTCCTCTTAGCAAGGTGGATAGATCTCGATATATAGGTTCTCGGCTACAGAGTAACGTCTATGTGAATGAGGATATGCGAGTAAGAACCAAAGCGACTTGGATGCAGTTCAGAGACGTCACTTACATTCTTTGAGATATGAAGATGCCTATCCACCTAAAATCAAAGATTTTACCGCACAGTTGTAAGGCCAGTTGCATTATAGTCCGTGAGACGAGTGATTGGTACTGACAGTTCCGGCGGGCAGACGGCGCTGTTGCCGAACGTGGCTCACAGCACGCGGCGCTCTGTCTGCTACACGCATTCTCTAGCAGCAGAAATAAAAGCGAGACAAAATACAAGTCGTATTGGTACGCGTGAATTTATTTAAAGTTGATGCTTGAAATATATTAACTCGAAAACTGATAAGAGCTATTTAGTACAAGTATCTAAGATGCTGAAACATAATAAAGTTATTTGTTAAACTTCACAACTGAAATGAAAACTATTTTCGCATGTTGTTGAACATTAGCAGTTTGGATTTCCATTGTTAAGTATTAGCATTATTAATTTGTTCTACTACAAGCTACAGAATAATTGGTCAGTGTATTAAGAGTTATAATCAGAAGAAAGTACCCACAATATGATGACCTGGTTGTAGATCGATAGCAAACTCTCTCCTTACATTCCTGAATACGTTGTAGTTACTGTAATGGAAAAACACCACTCACATCACTGTCAGAATCTGATTTGACATTGTCTTCTTCAGCACTACTCGAACTATCACTGCTCTCTCCCAGATGTGTAATTAAATTTTCGATGCATTCTTCCACAACCCCTACGGTTTTGGCCGCCTCTCTGATGGCACTTGCAGTGCTGTTTACAATTTTAGCCCACGTCTCGCTTATCACTTTATTGATAGCTGCTGGAAGGAGAGTTTCCACTTCAGAGATCGTGAATTTTTTATTGTTTGCAGCAATGTAATTTTTTATCTGCGCCCACACTCCTTCAATTGCATTGAAGTGACAGTGGTATGGAGGAAGCCGAACGATTTCGTGCCCGTGCCTTTTAGCAATCTCGTCAATTACATATGTTGGAAATTGGGGTTTCTTTTGTGCCACAATTTCGAGCAGTTCCGCCTTCCTTAAGTCTTCTCTGAAATCTACTTTTCGCCGTTTCAACCACTGAATGATATCGTCTTTTTTGTTGCCAAGGTTGGTGCCTTATCGTGAACAACGGAATGATAAGGCGCATTGTCCATAACAATCACTGATGGACTTGTCAGATTCGTCATAAGCGATGTCTCGAACCATTCTTGAAATACTACACTGTTCATGTCTTCATGGTAATCTCCCGTCTTTTTTGACCGAAACATTTTCAAGCAGTTTGGCACAAAACCTTTCGATGTTCCTGCAATAATACGCCCTCCTTTGCCAACAGGCACTGCCATTGTCCCCTCGGGCGTTCCATCATTCCAGCCTCTACGTAAAGAATGGCTGGCATTGACCCAAGTTTCATCTAACCACACTATACTTTCGAATTCCACACCCATGATCCTGCGCAGAAATCTGCACCGCCATGCAACTACATCTGTCCTTTCCATTAATATTTTGCGTCCGTTAAACAGTGAATGGCTGAAGTAGCTGTCTTTCTGAAAATCGTCCAAAGCTGTCACCTGCTTATTTCTCGGTCGCTTCTTTCCTGGTGAGTGCAGCTTTGTTGTGCCACTCTCGTCACAATCTACACTATACTGTTCTTTCCCTATCTTTACAACAGTGTTCTTACTTATTTTCAATGCTGCTGCAGTTCTCTTCACAACCTGAACAACAGGAATTAAGGGCCCACCTTTGTCCTTTTCTTTCTCAAAGTAATCCCTCACAGAGCACACGAATTCACGGGCCTGGGTGTGTAGCACACTTTTCTTCCTCCGTTTCACTTCTTGTGTTGGGCTGGTACTACCCGCCGCACTAGACATTGTTTACAACGAAACATAAACAAAGAAACACTAAAAACAACAAAAACGAAATAAACTGCGAATTCAACTTCAGACGAACGACCGCACCGCCTGCACGCGAGACACTGGTAAGTTTCATAAGCGCGCGCGACCTGGTTTCAGAGCGGCAACGTGGCCCTTGCTACCCGCTCAAAGTCAGGCCGTCATTGGCTGCCTGCCTGCGGTCACTAGGCAACGGAAAGACGCTACCGAGCTGTCAATACCAAAGACTCGTCTCCCAGACTATATATAGTGCCGGCTGTTAGCCCACATCTAGAACTGCTGAGCGCTCATTATACGTCTTGTAAGTGCGGACACTGAGAAGATCATTCGACATTTCTCTGCTCGACCATTTCAGCAACACAACGATCCGACAACTAGAGTGGCTCCTATCAATGAGAAGATGCAAGGACTCCGTTGGTATGGACACAACATACAGGCACCGCTCATTTTAGTCATCAGTTCAGTCTATCTCACTGTCGAAGGCCAGAGACAGCTTGGAAGACGTAAATTACGATGGCTGAACACTATAAACGCAGTCCAAAGGTGTGCAAAGACCCAAACTCCAGACCCCGTTTCAACGAGGAGGAGGAGGAGGAGGAGGAGGAGGAGGAGGAGGAGAAGAAGAAGAAGAAGAACTGTTGGGATGGTCCCTTTGGAAAGGAGACGATCACGGTTCTTCTGCGTCTTCAATTCTGTCCACAATAAATGTTTAATAAGTAGCGCTAGAAATAAGGTAGGCATTTTCGTGATATCAATTCAAACTATCTCTTAAATGTCCGCACCCGGTAGCTGATTGGTCAGCGTCAGTAGGTGGTGGATGGGGGCCACAGCGTCACAATAACGTTGACTTGTGATCGTACTACAATGATCAAAGACTTGGAGGTCAGTATACCCACGCAATATTATGCCTCCTTCCCCACAGCATAAAAGCTGGAAACCGAACCCGATCGTGGTGTTGTACCTCGTCAACAGCGCTCCAGTTTTTTACTAAAATACACTCCTGGAAATTGAAATAAGAACACCGTGAATTCATTGTCCCAGGAAGGGGAAACTTTATTGACACATTCCTGGGGTCAGATACATCACATGATCACACTGACAGAACCACAGGCACATAGACACAGGCAACAGAGCATGCACAACGTCGGCACTAGTACAGTGTATATCCACCTTTCGCAGCAATGCAGGCTGCTGTTCTCCCATGGAGACGATCGTAGAGATGCTGGATGTAGTCCTGTGGAACGGCTTGCCATGCCATTTCCACCTGGCGCCTCAGTTGGACCAGCGTTTGTGCTGGACGTGCAGACCGCGTGAGACGACGCTTCATCCAGTCCCAAAAGATGCTCAATGGGGGACAGATCCGGAGATCTTGCTGGCCAGGGTAGTTGACTTACACCTTCTAGAGCACGTTGGGTGGCACGGGATACATGCGGACGTGCATTGTCCTGTTGGAACAGCAAGTTCCCTTGCCGGTCTAGGAATGGTAAAGCGATGGGTTCGATGACGGTTTGGATGTACCGTGCACTATTCAGTGTCCCCTCGACGATCACCAGTGGTGTACGGCCAGTGTAGGAGATCGCTCCCCACACCATGATGCTGGGTGTTGGCCCTGTGTGCCTCGGTCGTATGCAGTCCTGATTGTGGCGCTCACCTGCACGGCGCCAAACACGCATACGACCATCATTGGCACCAAGGCAGAAGCGATTCTCATCGCTGAAGACGACACGTCTCCATTCGTCCCTCCATTCACGCCTGTCGCGACACCACTGGAGGCGGGCTGCACGATGTTGGGGCGTGAGCGGAAGACGGCCTAACGGTGTGCGGGACCGTAGCCCAGCTTCATGGAGACGGTTGCGAATGGTCCTCGCCGATACCCCAGGAGCAACAGTGTCCCTAATTTGCTGGGAAGTGGCGGTGCGGTCCCCTACGGCACTGCGTAGGATCCTACGGTCTTGGCGTGCATCCGTGCGTCGCTGCGGTCCGGTCCCAGGTCGACGGGCACGTGCACCTTCCGCCGACCACTGGCGACAACATCGATGTACTGTGGAGACCTCACGCCCCACGTGTTGAGCAATTCGGCGGTACGTCCACCCGGCCTCCCGCATGCCCACTATACGCCCTCGCTCAAAGTCCGTCAACTGCACATACGGTTCACGTCCACGCTGTCGCGGCGTGCTACTAGTGTTAAAGACTGCGATGGAGCTCCGTATGCCACGGCAAACTGGCTCACACTGACGGCGGCGGTGCAGAAATGCTGCGCAGCTAGCGCCATTCGACGGCCAACACCGCGGTTCCTGGTGTGTCCGCCGTGCCGTGCGTGTGATCATTGCGGTCTCTCGCAGTGTCCGGAGCAAGTATGGTGGGTCTGACACACCGGTGTCAATGTGTTCTTTTTTCCATTTCCAGGAGTGTATTATAATTGAAAAGAATAACCAAAGGAGTTAAAATTAACGGGGAACGAATACACTGTATCCGTTTTGCAGATGATACAGTAGTACTTGCTGACTCAGTAAAGGAAACGGAGTTTATGTTGCTAAAATTTGCCAAAATCCTAAGAGAATTTAATCGAAAAATAAATAAGAAGAAAACAATAACTATGGTAGTGGGGAAGAGAAAAGAAAATGGTAAAGTTAATATTAAACTAGATGATGTTCTAGAGCAGGTTGAGAACTTCTGTTATTTGGGGAGCACAATCACTGACTACAATAAATGTATCACTGATATAAAGAGAAGGATAGCCTTGGCAAAACAAGCTTTCCAAAATAAACGGAATTTACTAACAGACAACCATATAAGCCCAGAAAGTAGGAAAAAGTTTGCCAAAACTTTTGTCTGGAGTGTCTTAACATACGGATGTGAAGCGTGTATTCTGGGAAAGGCAGAGAAAGAGAGACCAGAAACAATTGAAATGTGGATATGGAGAAGAAGAAAACAAGCTCGGTAGATATAAAAGGTAAAGAACAGGTCTTAAGAGAAGTGAATGAGGACAGAACGCTGATTAATTATATAGGAAGAAGAAAATCAAAAATGATAGGGCACATAATGGGACACAACCAGTTCCTAAAGAATGTATTTGAAGGAAAAGTTTTTAGAGAAAAAACTATGAGGCGCGCCAAGAGCAACGTATTTTAATAACATCAAAGAAGATATGGGGATAAAATCGTATGAAGAAGTGAAGAGGATGATAATGGAGAGAGGGACGTGGCTAAATCGACAAGGCATAGCCTTTAGTTTATGATGACCAAAATATTGCCTGGTGAGCTTGTATTCTGTGCGTTTGTGAACACCTTCCGGACACACGTACGAGTGGTGAGAACCAGCTGAAAGGCTACAGATCATCAATCGCGGCCCACGCTGAGATGTCTCGCAGCTCCGTGGCGAAGGGCTGCAAGTTAACGTGAAGTGCCCAGTGGACCCCAGCGAATATACAAACTTCGGTCGAGTACGTGATGGTCGATATGGGGGCACTGGACGACAACACAAGTTGAACGAAAACCTCCGGGCTTGATGTTTTATGCAATAGGCGGCGGCAGCAGACATATGCGTGAGGCACGCTACTTTTTTTTTCTGACTGTCAGAGCAGCCATGTCGTGTGGCATACTTGTGACCTTCGTCAAGAAAATGTGGAACATCCTCCAGATAATAGTAACTCTACACTGCGTAGTGTACAGTGTGTTACGTTCCGATATTGTGCTATAGCCGTAGCATCAAACAGAATATCTCAATAATAGCTTCGTATGTTAACAAAGGTAACGCTCCCATGCAGTGCCGTTAAAAATTTCATTCCTGCTTGTTACTACCGATTCACATTTTAATAACGCCAATATCATTTTGTTAAGGCTTATATCATTCGACTAGTTTCGTACTGTCCTCCTTTTCTTCCTATGATCTGTCTTTTCTCCATCTTCATCAGACCGAGCGAGGTGGCGCTGTGGTTAGCACACTGGACAAGCATTCGGGAGGACGTCGATTAATACCCGCGTCTGACCATTGTGATTTAAGTTTTCCGTGATTTTCCTAAATCACTTCAGGTAAATGCCGGGATGTTTCCTTTAAAAAGGGTACGGTCGATTTCCTTCCCCATCCTCCACTAATTTGAGCTTCCTCTCAGTCTCTAAAGACATAATTGTCTACAGGACGTTAAACACTAATCTCCTTATGCTCCTCCTCCTCCCTTCTCCATCGATATCGCTAGTTACTAAAAGTGCAACGCTAAGAAGAATAACAAATAACAAACTTTTCTTGTTGTTCGTGTATAGCACAATAACAACAATACGGGATTAAATTTGTAGCTGATATTGAAGTATACAGGGTGCGAAAAGTGGAACATAGAGCTGCGACTACGTTGTAGTTCAGTTCCTCTTCTGAGGTATTGTTTCACTTCTTTCGCGGCTTCTTCTAAAAAGAAAGTTAAACAATAGCTGCAACTTTTCCTTTCACCATTATGGGCACAAACTCGACTTCCTCGATTTGCCGCTTTTATTTTCGTCGCTTGGTCTTTTCAGACGACTGTTTACCTGTGTCTGCAGCTTTCCATCTTTCTCAGGACTCTAGCATCTTAGTCCACCTTACATCGTTGATACTTTTCTGTAACTATACAAATACTACGATAGCGATCTATAACGTTATCCTTATTTCAGTTGGTAACCGCAGTCTGCGTAATTAAACTTCTATATCCACTGCTATCTATTTTACTGAAGATTTTTAAGCTTTTGTGATTTTTGCCTGAAATAGAAATTAGTGGTTAAAGTTTGAAGAATAAGTCTCTAAATTTTTGCGGCACCATTGAAGGTAGGTAATGCAAGTAGTTTTCAACTCAAATCCACGTTTGAATCTCTTTTACCACTGTGAAAGTAATACAGGACAAAGTACCTCACGTTTGCAACTAATAAAAGACACTCTTCATACATGTATTTACAAAAGAAATGTCTGATCTGTCTGTGATTCAACATTAGTCAGATAGGTCAAATAGTAGTGACAGTCTTGACTGCAGATTTAGAGACCTTGATAGGTCAGGAGTGCAACAGTCAAAGGGAGCAGTCACTCGGGTTGCAGAGTACTTGTGGAGTGCATATGGGTTTTTTTTTTTTTTAGCTGTGCGGTAGTTTGAAGTACTCTTAGACAATTTGACAGTCGAAGTGTAATCAGTGTTCGTTACAAATTTTTCGAATTTACTGTCCTCTAAGAAAGTTCTCGCGCTCAGATTGTTCTTGGACCGAGAGCCGGCTTAAACCCAAAATAGAAAATCGTAAAACATTTAGCGGGCCATGGAACATATATCGGAAAGACAGATTAGGTGCCATAGGAGGAGGCGGGGGGGGGGGGGGGGGGGGGGAAGTTTCCGTCGCAGTTGACAAAAATGCTATTTACTGAGGTAGGAGTTGAGTGTGACACTGAAGTTATCAAGTTATCTGGTCGCGTATAACAGGTCTAAGTGAAACCAAGTGGATGTTTTTACCGGCCACTCGATTGGGCTGTGACAATTCTAGAGTCATTTAAAGATGTCTGCAGTCAATTGAAAGTAAATACCCAGATCATGTAATACTATTTGAAGGCGACTCTAACATATATATTATAGACTGGGACGTCTATGGATTCAGTGCGGGGGGTACAGACTGACCGTCTTGCGAAATACGTTTGAACACAGTATTTCGAAAACTGTCTTGAGCTCTAGGTCGGCAGCCCACACGCAATGTGTCTGAGCGTCGACTGTGTGGAGAAGTAGCTGGAAGGTGTAGCTAACCGTTTCAAATAAAACAGTTTTGATTTTCATGGTGGTTTCCATTTCGCGACCTATCGTTCCTTACTTTCCGAATAGCCCTCGTACATAAATGATCTGGCGTAAAGGGTGAGCAGTAATCTGCCGTTGTCTGCTGGTGGTGCTGTGGTGTACCGGAAGTTGTCGAAGTTGAATGACTGTAGGAATATACAAGATGCCTTGGACAAAATTTCTAGTTTGTGTGACGAATGGGAGTTCGATTCTTCAAGAATCTCGTGTCTGAGGATTGTTGGTAAAACATGAAATGAGAAGTGTGGTGTCACCGCCAGACACCACACTTGCTAGGTGGTAGTTTTAAATCGGCCGCGGTCCATTAGTACATGTCGGACCCGCGTGTCGCCACTGTGTGATCGCAGACCGAGCGCCACCACAAGGCAGGTCTCGAGATACGGAATAGCACTCGCCCCAGTTGTACGGACGACGTAGCTAGCGACTACACTGACGAAGCCTCGCTCATTTGCCGAGCAGATAGTTAGAATAGCCTTCAGCTAAGTCAATGGCTACGACCTAGCAAGGCGCCATTAGTAACATTGCATGTATCTAAAGAGTCTCACTTGTATCGCCACAATCTCCAGATGTACCAAAAGGATGGATTAAAGTTAAGTATTCCAGAAGCTACGTACTTTTCTTTATAGCATTCATTACGTATCCTGTTTCAGACCTCACGCCATCCTGCTTTAGCTTAGCGCGTGCCTTTCGGCTTCCTCTCATTGTGTCTAGGCTGTCTTGTCTAGACACAACAAGAAGACACTCCCAAAAGTTGATGAGGGAAGAAACATATGAACTCTGACAAGAAGACAGGATGCGATGCTAAGAAATGTGTTAATACATCAGTAGGGGTCACTAATATGGCCAACAAAAAATTAAGCGTGTTAGGTGCAGATGAGTATGAAAAACAAACCCGTAATGCTT
This sequence comes from Schistocerca piceifrons, assembly GCF_021461385.2. NCBI lineage: Eukaryota > Metazoa > Arthropoda > Insecta > Orthoptera > Acrididae > Schistocerca > Schistocerca piceifrons. The sequence continues at coordinate 318,788,630 of NC_060145.1, read as the reverse complement.
GGATACAGCATTAGTAGTGGCCCGCTTGTCATAGTAACGTTTTTCAAATGTCCGGGCCTAATGTTTGCAAAGCGATGTGAGATGCTAGAGCATGTGAGAATTGTTGTAGGGAAGGCGGATAGTCGAGTTGGGTTTATTGGGAGAATTTTGGGAAAATGTGGTGCACCTGTAAAGGATACCGCATATACGACGTTAGTGTTCCATATTCTTGAGTACTGATTGTGTTTGGGATCTGCATTTGGTCGAGTTAAAGAAAGACATCCAAGCAATTTAGAAGCGGGTTGCTAGGATTATTGCCGATACTTTCGAACATCACACAACTTAAACGGGAATCCCTGGAGGTAAGGCAACGTACTTTTCGAGGAACGCTATAGAAAAAAATTGAGAACAGGCATTGGAAGCTGACTGCGGAACTATCCTACTGCCACCAACATACATTTAGTGTAAGGACCACGAAGGTAATATATGCAAAATGAGGGCTCATCGGAAGCATTTAGACAGTCTTTCTGTCTGCGGCTATAATATTTATTTATTTATTTACGTCCTGAATCTTTGAGGTACGTATAGTATACCCTAGATGTTGGACAAAATGACATTACGTTAATATATCGTTGCGTTGATTGTATACGTTAAATTTATAAATAATTACATTGTTATGTTGTTATATTGCTACATTACATTTTTATATTGTTACAACGGAAATTAAATTATTTTCAACATACTGTGTTACTGAGTAAAAACAGTTTTCCAAAAGATATGAAGTTACAGATTTTTTAAAGCTATGTATTTTGTTTATGGCCTTTAAATTACTTGGCAGCTTATTAAACAAATGTGAACTTGAGTGATATACACCTTTATTGCACAGTGTGGTGTAACAATGATGCCTGTGTATGTCACTATTTGCCCTTGTATAGTTTTCATGTACAAATTTACTTTGAATAAATACATTTCCATTCTTAAGATGCTTTTTTTAGGTACATGACAACTTCTAGTATGTAGATACATGGTAGCTGTAGAATCACCAGTTCTTTAAAGAATGGTTTGCATGATTTTCGGCTGTTAACATTTTTCATTATCCTCACAATCTTTTTTTGTTTCCGGAATGTTGCTATGCTATGAAAAGAATTTTCCCAAAATATGATACCATATCTCAATAGGGAGTGTATGCAAGCGTAATACACCGCTCTGTTTCAGGACTTGTGTTGTTCCATAGGAAAGGTAACGACTAGTAGAGTAACAGTGTACCCTCCACCGCGCACATTACGGTGCATTGCGGATATATATGTAGATGTGGATGTACTCACAAGAAATCACACTCACCAACAGATTGTGCTATCCAGTAAATCTATGCACACGCGTTTTAAGTTAATCGTTCTCCCAATATACATTGCGTCGTCACCTCTCCAGGACTGGAACAGCTCCAGCGTGGAAGCAAAGCAACAGCTTTTTCCCACAGGACTCATCTCGTAACCCTCTCCTCAAAGCGACCCATGCGGACCCGTTTGCATGTTGAGGGCGCTGTCTTTCTCAACGAACCCGCAGCGATAGCGTCGCTTCGACGGAGCGAAAGGAGTACTGTGATAGCAGCTGCAGGCTCTTCGCCTTCAGGCACTGATGGTGGGGCTGTTGCTCTGCGCAAGTTCCCCTTCCTCTAACTCAGCCGCCTGTGCTCCTAGATATACCGGATGCGTCCAAACCTTGAGGATGACAACGGTTCACATGGCAGATGATCAGGGAACGAGTATTTCGTGATAAGGCACCATTGGTCGGGCATAAATGTGAGATTTAGAACTTAGTAGTGACAACTATTTGTTTACAGCAAATACAAAATAGATACACGGTTCAAAGTTTTCTGTCTTTCGTTGTAGTCAGCAGCATTTACAGCGATGAGCAAATAGCAGGATACCTTCAGCAGCGCCATTAGTGTAGATATCTCGAATGGAATGGTCTATTGCCAGACGTGTCTTGCTGTGGGGTGGGGATGAGGAATCGACTAGTCTTGGTAACTTGAGAAGGAAGACAGACATTCGGGAAGCTGTTATCGTGCAAGTGACCTTATTTTACCTGCAACCAGGATGAGATAATTTATTCCTTACACAAGCTATGTGAGTTTGATTTCCTACTTGCAGGAAAGGTTAATGTTCTGTAATTTTATTGATAGTGGCTGTGTCTTGCAAGGGGAAAAGTAAAAACACACACAGTATAAAGGAAACCTAGATACAGCACTTTCCTCTACTGCAAGTTGGCACACAAGGGATCACTTTATAAAACGCCTTAAGTAGAGTGGAAATGGAGAACAGAGTGACTATAACAAAGCTACTGGAGTCAGCGTAGACGCAAAAGTATTTACTGTATGCGTATCGCATTTTGCAGGAATTATATCTTGACTGTGCGCCGCAAAATTGTCGTTGTTAGTGTCATGACTTCCTGCTTGGCGTAGTCGTACGGTGGCGAAGGGTTGACATACAAGCATCAGTATGCATTACAGTTGCACACAATCAACACGGTTATGAACAAGGTGAGCTGGGATTTACTCGTGAAACTGTTTTGTAGCGATACATTAAAGGAATACGGAGAGGTTCTGTTTCCACATTGGAGTTGAAGAACGTGATTGGGAAGTTAGAATTAACTGGCGATTTAGGAATTAGTACTGGGAAGAACGTATGGCCAAATGCTCCACAGACTGTTGGTTACTGTTGTCATGGCTGAGAATGCTGGACGCAGTGGGCGACCTTCAAGTAATGCTCGAGCTGTCACGACAGTTGGATATTCATGGTCCACCCTTCCAAAAGTGCTGCGAGCACCTGTGGACAGTATCTCTAGTGTGGTTCCTGGCTGTCGTGGATGTAAATGGTAGTTTCACTGGGCAACGTTTGTAATCTGGAACCTAAACATAGTACGCAGTTAACAAACGTTAAACTATTACGAGGAATTTAAAAAGTGTTTCTTTCAATCGTTTGTTATTTATCTTCCGCATGTTCCTTTAAACGTTTTTAATGGGGGTTCTCTCAGGAAACGAAAATTTAAATGTAATCACCCCATATGTCGCAAGGTGACTAACGACGGGACGGGCTCACCTCATATGGGAACGAAGTCGCTTTTTGGCCTCAGCTAAGCCTCCCAGATCTAATATCAGTAGAGAGGGAGGGGCTCCGTTTACTTCGGAAGGATGAAGATCTTGTCATATTACCAGCTGACAAAGCAAATGCCACCGTGGTCCTTAATACTACCGAATATCACAGTAAAATGACGTCACTGTTGGAGGACAGTATGTATAAATGTCTTAAACGGGACCCAACTTTGACGTACAGCAGAAAAACCCTGAAGTTACTGAAGAATTCCGGGCTGCCAGACGATGTTACAAAGGGCTCACCTCATGTTAACATTCTCGCGCGGCGGTGGCTCATGCATTCGAACCGAGGATGACTATGGAGCTCCCCAGTGAATGAGTACTGTCTTCTGCGAACTGACTACTGAGATCTGAACTAGGAAACAAGTTTTGGGCTTTACAGCATCGCCGCACTTGGCCACTGAGCAGGTCCCCTACCATCTGGCACCGTGTACCATCTGATGCGGGGATGACTTGAAAAGAACCGTCCCCAACTTTCACTGCCCAAGCCAATGGCGGTAACCTCGTGCAGTTGGAAAGATGCGGTCATTTAGTGCCCTCGAGTTCTTGGTGTCAGGAACATATATGGGTGTGGGGAAATTCGCTTTATAAACTTCCAGGACTTTTAGAGGGGACTGAGTAGAAAATATTTTGAATTGGAACCCATGTCCCGAAGCAGGTGATAGTGCGTCCACAACCAGTTGAGATAGGGATCCAGTAGTCGAAAATTCATATGCATGGTAGCAAGTTTGTTTGTGTGACCATCCTCCGCAGCAAGCATATAAATACTTGTTTTGTAAATAAAACTGTCTTTTCCTGCTGCTAGTTTATTTAGCACACCCGGTTAGCCGAGCGGTCTACCGCACGCCTTTCCGGAGCGGGAAGGAGCGCCTGGTCCCAGGCACGAATCCGCCCAGCGGACTTGTGTCGAGGTCTGGTGAGCCGGCCAGTCTGGCGATGGTTTTTAGGCGGTTTTCCATCTGCCTCGGCGAATACGGGCTGTTTCCCCTCATTCCGCTTCAGCTACACTATGTCGGCCATTGCTGCACAAACAACCTCTCCACGTACGAGTACACCACCATTAATCTACCACGCAAACATAGGGGTTACACTCGTCTGGTGTGAGACGTTCCCTGGAGGGGCCGAACCGCACAATAACCCTGGGTTCGGTATGGGGCGGCGGAGGGGTAAAGTGGACTGCGGTAGTCGTCGTGGGGTTGTGGACCATTGCGGCTGCGGCGGGGACGAAGCCTCTCCGTCGTTTCTAGGTCCTCGGTTAACATACAATATATTTTATTTATCCCACACGCGTTTCGCCTTCTCCTGTTTTAAGGCATCGTCAGTGGGGTCTATAACTATACAATTTTGTTAGTTTTAGATTATTAAACAGTTCACTTCGCGGTCTTTTTGTAAAAAACGTAATTACTTACGATTTGCTAATCTGCGTTGCCTCAAATCTGGTCTGGAGCTCGCATTACTACTTTTATCACTGCCATATAATCACATCCTTGTGTTCTCGCCCTCCACACACTGTTCACCATGTTTCTCACTTATTTTTGTGGTAGACTTTTGTTATTTTGTCGTTCGATACAACTATTTCGTCGTACACTGTTTTTCACAACGTAAATATTGCGACTCCATTTAATCATCTTTTGCATGTTTACCTGTTTGTTGCCGACCTAACGAAGTATATGTTCGAGACTAACTTCTATTTATGATGTGAGAAACATAGTGAACAGTGTTTCGAAGGCGAGAATACAAAGATGTGATAATACGGCAGTGATAAAAGTGGTAGTGCGACCTCCAGACCACATGTGAGGAAACGCAGATCAGCAAATCGTAGGTAATTACGTTTTTTTTACAAAAAAGTCGCGAAGTGAACCGTTTAATAATCTAAAACTAAAAAAAACTGTATCGTTATAGACCCCACTGATGATGCCTTAAAACAGGAAAGGGCGAAACATGTATGGGATAAATAAAGTAACTAGCAGCAGGGAAAGGCAGTTTCATTTACAAAACAAGTATACATATTCAAAAATGGTTCAAATGGCTCTGAGCACTATGGGACTTAACATCTGAGGTCATCAGTCCCCTAGAACTTAGAACTACTTAAACCTAACTAACCAAAAGACAACACACACATCCATGCCCGAGGCATGAGGTCGGCTATACATATTCATTGTGTTATGGACATACACAATGTGCCTCACATAACAGCAACGTAGCTCCTAGTAGCTGTTCAAAGTGACGACCGCCATTCTCAATTCATGCATGCCAACGGCGCATGAAGTTCTGCCACACTCTTCCAAAGATCCCTGGTGTTTGTCGTACTAGGAGACAGGCGGCCTGGACCCTAGCAAGCCGGTCCTCATCAGTTTCTACGTGGGTTTCACACACTGTCTTGACGTAATCCCAAAGGGAAAATTCCAGAGGTGCGGTATCCGGTGATCTCGTTTACCATTGGACAGCATCTCCCCTTCCAATGCAACGATAAAGGTGTTAACATCGAAGTGAGATGGTGCACTGTCGTGTTCACACCAGATTCTTTCGCGGACGCCAAGAGGTACAGTCTCCAAGAACTGTGTGTACATATCTCGCCGGAACGCCAGACCACATGGACCGGGCGGCAACAAACAAGATCCTGTTAGGTTATCTTGGACATTGCCCACCCATACGTTGACAGAAAATCGTTGCTGGTGGCCACCAATGTGGGAGGCGTGAGGATTGTCCCCACGCTAGACATGGCTGTTGAAAACACCATCACTGGTGAATGAGGCCACAGCCGTGAACAGTATAAACTAGCCAGTATTGTACGCTTCTAATCCACTGTACAACGACACCTTGGATCTTCGCGAAAGCGCGGCTGAATTTCACGCGCCGTTGCCATGCCTGCGTTGAGATTGGCGGTCGCCTCTTTGAACTCTTACTACGAGCTACGCTGTTGTTACGCTGTGTATGTCCGTAACATAATAAGTACGCATTTCCGACCAATGTTTCCCTACCTCAATATATCGGTTGTGGGCGCACTACCACTTGTTTCAACTTGACCCGAAAGGTTGGAGACACCCTATATGAGAAATTAACGACGTATCCGAAGGCACTATTTATTAAAATTGAAATCGGGTACATTTATGATTACGACCTAGTCCAATAGACGTCAAAGTTGAAATTTATTAATAGTGAATCTTGATAACTATGTCGTATCAAGTTTCAGGCGCTGCTGTAGTAGTTACTACGCAGCAACTGTCGGAGAATAATAAAACATGTTCTTCAAGAACTTTTAATATTCAGTTGTGGTCTGTTACTCTCCAATTTCGGCGTGATTGTGATTTTTTTCCCCGGTGTACATAGGCTCCAAGCAGTACAGCTAAGTCCGACGGGTTGCTCGAGCAGCAGGCGCTAAGCGTGCAGACGACACCGCAGTTGGTGTTGGGCTTACAGAGCGCGACCCCTTAGCCGCACTTTTCCGCAGCGTCTGTCACGTGGGCAGAATTAGAGTGTTGCTAAGTACACTTCCGCCCACCTTGCAATTAGGGAGCACGCGGCTCGACGGCAGCGGAGTGGAGTGGGGAGTCAACTAGAGTTCAGCTGGAGAGTCAGTGGGTCTACCCCCGGGGCTGCCACTCTGCACGCTAGCACGACGAGCACTAGCGGACCATTCGCCACTACCAGTCTTGGGCGGCAGCCAGCAGCCCGCCAACTTATCACTCCGTGAATAGACTAAGAACTTCATGGAAGTGTCAACTAACCTGATCAGGAATTTGAAACATAGTGATTACTAATCAAATATTGTGCCTGGTGCCGGTACTCTTCAGATGTACTGAGTATTGGCGAAAATTGTATGTGGAGACGAGACTAGGCATCATTTTTTTGAAGCAGAACCGTGATGAATGCTCTCGTTCCAAGGTTCAAATGAACCGTGAACGAAGATGGTAATTATACTGAAACGTGTCAAATTAATCGTGAATGGTGTAGTTCTTATTCTATAATAAAATAAAAATAAAAAATTGCAGGTATTACTTTCTGACTAAACGTCGTATATCGTCATTGTGATCCACTATCTCCTTCAGGATAATAAACTTTGACTTTGGTGCCGACTGGACTTTCACATAGGTCCTACGTCGTCGTCACAAATTTACCACATATCTATTGTCAACAGATAATTCCTGTGACTATGTTGTTAATTGCTCATATATCTGCTGGTTCGCCTCACTTGCGCAACAATGAGGTAAAGAAAGGAAGACTTTTTTCCTACTATATTTTTCAACATTAATATTCCATAAGATTAATTCGCAGATGATTGGATGGATTACTTTTCATTAGCACATATATACGAGGGCATTCTAAAAAAGTAATGCTTCTGAATATTTTATGTGACAATTCTTAAGTGTTTGCAAATAAAACAAACTTTGTGGATGTGCTAAATCTTTATTCCTGATTTCTACATATTTATTTCTAAACACAGTCACTCTGGCGACGAATGCATTTATCTCATTGGGAGACCATTTTGTTTTCATCGTCACTGTAGAACGTTTGGTGACCTCACCTCTGCTTGCACCGCTTCATCACTATCGAAGTGAAGTCATCGAAGGTGTTCTTTAAGTTTTGCAAACGGTATGCCACCTTCAGCTCTGTCACACACGTTGAAATTAGCACCATCGTTTCCTTCCTTACGGGCACGAACAACCGAACGTCACACATTACTAATGACGATACAATCCTAACTGTACACATTTTCCAGTCTTCCATGGATTTCAATTGGAGACACGTTTTTTGCGTTTAAGAACTCGATTACAGCATGCTGTTTCTCGTGCACCGACATAGTTGCATTACACACCACCATTTTACACTTTAAAATTCTGAGTTTCTCTAGCGGCGCAGGATTGCAAAAAAATGGTTCAAATGGCTCTGAGCACTATGGGACTCAACTGCTGAGGTCATTAGTCCCCTAGAACTTAGAACTAGTTAAACCTAACTAACCTAAGGACATCACAAACATCCATGCCCGAGGCAGGATTCGAACCTGCGACCGTAGCGGTCTTGCGGTTCCAGACTGCAGCGCCTTTAACCGCACGGCCACTTCGGCCGGCGCAGGATTGCAGTGAAGGGGAAAGTCATCCGGGTAGTATTCGTGACATGTAATATCTCAGTCGATACTCAGAATAGAACAAAAAAAATCGGAGGCATTACTTTTCAGCATGCCCTTTTATTATTTTATATACTGCATTCACGTCGCTGAATTATTGTTCAGACCAAAGAAATAGTTGAATCTCTTAGCACTTCTCAAGATAAAATTACTGCCTTAGATGTAATTAAATAGTTAATTAAAATTCCATGATAAATAAAACTGAAAGTCTCTTCCTCTTTGTTAAATGAGATAACTAGTACCATTCAACGAATACTCGCTTTTTTCGATAACACACTTTCACTTGATCTATTGGAAATCACGGAAATTTGTGGTAAGTTCCTATGCGATCAAACTGCTGACGTAATCGTTCCCACTTAATCTAACTTAAACTGACTTACTCTAAGGACAACACACACTCCCATGCCCGAGGGAGGACGCAAACCTCCGACGGGAGGGGGGGGGGGGGGGGGGGGAATCCGCGTGAACGTGGCAAGGCCCATCAGAACGCGCGGCTACACCGCCTGGCTTTGATTTATTCACACCAAAGATATACAGAGGTTGGCCACACAAAATGTTTCAGGTGACACCATAAAAGCGGATTTCATTCGAGAGTGGCGACGAAGAAACTGATTGTATTTTTTAAAGATATACATGACACTCATTATTCATTCATTTATTTCATTATAATATCATAATCGTGGCAGTAAATGTGGGGCAACTTCGGGTTTCCTGTTGCGTTGGACGCCTTTCGGGTCCGGTTTATTGTATGCGGCGACGTAATAGCGTGGTGCCGCGCAAGGTATAGCCATCAGCGCTCGCTGTATGTCTGCAAAGTAAATGTAACAAGTAAAAACAACCAAAATCCGCGTGAACGTGGCAAGGCCCATCAGAACGCGCGGCTACACCGCCTGGCTTTGATTTATTCACACCAAAGATATACAGAGGTTGGCCACACAAAATGTTTCAGGTGACACCATAAAAGCGGATTTCATTCGAGAGTGGCGACGAAGAAACTGATTGTATTTTTTAAAGATATACATGACACTCATTATTCATTCATTTATTTCATTATAATATCATAATCGTGGCAGTAAATGTGGGGCAACTTCGGGTTTCCTGTTGCGTTGGACGCCTTTCGGGTCCGGTTTATTGTATGCGGCGACGTAATAGCGTGGTGCCGCGCAAGGTATAGCCATCAGCGCTCGCTGTATGTCTGCAAAGTAAATGTAACAAGTAAAAACAACCAAAATCCGCGTGAACGTGGCAAGGCCCATCAGAACGCGCGGCTACACCGCCTGGCTTTGATTTATTCACACCAAAGATATACAGAGGTTGGCCACACAAAATGTTTCAGGTGACACCATAAAAGCGGATTTCATTCGAGAGTGGCGACGAAGAAACTGATTGTATTTTTTAAAGATATACATGACACTCATTATTCATTCATTTATTTCGTTATAATATCATAATCGTGGCAGTAAATGTGGGGCAACTTCGGGTTTCCTGTTGCGTTGGACGCCTTTCGGGTCCGGTTTATTGTATGCGGCGACGTAATAGCGTGGTGCCGGGCAAGGTATAGCCATCAGCGCTCGCTATATGTCTGCAAAGTAAATGTAACAAGTAAAAACAACCAAAATCCGCGTGAACGTGGCAAGGCCCATCAGAACGCGCGGCTACACCGCCTGGCTTTGATTTATTCACACCAAAGATATACAGAGGTTGGCCACACAAAATGTTTCAGGTGACACCATAAAAGCGGATTTCATTCGAGAGTGGCGACGAAGAAACTGATTGTATTTTTTAAAGATATACATGACACTCATTATTCATTCATTTATTTCGTTATAATATCATAATCGTGGCAGTAAATGTGGGGCAACTTCGGGTTTCCTGTTGCGTTGGACGCCTTTCGGGTCCGGTTTATTGTATGCGGCGACGTAATAGCGTGGTGCCGGGCAAGGTATAGCCATCAGCGCTCGCTATATGTCTGCAAAGTAAATGTAACAAGTAAAAACAACCAAAATACTTCGTAGTTTATACTAAACGAAAATATTGTTGTAATTTGTTCGTTATACTAACAAGCTAGGATGCTTAAAAAAGTGTCACATATTCCTACAGCACATAGGATTGGTCAAAACTAGAAAAATTGGCTCCATTCGGATCGCGTAGTATGCATTGATAGCAGGCTCCTGTAACGTTTGCACAGAAACACCAGCGCCTGTAGCCTATGTATCCACATAGTCAGAAATCCAACTAATTCAGGTCCCGTGCAGGGAGAGGCCATGCCACCAGACCACCTCGCCCAGTCCATCGCCCATGAAACATTGCGATGAGGTAGTGTCGCATGACCCGAAGATAATCGGCATGCTGTAGTGTACAAGTCACAGCCGTTGTCTTTCTGCAAAGGTAACGTTCTCGAATAGCATTGGTAATTCATCGGGCAGGAATCGGTGAGACACAGAACCTGTTAAATCTGTTGGATTAAATGCGAGCCCGGATGACTGTAACCGACAATTCCTGCCCTTACATTGATACTGAAGTGATCCTTATGCCTCACCTCCATGATTTTTCAAGGATCTGCATCTGCCTTCAAGTGCATATTGTGGTGGTCCATTATACCATATCTTGTGAACCCCGTATCATCTGTAAATAAAATACTGGCTGTGAATACTACACATCACTCGCCAGATGCAAAACGCCACAAACAGTATGTTAAGCAAGATCGGGGTCGGGTTAATCAGTCGAAAAATGTATTTGACAGCAAAGTAAAACATATACATACATCACACATGAAGAGAAGTAAAATGCAATTACTATTAATAACAGTCGCCCACAGCGTCGATAATTGCTTGGCATCTCAGAGGCGAACTAGAAATACTAGAAACAAAGTTTCTCGCCTATTCAGGTGAAAGAGACATCCAAAGCCGTCGTATTTGTGTTGACAGCTGTTTCAAAGCGAAGATCTTCTTTCATTGCAACTTCTTTTTGATGTAAGACCATACATTTTCAACAGAGTTAGAATTAGGCGATTCTGAGGACCAGTCCAGTATATGCACACCTTTCTCCTTTCTCCAGTCGCTGCAGAGCCTGCTGAGGTGCTTCGGATCTTTGTCCTCCTGCAGTATCCAATCTTCAGTTTTGTCGAAGAAGCAGCCGTTTGCCAGTCGACATCAAACATTTTGTATAACCGCGACGCATAAGCTGTGCTCATGTCTGTTTTCGTGTATCTCAGTCAAGAGTTCAAAGTAAACTGGTGCTGTATGGACACTGCATGAAGGACAAAGGTTCCCTCTATTGTGGTTGTGAAAGATCTAAGGCCACATTTAGTAACATCTGTGTTTAACACCGATGACGCTCTCACTTGACAGACTGTATTACACCTGGTATTGATTTTTGCACTATAATTACAGCGATTTTTTTCTCGTTTCGACCAACAGGAGTGTCCGTAGGAAGTGTGACGCTTTTTAAAACACCCTCTATACAATATGATATATTGTGTAGGCAGTAAAGTTCTCTGTGATACTGCACAACTTCTGTTTGACTACTAAATGTATAAGATAGCTGGCAAGTGACAGAAATGAAGAACTGCGTCAAATTAGTCTTAGTGCTGATGATTAAACCACCCATCAGAGTAGAATCACTTGCACCGAAAGACGATGCGTAACGCCTTAATGCAAAATACATCAATTTCGGTGACGCGGAAGTAAGGAAGGAGAGAATGAACTGTACTATCGTGTGTGATAGCAGGAACAATTAAAGTTCCCCGAGTGACGTCAATGTACACGGTGAAGTCGACAAGTGAATTTGCCTGCTACGGCACAGCACAGTTGCAAATGTGCTGTGCGCTCGCAATAATTGTTTATGAAAAGTGACGGGCGTGTCGACCTCACCCAGAGCAGCCATTTGAACTCTGACTAGAGCGAGAGGTCGATCGGTCGATGTCGGCGATGTCGAGGCGCCCCCTGGGACGCGACCCGCTCTGTCGCAGCCACTGGACACGGACACGGTCCGACCTGGCATGTTGTGTCGTGCTGTCTCCATTGTAATGATACGCTGTGGTACGTAGTGCACAAACACTGGCACCGTGACATACACTAATCACTCAATCTCAAAACGAACTAAGCTAAAAGTTCAGTACAGGCGAATGTTACGTTGTTAACCACATTCGTTCAAATTTCAACGGCGTGCTGCAAGATTTGTTGCTGATTTGTCAGGGGTCTACGTGGATATCTTTGGCGAATAGACAGCCTGCTTTAGTAAAAAAAGAAAGCTGTTGCGCACGTTTGAAGAATCTAAATTCTAGACAACGAAACTGCCTCTATTATTAGTCCACTTAAAGTTCTTAATAACTAGGTACGCAAATTATGTGGGACGTACGCAGTCACGTCTCCCGTGCTCCACTGGCGAGTGGAACAAGAACGGGTAGACAAGTGACGATGGATTTTATACGACAGTAATTCTAATCTTCACCTCGAAAATATAAAGTGATGTAATTATTTTTCTGTTTGTTTAGGTTACTTGTCTGGAGTCCTAGTATACAGTGAAATCCCTGCGCCAGAGTGTCGTATTACGAAGCTAGAGGAGCCGATTGATGAACTAGAATGTTGTGCCATAATTTGTTTTCTGCGTTTAAAGGAGATCAACCCTAAAACGATACACGCTGGTTTGGAGGAAGTGCACGGTAAGAATACTCTGTCATATGAGACTGTACTCTTTCACCATGTGCGTCTCTTCACAAGTGCATTCAACCCCGACTTCATTTTTATGGATGACCATGCGCGGCCGCATCAAACAGCGCAGGTGTAGGAGAATTTGGCGAATGTACTGGCCTGTCTGTCTCTCATCGAGCGCATGTGGGATGCGTTAGGTAGACGGATGGCAGCACATTCACATGCACCAACGACCGCCTAGCAGCTGTGAATCGAGCTGGTAGAGGAATGCATCGCCCTACCACAGGAACTCTTTACCAGACGTGTCAGCATGGCAGCGCGTTGCCGTCCATTGTGATCACTAGCTCTACTACAGCGGCTCCCAACCTCTTTTAGACCATCTCCCCTTAGTGCAATCAGACATTAGCTAGTACCCCCGCCCTCCCTCCCCGCCATTTGTTGGGTTCCTCTCCCCCACATTATCACCAACTTTAGCACCTAAATAAACTGTACAATGAAAGACTTTTCTTGGAACACCTTTGTTTCTAAAATGATGAAAGATATTTAGTTTTGTGTGTGTGTGTGTGTGTGTGTGTGTGTGTGTGTGTGTGTGTGTGTTAGATTGACTGACGAAGCAATTCGTGGTGCATCGCAAGTGCTACCCACAACTCCTTCTCAAAGTACCTATCCACAGTGAGGTAGAAACTTGTTACAAAATATACTTCCCCTGCATTATTTGTTTCTATTGCTGCACTTTCTTGATTTAAAGTCAAGTTAAAATGTGTGTACTACACGTACTGTTCGTAAATCAGTGGATTTTTGGAATCCTTACTTCTGAACTGGCAGAAATTGGAAGACTTTAGGCTGTTCATACTTTGTGGCATACCACAGCCACAGTAATAAAAATAATAATAATAGTACTATTATTATGTCCAGAACTATCGTAGCCCTTACGCAGTTACTGCTGTGTCGTGCTGTAAAACAATTTATTTCTCTGTTTCGAAGCGGGTAATGAGGCAATTCCTAGACTACTGGTAGGTACTGTATAAAACTTGGAGAAGAAATTTTCTTGAGATTTTTAGCGATCTATAGGGCAAAGCAAAACTTGTACACAGCAGGTGGACTATGTGTGGAATCTGTCACATCCACCACATTAATCTACTGATTATTGATAACTTACATAATCAGTAGTAGAAACTTACAAAATTGTGATAATAGTAATGAGCTTTTGAAAATAGTTTAGTTTCGTTACTGAAAAAGACTCGAATTGTTTTGTTTTTACTCCTCAGAAAACTTCGTTTTACACCAGGTTGGGAACCACTGCTCTTTAAGAAATATGTCCCACAATTTGTCCTGTCCAGGGGACCATAATGAAACGCGGGCACTTTAGTGTAATTACTCACTTTGAATAAAAGTATCATTTTTGTTAGTCTCATTGTGTATTTCTTTGGATTACCTTCTCTATTACAATGTGGAAATTCTTATCTGTAGTCTAAGTTTCGTCGAGCTATATTACTTTGCAGTAACACTTCATAAGAAAGTCACTTTCGACCTTAAGTTTAGACACTAACTTATGTGTGCGTGTGTATACAGGGTGGTCTATTGATCATGACCGGGCCAAATATATCACGAAATAAGAATCAAACGAAAAAACTATCAAGAACGAAACTTGTCTAGCTTGAAGGGGGAAACCAGATGGCGCTGCCATAGGTCAAACGGATATCAACTGCGTTTTTTAAAATACATTGCCAATGCTATTCGAGAACGTTACCTTTGCAGAAAGACAACGGCTGTGACTTGTACACTACCGCATGCCCAGTATCTTCGGGTCATGAGACAATACCTCATCGCAATGTTTCATGGGCGATGGACTGGGCGAGGTGGTCTGGTGGCATGGCCTCTCCCTGCACAGGACCTGAATTAGTTGGATTTCTGACTATGTGGATACATAGGCTACAGGCGCTGGTGTTTCTGTGCAATTTTTATTACATATTCGTGTATTACGTAAAGAAATATGAATGTTTTAGTTGGACCACTTTTCTCGCTTTGTGATAGATGGCACTGTAATACTCACAAACATATGGCTCACAATTTTAGACGGACAGTTGGTAACAGGTAGGTTTTTTAAATTAAAATACAGAACGTAGGTACGTTTGAACATTTAATTTCGATTGTTCCAATGTGATACATATACCTTTGTGAACTTATCATTTCTCAATAAATGTTCAAAATGATGTCCGTCAACCTCAATGCATTTGGCAATACGTGTAACGACATTCCCCTCAACAGCGAGTAGTTCGCCTTCCGTAATGTTCGCACATGCATTGACAATGCGCTGACGCATGTTGTCAGGCGTCGTCGGTGGATCACGATAGCAAATATCTTCAACTTTCCCCACAGAAGAAAATCCGAGGACGTCAGATCCGGTGAACGTGCGGGCCATGGTATGGTGCTTCAACGACCAATCCACCTGTCATGAAATATGCTATGTGCCGGACATCCATCAGGTTGGAAATACCTGAAGAGAAACATCTTGTAGTAACATCGGTAGAATATTACGTAGGAAATCAGCTTACAGTGCACCATTTAGACTGCCACCGGTAAAATGGGGGCCAATTATCCTTCCACCCATAATACCGCACCATACATTAACCCGCCAAGGTCACTGATGTTCCACTTGTCGCAGCCATCGTGGATTTTCCGTTTCCCAATAGTGCATATTATTCCGGTTTACGTTGCCGCTGTTGGTGAATGACGCTTCGTCGCTGAATAGAACTCGTGCAAAAATTCTGTCATCGTCCCGTAAATTCTCTTGTGCCCAGTGGCAAAACTGTACACGATGTTCAAAGTCGTCGCGATGCAATTCCTGGTGCATAGAAATATGGTACGGGTACAATCGATGTTGATGTAGCATTCTCAACACCGACGTTTTTGAGATTCCCGATACTCTCGTAATTTGTCTACTACTGATGTGCGGATTAGCCTCGACAGCAGCTAAAACCCCTGCTTGGACATCATCACTTGTTGCAGGTCGTGATTGACGTTTCACACGTGGCTGAACACTTCCTGTTTCCCTAAATAACGTAACTATCCGGCGAACGGTCCGGACACTTGGATGATGTCGTCCAGGATACCGAGCAGCATACGTAGCACAGGCCCGTTGGGCATTTTGATCACAATAGCCATACATCAACACGATATCGACCTTTTCCGCAATTTGTAAATGGTCCATTTTAACACGGGTAATGTATCACGAAGCAAATACCTTCCGCACTGACGGAATGTTACATGATACCACGTACTTATAAGTTTGTGACTATTGCAGCGCCATCTATCACAAAGCGAAAAAAGTGGTCCAACTAAAACATTCATATTTCTTTACGTACTACACGAATATGTAATAAAAATGGTTTCTATTTAAAAAAACGCAGTTGATATCCGTTTGACCTATGGCAGCGCCATCTAGCGGTCCAACCATAGCGCCATCTGGTTTCCCACTTCAAGCTAGACAAGTTTCGTTCTTTGTAGTTTTTTAGTTTGATGCTTATTTCGTGAGATATTTGGCCCGGTCACTATCAATGGACCACCCTGTATAATATGTGTGTGTCAGTTGTTTCAGACTTTCTGCAACAAACGTCCAGTAGCGATAGATCACGTTATGGAGAACAAAGCTTGTTAGATACAAAATGTTCACTGAAGCTTCCCAGTGACGCTAGGCATTGTTTAATACTAGTAATGATCAATGATCCTGCGGAGTGCCAGGACATTGGCTCTTTGCAGCTTTCATATGCACTGTGTGTTGGCTGTAATTGAGTCATCTGCTCTACGTGAAATGCTGTAGGCAGGTCAAAATTGAAGTTTCTGATTCGCTTCCAAAATATCATTCTCCGCTTAGAGCCACACATTGTAATGGTTTTCTTGTTGAAAATTTATCTTTGAATTTACTTGGATAGGTAGTATGCCTCACACCTGCCTTTCTCCAGGGTCGGCGAGTACTAAATGGAACCAGGCGGCACTGGAAAGTGTCAGCGAACATTTTGTGTGTAACAGAAGCTATTGCCAATGACATGAATTGTCATCAAATGTGTGTGAAATCTTATGGGACGTAAATGCTAAGGTCATCAGTCTCTGATCTGTCATCCCCAGACGTACATTGCGAAAACTTTGAAACACCTTGTGTGTGTGTGTGTGTGTGTGTGTGTGTGTGTGTGTGTGTGTGTGTCTGTGTTTAGCGTTACATTTTCCAGTTCACGTAAAGAAGCTGTACGAGATCTGTTCTGGTCGTACGTTACGAAAAGTTGTGTGGGTGCAAAGTTATTACAACCGCAACTGCCTCCTCCTTTCCTTCAGGATTTCAATAGTGAGAATGTATTTTTTGGTACAGAACATATTAAAATCAACTGATCTTGTTCTAAAATGTTCACTAATTTCAGATACGTTTCGGAAAGTTTTCGCCAACGGCGTCGCCGCTGTGGTAACGCAGGTTCCTGTCAGATCACCGAAGATCGGTGGGGTGACCGTCCGGATCTGGGAGCGCTGTTGGCAAGCGGGGCGCACTCAGCCCTTGTGTCGCCAATTGAGGAGCTACTTGACTGAGAAGTAGCTGACAATGGACATGACCCTCCATATCCGCATCCGGTGACGCCTACCGTCTGAGGATGACACGGTGGTCGGACGGTACCATTGGACTCTCTGTGACCTGTTTGGACAAAGTTTTAGCTTGGCATGTTTTCGTGTATGTACGAAATTTGATATTTTAAAAAGTTTAATATTCCTGGATATTCTCAGTTGTGAAATTGGGAATTATTCAATGATTTGTGCTAGAAGTTGTGGACTCCGAGAGAAAATGAGGCGAAATTCGATTCGGGTACGTTAACAGTAACTGGAGACCGAAAGTGAATTCCCTGCTGGCTATTGAAACGAAGGTATCAAACAACAAACGTCAAAATGGCATAAAGTATACCAAGTGTTTGATTATGCAACTAATTAGCAATTCACTCCAACCGCCCAAAGTAGGTACCAGTAAAACCACCCGCATTCTTGCACAACTTTGAAATATACAAAGGTCTTGATCGCACAGTTCTTTACTAAGCGTTATGCGTTTCAAAATTTCACCATCGGACTGAAGCTACGGGATAAAGTGTACAAGAAAATTAATGGTAGCAAATATGTACATAATAACACAAGTATGCATCTTAGTCTTCTATATACAGACATTTCAATAGTATCGTGCATACATTTAAACCAAACTTCAGTAAAAAGCTCACGAAAGTGAGCACATAGATTGAATGCGATACAGATCTCACCTCATATGGGCATATTTGACAGTGGCTTTGTATAATAGCTGGACTGTTATATGACCTAAAGCTGTACCATTAAGTTTCTTTTAAAAAATATAAAAATCGCTTTTATTGTAATAAAAGTTGCTTTTCGTTGCCACTAATCTGGTCTCACCTAAATGATTCCGTTGTATATATATTATATTTTCGTCTTCTACATTTGATTATACTCATGTAACATTTAATTAAGTGATTGTTGTAAACGTATTCTTTCACAACTTATATTTTATTTCTTATCTATTTCGGTTTTATGTTTATATTATACTAAATTAGTTATTCGTTGCAAATACAACGATTCTACTGCTGCCAACGTACATTTCGCCGGTAAGGATAAGAGATTTTAGGACTCGTACAAAAGCATATAGATAGCCGTTTTCCCCTCACTGTATTTGCGAGTGGAGCAGGAAGGGAAACGAATAGTAGTGATACAACGTACTCTCCACCACGCACCGTAGGTGGCTTTCGGAGTATGTATGTGGATGTAGATATCCGTAATGTATCTTTCAACAATATTGCACAACAATACAATTTGCTTACCTCGATACTGAGGTGCTCGACTTTCGATCTGGCCACCACTTTCCCCATATCGCTCTCCCATTGATAATATCTGGTCAACGGTTCGCGAGAGACTGACATGGCACTATTCGTCTCCCACTCCGATTTATGAGCGCAGCATAAAACTGAAAAGAACGGAACAACTTAACCATATTGTTCAACCAAGCTCACTTCGACTCGATGTCCAACCTGATTAGAGCGTTTCTTGCAGCTAGACGCGGTTTATTAAATTCAGCAACCCGTATATCCCCAAATCACCACGTGGAAAACGAGTGATCGTAGAGCAATGAAACTTTGTGGAAACATTTGCAAGGACATGCGGAAGAGAAATAAGAAGTGAACCACTAAAAGAAACACATTTTAATTTCCACATGAGATGGTAACATTTGTTAACTGCGTACCATATTTATGTTCCAGGTTCCAAATGTGACGACCATTTGCATCCACAGCAGCCTGGATACCATTTCACGAAAGTCCTGCTCACCTCAGTTAGCGGAAATTTATTTGTAACCACCCGGTACTCTTCTTAGTACACTGTATACGCAAAACGTAAAATGTCTTCATTTTCCATCCTCCTTGGTATTGCAGCCAGCAGTGCATTGGAATTTCCGTCAAAACTATATAAGTCATGTTTAGAGAGTGTATGTTGTGAATTATCACGGCCTAAACGTAAATGAGCATTTACAAAATATCGAGTAGAAGCACGGACATACGAGGTGACTAGACGAATTGAAACAAATAAGGAATGAGAAATACAATTTACTACAGATCTGACACGTTGTCATTTGCTGACAATATTCAGAGTGATACAAAGCGTTAAAACGTAATACATAAGTATAGCTCTTTTTGACACTGGGCAGATAATGTATCAAAAGAAATTTAAATCTGTTCTATCTGCATCCAAAACGTTGATTTGTTCACTAACTTCAGTTGTCCGCTTTCGCTTCCCCTACGATAAAAGGAAGATGCATTCGAAAAAACTGACCATGCGAAACGTGACAACTGTAGTCAGTTATGAATACTTAAAGGTGACAATCTTCCCGATTTCCTTGTGGGGTAAGCGTCGTATGTTCTCTTAAACGGAATCGTTCATATGTCAGGCAGCAGACAAGTTTTATCGTATTTATTACCAAAAAATTTCATATGAAAATAACAGTTTGAGTGAAATATTTAGTTCAAGGCGTTCAACTACAACAAACGTTGAATGCGTGAAAGATCATTACAGCTGTTTACACTTTTTCTACATTTAACAGTCACAATATAAACATAAACATATAGTCATCAACCAATAACGTCATAACCTTGTATGGTGTCCGTGTACGACTGTAACCTTTTGTATTCTATACTGCAACGCTCGGGACTTGTTCAGTCCACATAAGGTTGCTCTTTTTAAAATTGGCAAGGCCAACATAAATTAGTATAATGTAATCTGACTATCCTCATTTCAGACTCTTTAGACAAAGATGCTGAAATAGCGAGACAGACATATTTTACGTTTGAAATAATTTAATATTGCCCACTGGTTAATTTTGCCTTTACTGAAACCAAGTTGAATCTTCCCAACTTAGTTCTCGTATGATTGGCAAGATACAGACCCAAACTTCTGCATTCACATATAAAGTAGTTGTACTTCGTCGTGGAGAGGTTGTAATACCAGTTATCACAAAACATGAAATCACAATATCATGCAGCTGCGTTCCCGAAGATCTCGAGACAAACTCACCGTCTGCGATCTGAAAGTAAGTCGCTAATTCAAAGAGTGGCTTATCTCAAAATATTCGTTACTGGCAGAAGTTATGCTGAGTGAAAGTCTGAATGAATTAGACAACAAAATACCTAGTTTCGTTACTTCCACATAAAGCATTCATGCAAGGCGCTATGTTTCGTCACATGCACTTGTACTTCATTTAAATGTGCTTATGAAAGGTGTGAATTTCAAATAAAGTTATAAGATTTGCGTTTGCCTTGGAATTGTTGTTGTGCCTAGAGAGTACAAAAGATTTACATGCAGGACACAAATTAAAGTTACGTGAAACAACTGCTGTCCTCAGCACAGCCATACAACGTTCAGTCCTTCAACGTCTATTTGAAAATCACGTAGGATGCAGAACATTTTTTCAGAATGAAATACCGAATGCTAAACCCCAACGTGAAATAACTGCAGTTCATAATCAGAAAGGAATCTACCTCACCGAATCGTTACGGTACATGAGAGTCACTTTGCTACGATAAAATCTTGACAAACCAATATAGCCCGTCCTGCATTTGATAACGCAAAACTTTGCCTTTTGTCCATAATCTTCGTGCGAGAGGAGCATATGGCTCTAATCATTATGGGACTTAACATCTGAGGTCATCAGTCCCCTAGACTTAGAACTACTTAAACCTAACTAACCTAAGGACATCACACACATCCATGCCCGAGGCAGGATTCGAACCTGCGTAGCAGTAGCGCGGTTCCAGACTAAAGCGACTATAACCGCTCGGTCACAGCAGCCGGCTGAGGAGCTTCATGTTAAAAAAATATCTCATATATACAAACCATTGTTGCATCCACCTATGTAAGGGACAGTCAAATGAAAACGAGACATATTGGAGAAAAAAATAGTAAACTGTCCATTATTTAAAAATAATTGCTATAATTATTAATACATTTTTTTCGCTGTGAAACAGAACGCTCAGTGCCTTCACGGAAAAATGGTTTCGGTTGATTGTACCCAGGCGTGCCCTTGGTTGTCCGAAGCACATCGACTACCTCGAAGGTCGTTCTTCAGGGAACAAAAAATATGGAAATAGCACGGGAAGAGATTGTGACTGTATGGAGAATAAGTAAGAGTCTTCCAGTGAAACTTGTGCAGCTTATTCCGAACGCCTAGGCATGCTGACAGACGACATCATTCTGTTGCAGGATAATGCCCGCCCACACCTTGCAAATGCTGTTCCGACTTCTCTATAGTCGTTTCGCTGGGAAGCCCTTACACATCCTCCATACAGTCCCGAACTCTCCCCATGTGATTTCCACATTCTTGGAGCTCTGAAGAAAGACATTCGAGGCCGTCGATGTGCTTCGGGCAAAAAAGTGCACGCGTGGGTACAATCATGGTTCCGTAGGCAACCGCAAATAATTTTTCCATGAAAGCATTGACCGCCTTGTCTTACAGTGGAGTAAATGTATTAACATTACTGCGATTACTTTTTAAGTAATAAACACTTAACTTACTCTTTTTCATCTGCCTTGTTTTCATTTCACTGCCCCTTATATACAGCTCTCCTTCTCCCTTTTGGTCCCCTCCTCCAGATCAACCAACCAACCATCCAACCAACTTTCTCTCTTTCCCGGCATATATGAATGCAGCCACTTTCACACTTTCAATAGCACACCACTTCACACGTTAGGAAAGTACACCTTATGCCTCCCATAGCCACGATCATAATCAGCTTTATTCTCCTGAAAAGCTTTCAAAGCATGCCCAACGTCGGCGCATCTATGCACCTCATTGGGTTAGATCGCTCAGCCGCAAAGAACTTCAGCAGATACACTGTCGTAGCAGACGCTGTAGTGAAAGTCGATCAGTGAGTTTAGAGATAAGAACAAAGATTGCGCGCAGATAATCGACACACAATAAACTAAGACCACGGAAGTTGGGAAGATATACAAATATGAGAGACAACTTTTAAGTTTGCAGTTACAATCTCAGTTACAGTTTAATTTTAAACATGGTTGTGGATGTGCCTATTGTATTTACGAAATGTTTACATGTTAAAAGAGGTGGTAAAAAATTTTGACGATACAAATTATACGCCGCTCCCCCCGTCGGAGGTTCGAGTCCTCCCTCCGGCATGGGTGTGTGTATTGTCCATTAGCTTAAGTTAGATTTAGTAGTGTGTAAGCTTAGGGACCAATGACCTAAGCAGTTTGGTCCCTTAAGATCTTACCACAAATTTACAATTTTTTTTAGAAATTATAAACAAAGATAGAAACAAGGGCAAGAAAATAGCTCTACATTCACTCACAAAAGAAAGTAAGATGAAAACTAGGGTTCCAGGGCAAGTACATGGATTCTCTCAAGAAAAGCAAGCTTTCACTCGACGACTCAAGGTTGCTATAGAGTTAACACGACATTTAAAAGAAAAATCTTGTACCTGTTGTTGTGCAATTTCTTAAGGTAATGATGCTGCTCTGCAAGGTACTGTTTATATTCTCGTAAGATAGATGGTCTTGCAGAGGTCATGTAGAAAATACGTAACCGACAACCCAAACGTAGCTGTATTTCACTGATTGTTGGAACTGCGAGCCAAGTTGAAGGGTGTCCCTGAGGTGTGCAGAAAACGTCTTTTTAAAAGTGCAGTCTCCCTCAATGTCCATTACCATACATGTATTTGGGCTTCGTATACGAACATATGAGCGATGGAGGCAACTAAACTGGACCTATCGCAGCACAGGTAATAGGTCCAGTTTGGTTGACTCCGCCGCTCATATCGCTTATATCGGGCGAACTAATATTGCACCTTCAGCGCTTAGTGGCCGCGTGGTTTGAGGCGCCATGTCACGGATTGCGCGGCCCCTCGCGACTGGAGCAAGTGAGGGGGGAAAATGACAGTGGAATACACAGTATGTTCTGCAATCAATGAAAACGTGGCTTGCACAGTATAGATGATAATATACTGTAATATGAAAATTATTTTATAACATCATTATTAAGTTACAATATTATAGGTATACATCCAACTTTCGGAATTAGTTAAATGTCAGCCGAAAAGATGGACCATGCTATTCTGCAAACAAGGTAAAACAAAGCAAAAATTTTCAGTAAATTTTTAGAAATTTGTTGTAAGGTCTTATGGGACCAAACTGCTGAGGTCATCGGTCCCTAAGCTTACACACTACTTAATATAACTTAAACTAACTTACGCTAATGGCGACACACACACACACACACACACACACACACACACACACACACACACACACACACGCCCGAGGAAGGACTCGAACCTCCGACGGGGGAAGCCGTGCGAACCGTGACAAGACGCCTCAGACGGCTCGGCTACCCCGCACGGCAATTTTCAGTAAAAACACATGCAGTTATGTCATATCCTATCTGTTCAGTATGTAATATACAGTCACATCACCGATAGAATATTATGGTTTCATGAAGACACCAAGCAGTGCAACCGAAACATGTACACGCTGCAACATCGAACTGGACAGGTGTCGGTTTGGTTGCTTAGTGTTGCAGCCACCGGAGCAGACGGTTCATTAGCGCTGATTGCGGGGTCTCTAATGAACCTGTTACTGGCTGAGCACGTCCAACACGTGGCAGATCGATTGTGTACCTGAAACGCTACCACTCCAGGAAACTTGTATTCATTGCACCACACAAGACAACGAACATGTTTTTGTTTTTCTCATTGCGACATATCGCCAGCATGTTCGTAAAAGAAAAACTGTAACTTCGGCTTATAAAACTCTTCAACCGTGTAGCCGTGTGTACTCGTCCACTTTGCGACCTGAAATGGGATTCTTCGACGCTCAAAATGCTTAAGAATTCAGTTTGGTAAAATGGATCATTCAAAAGTACACTCAAGCGCCAGAGAAAGTGTTATAAGCATGCGTATTCAAATACAGAGATACGTAAACAGGAAGAATACTGCGCTGCGGTCGGCAACGCCTATACAAGACAAGTGTCTGGCGCAGTTGTTAGATCGCTTACGGCTGCTACGATGGCAGGTTATCAAGATTTAAATGAGTTTCAACGTGGTGTCATAGTCGGCGCACGAACGATGGGACACAGTATCTCCGAGGTAGCGCTGAAGGGGGGATTTTCCCGTACGACCACTTCAGGAGTGTACCGTGAATATCTGCAGTCCGGTTAACATCTAATCTCCGACAACGCAGCGGCCGGAAAAAGATCCTGAAAAAACGAGACCAACAACGGCTGAAGGGAATCGTTCAACGTGACGGAAGTGCAGCCCTTCCATAAATTGCCGCAGATTTCAATGCTGGGCCATCAACAAGTGTGCGAACCATTCAACAAAACATCATCGATATGGGCTTTCGGAGTCGGACCCACTCATGTACCCTTGATGACTGCACGACACAAAGTTTTACGCCTGGGCCCGTCAACACCGACAATGGACTGTTGATGGATGTGTATGGGTGTGAAGACAACCTCATGAATCCATGGACCCTGCATGTCAGCGGGAGACTGTTCAGCTTGGTGGAGGCTCTATAATAGTGTGGGACACCTGCAGTTGGATAACAGGGGACCCCTGACACGTCTAGATACGACTCTGATAGGTGACCCGTACTTAAGCATGCACGACACAAAGCTTTATGCCTCGCCTGGGCCCATCAACACCGACACTGGACTGTTGATGATGGACGTGTATGGGAGCGATGAAAACCTCATGAATTCTTGGACCCTGCATGTCAGCGGGGGACTGTTCAGGTTGGTGGAGGCTCTAATAGTAAGGGATACATGCAGTTGGATGACATGGGACCCCTGACACGTCTAGATACGACTTTGACAGGTGACACGTACGTAAACATCCTGCTACTATGTCTGAACATCGAGCAGCGAATTTCCGAGGGTACATGTGGCAGTGCTGTGAAAAGTACTCTCCACCACACAAAATCAAGTGGCTTGCGGAGTATACGCGCGAGATCAGAAATGATGCCAGCTCATAAGCACCAAACTGCAGTTATAGTCTCAAAGAAAACCATCTGTTGACAAATAGCACGGATTCAGAAAATATCGTTCTTGTGCAACACAACAAGCTCTTTATTCTGCTGTGTAATGAGCGCTATCGTCAGAGTATCTCAAATTGATTCCATATTTTTACAGCCGACCGGAGTGGCCGAGTGGTTAAAGGCGCTACAGTCTGGAACCGCACGACCGCTACGGTCGCAGGTTCGAATCCTGCCTCGGGCATGGCTGTGTGTAATGTCCTTAGGTTAGTTAGGTTTAAGTAGTTCTAAGTACTAGGGGACTTATGACCACAGCAGTTGAGTCCCATAGTGCTCAGAGCCATTGAACCATACTTTTACATTTCCAGGATCCATTTGAAATCGTTACTCACAAGCAGCTTCTCATTAAATTGCTTGCCTATGAAGCATCGTCTCAGTAGTGAGACCAGATTAGAGACTTCCTGCAGGAAAGCTCACAGTTCATAGTAACTGAAGGAAAGTCATCGAGGAAAACAGAAGTGATATTTGCTCTTCCCGAGGGAAATGTTGAAATGTTGCAGGCCCTCTGCTCTTCCCTGATCTATGTAAACGATTTAGGAGACAGATAACTTTTGCAGATGATGCTGTCATTTACCGTCTAGTACAGTCAAGATATCGGTATGACGCAAAAAGTGGAATTTGACCCTAAATAATAAAAAGTGTGCTTCCATCTCACAGGAGTACTAAAAGCAACCTGTTAAATTTCTGGTACACGATAAACTGCGCAAATCTAAAGGCTGTCATTTCATCTAAATACCGAAGGATAGGCCGAGCGTTTCTGGGCGCTTCAGTCTGGAGCCGTGCGACCGCTACGGTTGCAGGTTTGAATACTGCCTCTGGCATGGATGTGAGTGATGTCCTTAGGTTAGTTAGGTTTAATTAGTTCTAAGTTCTAGGGGACTGATGACCTCAGATGTTAAGTCCCATAGTGCTCAGAGCCACTTGAACTATTTTGAACCTAAGGATAACACCTACGAATAATTTAAACTGGAGCGATTAAATAGACAATATTGTGGGGAAGACAAATCAAAGACTGCGTTTTATTCGCAAAACGCTTAGAAGATGCAACAGATCTACTAAATAGATTGCCCACATTACGCCTGTCCGTCCTCTGTTAGAGTACTGCTGTGCAGCAGGGGATTCTTACTAGTTAGGATTGACAGAGGACATCGAAAAAGCTCAAAGAATGGCTGCTCGTTTTGTATTATCTCTTAACAGGGGGCAGATTTGCACCGCAACTCACTTGCCGGTTCTCGTTGCGGTGGAACATCAGTCACTAATATTCTCCTCCGAATTCTAAAATGTTCTATTTGGCGTCTACCTACAGAGGAAGAAAAGATGATGGTAATAAAGTAAGAGATGTGAACATCTCGATCAGGTGACTAATGGTGGAATCCGTTTGCATAGGACTTCCGGAATGCTGTTCAACTGATCTTTATCTTAATTGGTGCATTTCAGTAAAGGTTTCTTTATTACAACGTTGAAATCATGTGCAGCGTGTGGTTGCACGAAATATATGTGAAAGTATGTAGGCTAATATTACAGGTAAAATTGTTTCAAAATGACAAAAACACATATTTAGATATTAAGTTAGTTAATTTAAGGACTTGCGCTAAGGACTGATATCGTTATCAAGTAGATAAAAACGGTCTCCTATTAGAGAGTGTTTATTCGTGTCTAAATATTACGAACTGAATTATAGGGGTCGTTACATATATCGTAAAAAAAACGCTTGGAGAATTGCGAAATATTAAGTGCATGATCTTTCTTTTATCTATTTAACTTCACAATTTGTTTCTACTTAATCTCAGAACTGGGTACAGGATTCTACCGATAAAGTATTAAGGAATGTTTTGACCCTTGCCTTTAAAATAGAGATTTCAAGACGAACGACTACACAAAGCTACGTAGGAAACATATTTCTAAATCTTTGGAGAGTAAGTTAAGTTGTAGGTTGGCCCTCGGGTCTAAAAGTCGATGAATGTAGAAGATTCTAAGACGACAGAATGTTAATATCTGATTAAGTACAAGAGCATCGTAAAGTATCTGTATTTCTAGAGGGTTCCTTAAAACGTTGTAAAACTTAAACTCTTATTTTGCATAAAGACCGGACGTAGTGGTGAGAGATTGATGTCTTTTTATAAAAACTAAATAAAAGATTTTACACGTATTGTTGAGGAATTGTCAGAAAACCAAATACTTCCTGCCCAAACGGCATTTTGTCTGTTACTCCCGTGGAAGCGGCGAGCTAAATGACTCAGTGTAACCGAAACAAGAATTCACCGAAGAACTGTAACCCTGTCGTTAGTAAAAAAAACTGTCAAGCAACGTTTCAAATTATTTATTATCCTGTCACCTGGCCAAATATAAAAACGATGACAATCGCATAAATGTTGAGAATTTCTGAGAAATTAAATTAGATGTAATACCAATACAAGTTGTTCAGTTGCTAAAATTAACGCTTGATTCCGGCTTTAAATGAGAAAACCTACAAATGTCAGCTCCACTTCGTATAATATATAATGACGGAAACTCGGCTGTCTGCCCTTCTTCACGTGACTTAGATGTTAGTTAGTATCATTAACGTGGCAGACATGGAGGCGTGCGCGGTGTATTTGCATCTGTGATATGGGGCATTAGGTACATGAAATGAGCGTATTTCAAAGTAGGTTACTGCCTTCTACGTGAAGAAACACAGACGTAAAACGTTCAGCTTGCAGCGACTGCCTTTCAATCTGAACGCATAAATCTGAGGCGATGCCATTGACTTTTAATGCTCGCTTTGTCTGTTTCTTCTGGTGCTGGCCTCCTGTGGGCGTCCAGGACCCAGTTCGAGTAAGTATGTGTTGTGTTAAATGTAGCCTTCATTTAATCGCACTTACTGATTTCGTATCACTTCACTGGCACGTATGTGGTAGAATTGTAATGGCAAGATATGCACCTTGAAAAGAGGATTAGTCTTGCACAGAGCTCATGAATGGCTTCTTTATTGTAATACAGCACAAGTTAGCACGATGCATTTCCAATAATATTATATTTCCAAACACATAAATTCAGGTAGACATTCGATCGTCACCTATGTGCTAGAATAGTCTCTCTAGTTATCTTTACTCTTTTGAATCTGACAGACGATAAACATGAGGAAAAATGTATTTTACCATGTGCACGTAGTCGGACTTTCTGGAAATTTCATTAACACCAGATATGAAGGTTATGTAATACAGTAATCATCCTAACATGCCAGCGTAGATTTTAATAGACTGACTCATTTATAGCACTACTGCGAGTGAATCTCCTAGTATCTCTTTATTAGATCATTTTCCCCAAAAACACGACAGAGCAGTCTGAAAAACTGCCATCGAAGAACACTGACTAGTAAAAGAATTGTTTCTGTGTCTTCTTCCTACTACTATTCCATTTCGTTTCTTATAGACGAATTACACGATAGCTAAATTAGCACCCGCTGCTTTGCTCGCGTTGAGTGTTTGGTTTCCACATATTTTGTTTTCACTTACACGAATGTTTACGTTCTTTACAAATTGCAACATCTTCTGAACTTTGCACCGTAATTAAGGTCACAGGAGCTTGGTTTTTTCCGAATGTACTTCTGACTAGAAAGTGAATCTGGCAGCGAGAGACGGAGGTCTTTATTAATCTGCCTTTTGAGTTCTTGTCATGATATTTCTATGGAAATTTTCATCCTCTCACACATATTTCTTTAAAGTAAAATACAAAAAAAAAATGGTTCAAATGGCTCTGAGCACTATGGGACTTAACATCTGAGGTCATCAGTCCCCTAGAACTTAGAACTACTTAAACCTAATTAACCTAAGGACATCACACACATCCATGCCCGAGGCAGGATTCGAACCTGCGACCATAGCGGTCACGCGATTCCAAACTGACGTGCTTAGAACCGCACGGCCACACCGGCATGCAAAATACAAAATTTTATAGAATTAGCTTTAAAAATGTTGTAATAAAACGAAATATTTTCATAAAAATTTTCATACTTCGGTGTTGAAACTCCAAAAAACACTGAAACACGTGTTCTCTTTACTTCGAACATTGAAGAAAAATACAAATTTTCAGAGATTTAGTTTCAAAAATTCTTTTGCAATGAGATATTTCCATAAATCTTCCATCCCCTATTTTATCCCCTTAGGGATTCAATTTCCAAGAACACTAAAACATGCATTTTTTATGACCAAACGATAAAAAGTTTCACCCACTATTTTACACGCTTATGATTGAATTTCAAAAAACGCTGACCTACATATTGTAGTATTTGACAGAGAAACCAAACACCAATTTTTGGAGTTCTAGCTTCAAAATTGTCTTAATGGTGACGTATTTTCAAAAAACCGTTCATCCTCTACTTTACGCCCTTGGGAATGGAATTTCAAACAATCCCTAACCAAACGATGCCTGTGGTATAAGATTAACACCCTCTGTAATTTTCAAGTTTCTGCCCTCAGCGGTTTGTACTGGGCGAAGATAAGTCAGTCAGTCAGTCAGTCAGGAAACTGCCTTTTACAAATAGAGATAAGGCAACGCAATACATGAGATACTTTATACTACAGCTGCATACACTAATCTGCAATTGAAGTGGACGCGGTTATTGTACTGGAAGAGAGCGATCCTATCGACTTTCTGAGAAGATTCTAGAAAGGTCAGATATATATTACCAGACGATATTGTGATACAAGACAACGAACTTCATCTGTTTCCCTGTGTCTGTCGCTATCAAGGTATCGTATTTGGGAAAGGGACCTGTTTCATCACAAAGATTTTTCCTGAAAACCGGTTTATTCTGTGACTTGAAGAAAACTTCTTTTCCTCTAGATGTGTTTTTGTCCTAGTGGGTAGCGAATGCTTTATTAGATAGCAACGTACAAACATTAGAGATGATTGCAAGGACACACATCTATCATTTTTTTTATCCTTCCTATAAAGAGGACTGATCTTTCCTCCTTTCCAGTTACGATGGGAACGTGAATCACTTTCTCGAAAACTGAACACGTATGTAATCACGTTAATCACAGAAAAATAAAAGTTTGATATCATAAGATTTAAGATTAGATCTGTTCTATGGATTTCACACTATGTTTAAGGTTTACAAAAAAAACTTTACCACGCAGATATCTTCTACACTTGCGCCGTAGTCGTTGTTAGCATCAAGTGAAAGTATTTTTCGATACGTTTTTACATCGTGTCAGCATGCGGTTCCAAACGAATGCTACGGCACAATATACCGCATGATCAAAAAGTCAGTATAAATTTGAAAACTTAATAAACCACGGAATAATGTAGATAGAGAGGTAAAAATTGACACACGTGCTTGGAATGACATGGGGTTTTATTAGAACAAAAAAAAAACAAAGTATTGCTAGACGCGTGAAAGATCTCTTGCGCCCGTCGTTTGGTGGTGATCGTATGCTCAGCCGCCACTTACGTCGTGCTTGGCCTCCCAGGTCACCAGACCTCAGTCCGTGCGATTATTGGCTTTGGGGTTACCTGAAGTCGCAGGTGTATCGTGATCGGCCGACATCTCTAGGGATGCTGAAAAACAACATCCGACGCCAATGCCTCACCAAAACTCCGGACAAGCTTTACAGAGCTGTTCATAATATTATTCCTCGACTACAGCTATTGTTGAGGAATGATGGTGGAAATATTGAGCATTTCCTGTAAAGAACATCATCTTTGCTTTTTCTTACTTTGTTCTGCTAATTATTGCTATTCTGATCAGATTAAGCGCCATCTGTCGGACATTTTTTGAACTTTTGTATTTTTTTTTTGTTCTAATAAAATCCCATGTCATTCCAAGCGTGTGTGTCAATTTGTACCTCTCTATCTACATTATTGCGTGATTTATTCAGTTTTCAAATTTATACTGACTTTTTGATCACCCGGTATGTAGTTATCGATTTTCTCCGATCACAAACGAAATCTAATGCAAACAACAGTTCAATAAATATGACACATTTAACTTCCAAATTCGAAAAAAGAATGTACATGTACTGGATTGATGTACGTTAAGACGCCTTTGAGATCATGAAACTGTTGCAATAAAAAAAGTGAAGTAAACTTTTATTAACGTGGGAAAAAATGGGCAATAGCAATGAAAATCACTAAACAAACAAGTGAATTGGAGAAATGAAAAGCAATGCTGGCCAACAATGTATACACACACATCCAGTTCATATTTTTCAGAACGCCGCCATAGACGGATAGTGTGGGACGCCTCACAACTAGCTCTCATGTGAGGCACATTGACTTCTGGCAGAAGGTTGCTCAACATTTCGGTTCTGAGCAAAAGTATTAACTACAAAGAGGTGAAAAAAGTCATGGGGTAGCGATATGCACAAATGCAGATAGCGCAACATCGCGTACGCAGGTGAAAAAGGGCAGTGCATTGGCGGAGCTGTCATTAGTACTCAGGTTATTCATGTGAACTAAGACTTCGGACGCGTAGTGGTAGTTGGAGCTAGACACATGAGGCATTCCATTTCGGAAACCGTAGGGAATTCAATATTCTGCGATCCCCAGCGTCAAGAGTATGCCGAGAATACCAGATTTCAGGCATTACCTCTCATCACGGACAACGCAGAGACCGATAGCCTTCACTTAACGACAGAGAGTAGCGGCGTTTGCTTAGAGTTGTCAGTACTGAGAGACAAGCAACACCGCGTGAAATAACCACAGACATCAAAGTGGGACGTACGACAAGCGTATCCATTAGGACAGTCTGGCAAAATTTGGCATTAATGGGCTACGGAAGCAGACGACCGACGCAAGTTCTTTTGCTAACACCATGTATCGCCTGCAGTGCCTCTCCTGGGCTCGTGACCATATCGGTTGAACCCTAGACGACTGGAAAACCGTGGCCTGGTCAGATTACTCCCGATTTCAATTGGTAAGAGATGACGGCAGATTCAAGTGTGGCGCAGACCACAATAAGCCGTGGATAAAATTGCCAAGAAGTCCCTGTGCAAGCTGGTGGTGGCTCCATATCAGTGTGGGTTGTGTTCGCATGGAATGGACTAGTTCCTGTGCCGCAACTGAACCGATCATTGACTGTAAACGGATATGTTCGGCTACTTCGAGCCCATTTGCAGTCATTCGTGGACTTCATGTTCTCAAATAACGATGGAATTTTTATGGATTACAATGCGCCAGTTACGGGGCCACAACTATGCGTGATTGGTTTGAAGAACTTTCTGGACAATTCGAGTAAATAATTTGGCCATCCGGATCGCCATTCGTGAATCCCAAAGAAAATTTATCAGACATAATCGAGAGATCGGTTCGTGCATAAAATCCTGTATCGTCAACACTTTCGCAATTATGGACACCTATAGAGGCAGCGTGGTTCAATACATCTGCAGAGGACTTCCAGCGACTTGCTGAGTCCATGGCTCAACGAGTTGCTGCATTAGGCCGGACAAAAGGAGGTCCGACACGATATTAGGAGGTATACCGGGACTTTTGTCACCTCAGTGTGTAATCAGAGACATTGTTTAGTTCAGTCAGTCCATCGCCTTAATGCAAATAACACAAAACCTGCCACCTTGAAATGCTGCTGTTCCAAAGGTGCACGAGTGTAACAAAACATTATCTTCTACACTACTGGCCATTAAAATTGCTACACCAAGAAGAAATGTAGATGATAAACGGGTATTCATTGGACAAATCTATTATACTACAACTGGCATGTGATTACATTTTCACGCAATTTGGGTGCATAGATCTTGAGAAGCAGTACCCAGAACAACCACCTCTGGTCGTAATAACGGCCTTGATACGCCTGGGAATTGAGTCAAAGAGAGCTTGGATGGCGTGTACAGGTACAGTTGCCCATGCAGCTTCAACACGATACCACAGTTCATCAAGAGTAGTGACTGGCGTATTGTGACGAGCCAGTTGCTCGGCCATCATTGACCAGACGTTTTCAATTGGTGAGAGATCTGTAGAATGTGCTGGCTAGGGCAGCAGCCGAACATTTTCTGTATCCAGAAAGCCCGTACAGGACCTGCAACACGCGGTCGTGCATTATCCTACTGAAATGTAGGGTTTCGTAGGGATCGAATGAAGGGTAGAGCCACGGGTCGTAACACATCTGAAATGTAACGTCCACTGTTCAAAGTGCCGTCAGTGCGAACAAGAGGTGATCGAGACGTGTAACCAATGGCACCCCATACCATCACGCCGGGTGATACGCCAGTATGGCGATGACGAATACACGCTTCCAATGTGCGTTCATCGCCATGACGTCAAACACGAATGTGACTATCATGATGCTGTAAACAGAACCTGGATTCATCCGAAAAAATGACGTTTTGCCATTCGTGCACCCAGGTTCGTCGTTGAGTACACCATCGCAGGCGCTCCTGTCTGTGATGCAGCGTCAAGGGTAACCGCAGCCATTGTCTCCGAGCTGAAAGTCCGTGCTGCTGCAAACATTGTCGAACTGTTCGTGCAGATCGTTGTTGTCTTGCAAACGTCCCCATCACTTGACTCAGGGATCGAGACGTGGCTGCACGATCCATTACAGCCATGCGGGTAAGATGCCTGTTAACTTGACTGCTAGTGATACGAGGCCGTTGGGATCCAGCACGGCGTTCCGTATTACCCTCCTGAAGCCCACCGATTCCATGTTCTGCTAACAGTCATTAGATTTCGACCAACGCGAGCAGCAATGTCGCGATACGATAAACGGCAATAGTGATAGGCTACAATCCGACATTTATCAAAGTCGGAAACGTGATGGTACCCATTTCTCCTCCTTACACGAGGCATCACAACAACGTTTCACCAGGCAACGCTGGTCAACTGCTGTTTGTGTATGAGAAATCGTTTGGAGACTTCCCTCATGTCAGCACGTTGTAGGTGTCGCCACCGGCGCCAACTTTGTGTGAATGCTCTGAAAAGCTAATCATTTGCATGTCACAGCATCTTCTTCCTGTCGCTTAAATTTCTCGTCTGTAGCACGTCATCTTCGTGGTGTAGCAATTTTAATGGCGAGTAGTGTACTTACAATGCCGCCGACCAGCATCTGTGACCCGCACGCGCATTGCCGCCTCGGCGGATTACGTGTAGTCACGCTTGGCAGCCTGTCGGCGGTCTTGCTTCTCACTCTGAGGATGGCTGGACAGTACGGGGCCGAAATATCAGTGGAAGACGTAGTATTTGCGCGGCTGCTTGCCCGAAATTTAATGAATTATTCATTACGCCGCGAAAAGTTGACAGTGCACAACAAGCCGTTAACTAATTTTGTAAATGGTAACTACAACGAATTCAGCTGTGATCCATAATAGGTGAATGTTTTGAAACCAAAAATATACCTGTACATTTTATTTAATTATATTACAGCTAGTATAACTAATTACTTTATTAGTTATTGATTTCAAATGTCTCATTCAAACACACTGCTTGTATTCCATAAATACAATTAATTAGCTGCGCAGGTTGGACAATGTAAGAAATTCGTCACTACATAATGTACCTTCCAAAAGGGTGCCTAACGAAGTGTGCATTACAATGACAAGTCATCTTGGCACTTACTTCCACGTTTTCACTTTGTCAGCTCTTCACTGAGTTTGTTGGCAGCGCCACAGAGGGTGCTGCTTGCCCTACGTATGTAGTGCATGATGCCTTTGCAATCTTAATCATTTATTGCTGACACTCTGTCATGCTTTGGAATCATTCAAACCATTATTCCTTAGTGGTGTATTTTCCGTAAGCGTTAGTACACAGGGTGGTCAGAATCAGTGTTGTAAGGGTAGATTGTAAGAGTATTGGACGGTTGGCTGTGCTGAGAAATTGTTCTCAAGAGAAAAATTCGATACGATGAGTAATTTCATAGAAATTAGCTTTGATGTTAGCCAATCAGACCGTTGCGTGAGCAAAGTCAGACGACCCGCCAGAGAAAGTGTCGCCAAAAGTGTTCTTGGTTTCGTTTCGTAAAGCCGAATAAGACACCGATTTACCGATGACCTCAGATGTTAAGTCCCATAGTGCTTAGGTCCATTTGAACCATTTGACACCGATTCAAAAACTAAGTTTAGGACGGTAGTAAAGATCTAACCGGAATCAAAGGCTCAGCAGCCTCATTCGCAGTCATCTACGCAGTGATAACAAAAGACACTAACTGTATCTGGCAAGCCGCTTGAACTTGTGGGCCCAACAGCATGGTTTGCTAACTTCATTTTCTTATCAATTATTTCACAACACAACCCATCTTGCAAAATCCTTACAAGTTTTTCGGACGCTTTCTGGCCACCTGTATAATTGTTTGAATGATTAAGGGCCTACATCAACACGTTCGGACTCTCAGTTCATCTAATCACTCATTAGATTATTTATATTTATTACATTAATCTCCAGTGGCCGTTGTGGTCTAGCGGGTAGAGCAACAAGCTACAGCCCTGTACGTCCCGGTTTCAGTCTCAGTTAGGGGCGGGGACATTTTTCTCGTTCCAGTCCCTCCAGGATGCACAGATTCACTCTGCCTGCTATGAAATGAGTATCGATGGTCTTTCCCAGGGATAAAGGGCAGCCAGGGCGATAGGGCTTCCACCATCCTAGTGCCGCGGCGGAGGAACGCTTTGCTCCGTCTGCAACCAGGCCATTAGCTGGGTCACGATCTTGGGCCTCTGACTTCACCCTCACTTTACATCAAAGGGAACATGCCACGCCACAGTTGTATGAGGCTTGTCAGGCAAGCAGGGCACTGCCTGGGTGGACTTCTAATATCCTGCCTGATCGTGGGTTCCCAAACAGAGCACATTAATATTTCATTTTAAATTTGGCTGTCGAACGGATGTTCGTGTTACCGCTGACCAAGATAAGGTTTGGCAAGAACCAAGACAAGCAGTAGACATCTACATGGTTACTCTGAATTTCACACTTAAGTGCCTGGCAGAGGGTTCATCGAACCATTTTCATGTTACTTCTCTACCATTCCGCTTTTGAATGGGGCGTGGGAAAAAGGGACACTTAAATCTTTCCGTTCGAGATCTGATTTCTCTTATTATGATGATCATCTCTTCCTACGTAGGTGGGTGTCAACAAAGTATTTGCGCATTCGCAAGAGAAAGTTGGTGATTGAAATTTCGTAAATAGATCTCGCCGCAAAGAAAACCGCCTTTGTTTCAGTGACTGCCACCCCAACTCGCGTATGATATCAGTGACACTCTCACCCTATTGCGCGTTAACACGAAACGAGCTGCCCTTCTTTGCACTTTTTCGATGTCCTCCGTCAATCCTACCTGGTAAGGACCCCACACCGCGCAGCAAAATTCCTGCAGAGGACGGACAAGTGTAATGTAGGCTGTCTCTTTAGTGGGTTTGTCGCATCTTCTAAGCGTTCTGACAACAAAACGCAGTCTTTGTTTCGCCTTCCCCACAATATTATTTATGTGGTCTTTCCAATTTAAGTTGCACGTAATTGTAATTCCTAGGTATTTAGTCGAATTGACAGACCTTAGATTTGTGTGATTTATCGTATACCCAAAATTTATCGGATTTCTTTTAGTACCCATGTGGATGACCTCGCGCTTTTCTTTGTTTAGTGCCAATTGCCATTTTTCTCACCATACAGAAATTTTCTCTAGATCATTTTGTAATTGGAATTGATCGTATGATGATTTTACTGGACGGTAAATTACAGCGTCATCTGAAAACAATCGAAGGGGCTGCTCAGATTATGGCCTAGATCATTTAGAAACTCTTGCTGTGTGCGGACGGGTGCTATCTTGCTGAAAAATAAGCCCAGAATGGTTTGCCATGAAGGGAAACAAAACGGGACATAGAATATTGTCGACGTGTAGCTGTGCTGTAAGGGTAGCGGATGACAACCAAAGAGTGATTTCCCTAAATCACTCCAGGCAAATGCCGGGATGGCTCCTCTGAAAGGGCACGGCCGACTTCCTTCCCCATCCTTCCCTAATCCGATGAGACCGATGACCACGCTGTCTGGTCTCCTTCCCCAAAACCAACCAACCAACCAAGACAACCAAAGAGGTCTTGCTGTGAAATGAAATGGCACCCCACACCCCTAGTCCTGGTTGTTGGGCCAGGTTGGTGTCCAACCACTGTCCAGGGCGTCTCCAGACAAATCTTCGCTGGTGTTCGGGGCTGAGTTCAATGCGCGAATCAGCACGGTAGACAGTTCTGCTCCAGTCAGTGAGATTCTAGTGCGAATGCGCCCCATACCACTCCAAACGGGCTCGTCGATCTACAGAGGTCAATGGGAGTCGTCCAACGGGTGGCGTGACCACAGTCCACTTTCTGTGAGCCGCCTATCAATGGTCCTTTTTGGCACTGAAGCACCAGTTGCACGTCAGTTCGATGATGATGTTGATGAATACGGAGCTCTGAGTCCTTCTCTGACGATTGCTCGGTTCTCTCGTTCTGTCGTCTCTCCAAATTGATCGCTTCCTTCTTGACACTGTGTTCCGCCATGTTTCATCCATTTCGCCCAACATTGTCGCATATTGACATCGCTCCTATTCAAATGTCGAGCGATTTGCTGATTTCTCCAATTGGATTCTTTGAACCTAAAGCACACGTCCTCTCTCAGATGCTCACATCTGAATATATTGTTCACGCCCCTACCCTACTGAGTACTCGGAATGAAATTCTCAAAGATTTTGGGTCCTGGTATCGACAAGTCCCCTGTTTACTATCCTTACCAGCTGCGAGGTTCGCTGCAGCGTCACATATTCTTCCAGCGGCCACAAAAGTTCACAATTTTTCATACCTAGGTGAATATCAGTTTGTGACCAGTTTGCATAACTACTCCTTGGTGAGTCATTTTGTTTTCTTACAGTGAATAACAAGGAAACATAAAAGATGAAAGACCATTGACGACGTAATTAAGAGAATATCCACTAAGACGCTCTAGCGTCTTGATATAATTAAAACTTAAAAACAGCGGTGATGAAGGCGTTTTCTATTGAAATACCTAACTGTCATTTGTTTTCCAATCTAAATGTGTGAAAAATTATGGTAAATTCTTTTGAGTTGTTACGTCGCCTAATATTCCTCATCCAATTTCTAGACGCTCATGACTCATCCCGTGTCCACAGGTGGTTGAACTCTGTAGAAAATCACTGTCGCCTGCACTTACAAACGGCTGTTTTGCAGTGCTTTCTTGAAAACGGGCAGTTGGTTAAAATCTCCAGACTGCCATTTGTGGATCGTTGACAATAGCTAAATACTGATACCAGATAGTGAAAGAGAGGGGGGATTTTGTCAAAATATTACTGTTGTTGTGCCGCCGCAATGCTTCCTGATCGTTGTTTAAGTTCTTCGCGCGGCATGTCTGGGTGTTTGCCTCACCTTTATTGGAACTGAGTTCATTCATAGACATTTCAACTATTCAACTACAGGGTAGTTACAATGAAACTTTCGCTGCTTGTGACAGTCCCATGAAAAAAAGTGCCCGCTGGACAATGAAACTTTGTGGGAACATTTG
Organism: Schistocerca piceifrons; assembly: GCF_021461385.2. Classification (NCBI taxonomy): domain Eukaryota; kingdom Metazoa; phylum Arthropoda; class Insecta; order Orthoptera; family Acrididae; genus Schistocerca; species Schistocerca piceifrons. The sequence goes on along the minus strand of NC_060145.1, from coordinate 318,749,637 downwards.
TAATGACAGGCGGAAGAGAAATAACGAATAAACTATAGAAACACATTTTAATTTCCTTATGAGAGAAAACATTTGTTAATTGCGTGCCTCGTTCACGTTCCACGCTACAAACGTTGCTCAGTGTGACGACTATCCGCATTCAGGACGACCTGGAACCGCACTAGAGATAACATTTCACAATTATTCACAGCACCTCTCGAACTGTGCACTGCATGGGGAGGTAGCACATTGCGTCCAGCATTCTCTGTCACGGCACAGTAACTTTTTCAACGGTTTGTGGAACAATTAGCCACCGGCCTCAAGCATGAGCAGTTCCCAAATCACCAGTTCAATCGAACTTTCATACTATGTTCTTCAATCCCGGAGAGGAAAGAAGACCTATCCGTATCCTTTAATGTATCGATAGTCGCGAAGAGCTGCACCACTATTGCCGTTGTTTTGATAAAACAGCGTTACGACTAAAGCCCTGCACACTTTGTTCACCGGCCGGAGTGGCCGAGTGGCTCTAGGCGCTACAGTCTGGAACCGCGCGACCGCAACGGTCGCAGGTTCGATGTGTGTGATGTCCTTAGGTTAGTTAAGTTTAAGTAGTTCTAAGTTCTAGGGGACTGATGACCTCAGAAGTTAAGTCCCATAGTGCTCAGAGCCATTTGAAGCATTTTGAACACTTTGTCCAGACCCATGTTGATTGCCTGAAACTGTAATGCACACTGATGCTTGTGTTTCCACCATAACATTGCCGTACCGGTACCGGTACGGTACCCGTACGGTAAATAGTTTTCCTTCAAACTTGGCTCAAATAGGGGAAGTTTAATTATAACGACCCTGTACGTCTCGGACTCTTCATCCACAAATAATACTTCCTCAGAGTAGCATTTTCATGTTATAAAAAAATCTATATTCTGGCCACGGCCTTCTTAGTGTTCCACTACACCACATCTTATAGTTCCTCTTACGTTTGTGTGGTATTTGTGCCGTTTAACGACTTTATTTTCCTTCCAGTTTCGCCTATATATACCTTGTCACACCTAGTATTCTGAGATGCATCGCTTTACATTTGTGCTCACCCAAGAACTATTCAAAAGCAGAGGTGGATTCTCATCATCCTTTTTCTGTGAATTTCAACTCCTTCCCCTGTTAAGCTGTTGTTTTGTTTTCCTACCAGCCAAATTTGCAAATGCGCCGCACCGTAAATAAACAAAAAATAATAATCTGGACCGAGCTGTATGTAATAGGCATTACCTTAACGAATGTTAGTTTCATGCTTCCCTTGAAATTACTGGGTGCACTGTAGCCGAATTCGGGTTGTGCAGAGCACGTCGTTCTTGCGGAATAAAGAGTGAAAAGTGCAGAAAAGTCAAAGAAAGTTATCTACATTTTATCTTATAAACCATATGTCTTTAGTGTGACATAACACACCATATTCTGCTGCCCAGAATAGAAGAATTGGAGGAAAACATAAGCTTTCAACAGAACAGTGTCACAGCTCTTCGCTCACTGTCGATTCTAAGAACTATGCTCCACTGCCATCTCCTCTTTTTCTGCAGCGTAGTGACGCTGGTATTGGAGCTGTTTGCAGCTGAAGCAGTGGTCAAGCCCACATGTGCACACACGGATACAGATTTCCTTAAATATCTTTATACAAATAACAGGATGAAACTTTTGGACACTAAACAGCTGATTTCTTTACCTGTTCTCCAAAATTTTGCTCCGTTTATGATGAATCAGCTGCCGAAGGAATGTTAGGTCTTAATCACCTCTTCTCCCCAGATCTCTTTATACTTTGTTTCTGGAGCTAATTAATAGTTACAAGCCCTCCTAAACGTGCGAACAAGTAAAACGAAGCAATACTGCAAAGTGTCATTGCCGTTGTTTTGAGAATTAGTCTCCAAACCATGGAAAAAATCTAAGGAGCACCTGCAACAGTGTTTAATGACGGATTTTGAACGATGATATCTTTCGTAACGAATAAAAACATTTCCTTCACATGATAACTTTATTTTGAATTTGTCTGTATTGTTTATTCCTGCTGAATGTGGGAATTACTTTCACTGCACCTTTTTCTTATAATCTGTACCTGTTTTGTATTACATTTACTACTATGATCAGTAATGCTGTAACTTGTTTTATGCTTTATCTGCGTTTTTAAGTAACTTATTTTTACTATTTTCTCTATAAGTGATGAAAATTGACTCCATGAGCTGAAGAAGATTAAAGATCCATCGCCACATAGGTGCATTCTATAGAGTACACTAAAAAGTACTTCCTCTCCTTTCTTGCAGACGTGGTCCTTCCGATGGTATGTGTTTCAAATTATTTAGAAGCTTCCCGCAGTGAACACTTGTGTGCCAAAAGGCAGTGGTGTGTGAATCAGCCTAACAATAGTTACACGTTGAGGTTGTTACGTTGAACACTCTCTCTCTCTCTCTCTCTCTCTCTCTCTCTCTCTCTCTCTCTCTCTCTCACACACACACACACACACACACACACGTATATCAAGCACTCGTCTTGAAAAGCAGATGAAATATTTCTCACACATTGCTTTTGGTCTATGAGACTTTCTCAACCGAGCCCATCACTAGATTGGCACACATGCACTAAGAAGAAGAAAGATTTATCAGTTTGTCTCTGTAGCAGACGATTGTTAGAAGTCCAAGATATGAAATTAAATATTAGTCGGGTCTTAGTGCTTTGTCAGATGGAACTGTTTCAAAAATTTTGTCTGCTATAGTTGTTTCAGCATGTGATCTCAAAGCATTAACTTCGAAAATATTTTCTCCCAAAATATTGTCAACTGACTCTCTTCTTCTTCTTCTTCTTCTTCTTCTTTTAGTTCAGTGAAATACGACGTTATTGTCTTTCAAATGGTCCCACAGACAAATACATACATTCTTACCTTTACGGCACATGCACATTACTTCCACCTATTAAAAGACAGATAAGTACCTTTCTCTTCACGTTTTTTGTATCATTTATAAGCATAAAATCATTAAATATTTCACCTTTTAAACCGACTATGTTATATCTAATTATGAAAACTACCTACGGCTATTTGCTCAGAATTAATTAATTTAAAACAGAAACGGAGGTGAGGTGGCGCAGTGGTTAGCGAAATGGACACACATTCGGAAGGACAACGGTTAAAATCCGCGTCTGGGCATCCAGATTTCGGTTTTCCGTCATTTCCCTAAATCATTACACGTACGTTCGGGATGATTCCTTTCAAAGCACATGATCGATTTCCTTCCCCATCCTCGAAACATTCCGAGCTTGCGCTCCGTCTCTAATGAACTGGGCCAGCCAGGGTGGCCGAGCGGTTCTAGACGCTACAGTCTGGAACCACGGGACCGCTACCGCCGCAGGTTCGAATCCTGCCTTGGGCATAGATATGTGTGATGTCCTTAGGTTAGTTAGGTTTAAGTAGTTCTAAGTCTAGGGTACTGATGACCTCAGATGTTAAATCCCACAGTGCTCAGAGCCATTTGAAACATTTTTTTCTAATGAACTGGACGTCGACGCGACGTTAAATCCTACCTTTCCTTCCTTCCTTCCTTCCTTTTATATCAAAATTAGTTGTATTCTCCACAGAATATACTACAAAATACACAATATTTTTTCCTACAAAACGTAATATTTCATATTAACCGGCCTCAGAACAAGAAGTGAGGAGTGGTTAGATTTTCTTCCAACAATGTTTACAATATGCAGCTGCAAATACTTTCTCAGTCCCTTTTTATGGTAAAACAATTTGATACATTTACTTGAGCAAAATGTTTCGTATTTATGTTTGTCCAAATGAATGTGGCCCCGTTTAAAATTAGATCTGTGTGGAAACTGCAGCCATCTGTTACCCCCACACATGAGAGTAACCTGGCTCTGGGATGCAATCTTGCATTGTACCACATCTCCACAATGTCTTTTGAGGGTGTAGATCTCTCCTCTGTATGATTTCGCGATACTAAAAAGCGAACAAACATTGGATATCAATACAGTGTTGTCTCACGCAATACTATTCATTCAACGAAAGGGAAAAGTAAGAGTTAATAACATTTAGAACGCTTAGCTTTACTGACGTTACTTTCATTATTATTAATCTGTCCACAATACTTCCTTTCATTATTCATTCTCAATCTGAAAAATAAGTGCCTGAGATCCCCACTTTTATTTGCGTAGTTCATGTAAGGAAGTGAGACCTTAACCATATTGTGTAATAAACAAAGTGGCTGCGCTAAGTTTTAACAATCCTTCCACTCAATCTAACCAAAATAATAATAATAATAATAATAATAATAATAATAATAATAATAAAATAATAATAATAATGTCATAATAAACTCATTACAAAGGGCTAGTGATTTTTTACTGTACATCCCCTGGAATGCTGTATATCAAATCTGTTTTTGTTGTTGTGGTCTTCAGTCCTGAGACTGGTTTGATGCAGCTCTCCATGCTACTCTATCCTGTGCAAGATTCTTCATCTCCCATATCAAAACTATTAGAAGATAAAAGTAAAATTTTTAACATAAATTGTCGTATGTATTTATACTTAGCCTTGATTTGTAGGTTGTAGAGTTCCCGACGCCATTTAAGTGAACTGCTTGAGACCGTTTGGAGCTTCAGATTTATTCAAATATTACACAACACAGTTAGTCAGCCGGCCGGAGTGGTCGAGCGGTTAAAGGCGCTATAGTCTGGAACCGCACGACCGCTACGGTCGCAGGTTCGAATCCTGCCTCGGGCATGGATGTGTGTGATGTCCTTAGGTTAGTTAGGTTTAAGTAGTTCTAAGTTCTAGGGGACTTATGAACACAGCAGATGAGTCCCATAGTGCTCAGAGCCATTTGAACCACAGTTAGTCAGCCGTATCAAATAGTCCAAAAACGTTTTGAAATCCCATGTACAATATAGACCCAAATGCACAGTGCACCATTCGAAATTAGTTTCCACACAGTATATTACAGTCCGCAGCAGCGTCTGTCTCTTGGACATACGGGATGCTTATAATTAAACTTTCACCACTTGAGCCAATGCAGACGGAAAACCATTTACCGTATGGGTATCCAACATTATAGGAATGGTGTTCAGACTGTGCGCTGCAGGAGTGCATTGTTAATAGTGTTAGTGTCATGACCTGCTGTTAGGCTCTGCTACTGGTACGGCTGAAACACAAGCATCAGTGTGCACTAAAGTTGCAGACAGTCAACATATGTCCAGACAAGGTGAGCGGGGCTTTAGTCATTAAGCTGTTTAATTAAAACAACAGCAATAGTACTGCTGCTCCTTGCGAGTAGCGGCGCATTAAAGAAGTACCGATAGGTCCTCTTTCTGCACTGGGGTTGAAGAACATGATTCGGAACTTTGAATAAACTGGCGTTTTGGGAACTGCTCCTGGGAAAGTCTGGCCGCCAATAGCACCACTAATTGTTGGAGACGTTACTGATGCTGTGGCTGAGAATGCTGGATGCGGTGGGTGATCTTCAAGCAGTCTACGAGCTGTATCACGACAGCTGAACATTTCGTGGTGCACCGTTGTTTCGGGCAGCAGTAGAGCAACCTCTGGCGCGTTTCCAGACTGTCGTCGATGCAAATGGTCATCACGCTGAGAACGTTTGTAACCTGGAACTTAAACATGGTACGCAGTTAACAAACGTTACCTTCTCGCATTGAAATTAAAATGTGTTTCTTTCAACGGTTTATTAGTTATCTCTCTTCCACATGTCTTACCAAATGTTTCCGCAAAGCTTCATTGTCCTACAATCACGCCTTTTTCATAGTGGTTCCATCAAGTAACGAAACTTTAATTACAACCACCCTGTACACATACAGAATAATTCAGCTGCCCCTACCTACGGGTTTTATGGAGCCTGCAACACCTTCAGAAACGCGCAAGACTTTCTCGCTCGCTACGTGCAAACTATTAGTCCTACAGAAAAAATGAACAGGACCTTTTTGTAGGAAACGTAACGTAATTAAATTTTGTATTGGGATGTTTTCACCAGAGGCCACACGTTTAGAGTTATCCAAGAAAAACATGTTTGAAGGTCACTTTTATACGTTTTTCTTGAATAATTCGTAAACTACAGCCTTTAGCGAAAATGTACCCCAGTACAAAATTTAACTCCATTAAAATTCCTACAAAAATATTCTGTTCACTTTTTTCTGTAGGATTAATAATCAGCACATAGCGAGCAAGAGGATGTGAAAATCTCACATGAGGTTTTTGGAAGACTTGCATGTTGCATGTAGCCCATAGGTAGGGGCATGTAAATCACCTACTTCAGTTTGGAGGTGATTCTGTGATCTTTTGGCGTGTTTTTTGCTCGTTTGTGACAACAGCCAAGTTCACAGAGCTCCACGCATACGCTCCTGGTTTGACGAATACTCAGACACCCTATCACGACTGGCCCGCTAAATGACCCAGCCATCATAAAATAGAAGATATCTGGAACTATTCAGAAAAGGAGGTGAAAAGTGAAACTTAACATATCCACCATTCGCCAGTATTAGGTAGCTTTACAGAGTTGAATTAGTGAGTGCCTTCAGTTTCATATGCTGTGACTGAAGAGAGTTGTAGACCATCCATCTCACCAAATTGAAGTTGTTATCGAGGCCAGATGTGCTATTGCACGGAACTGTGAGATTTCTCCTGTAGATGACTAGCTTTTGGCTGGAGTGCTTAGAATTCAATACTTCCCCGTCGCATTAGTTACATTTCAAGGTGAGTATTCAGCTTCTAAGGTAAAAATCCGATTGTTTCAACAGAAAATGTGTCAGAGGTTTTAGCAACATCGACCAACACACATCACCTCATGCCATTAGTTAAACGGATATCGTTAGATATAAATAACTTTTAACTTTCATGTAGAAAAAATGGGTCCAGGCTTCTTGATCATAAATGATAACCTACCAATATTTGTATTCATCTTTTTGTTTATTAATTCCTAATCTGCAGATAAATTTGTTCTTTGCACCTTTCGACTCCATTTGGCTGATACTCGTACTCTCAAATCCAATTCTCCATAACTGTAATGACGACGACGACGACGACGACGACGACGACGACGACGACTACAGCAGCAGCAACAACAACAACACACTGCACTGCACTGCACTGCCTGCCTAGCCTTGCTCCAACGCTCACATAAGAAAGTAAAAATTTGTAATCGAAAAATACACTGTTTTGTCTAGAACATAGATGATATTATAAAGAGAAGTTGCGTATTCATATAAATTTTAGAATAACAATATATTTTACAACGAACAGGTAAATGTTTCACGAACTCAGATTGCAACAAAGCTCTATTATTTATGTAAAATTTCGTAAAATATTAATTTCGAGCAGTTACTTTATATACAGGGCTATTACAAATGATTGAAGCGATTTCATAAATTCACTGTAGCTCCAGTCATTGACATATGGTCACGACACACTACAGATACTTACAAAAACTCATAAAGTTTTGTTCGGCTGAAGTCGCACTTGAGGTTTCCGCCGCCAGAGCGCTCGAGAGCGCAGTGAGACAAAACGGCGACAGGAGCCGAGAAAGCGTATGTCGTACTTGAAATGCACTCACATCAGTCAGTCATAACAGTGCAACGACACTTCAGGACGAAGTTCAACAAAGATCCATCAACTGCTAACTCCATTTGGCGATGGTATGCGCAGTTTAAAACTTCTGGATGCCTCTGTAAGGGGAAATCAACGGGTCGGCCTGCAGCGAGCGAAGAAACGGTTGAACGCGTGCGGGCAAGTTTCACGCGTAGCCCGCGGAAGTCGACGAATAAAGCAAGCAGGGAGCTAAACGTACCACAGCCGACGGTTTGTAAAATCTTACGGAAAAGGCTAAAGCAGAAGCCTTACCGTTGACAATTGCTACAAGCCCTGACACCCGATGACAAAGTCAAACGCTTTGAATTTTCGGCGCGGTTGCAACAGCTCATGGAAGAGGATGCGTTCAGTGCGAAACTTGTTTTCAGTGATGAAGCAACATTTTTTCTTAATGGTGAAGTGAACAGACACAATGTGCCAGAAATGCGATGCTTTCGAACTCATTGATGGGGACATGCTGCGCCGAGTGTGGGAGGAACTTGATTATCAGCTTGATGTCTGCCGAATCACTAAAGGGGCACATATCGAACATTTGTGAATGCCTAAAAAAACTTTTTGAGTTTTTGTATGTGTGTGCAAAGCATTGTGAAAATATCTCAAATAATAAAGTTATTGTAGAGCTGTGAAATCGCTTCAATCATTTGTAATAACCCTGTATATGCTAACTGGTATAAAAGAGCTTCATTATTTCAACTACTCCCATTTACAGAGGCTTAATGGTAAAGTTACATAATCTGATACATCCACTTGTCTTATAAACCACGTTAAAGATAGTTATCTTTGAATTGTTTACAGCTTCAATAATTACTCACGACATTACAAGGTGCTTGCTTTTCTAGAGTTTTCTATTCGTTAATTTCATATCAAGATCACTGAACTACAAAAATGACATTATTCTTTTGCATTTGACAATGACAATTTGTATTTATCACCAGTACGCATATAATTCACAATTAGACATACTTCTCAAAACAATGAAATAAATGTGTGAGATGTATAATAGGGGAGAGTGCTGTACATTGGAGCATTTCTCATACTTTCGCCTCTAGCCAGCTCTATGACAGAAGTTTAATATATTTTCCTATTCCATTTTGAAATGAAAGCATTCATTTTGTGTGTTCTGCAATTCTTTCTCTGAAATTACAAAAATTACTCCAGAGGTGTGAAGTCATGGGATATCTCCCAGTATTATGTTGGACCTCCTTTTGCCCCATGAAGTGCAGTAACTCGATGTGTCATGGGTCCAACAAGTCGTTGGAAGTCGCCTGTAGAAATACTGAGCCATACTGCCTCTATAACCGTCCATAACTGCGAAGGTATTGCCGCTGCAGGATTTTGTGCACGAACTCACCTCTCGGTTATGTCCCATAAATGTTCGATAGGATTCATGTTGGGCCTTCTGGATGGCTAAATCATTCACTTTAACTGTCCAGAATGTTCTTAAAACTAACTGAGAACAGTTGTGGCCAGTAACAAGATGCATTGTCATCCATAAAAGTTCCATCGTTGTTTGTGAGCATGACGTCCATAAATGACTACAAATGGTAACCAGGACCCAGTCCATTCCATGTAAAGAAAGCCCACACCATTCTGGAGCCACCACCACCTTGCACAATGCCTTGTTGAGAGCTTGGGTTCGTGGGGTCACACTCGAAACCTACCATCAGCACTTACCAACTGAAGTCGGGGCAACGGTTTTCTAGTGGTCTAGAGTAGAATTGCGGTCTTACAGTAGTGTCTTTGATTAGTAATCAAAAGATCTCCGGTCCCGGTTCAAACCTCGCCCATGCTTAAATTTCGACCAAAAATCATCAGCTTTGGCGACCGAAGACCTCTGGCATAAAAAGTCATCCTCAATCTGCCAACGGCCTTATCAAAGAGGTCTGAGGAGCGGACAAAGGTTCAGGGCACCCACTTGCCGTTGATGTGGTAAACTGCCCCAAAGGCGGAAGAATTAGCAATGATCAACGGCAAGAGGACGAAGAAGGCAATGGAATTCAGTGCATTAACGACCCATAATGTGTATCCACAGAATACATGGGGTGTAACTGAAAAAGTGTCACGATGATCTCTCTATTGGCAAAAGATCCTGAAATAGCCCCCCATTCGGATATCCGAAGGGAACTGCCATTGGGGAGGTGACCACGACAAGGAGACTGAATAACCAACGAAATAATAACGGTCTGCGAGTCGGAGAGTGGAATTTCAGAACTTCGAGCGTGGTAGGGAAGTTGGAAAACCTGAAAAGGAAAATCCAAAGGCTCAAACTAGATAAAGTTGGGGTCAGTCAAGTGAAATAGCATGAAGACAAATAATATATTAAAAATGAAGAAATTCTTCCAGATGTATTTAAGGTGACGATTTTATTTTGACAACTAGTTTCAACGTTGTAACAACGTCAGCTTCTGGCACATACACTTGTTGACGTCAACTGCGTGCGGCTGATACTAGAAATCAGTTGATACTGGAAGTCTCACCACTGACTTCTAGTATCAGCCGCACGCAATTGACGTCAACAAGTGTGTGGGCCTGAAGATGACGTTGTTACAACGTTGAAACTAGTTGCCAAAATTAAATCGACACCTTCAATACAGCTGGAGGAATTTCTTCATTTTTAATATACATTTATACCAGCTGACGTCCCACTGTCCTCCACTTCAACTATGGATGTACGAAAGTTAAGTGATTGGGTTGTTCTCATCAGACAAAACTAACACTAGCACCGACAGCGACAGTTCAGATATACATGCCGACGTGGACTCGCATTCGGGAAGACGACGGTTCAATCCCGCGTCCGGCCATCCTGATTTAGGTTTCCCGTTATTTCCCTAAATCACTCCAGGCAAATGCCGGAATGGTTCCTTTCAAAGGGCACGGCCGACTTCCTTCCCCGTCCTTCCCTAATCCGATGAGGCCGATGACCTCGCTATCTGGTCTCCTCCCCCAAAACAACCCAACCCCAAGCCGACATCGCAAGCTGGAGATGAAGAGAAAGAGAAAGTATATGAGAATACTGAATTGATAATTCAGTACGTAAAAGAGATGAAAATCTAATTGTAATGGGAGTGGGGAATGCAGTTGTAGGAGAAGGAGTAGAAGAAAGGGTGACAGGAAAATATGGGCACTAGAAATGAGAGAGGAGAAAGACTAATTGAGTTCTGCAATAAACGTTGGCTAGTAATAGAGAATACACTGTTCAAGAACCATAAAAGGAGGAGTACTTGGAAAAGGCTGCGAGATACGGGAAGATTTCAGTTATATTACATCACTGTCAGGCAGAGGTTCCAAAATCAGATAGTGGATTGGAAGGTGTACCAAAGAGCAGATATAGGCTTAGATCACAATTTAGTAGTGATGAAGAGTGGGCTGAAATTTAAGAGACTAGTGAGGAAGAATCAATGCGCAAAGAAGTAGCACATACATGTACTAACGAAAGAAAAGAGACGCTTAAAGTTCTCTGAGGCTATCAATACTGTGATAAGGAATAGCTTAGTAGGCAGTTCAGTTGAAGAGAAATGGACATCTTTAAAAAGGGCAATCACAGAAGTTGGAAAGAAAAACGTAGATACAAAGGAGGTAACTGTGAAGAAACCATGAGTAACAGAAGAAATACTTCAGTTGATCGATTAAAGAAGGAAGTACACAGTTGTTCGTGGAAGTTCAGGAATATAGAAATACAACTCGCTTACGAACCAAATAAATAGAAAGTACAGGGAAGTTAATGGGAGATGTCGGAGTGAAACATATGAAGATATCGAAAAAGAAATGATAGTCGGTATGACTGACTCAGCCTATAGAAAAGTCAAAACAACCTTCGGTGAAATTAAAAGCAAGGATGGTAGGTAACGTTAAGAGTGCAATGGGAATTCCACAGTTAAATGGAGAGAAGAGACAGGTGGAAAGAGTACATTGAAGGCCTCTGTGAGGGAGAAGACTTGTCTGATAAAGTGAAGAAGAAGATAGAGGAATCGAGATAGGAGAGATAGGGGATCCAGTATTAGAATTTAAAAGAGCTTTGGAAGACTTAGGATCGATTGAGGCAGAAGGGGTAGATATCATTTCATTAGAATTTCTAAAATCATTGGGGCTTGTGACAACGAAGTGATTATTGACGTTGGTGCGTAGAATGTATGAGTCTCACGACATACTACCAGAATTTGGGAAAAGTATCATCCACATAGCTGCAAAGAGTGCAAGAGCTGACAAGTGCGATAATTATCGCACAATCAGCTGAATAGCTCATGCATCAAAGTTGCTGACAAGAATAATGTAAAGAAAATTGAGGATGTGCTAGATGACAATCAGTTTGGCTTTAGGAATGGTATAGGCACCTGAGAGGCATTTCTCACGTCGCGGTAGATAATGGAAACAAGACTAAAGAAAAATAAAGATACGCTCATAGGATTTATAGACCTGGAAAAAGCGTTCGACGGTGTCAAATGGTGCAAGATGTTCTATATCATGAAGAAAATAGCAATAAGCTACAGGGAGATACGGCTAATATGCAACATGAATAAGAGCCAAGAGGTACTCCCTCTTGGACGACCAAGAACGAAGTGCTCGAACTAAAAATGGTGGAAGGCAAGGATGTAGTCTTTTGTCCCCAGTATTCAGTCTATGATCTTAGGAGCAATGAAGGAAATAAAAGAAAGTTTCAAGAGTGGAATTAAAATTCAGGATGAAATGATATCTATGTTATGATTCGCGCATGACATTAATATTCTCAGTGAATGTAACGAACTGTCTACTGAGTACAGAATGTGGATTGAGAGTAAATTGAAGCAAGGCGAAAGTAATGGGAAGTCTCAGAAATGAGAACGCCAAGAAACGTAAGGATTGATAGACATGAAGTACGTGAAGTTAATGAACTGTGCTGCCTAGGCAGCAAAATAACCCATGACGGACGGAGTAAGGAGGATATCAAAAGCAGACTAGCACTGGCAAAAAAGGCATTCCAGGCCAAGAGAAGTCTACTAATGTCAAACATAGGCATTAATCTGGGGGAGCAATTTCTGGGAATGTACTTTTGGAGAAGAGCATTGCGCGTTAATAAAACACGAATCGTGGGAAAACCAGAACAAATGGCTCTGAGCACTATGCGACTTAACTTCTGAGGTCATCAGTCGCCTAGAACTTGGAAATAATTAAACCTAACTAACCTAAGGACATCACACACAACCATGCCCGAGGCAGGATTCGAACCTGCGACCGGAGCGGTCGCTCGGCTCCAGACTGTAGCGCCTAGAACCGCACGGCCACTCCGGCCGGCAAAACCAGAACAGAACGGAATCGAAGCATTAGAGACGTGCTACAAACGAATGTCGAAAATTTGATGGACTGATAAGGTTAGGAAAGAGGGACCTCTACGCAGAATAGGGAGAGAAGGAATTTGTGAAAATCGCTGAGAAGAAGAAGAAGAAGAAGAAGAAGAAGAAGAAGGGGCAGGATGATAGGACATCTGTTAAGACATCAACGAATAACTACCATGGTACTAAAGGGAGCTGTAGAGGGTAGAACTGTAGAGGAAGACAGAGATTGGAATACATCCAGCAAATAATTGAGGACGTAGGTTGCAAGTGTTACTCTGAGATGAAGAGAAGAGGTTGGCACAGGAAAGGAATTGGGCAGCATCAAAAGAGTCAGAAGATTGATGACTCAAAAAAAAAAAATAAAAAGAAAAAAAAAAGGTCCAACCGATTCCGTCAAGGGCGTTAGAGAGGCACTGCAGGCGATTCATGATGTTAACAAGAGCACTGACGTTGGTCATCTGCTGCCGTAGCCCATTAATGCCAAATTTTGCCAACCTGCCCTAATGGATACGCTCGCCGTACTTTCCACTTTGATCTCTGTGATTATTTCACGCAGTGTTGCCAGTCTGTTAGTACTAACAGCTCTAAGCAAAAGCCGTTGCTCTCGGTCGTTTAGTGAAGGCTGTCAGCCACTACGTTGTCCGTGGTGACAGGTAATGCTTGAAATTTGGTATTCTCGACACATTCTTGACACTGGGGATCGCGTAATAATGAAATCCCTGACCATTTTCGAAATGGAATGTCCCATGCGTCTAGCTCCAAATACAGTTGTGCTTCCAAAGGCTGTTGATTCCCACTGCCATAGTCACGTCGGAAATATTATTTTTCACATTAATCATCTAAGTACAAATGGGAGTTCCGTCAAGGCACTGACCTTTTATACCTTGTATACGCGATATACCACCAGCTGTATATGTGCATATCGCTATCGCATGGCTTGTCACCTCAGTGTAATACTCGACGCAGCTTATCGTGTTGTTCACTAACCACATGTTTCATATACTGCAGTCGTCAGTCCCGGTCTTTTATGTTACAAGCTTCAACAGGACCGTGGCTTGTGTTTGGCAGGTCGATGGGTACCAGCTCCGGGTCCAAGTCTGGAGCGGCCCAGTCGTCATCGGCAGCGGGGACGCCTGGAACCCCTGGCACCCCGGGGACGCCGGGCAGCGGAGGCCCGCAGGGATCCAAGGGCCAGGGAAAGGGCCAGGGCGGCGCCGGCGCCAGTGCGGGTGCGAAGGGCGAGCACTCCTCGGTGAGTCAGAGGCCACGAGCCACTGCATACTCCCAACCCTGCAATGCGTGCTGCACTCACCACGCTGGTGGTAAGAGTAAGTGCGACGCCTCCCACATAGTTTCCATTCACTCAAGATAGGAAAAAATGCTCTATGACATTTTTGGCTGGGATATCCCATCGGGTAGGTTAAGCCGCCTGCTGAAATGCGCGGTGTGGATAAGTCAGAGTTGTGTCGTATGTGGATTCGTTGTGTGCAATGAATGATGTACAATGTGAAGCTATGTTTGTGTTGTATGATGATCGAGAGAGGAGGGGAAGGGGTGAAACCCGGTGCGATAACATGGCCTCCTACTCTCGATTACCACTAAGACTCCCGCAAAGCTTAATGTCCCCATCCGCTAGGCAGATCGTCAACAATGGCGTCATATGCTCTCACTTCATGATACACTGCAGAGAAGAGTGGAATAGACTGGTGATCAGAAAATTTACGCCATCACATTTCCTCCCTTTGCCGTCCAAATATTGGCAGAGAAAATTTCATCCACCACCAACATTCGATATGACTTACTTCAGAGTGAAACGTTACCTCACAGGTTTATGTTATCTACCTCGACTACTTAGGAAAGTTACTCAAGACGAAACATACACGCTTACAGAAACACCGCGAACATATAGACTGCACGCTACCAAACCAATACTCCAATATTATTACTTTTTTCTATCTCAGTTGCACTGACAATTTGGGTCAGTGGTGACTGGTTTCGAATGTGACCATTCGTTATCGAACCATTAGTTGAACCACTCAATTAATGGCTCGATAATGAATGGCCACGTTCGAAACCAGTCACCATTGACCCAAACGTGACGATTCATTATCAAAGCAGTGTGGTGGTTCAGTTAATATTCCAGTAATGGATCGTCACTTTTGGGTTAATGGTGACTGGTTTCGAGTGCGGTTCATTTAATGGTTCGATAATGAAGCGTTACGTTTGGATTACTGGTTTCGAAAGTGGCCTTTAACTGAACCATTCAGTTAATGGTTCAATAATGAATGGCCACTTTCGAAACCAGTTGCCATTGACCCAAACTGACATTGCAAGCGAGACAAAAAGATAATGAAATAATAAAACAGAACATACTTCCTGACACTTTTACTAATGCAGTGTTGGATTTTCACAGATACTCCAGTATTTCCATGGCTATGGGAAGTTGTTTGTTTGTTTTGTACTTACTGCCTGGGAATTTCAGTTAGCACGGATTGTTTCACTTCCGTTCACAAAAACGTTTTTTAAGTCATTGTACATTTAATCACAATGCAGTTATTAGTCTGGACGCAGAGCCCACACAACTTAAAACTGATTCATTAAAGAAATAAATTTTCTGAGTTTTTGGAATAAGGGATCCAGAGTCGCTGGAAATTTGTTACAGAATTACTGCATTTCATTTCTTCCTCAAATTAGTTCTGGATACGTATTGCACTGGAAATACTGCACAACAGTTTTAAGAAGAGATACGGAGATAGTTAACGATTGAGGCCAACTAACAATGGGAGACTATGTCGTTCGGATCACGGATATACTTTAAACTCTGTGCACTTTCAGTAGTCCATTAGGACAATATAATATGCTTAGGCGATTTCGAGAAAATAACAAGTGAAGTTTTATGCGTCAGTGATGTGCCGGTGCGTTGCGATCCTGAACACGAGATGGTGGTGGTGACGCGGTTAGCGTTCAAGCTCCGCAATCTGTGGATTGCTGTATCGAGTCCCGCTCACATTTTTAACTCATATTGATTTCAAAACCAGTCGTATTATTTCGTACATATTACCTTTGAAATAAATACTATGAAAACTCATGTGCATTTGCATGAACTTTTACTGAATTTGCAGTGTTATTTCACTGTTTGCTAATTTTTATTATCACAACAAATGTTGTATTTATAAATATCAACAAGTGAACGACAAGACGCATAAATTTTTCCTTAAAATATACGCCTATTGTCAGTTTCGAAATCCCTTGTACCTGCAGTCGGGTAAAGTACCGACAGCTGCTTTGCATCTGGAGGCTTCGAACAGTAGGCACACGTTCCTAGGACGAGAGACTGGCTTGGAAATATCAAGTAAAACGTCGACAAATAAAGATGTGAATAACTTTATTCAAATGGTTCAAATGGCTCTGAGCACTATGGGACTTAACATCTGAGGTCATCAGTCCCCTAGAACTTAGAACTACTTAAACCTAACTGACCTAAGGACATCACACACATCCATACCCGAGGCAGGATTCGAACCTGGGACCGTAGCAGTCGCGCGTCTCCGGACTGGAGTGCCTAGAACCGCTCGGTCACAGCGGCCGGCAACTTTATTCAATAATACATTGAGTTACAGCATGCCAGAATGTGAGGATAATGTACGATGAATCGTCGGATGTGCTTTCGACATTACAAGTTGCAGGGTGATAATTTTCATACAGTCACGGAAAAAATAAATTAAAACGGCTCTACTACAATGAAAGAATTTCAGTTTTCCCACAAGCACAAAGAATCTTCAGAGTTTCTGGGGAAAAATAAAGCTCTTTGACATTTTAAAAAATTTCTCTCTTCCGACACTTTGATGTAAAACCATGCGTAACGCAACATTTTCGTAAATATGGGTGCCTAAAATTGGCGATGTACGATTGAATGTATTTTAACAGCATCTTCACGAAAAGCAAATTTCTTGTTGATTGTCAATCAAGTTGAACAAGTTTGAAGACGACTGATAAGGTTTTTAACTTGCGTATAGAAATATAATTCGCATAAATTTACTGTAATAATAAAAAATAGTAAACAGTGAAATAACATAGGAAATTCAATTAAAGTTAGTGAAGATACTTGTGTCTTTTGATATTATTACCTTTCAAATGTAATATGCACAGAATAATATGACTAGTGTTGAAAAAAATACAAGTTATAGAAACGTGAGCGGGCCTCGACCCAGCGTTCCACCGATTATGGAACTTGAACATTAATTACATGACCACCGACATCTTTCACTCGCCGGCCGGTGTGGCCGTGCGGTTCTAGGCGCTTCAGTCTGGAACCGCGTGACCGCTACGGTCGCAGGTTCGAATCCTGCCTCGGGCATGGATGTGTGTGATGTCCTTAGGTTAGTTAGGTTTAAGTAGTTCTAAGTTCTAGGGGACTGATGACCACAGATGTTAAGTCCCATAGTGCTCAGAGCCATTTGAACCATCTTTCACGCAGGATTGCAACGCGTCGGCACATCATTGACGCGTAAGACTTCTCTTGTGATTTTCTCGAAACCGCCAAAGTAGCACGTCTTTCTTCCTAAATATTATTTTGTCCTAATGAACTATTAAAAGTGTACAAAGTTTGAAGTAAATCTGTGATCCGAACGTCGAGGCCACCATTGTAAGTAGTTCCTCCCTGAGACACTAGGCCAACGTTGTAATTTACTGTCAGTTAGCGGTAGATTCCTACGAGGCTATAGTCACATGCGTGTGCGACGTTTTCACGCTTGTAGACCTCTTGGTTGCTCGTTGGTATGGAGTATCCTGGACTGCACTGCATCCACAACAACGGGGTAGATGGCGGGCGGTTTCTTAAATACATGCTAAGCTTAAGGGTACTCGTTCTGCCCCAGAAAATCCCTCCATTATCAAATTGACTGCTCCTTGGTGTCTCAATATCAGTCCTATTGGACGCGCGGGGTGGCCGCGCAGTTTGAGGCGCCATGTCGCGGATTGGGCGATCCCTCCCGCCGGAGGTTCGAGTCCTCTCTCGGGCATGGATGTGTGTGTTTTTCTTAGCATTAGTTAGTTTAAGTAGTGTGTAAGTCTAGAGACCGATGACCTCAACAGTTTCGTCCCTCAGGAATTCACACACATTTGAACTTTTTTTCTGTCCTATCAACTGATCCCTTCTTTTTTCTTTCTTTTCCCCTCGATTCGCTTTAGTACCTCTCCGTCAGTTATCCGATCAAGTCTGCACATGGCAGATCACGCGAGCGTGTAATTATGGTTTGCTTGCGGTTATTGTGGGGCCTTCAAATGTGTTCGTTTCGTCATCGTTTACGGTTCCTGATCGTTCAAGTGTTATTTACGTTTATCTTCACTAAAGGAAAAGTATAACTGCAATGGAAACATACCACAGAAAAAATACTGTAAAATTTGAATTTTCAAGGGACAACGAGCCTTAGAAATCCGACAATGGATAATTACCAATCTCAGACTTAATAGAGATCAAGTATATTTTATTTCAAAATTTCTTCTAACCTAGTTTACGACCACGTTCTTTGGGTGTGTTCAGGAAACTTTGAAATGGCACTAGTTTCTGGACTTGCGGCCAAGTTTTCTGTCAGTGCGGCAGAAGACGACTAACGTGAGTTTTTAATGTACTAATGGAAGTGCCGAACGATGGTATAAGACAGAAGCTACAATGTGTGTTCGTAGATTTTACCGGCGAATGAGATGCTTGAAGGTCCTCGGGTATGCAGCCGGGTTGACTGGTCGTTGTTGAACGAATTTTCGACGGCGTAACGTGCCATCATCATCAGGTTACTCCTGTTGACTGACGTCCACGTAAACATTGACGTCAAATATCCAGTTAGATCGGTGATAAACATAAAGGGCTATGAGAACCATATAACGTATCTGGAGCAACTCCAGTCGTGTTTCATATGCAACCAGACTGACCATGTTAAGCAGGAGTACCCGAGACGAAACTTTCATATGGAAATAAATGTTACGAAATGTCAGTTTCTATTTTCCGATCTGTTTGTAGGCACAAACAGAGCTTCAGCTGTGGACAATATGATCCGTCTGCGAACAATGAGGACACTATTCATGATCCCCCTGATTCAGTCCCCCTGATTCAGTAGTTATGCACACCACAGTGAGGGAAGCACTGTTTCAAAAAAAAAAAAAAAAAAAAAAAAAAAAAAAAAAAAAAAAAAAAAAAAAAAAAACCCGACGTTTCCAGTAACATTTCCTGCAGAGAATCGATCTGAAATCGATAGCAGGAAAACAGCTCAGGCAGGCGGGATTCGAACCTGCGACCGTAGCTGTCGCGCGGTTCCAGACTGTAGCGCCTAGAACCGCTCGGCCACCTCGGCCGGCCACAGTCAGGGAGTGACAAAGATGTTGCAAACGTATAAAATCTGCGTTTCCAGCTTTAGCGAAATCTCGTCACGGTTCAAATTAGTGTCTCTTCAACAGTTTTTCTACGCAGCTGGAATAGACAGCCGGACTCTAGGGACGTTAACAACGGCGACATAAAAGGCCTACGCCTATGTAACCGGCACCTCGGCAAGTACAATTGATGGGATCTGTGTCTTACGAGATTTATTAACGCCACAGCTGCCAAAATTGGCTGGTAAACTTTTAGGATCACTGTGCCTACGTAAACAGAATTAATTTGGCAAAACAACAGGCCTTTCGCGGTAGGTATTACTAGAAGCTAAATACCAGCTTACTCTACGACATAGAATTAAAAGAGACGGAGTTACGAACACGGAAGGCTCCCATAAGAAATATTAGGAAATGCCCCGGCAACAAACTGCAATGGTGGATGCGGCAAGCGAAACCGAAATTGAAGACACTGCCCAGAGAGTATGGTTACTAGCGTGAGCGGGAGAAGTGCACTGACGAATTCCCTTTCCTTTGCTTTCGAGAACTCTAACATACAGATCAAATAACCAGTAATAGTACACAAACAAAATAGGAACACATATCACAGTACTACAGAAGAGTGAGTTGGATGCTCTTAAAGTGAGATGAAGACATGACATCGCATAAGAGGAAACTGACTCGCTTTTTCCACCTAGTATGAACGACAAAGCGGGCCCGCTACAAAATAACGGAGTAATTTAAAATATGAGAGGAGACGATAACCCAACAGGATCTCATAAAATACGGAATTTCCGTGAATTATATGCGGGAACTGAAGGAGACGAGACTATGAAGCTTGTATTCTGCAAGATATCGTTGCTGCCGTAAGTGACGCAGAAAACAGCGCCCTCGCTGACGTAGTAACGTAAGATGAAGTATTTGAAGCACTGTCCACAAGCCGAGAGCAAAATAGTCAAGTGCAGCTGGAGTACCAGCAGAGTTCTACCTTAATTACTGAGACATCCTAAAAACCGAACTTGACGGCTTAACAACAGTTGGAACGTAGACGACTCCCTGAAAGTTTCCATAAAGGACAAATAGTACAAGTACTGAAGAAATATCCACCAACATAGAATGTTTGGGGCCAATAACTCTAATCCATGCTGGTCGACCTATTAACTCCAAAATAAAGCAGGTAATAAAAAACGTGGTAAGAGTTCATCAGACGTGTTCAGTACTTGGACACAGTATCATAGATACATTTCCGTAAAGTGATAGCAACAACATACATCTACAACTTTTTTTAAAAAAAAAAGAATCTCTGATACTACAAACACTTAGTATGCACATATTATATCCTGGTGCCGCTGAACACACTTCTTGAGATTGCTGCATTTTTTTCCGGCAGTGTAGCATTCATGAAACTTATAGACTTCCTTCTTCATCGAAATGAGGCCATTATCAAGGGTAAATGCCATGCTACACGGTATCAGTCTGGAGTGAGTAATTCTTAATACCATGTGTTTCGCTCTCAAAGTAGGCAAATTATGCTACGACGTCCTTCGCTTTCTGCCAGTCCTCGAGTAAAAGATGTTAGCCACTTTTTGTCAGGTTCCGCAGAATATCACCTCACAATTCTTGAGTACGTCTACAGTATTTTTGGAAGAGGGATGCGGTTGGAATTCCCCACGAAGATATGCGGAGAATTTGAAGATGAACATAGAGCTAGATGTTCAAAAATGGCTCCGAGCACTATGGGACTCAACTTCTGAGGTCATTAGTCCCCTAGAACTTAGAACTAGTTAAACCTAACTAAAGACATCACACACATCCATGACCGAGGCAGGATTCGAACCTGCAACCGTAGCAGCCTCGCGGTTCTAGACTGCAGCGCCTAGAACCGCACGGCCACTTCGGCCGGCAGCTAGATGTTCTTATACAGGTGTGACAGGGGCCAGAACTCTGAAGGATGGCGGACACAGTACGGTATTGGGAGAAGCATGGCAGCAAACTTAGTACCCAAGAAACCCCAGGTTTGCCGGTCAGCCTTTCTGGATGTTGCAGCATTCAGAAACGTCAGTGTGAGTTGTGTTTGTCCTGCACTAAGCGTGAGCCTAGCACCATAATCCCGCTGTGAACACAAGCGCCGGTTTACGAGACGCCTCGCGACAGAGCAAACAATCCGTGTATCCCTCGCAGCAGACTCCAACGCCGCCGTCAGAGCCTCGTCTCTCACGCCGGCGCTCTTCTCCTTTGCAGATGGCCTTCCTGCAGAACCGCTCCATGTCGATGCTCGACATGTACATCGACAACACGGAGTCGTCTGAGAACGTCGGCCAGATACACTTCAGCCTCGAGTACGACTTCCAGAACACCACGCTCATCCTCCGGATCATCTCGGTATGTTTTACGACAGAACAATTTTTGCTCAATATTTTGCCGTCCTACTATTTTTACTTTTAATTCTCTCATTTCCACTGGTAACTCAAAGTACCAGTTTGTCCGGCGAAGTACTTCTACAAAAAATCATTTTGTTAATGTTGCAGTTCCTCTTGTTTCCATGCTACTAGTATAATCGTCAAAGAGCTCCATGTGAGGAATGTAACAAATGCATATACCCACGTCGTTTCCAAACGTGTTATAGGGGAGGAGGAGATTAGAGTTTGACGTCACATCGACAACGAGATCATTAGAAACGGAGCACAAGCTCGTATGAGGAAAGGATGGGGAAGGAAAGTGGCCGTGTCGTTTCGAAGGAACCATTCCGGCATTTGCTTTGAGCGATTTAGGAAAATCTCGGAAAACCTCAATCAGGATGGCCTGACGTGCGTTTGAAACCGTCGTCCTCCCGAATGCGAATTCTTTGTACTAACCACTGCGCTACCCCGCTTGGTCAAATGTACAATAAAAGTAGAAACTTTAGGCATATTGTACGTAATCAACATAGAATGCCTCACCTCAGTGATACATGGCTCAACTCCTTACTGTATGCAGACCAACGTAAAAACATTTAACAGCAATCGCTCATTTTACAATTGCAAATATTTTTTACCAAAAGTTTGTTTAAGGGTTCACATGTAACAATTTAGCAGAAGGAAAACAAACAAACCCACTGAAGATACGAGGGCTGCCCGGAAAGTAATGCACTGAATTTTTTTTTCTCATCCAAAAACAATGCCACGAATTCAAAAAATGGTTCAAATGGCTCTGAGCACTATGGGACTCAACTGCTGAGGTCATTAGTCCCCTAGAACTTAGAACTAGTTAAACCTAACTAACCTAAGGACATCACACATAGCCATGCCCGAGGCAGGATTCGAACCTGCGACCGTAGCGGTCTCGCGGTTCCAGACTGCAGCGCCAGAACCGCGCGGCCACTTCGGCCGGCAATGCCACGAATTGGAAACGTTACGTGTGTATTATTTAAAGCGAGCACGCTAAGTTTCCGTCACTTCCGACGGATAGCGTAGTTGTAGTACAGTTTCAAAATGGCGTCTATAGATGACGTACGTTACAAACAACGTGCCGTCATTGAGTTTCTCACTGCAGAGAAAGAAACTGTGGGGAATATTCACAAACGTTTGTGCAAAGTCTATGGAGCATCTGCTGTCGACAGAAGTACAGTTAGTCGTTGGGCACGGAGGGTGAGGTCATCAGAAGGCGGTTCGGCGGAGCTCCACGATTTTCAACAGTCGGGAAGACCATCCACGGTTGTCACACCTGACAGCCCTGACGTAGCTCCCTCGGTCTTCCACTTGTTTGGTCCATTAAAGGATATCATTTGTGGAAGACGTTTTGGGGACGATGAGGAGGTGATTCACACAGTGAAGCACTGGTTCCGCCACCAGGACAAGGATTGGTACGACAGGGCATACATGTCATCGTTTCGCGCTGGACGGAGGATATAAAATGGGATGGTGATTATGTTGTATAATAGGGTGTGTAGATAAAACACCATTCATTCGTGTGTGTAATTGTCATTATGTTCAATAAAGAATTGTTGAAGAAAAAAATGTGGTGCATTACTTTCTGGGTAGTTCCCGTAGCACATAAAGTGCTGAAACATAAACTACAAAGCTGTCTTGCATATGGTGGGATTCCTCTCCAATCCCATAACAAAATTTAACAAATGTTATCCGCAATTATTAATATATAAGTAGCCAGTACTTTGAACATAGCTGCGCTACAGCAACGGTTCCACGTAATCAGATTAAGAGCAGCCGACCAGTTGCAAAGGTTAAAGTAATCTTTACCTAGGTTTCAATAGATATAAATCTATCTTCTTCAGAAGACGGCAGTATTACATTAATATGAAGCGATATGTCCTTATCGTTTTTACAAACATCTGCCTAGTTTCGTTAGTCAAATAAAACATAGCCCTAAGAACAGGGTTTGTCAGATAAATAAAATAGGTACATGGAAGTTGGAGAGCGCTCTCCAACTTCCATGTACCTATTTTATTTATCTGACAAACCCTGTTCTTAGGGCTATGTTTTATTTGACTAACGAAACTAGGCAGATGTTTGTAAAAACGATAAGGACATATCGCTTCATATTAATGTAATACTGCCGTCTTCTGAAGAAGATAGATTTATATCTATTGAAACCTAGGTAAAGATTACTTTATCCTTTGCAACTGGTCGGCTGCTCTTAATCTGATATAAGTAGCCATTAAAACTGCACCTCCAGGGAAAATAGCAGGTAACAAATTTTACTTATTTTGCATGTACAGTGTAGAAGGAAGTTATGTATCGATGGTAAAGATGACCAATAAGCATTGCCAGACATCTACAAAAATGTAACCCATTAATGAGTTTATTTATAATATGTACAGCTAATAATGGAGGTATGCAGAACTTTGAAGTGTTGTAGGCTCTTCTGTGGTGCTGAGTCACATACATTATACAGTTAGAGTATTTTTTTTATAGAAACAAGTAGTCTTGAATGTTGATGTAATCATACAAGACAATGACATGTACTAATGTCGATGTATTTTCCTCACTACAGTCTACCGTACTAAAGTTGATAAGTCTGCAAGATCGCCGAAGCTTCAGGGGCGATGCTCTGAGTATGGCTTCTTAAAGAGACGCGCCGGCCTATCAGAGCAACAACAAGGAAGTCATACGTATTCAGCGTCCTCTGGTGGCGTGTAACCGTAGCACCCTCATCGGAGACAGCGAGCGTAGAATTGCGAGATCGCCCAGCGGCTCACTGGAGGGAGATTTAAATCTCTCATATTCCACGCATCTGCGAACGGCACACAGCACGCCGGGTGCAATCGATGCAGATGCCACCTATACAGCAGACAGAATACATGATTAAATGTTTATATTATTGACAGTATAACAAGTGAAAACTTTAGTACGTAGAGCTGCCACCTTTGGTCCAACAGCAGCTCTAATTCGCCCCGTATCGAGTCTGTCTCAGCTTGGATTGGACGGGAAAATCGCCCCTCTCTGTTTCAACGTTATGCCAGAATTTATCAACAGTAGAGGCCGGCCGCCGTGGCCGAGCAGTTCTTGGCGCTTCAGTCCAGGACCGCGCTGCTGCTATGGTCGCAGGTTCGAATCCTGCCTCGGGCATGGATGTGTGTGATGTCCTTAGGTTATTTAGGTTTAAGTAGTTCTAAGTCTAGGGGACTGATGACCTCAGATGTTAAGTCCCATAGTGCTTAGAGCAATTTGAGCCATCAACAGTAGAATCAGGCGTGTTGTGGCACGCAAGTCTCTCAACAACCCATTACTAGATGTTCTCAGTAGAAGAGAGGTCTTAAGAATGTGCTGTATAGGGCAACAATTAGACAGCCTCTGTATTGAGGAAGCACAGGAGAGCACAGTCAGTATGTGGTCTGGAGTCATGTTATTGAAAGTTAATACCACGGAGATATTTAAGAGGAAGCACTGCCACCGGCTTTAGAGCATCAGAAACGTAACATCTGCTGTCCAAATTACTAGCTACGTGAACCAGAGGCTATCGCTTTGTGTACCCAGTGGCACCTCACACCACCACCACCACCACCACCACCAACACCAACACAGCTACTGCTGAGCCTAATATGATGACTGTAATCTGGAATGTTCGTTATCCTTAGAGCCTCCACATGCGGGTGTGTCCATCGTGACACTATGCGCAGACCTGGGACTCATCTAAAAAACAATGTGGTCCCACTTCTGTGCCCAATGCTGTCTTTGGGTACATCACTGCTTGCCTGCCTGTCTCTGCCGTCGTCTCAAAGGAATTAGTAACAGTGGACATGACTGTACAATACAGTACAGCACAGCCGAGCCAATAATACCGTATCCTCTCGGGCGCTAATTGTGTGGCATCTCTGAGCCACTACATGGCAATTCTCTATTCGCATGAGAGTCGTCAAATCCCAATCCGTGCGAGCACCACTATGGTGAAGTAGTCTCAGTAGACCATGATCCTGCTGCCATCGAATTTCAGCCCATGTTGGTAGACGTTTCCACTTTTTGCATGAGGCATAACTCGATTTTCTCAAACAAATAAATAAATCAATCAATCAAATAGGTTACAGATTGAAAACCATACTGCATAAGCTCGTATACAGATTGTAGAGGGCTTTACCTCTACCT
Source organism: Schistocerca piceifrons (assembly GCF_021461385.2). Lineage (NCBI taxonomy): Eukaryota > Metazoa > Arthropoda > Insecta > Orthoptera > Acrididae > Schistocerca > Schistocerca piceifrons. The sequence goes on along the minus strand of NC_060145.1, from coordinate 318,723,781 downwards.
CATTTTGCAGGGTGTTGATCCAGTTTTTTCAGGCTAGCAAATGGGAAGTTGAGGTACATAAAATAGAAACCAAACATCCTCATTTTGACTGTGATATTAACTGATAGTATGTGTAGTGCTACATTACGAAGTAATGTGTGTATAATGTGGCATTGACTGGGAGTGATAAATTAACAGTGTAGCACTAGCTTCCTACATTACTGATAAATCTCTTTGCAAAACAGTATTGTACATTACAGATAACCTCAATGAGGCGACACTGTTTCAAACGGACTTGGATGGTACTGGTAAAGGTGGAGGCTCTAATCTTTATCTGGACATACTCATTTAGGTTTTCCGTGGTTTTTCTAAATCATCGGGTGGTTATAATTAAACTTTCCCTATTTAGAACGTTATAACACGGAAACTAATTACCGTACGAGTACCGAACTTGGTAGCATTAATATCCAGAGTGGTGGGTGCATGATTTTCACGCGTCACAGCGCCACCGTCTAGTTCCAACCATGGCAACCATGTCTCACACACCTGACCAGTCGCAGTGCACTTGTTGAATGTTTCAACATGAGTTTGGACAAACGGAGCAGGGCATTATTGGTGAAGCTCTATTATCAAAACAACAGTAATGCTGCAGCTGCACTTCGAGAATATCACCGGCTAAAAGGTTTACGGAAGGGTCCTCTTTCTCCACCTGCTGTGCGGAGCATTATGAAGAAGTTTGAATCAACTGGAGAACTGGGCGTCGCTCCGGGAAGAGGCGGAAGACCGGTTGCACCACAGGTGGTTGATGAGATCGCTCTTGCTATGGCAGACAACGCTGCACGTAATTCCCAATCGCCAGGCAATGCGCGTGCTGTGTCACGACAGTTGAACGTCCCGTGGTCCACCGTACGGAAGATGCTTCGAACCGCTCTCAAATGGTATCTGTACAAGATCCATATCGTACAGCAGCTTGTACCACAGGACGTACAACGATGTGTTGAGTTTTCTCTCCACTTTCTCACAAGGACTGAAGCTGACGAGGGCTGGCTCTGGACCATCCTATGGACAGACAAAGCTCATTTTTCTCTGATGGGTGACGAGAGCACACAAAATTGCCGAGTGTGGGGATCTTCATCTCCTTTCACTGCGCATGAAGTTCCTCTGTATGGTGAACGTATCACCGTATGGTGTGGCTTCACGGCTAAGTTCGTCACTGGCCCATTCTTTTTTGAACATGCTGGCTTTGAAGGACCAAAGACGTGCTATGTGATTGGCCAGGTTACTGTGATGTGCTTCGCCAGCATGTCATACCTGCCCTACAGAAGAGAGACCATTGAACTCAACAGGTTTCACGCAAGATGGGGAACCACCACACATCGCTCATGAAGTTCACCTGCTTCTCCGAAACCCACTTGGAAACGATCGAATTATCAGCCGATCGTTTCCAAATGCTTGGCGGGCACCTGATCTCACTCCTTGTGATTTCTGGTTGTGGGGCTACCTGAAGGACAGCGTTTACCAGGGGAACATTTACACCTGTGCTGATCTGAAGCGCATCATATCGAGAGAAGTAGCCAGCATACCTTCGTTCTACTGTGCAGGATGCAATTCCCCGCTTTCAGACACTTCTGGACACGATGAGCACCATATTGAGCCCCTATTGTAGCACTAATGGTACCGGTAAGTAATGGTATGATGTACCGTACCAGCAAAAGTGTTTCAGTTAAACTGATTCTGCATTATTTCTCTTCCCCATGTCCTTGACATTAATGCTACCAAGTTTGGTCCTCGTACGGTAATTATTTTCCATGTTACAACGTGTTAAGTAGGGAAAGTTTAATAATAACCACCCAGTACTTTAGGAAAATTTCACAAGCTGCGACATTGTCGCGAATAAAACAGTGACCCGAACACAGAATAAATATTCTTTACTTTAGTCTATGGTCACAAACTTTTTGTCAACAGATTACCGGTTTCGGTCCATGATGACCATTTTCAGATATGTGCTGCTGATAAGATGACTCTTGCATGTGCTGTTACCTACATATACGTATTTGACGACGCTGGTGCTGATTTTGCATTTAACATTTGACGAAGCCACTATGGCTGCAGTACATTAGGACATTGTTTTTATAAAACAGATCTGAAGATGGTCATTGTAGACCGAAACCGGTAATCTGTTGACAAAAAGTTTGTGACCATAGACGTAAAGAAAAGGAAATTTATTCTTCAGGCAAATGTTGGAATGATTTCTACTGCAAAGGCGCGGCAGACTACCTGTCCCATCCTTCTCAGACTACTCAAACTAGATATGTAAGTGAATAAACAGTTGTGTCACCTGAATAACAAATCCATCACGGACATGTCACTCCTTCTAAAGTCGCCCAGGTCGACTGTTGATGACGTGACTGTGAATGTAACGTGAAGGAAGAAGCACAGTTAATTCAAGACCAGGCAGACATCATGTACTGACGGACAGAAACCGTAGGGCATTGGGAACGATAGTTGTGAAAAATCACTTTAAATCACCGGAAGGAATCACTCATGCTACCAGGAGTGCATGTAGCACAATATCCGTGCTTAGGGAGTAGAGAAGAATGGGCTGCAATCGTCGAGCTTCTCTCATAAGCCATACATTTCTGCGGCCAGTCTAAGCGAAGCTTAGAACGATGCCACTGGACAGCGGATGATTGGAAGCGGTTGATTTGGAGTGATGAATAGATAAATGCCATCCGATGTAAGGGTTTGGGTTTGGCGAATGCCTGGAGAAAGTTACCTGTCATCATGTGTAGTGCCAACAGTGAAGTATGGAGGAGGTGATGTTAAGGTGTAGGCTGTTTCCCGTGGCTAGCTGTGGCTCTCGTGTTGCGAATAAGAAAAGGCTAAATGCGCAAAGATATGAACACATTTTATAGCACTGTGTATTGCGTACAGTGGAGGAACAGGTCGGAGACGGTGATTGTTTATATTACCATGCCAAAACACAAGGGAAGGCACCACCCACATTAATGTCCACTAATAGGTGTCCAGATGCTTTTTGATCGCAGTATACTTTGTGAATCTGCAATACAATGCTAACCATTTGCATATCCAAGCACGTAGTACACTTAATGTCAACATGACGTCTGTTGCTTGCAGCCCTCGTTCTGTTGCTATTTTAATGGACAGCGGCGTGTATTGGTATACAGAATAAATATTAATAAAATCGAAACACTACAGGGACAAATTTCTGACTGCAAATGGAGGAGAAAAGGTCCTATGTCCAGGAATGCATCATTGCCATGGTAGATGGCGCTGACGAATGGCAGTTCCTCTGACCACGTACCGTGCGTTCCTTGGGTGTTGCAGGCTGCATGATTGACCCAGCGTATTGTAAACACCAGAATGGTCCGTTATTCATGTCGGGAACAAGCAGAGATGCTGTTTTGGTACAGCCGTGATGCATCTCGGCCGTTTCCATCTGCTTGGCCGTACACAAACAAGTATCCTCACAGGCACCAGCCACATCACACAACATTTCAAACCCTTTTTCTTGCGTTTGTGTGATCATGGGTCCTTTCATGCAGACGAACGTGCGTACATCAGATTGGGAGGACCGGGTTCTACACGACATTGAGACGAACTCCAGTACCAGCTGCAAAACTGGTATACGCAGAGTCCGCCATCTCCCTGTCCCTGCACATTCTTCCGTCTGACAGGACCCATGATCACACTAGCTCCCAAAAAGGGCTTGAAATGTTGTGTGATGTGGTTGGTGCCTGTGAGAATACTTGTTTTGGTATAGTGTGCTGCCTCTCGATCGTTTCCATCTGCTTGGCTATACATATCACCATCTCGGCTTGTTCGCGGCATAAATACCGGACCATTCTGCTGCTTACAATACGCTGCCTAAAGCATATAGCCTGCAACACACAAGGTACACCAAAACGTTGTCACATGAACTGTCATTCGTCAGTGCCTTTCCCGTGGCAACGATACGTATAGCATATTTCTTCCTCCATTTCCAATGGAATCCGTCCCCACCGTTTGTGGGTTTTATTGATGTTTAACCTGCATAAAAACTACTCATTTTCAAATTAATTCAAAAATAAATCAGACCGGATTTTTTAGCAGCACCATCACTCTGACGACCCCTCTGTTTATTTGTCTTGGCGAGATCGACTGAATTTGTAAGCAAGCATGCCTCAGCTTCCTTCGCACAGTACAGTTGCGACTGACAGTCATGCATGCTCTCGTTTTTTCGCAGGGGAAAGATCTCGCCGCCAAGGACATCTCCGGCACGTCGGATCCCTACGTGCGCGTCACACTGCTGCCCGACAAGAAGCACCGGCTGGAGACCAAGATCAAGCGGCGCACACTCAACCCACGCTGGAACGAGACCTTCTACTTCGAAGGTATCACAACGCTGCACCTCTTTACTCCCAATATTATTGCTGAAATACACAAGATTCCAGGGTCCGAAGGAATCCTTGTCAATTTCGGTACAGAATTGTTAACTGAGTTAGCTCCCATCGTGATTGGAAGAACGCACAGTTCACAACCATCTAGAAATAGAGTAGCAGAAGTGTTCCACAAAACAACCCACCGATTTCATTGACGTATTTCTGTTGTAGAAACCGACAACAAAGTCTGGGCTGATAAATCAGGTAACTCGAACAGCATGACCCCCTCCATGCTAACCAGCACAGATTCCCAAAACAATGATGATGCAAAGCTTAGTTTGGGCGTTCCTCACACGAGATTCTGAAATCCATGGATCAAGGCAGTCATTTAGATGCACTATTCCTTCACTTCCGAAAATAATATCACTCGTTACACCACTGTGCCTTGATAGACGCAGCACAATTCTGCTGGTGCGAATTACTCTCAACATGCGGCTGGGTCCATGATTGCAAATAGCCGATCAAGTTGGAAAAGTTACTGAACGCCTTGAGGCTGTGACACTACAGCTGTGTCAGTAGTAGTTGTGAAATTACTTGTAGCCAGTGCAAGGAGCTTTTGACGAAGACGATTATGTTTAGTTTGTCGGGCGCTCAACTGAGTGGTCATCAGTGCCCGAAGGAGCTTTTGGAGGCACTTTTGTTATCAGGATAGTGTCGTAGGTATAATTTTACTAAAGGTATAATAACATATCATTTGTAATTTGAAGAAAACTAGTTGTGCAGCTTGATTTTGATTGCCTTTTTTTATTTTTTGGATTGGTGGTGACAGGTGGATTCTTTTGAGTTTTTAATTGATTTTTGCCGCCTGATAATTATTGTTGAAAAGTTCTTACTAATAAATATTGTGAAGTATAATCCACGTAATTAACCAAGTTGTTCCACTCACCTGCCATTCCACATTAGGGTGAAGTGAGAGTTGTAGATTTCTGAGTAAAGGGGTCCAGTGTTACATCTGTGAAAAAATGAGTTAACAGCGGAAGAGGAGCCCTTCAGATTCAGTTGAAGGGGAGTAACTAGATAGAATGAGGAGGGAGATGGGGGCTGAGGAATGGATAATGGCAGTCGGTAAGAAGGCTGCTCTTAGAAAGATATATTCAGATAGTTTCACATGCTGTATCACCAATAGATTGGACCAACTGTCTGAGCGTATAGGAGAGGAGTCTCTCGTAGCTGTAGGTGTAGGAAACTTGCAGCAGACCTCAACAGTAGCCTAAGTCAGCTGTAAACTGAAATACACTGAAGAGCCAAAGAAACTGGTACACATGCCTAACATCGTGCAGGGCCCCCGTGAGCACACAGAAGTGCAGAAAACGACGTGGCATCCACTCGACTAGTGTCTGACGTAGTGCTGGAGGGAACTGACACCATGAATCCTGAAGGCCTCTCCATAAATCCCTAAGAGTACGAGGGGATGGAGACCCAACTCGCTTTATTTGTTCATGAGACCCAGAAAATATTAGATACAGGCTCGCAGGTAGATGCTATTTTCCTTGACTTCCGGAAGGCGTTCGATACAGTTCCGCACTGTCGCCTGATAAACAAAGTAAGAGCCTACGGAATATCAGACCAGCTGTGTGGCTGGATTGAAGAGTTTTTAGGAAACAGAACGCAGCATGATGTTCTCAATGGAGAGACGTCTACATACGTTAAAGTAACCTCTGACGTGCTACAGGGGAGTGTTATGGGACCATTGCTTTTCACAATATATATAAATGACCTAGTAGATGTCCGCCCCCGGTAGCTGAGTGGTCAGCGCGACAGACTGTCAATCCACAGGGCTCTGGTTCGATTCCCGGCTGGGTCGGAGATTTTCTCCGCTCAGGGACTGGGTGTTGTGTTGTCCTCATCATCATTTCATCCCCATCGACGCGCAAGTCGCCGAAGTGGCGTCAAATCGAAAGACTTGCACCAGGCGAACGGTTTACCCCACGGGAGGCCCTCGTCACACGGCATTTCATTTACCTAGTAGATAAGAGTCGGAAGTTCCATGCAGCTTTTCGCGAATGATGCTGTAGTATACAGAGAAGTTGCAGCATTAGAAAATTGTAGCGAAATGCAGGAAGATCTGCAGCGGATAGGCATTTGGTGCAGGGAGTGGCAACTGGCCCTTAACATAGACAAATGTAATGTATTGCGAATACATAGAAAGAAGGAGCCTTTATTGTATGATTACGTGATAGCGGAACAAACACTGGTAGCAGTTACTTCTGTAAAATATCTGGGAGTATGCGTGCGGAACGATTTGAAGTGGAATGATCATATAAAATTAATTGTTGGTAAGGCGGGTACCAGGTTGAGATTCATTGGGAGAGTCCTTAGAAAATGTAGTCCATCAACAAAGGAGGTGGCTTACAAAACACTCGTTCGACCTATACTTGAGTATTTCTCATCAGTGTGGGATCCGTACCAGATCGGGTTGACGGAGGAGATAGAGAAGATCCAAAGAAGAGCGGCGCGTTTCGTCACAGGGTTGTTTGGTAAGCGTGATAGCGTTACGGAGATGTTTAGCAAACTCAAGTGGCAGACTCTGCAAGAGAGGCGCTCTGCATCGCGGTGTAGCTTGCTCGCCAGGTTTCGAGAGGGTGCGTTTCTGGATGAGGTATCGAATATATTGCTTCTCCCTACTTATAACTCCCGAGGAGATCACGAATGTAAAATTAGATGCCAGCGCGCACGGAGGCTTTCAGACAGTCGTTCTTCCCGCGAACCATACGCGACTGGAACAGAAAAGGAAGGTAATGACAGTGGCACGTAAAGTGCCCTCCGCCACACACCGTTGGGTGGCTTGCGGAGTATAAATGTAGATGTAGATCTCTTCTGAACAGCACGTTGCAAGATGTATGCTCAATGATGTTCACGTCTGGGGAGTTTGGTGGCCAGCGGAAGTGTTTAATCTCAGTAGAGTGTTCCTGGAGCCACTCTGTAGCAACTCTGGCTGTGTGGTGTGTCTCATTGTCCTGCTGGGATTGCCCAAGTCCGCCGGAATGCACAATGGAAATTAATGGATGCAGGTGATGGGAAAGAAATATAAACGGATTGAGTGCCAAATAGGAGGAACAAAGTTAGAACAGGTGGACGGTTTCAAGTACTTAGGATGCATATTCTCACAGGATGGCAACATAGTGAAAGAACTGGAAGCGAGGTGTAGCAAGGCTAATGCAGTGAGCGCTCAGCTACGATCTACTCTCTTCTGCAAGAAGGAAGTCAGTACCAAGACTAAGTTATCTGTGCACCGTTCACTCTTTCGACCAACTTTGTTGTATGGGAGCGAAAGCTGGGTGGATTCAGGTTACCTTATCAATAAGGTTGAGGTTACGGATATGAAAGTAGCTAGGATGATTGCAGGTACTAGTAGATGGGAACAATGGCAGGAGGGTGTCCACAATGAGGAAATCAAAGGAAAACTGGGAATGAACTCTATAGATGTAGCAGTCAGGGCGAACAGGCTTAGATGGTGGGGTCATGTTACACGCATGGGAGAAGCAAGGTTACCCAAGAGACTCATGAGTTCAGCAGTAGAGGGTAGGAGGAGTCGGGGCAGACCAAGGAGAAGGTACCTGGATTCGGTTAAGAATGATTTTGAAGTAATAGGTTTAACATCAGAAGAGGCACCAATGTTAGCACTGAATAGGGGATCATGGAGGAATTTTATAAGGGGGGCTATGCTCCAGACTGAACGCTGAAAGGCATAATCAGTCTTAAATGATGATGATGATGATGTTGATGAGGTGATGAGAGAGGATTCTTACGTACATATCACCTATCAGAGTCGTATCTGGACGTATCAGGGATCCCATATCACTCCACCTGCACACGCCCCACAACGTTACAGAGCCTCCGCCAGTTTGAACATTCCACTGCTGACAAGCAGGATCCATGGATTCATGAGGTTGTCTCAATACTCGTACACGTCCTTATGCTCGATACAATTTTAAACGAAACTAGTCCGACCAGGCAACATGTTTCCATTCATCAACTCTCCAATGTCGGTGCTGACGGGCCTAGGGGAGGCGTAAAGCCTTGTGCCGTGCAGTCATCAAGTGTACACGAGTGAGTCTTCTGTTACGAAAGTCCATATCGATGATGTTTTGTTGAATGGTTCACATGCTGACACTTGTTGACGGGCCAGCATTGTAATCTGCAGAAATTTGCGGAAGTGTTGCACTTCTGTCACGCTGAACGATTCTCTCAGACGTCGTTGGCCCCGTTCTTGCAGGATCTTTTTTCGGCTGCAGCTGTGTCGGAAATTTGATATTTTACCGGATTCCTGATTTTCACACTACACTCATGAAATTGTCCTACTGGAAAATCCCCACTTCATCGTTACCTCGGAGATGCTGTGTCCCATCGCTATTGCGCCACGTTCAAACTCACTTAAATCTTGATGACCTGCCTTTGTAGCAGCAGTAACCGATCTAACAACTGCGCCAGACACTTGTCTTACATAGGCGTTGCCGACCGCAGCGCAGTATTCTGCCTGTTTACAGATCTCTACATTTGAATATGAATGCCTATACCAGTTTCTTTGACGCTTCAGTGTAGAAAAATTCTACTATTAAGTAGTTCTCATGGCAGACGTGTAGGTCAGCAGCTGCAGGAAGTGTTTGGGGAGTGAGCTCATGTCAAAAGCATTGTGAATCCTAGTGCAGTGCTGACTCAAGTGACTGACAACATTGGAAAGTTATGTAGGAATTGTACGAAACTTGATCAGATAGTGACTGTGGGTGGAGCTGGGAATAGTTTTGTAAGGACAGAGATCATGATGTAGGTGATGCCAGGAATAAGATAATTACTCAAACTGGTTGCACAAACTTGCACCTCATGCAGCTGTTTCAGCGTCATGTTCGGCTTCATCTTAATATGGCTGTTAGGCATATTAACATGCGGCTTATGAAGGCACTAATGATAGAGGGTACGACTGACCTTGCAGGAACGCCAGCTGAGTCTGTCGATAGATCAAGCCTCACTAGATACGGCCTACACCTCAGTAGGAGTGGGAGAGGGAGGTTGGGAAAGATTATAGCCGGCACTCTAGTGGAGAATGATGGGATCACTCATGGGAAAATTCCTGGAGTAACTGGCATTAGGGCTGCACCTTTTTAAGATTGAAGTCAGGTATCCCTGCTTAAAGGAGCTCTCTCTAACGTAGGAACCATCTTCAAAAGATAAAGCATCTTAAGTGGTGAAGGAATTAACACATTTCATCAAAATATAAGAGGTATTAGATATAAACATAGTGAATGCTTCTTGATGTTGACTCTGATATCATTAGAATATCAGAACACCATTTACACAATGTGAAAATTCGGAGGGTTTCTGTACCGGGTTCAGATTATCTGGTTATTTTTCAAGAAGTTTTTTGTGCAGTTGGGGAGTGGCCATGTGCGTGAATCGCAGTATACAATTCGTGCCTATTCATGTATCAAAGCACTGCCCTGAACAGACCATTGAATGTTGTGTAGGAGCTGTTGAATTCAAGCCGGTCAGTGTGTCCGAGGGGTTCCAGACACTTCAGTCTGGAACTGCGCGACAGCTACGGTCGTAGGTTCGAATCCTGCCTCGGGCATGGATGTGTGTGATGTCCTTAGGTTGGTTAGGTTTAAGTAGTCCTAAGTTCTAGGGGGCTGATGACCCCAGATGTTAAGTCTCATAGTGCTCAGAGCCATTTGAACCATTCTGTTGAATTTAGTGAAACTACACTTTTAATTATACTTATCTATAAGTCTCCTGAATCTAATTTCAGGGCGTTTCTGTTCAAGCTAGAAAGAGTTACTGATTCACGTTATTCGAAGTACCAAAACTTAGTTGTGTATTGAGTCTTCAACATTAATTTTATAACTTTTTCTATAAGGAAAAGGATGGTGCAAGCTCTGCTAAATTCATATCACCTGACTGTATTCTTTCCATCAAGAGTGCAAAGGAACAAAAGCACAACAATAGACAATATTTTGTTCATTTTCCATTATTAGAGAGACATTCTGTCAGAAAAAGAGTGAATGGCCTTTCACACAATGATGCACAACTTTTAACACTGAAAAGAATTTGTGGACGCTCACATGTAAAATATAATTACAAACTATTTAGAAATTTTAATCCACTGCCAACAGAAACTTTTTAAACCTTGTTAAAGAACGAGAGTGGCTGGTAGTTACGATAAATGTAAGGGTTTCCTCAACACATTTGCCATGCCACTTGAAACTGAAAGTTGCTTTCTATTAGAACGTCTAAAGCAGGTTAATGGCACTGACGGGAAACCTGGATGTCTGACTAATGGGATGAGGATATCATGTAGAAGGAAGTGGGAATTAATCAAAAGATGAGGAATTGTAACAATCGAGCTGCGTTAGTCCATTACAAACAGTACTGTTAGGTGCTTAAACATGCCATCAGGAATGCGGAAAGCCTGTGGGATGTAAATAGAACATGTTTGCAGGAAGCATTCGTATCCCACTTGATGGATCCTGGGTTCAAATGATGGCGAAGGGGACGGAACGAAGTGTCGTAGGAAGGCGAGGGAGACAGGTTGCGGGCAGATATGAGTGTGAAGATACATTAAATTATTACATTTACGGATCAATACCACAAGCGGTTCTGAGGTATCAGGTATCTACCCATGATGCAATACGCATATTACACACATCAAAAAAAGTTTTGCATCACCCCAGTTCCCAGAACTCATGAAGGTAGACGTTGACTGTGGATATTGTATCACAATGTTGTCTGTTCAGAGATGTCACTAAACCCGCCCAAAGATGTAAACAACCATACATGAGCATTTCCGGTCACGAAGGCATGCCGGTCCCCAGCACGAATCGTCCCGGCGGATTGGTGTCGAGGTCCAATGTGCCGGCCAGTCTGTGAATCGTTTTTAAGGCGGTTTTCCATCTGCCTCGGCGAATGCGGGCTGATTCCCATTAGTCCGTATCAGTTACACTATCTCGGAGATTGCTGCGCAAATACTTTCTCCACATACGCGTATGGTGTGAGACATCCTGGAGGTGGAGGGTGGGGAGGGGGGGGAGAGGATCCGCTGGACGCCGAACCGCACAATAACGCTGTGTTCGGTGTGGGGCGACAGTGGGGTGAGTGGACTGCTGTAGCCTGTTGTGGGGTTGTGAACCACTGAGAGCTATGGTGGGGACGAAGCCTCTCTGTCCTTTCTAGGTCCCTCGTTCCACACAACACAACACAAATGCATGAGCAACACCTGTTTGACGGAGAGGGTCCGACAGCCAATCAGTTGCAGTCATTCCACCAGGAAGAAGGTACACAGCTCGTGTTGTCTGTAGTTCAACCATGCCTAGACGGTCAATACCGATGTTCGATCGCTTCCGCATTGTTACTATGTGCCAGGAAGGGCTCTCAACAAGGGAAGCGTCCAGGCGTCTCGGAGTGAACCAAAGCGATGTTGTTCGGACATGGAGGAGATACAGAGAGACAATCTTTCTTTCCACGAACAATATGAGACTGGAATAGAAGGGAGAACCGATAGAGGTACTCAAGATACCCTCCGCCACACACCGTCAGGTGGCTTGCGGAGTATGGATATAGATGTAGACGAACTGTCGATGACATGCCTCGCTCAGTCCGCCCAAGGGCTACTACTGCAGTGGATGACCGCTACCTACAGACTATGGCGCGGAGGAACCATGACAGCAACGCCACCATGTTGAATAATGCTTTTCGTGCAGCCACAGGACGTCGTGTTACGACTCAAACTGTGCACAATAGGCTGCATGATGCGCAACTTCACTCCCGACGTCCATGTCGAGGTCCATCTTTGCAACCACGACACCATGCAGCTCGGTGCAGATGGGCCCAACAACATGCCGAATGGACTGCTCAGGATTGGCATCACATTCTCTTCACTAATGAGTGTCACATATGTCTTCAACCAGACAATCGTCGGAGATGTTTTTGGAGGCAATCTGGTCAGGCTGAATGCCTTAGACACACTGTCCAGTGAGTGCAGCAAGGTGGAGGTTACCTGCTGTTTTGGAGTGGCATGATGTGGAGCCAACGTACACCGCTGGTGATCATGGAAGGCGCTGTAACGGCTGTACGATGCGTGAATGTCATCCTACGACCGATAGTGCAACCATACTGGCAGTATATTGGCGAGGTATTCGCCTTCATGGACGACAATTCGCGCCCCCATCGTCCACATCTTGTAAATGACTTCCTTCAGGATAACGACACCGCTCGACTAGAGTGGCCAGCATGTTCTCCAGGCATGAACTCTATCGAACATGCCTTTGATAGATTGAAAATGGTTGTCTATGGACGACGTGACCCATCAACCACTCTGAGGGATCTACGCTGAATCGCTGTTGAGGAGTGGGACAAATTGGACCAACAGTGCCTTGATGAACTTGTGGATAGTATGCCACGACAAATACAGGCATCCATCAATACTAGAGGACGTGCTACTGGGTATTAGAGGTGCCAGTGTGTACATCAATCTGGACCACCATCTCTGAAGGTCTCACTGTATGGTGGTACACTATGAAATGTGTGGTTTTCATGAGCAACAAAAAGGGCGGAAATGTTGTTTATGATGATTTCTGTTCCAATTTTATGTACAGTGTTTGTAACTGTAGTGCCGTTCAACGTTGTTATTTATTTATTTATTTTTGAATGAAAGAACTTGTAGCAAGTTCCCCAGCATGCAGAAAAATCCCCTGAAATTCCCATTGGGATTCTTGTTGCACGCAATTTGCAACGAAACGTTAGCGCCAGGATTTCACCTGGAACAGATCCTGCCCATTCATTCCCCTCCACAGGAAGGAACTAGTAACGGAACGAGTTCCGCCCTTTCACTCCATCTACAGCGAATAAGCACACCCAAGTACATTCTTTGGGATATTCCCACAGAGTGCATAGGCTTTGGTCTTCATCGCATGTTTTCTGTTGAAGATTTGTTTACGCAGCGAAGGCTGACAACAAAGCTCTACTACCCTGACCGCTCGCCGCCCTTGTACTAAGCGGGCGAACACTAGCCGGAATGTCCAGTGTGAGCAAGCCTGGTTGGTTGATTTGAGGGAGGGGACCAAACTGCGAGTACATCGATCCCATCGGATTGGGGAAGCATGGGGAGAGAAATCGGCCGTACCCTTTCAAAGGAATCATCCCGGCATTTGCCTGAAGCGATTTAGGAAAATTACGGAAAACCTAAATCAGGATGGCCGGACGCGGGTTTCAACAGTCGTTCTCCCGCATGCTAGTCCAATGTGCTAACCACTGCGCCACATGGCTCGGTAGCAAGCCTGGTATACACCACGTTCTCGGTCGGATAGCGTCGATATGCGTCCTGTCACAATACGTCCCGAGTGAATCAACCAGAAGAGACTCCTTCACTGAATGTGGGAAGCAGACATCTTGCAAGAATTACTTCTGGATTTCTTTCATGATTAGGCTGAACTTCGAGGCAACTTGAATCAGATTTTGCGATTTCATCATGTGTTGCACTACCCGCACTCCAAATTAACCTATAGATTCCTGGAAAATTACCAGTATGTTTGGAAATACGTAGCCACTGGCCGACGTAACGCGTTGGATGGTGTAAGAATGAGTTGTTGGAAATCACTACACACCGAACTTCCTACCGACTTCTCTCCCTTGAAATGCTGAGTTCGCGAAGAGTGAAGTTCCTTTCGTGTACTACTTTGATCGGTAATATAAATGTGTACATGTTCCATGGTGTTCATTAAGGACTTTACTTCCTTGCGAAACTCGTCATATATTTCATTCACGTCACTATCTGTATTCAAGGCTTTAGTTGTTACACGTTTTGCAACCCATCCGTGGGTTGATCCAGTGTATCGAATCGGTCCCATTTGTAGGGCCTTTTACAAACCACAAACACCAATATCCCTGCCTACAACAGTTCTCACCAATGTGAATTTTTCAGCTGCATAATCGCCAAGTACGTTAAGTTTTGAGTGTTGCCCTTCCTCCCTTTCTCTATCACGTGACATAAATAGCGTAGATAATGTATGTCTTGCACCATAAGATATCGTTTTGTACTGTATTTAAGCTTAATCTTTTAGTTTTCCCAAAATACTGCAATGCAATTGTCTCCTTTGCGCATTCAACAATTATATCACCACACTTCTAACTTCGGTGGGCTTGGCAGGTAAGCAGATGACTGACTTCCATCACTCTGTAAAAACTCTTCGTCACTCTCAGGTTGTGGATCACCCAGAAGTTTTTCACAATCATTCTATTCTTCAACATATTCGTGATGTTTGTTATTACCAGTGATTGCCACTGTTTCGTCTATCGCATTGATTAGAAATGTAGCTACTTTTCTCTCCTTTGCTGTAATTTCTGTGACTCTTCTTTTGTGTTTCTAATGGCTAACAACTATGCTCACTATATTTGCAGGATTCATTATCATACCTTTATGTTGACAGCGAGAGTAGCATGACGTGCTACGAAACAGGTAACGCCACCACAAACGGGCGGATTAACTGGCGAGGTCCATGCAACACAGACGGGGTCACTATTACAACGGTATCCTTGTTCTTATGCTTAATTTCTGTCTGGTTCCCCTAGTTGTCGCGTCGGTCACTTAAACTGGTGAGCTTCGATACGGCCGGCCGCGGTGGTCTCGCGGTTCTAGGCGCGCAGTCCGGAACCGTGCGACTGCTACGGTCGCAGGTTCGAATCCTGCCTCGGGCATGGATGTGTGTGATGTCCTTAGGTTAGTTAGGTTTAAGTAGTTCTAAGTTCTAGGGGACTGATGACCACAGATGTTAAGTCCCATAGTGCTCAGAGCCATTTGAACCATTTGAGCCTTCGATACGACGCGGCCTGTGTCGACCATACTACACACTGCAGATAATTACATTAGGTAGAGGTACACTGGTTACGATGTCTACAGTTACTAAAGTGACAATATCTTGTAAGATATGGTCCACTGTGAGCACAAAATCACATCTTCCTAGCTGACAGTGTAACTGGCGATGGCATTTAGTTTATACATTTTTTTAATTAATGCCTCAGACATATTCATACAAACCACAACCCATCTGCAAGTGCTATCTAATTTGCGCTAACTCCCTAGTTAGCAGGGAACATTATTCAGAGACGAGTGAAGCTATGACGTAAGACGTTAAGCTTGGTATAGATAGAGAGACGAAGTCGAAGCGTGACTGGGTGCCTTCCATGTGGAATCTCTGTGCAAAGACGCAATCAATATGCGAAGACACACATTAAACGAAAGGAATGACACGTCTCTCGGAGATGATTGTGAATGCAAAAAAATAGTGCGGTGAGAAATAGGTATGACCTTAAACTAAAATAAGAATAAATTTCACGATATCTTCATGACCATGTTTTAACCTGCCAAAACAACTTAGACACGGTACAACACTTCACTCGAGAAGTACCCATCACAGGTATCCTGACGAATTATCGGCTGGGCAAAGAAATGGTATTTTTGCCTCAATAATACGGCATGTCTAATGAACTCCCGTAAAAATTAATAGTAACTTTTCTGGTTTGAAGTAACTACTCGGTATAATAGCACAGAATATAGTACAATTACATATCCCCCCCCTGACTTCAAAACACGCTCTAGAGATTAACCCCAGATGACGGTTTCAGATGTGTCTTGATATCAAAAGATTATTATGCCATTTTGTGATTGGCCGTACGCACCAATTTACTGTGGTAACAGCATATTTAACCAAAAATGCACGACTGACAGTCCAAACAATCTCTGTTAAACTTCAGATGAGTAAAATGAATTTTTAGGGCCATTACGTG
Organism: Schistocerca piceifrons; assembly: GCF_021461385.2. NCBI lineage: Eukaryota > Metazoa > Arthropoda > Insecta > Orthoptera > Acrididae > Schistocerca > Schistocerca piceifrons. The sequence continues at coordinate 318,707,588 of NC_060145.1, read as the reverse complement.
CTGCGGCGAGAGTTAGTAACGATTCCTTTTCTGTGATGTGTTGCAGGTTTTCCAATTCAGAAGCTGCAGAGCCGTGTTCTGCATCTGCACTGTTTCGACTACGATCGATTCTCCAGGGACGATTCCATAGGAGAAGTCTTCCTGCCTCTCTGTCAGGTAAGCCTTCTCTTTCCACACTCTGAGGCTTGAGAAAGTATTGCAAGATGAATTAATTAGAGAACTTGTCATTAATTCTTCTTGATGCATCATGATCGCCAGTAGATGGAAAATATTAACCATGGAACGACAACAAAGCTATTCGAATGAAAGTAATAACATATTCGTAATGTCCTCCATTATTTCAGAAATAATTTTGCTGCTAATTCGTAGCTGGCAATATTTCCTGGAATAACTGTCGCAGAACTAGACTTTAATTCTTATTTGTATGCTCATTATTAGTTTCGAGGCTTAAGCCGCAAAACACAGTGCTCTTAATTTTTAAAAAATGTAAAGAATGAGTCCTACTTAGCATTCAGATAAAAAGCTTTGAAAGATGAACTGAAGTAATATTTCCTACCAATAATCAAAAGACATACAAAAGTGGATGAGCTAATATACAAGTCATTAAGTCAAGAAATATACCATATCAAGCAACATAAATGTGATAGAGACACATGTCCCATTATACAAGAGATCTGGTAACAACTGACCAAAATAAATCAGTGGTCGCCCTTGACATAATCAAGACATATATTTACGTCTTGTGGCAGCCATATATGAAATGTTGTATTACATAATGACTAACTTACTATGTGATTGGCTTTGCGTATCATTCAATTATTAGTGGTCGAATGCTGCTTGGGGTTACAAATTTTTCGAAAATTTGTGGTTCTATGTAAACTGCTCTCTTTACGTATTTTTATGCATTTCACTTGGCAATGGGGCCCTTGGAACTAGTTGTGACCAACCAAATAAATAAGACAATAATGTGTGGCTATGAGACAATTATTTCCGGTAATAATCCAGGCCTCTTTCATAACATTATTGTAACGAACAAACACAACTCTTTTAGATTACTGAGGAAATAAAAGGTAGAGAATAGTATAAATATAGTAATATGCCTTGAAGTGAGATAGCGACATTACCTTCTGGCTCTACTATGGCTTCCAAAAGGTAAAGATTAAGCAATGTGTAGAGATGGAATATATACGCTGACGCGACAGAGGAAAGCAATACAGCAGTGATTCTTTGTGGCATGGAGCCGACTAGTCCGTGGTAGTTTTCCAGAGGTACGTGGGACCAGGTGTCTACGCAAAGGTCACGTAATTCCCATAAATTACAAGCCGGGGTTTTGGCGCTGAACCAGTGCCCGATAGCATCCCAAATGTGTTCTATCGGGTGCAGTTCCGGCTAATTTTAGGGCCAAGACATCAATGTGAATTCACTGAGACCACTGTAGCACGATTCTGATCTTGTGACGCAGACAGTTAACCTGCTGGAAAATGGCAACCCTGTCAGGAAAGACATCAAACATAAAGGCATGTAAATGGTCTGCAATCAAGTTCACATAGTCCACAGCTGACACTATGACTCCGATTACTACCATAGATCCCATGGAAGATCAGGCGAAGGTCCACCATAGTATAATAATGCCCGCTTCTGTCAGGGTATGTGGTGCAGTGAAGAAGCCATTCCCCTGCATGATGACGGCTCTGGACCTGGAGTAACTATGAGCGAGAGTCATCCTACCGATAGAGACGTTTTCATTGCTCCACAGCCCAATGACGAAGATCTTGTGCCAGCTGCAATTGTAACTGATGATGTTATTTGGTCAACATGGGAACATGTAGGGATCGTCTGCGGTGGGGCCCCATGTTCAACAAAGTAGACTGAGTGGTGTTCCCAGAAACACTTTTGCCTCCACTAGCATTGTACTCTGCCATCAGATCTGCCACATACCGCCGCCTGTTCTGCTTTACAGAGTGGACAAGCCTCTGACTTCCAAGTCTGTGATGAATATGAACGCCCAACATGTTATCTCACTGCCCTTCTACCACTTTTCTTTTTAGGTGCTCACGACAACACCCTGCAGACAGCTGTTTCAGAGATAATGATTCTCAGGTGCTGGCCATAAAAATTTGCTCTTTGTCAAATTTGTTTATGTCAGTGGGTTTCCCCATTTTCAGCCCATATTGTCACTATAATGATTCCCCATTTGTCTCTGCTCCACACACTTTTCAGTCACATTATGTGACTACCCTTCCCAGTGTGGACCAATGTGAGAATGCAGCAAGAGAGTCAGTGACGTTCTGGAAGATGTCGACAGAGATGTGGAGTCATGCCGACGCCGGTGCCTTGGCCAGCTGTGCTCCTGGTTGAGGATCCATGGAACGAACAGCCCAAGCGAGTTGGTCCCACAGATTCTCGATTGGGTTTAAATCCGGGGAGTTTGGAGGCCATTGGAGTACAGTAAACTCATCCTGATGCCCAGTGCTCTTCCAATCACGCACATACACTGCGAGCTGTGTGACATGTTGCTTTGCCCTGATGGAAGATTCCATCATGCCGAGGGAAAACAAACTGCATTTAGGGATGGACATGGTCCACAAGCATAGACGCATATGTGTGTTGACCCACTACTGTGCTGCCAGAATGACGAGATCATCCAGGGAATTCCACTCAAACATTTCCCAGACCACAGTGCACCCTTCTGGTTGCAGGATGTTTGCTTTCAGACGCTTGACGCCGTACACTATCTATCTGATGCAGCATAAAACGTGGTTCTTCGGAAAAGGCCACCTGCCGACAATCAGTGGACGTCCAGTTACGGTAATGGCGTCCAAATTCTAACATTCGCAAATGACCAGCAGTCAGCATGAGTGCACGATTCAGGCATTTGCTGCAGAGGTCCATACACAGCAACACTCCGCTGAATGTTGTTGGTACACCTTGATTCATCTGGGCTGCCATGTGCTAGACAGTTGCATGTCTATTCGCTTGTATACATCTCCGCAACCACTATTCACCGCTGACATCTATGGCTCATGATGCACCACATTTGCCTTGGTGTTGGATTTTAGGTAGCACCATTTGCCATGCATTGCATACTTTAACCATGGGGGCACGTGAACAGTTTACAGACTAAGCTATTTAAGAGAACCATTCATCCTTGGCCGGAAAGCCAATGATCATGCCGTTTTCGACGTCTGAGAAATCGCTCTGTTTTCGCATTATGACAATGACAACACTGTTTTTACAACTGCTTACACACTTTATATTCCCTCCACTGCTAGTGCTGCCACTTGCTGTCTGCGTGTGGTTATTGTACGTTGACGTCAAAAACAGGCAGTGGTCACATTAATATGACTGACCTCTGTATATTATCTGTACCACGTCACATGTCCGTGACGCCACCAGGCGGCATTCAGTCCTGTAGAGGGCATCAGTCGTCATGTTTCTGCTCATCAGTGCAGATACAGCACTGTGACCTGGCAGACGATCTGTAGTATGGTACAGAAGCTCTTCACAGATACAGACACTTCATTATAAGCACAGGTTACAATCTTTTAAAGATACCATGATGATGTAGCTAGCTGTCACATTTTCTAAGGTGAGGATAATTGTGATATTAGTGGGAATTTGGTGTTCCAATTTACTCAGTCTCCTACACAAAACTGCTTGCTGATCCACGATACCACTCATATGAAGAGAATATGTGATTTAGAGCATCTTCTGATGTTGAGTCACCCAAGGAAATTTAGCAGTCTCTAACGTCTATCCAGAGGAGATAACTAGGGAAGTTTCTCCGTGGCTGTAACGCATCAATGTCTTGATCATCAAGCATCATCTGCTGCATGTTGTTAACGAGTTTAATAAGTATTACTCTATGTTCAGTTGTTACAAAACTGATTGACAGAACCCAAAATTTCACTGTCAAGGGGCAGTCGCCAATTGATGTGCCAGTGTCTTGTGAACGTACATTTCTTTTGCTCTAGTGTATTAATAATAAACTATCCAGGCAAAATATTAGTCACTTCTTAGATATTCATAGCTCTGCAACGCCACAGATGATGCAGAACTGGTGGTTCCAGGCAGTCTTGTGTCCCTCCACTGCTGAGGTGAATCATGGCTGTGAAATGACTCAGTTATATCAAATGAGAAAAGTAATGCGGGTCAGCCTGGAGGCGTCAGAGAATGGCACATCACATCCTGAACGAGTGTACCAGATATGTTTGACAGACACTGTTGATATGCCAACATTTTTACAAGGAATGCTGTACCACTCACAGCGATGTAACACAGCGTAAGAATATTGGTCATAAGAATAGTGTAACCAAAAGGAACCAGTGATGAGTGGCATGCCTTGTCAGTGACAACTGGTTTCAAACAAGGGGCTGCTGCTGTGAATGAGTGCAAGTCCATGACACCGGATTCTGAGCAAGCATTGTGAAGGGAACTGAATGGAATGGACATTTGGAGTTTTGTACTTCACAAAAGGCCATTGCTCGCAGCATATTTAAGGCTGCAAGTCTCCAATGGGCCAAACAATACGGCAGTAGTTGACAGGTGGTGTATAGTTGGGTCTGACAAGTCAATAATTTGCCTCTCTCTAAAACGACACAAGGTGTCGAGTGTACTGTGGGATTTAACCTGCAATGGATGGAGGGTTTCAATCAGGTTGAAGCTGGTCCTATGATATCTTGGGGCTGTTTTTCCATACCATGACTGGAATCCAATCAGGTTACACTTAACATGGACCAGTGTTCCTCATTCTTCTAAATCTTCATGTTATGTATATGCATACTCTTGCCTTTCAAAATGACAACACCTGTGGTCTTAGGGCTGCACATATATACTCTTGGTTTGATGTCCACTCTGGCATCATAGAGCACCTAAAGTGTCACCCAACCTTAGTTGCACAGAAAATGTCAGGAAGTACTTGGAACAGAGGGTGAGGTATAACAGTTACCGTCCTGGCAATTTGGTAACTCTACAGGATCTAATAGTGAATGAGTGCCTTCAGCTGTATATGGCATACCTGAGGAAACTTGTTGACTCTCTTGCCCACCTAATTGACACCATTGCCAAGTCTAGAGACAGTGTTACACTGTATCAACGTAATACCTTCAGTCTGAGTGTTTACTGTACACTGCTCCATAAAACTTTAGGATGAGATAGATAAAGTACATAACATATTAACAATTCTGGGAATATGTTCTTGCACTTTTATTAGTTTCCACAGAGATCTCCCAGTCATGCACAGAAAACTGTACATCATATGGCGTGAGGTCAACGTGGCTGTTGCACTAAATAGGACATGCCCCACAAGAAGAGGCAGTTGAAGGAATAGGAAAACACAGTGTGAGCCAATCGACAAGCAGTTGCTGTGCACTGTGTTGGTGTTCTTACAACATGGCCCAACCAAGCGAGGTGGCACAGTAGTTAGCATACTGGACTCACATGCAGAGGGATGATGATTCATCTGGTTCTGACCATCCTGATTTAGGTTTTCCATGATATCCCTAACTCGCTTCAGACAAATGCCAGGATAGTTCCTTTGAAAGGGCACGGCTGACTTCTTTCCCCATCCTTCCCTAATCTGATAGGACTGATGATCTTGCTGTTTGGTCCCCTCCCCCAAATCAACCAACCAACCCAATTAATATGTCCTGGAGGCAGCATTTGGATGACTACAAATGAGGAGGAATCATTGTGAAACTGGAAGAAGAATGACCTGTGATGAGCATAGCCCAGGGGTTTGGTAATGCTCTCAGCACTGTTTCACATGCATGGGGAATGTTCCCAACCAGGGGCACTGCTGCTCTAAGGAGAGACAAGGATCTACTTCGGAAAGCAGATGCAATTGCAACGTTATTTAACAGGACGTAATCTCACGATCCATGGTGCCACGGCGACTGCATGTGTGGTCTCTCTGCCCAGTCTCCAGTATGTTGTGTTCTATTGACACTCAAACATCAGCAGCACCGTTTGCAACGGTACCAATAGCATAGAGACTGGATCAGTGAGGATTGTGATCGTGTGCTCTTCTCTGTTGGGAGCAGATTCAGTCTGAGTAGTGATTCTGGATGGCGAGAGGTGGAAACACGCAATACACCCAGGAACATTGTCTAACATGATCGCCATAGTGGTCAAAGTGTTATGGTGTGGGGAGGCATGATGTTGGATAGGATTATTGACCGCCAAATCGTTGAATGCGGTACAATCACCATCAATGTTGTTGTGACACTGTACTGCTTGCCATGTGCGTCTTTTTATGGGTGCATTCAGCCCTGAATTCATTTTTATGGATGACAGTGCGTGAACACATCGAACAGTGCAGATGGCGGAGCTCTTGGAACGAGAAGACATTCAGCGAATGGACTGGCGTGCCCATTTCTCCAACATGCCATCTATGGCTGTGAGATGCATTGATGGCACGTACTGCAGCATGTCCACATGTATCAACAACCATCCAGCAGCTGTCAACCACGCTGGTGATGTGGCGGAGCGCCCTATCACATGAACTCCTTGCCAGCCTTGTGGCCAGCGTGGGAGAATGTTGCAGAACGTGCACCGCTGCCTGTGGTGATAACACACCCTATTAAGAACCATGTCCCGCTTTTGTACTTCGCAGGGGACCTTCATAAATCGCAGTGACTTCGGTGTAATTATTGTCTTTGAATAGAAGTGTCATTTTGTCCCTCCCATTGCGAATTCCTTTCAAGTCCCTTCTGTGCTATACTGTAGCAGCTCTTTCTATTTACGCTTCAAGTTTCATTGAGCCATGTTATTTGGCAGTTACCCAAAATGCAAAACTTTTTTTCAGCCTTAAGTTTTGCACACCAGTGCGATTGATTGCAACGTCAGAGGAGAGAGCATAGCTGAGAATGGAGAATGCTGTATTGCAGGTGGACTTCTCTGAGAAGCCGTCTTTCTGGAAGGCGCTGAAACCGCCGGCCAAGGACAAGTGTGGGGAGCTGCTGACGGCGCTCTGCTACCAGCCCAACAACAGCGTCCTCACGCTGACATTGCTCAAGGCACGCAACCTCAAGGCCAAGGACATCAACGGCAAATCAGGTGAGCAACACTTACAACTTGACAGTTTGAGCAATTCATTGTTTTCTTGTACGTTTGGAGCCTGGCATGTGACTCTCTGAGGGCATGGGTTATCTCCAGTAGAAACTGTGAATCTGGATGGGGGGGGCGGGGGGAGGCGGGGAGGGGGCAGAATCAGGAATGATGAAGCGATATGTGGAGGGGAAGGGCAGAGGCGGGCGGAAGAGCACAGAATCAGTTGGTTACAGAGCGTAAGACATATATTGACTCGTGTGTCCCAGATGGAAATGAAAACTAGGCATTGAAAGTTATTGAACCTTGCAGTTTATATGGCACAATGTCTCACAGAGGCCTTAGGTGTGGGAAAGCATCAATTTAGCTCGAAGAATGAGTGCAGTTTGAATACATATGGCCATGGGCTCTTGTATTTGTGGCTAACTGTTGTCAGGGAGTAAACAACTCGCCACAGAGAGATAGGAACTTAAACAACTACTAGGAAACAGCCGAGGTGGCACAACAAGAATATTTTGTATTCAGAGTTCTCTCTCAATGTCTGCTTTCAGTATTTACCTAATGACGACGGCCCATTTATGGCAGCCTGGACATATCTTACCAGGTTAACTCCATTTGTCCAGAAAGCAAGAGAAAACAGATTTTTTAAAAATGAATGCGACACTGTCTTTTGACAGTGTTCAGCCATTCAGGGACATCAGCGGAATGCTGAAGAAGATCGCGGCAGAGGGATCGAAACGCCGAGCATTGAAGAAGGTTAAAGTGGAATATGTCACAGCCAGATGACTCAGAATATTTTACCACTAGCGACAACGATGACAAAAGCCTCCATACATATAGGTTAGACAAAATAAACATGGACTGGAAAATATTTACACTAATACTGACGTGGGATTGAAGATTATCAATGAACATCACAGAAGATGCTGGAAATTGCCACCATTGATGTCAATGCAGCGCTGGGCTCGATTGAGTAAAGTAGATACATGAGTAGAGCTCTGCACGCACGCGCACACACACACACACACACACACACACACACACACACACACACACACATACGGGGAGAGAGAGAGAGAGATCAGGAGATAGCCCCAGCCTCTGCTGATTGTCCCCTCCTCACTGAGAACGTCATCCACCTGTGACATCGTTGTCAAAGCGGTATGTGCTATTGCTCGGTCCTGCGGAAAATATCCACTCAGTCGTTCATCTTCTGAAAGGTGATCCACGTGTGAGTCATGTGAAAGCATTTCCGATATGACTGTGGTCAAACGACGGGACAGTGTGGAACGGTAGTGGGAGCTAGATGTCTGGGGCATTCATTGTCGGAAATCGTTAGGGAATTTGGGAGGTAGGAGACGAGGTACTGGCGGAAGTAAAGCTGTGAGGACGGGGCGTGAGTCATGCTTGGGTAGCTCAGTTGGTAGAGCACTTGCCCGCGAAAGGCAAAGGTCCCGAGTTAGAGTCTTGGTCCGGCACACAGTTTTAGTCTGCCAGGAAGTTTCATATCAGCACACACTCCGCTGCAGAGTGAAAATCTCATTTTAGTTCCATACATGTGTCCATTAACAGTGCTTCATTCAACACTCAACAATGAACACATGCTGTTTTATCATTAGCACTATTTTGAGTTGTATTCAACTCGTCATCAAACACGTCTGCTCATCTAACTCACTGAAATGTAACGATGCAGTAAAGTACTCGGGACAGATCTTGGGGGAGATGATGTACACATGCAGATATGTGGCAGCGACAGGTTGGTGCATGGTTTCCAGTATTCTGTAATGTGTATGGGTCCTTCCTGGTGTTGGTTTATTTATTACCTCTGGACACTTGTGCCTACATCAGATGGAACAGGGCAGCTGACTTTACACTCTCAGACATCAGTGCACAAAGTGTATTGGTGATGCAACCTGGTTGGATCAATTTGATTTATTTGATTATACTGTAGCTGGGCATGGTGGTGCAGGGACCTTGTGGCATCTGCGTACTCAGGTTGCAAACGATACTGTGTCAACTGCAGTGTTGACACTCCTCATTTGACTGTAGGCAAAGCTGGTTTGCTGCCTGTCAGTAGTGCACCTCGATGGAACTGGTAGACGCCCAGTGGCCCAATGACTAGGAAGTACTCAGTTCAACCATCAGCCCATAGATTCTATGGCTGGATCCATGGCAGGTGGTCCCATCTGATGACAGTTGAGCAGTAGCGACCTCATGATGGAAGCCAACACAACAGCTGACGCTGAATTAGTGATCTGCCAAATTGATGACCAGCCTGGCTGGATGACCTGTATTTAACATCCCAAAGCCAGTTAGTTGTGGTGTGGCTGCCACAAATGTCATATATCCCATGTGCTAAAGTGTCCCTGCTTTCAGTAACCAGCTGGTCACTGTCTGACAATCAGGTTGTGGTGCCTAAATGGGTGGCATGGTGCAATGCCACACCTGCATATTACAGCAATGCCACAGCTGCTTCTTACAGCAGGTGGCTGCCTGTGCAACAATGAACCATCTTGTGTTGGGTTCACATCATTCCAATCCTCTGTGCAGCTCTCCTGTTCATTAGTAATGGTCATTTAAGCATGTCACATAAGTATCTTCTGGACCAGTTTTATTTTACTCTCTCCAATTATTTAACTCATGTAGACTGGGGATGAACTTGAGTGTCTGACCATTGTGTTGTGCATTCTCTGCCTGCAAACTAGAAGTATCCAGAAAGGACACTACATTCAAGACTCAGGAGTAAAAGAGTTTATACATACCTGACTGGGTATAAGTACTTTTAATATTAAGTAATGGCAAGGTTATCATCATTGGTGGCAGCAGCAGCAGCTGCTATTTGAAATACCCTGCTGGATAAGTGCCTCTTCTTGACTTTTCCAAGCATTATGGCTATGTAGAAGCTTCTATTGGAACATCATCATGCCTTCCATTAAACCATTGTCTTGGCTGTTTCTTATCTCATGGAACCCAGCAAAGCACTTCCTTGGTCTGTCTACTATCTGTTGCTCTACTTAGATGTGCTGCCTACCTCCTTTTCATTTAGATGAAGTCTTACTTATGACTTCCACTCCAGTCTATTTCTTTATTGTGTTGTGCTGTATTATATTGTACACACATCAAAAAATGTTTTGCATCATTCCCCTTCCCAGAACTCCTGAAGAGAGATGTTGACTGTGGATATTGTATCACTGACACAGTCCCTTTGACTGTTGAGAGATGTCACTAAACTTGCCCAAAGATATAAACAGCCATGCATGAGCAGTGCCTATAATATGGAGGGGGTCCAACAGCCGATCAATACCGGTCATTCCACCGTGTTGTCTGTAGTTCAACCACGCCTAGATGGTCAATACCACAGTTCAATCACATTTGCGTTGTTACTTTGTGCCAGGAAGGGCTCTCAACAAGGGAAGTGTCCAGGAGTCTCAGACTGAAGCAAAGCAATGTTGTTCGGACATGGAGGAGATACAGAGAGACAGGAACTGTCGATGACATGCCTCGCTCAGGCCGCCAAAGGGCTACTACTGCAGTGGATGACCGCTACCTATGAATTGTGGCTTAGAGGAACCCTGACAGCAACACCACCATGTTGAATAATGTTTTTCATGCAGCCACAGGACGTCATGTTATGAGTCAAACTGTGTGCAATACGCTGCATGATGACCACCACCTCTGAAGGTCTCACTGTATGGTGGTACAACATGCAACGTGTGGTTTCCATGAGCAGTAAAAAGGGCGGAAATGATGTTTATGTTGATCTCTATCCCAATTTTCTGTGCAGGTTTCAGAACTCTCGCAACCAAGGTGAGCAAAACTTTTTCAATGTGCATATTTTTATTGGCCCTTTAAATCATACTGGTGCATTGTACAGAAAGTACGACATAATAGCTGACATGTCAGAGTGAGTGATATGATGGTAGTTGATGGAGGGGGGCAGGGGGAGTGTGGCAGGAGAGCTGTGACAGTTACATTTAAGAGGCACTGTAGATTACTGCACACATCACTGGTACCAGTCCGAGAAAAAATACGTACTAAATAGTTCAGAAAATGTGTGACCAACAATTTTTTAAAATATGTGTTTAGAGATACGTTGCTTCACATAATGAGTATTAATCTGAGAGGAGTTGCGTAGTAAAGAGTTCAGAATATAAATAACTCATAGTTATTTTAAGAAAGGAAATGCACATAAACAAATAACTAAGGAAGCTTTGAAATCTGCACGCAGTATCATTATCACATTATTCAGGGAGGTTATAGGCTCTAAGATTTACAGTCATAAAATTAATAATCATTTATTCATTTGCAGTGCCACACATATATAACGTAAATAGGTAAATTGACTTAGACATGCCTCATGCTGTCCATACATGCTTCTGCTTATTGCGCCAAGTCAGATTCTAAGAATTCCTGTATGCTGTAGCAGTAGCACTTTATGTAGCATGTTCTTAGATTTATTCCAAAATCCTTTAGTTCCATGATGTTCTTTATTTGTGTAAATAGATGAAAGTACAATTTGATTCCCATATATTTGACACATTTCCTGTACAGTTCTGTTGAGTTACAATCAAGTGGCAATTGCCAAAGTCCTACTCTGGAGCACATTCAGATCTCTTGAAATATGAAGTCCCTTAAGAAATTAAAGTATGGTAGTGGCTGATCACTACCCAGGATCTATCACACACACATCTGAATAAAGCACTATATCAAGCAGGTCTTCCATCATCAGGAACCTGACATAAAGTGTCCAGAATCATTCATTGAGCTCTTCACTAAAAAAGTCCCAGTCTCCACTTGACTCCAGCAGTGTTCCAGCATTGTCCAACTCTCATTGACTGAAGACCATCCCCACCAAAAATACATCATTCTCAAGCTCTACAGGCATTATCTGATTCAACATGACCACTTTCCAACTAAACTAATATGTTACAACAATATTTAAACAGAGAAATATCATTATCATTCAATTATACTCAGATTATTCACAATTTCACAATACTTATATATAAAGGTCTGTTTACTAATAAATAAGCCAGCATTCTTGTGCAAGTGTGCTTATATTAAATGACAAAAGATTGCTAAAAGTTGCATAAAAAACTATTTATGCCTGCTTGACAGAGGTGTCTTCTGGCACTCTTTTCAATTGTGGTGTCCGTTGACACATGTGATTGATCACTCTTAAATTAGTCCAGTTTCGAAACAGCACTTGCAATCAACATTTAAATAAATTTGCTGGCACAATAGTAAACAATTAATTAAATAAAACACAAATATGACAAAATATGAAGTACTAATGGTTCAAATGGCTCTGAGCACTATGGGACTTAACATCTGAGGTCATCAGTCCCCTAGATCTTAGAACTACTTAAACCTAACTAACCTAAGGACAGAGGCAGGATTCGAACCTGTGACCATAGCAGTCGTGCGGTTCCAGTCTGAAGCGCCCAGAACTGCTCGGCCACAGTGGCCGGCTATGACGTACTCGTGCTGCATTCATTTGCTGTGTAAATGTGCAGAATACGATGTTCTGACAGACATTTGCAAAATGATAAAGATGTCGTAAATCAATAAAGAAAATAGATACAGTTACATAGCTTTCAGTGATGATAGCTATAGTGCAATGGTATCATCTGAGATAAAGTTTGCTGAAATTGGATGAAGCATTTAAATATTGCTAATTCAGAGGTTCATTGTGAAAACGTTTATTCACAGTGAAATATTAACTTAACTGTAGTTTTAAAGATATTGATAAAATTATTTAACTGCATAGATAAAAAATCTACTCACCAAGTGGCAACAGAACACACACATAAAAAACTGTTGGGATTGGCAAGCTATCAGAGCCAGTGGCTCCTTCTTCAGGCAGAAGGGTTGAAGGGGAAGGAAGAAGGGTGAAGGAAAAGGACTAGAGAGGCCTAAGAAAAGGGGTAGATTTTGGGAAAGTCACCCTGTACTGTGGGTCAAGGAAGACTTGCCATACGGGATGAGAAGGAAAGCTGTTGAGGTACTGTTGTGTCATTGGCTGCACCTTATTTTTCTGAGTTAGGGGAGACTTACCATAAGGGATGAGAAGGAAAGATATTAAGATACTGTTGTGTCATTGGCTGCATCTTATTTTTCTGAGATCACAAATCTATTCGTGTTTGCATTAATATTTTATGTGAATTATTGCTATCTCAAAGAGCTGTAACTTGACCATCTGTAAGATTTTCTGATATTTTGCCATTTCCTGAAGCATATTCTGCACATAGGCAATGCAAGCATCAGCTGTCCAAATTCTCAGCTCTGGGATTTACCCATTTCCGGTGACACACTCATCGCCTCTGTACCTAAGCTTGCCTGGGGCGACCGTGTATTGGAAGCTGAAATTGCGTCGGTGCAACAAATTCATCTTACCTTGTACCAATACTGCGCAGCTGATTAGCTCACCTAAATACACACAATGTTAAAATGTCTAGTACGTATTGGCATGGGAGCAGTAATATATTTAGTTTCTTAAACAATGATTTACACATTCTTTTTGCTGTTTGGGCAATATTGTGTTGATTGATTTCTTTTGAAGTTTAGACAGTTTCACTGGCTCTGCCCTTTTACCCAAAAAAATTATTCCATAACTGAGTATCATATAAAACAGAGTACTAATATTTATTACATTTCTCACTGAGCTGATCAGATCTTAAAACATACTTAATTTGGTACTGTACTTGTTACATCAGTGAGGTATTTCCATGTGAGCATATCAGTGACAGAAACTGCTAGAAATTTGGCTTCATTGATAAAAACAACTTGGTTATCACTCACAGGTATAGTGGGGAGCAGTGTAGTTTTATTTTGGGCAGTATGAAATGTTAGGCCAACTGTTTTACCTGCATTGAGGAGCAGTTTCTTTAATTTAAGACATGAGTTTAGTTGGGCTGTGCTTTTATTAATTACAGTCCTGATGGTTCTTTGTGTCAGATATGAGGATTGTAGTATCATCTACTTTTGGGTATCTTGCAGGTAAGTCATTTATGTAAAGCGAGACCAATACAGGGGTTAAGACTGATCCTCGTGAAAAGCTAAAGTTTGTATAGATGAAAGTGCAGAACCAGCAGTTCCTGAGGGCTCGACCTCATTTGTTTCACCATACTGTTTTCAGTATTTGAGATAACTTTTAAACCAGTCACAGCCAGTTTCTTTTTTTCATAGGTATAAATCTTTTGAAGAAAGATGGTGAGATTAAAAAGTGTCAAAGACATTTGTAAGATCAAGAAAAATACCTATGGTTGGTAGCATCTTGCTAACAAGACTTACAGCAAAAAATGTTTCAAATGGCTCTAAGCACTATGGGACTTAACATCTGAGGGTATCAGTCCCCTAGACTTAGAACTGCTTAAACCTAACCAACCTAAGGACATCACACACATCCATACCTGAGGCAGGATTCTAAACTGAGACCATAGTAGCAGCACAGTTCTGGGCTGAAGCGCCTAGAACTGCTCAGCCACAGTGGACAGCAAAGACTTCGAGCAAAAACTAGGGATTTCTGTATTGCATCAAATGTAGTTTTCTTTTCCTGGAAGCCAAACAGCACAATAAATTCAGCACTGGACTCTATAGAGCACTGAAGCATATCAATCATTTTAGCATTCAGTATGCACAGAAATGCAAGAAACTCTAGACTGGACAAACAGCCAACTCAAACACATTTTGCACACTGGATCTGGTGGTGATATTGTGTCCACATAATATGATTTGTCTACACTGTTGTTATTTGTGCCCACAGATTCAGCAATTTTGCTCAAACCTCCAACACCAGCTTCCCAGTCTGCACACATCTCATATTTGAGCAAATTTCCTGTCCACAAGCCTGCATCTGTGGAGAATGTGATGTGTGTAGATACTTGCAGACAGGTCATTGTATGTAGACCGTTCTTAAGAAGTCACAAAATATATGATATTGACTACTATAACAATGATCATGGCTATAGCAGGTTAACTTCCAATGTTAACAGATGATACCATTGTTCAACCACCAATATAAATGTCTAAACCTTTTATCCCAAGGGACATTGAGAACCCACTCCATAACATTCTGTTGACAGCCTGCGTGAAAGCCTTCACTTGGAATGCTCTGTGGAATGTTTTGACATTCCACTTCATCAGGGGCAATTCAACTTTTACTTGACTCAGCTAACATCACTGCTTTTCAATTTCTCAAAAAGTGTCCGAGAATCACATCATATTAGAGTAGCATCAAAGAACATATTACAATCACGCTAAAGATGGGAAAAGTCAGTGACTTATTGGGTGTATGCTTCCCTTGTGAGTTGTTTTTCAGAACTGCTAAGCCATGTGATAAAAGCATTTTCCACCACATCATATAACTGTTTTGTGAGATAGCTAGCTGATAACTTTCAGAGCCCACCTTAGAGAGCTGCCTGCTAACGACTATTGTGTGTCACTGCAGTGTTGGCAGGTGCAGTGTGTTCCAGTAAGAGGACAGTCAGCATTTTGTTCATAGCCATTCCTAAGTGTTGTGGCAAGTCAATCTACATCTACAAACATAATCTGCAAACCACTGTGAAGTGCATCACAGAGGGTACTTTCCACTGTACTAGTTACTGTAGCTTCTTCCCATTCCAGTCACATATGAAGAGCAGGAAGAACGAATGTTTAAATGCCTCCATGTGTGCTGTAATTAGTGTAATCTTGGGCTCATGGCCCCTATTGTAGGGATACATATGGGACTGGAGTGTACTCCTAGATTCGTCACTTAAATAAAGCTCTTTCTTTAAGCTTTCTAAGTAGTCTTTCTCAGGATATTATGCATTTGTCTTCAAGCATCTGTCAGTCTGGTTTTTCAACATCTCCACGACACTCTCTCACATGTCAAACAAACATGTGACCACTCCTGCTGTCGTTTTTTGTATCGGTTCAATATCCCCTCTTAGTTGCAGTTAGTATGGATCACACACATTTGAGCAATATTTTAGGATGGCTCACCCAAGTGTTTCATAAGAAATCTCCTTTGTTGACTGATTCCATTTTCTTGTATTCTAAAGTAATGGGTGTGGATATTTTCTGGTGGAGATTTATGGGAGGTTCGTGCCCATGTCATGTGGCCACTGGGCATCAAGCATCATGGTCTCAGATGTCAGTGAACAAAGTGTAGTTGTGATATGCTTACCTCAGCATGGTGACATGGGGATCTTGCGACATTTGCACACTTGGGCTATCAGCTGTGCTGGCTCTGCTGCAGAGTGAAGGGGAATGGCCAGCTTTGTCTTAGGTGACGCTGTCAGGCAGGACAGTGGAGGGCCCAGCAGCAGATGCATCTGGGTATTAATCCCAGACCTGCATTCAGCTGACACTTAAAGGCACTCAGTGGTTGTACTGTTTTCACCATAAGAATAAACCTGATGTACACATTAAAAGATGTATTCTTCCATGGTTGTTGAAACATCATTGGATTTTGTTTAACATGACGTGGAAGCCAAGCTATCTCTAGTACAGTCAAGTATGATAATAAAGATACATTTTGTGCTGTCCATTATGTGTACATTGACTGAGCGATAGTACAGGACAACAGTTTTACCAGTACTTTTAACTTGTACAGCACTGACCAACCAGCTAGTTCAACTAACCTGCAGTGATGCAGGCCAGTTGCAGTTAAGACATAAAAAGAGATGAGTGGAGAAACAATATAGCTAAAAATGCCATTTAATTTTTTAAGAGAATGAAATAATATTCAGCAAAACTCCAATACCACATGTTTCTTAGGGGACCACACGGAGAGCATAATGTGCCCTCGTTCTTAGCTAAAATAATTTTTCTGTGCACAATATGTGTGATGCAAAAGCATATTGCAGGGATATCACAATATACATTCAAGCCACTATGTATTATTTATAGTCAGTCATCTGGTAACTGCTGAACTCCTTCCATATCCAACTCCGAGAAATACATTTCAGTATTAGAACTGTCATCCACTACATCTATAACTAGTAGATCAATAACAGAATCTATGAAGCCACCCAAGTGCCACATTTTCTCCTCTTCTGTTATGATGTACTGTTCTGTATCCTGCCAGAGCTCAGCAGTGACATGTAACAAAAGCTTCATGCATTAATCCACTACATCTGGTAGCTTAGATGCCTTATTATTTCTTGTGACAGCTTGCTTAATTTGGCTCCAGATCAATTGTGTTCTGTTGGGTTCATATTGCAGTGGTATGATAATATTGCATGCAATATATTATTAGAAACAAGAAGACATGCATTTTTCATTAAAATGATGATTAGATATCTGTTAATTAGCATGTGTTTGATGAATTTTGCAGTTAAAGATTTAGGTGTTTCAAACTGAATGAAAAAAAAGAAAAATCAAACTGAGATCTGTACCATTGGTCCATGAATTGTACCGAATTATCATTCTACACTGCAAGCGTTTCAGCTATACATCCAGTTTTCAAAGCCCCCTTAACTTTTAGTAAACACACTTACCCAGAAAACTTCAAAGCTGATTCTTTCTGTAAATCTGTGAAAAATATTAACAACCTGTTTCTTGCCACTTTTTAATGGTGTTCCACCAATGTGTTTCACTAGAGAGGAGGAAGCAGCATCAGCCATTTACTCTTACGATGAACAAAGTATAGGTGCTCCTCATTTCAACCTTTGACTCATCACTATAGCTTTTAGCCCAGCCCCATCTCCCCACCCCCTTTCTCCCCAGCAGGCAGTCCTTTCAGGCTGATGGTGGAGTAGGAGTTGCCTCATGGCAAAAGTCAACACTACAGCGCAAGCCGACTTAATGATTCACTAATTTGACAACCAGCCTGGCAAGATGGCCAGTATTCACATCCACCAAAATGATTTTTTTGTGGTGTGACCGCTGCAAGTGCCATGCACACTGTATGCTGAAGTGTCCCTGGTTTTGATAAACAGCTTGTCATCAGCTGACAGGTAGCTTGTGATATCTAAGTGGGCAGTGTGGCACAAAGCTGTGCCAGCACATTACTGTAAGTGGCTGCCTTTCAGCAGCTAACCATCTTGCATTCAACTTACTCTGCTACGCTATAAATGATCCAAAGTTTAGCACCTATTTTAATAATCCTTTGTGATCATTCGTATCCCTAAAAATTGTTCTACCAAGATACTTGTATAAGTTAACTAATTCCAGTTTTGACTCACTGATATTGTATTCATAGGATACTACTTTCTTCATTCTGTGAAGTGAACAATTTTACATTTCTGGACATCCAAACCAAGGTGGCAACTTTGCGCCACTTTTAAATTTTATCAAGTTCTAACAATATTTGTACAGTATTTTCAGGACACTACTTCATTGCAGATAACTGTATAATATGGGAAAATACTGTGGTTGCCATTAATATTGTTTGCAAGGTGATTAATATACATTATGACACATCAAGCATCCCACACGCCTCCCTGGGGCACACCTGAGGTTACTTTTACATCTGTCAATGACTCTTCATCCTAGACAACATGCTGTGTCCTTCCTATCAACACATATTCATTCCAATCATAAATTACACTTGATACCCCTATTATTATACTTTTCATAACAAGCACTCATGCAGTAGTCAGACACTCTTCAGAAATTAAGAAATACTGCATGTATCTACCTGTCTTGATACATGACTTTCAGGATGTCTTGTAAGAAAAGTGCAACTCGAGTTTCACTTGACTCTCATTTGAGTCCACGCTGGTTGTCCTGGAGAAGTTCTGTAGTAACAAAGTAATACACTAAACTGATCCAAGTAACACTAATATGCCTTTATTCATAGACCTCTGAATAATAATGGAAATAATCCTCTTGTGACTCCATGAACCAATGGAATCGTACAGAAGGTACAACGTAAGTGATACGCAAAACAAATGATATGAGCAATACAAATAAAAAGAAAATAATGAAGTGAGTCAGGTCTGGCAGTGGACAGTGCAGCAGAGACTGTGCCATGTGCACACTTCTTACAGGTGGCCCCTAGTGGCTGGCCCATTCTGATATAGTTGGTGGTTCATTTAAGAACACACACATAGTGACAATACACTTAGCACATTCACACTCACGTGCACTAGTAGCAGGGTACAGCATACATCTTGCTAATGCGAAGAGGGTGCCCGGGCACAGAGGAGATGCCAGTGGTCTGATGAAAGAGACATCTATCTGATCCAGAGTGGTGGCAGCCAGTGCCAGCAGCGGGGGTGTAACAATGTGCCGGGTGAGCACTGGATCACAGGGCCAGAACACGTGGAGATGCATGCACACACAAGGGTAACAGCATCAGGGAGGAGGGTTGTATCACCATCTATGAGTCATCATCAGCAGGCAGAGGAGACATGCTGGACCCACCAGGAATGATGGCTGAGGCAATTATGGTGAGGGAGCCAGTGGAGATTGCCCAACCAGAACAGCAGGCTGCAAACAGTGCACCCAAGCCCAGAGGCAGACCATTGCCTGGCACCGGGAAGCTCAAACCCCAGGGCATCGAATGTGGAGGCAGTGTGGGGGTGCCTCTGCATCAGGCAACAATGGGCTCGAAGCAGAGGGCGATGGGGCAGGCAGTGGTGATGGACATCATCTGGTGATGAATCCACAACAGACATTTTCATTTGAGAGTTAAATGTACACACTAGTCATTCCACCTCTCCATCTGATTGAGTATGGAGTGGTAGAGCCATAACATGACAAATGCCATGACAGCCAACAAAATAATTGAAAGGTGTGAGAAAGGAACTGGGGCCCAATATCAGAAACTAAGGTATGTGGCAACCTCTGAATAGAAAAATCCCTCAAAAGCATGTGAATTGTGGTCCTAGCCAATGTCAACACACATGGGAGAATGTTAGGAAACTGAAAGTGCATGCACAGCCAAGAGCCAATAGGAAATCAAAAAGGAACCGACAAAGTCTGCATGGCTGGACTGGAGTGGGCCAGGGGGACAGATGCCCTAGGAGCTGCCTGCTGTTGAGCACACTGCTCACAATGGACAACATTGCCATCAATCCCTGGTCAAAAAACATGTCTTCCAGCTAACAGTTAAAGCATGGAACTCCCCAATGACTCTCATGGAGAAGATGTAGAACCTCATGTCATAACACAGTGGAAATGATTACTCTGGGAGAAAGGTCTTCCATGAACAACAGCAAAATACCATCAAAAACAGTTGTGCATCATTGTACTGAGGGTCCAAAGCCTGTCCCAGAGGTTTATCTGACCAGCACTGTTGAACAAACGGAACCACCTGGAAGAAACCAGGTAGCTGGCAATGGCAGCTGCTTTGCATGAACTCATGATTAGGAAACCCTCAAACACAGCCTGCATTTCAGTATCAAGGTGGAAGCAAAGCAATTCTTCATTATCTAACTCAGGATCAAGTCCCACAGGAAGGAAGGACAAGTTGTCCGCATTGGCATGTTTAGATGTAGATCAGAAATGGATTTCATAATTGTAATAAGACAAGAACAGCACACAGCATTGTTGACAGTGTGCTGCCTTGTCAGGCAAGGGAACCAAGAGTTTACAGTCAGTAATAAGGCAAAAATTGGGGCCGTACAAAGAAAAATGAAATTCCCAGAGAGTATAGGCTATAGCAAGAGCCTCTTTTCCACCTGAGAGTATGGTTGCTGGGTCAAAGTGAAAGATTTAGAAGCGAAAGCAACAGCTCATTTAGAGTCATCTGTATATTGGTGCACTAGGACCACGCCGAAGTCATACTGTGAAGCATCAACCACCAAAACTATGAGCAGATCCAAAGAGAATGTAGCTAAACAAGGGACTGAGAGTAGTTTGGATTTCAACATTTAAAAAGCACATTTGCAATCTGGGCTCCAGAAAAAAGATTCATTCTTGCGTAACAAGGCATGCAATCGGTGGGCCAATGTCGCTGCCCCCAGCAGGAATTTAGTAGGCTATCTTCCCTAGGAAGGCCTTGAAGCTTCTTTGTGGATGAGGGATGAGGCATAGACATAACAGTGGAGATGTGGTCTGACAGAAAGCGAACCCCATCCCGTGAGACTTCGAAAATCGAACAACAGAAGGTTGGCAAAACTGAGATTTTGCATGGTTATACTGTAAGCCTGCAGACCGTAAGACAGAAAAGTAAAATGCACAGATTTTTCAGATTATCTGCTGTGGAGGTACCCATTGTGATGTTACAAAATAAAAGTGATGTTGTTATTCAATGGAAAGTTGGAAATTGAGATTTAGCTTACTGTTTTATCAATCACAATTGAAGTAAGAATCATGGATTGACCATTGTCATAAAATATTGCATTATGAGATGTGAATAGCTTTTTACTTGCAGTTTCGCGTAGCTTGAGGCAGTCACAACTAGCGTGCTATTGATTAAGAAATTGCGTTATCGTCTTTCTAATTACTTCATGATCGTAGATACGATTATACCCGGTTGTGAAGTTATTGTTATGACAAAACAATTTCCTAAGGGACCAGAAAGTTCTTAGGGCGCAAAAACAACTGTAACATCACACAAAAGGGAAATTCAGTATTAAAGCTGATGCAAGAAGACGATAAAACAGTTTTCTTTTTATCAATGTAACACGCACATTGGACTGCTGATCTTGGTGTCTGTAATATTAGCAAAATGCATAATTAAAATTAAAATAATACTGAGGAAATAATAGGAATGAGCACTGCTAAATGATTCAGTATTCCCAGAACAAATATTTATTATAACTAAAACATATATCGTACCTTAAGCTTAGTACTACAATGACGGTAGATTTTTATGTCCGTACCATGTCCATTGAGCGCTCTTTTATATGGCCTTTGTCTTCTTTGAGTCGCTCGTGCGTCGTCACAGTTCTTTACATTTCACTCAAACTTAGACATAACACGTTTTTATACATTTAGTAAAAAATTAGATCAGACTGCCACAAATCTGCGTCCGTCCTACTTGAGAAAAACAGTACAAGTCTTTTTAGCGCTCAAGGCTGCATTTGTTCTCCAGCGAACAAAATAGTGAAGGATCGCATATCTATCCGTATTTTTCTGTTTATATTGCCGCCCAAAGACGACGAATTACATTATTTAGAAAATTCCACCGTCGCCATGCGACGCCTCATTATACATTAATCATTATTTACAAACAAGTACCCGCCTTCTGGCTGAAAGTATTAACTACTCGTATTTGCTGTCTTAATGAAGTCAAAAATAGCGAATATCACATTGCCTCCCATGAGGGGAGAGGGAATGCCGAAGGATTACCTCGATCCCCATGTCCTCATGAGACATTCGTGATTTTTGGTGTGACATTTACATAATGTTACTGGCGTACTATGTACATAAATTGAAATTACATTTATAAACATACATCAGATATTTATCATTTTTCAAAATAAAGTTTTTCATTCTTTGTTCATCAGTCACTTCATTCCACAATAGCAAGATTAACATTTATGTGCATATTTAAGTTTGGTCCATATTTGCTTATAACAATAAGTGAACGTTCATTTCGCACTTCAGGGGATAGAATTCAGAAATTACTTTCTCTTGAGCTTAACAACTAATACGTGAGTGCTTATTTTCACTAAACTAGAGTGGACAATGTTCGAGCATCTGTTGACTCATTGTGGTTCAATTACAGTTTAATAACGTAGCACTACACTTCGTGATGCTTTCACTTTCTGTGTTAGCTGTCTACGGCGTTCATCATGCAGTACATCTGTCCTTTCCACTGTGGTGCCAGGAATTCAAGTGGCTTCCCGGGTTTTTATTTACAATATGAAACAGAAGAAGTGGAAAATTATTAGTATAACTTACAACCTATTGGACACATTTGTTAAGGATCGGGATTGGTCTGGAGTTTAGGGTCTACCTATAGCGCACATTCATTTTCTTTGTCCATCAAGAGACAGGATTATAATTCATTTTAGCAGTGTTCAGGAGTGCCGGTATTAATGGCTTTAAGGTCTGAGTAATCTAACAATCTACTTCTTACTCATCTTAACTTCAACTCAAGAAAATTGCTTAATTTACGTATGAAGATGTAGTCACACAAGTGTACAAATGTCTTTCCTCCAGTATGTACGATGGAAGTCATGGAGGTTAGCAGTTTAAAGTTTGGATTGTTTCGTCACCCACACGTCAGCCACTCACAGCGGCTGCACAGTGTTGCTTGAGCTCCAATACTCAGTATCCGTTCGCGCTCAGGCTGTAACAGAGCTGCTGGTCGTCGATTGCTCCTTTTTTTTTTTTTTTTTTTTTTTTTTTTTTTTTTTTTTTTTTTTTTTTTTTTTTTTTTTTTTTGAAGCTGCCTCCATACTTCTCTGTCAACTGCCTCCCATGAGGCTCACAGGTAAGTGACGACGAATGTTTTAGCTGTCGCTGCACTTAGAACAACACTGAACTTTGCGTTGCACCTGTTGTCGTAGCCTTGACTTCTTTTTACACTTGCAGTACAACACTACCACTAATATACAGTGAACAGTTATTTTTATTATGCACGTCGCACTTTAGTGTGCATCTTCACACAGCATTCGTGCTTAGTTCATTCGCCGATGGAATTCATTTACAAAACAATCAATTTTGCAGGTTTCCTCCATTGGTACAGAAAGACTTATATTCTACTATTTACAAAAGATCACTTATGAGCTAATATTTACAATTAATGGTCACTCCTTTTGCTAAGTCCAGTGAACAACTGCTTTATGAATGGACTCTTTATATCTCAAGGTTTACTTTCACTAGTGAACCTAAAACTACTCTTTCAAATTTTCTTTTAAGGGCTCATCTCCTCATTATGAAAACTACAGGTTTCGCAACACTCGTTGCATTTATTCTTTAGTGCACCCAAGATCATTTTCTACTGCCACGCAGCATATCTACTACTTAACGAGTACGCATTTAACGCTGATTTTTTTTTTTTTGTGCTTGCCAATTTTTTTTTTTATATTTGAGGGCAGACTGGATAACAATAGGTCTCCCTCTTCGCTTCATGTACTCAGCAATCGTTCTCTGTTAAAAAAAAAAAAAAATAGGGTAACGCGTGTCTACTATTTTTCGCATGAATGGAATTACCGACAGTTCACTGGGTTTACGCAACCGGCCCATAACAAACATTACCAAAGCTAGCGAAGTTCATCACGCTACGTGTCTCATTTCTCATAAGCACTGCTTTGCCTCGAAGCACACGTGCCTTTTACAAGTCGACCCTTGGTCTGGGTTAATGAACCAGGATCAAAAGGAACGGGCACAAGAAAAATGGATTTCATAAGAGGAGTGTCTTAGGAGACATTTTTGCAATAAAATCTGCATGTAAATAAAATTATCATAATAAACTTAGGCACATATATAAATTTAAACCTCTTTCATTACAGCATGCTTTGCTACTTCTACGTCTTACTCTGGTTATAGTCAGTATTAAGTTTAAATATCACTGCATTGCTTGTTCTTTAGATTAGCCTTCAATTAAGGTATTGAATGGTCGCTAGATTACACTACAAATCTTCTGAAGATCTTTACTTGGACTTATTTATGATACAGGGGGCTTGCTGTGTGGTTATTTAGTACCTTGATTCTACTGAAATCAATTCGTCAGCTAACATTCCTCATATACTTTTTACACTGGGCTCAGATCACAGTGAAATAGTTTACTTTCATAGCAATTAATGGCCTCGTGGAGTACTTACGCTACATTATTGATGCTTCATGGTTTGCCTCTATTTGCACTGTATTTCACCTAACTTAGTTTACTACAGCTTATTGTCTCCTTGCGTGAACACAAGTGGGTTACCACTTGTTTTTCCATTTAACAGCACGCTTTAACTGAACTTTAAGCTATTTCTTCTACTCCTGTCCACTGTCTGGACTGTTTGAACATGTACCCTTTTATTTATGCAGGTAATTTGGGCTTTTACAACAGAACTTCAAGTACTTACATTACTAAAAATAAATCTATAAATCTTCTTGTACCTTGAGAGAAGTGCTTATTTACGCATCCTCCTCCATTTCTCACCTTTACATATTTATATAGCTCCGGACAATCGCCTCGCAAGCACTTTTTTTTTTTTAATACTAACTTAAAATTAAATTGAAATTCTTGGTGCAACCCCAATTTCCTGCTTCAGCTTGTTGAAGAAATATCAGTTCAATGTCCATCACTATAAACAATTTTCCCATACTTAACATTTAATACTTAAAGTTTACATGTAGTAGCCGTTACCATAAGTCGGTGCGCTGTTCAACACAATACTTATCATTAACAGTTCACACAAGGAAATTTCCAGTACGCAAGAGGTAAGAAACCAAAACAGATTCTATCTGCAGTTGGAGCTGTGTCTGTAAACTAACTCTTTGTTTCAATGGACCAGTCGCTCCCGATATGGAGCAACCCTGAATCGGCAATAATAAAACTTTTGAAACAGAAGACACCTGTCTGAAGAGACATGATGACATCACATTGATGTTTGCTCCTGTATCAACAATGGCTGTGACAGGAATGTTGGCAATAGAAATCTTAATCGAAGCCTGGACCTGTTCATCATAAATGTCATTAATGTCTTGAGCTTCTAGGTCAGGTGCAAGGTCATCTCGTAAGTCGGTCTCATGGTCGTACCGTATCGCATTAGCATACTCAGAATCAGAGTATTCATTAGTGCCCCCACTCAAAATCCGCAGCGACCTCTTGGAGGCTGAAAGGCGCTGCCTCTAATTTTCCGCAGGATGTTTAGTCTGTTTGTCACTCATAGCCTTAAGTGTTTGTTCCGTTTCATATTGGTGCTGGTTATGTGGTACAAATGCCGGTGTAAAGGGGTAAAATCCACTGGGTGCATTCACTTGTGAATAGAATACTTGAGACGGCTGCTGTTGCCCGATCTTTTGGTTGCCGGCAAAACCATTTCCTTGTGAAGGAAAGTTCGCATTTGGTACCGTTTGAAAATTGTTCCGCGGTCCTCTATTCTGTGAAAAGTTGTTCTGATGTGCTGGGTGGCCTCCGCCTTGCCCATGCCACTTGCTATATTTCGACCTATAACTTTGATTGTACACTGGCCCATTTGAAAAATTACCACTAGTTTGTGGAGAATTTCCATGCTGCTCAGGCGGAGAATTAAAGGGTGGGTTTCCGTACTGATGTTGTACCTGGTGGTTGTAAATTGGGTGGTATCTCTGCTGATTACTGTAATTGGTTTTCTGCTTCCATTTAAAGTTATTGCCGTTTGCGTTTTCATAACGGCTGGCAGGTTGGCAACAGCGGTCGCAGTAGCTCGCTCTCTCCTTCGGCGCATTGTTGTCCGCGTGCGATGCACTCTGCTGGCTGCCAGGGAAGAATTTGCCGCTGCCAACCTTGGAGCGCACATCCTCGCTAATTAAATCTAAGGAATCCAGCACAGAAAGGAATGCATCCGTGTCGTCTTCGGACACATTTACTAGTTTCTCTCTAATAGACACAGGGAGTTTGCTTTTGAGAATCATAATTACGTCCTTGGAAGAAATCGGAGAATCCCAGAATTTAATTTTTGCTAGATACTTCTCGAAGTATCGCCGGAGACTTCCATGCTTCTCATTGAAAATTTCCGCACTATACACCTCCTTCCTTAATCTCTGCTGTACCCCATTACTCCAAAATTTTGCCTAGAACATTTTCTCAAACTCTTCATAATTCCTACACGTGTCTACCATTTCCGTTCCCCATAATGCTGCATCACCAGTAATAAAGCCAGTGACGAACTGGATACGCTGTCTGTCTGTCCAGCTCCTGGGAAATACGCCGGAAAAATTCTTTAGGAACACGATGGGGTGTATTTCTCGCTTCTGCGGATGAAAAACAGGAAAAGTGCGATGCTTAATCACACTTTCCTCTTGCATTAAACTCACGATTGTGGGCGGATCATTTATTTTCCCTACTCGGGACTCAACAGGACTGTTGTTTTGCATGTAATCAGGCGGTGAACGATAAGGAGTTGACTGACATTCGTCACCGTCTAAAGAGTTGTTCCCTATAGTTTGCGTATGCGTGTGCGGATTTTCTACCCAGTTTCTCAGCATTCTGACTTCGTCCACTACTTGCTGCTTCCACTCGGGAAGATCCCGTGTAGGTGTCCTCCGAACCTGTCCCAATTCAGAAACCACTGTGTCTCCCGACTTACCAGGAGCAGCTAAGATTTCATAAGTTACATCCTTGACAGTCTCCCTAAGCTCCTCCCTGACCTTCTTTTCGATAAAAATATCTTTACCCTTTATTCATTCACCGTAGTGTTCCGACAATGCCTCCGCGTGTGCTTTCGCGGTGCTCTTAACCTGTTCTTCAATATTGATCGACAGATCCTCCACTACACCTTCAATGTCAGGTACTGCATTTCTAACTGAGTTTATTTCTTTGGTAGCTGCCTGAATTTTTGTGTTTAATGTTCCAGATACTTCAGCTATTTCACTTTTCACCTGTTTCTGCATTTTCTGAATTTGATCACTGATCTTAGTTTGCACCTCACCCAAATGGGTATTTAATTCAGCCGTAATTTCTTTATGCAGATCTGTTTTGATTGTGCCTAGCTGTGTTTTTAATGATTCGCTTACAGCATCTAATCGGACGTTAACAGCCTCAATTTGTGTTTTTACTGATTCGCTTACAGCATCGAATCGGGCGTTAACAGTCTCACTTTGTGTTTTTACTGATTCGCTTACAGCATCTAATCGGGCGTTAACAGTCTCATTTTGTGTTTTTATAGTCTCATTTACTGCGTCAAACTGTTGTTTCAGCATTTCCATTAACGCACCGAGGTCATTTGTAGCTGCAGCGGGAAGAGTTTGGACTTTAGGGTCACTTTCCCCTGTTACAGACACGGTTAGTTCAGTTTCCACACGGGAACCTACCGTTCGCGATCGTAAAGGGTATGGAATACTATTAACGTCTTCACTCCCGTCTCCTGTTGTCACCTGTCTCTGTTTACTATCTGGCTATCTGCTATTTTCGTTAGTAAATCACGTGCTACGCAAGGCTTTCGTCGTTTGTCAGTGACGTGGTGAGTCCGCTAAGAGCACCACTCTCGCGTGAGCAACAAATGAAATTCCATCTGGCGAGAAGACAAGATGGGACCTAAGCGTTTCAGACAAATGAATGAAGATGCTCTTCACTGCAAATTGCACACAATATCCGCAATGTTGAAAATGTAATACAGCTATACTAACAATGGGGAGAAATAATTTCTATTATCAGACTACGAAGAATTTTACTTTGAAAGATAAAATAAAGCAGATTTTCTATAGCGGGAAGGAGATAGAAAGGATGTGGATCGACTTGGAAAAGCAACGTTGCTACTGAAGCACTACACTGCGTATGCAAAATTCTGACTTACTTTTTCATGGCTTGATTACCGCTATGTTGTCTCAGCAAATTCACGTCTCGTCTCTTTTCTTTTCTCTTGGTAATTAAACTGCGTTATTGACCAGCATATTTTCCGTCATTCTCACAGAGAGATGATGTGTACATGAAACGACAGAACATTTATTAACACAAGCACATAGAAAATTTTCCAAGAATTTGAACTAATTTTTGGTCAAGTCCCTGTTCGGGCGCCAAGTGTGATGTTACAAAATAAAAGTGATGTTGTTATTCAATGGAAAGTTGGAAATTGAGATTTAGCTTACTGTTTTATCAATCACAATTGGCGTAAGAATCATGGATTGACCATTGTCATAAAATATTGTATTATGAAATGTGAATAGCTCTTTACTTGCAGTTTCGCGTAGCTTGAGGCAGTCACAACTAGCGTGCTATTGATTAAGAAATTGCGTTATCGTCTTTCTAATTACTTCATGATCGTAGATACGATTATACCCGGTTGTGAAGTTATTGTTATGACAAAACAATTTCCTAAGGGACCAGAAAGTTCTTAAGGGCGCAAAAACAACTGTAACATCACACAAAAGGGAAATTCAGTATTAAAGCTGATGCAAGAAGACGATAAAACAGTTTTCTTTTTATCAATGTAACACGCACATTGGACTGCTGATCTTGGTGTCTGTAATATTAGCAAAATGCATAATTAAAATTAAAATAATACTGAGGAAATAATAGGAATGAGCACTGCTAAATGATTCAGTATTCCCAGAACAAATATTTATTATAACTAAGATATATCGTACCTTAAGCTTAGTACTACAATGACGGTAGATTTTTATGTCCGTATCATGTCCATTGAGCGCTCTTTTATATGGCCATTGTCTTCTTTGAGTCGCTCGTGCGTCGTCACGGTAAGTTATAACAGTTCTTTACACTTGACTCAAACTTAGACATAACACGTTTTTACACATTTAGTAAAAATTTAGATCAGACTGCCACAAATCTGCGTCCGTCCTACTTGAGAAAAACAGTACAAGTCTTTTTAGCGCTCAAGGCTTCATTTGTTCTCCAGCGAACAAAATAGTGAAGGATCGCATATCTATCCGTATTTTTCTGTTTATATTGCCGCCCAAAGACGACGAATTACATTATTTAGAAAATTCCACCGTCGCCATGCGACGCCTCATTATACATTAATCATTATTTACAAACAAGTATCCGCCTTCTGGCTGAAAGTATTAACTACTCGTATTTGCTGTCTTAATGAAGTCAAAAATAGCGAATATCACACCATGACAACAATATCATCCAGATAATTGAAGGGCTTATTTAAATAGTGGTACAAGTCCATTTTTGTTCATTTTGAGATACAGAGTCCTAAAGTTAAATGAGTGCTGAAAAATCTGCAGTTGAGATACCAGAAATATTCAAGCATATGGCTTCTTGCTACAGATGAACCTTTCTTTCTGTTTGTTTGGATCATTAGTTTCAGAAGCATTATAGGCAGAAAAGTGGAGGTAATGGACTTGTACCACTATTGAAATAAGCCCTTCAATTAATGCAACTCAGGACAGGCATAATCAGTTGCTCTAAAAATCATTGGAAAATAGCAGGGGCACTAGCCACACCAAAAGGAAGGCACAAATATTGCTAGAGACCAAAAGGAGTACTCAAAAACAGAACTTGCTGAGACTCTGTGTCCACAGCAACCTGCAGATATGCTTCAGACAAATCAATTTTAGAAAATTGCTGGCCACCCGATATTTCTGCCAACAGTTCCTCCAAGAATGGGAATAGGACACATATCCAGGATCAACTGTACATTGACAGTAGTACTGAAGTCACCACAGAAGTGAAGTTTTCCCAATGGCGTCTTACCTACAATCAGTGGATACAACCATTCACTAACTATACCAGGTAGCAACACCCCTGCAGATTGAAGTCTGTCCAGTTCTGCTTTCACTTGATCTTTCAGGGTGACAGAAGCAGGATGCAAATGACGCAAAAAAGGCTGAGCCATGGATTTCAAAGAAATATGAGCAGAAAAATTTGTAACATGCCCTATACCTTCCAAAAACAAATCCAAAAGCACCCCATACAATGTTTACAATACCTGAAATCCGTCAAGCCTGAAAAAGTTCTCAACACCGGAATTGGCAGCCATAAAAAATGTAATGGAACAAATCACTGACTTGTAAAGGCAGATGCCATAAATTGTCCTAACAGGGCAATAATTTGTTTGTTATAAGTGAAGAGCTTCCATGTGACCAGTGTCAATAGTGGTGACCCTAACTCACATAGCTTTGAAAATTCAATAATGTCACTGCAGCATCTGTGTTAACCTGTAGCCAGAGCACTTGGTAAAAACCATTTAACTCGATAAACAACTTGGGTGAAGTCACACAATTTACGTCCTTGTCCATATCCTGAGCAACTTTCTCGCAAATGACACATTCAGGCAATGTGGCCTTTCTTCTGGCAAGCATTACAAGTAGCCCAGTGCTTGGGGCATGCCAAACATTCATGCTGAACAAAACAGAAAGGTCCAGACAAAAACAGAGAATACTGATGCTGGCACTGTAGTGAGTGCGACTGCTTGGGACACCTTGGTCTACTTGGCACTGGGCCCGCATGTTTACCGCCACCACTGCAGCTTCCTGGGCAAGCTATATGTCATCCTAAGGGGCGCATCTTGTGACACTACTGCCACATCACCCCACACTTCAATCTGATAATCCACTGCCCAATAAACTTCAAAAGATTCTGATATTTGCAAAACTTTTGCCAACGGAGATTTTCACAGAGTAAGGCCTTCTGGTGCACTCCCTTTTCTAGAGCTAAACAGAAGTGGAGACTGGACCAGAGGTAAAACAGAAAGATGATGAGAAAACAGGACTTGTGGCATGGCTTATGTTCCAAACAGGCCCAACCAGAGGCTGCAACTGTTGATGATGATGATGATGACTGAACTACAATCCAGCCCTCAACATTAAGATTGAATGTGAAATAAAGAACTATCTAAGCTATAAAAACAATGTGACAGAATGCACCAGTATGCCATACGGGTACCCCTGACAAAAAAGAATCAGAACCACAGATTTTGATATGTGGGATGACATAAATTTTGCTGTGGTTGAAGCAATGTAAAACAAATGTTGTATTCACATTTTTAAAATTCCCAAAAAGCATTAAAATAACATTTTAAGAAATCAAAATTTCAAAAAACCCACTGGCTGTAACTGAACCAACAACAATCCCAAGATAACAACCACTATCTCTGCTTGGCCATGCACTGGCTCATACATAAAAATAAAATAAATCATGATCCCAATCTTATTATTAGCAAAGATACATTTGTAAGGTTATAATGAAAAATTACATATCCATTAAAACTTAAGTGCACTTATTGGTATGTTTTACAATAATGCAAAAAAGGTTTGATATAATTCATTTTCTTGAATAATTTGTTTTTCATAGAAAATTTCATAAAAGTATGAATTGTAAACAATTATTTCTAAAACAATACTAATTTCCTACCGAATAACATAATTATTTCAGTTACTGGCATATAAGTAAGTTCTTGTTCAAGAATTACATTTTTTAGTTTTTGAAGTTACTAACTACTTTATTTCATACATTACTAAGAAGTCTTTTCATTTCTATGCTGATATTCTAGGACTTTCAAAATGATAATTTTATATAAAAGTACCTATACTATAAAATAAAGTTAATATTCCTTTAGATGTGACAGATTTGTCACAAAAACTCAAAAAATGTTATTGCTAACTATTAAAACTTGTGATTTTGTTGTTTAGACAATGTGTCAATTGGAGTATAATCTATAGTTCTTCCATAAAATATTATCTAACAAATAGTAAATTTGAAATGTGGTTGTAATAAAGTACAATACTCAATGCTGTGCACCAAGAAATACATTAAAAGCAGTTTATTGAGTAATATACTAAGTCTATCATACATTCCAATATGTTACAAGACGCTGTACCATATTTCCATGAGTGGAAGCAGCTGGTGTGCTGCCGTGTGGCCTCGCCAGAATGTGCAAAGTTAATTGGAAAGCCACCCCTGTGCCTCTGCACGCTGTTGAAATATTTGCTGGTGGACCACCACCTCCTCCTCCTCCTCCTCCTCCTCTCCCCACAGATTTTTGACAGTGCTGGGCCTAACTTCTTTTTCCTAGTCTTGGGAAGTCCCATAATTCATCATTACAAATGAATTCATTGAATATTGGTGCCAATTGGCTGATGTCAGCTGACAGCATCAGCTTGAGCAATTGATTAAAAATACATTGGAATCAGCTACTGTAGTGTTGCTGCCTGACTTTATCAGGTGAGGTTAGAACAATCTCTTTTTCTTCATCCCTGCACCCAACTGCAGTACTAACAAGTAAGACATATGATTTCCCATTCTCTGCTGTACTGCTGCTGATTTAATGGTGAACACCATGACCAGTGAAATGCCTCTCACATGACTTAGGCACAATATTATATAATAATAAGTGGAAAAGGGGCTCTAATTGATACCTGAACTAGTTGTATCTCGCCTGGAAAAATATTACCAAAGACTGCATTTTTACCATTAATCATCTTATAGACAGGCACTGATTCAATCGTAAAAGCACAATGAAGGTACTGGTAGAGACAGAACACATCCTTTACTGTCATTATTCTAATGTGATAAACACTTAACTTTAATAGTGCTTGTTGATGGGCACCTGTTCTGTCTTTCATCTTCAAAAGAATTTCTATCGTGCCAGCATTCAGTGGACCAATTAAAGATTGTGGCCAGGTTACAGTGTATGCTGCCTCAACATCTCTTTCATGGGACATTTGTTAAAAATGCTGTACTGACTTATTCCAGAGACACTCCTAATGCCTCTAGAGCTAATACATGGATTATGAGCAGCAGCTGCCATAACATCTATTTTGTTCACTCCACTTGCTGCAGGCTTGCCTCTTAGCCTCTGTGTGGCATTCCAGTGCTCCTTGCACATTCTTTAAACTAACATTCTTGTTGTATGCCATCGGCCATAATACATTTGTTCATATAAGTCAACTACTCTCCCTGTGTTCCATATGCATTCACTTGGTTTTGGAAAGACATCATGCCCCCACCCCTCCACCCCACCCCCTCCTCTCTCCTTTCAGATTAACCGGTATTTGATGCATGTGATCTACATGGACAGAATAGCAAGGTAAATTTTCCATTTATCCTGTATCACAGTGCTGCAACACTCTATTCCCTCCTTATCTAATAAGACATCTTTTGTAATTTGGATATGAATTCCTGCTCAAGACAGCAATTAGTTTCTTCATCAAAACAGATAAATCCTAAAGTTCTTAATATTTCAATTTCCCCTAGTCTACTTATGATATTCAGAGACTGAAACATGGCTGAATTCCTCTCTTTGAGAAATAGATACTAGCAGCGAAATTACTGTAGCCCCTTTTCAAAAAATGAAATTGACACCAGTCTCTTTGTAATTAATATAACAGTGACAAGAGACTATAGATGTCTTAGTGTAATGAAATGGTTCCAGAAATATTTGTGGTGAGCAGCTTAGCGAAATCTAAGTGAAGAACTTGCTGAAATAACAGTTATCATAACAATTGCACCAGTTGTTTCAGGACATAACTGGAATACTATCCAACTCCGTTTACTGACATTCTCCCATCATCTGTTTCAGATCCCTATGTGAAAGTGTGGCTTCAGTTTGGAGACAAGCGTATCGAGAAGCGTAAGACACCAGTGTACAAATGCACTCTAAATCCAATTTTTGATGAATCCTTCAGCTTCAATGTTCCTTGGGAGAAAATAAGAGAATGTTCTCTGGATGTTCAGGTTATGGATTTTGATAACATTGGAAGAAATGAGCTTATTGGACGCATTATGCTTGCTGGTAAGTCTAGATGTAGATTTATTGGCACTATGACAACAAGAGAACACATAAAGTTAGGCATGCAAGAATAAAACATGGGATTCATAATTGTCAATCAGAGCTCCATACCATGATACAACTATTTCCACGATGCCCCAAACCACAGTGAAATGGTGGCTTGGTCATCTCTTGCACAACAATATGACAGTTTTCTTCCTACATTTTTGTCTGGCACATGTGACTGATCCTTTGCTTTTTCAGACTAACAAAGCAGAATGTTTCATCATACTACTATGTCCCAAAAGTCTTTTAATGCACAGTGACTCTCTCTCTCTCTCTCTCTCTCTCTCTCTCTCTCTCTCTGTGTGTGTGTGTGTGTGTGTGTGTGTGTGTGTGTGTGTGTGTGTGTGTGTGTGTGTTTGTTTTTATATACCATATTCACATACCATTGTAGATAACACAGCACTGTTGCATAATTGTTTGAACAATGAAAAGAAAGACTCCTGACTCCTATTATGATTCCCTGGCATATCAAAGGATATTTTGCAGTGGATAAAAATTTCCATGTGTATGCTCAATTTCACATAGTACATACATTACTGCCCATTAAAATTGCTACACAAGAAGAAATGCAGATGATAAACAGGCATTCATTGGACAAATATATTACACTAGAACTGACATGTGATTACATTTTCATGCATTTTGGGTGCATAGATCCTGAGAAATCAGTACCCAGAACAACCACCTCTGGCCGTAATAACAGCCTTGATACGCCCGGGCATTGAGTCAAACAGAGCTTAGATGGTGTGTACAGGTTCAGCTGCCCATGCAGCTTCAACACGATACACAGTTCATCAAGAGTAGTGACTGGCGTATTGTGACGAGCCAGTTGCTCGGCTACCATTGACCAGACGTTTTCAGTTGGTGAGAGATCTGGAGAATGTGCTGGCCAGGGCAGCAGTCTAACATTTTCTGTATCCAGAAAGGCCTGTATAGGACCTGCAACATGCGGTCGTGCATTATCCTGCTCAAATGTAGGGTTTCACAGGGATCGAATGAAGGGTAGAGCCACGCATTGTAACACATCTGAAATGTAACATCCACTGTTCAAAGTGCCGTCAATGCGAACAAGAGGTGACTGAGACGTGTAACCAATGGCACCCCATACCATCACGCCAGGTGATACGTCAGTATGGCGATGACGAATACACGCTTCCAATATGCGTTCACCACGATGTCGCCAAACACAGATGTGACCATCATGATGCTGTAAACAGAACCTGGATTCATCCAAAAAAATGAGGTTTTTGCCATTCATGTACCCATGTTCGTCATTGAGTACACCATCGCAGGCACTCCTGTCTGTGATGCAGCGTCAAGGGTAACCACAGCCATGGTCTCCGAGCTGATAGCCCATGCTGCTGGAAACATTGTCAAACTGTTCGTGCAGATGGTTGTTGTCTTGCAAACATCCCCATCTGTTGACTCAGGGATCGAGACATGGCTGCATGATCCGTTACAGCCATGCAGATAAGATGCCTGTCATCTCGACTGCTAGTGATACAAGGCCATTGGGATCCAGCACAGTGTTCCGTATTACCCTCCTAAACCCACCGATTCCATATTCTGCTAACAGACATTGGATCTCTACCAACATGAGCAGCAATGCCACAATACAATAAATCGCAATTGCGATAGGCTACAATCTGACCTTTATCAAAGTCGGAAACGTGATGGTACACATTTCTCCTCCTTACACGAGGCATCACAACAATGTTTGACCAGGCAATGCCGGTCAACTGCTGTTTGTGTATGAGAAATTGGTTGGAAACTTTCCTCATGTCAGCACGTTGTAGGTGTCGCCGCCGGCGCTAACCTTGTGTGAATGCTCTGAAAAGCTAATCATTTGCATATCATGGCATCTTCTTCCTGTCGGTTAAATTTCACGTCTGTATCATGTCATCTTCATGGTGTAGCAAATTTAATGGCCAGTAGTGCATATTGTATAAAATTGGTAGACTGCAATTGCAACTCAGAATCACACAGGAAGAATCAATTTCTTGGTTATCACATAATGTAGTCTTTAAGGCTGGTGTTAATAATCATGGGCCATGGTTTGTATGTCATAGGATAGAAAGGCTCAAGCAGTTATGTCACACTTCTTGATATCTTGGGTTTTTCTCAAGTTTTTGGTTGGTCTACACTCTGCTGTCATGATGGTATTCCAAATAAAGTATTAAATCTTGTGCTTTCTTTGTAGTAAAAACAGAAATTACATTTTTAATTAGTTGACTGGTCAAAGTGTCATTCCTAAAGGACTGAAATATTCAGTTGTAACACGTGTTTATAAAAGTGAATATAAGCTAAAATTACATGCATTCATTTCTTTTAGAGTAGCACACATTATTTTGCTGCCTCTTTATAATCCTAAATCTTCTATGAATTAAGCGGTGCATTTTGTTGTACAGGTAAAAATGGTTCTGGAGCAACAGAGACAAAACACTGGCAGGAGATGATAACAAAACCACGACAAACAGTCATACAGTGGCATCGACTGAAACCTGAGTAACCAAGTTATGATAGGATCAACAATGAAGTCTACGACAATGGATCTTCTACAAATTAAATAATACTCTGCATTATTTTTACAGTCATAACCCTGTGATCAAATATAATTTGGCAGTGTACATATCTTGTGGAGTGAATTTCTTATGAAGCAGGCTGTGATGAAATTGTCAACATCATAAACTCAGTAAAACTTATGTATATTACAATGAAACAGATGGAACTGCTATGTATTGTCAGTAATAATTATTTTACAGGTACTAAGCATCTTGAATGAATTTTCAGTCATTTATTATGGCATACTTGTTTTGTTTTGTCATAAATTTTATGTAGCATGAAGCTCTTTGTACTCTTACTTAGAGCTATGCGAATCCAATAACAAGTCATACACATGCACATATGTGACACAAACTCAGGAGCTTCTTATAAGCTTTTAATGTAAATTGTGTTTATGATGCTGACCTCTGTAACTCGTGCTGAAATATCTTGCTATCAATGTAATTGTGCTCTCTAGTATATAACAGACATACAAATTCTTTTGAAAAGTCAGAAACGTAAAAAAAAAAAATTACTGAGTCACAAAATTTCATTATTCAACCGTACTTACAGTTAATTTTAAGTATTTAGTTTGTCTAGTTACATATGTTTTAATTAGTTTTTACAAACAATTGTAACAGTACTTCAATATTTTAGTTTCATAAACAAATACCAGAATGACATACTAATACAGTTGATCTTCACAGTAGCTAGTACCTTCCACTCAGAATGCAAAATACTCTCAGCAAGAAACAAAAATTAACAATACATGTATGACAATATGCTACAGTAACTGATTATGGTGTACACCTCCAACAGTTTTTACTGGAATTCCCTTTCAACTGTTTTAAAGAGGATTATATGTTGATACAGTTGTAGATCTTGGTCTTGCATCGACAGATAATTTCCCTAGTAATAGCTGTTGTTCAGTAATTTTGTTAAAATATAAAGTATGTTACAAAATATTAAAATGTGCGGTATTAAATATCAGTAATTGTTCTTTGAAAACTTTTGCATTCATATGAATACAATTTCAAAAGATAACCTTGCTAGAGTTTTCATTTAGTCAGAGGTCTATTAACATTCATTTTGAGTACAATACTGGTGAAACGTAACAGTGAAATGATGTGCAATGTTAAGTAGGCCTAAGTGATAGCTCAAAGCTCAGAAACACAATACAACTACTGTTTGGTGGCTGAACACGCCAAAATTGAAATGGTATCATGACTTCTCCAATCCTCTCCCTCCCCCTCCAATCCTTCCCTCTCTGAGAGGGGGGGGGGGGGGCACCCAGAAAGTGTGCTTTGTCCTTTCAATTGTAAGTTACTCAATTCCGATATTTAACATTAGTTATTATTTAGAAAAATTAATTCCCATAGACTAACTCTAAATTTTGTTCTTGAAGAAAAGGAAAAAGGAATACATATTTCTTTAGCTGTACAAGTTGTTTCATATAGCAACCCCACAGATGAGAAAATCAAAATTTATTGATGAATTTTATATTTGTTTTTTTAATATACGTATGTACTTGTATTGTTTAATATTATAATTTTTTTCTTTCTGCAAACCAAG
Organism: Schistocerca piceifrons; assembly: GCF_021461385.2. NCBI lineage: Eukaryota > Metazoa > Arthropoda > Insecta > Orthoptera > Acrididae > Schistocerca > Schistocerca piceifrons. Next base: position 318,669,168 of record NC_060145.1, on the reverse strand, counting down.
TTACTTCAGATTAAAATTTAGGTATGGATAAATACATTCAAGTAATAACAAAAAAAAAAAAAAAAAAAAATTTAGACTGTTTGATATGAAAGAAGAGCGTTTACTTATCAATTATTCCACAAGGAGTATTGAAGCAGTATTGACATATGATATATTCCAATTTTAGGGATAAAAGACAAAAACATATGTAAAAAATTGCCAAAATATTTGAAAGATGTACATGTGTATGGCAATTATTTCCAGTTACACCTGTTGCTCCTTTCTTGTCTCAAATAGTGCTGATCAAAGATTAGATGAAATGTATATACAATTTCAAGATTTATGGAAAATAGCAGTAGAAGCGGTGTCTATAATATCTGTATGAACAAAACCACTAGATTTTTGTCTTTCAAACTGATTCAATAAGATCAAAAATAAATAACTGGCACAAGATGAGAACCATCCACCAACTGAAAATTACGAAGTTCATAGCATCTCCATTAGTAATTAGTCAATAATAGGCTGCATATTCCAGGTTTTTTGCAAGCAAAAGTTTACATCATTGCCATCTCTAAACAGCATGAATAACGACAAAACATCAACTTATTCATAATCAGTATGTTATGAAAAGAACAATTCATGAAAACCAAAAATTCTTGCTGTCTGCATGACTGCAGTAAATACGTCAATTTTTTGTCATTATCTACAACATTATCTCCTATTTTTCCATCACTTCACATTGGAGAGGCAGAAAGGATTTAATGTGAGAAATAGTATTAGTAAGAAATTAAAGACAAGATACAATTACATAAAATATTTCAGGTAATATACTGTTAAGCTTTGCTTTAACAGATCTGTGAATGTTCTTCAGTAGATATGTAGGTGTTAATTTAATTTATACTAAATGCAACTGATTAGCTGAGTTGTGTTTTGTGGTTAATTTGTAAAAAAAAAAAAAAAAAAAAAAAAAAAAACAATATACTGTCAGCAGAATGGAAAACAATATTGAGATTGATCCACAAATAAAAGCGCCCACACAATGAACCTACAATAAAAAATAAATAGAAACAACTTCTGTACATCAGATGGCAGTAGATGCTGTCAAACACAAAAATTCTATATTTTGAAAGCAAAGTTTCCATCATTTGGAAAGTATGAAGGACTAAAGGAAATGAAGTTATTCATAAATTAAAGACACAATGTCTCTCAGAGCCAAATTCCTGAATTATCTAATTTCTTAAAACTTTTGTTCTCTTTTGGCAGAGAAGGAATAACTATCATTAGTCTCTCCTACATTTCTCTCTTCTGCCACTTGATGACAAGAAATTTTACATATCTTAATTTCATTGATATATTTAATAATAATCAAATTTTCTTTAAAAACAAATGATAGTTTTAACAAGTGCCTTCAGTATTATGAAAACAATGGCAAGTTACTTGATTCCTTTTTCTCCTACTTAACTCAAGCTAATCTCATAATAAATTTGTTTCTTTGAAGTTGTGCATTAACTATAGCTATTGTCATCAGGCTCATTTCTTTTGATAAACCGAACAGTTATTCCTTACTTGGGAGTTGTTATGTTGTTAAGACTGGACAATAAGTTTTGAGATGCTTTTATCTCACTAAATTTCAAGAAGTTATTGTTGGTGTATGTCTGTAGAAATGTATGTTAGTTCACTCTTGTGATCAGTTCAGTGTGGTGTATGGAACAGATCTAAAAAAATAACTGCTTGCAGTGAAATGAAACAGTACTAACAAAAATTTTTAAAAAATGGCATAATACAGAACAAGGAAGTTTTGTAGCACATGGTCAGTAAATATTATAAATAAAGATATGAATTAATCTGGTATCATACAACAAAAACTGTATAAAAATACTTCCTATAAGGGTACAAGTTTAATTTGTATTACATCAAGAACCCAGTTATCCATATAGTTTGCAGGCTATAAAAGTAAAACAGAGATTTCTAGAGACTGCTGTGTATTGTTTTTATTGAAACATGTCATTGTGACACTTCAGCAATACAGAACTTATGTGTAATATATGTGTAGAAAGTAAATTTCCAAAATGTACTTGTAGTAGTCAGTATAAAAAAAGAAGTATCTGTTAGACAGTAAAAATATATGTCACTTTACATGAAAAGCTGTCAGAGAAGGACTCAATCATAGAATCTTAAAGGTGATGTACTATTTTCCAAAAGATGAAACATACTGTGTTTTGTGAAACGTTAGTTTGTAAATATATTTAAAAAGTTATTAAATACAATAGGATTTCTTTCTAACACAGTGTTGTGATTAACTGTAAAACCCAACATAACAACAATATTTTTAATTTGTGTATCATCACTCACTGAACCTATACCTTTAATTCCATTTTCCTTCAATTTTGTACATTGAAATTATGTTCAACATCATTTGACTGATTTCAAAAGATCAGTCTTCAGTGTGTCTAATATCTGCTTTACACATATCAACACCACACAATATTTAAGAATACTATAAGAACATCTCTGTATTCAGAGTAACAATGCAGGCTAAAATTTCACAATAATGATAACAAATGAAACTTCCTGGCAGATTAAAACTGTGTGCCCGACCGAGACTCGAACTCGGGACCTTTGCCTTTCGCGGGCAAGTGCTCTACCAACTGAGCTACCGAAGCACGACTCACGCCCGGTACTCACAGCTTTACTTCTGCCAGTACCTCGTCTCCTACCTTCCAAACTTTACAGAAGCTCTCCTGCGAACCTTGCAGAACTAGCACTCCTGAAAGAAAGGATATTGCGGAGACATGGCTTAGCCACAGCCTGGGGGATGTTTCCAGAATGAGATTTTCACTCTGCAGCGGAGTGTGCGCTGATATGAAACTTCCTAGCAGATTAAAACTGTGTGCCCGACCGAGACTCGAACTCGGGACCTTTGCCTTTCGCGGGCAAGTGCTCTACCAACTGAGCTACCGAAGCACGACTCACGCCCGGTACTCACAGCTTTACTTCTGCCAGTACCTCGTCTCCTACCTTCCAAACTTTACAGAAGCTCTCCTGCGAACCTTGCAGAACTAGCACTCCTGAAAGAAAGGATATTGCGGAGACATGGCTTAGCCACAGCCTGGGGGATGTTTCCAGAATGAGATTTTCACTCTGCAGCGGAGTGTGCGCTGATATGAAACTTCCTGGCAGATTAAAACTGTGTGCCCGACCGAGACTCGAACTCGGGACCTTTGCCTTTCGCGGGCAAGTGCTCTACCAACTGAGCTACCGAAGCACGACTCACGCCCGGTACTCACAGCTTTACTTCTGCCAGTACCTCGTCTCCTACCTTCCAAACTTTACAGAAGCTCTCCTGCGAACCTTGCAGAACTAGCACTCCTGAAAGAAAGGATATTGCGGAGACATGGCTTAGCCACAGCCTGGGGGATGTTTCCAGAATGAGATTTTCACTCTGCAGCGGAGTGTGCGCTGATATGAAACTTCCTGGCAGATTAAAACTGTGTGCCCGACCGAGACTCGAACTCGGGACCTTTGCCTTTCGCGGGCAAGTGCTCTACCAACTGAGCTACCGAAGCACGACTCACGCCCGGTACTCACAGCTTTACTTCTGCCAGTACCTCGTCTCCTACCTTCCAAACTTTACAGAAGCTCTCCTGCGAACCTTGCAGAACTAGCACTCCTGAAAGAAAGGATATTGCGGAGACATGGCTTAGCCACAGCCTGGGGGATGTTTCCAGAATGAGATTTTCACTCTGCAGCGGAGTGTGCGCTGATATGAAACTTCCTGGCAGATTAAAACTGTGTGCCCGACCGAGACTCGAACTCGGGACCTTTGCCTTTCGCGGGCAAGTGCTCTACCAACTGAGCTACCGAAGCACGACTCACGCCCGGTACTCACAGCTTTACTTCTGCCAGTACCTCGTCTCCTACCTTCCAAACTTTACAGAAGCTCTCCTGCGAACCTTGCAGAACTAGCACTCCTGAAAGAAAGGATATTGCGGAGACATGGCTTAGCCACAGCCTGGGGGATGTTTCCAGAATGAGATTTTCACTCTGCAGCGGAGTGTGCGCTGATATGAAACTTCCTGGCAGATTAAAACTGTGTGCCCGACCGAGACTCGAACTCGGGACCTTTGCCTTTCGCGGGCAAGTGCTCTACCAACTGAGCTACCGAAGCACGACTCACGCCCGGTACTCACAGCTTTACTTCTGCCAGTACCTCGTCTCCTACCTTCCAAACTTTACAGAAGCTCTCCTGCGAACCTTGCAGAACTAGCACTCCTGAAAGAAAGGATATTGCGGAGACATGGCTTAGCCACAGCCTGGGGGATGTTTCCAGAATGAGATTTTCACTCTGCAGCGGAGTGTGCGCTGATATGAAACTTCCTGGCAGATTAAAACTGTGTGCCCGACCGAGACTCGAACTCGGGACCTTTGCCTTTCGCGGGCAAGTGCTCTACCAACTGAGCTACCGAAGCACGACTCACGCCCGGTACTCACAGCTTTACTTCTGCCAGTACCTCGTCTCCTACCTTCCAAACTTTACAGAAGCTCTCCTGCGAACCTTGCAGAACTAGCACTCCTGAAAGAAAGGATATTGCGGAGACATGGCTTAGCCACAGCCTGGGGGATGTTTCCAGAATGAGATTTTCACTCTGCAGCGGAGTGTGCGCTGATATGAAACTTCCGGGCGTGAGTCGTGCTTCGGTAGCTCAGTTGGTAGAGCACTTGCCCGCGAAAGGCAAAGGTCCCGAGTTCGAGTCTCGGTCGGGCACACAGTTTTAATCTGCCAGGAAGTTTCATATCAGCGCACACTCCGCTGCAGAGTGAAAATCTCATTCTGGAAACATCCCCCAGGCTGTGGCTAAGCCATGTCTCCGCAATATCCTTTCTTTCAGGAGTGCTAGTTCTGCAAGGTTCGCAGGAGAGCTTCTGTAAAGTTTGGAAGGTAGGAGACGAGGTACTGGCAGAAGTAAAGCTGTGAGTACCGGGCGTGAGTCGTGCTTCGGTAGCTCAGTTGGTAGAGCACTTGCCCGCAAAAGGCAAAGGTCCCGAGTTCGAGTCTCGGTCGGGCACACAGTTTTAATCTGCCAGGAAGTTTCATATCAGCGCACACTCCGCTGCAGAGTGAAAATCTCATTCTGGAAACATCCCCCAGGCTGTGGCTAAGCCATGTCTCCGCAATATCCTTTCTTTCAGGAGTGCTAGTTCTGCAAGGTTCGCAGGAGAGCTTCTGTAAAGTTTGGAAGGTAGGAGATGAGGTACTGGCAGAAGTAAAGCTGTGAGTACCGGGCGTGAGTCGTGCTTCGGTAGCTCAGTTGGTAGAGCACTTGCCCGCGAAAGGCAAAGGTCCCGAGTTCGAGTCTCGGTCGGGCACACAGTTTTAATCTGCCAGGAAGTTTCATATCAGCGCACACTCCGCTGCAGAGTGAAAATCTCATTCTGGAAACATCCCCCAGGCTGTGGCTAAGCCATGTCTCCGCAATATCCTTTCTTTCAGGAGTGCTAGTTCTGCAAGGTTCGCAGGAGAGCTTCTGTAAAGTTTGGAAGGTAGGAGACGAGGTACTGGCAGAAGTAAAGCTGTGAGTACCGGGCGTGAGTCGTGCTTCGGTAGCTCAGTTGGTAGAGCACTTGCCCGCGAAAGGCAAAGGTCCCGAGTTCGAGTCTCGGTCGGGCACACAGTTTTAATCTGCCAGGAAGTTTCATATCAGCGCACACTCCGCTGCAGAGTGAAAATCTCATTCTGGATTATGATAACAAATATTTGAAATGATACACCACGTAATGCCAGCAGATTGCTCAGCTAACACATGACACAACTCTGTTATATTTGAATGGTGTGGCCATTATGGAAACAAAAAAAATTCCAGTCTCTGTCTAAACACCACAGCAAAATTGAAAATCAAGGCACCAGGGTTCATGGTAATCTAAATACATATAGTTAAAGACGTGCAGCTTTGGCAAAACAATATTTCTGAAGGTATTAACATGTCAAGTTGCAGACAGGCACAATAAAAACACTTACATAAAGCTTTCGGCGACAGCTTTCATCAGTAAAAGGCACACACACACTTCCTACTTGGAGTTCCCATTGTTTGCTTCTAAAAGTACTTAATTTTTAGTCGATTGTTTTGAATTTTTTTGAAACTTTGCGAAGTACGGAGAGAGAGAGAGATGGCTATGGAGGATGATGATGATTGTTACTATTATTTAAAAGAAGACATTCCTATTTCATGTTATTTCAAATGTACATAGAGATGAATTACCAGGAATATATAACAAATAATGGTACAAATTAACAAAAGAGAGAGACTTTAAAAAAGAAAACCACTGTTATGTGCACTTACTTCCATTAAAGGCTGTCAGATATATTCTTGTGCTTAGAAAGCTTGGAAAGGAGCATTCTATACAGAGGGCACTACTATTAAATGAACTACTGCTTTGGGTGGTGCTTAAATTTTTTAAACTATCACAAAAGCTTCTGCAAATCTAAAAGAATTAATGTTATTTATCTACATACTATGAAAGAGGAAGTACATTTACAGCAAGCACTGTTGTTCATCATACAACCAATGAACCCAGGTAACACATGAATTTGATTCTTTTTTTACTTTTAATATGCTTGCGAGTTTTTAGGGCTTACAAGTTTCCTGTTTTACCTCTGAATAATTTACAGAATGATGATCTGAATCCTAGATAATGAATACTTTTTGTCATGTACTGAAATGTTGTACAGAACAGTTTACCTTAAAATTATGGCCCTTGGCAGACCATGCCCAGAAATCCGAATGGGGTAATAATCCAAAATCATTGAGCAATGAAGAGATCCTCATGACACTTTTTCAATTGCAGGCAAATGAGGCTGTGCAGTTGTTAAGACACTGTCATATTTACCCTGTCCAGCCATCTTCGTTTAGGTTTCAGTTGTTTTCCTGAATTAATTCAAGTAAATTCGTCTGGAACATGACTGACCACTACTCCAATCCTTATAAAAGCATACTTATATATTCATCATGTATATTTTGGGCTATTTATGTCCCCTGTAATATGGTAAACAGTCCTATATTATTTGTGAGATGATCACTGAGTGAATCAATAAGTTAAGTTAAATTCAGGCCACCTGTCATGTGGATATACATTATGTCTCTTTAATGTAGAGCTTCTCATTGCCTTCATACCCTCATCAGTGGTCATTGCAGATTCCTCTACATTTATGGACAGTTTCTTCATTCAAAGAGCAAAAGAATGCACTGAACCTCTATTCACACTTCTGCCCTCTTTCACACAGCTGTTGGCAGAATGAGGGTGACTTCTTACATCAGCATTATTTAGCTGCTATAACTGATCATTTTAATTTAAAATCCAAGCATTGGTTCAGACAGAACTCAAAATCCCGCACCTTTTGATTATGGTCAAAGACATTCAACGTAGATCACAATGACCTTTTTATTATGTAATTAGGTATTACTATGACATATAACATTACTCTTACAGCCACTAGCGAAGACAGGTTCTCTATTGACTGAAAATAAAAATAGTTTCAAAATCCACATTTCAAGGTCAATATTTTGTTATCTAAAATAAGAATGAGATTAGTAGTTTCACAACAGGACTCGGCAATATTTATTTTACTCTCATACTCGTACTTCAAGGTTTCCTAAAGCCATAATTATCTGGACTTGATTGAGAGTAACCTAAACTAAAATAATATACCTGGCTAGCAGCCTCTGATGTTTAATGCACCCCTGACCCATACAGAAGGACCCTGTGGTGCAAGTATTGGAAGTTATAGACTAATTTATCATAGAACCTTCAAAGTCTCTGGTTAAAACCTTCCACATGATTCAAAAACAGGTCATGATCAGTTCTGGGGACAATCCTGCAGACCGTGAGCTTTGTTGAAATTTCATGAGCAAGGCTGGTCTTCCAAACCCTATATGCCACACACTGGTATGATCCAAGTGTGACCTCAGATCACCGACAAAAAACATCATTCAACATGTGCTACAATCTGTAGTTGAATTTTGGTTCTACCCTGTTTCATCAATGACTGCTGGAGCAGACTCTTCAATTCGTTGAATAAGGCCTCAAGGCTGAGTGCACAAGGTTATTCTTCCCAACAATTATTGACATTTTCCTGAATTCTATTTGCATTTGCCATACATTCAAACTGCTAATGAGTAACAACACCTGATCCTATTGTGCTAGTGCCTGACTGACATGGGATACTGCAGGCCTCCCAACAAGTGAAATATGTCTCCCAAACTCAGCATCAGTTTCAGTGGGAGACAGCAACTAAAATTTATGTTTAGGGGGTTCATTCTCCATGTCTGTTCCTTGCCAGTACAGAGACCACAACCTACCACTGATACATCAGTTACAGTCACATGAACTAGTGGTGAGAGATTCTGTACTTCCTGTAGATGAGAATATCCAAGAGAGGACAGTACTAGAGGTACCTTTGGTATCTCTGATGTGTTTCCCTAAACAGCTCTCTCACCATAATGATTTTCAGCAGCTTCCAATTGCTTGACAGCAGTCAAGGCAATTTACAGCTTCTTATAGACAGCAATTAACTTACCTCGTTCCCGAGAACAGCATTCACAGTGGCACTACGTTGTGGCTGGTGTAATGTTCTGCCAAATAGTGAACAAATAACTTTAAACTAAGACTACTGATACTTCTTTGCTTTCTGGACCTATTGAGCTAGAAGGGTTACAAGTTGTCTTTAAGAACTGAAGCACCTAACAGCCAATAAGGTAATTTCTGTTATAACAAGAGAAAAACAGGGGATAAAATTAACTGGTACAACTTCGAATTTCAAATCTTGAATCTTTTTCTTTTTGTTAAGAGTATGATCACTTATTACAAATATGATAGCAAGTGCAGAACACATTATTATACCACAGCATTTGACTATCTTGATTGTACACTTCCAAACATTTCCTTAGAGCAATACAGTTGAGTGCAAAGATGTTGTTGAATGACAGGTGAGGTATGAGTGGCGACAACTTTAAATTAGCGGAGGTTCACGCCTGTTGGGTAACGGGAAGAGAGGATATATTGAAGGGCAAGTTCCCTTCTCCAGAGTTCTGATAGGTTGGTGTTAGTGGGAAGTATCCAGATAACCCGGATGGTGTAACACTGGGCCAAGATGCGCTGGCCGTGCACCAAGGCATGTTTAGCCACAGGGTGATCCTCATTAGCAACAAACACTGTCAGCCTGTGTCAGTTCATGCAAATGGACAGTTTGTTGCTGGTCATTCCCACATAGAAAGCTTCACAGTGTAGGCAGGTCAGTTGGTAAATCACGTGGGTGCTTTCACACGTGGCTCTGCCTTTGATCGTGTACACCTTCCGGGTTACGGGACTGGACTAGGTGGTGGTGGTGGTGGGAGGGTGCGTGGGACAGGTTTTACATCAGGGGCAGTTACAAGGGTAGGAGCCAGAGGGTAGGGAAGGTGGTTTGGGGATTTCATTGGGATGAACCAAGAGGTTGCGAAGATTAGGTGGACGGCGCAAAGACACTCTTGGTGGAGTGGGCCGGATTTCATGAAGGATGGACCTCATTTCAGGGCAGGATTTGAGGAAGTTGTATCCCTGCTGGAGAGCCACATTCAGAGTCTGATCCAGTCCCGGAAAGTATTCTGTCACAAGTGGGGCACTTTTGGGGTTCTTCTGTGAGAGGTTCTGGGTTTGAGGGGATGAGGAAGTGGCTCTGGTTATTTGCTTCTGTAACAGGTTGGGAGGGTAGCTGCAGGATGCGAAAGCTGTTTTCAGGTTGTTGGTGTAATGGTTCAGGGATTCAAGACTGGAGCAGATTTGTTTGCCACGAAGACCTAGGCTGTAGGGAAGGGACCGTTTGATATGGAATGTGTGGCAGCTGTCATAATGGAGGAACTGTTGCTTGTTGGTGGGTTTGATGTGGACGGATGTGTGAAGCTGGCCTACACTCATACTCTCTGCTGGAAATATCACTTTGCCACGAAGAAAAATAATCCTAATCCTACTCCTAATGTTCCAACTCCCCAAGACACTATCCAAATTGAACCCTGCCTGGAACAGTTCCATCCTCCGTCACAGTGGGACCCACCTCCTCTTCCTCAAATCACCCTCTCCAAACCTTCCAGGAATTTCTCACTTCCAGCCTTGCCTCTCAATCCTTCTTGAAAACCCTTAATCCTACTCCCAACATCACCACAGCAGAAACCCAGGCTATCCGTGATCTGAAGGGTGACCGATCCATCGTCATTCTTCCGGCGGACAAGGGTTCCATGACCGTGGTACTTGATCGTCGGGAGTATGTGGCTGAGGGACTGCGTCAGCTTTCAGACAACACTACATACAAAGTTTGCCAAGGTAATCCCACTCCTGATGTCCAGGCGGAGCTTCAAGGAATCCTCAGAACCTTAGGCCCCCTACAAAACCTTTCACTTGACTCCATCAATCTCCTGACCCCACTGACACCCCGCACCCCTACCTTCTTCCTAAAATTCACAAACCCAATCATCCCGGCCACCTCATTGTAGCTGGTTACCAAGCCCCCACAGAACGTAACTCTGCCTACGTAGATCAACACCTTCAACCCATTACAAGCAGTCTCCCATCCTTTATCAAAGACACCAACCACTTTCTCGAATGCCTGGAATCCTTACCCAATCTGTTACCCCCGAAAACCATCCTTGTAACCATTGATGACACTACCTTATACGCAAATATTCCACACGTCCAGGGCCTCGCTGCGATGGAGCACTTCCTTTCACGCCGATCACCTGCCACCCTACCTAAAACCTCTTCCCTCATTACCTTAGCCAGCTTCATCCTGTTCACAACTTCTTCACTTTCGAAGGCCAGACATACCAACAATTAAAGGGAACAGCCATGGGTACCAGGATGGCCCCCTCGTATGCCAACCTATTAATGGGTCGCTTACAGGAAGCCTTCTTGGTTACCCAGGCCTGCCAACCCAAAGTTTGGTACAGATTTATTGATAACATCTTCATGATCTGGACTCACAGTGAAGAAGAACTCCAGAATTTCCTCTCCAACCTCAACTCCTTTGGTTCCATCAGATACACCTGGTCCTACTCCAAATCCCATGCCACTTTCCTTGACATTGATCTCCATCTGTCCAATGGCCAGCTTCACACATTCGACCACATCAAACCCACCAACAAGCAACAGTACCTCCATTATGACAGCTGCCACGCATTCCATATCAAACGGTCCCTTCCCTACAGCCTAGGTCTTCGTGGCAAACAAATCTGCTCCAGTTCTGAATCCCTGAACCATTACACCAACAACCCGAAAACAGCTTTCACATCCCGCAACTACCCTCCCAACATGGTACAGAAGCAAATAACCAGAGCCACTTCCTCATCCCCTCAAACCCAGAACCTCCCACAGAAGAACCCCAAAAGTGCCCCACTTGTGACAGGATACTTTCCGGGACTGGATCAGACTCTGAATGTGGCTCTCCAGCAGGGATACGACTTCCTCAAATCCTGCCCTGAAATGAGATCCATCCTTCATGAAATCCGCCCCACTCCACCAAGAGTGTCTTTGCGCCGTCCACCTAACCTTCGTAACCTCTTGGTTCATCCCAATGAAATCCCCAAACCACCTTCCCTACCCTCTGGCTCCTACCCTTGTAACTGCCCCTGGTGTAAAACCTGTCCCATGCACCCTCCCACCACCACCTCACCTAGTCCAGTCCTGTAACCCGGAAGGTGTACACGATCAAAGGCAGAGCCACGTGTGAAAGCACCCACGTGATTTACCAACTGACCTGCCTACACTGTGAAGCTTTCTATGTGGGAATGACCAGCAACAAACTGTCCATTCACGTGAACGGACACAGGCAGACAGTGTTTGTTGGTAATGAGGATCACCCTGTGGCTAAACATGCCATGGTGCACGGCCAGCACATCTTGGCACAGTGTTACACTGTCCGGGTTATCTGGATACTTCCCACTAACACCAACCTATCAGAACTCTGGAGAAGGGAACTTGCCCTTCAATATATCCTCTCTTCCCATTATCCACCAGGCCTGAACCTCCGCTAATTTCAAGTTGCCGCCACTCATACCTCACCTGTCATTCAACAACATCTTTGCCTCTGTACTTCCGCCTCGACTGACATCTCTGCCCAAACTCTTTGCCTTTACATATGTCTGCTTGTGTCTGTATATGTGCGGATGGATATGTGTGTGTGTGTGGATACCTGTCCCTTTTTCCCCCTAAGGTAAGTCTTTCTGCTCCTGGGATTGAAATGACTCCTTACCCTCTCCCTTAAAACCCACATCCTTTCATCTTTCCCTCTCCTTCCCTCTTTCCTGATGAAGCAACTGTGGGTTGCGAAAGCTTGAATTTTTTGTGTGTGTTTGTGTTTGTTAGTGTCTCTATCCACATACCAACACTTTCGTTTGGTAAGTTACATCGTCTTTGTTTTTAGATACATTAATTGTATAAATATGTAACAGTACTGCCCATAAATACTTTACAGCAGTTACCCCTAAGTAATTATTAATGCAGTTCTTAACAATGGTTTCATTTTGTTGATGATACACTGATTTGTTACTCTTCCCTGAAAATCATCTTTCATCTACATAATTAATGAATGAATGAGTGAACAAGAAACAGAAGTAGTGAAAAAATACATCTGCATTCAATAGAAAATTGCTTTCAAATTCACAGTGAAAACATCCATCACTAAAGGCTATTTTAATATGAGATGAGAATTTTTCAATCTTTTTTTCATAAAGGTTTCTTCGTGAGGCTCCTAATGACATAAACATGATTCTCAGGTAATAGCTACATGGGATACTAAGTATGAAAGGATATTATAGTTTCTTGTTTAATACAACAAAGGATGAGGCACAAGTGCAGATTTTGTCTTGTATTTGCAGTAAATAGCATACATGCAAGCTAGCAGAAAGTCTGCAACATAAACTCCATCATTTAATTTGAACCTGAGCACTTAATGTGAAAAGGAATATCTATATACAATGTATCAATTTATGAACAGGTTAGTTGCTACTCACCCTATGTCAGAGATGCTGAGTCACAGATAGAAAGAACAAAAAAACTGTCACACAATAAGCTATCGGCCAAAAAGCCCTTTGTCGAAAACAGAGAAAAAAACACACACACACCTGCGCACATGAAAATGCCTCTCACACGCACACACATAACCATAGTCTCTGGCAGCTGAAGCCAGACTGCGAACAGCAGTTCATGATGGGAGAGGCAACTGGGTGGGGGTAAGGAAGAGGCTGGGGTGGGGAGTGGGAGGGATAGCAGGCTAAGGGTGGGGCAAGGTAAAGTGCTGCTGTGGGAGCATGCTGGGATGAGGTGGAGAGATGGTAGGGCAGCTAGGTGCAGTTGGGAGGTTAGGCAGAGGTTGGGGGAAAGAGGGTGAGGGGGTAGCAGAAAAGGAGAGATGTGAAAAGACTGGGTGTGTTAGTGAAATAGATGACAGTGTAGTGCTGGAATGGGAACAGGGAAGGAGCTAGATGGGTAAGCACAATGACTAATGAAGGTTGAGGACAGAAGGGTTACAGGAATGTAAGATATAATGCAGGGAGAGTTCCCACCTGCATAATTCAGAAAAGCTGGTGTCAGTGGGAAGGATCCAGATGGCACAGGCTGTGAAGTAGTAATTGAAATGAAGACTGTCTTGTTGGGTGGCCTGCTAAACAAGAGGATGGTCCAATCGTTTTCTCGCCACAGTTCATCAGTTGCCATTCATGCAGAGTGACAGCTTACTGGCTGTCATGCCCACATAGAATCCAGCACAGTGGTTAGATCACATGACTGGTTTTCACAGGTAGCCCTGCCTTTGATGGGATAGGTGATGTTTGTGACCAGACTGAAGTAGGGGTCCAATGGAAAACCACTGTGGTGGGTGGGTGGGTACAGTGGCTGGGGGGAGTGGGAAGGATACTGGGTAGGACATTTCTCATTTCAAGACACAGCGAGAGATGGTCAAAATCCTGGCAGAAAATCTAATTCAGTTGCTCCAGTCCTGGGTGGTACTGAGTCACAAGGGGACTGCTCCTCTGTGGCTGGACAGTGGGACCTAGGGAGGTGGTGGATGACTGGAAAGATAAGGCAAGGGAGACATGTTTTTGTACAATGTTGGGGGGATGGGGTAATTACAGGGGGCTTCAGTATTTTGAGAGGCACCACTCATCACTGGAGATGCAGACGGCTGTATGGAAGGGACTTCTTGGTATGGAATGGGTAGCAGCTGTTGAAGTGGAAGTATTGCTGGTGGTTGGTAGGTTTGATACAGACAAAGGTACTGATGTCTCCATCTTTTATGTGAAGGGTGACATTGAGGAAGGTGGCTATTTAGGTTGAGTAGGACCAGCTGCAGCAAATGGGGGAGAAGGTATTGAGGTTCTGGAGGAGTGTGCATATGGTGTCCTCACCCTTGATCCAGATCACATAGATATCATCAATGAATCTGAACCAGGTGAGGGGTTTAGGATTTTGGGTTTTTAGGAAGGATTCCTCTAGAAGGTCCATGAATAAGTTGGCTTAGGATTGTGCCATGTGGGTGCCCATAGCTGTACCCCAGATTCGTTGGTAGGTAATACCTTCAAAGGAGAAGTGATTGTGGACGGGGACATAGTTGGTCATGGTTGTTGCTTTGGAATCCATCGGGTGTTGGGAAAGGTAGTGTTCAATATTGGAAAGTCCATGGGCATTAGGGAAGTTAGTGCAAAGGGAGGTGGCATCAATAGAGACAAGCAGGGCACTGTGTGGTAAAGGAACAGGAACTATGGAGAGTAAGTGGAGGAAATGGTTGGTGTATTTTATATAGGAGGGTAGGTTCCAGATAATAGGCTGAATGTGTTGGTCTATGAGAGCAGAGATTCTCTCAGTGAGGCCACAGTAATCAGCCACAATGGGGCCTTCTGGGTGGTTGGGTTTGGGAACTTTTGGAATCATGTAGAAGGTAGGAGTGTGTGGACTTCGTTTCATTAGATACATTGCTAATTTTTTTTTTTTTTTTACCTGTTGTCAGTATGTGTATGTCTCCATAAAATTCACGTGCAAATGGAGGTGGCATCAATAGTGACAAGCAGAGCACCGTGTGGTAAAGGAACAGGAACTATGGAGAGTCAGTGAAGGATATGGTTGGTATATTTTATATAGGAGGGTAGGTTCCAGGTAATAGGCTGAATGTGTTGGTCTATTAGAGCAGAGATTCTCTCAGTGAGGGCACAGTAACCAGCCACAATGGGGCCTCCTGGGTGGTTGGGTTTGGGACTTTTGGAATCATGTAGAAGGTAGGAGCGTGGAGACTTCATTACATTAGACACATTGCTACTCTTTTTTAACCTGTTGTCAGTATGTATATGTCTCCATAAAATTCACCTGCAAAGTACGGTCAGTATCCACCTGCCAGGACATACATAACAGTACGATTGCTTGAGGATGTGCAATGACTGTAATATGAGTTTCACAACCTCTTCCAGGGACTAAGTAACAAATAGGATAATTAGACACACCTGAACTTCTTACCACTCACATCAATGTGCAGATGCTAACAACACAATTACAGGTTTCTTGTCCTGACTGTGAAATTACTAACAACCAAATGACAAGTTTCATGTCCAGACCTTCCAATTAATCCTTCTAAGATACAATGACCAACTATGTATACAGTCTGCTGCAGACTGCGTAAATTCCTGTAGGGCTGGAATGTGTAAGTATTTCAACTCCCATTTAAAACTAAAGATATGATTATAATGATAAAGTAAATTAAATAATATAGTTCATATCAACCCATATAATCAGAAATGTATACTTTGAAGAGTCCTCAAATTGCCTGTCACAATACAATCTTTTCCAGCATGAAAGCAAGAATCTAGACCTGTATGCCCCCTGCCCCTTCCCCAATGGCATAGTTTTACTACCAAGCTCTAGCTACAACCCATCACATACACATTCTCACACAACAGCAATGATAATGGGGGAAAATACCATACAAGCCCATCAGACATTTGCTCCTCACCTCTGCCAATGATTTGCTATTCGAGATTTAATTAAGGGTTACTCCTTACAGATCTGTCCATTCACATGACAAAAACTTAGAAAAATGTAAAACACATCAACAATAATTTTGTAGAGATGAACCCTTCAAACATTCTGAGTAAATAAGGTCCAACAACGTATGGAAACATTCAGGGCTTCACTTATAGATTTATTGCTTCTAATGATAAACATTCATTGATGTGGAGAATGTAAGCATCAATAAGAAAGAGAACTGGATAAATCATCAAAAGTATTTTAAGGTCTAAAGACTGAAGAAATTATAACCACAAATACAATAAATGACAGTACAGCTAACATCTTATTTCAAACTACTAGTCATGTCACAGATATAATGGAGATTAAATAATAAAATTTCACCAGATTCTCAATATTTAATGAAGAACAGAAGAGAAGGATAGTGAACATGAGAATATAGGTATTATAGAATTTATTGTACCATAGAAAGCTACTCAGAAATATTTCCAAGATGCTGTCATAAATTTTAAGAAGAGAAATGCAAGACAAACAAAAAAAGAACAACAAAAATTTAGAGAGAATGAAACAGGCACTTACACTGGAGTAGTATCACACCCAACGGATCTGGATGTTGGGTGTGTCCATTACAACCTAACAGAGGGATGATATTAATTGTCTTCAAAGATATCCTTATAGTAGTATATAGTCTTTCTAGTCAAACATTGATGTAATTACTTGCAACAGTGGCAAATCATTCTTAGGGCCAGAGGGACCCAGCTCCACCAGAAAATCTGTGATATAACTTTGTACTGCATATTTTTTTCAGTATAAAATTAAATACTTTGAGTATGTTATGATTTTGGTGTTGTACAAGAAACAGAGAACAGAGGTAATCAGCCCCAGTTTCCACTGCTCCCTGACAGACACATTCAATATTGCTCTGAGCTGTCAGTAGTTGGGGCAGGTCTTGCTGCTACACCTCTCTCACCCCTTCCCTCCACAGCACATCCTTCCACAGTGACAAAACTGTTTTCCCTTCCACACAATAGTCATTCAACACCGAGGGTCAGTGTCAGGTCGCTCGTATTTTCTCTACACTTCCCATCTCCGGAAACTACTGTCGTAGTGGTGTGATACGCGACTTTCCATCCTCCAACTCGCCCTTCACCCCTTAGGGTACCACGGGTGGCCCCTGTGGATGGACCAGCTCACGCATAGCCCTCTTTCCCTGTACCTCAGTGAACTCTGTTGTCTTTGCCTCTCCTTGTCCACCTGTATAAACTTCTACACAATGTTTGAGGCCAGCTGGTTTGGGTCAATAGGCAAAATTTTCACATGAATCACTTACCACACCACATGTAGTCGCTGTCATGTGCCTTATTGCATTCCCTCACTGCTCCCTTGCTCCCCCTCCCCTACTGCCATTTGTCAATGGGAAATGTTGCGAACAGCAAAACAGGACCACTTCTCATTATTTTTCTGTATTCTGGAGTTGTGAAGTTGAAACTTGAATATTCTTACAATGATTTTAAAATGAATAAAATAGATTGGTTGCTAAAAATGCTCTTTAAGTCATTAAGTACAGAAGAGAAGCTAGAAATCAAGCAGTTGGATTCACATCAGCCAAAAGATTTTTTAATCTCTTAACTCAATAGAAAGAAGAAGAGAACTCTCTGTAACGTGGTTCTGCAAAAAGTTGTGACTAACAGTGAATGAAGAGAAACAAAAGTTATTTGGTGGTGAAGGATTGTGGACAACGGTCAGCTGTAAGGGTCTCAAACATTTAAATGAATATATTAGAAGACTACATTTAGAAAATGCCTGTAAATACAGTATGTTTGGCACCATTAACATTGCCGCTCGGGTTGATTCATTGTATAATATGTCAATTCAGAAATATAATGAATTAGCTCCAAAGAATACACACATATTAAACAGAGTACTAGAGTGTTTAATGTTTTGTGGAACTCATGAGTTGGGACTAAGGGCTCACATTAGAAAACGAATGTCAGCTAATAATGGCAATGTATTAAATTTGTTATCTCTTCTAGGAAAACTTTACAGTACACACCAAATGACAACTAAACTGTTCTAGTACTTCCATTAGACGTTATGCAAAATGAACTTTTAGACTGTATGCCTCAAATTTAAGTTGAAGAAGTTGTTAAAGGCAGAAAAAAAAAAAAAGAGAGAGAGAGAGAGAGAGAGAGAGAGAGAGAGAGAGAGAGAGAGAGAGAGAGAGAGAGAGAGAGAGAGGGAGGGAGAAAGAGATATTACATGCAAAAGCCAGTTCATCATAATACTGTGGTACACTACTGGCCATTAAAACTGCTACACCACGAAGATGATGTGCTACAGATGCAAAATTTAACTGACAGGAAGAAGATGCTGTGGTATGCAAATGATTAGCTTTTCAGAGCATTCACACAAGGTTGGCACCGGTGGCGACATCTACAACATGCTGACATGAGGAAAGTTTCCAACCAATTTCTCATACACAAACAGCAGTTGACCAGCGTTGCCTGGTGAAACATTGTTGTGATGCCTCGTGTAAGGAGGAGAAATGTGTACCATCACGTTTCCGACTTTGATAAAGGTCAGATTGTAGCCTATCGCGATTGCGGTTTATCGTATCGTGACATTGCTGCTTGCGTTGGTCGAGATCCAATGACTGTTAGCAGAATATGGAATCGGTGGGTTCAGGAGGGCAATACGAAACGCCGTGCTGGATCCCAATCGCCTTGTATCACTAGCAGTCAGGATGACAGGCATCTTATCCACATGGCTGTAACGGATCGTGCAGCCATGTCTCGATCCCCGAGTCAACAGATGAGGCCATTTGCAAGACAACAATCATCTGCACGAACAGTTCGACAATGTTTGCAGCAGCATGGACTATCAGCTCGGAGACCAGGGCTGTGGTTACCCTTGATGCAGCATCACAGACAGGAGCGCCTGCGATGGTGTACTCAATGACGAACCTGGGTGCACGAATGGCAAAACGTCATTTATTTGGATGAATCCAGGTTCTGTTTACAGCATCATGACGGTCACACCCGTGTTTGGCGACATTGTGGTGAACGCACATTGGAAGCGTGTATTCGTCATCACCATACTGGCGTATCACCCGGCATGATGTTATGGGGTGCCATTGGTTACACGTCTCGGTCACCTCTTGTTCGCATTGACGGCACTTTGAACAGTGGACGTTACATTTCAGATGTGTTAGGACCTGTGGCTTTATCCTCCATTTGATCCCTGCAAAACCCTACATTTCAGCAGGATAATGCATGACCGCATGTTGCAGGTCCTGTATGGGCCTTTCTGGATACAGAAAATGTTCGACTGCTGCCCTGGCCAGCACTTTCTCCAGATCTCTCACCAATTGATAACGTCTGGTCAATGGTGGCCGAGCAACTGGCTCGTCACAATACGCCAGTCACTTCTCTTGATGAATTGTGGTATCGTGTTGAAGCTGCATGGGCAGCTGTACCTTTACACGCCATCCAAGCTCTGTTTGACTCAATGTCCAAGCATATCAAGGCCATTATTACGGCCAGAGGTGGTTGTTCTGGGTACTGATTTCTCAGGATCTATGCACCCAAACTGCGTGAAAATGTAATCACATGTCAGTTCTAGTATAAAATATTTATCTAAAGAATACCCACTTATCATCTTCATTTCTTCTTGGTGTAGCATGGTTAATGGCCAGTAGTGTATATTAGTGGGAAGAAACCAGTCCAAAGATTCCATTCCTTTGAAAATGTTAATGACAGGATAGCATGTTTGCTGAGGTAATAGAAACAAAGTCTGTTAGGTTGGAGAGAGAGAGAGAGAGAGAGAGAGAGAGAGAGAGAGAGAGAGAGAGAGAGAGAGAGAGAGAGAGAGAGAGAGACTGTTTCGCGTTGAAAGTGGTACAGTGTTTGAATTACAATACAGTTGTTGGCTTCAGTTTTCATTATTCAAGGAAACAAAGGGTGTCAGTGGAAAAGACATGCGTACTAAGCTGTCAGCCATCACCAAACTGGGAAAGAATAACATATGGTGTCCCACAATGTTCCATCATAGGCCCCTTACTTTTTATTCTGTATATCAATGACCTTTCATGAGTAACATTACCATAATATCTAACACGAACATAACACTACACTACAAACACAGGCCCAATACAGTCATCTACACATAACAAATACATTTAGGAACACAGCATGTACTTTACAAGGGAAAGCTGCCTGCAGGCACGAGAGATAGGAGAAAGCTTTCCACTTAGGAGCTTGAACCTGCCCTTGAGGGTCTCCCAGCAATTCATACCACACAGCTTTACTTTTCTTACCTTATACCAAGCTGTTCTGTTTCCACATGATACAAACATCGCAATACATAATCAAGGCAAGATTAGTTTTAGAAATATCAGCTAATGAAATTTTAATGTACATTGAGAAATTGTCACTAAACTTTGGAAACACACTATATGCAGTATAGAACTTGCATGATGTTTCCTTACAGGTATATACCTAAAATATGATGACAAGCAGATAGAAGAAGTTAACAATGTTAAATTCTTGGGATTACAGTTTGATAATAATATCACTGCTGAAGTGCCTAAACAAATCTCTATTTGAAAAGCGAATGTTGTCAGACAGAGATGATTTAAAAATAAAAACACTGGCATTCTTTGCTTACTTTCACTCCATAATGTTATACCGGATTGTTTTTTGGGAGCACTCGTCAAGCAGAGGTAAAG
Organism: Schistocerca piceifrons; assembly: GCF_021461385.2. Lineage (NCBI taxonomy): Eukaryota > Metazoa > Arthropoda > Insecta > Orthoptera > Acrididae > Schistocerca > Schistocerca piceifrons. The sequence continues at coordinate 318,648,431 of NC_060145.1, read as the reverse complement.
TTTTTCAAGCCCAAAATGGTGTAATAAGAACTATTTGTGTGTGAGCTTAAGAATATCCTAACCATCCTGCAGGGGCCCTTTTGGGCAACCAGGAATACTAACAACTGCTTCCCAATACATTTCTTCCTTGATGACATTTTCATTAAAAATATATCTTTTTAAAACCAATAGCTCTGTTCATGGAATCACTTGGCTGCAGCCATAAAAAGTTTATCCACTAATAACATTCAGTGTAAAGGAAGCCTGAAGGATTTATTGGTGGTCAAATCCTTCTACTCCACTGCTAAATTTCTTAGCAGAACCAATTGACATGTATATGTTGTTAATAATACAAAATAATGTATTATGCACAATCAGACTTATGTACAAATTCAGTTCAGTAACGCAATTACTGTAAATAAGTGTTTTAAAATGATTTTTCTATTGGATAAAGTATGGCTACAACAGCCTAACACTTATCATATGCACCTCATTGTACTGAACATTTACAAGTTTTGTGCCAAGTTCACTATTACCTTTTAAATGAATAAGATTTTTTTGACTTATTTGACATTCATGAGGACTATTTCACCTAGGATCTGTGAAAGGTACATTACTATGTCTAATTTCAACTAACATGATAAGGACTACATGCAGCTGTTCACCATACTGCCAGCTCCAGTCTAATGTTGTCCCGAATCTGAAGACAGCCAATTAAACATGCTGAAACAGGCCATTTTAATAAATGAGATATTCTGTGACCTTGACTGTTTTTGCTAATTGATTAGCATGTCTGTTTTTCTTTGTAAATTTTATTGTGCCTTTGTTTTCTAACATGTTCTGTATCCTGGAGGACTTCCTCACTATGGGTCTACTAGAACAAATAGTACACCTAATCTAATATAAATAATCGATTCTGCTTCTAGAGAATTATATTTACTGTTGTTACTTTACATTTTTATACTTACTTCTTTTGTTAGTCAATTGAAATATTTCTTCTGTTACTCAAGGTTTCACCAGTTGCCTTCCTGCCTGTATTTGTCTTTCCAACTTCTGCGATGGTACTTTTTAGGAATGTCTGTTCATCTTCTACTGAACTGTCTACTCTGCTATTCATTATCACAGTATCTACAGCCTCAGAGAACTTAAATCAATCCTCAGTATTTCAGTATCTCACTTCTTTACACAACGATTCTGTCAAACTATTCTCTTAAGCATCATCCTACCTTTGATCATCACTAAACTATGCTCTATGAGAACACATTGCAATCCAGTATCTGGTTTTGCGATCTCCTCTCACCATGATGTAAAGCTACTGGTATTTTCCCATGTCTGCAGGACTTTTATAAGTAAACCACCTCCTCTAACTGTTATTAATAGTGCAAACTACTAACTGAAATTGATTGAACAATTCAAGGAGTCTCTCCCCTTTCATTCTTACTACCAAATCCATAATCTCACGTAACTCCGTCTTCTACTCCTTTCACTACTACAGTGTTCCAATCCCCTATCATTATTATTATTATTATTATTATTATTAGGTTTATGTCTCTCTTTACATACTGAACCACATGTTCAGTGTCCTAATACAATCTCTCTTCATCTTCTGCTTGCAATGTTGGCACGTATACCTGAACTATTGTTGTTGGGGTTGATTTCCTGCCGATTCTGTTGCATTAATGCTTTTAGTGAACTGTTCACAGCACCTCACACTTTGCTCTATCTTCCTATTCATAAAGAGTCCTGCACCTATTACATCATTTTCTGCTGCTATTGATATTATCCTGTATTTATCTGACCAGAAATACTTACCTCCTTCCCATTCCACTTTGCTGTGATATAATACTTTTGTTCTATGCTCTTAACTTGTCTGGTTCATATATTTCATTGTTAACATTTGAGCATTGTAGTGTGATAAACCACTGACTATTGCCTTTACATCTAACTCATTGAAAGTTATTTAATGTAGAAACAAATTGTCAATGGCTGGCAAAACCACGAACTTTAATCCTATTAGAACGTTTTACATTGATCAACTGGACACTCAAGACTACTAAGTGCCTTAAATCAGTATTGTCTGAGAGAAAATCAACATTTGAATCCACAAAATTAATGATTCTTTGGTCAAGTGCAGATAACCTTATTAAAACTGTCTCTAGATACATTACTTAAGATATTTCCTGATGATAGCCAGTTAACTGTTACTACTAAGTATTTTCTAGCACACCATTGTGGCATAGCATTCATCACAATAGCCACTGACTGCATAGGCCTGGTATGTTTATTAGCTATTTCCCCCTCTTTTCCCTGGCTGTACCGTAGTACTGATAGTAGTAGAAGCAGCAGCAAAAGCTGAAATAAAAAAAAGCCTTGTTTTACATTCATTTTTCGATACCACAATAAAAAACCTCTCCGAAGAGGCAATTTATTGAAAGTTTCGTAATTCCAACAGTATCTAGTATACCTGCAGAAAATAAGTGGTTTTGTATAATACATTAAATTTCATAAAATTTATTATTTCATTTGTTTACTTGTATGTTATGTTCATCCAATATATGCTAGCATTATTTTGCATTCACTAATTAAGCCATAATTAAGAAAAAATAGGTTGGCATTGTTGTTTTTCACTATTCTGTATAATGGGGTAAATGTTTTATGTAAAAATCTTTTATACTGTATATGCCAGATTGGGCATAAAATACCAAAGGTTTTGTGTATAGTTATTCATGATAACTTTAAACTTTTAATTGTTAATTTTATAAATTTGCTCTATAGTTTTGTTAACTTCATTGTTAAGAACATATAAATAGGGGGAGCAGAAGGCTCGAGGAGGCTCAGTTAGAGACAGTTCACAGACGCAAACACTGTGTCGCACATCAGTGTAATAATAGAATTGTTGTACTATGATTTTGGTGACTATGTAGCCTGTTATGGGGAGTGGACTCCCACCAAGAAGTTGTGCAGCTTAACATTAATAAACCACTATAAAATGAATTGGTACATGGATTATTTCCAGTTTGCAGATGAAATGGATCGGGATGGCGTCTTCAGCAGCAGTGGCAGGAAGCAATTACTCTGAGTTACACCGAACTAAGATATGTATAAGCAATGAACTAAACTTTATATGTCACAGCAGAACTAATTACTAAAGTGTAATATTTGGAAACTGTTCTAGCAGTAAACATATGTATTTGTCTCCAAGTTATGTGAGTGGTGGAGGCCAGAGTGATCAGTAACAAAGACGCTCCCATGATCATACGGTCTTGATGTCATTGGAACAGAAGTATAACAGCAAACTTTTTAAATTCTCTGTTTCATCAAACAATCTCTCAATGATTATTTTTGTTGTATTCAAGCAACAATTCCAGTCTCCCCGCTGTCAAATTCGCTACAAAGCCCAAGGAACCCTCTGGAAATATCTGTGTAGGGTGGATACCGCTTTGGTCAAACTTGATGTTTCTGGCAACTGGCTTCTTACCACATGCATTCAGATGTAAATGGTGCCATGAGACGTACTGCTTAATGAGGATCAATCATCAGTCAGACCCTTGTCTGAAAATCCCACTCTCCTGAGCAATTCAAATTTTGCCTTAATAAGTTCCACAGAATGCTTCATGACTTACCACACAATTCAGAGTGTGACACAATCTCCTCAGCAATAGGAGGAGGATCCTCATACACCAAACATTATAGCCCAAACTGTTGCCTGCATCATCCACTATTACCACCTGGTCTTCTTTCCAAGAGCCTAAATCACAGATAACACTGCTGAGCCCTGCACTTAGCTCCAAACTACTAATCACCAACTTTCTAAGATGGTTTACAACTGTGTGCCTGAGCAAGACTCTATGTAATTCCACTCATGCACACATTCATAGACCTTTTTATTTATTTGCTCTTCATAATTACAGCCTATTATCTGAAAAATTTTGCCTTAATAAGTTCCACAGAATGCTTCATGACTTATCACACAATTCAGAGTGTGACACAATCTCCTCAGCAATAGGAGGAGGATCCTCATACACCAAACATTATACAACTACAACTACTTCTACTACTACAAAACTGCATTAAAACCCTTAACCAATTACCCAGCTACTAATCTACCACAAAAAATACAGATTTTGTTCTCTGTTTGTTCATTTATTTTGGTGCATCTAACTTTAGACAGTTCTTTCCACTACTGGTTCTGCTCTCACACTACCCTGGTCAACACCCGAATAATCTGCTGGATTCCCTGGATGTCAAGGAGCACGTCAGTAGCATTACCATTATAGCGAGTAATTCCACCCATTACTGTTACTTCTTCAATTTCACACTTCCGTGATCACTTGCACCAACGCAGTGTCGATTCTTGGGACAGTATTTCACTCAGTGGCCCCCGACCTCTCAGTTACCTTCTCTCCATCTGCAGAGTATGTTGTCTATCCTGGATGGCAGCATGACGACTTATGTTTGAATGCCTCATGAAGTCTTCCCTGACCTTCTTGGATACTGCCGCTGCAGTATCGTCCAATATCCTTAATATGCGACATCCGTTACCCGCTGCATCTCTGTAGAGTATGCAGTCCTACAATGTGTTTTCTGTTTTGCCCACACTGCCACGGGCAAAGCTATCATTCATCTATCTTCTGCTTTTGTAAAGATACATGGCATAACAGCCATGGCCAGTCGGGTAATGTATCAATCCACTCGATGGGTTAAGAAATCTCATATTTAATCTCTCCCTGATATTAGGGAGAAATTCTTGTGTTCTCCTGCCTGTTGTAATATGCAATTTTCATTGCCTTTTTCAAATTGGCCTGAGCTTCAAGCACCCTTCGTACTTCCCTTGGTTGCCTTTCCTTAACCAGTAAAGGGCTACCCTTTTCCTAATTTCCATGTCCAGCCTGTGTATTCCTAAAATTACTAGCAATACATGATTCGGGGTAGTGCAGTAGGCACCCATTAATCTTAGTAGCACACATCGCTGAACTCAAGTTGTCATGGTTGCCGCACCTTAAAGACCATAAGGTGTGGGCCCTGAAGGCACTGAATATTTTGAAGTGTCTGAGCCATCGGTCCTGGGGAGCAGATCGGGCGTGTCTGCTGCAGTTTTATAGGGCTTTCGACCAGTCGCATCTTGACTATGGATGCACCGTGTATGGGTCAGTGAGGCCTTTGTATCTGAAGATTCTTGACGCAGTACACCATGAGGGTATCAGGCTGCCCACTGGTGCCTTCCGTACCAGTCCCATCCCCAGCCTGTGTGCTGAGGCAGGGGAACTGCTGCTCACCATCCGGTGGAAACTCCTCATGGTGCGACAGGTGTGTCAAGTTCTTGCCTGTCCTACCTCCTCTGCGTACCCTACCATTGTCCGACCGCCTATGGAACGTCTCTTTTCCAGTCGTCCCAGGGCAATGAGACCATTTGGGATTCGTGCCAAGCATTTGCTTGAGTCCCTTGGTGTGGAGCATGTGGCACCGCAGCTCCAGGGATTTACCCGCCTGCCTCCCTGGTTGCTCCAGAGGCCCAGCATCCTTTTAGACTTGTCAGAGTACCGGAGGAGCTGCACTCCTGCATTTGTTTTTACCTCCTTATTTTACGATATTTTAAACCAGCATCCCGACCATGTACCAGTATTTACGGATGGCTCTAAACAGGGGGACTCTGTTGGTTGTGCTGTTGTTTTCCCTGATCGAGTCATCAAGTTACAGCTTCCTGCGGCGTTTACCATCTTTGATGCCGAATTGTTTGTGATCTTGTGGCCATTGGAGCAGATGATATGTGTTCCCAGTCTTAAGTTTCTCATCTGTTCTGACTCCCTGAGTGCCCTTCAGACCATGCAACACTTGTACCCAGTGGATACGGTCGTCCAGAACATCCATGATGCCCTACTCCACCTGCAACGGCAGGGGAAGGAGGTTTCTTTCTGCTGGGTGCTGGGGCACATGGGTATTAGGGGAAACGAACTGGCGGATGTGGCTGCCAAAGATGCACGTTCCCTCCCTCACGTTGTTGAATGTGCTGTCCCCCTCCATGCTGTTACCTCCCTTTTGCGTTTTCGTGTTGTGCGTCAATGGGAAGAGGAGGGCCTGGCAGTCGGTGACAATAAGCAGCGTCTGGTCAAGGCCACCACGCGGCCATGGCGTACGTCCTACCAGTCATGCAGGCGGGATGAGGTTCTCCTCACTCACATCCGCATCGGGCACAGTCCCTTAACGCATGGTTTTTTTCTCCAATCTGCAGAGCTTGTGGCGTCCAGATTACTGTCCGCCACATTTTACTTGACTGTCTTTTATTCTCTGACCAGAAGACGGTGGATTCCTTGCCACCGGATTTGCCCTCTATTTTGCAAGACGACGCAGCAACTGTGGTTAAGGTCTTACGGTTTTGTGTCCTGTCCAATTTGTTGCCTCGGATTTTAGGGAGAGGATTTTAATGTGCTGCTGGGTGACTGGCTCACCCAGGTTTTAGGTAAGAGGTCCACCAGTCATGATTACCTACTTGTTTCACTTCGATTTCTGTTCTCTTTTCCTTGTGTTTCCTTTCCTTTTTTAGTGTGTTTCTTCTCCTCTTGTTTTGCCTCTGTATGTGAGGATTTGGAATTGCATCAGGTCTGTGTCTTTTAGCCATTCTCCTTGTTCGCTGTCCGTCTTCGTCCCTTCACCGCATGTGTTCCTGTTTCTATGCATTTGGGTGCTGATGACCATGCTGTTTAGCGCCCGAAAACCTCAAACCACACACACACACACACACACACACACACACACACACACACACACACACGCTTCTCACTATTGAGGCTGGCTTCACTAGCTGCAACCTATGAGCCCAAATGCTCACACCATATCCTATGACTGTGCCAATATAGATTGGTGGTATACTCTGATTGTCTTCAAGGGAAACCGAAACTGCCTATTTGCAAATTTCATCACATTTGTACCTTTTCTGCCTGCTTTCTCTACACAACATCCAGAAATAGCCCTAGATATCTCATTACTGCACTTCTCCAAATTGTTAAACCATTTAGTTCTATTTTATGGTTTCCTATTAGGTTCCCTTTCAGCAGGAGGTACATTGTTCTGTGAGATGCTAGTGACAGTTTAACACTTCGACACTAGCCCTCCAATTTGTGGAGGGCCGCATTACATTTGTCTTCTATAATTCTTCTGGAGTCACCATTTACAATGAACACCATGTCATCTGCAAATGAAACTTATGTTACCACTGCCATGTAACTTCTGTTGTATGGGTTCCAGTGCTACATCCAGAAACTCCGGACAACACACTGACCCCTGTAGACAGCTTTTTGTTATTATCTTCATTAGTTTCTTTCCTGTGCATGTCAAAGAAGTGTCACCCTTGACAGTAATCTCTCAGGCAATTATACAGTGTTTCTGGACACTCCAAATCCATAAGGTGATCAAAGAAGGATGGCCTCCATAGGTCATTGAAAGTGCCAACAATATCAATCATCATCGCTAGAGCATGCATAGAATGAGTATCTGTCGCCAGTGAGATCACCTTATTAATTGCATCTTTAGTTGACTTGCCTCTTCTAAACCCATACTGGTGAGGGCTCTTCCCATGTAGCAGTCTCTGATCTTGTAAGCTTTTGCATAATAGTTTTTCAAATATCTTGCTGAGAACATTCAAAAGACAAATCTGTCTGTAGGATATGGGTATCATTGGGTCCTTCCCTTGCACTTTACTAATTATTACCATTTCAGCATTCTTCCATGGTGCAGGGCCTCTTCCTTGCAAGACACACTCATTGTACAGATCGCACAAATAGCTATCTAATTAGTCACATAAGGCTTTTATTACTTCGGTAGGGATCACATCTGGTCCTGGAGACTTTTTCTTTTTCAGTCTTAAAATTATTGTCTCATTTCTTTTTGTGCAAAAGGTTACACAAGTTTATTGTTTCTATATTCCTCCCATATCATTTTCCATAACCTATGCTGATCATCCTACTCGCCTTATTCTCCATTGTCAGGAAGTAATGTTTCCATTAGCAGGGCAGCTGACCATTCTCAGCTTTCTGTTACCGTCCCATTATTCCTTTTGATCATGGATAAGACTGTTGGTAAACATATTTTCTTTTGGAATATTTTATATGGTACACCCCAGGGATTGGTTGCCAAGTTAACCTCCATGAATTGCTTCCATCATTCCATTTTTGCTTTCCATAATTCTTCCTTAAAACACTGTTTACCATACCTGTATCTATGCAACCTTCGAACTATTTCTTCTTGGGTCATGCTGCTCTGGCACTGCTTCTTGGCTCTTTTTGTTTTGCATCTTAATGTCTGCAGTGTATCGATCCAAATGTAAGGTACTCCTTTAGAATGTCCTCTGCTGACATATATCGATGCCTCCATTGCTCTAAGTATAGCCACTTTCAGTTCTTGTGCTTTAACATCTACATTATCACCCAGTGATGTACTTCCTGGACACTGAAACACTCTTCTTAGTTCTTCCCAGTTAGCATCCTTGATCTTATATTTGGGACTTATGCGCACATTTTCAATTGGGTCTTGGATTTTCCTTCCAATGATGGTATAATGTGATATCGCGGTTACTCGACATCATTCCATTCACAACCTTCCAGCCTTTCACATGGTGTGCTGCTGCCGTATTTGCTAAAATGATATCAATATTTGATGTTGCTCCAAGCCTCCCCTCATAGGTTGGTGGATTTTGAGGTGCATTCAATACCGGTAGGTTCAGTTCCATAATGGCTTCTTCTAGTTGTCTTCCACAGACATCAGTCAGGCAGCTATGCCACAATACTCGCTTCGCATTTGCATCAATTCAGTACATAAAAGGCTTAGTTCATTCTGCGTGGCTAATATCATTTAGCCTTAGCAGATACTCATCAATCTGATACTCATCAATCTCATCACTAAATTAAAAATACATGGAAACAAGGATGCAACTCTCCCTTCCGGTTATCATTTCTACACATTATATTTTTGTCACTTTTATGGCCTTGTTAAGTACTGTTACTGCTGTCATAGGATGTTCCCCTTTTGTGACTACCACAGCAATTATTGGCATACTGGGGATCTCTACTAGACCATCCTAGAAAATCACTTCATGGCAAATGAGGTATCCTTATCAGGGTAGAATTGATAGGATCAATAGATGATTGACTAAAGAAATTGTGCCAGCGCAAAGGCATCTCATGTAAGGAGTGGGGTCAGTGGAAAAACACTTCTGTACCTGTTTTGACATTTCCCTACTGTGGCTATCACTCAGCTATAAGCTCACCTTGGTCTTCGTAACAGTTCCCTTCCTAGCATACTCATGTATATTACATCACAGCAACACTGAACATTGAGGAGCTCCTTGATTTAGAAGTAGCAGCTCCAGTCTCGTAAACGGAAAATAGCCAGGAGAGGCGTGCTGCCTGCATGCCCCTCCATTTCCACATCCAATGATACCTATGGGCTGACGACGACAAGGTAGTTGGCTGGTACCATTGGGTCTTCAAGGTTTGTTGGATGGGGTTTAGTTTCACTTTTGTCTGAAAACACTTATCTTACCAGGTAAGTAAATGTGCTAATAAACAGACAGTTTAGAATGCAGCACAGTAAAAAAAGCAGCATAGAGGAAGAGTTTAAAGGACAAAGCATCTAATTGCTTCTGGTCAGATGCTAATTGCCAGAAACATCCAATCTGAACAAACCAGTATCCCAAATTCAACTTATTTCCATTGTGTTCCCTGGGCCATTTTTAGAATAAATTCATACAAATAGGAAGAACTGCAGGAAAATATAGTTACAATTGAAAACGCTACTACAAAAGAAAATACTTCAGCCTAGACTAAGTTGCCGATGTTATCCTGGTATCTGCAAGATAAAGAGATACTTATTTCATGTGCTTCACATTCATTATTTGCATTCAACACATTTTGAATCTCCAAAGAAAGCATAGATTGACAGGTTTTACTGTAACCTGCATGAATAGTTTCTCTCAAACTGTTTGTAAGGTTTCCAATAACACCAACAGATTTCAAGTAATATACACCAGGTTTCCCTAAAATTCACATTTATGATACTGTCTTCACAAAGTTTTATGAAACTGACACAATAAAGAATTTTCTTTCAGTTTAAATGGAAGTTGCTCAAATAACCAGTTCCCATGAAGACAAAACACAATGGTGATGCAAATCTATAATGTTCGGGTAATTAAAAAAAGGTCTCTTTTGGGTTACACCCCTGTAATCCCATTTCACAGCCCCACAAATATAAAGATAACTCATTATGTAAAAACATAGTCCAGTTTCAACTCAAACCAAGTCAGAAATGAACCATATGACACATTTCTAGTATGTTATCATTAGCAGGCAGTTTTTGTCAATAAGAAGGAAACTATGGCACACTGAAATTATTTAAACATTACATTTGGCTGGATGCTGCTTGATTTTTGAGTATGTATTTATCGCATATGCAGCTACTCAAAAAAGCTATTCAGTACTGGTACTGGTTGCACTCATCCTACGGGTCTGGAAAGTTGACAAAAAGGCTGAGAGAGCAGCGTGTTGACGCCAAACCTCTCCATACTGCAACCACATGATTTCATATGGCAAAGGATGACAAAGTGGCCACTCATCATCATATGGGCCTTCATCACCTCGACAAAGAGCACTTTTAGACTGTAGTCAGATAATTTAACATGTGCAAAAGCCAACATAGATTGTAAAATCCATCTTCCCCCACCCCATCTTCATTTATGTTCTCATTCTACTTGATCAATTTTTTTTTTTTTCTTGCATCATCAGGAAGGAAGGATAACTTTATCATTAGAGATGAGGTACATGCTCTGATTGGTCAAAGATGGTGAAGGAAAACAACTGTCTTTGTCACTTAAACCACTTCAGTATTAAAATTTGATTTACGGTAACTCAATTCATTCTAAATGAGTGCCCACTGAATAACCCAGTTATTCTTTTGAACTTTCATGTCCTCCTTTCACATTATTTCCTTTCTCACATTCTGGTCTCTCTTCTGTTTGTGTTCAAGGTCATTTTCATCTCCATCTGAAACATCTTCTCAGTTTTCTTCCCCATTTAACCCCTCCACTTCTGAAAACTGATATGTATGCACATTGACTAGTCCTGAAATATAAAATACTACCACCTATGATTTAACCATGCCATAAGCTTTCCTTCAGTTTTATTTCCTGTGCTGTGTTCCCTTTATACTAGGGTCACTTCTAAATTTATACTAATGGTCACCAAGTGGCTCTATTGAGATGTGACATTACCATCATTTTAAAATTTCTCATTTGTTATTACTGAAACAAAGGCACCTCAGAAATTGAACAAGTAATTAATTTGCACTGAGTGCGAAAGTTTCCATTACATAATTTTTATCAAGACAGAACTCAATGGTACCTTAAAATGTTATGTCTGACTTTTGTGAATCAATTACCTTCAAAAAAGGTTGTTTACAACTGGTTTGCAAAATGTCATTGTAGTTGTGTTGCCATCAGCAATGAATTTCATGAAGGTTGACCAAAATTAGTCACTGGGCTGAAAAACATTCATGCCATGTGTAACGTTATTGAATAGGACTGGGATGTGATTTACTGAGAGACAGAACCACCCTTAGGCATATTAACAACTGCAGTACATTCAGTTTTCCATGAATGTCTGACTATGAAAACAATCTTTTCCCAATGAATTTCACACAATTTAACTAAAGCTCAAGTGCAGGTTCTTGTCAAATGCTGCAAGGATATGCTAAAAAAATTTGACATAGGAATATAAAAAAATTATCCAACAGTATACAGGAGGCAAAACTTGGGTATACTGGCATATACTGCAAGCTAAGCAGCAATCAACTGCATGTTCCAAGACAAACCAAAATCGACAAAAGTGGTTCATTCGTAAAACACTACCAAGAAAATTATTGCTTGTTTCTTTGGTTACACTGAACATGCCATTAAGATTGCTTTTGAATAGTTAATGCTGAATGGTATCCAATAATTTGTTTGCATACATTATCATTATATCTGGAGAGAGAACTGAAAAACACTGCAACATTTTTCATCGTAACAATGCCATCTGTCACACAGCACATCAGAGAATTGATAACTGGGTAGAGAAAAACATCAAATTAATTACTCGCAATTCATATTTATATGATTTATCAACCAACAACTTCTTTCTGTTTCCTTACATGAACAAAAAATACCCGAACAAAAATTTTCACCACCTCAAGAAAAAGCTGAATACCTTCTTTTAAAAACAATAGAGTGGAAAAATGTTTTCACAACTGATTCAAATGTTTGCTAAAGTTTTAAAGTTGACTATATTAAGAAAGAATAAAACTATTTGTACCAAAACAATGTTTTCCTTTCATTGTTTCTGTAAAATCTTTTAAGATTATACTTGTATGCACAGTAACAATGGATTCCATAAATATATACACATCGTCTATTTTCTCTTAACAATACATTGTAAGTTCGTCTTGTGCAGCTTTCACAAAGACCAACCTTAAAGGGACCCCCAGAAATGAAAACTTACTCTCACACTATCACACAACAAAAAAATGTGTGGATTATGTAAATAGCCATTTGAAATAAAAGCGAGATCTACATACATTTTAAATGGTTGCACATGTCAACAATGCTGAAATAATTAGTATTGTTCATTGACATAACTATGTAGGCTTCCGTGGGCGGAGCCAAGATGATAAAAATTCTTCTGGATGTTGTACCGTGTCATTGTACACAATGGTGGTGTAACAAACAGCTATATAGGAACTGATGGTTTATTTCCACACACACAGGAAAGAAAACACACCCACCAGAAGTCAAGCGCTAATTTGCAGACAGGTGCCAATCACTGACAAGCCAAATAGTCCACGAATAGCCTCCTTCCTTCCCTCTAACTGTTCTCATCATTAACCTATTACATTCTAGGGTCAATAAGGTTGCAGAAATATGAGGTATTGACACCAACAGTCTGCAATAAATAGACACACCTTTCCTCAGGTAATACCAGTCTTACCCTGGCGAAGACCATTATAAAATGGCCAAATGTTGGTTTTATACTTTAGATTTTACACAATGATGCAGTAAAACACCCAGAAGTATTTTAATCAACAGTGTTGTTCATTGTTTTCAAGGATAAATGTTAAATGGAGACATGGTGTAGCTGAATTTTTTCTTTGCAACAAATGTGGATAAACTGTTACAAGAGCTTATCTTCTTGATACTGACAAAACTGTCAAAAAGTAATTTTAATGTTAACATCACTATCACCACCACTAACATGATTGATTTCATTGCCTGCTTCACTACCCAAGCCATCTGGATCCTCCCCTCCCCAACTAGCTTTTCTGAACTGCACAGATTGGAGTTATACTTACAACACATTCTCTGCTCATGAAATTACCCAGCCTCAACCTACGGTAACATACTCTCCACCCAACAGTTACACCCCCAATATCCTATCCCCTCCTACCTACTCTTATCTCCCACCGTTGTGTGTTGCCCTTTACCAATGCACCCACCCATTTTTCCTCACTCCTCTCCTTTTTCACTCCATTTCCCTCCCCTCCTCCCGACCCCACAGCATCCCGACACTGCACTGCACCTGTTAGCATTCTAGTCCCGCACACTCCAACAGACAGAGTTCTTGTCTCCCCTCACCCATACAGTGCTTTCCCTTCCCCCTCCTTGCCCCCTCCATACTGCTGCTTCCATTCCATGTGACAGTTCCATTCTGGTCCACGCTACTTGACATGGCAGTCGTGTATGAGGTGTGCTTGCTTGTGTGAATGAATGTGTGCCTTTCTTTTTCTTTTTTTTTTTCTTTCTTTTTCTTTTTCTGATTATTGCTGTGTCCAAAAGTTAATGTGTAAGTGTATTTTAATTGTGTCTGTCTGCAACTTAATGTGTCATCTTTATGGTAATGAGCAACCATCTTTTCCTTACATTGTTCATTTTATAAAATTAATAGTTAATAACACATATGATGTAAAGCTTGAGTTGAAGGAATGTGCATTTATTAAATTTTATCATGGAGATTATAATTAATTTTGTCATGTGCACCATGGCGTGTTTAAATAATTTTGTAATTACTATTAATAATTTTAAATTGATTAAAATGTTATTGTCTACAATGCATGTACTTGTTTACATTGTTAAAAATATTTTTTGCCTTGGTACCCACCAAACCTCTACATGCAATATAAGTCAGTTTATGTGGACATTTGATGCAATAAATATGAAAGTGAACTTCAAAGTGCTGTTCGAGTTTTATTTAAAGATTATCCAGCTACATAATGCAAACCAGATGCAATCGTACTCCAAATAGGAAGATCTCAGTACTTTTCTTTTTAGTAGCAAACAGGTGAGACCATCAAAATTATTGCACGACTGAACATCCGGAGCTAAGTACTTTTGATCTCAAAGTGACATATCTTGTTCTCAAAAATTTGAACTTGGGAGTAAGCTTTGTATTCTACCTGAAGCTCTTGCAATTCATTGATCTGCACTTTATTATGAAATTATTGTTATGAACAATTCTGGCAGGGATGTTACACTGCACATTCTGAAACAAAATAACAGTTTAAAATTTGCATAAACAAAAACAGTTTACATGTAAGTGCAACTCATCACCAAGAAATGTATCAAAAGCTGTTAAAAACTAAATTGCTAATCTTTCATACCTATAAATATCATACTGATTGAAACTTCCAGCCAGGTTAAAAGTGTGTGCCAGACAGACACTCAAGCCCAGAACCTTGGCTATTGGGGGTAATGCTCTGATCAACTGATCTATCCAGGCATGACCCACGACTCTTCTTAACAGCTTCACTTCTGCCAGTGCCTCTCATCTACCTTCCAAATTTTACAGAAGTTCTCTGGCATACCTTGTGTACTTCGTGCTTTTCAAAGAAAAGATATCATGATTCTTGAGTTGAGCTCCCCTCATGCTCCCTCTTAACTTGGGATCTGAGTGACATGCCACTCCTTTGTCAGCTTTACCAAACTAACCCCCTTTCCTCGCTGAGGAAGAAATTAACAATTCTAGAAGTTAGGATAGTTTCTTACTCTTAGAAGTGTGTATTGGCAGTACTTAAAACTTCATCTCATGAAGGTAAGAATTAGCCAGCAGTCTGACCCCTGGTAATTTTATAGATTTTTTTATGTGAATTTTACTTCTTAGTTAGTTATATTTTCACAGATCATGAACACCCCGAGTTATTCTCATTATTTGTTTCCGAGCAATAAATTCTTTCTTTCTAAGTGACAAGTTACTCTAGAAACTTACACCATACTTTTTCTTCAGGATCTTGATTACCAGTGAACACCTGATTCTTTAACGAATTGAACTCTCATGTGTAAAACAGTTTTAAGCTTCTGATTACTTTACAAATGAGTTAGTGTGTTAAATATTGGACATTAAGCATGTAAAACCTTTATGATTGCTGTCACTAAATGCTCTTATTATCAAACACTGGATGTGTACATTCTGTGTAATTTGCACTCTGTTGTAAGCAAAAGCTCATTTTTCACTCATCTCAATGTTTATGAAGGCAAATCTCCTGAACTGTGTGTCATACGATGACATAATTTTGTTAAGTACATTCAGTGACACATGTGGATACTGTCTGAAAAACGTGTTGTGCATACACTTAGCAGTAAAGAAACAGTAAATTAAAACATTATGCCTGTTGCAACTATTTTACTGCACGAACAGCAAAAATGTAGTAAGCAATAAACTTTTTCTCCTTACATCATTTTGCCTGTGGTGTGACAGAGAGAGATCCGCAAAAGTTTGAAGTTATGAGCAAAGTTTGTTGGAAGTTCCAAACTGCTCATATTCTCAAATGCTGGATGAATACTGACTGGGTATTTTCATGCAGTGAGTTAACTGTCATATAGCTTCCACTGCGATACTTGCCTTACTGCGTCTTTGACATATGATCATACCTCTTCATGCCTAGATTATGACAACATTTTAAATTTGGTCAATAAATACATGAAACACTGAGAATCAAATTTTTGTGGCCCTTGGAAGCCACTGGAAAGGCAACATGCAGCTCGGGTTGGGTGCCATGAACCAGGTTAGTGATTTAGTAATACACATTATACAGCATGTACAATATGAGAATTACTTAAAAACTATGGTAAAAATGTTCTAATGACTGTCAGAATCCTTCAGCGGCTAGGATTTCCTCCAAGTACAATATGAGACAACAGTGGTAGCAGACTGCAGGTCTGAATATATTTACAGTGACCAGAAGCACTTTTCATAAATAGTATACCAATAGGGAACAGCTCAGGACAATGAGTCCACCGTTATATAGAAGTAGCACATCACACATATACCAATGCATTTTCAATCTGTAACAGATCATATGTCTCCCTGCCAGAAAAATGATACTGTTTCCTCATGATCTTCCAAGAACATCTGAGATAGCATTGATGAATTACGTGGGCCAAATAAGCATCCTGTATACTGACTATAAAAAACACTGATTGTCAACTGACATACAATATATTAACTAATTTCATGCTTTTATCTTTCGAAACACAAAATTTGTGTTATTGTGACAGATAAATATACTGTACATTAAATGATTTAGGGGCACTAGAGAAATCAAAATTTGAATGGCCCAGAATTCAATGCAAGTCCAGCACCTTTGTGAGTACATCACAGCACTCAGTTGCTTTGTTAAAGACATCACACATGGTAACAATGTTTCTTCCTCTTTCCTTACTCATGGAATTGCACAAATGCACATACAACACAAAACCACATGTCATTGAGTACCAAAACCTGGAGTTCTTTGTGATTCAGCAATCATGCTGCCATGATCCATCCACAAATAAGGAAAC
This sequence comes from Schistocerca piceifrons, assembly GCF_021461385.2. Lineage (NCBI taxonomy): Eukaryota > Metazoa > Arthropoda > Insecta > Orthoptera > Acrididae > Schistocerca > Schistocerca piceifrons. Next base: position 318,631,603 of record NC_060145.1, on the reverse strand, counting down.
TATATCTTCCAGAGATGATTCCAAAAACAGTTTCAGCAATAAAAAATACCATAACGTTGGAAACCAAACAATTACTAGTCCCTGTCCTTCACCCACCTATCTCCTTCCCTGCTCCTGCTCTAACACTATACAGTCTTCTATTCCACCAACACACCCATTAGTCTTTTACCCCTCCTCTACTTATCTCCTTTTCTGCTTCCCGCCACCTCCCTCTAAAACCTCCCAACTGCACCTAGCAGTCCTACTCTGTTCTCACCACACCTCTGCTTGCTCCCACAAGCAGCACTACACCGTCTCCCACCCCTACCCTGCAATCCCTCCCTTTCCCCTACCACACTGCCTCCTTATCAGCACTGACACCTGCACCACACTGCTGCTCCCATTAGGTGCACCTCAGCTTGCAGTTTGGCCACAGTGGCGGGAGACCTTGGTTATGTATGTGAAAGTTGTGCTTGTGTGTGTGTTCTGTTTTGTAAGGCCTTTATGCTGAAAGCTCAAATGTGTAGCAGTCTTTTCATGTGCCTGTCTGCAATGCAACATCTCCTCTACACTATCGTGACAAGTCATTAGATAGTGACATCCACATATACAGATGGCAATAGTATCAAATACAGAATGGTGGTTGTTGGGACACTCCATTTCAGAATTCAATAGTCTGAGTTCCACAGCGTCAAAGCTGTGCGAAGAATACCAAATTTCAGGCATCACCTCTCACTGTGGACAAAGCAGTGGCTGATGGCCTTCGCTTAATGACTGAGAGCAGCAGCTTTTGCACAGAGTTATCAGTGCTAAAAGACAAACAATACTGCCTGAAATAACTGCAGAAATCAACGTGGGACGTATCTGTTACGACAGTGCAACCAAATTTGGCAGCAGACGACTGACACAAGGACCTTTGCTGAAATCATGACGTCTGCAGTGACCCTTCTGGGCCCTTGACCATATCAGTTGAACCCTAGATGATTGAAAAACCATGGGCTGGTCAGATAAGTCCTGATTTCAAATGGTAAGAGCTGATGGTAGGGCCATGAACCTAAACTGTCAACAAGGTACTGTGCAACCTGGTGGTGACTCCGTAATGGTATGGGCTGCATTTACATGGAATGGACTGGGTCCTCTGGTCCAACTGAACAGATCACTGACTGGAAATGATTATGTTTGGTTACTTGGAGATCATATGCCATGTCACCGAGCCACAATTGTTCACAGTTGGTTTGAAGAACATTCTGGATAATTCAAGCGAATGATTTGGCTACACAGATCACCCGACATGAATCCCATTGAACAATTATGGGACATAATCGAGAGATCAGTTCATGCACAAAATCCTGCATTGGCAACACTTTAGCAATTATGGACTGCTGTGGAGGCAGCACAGCTCAGTATTTTGGCAGGGGGCTTCCAGCAACATGTTCAGACCATGCCACATCAATTTGCTGTAATACGCCAGGCAAAAGGAAGTCGATACTAGGAGGTATCCCATGAGTGTGTATGTTGAGTAGCAATCAATCCTTTTCCTTTTGTTAATATTTTCATTATTCCCTTATGCTGACTGTAAATAACCAGTTGTGCTGCTACATGAATTCATTCTAGCAGTTCTGGAGGTGTAACTCCTAGAATTCCCATCTCTGCAAACTTCCGAAATACCCTGTCAGGAGATCATCTACCAATAAACTTCACAGATTTCTATGATCTACACCATGCACGTTTTAGATTTTGGGAGAACACAGTTACAAATATTACATATTCCATTACACACGAAAATGGCTCTCTCACTGGATCAAGCTCTGGTTACAATTGCACATGACAGAATGGCATGTGCTGGGCATTCTATCTTCTGGAGGTGACTAAAGATTCTGGGAAAAACTGGGTGACTGCAGTCTTGTCAACACACACACATTAAAAAAAAGCTCTAGTTTAAAAAAGTCAACACACAAGTTGAAGCCAGTGATCATCCTTAGTACTTACACACAGAATCTATCTAGATCAAGACCCAGCCTTCTACACCTACACCCATACTCTGTAAACCATTGTGAACTACATAGCAGCAGGTAGTTCCCGTACCCATTATTAGAGCTTCTTCCTGTTCCAGTCATGTTTCTAGCACATGAAGAACTGTTTAAATGCATGTGTGAACTGTAATTAATCTTATCTTGTCTTCATGGTCCTAAGGAATCTATTATTGACTGTAACATAAAGTACAGTTTTTGGTGTAATACACAGTATCTATGCTTCAGGTTTTAATTTGACCTGATTATATGGCTGAAATTCATTATAAGAAATAACAAACACACTGCATTCTACACACATTCTGTGAGTAAATTTAAATGAAGTAAAATGGCACCACTGTGCTCTGTATAATGCTTAAATGCAATCCGCCTTGAAAATAATGTGGGAACATTTCTGTGAAACAACTTCCTATCGTTCTGAAATGGGTTAGTAAATAAATCACTACCTTGAGGTATTTACTACTTTTAGCATTTGGGGTTTCTTTATAAGGTCACATACTGAATGATTCAAAAATTTATATAGAAAAATCAAGTATCTTCAGGATGACAATTGGTCAACAACAAATACTTTAAAGTCCAAAGAGTCTGATGTCCCTACAATCATTGTACACTTGCTATTAGATCAGTGGCCACCTGTAAGGTCTTTCAAGGAGTTTTGATGTCAAGAATGTATGCAGATGGTAGATACCATACCACATAATCAAATTTGAAGAAACTCTCAAAGAATGTATAAATACCAACGTCCACAGATAATATACGCTAACTAAACTGATGGCTACGCCACATAAAATGTCTGATTCTATCGACTTCTTGTAAATAACATAGCCTGAACCATCCTCTTGCTTTGGCCACTCTGTATTTCAAAATCTGTTGGCAAAATGAAGCAGGTGAGTCTTCAGCTGATGTTGACTGCGTAAGCTGCAACCGCTATTTTAGCTGAAACAGATATATCATTTGGAACTACTACTTATACGTAATTCCATTCACCTCAGTTTTTTCTTTCAAATATTTTATTTTTTACCATCTGATGTTAGCATACTCTCATAATAATTTCATACGGGGCTCATAGGGAATCTTAATTCCTGATGATGAATGAAAAACTGGTACTTATGATCCTAAATTATTCTAACAGTAATGGTAATTTCCTCTCCAGTTCAGGAATTATTTTGGCACTATGCCAGAGGCGTCATCTCACAAACAGAATTATTGTTTGATGAAAGATTAAGGTCATATCAGTATCTACATCTACATACATAATCCACAAGCCACTATACGGTGCGTGGCAGAGGGAACCTAATACCACTACGTCATTTCCTTTCCTGTTCGACATGCATATAGAGTGAGGAAAAAATGACTATCTACACACCTTCATATGAACCATAATTTCTCATAACTTCGTGGTCCTTAAGCAAAATGTATGTTGGCAGCAGTAGAATCATTCTGCAATCTGCTCTAAACTTTCTCAATATCATTCCTCAAAAATAACATTGTCTTCTCTACAGGGATTTCCACTTGAGTTCCCAAAGCATCTCCATAATACTTGCAAGTTGTTTGAACCTACTGCTAACAAATCTAACAGCCCACCTTTGAAATGCTTCAATGCCTTCCTTCAATCCAACATGGTGTGGATACCAAACACTCTAGCAGTACTCAAGAATAAGTCACACTAGCATCCTATTTGCAATCTCCTTTACAGATAACACTCTTTCCTAAAATCCTTCCAATAAATCGAAGTCAATCATTTGCCTTCCCTACCACAACCCTCACATGCTTATTACTTCCATATCACTTTGCAAGGCTACACCAACATTTTTAAAAGATGTGACTGTGTCAAACAGGACACAGCTAATGCTGTATCCAAACATTACAGGTTTGTTTTTTTCTACTCATCTGAATTTACTTACATTTTTCTACATTTAGAGCTAACTGCCATTCATCACAATAACTAGAAATTTTGTCTATGTTGTCCCATATCATCCTTCAGTGATTTAACTTCGATACCTACTGGTATAACATGTCATCACCAGCAAACAAATGCAGATTACTGCCCTCCCTGTCTACCAGATCATTTGTGTGTACCGAAAATAATAGTGATCTTATGACACTTCCCTGTGGCATTCCTGAAATTAGCCTGAACTCTGATGAACACCCACTGTCAAGGACAACATACAGGGTTCTATTACTTAATAAGTCTTCGAGCCACTTTCATATTTGGGAAGCTATTCCATATGCTCATATCTTCATTAACACATTGCATACTGGCTGCCATGGTTATTGTTGCAGATCCCTGCGATTTTCATAAGACACATACAAAATGAGTGTGTCTTCCTTATTTGAATGTAGCTGCACTTATCAGTGATGATGATGATTGGTTTGTGGGGCACTCAACTGCGTGGTTATCAGCGCCCGTACAAATTCCCAACCTTTGCTCAGTCCAATCTTGCCACTTTCATAAATGATAATGAAATGATGAGGCAACACAAACACCCAGTCATCTTGAGGCAACACTTAATCAGTGTCTAATGTTGTAGAAACTTGACAGGAATGTTTGTATGATACTCCAATATTCTTGAAGGGCATAATACCTCCAGAAACATCTCTCTTTATGTAACAGCACTTCACAAAACTGGCAGTAGTATTTTTTCATTTCCCACAGCAGTTCAAATACTATGTTCTTTCATGTTCCCTGACAATTGACCAGGTGGATCTTTGTCAGGTGCTCATTTTGTTGGGCAGATTGCTTCAGCAGTTTCCTCAACAGTTGCCATGTCAACTTGTTGATCACCTGTCCTGGCACTTTTATACACGCTTTGTATGCATTAACAAAGCACAAGTTTATGGCACAATAAAAATCAATAGGGATCTCCTTAGTGCCTGCAAACAGAAGTCAAATCTCTAAACAAAGGTGTCCATTTATTGGTTTTCCACATTATCTCACAATACAAAAGATATTTATCAGCTCTGTCCAAGTCTTTCATAAACTTATTGTACATCACAATACATTTTGGTTTCTATATGATTTCTTCTTTTTTTTTTATTATTATTTATTTTATTTTTGGTCGCAACCATGGATGCATTGTGAATTGTTATCATTATCACCTCCCTTTTATCTTTCCGTACCTGCACCAAAATGTCACCTTGTCTTTGAAATGTAGTGTCACCTTTCTTTAGAGATTTGACTTCTGTTTGCAGACACTAAGGGAGATCTCCATTGATTTTTATTGTACCATAAACTCTTGTTTTGCTTTCTAGAAGTGATTTCGTAATAGCTGTACTGTTGTCATAACTGTCTTGCTAATCGTTGTGCCAGATGGTAAGTTGAGGAGAAAGTACATAGAGAATAGTGTCTTGAAGCTTTTTTTCCTTCTCCAGTGTATATTTCTAGATTGGAGATACATCTGCTTACACTTTCACATACCATATGAACAAGCAAACAATACCTGACAAGTTTTCCAGAATTATATGTCTGAAAACGAAGCCACTCTCTCGATGGTATCGTTGCTTCACCAAGAAAAAGCTTCTGTTCACGTTTGTATACAATCTGAAATTCATCTCTGGGAGGTACTTTGGCACAGGTCTGTTTTCTGACCAATCTGTAAGGAATTGTCATTGAAATGTCATGATATCCAAACCCGCTCAAATCGATTTCTGTTCATTAGCTTGCCAGCCTGTCTCATCCTGCTTTTTAGATCTCTAGGAAATTTATTATATTCCAAATTAGAATATGTTCTAGAATTCCACAGGAAACCGATGTTAAGAATGCTGATCTGTGATCCCGCCCTCCCCTCCTTCTTAAGTACAGGAGTCACCTGCACTTTCTTCCAGTCACTCAAGACTTTGCACTGGGTGAGAGATTCATGTTAAACCCAAGTGAAGTAAGGAGCCAAGGCCGTACAGTACACTTTGTATAACCAACTTGTAATTCCAACCAGATCTCACGACTTATTTGTCTTCAACTCTTTCAGTTGTTTCTCTGTGTGCGATGGTCAAACAAAGGTATGTCTGTATGATTCTCCTAAGTGAACGATTTCTTGGACATGAAATTTAAAACTTCAGCTTTCTTTTGGTATCTGCCTCTGCCACACCAGATTGGTCAACGAGTGACTGGATGAAAGCCTTGGAGCTGATCAGCAATTTTAAGTACGGCCAGGATTTTCTTGCATTCTCAGCCAGATCTTTTGCTAAGGTATGATGGTTGTAGTTACTGAATGCTTCATGCATTGATCTTTTCACAGATGCACAAATTGCTACTAACCTTTGTCTGTCATCATTTGTGCATTCTCTTTTGATCTGGGAGTGCAACAGCCTTTGCTTCCTCAGAATTTCATTGTTAAAGCATGGTGAATCTTTTCTACCCTTAATAAACTTACTAAGCACATGCTTGCCCAGATCACAATTTACAATCTGTGATTCTTGAGTTTCTCCCGGCGTATTTGATAGTCAAAATATCCACGGGTGTGCTGCCGGTCTATAGTGTCCAACGGGTACTTTCTAGCAAAAGCATTCTCCTAGCCTTCTTGACTGATTTACTAACTTTCGCTGCCATAATTGCTGTGATGACATCATAACTAAACCCTGTCTCTATGCTGACGCCATTAAAAAAGTTCAGCCTGTTTGTAGCTACAAAGTCTAAGATATTTCCATTGTGTATGGGCTGCCAAACTAGATGTTCAAGGCAGTTTTCAGAAAACATGTTCAAAATACTTAACAAGACTGACTATCTGTAACAACCCCCCCCCCCCCCCGCCCAAACACACACATAAAGGGAACAGATAGCTGTCCCATTCCATACTCGGTAGGTCAAAGTCGCCTCCAGCTAGTACTGCATGGGTTTTTATGCACTACCGAGGACAGACTTTCTTCGAAGATTTGTCGCAATGGAATCGCGTGGCTGGTAAAAGCATCCAACAATTAACTCGGTTTCATCTAGACCTGTTATACGCAACCAGATAACTTCACTGTCACACTCAATTTGAACCTCAATAGAAACAATGTTTCTGTCAACTGCAAATGAACACCCCCTCTACAATGGTTAGTAATCCATTATCTCAGAGCTTTCTACTCTGGGTTTCAGCCAGCTCTTGGTCCCAAGAATAATTTGAGTGCAAGAATTTTCCTGAAGGGCAGTAAATTCAGGAACTTTTGTTACGAATATGTAGACAATTTACTGATAAAATCTTGGCTGTCAAAGTCTCCTTACTCTGAATGCAGTCTGATTTTGCTATCCGCAGGTCATATTGCAAGTGTTCTTCAGAGAATCTCAACCTACCACATAGCCTACGGAACCCCCATGTGCACTCCACAAGGACTCTGCAACTTGAATAGCTGCTCCCTTTGTGTATTGTTTTGTTTTTGTTTAAGGGCAAAAAAAAAAGAAAAAAAGAAAAAAACTAACTCTGTCAAAACTGTAAAACATGAAGACAAAGAGAGGAATCAAAAACAACCACACGTCAATCCCAATCAACGGAAGAGAAAATAGCTGAAAACAGGGACATGGAGAAAGATCTATAAACTACACCATAGAGAAACAGAGATCCAGAACTAAAAATTAAATGGCCTTTGCCATATTGCTATGATGGATAAAAAGTAAAATGTAGTCAACAGCTCGTGCGTTGTTCGCTAAAACAGTCAATAACTCAGCCATCACACACAAACGGGAATGTCAGATGTTCAAGAAAGGGCACTGCGTCAGGAAATGGCGAACAGTTAAAAGTTGGTGAATGTGCACAAAGTTGTGGGGGAGCACCACTTAATGAATGACGATTGCTAAAAAGACAGTGTCCAATACACAACCTAGTTAAAATGGACTCCTCACAGCAAGAGGAGGTCGTCCAAGCCACTGGGAGAGGCTCAATAGCCCAGAGTTTGTTCCCAAGAAAGGAGGACCAGTGGTGATGCAAAAGTGACACTACCTGCTGACAGACGGCAACATACAGATCACCAGAGGGAATGTAAGTACCAGCTGACAGAGGAACGAGGACTGCAGCCTTGGCAGAAGCATCAGCAATCTCTTTTCCTGTCAGACCGACGTGACCAGGAACCCACATAAACATCACCGTGGCTGCATCAAGAGTGAGCAAATGGCAGCTTTCCTGAACACAATGCAGTAAGGGATGGAGAGTGTGCAGTACACAGATACTTTGAAGGGCAGTGAGAGAGTCTGAGCAGATAACCCAATTGAAAAGCTTGTGTCACCAAATGTACTGTGTGGCCTGATACAGGGCGAAGAGCTCTGCTGTAAATGCTGAGCAGTGATCCAGAAGCCAATACCAAAATACGTCTGCACCAATGACGAAGGCACACCCGACACAACGGTCAGTCTGAGAGCCACCTTTGTATAAAAAGGTACTATCACAAAGTACCATTTGAAGGTCATGAACTGAAGGTGATAGAGCGAGGCTAGAGCAGTGTCCTCAGGAAGTGAATGAAGGCCAAGGTGAACATGGGCTGCCACTTGAAGACAAGGTGTTGAAGGGTACCCACCCACCGAGAAAGTTGCAAAGAGTATGAAGTTAAGCTGCCAGAGCAAGAGCTGAAAACAAACTCAAAGGGCTAACAGAGAGCTCCCTTTGTGTAGTTAACACCCCTGACTTATCATGAGCAGTCCAACAATTCACCACCCTATAATGCAGGTCCAGAAATCTACAGCCAAGACTGTTACACAGTCACAGAGCCTCCAGGTGAGACCCTCCACTTGGCTCCAAACCAAAGGACCATGATCAACTCTGGGAACAACACTGCAAATTGTGAGCTCTGCTTGCACCTCATGTGCGAAGCCAGCAGCCTTCATCATCTCCACCACCCACTTGTATTAACTGACGACGGCCTCAGAGCCTATCATCAGTGGCAACGTGAGCCACAACTCGCAGACGACTGCACCCTACAAGCTTGACAGCCGCAGGCAAGGCCACCTACACATCTCGGATGTGACAGCTGAGGGCCTGACTGGCATACTACACAAACTGATACCTGTCATCAAAACAAAACGAATGAGCAACTACTGCATTACAGAATGCTTGAGTTTACATGTAAGTGGTCTACATGCTGTCATAAGCTTGTGCTGAGACAATTAACTATAACTGTAAAACTGAAGTGTTCCATATAGTGAAAGCTCAGTAGTATGACCCATGGAACATACAAATAACTAACTGAAACCCTTATTTATTATAAATATTTAAGTGCTCTGCACTAGGTGTAAGGAGATTTGTCGGCATACAGCTGCCCATTAAACTACTGCACAGCACAACTGCTGTTCACTGCCACCGTTTCCTCTCTTCCAAGTTCTCAAAACTAATGGAATCTCTAATTTCACAGATTGTAAAGTTATTAGGTTGAATTATAAAATGGAAAATTAACCTAATAGGGTTGGATATGAATCTCTTACGTGTTACCTTATTCCCAACCTTTTTCCATTCATTATCCCAAAAATCTCAGTCTTAAGACTTCTGAATTTCAGTAATCACTGAACAAAAGAGTACTCTATATGTTGTATTGATAATATTTTCTTGTTTATATTTATGATTATTATTATTATCATCTATACTTACTGAAGAATCAACATAATTTGGAGTAGGTTGTTTCCTTTTTACTTACACCTCAGCAGTTCCTACAGTTTCATGTTTACATAAAAACAGGCAAGTATGAACAATTTACATTATGAGGTGACAGTATTGATGATGGAATTGTCAACAGTAGTTTTCAGTGTACAAAAGAAATTAGACTAAATACTCTTTAGTCTAATAAAATTATCAACAATACATAAATAATAATTTTAAAGACTCATCTGAAGTATATACATAAGTGGACAATTTGTTACATAACAGAGTCTACTGATTCATCAGGTGGTTGTTCCTCTTGCTGTCGTTCTTCAGCAGACCTTGGCTGCCACAAGCCACTTCTGATGAAGCGACCTGCTGCCGCCTTGTCAATACGTGGCATAATGGTACGCCTTTCATGTATCTGTCGTGCTCTTATATTATATCCACGAACTCTTTCAATTTCTCCTTTAATAGCATGCTTGGTAGGATCAAGACCCTGGGTTCGCAGATAGGTCCAAAAAAGTGTACTGAGTGAGTAAGAAAGAAATAAATCATATTTCACACGGTCCTCTGTACTTAGATTACTGTAAACATCTTTCTCACACGCCAGCTGTAGAAAATCACCAAATTTCTTCACACTGTCATGCAACTCAGTCACAGATTTCTTTAAGCTTTCATCAGTTGATAACTCTCCAAAATCAATTGTGTTTTCTGCCATTGTAGTGCCGTTGAAGGGACACTGAAAAGATTAAATTCACCACATTAATTATACGGGATTAAAGTAATGTTTGATTCCACCTGTCTGCTTTGACTCATATCATCAATATGGTGGAAATGGCATCTCCAATATCGCACCTATGACACCACTACATACACATGGAAACAAACACGAAAATACATATAAATAACACAGTAACATCTTCCTCCAAAAATACAATCAAACTAATGGGACAACCTTGCGAAACTGGTGGTTTTAGGGTTGGGACAAGCTAAACATAATGGGAAAAAAAAAACACCAAAATCTCAGAATGCAAACTGACAAAAAAGAACAAAATTACATTCCGCTACACCAACAAAACCTGCAGGAATTGGACCCTTCTCCTGACCTGTATATGGCAACTGCAGAAAATGATACCAAAACACCAACACCTACGACTAACATGACAAAAATTGGATTAGGACATTTCCCTTGACCTGTATTGGTCAACCACAGCTGCCAATACCGAAACACCAACACCTACGACTAACATGACAAAAATTGGATTAGGACATTTCCCTTGATCTGTATTGGTCAACCACAGCTGCCAATACCGAAACACCAACACCTACAGCTAAAACTACAAAAATCGCAATTGGACATTTCCATTGACTTATATAGATCAACCACAAATATTTATACCAAGAAGCCAACACTTACAACTATGAAAAATAAAACCAAAACAACAAGCACAACACCTCAAAAATCTAAAAATCAAACATCCCTACATAATTAAAACACATTAATACTCCATAAATACACAAAACATTATATTTAATTGTCATATTCATATCTAGCAACAGAAGCCACACAATAAATTAAGTGTCTTACCGCACCACAAATGGCAAACCAATAACACCTAATGAAAATGGCCAAAACAAACAAAAAAATTTATTGATAACTCACAGAAAAAAACTTCCATAATGATGTCACACACCACAACGCCCTTAAATCATGGGTCCAAGCAGTTGGGTAGAATTGGAAACTTCATATGAAAACTTCACTAATCAGATCATATGACATCTTCTCTAACCAGATGCTTCAGATTTTCACTCACACCAACAGAAATTCTTACATAATTAACCTATCACTTTTAGCTACTTTCATCTCTAGTAACTGACAGCTTGTCTCTCACCCTGAGCTACTAATCAGAAAAAAACTTAACTTTCTATGTTTTTAACTTTCTTAAGTTTTCTGGAAAAAAATCACATTTATTCTTTTATTCCTACTTCCGTGTTTTATGATGAAACTTTGGTATATGATTCTATGCATATAGACATTATTTTGTCTCCAAACATATCAGCAGAGAATCCCACTAAGGGAAGAAAAAAAAAGTGTCATGTTTCCTACCACTTTAGGCTACACTAAGAGAGTTGTATGTACATGTAACTACGTCTTTCAGTACTATAGGACAATAAAACAAACCCTTTTTTTTGTTTTAAGAACTGGAGTGTAGAACAGAAGAAAAATGTTAGAGTATCTGCGTTACACAGGTTAGTCTACATGACTAAATTAAATAATAAACGTACAGTTGCATCCCTATGGATTTTATAAAAAAGAAATTGATACAACATCACTCATAGCTAGTCCAAAGTTTCTAGCTTCAATCAAAATGAAAGCTAACAATCTGGATAAAAAATCTGATTAAGGTTTCAAAAGCTTTTTATATGGCGTGTGACATCTTCATTCCTCTAACTATCTTGTCAAAAGAGGGCAGAAAAGCAAACAGACGCCCAAGATGCAAAAATATAGAACAATCGGCAGTGATCAATGAGATGAGGGCTCAGAAGACAATGGAAACCACTGCATTAAGGAACCAAGAAGTGTGTGTACACAGGGCATGCAGTCTCCCCAAATATCATCATGACGGGCAGTTCCTACGCAAAACATATTTGCAGAAAACACTATCACACTAGGATAAATATTAGTAGAGAACATGTCGCACATGCAAATTTTAGACCGAAATTAATCATCATCTTGGCTATTTCGAAAATATGCTCAAACAGTACAAATAATCATTTTTGTATGGTTTAAAAGAAATATTGCACATAACTTTTTAAGTAAACTATAACGAAGCATTGACACCAACCGGCAAACATAAAGCTCAGATAATACACAATGGCCGCTGACAGTTCTCAGTATTCAAATAGCTCAACCTCAAGTCTAACACAATGCAACGACATACATTTTGGTCAAATAAATGACATCTGTAAATACAGATATTACCTGATTCAACCAAGCTGCCCTCCTTTCTCACGCTCTTTCAGTGCTGTTTATTCAAACATTTCTACCATATTCAAAGATACGTGAACATGTACATTGATGTAACTAATGCCACAGCAAAGATATTCGTCCGGCAAATACAACTGGCATGCCAGCAGGGGCATTTCCACGGGCAAGATAGCTGGCAGCCTGGCACGAGTTTTGAAGGGAGTACGGATTTTCACGTATTCACTGCCGGTGAAAATTTGTATAACATTTTTGCTAAGCAAATGTGTCAGCACCCAGCAGGGTGACTGCACGTGCTTGTTTGCCGGCACGAGTGAAAGAGGGGGTAGGGTGGGAGGCTCTGCAAGCAACAGTTTACAGTGTACGTGGAAACCGAGCATTATGCAGTATCGTATACTTTAGTTATCTGGAATTTCAAGTTCGACACGCAGTGATGTTAATACTGGTACAAATATAAGCAAAATATAAATCAAAAACGTCGACATAAAAAAGAATACCTTTCGCGGAGGTGTCATATAACCATCGACTTCATAAGACGGACATTGTGTAATGCGCTGATCGCAAAATGAGCAACTTGGAAAACTTAGCAGCGAAAATACTGAAAGAGAGTCAACAGCCAGATAGTCAAGAGCTGAAAATATTATTGCTTCAGGTACGGTCATTAACACTTTTTTAAGATGCGCATAATTCTATATGATATCGATTTGGTAAACGTATTATAATTGCAGCTCGCAGAAGTGGCAAATACACCTGGCGACATAACTTGTCTTATTGGTCCGGTTGTCAAGCTTCTGCCATCTCACAACACTAGCGTCAAGTTTACAATCTACGGAATTTTACCGAGGTAACCGAATGATATTAGGAAACAAATTCTTTTTCAGTTCGTTATGTGAGAGCTATGATATTTCTGGTATTTTCAGAATATGTAAGGCACAACCTGATGCTGCTGTTTTAGTTGTAAATACAGTCCTGAATGACTGCCGTGATCCCAATCCAGAAGTGAAGCGTGTAGCTGTATCTACATTGTGCAGCTTGCCACCACTTTTACAAGAATATGTGGGACCTGTTGTTGATGCAGCTCTGAAGGACAGGCATCCCAAAGTACGCAATGCTGCTGTGTTGGGTTGTAGTAAAATCTTTAAAGAAATGCCCAATTTGCTTCAGGATATTGGAATGATAGACAGGTAATTACTACTCATATTGATAAATTCAGGAAGAATGGCAATAACTTAGTTAAGGTATATTTCTTATGCACATTAAATTCTAAGTTAGCAGAAATATTGAACCTGTTGATACTAACCTTCTGCTGTTGCCCATTATTTCATAAAAACTGCAGACATAAACTACTCATCAACTTCTAATATGTGTAAAACACGCACCATAACAAGTATTCTCACCATATCAGTGCTGGGCTCACCAACTAATGACCAAACTGCCACCTCCCAGTCTAACCTAGACCTTGGGGTATGTTACAGATCAATCTTTCCCCATAATCTGCATTTGGAAAGATGATATAGAAGCAGAATAAATGCTGTCAGTTTTGACAGATGTTCTGTTCTCCTTAGTACAATGCCACAGCTGCATCAGCTGTGGCAACAGACATCTTTATAGGCATTGAATAAATGATACTATTCTCATTTTTATGACAGTGATTCAGTTTGCACAGACTGATTTGTGATGCTGCAAACTCGATTAGAAACAACAGAGATGCTATTGCAATCTCCACAAGTACTCTGTATTACCGTTACAGAAATGTCATCAGTGCTTTGATTAGAAGTGTATCTCACAGAGTGTGGTTTGTGTGAAAGTTAGTCACATGCCATATTAAGGGTCAGTATGTCACAGACCACAGATTATCCATGTCATTGTATGCATGTATAAAACCCACTGTGTATCATATCACATTGAATTGTACTTCTGGGCTCAATTCTATGTTTCTTTTTCTTTCTTCTTCCCTTACCACCTCTGCCCCCCCCCCCCCCCCAAAAAAAAAAAAAAAAATTAAACCCCCTGTGTTTTTCACATAGCGTACTCTAACATGCTTGAGTACATGTTGAGTTTTATATTTTCCATATGCTTTAACTGAATAACTGACATCCCACTGAGTAATGGAATGCATCAGCTGATTTACAAAGGAAATAAACTTTTTAGCCTAAGTGAGATTACAGCCCACTTGCTGATCATTTTTATGAGTTATTTTTGTTTATATTAATATTAAAATCAACATGTGTTTAAACTCCTTAATTGAAACAGACATACCTACATATATACTGTGCAAACCAGTGTGAGGTGCATGCCAGATGGCATGTTCCACTGTACCATTTATAGAGTTTCTTTCTGTCCCATTCATGTGTGGTGTGCAGGAAGAATGATTGAATGCCTCAGTGCACACAGTAATTATTATAATCTTATCTTCACAATCCGTATGTGAGCGATACATAGGGAATTGTAATATGTTCCTAGAGTCATCATTTAAAACTGGTTCTTGAAACTTTGTTAATATACTTTCTCGGGATAGTTTACGTCTATGTTACCGAGTCTTCCAGCTTAGTCCCTTCGGTATCTCTGTGATTAAACAAACCTGTAACTAATTGTGCTGCCCTTCTCTGTACATGTTAAATATCCCCTGTTAATTCTATCTGGTACAGATCCCACACACTTCAGCAATATTCAATGACTGGTCACACATGTAATTTGTAAGCAATGTCTTTTGTAGGCTGATTACACTTCCACAGTATTCTACCAATAAACTGAAGTCTACTGCCTGCTTTACCCACAGCTGAATCTCTATGATCATTCAACTTCATATCCCTATAGTGTTACACCCTGGTATTTGAGTTGGCTGACTCATTTTTGTCATAGGATACTACATTTTTTCATTTTGTGAAGTTCAAAATTTTACATTTCTGCACCACTTAGAAATCTTATAAAGATGTGACTGAATATTTATGTACCTTCTTTCAGATTTCATCATTATAGATAACTGCATCATCTGCAAAAAGCCTGATTTTTACTACTAATATTGTCTGCAAGGTCAACAGGAACAGCAAGGGTCCCAACACACTTCCCTGGGATGCACCCAACGTTACTTCTGCATCTAACCATAACTCTCCATCCAAGATAACATGCTGCATTCTCACTACCAAAAACTCCTCAATCCAGTCACAAATTTCAGTTCATACCCCGTATGATCATACTTGTGACAAGAAGCATAGGTATGATTCTGAGTCAAATGCTTTTCGGAAAGCAAGAATACTGCATGTACCTGATTGCCCTCATCCAAAGCTTTCAGTATGGCATGTGAGAAAAGTGAGAGTGGGTTTCACATGATTGATGTTTTTGAAAACAATGCTGGTTGGCATTGAGGAGGTCATTCTGTTCAAGGTACCTCATTATGTGTGAGCTCAGAGTATGAGGTGGAATCCAAAATTTTTGAGACTGGTGCTGCCATCTGGAAAGTAGGAGTAGTAGATCTGTGCACTGCTAGGTGGCTAGAGCTGCATATCTGATGAGTCAGTGTGCAGAGTGGCATTCTGCTGGGAGGATGTGTTGTGTGTTCAGTGATTTCTGTAATACTCTGTGTTTGGTGTGTGGCGATTTTATGATGGATCCGCGGAAAGAACAGTGCATATATATCAAATTCTGTGTGAATCTCAGAAAAAGTGCTATGGAAACCCTTGCAATGATTCAACAAGTGTTTGGGGAACAGAGCATGAGCCATACGTGTGTGTTTGAATGGCATGCTCGGTTCAGGGCTGGCCATACAGACGATGATGATGATGATGATGATGATGCTCACACTGGTAGGTCCGTTAGCCACACAATGCCTGAAATCGTTTATGTGGATCGACATCGAACCATTCAAGACCTTGTGGATGAAGTGGGTATTGGTTATGGGACATGTCAACAAATGTTGACTAATGAATTGGACATGCATCATGTCACTGCAAAATTTGTGCCAAGGATCTTGACTGCCAATCAGAAGGCACAGCGTGTTGAAGTGTGCATGGACCTTCATCAGACCGCATCTGATGATCCAACCTTCTTGTCACGGGTTATCACTACGACGAGAACTGGATTTACGGTTATGACCCAGAGACAAAGCAACAATTGTCCCAGTGGAAGAGCCCGGGCTCTCCAAGACCCAAAAAAAGGAGGACAGGTGAGGAACATGATCATCATTTTCTTTGATACCAAGGGAATTGTGCAGAAAGAATTCGTCCCACCCAACGAAACAGTGAATTCTGCATACTACTGTGATGTTTTGTGACGGCTCCATGAAAACGTGCAGCAATGATGGCCTGAACTTTGGCATCAAGGGAACTGGCTGCTGCATCACGACAATGCGCTGTGTCACATATCCTTGCTCACCAGGACCTTTTTGGCAAAAAACAACATGGCAGTTGTACCCCACCCACCGTACTTGCCAAATTTGGCACCTTGCAACTTCACGCTATTCCCTAAACTGAAACTCAAGTTGAAAGACCATTGGTTCGACGCTCGAGAGGATTCAAGAAGCATCGCTGGCGGTGATAAACACCTTCAAAGGTCAGGACTTCCAGAAAACGTTTGATCAGTGGCAGAAGCGCTGGAACCAGTGTGTACGTGTGGATGGGAACTATTTCGAGGTGATGGTGGCCATTAGTCCAAAGGTAAGGTTTTCAACAGATGGCAGCACCAGTTCCAAAAATTTTGGATAGCACCTCGTATCTTCTATAATTCTAAAACAAATCGCTGACAGGGATATTGGATAGTAGTTTTGTGGATCACTTCTACTACTTTTGTCTTTTTCCAAGAACTGGGTACTGTTTTTTGTCTGCGGGATCTATGACAGATTATAGTTAGAAGAGGGGCTAACTCAGTGGCAAATTCAGTATAGAATCTGACAGGAATTCTTTTGGGCCCAGGAGATTTGGTAAATTTTAATGATTTAAGTATTTTTCCAACACCACTGATAAAAATACTTGTTTCCCTCCTCTTTTCAGTGGTACAGCGATTTAAACTGGGGCAATTCTTTTGGGTGTTCCTTTGCAAAAAAACATTTACAAACAGAGTTAAGCGTTTGAGCTTTGCTTTGCTACCCGCAATTCAGTTCATTCTCATTCACTAGGGACTGAACACTAGCTTTGGTGCCACTAACAGCATTTACATATGACCAGAATTTCTTCAGGTTTTGTGAAAGATCACTTGACAATATTCTGCTACGGTAGTCACTGAGGGCATCATGCATTGCTCTCTTGACAGCCAAACATTCCTCATTCAGCATCTACATGTCTATGGCCGTACACTTCATTTTACATGTATGATGCAGTAATCTCTGTTTCTTTAGAAGTTTCTTTACAGTGACTGTATACCACGGAGGTTCTGTCCCATTATGAACTGTTGTTCTGGGAACATATCTATGCACTGCATGGTCAACTGTTCTTTTAAACTTAAGCCACAGCTCCTCTACATGCTCCTGCCCTGTGCTGAAAGTTTCAAGTTCCTCCCTGAGATATAACAGTACTGATTTCTTTTTTTCCCTAGTTTACTGAACATAGATATATTTCTTCTTATTTTAATCATTCTTTGTACTCTGGTAATCATTGTTGTTAGTTAGTCGGGTAGTTAGTTAGTTTCACATTCCATGAAACATTTGCTTGAGAAATCATAATGATGTGCAACAAGTCATTTTAGATTCATATCAAAAATTTAATTTGTAGCTGTGGCTAAAGGCTGAACTACTTTTTTTTTTTTTAAAAAAAAAAAGTATACAGATGTGAGTTAGCAATTTCTGCCTACCACCTTTTACACATTACAATAACAGAAATTCTTCTATGGAATGAAAGAAATATCAGGGAGAAGCTTATTCATTTTATTTTAAAGTTTTACTTTTCTGTCTCAGACATTTTGTATCCTGGATAAGTGAACAAAAATTTTAGTTGAGCATTATTCACCTCTTTTGTGCTAAGAATAAGGTTAGTGTGTACTAATTATGAACATCGTTGTTCCTTTTGAACTGTAATGGATTATTTACAGCAAACTTAATGGTAGAATAAATATACTGTGAAGCGGTAGTCGAAATGCCCAACTCCTTAAATAGATGTCTATAAGATGATTGTGGATAAGCTCCACATATTAATCTAACAGCACATTTTTGAGTGATGAAGACTTTCTTAAAGATAATTTACCACATAACATTAATCCATAAGCTATTATTGAATGAAAAACATGCAAAATATATCAACTTCCTGACTTGTCTCTCATCAAGATTTGCAATGATTTCAAGTGCAAATGTGGCAGAGATAATTTGTTTTAAGAGTTCAAAAATGTGCCTTTTCCAGTTAAAACTCTCATCAGTATAGAAGTTTCCACCCTTTTTTGTTACTTCCTCACCCTGTGTTACACTTATCATTGTGCAGAACTGAATACGTGGACTGCTTTTAAAATTGAGAGCGAGACCATTCACAGAAAACCAGTCAATGATGCTTTCAAGAATTTTGATTACCATTTCTTGTGGTGCTGTATGTATGGTTGTAGTGTTTGCAAGAAGAACTAATTTAGCTTGTTATATATTAGGTGGAAGTAAGATGTATGAGACAGGCGAAATTCCCTCAGACTTAAAGAAGAATATAATAATTCTAATCCCAAAGAAAGCAGGTGTTGACAGATGTGAAAATTACCGAACTATCAGTTTAATAAGTCACAGCTGCAAAATACTAAAGTGAATTCTTTACAGAGGAATGGAAAAACTGGTAGAAGCCGACCTCAGGGAAGATCAGTTTGGATTCCGTAGAAATGTTGGAACACGTGAGGTAATGCTGACCCTAAGACTTATCCTAGAAGAAAGATTAAGGAAAGGCAAACATATGTTTCTAGCATTTGTAGACTTAGAGAAAGCATTTGACAATGTTGACTGGAATACTCTCTTTCAAATTCTGAAAGTTGCAGGGGTGAAATACAGGGAGTGAAAGGCTATTTATAATTTGTACAGGAACCAGATGGCAGTTATAAGAGTCGAGGGGCATGAAAGGGAAGCAGTGGTTGGGAAGGGAGTGAGACAGCCTCTCCCCGATGCTATTCAATCTGTATATTGAGCAAGCAGTAAGGGAAACAAAAGAAAAGTTCGGAGTAGGAATCAAAATCCATGGAGAAGAAATAAAAACTTTGAGGTTCGCCGATGACATTGCAATTCTGTCAGAGACAGCAAAGGACTTGGAAGAGCAGTTGAACGGAATGGACAGTGTTTTGAAAGGAGGGTATAAGATGAACATCAACAAAAGCAAAACAAGGATAATGGAATGTCGTCGAATTAAGTCGGGTGATGCTGAGGGAATTAGATTAGGAAATGAGGCACTTAAAGTAGTAAAGGAGTTTTGCTATTTGGGGAGCAAAATAACTGATGATGGTCAAAGTAGAGAGGATATAAAATGTAGACTGGCAATGGCAAGAAAAGCATTTCTGAAGAAGAGAAATTTCTTAACATCAAGTATAGATGTAAATTTCAGGAAGTCGTTTCTGAAAGTATTTGTATGGAGTGTCTAGCCATGTATGGAAGTGAAACATGGACGATAAATAGTTTGGACAAGAACGGAATAGAAGCTTTTGAAATGTGGTGCTACAGAAGAATGCTGAAGATTAGGTGGGTAGATCACATAACTAATGAGGAGGTATTGAATAGAATTGGGGAGAAGAGAAGTTTGTGGCACAACTTGACAAGAAGAAGGGACTGGTTGGTGGGACCTGTTCTGAGGCATCAAGGGATCACCAATTTTAGTATTGGAGGGCAGAGGGAGGGTAAAAATCGTAGAGGGAGGCCAAGAGATGAATACACTAAGCAGATTCAGAAGGATGTAGGCTGCAGTAGGTACTGGGAGATGATGAAGCTTGCACAGGATAGAGTAGAATGGAGAACTCCATCAAATCAAGTCTCACGACTGAAGAACACAACAAAAACAACAACAACAAGAAAGCTACTTAACTTAAGATAATCCAAGTGTTGTGGTACAGATACTCTATAATAGTCCAGGTTAGTCTCACTGCTGGTGAAGTACAAGTCGGCTATGTACGCTACTCTGGTTGCTATGTTCTGCCTGACTCTGGGCTAGAGGCTGAGCTTATGCTGCTGTGAGTCCCACTGGGCTGTGACTGACGACTCAACTCATTGACCCACTCAATGAGTGACTGGGACCTTTGGTCCTCAGTGGCGATCTAAATACTGGCAGCCGAGAGGGCATTGGCGGCGTGTTTCTTGCGATTCTGTCTTTGACCTCTATCGATCTTCTCACAAACTCTTTGGCACCTGCTGTGTTGGCACCTGCTTACGCCAGCAAATTTCTCCCCTCCGAAGTGCATCACCATTGTTGTGTAGTGAGGCTGCGAACGACGATTTGGAGGGAGGCAGGATGCTGGACATAGTTGTAGTCGTGGAGGACAGCATGCTCCCAACTTTACCCCACAATCTGGCTTGTGAGGCAACAGTAACTGATGCCAGGGCACACATCCAGACCTGAGGAAACGTGCTGGGGCAATGATGGTGATGGTGATGGCATGCCCAGGTCCATGGCGACAACAGGGGTGAGGGCACATTGTCCATACACTCCTCCTGGGGTGCGCTGGTGGCACCAGTGGGCAACTGCGAAGGCCGCACGGTCCCGTGAAGCTGTGAATCTGGGGGAAGAAAAGCAGCAGAATTGTGGGGCAAATGACATGCGCGAATTTGGTTCTGGTGGCGGTGCTGCAAACTGTCGGGACCTGCAATTGAAGTACATGTAAGAGCCGATGCGTTCCTGGATCATTCCTCTTTCCCAGTGTCTACAGTTGCCATAAACCCTGAAAAGAACCCTATCACGTGGCGCAAAGTGATACTTGTGGACCATTGACAGCGCCGGATGCTGCGGTGTGTGTAGCAAGTGTAGCAATGTCCGACAGCAGCAGCCATGCAGAAGTTCCACCGGTGATGGTCCATCTCGTAGGTGGGAGCAATAGGAGGTGAGAAAGAGTTGCAGCATCTGTTCCGGTGTGTGGGTGGTGTGAAGCTTAGCCATCCATTGCTTGAAAGTGCATACGAAGCATTCTGCTTGCTCGCTGGATTGCGGGTGAAACGGATCAAAGCCACATGAAGTGAGCTGTGGTCTGTTGTCCGACACAAGTACTTCTGGCAAACCTTCTATGCAAAATATGGAGGACAATGCTTGAATGGTGCTACGTGATGTGATAGAAGCCATAGGCACCTCAAATGGAAACTTACTAAAAGAGTCTACCACTGTCAGCCAACAAGTGTTCCAAAATGGTCCTGCAAAGTCAATGTGCAATCATGGCCATTGCAATTGAGTCTTAAGACAAGACAAGAATGTCTGTGGTGGAGCGGATTGGTTCTCCGTGCATGCGCGACACTGTGCCGACATGTGTTCAATGTGGGCATCCATGCCCTGCCAAGTACAGTGCCGGTGCACTAACTGTTTAGTGCGAACAATTCCACAATGTCCTTGGTGGAGCAATCACAACACATCCTTTTGCAACACTTTGGGATAAGCACACGCAATTGTCCACTGTCATTTTGAACTAGAATCACACCCTGTGGAACTGAAAGGTTATTCTGATGTGCAAAATATTGGTGCAAAACTGAGTTCTGGATACTGTTTAATGAATGAGGCCATGACATGCGAGTGTAATGTAACAACATCTTCAGATCTGGATCTGCTTCCGTGGCCTCTGCAATTTTTCTGCAGTGCAAGGGAAAACATTCCAGCAATTCAGAGTCCTGCACATTGATTTGGCAACAAGATGCAGCAGATACATCAAAATCAGAGTCTGGGCCAATCGGAAGGCGAGATAGGGTGTCTGCATTGCCATGCTTTGCAGTAGGTCTGTACACAATTTCATACTAATACTGCAAAAGCAACAAAGCACAATGTTGCAATTTTTGAGCAGTGTGTGTAGGAACCAGCTTTGTCAGATGAAACAAGGACTGCAGAGGCTTTTGATCTGTCACTAAATAGAACATGCAACCTTACAAATAGTGATGGTATTTTGTCACACCATACACAATAGCAAGAGCCTCTTTTTCAATAATTGCACTGAGTTTGAGTTAATAACTTTGAGGCAAAAGCAATAGGTCTGTCATGAGTGCCAATTCTGTCCAAAAGGACAGCACGGATTCTGTAGGAAGAAGTGTCGACTTGCAAAACTACTGACCTGGCAGGGTTAAATTTAGTGCAGCATGTATTTACGTATGAGTAATGTAAAAAATTGTACAAATGAACTAATGAAAGGGCATGACAATAGTAAAGAAAAAGAAAAAAATGCGATTTAAATATCAGAGATTTACATTTTATAAAATTTCAATTCCATCAAGGGTTTTTGGGAGACGGCAGGTCCCAGTCCAGCATCTGATCTCCAGGATCCATTGTGGCTCTTTCGCCAGCTTCCTTGGCTTGGAACATATCTTCAATCTCTTCCTAATCCTCATGAAACTCAATTTCTGGGGCATTCTTGCAAGATAAGCCACAGCAGTGTTTGCATGTCGAGGAGCAGTTCAGTCCAATTTACATCATCAACATACTGCTGTGCATTCTGCTTTCCATATGCAGAAAACAATGTTTAGTAGTGTGTGTGGTGCCGCATCTTTCATCATTGTCATGGGAAACAAGCCTGATAAGATTTTCTTCCAGCCTCACTGGCATGGATGAGTTTTCTTTCCCTGCCAAGATTTTGCTTGATGGTAGGATCACAATGAGTACCACCTTCCTGCATCTGATGTTGGCAGTAGACTTTAAAGTTTGAAAGATTGTCTTGAGGCAGACTTTACAAAAAGCTCTTAACTGAGCTTATCCGAAGTCGAGCAGTTGGAATTCCCATACAGTGCTAACATTAGCTTTTCCCCTGCCTGTGTTGTTATATCTTGAGAGACTGAGGATTTAATGAATTCAGCTGCTTGCATTTTGAGGTGCAACTGTTGCGTTGTAAGGTTTAGTAATGGTATCCCATCCTGTGCTGATCCGATCCCTCTTCCCAGTTTGTGGAAGTATAAGTTGTAGTTGTTTTTGACCCATTAGGAGAACAAGCACATCAAAGTCCTCACTCAAGATTGCCACACTGTCAGGCTAAGCATCGTGGGAAATAGCTGTTTCCACAACTGTATCTTTAGTGCAAAGATCCTTATCAGGGATACATTCCAATACTTCACAAGCCCAATCATCAGCTCACATTTCAGCTACCCCAATAACAGTATCTCGTAATTCAAGTTTCATTATTCAAGTTCGACAAGGATGAGATCAAAGATATGTTACAGAACAAAGAAGTTGGTGAGGTAGCCACATGGGATCCTGAAGATTGTGTGCTGGACCGGAATCTGCCATAGTCTCCCTGGTGATCTGAACGAAATTGAAATTTGATAAAATGTGAATCTCTGATATTTAAATTGTGTTTCTTAATATTGTCATGCCCTATTATTTGTTCGTTTGTACAAATTTTTATACTACTCATATGTAAATACATATTGGTCATTACTCTGTGCTTGATTTTCATTTTAGCAAACCACTCTTACTGATTAAAGCATCGAAAAAAATGACTAAAATACACACAGATGATGGAAATTAAAAATATGTACATACAAAAGAAGTATGTGCTCATGAGAGAGCTGTCTTCCCATTGGAAATGTCATTTTTCTGAATAACTTCGTTTAAAAAAGAAAAAGAAAAAAAAAGAAAGAAAGAAAAATTACTTTGGCTTTCAAGTGTATGAATGCTTAATAGTGCCTAAAACTCAAAACTAGATACTTTTGTAACATGAAATTTCATGATCTGTAAGTCTGGTAACTTGATGGTTTTTCATTTGGAGCAGTCATTTTTGAGTTATAGGTGTTGGAGCTGACTTTTTAGTCAAGTTGGTGAAAATTACCTAATCTTGACAACTGATTGCAACCAAATAGCTGCACTGATTTTGATATTTAAGCAAAATTTAATTTTCTTTCATATTGGTACGGGGAAACATTTTCAGTAGGACACACAATTTCTGAGTAATAGGTGAAAATCTGAAAAAAGTGTCAATTTCGTCCCCGAATCCTGCCTCGGGCATGGATGTGTGTGATGTCCTTAGGTTAGTTAGGTTTAAGTAGTTCTAAGTTCTAGGGGACTGATGACCTCAGATGTTAAGTCCCATAGTGCTCAGAGCCATTTGAACCATTTTTTTTGTAATTAATTGTTGCCTACTGGTAACAGACACCTCTTCAGTCACAGGTTAAGTTCACGATATTAATTTTTAATAATTTACCAGGCTGTATGAGACAATTCGTGACGAGGACCCAGTTGTGTCCACAAACTGCCTGCTGGTTTTGGACACAGTGCTGGCATCAGAAGGTGGTGTGGTGGTCAGTCGAAGCATGGCGAGGTATTTGCTACATCGCCTTCCAATGCTGCCTCATCCACAGCTGGCTACAGTTCTTCAGTTTCTGGCAAAACACAAACCTGCCACTGAAGATGAGCTATTCTTCATTCTTAGTAGGTATTAGCCAAAAAGGACACTCTTTGCTTGGTCATTTTTCTCATTTGTGTCCTGAACTGGAAAAATGTGCAGTCAATCATCTCGTTTGTATAGCATTTAAGTTACTCAGACTATGTTTTTTGATGTTTTGCTTTCAGTTTCTTAGAAAGATAAGTTTTGTTTTTGTTGAGCAGAGCATGTAAACACATTATGTATGGATGTAACCTCTTAGACTTTCCCTGTGGTTCATTGTCATCTCATTGAGATCGGGTGTACAGCTGGTGATCTGCACCTTCCCAACATGACATTTCTCTGTCTCAGGGAACACCTGATGAATACATAGTGTTGTTGTTGTTGTTATCTTCAGTCCAAAGACTGGTTTGATGCAGTCTCCAAGCCACTCTATCCTGTGTGAGCTTTTATCTCTCCAAGTAACTACTACATCCTACATCATTCTAAATCAGCTTACAGTATTCATCTCCTCGTCTCCCTCTATGATTTTGACCTCCTACACTTCGCTCCACTACTAAGTTGGTGATCTCTTGATGTCTCAGAATGTGTCCTATTAACTGATCCCTTCTCTTGTTCAAGTTGTGCCACAGATTTCTTGTCCCCCAATTCTATTCAGTACCTTCTTATTAGTTACGTGATCTACCTATCTAATCTTCAGCATTCTTCTGTAGCACCACATTTCGAAAGCTCCTGTTCTCTTCTTGTCTAAACCGTTTATCATCCATGTTTCACTTCCATACATGGCTACACACCATACAGATACTTTCAGAAAAGACTTCGTGACACTTAAAACCATACTCAATGTTAACAAATTTCTCTTCAGAAACACGTTGCTTGCCATTGCCAGTCTATATTTTGTATCCTCTCTACTTCGACCATCATCAGTTATGTTGCTGCCCAAATAGCAGAACTCATATACTACTTTAAATGTCTTGTTACCTAATCTAAATCCATTAACATCACCTGATTTAATTTGATTATGTTCCATTATCCTTGTTTTGCTCTTATTGATGTTCATCTTACACCCTCCATTCAAGACACTGTCCAGTCTGTTCAGCTGCTCTTCCAACTCTGTTGCTGTCTCTGGAAGAACTATGTGTCATTGGAAAATCTCAAAGTTTTTATTTCTTTTCCCTGGACTTTAATTCCTACTTCAAATTTTTCGTTGGTTTCTTTTAGTGCTTGTTCAGTGTACAGACTGAATAACATCAGGGATAAAATACAACCCTGCCTCATTTCCTTCTCAACCACGGCTTCCCTTTCATGGCCCTTGACTCTTTATTACTGCCGTCTGGTTTCTGTAAAAGTTGTAAATAGCCTTGTACTCCCTGTATTTTACCCCTACTACCTTCAGAATTTCAAAAAGAGTATTCTAGTCAGCATTGTCAAAAGTTTTCTCTAAGTTTACAAATGCTGTGAATGTAGGTTTTCATTTCCTTAATCTATCTTCTAAGATAAGTCAGATTTCCTCAGAATCCAAATTGATCTTCCCCAAGGTCAGCTTCGATAAGTTTTTCCATTCTTCCGTAAGGAATTTGTGTTAGTATTTTGCAACCATGATGTACTAAACTGATAGATTGGTAATTTTCACACCTGTCAGCACCTACTTTTTTTGGAATTGGAATTCTTCTCGAAGTCTTGAAGGTATTTCACCTGTTTTATACATCTTGCTCACCAGATGGAAGAGTTTTATCATGCCTGGCTCTCCCAAGGTTATCAGTAGTTCTAATGGAATATTGTCTACTCCTAAGGCCTTATTTTGACTTGACTCTTTCAGTGCTCTGTCAAATTCTTCTTACATTATATTTCCTATCTCATCTTCATCTATGTCGACTTCCCTTTCTATAATATTGCCTTCAAATTCATCTCCCTTGTACAGACTCTCTAATACTCTTTCCATCTTTCAGATTTCCTTTCTTTGATTAGGACTGGTGTCCCATCTAAGCTCTTGATATTCATACAGCTGCTTCTCTTTTCATCAAGGGCCTCTTTAATTCCTCTGTAGGTGGTATCTATCTTTCCCCTAAAGAAATATACTTCTAAATTGTTAAATTTCTCCTGTATCCATTGCTGCTTAGCCATTTTGCTCTTCCTGGCAATCTGATTTTTTAAGTGTTTGCATTCACTTTTGCCTGCTTCATTGGCTGCATTTTTATAGTTTCTCATTTTGTCAATTAAATTCAATATCTCTTGTGTTGTCCAAAGATTTCTACTAGGTTTTGTCTTTTTACATATTTGATCCTCTGCCTTTACTATTTCATCTCTTAAAGCTACACATTCTTTTCCCCTGTCCTAGTCAACCTTTGCCCAATTCTCTCTCTGAAACTATCAGCAACCTCCAGTTCTTTCAACTTACCAATGTCCCATCTGCTGAATTTCTTATCTTTTCCAATTTCTTCAGTTCAGTTACAGCATTGAAAATATATCATGTTGAAAGACGTGGACCACTGGCAGAACACCCTACCTCAATGAGATGACATTACATATGATTGTTTGTGCAAAAAAAACATGGCTCTTTTAAATTCATTCCCCAGCATTGAAATGTTTGGTCATGTGATTTACTGGTAGTCATACGGTATGCTGTTCTTATTGGAAACTGAGAATGGTAAGTTGGAGGAAATGGAAATTGAGGTATGAATACTGAATTTCATTTTCAATTAACATTTCTGCTTCAGCTTTTTTTGTGAGGGCATACAGCAGATTTAGGATTTGTGTTGACAAGTTTGTACTTTTGTCTTGGATGCTATGTATGCTGTCCATGTAAGAAACATGACTATTTTAAATTTACTCCATAACATTGAAATGTTTGCTCTGGCATGTGATTGATAGTCGTACTGTAAGCTAGTCTTATTGAGAGTTGGACTCTTTTAAAGCTGAACAGTAAATTGATTGAAATGAGTGGAAATTTGGTTTGAATATTGACTTGACTCTTTCTTCTCCATGTAATATTTATGCTTCTGCTTGTTGTTAAAAAGCTTTTTTTGCAAAAGCATACTGGGAACATTTCAATTAGATTACATCATGGTCAGACAGATTCCGAAATCAGATACTGGATTGTAAGGCATACCCAGGAGCAGATATAGACTCAGATCACAATATAGTAGTGATGAAGAGTAGACTGAACTTCAGGACATTAGTCAGGAAGAATCAATACGCAAATAAGTGTGATACGGAAGTACTAAGGAATGACGAGATACGTTTGAAGTTCTCTAACGCTATAGATACAGCAATAAGGAATAGCGCAGTAGGCAGTACAGTTGAAGAGGAATGGACATCTCTAAAAAGGGCCATCACAGAAGTTGGGAAGGAAAACATAGGTACAAAGAAGGTAGCTGCGAAGAAACCATGGGTAACAGAAGAAATACTTCAGTTGATTGATGAAAGGAGGAAGTACAAACATGTTCCGGGAAAATCAGGAATACAGAAATAAAAGTCGCTGAGGAATGAAATAAATAGGAAGTGCAGGGAAGCTAAGACAAAATGGCTGCAGGAAAAATGTGAAGACATCGAAAAAGATAAGATTGTCGGAAGGACAGACTCAGCATACAGGAAAGTCAAAACAACCTTTGGTGACATTAAAAGCAACGGTGGTAACATTAAAAGTGGAACGGGAATTCCACTGTTAAATGCAGAGGAGAGACCAGATAGGTGGAAAGAATACATTGAAAGCCTCTATGAGGGGGAAGATTTGTCTGATGTGATAGAAGAAGAAACAGGAGTTGATTTAGAAGAGATAGGGGATCCAGTATTAGAATCGGAATTTAAAAGAGCTTTGGAGGACTTACGGTCAAATAAGGCAGAAGGGATAGATAACATTCCATCAGAATTTCTAAAATCATTGGGGGAAGTGGCAACAAAATGACTATTCACGTTGGTGTGTAGAGTATATGAGTCTGGCGATATACCATCTGACTTTCGGAAAAGCATCATCCACACAATTCCGAAGATGGCAAGAGCTGACAAGTGCGCGAATTATCGCACAATCAGCTTAACAACTCATGCATCGAAGCTGCTTACAAGAATAATATACACAAGAATGGAAAAGAAAGTTGAGAATGCGCTAGGTGACGATCAGTTTGGCTTTAGGAAAAGTAAAGGGACGAGAGAGGCGATTCTGACATTATGGCTAATAATGGAAGCAAGGCTAAAGAAAAATCAAGACACTTTCATAGGATTTGTCGACCTGGAAAAAGCGTTCGACAATATAAAATGGTGCAAGCTGTTCGAGATTCTGAAAAAAGTAGGGGTAAGCTATAGGGAGAGAGGGGTCATATACAATATGTACAACAACCAAGAGGGAATCATAAGAGTGGACGATCAAGAACAAAGTGCTCTTATTAAGAAGGGTGTAAGACAAGGCTGTAGCCTTTCGCCCCTACTCTTCAATGTGTACATCGAGGAAGCAATGACGGAAATAAAAGGAAGGTCCAGGAGTGGAATTAAAATACAAGGTGAAAGGATATCAATGATACAATTTGCTGATGACATTGCTATCCTGAGTGAAAGTGAAGAAGAATTAAATGACCTGCTGAATGGAATGAACAGTCTAATGAGTACACAGTATGGTTTGAGAGTAAATCGGAGAAAGACAAAGGTAATGAGAAGTAGTAGAAATGAGAACAGCGAGAAACTTAACATCAGGATTGATGGTCACAAAGTCAATGAAGTTAAGGAATTCTGCTACCTAGGCAGTAAAATAACCAATGACGGACGGAGCAAGGAGGACATCAAAAGCAGACTCGCTATGGCAAAAAAGGCATTTCTGGCCAAGAGAAGTCTACTAATATCAAATACTGGCCTTAATTTGAGGAAGAAATTTCTGAGGATGTACGTCTGGAGTACAGCATTGTATGGTAGTGAAACATGGACTGTTGGAAAGCCAGAACAGAAGAGAATCGAAGCATTTGAGATGTGACGCTATAGACAAATGTTGAAAATTAGGTGGACTGATAAGGTAAGGAATGATGAGGTTCTACGCAGAATCGGAGAGGAAAGGAATATGTGGAAAACACTGATAAGGAGAAGGGACAGGATGATAGGACATCTGCTAAGACATGAGGGAATGACTTCCATGGTACTAGAGGGAGCTGTAGAGGGCAAAAACTGTAGAGGAAGACAGAGATTGGAATACGTCAAGCAAATAATTGAGGACGTAGGTTGCAAGTGCTACTCTGAGATGAAGAGGTTAGCACAGGAAAGGAATTCGTGGCGGGCCGCATCAAACCAGTCAGTAGACTGATGACAAAAACTGGGAACATTGAGTGACTTTAGAAATTTTGTTGGAAGCTTACACTTCCGTCTTGGTCCATATTCCATATTTGCTGATTTGTTTGTAGAACTAAACTGCATTGTGCTGCAAAAGTTGTTTGCACACACAACCATTTAAAGCTGTTAACTCATATAAGCATTCTTGGTTTACGTAATTTCTCTCTATAAGCAGATACACTTTTTCAGTGAGTTGTTCCTCAGTGTCTACAACATTGCACGACTCATTGGCTACAACAATTTTGCCATAGTGCAGAGCAGTGCAGTATGTGCAGTTTCCAAGTTGTATTCTGAAACATTCATTAAGATTCAAGAATATTTGAATGCTTAAACATGTTATAGCACGGTTTCGAATTTTTTCCCTTGATAAAATACATTGATGCAAAAGAGACTGATGATGTCCCATTGATCTCTATGATGCGATTCAGTTCTATTCAATTCAGTTTATTGCTTGTAACACATAATTTTACATGCACTGTTGTCCTCCCTTTTAAATATGTTTCTAGCACTTGCACAAGTTTCCCAGTGACACTACTCTTCGCAATTTTTTGTAAGGGCAATTCAGGATGTACTCTATGAAAAGCCCTTGAGAGGTCCAGGAATATTCCTGGTGCTTGGGATTTTTCATTTACTTTTTCAAGTACATGATGGACTAATTGTACTGCTGCTGACGTGGTACTTCGACATCTTCTGAAACCATTCTGGAAATGTCTTATGTCAGTATTGTTGTAATGTTCCAGGATTTTTTAAACTATTATTTTCTCTAATCAGTTTGCCGAAAGTTGAGATTAGGGCAATAGGTCTGTAGTTCTGTACATACTTTATTTCCCTCTTTTTGTGTATTGGTTTCGCTACAGACAGTTTCAACTTCTCAGGGAACCCACAGTTTTCGAGGACACACTTTATTAGATGAAGTAGTGTTTTCACTAATTCATGTTTCTGAGCTTTCTGCAGGTAGTGTACTGCAGTTCTGTTTGTTATTGGACTCAAATGAGTGCTGTGTATCGTGTTTCATAGAGGCATCATTTTTGACAGTATCTATGAACTAATTATTAAAAATATTGCTGGTTAGAAGAGGCTCAAAGATATCTTCATTATTCACAGTTAATTGTGCATTATTAATTTTAGTTTCTGTTTCATTGTTTCTGATTTTATTTACAATTGACCAGCAACTCTTTGAAACATTATCTGAACCTCATATCTGTTGGCTGATTCATTCTGACTTCTTTGCGGTACTTATATTTGTACTGCTTGTAGAGTTCTTTATGTAACTCTGAGTTTAGTCGGTCTGTGTAAGCTATACATGTTTTCCATTTTTTCTTTCATATCTTTTGTTTTAAAATCTAATGGCATAGGTTTTGATTTTGAAGGCTGATTTTTTCTGGATACTCACTTTTTTTTTTAATTGCGTGGCTCTATTTAAGTGCTCAGTCATAATTTCTGTGAACATGTGGTAGTTATAACTGATTTCCACAATTCCTGGCTTAAACTATGTCTTAGTGTAGCAATGTTGTTTGTAGATAATATTCACATGTGCTCATACATTTTTCTTGGTTTGAATTTGGTATTACATTTTAGCACCAGTGTTTGGTTTAAATGCTCTAAGAGGTGACCATTTATGATGTCTGTTGAGATGATGTGGTCATAATTTGGATAATGTGATCAATTGAACTACTATGAGTGTGAGCTACTCTGGTGGGTAGTAGTCCAGGAAAATCTTTAGTCCTGTAAGACAGGATACAATCTGTAAAATGTTTGTTTTCCTGACCATCTAAAGTGTTGATGTTCAGATCTTCCAGTATGACAAGATTTAAACTTCTACAACCTGATACTCATTTGCTTAAAACTCCATCAAGTGATTACAGAAAAGCATCAAAAATTTCCATGGGGGGATTTATATACACCTATGACATAGAAAGAAACAGTGCAAAATATGATTTTAAGAATTGCAATTTCAAAATATTTGTCAACAACACAGAAATTGTTCCCCCATAGCACTTTTTCTGTGGTGGTTATGAACTTATATTTTCTTGAGTAGATGGCATCACCACCACCTTTATGTAGTGTGTTCTACAGTAGAACATAGCTAGATTGTAGCCTTCTGATTTGCGATATTGAATGTTGTCCACTGTTTTGTGGTGTTCTGTAACTGTTACTGCATGTGGGGATAGTCCTGTGATAAATGATTCCAAAGCATCTATTTTGTTTCAAACCCTGTACATTATAATGCGAAAGTGATAAATTATTATTGTGTGGACTGAAGTCTCTTTGAGGCCCATATGAAACACATACACTTGCATCTGGTGTTGCACTGGTGGAAGGTTTTATCTTCCTAAAAAAACATCGCTCTTGTCCTGCCGATATATTGGTTTAGTAAACTGGCATTTCATGGTTGATTCTCCCAAGTAATCATTATTTTTGTCCTTGAGAGGAATGGCCTCTGTAGCACAACACTGCACATTCAATTTGCTGTTCACTGATTCTTGGATCTGTTTTATGTGACCACTTGAAGCTCACACATCTCCACAATCACTATAGTGCACAAGAGTGAAACCAAGGGTGACTGTTCCATGTTCTCATAAACTGTTGTTGATTTTCACATTGGATGTCGAAAGAAATATATCTTGATTTGGATACCACAGAAACTCATGTTTCTAGTATCTGGGAAAAGCCAAAGTTGGTGTTTCGAAAGCAGTAGCACCAGGTTACTGTAATAATCTCCCACATTTTTAGAGTTGCACCCTTTATAACTAATTTTTACTCAGCACCTCTGCTAGGTGCATTATGCTAATAAGAAACATGTTCCATTTTCTCACTGATGAATATCTTGTTGCATAATGAAACCATAATTGAAAGTCTCTCGGACAGGCAGCTGGACTGATTACTCACATTGTAGAACAGATTTTCAGTGGCAGGATTGTGATGGCATTTTTGTACATACACTTCCAAAAAGAGGAATTCGATAAACTTCTCCTCCTTGGCTATTTTAAAATCTTTTACTTCTTTATTTTGCCTCTGGTATTTGACTAGCTGTCCAGTATCAAGTGCAATTTTGTATGACATGATGACCGTTAAATAATTGTAAAATCAGTCAGAGAACACCATTGAAGGTGGGGTATTGACAGTTAGTGATGTATGTTTTTCAGCCCATTATTCTAACCTTGTAATATTAAGCAGTATAGTGATAGTTTATTGTTAATACAGTAGACTGAGAAAGTTTCTGTGGTGTCTTTGCCTTGTGTTAATGTATACCTTGGCCTATTTGTTCCACATCCCTGAAGTTTCTCTTTCATGATCAATGAACAGATAATCTTCCTGACTGCAATTAGATCGCTACAGTGTTTACATCATTGCTGTAAGTGTGGTGACTACGTTAACCTGGTCTCACGGATCAAAATAAGACAGGTCACCTCCAGATGAGTGTTTTACAAGTATAGCAGCTCTAAGGATGTTACCACTGCGATCATTAATGTAATATGTCACATAATTTGACCTGTGCACTAAAAGTCACTAGAAGAAACTGACTTCCAGCCATGGATGTCTGTGAGACTTTGTGCAACACCACAACACAATTTAGGATTTAGGATGAAGGAAGTGTATGTTCATGAGAAGTATTTTTTTTTTTTTTTTTTAGTAGTACAGTTATGACACAAAAACAATTAACTGACTGTCATTGTCTGAAATGTTTCAAATTGGTTGTCATTTCTGCCAATAACATTTAATAAAAATAACATGATTTTGCAGATATTTTTGATTAGAAAACGACAGAGTGCGTTGCCTGCTCAAAATGAGAGAAATATTTTGTAAAGATATGATGTGTGTGGTTGTTGCTACTGGTAACTGAACCCTATCGGTCATGAATTTTTTTTCCTGAAAAAAAATCATGTGTTTTATTTATTTATTTATTTATTTATTCATTTATCCCCCCTCCCTCAGATGTATAAAATATTCCGAGGTGCTCCACAAGAGAAAAAACAGTGTCCCCAAATGAGGACATTATGTTCAAGTGGGTGCAGTATAAGTTGAAAAGTCAAAGTGTTTTGTTTGATTTTATTTCACCAAAATACATAAATTACACAAAGCTTACTTAATGATTAGAAACATAAACTATGGTTTTACACTTGTGAAGAATGATAATAAAAGAAACACTTTTTTTTCTATCCAGACATAAATGAATGTTACATTTTATGCAATAACATGTGGTTTTGCCTTTGCAACCCAGTTTCTTGCACCTGTCAAATGATTTTTTGTTACTGACCACTGGAAGATGCCCAACGTTGTCCAAACGAATATCAGCTTCTGGCCGAACTTCTGCATTGGTTCAATTTGAAGTTCTTGGAGATGGTATTGGACTCTCACAAGTGGGATCCTTTTCCTGGCAGCTGGCTTATCTATTTTTGTGAGTACTTTGGCCACACATGCCCTAAAGTGAAGCAAATCAAGGGGCCTATGTTTAGGAACACCTAATTCTGATGCATTTTTCTTGTACTCAATCCATGCTTTTACACATGCAATATCAATTTTATGAACAAACGTGTGAAGCATCCTATTTCCTAATCTGATGAATGTGCAATAAATTGTGACCAGAAAATCCATCTTGTCGACCCCTCATATATGTTGATCGTAAACTTGAATAACTTCTGGCCATTCAATTTCAACATATTTCTTCAGACCCTATAATTAAAAAAAATGCTATTACAAAAAGAAAAACTCGTAAAAAAAGTACATTTGAGTAACTCAAATGAAAAATGCGCTAAATTAATTTTATATCGATTTTGAGATGGGTACACAGCCGTATAGATTTTTTCAGTGCCTAAGTGATGGAATTTGTTTCAGGTTGCAGAACCACCTACACTCCTGGAAATGGAAATAGTGCACGGTACATACAAACCGTCATCGAACCCATCGTTCTACCATTCCTAGACCGGCAAGGGAACTTGCTGTTCCAACAGGACAATGCACGTCCGCATGTATCCCGTGCCACCCAACGTGCTCTAGAAGGTGTAAGTCAACTACCCTGGCCAGCAAGATCTCCGGATCTGTCCCCCATTGAGCATGTTTGGGACTGGATGAAGCGTCGTCTCACGCGGTCTGCACGTCCAGCACGAACGCTGGTCCAACTGAGGCACCAGGTGGAAATGGCATGGCAAGCCGTTCCACAGGACTACATCCAGCATCTCTACAACCGTCTCCATGGGAGAATAGCAGCCTGCATTGCTGCGAAAGGTGGATATACACTGTACTAGTGCCGACATTGTGCATGCTCTGTTGCCTGTGTCTATGTGCCTGTGGTTCTGTCATTGTGATCATGTGATGTATCTGTCCCCAGGAATGTGTCAATAAAGTTTCCCCTTCCTGGGACAATGAATTCACGGTGTTCTTATTTCAATTTCCAGGAGTGTATAAATCATTGAAAATGGCTGTTGAAAATCATGTTTGGTTTCAAAAGCAGCTAACTGCTGCCTTTGGGTGGAAAACCCGCTGAATGCCCAATAGGTGTTGCTGTCGCCCTGCCACGTCCGGATGCAAAGCATGTGAACAGACATCAGACGTACCAATCTGGACATTCAAAGCTACCTTTCAGTCTGTTACAATTGTGTTGTTGTTGTGGTCTTCAGTCCTGAGACTGGTTTGATGCAGCTCTCCATGCTACTCTATCCTGTGCAAGCTTCATCTCCCAGTACCTACTGCAACCTACATCCTTCTGAATCTGCTTAGTGTATTCATTTCTTGGTCTCCCTCTACGATTTTTACCCTCCATGCTGCCCTCCAATACTAAATTGGTGATCTCTTGATGCCTCAGAACATGTCCTACCAACCGATCCCTTCTTCTGGTCAAGTTGTGCCACAAACTTCTCTTCTCCCCAATCCTATTCAATACTTCCTCATTAGTTATGTGATCTACCCATCTAATCTTCAGCATTCTTCTGTAGCACCACATTTCGAAAACTTCTATTCTCTTCTCGTCCAAACTATTTATCGTCCATGTTTCACTTCCATACATGGCTACACTCCATACGAATACTTTCAGAAATGACTTCCTGACACTTAAATCAATACTGGATGTTAACAAATTTCTCTTCTTCAGAAACGCTTTCCTTGCCATTGCCAGCCTACATTTTATATCCTCTCTACTTCGACCATCATCAGTTATTTTGCTCCCCAAATAGCAAAACTCCTGTACTACTTTAAGTGCCTCATTTCCTAATCTAATTCCCTCAGCATCACCCGACTTAATTAGACTACATTCCATTATCCTTGTTTTGCTTTTGTTGATGTTCATCTTATATCCTCCTTTCAAGACACTGTCCATTCCATTCAACTGCTCTTCCAAGTCCTTTGCTGTCTCTGACAGAATTGCAATGTCATCGGCGAACCTCAAAGTTTTTATTTCTTCTCCATGGATTTTAATACCTACTCCAAATTTTTCTTTTGTTTCCTTTACTGCTTGCTCAGTATACAGATTGAACAACATCGGGGAGAGGCTACAACCCTGTCTTACTCCCTTCCCAACCACTGCTTCCCTTTCATGTCCCTCGACTCTTATAACTGCCATCTGGTTTCTGTACAAATTGTAAATAGCCTTTCGCTCCCTGTATTTTACTCCTGCCACCTTTAGAATTTGAAAGAGAGTATTCCAGTCAACATTGTCAAAAGCTTTCTCTGTAATAAATGAAATTATTCAGATTGTGAAGGGAGACGAAAATTTAATAGTCATGGGTGACTGGAATTCGAGTGTAGGAAAAGGGAGAGAATTCGAGTGTAGGAAAAGGGAGAGAAGGAAACATAGTAGGTGAATATGGATTGGGGCTAAGAAATGAAAGAGGAAGCCGCCTGGTAGAATTTTGCACAGAGCACAACATAATCATAGCTAACACTTGGTTTAAGAATCATGAAAGAAGGTTGTATACATGGAAGAACCCTGGAGATACTAAAAGGTATCAGATAGATTATATAATGGTAAGACAGAGATTTAGGAACCAGGTTTTAAATTGTAAGACATTTCCAGGGGCAGATGTGGACTCTGACCACAATCTATTGGTTATGACCTGTAGATTAAAACTGAAGAAGCTGCAAAAAGGTGGGAATTTAAGGAGATGGGACCTGGATAAACTGACTAAACCAGAGGTTGTACAGAGTTTCAGGGAGAGCATAAGGGAACAATTGACAGGAATGGGGGAAAGAAATACAGTAGAAGAAGAATGGGTAGCTTTGAGGGATGAAGTGAAGGCAGCAGAGGATCAAGTAGGTAAAAAGGCGAGGGCTGGTAGAAATCCTTGGGTAACAGAAGAAATATTGAATTTAATTGATGAAAGGAGAAAATATAAAAATGCAGTAAATGAAGCAGGCAAAAAGGAATACAAACATCTCAAAAATGAGATCGACAGGAAGTGCAAAATGGCTAAGCAGGGATGGCTAGAGGACAAAATTCGCCAGGATCATCATATAGATTCTCAATTTCAGATGAATTAAGGAGCTCTATAACTTCTTCTGTAAGTGGCCTTCGTCTATCTTGGACTTGGGGCATTGTGAAATCACTGTGAGATGACTAAAATCACAGTGAAATAAAGTTCTAAATTTCTATGCTATTACAGCCTTTCAATCACAATGTTCTCATTGGAGATATGTATAAAGTTATGTCACTTATCTTTCGTTCTGAAAGACACCTTTAGTTTTCTCCTTCAAGAACGCACCTTTCTACACACAAATAAATTTTTTTATCTAAACTCGGAAGACATTAACCAGGTGATGGGAGGTACAAAGATTACTGGGAAGTGCCCGTGTGACTGTGCACATTCAATTTTGTTTTGTGGTAGCACAGATTGACAGGAGATGTCGACGCTGTTCTCAAATAAACTCTCTGCTTGTGACAGTATGAGGACAACAATCACAAATGGTAAAATTTAACGTATCAGTGAGACCAAACAAATTAATGCATTATGTAATGAAAGAGATTTGTTGTTTGTACTACATTCACAAAATGAGTTGTTACATTGTTTACTCATAGGTGAGGTGGATCCATACCTGGGAGTAATGACGAGTCCCCCTGTGGTGGTGAGCTGCGCAAGACTTTTCTTGCATTTGACAGAGAGTTCACAGCCACAGCTAGAGCCACAACTTGTGGAGCGTGTGGCGCCAGCTCTTCGTAGCTATCTGCAGTCGACAGACACCAGTCAAGATAGCCTTCATTGTCTGCTAGACTTCTTGCTATCCTTAAGGGATAGACCTGTCTGGATGTCCCTCCTAGGTGGCATGCCAGAACTGTTGTATCCTGTTGCTAGAGAAGACCATACCGTAGCTGTCAAGAAACTGGATCTGCTTGCATACATCATCAACAAAGACACTTCCAGCGATACTGCTGCCAAGGGTGAGCACTTAATTTAGTTTTAGCAGACATCAATTCCCCCTTTTAGTCATACATAGATACTGAGGAGAATATGTTTGAAAAATGTGGACATTATCGTGCCTGCCGAATGTTTCCAGATTCTGCAGTCTCCATCTGCTGACATGTGTGATTTTTGCATTTTTCAACTTTAAAGTTTTTCTCACCTTGATAGTTTGTTGTGATGGGACTAATTTTTCATTGAAATTTTATTTACATACACTAACTCAAAAAATGTGGGTGTTTTAACTTGCGCTTGTGCCCTTTCTGTACTGTGACTATTTTCTTAAGTACTGAAAGAGTACTATAATGTCTGTTGCATAGCACATTATGTTGATGGTTAGTCCAGAAATACTGCCTTCATGGTAAACACCAGGTTTTTGTGACAAAATTCCTTACTGTATTACAATCAGCACAATATTTTACATTAACTTAGTTTGATAATTCAGTATATGAGTTTCAATTACGTAGACTTTCCATATTTTCAGTGTACCAACAGTCACCTCCAGAAAACAAGATGGTATTGACTGGCTATGCCAAAAGAGGATTTCGATGCAATACGTATATACGAGGGTCAGTCAAAAAGTAATGCCTCCTATTTTTTTTTCTACGTTTAATTGTCAGGAAATTTAAATGCAATTACATAGGTTGAAAACCACAACATTGAGGATCATTTTGTCATTTTTCAATGTAATCTCCGCCCATCTCTACAGTTTTGGTCCATCTTTGAACAAGGGCATGTATCCCAGCACGGTAAAAATCACAGCTCTGCTTCCTAAGCCATTGACGCGCGGATGTTTTGACGGCCTCCTCATCTTCAAAATGAATCCCACGATGAGCTTCTTTTAGTGGCCCGAACAGATGGAAGTCTGATGGTGCCAGGTCAGGGCTGTATGGGGGATGAGGCAAAACTTCCCATCCAATTTTGACAATCTCGTCAGAGGTGTGACGACTGGTGTGTCGTCTTGCATTGTCATGCAAAAGAAGAACATCTGCCATTGATTTTGTTGGGCGAACTCGCTGAAGACGTGCTTTAAGTTTGTTGAGGGTTGTGACGTATTGAACAGAATTTATTGTGCATCCCTGCTCCAAAAAATCAACCAGAATCACACCCTCTGTATCCCAGAAAACTGTTGCCATAACTTTCCCTGCCGATCGCACAGTTTTGAATTTTTTCTTCCTCGGCGAGCTTGTGTGACGCCACTCCATTGACTGCCTCTTTGATTCGGGTTCAAAAAAATGCACCCATGTTTCGTCCCCAGTCACAATTTTTTTCAGAAACTCATCTCCCTCCAAACGGAAGCGCTGCAAGTGTTGGGAGGCTATTGTTTTCCTTGCCTCTTTATTCTGATCGGTTAACATTCTTGGAACCCACCGTGCACAAACTTTTGAGTACCCCAATTGTTTAATAATCGTGATCACACTGCCTTTACTAAGAGAAATAATGCGACACACTTCATCTGCAGTCACCCGACGGTCACCACGAATGATGTCATCAACTTGCTGAATGTTGTGTGGAGTCACTGCACTCACCGGCCTGCCGCTCCACTTTTCGTCAGTCAACGGTGTTTGCCCTTCAGCTTCCTTACAACGACGAACCCATCGTCTAACAGTGCTGACATCCACTGTCACAACACCATACACCTTCTTCAGTCTTTCATGAATGCGTATGGGCGTTTCACCTTCTGCATTCAAGAATTCAATCACACAACGCTGTCTCAAATGAACATCGATGTCGGCCATCTTACAAACTTCTGCTGTGCTGCCACCTGTTGACACAGAAAGTTACTACTGCAGTGGATTGCAGAAGAAGGTTTGAGGAATGGCGCCAAATTCAAATTTTTCACTTAACTTAATTTCTTTAAGTAGAAAAAAAATGGGAGGCATTACTTTTTGACCGACCCTCGTACAAGTGGTAAATTGTTGGATCATGTCGCATAAAATAAATTTTTGTTGCACTTCTCATCGCAAAAGAATTGATTAATAGAACATTGTCATAAATTTCAGAGGTTGCTACTAATATGGGCAATTGTAAAGGTGCTGAAATTAATACGTTGTTAGTCTGGTGCCATAATGTTGTGAACCACGCCAAGGATGTCATAACGGAAGTATTAGGAAACAATTTTGTAGTTAAAAAATGACAAGCAACAGCAAATTATTCCATTAAATTCTGTCAGTAGCTCTGAAGATTGTGATGGCTACAATGAAAACAGGATTTGCAAAGTGATGAAAGTGACACTCGTCCATTGGTAGTATAACTTGCTGTTAAAAAAAGTTAAATAGTAAAAGGTAATTCAGTTGTGGTCACATACTACAGTATTTTCTCTCAGTAATTCAACTTTTTTACAGTTGTGTTGCGTTGAAATATTCTTCCACTTTATGCAACAGATAATAAACAAAATTGTTAGAGGCAGCCGTAGTGACTTTGCCAAATATGTTAAAGTGACTTGAGAGTATCCTCGAATCACTCATGAAATAAGTTATTCATCCAGTGTTTACCCCTTTGTATTTTTCATATTCAACAACATAAAATTTTCCTTAGATCTGGCTAATGTACCTGTATGCAGAAAAGTCAGTTTCCTTTCTTTTCAGATGTTTTCTGGTGTGGCTCATGTTACAATATGATCTTTCCATCGTTTGTTTTCAGGATGGCTTTCACTTACTCATCTACTAATTGAACAATACCATCAAAATTTTTTTCTGGAATGCAATAGTATGTACAATATTCATCACTGATAATTTTCTGTTTCTGAAAAACTGTTAGCAGCTGTAACTGGATATATAAAACACTCTACTTACCAGGAAGTGTTATGAGACTTCACACATATATCAAGTGTAGACAAACCTCATCACCAGTCTGTTGGAAACAGGTTGGAACAGCACTGTGTGTACCAAAGCTATGTTGTTCTGCCCATAAAAACTTCAAAATTCTGCTGATGTTAACTGAGGGCTGTTATCTGTCACAGTGGTTTCTGGAAGCCCTTCAGTTGAGAGGGTATGAGATAAGGCCTGGATGGTTTTTGTTGATGATGCTAAGTGCACCTGTGAAATGTGTGGGAAACTGCTATTTGCATTTATGACATTCAACCAGAAGTAGACCAGAAAATGCCCTGCAAAATTTAGATGAATGGGAGACACTGGATTGTCATGTCAAGCCAAGAAAAATATTGACACGATGGCGCTGCCTGTTTACTTCGACATGTCATGCCCTCTAGAAGACACCTTGGTGAGCCAACCATTTGATGGCCTTCATAAAATAATGTCAAGATGTGTCACTGGAGTGCTTGTGGCCATTATCTCTATGGAGCAAGAGGACACCTTTGAGAGTGGACAGCTCATGTCAGCCAATACCACCAGGCCATAATGTCCAGATTTTCAAGAGTCTTCCAGTCTACTGACAAACCATTCTTCACGGATTGCATTATTTCTCATCCTGCAACCAGATGGTGATGACTGTGGTATCAGTGGACAAACTGGCCTTCGTTGCCTCAGCTTTGGCATGAGTATGGAAGCATTCTTTAGGAGCCTCACCAAACTTGGGGTCATATCCTAGTGGGAGATGTGATAGGATGTCTGCATTGGCAAGTGCACTGTGGTCTGATCTGTTGTCACAGTGGTATCCTGAGAGGAACAGTGCCCATCTCTGCAGATGACAGGCAGTCCTAGTCAAAATATTAGCATGTGGGTTGAACAGTGGCAACAAAGGGATATTAACAGGACAAATCTGCATTTGTATACATAGTTGTGAAATGTCCTCTGTGCAAAGATTTTGCTGCACTTGCATTAACATTTTGGGAACAAATGCAACTGGACACTGAACTCCGTTGACTTTATGAGAAAGAACCACCCTCAAGCTAGAGTTAAATGATTCTGCTGTCACTATCAGAGGCTTAGAAGGTTTGTATGCCATGAGACACATTGGGCAGAGCAGAGCCAGTTTGAGGTCTCGAAAAGCCTTGCCGCAAGCAGAGGACCATTGCAATTTGAAATTCTTGTGAAGGAACTGATATAGTTGTTTGGCAGTAGCTGCCACATAGGGAATGAATTTTCTGTTGTTGTTCAGTTGTCCTAACATGGATTTGATTTGTTTAGCACGTCTGGAGCCCAGTAGCTTTTGTACACCCTCGATATAATGGAGCTTTCGTACAGCCTCAATATAATGTGGATTGGGGCGAATCCCTGATCCACTGAAAATATGGTCCAGATATTGTTGTTGCAGCATGAAGAAACATTTTTCCTTATTGGAGGCCAAATTGGTTGCTAGATCCTGTGCCTTTTTACCAGTGACAGTGATGTTGTCCAAATAATGTACTGTACTCAGAATGTCCTGTGTGAGGTGTTCCAAATAGTATTGGAATATGGCTGGTGCATTGGTGATGCCGAAGGGCAGACGAGTATGTCAAAAGTGACCAAATGACATACTGATGACCAGGATGTTTCTGAAGGTTTCATCCAGTGTAAGCTGCAAGTAAGTGTCCCATAGGTCAATTTTTGCAGAAACTTTGGCTCCAGCAAGGCACGTGATTATATCCTCTACTTTTGGAATAGGGTTTGCACCAATGACAGACTGGGCATTGACAGTTGCCTTAAAACCTCCACAAATCCTTAATGATTCATTCGGTTTCTCAATTACACTGTAGGGATGGTTCAGAATTCTTTCTACCTGTAGACAATGCAGCTCACAATGAAGCTTGTTGTACTGAGCAAAAGGAACATTCTGTGCCTTAAGAAACATGGGCATTGCTGAAGGCAGTAACGAGATACTTGCTTCAAAGCCAGTGATACCAATTGTTAGAAGTGAGAAAACCAATACATATTTTGCACAAATATCCTGCAGACAGGAACTGGAGATGAAGAGTTGGATGCTATTCATTAAATCATGGACTTCAAAACCAAGGGCACTGAAGAGCTCCAACCTCAAAATGTTTGTAGTTTCCTTTGTATTGACCAAGGGAGGTTGCTCGGCACTAAACCTGAGTGCTGGAATGACCATCACCTTGATGGTATCATTCGCACAGCATTTTCACTGCTTATAAAAAGTTCATAAGGCAGGGTGATACATGTCACAATTGACCGTAGTTGTTGAAAATCCATTATCAATTAGAGAAACAACTAGGATGGTGTTGATAACCACTTCCAATGTTATAAGCTATTTGAGATAGGGGTGGCCTTGATATAGAACATGTTAGAACCATGGACACCGAATCAGAATCCCTGGAATCTATTTGGGCACAGTTGACATCCATGTTGAAGGACAATCTAAACACTTCAGCTTTGTGTCCATTTTTTCCAGTCTGTGCACTTTTCCCTTTGAAAGTAGCACTGCTGGTGTGTGCTACAAACAACTACTGCAGTAAGGTAATTGCTTAGGGTGTTGTCTACCAGTGGTGTCTTAGCCTCAAGGGGTGTGGTCAGTGACTGTGCCATCTGTATATGAACATACCACTTTAAACACATTTTGCTCCTCTAACTCTGTTATTTGTGCTTCTATTTTATTCTTTATTACTTTACCATACAATTGAGCAGTTGCACAAATAAAGCTGATTGCCCTATAGTTCACACAGTTGTTGGCTTCTGGTTTTAAATATGGGTGAAATAATTGCTTTTTTAAAATTAATTTGGCAGTTCCTCACTATTTAAACATTGATGATTCTATAGGTACGTTTCCCAAGCCTGAAGGTTTCTCATGTCTCATTTGTTAGAGAGATTTACTTACATCTGCTGAGTCCACTAGTGTTTGTTGTTCGCTTTGTGTTGAGTTAGCAGGATTTGTTCTGCAGTCAACTGTGAATTCTACGCTTTTCTTCATTAGGAGATTTTCATAGTAAGTTTTCCACTCCTCCATAAAGATAAGACTCATTCTTGCAATGCCTTTTTGTTGCATTTATGTTATAAGGATTTTTTATGTACATGTTGAGTATAGATTTTGCATTGTATACAAAACTAATATTCGTGCCACTGTTGTGTGGTTGTTCAGTAGCAGCAGTTCTACGAGAGCAGTGCACAGCAGGAGGACCAGTG
The DNA here is from genome assembly GCF_021461385.2 of Schistocerca piceifrons. Lineage (NCBI taxonomy): Eukaryota > Metazoa > Arthropoda > Insecta > Orthoptera > Acrididae > Schistocerca > Schistocerca piceifrons. The sequence continues at coordinate 318,586,927 of NC_060145.1, read as the reverse complement.
GCAACGGCTGCAGCCCGATGTCTGTGTGCGTGTGCGGCTCGCTCCTCTGCGTCTACCTTCCTCACGGCATCCACTTCACTGTTGGTGCGCAACACAGTGCACCACGATGTTACTGCCGCAGTTCTGGATGGTCTACAGGATGTCAGCTTAGATAACTTCCCACAAGAAGATATAAGTGACCTCCTCTGTAAGGTCATAGATGTTACCAATACAATAAAAGAGTCTCCTCCACCCATTCTGCCTGTCTTGTTAGGGGCATATGGAGAACTTCTTGGTGAGTATGAAGTAAAATACTACTGCTTGTAGTAGACTGATGTAAATAAAATCTACATAATTACTGTTGTGTAAGGGTTGCATCATTGGCTTTAAAACAAAAGGTCCTGGATCCCGGGTTTGATCCAAGTCATTAATTTTATTTTGAGAAAAATCATCAGCTATTATGGTCAAACAGTTCATGTATACATAAACACCCTAATTCTGCTAATGGACTTATCAGAACATGTTGGAAGAGTGGATAGAGGCTCAGGACATGTCCTCACACTTTTGGTGTGAAACTGCAGAAGAATCAGAAATGATCAGTGGCTTGAGAATGTGGAAGGTAATAGAAACCAGTGCATTAAAAACATGTAATGTGTAGACTTGGGAAATGTGGCCTGTAACTGGGTAAGTGTCATAATGATCTCGCCACCGGAAAAATGTTCCAGGTTAGTCCCTCATTTGCATATGTAGGAGGGGAGTGCCAAAGGTGACGTGACCATGAAAGAAATATTGATAAACCAATAGGGTAACATTCTACAAGCTGGAGTGTGAAAAGTCAGAAGTCCAGATGTGCTAGGGTAGTTAGAAAATGTAAAAGGGAAATGCAAAGGCTAAAACTAGGTGCAGTAGCAGTCAGTGAAGTGAAATGAACAGAAGATAAATATTATTGGTCAGAAAAATACAGTGTAATGCCAACAGCAGTAAAACATAGCATAATGTCCCACTGGTGGCCATACAGCCCGAGAAATCTCTATGGAAGAAAAGTCCTCTTCCAGTGCAGACCCTAAAATGTTCCCTTATGTGGCTACACATTGGGAGGAACATAGGTCTAAGCAGCAAGCAGAAAAATACTCCACCCAATACCTAATTTGCACAAGGACTAATGGGATTCCTTCTTGGCCACAAAGCCCTTATTCTTTGTGGAGAACTCGAAAGGCAAGTTTTGAGGAGCGCCAGCCATCCTAGAATGAAATTGGGTCAGTTTTGATCAAAACAGCATTCCCTGACCAGTCACAGGCACTGCTCCCTTGTAACAAGCTGGCTGACATACTGGTGACAGTCACTCCCCATAATAGTCTAAATATGGTTCAGATCATCATTTTCCACTGAGACCTGCTCTAGCGATCTGATGATGAGCTATGCACCAACTTGGGGCAACGGTTGTACACTTTGTCATGTACATAGAGGGCAAAAGAACAATGGGGTTACTACCGGTGCCTTCATCTTGGACTTTGAGGGTGATTTATTGCATGAAAAGTTCAAGAAGATGGTATATCAATGCGATGTGAAACCGTATGGTTTGCAGCCCTTGTTTTCTCCCATCCATACAGTGGAGAATCCATGGTGACCTGTGTGGTAGTGACCACTTTCCAATCTTCCTGTTCCTACATCAGTGTTACTTCCATGGATTCCTGCCCAGACGGACTCTCAACAGTGTTGACTGGGGTGATTCCACCTCTCTTGTTGCCCTTGGCTCCCCACTGCATGGAGATACCAATGAGGCAGTCCAGAATACAACCAACTACAGTGATTCATTCGGCAACTGCTTTGGCAATCCCCTGTTCCTTGGGCCCGCCCTGATGAAAGACTGTAGCTTGGTGGTCATCAGAAATTGCAGAGGCCATTAAATATCATATGCGGGCTTTCCAGTGCCATAAGCAGAACCCATCGATGGAGCATCTCATTGCCTTTAAGAGGTACTGTGCCCGGGTCCGCCATCTAATAAAATGAGGGAGAAAAGAATGCTGTGAACGGTATGTTTCAAGTGTCGGACCACATACCTTCCCTTTGCAAGTTTGGGCAAAGATCATACATCTCTATGGATACCAGGCACCTGCAGGTTTACCTGGTAGTACCTTGAATGGCGCTGTCTACACTGACCCAGACGCTGTCGCCAAACATTTTGTTGTGCATTGTGCTCGAGCCTCTGTGACTAAGAATTATGAACCTGCCTTTCGTGTCCCAAAACAGCGGGTGGAGTGAAAGCAGTTATCTTCTACTTCACCAACTGGAGTCATAAATGCTCCATTCACCAAGTGGGAATTTGTGGAATTGATCGGTGTTCTAGCCCACTGCACTGATATAGCTCCAGGATCGGACCGCGTCCACAACCAAATGATCAAACACCTATCAATGGATTGTCAACATCATATCCTTGACGTCTTTAACTACATGTGGAGTGAGAATCAGTTCCCATCCCAGTGGTAAGGAAGCATTATCATCCCAGTACTGAAACTGGGTAAGCATCCTCTGGAGATGCACAGTTATTGCCCAATTAGTCTCGCCAATTTTCTCTGTAAGTTGCTTGAATGCATGGTCAGGTGGTGGCTGTGTTGGCTCCTTGAATCTTGGAGTCTTCTGGCTTTGTCCCTGGCTGGTTTTCGCCAAGTCCATTCCGTTACTGATAATTTGGTTTACCTGGAGTCTGCCATCCAAACATCTTTTGCCCAATGTCACCACCTTATAGCCATCTTCTTCGGCCTGCAGAAGGCTTATGACACTACATGGCGACACCACATCCTTGCCATCTTACACGAGTGGTGTCTCTGAGGCCCACTCCCAATTTTTATCCAGAAATTCCTGTTCTGTGTGCACTGTGGTAAAGCAAGGCACCTCTGCTCAGTGTGAAGAAGCCACATAACCTACTCCCATCCTGTTCCATGAGGTGGGTTGAAGGGTCACTGTTTTTTGGTTAATTAGGTCATGTTTGCATAACTGGTCTTGCCCAAGGTGTCCCTACCCTCATGGTATTTGGTTGCCTACAACGGTGTTTCTATTCTTCTTTGTGGGTAGTTCTTGATCACTACAGCCAACAAAGTTTGTCATTGACCACCTGCCTGCTACCAATATTTTTGGCCTCTATGCCTTAACATTAAATGTTTTTTCTATCTATGATGAAGTCAAAGTCGTGTCAACCACAGTCCCTTTCCAGGAACAGGATGATCTCTGCACTGCATTTGTATTTTAGCCATATTTTAGATCTGCTTCAGACTTTCAGGTGCATATGATCCTTCAGCCAGATGCCACACCTCATTTTTACCACACCAGATCAATTCTGGTTACCTTACATGCTTCTGTGAAGCAGGAGCTAGATCATCTTCAGGCTGCTGGGGTTATCACACCTCTGACATCCAACACATGGGCCACTCAGCTAGTCATCATCAGAAAGCACAATGGTTCTCTTCAATTGTGTGGAGATTTCAAGGCAACCATCAATGTCCAATGGCAAATGGAAACTTGTCCTCATTCCTGGTCGGAAGACCACCTCAGCAGATACGCTGGAGGGGAATACTACTACAACATAGACCTCACCAAGGTTTACCTCCCATTACCCTTCGATAAAGAATCACAGAACACTGTCATTAATGAGTCTTTTGGATTATATAAGTACAAGTGACTTACGTTTGGCTTTGCCTCGACCCCAGAAATTTTCCAAATGTTTCTGGAACAGCTGATGCACCATATATTGGCATGCATGAATTACTTTGATCTCACTGTGATGAGAGCCTCTCACCAGCACCACTTGCAAAACTTGCATACCCTTTATATGAACCTGTAGGACACAGGCTTGCATTGTTGTTTCAAGAAGTGCAGGTTTTTTTTAAGCCAGAAATTGTGTTTGGGTCATTGGCTCATCAAAGAGTGAGAGAATTAGGCCCATTGATCAGAATGTCACCACAATAGATTCCTTACCTCACCCAACTTACCTCATTTACAGGTGTTTTCTGGCAAAATCAGCTATTATTCTAAGTTCTTACCCTGCACAACCTCTCAATCAGTTGCATAAGAATAGTGTGCCTTATAACTGGGTTCCTGGCTGCAACAGAGCTTTTACCCATTGAAAACCGTGCTGAAATTCATCCCTTGCCTCAAGTCTTTCTCTCCCATTTGGCCGTTGGTTGTGCCAGGCGCCTAAAGCATTTGAATAGTCTTGGCACACAGGAACAGGGATAGATCTGAACAGCCTGTAACATACACATCCAAGATATTGATGCCTGCAGGGTGAAACTATTCCCTGATCAAAATGGGAAGCATTGGAAGTATTTGCCATTACAAACTGTCATGTCAATCTTTTTTGGGATGAAGCTCTTTCTAATTACAGATCACAAGTGACTGCCAGCATTATTGAGGCTGTGCTCCAATCTCCCAGAGAGGATAGCCCAAAGCCTCCAACGCTGGGCATTATTTCTGATTGCGTACAATTATATCATCTTGTATATGCCCATGTTGCAGCATTCCAATACAGACATTGTTGTTTCTATGCACTAGACCACACCATGGTTTTGACCAACAGGAGGTCCTCTGCTCCCATATCAATACCATGCGACAACATAAGTTTGATAGTTTTTCCATTACTGCTACTCATGTCGCTGCTGCCGTGTGCCGGGACCCCACCGTGTGGCAGGTCCTCCACTATGTGACCCATGGCTGGTCAGCTTATCTCAGCTGCTGGCTGGTGACCAAGCTCCTCCTGGAACCTTATTTCTGACAGGCTCTTGGTTGTAGATAATGTCAATCTTTTGGACACAGAGAAATGATCATCCCAGCAGAATTGTGCCAATTGGTGTTCAGCTTGCTGCACCAACAACATTGAGGGATATCCCACAACAAGGTGCTAGCTTCCTGTCATATATATTGGCCAGAAATCACCAGTGCCGTCAAAAGAATGGTCTGTGACTGTACGATGTGTGCCCAGCACCACCACAATCTTTGGCCACCTAACCTACCCCTGCCTCACCTAAGACTGCATACATCTTGATTTTGAAGGCCAATTTTTGAGATTGATGTGGCTTTTCATTATGGATGCTTACTTCAAGTGCCCCTGTGTTGTTCATATGGCATCCTCCATGACTAACATCACCCTCACTGTCATAATCCAGGTTTTGGCCATCAAAGGGTTCCTTCGCACATTGGTCTCCAACAAGAGGCCATAATTCACAGAGTGCATCTTCCAAGATTTCTTGGGGGCCAGTGGCATAAAACATATTTGCAGCCCTCTGTTCCATCCTTTCTCAAATGGTAAAGCAAAACATCTCATTTGAACTTACAAGCAGCAACTGAAAAAAACTGACGAGTCCACTACCACTACATTGGTTCTCACCCTGTTTTCGAGCACTTATTGGACCAACTCCTCCATGGGCACCAACTGAAGGCTGTGCTCGATCGTCTGACACCGCTCCCCTCCATCCCCGTATTATGCACCTAGCATGACTGTGTGGGCCCACTCATGCAGGATCAGAGTGCCGCCATCACAACCAGCTTTGGTCTTGAAAGGTGGTGCCTCCATGGCCACCCCCCCTCTCTCCCCCCCCCACCACCCACCCCCCTCGTCTAGCCACTGCATTTTGGTGACTGTGTAGCACCATGGCTGTCACCCATGATGGCTACATACAACTCCCCACTGTTGCACTGGTGAGGTGATACCTTCTGTGTACATGCAGATCAGTGAAAATACCTGGCACACCCATCACCAGTGACGTCCTGACGGATGCCGGCAGACACCCTACCTTCCCGCAGCATGCAGGTGAAGAGCTTTGGCACTTGATTCTTCTGTCTGAGCATGTTGTGGATTGTGTGTCTCTGTGTTCTTGGCCTGTTGACATTGTTTTGACAAAGGTTCTCACCTTATCCCCTCATTGTTGCATAGGTTCTACATCTACATCGATACTCTGCGAATCACATTTAAGTATCTGGCAGAGGGTTCATCGAAACACCTTCACAATTCTCTGTTATTCCAATCTCATAGCGTGCAGAAAGAACGAACACCTATGTCTTTCCGGGTAAGCTCTAATTTTCCTTATTTTATCTTGATCGTTTCTCCCTATATAGGTCAGCATCAACAAAATATTTTCACACTTGGAGGAAAAATTTGGTGATTGGAATTTCTTGAGAAGTTTCCTCTGCAGCGAAAAATGCCTTTGTTTTAATGATGTCCATCCCAAATCCTGTATCATTTCAGTGACTCTCTCTCCCCTATTTCGCAATAATACAAAATGTGCTGCCCTTCTTTGAGTTGAGCTTTGTCGTTGTACTCTGTCAATCCTATCTGGTAGGGATACCACACAGTGCAGCAGTATTCTACAAGGGGATGGACAAGTGTTGCATAGGCAGTCTCTTTAGTAGGTATGTTACATTTTCTAAGTGTCCTGCCAATAAAACATAGTCCTTAGTTTGCCTCCCCCACAACATTTCCTGTGTTTTCCTTCCAATTTAAGTTCTTCGTAATTGTAATTCTTAGGTATTTAGTTGAATTTATGGCCTTTAGATTTGACTGATTTATCGTGTAACCGAAGTTTAACGGATTCCTTTTAGCACTCGTGTGGATCACCTCACACTTTTCATCATTTTGGGTTAACTGCCAATTTTTGCGCCGTACACGTATCTTTTCTAAATTGTTTTGCGATTTGTTTTGATCTTCTGATGGCTTTGCTAGTTGATAAACGATAGCATCATGTGCAGACAGCCTAAGACGGCTACTCAGATTGCCTCCCAAACCTTTATATAAGTAAGAAACAGCATAGGGTCTACATCACTACCTTGGGAATGCCAGAAATCTCTTCTGTTTTACTCAATGACTTTGCATGAATTACTATGAGCTGTGATCCCTCTGACTGGAAATCTTGAATCCAGTCACATAACTGTGATGATATTCAATAAGCATGCAACTTCACTACAAGCTGCTCGTGTGGTACAGTGTCAGAAGTCTTCCAGAAATCCAGAAACATGGAATTGCTATGAAATCCCTTGTCAATAGCAGTCAACACTTCGTGCAAATAAAGAGCTAGTGCGTTTCACAAGAATGATGTTTTCTAAATCCATGTTGAGTCAATAGTCCGTTCTCTTCGAGGTAATTCGTAATGTTTGAACACAATATATGTTCCAAAATCCTGCTGCATATTGACATTAATGATATGGGTCTCTAATTTACAGAATTACTCCGACTACTTTTCTTGAGTGTTGGTGTGACCTGTGCGACTTTAGAGTCTTTGTGTACAGATCTTTCGTCAACCTAACGGTTGCATATGATTGTTAAGTATGGAGCTATAGCATCAGCATACTCTGAAAGGAACCTAATTGGACCAGGAGACGTACTTTTACTTAGTGATTTAAGTTGTTTCACTTCTCCAAGGATATCTACTTCTATGTTACTCATGTTGGCAGCTGTTCTTGATTCAAATTCTGGAATATTTACTTCATCTTCATTGATGGAGGAATTTTCGTAGGTTGGGTTTAGTAACTCTGCTTTGGCAGCATTGTCTTCAATAGTATCTCCCTTGCTGTCATGCAGAAAAGGCATTGATTGTGCCTTGCCACTAGCATATTTCACATAAAACTAAAATCTCTTTGGATTTTCTGCCAGGTTTCGAGACAAAGTTTCATTGTGGAAACTATAAACATCTCACATTGCATTCCGCACTAAGTTTCTAGCTTCTGTAAAAGATTGTCAATCTTGGAGATTTTGCATCTGTTTAAATTTGGCATGTTTTTTATTGTTTCTGCAACATTGTTTTGACCTGTTTTGTGTACCATGATAATCAGGTCTGTCATTCGTTAATTTATTGGATATAAATCTCTCAGTTGCTGTCGATACTATTTCTTTCAATTCATGCCACATCTGGTCTACACTTGCATTGTTAATTTGGAAGGAATGGAGATTCTCTCTCAGGAAGGCATCAAGTGAATTATCTGCTTTTTTGTAGAGGTATATTTTTCGTTAATTTTTGGAGGATTTTGAGGTTACAATATTCAGTCTCACTACAACAACCCTGTGTTACTAATCCCCGTATCCATTTTTATGCTTATTATTAACTCAGGATTATTTGTTGAATAGAGGTAAAGTGTGTTTTTACAACCATTTACTATTCGCATGGGCTCATGAACTAACTGCTCAAAATAATTTTCAGAGAATGCATTTAGCACAATTTCAGATGATGTTTTATGTGTACCTCCGGAATTAAACATGTATTTTCACCCACATATCAAGGGTAAATTAAAGTCACCACCAATTATAATTGTGTGAGTCAGGTACGTGTTTGAAATCAAACTCAAGTTTTCTTTGAGCCTTTCAGCAATTGTATCATCTGAATTGGGAGGTCGGTAAAAGGATCCAGTTATCATATTCCGGCTGCCAAGAGTGACCTCTGCCCATACTAACTCGCAAGAATTATCTACTTCAATTTCACGACAAGATAAACAACTACTAACAGCAACAAACACACCACCACCAAGTATGTTTAGCCTATCTTTTCGGGACACCGTTAGGTTCTTCACAAAAATTTTGGCTGAACTTACATCCGGCTTTAGCCAGCTTTCAGTGCCTATAACAATTTGAGCATCAGTGCTTTCTATTATCACTTGGAGCTCTGGCACTTTCCCAACACAGGTACGACAGTTTACAACTGTTATACTGATGGTTTCTGTATCTACGTTCTTCCTGTGTTCGGCATGCACCCTTTGTGACTGAAGCCCTTTTTATGTTTTCCCGAGACCCTTCTAACCTAAAAAACCACCCAGTCCATGCCACACAGCCCCTGATACCCATGTAGCCACCTCCTGCACATAGGGACTCCTGATCTATTCAGAGGAACTTGAAACCCAACCATGCTATGGCACAAGTCGAGGAATCTGCAGCCTACACGGTCGCAGAACCATCTTAGCCTCTGATTCAGACCCTCCACTCAGCTCTGTACCAAAGGTCCGCAATCAGTCCTGTCGACTATGCAGCAAATGGTCAGCTCTGCTTTCATCTCGCAAGACTGGCAGCCTTTACCACTTTTGTTAGCTGCTTGAAACCAGAGAGAATCTCGTCTGATCCAAAGTGACACACGTCATTGGTACTGTCATCAGTCACAACTTGCAGTTGGCTGCACCCTGTGTTCTTCATGGCATCTGGAAGGACGCAGTTCACATCTGGAATGACTCCACCTGGTCTGCACACAGAGTGCACATTGACGTTTTTCCCCTTGTTGGCAGCCATATCCCTAAGGGGCCCCATAATGTGCCTAATGTTGGAGCTCCCAACTATCAATAATCCCACCCTCTGCGATTGCCCAGATCTTGCAGGCTGATTTCCTCTGAAACAGGACAGGCGACTGCATCTGGCTGAGCGACAGTGTCAGCCACAGACAGCGCTTGGATCCTGTTTGTCAGACCAACTGGGAAGGCCTTACGTGCGGCCCCCTGCAAAGTCTTTCGCCACCTGCCATGCCCCGGTGTGACCTCCCACTTGGTCCGCTGCTCGTGGTCGTGCAGTAGCGTTCTCGCTTCCCGCGCCCGGGTTCCCAGGTTCGATTCCCGGCGGGGTCAGGGATTTTCTCTGCCTTGTGATGACTGGGTGTTGTGTGATGTCCTTAGGTTAGTTAGGTTTAAGTAGCTCTAAGTTCTAGGGGACTGATGACCATAGATGTTAAGTCCCATTGTGCTCAGAGCCATTTGAACCATTTTGAACCTCCCACTTGACCACAGGTGAATGATCAATGTCACTGCAATCAGTAACTGGGCAGGCCACCAGTGAGGACCGATCGGAGGACTCTGATGTGCTGGACATCAGTTGGACCCCCACAGCTGGCCCACAACAATGGTGCCCATCCACTGTAGCTTCAAGCTGTGTAACCGAAGCCGTCACAGCCTGGAGCTGAGAGCGAAGTGTCACGAACTCGGCTCACATCCACACACAACAATCGCAGTCCCTATCTATACTAAAGACCGTGGAAAACCAAAATACCGAGATAAATAGACCATCAGCACATGCTGCGGAACTCTACTGTAGACCCTGATGAAAATGCAGGAACTGTGTCTAATAAATTAGATATACACACAGAGATTCAAAAACCTAGCTGTCGAAACACTTGGGTGAGACTAAATAATTCGCCCCGATTAGGATTTTGTAATATGTTACAAAATCGGTTCACATCCCAGCACAAATGAAAATGTGAGAACAGTGGCTATTACTTATTAAATTAACACAAACTCAAGAAACTAAACTCAAAGCACACAGATGAAATTATATAATTCACTCCTGGTTAGAAACTCGTAAAAGTCACAAAATCAGTTACTTCCCTGTTACTGCGTCTGTCTCAGCCGGTCGCTGCTTTGATCTTTTCCTTGTCTGCATCTTGTCCACTGCTGGTCAGCCATGTTTAACTTGACTACCGCTTCTTATCACATTCTGTCCTGCAGGTGGCCCTTCCACCTTGTGGTTTCGCCCATTTCTCTCCCGGGGTTCTGACACATTTGCTGATATCCGCCTCACACGGATACGCTTCGCAGTACAAATGCCAATATGAGATTTTATATTGTTTTCTCCAACTTAATTCTGCCCATATAATTGCTGTTTGGGCACCCTGTGGACTGATTGTTTTATGACTCACAACAAACAAGAGAATGTCACATTTGGTACTGAATATTGAAAAGTTAATGTTAAGCTCTTTCATTTGATACTGTTTGCATCTACAAGGTATTATATGCATTGGCTTCCCCAACTTTACAGTCAATGAGCAATGCCAAAGAGAGGCAAGATATCGTACTAATTCTGCAGTATTGCATGGACTTGAAGACCTGATTGTATAATTGTGCACATGCATTAGAGTGGGCTATTTCAGTTGAAGATGGAGTTTGCTGAAAGTAGTTATTAAAGGATTATCTTAGTTCTTATACTTACTTCAGAACTACATTATAAATTTCTTTAACATTGATAATCTTTCAGATTGAAAAAAAAGGCTGCAGTACATACTAATTTTCTAATATCTCTTCGCAGGTGACCAAGCAGTACATGTGCTAGAGTCTCTTGTTGATAGATTCAACTGTTACACAGATGAGGGGATATGTCACCTCCTCCTGAGTGCTACACTCAAACTTTTTATGAAAATGCCAGCAAGGGTGCAGCATATCTTAGGAGAGCTCATGGAGGCTTGTATCTTGGATAGGGATGAGTTCTCAGAGCTCAGATGGAGAGCACTTAAATTTTACAACATGCTGAAGGCTAATCCACAGCTTGTGAGGACACTACTTGGCCTGGACGAAAGAGAGGCAATTTCTTGAAGTTGTTGCATAAGAGAAATATGTAAAAATTAACTCTCACCATTGCTAAGATAAGTGGTTGTGATTTGTTTCTTTCTTGTGAGCTGTGATATGTAAATAAACTGTTTTTAATGTTTTATGAAAGCAGTGGAAGTGTGTTTTGTCTTATTTTGTTCTCTTTTTTGTCTTGTGTTCAGTTACTCTGGGAACTCCTACATCTCTTATGCACATTTATTCCTCGTTTTTTCCTCAGAAATTAAACTTTACTTCACTTCAGTGGATCCAAACTATAAGCAAGCATGGTATTTGCCAGTGCTTTCAGATATAAAACTAGCTTTCAAATATAAAACTATGTATCATAATATTTGAAACTTTAATTGTATGGATTGATTTATTTAATCCTGATCAAATTGAAATTAAGAAAGTAATTAATGTAATTCAGTTTGTGAAATTGTTACCGGTGTGAGCAAAAAATAAAATGCAGATACACTTACAGATCAAAGTCAACCGCACCCTTGGAACGACAGAGATTGCTGCAGGCAGAGGAAAACTGTGTTGCTTGAACAAAGGGTCCCATGATCTTCATACTAAAGTAAAGTAATGTTAAGTTTCTGTTGGCAAATAATTGTAAGTTGTTGCCAGCCTGTGTTGTCATCATTCTGCTGTATATGTCGCCTAACCCCGTTTGGCTCTGCGACGAAGCTGTATAGTTGCTGTGTACAATCATGTCATCAGGAAACAGCAACTACTTTCAGTGCTAAGGGGTTCTCTTCCTGCCATGTTTATAAGGTTGACACAGAGGATTTGGGGAGTATAAAAGAATGCGTCAAAGTTTGTATTAATATATCTAAAAACAAAGATGATGTGACTTACCAAATGAAAGTGCTGGCAGGTCGACAGACACACAAACAAACACAAACATACACACAAAATTCAAGCTTTCGCAACAAACTGTTGCCTCATCCCTCTTTCCTGATGAGGCAACAGTTTGTTGCGAAAGCTTGAATTTTGTGTGTATGTTTGTGTTTGTTTGTGTGTCTGTCGACCTGCCAGCACTTTAATTTGGTAAGTCACATCATCTTTGTTTTTAGATATATTTTTCCTACGTGGAATGTTTCCCTCTATTATAATCATATCATTAATTTGAATCCAACAAAGTTTGTATTAAATTAGACATTAGTTATTTATACTGAGTCACATTCTTGTAGTGTGTTTTCTTAAATGAACATATCAAGCATATTGGACTGACACCATTGCAAGATGTCCAGGCTGTTTGCTAGCTGCTAAGTGCAGTGCATCAGGCAATACCTGCTTTCTTCTCTTATGGAAGAAGTAGTCTCCTATAGACCTTGCCAGTGCAATTGCTAGATTACAGCGGTTTGCAGGTGTTCAGACCCATCCAATGTATTGTAGTCCACTTTGGTCACTCACCCTGTGTAACGCAGCAACTTATTAAGAGACGGCACTCATTGCAGTAAGCCATGCAGCTGTCTAGTATGCTCACAGCACTGCCTGCCGTGAGAACTGCATTGCATAACATTCAGTCGATACAAAGATTCATACTCTCTACGAATCTAAATAATCCATATTAGTTATTATCTGATTTTTCTCAAATTTGTACACAGCCTTTTGTTATTAATGGAATGACGCTATCAGAATTTCATATTTTTATTTGTTGTAATTCTGTAGATAAAGAGAAGTACCTAAAACTCCTAAAACTTATGCTTGGTTTTTTAAAAATCAAGTTAGGAACAATAACAGATTGACTTTCACTATCGTTTGAAGCCATTCCAAAGTTATCAGTGCATAAAAATCAATTAATTAGAATTTTGTTTTTAAACTTGAGTCTCTGTGCATTGCATAATAAAAAAATCGGTCAAAATTATTTGATTATATTTTGCCATGTGAGTGTATGAGAATGATTGAGAGAGTGTATGTGGGACATACGTTAAAATTTAATATTTAATTTTTCGTAAAACCTAGTACAAACGAACCATGGGAAAGTTATGTTGTAACTGCGATTCAGGTGACGTGTATCAGTGTGTGCTTGCTTTTGTATAAAAGCTGCCAGAATGGAAGTGAGAGGCGAAATAAGTTTATTTATCAATTTGAAGAATATTTTACACTTCGTCTATTTTGATTAAACAGTATACAAGAAATTGAAGTTTTGCTGATATTAATTACTATCAAATTAGTGACTGGATAAGGCAAAATTTGCTGCAAGAACGATCTGTAAGGAACATTCTGATTGGTCGTTTAGATCAACAGCCAATCAGAATTAAGCTGTTCCCACTCGAATAGGGACGTGGGCAGATAGGAGTGTACCTCGAGGAGTCGTTTGCTAGCTGGTCTACGGATAACACGATATCAGATCACTCCTTGAAAATACTCTGTAAGACGAGAAAATAGTGAGCTAATTTTGGTCCAAACATATCATGACTGAAGTGACTGGAGTTACGAAAATTTTAATGAAAGTTTGGTTTGTGTAAATTAAATAGTTTGAGAGACATGAGCGTGTGAACTTTCTGGTCATAGTAACAATGCCGCTCTGTACGAAGACCACTGAAACAACTGAATGTTTAACTCATGAATAATTGTGGGTCTGTGATTGGTAGAACATGAAAATTAGTCGGGTCGGACTTACAAAAATTCTGGCTGCCTTTTGAATGTATATTTGTTATACAGACAGTGAACTTTGAATGATAACGTTTTAACATATTAAATACGGACTTGATAGCCATTTCATGTATTTCAATATGAATAAAAAAGCAGATTTAATCTAATGTGAAATGCTTTTCTGCAAGTTGACTGAATATCGCGAATGCCCGATTTTTTAATTGTAAACTTCCTGGATCCTACAGACTTGTCTCGTGTAAAGTTATGGGAATCAGATTGCATTTTTCAAGGAAACTTAGCTTTTATGTCATGAGTTTGGGTTAGTTTAGGGCATGAGGGAATTGATAGATGGTAGATAAAAACATATTTTCATTATGCCTACTAAAAGTCTAATGAGGCAAAGCAATTGTTAAAACAGTTTGATATGCATTTGTGATGAGAGGGTCTCAAATCATTGCTCAGCCATCCAGATTTTAATTCTTTGTGGTATCCTTAAACTGTTTAAGATGTGTCTGGATGGTTCCTTTGATATTAAAAAGAGCCTACTTCCTGCCCTATCCTTGACTGATCATAGCTAGTGTTCCATCTCTAATGACATCACTGTTGACTAGTCTCCCTTCTCTTTTCAAAACTTTAAATTAATTTTTCATTGAATTTCAAGTACAGATGCACATGAAAAACTAAAACATAACTTGGCTGGAATAATCTATACTCTTGATAAAATTTCTCAGTAGAAACTTTTTATATTAACCTAATGATTGCATAATAAATTTATCACAAACAGTAGAAGGTATTGGTAAGCATGTCAAATGTGTTGTACTGAATGCTTTACAGCCCTTACAAGAAACGTTTTGTGTATATTGGTAATAGGTAATGCAAAGACTAGCAGTACGTATAGTCCAACACCACATGCAGCTAGTCTTATACCGCTCCCACTGTGTTCTTGAGCAAGTTTCTGGTAATGTTTGTACCTTCTTTCATATTATCTTGTAGCTGTAAATAAGACAGTGACTAGGGGCTGTGCTTGTTTTGAATGGATGCAAGGAAAATTGGCCACTGTCTAGAAAAAATCTAGAAGGTGTGTTGGTTATAGTTCGAAGGGTTTTGCACAGCTGAAGTATTGTGGAGCATCTTGGACAAAGTCTAAGGTGTCCCCGAAATCGCTGGGGATCCCGGATGCTGTTTAAACTTCTAATGCCCATGATCTGCCTAGTTTATTCCCAGGATGGATAGTGACTAGTAGCAGAGTTGCGAATCTGGTTGGAATGAATGATCTGGACAAGTTCATAGGGTGGTCTCCCTCTCTACTAGACCCAGAAATGGTCTCCAGCTTCTTCGGATGATCACATATCACCTACCTCATTGCAGTTCCTTACTTCTTGATGTTTTCTTTCCTTCCCTCTGCTTTTTACATGGCTCACTACCTCATATGATAAATGTCAAATTGGCAGTCCATCCTTTTCTTCTCCTGCAAACCTGTAGGCTGTGATTATTGTGGGAACTAGTGATTAATGACTTTAATGGTGAGCTCCATCCAACATCTTGCAAATTATGCACCTACCCCATGATGGCATCAGTAATATCATTATTTGCTGTTTAGGTGATATGATGCACATGTATTTATCCTTTTTACCAAAAATACTCTCTCTCAGTTTTAGCAGTCTGCCCCACTGCTGAGTACCATTAGTAGTTTTCTGGCAATTTTCAAATTGATGCAGTAGGGCTCTTCTGGGATCACATTGGTAAAATACTCTGTTATTCACTGTTAGAAAATTCTGATAGTAGAATGTCATTCCCACTGATAATTTCTAGCAATTATCTCTTTGTTACTGCTTACTATTTTCAAAATTCAGTAGTTCCTTTGTCTTTCCTCCATAAACAAATACCCTGGTTTTCCAGGATAATTTTGTGCACAAAAAATGTATATGCCAGCCATTTTGTGTCTCATATTTCACCATATGAGACCTGGTTCTCGTGAGTTTCTCCAGTAAAAGCAAAGAATCAGGTCACAAGCTGTTACAGGAAAATATGTGAAAATCAAAGTCTCTGTATGCAATAAAGATCACAAATGGTAATGAATGTGGTCTGACTAGTGCTCCTGTCACTGGCATACTATGCAGAGAACATTCAATGGAAAGACAGACAGAGTATCAAATTTTGGCGTCCTTGGATGGCGTCTTGGAGCTGATTAACAGTGATATTATAAAAATTCAACTTCATATTTTAAGAACTGCCTAGTTTTGAAGCTACCTAGTGTGAAACAGAGTAGAAACTTATGGCTGCAAATACCTATGTCACAAAACAAACAAAAGGGTGGAAAAGTTAGCCAAGAGACAACAGCTCGAGCAGCACACAACTTACGGAGCAATAAAGTGCATAACCATCATGATAGCAGTTTACTATAACATCTATGCATTACATATTCATCATGGCTAGCTTAAAATGGAAGTTTATTTTAATTACAGAAAAGGTAACTACAAAACAGCGGCACAAATCACACTTCTTACCTCAAAGTGAACGAACCAATCCCAGGCCTTTTTTTTCCCCAGTATTCCTAAAGCAAGAATTTTTAAATACTCCTATGAGATAATATAAACAAATACAAACAAATATGAGCAAATTTTCTTAAGCTCTTATAACTGAAGTTTGCTCTGGCCATGTGCAACTCAAATGACAAATAAAAGTAACACAGTACACTAACTCTCCAGACAACTTTAAACATAAAGAAGATAAACATGTTAGCTGTAAGTTAGGTGTAGGGGATGTGAGTATTTGTAGCTTGTGTGTGTATCAACTCTGCTGGGTTGAATATATAGTACTTATGTACTCAATGTCCCATTTTGAGTGACAATTGCACAGAATTTTTCATCAAAAAGACAATAAAATAGGAAATGAAATGGATGATTAATTACTACATCCAGAGTGAAGAGGACAATCATTGTTGTCAAACACCTGTTATGCTGGGAATTCTCCACTGCATTAGTGGGACGAAGAGGTGTTAACATAAACAATCTGCTAGTAAAGGGCTGGATCCTTCTTAAACATATTTATGTGACAAAAGTCATGGGACACCTCCTAATATCACATCAGACCTCTCTCAACATAGTGTAGCAACTCAACGTGGCACGGACCCAACACGTAGTTGGAAGTCCCCTGCAGAAATACTGAGCCATGCTGCATCTATAGCCATACATAATTTCAAAAGTGTTGATGGAACATGATTTTGTGCAAAGGCTGATCTCTTGATTACATCTCATAAAAGTTTGATGGGATTCATGTCAAGCAATCTGAGTGGCCAAACAATTTGCTCAAATTGTCCAGAATGTTCTTAAAACCTGTTACGAACAATTGTGGTCCGGTGACACAGCACATTGTTCTCCTTCAAAATTCCTTCATTTTTTGGGAACATAAAGTCCATAAATGGCTGCAAATGGTCTCCAAGTAGCTGAATACAACTTTCGGTCAATAATCAGTTCAGCTGGACCGGAAGACCCAGTCCATTCTATGTAAACACAGCTCACACCATTATGGAGACACCACCAGCTTGCACAGTGCCTTGTTGACAACATGGGTCCATGGCTTCGTGGGGTCTGCACCACACTCAAACCCTACCATCAGCTCTTCCCAACTGAGTTTAGGACTCATCTGATAAGTGCAGGGTTTTCCAGTCATCTATGGTCCAGTCAATATGGTCATGAGCATAGGAGAGGTGCAGCAGGTGATGTCATGCTGTCAGCAAAGGTACTCGCGTCAGCCATATGCTGCCATAGCCCATTAATGCCAAATTTTACCACACTGTCCTAATGGATAAGTTTGTCATGTGCCATGGCCCACATTGATTTTTACATTTATTTTACACAGTGTTGCTTGTCTGTTGGCACTGACAGCTCTATGCAAGCACTGCTATTTTCGGTCATTAAGTGAAGGTCATTGGCCACTATGTTGTCCGTCGTGAGAGATAATACCTGAAATTTAGTACTCTCGGCACACACTTGACACTATTGATAACGGAATATTGAATCTCTTATCGATTTACAAAATGGAATGTCCCATACGTCTAGTTCTAACTACCATTCCATGCTCGAAATCTGCTAATTCTCACTGTATGGCCATAATCTATAGTGGGTCCCATCTGTCTGACCTGTTCTACTAATCTAAACTTGATCCATAGTTCCTTGTGCTGAGATCTAAATGAATCGAATAATATTGTACATTGGATTGCATACTGACAATTGTTAGTTTCATGGTGAATGATTAAATAATTCTGATACTGCATGACAAAAACTTGCTACTATCCAGTTTTTTTTTCTCTCTCTCTCTAACTGATTTCGATTTAATACTAAAAAATCTTTTTAAAATTGTGTGGCACAGCTAAAAAATAACCACACCAAGGTGCTAAAAAGTTTTTGATTTGTTATAATAAAACAAAAAAATTTCAGTGTGTGGTGTAGTTATTTTACATGAAAATGAACTGATTCGTCTGGTGGGAAAGATGACAGTTTATATTGCAGAGATTTTTTTTCTGAGAATTGAGGGATGGGGAACAATGACCTTGCTGCACCTCGCTGAGTACATTTTTGTTCATTTCCAATGCCATTTTTAAATTTGTCATTGTTTGCATAATTCTGCTATATTTGGAATGTAATACAGGGATTGGAAATTAAATTCCTAATAAGAGAATTGAAACACAGCATAACATCTACTATAGTGCACAGAACCATTGCCAAGCGTGCATCTACGCAGTCAGAATACAGATTTAAGAAGTACCACAAGGAACTTCCAATTCTAGTTACATTTTTACTGAGGGTTAGTGTAACACCTTATTGTACGGGGAGTTAATTTAAATCTATAAATTCCACTAAATACAATAGAAGTCCTTTGCTGTTTTCTTCTGTTTAATGCTAACAGGATGCACATTTGTAACAGCACAGGGCTATAAATAATTCATATCTATAGGTGCAATTATATCACTCCTTGAGTCTTTCCTTTTTATTTATTCCAGTATGTTGATAATGGAGAACAACTTGTTTTTCTTCGTACTTGAGAATTGTATGTTGTTATAATGACCGGCTAAAGTAAATTTTAACCATGGTAAACTTCCGTATAATCTAACATAGCTGAATGAAATGTAGCACACACTACAAATTTTTAAAAGCTCTGCAAAAAGGAGCACTTGTACCATGTAAGCAAATGCATCTCGATGATGAAAGGAGAGTGGGAGTGGTCAGCAGAGGCAGAATACGAGATGACTGGGTGTTTGTGTTGTCATCATTTCATCATGATCATTCATAAAAGTGATGAGTTTGGACTGAGCAAAGGTCGGGGATTGGTATGAATGCTGATAACCACACAGGTGAGTGCCCCACAAACCAATCATCAGAGGCAGAATATTACCTGTCCTGGATAACATGGACAAGAGCTAACTGTACACATGAAATGACTTATTTCAAGTCTTCCTCAGACTGCAACTGGCTAGAAACTTTACCTTTCACTTTTTCCTTCCTTCCACCCAATTCTTCTCGGCCTTTCCTATATATTTACAAGAAATTCCTTGTGGTGTCATGTCATGCTTTCTTCTGGGTCAGGTGATCCTAGCTTAGTGATCCATGTAGATCTGCCCTTTTCCTTCCATGAAGTGGAGAGCCCATCAGGCACCTATCAGCTGTCTGTAAGCTATCGATACACTCTAGGTGGACTGAAATGCACTTATCTTGCATTAAAAGATGTACACACACACACACACACACACACACACACACACACACACACACACACACACACACACACGGGGGGGGGGGGGGGGAGAATGTAGGAAAAGAGATATTGCTATTTACTGTAAAGAAGACACATCAAGCTGCACACAGGCACGATTAACACACACTCACTTATAGCTTTCGGCCACAGCCTTCATCAGTAAAGGCCATGGCCAAAAGCTAGAAATGAGTCTTCTAATCATGCCCGACTGCAACATGACGTGTCTTCTTTATGGTAACTAGCAATCTATCTTTGCCTACATTGTTGATATTCCTACCTGAAGAACAGACAGAGATTGCTGTTACATGTTGAATTTTCCAGTTCTTTCCATTTCATATCTCCTTATCTGCTGTTACTTCCTTTGGGTGTATATTGTCCCAGCCTAGCTATGCCCTGATCCTGTGACTACAATCACAAAGTTACAAATGAAGTTATTCAACTCAAACAACTATCTGCATGTAAGAATTTGTGGGGATATGAAATGGAATAGTTAAATAGGCTCAGTTGTGGAATAAAGTGGGAGTCAGACTTTGGTTCATTGGTAGTGTACATAGGAGACCACTTAAAAAACACCTCTGACAGTTATCCTAGAATATTGCTCAAGTGTGTAGTACCAATGCCAAATAGGACTGATGTTAGGTATTGAACAGATACAAAGACAAATTGTAGATGTTTGTTACGGAGGTGTCATGGAAATCTTGAACTGGCAGATGACTGAAGAAAAATGCCAGCCATCCTGTGAAAGCATACCTAAACTTTCATAAAGCAGTATTAAGTGGGGAACTAGGAATACAATACAGCTCTCTACATATTGCACTCGTTGGGACGGCGACGACAAGACTGGACCCATTACAGCACACAGATGCACTGTAGTAATCATTCTTCCACGTTTCAAACATGAATATTAAAACCCTAATGTGTGGTACAATTGGAAGTACTGTCTGTTGTGCACTTCAAAGTGGCTTGCACTGAAAGGATATGAATTATACTGAGTTGCTAATTAATTTATTGGATCTAGATAACTTATTATGGCAATGAGAAAGTAGCAAAGCTGTCTTGAAGCAAATTGTGATTTTGAAATCCGTTTAAAATCTCGCTTAAGAAAAAGTTTACATTTTCTTTTTCTTTGATTATGATCAATCTGTAAATGACTAGAATGGTATTTAGTAACAATGTCCAACTCTTCTTGTAATCCTGATTCAGTGTTCAATAGAAGCAGTCATGTGCAATAAATGACCCACATGTGAGTGCTTCTCATCAAATTGGATCAATCAAAAGAACATAATTTGGGAAGGAATGAACAGATCAGAAAAATTTCTCTTTAATAGATCTGAAAGTGAAAAAAAGTGTGTAAGTACTTTGTATGGAATTACACAGTTCTTACGAGTACTTTTTTCTGCAACAGAAACCATAATCTTCAGTTTTTTGTGAATACACAATTTGATTGGTATTGAATATTGTAATTAGGATATTTTCTGTCTCCTTCCACTGCCATGTTTGCAAAGTTTGATAATAGGCCTGAAATATAACAACACAAGCTGGCATGTACACAGTTTGTTTCAATGTCAGAAGTGAATCAAATTTTTATTACTTCACAGTATCTCAGGCAGATACAATTTCTTTCTTTTTAAGAAAATAACTTTCATTTTAAGCTATATTATTACTTTGTATTTTTAAGTAAGTTTTTATCCTATTACTACCTTATATATTTCAATGTTTCCTGACCTATGTCACTGTTAGGAGCTATTCAGTTCTTGTACCATTTGAAAAGGTGGCTTCACAAAAAGGCCATTCTGGATTAGCTAAATATCTGCTGTATCACTTGTGATAAGCTACAGAACATAACTCCAATCATAGAATTCAAAATAAAATGTTCTGTCCACTGTTCTATGAAATGTACAATGCATTGTGTTACAGACATTCTGTGTTGAAACCCACATGATGACAATACATAAGTTTACATTAGTAGGCACTGTACATATGAGACATCCTGCAATTTGAAGGGAGCACCTGGTCAGGAGGCAGTGACCATTATCTGGCTGGGTTTATACACAGTATTGATGGCATAAGTCCTAAGGTGGACAGCCATTCGAGAACCTTTTGTCACAAAAAAATTTCTGAACAGAAATTCAATTACTGGGATGTCAAATTGAAATCAATTGTCACTGTTATTTCCACACACAATCTTTTTTTTAGTATACTGATGTAATACAACACAAAAATTATGCAATGGGTGACCAATGTTGGATCTTCACACTATTGACCACTAGACCACCAGCACAGCAAGTCGGTGAAAGAGGACAGAAATTACAATGTTGTATGTCTAGTATATTGCTATCGCCAACCACTTTCTAGCTCAACATCTACACCATGCAGGAAGCCTACCCTTGGCCCACAGTTGCTTCTCCTGCAGAGACTTAACTGGATTCACTAGTACATTGTATGATGTGGACACACTACTCATTACAAACAGTCTGATGACAGGCCAAATGCTAGCAGGCACCGCCAGGGGCACCATCGTCACTCACAGCCAGTGCACATGACAGCACTGCAATTTAAGAAACTAGCTTGTATCTGTGGGTCAAGTGCCTGTGACGTTCTTCCGTCTGCTGTGTATTTAAATGTTGGCTCACCCACAGCAGGCAGTACTTCGCTCATCTCCAGGCCAAGAGCGGGCCACATCCTGCGACCCACCTGTGGGAGTCTACACGACTCCAGTTACATCCTCCACCCATCACCATGGATGATACTACACGACTGGACTGGTATTGCCATAGTGGAACTTTGACTGTGTAGTTGTGCTAGTGTGATCATTGTGACCATCATCACTGTGGACTTGGATTCTGATACTCTTACCTGATCAAGGATGATCATCTCAGTTGTTCTGCAGTGGGATAGATAAAAAACTTACTCATCAAGAGGCAGTAGGATAACACACAAATAAAGGTACCAAAATACGCAAGCTTTCAGAAGCAGTAGATGCTTCTTTTCACAGAAGGGTTGAAGAGGAAGTAAAAAGAGGTGAAAGAAAAGGGTTAGTGAAGTTTAGGAAATGGAGAGTTCAGAAAAGGTGCTCAGAACCGCGGGTCGGGAGACTTAAAAGATGGGATTATATTTTCAAAAATTGATTATTTCAGTTTTTATTATGCTGAACTCAGATTTGTTGTGATGCTGTAATAAAAGTGTCTTTAATAGCTATCTGGGAATACTCCTCAATCATTGGTGTGTTGTTTAGAATAGAATCATACAAAAGCCGGCTGGTGCAGATCACAAATCTGACTTCTGAAGACAGTCTAGTTTATTCTCACATTAGCAACTGACTTGGACTTCATCTCTGTGGTGGCCAGTTTTCTGCCAAATCAAAGTGATGTGAATCCCTACATCTTCTTACCAAAAAATGCTACTTGCAAGTGAAGGTTATAAAAATGAGATGTTGAATGTGAAAAGTACAGATGTTGTGCAAGGTTGTTATTTGTAATTGCATGTGGCGAGCTATACCGAGACACGACGCACATCTTCAACACGCAACAGTGATCAAAGTAAGTTTGCAAGAGGAAGTTCCTGCTCAGATATGGGAATAAAATTTCCCTGAATTGCCAGCCTGCCTTCAAAATATGCTGAATTCCAAGGCACAGATATCTGAATAATGGATGTTACTTAATGAAAGACATTAAAATTATCTTTATTAATTCATTCTAATTCTGCATACTGAACAAAGGAGATTGATATAATCTAATTACTGTATGTTTGTGATGGCAATACACAAGTTGTTAAATTCAACTGAAATTTCACTAGCTATTTGGTAGAACTGCAGATGTGTATTAATTCTACATTATAATGCAATAACAGGCAAGGCAGAAGCCCAGGAAGCGTACAAAGCCACAACGGTCATGGTTGAAAACAAAGACGATATAAATTATATTTGAAAGTTAGCTGATATAGAATGCATATCATAGGCAAGCAGCATCCATGAACAATGCAAAAGTCGTGCAAAAAACCGAAAGTCATTAGGGCAGAAGCAAAGGTGGAACTGAATATACGTGACATGAATCAAAAGGCTACATTTGAGATAGCATGGACTTCAGAAAGAAACCAAATGTATATGGGAAGCTAAAGGGTTATTACAGAATAATTCGAACAACATACCAAGAATTCTGAGAACAAATGGCTAGGTATACCGTATTTACTTGAATCTAAGCCGCACCTGAAAAATGAGACTCGAAATCAAGGAAAAAAATTTTTCCCGAATCTAAGCCGCACCTGAAATTAGAGATTCGAAATTCAAGGGGAGAGAAAAGTTTTAGGCCGCACCTCCAAAACGAAACAAAGTTGGTCCATTGTAATATGAGACAATTTAGGTCGAACGAATGACGATACAGCTACAGTAGTTTGGTTCAAGTCGTAAACTTAGCAGTTAAGCTTTACCAGGTAGCCACTGCTATGCGTCAGGCACTCCGTCTGTATTTATACGGGTACCCTTCCTTTTTCACGTGCTTCGTCTGGGTTGAATTGATTGCTTATTTTTCTTTGATCTGATAAGTGCCATTACTTTGTTATAGGTGTTTACGTTACTCTAAGCTGAAAATGCATTATTGTACTGTGTCACGCATTGTTTGTCGCATTCTGATAATGAGTGAGTGTTTACGACCTGTCGCTGCTCGCAGCATGGCTTGCTTTTGTACGCGCTACCGCCGCTTCCAATTGGAAAAAATAAATAAATAAATAAATAAAATCATCTCATTAGCGAAACAATGGCAAGAGACTGCAATTTGTTGTTACTTACACTGCTGCTTTCTTTGATAATGATCAACAAGAACCAAATAATAGACTGCGTGTGATAGAAGATGTTGTGAAGGAGAGTTTAGCAAAAATTTTTCTCCGTTTGAATATCTTTGCAGATGCCTCTTTAGTACATTACCTTCTGCACAGAAATTAGTCATCTTAGATTTAAAAATCTAGTCAGTTGTCGTGCTTCATTTCCGACTGTATCTCTAATCGGCGCAAGAATAATACTAATATAAACATGGGATGATATGTATATTCTTCCGCGATTGCTGTTGTCTCACTCTAGTTTTGTAGTTTATTAGGCAGGCAGGATTTAAATGAACTAGCAGCAAACACAAAAGAATACATGGCAAAATGTTTATATTCGTATTATTCTTATGATGAAGAGAATACTGCATGTGATTCACAATTCATAAAAGTTCCTATTAGCAACCATCTCTTGTCACAGGTAGGAAAAAATTCAGAACGTAGAGTTGGCCATATTGACAAACATCCCAAACAGTCTTGCCAGTCGGATTTTCGTAGTACATTGAAAGGCTGCTACATTCGAAGATGAACAATACGGAATTTGTATTTACTTCGTTGAATAATGTATGAAAATGCAGTGGTCGAAACTCGGGGCGGAGAAAAAAGTTCGTCTTCCACCTTTTTCTTTTTTTAATTTATTTACTGACGCAGAGGTTTTGGCGCCAGTATTTATCTTTGTGCCTGCAAAGCATGCCTGTGTAGCGCTACGTATATTCGACGGCAAAAGTTACTTGTGGCAGCACCTACCAACATTTTACAGAACTTCCCGCTTACTTTGCACTCGATTCTAAGCCGCAGACGGTTTTTTGGATTACAAAAACCGGAAAAAAAGCGCGGCTTAGATTCAAGTAAATATGGTAACTGAAGATTGTATTGAAATTAAGTTTTGCACAATAATGGTTCTATAGCAAGAACAAACATTATCTATGGAACATAGTACTTTATAGAGGAACACATAAGATACAATTAAGTACAGGTTGTGCGTAGCACTGAAAACATTGACTGGACAACAGCAATACAGGTTACAGAGTAGGCCGAGCATTCGTTTGTGATCACAGAAATAATACTGTTTCTTTGGCGGCTCACCAGAGCGTGCCAGGGTGCGACCCAGGTGGCCTCTACAAGTGCATCTGTGAACTGTATGGATGTACAATCTCTGAATTTGCGCACATCATGAGTGAAGGTACATCAGACAGAAGAGGGTGAATTCAGCATGCAGGCTGCTTGCCGAATATACCCGAGAAGTTAAGATTCGTTTCAGCACAATAAAACCAATATCTTACTCTAGTGACTATTTGATTCATGGGTTACATAACTGTACTGTGTTACTAAAACTGTATAAATGAGCTAAAAGCAACCAGAAAAAAAAACTCTAAATGCCCAATATATTTATGTTCTCATTTTTAGTGATTTTATTCCAAAACAGAAATTCTGAATATCACACTTAATTAACATATAAACACCACAATGTATTTTGGAGATACTCTTCTGGATAAAACACTCTTAGATGTTAACAATGATTCGAGACTGAGAAGTAACTGAAGTGGAGTGCAATAGGAAATAATACTACATGTGGAAAATCAGAGTTAAAAAATATATTTATTTTTTGAAAGCGAACTAATCAAATTAATAACTGCAAGCACAACTCAACTGTTTTATTATGTTCTTTAACATTCTGTGAAGTTAATATCTCTTGGATGACAGTTCATATTTACAAAAGAACTAGTGTATCAAAACAAGTGCAATGTTTGTTATTATCAACAGTAGGAGTGCAACATTTACAAGCATCATATCTTCACTAACAAGAGCAATTTTTTATACTTTATTTCAGTATAATCACAAATGACAGTGGCCATACAAGGACAGTCTACAAATAGGTTTTCAGATTATCTCTCCGATGCAGTCGCATAATAAATTTTAAATTCTATTGTGTCTTCATATCAGGATCAAGTCATCTGTAACGAACACCCAAGCTTTATCTGTACGTCAGAAACTGAATGTGACACTGAACCAAGACTGGAAACAAGCAGTAAAGGTGGGAAAAGCCGTCAAATTCCCTACACTTGAAACCATATCTTCCATTAGTGCATTATATAGAGGTTGCCATGGGATATGAATCAAGTCACAGCACACTGAAATTCTATTTGACCATTTTCAGTTTCTAGAAACACAAGATACCCTTGTAATTAGTGTTTAAATACCTTCAACTAATGATGAATCAGACAGTCCAAAGCACATTATACACAGGCAGCATGAAACCACTAGAAAAAAAAAGTCCTTACAATACACAGTTTATGATTGCGTTTCCTTTATAAGGAGCTTTTGTATCAAAATTAAACTGGTAGTCACTATGACAAACTAAACACAAGAATTCCCAAAAGAAAGTGCAGGGTTCAGTGTGCCTGCAGATATACTGATAAAAATATTACCGGAGGTCATCTTTTGCCTGTAGCTGTAATACCTGCAGAAGCACATTGGCCTTCTGCTAAAGAACAAAATGTACACAGAACAAAATTAATAAAAATGAATTTAAAAGATCTATCACCTTAGCAAGTCACTAAAAATAAAAACAGCACTCATGCGCACTCACAATTTTACTCTCACTCTACACACACACACACACACACACACACACACACACACACACACACACACACACACACAAACACACACACACTTATTTCTCCAAAACTTCACTGACAGATTATGAACAATGGGCCATACATGTACAATATACAAAGATATATTAATAGGCAGGGACTAAAAGAGGCACAAGCGATTCCAGCACAGCACCAGTCTCCTGCACTACTCAAACTTGTCGCAGACGAGCCAGGCGCTGAGTTAGTTCATCCTGCTCCTGAGACACTTGTGTCGATGCCCCAACAGAGCCTAACTGACCCTCTGGCAGTTCCATGTTCAATTCCAACCTGTATAGAAGAAAAATCATAAATTCTTTCAGCACCATAAAGACCAATTGTCATCATATACGCTAATGAAAACCTGCTATTACATTTTTTTTTTATTGACAACTTACCCAATAACTTTCACATAACATGACAGCAAAAAAATGAGAATACTATGCTATGAAATTACAACCATGATAGCTAATATTTCTCATGTAGGCAGACAGTTGAAAATGTAAATTGCACAATGAAGGTTTTATAGCATTTGTAAGCTTAGAGAAATATGAAGTGTGTTCAAAAAGAAACCAACTTTTGAAATAGCGCACCAACCAGCAGAGAAAGTGTGGTGCAGCTACTGAGCACACCTAGTAGCAGGTTTAGACAGCAAACTGCCATTGGCCTCTTGTCGTTCGGACAATTAGCAAGCGAACCACAGCCTCTGAAGTAAGCATGTGTACAGCCTGCTCGCTAAATTAGGACAATGAAGGAGCTTGAAGAACAATGTGTGTGTGTGTGTGTGTGTGTGTGTGTGTGTGTGTGTGTGTGTGTGTAATTCTGCTACAAACTTGGCAAAACTTTCACAGAGATATTTCAAATGCTTAGCCAAGCATACGGGGAGAACTGTATGAGTCGCACATAGTGCTACGAGTTGTTTAAATGTTTTCAACATGGCAGAATGTTCGCCTGTGACGACTCCAAGTCTGGACATCCTTTCACATCAACATATGATCAGCATAAGATCATGCCAGCAAATTTTGAGTGAAAAACTTGAGACATGTTGTGTCAGTGCCAAATTCGTACCGCGTTTGTTGACTGAGGATCAGAAACAGACCCGTGTTGAAATGTGTGAGGAACTACTTGCTGCTGTTAATGACAGCGAAAACTTTCTTAAAAACATCATAACAGGCGATGAGATGTGGGTGTACAGCTATGATGCTGAAATGAAGATGCAGTAATCGCAGTGGGTGGGCAGAGGGTCACATCGTCAAAAAATAGCATGCACGAGTTGGTCAAAGATCAAGACAGTGATGATTGTGTTTTTTTACTATAAAGGCATTATGCGCCAAATTTGTGCCACATGGTCAGACTGTAAACAAGAAAGTCTACCAGGGAATCCTAGAGCGCATGCAGGATGCTGTGCACAGGAAGACACATGAATTGTGGGAAAACCAGAGTTGGATATTGCTTCATGACAACGCGCCAGCTTATGCGTCACTCCTTGTCTGCAGCTATCTAGCGAAACACCACATTCCCGTTGTGCCCCATCCATAGTATTCTCCGCATCTAGCCCAAGCAGAAGTTTTCCTGTTTCCCAAACCGAAAAATACGTTGAAGGACGTCGTTTCCAAGCCATAGAGGAGATACAGGACAATGTGATGAGAAACCTGTGCATCATACCACAAATGTGTTCCAGGAGGCATTCCAAGACTGGAAGAAATGATGGGAACAGTGTATTTCCAGTGGAGGAGACTATTTTGAAGGGACAGTGCTTAAAATGTTGTATAAACCTGTACAGCTAAAGTTCGGTTTCTTTTTGAACACGTCTCTTATTTTGGCAATCCCTTCAAAATTCTGAAACTATCAGGGATAAAACACACGGAACAAAAGGTTATCTATAACTTTTACATAAACCAGATTGCACTTATGATAACCTAATAATATGAAAAGGAAGCAACACTCAAGGAAGTAAGACAGGGCGCTAGCTTCTTCCTGAAGTTCACCGTGCACAATGAGCTAAATGTGAAGCAAATCAAGGAAAAATTCGGAAAGGAAGTTAAAAACCAGGGAGAAGGAATTACAACTCTGAGATTTTGTCAAGAGATGATAAGCGACGAGAGCAACTGAACAAAGCACAAAGTGTCTTGAAAAAAGGTTGTAAGATGAACATCGATGAAAGTAAAACGAGGTAATGCAATGTAGTCTAATTAAATCAGGAGATGCTGAGAAAATTAGATTCGAAAATGAAACCTTAAAAGTGGTAGATGAATTTTGTTGTTTGGGCAGCAACATAACTAATGGTGGCTGAAGCACAGAGGCTGCAATCCACACACTGGCAACCGCATAAAAAGCACTTCTGAAAATGAGAAACTTATTAACACCAAATATAAATTTAAGTGTTCTTTCCTCAAGGTGTTTGTCTGGAGGGTAACTTACTGCAGTGGTGAAACATGGACGATAAACAAGTAAGAGAAGATGCTTTGGGAATGTGGTATTTCAGAATAATGTTAAAGATTAGATGGGTGTACTGAATATCTAATGAAGAAGTACTTAAACAAATTGGGGGAAAATTAAAACTGTTGCATAATTTGACTAAAAGAAATAAACAGTTGTAGGACACATCCTGAAGTATCAAAGAATTGTCAGTTTTGCAATTGAGGGAAGTGTGGAGGGTAATAACTGTATAGGGGACAAGGTAAAACTGTATAGGGAGACCAAGAGATGAAATCAGTAAGCAGGTTCAAATGGCTGTAGGTGTCAATAGTTATACAGAAATGTAGAGACTTTCACAGGATTGACTGGTGCAGAGGGCTCCATCAAACTTTTCTTTTACACTGAAGACCACCACCACCACCACCACCCACAACAACGACAACAGCAACAACAAAAAATTGCTGGTGAATTATCTGTCAGAAGAACAGAAACTAACTTTGCGACATATCTGACTGGCATAAATCCCCCCCCCCCCCCCCCCCAACATTGCTTGCTACTATTTTGCAGTAGATGCTTCACAGTGAAGAAGCAACATTAAATCTTTTCTTGAGTGTTGAGATACTATTTACCTTGATTTTTCTTGCTGCGATATTGGTAACAGAGCGAAGTATAAGCCTTTTAGAAATAGTAATTGTTACCACTACAAAGTTGGAAAGTAGTAATACCTTCAAGACTGACATAAATGAAATACAACAGTCAATGTAAATCTGGTACATACTTGTAAAAGGAACTGTTTCCATATACAAGCAATATACGGATGATACCCTTTCTTACAGTGACATAGTTCAAGAATGACACTTGCAGTGATACACGCCACTTTAAGGGGGTGAGGCGCATTCAGTTCTTACTGATGAATGATGCTTGAAATGGAAATAGGATTAATGTATTTCTCAGATATTGCCAGCCTCTACATCTGTATGTGCATGTGGAACAATGTATTTGGGGACAAAGCAACAAGTCTTCAGAGAGAGACAGTAGCCATGGTCACTTAAAAGGGCATGCCAGGAAGAAGTTATTGCTCTGGTGCAGTAACAGAGTCTCTTTGGAGCACAACGTTCTACCCTGGAAGTGTGCCAAGATCCCTGGAGCTTTTATAAAAGATTATAAAGAAAATGAGAATGAAAATAACGGACTATCATATATATGTGAATAATCCACACCACTGAATAATCTGCACACCATAATTTCATGGGGGAAATTTGCATTAATTTATGTTTTGTTTACAAAAAAAATTCTAACATAATGATTATATTCGTCATCACTTGTGAAAGAAGTGATTCTCACTGCTATCTTCCCACAGAGTGTCGTACTCAGTTCTGTCCAGTGAATTTCTGATACTACACTTTTGGTTGGATTTTTTTGACAGTGGTATCAGAATGGGGTCCCATGCACATTTCACCCTCACAAATCTGTGACAAATTTGGTCGCTTGATTTTTCCACTCAGCGTGAACTTGTGGCTTTCATCGGCCATCCATCGTGCATGTTGCTGTTTACCTGCAGCGTCGAATGGCCGACTTATACTCACATCTAGTGGTTGCAGAACAGATGTTGAGCTTTCACAGATAACGACCAAGTCAGTTATTCCTTTTTTCAACTTGTCTCGCACACCACTGTACAACTTTGCTTCTCATTCCTGCCAGTTCATATCATGACACTTGATTCTCCTTTCCTGTTCATGGTGCTGTTTAGCGGCATTTCAAAATAACTGGTGTTTGATCCGTGTTACCAATTTGTGATAATGTATAGGAATGTTCACAGTGCAAATTTATCACATAGTGATGACAATACACTATTTTTCCTCATAATCACATGGACACCATTGAGCGATGGTACTTTTCCTCCAGAAGCCTAATCCATTTCAATTGAAAAATCTTGATAGCCTGCCCTGACTAGCTTTGAAACTGGTGATGCATAGTTCTTTTGCTAAAGCCAATGCTTTGAGTTGGCATATTTGACTAGTTACTGCGCATCCATATATTTGCTTCTCATAAACATAATCGAAAAGCCTTTTTTTGAAGTCCAGATGTTTCATTTCTTGGCCGCATAATGCACGACGATCACCATCCGTTTCTTGAGTTTTTTAATGCATCCTTTGCTCACATTGCACTTTCTTTCCACAGCCTGGTGTTCAACGTTCTCTGCTTTGTTAATAATTTCAAAGTTTTTCTTTTTCTTTATCTGTGTATGAATGGTAACAAGAACTTGTAGCTTGTAGCCATAATTAAGAAGTTAACACTTGGTTAATACTTCATTTCTAACAGGCCACTGACATCACAGACCAATGCGACAACAACGCTATTTTATAACAGGCTCTATTGTTGGAGCCTGAGCAGTACCAACCTTATTACAACTAAACTGCGCACCCCAGTTTTTACTCTTTAAATGTGGGAAAAAATATGCATGGATTACTTGTGTATATGTGGTAGTTTGGTCTGTTGATGTGGAAGTAGTAGTGCTGTAGCCCAGCATAGGTTGTATTTGTCCTTTGAGTAATTAATATATGAAACATTAGACAGAAGCACTGGTGTCTGCCAGTTATTTAAAGAGAAGTATGTGAGATAATATTACAGGTAGTGTATGATCAGTGTTACAGTTTTATTTAAGCAACAAGATCATCATCAGAGAAGAAGTTCAAGTATTCATCATAGGAAGTTGTACAACCAGGTAAGTTTAAATAGTCCGATGTTAAAAGTAAATACATTGTTATATATGCACCTGGTCAAGTAACACTGTATATACTTTTTATAGTTTGTTGGAACTCACAGTTACCATTCACAAATGTGCAAGGCAACCAGATTTAAAAACTGAAGCATTGGTATAGTATGAATCAATGTGGACTTTATGATCAATTTAAAATTCATATAAGAATGGCTACTTAAAAAGAAAAGCTGATTAACACTTTAGCATCTCGATGGAACAAACATTACATTAATTATAAAAATATAAAAGTTACAACAAAGTTAATGGAATAGTGTTGAAACACACACACACACACACACACACACACACACACACACACATTAACCAAGCCCCCCGTCCCCCACCACCTCGTGTCTAAGTATAGTTCTGTATTTTATCAACTGCTGAAGTATTCATGTTATTGTCCTTTTTCTATCTATGGCATCACTTCTGCCAACTTCTTCTTAATGGTCTCTGGAGTCCGGAATGCATCACTTCAAGATATCACAAACTTGTGTATGAAAGTTGCTCCTTGGTATATTCAGGAGACAAAGCCACACATTACCAAACCATGTAAGTCTATGAATAATAGACTCTTGCCTCCTCCCTCCCCTCACTGCCATTCAATGAAGGGTCCCAGGACTTACAGAAAGTAATTATATCTGTTTTGCACAATATTTTCTTAAAGACCTCCTTCATCTTTTCCTCCTCTTAAAGGAAGGCTACATTGTGGCAAGTGGCATATCATATGATAATATGCCTGCCATTTCTTACCCACCCCCATCCCTTCTCTAACCTGCATCCAAAGCTGATTTGCAAGACCTTTTCAGGAAATTGGAATTTGCCCACAGGCACAATGCCTACTGTGACTGTTAAATTTACGATGATGCCAGTTAAGAAGTCAGATGCATTACCTACTATACATATTATGCACACCCCTATCAAAGGGCACACAACCTTACAAATGAAGTTCTATGAAATACCAACAAATATCTGCACAGAAGATCCCAAACTACTGGAAGCATATTAGCAAACATCTTTAGATATAACATCACAACTCTGTTTACACAAAGGAAAATTGTAACTGATATGGATGGACGGACACACACACACACACACACACACACACACACACACACACACACACACACACACACCTAATACATGCACATGCACTGCAATCACATGCATAAAGATGAACAGTATATTCATAACTGATTTGCTACTTATTATTATTATTATTATTATTATTGCTGCTGCTTGGTCATGCAAGTATGGCACAGACACTTCACAAACTACTTGACAATCAAACAAAAATTGTATGACATCCACAATCATGCCCTTAAAACAAATCTACTAGTGCTGAGCACTGATACATCAATAAGTGGAAAAGCACAAAATTAGAATCCAGATAGAACCTTACACTTCCTAGCACTCCCTCATTAACAAAACTGTACAGCTTTTATATGCTCAAAAAGATATATGAACAAATATTATTATTATAACATCAGGAAAGCAGGCAGATTTAATTTATCACTTGTTTTGAACAAATCAGAGGTAATGGGAAGATATAGCAAAATACTGATGTCCCCTGATCACTGTCAGCTTGTAAACAAGAAGGAGACAATAATGATGATAATAATAATAATAATAATAATAACAATAACATCATCATCATCATCTCCTAACCTTCTTCAATTATTATTATTATTGTTAATAACTACAACAACAACAACATTAATTCCCTGTTACGGAGAGCACTGCAATACAAGCAACTTTCATCCAATTTCTTTCTGTCTCTCTCCTTTTTTCTTCCCAAAAAACCTCTTCTGTATTCACTGTGTTTCTTCTTTCTCTCTTCTGCCCAATTCTTTCCTGTTTTCTTCTCTTTGGGCATTTGCCAAAATTTCTGTTCTCTGATGTTTTCTCAGTTTTTTCCCTCTTGAGGTCTCCCATGATTTTCTTTACCCATTTGGTTTTCAATGTACTAGTTGTTACTAAGTTAAAAATTTTCTTGGTCAATCTACTTTCGTTCACCTACTTTCGTTCATCCTATGTATGTGTCTGTAGAACTTTGCCCTTCTTTTCCTGGTGATGTTCGTAATCATCTGTGTGTTCGTACAGTTCTTTTGTTGGTCTCTCTCTATCCAGATCAGCTCTTTCTGAACTGGCCCGTACATCTTTCTCAGTATTTTCTTCTCTTATTTTTCCATTTCCTTGGTTTTTGTTCTTTAATCGATTACTGTTGTATCTCGGACACACAAGGCCTCTGGTAAGGCTACTGTACTGAGGTAGTTTTGTGATCCCCTCTTCATTGGATGTTGAATTGAGTCCTGTTTTCTGTATAATCTCTCCCAGGTATTTGAATCTATCTTCTTGTGTTATCCCCCTCCACATGAGAGGAGGAAAAACAGATGCTAATAACTACAGAGGAATTTCACTATTGCCTGTGACAAACAAAATTCTATCAAAAGCTCTATTAAATCAGCTAGAGCCTCAAACAGAGCCACAGATAGGAGAATGCCAAGGACGGTTCAGAAAGGAAAGATCATGCAGTGCACAGATGTGGCACCTGAGAACGATACTGACAACAAGAAAGTTCAGGAATACCAAAATAAAATTTGTTGACTTCAAGAAGCTCTACATCTACATAGACAGAGAAACATTCTTCAACACACTGGAACAAATGAAGGTGGTCAACAAAACCAGAGAGTTAATCCAGGAAACATTAACAAATGCAATATCCAAAGTGAAGTTTACAGGAGAGATCTTTGAACCATTCAAAATCAAGGAAGGAGTGAGGCACAGGGAGGGCCTGTCACTCATTCTATTTAACTTGGCTTTGAAGAAAATAATCAGGACATGAGACAAGGGAACCAATGGGGTAAACATGGGGAGAGACAAGAACCATCAACGTAACATGTCTGGCCTTTGCCAATGATACAGTCATCATAACAAATACCAGAAAAGAAGCCAAGGAAGTTCTAAAGACACTACATGGAATCTCTGTGGAAACAGGATTACAAATCTCATATGAAAAACACATTACATGGACACAAAATCCACATACACCCACCCACTGGTAACAAAGTATGGAAAGATAACAAAAATTATTATTATTGTTGTCTTCAAGGCAAGCAATACCGAGAAAATTCATTAACCAATAGATATGACAGCAAAAATTGGGAACTCATTTCCGTTGTTTTGAAACCACCTGTCTTGCCTTTAGTAATGTGAAAATTGACTTCCTTAAAGGAAATACTGGTCTTTGTACATTGCATACTAACTGGGACATATCAAACAATTAAAAACAAATTAACATCAAAGAATGAAATTATTATGATCGTAGGAATATTCCATTATTTTCAACCACTCGCATTACACTTCACCACTTAACGCAATTTTACTATGAATTATTCCTTCATTGCAGTATACTCCAATAATTAGGTAAAAATACATACCCTGCCTCATCAGCAACCTGCTGCATCAGGTTTTCGACATCACTCTGTGGCACTGTTGTGGTGGTTGTCTGTGACATGGCATTTTCCATATACGAACTTTGAACATCCAGGTCTTCAAACTGGCTCTCAAATTTGTCCATAAGGCCTGATATCTTTTCTAAATTCATACTATTCATGGCAGCATCCATTGCTTTCACGACTCCTGCCATTGACTGAGTAACCTGCAAAAAGAAGAAATGTGATTGCATTTCAACTGTAGATGAAGACAGCGAAATTCGCAAACTGCACAAATCAGAAAATTTATGTTCTCTTACAAACAAGCTTAAAAAAGAATATATATATATATATACACACACACACACACACACACACACACACACACACACACACACACACACACACACTCCTGGAAATTGAAATAAGAACACCGTGAATTCATTGTCCCAGGAAGGGGAAACTTTATTGACACATTCCTGGGGTCAGATACATCACATGATCACACTGACAGAACCACAGGCACATAGACACAGGCAACACAGCATGCACAATGTCGGCACTAGTACAGTGTATATCCACCTTTCGCAGCAATGCAGGCTGCTATTCTCCCATGGAGACGATCGTAGAGATGCTGGATGTAGTCCTGTGGAACGGCTTGCCATGCCATTTCCACTTGGCGCCTCAGTTGGACCAGCGTTCGTGCTGGACGTGCTGACCGCGTGAGACGACGCTTCATCCAGTCCCAAACATGCTCAATGGGGGACAGATCCGGAGATCTTGCTGGCCAGGGTAGAGCACGTTGGGTGGCACAGGATACATCCGGACGTGCATTGTCCTGTTGGAACAGCAAGTTCCCTTGCCGGTCTAGGAATGGTAGAACGATGGGTTCGATGACGGTTTGGATGTACCGTGCACTATTCAGTGTCCCCTCGACGATCACCAGTGGTGTACGGCCAGTGTAGGAGATGGCTCCCCACACCATGATGCCGGGTGTTGGCCCTGTGTGGCTCGGTCATATGCAGTCCTGATTGTGGCGCTCACCTGCACGGCGCCAAACACGCATACGACCATCATTGGCACCAAGGCAGAAGCGACTCTCATCGCTGAAGACGACACGTCTCCATTCGTCCCTCCATTGACGCCTGTCGTGACACCACTGGAGGCGGGCTGCACGATGTTGGAGCGTGAGCGGAAGACGGCCTAACGGTGTGCGGGACCGTAGCCCAGCTTCATGAAGACGGTTGCGAATGGTCCTTGCCGATACCCCAGGAGCAACGGTGTCCCTAATTTGCTGGGAAGTGGCGGTGCGGTCCCCTACGGCACTGCGTAGGATCCTATGGTCTTGGCGTGCATCCGTGCGTCGCTGCGGTCCGGTCCCAGGTCGACGGGCACGTGCACCTTCCGCCGACCACTGGCGACAACATCGATGTACTGTTGAGACCTCACGCCCCACGTGTTGAGCAATTCGGCGGTACGTCCACCCGGCCTCCCGCATGCCCACTATACGCCCTCGCTCAAAGTCCGTCAACTGCACATACGGTTCACGTCCACGCTGTCGCGGCATGCTACCAGTGTTAAAGACTGCGATGGAGCTCCGTATGCCACGGCAAACTGGCTGACACTGACGGCGGCGGTGCACAAATGCTGCGCAGCTAGCGCCATTCGACGGCCAACACCGCGGTTCCTGGTGTGTCCGCTGTGCCGTGCGTGTGATCATTGCTTGTACAGCCCTCTCGCAGTGTCCGGAGCAAGTATGGTGGGTCTGACACACCGGTGTCAATGTGTTCTTTTTTCCATTTCCAGGAGTGTATTTTTCAAAGGATATCCCACAAAAGCCTAACTAGTTGAAATCTGAATAATGTACCATTCTTGCAGCAAATAGTATACTCATGCTTCAAAAAAAAAAAGCCATTAAGGTCCTGTACTCACACGTTGTATGGGGATTCCTCAAAATTTGGAACCCTCTGTATATATCAATTGCTGTGCTGCAACAGTCTTAACCTTCAGTTGGCACTGTGGGATCTCCCCAAACCTCACTTTGTTGTTACACATTTGGAGCATGAGCTAACCACATTCACTGGCCACATGGCTTTGAGTACCGTTTCCATCAGTTGCCAGCCAATTGTGAAAGAGAGCATGTCACTGACCAGGATACATAAATATAGTTGTTTTGAAAAATCGGAGACGAGGTCATTGTGGGGTCAGTGTGGATCCCACAGTACCTTGTATGGAACTGCTCTTTCAAGTGGGGACTGGATTGGGTGGAAACTTACGTTCACAGGCTTTTAACCTATTACTGCAAACATGCATTCTCTTCTGGTTGACCTTTTCTCTTTCGTAGAAAAATGGAGTGCATTTATAAGGACAAAGACAGTATAAAAGAGCTACAAAGGCAAAATTAGGAGAACTGTGTGGTAGTGCTGATGATCCTGAAGAGTTGTACAGTGAAGTAGAAGACAATGTCGAAATTCATGACTACGACCAAGATGATCAATTCAATGTTCTGACTGAGGACAAAATCTCACTCCCAGAACATTTTCCATCATCTCAGCCTTCTCATCATCCTCTGGCGATGAATGCAGAACTTTTAATTTGGTGAAATAGCAAACAACTATTTGGACAGATAAACTCTATTGCACTTATGGTGTACCTGGTAGGAACATCATTATTCATCTCCATGGAGCTAAAGGAGATGCTAAAGTTGCTATCACCAAGGTGGACTTTTTCACTGTTTATAGCTGACACAATGGCTGAGACTTTTGTCCTTTACACTAATGAACAGATAGCCTGCATGGAATCTACATACGAACCTGGACAATCTGTCAGAGGGCTCAGAATTACTACTGAACTGAAAGCTTTGATTGGTTTGTTGTTCTTCCCAGGAATGCTGAAAGATTCAAATCTTAATCTTGATGCCTTGTACAGTCAGAACTTAAGCAGTTTTTTTTAAAAAAAAAAAAAAAAAAAAAAAGAGGGGGCATTCGGTCAGGAAATGGTGAACCACCGAAGGCTGATGACAATGGGCACGAAGTGGTGGGGGCTCACCACTTACACGGCAATGGCTAAAAAACCAGTGCCCTATATGTAACCTAACTAAAATGATCTCCTCACAATGATAGGAGGTCGGCCAAGTTGCTGTGAAAGGCTTAATTCCCCAGAGCTTGTTCCTGTGAACAAAAGACCAGTGGTGATGAACAAGTGACACCATCTGTCGAGAGACGGCAACACAGAGATCATGCCAAGGAATAGAAGAGCTAGCAGGGCAAGTTAGAAGGACTGCAGCCTTGGCAGCAGTGCCAGCAGCTTCATTTCCCATCACACCAATATGACCAGGAACCCATATGAATATCACAGTGGCTCCCTCAACAGTGAGCAAATGGAAGCTTTCTTGAACCCACTGCACTAAGTGATGGACTGTGTACAGCACACAGAGGCGCTGAAGGGCACTCAGAGAATAGAGCATATGAAACAATTAAAAAGTTTGTGTCACCAGATGTACTGGGTGGCCTGATAGAGGGCGAAGAGTGCTGCTGTAAAAATTGTGCAGTGTTCTGGAAGCCAATTCCGAAAATGGTAAGTGTGAATGATGAAGAGACACCCAACGCCACAGTAAGCCTTAGAGCCATCAGTGTACACGAAGGTGCCATCGCTAAGTTGCATGCGAAGGTTGAGAAGCTTCACTATGTATCAAACCTGGATTACTGACCTTACAAAGCAAATGAAGTCCAAGATAAACACCAGCCGCTGCACGAAGGCAAGGCAGTGAAGGGTTGGGAACATGACAAGTAGCATGAAGCTAAGCTGCTGCAAACAGTAGATAAAGCAAACTCCAGGACGGGACAAAGAAGAAGGGTGCATCCCATACTGCAGTCAAGGGAGTTATCGAAAAAGAGGACATGGATAGGTGGCAGGGCATGGCAAACAAATGGCATGTATATCTGCTGAGGAAGACATCACACCAGTAGGACAGTGGTAGTTCAGCAGCTTCTGCATAGAAACTCTCAACTGGGCTGGTGTAAGAGACACCCGTGGCCAAACGTTTTCCAGGATGGTGGATTATTTTGAGACTGCGTAAGAAGGATGGACATGCATATCAATGAATGAAACACCCATCATCTAGTTTTAAACAGACAAGGGATCAGTACAAAACAAAGGAGGGTTGTCCAATCGGCTCCC
Organism: Schistocerca piceifrons; assembly: GCF_021461385.2. Classification (NCBI taxonomy): domain Eukaryota; kingdom Metazoa; phylum Arthropoda; class Insecta; order Orthoptera; family Acrididae; genus Schistocerca; species Schistocerca piceifrons. Next base: position 318,547,040 of record NC_060145.1, on the reverse strand, counting down.
CAGGAAGTCCCGCTTAGGACACTAAAGGACTGGGTGCTGCGTGCGGCCAGGTGAGACACGTGGAACGACAAAGAAAATTTCCTATCAAGCATGAGCCCAACGAATTTGTAGTTTCAGCAAGCACAAGAGCAACAGGCCAAAAATTTAAGGACAGTGGAAGAAACTCATTGACATAGAAATTCTTAAAAACGGTTTTGCCAGTGGAAAAGTGAAAGCTGTTGTCGATGCTCCATAAGTAAAGATGATTAAGACATCGCTGAAGATGCCACTCAAGGAGACAAGTCCATGGAGAACTGCAACAGACTGCAAGGCTTTCCATGAAAAGGGAGCCAGAGATGCCTGGTAGGAGACAGTCCTTAACAGGGTTTATGGCTATAGCAAAGATGACGACACTCAAGATAGAGACTTAAGGCACCCTATTCTCCCGGATAAAAGTCTTTTTTCTTTATGGTTTTTGGGCGCAAAACTACTATGGTCATAAATGCCCATTCTGTGGCTTAGGGAAGGGTAAAAAACCGAATACTAAATCAGCAGCAATGGGAGCGAAACTCAAAGAGAAGGGAAACTAAAAACGGTAGGATATCTTAGAAAACCACTACTGAAGGGGGAGTTGTATTCCCCAAAAAAGAACTTCAAATGACCGATGTCATCTCACTGGCACTGACAAACTCAAGGACGCGATCGGCTGAGTGCATGTCATCTTCTAAAAGGGAAGATACATCAGGTGACTACAGTAAATGGGCACATAGCGGATTAAAATAGGGGCACTGAGGTAAAAGGTGTCTCGTCCTCCACAGCTGAGAGCAGTGGGGGAAAAAGCGGGACAGCATCACCACTTAAAAGATGTCGATGGCTAAAAAGATAGTGCCCCAATGTAGTGCTTCGAGAATTTTTGAGTAAATTCTAGAACCACTCGATCTTCCACTGTTTCGAACACCCGATATTTTAGAGGTAACTGGGAGAAATGAATACGCCCTACTGTGCATCGCCTATTTGTATATGCAGGTCAAAAAACAGTTACGAGAAAAAGATGGACCTGGCGGCTGAACGGCGGCAGACAAGTACCTGCTGTACGGTCCACAGAGTTTCCATGTACGGGCGGGTGGTGAAGATCAAGAAAAATTTATGTAGTATTCTGTGCTCTTTAGTGCCTGTGTTGACTGTAAAAAGACTAACGAACAATTGAATATAGATTTCTATGTACATTCACGTCTTGGACTTGCTAGAGGCAAGACGTAGTTCACATTTTGTGAGAAGAGGAATGGTTATTAAGCCAAGTCTCTCATAAATGTTATTTAATTGGTCTCTGGAAGTTATATATTTAAGTGAACATGAAGAAACTTATTGTGATTTGAGTCAACTACATCGTTAATCGACGAGTACGTTGACAGTAAAGCTTGTATATGTGATCATCAGATTACGGAAATAAGAAAATATTTTTTGCCACACATGTCAAAAAATGTTAGAACGTGGTGACCCAAATGACAGGACCCAAAGAAAACAGGTATTTCAAGACAGAAACGGGAAGAAGATATTAGGTGTTGCCATAGCAACCAGGCCTAACAAGATACGAGAACTGTTTCCAGTATAGTATTGAGTCAAATAAATCAATGGAAGAAAGTTGAGCGTGCAATGCAGTAAAAGACGTGGGAAAGTAATAGCAGCAAAAAAACGGAGAGAAAACCTCAACCTTTCGACTACGAAGATTGGGTGTGGAGAGTAAGCCATCTTCACACAATGTACATCGCACTGACGCTGACACAGTAACCAGCCACTGATGCCGACTACACCAGCTGCTGCTCACTGGTGCAGACTCTACGTCCGCTTGCCGACAACGATGCTGAAACCAACATTCAATGCCGCCGGCACCAGGGTACGGCGCCAGTGCTGTACACTGGCGCTGATTGCACATTCGCTCACCAACGCAGCTAGAACTCTACGCCGGGTGAGTGAAAAACGATAATTATTTGGTAAAGTTGAGGGAACTGTTGAATGATAAACTGTTAGTATAGTTATTATACTCAGAGGTGAATTTTTTTTAAGATCACCAGAGCTAAGAGATGGATCAAGAACATCAACTAGCAGAACCAGTCACAGCTATTAAAGTGACTAGGGAAATGCCAGACTTGTCTGAATTAGTGAATTTAATTAAAGCCTAGCAAGTAGATTCAGCAGCTGTAAACGCTCAAATTGCTGCTTTAAGAAAAGAGATAGGCTCAGTATATTCTAGATTAGATGCTAAGTTTGATGACCAGAAGGCTGATTCAGCCACTCTAAGTGAAAAATTAGATGCTCAGAGAGAAATCTTAAGTAATCAAACTGAAATCTTGAGCAGTCAAGCAGCAAATATAGTTTTATTAAAGACTGAATTTGACTCTCTAAATAATAAGGCAGAAAATCTGAAGTTAGATTTAAAGAGTGAACTCACTAGTTCTTTGAATACTCACGTTAATAAACTATTTACTGAATTTAACCAGAAACAGGATGAGCAACTTCAAGATTTAACTAAAAAATTAGAATTTGACATTTAAGATAAATATAATAATATAGAATCTGAATTTAGTGAAAAATTAAAATTTTGTAAAAATGTATGTAATGCTAAATTTATTTCCATAAGACAGGAAATGAATACTTTGAAAGAGAGCACAGATCGACCTAAGGAAGTAATGTCTATTATTCAATTGAAAATCCCAGGTGTTACTACATGCGTTGTTAGTTCGCAAGTAGATAATATAGGACGAAGTTTTAAAGGAAAAATATCCAACTTTGACACTGTAAATGTAAGTAGTTTGGCGGAACCGTTTGAATTAATGAAAGATCGAGAAGTCACCGAGAGTATAATCTCCAGAAACTTTTCGACGGTTGCTTTTTCCGAACTTAATGATGCTACTAGGTCTACAACTTTGCTTCCGCGGTTTTTTCCTCGAAGTTCGGGTTTTATTGTGAAAAACTTACAAAAAAATTATGTTTCATAGTATTGCCCATTGCTGGCCACTACATTCTCCCATCTCTCAGATAGCATACAAACCCCGCGGCGGAAGAACTGGGGACATTTGTGGGGATACACGAATTGATTCAATTTTGCACTTGTTCATATGATCAGAAGTGCTGATCAGCCAGACTGTATGCCACTGATCGAAAAAAGATGGTAGAGAGAGAGAGAGAGAGAGAGAGAGAGAGAGAGAGAGAGAGAGAGAGAGAGAGAGAGAGAGAGAGAAAGAGCAAACGTTTGAAGAATACGGAGGGAGAGATAGGACTTCTCATTTCAACATTTCCATGTATATTCTGACAGGTGTTGCGACATGGGGGTTGAGCACTGACCTGCTGCAAAATTACCTTTGTGTGTCTATCGCTGTATTGTGGTTGGTTGTGTTTCAATGCTGGGCTCAAACGCATCAATCACTTCGATAATGATGTCCTGTGACTGTCTTCGTCATTTTCAGTAGCTACGAAAACGTTCTGTCTTCCACTGCCATGCTGGTCTTTGACATCAAAATCACCGTTCTTAAGGCGTTGAAAACATTCTCTGCGCGTTCTTCCACTAATAGTTCCCTCACCATTGGTCTTATCCAGCATTTTAAGAGCCACAGCCACAGATTTCTTCATGTTAAAGGAGAAAATTAAAACTTCCCCCAAATGGCGAGAAATGGGTACGTAAGTTGACATACTTAATTGAGAATAACATATTAACAGAATCTTCTGTCGGTTCTTGGTAGAACAACATTATAATAAATGAAAAGCACCAGTTTGATTTTGTTCTACAATATTACTTTTATTGTAAACCAGTTTTCGGCTTACAAGGCCATCTTCAGACATTCACACAAAATTTAATGAGAAGTAAGGTCTAAACTTGCTCAAGTGAGGTTAATATCAGATCCATGGGATCCTGGTGGAGTCACATCTGTCTCCCAGGGACGTTAACATTCTGTGTTAATGGGCGGAGTGACGACCGTCGGATTCCAAATTGTTTTCGGTGGTTCTTCTATACCCATACTATTTTTCCTGCACCAAATTCCCTTCAAATCTTAAACTAGTCTGTAGTCTATTCTTGAATTCTTAAACTATCCTATAATTTTAGCATATAGAAAACCAGATATGACAGAAAAATAATAGACAAGAGAATCGTGTATAAAATATAGTGTAAAGTGATTAACTAAAGAACTATTCGATCTTAGTGTACAATTGTCTATTTTTATAGAATATTTTATACCTTTTATGAGATGTGATGTATAGGGGAGGTTTTGTATTAGTTTTGGAAGGCGTGGGTAGTGTAAGTACAAGCATGACTAACACCAGACACACACCACACCTTTCAGACAATCCTCGCAGACATGTGCGACTGATTCTTTTCTTCACCATTTGCCGCTCCATAGAAGTTGCTAAGATTTTCTTCAGGGACTTCAAAGGTGAAGGTCAGAATGTCCGTTCTGTTGGAGGCGTTTAACATCATACCTTTTCTGGCTTCTCACTCAAGTACCGACGAAGTAGGGATCCTGGGGGAGGAGGATGGGAAGGGTTTCCTGTCTTTGGGGCTATCCTCTTTCTCTTCTTCAATCTTAGCAACCATTTCTACTTTTTTCCTTTCTTACTTCTCATCTGAGTACCGGTCTATCTTTCCCTCTTTCCATAAGCATATACTTCCATCGCTGAAGTCCTCCTTATTTTCTGTGGTTTTCAATAACCTTCAACTTATTTCATATAAGTAGGTCGAATAATCAGGCTACACAAACACACTTCCACATACACACACCATAAAACGAAGACGCAAACAATGAAAGTCCAGATTAAAAGAATGTGAGAACCGTCAAGTGTTGTAGGTGGAAAGAACGTGCACATAGAGAAATATGCACTTATGGTTGTTCATTGTGTCGGTTCTACATCGCCTAGGTACTTGGAAAAAAAAAATCATGTTGATAAGGAGCATAACTAATGAGCATAAGTCAAGAAGGAACTAATTGTCATAATTATCCAGGAATGTCAGTCTAACAAATATTCTGACGACTTGTAGGATAGTGGGACTCTTATAACCTAAGTAAGCATATTGTATATTAAACAATGTATGTAGGCATGAAGTAGATGCTGGAAACACAGAAGTTGATAAGTAAAGAAGGACTCTAGGGTATAAAAGAGAAATATGAAAAAGCGAGTGTCAAGGGTGAAGTAAGTTTTACCAGATAATATTTAGTTATAGTGTGCATAAAGATGTATACTAGTGCAATGAACCATGAGGCCTACTCATGAAGGATAAGGGGGGATGCACCAGCATGTATTGAATGAGAAGGGCAGAAAGGCATACCTAAGAAAGGCTGACCTACACTGTGTGGACAAGGGCACCAAGATGGGGGCTTGACCTGTACTATACTAAAACAGGAATTAAAAAAGGGGCACACCTACCAAAACAGAAGAGGATAAACATGTATGTGAGGTATAGGTACTGTTTCTAGAGGGGAAAGGACAGTATCGTGACAAAAGTCACAAAATTTCGTAAAAATTATTCTGGTAGCATTACTATGTTTTATGAGTGTCAATAGGAACACTTTTATTTTGCCCAGTTCCTCCAGACAACAAAAAGTTTATAAATAATAAGACCACTGCATGATAAAGAAGTAGTACAAATAGCTGGAATAAAGAATAAAGTATTTAAATGTCATGAACACCTGGAGTTTGCGACTGGAAATTGAGACAGAGTCCTAACAAATCCTAACTATTACGTAAAATTATGTACGGAATATTTGGGGTTGACGTTAACATAGAGTGAGAGTAGAATAAATGAAAGATTAGCTAAAATTTCTTCTAAATCAGTACAAAGATCTATGTTCTAATGTATATTGTTAGAGTTGTATGTGATATAAATTTACATAATGACTGTATAAAATATTGCGTGTTTGATTTAAGGGAGAGAATATATAGTGCTTTGAGAATTTCAGAGTAAATTCTAGAACCACTCGGCCTTCCCCCGTTTCGAACACCCTATATTTTAAAGGTGGGGGGAGAAATGAATATGTCCAACAGTGCATCGCCAATTCGTGTGTGCAGGCTAAAAAACAGTTACGAGAAAAAGATGGACCCAGTGGCCGAACAGCAGCAGACAAGTACCTAGGTCCACAGAGTTTCCGTGTATGGGTAGAGAAGAACAAGAAAAGTTTATATAGTATTCTGTGCTCTTCAGTGTCTGTGTTGATTGTAAAAAGACTAATGAACAATTGAATATAGATTTCTGTTTACATTCACGTATTGGACTCGCTTGAGACTAGAGATTTTTAACTTGCTTCATGTCTTGGCTATGAATGAAACAAGAGACACGTTTGATGTTCATAAATTATTTGGTTATCAAACAAATGATATTTGAATATGTGTAAATGAGTCTAATGTTTAAGGACTAAGTTAGCTTGCTGAAGTAGTTGTTTGTAGAAGTTGAAAATATAAAGTGATTGAGCTTCTACAAGTATCCACATTATTTCAAGGACAGATAAGTAGTTTAATAAATTCCTTTAACCAGCTATAGTCTTCGGAGAAGCAGCTTTTGGGAGATCGACATAACTGATTACCCAGAGCAGAGGATCGGCTACACACAACATGCAAGTTAACTGACTTGAGAGACGTGTGAGCCTTGCAACCCAATACCACACTGTCTCCAATCGTCCGAAAAATGTTAGACTATCCAGAGTCTAGTTAAAATTACCCCCTCTCGATGATGAGGCCAGGAGGAAGAGGTCCAAGCACAGGGAAGAGGTTTTATGTCCCGTAATTTATTATCTGGAAATGTAGACCGATGTGTGTGCCATAAAAAAGCAACACGACAACATAAAACGCTCTGCAATCAACGAAGGGAACCATGAGAGCACTGGCCAAGGAAGAGAGACTGCAGCCTTGGCCGCTATATCAGCTGCCTCATTTCCAGGGATACAAACATGCCCTAAAGCCATAGGAATGCCATAAAGATGCCCCTGAAGTGGAGCAAGTGGAGGCTGTCCTGAATCCGGTGGACCAGAGGGTGGACGGGATATAGAGCTTAGAGGTTGAGAAGAGAGCTAAGCGAATCCGAGCATATAATATATTGTAGCCGCTTATGGCAACAGATGTATTGGACAGCCTGGAGAACAGAGTAAAGCTCCGCAGTAAAAACCGAACACTCGTCAGGAAGCCGAAATTTATTAGGGGTGTTTAGGGGTGTCACCAACAATGTAAGCACTCCCAACACCAAATGTGGTGTTTGAACCATCAGTGTAAATAAATGTGGCATCCTCCATTTCGGCACACAGAGCAGCAACTGTCCAACGATAAACTATGGGGCGGGGGGGGGGGGGGGGGGGGGGGGGGAGGGGTTACTACCCTTTGGGAGCTGACAAAGGTCACAGAGAAGGCAGGTCCAGGGACGAAGCCAAGGTGGCGCCGTACCCTCATTTGTCAATAAAGTTTTCGCAAAGTGGAAGGAAAGAGAACATAACAGTTGACGGAAGCAGCCTCCCGGTGGTAGTAGAGAGGAAGGGCAGCCTGCATACCCTAAATCCAAGGAGGCGTCGAAAAGAAGGGCGTGGGTCGGATGGGCAGGCATGGAAGACTAGCGTAATGACTCAGTAGGACAGCTCGCCGATTGGATAGCGGAGGTTCAGCAGTCTCAGCATAAAGGCTCTCCATGTGGCTGATGTAAAAAGCTCCAGATGCTAAATGCAGTCCACGGTAGTGGACAGAGTCGAGATGCCAAAGAATAGATGGCTGTGCACAGGAGTAAACTATGCTTCCATAATCCAATTTCGAGCACACTAAGGCACAATATAGGCATAGGAGAACCACTCGGTCCACTCCCCAGGAGTTACCACTCAGAACACGGATGGTGCTGACAGATCACAGACAGCGAGCTAAAAGATATGAAACGTGGGAAGTCCAGCACAGTTTTCTGTCAATCGTAAGTCCCAAGAAAAGATGGTCTTACTGGGAGAAAATCAGAAGCTGGTTTCAATACTCCATGAGTGGAAGCGATCAAGACATCCTTGAAGACATCATTCAAGAAGGCTGGTCCATTGGTGGGCATTGAAGTTCCCAACCAGCTAAAACGGGGGGGGGGGGGGGGGGGGGGGGAATAAGCGAGGAGATGAAGGAGATTGGCTGTTGCCATTGGTATGGACGATGGAGTGTATACGGTACTAAGAGAGAAGATGTATCCAGACAGGGAAAGACGTACGGCGACAGCGTGGAAGGAACTGTTTAAGGGGATTGGGTGATAATGGACAGATCATGGAGAAGAATCTCAAGTCCCCCATGTGCCGGAGTGCCATCAGCAGAGGGGAGATCAAACAGGACCGATTGGGAATGAGGGAAGGCAAAATGATCATGGGGATGTAGCTTTGATTCCTGAAGACAGAAAACGACCGGGGAGTAGGATCGTAAGAGGATCGACAATTAATCCCAATTGGAGCGAATTCTGCAGAAATTCCAATGGATAATTGACACAGGGTGGACAGGAAAGGGAAAAACTCTCACCATGGTTGCCATCAACTCAACGATCGCTGAGAGCCGGCGGCTGATGGTGTGGAATGGTATTCAGCCACAGGCAGAAGATCCTGTTCCATAGGTTGCTCGGAGGCATCTCCTGCCGACAGTGATCGGCTGGTTGATTGGCTGTCAGTGGTACGTCTCGGCGACATGGAAGACGGCCAAGGGCGGCTGCCACTGGGTGGCACTGTAGATGAGACACGCCATGGCGGAGGAGAGGAACTTTGTTTCTTTTGAGCCTTCTTGGAAGCAGGATGTTGACAGGAGGGAGGAATCAATGGTTGGGAGGTCGTGGTATGTAAAAAATCTTTGCGGGTATGTTCTTTTTTGGAAATCGAGGCATCCGATTTTGGGGCCCATGATTTAGCAGGATCCAATTGAGGGTGATCCTTAGAGTGAATAGGTGATAGTGGGGAAGTTGAACGGGCAATCTTTGGGCTGGCCAATCTGACAACTTTGGCGCTCTAGGCGAGATCTCAAGTCTGTGTGGCTACCTCCTTAGCAGGTCGAGGAGATGCAAGGACAGTGCTATATTTACCCCCTGGGAGTACAGTGGGCTTTCTACTGGCGGATAACTTACAGGCAGCAAACGTGGACACCTTTTCCTTCACTCTGATGTCCTGAATAATTCATTCATCTTTGGAAATAGGGCAATCTCTTGAGGAAGCAGCGTGGTCGCCCATATAGTTGATGCAACGAGGGGATAGAGGTGGACAATCACCCTCATGGGCACCCCTGCCACATCTAACTCATTTGGCCAGATTGGAACACGACTGGCTAGTACGATTAAACCGCTGACACCAATAGCCGATGGATTGAGGATGTAAGGGCGAACTGAAATGATCTCATATCCCGCTTAAATGTTTGATGGAAGTTGAACTCTGTCAAACATCAAGAAGAGAGTACAGGTTAGTACCAAGTCCTTGTCAAACCTTTCCATGACTATGTACAGCCCTCACACCCTGGTCAGACAGGTAATTTTGTATGTCCTAGTTAGATAAACCATCAAGTGAGTGGGTTCAAACCACCCTGCATAATGAATTTAAAGTACGGTGCACTTCCACCTGGACAGGTAAGGTGTGTAGCAGTGTAGTTTGCAGCAATTTTTGTGCCTGGAGGGCACTGATTGTTTCTAATAAGGAAGTGCCATTTCATAATCGGGAACAGAACAATTGCATCAACACCTTACTGAATAATGAAAGGGTTGCTCAAACAGTCCACGGGTGTACTGCCAGTCCATAGTGTCCAACGGGCACAATATTGTGATGATCAGATATGTCGCCATAGTCAGGTGCGCTGATGAACTGAGCTCCTGAGGGTGGGCAGCCGTCTTAAATCCCCTGCCCCTGCAAGGTGTTCTCTCTGCGGTCTGTGGTTGCTGAGGCGCTAGCGTCAGCATTTGTGGTGGCGTCGGTGTAATTGCCTCATCTGCCCTGGTCGCCCATTTGTTTTCTTTGCTCAGTGTCTTTTTAATTAGACTCAATGCTGGTACCCATGCCTTGCTGAGGTTATAGCTGCAATCTCGGTTGATGAGTCTGTCCCTGGTACGAATTTTGATAGCCTCTCTAATAACGTTATCTCAGTATTTAGATGTCTGTGCCAAGACCCTGGTATGTCGGTGGTCCATTTCGTGATTTTAGAACAAACAGTGCTCTGCGACCACCGACTTGAAGTACCTAAGTCGAGGGTGCCTCTGATGTTCTCGGCAATGATCTCTGCATTAGAGATGGTGCGCATCCTGTGCCCTAGTGGTTTTAGCACCCCATTTCTCTGCAAAGGGCGGTGGCACCTATCCGCATGCAAATACAGGTCGGTGTACGTTTTCTTCCTGTATACCCCGTGGCCCAGGCTGCCATCCACTCTTCTTTTGACCATGGCATCCAGGAATGGTAATCTTCATTCTGCTTCAGTCTCCACAGTGAATTTGATGTTCGGGTGTACGGAGTTCAGGTGTTTAAGGAAGTCTAAGAGCTAGTCCTTTCCATGGGGCCTGATCACGATCGGGTCATCCACATACCAGAGAAAACAAGTACGTGTCCATTTGGATGACGCCAAAGCTTCCTCCTCAAAATATTCCACATAGAAACTGCGTGAGCACAGGCAAAAGTAGGCTCCCCATTCTGACTCCTCCTGTTTGTTCATATTATTCTCCATTAAAGATAAAATACGTGGAGGTCTGAACATGCCTGATAATTGTCAAATTGGATATCCGAGTCTTTCAGCTTGAAGTTGTTGAGACGTTTTACGAAATCCACAGAATTACGAATGTGATAAGGGCATTTACCCACATAAGGGCTTAGTAGTTCTGCCAGGTATTCGATCAGCAAATATGTAGGTGCCCTAATGTTGCTGCAATTGGACGTAACGGCACCCCTTCTTTGTGGACTTAGGGAGTCCATTAAGTCTTGGCGGTACAGGTCCTTGACGTGTCAATTTCTTGGTGGCACCCTCTGGTAAATCCACATCCTTGAGCCTAGTCCTTTTCTCCACCTTCTTTGTGGGGTCAGCATTGATCTACCTGTAAGATTCGTCATTTAGCAGGCTCTGCATCGTCTCAATGCAACCCTTATGGGAAAGAACAACTGTAGCATTGTCTTTGTCAGCCAGTAAGACAACAATCTCATGGCTCTGTCTCAGGTCTTGAATGGCTGCCCTCTTCCTGCTGGCAATATTCAACTTGATCGGTTTAGTTCTTGTCAGAGTACGGCAGGTTTCCTGCCGTACTTCTTCAGCTGCTATAGGTGGTAGTCACGCAGCAACCTGTCCAACTGCACTGACAATGTCCGCTACCGGCATGCGAGCAAAATTGTAAGTCCCTTCTCCAGAACAGAAACTGCATCCCCAGTCGGCTCAGTGTCCGTGAGATTGATGACCATCTTGCGTGGGGCCTCCAGCAATGGTTTGTCAGAGAGACAAGAGAATTTAGATATCTGACGTCCCGAGGCCTTCTTAAATGCAGAATCAACGGTCACCCAGGTAACACCATCAATCCAATCCCAGGACCCGGAATTAAAATGATTGGCTAGCTGTAGATGCAGTTTATGTAGTTCCTGGGAGTTGTACACAAGGCTGCGACTGGTAAAGTGCACCCTTTCACGAACCAAGGCAAGGCTAGCACGCTTCTTAATTCTCTTAGCTCGTGCAGGATCGATGTCATGCATGACCTTAGCAAAGTTTGGCACAACATCTCTTCAGAAAAGCAAGAGCACTCAGCAAATGGCTCCTTCGGGGGTGCAGCTTGTCTAATTTCTTCATGCTGTTGATACATCTCCTCCCCGTAGAGATATATGATGTGATTCTTAAATTTCACTGGGAGAAACTGAAGAATCACATCAATGAAAGGGTCAACTGTGGAGAAGTCTTGACCTTCGTCAGACTGAGAAACAACTAGGAACTTTGGCACTGATGGAAGAAGTGTCTGTGGCTGAGATTCATCTAGCTTTCTCTTGTGGGCAGAAGTTGAAGTAGAGAAAACCATTGCAAAAGTATCCCCCATGATTAACAGCATCTCCAATGGCGCGCTTCTTCCTCTATGAGGACACTCCCGCTATAGGTGATTGTCCACACTTCAGGTCACACCTCTCCAGAAACAGATGGAGGGACCAATCAGCACATTCGGAAGTTACCAGGTCAGGCATTCACCCCTCCCTGGGCCTGGCTTTTACCAGGGGGTATGTACGTGTCCTACTTGTCTACCTGGGATGGGGAATTACGCTTTACACCATCACCGGCTACGCGTGGGAATGCATGGGTCGGCCTTCATACACGCACAGGGAAGAAAGAGAGAGAAAAGGACGAACAAAGAAAAGGAAAGGAGAGGAGAGGAGAGAGGTCTCAATGCCGCAGTGGAGAAGAGGGTAAAGAGAAGAGGCAAAGAAAACTGAAGGACAAAGGGAGGACAGAGACTTTCCAGCATAGAGAGCAAAGAAGAGACACTACATCTTACAGTCGTAAGCATCCGTCTCCAGACGTAGGCACAAAACAGACTCCCAAAGAGAGGGAGAAGGAAAAGGGATGGGGCGGGTGGAAGGGAGATCGGAAACGGGGAGGGACGTGGAAAAGGAAGGTACGTAGCCCGGAAAGGAAAGAGAGCTGCACTAGCTCCGGGTCTCATGCTTGCCACACACATATCCACAAAAGAGTTGTGGACCCCCTGGGGGACTGAATGAAGGTGTCTGACAAGACCGAACCCACACATACCTTGAAAGCTCTGTCTTAAAAATTCCTGATGGAAATGGGGCAGGTAGCCTCTGAAGTGCCATATGTATAGAGTACAGAGGATACCAGTCCTCCAGCAGATGTCGTTGGCTTTCTGCAAATCAAAAAAGCATGGCCACAGTCTGGTATTCCTGCAGAAAACTGTTCATGGCATGGGTTGACAAAGTTACAAGACCGTCAAAACTACAAAACGGCATGCTCAAAATCCACACTGTGCAGTGTTTAGTAGAGCATGAGAGTCAAGCCACCAAACCAGCCAGCCATGAATCATACATTCCATCACCTTGCAAACACAGCTGATGAGAGAGTGGGACAGTAGCTAGAAGGGGGGTGTTTGTTCTTACCGGGATTAGCTATGGGTATGACAGTGTCCTCATGCCAGCCATCAGCATAAATAAGACTGTATGTACAAAGTAGAAAGTGCTTGCCCACAAGAGTAAGGTGCTGCAACATCTGAATGTGAACATCTTCCAAGGTCGGGATGAAGAGGGACCATAGTTTACCTCCCTCTTAGTAAAGGTGGCATTGTAACACTCACAATTCCGAGAGAAGGATATCACCCAAGCGACCTCCACTCGTGTCCAAGGGAGGAAGGCAGGTTGATAGTGGTCGGGACTAAATCCCAGCAAAATAGCGGCCCCAGGTGTCGCAGACAGATAAAGGGTCCACAATGACATCATCTGCTGTGGTCAGGCCAGAAATTGGGGAATGGGCCTTGTCCCAGAGAGTTGACAGATGTTACCCCCACATAACGGAAGAGGGAGTGAAACTGATAAAAGAACTATTAAATGAATTCCAGCAAGCAACAACAATGTGCACGCAACTATTTATAACGAATACGGTTCGAAATCAGAGGGTGACTGTTAAAAATGTGGGGAGCACATCTTTGTGCACGAATCGTGTCATGGTACACGTCAGTCCATAAGGGGACTGGAACATGGCAGCATGGTAAAGATGAACTGCGAGGGATGAGCCATTCTACAGTGGTAAGGATAACGTTCATAAGATACTTTAAGTTGTCATCACAAATTCATGGCTTTGGCAGAGCTGTCAATATTTTATTTTGTAGATGGGTACAAATATTTTCTGTAGCATGCCTAAAATGATGTTTGTATAACCTGAAGAACACAATTATTGATTTGTTTATTCCTGCTAAGCATGTCACCATGCTCCCACAGCCACTTGTACGCACTGCAATGAGGTGGGGTCCACGAAGACCCCATGGTACCTTATGTGTCATGTTTTCCTGATGTACCATCAGAGGATTAACTAAAAGGATGCCACTGTATCATTTGCACAGTTTTCAAGGTACTAGCCACTCACTGTAATCAATTCTCATTATTAAAGCACGAAACTTCGTCAAAATCAGCCTTCTCTTTTTTAATAACAACTAATAGTTTTTGGCATATTCTTTCACATCTGCTCATTAATTGTTCAATCAAAGACTCTCAGCATAGTGACTGAAGAGAGTAGCTGTTTGGACATAAGAACAAAGTATATAATCCCTGACATTCATTTGTTTCCAGTTGCAACCAACATTATCTTTCAGTATTATTTACTAACATGCAGACATTTTTAGGTCATATTGTTTATGTGTAATTATGGTCTTGTGACTATAATAACAACAGAAGACATACACAGTATTTGATGCTAATAACAGTTTCGTTTATTAGTACGTATGCACACCAAACACAAAGTTGCCAACTAGTTAAAGTCAACTAAGTTGGCAGTACCAAGAAAGCTGTTAGTACCAACTGACGTGATTCCATTTCTGTCTAAACAGCTACTCACATCAGCCATCAAACAGAGTTTTCCTAGAGTGAACAATTAATAGCAGGCTGTATGTTGACACCTACCAATGGTTCCGCCATTTCACTGATGGCTGAATATTTTATCAACATTTCTGGGGATGAATATTACTTTCCCTTATGAAACAGAGTAGCTTTCTCTTATCATCCCTATCTGTGCAGCATTCTAATCAGACAAAGACCTTTACCTATCATCACGCACCATGTTGGTTGTAAAACAATTTTCTTGCCATCTGGATCACATCCTTGACACTGCTCGTGTCTCCCTCTAATAGCAAGTTTTCTCCTTGGCATTTTCAACCAGTAACTACAGTGATCACAACATAGCAAAGCCCATTTCATGAATGGAAGAAAATTCTGTAAGATGATCACTCATTCCAGCAGACAGAAACGGTGAGTGGATACAAGCAGAAAAATCAGCTGTGATATCACAATATCCTAAACATGGTATACTCAGTAACATATTAAAAATGTCCTTGGTGTTAGATTGATCAAGTTTGAACTGTGTTCTCTCCCCATCATAGTTTCAATACTTTTCTACCTCGTGTGCTAAGTTTCTATCAACTCCTTGCAGTAACTGTGCAGCATTATTCCCAGCATTCATTTTCCACATTTCATATTTGACCATTCCTCAAGCTGTGTTTTTTCCATTGCCTTCTTGACAGTTTACAACTTCTCTCATCTATCCCTATCCTCCCAAGTGCCTGTCTCATCTATGCTTCCGTTTCGATATCCATCTTTTGCCCCATGCAAGATCCTTAGTTTGTCATCCTACTTTTCTACCATACACATTAACTTTAACAATTCCAGAAATTAGGCTTTCAAACTCTTATATCATGTCCATGACACACTCACCCCTATTTTGCAATAATACACAATGAACTTTTTCAGTGTCCTCCATCACTCTTATCTGATGGTTGGTTGGTTTGGGGAAGGAGACCAGACAGCGTGTTCATCGGTCTCATCGGATTAGGGAAGGATTGGGAAGGAAGTCGGCCGTGCCCTTTCAGAGGAACCATCCCGGCATTTGCCTGGAGTGATTTAGGGAAATCACGGAAAACCTAAATAAGGATGGCCGGACGCGGGACTGAACCGTCGTCCTCCCGAATGCGAGTCCAGTGTCTAACCACTGCGCCACCCCGCTCGGTCACTCTTATCTGATACAGATTTCATAACATGCAGCAATACTACAGAAAAGATTGAAAAGGTGTAGTGTAGCCAGCCTCTTTAGTATGCCTGTTGCATCTTCTAACTGTTCTGTCAATAAAACAGTCTTTCGTTCCCTTTGCCAAAAATATCTATGAGAGTGTTCAAATTTAAGTTATTCATAATAGTAATCCCTAAATAGTTAGTGGAAGTGATTTGTGGGATTCAACATGTAACAAAAATTGAACAGATTCTTTCTATGCTCAAGTGGATGACCTCACATTTTTTTCATTATTTCAATTCAGTTACCACTATCCACACCATACCCACAGCTGCATTCATATATCAGTAGTTTTGTTATAACGAGTAGCATCGCTGTCGAGCAGTATATGCAGAAGGTGATGGGCAGGAGCAGAGACCTATGCATTGTTCTATTAAAGTAGTTATACATTATAAGTGCATAATAATCAACAAATTGAACAATTTTTTTAACATGGTTTATGTACACTGGTGTAAAAACGTAACATTCCCTACTTCAACCTCTTAGGGGTTTACTACTACTACTACTACTACTACTACTACTACTACACCACCACCACCTTAATTAGCATTTGTTCCTCCTCAGGGTTTAAGCTATCTATCTCCATGCCAAATTTCATCACAATCTGTTCAAGCAGTTTTGTCGTGAAAACTTAACACACACACACACACACACACACACACACACACACACACACACACGTTAGCATTTATAATATTAGTGTGGATTAAGTAACCGGTTCCCCACTTTTTTGTTCAGGAAATTGTACTTCTCACTTCAGTATGTTGCAGGGACACACATAGGAAATGAAGTTTCGGGTATGGACAAAGTACACCTTACAATAAATCCACCACTGTCACTGACTAGCATTCTGAATTTATCATATTTATAACAAGACAGATGAGCAAGTAATGTTTAACATCCATCTATTAGACTTTTACATTCTGCTCTGTGTACTTACAAGTTTAAACTTTTTGTTTCTGATGTGGAGATGGAGAATCAGCTTGAAATTTGCCAAGACAGTGTGAGATACCAGGATTACAGAAGCATCAGATTCCATTCACCTGCTTTGACTGATGATGTCATCATTATGGCAGAAACGGTTTCTTCCAGCAAATACAAAATGACAATGACGTCATTACATACATACGCCAACAAACACGAACAAAAATAAAAATGACACAGTAATGTCTCACTCCACAAATAAAACTAAACTAATGGGACAACCACAGGAAATTGGTGGTTTACGATGGGGACATGCTAAATATATAACAATAAAAAAAAACACCGCACCATCCCAAAACATAGTTTACATCCACATTGGAGCACTAAAATCAAACAGAATACAACAGTCTACAACGATTAGGTTTAGGTCTTAGCAGTCAGCAGTTTCTTTATTTCCCAACATTTCTTCATTCGCTGTGATCTGGCTGCTCGTTATTCTGCAGATATGACATACTTCCTCCATTCTGATAGTTTGAATGTCAGCCGTGTGTATTTGTTCTTCACAAGAAGTTTCTCTTCTCTGTGTTGAATTTGATGTGAGGTGATGTTCAGTTCACCCAGATCAATTTTTGCTTCTTTAAACCTGATGTTTTTGGTTTTACTGTTCCAGAAGTAGTCAAAAAGTTGCTTTAGGATTCTAGTATTTGGTAGGTGAGATATGTGGCCAAAAACTGCAATCCTACTTTTCCGCATTGTATCAATACTGGATTCATTTTCTTTATACACTACTGAATTGGGCAAACGTCTTCACTGCCCATTAACTTGATGTTTTTTACTGATAATTGTTTGGAGTATTCCTCTATCAGCTTTCAGCAATTTGTCAGTTGTTGCTTGAGTATTTGGTCTGAATAGTGTTTCACTTGCATATGTCGCTTCTGGTTTAACAACGGAGAAGTAATATTGAAATTTAGCATTTATTGAGAGAGATCGTTTTTTGTAGGTTGGCCATGTGGTTCTCTGTACTCGTTGTAGTTTTAATGTTCTACTATCTGTTGATGCTCTTTCACTGGCATTGCAGGTGATAATCTCACCAAGATATTTAAACTTATGGGATGCGTCAACTGGGAAGCTGGGCATAATTTCTGTTTTCTCAAATGAAATTTGCAATCCAACCTTTGCTGCTAATCATTCTAGTTGTTCTATCTGAACCTTTGCTTCATCTATATTGTTTGCTAACAGTGCCATATCATCTGCAAATGCAAGGCAGTTAAGTTTAATCTTTCTTCCAATCTTAACAGATGGTGGGTATATCTTTTCCATTCATGCACAATTTTCTCCAACACACAACTGAACAATAATGGAGACAATCCATCGCCTTATCAAAGGCCAGTATGAATCTCAAAAAGTTCAGAGAATTAATTTCTGAACTTCACCCTAGCTTTGGTATTTCAAAGGGTGACTGCAACAAGGTTGACAAGCTTCTCATGTAAACCAAATTCTTTAAGAATTTACATAGAGATTCACTGTGGATACTATCGTAGGCTTTTTTAAAATCGACAAAGGTGATCACCAGCTTCTTATTCCTGACCCACTGATGTTTCATTATCCATTTGAGACTAATAATGTGATCAGGACAGCTTCGCCCTGAACGAAAGCCTCCTTGATATTCGCCTAGTTCACCGTCAAGCTGTTCATGAATTCTGAAATACAGAAACTTGGAAAAATTTTACAAGTAATATCCAACAGGGATATACTCCAAAACAAATAATATACAAAAAAAAATTAAATTACAGCATTCCGCTACACCAATAAAACCACAGGAATCTGACATTTTCCTTGATCTATATATCTCAATCACAGCCACCAATACAAAAAAAACCAACACCTACAGCTCAGAGAAGTGGAATCGGACATATCCCTTGACCTTTATAGCTCAACCACAGCTATCAATACCAAAAAATCAACACCTACAATCCCAAAAAGTGGACTCTGATATTTCCCTTGGCCTATATAGCTCAACTGCAGCTACAGATATCAAAAAATCAGCACCGACAACCCCATTTCTCTTGACCTATATAGCTAAACTGCAGCTATTGAAAAAACACAACACCTACAACTCCGTAAAGTGGAACCAAAACCCCAGCAATTCACAAACCCAAATACCCCATATTAGCTACATCAATTGAAACACAACTGACCTACCATAAATACACACCTAGGTTGGCCACACACCCACACATGCACGTGTGCGCCATATTCAGCAAGAAGAACGAACATCTGCAGAAACTTTATGACAGACATCATATCATCACCCATCTCAGAACGATAACGATACACTCATGAAATTCATTGTCATATCCATACCTAAGAAATTAGCACTCTCTCTCTCTCTCTCTCTCTCTCTCTCTAACTCACTGAAAACACTTCTTCAACCCATGTTACCGCACCAACTACCTAAACTCAAAACCACATTAGCACAATGACGACCAAAATTTAAATGAACCGAATACCACATGTTAAACTCAGCACATCCACAGCCACCACCAGAGGACAACATCAAATGCAACAACATGACATCTACAAACACAACCAACTCAAAAACTCCACATTGTAGTGATGTCACATACCACTATTCCATTACGTCACTAGTCAAAGCAGGCGGGTGGGATCTGTCACTTCCATTGACCCGAGACAACAATTAAAAACCACACTCAGGGTGGTCGCGTAATACACTTGTCAATTCAATATGCCAATTCTTATGTCAGTCTTGCAATTTGGTACTACTCGCATAATGCTACATGCTTTACTGTTTACTGTGATTAGCTTCGTCAACATTTCTGCATCACTGATGTGATGAACAAGGATATTTTGAGAATACAGACATACAGAATATAGAAAATGAGCTAGACTGCACAAAACAATCATACGCTAAAGTCATTTCAATTCTGACAAAGGTCCACTTGGTCTTAAGAGAATCTGGCATTTCAAAGCTCAGAATGTGTTTCTGAATACCGCAGAAAAATGGAATAAAGACATGCATACTTCTGCCACATAGCTGTCAGATTCATGCCATGCATGAATTGTGTCACATTCCTCCAGTGGATAGCTTGCTTTACACATCCAATGGCCAAATTTTCCCCGCACACTTCTGTAACAGCACAACTGCCTACTGAGCAATCACATCTATCAAGTTAACCAATACTCACCTTCTAGAACTACACAGAATGTTGTTGATCCAAGAAGTATTATCTTCTAGCTGAATTAATTCCAAAAAAAGGACTAACCTTATTATCACCAGTAGTCTATGGTCTCCCATAAGTCCAACCCCTCGTCCAAGTCGTGGGAGATGGGCAACGGCACAAAGTAGGGGATTGCCTTTAGGGGCGATGTACAGCGGGGACTTCGTGTGCCCCAGGACCGCTACGGTAGCTGAGAAGGCCCTATGGGAACCCTGAAACGTGACGGCTAACGGGGCTCTGGTGAAGCTGCGATAGGCCTAGCAAGCCAGTAGTGGATAAATCAACTGCTTTCAAAAAGGGAACATGCCTCGGATCACGGAACGGATTTAAAGGAAACGGACCAAGCAATGGAAAAGGATTACGAGATGGTTTACGGCTGGGCACCTTAAACATAAGGACTCTAACTGGGAAGTTAGAAGAAATTGTAGAAATGATGGAAAGGAGGAAATTGGACATCTTGGGACTTGCTGAGACTAGGTGGAGAGGAGTTGGTGAAAAACCACTAAGTAAAGGATGTAAACTGTACTGGATAGGGAATGAGAGGGGAAGAAATGGAGTGGCAATAGTGGTCAGAGAGGGTCTGCAGGAGGAGGTGGAAGGTATCAATGATCGAATGATAAAAGCCAGAGTACGGGTGAAAGGAAAAACCATTGAAATCATCCAAGCATATGCCCCACAGGTGGGGTGTACAAAAAAGGTGAAGGAGGAATTTGAAGATGACATGCAAAAGCAGCTAAATGGAGGAAATCAGATTATAATAGGGGACCTCAATGCACATGTTGGCACAGACAGGAAAGGATTCGAGGAGATAATGGGACCAGAGGGCTGGGGGAACCGAAATAGAGAAGGAAAATTGTTGCTGGAATTCTGCAAGAGGAATGGGCTGGCGATCGCAAATTCGTGGTACAAGAAGAGGAGTAGTCACAAAATAACTTGGTACAGTGGGGACTGGTCCCAAACTTCAGTAGTAGACTATGTACTAGTGGATAGGCAGATGATGAGCAGCCTCACAGATGTTAAGGTCATACCATCTGAGGCCTTAGACAGCGACCATCGGCTGTTGGTAGCCACCCTAAGAGAGAAAAAAGATAGGAGGGCAACAGATATACAGGAGAAAAGGTTGAAGACATGGATGCTGAAAGAGGATGAACGGAGGACCCAGTACCAGACACTGATCAGGAAGAAGCTGCCAAAGGAAGATCAGAGAACAGTGGAAGAAGAATGGGGCGATTTTAAGAGGGCTCTAGTTGAGGCAGCTGAGACTGTGTGCGGAAGAACTAGCACAAAGAGGAGAAGTAGGGAAACCCCATGGTGGAACAACATATGTAAAGAGGCAGTACTTCGAAAGAACAAAGCCTTCAGAGAATGGTTCCAGACCCGAACAGAGGAAGCTAGGGTAAAATATAAGGAAAGCAAGAAAGCGGCACAGACCATAGTAAGGGCGGAGAAGAAGAAGTGGATGGAAAAATGGACAAGAATGTTAGAAGAGGACAGTGAAGGGAACAAAAAAGTACTTTACACCATGGTAAGAAATAAGAGGAATGACAGAAGCGAGTGCCTGAGGATCATGGATAATAATGGAAGAGTTGTGGAGGAAATGCATGAGCTCAAAAAGATTTGGAAGGAGTACTTTGAAGATCTGTTGAATGCTGCCAAGCAGGTAACTAACAGCGATGGAGAGCCTAAGGCAGCAGACGATTATAATAGTGGGGAAATTGATGATCTAACTTGGAATGAAGTGGAAGAAGCCATAAAGAGGATGAAAGGGGGCAAGGCACCAGGTTGGGACGAAGTAACAGTGGATATGATACGAGCAGCAGGAGAAGTAGGAACCCAGTGGCTATACAGAGTGCTGAGGGTGGTGTGGAAGGAGAACAGAATTCCTGAGGATTGGAAGAAAGGAATTATAGTCCCGATCTTCAAGAAAGGGGATAAAAGGAGATGTGAGAACTACAGAGGAATCACCCTGCTATGCCACTGTGGAAAAATCTATGAAAAGATGCTGGAGAAGAGAATAAGAAGCAGTATTGAAAGTAGACTGCAAGAGGAGCAGTACGGTTTCAGACCGGGAAGATCAACAACGGACCTCATATTTGCGGTAAGGCAACTGCAGGAAAGGCACTATGAGTACGGGAAGGACTTAATCATGGCCTTTTTGGATATTGAGAAGGCGTATGATAGTATCTGTAGGGACAAGCTCTGGGATGTGCTGAACGCAAAAGGGATAGATGAAGAGATTACACGAAAAGTCAGAAAAATGTATGAGGGAAGTGAGAGTTGTGTGAAAGTGGGGAGGGAACGTACTGCATGGTTCAAGCTGGAAAATGGGCTGCGACAGGGAAGTGCACTTTCGCCTTTATTGTTTATTATTGTTATGGATGAAATCCTACAGCAAGTATCAGATGCAATTGGAGATCATAAAATGAAAGCAGTGCTTTTTGCCGATGACCTGATGTTATGGGGAAATTGCGTGAAGGAGGTGCAAGAGCAGTTAGATGCATGGGAGGCAACGGCAGCACAATATGGAATGCATTTCTCTGCAAAGAAAAGTGAAATAATCGTCACAACAAGGAAGAAGAATAGGCCAAATGTGGATATAACTTGTGGTGGGGAAAAACTACAAGTGGTAGAGAACTTCAAGTACCTGGGAAGCGTGATTGAAAGTAAGGGGGGAAACGCAATGGAAATAAATGAAAGATGCAGAAAAGCAGGGCAGTTCTACAAATGCATTAGGGGGCTTATTTGGAGCAAGGAGGTGCCACAGAAATCCAAGGGAATTATATACCGAACCTACTTTGTCCCCATATTGACATACGGAAGTGAGACATGGGTAATGCACAAAAGCGACAAAAGTAGAATACAGGCTAGTGAAATGAAGTTCCAGAGGAGCAGGTTGGGTGTAACAAGACGAGACAGATTGCGAAATTTGCATGTGAGGGAAAGACTAAAGGAGGAACCAGTACAGGACAGGATAGAAAAATCAAGACTGCAGTGGTATGGACACATGAAGAGAATGGATGAGGGAAGAATTCCAAAGAGGATGTTTGATCTGCAACTGGAGGGGAAGAGGCCCAGAGGAAGACCAAGAGATAGATGGGTGAAGGGAGTGAAGGAATGTGTGGTGAGAAGAGGAGAGAACTGGACGAAGGTGGAAGAGGGGGAGTGGTGGAAAGACAGAACACGGTGGAGAGGCTTGTGTTCCCGACAGACCCAGCCAGTGGCTGGAAACTGTCCAAGATGATGATGATGAGTCTATGGTTGTTCCGAGTAAGACCCTCAGCTATGAATTTTGTTCATAATGATGGATCAAATACACAGTTTCACAAAATGATATTAAAATCAACATTTACCCGTCTAGTTGTGAGAGCTGACTGTACACGGCTGGCCACAGCATCAATTCGGGCACTCATCCGGAGGTAGTTGAGTGCCTGGTTCTTCTGCCGAATAGCATTTTCAGCATGGATTCGTGCTCCTTCCATATTGCCCTTCTGGATGGCCTTTTTACATTTAGTCTTCTCAACTCGTTCCTCCTTCTCACATTTTTTCGAGTTTCTTTCAAGCTCTTTGACAGCAAACTTTAAATTGAACAAATGCTCTATTGTGATCTGTTAAGGCTGCATCCAGATATTCAAATTTGCTTCAGCTACACATTGTTTTTAGTAACACATTCAAGACAGATAAACCAAAATAAATTACTTTTCACCATTTATAATCCCAAAATGAAAATGTTCTTCACGGTTTACAGATTACATAACAAATCCACGGCACAAGCAAAAACCATGCTTTATACATTGGAGAGAAAATGTATTCACCACCCAGATGCAGGACACACAGATAAAAGAAGGCTATAATTGTGCAAGGTTTTGGAGCCAGTGGCTCCTCCTACTGGCAGAAGGATTGAAAGGGGAGGAAGGGAGATGAAGGAAAAGGACTGGAGAGGTCTATTGTCAGAAACTGATTGCTTTTGCTGTTATGCTACACATATTGTAATATTAAATGTAAAAGAAAGGATCAACATGTTGTTTATATTCATATAGCTCATTACTAAGTTGTAAAATTCCACAAAAATTACGAATTAACATTAATGTGCTAATACAAATATTATTAGAGTAAAAGCTATCATTTTTAAGAATACTTGTGAAAGTATTATTCTTCAATGGAGTAGACTTTCGCAAAAAGTTATTTACTTCGCACACATGTACTAGAAAAAAAGGAAACTATCTCGATTGGTCAGAAACAGCTCTGACACAAATGCTATAGATCACTGCAAAACATACTGCAAAATATTGAAGACGGTACTACAAACATCAGAGCAAATGTATAATCAGAAAAGGTAGTCAGAGCAGATAACAAACTAAAGATTTTGATAGATGCAGTGAAGGACGAGACTAGTGGAACCAGAGATGAAGAGGAGCACATAGCATTAAGAGTAAATGATGCACGAGTAATAGATGTGTGCATTGTTGCTGAAATTTTCAATAAAGCACTTGATAACTGTTACTGAAAAGATGCGGCTTTCAGGGACAGTGGATGCCGCCATGGGATATCTCAGACCAGTCATGTACAAATAACTATAGTAATGCAAGTATAACCCTCACTACTCCAGTAGAAGTAATGCCCAACATAAAATTCTTCAGATTAAGAAATTCTAGTGGCTATGAAAATATATCATCAAAGCTGATTAAACAGTGTGCCTCTTATTGTAGTTACATTTTAAGTTATTTGTGTAACCAGACTTATCAGTGGAACATTTCCTGAATGCTTGAAAGATGCTGAAGCCTGAAGGTTCAAAATTCTGTCCAATTTCACTTTTGTCCACATTCCCAACACACGTCTGCAATCTCAGAGAGCTGAAACTACCAGCTCTCAGACTATAGACGTGAGTGCAAGTTTTGTGTGTGTGTGTGTGTGTGTGTGTGTGTGTGTGTGTGTGTGTGTACTGCTGACAAAGACCTTAATGGCCGAAAGCTATGATTGTGTGAATCTTTTTATTGTGCCTATTGCGACTCAGCATCTCCGCTATATGGTGAGTAGCAACTTTCCTTCTCCCGTATTGTTACATTCCACATGGATTTTCCATTATAGATAAAAAGTTATTTTTGTGACTTCTCCATATACAGTATTAAAAAATGATGCCTATTATTTAGTATACATCTGAAAACATAATTGTAGTTATGAATGAGACCACCTAATAATTGAGAGGTAACAGGTTCAAATCATACCCCAAGCTTGACTGCTTACTTTTTCTGAATGGCACCATGCAAATTCTAAGATGATTTGTGTAACAAAGCTGTTATTCACTCACCACTTTACTGAATGAACCAATGCAATTTTTTTAAAGTGGCTAGATGTTACAGCATATTTACAGAAATATCTGTCCATGAATCAAACATATATTTTTTCATTATTTGTGAATATTTTATGATTCCATGGCAATAAACTTATAGTGACCAAGTACCAGTCTATTTGAACATAGGACTGAGAAAGAGACTGGTGACTGGTCAAAATTTTGTTTAGAAAGCTGTTTTAGCATCATCTTAGGTGATTTTGTGCAACCAACATTCAGAACACACAAATCAGTCTGTGAAGGTTACCATCATGTAACTAATGTAAAAACAGCTTACGCATCATTGTTGCAACATTGCCGGCATTGATTTTTCATTTCCACTGCATTATAAAATACAAAGCAGTTAACAAGACATTATGGATGTTATACATTCATGTGCGTTAGGATTATCCTAAAGTGTCCACAAATCCATGTCTCAAATTTTTGTTCACAAGTAATTTTATCCGGTATCACTGTTCTGAGGCAACAAACACATATCCTATGTTTACTTACTCTACTACTCAATCAGCATCATTTGATTACAGACGCACAATTTTCATGCTGTGTATTCTTAGGTTTTGTCACACTTAAGCATTTTGAACGGTTATTACATGTAACGTGTTGAATCCACTCACTGTCATGCATTAGCGTTTTTTTCCTTTGTGCAGGTAAAAAAATTAGTTCATCCTGCTGAGTCGGTGTAAACCACCCAGATGCATTTCGTTACACATGTGCAAGTAGGCTATACACTGCCAAATCACAGTTAAAAAATCACTGACTTTGTGAAACAGGCAGATCTCTGTTATTTTGGTACAGCTTAGAGACCAAGATAAGCTGGGGATCTCCATCATGTATGAAAACATGTGGAGTGTTTGAGACAGTGGAAAAATGGAGCAAAACGACATTTACATTTCGGTGTGCCTATGGTGTGCAAAGAGTCCATGAAACACCACGAAGACTTATTTTATGTAGTGAATGTGAAAGGGTTCAATAGTTACAAAAACCGTAAGTGGGAAGACCCAGATTCTGAATCTGCAAGATGACCTCTGCTGCAAAATGAAGATGTCTCCACTGTTTACTAAATTGCCTTATGTACCCTTTTCAGACAATGAAAAAATGCAACACATAGACATGGAAGCAGTGGAAGGGATCCAGTATGAGACGTCAGTTGCCGAAGTTCTAGTTTCAACAGTCAAGGATAAAAACGGTCTACAACCAGACGCTAAGATAACAGCTTATCAGACGAGAAAAGCAACTTCTGCAATACTTTGGTCAAGATGATGAACTTTTATAGCCCTACTGCAACATTTCAGGACTACTACACGAATTGGGATATTGACCACAACAGGTCCATCAAAAGCTTAAAATGCATTTTACTGCATATCAGTAAACATTATGCAAGTCTGCTAACTGTGCACTCAACATAAATTACCAAAAAATACAAAAATGTCAAAATGGTCAGGCAGAAGTTCTCTTTTCAGAAGCACCAGTGGTTTTGTGCATTGATCTCAGCCCAAGAACACTGGGAAAAAGTGACATGGCCCTCGAGGAAAATATGACACTGTATGGAGAGATGCCATCAATGAGCCATAGGTTGACAGAAGGTACATCGTACTTCCACCTCTTCATATCAACCTAGGACTGATAAAGCAATCTGTTGCAGGTTTGACTAAAGATGGCAGTTGGTCCAGATACATTTGTGAATCACTCTATGGTCTAAGAAATGCAAAGCTGAAGGCTAATTCCTTTGATTGTCTTCAAATTCAAAAACTCACCAATGATCCAAATTTCACACAATCTGTGACTGATACAGGAGCTTCTGCCTGGTGTGTTTTTGTTGGAACTGCCAAAAATGTCTAGGGTAACAGGAAAACAAGCAACTATGAGGAGTATGTTATTAATTTAAAAAAAAAAATGGGTTGTAATATGAGCATCAAAGTACACTTTCTCTATAGTCATCTTGACAAATTTTCTGAAAACCTGCGTGATTACAGCAAAGGACAATGTAATATGTTTCACCACAACATAAAAGTTATAGAGGTAAGGTATCATGGTAGCTGGGATACGCATATTGTGGTGGATGACTGCTGGCACCTACAATGAGTCTATTCTAATGAGCCACTTAAAAGAAATCTATACACACAAAGCTTAACCATAAAGTAGTTATTACAATGTGATTCAGCTTGCTGTGTATCCATATAGTTCTGTCCTCATTCTGTATTTCACTTTTATTGTATGTGACTGATTACTAGGTATAAATTTATAGTGTCATCCTGAACATTTTTCACTGGAATCTTTGATTAATGCAGAATCCCGGTACTTCTAGGTGGAAGTGACAAACATATCCTATTACACTTATTTCAGCCACTCTCAAGTCAACAAGTAGTTCCCAATCTGGAATAAAATGCACTGTTTGTGCATTAGATCTCTCACTCCCAGATTACAGGGAGCCCACTGTATTCCAAAAATCTAGAGTAAATCTGATAAAAATGGATGACATTTTCAACATCAGTGACCTTAACTTACACTATAAATATTGAAACTTTACTGACTGCCAGCCTGTCACCCCCATGAAGGAATATGTATAACCTAGATGTCTGCATGCAGTGTTATTCACATAAAAGTGGGCAAAAGTTTTCTAAATGTTCGTGAATTGTGAAGGTGAGGTGGGACTTTGCTAACAGACCAGTGGTCACCTAATGGGATGTGGGAAACCGCATAAAAACCATGTACAAGCTGGCCAGCACAATGACCTTCATCGTTAATTTGCCAGGCGGTTTTAATACAGGAGGGGAGCACACCTCCTTGCCCTGAAATGGCGTTTTAACATGTAAGTTACAGCTATATGGACAGATATTGCAACAGTAATAATAAAGATGTTTTACAGAAGGCACAAAAACTAGCCGTGTATACTGCTTAATATGGTCAGACTTTTATCTCAGCGCAAACAGTAAAGCAAGCATACATATAACCATGAAGTCTTTGATGATATCACTTTGAACAATTGTGTGTACAATGTATAATTCACAAATTATCACACCTGATATAGACATTATAGTTACTTGTAATGTCAAATATCGAGTACAAGAGAGATGAAAGATGCATTACACTTCCTGCATTGTGTTTCAAGTATGAAGCACATGCTGCATCTGGCATTGCGTGGGAACCAATACCAGGGACACAGGCTCCATCTGCAGCACACACTTTGACCCATTCCTCAGACTCTGGCAGATGGGTATGTTTTAGTCACACTAGCTGAATCAGGAGTGGCTTGAAAAGAAGTCCAGTCTGAGAAAATCGTGCACCATTTGGCACTTCAGATGGGTATGTCGGCAGCATGTGCTCAGTGCTGTGCACAAACTGAAATTGAAACTGCACAAAGTAACAGAGGGAAATCACCTGATCAGCTAAGAAACTGTTGCAACTGGCTATTGCAGACTATGCACAGTGGAGAGGTTGATTGTAAAAGACTTTTCTCTCCCTTTTAAGCATGGCTGCATTTGTTGGAGTATGTGACCTCAAAGAACAATCAAGAACAGAGTTCTAAAAATCCTCATCAGTTACATCCAGTGCTTCTGACAGGTGTGAAAACAAGAGTGTGGTGCACAATTAGGGCAGCATGAATTACTGTGCTGAACCGGTTCTCCAAACCATAACTTCTGATACATATGTGATGAATAAAAGTGCAACACCTTCTTCTCTCTCTCTCTCTCTCTCTCTCTCTCTCTCTCTGAGAACTAACAACAAAATTCTTACCATCATTTGATGTAGGTACCTAGAGCAATCATAGAGCACATACCAATGTGCCTATGAAAGTGTTACAAAGACTAATAGCACTCAATGCGCCTACTTCCTGATAATTTAAAACAGTTCTCTCTATAAGTTCACCAATCCCAGCTTCACAATGTTTTCGACAACAACTGTTCACTCTATTTAATTTTAATATCACGCTTTTTTTGCCAAGTTAAGATGTGACAACACTTTTGCTGGAATTTACATACTGTTCTTTTGTTTAAAAATATTATACCTGCAGCAAGCATGGAAATTCTTAGAAAATTCCATCTAACATGCAATCGCGACGAAATGTTCAACTAACTTCCTCGGCATAAATACAGCCCTATGTGATTATGAGTCATCGTACGTCTCATGATATAACGATAAAAACCATTTAAAGTAACGAAAACACAAATACATGTGAATGTTGATTACAGTAGTTTGGTTGACAAACTTTTGTGTACAAATACATTTTAATATAAAAATAAAGGATACTTTCCATCGACGAGACAGACATTGCTACCGCAAATGATTGGACGAAGAGCTATACCACGTAACGATGATGATGATATAAGACGTACTGTCAGATGCGTTGGTTCTTCTATCTCTCGTCTGAACAACAAGCAGACGTCTTTAATCAATTAACAAATACACTCCAAATATTAACAAACACAACTGTCACCTCGCCCAAAGAGTACGTTGAGTAAAAACTGTGGCCCAAACCACAGAACAATAAAACCAGAGTGACTGTGGTAGAATTCTGAGAACTGCTGTAAACCAGAGGCAATATTTATGCGCTCATTTTATGAATGGCCTACAAAGAATATTTTTATGTGTATATTCCAGTTTCGCATTATAAGTTTTAACTGATCAAAGATTCATCCATTTAAAACAAATGCCGTCGTAAAAAACTAAGCCGTGCGGTCGATCGGCAACACTATCTGCTGTTACATCCTAAACGAAACCATTACATTTTGCTGGATTGAGATATAGAATAATCCCCGTATGTCGTTAGCCATAAAGTATTATTGATAAAACATTCAACATGTTTACATGGAGCTCATAAAACCGGATTTCGTTAACCGCTTTCCCATAGTAACACCTTCGAAAAACGGTTTTCGAAATTCGGTTTTCATCTTACGGACGATGTGTCGCATGTAATTGTAAACGTCGTGATTGAATGCAATGTATACGCGTAAACAGAGTTTACGTCGTGCTCGTTGTCGTTATTGCACCGGCAGTGATTTGCTCTTTCGCTTTATTTTGACAAATTTTAGTGTGGTTTGTTTTTTTTGAATGAAAAAATTAATACAGCTGTCTTTGCGTGTGAAAGGTCTCATACGCTGAGACACGTTATTTTGTAACCCCAGAGAATATCGTACTACACAGGAGGATCACTTGTGTTTTAGGGTTCAAAATGAAGTTTTATATTCTTGTGGAAAAGTCTGAAACAGGTTGTTGGTCTGCACTGTAAGTACCTAGAGCCGCCCTTGCTCATATAGAAATTAAGACTTCAGTCGTCTACAGGCATTGAAATAAGTTAGTGGTGAATGTTGAAAATATGTGCAGGACCAGGACTCAAACCCAGATGCTCTACTTCTTTGGAACAGTTGCCTTAACCGTATCTGAAATATGGACACACTTCTCATCTGACTCAAATGCTTAACCTGTCATACATAAATAGCACCCCCATCCATTAGCCCCACTGTTCATAGGATTCGCGAAGACCTCCAGGGGTTCAGAGTAGGCTATATGGGGCATCTGCACTGAAAATACCTAGAGCTGCCCTTGCTCATGTATATATGAATGTGTGGTGTCTGTTCTGTCAGGCACATCCACTGGCCCTTCCCACCGACACTAGGGATCCTTTAGTATTCACTGGCCATGGTATGATGATACTTCATCAAACTAGCAGGGTCTACTATCCAGACACGCAGTGTTTAAGCTCCAGCCTCTTACATTGGTATCTGCTTCACTGATGTTGCCGACTCATTCTGCCGTAGGTGTGTCATGTAGTGTAGCGCTGAGAGACAGTGACCCAATATACCAATCCAGAACAGGATGATACGGTCTTTACATACGGACAGGCAAATGGCAATGGATGGGTGGCAGCATGACTGTACTGGGAAAATTACTATTGCCAATAGCAATCACACCGTAAGCTATTTGCACCAGCATTTTGTTATTTGTGCGAGGCAGGCTCGTTTATGTAAATGTGTAATCATGAAAGGCAAATGTGCCCTTTACAGATCCAAGTGTTGAACACTGTAGAACATAACAGCACAAGGCAAGTGGCGTGCCAGCATTGGGTAAGCCAGACAATGTGTGGAACATTCTCCACAGCAACTGCCATTATCCTTATCACTTACAGCGGGTGGACAAAAATATGGAAAAACAACACATTACTGTGGCTGATATTGTTTGGGGAATTTCATGAATCCACCACAAAACATTAACAAGTTGATAATACTGCACTTTATTAGCAACCTGATACAATACTCCTCATAGCACAAAACATAGAATATAATACACTCACAAAGAACCAAGGGACAGTCATACAGTTATGAAGAGTGCTTCACGCACTGTGTATAAACATGCACACGCCGTGCTGAGGTGCTGTCTTGGCTTGGCAGCCATTGAGAATGGAGCTCCTGTTGGATGTTACCGCCAAGTGCGAATTGCACGCAGTTATTTGGTTTTTGAATGAAAAGGGCACTGTGCCAATTGAAATCCATCGCCAATTGACGGAAGTGTATGGTGAGTCGTGCATGGATGTCAAAAATGTTCGCAAGTGGTGTGGAGAGTTTGCGGCTGGTTGGACCGAAATTCACGAGGAACAAAGGAGCGGGAGACCATCAATTTCTGAGGAGACAGTGTTGAAGGTTGAGCAAAGCATGCATGAAGATTGGCAGATCGCCCTGAATGGTCTCTGCACATTGGTTCCTGAGGTTTCCCGAAGCACCAATCACAGAATTTTAACGGAAACATTGAACTACCGGAAGGTGTGCACAAGATGTGTGCCATGCATGCTGACTGACGACCACATGCGGCAACGAGTTGATGTTTCTTGTGCATTTCTTCACCGCCTTGCAACTGAACATCCACAACTTTCTAGACTCAATTGTCATGGGTGATGAAACCTGGGCATAGCAGTTTACACCTGAGACCAAGCAGAAGAGATTCATAACTTTCTGAACAGCATGGCGGCGAGCTGGCATGACATGGGCATACAAAAACTGCCACAGCATATACAAAAATTCATCGACAGAAATGGTGATTATGTCGAAAAATAACTAAATGTTCAAGCTGTAAACTGATGTAAACCATTGTAGAAATAAACAGGTCCATGTACGGTACCTATAAAAAATAGGAGACCTTACTTTTGGGATACCCTTGTATAATATAAACAATTTCACAATAGTTTACTTACACAGCTGGAGTAGGTTTAATAGATCCAGAGTCCCCAGGCACTACCGTATGACAACAGTGGACCACTGTAGTTTAAATGGTTCAAATGGCTCTGAGCACCATGGGACTTAACATCTGAAGTCATCATTGTGAACAATCAATGATTGACATATAACAGAAGCGGAGTATTTTATATATAATACATAATACATGATTATTAGAGGCTACCCTTGCTGCCTCTGAATTGTCTTCATAATCGGCAGGTTTCAGCCGATCTATTGATACTGTGTCCATCTTGCCATTTGTCTCCACACTGAAAAAACCTTAAAAGAACCCAGTTAATGTGGGGAAAGTAGCAGCCTAACTGTATTGTCTCTGATCCAAAGCGACATATATTCAAGTCATATGGAAAAATATGGGACTTACACCATGTTTTAAAGTTTTTCGGTGCCAGAAAGTGTATATGCATCAATAGGTTGTGCAAAAACTTTACATAGTCTCTGATCTGCAAAATAGAAGGGAGTGAGGTCAAGAAGAAATCACTGGATACTGGTACTTTCAACACTTCACTGTACACTAGCTGTATGGCAGACAATCCTATGCCCTCTTTTATAACTGTATATAATTCTAGTAAAATCAGTGGTAGTGTAGAAGACTAAGATTCCACATAGCAAGTCAATGCCGTCTTCCAAGTTTGGTGCCTACATTCCACCATTCTGTTGCTGGTGGGACAGTGGCTAATAGTACAGATATGTTTCGATCCACATATTCACAACAACTCTGCATGTAATTGGCACTCAAATTGACGATCCCTGTCCCTGTCTCAAGTTGTTATCTGTGGGATGCCAAAACGCGAGACCCAATTACAAACCAAAACACGAGCCACGAAGATTGCCAAATATCCTGTGCAGGCATTGCCTCTGGCCATCTAGTAAAACCCATCATTTGGAGGGAGAGGGCCTATGAAATCCACATGCAAATGAGAACATCTCCCAGAAGGAGAGAGGATATCACCAATAGGAATTGAGATGTGCCTATTAATCTTGTACTTTTGACACTGTACGCATTCCCTCACCCATTGTCAGCAGTCCTGGTCACATGACTTTATCTGCTATGAATCACACAGTTGTCCTATTTCGAGGGTGTCGCCACTTAGCCTTTTCTTCAGATATATCATACCAGATACCTTGATTTGAACCATGCAGCTGTAGGTGTTTGATGCATAAACTCGTTGAGGCCAGTCCATCTGCCAATGGACTAGGACCTATTCTGATACCATGTCCACCCAATCAGTAGTTGTAACCAGCACACAGGAGCATTCTGCCATCACATTATCTTGCCCTGAGATATCTACACCTATATCTATAATTCGCAAACTACTGTGAAGTGCATGGCAGAGGGTACATCCCATTGTACCAGTTAGTAGGGTTTTGTCCCGTACCACTCACATATGGAGCACTGGAAGAATGGTTCTTTGAATGTCTCTGTGCATGCAGCAGTTATTCTGATCTTATTCTTGCGATACCTAGGTGATTAATGCAGAGTGGGGTTGTAGTATATTCCTAGAGTTGTCATTTAAAGTTGGTTCTTGAAACATTTTTGGTAGATTTACTCAGGATACTTCAAGAGTTTGCCAGTTCAGTTTATTCAGTGTCTCCAAGACATTTTCCCACAAATCAAACAAACCTGTGACCATTCGTGCAGCCATTCTTTGTATGCATTCAATATCCCCCGTCAGTCCTATTTGGTGCAGGTCTCACACACTTGAGCAGTATTCTAGAACCGGATGAATAAGTGATTTGTACCCAATCTCCTTTGTAGGCTGCTGCATTTCCCCAGTATTTTACCAATAAACCAAAGTCTGTCACCTGCTTTCCCCATGACTAAGCCTATGTCATCATTCTGTTTCATATCCCTACAAACTACTGTACAGGCATTTGTATGAGTTGTCGAATTCCAACAGTGACTCATGGATCCTTCCCACCAACACCAGCTTTTCTGAATTCCACAGGTGGGAGCTTCCCCTGCAATACATGCTATGTTCCCATAAACCTCTTGGCTTCAACCTTTGTTAGTGCCGTCCTCACACATCCAGCCCCTTTCCTGCTCCAATTCCAGCACTACAGAGCCGTCATTCCATGACCACATCCAGTCTCATCCCCCTCCCCCCCACCTACTTCCCCCCCCTCCCCACCTCTCCCCTGCTTGCCGCCCAAACTGTAGCACTTCACTGTCCGCCATCCCCACCATACTATCCCTCCCCTTCCTATCGCCATCCCAGCTTCCTCCTTTCCGCCACACAGTCCCCACTCCTATCATGCACTGCTGCTGCTGCTTGCAGCGTGGTTTCAGTTGCCTGAGACTGCAGTCGTGTGTGTGAGTTGTGTTTGCATGAGTGTGTGTGCGCGCGCATGTGTGTGTGTCTATTGTTGACAAAGGCCATTGGCCAAAAGCTTTAAATGTGAAAATCTTTTTGCTGTGCTTATCTGCGACTCAGCATCTCTACTATACAGTGAGTTGCAACTTTTCTTTTCATAATATTGTTTCATTCATATTACAGTCATAGAATACCATAGCTTTTCGTTTTATGAAGTGCACAATTTTACATTTTTGAACATTTAAAGCAAGTTGCACAGTCTTTGCGCCACTCTGAAATCTTATCAAGATCTTACTGAATATTTATGCAGCTAACTGCATCATCTACTAAAGACCTCAGGTTACTATCAATATTTTCAGCAAGGTCATTAATATATGACATGAACAGCAAGGGTCCCAACACACTACCCTGGGGCACATCTGAAGTTACTTCCTCCTCTGACGAAGAATCTCCATCCAAGATAAGATGCTGTGTCCTCCCTACCAAAAAGCCCTCAATCCAGTTGCAAATTTCACTTGATACCCCATATGATCATACTTTTGACAATAAGTGTAGATGTGCTTTTGAGTCAAGTACTTTTCGGAAATCAAGAAATAGTGCATCTACCCCACTGCCTTGATCCAAAGCTTCCAGTATGTCATGTGAGAAAAGTGCGAGTTGGGTTTCACATGACTGATGTTTTTGGAAACCATGGTTGGCATGGAGGAGGTCATTCTGTTGAGATACTTCATTCAGTTTGAGCTTAAAATATGTTTTAAGGTTCTCCAACAAATCAATGTCAAAAATACTGGATGGTAGTTTTATGGATCACTTGTACTTCTCGTCTTGTTGAAGGGTGTGACGTGTGCTTCATACCAAGAACTGGGCATGGTTTTTTTGTTACAGGGATCTACAACAGATTATAGTTAGAACAGGGGCTAACTCAGCTGTAAGTTCAGTATTTCTCAATACCACTGGCACTAATACTTATTTCATTCATCTTTTCAGTAGTACAAGGATTAAATTGGGGCAATTCTTTCAGGTCTTTCTTTGTAAATGAACGTTTGAAATTGGAATTAAGCAATACAGCTTTTGCTTTGTTACCCTCAATTTCAGTTCAAGTCTCATTTGCTAGGGACTAGACACCAACTTTTTGACACATTACTCTCTTGACAGCCAAATGTATTTCATTCACCATTCCTCTATTTATAGCTCTATGATTTGTTTTACACCTGTAATGCAGTAATCTCTGTTTCCTTAGAAGTTTCTTTGCAGTGACTGTATACTGTGGACAGTCCCTCCCATTATGAATTGTTCTACTGGGGTCATACATATCCCATGCATGGTCAATTATTCTTTTAAACTTGAGCCAGAGTTCCTCTACATGCCCCTGTCCTGAGCTGAAAGTTTCATGTTCCTCACTGAGATATGACGCCACTGATTTTTTATCTATTTTACTGAACATATTTATCTTTATGCTTGTTTTGGTTGTCCTTTGTACTTTGGTAATCATTGTTGCCACAACTTCATCACGATTGCTGATGCTAGTTTTGATGAGGATGTCCTTAAAGAGGTCAGGTTCGTTTGTTGCGAGTAGATCCAATATATTTCCATCATGAGTGGGGTTCCAAACTCTCTGTTCTAGGTAGTTTTCACAGAAGGCACTTAGTTATGTTTCAATGTATTAGTTATGTTTCAATGGATGTCTTATCACATCCACCACTAACAAGACCGTAATTTTCCCAAATGATTTTTGAATGATTAAAATCTCCACTGATGATTACAATATGATTATGTACAAGTGAAGGTTTTCTCTAAAGTTTTCGGTTACATCAGTAGACGAGTATGGTGCACAATAGAAGGATCCTATTATAATTTTGAACCCACCTCTGATACTGAATCTTGACCAAACAATTATAAATGCTGAATATCAGTCGAAAATTGCACAATGAATCCTGCTTGGCATACCTTCTGTGGGAAATTAAGCTCTGTAACTTATCTGAGGGTAATTATCACTTGAGGAAAATAGAAAAAAATCTGATCTTCAAACCATAGACAAAAATGTTCCACCATTAAATAAATAGCTACAAGCTCTCAATCAAAGGCACTCCATTATTGTTCAGCAGATCTAGGAAAAGGTGAAGCCCTTTTAAATTATCAGGAAGGGGTATTTGCATGATGTCATATGCTTTTCCAGATTTTTAGTCTCCTTTGTCACCCACAGTTTGTTTAGTGAAGTCAGAGAGAGCCACACAGTATTCCAGATCCCTAAAACTTGGCAGCATCATACCAAACAGATGTCTGTTTCGCAAATACTGGTCTCAAGAGTTAGCTTACTGGTACCAGTTTGGCCAGGCTATCAACAAGTTCATTCCCCATGAGCCCAAAGTGGCTCGAGGTTCAGATGTAGCTCATTGAGCATCCACATTATTCGAGGGCATACAGGGAATCCTGGATAGCCATGACCAAGGGATGGCGAGGGTGACACTGGTTGAGAGCTTGCAAACTGCTCAGGGAGTCATTGTAGATGAGAAAGGACTCATTGGTACAGGAACAGATATGCTCAAGAGTGCAGGAGATGGCTACCAATTTCACTGAAAACACTACAGCCATCCAGCAAGGAGTGCCGTTCAGCATGTCCCATGTGAGTATAAGCAAAGCCTATGTGACCAGCAACCATCGAGCCATCAGTATAGACTACTCCTGAATCCTGGGATGTACCAAGGATGGAGAAAAATTGTTGGTGAAGGGTCTCAGGATGAACTGAGTCTTTCAGACCTTGTGATATGTCAGGATGAAGCTGTGGTCGAGTAATGCACCACGGAGGTGTATGTGTGTGGACCGAGAAGAGAGGCAGTAGAGAAAACAACTGGAGTTCAGAGGGGAGGGACTGGACACAGATCCCAATCATAACCCCTGACCTGAGCCACTATTGTGGGAGATGTATTTCCATTTTTGGAAAGAGGAGACGGTAGTTTGGATGCTTATGGAAGCATAATTGACAAGCTGTTGTTGCCATCTGATCCGCACTGGAGGGTCCCCAGCCACCACAAGTAAGCTGTTCACAGGGCTAGTTCAAAAGACTCCTGTTGTAAGTCAAACCTTGCACTTGTGTATTGGATCCAGCATCCATAATGCTGAGGGTGATACTGAACTGTATGCCAGACTCCAATAATCAAGATGGGATTGTATCAGGGCTTTACAAAGCTGCAAAAGGATAGTGCGCTCTGCACCCCTGCTGGTGTTACTCAGGCAGTGAAGTCTATTAAAGTGTGGGCAGCACTTTCACTCAAACTGGCAAAGATGGGAAATCCATGCCAGCCGACCATCAAAGAGACTTCTAAAAAGTGATAAGTCTTCACCACATTGAGCAGTTGGTCGTTGAGGTAAGCTCTGGTTGTGGGTGAACGGTATGATGTTGACAGAAATGCATGGCACGAATATTGGTGGCCGAAAACTGAAAGCCATGAGTGAAGGCCCATGCCTGTGCCATGCTTATGGTGCTTTGCAGTCAATGTTTAGTGACACCAACACTAGAGGAGCAACAGC
Organism: Schistocerca piceifrons; assembly: GCF_021461385.2. Classification (NCBI taxonomy): domain Eukaryota; kingdom Metazoa; phylum Arthropoda; class Insecta; order Orthoptera; family Acrididae; genus Schistocerca; species Schistocerca piceifrons. Next base: position 318,508,738 of record NC_060145.1, on the reverse strand, counting down.
AGAGGCAAAAGTCGTCAGTATACAAGGAGGGTGATACTGAAGGACGCAAAGCTGCTGCTAGACCATTGATTGCTACTAGAAAGAGAGGGACATTCAGTGCAGAGTCCTATGGGACCCCATTCTCTTAGATATGGCAGATACTGTGGGAAGCACCAACTCAAACCTGGAAAGTATGGTGCAACAAGAAGCTCTGAATAAATATCGGAGACAGGCCCTGGAGACCCCACTCATGTAAGGTAGCAAGAATATGGTGTCACCGTGTGGTGTCATAAGCCTTTTGCAGGTTGAAGAAGATGGCTATAAAGTGTTGACATTGCGCAAAAGGTGTCTAGATGGCAGATTCCAGGTAAACCATATTAACATTAGTGGAACAGCATTGGCAAAAAACCACTGTGGAATGTAGCGAGAAGATCATGAGACTCAAGGAACCAACACAGCCGCTGGCTTACTGTGCATTCAAGCAACTTACAGAGAACATTGAGGAGACTAATTGGGCGATAACTGTCCATCTTTAGAGTGTTCTTACCCAGTTCCAGTACTTGGATGATTATGCTTTCTCGCCATTGTGATGGGAACTCATCCTAGCTTCAGATGAGGTTAAAGGTGGCAAGGATACAATGCTGACAATCCAGTGTTAGGTGCCTGAGCATTTGGTTGTACATGCCGTCTGGCCCTGGGTCTGTATCAGGGCAGTGTCTAGGATACTGATGAATTCCCATTCGCTGTATGGAGCATTTTATGGCTTCAGGGGGCATGTAGTAAAAGATAACTGCTTTCACTCCACCTGCTGTTTTGCTGTTTGCTGAAAGGCAAGTTGGTAATTCTCATTTGCAAGGGGTCAAGCATACTGCAGGGTAAAATGCTGGACGACTGTGTGTGGGTCAGTGTAGACAGCACCAATCAAGGAAATACCAGATACACCTGCAGGTGTCTGGTATCTGTAGAGATGTCTTATCTTTGCCCTAACCTGTAAAGGTGAGGTGGTCTGATGGTTGAAATGTATCATTCACACCTATGAGAAGGTGTCGGGTGGAATTTGCACATATGTTCTGGACACTCTGTGTAGTGAACATGTGTCTCTTAATATGCCTTTGGAGGTTGTGGATGTTCGGGTAAGGGCATTTCAGGACATTACCATCTGCAGTGCTTACCTTCCTACTGATGGTGAATTGTCTCAGAACATATTGCTTGCAGTGGTTTCTCAGCTCCCTACACCTTCCCTAATCTTGGATGATTTCAATATCCATAACCCTTAGTGGGGTAGAACAGTGATCACTGGCTGTGATGTCATTTTATTAGATGGCAGACCTTGTTACAGAGCCACTTAAAGTCAATGAGATGCTCGATTTACGGATGCTTCTTATGGCGTTGGAGAGTCTCTAATGGCCTCTGCGAATTCTGATGACCGCCAAGGTACTGTCTTCTGTCGGGGCAGTCCCAAGGAACAGGGGACCACTAAATCAGCCACAAAAAGAGTAGCTGTTGTTGTAGTCTGGACTGCCTCATTGATATCTCCGTGCAGTGGGGAGCCAAGGGCAACAGTAGAGGTGAGAGCACCCCAGTCAACACTGTTGAGAGCTCATCTGGGCAGGCATCCAGGGGAATGACATTGAGAGAGAGACAGGAAGATTGGGAGGTGGTCACTACCATACAGGTCATCATGGGATCTCCAGTGGATGGATGGGAGAAGACAAGGACTGCATATGGAAAGGTCAATGGCCGAATTCTGTGTGCCACCCTGGAGTGTGTGGGGGCACTAGTATTTGAGAATCCAAGGTCAAGTTGTGCCTGTAAGTCTTTATCAGAGCCAGTGATCACTGTTCCACCCCGCAAAGGGTTATGGGCATTGAAATCATCCAAGATTAGGGAAGGTGTGGGGAACTGAGAAACCACTGCAAGCCATATGTTCTGAGACACATCACCATCAGGAGGAACGTAAGCACTGCAGATGGCAATGTCCTGAAGTGCCCTTAGCTGAACATCCACAACCTCCAAAGGCATATTAAGTGGTACAAGTTCACTAAGTAGTGTCCAGAACATATGTGCAAATTCCACCTGACACTTTCTCATAGGTAGCTTGATTCTTATAATACCCCCAGTATCCATTAAGGGCTGGGGTTCATGTTGCTGAGAACCAAGTATCCTGAAGGGCAGTGCAGAAGTCAGGGGAAGTGCTCAAAATATGTGTAGCTCAGCCAGGTGGTGGAAAAAACTGCTACAATTCCACTGGAGAATAATGTTGTCGATGTACTGTGAGGCTCTGAAGGGATGAAGGAGGCAGGTTATGCCCTACAATCACCGGCTGCCACTGGCATAGATGTTAAGGCATCAACACACAAAGACTATCATTCTGTTGTGTGGTGCAACCTGAAGCCTCGGAAGCTGCCAGAATCTCCACCTCAGTCACAGGAGTGGAACAGGTGGGATCCGAAGATGTGGGGGAGGCTTGGGTGGGGAGTGGAAGGGTGGGGAACAGTGAAGTGCTGCTGGGGAGCACGTATGGATGAGGTAGAGAGAGGGTAGGGCAGCTAGGTTAGATGGAGGGCAGGGGAGAGGTGAGGAGGAAGGGGGTAGCGGTAAAGGAGAGAAGTAAAAAGACTGGGTGCGATGGTGGAATGAGGGCTATGTAGTGCTAGATTGGGAACAGGGAAGGGGCTGGATGGGTGATGATAATGACTAATGAAGGTTGAGGCCAGCAGCGTTACGAGAACGTAGGATATACTGCAGGGAAAGTTCCAACCTGCACAAATCAAAAAAGCTGGTGTTGGTGGCAAGAACCATATGGCACAGGCTGTGAAGCAGACATTGAAAGGAAGGATGCCATGTTTGGCAGCGTGCTGAGCAACAGTGGTCCATTTCTTGGCCACAGTTTGTCGGTGGCCATTCATGTGGACAAACAGCTTGTTGGTTGTCATGCCCACATAGAATGTAGCACAGTGGTTGCAGCTTAGATTGTAGATCACAAGACTAATTTCACAGGTAGCCCTGCCTTTGATGGGATAGGTGATGTTTGTGACTGGGCTGGAGTAGGTAATGGCAGGAGGATGTATGGGACAGGTTTTGCATCTAAGTCTGTTACAGGGGTATGAGCCATGAGGTACATTCCACCATCTCACCCAGTCTTTTTACTTCTCTTCTTTTTGCTAGCCCCTCCCCATCTCTCCTGTGCCCTCTGTCTGACCTCCCGATTGCACATAGCTGCCCTACCCTCTCTTCATATCATCCCTGCGTACTCCCCAGCAGCACTTCACTGTTCGCGACCCTTACCCTACTATCCCTCCCCCTCCCCACTCCAGCCTCCTCCCCAGTCACCGCTCCAATCATGACTGGCGCTACTGCTCGCAGTGTGGCTTCAGTTGCCTGTGACTACAGTAGTGTGTGCGTGTGTGTGTGTGTGTGTGTGTGTGTGTGTGTGTGTGAGTTGCACTTGTGTGTGTGTGTGTGTGTGTGTGTGTGTTGTCTGTTTTTGATGAAGACCTTACTGCTCGAAAGCTTTATTTGTGACAGTCTTTTTGTTGTGCCTATCTGCGACTCAGCGCTTCTGCTATATGGTGAGTAACACCTTTCCTTTTCATAATATTGCTACATTCAGCCCTGGATTTTGCGTTGTTTGATCTCTTCTTGGAGGATTTTGATGGTAGTGAGTGCTTTTCCAAATCAGTTTCAGGTAATGAAACCTTATTATCTTTTGGCCCCAACTGGACACAACTGACAAGTGTAGATCCCCTCACTCCAAGATGGCTCATAGCTCATCATCAGATTGCAAGATCTGGTCTTGGTGGAAAATGATGCCCTGAGCCATATTTAGACTCTTATGGTGAGTGACATTCACTGGTGTGTCACCCAGTTTGTTACAAGTGAGCAGCTCCTGTGTCTGGGCAGGGGATGCTGTTTTGATCAAAACTGACTCGGCTGTTACTTACCCAAACTTGTCTTCTGTGGTCTCCACAAAGAATAAGAGCCTTGTGGCTGAGAAAGAATCTCAATCAGTTCTTGGGCAAACCGAGTGTTGGAGGGAGTATTCCTCTGTTTGCTGCATATCCCTACATTCTCCCATGGTGTAGCCAAGGAAGGGAACATTTTAGGGCCGTATCTCACAGGATTAAATGAAGATTTTCCATAGAGACTGCTTGGCCCATAGGGCCACCAGCAGCAGGTAAGTTCATCCATTTCATTTGCAGCCATGGTGCACCCGCTCCGAATGGGAACTCTACCCATGAGTGCCACCCAGCCTCAGCAATGGCCATCTGGCCAGTAATCTGTTGTTCGGAGTCCCTATGCCCTAGTCACGATGGGCACATACTCCTTGGCATACATGCGGAGTTTACAGCTCTGGCAGCAATTGTGTGATTCCTGCATGGTCAAGGGGCTATCACCGTGCAGGTACCTTACAACCCCCTACAACAGGATGGCTACAGTGCTTAATTTTGGGTGTACTACCTTATTAAAAGAAAGGATGCAAAGAGAGAAAGGCACAAAAATGGAGCATACACCACATTTGGTGACCTTCCCTGCATGATACACACTTCTGGAGGCTTTTTGAAAATTGGTGGCAGGTCAAACCCAACAATGGGGATCAGGTATTTATTTAATGAAAAGTTGTAGAAAAGTTGGAATTGGAAACTCAAGTCCCAAGTCATGAACCAGGTACAAGCAGGGTTTCCACCAAGAAAACCATCCAATGGAGAGGCAGAGGGTGAAAGGGATAATGAAAGTATAAGCTTGGAGTATGGACAGGAACTAATGCTGCAAAGGCTGGGGGTCCATTGTGGCCAAGCACATACTCACAAAAGAGTTATGAGCCCTACAGGGATGTATTGCCTTGCCACTGCCCCAAAGCATTTGGTGTAATACTAGCACCAAGGATTGTTTTGCTGTTCTCTGTTTCATTCTCGATTAGTGGGAACCTGTCTGTTCAGTCTCATATTTACTCGTGCCAGATGGCTCTGTCAGTGCAGGCTGCTTGAGGTATGACTCCGTGCACTCTATAGCATTAATGAGTTGGTAGGGGCATCCACTCATAACCTCCTTTATGGTTACACTTTGACTGTTGTCTGCACGTGCAATAGCCACTGTATCAACTTTTCTAGCCAAATCATCAATCGAAAGCTCTGTTAATGCCAACAGAACCGTCCTCACATTTTTTTGGAGTCTCTACATCCAAAATATTTTTAAAGATGCCCAAAGTTTGGTACCCGCTAGAGCATGTAGTGACCAAGAGTATTAAAATCCTAATGGTACAGTAAACTGATGAAGCATTTGAAACAAAGTGCCAGTGTCTGAAGCACTCATGAAAAACAGTGACGCTCCTGTAATACTAGCTACAGAAAGCTGGTTGAAACGTGAATTTGATACCAGTGAAATCTTTTGTGAAAATTTAAGTGTATATAGAAAGAACAGGCAAACTGGAAAGACTGATCTCTCTGAGGATGTCCACTTCAAATCCGGTATCAGTGATCATGACACAGCTGTGGCAACAATGATTACCAAACTACAAAGGAGAACTAAAGCAAGCAGAAAGACATATATGTTCAGTAAACTAAATAAAAAATCAGTAGTGCCATATCTCAAAACAGAACATGAACCATGTTGAGGAACTCTGGATCAAGTATAAAAGAATAGTTGACCATGCGCTCAATAGATATGTGCCCAGTAAAATAATTCATAACGGAGGAGAACCTCCGTAGTATACAGATACTGTAAAGAAACTTCTGAAGAAACAGAAACTACTGCATAATAGGTGTAAAAAAGCATAGTGTTATAGACAGAGAGATGCTTCAATGACTATCATAGAAAAATATTGTCAAATGATCTTTCACAAAACCCAAAGAAATTTGGTCATATGTAAAGGCTGTTAGTGGCACCAAAGTTGGTGTCCAGTCCCTAGAGAATGAGATGGGAACTGAAATTGAGGGTCGTAAAGCAAAAGCTGAATTGCTTAATTCCAATTTCAAATGTTCATTTACAAAGGCAAACACAAGAGAATTGCCCCAATTTAATCCTTATACCACTGAAAAGGTGAATGAAATAAGTATTAGTGTCAGTGGTGTTCAGAGACTGCTGAAGTCATTAAAACTGAACAGAATTCTAGAGTGTTATGGAATCCCTGTCAGACTCTATAATGAATTTTCAGCTGAGTTAGCCCCTGTTCTAGCTATAATCTGTCATAGCTCCCTCAAAAAAAAGAAGGGTAGTTTAAGTGATCCACAAAACTACCGTCTAATATCCTTGACATCGATTTGTTTCAGAATCTTAGAACATATTCTGAGCTCAAAAATAATGACGTACCTTGAACAGAGTGACCATCTCAATGCCAATTAGCATGGATTTAAAAATATCAACTGTGTGAAATCCAACTCGCAATTTCCTCACATAACACACTGAAAGATTTGGGTCAAGGCAGTCAGATAGCTGCAGTATTTCTGATTTCTGAAAGGCATTTGACTCGAAGGCACACATATGCTTATTGTCGAAAGTATGATCAAGTGAGGTACCAAGTGAAATTTGTGACTGGATTAAGAACTTTTTGGTAAGGAACACGCAGCATGTTATCTTGGATGGAGAGTCATTGTCAGATGTAGAGGCAACTTCGAGTGTGCCCCATGGAAGTGTGGTGGGACCTTTGCTGTTCATGTTGTACATAAATTACTTTGCAGAGAGTATTAACTGTAAGTTCAGACTTTTTGCAGATGATGCAGTTATCTAAAAGAAAGTACCATCAGAAAGAAGCTGCATAAATATTCAGTCAGATCTTGATAAGATTTCAAAGTCGGGCAAAGATTGGTAACTTGCTTTAAGTGTTCAGAAATGTAAAATTGTGCTCTCCACAAAATGAAAACTCATAGTATCCAATAACTATAATATCAATGAATCACTGTTAGAATCAGCCAACTCATACAAATACCTGGGTGTAACACTTTGCATGAATACGAAATGGGATGATCACATAGGTTCAGTCGAAGGTAAAGCAGGTGGTAGGCTTCAATTAATTGGTAGAATACTGGGGATGTGCTATAAACCTACAAAGGAGATGGCCTATAAAACACTCATGCAATCGGTTCCAGAATATTGCTCAAGTGTGTGACTGTGCAAATGTAGACGAGATGTGGCTCAAATTCAAAGATATAGTAGCAACAGCAATTGAGAGATTCATACCTCATAAATTGGTAAGAGATGGAACTGATCCCCCGTGGTACACAAAACAGGTCCGAACCATGTTGCAGAGGCAACGAAAAAAGCATGCAAAGTTCAGAAGAACGCGAAATCCCGAAGATTGGCTCTAATTTACAGACGCGCAAAATTTGGCATGGACTTCAATGCGAGATGCCTTTAATAGGTTCCACAACGAAACATTGTCTCGAAATTTGGTAGAAAATCTGAAGAAATTCTGGTCGTATGTAAAGTACACAAGCGGCAAGACGCAGTCAATACCTTCGCTGCGCAGTGCCGATGGTTCTGTTACCGACGACTGTCCCACTAAAGCGGCGTTATTGAACACAGTTTTCCGAAATTCCTTCACCAGGGAAGATGAATGGAATATTCCAGAATTTGAAACATGAACAGCTGCTAGCATGAGTTTCTTAGAAGTAGATACCTTAGGGGTTGCGAAGCAACTCAAATCGCTTGATACGGGCAACTCTTCAGGTCCAGATTGTATACCGATTAGGTTCCTTTCAGATTACGCTGATACAATAGCTCCCTACTTAGCAATCATATACAACCGCTCGCTCACCGATAGATCTGTACCTACAGATTGGAAAATTGCGCAGGTCGCACCAGTGTTTAAGAAGGGTAGTAGGAGTAATTCATCTAAATACAGACCTATATCATTGACGTCGTTTTGCAGTAGGGTTTTGGAGCATATACTGTATTCAAACATTATGAATCACCTCAAAGGGAATTATCTATTGATACATAATTAGCATGGTTTCAGAAAACATCGTTCTTGTGCGACGCAGCTAGCTCTTTATTCGCACGAAGTAATGGCCGGTATCGGCAGGGGATCTCAAGTTGATTCTGTATTTCTAGATTTCCGGAAAGCTTTTGACACTGTTCCTCACAAGCGACTTCTAATCAAGCTGCGGGCCTATGGGGTATCGTCTCAGTTGTGTGAGTGGATTCATGATTTTCTGTCAGGAAGGTCGCAGTTCGTAGTAATAGATGGCAAATCATCGAGTAAAACTGAAGTGATATCGGGTGTTCCCCAGGGAAGCGTCCTGGGACCTCTGCTGTTCCTGATCTGTATAAATGATCTGGGACCTCTGCTGTTCCTGATCTACATAAATGACCTGGGCGACAATCTGAGAAGTTCTCTTAGGTTGTTCGCAGATGATGCTGTAATCTACCGTCTAGTAAGGTCATCCGAAGACCAGTATCAGTTGCAAAGCGATTTAGAAAAGATTGCTGTATGGTGTGGCAGGTGGCAGTTGACGCTAAATAACAAAAAGTGTGATGTGATCCACATGAGTTCCAAAAGAAATCCGTTGGAATTCGATTACTCGATAAATAGTACAATTCTCAAGGCTGTCAATTCAACTAAGTACCTGGGTGTTAAAATTATGAACAACTTCAGTTGGAAAGACCACATAGATAATATTGTGGGGAAGGCGAGCCAAAGGTTGCGTTTCATTGGCAGGACACTTAGAAGATGCAACAAGCCCACTAAAGAGACAGCTTACGCTGCACTTGTTCGTCCTCTGTTAGAATATTGCTGCGTGGTGTGGGATCCTTACCAGGTGGGATACACGGAGGACATCGAAAGGGTGCAAAAAAGGGCAGCTCGTTTTGTGTTATCACGTAATAGGGGAGAGAGTGTGGCAGATATGATACGCAAGTTGGGATGGAAGCCATTAAAGCAAAGACGTTTTTCGTCGCGGCAAGATCTATTTACAAAATTTCAGTCACCAACTTTCTCTTCCGAATGCGAAAATATTTTGTTGAGCCCAACCTACATAGGTAGGAATGATCATCAAAATAAAATAAGAGAAATCACAGCTCGAACAGAAAGGTTTAGATGTTCGTTTTTCGTGCGCTCTGTTCGGGAGTGGAATGGTAGAGAGATAGTATGATTGTGGTTCGATGAACCCTCTGCCAAGCACTTAAATGTGAATTGCAGAGTAGTCATGTAGATGTAGATGTAGATGTAGATGTTGACCCGTACCAAATAGGGCTAACAGGGTATATCACAGACATACAGATAAGGGCAGCACAAATGGTCACAGGTTTGTTTGCTTCATGGGAGAGTATCACAGAGATACTGAAGGAACTGAACTGGAAGGCTCATGAAGACAGGTGTAAACTACCCTTAGAAAGTCTATCAACAACGTTTCAAGAATCGGCCTTAAATGATGACTCCAGGAGTATACTACAATCCCCTACATATCGCTCATGTAGGAATCATGAGGATAAGATTAGAATAATTACTGCATGCAAGGAGACATTCAAACAATCATTCTTCCCAAGCTCCATATGTCAGTGGAACAGAAGAGACCCTAATAACTGGTACAATATGATGTACCCTCTGTCATGCCATGGTGTTTTGCAGAGATAGATGTAGAATGGTCTTGTGGTATCGGCCACTATCTGGTAGGCTGCACTTTCAAACAAGCATGCCGCCAGTCACACCACCATGTGTCCTACAGCCACCACCCTGATACAAGGGCACTACCACAAATGATAACCCCACTGCCAATGAGATCAAGCATACCCTCTCCAGAGCTCCAGTGACAGGTTTTCTTATGTCTGAACATTCATGCACTGATCCCATGTTGTGAGTTTGCCTGTTGAATAACATTTACAGAAGTACAGGAGTCAACATATTCTGAGTAGACATTGTATTGAAGTGTGACAGATTTATAAATCTTTTGCATCTGTATATATTTCTACATTCAGATCTACTGTTAGCAAATGAAACTGCTAATTCAGCAACAAAGTTATGCATTATTTTTATTATTTGATATCTGAATAAATTAATATCTGAATTCTCTGTTCATGAATGGCATCTGTTTCTCACTTCTGTATCAGCTAGAGAACCTCACAGTGTGCAAAGGGGAGAGATGGGGATTCGCCTGAATATGTCTTACTGTGAATGATTTTCTGGAGGCATGATTCTGGTGTTAACAGAAGCTGCTGTAGGGCAGCCTGTTCAAACACAGTATAAAACTGCTGTTCAACAATATTCAAGTCTAATTGACAAACAATTAAAGTAAATTGCTCCGAACCTGACATGAGGCCATGTAACTTAAATATTGCTTCAGCCTGATTAAGCCACAGCTGCACCCTTGTAGGGCGAAGAGGAAGTAACTTTACATTCAAATTCTTATTGGAGTTGCCAAAGCCAGAGGTAAGAGGAACAGCAGCTGTCAGAGAAACGATGTTGTTTGCTGCAGCAGAGATGAACTTCTATTTTCATTGTAGTATTTGTGAAGGGTTCCATTGTGTCGCTCTGAAGACACCAAGAAGTTAAGCACTGTTCATAATCAGGGTCACCATTTTGGAGAATTTATCAAATCCACCATGAAACATAAACTGGTTGATAATACTGCATATTAGTAATCTAATACAATATTCTTCAGAGAACAAAACATAGAACATCAACACTTGTTGCAAAACACCAAGGAACCTAAATTACCAAACACAAAACTATATCATTTAAATCTTAGTCATCTCCAATCAAGTTCCTGACACTTCAATCCATTATTAACGCGAATCCACTAAAATGGTGTGTTAAAACCATTGGTGTTCAAAACAGTTTCCATTCAACTGGGAATGAATAAATTGGATTGTTTTCATAGTAATCTTATCTTATATTTCCTGCAAAATAGTGTCAAGTTCAGGTAACAATGGAGGTGGATTGTGATCCCACACCCTTCTCTCCAAAGCAGACCACAAAGGATCAGTAATATTGAGATATGGTCACTGTGGTGGTCCCAAGAGAAGTGACAATTCAGCCTCGTACTCACAAACCCAGTCCTGGATGATATGAGGTGTGCGAACAAGGACCTTGTTGTCTTGGAATGCAACATCACTGTGGTGCCCGCCATCACTCAGCCACCAGCCGACAGTGAAAGACGTCAATATGTGCAAAGTGTGGCCAGCTGTGCAGGTGCAAAGATAACACACACGGACTGGGCATATAGATTCGCCGACTGGAGGCATAGTCCATTTTGAGATGACCACTAGAGGGCCGGTGTCACAAGAGATGGAAGCGAGTCTACACTCTGCCCCTGGCGCCACCACATGCTGTATTCCCAGACTACCAGGATGGTATATAGACTGCTGCAACAGCATCGTACAGCCAGTCCTATGCCTGCCTTTGGTTGTACTTGTGACTAGTGACTGCATGTCTAGGAACCTTGTGGAACTTAGGATACTGTCTCAGCTATCTTGGATGTGAACTGGAGTCCCCTGGACTTGTGCAATTGCTATGTATTGTTAAGTTCTATTGTGAACCAGTATCGTTGTGAATAAATCATTTAAGTATTTTGGATGTTCTTGTGTTATTCTGATACAACAAGAACTGACATCTCTGGAAACACTCATCAAGCAGTCAATCCAGCAACAGGCAGAGAACCAGCAACAACTCATGGCCAGTCGACAGCCTCTTCTCGCAAGCGTACTACATCAACAATCAATTCATCAAATCCCGGCTTCTGTTCTTTTGATGAACCCCTTAAAGAGAGGGAATCATATGAAACAAGAGTGAAGGAACAATTCCAAGCATTCCAGGTAACTGACATCAAGCTCATGAAATCTCTCTCTCTCTCTCTCTCTCTCTCTCTCTCTCTCTCTCTCTCTCTCTCTGTCTGCAGCTCGTGGTCTAGTGGCTAGCGTTGCTATCGCTGGGTCCCGGAATTGATTCCTGGCTGAGTTGGGGATTTTCTCCGTCCAGGGACTGGGTGTTTATGTTGTACTCATCATTTCATCATCATCATCCTCATCATTTGTGACAGTGGCTAGATTGGACTGTGAAAAAAATTGGACTGTAAAAAAATTGGGACTTTGTAAGGTGCTGATGTCTGCACAGTTGAGTGTCCTACAAACCAAACATCAACATCAACATCATCATCATGAAACCTCTGTTTCTTTCCTGGTCCAAACCGGTGGTCTATGGATTGCTATGAAAATTGGCTCCATTGTCCACTCCTTTGGAAGTATCGTTTCCGGAGATATGTGCCTTGTTGACACAATTTTACCAGCGCTACGCGCACATTATTTCCTCACAAATGGCTTTCTACCAATGCAAAAAGCAGGTGTCACAATCATATCATGAGTGGGCAGCTAAATTACAAGGTCTCAGTTGCAAATGCCTTGTTGTCACTGTCAAGTATAAGGAATCGTATGCTGAGGCAATGATCTGTGATATGATTATTCATGGTGCACCGGACAGAGAATTGTAGCCTGATGCCCTACAACTTGAGGATCCCTCATTAGACAAAGTATTAGAACTGGTGGAAACGTTCAGAGCCTCGCGCACTGCAGACCAAAAATTGGAGACTTGGGTGGAGATTGCAGCTTCCATGCCCCCTTGCCTTGTAATCCTGAGGGAACCTATGCCCACTGATGACATGGAGGTTGCCGCCGTTAACCCCTGCATGCCCATCCCAATCTCAGCAGAAGCCTGGCCACTTTTCTTGGCAGTATAACCTGCGCCGTCTTCCATCTTGTCCAGACTGCTAGAAACAGCCTGACAGGGATGACTGCCCAGATCACTGGGCCTACTGCTCTGCCTGAACCTCACAGGGTCATTTGTTGTCAGTGTGTCATTCTGCTAAATCCAGGCCAAGAAAGACTCTTGTAACACTCCAATGGACGTTAATCAGATTTCCACTACTGAGGCCCAGAATACTTCCAATAAAGTGTTCCTGGACATCTCCATTCACAACAGGCCGCTAAAATTACACTTGAGCAGCAGCTAACTTGATCAATTATGCAACTTATGTACATCTTGGAGCATGCCCCTTGCAGATTTCCTCTCTAAAACAAACTCAGCATTCCTCTCCTGGGCCACACTGATCTTCCTTCAACTTATCGTGGTGTAACACGGATGATCACACACTTGATAGTCAACAGTGGTACTACTTCCAACCTTTTGGCCTTGACACCTTTCGTGCCTTTGGATTTTCCATCAAGCACTCTGATTTCTGATGAAGTTCCATATACTGGCTTGGAAGAGCTGTGTCATGAATATCAATGTATGTTCCACGAGGAATTGGGTAAAGCACGCAATTTTTTGGCATGTATCTCTGATGCTTGGTGCATGTCCTTGTTATTTTCGTGCCTGTCCGGTCCCTATCACTCTCTGCAATCTCGTCAAGGAAGAACTAGATCATCTCACTGCAGAGGTATCCTGGAGCCCATATCCGCCAGTCCATGGGCCACACGATGGCAAATATTTCTCCAAGACTGATTTAGTGGAGGTGTATATGCAGTTACCCTTGGATGATGCTACTCAGAAGTTCCTCATGCTCAATACTCCACATGGCCTGTATCGCCTAAAGCGCCTCGTGTATGGCATTGCTAGCACACCGGCCATTTTCCAGCGCTTTCTTGAACAAGTGGTCAAGGCTGTGTCAGCTACCTTGATGAAGTGATTGTTACAGGGTGCATGATGGACAACCACCTCCAGAATCTTCGACAACTTTTCCAGGTTCTCCATAACAATAACCTCCACTGCCACAAAGACAAATGCTGCTTTTTCCAGCAGGAAATTGAATATCTGGGACACAAGATTTCCACCAAAGGAATCAAGCCACTAGATCATCACATCCAAGCCATCGTCCAGTTGCCTAGACCCGCCAATCTCACACAACTGTGGTCTATTGGTCCGTTTTGGGTAAAGTGTCATACTAACGGAAGTTCCTTCCTGCATCAGCGATGGTGATGGCTCCTCTTTCCCACCTTTGTAAAAAAGGGGTGCCTTTCACTTGGTTTCAGTTTTGTGAAACTGCCTTCCAGACTTTGAAATCACAACTGCTTACAGCCCTGTGCCTTGCCGCTTTGACCCATGGCAGCAATTCATCCTGGCCGCGGATGAATCGGAGGCGGGTGTTGGGGCAGTGTTGGTGCATTGATTCCCTGATGGCTCTGAGTGCCCTATTGCCTACACCTCAGAAAAAATATTCCCAGATCGAAAAAGAGGCTCTTGTCATTGTCTTTGCACTCAAGAAATTTCACATGTTTCTGTATGGGAATAAGTTCCACTTAATAACAGATCACAAACCTCTCATCGCATTGTTCAACCCTGCCTCCAAATTCCAGACCAGAAGGCTCATCGTTTGCAGTTCTGGGTGCTGTTACTGGCCCATTATCAATATGACATTCACTTTCGGCATACTTCAGAACATACGAATGCAGATGCCCTTTAGCGCCTTTCCTGGGGCCCCAATTCTGAATTTGACAAAGAAGAGCTTCTCTGTTTTCAGATTGATGACACAGCCCAAGCGGTTGTGGACTCCTTCCCACTGACTGGTTCCACAGTTGCTGATGCCACAGGTCAGGATCCTGATCTCTGGTGGGTTCGTAGTAGCATTCTCCACGGATGGCTAGAGAGGCAACCGCCTCCTACTTTTCGGCACTGCTTTACCGTGCATCACCAGCTCATCACCATAGACAGAGTAGTGCTTCTGCTCTCTGAGGATGGACAACCGCAGATGGTCATTTCAGACTCTCTGCGCTCCATGACACTGCAACTGCTTCATGAGGGCCACGGGGCATCACTTGCTCCAGGCTCTTGGGTCGTCGTTATTTGTATTGGCCTGGCATGAGCCATGACAGTGAAGAGATAGTCCAGGACTGCCCAGCATCAGCAGGCGGCGCCACACAAGACTTTTTGTTCTTGGCCTGCCTACTCTTGCCCATGGGAACATCTAAACCTTGATTTCACTGGCCTGTTTTTTGATGACATGTAACTCATCATGGTGGATGCTTATTCCCACGTTCCATATGTCATCCATTGTCCTTTCATAACCACATCCGTTATTGTGTTTACCTTGAAACATATCTTCGCCACTGAAGGCCTCCGTGTAGTGATGGTCACTGACAACGGCCCTCAATTCCGCAGCCGAGAATTTCTCACCTTCTGTGTTCACCATGGCATATGCCATATTCCTACATCCCCTTTTCATCCCCAGTCTAATAGCAAGGCAGAATTCACAGTGGGACTTTCAAGACCCAACAGTGCAAATATCTTTAGGACCATTCCATGGTTAACGCACTCACATTATTTCTCAGCTCTTGCAGGTCTACTCCGATTGGTGACAAGAGCCCCACTGAGCTCTTGCATGGTCAACAGCGTAGGACACTCCCCACTCTTCTGTTCCCAGTGCCCAGGTCGGCGCCACCTCTGTTGGCACCACATTTCCATCCTGGAACTTCCATTAGGGATTGAGGTTTCGGTCGCCAACCAAACTGGCTGCCGGGTGTGATCTTCCAAGAGGGGGCCCGCAAGGTTTTCTGTGTCAAAATCCAGGACAGGGTCCTGCTCCGGCATGCTAATCAGCTCTATCCCCAATCGGTGCAGCAACCATCAACTGCCTGCCAGCCAGATCCTCACCAATGGTTGTCAGATAGTAGGCCCATCAGCCAGATTCCTCCTCCACCTGCTATGGACCTGCTGGTTCCAGCAGGTGGCATCATGGGAATCCTGCTGCCTCTGGTCACTGGCCAGTCACTGTCTCCTAGCCCTGAGGGTGGTTTGGCCGTGCCCGATGTCCGGAGCCCATCTGGACCTCTGCTGCCTTCATCAGGAGCACAACCTTCAGTGGGAGACATTTCCCCTGCACCACAATGCCCTTCATGGACATGGGGGCCAGATGAGGAGATGCCTCTCCAGCTGCCTCTGCCACCTAAGCCCCAGCAGGTCTTCTGGCCTTGCCGTCTCTGCCATCGCCAGGGCCACTTTTGGCCTTACTGCACCACTCTCCCACAAAAATCCGATGAAGAACCCATGGACATATCCTGCATCACCAGCTGCTGTTTCACAGCTTCCTGTGGGAGGAGGAGTGTGGTATCCACCATCACTCAGCCACTGGCCAACAGCCTCGGACATCAACATACACGAAGCACAGCCAGCCACCCAGCTGTGAAGATAACACATGCGGACCTGGCATATAGATTCACCAACCAGCCGCACAGTCCCTTTTGAGGTGACCACTAGAGGGCTAGTGTTGTGAGATCGAAGCAAGTCTCCACTCTGTCCCTGGCACCACCACATGCTGTGTTCCCATACTACCAGAATGGTATGTAGGCCACTGCTTTGTACTGCCAGTCTTACACCTGCCTTCACTTGTACTTGTGTCTAGTGACCGCACATACTAGGAAACCTGTGGAACTTAGGATACTGTCTCAACTAACACGGACGTGAACTGGAGTGCCCTGGTCTTGTGTAACTGCTATGGATTGTGAAGTGCTATTGTGAACCAGTATCATTATGAATAAATCATTTAAATATTTTGGATATTATACCATGTTGTACGATGGGATGGATCTGATCTGCCAAAATGGTCACATAATCCTTGGCACTAATGTGACAGCAGAGAGTAACCACTGGATCCATTGAATAAAACAATATCGCTGCCCAAATAATCACCAAGTGCCCAAATAATCACCAAACACCTGACATGTTTCACTCATGATATGTAAACTTGGTCAGAAGTTGGAAATAGTGTGAAACAGGACTCATACAACTAAATGACATTCTTTCATCTCTCCACAGTCCAGGTTTTATTGATCCGGCACCACATTTTTGTGTTAGGGGCATATGCATTATTGATATGTGGTTTTGAAATTCCAGGTTGTCCTGCTATTCCCAGATTATGGAGCTTCCTTTGAATTTTTCTTTCTTTTTCTTTTTTTTTTGCTGACAAAGTTTCCAAATGCAACATTCAGTTCTGCAGTGACTTTTGCAGCTGTCATCCTCTTATTCTTGCCACAATCATCTTCAATGACCACCTGTCACAATTACTGAACACACACTTTCTTCCATATAGTGCCTTAGCAGATCATGTTTCTTGGCTTTCCATATACGTGATATTAATCTTTGATATGGTTCCTTTTGAAACAGCAAACACTTCGACTTCCTCTCTGACATAATACACTCACACCTAAATAGAACCCTGCTCTGACCACAACTGACACTTGCAACATATTGAGGACATTGGTCAAATACAACGGTGTAACCTGCAAGCTTGGCTAGCATCTACTTATATGTTCCAGCATGCATTTCTTGCAGTGTTTCCACATCTCTGTCTGGCCCTTGTAAAAGATGTGCAGGCCACATTACATACGGACTTGCACCCACGTTAAAGGCTCTGTTGCTGCTTCATTGCACAGATCATCATGCTGCTATGATTTCTGTCATCCATCCTACTCACACATGTGGTTATCTTTATGAGGGGAAGTGTTGTGACTCGTCGATCATTCAAAGCGCCACGCAATTACGCGCATCCTCTACCTGCGGCGCTGTCTGCCAGCCATGCAGCAGCTGCGACACCTAAGCGGCCAGCCGAGCAGCGGCCGCTAGACTGGGACTCAGTGCTCATTCGAATTCTAACGTGTACACATGTCTTGCTTGTCAACTTATTCTGTGACTTATATGTGTTGTGTCGTTCTGAAACATATTTGTTAAACTTGACGTTATAACAATTGGCGACAAGTTGCAAAATCTCCTTGAACAGCAAACGCTTCTAACAGCGGCGATTCGCGATTTCGTCGCGGCGTCAAATGCGGGGCATTTCTTGTCGTTGGCTGTACCTCATTTTCCTCCTTACGACGAGACGGCGGAAGACTGGTCTGATTATGAAAAATGTCTTCGACAGCACTTCTTGGCATTTCATGTCACGGACAAACAACCATGTAAGTCTCTGTTCCTTTCCTGGATTTCACCTCAAATGTATCGGTTGTTGTCGCAATTGGCTCCTTTGAAGGAGCCTGCATCTTTGTCCTTTGCTGAAATGTGCTCACTTCTGTCTGTCTATTTTCAAAAGCAAGCGCATGTGGTAGCCTCTCGTGTTGCCTTTTATCGTTGTCAAAAACAGCCACATCAATCCTATCGCGCTTGGGCTGCTGAACTTCACGGCCTCAGTCGAAAGTGTCAATTTGTTACTGACGTTCACAAACAATCCTATGCCAATTCCATGGTACGGGATGCTATTATCCGGTTGGCGCCCGACAAAGAAGTTCGGCAATGTGCCCTTCAGTTGGCGAATCTGACTCTAGATGAAGTTCTCTCCATTGCGCAGTCTTTTGAAATTTCTCGCGCCGCTGGGGCGCAAATAGAGGCGTGGGGTGACGTCGGGGAAATACAACCTCTGTGCGCTGTTGACAACGCGTGCGGCGCGTCCCCGCCGGCCGATGTGGCCGCAGTGCGCTCCCATGCGCAGCCTCGGCCTAGCCGTAAACAACCCGCTAAGAAACTGCAGCAAAACCCCCGGCAACTTCCTTCATGTCCGCGGTGTTTTACAAAACATTCACGCGAGGATTGTCCCCAACGTTGGGCTGTGTGTCACAATTGCAAAAAGAAAGGTCATGTGTCTTCCGTTTGCAAATTCGACCGCATACATGATGTTCACGAACATGACGCTGATTCTGATTCTGTGTTGTCTGTCAATTGCACTTCTTCCCTTTCAGGGAAGTTATTCCTCACTGTCCAAATCCTTGGTCGAGATGTTCGCATGCAAGTGGATACCGGTTCTGCTGCCACTATAATTAATTCTCAGACGTATCTTCAGTTGGGTTCTCCACTCCTGTCACCTGTCACTCGGCAATTACGGACGTACAATAAACAGAAGATTTCTCTCTTGGGACAGTTTAATGCTGAGGTATCTTACAAATCTGTCGTTCGCACTGTTCCCATATTTGTGGTCGACCAGAGCAACGCAGAAAATATTTTTGGTTTCGATGCCTTTCACGTTTTTGGGTTCTCCATAGATGACTCTGTCAATATTGTCTCTGATGCTATTCCTTATGCTCAACTGGATTCCTTGTCGACGACATTTTCGTCCCTTTTTTCTCCTGGGTTAGGCCGTGCAAACGACTTTGAAGCTCATATCACGCTCAAACCCACTGCTCGGCCTAAGTTTTTTTGGGCTCGGCCCATTCCTGTGGCCCTTCGTGATCGGGTAAAACGGTAGTTGGATCATCTCACTACTTCAGGGGTCTTGCTTCCTGTCACTTCCAGTGAGTGGTCCTCTTCTGTCGTCGTTGCTAAGCCAAATGGTGATATTCGTCTCTGTGGCGATTTCAGAGCCACTGTAAATGCTCAATGCCTCATCGACACTTACCCTATGCCCCGTCCTGAAGAACTGTTCGCTAAACTTGCTGGAGGCCAGTATTTTTCTAAAATTGACCTGTCAGAAGCTTATCATCAACTTCCTCTCGACACTGCTTCCCGGCAGTTTCTGGTTCTTAACACGCCTTTTGGCCTCTATCAATACCAACGCTTGCCATTCAGGGTTGCTAGCGCCCCTGCTCTCTTTCAGCGATTCTTGGAACAATTATTGCTCCCTGTCCCTGGGTGTATCAATTACATGTACGACATTGTTGTCACTGGCTCCACCACTGAAGAACATCTTCAAAATCTCCGCACACTTTTTCATATCTTACAGACTGCCGGTCTTAAGTGTAATCTTCAGAAATCACAATTTTTTCAGGCATCTATCACGTACTTGAGGTTTCAACTCTCTTGGGATGGTATTCTTCCGCTTCAGCAGACTGTCGCTGTGATCAATGCCCTTCCTCGCCCTACATCTGTTAAGGAACTGCAGGCCTTCTTGGGGAAAATAGCATACTATCACAAGTTTTTACCGTCTGCGGCTTTGGTGGCTCAGCCGTTGCATCGCCTGTTGCATAAAAACGTGCCTTTTCACTGGTCCGCATCATGCGATGCGGCTTTCCAGAAATTGAAGACTATGCTGAAACAGGCCCCGTGCCTGGCTACTTATCGACCTGGCCAACATCTTGTTCTTGCCACAGACACCTCTCAATACGGGGTTGGTGCAGTCCTTGTGCACTGTTTTTCTGACGGTTCGGAACAGCCCATTGCTTATGCCTCCAAAACGCTCACGGATGCCCAACAAAAGTATTCTCAAATTGAAAAAGAAGCTTTGGCCATTATTTATGCTCTTCATAAGTTTGGTATTTTTCTCTATGGCTCAAAATTTCATCTTGTTATGGATCACAAACCACTTGTTTCCTTGTTTCATCCATCAACGTCACTCCCCGACAAGGCTGCACACCGCCTCCAGTGTTGGGCTCTTTACTTGTCTCGTTTCAATTATGAGATTCATTTCCGGCCAACGGCTCAACATGCAAATGCTGATGCTCTGTCTCGCCTTCCCATGGGTCCTGATCAGGCATTCGATAGGGACGAACTTTTGTGTTTCCACCTGGATGTTGCCGAGCAGCGGGTTGTGGACGGGTTCCCCATCACTGGGGACAGACTGGCAGCTGCTACGGGTTCTGACCCTACCCTCTCCCAGGTTTTACATTGTATTCAGAAGGGTTGGCCAGATCGCCCATCCACTAAGACTTCTGATCCGTTGCGGAACTACTACGCTTTGCGCTACCGCCTCACGGCTAGGGATGGTGTTATCCTCCTTTCCACTGACGATGCTTCACTGCGTGTTGCGGTACCTGCGTCTTTGCGTGCTTTGGTCTTGTGCCTCCTTCACCAAGGGCACTGGGGTGTGTCTCGCACAAAATCTCTGGCGCGCCGTCATGTGTACTGGCCTGGCATCGACTCTGAAATAGCACACATGGTCGCTGCCAGCGGCCCTTGTGCGTCACAGGCTGCTGCCCCGAAGTCATCTTTGTCACTGTGGCCTTCACCTGAGAAGCCCTGGGAGTGCATTCATGCTGACTTTGCGGGACCCTTTTTAGGTACTTATTAGCTCCTCGTAATTGACGCCTACTCTAACTTTCCTTTCATTGTTCGTTGCACGTCGCCTACCACTGCGGCAACCACCAGTGCTCTTGCCTGCATTTTTTCTTTGGAAGGCCTCCCCTCTACTCTTGTTACTGATAATGGTCCGCAATTTGCCTCTTCTGAATTTGCGGATTTTTGTGCTCGTCACGGCGTTATGCATGTCATGGCCCCGCCGTTCCATCCACAATCCAACAGTGAGACTGAACGACTGGTCCGCACATTTAAGGCTCAGATGCGGAAACTTCTGACTTCTTCTGCTGCTGATGATGCGCTTCTCCAGTTTCTGGAGTCTTACCGTTTCACCCCTACGGGCGACCACAGCCCGGCTGAGCTCTTACATGGCCGACAGCCCCGCACGCTACTTCATCTTCTGCGGCCTCCCACCTCACGGCCGTGGGTGCCTTCCCTTGGCCGGTTCACCACCGACGATCTCGTCTGGGTACGGGGATATGGCAGGCGGCCAAAATGGAGCCCAGGCTACATCTTAAGACACCGTGGCAGATGCCTGTATGAAATCCAGACGTACACCGGTGTTGCAGTGCATCATTCGGACCAGCTTCGGCCTCGTGTGCCGGCAACGCCTGTTCCGAATGCTGCTACACCACTTTTGGCCCTACCTGACACTCGGGATCTTGGCCTCTCTTAATACTCACAACGCAGCCCTCTCACCGTCATCGCGATGCCAGCACAAGAACGGACGCCACCAGGAGATGTGCCCATGCAGGAACCGGATGACCATCCTCTGTCAGAGCAAATCTACTCGCCTCCTCCTCCAATGGACGCCGACACATCGCCCATGTCTCCTGTCATTTCAACTGGACTTGCCGCAACGGGTAGATTGGTGCAGGGGACCCCAGCAGATTCGACCCCTACGTCTCCTGTCATCTCGACCTGTTATCATCGGGGACACTTCCGTCTGTACGGGAAGCCTCCTCCTCGAGACTTTACAGTGAGTCAAACAACGCCTATGGACGTTAGCCATCTCCAGGACACCTCCATCAAGGCCAGTGCAACAATTTCAAACGGGGGAAAAGTGTTGCGACTCGCCGATCATTCAAAGCCCTGCCGCGCAATTACGCGCATCCTCTATGTGCGGCGCTGTCTGCCAGCCATGCAGCAGCTGCGCCACCTAAGCGGCCAGCCAAGCAGCAGCCAGTAGACTGGGACTCAGTGCTCATTCGAATGCTAACGTGTACACATGTCTTGCTTGTCAACTTACTCTGTGACTTATATGTGTTGTGTCGTTCTGAAATATATTTGTTAAACTTGACGTTATAACAGGAAGTATCCTCAACCTTCAACACCCACGCATGTGGGCTTTGGAGGACCCCCATGGAATGGTGACAGTGAACAATCAGGATCGGTTCAACCTCAGTGTGTAGGGGTGTGGATTATTGATGACAGCTTTATGGGATCAGTCATCCTTTCACAAAACCTCACAAGTGAGCAATATTTGCACTTCCTGGGAGTGGCTTTGTCGCCTCTGTTCTAAAATGACCTTCGGTGGTATGAAGATAATGTGGTGACTCCATGATTGTTCTCCAGCTTACTTCTGCATTTCAAAAACATGTACTCTAGCCAATGGATCAGATGAATTGGTTCAATCACAGGCTTAATCCCTGTAGATTTCTACCTATGGAGGCACCTGAAAGAAGCTGAGTGTGAGGAACCCATCCTGGATGTGCAGACATTGGAAAAATGTGTTGCTGTTCCTTGTGATGCCATCTGGCTGCTGGATTGCACATTTGAACACAAGAATCAGTTTCTGCTGCATTAGATTCATGCACGCTTAGAGGCCTGTGGGAACCACTTTGAACACCTTGTCTAACAGTGATATCTTCACAGTATGTGTGTACAGCATTGTAATGTGCAGGCATAATGAATTAATAAATACCATATACCACAGACATCACGAATTTCCAGCTATATGCCCATAATACCTTTTGTTCTACTTATTCTCTCAGGGATTGTTTCCTGCAGGTTGACCCCTTTTAGATGAATCACTCAGTATAAATTAATGTAGAAAAATTCCTATAATTATCAATGTTAGCAGATTACCTCTAGATGCTAGCATACTTTACACAGTGGATACTTCTTCTGTTAGTTAAGGTACAACTTTACTCACTATACATCCCTGAAAGCTCTCCTTCAAGTAGACATTTACAGAAAATGATGTATGAATGAGTGAAACATGTCAATGACAAGATCTTAGGGCAGGCAATCGATTGTGGCCGTTCCAAATAAACTATTCCAACATTTGCTTCAATCAAGTTAGGGAAATCACAGGAAGTCTACAATACAGTGGCTACATGAGGATTTGAACCTCCACTGTCCATAACACAAACCCAGTTAATCTCATAGTGTCAAGTATTTAGATTTGTCATCACAGCGTCAAGGTAGATATCAACTCTGGCTGGTAGATGGTTTATTACAAATAGCCCATAACTGGCTACTAGGTACATAAATTATCTCCCCTTACTGCTCCCTTTACCACTGTCTACACTGAAACCATCAAACAATGCAATTTTAGATTTCAAGTGCATTAAGTAGCACAGGTGAGATTTCATTTGGTTGATAAATTTTTCAAAGTTGCCATTTGGAGAATGGTATACTGAGATAAAAATTGTGTAAAGATCTAATAACTCCAAAGCAGCCAACTCTAAATCTAGGTCCAGAGAGTAGTTTTTGAATCAATTTATTTAACACTGGATTTTCTGTTGGCATATATAGATACACCAGAAAGGAAGCAGTTGTTTTGTACCGTGCACTTACCAAGTTTGAGTAGTCAATACAGTTTTAGTATTCAGCTTCCTGTGCTGATAACCAATGGTGACATAGACACAGCACATCTGGCTTCACCACTTCTATAAAGAATGACAGCACATCAAGTTTAGTCCTGACATTGTACAGTGGCACTGCTTGTAACTATAGGAGTGATACTCTGAGCTGTATTTGATCCATTTTCACTTAGTTGCTCATGGTGCCTGTTTGTTATAGAGGAGCCTAATTCTCAAGGATACTGGTCATTCTTCAGAATAAAAAAAAAAAAAAACTTTATTATAATATTTTTGGACCATATAGTGCTATCCATTACTTTATCTCTTAACTCGAAGTCAACACTAACTTTGAAACAGTTACTAAGCCCCTTAGTTTTCACACTTCACAGCTGTACGCTTTAAGAAACATTTTTTGCAGGAAACTAATGACATCTGGAGTTGCCCCCCTTCTGACTCTGCTTAGATGAAAGCAAGCACCTTTATCACCAAACAGGAGTCCTTGTTCTTGATTAGATG
Source organism: Schistocerca piceifrons (assembly GCF_021461385.2). Lineage (NCBI taxonomy): Eukaryota > Metazoa > Arthropoda > Insecta > Orthoptera > Acrididae > Schistocerca > Schistocerca piceifrons. The sequence continues at coordinate 318,484,522 of NC_060145.1, read as the reverse complement.
CAATCAAATTCTGTGATGCTGAGGATCCACTTTGTTTAGTACTCCATAGTGCATTTTTGTATGAATTTAGCCACCGTTTGAACACTGACGCACTGTGCATTTCTTCTTCTGCCATGCACTTCTTGAAAGGGTGCCTCTGCATTTTTTGACAAATTTTCATCTGAGATTTACAAAGCCATTAGGAATATTTAGATCAGAACACTGATGTGTTTCCATATCATTTGATGATTTGCTATGTACCTTTGGAATTTACAAGATCTGTTCAAAAAATTCTGGAACATTCATGATTTCGCACCAATGGTGTTGGAGTGAAATGCAGTTGGCATCCCTACACACAACTGTGTTTAATGTGTAACTGCTGGAAGTTTCATTGTTGTATGTCAGTTACTGACTGTTCAGCGCTGTATTGAATAGAACATTGTGTTGCACAGTTTGCGAATTTTGAGATGGCAGAGTTAAAGGAGCAACATGTCTGCATTAAATTTTGCGTGAAACTCTACAAAATCTTTACAGACACACACCAAATGATGCAGGAAGGCTATGGTGACGAGTACTTAAGCTGTGATTGGTGTTATGAATGGTTCACATGGTTTTAAAGTGGCCAGATGGAAATTAACGATGACCCTCGTTCAGGACGCCTTTCAACGTCTACAGAAGACACTTCTCAGGAACTTCAACAAAATTGTGTATTCCAATCAAAGACTGACTTACTGAGGGATTGCAGAGGAATGTAACATTTCAGCTGGATCATGTCATGAAATCCTGGCATCCTTGGAATGCACCATGTTGTCGCCAAGTTCATCCCATGGCTCATGAGTCAAGACCAGAAAGACCTCTGCCTCACAATCTGTGAAGAGCTTTTTGGTCATGCAAATGAGAAAGAGATTTTCCTTAAGAGACTCATAACTGGTGAGGAGACATGGATCTATGGTTAAGGCATTGAGACCAAGGTTCAATACTCACTAGGGGTCGAGAAAGGTTCTCCAAAAAAAGCTTGTCAGGTCAAACGTCAAAGCCATGCTGATACAGTAGTTTTCTTTGACTCTGAAGGATTAATTCATAACAATTTTATGTCACAGGGACAAATTGTTAATTGATGGCACAGTCTTAGACTGTGATCAATGGTAATATTGCAATGTGTTGCAATGCATGTGAGAAAATGTGAGATGGTAACGGCTTGAAATGTGGGAGACAATTCATGGCTCTTGCATCATGATAACACACCTGCACATTCACCCCTGTTGGTGCATGACTATTACACAAAAAACAAAATAACTATGCCATCTCATCCTCTAGACTTGGCCCCTGCAGACTTTATTTCAAAAGGTGAAAACTCCATTGAAAGAAAATTTGCAGATGGTGCTTCATGTGATCCAGCTAGAGGCGTACCAAAACTACTTCCGGAAGTGGAAACAGCATTGAGAGTGGTGTATCAATTGTGGAGGAGAGTATTTTGTAGGTGACCACACACAATGAGTAACAGGTAAGCGAAGAAAAATTTTGTGGACAAAGTTCCAGAATTTTTTGAACAGACCTCGTATGTTACTATAGTGGCATGTTTTTATTTACTTGAGAAGTTATTGGTATGTATTAAGTTATTGTACACATTTGATTTATTTTTGTTGGTTTGTTTACTATTTACAGTAGAATGGTATCCTTCTATAACATTTTGTTGTTGACTATCATTAAATTTTCGGGGAGATCACTTGCAATATGTGACCAGCTGTTATCTTCAGTTTGTTGTTGTTTTGATAATTCTGATGCAGAGCACTTCATTTTTTTACTGTTTACACTTCGGTTGTGAGTTCATGTTGTTGTTTTCCTCACCAGTATCTGGTTTTCATTTTGTAGAATTACTTTCCACAAAGTCCAGACTGTAATAATTGGTTTCTTCACTAAGCTTCTCAGTGCACCTTGAAGACTGCAGTAAGTATTTGTCTAATCTTGTATTGGATTGACAACTATATTTAACTTTTATTTACATCTGAGGTGATTGATAGTTTATCTGTTAACTCAACTAAATTTTGCACTAACTCTGGTGAGTTGACACAATTGTTCATACAATTCTCTGGTTTTTTAGGTTCCTGTGTTTCTTTTTCTCCAAGTGGCATTAATGGAGGACCGAAAGACTTACATTACTTCCAGCAGGATGGATTGGTTGGTCAGATGGGTTAAAAGAGGGGGAAAGGGACCAAACTACGAGGTCATCGGTCCCTTGTTCCTAATAAAACAATCCCACAAGTGTGAGAATAAAACAGACGAGACATATATAACACAAAACAGAAAGAAAGGAGGACACAGAGGGAGAAAAGACATGGCTAAAACTCAGATCGTATGATAAAACCTATCCTCATGGATGAAACGTAAAACCAAATCAGCTGGTGAGGTGTTGTCTGCTAAAATCGATTATAACGAGTCCGGTAACCAAAGAGAAAGTTGCAGGGCAGTGAAAGAAGGACAGAGCAGAAGAATATGGGCTACTGTCAAGCAGGCGCCACACCAACACTGAGGGGCACAGGAGGTAGCCGTGGGTCACCCAGGCATGGCCAATGTGGAGCCGGCAGAGAAGTATGGAGTCCCTGCGAGAGGCCCTCATAGAGGACTTCCACACATCATGGTCCCCTTAATGGCTCACAGTTTGTTGTGCGTACTGAGATTTTGCCATTCCGTCTCCCAAAGTCACAAACCCTTGCAGCATAATAATGAACACAAGTCAGTTGTGGGGATGTCCATCTCCAGAAGTGGTTTCTGTGTAGTCTGTTTGGTGACCCTGTCAGCAAGTTCATTTCTTGGGATTCCGACATGACCAGGGGTCCAGACGCACACCACTGAATGACTGAACCATTCCAGGGCATAGACAGACTCATGAATGGATGCTACCAAAGGATGACGAGGGTATCACTGGTCGACAGCTTGTAGGCTGCTCAAGGAGTCAGTACATAAAGGAAAAGACTCCACAGGGCATGAATGGAGATACTGAAGTGGACAAGAAATAACCACCCTCTCTGCAGTGAATACACTGCAGCCATCAGGTAAGGAATGCTGTTCAATATGGCCACTGTGAATGTAGGCAAAGCCAATGCGACCATCAGCCATCGAGCCGTCGGTGTAAACCACTTCATAGCCCTGAAACACATCAAGAATCAAGAGGAAGTGACAGTGGAGACCCACAGGGTTATCGGAGTCCTTAGGGCCATGTGAAAGGTCCAGACGAAGCTGCAGCCAAGGCGTACGCCATGGAGACGTATGTGAACAGACCACAAGTAGAAGTGGCAAAGGGAAGGACTCTAGTTCGGAGAGAAGGGACCACAAGCGAACTCCGATTGTTACCTCCAACCTCGGCCGCCGATGCGGGAGATGGACTGCCATGGACGGGAAAAGGGGATGGTGATTCGGATGCTCAGGAGGAATGTGTGCTGCGTAACTGGCGAGCAGTTGTGCACATATGATCTGCAATGGAGGTACCCTAGTCTCCACCAGTATGCTGGTCATCGGACTCGTCCTAAAAGCTCCTGTCACAAGTCGAATCCCACAGTGGTGCACTCGGTTGAGTAAATGCAATGTTGAGGGCGCTGCTGAACCATAAACCACACTCTCATAGTCAATTCGAGATTGGACAAGGGCTCTGTAGAGCCGCAGCAGTGTAGAGCGATCTGCACGCCAATTGGTGTTGCTCAGGCAACGGGGGGCGTTGAGGTGTTGCCACCACTTCTGCTTAAGCTGGCAAAGATGAGGAAGCCAAGTCAATCGAGCATCGTAAACCAGTCCTAAGAACCGATATCTCTCCAGTGCAGTGAGTGGGTCATCATGAAGGTAAAGTTCTGCATCTGGATGAATGGTACGATGCCGACAAAAGTGCACGACACATGACTTTGTGCTTGAAAACTGGAAGCTGTGGCCTAAAGTCCATGACTGCGCCTTGTGGATGGCTCCCTGCACATGACACTCAGCAACACCAGTACTGGGGCAGCAGTATGAAATGCAGAAGTCTGTGTACAGAGAAGGTGAGACTGAGTGCCTGACAGCTGCTGCTAGACCGTTAATGGCCACTAAAAATAGTGAGACACTCTATACAGGGCCCTGTGGGACTCCATTCTCGTGGATATGGATGGAACTATGGGAGGCACAAACTTGGACACAGAACGTACGGAGTGACAGGAAGTTTTGGATAAAAATCAGGAGCGGGCCCTGGAGTCCCCACTCATACAATGTGGCAAGGATATGATGTCGCCAGGTCATGTCGTATGCTTTATGTAAGTCAAAGAAGATGGCAACCAGATGTTGCCATCTGGAAAAGGCTGTTCGGATGGCACACAAGTCAAAGAAGATGGCAACCAGGTGTTGCCATCTGGAAAAGGCTGTTCGGATGGCACACTCAATGGACACAAGATTATCAGTAGTAGAGCAACCCTTGCGGAAGCCGCCCTGAGATGGAGCCAGTAGGCCATGTGACTCCAGGACCCAACTCAACAGCTGACATACCATACATTCCAGCACCTTACAAAGAACATTGGTGAGGCCGATAGCTATCAACATCAAGTGGGTTTTTACTGGGTTTGAACGCAGTAATGATAGTGTTCTCCTGCCATTGCGATCGAAAGATGCCATCGCACCAGATATGGTTGAAGATGATGAGGAAATGTTGCATGTAGTCAGATGAGAGATGTTTAATCATTTGGCTGAGGATCCAATTGGGCCAAGGAGCTGTGTCGGGGCAATGTGCAAGAGCACTGAGGAGCGTGGTGTGTAGTGAAAGAGAGGATGTTCCCTTCCAGCCACCGTTTGAGAGAGCGAAAGACTGGGGGGGGGGGGGGGGGGGGGGGGGGGAGTGATTCTCCAACGCTGAGGCCCGAGCAAAGTGCTCAGCAATCGTGTTTGTGTCGGTAGATAGCATGCCATTTATGTTAACACAGGGAACACATGTTGGGGTCTGGTACCCGAAAAGACGTTTGATCTTTGCTCAGTCTTGGGAAGGTGATGTATGACACCCAATGGTCGAGATGTATCTTTCCCAACACTCCTGCTTCCATCATTTGATAAGTTGGCGAATGCGGGCACGGAGCCATTTAAAGGCTATGAGGTGCTCCGGGGAAAGTTGCCGCTGTAGAGCTCGCCAACATTCCTTAATTGTTTCACCGACTTCTGGCGACCACCAAGGGACTGCCTTACGCCTTGGGCACCCTAAAGAGCGAGGGATCGCTTTTTCTACCACGGAAACAACCATCATATCATTGATACCGTGTGGGGGAGATTCAGTGGTGACAGCAGAGGTGAAAGTTTCCCAGTCGGCCTTGTTTAAAGCCCAACTGGGCAGGTGACCATGGGCCTGACACTGGGGCAGTGACAGGAAGATGGGGTAGCGGTCACTACCACACAGGTTGTCATGTGCGCTCCTTTGGATAGATAGGAAAAGTCCTGGGCTGCAAATTGATAAATCAATGGCCGAGTAACTACCATGACCCACACTGAAATGTGTGGCAGCCTCAGTATTTAAGAGGCAGAGGTTGAACTGAGACAGTAAAGTTTCGACATCTCTCCTTTGCCCAGTAAGCACAGTCTCACCCCACAAGGGGTTATGGGCATTAAAATCTCCAAAAGTAGGAAAGGTTTAGGGAGTTGATCAATCAGTGCAGCTAATACATTCAGGGGCACTGCACCATCTGGAGGAAGATATACATTGCAGACAGTTATTTCCTGCATCATCCTTATCCTGACAGCCACAGCTTCAAGAGGGGTTTGAAGAGCACAGGTTCACTACAGACTGAGTTTAGGACACAAATGCAAACTCCACCTGACACTCGATTATAGTCACTACGGTTCCTGTAATATTCCTTATAGCCACAGAAAGCAGGGGTCCGCATTCCTGGAGGACAATGCAGATTGCAGGTGTAAAGCTTAACAGTTGCTGTAGATCAGCCAGGCGGTGGAAAAAACCGCCGCAGTTTCACTGGAGGAAGGACGTCACCATGAGACTATGAAGTCATGGAACATTCAATGAGGTAGTTTACGCCTCAGAGTCACCTGATGCCACTGACTTATTACCTGAGCAGTCTATATCCATTGTGTCTGGCGAGATCTAGGTCCTCAGTGGACGCCAGAATCTCCACCCCATCCTCAGATGCAGTGCTTGTAGGTAGCAGTGGTGTGGGTGCCACCGCTATTCCCTTGGTCTTGGGGATGTTCTTTTTGGATTTCTCTCACTGTTTCTTGGGTTTCCCTGGCTGGGAGGACTTCACTGATTCAGTCTCCAGGACTGAGGATGAGTGTGAAGACCTGCGACCAGCTGCTTTTGGGCTCTTCAGTCACTGGTGGGTGTCATCTTTCCCACTAGCAGAGAACTGGGAAGGGAGTGAACCACGGGACCCCTTCCTAGCGAGAGCAGCTGAAGAAGATGTACGCTTCTCTGGCTCAGAAGTGGGAACTGAAATCCCTGATGGTTGGGGGGTGGGGGAGGGCTGTTGCTCCCAAAGTAGGTGGTGCAGGAGCAATAGGGAGGGAAATGCCCCCCACCATCGAGGGGCAGGTGTAGCCTTCTGGCTCTGAGAGGTGCCTGGGGTTGGCGGAGCTGATGGTTTCAGAACTGTTGTAGTGGCAGCTTAAGATGATATCATACATACAGGATGCAGGTGTTCAAATTTTCTCTGAGCCTCAGTGTAGGTCAGTTGGCCCAGGGTCTTGTACTCCATGTATTTTCCTTTCTTTCTGGAGAATCCTCCAGTCTGGCGAGCAAGGTGAATGGTGCCCTCCACCATTGACACAGATGCGAAGCGGGGCACATGGAGTATTGGGATGTATTGGGCATCTGCAATCTCGACATCTGACGCTGGAAGTATGACGACAAGACATATGACTGAACTTACAGCACTTATAGCAACACATCAGGGGAGGGATATAGGGCTCTACATCACAGTGTTAGACCATCACCTTGACCTTCTCAGGCAATGTATCATCCTCAAAGGCCAAGATGAAGGCACAGGTGGCAACCTGATTACCCCTTGGGCCTCAGTGGACACACCGGACGTAATGTGCACCTCGCTGCTCTAACCTGTCGTGCACCTCATAGTCAGCCTGCAAAAGAAGGTCCCTGTGAAATATGATACCCTGGGCCATATTTAAGCTCTTATGCAGCGTGACGGTTACAGAAACATCCCCCATCTTGTCACAAGCGAGTAACGACTGTGACTGCGAAGAGGATGCTGTTTTGATCAAGACTGACCCAGATCTCATTTTGGACAAGCCCTCCACCTCCCCAAACTTGTCCTCTAAATGCTCAACAAAAAACTGAGGCTTCATCATCATGAAACATTCCTCATCAGCTCTCGAACATACAAGGTACCGGGGGGGAATAAGATCTGCAGCCACCCTTAGCCTGACGTTCCTCCCATGGTGTGGCCAGTGAGGGGAACGATTTGGGGTCATACTTCTGTGCATTGAATTGAGTTCATGAACGCTTAGAGACTGCTGGTGTTTCACCACCAGCAAGAGATGATGGACTATGCTTCATCGCATGTCATCTGCTCTGATGCCACCCACTCTGGCCAGAGGCCCTCCCCACGGGTGGCACCCAGCCCCAGCAAAGGCCACCTGGCAGGATGGCCATTGCCGGGAATCCCAATGCCCCAGGGGGATGGGCATCTACCCCTTGGCATACATGGGGAGTTAACGGTGCAGACATCAGTAGAGTGATCCTTGTGGGGTCAGGGGGCTACAACCAAGAGGGTACATGGCGGCCCTACCACAATGGACTGGCTACCGTGCTGGATATCAGGTGCGAAGAAGTCCATGGTCATCATGAATGCATTGTCAACTTGAAATATCCATCCCAGATTACTTCATAACATAACATAACAGTGGAAAGTTGACAACTCCCACTGTAACTGCTGTTATGGTGGTTGGCCTTGCTTGTTTCATGCTGAAAGCAATATTAGATTTGTATTCAGGCAGTTTCACTGGTTATTCACATCAGCTTTGTGTCTTGCACAAAATGTACTGTTTTAAGCTTACTTAAATGATGTTTGCAAAAATCATAGAACTTTGAAGGACATACCGTAAAATATTATTTAGATAGCTTTTGCAGCAGATGTGTGTGCTGAAATGTAGTAGGTTTTATGCATTTGTAGTTGCTCTCTGGATCACTGTGAAAAAATAAGTAATATCAGAATCGGTAATTAGAATTATTGTATATAGGTCAATTCTAGTTATCAATTCCAACATTTATTACTTTTTGTGAATTTTCGTTATTTGTGTACTGGCTTTTATTAAGGATTTCTGTACAGGTTTTTTCACATGCCATGCTACTGTCTCATATATGTTAATAGTTATTTCATTTTCCCATTGTTGTGTTACAGTGTAGTTTCTCCCCGCCCATATTATAATAATATTGTGACTTCACCATGCGCTATACTGTAATGAAGTTTAAAGGTACTCTGCGGTTTTCTTATTTCAGACATATATATATTTTAGTTTTGTTCTTATTTATTTCCATTATCTTCTATTTGTTTCAATGTAATTTGTGGCTCATTAAATAACTGCATGAATTGTGAATGTAATTTTAGCATATACTATGCTCCTTTGTGTACAAAATCTTTGTGAAGATAATGTTTACTTCTTATATCGTTCCCATGATATTCACTGTTTGTTTTGTAAACTGAATGATTATTATTCACAAAGCACATTAGTGAAAAAATGTACTGAGATGGCACAGTAAGGATCCCATGCTGTTTGAATAAGTTTCTGCAAGAGCATCTGTGGTACACTCTATCCATAATTCTGATGACTTTTTCCTGTGCAATAAAGACTTTGTTTGTTAATGACTGGTTTCCACAAAATATGATACCATATGTCATAAGTGAATGGAAATATCCTAGGTCTGCAGCTTTAATTGTTTCCAAGTCACAAATAGATGAAACTGAGTGAATGGCAAATGCTGCTGAATTCATTCTTTTACATAGATCATTGATGAGAACTGACCCATTTAGATTGCTGTTTAAGTGTAATCCCAGGAATTTGGAAGACTGGACTTCCAATATTTCTTTGTCACCACATTTTATTTCAATACCTGTTTTTTAATTGCTGTTTGAAACTGAATGAATTGGGTCTTGTTAACATTGAGTGGCAGTCCATTTAAAGTGAATCAATCTAGAGCTTCTTTGAATACAATAGTCGCACAGTGTTCTCTAGACTGCAGTTGGGTGTTTTGTCAATCATAATGGTTGCGTCATTGGCACACAAGGTGAAGTGTGTGTTTGACCTCAAATAGAAGAATACATCAGAAATGTTCAGTTTTCTTCATTTCGCACTCCATTTTTTAGTATTCACAGCTCCACTCACTATCTCAAACAACAAAATATAAACTCAAATAGCAACAGTGAATTACAAATAAAAATGACAATCGAGAATAAACCCTTAGCAACCAGAATACCAACATGCGAAATAAGAACACTACCAACTTATGCACCAACCTAATATATGTATAGAGATTTAATATGTGTGTAATTAAATACTTTTGCTTTCTGTTTGGCATGGAATTTCTTCTTGATGTCATCAGGGGTACATCCAGGCCATATTTCACTGCTAATGGCCTCCACAATTTTTTTATACCCTTCCAATCTTCTTACTCTATTTTTATACTCTGGATATTGCATGTTATAGAGTGCTTCATCTGCTTCGTACATTTCTATCAACTTTGAAGTTGAGAGAACACACCAAAAAACTTTGTACTAGCAACCATATTTACAAGCACTACGGTATCAAACAGCTGCGCGGTGCTACCTTGTGTTGCCAACTTTCCAAAATGAAATAAGACAAATTTGTCTGATGATGATGATGAGGCCCCATACTCCTAGGAGCATAGGGGGACGATGCGGGAGACTCGCACCGCCGACTATGCAAAGGTTCTAGCGGAGGTGGTTTGCCATTGCCTTCCTCTGACCGTCATGGGGATGAATGATGATGATGAAGACGACACAACATCCAGTCATCTCAAGGCAGGGAAAATCTCAGACTCCACCGGGAATCGAAACTGGGACAGTGTGCACGGGAACCGAGAACGCTACCGCAAGACCACAAGCTGCGAACCAATCTAATGTTAGTTTGTGGTGTCTACAATAAAAAACCAGAAAAAAGCTGAAAGCAAACAAGGCGTATAATTCTGTAGTTTAATTTTTGGAATATTTTTTCTGCAATGTGCATATAGACTATCAGCCCATTTTAACAAGGATACTTTGACATAAAGAGGCCCGCACATGTTCAATAATATTGTCAAACTGCCAACATATTGACCATCTGAGCACACATGCTGACATATTGTCAATAAATACTGAATGTGTGGAGTCAAATATTGACTATGTGAAAATATTTTCCATTTAGATGTTGACAGGGCATCAGTAACCAGCCATGCATTTTTAGTGTGCACTGTTTATTTTTTCAATTCGCCGTTGTGTGTGTCATGTATTAGATTCCATTTTTAAGGAGTCTTAACATAAAAGAATTTTAAGAGACCTATGCAAGGTTAATCACTGTATATGCCACTTTAGTACATTTAAAGTGTGGTCTCTGTGGTATTGCTTACTCCATTAATTTGAAAATATAGTGTACATCTTTCTGTTAGATGACAGTTTTGAAAAATGCTCCCATTTCGAAAAATACATCATATACCTGCAGTGACTAGTAAGAGGTCTGGGAAATGCATGTCAGTTATCACACTGCTTAAAAAGAAATGTTTGACGTTGTTAATTTCCTGAACAGAACCTTGTCAGGCAGATATCGCTTTGTGGGTTTCCATAAAATTTTCCTAATTGTGCTTCCTGATATTACAGAACTAAACTTCGAGCATTAAAACAACCTGTCTGTCACCAGACATCTCTAAGTTAATCCTAATCTCTTGTTGAATGCAATTGCTCCTCTCATTAACATATTTTGCTTCTCTATTTTATCTCATACCAGCACTAATAATGTGTAATGCGACGTAGAACTCTTCAGAAAATAATGTATAAAATCGTTCTAGTCCTTGATTCTGATTTCAGTCAGAAAATTAACTTTTTTCAACTAATCTCTCACCGATTTCCTCTTCTTCGTTGTATGCAAGCTACAGCTTATATAATTGCAGCATAAACTTTCTTTTAGGTCTTCGACATCGTAACCTTGTAAAATAGCGTTGTCAACTAACAGTTTTTTTTCCAATGTTGTTGATAGTGTGAGGACGCTTCAATACAATGTAGGTCTGACAAAATAGTACTGTCAATAAACATTGAACGCGTGCAGGCCACTTACAATTGTGTTTAAACAAACATCTTCAAGTGTGTTTCCTTCGCACAACTTTCTAAAATATAAATGATGTGTCTGCTAAGTATTAAAAGAACAAATTTCACACCATGTGGACTGTAATATTACATCATTTCTTATACTTAAATAACTTCTGCATTGAACCTGCATCCTGCATAAATCAAAGTCTGCTTTGCTTGGAACAGCTTCCTTAATTATTGTGAAGTTAAAATACTTCACTGATGGCAGCTAATCTGCAACAGCGTTCGCAGTAACACTCTTAACTGTTTGTATTTTGTAGTTACGCTTTTGCTCTTGTTTATGTGTATGAGCCCATAGCACACACCAACATGGCTTAATCCTTGTCTGTTTCATCATTTTTGTACATAGTTACAAATTGATATTGGACAAGTCAATTTGTGTGAGATGGTGAGATGAAAAAATGTGAATTTATGTCATGATTATGTATTGTATATCTACTACAATATAAATAAGTTTGCGTACATAAAACTGTAAGAAAATGGGCCGGCCGCAGTGGCCGAGCTGTTCTAGGTGCTTCAGTCCAGAACCATGCGGCTGCTACGGTCACAGGTTCGAATCCTGCCTCAGGCATGGATGTGTTTGATGTCCTTAGGTTAGTTAGGTTTAAGTAGTTCTGAGTTCTAGGGGACTGATGACCTCAGATGTTAAGTCCCGTAGTGCTTAGAGCCATTTGAACCATTTTTTGTAAGAAAATGTATACAAACAAGTTACTGTCTTCATGCTCTTCTCAAGAACTTGTATCAGTTTTATAGTTAAAAAAGCAAGAAGATTTTTTCATCATTGTGTTGATCATAGCTTACTTTTTGTTGTAAAAGGAAATAAATTTACATTAAATCATTACACTTTTCTTATGAATTAACAATTACACTTAAAAATTAAAGAAAAGCTGGGTACTATTTACAGTTTCTGTGGCATCTTCACGACTATAGTTTACAGCTTTTCCAGTTTATACGACATACATTAACACTGATTATGTTGCTGAGTGAAGTATTCAACTGGAACTCATCCAGATTTTAGAAAGTAGCTAGCTTCTATATAGTTTAAGGTTGCATATATTCATCAACACTATAATACAGTTTATTTAAAAGATACAGATTTAGAGCCATTTTAAAATTCCTTAAATTTTGTTTGTGTCTTAATGTGGTGTGGTAACCTGCCTTGTCTAAGTTTTGTTTTTTTATATTCACTATGAAGTTCCATTTCCTGTCATGTATTGTAATGTTGAATTGTTTCATTTTTTCACTAGTTGATCTTCAGTGTCCATTATTTTCTTAATGAAATATATAACTTCCAAAATGCAAAAGAAAGGTGGTGGAAGTTCTTAAATAGTAGCCTCCATGAGCTTCTAGTAGTTGCATTTCCTATGGTCCTTATAATTCTTTTTTGGACAATAAAGCAACTTCTGCTGGCAGTTGAGTTGTCCCAAAAAATTATGCCCTATCTCAACAGTGATACAATCTGTGTGTAATAATCAAACAATGTAGTTTCAGCTCTCTGAGACTGCAGATGTGTGTGCAAGTTGCGCTTCCATGAGTGTGTTTGTGTGTGTGTGTCTACTGCTGACAAAGGCCTTAATGGCCGAAAGCTATGATTGTGTGAATCATTTTATTGTGCCTATCGCGGCTCAGCATCTCCACTATATGGTGAGTAGCAACTTTTCTTCTCTCAACCTGTGTATAATATATATTTTTTGTCATTTGTTGTGTCATGTAGCCAGTAAGAATTTTCGCGCAATATCAGGAGGTACTTAATTTCTTATTGCTGAAGCTTACATGTTCGCCTCACTTTAGGTTTGCTTGGATCCACATTCCAAGAAATTTAGTGCTGTTTACAGTTTCTAATTGTTTGCCAGATAACATTATGACAGGACTTGATGCGTATATTCTTTGTGTTGTATATAAATGCATAGTTACTGTCTTCTCTACATTTATGATAAGACTGCTTCTGGAGAACCAATCAGTTATGTGTAACATGCACACTTTGATTTTGTTCATCTACAGTCTTCCCTTTTATCAGAATGTTGGTGTCATCTGTAAATTTTATTCATGTCTGGGAAAATGTTGCTGACTCCAAGTCATTTATAGACTGGGAAAATGTTGCTGACTCCAGGTTATTTATAAACAGCAGGATTAAGATTGGACCTAGAATGGAACCTTGGAGCACACCATATTTAACATTCTGTTTCCCCGACTGATACATATGTATGTGGTTTCCTTCTTGATATTTAAATTCCACTATTTGTTGTCTGTTATTCAGGTATGATTGTATCCATTTGTGTCCCAGCCCCCTGACACCTACACATCAAAAGATTTGGTGAGGTCCAAAAATATAGTAGATAATTATTGTTCATTTACAAAACCAAAGATGCAATTCTGTGAAATTACATTTACAGAAACCATGCTGCAATTTTGAATGAGGTTATTTTCTTCCATAAAAAGAACCATACTCTCATAAAATATTTTTTCTAATATTTTAGGAAAGCAAGACAGTAGATAGATTGGTTTGTAACTTTTTACCTCTGTGCTTTGAACTTTTTTAAACAGAGGCATCACTTTTGCTATTTTTAGCTTTTCAGGAAAAATCCCAGTCACCATTGAGGAATTACAAACATCTGCAAAGGGTTTTGCCATTACAGCCAAGCACTTCTTTGAAACACCATCAGGAATGTTATGAATGCCAGACAAGAGTTTTGATTTTAGTCCTCTAATGACATTTTCTCATCTGTTGGAAATAAAAAAAAGGCACACTTTTATTTAAACTGTTCAGAACTTGTTGTGTCCTAGCATTTGGTGGATGCATTTTGATAACATTTTCTGCTACTTCTGTAAAGTAGGAGTTAAATTTATTTGCAACTTTTTTTGGGTCTGATATTTTGGTTGAGTTTTCCTGTTTCTTTTCTTACTACGTCCCATATAGCCTTCATTCTGTTCTGGACTCTTTTTACAGAATTATCATTTGTCATTTCCTTAGACATTTTACTAACTTTGTTTAGAATATGCTTATATCTCCTTAAAATAAGCACCAAAATCTTGTGGATTTTGTTTGTTTTGATACTTCATATAGAAATTTCTTTTTATTAAAGTGATTTCAACATGTCTCATGTGAGCCATTTACTTTTCTTATTTTTCTGTATTATCTTCTTTCTTTTGGGGGGGGGGGGGGGGGGGGGGGAACAGTTCAAAGTAATAGCAGAAGTTGTTACTGAGAGCATCAAAAGTTGTAAAATTCTTCCCATTTTTTCACTGGTTAGGAAATACAGCAAGGAATTTGATTTGTTCACTGCAGCTCCTAAAACCAGCTGATACAGACTGTTTTGAAAGTTGACAATTTTTTAGTTCTACAGAAATTATTTGAGTGTTGTGAACCCCAAAGTTGAAAGTTTATGTATTGTACTTACATGGCATATTTGGTCAATGGTTGAACTGATGTTGCTTTAAAAGTTAAAAAGCAGTTCAAAAGACCAGTTTTTTTGTTTTGATTCTTTCAGGAAGTTAATATTAAAATATCCATACATAATGAGATTTTTGAACCTTTATGTTAAGATGTGGAGATATGATTTCAAACTTGTTAACAGGATAGGTATATCGCCTGTTGGGGCCCTATACAAGCAAATAACAGCTACATTTTCAGCTACTAATTCAACTCCAGATATCTCTAAAAATCTTTAAGTATTTCTTTTGGGAAACGGATAACTGCAAATTTTATACCACCTTTTATATAACTACCTAACACAAAATTTTGCAAACTCAACATTTTTAGTTTTTTTTCTTCAAGCCAATGTTCTGTTATGCAAAGTACAGTAACATATTTTAGTCCAGTCCCTAGAAGAACTTGAAGTTCACTCACTTTATTTGTCAGTGACTGCACATTTTGATGAAGCACCTAGGTTTTCTTGTAGTTGCTCCTTTTCAAGTTACAGGAAGTGACATGACCATTTATCTTGTGTGCTTCCCTTCTGTCTGCCCCCAACTAAAAAAATCTTTAAAACAGGTGGGTGGCAATTTTTTTCTCCCGTGCACAATATTTGACCCTGATTCTTCTAATCTGAACATTTTCTCTCCTTTTACTGGTGTTGCTGTAGATGTTGAAAGTTATGTAGCTATTGTTGGTGTCTGCTCTGGTGTTCCTGATGTTGATCGCAGCTCAGCTGTTTCTGTTGAGACTGAGGCAGTTGTTTCTTCTGTTACTGAAGTTTTTGTAGGTTTCACCATTTGATTTGGAACTACTGCTTCTGCTGTTTTTGTTTCTGTGGTCACTTCATCTGGGATTGTGTTTTCTGTCCCACTGGGATGGCAGGCTTGTACAAACTTTCTTTTTTTTTGCCAGCTGAATGTTTGGGTGATTTTTTTGCTAGGTAATTTTTTGCCACTTCTTTTCAGATGCATTCCACATTTTGTATAATGGCACCTTCGCAGAAAGTCCACACTAAGGAAATGGGCATTTGTGTATATTTTACAGATCTTGAGAAACTGCCTGTTTGCCTTTTAATTTCAGAATTTACACAAGGTTAGGTATGAGATCATGTTTGTGTGGTATTACTGCTACAATATTTTTTTACTTGCACAGTGAAGAAATTGCCTTAGACTGCAGATCGCAGTTCCCAGTTCATTTCTGTAAATATCGTTTGCACTCCCCATCACCACAGTACTTCTGTTTTTGCTATCTGAACTGTCCTGCTCGATGTTTTTGGTAACTTCATACATGGGTGTACCAGATTTGACATATCCGCTTGCTTTCACACTGAAATCACTTCGTAAGATTTATGCAAGATTGCATCCATGACTGATCGACTGATCCACATGCTTTCACATGAAATCATTTCATAAGATTTATGCAAGATTGCTTCCATGACTGTTCGACTGAACAGCTATTTCTGTAGTTTTACCATATCGTTGTGACTTCTTACCTGTGTTTACAATATTCCATTGAGCAGAATTCTTCATTTCGTGCTTTGATATAGTTTTAGGTGCCTGCAGAAACAGCATGTCAAACATGAGTGGTAAGCGTTCCAGATCGCTACACCACTCGCGTGAGGATACTTTGAGGCTGGGAGATACTGCGAATGGGATACTGCTGCAGTCTTATTCAATGAAAATATTAGTTCAAAACATTTAACTAAACTGGTAGGGAACTTATATGTATAACAATATGGTATAATTATCTATCTTGAACCCAGTTAAAGGATCAGGTATTTGTTGTTTGACCAGTAATAGATCTTTTTAGATTTCTAAATAAAGTATGGGAAAAAATATGAAAACTTCACATTGATTGGCAGAGCAGCTACAACAAATGTAAGACCTTTTTTATTTTAAGAAAGAAACATGTAAATATAATGCCCAGAAAAGGCAGCAGAGGCTACAGATTGGTGGTGCTCCATATATGAAATGTAAGTTCCACATTGTGTACAATGAAATACACGATTGCAGATAGTGCTGCTTGAAAAGTAACATAGCGGAACCAGAGACAGGAGGAAGAACTGTATTGGTTAAAAAAAGGCATAAAACTCAATATAAAGCCTAGTTTACACGACAACACTTGGTTGCATCACTCGTTGTGTGGAATGAGTTGCACGCATATGGTTTCATATTTGACTGTAGACACGGGGAAACCAGTATATACTTCAGTTTCGTCATTTTGTAGGTTCCTGAGTCATGTCTGAATTGAAAGTTTTGGCAGCTGCACGTCACACAAGTTGTGATGGAGTTAAAGTTTGTTGCGTGGAATCGCTGCATAATAAAAAAATAAAAAATGTGTTTCAATTCGTGGCTGGATGAAGAAAAGACATCACCTCAGTTGTTCAGCATCCTTGCTGAAACAGTTTGTAATGGAAGACCCAAGAAGTTCTTTTAATTATCTTAGAATGTCACCAGAACTGTTAACATTTAGTTTAAGTAGAGTTAATTATGTGATAAGGAATAAAGATATTGTAATGCATGAAGCACTGTCGCCAGAACTGAAATTACGTATCACATTGCATGGATTACAATCGAGAACACTTGGCATGCTATAAGATGCAGTTTCAGTTGGTGATGACGCTTTTTCATTGATACCAATAATTATTAACAGTAATAATTATTAACATTATCAGCAGTAATTATTCGAAGCAGGCTGCATTAAGAAGAGAATGGTTTGCACACTACTCTCTTGAGGACGGCAATATTTCAAAATTCAAACATATACGAATGGGGAGCACTGCTGTGACATTTTAAATAGATGAATATTGAATAAAGAATGTAGTTTCTTGATTTGTATAGCCTTCCCTCCTGTCAACTATTTTTCCTTTAAAAAAGAGTGGGCCAACTTGAACGATGGGATTTTAGTCTTGTAGACAAGAGCAGATCTACAGCTAGAATTACATTTGCTTGTATTTTTCTTAATTCAGTTGTATATGTCCTCCTAATTCAATAAATTTTGCCCTGCATCTCAGATACTGTCAAATTATCTAAGTTTTGATCACACATGAAGGTCTCAGGAGCAGCAATATAATTCTTATTTTTGTAATCAGCATCACTGAAATCCCACAAACACCTATATAGACACACACACACACACACACACACACACAAAACAAATTATTTCAAAACAAAAATAAATTAATATAATAGAGGGAAACATTCCATGTGGGAAAAATTATATATAAAAACAAAGATGAGGTGACTTACCGAACGAAAGCGCTGGCAGGTCGATAGACACACAAACAAACACAAACATACACACAAAATTCAAGCTTTCGCAACAAACTGTTGCCTCATCAGGAAAGAGGGAAGGAGAGGGGAAGACGAAAGGAAGTGGGTTTTTCGTCTTCCCCTCTCCTTCCCTCTTTCCTGATGAGGCAACAGTTTGTTGCGAAAGCTTGAATTTTGTGTGTATGTTTGTGTTTGTTTGTGTGTCTATCGACCTGCCAGCGCTTTCGTTCGGTAAGTCACCTCATCTTTGTTTTTATATACAAAAATAAATTAATCTATATAAATTTGTTTATTTTCATTTAATTACATCAGAGATTTAAAATAATTAAAAAAAAACTGTCTATTGTGCATGTTGTCTATGTCATACACATAATTTTAATAATCCTGCTGGCTACCCCTTGCCAATACAAACAAATTAAGTCTCCAATGGACAGAAGGAAATCATAGGCAAAATATTTGAGCGTCTGTAGCAGCTGGTTCACTGGTGGTACAGAGCCATTTCTGAAAGCAAGAAAAGAATTACATGAGATGAGAGAAATTTAAAAATGCAACTTGCCAGACGCTCCATCTGCTGTTATGATTATGTAGATTCAAGAACTAAAGATTATTGTTAGCTGAATGTTCTTATAACAATAAGATAACAATCACTTTATGATAAATATAGATGCGGTTATGTGGATAATATTTTAAGCACAACTAATTTACATATTTATGAGAATAATGCTAGGTGGTGGACAAAAAATGGTTCAAATGGCTCTGAGCACTATGGGACTTAACATCTATGGTCATCAGTCCCCTAGAACTTAGAACTACTTAAACCTAACTAACCTAAGGACAGCACACAACATCCAGTCATCACGAGGCAGAGAAAATCCCTGACCCTGCCGGGAATCGAACCTGGGAACCCGGACGTGGGAAGCGAGAACGCTACCGCACGAGGGTGGTGGACAATTTTGTTGCTTTGAAGCATTCACTAAAAGGTGGAAAGTAGTTGTCCTGTTGGGAGATAAGAGTGAGCAATATTTTCTGCATTCCTTTCACATGCTACAACTATGGAGATTCAGTAGCTGCACTCTTGTTCTGCTCCTGTGAAATTCATACATAGCTGCTATTTTATGATAAATATGGGTGGACTTACGTGGATAATACCAGTAGCTGAGAAACACAACAGCTATATTCTGTAGCTGGGAAAGCATCACAATTTCTTTCTTTCTGTCTTTCTCCCTTTCTACGAAAAAATGCTAACTTCCCTCTTTACCTTACCACATATAACTTAGCCTGAGAGAGCGTCAATAGAAAACGGAGTGGAACAGTATTGTCTGCTATTGATGTAATGTGGCTGAGTGAAATTGGCACACTATTGTTTTATCAAAACATTTTACAACACAAAACATTATGTTTTGACTAAAACAGAAAAAAAACTTAATACAAACAGAACACATAAATGGCGAGTTTTTTCAATTTGGTTAAATCTATTATGGCACTGTCTGCTAAATAAAATGAAACAGTCCCTTCCACATTGTAGCAATTGTAACACAAGCAAGATGAACCAGACTATTTTTGCACATTGTAATATCTTGATTTACATAAATAATGTGACAGAATTCACAAAGTACTGAAATCAAATGTATATTACTACAAATAAAAAATATTATTTAAGAAGACAGAGAAATAGTCTCACCTGAGTCTCGTATGTTCCAGTTTCTCACGTAAAAGATTGAAAAGACGAAGTGTGGCTTCCTTTGATACGCGAAATCTGGATGTAAATTCGGAATCAGTGTCATCTCACTTCCTTCTCCCTCCTCAGTCTGACAAACAGTTCAGCCAAAATCTTGTCATAGCTGTCTGCATGTGTCACTATCCCTGCAATCTTGAAAATTTAATCCCCCATTAAACTTGCTAACCAGACAGAAATCGCCGATTAAGTAGTTGTGGTCTTCAGTCCAAAGACTGGTTTGATGCAGCCCTCCATGCTACTCTATCCTGTGCAAGCCTCTTCATCTCTGAGTAACTACCGCAACCTACACCCTTCTGAATCTGCTTACTGTATTCATCTCTTGGTCTCGCTATACGATTTTTACCCCAATGCTTCCCTCCAGTACTAAATTGGTTATCCCTTGATGTCTCGGAATGTCTCTTACCAACCGATCCATTTGTCTAGTCACGTTGAGCCACAGATTTCTTTTCTTCCCAGTTCTATTCAGTAGCGCCTCATTCATTATGTAATCCACCCATCCAATCTTCAGCAAAAGCTTCTATCCTTTCCTTGTCTAAACTGTTTATCGTCCATGTTTCACTTCCATACACTCCGTACAAATACTTTCAGAAAAGTTTTCCAAAGTTTTTAGTTCCTCTCCCTGGATTTTAATTCCAATCCAAATTTTTCTTTTGTTTCCTTTGGTGCTTCCTCAATATACAGATTATATAACATTGTGGATACATTATAACCCTTACCAACCACTGCTTCCCTTTCATACCCCTGAAATCTGGTTTCTGTACAAATTGTAAATAGCCTTTCTCTCCCTGTGTTTTACCCTTACCATCTTTTATAATTTGAAAGAGAGTATTCCAGTCAACTTTGTCAACAGCTTTCTCTAAGTCTACAAATGCTATAAATGTATGTTTGCCTTTCCTTGAACTATCTTGTATGAGAAGTTATCGGGCCAATATTGCCTCATGTGTTCTTATATTTCTCTGGAACCCAAATTGATCTTCCCTAAGGCCAGTTTGTCCATTCTTCTCTAAAGAATGTTTGTTAAGTATTTTGCATCTGTGACTTATTAAACTGATAGTTCCATAATTTTCACATCTGTCAGCCTCTGCTTTCTTTCGAATCGGTATTATTATATTCTTCTTGAGGTCTGAAGGTATTTCACCTCATATCTTGCTCACCAGAAGGAAGAGTTTTATCATGGTTGGATTTCCCAAGGCTATCAGTAGTTCTAATAGAATGTTGTCTGGTACCGGGGTCTTGTTTTGACTTAGATCCTTCAGTGCTCTGTCAAATTCTTCACACAGTATCATGTCTCCCATCTCATCTTCATCTATGTCCTCTTTTATCTCCATAATATTGCCCTCATGTGCATCTCTGTTGTATAGGTCCTCTATACAGGGTATTACAAAAAGGTACGGCCAAACTTTCAGGAAACATTCCTCACACACAAATTAAGAAAAGATGTTATGTGGACATGTGTCCGGAAATGCTTAATTTCCATGTTAGAGCTCATTTTAGTTTCGTCCACCTACGCTCAATGGAGCACGTTATCATGATTTCATACGGGATACTCTACCTGTGCTGCTAGAACATGTGCCTTTACAAGTACGACACAACATGTGGTACATGCACGATGGAGCTCCTGCACATTTCAGTCGAAGTGTTCGTCTGCTTCTCAACAACAGATTCAGTGACCGATGGATTGGTAGAGGCGGACCAATTACATGGCCTCCACACTCTCCTGACCTCAACCCTCTTGACTTTCATTTATGGGGGCAATTGAAAGCTCTTGTCTACGCAACCCCGGTACCAAATGTAGAGACTCTTTGTGCTCGTATTGTGGACAGCTGTTATACAATACGCCACACTCCAAGGCTGCATCAGCGCATCAGGGATTCCATGCGACGGAGGGTGGACGCATGTATCCTCGCTAACAGAGGACATTTTGAACATTTCCTGTAACAGAGTGTTTGAAGTCACACTGGTACGTTCTGTTGCTGTGTGTTTCCATTCCATGATTAATGTGATTTGAAGAGAAGTAACAAAATGAGCTCTAACATGGAAAGTAAGCGCTTCCGGACACATGTCTACATAACATTTTCTTTCTTTGTGTGTGAGGAATGTTTCCTGAAAGTTTGGCCGTACCTTTTTGTAACACCCTGTATACTCCGTCTACCTTTCTGCTTTCCCTTCTTTGCTTAGGGCTGGTTTTCCATCTGAGCTCTTAATATAGGTGGTTTTCTTTTCTCCAAATATCGCTTTAATTTTCTTGTAGGAGGCATCTATCTTTCCTCTAGTGATATATGCTTCTAAATTCTTACATTTGTCTTACAGCCATTCCTGCTTAGTCATTTTGCGCTCCCTGTCAATCTCATTTTATAGATGTGTGTATTTCCATTCACCTGTTTCATTTACCGCATTTTTATAATTTCTTCTTTCATAAATTAAATTCAGTCTCTCTTGTGTTACCCAATGATTTCTACTATCCCTCTTCTTTTTACCTAGCTTGATCCTCTGCTGTCTTCACTATTTCATCCCTCAACTGATTCTTTCATTTTATCCAGGTCTCATTAGCTGAAAATTCCTACCTTTTTGTAGTTCCTTCAGTTTTAATTTACAGTTCACAACCAATAAATTGTGGTCAGAGTCCACATCTGCTCCTGGAAATGTCTTACAATTTAAAATGTGGTTCCGAAATCTTTGTTTTGTCATTATATAATCAATCTGAAACGTTCAGGTGTCTCCATATATGCAACCTTCTTTTATGATTCTTAAACCAAATGTTAGCTATGATTAAATTATACTCTGTGCAAAATTCTACCTCTTTCATTTCTTTCCCGTAGTCCATATTCACCTGAATATGTGGTCTATTCACCTACCCTGCGTTTATTATCTATCAGGTTAGGCATTATTCCAGATTCATAAAATGTGTTTCTCGTTCTATGGACCAGGAGTACAATCTCCAGTTTGCAACCAGTTAAGCTCTATTCAAGCTCTATACAATCGCTGCACAATGGAAAGGACTGTCTTGTTTTATTTAGCAGACAGTGCCATAACAGATTTAACCAAATTCAAAATACACACCAGTTATGTATTCTGTCTGTATGAACAACTTTTTCTGTTTTAGACAAAACATCATTTTTCGTGTTGCGAAACGTTTTGATAAAACATTAGTGTCCCAATTTCACTCAGTCACATTATGTCGATAGCAGAAAATATTGTTCCACTCCGTTTCCTATTGGGAATGTCCCTTTTTGTAAACACCACAGTGGTGTCAGAACAACTTGAAAATATTAGGCTCATGGGCCCATTAATGTTTCAGAGCACCAACATTGTCTTCCATCTAGCTTTAGTCACTGAAACTTGTGTACTATTTGAGCTTACTCAGGCTAACACAGTAAGATTAAGAGGGAAGTTAGCATTTTTTCTTAAAAAAAATAGTGGTACTTCACCAGCTGTAGAACATAGCTGTTGGTATCATAAATTGATAGCTATACATGTATATTACAAGAGCAGAATAGGAATCTAGATATTGACTCTGCATAGTTGTAGCGTGTGAGTTATTTTCAGTGTCCTTTACTCAAATGGCAGCATGCTGAAGGCAACTAAAACTGAAATATATTATGTTGTACTTGTGTAAAGTACTATTTTTCTGCAATTGGCTTAATATGATTGTTTAATGTACCAAAAAGTTTGACGTACACTAATGTCCCAAGTTAACTCAGCCCCATCAGTAGTAGTCACTCTTATCTCCCACTGAGACAACTTCCCATCTTTTTGTGAATGCTTCAGAGCAACATAACTGTCCACCACCTAATGTTATTCCCATAAACATGTCAATTGTTAGTGCTTACTCAAGCTCAGTTTAACACAGTAAAACTAACAGGGAAGACAGTTAAAAAAGAGGGGGGGGGGGGGGGGGGGGGGGAAGGGAGAGAGAGGGAGAGAGAGGGAGAGAGAGAGAGAGAGAGAGATACAGCAGATACCTGTTGTATTTCTGTTATTAGTATTATCCACATAAGCACATCCACATCTATCATAAAGTGATTGTTATTTGAAATGTTGTTATGAGAAAATAGTTATTTGTCATTCAGCTAACAGGAATCTTTAGTTATTGAACTTACATTATCATAAAAGTGGAAGGAGTGGCTGGCATGGTATGTTTTAAGTTTCTCTTGAATTCTCTCATGTTATTCTTTTCTTGCTTTCAGAAATAGCTCTGTTCAGCCAATGAACCAGCTACTATGGACACTCAAATATTTTCCCTCTGGTGAGTTCCTTATGTCCATTGGCGACTTAATTGTTATTGGCAAGGGGACTGCCAGCAGTATTATTAAAAATATGTACAACACTGGACAACATACACAAGAGACCATTTTTTAAAATTATTTCAGTTTTCCGATGTAATTAAACAAAAATAAAATAAACACGTGTACATGGATTACTGTACTCTTATTTTGAAAATCATTTGTTTTAATTTATATTTTCTGATCCTGATATGGAGCTTTACACTGTTTTTTAAACCAATACAGTTCTTCCTCCCTTCTCTGGTTCTTGTCAAGCTACTTTTGGAACAGCACCATTTGCAACTCTGCTAATTCTTTTATGTTTGAGGACAGGTATTTTTATTTTGAAAGCAAAACTGACTGTTCAAAGCTAAGATGGCTACAGGAAAGAAGGAGGAACACAGTGAAGGTGTCGTACCTCCCACATTACACACAGCTGCCACAGATGATGACACAAGCCAAAATTATACATGAAATAGTTACTGTTTGTCAAAGGTTTAGGTGAGATACAAAAACAGCAGCCCCAGTTTGGTATGTGACATAGATACATTTCCACCCTAGGATTATAAAAAAGATAATGGTTGTTTATTGCAAATGTTGGCATATCATCACATCATAGAAACAGGATTTATATATGCCCAAGAACTGCACAAATAGTGTTCAGTAATTCAGCAAGGTTTTTTTTTGTGTAGAACAAAAAACTGCTGCTGTAACGAATCAATCATTCTAAGATGTAAACACAACTGCAAACTATCCAGTAACACCTCTCAGAATTTTCAGTCAAATCAGTCTCCATGATGTCTGTGTTGTCAGTTTGTTGGAGAGACTGAAAAGACCAACTATTTCACAAAGGAGACTACATTTCACAATTACTTCTATAATATGTGCCCAGTTACAACTCACCATCTACATTTGATGGAATGCTATTGTGTGTAGAAATGTTGCATCTGAATCGAACTGATTGTGGCATCCTTCTGTTGACTATTTGATCAAATCGTGTATTTCATTGTATGCCACTTGGAACTTACATTCCACTTATGAGGCACCACCAATCAGTAGCCTCCACTACCTTTTCTGGGCGTATACTCTGTTGATCTATGTGAAGCTGTTTGTGAATGGAAACTGTTCATATTTTTTCCCGTGCTTTACTCGGAAATCTAGAAAGATCTCTTACTGGTCAAATAACAGTTACCTGATGCATAGATGGTATAAGGTATATATTTAGTTAAATATTTTGGACCAATATTTTCATTGAATGAGATTTCAGTAGTTTTCGTGTATCCTACAACATCCTTGAACTTGTTTACAAATAGTTTTGTGACCTGGAATGCTTATCACTCGTGTCTGACACATTATATCTGCCTCTGTACATCCATCTTTTTAGTGATGGTCGCTGGACTCAGCTGTTCAATTGGGGATGTCAAATTAAACACCTTACAGCCAACAATTTTTAACCTTATTTTATTAGGTCGCCGTCGACGGGTGATGTTTCAAGTGGTCACTGTAGCAAGTAGATATCTACTAATACCAGTATCGCTTCGACAAGTGATGTAGATTATTCCTACTCGTTGCTCAGGGGCCTGAAGATAGCGTAATAAAGCCCTGAAACTGGTTGCCTAATAAAATGAGGTTGAAAATTGACAGCTGAGAGGTGTTTAATTTGACATCCTCATTATATCTGCAAACGACGGTGAAGTAAATATGAAATGATGTGCATGAAAACACTCCAAAATGCTCTTCGGTTGTTGCCAACTTAATTGCATATGAGTGCTATTCCAGAAGTAACTACTAGTAGCAGGGGAATAAAACGATGTCTTATAACCACACAGTAAGTTAACCCTCGGTTAGCCTATTCCTCGGTTAGATACTCTTGGATTTTTCACAAGATTGTACAACTTGCCCTTAATTTGCTTTCTTGTGCTTTTTAATTCAGTCTCTTAATATATTTTCATGGGATATTAAAGCATGTCTTGATATATTAGTTAAGTGCAAGAATTTTCCTTTAATCTGCACCGATTTTAATGCTTTGCTGTAGTCAAGGGGAAAAAGCCAATGACTGTGAAAAAATCATTACTTCCAGATCCCAGCTAAATCTGTCGTTTTCCAGGTGACTGGTATTAATAAGAAGCCAAAATTAGCTTAAAAAAAAGAGGGCTGATTAGGCAACATCGGTGCTAGTGCTTCATTTGGTTACATTTCTCACTGCAGTAAACAGAAGACAAACGATTTATTTGATGAAAGGCGACATTAGACGAAACTTTCGTTGCACTACATCCAATATAATGGTCAAATCAACCTTGTCCAATAAATTTCACTGTGTAATATTGGTATTACAACTGATTGGCAACATTTTTGTGTGGTCATTCTTCTGTCATTCAGAGAAAAGAGAAGTAGCTCTATGAATATTAAGAGCTCAAATGTATACCAATTGTCGGCAAAGAAAGGAAAGCTGAAAGGTGGAAGGAGTACGTAGAGGATCTATAGAACGAAGATGAACTTGAAAGCAATATCATAGAAATGGAAGAGGACATAGATGAAGATGACATGGGAGATATGATACTATGAGAATAATCTGACAGAGCAGTGAAAGACCCAAGCCAATATAAGGCCCTGGGAGTACATGACATTCTGGCAGGACTGCTCATAGCCTTGGTAGAGCCAACCATGACAAAACTCTTCCATCTTGCGTGCAAGATGTATGTGACAGATGAAATACCCTCAGACTTCAAGAAGAATGTGTAATTCCAATTGCAAAGATAGCAGCTGACAGGTGTGAAAATGATTGAACTATCAGTTTAATAAGTCATGGCTGCAAAATACTAACATGAATTCCTTACAGAAGAATGGAAAAACTGGTAGAATCTGACCTCGGGAAAGATCAGTTTGGATCCTAGAGAAATGTGGTATCACGCAAGGCAGTACTGACCCTATGACTTATATTGGGAGACAGGATAAGGAAAGGAAATCCTATATTTATAGCAAATGTAGACTTAGAGTAAGATTTTGACAGTGTTGACTGGAATACTCTCTTTAAAATTCTGAAGGTGGCAGAGGTGAAAGACAGAAAGCAAAAGATTATATGCTGCTTGTACAGAAACCGGGTGGCAGTTATAAGAGTTGAGGAGCATGAAAGGGAAGTAGTGGTTGAGAAAGGCGTGAGACAGGGTTGTAGCACATCCCTCATGTTATTCAATATGGGCATTTTGTGTGCAGTAAAAGAAACCAAAGAAAAATTTGGAGTAGGACAAAGTTTTGAGAAAAGAAATGAAACCTTTTGAGGTTTGCTGATGACACTGTAATTCTGTCAGAGACAGTAAAAGACTTGGAAGAGCAGTTGAATGGAATGGACAGTGTCTTGAAAGGAGGATATAAGATGAACACCAACAAAGGCAAAACAAGTAAAATAGAAGGTAGTCAATAAAATCAGGTGATTACATTAGGAATTGAGACACTTTTACGAGTTCTGTCATTTAGACAGCAAAATAACTGATGATGGCTGAAGTAGAGAGGATATAAAATGTAGGCTGGCAATGGCAAGAAAAACATTTCTGTAGAAAAGAAATTTGTTGATTCTGATAATAGGATTAAATGTTAGGAAGTCTTTTCTGAAAGTATTTGTCTGGAATGTAACCAAGTATAGAAGTGAAACATGGACGATAAACTATTTAGACGAGAATAGAAGCTTTTGAAATGTGGTGCTACTGGAGATTAGATGAGAAGATCACATACCCAAAGAGGAGGTCCTGACAGAACTGAGGAGACAAGAAATTTGTGCCACAACTTGACTAAAAGCAGGAACAGCTTGATAAAACACATTCCAGGACTTCAAGGGCTCACCAATTGAGTATTGGAAGGAAGTGTCGGACGAACAGATGGATACAATAAGCAGATTCAGAAGGATGTAGGTTGAGTAGTTATTTCAAGATGGAGAGGCTTGAACAGGAAACAGTAGCATGAAAAGCTGCATCAAATCAGTCTTTGGACTGAAGACCACCACAACACAACAAATCAGTAAAAATGATGGTGACTGAGACTTCTGATCCTAGAAATAGAATAGTTCTAATTAACAGTCTGGGTATCAAAAGGGGGGGGGGAGGGGGGAGAGGAGGGAGAAAGGGAGGTGGAGGGGTTTGGGGTGCACGAAAACACAGGGTGTACATTCTGAGGAGGATAAGCAAAGGTTCCAGCAGAGGGTTGCAAGACAAATTCCAACTGGTAATCTCACCCAAGGCGTGAGTCAGGTGATCGATGCCTCTCATAAGCAAGAGGAGGATATGATGGATTGTCAGGAATGCGTTGAATGGCAATTGCATAGGTGAATAAGAATTGGTACCACTGGCACTGAAGAGGGAAGATCCCTGCCGAAGCAGGGATCTTCTATGGGACTAATCCAGCAAGCACCCGTGGCCAATCAGACTCCATGATGATGAATTGGATCTAACAATTTCAAAGCCAAATGCATTACCAAGCCATAAACGTGGCAACCATAGACCAAATGGGACTGGACTGGAGCCTGGTAGATATGAGGGAGAGTAGCGCTATCTGCATGCCAACAGGTTTGCGCAAGGAAGCAAAGAGAGTTCACCTTTTGCATGCAACTAGTCTTAGTTAACGAATATTAGATATGTCAGCTTCTTGTCAAAGAGGAGTCCCAAAAATAAGGACTGCGCAACACTGACCAAGCACTGGGTACCCAAGTAGAGTTCTGGATCAGGATGGATTGGGATACGATGACAAAAATGCATGACTCGCACTTTTGCAGGAGAGGGTTTGAAAACATGGGAAAGTGTATAAGTAGAGTCCTGTCACATGACGACTTAGATCTGGCATTCAACCCTCGAATCATCAGTCTTCTGACTGGTTTCATGTGAGCTACCATGAATTCCTCTGCTGTGCCATCCTCTTCAACTCAGAGTAGCACTTGCAGCCAATGTCCTCAATTATTTGCTGGAAGTATTCCAGTCCACTAACCAAAACGGCCTTGCTGTGCTGGTACTGCGAACGGCTGAAAGCAAGGGGAAACTACAGCCATCATTTTTCCCGAGGGCATGCAGCTTTACTGTATGGTTAAATGATGATGGCGTCCTCTTGGGTAAAATATTCCGGAGGTACAATAGTCCCCCATTTGGATCTCCGAGCGGGGACTACTCAAGACGACGACGTTATCAGGAGAAAGAAAACTGGCGTTCTACGGATCGGAGCGTGGAATGTCAGATCCTTTAATCGGGCAGGTAGTTTAGAAAATTTAAAAAGGGAAATGGATAGGTTAAAGATAGATATAGTGGGAATTAGTGAAGTTCGGTGGCAGGAGGAACAAGACTTTTGGTCAGGTGAATACAGGATTATAAATACAAAATCAAGGGTAATGCAGGAGTAGGTTTAATAATGAATAAAAAAAATAAGAGTACGGGTAAGCTACTACAAACAGCATAGTGAACGCATTATTGTGGCCAAGATAGACACAAATCCCATGCCTACTACAGTAGTACAAGTCTATATGTCAACTAGCTCTGCAGATGATGATGAAATTGATGAAATGTATGATGAGATAAAATAAATTATTCAGGTTGTGAAGGGAGATGAAAATTTAATAGTCATGGGTGACTGGAATTTGAGAGTAGGAAAAGGGAGAGAAGGAAACATAGTAGATGAATATGGATTGGGAGAAAGAAATGAAAGAGGAAGCCGTCTGGTAGAATTTTGCACAGAGCATAACTTAATCATAGCTAACACATGGTTCAAGAGTCATGATAGAAGGTTGTACACATGGAAGAATCCTGGAGATACTAGAAGATATCAGATAGATTATATAATGGTAAGACAGAGATTTAGGAACCAGGTAAGACATTTCCAGGGGCAGATATGGACTATGACCACAATCTATTGGTTATGAACTGTAGATTAAAACTGCAGAAACTGCAAAAAGGTGGGAATTTAAGGAGATGGGACCTGGATAAACTGAAAGAACCAGAGGTTGTACAGAGTTTCAGGGAGAGCATAAGGGAACGATTGACAGGAATGGGGGAAAGAAATACAGTAGAAGAAGAATGGGTAGCTCTGAGCGATGAAGTAGTGAAGGCAGCAGAGAATCATGTAGGTAAAAAGACGAGGGCTGGTAGAAATCCTTGGGTAACAGAAGGAATACTGAATTTAATTGATGAAAGGAGAAAATATAAAAATGCAATAAAAGCAGCAGGCAAAACGGAATACAAACATCTCAAAAATGAGATCGACAGGAAGTGCAAAATGGCTAAGCAGGGATGGCTAGCAGACAGATGTAAGGATGTAGAGGCTTATCTCACTAGGGGCAAGATAGATACTGCCTACAGGAAAATTAAAGAAACCTTTGGAGAAAAGAGAACAACTTGTATGAATATCAAGAGCTCAGACGGAAATCCAGTTCTAAGCAAAGAAGGGAAAGCAGAATGGTGGAAGGAGTATATAGAGGGTCTATACAAGGGCAATGTACTTGAGGACAATATTATGGAAATGGAAGAGGAGGTAGATGAAGATGAAATGGGAGATACGATACTGCGTGAAGAGTTTGACAGAGCACTGAAAGACGTGAGTCGAAACAAGGCCCCGGGAGTAGACAACATTCCATTAGAACTACTGACGGCCTTGGGAGAGCCAGTCCTGATAAAACTCTACCAACTGGTGAGCAAGATGTATGAGACAGGCGAAATACCCTCAGACTTCAAGAAGAGTATAATAATTCCAATCCCAAAGAAAGCAGGTGTTGACAGATGTGAAAATTACCGAACTATCAGTTTAATAAGCCACAGCTGCAAAATACTAACGCGAATTATTTACAGACGAAGGAAAAAAATTGTAGAAGCCGACCTCGGGGAAGATCAGTTTGGATTCCGTAGAAATGTTGGAACGTGTGAGGCAGTACTGACCTTACGACTCATCTTAGAAGAAAAATTAAGGAAAGGCAAACCTACATTTCTAGCATTTGTAGACTTAGAGAAAGCTTTTCACAATTTTGGACTGGAATATTCTCTTTCAAATTCTGAAGATGGCAGGGGTAAGATACAGGGAGCAAAAGGCTATTTATAATTTGTACAGAAATCAGATGGCAGTTATAAGAGTCGAGGGGCACGAAAGGGAAGCAGTGGTTGGGAAGGGAGTGAGACAGGGTTGTAGCCCCTCCCCAATGTTATTCAATCTGTGTATTGAGCAAGCAGTAAAGGAAACAAAAGAAAAATTCGGAATAGGTATTAAAATCCATGGAGAAGAAATAAAAACTTTGAGGTTCACTGATGACATTGTAATTCTGTCAGAGACAGCAAAGGACTTGGAAGAGCAGTTGAACAGAATGGAAAGTGTCTTGAAAGGAGGATATAAGATGAACATCAACAAAAGCAAAACGAGGATAATGGAATGTAATTGAATTAAGTCGGGTGATGCTGAGGGAATTAGATTAGGAAATGAGACCCTTAAAGTAGTAAAGGAGTATTGCTATTTAGGGAGTAAAATAACTGATGATGGCTGAAGTAGAGAGGATATAAAATGTAGACTGACAATGGCAAGAAAAGCGTTTCTGAAGAAGAGAAATTTCTTGACATCGAGCATAGATTTAAGTGTCAGGAAGTCGTTTCTGAAAGTATTTGTATGGAGTGTAGCCATGTATGGAAGTGAAACATGGACGGTAAGTAGTCTGGACAAAAAGAGAATAGAAGCTTTCAAAATGTGGTGCTACAGAAGAATGCTGAAGATTAGATGGGTAGATCACATAACTAATGAGGAGGTATTGAATAGAATTGGGGAGAAGAGGAGTTTGTGGCACAACTTGACAAGAAGAAGGGACCGGTTCGTAGGACATGTTCTGAGGCATCAGGGGATCACAAATTTAGCATTGGAGGGCAGCGTGGAGGGTAAAAATCGTAGAGGGAGACCAAGAGATGAATACACTAAGCAGATTCAGAAGGATGTAGGTTGCAGTAGGTACTGGGAGATGAAGAAGCTAGCACAGGGTAGAGTAGCATGGAGAGCTGCATCAAACCAGTCTCAGGACTGAAGACCACCACCACAACAACAACATCATTCCAGTCTCTGCCTTCCTCTACAGTTGTTACTTTCTACAGCTCCCTCTAGTACCATGGGAGTTTTCCATGTCTTACTATCCTGTCCCTTTCTCTTGTCTGTACTTTCCATACATTCCCTTCCTTGCCGATCCTAAGGAGAACTTGCTCACTGCATATCTTATCAGTCCACCTAATTTTCAACATTCTTGTGCAGCACCACATCTGAAACACTCCAGTTCTCTTCTATTCTCGTTTCCTCACAGCATACAATGCTGTGCTCCAAATGTCCATTTTCAGAAATTTCTTCCTCAACTTAAGGCATATGTTTGATATTAGAAGACTTCTCTTGGCTAGGAATGCCCTTTTTCTCAGTTGTAGTCTGGCACTTTCAGGGCACTGAAAGACTTGAGTCAAAACAAGGCCCTGGGAGTAGACAACATTCCATTAGAACTACTGATAGCCTTGGCACAGCCAGCCCTGACAAAATTCTACCATCTGGTGAGCAAGATGTATGAGACAGGCGAAATACCCTAAGACTTCAAGAAGAATATAGTAATTTCAATCCCAAAGAAAGCAGGTGTTGACAGGTGTCAAAGTTACCAAATTATCAGTTTAATAAATCACAGCGTGAAATACTAACATGAATTCTTTACAGATGAATGGAAAAACTGGTAGAAGCCAACCTCAGGGAAGATCAGTTTGGATTTCGTAGAAATGTTGGAACACGTGAGCAATACTGACCCTGCGCATTATCTTAGAAGATAGGTTAAAGAACGGCAAACCTATGTGCTTCTATTACAAATGCAACAACACAACTGCACCTCTGGTGTCTTTATCTTTCCTAAATCCAAACTGATCATCACCTAACACATCCTCAATTTTCTTTTCCATTCTTCTGTATATTATTCCTGTCAGTAACTTGGATGAGTGAGCTATTAAGCTCATCGTGTGACACCTCTTGCACTCTTCAGCTCTTGCAATCTTAAGAATTATGTGGATGGTGTTTATCTGAAAGTCAGGTGGTCTATCACCAACATGAATAGTCTTTTGTTGCAACATCCCCAAATAACTTTAGAAATTCTGATGGAATGTTATCTATCCCTTTTGCCTAAATTGAACTTAATCCTTCCAAAGCTCCTTTCAATTCTGATTCTAATACTGGATCCCCTTTATCTTCTATATCAACTCCTATTTCTTCTTCTATCACGTCATCATCCAAGTCCTCCCCATCATAGAGGCCTTCAATGTACTCTTTCCACCTACCTGCTTCCTCCTCTCCATTTAACAGTGAATTCCCACTGCACTCTTAATGTTACCACCATTGCTTTTAATTTCACCGAAGATTGTTTTGACTTTTCTATATGCTGACCCAGTCCTTCTAACAACCATTTCTCTTTTGATTTCTTCACATTTTTCATGTAGCCATTTCACCTTAGCTTCACAACACTTCCTGTTTATTTCATTTCTGAGTGTCTTGTATTTCTATATTCCTGAATTTCCCTGAACATTTCTGTACTTCCTTCTTTCACTGATCAGCTGAAGAATTTCTTCTGTTAGCATGGTGTCTTCAGTTACCTTCTTTGTACTTTTGTTTTTCCACCCAATTTCTGTGATTGCCCTTTTTAAAGATAACCATTATACTTCAACTGAACTGCCTACTGAGCTATTGTATCACAGTACCTAAAGCCTCAGAGAACTTCAAGCATGTCTCTTCTTTCCTTAGTACTTCCACAGCCCACTTCTTTGTTCTCTGATTCTTCCTGACAACTCTCTTAAGCTTCAGGCTACTCTTCATCACTACTAAATTCTGATCCGAGTCTAGATCTGCTCCTGAGTATGCCTTACAATCCATTACCTGATTTCGGAGGCTCTGCCTGACCATGATGTAATCTAATTGAAATCTTCCCTTATATCCCAGCCTTTTCCAAGTACACCTCCTCCTTTTGTGACCATTGGCCAGTGCATTTGCTAGCTGAAATTTATTGCATAACTCAGTCTTTCTCCTCTCTCATTCCTAGTACCAAGCCCATATTCTACTGTAACCCTTTCTTTAACTCCTACCCCTACAACCGCATTCGAATCCCCCATAACGGTAAGATTTTCATCTCCATTTTTGAGCTGAATTACCAGTTGAGTATCTTCAAAAACATTCCTCCCTCTCTTCATATTCGGCTTGCGATGTTAGCATGTATACCTGAACTATTGTTGTTGATGCTGGTTTGCTATCGATTCCGATGAGAACAACCCTATCGATGAACTGTTTGCAGTAACTTATTCTCCGCCCTACCTTCCTGTTCATAACAAATCCTACTCCTGTTATACCATTTTCTGCTGGTATTGATACTACCTTATACTCATCTGCTCATAAATCCTTGTCTTCATTCCATTTCACTTCATTGAAACATCCCCTCCCTCCCCCCACCCTTTTATCTACACTGGGCCTTAGTATTCCCCTTTTCATATTTTCTAGCTTCCCTACCATGTTCAAACTTCGGACATTCCAAGCACCAACTCGTAGAATGTTATACTTTCATTGGTTATTCAGTCTTTTTCTCATGGTCACCTCCCTCTTCCTGGAGATCCGAATGGAGATGGAGGACTAGTCCAGAAACTTCTGCCAATGAACAGATCATCATGACACTTTTTCAATTACAAGCCGTATGTCCTGTGGATACACAACATATGTCTTTACGGTAGTTGTTTCCAATGGCTTCTGCACCTTCATGCTGTTGATTCTTATACCTTTTGGGGTAGTTTCCCACTGCAAGGGCAAGACAGTGCCTGGATATCTACCCTCTCTTCTGCCCTATTTGACAAGGCTATTGGCTGAATGAGGGGTACTTCTTATGATGGAAGTATTTGGCTGCCACTGAAATTTAAGCAGTACCGGGGTTTGAAACCAGGACCAAGGATGTTCTGATTACCAATCGAAGACACTACCCCTAGACCAAATGCAAAAGTTGTCGACATGCAGTGTGAGGGAGACCAGTGGCCTGACTGTTAGCTGACCCTGGCATATGATGGGCTTTGTTGGTGCTGCACATTTCCGCAGTTCTGAGAGAGATAAATTGATGCTACAGTGTTCATTTTCAGCACATCAGTGAAGAAACTGTCACAAAATCAGGTAAGTAAAAACTCCGTGCAATGTGCATGATTATTTATATGTAAAAGCTGTCATCTGAATTTTCCTTTGTGTGATATTGTGTATGCCAGATTTGTCTGCTGATTTGAAATTCTAGATTCGCGTCACTTCTGCATATGCTTTTGTTGATGGTATCAATACTCATTTCTATTGCGATATATTGTGAAATTTTGAACACCTGCAAGTACTGCAACAAATTTGTCCTGTTATCGTCAATTGTAAGCTAAGACTTATTTGTGATCTTTTAAAATTTTTGAGAACTGTACACCTATCCTTGTTCAAAACAAATGTTCAATAATTATGTGAGAAATGGTTATTTTTTAGAATTTTTGGACAGTTAAAAAACTGCATTTTGGGAAATTTTCATTATTTTAGTAAGTTATGAGAGCTGTGCATAACTTATTTTGTAGCAAATCAACATTTGTGTCTCACAATTACTGCCAAAGAAAAACTCACCCCAAAATTTGCATTATATCAATGCAAATAAACATACATTTCTGAGAATTTTCAGAAGTTCTCATTGTCCTGTGCATAAACTAATTCATAGTATTAAAACAGCATTTGTGATTTAACTACTGCAGCAGATATTAAAACTAGCATACTGTGTTACATTTAGTTTTCACTTTACATTTATCATATATTAAATCTGTTTCAGAGTTTGTCAGCAACTATAACTAACTTCAAAGAGTTTTAGGAAACTACTAATTTTTACTGCAGGCTTTTCTGTTGCCTTAATAGAAATCTTGTTTTCGTGTGTTTACTATAATTCTTATAGGGAATTAGTAATATTTTAGCCCAACAGATTAAAAGATAGCCAATAGGCTTAGTTTGAAGTTATTTGTTCACTGCCCTGTAAAACATTGCACCAGCCGCAATGCAGTTCCACTGTGAATGCTGCTCTAGTATAGGGGACAAGTTGATTGACGTTCTCAAGCAACTGGAACTCACCCAAACTACTGTCAAATGATTCGCAGCTCCAGTGAATTGGTGTGTTTGAAGAGCTTCCAAGGATACCTCGAACACTATCATCTCCTGTGGATCCTGTCTCTACTGCACAGAGTACAAGATCTGTCATTACTTGTCTGCTTAACTGAAAGTAGTGCGTCTATGGTACAGTTAGGTGCCCTGTACAGGGTAATCAGGCATAAGGGTTGGATTCAGGGTGATATACTGATTTCTCTAAGCAACAAGTTCAAGGTGCAATCTTTCACTGAAAGTGAAACTGAACCAGTGGGTCTCACTTCACCTGCTTCAGGGAAACCTGTTTTGCCCTGTGTCAAGAGGAGGCAGTGGGGGATGCGATACTGCGAGAAAAAATTGATGGAGCAATGAAATACATAATGTGAAATAAGGCACCTGGAGTACATGACGTTCCCTACAAATTAATTAAGATCTCTGGAAAAACCAACTATGTCATAACTCTTACACCTGATACACAGGATATATGAGGAAGGTGAAATAACCTCAGACTTGCCGAAGAATGTAATAACTGCAATTTCAAGCGAGGCAGGTGCTTACAGATGTGAATATTACTGACTTATCACTTTATTAAAGCTACAAGATATTGACATGAATTATTTCCAAAAGAATGGAACATTTGACAGAAGCTGACCAAAGGGAAGATCAGTTTGAGTTCTGGAATAATGGAGGATCGCACAAGACAATACAGGCCCTTTAACTTATCTTAGAAGATAGATTAATAAAGGTAAACCAACAATTACAACATCTGTATATTTAGAAAAAGTCTCTGACATGTTGACTAGTATATAAATTTTAAAATTCTGAAGATCAGGGATAAAGTACAAGAAGTGAAAGGTTATCTATAACTTGTAACCAAACCAGAAAACAGTTATAAGGGTCAAAGAACATATAAAAGAGGCAATAGTTGAGTAGGGTCATAGTCTATCCTCATGTTATTCAAACTATACACTCAACAAAATGGCTCTGAGCACTATGGGACTTAACATCTGAGGTCATCAGTCCCCCAGAATTTAAACTACTTAAACCTGTCTAACCTAAGGGCATCTCACACACCCATGCATGAGGCAGGATTCGAACCTGCAACCGTAGCGGTCGCGCGGTTCCAGACTGAAGCGCCTAGAACCGCTCGGCCACTCCGGCCGGCTACACTCAACAAGCAATAACGGAAACAAAGGAAGAATTTGGAAAAGGAATCTAAGTTAAGCAGAAGAAATATGAATAAAAACTTTGAGTTTTACTGATGACATCGTAATTCTGTCAGAGATGGTAAAGGACATGGAAGATCAGTTGAACAGAAAAGAGGTTACAAGATGATCAACACCAATAGTAAAACAAAGGTAATGGAATGTAGCTCAATTAAATAAGCTAATGCTGAGGGAATTAAATCGAGACATGAGGCACTAAAAGTAGTAGGTGACACACAACTGATGACTGACAAAGTAAAGGAGATATAAACTGTAAACTAATAACAGCTTGAGAATCATTTTGGATTGGGGGACGGGGGTGTTCTAAGATTGAATACACATTTAACTGTTCAGAAATCTTTTCTCGTAGTATTTACACTGGATCCAGTCTTGTCTGGAAATGAAATGTAACAATAAACAGCTCAGACAAGTGGTCGGGCTTGACTATAAGTAAACATGTTCAAGTGGATGTAGCTTGCAGTAGTTACACAGCGATGAAGGGACATGCACATGATAGACTAGAGGGTAAAGCTGCAACAAACCAGTCTCTGGAGTAAAGGCAACTATGACAACGACTGCATTGCTAGTGTAACTGTTAGAAAGTCATCATTGAATTTAAACACAATTTGAGTGCACGCATATGGGAGGGGATAAAGAAGGTGCGATGGATGTGGTACTAGTATTTCCGCTAAATCGACGTCCAAGAAAGAATCTGTTTTCATAGTTCCTAGTTGTTTTGTTTGATAGCACAATATTTTACACAACTTCCTAATATCATCCCCATTACTTTTTTAATGTTTGTGTACATCAGCATGTTACAAAAAAGATTTATTTTCAAAAAAGTAAAAAATCAAATTTATTTTACTCAAAATAATGAAAATAGTTCGAGAAATAAGGAATGTTGTCTTACAAATACCCATCAAATGTGAACAAAAATGTACTGAATAAATGAGCTATTCTTGAAGTACACTAAATGCAGTTTCTCGCAACAGTTCTTCTCCAGGGCTCTGTGAACAAACAAATAAAAATGAATTACTTCATTAAAAAATATAATCATATACTCCATACTATTTGAAAACAAGTATTTTTGAAACTTAGTACTAAATAAGCCTAATTTCTAGGCTACTTCACTGAATGCTACAGCCATTCATATTTTAGTGATCTATACCACAATACAGGGTACACTTGGTTTCTAAACTATGAAAATTTAACAAAAAGGCCACTCTTCTATATCACAATGGAGTTGTAAATGATAAGTACATTATGATATGGGACTGCACTTAAGCAAAACCTATGGAACAACAGATGATTCCCTTGGCAGATAAAGAAATCGATTTTAGTATCAGAATACGAGATGACACAAGTATCTCTTGGTATAGAAGTGATATCACTGACTAACTGGTCAAAAATTGTTTTTTATGACAATGTCTGAATGTTAAAACTATGTGCTACACTGATACTGAAACTCAGAAACTTGCCTTTCATCTTGTCTTATGTAATTAACACAATAGAGTAAAATAATTCTATACCACACATTTATGCTTTACATTATTATATGACCATAGCTATCTGCATGGGGATGGGGGGTGGAGGGAGTGGAGTGGAGTGGAGTGGAGTGGAGTGGAGTGGGGTGGAAGGGGAGGGAGGCAATAAGATGGGGTACTTGCTGCCCTCCTCCAGAAACTGGAGTACGGAGTTTTTATTCATTATTCATACATTGAGTGGATAAGCTTCAATTCTTGGAACATAATAAGTTTTTGATGTAACCAATAAAGGTTAGTTCCTATCGCTTGTCATGTCTTGAAACAGACCAATTCATGGAAAAAAAGGGCAATTTTTAGTCTTGCCCCCCCCCCCTCCCCTCTTCAGGAAAAATTTCTGTAGACACTAATGCGTATGTCCATTCATTTTAAAAGCTTATTTAAAAATAAAGATTGTTTCCTAGTGGAACACAAATTTCCAAAATAAGATAATGTTTATGCTGTTTTGTCAAAAACAGATTGCAATCAGCCACAAGTATGATTACTGTATTCAAATTATAATCCTTATAAAGTCATATATTACCTACCTCAATAATACGTTCATACAGTGCAAGTAATGATTTATCTTGATCATTAAGCTGTCTTTGCTCCTTACCAACATCCCTGTATATCAAATCCTGAGCAAATTTTGCCAATTCTTTTACATGGCAAGCCTTCACAGGTATCTGTAGAAGAAAATAGGAAACATAAGAATAAACAAAACTTAGAGCACACACAGTACTGGAGAATAAAAATGTTCTGAAGGAAATCAATTTCAGGCTTAGCAAGTCATATCTTGGAATACCACAATTTTGCGTAAATTGAATAATGTGCTCATATCAACTGTTCTTACACATCAAGCACGAAATGTCACACTCATACGACATTTTTTCATAGATCTCATGCTATTGGCAACGAGATCATTACGGTATATACTCTTGTCCACCCAGGAAAGGAAGTGACTGCTGATCTGTTGCAAGGTATAACACTGTTCAAGATTTGAAGATCTCAATTTTTATAAATCCAATGTTTTATCAGAGTGTCATCATGCAATATAATGAAGGATCTCATGTAGACCAATTCAGACATGAATGCTGTATTAATTAAAGAATTATGTGACCATATCAGACGGGAAAGGTTCCTAATAGTAATGAAAGCAAGAGTATTAAAATAGTGCAAAATTGTTAGCTTACTGATTTTCAGTTTTGAGACCTCACCCGCAGATCCACTTTCTTAGGAAAATGCTAGTGACATAACACTGCCTTCTGTGAAACATGCTGTCACAACTTCTGGAACAGGTGAGAGTTGTTCAGAGCTTCCATTCTCACAATCACATAAGCACAACCAGTGCATTAAGTTTCTTCCATTACAGGCAACAGCTACTAACTTATTCCACTGCCTACTTCTTAATCTCATAATTAATACAACAGATGTTAATTAAAGGCAAAGAGCTGATGAGAGATATAGTGAGGGTTTACAGCCTTGCAGCACTTTGTGAAACAGCCTCAGTGATCCAGTTTTCATTTAAGCAGGAAAGTGATCACTGATTACATTGAGTTTCCTGCTTACGATGTACCATAACTTCTGTTTAATGACTTACTGGAAGACTAAACACTGGTGAACCTCTGGGCACTACTGTGGAAGGTGTAGATGGATATTCTGACAGGCTACCTGGTCATTAACATCAGATGATGTTGAAGATGACAGGCAGATGCCCTATACAAAAATATAATGAAGTTTCTTTGACATGATATTAATGTAGTGCCTCAGGGTTTCAGTTTCCATGAAACTAGATTGCAAAATATTAAATGATCAAGACAACTGTTCATATCCATTAAGTATCCATTAATATAAACAGTGGTGGCTGCTGTCTAAGAGTACAAGTGCACACGAACACCCTAACTTTCAACACCTTGCTGATTTACTGGTTATTTGTCTTTGAATGCTGTTAAATGTAACATAGATGCTGCAATCTAAAAGATACCCTCTTAAATCTACCGTGCTACTGTTCTTCTAGACTCTGTGAAACTTGGCATCAGGGTCATGAGCACACCTTCAGTTGTGCACATTTTGAGGAGCTTTTGTGCATGCGCAAGGTGACATAATTGCCATATGGGCCGAATACATACAGATTTGATCAGTGCCACCAGGTGGTAGCACACAGTGGCAGACTTTTACCTCCACTCGCTCGGCATAAATCTTGCTGGATGATAGCACACAGCTCACATATGCTAATTCACTCACTATATACTGCAGTAAAATTAAATTGGGCATCAGTATATGTTAAAGCTGTACTGGGAGTAAACCTGTTTTGTGGGATCCTGGATGAGCTATAGTATATTAAGTTATCAGTTTTGTCATACAGTAATCCATCTGAGGCATTGAGAATCGTAACAGCCTTAAGCACATCATTGCCAAATGTTAGATTGTAGCATTTACTCACGCATCTACATCTACATCTACATCTACATCATCTACATCCATACTCCGCAAGCTACCTGACGGTGTGTGGCGGAGGGTACCCTGAGTACCACTATCTGTTCTCCCTTCTATTCCAGTCTCGTATTGTTCGTGGAAAGAAGGATTGTCGGTATGCTTCTGTGTGGGCTCTAATCTCTCCGATTTTATCCTCATGGTCTCTTCGCGAGATATACATAGGAGGGAGTAATATACTGCTTGACTCTTCGGTGAAGGTATGTTCTCGAAACTTTAACAAAAAGCCCGTACCGAGCTACTGAGCGTCTCTCCTGCAGGGTCTTCCACTGGAGTTTATCTATCATCTCCGTAACGCTTTCGCGATCCTGTAACGAAGCACGCTGCTCTCCGTTGGATCTTCTCTATCTCTTCTATCAACCCTATCTGGTACAGATCCCACACTGCTGAGCAGTATTCAAGCAGTGGGCGAACAAGCGTACTGTAACCTACTTCCTTTGTGTTTGGATTGCATTTCCTTAGGATTCTTCCAATGAATCCCAGTCTGGCATCTGCTTTACCGACGATCAACTTTATATGATCATTCCATTTTAAATCACTCCTAATGCGTACTCCCAGATAATTTATGGAATTAACTGCTTCCAGTTGCTGACCTGCTATTTTGTAGCTAAATGATAAGGGATCTATCTTTCTATGTATTCGCAGCACATTACACTTGTCTACATTGAGATTCAATTGCCATTCCCTGCACCATGCGTCTATTCGCTGCAGATCCTCCTGCATTTCAGTACAATTCTCCATTGTTACAACCTCTCGATACACCACAGCATCATCTGCAAAAAGCCTCAGTGAACTTACGATGTCATGCACAAGGTCATTTATGTATATTGTGAATAGCAACGGTCCTATGACACTCCCCTGCGGCACACCTGAAATCACTCTTACTTCGGAAGACTTCTCTCCATTGAGAATGACATGCTGCGTTCTGTTATCTAGGAACTCTTCAATCCAATCACACAATTGGTCTGATAGTCCATATGCTCTTACTTTGTTCATTAAACGACTGTGGGGAACTGTATAGAACGCCTTGCGGAAGTCAAGAAACACGGCATCTACCTGTGAACCCGTGTCTATGGCCCTCTGAGTCTCGTGGACGAATAGCGCGAGCTGGGTTTCATACGATCGTCTTTTTCGAAACCCATGCTGATTCCTACAGAGTAGATTTCTAGTCTCCAGAAAAGTCATTATACTCGAACATAATACATGTTCCAAAATTCTACAACTGATCGACATTAGAGATATAGGTCTATAGTTCTGCACATCTGTTCGACGTCCCTTCTTGAAAATGGGGATGACCTGTGCCCTTTTCCAATCCTTTGGAATGCTACGCTCTTCTAGAGACCTACGGTACACCGCTGCAAGAAGGGGGGCAAGTTCCTTCGCATACTCTGTGTAAAATCTAACTGGTATCCCATCAGGTCCTGCAGCCTTTCCTCTTTTGAGCGATTTTAATTGTTTCTCTATCCCTCTGTCATCTATTTGGATATCTACCATTTTGTCATCTGTGGGACAATCTAGAGAAGGAACTACAGTGCAGTCTTCCTCTGTGAAACAGCTTTG
The DNA here is from genome assembly GCF_021461385.2 of Schistocerca piceifrons. Lineage (NCBI taxonomy): Eukaryota > Metazoa > Arthropoda > Insecta > Orthoptera > Acrididae > Schistocerca > Schistocerca piceifrons. Next base: position 318,441,622 of record NC_060145.1, on the reverse strand, counting down.
GAAAAAGACATTTAGTATTTCGGCCTTTAGTCTGTCATCCTCTGTTTCAGTACCATTTTGGTCACAGAGTGTCTGGACATTTTGTTTTGATCCACCTACCACTTTGACATAAGACCAAAATAGAAATCTGTTGATCTTATGATGAATCAGGTTTATCTGTGCTGTAGGACCACCCTGTATATATGAGAACTCACAAAAAGCTGTACGACTGGTTTCTCTGATATTCACTTAAATGTGGGATCGACAGTGGTGTGCTTTAGGCCCTTATGGATCTCAGCGCCTCATTTGTATTCTAGTCATGTCACCATGTTGTTAGACATTACTACTTGTGTTTAATTATTTCCACAAATGGCAATTTGCGTTTGGAGTTGGTTGTTTACTGTGTGGGAATCGGTTTTTATGTGCAGTGTAAATATGAGCTATGTTGAATCCGTTTTAGATACTAACACAAAAGTAAAGCTGTGAGGATGGGTGCTGCATCATGCTTGGGTAGCTCAGTCAATAGAGTACTTTCCCACAAAAGGCAAAGGACCCGAGTTCGAGTCTAGGTCCGGCACACTGCTTTAATATGTCAGGAAATTTCATATCAGCGCAAACTCCACTGCACAGTGAAAAATCTCATTCTGGGAACAGAAAAGTAAATTACCAGGGAAAGTTAGCTGCAAAGGAACTAGGGCCTCTGAGAACAGATCCTTTAATTGAGAGAGTGACAAAATCGAATAAATGTGACTACAAGTGAACATTTGACAAAGAAGTGTACAGTCAACACAAGTTGTTGTGTGGGTGCAGCATAAGAAATCTGATTTCAGCCCGGAAGTAAATTTGTGAACTAATAAATACGTTAGGGAACTTAAACATTTGTCCGAAAAACGGAAAAGAATGGAAACTCCCACTTACACAAAAATGCAAAATGGGGAGTTGCAAAAGCTTACACTTTCTTTGTTATTGCCCTAAACAGTACTTAATTATGTACACAACAACAAAGTTCCACAAAAACAATTCTTTCTATTGTCAGAGAAGTTATGCATTTTATTATTATTACTGCTGCTATTAATATTGGCAGTGGCTGTAGTTGTATAAACTTGTTGATAAGCACAATTGTTGTACAGGAGATGCGAATAGATTAGATTAGATTCAGTTTTTGTTCCATAGACCCAAAAAATGAGATGATTCTCGTAAGTGTGGAACATGTCAGAAAGTATAACATAAAAACATAAAACGTTTGGATGTAATACTTACTACCCTGATCATTCATCAGGAGATTGTCAAAAATAGGTGAATACAATGTGGTAAACTGGAACAGCTAATATTTACAGAATTAACACGCTGTCAGAATGGAACATTGTTATGCAGTATTAACAAATTTGTCATACACAAAATACCTTATCTTGACTGTTGTGACCAAATTCTGTCAAAACTGAAATCTAACATATATTTTTACTTACGCTGGCTTAACTGTCTCTGTTAAGATATCCATCTATAGAGTAGAAGGAGTTGCATATCAAAATGTCTTTCAAACTCTGTCTAAACTGTGCTTCATCTGAAACCAAGTTTTTAGTGGTTGCTAGCAATTTATTGAAAATGTTTGTTGCTGAATATTGGACCCCTTTTTGGACCAAGGTAAGTGATTTTAGGTCTTTATGTAGATTGCTCTTATTCCTAGTATTGATACTATGTATTACGCTATTGGTTGGAAATAGAGATGTATTACTTGCAACGAATTTCATTAAGGAATAAATATACTGAGAAGCAATGGTTAGAATACAAAGTTCCTTGAATTTTTCTCGGTTTGATAAGTTGCCCCAGAGTACGATCCCATATGACATAATAGAGTGAAAGTACAGGGCTATTACAAATGATTGAAGCGATTTCATAAATTCACTGTAGCTCCATTCATTGACATATGGTCACGACACACTACAGATACGTAGAAAAACTCAAAGTTTTGTTCGGCTGAAGCTGCACTTCAGGTTTCTGCCACCAGAGCGCTCGAGAGCGCAGTGAGACAAAATGGCGACAGGAGCCAAGAAAGCGTATGTCGTGCTTGAAATGCACTCACATCAGTCAGTCATAACAGTGCAACGACACTCCAGGACGAAGTTCAACAAAGATCCACCAACTGCTAACTCCATTCGGCGATGGTATGCGCAGTTTAAAGCTTCTGGATGCCTCTGTAAGGGGAAATCAACAGGTCGACCTGCAGTGAGCGAAGAAATGGTTGAACGCGTGCGGGCAAGTTTCACGTGTAGCCCGCGGAAGTCGACAAATAAAGCAAGCAGGGAGCTAAACGTACCACAGCCGACGGTTTGGAAAATCTTACGGAAAAGGCTAAAGCAGAAGCCTTACCGTTGACAATTGCTACAAGCCCTGACACCCGATGACAAAGTCAAATGCTTTGAATTTTCGGCGCGGTTGCAACAGCTCATGGAAGAGGATGCGTTCAGTGCAAAACTTGTTTTCAGTGATGAAGCAACATTTTTTCTTAATGGTGAAGTGAACAGACACAATGTGCAAATCTGGGTGGTAGAGAATCCTCACGCATTCGTGCAGCAAATTCGCAATTCACCAAAAGTTAACGTGTTTTGTGCAATCTCACGGTTTAAAGTTTACGGCCCCTCTTTCTTCTGCGAAAAAAATATTACAGGACACGTGTATCTGGACATGCTGGAAAATTGGCTCATGCCACAACTGGAGACCGACAGCGCCGACTTCATCTTTCAACAGGATGGTGCTCCACCGCACTTCCATCATGATGTTTGGCATTTCTTAAACAGGAGATTGGAAAACCGATGGATCGGTCGTGGTGGAGAGCATGATCAGCAATTCATGTCATGGCCTCCATGCTCTCCCGACTTAACCCCGTGCGATTTCTTTCTGTGGGGTTATGTGAAAGATTCAGTGTTTAAACCTCCTCTACCAAGGAATGTGCCAGAACTGCAGCTCGCATCAACGATGCTTTCAAACTCATTGATGGGGACATGCTGCGCCGAGTGTGGGAGAAACTTGATTATTGGCTTGATGTCTGCCGAATCACTAAAGGGGCACATATCGAACATTTGTGAATGCCTAAAAAAACTTTTTGAGTTTTTGTATGTGTGTGCAAAGCATTGTGAAAATATCTCAAATAATAAAGTTATTGTAGAGCTGTGAAATCGCTTCAATCATTTTTAATAACCCTGTAAGCAAAGAATGCAAATTTTTTTTTATATTTATATCTCCTACATCTGATATCATTCTCACTGCAAATACAGGCTTGTTTAGGTGCTTAAGTAATTCTGTGGTATGCCCTTTCCAACTGAATTTATTATCGAGTTGTAATCCCAGAAATTTAACACTGTCAACCTCTTCAGTCTGTGTGTCTTCATATGTTATACACATGCTGGAAGGAAATCTCTTACAGGTTCTGAACTGCATATAGTGGGTCTTTTCAAAGTTTAATGGCAGTGAATTAGCTTTAAACCACTTGTTAATGTCAGTGAAAATTTGATTAGCAGCTATTTCTAAATCTGTACTTGACTTGCTACTTATTTCAATGTTTGTATCATCTGCAAACGAAACAGACTTAGCATCTGGCAATGTAACAGATGAGAGACATTAATGCACTCAAGAAAAAGCAATGGACCCAAGATGGAACCTTGAGGAGCACCACATGTAATTAATTCCCAGTCAGATGAAGACTAACTGCTTACGGCACAGGTATTTTGCAACGACACCCTTTGTTTCCTGTTAGACAAGACTCAAACCATTTTGCAGCATTACCGGTGACACCATAATACTCTAATTTACTTACGAGAATGCTGTGGTTCACACAGTCAAAAGCTTGTGACAAGTCACATAAAATGCCAGTAACCTATAGTTTATTATCTAATGAATTAAGTACATTCTCATTGTAAATGTAAATAGCTTTCTCTATATCAGAAACTTTAAGAAATCCAAACTGTGACTTGGACAATATATTATTTGTAGTCAGATGCTTAAGGATATGCTTGAACACAACCTTTTCAAATATTTTTGAGAAAGCTAGCAAAAGTGAAATTGGTCGATAGTTTGGTGGTATCTCTCTAGCTCCCTTCCTGTAAAGAGGCTTAACTTCAGAATATTTTAGCCAGTCTGGAAATATTCCACTGATAAGAGACTGATTATACAAATAACTTAAGATAGAACTGAACTTGCATGAGCACTCTTTGATTAACTTCGTTGCTATGTTATGAAACCCACTGGAATACTTAGATGTTAAGGATTTTATGATGGATGCTACTTCTTTGGGAGACGTGTCATTTCCATTTTACTGAAGTTACTTTTAAAGTCTGGTCTCAGATACTCCATTGCACTGTTCACCGAACCTGATAATCTCAAGCTGTCAGTAACAGAAATGAAGTACTTGTTTAAGAGGTTAGCAACACTGCATACATTTGTTACCAAAGTCCCATTTATTTTTAGAGCTATCTGTTCCTCTTACTTTTTGCCCCCCCCCCCCCCCCCTCCCTCCAATCCTCTATCTTCACTATATCCCATACAGTTTTTATTTTGTATTTTGTTGCCTGGTGTAATTATCTTTTTCTCATAATAAAGCTGCTATGATTTCTGGATTACTTGCTTCAATATTTTGCTGTATTCTTTGTAATACATTACAATTTTAACATTAGAGCTGTTTCTAGACAGCAGACAGTAGCTGAGAGTGTAAAATTCTTAGGATTACAACTTGATAATAAATTCAGTTGGGAGCAACATACTAACAAACTACTAAAGCGCCTAAACAAGTCTGTGTTTGCAATGCGAATGATGTCAGACATAGGAGATATAAATATATAAAAAAAAAAAAACTGGCATATTTTGCTTATTTTCACTCCATTATGTCATATGGTATCATATTTTGGGGTAACTCCACAAACATAGAGAAAATTTTTAGAGTAGAGAAACGTATAATAAGAGTAATGAGTAGTGTAAATCCAAGAACATCATGTCGAGACCTATTCAAAGAATTGGGCATATTAACCACAGCTTCTCAGTATATTTATTCCTTAATGAAGTTTGTTGTAAATAATACATCTCTTTTTCCAACTAATTGCTTAGTACACAGTATCAATACTAGGAATAAGAACAATATACATAAAGATTTAAAATCACTTACTCTTGCCCCGAAAGGAGTCCAGTATTCAGCAATGCATATTTTCAATAAGTTACCAGCAACCATTAAGAGAACCATTCTGAGATTCTGGAACCATTAAGAGTTTAGTTTCAGACAAGGCACAATTTAAACGTAATTTAAAAATTTTTGGTGGCCAACTCCTTCTGTTCCATCCATGAGTTTCTCAACTAGTGCAGTAGACCATTTTAATGAAAATTTATTATACTTTAATTTTTGACAATACTTGGTTGTAACAGCCAAGTAACTACCTACTGTGTGAATGATGGATGTATGGAAAGCAGATGTAAGTCTTATGTCTGTAAATAGTGGAAGTTTAATTTTCAACATTGTACATAATCTGACTGTTCTTAACTGAGGATCACTGAAATGAATAATTTACTTTAATTTTTGACAATACTTGGTTGCAATAGCCAAGCAACTAGCAAATGTCTGAATGATGGATTTAATGAAAGCAGATGTAAGTATTAAACCTGTAAATATTAGAAGTTTAAATTTAATTCATGTACATAATTTTACTGTTTATTGACTGAGGATCAAATTTAAGTTTTTTTAATTACATTTTTGTAATGTATTTATCTGACATGTTCCACACCCAGGAGGCTTCCCTCTTTTATTGGTCTATGGAATGAATAATTAATCTAATCTAATGATACAGTCTCCTTTTTGTCCCACGTGATATCTTTATTCCTTGTGTAATCCACGGTTTATTTTTTGACTTCTGGGTGATTTGAATAACCTTTAGGGGAAAACAATTTTCAAAAGTGGAGGTAACTTTATTAATGACTGCTTTGTATTTTGCATTAGAGTCAGAATTATGTCTTCTAACAATTTCCTGAATTTCTCAATGTTTGACTTTTTATTACCGTCCTGTGCTCAGATTTAATAGATTTTTTATCCTGATAAGTTTCAACATTTAAAACAAGATGCTGCATGTCATGATCACATAGCCCATTTACTATTGGTTTTGTGATATGACTTTTTCCCTATATTTGTCTACAAAGATATTATCTATAGCAGTTTCAGAGCATTTACATATCCTAGTAGTAAAGTTGACAGTATAAACTAAATTGAATGATAATGTTACTGACTGCAATAACTGTTCATTGACAGAGCTTTTCAATAAATCCACATTAAAATCACCAGCAACCACCATTCCCTTTTTTTTCTTTTTACTGTGAGACTGGACACACTCAAATTTATCTGAATCTAAAAATCTGTGAACACTCAGAATGTATACTCATGAGCTGGCACTGAATATAGACACATGGCAACCTCACCAAGACTGCCTACCAACAGTTTATTTACTGCAACAGGGACACAATTGCAAATTTAATCAATGACGGGCCTCTGTTGTTTCTCTTGGTAAGAGGACTGCATCCATAGCCTTTATGTTATTATTTAATGCAGTCATTCCATTTATGTCTGTTGAAAATATTCATTTTAAGGTTGAAATTTCAACAGTTTGTCATTTTCAACCACAGTGAAATTTTAATGCCCCCTCTACGGTGTTAAGTCATGACATCCTGGAAAACAGTTTCCAGCATGCTGAATGCAAATAAGTATGGCGTTATAAATATAGCTACACTTCCACAAACCATGTGAGCACGAGCCATATGGCAATCATGAAAACAGCATTCCATCAACATAAAAATAAAAACTTCATCCACAATATACACAAAAATAAGAGTCACCCGAGTAGTGTTGCGCTTGGAACAACAGTTTGAACAGTGCAAATGGTTACATGACATTCAGATCAGTTGACTATCACGTTTTTCCCACTCTTGGTCTATACGGCCCACACTAAAGGAAACAGTGAAAACTGATCCAGCTGTTTTTTTTAAGGGCAAGATATCTTAGTTAATCCTTGTTATTTTGTTAATGGACAACACCACTGAAAAGAAAATGACCGTAATTGAATGTTTTTACAGAGCCTTCCCGGACACAATGTTTAATCAGATGCTAATCTTCACTCCTTTACATGCCCTGAAACCCGCTTCAAACAACCCAGTAGCAAAAACTAAAAATCTAAAAAAATCTAAAAAATAGATCAGGCCCAAGCAGCTGCATAAGTAACAGCCAGGTGTGTGTGTGTGTGTGTGTGTGTGTGTGTTCTGCTTCTGAGGAAGAACTTCTTTGAAAGTTAAAAGTTTAGTAGTCTTTGCACTGCATCTGTCTGCAAAGCAATTCCTTCCTAATGTGGTGAGTAGCAAACTATCCTTTTCACATTGTTGGTATTCCATCCCAGACTTTCCATTTTCAAAAATACATCTAATAGATATGTATCTGCAAATATTCTGTAGACAAAAGTCAAAGTAATCTGTCATAATAAACATTCCATTCAACCTTGACTATTTAAAAAGGGTGTGTTTTAGGATTTGCACTAGTGTCGTTTCAATAGTATCTAGAGCACTGAAAATCTTCAGTAATGTTGTGCACCAACAGAATCATACCACCATAATGAATGCAAACCAGCAAGTGCACATGGCTTACCTCCATAGACATTTCAAGTACTTCAAACACCAAGTTGATACAGTAAATCTCAAATGTTCAGATTATCTCAGATAAAGCTGGAGTACACAAATCACGTTTAGCAAAGGTGGCAACTACCTACTGAGCAACTTTTGGTTGTAAATGATCACCTCTGAGTACCCGATAACATGAAATAATTACAGTTCTCCAAGGACATAATCAATTATTACTCAAAATTCATTATCCACAGTTTGATATTGTTGCATCCACTTGGCCAGTTAAATACGAGGAGTGTTCAGTAAGTAATACTGCATTTTTTTTTCTATCTCCTTCTGAAAGCGGGTTGGTTTTATTCAGGATCCCAATACACAGTATTATTCCCCGCCCTTTTAGCTAGAAACGCCTATTTTTCAACATAAACTCCATTCAATGTGACAGTTTTATGCGACCTTACTGGGAAGGTATGTATACTAGCATTGTACCATTATACTGGTCGACGTCAGAGCCAAAGTCTTGGTTCATCATTAACCTCCCCAACATCCATATTCTGCTTCCCAAAGAGTACATCTTTCATTGGGTCAAAAAGATGGAAGCTGGGAGGTGCAATATCCAGGCGTAGGACTGATGAGAGAGAACAGTCCAATGAAATTTTGTGGGCTCCTCTTGGGTACACAGATTTGAGTGAGACCTTGCAGTGTCATGGAGGAGAAGAAATTAATTTTCATATTTTTGGCAGTGAAAACACTGAAGTCCCCAACATTTCTGGAGTCATTGCTGTATGTGCCACAGCTGGCATGCAGGATATCACACAGGTTAGCATAGCCTTGATGTGACGATGACAGACACCTAACCCAATGACTCACTGTGCTTTCGTTCACTGCCATGTCTCCGTAGGCATTCTGCAAGCACCTATAAGTATCTGTGATGCTCTGGTTTTTACAAAAAAACTCAATGATAGCTCTCTGCTTAGAACGCACCTCCATTACAGATGCCATTTTGAAGGGAACATACAGTGCCACCACCTACTGGAACTTCATTGACCCGTGGGGACTGAAGTGGGAATATTACAAAATGTCTCACAAGTAATTCCGCATTTTTTTTTCAGCCGAAATTGCATGAAAAATACTGTATTGCATTACTTATTCAATGCCCTTTATAAAAATAGACTTCATTTCAAATAGTCTATGCATGAGATAAAGTATGGCATATAGGGCTCTTCATACCAAAGTTGTCTATTTTCTGTCCTATTCCATTCACATATTAAGCAAGTATCAAAAGACGGTCAATATGCTTCTGCACATGCCCTAATCTCTCTCATGTTATTGTCATGATCCATACTTGAGATAAAGAATGGTGACAGTGTAATGGCTACAGTCTTCTTCACATAAAGGTTCTCTAAGTATACGCTACAGTATTTCCTCACAAGGGAACCTTCCCATCGCACCCCCCTCAGATTTAGTTATAAGTTGGCACAGTGGATAGGCCTTGAAAAACGGAACACAGATCAATCGAGAAAACAGGAAGAAGTTGTGTGGAACTATGAAAAAAATAAGCAAAATATACAAACTGAGTAGTCCACGCGCAAGAAGGTAATATCAAAGACAATGTGAGCTAACGAGCTCTGTAGTCCCGTGGTTAGCGTGAGCAACTGCGGAATGAGAGGTGGTTGGTTCAAGTCTTCCCTCGAGTGAAAAGTTTAATTTTTTATTTTCAGACAATTATTATCTGTCCGTCCATTACGTTTTCATCACTTTTTTGGGAGTGATTATCACATCCACAAGAAAACCTAAATCGGGCAAGATAGAAGAATCTTTTTACCCATTCGCCAGGTGTACAAGTTAGGTGGGTCAACAACAAATTCCTGTCATGTGACACACATGCCATCACCAGTGTCGTATAGAATATATCAGATGTGTTTTCCTGTGGAGGAATCGGTTGACCTATGACCTTGCGATCAAATGTTTTCAGTTCCCATTGGAGAGACGGACGTTTCGTCTACTAATCGCACGGTTTTGCGGTGCGGTCGCAAAACAGACACTAAACTTATTACAGTGAATAGAGACGTCAATGAATGAACGGACAGATCATAACTTTGCGAAGATAAAAAAGTAAACTTTTCACTTGAGGGAAGACTTGAACCAAGGACCTCTCGTTCCGCAGCCGCTCACGCTAACCACAGCGCTTCTTAGCTCACACTGTCCTTGATGTTGCTTATCTTGCGCATGGACTACTCAGTTTGTATATTTTGCTTATTTTTTTCATAGTTCCACACAACTTCTTCCTGTTTTCTCGATTGATCTGTGTTCTGTTTTTCAAGGCCTATCCACTATGCCAACTTATAACTAAATCTGAGGGGGGAGCGATGGGCAGGGTCCCTTGTAAGAACCATATTGTCTTTCATATGGGGATATCCTTTAAAAGATGCACATTATTGACATGCTCCTGCATAAAGGCAAAAATAACTACCACTGTTTTTTTAGTATCATTTATGCAAACCAAGATTTATTAATTCTTAAATAATGAGTCTGGTATTACCCTCACAAATATAAATTCTCATCTAAGCAATATCAAAAAGGTTACCATATTCATTTGGTATCAAATAAAATGCAATAAAAATCAAAGCAAGAATTTAACTGCAACATTATTGGCCATTTCTTGAAGTCTGTGTTTTATGGGTGAATGAAAAGACCAAATGTTTAGAATTCTTTAAATTTCTCATCTATACTACTGCATAAGAACAAGCTGTAATTTAAAATAGTTACCAAAACTCTCAAAAAGTTATTGGCCAATTTACTTCAAATTTTTATATGATACTTTAAAAAATATTCTTGTAGACATAGGTTACCCATTTTTGAAATATCCAAAATTATACAGATGGTACATCTCAGTGTGCTTTACAAAAAAGTCTAATGAAATGTCATATCAAGCTCTTCATTTTTGTATTTCTAAAAGACAGATATCTGTAGGTTTGATAATAGATGCATTTCTGTTTACACTGTCAGCTGATGGCACTCAACCTTGCTTGTGTATTACCGACATCAATGCAGTGGTCAAAAAAGGTAAAGGACGAACCAGAGCAAATGTAAACACTGAACACATACAATGCGACATGGCGGCTAGGTACTACCAAAACAAGCAATGTAAGCAGCCATTGAGTTGTCAAGAATGAGTAATTTGTTTTACATAAACAATGAATTAAGTACAACCAGGTGTTTTCTCTTTTACAACATCATCATAACCAAGATTGTGGTAGTAAACAAAAGCTAACATCAAATAAAACGTGTTTCCCTTAGTACATGGTCAACCAATCACCACATAATTTTTTGTGTGTTAATTACAGTCAACAGTTTCCTCTTTTCACAACAACACCATAACAAAAACTAAATTCAGATTATTTTCCCTTTCTACAACAGTACCACAACAAAACACATTACTTTGTTTCCTGCTACACCAATACCACAATAAGTGTTCAAAATGCCCACCGCTCAATTCGACACACACTTCATTACAGCGAACCCAGTTTCATCGCACTTGTTCACACACACGCACATTTGTCTTTATGGCATTGGCAGCACTGAGACTCCTGTGCGTAGGTTCGTCCATACTATTCGTTTTCTGAGCATAAATAAGTTCTTTCATATGGCCCCAAAAGTAAAAATTCACTGGGTTTAAATCAGGGCTGCCTGCTGCCCATTGACATGGACCAAAACATCCTATCCACTGTCCTGGAAATCTTCGCACTCTGTGACCAAAGTGCAATGGAGCACTATCATCCAAGAACTACGCATTATGACGTACGGCTAAATGGAATATTTTCTAAGAAAGCTGGTAGCAATATTTCCTCGAGAAAGATTTGGTAATTGTTACCAGTCAATCATGCAAGTAAAACTTAAGGTCCAATACTGTAATCACCAATTATACCCACCCATACATTTACGGAAAGGCGGCACTGAAAATGTGTTGTTATTACTTCGTGCAGATCATGTACATTCCACGTATGCATGTTATTTCGTTGCGAGTGAAACAAGCTTCATCTGCGATGAGTATTTTGTTTACAAAATCATGCAGTGCATTTTGTAACAAAAACCACTCTGAGTATTCTCGTCATGAAGGGAAGTCTTTCTCTTCCAATGAGTGTATGTGTTGAATGTGGTAAGGCTGCGTACGCGCCTCTTTCAAAGTGTGATGAACAACAGTGTGCGGTACACCCACTTGGCGTGCAATGCTTCTAGTACTGTGAACAGGATCTTCTTGGATGCAGTGCAGAATTTGCTCATCAGCTTCCAATAATGTTCTTCGCATTGTGGGCCTCTGCCTTCTGCACAGGGTAGTAAAGAGCCAGTATCTCTCATTCTATGCAAATTAAATACATACTCACAAGCAGTATTCTGCTGTGATTTACTTAATAATAAAACAAAAGCATATCAGAACAGACAATATGTTTCGTATACAGAATTAAGGATAACTACTGTATGAGTAGTTCTTGGGTGTCCAGCTGGATATGATCATTGAGTGGTGACGATATTTTGGCAAATAACCATTTTGCAATCATCAGTTGGTGCTGATGTAATGGTCTGTCTGCTCTCTGCCGTTAGCATTTATCCCTCGCGGGTACAGGTGTGATTCCGTGCGTCGATGATGTGTGGCTTGTCCGGTGGTTGGGGAAGCGGAGGCTGTGATAGATGGTGGGGAGGGCCGCAGTATCTCTTTGGTGGCTGTGGCAGATTGATTTCATGTACCCTTGCTCTGTTGCTCCTTGATAAAGCATAGTATTGGTTCCCAGGGCTTACTGAGTTGGTAACCAGCAGCCCTGTTGACGAGGTTGTCTGTTGTGCAATTTGAGGTTGTCTGTTGTGCAATTTTCTATGGCCTCTCTGAAGTGAAGTCCCAGTAGTTATTCGAGGAGGCCAGTACTTTTCTCTCTTCATAATTCGCTGTGTATCCAGTGCTCATGTGATATTCTACTACGGCAGATTGACTTGGTTGGCCTAGGTGGGTGCAGAGTTGGTGTTCTTTGCATCAATCTTTCACCATGCGAACTGTTACCCATCTTTCTCAATAACTACCCTTTCTTGATGTCCTAGTGCAGCACAGGTCAGATGGCTAGCTAGGTCACAGAATGTACTACAAGGCCACACACACTGACCTGTATCTACATGCTTCCTGCTGCCACCATCAGGTTCAGCTAACCAGAGTGCTTAACACTTGGACGATCTTGGATGAACAGAACTATCAATAGAACTCAAACACATGGAGACTGTGTTCTGCAAAAATGGATATGGCAACTGCCAAATCCAAAGGGACTTCCAACAACAGAAGTGCAGTAGAAACCAAGATGAAGATCAAGCAGAAAAGAGAAAAAAGGCCCGACGTTTCTACCTTTTGCAGGCAATGTGTCATCCAAAACTGGGAGACTATTGAGGCAACTCCAAGATCAATACAGTCTTCTGACCACTGGCTAAGACACACACCTTACTAGGAATGGTGAAAGATGAGGTCAGCCTCAAGAAAGCGAACATATTCAAAATTCTGTGCAGCAGTGTGAAATCCTATATCGGCCAAACAGTTTGTATATGGGAGACTGACGCAAAGAACACCAACACTACACCTGCCTAGATCAACCAACCCAATCTGCCATAGCAGAACATTGCATAAACACTGGACACACAGCGAATTATGATGAGAGAAAAGTACTGGTCCTGGTCCACAAATAACTACTGGGACTGATCTTCAAAGGGGCCACAGAAATCCGCATAACAGACAATGCTATCAACAGGGACACTGGTCACCAACTCAGTAAGGCTTGGGAACCAATACTGAGCTCTATCAAGGGGCAACGGTGCAAGCGGACATGAGATCATTTGGTCACGGCCGCCAAAGAGATACTGCAACCCTCCCCACCACCGAAGACGGTGTGTGTTGTTGGGACCCACGAGCGATTAATACTAGCAGCAGCACCACCTCATGATGGTGGAATGGTTGTTGTTGTTGTTGTTGTTGTTGTTGTTGTTGTTGTGGTCTTCAGTCCTGAGACTGGTTTGATGCAGCTCTCCATGCTACTCTATCCTGTGAAAGCTTCTTCATCTCCCAGTACCTACTGCAACCTACATCCTTCTGAATCTGCTTAGTGTATTCATCTCTTGGTCTCCCCCTATGATTTTTACCCTCCACGCTGCCCTCCAATACTAAATTGGTGATCCCTTGATGCCTCAGAACATGTCCTACCAACCGATCCCTTCTTCTGGTCAAGTTGTGCCACAAACTCCTCTTCTCCCCAATTCTATTCAATACCTCCTCATTAGTTATGTGATCTACCCATCTAATCTTCAGCATTCTTCTGTAGCACCACATTTCGAAAGCTTCTATTCTCTTCTTGTCCAAACTACTTACCGTCCATGTTTCACTTCCATACATGGCTACACTCCATACAAATACTTTCAGAAATGACTTCCTGACACTTAAATCTATACTCGATGTTAACAAATTTCTCTTCTTCAGAAACGCTTTCCTTGCCATTGCCAGTCTACATTTTATATCCTCTCTACTTCGACCATCATCAGTTATTTTGCTCCCCAAATAGCAAAACTCCTTTACTACTTTAAGTGTCTCATTTCCTAATATAATACCCTCAACATCACCTGACTTAATTAGACTACATCCCATTATCCTTGTTTTGCTTTTGTTGATGTTCATCTTATATCCTCCTTTCAAGACACTGTCCATTCCATTCAACTGCTCTTCCAAGTCCTTTGCTATCTCTGACAGAATTACAATGTCATCGGCGAACCTCAATGTTTTTATTACTTCTCCATGAATTTTAATACCTACTCCGAATTTTTCTTTTGTTTCCTTTACTGCTTGCTCAATATACAGATTGAACAACATCGGGGAGAGGCTACAGCCCTGTCTTACTCCCTTCCCAACCACTGCTTCCCTTTCATGTCCCTCGACTTTCATAACTGCAATCTGGTTTCTGTACAAATTGTAAATAGCCTTTCGCTCCCTGTATTTTACCCCTGCCACCTTTAGAATTTGAAAGAGAGTATTCCAGTCAACATTGTCAAAAGCTTTCTCTAAGTCTACAAATGCTAGAAACGTAGGTTTGCCTTTCCTTAATCTTTCTTCTAAGATAAGTCGTAAGGTCAGTATCGCCTCACGTGTTCCAGTATTTCTACGGAATCCAAACTGATCTTCCCCGAGGTTGGCTTCTACTAGTTTTTCCATTCGTCTGTAAAGAATTCGTGTTAGTATTTTGCAGCTGTGGCTTATTAAACTGATTGTTCGGTAATTCTCACATCTGTCAACACCTGCTTTCTTTGGGATTGGAATTATTATATTCTTCTTGAAGTCTGAGGGTATTTCGCCTGTTTCATACATCTTGCTCACCAGATGGTAGAGTTTTGTCAGGACTGGCTCTCCCAAGGCCGTCAGTAGTTCCAATGGAATGTTGTCTACTCCGGGGGCCTTGTTTCGACTCAAGTCTTTCAGTGCTCTGTCAAATTCTTCACGCAGTATCGTATCTCCCATTTCATCTTCATCTACATCCTCTTCCATTTCCATAATATTGTCCTCCAGTACATCGCCCTTGTATAGACCCTCTATATACTCCTTCCACCTTTCTGCTTTCCCTTCTTTGCTTAGAACTGGGTTTCCATCTGAGCTCTTGATGTTCATGCAAGTGGTTCTCTTATCTCCAAAGGTCTCTTTAATTTTCCTGTAGGCAGTATCTATCTTACCCCTAGTGAGATAAGCCTCTACATCCTTACATTTGTCCTCTAGCCATCCCTGCTTAGCCATTTTGCACTTCCTGTCGATCTCATTTTTGAGACGTTTGTATTCCTTTTTGCCTGCTTCATTTACTGCATTTTTATATTTTCTCCTTTCATCAATTAAATTCAATGAATGGTTATTCACTGAAATATCATGGGCATTCGATGACTGTATCAAGCTGGGCATCCAAGGACCCTTCAAACAGCATATAGACTGAGAAGCATCAAATCAAATATAACTGTACTTTATTATGGATGAACTGCTAAATAACCAAGTAAGAGTAGAGGAGACAGCGTGTTAGGAAAGTTAAGAGATCCCCGCAAAGTAGCCAAATTTGGGCAGCCTAGTAGGACGTGGGCCACCACTAGGCAGGCATCACATTAGCAGGGTTCTCACGTTGGAGAATGTGGCCATGGGTCAGCCAAGTGCAGCCAATCCATAGTTGACGAAGGACAAAACATTAACTTCAGGAAGCACAAAGGGGAGACATGGTTGTCTTATCCTTTATTGCCCTCACTTTCTTTTGGGAGTCCTGAGCAGACCACACCATGTTCCACGCCTCTAACAACTGATAGCATAGAGTCAACCAAAGGTCCAGTTCTGAGACCCCCATTTCCAAAATCGGCATCCTAGTAATCAACTTTGTCAAGTAGTCGGTATGTTCATTGCCTGAGGTCCCAACATGTCCAGAGGGCCAAACAAAAATGAGTGGCCATACAGCTTCATGACAGTCAAAAAGGAGATCCTGGATAGTCGTGACTAACGAGTGATGAAAGGTAGCACTGGTCTACAGCCTGAAGGCTGCTCAGGGAGTCACTGCAGATTAAAAGCATATTGCTAGTGCAAGAAGCACAGTTAAGGGCTCATTTGATGGCCACCAATTCAGTAGTGAAGACAGTGCATCCATTTGGCAGGGAGTATAGTTCACTGCACCTTGCATGCGTGTATGCAAAACCAGTTGGAAAACCAGTCATCTGTTGAGCCATCAGTGAATACCACTTCCGAACCTCAAAATGTATTGAGGACAGCCAGAAACAGGTGGTGAAACACCATTGGATCAATTGAATCTTTCGGTCCAAATGATAAATTGAGAGAGAACTGAGGTCAGGGAACACGCCATCGGGGTGTACATGGTTGATTCCTGACAAGAAGCGACATCGGCAAAGTTGGAGTTCAGAGCAGGGACACTGTAGATGAATTGCAATTATGACCCTAGTTCTGGGTCTGTGTTAAGGGAGGCGGATCTCCCTATTAGGAAAAAAGGAAATGGTAGTTTGGGTACTTAGGCGAGCGACGAATGTGTATGGCATAACTGAGTAGCTGTTGTTGGTCCCTGATCTTTAGTGGAGGGATCCCAGCCTTCCCAAGCAGGCTGTTTACAGAGCTAGTTCAAAAGGATCCTGTTGCAAATCAGGTCCCATAGTTGTGTATTGGGTCCAGTGACTGCAATGCTGAACAATATGCACAGGGCAGGTCAGGGATTTGAAAAGCTGCAAAGGGTAATGCAGCCTGCACGTCAGCTGATGTTACTGATGCAGTGAAGTGTATTATGCATAAGTTGGCGAAGATGGGGAAGCCACATCAGCTGAGTATCGAAGACCAGTCCTAAGAAGTAGTAAGTCTCTGCCACACTGAGTTACTGGTTGTTGAGTTACAGCTCTGGTTGTGGATGTACAACATGGTGGTGACAGAAATGCACGATGCGAGTCTTGGCGCCTGAAAACTCAATGCCCTGGGTGACGACCCATGAGTATGCCTTTCAAATAGTGCCATACCGTCAGTGTTCAGCAACACCCACACTAGAGGAGCAACAGTAAAAGCAAAAACTGGCAGTATACAAGGAGGGGAACTGAAGACGCCACAGCTGTTGCTAGACCGTTGATGCCCATTAGAATGAGTGAAAAACTTAATACAGAGCCCTGCAGAACCCCATTCTCTTGGATATATGGAGTACCATGGGAAGCACCATATCGAACCTGAAAAGTACATTGCGACATGAAGTTCTGGCGAAAATCAGAATTGGGCTTCGGAGACCCACTCATGTAAGGTAGCGAGGATGTTGTGTCACCAAGTGATGTCATAAGTCTTTTGTAGGTCGAAGAAGACAGCAATAAAGTGTCGACATTAGTCAAAATTATGGTAGTCATAGTCAGAAAATGGTAACTGATGAATACTGCTTATGGTGCTGGAGAACCGGAGTGCAATCTCTAATGGCTTTGGTGATGTCCACCCTTCCAACAGGGGGTCAGAACGACAGTGAAGGTAAAAGCATGCCAGTCGGCACTGTTGAGATCCCATCTGGGTGGTGCCCAGGGGAGTGATGCTGAGGGAGGGACAGGAAGATTGGGAAGCAGCTGCTACCACACAGATCATCGTGGACCCCCCCCCCCCCCCCCCCCCCCCCCGCCAGTGGATGGATGGGGAAAGATGAGAGCTGCAAACAGAAAGATGAAAGGCTGAATAAGCACCATGTGCCACACTGAAGTGTGTGGAGGTACCAGTATTTAAGAGCCAGAGGTTGAGATCTGCCAATAAGTTTTCAATGTCTTTACCACAGCCAGGGATCATGGTTCCATCCCACAAAGGGTTATTGGTATTGAAAGTTGCCCAAGATTGGGAAGGGTGGGGGGAACTGAGAAACCAATGCAGACAATATGGTCTGACGCACTCCAGCACTGTGATGGAGGTAAACATTACAGATCGTAAACTCCTGAAATGCCCTTACCTAAACAGCCACAGTCTCCAAAGTTATATCAAGAGGCTATATATAGAGTCCAGAACATATGTGAAAACTCCATCTGACATCCAATCATAATCAACACCATTCTTAAAATAACCCAAGTAGTCACAAAGGCTCCACATTGCTGGGAACCAAAAGGGAAATGCAGAAAGCAGGGGAGAAGCGTAAGAGATATAGTAGCTCAGGCAGGTGGTGGAAAACACTACAATTCCACCAGAGGATTGTGCTGTCAGTATACCGTGAGAGCGTGAAGGCAACAAGGAGCCAGGTTATGTTCCGTGGTCACCTGCTGCCACTTGTGAAGAGATGATGTTATCAACAAATGTAAGATCTGAGAAACATTCTGTAGTGCAATCAGGAGCCTCAGGGGCCACTGGGATCACTGCTATGGCCACAAAAACAGAACATGTGGGATCCGGTGGCTTGGGGGCCACTGGAGTTTATCTTGGAAGGCTACTTCTTGTCTTTCTTCTCCTTAGTGTGCTTGGATGACTTCCCTGAATTAGTTTCATGGATTGAAGAAGATCATGAAGGCCTATGACCAGCAGCCTGTGGCTCCTTCAGCCACTGGCTGATAGCCAGTTACAGACTGGCAGAAACATTGGAGGGTTGGAAGGGAGTGTCCTGAGGGATCCCTTCCTGGCATGAGAAACAATGAGGGAGATGCATCCCCAGGGATGGGGAGTCATTGCTCCAAAATTGTTTGTGGGGGAAACAGCAGGATGAGAGCCACCAATCATCAGGGGGGCTAACTGTGGGATGCATAATGGGGGAGAGTATGGTAAGCAGAGAGGGCAATGTCATCATAGCTGGGTGTACAACACTGTCATGTGTGCAGGATGTAGATTCTCACACTTTTTCTTGGCCTCTTGGTATGTCAGTGTGTCCCGAGTCCTGTATTTTTTTCCTCTCTGAAAGACAGTGCATCACTCCACAGTTATGCAGATGGGACCACAGTTATGCAGATGGGAAAAGGAGCACAAAGAATATCTCTGTGAAACAGTTGTCCGCAATCCCTACAGACTGGGCTGCTATCACGACGTGACGACAGATGCCTGAATTTCATACATTTGAAGCACTGCTTAGTGGGGGAAGGGAACATACAGTTTTGTGTCACATTGATATAGCACCTGGATGTTTTCAGTCAATGAATCTTCCTCAAAGGCCAAGATGAAGGCCCCAGTAGCAAGCCTATTGTCCTCTAGCCCCCTATGGACACAATGGACAAAGTGTATATCCTGTCGCTCCAAGTTGGCTCATAGCTCATCATCGTCCTACAAGAGGTCACAATGGAATGATGCCGTGAACTATGTTTCAACTATTATGGGGAGTAATAGTCACCTGAATGTTACCCAGCTTGTCACAAGCAAGCAACATCTGTGATTGGTCAGGGGATGCTGTTTTAATCAAAACTAATCCACTCTTCATTTTGGAGATGGCTGCAGCATCCCCAAATTTGTCCCCTGTAGTCCCTACAAAGAATAATGGCTTTGTGGGCAAAAAGGAATCCCCATCTGTCCTTGTAAAAGCCAGATATTGGGGCGAGTATTTCTCTGCTTGTCACTTAGCCCTCCATTCCTTCCATGGTGCAGCCAGGGAAGCAAACATTTTAGGGTCATATAACTCTGTGTTGAATTAATTCTTTCCTTCTCAACAGACTGCTGGGACTGTATGACCATCAACAGGAGAAAGTTTCATCCATTTCATATGCAACCCATGCGCCATGGTGCCATCCACTCCGAACAGGGGCTCTCCCCATGGACATCACCCAGACTCAACAACGGCTACCTGGTCAGTATCCATTGCTTGGAGTCCATGTGTCCCAGTCGTGAAGAGCACATACTCCTTGGCATTCATGGGGAGGCTCCATCTCAGGCACCAATAGTGCAATCCCCTGCAGGGTCAGTGGGCTACCACCATGCAAGTCCTTGATGACACCCCCACAATAGGATGGTTACCATGCTGGGTTTTGTGCATACTATCTTATTGGAAAGGAAGAGTTCTAAAGTGAAAAGGCACGAAGGTGGAACAGACACCACATTGGGCGACCTAACCTGCATAATCCGCACTTCTGAAAAATTTGGAAAAGTGATCTCAGGTCAAACCCAACAATGGGGACTATTTATTTATTTATTAATGCATAGGTGTAGAGTGTGACAGAAGTGAAATGGAAAACTAAGGTCCTTAAACATGTCACAGGCCCACGTGAGGTCTGCACCAGAAAGACCATTCGATGGAAAAGCAGAGAGGAAAGAGACAGTGGAAGTATAGACTCACAGCACAGAAATGGAAGTAGTGCTGCAAAGGCTGTGGACCCATGTTACCCAAGCACGTACTCACAAAAGAGTTGCGAGATTTAATGTTAGGAGGGCTGCATCCATGAGAAGCCAGAAATTTACACTGAACACTGATGGGCGATTTCTTTTTGTGAAACCAAAGCACACATCGCGCTTTCTCCTTCTTCGATGCCATTTCGCCAGCAACTAACGTGACCTAACAGACCGCGTCGGTGTTGTGGAGCACTAGCGCCATCTATTGGTCACAACAACTACTAACACTAACCTTTGTAACAGCATCAAATGTAACTTATTATGTCAAACAGTTATTCTGTTATAAATTTTCATAATCAGGGCAAGACTTTGTGCTCACCCTGTATTGCAGGGATAGCTGGTGGTGGTAGGAAGGATCCAAATGGCAAACACTGTGAAGCGGTCACTGAAGTAAAGCATGTTGTGCTGAGCAGCATGCTCAGCAACTGGGTGGTCCAGCTGTCTCTTGACCACAGTTTATCGGTGACCCCGCATGTGGGCATACAGCATTTTTATTGTCAATCCCACACAGAGAGCAGCACAGTGGTTGCAATTTAGTTTGTCAATCAGATGATTGCTTTCACAGGTAGCTCTGCTGTGGTGGGATGGTTATGCTTGTGATTGGACTGGGGTAGGTAACGGTGGGAGGATGTGTGGGACACGTCTTTGCATCTACATCTGGGAGGGCAGGGAGCAGGAGTGGTGTAGGGATGGGCAAGGATATTGTGTAGGTGCAGTAGTCGGCAGATTACCTCTGTGGAAGAGGTGGGAAGGATAATGGTAGGACATTGCTCATTGCACGGCAAAATGAAGGGTAGTTACTACACTGGTACAAAATGTGAGTCAGTTGTTCCAGTCCTGTGTCATACTAAGTCATGAGCGGAGTGCTCCTTTTTGGCTCTGAGCACTACGGGACTTAACATCTGCAGTCATCAGTCCCCTAGAACTTAGAACCACTTAAAACTGACTAACCCAAGTACATCACACACATCCATGCCCAAGGCAGGATTCGAACCTGTGACCGTAGCGGTTGCGCAGTTCCAGACTGGAGCGCCTAGAACCGCTCCTTTTTGGTTGGACGTGGAAATGTGGGAGGCGGTAGGTGACTAGAGAGGCAAGGCATGGGAAATTTGTTTCTGTAGAGGGTTAGGAGGGTAACTTCGGTCTGTGAAGGGCATGGTAAGACTTAGTATACATGGAGAGGGACTGCTTGTCACTACGGATGTGACGGCCATGGGTGGCTAGGCTGTATGGAAGAGACTTCTTGGTATTGAATGAGTGGGAGCTGTCAAAGTACAGGTATTGCTGCTCACTGATAGGTTTGATAGGGATGAAAGCTACTGATACAGGCAATTTTGAGGTGGAGGTCAACATTGAGGAAGGTGGCTTGCTTGGTAGAGGAGGGTCAGATGAAGCAAATGGGGGACAGGGGTGGAGGTGCTCAGTTTATGGAGGAACGTGGATTGGGTGTCCTCATCTTTGGTCCAGATCACAAAGACGTTACCAATGAATATGAGCCAGATGGAGATGGCCCATGAATAAGCTGGCCTAGGATGATGCCACGTGGATGCCCATTGCTGTACCATGAATTTGTTTGTAGGTGATGCCTTCAAAGATGAAGTAATTGTGGGTGAGGATATAGTTGGTCATGGTGACCACAAAGGAGGACTGCCACATGTCCTGTCTACATTATGGCATAACTTAAAAATATTTATTTTCTGATTACAAATGTAAAAATATTCTCATACATAGTACGTTTGGAAAATGAATCTGTGAATTTCTACAAAACTTCAGCAAAGTAGCTTTTCTGTGTGAAACATGAAGTATGTTAGTAAATACAGTGTCCATGTCTGTCTGTTGTCTTTCATCAAATGATTGGCTTTAACCATTTGCTCATTGTCTTCTATGATAGCATCATAGATAATCAGAGAGAGCTTACTAGTTGCAAACTCTGATTAGCTCACCATATAAACAGACCCACTAACTAGCTGTATTCCAGTAAAATGACTGACCCCTCCATTTGCTACAGTTGGGCTCTGCTTACTCATTGCCTCCTACAGCAGTATTTGAGCTAACTGGAGGGAGCGCTTTGCTCAGAACTCCAACTCACTCAATGGTTAACTGGATCAGCTGGCCATCACTATTTCACATTTTAAGCGTCAGTAATTTTCTACATGAAAGATATTCCAAAGCCCTCAAAAACAGAAATTTTGTTCTGGCACTTTACATTTTGATCCTTACCAATGATCTTCAACTTGAGTCTTATGCAGTACACAGCTATGAATCTTAGATGGACATTGTAAAGTAATACATGGGTTTGTGATTTTCTTTTTTTTAGTTCCTGTTCAGATCAGGCCATCATGCCACTTGTCATTCAGAAGAAAAGGAAAATCCCACACTACCATTATACAGCTTAATGAGTGGCTTCACTTCTAGTAATGGTTACAATGAGGCTGTAATGTAACTCTCAGTCTCAAATAGTACTGTAAAACATGATACACAAAACTAGTATACAACATAATATATATTTTATATTTGTAATCTATAGCTCCAACCTTTGCACTGTCTTTTAGTTTTGCTGACTTACTTATTAATGTTGATTCATTTTTAAGAGATTTTTCATTCATTTAAAACTTCTATCTAAAAACTGGCTAAACTGGAAGTCAACTAATAATACACATTTTTGCAGAGCATTGTTCATGTCACTTAAATCTTATAATTTTCCTCAAAAGATGACAATTTTATGAAACACTGCATTTACTGTGGCAATAAACATGATTAAAAGATAAGTTTACATGAGAAAATGTTACTCATTTTAGTAAATGAACAAATTATTAAATTAAATGAGACAAATAAATATTTGTAATTTTACCTGTAAGAAGAAGTGTCAACAAAGTATTGAGAATATAATTATGTTAGTCAAAAAATGTCCAATTTTAGAAATGGCTTGGTCGCAAACTGCAACCAAGACATTTCCAAAACTGTATCATGCAGCAAATCTGAATGGTCGCTTGCCTCAAGGTGATTGCATACAGTGGTTATGTTTGGATAGGATCCTTTTCAGCTTTGTCCACATTGATCTCACCAAGGTATCACATATATTTTCTTTAATATTTATTCTATTATAAAATGATCGAATTAAAGTATTTACCTTGACAACCATGCCTGTTCCTGGCTCAGTCTTCAAAATTTTTTTTTGAGGTTCCTTTGTTTCTGTTTTCAAAGCCCTCTTTGTACTTTGTACTTTTTCTCCATTTGTTTTCCCCTCTTCTTTATCTTTATCACGTTTTGGACAGCTACAGACACGCACATTCATGAACTGTCGCCCCAGGACTTCTCCCCTGTAAAGGAGGTTGAGTTAAAAAGAGCTATAAATTAATAGATATTCCATATAAACTCCCAAAAAAATGTAACTTCTTCCTCTCTCTCTCTCTCTCTCTCTCTCTCTCTCTCTCTCACACACACACACACACACACACACACACACACAATTCTTAAGCTAACACTTTGGATACATAGCACATGAAACAACTAAAATGCTGTATAAAATATAAATAGGCCAATGAAATAAAGTGCTAACTGTTGAATTTGCAAGGATTTTAGTGTGATCAAATTATCTGTTGTTTCCAAATGCACCACACCACATGCTGGTAACAAGTAGTTCCATTTGTATCACTAGAAGGAACTGTCTGCTATATAAATTGTTTTGCCTCATTGCATTTACGTCTTTGTCTTTGAATTTGACCAAAACATAGCTTACAAGAAATTGAAATGAAGATCTCGTAGATTAGCACTTTCTTCCACTGTCTTATGTTTGTGACTGGCAGGTAACTAGATGAACCAGACATTTAGAAATACACTAAAAAAAGTCCTGCCCTAAATGTTCAGGATGAGTTCAGGCAACAGGTAAACTTTCAGAACATGTTCTGCACTCGGCTTGTCATCAGCTAAAGCCAACAAGAACCTGGGGAAATTTACAGCTTCTTTCATCAAAAAATAAGCCACACACAATAAAAAGGAACACAATACGCAATGCATCTTAATAGAATGTCCACACTACAGTAAAAAATATACAAATAAAAGATACTTGCAACAGGGGACAGTGTCTTTTTTGAAGCTGGTCTAAAGCCCTTTTGATACACACCAGTAACAATGAGAAAGCATATCAGGGCTAGCATAATGCTCTCATTACTCAAAGTTTGTTCTTGTACTCTTCACGGCTGTCTGACTAACAGTGAGGTAACAGCTGTCGAGGAGATAATGTACTGTGCCACAGGATGTTCTCTACAAACTTCCTTAATGGTTATAACAACTTCTTTGTTCCTGTAGAGAGCAATGTACCCTGAGACCCAGCAGATGCGATAACCTTGTCCTGCTTTTGTAACAATGAACTGGAGAAATAAATGGTGTTGAACTCTATCGAACATAGCTGTTGGAATTCAGTGCTGCTAACGGAACATTATTAGAGTTCTTCCTGATTATACTTAGAAATGTAGCAAGCAGATACTATCAGTCTCCTTAATTCACCAATTACGTATTCTAAACAAAGTAATACAAGGGACATTCAATAATTAAAGAGACAAATATTGATGTAGGAATGAAACAGTTTGTAGAGTTTTGTACTTTCATGACTTTAGACTGGCATCACTGTGATGAACTGAGAACAGCTGATGGATAAAAGTTGCTTTGTTTATAACCTCAACATAGCATTTAATGGAGGTATGTCCAATTGATGTTTCCACATTAGTTCGCAAGCATTCAGTGATACTGTTTTTGCTTTTTGAAAGTGAAAAATCAGCTAAAATCTTTTCTCAGACGATTTTATAGTACAGCAAAAGTTGTTTGAAGTGCAGAAATTTTAATAAGTGGGTAGAAAAGTTAAAAAATGGCCAAACCTCAGTGACCGATGAGCACAGGACTGTCCTTTTTGCTATTTACTGGTATACTCTACTTTCTTCTCCAAGTCAGAGAAATGAGTTGCCACAATGGATAACGTTGTGAAGGAATGTATGCCCAGAAATGCTGATACAAGACGGAATTTAAAAACGCAACATGTGAACGCTGCATTTTATGCACAAGGAAAAACAAGCTGAGTGCCTTTGGATCACTGATGATGATGATCGTGATGATGATGGTAGCAATGACTACTCAACAACCAGAAAAGCAGCTGGACTTTGGAAACTTCTCAACAGTGACAAAGTGTTTCTTTTTTGGCTTAGTTTTTAAACAAGGTCCTACCAAACTGAGGCCTTAACCACCCGTAACACGGAGATGTTCATAGCTTGAAAGTTTTTAAGAATGTATTTGATTCAAAGTCAGTGATACAAGTGACGAGAAGTTCTCTTGGTCTCAATCGTCACTGAGGTCACGAGAATGGAAATGAAGAGATGACTGGCCCAAAACGTTTTTGTTTTGTTGACTCCCTTAAAACTGTTGCAAAGGAAGTCTGTAACCTTGTTGAGGCTAACACTGATGAGCGTTTAGCATTTATTTATCAGCAGCTATTTTTCACTTAAAAAAATAAAATAAAAAAAAAGAAAGAAAAAAAAGAAGCTGTTATTCATTAACAAAGAATTTCAGACAACAGTTAAAATATTTGACTTAAAAGAAAATGAACTGCAACAAGGAATGACCATCATATATAGTGGAAATCAGTTTGGAAATCTGCAAACGGAGCTTTAGGACTACTGTGTAATATCTCCAAGAATAATTTAGAAACCATTCTATTAGAACCAGTGAAGCTTCTATGAGTTACATATATCGTACAATATCAAAGACAAAAGCTGTAAGCAAAAGCAAGAAGTGATTCTCCAAACAAAAGACTAGATAATTTCATGAGAAACACAGTAAAAGAAGAGAGGCTGAGTGTGTAAGCTATGTGAAAAAAAAAAAAACTTTTTGAATGGGCATGGGCATGGGCTGAAGGAGAGGATGGCTCAAAGAACACACATTAATGACATTATGAGGGGCAGACAGGAAAGGTAGCCAGGCGCTACAGTACGGGACGTCCACAGTGTACAACAGCACAAGAAGACGGATATATCACCATCAGTGCCTGCAGACGGCCACGAAGTACTGCAGGTAGCCTTGCTCGGGACTTTACCACAGCCACTGGAACAGTTGTCGCCAGACACACAGCCTACAGACAACTGAACAGACGTAGTTTATTCGCCCGGAGACCTGCAAAGTGCATTCCACTGACCCCTGGTCACAGGAGAGCCTGTAAAGCCTGGTGTCAAGAACACAGTACATGGTCATTGGAACAGTGGTCCCAGGTTATGTTCACAGACGAGTCTTAGACTAAGGGTTGTACTGTGTACAGCACATAGAGGCTCTGAGGGGCATTGAGAGAATCGGAGCATATGAAAGGTCCGTGTTGATGGATGTACTGGGGAAAAGCTAAAGCCATTGACGATATTCCATGAGTAAAGATGATCGAGACATCGTTGAAGATGAGACAAGTCCATAGAGATCTGCACAAGATCGCAAAGTCGTTGATGAAAAGAGAGCTGGAGATGCCTGGCAGGAGAAAGGCCATAATAGGGTTAATGACTATAGCAAAGAGCATGACACTTAGGATGGAGCCTTGAGGCACCCCGTTCTCCTGGATGAAGATGACCGACAAGCCCGAATCCACAAGTACATCGAAAAATTGGTCTTTTACAAATTCCTGAAGGACATCAGGCAGGTGGCTTCGGAAGCCCCATATGTATACAATATGGAGGATACCTATCCCCCAACAGTTATTGTTGTCAAAAAACATGGCCATAAACTGGTATTTCTGAAGAAAACCATTCATGAAGTGAGTTGACAAAGTGATGAGATGGTCAACTTGTGACGAAGTAATCTGGGATATTTTTACTTCCCCTCTTGTTTTGCCATCTGCCTCCTCAAATTCGTTTTTTCACTTTTAACTAATTAACAGTAACATACGTGAGTATAATCTGCATTTTCGTAAAAGAGAAAGGCTGGCCCTCAGTTTTAAAGAATATAACACCAGATCTAATTTTGTGCTTTATGTATGGAATTGAGTCTATAATTTATTTTTACTATTATTAGTTAGTATGTTTCATTATAGGGTGAAATCAGTAATTGTTTCATAACTTAAATTCTGTTGTTGACATAACAACAAATATAAATTCTGTACCAAGTATAAACATTAGGAGGAACAACTAATAGTATTCTTTAAGTATTTATTTTGCTATATTTGAAAACATGTTAGCAAAGCCAGCCCTTAATTCCAATTCCATTGCAAAAAACTCCCCCACGATTTCCAGCACCTCTGATGGTGTGCTCCTTCCAACTGGTGGCCCCTTAGAGGAGGGGGGCCCCTCACCTGCCTTGGGTGACTGTTTACACTCAGGTGACACCTCCCAAAGTCCTGACAAGAGGGACCAATTGACAATTTGGGAAGATCACAGCTCATGCAATCACACCTCCCTGGGCCTGGCTTGTACCTAGGGGCACATGCAAAACCTAACTGTCAACCTAGTGCTGGGAATTACGCATTGCCCAGTCACATATCAAGCTTCAAACGTGTGGTTCAGCCTTCAGGAGCACACATGGAAGAAGAAGAAACAAAGAGGAACCTCAAACACTGAAGCAGAGGAAAGATAGGAGATAGAGAATGAAGAAAGAATGAAAAAAGAATGAAAAAACAGATGTAGGACTATTCTGATGTCAGGCTACTAAAACTTCAGAAAAATTCCCAAAAACTTCCCAGACATGTTCCCCAAGGGAGGGGAAAAAGAAAGGAGCAGGATAGGTGTGCAGCACAGAAAGGGAAATGATTCTGCAATGGATGGGGCCATATGGTAGCCAAGCATAAATTCACCAGAGTGGTGAGCCCCCTGAGGGCTCAATGATGATATAACCCTCTGCCCATATAGTTTCACCACTGTAACGTAACATATCACGTTGGTGAAGTGAGTACATTCACTTCCACTAGTTATATTTGTTGCTGATAATAGAAAAAGTTTACACAGTCTGAATAAAAGAAACAAAAATAATTTTCATGCAGACTTTGCTTTCTAGTTTACAGTTCAGAGTTATTATCCAACAACATAACTTGGTACTTCACATTAGGAGTGCTCCAAGTGGTGTATGCGGTTCCTGTTTCCCATAAGTATTACTTTTGCAGGGCATACAGTATTAAAAAAAAGCACCTGTGTGCTTAAAGAAACTGGCAACACAGAGATGTAAAAATTGATTATATTAGTTTATGTTGTCCAAAGTGAAATCTTATTGGGAGAAATTATAAAATACTGCTACACAAACTATTTGCAAACTAAAGTTGGCACTGAGCTTAAACACATCAATACTTTATAACTTCAACCGATTACCTCTGCTCCATGCATCCTCCATGGAAAGTGTCACATTATAGTGTGAATTATTATTATTATTATTATTATTATTACTATTATTATTGGTGTTTTGCCCTTAAAGAGTGCAGTTAGACTAAAGTACATGGCCAATTCATTTTGCTGCCTTCCTTGCTGCCCAAACTTCCCTCATTCGCTTGCTGTGTTTCTGTTTCTGGCCCTCTGTCCATGCTTCTTGTCGGCTTTGTGTCTTCGGCTTAATCTTGGTTGCCCATATTTCTTTCATCTTCTGGCTGTGATCTTGTTTGTGTTAATTGGTCCACTTAACGCCTTTTCGATGGTCACAGTGTATCTCATGTAATTTACTTTCCTTAGTGATGTTTCTGAATTTTGTTCAGTCATTTATTGTGTCCGGTGTGATGTTGAGTTGGTTCAGGTTGTTTTTTACCTCTGCCACCCATTTGTTGTTTCTAGTGGTTACCCAGTGAAAGATCCATTTGGTCAGTCTGTGAGATGGCATTCTGTATAGGTGTAAATAGAATTGTAGTCTGTGTTTTCTAATCTTTTCTGTGATATTCTCAGTATGTTTGTATAGTTCCTCTGTAGGTTTCTTGATCGATATTCCATTGTTGTTAGTTGCACCAAATATTTTCCTAAGTATTTTCCGTTCTACTTTTTCTAGTTGTCTGATATGTGTATGTCCAAGGATTAGTGTGGTCTCTGCTGCATACAGTACAATGGAATGGTAAAGATTGGTATAATGTCTACTGCCATACACTTCAAAGTGGCTTGCAGCAAGAGTATATGTGTGTGTGTGTGTGTGTGTGTGTGTGTGTGTGTGTGTGTGTGTGTGTGTGGCGCGCGCGCACGTGTATGTCGGTGTGCATGGACAATGATTTACATATAGTTGAGGTATAGTGCTCAACACATTATTTGCAAGTAAGAATACAGAATCTCAATGCGTTGACA
Source organism: Schistocerca piceifrons (assembly GCF_021461385.2). NCBI lineage: Eukaryota > Metazoa > Arthropoda > Insecta > Orthoptera > Acrididae > Schistocerca > Schistocerca piceifrons. The sequence goes on along the minus strand of NC_060145.1, from coordinate 318,411,895 downwards.
CTCGACGGCATTAATGGTAACATCCAGTTCAATATGGAGGTACAAAAAGGCAACACAGTGCCCTTCCTCGAAGTCCTTATCCAGCGCTAACAAAATGGATACCTTGGCCACGGCATCTAAAGAACAACTGACCAAAAGTGATCTGTACTTGCATGTCATCAATCACCACCACCCAGCACAGAAGTGCACTGTGCTACTAACATTGGTGCATGATGCATGAATGAAATCAGACGCTGATAACCTGCCCCATTAGCTGAACCACCTAAGCAAGGTCTTCATTACCGAGCGAGGTGGCGCAGTGGTTAGCACACTGGACTCGCATACGGGAGGACGACGGTTCAATCCAGTCTCCAGCCATCCTGATTTAGGTTTTCCGTGATTTCCCTAAATCGCTTCAGGCAAATGCTGGGATGGTTCCTTTGAAAGGGCACGGCTGATTTCCTTCCCCATCCTTCTCTCACCCGAGCTTGCGCTCCGTCTCTAATGACCTCGTTGTCGACGGGACGTTAAACACTAATCTCCTCCTCCTCCAAGGTCTTCATTCTTGCCATTCTGCAGCTCCATATCGTGCAAGGTAAGCAGCCTGCTTAAAAGACACAGAATGAAATCAATCTTCAGGCTTCTGACAAAAATCTTAAAATTATTGAGACTAGTTAAAGATGCAGCATGTCTGAACTCCTGGGGTCTACAATACACCTTGTGAGTGTGGCCAGGCTTACACTGGACAAACAGTAAGCAATGTGGAACAATGCAGGAAGAAACACGAGAGGTTTTATTGCCTACGCTACCCCGAGAAATCAGTTTTAGCTGAGCATGTTTTAGAAAACAGTCACTGGATAAAATCTGATGAAACATCCATTGTGCTTTGCACTAACAGCTTCTGTGACTGTGTAATTAAAGACTGCATTGAAATAAAAATCACCAATGACACCCTAAATAGAGACGGTGGCCTGCAGCTCAGCACGGCTTGGGATTCAGCAACTGCGTGGCTGAAGCGGGCACAATAAACACAGAGTCAACGTATGCCCACACGTGGCTATGCTGCAAGCACCAGTCATAGCCAGCAGCAAATGTAATAAGGGGTGTACCAGCAGCCCACTGGCACTCATAGCACTTGACAGCAGCCAAGGAGTGCTTGGCTGATAGCTCGTGCAATTTTAATCACTTGATGCAGCTGTCCTTGTATCACTTTCAGTTGAAATATGAGCAAAGACATAAAAGGTATCTCTTCTATACACAGGGTTAATCAACCTGGAGTGAGAACTGGAATGCTGACATAAGATGGGGCAAGAATATGGCTGTGGAGAACGAGTAAAGGAAGGAAGGCACACAATGAAGCAGGGCACACGGTGGATGAAAATTACTTATGGAGTAATGTAATGCTCAACCACAGGGTTAACAATTTGAGAATAAAAACTCAAACAATAATGTCCACATGTGGGAAAGCATGATGGACAGATCAACACAATATGTAACAGACAAATGAAATATATTACATACTGAGTACCAAAATGTGAGAGCAGTGAGAGGTGGAAAAACTTATTGCAGGATGAGAGAAAGAATGATGCCAGGGAACTAAGGTTTGCAGAAGAATGTAGGTATTTGAAAAAAATGAGAATGAGTCAATATGCAAATAACAAATTAAAATGAAATTCCATAATGAAATTTTCTTTTTTTTTTTAATACTGTCTTTTACAGAAGGCATGACTGCTAAGTACTTATTGAAATATACGTGCAATGTGGCTGAAAATGACAAATTTCATAGTACAATCCAGTCTGAAGCTTCCAGAATTTTGAAACATTCCTCAGTATGAAACAGTATAAGGAACAGGAAAAGGTATATGTCTATGAGGGCAGAAATATATGATAATTTTTTGTACTTTATTTTTAAGTATTGGCATGAAGGAGATCAAAGTGTTTCAGATGTGGTGCTATAGGAGGATGTTGAAAATTAGTGGATGGATACAATGGGAAAACAGAAGGTTCTCTGCAAGACTGACAAGGACACAAAAGTGTGGAAAACAATGACAAGAGGAAACAGGATGATAAAACGCGTGTAAAGATATAATGCAATAATGATAGAACATGTATAAAGATATAAAGGAATGGCTTCCATGGTACTTGAAGAAGCTACAGAGGTTATAAACTGTAGGGGAACACAAGAGATTGAAATATATTCAATAAATAATTGAATAGTACTATTCTGAGATGAAGAGGCTGGAAAAGGACAGAATTTGTGGTCAGCCACAACAAACCTGTCAGAAGACTGATGAAACTGTAATAGAAAAGGGTTTGGGGGTAATATTTAGAATCTATCTCTGGAACTACTGCCCAACCATTCTGTCTCCTTGTAAATTTAAAACTGCCAAACATTTCATAACTGATCATCCTATTTCTATTTTTCAGATATTCTTCACTCACAGAATCAAAAGAAAGAGATTTTAACTTTGTCAGTTTCCACCAAATGAAATTTGTTTCTTTTCTTGATTACCTCCCTTTGTCTTAATCCTTCACCAAAAGTTCCATTAAATGCTGGAGTACTGTCCATCCCTTGTTCCTTTTTTCGTGTTGTTCTTTCATCTCCTAAAGGAAACCTTCTAAAAACATCTGGACAAACTAAATTCTGGAAAGTTGTTTTTGTTTGCTTATCTATTAAATGTGGCTCAGAGGCTAACTAGATAAGACATGAGAAGAGTATCAAGCATGATGGAGGAGGATAGTAAAGGTTCAAAAAAGGTGTTATATGGGGTGATTAAAAGTAAGAGGAAATACGATACGATAGATTATGCCCGAATGGTGAACAAAAGTGGCCAAGATGTAGAGAACAAGGAGGAACCCAAGAATATGTGGAAGGAGTATTTTGAAGAACTCCTGAACCTGAATGGAGACCTGGATGAGGAGGAACAAGCTGAGAAGAAAAAAGAGGAGGGACAGCAAATACAAAAAGACCTTACACGGGGAAAGGTGGAATAGGCACTGAGCAAGATGAAGGGAGGGAAGTCACCAGGTCTGGATTAGCTAAGTGTAGAGATAGTGAGAGCAGTGGGAGAGATGGGGATACAATGGCTATATCGACTAATAAAAAGTTGTGTGGAGACAGACGATGATCCCAGAAGATTGGAAGAGGGGAATAATTGTCCCGATCTTTCAGAAGGGAAACAGAAAAGAATGCAAGAACTATCGGGGGATAACACTGATGAGTCATTGTGCAAAGACTTTTGAAAAAATTTTGGAAGCATGAATTCAGGTAAAATTAGAAGGAAGGATGAGAGAAGAGAAACATGGCTTCAGAACAGGAAGGTCCACGGTGGATATAATTTTTGCTGTAAGACAACTGCAGAAACAGCATTATGAATATGGAATAGGTCCACTCATGACCTTCTTGGACATTGAAAAAGCGGATGATAGTGTATGCAGAAGCAAAGTGCAGAAAGCCCAGGAGAACAGAGGAGAAGCAAAAAAGATTATTTGGAGGATAACGGAAATGTACCACGGAAGTGTGAGCTGTGTGAAAGTGGAAGGAGAGAGATCAGCTTGGAATGGCTTGAGAAAGGGAAGTGCACTTTCACCATTACTATTCATTGCAGTGAAGGATGTTATAATAAGTACAGTAGCACAAGTAATTGGTGAAGGAAAGATGAAAGCTATGGTGTTTGTAGATGATCTGATGATTTGGGGGAATAAGGAGGATGAAGTACAAGAGCAGTTGGACGTATGGGAATGAACAGTACAAGAATATGCAATGAAATTTAGTAAAGTAAGAGTGATTACCACAACAAGACCATAGGAGAGAGGAAGAATTGTTAGGGAACGATTGAGGAGAGTGGAGAGCCTGCTACAGGAAGATGGAAAAAAAAACAACAGAGAAATAAATGAGTGGGGGAGAAAAGCAGAAGCATTTTAAGCATTTTGGAAGAGTGTGGGAAGCCTGATATGGAGCAAGGATGCATCCCCAATCAGTAAAAAGGTTGTATACCGGACATACTATGTCCTGATCCTGACATGATGACAGCAACCTTCATGCTTACAGTCTGTGTGCTCCTTCCCCTACTGTCTCTCTGGCTTCCTGTTCTTGAATTATCTTTTTTTTTGTTTTTCCCCTCAGCACTCTTATTTGGAAAATGCACGCATGTGTACTCTCTCTCTCTCTCTCTCTCTCTCTCTCTCTCTCTCTCTCTCACACACACACACACACACACAGAATGAACTTCTGTTCTAAAGATATAGCTCATTAAATTATAATTTACAGAAAGGAAACAAGAAAAAATATATGTAACACAGGTAAAAAACATTCACCAATTACATCTCTATAAACAGCTACTCACATGTCATTCTCCAGAGTAAAGATTATTCCCATTGGTCGCCTGCCAATGCCATTCTGACAACTGTTGAGACAAGTAAATTGGTAGGAAACAGTGAAATAATCCATTCCAGATTGAAGACTTTCTACTGGAACAACAACACTTAACCGGCCACTGTTCACATCTGAGCAGTATAGAGCAGAATTTGTTGAAGTACAGCGTAGGACATGTTGTACCAATTCCACATCTGCAAAACACAAATGAATATTATCAACAAAGATTGAACTAAACTCAAAATAGCCCACCGGGCTAGACGTGCTGCTTACCAAGAGGGGAGGCGTGCCGGTCCCCAGCACGAATCCGCCCAGCGGATTAGTGTCGAGGTCCAGTGTGCCGGCCAGCCTGTGGATGGTTTTTAAGGCAGTTTTCCATCTGTTTCGGCGAATGCAGGCTGGTTCCCCTTATTCCGCCTCAGTTACACTATGTCGGCGATTGCTGCACAAACACTGTCTCCACGTACACGTACACCATAATTACTCCACCACACAAACATTTGGGGTTACACTCGTCTGGTATGAGACGTTCCCGGTGGAGGGGGGTGGGGGCGGCGGCAGGGAGAGGGAGATGGGAGTCCACTGGGTGCCAAACCGCACAATAACCCTTCAGTGTGGGGCAGTGGTGGGGTGGATGGACTGCTGTGTCCTGTTGTGGGGTTGTGAAGCACTGAGGGCTGCAGCAGGATGATGCCTCTCTGTTGTTTCTAGGTTCCCGGTTCAATACACAGTGCACACACAAACTAAAAATAACATTCTTTGCAAATAACAGCTACAAAAGTGATGAATAAGAAAAAAATTACCTGTCAACTTCAAGTAATAAATATGACCAATCAAGTTCAAATAAAAGTTAAAGCTTTGGAAAAAAAAACCTAAAGTTCAAGTATCTACAAAGTTAAAGCCAACAAGCTGTGTATAAAGGGCCACAACAATGCATTTAGTCAATTGTGAATAATATACAATAGAAATAAAAATACAGTGTCAAGTTTGCTGAACAACAAAATTACTTGATTCTCTGACTGGAATTACAGACGTGAAAGAATATGGAAACAGTTACGTCTGACAAGTGACAGGGGGAAGGTGAAAATTTTTAGAACTTAACTAAGAAAGACACACAAAGTGCGATGATCAAAAATTGAAGTTGGTATGATAAAAGTTGAAAAAAATGAAATTAAAATATAAATGAAAGAGACTCGCTACCATCCTCAGTACCTTAATCCAGGCAGCTTCCTCTATATTATTTGTGTCCCATTCTAGTAAACTATCTCTTAATTTTGTCACTTCCACTCTATGTGATAGCCCATTTCTTTGTATTGTTTTTAATTCTCTTTTATTTTTAATCTGCCTCATGTGGTGTCTGCTAACTGTACACAAAGCAAATGAGATTGGTCATATTACTATGGAACTATTCTTCACAGTATATTGGCAGACAGCTGTTTTTGGCATTTAATTGTGTACACTATAACATGTTTAGTAAAAACCATGAAACTTGGTGGAAATGGGTGAGCAACTACCTAAAGACAGTTTCTTAAATTGTCAAAAAATGTTGAGTGCAAGGTCTGCCACAAACAAAATGGGACTGATGCTACAAAAATTTGTGTACTTAGTACAAACGTTCACTTATTTTAATCCCTTTCAAAATAGGGTCCATTTGAGTCCGTAAACATTTTTTGCTGTATATTTAAAGTCACATGATCTAGTAATGTTATTTAGTATCAAATCTACCAAACTGAGCATTTTAGATGGTGCCTAGAATGTCTTCATACACCAAAAATTACACAAGTTATAACTGTTAATAACCATCATCCACGACAATTTCCTTAACAAATTAATTGTGTGACAATCTGATTTGCTACAAACTGTAGCAAATGAAACATACATGTTTACAATAAAACCCCTCAGTGCCATGATTCAGTATACTAAATAGTTTTAATGCTAAATGCGATAAACAATTTTGCATTTAAACAAATTAAACTAGAATAAGTAAATCTCCAGAATAACACATATTATGAAGTCAGTACTGTAGGGGTGCTGAGTGGAGACATCTCTATGTTGTCAGGATGGTGTTGTGGACCTATTGAGCATCTTTTGGTGCTAATAAAACATGTTTAGCAAATTAACATTTATTAATTTAGAGTTACAGTTCTGTGCCTTCTTGTCAGCCTCAGCTGATGCCTTGTGCCAGTGTCACGGTCGAATTCCACTGACTCCTGTTGCTGGCTCGGCTGGCTGGCCACCAAGGCTACTACACCAGCAATTCGCCCAAATTACTGTGGACTGCTATCTGGGAGTTTAAAGGCAAATGCATAACATGAGTAAGTGCTCCACGCTGTGTTAGAGTACCCTCGATCCCATCCCAGAAGATGACTATGACCTTGACAACCCATCTGGATACACCGCACTGTCGGAAGTTGGTAGTCCACTGATCCTGACCCCACTGTAAAGGTAAGTTCTTGCACTCGGAAGTGCCTGCACCAATCATCAGAAACAGAGGCACCAGATGTCCCTCTCCCAGCAGTGATGTATATGAAGATGACAGTGTGACAAGCATGGTGAGATGTACTGCTGTTGGAAGATCCTCAGTCTCCCCATTGTGATGTGGTAGGCGGTGACCAGTGTGAAGTCCCATGAGAGGCAGGTCATGGTTACTTGGATGCTGACGTCTCAGGAATAGCAAGCAGCATGTGCACTAGAAGTGTTGGAACATTTAATACATGGTTGTCACTACACCACAGTAATCACTGAATCGAGTGTTTCGGTATGAACATCATCGATCCTAATGACCATCTCAATTCAGAGCTGGAGAACTGTGGTATTTATGGAGACAGGCAAGATGTAATGACAAGAGGCCCTGTTGGACCGAATGTGGCCCGCTTCCTTAGTAGTGGTCAATGATTCCAGTTCTGCTGTGTCTGCTTAACAATTTGTTAAGACTCTTAACTGCATTGTCAAGTAAACAAAAGCTGTCATTACGCCAGAAGTAGTGCTTGTTGCCTCTCTCTCTCTCTCTCTCTCTCTCTCTGACTGTGCAACTTGTGCCTGGCCATTGGTGTCAATATGTGTGTGCTCATGTATGTACACAATTAACTTACAGTGATGATTGTTTCTTGCTGCTGCATAGCCTGCCTGGTGTCGCCCGTGACTGTGCTAGTGTGAACTTAAGAAAAATTATAATTTCATGCCCTTTTTTACTCTGTGGTGTAACATAACAGTGTAGGCACATCCATCACCTGCTTCCTGTCTTAGTGATACAACAATTTTCAGTGTTTACGATGGTAATATTAAAATTGTTTAAACTGTCATTAAAAGGCTTTTGCCATGTGAATACAATGAGTATACTGTAAATTCTGAAGGCAACATGTGAAAGTCCACCAGAAGAGATTCAGAATAAAAGGACTACGTAATTTATAAACACATTTTCTAAAGTTGTAAATAGTGAACAATATGTATTTTATTAATAACGAAAGAACCAATAGACATAGAATATTGTTTGAAGGCAGGGAATGGGAGCAAGAAAGAGGGTTGTGTTTTAAAGTTGTACAAAATTTGAAAGATGGTCATGAAAGTGATTTTAGTTGTAATGAACATGATGGTAACATCAGCGACACTATATGAGCAAGGTGCACCAGTGCCACACGTGCTCAGTTTCAGCTCGGTAGTCACAGGGCATTCTTAATAGCAGCTTAGCCTCAACGCTGCAAAAGATAGATTCTGGCAATGTGTTCGCTGTATAAAGTGTGAAAAACCTTTGAACCGTGCTCAATGCATTGAACTTGTTGTATTTCATCATTTGCGAGTGATGGCTGTTTGTGGCTGTGAGAACTTTTAACTTTCGATGGACATTAAGACTCTGAACTGAGCTGAAATACGAATTTTTGCAGAGTGTTACAATGTGCTACAGTGAACTAAAGACCATCAAACTATTTTCTCACAAATTATTAGTGTTAATGAGAAACTAAGTAGATATCAGACAGTTTTATTGCTGCAATTCAATAATCATAATACCGGATACTGAATATTAGTTTCTCATTTTCTTAAAATTAAGGCTCTTGTGGACTTTGAGTTCAGCACCCCTGTATGATAACTTCATGTGGGAGTTTGCTGTGTCTAGATGGACATACTGCTAGCTTCAGTGCACGCATTTATGAACTTTGCTGATGCACTGTTCACGTCAAAACCAGTGTTGTTTTACCTCTTCTACTGTGTGGTCACCATTTGCATATGATTTCAATTCTACTTAATAAAATTAATTTTATGCAATTTTCAATCAGTAATGGTTGTCAGTTTCATTTATTTAAGTTAACTATTGAATCTAAAAAACAAAACCAGGAAAGGCTCTCAAATTAAATTTTACAAAACTGTAGCAGCTCCCGAACTGCTCTATGGAAGTGAGAGCTTGGTGATTACCAAGAAGCAAGAAAGCCAGATTAAGGCACAAGAAATGAAATTCCTTAGAGGTGTTAAAGGTTACACAAGAGAAGACAGGCTAATAAATCAAGATATTAGAGACGAACTGCAAATCTTTAGCCTCAATCATAAAATTCTAGATTACAGAAGAAAGTTCAACAAACACCTACAAAGAATGGAGAGTGAGAGACTTCCCTTAAAGGCAAGAAATTATAAGTGCCATGGGAGAAGAGACAGAGGAAGACCCCAACAGAGATGGGTACTGTAACAGGCAATTCCTGCCTAATACCTGAAGAGAAGATGAACTACGTGATTTTACTAATTTTATTTGTAAATGCTGCAATGTTTCACAGCTTTCAAGTATTGTGAAGATGTTCAGTAAAAATTCAATGATTCTACATTCAAGTTGCCCAAAAGGATTGCAGCCACCTTTTAGCCATGTTCTGGAGTCAGATTTTTTACTAGATAACATATTTAGCCAACTCTCTTGATCACAACTTTTGAAACTATTTTATTAGTTGAAAGAGCCAGGGGACCTTACATATGGGGCTTGTTATTGGTCTGATTATCCCAATGAGTAATCCAAAATCTAAAAACTGAAGTTAACCCATGAATGGACAGGCTGGGTCTCCCAGACCTAGGCAGATGTGAAACCACGTCCAGATGTCATGGGGTTGGATGGTCATCCCCCATTACAGATGTTAGACATCATAGGTTGGGTAGAATGTAAAACGGGACAGGCAGTGAACTGTGGTGGGACTAACAACAAACTTCAATGCTGGGCAGAGTACAAGTGTTTTGAACAGAAACTGCACCAAACACCCCAAACAATGAGCCTCTGCAGCCAACAACCTACGCATGTGACAACATTAACACCAATGATATTGACAATTACGACTGAAATTAGCACATGACCTTCAGCACTGAACATTGGCGCAGTGGCAGAGCGTTGCATGATTTGATGAAGCCCAATACCTCCTTTATTATGGTGACAGGAGGGTGCAAATCTGTAGTCTTCCAGGGAACAGCTCATTGACACTTATATTGTGGGATGTAGACAAGCTGGCTCCATTATGCTCTGGGGAACAGTCATGGAGCAACCACAGGTCCAGTGGAGCTCATGCAAGGCACCATGACAGCAAGTACTGTACACTGGTTGCAGACCACGTACACCCCTTCATGACTATCATGTTTACCGATAGCAGTGGCATTTTTCAACAAGATAATACGCTATGTCACTAGGCCAGGAGTGTGATGGAGTGGGTTGAGGGACACAGTGGCGAGTTCCAGTTGATGTGCTGGCCCCCCCAACTCACCAGGTCTGAACCCGATCGGACACATCTGGGATGTGACTGTGGTGTCACAGCTTATTGCCCCCCTTCGCGAAATTTATGGGGATTAGGTACCTTGTGTGTGCAGATGCAGTGCCAACTCCTTGCAGCAACCTACCAAGAGCTCACTACTTCCATGCCATGACATGTCACTGCTGTTATCTGTGCCAAAGATGGACATACCCTTCAAAACCTGGAAAGTATGGATCAAAATATTTATCATGGATGATGCAAAAATATACTATGTACAAAATTTGGAAGTACACATGGGACTACAACCTGCAGGTATCTTCCAAGTGACTAACACAGCTGATGATAACGTGCTCAGACTCTAAGAGCCAGTGAAGGGTACAGGAAGGAATATTACCCTTTACAAATGGTTCACAAGCTGCACTCTTGCTAGAAAACTTTTCACAGATTGTAACGTTACACTTGTTTGAACACTGTACAAAAATAATTCCTTTGGAATTCTTGCCTCACCAGAAAAGAGAAATACATCTATCCATATTTGGAATTAGCAACAATTTTGCATTGGTGTAATATGTGCTAAAGAAAAATAAATGTGTACTTTTGCTATCGTCAATGTATACCAACAATAAAAATGATGAAGGAACAGATAATTTGAAGAAGCTACGGATTATTACGCCCTATAAATCAACAAGTGGACTGGACTGGATGAAGTTGATGAGATGTATTCATAATATAATGTTGGAAGACAAACAAGACGGCAGCAATTGTGAATGTTTCATGTCATTATGAACATTGCTGATATAAAAGCACTTTTAGTATACAAAGCAAACACAGGATTGGATATTTCAAGAAGACTGCTTCTCAAACAATTAGGTTAGGAACTGATAAAACCACATGTGGCACAGGCAAGCATGGTTGTCTGGGATTACCACTGAGAAGTAAGCTTTTCCAGAAGGCAAATGAGTTGACTGTTATGAATGTAAAGTCAATCAAACAAAATATTCTTGTAAAAGATATGGAAGGTGGCTGTGACTGTCCCATTCATTCTATTATGTTATGTGAAGATTGTGAAGGACATACAAATCAAATCAGTAACATGTATATCGCAACGAATGAAAATCATTTTTTATTAGATTGTACTATGTACTAAATGTGCAATATTGTGACAATCCTGAAGTCATAACATTAAGGATGTGAACTCTCAACAGTGAATTTTTTAAACATTCAAGAATGTTTTTAAATTACTGCTTATTTTGGTTTTCAGATTTTTGGAGGAATACAATCTTTTTTAAGAACAGTATGGAAAATTTAAATACTAATAAGCATTAAAAGAAGTATTTTTGACACTGCTGCTGAAAATTTATATTTTACTTATTCTGGAACATAAATGAAACACGTCAGTCAGACCCGTCTCCACCCATCTGTTCTAGGGTTTTAAAGTGGTAAGTTTGCATAAGGGCTCTGAGCTAATTAATGATGAAGTAGCAAAACTATTCCACAAGAAGATTGGAGATGAGCGAAGAGAGCAGTGAAGTATGGCATTTGCTAACAACATAATATTCAAACATGACTGTGGTTGTGGTATCTCTGAGGAGCTGATGGCAATTGTGTTTTGCTTTCAAAAAATTATCTTAAGGCAGGAAAGGTATTGGCACTCTCTGACTGAAAAGCTCTCAGCCACCTACAGTAATGTAAGGTGCTGAACAGGTGCCTAATGCTGTGTGTGGCATTTCTGCAGCAATTTGACTACACAATCTGGTATAGGGGAGTAAGAATAGTGTCAAGGATGTTTTAACTAGACCACCGATGGAGGAAGTAGACAAATATCAGAAGAAAGCTCCTGACAAGTTACATCTACTTTATATAAAGGGAGCAGATGAAGAAAAGGAAATATGTGTGATATGTACTAATTGCAGAATGGAGAGCCTATGTTGAAACTTGTAAAGATTAAATTCCTAAAAAGTATAGCAAGAGGTATGAGAAGTTGCCTTTTTTACAAAATTCTTAATGGGATTATTTTAAGAGGCAGATTAAGCAAACAGAGCACTGGAGTCTTTCGGGATGACCAGGTGGAAGTTCTAGGATTATATTCATCTGAGTAATGCTCACCAAGAAGTGCATACACATACTCAATGAGTATGTACATATTTGTTAAGAAGAGTGCACAGACAGCTGGCTGCATATGAGAAATATGACAGGGTGGAACACTGTATGGTATCCCGCCCATGAGAGATGCACAGTATTATTCCTTGTAAAGTAGTGTTACTGGCTGTGGATATTTTTAGGGTCCTTCAAGCCTCTAGACGTGGAATGAAATATATATTTGGTATTGTGGCTGTGTGTTTGAAACTTATACAGCTATAGCTGATACAGAGGGCAACAAGCGAAACTGTACTTTCCAAACTGGACAAATATTTTACAGAGGTGATAAACTAGATAGATGGTATTGTCAGATAACAGGTCAAAGTCATAGTGTACCACACCAAGACACCTTTATTTTACTACGCAATACACTCCCATATTTTGAACACTACAATTTCATGAACTTATGGCCATTACTTTATTAGTATCTAATATTATAATGAAGTGTAAACCTGATTACATTTGAAAAAGATATTATATTTATTTTAAAATTGTCTCCCAGCTGGAAACCATCACAAACTTATTTTCAAAACCGTATCTGATTTTTTTATTTTGAAAGTAAATGGTGTAATACATTGGGTATTCATATTTGAGTTCAAAACCTGTTACTGACTTATCTTTATGCAATGTTTTACAAAAGTTCTTGTAGAATATAAACACACTCGCTCATGTTGTTATGTGGCACAGCTGCTTTACAGGTGGCCCCAGCCTCTGATGGGGTACAATAAGCTGGAATAGAAGGTTCTGAATGGGTGGATTGTACAGTCTTGCATCTTGATCTGCCTCAGGGTTCAGAGTGGAAGTGGCGTAGGGGTGGGAAGTATATTGGGTGGTATGTCCCTCATTTCAAGGTAGGATGAGAGATAATCAAAGCCTCGGCAAAAGATATGCTTAAGTTGTTCCTGTTTACGGTGATGCTGGGTGACGAGGGGGTGCTCCTTGGGGGTTGTGGGAGGATTGAGGGTGTGTGAGGAGTGGCACAGGAAATCTGTTTGTGGGATAGATTTGGGGGGTACTGCCTGTCTGTGAAGGGCTTTGGGCAGCCTTCAGCATACTGGGCAAGAGAATTTTCATCACTGCAGATACATACTCTACAGGTGGCTACTCTGTATGCGAGGGATTTTTTGGTGTGGAAGAGGTGGGAGCTATTTAAATGCACTTACTGTTGGCGGTTAGTGGGCCTAATGTGGACAGAGGTATGGATGGAGCCATCAGCGAGGTGTAGGTCAACTTCCAGGAAAGTGACACGTTGGATAGAGGAGGGCCATGTGAAGCAGATGGGAGAAATGGTGCTGCATTTATGAAGAAATGTCCATAGGTTGTTTTAGTTCTACATCCAGATCATGAAGATATCATCAAAGAGTGTCAAACATTCTAGAGGTTGGGCGTTTTGGGAGGCAAGGAAGGTTTCCTCTAAATAGCCCCTAAACATGTTGGCATAGGAGGGTACCATGTGGGTGCACAGGGCTATTCTGCAGATTTGTTTGTAAGCTTTCCCTTCAAAGGAAAAGTAATTGTGGGTCAGGATATAGTTGGTAAGGTGTATAAGGAATAAGGTGGTGTGTTTGGATTCTGAAGGATGATTGGAGAGGAAGTGTTCAATAGCAGCAAGGCGATGGGCATGAGGGATACGGGTGTACAGGGAGGTACCATCAACAATAATGTGTAGGTACTAAGGAGATAAAGGGGAGTCAGTGAAGGAAATGGTTACTATCATCAAAGGCCTGGCAAAGCTGTTCCAGTCCGGGGTGATACTGGATGACAAGGGGGAGTCGTCCTTTGTAGCTGATTCTTGGAGTGGCACAACCATGGGCACCCACAAGGCACCCTCCTATGCCAACCTGTTTATGGCCCATCTAAAGGAAACCTCCCTAGCCTCCCAGAACTCCAAACCACTAGTCTGGTTCAGGTTCATTGAGAATATCTTTTTAACTGCTGTGAAGATATTGTTGATTTATTAATCGGAAGCCAAGTACTAGCCATGTAACTTTTTGCTACACTGCCATTAAGATTTGTAACATGCTTCAAAAATTACCTGAAGCAAAGTACAAAATTATTGATTTTAACTGAATTTATAGAACTATTTGTTGCACATTCTTAAACAGTTCATTTAAAAACACGTGGAAAGATTGTATGCCACATTACTGCATAAAACACATTCAAGTGTGTTTGCAATCCAGCCAAGAGATACAAGCAGCTAGGCAGGAATGATGACAGTTCATTGCACATAAAGTTGGTTGAGTAAGGGCACTTATTCAAAGACATTACAACAGCATTAGGAGTAAAGCCACTGGTTTCTCCCCTGGTGAGGTGATGATCTGAGATAAGCATGCATTTCTATTGACAGAAATTACTGAGTGTCTGCCCAATACTACTATGTCAACAGCCAAAATAGAGGATGCAGTAAATAAAGCACCACATAGAGAAGGAGGCAGCTGAGTGAAAAAAACAGGGATGATATCCAACTGTTAACATGAAGTCAGAGATGTGGTGTTCATCTGGGTGAAAGAAAAATCGTGTGATGTGAATTACAGTTATTTATGTAGAAGTAAGACATCTCATGTGCACATGTTTTGTTATGTTTGTAATTATGCTGTCTGAAGGATGTCCTAGGTTAGGTTAGTTTTAGCTGTAGTTGTAAGATTAATTGCTTGCTCATGCATTTCAGAAGAAACTTACTTTATGTATAATTTTTTGGTATGTAGCCTTTTTTCTAATGTGTGTGCTCGTGTGTGTGTGTGTAGCTTGTAGTTTAAGTTTGTTTTGTTTTCTTTTCGTTTATTGTGACATGCACAGGTGCACAGTCATGGATATATGAATACCATATTTATTTACGGTGTAGGCATGCACACTGTGTGTGGAGGTTGTAGTTGACATGAGTATTTTCTATTGGAAGGTGTGGAATTATTTTGTTAGTTGGATTTGGGACAGTTCCTTTTGTCTATTTGTAATTTATTCAGTTTCCGGGTAATTTTTTTTGCATAGTGTGAAGACGCAACTGGAAGGCCGACTTCAAGTACGATTATGCAGTAGTTGTTAGTAAGTTTTGTTGTGTTTTTGAACACTGGAAAACCCACAATGGAAGAACTACAATATGAATTAGGGAGGCAGAGTGGCAGCTCTCCAGACACACACACACACACACACACACACACACACAGAGAGAGAGAGAGAGAGAGAGAGAGAGAGAGAGAGGGGGGGGGGGGGGGTCTGGTGAGTAGCAAAGTATCCTAAATCATATTTCTGTTGTGTTAATTTATTGTGATAGATGAATGGGGAAAAATTTTCTTAGGTTGTGTATTTTTGGAGTCACATGGCATTTAGGCAACAGCACAATTTCTCATACACAGTAAGCATGGAGAAAAAATTGCCCTACAGTTTTTTGTCAACAAGGTAAGTGTTTCAGCATGAGTGTTTGTCATGTCTTATGCCATATTACGCATTTTGAGTATGCTATGTAAATAAAATTAGAAATTTTGATGGCAATATTCTGAAGTTACAGTAACAGTTATACATCATTTTTGTTCTAACTATAACTCTATTTCTTTTAAAATCACATGTAAAACTTCCTAAATTCAATTTGTTAGACTCATTGTCACTGGTATCCTTTTATGACAGAATGTTTTGTTTTTCTAGTTGAGAAATTTATTCAGAATAATTTTCAATACCTGGCAAATATTTGGCTTGTGTCTACCATAATTACATCATTCATGAGCACAGTAAGCATATGCTCATCATTCTTTTGGTTGTCATTTGTGTCCCACTCATGTTACATTTCCATTGGAGAGGGCAATTAAGCTTTAGCTACGGGAACATATACTCACTGTTGCTCAAGTTCAGTAAATATTGTCATACTTTCACATACACTGAGGTGACAAAAGTTATGGGATACCTCTTAGTACTGTGTCAGACCTCCTTTGCCTGACATAGTGCAGCAACTTGACATGGCATGGACTCAGCAAGTCCTTGGAAGCCCCTACAGAAATATTGAGCCATGTTGCCTCTATACCCATCCATAATTGTGAAAGCGTTGTCAGTGCAGGATTTTGTGCACGTACTGCCCTCTTGATTAAATGCCATAAATATTTGATGGGATTCATGTCGGGCAATCCGGTTGGCCAAATCAATCACTCAAACTGTCCAGAATGTTCTTCAAATCAGTGACATGGTACACTGTCACCCACACAACCATTTCCAGTCAATGATCGGTTCAGTTGGCCCAGAGGACCCAGACCATTCCATTCCATTCACAATATTATGGAGTCACCACCAGCTTGCACAGTGTTTTGTTGACAACTTGGGTCCATGGCTTCATGGGGTCTATGCCACACTCAAACCATAGAATCAGCTCTTGCCAACTGGAATTGGGACTCATCTGTCATCTACAGCCCGACTGATACAGCCAAAAGCCCAGGAAGGTATTGCAGGGTGATGTTGTGATGTGCTGTTAGCAAAGTCACTCATGTTTGTCATCTGCTGCCTTAGTCCATTAATGCCAAATTTCGTCACTCTGTCCCATCGAATACGTTCGTCATACATCCCACATTGATTTCCACAGTGTTACCACAAACAACTCTACAAAACACCACTGCCCTCAGTTGTTAAGTGAATGCCAAGAAGAAGAGAAAAAAAAAACAACCACCACAACAGTTCATAGTTCATTTATTATTACTGCAATCTAAACCAATTTTAGTTGATGCAGGATTTTCTAATTTCTCTGCAGAAGTAAGATGGCTAGATACTTGACAGCTCTGGAGGGAGCACAAATTGTAGTAAGCTATGAAGCCTGTAATTCAGTGTTGCTGTGCAGAAATGGTAGTGTGTAGTGAAGGGAAGAAATGAAATGCATCATGAAAGCATCAGCAACTGGAACACCAAGTATCCAATATGGTTTCAGTGTAGGGCTCACATGTATGTGCCCATCCATTGGCTCTTCAGTCCGATGGAAATATGGAATTGGTTCACAACTGATATGCAAGGCAACAGGCAAAGCAGGCCTCTAAACATTAAAAAGATAAAGATTATAGTTTAACTTCCCACTGATGATGTCTCATACTTTTAGATGACTGGATGGTGATTTAAATCCCTCTCCTTCTGAACACGGGGTAGATCTGTCTTAACCACACCACCACCTAGATCCGAGCTCTCTGTACGATTAAAATGTTTAATGGTCAAAACACTTATTATGCACAGGAACGTACACTTGGAGAGTGTGACTCCAGAATGGTATTTGGGAACATGATAATGTGCTGACACAAGATCTGACAACAATAGTTTGAAAACGCTCCGTGGTTCGATAAAGCTGTTCTCCACATTAATGGTTTTATAAATTAACAAAATTCCCACCATTGGTTTGAACAGGGTTGTAAAGTAAAGAAGAGAAGCAATCAAAATTTCTAAAAGTGATTATATGGTGGGTAATGACATCTAGTACTGCTCTCAACTCGTATCTGCTACATGAAGTGAAGGCTACTGACAATTACATCCAAATGTGAAACAAGTTTGGATCATATTTTAATGAGTAAATCTTATAGAAGATAGCCAACAAGGCCTTCATCAAAAATAGACGACACACACACACACACACACACACACACACACACACACACACACACACACACACACAGCCTCTGGCAGCTGAAGTCACACTACGAGCAGCAGCATGATGGGAGAGGCAACTGGGAGGGGGGAGGGGATAAGGAGGTGGCTGGGGCAGGGAGGGGGAGGGATAGCAGGGTAGGGGTGGTGGGCACTGAAGTGTTGTTGGGGAGCATGCAGGGCTGAGGTAGAGAGAGGGTGGGGCAGCTAGGTGCAGTCCGGAGGGGAAGGGGGGGCGGGGGGGTTAAGCGGAAAAGGGGAGAAGTAAAAGACTGGGTGCATTGGTTGGTGGAATAGAGGGCTGTGTAGTGCTGGAATGGGAACAGTGAAGGGGCTAGATGGGCGAGGACCATGACTAACGAACACTTTGGTACCTGTCTTGAATTGTAAGATATGTAACCATTTTCTTATCTAACAAGGTATATGTACACAAACTGTTATCACAGCTTTTACAACCGCTTTATATTAAAATTTTAATGCGCAGTTTATTAGTAGACACCCACACATATATAGCTGCTGTCGCACAGCTCATAATATATTGTTCAAAGCCAGTGACGAACTTAAGCTGTGTATAAAAAGAGAATAAACCAGCTCAATCCTGTAAGAAAGACACCAATTGTTACTAGAAACAAGTGAAAACCAATCTTTTCAAGGTTGGTTAGGGTGCATAATTATTTGTAGAATACTTGATCTTTTTATTAATTTTTCTTCACATATTTAGGTTCGGAGAATAAATCTTAAATACTAGATACAATTTTCTAAATTTGTCATCCTTTGTGAGCCAGAAATACAATCAACTTATCAGCTACACTAGTTTATGCATGAGGAGACTACTAGTCATGTTACCTTTTCCTTCCTGAGTGTCAGATGCCACATGAGTTAAGCATCGCACCACTACATGCTGCTGGTCATTGGAGCTTACATACACTGGGAGAGCGCGTACGTACAGATCTGTGACGTGAGGATTCAGCCGAAACTTCACTGGTACATTTTTGTTGATATTCACAAATATCTTATTCAGATTAGTTGAGTACTGTGAAACAATAGTAGGTTCCAAATTAGTGATAAGTAAAAATGACAGAGGTTGTTATCAAATTAATGGATACAGGTAATTGAACAACACGACTTTGGCATTCAACTACTTTCAGCCACTTGTACAACAGCATTTCACTGCAGAATGGATGCATACAATGTAAGTATAGTTGCAGACAAATTATTTATCATACTGCAGGTCCTGAAACTGACCCAGCTGCTCCAAAATATCCATTTACGGCGATTGAGGTTGCCAGTTTAAATGTTACGGTTCATATGTACATACGTAAAAACTGCATGTCAATACAACTAACACAGCTAAATGAAGTCTGAAATGCAACTGCTAATGTCAAGTAATATTGCAGAACACTATATATGAAGCTAATGTACAACCAGATAAACAAATATATTTCATATATATATACAGCCAAAAAGGGATAAGGGGAGAGGCGAGGAGAGAAACAGAGAAGGGGAGGAGATGGGAAAGAAATAGAGAAGGGGATGGGAGAAGAGAGGAGAGAAACAGAAGAGCAAAAACTGTAGGTGCATTGGCAGAATCAAAGGCCAAAGGCTTGTGCAGTGCTAGAGTGGGAGCATGGAAGGGGATAGGTAGGTGGAGAATAGGGATTAGCCAAGGTTGAGGCCAGGGTCTTATGGGAATGAAGGATATGTTGTAGGGATAGTCCTGAAGTGTGCAATTCAGAACAGCTGGCGTTGGTAAGAAGGATTCAAATGCCACAGGCTGTGAAGCAGTCACTGACGTAAAGCACATTGTGTTGGGTAGCACGATCAGCAACTGGATGGTCCAGCTATCTCTTGACCACAGTTTGGTGCTGGCCTTTTGTGCAGTCAGCTAGCTTGTTAATTGTCATGCCCTCATAAAAAGCAGCATAATAGTTGAATCTTGTTTTGTAGATCATGTGGCTGCTTTCACAGTAAGCCCTGCATTTGATTGGATGGGATAGGAGACACCTGTGACAACTGGAGTAGGTGGTTGTGGGAGGATGCATGAGAGGACCTGCATTTTGGTCTGTCAGAGGGACATGAGGTGAGGGGTGGGGAGCAGGACAGAAAGGGGGTGGACGAGGATATTGTGTAGGTTCTGTGGGCAGCAGAGAACCACTGTGGGGGTGGTGGGAGGGGGGAGGGGGGTAGTGGGTAAGATATTTCTCATTTCCAGGTGTGATGAGAGGTAGTTCAAACTCTGGCAGAGAATGTGATTCGGCTTTACCAGTCCTGCATGGTATGGAGTTGCGAGAGGCGTGCTCTTTTGTAGCCAAAGTGCTCCTTTGTAGCCGAACAGTGGGTACATGGGAGGTGGTTGGTGACTGGAGAGACAAGGCATGGGAGATCTGTTCCTGAACAAGGTTAAAAAAAAATGGCTAGCACTATGGGACTTAACATCTCAGGTCATTAGTCCCCTAGAACTTAGAACTACTCAAACCTAACTAACCTAAGGACATCACACACATCCATGCCTGAGGCAGGATTCGAACCTGCGACCATAGCAGTCGCGCAGTTCCAGACTGAAGTGCCTAGAACCGCTTGGCCACCAGCGGCCGGCTCCTGAACAAGATTGGAAAAGTAATTTCAGTATGTGAGGGCCTCAGTGATGCTCCTGGCATATTTGGAGAGGCATTGTTCATTACTACAGATGTGACAACCATGCATGGCTAGGCTGTCTGGAAGGGACTTCTTGGTATAGGATGGGTGGTAGCTGTGGAAGTGCAGGTATTGTTGGTGGTTGATAGGTTTGATGTGGACAGAGGAATTGATATAGCTGAAGGTAACTTGCTGGACTGATAAGGACCAGATGAAGCAAATGGAGGAAAGCGTGTTGAGGTTCTGGAGGAAAGTTGATAGGGCTTCCTCATACTCGGTTCAGATCACAAAGATGTTATCAATGAATCTGAATCAGATGAGAGGTTTAGGATCCTGGGTGGGTAGGAAGGATTCCTCTAGATGAGCCATGAATAGGTTAGCTTAGGATTTTGGCATGCAGGTGGCCATTGCTGGACCATGGAGTACACTTCTCTGACCCCTTACCGTCCAGGTCCAAAGCAACTGAATAACATTCTCTGCCAGGCTTTCAACTACGCATCATCATGCCCTAAAATAAGGAACATCCTCCCCACCCCATCTACAGTAGCCCTCCTTTGCTCGCCGAACCTATGCAATATGCTTTGTCATCCCTGTCCACCCCTTCACCAAAATTCTTTAGCCCAGTCAGGGAAGACCAAACAAGGTTGACAGGAGGAAAAAATTTCAAGAAGTCGCAAATTTTTGTACAGTGGTAGAGGTGGGTGGGGGGAAGTGTAATGAAAAACAAACATACTAAAAATCTTGACCAGTGGAATGTGGGCATCGGGTGGTGGTGGTGGTGGTGGTGGTGGTGGTGGTGGTAAAAGTAACTTTTTTGTTTTTCTTGATTAATTCTAAAATTGTGGCTGCTATTGAAGATATTTCCCAGTATAAAACTAAACTACATTAAATTTCCTATAAAAAAGGTCCTATTCAATTTTTGTCTTGGACTAATAGTTCTTGCACTACAGGGGATGGGAAAAAATCACAGATTATAAAAAAAGTGTTTTAATTGGTATAAAATGAATGTTTATTGTTAAATAAAAGGAATTAAGAACAAATGGCTCTAAGCACTATGGGACTTAACATTTGAGGTCATCAGTCCCTAAGAACAAATATTAAATGTGTGTACCATATCTAAGTGCATGAGAACCATATTAAGGGATATATTGTTTTCTGGGGCTGTAACAGGGTGGAAATGGTACTGGGGGTTAGAGCAGTGAGGGAAGGTAGGTCCTCAGATTGTGGTCATGTTTCCCTCCTTCATAGGTCTGCAAACTGAAGAGTGGACAAGTGATTCCCAATCTCTCTACACCACTACAACAAAAAATTAACTACAGGGTGTTTCACAAAGTTATAATGCCACTGCCACAGTTAGCCTTGTGAATCACTGGCGACACAGTGCACCGACGCTCCCATGGGTTGTTTATTTTCTACAAAGTGTGTTAACACAATACTGAATATATATATAAGTTGTTAATATTAGTAACAAAGGAAATTGATATGGATAGATTCTGCATAAATCTCTGTACACTGTTCTGAACTGCTAGACGGGAAATTGATTCTTAGTCATCCTATACTGTAGTTGTAGTGTTCTCCCAAGAGGGACGACTTCCTCCTCCACACACGCTGCTGGTTTTCAGTTTACAGATAGACTACATCTCCCCAGCATTTCCTCTCCAGTTCTCTTATGAACTAGACAAAAAATTTCACTGAGCCTATGTTTACACAGTGCTGTTATTTTCAGTTTACTGGGTGAGTACTATGTGCATTTGTTACACGAGTTTTATGTACAATACTTTCCTATACACAAAAGCTAAGAAGTTCTTAACTTATAAGTGTGATGATGTCAGTGAGCGACGTACTGTTGATGGGGAAGGGATTGGATTGGTAAATGTGATATCTTGTTGCTGTCTATTGTTGACAGCCTATTTTAAAGCCATGTAATCATGTTGCAGTCACCTGGTGGTATTTTAAGGTATGACCATAAAGTAACTGCTTTTCTCTCACCCTTTATTACTGGTAGACTGCATATACGTCCAAGAATTCCTGGCACTTAGAGTAAGCTGCACTGAGTGGAGCCACTTTTCACATCAGCAGCAAACCTTGCAGGGTTGATGTCAATACACCTGATGGGATAGGAGTAATCATGTTGAAACCTACAACAGTAATTTGCTGTAATGCATTGCTTGACTTATGTTGAAATATCTGAAGTTCCACAACAGCCAGGTGAGCCACTTCTGTTACGGTATAGAGGGAGCTAACTGGGGCCTCTGGGTCTCTTCATATACTGGGAGAGCTGAGACTGGAGTGATGCATTTCACACCCCTCACTCTGTGAAATGCATTCCAGACACTGATAGTGAAGACTACTAAATCAGCATTGTGAATGCCTATTGCTAGCATGTTACATTTGGAACAGGCTCTTCATTGCGGTACACAGTTGACAGCTCCAGCTGTGGTGCTGTTTCACGTAATAGCTCGCTTAACAACTGATAATACAAACTCACTTAACAAACTGAAAATAGCTCCACTAAATAAACAAGAACTTAATGAAGATGATTCACAAAATCAGAAGAGAGCACTGGACAGGAAATGTGGGGGAGGTATAGTGTGTCTGTAAACTGAAAGATGAGGAACACTTGTGGCAGGGGAAGTTGTCTTACCAGAAGGGTGCTACGGCTGTTGTACAGGATAGTATGGGTTTCTTGCATTAGTATAGCAATTCACATCTGTATTCGATAAAGTGTTAACACCCTTTGCGAAAAATGAACACACTCATGCATGTCTGCAAACTGCATCACCAGTGTTTCATAGTCGGTAATACTTTGTGAAACACCATGTAGTTGCTTTGTTTATGTAGTTCAGTAGAGAGAATGGAGAACTGTCTGTTCACTCTACAGTCTGCAGACCTACGAAGGAGGGGAGTACATTACCAGAAACCAGCGACTTTTCTACCCTCAAGCTTCCAACCAACACCTGGCCTTCCATTCCACCCTGTTACACAATTTACCCCCTGTTCTGCACTTATATATGGTATACACATTTAATATTTGTTTTTTATGTATGTCATTTAACAATAAACAATACTTTTTGCTATTAAAAGCTTATTTTTAAAAAAACTGTGACGTTTCCATAGCCTGCAATGCAGAAAATATTAGTCCTAGATAAAAAAATGAATAGGACCCTTTTTGCAGAAAATTTCATGTACTTCAATTCTGTACAGGAAAAGTTTTGCTAGAAACTATGGTTTTATGAGTTAATCAACAAAAACCTAAAAAAATAACCTTTAAATGCTCTCCCTGATCTCCCCCCCCCCCCCCCCCCCCCCAGCCCATGTTCACACCCCAATTTTCTTTGTTGACTGGACTCTTTGTCTCATATTCCTGCAATAGACCTAGATTAAAGATTTCTCCCATACACCTTCCAGTCCTGTCATAGGCATACCCTATCCTATCAAAGACAGCGCTAACTGTGAAAGCAGCCATGTAATCTTCAAACTTAGCGGCAACCAACATGCTGCTTCCTATGAGGGCACGATGATAACGAGCTGTCTGTCAACATGAATGGCCAGCGTCAAACTGTGGCCCAAGAGACAGCTGGACCACACAGTTGCTGAATGTGCTACCCAATACAACGTGTTTCACTTTGATAACTGCTTCACAGCCTGCGCCCTTTGGATCCTTCCTACCAACACCAGCTTTTCTGAACTGTGCAGATCAAAATTCTCCATACAACCTATCCTCCATCCTGGCCTCAACCTTGTCCATATCCTTCACCTACCTCTCCCTTTCCATGCTCCCACTTCAGCATTATATGTACCTTTTATTCTGCCAGTGCACCTACAGTCTTTTCCCCCTCATCTACTCTACTCCTCCCCTCTCCCCTCTCTCTTTTCTGCCTCTCTCCTTCCCTTCACCCTCCTAGCACAGCCACCCAACTCTACACCTAGCAGCACTATCCTGTCCACACCATATTCCTCATGCTCCCACAAACAGCACAAGATTTTTCCCCACCCATACCTTGCTATCCTCCCCCCCCCCCCTCCCTCCCCTTTGCCCCCATGCTTCCTCCCTACACCCACCACCCATCCTAGATTACTGCTCATGTCAAACACACAGTCACAGTCAGGGCAGGGCAGTCAAAGACAATGGCCATGTGTGTGTATGAGTTGTGCTTTTGTGTGTGTGCGTGTGTTTTCTATTTCTGAAGCAGGACCTTTTTCCCCGAAAACTGAAATGTTTAGTTGCCTTTTCATTGTGCCTGTCTGCATCTCAACACCACCTCTATATGCGGTGGGTAGCAATCTATCCATTTCATAATATTGTTGTTGCAGAAATAAGTTAGTACTCGAGTCACTGCTTCTAATGTTGCACCTTCAAATGATAACATGTAGTCATATTGTTAGCACATTTGCTAGAAGTCATCTGGTTGACAAAGTTTAAAAACAAAATAATACCATGAAGTTAATAATAATAATAATAATAATACAATGAAATTAATACAGCCTATATACATCCTTGCTTGTTATTTCAAACGCATAGTCTGTTTTTCATAAGACTTTAGTTTTGTCCTCCCTAAGCAGCAATTCCTTATATACACAACACTGCTTAAGTATATATTTACATCACACAACAGCTATCCTTTAAGTATGTAAATGTAATGAATGATTATGTACAGCTAGAGTATTTTCCATTTTGCCTTTATAAATATCATCAGAAAAAAATTATTGACCTACATAGTCATTTACAGAATAAAAACATTGTTCTACTAGAATTTTTTTAAATTCTGTTTTAAATTTGTTATCATCTTCTAACTGCCTGGTGTTGACTGGCAGTGTGTTGCACAGTTTTGTACCGATATGACTCACATGCCTTTGTGTATTCGTTCTTTTTGTTCACTGAGTATCGAGTGCTGCACTATTACGGGTATTGTAGTTATGAAAGTCGGCATTTGTCTGAAAATCTGCAATGTGGGTCCTGACATACAATACATATTTGTATATGTATAATGATGGTATAGTAAGTATTCTAAGCTTTTTGAATATGGGTTTGCAGTGTGTCTGTGGATGACTGTGAATTATTATTCGGATGGCCCTCTTCTGCAACAAAAAAATTTGTTTTAGGCACCCTGTTGTGGAACCCCAAAATATTATTCCGTATGTGGCAAGAGATTGAAAATAGCCGAAATATGCCATTCTGGCATCCTCTGAGGTACAAACATTTGCAATAATTCTGAGGACAAAACAGGCTGAATTAAGTTTCTGTGCAAGTTTTATTGCGTGGTCATTAAAATTTAAGTTTTCATCCACATCAATCCCCAGCAATTTTGTGGATGTCACACTGTCTAAGGCTTTGTCACCCCACACCAGATTGAGATTTACATTTTGACATCATATCCCAAGTTGCATATAATTTTTTTTATTTACATTCAATGTCAACCTGTTTGCATTGAACCAAGAGTGGATGTAATTTAGTACTTTATCAGCAGTTGTTAGTAGCAATTGCTTTGGTGCACTTATTATCACACTAGTATCATCTGCAAATATTATTGCTTTGGCTGCATCATCTGAGGTGTGAAAATCATTTATATAGACAAGAAACAATATGGGCCCTGGGATGCTGCCTTGTGGTACTCCTATTTCTACATTTTTTGCCTCTGATACTGAATTTATTTTGTGGTTGGAGTAAGTTGATGTCAGTTGTGCTTGTAAATCTTTACAGAATAGTGCATTGGACATTGTGTTGTTGCTTTTATTGCAGCAACCATATAAAAAAAAAACTGGAGGCATTATTCACATGTACTGAGCAAAAGTGAATGAGGAGAGCTGATATTCCATGAGAGTTCAAAACAAGCAAACCTGCATCCTTAACAATCTTGATGTGGTCTGCACTACTGTCATCTTACTGCCTGCATTAGTCTGTTTTCCTCTACAAGTTCGGAGTTACGAAACCGTTAAATCTCCCCCCCTCCCCCCCCCCCCATTTCCCCTTCGTTTGCAACTTTACAACATGGAAGATGACTTAATATAGCTTACATGTGAAGCACAGACAATAGGTCTGAAGATTTGAGCCTCATGATTGCTGAGTTGTTAGCAAAATATTGTCATTCATTCCTTTATTTTACAAGACAGTAATGCTCAAGCATAACCATGACAGTACTGCCAAAATAAGTTTTGAAATCTAGCAGTATTACGATACTGACACTATTTGCAGAAGCTTAAAAAACAATTTATTTGTGACAATACTGACTTGCAAATCATAGATAGCGTTCAACAGTAAGTGGGATGTTTGACACAGTGTGTTATTCAGAGTCACGAGCTGCATTTTCCCTGGATTTTTTAAAAATACTCACAGTTTTGTTGTACGTAGGTGGAATCAGACCAACAAAAGACTGCTAATACCAATATATCTTTTAATGGCCCACTTCAAGAGAAAACATAGGTTTGATTTTCTTTTAACACAACATCTGAAGTATATTTTATGTGCCTACACAATAATGTTATATCATATCAGTCTGGTTTAATATTAATCTGAAGTATGTGTGTTGATAGTGGAATGACTAGACATGTCTTACAGCACTAACTACAGTAATCACCAGAAGATACTGAACTATTGCTTCAAAGGAATACTGTGGGACTTAGATAATGCAATCTGAAAGCCAAGCTGGGAATGTATTTGCAAATTTACATAGTTGTGATAAAAACTGTGACAAGTAATCAGGAAAATTTACTTTAAGTTTTATAAATGAAGAGAGAAACATTTCTACTTAACAAGCAAGCAAACACAGAAAGAAACATTCTCTATCTCTGCATCAGAGATTAATTTTCTGGTAAATCAACAAAACTGATCTCAATAGCAAAATATTAAATCATGATCTAGCAGTCACCTGCAGATGTTTTATCAGTTAACTATGCTTTTCGGTAACAAATGGGATGGCTGAATGAAAATCTGGCAGTTAAATTAACTTTTTCTTACAACAAAACCAATCTTTAGGAAGCATACATACTAGGCAGTCTGGCCCATCAGGGTGTATCTGTGCTGCAAAATTATAATCACCCGCAAGTGGAGATACACTTGGTAAGGCACAAGTTGCAGATGGAACATTTCTAAATCCAGCACTCTGTGGATCCTGCACCACTAGAGACTGTGGATTTAAAAGAATATCTCTTGCGTCAGGAAGATCCCAGTTAACCTGTGTAAAAGAAGTCACTTTAAAAAAAAAAAAAATCTCATCACATATTGTGAAATATATCAACTTACCACATATGCTATTAATTTCTTCAGATTAACTCTAGCTGCTAAGCTGTGATATCAATCCACTGGTACAATCTACTAAATTATTTTTGGAAAAACAACATTTTATGTAAATATCATATTTATACAATAATTAGATGCACATTTCTTTTATAAAAACTATTTAAAGTTTACAACACAATTCTATGAACTCCATACGAAATCACTATTTATAATAATGGAAACTCCAAGGCAAAAGAAACAAACAAACAAACAAATTCAAAACCAGCAACAATTCACATGCAAATGAATGGATGACAGATACATTTACAGTTAAAGCTTGTGAAATAGAACTAACTTTCAAAATTCTGCTCTATTTTTATAACTACACACTCTCTCTCTCTCTCTCTCTCTCTCTCTCTCTCTCTAACACACACACACACACACACACACACACTATTTTCTATGGCAGTGGAAGTACTGATCTGTATGCAACAGTAACAAAGAGAAACTGACAAAGAATGTGTAATGAAGCCCTGGGAGGTAGAAAAGGGAGAGACATTAATCCACTGCATGTGTGTGTGTGTGTGTGTGTGTGTGTGTGTGTGTGTGTGTGGGGGGGGGGGGCGCAGTCTCACACACGCACATGTGAATGTAGTATGGGGCATAGGGTGTACTGCAAAACTACAATTCATTTAATACGTGATTCATCGATCCATGTTGTGAAGAAATTACAAGATATGGAATGTGTCAGTTTCACAAGTTGTTTGTGGATACTTTCTATAGCATTGCATAAATAGCACTAGCCATTTCATATTAAAAATGTACAAGTTATGTTCTATTACAAAAAATTAAATTATTTAAATATGTTGACAATAAAAAAATAAACATGCACACAAATAAGGATTTGGGAATGTATCTGAGTGCTAAAGGTTCATGGATACAACGCACTGTGGTTCAGGAAATTTTCTATAGTGTAAACTGAGTGTTGCAATAGAAACTGTCCTACGTTTATTTTTAAACAAGAACTTATCCGCCCTATACTAAACACTTAATTTGTGAAAGGAGTGTATTAAAATGTTATAGCAACTGAAATTAAACACCTTAATACCATAGTAAGGTTTGTTATGTTCATAGCGGATATCTTCATTTGGTCTAGGATCACGACTGTGATACACACTATTAAGTGGCATACAAATCGTGCCTGAAACATAAATCTGGTGACTTGTTATGGCCACCATTTGGAAATGTTTTCAAACATGGAGACATCTATCCATAGCAGTTTAGGTACAGATCAAAGGAATCAATGTCTGAGGCCAGCTATGCCAGCTACCCTGTCACCGTTGCATTGTGCTAGCGTTTGTTTGTATCTCACATTGTGTTTAGAGTTGTATGCTATCGTGCTGTGTTGTGTTTTCGCTTGATTTTTCTGGAAGAAGAGAGTGTGGAATGGATAAGGCACCAGACTGTTGAACTTTAGCACTTTATAAGGCTGTGGACTGCTTATGGAACACACAAAGCAAGCAGTACAAGAACACTAACAAAAAAACGATGTTCTGCAGAAAAAAAAGAAGAGGATAGTGTCAAGTAAATCATCATGCAGTGGTGCAAACACTGCATATAAACCTACATGGTTTGGTTATCCACTGCTGAAGTTTCTTGACAATATTCATGAGCCACAAGAAATTACAGACACTGTGGACAAAGAGATACAAAAATTATTCTTGCATGTCTTTATTTGTATTTTATATTGTACTACAACATTCACCCATAGTTATTTTGTCATGGTACACTTCCTTGTGGGCTTAAAAAATTATCTGCAAACTCACCTCGAAGTGTTTGTGTTAGAAGATTTCCATGCTATATGCTGGAGTACAGTAAAAATCGATGCAGTGTCATCTTGTCTTCATGTACCTGGGATTATCTCACCTGTTTGTGTTTCTATATGAGGAATTGAAGCTTTCTTGTGGGCTATATTGGTTCCTTGCTTCAGGATTTCACCTTAAAAAAACTGTGGAGACACATGTATCTAAGGGTGACAGTTCACGCTTCCTCTGGTTGTGGCAACATAGGGTTTTGGAATGGACAAAAAGAAAACCGAAGCCATAATGCCAAATGTGTTCTCCACAACCATTCTAGCCTAAGACAATCAGTAATCAAAAATTCTTCCTTTTGAACCTTGAACATGCCTTTCTGGATATGGTTTCATATTGTTTTCTGTAATGGAAAAATGTCATCTGCCTCGAAGCAAGCACTGTGCTTGAGGCAAATTCCGTTTATTTTTGTGAATCAGTTCACTTATGGTTGCATTCTTGAATACATTGCCATTTGAAATTCTTCCTTTGCAGCCAATATCCGTGTACAAAAAGTTGCAGCTGGTGTCAATGACAGCAAGCAGCACAATGCTAAATGCCCTGTTGTAATTGTAAAATTCACTCCCACTAGCAACAGGGCACTATAGGACTACATGCTTCCCATCAATTGCTCCCACACAATGGGGGGAGTGTGAGAACACACTTGCTATTTCCTGCCAGTCATTTTCTGTCATTGGCATCTGAAAGAAATTTGCTTTTAGGTTTAAAAGACTTGCCACAGGGAGGAAACAATGACAAAGAGGACATCGGTGGCATTTCTACATCGGTGACATTTCTACATTGACTCCTCTGAGAGAAAATTAAGATGTGTGGGTGGAAACCAAGAGAGTGGGACCTATAATGTTGTTTCTCATTTATTAAATAAAATGAGGGGGAGTTTAGTGACAAAGACAGCACATATGGCCAATATGTGAAATCCATCTGCGGAAACTGCCCCGGGTGTGATGAGCAAAAGCTGTGGCAAAGCTCAATGATGTGATAAAAGAACAAATAATCTATTTTGAGAGTTTGAATTTATCACTGGGTATGGACGTGTCAGGGTCACGAACAAATAGTGTTGATTCTTGTCGCATTTATTAGAGAAAGTGACAACACTGTAGAAGATTTCTGTCGATCATACAAAAGAAATGAAAATTACATAATTTGCATCTTTCACAATGCTTTTCATTTACTTAACCTTTACGTAATCCTTCAGTACTACTACTACTACTACTACTACTACTACACAAACTTCAGGCACTATTTGATATACATCTTGCTTTTAAATATCGAATACAAATGCAAGACTCTGAAATGAATCTCCAGTTGCCAAAAAATGAAGAGTAACAACAAGCCTTTGATTAACTGTAATTTCCTTCCTGAAATTTATATATTTTTTTGAATCAAATGATGCCATCATATTTTCCAGAAATTCGAAATCAGTAGATGATCTCTGAGTGAAGTCACAGAAAACTACAGGTCATTTCCATATCCACCCTCAGTAGCAAGTTATTCCTGCCCGTACTTCTGTAGCATGTTTTTGCCCATTGATGACTTCCAGAATTAACAGTGCAGCACAACATATAATTACAATTCCCTTGTAACTCAACATGACACAGCAGACGATACAAAAGCAATATGACAAACAGTGTTGCAGACAATGTGAATACTCAATGAGAAATGTTTGCTGCCAGTGTGAACAGAAACAGAGACAAGAAACAAAGTCAGAAAAAGTTGCGAAACACTGCAAGAAACAATTTTTCCAACAGAAACTTGTTTCCAGAGGCAGTGTGTATGCGGCTTTATTTTTAGAGAGGGACCTTTTTTTCTTTATGAAACACATCATGGATAATATACATCATGGAATCGATTTCTGCATGTGGGTCTAGGGTGGAATCCAGTTGTGCTTCTTACGACTTCGCACGTAGCACTTTTTGAGCCAGCGATTGTGTAACACTTCATTTTTAAAATGGATGTGAAGTAGCAGCTGCTGACCTTTCTTGAAAAAGTTATTATTTAAATATCGAAATTAATCGGCCAATTAAAGATGTTAGTTGTGAATAGCAAGAGCAGCTAGTCCTCCAGTTCTACTATCACTTCATGTAGAGACACATTAATAGCACATTCATTTGAGTAAACAGTAATGTTGTGAATAAAGACAGGAGGCTGCCTCGTAAGTCTCAGGCTGGAAAAAAGGGGTAACAATTTTGGCTGTTAAGTGGACAAATCAACTCCATGCCTGACAGCATGGCACCAGGGACCCCGGGTACTGTAGTTGTTTCTGCCTTTGGCACTACTTGGCCACATTTTACCATCTGTAGAGGATGTCTGCCATTGACTTATGCTAGGGAAGAGTCGGGTGCAGTTCCACCAGGCCACCCTCCCTTGCGTTGGCACTGGAGCCAGGTGGTGGGAATCTGGCTCAACAGAAAATTTGAACCACGAGTTTATGAAACCACTAGCTTCCCACTGCTCTTGCTCATTTTGTCCCAGTTTTTCACAAACAATAGTCAGGTGAATGACAGTCTGCAGTTTGTCTGTGCTGCTGGTATGCCCACATGTGAGGTGCTTCCATGAATTCAGGCTCCCCATCACTATTCTCCCTTGTAGAATACACAATTGTTCCCACTTGGTTTAGGCTTTTCATAAAGTAACACACGTGCACTTGCTCCTTGTAATGTTTTAATCAAGTTCAGAGCATCCTTTGCCCACAGGTAGGTGCTGACATAAAAAAAGCAAATATGGTTCTGGCAGTCCAAGACTTTACTGTTGTCTAAATTCTGTTATACACATCAAGTAACTGTTTCTCCATGAAAAATTTTCTTATTATTGTGTTCAGTAACTGTGGTAGGGAGGACCTATCTAATCCTTGCACAACATGGTCAGCAGTAGTGAAATAATTACAGGACACCAGCCCCTTTGCAAGTAGTCTTACAAGTCCACTATGCCAGTGCAAAAGATCAAAGATTTAATCATATTAGTTGCTTGTGGATTGACTTCAATTGCACAACACATTTTCCAGTTGGCAGCTACCACATTACATTAATTGCTTCCTCCTCCTACCTCTGCCCTACTGCAGCTGATTTCCCCTAAATACGATTATATGGTATGAAAATAACCATAAGAAGCTGAGCTAATAATTTCCAAATTTCTCAAAAAGAAAACAATGCATAAAGCATAAGCTGCAGAACAAAAGCATAAGCTGCAGAACACAGTTTTTTGCACATGTGGAGGGTGTAATTTGATCATTTTACTTTGCTATGAATATGTACCACCTGTGGGTTATCTAGCTTTTTTCCCCCTATTTCTTCATCTTTATAGAGATTATGTTAAACTGAATACAGTAAAACCCCATTTTTATGTTCCCGTATTTTACATTATCTTATTCCTTTATGTTCATTTTTGTTGGTCTCAAAAGAAGTTCTATTCTCTCAATAAAAAGATTTCCTGTCATTAATGATTCTGTGTTACAACATTTCCTGCATTTTAAGTTTTCTCTGATGTTTTCACAATCTTTAACACTGATTTTCATACAGATTTCTGAGAAAAGTGCATCTTATTCCTGGTTAAAGTCAGCCTTGGAACAAAGAAGAAAATGCAGACTATATGCAAAGTTACTGATCATGTAATGTAGCATTAGTACAGTAACCAGATTTTCATTGTCGGCATGTTGGGTCATGGCCACCTGCAATACAGATTCACAGTGTTTGGAATGGGGGGAAAGTATGCTGAGTCACTGCCTTAATGACAATCACTATCTGACGAGGTTGACTCTAGTAGCAACCTTCCTTCTGATCACTGTGCTGTATTACAACAGCTTTAAATTAATTGCAGTCATTTATACAGATAAACACCACATTTGAAGATTGCTGTCTCTATAATCGTCTTTCACAAATCATTGTTTCTTGCACATGAAACATGCTAATCTGTACTAGATGTGCGGTTTTAGGTTTTTACAGCCTGATGCCAAGTGTAAACATTCGTCCTCAATATGCTCCGTAACATGACGACAATTTTGTCCTCTTTCTCACCCAGGTTTTTCCTGAATTGAGTGATGTCCTTATCGACAACAAGCTGTAGATTTTGTGCATATTGCTCTCTATTCACAAAGACTGCCAGCTTTAGTGTTTTAACCAATACTATGTTACAAGTTTTATTTACCGTAATTTTATAAAGATTATCAATAATAAGTTTCACAGTAGAACATAAATACCTTTTTTTCAAAAGAATATCTTTTAAGTGAAAGAATTTTGTTTCGGTGTTTTATTTACACCATTGGACATTATAAGAACGAAGAAAAAAATGCATGTTTGTATGTGTTTGCACTCAGCCACTGCCTTTCTGATAACAAAGGCAACTTGAAAAACAATATTGATTGAACACTACAGCAAACAGAGAACAACAGGCATGAAATCTACAGCTTGTTGTGTTTCATATGCATTCCTATATTTTGCACTTCTTTTGGGTCAGTCCACTGAAAAGTTATGCTTGTTTCACAATAATTAAACGAAAGACCATTTATGTTATACTAGCTCACAACATCTCTAATACTTTATTAACTGACATTTCAAGTTTGTCTAATGAATTACAACATCTCTAATACTTTATTAACTGAAATTTCAAGTTTGTCTAATGAATTATCAGTCAGTACCATACAGTCATCAGCAAACATGACCAATTTACAATATTTTGTACAAACAAGAAGAGCACTAATAAAAGCAATTAAAAGTAGGGAGCCCAGAACTGAGACCTGAGGCACTCCACATGTGATGGTACCCATTTTGACGATACTGAGATACAGTCTTGATTATCAATAAAACTTCCTAGTTTTTGTTAGAAAAGTACAGCTACCTGTCTGCTGCACCATCTATATACCTCGGTATGTAGATCTGTGTGAAAGTATTTGGTGACAGACATAGTCAAATAATTTTGTTAGGTCATGAAACATTCCAACCATCTTCATTTATTTATTGAGACCCTAAAAGCTTTATAAGCCTCAACAATATCTACATCTACATCTATGCTCTGCAAACCACTGTGAAGAGTGTGGCAGGTTACATCCCATTGTACCAGTTATTAGGGTTTCTCCCTGTTCCATTTACATATGGAGCACAGGAAGAATGGTTGTTTGAATGCCTCTGTGCCTGCTGTAATTATTCTAATCCTATCCTCATGATCCCTATGTGAACGATACATAGAGGATTGTAGTGTATTCTATAGTCATAATTTAAAGCTGATTCTTGAAACTTTGTTACTAGATGTTCTTGGGATATTGTAATTTACAGCTGTAGAAGTGTAACTCTGACAGTAGCATAATACTTATTAGATTACAATAATGTTTTTTACAGAAAATAGTCACAGTAAATTACCACCTGTCATGCAACTCTGCAATGAACAATGGTATTTGCAATGAGGTTAACCAGGGTTGCCACAAGTTTCCCCAAGTGAAATCCCCTGATAGTCCCCTGATTACCAGGCAAGTTTCAACATTTTTCCCTGACAAATTTTGAGATCTCTCAGGTAAATTAAGACGTAAGTTGACAACCTGTCTTTGCAGCTACAGTGCAAGAAACAATAGTGCAAATTAGGAAATATTTTTAAAAAACTTGCAAGCAGATGGTGTATTCTGTTGTAGGCAAAAATCTTAAATACCAACATGATATCTTATGTAATGAACTGGAGAAAGCAAGCGAAATGGTAGAATAGTTTCATTAAGACCACTGATGTTATTTTATTGCAATAAAATGAGAGACATTTGATGACAAAAATATGTATTTCCTTGGAGTCACAATACGGACTTAAAATACCTTCACTGATTTCAGAAATAACGTGAGAGTTAAGTAGGCCTCTTGAGAGAGGTTTATAAGGCAGGGAAGAATTGTGTAAACCAATGCTGTAGATGACCACCAATAAAATGTCAGTTCTACTATGTTCGTTATTGTCAGTTATTACCCAATTTGTTGACATCTATTATTTTACAGGTATTGTGTGATTTTTTTCTTCAAGAAATATATGAGTACACAGCATACAAACTGCTAGAGACTGACACAATTTTCTTCTTCTTATTGTCCATACTTTCTAACATATAAACTACTTTTGAAGTGCCAAAATGTACTAGAACAAATAAAATGTGTATAAAACACCACACAGTACAATGTGCTTGCAGTGAAACAGTTGCAATTCCTGAACTCCATCGCTCATAGTCTCTGGCCTGCTGAGGAGCAACGCAGTCCTGGGTCCATGGAAAAACCACGAAAATCCGCTGCATTACGCCACACACAAACAGACCTGGCGGGCGAGCAGATTGGTGAGATTAGATCTGACAAGCAGGGCCTACAAATTAGTGGAAACTGAATGGCTTCAGATCAGCAGCCTCGATCCATTACATATACCCGCAGAAATGACCTTTGGTTTTGGCCTGTTATGGAAATCCACTTCAGCTATTCATGAGCCACAGACAGCGTGTTGATGAAATGAGACCATGGTGATCAATCCATGCAACAAAAAACTTGTTCAAATACTCTGAGAATCAATAATAATGAGGATAGGTAGCAACTCATCATAAAGATGATTGCTAAGCCACAGACAGGCATGTAGAAAAGACAATCTCATTCACAACTAAATTTTCAGCCATTGCTTTTGTCAGAAAATATGAGCACACACATATACACACACAATCACTTAGACACAACTCACATACACATAAACACCGTGTCTGTGGCTGCTGCGTCTACAGTCTCTCAGAATCACATCCCAACGAACTACTAGCCATGCCTCCCTGTCTCTCATCAGCAGCTGCTAGGCTAGCAGAAAGAAGTGGCAGCAGCACTGACTGCAAGCTGAGGGGAGTGGTAGGAAGGGGGGAAGCAGTAGGAATGAGGAAGTAGGGAAGCAGTGCACGAACTGTCTGCACCCAGCTAGCAATGATGCATGACACTTCAGTAAATAACCCATTTCATCTACTGAGACAAAAATGAAAATTTTCCAGTTTCCTTTTCTTCAAATTTCCCTGATTTCCCTAAGGTGTTTGAAATTCCCTGATTTCCAGAATCTTTGGCAACCCTGTCAACAGAACTTTTCAATTACTGAATCTAAGTACTCAATAATTCATAAAAAGAGCTAATGGGACATGTTTTTAATTAATTTTCTTTTGGATTGGTAGGGATTCTCAACATCTTGCTTTATATTAAGACGAGAGTTTGTTGAAATTTTTCCCACTGGAGTAGTTAAATCCATTCTGGACCCTGAACAAAGAGGCAAAGTCTACAAGAAAATTATTTGTGTGTGTTGTAACTGCATGTATAACAGTTGAACTGAAACTAATTTTTATTATCAGGAACAAAAAACATTAAGGGGTATTTAGATTGGGAAGTGAATGTAAGAATTCCTACTAGATACTTGAAAAGGGTTCAGCAAGATGTACATCTACCTTTTTACACAATATTCTTACTGCTCACTTCGGCTAAATAAACACTTTATTTACTTCAGGTGCACTGCCCCAGAAAGTAAACCCAGAAGACAACAGGGAATGAAAATATGCAAAATAAGCAAATGCAATGAGATAATTCTAAGAGCACAAAACATTGAACAGAGCTTCTTGATTAGAACAGTGCTTCTTGACTAGGACAGAGATTCTTGATTAGCTACCTGCTGACAATGAACTTTTTACTCAGCTGGACACTAAGGTTTTAATACAGCATGTTCCATTTATTGTCTGACTATTAATGTCTTATTTTGTTGCTAAACTAGTCATTATTGTTGGCCTGAAATTTTATTATACGAGTCTTTGTGGGATTAGGGTTTAAACTGATGGAAGTACACCACTTGGAGGGCTGTTAGCTATTATCTGAGCTGTGCCTCCTAAGGCTGACTTTGGGCCTATGATTAGTATGCTTGTGTCTTCAGCAAACACATACGGCTAGGAACAGTGGATTACTTTAATGACATTCAAACTGCAGCGCTTACAATAAAATATATCAATTTGTTAATATTTTACATCTACGCATTAACACAATAACATCTTAGGATTAAGATAGCTTAATAACCTACTTAGTCCTGTATGCACATTATTAGACAGCAATTTAAGACATATTACATGTTTTATCATTTTTGTAAGTATGCAGTGTGCTGCTCTTCTTAACAACACATCCTGTTAAATTGCCAATATGTGCTTACAGCTGTTGTAACCCATATTCTGTTTAATTATGGCTTTAAACTTTTAACTAAAATGGTGTACTGAGGATCTAGTATTGCTTTACAAAAAATCTTTATCTGGATACTTGAAAACAGCCTAGGACACACTGCACAATGGTACAAAAATTAAAAAAAGTTAACTGCTGCAGGCATCATGGAATCATTAAAAAGTTCCTAGCCACTATGGACCTATTATATTAAACTGAAATACAGCACAAATAGGATTTTTTGTAAATATGTCTCACATATTTTTGCTCTATGACAGTCTATTTCCTTGAAGACCTCCTCACTATGAATCTACGGAATGAGATGCAAATGGTTTCAATCAGTATTTTCCACAAAAATTTCAGGTTAACAGCAAAAATGAAACCATGTGTTAGCAGTAGGTGCCAAAACTGTCTTAGGCTCCTTACCTCTGACACATGGTTTCACTTTTATGTTTTCTATTTGCTTACTAAGCCGATATTATGGCATGAAGTATCTTCTTCTGATGTTTGCAAGTCAGCTACAGCATCTTTTCTGGTTAAATAGCATGCACAACATGTGAAGTTGTCACAATATGTTACTACTGTGAAGGTGATCAATGATCGAAACATGTTGTGAATAAATATATTGTAAGACAGCACAGTGTTTACCATACATTTCTCCAAGCAAATTTGTAATTTGTTTGTAAAGCTGGGGAACTGTAAAATACAAGCAGTAGACTTACTGTGAAATCATCGAGTGGATCCATACCAGAAACAGTCCTGTAAATAAATTAAAATCATTACTCTGAGCAACAAACACAAATCAGACTTTGAATACGCTACTTAACTACATCACCATTAACACATAAAATTAACTATCTGTCCTAAAAAAAGACAATGTGGCACTAAATTAAGAAAAAATAAAATAACAAGAGTATACGCTTACTACTGAAACAACAACTGGGTAAGGCAGTCACATAAATTTCAAAATACCGTTGAAACTCTAGCATTTAGAACTTCATAAACTTATTACATAAAGGTAAATGTGTGGAGGAGGAGTAGTGGTTGTGGGCAACCAGTAATGAAAGTTTGGATGGAAGGAAATAGAAAATTAACAACAAAGAGAAAATGCAAACAACATATGGTAAGCAAATGATACATTACAATAAAAAGAAAAGTAATTAGGAACCAAATAAGAGCCAGTGATATAGTTCCCACATGTGGACTCCAACACTGGACAAACTATAGTAGGAGTCAGATTATAGGACTCATCTGGAGTAACAAGTAAGCAAATTCTTCTTGTTGCATTACATGGCATTGTCAACAACAAGGAACGGCAGTGGATTTGACTGACAGTTTGGTAGTGGTCATGGCTAAAATACCAGACAGAAGTTGCAGACCATTTGAGATATCAAATAAATGCTCTTTAAGGTCACTCAACTTTTTTCACAAGTTCTGACAATTGCAAGGCTGTGATGAGTACGGATCAGATGTCAAAATGAGAATAGTGAAATGGCATGGTTTGGGAAGTCACAGGGCATAACCAATTTAGGGTAGACAGAAGCGTCCGATCCCACGCGTCGGCTTTGACCCGTGACGTAAGGGTGTTGTGTGTGACGTCATGATGGCGCGGAGTTTGGTTTGAGTGTGGCTGTCTCCAGTTCTGTTTTATCTTATTTTATTTACTTTTCTGATCTGTTCGTTCTATCTCGTGGGATTTTTTTTTAATTTAAAAACACTTATTACTTATTTTAATTATCTGTTTCCTCCAATTTCTGTTTTAGTTTATTATATTTATCTTTCTGATCTGTTGGTTCTATCCCGTGAGTTTTTTTTTTTTTTTTTAAAAAAAAGACAAAAAACACTAATCAGCTACTGAAGCATCTTTATCTTCTATGGGTTGCAGGAGTTACGACCCCTGGGGAGGTGGGTGGGTATTCATGCATGGCTGTCTTCACTTACACGTTGTAGCTACGCAAGGCGTCTAAATTTGTTTATATTTAGTTTGGCCTCAACCCAAAACACCCCATTTCCTGCACTTGTCCCATTAGTGTCATTAGGTTTCTTGTGGAAAGTGTGTGTGTTTGTTTTTGTTTCCGCCATATTTGTGACGTCATGGGTCAAAGCAGACGGGCGGGATCGGACGCTTCCGTATTTCCCCAATTTAATATGGAGATTGGTTGCAATGTAACAGAATCACATCTTGACATGGGCAGTATTGTTTAGGCACATAAATACATAAGCCCAAAAATTACTAGCACAGTCCACAATATGATACAATCTGTGGCGAAGTTTATATAAGAAAGACAGCCCAGTGTGGACTCTGGCAGTGGGTACTTACCAGCAGTGACTACCTGATTACACAATAGTTTCCTCAAGTAAATACTGAGGGATTTACACAATGTGATCCAGCAGCAGGTCTATGAACCTGTTTTCAGTATTCCTCTCATTTCAGCATACAATTTAAACAAGTCACACTTTTAATTCTACCTCCCACAGAAGTAAACCTGCCAATCAACTACATCACAGTGTCACCATTCTGTCATGTGCAGGAGTGACAATGGCAAGGCAACCCAAGATGCCATGCGCCATGGTCACTGGCTATACTATTCAAGTGCTTTATAAGTGACAGCAGCAGCCTCCTTCAGCAATTTCATTCTATTAAACCTATAAAAAAATCCGAGTGTACCAGGAGTGGCAACAAAAACTATGTAAAGGTGCCATTTTCATCTGGGAGTCCTTTAATGCCATGCTGCCAAGTTTCACTGAGTGGTACGGTGAGGAACTGAGTTTATCTGGAATGTGACAGCTTCACCACACTCTAGACACCTCAGACTCTGAAGTGTAGCTATCAAGACTGGGATAAATGATTTTTATATTCTGTACATGTCCCAAGTGTCTGAAAATTGAATAGTTTTTCTTCTAGCTCAAGTATTATGTCTGAATTATCTGCAGATACAGCAAAAAAATTATGCTAGGACAGTGGCATATGATGAAGAAGAAAGATGTATGTTGTTGTAAACAAAATTTATATGATGTTTTAATGTACAAAAAAGATCTTCTACAACAGCCTTAAAGTCCTGGTCACTTAA
Organism: Schistocerca piceifrons; assembly: GCF_021461385.2. Lineage (NCBI taxonomy): Eukaryota > Metazoa > Arthropoda > Insecta > Orthoptera > Acrididae > Schistocerca > Schistocerca piceifrons. Next base: position 318,371,142 of record NC_060145.1, on the reverse strand, counting down.
AAATACAGACTGAGTATTAACTAAGTAGGCAAATTTCAGGTGGTGATTCCAAACAGGAAAGGGAACAAAAAGGCTCAAATTTCCAGAAATTGATGGTGAGTCTGCACTAAGGCAATTAGTACTGCTATATTACATTAAGGGCTAAACTTGACAAAGTGCCATCCATGCACATTGTTTGTTCGCATGTGAAGTTGGAGACAGTCAATGGGACCACAGTACTTTGTAATCAACAAACAGCCACTCAGTAGATATGTCTTCATGCACTTACATACGAATGAATTTTATTTTGTGGGGGCCTTTGGTTCAAATTCTGATTTTGCTGCATACAGACATTTGTGTTACTGCTTTATCTTGAAGTGTATTAATGATTTTGCCCAAAACATATTAACCTTGATGGTACTGACAAAATTATAGCAATTACTCACACTGACTGCTTTTTTTCTGCTTTTGTCACATACCTGTTGAAGTATTATTAATGATTAACTTCGATAATGAAATCTACATTACCATGGCAGACTTATCTGTAACATAACCTGGGATGTAGGTTAGATTGGAAGATGAGTATCTGTCTGTGTGTTGGCAAAGCCTAAAAATGTGAATATTAAATCTAGTATGTGGTGACTGACCTGTAGTATAGCCCAAAGACTAAGTTAGGTTAGAGGTAAGTGTTTTGTTGGTAGCTGAGGAAGCCAACAAATGTAAAAGCAAAATCTTTGATGTGACAGATGGATCGCTAGTATAGAAGGCGGTCAGTGTTGGCTTGGAAGCTTATCATTCTATTTCTCATAATGTTTCTGTTTACTTGCAGCCAGAGTACTAGAGTGTATACATCAGTAGCAGAAATGCCACAGTGTGCCAAAGGTGGAAAACGAATACTCATTGTGAAATTACTTGTTGCGGGCGTGTATGTCCCTGAAAAAAATTGATAGAGTGCACTTTAGCACCTATGTTACAGTGTTTGTTACATTAAATACTTAATAGCTCTTACATGATACAAAAAATTATTAAGACACTAATCAGCTATTCCACCATCAGAAAATCCCATAACCACTCACGACAGATATTAACATCATATACTTCGAGGTTATAGCATGGACAGCACTCTTAAAGTTTTATCCATTACACATCACATGATATTAATGTATTACTTATTTAATGAATATCTATCAATCTAAATGGCACTGATGAACAACAACGTTATTCTCTGTGTTGAAAGTTGTGTCATTTCAGGTAAGTTGAAGCACAATAGTTTATTATTCACTTCAGGAGTAGGCTAATACTGTTTTTGTCTATGGTTAGGAATGTGGAAATGGGTAAGAGACCACATGGATTTTGTTGGCCACTTACCCAGACAGAAAGTGCCACCCAACTCATAAAGCCTTTACATTATTTTTTGGCTGTGTGAGCATGGGCCCTTCCAAAGAATGAATAACCTGTGAGGCTGCTCTATGTTTGTACACAACCTCTAGAGCAGCAGGTTCTACATAATATTGAGACCAACCGTGTGATTTTTCCTTGTGAGGTTATCTGAAAAGTGTAGTTATGTTTTGAAGCAGTTGTTTGTGAGCAGACACTTGAACAGCAAGTCCAAGAAGCCTGTGACACTATTCAGCTACAGCCTGGAATATTCAAAAGAGTGAGGCAATCCTTGATGTGATGTGTGAATGCTTCCATTGCATCCCATGCAGGGACTTTGAACAGCTTTTGTAACATGGAACAATAGTGTGTAATGTGATGTACCAGTACAAATTGTCACCCTGCAGACTCACTAACCCATTTTTGGATGTATGTTGATCTAAACTGAGTTTATTTTCTTTCTAATGTCAGGAATCATCTCTTCAATTAATCTTTCCCCCTTGCATTATAAAGTGAGCTTTATCTTGTTGTTACCATATAACTGGCTTGTAATGGAAAATAAACAGACAGGGTAGGAATGTGCCCCATGCGTGGACACACAACTGCAGTGGTTAATCTGGTATTGGGCTGCATGAAAGTTGATTGCCTGCTGAATCAAATGGACCTCAACGAATGACACAGGGCAGTGTCACCGCAGCCCTGCCACAGTGTTGCTACCCAAACATTCCTGCCAATAGCGTCCCCTTGCAGCTGCCATAAATACCGCTACACTTCAACCACTCAGTCAGTCATGTAATTCGTCTGATAACATTTGTTACTATCTCCATGGTACTATTGACTACTTGTCAACGACTTTGCTTTGGTATTAAATTTTCTCTTTGTTCTCAATTTGGACTGTGGCTCGTACTTGACATGTTGACAGCATAGCGTTGAAAGTTCATTGCACTTTGTTGTTGCATACATTTCTATTGACTTGGTTGTGTTGTGTCAGGTCTGCTGTTCGGTCAGCCCTGTTGCTCGATTCTGGTGTGGGTTTGAGTCCCATCCACAGGTGGTCTTCCTGTCTTGCATTGTTATCTTTTCTCCCATTTTTCTGGCATGGCACTGGTATCCAGCTACTCATGAATATAGCACTCTGTCATATGGATTCTGCAGAGTATTGAAAGCACGTGCCTTATATCCATAAAAATTTTTCAGAGTTGGGAGGAGTTCACATCAGCAATACTATCACCATGTGACACACCACATACAGTAGTATTTTTCTTGCCTATCACAGCAGGAAAGTAGGCTAAATAGTGGTTGTGGTGGTGGTGGTGGTGGTGGAGGCAGTTGTGATGAAGAGGAAGGGGGGGGGGGGGGGAAGAAAGGAGGAGGATGGGGAGGGGGAGGAGGAGAAGTTATACACGGTGTTACAAAAAGATACGGCCAAACTTTCAGGAAACATTCCTCACACACAAAGAAAATATGTTATGTGGACATGTGTCCGGAAACGCTTACTTTCCATGTTAGAGCTCATTTTATTACTTCTCTTCAAATCACATCAATCATGGAATGGAAACATACAGCAACAGAACGTACCAGCATGACTTCAAACACTTTGTTACAGGAAATGTTCAAAATGTCCTCAGTTAGCGAGGATACATGCATCCACCATCCATCGCATGGAATCCCTGATGCAGCCCTGGCGAATGGCGTATTGTATCACAGCCGTCCACAATACGTGCACGAAGAGAGTCTACATTTGGTACCAGAGTTGCGTAGACAAGAGCTTTCAAATGCCCCCATAAATGAAAGTCAAGAGGGTTGAGGTCAGGAGAGCATGGAGGCCATGGAATTAGTCCGCCTCTACCAATCCATCGGTCACCGAATCTGATGTTGAGAAGCGTACGAACACTTCGACTGAAATGTGCAAGAGCTCCATCGTGCATGAGCCACATGTTGTGTCGTACTTGTAAAGGCACATGTTCTAGCAGCACAGGTAGAGTATCCCGTATGAAATCATGATAACGTGCTCCATTGAGCATAGGTGGAAGAACATGGGGCCCAATCAAGACATCAACAACAATGCCTGCCCAAACATTCACAGAAAATCTGTGTTGATGACGTGATTGCACAATTGCGTGCGGATTCTCATCAGCTCACAAATCTTGATTGTGAAAATTTATAATTTGATCACGTTGGAATGAAGCCTCATCCGTAAAGAGAATATTTGCGCTGAAATGAGGATTGACACATTGTTGGATGAACCATTCGCAGAAGTGTACCCGTGGAGGCCAATCAGCTGCTGATAGTGCCTGCACATGCTGTACATGGTACGGAAACAACTGGTTCTCCCGCAGCACTCTCCATACAGTGATGTGGTCAACGTTACCTTGTACAGCAGTAACTTCTCTGACACTGACATTAGGATTATCGTCAATTGCATGAAGAATTGCCTCGCCCATTGCAGGTGTCCTCGTCGTTCTAGGTCTTCCCCAGTCGCGAGTCGTAGGCTGGAATGTTCCGTGCTCCCTAAGACGCCGATCAATTGCTTCGAACGTCTTCCTCTCGGGACACCTTTGTTCTGGAAATCTGTCTCGATACAAAAGTACCGTGCCATGGCTACTGCCCCGTGCTAATCCATACATCAAATGGGCATCTGCCAACTCCGCATTTGTAAACGTTGCACTGACTCCAAAACCACGTTCATGATGAACACTAACCTGTTGATGCTACGTACTGATGTGCTTGATGCTAGTACTGTAGAGGGAAATACGGAAGCGTCCGATCCCACCCGTCTGCTTTGACCCATGACGTCACAAATATGGCGGAAACAAAAACAAACACACACACTTTCCACAAGAAGCCTAATGACACTAACGGGACAAGTGCGGGAAATGGGGTGTTTTGGGTGGGGGGAAACTAAATATAAACAAATTTAGACGCCTTGCGTAGCTACAACGTGTAAGTGAAGACAGCCATGCATGAATACCGACCCACCTCCCCAGGTGTCGTAACCCCTGCAACCCATAGAAGATAAAGATGCTTCAGTAGCTGATTAGTGTTTTTTGTCTTTTTAAAAAAAAAAATCTCACGGGATAGAACGAACAGATCAGAAAGATAAATATAATAAACTAAAACAGAAATTGGAGGAAACATAATTAAAATAAGTAATAAGTGTTTTTAAATTTAAAAAAAATCTCACGAGATAGAACGAACAGATCAGAAAAGTAAATAAAATAAGATAAAACGGAACTGGAGACAGCCACACTCAAACCAAACTCCTCGCCGTCATGACATCACACACAACACCCTTACGTCACGGGTCAAAGCCGACGCGTTGGATCGGACGCTTCTGTCGACCCCTGTAGAGCAATGAGTCGCATGTCAACACAAGTACCAAAGTCAACATTACCTTCCTTCAATTGGGCCAACTGGCGGTGAATCGAAGTACAGTACATACTGACGAAACTAAAATGAGCTCTATCATGGAAATTAAGCGTCTCCGGACACATGTCCACATAACATTTTTTCTTTATTTGTGTATGAGGAATGTTTCCAGAAAGTTTGGCCATACTTTTTTGTAACACCCTGTATAAAGAGGTGGCAATAGCAGTATGCAAAAGGTAGTGGCTCTGGTCTCATAATCTGACAGACGGCCGGTAGAGTAGTGTGCTGACCACAAGCCCCTCCACACACGCATCCTGTGATGCCAATGGGCTGAGGATGACACAGTGGCCAGCCGGTACCGTTTGGAATTCACGGCCTATTCGAGTAGCGTTTAATTTAACAGTAGTATGCGCAGGATAAAACAATATTAACGATAAGTAAAAGAGTGGCTTATGGATGCTCACAGATGCAAGAGGGGAGGAAATTAAGTTAACAATATAAATCTCCAACTGCTACGGTTTTCTAAGCTAACACTTTTATAATCACAAAGTCTAATGTCATGATCAGAAACTGCAAATACAAAAACAGAGCTGAGATAAATGGAAATTCTTCTGTCAATAGGGTCTTCACACAATGCTGCGATTTTGAGCAGTATTTCTAACAGATGACTGTTATAGTTCATATTAACACATATTTTAAATTGTATAAAAAAGTAAATTATAGAGATATTGGCCAACCATTTCTCTCACACTTTTTTAATATTTCAAGTATTTGTTAGAACAGTGCATATACCATGAGAAGCAGCACAGACTAGAAATAACTAAATTACGACTAAGTGTACAGACAATCTTACACTCATATATTACTGGCCTTATAACAGGATGTCAAACATAGCCTTGTGGTATTCACTGGAAAATTTCAGCATAAAATTTAGTCATTTAAGGGCACAATAAATCTTACATACTGCAGAAATGGATGTGTTATAAGACTACAGAGTGTCTGGTGGTGTTCTGAACGACAAGGTTATTAGATAACTTGGTCAACACAGGCAATTGAGGCTGATTGCGCCAATAGCACAAGAAAGAGATGAAAGATTATATGATTGTATCACTGGGGGCGGGGGGGACACCAACTGCTCCATCCTTAACTCTACTGCTGAATTACTTTCATGTGAATATTACAACTTTTCAATGCAAAGTCATAAAAATGTTTAAAATGTGTTTCTTACAAACAAGACTTTTGCTTTATTAAAGCATGTATATACCTTTCATACCAGGTGATATAAATTTCATGGCTTGCTCTCCCAATATCAATAGTTCTGAGAAAACGTCATATACTCTGCAGGCCTTATTTCATCTTTGGTATTTCAGCGGTCTGTCCAACTGTTATGTGCCCAGAAATTGCCTATTTTCAATTCGTTAAGACCTTCATTGCGCATTTTCTCTTGTTGAGGGACATTTCTTAATCAGTTCATTTGATCTCCAACAGTGGAGGGGGCGTTGAATAAATAAGATAGGCAGGCGAAAAAATTACTAGAATATCATTGTTTAGCACTGCTTTAACTAAATAATGCAGCAGATGTTACAAAGGAAGGTAATTTTGTTTGAACAGCATTCTGCCTTATGGTTTCACAGGAATAGTAAATTACAATAAAACTACTACTACTACTAATAATAATAATATAATAATAATAATAATAATCCTAATTAAAGGCCAACCGACATGGACGTAGGTAACGTTACAAGCGTTAATTACTAATGTGGCACAATATCTTACACTAAATAAGCTACTGAACAGTGTACGTTTACTGTTAAAAACGAAGAAAGGAATATCTCAGTTTAATGAAAGTTCTGTCGATTATAGGCGGAGCCAGAGCGTGGAGTGAACGTAGGTGAGATAGGGAATCACCAGTTGATCTGAAAATTAAAGCCATCTGAGTATAGACAGTACATAACACTAGGAAACAGCAGAAACTCTAAATTAGTAAAACCGAAGTAAGAATTCAATCCTGTCCCTGACGACTGCTTGTGAGGTGCCTTTATCACGGCACGAAACCACACTCTTCGTGTAGGACATTTTCTTCAAGGCACCCAGCTGTAGTTTGGATGTTATCTACTAATTCCCCAGTCTGTTAAGCATGCATAATAAATGACGATTATAAACGTCATGACTTACCTCCCCACACAAACCAAGCGGCGTCTCCCAAAGTGTCAGTCTATTGCCAACTGCACCACACCGAAATCGGATTAAAATTTGCTGTTGCCAACCTTGAGTGAATAGTATGAGATTAAAAATTAATTAATTTGTGAGAGTCTATTCTCAGATATTTTAATTATATACATTCCTGTAAACCATGTGAAACTCACTGTCGAATTGTGGGCAGTCAGTAATGTCGTTGAGCACTTATTATTTTAATGCTACGAGTAATGTTGTTCATGTGGAGTAGGCTTTGAAGTATAATGTAACGGTGAGTAACAAAAAAGAAAATATAGAAATATTTGTATTGAAATACGTCACACTTATTTGTTATAGTCAATAATTGTATGTTGGTAGAACTGTACAGAGCTGCCAAAGTTTTCTCCTCCCAGGTCGTTCCAGTAAATCTACCTTTCTGCACTTTTTTTATGCAGATGTGACAAGTTTGTATATAGGTTTAAAAAATCTAGCATTATTCAAAACATTCTCTTAAATGAATTATGCCCATGAAAAATGAAAGAAAGAAGGCTGACATTAAGAGTAGATAAAATGTCCCGTTTCGGGGGTTGTGTTTTTATTATAATTTGATTTTGTGTTTCATTTGCTTTGAATGAAGCAAACGTATTGATTATGTCATTGACTTCAAGTTTCGCAGCTGTGTCGTACACAATCGACAAGATACTGGTAACTAACTCTGGCGATCTGCTTTCAAAGTGAATTACACAGTGATCTCAACTCGCATGGCGGACATCAACTGTTATTTCGTGGGAATTGCTGTCTTCACACGTTGAATTTGAACTGTTTTTATGCGCGAAGTGAACGTACAATAGTACACAACGCGTTAGCACATATACGTGTGTAGGAACGTAACTCCGTGGAGTGGTCCGAACGATATCGCTGCCCTGAGGTAGCCATCCTCATCGCAACTCAAAAGCGGCAAAAGCCGCCGTGGACGTACTCTTGCGTGTTGGTATTGTACGGATATTTGAGCTTCTCCTATCAAGCTCGTCCTCAAAAATGATAAGACGTGGCGATTGTGTGGCGATTATCGGTACTTCAACGCTACCCTGTATTGAACTTACAAGGCTTCGCACATGAACTTGCTGGTGTCACTACATTCAATGTTGTTGACTGTAAAAGGGCCAACTTACAGATACTTATGGCTGACGAGAATCTACCAAAAACTGCAATAAACACGCCAATCGGTTTTTTATTTGTGCTGATGGGTTAAAAAACGCGGTCCGGACTGGCAGAGGTTTATTTACGGCCTCCTATTTAACAAGCCCTTCTGCTGTACGTAACGAGATGACTTGATGATTTTCTTGATAATTTTCTCCCCATGAACACGAGATTCATTTATGCACCATATTGGACAAGTTTGCAGCTCACGGCGTCGTAATTAATAACGATAAATGCCAACTACGGGAAACGTGTTCACCTTCGTTGGACACCCCCCACGCCGGAGAAAGGGAACAAATCCACCTCCTCCTTCCCCTCCGCCCCCCCCCCCCCCCCCAACCTCACATACTCTCAAGAAATTCGACATTTCCTCAGAATTATCAATTTTTGCAGGAGTCTTTCCCCACATGCTGCTGAAACCCTCTTACATCTGACGGCCGCTGCGCGGCAAGAACATCACTGGCAACGACACCTGACGTGGATGCTTGAAACGCAAACGGCCTTCGACAAAATTAAATTCGACCTCGCACAGGCTGTCACCCTCGCTCTTCTGTCACTGGGCGCTCACCTCATGATCACCGCAGACGCCAGCGACGGTGCTATTGTCGCGGTACTTCAACAAGAGATCGCCAGCGTAACACAGTCGCTGCATTTTTTTCTCTCGAAAGTCGACCGTCACTCAGAGAAGTGACTGACTCCTGATAGAGAGCTGTTGGCCATGTATGAGGCGGTCCGCTATTTCCAGGATGACACTGAAGGATGTCCTCTAACCATTTACACCGACCACAAGCCTCTTGCGCACACGAGCAAAAACCGTTGTGTTAACACAATGTCTAGGCGCGTTTGCACCTCGACCTGGTCTCGCAATTTACTACATCCGAGGGGCGGAAAATATAGTCACGGTCTACCTGTCTAGCTTTTAGTAATTCAAGTGCCTTATTTGAAGTGGGGTTAGATAGTGAAACCACGTTAATATCGACCTCTGATGCTTGCAAAACTGTTTCACATACAATCTAGAAAGCTACTTAATAATAAATTAGCCTGCCACAAAACATACTGAAAAAAAACAACTCTAATACGTTACTTGCCGTTTAGTTTGAAAATTTTGCACTGTTGCAGTGTCTGAAGGTTTCAGTCCATTCTTTATCAAACATACTGCGGAGCCGGCCCGAAAATTTGTAGCTAAGATAAACAAATCTATTCCATCGTTCATTAAGGAATTTGTTTTCAACTCCGAACAGTAGGGATTTGAAGAGGGAATGCATATGAAAGGAACGCTGGAAATTAGAGAGAGTTGTACCAAGATCAACTAATATCAATGTTTTAACGCATTCGTATTTAATTGTGCCGAATGTTAATTTGGATGGTAAATTGGCTCGAAAGTTACTTATTGTGCTGCGAGAAGTTGGAGGTGCTCTGCTCTCTACGCTTCTTTCTTGTATGTGTGATCTTGCAAGGGCAGTAGGGAATATTTACGTCACAGCAAGCAAGAGTGAGAAATTGGGTATAAGAGAACTACAACTATAGTATGAACACTGCTTTTGGCCAATAGCTGGTCAAAATACATTGCTTCTGCTTGATTCCTAGTCTGCACAAAAAAATCATACTCCTCTAGGGCAAATTATCCCTCCTAAAAAGTGAGTGACATTGAAGTTATACCACCTGGAACACTGGACAAATTCAGCCTCCGGATATTTGTTTTTCCCATGCCTATAAAAGATATTATCGCGCTTAAAGGGTAGCCAGTTTCACTATAAGCTCCACGATAGACTGTTTCACATTTGGTAGCATGCCACCGCATTTCATCAGTTCTCATTGCCCCGTTATACCAATATGATTCTATATCCATTCGTTAAGAGTGGATATCTAGCTGAACGTCATGCACGGTCCTAAGGAGTTCACCTTCGATCTTGATGGTGCGAACCTTTGCGATCACTGTGGCGCGCCATTTTTCATTCGGTTTTAATGGTGCAAGTTAATGGTTAGTTTTCTACATTTCTTGAATGTCGACGATGTCCATTTTGTGAAGTATAACACATATATTCCATACAAGGTTGATCTCTACACCTCCTGGACACTCATTTTCTGTCGCCCTCCCGATGCATACTGCAAGTCATTAGTAGTTAACATCCTTCCTCTCGTAACTGTTAACACAACACCCGGCGAGGTGGCGCAGTGGTTAGCACACTGGATACTCATGCGGGAGGACAACGGTTTAAACCCGCGTCTGGTAATCCAGATTTAGGTTCAAAGATTTCCCTAAATCTTTCCAGGCAAGTGCCGGGACGGTTCCATTGAAAAGGCACGGCCAATTTCTTTCCCCATCCTTGACGCAATTCGAGCTTGTGCTCCGTCTCTAATAACCTCGATGTCGACGGGACGTTAAACCCAATTTTCCTTTCTTCCTTCGTGTCAACACAACACTTCTATATGAGCCTTATTATAGATTGAAGTTGCGACCACGCACTCAAGCCGTTCCTTGTAAGTTTCACCTGATTACCTACCACAAGACGTTTATTTCGCTATTCGGTTCCATTCAAAAGTTCCTGATAAAGCGGCTCCGCAGCTGCAACGGTAGGCGTTGTTCCTATGCGACGAAACCTATGAGTTCCATTATCGGCCCATCTCACAGCTCTTCAATGCCGAAGCACTTTATCGCTTGCGGCCCAGAGGCCCAATTTGATAGCCATGAAGCGCTGTGTTTTGCATTAGACGCAGATCAGCGACACACCATTGACAAATTTCGGATTACAGCGCAAGAAGTAGCAGCAGAAACGGCTTGTTATCCCCTCCTCCGCAGGGTGTTGTCTGCTGTATGGCAGGGTTGGCTGGAGCACTTGCCTAAGCAGAGCTATCTCGTGTTTCTGTTTTTTGTTTGCTGTCAGTAAAAGCTGAAGCTGGAGATAAAAAACTGACTGAAATGAAAAGGCACTAAGAGTCATCGCTTGATGATACTGACTGGGTTTTTTTTTTCGTCTATGTTCCCTGGTTACATGAAGGTTTGAGACAGGTGTAAAACTGAACTGAAAACTAAATTCCTGTTATTTCTGAATTAGCTACTGGGCGAAGCCAAGGAGAATGTGTCGGAATTTTCCTTAGCGTAATAAACGTATTACATTTGATCAAATCAGAGTTCACTACCCACAGCTACACCATCGCTGATAATTTATCTCACTTCAAATCCAGTAATGTTCTTCTGAATACTCCTCAAATTGAATCATATACTACTCTGCGAAACTGGTCAGTTGTAGAAATACTATTCTACCTTTATCAGTCCGTAATCGTTATTTATGTACATACCACACTGATTAAAGCATTATACTAGGTGGCTTTACAAAAAATAAAGTTTACATAGTGGTATTTTTAACGTCTTCTACACAGTTTCACCAACGTGCCTTATTGTAAAAAGTAGCTTTCTAGGAGGAGAAACAGTAAGTAAAAAATTTGTCTCCTACTTTGGTAGAGTAACTGATAGTAGTACTCGTAAAAGTTGAAACTGTCTGCACTCCTTTTGTAGAATTCATGAAATCTGCGACTCTTGTTGGGAGAGCTCACGACAAACGCAGCTAAACAGTGTTTGATATTTATAGCATTGTGCACGTGCACCAGGTACTTCCTTATCTTCTTCTTCAATTTCTTGAGCTTTAAATAATGGTAAGCTACAACATCATCCACCCAGAAGAGCTCATGATTGCCATTGGAACTGAAACACGTGTGTGATTTGTGCTGGCTTGATGGTTGTCATAGGGCTTCATGCAACGTATCGCATACCACACCAGCCCGTTGGGAACATTAGTGTCATACCGATAAGCGTCACATTGTTCCATATTTATTGCAACGTTTAGAAGAGTTGTGCAACATAATTAAAAACAGTCCTGCCTACACTCATGGATGGGCTTCCTTGGACTTAGAAGAGTTGTGCAACATAATTAAAAACAGTCCTGCCTACACTCATGGATGGGCTTCCTTGGACTGTGCTACCACTTCCTAAAAGTTGTCACACTTAGAAGCAAAGAGGAGGTTACAGAAAGGCACAACACAGAGACAGTTCTACGAGAGTTTTTTTTCTTTATTGTGATTTCATTCCCCTGCCCCATATGGGCAGGGGAGGGCTGTCAGCAGCACAATCCGCCGCTCTTCAGCCGAGTGACATGACCACTAATACGAGAATAAAATGTTACATATAAGACGATAAAAAAGGGGGACATAAAACAGAGTATGGGGAGATAATGGAGGTAAAAATACACTGACGTAGAGACGTTCATGAGGGGACAATTAAAAAAGTCGACATAAAGTTAAAAAACACAGTTTGCGAGTCTTAAAACACAAAGGCGACACTGAAGGCACCCGCACAGGTTAAAAGTCAGCCACAGTATTAAAAATACTCAACACACTTTAAACCCACTTGGAGCACACACGATGAAGAATAAAACTGCCAGGTGGGACTTGCCGAGGGAGAGGCCTGAGAGGATGTAAAAGGAGGGGAGAGCAAGGTGAAGCAGGGGAGGGGTCAGGATGAAAAGAGGAGGGCGTCAGTGGTTACACCAAGAGGCAGGAGACTGGTGGGGCAGGAGATGAAGAGGGAAGACAAGGCAGGAGGGAGTGCAGAGACACCGAAGGGGAGCACAAGAGAAGGGAGGGGGAGTAGGAGGGGAAAGACGCTCAGGAGAAGGGAGGGGGAGGAGAGGGAGCCCTGAGGAGGAGGCAGGAGGAAGATGGGGTTAGAGTTGGTAGGAAGGGTAGATGTCAGAGCGAAGCTCATCATCTGGGAGAGGTAGACGGTGGAAGTTGCGTTGGGAAAGGAGGTGGAGGGTGTGGAGATGGAGAGAGGGTGGGACACAATGGTAAAGGCGTGGCAACGGACTGAGGGTGGAGGGGAAGGGAGACACCAGGGGGTGAGGGGGATCAATGCGGCGGACAATACATAGTGTGCAGATGTGTTCAAGGAAAAGGAGAAGGTGGGGGAAGGGGATGAGGTCGTAGAGGATGTGCGTGGCGGACGGAAGGCGGATGCGGAAGGCGAGACGGAGCACATGACTTTCGAGGATTTGATTTATAGAACCTGGGAGGGGCGGAAATCCAAGCCACGCTGGCATAACAGAGGATGGGGCGGATCAAGGATTTCTAGCTGTGAAGGATGGTGGAAGGATGCAGACCCCATGTCCAGCCGGACAGGAGTTTTAGGAGGCGGAGTCTGTTGTGAGCTTTGTGTTGGATGGTAAGGATATGGGGAGTCCAGGTGAGGTGGCGGTCGAGGGTGAGGCCAAGGTATTTGAGGGTAGGAGTGAGGTGGATAGGACGGCCATAAATGATGAGGTAGCAATCATGGAGACGGAAGGAGCGGATGGTGCGGCATATGATGATCGCCTATACGAGAGAGGAGCGATAGGAAAACATATATTTTGTTCTGGCGCAACCACAAACGCCGGAACGAAGACGAAGATCGGAAAACCAGAAAAGGCAGTGAGGAAACGTCAGCCAATAGGTTGCTGACAAGGACCGAGCTGCGCCATGAGCGCCCCCTGCAAGAAGTGAACATAAGCGCAGCTCCTGCCAACCTCGGCCGCTCAGGTCGGCTCTGTATACGGACAAGACTGGACACGATTCGCCGAGTAGTATCAGTGACGTGTGTCAACTTCCAGGAGCATTACATATAGCCAAGGACTCTAAATTATATTGCATGTCGCCACTCGCTTGCGACTACTACTTGTAAATCTCAACGTTAAGTATTGTCAATCTGCTTATTTGAAATAAAACCACTCACGTTGTTTGAATTGTTGTATAGCATCCCTATAAGCGACGAGTGGGCACGATCCCACGTCTTTACTCTCGAAGGATGTGTGGGCAACCATATGATTGTAGTAGTATGATTCTAGGAAAAATAAAGCTGATTTCTGAAATGCCATTTTTGGAAAACAAATTGTACGCAGGGTACTGTTGGAGTATTCTCAACATACCTAATTAAAATATCTAAACGTTCATTGTTATTATAATTATTAGTTTTACTTATTTTTGTTTTATGTTTTAAATCGCTATTATACTTTCTACATCCATGTTTCTTTTTGTTTTTTTAGTTTACCGTTTGACGTACATGTTTTTGGTAGCTGGAAATAATAACTAACTCTTTTTTATAACACAAAATCATTACGACAGTGATAACATGCAAAGAAATGCTTGAAAAATAACGTCTTTTTTTACACCAGGCACATCAAATGGAGGCACTTTCTTCACATAATATACACGATGGACAACACAATATAAAAAAAATGTTCAAAAGTGTGTGAAATCTTATGGGACTTAACTGCTAAGGTCATCAGTCCCTAAGCTTACACACTACGTAACCTAAATTATCCTAAGGACAAACACACACACCCATGCCCGAGGGAGGACTCGAACCTCTGCCGGGACCAGCCGCACGGTCCATGACTGCAGCGCCCTTCTGTTGGAGAGTTGGCGGTTGATATCTTGTAAATGTGCCATTGCATAGCAGCCTGACAGTGTGATAACAATTAAAGCTCTATAATCTTCATTAGGACAGCAAGTTCCATCTTGGAAGACGAGATAAGTGGCGTGTTCCAAGGCTGTTAATCTATTAACATTAGATGTTTTCTTAGTTAATTTTCTGGTGCACTGGGGATCCTGTAGTTGTGATTATGTGTTGCATGTTAACTCCAGGAAAACCGTAATTAGGTTCCTCTGTGAGAATGTTAGGATATCTCTTTAGCAAATATCGATATTTGTGCTGCAGATCAATCAATGAGACTAAACTGGGTGTACTTCTGTTGAGCCTGTGCTAGCGATTAAAGTTTGTCGGTTAAGTAACTTTTTCGACTTAACATGAAGCATTAGACCAAAATAGTTCAAAAAATCGGCACTAATAATTTCGAGATTCAGTAGGCGCTCACCGGTAGGTACAACAGAACCATTTACAGCGTAGAGTCGCCGTTTCTGAACATTTTTGTTGTCTAGTGCTTTTGCCGGCTACTGCTGAATCAACCAAAAATCGAAGCTCTGGGTTGGGATCAGTTATGGACAGACGAAGAATCGTTTAGCCTCCTCACACAGTGCCGCACGAAATTGGTAGCATTCTAGTTTTCTGTCTGACAATGAAAGTTAGCTCACTGTTGAGAAACAAGGTGGCGTGCATTTCTTCGTGTTCAGCTTTTATTTGTAATGATACCAACACATGGGATGTTTCTGTGCACACCGCGGTGATTTCGATCCGCTTCGCAGTCGTTTCCAAGTTCGTAGCTTCTGAATCTGCCCCTTTATTCGTGAAAACTGCTTTTCCAGATGGGGAAGTCTGTCATCTTCAGAAGGAGGCGAAATAGATGCAGCACTATATACGAACTGAACTGGCCGTCGTAATTTCTACGATTTTCTCAGCCATAGAAGGTGATACATCGAGACTAACATTTTCACTAGCTGCTAGGACAGAGTGCGCCTTGGTTGGTAGCCCCTGAAGAAATATTGCTCTGAAAAATATCGTCGGCTAATTTAGCTCCGACAAGAGCATACATTTCTCTCAGCAAAGTTTATGTCTGTCTCCTAGTTCTACTTCAGCCAGGAATTTTAAAAATGTACGTGATACTGATTCTTCGAATTCTGAGGTACGGAGTGTTTTTGAGACTGATGGCTGATAGTGGCTGTATGAAATCCGAAATTCTCAGCAACTTTTCTGTCTTTTTAACCAAAAATATAATATTTTGTCACTTCATTGATCATATTTGGGGTAACAAACACCTAGGTTTCCATGATGGTGTGTTTGTCATGAAATCGCGTACTTTATTGGAGTAGTGAAATTGGAATAATGTTTGTGATTTTTGTGTACTCTCCAATCACGTTAGCAATTCACCAGCCAAATTTCTAGTAAAAATGACTATTTATTTAGTCCACAATACAAAACTACAGTATATTTTTTAGTCGTGTTGCAACGGATAGGTAAACAAATACAGAAGATTATTTGCTCCGATATGTAGCGATATGCTTAACAGAGTTTTTGCTTGACTGTATCAATAACATAAAAGGAGGGTTCTTTGCCACGGTTAATTGTTTCCTGCCTTGTAACACAATAGCTGTTACTGTGGAAACGTGACCCTCAGAAACTAGCCGGGCAATATCTGAGACCGGGCCATTTTAGCAGCGTAAGAGGAGAATTCCTTGCTAAAAGTCATTAGTTCCACAGCCATTGGTATGGAATTCAGGTTGCCCGGCACTTGGCAGGCATGGGTGACGCCCATCGCCTGCTTCGCTTTGGGAGTTATCGGAGCAACTTTGTAAGTAAACTTACTATTTAAGTAAGCTCTTGCCTCTACTGACTGTACCACGAATTCGGAGAGTATTTCATTACTGGTAACTTTCGTAAGTCTCAATTTTTAAATTTCTTGCAGAAAGGAAAAGTTTCGAATTAATGGAACGAAACTCAACAGACTATAAAAGCTTGTACTTTCAATAATCAGAAGTTATAGCAAGAATGGTTTTGGAGTTATAGCAAATATTTCGGGTAGCAGTTTTGTGGGCAGTTTTGAGGTAAAGAGTTCGTGTGTAGACATGAACAATTTTCAGTGGGTGCAGAGGCACAGTTGTTCCATGATCATGCATGCAATTCATCAAGTGTGCTTGAATTCCGAATTGTCGTGTTATATAACTAACATTTTCAGTTCTGATTTCTAAGTGGAAAGAGCCTGCAATTTAAAGCTGACTTTCTGTGACCATATGTATTTACACTACTGGCCATTAAAATTGCTACACCACGAAGATGACTTGCTACAGACGCGAAATTTAACCGACAGGAAGAAAATGCTATGATATGCGTGTGATTAGCTTTTAAGAGCATTCACACAAGGTTGGCGCCGGTGACGACACCTACAACGTGCTGACATGAGGAAAGTTTCCAACCGATTTCTCATATACAAACAGCAGTTGACCGGCGTTGCCGGATGAAACGTTGTTGTGATGCCTCGTGTAAGGAGGAGAAACGCGTACCATCACATTTCCGACATTGATAAAGGTCGGATTGTAGCCTATAGCGATTGCGATTTATCGTATCGCGACATTGCTGCTCGCGTTGGTCGAGATCCAATGACTGTTAGCAGAATATGGAATCGGTGCGTTCAGGAGGGTACCACGGAACGCCGTGCTGGATCCCAACGGCCTCGTATCACTAGCAGCCGAGATGACAGCCATCTTATCCGCATGGTTGTAACGGATCGTGCAGCCACGTCTCGATCTCTGAGTCAACAGATGGGGACGTATGCAAGACAACAACCATCTGCACGAACAGTCAGACGACGTTTGCAGCAGCATGGACTATCAGCTTGGAGACCATGGCTGCGGTTAGCCTTGACGCTGCATCATAGACAGGAGCGCCTGCGATGGTGTATTCAACGACGAACCTGGGTGCACGAATGGCAAAACGTCATTTTGTCGGATGAACCCAGGTTCTGTTTACAGCATCATGATGGTCGCATCCGTGTTTGGCGGCATCGCGGTGAACGCACATTGGAAGTGTGTATTCGTCATCGCCATACTGGCGTATCACCCGGCGTGATGGTATGGGGTGCCATTGGTTACATGTCTCGGTCACCTCTTGTTCTCATTGACAGCACTTTGAACAGTGGACGTTACATTTCAGATGTGTTACGACTCGTGGCTCTATCCTTCATTCGATCCCTGCGAAACCCTACATTTCAGCAGGATAATGTACGAGCGCACGTTGCAGGTCCTGTACGGGCCTTTCTGGATACAGAAAATGTTCAACTGCTGCCCTGGCCAGTACATTCTCGAGATCTCTTACCAATTGAAAACGTCTGGTCAATGGTGGCCGAGCAACTGGCTCGTCACAATACGCCAGCCACTACTCTTGATGAACTGTGGTGTTGTGTTGAAGCTGCATGGGCAGCTGTACCTGTACTCGCCATCCAAGCTCTGTTTGACTCAATGCCCAGGCGTATCAAGGCCGTTATTACGGCCAGAGGTGGTTGTTCTGGGAACTGATTTCTGAGGATCTATGCACCCAAATTGCGTGAAAATGTAATCACAGGTCAGTTCTAGTATAATAGATTTGTCCAATGAATACCCGATTATCATCTGCATTTTTTCTTGGTGTAGCAATTTTAATGGCCAGTAGTGTATCTAAAATAACTTTGCACACCAATGTACAACCTGAATATGTCGATATAATACTAGGTTACATGTTACTTGTGAATACCTTAATCGACTTCCTGGGAGATTAAATCTGGGCACTGGACCAACACTCGAACGCGGAAACATTCGTGATTGGGGTAGAATCTTATTAACGACTGAGCTATCCTCTTTTTCCCTCCATACATCCCCTTATAGCCAATGTCATTCGCTCTCTGTAACTGCGTTCTTCAGCTAACTTCATGTAATGTACTGATAAGCGGGAATATGTTTCTCTTTCCTCATTCCGTAATTGAAATATGGGACTAAAAATCTCTGTGTTCAAGAATTGGTATAGCTTCCCTCGCTATGCATTTCTCGTCTCTTAATATTTCCGTTTCCTTGTTTCCGTCTCATTTGCTAATCTTGCCCTCGTATGTCTCGCACCTCCTCTGAAGCGTCAACTTCTTCTCCACACTGATTCCTTCCATACCATTGTCACACGTTTCTGTTAGATGTAAGGACTCACATTTTGCAGGGACATAATGAGGAAACTGGTCAGTGTTATTAAAACTGGCATTTCTTAAATTCCTTATATTAATTACTATACGTATTATCTCCCTTCTTGTTTTACGTTCGAGGCACTAACTCTTTCTCATCTCTTTTCTTCCACATTTCTCTCATCCTCTCTGGATGTTTCTCTCTTCTTTCTTCTGTCAAAGTGGCTCCAGTCTTTTTATTTTGTTTTCCATGCAAAACTTGGGAATTTTGCAGTATCTGTCTGAGTGTCTATCGTTCCTCCGTATCTTGTGCCATAATGCGGAGGTTGCCTACGTTCCTTTCAGTATCTTTGCAGCATGTGTTATCTAATTTTAATTTACGGAAACAAGTGAACAGTCTTTTTGTCAGTCTGTTGGGATTCAACGTTTGGTTATGGCCACTGAAAGTTATTCTTCTTTTTATGTCTGTTATATTTTCAATATGTGTATAAAGTTCACTGCTATGACGTCTTCTGTATTGTGAATTTTAATGATTTACTTTCTGTAGTTCGAGTACTTCCACAATCGCCTTTTTTTGGAGCTAAACATTCTGCTGCATAAAGTGTTTCTTGGCGAATGACTGTCAAGTAGCGTCTATAGTTTAACATTAAGGCATACTGATTTCTTATTAATCACGACATTAGTGAAGCAGTGCAATGTTTCCATCTTACTAACTCTTCATTTAATGCCTTCTGTCTCCGAAATGTCTTGTTCGCTTACCCCTCATACCTAAGTGAATTTTTTAGTTCTCTCAGTTTTTCCTCTTCACTAGCTCTGTGGTGACGTGCTGACCTGTGAATAAGCGTCTGTTATCGTTCGCCTTTCCAGTCTGGCTGCTTCTAAAGTTTTTATCCGTTTTGTGATAGAGCTACAAGCAGTCAGATCAAACATCGATAAGGAAATCATAAGAAAATACTTTCAGCTCATAATGCAATGGTGAAAAACTTACAATGCTGCACAACAGGTAACGCCCCTTTCCGCTGCTGACAAACAAATTTTGGGTTTCTAGGAATACGTAACTTTATTTATGAAATGCCACATTTGCATACCTGTTGAGTATGACATAGCATACCAATTAAACACAGATGCAATCGAAATCTAAGTGAGTAGTATTTTACTAATTCGTGCCGATACAGGCACGCTTGTGTACAGATACTCAGTTTTATTAAAACAGACTTTCGTCGTAAGGTTATCGTGGATAGTTTTATTTCATTTCTTATAATACAGTGCACAATTTTCGTAAGGTTTCTTTTAGTGTTGTTAAAACAATACTAAACATGAGAGAGAAATTAATCGTCAACGATATATGCGAATTCTCTGATGTTATCTATAACAGTCTGACAATGCACATGCGGTTTATTGATTACATGCATGTAGAAAACTTGTTCTGCGTTAAAGCTGTCAAACAAGGTTAGAAGAAGAGTAAAATGGCACTATCAGACGACAGCTAATGTAGAAAATACAGATCTGACTATTTTGGCACGATGCGCTCTCCCCATACATAACACAAAAGCTTCGAGATGCATCTGTTACCTGGCCGTCTATTAAACCTGAAAAGAACAAAATGTCACAGAAGTTAGCCCTTTTCCAGATGCGGCTATTTTGGGTTGAGAACTGAAGGGAATTATGTTCAAAATTCCATTAAATTGATAACTTCAGCAGACAGCAGAATGGCGTTAAAAAAAAAAAAAAAGGTAGCAGCGAATGTAATAGAACTCGCGACGTCTTACCTACAGTGCACGTCACTTACCTTTACGCTACTACCTACCATGTAATTACAGTACCTCCAGAAGTCAACAACAGTTCCTCCAGGACATCCGTATTCCACAGTGCTGTGAGATAATGCGTACGGCCGGATCAAGACTTCTTAGAGACAGACAGTCACAGCTTTTCTTTTGCACTGTGCGACGTTTCCAACGTACAGATATCGCAATAGAGTAGCTCAAATGGAAAGGAACACTTCCTATTTAAAATTCTGCACCCTACACTTTTGGCATTTCTGTGTAGGTGGTAGTTACGTGATTTTATTTCGCAGATTACAAAACAGAGTAGCTGAGGCAGCTAGTTCATGGCGATTCGGTCGACCAATTAATGAATGTACTGAACATGCTGCAAACCACTACAGGTAGCCTGTGTGTCGTAATTCTCATCGAGTGTGCCGCAAAGGTGTTATGATAGAAAAATGTGTTCACAGCAAGAGGATTTGGTGGTCTGTTGTTTGTTGATAGGTTCCTATGATGATGGTCTGGGTTCGATTATACTTTCTGTCGATGATTTTTAATAGGGAGAGACAGATTACATTCTCTTCTGGCTACGCCAAGTGAAGAAGGTATAATGGCATTGTGGTCTGAAATTCACATTAAACATGAGATTCCTTCTCTACCCAGTAGACGTTAGGTTGAACCTCAATAAAGCCAGGAGTGGCGAAATGGGGGAACTCTATCACCAGTAACCTTTCTTATACTAGTTATTTATTTCTAGTAACGAAACAAACGCTATGTAGGGTCACAGGACACTAATTCCATATTTTATTTGAGCTTCCATATGGTGATAAAATTGGTTCTCAACTTGGAATGCAACTCAGACCGCCCTTAACGCGGAATTTGAGCCCTTCGTGACAATACAGCTCGACTACAATTTGTTGTTTGTTCAAAACTGCAGATCCCTCAACATCTCCACATATTGCGCATGAATGGGTTCGAATCCTGGCCCGGCACTAAACTTTTCATTATGTATTATCAAGCTCTAGCATGAGAACAGCTATCTTCTGGTGGATAATAATTTTGATTTTTAATGCATTTTCATTCGTTGTCAACACTAGCGATATCTGACGTTTTTGACTCCCAGTGGGACACAGAACTATTTGAGACGTCACTGTAAGTTCAAGGATGTTATCCCGAGCTGCTGGTGGAGAAAAATTCGGAAGCTGACGTCTCTTTGTGTGTAGTCAACAGCGATATGTCTGGGGTTCGATTCCCAGTCAGCACTGAACTCTTCGTCATATTATTTTTACTTCAAACATGCTCACATGTCGCTGCTGGTGTAACACACCCATATTTAACGTTCGTTTTCTCTAGAATATAACAGCGATAGGTGCTGGGTTGGAGTCCTGGGAAGGAAAAAATTGATGTTTCGTCTCGTCATTTCAGTTAAAACATCTAGCTACTGCAGAGAAACTCCGATATGTCACAGTTGATTGTGCTTCGATAACAGTCCGATTAGGTTCTGGGTTCGAATCCATGTCCAACACATAATTTTACTTCACTGCATTTCAAGTACGTGACTTGTGAAGACGCAATATTTAACATCTCTCGTAGTTCGTTAACAAGGACAATAGATGCCGTGTAGGAATTCGCGTCCGTTAAAAATCTTTACGTTATGTAATTTAAAGTTGATATTTGCTAACTGATACTGTCTAAAATCGAGGTATATCACTCTCTGTATGCCTAGTCAGGAATGACTGTTGGTTTCCGTCAGTCACGAAATCTTATTCTGTGTGACCTGGGTTTGAATCCATATGCAGAACGAGACGGTTCGTCGTGTCACTTGAAGTTCATACATATTCTCAACTAGCTGCTCGTGAATAGCTTAGATTTTTAATGTCATTTTATGTTAAATAACAAGTACGGTATGTTACTTCGAAGAGGAAATCATGAATACGACGAGCTTACTACGTGCATTACCTATCTGACGTAATAATGAGAGTGGTGACATATCAGGTATGTAATTTATTGCAATAAATGTGACCTGACAAGCCTTAAGGACAGTCTTATCTATGATAAGGTGTTCCCTGATAGTGGTGACTTGTTGGAACCATTTTCAGTAGCCAAACGACTGTACCAAGGAGCGATTAGAGGAGCTGCTAGACAGCTGCGTTATGTGGGTTGCATGCGAATCAGGCGAAATGAAATTCAGGTCGTTCGGATACTTTTGAGCACGACTGTACATAAAATATAAATTATTACCGCTTTCATTTATTTTCCACTGTTATCTCAAATCTGCGTAAAGTAGACCTTATTTAAAGGTAAGAATTCTTTTATTTTACGAATAAAGTTAAACTTCGGTTTATTGCCTTGCATAATGTACCGGTACTTCTACAAAAGGTGTTGCGACATGGAGAAAGAATATTCCTTCTTCGTAGAAGAGGACTTTGTTTATACGAACAGCAGATTTTTTATGTACTTACACTACTGGCAATTAAAATTGCTACACCGAGAAGAAATGCAGATGATACACGGGTATTTATTGGACAAATCTATTATACTACAACTGACATGTGATTACTTTTTCACGCAATTTGAGTGCATAGATCCTCAGAAATCAGTACCCAGAACAACCACCTCTGGGCGTAATAAAGGCCTTGATACGTCTGGGCATTCAGTCAAACAGAGCTTGGATGGCGTGTACAGGTACAGCTCCCCATGCAGCTTCAACGCGATACCACAGTTCATCAAGAGTAGTTCAAATGGTTCAAATGGCTCTGAGCACTATGGGACTTAACATCTGTGGTTATCAGTCCCCTAGAACTTAGAACTAC
The DNA here is from genome assembly GCF_021461385.2 of Schistocerca piceifrons. Classification (NCBI taxonomy): domain Eukaryota; kingdom Metazoa; phylum Arthropoda; class Insecta; order Orthoptera; family Acrididae; genus Schistocerca; species Schistocerca piceifrons. The sequence goes on along the minus strand of NC_060145.1, from coordinate 318,347,844 downwards.
TTAAACCTAACTAACCTAAGGACATCACACACGTCCATGCCCGAGGCAGGATTCGAACCTGCGACCGTAGCAGTTGCACGGTTCCGGACTGAGCGCCTAGAACCGCTAGACCACCGCGGCCGGCCATCAAGAGTAGTGACTGGCGTATTGTGACGAGCCAGTTGCTCGGCCACCATTGACCAGACGTTTTCAATTAGTGAGAGATCTCGAGAATGTGCTGGCCAGGGCAGCAGTCGAACATTTTCTGTATCCAGAAAGGCCCGTACAGGACCTGCAACATGCACTCGTGCATTATCCTGCTGAAATGTAGGGTTTCGCAGGGATCGAATGAAGGGTAGAGCCACGGGTCGTAACGCATCTGAAATGTAACGTCCACTGTTCAAAGTGCCGTCAATGCAAACAAGAGGTGACCGAGACGTGTAACCAATGGCACCACATACCATCACGCCGGGTGATACGCCAGTATGGCGATGACGAATACACGCTTCCAATGAGCGATCACCGCGATGTCGCCAAACGCGGATGCAACCATCATGATGCTGTAAACAGAACCTGGATTCATCCGACAAAATGACGTTTTGACATTCGTGCACCCAGGTTCGTCGTTGAGTACACCATCGCAGGCGCTCCTGTCTGTGATGCAGCGTCAAGGCTCACCGCAGCCATGGTCTCCGAGCTGATAGTCCATGCTGCTGTAAACGTCGTCGAACTATTCGTGCAGACGATTGTTGTCTTGCATTCTTCCCCATCTGTATACTCAGGGATCGGACGTGGCTGCACGATCCGCTACAGCCATGCGGATAAGATGCCTGTCATCTCGACTACTAGTGATACGAGGCCGTTGGGATCCAGCACGGCGTTCCGTATTACCCTCCTGAACCCACCGATTCCATATTCTGCTAACAGTCATTGGATCTCGACCAACGCGAGCAGCAATGTCGCGATACGATAAACCGCAATCGCGATAGGCTACAATCCGACCTTTGTCAAAGTCGGAAACGTGGTGGTACGCATTTCTCCTCCTTGCACGACGCATCACAACAATGTTTCACCAGGCAACGCTGGTTAGCTGCTGTTTGTGTATGAGAAATCGGTTGGAAACTTTCCTCATGTCAGCACGTTGTAGGTGTCGCCACCGGCGCCAGCCTTGTGTGAATGCTCTGAAAAGTCAATCATTTGCATATCACAACATCTTATTCCTGCCGGTTAAATTTCGCGTCTGTAGCACGTCATCTTCGTGGTGTAGCAATTTTAATGGCCAGTAGTGTACTAGCTGACAAACCCGGCTTTGACTGCGTATTAATTTTCTATTAGAAACGGAAACAAAGAATGAACGGTCATATCGAAAAAAATTCGTTTCTACGTATTCGTGACAACTCCATCGAAATAATGAGACACTCGTAATAAGAAATACGCATACTCTACAAATTTATAAGTACAGTATCAAAATTAAGAAACATAGATTGCAAAATACAAATTCCCTGTAATGTTTACTTAAATCAGAAAATGACTATAAACAGTGTTTCTAGTCACATATCCAGGTAGATGGGTGCAGCTGCTTGGCCTGTCTAGGACGCAATTTTGCAAACTTCTCTGTGGCAACACCTTTTCATAGCTGTATAGACGGATATTGTTTTCGCCTATAGTCGTTTGCGCTACGCTGTTGTAACCTGTGGCTCAAAAGTATGATGTCTCATACTTTTAGATGACTGGATGGAAATTTAAACCCGTCTTCTCCTGAACACGGGGTAGATGTGCCTTAACCATACCACCACCTAGATCTGAGCTCTCTGTACGATTAAAATGTTTAATGGTCAAAACACTTATTATGCACAGGAATTTACACTTGGAGAGTGTGACTGTAGAATGATATTTGGGAACATGATAACGTGCTGATTGTTCAAATGGCACTGAGCACTATGGGACTTAACATCTGAGGTCATCAGTCCCCTAGAACTTAGAACTACTTAAACCTAACTAACCTAAGGACATCACACACATCCATGTCCGAGGCAGGATTCGAACCTGCGACCGTAGCAGTCGCGCGGTTCCAGACTGAAGCGTCTAGAACCGGTCGGTCACACCGGCTGGCTGTTGCAACATGTCAAAAGCACTACCAGGTGTCAGGAATTTTCTTTAATTGACTCAACTGTAGCAGTGTCTTAATACTAAAGAATAAATGTACTATAACTCCATGCATGATGCGGCATTTTTTCACGTATCTGTTGAACTATGTGTCATACAATGATATACTTTATTTGTATAGGGACAATCAGCGATATATGCCGATACTGTCTGCGAAATTCAGCTGGTAGTAAAGAAATAATAAATTTATACGTCATACATTATGCGGCAGTTTCTCACGCAGCTTAGTGTTTATGACGTCCTATCTCCTTAACTATGATAGGTAGGTGATTCTTACCCCTGCAGTGACTGTTGCCTGATAATGAGAAATATGTGTACCAAGATCCGTTGAAATCGGTCCAGTGGTTTAAGAGGGCATGTGTAACGTACACACACGCATACATACATCCATTTTTTTTAAATGTGTATGGATTTATTTATTCAGGCATTTCTATTGTCTGACAAGAGTAGGACCTCTAAGCCCTCTTTTACATATAACCAGGCTTTCTCACGGAGTAAACATTGCAATTTGTGTGGTACATTAGCAAACACCCATTCTAACGTGAAATGTAGACGTGAAATTTCTAATAGTTCTAAGGTTAAAACTGGAGTCAGACAGAGAGACGGATTCTCCTGACTGCTCTTTTACTGTATTCTAGAAAAATCCATAAGGAAATGCAGAATGTCATTAGGAGAAAGCCAAATAAATGAGGGAGTTAAACTAGGCTGCAAAAGGGACAACCTGCAAATAAGCTGTCTAGCGTCTGCAGACTACCTAGCTATTTTTTTCAGATTCCGTGTGAAAAGCGACTAGACGAGTAGAATTGCTGAAAGAACAAACTAAAAAAGCAGGCTTACAAATCTCCTTCGGCAAAATGAAAATTATAAAAAACATTAAGGCAGTCCTCAGGATACCGAAAACTAGGCCAATAGTGGCTTGAAATAGTAAACCGCTATTTAAAGGACGAGATTAGCTGCAATTTCCACGTGCAACGGCTTCCCTGGGCTGAAAACCGCAAATTTACAATCTTTTGTTACACCTCGAGCGATAATAACTCAGATTATTCAATGGCAACGACAGGAAAAATCAAGTGAACTTTGAGGCTTCATTCTGTGCATAACAGGAAGTAACTCGTCGATCACAGAGTTGCCAAACATACCTTGCCTTGTTGCCAAATCTCAGTTACAGTACGAGCAGGAAGAAGATGAACCGATGTTATCCTACAGTGGGCTGGAAAGTGACCATAGCTAACGTCTCAAAGACGAGGCTGCTACGGCCTGCAATACGTAATCCGTGTGATTCACATTACTCTAAATGAGTTTAGGGACTGGAGCGTAGTTACTAATAATACTCAGAACTGACTGCAAACTAAGCATCATAAATCAGTAACTCTCATAGTTGTTTTAATATTTCTTGTGTAACTGTACTCAAAACTAAGAAACTCATTCAAGGACATATCCGTGTCTTGCCAATAGTCGAGCACACCAAACAAATAAAAATAAAAAAAGAATGTGTGTGTGTGTGTGTGTGTGTGTGTGTGTGTGTGTGTGTGTGTGTGTGTGTGTGTGTATGTGAGAGAGGGAGAGAAAGAGAGAGTGAGAGAGAGAGATAAAAATAAAAAAGAATTAGAGAGGTGGTAAAAAATTGTTGTAAAGGAATTGAATAGTGGTATGTAGAGAAATTTTTCATTAAAATGACACGTTCCACATCATTACGAACTGTCGTATCCATGATCTATGGAGCAAGTATAAATTTAATCTAATCTAATTATATCATATTGCTGATTAGCCGTGTAGAGACATGAAATACCGAAATTTTCGCCAATATCAGTAACCAAATCTAAACTTGAAAATAAAAGATGACAATTTTTGTAATAAACCGGGACTCTTATCAAGACCCTTTCATCCCTGTTAACTAACCACGAAAGATGTCTGATATACCTCCATTCAGAAGCAACAAAGTGTGCATGAAGTGAAGTTCTGTGACGGAGATACGAACCCAACACGTAATCAGATTGTTAACTAAGTAAAATCAAATGTTACGTATCGGTTTTTCTTACCGGCTGCTAGGTGTTTGAATCTGAAATAAGGATACAAATTTTTGTGCCTGGGCGACAATCGAACGCACTCCTATCGTTCTTCTTTATCGTCCACGAATATAGCTTAAGTATCAATTGCTTACTCACCAGCAGTAAGACGTGTGCGTGTTTGACCAAAAATTGTTAGCAACACATGAACAGACATTAAAATTGCACGTTAATTTTCACTAACAGGCCGGTGTGCACATGATAGGGCTTCAAATGAAATTATGAATATTTTTGTACTAGATCAGGATTCGGACCCACATACTTACCTTTGGAGGAGACCTAGAGAAAATTGAGGTTTTGGAAAAAGGAAGGAAATGATTGAACTATACTGTTGCGAAAGATTCAGATCCTCGAAAGAGGAGATACGAATTCGAACCACTGTCCACCGCCACATCTTAGAACGTCTCTAGTTAATCAAGTACAAGTAAAATAAGAGCCCTGTAATTTAAATGGCTATCGGTTCATCAAACGAAATAAAATTTTCTAATGTAAGTAAGTTTACTGGCGACAGTATTTCTGTTTACCATGACCTTCACCTATGTCATTTCCCAAAGTAAACCGGCTCTGTCCAGTTGGGAATGAAGGAACGTGATGTTTAATACGGATACTGGATTATAACATCTTTCTCTTCAGGTTACCAGAAGTAAAGTAAGTCTGTTTGTGCGTTTTAAAAGTAAATGCCTGAACCCACGGATTGCACTTGTGATAGTTCGTTCCACCAGACCATTGTGATCACACTTCCCAGTAGTGTGCTGTAACGGATGATGTGCTTAGTTTACAAAATTAGTCACGGTGGAAAAGATGTGAGTCTATGAAATGGTTTAGTAGAAGGAAGCTTCTGACGTGGAGATTATGCTATTCTCACGTCAGCAGGATGTAAAGGCTCTTCTAGGCACCGTAGCCTCGATGTGAAGCCATTTTGTGATTTTCACTAATGAAGTGAATTTCTTAGTTCGGGAAAATCCACGGTGAAGTGTGAAGTTACCGGATAATTCGATTATTACCGTTATTATTACTATCATTTTCTTCATACCGCTGCGGGAACACATGTGCTTGAAGATCATTTAAGGCGTTTTGGTCATTATAGAAGTAGTTGCCCAAGAACAGGTTCTTTCCCAGTCTACGGAATTCTTTTCATGTTAATATCAGATATCAGCAATTACTCGTAGGTTACATTAAAACTAAAGTAATTGATGAAGACGTTACTTGATAACATGAACGTTCTGCCTTTCATCATTTACTTGCGCCTAGAAATGGCTGTCGAACACTGCCAATCCAAACGCCAAAGGGATCTTACTGTCTTCCGACATACGTCGCTGTCAGTTCTTCCATGTGATTTGGTCGAAGTTTCGTGTTGCAAGTTGTGTATGACAGAGAATGTTTTAGAAAATCAGTTGTTTTCCTTTGTAATAAAGCTACCCAAGTTCAAAATTTTCACAATATTAGTTCAAATTTAATATTCGTTTCTATAATGAAGGTAAGTATTTCACAGTTGCAAAACCCGCATCCGACTCATTGTCCTTACACTTAGTCGCTGACCATAAATTCTAGCTCAGAGTGGCACCAGTCTAAGTAACCTTATGTAGTGAAGACTATTTGCCAGTGCTCTGCCTTACTGGAAAATATGCAATTGACTCATTGGGCTCCATAAGTACACTGTAGCAATAATTTTTGGCCGGCCAATGTGGCAGAGCGGTTCTAGGCGCTTCAGTCTGGAACCGCGCGACCGCTACGGTCGCAGGTTCGAATCCTGCCTCGGGCATGGATGTGTGTGATGTTCTTAGGTTAGTTAGGTTTAAGTAGTTCTAAGTTCTACGGGCCTGATGACCTCAAATGTTGAGTCCCATAGTGCTCAGAGCCATTTATGAGCCAATAATTGCCGTGTGTATGCAGTGCATACGGATTGTAGAATTTAGTGGTGCTCTCTCTCCCACTTCTGTATACAATATGCCTGACCCTAACGGGCCCTTTATCATTACAGGCTCTGGGCGGTGCAACATCATACTGACAACAGTAATGTGCTTATACTGACAACCTCACTGTTCGTTTTTCCTGATTTTGTAATCATTTAAATAAAACAACATGACCTTCCAGTGGGAGACATTTCGCCCACCTTTTCCTTCTGTGAAATTTGTCAGTAAGTTTTTTGCCTTCCAACCAGCGAAATGTGGCAGAGTACGGCTGGTAAACGCTTCATAAACAACGATTCAGTGCCGTTAAGACGATTTGTTTAAACATTGGCGTTGCTAAATGAATTTAGTTTCTTCTTAAATCGACTTATGCAGCAACGTTCACAGGTATCTCAAATAGGAACTGCTCTTTATCCAGGTACGAAGGTTGTAAAACAAACTTGCCACAGTTTGTGTCAGTTTTGTCTCTTCGTCTGATAGCACTGCGTAAGTATTTTGTTCTTGTGGTATCACAAGTAGTGTTCCTGTAGCTGTGGGAATCATCAGTTGAAAGCGAGTTTAACACCAGTGGGTACAGTACTGCTAAAATTCAAAATGATTATCAACCTAAGTTGGAGTTCATCCACAAACTGTGGCATATTTATACTATTGAAGGTAGACTGCCTTCCTTGAGTGGTCATTTTAAGGCGTTGACACACACGTATACAATACAATGAATACTTCGAACACTAATAGTTAACGTTGCTCTCATAAATTAATTTTGTTTTTTTAGTTCTTCAGTTTCTTAAGCGTGCAATATTTGTTGTAGGTACAGAGCTAGAGAAAAAACTGACCACCGAGTCATTCACGTAAGGTTGACAAGACAGGCGCGCTCCCCTGTGAATTCTATGTTCGGCAATATGCTCGATCTGGCAACATTGTAGACTGCTACACTTCCCGAAGGAACTCTTGACTGCAGTATGAGTACATCACTCTTGTCTACGACTGTAGTCTTGAGGTAAAACGTGAGACTATTTCATACGACGTCTGGTAACCAACAGCACACATCGAAAAAAATTTTATCGGCCCTGTCCTCTCGGTGCTGAAGTTATGAGTGTAATTCAAGCGAATCTACAATAAATTTCGCTTTCTGTCAAATTGATAATAACAGTTTGGTTCAACAATATTTTAGCGTGAGATTTCTTGGCCGACCATCTGCCTCTGAACACCATATGCGTCTGAGTTCTTTGGGATCCGTTTGCTGCCTACCAGCAGGGGCTGAGACACTGCGCTGGCTCGCCTTTTGCCGGCAGCGTCTGCTCCACTCCTCGCTCTCGACGTTGTAAAAGCTTTAATGTTGTCGATTGGTGAGTTACAGAATTTGTCTACGATTTGTGTTTCACACTCGATAGCAATGGAGGGACAAAACCGTTTTTATTTGATGAGTATTTTATTACACTAGTATGCAATACATCAATGTGGCATGGAATTAATTTCGTTGTTGCTGATCCAGTGTGCTATAATAAAATTGTCACATACTGTTCTTTTTCCTTTCACAGAAAATTCTTCAAATAATTTATTTTCGTCATGTATTCATATATGTTAGTCAAGACACAGAGAGTAAGTGCAATGTAATGTGTTTGGTTTCTTTGTTTGATTCCCTATGGTAAATGGATGCAAAACATTGTGTCATTACCTTTCAGAACCTGCTCTATAACTACTAAGGCAAATTGCTTGTTTTGAGGTCCATACATTAAATAATGGAGAAGTGAATGCTGTTCGAAAGTGATATTTAAAATATTCAATTGGATTTAAGGCTACAAAATTGCCCATGTTTGAAGCTACCCAGAGAACAAGTAAGTTGCTAGAGTCGCTGTTGCAAGTGTCTGCAGAGAGTTCCTAATTGCTACTGTGGAAATTTAGCATAGAGGCCCTGTAGTAACCAAGGGGTTCCTTTCCTTCATACTTATCACCCTGGCATGTGAATCTTAAGTGAAGAACAATATTGAATTTCGTATCGTTGACGGTCGATTTGAATTTCTTCAGAGACGCTTGTATTGTGAAGCAGCTTGGCAGTCAGAAAGCCAAGATCTATGACCATTAACACAACTTACTGTGTCGAGCTACCAAGAGGATTTGCTGTGTAAAGGTTTTCTCCTGAATTCGTTACAGAATTTTTTCTGGAAATTCGCAGCCCCATAAAATAAATCACCAAAAAAGCTCGCACACTCTGGCCCCTACCACAGTTAGAACTGACGACTTCTTGAACCGTTGCGACACGAGAGATACCACGGGGCTACCGACACACTGCTGCCAGCACGCCACTCTCATCATGCTGTTGTTCGCTCAGCCACATAATGCATCGTGAAAGATAATAAAAGTTGTCACTTATGTGAAAAATAGCATTTCTTTAGCCAAAAAATTGAATTTTCTGTCTGAGTGTCACAGATTACATGAGAATTATATAGCACGAGACATTCAATTGGAAAGGGAATATCAAGTAAATTTATCGAGTCAATTCAGTACCATAAGCGGAAGTGCGGAAGTGATTGCTCTGTCACAGTGTTGCAAATGTTTGTGACGATGCTGCCAATTCTCAGCTGTGCTAGGAACAGCTCTGTAGCGTTATGGGAGGAGAATCCTGTGCTCGTGTCATAGGAGGACTCGGAGAGGAGGCGCGGGGTTTGGTTAATATGCATCGTTTTCTCCTACCAATTGTGCCAAACATTCAGGTGTGTAATCTTCCATCACGATTATAGTTTCCCAAAAAATATATACGAATAAAACAATTACCTTGTTACTTTGTGACAAAGGATTATTTCAGTACAATAAAAAGTCTTTGGAAATCAACTTCGCCCACCTGTCATGAAAAGTAAGATAAAAAACACTTTGCACCTCGAAATCGATTGCATCTATGTGCAGGCTTGTGATCATACAAGTAGAATTTCATGAATTGCACAAGAATGTAGAAAAATGTTGGTGCAAATGGAAGCTGTAAGAGAAACAGTTAACTAATTATTCTGTATCACTTAATAATCAATTTATTTGAAAATTCAGAAGAAACTAAATATTAGGCCCATTAAAACAGAAACTAAAGTGCAGATGCGGGCACTGTGCAGATTTCCGCTCTTTCATATTCAGATCTATGCAAATAATGTGATAACCAGCGTATTCATTGATTTCGTAATGTTTCCCTCTTGTTTAGTCTTCTAGTGATGAACTGGATCCACACCCATGAGTCTGATTTTTTCTTTGTATCCTTCCATCTACTATCTTTGTGTGTTATTGTTCGGTGTTCAACAAGCAAAATATTAAGCCTGCTCCCACGAGGTGTTAAAACGAGGTCGCAAGAAGGCTAACGAATTATAGTCAAAATACAGTGAGCCCCCAATTTGACTGATGTCATGGTGTTACGTCGACAAAAATAGTTGGGTGTTATTGCCTGTATCACCGGCATCCCGTTATCGTCTTCTCTTATCGAGATTTTCATATTACCCTGAACACAAGACGCCGAGATAAATGTGTATATTCTCCGTGACGAAACATCCCACATTCCATTCAACCTGATCTATTCATTACGAACATCAGCAGCAATGAGTGATAGGAAAGCTGTTGTGAGGTGACGAATAACAGTAAAAATGGTAGTAATAAGAAATCAGTAATCAAGGATGTTTATTGCATTGCAGACGATTAACAAAATAACCAGGAAAGGCTGAGTGTTTAATTGGCCCACTGCATAGGTGTTCTTACCTCTTTGTTACTGGATTCTGTTCTGGTTGTTTGCAGAGAGAAAAGAAAGAACCCTGTAGCCATACATATCGCTAGTACAAAGAGACATCACGAGACGAACATGGCGTCATGGAGGTAATATTTGAAATACATTTCTGTTTTCTCTCTCTTTTTATTTTTATTTATTGAAGCGCGACTAATAAGGAAGTAGGCATGCGGAAGTTTACATTTATTGTCATTGCGTAATTCCAGTTATTGACAGTATATTCGTTAGCTTTCTCGCATTCAGTGGGGTGAAACTTATCACAGAAGCAAGCAAAACACAAATATTTCTTGCACCATGTGCAACATACAAACGAAATCTCGCTGCACTGACGTGTTGTCCGATATATTGAACGGAAAACATATCAGTTTGGATACGTACCAAGTGTATCAAAGTATATCTTGAAATACGCAGAAAGTCACATAGAGGTATTCGACTGAAACATAGACATGACCAAGATTGTAAACTGGGGTCGACAGCATCGTCGTCTACCACCCTGACAACTCGAACGGTGACAGTGCTCGGCCGGTTACTTACGTTTACTAGTATCAAAGCTACAGCATGAAAACGCAAAAATGTTTATAACCCGAAGATAATTAACTTTGGAACCCATAGAAAGTAAAGCAGTCATCAGTCGTAAGAGTGGTTTGAACACCACTGTGTTTCAATACGCACGGTCTCGGAGGTGGTATGCCTTTGCTTTCCTCCGACCTCTGAGTTGACTTACCTAGCCGTTAATAGGGGATCCTACAGGTTAACGTGGCTTTCGGACCACAGTGCAACTCGGCATTTTTCACATTAACAAACACTGCCCTAGGGGAAATAAGTGTAAAATGGCACATAAAAATCGTGGGCCTGACGAGGGATCGAACCTCAGCCCTTCGTATCGATAGTCTATCACCTTGCCACCACGCAGCCAACACTGTGGTTTCTGCTTGGCACTAAAATTAGGATCTCTCGTTTGTGCCTCCGTTGGCACTTGCGTGTCCCTTAGGAGACCTTACCTTTGGGATTACCCTCGTATACGTGCGTGTAAACGCCTTCCAATGCCCACTCAAGGAAGACATGAATACACAGTATAGCTTCAATATTACAAATACGCCTCAGTTTTTGGATGAACGCAGACTTAGGTTGATAATCATTTTGAATATTTAGCAGTGCTGTACCCACTGGTGTTAAACTCGTTTTCAACCGATGATTCCCACAGCTACAGGAACACTACTTGTGATACCTCTTAGACAAAACACTTACGCAGTGCTATCAGACAAAAAGATCAACCTGACACAAACTGTGGCAAGTTTGTTTTACAACCTTCGTACCTGGATAAAGAGCAGTTCCTTTTTGAGATACCTGTGAACGTTGCTGCATAAGACAATTTAAGAAGAAACTAAATTCATTCAGCTACGCCAATGTTTAAAGAAATCGTCTTAACGGCACTAAATCGTGGTTTATGAATCGTTTACCGGCCATACCCTGCCACATGTCGCTGGTTGTAAGGCAAAAAGCTTACTGACAAATTTCATAGCAGGAAAAGGGGGACGAAATGTCTCCCACTGGAAGGTCATGTTGTTTTATTTAAATGATTACAAAATCAGGTAAAGCGAACAGTGAGGTTGTCAGTATAAGCACATTACTGTTGTCAGTATGATGTTGCAAAGCCCAGAGCATATAATGACAAAGGGCCCATTCAGCTCAGGCATATTATATACAGAAGTGCGAGAGAGCGCACCACTAAATTCTACAATCCGTATGCATTGTATACACACAGAAATTATTTCTACAGTGTACTTACGGACCCCAATGAGTCAATTGCATATTTTCCAGTAAGGCAGAGCACTGGCAAATAGTCTTCACTACATAAGGTTACTTAAACTGGTGTCACTCTGAGCTAGAATTTATGGTCAGCGACTAAGTGTAAGGACAATGAGTCGGATGCGGGTTTTGCAACTGTGAAATACTTTCCTTCATTATAGAAACGAATATTAAATTTGAACTAATATTGTGAAAATTTTGAACTTGGGTAGCTTTATTACAAAGGAAAATAATTGATTTTCTAAAACATTCTCTGTCATACACAACTTGTAACACGAAACTTCGACCAAATCACATGGAAGAACTGACAGCGGCGTATATCGGAAGACAGTAAGATCCCTTTGGCGTTTGGTTTGGCAGTGTTCGACAGCCATTTCTAGGCGCAAGTAAATGATGAAAGGCAGAACGTTTATGTTATCAAATAACGTCTTCATCAATTACTTTAGTTTTAATGTAACCTACGAGTAATTGCTGATATCTGATATTAACATGAAAAGAATTCCGTAGACAGGGAAAGAACTTGTTCTTGGGCAACTACTTCTTTAATGACCAAAAGGCCTTAAATGATCTTCAAGCACATGTGTTCCCGCAGCGGTATGAAGAAAATGATAGTAATAATAACGGTAATAATCGAATTATCCGGTAACTTCACACTTCACCGTGGATTTTCCCGAACTAAGAAATTCCCTTAATTAGTGAAAACCACAAAATTGCTTCACATCGAGGCTACGGTGCCTAGAAGAGTCTTTGCATCCTGCTGACGTGAGAATAGCAAATCTCCACGTCAGAAGCTTGCTTCTACTAAACCATTTCATAGACTCACATTTTTTCCACCGTGACTAATTTTGTAAGCTAAGCACATCATCCGTTACAGCACACTACTGGGAAATGTGATCACAATGGTCTGGTGGAACGAACTATCACAAGTGCAATCCGTGGGTTCAGGCATTTACTTTTAAGAGGCACAAACAGATTTACTTTACTTCTGGTAACCTGAGGAGAAAGATGTTATAATCCAGTATCCGCATTAAACACCACGTTCCTTCATTCCCAACTGGACAGAGCCGGTTTACTTTGGGAAATGACATAGGTGAAGGTCATGGTAAACAGAAATACTGTCGCCAGTAAACTTACTTACATTAGAAAATTTTATTTCGTTTGATGAACCGATAGCCATTTAAATTACAGGGCTCTTATTTTACTTGTACTTGATTAACTAGAGACGTTTTAAGATGTGGCGGTGGACAGTGGTTCGAATTCGTATCTCCTCTTTCGAGGATCGGAATCTCTCTCAACAGTATATTTCAATCATTTCGTTCCTTTTTCCAAGACCTCAATTTTCTCTAGGTCTCCTCCAAAGGTAAGTATGTGGGTCCGAATCCTGATCCAGTACAAAAATATTCATAATTTCATTTGAAGCCCTATCATGTGCACACCGGCCTGTTTGTGAAAATTAACGTGCAATTTTAATGTCTGTTCATGTGTTGCTAACAATTTTTGGTCAAACACGCACACATCTTACTGTTGGTGAGTAAGCTATATTCGTGGACGATAAAGAAGAACGACAGGAGTGCGGTCGATTGTCGCTCAGGCACAAAAATTTGTATCCTTATTTTAGATTCAAACACCTAGCATCCGGTAAGAAAAACCGATAGGTAACATTTGATTTTACTTAGTTAACAATCCGATTACGTGTTGGGTTCGTATCTCCGTCACAGAACTTCACTTCATGCACACTTTGTTGCTTCTGAATGGAGGTATATCAGACATATTTCGTGGTTAGTTAACAGGGATGAAAGGGTCTTGATAAGAGTCCCGGTTTATTACAAAAATTGTCGTCTTTTATTTTCAAGTTTAGATTTGGTTACTGATATTGGCGAAAATTTCGGTATTTCATGTCTCTACACGGCTAGTCAGCAATATGATATAATTAGATTAGATTAAATTTATACTTGTTCCATAGATCATGAATACGACAGTTCGTAATGATGTGGAACGTGTCATTTTAATGAAAGATTTCTCTACATACCACTATTCAACTCCTTTACAACAATTTTTTACCACCTCTCTAATTCTTTTTTATTTTTATCTCTCTCTCTCACTATCTCACACACACACACACACACACACACACACACACACACACACACACACACACACACACACATTCCTTTTTTATTTTTATTTGTGTGGTGTGCTCGACTATTGGCAAGACATTTGTCTATGAATGAGTTTCTTAGTTTTGAGTACAGTTACACAAGAAATATTAAAACAACTATGAGAGTTACTGATTTATGATGCCTAGTTTGCAGTCAGTTCTAAGTATTATTAGTAACTACGCTCCAGTACCTAAACCTAGTTACAGAAATGCGAATCAGACGCACTACGTATTCCAGGCCGTAGCAATCACGTTTTTGAGACGCCAGCTATGGTCACTCCCCAGCCGGCTGTAGGATAACATCGGTTCGTCTTCTTCCTGCTCGTACTGTAACTGAGATTTGGCAACAAGGCAAGGTATGTTTGGCAACTTTGTGATCGTCGAGTTACTTCCTGGTATGCACGGAATGAAGCCTCAAAGTTCACTTGATTTTTCCTGTCATTTCCATTGAATAATCTGAGTTATTATCGCTCGAGGTGTAACACAAGATTGTAAATTTGCGGTTTTCAGCCCAGGAAAGCCGTTGCACGTGGAAATTGCAGCTAATCTCGTCCTTTAAATATCGGTTTACTATTTCAAGCCCCTATTAGCCTCGTAAGAGGAAATCATAACACATACCTCTTTACTAGCTTTGTGGTGACGTGCCGACCTGTAAATAAGCGTCTGTTTTCGTTCGCGGTTCCAGTCTGGCTGCTTCTAAAGTTTTTATCCGTTTTGTGATAGAGCTACAAGCAGTCAGATCAAACATCGATAAGGAAATCTTAAGAAAATACTTTCAGCTCATGATGCAATGGCGAAAAACTTACAATGCTGCACAACAGGTAACGCCCCCTTCCGCTGCTGACAAGCAAATTTTGTGTTTCTAGGAATACGTAACTTTATTTATGAAATGCCACATTTGCATACCTGTTGAGTATGACACAGTATACCAATTAAACACAGACGCAATCGAAATCTAAGTGAGTAGTATTTTACTAATTCGTGCCGATACAGGCACGCTTGTGTACAGATACTCAGTTTTATTAAAACAGACTTTCGTCGTAAGTTTTTCGTGGATAGTTTTATTTCATTTCTTATAATACAGTGCACAATTTTCGTAAGGTTTCTTTTAGTGTTGTTAAAACAATACTAAACATGAGAGAGAAATTAATCGTCAACGATATATGCGAATTCTCTGATGTTATCTATAACAGTCTGACAATGCACATGCAGTTTATTGATTACATGCATGTAGAAAACTTGTTCTGCGTTAAAGCTGTCAAACAAGGATAGAAGAAGAGTAAAATGGTACTACCAGACGACAGCTAATGTAGAAAATACAGATCTGACTATTTTGGCACGATGCGCTCTCCCCATACATAATACAAAAGCTTCGAGATGCATCTGCTGCCTGGCCGTCTATTAAACCTGAAAAGAACAAAATGTCACAGAAGTTAGCCCTTTTTCCAGATGCGGCTATTTTGGGTTGAGAACTGAAGGGAATTATGTTCAAAATTCCATTACATTGATTACTTCAGCAGACAGCAGCATGGCGTTCAAAAAAAAAAAAAAAAAAGGTAGCAGCGAATGTAATAGAACTAGCGACGTCTTACCTACAGTGCACGTCACTTACTGTTACGCTACTACCACAGTTCCTCCAGGACATCCGTATTCCACAGTGCTGTGAGATAATGCGTACGGCCGGATCAAGACTTCTGAGAGACAGACAGTCACAGCTTTTCTTTTGCGCTGTGCGACGTTTCCAACATACAGATATCGCAATAGAGTAGCTCAAATGGAAAGGAACACTTCCTATTTAAAATTCTGCACCCTACACTTTTGGCATTTCTGTGTAGGTGGTAGTTACGTGATTTTATTTCGCGGATTACAAAACAGAGTAGCTGAGGCAGCTAGTTCATGGCGATTCGGTCGACCAATTAATGAATGTACTGAACATGCTGCAAACCACTACAGGTAGCCTGTGTGTCATAATTCTCATCGAGTGTGCCGCAAAGGTGTTATGATAGAAAAATGAGTCCACAGCAAGAGGATTTGGTGGTCTGTTGTTTGTTGATAGGTTCCTATGATGATGGTCTGGGTTCGATTATACTTTCTGTCGATGATTTTTAATAGGGTGAGACAGATTATATTCTCTTCTGGCTACGCCAATTGAAGAAGGTATAATGGCATTGTCGTTTGAAATTCACATTAAACATGAGATTCCTTCTCTACCAAGTAGACGTTAGGTTGAACCTCAATAAAGCCAGGAGTGGCGAAATGGGGGAACTCTATCACCAGTAACCTTTCTTATACTAGTTATTTATTTCTAGTGACGAAACAAACGCTATGTAGGGTCACAGGACACTAATTCCATATTTTATTTGAGCTTCCATATGGTGATAAAATTGGTTCTCAACTTGGAATGCAACTCAGACCGCCCTTAACGCGGAATTTGAGCGCTTCGTGACAATACAGCTCGACTACAGTTTGTTGTTTGTTCAAAACTGCAGATCCCTCAACATCTCCACATATTGCGCATGAATGGGTTCGAATCCTGGCCCGGCACTAAACTTTTCATTATGTATTATCAAGCTCTAGCATGAGAACAGCTATCTTCTGGTGGATAATAATTTTGATTTTTAATGCATTTTCATTCGTTGTCAACACTAGCGATATCTGACGTTTTTGACTCCCAGTGGGACACAGAACTATTTGAACGTCACTGTAAGTTCAAGGATGTTATCCCGAGCTGCTGGTGGAGAAAAATTCGGTAGCTGACGTCTCTTTGTGTGTAGTCAACAACGATATGTGTGGGGTTCGATTCCCAGTCAGCACTGAACTCTTCGTCATATTATTTTTACTTCAAACATGGTCACATGTCGCTGCCGGTGTAACACACCCATATTTAACGTTCGTTCTCTCTAGAATATAACAGCGATAGGTGCTGGGTTGGAGTCCTGGGAAGGAAAAAATTAATGTTTCGTCTCGTCATTTCAGTTAAAACATTTAGCTACTGCCAAGAAACTCCGATATGTCACAGTTGATTGTGCTTCGATAACAGTCCGATTAGGTTCTGGGTTCGAATCCATGTCCAACAAATAATTTTACTTCACTGCATTTCAAGTACGTGACTTGTGAAGACGCAATATTTAACATCTCTCGTAGTTCGTTAACAAGGACAATAGATGCCGTGTAGGAATTCGCGTCCGCTAAAAATCTTTACGTTATGTAATTTAAAGTTGATATTTGTTAACTGATACTGTCTAAAATCGAGGTATATCACTCTCTGTATGCCTAGTCAGGAATGACTGTTGGTTTCCGTCAGTCACGAAATCTTATTCTGTGTGACCTGGGTTTGAATCCATATGCAGAACGAGACGGTTCGTCGTGTCATTTGAAGTTCATACATATTCTCAACTAGCTGCTCGTGAATAGTTTAGATTTTTAATGTCATTTTGTGTTAAATAACAAGTACGGTATGTTACTTTGAAGAGGAAATCATGAATACGACGAGCTTACTACGTGCATTACCTATCTGACGTAATAATGAGAGTGGTGACATATCAGGTATGTCATTTATTGCAATAAATGTGACCTGACAAGCCTTAAGGACAGTCTTATCTATGATAAGGTGTTCCCTGATAGTGGTGACTTGTTGGAACCATTTTCAATAGTCAAACGACTGTACCAAGGAGCGATTAGAGGAGCTGCTAGACAGCTGCGTTATGTGGGTTGAATGCGAATCAGGAGAAATGAAATTCAGGTCGTTCGGGTACTTTTGAGCATGACTGTATATCAGTAATACCCTTGTCTTGTCATATAATTTTTGCTTTGTATAGAGCATTATTTTCAGCTTAGAAAATCTTTCTTAGGCAACAGTACTCGATTTGCTAAGCTATCTTCAATATGCCAGAAGGCATAATTCGCTTTTAATCTGTCATCGCAGTGCGAAAAGAAGAAGGAAAGAGGGGTAATAAAAATTCCTATGTGCAATGCTCTTTCGCTCTCCCATCTTGTCAAGATTGCTCAGTCGAGTGCGGCTGGCTGACAAGGACACTTGGAAGTTAAAGCAAATTAAAAAAAAAAAAAAAAAGAACTGGCTCTCTTGTTCCACCTGTGATTTTAAACTAATCAACCCGTTTTCTTAATTTTGATCCATCGTGAATTTAGTGGTAGAAAGTATTGATGCCACACATTGTATTACCACCGAAGATTAGAACATAAAAATACATGTCGTACTAATATGTATTGTTTGTTAAACTGGTCTATGAGGCGCTTACTCCGTTGGTATTCCAGCTGTTAGGAAGTTACGGCGCCGTTTCCTGTACTGTTTATGTTTTACGTACACTTTGGTACTGCAGAGCGACCTACATTATTTAGCGTATGGTGTAGTGTATCATATGGGTTAATTAACTACAAACAGGCTATAATATAAACATTAAGTATGTATATAAAACACTCGTCGAATAAAAAGAAAAAGAAAACGTATAAAACCACAAAGTATAAGGAAACATCTTTTCGGTAGCACCCGGAATTCCGAGCGGTCACCAGTGAAGGCACCAGTGGACAATCTTCCACTACACCCTTGAGATGACTGGGTGTTTGTGTTGTCCTCATCATTTCCTCATCATTCATGAAAGTGGCGATATTGGACTGAGCAATGGTTGGGAATTTGTACAGGCGCTGATAACCGCTCAGTTGAGCGCCCCTCAAACCAAACATCATCATCATCACTATCATCATCATCAACAACTACACAGTAATCGGCCAGAACATTATGACAACCTACCTAATAGCCGGTATGCCCACCTTTAGCACGGGTAACAGCGGCGACGCATCATGGAATGGTAGCACTGAGCCTTGGCAGCTCGCTGAAGGGCTTTCGCACAACTTCTGCACACACAAGTCAACCAACCCCCGTAAATTCGAGGGAGGGGAGCGAAGAGTCCTCACACCACGTTAAATAACATCCCAGATGTGCTCGTTCGGGTTCAGATTTGGCGGGTTGGGGGCCAGCACAACAACTTGAACTCGCCACTGTGTTTCTCCAACCACTCCATCGCGCTCCTCGCCTTGTGAAATCGCGCATTATATTGTTGAGAAATGCCACTGTCGTCGCGAAACATGACCGTCATGAAGATGTGTGCCGGCCGGAGTGGCCGAGCGGTTCTAGGCGCTACAGTCTGGAGCCGCGCGACCGCTACGCTCGCAGGTTCGAATCCTGCCTCGGGCATGGATGTGTGTGTTGTCCTTAGGTTAGTTAGGTTTAAGTAGTTCTAAGTTATAGGGGACTGATGACCTCAGCAGTTAAGTCCCATAGTGCTCAGAGCCATTTGAACCATTTGAAGATGTGTATACGGTCTGCAACCGGTGTACGGTACTCCTTGACCGCCATGGTGCCTTGCACGAGCTTTACTGGGCCCATGGATGTCCATGTGAATGTTCCCTAGAGCATAATGGAGCCGCCGCACTCTTGTGTCTGTACCGCAGTACAGGTGTCAAGGAGCTGTTCTCCTGGAATATGACGGATTCGCGCCATCCCGTCGCCATGCTGAAGAAGGGATTAGCATTCGTCAGACCATGGAACACACTGCCACCACGCCAACGTCCAGTACTGATGGCCACTTACCCACTTCAGTCGTAGTTGCTGATGTCGCACACGCACGGGTCGACGGCTGCAGAGGCACATCGTGTTAGGTGCACTGTGTGTTCAGACACACTTGTACTCTGCCCAGTATTAAAGTCTGATGTTAGTTCCGCCACAGTCCGCCCCTGTCCTGTTTTACCAGTCTGCCCAGCCAACGACGTCCGACACGTGTAATGAGGAGTGGCCGCCTAACTCCACGACATAAGGACACGGTTTAACATGGGTTTCGCCACGTGTGGAGGACAATCACCACACCATTCCTCGAACATCTGACAAGTGGTGCAGTTCCCGAAATACTCGTGCCGAGTCTCCGTGCCATCACAGTCTGCCCTCGGTCAAATTCAGGTACATCGCCCACCTACCACGTTCTACACACGGACAGCACGCTCACTGATACTACACACATTAAAAAAAAGTTTTGCATCACCTTGGTTCAGAGAGTTCCGGAACCTGTACAGAAAATTGGAATAGAGATCAACATAAATATCATTTCCGCCCTTTTTAATGCTCATGAAAACTACACATTGCATGTTGTACCACAATACAGCGAGATATTCAGAGGTGGTAGTCTAGGTTGCTGTACACACCAGTACCTCTAATACCCAGTAGCACGTCCTCTTACATTGATGCATGCCTGTATTCGCCGTGGCATACTATTCACAAGTTTATCAAGGCACTGTTGGTCCACATTGTCCCAGTCCTCAACGGCGATTCGGCGTAGATCCCTCAGAGTGGTTGGTGGGTCACGTCATCCATAAACATTCCTTTCCGATCTATCCCAGGCATGTTCGATAGGGTTCATGTCTGGGGAACTTGCTGGCCACTCTAGTAAAAACGCTGTCGTTATATGAAGGAAGTCATTCACAAGATGTGCACGATGGGGGCGCCAATTGTCGTCCATGAAGACAAATGCCTCGCCAATATGCTGCCGATATGGTTGCACTATAGGTTCGAGGATGGCATTCACGTATCGTACAGCCGTTACGGCGCCTTCCATGATCACCAGCGGCGTGCGACGGCCCCACATAATGCCACCTTAAAACAACAGGAAACCTCCACCTTGATGCACTCGCTGGGCAACATGTCTAAGGCGTTCAGCCTGACTAGGTTGCCTCCAAACACGTCTTCGACGATTGTTTGGTGCAAGGCATATGCGACACTCATCGGTGAAGAGAATGTGATGCCAATCATGAGCGGTCCATTCGGCATGTTGTTGGGCCCATCTGTACCGCGCTGTATGGTGTCGTGGTTGCAAAGCTGGACCTCACCATGGGCGTCGGGAGTGAAGTTGCGCATCATGCAGCCTACTGCACACAGTTTGAGTCGTAACACGATGTCCTGTGGCTGCACGAAAAGCATTATTCAACATGGTGACGTTGCTGTCAGGGTTCCTCCGAGCCATAATCCTTAGGTAGCGGTCATCCACTGCAGTACTATCCCTTGGGTGGCCTGAGAGAGACATGCCATCGACAGTTCCTGTTGCCGGCCGCGGTGGTCTAGCGGTTCTAGGCGCTCAGTCGAGAACCGCGCGACTGCTACGGTCGCAGGTTCGAATCCTGCCTCGGGCATGGATGTGTGTGATGTCCTTAGGTTAGTTAGGTTTAAGTAGTTCTAAGTTCTAGGGGACTGATGACCACAGATGTTAAGTCCCATAGTGCTCAGAGCCATTTGAACCATTTGAACAGTTCCTGTCGATCTGCATCTCCTCCATGTCCGAACAACATCGCTTTGGTTCACTCCAAGACGCCTGGACACTTCCCCTGGTGAGAGCCCTTCCTGGCACAAAGTAACAATGCGGAGGCGATCTTACCGCGGTATTGACCATCTAGGCACGGTTAAACTACAGACAATACGAGCCGTGTACCTCCTTCCAGGTGGAATGACGAACTGATCGGCTGTCGGACTCCCTCCGTCTAATAGGCCCTGCTCATGCACGGTTGTTTACATCTTTGGGCGGGTTTAGTGACATCTCTGAACAGTCAAAGGGACTGCGTCTGTGATACAATAGCCACAGTGAACGTCTGTCTTCAGGAGTTCTGGGAACCGGATTGATGCAAAACTTTTTTTGATGTGTGTGTATATTTCACACTTCAGATTTTTAGTCTATGACAGTGTGTTTTTATTTCACCATTTAACATGTCTTTACTAATCCTACTTTTCAATGTTCTGCAATTTGCATAATGGTACCTAGCGTATTTTATGTTATTTATTGGATTTCCCATATAAGATTAAGACTTCTACTATTCTTCACTCAGTTCAAGCTGTTCAAACAAATCTACTCCATAAGGTAATTGTGTGCAAAAGAGCTAATTAACTGAATATAAGTTCTTCACCTATTGGGAAACTGAGTCTGTTACGTCATTTGCAGAAAAAAATAATCCTGCTCGCCTGGTTTTAACTACGTTCAGCAGTGTTTGAAAAGAGAACGATAATCATATAACACTTTTTAATGTTTTCAGTGCAGCATCCAGCAAAAAAAAAAAAAAAAAAAAAAAAATCTCAAATCGATCGTCAATGCTGCCGGCAAACCGTAGTTGTGGCTCGACTGTTCAATATTTACGTGGCAGTTCAGGTGTTACTCAAACTGTCTTAGCTTTAGTATCTTTCACGTTAACCACCAAATTATTTTCTTTTGAAAAGTTTCACAGCAAAACGTTAACAAGCAAGGTACTGACTACACTTCTTCTACAAGGACACTGGTTCAGAAAAGATTGAGTTACAGCTACAGATAAAGAGGGTGGCTTCTGTACAATTTCGGAAACAACATGCGAATTTTGTTACCAAGAAAAATATTCGAAACTTGCCGTTGTGCCACTTTTCGGGAGCCTTGTTTCAACTCCTCTAATCGTTCTTGGTAAATTATTTGTCTACATAACGCTAATACTACATTATACACTGTTTTGTCATTAATCTACTGACTTCTTTTCACAGGGATTGGTGAAACTGTAAACTGTGCCAAGTCTGTAAAGGATTTTATCTGCAATATGAATTGCACATTGTTTTATTGGTCGTGGAATATCATCAGTTTGTATACATCAAGTTACTATTAGCCTGAACGTGGCAAGTGAACAGTTTTTTTAATGTCTACATCTACATCTACGTGATTACTCTGCTATTCACAATAAAGTGTCTGGTAGAGGGTTCGATCAATCACCTTCAAGGTGTCTCTCTACCGTTCCACTCTCGAACGGCACGCGGGAAAAACGAGCACTTAAATTATTCTGTGCGAGCCGTGATTTCTCTTATTTATCGTGATGATCATTTCTCCCGATGCAGGTGGGTGCCAACAGAAAGTTTTAGCAATCGGAGGAGTAAACTGGTGATTGAAATTTCATGAGAAGATCCCGTCGCAGCGAAATACGCATTTGTTTTAATGATTGTCACTCCAATTCACGCATTATCTCTGTAACACTATCTCCCCTATTTCGCGATAATACAAAACGAGCTGCCCTTCTTTGTACTTTTTTGATGTCATCCGTCAGTCCCAACTGATGCGGATCCCACACCGCACAGTAATACTCCAGAATAGTGCGGACGAGCGTGCTGTAAGCAGTCTCTTTAGTAAACCTGTTGCACCTTCTAAGTCTTCTGCCAATGAATCGCAGTCTTTGGTTTGCTCTACCCACAATACTAACTACACTCCTGGAAATGGAAAAAAGAACACATTGACACCGGTGTGTCAGACCCACCATACTTGCTCCGGACACTGCGAGAGGGCTGTACAAGCAATGATCACACGCACGGCACAGCGGACACACCAGGAACCGCGGTGTTAGCCGTCGAATGGCGCTAGCTGCGCAGCATTTGTGCACCGCCGCCGTCAGTGTCAGCTAGTTTGCCGTGGCATACGGAGCTCCATCGCAGTCTTTAACACTGGTAGCATGCCGCGACAGCGTGGACGTGAACCGTATGTGCAGTTGACGGACTTTGAGCGAGGGCGTATAGTGGGCATGCGGGAGGCCGGGTGGACGTACCACCGAATTGCTCAACACGTGGGGCGTGAGGTCTCCACAGTACATCGATGTTGTCGCCAGTGGTCGGCGGAAGGTGCACGTGCCCGTCGACCTGGGACCGGACCGCAGCGACGCACGGAAGCACGCCAAGACCGTAGGATCCTACGCAGTGCCGTAGGGGACCGCACCGCCACTTCCCAGCAAATTCGGGACACTGTTGCTCCTGGGGCATCGGCGAGGACCATTCGCAACCGTCTCCATGAAGCTGGGCTACGGTCCCGCACACCGTTAGGCCGTCTTCCGCTCATGCCCCAACATCGTGCAGCCCGCCTCCAGTGGTGTCGCGACAGGCGTGAATGGAGGGACGAATGGAGACGTGTCGTCTTCAGCGATGAGAGTCGCTTCTGCCTTGGTGCCAATGATGGTCGTATGCGTGTTTGGCGCCGTGCAGGTGAGCGCCACAATCAGGACTGCATACGACCGAGGCACACAGGGCCAACACCCGGCATCATGGTGTGGGGAGCGATCTCCTACACTGGCCGTACACCACTGGTGATCGTCGAGGGGACACTGAATAGTGCACGGTACATCCAAACCGTCATCGAACCCATCGTTCTACCATTCCTAGACCGGCAAGGGAACTTGCTGTTCCAACAGGACAATGCACGTCCGCATGTATCCCGTGCCACGCAACGTGCTCTAGAAGGTGTAAGTCAACTACCCTGGCCAGCAAGATCTCCGGATCTGTCCCCCATTGAGCATGTTTGGGACTGGATGAAGCGTCGTCTCACGCGGTCTGCACGTCCAGCACGAACGCTGGTCCAACTGAGGCGCCAGGTGGAAATGGCATGGCAAGCCGTTCCACAGGACTACATCCAGCATCTCTACGATCGTCTCCATGGGAGAATAGCAGCCTGCATTGCTGCGAAAGGTGGATATACACTGTACTAGTGCCGACATTGTGCATGCTGTGTTGCCTGTGTCTATGTGCCTGTGGTTCTGTCAGTGTGATCATGTGATGTATCTGACCCCAGGAATGTGTCAATAAAGTTTCCCCTTCCTGGGACAATGAATTCACGGTGTTCTTATTTCAATTTCCAGGAGTGTATGTGATCGTTCCAATTTGTAATTGTAATCCCTAAGTATTTAATTGAATTTACAGCCTTCAGATTTGCGTGATTTATCGCGTAATCGAAATTTAGCTGATATCTTTTAGCTCTCATGTGAATAACTTCACACTTTTCCTTATTCAATTGCCACTTTTCGCACCATACAGATATCGTATCTAAATCATTTTGCAATTATTTTTGGTCATCTGATGCCTTTGCAAGACGTTAAATGACACCATCATTTGCAAACAATCTAAGACGGCTACTCAGATTGTCTTCTATGTCGTTAATATAGATCAGGAACAATAGAGGGCCTATAACACTTCCTTGGGGAACTCAAAGCTTATACATTTTTTTTCCTTTGTGATTTGTTTTGCAGTTTATTGATGTAGATATACTCTGAGGCGACAAAAGTCATGGGACGCCTCCTAATATCGCGTCGGACCTCCTTTTGCCAAGGGTAGTGCAGCAGCTCCACATGGCTTGGATGTCCCCTGCAGAAATGTTGAACTATGATGCCACTTTAGCCGACCATAACTGCGAATGTGTTGCTGGTGCAGGATTTTGTGCATGAACTGACCTCTCGATTATGTTCCATAAATGTTCGATGTGATTCATGTAGGACGATCTGGGTGGCTAAAACATACGCTCGGACTGTCCACAGTGTTCTTCAAACCAATCGCGAAGAATTGAGGCCTGATAAACAGGGCGCGTTGTCGTCCATAAAAATTCAATCCTTATTTGGAAACACGAACTCCATGTATAACTGTCAATGCTCTCTAAGGAGCCGAATGTTACCATTTACAGTCAATGATTGGTTCCATTGAGTCAGGGGCCTAGTCCATTGCATGTAAACAGAGCCCATACCTTTGTAGAGCCACCACTAACTTGCACAGTGTTGACAAATTGGGTCCATGGTTTCGTGGTTCTGCGCCACATTTGAACTCTTCCATCAGCTCTTACCAACTGAAATCGGGACTCATCTGACCAGGCCACCGTTTTCCAGTCGTCTAGGGTCCAAGCGATGTGATGGCGAGGAGAGGCTCTGCAGGCGATGTTGTGATGTTAGCAAAGGGACTCGCGTCGGTCGTCTGCTGCTATAGCCCATTAACGTAAAATTTCGCCGCATTGTCTTAATCGATACGTTCGTCATACGTCCCACATTGATTTCTGCGGTTATTTCACGCATTGTTGCTTGTCTGTTAGCACTGACAGCTCTACGTAAACGCCGCTGTTCTCGGTCGTTAAGTTATGGCTGTGGACAATGCTTTGTCCATGATGAGAGGTAATGCCAGAAATTTGTTATTCTCAGTACACTCTTGACACTGTATCCCGGAATATTGAATTCTCTAACAATTCCCGAAATGGAATGTCCGATGTGTCTAGCTCCATCTATCATTCTGGTTTCAAAGTCAGCCAGTTCCTTTCGTGCGCTATAATCACGTCGAAAATCCCTTCACATGAAACTCCTGAGTACAAATGACAGCTCTGCCAAGCACTTCCTGAGCCGTGTATCGACTCGTGTTACACCTTGTGTTTAGATAGCATTGGTTTTCCTTTTGTTCCCCTGACATGTTTGTTTGATATGTTGTCTGTCATTAAGTGGCTGCTTGGTTGTCTTTTCCCTCTGCTATCGATATCTGCGTTTTTGCTTCCGGGAAACTGCTATGGAGGAAGTGAGATCTTTGACCTGTGGTAACTTCGTGTGGTGGCGCGGAAGTAGGGGCGTGCGCTCGGAGAGTCTGGTGGACACGGGAGGGCAGTGTGGCTCGCCAGCGCGGACCAGAGGTGGTCGGTTGTACTGAGTCGCCACGTGATGTATGTCGATTGTGTGTAGCGAGCGGGTGGAGTTGACGGAAGAGCTCCCCGCGGGCTGGTTGTATACAGAATCGCCCCACGAGTAGTTGCTGTTCATTTCATCTTGGTGGGACGTTAACAAGCTTCTTTAAGTCCTCTATTTCAACACTGGAGTTTAAAAAGGAGATACCACATGAAGGAGCGGTCACTACCCGTCAACGTTGCAGAGAAGACGTGAACTCCGGCGACAGAGCGTGTTGTCGCGTGACCGTGGCGTGTTGGGTACACTGGCGACGCATGCGCGGTCGGATGTGTGGACCCTTGCCATCGGGGGTCGTGTACTGCCTGTTCGAGCATAATTGCAAGTTAAGTTAGTGGAAGGTTTAATCATTAAGTATAAGTTTGCGTAACCAGTGTCTCTTCTGCCTTGTGGCCTCCGGCGATCGGGTTTCATGTCCCCGCCACCGGTGTAATTGAAGATAGTGATCTTTCCTCCTCCTCTTGTTACTGCCCGATGGAAGGTGTAGTTTTGGCAGTTCAATTGTTTCGCTATGCTGTCGTGTGTTATGAGTAAATTCATGCTTCTGGTTGGTTGATCATGTCGTCGCTCATTCAGGACTATGTGATGTAATGTTTCCTTGCACGAGGTTAGCTCTAATTCTGTCAGCAAGTTAAGCCATCTTATTACAAGTTTCCGCTGGCTAAAAGTCGGTGCAGTGACCAGCCTGAGAGTGGCAATTGTGTTAACGAGCGTATTTAAATTGGTGAGTATTCTGCCTAACCTGAGCGTCCCTGAGTGGGTGATTTGTGGCCGCCTTACACGGGTTCATCATATCTGCTATGTTCTAATGATATTCCAGGACACTTTCGTTTAGAAAATTTTTTAAATTCCTCCATTCCTTGATTACCGTTTTTAAAAGAAATTTAACTGTTGCATTGCTGTAAATTACTTGATTGCCGTTAGCGGCGTGTTTTGAAAGGTTGTTTATTGCCGTACTGTTACTTCTATTTCTTTTTTAAAAGAAATTTTTTAAAAAAAATTTTATATTACTATAAATTACTTGATTGCCGTTAGCGGCGTGTTTAAAAGGCTGTTTATTGCCGTACTGCTAATTTCTGTAAGATATGAATAAAGCATTTGTGTATGAAAATCTCAACTCGACAGTAAACTACTAGAAATTTGGCCCCGTTTCCCAACTTGTGGTGTGGCTTGTAGTAACCGTAATCACTGTGTGTGTCACTTCCCTTTTGTACCTTGTGTTTGCGATACTACCGTCATCTGTGTATGTTCGTATTGCTATCCCATGACTTTTGTCACCTTATTGTTTGAATAAGGCCTAAATAACATTACTGTTAGCAGACCATAGTACATCCAACGACTCTTCCACTCATAAAAATTTGCACTCAGTCTTCGATTCTGCTTTGGAACTTTTACAACGAAAATGAGGTAAATCTTTCAGATCATCTTCATATCAGCTGAAATACTTTTAGTTCCTAGCAGTTGTCACCACTGCCGCTAGACTCTTATTGCAACATCTCTCGGCTCCGATAGACTCCCCGAATTCGCCGTATCGTCCTGTTTTACTGCCGCACGGACCTATGGCCTTTGTAGTCTGGTCCCTTCAACCCCCCCGCAAACCAACCAACCAACCTGTACTGCCGCGAAACTTCGACCCTGTCGGCAGTGCTCCTGTGCATATCTGTACTGCCCCTAGGGCAGCTCTGAACTTGCTTACGTCGTATTCAAGTGTCACTGTTTGCCTTACGTAGCCGGCGCTAAACTTTGGAATTTCAAGTAACAGTTCTAATTCACTTATTTTCTTGTGGACTTCAACTTTTCCCAGACTGAAGAATCCGGCAACTTAAGTTGTGTTATTGTTTGATGG
The DNA here is from genome assembly GCF_021461385.2 of Schistocerca piceifrons. Lineage (NCBI taxonomy): Eukaryota > Metazoa > Arthropoda > Insecta > Orthoptera > Acrididae > Schistocerca > Schistocerca piceifrons. The sequence goes on along the minus strand of NC_060145.1, from coordinate 318,319,631 downwards.
CCAGCAGATACTGCAACAGTAAAAGTGTTTGTTTACTTGCCGTAGGTTACAGCAGTAGAGAAACAGTTGCGCAGTAATGCCCACGACTTGTCTGACTTTGAATGCAGACTAGTAGTTGGAGCTATACGTGCGGGGCATTCAGATGGTTCAAATGGCACTAAGAACTTTGGGCTTAACATCTGAGGTCATCAGGCCCCCTAGACTTAGAACAACGTAAACCTGACTAACCTAAGGACAACACACACATTCATGCCCGAGGCAGGGTTCGAACCTGCAACCGTAGCAGCCGCGTGGGAGATTCCATTTCGGAAATCATTTAGAAATTCAGTATTCCGAGATCCACAGTGTCAAGAGTGTGCAAGAATACCAAATTTCAGGCATTACCTTTTACCATGGACAACCCGGTTGCCGACGGCCTTCACTTAGCTATCGAGAGCAGTGGCGTTGTGTAGAATTGTCAGTGCTAACAGATAAGGAGCACTGCCTGAAATAAACGCAGAAATCAATGCGGGGCGTACGACGAGCGTGTCCGTACGGGCAGTAGGGCGAAATATGGGATTAATGGACTACGGCAGCGGACGACCAACGCGAGTGCCTTTGCGAACAGTACGACATCGCCTACAGCGCCTCCCCTGGCCTCGTGATCATATCGGTTCAACCTTAACAACTGGAAAACCGTGACCTGGTCAGATGAGTCTCGATTTGAGTTGGCAGGATTCGAGTGTGGTGCAGACCTCACGAAGCCATGAACCCAAGTTGTCAACGAGGCACTGTGCAACTGGTGGTGGCTCCATAATGGTCTGGGATGTGTTTATGTGGGTCTTCTATTCAAACTGAAGTGATTATTAACTGGAAATGATGATGTTCGGCTACTTGGAGATCGTTTGCAATCATTCATGGACTTTTTGTTTCGAAAAAGCGATGGAATTTTTGTAGATGACAATGCACCAGGTCACTGCGCCATATTTGTTCGCGATAGGTTTGAAGAAGATTCTGGACAATTCAAGTGAATGATTTGGACACCCAATGAACATTCGTGGGATATAATCGAAAGGTCAGTTCGTGCACAAAATCCTGTACCGGCAATACTTTCGCAGCTATGGACGGCTGTAAGGCAGTATCGCTCAGTATTTCTGCAGGGAACTCCCAACGAAATGTTCGAGTCCATGTCAAGCCGAGTTGTTGCGCTACGCCGGGTAAAAAGAGGTCCGACACGATATCAGGAGGTATTCCATGACCTTTTTCACCTTGGTGTAGTTTGTAGGCGATGTCAGCGGCTACTCTACCAAGAATTATGTTTTCGAATGAATCTTAAAGGTGACAGAGAAATTCTTGGGTTCGCTGCGATTTTGTTCTTCTTCAAGCAACAGCACAATATAAAGTTTCCCTCTCACTTTAGACATGTGAATTAAGAGAAGAAATTGACAGAAACAGCTGATCGAGCTGGGTGGCGCAGTGATTAGCACACTGGACTCTCATTTGGGAGGGCGACGGTTCAAACTCGCGTCCGGCAATCGTGACTTAGGTTTCCCGTGAGTTGCCTAAATCACTTCAGGAAAATGCCGGGATGGTTCCTTTGAAAGGGCACTACCGATTTCCTGCCCCATCCTTCCCTATTCCGATGGTACCGATGACCTCGCTGTTTGGTCCGTTCCGCTAAACCAACCAACCAAGAAAAGAACTGCAACTCATAGAATAATCAAAATTTATATAAATAAGGACGTAAGTATTAAGAGTGCAACAGTTATTCCACTATTAAACTCAGAGGAGAGAGCGAATAGATGATATTGGTATACTGAGGGCCTCTGCGAGGGGGACTGGTTATATGCTGACGTGATAGAAGAAGAAATTGGTTTCCATCTCGAAGACAGAGGGGGTCAATTATCAGTGTCAGAATTTGTGCTTTAGAAGGAACATTAGGTCCTAACGTCCCGTCGACATCGAAGTCATTAGAGACGGACCTCAGGCTCGGGATTTTGAAAGGATGGAGAAGGGAATCGGCCGTGCCCTTTTAAAGGAACCATCCGGGAATCTGCCTGAAGTGATTTAGGGAAATCACGGAAAACCTGAATCTGGATGGTCGGACGCGGATTTGAACCTCCAGAATGCGAGTCCTGTGTGCTACCCACTGCGTTATCTTGCTAAGTCTGAGCTTGGGAAGAATGCGGTCAGTCAAGGCAGAAGGGAGAGAGAATATTTCGCAGAAATTTCTGAAACCATTGGAAGAACAGGCAAGTTCCTGTGTAGAATTTATGAACTGTACTTTCTGAAGAAAATTCTTCGCAAAATCACGAAAATAATCAAAGGGAGCTAAAGAAGAGCACTGTCGCACCAACAGCTCGACAGGTCATGCAGTGAGGTTGCCAAAAGAATAATATTCAAAACAGGGGGGTGGGGAGGCTGAAAGAAAATTGAGGTTCTGTTAGATGACGATCACTTTCGGTTTAGAAACTGTAAAGGTTCCAGAGAGACGTTTCATACGTTGTGTTTTATTATGGAGGCAAGATATACGAAACTCCAGATACCTTCATAGGACTGGTCGTCCTAGAAAAGGTATTTAACATAATATAATGGTGCGAGAGGTTTAAAGTTTTCAGGCAATAAGTATAAGCTAATGAGGATGATAGGTAACATACAATACACCATATGTTCTCTGCAGAATCCGCGAGAAAAGGGGTTATTTGGAAAACAATGACCTGAAGAAATAAATAAAGTGCCTCGGGCATGGATGTGTGTGATGTCTTTAGGTTAGTTAGGTTTAAGTAGCTCTAAGTTCTAGGGGACTGATGACCTCAGATGTTAAGTCCCATTGTGTTCAGAGCCATTTGAACCATTTTGAAATAAATAAATAGTAGTATGGTGTGATTGGCTGAGAGTCCGTCAACGATGATGTTCATCCACCTGCTGCGAGTCTATCAACTGGACAACACTTCGGCGACTTGCGTGGGCCTAACCTACCACAGAAATCCAATAGGGGTAGAGGACCTACAGTTTAACGTGCAATCTGAACCTTGTATAGTTCCTGGCATAACTTCACATCGTTGAGAGGTGAAGGCTACGGTAAAAACGACTGAAAATTTTTAGAATCTGACGGTTGTTGGATTCCGCGACCTCTGGGCTTTTAGGCAAGCACTTTACTACTAGATCTCCGAGACCGACTGGCAACACTAAGGAACGGGATGATGGGACATGTGTTAAGATATCAAGGAATAACTTATAGGACACTTGTTAGGATATCAGGGAATATCTTCCACGGTACTAGGTCTAAGACTGTAGCGGAAGACAAGGCTAGAATACATCCTACAACTAATGGAGGACGTATGGTGCAAGTTCTATTCTGAGATGAAACTCGCAAAGGGGAGGAAGCTGTGGTGCTCCACACCAAACAAAACGGAAAACTGATGACCTAAAACAAACGAATAAAAAAGTAAATTCAGTCGACTTGTTTCTTGCCCTGGTGTGCAAAACTTACCAGGTGTAGAAGTATGAAACCGGAATTTGAATGCAATAATTACACGTCTGTTCTTTGAAACTGATAACATTTTATTGAAAATAATCTCCATTGCTATTTACACATTTCTCCCACCTCTCCGGCAAGCTGTGAGTGCCACACGGAAAAAAAAGTTTTTTTTGGAGCGAACCAGTCAGCGAGCCATTTTCGTGCATTTTCATACGAACTGAAGCGTTATTCAGCGAGAACGTGTCCCAGTGATGCAAATAGATGATAATCGGACGGAGCCAAGTCTGGAGAATAAGACGCATGCCGTAGTATTCCCCGACTGAACCCCTCGATCGTTTCCCTGATCCGTTTTGCTATGTGTGTTGGGGCTTTATCATGGAGCAATATGACTTTGTGTCGCCTTTTTCCATATTCCGGTCATTTTTCACATAATGCTCAATTTAAATCGATCATTTGCTAATGCTAGCGATCAGTGTCAACAGTTTCACCAGGTTTTAGCAGCTGATAATAGATTACACACCAAACACAGAGCACCGTCTTCTTCCAAAGGTATTTTGTCTTGCAATGGATCTCGTTGGTTTGCCTGGATTCACTCATGACTTACGACGCTTAGGATTCTCAAAATGTATCAATTTCTCATCACTTGTCACTTTTCGATGGAGAAACGACATTCTTTTGTATCTGGCGAGCAGCATTTCACAAGTGGTCCTTCTATTTGCTTGCTGTCTTTCATTCAGTTCAGCAGAATCCGTTTTCCCACTTTCTGCACCTTTCCCATAGCTTTCAACCGAAGAGAAACAGCTTTCTGCGTCACATTCAATTGTTCCGCGAGATCCTGTTGAGTTACAGTATCATCTTCATCCAATAAAACCTGCAAATCGTTGTCTTCGAACTTTTTCGGTGGTTTCCCGCTCTCGTCGTTTCTCACGTAAAAACCATCACTTTTGAATTTTTTGAACCACTCCGAACGCTGTGTTTTCCCAAGAGCATGTTCAACAAGCATTCGATGCTATTCTGCAGCAGTTTTCTACAAATGATAACAGAAAACCAATGCTGTCCGCAAATCGTAGTTCGTAGCCACAAAACTCGACATGTTTACGGGTCTGAAAGAGATACCGATATATGGAACTTGGGTTACTGTGTGTTGACATTCGTCCTCAGCCGTTACAGGAAGCAGATGGCACTGCCAACGGCGGCCGACTCACGGGCCATACACTGACGGCTAACATCTACACGGAAAGTGCGGTTTCATACTTCGACACCTGGTAAGTAACTTTCCCATGGTGCGACGCTGCTAAGGCCGGTATTACACTATCAAATTTCTTTGTCAAAGATGTGATCAAATATTCGTCAAATATATTTGGCAAAGATCTTTGACGTGGCGCTAAAAGGGGTATTACTCTGTCATCATATGTTTCGACAAAGTTCAGGATGGCTGACAACAACAACTTGTTGTCAACAGAAGTTGCATGTACCACAATTGTACTGTGTGCACATGCGGAAGAGAAGTGGGGGAAAACAAGGATACATACCTGGGTGAAGCCGTGGGTTTTACGACGAGACGGTAAAAGCATTCAGCAAAACTTGTTACGTGAGCTTACAGTGGAGGACGTCAAGTCGTATATTAATTACTTAAGAATGGATGAGCATACATTTCTGTATGTGGTCAATGAAGTGTATCCTCACATCACAAAGCACAATACTCACTTAAGAACTGGTGTATCTGCAGAAGACAGGCTCACTGTAACACTCCGTTTCCTTGCTACAGGAGAGGGTTAGGCTAGGTTAGGTTAGGTTAGGTCTCCAATCTTCTTAATCTATTTTTGTATTGAGGGTGCCTCACGTTGTAGAGCACCTCATCAGCTTCATACATCTCTGTTAATTTTGTAGTTGTCGGTATACACCCATTGTATTTACCGGCAATGTTTATAAAAACACTACAGATGACAAAACGCTGCAGCGATGCTAGCGCTCCACGTGGTAACGTGACATTGCAGTGAACAGAAGACCAACGACTTCTTTGAACAAATCTACAGCTATGCCCTAGATTTGACCAAATATTTGACGACATTTGACAAAGTTCCCTATTACACCATCAAATTTCTTTGACAAAGATACTGGACAAAGAAATTTGATAGTGTAATACCAGCCTAAGTAACATACCGTAGCTCAACGAAACTTGGTCCACAAATAGAAAGAACTGCTGCAGTGTAGTACAGAAGGTAACTGGAGGAAATGCACAATGAGACGAACAGAAGTGATACTTTTATTCAAAGACAATAATTAGACTGAAGTCACAGCGATTAATGGTCACCTAGGCATTACATGAGGCGTGGCATGGTTCTTAACGGGGTAAAAGGAATGAGCGTTTGGCGTATTTGCCGGGAGGCCCCTTATGGGGCACGTCCGGCTGCCTTGGTGCAGGTCTTATTACATTCGACGCCACAATGGGCGACCTGCGCGCCGAATGGGGATGAAATGATGATGAAGACAACATAACACCCAGTCCCTGAGCGGATAAATTCCCCGAACCAGCCAGGAATAGAACCCGGGCCCCTTAGGACGGCTGTCTATAACGCTGACCGTTCAGCTATCGAGGTGGACTCGTAATGGGGTGTGTGATCACCACGGACGGCATTGCATGCTCTGCAACGTGCTCCCATGCTGATCACAAAGTTAGTAAGTAGTTCTTGTAGTAGGGCGTTCTATGATTCCACCAGTGCAGCTGACAGCTGCTGGATGGTCATTGGTGCATGTGGACTTTCTGCGATACGTCTCCCCAATGCAGTCCACAGTTGCTCGATGTGATTTAAGTCGGGGAATTCTTGAGACGAGAGGATGTTCGGCAAATGGACTGGCTTGCCCGTTGCCCCGACTCAAATCCCATCCACTGAGGAGACCTATTGGAACACATCCACATGCACCAACGCTCTACCACAACAGCTTCTTACCAAACTTGTCGCCAGCATGGGAGGACGTTGCAGAGCACGCATTCTCGTCCGTGGTCCTATTAAATGGCTCTGAGCACTATGGGACTTAACATCTTAGGTCATCAGTCCCCTAGAACTTAGAACTACTTAAACCTAACTAACCTAATGACATCACACACATCCATGCCCGAGGCAGGATTCGAACCTGCGATCGTAGCAGCCCCGCGGTTCAGGACTGTAGCGCCTGGAACCGCACGGCCACCGCGGTGTCCTATTAAGAACCATACTCCGTCTTTTGTAATGTTCAGGGAACCAACATGAAATCACGGTGACTTCATCATAATTATTGTTTTTGAATAAAAGCGTCACTTCTGTTTGCCTCATTGCGTATTTCTTTCAGTTTCTTTATTACACTGTGGCAGTTTTTTTTATGCACGGTCCAAGTTTCATCGAGCTATGTTAATCCCACAGCAATGCATTTCTATCAGCCATTCGATAGTTACTCGGACGAGGTTATTTCGTACGAATATCATCAAGTCAGACAGCTTCGTTCTCCTTAATCTCTTGTTATTTTCTCGTCGGGGAACAGTGTAATCATGACATTAGTACCTCGCCTTGGCGCTCTTACAGTACCGAAGTGGTATGGCGTCCAAAAAAGAATTGACAACCGACGTAATTAGGCATCAGATGATCATAACTATCGAAGAGCTAGCAGGATCATTACTTACCTCCTTCGTAAATACCCAAGCTCTACTACTATGTCGCCTCATATCTGAGTTATAGATTAACTCAAACCAGGTTTCCTTTCTTCTACGAGATAGCGCCTACGGTTATATCGACACAAGACTGAATAGTACCTACTACAAACGAGTCATTTGTCTCTTTCATACTTGGCATTCAAAAATATCTACTATTGCTTCGCATATCACTGTGCTATTTTGAATTTGATAGCAACAGAGTGTATTGTGCTGCGATGCGCTGTTAAGCTCTAAGTATCTAAGTTACTAGGTCCTACTTCCAGTTACTTGATTTCGTGAACCGGCTTTCAAGTAAAATCACCTCGTCTTCGTGAAGTCGAAACGAATTCTAGAATGGAGAGAATTGGGCACTAAGTTTGTCGTTGCATGGACATCACTTATCTCTTTGGTTATAAAGGTATTTTCCATATTGTAGCATCTTTTTCGTGTGCTGAAATTTAAGTATTCCCTTTGCTTGGTGTCATTATTGCATACATAACGAAAAATCGAGAGCAGTCAGTAGTAGAGGCATGGTTGTAGCATAGGTGTGTGTGTGTGTGTGTATGTGTGTGTGTGTGTGTGTGTGTGTGTGTGTGTGTGTGTGTGTGTGTGTGTGTGAGAGAGAGAGAGAGAGAGAGAGAGAATAGGAAGGGTATTGATCACAGAATATAATTCTCAGTTCTCAGTGTATGAAAGAGAGCTCTTTACGTAATAACTCACCACAATAGAGACACCATTTGCAGTAACTGCTATTAAACCACAAACTATATATTCAAATGTACTCAGAGAGATTGTGTTTTGCAGGTATCATAATGGCACATTCGGAAGGATTCGAGATCGGATAAGAGGGTGAGTATCACCGAGGAAAAGAAACTGGTTGTGTGCATTCTATGAGAACCAACCCCTGCTGATTCTGCCTACATACTTGGGATGATAAGGGTAAACAAAGCAGGTAACCCGTCGAGAGTACTACTACTGAATTATAGTAAAATGTATTCGCCTATCCTTTAACGCTCATAGCTCTGCCACTCACTATGCAATAGGAGGAACGTTTTATACGGTGATGGCCATTCAGCATTTTAGTAATTTTATGTTCAGCGACCAAAGAACACAAGTCAGAAGACGTTCAACTCTGCAATTGGTTGCAGACGTTTGTAAAGAATTGATGGTACTTTTGCCACATGTTCCTAAAATATTTTTGTAACAAGACTGTAATATAACCTCAATTATACATGTTGTGTTGATTACAAAGGGTAACCCAGAAGCTGATCGCTTGAACATTTTTTTGGGTCAGTGTTAGATACTAAGGGTAGGTGGAGATCTGTATGATGCAGCAACATTACCTTTCTCTCAGAGATTTAGAAGTGTGTCATGCAAATATTTATGGTCTCAGTTTTTTCAAAGCGCTCTCACTAACAGTTCTTTTGGTAAAGCCTGTGGTATCAAATTTTAAACTTGAATTAACACAATGACGATCAGAGACCAACATGTATAGATTTTAACCACAAGGGCTGGAAAATCAAGTAAGCCTTAGACGATGCACCTTCAAGGGTGTTAATGTACAAATCGCTGATACCACCGAATAACGCTGCTGACAACAGTATTCCAAAAACTAATGAGGCAAATTAGAAAACAAATAATTTATTAAGAATGATCTAGGTGCCATACCAGGAAATACCTGGTTCTAAATGGCATTAAGAAAGATTTTGTTTCAAATCTTTATTAATACTGAGACACGACGGTTTGTTCATGATAAAACATGTACAGAAATAGATCAGTAACTTTTTGAGCAGTAGACAAATAGTCAACAAAACCATTTATCATGTCTTTTGAATTTCTTACAAGAGCAGAACAAAATTAAACTCAAGAAAAAATCACTTACTATTGACTTATGTTTCATACACAATTCCATTCTTGGGAGCATATGTTGCAAAATTTACAGTAGAACTCCCTGTGCTGTTGAGGAAGAAATGGCGTCATTAACATGTCTTTCTGTTTTGCGAGTGATAAATTTGGCTGGTCTTTCAGATGAAGTACAGCGTAGCATGCATCAGCCATGGTCTTCCATCACTGAATTAAACTGAGATTTTTGCATTCTTTTGTTTCAGTGTAAGAATATCTAATATTTATTTTGAGATGTATTAATGGTACACATATTGAGTTTTTCGATGAGAAAATCAGTTTTTGGGAAAATGGATTTTCGAAATATTTAGAGTCTCTTGTTAAAAATTGTATAAAAAATATTGAGACTACGTTCTTAGAAGTAATTTAAATCGTTTTTAAAAATTGCGGCACACAGTGTTACACGCCGTGTTTATGAGGCACGAAACATGCCTGATATAACCTGCGTTGTCGGACATACAACTGAGCACAAGCGAGTTATCTTCTGTGTTGATTGCACTGCAAGATAGTTGACAATAGATTTGGGCCATTTTTATTGTTTCATTTGTAAGAAAACTCGTGTGTTTGTTGTGAAGTCACTGAGATTTCTTCCCTTCAAAGTGCCAAAACATAGGTCGAATGTATCTAAAAATCGTCTACATTGGCGCAAGAAAGTAAAGGGTTCTCAGAATTCGTGATTCATCGTCTACGTCAGTATTTGACTTAACAGTAGCGTCTAACTTCTACACTGGTAGTGATGCTGCTGCCTCTAAACCTGCAAGTCCTTCAAAAAGAAAGCTAGCCGGAATGAAGAACAATAGAAGAAACTAAATGCTGGAACTACAAATTACGACCGAGCGAGGTGGCGCAGTGGTTAGCACACTGGACTCGCATTCGGGAGGACGACGGTTCAATCCCGTCTCCGGCCATCCTGATTTAGGTTTTCCGTGATTTCCCTAAATCGTTTCAGGCAAATGCCGGGATGGTTCCTTTGAAAGGGCACGGCCGATTTCCTTCCCAATCCTTCCCTAACCCGAGCTTGCGCTCCGTCTCTAATGACCTCGTTGTCGACGGGACGTTAAACACTAACCACCACCACCACCACAAATTACGAGGTAACTAATGTGCCTCTTTTATGAGATGTTTTTGAGAACAGTGTGTGCTGCAAAGAGTGTGGAAAATGTGGTGTTTCACTGAGAACAAACATACTTATAGGACTTGCCTGTGAATTAGAGTTGATGCGCAATCATGGCAAACATAGTGTTATTTTTTTCAATTTGTCACATGTTACACCTGATACGGGTAAACTACATGATATAAACATTAGACTGGTTTATGGACTACAGTGTACAGGGCAGGGTTGCAGGTGCATGTTATGTCGTATTATGTGGTGTGATGAATTTCCCTGCTCCATCCTCAAAATTTGACAGTCGCACCATTGCAGTAGGCTCTACTGTTGAAGATAAAGCAGGGGAAAATATGTATGATATTACTGAGGAAGCTGTTGTTGAAAATAATAACAAGGACTTGTCCATAGCCTTTGATGGAAGCTGGCAGAGGAGACGTCATATGTCTCTGAACGGTGTTGTTACAGCTACAAGTGTGGACACTGGCAAGGTTGTTGATGTGACAATACTTTCCAAGCATTTCAAATGCAAGGATGAAATGAAAAATAAACACGAAGAAGACTGCATAGCAAATTTCATTATTCAAATGGTGGTATGGAAGTTGCTGTAGTAAGAAGTATGCATAATGGTACAATGTTAGCTACATAAATTATCCTTGAGATTCAAAGAGACTGAGGAAAATTTGCAAGTCAGAAAGTGTTGGCTTCGTTCAGAAAAGGATGAAATCAAGACTTCGTTGCCTCAAGGCTAGCACGAAGGGTAAGAATGTGTGAGATGGAAAAATTTGTAGCTAGGAGAAACAGACTGACAGGTGGCGCTATGGGAGAACCGCTATGTTCTAAGAATTAGACAGAATACAGCAGTTACAGAATTAATGAGAAGAGCCGTTTAGGATATGTTTCTTTACACAGATTCAAGCAATGAGAATCCCCAACAGGGGCTATGTCCAAAAGGAGAAGATAGTTGGTGTATGTTCAATATAGGTAAGGTTACTAAATAATAATACAACCACCCTCGTCATTTGCAACCTGCCACAATGGACGAAATGAAACCAATATTCCGAGACTTTGTAGATTAGATTAGATTAGATTAATTATTCATTCCATAGACCCACAAAAGAGGGGATCCTCCTGGGTGTGGAACATGTCAGATAAACACATTACAAAAATGAAATTAGAAAAACTTGAGTGTTTTTAATTTTAATGATCCTCAGTCAATAAACAGTAAAATTATGAACATGAATTAAAATTAAACTTCTAATATTTACAAGTTTAATACTTACATCTGCTTTGATTAAATCCTTCATTCACACAGTAGCTAGTTACTTGGCTATTACAACCAAGTATTGTCAAAAAAGTAAATTATTCATTTCAGTGATCCTGGTTAAGAACAGTCAAATTATGTACAAGATTTAAATTTAAACTTCCACTATTTACAGACTTAAGACTTAATCTGCTAGTAGATAATGCTAGTAGATAGTGCTAGATAGTGCTATGTAGATAGTGGTCTAATAAAGAAATGTCATCACAGTCGGACTCAAAATCTATGTGTGTGAACCATGTGATATGGAGCAGACTACTTAAAACTGCGTTTTTTGGTCATAAATACACGTCATTTTGTCGTTTATGATGCTGTTTCATTATTCAATCAGGGTAATATACCAAAGAGCAAAGTTTAGCAGAAGATGGGGCTCTGCGTAGGATTACGAGCAAAAGCAGCTATGCTTTGTTTAGACAAGGAACGGCTCAGATCTACAGATAATGCAGTAGCTATTGAGCAGGCATGCAATGAAGTAAAATCTTTGAAGGTAATTTCCCGTAACTTAATTCTTTTGCATATAAGGTACATTTTCTCAGTCTGTTTATAGTAACAAGATGAGATATTCAGGAGTTACTCCTCAAGGCCTTAAATATATCTGAATTAAAGAATTTGTGAGGTTATTATGTAATAAAGGATTCGCAATTTAAAATACTTGTTAAAATGTATAACTTCTTTAAAATTTCTAAAAAAATAAAGAATGTAAAAAACCAAAATTTATTTTACCAAAATGATTAATTTAGTAGAAAAGCATTACATATTCCCGATCAGTGAAAAATCAAGAATATAGTCCCAATACATCATGAGAAAATGTTCCTAAGTTTTGGCTAAGTTTAACATTGTATGCATAGGACATCCCGTATAACCTTAAGGAGACCTTACATGCCAGCAATGACAACACAACAATGTTCCAACAGCATCTTTAAAGTCAAAAATGTCGGTTGTGTACACTAGAATTACATAGAATAGGTTGATAACTTTAGCTGACTCAACACTTTTGTGTAAATTTGTTTTTTTTTTTTTTACTACTTATTTAATCTGACTAGATTAGGGCCTTAATGTCTTTTCTTACGTCTGACCACGAACAACACATACACAAAATATTACATAACAATCACAATAAAAATTATTTGCAGAAGAAATAATAATCGACAATAATAATAACAGTAACACTAATAATAATGATAAAACAATGGAGGCATTAAGAATGATACTGATTAGTTATTATCTAACAATCTCAACGATAATAATTTGCGTTATTACTAACTTAATTAATAACTTACCTGATCTTGCTTACATTTCTTCTTTTCGCTATAATTGCAAAATCTCTGTCGCAGCTCATAAAGGTCTGCTACGTCTACTTTCCCTTCAAACCATCCTAGGTTTGCCAGAAACATCAATAAACATACATTATCTAGTGAGGAGAACCTTGACGCATGGCACTTGGAACCCCACAGGCAAGCACTGCTAGGCATAAAGACCAAACGTCATCTAACGACGAAAGTTTGAAGCAATTTCTCCATGTTTGGCACTTGAGACAATTCTAGGGACATGCAACAAAGTTCCGAGAACACACTAGCACTGTAAATCCGTTTAGTGAAAAAAATGGCACATAGAACAATTGAAATTTCCACTCCTCAAACTACTTGCTAGGAAAGACTACAAGCAATGCTCCAAACGCCACTACAATTACTTTTCTCGTTTGTGACGTGCTGAAAATCCGTAGTCAAACGAGCCAAGACATAGAAAACTCTTTCACATTTTCTGAATGCAACCTCTCTCCCGCACCCAAACAGTTCAGTGTTATTTCTGGTCTAGAAAAAACAAAGATCGAGGCTTGTGGTATGCATTAAAATGATATTTCACTTGCACTACATTATAACGAAGTACTAGTTATTTTGTTATACGTTACTGTGTTTTCAATTGGAAAAACTGTAATAAAGATGTAATGCTTTGTCTTTTCAGGTGGTTTTCATGAGTGTTCCTCAAAAGTTCTTCAAATCTCGGAAGCAAAAAATTGTAAGTCATTGTCTTTCGTCTCACTATTGCGACTACTGAGCGACCATTACGTCTTCTCCTCTAAATCTTATTCTTAATTTACTTTTCCAGCTACGCCGAAATTTGCTGAACTAATAAATGAGAAAATAAATTGGAAAAGTGTGGTGCAAACTTAGGTCTCTGAGGCATCTCGCGCAAAAAAATGATTTTTGATGCATTATATTCGGTTGTTTTCTGGAAAGAACTTTGAGAAAGAGTTTGAGAAATTATTTTAGCAAGATTTTATTGGAGGCTAGTGTCTTAAATTTTGCTGCCCAGTAGTGGCACTATTATATTGTAACTTTTTTAACGAATAAATTTTGTTTGTTATTACTATATTGTTCAACATGTATGTAACAAAAGAAACAATGCGAAATTTAGAAAGAGAATTCAAATTCAAAGAGAACGAGAAAGAGCTTTAAGCTTTGCCAACGATATTGTGTTTGTCACAGACAGCAAAAGATTCGGAAGGTCACTTGATCGAAATGCATAGCGCTTTAAAAAGAGATTTACTAAACTACACTGGACTTGGGATATGTTTTGGAAGGCGACTCTGAGTTACCACACTGACAGTAATCGCTGTAACTTGTGAACCTTTCATATGACTACTTGCCCCATGCGTATGCTAAATTCATTTTGCCTCTAACTGTGTTTATTGTTGACATCCTGCATTAAAGGTTATCACATTTATCAGAATCCAAATGAACTTGAATGCTGAAATACTATTAAAAATGATGGCCATGTCATTAATTTAATCAATTGTTGATGGGTGATTGACGTATGCAAAGGAACTTAATAAATTTTTCTTATTGATAAATGTATAGATAATTATTCGACTCTCACACCAAAGATCCACTTGAAAAGAATTTATCACTCACTGACAAAAGAAGTTTTACGCTGTTCGTTTATTAGTTTTAGTATTAGTTACCTTTCGTTGTTCTTCTGTCCTGGTGATAAGACGTGTTGTGTAATTTTAAAGTGAAATGGTGTTATACAATGAAAGCAATTCATGGTCAATATGATTTTCTGATTTACGATACCACGGATCCCAGCTCCTGTATCTCTGGGAGATTATTATTATTTTAATTTTATACGGAGAATTTAGATGGACACGTCGATATTCACGACGGCACTGTTCAACAATAGAGGTACGTGAATGTGTTCATCTCTAACCCTTCGTGGTCGCCAATGTCAATTTCGATGTATTTGGCGCGACATTCAAAACCTGCAGTCTTTCTTTTCATTTAATTTGGAAGTCCGATGATTTTCCTTCTTAGATGAATAAATGCAATTTAATCACAATTCTTTTTATCTAGGCCACGGGGAATGATAGTACTTAGAACGTACGTGCCTCTATCCCGATCATACGTTCGCATACAACTGAGTGGGTACCGACGGAAACAGATTTATGACCCATTTCCTTTACGGTATTCTTACTTTGAACCACTTACTCGCGAATGTAATTGCCCTCTTATTTTGTGGAGTCAGCCGGGCGTATTCTATAATAACGTTACTTGTAATATCCAGTGGCTTAGTTTCCACAATTGACCTTTGCTTGTGTCTCAACGGCGCTTCACGCAAAATACTTACTACGCGACCACCATAACAACTCTCATTTCGAAATTACGACACCGGCTGACTAAGCTTCAAACAATTTAACAGGGCGGTTACACGTGTCAACACAGAATTGACCTTTTATAACAGTTGGGCACAATTTCTTTGATTGTAAAATAGGACAAAAAGATACGTGTTAAGCGAGAGGACAAAAATAAAATATGATCTGATGGCAGCACAACGAACAGATAGCACTGTGAATGGCGGCTGGTTGGCAAAGACTATGGCTTGTCTGGTTGAACCATTTACTCTGGCTCAAAACATGGATAACGCAATCTGAAATTATCTAACACTGAAAAGACTTTGATGGATTTATATACTATACTACGCTGGTGCAGCTGAGAACAGGTAGCGAGAATGTGATCCTGTTTGTCCTAACAAGCCAGAGCAACAATACAATACCCGTTTCCTCGATGTGTGACTGTGTCTCAGGTGACAGTCGTGGTCCCAGCGTCTCCAGAGTAGCGATGTGCGGCGCCTGTAATTCCCTTTCGGGGCATGAAATGCACAAAGTCGCGGCTAGCGATCTGTTGGACGGATCGCAATTATTCTGTAATGGAGTCCTGAAATCTCGGCAGATTCCAGTATATGACACACCCGTTCGCCAATCCTACCATGGAGCAATTCGATTTACTTATGAGGAAGTGTGCACAAGAAAATCAAACGTCAAAGTGGCAGACCTGTCACGAGTAAGACTGCCCTGGGCACAGCGAGTTGACCGAGGTGACTGAGGTCTAAACTGTTCATACAGCTAAGTCCTCACCACAGGTTCCCCAGTCAAGACTAGTGCTAGTGCGAAGTCATGCTAAGGACGAGTGTCCCAAGTGCACCCCACTCATAACAGGAGTCAAGACCATGTAACATTCACGAAATAAATTTTAGCTACAGTGCGACGAGAGGAAATTATGCCTCTAACAGTTACAAACATTATCTATCCGACATATGAAAAACAGTGAAATAAATATTAATTATTTATATAATATTTTATGATGTAATGGGACATATCGATGTGTATCATACAAAGACAATGATAATTGTAAATTCCTTATATGATCTGCGTTTGTCTTCCTTTGTTTTTACCTTTTGTTGGTTGGCTTTTGTAGGTTGCGGACGCACATCAAACTGAGGTCTGTTAAGATATCGTAATTATTTGTTAATTATTACTTGAGAATAGAGCCCATTATTATTATATATATGAGTGAATAATTATTTGTAACTTTAATTCCTCTCTCAGTAAGCATTATCTGTGTTAATTATTTCTTTCCAATGCAAGGAGCGCAGCCATTGATGATCGCGTTTTTGTCTGTGTTTTCCCTAGAAAAAAAATCAAATGTTTGCTTGATGAAGTCTAAATAGTGCACAATACGAAAGTAAAGTTTAATAAGCATTTCAAATACTTATCTTATTTGCTCTAACAATAGAAAGTCTCTATCAATTGTCTGCCGCCATCTTAACAATTATCTCAGCGGCAAATTCAAATTACGCGACTCTGCAGACATAAATGCCGAACGTAATACAAATGTGTAAAAATAAATGTGCACCGGTGGTCCCGAACTCATTTTAATGAAAATAATTCGAATCAGATTGGTTCTTTAAAAACAGTGCTTATACCACGATCCTTATAACAAACTTTTGTAGCTGATGTATGGAACCGAAATTAATTAAGCACGAGTTGCGAAGAATATTGTTTCAGGTAACATACGTCAGTGTTGTGCGCGGCTGATATTCGGTGGTTTTAATGATCATTTTGCTGAAGATAACTGCTTCCATCATAATCAATAGTTGTATAGAAACTGTTGTATGAACTGTGATTTAGTGACACTTACACAACTTACAGACAACACTTTAACACGACGTTAACTTGGAGTTCTTGAGCAACTTGACGAAATCTTTAGCCGGGAGAAAAATTACTTAGTAATTACTCTGTGGTGTCACCGCCAGACACCACACTTGCTAGGTGGTAGCTTAAATCGGCCGCGGTCCATTTAGTACATGTCGGACCCGCGTGTCGCCACTGTGTCATCGCAGACCTAGCGCCACCACAAGGCAGGTCTCGAGATACGGACGAGCACTCGCCCCAGTTGTACGACGACATTGCTTGCGACAATACGGACGAAGCCTTCCTCTCATTTGCCGAGAGACAGTTAGAATAGCCTTCTGCTAAGTCCATGGCTACGACCTAGCAAGGCGCCATTCGCCTTACCTACTTTGAGAGTTATCGTATAAATGTCTCAAGAAGAACGTTGTAAACCAACAAAGATTAAAAGTTAAGTATAAAGCAGCTACGTACTTTTCTTGCTACCATTCAATAGTTATCCTGTTCCAGACTTGACGCCAGTCGGCGTGTGTGTACGCGTGCCTTTCGGCTCCCTTCTCAATGTGGCGTAGCTAGCTTGTTACGCCACAACATACTCAATGTAATAAAATAAGATTATCATTTTCATTTACAAATTAGTTAAATACCAAACCACTGAATAACACAGCTAACGCCACAACCAGAGCCCACTCCAGAGCAGAGTCTGAATCAGAAGACCAGTTTCTCCTCTCCTCACTTTCCATCAAACTCTACTAAAGCACTCTCACAACCGCTTCACAAGGGTTTCATGCCAATCACAAGACTCCATGAGCTCTATGTCTCACCTCTAACTCGTCTTCTCTACTCATCAACCAATCCTAATCAAAGTTAACAATATTCTTCTATTTTCAGGAGAAGCGACCAGTACCTGTCTCACAAATTCCCACGCAGAGGAGATTTTGTGCTCCCAACTTACTATTTAGCACAGTCACTTTAGGCAGCGTGCTATTTGATTTTCCATATAGCTCTAAAGTGAACAACAGCTTTATCATGGAGATCATTTTCTGAACGGACTGAATCTTACTGCAAGTCCGACGAAGGGCCCTGGCTCAAGAAAGAGAAGTGCTTTTATGTCCCAACGTAGATCATATCAGAGTCGCCATAAATATTACATCCCTTCTACAATTGTTTGGAAGGCCTGAGGCTTCCCAAAAAACTTTGCAGGCCGAGGGATGGCACCACCCGATGTCTTCCCTGATGGCATCTGGTCCACGGTGAACATGGGAAATTGCGAATTTTTATTGCTGTCACAAAGGGCGTTTATGAAACTGTTATAACACGTTGGCCAGGCGACTTAGATTTCTGTCACGCCCCCTGTCCCTGTTGTGGCAAGAGGCACCTAACAGGTGGTCCTGGTAGGCCGTTTCATCGCCTCTTCGACTGAACACATTGTCTGCACACCGGAGCGAGAAATTGTTGGGCCCAGCATTCTGTCTCCAGTAAATGTTTTGCGATGTTCCTTTCCCTAATAGCTGCACGTGGCTTTCAAGCCCCAAAAGTCCACTGCAAGATTTAGTGTTAAATGACCAAATTGCCTGCTTGCCCTTAACTCCAGAAAAGTACTATTCGAAGGAGCGCCACCATAAAGTCCCACATGCTTTAACAACGTACACGCTTCCATCAGTGTGTGCTCATGCTGACAACTTCCTCTCGTCTCACAAATCTGATGTGTTGGGTGAAAAATCAACATTAAATTGTACCCTGGATATGGAGAATAGTGAGAGAGTCACTCGCCTCTCTTAGATTATGAGATGCATACTAATAAAAGTAAAATGAAGGTGATGTGATATGTGGTGCTGACGAAATTAGATTAGAACACGAGACACTGAAGGTATACATTTAGAGGCGCCGAGTGGCCGCGCGGTTTGAGGCGTTATCTCACGGACTGCGCAGCCCTTCCCGCTGGAGGTTCGAATCCTCCCTCGGGCGTGGGTGTGTGTGTTGTTCTTAGCGTAAGTTAGTTTAAGTAGTGTGTAAGTCTAGGGAGCGATGACCTCAGCAGTTTGGTCCCTTAGGAATTCATACACATTTGAACATTTTGTATGCATTTATGCAGCAAAATAACAGACAAAAGACGTAAAGAGGATATAAAACTTGCAACTGAAGCACAATAAAAAGTCTGAGGGACGTCTTTTATTCCATTTTGGGATATAAAGGGATTTACTAACAAACTTACTCAACAATATTGCAAATACGCCTCACCCCAAAGACGGGAAAAGTAAGAAGGAAACCTGCACCTAGGCTACCTCAAGAACTAAAACAACACATGAATCTTGGTGACGTTGCACGTCGGATGTACCAACTGTGCCTCCTTCCCCCCCCCCACCCCCCCCCCACCCCAACTGAAAATATATTACTTACAAGCAGAAGCGGAAGACGGTCAGCCAAGCTATGAGAAATGCAAAACTCAAGCATGCCCATACGTTTAACAACAGAAATAGACCATTTGTACTATGGAAAAACCTGCGTAGTCTTATTATAGTCAAAATAAAAGCTGCAACTGAAGCCACTGTCCCAGACGAAGAACTAAACTGATACTTCACATTACCTCCAACCACAACTGAAACAAACGCAACAGAGACTCATTTATTACTTTATGTGGGTAAACGACTAGAGACACGAAAAATACTATCTAAAGCATTTGCTGCAACTCTCAATTGCAGGATCCCAGGCTGTTGTTGTTGTTGTGTTCTTCAGTCCAAAGAGTGGTTTGATGCAGCTCTGCTCTATCTGTGCAAGCCTCTCCATCTTTGAGTAACTACTGCAAACCACATTCTTCTGAATCTGTTTACTGTATTCGTCTTTTGGTGTCCCCCTGCGATTTTTACCCCTCACGGTTCCGGCCAGTACTTAATTTGTAATTTCTTGAGGTCTCAGAATGTGTCCTACCAACGGACCCCTTCTTCTAGTCAGTTTTTGCCACAAATTTCTTTTCTCCCCAATTCTATTCCGTATCTCCTCATTAGTTACCTGATCTACCCATCTATCTTCAGCAATTTTCTGTAGCACCACATTTCAAAATCTTCTATTCTCTTCTCGTCTAAACCGATAATCGCCCACGTTACATCTCTATACATGACTACGCTCGATACAAATACTTTCAGAAGAGACTTTCTAACACTTAAATCTATACTCGATGTCAACAAATTTCTTCGGAAACGTATTTCTTGCTATTGCCAGTCTACATTTTACATCCTCTCTACTTCGACTATCTTCAGCTATTTTACTGCCCAAATAGGAAACTTCATCTACTGATTTAAGTGTCTCATTTCCTCAGCATCACCTGATTTAATTCGACTACATTCCATGATCTTCGTTTTGCTTTTGTTGAAGTTCATTTTATGGTATATTCGCCTTTCAAGGCACCGTCCATTCCTTTCAGCTGGTCTACGAGGTCCTTTGCTGTCTCTGAGAAAATTACAATATCATCGACAAACCTCGAAGCTTTTATTTCTGCTTCCTGGCCTTTAATTCCTTCTCCAAATTTTCTTCTGTTTCCTGAACTGCTTGCTCAATATACAGGCTGAATGACTTCGGGGATAGGCTACAACCACTCCCTTCTCTAAGTCTACAAATGCTATAAACGTAGGTTTGTCTTTCCTCAACCTGTCTTCTATGAGAAGTCGTAGGGCCAGTATTGCCTCGCGTGCTTATCATTTATCCGGAATCCAAACTGACCTTCCCCAAGGTCGGCTTCTACCTGTTTTTCCATTTGTCCGTACAGAATTCCTGTTAGTATTTTGCAAACGTAACTTATTAAACTGATAGTTCTGTAATTTTCACACCTGTCAGCATTTATTTTCTTCTTGAAGTCAGAGGGTATTTCGCCTGTCTAATACATCTCGCTCAACAGATGGAAGAGTTTCGTCATGGCTGGCTCTCCCAAAGCTGTCAGAAGATCTAATGAAATGTTGTCTACTGCCGTGGCCTTCTTTCGACTTAGGTCTTTAGTGGTCTGTCCAATTCTCCACTCAGTATCGTATCATCCATCTTATCTTCATCTACGTCCCCTTCCATTTTGGTAATATTGCCCTCAAGTACATCTCCCTTGTGTAGTCCCTCAGTATACTCTTTCCACCTTTCTGCTTTACCGTCTTTGCTTACGACTGGTTTTCTGTTTGAGCTCTTGATATTCATACACGTGGTACCCTTTTCTCCAAAAGTCTCTTTAATGTTCCTGCGGCAGGCACCTACCTTTCCCCTAATAATATATGCTTCTAAACCCTTACATTTGTCCTCTAGCCACCCCTGCTTAGCCATTTTTCACTTCCTATCAATCTCATTTTCTAGACGTTTGTATTCCCTTTCGCCTAATTCATTTATTGATTTTTTATATTTTCTCCTTGCATCAATTAAATTCGACATTCTTGTTTTACCAAAGGATTTCTAATGGCTCTCGTCTTTTTACCTACTTGATCCTCTGCTGCCTTCACTACTTCATTCCTCAAAGCTACCCATTCATCTTCTACTGTATTCCTTTCCCCTGTTCTTGTCAATAGTTCCTTAATGCTCCCTCTGAAACTCTCTACAACCTCTGGTTCTTTCAGTTTATCCATGTCCCATCTCCTTTAATTCCTACCTTTTTGCAGTTTCTTCAATTTTAGTCTACAGTTCATAACCAATAAATGTCTTACAATTTAGAATCTGGTTCCGAAATCTCTTGTCTTACCGTTATATAATCAATCTGAAATATTCCGATGTCTCCAGGCCTCTTACAGGTATACAACCTTCTTTCATGGTTCTTAAACCAAGATTATGTTTGTTCTCTGAGCAATATTCTATCGGGTGGCTTCCTCTTTCATTTTTTTCCCCCAGTATTTTCACGTACTATTTTTGCTTCTTTTCCTTTTCCTACTATCGGATTCCACTCGCCCATGACTTAAAGTTTCGTCTCCCTTGACTACCTGAATAATTTCTTTTATCTCGTCATACATGTCTTCAATCTCTTCACCGTCTGTGGAGATAGTTGGCATGTAATCTTGTTATACTGTGGTGCGTGTGGACTTCGTGTCATTCTTGACTACGATAATGCGTACACTATGTTGTTCATAGCATCTTACCAGCGTTCCTGTTTTTTTATTCATTAATTAAACCTACGCCTGCATTATCCTTGTTTGATTTTGTATTTATAACCCTGTACTCACCTGACCAAGAGTCCTGTTTCTCCTGCCACCGAACTTCACTAACTCCCACGATATCCAACTTAACATATCCGTTTTCGTTTTTAAATTTTCTAAACCTACATGCCCGATTAAGGCATCTGGCATTCCACGTCCCTACCCGAAGAACGCCAGTTTTATTTCTCCTGACAACGACATCATCCTGAGTAGTCCCCGCCCGGAGGTCCGAATGGGGGACTATTTTACCTCCGGAATAATTCGCCCCCATGGATGCCACCATCCTTTAACCATACAGTAAAGGTGGAAAAGAAAAAATTAGACTGTAGTTCGCCCTTGGTTTCCGCCGTTCGCAGTACCAGCACAGCAAGACCGTTCTGGTTGATGTTACAAGGCCAAATCAGCCTGTCATCCAGACTGTTGCCCCTGCAACTACTGAAAAGGCTGCTGCCCCTCTTCAGGAACCACACGTTTGTCTGGCCTCTCAACAGATACCCCTCCGTTGTGGCTGCACCTACGGTACGGCTATCTGTATCGCTGAGGCACGCAAGCCTCGCCACCAACAGCAATGTCCCAGGTTCATGGGGGAGACGAACACTTATACTTCCAGTTATTCATTACAGCCATATTATCCCGAAAAGTCTTTCTCGGGTAAGTTGACAGAGCCTGGAGCTGGTTATGAATGCCTGTTTTCGTTATATCTGCGATGTTCCACTGTTTGATCGTATCATCATATGCACAGCTTTAGAAGACAATGACATACATACTAAAGGGACAATAAGGATTACTGCTGTCACTGTATGTATTTGTTACTCTTGTACAACTCTCTTTCCAATCTGATCTTCCTCATTCCCCTGGATTCTTAGCCGATGCAGGCTCCTTAAATTTCCTTTGTCCAGAACTCGCTGTCTCAGAAAACATATGCGTTGTACAAGTCCTGGCAGTATTAGCTTTATTAGTTCATAGTCACTATTATTTACTCACACTGCCACTTTAGACATTCAGATCATTCTAAAACTGTCTATCATACTAAAACTCATATTTTCTGGAAACCATGTGCGAAACCCTGGTCCGATGTGAGGGACTGATGACCTTAATCAGATCATTTTAAATAAATCAATCATACAAATTACAAAATGGATGTCCGTATGTATGGATGTATGTCTGTTCAGTATCTACTCCTAAACCACTAGACCAATTTCAACTAAACTTGGTACACATATCATCACATATCATTTATAGTCTGGAAATAATCGCTGTGGGGTAAGAACCACAATCACCCACTTGTCAAACGGGAGGGCGGTGGGTGGGTGGGGGGGGGGGGGGGGGTTCCGGTAGACGAAAACTCAGAGTAGCCCACGACGCGAGAAAACCCATACTTTAGTTATCCAGTAATTGATAACGAGAGCGCCCTCAGACTTACAATCAACTTTACACATAGTTTCAAAACTTAACAAAACTATTTTTCACTGACGATCGCCACAAAATGACGAAAGTAAAAATGTTTATCGCGTATTACATTTCCGATGTTCATGTAGTAAAACTATCACACGAAGCCTAACATTTTAATTTATTTCTTCTTTACCACTAGCTGTATCTGTGACTCGTTTTGCAGACTTTGTTCAGATATTCCACTGAACTTACCAGAAAAATTACATCCCTGTACGACACTCAGTTCTGGAGATACGACGTCGTAAACAGTGAGTGCGTGAGAAACTACCGGAGCTTGTATGACGTTTTAATTTGTTGCTTCTTTGCTACTAACTTTACTATCGACACTTATCGCAGGCGGTATCCACGTATGCCACTGAAGGTACCTACAGAAATATGTCATTGTACGACTCATAGATTAGAAGATATGACGTCGAATACTGAGAAGCGTGAGAAACTGCCATATTGAGCATGACATTCTAATTTAATACTTCTTTGCTACTTATTCTATTCACAACACATTTTGCAAACAGCATCCGCATATGGCGCTGAATGTACGTAGGCAAAATATTATTTTACGACGCGTAGTTGAAGAGATATGCCACCATAAACATCGAAATGGGTGAGAAATTGCCGCATCATGCATGTCATTTTAATTTGTTACTTCTTTACTGATTATTCTGTTCACAACACATTTCGCAGGCAGTACCCACATACATCAGTGGATGTACCTACAGTGATACGACTTCATAAGCACTGAGCTGCGTGAAAATGAAACTGCAGGGCAAAATTCGCTAGAGATACAGGTGAAATATGTGTACAAATACATGTGAAATATGTTAAGTATGTTTAAAATATATCTGGCATATACCCCTGGAACGATTGCAATCAAATTTGGTAAACAAATAATTTTACAATCTGGAAACAAGATCTGTTGGGGTAAGAACCACCAGCCTCTTATGAGTATAATAATGTGGAGAGAGACGGAAGGATGAGAAGATGGACCGTCAGCAAGGAGAAAAGAGGTGATAGGAACAGAGAGGGGGAGGAGCAGATGGACAGAAACAGGGAAGGTGGAAATGGACAAAGAGAGGGGAGAGGAGGAGATGAATAGAGAAAGGAAAGGGGAGATAGGCAGAGACGGTGGGAGGAAATGATAGGCAGAGAGATGAGGCAGGAGGAGATGAACAGACAGAGGGGGCGGAGGAAATGGACCGAGAAAGGGAAGAGGAAGAGTTGGGCAGAGAGGGGGGAGAGGAGACAACGGAAACAGAAAGGAAAGGTTAGGTGATGGACAAAGAGGGATGGAGAAGGACAGAGAGACCGGAGAGGAGGAGATGGATGGACAAAAATAAACGGAGGAGACGGATAGAGACCGGGAGGGGGAAGAGACAGACAGAGAGATGGGGAAGAAAGAGATGAACACATGATGAGGGGAATGAGGAGATGGACAGAGAGAGGGGAGAGTATAAGATGGAGTAATAGGAGATTGGGAAAATAAATACCCGTGCAATGCCGGGTTTCTCCTTTAGTAAATAAATATAATATAAAATGCAGATGGGCAATAGCGAGATGAGCACTATGAAATATAAATATTTGTTAATATCTGTAAATTTAAGTGTCTGGAATTTGACTTCGAAGTTATTTTTTTGGTTTGTAGCATTTACAGAAGTGAGACGTGGATGATAAGGTGCAGAAGCAAGAAGAAAAAGAAACTTTTAAAATGTGCGACTACTGGCGAATTCTGATTATGATATTGGTAACTAATGTAACTCATAAGGCGTTACTAAATCAAATTGGGGAGAAAAGATGTTTCAGATGTTCAAATGTGTCTGAATTCCTAAGGGACCAAACTGCTGAGGTCATCGGTCCCTACACTTACACACTACTTAAACTAACTTAACGCTGAGGACAACACTCACACCCATGCCTGAGGGAGGACTCGAACCTCCGTCGGGAGGGGCCGCACGATTAGTGGCATGGCGCCTCTAACCGCGCGGCCACTCCGCGCGGCAAAAGATGTTTCTGACGCTATTTGAATAAAAGATGGCTGTATTACCCTGACGGAACCGAGCAAGTAATATACCCGTCCTTCTGGGCGTTAGTTGTTCTGGATCGATTAGATTCCGCAAGGCGTTTTTAGTATGGCCCTCCTGACCCCATCTATTCGATGTTCTTATTACAGCCATTGCATCACAACCAACGTGATGAGCAATATAGCTGAACGACAAACCCCAGTCTTGATAGCCAAACTCCATCGAAGTCCTGCACATGCTTGTGGACGTTTCTCCATCTTACGCGAGTCATAACACGATTTTCTCAAAAACAAACAACTTTCAAATACAATATCAGAATGAAAAACGCGCTGCGTGAACTTTTTTTGTGTACAGAATGTACACTATCTGATCAAAAATGCCCGGACATGTGATAATGATAACACCTTACCGCTCGTACGTCGGACGCCTATTAGAAAACGTTAATATTTGGTGTGTCCAAACTTCGCCTCTATGATGGTTTGAACTATGCTGCGGACACTTTATGTGAGATGTCTGTACGTCTGTGGAGGAATGTCAGCCCATTTTTCCCGAATAGCCGAAACCATAGAAGTTGTTGGACGCTGGGGTCTGCAGCAAGGTCAACATTCTACCTCAAGCCAAAGCTGTTCCACAGGGTACAGGTCGGAACTCTGCGAAGATCAGTCCATTTCTGCAATTTTATTGTCCGCAGACCAATGCCTCACAGATGCTGATTATGACTGGGTTCATTGTTATGCTGATATAAACAATGAACCTCTGCTAACTGTTCCTTTAGTGTGAGGAGTACACAATGAAGTAAAATCTGTTCATGTCCTTCCGTATTTAGCGTTTTCTTAACCACGAAAACCACTCCACACCGTAACATCACTTCCTCCTTACTTCGGTGTTAGCATTACACACGGTGGAAAGCAACGTTATCCAGGCATTCAAGGAACCCAAAACCTGCCATCGGACTGCTGCAGGGAATAGCGTGATTCATCACTCCACATCACTCGTTCCTTGTCATCCGCTGTGCAGTGGTCACTCTTTCCACGAACTCTAGTGACGCTTAGCGTTGACTACATAAGTCTGTGGCTTGTGATGAGCTGCTCGACCATTGAACCCCATATATATTACACTCCTGTTCAGATAAAACAAGACAACAAGAATGACTAGAGATTGGACGTCCATATTCACAGGACATGCACTTTAGTATGCTCTGCAGAAATGATTGGCATTTCAGTTACCTCGGTTCAGCACGTGTCCTGTTGCTTAGTAGGCACAGGGTTCGCCATGGGCCCTTATAACTTGTTCCACATGTGATGGCATCGACGCGGGCGCAATTGACGTACTGTGGTATAGCCATCCGTACTGCATTCATTTAGTTCCAAAGTTCATATGTGGTGGTTGGCATTGTGTCACAGCGCTGCATGTGCCGTTTCTCCACATCCCACACATTTTCGGCTGGCGATAAGTCTGGTGATCTGGCGGGCCAGGGTAAAAGGCTGACATGTTGTGACAGCAAAAAGGCAAGTGTTCGTGCAGCAACATGTGATCGTGCACTGTCTTGCTAAAAGATGGCATCCGGGGCGTTGTACAGAAAGGGTATGGCTACAGGTCGCAGGATGTCATTCATGTAGGTCGCACTGGTCACAGTGTCCTGAACACGAATCAAACTGTGATTTGTGGTTGTACGCAATAGCACCCCACTCCACAAGGCCATGAGTTGGCGCTGACTCTGTACTAATAAGACAGTACTCCCCACCACGTTTTATATGGACGGGTCTGCCTCTCGTGACATCTAGTTTTCAATTCCGCACTACAGATCCTGCTACTTTTGATCAGATAGTGTAGTTGACGTTATTCCTACCTACACTTGATAGCAATTCGACGTTTTTATTGCGTGCTATCTTCGTTGTGTTGCAGTTTTAATATCCAACACTCACTCACTCTAGGGTAGTTTCACCAGTTGACTGAACGGTGTCCTGTTGGCAAATAGGATTAATCGTCTGCAGCAGTTTTCGACGTAAATCTTTAGGGCGCAAAACCTAGTGAGGTCATAAACGCACATGTCATAACCTTAGAACACGAGTAAGTAAAATTAGAAGCACCTATACCCTAACCTAAGGAAAGAGAGCCAAGAACAAGGACTTCCTCTTGGAGAAAGGTCTACAAAATGCGCCATATTCCTACGACGGATCACGAGTAAAATAAATGCGATCGACAGCCTACGAGTCGTACACCAAAACGCCCAATAACTCAGACGGGAAACGTACACTAAATGTAAGCGTTAAAAAAGGGCACTGGTGTCAGGAAATGGCGAACCATCAAAGGCTGATGGCTAGGAGCACAATCTTTTGGGAGATCTCCACTTAACAAATGGCGATGGCTAAAAAGACAGTGTCCAACACACAAATTAACTAAAATGATCTTCTCGCGTCGAGAGGGCCGAAAGGAGGTTGGCCTAACTGCTGGGAGAGGTTTAATTCCCCGGAGCTTGGTCCCGTGCAGAGAAGACCAGTGGTGATGTCATAGTGACACTCCCAGAGATCATCCGAAGGAATGGAAGAGCTAGCATGCCGAGGTATGAGGACTGCAGCCTTGACAGCAACATCAGCAGCGTCATTTCCCGTCAGACGGACGTGATCACGAACCCTCATGAACATCACGGTGGCTCCCTCAGTGGCGAGTAATGCAAGCTCTCTTGAATCTGTTACAGAAGGGGATGGGTTGTGTACAACACACAGAGGCTCTGAAGGGCGCTGGGATAATCGGAGCATATGTCGAAATAAAAATA
Organism: Schistocerca piceifrons; assembly: GCF_021461385.2. Lineage (NCBI taxonomy): Eukaryota > Metazoa > Arthropoda > Insecta > Orthoptera > Acrididae > Schistocerca > Schistocerca piceifrons. The sequence continues at coordinate 318,291,313 of NC_060145.1, read as the reverse complement.
CCTGTGTCGCCGAATGTACTGGGCGACCTGATAGAGGGTGGAGAGACCTGCTCTAAAAGTCGAGCAGTGTTCTGCAAGCCGATACTGAAATTGGTCGGTGCCAATGACAAAAGCACAGCAGACACCACGGCACCGTGAGTTATCAACGTATGTGAAGGTGCTATTAGTAAGTTGTGTGGGAAGGTCGAGAAACTTAAATGATAGGTCGGATCCGGAGTAGTGTCCTTGGGAAACGAATGACGTCCAAGATGAACAGGGGCGGCCGCACGAAGCCAAGGCGGTGAAGGGTTCACACCCATTAGGAAAGTGGAAGGTAGCGTGAAGCTAAGCTGTCGGAGCAGTAGCCGAAAGCGAACTACGGGAGTTGGCAGAGAAGAAGGGCGTGCCCCATACAGGCGGTCAAGGGAGCCGTCGAAAAATGGGGCATTGGATGGGCGGACGGACATGGACGAAAAACGGTATGCGTATCTGCTAAGAACGAAGTCACGCCGGTATGAGAGTTGCAGTTCGGCAGCTTCTGCGTAGGGACACTCAACTGTGCAGGTGTAAAAGGCGCCAGTGGCCAACCGTATTCCACAATGGTGGATTGTGTTAAGGTGACGTTAGATGGACGGACGTGTAGATGAATAAACTAAACACCCATAGTCTAGTTTCGAACGGACAAAAGATCAGTATAAACGGAGGAGGGTGGTCCGATCCGCTCTTCAGGAAATGTCGCTTAGGACATTCAGGACACTAACCGGGTACGGCTTGCGGCCAGGCCAGGCACGTGGGAGGACAAAGAAAGTTTCCTATTAAGCATGGACTCCAGGAATTTCGTAGTTTCAGCTAACGGAAGGGCAACAGCATGTGCCGATGTCTACCGCGATCCCACTGTCTCGGCTACCTTTAATCCTGGCTCTGAGCACCCAGTGCAAATTGCTGTGCCCTGTGATGCACGGAGAGCAGAGGTACTCGTTTACGTTGATGGTTTCTGTACCCCGCGGCGAAGAGGCTATTTTGGTTAGCGTGACTGCTCACCAGTTGCTGAGCAGCACTGAAATGGCGAGTGATTCTCCGAACTGTATTCCGCCAATCCACTGTGCAATCTGCAATGGTCAATAGCGACCCATGTCACTAACACTTACAGCCCACAGGCCGGCCTCTGTGACTGAGCGACTCTAGGTGCTTCAGTCCGGAACAGCACCGTTGCAACGGTTGCAGGTTCGAATCCTGCCTCGGGCGTGGATGTGTGTGATGTCCTTAGGTTAGTTAGGTTTAAGTAGTTCTAAGTCTAGGGGACTGATGACTTCAGCTGTTAAGTCACATTGTGCTTTGAGCCATTTGAACCATTTTTAAACCCAGGGGATTTCTGGCTGCAGCCATTGATTCTCATCAAAAAATGGTTCAATTGGCTCTGAACACTATGGGACTTAACATCTGAGGTCATCAGGCCGTTAGAACTTAGAACTACTTAAACCTAACTAACCTAAGGACATCACACACATCCATGCCCGAGGCAGGATTCAAACCTGCGACCGTTGCAACGGTGCTGTTCCGGACTGAAGCACCTAGAACCGCTCGGCCACCAGGGCCAGCTAATTGTAATCGAGGTACATTTCTGATGCGGTGCTGTGTGAAACATGCAGTGCCTATATGGCCTCGTATACGAAGTGTACGAACGATATACCCGAGATCTTAGTCGCTTATATCGTCCATCTTACAACCAGCGCTCTGCTCATGCCAGTGCGTTTAGAACAGTTGTCATCAAACTGTGGCCTGCGGGCCGCATGCGGTTCGAATCAAGTATTCGTGCGGCCAGCGCTTCTCATTCTAGTTTTACAATGAAATGCATCCAGCAACTAACACCTGAATAGAAAAAAGTGGACTAACGTCAAGAGCTTCTTACGAGTGCAGTCTTTCTACTCAGTAACAAAAAAATACTTACGAAACAGTAATATTTGTAAGAGTTGCTGTTTTAACAGACGTTGGTGAATTCGGCCAAGAGCTAAGTAAATCGGCCGCTTACCTCAGAGGCAGAGAGGTAACACCTGTATTACACTGCAAACGATGTGAAACGCCCTCCAGACCCGCTGGGCAGAACAGGTAACTAGGAGTGTGGAAAGGGTCAAATACGGTTGGGGTCAGTTTCACCTTCTAATTGTAATTTATTGTAATTTAATAACATATTTACAACAAAAGCGGCACATAGCGGAACCTTTACCAAATGCAACTCTTTCACGGCTGAAGGCCACAATTAAGTTTCAAAATTTAAAATGTATTACCATAGTCTTTTAAAGGCAGAAGGCTGCCACCAAGACCGTGGCCCGGCTCAAGTGATGTATGGCGGCAATGGTCGGGCGAACCATCTCGACGCAGACGTCACTGCTCCAATCCGACTGCACTAGTACAGCATTGCAACTCCCCGACTAGCAGGTCCGGACTGCGTTCCAGAAGCGTTCCAACCGACTGGCAGCCCCGAACTCGCGACTCGAACTCCGACGAACTGGCTTACGACAGAGAACGACCGGGAAGTAATAGCAGTCGAGCAAAGATACTACGAGAGGGGATATATCGATACGCACTGCTAGCGCCGGTCACGGTCAGGCAAAGCAGCAACTCAGTGACAGTAGCAATTTAAATTAACGTTGTGAGGTGGAAATACGATAAGCACAGGGTGTAAAACACATGATGGCGAGAAAACGAACCACGCACGGCTCACGATCTTTAACACAGGCTTTGACTAAGTTCTTTGAACAAACTGCTTCATTTCAGCTATTACACTACCGTAAAATTTCTCGTCATGTTTGCTCGGGAAAGAATGCCAAATAGTTACTCGTATATAATGAAACAGCATTCACTGTAATTTTGGTGGCTTTAAGAGAAAGATAAATGGAAACAACTATGGGTGAAACAGTGAATAGGGAGAAGAGAGGGACGAAGCGTTCTATAGAATTTACTTCGAGAACTACATTACCGGGACACAACTACGAAAACTATTTGAGACTGGACGAACAAACATTTCAATGTGTTGTTATGAAAGCAGCCATCATATTTGCGAACAAGATACTCATTTAAGAAACGCAACTTCTTAATTTAATTCATCATAATCGATATTTATGGAAATCCTGAAACTATGTCATTCAGGGTTTAAATAATGGAACACTGCACTTGCTTCGTATTTTCTCATGATTAACATGACACGTTTCGAGAATTTCCGAATATGTTTCCAGTTGCCGTGTCATTTCACTCCCGCACCCTGGTGCAACTGTTAACCGCGCCGGAGCAGATATGCGTCTGAGGAAACCCAGAACACTTTCCTCACAGTGCACACCTCTTCTTAGCGTCACGCGTAACTTACTTTTTGAAGTCCCCTCGTAATTTTAACAAATCTCACACAAATTATAGTCTCTCAGTTAAATACACTGCAGATAGTATACTGGTGAATGGTACTCAAGTGCTGTAGATTTCATTAGACTTCATTAGGATAGTGGTTTATTCCGAACAGACAGTTGGACGGTTCCTACAACGCACTATTTCCTCAGCGGTTCTAGTCGTCATTTTCAGGTTTCTAAACTGGGAGAAAGAAGAATTTTGGGTTATGGAACGTACTTGAACAACTAATGGTTGATAACATTGCATTAGTTGTCTCTACCGCAAATGAACTTAAACATTCAGGGGGACACCTTAATCAAACAATTTCTAAATTGCACCAAAATTTAATTAGAAAAACTCTGAAATAATGCAAAGTGGTAAGCCAAATGAAAACTGTATATGTTTTTTAACTTACGTATTGTCCACACACGAAATGAGGAAATATCATCTTTTTTAACTTAGGTACTGTCCACACACGGAAAGAGGGAATATCATCACCTGACAATCAATCCTCCCTAGTCTCAATGCAAGCTCGGCAGCGCTATCAGGGTGCTCGAATTCCAGCTGAAAATAGTTCGCTAGTGTGTCCACACAAGTAATCGGACCTCGCGTGACGTACATCATAAGAAATGAATTCGTCACCGCCAGATACTTTTTCTATATATCCAGATACTGCAGCTACATGTACATCTGCATCTATACACCACAACTAAGTTTATGGTGTGTAGTAAAGAGTACTTCGTGTACCAGTGTCGCTGCCCCCTTTTCCTGTTCCAGTTGCGTGTGGTTTGCGGGAAGAACGATTGATGGTAAGCCGCCGCGTGGGCTTGTGTCTCTCTAATTTAGTCGCCATAGTCTTTTCGCGAGATATACGTGGCAGGAAACTATATTTATTGAGTCTTCTTGGAACGGACGCTCACGGAACTTTGACAGTACACCGTACTGTGATGCAGAAAGCCTCTCCTGCAGTGTCCGTCACTGGAGCTGACTGAGCATCTCCGTGACGCTTTCGCGCTCATTAAATGAACCTGTGACGAAACGTGCTGCTCTTCTTTGGATCTCCTCCTGGAACTTTGACAGTAGACCGTACCGTGATGCAGAAAGCCTCTCCTGCAGCGTCTGTCACTGTAGCTGACTGAGCATCTCCGTGACGCCTTCGCGCTCACTAAATGAACCTGTGAGGAAACGTGCTGCCCTTCTTTGGATCTTCTCTATTTTCTCTATCAGTCCTATCTGGTACAGATCCCAGACTGACGAACAGTATTCACGCACTGATCGAAAGAGAGTTTTGTAAGCTGCACTCGAAAATCTCATACAGTTTAGATCTGTGGAAGGCGTAACGGACGCACAGGCCGTATGGAGACTGGAGATTATTTCTCGGCTCGCCAAAGAGGGTCAGTATTGCCTTAGCGCTTCTGGTTTGGGTGGTGAGGATTTGCGCCATTCCTTACTCACTCTCTTCGTTCGTAGTTGAAGTTAGTGGTTCCAGATTTCGTCATCCGCCGACATTCTTATATTCTTCCTATTAATAAATATTAAGAATTAAAGAAGTCCCCTGCTGTGTTTTTGTGTCCATGAGTAAAGGTGAATCTCAGAAGCTACAGCAGGGATTTTGATATGGTTTTCACTAACTGATAGACTGAGTTACAAGGAAGATCTGTTTATACAGGATGTCTCTGGAGGAATGGTCAAAATTCAGTGATGGCACAGGAAGTATCAGTCAAAGGAAAAAGTTTGGTAAATATGGGCTGTAAAATGCATACCTTAAACGTTATGAGCACTTCTTTATCTTCGGTAATGCGAAACAAATCTCTTCTATTAAAAGTTCTTTGCTTGTACTACGAACCACAGCAAGGAAAAAAGTTCAGTAAAAGTGGGCTAAAGTTTACTACCGCCTCTTAAAGTATGGAAAGGAAAAAGTTTGCGATAGAAGAGATTTGTGTCGTTGTATCAAAGATGCCGAAGTGTTCAGAGATCTTAAGATATTAAACTTCCTGGCAGATTAAAACTGTGTGCCCGACCGAGACTCGAACTCGGGACCTTTGCCTTTCACGGGCAAGTGGTAGAGCACTTGCCCGCGAAAGGCAAAGGTCCCGAGTTCGAGTTTCGGTCGGGCACACAGTTTTAATCTGCCAGGAAGTTTCATATCAGCGCACACTCCGCTGCAGAGTGAAAATCTCATTCTGATCTTAAGATATTCTTTTTTTAGCTCATTTTATTTTATTTTTTTTTTGCTTCGGCTGATTGTTCCTGTCATAGCTCTGAATACTGACTACTACTGTGCCAGGCAAGTGGATCGGCCACAGATCCTTAGTACTACCAATGCGGATTTAGGGTGGATCGTTGTATATATTGGGTGTTAGGGCTATAAGCGCATATATTTTTGTTGATTACTGAGCACAGTGCACTGAACAATATTACATCAGTATCTACTTCATTTTCAGACTAATAATCGTAGTTATTATGAGTAGTATGTTTTTAGATTGGTTACTATCTCCTAGCATGAGTGGCATAAGCAAGTCATTAATGATTATATTCACTTGGGCAGCAGATCAAGTTCTTAAGTGTCGACGTATGAACGTAAAACGGATGGTCTATACTCTCAGCGTGTGAACTATTCAACGGAACATCATCGATATGGGCATTCGGAGCCGAAGGCCCACTCGTGTACCGTTGATAACTGCGCGACACAAAGCCCTCGCTTGGGCCCGTCAACACCGACATTGGATTGTTGATGACTCGAAACACGTTGCCTGGCCGGACGAGTCTCTATTCAAACTGTGTCGAGAGGATGGACGTGTACGGGTATGGAGACAACGTCATGAATCCATGGACCCTGCATGTCAGCAGTGGACTGTTCAAGCTGGCGGAGTCTCTGTAATGGTGTGGGACGTGTGCAGTGGGAGTGATATGAGACCCCTGATACTTATAGATACGACTCTGACAGGTGACTCGTACATAAGCATCCTGTCTGATCACCTGCATCCATTCACGTCCATTGTGCATTCCGATTTTCTTGAGAAATTCCAACAGGACAACACCCCACATCTTCAGAATTGCTACAGAGTACTCTTCGGAGTTTAAACACTATCGCTGGCCACAAAACTCCCCAGATATGAACATTATTGAGAATATCTGCGATGCCTTCCAACGTGCTGTTCAGAAGAGACCTCCACCCCCCCGTACTCTTAAAAATTTATGGAAAGCCCTGTAACATTCATGGTGTCAATGCCCTCCAGCACTACTTCAGACATTAGTCGAATCCATGCCACGTTGTGATGCAGCACTTCTGCATGCTCGCCGAGGCCCTACATGGTATTAGGCAGATGTACCAGTTTCTTTGCTCTTCTCTCTCTCTCTCTCTGTCTCTCTCTCTCTCTCTCTCTCTCTCTCTCTCTCTCTCTCTGTGTGTGTGTGTGTGTGTGTGTGTGTAAACATACGTACATAACCATACATATACATGAGGTCCGTGAGAAAAGTTGTGAGAGTGACAACATTGTGAGCGATCTAAGAAAGCTGTGCCGTTCTACTAGTGTAGACTGATGTGTTCATTCCTTCCAGATAGTCAGTTCGACTTTCAGCTCTGTACAACTATTACTTGATTCTTGAAGGCGCCATCAGTGAAGCCGTGTTTTTTTTTTTGTGTGTTACGAAAATGGAACAGCGGAATTTAGTGCAAAATTATGCCAGCCAATTTTCTGTTAAACATGGGAAATCCGCGAGTGCGACTTCTGAAATTTGGAAAAGGCCTCTGAGAAACACTCCTTATCGAGAGCACAAATGTTTGGCTGGCACAAATCATTTCTGGAAGGCCGAGAACACATTGAAGATGAACCTCACTCAGATAGACCTTCAACTTCAAAAACCGACGGAAACGTCGAACATGTGCGTGTTCTTGCGAGATCACACCGGCATTTAACAATAAAGATACTATATGGCCTGGTAAACTTAAACCCTTCCACTGTACATAAAATTTTGTTTTGCACTTGCGAACTGTTTGTTACAAAACTGTTTCGAAAAATCGCACAGTTGAGCAGAAGGTAAATTGAAGAAACGCGTGCGTTGATCTTCTTGAGAGGACTTCCAGTAACCACTAATGATTCAGTCGTGTGATCAAGGTGATGAATCCTGTATATATGAGTACGATCCTGAGACAAGGCGACAAAGTGAGGAGCAGCACATCTCCTCGACCGAAAAAAAGCTTGAATGAGCAGATCAAAAAATCAAAACAATACTGATTTTCTTTTCTGACTGCAGTAGGGGTAACGAGCATAAGGAATTTGTTCCTCTAGGACAAACCGTCTACCAAGATTTTTATGAAGATGTCCCTGAAAGGCTCAGGAAAAGGGTGAATTGAGAGAGATCTGACATTACAGAGAAGTGGAAGCAGCATCATTACAACGCCCCATGGCTCACGGCCACTTTAATCACGGAATTTTTGACCTCAAAAGGCATCGTTCCTGTGTTCCAGAGCCGCCCTATTCAGCTGATCTGAGGCTTTGTGAATTTTTTCTTCTCTCGAAATTGAAAAATGTGTTAACGATCTCTGTAGAATATTCAATAGAATGTGACCAACATGTTAATGTCGCTACCAGTTGAAGCATTTCAGCGCTGCTACCAAGACCGGGATCAAGGACTCCACTGGTGTATTGCTGCCGAAGGGATCTACTTTGAAGGGGACAATTTGTTGCTTGAAGAAAATTAAGACTTTAGTAGATAAAAAAGCCAGTTCATTACTTTTCTTATTGGCCTCTTATACTTACACAAATGGGTGTCTGTATGTGTACATATGTGGCAACAATAGAAGTGTAGGTGTTGTTCAAAACTCGCAACTGATGACACACTGCTGCACATTTTAATAAGGGAATGAGTTGACAAGTTGGAAGCAGCCGCCATTCTCAGACTCTCCACACTCGTGGAACTGTAATGGCAAGGTGAGAAACCAGGATAGCACTGACGTAACAGTGACACCTTGCTTTATACTGCGTGCAACCCTCAACATCGGAGTAGTACTCGCACACTGTCTGGTCTCTGCTGCATTCAGTAGTGATTAGGACAAGAAGCCAGATGGCTCTTGTTTCTTGATGGTAGGAAGCCCATGTGTAGTAGGACAGAAACATCGTGGAACGGTTTTTGACAGTTAAAAGTTGGTGTCAGGTGTAACTCATGCATTATGTATTAGGGGACAGCTCGTATATAACTATGTCTAAAGGTAAATAAATCTGTTCAAAGAGTTCATATCATTTTCCTTCTTTGGCAGATCATCATCCCTGCCAAATATCTTTCTCTGTTCCCAGCTTCAGCCCTAAGCATCCAAGGAGGTTCTACTCCATCTCGACTCCATTATAAAGGTTAATTAGGAGACGCATAAACGTACATGTGTCGTAAACGTTCTTATTGCGCCATGTAGGTCGCACCAAATCTATATTGGTAGCGATGACCTGTACAGGGACATGACAATAAGAATAAAAGGGTTCATTCCTGATGCAAGCTGCTAGTGAGACGGCCGTATTTACGCTGTTTCTCTATTGATGTAGACCCATCTGTACATTGGTTCAACCTACTGAACTTTGTAAGTATACTTTCGCTAGGAACGGGATTTCGTCTTCAAGCATCTGTCAGTTTAGGTTCTTTACCATTTCCGTGATATTTATGTGTTAAACAAATGCGTCACAAATCTTGTTGCTCTTCTTTGTATGTGTTCAACATCCTATGTTAAACTTATCTTATGTAGACAGTTGGATACCACAGGATCGAGCGATATTCTCAGCTGGGACTCACACATGCCTTGCAAGCAGTCTCTTTTGCATTTTGCCCGTATCCTGGCATGAGTTTAAAAATTTCCCACACTATTTTTCATTTTAATCAGTGAAGGATAAAGGCTAGCTGTGAGAGGTAATGGGCGAGTTGTGGCGCCCTGAAAATATTCTAAGTTCAGAGTTGGCAGCCACCACTTGGGCCACTCGGCATGCTGTGGCTCGTTAGCAACCAAGTGATGCTACACAACGGCCAGGCCACGTGGCTGGAAATTCCATGGTGACGCTGTGTCGATGAAGGAGACATGCCGGGCGTGCCAGAGATGGCGGACTTTGTGAAACCATAATGGCAGGTATTTCAGAGTTCATGTAGAAATTAATAATAGCCAGAGTAATCATGATACCTCAAAAAGAAACATGTACATTACCATTATTTGCAGGACGATACTGATGGTGTAATCAGATTTTCAATATCTTTATTAATTTAAAGTTTAGTATCTGACTGTAAATTATACAAGTAACACTCAGCAACGAATTTCCAAAATCTAAATGGTTCGTCCGATTTTGTCGATCGACGTGTCTTTAGAAAGATATTAGTGTAAACCTAAATTGATATGAATTACAGGCATGTAACTTGAATAGTACATGATTTATTGGAGGTCAACGTGTCCGATTACTACTGATTGCGTCAGGCCATAAGTACTCCACAGTTACATGAAGAAACGGTAGCAGCATGCTTATAAATATATTTATTTGTCCATGTCTTTGTTCATATCCGATATATAGTATTCAAGAATAAATTGGTCAAATATTTGCTATGTTTAAAAAGCACAGAGACATTAGGCTATGGGCCTACTTTGTATCTATTCCTATGATATATGTTTATTTAATTTGTTTATGTATTTAATAATGTGTGTTAGAGAGTGTTTATGTCCAGCCATAGAAATATTTATTTAATTTCAAGTTATTTAAATGTAAATCCAGTATTTCGAATTTATGTATGTGAGTGTGCTTTGGCATGGAGACAGGGCGGGATCGCTCTAGCCAATCACAGCGATCGTTCCAAAAAGAACACGTGGAGAGACTGTATGGGAGTGGGGGAGGAGGATCGTTTCGAGAGAGGACAGGGCTGTTCTGAAGGGTGTGGAGTGAGGGACGGTACGAGAGAGGACACGGTGGAGTGCTGGTCAGTGTGGCGCGACGGACGCATGGTCGCGGGAGAGACTTGGAGAGTGTGGAGCAGTTTGCGTGTTCGCGGGAGATAGAAATACTTCGGAGTGCCGACTTGTGAACTTGTGAGATTTCAGTGGTTTCTACAGTGAAGATGTAGTATGCGTTTAGAAGTGAATATCTCGCGAGCTATGTTGTCGTTCATAACTAATTATGTGCAGTAGGAATCTATTGTTTCCTTGTTATTCAACTTATATTTTATTTAATTGCTGGACCATCGACACCAACAAGCGTTTTTCAGAAATATATTGCATTCTCAAAAGCACTTCTACTATCGTACTGATCATTTAATGTCATTAAGATAGTACCTGCAGATTTTTTTAACTGCAATCTTTCATTTGTAAATTACTATGTTGCATTAAAAATTCGCAATTGCCGAGTGGTAAGAACCTTTGACCATTCGATTCATGTGTATATTCAAATTGTATACTGTAGACTCAGCAGTATTTGGCTTGTAATGCAGCAACTACGTATCCCAGCTCCTAGACAACGAAACCAGGCAAAACTTTAAATATTTCAACTCTGAGTCTGTGGGTACGTAGTTGAGGGCCACTCACCACTCGTTTTTCTATGAATTGAAAGCCCACAGCTGTAAAACAAAGCAATATCATTGAAACTAAGAAGATATCAGATGTTTTCAAAGTAGCAGCTCTCTTGCTAATCTACTCGATTTAATTCAGATGACACAAGCCTTAACAGCATTAAACTGTGTTGTGATAGCTTACTGTAAGAGATGTCGAACGAGTCAAAGTATGCATTACTATAAGGCGAACACATCGCAGAAACTTAATACTCTATAAAGATTCTGCGATGTGTTCGCCTTATAGTAATGCATACTTTAACTCGTTCGACATCTCTGGAATTCATCCTTGGTGGTTTCTACGGAACACGATGAATGAATGAAGGAAGGAACGCTGTCGTGAATATTGAACCTACCTGCATTATGATCAAGTAGGATTGTATGACTGGTTACGATCACTATAAGTAAACAACTATGAGTTCAAGGATGTAAGCAGTATTTATTGTTGTCCCAGGTGATACACTTCCACTAAGTTTCCTGAAGTAATAGCCAACATTTTGTAGTTTCCGCAAAGATAATTTCGACAGAGAGATGACAACTAGAGATGTATGTAATTTTTATCATTATTCAGTATCTTTGCTTAGAAAAATGTTTGTACTAACAATGTAAAAAACTGTAAACAGAAAGGAAACAGAGGGTTATTTTTAATTAGGATATGTCGCCGTTGTTCCACAGAGTCGATCAATGGAATGCTCAGCGGGAAAGTAACTTTAATTCCAAGGAGACAACTGCTGTAGTTATATAGAATCACTCTCGTGCGATCCACGCCAGCAGCAGGTTGTCGTTGTGCTCAATCCAGTGACGCTCTCGCACGCTCCGTGTGGTACAGGAAATTGAACAGCGTGTACGAAGTGTTCAGCACCTAGAAAATAAAATCATGCCATGAAGTATTCATATTGTTTGACCACACAGCTGCTCAGTACACCTGGAATAACAGCAGAATTCTTTCAAGTTAGAGGCTTATCTGCTGAGGGCACAAAGCTCTTGTCACAATCTTAAATAAAGTGTCGCGGATTAACTCTGCAGTTTCGCTTGCTCCAAAAAGTGCGCGCTTACGGTCTATCCGATGACATATGCGGATGGATAGAAAGTTTTGTAACAGACGGGGAGCAGTATGTCGTCCTGAAAGGGGTGACTTCAACAGAAGCAAGCGTAACTTCATGTGTGTCCCAGGGCAGCGTAATAGGTCCGCTACTTTGTACGATTTACATAAACGATCTGGTTGATGGTATTGACCGTGGCATTAGACCGTTTGCCGATGATACTGTAGTCTACAGGAAAATAGTATCACACGAAAGTTGTGAACAAATCAATGAGAATTTGCAGAAAATTAATGCGTGGTGTAATGACTGGCAGTTATCTCTCAATATCAGTAAGTGTAACCTACTGGGTATAACAAGGAGAAAATCCACATTAACGTACGAGCACAAAATAAATGCCCAGTCTGTGGTAGCGGTAACATCCATCAAGTATCTGGGTGTGACTATTCGAAATGATCTCAAATGGAATGATCAGATTACACAAGTAACGGGTAAGGCAAACTCTAGATTGCACTTTATTGGTAGAAACCTGAAGCGATGCAGTCCTTCAACAAAGGAAATAGCTTACAACACGATAGTTCGTCCAGTCTTAGAGTATTGTTCGTCTGTGTGGGACCCTTACCGGTTAGGTCTGATTCAAGAGATTAAGAAGGTCCAAAGATTCGTGACTGGTACATTTAGCCACCGCGAGAGCGTTACAAACCTCATAGAAAGTTTGAAGTGCGACACACTTGCAGATAGACGACGTGCTAAACGGAAGGGGCTGCTCACTAAATTCCGAAATCCGATCTTCATCGAGGATGTAGAGCATATATTATTGCCACCAACTTTCAAATCACGCAATGATCACCATTCAAAGATAAGGGAAATTAGAGCTCGTATTGAGGCGTTCAGTGGAACAGAGGGGGGGAAATATGACTTTGGCGCGAATTCTGCCCTCCGCCACACACCACTTGGTGGTTAGCGGCGTATATATGCAGATGTAAATGTAGAACAGCTCTGAAGAACAAAAAAGGAACTTTTTTGTCTTATCAGTTTTTCCCCATTACTCAAGGTTTTCGAGAGACAGGCGGTTATAATTTGGTACTGTTTAATTTTTTTTACAATCTTAACTATACAATATTTATACATTTTGACCCATCTAGAAAGTAATAAACTACGATTTTACGTTATATTTCACCTATGGAACACCCCTCCTAATGGTATTAACAATAATAACCCAGAATATAAGGCTTCAATTTGGCTTGATACCTCATTTCCATAGCTGAAATCTCCTGATAATAGTGTTCCCTCGCTCATCGTTCACTGCGCCCAGATTTTTCGGGAAGAATTGTAGTTGCGCCTGGAGCAGTAAGGTAATATTACAACTCAAATTTTTATAAGATGTTATAAGGTTATTGACAATATCAAGACAGTTTTCCGCCTTTTTATTTCCCATTAAAATATGAGTAATTTTTTGAATGCTTCCCAAGCTGTTTTCTCCGGTGGATTCAATAGTTCCTCAGATTTTTCTTCATCAATCAGTGATCGTATTTGTGGAGCCTCAAATATTCCTTCTTTAATTTTTGCTTCACAAATTTTAGGAAACATCTGTTTTAAGTACATGAAACCAAGGTATTGTTCAAGGCTTTGGCTAAGTTCATCATTACTACTAATTTGATGTGTAACCGAGGTAGGCAACTGTTTTTAGGATTACACAATGCATCATACTTCAGATTTTTCTGTCCAGGAGTGAATGATTCGCACGTTGACCATTCGCCTATAACGTAATGGTTTTTTCTGTCCCTATTATCCCACTGACACAAAAAACAACAGAACTTTCTGTAACCAAGATGCAGACCAAAAAGAATTGTAGTTACTTTCAAAGCACCTCACATATTCCGTTCATACACTACATACTCAAGCTTTTCCGATATAAATTTAAAGTTATCTTATTTTTCCTTCGTATTAGCAGAGTGAGCCACAGGCATGATGGGAATTCGTTATCGCTCAGCAGAAGCTGCATTAACTTTAAAGGAGTCAATGAACAAGAGCCATTTTGTTCGATTATGCTCAATACGTAATGTGTCCATAAGAGAAGAAATGCCAATACAAAACAGTAAGGCAATATCTTCAGAAAAACAGTCTTTAAATTGAGAATGGCTGTTACGATAAGACATACATTTGTGTTCTTTTGAAGAATATTCCGTTTTTTTTAGCCGGGAACCAAGCATTTCGAACTCTTTTCCGATAACTTTAAATCTCGTATGAGATGGTTTACATATTCTTAAGTCGATAAACAAGGCTCAGGCGAACAGATTTGTTCATAAGCTGCGTCACCAAACTCTGTTTATTTTTATTTCCTGCTTCCATCAGAATCTGAATTCTCTTCAATCAAATGTCACGTGTTCTGTTGGCTTTGGTATGGGCGGTTCTTCGCAGTGTGAAACTGGTCTCACTGCATATTGCAGTTTGGGGTACACCACTGTATGTTTTGATTTTGGCGTTGTCACTTTAACGTTTATGAAGCATAAACAACAGTCAGAGGAGTGATATTCCGATTCCTTCCAAATAATAACGGCGTGGGCCGTTCTGCCATGCAGTGAGAAGCCAGGGACACGATAAGCAGCAGATATGTGGGGCCCAAGCTCTTGTTTGGTCCTCCACTTTACACTCAAAATCACATCACCTCAAAATAAAGTTCATAGCATGTTTTCACTAATGGAGCAGGGTTTCTCCTTTGGGACTTGAGTATCGCCGCCTAATTAAAAGAAAGAAATTTGTCAATACGTCATAACACATTGCAATCAGCGGTTATGGTCTTAGAAAGGTTGCGCGACCACTGATGTCCTCTGAGGCGACTAAAGTCACGGGGTAGAGATATGGATATATACAGAAGGAAGTAATATTGAGTACAGAAGGTATAAAAGTATAAAAGGGTTATACATTGGCAGAGCTGTCATTTGCACTCATGTGAAAAAGTTTCCTAGGTGAGCCGGCAGAAGTGGTTCAAATGGCTCTGAGCACTATGGGACTTAACATCTCAGGTCATCAGTCACCTAGAACTTGGAACTACTTAAACCTAACTAACCTAAGGACATCACAAACATCCATGCCCGAGGCAGGATTCGAACCTGCGACCGTAGCGGTCGCGCGGTTCCAGACTGAGGCCCCTAGAACCGCTCGGCCACCATGGGCCGGCCGGCCAGAGTGGCCGAGCGGTTCTAGGCGCTACAGTCTGGAACCGCGCGACCGCTACGGTCGCAGATTCGAATCCTGCCTCGGGCATGGATGTGTGTGATGTCTTTAGTTTAGTTCGGTTTAAGTAGTTCTAAGTTCTAGGTGACTGATGACCTCAGAAGTTAAGTCCCATAGTGCTCTGAGCCATTTGAACCATTTTCCTAGGTGATTATGGCCACACGACGGGAACTAGCAGACTTTGGGTGCAGATTGGTAGTTGGAGTTACAGGCAGAGGACATTCCATTACGGAAATCATGAAGAAATTCAACATTCTGAGAGCCACAATACCAAGAGTGTTCCGAGAATACCACATTTCAGGCATTACCTCACACCACGAACAAGGCAGTGATCGACGGCCTTCACTTAGCAATCGATAGGAGCAGCGTTTATCTACAGTCGTCAGTGCTAACAGACAAGCAACACCGCTTGATATATCCGCAGATATCAATCTGAGATGTACGACGAACGTATCCGTTAGGACAGTGCGGCGAAATTAGGCGTTAATGGGCTATGGGAGCAGACGACCGACGAGACTGTCGTTGCTATCAGCACTAAATATCCTGCAGCGCTGCTCCTGAACTCGTGACCATATTGGTTGGACCCTAGACTCTAGATAATTGGAAAACCATGGCCTGGTCAGATGAGTCCCAACTTCAGTTGGTAAGAATTGATAATGTGGCGCAGACCCCATGAAGCTATGGGCCCTGGTTGTCAACAAGCTGGCAACCTGGCGGTGGCTCTATAATGGTGTGGACTGGAACCGATTATTAACTGGAAATGGTTATCTTCGGATGTGTGGAGACCATTTGTAGCTATTCATGTACTTCATTTCCCAGACAACGATGGAATTTTTATGGATGACAATGCGTCGTGTCACCAGGCCACAATACTCCGCGACTGGTTTGAAGAACATTCTGGACAGTTTGAGCGAATCGTGTTGCCACCCAGGTCGCCCGACGTGAACCCCACTTGAATGTTTATGTGACATAACCGAAAGAGCCGTTTGTGCACAAACTCCTGCACCGGCAACACTTTCGCAGTTATGGACAGCTATGAAGCAGCATGGCTCAGTATGTCTGCAGGGTACTTCCAACGATTTGCTGAGTCCATGCCACTTCGAGCTCCTACACTATGCCGGGAAAAAGAAGATATGACACGATATTAGGAGGTATCTCGAGACTTTTGTCGCCTCAGTGTGAAGCAACAAGGTTGCTCTTTACGCCTGATGGGGTTTCGCGAGCGTCCCTTTTATAACAGCGACAGCGCGCACGCCTACTGACCTGGATGACCATCTCCTTGGACAGCGGGTAGAGCAGGCCGACCTTGAGGCTGGCGGCTCTGCAAGAACGCAGGCAGAAGACGAGCAGCAGCTGCTTGCAGCGCCCGTCGCCGTCCGGCCAGCCACAGCTGAAGGCCGAGTGCACCAGGCGCTCGCTCTGCACAGCAACCCAAACGAGTGAACTTTAGAGGTTGGACAAAACAGTATGAACTCTCACCTGTTCTGCTGTAGGGACGCATCTGTCATGCTCAGCAAGCTGAACGCTTCTACATCTACATCCATACTCCGCAAGCCACCTGACGGTTTGTGGCGAAGGGTACTTTGAGTACCTCTATCGGTTCTCCCTTCTATTCCAGTCTCGTATTGTTCGTGGAAAGAAAGATTGTCGGTATGCCTCTGTGTGGGCTCTAATCTCTCTGATTTTATCCTCATGGTCTCTTCGCGAGATATACATAGGAGGGAGCAATATACTGCTTGACTCCTCGGTGAAGGTATGTTCTCGAAACTTCAACAAAAGCCCGTACCTAGCTACTGAGCGTCTCTCTTGCAGAGTCTTGCACTGGAGTTTATCTATCATCTCCGTAACGCTTTCGCGATTACTAAATGATCCTGTAACGAAGCGCGCTGCTCTCCGTTGGATCTTCTCTATCTCTTCTATCAACCCTATCTGGCACGGATCCCACACCGGTGAGCAGTATTCAAGCAGTGGACGAACAAGTGTACTGTAACCTACTTCCTTTGTTTTCGAATTGCATTTCCAATGAATCTCAGTCTGGCATCTGCCTTACCGACGATCAACTTTATATGATCATTCCATTTTAAATGACTCCTAATGCGTACTCCCAGATAATTTATGGAATTAACTGCTACCAGTTGCTGACCTGCTATATTGTAGCTAAATGATAAGGGATCTTTCTTTCTACGTATTCGCAGCACATTACACTTGTCTACATTGAGATTCAATTGCCATTCCCTGCACCATGCGTCAATTCGTTTCAGATCCTCCTGCATTTCGTTACAATTTTCCATTGTTACAACCTCTCGATATACTAAAGCATCATCCGCAAAAAGCCTCAGTGAACTTCCTATGTTATCACAAGGTCATTTATGGATCTTGTGAATAACAACGGTCCTATGACACTCCCCTGCGGCATACCTGAAATCACTCTTACTTCGGAAGACTTCTCTCCATTGAGAATGACATGCTGTGTTCTGTTATCTAGGAACTCTTCAATCCAATCACACAATTGGTCTGATAGTCCATCTGGGCACAGATGCTTTACCATCGGCCAATAGTATCTTACATCACAGAACATTTGTTATTTCATTTGGAAGAGTCTTTGTGTGTTTCTAATGGAGTGTAATTCTGGACATTCCGTCTGTCTTTTTTTGAGTAGGGGATGGGAGCTGGCGTCCTCAGTCAGCTGACTGGTTTTATACCACTCGCTAGGACTTTCTCTGGTTTGCCAACCGCTTAATCTTAGAGTAACACGTTGAGTCTCCTCAATTATTTGTTGGAAAACTCTTCCATTTGGTGTGCAAGACGTATGAAACAGATGAAATACCCTCCGACGTCAAGAAGTAATAAAACCTTTTCCAAAGAAAGCAATTGCGACAGTTGTGACATTACCAAACTATCAGTTTAATAAGTCATGGTTGCAAAGTAATAACACGAATTCTTTACAGAATAACAGAAAAACTGGTAGAAATTGACCTCGGGGAAGATCAGTTTGGATTTAGGAGAAATGGAGGAACACGCGAGGCAATACTAACACTACAACTTACCTTAAAATATAGGTTACATTAAGGTAAAACTACTTTTATAGCATTTGTATACTTGGAGAGAGTTTTTGATAATGTTGACTGGAATACTCGTTTTGAAATTTTTATGGTAGCAGGGAACGGCTACGCACAACTTGTATAGAAACCAGACAGCTGTTCTAAGATTGGAATGATATAAAATGTAAGCAGTGGTTGAGAAGAAAATGAGACAGGATTTTAACCTGTCCCCGATGATATTCAATCTGTGCACTGAACAGGAAGTAAAGGAAACCAAAGAAAAATTTGAGTAGAAATGAAAGTTTAGGAAGAAGAAATCGGAACTTTCAGATTTGCCGACAACATCATAATTCTGTCAGAGATAGCAAAGCATTTGAAAGAGCAGATAAGTGGGCCCGGCCGCAGTGGCCGAGCGGTTCTAGGCGCTTCAGTCCGGAACTGCGCGAATGCTACGGTCGCAGGTTCGAATCCTGCCTCGGGCATGGATGTGCGTGGTGTCCTTAGGTTAGGTTTAAGTAGTTCTAAGTTCTAGGGGACTGATGAAAGTCCCATAGTGCTCAGAGCCATTTGAACCAGATAAGTGGAATGGACAGCGTCTTGAAAGGCTGATGTAAGATGAACGTCAGAAAAAGAAAAACAAGGATAATGGAATATAATGGAGTTAAATCAGGCGACGGTGAGTGAATTAGATTAGGAAACAAGACAGTGAAAGTCGCAGATGAGCTGTGCTCTTGGGACAGCAAAATAACTAATGAGGCCGAAGCAGATAGGATATAAAATGTAGACTGGCAATGGCAGCGTTTCCGAGAGATTTGTTAACATCGAATGTAGACCTAAGTGTTAGGAAGTCCTTTTTTTTTTAAACATATTTGTCTGTAGTGTAGCCATGTACGGACGTGAAACGTGGTCGATAAACAGCTTAGACAAGAAGGGGATAGAAGCTTTTGAAATGTTATGCTACAGAAGAATACTGAACATGGGCAGAATACGTAACTAATGAGAAAATGAAAAGAATTTGGGAGAAAAGAAATTCGTGGCTCTACCTGCCTAGAAGAAGGGTTCGGTTGATAGGGCACATTCTGAGTGACCAAGGGATCATAAACTTAGTATTGGAGGTAAGTATGGGGGCAAAATTCCTAGAGGGAGGCCAAGAGATGAACACATTAAGCAGATTGAGAAGGATGTAGATTACAGTACTTATTTGGAGATGAAGAGGCTTGCACAGTATAGAGCAGCACGGAGAGCTGCATCAAACCAGTCTTCAGACTGAAGACCACAACAACAACATACCAGCCTCTGTCCTCCTCTACAGTTTCTACCATCTGCAACTCCCTCTAGTGCCATGGAAGCTATTCTCTGATGTTTTAGCACACGTCCTATCATGCTATGTTGTCAGTGTTTTCTACGTATCCCTTTCTTCATTGGTTATGCAGAGAATCTCCTGATTTCTTTTTTTATCAGATCATCTAATCATCAACGTCCTTCTACCGCACCACATTCGATTCTGTTCTTTCCGATTTCCCCAAAGTACGTATACAAATTTTCAGAAATTTCTTTCTCAATTAAGGCCATGTTTGATTTTCTTAGCAGGAAATTCCCTTTTTTTCCTGTGCTAGTCTGCTTCTTATATTCTCCTTGCTCCGTCTGTTATGCGCATTTATGCTTCCAGCATAACAGAATTCTTTCATTTCGTCAACTTCGTGGTCCCCAAGCTAAATGTTAAATTTCTCCCCAGTCTCATTTTTGGTTTTGGTTTAGCCCCTGCTTACCTGACATTCGTTCCATTTAGCAAGTTCTGTAACCTTGCTTACTGTTACTCAGTGTAACAATGTAACCAGCAGGTCATATCATTGCTATTCTGTCAACCTGAATTTTACTTCGACTTCTGAATCTTTCTTTTATTTCCATCACTGTTTCTTCGATGCTTTAGTGGATCCCGATCCTGAGATATTGCTCTTAATCTAAGTTAAACTAACTTACGCTAAGGACAACACACACCACACACCCATGCCCGAGGGAGGACTCGAACCTCCGACGGGGAAGGTGGGGGGAGGGGGGAGGGAGCCGCATGGACCGTGACAGGACGCCTGAGACAGCGCGGCTACCACGCGCGGCTAGCTCAATGTAGAGGGGCAATATTATCCACCAAAAGGAATTCTTATTCTTTCATCCTACAACTAACAGAAAACCTCGCTTCGGTACGGCCGCCAAGCAGGATCATTGCAAGTTTTCGTGTCATCTCGAGAAGCTCTCTGAATATTGAGCGGAGCCGGAATGAGCCCTGAAACTGCAGCAGAATATTCACAGTGCACTGGAAAATTTTTAACTGTCGTAGTACTGTCTTGCTTGGGGGAATCCTCCTACCCTGTATGGCAACTGACAGCTACTTCATCCAATGTTCTCAATTATTTGTTGGAAAACTCTTCCATTTGGTGTGCAAGACGGTTCGGACCATCCAAAAATTGCACTGAGTTCGCATCTGTCTCTGCGACTACGCAGTCTATCCCACAGTAGGTAATTCACATAAAATTAGTCTTCACGCTGACCTCTACATCACGCAATTACTCTTCAGACTACTGCTGACATCTACACTACGTGATCAAATGTAATGCGACGTTGGCGGCTAGGTGTCACCGGCAGTGCGAAAAGAAGCAGGAGGGCAGTGTTGTCGGTAGGGAAGCAATAACAGTCGAATGCGTCAGTCAGAAGAGCTAAGAGACTCTGAAGATGGACTAGTCATTGGATGTCAGTCTGAGTAGCAAATCCACCAAGAAAGTTTCACGTCTTCTGTAGCTGTCCAAGTCGAATGTTGGTGACGTGATTGCGAAGTGGAAACGCGAAGGAACAACCATGGTTAACTCAAGACCAGGCAGACCTCATATACCGACGGGCAGGGGTCATTGAGCATTGCGGAGCGTGGTTGTAAAAAATCACATGAAATCAGCGGAATGAATCATTCGTGAATTCGGAAGTGCTACCAGCATCCCGCTAACACAATGACTGTGTGTAGTAAGTTATAAACAATAGGGTGAATGATCGAATAACTCCTCATAAGCCATACGTTACTGCAATCAGTGGTTAGAGACGCTTGAGATTGTGTAAAGAGCGAAGTCACTTAATATTGGATGACTGGAAACGGCTGATTTGCAGTGATGCTGTAACCTATGGCATGGCGATGGATGAGCTTGAGTCTGGTGAATGCCCGGAGAACGTTACCTGCCATCTGCCACCATTTGTAGTGCAACAGTGAGGTGCAGAGGTATGTGGTTGTTTCTCGTGACTAGGTTATGTTTTTTTCTTAGAGAATTTAAGAAAAGGCTAAATGTGGACAGACATGAACAAATTTTACACCATTGTGTACTGCGTACAGTAGAGGAACAGTTAGGAGATGATTGTTTCATCATGCGATTCCAACTCGTCTTAAAGGGGCATCTGTGAGGCAATGGTTTGTGGGCAATAAACTTTGCTGAAATGAACTAGCCTGCCCAGAGTCCCGACCTGAACTCAATGGAAGAACTTTGAGATGAGCTACATTGTCGGCTTCGCTCCAGACCGTCGCATTCAACCTTCTCTGGTTGCGGCTCTTGGGAAGAATAGGTTGCCATTCCTCCACACTCAGTTACCTCACTGAAAGTGTCCCCAGTACAGTCCAACCCATCATAAAAGTGAAGTGTGGACAGACACCCCTATTAGTGTCCACTAATGTGTGCCCGGATACTTTCCATCAGATACTGCACAGGTATACTCCACAGACCACCTTTCGGTGTCTGCAGAGAGTACTTCGTATTCCATTATCACTTCGCGATTTCGTGTTCCAATCGCGAATAGTGCGTGGTAATCTCTGATTTTAACTTCAGAGTATTTTTGCGAGAAATACGTAGGAGGAAGCAACATGCACGTACACTGTCGAAATTTTAACAGCAATCCACATTGTGATGCACTACCCCTCCCCTTTGGCGCCTGTCTTTGGAGTTGGGTGAGCATCTCCCTGAGGCTTTTGCAGGTACTAAACGAACCTGTGACGAACCGCGCTGCTTTTCTTTGGATCTTCTATGTTTGACCTATCAATCCGACTCCGTAAGGACCTCAGAGTCAGAGGCAGTACGAAAGTGTTGGTCGAACAAGAACCTTGTAAACTGCCTGTTCTGTGGGTAGACTTCATTTTCTGAAGATTCTTCCCGATTACCTGTCTGTAGCCTGCGTTTCATACCATAACTTTTATGTGGTTTTACATCAAATTACTCCGTAGTCTATACAGACTCCCAGACATTTAACTGATGTGGCTTTTCCCAGTGCTTGTTCCGCAATCGTGTAATGTGTTACATTTACTTACCTTGTTTATTCTGAGAGTCAAATGCCAATTCTTGCACCAAGAGACTACCTTCTACAGGTCTTCTTGCATTTCGCTACAGTTTTCTAGGGTTGCAGCTTTTCTATACACAGCAGCAACTTTTGCGAACAGACTCATGGAATTGTCCTAAGTTATCCGTAGGACATTAATCTACACTGAAGAACCAAAGAAACTGGCACACCTGCCTAATATCATGTAGGGACCTCGCGCGCACGCAGAAGTACCGCAACACGACGTGGCATGAACTCGACTAATATCTGAAGTAGTGCTGGAGGGAATTGACACCATGAATATTGCAGGGCTGTCCGTACATCTGTAAAAATACGAGGGTTTGGAGATCTCTTCTGAAGAGCACGTTGCAAGGCATCCCAGATATGCTCAATAATGCTCATGTCTTGGGAGCTTGGTGGCCAGCGGAAGCTTTTAAGCTCAGAGGTGTGTTCCAGGAGCCACTCTGTAGCAGTTCTGGATGTGTGCAAGTGTCCCATTGTCCTGCTGGAAATGCCCAAGTCCGTCGGGCTGCACAATGGGCATGAATGGATTCAGGTGATGAGACAGGATGCTTACGAACGTTTTACCTGTCAGAGTCGTATCTAGACGTATCAGCAGTCTCATGTCACTTCAACTGCACACGTGCCACACCATTACCACACACCATTACAGCCTCCACCAGCTTGAACAATCTCCTGCTGTTATACAGGTCCATAGATTCATGAGGTTGTCTCCATACCCGGACACTTCTATCCGTTCGGTCTAATTTGAAACGAGATCGTTCGACCAGGCAACATGTTTCCAGTCATCAACAGTCCAATGTCGGTGTTGAAGGACTCAAGCGAGGTGTAAAGCTTTGTGTCGTTCAGTCATCAAGGGTACACGAGTGAGCCTTCGGCCCCGAAAGCCCATATTGTTTCGTGGAATGGTTCGCACGCTGACACTTGTTGATGGTCCAGCACTGAAATCTGCAGCAATTTGCGGAAGGGTTGCACTTCTGTCACATTGAATGATTCTCATCAGTGGTCGTTAGTCCCGTTCTTGCAGGATCTTTTTCCGGCCGCGGCGATGTTGGAGATTTGATGTTTCACCGGATTCCTGATATCCACAGTACACTCGTGAAATGGTCGTACGGGAAAATCCCCTCTTCATCGCTACCTCGGTGATGCTTTTGTCCCATCGCTTGTGCGTCGACTATAACACCACGTTCAAACTAACTTAAATGTTGATAACCCTTCATTGCAGCAGCAGTAACTGATCTAACAACTGCGCCAGACACTTGTTTTATTAGGCGTTGCCGACCGCAGCGCCGTATTCTGCCTGTTTCCATATCTCTATACCAATTTCTTTGGCGCTTCATTATATAGGTATCGGGAACTGTTATGGTCCTATAATACTGCCTTGGGGATGTACCGGAAGATATATTTACGCCAGACGATGTCTCTCCGTTGAGGATGAAACGTGGTGTTCTGTTTGTTAAGAGCTGTTTACAGTACTGTCACAATCTGTTCTGATGTTCCGTAAGCTAGCATTTTGGCCGCGCGGAGTGGCCGCACGGTTAGAGGCGCTATGTCACGAATTGCGCGGCCCCTCTCGCCGGAGGTTCGATTCCTCTCTCGGGCATGGGTATATGTGTTGTCCTTAGCGTAAGTTACTTTAAGTAGTGTGTAAGTTTAGGGACCGATGACCACAGCAGTTTTGTCCCTTCGGAATTCACGCACATTCGAACATCGCATTTTGTTCGATAGGCGATAAAGCTGGACTGTATCGACCGCCTTTCGGATGTCGAGGAACACGGTATCAGCTTGGTCACGGTCGACGGTGTATACTACCTTCTGGTTAGAGAGCTACGTTTCACGAGATCCCGAGTTCGTTGTTTGCTGATTCTCCCATAGGAAACTATCGGTCTGCAGAAAAAAGACCCATCCCTACCGGCATGGTGAAAATGCGTTACAAACTATATCTCAGAAATATTCCCGCGAGCTGTACACCGTTGAGTGAGGCACAGCAGTTAACACCGCTGGCCGGAGTGATGTGGGTGACCAGTTCACACCTAATCACCAAATAACTATTTTTTAATTAGCCTTCATCAGTTCTGGGAAGTTCTTGAAATTTATTACTTTGGTATATTCTAGAACGTTCGATGTTTGTTAAAATAGCAGAGGTTTTCATGCAGGAGTGCAGTTCTATTGTTCGGGCTGTACGCCAGTGTTCGTAATAAACGTCCTTTCAGCACTAAATGTTGTACTTCATTGCCGATCATGTTTTCTGATTCGGACTTGGTTGTGATTAAGACGCGACATTGTGATCGAATGCAAAAAGAACTCTTGAACCACTCTGCAGACTACATGTCGCTGTTGTTGTGGTTTTTAGTCCGAAGACTAGTTTGATGCGAGTAGTAGCCTAGGGGTTTCAGGCGCCATGTCACGAACTGCGCGGCCGCTCCCGCCGGACGCTCGAGTCCTGCCTCGGGCTTGGGTGTATGTGTTGTTCTTAGCATAAGTTATTTTAAGTTAGTTCAAGTAGTGTGTAAGTCTAGGGACCGATGACCTCAGCAGTTTGGCCCCTTAGGGACTCACACATATTTGACATATTTGATATTTCACTGGTTTGATGCAGCTCTCCATGCTACTCAATCCTGTGCAAGCATCATCTTCTCCCAGTACCTACTGCAACCTACATCCCTCTGAATCTGCTTATTGTATTCATCTCTTGGTCTCCCTCTACCACTTTCACCCCACCCGCCTCCCTCCAGTACTAAATAGGTGATCCCTAGACGTCTCAGAATGTGTCCTACCAACCGATCCCTTCTTTTGTTCATGGTGTACCACAAAATCTCTTCTCCCCTATTCTGTTCAATACCTCCTCAGTAGTTATGTGATCTACTCATCTAATCTTCAGCATTCTTCTGTAGCACCACATTTCGAAAGCTTCTATTCTCTGCTTGTCTGAACTATTTATCGTCCATGTTTCACTTCCATACATGGTTACACTCCATAAAAATACTTTCAGAGAGGACTTCCTGACACTCAAATCTATACTCGACGTTAGCAAATTTCTCTTCTTCAGAAACACTTTTCTTGCCATTGACAATTTACATTTTATATCCTCCCTGCTTTAACAGTCATCGGTTATTTTGCATCCCAAATAGCAAACCCAATTTACTGCTTTAAGTGTCTCATTTCCTAATTTAATTCTCTCAGCATCACCTAATTTATTTCGACTACATTCCATTATCCTAGCTTTGCTTTTGTTGATGTTTATCTTATATCCCCCATTAAAGATACTGTCCATTCCGTTCAACTGCTCTTCCAAGTCCTTTGCTGTCTCTGAAAAATTGCAGTGTCATTGGAAAACCTTGAAGTTCTTATTTCTTCTCCCTGGACTTTAATTTCTACTCCAATTTTTTCTGTTGTTTCCTTTGATGGTTGCTCAATATAGAGACTGAATAACATCGGGGATAGGCTGTCTCACTTCCTTCTCAACCATTGCTTTCCTTTTGTGCCCCACGACTCTTGAAACTGCCATGTGCTTTCTGTACAAATTTTAAATAGCCTTTCGGTCCCTGTACTTTACCCCTGCAATCTTTTAGAATTTGAAAGAGAGTATTCCAGTCAACATTGTCAAAAGCTTTGGCTAAGTCTACAATGGCTATAAACGTAGGTTTGTCTTTCCTTAACTAGCTTTTAAGATAAATCGTAGGGTCAGTATTGCCTCGCGTGTACCTATATTTTTCCGGAATCAAAACACGTTTCCCGAAGTTGGCTTCTCCCAGTTTTTCCACACTTCTGTAAATGATTCGTGTGAGTATT
This sequence comes from Schistocerca piceifrons, assembly GCF_021461385.2. Classification (NCBI taxonomy): domain Eukaryota; kingdom Metazoa; phylum Arthropoda; class Insecta; order Orthoptera; family Acrididae; genus Schistocerca; species Schistocerca piceifrons. The sequence continues at coordinate 318,264,921 of NC_060145.1, read as the reverse complement.
TTGCGGCTGTGACCTATTAAACTGATGGTTCGGTAATTTTCACACCTCTCAGCACCTGCTTTGTTTGAAACTGGGATGATTATTATATTCTTCTTGAAGTCTGAGGGTATTTCGCCTCTCTCGTATACCTTGCTCACCAGATGGAAGAGTTTACCTATGATTGGCCCTCCCAAGGCTTTCAGTAGATCTAGCGGAATGTTGTCTACTCCCGGGACCTTGTATCGACTTCGGTCATTCAGTGCTTTCTCAAATTCTTCACGCAGTATCATATCTCCCTTCTCATCTTCTTCTAAGACCTTTTCCATTTCCATAATATTTCCCTCAAGAGCATCCCCCTCTAAATATTCATTCCACGTTTCTGCTTTACCTTCTTTGGTGAGCTCTTGATATTCATACAGGTGGTTCTCTGTCATACAGACTGTATGGCGTGGCATTATCAGGAATGTATGACAGATATCGATAATCGTTTGCTACACCATCCGTTTTGGTATTGTTAAAGAATTTTTCTGGTAGTCATACATTTTCAACAAATTTATCTGTAATAAATTTCACAAGTCATTTAACTGTGTGTGGCGAAAGGTACTTCTGGTACCCCTATTCTATTCCACTCGAAAATGGTGCGTAGGAAGAATGATTGTCGGTAGGCCTCTCTTAGCTTGATTTCTCGAATTTTCTCGTCATGGTTATTACGCGAGACGTATGTGGGGGGAAGTAATACGTTGTCCGACTCTTCCACGAAAGTGTTCTCCTGAAATTTCAATCGTAAACCTCTTAGTGATATACAACGCCTCTCGTGTAACGTCTGCTAATGGAGTTTATTGAGCATCTCGGTAACGCTCTCGCGACGAGTAAACGATCCCGTGACGAGAAGCGCCGCTCTTCTTTGGATCTAATCTACCAGTACTGCCTGGTAAGGGTACCAGATTGCTGAACAGTACTCTAGACTTGGTCGGACAACCGTCTTCTAAACCAGTTTCTTCGTGGGTGAGTTACAATTCCATAAGATTTTTCCTATCAATCTCGGTGCGGCATCTGCTTTCCCTACTATTTGCTTTATTTGGTCATGCCACTTAAGGTCGGTCCAGATATTTATTTTTAGGTATTTTATGGTAGACACTGTTTCCAGCAGTTTGTCATCAGTAGTGTGGTTGTGCTGCAGCAATAGATTTCTTTCCCTATGTATGCGCAGGGCGTCATATTTACACTCCTGGAAATTGAAATAAGAACACCGTGAATTCATTGTCCCAGGAAGGGGAAACTTTATTGACACATTCCTGGGGTCAGATACATCACATGATCACACTGACAGAACCACAGGCACATAGACACAGGCAACAGAGCATGCACAATGTCGGCACTAGTACAGTGTATATCCACCTTTCGCAGCAATGCAGGCTGCTATTCTCCCATGGAGACGATCGTAGAGATGCTGGATGTAGTCCTGTGGAACGGCTTGCCATGCCATTTCCACCTGGCGCCTCAGTTGGACCAGCGTTCGTGCTGGACGTGCAGACCGCGTGAGACGACGCTTCATCCAGTCCCAAACATGCTCAATGGGGGACAGATCCGGAGATCTTGCTGGCCAGGGTAGTTGACTTACACCTTCTAGAGCACGTTGGGTGGCACGGGATACATGCGGACGTGCATTGTCCTGTTGGAACAGCAAGTACCCTTGCTGGTCTAGGAATGGTAGAACGATGGGTTCAATGACGGTTTGGATGTACCGTGCACTATTCAGTGTCCCCTCGACGATCACCAGTGGTGTACGGCCAGTGTAGGAGATCGCTCCCCACACCATGATGCCGGGTGTTGGCCCTGTGTGCCTCGGTCGTATGCAGTCCTGATTGTGGCGCTCACCTGCACGGCGCCAAACACGCATACGACCATCATTGGCACCAAGGCAGAAGCGACTCTCATCGCTGAAGACGACACGTCTCCATTCGTCCCTCCATTCACGCCTGTCGCGACACCACTGGAGGCGGGCTGCACGATGTTGGGGCGTGAGCGGAAGACGGCCTAACGGTGTGCGGGACCGTAGCCCAGCTTCATGGAGACGGTTTCGAATGGTCCTCGCCGATACCCCAGGAGCAACAGTGTCCCTAATTTGCTGGGAAGTGGCGGTGCGGTCCCCTACGGCACTGCGTAGAATCCTACGGTCTTGGCGTGCATCCGTGCGCCGCTGCGGTCCGGTCCCAGGTCGACGGGCACGTGCACCTTCCGCCGACCACTGGCGACAACATCGATGTACTGTGGAGACCTCACGCCCCACGTGTTGAGCAATTCGGCGGTACGTCCACCCGGCCTCCCGCATGCCCACTATACGCCCTCGCTCATAGTCCGTCAACTGCACATACGGTTCACGTCCACGCTGTCGCGGCATGCTACCAGTGTTAAAGACTGCGATGGAGCTCCGTATGCCACGGCAAACTGGCTGACACTGACGGCGGCGGTGCACAAATGCTGCGCAGCTAGCGCCATTCGACGGCCAACACCGCGGTTCCTGGTGTGTCCGCTGTGCCGTGCGTGTGATCATTGCTTGTACAGCCCTCTCGCAGTGTCCGGAGCAAGTATGGTGGGTCTGACACACCGGTGTCAATGTGTTCTTTTTTCCATTTCCAGGAGTGTATTTACGTTCAGGATCAGCTGCTAGAGCCTGCACCATTCATCAGCCCTCTGCAGGCCATTCTCCAATCTGATACTGTCTTCTGGCGTTGCTACTTTGTTATAGACAATCGCATCATCTGCGAACACTCTTAAAGAGCGTGGGATGCTTTCTGGTAGATCATTTATATTCACTGTAAACGGTACCAGTCCTGTAAGACTTCATGTTGTGCAACGGAAATTATCTTCACATCCGTCGATTTTGTTCTGTTAAGAGCGATGTGTTGAGTTCTGTCTGCTAGGAAGTCTTGAATCCAGTTGCAAATCTGGTCTGATACTCGATAAGTTCGTGTTTTTTCACTAAACGGTAGCGCGGGCCGATGTCAAATGCCTTCCTGAAGACACGGAATACGCCTTCAACCTGAGTACCTTTGTCTAAAGCGCTATGGATCTTGCGGGGGAACAGAGAGAGTCGAGTTTCACAAGATGTCTGTTTGCGGCATCCATGTTGATTTTTATAGAGGAGATTTTTGTTCTCCAAAAACGTCACAATTCTTTAGCCTAAAACAAGTCCCATATTTCTACAATAGATTGGCGTCAACGATATAAACCTACAGTTGTGTGCATCTGACCTACTGCCCTTCTTGAAAACGGGAATGACCTGCGATTTTTGCAGTCACTAGGTACTTTCCGTTGTTCCAAAGAACTACGATAAACTGATGCTAGAGGGGGAGCAAGTTCTTTCGCATGATCTTTGTAGAATCTTACAGGTATTTTGTCTGGTCGTGATGGCTTTCCACTACTAAACGATTGTAGGTGATTTCCTGTTCCGCAGTCGTTTATCTCAATATCTGCTATTTCGACATTCATACGATGATTGAAAAGAGGGATGCGTTACGACCTTCCGCGGTGGAACAATTTCGGAAGACCGAGTTCATTAATTCGGTCTTCTTTTATCCATTTTGGTTACAGAACACCGCACATTGTAGGAAACACTGCAATCAACCACAAGTTTTTCTGATATGATTTTATTGCACGATTAGTAGTTTCAGGCCTGCGCCCATCGTCAGATGGTAACGTTGACTTCTTTGCAAGTTTTGCATTGTGTATTCCTGAAAATACCACCTTTACATATTTGCAATCCGTACTGATCAGTGAACTAAGTACTTGTATTTTTGCACCATTTTTGATAACATGAGTCTCCCAATCTTTCGATTTTGAAAACTGTGTTATCGATTTCAGAACTTTCCCCGGGACGTGTTATGGAGACTGTTTCATGCCAAATGCCTTGTGCTTAAATTTTAACTTGTTCCATGACCCTTCTGATATAATGTACAGGAAATGTTGTATGTTGTCATTTTATAATTATATTCAACTTTCGAACACTAGTCTTTCTTTCAAAACAAAAGAAATCACTTTGTGTTTCGATAATATGATAACTGTGTGTGTCCTAGAGTTCATACACTACATCAGTATGTAAGGACACGATAGTTTTCAATGCAATCAAATATATAGTTCCGTTGCTCGTTGCGCCGTGACTGTCATACGAAAGTACATTTCAGATATCGTTACTACTTGCGCCATCTACGTTAGTCATCTTGACGAGTAACCGTAATTAGAACGGTAAGAAATGTGCGATTGCATTGGCCACATTCAGTGTCGGATACATATTTGCTCATGATACGAGACACATTATTCGGTTAAACGTTTACAGGTTCTTAAGCTGAAACCAACTAACACCTCTGACTGTTCTATGGTTCGACAGTATACCTTGATTGTATCCTCTGCCATATATAGCAGCATGTAATAGAATTATTTTCTGACTAGTCTCATCTCTCTAAAATGTCAGCAAGTGCTTCTGTGCGTTCGGCCTTCATTTCACTCACCTGATCTATGATCCTCTGCCCGACGAGGCAGAATAACGCTGTCTGATAGGCGAAGAGAGAGAAACCAGTCAGTAGTTTGATGGTCTCCACCGGATCCATAGTCTCTTGTAGCAACTGAAATTGCAAAAATTGCAGAAAAGCAAGTTCAGTGCCTATGCATTTCATAGGTTGTAAAACATTTTATTATCATCATATAATGCAGGCTATCACGACAGGAATTTGCGTTATTGCTGATGTTTTATGGGCATATGGTCGTGCACCAAGGCTTAATTCTCTGCCTAACGTTTCGTGTTTCTATGCAGTAGACATCATTACCTACTTTAACGACTCGGAAAGCAGTTACAGTCTCCAAGTAGTTCAGAAATCTGAACTGTTTATATGCATCCACTGAACGTCACAAATCGACTGTTGCGTGGATAGATATGAACAGTTCGACTTGCTGAACTGAGTTTAACGGCTTTATAAGTCGTTAAAGCCTCTGATGACGTCTCCATCGTTGGAAGACGAAACGTTTGACGCAGAATTATACCTTGCACCACACCCTTATGACCTTAACACAGATATCAGCAATAACATCTTGTTAACTACATAATCATGACAATGGGCTGCAGAAGAGAAGAAAAATGCCATTACGTGTTCGTATAAGGATTTTAATTTTTGATAAGTGAACACCTTGGCGTAGTGGCACCTGCTGAATCTGCGAGTTTATCTATAGACGTGGTACAACTGAATAGGAGCTAATTTTGTAAGATCTGTTTCTTGGAATAAAACAAAGCTTGAACGACGAAAACAATCCTTATCTGGCTGAATTTACTGAAATCTCTCTTGCCCTCTCATTTTCTGGTAGGTTCACTATATTCACCTCATTAACATCTAGGGGTGAGTACGTGAGAGGTAACGGGCCTTACAACTAATAACATCTGCAACAAAAGTGGACGTAGTTCTTACCACAATTGTCGAGAAGATGTGCAGGCAGATGCAAAGCACATTGCAGAGAAGAAGAACGAAAACAGCACGACTCATCAGCTCTTCCAACAGACTGATACATCTGCAGAGCAAAACGAAACTACTATCAAACATTCGTATAATAAGGAACAATTGAGCACACTCTTTCATAAAAATTATAGACATAAGCACTACATGTATGACACACACTCCTCCGGTTAGATGATTACTAAGAAATATTGTTTTGTGTTAGAGAACTTACGTATTATGTGTTTACGCCAATTTGAGCACATGTTCAAGGAAATATGAGTTTACTAAGGTGAAATATGATATTTCATACCAATAATTCATCGTAGCTATTAGTAAGGCAATTTATTTGCAGAACAGTTACAGTAGTTAACACTTCTGCTTGTATAGGTCTCACTAACCTCAAAAACGGCAGTGTAAGCCTATACCATACAAGGTAAGCACAGGTGCGGTGTAACTATAAACTGATATTATTACTGTAAGAATGTAATAATTTTTAATTTAACTATTTCTTTGTCTCCACAAACCATTCACCTTGCCGCTGTAGTGACAGCTCCCTTGCCTCGATGTTACGGATAGCCGTAGCGTAGGTGCAAAATAGATGACAGACTTGTAAAATGAAAAAACATAACCTTAATATCTTAGTCCAGCAAACTACTGAAAGCAAGGGGCAACAACAGCCCTAATATTTCTTGATGGAGTTGTTCTTGTGGTCTTCAGTCTGAAAACTGGTTTGATGCTGCCCTCCAAGATAATGTGTCCTGTACAAGCCCACCATCTCTTAATAACTATTAAAACCTCGATCAATGCCTACTGTATTATCTCTTGGTCTCCCTCTACAATTTTAACCCCCCGCCTCGCCTCTCCACACACGTACTTCCCTACATTAGCAAACTGACTTTTTCTTGATGCCTCAGGACATGTCCTATCAACCGATACTTTCTTTTAGTCAAGTTGTGCCATATATTTCTTTTCTCCTCAGTTCATTTGAATACCTCCTCATTAGTCATTCAATCTATCCATCTTCTGCAGCACCACTTTTCAAAAGCTTCTATTCTCTTCTTGTCTGGACTGCTTATTGTCCATGTTTCACTTCCGTACAAGGCTACACTCCATAAAAATATCTCCAGATATGACTTCCTAACATTTAAATTTACGTCTGATGTTAATAAATTCCTCTTTTTCAGAAGTCCTTTTTCTTGCTGTTTCTCGTTTGCATCTTAGGTCCTCTCTCCTTCAGCCATCATCAGTTATTTTATTGCCCAGATAACAAAACTCATAACTATTTTTACTGTCTCATTTCACAAACTAGTTCCCTCAAGATCGCCTCGTTTAAATCGATTATATTCAATTATCCTCGTTTTACTTTTATTGATGTTCATCTTACAGTCTCTTTTCAAGACAGTCTCCATTCTGTTCAACAGCTCTTTCAGGTCCTTTGGCCTCTCTGACAGAGTTACAGTGTCATCGGCAAACTTCAAAGTTGTTTTATTTTATTTCTTGTCCTTGAATTTTAATCCCCGTTCGAAATTTCTTCTCAGTTTTCTTTATTACTTTCTCAATCTACAGACTGAATAGCTTCTGGGATACGCTACTACTGAGGCTCACTCCCATTTCAACTGCCGCTTCATTTTTATGTCATTCGACTCTTATGATTGCAGTCTGGCTTCTGTGCAAATTGTGAAGAATCTCTCGTTACCCGTACTTTATCCCTGTTACCTTTAAAGTTTCCAAGAGTGTATTCAAGTCAATATCCTCAAAAACTTTCTCTAAATCTACAAATGGTATATAAATGTAGGTTTGCCTATTATCAAACAATCTTTTCAGATAATACGTAGGGTCAACATTGACCTATGTGTTCCTATATTTCTCTGGAACTCAAATTGAACTTCCCCGAGAAGTTTCCTCTGTCTCATATACAGAGTGAACCAGAACTCTACCAATAAAATTTCTGACGTTCAAATGGCTCTAAGCGCTATGGGACTTAACATCTGAGGTCATCAGTCCCCTAGACTTAGAACTACTTAAACCTAACAAACCTAAGGACATCATACACATCCATGCCCGAGGCAGGATTCGAACCTGCGACCGTAGCAACAGCGCATTTCCGGACTGAAGCGCCTAGAACCGCTCGACCACAGCGGCCGGCAAAATTTCTGAGGCTTTTCGGGGATAATTTATGTGTATTTTGGTATAATGGATCTCTGGTGGCTCGTTAAAGATTGGATTAGATTAGATGTTATTTTCGTGAGGAGACCCTCCAGGATTCAGAACAAGTCAGAAAAACGAAATACCTTTCAAAGACTGCAATAGTCCTCATGGATTTGGAATAAGTGAAAAGAAATCTTAAACATGTTTTAATTTAAAGAGTTAATAAATAACTTGTCACAAAACATATAAATGTTTAATATACTGAAGTGCATACGATTATTTTTAGGCTATATGTACACTATGCGATTAAAAGTACCCGGACGCCCCCAAAAACACGCGTTTTTCATATTAGGTGCTTTGTGCTGCCATCTACAGCCAGGTACTCCATATCAGCGACCTCAGTAGTCATTATACATCGTGAGAGAGCAGAATGTGGCTCTCCGCGGAACTCACGGACTTCGAACGTGGTCAGGTGATTGGGTGTCACTTGTGTCATACGTCTGTACGTGAGATTTCCACACTCCAAAACATCCCTATGTCCATTGTTTTGATGTGATAGTGAAGTTGAAACGTGAAGGGACATGCTGACTTCGTCTGTTGACTGACAGAGACCGTCGACAGTTGAAAAGGATCGTACTGTGTAATGGGCAGACATCTACCCAGACCACCACACAGGAATTTTTAACTGCATCAGGATCCACTGCAAGTCTATGACAGTTAGACGGGAGGTGAGAAAACTTGGATTTCATGGTCGAGCGGCTGCTTATAAGTCACACATCACGCCGGTAAATGCCTAGCGACGCCTCGCTTGGTGTAAGAAGCGTAAACATTGCACCATTGAGCAGTGGAGAAACGTTGTGTGGAGTGATGAATCACGGTACACAATGTGGCGATCCGATGCCAGGGTGTGAGTATGGCGGATGCCCTATGAACGTCATCTGCCAGCGTGTGTAGTGCCAAAAGTAAAATTCGGAGACGTGTGTGTGTGTGTGTGTGTGTGTGTGTTTGAGGTTTACGGGCGCTAAACAGCGTGGTCATCAGCGCCCAAACGCATAAAAACAGGAACACATGCAGTGAATGGACTAAGACGGACAGCGAACAAGGAGAACGGCTAAAAGACACAGACCTGATGCAGTTCCAAATCCTCACAGACAGAGGCAAAGCAAGAGGAGAAGAAACGCACTAAAAAAGGAAATGAAACACAAGGAAAGGAGGACAGAAACCGAAGGGAAACAAGGAGGTATTCGTGACTGGCGGACCTCTTACCTAAAACCTGGGTCAGCCAGTCACCCAGCAGCACATTAAAACCCTCTCCCTAAACTCCGAGGCAACAAATTGGACAGGACACAAAACCGTAAGACCTTAACCACAGTCGTTGCGTCGTCTTGCAAAATAGAGAGCAAATCCGGTGGCAAAGAAACCACCGCCCTCTGGTCAGAGAATAAAAGACAGTCAAGTAAAATGTGGCGGACAGTAATCTGGACGCCACAAGCACTGCAGATTTGGGGGTCCTCCCGCCGGAGTAAAAAACCATGTGTTAAGAGACTGTGCCCGATGCGGAGGCGAGTGAGGAGAACCTCATCCCGCCTGCATGACTGGTAGGACGTACGCCATGGCCGAGTGGTGGCCTTGACCAGACGCAGCTTATTGTCACCGACTGCCAACCACTCCTCTTCCCATTGACGCATAACACGAAAACGCAGGAGGGAGGTAACAGCGTGGAGGGGGACGGCACATTCAACAACGTGAGGGAGGGAACATGCATCTTTGGCAGCCACATCCGCCAGTTCGTTTCCCCTAATACCCACGTGCCCTGGCACCCAGCAGAAAGAAACCCCCTGCCGTTGCAGGTGGAGTAGGGCATCATGGATGTTCTGGACGACCGTATCCGCTGGGTACAAGCGTTGCATGGTCTGAAGGGCACTCAGGGAGTCAGAACAGATGAGGAACTTAAGACTGGGAACACATCTCATCTGCTCCAATGCCCGCAAGATCGCAAACAATTCGGCATCAAAGATGGTAAACGCCGCAGGAAGTCTTAACTTGACGACTCGATGAGGGAAAACAACAGCACAACCAACAGAGTCCCCCTGTTTAGAGCCATCCGTAAATACTGGTACATGGTCGAGATGCTGGCGTAAAATATCGGAAAATAAGGAGGTAAAAACAAACGCAGGAGTGCAGCTCCTCCGGTACTCTGACAAGTCTAAAAGGACGCTGGGCCTCTGGAGCAACCAGGGAGGCAGGCAGGTAAAACCTTGTCGTTGGGGGGCCACACGCTCCACACCAAGGGACTCAAGCAAAGGCTTGGCACGAATCCCAAATGGTCTCGTTGCCCTGGGACGACTGGAAAAGACACGTTCCATAGGCGGTAGGGCAACGGTAGGGTACGCAGGGGAGGGAGGATAGGCAAGGAATTGACACAACCGGCGCACCATGAGGAGTTTCCGCCGGATGGCGAGCGGCGGTTCTCCTGCCTCAGCACACAGGCTGGGGATGGGACTGGTGCGGAAGGCACCAGTGGCCAGCCTGATACCCTCATGGTGTACTGCGTCAAGAATCTTCAGATACGAAGGCCTTGCTGACCCATACACGGTGCAACCATAGTCAAGACGTGATCGGACGAAAGCTCTATAAAACTGCAGCAGACGCGCCAGATTTGCTCCCCAGGACCGATGGCTCAGACACTTAAAAATATTCAGTGCCTTCAGGGCCCGCACCTTGAGGTCTTTAAGGTGAGGCAACCACGACAACTTGGAATCAAAAGTGAGGCCCAGGAACCTCACAGTGTCTCTAAAAGGAAGAACGGTGTCCCTCAGACGCAATTCCGGGGAGATAAAAAGACGTCGAGAACGATTAAAATGAACACACACACATTTGTCTGCAGAAAAGGTAAAATCCGTCTATGCAGTCCATGCCTCTAAGCGCTTTATCGTAAGCTGCAACCGCCGACTAGCACTGACAAGACTGGAGGAAGAACAGAAAACAGCAAAATCGTCCACAAACAAGGAGCACTGGGCAGGACTCCGGATAGTGGACGTGATATTGTTAATGGCGACGGCAAAGAGGGTGACACTTAAAACGCTTACTTGAGGAACACCATTCTCCTGCACGTACAAATCAGATAGCACACCACCAATCCGATATCGAAAGAGGCGGTGGGAAAGAAAGGACCGAATGAAGATGGGGAGACAGCCACGAAAGCCCCACTCATGGAGCTGATTGAGGATAAGGCGGCGCCAAGTAGTGTCATACGCCTTATTAATGTCAAAGAATACACCTAGACAATGCTGGTTACGTAGGAAGGCCTGCTGGATGGCCGCCTCAAGCAGGGTCAAGTTGTCTATAGTGGAACGACATCTCCGAAAGCCACACTGAGAGGGGCTAAGGAGCTGCCTGGTCTCGAGCAGCCAAACAAGGCGACGGTTGACCATGCGTTCCAACGTCTTCCCGACACAGCTCGTCAAAGCAATACTTCGATAACTACTGGTTTGAGGAGGGGAATCAAAATCGCCTCCCTCCACGAGTCAGGGTACGTGCCGGATAACCATATCATATTAAAACAATTCAGGAGAACTTCCTTGGAAGGCAGCAACAAGTGCTGCAGCATACTGTTCCGGATTTGATCATGGCCAGGCGCAGTATCATGAGCCACAGACAGCGCCGAATCAAATGGCTCTGAGCACTATGGGACTTAACATCTATGGTCATCAGTCCCCTAGAACTTAGAACTACTTAAACCTAACTAACCTAAGGACATCACGCAACACCCAGCGCCGAATCCAGTTCTCACATTGTGAAGGGGCAGTTGTAGGGTTCAGAATTTGGAGACCGGAAGTCCAAGTGACCCCTCTCGATGGCAGTGCGGTAGTGGCAGAAATCTGAATCACAGTTAATAGTGGCGGTAGATTCGGCAAAATGCATGGCGAGTGTCTGGGCAATGCCTCTCGGCGCCGTGAGGAGACATCCTTGATGCAGCAATGCCGTGACAAGTAGTTGGCTGAGTTTCCCGGAAATCCTCCTGATGGCTTCCCATACTTTCGTAGAACTAGTGGAGCGGGATATGGGGTCAAGAACGATTGCCGTGACCGTCGTTTGCTATCTTTAATCACTCGCCGCGCTTTGGCCCTTGCCACCCGAAAGGCCGCAAGATTGTCAGCTGAGGGACGGCACTTGAAGCGGCGCAGAGCTACACGGCGGGCTCGGATGGCTGAGCAGCACTCAGTGGTCCACGAAGGGACAGGACGCCTCTTGGGATGACCGGATGACCGTGGGATTGACAGTTCAGCAGCATGGGAGATCACGGCTGTAACATGGTCTACCCATTTGTGGATGCTGGCACGGTGTTCCAAAACAGCCAGTTGACTGAAAAGTGTCGAGTCAGCTCTGCAGAAGTGCCACCGGGGCGGCACTGGTAATGCCTCAGCCTCATCCAGGAGGCGAATCCAAAGGGAGAAATGGTCACTAGAATGGAGGTCAGCAGCAACCTCCCACAGAGCAGAAGCCGCGAGTGCTGGAGAGCAAAAGGAAAGGTCAATAGCCGATGACTACCCAGAAGCAGTACAGAAAAGAGTGGGAGCACCAGAGTTGAGGATGCACAGTTCTTCAGACATCATGAGGCTTTCCAGAATGCGACCCCTGGGGCAAGTAGTCGGAGAGCCCCATAAGACATTATGAGCATTGAAGTTCCCCAGAAGAAGAAATGGGCGGGGGAGTTGGCTAATAAGGTCTGTGAGAGCCGCAGAGTCTATCACATCCTGAGGTGGTAAGTAAACTGAACAGACTGTGAGCCTCCGACCCACAAGAAGGTCAACTGCAACTGCTTGCAAGTCTGTAACGAGAGGGAGCTCAGATGAGGGGTGCATGTCACGGACAAAAACCGCAACACCACCCTTTGCCCATTCCCCCGTCAGATCATCTTTTCGATATACGGTATAGCCCCGTAAAGAAGGAGCATCAGTGGCCCGAAATAGGGCACTCTCGTACAAGGAGTTGTAATTCGGTCACATGCGTCCTGAACCCATTCAGGTTCCATTGTAATATGGGAGCCAGTGATCAGGGTGGCTGAACTTTCACCCTGCCTCTGTGCTTTGGAGGAGAGCCCGTACTGGCTGGAGATTGATTCCTGGGGCGAGAAGATCGCCCCCGGTCGACATCAATGTCCATCAGCTCTGACGACGACCCACGGGAGATGTCAGATAGTACGATGGCCTCGTCATCGGACCGACCCTGACTAGTCTCCTCAGGTGGCAAAACCTTCACCTTCGGCGTCTTTGTCTTGGGGGGCTTAGAATGCAGAGCCTTGTCAACAGTTGGAGCTTTACTGGCCTGGGCAGAAGGCGCCATATTGGGGAGAGGCAGGAAGTACCCCAATGTCAGCAACCACGGCCTTGTCCGACGTAGCGGGGAGAGCCGCAGGTTTCAAAACAACCGCAGCAGCACAAGTGCACTGGCAAACGCAGGTATTAGTGCTAACACTAGCAACCTTCGTTTGCGTAGCAACACTGGCCATTTGTAGCGGTTTTTTCAGAGCGGAAGCGAAAGATGTTGTAAATACAGGAGGTTGCATGGCCATAAAGAGCTTCTTGGCCTCACCATAGGGGATGCGCTTAGATGTTTTAATCTCCTGTATCTTCCGTTCTTCGAGATAGATGGGGCAGACCTGGCTCCAGACAGGGTGACTCCCAGAGCAATTCACGCATTTCACAGGCGATGAACAATCGGCTCCTTCATGGGCAGGCTGACCTCATTTACCACAAGTGGCTATCCCATTGCAGCCCAACGTAGTATGCCCAAAGCGCTGACATTTAAAACAGCGCATTGGGTTGGGGAAATATGGCCGTACTGGCAAACGTAAGAACCCCGCTTTAACATGTTCTGGGAGTCTTGGGCAACTGAACGTGAAAATAAACGAGTCGGATTTGACTAGGTCCCCATCGACTCGCTTCATAATATGCTGCACGTCAACAATATCTTCGTCAGCCCACTCAGATTTTAACTCGTCTGTGGGGATATCCACCAAGTCCCTACATGTCACAACACCCTTACTATAGTTCAGAGTGGAGTGGAGCTCGGTCTCGATAGCGTACTCTCCGAGACAGGTTGCTTTCCGAAGAGAAGTGACTTGACGGGAACTAGAAGTCTCAACTAACAGAGTCCCATTCCGCAGTCGCTTCACAGATTGCAGTGTTCCTGCAATTCCCTCAAGACCCTTGTGGATGTAAAAGGGAGAAACCCTCTCAAAGCTACCCTCCTTTCGTTTAATAATCAAAAACACATTCTGATTATCAGCATGTGCTCTGTTACGACAGTCTGATAAATCTCTAGCAACGCCAGGGCTGGAGGACTCGCAGCACGAAGTCGCTTTTTCGATGGGGTGTGTTTTCCTACCAGTGGCCCACCCAATCCACTGGTAGGGGGAAATGTAGAGGTCGAAGGGTCCATTGCGGTCCCACGAGCAGCTAGGGAACTAAAGGTCCGCTCAGACAGAGCCTCGCGTGCCTGAGTAAGCCTTATACAACTGGGGTGTGGCAGGTGCCCCAGAGGTTGCCCGCTTGCGACTGTTCCACCCCAACAGCCATGCATCTCACAGGCGCGGAGCACACCGTATGATTGAGGGGTATTTATAGAGGCTGGCCTTCCTCGCAATCCAGGCGGTCAAGCCAAGATTACCATTCCCCGCAGCACACAACATTCCACCGCCGCACCATACGGTGGTCGCTGAAGCATGTCCGTGGGTTACGGTGACACGAGACTCGCGGTGCTGACCAGTCCCCAGCTCAGGACCCCGGGTTCGCCAAGCCCGTACTCAGCAAATGAATGCTGAGCCCCTGGGGGCAAAATCCGGAGGCGGTGGTGTCATTGTTTGGTCGTGTTTTTCATGGAGGGGGTTTGCACCCCTTGTTTTGCTTGGCACTATCACAGCACAGGTCTACACTGATGTTTTAAGCACCTTCATACTTCCTACTGTTGACGAGAAATTCGGGAATGGAGATTGCATCTTTCAACACGATCGAGCACCTGTCTATAACACGCGGCCTGTAGCGGAGTGGTTACACGACAATAACATCCCTGTAATGGCCTGGCCTGCGCAGAGTCCTGACCTGAATCCTATAGAACACCTTTGGGAAGTTTTGGAACGCCGACTTCGACCGACATCGATACCCCTCCTCAGTGAAGCCCTTCGTGAGGAATGGGCTGCCATTCCCCACGAAACCTTCCAGCAGCTGATTGAACGTTTGCCGACGAAAGTGGAAGCTATCATCAACACCATATCGAATTCCAGCATCACCGATGGAGGGCGCCACGAACTTGTAAATCATTTTTAGCCAGGTGTCCGAATACTTTTGTCACACAGTGTAGCTGTGCATCGTCAAATAGAAATATCTTTTTATAACACTTATTTACAGTCATTGCATTACTGCACTGGATTTGTGATCATAATTCTTAGGCTCTATGTAGGCGTGCATTACCAACTAGAAATATCGTTTTATCACACTTATTTACAATCATAGCTTTACTGTAGTGAATTTGTACGGGTCATATTCCACTAATACTCACTTAATTATTATTAGTAACATATATACATAAGTTGGTTCTAGTGAAAAATTTCGTCAGTGGAGTAGAAGGAGATGGCCACTAATAAATCCTTTAGGCTTCTGTTAAAATGAAATTTATTTGTGGCTAAACATTTTACGGCTGCTGGCAAGTTATTGAAAATATGTGTCCGTGAATAACAGATTTCTTTCTGGACCAAAGTGACTTTGAATCTTTGTGAAGGTTATTCTTATTTCTAGTTTTTATTCCATGAAATGAGTTGTTGGTTTGAAAAAGAGATGTTTTGAATTTAATTAAGTAAACTAGTTGTAGATCAGTAGCTAGTAGCCCTAGTTACCTAAACAGTCCTTGGCGAGACGTCCTTCAGTTCACACAAGAAATAATTCTTATTACGCCTATTTGGACGTGATTAACTTTAGCTTGACTTGATGAGTTACCTCAAAAATTATCCTGTATGACATTTTGGAATGAAAGTGAGCAATTATGTTAGCTTTTTTATTTTTATATCGTCTATGTATGAGAGAGTTCGCATTGCAAATAGAGATTTGTTTGGATTTCTTTAGAATACTCCTGCCAGTGGAATTTATTATTAGGCTGTTTTTCCCAATGGTTTAACGCTATCAAATTCTTCTGTCTATGTGTCGTCATATTGTACGTGTATACTGGCAGGAAGCCTCTTCCAAGTTCTGGACTGCATGCAGACTGTTATTTGAAGTTCAGTGACAAAGAAGATTTGATTAACAGATATTTCTGAGATTACAGTTGATTTTCTAGTTATTGCATTGTTTGTGTCACCTGCAAACAAAACAGACTTGGCATCTTGTAATGTTTGAGATGAAAGGTAATCGATAAGAAAAAGTAAAGGCCCTACGATGAAATTTCATGGTACGCCACATTTAATTAATTTCCATTTGGATGATGATCGATAGCTTAATACATGTCCCTTTGCGAATAACAGCCTTGTTTCCGGCCAGAGATATAGGATTTGAACTATTTGGCAGCATTTCCTGTTACACTGTAAAATTCTAATTTACTTAAAAATATATTACCATTACACAATCAACTTCTTTTTTTCAAATCGCAAGATATACCAGTTGCTTATTATTTACTGTCTAATGAATAAGTACCGGGTGTTTACAATTAAACTGGTGGTGTTCCGAGTGCTGCGTTGCTGACGGTGTACATCACAGGACGCTGAAACATCGTAGGTCTGTTCATTAATTGGTGCTCTCGCGTAGTACGCTGAAAAAAATGATAGTTCCACTTTCTGCCACCAGGGGAAATCATGCTGCCGTAAGCAATCAAAATTTGGTTTTGGTGCCGGAGAACGATGATTCTGTCACGTTTGTTAGGATATTGTCACGAGCTGCAACATGTGTTGAATATGGTCTCCTGACTCAGCAACATGCTGCGTCCGTAATACGGAATAGTCGACAGTTGCTCGCTGCATATCTGGTGTAGTAAGAGGGCTATGTCATCGTTTGCTGTTCTTCAGGTCGGTAAGTGTCCGGATACATCCCTGATAGACGTGATCTTTCAGACATACCCACAACCAGAAGTCACAAGGATTTGGTTTGGTGATCTGGAAGACCACCCATCTTCAAATCGCCTAGGGAAGACGTAGTCGTTACTGAAGGATCCTCGAAACAAATCTTTCACTTCACAAGCTACATGTGGTGTAGCTTCATCTTGCTTGTAAATTATTGCGTGGACCCAGCTGCCTTCTTGGAAAACTGGAATCACGTGTTGCACAAGAAGATCCTTACAACGTGCAGACGTTGCACAAAGAGGTCCTTACAACGTGCATACGTCACTGTAGACCTAACAAGCTGGTGAGGTGCCATCTCATCGAAGAAAAGCGGAGCGAGGATGAAGAAGCTTGTGAAAACACACCACATAGTCACGTAAGCTGAATTCAATAGATGTTCCTGCACAACATGTGGCGGAGTGGAACCTCACATGTGACAGTTCTGTACATTCACGGCATTGTTCAAAGTAAAACGTGGCTCGTTTATTCAAGAATATTCCCGGCCACATGTCATCCATTCCCATGCGTGCTAAAAAACAAAGGGCAAAGGCACAGCGTTGTAGACTATCTCAGCGCTTCATTTGGTTTACGTTCTGAATCTTGCAGGGACACCATTGGAGAGACAATTCCCGTAACGCAGCTCCAGTACTGGCTGCAGTTTTTGAGGCATGTGCTGCGCTGTCGGCTACAGCTACAAACAGCGTCATCGACAACTGCCATGGGAATGGAGCGCCTCCCTCTCCCTGCTGCATCACTTCATTCACCTGTTTCTTCAAATTTCTTCATCATATTCGTTAGCCCTTTCGTTGAGATGGGGTCTCTTTGCAGCTGTTTCTGTGCTATTGAAGATCTTTTGGTAAAACGACTTTACCAGCAGTGCACGGTCTTTCTCGTCAACAGCCATTGCATTTCGTGCGAAAAATTTCAACCTTCCTAACCTTTTGCGCCAACAGTCACTTCACAAAAGAAATTAGAACGCGTTGTCAAGCGACAAACAGCATACTGCAGTCAAGATAGGAAACATTTCACATTCTGACTGCTTTCAGCGCCATATTTTCACCTCGTGACAGCCAGTGGAAGTATTATTTTTTTCAGCATACTCCACGAGCGCATCTATTAATGAACAAATCTACTGGTAGCGTAGTGTAGTGCAGTGCACATGAGGGTTTTTTAGGCTTGACGGTAGTATCGATACGGAGCAAGTAAGACGAGGTTCAGAGTAACGACACTTCGAATGTCAAAATTGACAAAAATATTGTCTCTATTGAAGACGAAGTCGAAGGTGACAGTGAAGTTGTCTGGTAGCGTATAGCAGGTCTAATTGAAAACAAATTAGTTGTTGTATGGTTTTACCTGCCACCTGACTCCGCTGTGACAGTTCTAGAGTCATTCAAAGGAAGTCTACGGTCAGTAGCGCCGAAATATCCAGATCATGCAGTACTAGTTGAAGGCGACTTTAACCTACCGAGTACAGATTGGGATGTCTATGGATTCATTGCAGGGGGTACATACAGACAATCACGCGAAATACTTTTGAACACGTGTTCTGAAAACTCTCTTGAGCATACAGCTCGGCAGGTCACACGATGTGGAAATATCTTAGATATCGGAGCTACATGTAGGCCGAATGTATCGACAGTGTCCTTACAAAAACGGGAATTATCGATTATGAGGTCATTATAGCAACTATGATTACGAAAGTTAATAAATCAGTCGAGAAAGCCAGGAGAGTGTTTCTGCTAGATAAAGCGGAGAAATAGTTGTTAGCATCTCACTTAGACAGTGAATTGACATAACTTACTGCCAGTAACATGGACGTAGAGGAATTATGAGCAAAGTTTAAGAAAATTGTAATTCATGGTCTGGAGAGTTATGTGTCTGGTAAGTGGATAAAGGATGGAAAAGAACCACCATGGGTTAATAACTAAATTTGGGAGATGCTGAGGAGGCAGAGGCTGTTGCACTCTCAGTTCAAAAGACAACGCACAAACACGACAGGTAATGGTTAGTAGAGATTCGTGCGTCTCTGAAAGAATTGATGCGCGAAGCATACAACTACCACCGTCACACCTTAGCAAAAGACCTGGCAAAGAACTCGAGAAAATTCCCTCAGCGGGTCTAAGGCTTCCATTCGGTCCGTTGTTGACCAGTCTGTTGTGGCAGCTGAAGATAGCAAAACGAAAGCCGAAGTTTTAAATCTCATGTTCAAGAAATCATTCACACAGGACAATCGTACAAACATACCGTCATTTGACCACCAGACACATTCTCGTAAACACGGCATAATAATAAACATACCTGGCGTAGAGAAACAACTGAAAGATTTGAAAACAACTAAATCACTAGGTCCGGATGGAATCCGAATTCGATTTTACAGTTAGTACTCTACAGCATTGGCCCCTTACCTAGCTTGCATTTATCGTGAATCTCTCGCCCAGCGAAAAGTCCCAAGCGACTGGAAAAAAGCGCAGGTGACTCTAGTATATAAGAGAGGTAAAGAAACGGGCTCGCAGAATTACAGACCGATATCCGTAACTTCGGTTTGCTGCAGAATCATTGAACATGTTCTCAGTTATAATTTCTTGAGAATGAGAAGCTTATGTCCACTAGTCAGCATGGTTCTAGAAAGGATCGCTCGAGCGAAACTCAGCTTGCCCTTTTCTCACATGATGTGCTGGGAACTATGGATGAAGGTGTTGTGGCTTGGCAAGACAGCCAAGCCACTATGAGGAAGCCGATAGGCACGCGTTTAAGCTCACGCAGGCTGGCGTGAGGTCTGGAACAGGACAGGTAAATGAGACTAACAAAAATAGTACGTAGCTTCTGGAATACTTAACTTTAATCCATAATTGGTGAACATCGCTCTTGACGGTACATGTTTTACAGCATCAATAGTAACTGGTAATGGCGCCTTGCTAGGTCGTAGCAAATTACGTAGCTGAAGGCTATGTTAACTATCGTCTCGGCAAATGAGAGCGTAGTTTGTCAGTGGACCATCGCTAGCCAAGTCGGTTGTACAACTGGGGCGAGTGCTAGGAAGTCTCTCTAGACCTGCCGTGTGGCGGCGCTCGGTCTGCAATCACTGATAGTGGCGACACGCGGGTCCGACGTATACTAACGGACCGCGGTCGATTTAAAGGCTACCACCTAGCAAGTGTGGTGTCTGGCGGTGAACCACAGAAGGACAACAAGCAGAGTCTATATTTCTAGCTTTCCGGAAAGCATTTGACACGATGTTTAATTGCAGTCTGTTAACGAACGTACGAGCAAATGGAATAAGTTCACAGACAATGAGTGGCTCGAAGACTTCTTAAGTAACAGAACCCAGTATGTTCTCTACGGCGAGAACTCACCAGAGGCAAGGGTATCGTCAAGAGTGACCCAGGAAAATGTGATAGGACCGTTGTCGTTCTCTATACAGGGTGTCCCAGCTATCTTGTCCACCCAAAATATCTCTGGAACAATAACAGCTATTGGAAAACGACTTTCACCGGTATCAATGTAGGGCTGGGGCCCATGAATGTACATATTTGAAAACATTCTAAAACGAAAGCATGTGTGTTTTTTAACACAAACTTATGTTTTTTTTAAATGGACCTCCTATATTTTTTCTTCGGCAATCCATAGCATGACAAAGCACATACACACTGGCGTTGATTGCATTGCAATATTCCCATTACATCCCGAGATATTAAGACGCAAAGTTGACGCTTGAAACACCCGACATGCGCTGCTAGCGCACATCCTGAGGCTCAGGCGTGAACCCCATGCTGCCCGTAATCGCGATGTGATTGACATGTGTAATCACACCTCCATACTTGCAAGAGGTCCGAAACAACGGTAAAACTTTTAGTCCACTTGCTCGTTTCACTAAAACCATCAACATGAATTTTACAATTACGAGTGAATGATTAACTGTCACCTGCGCTAGATCTATAGTGAATTAAAGTTTTGACGTTGAACGGCATTACCTTTTTAGTAACGGATTATCGATAAGCGAAGTTAGCTTCGTGACTAACGTTGCGGTACACAGATATGTTACAGAACCGCATCACCCCTAGCCTATGGGATAAATACCTGCTGGAATGTACGACGTTAATGCAGGATGGCAGCAGAGCGTATTATTCGTTTCGGACCTCTTGATAAGTATGGAAGTGTGATTACGTATGTCAATCACATCGCGATTACGGACAGCATGGGGTTCACGCCTGAGCCTCAGGACGTGCGCTAGCAGCGCATGTCGGGTGTTTCAAGCGTCAACTTCGCGTCTTAATATCTCGGGATGTAATGGGAATATTGCGATGCAATCAACGCCATTGTGTATGTGCTTTGTCATGCTATGGATTGCTGAAGAAAAAATATAGGAGGTCCATTTAAAAAAACATAAGTTTGTGTTAAAAAACACATATGCTTTCGTTTTAGAATGTTTCCAAATATGTACATTCATGGGCCCCAGCCCTACATTGATACCGGTGAAAGTCGTTTTCCAATAGCTGTTATTGTTCCAGAGATATTTTGGGTGGACAAGATAGCTGGGACACCCTGTATACGTAAATGGTTTGGCGGACAGGATGGGCAACGATCTGCGGTTGTTTGCTGATGATGCCGTAGTGTTCGGTAGGGTGTCGAAGTTTAGTGACTGTAGGAAGATAGAAGATGCCTTAGACAAAATTTCTGTTTTGTGTGTTGAGTGGCACCTAGCTCTAAATGTGGAAAAATGTAAGTTAATGCGGATGAATAGGAAGAACAAACCTGTAATGTTCGGTTACAATATTACTAGTGTCTTGCCTGACACAGTCAAGTCGTTGAAATTTCTAGGCGTAGCGTTACAAAGCGATATGAAATGGAACGAACGTGTGAGAAGTGCGGTAGGGAAGGGGAATAGTCGACTTCAGTTTATTGGAAGAGTCTTATGAAGGTGCGGTATATTGTAAAGCAGACCGCATATAGGACGCTGGTGTGAGTACTGCTCTAGTGTTACGGGATCTGTACCAGGTCGGATTGAATGAGGACATCGAAGTAATTCAGACGCGGCCTGCTAGATTTGTTACCTGTACGTTCGAACAACGCGTAAGTGTTACGGATATGCTTCGAGAACTCAAATGGGAATCCCTGGATGGAAGGAGACTTTCTTTTAGAGAATCACTATTAAGAAAATTTGAAGAACCGGCATTTGAAGCTGACTGCTGAACGATTTTAATGCCGTCAACATACACTGTGCGTAAAGACCACGAAGATAAGATACGAGAAATTAAGGCTCACACGGAGGCTTACAGATAGTCGTTTTTCCCTCGCTCTGTATGCGAGTGGAACAGAAAAGAAAGTGACTAGTAGTGATACAGGGTACCTCCGCCACGCAACGTTCGTTGGCTTGCGGACTATGTAAATGTAGATGTAGTTGTTTCAGCGTCCTGGGAGGTGTAAAGCCTGCACTCCAGCACTGGGAACACCGTCAGTTTTATCATAACCACCCGGTACATTCTCACAATATGTGTATAAAGCCTTCCCAGTATCAGAACCCTTTAGAAATTCGAACAGCGACTTTGACAATAATTTATTTGTCGTCAGATGGATAAGAATCCGATTATACGTCACCTTTCTACAATTTTCTAAAATACTCGAAAAAGTAAAACTGTACAGAAATTTGGCGGTATTTCCTTATCTTCTTTCTTAAACAAAGGCTTAACCTCGGGATATTTTAACCGTTTAGGAAATGTCCCACTTATAAACGACTGGTTACTTAAATAGTTACTGAACTCAGAAGCACACTCTTTAATTAACTTTGTAGATATTTTATCTTAACCACTAGAATTTTTTGATTTTAAAGATTTTATGGTGGACATTACTTCTACTGGTGTAGTGAGGATCATATTTATATAAGTGAAATTGTTTGTAATGATTGGGCTGAGGTACTCCATGGCAGCATCTACTACTGAATCTGACAATCGAGCCTTTGTAGTAACAGTTGTGAAATGCTTGTTAAAAAGTTTTGCAACACTGCACAAATCTGCTCCAACGTATCATTTACTCTTAATGCTATCTTTAATAACATTTCGTTTGATTTCTTATCGCTTATATTGGTATTGCACTGAAAATCTCTGCACAACACTGCAAGTGTCGAAGATATGCGCTGTGTGTCTTGTTTGGTAACAAACTTGACCCATTCACGTACAACAGTAAAGCCAACTTGCGTTCAGTACCACTCGCCTCTGTCTCGGCTTCGTATTTCTGACAGTGTTAACTGTATTTTAACAATGACACACAGTAGCATGTAAATAAGTGATGAGGGGTTAATCGATATGCGCCTCGTGTACGCGTTCACTGAATACGATGGAAAAGCCGTACGGCGACACTATGCTTATCTGTTCCCGCAGTGACTGCAGCCACATCACAGTGGTTTTGCATCTGTACATAAGCACCCATCAATAATCGTATCCATTTGTGCTACTGTGTTTTGCTGATTGCGTATTACAGGCTTTTCCACTGTTTTAAAAGTATTTTCGCAGAAACAAAGAGAATTCTGTTAACGAAGCAGAATAAATCTTAATTACATTATCACTATGTAATGAGACACAGGAGACCCCAGCTCCCTTATATAAAAATATTCAGAAAATGTTTATGAACAAGCTCCGAATCATTGTCGATGGAATTCTAGTTCATTTTGTATAATTCACACCTGGTAGAACAGTTTCGTCATGACTGGCTGTCCCAAGCTGCAGGCCGCTGTGGCCGAGCGGTCCTAGGCGCTTCAGTCCGGAACCGCGCTGCTGCTACGGTCGCAGGTTCGAATCCTGCCTCGAGCATGGATGTGTGTGGTGTCCTTAAGTTAGTTAGGTTTAAGCAGTTCTAAGTCTAGGGGACTGATGACCTCAGACCTAGTGCTTAGAGCCATTTGAACCATTTTGGCTGTCACAAGCGCATTCTGAAGATATGTCCTCCACTCCTCCACGTCAGGGGCCTTATTTCCGTATAGGTCTTTGAGTATTCTGTCAAATTTTCTCGCAGTATCAAGGCTCCCATCTCATATTTACGTATTTCCCCTTCTCTGTCTATAGCATTGTTCTCAGAGTTGTTCCGCTTATATGAACTTTACGTCACATAGTTTGACAACCACCTGCATTTACAACAGCCTGAAACTACACTAAAAATTCCATTTTACAGCTGTCGCAGCGATTTTCGAACGGGGGGGGGGGGGGGGGCATGGAACGTTCAACAGGCATGACACAGCTCTTGCACTGCTTCAGGAT
The DNA here is from genome assembly GCF_021461385.2 of Schistocerca piceifrons. NCBI lineage: Eukaryota > Metazoa > Arthropoda > Insecta > Orthoptera > Acrididae > Schistocerca > Schistocerca piceifrons. Next base: position 318,240,979 of record NC_060145.1, on the reverse strand, counting down.
AGCACATTGCGGCCATCATTCTGAGCCATGGCAACAGTAATTTCTTCAACAATTCGTGGCACAATGAGCCATCGACCTTTGCCAATAACAGTTCCCCAAATCACCAGTTAATTCGAAACTCCGAATCACGTTTTTTTCTTTTTTCTCTCCGGTGCTGAAAGAGGACCTCTCCATATTCCTTTAATGGGTCGATAATCGTGACGAGCAGCTGCGCTATTACTGTTTTTTTTTTTTATTAAACAGCCTTATTTACGAGAGGCCTCTCCACCTTGTAGAGCCCCTCCCCCCTGTTGACTGTCTGCAACTGTAATGCACAATGATGCATGCGTTTCAACCACATATCACCGAACCAGTACCGGTGTCTAATGGCAAGTCATGACACTAACACTACTAAAAACGCAAATCCTGCGGCATATAGCCCGAACATCATTCCTATAAAGTTGGGTATCCATACCGGAAATAGTTTTCCGTCTACACTGGTTGAAGAAAGGAAAGTTTAGTTATAACCATCCAGTATATCCCTTTCACCATTCAGCTTTCACTTTTTTGCTTAATTCTGACTTGCCATCTGAGCGCTTGGTGCTGGTACGCTTGCTTCTCTTTTCTCCAAAGGTCTCTTTATCTTTGCTGTAGGTGGCGTCTGTCTTTCCCCAAGTCATGTATGTTGCTACAGCTTTGCGTATGTCCTCCAGCCATTCCTGTTTCCCATTTTGTGCTTCCTGTGAATTTCGTGTTTTAGATGTATGTAATCCGTTTTTCCTGCTTCATTTGTTGCATTTGCGTATTTTTTCCGGTCGTCAAGCAAATTCAATCTCACCTACGTTATCCATTAATATCTACTAGGCCTTGTCATTTTACCAATGTGATCCTCTGCTGCCCTCCATTTCTATTTTTAGAAAGTTACCTATTCGTCTTCTATTTTAATATATCCCGAGGATATGTAACTCCACTGTAATGATTGGATCCTCTTAGGTAAAGCATTCTGGAAACGAAGCCACTATTCTTATCTCTGAGCGGGGGCTATTCAAGAGGATGCCGTCATCGAGAAAAACAAATCTGGCGTTCGAGGAGTAATCAGACAGTTTGGTTAGAGAACTTAAAAAGAAAAATGGAGAGGTCGAAGTTAGATATAAGGGAATTAGTGAAGTTCACTGGCAGGAACAGTAGACATTCTGGTCAAGTAAGTAGAGGGTCGCAACGCAACTCCGTTGCTGCTGGAGAACTGGTTGTTCTTCGAGTTTTGCTGTCCTTGTTAAAACATATCGTCAAATTGAACATCGCACAAGAATAATCTGGCACCGTTCTACTAAGTGTTTAAAGAATAATTTTTTGTGTAACGAGAAACAAACCGACGTCTACTGCTTACACTGAGTATCATAGGAAACACGGTTGGTATGAGTTAACTTTAACTGCACATCATAAAATCAAAATTGCAAATATCAGCCGTATCACCAGAGAATCTGCGCCTAATGTATCTTAAGAAAGACACCTCGTATATATCCTCATTCGTTCGACTGCATGACTGCTGTCCGACATCCGATTCCTATTATACTGTATTGCACAAACCTTTTCTCTGAATATTCACTATACACAACTTTCTCAAAAATCTGATTTGAATATTCTAATTTTTGTGTGCTTCTATGATTTCCGTTTTATATTACTCCTCCTAAACTCAGTATTCTATCATATACACTTACGTCCTAGTAAATTCCCCCCGTACGTCCACATTCCGTAGGTGACATTCGTAGAGTTTTTAATTTCGTCAAACAAGTGATAAGGTATCAGTTTTGATCACAGTTTGTTGGATGGTATTTGGGCTGAGGTAGGTAATTTCCCCTAAAGAAGTACAGTATTTGCGTATAAAGATCTGGTGAGCCTGTGATGTAATGCATTTGCGCCACTTGTCAGTGAACCTAGATATTTTTAGTGGTGTGAGTGACCGAAACGATTCAATGATGCTGTTTTATTAACATGACACACAGGTGACAATAGTCGTGCGATATCTCCTAATATCGTGTCGGTCCTCCTTTTTCCGGGCGTACTGCAGCAACTGGGAGTGTCATGGACTCAACAAGTCGTTGGAAGTCCCGTGCGGAAACATTGAGCCATGCTCCCTCTATAGCCGTCCATAACTGCGAAAGTGTTGCCGGTCCAGGATTTTGTGCACGAACTGACCTCTCGGTTATGTCCCATATATGTTCGACAAGATCCACGTCGGGCGATATGGGTGGCCAAATCATTCGCTCGAATTATCGTGAATGTTCTTCAAACTAATCGCGAGCAATTGTCGGCCGGTGAAATGGTCCATTGCCATTCGTAAAAATTCCAACAGTGTTTTGTAAATGGTATCCAATTAGCCGGACATAACTATTTCTAGTCAGTGATCGGTCCAGTTGGGGCAGAGGGCCATGTAAATACAGTCCACACCATTCTGATGTCACCACCAACTCGCACAGTGCCTTGTTGACAACTTGGGTCTATGGCTTCGTGGGATCTGTGCCACGCTAGAACCCTAGCATCAGCTCTTACCAACTAAAATCGGGACTCACCTGATCAGGTCACGGTTTTCCAATTGTTAGGATCCAACTGATATCGTCACGAGCCCAGGAGAGGCTCTGCTGTTGGTAATGGCACTTGCGTCGGTTGTCTGCCACGGCCCATTAACGACGAATTTAGCCGCACTCTCCGAACGGGTACGTTCGTCGTACGTCCCACATCGATTTCTGCCTTTATATCATGCAGTGTTGCTTGCCTGTTAACACTGAAAACTTCACGCAAACGCCACTGCTATTGGTCGTTAAGTGAAGGCTGTTGGCCACTGCATTATCCTTGGAGAGAGGTAATGCCTGAAATTTGGTATTGTGGTCACTATTTTGACACGGTGGATCTCAGAATATCGAATTACCTAATGGTGTCTGAAACGGAATGTTCCACGTACAAAGTCTATTAATTCGCGTCGTGGGGCTATAATCACGCCGTAAAACTTATCATATGAATTTACTGAGCACGAAAACAGCTCTGCCAATGTATTGCCCTTTTATACCTTGTGAACGCGGAACTACTGGCTATGGTTCAAATGGCTCTGAGCACTATGGGACTTAACTACTGTGGTCATCAGTCCCCTAGAACTGAGAACTACTTAAACCTAAGGACATCACACACATCCATGCCCGAGGCAGGATTCGAACCTGCGACCGTAGCAGTCGCGCGGTTCCGGACTGCGCGCCTAGAACCGCTAGACCACCGCGGCCGGCGCGGAACTACTGTCATCTGTATATGTGCACATCGCCATCACATGACTTTTGTTACCTCTCTCTGTCTGTCTGTCTGTCTGTCTCTCTCTTTCTCTCTATTCAGAGTGGTCCATTGATATGTCTCATGAAATAAGCATCAAACGAAAAAGCTACAAAGAACGAAACTCGTCTAGCTTGAAGGGGGAAACCAGATGGCGCTATGGTTGCCCCCTCTAGATGGCGCTGACATAGGTCAAACGGATGTCAACTGCGTTTTTTAAAAATAGGAACCCCCATTTTTTATTACATATTCGTGTACTACGTTAAGAAATATTAATGTTTTAGTTGGATCACTTTTTTCGCTGTGTGATAGATGGTGCTGTAATAGTCACAAACATATGGCTCACAATTTTAGACGAATAGTTGATAACAGGTAGGTTATTTAAATTAAAATACATAACGTAGGTACGTTTGAACATTTTACTTCGATTGTTCCAATGTGATTCATGTACCTTTGTGAACTTACCATTTCTGAGAACGCATGCTGTTACAGCTTGATTACCTGTAAATACCACATTAATACAATAAATGCTCAAAATGATGTCCGTCAACCTCAATGCATTTGGCAATACGTGTAACGACATTCCTCCCAACACCGAGTAATTCGCCTTTCGTAATGTTCGCACATGCATTGACAATGCACTGACGCATGTTGTCAGGCGTTGTCGGTGGATCACGATGGCAAATATGCTTCAACTTTCCCCACAGAAAGAAATCCGGGGACGTCAGATCCGGTGAACGTGCGGGACATGGTATGGTGCTTCGACGATCAATCCACCTGTCATGAAATGTGCTATTCAATACCGCTTCAACCGCACGCGAGCTATGTGCCGGACATCCATCATGTTGGAAGTACATCGCCATTCTGTCATGCAGTGAAACATCTTGTAGTAACATCGGTAGAATATTACGTAGGAAATCAGCATACATTGCACCATTTAGATTGACATCGATAAAATGGAGGCCAATTATCCTTCCTCCCACAATGCCGCACCAAACATTAAGCCGCCAACGTCGCTGATGCTCCACTTGTCGCAGCCATCGTGGATTTTCCGTTGCCCAATAGTGCATATCATGCTGGTTTACGTTACCGCTGTTGGTGAATGACGCTTCGTCGCTAAATAGAACGCGTGCAAAAAATCTGTCATCGTCCCGTAATTTCTCTTGTGCCCAGTGGCAGTACTGTACATGACGTTCAAAGTCGTCACCATGCAATTCCTGGTGCATAGAAATACGGTACGGGTGCAATGGATGTTGATGTAGCTTTCTCAACACCGACGTTTATGAGATTCCCGATTCTCGCTCAATTTGTCTGCTACTGATGTGCGGATTAGCCGCGACAGCAGCTAAAACATCTACTTGGGCATTATCATTTGTTGCAGGTCGTGGTTGACGTTTTACATGTGGCTGAACACTTCCTGTTTCCTTAAATAACGTAACTATCTGGCGAACGGTCCGGACACTTGGATGATGTCGTCCAGAATACCGAGCAGCATACATAGCATACGTGATACCACGTACTTATAGGTTTGTGATTATTACAGCACCATCTATCACAAAGCGAAAAAAATGGTCCAACTAAAACATTAATATTTCTTTACGTAGTACACGAATATGCAATAAAAATGGGGGTTCCTATTTTTAAAAAAACTCAGTTGATATCCGTTTGACCTATCGCAGCGCCATCTAGCAGGCCAACCATAGAGCCATCTGGTTGCCCCCTTCAAGCTAGACGAGTTTCGTTCTTTGTAGTTTTTTCGTTTGATGCTTATTTCGTGAGATATTTGGCCCCGTCACTATCAATGGACCACCCTGTATATGACTTCACCGGACAAAATATTAGCCTAACCTTTAAAATACCATGCAAGTCGCTTTTGAGCAGTGTGGACGGCGAAGAGCCGGTACGTTGTGGTCATTTGATCTTCCATCGTGGAGTAGATCACGGCAGTGAAATGAGAGTATTTGTCTGTCTTTTGTATGTAACTTGCAGTAAAATGGGACATTTGCTATTATTAGCAGAAAGGAGCCCGATTAGTTAGTGTGTCAACGAGGACTGCAGAACTTGTCTGCAAGGAATGATGTACCACTCGGTTAAATAACATGGCGTAAGAAAAGGTCGTGATCTACTAGTACCAGAGCCGAGTGTAACGCCTTGTCAGTGACAGTTGATTTCAAACTAAACACGGATTAATGCTGCCTATGAATACAGGTCCATCTCAACCAATTTCCCACAGAACGTTGCGAAGGGAATTGCATGCTGTGGAGTTTGCAGTCGGGCAATTCGACATGCGTGATTACTCACACAGGACATAAGCCTGTACGTCTTCAGTGAATAAACAACACGGAAAAGATTTGGTATATGACTGGAGGCATCTACTGTGGTTCGACAAGTCGCGATTTTGTTACTTTTCAGCTGATGGAAGGTGGCGAATGCACCGAAGGCCAATGAGGCTTTTAACGGGCAGTCTGTGGAGAGTATAGCTTGCGCAAGAGGTGGTTCTGTGGTGTTTTTCTTTTTGCTTTCTTTCGTTTGATGACTTGATGTCCTACTCGTTTAAATTGCTATGAACGTGAACCAGGGTGTTTATTTTAACATTCTCGGATGCCAAGTATTGCCGTTTCTTCTATATCTTCATTATCCTTACTGCCGTTTTCCAAGATGGCAACCGATGGGCTGCATGCTTACATTCCTGGTTTTACTCAGGCAACCTATTGAAGCTCTACTAACCTGCTAAATCAGGCAGTCGTCATCGTATAGCAAATTTCTATCGCTAGTAGGAACACCGAATAAAACGTAACAATCAACATCTCCACAGATTAATAGCTATGTCGGATCTAATCATCAATGAGCAGGTTCTGTTGGAAGTGGCATTCTCGAAGAGACTACTGGACTCATTTTCTCTTCGAATTGAAGTCATTAGCTAGGTCAGAGACGGTAATACACGGCATTAGCATGTCATCTTCTGGAGGTGACTAAATTTTTTGTTCGGTATTGTTATTTTGCAGTGCACTATTTCGAAAGCGCCGTTCTCACTGAGACGATACGACATGCGACTTGTGATACGACGCAGAAACGACCCACACTGGTAGGGCGCATGGGAACGTAGTGGAATCGAGTTAACTGATTCACACAATGGATGACAGCCATATCACATCCACCCATACCTCTGTTGTATCGCCCGGCGCAACACAGAATGCCGGTTACTTCACACAACAGTGTCTTACGACACAGGGGGGAGGAAAGCTAAATTTCAAGTCATCTGATGTGCTTCGAAAAAAACTGCTTTATGTAAATAAAGCAAAGCTACACCGGTATCTCTCTCTGGTTTCTCAGTAAATCTTTCATTTTTTGTGTAAAAAAATTAAAAACTTCCGTTTTTAGATCCGCATGTGCTCTCCGCTATGCAGTCTCTCTCATTCGATTCCAAGGAAACTATTGAGTAAAAGAAATTAATTCTTTTGCACCCTATACTATCGTATCACAGCTTGATAATGAACTGCCCACAGTTATTGTGATACTTCGACATTAAGTATATCACTGCGCATATTCTGAAAACTTTGCAGTGAAAAATGTAGCAGCTGGAGACTTTACGGTTTGCGGTCATACACTGATGTACACGAAATGTAGCTAAAATAATGAAATTGTTTTTAATTCCGGAAGGAAAGACACCTCTCTTTTCAATCTCAAATAAACTGCGTGATGCATACTGTTGCTTGTGATGAGGTCGCCATGCATGAAGCTGTTGTCTGCTATGCGGAGATGTCTTGTGTTAAAGGACATCAGCACTTGTGCAGAGTTCACTGCTAAACAATCAGCGGTGATTGATTTCACTTCAAACCCAGTAATGTTTTTTCTGAACACATCTAAAACCGAATCGTATACCAGCTTGATCAACTGATGAGCCGTGGAAATTCTACCTCAAATTTATTAGTTTGTATCCATTATTTATTCATTTACGATATTGCATTAACTACCATACTAGGTGGTCCTACTAAACCTAAACTTCTTATAGTGGCATTTTTAACGTCACCGAAACACTTGCACTGATTTACTTTCTCGTAACAAGTAGCTACTCAGCAGGAAAAATATCAAGACGAAAAGTCTGACACAGCCCTACTTTATCGGAGTAGCTAATACTACTTTCACCAAAAAGTGTAAACTATCTGGACTCATTAAGTAGAACTAATAATTAATGGAAATTGTGTTTGTGTTGAGAGAGCTCATGAGAAATCACAGGCGAGCTATATTTGGTATTTACAGCACTGTGCGGGTGAATCCCGTACTTCCTTTTACTTCAGTTTCCTGAGCTTGAAGTAATGGTAAACCACAACAACGCTATCTTCAGAAGAGCTTCTGATTGCAGCTAAGGAAGAAACATGAATTGTGCAGTCTTGTTCTTGTTGTATCGCTCCAATGGGAACACGAATGTCGTATGGATAAACATCACGTCACAAGACCTTTATTACGACGTGTCGTATGGCATATCGTATCATCTCAATAGGAGCCATGACTAATGGTGCAGTTTGGTGCAGTTACCTGTAGTACTCACGCTATAGTTATTTGATGGTGTCTGATATTTTCCACTATCTTCTCATACATCTGCTCCTCTGTGCTGCCATCTCCACTTGTTTTGATCTGTCTGTTCATTTTACTTGTTTTGGTGTCACCATCATCGCCGTGTCGATAACTGTTTATTGCCACCTCAGCAGATACTTGGACTGCAGCCATGTTGTCGTTGAGGACCTCCAGCTCTGCAGTGAGGTGCAGCATGAGTGCCAGCAGAGTGCTGTCCAGAAAGACTGTGGACTGCGTGGTCAGGGTGGTGAACAACAGCTGCAGGCCGTAGACTACCTCGTAGGTGGGGGAGGCCCTCACGTCCACTCCCGGTAACCACGCGGCCACGGGGAGGCCCCGGTTCTCGTAGGAGCTGCCATTGGTCGCTGGGGCCACAGCAGAGCTGAGTAGCGGCGCCATGCCCCACGAGATGTAGCAAACCACGTGCGACACCTGCCGACACACAGCAGTGTTACCAACCTATTACCTGCGTAAAACTACATTTTTTATTTGTTTATTCTTTCGTTTATCCTGTCCAGATTTCAACATTCGACATCCCTATTACATCAGACCTAATAACTTACAGTTTTTACACATACATATAAGGGCTGTTCAAGTTAGACACAGACAAATACAGTAAAGCTGGAAAAATTTATGATTTTGTCTCGACACGGTAGTGTAGCTGAGCTGGTGACATGGCGATACTGTGTATCATATGTGAAGAAATCTTACAGTTTTCCATGTACATATACGTATAGGTGTCGTTCAATTGTAACACAGACAAAACCTGCAACTCTGGAAAGGTTTATGACTCTACCAAGACGTGGTAGCGTATCCATGCTGACGTTGTGATGCACCGTGCAGCTTGTATGAACTTCTTTAGACACCTATGCTATTTACACTACTGGCCACCAAGAGGAAATGCAGATGATAAACGGGTATTCATTGGACAAATATATTATACTAGAACTGACACGTGATTACATTTTCACGCAATTTGGGTGCATAGATCCTGAGAAATCACTATCCAGAACAAACACCTCTGACCATAATAACGACCTTGACACGCCTGGTCATTGAATCAAATAGAGCTTGGATGGCGTGTACAGGTACAACTGCCCATGCAGCTTCAACACGATACCACAGTTCATGAGGAGTACTGACTGGCGTATTGTGACGAGCCAGTTGCTCGGCCACCATTGACCATACTTTTTCAATTGGTGAGAGATCTGGAGAATGTGCTGGCCAGGGCAGCAGTCGAACATTTTCTGAGTCCAGAAAGGCCCGTACAGGACCTGCAACATGCCGTCGTGCATTATCCTGCTGAAATGTAGGGCTTCGCAGGGATCGAATGACAGGTAGAGCCACGGGTCGTAACACATCTGAAATGTAACGTCCACTGTTTAAAGTGCCGTCAATGCGATCAAGAGGTGACCGAGACGTGTAACCAATGGCACCCCATACCATCACGACGGGTGATACGCCAGTATAGCGATGACGAATACACGCTTCCAATGTACGTTCTCCGCGATGTCGCCAAACACGGATGCGACCATCATGATGCTGTAAACAGAACCTGGACTCATCCGAAAAAATGACGTTTTGCCATTCATGCACCCAGGTTTGTCGTTGAGTACACCATCGCAGGCGCTCCTGTCTGTGATGCAGCGTCAAGGGTAACCGCAGCCATGGTCTCCGAGCTGATAGTCCATGCTGCTGCAAACGTCGTCGAACTGTTCGTGCAGATGTTTGTTGTCTTGCAAACGTCCCCATCTGTTGACTCAGGGATCGAGACGTGGCTGCACGATCCGTTACAGCCATGCGGATAAGATACCTGTCATCTCGACTGCTAGTGATACGAGGCCGTTGGGACCCAGCACGGCGTTGCGTATTACCTTCCTGAATCCACCGATTCCATATTCTGCTAACAGTCGTTGGATCTCGACCAACGCAAGCAGCAATGTCGCGATACGATAACCCGCAATCGTGATAGGCTACAATCCGATCTTTATCAAAGTCGGAAACGTGATGGTACGCATTTCACCTCCTTACACGAGGCATCACAACAACGTTTCACGAGGCAACGTCGGTCAACTGTTGTTTGTGTATGAGAAATCGGTTGGCAACTTTCCTCATGTCAGCACGTTGCAGGCGTCGCCACCGGCTCCAGCCTTGTGTGAATGCTCTGAAAAGCTAATCATTTGCATATGGCAGCATCTTCTTCCTGTCGGTTAAATGTCGCGTCTGTAGCACGTCATCTTCGAGGTGTATCAATTTTAATGGCCGGTAGTGTACAGCAACCATTTGTGACAGCAGAGGTATGTATGTAAAACATTTTCGGTTTTCTTGCCGCGTCAATTCGGGATAAAATCTCAAGCTTTCGATGATAGCCTCCATCGTCATCGTCAGCAGCGGCTGACTGTCTTCACTGCTCCTGTTGTGGCCATTATATAGCCCGTGGATGGCTTCTGATTGGTCGGCTTGTGATTGGTCGGCGATTACGTATTGCTGTCGCAGACGGTGTCAATATGTGCGCTGGTGGCGCCACCAATTCCGTTGGAACGTAAACCTTGGAGGGAATGCCTCAGCTGCTTCTCTGCATCGAGCGCTCGTTTCCATGCACCGCTCAGACAGTATTCGCTATCACGGTTAAAATTCTTCTCGCTCATTCTTATTTCAACAGCGTCCTTAATAACAGAATCCCAGTATGTGGAGGCCTGGGACAAAATTTTTGTTTCATGGAACAGTATTTTATGATTGTTAGTGAGGCTGTGCTTCGCAATTGCCGATTTCTCCAGTTCTCTATTTTTAATATGCCGTTGGTGTTCTGCACAACGGTCATAAACGGTAAGAATGGTCTGAGCAATATACTTGCTTCCACACTCGCAGCGGATATTATAAAATCCAGGGACCCTGAGGTCGAGACTGTCCTTAACAGTGATCATCATCTCCTTAATTTTCTTAGGAGGACGAAAAATCGGTCTTATACTCCGTCTACCCAGGACTCTTCCGATTTTGCTGGAAATAGCGCCACAAAAAGGAAGAACTGCAATCGGTGTTTCATCCTGTGAGTGTGCAGCATTTTCACGTTTCCTTTTCTTGGAGAACGCTGCCTTTATATCGCGTGCACCATACCCATTATTTCGGAACAAGTACTTCAGATGTTTAATTTCGGACTTCAAGTGGTCCTCGTCAGAAACAGTTTTTGCTCTATGTACCAACGTGTTCAAAACGTCTCTCTTCTGAACAAGGTGGTGGAAACTCTGTGCATTAAGGTATAAATCGGTATTCGTCAGCTTACGGTACACAGAGTGGCCGAGACGCCTGTCCGCCTGTCGTTGTACTAAAACGTCTAAGAATGGCAGCCTTCCTTCCTTCTCCATCTCGACAGTGAATTGGATGTTCGAATGTATGCTGTTCATGTGTTCCATTAATTGTTCGAGAGCTTCTGCGCCGTGTGGCCAGATCATAAATGTATCGTCAACATAACGATAAAATAAGGATGGACGGAGGGGAGCCGAATCTAATGCACGTTCCTCAAAAAAATTTTAACCAGTGATGGAGACATCGCCATACCGTCCGTCATTTCACAAAATTTATTACCATACAAGAAGAAGGTGATCGTCATCACATGTCGGAAAGACTTTATAGTTTCTGGAGGAAAAAGATCCGCCAGCATTTTCAAAGTGTCCTCCACAGGAACTTTGGTGAATAGCGATACCGCATCCGCGCGGACTAGAATGTCATTTGGACCAACTCTAATCTGTTTGATTTTCTCAATGAGCATCTGGGAGTTTTTGATGTGATATTCACACCGGCCGACTATAGGAGTTTGTTAGGTATTTGGCCAGCTTGTAGGAAGGAGAACCAATTTCACTGACCATAGGTCTCAAAGGAACATTATCCTTGTGGATGGATCTTCGGTAGTCCGTACAACCTGGGAAGTCTAGGAGCTCGGACAGACCGGAACTTTGATGTACAGCAGAAAAAGCATGGAGCTACTGAAGAATTCCTGTCTGCCAGATGATGTTACGAAAAATCTCAGAATCCTAGACCTCCCAGGTTGTACGGACATTCTGAAAAACAGAAATATATTAAGATCGAAAATAAATTGAAGTGTTAGGAGGTCTTTTCTGAAGATATTAGTTTGGAGTGTGCTGTGCCGACCGGTAGAGACGGTACACAACTGTACACACAGAGGACGCCACACAGCAAGACTAGTCACCAGTGTGGTGTCACATATAAGGACCAGTCAAATGAAAATGAGACAGATGGAAGAAAAGCAAGTAACTATTTATTATTTCAAAAGTAGTAGCCATAACTGTTAATACGTTTATCCCTCTGTGAGACAAGGCAGTCAATGCCCTCATGCAAAAATGTTTCTGCTGCACGCACATAGGTTGTTTCGAGTACGGTGCAAAAGTTTCTCTGGGAAGCCCTTACACATCCTCTACACAGGGCCGGTGTCTCCTCATGCGATTCCCGTATTTTTGGATCCCTTAAGAAATAATTTTTTTCCTTACTGAATTTCGATTCCCCCCGGAGGGGGCGGGCTGACAGCATCTTAGTACGCTGATCTTCAGCCTACAGAATTTTTACAACACATGAAGAAGATAAGAAACCATAAAAGCAGGCGATGAAACGGTGACTTAAATTGTAAAACGGCGGAAAATTGTGGAAAGTTAAAACATAAAACAAATGGTTGGCGATGCTAATAAAATACACAGGAAGCAGACAAATAAAACAGTAGACAGAAAATTAGAAAACACGGCGACAGTTTGGGTTCTGTTCGCAAGAGATATAAAAATCACTCCCAGCGACAGTATGATTTTCGTTCGCAACTCTTCGGAAACGACGCACAACACTTAACACTCACTGGAAACACTGCACTAAAAAGTCGGCACGAAGATGACACACCACAGCCAAGGGCAGATGGAGGGGGGACCTGGACAGATTAGGGGAAAAAAGGGGGAGGAGCGGAAAACGAGAGGGGGAGGGGGGGGAGGGAGAAAGACATTCGTGGCCGTCAATTTGCTTCGGACGAAGAGGTGCACACCTGGGTACAATCATGATCCGTAGGCAACTGAAAACGATTTTCCATGAAGGCATTGACCGTCTTATCTTACAGTGAGATAAATTTATTAGCATTTATGGCGATTACTTAAGAAATAATACAGAGTTTACTTACTTTTTTTCCATTTATCTCGCTTTCATTTGACTGCCTCTTATAGTTATGGTCAGACGCCTTAGAGGGCGCACGTAACGGACCATGTTACGCTTCCGCCATACGTCATTAAAATAGCTCTATCAATCTGCAATAGTTGTGCTCTGACGTCACAGAGGGCTCACCTAACAGGGACTATATCTTGATCGCACGTGACGTCAGACAAATAGTTCGCAAATGAAACGAACAAGTGGCTCTACTCAGTCAGGTGTTGCAGAGGATCCCCAGTGTCTCACAACACGATATTGCAGTACTGTACGACGCAACGTTCCTTCGGACAAGCGTGTTGTTCTTAACAACACAGGCACTGCAATATCGTATTTATCCGCCGACACCGGAAAGATACTTCCAATTAAAGTGTTGTCTCCTGTACGGGAATTACATAATGTGTGTGCGAGTGCAGGTTGTGACACATGAACGTCGACGTATGGAAGTTTGGGTCTGGCCGTGAATGGTACACAAACAGCCAAAGCGGTTGAGGCGAACGTTCGCGTAAAGCGAGAAATCTGAGTTCGAGTCCTGGTTCGGCACTAATTTTAATTTTTATTCGCTTATAAAGCTGATGACTATTCGTATTCGCAACTGCGAATACGTTTCATGTACATAGTCTCACAGTGTCGCAGTCTCTTTCGCATGCCACGGTGACATACACACTGTCACTGCCAGCAGAGCCAGACTGGACATACGAGGGTTGGAACTTAAATAGTGGCAACCATTTATTCACAACGGATATAAAAGAGTTACATGTTTGCACCTGTTACTATCCTCCAGAGTAGTCACCAGCGTTGTGTAGATCCCGTTGCCAACGATGTGGAAGGCGTAAGTATACCGCTAACAGAGCCTGTTCTGTTGATGGTGCGAATGGAGCGGTCTACTGCCTGTCGAATCTCTGGAACATTTCAGAAGCGAATGTCACGAAGTGGTTCCTTCATCTTCGGATTCAAATCAGTCACAATGACTTAAATGGTGGATGATACAGTACTTCCCAGTCCCTTCGACAGAACAGAGCAGGCACAGATTGCGCTGTATGCGCCCGCACATTGTGGTGCAAAATGATGAGTGGGTTGAGCAGAAAGTGTCGCCGCTTCTTTCGCAAAGCTGGTCGCAGGTGATGCTCCAAAAACGAACGGTAATACTGTCCATTGAAGGTCTGCCGTGGAGGAACGTATTGCGTTAGGATGGACACCATCACAGTCGTACACGAGAAACACAATAACTTTCACCATATTGGGGCTCTGACGCACTTTCGACTTTCGTGGCGACCCATAATGACACCACTCGTTGAACTGGCGTTTCAGTTTTGGCTCGTACGATGTGGCCCATGTCTTATCCAGTGTTATGACACGGCGAAAGAAAGACTCTCCTTCGCGCTCATAGCGCTCCAGGCGATTCTGAGCAGCGTCGCAATGCATCCATTTCTGCATTTCCATCAAGTCATCCGGAAAGCATCGTGATGCAAATTTTCGTATGCCCAGGCGTTCCTTAAGGATGCGAAGCACAGTCGTATGCGCTAATCCGGTTTCGTGGGCAAGCTCACGAATCGTATGGCGTCGATCAGTGTCCGCTAACGCGGCAACGGCATGCACTTCTTCTTCAGAGACGCTAGGACGACCTGCTCGATGCATGTCTGCCACAGTTTGCCGACCTTCGTTGACGGCTTTTACCCAACGTGCCACCGTTATGTACGCCAATGCCGATTCCCGCACGCCTCTTGAAGACCCTGATGACACTGCCGTGCTGTACGACGTCTGGCACATTGAATCTTGATCCAACTCCGTGTTTCGAAAACATAGTGACACTGTGACTGTGCTTCCCTCGATTGTGCGCACGCCGGTGACGTGGGACGGGCAAGTCCATTTGCTCGGGGGTAAAGTAGGTATGTCAATAACGTGTGCTATCAGCGACAATAGTAGATTCAATGATAATGAAATCAAGACCCTACGCTGTCGACAGGCATTGATATACATCGACGGGGACAGTCGAAAATGTGTGCCCCGACCGGGACTCGAACCCGGTATCTCCTGCTTACATGGCAGACGGTCTATCCATCTGCGCCACAGAGGGCACAGAGGATAGTGCGACTGCAGGGACTTATCCCTTGCACGCTGTCCGTGAGACCCACATTCCCAACTTTATGTCCACACACTACATTCGTAGTGCCCCTGCCCGTTACACTCATTACTCGCGGCAGATAACCTTACCGAGTCCCGTTACAGTTCGGGCAATACGTTTGCATCCGCACAGAAGAAGAAGGTCAATGGCCGCTTAGCCTTAACTATATGAAGATGGTATCTGTTCTTTCGGAGATATCCGAAAGACCAGATACCATCTTCAAATAGTAGATTCCACTGCATAGGGTCTCCACAGCAGTGCAGCAGTGTTGTCACTAATTAAGTTCCAACCTACGTACTGCATTGACGTTAGTCAACGTTTACTGTATTCGAGAACAGACTAGTTTTAAGAACGTTAATCACGTTGCCACGCCTCATCATCACCAGCATACTGAAGGTACACACCGTACATAATCTCCCTGTAAATCATTGTTATTTGTATATTTTTATCTGTGTAGCCAAAATTGTTTTGTTGTAGTTCCATTTCGCACTGTGACGTACACTGTGGCGCAACTCAGTGCAGCAACTACTTTCTATGGTAGGGGGTTCTCTTCCTGCCACCTTCATGTTGGACGCGAAGTGTATTTGTTAAACACAGCAGAGTGTATCCTTGTATGGGAGTCAAACGTTGACCCTAAAGAGCCCAGACAGAAGAGAGACTCTTTTGAAATGTGGTGCTGTAGACGAATGCTGAATATTAGATGGGTAGATCGAATAATTAGTGAGGAGGTACTGAGTCGAATTAAGGAGAAACGAAATTTACGGCGCAACTAAAAGAAGGATTGGCTGACAGTAGGCATCCAGAGGCATCAAGGAACCGTCAGTTGTGTGATGAAGTGAGGGACGGAGGCTTGAGTACAGTATTCAGGTTCGTCCGCCCGGTTGGCCGTGCGGTCTAAAGCCGTCGGCACACGGACCGTGCATCCGAACGTTGAGCGTTGAGCGTGCCGAGTTTCTGACGTCACAGCATGGAATAGCACGCTCGGGAGTCTTTCCGAACGTGCAGAGCAATATCTGGCATGTCAGATATTCTCAGCGTGCGTCTGAACGTTGACCAATGACATGGCACAACTCCACCTACGTCACACGCACGCCGTCTCCCTTCAGTACAGAGTTGTGACGCGCCATATTGGCATTCATTTCAAGCCTATACGTATATATGCCGTTCCGAGCACCAGCAAATTGAGAATCACTGCAAAACTCATTGTTAACTGTGTGATTCTTTCCAATAAAATAATGAGAAACATCATATTCGCGGAAAAATAATTATTGTAACTTGCGTATAATGAGAGTAGGCTATTTGAAGGCAGCGACACACTGAAGATCCACCCAAAACGCATTGTTCTTGGTACAATGTGTTATAATTAAATTTCAGTTAGTAAAATATCTACGATTATAGAGTTTTTAGCAAGAGGTAAGGTACTATTATTATATAAAGCAGATGCGATGTTGGTATAGTGTAATGAATAGCATCATTGTATACTAATGAGGTTTTTTCGTTGGGGCGGTGGTTCGCGTCCTGACACGACAGATTTTTTTTCCTAACATTCGCGTTTTTATTAGGTTCTGATACTTTATTATTAGTATAATATAAGTATAGACTGTAATGTTTGATTTTATGTAAATACAAGTTCACCTTTTATTGAGGGGTGACTTTGTTCGATTGGCTTCATCTAAAGGACAGCTGACGCTACTTGTATAAAGGTATTTTTTCTCTTTTTTCTTTTACGCTTCGTAATTGACATGTTGCAAAGATTCTGCTACTGGGTACGAACAGTGATCAAGTAAGACTGACCTTGGGGTTTTACTAAAATGTGGGAATGATGAAATACTGTTTATCTTATGCGGAAAGTATTCCAATTTTGTAACGCACTGCTTGTAATGGAACTTTTATAAGCCTCTGTCCTTATTGATTGGAGTTGGTACTTTCCTTTTCGTGGACGATGGGGGAAATGTGCATTTTAATAGAGCTAACGTGGGAATTTTACGCGCCCGTTGAGTAAACAGTGTGATTAACGAACTAGAAACATCCCTCAACTGTCGCTTGAGTGCGTTGCGATCGTGTATACCACGTTGGGGTCCGCGTACCGTATGCACAAGTCGCATCATTCCTGAGCGTTGAGCAGCACGTTGAACTGGGCACGCTCAACGTTAACGTTCGGCAGCACGGTCCGTGTGCCGACGGCTTAACGCTCGGCTTTCCGGGCGGGAAGGAGCGCCGGTCCCCGGCACGAATCCGCCCGGCGGATTAGTGTCGAGGTCCGATGAGCCGGCCAGTCTGTGGATGGTTTTTAGGCGGTTTTCCATTTGCCTCGGCGAAGGCTGGCTGGTTCCCCTTATTCCGCCTCAGCTACACTATGTCGGCGATTGCTGCGCGAACAAGTTCTCCATGTTCGCGTACACCACCATTACTCTACCACACAAACATAGGGGTTACATTCGTCTGGTCCATTACTCTACCACGCAAACATAGGGGTTACATTCGTCTGGTGTGAGACGTTCCCTGGGGGGGACACAGGGGGCCGAATCGCACAATAACCCTGGGTTCGGTGTGGGGCGGCGGAGGGGTGGGGTTGCGGACCACTGCGGCTGCGGCTGCGGCGGGGACGGAGCCTCTCCGTCGTTTCTAGGTCCCCGGTTAACATAACAGAGCATAACGTATTCAGGTTCAAGCAGATGTAAGTTAGAGCACTTATTCATAGACGAAGAGACTGGCACAGGAATGCCTTTCATGGGGAGCTGCATCAAACCACTCTTCGAACTGAAGACTGTAACAAGCTGTATAGTAGCTGATCTCGCTCGGTGGTGTGATTGGGAAGCACTGCTGTAGGTAGTGGTGGGGCACCTGCAGGAAGATGTAGAGGCGGAACCCGACGTCGCCGTAGCGGCGCCGCCTAGCCGCCGAGTCCGGGAAGGCTGCGTGCGCCTCCCCCAGGAGCTGCAGCAGTTTTCGCAGGCGCGCCCCGTCCAGCGAGAACGACACCACCTGCCGGAAATGCACGTACAAACTGCACTCACTAGTCACTAGTACCTGTTTTATTGTACATCTACATACATAGTCCGCAAAACATAGTACGTGTGTGGCGGGGAATACCTTGTACCACGACTAGTCATTTCTCGCGTATTATCTTCATGGTCCTTACGCGACGACGATGATGATGGGTTTGTGGGGCGCTCAACTGCGCGGTCATCAGCGCTCGTACGAAGTCCCAGTTTTTACGCAGTCTAATTTTTACACATTCCAATTTAGCCACCGTCAAGAATGATGATGATGAGGATGAAATGATGAGGACAACACAAGCACTCAGTTCCTGGTCAGAGAAAATTCCCAATCCGGCCGGGAATCGAACCTGGGACTCCGTGATCCAGAGAAAGCAACGCTAGCCACTAGACTTGTCCTTAGGCGAAAACTACAGTGGCGCCAGTAGAATAGAGATGGGCAAACTCGTTCATCCTAGCCGGCCGCTGTGGCCGAGCGGTTTTAGGCGCTTTAGTCTGGAACCGCGCTGTTGCTACGGTCGCAGGTTCGAATCCTGCCTCGGGCATGGATGTGTGCTGTCCTTAAGTTAGTTAGGTTTAAATAGTTCTAAGCCTAGGGGGCTGATGACCTCAGATGTTAAGTCCCATAGTGCTTAAGCCATTTGAACCATTCGTTATTCCTTGGGAACTAGTTCACTGATGATCGCTCTTTTTTTGGGAACCATTTTTACTCGTTCACCGTTCATTTGTGCTTGGTATGCGGTTCTTATGAAAAACTGAAAATTAGTAGCATAGGTGACTGAAGATGGAAGGTGCCAAGAGGTGGCACTTGCCTCCGCTCTGGAGTACAGTATTTTTATTCGTAACAGAATTCTCACACACTTGTAATTTTCGTGATTCTGCAAAACCTTTCGTTTAGCCAGCTGCAGCGTTCTGTGGCTGATCGCAGTGAAATAATATAAGGTGACGCACGAAAAACCGGCCCCGAGTACAGACTGCTCGCCAATTACGCAGGATTTGTTGACCGCTCGGAGCAGAATAGCATGTAATAATTAGGCAGTGAATAAATAAAAAATAAGCTAATGCAAACAACAACTTCGAAACAATAGATGACAATTGGTAGGCGACGATGAGGTCTAGTACTCGGGGCTGATTTTTCGTGCGCTACCCTGTACCACTGAAATAATATTGTACGAGTTATCATATTCTCTTTACAAAATGTGACACCAGACACTCGGTTATGGAACGCGGACTTCATTCGGTTGTAAGTCGGTCTGTCTTCCGTAACAATGAACATGCTCTTTGACCTTGGACCAAAACAATTCGGAAAATGGTCACTAGTGTGTGCCGTGCCGACTTCCTTTGCATGTGTAATAAAAAAATATTCCCTTTTTACAAGTATTTCTTCTGCTGTTTATCACCGAGCGAGGTGGCGCAGTGGTTAGCACACTGGACTCGCATTCGGGAGGACGACGGTTCAATACCGTCTCCGGCCATCCTGATTTAGGTTTTCCGTGATTTCCCTAAATCGCTTCAGGCAAATGCCGGGATGGTTCCTTTGAAAGGGCACGGCCGATTTCCTTCCCCATCCTTCCCTAACCCGAGCTTGCGCTCCGTCTCTAATGACCTCGTTGTCGCCGGGACGTTAAACACTAATCTCCTCCTCCTCCTCTGCTGTTTATCGAAATAGTTAAGTAAGCTGATACGACGTTTTGTTACCTGGAAAGATGTATGTAATGCATATCACGTAATTTTATGTAATTTGCGTAATTATAAAATACATTTTAATTACCCGTCATGCACGCTCAATAGAATACGAAAAGAACCAGAAGTTCAGAGTTCAAAAAAGGTTTGAAACAGATCTAGAACGGGTGTGCGCAGCGGACAAAACGAACAACTCTATACTGAATTAACTATGAGCAGTCAACAGTGGAAGTGAGACGAGTGGCCACGCGAAGAAGGACGAGTCCGGCCGAACGAGACCGAGAGAAATGGGAACGGGACCGAGGCTGGAACGAGACCGACCGGCGTACCGTTGCGGGAACGAGACCGACTGTTTCCCGTTCCCGCGACCGAAGTGAACTATGAAAGACCGTTCCTTAGAATTGGTTCATCGCTCGTTCCGTTGATCTTTATGAACTGTTCCTTAGGATCCGTTAGTTCGCGAACGACCCATCTCAACAGTAGAACCGTTCTGCACTCGGCTTCAAATGCAGGTTCTCTAAATCTGCGCGTAGTGGCCTGCGGAAAGCAACGTCCTCTCTCCAGCCATTCCCATTTGAGTTCATATGTCATCTGCGTATTACTTGCCTACTGACAGAACCTATCGGTACAAAGCTACCAGCCTGCTTTTGAGCTACTTCGATGTCCTAGTTTAATCCGACCTGGTGGGAACCCAAAACATTCGAACAGTACTCAAGAATGGATCGCACTAGCGTCTCCTTTGTGGATGAGCTACACTTTCCCAATATTCTCCCTGCAAAACGAAGTCGAGCATTCGCCTTCCCTACTACCAACCTGACAGGCTCACTCCGTGTCATGTTGCCGGCCGATGTGGCCGAGCGGTTCTAGACCCTCCAGTCCGAAACCGCGCTGCTGCTACGGTCGCAGGTTCGAATCCTGCATCGGGCATGGGTGTGTCTGATGTCCTTAGGTTAGTTAGGTTTAAGTAATTCTAAGTCTAGGGGACTGATGACCTCAGATGTTCAGTCCCATAGTACATGAGCCATTTGAACTTGAATGTCATATCGCTTTGGAACGTACGCCTAGATATTTTATCGAAGTGGCCGTGTAAAGATGCACCCTATTACTGCTGTTTTCGAACGCACAGGACTATTTTTGCTTACTCACACGCTTTAACTCAGGCTGTATATTCCTACAGCCACTCAACGATGATTCCTTCCCATGAACCACAGCGTTATTTGGAAACAGCCTTACATTGCTGCTCACCCTGTCCGTGGCGTCATTCGTAAGTGTAGGGATTAGAAGCGGTTCTATCACGCTTTCATGGAGCACCCTTGACGAAACCCTTGTCTCTGATGAACAGTCGCCGTCGACGACTGCGTACTGGGTGCTATTCATTCTTGCATGACTTCTACAAGGACATTGCACAAGTTAAAAACAAAGCTCAGTCCACAAATACATGTGCACCAAACCTTGGTCTTAAACTATAAGAAGTCGGAGGTCATATTCATGATTATCGGACATTTTCGTGAAACAGTTTCTCCAATGCCTCTTAATTTTCTATCAACAGTTTCTGAAGTGACTGCAAACAGCTGCTATGTATTTTATGAAATGCATGACACGCAGCGGTCTGTGTGTCCTTTTTTATCACTAATGGTGTTGGTTAGTGACCAGCGTCACAGTATAAATGTGCATATATTATTTACGTATTTTGTCATCTCGTATCAATAAGGGAATGTTGTTTATACTACTGAACATCAAAAAAATAACGATTACCCATATTTAAGAGGTGGTGTGTCAAGGAGAGTGAGTCACAACTGTTCGTTCACATCTAACATTTCACCTATCTGTTATTCTGTAGTTGAGTATAATGGATGCGTGTATAATGTAGTGTCACCTTCGTGTTATATGACGATGATAACGTAGGGAGAGATTGGTGTGGATACAATGACAGTTTCTTCAGACGTAATCTCACATCGCAAAGTGTTCGGACTGAACACTACCAAGAAAATGGGGGCGCCTTTTTCCAGTACTGTGAACCCTGGTTCAATAGAAGTATCACTTGGCAGCAACTGTAGCTCTGAGCCGCAAAGCGGATTGTGAAGAGATAGGGTAAAAAATCTCAAATATGTGTACCCGACACTGTTTTACGAAAACAGTACTTGAGTTTGGTTGAGCTGAGAGGCTATTTTAAAAGTGATGGCAGCGTCATCACTGAGAAGAAAAATGTAGGATCTCATCGATTTCCTTCTTTTAAATCGGGTCCCTCAAAAATATTGGCAGTAAATATTTTTTATTTGTTAGCGTAAATCGCGAAATATGAACAAGAACGATGTCACACACATTTTTATAACAGAGCGCCATGGGTGTCCTGTGAGAGAGCAAAAACTTATTTTTCTCGGTTTTGAAGTCTGATACGATATACACATTTTCAGATTTTTAAGAGTAGGTCAGTTCTCAACAATATTTTATTTGTGTGTGAAAACTGACATCACATTTGAAGATAATTACTTTGAGGCAACATTGGACTGACATATTAAGTAGAAATTGGAACATTGTTAATGTTGCTGAATTCCAAATAATCCCGCCACACGAAATAGTTTCCTCCTTAAAAACATAATACTCTCTTTGGAGTGCCGTAGATAGTGTGCAGCTGGCACTAGGTGATCATGTGGCCGTACACTGGGCAAAAGGAGATCCGACACGATATTAGGAGGTATCCCATGACTTTCATCACCACAGAGTACGGCTATCTGAACCATTTTACAACTGTCAACCCTTGGTCTTCCACAACAGTCCTCCCCCCCCCCCCCTCTCCCTCACCCCGCTCACCATATTTCCTTCCACTGCTAAGATGACCATCCCTTAATGTCTCAGAACTTGTGCTATCAACCGATCCATGGTTTTAGTCAAGTTGTGCTATAAATGTATTTTTTGCGCAGTTCGATTCGGTACCTCATAGTTGTTTGTTATAGCCATTTAACCTTCAGTATTGTTGTGTAACAGCACGATCAAAAGCTTCTATGCTCTTCTTGTGTGGATTGTTGATCGTCCACGGTCCACTTCTCCGTAATAGTACACTCGAGGCAAATACCTAACATTGAAATTTACATCAGGTGTTAAATATTTCTCTTTTTCATAAATAGTTTTACTGCTGTTGTGAATTTGCGTTTTAAATCCTCTCCACGTGGCTTGTC
Source organism: Schistocerca piceifrons (assembly GCF_021461385.2). Taxonomy (NCBI): domain Eukaryota; kingdom Metazoa; phylum Arthropoda; class Insecta; order Orthoptera; family Acrididae; genus Schistocerca; species Schistocerca piceifrons. The sequence continues at coordinate 318,217,937 of NC_060145.1, read as the reverse complement.
TCAGTGTAGAGAAACTATTCTGTCTCAGATATCTGTGTTACAGTGGGTTTAATGCAATCAGCTAACTCTTGAAATTTTCGTTAATATAAGAGCAATAAAAACGTTAAAATATGTTTTTATATAAAAATGAAAATGCCGTATCTGATCGAAAGTTTTCGGGCATCTGTAAGTGAAGGTTAATATGTGGTGTGTACACCCTTCGTCTTTGTGGCGGCTTGAACTCCTTGGGGACACTTTCAATGAGCTGTCTTAACGTCTGTGGTGGAATGGCTGCACATTCTTTCTCAAGAGCCAAAATCAGAGATGATACTGTGGCCTGGAGTGAAGTCAACGTTATGATTCATCACAAAGGTGTTCCATTGGGTTCCGTTCGGCATCCTGGACATGCTAACCCGTTCGAAAAATCTCATTGTTCACAAACTTACAGATGCTGCTTCATGACAGGGAAATTTTCATGCTAAATACAAGCAGTCATCGGCTCCGAACTGTTCCTCCACTGTACTTGGCACACACTGCTGTGAAATGTGTTCATATCCTTCCGTATTTAGGGTTTTCTTAAGCGCAATAAGGGGGATACACCCTAACCACGACAAACACCCCCATGTAATAACACGACCTCCTGCGTATTTCATGGATGGCACTAGACACGATGAGAGTAATGTTATCCAGGCATTCACCACATCCAAACCCATCCATAGCATTGCCGCACGGTGTAGTGTGATTTCTCATCTAAAATCACTCGTTGCTGTCATCCACTGATCAGTGGCGGCTCTTTATACTAGATGGGGCGTCATTTATCATTGGCTACCGAAATGTGCGACTTATGAGGAGTTGCTCGATCATTGTACCCCATTGTTCTTAACTCCCTGCGTACACTCATTACGCTAGGTGCGCTGTTAGTAGCACTTTGCAACTCACGACTGATTCCTTCCACTCATTTCATGCGATTTTGACAGCCATCCTGCAGAATACTCGACGGTCCCTGTCCGACAGCAAATGAGATCTGGCTGCCCTCGTTTTATCTGCGGTTGTTCCTTCGTCGTTCCAACGTCGTAATCACACCACCAGCATTCGGCTTCAGCAGCTTTCGAAGAGCTGAAATGTCCCTGCTGTATTTGTTACTCAGGTAACATCCAAATTACTAGTCTTCATTCGAAAACACTGTTCTCTCCAGACTGACCTATTGTGCTGTTACTGGTTCTCCACTGACAACACAATACTCCCCATCTCCTTTTTAGGATTTCAAACCTCAACTGGTAAAAACGGGAGGCTTACAGATCTACTTTATTATCTGTCAGTCGGTCTACCCGTCCGCCTGTTAAAATATTTTTTTCTCAGTAACTGATTGACGTACCAAGTTGAATTTCATGTCACATACCAAAAGCTACGGTACCTTAATTGTGGTGGAAACTGAAGCATCTAAGTCAATGCAGTCAAAAAATACGGCCAGAGAACTCATTCGTCAAAACCTGTAGGATACTTCCCGTTAACCGAGGAATTTTAAATTTGGCAGTAATCAAGATGTCACACTACAAGTAAAGGAAAAAAACCAAAAGCGTTGGTTTGTAATTGTACCACACGAAAGAAAGCTTTTTTGTCATTTGTTATCCGACTGCCTGTCCGTCTGTTAAAACCTCTTTTCTGGGAAGCTGGTAGACGTATCAAGTTGAAATTTATATCACATACTACGGTCTATGGTCCCATGACGGTGTAAAAACGTTAAGCTTCTAAATCAATGCAATCAAAATATATGGTCATTTATGTACCATATTTTGATACTCGCAAACTCTCTCACTAAAAACTGTCGAGTACCTCCAGTTGACCTAGAATCATGAAAATTGGGAAGAATCAAATGTTCAAACGTGTGTGAAATCTTATGGGACTTAACTGCTAAGGTCATCAGTCCCTAAGCTTACACACTACTTACCCTAAATTTTCCTAAGGACACACACACACACACACACACACACACACACACACACACACACACACACACACACACCCATGCCCGAGGGAGGACTCGAACCTCCGCCGGGACCAGCCGCGAAGAATCAAGGATTTTCAGTAGAAGTAAAGGAAAAAAATCGGAAAATTTTGGCTATTTTTTTCGTCATTTCTTATCCGACTTTAATCTTAAAACATTCTGAAAAGACTTGGAATTCCCAGGACTGATATCCTGCCAGTGTAAGCGTCGGTAACAGGTAAAAATCGCCGAGATTGTCAATTTCTGGGGTGTGTTAACTGTCTGTGTACGTAATTAAGTTTGTACAGAACACTCAGAGTGAGCCTCCTACACGCCCCTGGCCAATTTTTTACTGTCGGGTCCGCATCTCGTGTCATCTAGCGCCACTTGCGCATCACATAGGCGTGTCCGGATACTTTTGATCAGACAGTGTTTATCGAAAACACCATCTAACTAAATTTCGGAACCATTATTATTTTATCTATTATGCACGGTGTGCCATTTCTCTGGCGCGTTGTGTATCCGGCACTATCGATAGCGACTTGTATTTCTGTTTCCGTCTGGTTCGGCCTGCGCAGGCGCTGAGGCGGCTGTTGCCCTCTGGAGCGTTTTTCGCGGGGGGCCGCGCGCGCTCGGCTCGGCAGTTGGATTCGCACCGAGCTGGTGGTATTTTTGCCTTCCGCCCCGGCACGGAGGTGCGATCTCGTTGTTGGCGGGCCTCGTTGATTTGGCCGTTGGGCGGTGTGACGTGTTGGTGACGTGCTGTAGTGGACAACTGATGGATCCCCGCACGCGATCGTTCGAGGTTGTCCGCCTCTGAGAAGGGTGCCCGATATCGCTTGGGTTTCCGCACCCAGGAGTTGCAAGGACTGCAGGACAGGCTTTCTGTGTGTTTGCTCTGTCCGGTCTGCGTGGCGGGGTTCGTTTCACCTTACTGCAGTTGTTGTTTATATTTGCTGCGTGATTCCGTTATGGCCGGAGTCTAGGTTTCGAGTTTTCTGTTGGTTTGTACCCGGTCGTCGACCCCGTTTTCCCGCCCGGGGAGGGCGTATCTGTTGGTAGGAATTATTTGGTAGCGTGTGTTTTGCGTGGACCCGGTGTGCTCACGCGCCATGATTCTGAGTTGAAATTACTGTGGTCAGGCTGGCTCGGTTGCTGGAGTGTGTGTTATTGGTTTTGTGGCTTGCTGGGGACTGCGCGCGCGCCTGTTCCGTTTTGTGATGTGGCAGCAGTCTGATATTTTTATGTGTGCTTGTTAAGTTGCTAGCAATTGGTTTTTTATTTAAATTCCTGGGCATTGACATTTGCCTGTTCTTTTACCTTTACTTATTTGTAGTGTCAATTAAGCCTAAGACGATGTCCAAGATGCTAGCAATTGATTTTAGCCTCATGTGTCCTTAATCCTATTTATATTCTTGGGCATTACCATTTGCTTGTTCTTTTACTCTTATTTATTTGCTGTGCCAGTTAGCCCTAAGATGTCAGACCTTGGTATCTGTCAACCTTATTTTGGCTACTAGCGCTCAGGTGCAATATTGCCGGGCCTATCCCGGATTTTGTCATTAATTGAGATCCTTTTATACTGTATATTTAAGTAGTAGGTTTGGCAAGTGCACTTGCGTATGGTATTTATTATTCCCCCCCCCCCCCCTTTCTTCTTCCTTCGTGTAAACTGATTTTGGTAAGATAAGTTAGGTGGCCTGTGTTCTTTTATTACCTATGTAAGTTTGCCCGCTGCCGCAGTCGTAACATGTTTTGACTGGCAAGCGGCCCATGTTGGCTAGAGTTTGAATGTGGTCTGCGCTGTTTATGTTGGGCTTTGCCGTACATATATTTATTATTTGAGCTAGTCATGTACGTGTTGTTGTGTTAAGGGTTTTAGGGCATTTTTAATTGAGATACCTTTTGGAAATCTTATAACTTTTAAAGAGGGTATAGGAAGGAGTAACTTCGACTGAAAATTTAATTGTAAACTACACATTTGTGCTTCACATTATAAAATTTAAGTGTATTAGGTGGAAGTATGTAGTTGAATGCACAATGATTATTTGTTAATGTATCAAATTGTAAACAGTTTTGAAGTTTCTGAGTTCACCTGTGGCATATAACATTTTTATTACCTCATATTGTAAGCAGCTTGATTTGTTTGTGTCACTGTAATTTGTAAGCCACAGTGTAATTTATTACAATTAGTTGTTTTGGGGAAATAAACCTTGAATTGTATGTCCCCTTTTCATTAACAGAATCCCATCCAAATCGTCCACTCATACGCCGAGTATCGATGTCACTCAATTTGTTGATTAATACGTCGATATATCGGGAATTCAGAAAATTGTGTCGTCTCCAGCAGTGCGGACTTTCTGGGACTGAGCGTACCTTGACAGCGAGGCCCAGTATGGTGAGCGTGGAGTGTGCGTTGACGGTGAGCACCTGCAGGTCCCGCGGGGGGTCCATGAGGAGGTTGAGGCAGGAGGTGGTTATGAGGAGGCCGTGTGCCAGCAGCACGGCGCACAGCGTGGCCAGGCGCCGGCCGCCACCGGGCAGCGACCACTGGCCCAGCAGCCGCAGGCCGCCCACGTACGGCTGCAGAGTCGCCTCCACGTCTGCCAGCGTGGTCTGGTCCTGTTGCATCTGTGGCCGATCGTAAACAGCGCTTCACCCTGAACTAACGAATGTACCGATAGATGTGTCTGCAGTCCGGGTGTCGTGGTCCTACACAGAAAAAAACTTTTCTTTTTTAAATTGTGGTAAGGCCTTATGGGACCAAACTCCAGAGGTCATCGGTCCCTAAGCTTACAGACTATTTAATCTAACTTAAAGTAACTTACGCTAAGAACAACACACATACCCATGTCCGAGGGAGGACTCGAACCTCCGACGGCGGGAGCCGCGCGGACCGTGGCAACACGCCTCAGACAGCACGGCTACCCCGCGCGTCTCTACACAGCCAATCTAGACTACCAACTAAAGAACCAGCTCGTTACGATGAATCTCCACCAACAAGTAACTTGCGCAAGAAACTTCTGCATGCACTTGCATAGGTGATGAAACAGAAATTCCTACATTAGCCACAACAGGGCATTGATTGGTTGGTTGGATTTGGGGGACGGGGCCAAACAGCCATGTCCCCGGTCCCATCGGATGAGGATAAAAATCGGCCTTGCCCGTTCAAAGGAACCATCCCGGCATTTGCCTGAAGCGATTTAGAAAAATCATGGAAAACGTAAATTAGGATAGCCGGATGCGAGTTCGAACCGTCGTCCTCCCGAAAGCGAATCTAGTGTGCTAACCAGTAGTGTCAGTGTCGTCGTAACTGCCGTCTGCTTGACGTCTGCTGTGCAGCGAGCTACGTTAATTTAAGTATTAACTGTATTTTTCTTACTTGTCACTTCTTCTTCCGTGTGTTTTTGCTTTTAGGAAGCTTTAATTGTCGAGTGCTAGTAATAGTGTTCCATAGATTTCGTGTTTGTTTTGAATACCGCCAGAGAGAGTCCCTTTAGTCAACCATAGTGCCAGTAGTGCTAGTGTTTGTTTTCAATACAGTCCAGAGACAGGTAGTGCTATTTTCATTGTTTTCTACAAGAAGTGTCTAGCAACCACAGTTTAGTCAACAATCAGCCGCCTTTAGTGAATTAGCAGTCTAGTTCAAAGTTGATTAGCTCTCTACAGTAAACTGATTTCTTAGGATGCTTAGGATGTGTGACTGCTGTGTACGGACGCAGGAGGAGCTGGCCACTGTTCGCGAACAGCTGAACGTGTTGATGGCCGCGGTCAGCCGTCTTCAGGCTGCTGCCTCGGAGTGTAGCGGCAGTGGGGAGTCTGGTGCGTCGCACGGTACACCCCAGGTGTTACATGCTTCATCCACTGTCCCTGCTGTCGAGACATCTTCGCGGGTACCTGGCGCGGTTGGGCCACCCTCTCCCCAAGGGGAGTGGCGGCTTCAGTAGCGTTCGCGGCGCACGAGGCGGAGGGTCAATGTGGAGGCTGGCCGTTTGGCATCGCCCGCTCTGCCTGTGAGTGGACATGTGGCCGCTCCTTCAGCAAGGTCCGAGCAGGCACACGGGGGGAGGGGTTTATTAGTTATTGGGAGCTCCAACGTTAGGCGGGTGATGGAGCCCCTTAGGGTAATAGCGGAAAGGTCGAGGAAGAAGGCTAGTTAGTGTACACTCTGTCTGCTTGCCGGGGGGTCTCATCCGAGATGTGGAGGAGGCCCTGCCGGCGGCGATAGAGAGCACTGGGTGCACCCGACTGCAAGTTGTTGCTCAAGTCGGCACCAATGACTCCTGCCGTCTGGGTTCAGAGGTCATCCTCAGTTCATATAGGCGGTTGGCGGAGTTGGTGAGGGCGGAAAGCCTCGCTCGCGGGGTGGAATCTGATCCAACTATTTTTAGTATCGTTCCCACAACCGATCGCGGTCCTCTGGTTTGGAGCCGAGTGGAAGGCTTAAACCAGAGGCTCAGACGATTCTGCGGAGATCTGGGGTGCAAATTTCTCGACCTCCGCTATCGGGTGGAGAAATGTAGGGTCCCCCTGAATAGGTCAGGCGTGCACTACACGCAGGAAGCGGCTACAAGGGTAGCGGAGTACGTGTCGAGTGCACATGTGAGTTTTTTAGGTTAGAGAATTCTCTCCCTAGGCCCTACAAGACGCTTCCTGAGACGCGACAGGGTAAGAGTAGGCAAAAAGCAACAGGGAATAACAATATTAATGTGCTAATAGTAAACTGCAGGAGCGTCTATAGAAAGGTCCCAGAACTGCTCTCATTAATAAACGGTCACAACGCCCACATAGTACTAGGGACAGAAAGTTGCATGAAACCAGATGTAAACAGTAATGAAATTCTAAACTCAAATTGGAATGTATACCACAGAGACAGGCTGGACTGTGAAGGGGGAGGAATGTTTATAGCGATAAGAAGTGCAATAGTATCGAAGGAAATTGACGGAGATCCTATATCTGAAATAATTTCGGTGAAGGTCACGGTTAAAGCAGGCTCAAACATGATAATTGAATGTATGTATAGGCCCCCTGGCTCAGCAGCTGTTGTGGCAGTGCACCTGAAGGAAAATTTGGAAAATATTTCGAGTAGATTTCCCGACCATGTTATAGATCTGGGTGGAGATTTTAATTTGCCGGATATAGACTGGGAGACTCAAATGCTTATAACCGGTGGCAGGGATAAAGAATCCAGTGAAATTTTTTTAAGTGCATTATCTGAAAACTACCTTGAGCAGTTAAACAGAGAACCGACTCGTGGCGATAACATATTAGACCTTCTGGTGACAAACAGACCCGAACTATTTGAAACAGTTAACGCAGAACAGGGAATCAGCGATCATAAAGCGGTTACTGCATCTATGATTTCAGCCGTAAATAGAAATGTTGAAAAAAGGTCGGAAGATTTTTCTGTTTAGCAAAAGTGACAAAAAGCAGATTTCAGAGTACTTGGCGGCTCAACACAAAAGTTTTGTTTCAAGTACAGATAGTGTTGAGGATCAGTGGACAAAGTTCAAAACCATCGTACAATACGCATTAGATGAGTATGTGCCAAGCAAGATCGTAAGAGATGGAAAACAGCCGCCGTGGTACAACAACCGAGTTAGAAAACTGCTGCGGAAGCAAAGGGAACTTCACAGCAAACATAAACATACCCAAAGCCTTGCAAACAAACAAAAATTACGCGAAGCGAAATATAGTGTGAGGAGGGCTATGCGAGAGGCGTTCAATGAACTCGAAAGTAAAGTTCTATGTACTGACTTGGCAGAAAATCCTAAGAAATTTTGGTCTTATGTCAAAGCGGTAGGTGGTTCAAACAAAATATCCAGACACCCTGTGACCAAAATGGTACTGAAACAGAGGATGACAGACTAAAGGCCGAAATACTAAATGTCTTTTTCCAAAGCTGTTTCACAGAGGAAGACTGCACTGTAGTTCCCTCTCTAGATTGTCGCACAAATGGAAAAATGGTAGATATCGGAATAGACGACAGAGGGATAGAGAAACAATTAAAATCGCTCAAAAGAGGAAAGGCCGCTGGACCTGATGGGATACCAGTTCGATTTTACACAGAGTACGCGAAGGAACTTGCCCCCCTTCTCACAATGGTGTACAGTAGGTCTCTAGAAGAGCGTAGCGTTCCAAAGGATTGGAAAATGGCACAAGTCATCCCCGTTTTCAAGAAGGGACGTCGAACAGATGTGCAGAACTATAGACCTATATCTCTAACGTCGATCAGTTGTAGAATTTTGGAACACGTATTATGTTCAAGTATAATGATTTTTCTGGAGATTAGAAATCTACTCTTTAGGAACCAGCATGGATTTCGAAAAAGACGATCGTGTGAAACCCAGCTCGCGCTATTCGTCCACGAGACTCAGAGGGCCATAGACACGGGTTCCCAGATAGATGCCGTATTTCTTGACTTCCGCAAGGCGCTCGATACAGTTCCCCACAGTCTTAGATAACAGAACGCAGCATGTCATTCTCAATGGACAGAAGTCTTCCGAAGTAAGAGTGATTTCAGGTGTGCCGCAGTGGAGTGTCGTAGGACCGTTGCTATTCACGATATACATAAATGATCCTGTGGATAACATCGGAAGTTCACTGAGGCTTTTTGCGGATGATGCTGTGGTATATCGAGAGGTTGTAACAATGGAAAATTGTACTGAAGTGCAGGAGGATCTGCAACGAATTGACGCATGGTGCAGGAAATGGCAATTGAATCTCAATGTAGACAAGTATAATGTGCTGCGGATACATAGAAATATCCTTTATCTTTTAGCTAAAATATAGCAGGTCAGCAACTGGAAGCAGCTAATTTCATAAATTATCTGGGAGTAGGCATTAGGAGTGATTTAAAATGGAATGATCATATTAAGTTGATCGTCGATAAAGCAGATGCCAGACTGAGATTCATTGGAAGAATCCTAAGGAAATACAATCCAAAAACAAAGGAAGTAGGTTGCAGTACACTTGTTCGCCCACTGCTTGAATATTGCTCACCAGTGTGGGATCCGTGCCAGATAGGTTTGATAGAAGAGATAGAGAAGATCCAACGGAGAGCAGCGCGCTTCGCTACAGGATCATTTAGTAATCGCGAAAGCGTTACGGAGATGATAGATAAACTCCAGTGGAAGACTCTGCAGGAGAGACGCTCAGTAGCTCGGTATGGGCTTTTGTTGAAGTTTCGAGAGCATATCTTCACCGATGAGTCAAGCAGTATATTGCTCCCTCCTACGTACATATCGCGAAGAGACGATGAGGATAAAATCAGGGAGATTAGAGCCCACACAGAGGCATACCGACAATCTTTCTTTCCACGAACAATACGAAACTGGAATAAAAGAGAGAACCGATAGAGATACTCAAAGTACCCTCCGCCACACACCGTCAGGTGGCTTGCGGAGTATGGATGTAGATGTAGATGTAGAAGTAACTTGCGCAAGAAACTTCTGCATGCACTTGCTTAGGTGATGAAACAGAAATTCCTACATTAGTCACAACATGGCATTGATTGGTTGGTTGGATTTGGGGGACGGGACCAAACAGCCTTTTCACCGGTCCCATCGGATGAGGATAGAAATCGGTCTTGCCCGTTCAAAGGAACCGTACCAGCATTTGCCTGGAGCGATTTAGAAAAATCTTGGAAAACTTAAATCAGGAAATCCGGATGCGAGTTCGAACTGTCGTCCACTCGAAAGCGAATCTAGTGTCCTAACCACTACGCCACGTCACTCGGTTGGGCATTGAAATGAATTGGACAGCGACAAGCAAAAAATTTGTGCCAGACTCGGACTCTGCTTACGTGAGTGGTCGCCTAAGCCGTTTCGGCTACCCCACCACAACCTAAATTCTCAACTTGTCGTACGCTACATACACAGTGTCTCCTGACCATTATCCCCACTGCTCGTACCCTCACGGAAGAGGTCAGATGAAGGGTGCAGCTGCTCAGTACGATCTTTAATTGCCATACTGTCCGGTCACATTAATGTGAACACTTTTCAAAAGCCTCAATAACCACCTTCTGCAGCGCAGACCTCTGTGAGAAATGTAGGAGGAGAGTCAAGGAGGTTCCAGAAGGTATCGACTGGGATGTGGACCCGTGCTGACTCAAGTGCCATGGTTAGCTGTGAAAGTTTTCTCGGATGAGGATCAACGATGGAAACAGTCCGATCGAGTTGATCCCACAGGTTCTAGACTGAGTTTAAATCCGGTGAGTTTGGTGGTCAGATGAGTACAGTAAACTCATCCTGGTGCTCTTCAAACCATGCACATACACAGTGAGCTATGTGACACATGCATTGTCCTGCTGATAGATGCATCTACCGATAGACATAGTCCCCAAGGGTAGATGCATGCTTGTGTTGATCCATTGAGCTTCCCAGAATGAAGTGATTAATCAGGGAATGTCACAAAAACATTCCCAAGACCATAACGGTCGCTCCTCAACCCTCGACCATTCCAACGATTGGTTCAAGCTGTTTGCTTTCAGATGTTTATAACCATGCACGTCAACTACCATCTCTCATCTGTTTAAAGGCCACCTGTTGCTACTTAGTGGACGTACACTTGCAGTATTCTCCAGTAAATTTCTGCTTTCGTCGCCAACGACATCGGTCGGCGTGGTGCACGAACCAGGCGGCTGCAGCAGACCTACATATGCAGCAACATTCGCTGAATGGTCGTTGAGAAGACACTGTTGGTAGCCCCTTGGTTCACCTGGGTCATCAGCTGCTTGATTGCTTAATAGTTGCACTTCCATTCGCTCATACACATCTCCACAGCTGTTGTTACCCCTGCCTTCTATGGCCTGTGGTATACCACAGCTACCTCGGCGTCAGCTTTGGATAGCGCGATTTCGCCGTACATGGTATACTTCAACAACAGAGGCATTCAAACAGTTTACAAACCTAGCAGGCTCAGAAATGCTTCCACCCTGGACCCAAAAGCCAATGATCATTCCTTTTTGGATGTTATATAAATCGCTCCGTTTCCGCGTTATGGTGACGACTGCTCAATTTTGTGCGCCCCCCGGCAAGCTTTATGTATTCTCAACTGCTATTGATGCTACCTACCATCTGTGAGTGGTTCTTGCACGCTGTTGTCGGACGTAGGCGGTAGTCACATTAGTGTGACTGGACCATGTTTTTATAAGTGTGGTATCTGAAGTGAGTAAATCAATTTCCGGAACTTGCTGCATGTACCTGAGAAGTGTTTCCAGCAGAGTCACGTAGTGAAATAGGCAAGTGGAAGTTATTAATATCGTGCTTAAAACCCATAGCACCTGCCACCATTGTCGCATTACCGTTTTTATTAAATAAATTAATGACAAACAGCACAGTTCAAGGAAAAAAGTGTTTGGCGGAAAAAAATAGATACAGAGGCGTCGTGGTTTAGTTTCCAAGAAGCTATTGATTTCTGGTCCATGCTGAGCCAATAATTTGTGAACTTTTTGCGTATATCAGCATCTCTTGTCTCAGTATTTGTTACAACATTTTCTAGAGCGTACTGCTTTATAACAGTATTATTAAAATCCACATATGTCATGTGCGAAAGTACAGGAGAGCACTCCATTTTCTAAGTTAACAATTTGGAAACCTGGTTGGCCGCCGGCCGGAGTGGCCGAGCGGTTCTAGGCGCTACAGTCTGGAACCGCGCGACCGCTATGGTCGCAGGTTCGAATCCTGCCTCGGACATGGATGTGTGTGATGTCCTTAGGTTAGTTAGATGTAAGTAGTTCTAAGTTCTAGGACACTGATGACCTCAGGAGTTAAGTTCCATAGCGCTCAGAGCCATTTGAACCATTTGAACCTGGTTGGCCCATTTAGCCCTTGGGTTGTGCCAATGTCAGGCCGGCCCGTTTGGCCCATGAATCATACTGACACTGGACTGACCCGTTTCGTCTCTGGCTCGTGTCGATATTGAACTGACCCATTTAGCCCATGATTTGTGCCGATACTATACTGCGTCATCCAGCCTATGACCCTTGCTAATACTGGGATGGCTCATTTAGTTAAAGGTATGTGCCGACGCTGGTGTAGTCCCATACCTGATTTCCTTTTCATACTTCTAGACTTGCTTCAATTTTTTCCCCAGATTATAATAACGTTTGTAGCATAGTTTTAAGTGACTATGACCCAGAACCACTCGCACAAGCTACAAACTGCTTGTGTTTGGGTGTTTGGTCTTCTCCTTAAAAAAAAAAAGAAAAAAGTACCATGCATCAGATGTCCATTTTGACCTCCCAAAAATGGTAGGAAGAAAATGGTTCAAATGGCTCTGAGCACTATGGGACTTAACATCTGAGGTCATCAGTCTCCTAGAACTTAGTACTGCTTAAAAATAACAAACCTAAGGACATCACACACATCCGTGCCCGAGGTAGGGTTCGAACCTGCGACCATAGCGGTCGCGCGGTTCCAGACTGAAGCGTCTAGAACCGCTCGGCCACAACGGCCGGCTTTTCGTAGGAATACTCCACCACTACTCATAAATTTGAGGGACCTTTTCTCTGTATGACATATAAAGTACACTAGAATATCACAGTGTCAAAGTCTATCTGTCTTTCGTAAGTGACCGATCATTTGTTACTCACCGCTTCTTATAATAGCATAGTAAGTAACTGGAAAGGATGCACCAGTAGGAAGCTAAAATTTACTCTCAAGTTAACCAGACCTGCTAACTAGATGTTCTGACAAATGGCAGCCTCCGCTGTTTGCTCCGGGCTGATTCAGATTTCTCGTCGGTTCTTAAGTTTCACATCCGCATAATGCTATGCTCGAGCTGAATTTCTTAATACTTTCAGTTTATTAAATGCTAACACATTCCTCTTCCTCACGAAAGCTTTTCCAGCTATTATCAGACTGTATTTAATATCTTCGTTTCTTCGGCTACAGTCAGTTATTTTGCTTCTCACATAACATAACTCGACAATTACTTTTAATGATTCATATCTGAACCGTGATTTATTTTCAAAGAATATTCTTAAGAATTTATTTTATTTACTAGCGATTCATCAAGGACATTAATACATTTAATCACACTATGTAAGCACGGAAGTAGTTGCCAGGGAGTAACTGATGAAATCGCAACCGAATTCCTTTTAACAAATGGGAATTTTATTCACTTTAATAGTGCCTAAAAGCATTTTTTAAAAGAAACACATTTCATAATCAGAAAGCACCCTCTAAATGTTAAAGTTACAATTTATTCAGAGGCAGAAAGAAACAAGTTTTGACTGTGTGAGCTTTTGGGCAGAGAACCTTGCCACTCCCTTTGACACGGCCATAGTTACGACCGCTCACAACAGCCTCTGAAAGACTACACAGGTGCAAATCTGCAACACACAAGATTACCTTAAACTAAGAGTTTTAACAATTTACACAAGCACACAAAGTATGCACCCCCCCCCCCCCCCATAGGAGTGATGGAAATGGTACAAAACACTAACAATTAAAATATTAACCTTGCCACCGAAGGTGCAACTTGATTTTAACTCCTAAGAAAAGTGAAAGTGTGGCAACATTATACACTAAAATGATCATTTAAATAAAAGCCCATGAAATGCAATCTTATATAAAATTCTACAAGGTTGGCCAAACAGTATTTAAGATGCTCTACAGTACACAGATACCGCCTCTCAAGATCATAGGCAATAATATCAAAGTTTCCAAAGATCAGGTATTAGGCCGTTACACTCCAAGCAATAAATTCGTGAACACACCGAATCCGACAAACCTGACAGAGGCAGCTACTAACGTACGGTAGATTGATAGGGAGCTTACCGAACAACCCGAACTGCAGGTTGCTGTAACCGCCCCTACTTCAGAAGGTAAAAACGGACCACCCAACTTATAAACAACCACCTTCCCGCGGGTGGGCAAACGGAGAAGAATGGTGGGACGACCCCAAAGCAAAACGGCTGGTGACCTCACCAAGAAAACAAGTAGAATTTAACAAGAGTAAATCAAACAACATATCACCAATCACTTAGCGTCTAATAAACTGCGATTTCTCGAGAAAACCTGGCGCAGCACCCCCCAAATCGCTCTCCCGAACCGTCCGCTGCCAGCCGCTTCAACGGACGCAGCAAGGCGCGCCGATGTCCTGTCTCACGGCGTCGCAGCTCGCACCGGCCAGACTGATGTCGGAGGTTGACTCCTGTTGCTCTCGTGTCGACCGCGAAGTCACTACACCTCGCTATACGCCGCGGCCCACTGGACTCACGTGGCGACCTCACATGCGCCGACGCTCAAGATGGACAAGTCATCTTGTGTCTCAGCGCGCGACCCACCAACCGATCGATCCAACCGCCAATGACCATTGCCCGAGCAACTCGAGCAGACTGGCGGCCTAACGCGCCGACTCAGATGCAGGAACTGAGCCCCGACCGGGCGACCACTCACCGAGTTCTCTTACTGGTGGAAAGGCTCTCATTTTGCCGGCTTTAAAGGTTGATCCGAACGACAGACATACTAGCACTCCGAACGACAGACAGAAACTAACTGCCTATCAAATGCGGGCAAGAGACAGACTAGCAAGCTGGGGATGAGAGACTGACCCAGACTGCCCATATGGGCAGGGCAGGGCTGTCAGCGGCAGAATTCGCCGCTCTTCAGCCGAGTGACATGAACATAAAATAAGAATAATATGGTACATACATGAGGCGATAAAGGGGAACTTTAAACAGAATAAGGGAGAAAATGGAGGTAAAAAATATAGACTAACACGGAGACGTTCATGGAGGACACTTAAAAAAAAGTCACCAGAAAGTTAAAAAACACAGTTGGCGATTCTTCAAAACTGAGAGAAGACACTGAATGGACATGCACACGTTAAAAGTCGGCCACAGTAGTAAAAACACTCCAGAACAACACACTTAAAACCCACTTGGAGCACACACGACGAAGAATAAAACTGCCAGGCGGGACCTGCCGAGGGAAAGGGCGGAGAGGATGGAAAAGGAGGGGAGAGCAAGGGGCAGCAGGGGAAGCGGCGGGATGAAGAGAGGAGGGGCATCAGTGGGTACACGAAGAGGCAGGAGACACGTGGGGCACGAGACAAAGAGGGAAGACAGGGCAGGAGGGAGTGCAGAGACACTGAAAGGAGGCACAGGAGATGGAGGGGGAGTAGGAGGGGGAAGCCGCTCAGGAGGAGGGAGGGGGAGGAGAGGGAGCCCTGAGGAGGAGGCAGGAAGATGGGGTTAGAGTTGGTAGGAAGGGTAGATGTCAGGGTGAAGCTCATCATCCGGGAGGGGTAGATGGTGGAAGTTGCGTTGGGAAAGGAGATGAAGGGTGTGGAGATGGAGAGAGGGTGGGACACAACGGTAAAGGTGCAGCAACTGGTTGGGGGTGGAGAGGAAGGGAGACACCAGGGGGTGAGAGGGATCAAGGCGGCAGACAATACATAGTGTGCGGATGTGTTCAAGGAAAGGGAGAAGGTGGGGGAAGGAGAGGAGGTCGCAGAGGATGCACGTGGGGGTCGGAAGGCGGATGCAGAAGGCGAGGCAGAGTGCATGGCGTTTGAGGATTTGGAGGGCGTTATAGAACCGGGGAGGGGTGGAAATCCAAGCTACGCTGGCATAACAGAGGATAGGGCGGATCAAGGATTTGTAGATGTGAAGGATGGTGGAAGGATGCAGACCCCACATCCAGCCGGACAGGAGTTTCAGAGGCGGAGGCGGTTGTGAGCTTTGTTTTGGATGGTAAGGAGATGGCGAGTCCAGGTGAGGTGGCAGTCGAGTGTGAGGCCAAGGTATTTGAGGGTAGGAGTGAGGTGGATAGGATGGCCATAAATCGTGAGATAGAAATCATGGAGGCGGAAGGAGCGGGTGGTGCAGCCTATGATGATCGCCTGGCTCTTGGAGGGATTAACACAGAGGATCCACTGGTTGCACCATGCGGTGAATTGGTCAAGGTGGGTTTGGAGGGTACGTTCGGACCGTTGAAGGGTAGGATAAAGGGCTAGGAAGTTGGTGTCATCAGTGAACTGGAGAAGATGAACAGGAGGGGAAGATTTGGGCATATCAGCAGTGTACAGGAGATAGAAGAGAGGGTAAAGGACAGAACCTTGGGGCACGCCGTCAGAGGGATAAAAAGTACGTGAGTTGGAATTGTGGATAGTCACATAGGAGGGACGATGGGAGAGGAAGGAAGCAACGAGATGGACGAACTTGATGGGGAGAGCATAAGTCTGGAGTTCTGGAGTTTGAAGAGGAGCCTGGGATGCCAGACACAGTCATAGGCGTTCTGGAGATCAAGGGAAACAAAGATAGTGGAGCAATGGGAGCTAAGTTGGAGGGAAAGAAGATTGGTAAAGCTAAGGATCTGGTCGTCGGCGGAGAAGGAAGGCCAGAAGCCACATTGGGTAAGAGGAAAGAGGCGGTGCTGGTTAAGGTGGCGGTGAATACAGTCAGAGAGGATGGCCTCGAAGACCTTACTGAACACGGAGGTGAGGCAGATTGGACGATAGGAAGAGGTATCAGAACAGCAGGACACGGGAAGTCTTCCACAGGTCGGGGTAAATTCCAGTGGAGAGGAGGACATTGTACAGGGTAGCAAGGACAGACAGGAAAGATGGAGGGGATTCCTTGAGGTGCCAGTAGGTGACGCCATCATGACCAGGGGCAGTGTTGCGTTTGGAGCAGAGGACGAGTGTGATGTCTTGTGCAGTGATCGGAGTGTTGATGTCTGAGGGAGGTAACTGATCCAAGTACTGGAAGCTAGGGACGAGCGGGCGGACAGAGGTGTCAGTGTGGTCAAGGACGGTGGGGAAGAGGAAGTAATCAGAAAGGGGATCGTCAGGAATGGAGAAGACCACGGATAGGTGGGAAGCAAAATGGTTAGCCTTACTGAGGATGTCAGGAAAGGGTCTATCGTCATGGAGGATGGGGTAATGCGGTGTGGGATGGCTACCAGTAAGGCGGTGGAAGGCTGACCAGTACTTGGAGGAGTTGACAGGGGGGGTGGAGTTGAGTGTGTGCATGTCTGGCGCCAGTCCCAGCGTTTCTTTGCTGTAGGGAGGTTCCAGATATGTCGCTGTAATTGCCGATGGCGGGTGACAGTATCCTGGTCACGAGTGCGGAGGAAGGAGCGGTAGAGCCTGCGGGATTCGCGCAGAAGAAGGACAGCCTGTGGAGGAAGCGTAGGACGGTGAGGGTGGATGAGTTTGATAGGGACATGAGCCTCCACAGCGTCAGTGATGGTCTTCTGAAGGAAGGAAGAGGCATGGGTGATGTCATCCCCACTGGCGAGCTCATAGATCCCCTTAAATGCACTGAACAGGCAACCTTTCCCACCAGAGGGAGACACCAAAGCTGCGATTGCCACAGCAGCGCCACTGCCAGAAACGGAGGGCGACTGCTTCACACTACTCGTTGTGGCACGCTCTTCAAAACAGCAATTTTTACCACGGCTAAATATCCTGACCTAATTTCCTCAAAATCTTCCAGTTTGATTCTATTAGACACCATTACCGTTGGTTTACATTTCTGGATGGTCATCTAGTAATCTGTTTTCTATCTTTGTTCAAATAATCTCCTAAGTCGTTTGCCGCCTTTGATAGAATTACAGCCTCATCAGCAAACCGTGGATTTGTTGGCATTCCATGGGTGTTCACAGTCAAATAATTTTTTTCAGTGATACCTGGTTGCTCTTGTCTGTAAAATATTTATTCATTTGCGGTTAATGTTATGAACATGTGTAGTATTTTGATGTTATTTACGAAAAGATGACAAAAATGATAAAGCTCAGCGTATGAAGGTGACACTGACATTTTTATTTGCTCGATACTTGTTAAAGCTATGACACATTTTGAAGCACAATTGTCGAAATACTCTACTTGATAATGACCCCGTAGCTATAGTGAATTTTATGAATAAACATTTTTACAGTCAGATGTTTTTTAAAACAACTTAAAGTTTTCTTATTCGCCAAAAACTTCAATTAGTTTTCAAAATCTCTCTTTTGTCTCAATTACTGCTTAATCTTTGTGCGAATTAAAAAACATAGGGAATAGAGTAAATTTAAAAGCAAGTGTTCGAGGCAGACTTTCTTTCATTGCATAGTGATCATGGGAATAAGAAAAAGAGGTATAGTCGCATACAGAGGCGTAGAGCCAGCCATTCCTCCATCGCCAGTACGTAACGGTGTAAGCCAGATCGAAGATAATGTTAGTAGAAAGGAGTCTACTGTCTGTAATGCATTAGTAAAGTTGTTTCCAACGTAGCACTCATCAGAAAGACAGTAAATCACTATAACTTTTTCTACCGTCAGATGTATGACAACCGAATAATTGAATTGGTTAGTGCAGAAACCACTTCAGTCACAAAAAGGCGAAAAATCATTCTCGATGAAAAGATGCTTAGAAAGGCAAGATGCGTGTTGAGTGTAAAACCACGTCAGTCTTGAGTAGATCCGTGGATACAGGCTATCTTTTTCGAACGCTGGGCTCAGAAATAACATGATGTGGTTTCTGCTCCCACCGCTAGATCGCATGACCAGTCTTGCGCCTTTTCTCGAGCATGCGCCATGTGTTTAGCAGTGTAAACAGCTTCTCTTATTTTTTCGTTGATTGTTTCCAACGTGCCCCAAGTTTGTGCATAACGTTTCCTGTTCTATGTTAATATGTCTGTGAGTACCATAAGCAGTGAAAGTTATTGTGAAACAGCTCCTAAGAAGAGGAGGAGAAATGAAGAAAAACATCGAAGAAACGTCATTAGAACCTGTAACTTCGTGGGGTTGAACACATCAACTGGAAGAGGCGTCTAATCTCATCTAGAACGGGTGCTGCTTGTAACTGTAAATTACGATGCTTTACTAAGTTTAGTGATGATGAAAAATCTGAATTTGTTGCTAATTTGAATTAGTTGAAATCAAAAGACGAGCAAGATATTTTCTTACAACAACTGATTGAAAAACGTGCCATTAAGCACCGTAGGCCTCGTTATGAACAGCCTAGAGGAACAGCAGCAGTTCTGAATATAAGGAAAAGGGTATGTAAGAAAGCGTTTATTTCATTCTGTGGCATTACTGAGGGCAGGGTTCGAAGGCTTACTGATCTCATAATAGAGGATAAATCACCTCAAGATAAACGAGCTAAAAATCTCAGGAAGAACACGATTTTTGCCGAAGTTTGCTCTAAAATACATGAGCACATTTCATCATTCCCCCAAGATTACCCACTATGGCACCAAAGATATCAGTTATCTTGGTGCCCGCCTTGATGTTAAAAAAAAAATACATTCCTTGTTTTAAAGAAAAGTGCCCTCAGATACTTGCTCTTGCTGAACTTATCTCCAAAAGACGAGCCAAGAAATTTTACAATAAACTTCAAAGCATCACCAAATTATGAGCACAATGTGAAGAAGCAGTCGCACTTTCATTTGAGTTTATGCAAAATCTCCCCCTTTCAACGATCCCAGTTCAGGATATATTTTACTCGAGGCAACTTTGAGTGCACTGTTTTGGGATAAAAAAACCGAAAAGCTACGAAATCTGAAATATTATTGTACCACCAAGGCGTAGCCCACTAAGGAGCCAATGAGATATGCAGCATACTATTGAAATACATTGACACTAACATTTCATCAAATGTTAAAAATCTGTATTACTTTTCCGATGGCAGCTGCGGACAGAATCGGAATCACACCATGATAAGATGATTCTGCCTTGCTCTTGCAGATACAGGACGTTTTGAACAAATTTTTCATTTTTTTCCGGTTCGAGGGCATTCATGCCCTGCTTAACCCGCAGGACAGGACAGATAGAGTAAATTGTGGAAAGGAGCCAAAATAAGGGGTTGTCAGTTACACTCGAACATGCAACTTTATTATTTGATCAAACATTACAAGAACAAAAAAAAAAAAAATTAAACACACAGCGTTAATCTTTTGGACTTCATTACCAGCTTAAAGCCACTTTAATTTAAAAACGACTGAAGGTCAATAACTTAAAACGCAAGCATGATCAGAAATTTAAAAGGCAAGCCGTATCTTAAAACAGTTCTTTAGTTAGGCTGAAGTAAACAAGTTCAAATCGGCTGAAGGCCGAACCCTTAAAAATTCAAAAAAATTTTAATATGCCAAAGGGCTTACGTGAAACAGTACTTCAAACTAGGCTGAAGGCCTTAAGAGAGAAACAACTCTAATTTAAAACACAAAACCGGCTAGAAGCCGTACAAGTACCACCAACAAGAACAAATTAAAAAAAAAGGCAGTCCACACTAGGGCGCACAGATGTTCGGGGGTCGGCCTGTAATTCAAACACTAACGCTCGCTTAGGTGAGACAGGCAGTCGGGCCAACCATTCACGATCCGACGACAACCCAACCGACCGACAGTCAGCGGATCCACCGACAAGATAACTTCCACTTCACCCGACCAGGGTACAACAGGGAGTACAACGGAACAACGTAAAAGATATTGGCGCCCACAAACTATCATACACGGAGCTGTCAAACCACACACCGTGCTGGACAGCAACAATACGATGAGGAAACTACACTGCCTGAAATTTACGTCAACGCCCAGGGCAGGTAACCGGAACGTTAACGGTCACAAGGCAGAAGATTCCGCTGCTGCACTTCAATTCAAATAACTAAATACAGTGAAACTCCACCGGAGGGTGGCTAGAATGTTCTAACTTGAAAAGCACGTTGTTGCGCGCGGGAATATCCCAACAGCCGACAACGAACTTCAAACGACACAATGTGAACAGTCTTGACTTGCTGGTAGGTTAAATCAAAACTCAACTTTCGTATCCAGGGTCGGTGAGCCACGGACCTCATAGCAATGGGAACAGCGCCACACTCTCCGACACCGCGCAGGGACCGCCAGCGGGTCCCGGCCAAACTACGCCCCGACGAGAATTCCTAACTGCTCCACGCCAACCGACCTTCTACTCGCACACCGCCCAGCCGGAAACTATAGGCGCCAGGTCAAAGATAGTGCAAGGTGCGAATATTGATACACACCGCTGCTGCCACCCACGGTAGGAGAGGAAAACAGCAGAATCGCGATAACCGCGGGAGACTAAAGACAGAATCGCAATGAAGGTTTAATCCAGCGCATAGCATGAGCCGGCCACAGCTCACACATCTTCCAAACGATCGAGATTTTGGTACTTTTAAGAGGATGATACGTAAAAATGATCGGATATGTACACCTGATGGATATGAAGAATTGTGTGCTCAGTCCAATAACAACTTTCACATCCAGAATGAGATATTCACTCTGCAGCGGAGTGTGCGCTGATATGAAACTTCCTGGCAGATTAAAACTGTGTACCGGACCGACACTCGAACTCGGGACCTTTGCCTTTCGCGGGCAAGTGCTCTACCATCTGAGCTACCCAAACACGACTCACACCTCGTCCTCACAGCTTTACTTCTGCTAGTATCTCGTCTCCTACCTTCCAAACTGCACAGAAGCTCTTCTGCGAACCTGCAGGACTAGCACTCCCGGAAGAGAGGATATTGCGGAGACATGGCTTCGCCACAGATTCGCAGAAGAGCTTCTGTGAAGTTTGGAAGGTAGGAGACGAGATACTGGTAGAAGTAAAGCTGTGAGGACGGGGCGTGAGTCGTGCTTGGGTAGCTCAGACGGTAGAACACTTGCCCGCAAAAGGCAAAGGTCCCGAGTTCGGGACTCGGTCCGGCACACAGTTTTAATCTGCCAGGAAGTTTCAACTTTCACATCGTCAAGCCATTGACGCAAAATATTTTGATGGTTGGTGGAAGGAATATTACACAAAAAACCATTTAGCCAGAGAATGTCGAGGGAGGACCGTGCCAAAAGAAGCAAAATTCAAGTTTGCTCTCACTCGATAGACAGAGTTGCGCTATAACTCTAAAGAAAAAGGGGTAATCGCAGCATACACTTTCATTGATGGATTACAAAAGCACAGCTGGCAGCTGCTGAAACCTGCTTCCCGGAAGGTAGATATTGATTTTCCTTCAAGTATTCCAGCCTACCTATCAGGGAAAGTTCCAATCAACATCAAGAAAATGGAAGACATCAAGAAGACGGTAATTCATATTCCTGAAAACTTCAAAGTGTTCTTTTGATGAACTATTTATCTGGCCAACCACTGCACACGACAATGATACAATGGCCGAGAATGATCTATTTTAAGAGCGTTTTACTTTGTTATATTCCTGTTTTTTGATAACTTTGCAATACTTTAACTTCATTTTTGATATAATGTGAAAAAATATAAACTTTAAATGAATGATTACCTTTTGCCAAGTTTTCAGCTGTCTGTAACAACCAGTTGAGTGCAGAAACAGCGGTGGCCGGCCGGTGTGGCCGTGCGGTTTAGACGCTTCAGTCTGGAACCGCGTGACCGCTACGGTCGCAGGTTCGAATCCTGCCTCGGGCATGGATGTGTGTGATGTCCTTAGGTTAGTTAGGTTTAATTAGTTCTAAGTTCTAGGCGACTGATGACCTCAGAAGTTAAGTCGCATAGTGCTCAGAACCATTTGAACCAAACAGCGGTGTCCGGATCAAATTTTAAATTTTCATGAGCTTAATTTATGTCGAAATTAGGAAATTTTTGCATGACAGCAACACAAGGATACACTGGTAAGGATACCACATCGTGCAGCAGTACTCCAAAAGAGGTCAGACAAGCGTAGTGTAGGCAGTCTCTTTAATAGACCTGTTACATTTTCTAACAGTTCTGCTAATAAAAGGCAATCTTTGATTTGCCTTCCCTCAACAATTCTGTGTGTGCCTTCCAGTTTAAATCATTCGTAATTGTAATTTCTGGGTATTTAGTTGAATTTGCGCTCTTTAGATAGACTGATTAATTGTGTAACCGAAATTTAACAGATTTCTTTCAGCATTTACGTGGATGACCTCACTTTTTTCATTATTTAGGGTAAGTTGTCAATTTTCGTACCATACATATATTTTTTATAAGTCGTTTTGCAATTTGTTTTGATCTTCTGATGAGTTTACTAGACGATAAACGACAGAAACATCTGCAAACAACCTAAGACGGCTGCTCAAATTGTCTCCTATACCGTTTATATCGATAAGGAACAGCAGTTGGCCTATAACACTACCTCGGGGAACACCAGGAATCACTTCTGTTTTACTCGATGATTTTACATCTGTTACTACGAACTGTGATCTGAAAGGAAATCTCGAATTCAGTCACATAACTGACACGATATTCCATAAGCACGCAATTTCACTACAAGCCGCTTATGCGGCATAATGTCAAAAGCCTTTTAGAAGTCTAGAAATACGGAATCAATTTGAAATCCCTTGTCAATAGCACTCAAAACTTCCTCTGTAAAGAGCTAGTTGTGTTTCACAAGAGCGATGTTTTCTAAATCCTTGTTAACTGTGTCAATAGACCGTTCTCTTCGAGGTAATTCATAATGTTTGAACACAATGTATGTTCCAGAATCCTGCTGCATATCGACGTTAATGATATGTACCTTGTAAGTAGGCTGATTAGGTTTTTATATAGGCAGCGCCACCTAGCGCTCTGTATGAAAATCACTGGCTGTGCTGTGTGCAGTCTGTTGCTGGTTGGCATTGTTGTAATACTCGCTATTGTAGTGTTGGGCAGTTGGATGTGAACAGCGCGTAGCGTTGCGCAGTTGGAGGTGAGCCGCCAGCAGTGGTGGATGTTGGGAGAGAGATGGCAGAGTTTTGAGAGCGGATGATCTGGACGTGTGTCCATCAGAGACAGTAAATTTGTAAGACTGGGTGTCATGAACTGATATATATATATATATATATATATATATATATATATATATATATATATATATATAAAATGACTTTTGAACACTATTAAGGTAAATACATTGTTTGTTCTCTGTCAAAATCTTTCATTTGCTAACTATGCCTATCAGTAGTTAGTGACTTCAGTAGTTAGAATTTTTTATTTAGCTGGCAGTATTGGCGCTCGCTGCATTGCAGTAGTTCGAGTAACGAAGATTTTTGTGAGGTAAGTGATTCATGAAAGGTATAGGTTATTGTTAGTCAGGGCCATTCTTTTGTAGGGATTATTGAAAGTCAGATTGCGTTGCGCTAAAAATATTGTGTGTCAGTTTAGTGTTGTTCAGAATAAGTAAAGAGAGAAATGTCTGAGTACGTTCAGTTTTGCTCAGCTGTTTGAAAACAAATAACGTAAGGGGTTTATCAGCACAATCATTCATAAATTTTTTTAAGGGGAGGTATCAACCTGTACTTCAGTGGATTATTCCTATTACTTTTCTTGAATACTGATGTGATCTGTGCAACTTTCCAGTCTTTGGATAAATTAGCAGATCTGTTTGTTTTTACGATGATTATGGATTCTGGTTGTTGTATAGGTAGCTAAACTACGACCTAATATGTTTTAAAGCTCTTGGTGTCGCTGTTACGTACTGTGTAATACTCACTGGTTCTTTTCTGTTCACTGAGGTTTCAATAATATTATGGTATTATAAAATAGTTTGCTTGGACAGTACAGAATTATTATTTCGAAATTATTTTCTGTTCTGCTTCTGTTTTGTAGACCGGGAACATCGCACTTATAAGACAACAAACAGAAGCGTATGACATATTTGTATCCGGAAACTCTGATCTTAGTTTCCTGAAGTTTCCCTAAATTACTTGACATAAATGCTAGAATGACTTTTCAGCAGGGCTGCAGAGGAGCTAGTGCTCCTTCTCCAATGACGTCGATGTCGACAGAACCTCAGGCCGAAGCTTACTTGTTGTCTTCCTCTACGGTGACGCCATTCATCCGTCACGTGTTGCCGCGAAGGTGACTCATTTGGGCCACCTGCTCGAAGAGAACAGCCACTCTGTTTTTTAGACACGCGAACATATCCAGTGAAAAGCACAGCGCAGCATAACAGGAAGACTAATAATATGTGATGACGAATAAGAAACTCTGTTGGGAAAACAGGTACAGCCTTTATCAGATATTTCACTCTGCGATACGAACGTCAGCGTATTCCTCCCGTGTTGAAAAACGTCCTATGCAGGGTGTTACAAAAAGGTACGGCCAAACTTTCAGGAAACATTCCTCACACACAAATAAAGAAAAGATGTTATGTGGACATGTGTCCGGAAACGCTTGATTTCCATGTTAGAGCTTATTTTAGTTTCGTCAGTATGTACTGTACTTGCCCGATTCACCGCCAGTTGGCCCAATTGAAGGAAGTTACTGTTGACTTCGGTGCTTGTGTTGACATGCGACTCATTGCTCTACAGTACTAGCATCAAACACATCAGTAGGTAGCATCAACAGGTTAGTGTTCATCACGAACGTGGTTTTGCAGTCAGTGCAATGTTTACAAATGCGGAGTTGGCAGATGCCCATTTGATGTATGGATTAGCACGGGGCAATAGCCGTGGCGCGGTACGTTTGTATCGAGACAGATTTCCAGAACGAAGGTGTCCCGACAGGAAGACGTTCGAAGCAATTGATCGGCGGCTTAGGAAGCACGGAACATTCCAGCCTATGACTCGCGACTGGGGAAGACCTAGAACGACGAGGACACCTGCAATGGACGAGGCAATTCTTCGTGCAGTTGACGATAACCCTAATGTCAGCGTCAGAGAAGTTGCTGCTGTACAAGGTAACGTTGACCACGTCACTGTATGGAGAGTGATGCGGGAGAACCAGTTGTTTCCGACCCATGTACAGCGTGTGCAGGCACTATCAGCAGCTGATTGGTCTCCACGGGTACACTGCAGCGAATGGTTCATCCAACAATGTGTCAATCCTCATTTCAGTGCAAATGTTCTCTTTACGGATGAGGCTTCATTCCAACGTGATCAAATTGTAAATTTTCACAATCAACATGTGTGGGCTGACGAGAATCCGCACGCAATTGTGCAATCACGTCATCAACACAGATTTTCTGTGAACGTTTGGGCAGGCATGTTGGTGATGTCTTGATTGGGCTCCATGTTCTTCCAACTACGCTCAATGGAGCACGTAATCATGATTTCATACGGGATACTCTACCTGTGCTGCTAGAACATATGCCTTTACAAGTACGACACAACATGTGGTTCATGCGCTATGGAGCTCCTGCACATTTCAGTCGAAGTGTTCGTACGCTTCTCAACAACAGATTCGGTGACCGATGGATTGGTAGAGGCTGACCAATTCCATGGCCTCCACGCTCTCCCGACTTCAACCCTCTTGACTTTCATTTATGGGGGCATTTGAAAGCTCTTGTCTAGGCAACCCCGGTACCAAATGTAGAGACCCTTCGTGCTCGTATTGTGGACGGCTGTGACACAATACGCCATTCTCCAGGGCTGCATCAGCGCATCAGGGATTCCATCTGACGGAGGGTGGATGCATGTATCCTCGCTAACGGAGGACATTTTGAACATTTCCTGTAACAATGTGTTTGAAGTCACGCTGGTACGTTATGTTGCTGTGTGCTTCCATTCCATGATTAATGTGATTTGAAGAGAAGTAATAAAATGAGCTCTAACATGGAAAGTAAGCGTTTCCGGACACATGTCCACATAACATATTTTCTTTCTTTGTGTGTGAGGAATGTTTCCTGAAAGTTTGGCCGTACCTTTTTGTAACACCCTGTATACTTTTGGAATGGTGGTACAATAATCATATCGAAGAACACTGAAACTCCTTTCCTAATTCATGCTTACGAAAGAAATGTGGTTTCCTCTAGCTTCGTATTCTGCAGAACATAATTACTTTCTTTCTTTCTTCTTTATTTTTTATACTATAATGTATGAAGTTGTAACCTCCCCACAAAAATTAAATTGATAATGAATGTAATTCTAATTTAGTGTGACCTCAGAACAAAACTGGTTCCCATTTAATGTACCCACAAAATTCTTTTCTCATTTAATGTAAGCACGAAACAGAAAAATTCCTAAGCCTCATAACAGAAAAATAAATTCAGTAACCTGGTAAAATTTGGACGACAGCAGTGCTGCGTCATGGCCCTGTAAGATCATTCTGAATAAAAAGCAAAAATTCTTACCTCAACAAAAACGGCGAATATATCTGCTCTTACTTAACATTTTTCCGGCACAGCTTCGTGCAATGCTGGCCTATACATTTGTGATTTGTGAAAGGAACCAACTGATTTTTTTTTTTTTTTTTTTTTTTTTTTTTTTTTTTTTGAAATGAATGCTTTTTTTCTAAAAAAATACTTTATATTACCAAAATTATTATTAGGACATTTTTAAAACATTTGGATGACAGTTCAGATACATTACTAGGTATGCGCGACGCTGGTTCTTTACCTTATACATTAATACTCTATCTCCAGATTCCCGACCAGAGCAGACTGCAGACAAGCGCAGACAACCTCAGACTAGCGACTAGCAGCAACTACTGCTACAGTTCCATAGTTCGTACTGCAGTCAACACTGCTCTCTGGTCAGCTATTCTCATATCGCAGACAGCGCATACCTCTTACAAAGTACAACATGGACGAAATCATTTTGGTAGTAAATACTCAACCACGGGATAAGTGAACAGCGACAACAGTAAAAATCAAACTTCTTCGAGCCTTGTCTCCTAATGTCTCTTCGCATGTTTCTAACGTGCGATAATGAAATCAAGGTAACAGTGGAATGTCTGCAGGTGTGAAGAGGAAGAATAAAGAAAAAGAAAAAAATATCTGCCAGTGAGTTAAAAGGCTGTTTATGCTACTGTCATCATCAGATACCAATAGGTTTATAGCTTGCAGAACGAAGTTCAGAGTCACAACGATCGCGGACACATACAGGAAATTCATTTCCTTTATTAATTCCCTACTTTCTTTGATGATATAACACACTGATACGGGGATTAGTGACGACGAGGTTATTGTAGCGCGACTGACTACCGTAATGTCCAAATTCACCAAAGATAAAAGCAAAATAACCCTATTTATAAAACCAGATAAAAATTCGCTTCAGGCCTTCCTAAGCGGCACTCTCCACTCCATCAAATATGAATATGTAAGCTGTTTAAGTTCAAAGAAACACTGTCGATGGCTGTTGAGAGACATTGTTGTTGTTGTTGTTGTGGTCTTCAGTCCTGAAACAAGTTTGATGCAGCTCTCCATGCTACTCTATCCTGTGCAAGCTTCTACATCTCCCAGTCCCTACTGCAACCTACATCCCTCTGAATCTGCTTAGTGTATATTCATCTCTTGGTCTCCCTCTACGATTTTTACCCTCCACGCTGCCCTCCAATGCTAAATTGGTGATACATTGATGCCTCAGATGTCCTACCAACCGATCCCTTCTTCTAGTCAAGTTGTGCCACAAACTTCTCTTCTCCACAATTCTATTCAGTACCTCCTCATTAGTTATATGATCTACCCAGCTAATCTTCAGCATTCTTCTGTAGCACCACATTTCGAAAGCTTCTATTCTCTTCCTGTCCAAACTATTTATCGTCCATGTTTCAACTCCATACATGGCTACACTCCATACAAATACTTTCAGAAACGACTTCCTGACACTTAAATCTATACTCGATGTTAACAAATTTCTCTTCTTCAGAAACGCTTTCCTTGCCATTGACAGTCTACATTTTATATTCTCTCTACTTCGACCATCATCAGTTATTTTGCTCCCCAAATAGCAAAACTCCTTTACTGCTTTAAGTGTCTCATTTCCTAATCTAATTCCATCAGCATCACCCGACTTAATTCGACTACGTTCCATTATCCTCGTTTTGCTTTTGTTGATGTTCATCTTATGTTCTCCTTTCAAAACACTGTCCATTCCGTATACCAAACAAATTAATTAGAGAGCGTACTGACCCCTCATGGCACACTAAACGTGTCAGAATACCGCTACAGAAGCAAAGAAAAAAGCAAGCCATATTTAAAAGCATGCAAAACCCTGAAGACTTTCGATGTTTTACAGAAGCTCGAACAGTTTCCACAACTAAACTCTCTGTCTGGAAATCTGGCAGAAAATACTGAGAGATTCTGGTTCTATGTTAAGTACCCCAGTGGAAAGACACAACCAATATCTTCATTGTTCGATAACAATGGTCATATTACTGATGACAGTGTCACTAAAGCAGAGTTAGTAACTACCGTCTTCCGAAATTCCTTCAGCAAAGAAGGCGAATTAAATATTCCAGATACCATCGGGGTAGCAAAGCAGGATCAACAACTTAATAAAGACAAGGCCACCGGTCCTGACTGTAGACAAGTCAGGTTCCTCTCTGAATATGCTGATACAGTAGCTCCATATTAAGCAATTATATACAATCGATTGCTCGTTGAAAGATCCGTACCTAAAGACTGGAAAGTAGCACAAATCACACCAATAGAAAAAGGAGTAATCCTCTAACGTCGATTTGCAGTAGGATTTTGTAACATATACTATGAGTTATAGTTACATTATGAGTTATCTCCAAGAAAACGATTTACTGACAAACAACCAACACGGATTCAGAAAATACTGTTCTTGTGAAACATAACTAGCTCTTTATTCGCAGGAAGTAATGAGTGCTATTGACAGGGAATGTCAAATTGACTCCATATTTTTAGATATCCAGAAGGCTTTTGTCACAGTACCTCACAAGTTACTTCTTATCAAACTGTTTGCTTATGGACTATCCCCTGTTGTGCGACTGGATTCATGATTTCCCGTCAGAAAGGTAACAACGTGTGGCTAATTGACGGAAAGTCATAGAGTGAAACCGAAACAATATCTGGCGTTCCCCAAGGAAGTGTTACAGGCACTCTGCTGTTCCTAATCTACATAAGAGATTTAGGAGACAATCTGAATGACAGTCGTAGATTTTTTCAAGATAATGCACTCATTTTCCGTCTTAGACTGCTATCAGATGGTCAAACCAAATTGCAAAACGATTTAGACTAGATATCCGTATAGTGCGAACAGTGGCAATTGTCTCTAAGTAATTAAGCGTGCTGTCATCCACATGAGGACCAAAAGGAATCTGCTAAATTTCGGTTACACGATAAATCACACAAATCTAAACGCTGTACATTCAACTAAATACTTAGAGATTACAATTACGAATAACTTAAGTTGGGATGACCACATAGATGTGGGTGAAGAAAATCAAAGACTGCGATTTATTGGCAGAATACTGAAAAAAAAGTGCAACAGATCTACATAAGAATTGTCTACACCACGCTTGAATATCCTATCGTGCTGTGAGGTGTGGGATCTGCATCAGATAGGATAGACGGAGGACATCTTAAAAGATCAAAGAAGGGCAGCTCGATTTGTACTGCCGCGAAGTAGGGTAGCGAGTGCCATGGATATGATACGTGGATTGGGGTAGCAATTATAAAAACGAAGGCGTTTTTCCTTGCGGTAGGATTTTCTCATGATATTTCAGTCACCGACTTTCTCCTCATTGTGTGAAAATATTTTGCTGCCGCTCACCTATCATCGTAATAAAATAAGAGAAGTCAGAGCTCGCACAGAAAGAATTAAGTGTTTGTTCTTCCCGCGCACTGTTCGAGACAGGAACGGTAAAGAAAAAGCTTGAAGGCGGTTCGATGAACCCTGTGCCAGCCACTTAATTTTCAATTGCAGGGTAGTCATGTAGATATAGATGTACAACGCTAAGTGCAAAATGAAAACATCTGAAGTAAAATCTTTGAATAATTGAATCTAATCATGGTTGGCAGCCCTGCGATAAGTGAGACACTCGATTCTTTGTGCTCTCCTAAAGAAAAATTATGTAGGTTGTAATAAGAGTTGGTTTAGTACAAATTACTCATTAAATACGTGTATGAGTGCGTGTTTTAAGCTTACTGTGAAAGGTATCACTTTCTTTTAAGTATTAGTCCACAAAAAGCGAAAAGATCGTAAGGTCAGGTTGTGGTAGAATATTTGCTCACGTTTTGGCACAATTAACTAGCGAATCCAGCTTAACTGTTCTGTTTTTTCTTCTTTTTCCCAAAAATTTATGTTGAGCGTGTCCATTCACTGTTAAGTTCATATTTCCAGAAAGTAGCGTAAATCTTGATGCGTTTGATTTAGAATCTTTCGCACTAGCCGCTTGTTTACGTGTAGTTTGCTTACGATAATGTGTACATTCTAATGTACTTAAGGTAATTTAACTAATACTGCAGTTGAGCGAGTGCTAAGTTCTTGTTGTAAGCGGAAATAAATAACTTTTTACGTTATGTCAAACCCCTGAAGCACTTACCTGTAGGCCTAATTTTTGCTGCTCATAAATAACAAAAATTCGTGTAGTGTAAAATATGGTAAGTGGTTTAACCCTATTCTTAAGCGTGTAATCTGTGTTGCAATGCGCCATAAGTGTGGATGTTGTCGGTAGGATAGTCTAGGAGGGAATGGTTTGAGCAGATCGTGGGTTGGAATTTCACTGGGGTGACTATATTGGAGAACTGAATGGCGAACTCAACGAGGCTCTCCGATGGAACTGTAGGCTTTGCAAAAAAGAAAAGAGAATCGTTGAGCAGGAGGCAAAGATTTGAGTCCTTCGGGTTGAATTAGATCGCGCGTAATTTGAACCAGACAGGCTGGAAAAAATTTGGAAATTTCCTAGGCTGACGCACTACTTAAACTAACTTATGCTAAGGACAACAGACACACCCATACCTGAGGGAGGACTCGAACCACCGACGGGGGTCAGCCGCGCGAACCGGGACAAGACGTCGTAGACCGCACTAGATAGGTTGAAGTGGGGCAAAGATCTCGGGGACTGGGTAATAGGTACAAACAATGGGCGAACGGATAGCATCTCTTCTGCAGCTGAGATAAGAGTATGGAATAAATTCGACTTGTTAACCGATGTAGGAGGAGAAGACGCTGATCTGTAGGTTACAATATGCAGCGGACTTCTAGCAAAGAAACTCGATGTAGCTCGATACCGAAAGAGAGTAGGAAGAATAGAGTCTTGATGCTAGGTAGTAGTTATGGGAGAGGTGTAGGCCAGATGGTACAGGATAAATCAGGGACAGGGTAGGTCACAAGTGTTGTGAAGGCAAGTGCTAGCCTTAGGTAGAAGACAGAGGAGTGGCTCAAATGGCTCTGAGCACTATGGGACTTAACATCTTAGGTCATCAGTCCCCTACAACTTAGAACTACTTAAACCTAACTAACCTAAGGACATCACACACACCCATGCCCGGGGCAGGATTCGAACCTGCGACCGTAGCAGTAGCGCGGTTCCGGACTGAAGCGCCTAGAACCGCTCGGCCACAACGGCCGGCTGATGACAGAGGACATACGAAATATGTGCAAAGGTTTCGACAAAGAGGATCATGGTTTTATAATTGGTGGAGCAGGGAGCAGCCTGGCTAACAACAGTATTCCCAATATTAGAGGTGACTTGGATGAAATAGGAGTATCAACTACAGACACGAATGTGAGTTTTGTGGAAGTCCTGTAGCGCCATGACCACCTATGGGTAAACATCGCCGTCAGCTGTGTGAACAGACTTGAGCAGGCCGCTGCTGACTGATGCGAAATCCCATGTGAGTGCAGTACATGTTGTTGCAATTGGGAGATGAGGCCTACACCTGAATATGAGAGGGAAAAATAGGTTGGCTGAGCTTCTTGCAGGTGATATACAGGGGTCCACCATCACATACAGCAAGTTCCCTGTGGTTACTGGTGTCGGAGAGGACCTTTTTTTAGGTCAGAATCACGTTTCAGGCGCCCTGATTTGAAAGAAGTAAAAATAACAGAAGAGCCCCACGAAATGCTTAATTAAGAACAGAAAAAAATTTCATCAAAATATTAGAGGATTCAGTAATAAGGTAGAAGAGCTTCTTGTCTGTCTGAAAAATTTACAGAACTCTGAAAAGAAAGACACCCTGTACCTGTATGAGCACCACATAACCACAGGGTTGGATACGTTACATATAAAAGAATACAGTGCTGCAACTTACTCATGCAGAAATAACATGGGAAAAGGACGAGCTGTTACATACATTAAGACAGAACACAAATTCAAAAACAATGAGACAAGCAGATTTTGCAATGATCAGCACCTAGAAGTGTGTGTTTGTGAATTAATACTGAAAAATAGTTCACTTTTAACAGAAACTGTATATAAACCCCACTGTGTAGTTCTGAACTATTTATGAGGAATCTGATTCTTTGCTGTGCTATCTGTCAGACATCAGAGAGCAGTTAATGGTCTGTGGTGACTTCAATGTAGAATTTCTAAAAGATTCTCATAGGAAAAATGACCTGTAAAACTTTTTTTGGATCCTACAATTTCGTCCCAGTAATTAATTTTCCAACACGAGTGGATAAAGACGGTAGGGCGGTAACTGATAATGTTTTCTTTGATGAAGCTCACAATAAGAAAATAACTGTTTACCCAATAACAAATGATTTTATCCAAAGGCAGGAATCGAATCGAGGTCTGCTGCTTACTAGGCAGATACTTTAGCCACTAAGCCACCTTGTCACAGCGGTTCAGGTAACTGCATGGATTATCCTGGCACGCCTCCCTCCTTGATCCAAATTCTCACTGCCGCCACAATAGTCGGAAGGAGCAGACCTGGGTTCGATTCCTGACTTTGGTATAAATTTCCACTCGCAGCTTCAGTCTGGATACATAAAATAATATCTGTATTAGACCAGTAAAGTCTCTGAAATTGTGTAATTTCATGAGTAACAGATGCTCTCTATGATCACGATCTACACTTAGTTAGGATAAATACGTAGCATAGCGCCTTACAGTATG
Organism: Schistocerca piceifrons; assembly: GCF_021461385.2. Classification (NCBI taxonomy): domain Eukaryota; kingdom Metazoa; phylum Arthropoda; class Insecta; order Orthoptera; family Acrididae; genus Schistocerca; species Schistocerca piceifrons. Next base: position 318,184,319 of record NC_060145.1, on the reverse strand, counting down.
GATACTCCTCAGTATAAATCAGTTAGAATAATTAATGGCTCCAGAACAAATGTTTTTAAGGATAGTTCACTGGAGAGGACATATGATGTGAATTATAATGAAACAAATGCTGGCATAAAATTTAACCTATTCCATGATAGTTTCATGTCATTATCTGAAAATAATTTGCCACGTAATCTAATCAGAAAGGACACTAAATAGCCACATAAAAATCATGGAGCACGGATTAAAGTATCTTGTGAAAGGAAAAGGGAAATGTATCTTTTGGCAAGAAGAAGTAGGGTTCAAAAATGGCTCTGAGCACTATGGGACTTAACTTCTGAGGTCATCAGTCCCCTAGAACTACTTAAACCTAACTAACCTAAGGACATCACACACACCCATGCCCAAGGCAGGATTCGAACCTGCGACCGTAGCGGTCGCGCGGTTCCAGACTGTAGCGCCTGCAACCGCTCGGCCACCCCGGCCGGCCAACAAGTAGGGACCTGCAGTATTTGCACACTACAGAAGCTGCTCGAAGTTACTAAGAAAAGTTATTGGAAAAATCGAAGAACATGTACATAATGTCAGAAATCAGTACTTCTGACAACAGACTTAAGGCTACATGGAATACAGTGAAACGAGAATTAGGACAAACAGCCACAGAGCAAGAAAACATCACCGTTGAACTGAATGAAAGGGCTATAAATAATGAGTCACAGGTATCAAATGTGTCTAACAATCATTTCTTAAAGATAGTATAAAGCATATGGACATACAGTTCAAGAGCAAAAGAACGTATCACCAACTTCTCCTTCTGAAATTAAGAAAATTATACATTCCCTCAAAAATTAAAAACTCATCTGGTTTTGATGCTGTTTCCAATAGAGCACTGAAAATTTATTCACATGTAATAAGCCCAGTTATCCGAAATATGTAATGCATCACTAACTCAAGATATTTTTCCAGAGAGATTGAAACATGCCATTGTTAAACCCGTCTTTAAGAAAGGTAGTGAGAGAATGTCAATAAGTACCGATCTGTTTCACTGCTAACATTACTCACAAAATTTTTTGAGAAGATGATGTATTCTACAATAGTATTTCACTTAAGCAACAATAGCATCCTTAGCAAATCACAGTTTGGGTTTCAGAAGGGTTACTCGACTGAGAATTCCTTTTAAACACTCAACAGATCTAACAACCATTAGATAGTAAGATATCGCCTGTTGGAATTTTCTCTGACCTCTCTATGAATCACTCTCTGTATGAATCACACTATTCTCCTAGATAAGCTGATGTTTATGGGAATGATTGTATAGCCAACTATTGGATACTGTCATATCTGACCAAAATAAAGCAGAAAGTTGTACTCAGTAATTTAAGCAATACAGTCCAGGGACATAATTCAGACTGGGAAGAAATCATGTCTGGGATTCTCCGAGGTTCAATCTTAGGTCCGTTACTGTTCCTCATGTGTGTAAACGATCTCCCATCTAGTATACAACAAGCAGAATTTGTTCTTTTTGCAGATGACACTACTATTGTAATCAATCCAAGCATATGCACAGAAACAGAAGAAATGGTAAACAAAGTTCTAAAAAGTATCATTGCTTCATTTTCTGTAAATGTTTTTAAAAAGACACAACATATTCGGTTCTGTACATCTAGATATACTACACCAATGATGAGTGAAACACAAGGTGAGGAAATAGAAAGTTGAGCAGAAACTTCAAAATTCTTAGGTGTTTGTACCGACGAAAATTTAAATTGGGAAAAAACACCTTTTGGAACTCCTAAAACAACTTGGTTCAGCCACATTTGCGCTTAGGATCATTGCAAATCTTGGAGAGAGACAAATCAGTAGATGACATGTTTTCCATATTTTCAGCCAATAATTTCATATGGAATAATGTTGTGTGATAACTGATACAAAAGGTCTGACAAGCAGTAAAGAAAAATTTGGTAACAAACTGAGAAAGTTTTTCCTTGACAACTCCTTCTGTTTCACAGAAGAATTTCTATTACTGTAATGTGTAAAAGGTGGTGGTTAGGAATTAATAACTCATATCTATCTCTTTTCGTTTGGTAAAAAAAAAAATCTTAGAAATGTTCATGGTGTAACCGTGTGTAATTTGCGATGTGAATGTAAAATGGCTTATTACCCATCATTACGATCTATTGTGCAAAATGATCCATGGAACATGTAAGTAAGCAACTAAGACAACAGAAAAGCAACACAGTATCAAAGGCTTCTAAAGCTCTCATGCTCATAAGTTAAGGATAAATAATTGCAGAATGTGGTACCACAAAACGTGGCACTACACAAAACTGGTGCTAATATCATAGGCACATAGGGAACACACACGACACAGATCTGTAAGTCCACGGTATTGTTGATAAGTTGAGAACACACCCCCCCCCCCCCCCCCCCCCCCCCGAAACACATGTGCTACCAAACGCCACTGTTTCCTGCACATGTATCCCGACATCAACATGGGAATGAGATATGATCACCATGCACACGTACACGGAACGCACAACGGGCTGGCATACTGTGGATCAGGTGGTCGAGCAGCTGCTGGGGTATAGCGTCCCATTCTTGCGCCAGTGCCCGTCGGAGCTCCTGAAGTGTCATAAGCGTTTGAAGACGCGTAGCGATACGTCGAGCGAGAGCATCCCAGACATGCTCGATGGGGTTTAGGTCTAGAGAACAGGCAGGCCACTCCATTCACCTGATATCTTCTGTTTCAAGGTATTCCTCCACGATGGCAGCTCGATGGGACTGTGCGATATCATCCATCAACAGGGAGGTGGGACCCACTGTACCCCTGAAAAGGCGGACATACTGGTGCAAAATGACGTCCCACTACACCTGACCTGCTACCGTTCCTCTGTCAAAGACATGCAGGAGTGTACGTGCACCAATGATAATCCCACCCCACACCATCAAACCACAACCTCCATACAGGTACCTTTCAAGAACATTAAGGGGTTGGTATCTGGTTCCTGGTTCACGCCAGATGAAAATCCTGGGAGAATCACAGTTAAGTCTATCCCTGGACTCGTCTGTGAACATAACCTTGGACCACTGTTCCAGTGACCATGTACTGCTTTACGGGCTCTCCTATGACCAGGAGTCAGTGGAATGCACCCTGCAGGTCTTTGGGCGAATAAACCATGTCTCTTCAGTCGTCTGTAGACTGTGTGTCTGGAGACAACTGTTCCAGTGGCTGCGGTAAGGTCCCGAGTAAGGTTACCTGCAGTACTCTGTGGCCGTCTGCGGGCACTGATGCTGAGATATTGGTCTTCTTGTGGTGTTGTACACTGTGGACGTCCCGTACTGTAGCGCCTGGACACGTTTCCTGTCTGCTGGAATCGTTACCATAATCTTGAGATCACACTTTGTGGCACACGGAGGGCCCGTGCTACGTCCTGCTGTGTTTGACCAGTAGCCCTAGTATTCTACCCCTCATAACGTCATTAACATGTGTTCTTTGAGCCATTTTCAACAAACAGTCACCATTAGCACGTCTGAAAACGTCTGCACACTTACTCGCTGCACCGCACTCTGACATGCACCAACACACCTCTGCGTATGTGGACTGCTGCCAGCGCCATCGTGCGACGACCGCAGGTCAAATGCTCTGCATGGTCATACTTCGCAAACCGCCCACCAGAGCGTTGGTTCACCATGTTTCAGCGTTATTCTTAATTTATGAGCATGAATGTAGTTCAAATCTATCGCCGGCCGTAGTAACCGTGCGGTTCTAGGCGCTACAGTCTGCACCCGAGCGACCGCTACGGTCGCAGGTTCGAATCCTGCCTCGGGCATGGATGTGTGTGATGTCCTTAGGTTAGTTAGGTTTAATTAGTTCAAAGTTCTAGGTGATTGATGACCTCAGAAGTTAAGTCGCATAGTGCTCAGAGCCATTTTTTTTTTTTTTTTTCAAATCTATCGGTGGCCTTGCTGACTATCGATGGTGTATATCCGTTTTTCGTTATATTACCGAAAATCAAAATATATTTCAATTTCGCTAACGGAACTAGGTCGTGCGTTATGTCGTTTAGGTGACTGCGTGTTCCGGACTGCTTGGAGTCACTTCCCCCCCCCTCCCCCCCCTCCCCTCCTTTTGCTATATGCTTCTCAGGTGTTCGATATTATTTCTGTGTTGTAATTGTACGGCCATTCTTCACAACTCATTATGTGTAATCCCAAAGAAAGACACTTCTATAACAGTACTAAAGAAGCTCGTCTTCAAAATATTTGCCCGAAATTGTAGGTCTGCCTCTTTTTGATTTTTCTACTTCCTCATATATACCATACTTTTTGTTGGACAACCTCAGACATGGTGGTTTTGAAACATTAAACCGTTTACTTTCCTTTTTACAACACATCTTATTCTTATAAACTACAACAATAACTTTAGTTATTTGAGCACACTTTCTTTGATCAATGTTCCTTATTACACTCTTCGAATCTGCGCAGAATTACAAGAGAATAAGAGAGCTTACTAATACAGGCAGACTTTAAACATGAAAAAGTAAGGGATCCACTTTAAGGAACTACAAGGGGCCAGTTTACGCAACTGTGGCCTATACTTTGTTAACTAAATAATTTTTTATTTTGGAAGGCTTACCTACTAACAGCCAAGAGAGTGTAAAACCTTTTTTGTCAAATACGTAATGGCTAACTTATAAGTAAAATTAGAAACGTGTGACTTTTGCACTCCGCTGCAGAGTGGTGAAAGCCTAAACTACAATTTACAATTGGTCCCACTAGAGTTTTGGAGAATACAGAACCAAGAACCAGGGGGTTCGCTTTAGTGGAGGGCGTGCAATTTAGGTCACGTTCCTCTAACAACAGCATTATTAATTATCACTGCAATAATATCATACATCATTCACACACCTGACTTCTTGTGTCTATCAAACATTCGGAAAGGAAAAGAGAGACAGAGACAATGCTAGAAAAAACAGCTCATTTCCATTACCGGCCTGAAGCTTACAAGCTTTCTTTTTCGCCTCTCACAAAAAAGAATATGTAGCCCGTGATAAGGAAGTCAAGTGCTGAGACCACAATCTTGGAGCGTCTAGACCTGTCTGATTACTGTCAGCATTGTCTTCCTTAGATTTAAAGTTCCAGAAAGTCGCCATTTACCCTCTCCACATGACTACACTCAAGAATGGGCATTGTGCAGAAATTCTATGGCTTTAATTTCCTGAGTACGGGCATATGATTTGCTGTCACAGCTGCTAAGAAGTATAAGAGATTTCTGGAGTTTGTAATGCCCTTGTCTGTTCCGCAACAAACTGTTCACTTATTGCCATACCAGACAATAGCTACAATCTCGCAGGAGTAAGACGATGTGTTGGTAAATGAAACAGAAGGTGGATCCAATGGATTAAAACTAGAAAGCTGTACAGACCATAAGGTTGACAGCTGGGCGGCAAAAGTAGGCGATGGCGATAAAGATCTAAATATTTTAAGGCTTACGTCGAGATATAACCTCTCTACCAAACTTGCCTTACTTGATGCAAAGAGTCTACGGGATGTTTCGTCTATCATTTAAGAATTCTCTCAGCTGAATATGTTGATCTATCCAGCCAAATGTTTCAAAACGTACCCTCACTATTTTTGAGTCTGCTCATCAGTTAAGTGCCATAGCTGCGAGTAGACGTCAAACTCGTGGAAGAATTTGCAGTTGTCTCAATAATTCTGATAAGCCACGTGTAAAACAAAACTATCTTTCGAAACGATATCTGCAGCTCATTAGACGCGAATCAAGTTAGATGCGATGCAGTTTCTATAGGCCTTGCCAACTGTTGACAGTAATGAAGTCCTCAAGCTGAAAATAGATCTTCGATATACCAAATGCAAACACACTATAGATGTTACCTAGTGCTATTGTCTACGGCTGTTTGTCGCAGGTGTGGAGACTAGTCTCATTTCCTGTTCTATTCCCAGAAGAAATGGCGTGCAAGTTAAACAGATGTCACTACAGATGCAGTGTTTCAGTTCAACACAGAACATAACACGCATGTTCTTTTTGCGGCAGAAAATGCGCAGCTCTGCGGACCAATATAAGCCGTAGGCAGACGTCTTACTGTATCACTGAAGATCGCTATCTCCACCAGAACCATTTTCCTTCTTTGCTTGGCCTTTGCGATAAGAATCTTATTACTCCTGGTAACAAAAACTCTGTTACGCGGTGTGGAAAAATTTCCGCTATCAGTCGCAATAGAAGATTATTTATTCGTCACACGGCCGACTTCGGGCTTACGCCCATCCTAAAGAGTTTATACATTCAAGTACGTGTTTATATTGCTGGAGATCAATAAAGACGAAGCAATATAAGCATGTACAGGAATGTATAAACACTTAAGGATGGGCAAAAGCCCAGAACCGGCTGTGTGACGAATAAATAATCTCTTATTGCGACTAATAGCGGAAATTTTTCTACACCCTATAAAGGAACAGTCACGGAGTTCAACAGCATCCACTAAGGATAAAATTCACTGTATTATAGTTGAAATACGAGGCATGAATTTGATAACAGAATTTTCATGTCTAGTAATAAGAAATAGTGGAATATCGATACAGTTTTCAAAGTTACGGCCGTTGATTATACCACATAAAAATGTAAACCTGTCATCAACTGGAAATTTGGTTTTGACCCCACAGTGTCTCAGTAGTCATAGCCCTATTGGAGGTGGTATGCTGTTGAATTCCTATGACCTTTGAACCGATCTAGCCAACCAGCTACAGTACATGAACAATAGTATCAGGCCACATACAATATTAGTGGACATTAATATGGAGTGTGTCCATCCTTCGCCATTATGACGGCATGAATTCCGCTGTGGACACTTTTATCGAGACGTGTGAATATGGAGGAATGGCAGCCCTTTCTTGCTCGAGAGCAGGAACCAGGGAAGATAGTGAGGAGTCTGGAAATAAGTCGATGTCTAACTCACCCGAAAATTTCCATCGACTTGATGTCGTCACTCTGGGCATGCCATTCCATTTCACTAATGTTATTGTCAGACCACTGCCTCACAGATGCTGATCTGTGACAGTGTATATTCTCATACTAATATAATCACCGCTCCCTAACTGTTTCTCTATTATACGCAATCCAGAAAGCTATAAAATGCGTTCAGTTCTTTCCGCGTTTAGCATGTTCCTACTCCCCCCAAGCGCGGAAAGTACGTCTATAACATAACAAAACCTCCAACAGTAGTTCAGTGTTGACACTACACACGAGGCAGGTAATGTTATCAGGCATCGGGCAAAACTAAATCCTTCCGTCGGATTGCTACAGGGTATAGCGTGATTCATCATTGCAGATCGCTCATTTCCAGTCATCCACTGCCCACTGGCGCCGCTCTTGACTCACCTCAGTCGTCTGACCCCAGAAATGTGCGGCTCATGACGAGCTACTCTACCACTGTACCCCTTATTTTTAACTCCCAACACACAGTCATTGTTCTAGCTGGACTGCTGGTAGTACTTTGGAAATCGAGAGAGTTTTCTCCCGCTGATTTCATGCGATTTTTCAATTTTGGCAATTTAACTGCTATCCCTAGAGTAAAATGAAAGATAATTTTCAACACAGAAGCAAATTTTAGAATAATGTTTGCTACACAACTCTGCTTATTTTCTGGTTTTCGTCTGGTCTCCTCCTAGATGACAGTAGAGGCGGTACATAACGCTAAGCATTCACTGATGGGGGTAGAAAACGTTACACCATGATGCACAAGCCTGATATTCATCAGTATTTCCGGAGATGTTCATCACACAAGGGATATTAAATGACATAACATTTATCCCATTTGGAATCCATGTCCATCATCAACATCGTTGTGATGATGTTTTGGTTTGTGGGGCCCTCAACTGCACGGTCACCAGCGCCCGTAAAAAGTCACAATTTTTACACAGTCCAATGTTTTACACAACCCGATCTAGCCACTGTCACGAATGATGACGACGAAATGATGAGGACAACACAAACACCCAGTCTCTGGGCATAGAAAATCCCCAATCCGGCCGGGAATCGAACCCGGTACCTCGTGATCCAGAGGCATCAATGCTAGCAACTAGACTGCGAGCTGCGGACAACATCGTTATGACGTGTGACAACCACAGGTACAAATATGCTCTAGTGTTCATTATGGGATGGAAACCAACAGCCTGTGAGTGCTGTGTTAAGGAATATTCAGCTTGGCTCGAAACCTACACTGTGTCAGATTGCTGGTATGAAAATGAATGTCTTTCCATCGCACCCCAGACGTGATCTGTGGGTGGTAAATCGAGTGAATGGGCACGCCAGTTAAGGATCCTTAAATAACTCAAAATGCTTGTGGTGTGAACTTGTGTGAGGTCTTGGATTACTTCAATGGAATATGCCATTTGGCATCCAGGTCGTTATGGGTATGACAGAAGGGTTTACCATTCTCGCCAAATAATGGAGTTCATTCAGCCTCCCTTCAACAATTTCCAATTCAATGTTGTCATCACTAACAGCTCATATCTAACAGCTCAACACATCACTATTACAGGTGGTGGAGAGGTGTGGGTCACGAGAATCGATGCATCTAGTGACTTCTGATCATTTCGTCTATGTTGGTTTTGGTCTCACAGCCACGTAAAGAAATGAGACTACTCACTGAACACCCAAGTATGACACTCGCTTCCCAGTTCACAGTGGCTCTACACAATGTTAGTCTCTGATGTCTGTCGGGGCAACCGACCGTGGCAGCTCTTAAAATCAACCCTGTTTCAAGTAATTAATACCCGACTGTTCGTGGGGAAAACACTACATGTAACCTCTGCAACGATTTCATCTACCGTCATCCGTCTTCTCGTCCGAGACAGTCCCAAAAATCTTACGATCTCCATATAGGACATAGAGTTCCCCTTTCACCTTTGTGTTTACATTCTCCTGCTCCGTTTAATGCCTCTACGACCTGTGTCGGTTATGTCGATCACTGGAGTTACTTGATGAAAATGTCATTGTCACTAGTAAATTCGACTTCGTTTAGTTTCCAGCTTTATTATAGAGCCTTTAAATTATGTGATAAGCAAGGTCATGTGAGTGGCAAGTGTATTAATGAAGTTTATTATACTGCTTGAAGCACTTAGAATCATTGTCATGTCATGTCATGCATCATTGTCATACAAGCTGGTATCGAATCCTGTTGTTGTTGTAGTCTTCATTCCAGAGAGTGGTTTGATGCAGCTCTCCAGGCTACTCTACCCTGTGCAAGTTTCTTCATCTCCCAGTACTTACTGCAACCTACATCCTTCTGAATCGGTTTAGTGTATTCATCTCTTGGTCTCCCTCTACGATTTTTACCCTCCACGCTCCCCTCCAATGCTAAATTTGTGATCCCTTGATGCCTCAGAACATGTCCTACCAACCGATCCCTTCTTCTAGTCAAGTTGTTCCACAAACTCCTCTTCTCCCCAATTCTATTCAATACCTCATTAGTTATGTGATCTATTCATGTAATCTTCAACATTCTTCTGTAGTACCACATTTCAAAAGCTTCTATTCTCTTCTTGTCTAAACTATTTATCGTCCATGTTTCACTTCCATACATGGCTACACTCCATACAAATACTTTCAGAAACGACTTCCTGTCACTTAAATCAATACCCGATGTTAACAAATTCCTCTTCTTCAGAAACGCTTTCCTTGCCATTGCCAGTCTACATTTTATATCCTCTCTACTTCGAACATCATCAGTTATTTTGCTCCCCAAATAACAAAACTCCTTTACTACTTTAAGTGCCTCATTTCCTAATCTAATTCCCTCAGCATCACCCGACTTAATTAGACTACATTCCATTATCCTTGTTTTGCTTTTGTTTATGTTCATCTTATATCCTCCTTTCAAGACACTGTCCATTCCATTCAACTGCTCTTCCAAGTCCTTTGCTGTCTCTGACAGAATTACAATGTCATCGGCGAACCTCAAAGTTTTTATTTCTTCTCCATGAATTTTAATACCTACTCCCAATTTTTCTTTTGTTTCCTTTGCTGCTTGCTCAATATACAGATTGAATAACATCGGAGACAAGCTACAACCCTGTCTCACTCCCTTCCCAACCACTGCTTTCCTTTCATGCCCCTTGGACTCTTATAGCTGCCATCTGGTTTCTGTAAAATTGTAAATAGCCTTTCGCTCCCTGTATTTTACCCCTGCCACCTTCAGAATTTGAAAGAGAGTATTCCAGTCAACTTTCTCAAAAGCTTTCTCTAAGTCTACAAATGCTAGAAACGTAGATTTGCCTTTCCTCAATCTATTTTCTAAGATGAGTCGTGTTCCAACATTTCTACGAAATCCAAACTGATCTTCGCCAAGGTCGGCTTCTACCAGTTTTTCCACTCGTCTGTATAAAATTCGTATCCTATCTGTCCCTAATTAGTCCTATTCATTTTGATTTGTTTGAAAGCATTGGAAGATTAGGTATATTTTTTCATGTCTGTGTAGCTGGGCACTGCGCAAAATGACATCTGTTATCGTAACAGGGGGAATGCTAGTCTTACTTTATCTATTTCGGTAAAAATATTGAAAAAAAAACTGAAGATTGCGACACAAGTAAACAGTGGAAGCTGCAGAAGATCGTCTCACTTCGAGCTTTGTCTCCTAAGGTTTCTTTACAGATTTATAAACTTACAATAAGGAAACCAAGGTAACAACGAAATGTCTACAGGTGTGAAAAAATAATATTTACAAAATGCGGCACATACCACAGAATAAAAAGAAGCCATCAAGTGCACCTATGATACGGACACTACCATTAGCCTTTCCAAACGAAACATTAAAAAAAAAAAAAACCGAGCAGAAGAACCGATTATTCCATCCTTTATTTCGAGATAACGTGGTGTCAACGCATATTCTAGCTAAGAAATTCATCCTTTCATAACTGAAATATAAGTGGGACGCTATAAGGTAACCAACAACAACAAAAATACACGTATATCGCATCATTTGATTCCATCATAATGATATTACAAACAGCTTAAAACAGTACCGTATTTTTACAGTAATGAAGATGACCCACATAAGATGGCCCTCAACGAAATTTGTCTGCACAAGAAATAGGTGAGAAGACAGAAGACGGAGTTATAAAAACAAATCGTCTAGAAAAAATAAACATCTAGGGCTGAGACCCTGTCAACAGCTATGATTAAAGGTGCAGGAAAGCTAATGCAGAAAGCTTTTTGCAAAAGTGTTCACACAGTATCTGACGAAGACAACTCCCAAAAACTGGAATTATTCTATGTGGCAAGAAAGGAGTCACATAAGATATCAATAACTATAACTTATCTACCTATTTTCCGTAGTGTATAAGATAATCAATAAAATTCTCGACAACCGCATAAAATACCATTGTAATTTAATCTTAATAAAAATAATATATTTTTTAGTTTTTCTACATGACTATTTTTGTATTCGGATCGAGGGATACGGCAGAGTAATTGCTTACTTTGGCCTTTGTCGTAAATATCGTTGAAAGAAGCCAAGACACAAAAAAACAAAAAGGGCCTTATGAAGGATAAAGGACCGACGAGATTTTCTGAAATGTCTGACTCGACACATAATATTGGTTGGGTGGTTTTGGGGAAGGAGACCAGACAGCGTGGTCATCGGTCTCATCGGATTAGGAAAGGATTGGGAAGGAAGTCGGCCGTGCCCTTTCAAAGGAACCATCCCGGCATTTGCCTGGAGCGACACATAATATTGTTGTAAGATTAACGAATAATTAAGACGCAAACAATAAAGGGTGCTCTCCAGTGTTACGTGTGCACTACATTATTTACCTTAACTGAAGTCCTATCCTTCTCCTAGATCCTTACTTAAGTCTGCGTCGAATATTACATTGTTCTAAAGGTAGTACCGCAACTGTAGTTGAAGAGGTGACTGTATGGACCACAACAGAAGTGGATAGAAGAAAAAAATTGTTTGGAGTGCTCTTGGTAAACAAAATGGATTTTCTAAAATTTAGCTTCTGCTGAGTCTAAACAGAAAGTTTACAGTCGTGTGCATTTCAATTTTTCGAACTATGACAGGCGCGTTTAATGCGAAAAACATTAAGGAGCTAACTTCAGTACTGTTTGCTGGGAAATGGGTCGTAAGAAAGTCATACATCTGAAAAATTCTGTGCTTTCTTTGATGAGTTCAGAGATCCAAGTGGAGCAATGAAAATAATATCGAAATAAAATAGTCGAATATATAAATTTGCATCAACAGAAAATCAACACAAAGTCCTTAGCAGCCTGCCCATTAATGGGAATCGACAGGGCGTCTTAAACCTTCTGGGTCAGACTATAACAGGTAACAGTGGGTCTACAACCGATTATATTGAGATCAGGAACCAAAGGTCAAAAATACATTTTTATTGTGTTATGGGCACACACGGAGTGCAGCGTAAAACGACAACGTAACTCATAGTATTTGTTTAAAGGACGATCGCCAGTCTCAATCCATGTGTTGCAACGGCGCACGCAGTTCTACCGTACTCTCGCAAAGTTCCCGGATGTCTGTTGTACGCTGGAACAGGCAGCGGGTGATAAATAGCGCACGCACCTGACCACCAGGCATACTGTGCACGACATAGCCGTACCACGTGTGTCATGTGACGACTGCAGGCACCGCATCGGCGCATCAAACCGTGGCGCACGCACACAAGTATCCCTGGTGACAGTTGTGCATTGTTCAGGCAGCTTGTGATGTGTCCATGACGAGGAGTGTTATTGTGTACAGTGTACCTCACGTAGTCGAAGGTGGATCGTCACTCGTCACGAGAGTTGGCAGACATGCATTTAACGTGCGGTGCGGCAGGATGTGGTGCCCGTAAAGCAGCACGAATGTATAGAGAACGCTTTCCCAACAAACGTCATTCTGCCTAGAAGATGTTTATCTCTGTGAATATCAACTTACGAGAGGCCAAGTCTTCACGCCACAGAGAACCTACCAAGGAAACCGCCAAAGACATATCCGAGTATGAGATTTCGAGGAGGTGGTAATGGATCGCATGGCCGACTACCCAGCAATAAGCTTCTGTCAACTTGCACGTGGAACGCATAGAGTGTGGAGACTACTGGTGGAACAGGTATTACGCCTCGATCACAAAGAAAGTGAGAAGCATTAAGAAAAATGGTTCAAATGGCTCTGAGCACTATGGGACTCAACTGCTGAGGTCATTAGTCCCCTAGAACTTAGAACTAGTTAAACCTAACTAACCTAAGGACATCACACACATCCATGCCCGAGGCAGGATTCGAACCTGCGACCGTAGCGGTCTCTCGGTTCCAGACTGCAGCGCTAGAAGCATTAAGACCAACGGACTTTGTGCACCACGTTCACTTCTATCAATGGATTTCCCACTGAAGTGCTGTAGTGCTAAAATTCGTACGGTTTGTACTGTTCATGGATGAGGCCTCATTCAACCGTGATGGTGTTATCAACAGCCGCAACAGCCATGTCTGGAGTGAGGACAATCCCCAGGCCACCTACATCGGTGGCCCCTAGCAACGAATCTCCTCAGTGTGGGTCTCCTAATAGGACCTTATGCGCTGCCTCCCCGTCTGACTGGCCCATGTTATCTAGTGTCTTTGCGAGATGTGTTGCCACAGTTATTGGAGGCTATACCCCCTGCTGTCCGCAAAAAGATGTGTTTTCAACAGATGGTACACCAGCCTTCTTGGATGTTAATGTCCACGAGGAGTTAAACAACACGTACCCTGAATGAGATTTTCACTCTGCAGCGGAGTGTGCGCTGATATGAAACTTCCTGGCAGATTAAAACTGTGTGCCCGACCGAGACTCGAACTCGGGACCTTTGCCTTTCGCGGGCAAGTGCTCCACCATCTGAGCTACCGAAGCACGACTCACGCCCGGTACTCACAGCTTTACTTCTGCCAGTACCTCGTCTCCTACCTTCCAAACTTTACAGAAGCCGCAAGGTTCGCATGAGAGCTTCTGTAAAGTTTGGAAGGTAGGAGACGAGGTACTGGCAGAAGTAAAGCTGTGAGTACCGGGCTGAGTCGTGCTTCGGTAGCTCAGATGGTGGAGCTCTTGCCCGCGAAAGGCAAAGGTCCCGAGTTCGAGTCTCGGTCGTGCACACAGTTTTAATCTGCCAGGAAGTTTCACACGTACCCTCATCGTTGATTTGGAAGGGAAGGTCCTATCCCATGGCCAAAGCGATCTTCGCACCTCACACCTCACACCTCAGAACATCTGTGGTTACATCAAGACGTTGGTGTGTGAAGCCCCCGTAGAAACGGATTAAGACCCGCTTGCTAGGGTCCAAGCCGCCTGTGTCCTGGTACACCAGAGATCATTGAGAGAGTACAGCAGAACTTCATACGCCGTTTTCATGCGTGCTTTGAGACTGGCAGTCGTCGCTTGGAACAATTATTATGCTCTACGTTGTTATGCGGTGTACTCTGTGTATGTTTTTAACACACACAATAAATGTGGATTTCCAACCAATGGTGTCCTATCTGAATATAACAGATTGTGGACCCATTGTCACCTGTTTCACTTGGACCCAGAAGGTTTCAGACACCCTGAACATTACAAAGCGGCAGAAACAGTCGCGGATATCCAGTTACAGGTTGCCTTCCTAATGCTCTCTAGGGGTTACAAAAATTTCGTTTTCAGTATCTCAGATGACTGTTGGCCAAATTTAAAAATACAAAATGCTGTCTTAATCTGCTCATTAAGAGCTATGGTTTTACGTTAAAATTTGGACAAAATAGTGGAAGTAAGAAACTGTGTACTTCTTGGGGCAGGGTAACTCACGGCGCGCAAATTACCCAGGCTTTATTCAACCAGTATTTGAGAGTGACGGCACTCAGCGACTTCTAACAAACTTTGCTCATAATTTCAAACTATTTCGAAACTTTTTCTCACTGATACCACTACAAAACAAGAAAAGGAAAAAGTTTACCGCTTACTACATTTTCGCTGTTTATGCGTTAAAACTTCAGCATCAAGTATGTCTCAATTCTGAGCACATTTTACAGACAGAATCCAGATATACCACTGAATGTACCTGCAAAGTAATATTGTCATACAACACATAGTTCAGGAGATACGATATAAACTCTGAGATTCATGAAACTGGTGTGATTTGTACATGTGAGTTCGATTTTTTGAAGAATGGAATGTGTGGGAGAGGAGTTACTGGTAATCCCTGAATTAGCTACCATTAAACCGAAAGTAGATCTACAGTATAACGAATCAATCGGTGTGCCAGACACTGCTTTACCACATGTGTTTTCCCTGAAGCAGTGACATGCAATACAAGCAGCAGTCACGACAGACGCGGCGGTGCAACACAGGATACAACACGCAGCCACTTTGTGCCGCAGCAAACGCGCAGAACTGGGGAGAAATATAAGCCGTAGGCAGACGTCCTGCTGTATGATTCGAGATGGCTGCCTCTACCAGAACTGATGTGCTTCTCTGCTTGGTCTTCACGGTAACTCTTCCATTATCCCCGTCTCACATTACTTTATCCATCGCTTGTAGCAGGTGCCAGGAACTTTAACTGGTTGTAGGAAGGACACAGCAAGTTATCTATGACAGTATGTCATGAATGGATATAGAAGTTACTTCAGATATCACCCAGGGCCCTCACTGTTCATGTTATGCCTGATGACCTTGTCGACAACATACTTGTGAGGTACATTAGTAATACAAATAAGCAAGCCGCGCATGGTTTGCAGTGTTATAGAACAATTCTGTACATATTTTGATGTCAAATACAGTGAACTGAACCGTGAAAATAATATTGTGGCACTTAATTTGAGGTCCCGTTGTGTCTTGTACCAAGTCGCTACAAAGACCAAGTAGGTTGCTGAGAACAAGATGGTCGATTCTGGGGTACACATTGAGTGGCTGTTCTAATGACTGAAAAAATACTGGGCAGTGGCTAAGAGAGGAAAGTGTGTGTGTGTATGTGTGTGTGTGTGTTGCCGAAACTGTGTGCGTTGTGCAAAAGCTGACGAAGCTGTTTGGTTCTACTGAAAGAGCAACCTGCCACTTTCTTCTCCTCCATCTGCCACAGTCTGAGGAATAGCCACAGGGTATATTTGGTACAAATAATAGTTTTCTCTGCTGCTAATACCCCACAGAGACTATAGAGATAAAATAAGACTCACTGCAGAGTGCACCGAGGTATTTAAGCATTCATTCTTCCCTCACTTCACGCGTAAAAAGAATATCGAGAAATCCTAATAAATGTTTCAGTGGGAATTACCCTCTGCTAGGCTCTTCACAGTCGTTCACAGGATGTACACTCCTGGAAATGGAAAAAAGAACACATTGACACCGGTGTGTCAGACCCACCATACTTGCTCCGGACACTGCGAGAGGGCTGTACAAGCAATGATCACAATCACGGCACAGCGGACACACCAGGCACCGCGGTGTTGGCCGTCGAATGGCGCTAGCTGCGCAGCATTTGTGCACCGCCGCCGTCAGTGTCAGCCAGTTTGCCGTGGCATACGGAGCTCCATCGCAGTCTTTAACACTGGTAGCATGCCGCGACAGCGTGGATGTGAACGTATGTGCAGTTGACGGACTTTGAGCGAGGGCGTATAGTGGGCATGCGGGAGGCCGGGTGGACGTACCGCCGAATTGCTCAACGCGTGGGGCGTGAGGTCTCCACAGTACATCGATGTTGTCGCCAGTGGTCGGCGGAAGGTGCACGTGCCCGTCGACCTGGGACCAGACCGCAGCGACGCACGGATGCACGCCAAGACCGTAGGATCCTACGCAGTGCCGTAGGGGACCGCACCGCCACTTCCCAGCAAATTAGGGACACTGTTGCTCCTGGTGTATCGGCGAGGACCATTCGCAACCGTCTCCATGAAGCTGGGCTACGGTCCCGCACACCGTTAGGCCGTCTTCCGCTCACGCCCCAACACCGTGCAGCCCGCCTCCAGTGGTGTCGCGACAGGCGTGAATGGAGGGACGAATGGAGACGTGTCGTCTTCAGCGATGAGAGTCGCTTCTGCCTTGGTGCCAATGATGGTCGTATGCGTATTTGGCGCCGTGCAGGTGAGCGCCACAATCAGGACTGCATACGACCGAGGCACACAGGGCCAACACCCGGCATCATGGTGTGGGGAGCGATCTCCTACACTGGCCGTACACCACTGGTGATCGTCGAGGGGACACTGAATAGTGCACGGTACATCCAAACCGTCATCGAACCCATCGTTCTACCATTCCTAGACCGGCAAGGGAACTTGCTGTTCCAACAGGACAATGCACGTCCGCATGTATCCCGTGCCACCCAACGTGCTCTAGAAGGTGTAAGTCAACTACCCTGGCCAGCAAGATCTCCGGATCTGTCCCTCATTGAGCATGTTTGGGACTGGATGAAGCGTCGTCTCACGCGGTCTGCACGTCCAGCACGAACGCTGGTCCAACTGAGGCGCCAGGTGGAAATGGCATGGCAAGCCGTTCCACAGGACTACATCCAGCATCTCTACGATCGTCTCCATGGGAGAATAGCAGCCTGCATTGCTGCGAAAGGTGGATATACACTGTACTAGTGCCGACATTGTGCATGCTGTGTTGCCTGTGTCTATGTGCCTGTGGTTCTGTCAGTGTGATCATGTGATGTATCTGACCCCAGGAATGTGTCAATAAAGTTTCCCCTTCCTGGGACAATGAATTCACGGTGTTCTTATTTCAATTTCCAAGAGTGTAGATGTAGAGATGTAGAAATGTCTAGAATCTTTACAGAAATGGATTGCGCCTTGACTCAAGTTTATTCTTGAGGCATGATAAAAGAGGATGAAAACAATACTCCACGATATTGTCAGCTGTACTACTTCGAGCTATGGACTCGAATTTGGGATGACGGCGATTGAAATTGGTCACTCAGATTTAATTTTTCGGGATTTCTCTAAATCGCTTAAATGCGTTCAGCAGGATGGTTCCTTTGGAACCCTCGCCTTACTTCTCCTTTCCACAGTGCTAGTTTCAATAACGACTTATTCCTGTGTCTGCAGGTGGTGGCCGCGATGCCACACGATTCTGAAGACGTGCCGCAACCAGCGCTGCCTAGCGGAGATGTCAGCAACCAGGAGAGTATACAGACAGTAGTGGGCGCCAAACCTCCCACGGAGGACTTGGAAGACCGCAGGATACGCTTCGAACCCATATCTTCTGAGCGAGCTGGCGGCAAATGCAAGAACAGATGTTTCGTTTTCATTTAAAGTTTTTTGTCTCGAGTACCAATAACTTGTAAATACTATTTGTGGATCTATATGAAGAGCTTTTAGTTGCCACCGTACAAACGAATATACATTACAAACGAATAAATGAATTTCAGCATTCAATAGTGTACTACATTCTTCCTAAAAGCACTGAAGGTTTTGTCGATATATCTATTTCTTCGAAACGAAAAACTGAATGATAATTTCGATGTGCAAGCAGATCTTGTAATAACGTTTCCCACATAGATTCGTTCATTTGCTGGTTTTCGTGTGATCCATTATCGAAGGACTACAAGTGAGCATACGTAACAAGCAGACCAATACTTGTAGAACAGTAATAATAAATAATAAATTGTGGTGTCGATAGTTACGATGCCCAACGTAGGTGCACGCTCTCGTAAGTTGGCATTACGAGAGAAGGCTAATTACGGTGACCACAGCGCCCTCTAGCCGACGCTGTGGGGCTCAGCGAGTGCCGTCTTGATTTCTACCTATTTTCATCAAGAGCCGACGGCCTGGAAATATCGCTTCAACTACCGAGTGGGCTGGCTTGCTTTTGAGACTTTGTATTAGATTAGACATGGACTAGGGCTTCACACCTACATATCCTAGCCAAAGTTATGTATGCCTTTGATATTTACTTGTGTTTTTGACTCTAGTAAAAAGTGTTAAAGTTTCATGAAGTACCGAAGTGCTTCACCTCTCCTGCTCCTACTCGCTTCCATCACTCTCGGCCTGTATTACAGAAACAATTCACAGGAGCAGACCCACGCGCCGCCTATCCAGGCGGGATACAAAATAAATATTCATCAAAACAAATTGTGCCGCTTAGAAAATACAGAACTACTTAACTACATATTGCTTAAAACGTGAATTACATACTATGCCTACTTTGCATTAGAACTATTTTCGTGACTCTGTTTTCCCTAACAAGCTGGAGTAGCAATATTATACCCCGTTCTCGATGTGTAGCACTGTCTCAGGTGACGGTCGTGATGCAAGCATCTGCAGTGTAGTGATGTTCGGCGTCTGTAATTCGTTACCGCGGGCACGAAATATGCAAAATCGCGGCTGGCGATCTGTTAGATGGACCGTAATTACTCTGTCATGGAGCCCTGAAGTCTCAGCAGATTCCAGCGTGTGACACTCCCATTCACCAGTGTTACCATGCACCAATTTGACTCAGTTATACAGCACTGTGCACAAGGAGATGAAATATCAAGGCAGCAGACCTGACACGAATAACATTGCCTTCAGTACAGCGAGTTGTCTGAAATGACTGAGATTTAAACTGTGAGTGCAGCTACGTCCTCACCACAGGTTCCCAGTCAAGACCACCGCCAGTGCAAAGTCGTGCTCAGGACGAGTGTTCAAAGTGCAGCCCGCTCATAATAAGAGTCCAGCGCAGAATCATCTCGAGATCAGAATCTGAATCAGAAGACTAAATTTCTCCTCTCCTCCCTTTCCATCAATCCTCAGTAAACTCCCCAAAAGCACTCATGCAACCGCCATAAGACTCTACATGCTGCATGTCTCCCCTCTAACTCTTCTGCTGTATCCATCAGTCATTTCTGATTAAAGTTACAGCCTTGTCTTTTCTCGAGAAGCAGCCAATCCCTGACTAATAATTTGTACGCAGAGAGGAGAAGACGTTGTGCTCCCGACTTGTTTCCTTCCCATGGCTTATCACAGAGATCATTATCTGGATGGGCCGAACATTACAGCATGTCTGATCAGAGGCCTCGACTAAACTAAGAGAAGTGCTTTTGTGTCCCAACATAGACCATTTCAGAGCCGCCATAAATGGTGTGTTCTGTTCTAAAAAATTTTCGAAGTTCTGAAGCTTCCTAAAAAGCTCAGACGGCAGAGGGACAACACCACCTAACGGCTCCCTTGATAGCACCTGGTCCAAGGTGGACATGGAAACTCGCGAATTTTTATATCCGCCATTCCTGTTCACAAATGGCAGTTATGACACTATCGATGCGCCTTGGCTGGGTGACATTTCTCTTGCGTCTCTGCCACTGTCATGGCTAGAGGCGACTGACAGATAAATTCAGGTAGGCAGTTTTTTCGTCTCTTCAGCCGAAAGCATTGTCTGCACATTGATGCGAAAATTTTTGGGACCAGTGTTCTGTCCGCAGTAAGTGCATCGACATGTTCCTTTCCCTAATAGCTGCACGTGCCTTCCAATCTCCAAATGTTCATTGCAAGATTTACTGTTAAATGACCAAACTGCCTGCTTGTCCTCCAAGAAATACTATTGGAGGGAGATTCACCATAAATATCCTGCATGCATTTTGGATGGAGCACAAGCTCCGACTGGGGAACCGAGCGAGGTGGCGCAGTGGTTAGCACACTGGACTCGCATTCGGGAGGACGACGGTTCAATCCCGTCTCCGGCCATCCTGATTTAGGTTTTCCGTGATTTCCCTAAATCGCTTCAGGCAAATGCCGGGATGGTTCCTTTGAAAGGGCACGGCCGATTTCCTTCCCCATCCTTCCCTCACCCGAGCTTGCGCTCCGTCTCTAATGACCTCGTTGTCGACGGGACGTTAAACACTAATCTCCTCCTCCTCCTCCGACTGGGGAAGCTAGGAGAAGGAAATCAGCCATGTCCTTTTCAAAAAAACTGTCCCAGCACTTGTGCTCTATAGAACAACATGGTCGATATTTAACGCCTACAGAAATCCCTTTCAAGTCATGGCACGTTTGTGTCACAGGAGGGTCAATGGAGTGGGTCATGTCATGGCAGCTGAGGATGGTGGTTCAGTCTGTGCTTGCAGAAGGGTAGAGTCAGCTGCAGAAATCGGAACTAAGAACATTTCCTGGATAGCAGTGCAGTATCCATGGTCGGTGGCGTATCGATACTAGTTAGTGCTAGGTGTGGAAGGCCTGTGACGGCACCAGAGCTTGTGGATCAGACTGTTCAAAAATGGTTCAAATGGCTCTGAGCACTATGGGACTTAACAGCTGTGGTCATCAGTCCCCTAGAACTTAGAACTACTTAAACCTAACTAACCTAAGGACATCACACACATCCATGCCCAAAGCAGGAGTCGAACCTGCGACCGTAGCAGTCGCGCGGTTCCGGACTGCGCGCCTAGAACCGCTAGACCACCGCGGCCGGCGCTCAGACTGTGTTGGAGATGGAGAGACAGTGGTGTATTTATGTTCTGGAGTGACCTGGTAGAAGGTAATTTTGGGTGGAGCCAATTCCATTCGCTGTCTTTCTAGCCCTACTTAATTTATTTCAGGCTAAAGAGCATTATTATGCTTTACTGTTAAATGTCGCCTGCTTTATTAACTGATATGTTTGCATGCTATATAAATTATTGTTAAGGAGAGCCCCATTTCTGCAAAATCGCCAGTTTCCACTCCACCTAATCTCACACTAAACATCTGTCTCAAGTGATTTATGGAAACCACTGGAAACTTAAACCTAGATGGCTGGATAGGGATTAGAAATGCTGGGAAGTTCTTAGTTTCACAGTTTCTGATGGAATGACGGAACTGTATCTATACTTACTGTTTAATTTTTTATGCTAAACTTCATCACTGGCTGTAGTCTCTACATAGAATTCAGTGGCTTGGTATTCAGTTTGTTGTGTTCTTGTATTAACATTTCCATCATTTAACAATTTATTAAAATGGGTCTTTTAAGTATTCATGATTTCATTTCTTCCATGCGTGTCTAACCATTACATTCATAGAAAATGCCACTTTCAGGAGTAAAATTAAAAAATTCGTCACGTATTATTTTACTACCTGTCCTAGTATCAAACAGAGGAACTCTTTGTCACCATTTCTCTGGAGCAAAGCAATAAAAAGGTGAACCAACACATTAGCACACGAAACAGAGATATAACATTAAAAATTGTAAATCCCTTATCATCTTTCACCGATGATATGGTTCTTCGAAGAAGCGATAAAACAAAAATTATAACTGTCTCCCAGCAATTAATTTAAGCCCCCAGAAAACCTTGACTGCAATTTAATGTCATCAAAACAAAATATTTTGCCCTAGTAAACATACTGAAAACTACGAAGTCCAATGGAGCGGAAGGGGAAGGTTGAGGACGCCCACCACCAACCCTCGTATGATCGTGCTCAGCAGTCATCTGCTTGCAGTGGAGTGGAGAAGTCATCAAATTAGCATCCAAAATTTTGAAGGATATACTGAAATGCTACTTTTCTACGCCTAATAACAGTTGACGCTTCAGAAGGTAGGTTAAGGAACCAATGTCGTAATAGAACCAATATCATAAAACTGACCCGATCAGGCTTATAATTGTAGAAAAAAATACGTGTTACCTAAACATACAGGCATGCAAGTAGACTGACAGTCTGAATCTAAGTAATTAGGCCTGCTCTTGATGTAATACGCCCTCGGATTTAATATTTCCATATTTATATTGTTCTCAAGCACCATAAAGGAGGGACACAGACATCTTGTTATTCCCTCGAAAAAGTATAATCGATGATATTGATTGCCAGTTATTCCTGTTATTACAAATGATCCAGGCCTACCTTCGACGAAGTTAGCAACCAAATCAATGGTGCTAAGGCTCCCTAAAAGCTTTATTAACAGTATTATTTTCCACAACTATGACGTCACAATATTCTAAAATGTCTGTGAAATTGAAATATGAGAATGCGAAAAATGCAATGTTTAAATCGATTATCTCAGACGTAGTTGTGGTTAATTACAATCTAAGGTTTAAATCAATTATTTTACCGCATCTATGATGGCACAATATTTAATTTTTGGAGCTTCAGTGTGCTTGCAAAGTGTGATGCATCAGATATACTTACCGCCTAACCCAAAACATTCTCTGTTAAGTTCACCGTTGTATGACCATCATCCATTGCTGTTAATGCTAAAAAAATACCTCAACGTGTTTTAAAATGATGCTCTTGTCTATAACGTACAGATATGTAGATGCAGATACGGAAATAATTGTGTATCAAAATTAACAGGGTCGCTAACGGAGACAACGTCAGAAATTATTTCAACCGTTGATGCAGTTGTGGCTGAAATATACTCTTAATATCAAGTCTTCAACAACATCATTCGTGTAGAGGCATCCAATAAGCAAAGCTTAAACGAAATTGAACCGTATCATCTTCATCTTTGCGTAGGTGTGGTGTGTCGCCTTCCGGAGCCTTGGCTTTGCTCTGCCGCAAGTGTTCCGTTTGCTTTTAAATTTCGGAGGGCGCTGCGTTCTAGGGAGAGACCTGCTGACGACGAGAGTATCGAGTGCTGCTGCGGGAGTGAGACGGGGCAGTCGTTCTGGACGGGCTGTGTGATAAGGAAGCTCGGCGTGGCAACTGTTGACTCGGTGTGTCCGCGTTGCTATGGCGGAACTGGGGCGATTGACATAATTCGAGTTGGTGCTGGTTGCAACCTGTCGCCGAATGCTTGTCTGCCTTCTGGACTAACGGTGAGAATTTCTTGACTTGATGTGTCTCACTCAAATTCTGCCCGTGTCGTCGGGTGTGTTTTGTTCTAAGGTCGTGTGCCATGGTGTTTAGCAATTTTAGTAGGCTCAGGCGTGCCCGAAATCCCGATTCAGTGATCTGCCGTTATATTGTCAAGTTTAGCTATCACTAGAAAAGAATGTTAACTCTCTGTGCCTTAATAACTGAACCTAAAATATTATCTGTGGTTGAAATTTTATTCTGACCCAAGTGCAATAACGATCTTTTTTTTTTACAATTTGTTGAGTCGTATTATTATTTAGTACTGGCAGTCACATTTACAAAGTCGAAGATTTACGAAGGCCAGTGGGCGTCATTAACAGTTCCTGCCTAGATAGGCGTTATATTTTGAACCATGTGTTTCAATGTTTAGTAATTTTAATTTTATGTGTTATAGAGAGTTGCTGTCATGCATGCCCTATGTGGACGATTCGCCACGTTGAAGTTTCTAGTTGTTCTGCTGGTCTGTGCCATATTGCTAAAGCAGGCAGTCCTAGCACAGTTGATTGTAAATGTTTTCCTAGTGGTGAGGAGCACGGGCTGGTTTTAAGTGCTAACTCACTAACTTCAACCATTCTCAAATATTTATTACTACTGATGTTCAGTCCCTTCAGGCCGTGGCGACGTCACTCCCCCTTTTTGGTTATTAATTTTATCTTGTTAGCTTGTTTCATTAAGAAAACCTTTGGTTTATGAATTTGTCTTTTGGTCTTTATTGCTCTTTTGGACGAAGTAAATTAACTGTTGGTTTTGCATTCTTGTAGCATTATCAAAACAGCATTTGTGGTTATATTTGATTGGCCCTTCTGACTGAATGATTAAAGTCATTCCTTTCAGTAACTTATTGTATTGGTCAATAATATATATATATATATATATATATATATATATATACCAGTGAACAAGTGTTTTTTTAATGTTTAATAAAATTAAATTGTGTTTGAAACTGTAACCTCATTTGGGTCTACACTTTCACTCCCTGCAGCCTTTGAGTTCTGCTTACCTTACGTTTTGGTTAAGTTTTCCCGTACCACGACGTATCAGAAATGGCTGTAAATAATAAGAGGTATATTACTTTATTATTGCAGGGTGTCAGCATGATATTGTCGGTTTGCACAGATGAAGATATCGACGTCATTATACGAGGGGCAATTGTAAAGTCCGTACAAAAATAAAAACTACTTTCGTGTTTGGGGTAAACCTTTTTTATTTTTCGACATAGTCTCCTTTTAGACTTATACACTTCATCCAACGCTGTTCTAATTTGATGATTCCTTCCGAATAATGGGAATTGTCAAAGTCTGCAAAATAGCTATTATTTGCTGTAATCACCTCCTTGTTTGAATAAAATCTTTGTTCCACCAGGCGTTTCTTCAATTTGGGGAACAAATAGTAGTCCGATGGAGCCAAGTCTGGAGAATAGGAGGATGTGAAACGAGTTGGAATAGTATTTCCATTAATTCTGCGACCACTGAGGTGTGCTGGTGCATTGTCGTTATGGAAAAGGACTTTTCTGCGGTCCAGTGCCCGGCTTTTTTCTTTCAGCTTGGTTTTCAAACGGTACAATAACGATGAATTATATGCACCTGTAATAATTTTACCCTTTTCCAGATAGTCGATGAGGATTATCCCTTGCGAATCCCAAAAGACAGTCGCCATAACCCTTCCGTTCGAAGGAATGGTCTTCGCCTTTTTTGGTGCAGATTCTCCCTTGGTAACCCATTGTTTAGATTGCTGGAAGAGTATCCATGTTTCATCCACAGTGACGAAACGACGCCTAAATTCTTCTTGAACAGCTGCAAACCAACCTTGCAACACTTCACACGATTCCGTTTCTGGTCAAGCGTGAGCAATCGCAGAACCCATCTTGCGGATAGCTTTCTCATGTCCAAATGTTTATGCAAAATATTATGTACCCGTTCATTCGAGATGCCCACAGCATTAGCAATCTCACGCACCTTAACTCTTCTGTAATCCATCACCATATTACGGATTTTATCAATGATTTCTGGAGTCGTAACCTCCACAGGGCGTCCAGAACGTTCACCATCACTTGTGCCCATATGGCCACTCCGAAAATTTTGAAACCACTTATAAACTGTTGTAATCGAAGGCGCAGAGTCACCGTAATTTTTATCAAGCTTCTCTTTAGTCTCCTGAGGCGTTTTGCCTTTCATAAAGTAATGTTTAATCACCACATGAAATTCTTCTTCGTCCATTTTTTGACAATCACTCGACTTCCTTGATTCACACGAATGCCAAACACAAAGAAATAGACTAATATGGCTGAAACTTGGTGTGCGTTCTTTCCAAAGATGCTACTCACTAAACATGACCTCAATATGCGCCAATGGTGCAATCTCTCGGACTTTGCACGGACATTTCAAACGCCCCTCGTACGTAGAAAACAGAGACGAAATAATATTACTACAGCAGCAATAGCGATGGAGAAATATCAATAACTGTCGAAGTAATGTAGTTACATTCCGTAATACAGTAGTTGAAAGGAAGATACAACTCATTGCCTATATATCTGAATGGTTCTACACAGAGATCAAGCACTCAATCCATTCCGTTCATCTGAATGCAGAACGATTGTACACCGCCTTCCTGGCTCTCTATCCTACCCTCCAACGGTCCCAACGCACCCTCCAAACCCACCTTAATCAGTTCACCACTTGGTGTAACCAGTGGTTCCTCCATCTCAACCCCTCCAAAACCCAGGCACCCACTCCTTCCATCTCCATGATTTCTACCTCATCCTTTATGGTTCTATCCAGGTCACCCTCACCCTGAGATACCTTGACCTCACCCTCGACTGTCACCTCACCTGGACCCCTCACCTCCATACCATCCAGCAGAAAGCCCATTCACACCTCCACCTCCTGAAACTCCTGTTTGGCTATACATGGGGATTGCATCCTTCCACCATCGTCCACACCTACAAATCCCTCATCCATCCTATCCTCTGTTGTGCCAGCATTGCCTGGTTCTCCACACCCACCTGCTTTTATAAGGCCTTCCAAATCCTCCAACGCCATGCGCTCCACCTTGCCTTCCGCATCCGCCTTCCTTCCTCCACACAGCTCCTGTATGAACTTATCCCCTTCGCCCACCTCCTCCTCTTTCTCCAACATCACCGCATCCTTTACGTTGTCCGCAGGCTTGATCCCCCCCACCCCCTGGTTTCCTTCTTCCTCTCCACCCCCCGCCCAGTGCTGCGCCTCTATTGATGTATCTCTCCCTCTCTCCACCTTCACACCCTCCATCTCCTTCATCAGGGCAATTTCCAGCGACTCCCCCTCCCGGATGATGAACTTCGCCATGACATCTACGCTTTCTTCCAACTATAACCTGGCCTTTTTCTCTCCCTCCCCAGGGCCCCCTTTTTCCTCTCCCCTCCTTCTCCCAGAGCGGATTTTCCTCCCTCCCTGAGACCCTGTACCCCATCCTTGCCTCTTTCCTTCCCTCCCTACCTGGTCCTCTTCGGCACACCCCCCACCCATATCCTCCCTCTCTTCCCCTCCCTCCCTCCTTCCCTTCTCCCTCATCTCCTTGCACCTGGCAGATCCTCTGCTTTGATCATCGTCAGTGTGCCACGTCAGTGTTGTGTTTAGTGCTGCTTCTCCTGTGTGTCGAAAGGTGTGATTTTAATTGTATGCTGTCCTTGTACTTAGTGTTACTGTCAGTGTTTGTTATGTGCTATGCCATCCATTGATACTTTTATGCTCCGGTCATACTGGGCCTTGTGTTCTTTTAATTGTCCCAGTGTGTGGTTTCTGTGTGCACTACTTTTTTACAGTTTTTATCTCCATTTTACAGTTGCCCCTTTTTTGTCTATAGTCTTCCCTTTTTTATATCTATGTTCACCATGTTTTCTCCTTTGTTATCTTGAAATCTCTTCTATTGTTTGTTCTATGTCTTTCGGCTGAAGAGCGCATATGCTGCTGTCAGCCCGCCCCGATTGCGAATTGAAATACAATAAAGGAAAAAAAAATAGATTCTACTGCCAGCAACATGCATTTCGCCTAAGATATGACCATTAGGGCTCACACAGAGGCATATAGAAAGTCGCTTTTTTCTCGCCCAGTTGTGGCAGAGAATTGTAAGCGGTAGAAATCAGAAAAAAAAATTTAGTCAAACTCACATTGCCTTATGAAAACTGAAGTCATGCCAAAGAGGGGGGTGGCAGCAGGTACCTAGAGATTATGATGCAAGTGGAACGGGTCGACGACATTGGCGCCGACTAACGAATAAGCATTCTGTAGAAGAGGACGGAAAATCAAAGGAAGCGAGCTAACGTAGTCGTTAGTTCGTAAGACATGATGCAAGGAACTGTATCTGTTTCGTAAGATCACACAGCGATGGACCGACATGGCACTTAACAGCCTGTGAATGTAGCAAATAATGACATATTTGGTCATTATGAACTTAGATTTGTGTCATAGCCTCACTCTAACACACTTTAAATACTCCAGATCTTGTCATGAGTTGATCACTGTGATTGCTGGTATTCACAGCAATAGCACTCTATTCCATAATTACACTACTGGCCATTAAAATTGCTACACCAAGAAGAAATGCAGGTGATAAACGGGTATTCATTGGAGAAATATATTATACTAGAACTGACATGTGATTACATTTTCACGCAATTTGGGTGCATAGATCCTTTGAAATCAGTACCCACAACAACCACCTCTGGCCGTAATAACGGCCTTGATACGCCTGAGCATTGAGTCAAACAGAACTTGGATGGCGTGTACAGGTACAGCTGCCCATGCAGCTTCAACATGATACCACAGTTCATCAAGAGTAGTGACTAGCGTATTGTGACGAGCCAGTTGCTCGGCCACCATTGACCAAACGTTTTGAATTGGTGACAGATCTGGAGAATGTGCTGGCCACGGCAGCAGTCGAACATTTTCTGTATCCAGAAAGGCCCGTACAGGACCTGCAACTTGCGGTCGTGCATTATCCTGCTGAAATGTAGGGTTTCGCAGGGATCGAATGAAGGGTAGAGCCACGGGTCGTAACACATCTGAAATGTAACGTCCACTGTTCAAAGTGCCGTCAATGCGAACAAGAGGTGACCGAGACGTGTAACCAATGACACGCCATACCATCACGTCGGGTGATACGCCAGTATGGCGATGACGAATACACGCTTCCAATGTGCGTTCACCGCGATGTCGCCAAACACGGATGCAACCATCATGATGCTGTAAACAGAACATGAATTCATCCGAAAAAATGACGTTTTGCCATTCGTGCACCCAGGTTCGTAGTTGAGTACACCATCGCAGCCGCTCCTGTCTGTGATGCAGCGTCAAGGGTAACCGCAGCCATGGTCTCAGAGCTGATAGTCCATGCTGCTGCAAGCGTCGTCGAACTATTCGTGCAGATGGTTGTTGTCTTGCAAACTTCCCCATCTGTTGACTCAGGGATCGAGACGAGGTTGCACGATCCGTTACAGCCATGCGGATAAGATACCTGTCATCTCGACTGCTAGTGATACGAGGCCGTTGGGATCCAGCACGGCGTTCCGTATTACCCTCCTGAACCCAACGATTCCATATTCTGCTAACAGTCATTGGATCTCGACCAACGCGAGCAGCAATGTCGCGATTCAATAAACCGCAATCGCGATAGGCCACAATCCGATCTTTATCAACGTCGGAAACGTGATGGTACGCATTTCTGCTCCTTACACGAGGCATCACAACAACGTTTTACGAGGCAACGTCGCTCAGCTGTTGTTTGTGTACGAGAAATCGGTTGGCAACTTTCCTCATGTCAGCACGTTGTAGGCGTCGCCACCGGCCCCACCCTTGTGTGAATGCTCTGAAAAGCTAATCATTTGCATATGACAGCATCTTCTCCCTGTCGGTTAAATTTCGCGTCTGTAGCAAGTCATCTTCATGGTGTAGCAATTTTAATGGCCAGTAGTGTATGATGCCGTAGTGAATTTATATCCTAGATGCTCCAGCACAATCTATAAACTAGCCGAACATGTACTTAAGGCGATGGCCTTCACTTGATGAACTTCATGTTGCTCACCGCCTACTATCTACTGATGAAGAAACTGGCTGTCTTCAAATGGTTCAAATGGCTCTGAGCACTATGGGACTTAACTTCTGAGGTCATCAGTCCCCTAGAACTTAGAACTACTTAAACCTAACTAACCTAAGGACATCACACACATCCATGCCCGAGGCAGGATTCGAACCTGCGACAGTAGCGGTCGCGCGGTTCCAGACTGTAGCGCCTAGAACCGCTCGGCCACCCCGGTCCGCGGCCGTCTTCAAATAACATCACATCACAGAGTGCAAGTACTGGCCTTCAACGTGGAAGTCAGCAACGTGCCCTCTTGTGGTCCACTTTCCTACTTAATACTCAGGTGCCTTCGGGTGCTGAAACCTACCAGGGGTAGTGAGGAAGTCAAGCTACCGCACGACAACCGACACATGGAACACTGTGGATGGGCCGTCAAAGGTGATCGTATAATTCGCCGGCCGGTGTGGCCGAGCGGTTCTAGGCGCTTCAGTCTGGAACCGCGCGACCGCTACGGTCGCAGGTTCGAATCCTTCCTCGGGCATGGATATGTGTGATGTCCTTAGGTTCGTTAGGTTTAAGTAGTTCTAAGTTCTAGGGGACTGATGACCTCAGATGTTAGGTCCGATAGTGCTCAGAGCCATTTGACCGTATAAATCAGTGTGGGACCAAGTACACTCCGCAGCCGGCGCGAGAACGACTTCACGTTGAGCAGCCGCTACTCCACTTGCCATTAGCCGCCGTGCCTTCAGGGTCACTGACGCTACATCCGGGGCGAGTAAACGCTGAACTGACTTGACAGACGTCAGTTAGAATCCAACACGGAGCTGAATTAGCATCTGCGAGGAACGACGACTTGTAAACACTATGAAGAAATAACGAAACTCTAATAATGATAAACTGGCGTCGTTGTCGCTTCATTGATTCCTGACAGCTGCAGTAGTGTCCCCGCTCGGCCCTCTGTAGCTCTACTGCAAGTGGAATAGGAAGGGAAATGAATAGTAGCGTTACAGGGTACCCTCTGTCACGCACTATACGGTGGCGTGCGGAGTATCTGTGCAGAGGTAGCTGCAGATCTGGTGGCGTAAACTGTAATGCAGACTAAAACAGAGACGAATAGTAGCAGTGTATGTTTAAACTGCAAGTGTACGTGTGTCTTGCAACAAATAACTCAGAACTTAATTTGTTAACTGCTGACACACAGGTTCGTTGCTAAGTAGCCAATCTGGCGTGAGGAGATGAACATAATGGCTTATTTGCAATCATTGCATCACAATGCATTATTTCGCAAACAGCTGTCTTCTGCAAGCCTTAAATTAAGCCTGTATTTACTGAGTCATAAATTAGAATACGTACTTACTTATTTACTGAGTCATAAATTAGAATACCTACCCCCATGAACCATGGACCTTGCTGTTGGTGGGGAGGCTTGCGTGCCTCAGCGATACAGATGGCCGTACCGTAGGTGCAACCACAACGGAGGGGTATCTGTTGAGAGGCCAGACAAACGTGTGGTTCCTGAAGAGGGGCAGCAGCCTTTTCAGTAGTTGCAGGGGCAACAGTCTGGATGATTGACTGATTTGGCCTTGCAACACTAACCAAAACGGCCTTGCCGTGCTGGTACTGCGAACGGCTGAAAGCAAGGGGAAACTACAGCCGTAATTTTTCCCGAGGGCATGCAGTTTTACTGTATGGTTAAATGATGATGGCGTCCTCTTGGGTAAAATATTCCGGAGGTAAAATAGTCCCCCATTCGGATCTCCGGGCGGGGACTACTCAAGAAGACGTCGTTATCAGGAGAAAGAAAACTGGCGTTCTACGGATCGGAGCGTGGAATGTCAGATCCCTTAATCGGGCAGGTAGGTTAGAAAATTTAAAAAGGGAAATGGATAGGTTGAAGTTAGATATAGTGGGAATTAGTGAAGTTCGGTGGCAGGAGGAACAAGACTTTTGGTCAGGTGAATGCAGGATTATAAATACAAAATCAAATAGGGGTAATGCAGGAGTAGGTTTAATAATGAATAAAAAATAGGAGTGCGGGTAAGCTACTACCAACAGTATAGTGAACGCATTATTGTGGCCAAGATAGACACGAAGCCCATGCCTACCACAGTAGTACAAGTTTATATAGCTTCGCAGATGATGAAGAAATTGATGAAATGTATGATGAGATAAAATAAATTATTCAGGTAGCGAAGGGAGACGAAAATTTAATAGTCATGGGTGACTGGAATTCGAGAGTAGGAAAAGGGAGAGAAGGAAAGATAGTGGGTGAATATGGATTGGGGGAGAGAAATGAAAGAGGAAGCCGCCTGGTAGAATTTTGCACAGAGCATAACTTAATCATAGCTAACACTTGGTTCAAGAATCATGAAAGAAGGTTGTATACATGGAAGAATCCTGGAGGTACTAGAAGGTATCAGATAGATTATATAATGGTAAGACAGAGATTTAGGAACCAGGTTTTAAATTGTAAGACTTTTCCAGGGGCAGATGTGGACTCCGACCACAATCTATCGGTTATGAACTGTAGATTAAAACTGAAGAAACTGCGAAAAGGTGGGAATTTAAGGAGATGGGAGCTGGATAAACTGACTAAACCAGAGATTGTACATTGTTTTAGGGAGAGCATGAGGGAACAATTGACAGGAATGGGGGAAAGAAATACAGTAGAAGAAGAATGGGTAGCTCTGCGGGATGGAGTAGTGAAGGCAGCAGAGGATCAAGTACGTAAAAAGACGAGGGCTAGTAGAAATCCTTGGGTAACAGAAGAAATATTGAATTTAATTGACGAAAGCAGAAAATATAAAAACGCAGTAAATGAAGCAGGCAAAAGGGAATACAAACATCTCAAAAATGAGATCGACAGGAAGTGCAAAATGGCTAAGCAGGGATG
This sequence comes from Schistocerca piceifrons, assembly GCF_021461385.2. Lineage (NCBI taxonomy): Eukaryota > Metazoa > Arthropoda > Insecta > Orthoptera > Acrididae > Schistocerca > Schistocerca piceifrons. Next base: position 318,151,656 of record NC_060145.1, on the reverse strand, counting down.
GCTAGAGGACAAATGTAAGGATGTAGAGGCTTATCTCACTAGGGGTAAGATAGATACTGCCTACAGGAAAATTAAAGAGACCTTTGGAGAAAAGATAGCCACTTGTATGAATATCAAGAGCTCCGATGGAAACCCAGTTCTAAGCAAAGAAGGGAAAGCAGAAAGGTGGAAGGAGTATATAGAGGGTCAATAGGGCGATGTACTTGAGGACAATGTTATGGAAATGGAAGAGGATGTAGATGAAGACGAAATGGGAAATACAATACAGCGTGAAGAGTTTGAGAGAGCACTGAAAGACCTGAATCGAAACAAGGCCCCGGGAGTAGACAACATTCCATTGGAGCTACTCACGGCCTTGGGAGAGCCAGTCCTGACAAAAGTCTACCATTTGGTGAGCATGATGTATGAAACAGGCGAAATTCCCTCAGACTTCAAGAAGAATATAGTAATTCCAATCCCAAGGAAAGCAGGTGTTGACAGATGTGAAAATTACCGAACTAACAGTTTACTAAGTCACAGCTGCAAAATACTAACGCGAATTCTTTAAAGCCGAATGGAAAAACTGGTAGAAGCCGACCTCGGCGAAGATCAGTTTGGATTCCGCAGAAATGTTGGAACACGTGAGGCAGTACTTACCCTACGACTTATCTTAGAAAATAGATTAAGGAAAGGCAATCCTACATTTCTAGCATTTGTAGACTTAGAGAAAGCTTTTGACAATGTTGACTGTAATACTCTCTTTCAAATTCTAAAGGTGGCAGGGGTAAAATACGGGGAGCGAAAGGCTATTTACAATTTGTACAGAAAGCAGATTGCAGTTATAAGAGTCGAGGGGCATGAAAGGGAAGCAGTGGTTGGGAAGGGAGTGAGACAGGGTTGTAGCTTGTCTCCGATGTTATTCAATCTGTATATTGAGCAAGCAGCAAAGGAAACAAAAGAAAAATTCGGAGTAGGTATTAAAATTCATGGAGAAGAAATAAAAACTTTGAGGTTCGCCGATGACATTGTAATTCTATCAGAGACAGCAAAGGACTTGGAAGAGCAGTTGAACGGAATGAACAGTGTCTTGAAAGGAGGATATAAGATGAACATCAACAAAAGCAAAACGAGGATAATGGAATGTAGTCGAATTAAGTCGGGTGATGCTGAGGGAATTAGATTAGGAAATGAGACACTTAAAGTAGTAAAGGAGTTTTGTTATTTGGGGAGCAAAATAACTGATGATGTTCGAAGTAGAGAGGATATAAAATGTAGACTCGCAATGGCAAGGAAAGCGTTTCTGAAGAAGAGAAATTTGTTAACATCGGGTATTGATTTAAGTGTCAGGAAGTCGTTTCTGAAAGTATTTGTATGGAGTGTAGCCATGTATGGAAGTGTGCACGGTGTACTACAGAAGGTCTTTACGAATAGTTTCCAAATAGTTGCATTGGGCGCAGAGGACCTAAACCTTGGCCAGCCCGCCGGCCATTGTGGCCGAGCGGTTATAGGCGCTACAGTCTGGAACCGCGCGACCGGTACGGTCGCAGGTTCGAATCCTGCCTCAGGCATGGGTGTGTGTGATGTCCTTAGGTTTAAGTAGTTCTAAGTTCTAGGGGACTGATGACCTCGGATGTTAAGTCCCATAGTGCTCAGAGCCATTTGACCCATTTTTGAACCCTGACCAGCCCGTTACCCGGATCTGACGCCTGTAGACTTTTTTTTGTGGGAAAGTTAAAAGACAGCCGATGATATGCAACAACGAATTACTAGAGCCTGGTCTGACATCTCTGCCGAAATGCTAGCACGTTTGCAGCAGTCGTTCCTTAACAGATTGGAAGTTTGTATTGCCGCTGTCGGTTGTCATTATGAACATAGCCTGGTCAGTTGTCTCGTTACTGGTCAGAATCCACATAAATAGTGTGTGCACCTGTGTTTTTCTTTAGTGTGTGCTACCACAGGTATTGTACATGTGTCGGTGTGGGAACGTTTCAAGATACGATATCTCCTAAACGACTCGCACTATAATCTTGCAAGAAACACCACTGACGTTCTAATTTACCATACTTTTAGTTTGCTAATGTTAACACGCACTGTTCTATTTAACAACATGCATGTTTGCGAAAGTAAATAATATAAAGTACACTTTTTAAATATTATTACAATTTGTTTATTGACTAACAATACGAGCCCCTGACTACCAGTCCGTTACAAGAAAACTGCACATCAATGACACTTGCCAGTTCCGGAATATTTGCGGTGCAAGTTATAGGTGATTCACCCTGTACACAGATGTATCCCTTAAGATGTGGCGCTAGTGCCACGAAATTAGATGAATCACAAATAAAATTTATCGTACAGCTGAAGCGGTCTTATTCATCACGCTACACTTCTACAGCCGTGGATGTCCACAATACGAAATTTGCTGCAGTGTAGAAGAGGACGAAAAATTTTTGCAATTTACTAGAAGGTGAGACTACTGTAAAAACAATTTTGGCAAAATATTTTTAAAATAGCAGCAGTTGCTTACATAACTTGTTACTTGTTTGCAATAATAATAATAATATATAATAAACATTATTAATTATCACAATTAATTATCATAGTGCTCTATGACAAATTGTTCCCATCGCCTTGATGTTGTATCTATTAACCATTCAGAACGAAAAGTGAGACAGACATAAATCGACGAGAATTGTGATTTCTTTTATAAGACTGAAACTTACAAAGTTTCTTCTTTCACTGTAGTCTCTTTTCTTCTCTGCGATCATGTAGTGAAGCTACAATCTTGGGGCATCTAGACACACCTGATTTTCTGTCAACGTGGTCTTCCTTAGATTTAAGCTTCCAGAAATTCGCCATTTACTCTCTCCACTGACTACACTCAAGGAGGGTGGAATGCACAGGTGTTCTGCGGCATTGCCTTCCTGGGTGGGCGTAAGATTTGATACCACTTACTGCCGTACTAGACATTAGCCACTACCTCACAGGAGGAATAAACTATGTTGATAGATCATACATAAGATGAATCCAACAGGATTCAGACTTGAGGGCGCTACACAACATTAGGTCAAATGCTTGAGGCGAAAAGAGGGAGGAAATGGTGACAAACCTGTCAGTATGTTAAATCCTAATATTCTCAATCCCAAGCTTGCCTTAATTCGTGCTGCGAATCTATGGAATGTTTCATTCAGCACATAAGAATACCCTCCGCTGAATGTGCTGGTCTAACCAGGTATATTTTAACGTATAGTAGATTATTTTTCAAAATGTGCCTCGCAAATTTCGAAACTACTCATGAGTTAAATGCCATTACTGCGATTTAATATCAAACTTCTGTAAAATTCTCCAATTACCTTTATGATTCTCATACGCCAAGTGGAAAATGAAACCATCTATGGAAACGATATATGCAGCTCATTATACGAATTGCTACGATGCCTTTCCTATGGACCTTTCCACATGTTAACGATGACAATAAATAAAGGTCTAATGAATGAGCAATCTTCAAGTTGAATATAGATCTTCCATATAACAAATGCAAACATACGACAGGTGTTATCTATTGCTACTGTCTACGTCTATTTGGCGCAGACGCGGAGAGTGGTCTAATTTCCTGTTCTTTTGCCAGAAGAATGGGTCTGAAAAATAAGCTGACGCCACAACAGACGCAGCAGTGCAACGGAGAACACAACACGCAGGTTCTTTGTGCGACAGGAAATGCTCTGCGCTGCGGACGAATATAAACCGGAGCCAGACGTCCTGTCATATCACTCGAGATGGCTGTCTCTACAAGAACCGTTCTCCTTCTCTGCTTGGCCTTTGCAGTAAGTGTCTTATTACACAGCGTTACAGCTAGAATGTGGGGCATCAGTTTGTTAGCTAAATTTTTATTTCGTATAAGATGTGTCCATCGCTTATACAAGACAGAAACGTAAAGTTGTCATCAACAAGAAATTTGGTCAGAACACCATAGTGCTTTAATAGTCATAGTCCTACTGGAGTTGGTAAGCTGTTGCGTCCCTCTGACCTTTGAACTGACGTAGCCAACCAGTTACACTTTCTGAACAAAAACATCAAGACAACTGTTTGCTGACATTAGTGTTGGATGTGTCCAGTGATTGCCATTATACTGGCATGAACACTGCTACGGCACTTTCGATGAGGTGTATGAACTTATGTGGGGGACTGGCGTCTCTTTGTCCCTAGAGAGGCGAAACAAAAGAAGCTAGAGGTGCTGGACGCTGGAACTGGGAGCCAATTCGGCGTACTGTCTTATCCTAAAGCGGTGTAATTAGGTTCAGGTCGTGATTCTAGGCAGGCCATTCCAGTCAGGAGAAATGCTGCTTTATGACAGGGTGCAACCACGAAAATTACCCACATATCATAATATCACCTCGTTCGTGCTATACATGATGGCGGGTAATGTTCTTCAGGCATTCGCCAAACCCAAATCATTTCGTCTGACAGCCAGGGTGTATAGCGTGATACACCACTCCAGATTACTTGTTTCTAGTCATCCACTATCCAGAGGCATTGCTTATTAGACCGTCTCATGAGTCACAGTGCAGAAATGTGTGGCTTATGACGAGATGCCCGACCAATGTAATCCTTCCTTTTTAACTCTCTATGCACAGTCATTGTGCTAACTGGACTGCTGCTAAGTCCTTCTGCCCATTTCCCACGATTTTTAGAACCATGCATTGCAATGCTAGACGATCGCTGTCCGTCGGCACATTAGGTCTGGCTGCTCTTGGTTTATCTGTTGTTCTTCCTCCGCGCTTCCACCAGTCTACTTGGGCAACTTTATAAGGGTTTAAATGTCCCCGATGGAACTGTTACTCAAGTGACCTAATGATTAGTCCATGTTCGATATCAGTGAGCTTTCCTGCGCAACTCATTCTACTGTTACTGCTTCCCTTCCAACAGCACAATTTTTTTTTAAAAAAAGAGGTGGAGCCCCTCCACGCCCACACCGGCATGATGGCCAACACAAAAGGTCTACTGCCATCTCTGCATAAGGGTTAGTATTCACTAAAGTGAGGTGTCGCAGGATGTGGGTACTGCGATGTCTGCGTACGTCTGGTTAGGATTAACCATTAATACGCGCTCATCTGGAGATAGATTGGTCGAAATCTGACGAAGGGTAGCGGTTTGAAGGGCAGAGGAAAAAAAGTGCCAAAGCAAGAGCCAAGGGAAAAAAACCTCTGCGAAAGTTAGGTCGGGCGGCAAGAGCAGTAGCGGTTGTCTTGCTGTCTGCGATAGGTTGTGTAAGGATAGGCTTTGTTAGTAGTGGGTATCATGCATGTCGATACCTTGACGTTGTGCGTTTGTGCTGCTCGGCGGCTGGCGCTGGGTGCTGGTACAGAGTCCTCGTTCAGCGTCCTGCAACCTGCAACAGTTAGGTTTGTTATCGGTCTTGTGTCCGATAGGTCATATACCGGAGGCACAGTGTGAGGGAGTGTTGGCAGATTGTTCGTGCGTCTGTGGGCGAGCTCGTCGGTGTCCCTGCTGTGGCCTGTTGGTTGGCTCTAATAGCAGCTGGTAGTTGCCAGTCAGTGTTGCTGATATGCAGGGGCTTACCGGCGTTTGTCGCTGTTTGCGTATGTTAGTTTACCATAGGTGGTTATGCCCTAGCTAGCAGTGTCTTTGGCCGCTTGTGTTTCCACCTGTGGTTGTGATCGTAGTTTCCCAGAGTGAGGATGAAAGGATTGTTCGAGTGTCTCGAGTTCCTGTATAGTCGTGTGGCGTGTTTCTTGAATACTTCCTTGAGGGTATCAAGGCGGTATTCATGGTGAAGATCCACGGTGCGTGTGTAGCGTGGAGCATTGCTGATGATTCGTAGCACCTTGTTCTGTATGATCTGCAGGCGGCGCAGTCGTGTGGGAGCTGCATATCCCCAGACGGGAGCTGCGTACGTCATCAGAGGTCCAATCAGTGTCATGTATAAGGACCTCGACACCCTGCTATTCAGTGTGCTTGCCCTGTTGAGCATTGGGTAGAGCTGTTTGAGCCTCGCGTGCGCTCGGTTGACAACGTATTCGATGTGGTCCCCCCATGTAAGTTTCCGGTCCAGCCAGACACCAAGGTATCTGACTTTCTCTCGGAAACGTATTGGGCGTGTATGTAGTGTTATCGGTCTACAGTGTTGGTGTTTGCGCAGTAGTTTCGGTCTGCGTGTGAACAGAACTGCTTCGCACTTGTCGACGTTTACTTTAATACGCCATCGCTCCAGCCAAGGCTCAGCTGTTCTGAGTGCTGTCTGTATTCGTGAGTTGATGTTCGACGGTTTCCAGTCTTGCGCGAGGATGGCTGTGTCATCCGCGTAGACGGCTAACGTCGTGTTTCGTGTCGCTGGGAAGTCATTAATGTACAGGTTAAACAAGATGGGCCCTAGGATGCTTCCTTGGGGTACTCCAGCTTGGATACCGTGTTGTGTTGATTGTTTATCCTGCACGTTATTGTTGAAACATCTGTTCGTGAGATATGAGTGTATGAGACGCACGAGTCCGTCCGGGAAACCAGCTTCGCTTAGTTTGTGTATGAGTCCGTTGTGCCAGAGACGATCGAAAGCCTTTTCGATGTCTAGGAACACGGCCCCTGTGGCTTTGTTCATGTTGTAGCCGTGTGTTATATGTTCGACTACGCGGAGGAGTTGTTGTGTTGTCGAGTGGTGATTCCTAAAGCCGAATTGCTCCGGTCTTAGGGTGTCGTTGGCGATGCAATGCCTAGTGATACGTTTTAGTATTACCTTCTCAACAATCTTGCTGAGCGAGCACAGCAGACTGATAGGTCGGTAATTTTGTGGGAGGGAGTGGTCTTTCCCTGGCTTCCTGAACATCAGGACCTTGGCCGCCTTCCAAAAGTCAGGGAAGTGTTGGTGTGTCAGGATGGCATTCGTTAAGTGTGTGAGGTATTCTACGGCTTTATCCGTGAACTCCTGGAGGACACGGTTTTGAATGCCATCAGGCCCAGGGGCTTTTCTAGCGTTGGTGTGCTTGATAGCCCATATGACTTCATTTGTGCTAGCACGTCTTATTTCGTTGCGCGAGGGCTGGGCTACAAGTCGTGTAACCTCCTGGTCCGTTTCAAGTGTGAATGCTGGGTCTGAAGGAACCAGATTCGGCATGAAAGACGCTGCAAGTGTTGTGGCCATAAGCTCTGCCTTCTCCGTCGCGGAGTAGGCTGGGCCGTCTGGTCCTTGTAACGTGGGAATGTAATGTTTCTCCCTGGTGAAGTGTCTGGCCAGCTGCCACACGCCAGGACGTGTGGTATCCAGCCCAGCGAGTTTCTGTCCCCATTGTTCGTTTCTGAATGTTTGAATTTTATTCCGTATTATGCCCTGGAGTCTGTTGACGTGCAGTTTATAGAACGGGCGCCTGGTACGCTGCCAGTATCTCCTGAGGCGGTTCCTCATTGAGATAAGGCCCAGGATTTCCTGAGGCAGGGCCGTCGAGTGTTGTCTTGGTGTTGTAAATGGAATGGCGTCAGTCATTGCGTCTTGGACGGCAGTTGTGAGAGCCTCCACAGCCTCATCAATTTGCTGTGTGTTGTTAATTTCATGTGTGTCAGGAATGCGACTATCAAGCGTTTCCTTGAACAGTGTCCAATTCGCACGCTTGTAGTTGAGCATCCTGCGTGGTTCGACATCCTGCAGTGTCTCTTCCATGTGCAGTACTACAGGCATGTGGTCTGAGTCCAGATCGTTTTCAACCGTTAGGTTGAGTGTACATGTAATGCCCTTTATGAGGGCTATGTCTAACACGTCTGGCCTATGTCGGGCCTGTGTAGGCACGAACGTGGGAACGTCTGGTCCAAGTATAATGTAGTTTCGGCCTAGCGCGTGTTCGTACAGTTTCTTGCCGTTGGAGGTTCGTATTCGTGAGTTCCAATCAGGGTGTTTTGCGTTGAGCTCTCCAGCGGCTATTACCCGCGGTGCTATGTTGAGTACTGTGCTGATATCGCGTGTTACTATGTGATTAGGAGGATTGTATAGCGATACCAGTGTGGTGTTGGCTCCGTTGAACTTGACCCTGACGGCCGTAGCCTCTAGTCTTTCAAGTGCTGGGAGCTCGATGTTCGTGTGGTCTATGTCTCTGTGTATGATGATTGCCGTGCCGCCTCCCCTCCTGCCATCCGCTCGGTCGGTACGATAGACGCAATAACCTGGGAAGTTTAGTTGTTTGCGAGGCGTAAGCAGTGTTTCGTTCACAAGAGCGATTCGGATACCCTTTCGCTCCATGAACGCGGCCATCTCGGCTTTTTTGCTTGCGATCCCGTTGGCATTCCAAAACAGGATCTGTGTGATTGTGTTTAAGTCTGCGTTTCTGGGCTGGTGTGGTGTATTATCCATGCAGTAGTGTGAAAAGCGGTGTGATAGTGGCTTGGAAGCTAGTTCAGTTGAGCGTACCCGGCATGAACTGCATGAAGAGTTGTGAGACACACTCCATAATCTTCGAGACTATTTCGGTGGTCGTGCGTCCGGGGAATAATGTTTCCATTATTCTCTGGAATGTTGTCGTAATGTTGGTCATGTCGGCCTGCGAGTTATTGGTCGTGTTAGCGGCCGCTTGTTCCAGTGTTGGCGTTTGGTGAGGGCTGTCCTGCGAGTCGGTTGTTCGTGTGGCAGTTGTGGTCGCCTGTGTATTCTCTGTGGTGAGTGGGTGTGTAATGTGAGTTGTTGAGTTGGTGTCCGGGATGTGTTCGTGGGTGTTGGTGTTCTGTTGCCTGTGTGGTTGTTGTGGTGTGGTCGTGTTCCTCGTGCTGCGGCTGTTTCTCCTTCTCCTCCTCCTCTGGCGCTGTGGTTGTCCCTGTGTAGGTGCGTTTTCTGTAGCCTGTGGTGGGCTGCAGTTCGCGATCTCAGGGGGTAGGGTGGTGTTGTTGCCTGTTTCGTGTGGTGTGCCCGGTGCGGGTGTGGTGTCAGGTGTTGTGCTTGTCTGTTGTGTGTCTGTTGCTGGGGGTGTTTGCTGAGCGTGTTCTGAGCTCTGGGGCTCCTCTGACCGTCCCGCGCTGCTGGGGCTGCCAGCGACCACTCCAGCGAAGGATATTCCACTTCTTACTGGGCGCGGGGGCGGTTTTGGAACTGTGATGGCGGTAGGTTTCGCATGTTTCGCGATTTTGCGCCTCAGAGCTGCTTTGTAAGCAATGCACCCTCTGTAGTTTGCCTGATGAGCAGCACCTCAGTTGGCGCACTTGCGAGGTGCTGTATGGGGGAGTTTGCAGCGTTGGGTTGTGTGACCGCCAGCGCAGATGCGGCAGCGGGGTGCGAGACCGCATCTGATACCCGCGTGCGCATAGCGTTGGCAGTTGTGGCATTGTTGGGGGGTGCGCGGCGTGTTGTAAAATTCTACATTTACGACCATGTGAAGAAATAGTTTTAACTTCAGCAGGTCGCGGGATTTGGCCGTGTCGGCCAACTCCGCCATGTAGTTATGAGACGGTCTCGCTGTGCCGAACTCTGACTTTCGGTTTACCCGAATGCACTCCCACCCGAGAGCAGAGAGTTCATTGTGTACTGTGTCGGTCGGGGTTCGTGAGTCTATCCCCTTTATCACGTACTGCTGTGTTTTTTCCAGGACAGTCCTGTACGTGAAGTGTTCTACCTTCCTTTCTTTGAGAAAGTCCAGTAGATTTGTGTAGTCTGCCTTGTTCGCCACGTACAGTGCGGCGTGTTCCCCGGTGAGCTTAGAGTAGTATGTTGTGGGACTGTGCTGATTGTTAAATTCTTTGTTTAGGAGACTTAGGTCTCCGTAGTTGTGGATGATGACCGGTGGGAAGCCAGTCGCGGTGTTGTTTGTGTTCTGCGTAGCTGCTTGTATATTTGTGGTTGCTGCAGTCGCAGGGTTGTTTGTGTTGGTCCCTGTGTTGTTATTGTTGTTTGTTCTCGATGTAGATGGTGTTGGCAGCAGCGCTCGGCCGTTGCCTCGTGAGTTTGTGGGCTCACTTGTTTGCGTATTTGGCTGCTGTTTGCGCCTTGGGCCGACCTGCTGCCACGGCCCGTCTTCATCTGTGTTTGTTGTGTCCTCTGTCGGCTCTGGATCCGGTTCCGTCGGTGCCTGGGCCGCCAGAGGTGAAATAGGGGGCATGTCCTTCTGTTGTTCAGCAGGTGCCTCTGTGTGTGGTGTGGGTGTTTCTGTTTGTGTGTTTTCACTGCCCATCAGCTCTGCGATCAGCTCCAGCTGTTCCGCGATCTGTTTATCCTTCAAGGCAACCTGCTCTTGGAAGGTGGACAGTGGGACGGAAATGATGGCGGGAGTAGCCGGCATTACCGCCTCTTGTGCTGCAGCTTTGCTGCGGGTGAGTGGTGGGGAAGCACAGGAAAGATCGGACATCTTTGCTGTTTCGGGAGTATTTATTTATTTGGATAGGGAAGGATGGATGCATGACAATTTTGCTCTTTTTCAAGAAGCGACAATATTTGCTTTTTAGCGAAAGCGCTGTGTATCGTGTTCCTACAGAAGAGGGGTGTCCCTACGACCTATCTGCGCGGAGTGCAATGCGCGGCGCAAGAGAGCGCGGGTTGAAGAGAGCGGCCTACAGTGCGCGGGGTTATCCGACGTGAACGGGCCCCTGACACTGAGATTACCCTACCAAAGAACGGGAGAGTCGCGCTGGGGAGATTTACAACCGAAGTTGCAGGAAGTTGAGCCGAAGCTCTTGCCACTTAGCGCCCGAAAGCGTTAAGCGGCTTGCGCGGGTTCGTGCCGCTCAGTAGAGCGTCACTGGCAGCTACGCCAGTTGCAGCTTGTTAGAGACCACTCCGAGGAGCTATCAGCGGGCAGCTACGCCAGGTGTAGAGAGCAGCGTTCCGCTCGGGTCGGCTGCTCGACTGCTTCCCTTCCAACAGCACAACACTCCCCGCCTTCATTTATACTGGTGTATCTAACTCTCGAGACATCTTCTGGTCAATTCCTCATTATATAGGGGTGTACGGATACTTGTGATCGGGTAGTGTATATGGCGCCAACGGCCATGCCGCACTGGTAACACCGGTTCCCGTCAGATCACCGAAGTTAAGAGCTGTCGGGCTGGGCTAGCACTTGGACGGGTGACCATCCGGTCTGCCGAGCGCTGTTGGGAAGCGGGGTGCACTCAGCCCTAGTGAGGCAAACTGAGGAGCTACTTGATTGAGAAGTAGCGGCTCCGGTCTCGGAAACTGACCTACGGCCGGGAGAGCGGTGTACTGCCCACATGCCCTTCCGTATCAGCGTCCAGCGACGCCTGTGGGTTGAGGATGACACGGCGGCCAGTCGGTACCTTTGGGCCTTCATGGCCTGTGCGGGAGGAGTTTAGTCTAGTTTTAGTGAATATGGCTCCCTCCGATCCATAGTGCAAGTCGGAGTTTTCATATTAATACATTGACAGAAGTGATAGATGATCGATAAAAGTCCTAGGCCGACTGGGAATCAACCCAAGAATTTTGAATTTATATTCTGGTGCTTTAGATACAAGGAGTTTTAACTCGTCTGCGAAACTGTTACCTCTTGCACTGAAGTCAACTTGATCTCACAGCAATGTCTCAGTTAGAAGAGACAAAGGCGAGATAATAGAATTAGTAGCTTCGTGGATGCAAGCAGATGATGGACGAAGGATAAAGTGAGGTATACAAGAGCTGAACCGGATATCTCAAAGCTAATATTCGTTGAAATACGGATAACCGAGCTAATGTTCGGCTATCACAAAATGTTCGATGATTTCCAGACGGGCACTGAGTAGCAGCGTAAATGTCTAAGGAGATCGTGATTTTTTTACAGTTGATGACGAAAGTGCCAGACATAAGAAAACTGCTAGGCACGACAGCAAAAATTAATCCTCGAGATTTGAACGATTTTTTGTTTCAGTACTGATGCTTTAAGGCTATACCTAGTACAGTAGGAGTTTGAAGCAATGTCTGTGGTGCCCGTTCCACATAGCTATCTCTACACTAAGGGTGCAAACGACAACGGTTTATGACGAACCACAGCTGTGTGGGTAAGGTCGATACGAACATACTGATGTCGAACACTTGTGGTACACCAAGCCCGAAAACAGCCTCGAACAGGACTACAAAAGGCACCAAAGCACGCTTCGCGCAATTTTCGGCTAAAGACGTCCTTGACTATCAAAAGCCACTTGTTCTTGCACTTAAAAATGTAAAAGAGACGTCTGTCTAAATTTAACTTCAAAGAATATCAGGAATTTTAATGGAATAAAATTAACAATCAAATAGTTTTGTTTGTCTTGTTTTAGTACTAAACGACTTTAAGGCCTAAGTTTAGGTGTAATTGCAAGATTAATTATGTTTTTCATAGCGTTCAAGAAAATATTTCTTTCTTTTATTAGCGTTATGGTAAATTTCAAATTAATAATTTTTACTAGTTAGCCGGCTGAGCTGGTGACGTAAGAGAGCGAGTGGTTACGGAAAATATTGTTTGGCCCACATATGCTGTAACTTTATTGGGGAATTTGGGATTTTTTTAGCGGCTTGATAGACAGCAGGTGTCGTGCACAAGATTGTTCGTCTCGACTTTCTCTGCATTAATCTGATACGTTATGAATAGTTGTCGTTTACACCAGCTAGATGACCCCGCTTGCTGTGTTTTCTCTGCTGTAACACTAGCTCGTAGACCGGTATTACCTGGTGCCATGTATACGAGGGGACAATAAAAAGTAAGTTGCGGATTATTGTCGTAGACTAAGTAACTGTAATTGAACTCTGTGCTGTACCTGAAATGACACAGATACATGACACTGTTCTTGAATATTGTCACCAGATATCCGCATACAGTAGTCTCAACGTTCAATCAATGCTTCAGTTGGTGAACGATACAAATCCACTCCTTAGTCACGGAACCATTCAAGAATCGTTGTATTAACGCCCTCATCATTTCCAAACATCCCCGCTCCCCTCCCCAGACGTCCTTTCAGCTTGCCTAGAAGGAGTAAATCGAATGGTGCAAGACCTGGACTTCTCGATCAGCATCACCACGTATGTGCGGCCTGATTGAATTGTCGGTACTACTTCACCATAGGTGGAACCGACATTGCATTTGGTCCGTGTACCGATATAATCTGACTGTGTGTAATTTAGACGTCTTGTCCACAAGGATCGTACTGCCCTGCGTACTTACACTTTGAAGACGTTTCCAGTTGCCGCGCTATTTCACTTGCACACTGTGTGCATCTATTTTCCGTACTGCAGGAGAAGATTGTCTCAAATTTCAACTATGGAAAAGTCATGATTGCACAATACTCGTTTAACCTTTGTCAGACTTAAGCTGTGTGACAATGTGGAGAAATAATGAAAAATAAGTAACACATACATATTCGAGCAAATACTTCATACAGAATTATTTCTGTAATTAGATGTGGATCTAGTTTTAGGATCAAAAAGCTCACCGTGTGGACTGTATATACTAATACAGTTCTAATTTCATAATACTGCATGTTCCAGGGCAGTTGTGAATCAAATAAATGCATGTGTCAGACTGTCTGTAGCGTATTAAACTGTCAAAGAAGTAAACTAGACAGACAGAAGGCGTGAGCATTAACCAAAAACATTTCACAGGAACTAGTAAATGTACTTAGGTTACTTTCTCTGCAAAACGGCGTAGGGACTTGTATGAAGGAAGAGATTTATGCCGTCCTCGGCTAAATTCTAAGGCAACGGCCTTGCCACAGTGGATACACCGGTTCCCGTGAGATCACCGAAGCTGTCGGGTGTGGCCAGCACTTGGATGGGTGACCATCCAGCCGTCATGCGCTGTTGCCATTTTTCGGGATGCACTCAGCCTCGTGATACCAACTGAGGAGCCACTCGACCGAATAGTAGCGGCTCCGGTCAAAGAAAACCGTCATAACGACCGGGAGAGCGGTGTGCTGAACTCACGCCCATCCTATCCGTATCCTCACTGTGGATGACACGACGGTCGGATGGTACCGATGGGTCACTTGTGGCCTGAAGACAGAGTACTCCGATAAATGCTAATGACTGTAAAATGTTAATTGGAAGGAGAAAAAGCACTGGTCGTATTTTTTGTTTTATTATCCGCAAAATCGATTTCCGGTCACTTAGTGACCATCCTCAGTGCTGTAATATACAATTAAAATTGGTAGGCACTGGTATCAACAAGCTTAGAGCGATCACATAAACTCAGACTGTAAAATGTGCATCAAAATGTAAAAATGACGTAGATAAAAGATAATTAGCAATAAAATGTACATCTAAAAATAACAGTAACACAATAGATAAAACTACTTCATACATAATAATCGCGCAAGAATTGCACATACAGTATTTCTTACGGTCAGGCATTGTATTGGCATGTGTTACTTATTTTCGATAACTTCTGTATTTTGTTCTACAACTTATGTCTGATGATGGGTTTTCGAAAATGGTAAAATTTAATAAAGAATTGTATGATCAACACTACTGCATAATTGCAGTTGGTCTGCAATCTGGATGGTCGCCCACATCTGCTACCTCTACTATTGAAGAATTCCTGGCCGACCGCGGTGGCCGAGCGGTTCTAGGCGCCGCAGTCCGAAACCGCGCGACTGCTACGGTCGCAGGTTCGAATCCTGCCTCGGGTATGGATGTGTGTGTTCTTAGGTTAGTTAGGTTTAATTAGTTATAAGTTCTACGGGACTGATTACCTCAGATGTTAACTCCCATAGTGCTCAGAGCCATTTGAACAAGAATTCCTGGATCCAGTAGTGGAGAAATGTGTCTGCAGGAAACCCGGGTCTCTTCTGTCAGTGCAGTACTATTTTTGCGGAATGGTCTTGGCTTGGGACAGCAGTGTATATTACTTTCTGAGGTACCTAAGCCAACATCAATACGGTGCACCAGAAGCCAGCCGAAAGTAGTTCGGAGGTTGTTCAGGAACATTTTCTGAGTCTCCGGCAACTCGTTTCATAGTAATTACTTTTCGTTCGATTTCTCACAGTTATTTATGTTTATATGTGTATTACTCTGAATATATCTGCACAACAGTGCGTATGTCGACGGTATGCGATGTGTCGCCTCTTTGGAAACAAACATCTTTCACTCGAACACGAAACTTTCCATTGATAACACTGATGTTCAAATTACTTTTCACCCTCAAGCTTGCATTCAGTGTTGCTCACCCCTGTTTCGGTTTGTCTTTCCAGCAGTCGCAGTTGTACGTTAACAGTGATACACAGCAGAACGGATAGGCTTATTAATATTGGGCAGACCGTCATGTGCCACGATGTGCACCGGCTCACTGAATGCAACGGAAGAATGGCGCAGCGACGGTGTATTGACACGGAAAGTGTATGTCCTTGATGGCTCAGAAGCGCACGACAACGTGCTAAGAATATAAATCGCTCATCACGAGGCAGCAGTATGAGCCATTTGCATGCAAATCTACGCGTCATATCACGACGAACATTTGAGTGATCAGCTATTTAGGGTCTTAAAGAAGAACTTCGGTAACGCGAAGAAACAATATATCAATAAAAAGGAGAAAAAAAACACACATACCGGGAGATTCTAATTATACTTTCCCTATTTAACACGTTATAGCACGGAAACTAATTACCGTACGAGTACCAAACCCTGTAACATTAAAGAATGAAGTAATGCACAATCAGTTTAATTGAATCACTTTCAATGTGCTGCTACAGTACATCATACCACTACATACCGGTAGCATTACTGCTACAAAAGAGGCTCAATATGGCGCCCATCAGTGTACAGCAGAGTCTGAAAGCGCAGAATTGCACTCTGCACAGCAGAACGATGCATGTCCGTAGGTATGCTTGATATGTTGCGCTTGAGATAAGCACATGTGTGAATGTCCCCCTGGTAAACTCTGTCCTTCCGTTAGCCCACAACCAGAAATCGCGGGGATTGAGATCAGGTGATAGTGCCGGCCAAGAAACGATCGATTGACAATTTGATCTTTCCCAAATGTGTTTCGGAGAAACACGTGAACTTCACGAGCGATGAGTGGTGGGGCCCCATCTTGCATGAAAACTTTTGAGTTAAATGCGTCTCTGTCCTGTAATGCGGGTATGACGCTGGGGGAGCATATCGTAGTGACGCTGGCCAGTCACACTGCACGTTTTTGATCCTAGAGCGCCAACCTGTTCACAAAAGAATGGGCCAATGATGCACGTAGCCGTGAAACCACACCGTACGGTGACACGTTCACCATACTGATGAACTTCACGCAGAGTGACTAGAGGTGAAGATATCCACACTCGGCAGTTCTGTGTGTTCACTTTACGCGTCAAAGAAAAATGAGCTTCGTCTGTCCATAGGATGGTCCAGCGCCAGTTCTCGTCAACCTCAATCCTTGCGAGGAAGTGGAGAGCGAAGTCAACACTTCGTTGTGCGTCCTGTGGTGCAAGTTGTACGATATAGATCTTGTAAGGATACCATTTGAGAATGGTTCGAAGCGCCTTCTGTACAGCGGACCACTGGATGTTCAACTGTCGTGACATAGCACGCACACTGCATGACGATCACAGCGTTGTCTGCCATAGCAACAGCGATTTCATCAACCACCTGTGGTGCAACCCGTCGTCGGCCTCTTTCCGGAACGACGAGCACTTCTCCAGTTGATTCGGACTTGTTCATCATGCTCCGCACAGCAGCTGGAGAAAGAGGACCCTTCCGTAATCCTCTCACCCGGCAATATTCTCGAAGTGCAACTGCAGCATTACTGTTGTTTTGATAAAAGAGCTTCACCAATAATGCCCTGCTATTTTGTCCAAGCTCATATTGAAACTTAAAGTGCAGTGTGACTGGTCAGGTGTGTGAAACTACGAATTAAGATGACTGATCACGGCGCCTGGTGCCATAGTTGGAACTAGACGGTCCGGAACCACGCGACTGCTACGGTCGCAGGTTCGAATCCTGCCTCGGGCATGGATGTGTGTGATGTCGTTAGGTTTAAGTAGTTCTAAGTTCTAGGTGTCTAATGACCTCAGATGTTAAGTCCCATAGTGCTCAGAGCCATTTTGGAACTAGACTGTGGCGCTGTGACGCATAGAAATCATGCACCCCATACTCTGAAAATTAATGCAACCAAGTCTGGTACTCGTAAGGTAATTAGTTTACGAGTTACAGCGTGTTAAATAGGGAAAGTTTGATTATAACCACCCGGTACATCAATGTCGTGCCTTATTGCTACATTCCCTTCTGCTTGACACAATTACTTCGAAGAAACTGAAGCCACGGTTGTAACAGTATTCATAAATGTTCACTATTATGTTGCCATCAATATCTTGTAATATGCTGCATCCCGACAATTTGGATGTAGAATGTCCATGAAATATTACGCTATATAACATATTCGCGAATTGCATACACTCAACTCTGATTACGTTTCCATATTCAGCACGTCTCAACATTTCCTCTAACATTTTGAGAACATTCATGGGATTAGTTCGCTTCATGATTTTTATGCAAACTCTTTACACAATAACTCACAACCGAAGACTCCGGGCAACCGTCTCCTACTGCAGTTATACAATTCACACAACTAGAGCAAGTAAGTGTTAGCACGGGAACAATAACTAACAGTGGAACGAAGCTAGCAGACAACAGCTGCATTTTGCATGCGAATGGCTCATGCCTCTAATTTTGAGATGAATGGTTTTTACTCTACGCACAATTTCATGCCGTTCTGAAGAATCGACGTCGCGCACTTACGTTGTGAATTGTTCCCGCTGCCTGGGTAATCACGTCACATTACTTCTCCATGAGAGTGTTTTTATTTTGCGCTGTGTTTTGTATTTCGGTGGCTGAATATTACCGGCTCTTTCTCTCCTGTGATGAAATTTTCACGAAAAGAAAGGTACTTGGGATAAAAAAACCGAATAAATTGTAATTACATTATAACCCTGTAAATGCCACCGGAAATCACGAGTCCATTATACCAAAAAAATTACGATGAACAGCCAGCGAAATTTTGGCTGTGGCACTCGGCTTCGCCCCGTATATGACAACTTGATTTTTTGTCTTACACTGCATTAAAATCGGATACGTCCAACCTTTGCCTTTACGTCAGCTAGAACTATGATGGGGACACTTTCAATGACATGTCTGCTTGCCTATGAAAGGAGGGTATAAGATGAACATCAACATAAGCAAAACGAGGATAATGGAATGTAGAATTAAGTCGGGTGATGCTGAGGGAATTGGATTAGGAAATGAGACACTTAAAGTAGTAAAGGACTTTTGTTATTTGGGGAGCAAAATAACCGATGATGGTCGAAGTAGAGAGGATATAAAATGTAGACTGGCAATGTCAAGGAAAGCGTTTCTGAAGAAGAGGAATTTGTTAACATCGGGTATTGATTTAAGTGACAGGAAGTCGTTTCTGAAAGTATTTGTATGGAGTGTAGCCATGTATGGAAGTGAAACATGGACGATAAATAGTTTAGACAAGAAGAGAATAGAAGCTTTTGAAATGTGGTACTACAGAAGAATGTTGAAGATTACATGAATAGATCACATAACTAATGAGGTATTGAATAGAATTGGGGAGAAGAGGAGTTTGTGGAACAACTTGACTAGAAGAAGGGATCGGTTGGTAGGACATGTTCTGAGGCATCAAGGGATGACCAGTTTAGTACTGAAGGGCAGCGTGGAGGGTAAAAATCGTAGAGGGAGACCAAGAGATGAATACACTAAGCAGATTCAGAAGGATGTAGGCTGCAGTAGGTACTGGGAGATGAAGAAGCGTGCACAGGATAGAGTAGCATGGAGAGCTGCATCAAACCAGTCTCAGGACTGAAGACCACAACAACATGGAAGAATGGCAGCCAGTTCTTTCTCAGCAACTGGAACCAGAGAATATGACGATGTTGAACGCATGGATCTGGACAGACGTCAAAGTTCTAACTCGAATTCTATAGGTCGTGACTGTGGACGGATCAGAACATTTCAGAAATGCTATTGCTCACAAAACGTTGGCTCACAGATGCTGATTTATGACAGTGTCACATTCAAGCTGATACAAACAATTACTGACTCCGAACTATTTCTCTTCTGCATGTAGCACAAAAAAGCTACAAAATGTATAAAGTTTTCTGTATTTAGCATTTTCCTTTTTAGCACCACTTCCATCGTACTTCACTCTTGGCACAACACACGGTGACAGGTGATGTTCTCCAGATAGCCGCCAAACCCTGTCCTTCCTATCGGATTGCCATGTGGTATAACGTGATTCATCAGTCCAAATGACTCATTTTCTACCATTCACTATCCACTGGCGTCGCTCTTTACAAGCGCTCCTTAGCACTGATCAGTGAAATTTGTGGCTTATACGAGTGCTCGACCACTGTACCCCATTGTTTCTGACACACTATGCGCAGTCATTGTATTATCTGAAATGCTGGTAGATCTTTGGAGCTAATGGTTGATTACTTCTGCTGATTTCATGCGAATTTTTGAAACCGTCCTCCGAAATGCTCGATAGGCCCTGTCCACCGGTATTCTTTCATATCTCATACTTAGTGATCCCCAGTTTCTTATGTTAAGTTTGTCGCTAATCTCATTTCTGCTACTTCTTATTATTTTCGTATTTCTTCGGTTTATTCTCAGTGCATACTCACTGCTCAGGAAACTGGCCATTCCATTCAACAGGCCACATAATTCTCCATCACTTTCAATAAGGGTACCAATGTCATTAGCGAATCTTATCATTGATATACATTCACCCTGAATTATAATCATATTTCTGAATCTTTTATTTCCGCATGGGTGAAAGTTCATATCTCTACCTTATATGTCCGTAGCTCGTGGTCTAGTGGCTATTGTTGCTGCCACTGGATCACCGGGTCCTGGGTTCGATTCCCGGCCGGGTTTGGGAGTTTCTCTGCCCGGGGACTGGGTGTTTATGCTGTCCCCATCATTTCATCATCATCATCATCATCATCATCCTTATCATTCGTGACAGTGTATAGATTGGACTGCGTGAAAAAAATGGACTGTATAAAAATTGAAACTTAGTACAGACGCTGATGACCATGCAGTTGAGCGTCACACAAACCAAACATCATCATCATCATCATCATATATTTTATACCATTTCAACTCCAGAATACTTGGTTCTTGGTCTTCCATTATCATTTTTTTTTATTTTTGATTATTGTAGACATTGTATATTATGCATCATTTTATATTCAGGAACAGAAGTATAACATCGAACAGCCAAGATCGATATTGTACAGCATTTATTGTGATGAGCGGTTTCAGCGAACAATGTTGCTATCATCAGATCTTCTGCAATACATTCCACTGAATCTTGGCCAAATGCATCTTATACCCTCTCATATCATAGAAAGATATTTCATGAAGAACAATAGTATATCCTTGATTTATTTCATGTTCATAAAGTATCCATCTGTGATAAGATACGATGTACAAACATAAAAGAAATTTTGCATCACCTCGGTTCCGAGAGTTCCGGAACCTGTACAGAAAACTGGAAGAGAGATCATATGGTGTCGTGGTTGCGAAGATGGACCTCGCCCATGGACGTCGGGAATGAAGTTGCACATCATGCAGCCTATTGCGCACAGTTTACGTCGTAACACGACGTCCTGTGGCTGCAGGAAAAGCATTATTCAACATGGTGACGTTGCTGTCAGGGTTCCTCCGAGCCATAATCCGCAGGTAGCGGTCATCCACTGCAGTAGTAGTCCTTGGGCGGCCTGAGCAAGACATGTTTCCACAGTTCCACATCTCTGTATCTCCTCCATGTCCGAACAACGTCGCTTTGGTTCACTCCGAGACGCCTGGACACTTCACTTGTTCAGAGCCCTTCCTGGCACAAACAATGCGGATGCGATCGAACCGAGGTATTGACCGTCTAGGCATGATTGAACTACAGACAACACGAGACGTGTACCTCCTTCCTGGTGGAATGACTGGAACTGATCGGCTGTCGGACCTCCTCCGTCTAATGGGCGCTGCTCATGCATGGTTGTTTACATTTTTGGGAGGGTTTAGTGACATTTCTGAACAGTCAAAGGGACTGTGATACAATATCCACAGTCAACGTCTATCTTCAGGAGTTCTGGGAACTTTTTTTGATGTGTGTAATATGCAATTGGTCAGAATTCAATGAAATGTACTGTAGAAGATCTGATGATAGTAGTTTGCTGAAACCGCTTATCACAATAAATGCTGTACAATAGCGATCTTAGCTGTTTGACGTTGTACTTCTGTTTCCTCATTGATCTAGATCGACCTGTAACTTGACAATGTCAAGCATATATGTCATTTTACATTGTCAAACGCTATTTCTAAGGCGACAAATCCGATGAAAGTGTCTTCATTTTTCTTAAGATATGGTGATTGGAAAATGAGAAGGTGTTAGCGTTGTTTCAGTAGCGACTTGTCGCCATCGTTTGCAGGTTGTGGCGGCGGTGTCCCAGGAGTCGGCTGACGTGCCACAGTCAGCGGTCCCTAGCGGAGTTTCCGCCAGCAACCAGGAGCCGGTGCAGCCGGTGGCTGCTGGGGAGCAGGCGCTAGAAGACCGCCGACGGTGGATATTCTTGGACTTCGCCGGTTGAGCACACTGCTGCGAGATTCAGGAAATAGAAAGCTCTTCTGTGTCTTAAACGTTTCAATTTCTTGTACAGTTCAAACGTTTAACTCTGTTCCTGTTTCTATATCAAGATCATCCTTTTTTCTTTTTCTTTTTTTTTTCTTTTCAAAAGTTCAAATGAACATGCGTTACATGAAATGAATAAATTTTTCCCATTACTAAATTTGGCTTTATTTCTGTCTTCGCATAGCTGCTGAATGTTTTACCAATTTAACTGTTATCCCAAGAGCAAAATGAATGATGATTTTTAACATCGAAGCAAATTTTGGAATACTGTTTTCTATACAACTTTGTTTTCTGGTTTTCGTCTGGTCTCTTGCCTAGGCAGTAATAGAGAGTTAAAATGCCTTTAGAATTCACCATATAAGGGATATTAAATGATACAGCTTTTATTCTATTTTGAACCAATGTTCGTCGTCAACATCAGTATGAGCTGTGACACTCACAGGTACAAATACGCTCTTGCATTCCTTGCGGGATGCAAGCTAACAGCCTCCGAGTGTTATGTTGAGGAATTTGCAGCTATGTCTAAAACTGCTATCGTGTCAGATTGCTGAATAAAGGTTGGTACATCTATATCTACATCTACGTCTATACAAACAAACGTGAGGTGCATGGCAAAGGGTACGTCCCATTATACCAATTATTAGTTTCTTCCTGTTCCATCCACGTATGGAGCGTGGGAAGAACGATTATTTTAATGCCACTGTGGGTTCAGAAATTATTCTAATCTTATCCTCGTGATCTCTGTGTGAGCGACATGTAGATGGTTGTACTAAATCCTAGAGTAATCATTTTAAGTCGGTTCTTGAAACTTTGTTAACAGACTTTCTCGGGATAGTTTATGTCTGTCTTCAATATTCTGCAATTTCAGTTCCTCCAGTACCTCTGTGATACTCTCGCATGAAGTAAACAAACCTGTGACCATTCGTGCTCCCCTCTCCGTGTACGTTCAATATCCCCTGTTAGTCGTATGTGGTATGGATCCCACAAACTTGAACAATATTCTAGATTGGATCTCACAAGTGATTTGTAAGCAACCTCTTTTGCAAACTGATTGCACTTCCCTAGTATTCTACCAACAAACCTAAGTCTACCATCTGCTTTATCCATGACTGAACCTTGCGGCGGCGCGGTTCCTTCCGTCCCTTTACGACGAACCTGCACCTACCTGTGAACATTGTCTCAGCAGATCATCCAGACTGAAGCACCTAGAACCGCTCGGCCACCAGCGGCCGGCCATTCCAACAGTGACTCATTGATATTATAGTTATACTACAGTTTTTGTTTTGTGAACTGCACCATTTTACATTTCTGAACATTTAGAGCAAGTTACCAATCTCTGCACCACTTTGAAATCTTATCAAGATTTGACTGAATATTTATGCAGCTTCTCTCATAATAGATAACAGCATCATCTACAAAAAGTCTGATATTACTATTAATGTTGTCTGAAAGGTCATTAATATACAACATGAAAAGCAAGGGTCCCAACAAACTTGCGTGGGGCACACCTGAAGTCACTTCTATATCTGACGATGGTTCTCCATCCAAGTTAATATGCTGTGACCTCCCTACCAAAAAGTCCTCAGTCCAGTCACAAATTTCACTTGATACCCCATATGATAGTGCAATAAGCGTCCATGCGGTACTGAGTCAAATTCTTTTCGGAAATCAAGAAATACATCATCTACCTGGTTGCCTAGATCCAAAGCAAAAACGTGCGAGTTGGGTTTCACATGGTTGATACTTTCGAAAACCATGTTGGTTGGCATTGAAGAGATCATTCTGTTCAAGATACTTCACTATGTTTGAGCTTAGAATGTGTCAAGGATACTGGACGATATGAAAGTACAAGGTGTTTCAAAAGGATATACGTATTACAAAGTATTATTTTGTCCAAACTATCAATCGCTGCGCCTCGGCTCGGCTATTGGAGAAACGAATACATAGTCTAGTTTATATTAATAGGCACTAGATCTCAGTTGTCTTCTGTTTTGCTTGGTAACCGTCATATGTTTAAAATGGCTACTCCGCAGCAGAAATAATTTTGTGTTCTCGAGTCTGTGAAGTGCAATTGCGTGATTACAGTGCAGACATTTCAGGTTGAGGTACCAAATTGTTCCTCCGAATAGGTGGAACATTCTCAGATGGTATCGACAGTTTATAGATACAGGATGCGTATGTAAAGGAAGGAGTCCTGGCCTCTCTCGTTTTCCTGAAGAAAATGTTGCACGAATTCAAACTGCTTTCCAGCGTAGTATTCAAAAACTCGTCGTGCCAGTCGGGAGCTACAACTGCCTACAACAACAATTTGGCGCGGTTTGAGACGTCGGTTGGTTATGAAGCCGTACAAGTTACAGCGATTACAGGCTCTGCGTCCTGATGACAAACGCAAACGTGTGGCATTTTGTAAAGAGATTTTTGATGCTATTAACAATGATAACACTTTCGCACCACGCATCGTATTCAGTGATGTAGCGACTTTCCATGTTAGAGGTCAGGTAAACAAACACAATGTTCGAATTTGGGGCCTACAGAACCCATATGCAGCCATTGGACATGCACGAGATTCACCCAAAGTCAATGTTTTTTGTGCGATATCCCGATCATCTGTTTACAATCCATTCGTCTTTGATGAAATCACGGTTAACGGTCAGCATTATCTCGCTATGTTACAAAACTGGTTGTTTCCGAGGCTGCATGAAGACAACTTCATTTTCAACAAGACGGGGCACCCCCTCACTGGAGTAGGCAAGTGCGTGAATATCTGAATAAAACTGTATCGAACCGTTGGATTGGTTGTCAAGTAGCTGGAGACTTAGCGTGTCTCACTTGGGCTTCATGGTCACAGGATTTGACACCCTCTGACTTCTTCCTGTGGGGTTTCGTTAATGACAACGTTTATGTACCACCACTCCCACAGAACCTGAAAGAGTTGAAGAACCGGATCCGTACTGCCATAACATCAGCGACGAAGGACATTTTTGCCCGTGTATGGGAGCAATTTGAGTATCTATGTGATATTGTTCGTGTCGCTGATGGAGGACATATAGAACATCTGTAATCTGAAGTTGAGAGGTTCGTAAATATGTGTGTTAAGTTCATATTCGTATGTCTTATAGTTTAATAAAAATATGTATTCGAAATATGTATATTCTTTTTGAAACACCCTGTCATGTCATTCCAATGTATCCCAGGCGTGCTCTGTGGGTGACATATCAAAGGACTGGGCAGGCCAGTCGAGGATCTTTAAACTCTTCAAAACGTTTGTAGTGTGAACTGGTGTGTTGGGTCTTTGATTTTTCCATTGAATTTGGCATTCGGCATTCTGATGATGAAGAATATGACAACAGGGATTACCGTTGTTACCACATATTGGCGAGCATTCAGCCCCCCTTCAACAGTTACCAAATCAGACCTGTCGTCATCCCTGACAGCTTATCATATCTAATAACTCCACACATCACCACTCCAGGAGATAGAATGGTATGGATCACGGGAATCGCTACTTCTGGGGACATGTGACCAGTTCGTCAACGGACATGTTGGAGTCATTTTGACGGCATGTACAGAAGTGAGACTCCTCGCTGAACACTAAAATATACCACTCATTTTCCAATTGACTGTGTCTGTCATACGGTGTGAGCGACAAACAACACATGAAAACTCCAGACCTCAGTCCACCTTCGTGTAATAGTTTCCCGACTGTTGGTGGTGACACTCTCCCTATAAATCCTGCCAAGATTTTACCTACATTCATCCGTCTTCCCATCAGAGCCAGTTGACAAACCTTAAAATCTTCTTTTGTTGTGGTCCTTCTGGAAGTATCCGTGCCTGCTCATCCTGCCACACTGTTCTTCTACGTTCTTCTCGCCACAGTCGTGTTGCAGTCACTGGACTACAGTCACCTGTTTGTATGATCAGTAGGCGTAATGCTCTCATGAGCATCATATCAACAACTCGCCCCTCCCCAGAGTCCAAATGATGGCGATAAGCTTGCCTCCTGCGGATGTCGTTTTACGATCTCCACTCCAAAAGACGCGGCAACGCCAGAAAAACGCAACAGCAATCGTTTATCCACACCATTCTTCACCTGTAAGGAGGGCTTGATCTTGTCTACTGAAACTAACGAAAATAAGCACACTTAAGGGTAAAACGTTACTCCTGCTACCAGGGTGCTGCTTACGTGCCATATCCCATAACATTAACACTGTGTATTAATTAAACTAGACGTCAAGTAGGAATCTGAAAAATTTTAGAGTGTCTCTCATTAAGTAGGGGAGAGTTTGAGGCCTGGGAATTCTTTTCAGTCTTTCGCCTCTAACCAGTCCTGTTGTAGGAGTTCAATGTATTTTCTTATACCATTTTGAAATGATGGCATTCACATTTTAAGTGCTGCAGCCTTTTTCTGAAATTACTCCGAAAAATTAACGTTTTTAAATATATAAACGTGTTCCAAAGTACAGACTGGTTATGTACGTGGCAACAAATATTCGATTGAAATTTAGAGGCGTTGGAGTCGAGAAAGTCTTGTCGGTACTGTATTTAGTCTTCTATGTGTTGCGTTACAACTCTACTACACACAAATAATCACTAATCAAAAATAAAATTAAAGAGAAGTGCTATCAAACACCAGTTACAAATTCAAAACATTTGAAACTGCAGCTCTTGGAAACTAACAGAAATTTCCCATTTTCATGATAGGTAAAGTTGTTAAGAAATTAACGAAACTGAGTAAATTTTAAAATATTACAAGTACAATGGTAAAAGACTTCCCACTTCAAGACGCAAGATGGTGCACAACTGATGAAGTATGGCTTAACCGCGCACTAACAAGTTTTAAAAATATATAGATTTTATTTGCCATAAAAGACTGCAACTATTAACAATATATCCCAAATACGTTTTATACATTATACAGACTTATATTTCTAGGGCTCGAAATATTTACAAAGGCTACACAAAATACAAACTCATGTCAGATAACAACAGAAGTTCTGGAACTGCGTATGGCTGTCTCTACCACGGATTCCTAAATGTGATTCTAAAATTATTAAGTTGAAAGAAGTACCGATCAAAAAACAACCATGTTTTCCTAGGAATAGTTTTACATACTCAGCAGCTCCGTCCGCAGCTGGGGCAATAACCAGCATTTCCAGGCATTTCGATGGCACTTGTCGGGCATCGCACATTACCTCAAACACTATAAGATCTGTCTTGTCTAGTACAAAAGTTGGCTGTCCAGTCAGACTCAGCATGTTTACACAGAAGGCTTCGAAACGGGTTCTGTTGTGTGCTGGCTTCTGCCATGTGGTTGCCACCGCTCGTCCAACATCTCGTTGGAACCTCTTGTCGGGGTCCAGTCACAGCCTGGATGGGTTGCGAGTCGAGCTTTCAGCTCAGGGTCACCATGGTCCGTCAGCGTCTGCTGTCACCTCCGAGTCATCAGTCCTGGGTCAGACCATTGGCCAACGACGTGACCACGCGCCAGCCCTTCTGACTGCAGTTATGACAGCAGAGTCCGCAGCTCGTGGTCGTGCGGTAGCGTTCTCGCTACCCACGCCCGGGTTCGATTCCAGCAGGGTCAGGGATTTTCTCTGCCTCGTGATGACTGGGTGTAGTGTGACGCCCTTAGGTTAGTTAGGTTTAAGTAGTTCTAAGTTCTATGGGACTGATGACCATAGATGTTAAGTCCCATAGTGCTCAGAGCCATTTGAACCATTTTATGACAGCAGAAGTGTGCCCTCTGCGTGACATAAAGTATGACGGGCAGTCAAACGAAAACCGAACTCCCGCCACAATGGGACTACATACGTAACACATTTATTCCACTGGGAGACGAGATGGTCAATTCTGTTGGGCAGAACGCGGTCAGATGGTGCCGGAATCGCAGCCGCATCCACTCTTCCATCTCATGTCCGACTGAAACCGACAAACACAAATGCCGTTCTTCAGATCACCAAATATATTAAAATCGCACGGTGAAGAATATGGGCTGTACACAAGATACTGGAGAGTTTCCCAAACAAATCGCTGAAGTGCTACCCTCGTCCAGTTGGCAGTGTGGGGTCAGGCGTTCCGACAACACGATGGCAAAGCCAGCATTGGAAACATTCCAACTTCCGCGCCAAATAAAAAGCCGTTCACGCAAGTTCTGGTATGGCCAAGACGACATTCTTCTTCGACCTCAGGGACCCTCCGCTCGTCAAGTTCCTCGAGCATGCTATGAAGACGCTTTGCAGAAACTCCTACGCACCATAAAGTCAAAACGCCCGGCATTACTGTCGGATGGAATCATCCTGTTGCATGATTATGCACGTCCCCATGCTACCAATAACAGTCAGCGATTTAAATGGAAAACACTGTAACGTCCTCTATACAGAGTGTTTATTTCACTATGGGGTTTTCACATCTGGCGGACTGAAGAAAGACGTGGTGGACGTCCGTTTCGGTTGGATGAGGGAGTGCAAAATCATTGCTGTTGTGTATCGTATATTGGGTAAGACAAGGTGTCATTATCTGTCTGCTGTCTTTCGTAAATGACCATTTCATCTGTTTCTCATCGCTTCCCGTGATAGTAATTGAGGTAACCGAAAACAACGCACCAGTCGCAAACTTCAGTTTACGCTCCATTCAACTACATGCGCTAACGAAATATCTTATGAGAAATGACTATTCCCTCTGTTTGCTCAGCTGTTTCAGATTTCTCGTTGCCTTCTAAGTTTCTCCTGCACATGATGCTACACTCGAGACGAACACTTTCGGTCAAATATACCACTGCGTAATTGTATATTATATGTTAACACATTACTCTTTTTTAGGAAAACTTCTCTTGCTGTTGTCAGTCTGTTGTTTACATTCTCTTTACCTTGGCTTCAGCTAGTTATTTTGCTGCTCTAATAAAATTCGCCAACAGCTTTAACTGGCATATATCCTGATCTAATTCGTTCGACATCACCCGATTTAATTCTTCTAGACACCCTTATTCTTGCTTAATTTGTTGATGTTCATTTTATAAACTGTTTTAAAAAAACTATCCATTTTGTTCAACTAATCTTCCAAGTCCTCTGATTGCATCACCGTTCCATCGGCAAATTGTAGAGTTCTTGATTTTTCATGGCTGCAGTTAACAGTCAAGTAATTTCTTTTAATTGTACCTTGGTTGCTTTTATCTGTAAAAGTATTTATTCATCCGTTGTCGATGTAGCGATCATGTGCAGTAGTTTGATATTATTTATGTGAAAGATAACAGCAATGCTGATTCTCGGTGTGTGGACGTGATATTGACAGTTCACGTGCTAGATATTTGCCGAAATTTTGACATATTTTGAAGCACAGTTTTCTCGGTACTCCACTTGATAATGACTACATGGCTGTACTGAATTTTGTGAATAAATAGTTTTACAGTCAAAAGCGACTTTAAAAAACTTTGAAATTTTTATTTATTCGCTCTGAGCTTTAATTACTTTTTCAAATCTCTCATTTGCCCTTACTAATTGGCGTTCGTGCAGAGTGAATAATCTAGGGAACAGAGCAAGTTTAGAGGACAAGTATCCGATGTAGACTGTCAAACAAAGCTGTTCCTTCCATCAGGAATAAGGGCTATGAGAATAAGAAAAGCGATGTACAGAGGCATAGCGCAGGTCATTTCTCCATCTCTCCATGCGTAATGGAGTAAGTCAGGTCTAAACTAATTTTAGTACGAAGTAGTGTCTGCAACGCATTAGTAAAGAGGTTTCCAAAGTAGTACCTTTCTTAATGTCAGAAATTACTCTCATGCATTCGTTCAGGAGATGCATGACAACCGAATAGGTGTCCGTCACTTTCTTGAATACGCGAAACTAATATTTCCGAATAACTTAACAAACTATTGTACATAGGAATATTGCTATAAAAAATTAACATCTAAAAGTGTAACGCAGTAATTTTGTCTTGTGCTGTATCTACGGTTGTTTCCATCATCTGATGAAAACTGGACAGTTTGTGACATTTCAGTCTTGAGCGACCACTGTCGCAGATCTCTTTTTCCTTTAGTTGTAGTTATGGGGTCTTCATGTTCTGTCCGTGCCTAATAGCACTGCCTCATTCTAATTAAAATTTATTATTTTATGTTCTAATTACACTAGCCATCAAAATTTTACTTTTCTTCCGTAACTGGAATGAAAACAGCTAATCTCTATGTTTTCAGGTCTACTGAAATGTTAATGAAAATGCAAGATTAGCTCTCGTTTTGATGTTATAATAACTTTACGTTATAGCCTATATAAGATAGTGCATGTATTTACCTCGGTGTTACCCCTCGGAGGAACCCCCCTGAAAACGCAACCGCTTCGCTTGGCGCTTGTAATTTTTCTGCTCGTGATTCGCTGATTATTGTACAGCATTAATCGGCTGACACTGATGTGCTCTGCTTTTCCTGGTGTCTCACTTCAATATCAGAAATTTGATAGTGGAAGCGTTCTCCGTGCTCGTCGGCTATAGCGACGCGGTTGTCGGGAAAGAAGTTCAAGTCGGAACCTAGGAAATGTAACTTTAAGGACACGTAGCACTGAAGTGCAGAAGATATGCCACAAGATACTTATAGTTTTCTGACCTCTTATTTCCTATAAAGTTTGTTGACACTTGAGCAAATACATCCCAAGCTAACCTTTCATTACTTCTCAGGAATGTGTTGAAATGCTCATCTTCGTACAGTTTTCGGATGTGGGGACAACGTAAATACCGTCTTCTATTTTCCCCTCACGTGGAAATTTCTCGCGGAAATAGAGAAATACTTCCCCATTTTTGTCCACGGCCTGAACTAAGTTTTTCACTAGGTTCAATTTTATATGAAGAGCAAGGAGAATTATGTTGTTGGATTCGACAAGTGCTTCGTGCATAACATTGTGAGATCCTGGTTCAAGTGACTGACGCTTCCTTTATTTTTCGGAAGATGGATGGAATGGTATATGGCGCTCACGGAATGCTGTCACATTTACCGTCTTATCAAGACAATTCCATTGTTGTAGTCTTGACGCCAAGAGTTCGGCTTTACCTTTCGGTAATTCCAGATCTCTCACTAGGCCGTTAAGTTCACACTACGTGATTTTGTGAATCTCTGTACAATCAGCGTTACAAACAAAACCAGGATCTTTCGAAGAACTGGGTTTTGAAAGTGATGGTACAGCACTAGTTTCACGACAGCCCTTGTCACTATCGCAATCTGGTAGGACAGGAACAGGCTGTCCGTCTCAATGAGGCACTTGTCGCATGGCCAACGGTATGTTAGGGTATGTCAAGGAAAACTTTTTCTTCTTGGAAATACCATGTGTTAATGGAGATGTCATACAACAAATAATCATTCGCATGATTTGATGGTTACCGTCAGATCATGGGTACAGCAAAAGCCATGGAAGATCTTTTACGCTTCAACCACTTTTAAAGACTCGAGAGAAAAGACGTGCAACATAGATGAGAAGCCCAGGCTTGTCCTGGTCCCGATTTCACAGCCAAAGTACAGTATATACGTCTTCCTAATATATGACGTTATTGTCATTTGTCATTTCAAAATGGCCTGTCCACAAATGTAGCAAAATTGTCGATACTGCTTACGCATTTGCGTGGTGCATTGTACCACAGCAACCGCAATGACCACCCGCACTAACTACACTTCAATGAAACCTTCTTCAGCATACGAACAGAACACAGAATGTTGTTGTGGTCTTCAGTCCTGAGACTGGTTTGATGCAGCTCTCCATGCTACTCTACCCTGTGCAGGCTTCTTCATCCCCCAGTACTTACTGCAACCTACATCCTTCTGAATCTGCTTAGTGTATTCATCTCTTGGTCTCCCTCTACGAGTTTTACCCTCCACGCTGTCCTCCAATGCTAAATTTGTGATCCCCTGATGCCTCAGAACATGTCCTACCAACCGGTCCCTTCTTCTTGTCAAGTATGTACCAGTCTGAAACTACGCTTAAATGGAACATGCCCCCTCCTCCCTTCCTCTTCCCCTTAGCGTTGCTGCTACGAGTCCGGGCTAAAAATGGCGACAAAATACACTGAGCTATAGTTACTTGAAATTTCATTACTCTGTCTACCATTAGCGGGATTTAAAAGCCTATAAGAGTAGGGATTGACAATCAATGCTAAAAAAAAAAAAAAATGTACAATTAAATGCACCCCCCACCCCTGTAACTTGGAAACGAGAGCTAATTCGAGTTTTTCATCGTTGTTCTCGTTATCGTTGTCGTCGGTATAGTTAACAAACATTTATTTAATACCTGTTAAACTTTCACTGTTGGCTAGTGTTATATTTGTGAGTAATAGGTAATAGTCGTTGAAAACGGTTGGTCGGTTGTGAATTATCTAAGTAAGCGTGTGTCCGATTATTCAGACTACTGCATAGTTTTCCGGATCGCCGGTACCGCAGCGCTCGTGGCCTTATCCTTTCTATTACATCGAGATAATTTGAGATTGTGCGATTTAGTTCATAGCTGAGGTTCCGAAAGTGAACCTGAGAATTAACCTACCGACGAGACCACATATTTCATATATGAAAGTTCTGCCGCGATGCATGTTGTCGAATTTTTCGTTAGTTGTTATTTTCTCGTTGACCATGTACCACTCAGCTTTAACATGAGATCATAGAACGTTACTGTGTTGATTCCTCCTAGATGACATTTGACTTCATCTGAGACTAGATTTCGTCTAAATGCTTTCGTTTGCTGTTCTTCGTTAAAAAGTCATTGATCTGTTTGTTTTAAAGCGTGTGTTGTGGGTTCTGGTACTGTGTATGTAGCTAATCTCGCTCACTGGCTCCCATCTGTTGATTGACGTCATAATAACAGTATGATCTTAGGAGTTTGTGTGAAGAGTATAGAAAGACTATTTCGAAATTACCTTTACTTCTGCTCCTATGTAGTAGACTGGAAATATCGCTCTTCTAAGACAATAAGGAGAAGCCTACGATCTATTTTATTGGAAACTCTAGTCTTGCTTTCCTGATATTTCTCTAAATCACTTGACATGAATGCTAGATGACTCGTGCAGCACGACTCCGTATGAGCTGGTGTTCCAACATGACCCCAG
Source organism: Schistocerca piceifrons (assembly GCF_021461385.2). Taxonomy (NCBI): domain Eukaryota; kingdom Metazoa; phylum Arthropoda; class Insecta; order Orthoptera; family Acrididae; genus Schistocerca; species Schistocerca piceifrons. The sequence continues at coordinate 318,119,035 of NC_060145.1, read as the reverse complement.
GCCGCAGTCCCCTTCTTGTCTTCCTCTATGGAGACGACATTCATCCTTCACGTGCTGCCACGAATACAGCAACAGCAAGGTGACCCTTTGGCACCGCCTACTCGAAGAGAACAGTCACTCAGTTTGTCGTACACGCAAACGTATCCAGTTAACAACACAGTGCAGAATAACAGGAAGACTAATCATGTGAGACAATAGGCTAGATGCTTTTCAGACATTTCACTCTGCGATACGATCGTCAGCGAATCCGTCTCCTGTTTGAAAACATCCTGCATGCTCTTCGCATGACTCTAGAGCAATCATCTCGAAGAATATTGAAGTTCCTGCCGTAATTCGCGCGTATAAAACAAGCGTGGGGTTCTATATCTCTGTCCAATGGAGGACGTAGTTAATTATCTTTTTTTTTAGTAATAAGCGAAGTACACAATAAACAATTTTGTGATAGTATGGGTGCGTATCTTTGCATATTCAACGGCAGCATTCAGAAATCATGCCGCAACAGGAAAAAAAAAATACGGAAGATGACGACACTAGTAAACAGCGGTAGCAGTAAAACATCATCTCTCTTCGAGTATTGACGCCTCAGATTTCTTCATAGGTATATAAACATACAGTAAGGAAACCTAGATAATAGCGAAACGTGTGAAGGTAAGAAAAATTAATATTTACAAAGAAATAGCACATACTTAAGAATAAAAACAGGTCATAAAGCGCACGCAGGATGCGGCAACCACCATTAGTCTATCAAAACTAAACAATAAAGACGTATATTCAGCAATAGAACCAAATTATTCCATCCTTAATTCCGAGATAACATGCTGTCAAAGCATAGTCTAGCTAATAAACCGCCGTTTTATAATTAAAACGTAAGCGGCATGCTGTAAGTTAAGCAACAACAACAAAAATACTCCTACGTCGCATCATTTAGGTCTAACATAATAATATTACAAAATATTTAAAACAGTGCTGTATTTTTACTGTAATGAAGTTGGCCCACATAACTAAACATGTACGTGAAAGAAATAAGACAGAAGACAGGAAGCGGAGTTATAGCAACAGAACGTGTAGAAAGGAAAAACGTCTACAGTTGAGATTGTTTCAACATTTATGATTAAAGAACCAGGAGAAGTAATTCAAAAGGAACTTGCGAAATTGTTCACACAGTTTCGCACGAAGACCACTCTTCAAAACTGGAACAATTTTGCAATTATTTCATGTGCCAAGAAATGGGAAACGCAAAATGTAAATAATTATAATCAATCTGTCTCATCTTGCTAGTGTAAAAGATGATCAATAACATCCTCGTGAACCGCATGAAAAAATTGGATTTTGTTCAGGCAAAGGAACTAGACGGCTTTATAGTAGGTGGACCTTTTTTTTGTCATCAGTCTTCTGACTGGTTTGATGCGGCCGGCCACCAGTTCCTCTCCTGTGCCAAGCTCTTCATCTCAGAGTAGCACTTGCAACCTACGTCCTCAATTATTTGCTTGATGTATCCCAATCTCTGTCTTCCTCTACGGTTTTTGCCCTCTAAATCTTCCTCTAGTACCATGGGAGTCATTCCCTCATGTCTTAGCAGATGTCCTATCATCCTGTCCCTTCTCCTTATCAGTGTTTTGCACATATGCCTTTCCTTCGATTCTGCACAGAACCTCCTCATTCCTTACCTTATCAGTCCACCTAATTTTCAACATTAGTCTGTAGCAGCACATCTCAAATGCTTCGATTCTCTTCTGTTCCGGTTTTCCCACAGTCCATGTTTCACTACCATACAATGCTGTACTCCAGAAATTTCTTCCTCAAATTAAGGCCAATATTTGATATTAGTAGACTTCTCTTGGCCAGGAATGCCGTTTTTGCCATTGCTAGTCTGCTTTTGATGTCCTCCTTGCTCCGTCCGCCACCCGTTGTTTTCCTTCCTAGGTAGCAAAATTCCTTAACTTCACCTACTTCGTGACCATCAATCCTGATGTTAACTTTCTTGGTGTTCTCATTTCTACTACTTCTCGTAACCTTCGTCTTCCTTCGATTTACTACCAATCTGTACTCTCTACTCATTAGACTATTCATTCCGTTTGTAAGTAGGCTGTTTAGGTTTTTTTATTGGTAACGCCACCTCTGTATGAAAATCACTGGCTGTGCTGTGGGCAGTCTGTGTCTGCTTTGCATTGTTGTAATACTCGCCATTGTAGTGTTAGGCAGCTGGCTGTGAACAGCGCGTAGCGTTGCGCAGTTGGAGGTGAGCCGCCAGCAGTGGTGGATGTGGAGAGAGAGATGGCGGAGTTTTGAAATTTGTCATGAACTGCTATATTTGTATATGATGATATCAAGGTAAATACATTGTTTGTTCTCTATTAATATCTTTCATTTTGCTAACTATCCCTATCAGTAGTTAGTGCCTTCAGTAGTTTGAATCTTTTATTTAGCTGGCAGTAGTGGCGCTCGCTGTATTGCAGTAGCTTGAGCAGCGAAGATTTTTGTGAGGTAAGTGATTTGTGAAAGGTATAGTTTAAAGATTTTTGTGAGGTAAGTGATTTGTGAAAGGTATAGTTTAATGTTAGTCAGGGCCATTCTTTTGTAGGGAATTTTGAAAGTCAGATTGCTTTGCGCTAACAAAATATTGTGTGTCAGGTTAAGCACAGTCGTGTATAATTGTTCAAAAGTGGACGTTTCATATGTGGGGAGAGAGATGGCGGAGGTTTGTAATTTGTCATGAGCTGCTATATTTATATATGATGATATCAAGGTAAATACATTGTTCGTTCTCTATTAATATCTTTCATTTGCTAACTATCCCTATCAGTAGTTAGTGCCTCCAGTAGTTTGAATCTTTCATTTAGCTGGCAGTAGTGGCGCTCCTGTATTGCAGTAGCTTGAGCAGCGAAGATTTTTGTGAGGTAAGTGATTTGTGAAAGGTATAGTTTAATGTTAGTCAGGGCCATTCTTTTGTAGGGATTTTTGAAAGTCAGATTGCGTTGCGCTAACAAAATATTGTGTATCAGTTTAAGCACAGTCGTGTATAATTGTTCTAAGGGGAAGTCTCGTGTATAAATAGTTCTAAGGGGACGTTTCACGTTCAGCAGACCATGTAATTCTTCTTCACTTTCACTCAGGATAGCAATGTCATCAGCGAATCGTATCACTGATATCCTTTCACGTTGTATTTCAATTCCACTCCTGAACCTTTCTTTTATTTCCATCATTGCTTCCTCGATGTACAGATTGAACAGTAGAGGTGAAATGCTAGATCCTTGCCTTATACCCTTTTAATACGAGCACTTCGTTCTTGGTCGTCCACTTTTATTACTCCCTCTTAGTTGTTGGACATGTTGTGTATGACCCGTCTCTCCCTACAGCTTATCCTTACTTTTTACAAAATTTCGAACATCTTGCACCATTTTACATTGTCTAACGCTTTTTCCAGGTCGAGAAATCCTATGAACGCGTCTTGATTTTTCTTTAGTCTTCCTTCCATTATCAACCGTGCCGTCAGAATTATATCTGGTGCCTTTGCCTTTCCTAAAGCCAAACTGATACTCATCTAGCGCTTCCTCAGTTTTGTTTTCCATTCTTCTGTATATTATTCTTGTAAGCAATTTGGATGGGTTGCATGAGTTGTTAAGCTGACTGTGCAATAATTCTGGAAATTATGAGAACGGAATAATGAGCAGCAGTTTCCAGTTAAGAGATTCCACGAAAATTTTTGAACTGATTTCATGATTTCAGCTGAATCTTTACCAACGGCCATTCATAAGCTAGGCTTATGCTACGCATGTTAGTAAGCTGAGGAATATATACGTTAAACTTACTGTTTTCATTATACTTCATTCATATTGTTAAGAGGACTCAAGAAGACTAAAATTACTCAGTAGTTCAGTAGTTGTAGTGTAACACCGGTCCATTCAGAGTCGGGAACCATTTCATCATCATAAAAAGTAATATGTTTCTTAATTTTTTCACGCGACCGTTTTTACATTCGAGTTACAAGGCAGAATAGTTGCTTACGCTGGCTCCCCTCTTTTGTGGTATATATCATAAAAAATTAAGAAAAAAACAACTGCTGCAGGATAAAGTAAAAGGAGTATCAATATTTTAAACATGGTTGGAACAGCAACTGTTGAAATTCTTCACGGTAAATGATGACAGCGAAAACAGTTGCAGGATAAAGATTTATTACAATTCTTGACCACGTTTTCGGTATATCTAAATATACCTTCATCAGAAGTAAAATACACTAAAATCACATACTGCAATGGAGATCCATAAAACAATTGTGCCAAGCTGTGCTAAGCTGTGTTCGCATCGACCCTCTTTCCATAATTATGTTGTATAAATGGAGATGATGTTTTAATTACTGACGATCCCTTTGGCACGATTGTTTTATGAATCTCCATTGCAGGATGTGATTTTAGTGCATTTTACTTCTGATGAAGGTATATTTAGATATATCGAAACCATGGTCAAGAATTTTAATAAATCTTTATCCTGCAACTATTTTGGCTGTCATCATTTACCGTAAAAGGAGTATAGCTTGAAATTTGGAAGGAAACAGACGAGTTTTTCCGAATTGTGTGATTCAACATATAATATTGTTATATGACTACTGAATAATTAACGTATAAACAATAAATTGTGAGTTTCAGTGTTAAACTGCATTACATTATTTATCTATCCTTCTTCTAGAGTTTTACTTAAGTCCGCATCAGATATCACGTCGTCCTAGGAAAGTTTTTAGTTCCGTAAAGGTAGCTAGAGACAATGACTGGGTGGACCATAACAGAAGTAAATAGACGAATAAAAATTGTCGGGAGTGCTTCCGATTAACGAAATAGCTTTTCTAAAAGTAAGCTTCTAGTCTGTCTGAACAGAAAGTATAGAATAGCATGTTTTACAGTTTTTTGAACTGTCACAGAGGCTTTTAATGCGGAAAACTTCAGTACTGTAGGAAAACGGCTTGTAGACAGGTTAATGTTATGTATCTGAAAAACTCCCAAATTTCTTTGATGATTCAACTAAGCCAAGTGGGGAAATTAAAATAACATCGGAATAACATCTTGCCGGCCGCTGTGGCAGAGTGGTTCTAGGCGCTTGAGTCTGGAACCGCGCTGCTGCTACGGTCGCAGGTTCGAATCCTGCCTCGGGCATGGATGTGTGTGATGTCCTTAGGTTTAAGTAGTTCTAAGTCTAGGGGACTGATGACCTCAGGTGTTAAGTCCCATAGTGCTTAGAGCCATTTTAGAATAAAATCTTCAAGTAATTAAACCTACGTGAACGGAAAACCAGCACAATGCCAAAGACCTTACCATCTTGCCTGTAAATGCTGATCTACGATGCAAAACGACAAAACGGTCACAAGTTGCCTACCTAGTGGTTTATAGGGGTATGAAAATTTCATTTCCTATATTTAAAATTAACGTTGACAGAATTTAAAACTTCAAAGTGTTATCATAATATACTCATTAAGAAGTTTAATTTTAGGTCCGATTTTCGACACAATAATTCAAATAAGACATTACTGTGTACGTCTTGAGGCAGCATAACGCAGGGCGCGCAAATCACCCAGACGATATTCAACCAGTAAGAAAAAGAGCACTTAACGATTTCCAAAAACTTTAGACGTAATTTCAAACTTTTTGAAACTTTTTCTCGCTGACACTACCATAGAATAATAAAGGGAAAGAAGTTTGCCGCTTGCTACATTATCGCTTTTCATGCACGAAAACTTCAGCATCAGGTATGACGTTTGAATTTATTACTTCTTTATTACCAACACTATTCGCAACCACATTTTGCGGACAGTATCCTCATATATCACTGAATATACCTTCAAGATCATATCTCTGAGAAGTGTGAAACTGATGTGAGCGTACATGGGAGTTCCATTCCCTGAAGAATAGGTGGGTTACTGAAAATCCCTTAAGCCGAACGTATGTCTTCAGTACAACAAATCCGTCGGTAGGAAAGGCATTATACACAGGCTAACCACAAGTGTTTTGCCAGGAGCAGTAATCTGCAAAATAAGCAGCTGTCGCGGCAGACGCGGAAGTGCAACAAAGGACATAACATGCGGGCTCTTTGAGCTAAAGGAAATACGCAGCACTGCGAAGAAATATAAGCTGTTGGCAGACGTCCAGCTGTATGATTCGCGATGGCTGCCTCCACCAGAACTGTTCCCCATCTCTGTTTGGCCTTCGCGTTAAGTCTAGCATTGCCATTAGTAGCAAATTACGTCTACAAATGAAAATATGAGGCCTAACTTTGCTAACGGAATCGTCACATCCAAAAATAAGACATAGTAGAGGCCCATGTAGTCCACATCACTTCATACATCACTTGTAACAGGTGTTAGAAGTTATAACTCTGCAAAAAATAAATAAAAATAAAAAATTAAAAATGGTTACTGGCTGCACCAGACTGTGCCCTACCACGCTATCAACCAACATATATTCCGAAAGCACTGGTCATGCTGACCCCAGCTTGTGCTTTATTCACATGAAATCCTGAAAGGCGCGCACGAACCAATCGAGCAACATTGCTTAGTTTCTTAAAAGTATTTGACTCAATTCCACACATTCGATTGTCCCCCCTGCGGGTCCGGGGATTAGAATAGGCCCGCGGTATTCCTGCCTGTCGTAAGAGGCGACTAAAAGGAGTCCATCCCCCTCACGGGGGTAGTTAGCACCTGCGTCCGGAGACGGACGGTTCCACGACCTATCATCGTGGTCCTTTTGGTTTTTTACTTCTCGTTTCTTCCTTCCTTTTGTTGGTTCCTTTCTTTGCTCTTCTCCACCTCACTGTCTTCCTTACTCTTTCCCTTGCCTTCTCCTTGCCTTCTCATTGCCTTTTTCTCCTTGCCTTCTCATTGCCTTCTTCTCCTTGCCTTCTCATTGCCTTCTTCTCCTTGCCTTCTCATTGCCTTCTTCCCCTTGCTTTCTCATTGCCTTCTTCCCCTTGCTTTCTCATTGCCTTCTTCCCCTTGCTTTCCCATTGCCTTCTTCTCCTTGCCTTCTGTGGTCTCCGCCTCGGCGTTTGAGACAGTCTGTCCTCTTTCTCCCTCTCTCTCTTCTTTTTCCTCTTCTTCCTTCCTCCCTGTGCGTGCCTGAAGGCCGACCCACGCGTTCGCACGCGTAGCCGGTGACGGGGTAACGCGTAAGTCCCCGCCCTGGGTAGACATGTAAGGCACGCGCGTACCCCCTGGTAAAGGCCAGGCCCGGGGAGGGGTGATTGCCTGAGCTGATACCTTCTGACCATGCCGATTGGTCCCTCCATCTGTTTCTCGGGAGGTGTGACCTGAGGTGTAAACATTCACCTAAGGCGGGAGCGCCCTCTGAGAGGGTCCCCACAAGGAAGGAGCGCGCCATCGGAGACGCTGGCAATCATGGGGGATTCCTCCGCAATGGATTCTACTCCATCTCTTTCGACTTCGACCCAAAAACGGAAACGTGACCAGCCAACAGTGACAAAAGTACTACCGCCTGCCCCACAGTTCCTCGTAGTTTCTCGATCTGAGGACGGAAAGGATTTTTCCTCTGTCAACCCTTTCGTTATTCAGAAAGGCGTAGATGCCATAGCCGGATCTGTCAAATCCTGTACCAGGTTGCGTAACGGCACCTTATTACTAGAAACTGAGAGTGCCTTTCAGGCACAAAAACTGCTTCGGGCCACCTTCCTGTACACGTTCCCTGTCCGGGTGGAGGCCCACCGAACTTTGAATTCGTCTCGTGGTGTAGTCTATACTAGCTCCCTCGACGGATTGACTGACGAGGAGCTTCAATCATTCCTCGCTGAGCAGGGCGTGACGGCTGTCCATAGGGTCATGAAAAAGGTCAACAATGACCTTTTACCGACCCGGACAATTTTCTTGACCTTCGATAGTGTTAAGCTGCCATCGCGCATCAAGGCGGGCTACGAGGTTATTTCTGTTCGCCCCTATATCCCGACACCTACGCGCTGCTACCAGTGTCAGCGTTTCAATCACACTCGACAGTCTTGTTCCAATGCGGCTAAATGTGTCACCTGTGGCAGGGATGCCCATGAGGGTGACTGTCCACCTCCGTCTCCTCGTTGTGTGAACTGTCAGGGTGACCATGCCGCATCCTCCCGCGACTGTCCTGTCTATAAGGAAGAACGCTGTATTCAGGAAATTCGGGTCAAAGAGAAAGTGTCCACCTCGGCTGCTCGCAAGCTATTGGCTAGTAGGAAGCCCACGCTGCTCCCAGCGGGGAAATACAGTACTGTCCTCGCCTCTCCTCGGACTACCCGGGAGGTAGCAACCCAGACATGCGATCTGACCTTCAGCACCACGGTCGTCCGTTCGGCCAGTGCTAAGATCGCGCGGTCGACGTCTCCTCTTCCTCCCATCACCCCACAGACACGAGCACCTTCCTCAGCTTCTGCTAAAACGAAGACACCGAAGTCAGATGCACGGGCCTTCAAGAAGGAACCATCCCGTGCAGACTTCCTCCGTACCTCGACCTCCCAGCCTTCGACCGGTACTTCCACTACACGTCCTTCCAAAAAGGCGCATAGGAAGCACAGTTCTCCTTCCCCGCCACGGCGCATTTCTTCTCTTGCGCCACCCAGCGGCTGCCGCCCCAGGCCGTCATCCGTTTCGCCTGGCCGCACCGCTGGTCGCCGTACATCTGGCCGTTCACTGGCGGAGGAAGCTCCCCCTCCCGGCCATCCTCCCGAGATGGCCGATGACCCTATAGACCCAATGGACGATGACTGTCCGCCTACTGATAGCGGCGGCAGTGCTCGCTCGAAGCCAGGCCCTAAGCGGCCTTCGAGGTGACCACTTCTCTCATCTTTCTTTTCTTACGATGGCACTTATTCACTGGAATATTCGCAGCATTCGCTCCAACCGAGAGGACTTGAAGTTGCTGCTCCGCTTGCACCGTCCGCTTGTCGTAGCCCTCCAGGAAACGAAGCTACGCCCATGCGATCAAATTGCCTTGGCACACTACACCTCTGTGCGTTTTGACCTACCCCCTGTGGTAGGTATCCCAGCTCATGGAGGGGTTATGTTGCTGGTCCGGGATGATATTTACTACGATCCCATCACGTTGCACACCGGCCTGCAGGCAGTTGCCATCCGCATTACTCTCCCCACTTTTACATTTTCCATTTGTACCGTTTACACTCCATCGTCATCTGCCGTTACCAGGGCAGACGTGATGCAACTTATTGCTCAGCTACCTGCACCATTTTTGTTAACTGGAGACTTCAATGCCCACCATCCCCTTTGGGGCTCTCCAGCATCCTGCCCGAGGGGCTCCTTGTTAGCAGACCTTTTCAACCAGCTCGATCTTGTCTGCCTCAATACTGGCGCCCCTACTTTTCTTTCGGAGACATCTCACACCTATTCCCATTTAGACCTCTCTATATGTACTCCCCAACTTGCACGCCGGTTTGAGTGGTATGCACTTTCTGATACATATTCGAGCGACCACTTCCCGTGTGTTATCCATCTCCTGCAGCATACCCCCTCTCCGTGCTTCTCTAATTGGACCATCTCCAAGGCAGACTGGGGGCTCTTCTCTTCCAGGGCGACCTTTCAGGATCAAACCTTTACAAGCTGCGATCGTCAGGTCGCACACCTCACGGAAGTCATTCTCGCTGCTGCTGAATATTCCATCCCTCACCCTCCTTCTCTACGTCGCGTACCGGTCCCCTGGTGGACCGCAGCATGTAGAGACGCTTTACGTGCTCGTCGACGTGCTTTACGCACTTTTAAACGCCACCCTACAGTGGCGAATTGTATCAATTATAAACGATTACGTGCTCAGTGTCGTCGTATTATCAAAGAAAGCAAGAAAGCCAGCTGGGCTGCTTTCACAAGCACCTTCAACAGTTTTACTCCTTCTTCTGTTGTCTGGGGTAGCCTGCGCCGGCTATCTGGCACTAAGGTCCACTCACCAGTTTCTGGCTTGAAGGTCGCGAATGACGTCCTTGTGGCCCCTGAGGCTGTCTCCAATGCCTTCGGCCGCTTTTTCGCAGAGGTTTCGAGCTCCGCTCATTACCACCCTGCCTTCCTCCCCCGCAAACAGGCAGAGGAGGCTAGACCACCTAACTTCCGCTCCTCGAATTGTGAAAGTTATAATGCCCCATTCACCATGCGGGAACTCGAAAACGCACTTGGCCGATCACGGTCCTCTGCTCCAGGGCCAGATTCTATTCATATTCAGATGCTGAAGAACCTTTCTCCTGCGGGTAAAGGTTTTCTTCTTCGTACATACAATCGCATCTGGATTGAGGGACATGTTCCCGCATGCTGGCGCGAGTCTATTGTTGTCCCGATTCCTAAGCCGGGGAAGGACAAGCACTTGCCTTCCAGTTATCGACCTATCTCGCTTACCAGCTGTGTCTGTAAAGTGATGGAGCGAATGGTTAACTCTCGATTGGTTTGGCTGCTCGAGTCTCGACGCCTACTTACCAATGTACAATGTGGATTTCGTAGGCGCCGCTCTGCTGTTGACCATCTGGTTACCTTGTCGACCTTCATTATGAATAACTTCTTGCGGAAGCGCCCGACCGCGGCTGTGTTCTTTGATTTGGAGAAGGCTTACGACACCTGTTGGAAGGCGGGCATTCTCCGCACCATGCATACATGGGGCCTTCGCGGTCGCCTCCCTCTTTTTATTCGTTCCTTTTTAATGGATCGACAGTTCAGGGTACGTGTGGGTTCTGTCCTGTCCGACACCTTTCGCCAGGAGAATGGGGTGCCACAGGGCTCAGTTTTGAGCGTCGCTCTCTTCGCCATCGCGATCAATCCAATAATGGATTGCCTCCCAGCTGATGTATCAGGCTCCCTTTTCGTGGACGATTTTACCATCTATTGCAGCGCGCAGTGTACACGTGTCCTGGAGCGCTGTCTTCAGCGTTCTCTTGACCGTCTTTACTCCTGGAGTGTCGCCAATGGCTTCCGTTTTTCTGCCGAGAAGACGGTCTGTATTAACTTCTGGCGATACAAAGAGTTTCTCCCACCGTCCTTACGACTCGGTCCCGTTGCTCTCCCAATCGTGGAGACAACCAAATTTTTAGGCCTTACATTTGACAGGAAACTTAGCTGGTCTCCACACGTGTCATATTTGGCCGCCCGTTGTACCCGTTCTTTAAATGTCCTCCGTGTTCTCAGTGGTCTGTCGTGGGGAGCGGATCGAACCGTCCTACTTCGTCTATATCGGTCGATCGTCCGCTCCAAGCTGGATTATGGGAGCTTCGTATACTCCTCTGCACGGCCATCCATCTTACGCCGCCTCAACTCCATACAACATCGGGGTTTACGACTTGCGATCGGAGCATTTTATACCAGTCCCGTAGAGAGTCTTCATGCTGACGCTGGCGAATTGCCACTCACCTACCGGCGCGATATACTGCTTTGTCGGTATGCCTGTCGGCTACTGTCAATGCCCGACCATCCGTCTTATCGTTCCTTTTTTGACGACTCTCTTGACCTTCAATACGGGTTGTATGTCTCTGCCTTGCTACCCCCTGGAGTTCGCTTTCGTCGCCTCCTTCAACACCTTCATTTTTCACTCCCTGCAACCTTTCGAGTGGGCGAGAGCCGCACGCCACCTTGGCTCCAGGCTCAGGTCCGCGTTCACCTTGACCTCAGCTCGCTCCCAAAAGAGGTCACCCCCGGTTCGGTCTACCACTCCCGTTTTTTGGAACTTCGTTCGAAGTTCATCGACATGACTTTCATTTATACAGATGGCTCTAAGACCAATGACGGGGTCGGGTGTTCCTTTATTGTCGGGGCACAAAGTTTCAAATACCGGCTCCATGGCCATTGTTCGGTCTTCACAGCTGAGCTCTTTGCCCTCTACCAGGCTGTTCTTTACATCTGCCGCCACCGACATTCTGCTTATGTCATCTGCTCAGATTCCCTGAGCGCCATCCAGAGCCTCAATGATCCGTACCCGGTTCACCCTTTCGTACACCGGATCCAACGCTCTCTTCAGCAGCTGGTGGACGTCGGTTCTCCAGTTAGCTTTATGTGGGTTCCGGGCCATGTCGGTATCCCTGGGAACGAAGCTGCAGATGCCGCGGCCAAGGCTGCGGTCCTCCAGCCTCGAACAGCTTCTTGTTGCGTCCCTTCGTCCGATTTTAGCAGGGTGATTTGTCGGCGCATCTTATCTCTGTGGCATGCCGATTGGGCTGCACTTACCGACAACAAGCTTCGGGCCTTAAAACCTCTTCCCGTGGCTTGGACGTCCTCCTCACGCCCTTCTCGGCGGGAAGAGGTCGTTTTAGCCCGGTTAAGAATTGGACACTGCCGGTTCAGCCATCGCCATCTGCTGACGGCTGCGCCGGCGCCGTTCTGCCCATGTGGGCACTTGCTGACGGTTAGACACATTTTAATGTCCTGTCCAGATCTTAACACACTGCGCCTCGATCTTAACCTGCCAAATACTTTAGATGCCATTTTAGCGGATGACCCACGAGCAGCTGCTCGTGTTCTTCGTTTTATCAATTTGACACACCTCGCTAAGGACATTTGATGATGCTGTTTTTTAATCCTATGCCTGTCAGTCTGTCTTTTATCGTGTTTTCCCTTTTAGTTGTTGTGGTCAACTTGTGCCTCGCGGTGCATTCTTAGAGTAGTCAGGGCGCTAATGACCATTGAAGTTGTGCGCCCTAAAACCACAAAAAAAAAAAACATTCGATTGTTAATTAAAATACAGTCACACGTGGTATCGAACGGGAGTTGTTAATTGATTGAGGACGCAGCAAGTTGTCTAGGATCGACACTCATCATTGGACGTAGAAGTAATTTCAGGCATGTCCCACTGTAGTGTAATGCGATCCTCACTGTTCATCTTGTATGTTAATTAAATGGCTCTGAGCACTATGGGACTTAACATCTGTGGTCAGCAGTCCCATAGAACTTGGAACTACTTAAACCTAACTAACATAAGGACATCACATACATCCATGCCCGAGGCAAGATTCGAACCTGCGACCGTAGCGGTCACGCGGTTCCAGACTGAAGCGCCTAGAACCGCACGGCCACACCGGCCGGCCTTATGTTAATTACCTTGCCGACAATAGTAATAGTTACCTCAGACGTCTTTCAGATGATCTTGTTATTTGTTACGGAGAACAATCTGAAAAAAATCTAGCAGATATTCTGCCACATCTTGACGGTACTTAAAAGTAATAGAAAGATTAGAAATTTGCTTAAAATTCGAATTGTGTTCGATCGGGTTCAGATCTGGCGAGATAGGGGACCAGCACGTCAATTGGAACTCGCCACTATGTCCCTCGAATGTCACTGACATCAGATTCAAAAATGGTTCAAATGGCTCTGATCACTATGGGACTTAACATCTGTGGTTATCAGTCCCCTAGAACTTAGAACTACTTAAACCTAACTAACCTAAGGACATCATACACATCCATGCCCGAGGCAGGATTCGAACCTGCGACCGTAGCAGTCGCGCGGTTCCGGACTGTGCGCCTAGAACCGTCACTGACATCAGGAAACATGATCGTCATGAAGGCGTACACAAACAGTGTACGATATTCATTGGCCGTCACGGAGCATTGAACGAGCTCTTCTGGACACATGGATGTCCGCGTGAATGCTCCCCAGAGGATAACGGAGCCGCCGCCAGCTTGTCTCCGTCCCGCCATACGTGCGTCAAGGAGCTGATCCCCTGGTAGACGATAGACCCGTGCCCTCCAATCGGCATGGTGAAGCAGGTATTGGGATTCATCAGACCATGCTCTGCCACTGCGCCAACGTCCAGTGCCAAGGGTCATGGTCCCATTTCAGTCGTAGTTGCCGATGTCGTGGTGTTAAGATTGACACATGTATGTGTCGTCGGATGCTGAGGCCCATCGTTAGGAGTCTTCGGTGCACTGTGTGTTCAGACACACTCGTCCTCCGCCCAGCATTAAAATCTGATGTTAGTTCCACCACAGTTCGCAGCCTGTCCTGTTTTACCAGTCCGCTCAGCCTACGACGTCCGACATCTGTAATTAGGGTGACCGCCCAACCTCCCGGTGTCTGACTTTGTTTCAGCGTGGTTTCGCTGCATGTTGAACACACTCACCACAGGACTCATCGAACACCCAACTCGTGTAGTTTCCCAAACGCTCGTGCTGAGCCTCGAGCCCATCGCAGTCTGCCTTCAGTCGAAGTCAGACAGATCAAGCACCTTCACCACACAGCACATACGCTGATATTTTCCTTTCAGATTACGCTGATACAGTAGCTCCCTACTTAGCACTCATATACAACCGCTCACTCACCGATAGATCTGTACCTACAGATTGGAAAATTGCGCAGGTCGCACCAGTGTTTAAGAAGGGTAGTAGGAGTAATCCATCTAACTACAGACCTATATCATTGACGTCGGTTTGCAGTAGAGTTTTGGATCATATACTGTATTCAAACATTATGAATCACCTCGAAGGGAACGATCTATTGATACGTAACCAGCATGGTTTGAGAAAACATCGCTCTTGTGCAACGCAACTAGCTCTTTATTCGCACGAAGTAATGGCCGCTATCGACAGGCTATCTCAAGTTGATTCAGTATTTCTAGATTTCCGGAAAGCTTTTGACACCGTTCCTCACGAGCGACTTCTAATCAAGCTGAGGGCCTATGGGGTATCGTCTCAGTTGTGCGACTGGATTCGTGATTTCCTGTCAGGAAGGTCGCAGTTCGTAGTAATAGACGGCAAATCATCGAATAAAACTGAAGTGATAGCAGGTGTTCCCCAGGGAAGCGTCCTGGGACCTCTGCTGTTCTTGATATATATAAATGACCTGGGTGACAATCTGAGCAGTTCTCTTAGGTTGTTCGCAGATGATGCTCTAATTTTCCGTCTAGTAAGGTCATCCGAAGACCAGTATCAGTTGCAAAGCGATTTAGAAAAGATTGCTGTATGGTGTGGCAGGTGGTAGTTGACGCTAAATAACGAAAAGTGTGAGGTGATCCACGTGAGTTCCAAAAGAAATCCGTTGGAATTCGATTACTCGATAAATAGTACAATTCTCAAGGCTGTCAATTCAATTAAGTACCTTGGTGTTAAATTACGAACAACTTCAGTTGGAAAGACCACACAGATAATATTGTGGGGAAGGCGAACCAAAGGTTGCGTTTCATTGACAGGACACTTAGAAGATGCAACAAGTCCACTAAAGAGACAGCTTACACTACACTCGTTCGTCCTCTGTTAGAATATTGCTGCGCGGTGTGGGATCCTTACCAGGTGGGATTGACGGAGGACATCGAAAGGGTGCAAAAAAGGGCAGCTCGTTTTGTATTATCACGTAATAGGGGAGAGAGTGTGGCAGATATGATACGCGAATTGGTATGAAAGTCATTACAGCAAAGACGTTTTTCGTCGCGGCGAGATCTATTTACGAAATTTCAGTCACCAACTTTCTCTTCCGAATGCGAAAATATTTTGTTGAGCCCAACCTACATAGGTAGGAATGATCATCAAAATAAAATAAGAGAAATCAGAACTCGAACAGAATGGTTTAGGTGTTCGTTTTTACTGCGCGCTGTTCGCTAGTGGAATGGTAGAGAGAGAGTAAGATTGTGGTTCGATGAACCCTCTGCCAAGCACTTAAATGTGAATTGCAGAGTAGTCATGTAGATGTAGATGTATTTCATACACTGTGCGCTTGTCTGAGTAGCAGTCATTTCTCGCCAGGTGACGCTGCTATCGCCTGGAAGGGTTTATAATGATAGTAGGTCAGTGATCATAATGTTTTTGCTGGTCAGTGTAGGTTATGGATTTAAAAAATTTCATTGGGGCTTTTATAATAAAATGAAAAAGGTCTTACAGATCAACGTTTAATTAATTATTTTTAAACCAGACAGCTTTCTCTGAGGCGATAATCTAGCTGAAAGTTTGCAATTTTCCTTTTGGTCACTGTTTTCAACATATAGTACTTTACCTACCATTTTCTGTGTGTATAGTGTCATTTTCTGTAAGTGTTGCCAAATTTCTCAGGTTCTGCTTTCAGTTGTTTTTTTTGTGACTGTATGTGCCGGTGTAAGCTCTCTCTCTCTCACTCTCTCTCTCTCTCTCTTTCTGTGTGTGTGTGTGTGTGTGTGTGTGTGTGTGTGTGTGTGTGTGTGTGTGTGTTTTCCACGTACATATATGTTCTTTGGTGAAAACGGGATTTGTGATTATCTATTGAGATTACTGCTTATTATATGATCAAACAGTGTAAACACATAGTCATATTCACTTGTTCATTTAGAGGAACTTCTTTTCAGATTTTCTTACATGTATATGGTAATTTGCTTGTAATGTTAGGAAGTATCCTTCAGTACTTGTTCTAAGTACTTTCATGTCTTTCTATCTTGTAGGTTTGTACTTGTCTTCTCTTAAACGTCGTACAAAAGCTGGCTACCTTCCCATATTGCCATGCTCTGATATGTTCTTTGTACTGGGTGTCGAATGTTCTGCTGACTTTTTCTACATATGTTTCGTCACATGTGCTGCATTGTAGTTGGTATATTCCTGCTTTATTGTAGGTGTCTGCGTCTTTTGTTATTTTTTGAATGTACTTTTGGAATGAACTACTTGTTTATGCCATGTCTCTTGAAAATGGATGTTATTTTATGTGTGAGTTTGTGCTTGTAGGTCACTTTACGCTTCATAAATACAATAACATGCTGTACTACGACTGCAACTTCAATCACTATTGTAATCTGACATCTTATACAAATACCTGGCTATAACAATCTGTAGTAATATAAAATGGAACGATCATAGAGGCTCAATCATCGGCAAAGCAGTCAAACACTTCGGCACATTCATACGATTTTAGAAAAACCCAATAAGTCTACGAAGGAAATAGCTTACAAAACATTTGTGTCACTCTTCCTATAAAATTGCTCAAGGTTGTGAGAGCTGTGCCAAATCTGGCTAATGAGACAGTGTCACCGACGTGCTGAAAAAAATTGAACTGCCAGACACATGAAGATAGACGCAAACTGTTCTTTGATAGCCTGCTTACTATGTTTCAAGAACAAGCTTTGATTGAGGAGTGCGGTAATAAACCATAGCCCCAGCAGGAGAGCAATCCACCTTTTGGACCAAATATGCACAGCTGCTCCTCGGAATGTGGCACATGGAGGAAAGGATAGTGACAGGACGCCTTCTCAGCAGAACCTGCAGACCTTTGTCAGCATGACACATGCACACTTTGCTCTCCCGACCACAGCCCAGAATTTTACACGACATTCACACAAATAAATGAATCAGTATGTACCCAGAACCGGTCATCTTGTTCTCTATATCCCAAATGGCACTCAAACATCATGGTTGTTCGATCTTTGTAAGTACAATGGATCCCCAAATCAAATTAAATTCCACAGTATTATTCCCAGGTGTAAATTATCTCTATTACGGTTCTATGACTACAAAACATATGTGGTTCACTTATTGGAACTACTGGTGAAATTTACAGGTTGAGGTACACTTGGTGATAACTGTAATTTGATGTTTCTATCAAAGTAAATTATCACTTTGAGAAAGCAAGTATGTAAAGATATGTTCTGTAAACACAAATGGCTACTCATTGACACTACTAATCGAAGTTACAGGTTAATGTAGGGTTGGTGACATCTTCATGCCAAAGTAAAACATGTGCAGCCCACATATGGGAAGTAAGATATGTCCAAGTTTGAGCACGGCAGCAAGTCCCGACTTGCGTTAAAACTTGCTGACTAAGGATACAGTCAAATCTTAGGTTCAAATGGCTCTGAGCACTATGCGACTTAGCTTCTGAGGCCATCAGTCGCCTAGAACTTAAAACTAATTAAACCTAACTAACCTAAGGACATCACACACATCCATGCCCGAGGCAGGATTCGAACCTGCGACCGTAGCGGTCGCTCGGCTCCAGAATGTAGCGCCTAGAACCGCACGGCCACTCCGGCCGGCTCAAATCTTAGGCCTCCCGACATACACATATGGTTAGGAGGCAGGAGGTGAGGCGTGACAAAGTTGTACGTGTCATATTTCTCATATCACAGTGATCTGGGCTGCAAGTGTATCTGGTATGTGTGGGGTGGGGTGGCGGAGGTGCAGCTATGTACTAGTGGATAATCCACCCCAAGAATATTTACGGAAAGGACGGTCTGTAACGTTAAAGAAAGAAAGAAATATGTATGTGGTAATTCTCCAGGATGTGCCCCTTGTCATATTGTAACAACATTATGTATACAAATATTACGTCATGGATCTGGATATAACACAATATTCTTATGGAAGTTTTAACAAAGTGAAGGTCTGTGATGAGTTCTGTGTGTAAGAAGACTTCCAAGGGAACAGCTATGTGATTGTGATCAGTGATAAGACAGTTAAGACAGACAGCTAGGGGTACTGGTGTCAGAAGATGTAGACAAATCATCCGCTTCTTATCGACACATGATTTGGTTCGCGTCTGTAGCTATGCAAGCGAAAGATCAGATTTCCAACGTGGGCTACTGTCGTTGCGCCAACACTAGTGACTTTAATGGACTGCATACACGTATTGACGTTTGCCACTTTACAAGTGGTGCCCAGCTTGAGCACCTGTAAAGTAAGATAATAAGCAGGAGGCATGCTCTGTCCAATGAGTGTGTCATTTCTCGGTATGTCTTGTAGTTTTTGCGTAGTCATCTTCTGAAAACCCTGAGGTACTTAGAAATAATTTTGTATTAAGTCACCATTTTATTATAAATTGGGCATTAGAGAGCTTTCTTGGCAAACTTTAGGTTTTTGATCCAGGTTTCCAGTTCCAATTGTAGACTAAAGATACATATCAAGTGTAGACATTAAATCACAAGCGCAGGAGTGAACAATGATGTTGACAACTATCCTATTGATTTTATGAACTATCATTAAATTTACCTATGAGATATTTTTACATCTTTCTTGGCTAAAGAACATGGTATTACCAGACTGGAAGCTATTATTTGTATCTACAGGGTAGATGGTGTGTTTGACTTTGTCTAACATTTTCACAGTGTATTACATTAAAAAAAACAGTATTTAAAATATGCTCCACTGAACTCTATGCCAGTTGCTTTTATGTGTTATAACCTGTTGGATAGCTTACGAAGTAGCTACTGTGCTGTGTTTTTGAAAGTGTTCTGCAGTTTCTATACTGGGGAAATAAGTACACATAAAAGCTGACTGATGTTTAAGTAAACATTCAAGGGCATCAAGACTGAGAAGAGACTATGACCTATATCATGTCTGCATGTAGTTTTAATTATTTATCTACAAAATATGTAAAAACTGTTAACACAAATTTCAACAAGGACAACGCAACTGTTATATTACACCTGGAGGAACATACTTATCTAAATTCAGCACATTGTTCGCCTCAATTCAATTAAATAGAGGTAAAGTTCAATTAAGATTGCTTCCCACGAATAATGTTCTTCAACAGGTGTTAAGAAAAGGAAACAATATACTGATCAGACTTAAACCCTACCCCATTACAGATACAATACATTTGAATGGGGTTAATGTCTTATGTGTAAGCAAAAGAAAACTAGAAATGGTAAAGGTAGGAAGCAAAAAATACAACTGGAATATTTGGTGAAAACACCTACCATGAAGGAAAAATAAAATCTCCCTTGTAAACAAAAACAATTCATTAAAGATGTGCAAACAAGGATTACAAATTACTCGGAATATGGGAATATCTGGATATGACTAGGAGGTATACAAGATATCACCGTTTACTGTAAACATCAATGAAACGTGACCATAGGTTGGAGCGCTCACAGAAAATGGTGAATCCAAGAAAGCTTCCCGTGTTAGAGAACATACAAAACAATCTGTTCATAAAGCTCCATCCTGTGTTGACCACCTCAAAAGCATGGTTACTTTGTATCTAAATATGATGATTTTGACGTTGTGCACCTAGGAAAAGCAGCAATTTACAGAGTGTAAAACTGATGGAATAATTAAATTTAATTGTAAATTATTTGCTGAAGAGTCCAAATCAAAGCACTATACAGAAATTCCGCTAGAATATGGGGAAGAGTTGTCATCTTGCACCCAAGAGGATGTGTAGAGTCTTAACATAATTACTATGCAGAAAATAAAAATCAAAATTTTAATTCGTGAATGCTCTCTTTTAGAAGAAGTGTTCTAGTGGGTATAGAAAAACGCTGTGTGTGGCACTTTGTGAGTTACAGCACTTGGGAAGCAGGCTACAATCACTGCATTCACTATGACTACATCATCAGACTTTGGCCAGTTTTAACGAAACAAAGACGAGTTTTTGACGAATAATCCATACTGTTATACCTGGAAATAACATTGTGGCACTTAATTTGTGAGTAAATTGTGCCTTGCACTAAGCAAGCACAAAGATCAAGCCACAGCTGGGTTTCAGCATCATGTGAAGTTGAACATGTTACACCAGTTATGCCAATAAGTGAGCCATGAATGATTTGTACTGTTGTACAATAAATCTTCACCTACTTTGACACGTAATACAGACAGTTTTTTAAGTGCTATTTTACTGTGGTTGAAGCACAGTCATCACCAAGTGTACTTTAACCTATAAGTGGCACCAGTAATGCCCATAAGTGAGCTATATATGTTTCGTATAGTTGCAGAACAATAACACAGACAATTTAGACGTGGGAATAACATTGTGACATTTAATATGAGGGTCTATTGTGCCTTGCACGAAGTCGGTACAGTCTTGCATGGAAGGCAAGTGAATTACAGAGTCCAAGATGGCTGGCTCTGGGATACATACTGACTGGCTGTTTGGGAGAGCCAGATGTCTGTCGCTAATCCTCTACGTATTACTCCTTCAGAGACGATAAAGAAATTAGCTTCGCTGCGGTGTGCACAGAGGCGTAAAAGCAATCATTTTCCCCTCATTCCATGTGTGAAAGGAATACGAAGAAAGCCTAATAAATCGTACAATAAGGAGTACCCTCTGCTTGGCCCTTCACAGTTGTCTGCAAGGTATAGACGTAGAGATTTAGAAATGCTAGATTGTTTTAAGTATGGTTTGTGCCTTCATTTAAGTTTAGTCTTAAGGCATGGTGACAGGAGGACGAAAACGATACTCCATAACAAATGTAGTGTTAGTCGTACTGTATGCAGCTGTGCACTGGTAAGTCTCTGGACTCGCAGGCAGGAAGTTGGCGACTGAAATCTCCTCATGGTCATTCAGAGTCAGTTTTCATAATTTCTCTAAATTGCTTAATGGCATTCGGCAGGATGGTTCTTCTAAAAAGGTAACCGCCATAATGTTCAAATATCACCTTATTTTTCGTTTTTGCAGTGCTACTTTCAGTAACTACTTGTTCCTGTGTCTGCAGGTGATGACTGCGATGCCACACGATTCTGTAGACGAGTCGTCGCTAGCGCTGCCTAGCGAAGACGTCAGAAACTAGGAGCCAATACAGACTGTGGTGGTCGCCAAACATCCCACGGAGTTCATGGAACTCCTCAAGAAACGCTTCCACTATATTATCCTATGAGCAAGCTGCTGGCGCAGGCAATCACACCAATAGAACAGATCCCTCTTCTTCATTTTAAGTTTTCTGTCTCACATATGAAAATGTTGTTAAAACTGTTGTGAGCATATATGAAGAGCTATTAATCCACATCTTACAAATGAATAAATTAATTTTAGCATTCAGTAATGTACTACATTCTTCCTACAACCACCAAAAGTTTATTGATGTATCCTTTTCACCAAGACAAAAATGTGAATGATAATTTCGACATGTATGCAGACCTTGGAATAACGTTTCCCAGAAAAATTCGTTTATTTGCATTTTTCGTTTGATATGATATCTAATTGTAAGTACCAAAAGAAAGCATACACTGCATGTAGACCAATATAAATGCTTTTACATCATATTTAAAATAACTATTCAATAATAAAACTACGGAATAGCTTAACTGTATATCGTTTAAAAATGGATTAGATATTATATCGGTTCCCTACTAAAACTACTTTAGTTTCTCCAGATCTACAATTTACATTCTACTAGAGAAATACATTCTAGCACAGTTATTTTCAGTTGTTGATCGCATACGCACTCTGTTCTGATTACGAGTTATGGCATTAGCAGTCTTCAGATCTGTTGTAGCAAATATAAAAGAAAAATGCCGTTTAACGACTGCATCACAATAAATATAATAGACTAAAATTCTCATTTGTATAGCCTGCATGAGTCGTGAAGGTGCAATGTTCCAACATAATAATATATCCCGTCGTTAAATTTTCTGCACAGAATGTACACATCATAAAGGCTCTGCAGATGAATGGTATGGGCATCTTCACGTAATTATGCATAGGCAAGGTAGGTCGCGCACTTTATAATGTCTGGTATACTGAATAATAAAATTAAAAAAGTCAGTTGCTTGAAAAACAAATAAACTTTCATTAAAAATTGACAAGAATGTTCATTAATATTTTAGAACTGTTGTTGTCGACTTGAATCTGAAAACTGGACTGATGCAGTTCTCCACGCTAATCTACTATATCCAAGCCTCTCCATCTCGGAATAACTTCTGCAACCTACATCCACTTGAACATGCTTACTGTAGTCACGTTGGTCTCCCTCTACAATTTTTACCCCCTACCGCCCACACTTCCCTCCATTACCGTACTGACGGTACCTTCGTCTCTCAGAATATGTATTGTCAACCAATCCCTTCTTGTATTCAAGTTGTGCCATAAATTCAATTTTTCCCGAATTCGGTTCACAACCTCCTTATTAGTTACTCGATCTACCCATCTAATTTTCAGCATTCTTCTGTGGCACCATATTTCAAAATCATCTACTCCTTTCTTGTTCAAACTGCTAATCATCCACGTTTCAATTCAGTACAAGCCTACATTTCGCAAAAGTACCTTCTGAAAAACTTCCCAACACTTAAATATATATTATATATTTAAAAAATCTAGCTTCCAAAGTACTTTACGTGCCACAGCTAATCTACATTTTACATTCTCTCTATTACGTCTATCATCAGTTAATTTACTGCCTAAATAGCAAACTCATCTACTACTTTTAATGTCTCATTACTTAATCTAATACCTTTAGCATCGCCTGATTTAATTTGAATATATTTCATTATAATTATTTTACTTTAGCTCTTGTTCATTTAAAATCCACTTTCAAAACGCTGCTCATCAAGGTCATTCGGTGTTTCTGCCAGAAATACTACGTCATTGGCATACTTCATTGTTTTCATTTCTTCTCCCTAGACTCTTTCCTATATTGTAACTATAACACAAAAAGTTGAAATAAAATAGTAAAAAGTATGCACCCTAACATGTTCATATTAAAATAATGGGAACACTAGCTGAACTAAGCTCCATGGTCCAAAATTACTTCAGAGGTGAATGACTACACATATTTTCTTTTTTCTATATTATTAACTGTTTACTTTTATTTTCTTCGTTCATGATGTAACCCGAGCGTCTTCTTGTAGTGCTTGGGAACCTTGCTTTTTCTCAAACGTCCGATCAGTAACTCTGTCCCCTTGACTTCCGTGTATTCTGTGGCCGACACTACAGCCGCACAGCCCACAACAAGCTACTAGCATCTGCCTGCCGAGCGTATCGACTTCGACTGTCATCCCAATAAGACCAAGTCTTCAAAGATTCTAAAATAAGAGCTATAGCTGAATTCACATTGTTAATTGACCAGAGCTCCAAGGCCCAATTTCCTGTGAAAACAAATTTCTAGTTCTTCCAGCAAGCTAAGCAGATGAGTCTTGGGAACTTTATATTACACGTCCAAGCGTTGTTGAATGTTTCTCACCACGTGTTTGTCTATTGACATATGAAGGACTTATTTAAATAGTGATACCAGCCCATTTTTGTTTATTTTGAGATACAGAGTTCTGAAGTTAAATGATCGTTGAAAAATCTGCAGTTGGGATACCAGAAATATTCAAGCATATGGCTTCTTGCTAGAGATGAACCTTTCTTTCTGTTTGTTTGGATAATTAATTTCAGAAGCATTATAGGCAGAAAAGTGGAAGTAATGGACTTGTACGACTATTGAAATAAGCTCTTCATATGTGTACGAAAGGCAAAGTTTTTATATTTAATAAGTGACAGGGTGTAGTTGCAGAGCGCACTACTAGGGGAATTGGTGTCAGAAGATGTAGACAAATCATCCGCTCCTTATAGTCGCATGATTTGGTTCGTGTCTGTAGCTATGCAAGCAAAAGATCAGATTTCCAACTTGGGCTACTGTCGTTGCACCAACACTAGTGACTTTAATGGACTGCATCCACGTATTGACGTTTGCCACTTTGCAAGTGGAGCCCAGCTTGAGCGCCTGTAAAGTAAGATAAAAAGCAGGAGGCACGCTCTGTCCAATGTGTGTGTCATTTCTCTTCACGTCTTGTAGTTTTCGCGTAGTCATCTTCTGAAAACCCCGGAATAATCTTGTATTAAGTCACCATTTTATTATAAATTGTACATAAGAGAAATTTCGTGCAAACTCTAGGGATTTGATCCAGGTTTTACTTTATGTATTGATTTTTTCGTATAAGAGAGGAAGGTTAGCGTTTAACATCCTGTCGATGAAGTGATCATTAGAGATGGAGCACAAACTCTGAATGGGGAGGCATAGAGAAGGAAATCCCTTTCAAAGGAGCCATCCCAGCAGTTGTGTCCTGTCGAACAGCACAGTCGATATTCCCCACCTTCAGAAATTCCTGGTATACATCATGCTCGAGCCATAAGAGGGTAGACAGAGTGGATCATGTGATGAACATGAATGGCACCGCAGTCGAACTGGATACAGGAGTAGACGGTGGTTGGGAGTTTGTTGGATCCGTTCTAATGAGTCAACATTTCCTGAAAGCAAGTGGAGAGTCTGTGGTCAATACCTGCAACGCATCATTGGCAGTCAGCAAGGGGTCGGAGAGCTGTGGCAGCAGCCGAGGCTGGTCGTTCAGTGGAGGGCCTGTGGCGGCAGCCAGAGGTGGTTGCTTCAGCAGTAGTTGTAGATGGAGGGACAGTAGCGTAGACCTGAATGGAGCCAAGTCCCTTTGTTGTTCATATAGCTCTACTTAAGTTCTTTCGGGCTGCAGCGAATTATATTGTTTTACTGTTAATTGATGGAAGAGGATATAGATGAAGATGAAATGGGAGATACGATACTGCGTGAAGAGTTTGACAGAGCTCTGAAAGACGTGAGATGAAACAAGGCCCCGGGAGTAGACAACATTCCATTAGAACTACTGACGGCCTTGGGAGAGCCAGACTTCAAGAAGAATATAATAATTCCAATCCCAAAAAAAGCAGGTGTTGACAGATGTGAAAATTACCCAACAGTCAGTTTAATAAGCCACAGCTGCAAAATACTAACACGAATACTTTACAGACGAATGGAAAAACTAGTAGAAGCCGACCTCGGGGAAGATCAGTTTGGATTCCGTAGAAATACTGGAACACGTGAGGCAATATTGACCTTACGACTTATCTTAGAAGAAAGGTTAAGGAAAGGCAAACCTACGTTTCTAGCATTTGTAGACTTAGAGAAAGCTTTTGACAATGTTGACTGGAATACTCTCTTTCAAATTCTCAAGGTGTCAGGGGTCAAATACAGCGAGCGAAAGGCTATTTACAGTTTGTACAGAAACCAGATGGCAGTTATAAGAGTCGAGGGGCATGAAAGGGAAGCAGTTGTTGGGAAGGGAGTGAGACAGGGTTGTAGTCTCTCCCCGATGTTATTCAATCTGTATATTGAGCAAGCAGTAAAGGAAACAAAAGAAAAATTCGTAGTAGGTATTAAAATCCATGGAGAAGACATAAAAACTTTGAGGTTCGCCGATGAGATTGTAATTCTGTCAGAGACAGCAAAGGACTTGGAAGAGCAGTTGAACGGAATGGATAGCGTCTTGAAAGGAGGATATAAGATTAACATCAACAAAAGCAAAACGAGGATAATGGAATGTAGTCGAATTAAGTCGGGTGATGCTGAGGGAATTAGATTAGGAAATGAGACACTTAAAGTAGTAAAGGAGTTTTGTTATTTGGGGAGCAAAATAACTGATGATGGTCGAAGTAGAGAGGATATAAAATGTAGACTGGCAATGGCAAGGAAAGCGTTTATGAAGAAGAGAAATTTGTTAACATCGAGTATAGATTTAAGTGTCAGGAAGTCGTTTCTGAAAGTGTTTGTATGGAGTGTAGCCATGTATGGAAGTGAAACATGGACGACAAATAGTTTGGACAAGAAGAGAATAGAAGCTTTTGAAATGTGGTGCTACAGAAGAATGCTGAAGGTTAGATGGGTAGATCACATAACTTATGAGGAAATATTGAAAAAGATTGGGGAGAAGAGAAGTTTGTGGCACAACTTGACCAGAAGAAGGGATCGGTTGGTAGGACATGTTCTAAGGCATCAAGGGATCACCAATTTAGTATTGGAGGGCAGCGTGGAGGGTAAAAATCGTAGAGGGAGACCAAGAGATGAATACACTAAGCAGATTCAGAAGGTTGTAGGTTGCAGTGGGTACTGGGAGATGAAGAAGCTTGCACAGGATAGAGTAGCATGGAGAGCTGCATCAAACCAGTCTCAGGACTGAAGACCACAACAACAACAACAACTGTTAATTGCTTTGCCTTGAGCAAAGGAATAGAAAAACTGAACTGACACATTAGCAGAACATAACTTTAAAAACTATAATTCCAGTATTGCCTTACACTGATGACATAGTTCTTTATAGTAGGAGTAAGAGAAAAATTATGACTCTCTCACAGAGGTTAATCGCTCAGAGGTTCTTAATTACAATTTAATATCAACAAAACAAAATATTTTGTCGTCACATGTGCTGCCAAACCTATCGACAATCACAGAGTCCAATGAAGGGAAGACTGCATTCCACCCTCCCTCACATCCACATCCATATCAACATCCACATTCACATCCACACTCAGCAGTCAATTGGATGCAATGCAGTTCATAAGCTGTGATCTGGTGATGTAGAAAATAATTTGCTTTATAACATCAGATACGACTTAGTATTTGAATGGCCTACGATACTGAAAATTTTGTCAACTACGTGTACATTACAGACTTCCAAAAACTTGTTTAAGGGCAAGCTCACCAGTCATATCGGTAAAATTCATTTGAAGCTCTGTATCATTGACCATGGAGTATTGGAACGAGCAGATAGCATATATCTCTATAAGTAATTAAAAATCTACAGTATTTGCTTATAAAATAAAAATAAAGAAATAGGAACACATAGTTGTTGAACATGAATTTTACCTCAAATACTATCCCATGAACTCCGAAAACTCCCGACAAAATAAATTCCTCTTTTTTCAGTTACTTACTGTCAACAATAGATGGCTCCATTGTAAATACGAAACTACACTCGTGCTCATAAATTAAGGATAACTGCAGAATGTGGTGGCACACAACGTGGCATTACACAAAACTGGCGCTAATAGCATAGGCACATAGGGAACACACACGACACAGAACTGTAAGTCCACGGTACTGGAGATGTTGAGAACACCGTCCCGAAACACATGTGCTGCAAAACGCCACTGTTTCCTGAGCATGTACCCCGACACCAGTATGGGATATGATCATCATGCACACGTACGCAGGCCGCACAACGGGTTGGCATACTCTGGATCAGGTGGTCGAGCAGCTGCTGGGGTAAAGCCTCCAATTCTTGTACCAGTGCCTGTCGGAGCTCCTGAAGTGTCCTAGGGGTTTGAAGACGTGCTGTGATACGTCGACCGAGAGCATCCCAGACGTGCTCGATGGGGTTTAGATCTGGAGAACAGGCAGGCCACTCCATTCGCCTGATATCTTCTGTTTCAAGGTACTCCTCCACGATGGCAGCTCGGTGGGGCCGTGCGTTATCATCCATCAGGAGGAAGGTTGGGCCGGCCGGAGTGGTCGAGCGGTTCTAGTCGCTACAGTGTGGAACTGCGCGACCGCTACGGTCGCAGGTTCGAATCCTGCCTCGGGCATGGATGTGTTTGATGCCCTTAGGTTAGTTAGGTTTAAGTAGTTCTAAGTTCTATGGGACTGAAGTCCCATAGTGCTCAGAGCCATTTGAACAATATTTTTTTTTTTTTTTTTTTTTTTTTGAGGAAGGTGGGACCCACTGCACCCCTGAAAAGGCAGACATACTGGCGCAAAATGACGTCCCGAAACACCTGATCTGCTACAGTTCGTCAAAGACATGGTGTACGTGCACCAATCACAATCCCATCCCACACCATCAAATCACGAGCTTCATACAGGTCCCTTTCATCTACATTAAGGGGTCGGTATCTGGTTCACGCCAGATGAAAACCCGGCGGGAATCACTGTTCAGACTATACCTCGACACGTCCGTGAACGTAACCTAGGACCACTGTTCGAATGACAATGTACTGTGTTTTGACACCAGGCTTTACGGGCTCTCCTGTGACCAGGGGACAGTGGAATGCAACTTGTAGGTCTCTGGGCGAATAAACCATGTCTGTTCAGTCGTCTGTAGACTGTGTGTCTGGACACAACTGTTCCAGTGGCTGCGGTAAATTCCCGAGCAACGCTACCTGCAGTACTCCGTGGCCCCGCTGCGGTGCCTTTCCTACGGAGCTTTCCACATGCTAACGACAATAATAAATAAAGATCTAATGAATGAGCAGTCTTCAAGTTGAATATAGATCTTCGATATAACAAATGCAAACGTACGACAGGTGTTATCTATTGCTACTGTCTACGACCATTTGTCACGGAGAGTGGTCTAATTTCCTGCTCTTTTGCCAGAAGAATGGGTCTGCAAAGTAAGCTGACGCCACAACAGACGCAGGAGTGCAGCGGAGAACACAACACGCAGGTTCTTTGTGCGGCAGGAAATGCTCTACACCGCGGACGAATATAAACCGGAGCCACACATCCCGTTGTATCACTCGAGATGGCTGCCTCAACCAGAACCGTTCTCCTTCTCTGCTTGGCCTTTGCGGTAAGTCTGTTATTACACAGCATTACAGCTGAAATCTGGGTCATCAGTTTGTTAGCAAAATTTTAATTTCGAAAGGGAAGAACCAATAGAATATTCATACATAGTTTCGAAATTGTGTCCATCGCTTACACAAGATAAACACGTAAAGTTGTCATCAACACGAAATTTGATTACAACACCACAGTGCTTTAGTATGTGTGAAATCCTATGGGACTTAACTGCTAAGGACATCAGTCCCTAAGCTTACACACTGCTTAACCTAAGTTATCCTAAGGACAAACACAAACACCCATGCCCGAAGGAGGATTCGAACCTCCGCCGGGACCGGCCGCACAGTCCGAGTGTTTTAATACTCATTGTCCTACTGGAGGTGGTATGCTGTTGCCTTCCTCTGACCTTTGGGTAACGTAGTCGATCAGTTACACTATATGGACAAAAGTATGAGAACACTGTTAGGTGATATTAGTATGGGATGTGTCCATCGTTTGCCATTATAACGGCATGAACACTGCTAGGGACACTTCCGATGAGGTATTTGAATATATGTGGGGGAGCGACATCTCTTTCTTCCTAGAGAACCGAAACCAAAGAAGAAGCTAGAGATGTTTGACGCTGGAACTGGGAGCCAATTCGACGTCCTGTTTTATCCTAAAGATACTGAGTTCAGGTCGGGATTCTGGGCAGACCGTTCCAGTCAGGAAAGATGCTGCTTTGTGACAGGTTGCAACCATGAAAATCATCCCCACACCATAACATCACCCGTCCGTACTATACATGACGGCAGGTAATGTTCTTTAGGAATTCGACAAACCCAAATCATCTCGTCTGATAGCCACAGTGTATAGCGTGATTCATCGCTCCAAATAATTTGTTTCTAGTCGTCCACTGTCCAGAGGCATTGCTTAGTACTGACTGCAGAAATGTGTGGTTTGTGACGAGATGCTCGATCAATTTAATCCTTTCTTTTCAACTCTCTATGTAAAGCCAGTGTGCTAACTGTACTAATAGTACCTCTTTTTAACCCACGGATGAGTCCTTCTGCCTGTTTCATTCGATTTTCAACTATGCTCTGCCATGCTAGCCGATCGCTGTCCATCAGTGCATGAGGCCTGACTGCTCTTGGTTTAGCTGTTGTTCTTCCTCCGCGCTTCCACTTCATAACTGCGTCACCAATAGTCTACTTGGGCAACTTTAGAAGGCTTGAAACGTCCCTGATGGAATTGTTATTCAAGTGACATCCAGTGACTAGTCCATGTTCGATATCAGAGTGCTTGCCTGCGCTACTCATTGTGCTGTTACTGCTCCCCTCCCAACAACACAACATTCCTCGCCTCAATTTATACTACTGCATCCAACTCTCAAAACATCTAGTGGTAATTCCCTCTTTATGTAGGGGGGGGGGGGGGGAGGGGGGTACGGATACTTGTGATCGGGTTGCATGATATGGGTCCCTGCGATGCATGGTGCAAGTCGGAATTTTCAAATTAGCATACACTGTCAGAGATGAAAGAAGTGATAAATGATCGAGTGTTACATGATCGATAATTGTCCTAGGCCGACTGGGAATCGACCCGAGAGCTTTGATTTCATATTCTGGTGCTTTAAATACAAGGAGTTGTAACACGTCTGACAAATTCTTATCTGCTGCAATGAATTCAACTTAATCTCGCTGTAATGTCTCAATTAGAAGAGGCGATGGCAAGCTAATAGAATTAGTAACTTCGGGGATCTACATCTACAACTACATACATACTCCGCAATCCACCATACGTTGGAAGGCGGAGGGTACCTCGTGCCACAACTAGCATCTTCTCTCCCTGTTCCACTCCCAAACAGAACGAGGGAAAAATGTACTGCGGTCAGCCTCAAATGCTGGTTCTCTAAATTTCCTCAGTAGCGATTCACAAAAAGAACGCCTCCTTTCCTCCAGAGACTCCCACCCGAGTTCCTGAAGCATTTCCGTAACACTCGGGTGATGATCAAACCTACCAGTAACAAATCTAACAGCCCGCCTCTGAATTGCTTCTATGTCCTCCCTCAATCCGACCTGATAGGGATCCCAAACGCTCGAGCAGTACTCGAGAATAGGTCGTATTAGTGTTTTATAAGCGGTCTCCTTTACAGATGAACCACATCTTCCCAAAATTCTACCAATGAACCACCTTCCCCACAACTGCCATTACATGCTTGTCCCACTTCATATCGCTCTGCAATGTTACGCCCAAATATTTAATCGACGTTACTGTGTTAAGCGCTACACTACTAATGGAGTATTCAAACATTACGGGATTCTTTTTCCTATTCATCTGCATTAATTTACATTTATCTATATTTAGAGTTAGCTGCCATTCTTTACACCAATTACAAATCCTGTCCAAGTCATCTTGTATCCTCCTACAGTCACTCAACGACAACACCTTTCTGTACACCACAGCATCATCAGCAAACAGCCACATATTGCTATCCACCCTATCAAAAAGTTTATTTATGTAGATAGAAAACAACAGCTGACCTACCACACTTCCCTGGGGCACTCCAGATGATACCCTCACCTCCGATGAACACTCACCATCGAGGACAACGTACTGGGTTCTATTACTTAACAAGTCTTCGAGCCACTAACATACTTGGGAACCAATCCCATATGCTTGTTCCTTAGTCAGCAGTCTGCAGTGGGGCACCGAGTCAAACGCTTTCCGGAAGTCAAGGAATATGGCATCCGTCTGATATCCTTCATCCATGGTTCGCAAGATATGTGAAAAAAGAACGAGTTGCGTTTCGCAGGAGCGATGCTTCCTAAAGCCGTGCTGATGCATTGACAGCAACTTCTCTGTCTCAAGGAAATTCATTATTTTCGAACTGAGAATATGTTCGAGAATCCTGCAACAAACTTATGTTAAGGATATTGGTCTGTAATTTTGAGGATCCGTCCTTCTACCCTTATTATATACAGGCGTCACCTGCGCTTTTTTCCAGTCGCTCGGGACTTTACGTTGGGCAAGAGATTCGCGATAAATGCAAGATAAGTAAGGAACTAATGCAGTAGAGTACTCTCTGTAAAACCGAATTGGAATCCCGTCAGGACCTGGTGATTTATTTATTTTCGACCCATTCAGCTGCTTCACAACCCCAGGGATGTCTATCACTATGTACTCCACACTGGAATCTGTACGAGACTCAAACGGCGGTATGTTTGTACGATCCTCCTGCGTGAAAGATTTCTCAAACGCTAAATTTAAAATTTCAGCTTTCGTTTTGCTGTCTTCCGTTGCCAGGCCAGTGAGTGACTGGATGGAAGCCTTCGACCCGCTTACCGATTTTACGTAAGACCAGAATTTCCTTGGGTTTTCAGCAAGATCTTTTGCTAAGGTATGACGGTGGTAGTGGTTGTATGCTTCGCGCATCGCTCTTTTTACAGCAGCACGAATCTCTACTAACTTTTGCCTGTCCTCATTCTCCCGATATTTCTTGTACCGCGAGTGCAACAGTCTTTGCTTCCTGAGCATTCTCCGAATTGCGCTGTTAAACCACGGTGGGTCTTTTCCGTCCGTAACCCACTTTTTCGGCACATACTTCGCCAATGCGTGATTTACACTGTGTTTAAAATTTGCCCATAATTCTTCCACGTCCATCGCACCGGAAGTAAATTAAGTCGATTCATTTACTAGGTGGGATGCTAACAACTGCTTATCTGCTCTTTCTAGTAAGAATACTCTCTTAGCCTTCTTGACCGACTTTTTAACTTTCGTAACCATAGTCGTAATGACAACATCATGATCACTAATCCCTGCAAGCAGCTGACTGAGGAAGTACCACTCGAGGTCTGCAAGACCAGACCGGATGTCTCAAAGCTAGTATCTGTTGAAATACAGGTAACCGAGCTAAGGTTACGCTATCAAAAAATGTTCGATGACGTCCAGACGCGCATTGAGAGGCAGCGTAAACGCCCACGACGGGAAAAATAAATCCTGCAGCTACTGCTTTTTTTTTTTTTTTTGTTTCAGTACTGATGTTCCAAGGTGACACATAGGAATTTCCGCAAATGTCGGTGGTTCTCGTTCCACACGGCTGTCTCTGTAGAAACAGGGTGCTAGTCGAGACTAACATATCGATGTGGAACACTTGTGGTTTACCAAGCAGGGAAGCAGCCTCGAATAGTAGTAGTACAAAAGCTGCCTAAGCGCGCCTCGCGCAGTTTTCGGCAAAAATCGTCCCTGAATATTAAAAACCACTTTTCCTTGCTCTTAAAATGTAAAAGAGACGTTTGTGTAAATTTTGCTTCAAAATACTGGAAATTTTTACAGCATAAAATTAACAATTAAATCGTTTTCTTTTCGTCTGGTCTTACTACGAAACTACTATTCTTTACGTTTGCATAACGTTTAAGAAAGAATTTCTCTTTTATTAGCGTTATAGTAAAGCTTAAATTAGTAATGTTAACGAATTATACGATTAAGATGGTGGCTTAAGGGAGCGAGTGGATATTGAATATATTGCTTGGCGCACATGTGCTATAACTTTGTTGGGGAATTTGACATTCTTTAGCGGGTCGACAGACAGCAAATGTCATGTACCAAATTGTTCTTCTCGACATCCTCTACACCAGTCTGTTACGTTATGAACAGCTATCGTCAACATCAAACGCATGTCCGCAAGTGCTGTGCTCCTCTGCTGTAATACTACCTGGTAGACTTCTTTTACCTGGTGCCGAACATACTACTTTATTCATCTGACGAAACATTACAAGAGTAAAGAAAACATTAAAACAGAGCAGGTCAAATATTAATTTTAGAACTTAATTCCAAGCTAAATGATCCATTCAGTCTCACGACTCAAGGGCAAAACAACTTTAATTTAAAACCGGCTGAAGGCCAACCACTTAAGACTCCAAAACAAGAATTTGAATTTTAAAAGGCCGAAGGCCTCATCTTAAAACATTTCTATAAATTAGGCTGAAGGCCCAAATAATCTCACGCCTTAAGGGCAAAACAACTTTAATTTAAAATCGGCTGAAGGCCAATAACTTAAGGCTCAAAACAGGAATTTGAATTTTAAAAGGCAGAAATGCCTTATCCTAAAATTTCTTTAAATAAGGATGAAGGCCCAAACAATCTCACGCCTTAAGGGCAAAACAACTTTAATTTAAAATCGGCTGGAAGCCACACATAAACAAACAACAAGGACAAATAAGAAAAGGCAGCACATCAAACGGCGCTCAGAAGTTTCCAAGGGTCGGCCTGGAATTCAAACACAAACCCTCGCTTAGATGAGACAGGCAGTGGGGCCAAGAATTCTCAATCCGACGGCAACCCAATCGACAGACAGTAAACGGACCAAGCGACAGGATAACTTCCGCTCCACCCGACCAGCACACAACAGGGAATTCAATGGAACAACGCAGAAGGTATCGGCGTCCACAACGAATTACACATTCAGCTGTCAAACCACACGCCGTGCTGGACAGCCAGAACACGACGGGGAAAATACATTGCCTGAATTTACGTCAACAGCCCGGGCAGGTAACTGGAACGTTAACGTCCGCAAGGCAGAAGGTTCCGCTGGTGCACTTCAATTCAAAAATAATCAAGTTAAGTTGTACTGCACAGGAGGACGGCTAGAATTTCGCCAACTGGAAAACACACGTAGTTGCTCGCGGGAATGTCCCAACAGCCCACAACGAAATTCAAACGACACAATGTCGTTGGGGCTGGCTGGTAGATTAAGTACTCAACTTTCGTGTCCGGGATCAGTGAGCCACGGACCTCGTAGCAAGCAGCCACAAACTATAAGAGCGAGGCCAAAGATAGTAAAAGGACGCGGATATCGATACAGGCTGCTGCTGCGACTCGCGGAGAAAGAGGATAACAGCATAATCGCGATAACCGCGGAAGACTAATCACAGAATAGCAACCAAGGTTTAATGCAAAGCGTAACACGAGCCAGCCACGACTCAGTCTGCACAGCAGTGCATATATCGACGGTAGGAGCTGTGTGGTGTCTTGTTTGGAAACTAACATCTTTCACTCGCTCACGAAGTTTTCTGTTGACAACGTTGATGTCCAGTTCACTCTTCACCCTCAAGTTTGCATTCAGTACTGCTCAGTTCTATTTCGGCTTTTCTTTTCCGCAGTCTTACTTGCACGTTAACAATGATACACTGCAGAACGGATAGGCTTCTTAATATTGAGTAGACCGTTGTATACCATGGTATGGATCGGCTCACTGAATGCAACGCAAGAGTGGCACAGCGACGGTGTATTGACACGGAAAGTGTGCGACATCGATCGCTCAGAAGCGCACGACAGCGTGCCTACAATTTAAATCGCTCATCAAGAGTCAGTGGCACGAGCCATTCGCATGCAAATCTGCCCGTCTTACTATGAGGGACACTGCAGTGATCAGCTATTCAGGGTGTGAAAGAAGAGCTTTGGTAGCAGGAGAAAGAAAATATTGACATAATAGGACGAAAAACACAGATATATCAGTGTCGCGACTTGTTGCTACATTCCTGTCTACTTAAAATAATCACTTTGAATGCACTTACAGTGTCTCATAAATTTGCTATAGAAGTTGAAGCCATGATTGAAATAGTCTTCGGAAAAAGCTCACCAGTATGTTTTCATCAATATTTTGTAGTATATTGTACACGGACTATCTGGATGGAGAACGTTCGTGAATTATTAAGCTATATAAAGTATTCACGAACTGCATAGCCTCATATCCAGCAGCTGGTAACATTTTGAGAAAATTCGTGGTATTAGGTCGCCTCATATATCTATGCAGACTCTTTACACTATAACCCACAGAGGAAGACTCCGGACGACCGGCTGCTACTGCACACAACCAGAGTAAGTGGTTGTTCGAGCGGGTACAATAATTCATCTTGGAATGACACTAGCAGGCAACAGCTGTGTTTTTGCATGTGAACGGCTCATCCCGCTGATGTTGGGATGAGCGGTTCATACCTTGCGCATATTTTCGTGCCGTTCTGAACGATCGAGGTCACGCACTTCCCTTGTGGTCTCCGTAGCGACAGTATCCACATCACATTACTTTTATGTGGGGGTGTTCTTACTTCCCTCTGTGTTTTGTGTGTCTGTGATGGAATATTATCGGCTTTGCCACCGCTGTGATAGACTTTTCACGGAAACTGGAGTAACATACCGAATAGATCATAGTTATATTATGACTCTGTAAATGCCACCGGAAACCACGGGTCATTTATACCAAAACCTTGCCATGAACAATGTACGAAATTTTGGCGTTCGTGTTCACCTCGTGTATGACAACCTGACTTTTCGTTTCAGAGTAGGATGACAAGGGGCATGTCCAACCTTCATCCTTACGTTGGCTTGATTTCGGATATGGACACTTTTAATGAGGTGTCTGATTGCCTGTGGCGGAATGGCATCCAATTGCTGGAACGAGAGAAGATAGTGGTTCTGGAGAAAAATCATAGCTCTAACTCACCCAACAGGTGTTCCAGCGGGGGGAGGGCGAGACTCTGGGTGGGTCAGAACGTTTCAGAAATGTTTTTGTTGTTGTGGCCTTCAGTCCAGAGACTGGTTTCATGCAACTCTCCATGCTAATCTATCCTGTGCAAGATTCTTCATCTCCCAGTACCTACTGCAACCTACATCCTTCTGAATCTGTTTAGTGTATTCATCTCTTGGTCTCCCTCTACGATTTTCACCCTCCACGCTGCCCTCCAATACTAAAGTGGTGATCCCTTGATGTCTCAGAACATATCCTACCAACCGATCCCTTCTTCTAGTCGTGGCACAAATTTCTCTTCTCCCCAATTCTATTCAATACCTCCTCATTAGTTATGTGATCTACCCATCTTCATCTTCAGCATTCGTCTGTAGCACCACATTTCGAAAGCTTCTATTCTCTTCTTGTCTAAACTATTTATCGTCCACATTTCACTTCCATACATGGCTACATTCCATACAAATACTTTCAGAAAGGACTTCCTGACACTTAAATCTATACTCGTTTCTTCTTCAGAAACGCTTTCCTTGCCATTGCCAGTCTACATTTTATATCCTCTCTACTTCGACCATCATCAGTTATTTTGCTCCCCAAATAGCAAAACTCCTTTACTACTTTGTCTCATTTCCAAATCTAATTCCCTCAGCATCACCTGACTTAATTCGACTACATTCCATTATCCTTGTTTTGCTTTTGTTGATGTTCATCTTATACCCTCCTTTCAAGACATTGTCCATTCCGTTCAACTGCTCTTCTAAGTCCTTTGCTGTCTTTGATAGAATTACAATGTCATCGGCGAACCTTAAAGTTTTTATTTCTTCTCCATGGATTTTAATAGCTAATCCGTATTTTTCTTTTGTTTCCTTTACTACTTGCTCAATATACAGATTGAATAACATCGAGGAGAGACTACAACCCTGTCTCACTCCCTTCCCAACCACTGCTTCCCTTTCATGTCCCTCGACTCTTATGATTGCCATCTGGTTTCTGTACAAATTGTAAATAGCCTTTCGCTTGCTGTATTTGACCCCTGCCATCTTGAGAATTTGAAAGAGAGTATTACAGTCAACATTGTCAAAAGCTTTCTCTAAGTCCACAAATGCTAGAAACGTAGGTTTGCCTTTCCTTAATCTATTTTCTAAGATAAGTCGTAGGGTCAGTATTTCCTCACGTGTTCCAACATTTCTACGGAATCCAATCTGGTCTTCTCCGAGGTCGGCTTCTACCAGTTTTTCCATTCCTCTGTAAAGAATTCGTGTAGGTATTTTGCAGCTGTGGCTTATTAAACTGGTAGTTCGGTAATTTTCACGTCTGTCCACAAAACATTGTCTCATAGTTGTTGATGTATGACAGCGTGCATGTTCAGGCTGACACAGTCACTGTCTCCAAACTGTTTCTGTCCTGTACGCAGTATACAAAACTATGAAATCAGTTCAAATTTTTCCGCACCGTGGATTTTACTTTCATCCTGAGCACGAAAAACACACCTATAACGTAACACCACCTCCATCGTACTCCACTGTTGGCACTACACATGGGGGCAGGTAATGTTTTCCAGGCATTAGCCAAACCCAGACTTCCCCATCGGATTGCAATAGGGCATAGCGTGATGCATCACTCCAAATGACTGTATTTCCGTCATAAACTGTCCCCTTACGCCTCTTCAAGCGCCGCTTTGCACTGACTACAGAAATGTGTGGCTTATGGGAATATTCTCTGCCACTGTGCTCCATTCTTTTTAACTCTGTACGCACATTCATTGTCATAGCTGGAGCGTTGGTAGCACTTTGGAACTCATGGGTCATTCCCCCCGCAGATTTCACACTATTATTTTACAGCCATCTCCAATGCTCGATGCTCCCTGTCCTTCAGTATTACTTAACTTCGTCTAATCTGAGGTCCTAAATTTCGACGTTAAATTTATCGCTAAATGTATTACTTTCATTTTTCATCCGTTTAGTCTCAATCCCTAATCGGTGCTCAGAAGTCAGTTGATTCCATTCAACAGGCACTGTAATTCTTGCTCAGTTTTACTGAGTATACGAATTCATCAGCGGATCCTTTCATTGATATCCTTTGTTCCTGAATTTTAGTCCCACTCTTTAATCCTTCTTTCATTTCCGTCATTGCTTCTATGATGCATGGATTGAACAGTAGTGGCCAAAGACTACATCCCTGTCTTACAACCTCCCTAAACCGAGCACTTTAGTCTTATTTTTCGCAGTATTTCGAATATCTTGCACTTTTTTTACATTGTGCGACGCTTCTTCTAGGTCGACGGATCATTTGATAAGGTCATGGTTTTTATCAAGACATCGTGGTTGGAAAATGAGAAGACGCTAGCGTTGGTTTCAATAGCGACTTGTCCCCCTTGTCTGCAGGTTGTGGCCGCGGTGGCGCAGGAGTCTGCTGACGTGCCACCACCAGCGGTCCCTAGCGGAGGTATGGCCAACAACCAGGAGCCGGTGCAGCCAGTGGCGGGCGACGGAGCTGCTGGGGACCAGGCGCTACAAGACCGCTGGGGGATATCCGCGAGCTTCCATACCGGCTGAGCAGACTGCTGCCGCATCCAAGAAATCAGACAGCTTTACTTTCTTTTAAACTTTTATGTCTCTTCTACAGCTCAAACATTTAACATTACTCCTGTTCCTGTATCGAAAGGGACCTGTAAATGAACATGTGTTACAAAAGAATAAATAAATTTTAGCATTCAAAAAAGGTAATGCTGATTTTGTTTGCATACTGAATGTTTTGCCAATTTAACTCTTATCCTAAGAGCAAAATGAATTATAAGTTTCGACACAGAAGCAAATGTTTAATTGTGTTTCCAACACAACTTTATCTATTTTCTGGTTTTTCTCTGGTCTATTACCTACACAGTACAAAGGACTGTACTTACAGTTAAGCAGTCACTGACGGCAATAAAAAATTTTACAGTATGACGAATTATTCTGACGTATATTACTATTTGTGAAGATAATCATCATATAAAGCATATTAAATGTTTTAACTTTCAGCCCATTTGGAACCGAAGTCCATCCTCGACATCAGTATAATGTGTGACATTCATAGGTACAAATACTCTCTTGTGTCCATTGCGGGATGGAAGATATGAGCCTCTGAGTGCCGTTTTGAGGAATTTCCTGCCATACTTGAAACTGATGCTGTCTCATACGAGGTGCATTCAAGTTCTAAGGCCACAATTTTTTTTCTCCGGACTGGAAAGAGATAGAAACATGCGCATTGTTTTAAAATGAGGCCGCGTTCATTGTCAATATGTCCCAGAGATGCCAGCACCGTACGGCAGATGGAATTTTACCGCCAGCGGCGAGAATGAGAACTGTTTTAAATACTTAAAATGGCGACGTTTTCTTTACTTGAACAGTGTGCAATCATTCGTTTTCTGAATTTGCGTGGTGTGAAAGCAAATGAAATTCATCGACAGTTGAAGGAGACATGTGGTGATGGAGTTATGGATGTGTCGAAAGTGCGTTCGTGGGTGCAACAGTTTAATGAAGGCAGAACATCGTGTGACAACAAACCGAAACAACCCCGGGCTCGCACAAGCCGGTATGACGACATGATCGAGAAAGTGGAGAGAATTGTTTTGGGGGATCACTGAATGACTGTTGAACAGATCGCCTCCAGAGTTAGCATTTCTGTGGGTTCTGTGCACACAATCTTGCATGACGACCTGAAAATGCGAAAAGTGTCATCCAGGTGGGTGCCACGAATGCTGACGGACGAACACATGGCTGCCCGTGTGGCATGTTGCCAAGCAATGTTGACGCGCAACGACAGCATGAACGGGACTTTCTTTTCGTCGGTTGTGACAACGGATGAGACGTGGACGCTATTTTTCAATCCAGAAACAAAGCGCCAGTCAGCTCAATGGAAGCACACAGATTCACCGCTACCAAAAAAATTTCGGGTAACCGCCAGTGCTGAAAAAATGATGGTGTCCATGTTCTGGGACAGCGAGGGCGTAATCCTTACTCATTGCGTTCCAAAGGGCACTACGGTAACAGGTGCATCCTACGAAAATGTTTTGAAGAACAAATTCCTTCCTGCACTGCAACAAAACGTCCGGGAAGGGCTGCGCGTGTGCTGTTTCACCAAGACAACGCACTCGCACACCGAGCTAACGTTACGCAACAGTTTGTTCGTGATAACTTTGAAGTGATTCCTCATGCTCCCTACTCACCTGACCTGGCTCCTAGTGACTTTTGGCATTTTCCAACAATGAAAGACACTCTCCGTGGCCGCACATTCACCAGCCGTGCTGCTATTGCCTCAGCGATTTTCCAGTGGTCAAAACAGACTCCTAAAGAAGCCTTCGCCGCTGCCATGGAATCATGGCGTCAGCGTTGTGAAAAATGTGTACGTCTGCAGGGCGATTACGTCGAGAAGTAACGCCAGTTTCATCGATTTCGGGTGAGTAGTTAATTAGAAAAAAAATCGGAGGCCTTAGAACTTGAATGCACCTCGTATTGCTGGTTGGAGGCTGGTTTTGCCATCGCTTCCTGGACGTTCTCTGTGGGTAACAAACCGGAGAACTGGGCATGCCAGTTGAGGGTTCTTAAATTCCTCAAAACGTTGCGGTGTGAACCACTGTGAGGAGTCTTGGATTACTCCGCTGGAAATTGCCATTTAGCATCCTGGTCATAAAGGATATGGCAGCAGGGTTTACTAATGTCGCGTCGTACTGGGGCGTTTTCCGCCTCTCTTCAACAGTTACCAAATCAGTCCTGTTGTCATCACTAACAGCTCCTCATATGTAGCAGCTCCAGACATCATGACTACAGGAAATGGAAAGGTACAGCTCCACAGAATGGTTGCTTCCCATGACCTTTGATTAGATAGTCTACGGACATGTTCGTGTCCATGTGACCGCCATGTACAGAAACGAAACTCCTCGCTGAGCAATAAAGAATGGCACTCACTGTCCCAGTTCACTCTAGTTCAACAACACACAAGTCTCTAACGTCAGTCATATGGTTACAGCGGCAAACGACGAGTGGCAACTCCAGACCTTAATCGAGCTTGCAGTAACCGTTTCCTGACTGTTCGTGGTGGTACACTGCCCGTGACCGCTGCATGGGTTCCATCTGCTGTCATCTGTCTTCTCATCTGAGCCAGTAGAAAGATCTTTTCATCTTCTGCTATTGGCGGAGCTGTCATTTCTACTCAGGTAAAACGATTTATGACATGCGCATGGCCACACGATGGGAATTAACAAGTTTTGAATGTGGAATGGTAGTTGGAAGTAGACGCAGGGAGCTTTCCATTTCGGAAATCATTAGGTAATTCAGTGTTCCGAGATCCAGAGTGTCAAGAGTGTGCCAAGAATACCACATTTCAGGCATTACCTCTC
Source organism: Schistocerca piceifrons (assembly GCF_021461385.2). Classification (NCBI taxonomy): domain Eukaryota; kingdom Metazoa; phylum Arthropoda; class Insecta; order Orthoptera; family Acrididae; genus Schistocerca; species Schistocerca piceifrons. The sequence goes on along the minus strand of NC_060145.1, from coordinate 318,077,211 downwards.
ACCACGTAGGCCTTCAATTAACGAACGACAATAATGGCGTCTGAGTAGTGTACATGAAATGTATTCACAGTTCCCAATATGGGCAACCAACAGCTATGTAAAGGAATGAGGACAATGAAAATTCCTGTCCTACCATTTGGTTATCCTAGCACGACTCACGGAGAGATCAAAACTTGCATATGTCGTCAGCCATGGGTCTATAACGTGTACTCGTGCATCCATTACTTATGTCCCCATAAAGGGGAGACATTTCACTTAACGTCGCTTGCTCGGTGTCGACGGAAATATACTATACAGCAATGCTTCTGTTATTCCGACTTACAATGCGAAGTTCCTTCGAACATACATCCATGTCCGAAGGAACTCTGCATAACAGCTGTAGTCGCTTCAGTGTCTTTGGATCTAATTCGCAATAACACAGGCACTGCAATATCGTATTTGCGTAGAGTGTCAGTGCTAACAGACAAGCAACACAGCGGGAAATAACCGTAGAAGATCGGATGCCAAGCAAGATCGTAAGACATGGAAAAGAGCCACCGTGGTACAACAACCGAGTTAGAAAACTGCTGTGGAAGCAGAGGGAACTTCACAGCAAACATAAACATAGCGCCGGCCGCGGTGGTCTCGCGTTTAAGGCGCTCGGTCCGGAACCGCGCGACTGCTACGGCCGCAGGTTCGAATCCTGCCTCGGGCATGGATATGTGTGATGTCCTTAGGTTAGTTAGGTTTAAGTAGTTCTAAGTTCTAGGGGACTGATGACCACAGAAGTTAAGTCCCATAGTGCTCAGAGCCATTTGAACCATAAACATAGCCAAAGCTTTGCAGACAAACAAAAATTACGCGAAGCGAAATGTAGTGTGAGGAGGGCTATGCGAGAGGCGTTCAATAAATTCGAAAGTAAAGTTCTGTGTACTGACTTGGCAGAAAATCCTAAGAAATTTTGCTCTTATGTCAAAGCGGTAGGTGGATCAAAACTAAATGTCCAGACACTCTGTGACCAAAATAGTGATGAAACAGAGGATGACAGACTAAAGGCCGAAATACTAAATGTCTTTTTTCAAAACTGTTTCACAGAGGAAGACTGCACTGTAGTTCCTCCTCTAAATTGTCGCACAGATGACAAAATGGTAGATATCGAAATAGACGACAGTGGGATAGAAAACAATTAAAATCGCTCAAAAGAGGAAAGACCGCTGGACCTGATGGGATACCAGTTCGATTTTACACAGGGTACGTGAAGGAACTTGCCCCTTCTTGCAGCGGTGTACCGTAGGTCTCTAGAAGAGTGTAGCGTTCCAAAGGATTGGAAAATGGCACAGGTCATCCCCGCTTTCAAGAAGGGACGTCGAACAGATGTGCAGAACTATATACCTATATCTCTAACGTCGATCTGTTGTAGAATTTTGGAACACGTATTATGTTCGAGTACAATGACTTTTCTGGAGACTAGAAATCTACTTTGTAGGAATCAGCATGGGTTTCGAAAAAGACGGTCGTGTGAAACCCAGCTCGCGCTATTCGTCCACGAGACTCAGAGGGCCATAGACACGGGTTCACAGGTAGATGCCGTGTTTCTTGACTTCCGCAAGGCGTTTGATACGGTTCCCCGCAGTCGTTTAATGAACAATGTAAGAGCATATGGACTATTAGACCAATTTTGTGATTGGATTAAAGAGTTCCTAGATAACAGCACGTATCATGTCATTCTCAATGGAGAGAAGTCTTCCGAAGTAAGAGTAATTTCAGGTGTGCCGCAGGGGAGTGTCGTAGGACCGTTACTATTCACAATATACATAAATGACCTTGTGGATAACATCAAAAGTTCACTTAGGCTTTTTGCGGATAATGCTGTCGTATATCGAGAGGTTGTAACAATGGAAAATTTTACTGAAATACAAGAGGATCTGCAACGAATTGACGCATGGTACAGGGAATGGCAATTGAATCTCAATGTAGACAAGTGTAATGTGCTGCGAATACATAGAAAGAAAGATACTTTATCATTTAGCTACAATATAGCAGGTCAGCGACTGGAAACAGTTAATTCCATAAATTATCTGGGAGTAGGCATTAGGAGTTATTTAAAATGGAATGACCATATAAAATTAATCGTCGGTAAAGCAGATGCCAGACTGAGATTCATTGGAAGAATTCTAAGGAAATGCAATCCGAAAACAAAGGAAGTAGGTTACAGTACACTTGTTCGTCCATTGCTTGAATATTGCTCACCGGCGTGGAATTCGTACCAGATAGGGTTGATAGAAGAGATAGAGAAGATCCAACGGAAAGCGGCGCGCTTCGTTACAGGATCATTTAGTAATCACGAAAGCGTTACGGAGATGATAGATAAACTCCAGTGGAAGACTCTGCAGGAGAGACGCTCAGTAGCTCGGTACGGGCTTTTGTTGAAGTTTCGAGAACACACCTTCATCAAGGAATCAAGCAGTATATTGCTCCCTCCTACGTATATCTCGCGAAGAGACCATGAGGATAAAATCAGAGAGATTAGAGCCCGCACAGAGGCATCTTTCTTTCCACGAACAATACGAAACTGGAATAGAAGGGAGAACCGACAGAGGTACTCAAAGAACCCTCCGCCACACACCGTCAGGTGGCTTGCGGAGTATGGATGTAGATGCAGGATGTAGATGTAGAAATCGATGTGGCACGAATGTCTAACGTATCCGTTAGGACAGTGCGACGAAATATGGAGTTAATGGGCTATGGCAACAGACGACCGACGCGAGTGTCTTTGATAACAGCACGACACCGCCTGTAACGTCTCTCTTGTGCTCGTGACCATATAGGTTGGACCTTGGCCTGGTACGATGAGACACAATTTCAGCTCATAAGAGCTCATGGTAGGATCCGAGTGTGGCGCAGACTTCACGAAGCCATAGGCCAAAGTTGTCAACAAGGCTCTGTGCAAGTTAGCCGTGGCTCCATAATGGTGTGGGTGCTATTTACGTGGAATGGATTGTGTCCTCTCGTCCAACTGGACCAATCATTGACTGGAAATAGTTTTGTTTCGCACCCTAGAGACCATTTTCATCCATTGATGTACTTCATGTCCCCAAACAACGATGGAATTTTTATGGATGATAATGCACCATGTCACCGGACCATAATTGTTGAAGAACATTCTGGACTATTCTAGCGAATGATCTGGCCATACAGATTGTCCAACATGAATTCCGTCGAACATTTATGGGACGTAGTCGAGATGTTAATTCGTGCACAAAATGCAACACCAGCTGAAGTTTTACAACTGCCAACGACTTGTTGAGTCCATGTCGCGATGAGCTGCTGCACTACGCTGTGCAAAAGGGGGTCCAACACGGGATTGGGAGACACCACGAGTTTCGTAATCTCAGTACAGCATATTTTCTTACTCCATTTTTAAATGTTAGCATTGACTTTTTATGTGCTGCAGCCTTTTTCTGAAGTTATAAAATTTAATCTGGAAAATTGAGGTTTTGCAAATGTGAAAACGGGTTGCAAGGTATAGCATAGTCATGTGCCCAGTAACAAACATTAGACTGAAATTTAAAAGCGTTGCAATCGAGAAAATCTTTCCAATAGGATACTTAGACGGCTACGTGCTGTAGTATAGCTCTACTACACGCCAATAAAGAGTAGTCAGAAATCAAATTAAGCAAAGTATTATCAAAAACCTGTTGAAAGTTAAATACATTTGGAAACTGAAGCTACTGGAAACCAATATAAATTTCTATTTTCAAGACAGGTTAAGTTATTAAGACATTAACGAAACTCAGTTATTGACAAATATTACATGTTCAATTTGTTCTGTGGTAAAACACCTTCTTCTGTGCCGGCCGGTGCGGCCGAGCGGTTCTAGGCGCTTCAGTCTGGAAACGCGCGACCGCTACGGTCGCAGGCTCGAATCCTGCCTCCGGCATGGATGTGTGTGATGTCCTTAGGTTAGTTAGATTTAAGTAGTTTTAAGTTCTAGGGGACTGATGACCTCAGATGTTAATTCCCATAGTGCTCAGAGCCATTTGAATCATTTTTGAACTTTCTTCTGTTCCAACGTGTAATATGGTGCTTGACCGACGAAGTATGACTTAACCGACAACACGATGTGTCATATTATACAGCACTTAAATTTGTAGAACTTGAAATATTTGCAAATGCTGCACGAAACATAACCTCATGTCTAACAACGACAGAAACTGTAGAAAACGGTCGAAACTGTTTACGGCTGTCTCTAGTGTGGATTCACACACGTGATTCTAAAATTTGCCACTCTACTGAAACACCGACCAAAAATCATCATGTGTTCCTAGGTACACTATCCTCTACATTCAGCACTCCACCTACTCATTATAACAGACTTATTAAAATCATCTGACCATACCATTTGCAAAATAATAAAATATGTGAACAGTCCAAATCACTTCGTACATTGTTGGGTTGTCGCTAACAATATTTACAGTAAGCCATGGGGAGCTCGCCTTGTCGGCAGGTGTGAGGCTGTGCATAGGCGCGAGTCTGTGAACAACACAGACCAGATGCAAAGTAGAAAAGCTGTGCAAGAAAACTGTTTTCGTCACGTTTATGGATTATCTTGCGTGTTCATTGTAGGTCGTTGACAGTTGTGAGCACATAACTTCGTGGTTTTTTCTGAACTGCCCAAGGTTGTCGATGAAATAACTTGCATCCCTTGTAAAATGTCGACTACGTCACTTAACAGTCTGCTTGTGCCTGAGTAACCAAGTCACTTACGGTATCAATCAATTCAGTCAAGAATACCTGATGAAGAACCAACAACTCGCCTATCAGCACACTGGAACAGACTACTAGATGTGAAGACGCCACGTCAGAACGACTTACAACAATTGGGAACTTTTCTAATGAATTAAGATCCAACTGCCACTCCCACATGGACTGTAGTCATAGAGAAATGAGGCCAATACCACGGAGACAGTTGTAACTTTTGTACGGGAATGTTACTTTACATTGTCCAGTTACAGTAATGGGCCGGCCGTTGTGGCTTCAGTCTGGAACCGCGCTGATGCTACGGTTCAATGTTCGAATCCTGGCTCGGGCATGGATGTGTGTGATGTCTTTAGGTTGGTTAGGTTTAAGTAGTTCTAAGTCTAGGGGACTGATGACCTCAGATGTTAAGTCCCATAGTGCTTAGAGCCATTTTAACCGTTTTGAGTTACAGTAATGGGACTTCCACCTATGTTCAACTGAAACGTGCAATCACCACTCACAGACGGCAAGTCGCAGTACTAGCAGTGGAGGGTATATATAGCGTGCAGGGGGCCGCAATATAGTGCAGTCGATGTCGTAATGCTGAAACGAAACGATGTAATAGACGTGCTAAAGGGCGAGATCATTGGCTTTCGGGCCATGGGTGGAAGCATTTCCGAAACTGCTAAGTTTGTAAACTGTAGCGTGCCACGGCATAAAAGCTCAATCGAAAACCGGCGCCGAGGAAAATGTGGTGCACCTTGGGCCATATATAACAGGGGTGAACGACAGCTGCGGTGATGTGTACGGACGAATAAAAATGCAGCTGTTGAGGAACTGACCTTCCAGATGAACCAAAGGGCTACCAGTAATGTGTCCTCAAAGATCGTTCAGTGAACATTGCTGCGTATGGGCCTCCGCAGCAGACATCTGTTACATGCACGGGCCAATCTCGCTGACATCTATTTGTTGAAGAATCATGGAACATATTTTGTTTTCAGACATAATGACCTTTCCAAACTCTGAGAAGCTCATCTGCAGAAACCAGTGCGGTTTTAGGAAACAGCGGTCATGCCGGACACAGCTGGCTCTCTTTTTGCGTGATCTACAACAGGCACTAGATACCGGCTCCCAGGTTGATGCTATATTTCTCGATTTTCGGAAGGTGTTCGACTCAGTTCCGCAAGGTCGCTTGCTCCAAAAAGTGTACGTTTACGGTCTATCCGATGACACATGCGATTGGATAGAAAGTTTTCTAACAGACAGGGAGCAGTATGTCGTCCTGAACGGGGTGACTTCAACAGAAACAAGGGTAACTTTAGGTGTGCCCCAGGGCAGCGTAATAGGTCCGCTGCTTTTTAAGATTTACATAAAGGATCTGGTTGATGGTATTGACAGGGGCATTAGACTGATTGTCGATGATGCTGTAGTCTATAGGAAAGTAGTATCACACGAAAGTTGTGATCAAATCAATGAGGATTTACAGAAAATTAATGGGTGGTTTAATGACTGACAGTTATCTCTCAATATTAGTAAGTGTAACCTACTGCGTATAACAAGGAGAAAATCCCCATTAATGTACGAGTACAAAATAAATGCCTAGTCCTTGGAAGCGGTAACATCCGTCAACTATCTGGGTGTGACTATTTGAAATGATCTCAAATGGAATGATCAGATGACACAAGTAACGGGTAAGGCAAAGTCTAGATTGCGGTTTATTGATAGAATCCTGAAGCAATGCAGTCCTTCAACAAAGGAAATAGCATACAATATGTTAGTTCATCCAGTCTTAGAGTATTGTTCGTCTGTATGGGACCCTTACCAGTCGGGTCTGATTCAATAGATTGAGAATGTCCAAAGAAGAACGGCAAGATTCGTGACTGGTACATTTAGCCATCACGAGAGCGTTAAAAATGTCATAGAAAGTTTGAAGTGGGACATACTTGCAAATAGACGGCGCTCTAAACGGAAGGAGGTGCTCACTAAATTCCGAAATCCGATCTTCACCGAGGATGTAGAGCATACATTACCACCAACTTTCAGATCGCGCAGTGATCACCATTCAAAGATAATGGAAATTAGAGCTCGTACTGAGGCGTTCAGTCGTTTTCCCCAAGCGCGATCCTCGTGTGGAACAGGGGGGGGGGGGGGGGGGGGGGGGAATATGACTTTGGCGCGAATTGTGCCCTCCGCCAAACACCGCTTGGTGGCTAGCGGAGTATTTATGTAGATGTAAATGTAGATGCATCCGTGCTGACTGCTGTTCAACGGCGACGAAGACTGGAATTTGCATGCCAGTACCGAAATTGGACGTTCAAGTGAGTGGGGCAGGTGACCTTTTCAGATTAATCAAATTTTATGCTCTGTATGATAGATAGCCATTGGCGTTAGTCGTCTAGTGGTCTACGCAAGAGGAAGGAAAATTACTGTCTGGAGACTATTTCTGTGCACTCCCTCGGTGATCTCGTAATTATGGAAGCCACAATGGATCAACCCAAATGTGCATCTACTCTTGGGGACGATGTTCAGGGCTACATGCAGTTTCTTTTTCTTTGGCACGGTGGCATCTACCAGCAGGACAATGCAATGTGTCACACAGCTCGCACTGTACGTGCTTGGTTCGAAGAGCACCAGGGTGAGTTTTCCGTACTCCACTGTCTACCAAACTCCACAGATTTAAACCTAGCAAAAAATGTTTGGGACCACCTGGGTCGGGTTGATCGCGCCACGGGTACTCAACTGAGAAACCTGTGACTGCTGGCCACAGCACCAGATCGGAGTAATTCTACAGCCCTGCCGGTATTTTCTAGAACCTCACTCACTCTCTTCCTGCACGTCTGATAGCGGTCTGCATAGGAAAAGGTAGTTATTCAGATTTTTGACAGTCGGACACATTAATGTGACTGGACAGCGTAAATTACCATTGTGTACTTCTCACTGAAACTACATCCGTCCTCCAGAATTACGGTTTAGATTCTTACTAAATATCACCTCTTACGTACTATTCTCTAATCTTCAGTAACAGCACTTACGCTGATGATGTGTGTATGGCATTGATGGCCGGGAGTCATGATAGCGGGAAGTTGGGTCGCCGAGCTGCAAGTCTTTTCAGCTGACGTCACATTGGACGACTCGCGCGTCGGTGATGATGAAATGATGATAAGGACAACAGTTCCTCATCGGCGAAAATCAGTGACCCATCTGGGAATCAAATGCAAGTCCGCTCCAAGGCTATCAGACAAGCTAACTATTCAGCTAAAAAGGCGGACACTTACACTGACGATCGTAAACATTATGATCATGTTAATAATAGCGTATCACACAATTCGACACCCTCTCACGTAGTCATTGTGGCCTAGATTTGCACGACATGTCCCGTGGGAGCCACGGCCGAATCTTCACCTACATACATATGGTTCAAATGGCTCTGAGCACTATGGGACTTAACAGCTATGGTCATCAGTCCCCTAGAACTTAGAACTACTTAAACCTAACTAACCTAAGGACATCACACAACACCCAGTCATCACGAGGCAGAGAAAATCCCTGACCCCGCCGGGAATCGAACCCGGGAACCCGGGCGTAGCCTACATACATACTCCGCATGCCTCCGCCTAATGCCTGGTGAAAGGTACCTTCTACCACTAATAGTCATTTCCCTCCCTGCTCCCGTCGCAAACAGAGCAGGGGAAGAACGACCGTCTGTATGCCTCTACACTAGCTCTAATTCCTCTTTTCTTGTCTTTGAAGTCCTTTACGTCGGTGGCAGTAGAATCGTTTTGCATTCATCTTCTAATTCAGGTTCTCTAAATTTTCTCAGCAGTCTTCCTCGAAAAGAACGTCACGTTCTCTCCAGAGATTCTCATTTGAGTTCCCAAAGGATACTGGTAATACTTTCGTATTGATCGAACCTACTGGCAACAAATCTAGCAGTCTGCCTTAAAATGCTTCCATTGTCTTCCTTTAATCCGACCCCCCCCCCCCCCCCAAACACTCAAGACTGGATCACGCAACTGTTCTGTACGCGTGCTACTTTCAGATGGTGCGTTGTCAAGCAGCCGTTCGTCTACAGGATGGCGTATCTCGACACGACCATCGACCTGATGTAGCAAAAAACGTGATTCATTCGTCCAGGCAACACGTTTCCGATGATGCACAGTTCTATGTCGATTATCTCGTACCAAATAGAATCCTAACGAACACCTGCTTATCGTGAGAATCCATGGGACTTGAATATTGTGGAGTCCCATGCGCAACACTGTGCGCTGACATGTGTGCTTAGAAACACCTGTGCCTGCACGAATAAGGTGCTCTGTCGTTAGGTATGACACAGATCGCCGCATATTCTGGTTTACAGAGCACGCAAGCCTCCTACCACCACATAATGTGATGTGACGTGGACGTCCATAATCTTGTCACGCACTTGTGGTTTCACCGTGGTTTAACCACTCTCCGTAGATGGTCACGACAGCAGCACGCGAACAGCCGAGCAGATTCGCTGAGATGCTCTTCCCCAGCCGCCACGCCACAACAACTTGTCCTTTGTCAAAGTCACTGAAGTCAGTGGATTTTGTCATTTGCGGCCCGTATCGTAGCTAGAACGATTCGCCTTTGCTCCGCTTACATAATTTTTTTATCGCCTCATGTGCACACATGGACACCACGCGCCGCTGACTACCGATCAGCAGTGGTCATAATGCTTCGCCTCATCAGTGTATTTTTGCATCGTCTCCATCATTCTGCCACTGAATCAGTGACACCCAGTACGAAAATTTGCTGACTTCGTGTCCCAGGCACTGTACACACAATTGTAATCCACTTTCTGCAAAATGAGAGCCATGACTGATGCGCTCTTCAAGAAGCTTTGGGATTGACAGGGCTGTAGCTGTCATGACGTTGAGAAATAATTCTTCGTTACACACCAGATCCACCTCCAAACCACGTACTTGATATACTGTTTTACTTACAAGGGCTTCTTATTTTGGTACGCAATGTTCTTCAGTATGGAAGGATCTCAGATAACGTGATCTGTCTTACACCTTTGCTGTTGATGGACAAAGACGCATCGATGGCAGTGCCCATAGACATCGTATGTTCAGCTGCACAGCCACAAGCGGCGGAAACTACACTATCTTATCAAAAGTATCCGCACACACACATATTTAATGTGGAACTGACCACTAGATCGTCTCCAGAGGCGGACCCACCAATGTACAAGGGAAAATAGAGTATTGAATTAGTAGAGAAATAGTAACAGCAGCATGTGTCGGTCAGAAGAGCTCGTTCATTTCGAACGAGTCATTGCTTTGCATAGGTAACTTACTACAAGTGCTAATATTTGAAGAAAAGCCTTTTTATAGCCATCATCGTGTACATATTCAACTTTATTTTTTTCTGGTATCAGTTTGTATAGCAATCTTCACAGCAAGACTGAACGACAAAAACATAAAAAAATGCAATGTACACAAACTAAAAGAAAGTAAAATGTAAGAATTATGCACACGAAAATCATAATTAGTTCTTACAAAGAAGTATATAAGGTGATTCAAAAATACAAACTTCTCATGAATAATTTATCAGCTTCTCAAATATAATGATGTTCCACAGTGGTATGTAAAATATCCATAATTTGGTTAATGCCATAAATCCCAGAACTAGGTAGAATCCAGTATATAACAGGTAAATGTCATCAAGACTACATGTGACCAAAGATCACCAAAGAGTATGGTACTACAAAGGTTAAGCTAAACGAAAATCTAAATCTTAGTCAATGGAAGATGTCAGAGAGTACAATGAATATAAGAGTAGTTCAATGTTGGCAACATTTTATGGTCATTAATACAAACTAACAACATTGAGAAAAGCATCAGTAGAACTACCCTACATGACGCTACATTGTATGAACATGGCAACCTATTAAATTGTACTTCCTAAGAGTGATGCCTGGTATGACATAGTAATAACAACGTTATATAAAAAACGTTTTTAGATAGTAATTACATTCAATGAACTTATAATGTAATTGTTGCTATGTATCATTTCATAATTAAGATACAATATCACTTGTAAATCTTATCACAAACAACACTATTCATAATGCACAGTGACAGAGGAATTTTATCGTTAGACAGTTAATGAATGAAATTATTATTGAAATGGTATGCAACAAAGGCATTTAGTGAAAAGTTGTTGATAATATTGACATTTATGTGAGGTCAGAATTATAAGAATAAGTATATTAAAACCTAAGCTTCAGGTTGCATATGGCAAATAATCAATATTCATTGTCAGTGATGTTAAACATTGATGTAGACCTATTCAATGATCAAGAATAATGGGAGATAAACTGCGAAATCCACATTAGAAACTACACTCAGTGTAAACATCGAATGCAGAGACAGTGAGGTCAAACACTGTGGATATGAGACAAAAAATTTCCTTCTCAACAGCAAAAGCACTAAAATATATCAGGGACCTGTTTAAAATGTAGACTATCATTCCAGGTCAATAATAGAACATGAATGTAACTAAACCTGGGCCTCAGGCAACATATGACATAAACATTGCATATGATTGATTGCAAAAATTAAATATGTGCTATTTATGTTTCAGCTTATCACACAAATAAACACATGTCAAGGAATAGTATAAAATATATGTCAAATTACATCAATAATAAAACATTAATGCAACAAGTTTCGGGTTATGGATGATATAAACCTTAGGTATGCTGATTATATAGTTGTTATGAAAAAACAATCATAAACTGGAATAACCAAAACTGAACTTTACGTCAAGTCAAAATAATAGAATAACTATGCATATACCTATGTCTCAGGATACAGATAATGCAAATTTTACATGCTACTTGTAATACGGTCAGTTTCTATTCATATTTATACAAAAATCGTTATCTATGTGGTCACATCTTCACTTGTCAGTAACAGTATAACAGAATATAAACATCAAATATTTAATAATACAAAACAGTAATAAAAGTGAAGATTATGCAAACAGAATTATATATGCCAATTGACACAAAAATTGATTGTAGCAAAATTATATGTCCTGTTGTGGGGTCAGCAACAGTGGAGATGTACTATGATGAATAAATGTCAAGGAACAAAAGGAAAGTAAAAATTAAATACAGGTATGGGATCAAGACATATTAATTAATAATGAAACCAAAAGCATTGTTTTGTTAGATGTTTGTAGTTTAGGAAGAAGAGCTATGTTACAACCACACAACATTTATTCTTTAACTTCTGTTGGTATTATATTATTAAAAACAAGATGTGACCTAAATATACAATAATAGACTCCATCTTCAAACACAATCTAATAAACTATAACCATTGTTAATGTCAATGTGAGATGGTATGTAGCTGACATAAAACTATGTCAAGGTATTATCGTCATATGTGACTATCTCATATTACCCTAACTGTGACAATAGATACATAAGCATTAAGATCTAAGAAACAGGCGCTATATATAGGGATCTGGCAGTAGAACTGCATTACTTTAGACATTGCTCTATTCATGCTGCAATATTTGAGTGAAATTTTCAAGGAATTTTAATTTTCTAAATCAGTTTGTTCATTTAAAATGTACTTTGTGTGTAATGTATTGTTGAAGAAATTCTCGGTTTCTTCTAAGAAACTTGTGTAGATGCTTTTACTTAGATTTTATAGTAATTTCATGTTAGTCTCCATTTGGCCTATTTTGGGTCTGCGAAATTTCAAATATACACTTAAAGTTTATGAATTAAACTGGGGAAATTCTTCTTCAAATCTAGTGTTAAGTCTCCTGCCAGTTTGACCTTTGTAGAACTTCTTGCACGATTCACAATTACTTTTATAAGGTCCTGCCATTTCAAATGTTGATCTCTTTTCTAAGTTGTTTTAATTCTAGTTCTGACACCACTCTCAGTCTGGAAGGCTACTGGATCACTACTGTTTTTATATATTTGAGTAATTTTTACAGAAATTGTGCCTGCATAAGTTATATGACATATATATTTTTTCTCTCTCTTTAACTTCTGTGACAGTAATCATTTTTTTTTCATTTTCACTTTTGTTTTGAATATTCTGTCAGTAGTTTGGTGTCATGGTGTCGAATCGATCGTTAACTGCCACATATCTTAGTGTGTCTAATTCTGTCATTGAAATCTTAAGTATAGTTTCTATCATCACATGGAAACAGGAACAATTATATTGATTCTGTCTTTGTCAACTTCAGTTGTAAATTTTAGGTTTGCGTGTATATTATTGAGGAATCTCTATAACTTTTGCATGACATCATCATTGCCATTAATCACATTTATCATTTCATTTACATATATTTCATAATATAATATTTTCTTATCATGTCTAAATAATTGTTCATTATTTTATTTCCTACAAAATCTATAAAAACATCAGCTAAAGACAACAACTCATGGCCAAAACAATTTGTTAATTTTGAAGTAGTTATAAAAAGTACAATATCAAAACCATTTATCAGTTAAATAATCATACAAATGGGCATACTACTGCATGATATTAAGTTTTTCCAAATTAATTAAATAGATTCACTTATAAGTACAATTGTATAAAGATTTTTTACACCTAAAGAGATTAATTTGTCTCCAACAACAATGTACACATCTTTAACAGTATCATTGTACTCATACACGTTCTTGTAGTTATATTGAATATATATTTAAGTTAAAATTATATGATTTAGTTTCTTACTAAGGTGATACCCTGGACTGACCTTGTAATTAACGATTTGTATTACTGGAATGTCCTTCATGTGAATCTTTCATTGAGCCCTAAGTTAGGAGGCCACTGGATTCACTACAATACAATATTTTTTTCTCTCAGTTATTAAACAAGAAGTTACAGTTTTTTTTGTAAAGTCACAAACACAATCTTAAAATCTTGATGCAGGATCTTTATCTACTCTGACAATATTAATATCAGTAATGAACTGTTTTCTTTACTCAATATTATCTTCAGAAGAGATCAAACTTCCTGGCAGATTAAAACTGTGTGCCCGACCGAGACTCGAACTAGGGGCCTTTGCCTTCCGCAGGCAGAAGTAAAACTGTGAGGATGGGGTGTGAGTTGTGCTTTGGTAGCTCAGATGGTAGAGCATTTGGCTGCAATAGACAAAGGTCCCGAGTTCGATTCTCAGTCGGGCACACTGTTTTAATCTGCCAGGAAGTTTCATATCAGAGCACACTCCACTGCAGAGTGAAAATCTCATTCAGAAGAGATAATTATAATGAAGCTTCCTGTATCAGCTTTGCATATTAAACTTTCATAGTCATCAAGTTTCTTTTTAACTGTTAGTATTCATCACCCATCATTCTTTATAGATGTATTATGTTAATTCATTTTGTTAACTCATATATATTTCAAGTGCCCTGACTACTTTACCTGTTAGTGTACTTTTATGAGCTGTTGACTCACTTTGTTCATCAATAGCAATTTTAGTGTGAGCTATCCATATTTTTACACATCTATCATCTAGTCTGTTATTGAAGTAAAATTTTAAACCTCTTTCCTTAAAAAACTTATTTCATCATTAGAAAAATCAGTGTCAGTAAAATTAACTACTTCTTACTAAAAAGGAGTGCGGGTAAGCTACTACAAACAGCGTAGTAAACGCATTATTGTGGCCAAGATAGACAGGAAGGCCACGCCTATCACAATAGTACAAGTTTATATGCCAACTAGCTCCGCAGATGATGAAGAGATTGAAGAAATGTGATGATGAGATAAAAGAAATTATACAGGTAGTGAAGAGAGACGAAAATTTAATAGTCATGGGTGACTGGAATTCGAGAGAAGGAGAAGGGAGAGAAGGAAACATAGTAGGTGAATATGGATTGGGGGAGAAAATTGAAAGAGGAAGCCGTCTGGTAGAATTTTGCACAGAGCATAACTTAATCATAGCTAACACTTGGTTCAAGAATCATAAAAGAAGGTTGTATACATGGAAGAATCCTGGAGATACTAGTAGGTATCAGATAGATTATATAATGGTAAGGCAGAGATTTAGGAACCAGGTATCAAATTGTAAGACATTTCCAGGGGCAGATGTGGACTCTGACCACAATCTATTGGTTATGAACTATAGATTAAAACTGAAGAAACTGCAAAAAGGTGCGAATTTAAGGAGATGGGACCTGGATAAACCGACTAAACCAGAGGTTGTACAGAGTTTAAGGGAGATCATAAGGGAACAATTGACAAGAATGGGAAAAAGAAATACAGTAGAAGAATGGGTAGCTCTGAGGGATGAAGTAGTGAAGGCAGCAGAGGATCAAGTAGGTAAAAAGACGAGGGCTAGTAGAAATCCTTGGGTAACAGAAGAAATATTGAATTTAATTGATGAAAGGAGAAAATATAAAAATTCAGTAAACGAAACAGGCAAAAAGGAATACAAACGTCTCAAAAATGAGATTGAGAGGAAGCGAAAAATGGCTAAGCAGGGAAAGCTAGAGGACAAATGTAAGGATGTAGAGGCTTATCTCACTAGGGGCAAGATAGATACTGCCTACAAGAAAATTAAAGAGACCTTTGGAGAAAAAAGAACCACTTGTATGAATATCAAGAGCTCAGATGGAAACCAAGTTCTAAGCAAAGAAGGGAAAGCAGAAAGGTGGAAGGAGTATATAGAGGGTCTATACAAGGGCGATGTACTTGAGGACAATATTATGGAAATGGAAGAGGATGTAAATGAAGATGAAATGGGAGATGCGATACTGCGTGAAGAGTTTGACAGAGCACTGAAAGACCTGAGTCGAACAAGGCCCCCGGAGAAGACAACATTCCATTGGAACTACTGACGGCCTTGGGAGAGCCAGTCCTGACAAAACTCTACCATCTGGTGAGCAAGATGTATGAAACAGGCGAAATACCCTCAGACTTCAAGAAGAGTATAATAATTCCAATCCCAAAGAAAGCAGGTGTTGACAGATGTGAAAATTACCGAACAATCAGTTTAATAAGCCACAGCTGCAAAATACTAACACGAATTCTTTACAGACGAATGGAAAAACTAGTAGAAGCCGACCTCGGGGAAGATCAGTTTGGATTCCGTAGAAATACTGGAACACGTGAGGCAATACTGACCTTACGACTTATCTTAGAAAATAGATTAAGGAAAGGCAAACCTACGTTTCTAGCATTTGTAGACTTAGAGAAAGCTTTTGACAATGTTGACTGGAATACTCTCTTTCAAATTCTAAAGGTGGCAGGGGTAAAATACAGGGAGCGAAAGGCTATTTGCAATTTGTACAGAAACCAGATGGCAGTTATAAGAGTCGAGGGAGATGAAAGGGAAGCAGTGGTTGGGAAGGGAGTGAGACAGGGTTGTAGCCTCTCCCCGATGTTATTCAATCTGTATATAGAGCAAGCAGTAGAGGAAACAAAATTTGGTGTAGGTATTAAAATCCATGGAGAAGAAATAAAAACATTGAGGTTCGCCGATGACATTGTAATTGTGTCAGAGACAGCAAAGGACTTGGAAGAGCAGTTGAACGGAATGGACAGTGTCTTGAAAGGAGGATATAAGATGAACATAAACACATAAACAAAAGCAAAACGAGGATTATGGAATGTAGTCGAATTAAGTCTGCTGATGCTGAGGGAATTAGATTAGGAAATGAGACACTTAAAGTAGTAAAGGAGTTTTGCTATTTGGGGAGCAAAATAACTGATGATGGCCGAAGTAGAGAGGATATAAAATGTAGACTGGCAATGTCAAGGAAAGCGCTTCTGAAGAAGAGAAATTTTTTAACATCGAGTATAGATTTAAGTGTCAGGAAGTCGCTTCTGAAAGTATTTGTATGGAGTGTAGCCATGTATGGAAGTGAAACATGGACAATAAATAGTTTGGACAAGAAGAGAATAGAAGCTTTCGAAATGTGGTGCTACAGAAGAATGCTGAAGATTAGGTGGGTAGATCACATAACTAATGAGGAGGTATTGAATAGAATTGGGGAGAAGAGGAGTTTGTGGCGCAACTTGACAAGAAGAAGGGACCGGTTGGTAGGACATGTTCTGAGGCATCAGGGGATCACAAATTTAGCATTGGAGGGCAGTGTGGAGGGTAAAAATCGTAGAGGGAGACCAAGAGGTGAATACACTGAGCAGATTCAGAGGGATGTAGGTTGCAGTAAGTACTGGGAGATGAAGAAGCTTGCACAGGGTAGAGTAGCATGGAGAGCTGCATCAAACCAGTCTCAGGACTGAAGACCACCACAACAACAACAACTAAAAAGGAATTTAAAAACAATGTTGTCATCATGTTGCCTGTTCTGTTTCATAATACTTGGTCTCTCAAACGTTTTGTTGAGACTGTCTTTATCTGCATTTCATAAGTGACATAATCGTCCACAACCGTAATTATTCCATCAGAAGTTTTGAAATTAATCAGTTCTATTAACTGCATACATGTCAGACACCTGTTACAATAACACTGACATGTGCAGATGAGAGAGCATAGACAATAGGTTTTGTATGAATATGTACAGAGCTTCATCTTATCATCTGTCAAATCTAAAATTTGTGTTATCTGTAAACCGAAGTCGAGCTATACATGTTTATTCTTGTCCTTTGGACTTGAGTTAAATGTCCATATGGTTATTCTGGTCCATAATTGTTTTTTCATATTTCATCATCTGTAACCTAAGGTTTATATAATCTGTAACCTGAGTGCCACATCTAAGACATTTGTTTGATTATTCGCCACTAATACAGGTCTATATACAATTCCTTTATGCCATTGTTTGTATGGAATGCTTTCTGTCCCTACTGCCTATGCAGTATTATGTCTTACAATTCTCTTTTAAATTCTGCTTCTAATACTGGATCCCCTGTTTCTTCTATATCGACACCTGTTTCTTCTTCTGTCACGTCATCACACAAGTCTTCCGTCTCATAGTGGCCTTAAATGTACTCTTTCCACCTATCTGCTCTCTCCTCTGCATTTAACAGAGGAATTCCCATTACACTCTTAAAATTACCATTCTTATTTTTAATTCCATCGAAGATTGTTTTTAATTGTTTATATTCTGATTCGTTCCTTCCCACAACCATTTTCTTTCGATTTCTTCACATTTTTCATGCAGCCATTTCGTCTTAGCATACTTGTTCTTCGTCTTGAGCCTATAAACCGCAAAAGAAATTATCGAAATAAAAGAAAGTTTCAACAGTAGGATTAAAATTCAGGGTGAAAGTATAACATTGTTAATATTCACTAATGAGATTGGTATACTCAGTGAAATTTAGAAGAATTACAAGGCCTGCAGAACGGAATGATCGGTCTTCTGAGCACAAAGTGCTGACTGAGCTCAAGACAAAGAAAGACGGAAGTAACGAGGAACAGCAGAAGTGAGATGAGCAATAAACTAAACGTCAAAATTGTGTACCACAAAGTAGATGAAGTGATAAATACTGACGGACAGGGACCCGCAAGCATTGTGTCGTGTGCATGTAAAAAATGGCGCGAAATCTGTCAAATGAATCACTCGCTAGTTCCAAAGTACTACCAGAAGTCTAACTAGCACAGTGACTGTGCTTACAGAGTTAAAAGAATGGGGTACAGTTGTCTGGAAGGTCCTTATAAGCCACATATTTCAGTATTCAGTAGTAATCAGCACTTGAGAAGTGTAAACAGAGACGCTACTGGACAGTGGAATGATTAATTACACTATATCCTGTGGCATTCCGATGGAAGGATTTGGGTTTGGCCTGTCAACACTGAAGCCTGAAGCAAGAGAAGGTAGTGTGCTGTATATTTATTTCTCGTGGTTAAGGTGTGCTCCATGGGCGTGCAGAAATTATTCTTAAGGGGGGGGGACACAAGACTGTAGTTGGCCAGTTTCGAGATACGTCATACCGTAAGAAAGGACACAATCGTAGTACCACATGAAAACAGAGCGGCCACCAGCACCATCCATAGGGGGCCCAAAACATCTGAGGGTGGCTTTAACATAAGCCGAAACCGGTCATAAATAAACAAACTTTATTGCGATCTCGACTGTTGTTTTTAAACGAAGTATAGCGCCAGATTGCTACGCTCCGCGGACAGTAATGTTTAAATTTATGATTTAGATATAGGACACTCGCAGTCTATGAAGCCAGAAAATAACCTCAGATTGGTCTACGAAAGCTACCCAAGCTAAAAAGCGCGAACGCGCCACTCGAGATTTTCAGTACCCTCTCCCTCCCTTACACAACCAGCTTACTTGATTATTTCGTTAACATTATTAATCTTTCTCGTAGGGTAATGAAACGAAAAAGGATTTTCGAAATTAATTACTTTTACAATTCGATCGTAGCTTAGCCCTTACAAGCACAGTTGTTCCGTAGTAAGAATGCCAGACAAAATGATGTAACTGTCAACTTCATGCAGTTAAAATTCACAACATATGGAGGTAAAATTTACACAACGTCAACTTTAGATTTCATAAGAGGTTTTTGGCTTTTAAGGACGATTTTAGCCGAAATCTCACGCGGTGCTGTAAGTTAGATTGCTTTTGTAGGCCAGTTTGAGGTTGGTTGCCGGTTTGATAAACCACAAGTGTCCGTAGCAAAATGTTCGTCTAGATTTAATGGCGGTTCGTCAGAAACAGTTATCGTTTACATCCTGCATGCGGGGTGTTTCAGTAAGAGTGTCCGAAACTTTAACAGGACATAGAAGATGCTCCACTGAACAATTTGAGGTAGGAAACTTGAGGTCGGAGAAGACATATTAAGGAGATAACAGGAATAAAATCACATTACTGTGTCATTTTTTATTTACATTGCCTACAGTTAGCTGCAAATACCATCATTGATACTGTGAACGTACCATTTGTACTGTATCTTACAAAATGTGCTGAAACGGACGGCCATCGATCTCAATGCAAGCGTGACATCGTTGAACAAGATTCTGACGTAGCCTGACAAATATCCCTTGTGTGTTTCAAATCACATCCCAGGCAGCTACAATTCTGACAACTAATTGCATCTCCGTATCCACTGGAGTCTTATACACAAGTGACTTTATATATCCCCATATCCTCATAAAAAAATTATCAAAGAGATTCAGGTCAGATGACCTCGAAGGCCACGGAACAGGAAAATCCAGCAGCCAGGAAATGGTTGCGGACACACACCGAAGTGAGGCGGTGCACCCTCATGTCGTCTCCACATCCTCTGACGAACAGCCAAGGGAACGTTCTAGAATAACTCAGGAAGAACTCTTTGCACGAATCTCAAGTACAAACGGCCATTCAGACGACCAGGTATAAGATATGGTCCAATGAGATTGTCGCCTACAATGCCGGCCCAGCAAAACATACTTGATGGTGTGACTTCAGCAGCGAGAGCATTGCATCCTACTTCCTCATACGCAAGGTGCATGACAGCAACTCCTGCGAAACTGTACCGGTACTGCTCCATCGTATTGTACTGTACGTCTCTGAAAACACTGAGTAATGAATGAGTCTGTCTTTGATTCATAGCACGCTTTGTCATGGGACAATATAAATACGATACAACAGAGCCACCTTAGGGACAAGTAAAGTAAGCAAAACCTGCATCATAACTTCCTAGTAATCAGGCTCCTCCACCTTGTTGCCTTGCAGGATATAAAGAATGTACATGTAAATAAACAGCACAGTACGTGTAAACTTGTACGCATGTTTGTTGTAAATAAGCTGGAAAACAGTAATGCTAGACAAAACGGTAGACAAGTTTGCTTCCATATCTCCTTAAGCTGGCTTCTCCGACCCGAGTTTCCCTACCTCGAATTGTTCAGTGGAGCGTTCTCTGTGTCCTGTTACATTTTTGCGCTCTCCTACTGAAACACCCTTTAGTGACAGTTGTATAGAGTGAGCTCCACCGACCCTGGCGCAAACTCCTATTGTCCTATATCTTATCACCATAACCCATTGGTACTGGAATGCAAAAAAGGAAAAGACAGACTCTTTCTTTCTCATATTTGAAGGAATCACTTTGCATGAGTGTCTGGCGTTTTACCGATTTAATGTCTTGTAAAAAAGTCCTTAGCTCCTCGGACGTACACGCTGCCACTCAGTGCTGATAACTGAAGCTTACCTCAGCTACCTGTAGTTCAAGAACTACTAGATTTGAGGTACCTATTTAGCGCTTGCAGGCCCCACTTTTTCCTTCATTAGACGTCTCCTTGCATGCCCGAAGATACCAACCACATTATCTCTCCTTTGCCTCATCTAAGTGAAACGTTGCAGTAAGATTAACTCTTTTCGGTGCATCATGTAACTATTAGTCGGACAAGCTATAACTCCTGGTGTCAGACACCAGAACGTGGAATCAAAGTTTCGATCCCCTGTCGGCTCGATGATTTTTGTCTACCATTCATCACGTCTTTCATCTTCGGCATCGTATGCAAATGTGAAAAATGTGGACTTCCAGCGTGGATCGGAGGTCTCCGAGTGCATTATCTAATCAAAAGTCTCCCTACACACCAATGTAATTGGGAATTTACTAGATGTCATGAGAGGTGGGTTCACCGGTGTAAAAGGAGGCGTGGGGTTTCGTGTAGTGAGTATAGAAGTAGTAACAGCAGACTGGGTCTCTCAGAAGAGGCCAGTGACTTGAAACATGAACTATTCATTGCATATCATACGAGTAACAAATCCATCAGGGACGTTTCAAACCTTTTACAAGTGCCTAAGCCGACTGTTAGTACTGTGAAAGAACAAACAGAGCTGAATGAAGCCGACGTAGACCCCATGTACTGACAGACAAGAACCTTCGAACATTTCGGAAGGTGACTGGAAAACTTCGCATGAAAACAGCGGAAGCAATCACTAGTGAGTTGCAAAATGACGCCAGCAGTGCAGTTAGCATAATGACTGTGCTTTAGGAGTTAAAAGGGAAAGATTACACTGGTCGAGCACCTCCCTATAAGCCACACCTTTCTGACACTTGAGGTGGCATAAAGAGCAACGCCTGTGGACACTGGACGACTGGAAAAAAGTGATCTTGAGCGATGAATCACGCTATACCCTATGGCAATCACAGGGAAAGATTTGGGTTTGGGAAATGCCTGAAGAACATTGTCTGTCATCACGAACAGTGCCAACGGTGAAGGTGGTGTTACAGAATGGGGGTGTTTTGTTTGGTTAGCGTGTGGCCCCCTTATTGTGCTCAAGAAAACGGTAAATGGGGAAGTATATGAACATATTATACACACTGTGTACAGTAGAGGAATAGTTCGGAGATGATCATTATTTGTATCAGCGTGACAATGTACCCTGTCATAAAGCAACATCTACGAGGCAGTCGTTTGTGAATTGAATTGACCTGCGCAGAGTCCCCACCTGATCCTACTGAATCACCTTTAGTATGAGACAGAGCGTCGACTTTGCTCCAGATCCCAGCTTCCGACTATCATCACTGGTTATGGCTCTTGAGAAAGAATGGGCTTCCATTCCTCCACATTCAGATACCTCATCTCAAGTGTCCCCAGCCTAATAGATGCCGCCATAAAGGCAAAGGGTGGACCTACCTCATATTAATATCCAATATGGTAGTGTAATGGGTTGGTTGACCCGCCAGGTTAGCCGAGAGCGCTAATGCGCTGCTTCCTTGACTCGGGTGGGCGCACCGGCCCCGGATCGAATTCGCCCGATGTATTACCATCGTCGGTCAGTGTGCCGGCCAGCCTGGGTGTGGTTTTTAGGCGGTTTTCCACATCCCGCTAGGTGAATACCGGGCTGATCCCCACGTTCCGCCTCAGTTACACGACTCCCAGACATCTGAACACGCTCGCACTATTCCATTACTTACACTCGACGCAGGAGTACACTAATTCCGTCCCGGGGGGGGGGGAGGGGGGGGGTACAGGGTGGCGGCAGGAAGGGCATCCAGCCACTCCTTTCCACTAACCTTGTCAAATCTGTTCCTAACAATGCCGACCTTGCGTCAGCGCGGGACATGGCACCAGTGAAAGAAAGAAAGGAAGGAAGTGTAATGGATTAGCTTGGGCAGTTCAAAGGTCAGAGAAATGCAATAGTCTAGCACCTGCAAAAGAACCAGGGCTATTAAAATACTGTGGTGTTCAAACCAAATTTCCGATTGGTGATGGCTTTACGTTTTTATGTAGCGTAAGCTCCGGACATAATCTGGAAAACTACATTTCCTATTTTCAGAAATGAAAATACTGTTAAGAATATGATGTCTCATATTCCATCTTTAACGCTATATTTGTTACCAGGAATAGTAAGAGGCTTTCCGTAAAGGCCAAGCAGAGAAGGAGAATGGTTCTGTGATATGGTGATATGTAAATTAAAGGTTGAGAGGGGAAGAAAGGAAAGGAAAGGACGTACTACTTTCAGCTGGATTGGGACATTACTCGGAATCGGCGGCGGGGAGTGAAAATGTGTACTGGACTGGAATTCGAACCAGAGATCTCCTCCATTAGGCAGGTGCGGTAACCACTGCGCCATCCGGGACGCAGTGTTATCGCAAGTGCACAGACTACGTTTGCATGCCTCACGGCCGATACACACTCCCATCGAGCGCCATCTGCCCGCATACCATGTCCAATGAATGGTTCTGCTGGAGGCAGCCATCTCGAGTGATGCAGCGGCACGTCTGCCTACGGTTTATATTCCTCCACGTGCTGCGCACTTCCTGCTGCACAAACAAGTGCGTATTGTGTTCTCTGTTGCACTGCTGCCTGTGTAGTGACATCTGTTTATTTTGCAGACCTTTTCTTCTGGAAAGAGAGCAGGAAATAAAACTAGTCTCTGCATCTGCGACAAATAGCCGTAGACAAAAGCAATAGGTAACACCTATCACGTGTTACCATATGTTACACCGAAGATCTATTTTCAGCTTGAGGATGTTTCATTTATTATACTTTTATTTATTATTATCGTTAACAGTTGGTAAGGTCCATAGGAACTGCATCGCAGCAATACATGTAATGAGCAGCAGATATCATTTCGAAAGATGGTTTCATTTTGCTGTTGGCTTATCAGGGTCATCGAGGCAACTGGAGAATTTTCCATGAGGTTGATGTTAACTCGCAATTGTGGCATTCAACTACGAGCAGTCTCAAAATCTGAGAGGCACATTTTGGAAAATAATCTACATGCAATAAAATTTACGTGTTTAGATCATCATGTTTAGCAGAGAGAATTCTTAGGTGACAGAAGAAACATCGCATAGACTCGCAGCACGAGTAAGAGGATATATCTCGGCGTAGGATTAAAACCACTGAGATCTTTATCACTATCGCCTTGCCATCTTTCCCTTAAGTAGCTGACCTTATGGTCTGTAGCGGCTTGAAGTCTGAATCTATGGGACCCATCTTATGTTTCATTTACTAATGTATCGTCTTCCGCCAGTAAAGTAGTGGCTAATGTCTAGTATGGTAGTAAATGAACTGCTTGCTGAGGAACATTTAAAAATTCTAGATATGTGTATTCTATTTCTTAGTAGCAGTGGGAGCAAATCCTATGCACATACCCAGGAAGGCAAAGCCCCCTCCTTGAGTGTAGTCAGTTGGATACGGTAAATAAAGAGGTTCTGAAATTTTAAAATTAAAGAAGACTACGCTGACAGAAAATCAGATTTAAGTATTTGAAAATCAGATTGTGGCCTCGCCACTTGACTACTGAGAAAAAGAAGAGATTCGAGAGGAAACAGAAACCTTGCAAGCTTCAAGAACATGTGATATTTTTGTCGCTTTATTTCTGTTTTTTTTTTCCTTTTCGAAAGGCTAACAATACAACATCCAGGGGGTGGGAATACTTTGTCATATAGCGCTATGATAATTAGTAATGCTGATTATGTTTTAGCATTATTGTGAGGCAATTACAAGACACGTAATCAGTTGCTGCTGTTTTATTAATATCTTGTCAAATTTCTTTCTAAATAGTCCCAACAGCTGATAATATTAAAAAATTCTGGGTCTGTATGAGCACTATCTAAAACTGCACAGTCTGCTGTCGTGGTGTAGTTGATGAATTTGTCTATCTATGATCTCATGACATGGCCCATACAGTTAATCGATAACTTTTTTATCTGCGTTATACTGGAATATTCAAGTAAGTCAGATACTTACATGTTTATTTCGGATTCGTCATTATCCAGTGTCAAGATTTTTAACAGCTCTAAATATCTGAATAATATTCAGCTGTTGAACATGCTCAGCACTTCTTCATCAGAGTACAAGTTTTACAAGCATATGGCAACACTGACTGTGTAAGTTACATACTGATGCATCTCAGAGTTGTTCTTGCTTTTTAAGAAATTTGACATGACATGGTACGCTTTACCTGAATTATTAATTTCATATTTTGCATTATTTGCTGTACTGCAGAATATTCGCGGATATTTCAATGATTTCCTGTGTTAAAATATTTTGGTTTGCTCTTCCAAGATATCGATATCTTTAGCACTGCATCCGATTACAAAATATTCTGTTTTGTTGACATTTAAATGGAAGTCACTTCTTCTAAGTGCTTCAATTAATGGCTGTGAGAGATTTAAAATATTCTGTTTTGTGGACATTTAATTGGAAGTCATTTCCTTTAAGGCCTTCAATTAATGGCTGCGAGAGATTTATAATTTCCCTTTTGTTGCCTCTGAAAAGAAATTTGTCATAAGTGTAAGGCAGTATTGGCATTACAGTTTTTAATGTCGTTCAAAAATGGTTCAAATGGGTCTGAGCACTAAGGGACTTAACATCTGAGGCCATCAGTCCCCTAGAACTTAGAACTACTTAAACCTAACTAACCTAAGGACATCACACACATCCATGCCCGAGGCAGGATTCGAACCTGCGACCGTAGCAGTCGCGCGGTTCCGACTGAAGCGCCTAGAACCGCTCGGTCACAACGGCCGGCTTTAATGTCGTGCCTCGCTTCGTTGGCTAATGTGTTGGATCACTTTTTCAATTGCTTTGTTCAAGAGAACTGGTGATAGACACTTTCCTTGCTTGATATTAGTATGAATACTAAAGTGATATGTAACGAAATATTTTTTTCCGAATGTGGCACTTTCTTTACATAATGTGGTTAGACACACATGAAGAAACTGAAATTGGAAGTACATAAGAAAGTGATTGCAATAAATAATCAAATGACAGAAATATTTAACAACAGCACAACAAATTAAATACAGTTCCACTGAACTGTATGTAGCACTGCAGCCAGCGATAAAGTTTTGCTTAAAAAATAGTAATGACGCAGACAGCACTTCATTCCATCAGTATCTGTGAAACTTCCCTGGGGCTCAACTCCCTGCCCAGCCATGTAGTTTTAAGCTGTCAGTGATTTCCATAAATCGCTTAAGACAAATGTGTAGCGTAGGGTTTGGGTGGGGTGGGGTCTGGATAAGCGATTGGGCAGACGTAGGACTTAGTTCAACAATAATTAATTTGGCATCCAAAAATATCATTTAACAAAATCAGCCAAACACTTATAGTAAAACAATATAATTCTTTGTTGCCCAAAAGGACTTAAGTAGGGCTACAATAATAAAACACAAAAATCAACAAAGCAAAAATAGAACAATATCAGTCTAGCACTACAACGATTAACCTGGTAGCAACACAACAGTTTAAAAATTTGGACATTCTGCCCTTATGAATTATACATGGCAACAGAAAAAACTTAAGAATCCCTGTAATACTTAGGATCAAAGAAATAACTTCTGACTACATCTTTCGCTACCATTATTATCAACACCGTGACAACTAAGATAACTGCTAACACCAATGACACCGAGCTGCCAAGCTCATGTCTAAATGAATAGTTCTCATAATGCAACACAAAACAGAATCTTTATACAAATGAGTAAACGACTGGTTCTATTACAAGAACTCAATACACCATCAATCTTAAAACCACTGAATAAACAACTGTAGAAAAAAACCATTAACTTTCATCTAATTTGCTTATGTCCACGGCGTGTATTGATTCAATTAAGACTGCTCTTTCCACAACACACACTGCTCCGCAGCCTGTATGCCATAAATGAAAACTGCCAGACTTCCATTCGGAAGTTGTTTACAAGCGGCAACTTAGTGCACATTCCCACATACTACTGTGTACCATCTTAGATACGAAGACAAAAAGATAACACCATTAACTGTAAAGGCACTGAGGTTGTGATCCCTATGATTTGCCAGAGCCATTCCCTCACCTCCACTGCAATGCTGTGTGTCAGACTGGGAAAGACAGCAACCGTTCCACCAGGTTGTTGTATACAAGTTGGCCTCATCCATGCTGGCAATCATCACCTCTGGTTCTGTCCCACGCACCAGCTTCTTGAGGTCCTCAGACACAGCTCCACTCAGAGCTGTCTTCTGATGTCACTCCAGGAACTGACTGTGCCACTGTCCATCCAGCCTGGGCAACCAAGTTCAGCGACGGCACCGACTATGGACTCAGCACTGGCCTTTGGGTGATGTTCTTAGTTACAATCTCTGTTGCTGGCTCCACTCATCTTCAAAAATGGTTCAAATGGCTCTGAGCGCTATGGGACTTAACATCTTAGGTCATCAGTCCCCTAGAACTTAGAAATACTTAAACCTAACTAACCTAAGGACATCACACACATCCATGCCCGAGGCAGGATTCGAACTTGCGACCGTAGCTGTCGCGCGATTCCATATTGACGCGCCTAGAACCGCTTGGCCACAACGGCCGGCCACTCATCTTCATGCACAGCCCAAACCAGCAGTCCTAGCTGCCACCATAGGCCTCTGTGCCCCGTGTTGAGTGATGACTACAACCTGCTTCCTTCCAGGCGTTGTTTCTCGTAGCAATGGCCCCATCCAACTAACCACTGTTAACATGGCACGAATGCCAGGATGGATTCTTTGAAAAAGGCATTTATACATGGCAAATGGAAAACTTAAGAAGCTCTATAATACTTAGGATTAAATATATAATTTCTAACTACATCTTGCGCTATCATTACTATCAACACATGATAACTAAGGCAACTGCTAACTTCAATCATACCAAGCTGCCCAAGCTTACAGATCTTAGTTACAGTCTCTGCTGCTAGCTCCACTCATCTTCATGCACAGCCCAAACCACCAGTCCTAGCTGCCACCATAGGCCTCTGTGCCCCGTGTTGAGTGATGACTACAAACTGCTTCCTTCCAGGCGTTGTTTCTCGTCACAATGGCCCCATCCAACTAACCACTGTTGACATGGCATAAATGTCAGGATGGCTCCTTTGAAAACGGCATTTACCTGCTCGTAATTCCCCAGACTGAGCTTGTGCTCCATCTCTAATGACCACTTCATCAACAAGGTGTTAAACCTTAGTTTTCCTTTTTTTTCAATTTATAAACACAAAGGTAATTCTCAAAAGGATTATTTATAATTACTTCCATGGTTTCAGAAGATGGACATGCGAAAACTACAAGACATACAGAACAATGACACATGGCAATAGACAGAGCCTCTCCCCAACTTTGTAGGTCACATTACAGGTGCTGCACATGGGCACCATTTGTGTAGTAACAGACATCAATATGTGTGTGCAGTTGATTGATGTATCTGCTGTTAGCGCAACAACAGCAGCTCACTTTTGACATCTGACCTTTGGGTTGCCTACCTAGAGGAGTGAACTAATTCCATGCGACAAAAACGAGTGGATGATTTGTCTATATCTTACGACACGACTGTCTCCTAGTGGTGCTTTCTACAACTACGCCATGGCACATTTGCCTTTGGTGCACATCTGCCAACAACCAATCATGGGGTCAAATAATGTGATTCAAGAACGCTTAGACATGTTTTATACAGCTTCCAACACCCTTCTGCATAGCTTGCTGGAACACTCAGAAATTTATTGTCATGTGAAAAGGGGTACTGCTCAGTGAGCAGAGTGATTTCAGTTATAGTTCATATTTTGGTATATTTCGTACAGAGATGACAGGTGAAACACATACACATGGTAGGCAGACGGTGGTGGCTGGTTGAGCGCTGTGGGTCTGCATGGTCTGCCACAGAATACACGAAAGCGATAGGATCTGTGTGGTTGACAGCATGTTTGAGGGGAAAAAAAACACCAGGTTCCCAAGCACCACAAGAAGGCACCAAGATTACAGCATGAACGAAGAAAGTAAAACGAAATAAATAATAACATTAAAAACAAAACATGTTTCATCATATACACCTAAACTGTTTCAGCTGGTGTTCCTCTGCTTTAATAAGGAAAAGTTATGATGCACACTTTTTATTATTTTAATTTCTTTAAATTTTGTAGTGCTATAGTTATAATATAGCCAAAGTATAGAGAGAAGAAATAAAACTTTCATGTTTGCCGACGACATTGTAATTCTGGCATAAACAGCAAAAGATCCTGAAGAGCAGTGTCTTGAAAAGATGTTATAAGATCAACAGTAACAAAACTAAAACAAAGGTAATGAAATGTAATCGAAATAAATCAGGCGATGTTGAAGGAATAATAGTTGGAAATGAGACACCAAAAGTAATAGATGAGTTTTGCTATTTTGGCAACAAATTAACTGATGATGGGTGTAATAGAGAGAATATAAAATGAAGACTGTCTGTAGCATGAAAAGCACTTTGGACAATATAACTTTTTTAAGATCTGATATGAATTTAAAAGAACTTTGGAAAATATAATTTTTTTTAGATCTCATACAAATTTAAATGTTAGGAAGACTTTTCAAAAGGTACCTGTATGAAATGTAGCCTTGTACAAATGTGGCTGATAAGCAGTTCGAATAAGAAAAGAGTGGTGCCACAGATGAGTGCTGAAGATCAGATGGTTAGACCGAGTAACTAATGACGAGGTGCTGAACACAACTGGAGAAAAAAAAGCATTTATGGCACAGCATGAGTAAAAGAAGGAATTGGTTGATGAGAGACATTCTGATGAAGGAAGCCATTTTAGTAATGGTGGGAAGTGTGGGCGTCAAAAATTGTAGAGGGAGACCGAAAGATGAACACATTAAGCAAGTTCAAATAGGTTGCGGTAGATATCCGAAGATAAAGAGGCTTGCACAACCGAGAGAAACGTGGAGAGCTACATGACACTGCTTTTCACACTGAAGTCGACAACAACAACAACAACAACAACAACAATAACAGTTGTAAAACATAAATAAACATTTACATTGACGTTTAATGAAGGTTTACGTGTTTTTTAAGCAAAAGCTTATTCTAAAATTGTGCTACTCTGTATCCAGATATTATGAAGTGTGGCGCCTACCTTGTCTATGTATATTATATATCGCAACCATAAGAATCCGAACGACCTGAATTGCTTTCGCCTGATTTGATGCAACCGACATAACGTAACTGTCTTGCAGATCCTCTAATCTCTTTGCATTACAGTCGTCTGAATACACAAAATTTATACCACAAGAGATCACTAGAGAACACTGTTAGTTAAGGTAACTAGTCCAGATGTACATCGACATGACGATGTTGCAAATACAAGGAAACACGTCATTAGAGATGATACAGTCCTTAAGGCTTGTAAACTCAATTTTGTTACAGTAAGTGACATTTAAAAATCACTACCACACTCATTAGCATTTGAGCTAAGTAACTCGTTCACGTAAGCCATTGTCGTAGCTGTGTTGGGAAAGTGCCAGAGCTCCAAGCGCTAACAGAAAGCACTGATACCCAAATCACTATTAACACAGAAAGATGGCTAGAGCCGGAGATAAGTTCAGTGGCAATTTTTGGGGAGAACCTAACGGTGTTCTGAAAGGGTAGGCTAAATACTGTTGGAGGTGGTATGTTTGTTGCTGATGGAGCAATTTATGTTTAACGAAATTGATGTAGATAGTTGCTGTAAGTTAGTATGGGTCGAGGTTATTCTTGGCAACTGAAATAAAATAATAATTGGAGCCTTTTACCGGCCTCCCAACTCGGATGATACAAAGGTTCAAAAAAAAACTTGAGTCTACTTTGAAACACGTACCCGACTCATACATTCATGATCGATACGTTGGAGAAAATACATGTTCAAATCCGGAGATGTACGTAAAACATCATTCGAAACTGTGCTAAACGTCTGAAAATTATTTCGAAAAGTTAGTTCATGAGCCCAAGTGAATAGCAAACTATTGTGAAAACATGCTTGACCTCTTAGCAACAAATAATCCTGAGTTAATAACGAGCATCAAAAACGATACAGGGATTAGTGAACACAGGGTTGTGCAGAAAGACTGGATATTGTAACTCTCAAATCCTCCAAAAACAAATTAAAATTTATCTATTAAACAAAGCAGATAAAAATTCGTTTGATGCCTTCCTGACAGACAGTCTCCACTCCTTCCACATTAACGATGTAACTGTAGACCAGATGTGGCTTGACTTTAAAGACATAGTATCGACGACAATCGAGAGGTTTATACCAAATAAATTGACAAAAGACGGAGCTAATCCCCCTTGGTACACAAAATGGGCCTGAAGACTGTTGGAAAAGCAACGAAAAAAGCATGCCGAATTTAAAAGAACGTAAAATCTCCAAAATTTGCGATCTCTCGCACAAGCTCGAAATTTAGCACGGTCTTCAACGCGAGATGTTTATAATAGTTCCCGCAGCAAAACCTTGTCTGGAAACCTGGCAGAAAATCTAATCAGATTCTGATGGTGTGTAAAGTATGCTAGCGGCAAGACAAAATCAATGCCTTCTCTGCACGATAGCAATGGGAGCCTTTCGAAATCCCTTCACCAAAGAAAATATAAATATCACAGAATTCGAATCAGTAACAGTTGCCAACACGAATAAGTTAGGAGTAGATAGCCTCAGAGTAGGGGAACCACTTAAGTCACTTAATAAAAGCAATTCTTCCGGTCCACACTATATACCAGTTAGGTTCCTTTCAGAGTATGCTGATAGCTTCACACTCGACGAAAGATCCATACCCAAAGACTGGAAAATTGCACAGGTCACACCAGTATTCAAGAAAGGCAGTAGGTATAATACACTGAATTACAGACCTATATCAAAAATGGTTCAAATGGCTCTGAGTACTATGGGACTCAACTGCTGAGGTCATTAGTCCCCTAGAACTTAGAACTAGTTAAACCTAACTAACCTAAGGACATCACAAACATCCATGCCCGAGGCAGGATTCGAACCTGCGACCGTAGCGGTCTTGCGGTTCCAGACTGCAGCGCCTTTAACCGCTCGGCCACTTCAGCCGGCTACAGACCTATATCATTAACATCGATATGCAGCAGGATTTTGGAACATATATTGTGTTCAAACATTATGAATTAGCTCGAAGAGAACGATCTATTGACACTCAGTCAGCACGAATTTAGGAAACATAGCTCTTGTGAAACACAACTAGTTCTTTACTCACATGAAGTATTGAGTGCCATCGACAAGGGATTTCTAATTGATTCCGTATTTTTAGATTTCCAGAAAGCTTTCGACACCGTACCTCCAAGCATCTTGTAATCAAGTTGAGTGCTTATGGAATACCGTCTCAGTTACGCGACTGGATTCGTGATTTCCTGTCAGAGCGGACACAATTCGTAGTAACTGGCGGGAAGTCATCGAGTAAAACACAAGCGATTTCTGCCATTCATAAAGGTAATGCTACAGGCTCTCTTCTGTTTCTTAACTATATAAAAGATTTAGGAGACAATCTGAGCAGCAGTCTTAGGTTGCTTGTAGATGATGTTGTCGTTTACGGCCTAGTAAAGTCATCAGAATATCAAAATAAATTGCAAAAACATATAGAAAAAATATCTGTATCGTGTAAAAATTGTCATCCTAAATGATGGAAAGTGCTAGGTCATCCATCTGACTGCTAAAAGGAATCAATTAAACTTCGGTTACAAGAAAAATCAGTCGAAGCTAAAGGCCGTAAATTCAACTAAATACTTAAGAATTACAATAACGAACAACTTACACTATGTGACCAAAAGTATCCGGATACACCGAAAAACATACGTTTTTCATATTAGGTGCATTGTGCTGCCACCTACTGCCAGATACTCCATATCAGCGACCTCAGTAGTAGTCATCGTGAGAGAGCAGAATGTGGAGCTCCACGGAACCCACGGACTTAGAAGTTGGCCAGGTGATTGTCACTTGTGTCATACGTCTGTACCAGAGATTTCCACACGCCTAAACATCCTTAGGTCCACTGTTTCCGATGTGACAGTAGAGTGGAAACATGAAGGGACATGTACAGCACAAAAGTTGACTGACAGAGATCGCCGACAGTTGAAGAGGGTCGTAATGTGTAATAAACAGACATCTTCCAGATCGTCATACAGGCATTCCAGACTGCATCAGGATCCGCTGCAAGTACTATGACAATTAGGCGGGAGGTGAGCAAACTTGGATTTCACGGTCGAGCGGCTGCTCGTAAGCCACACATCACGCCGGTAAATGCCAAATGACGCCTCGCGTGGTGTAAGAAGCGTGAACATTGGACAACTGAACAGTGGAAAACGTTGTGCTGACTGAAGAATCATGGTACACAATGTGGCGATCCGATGGCAGGGTGTGGATATGGCGAATGTCCGGTGAACGTCATCTGCCAGCATGTGTAGTGCCAACAGTAAAATTCGGAGGCGGTGATGTTTTTCATGGAGGGGTTTACAGCCCTTGGTTTTTTTTGCGTGGCACTATCACAGCACAGGCGTACAATAATGTTTTTAGCACCTTCCTGCTTTTCACAGTTGAAGAGCAATTCGGGAATGGCGATCGCATCTTTCAACACGATCGAGCACCTGTTCATATTGCACGGCCTGTGACAGAGTGGTTACACGACAATAACATCCCTGTAATGGACTGGCCTGCACAGAGTCCTCACCCAAATCCTTTAGACCACCTTTGGGATGCTTTGGGACGCCGTCTTCGTGCCAGGTCTCATCGACTGACACCGATACCTCTCCTCTGTGCAGCACTCCGTGAACAATGGGCTGTCATTCCCCAAGAAACCTTCCAGCACCTGATTGAACGTATGTCTGCTAGAGTGGAAGCTGTCATCAAGGCTAAGGCTGCGCCAACACCATATTGGATTCCAGCATTACCGAGGGAGGTCGCCATGAACTTGTAAGTCATTTTCAGCCAGATGTCCGGATACTTTTGATCACATAGTGTACATTAGAAAGGACACGTAGAAAATGTTGTGGGGAAGCCGAACCCAAGGCTGTGTCTTATTGGCAGAACACTTAGGAGATGGAACACATCTACTAAAGTGACTGCCACACTAAGCTTGTCCGTCCTCTTTTGGAAAAATGCTGGGTGATGTGGAATTCTTACCAGATATGGTTAACGGAGTACGCCGGTAAAGTTCAAAGAAGGGCACCACTTTTTGCATTATCGAGAAATAGGGGAGAGATATCACGGTCCTGATACAGAATTTGGGATGCACATCATTAACACAAAGGCGTTTCTAGTTGCGGCGGGATCTTCTCACTAAATCACCAACTTTCTCCTCCAAAAGCAAAAATATTTTGTTGACGTCGGCTTACGTAGGGAGAAACATCATCATAATAAAATAAGAAAAATCGGAGCTCACACGAAAAGATATAGATGTTCGTTTTGTTCCGCCCGCTGTTCGAGAGTGGAATAATGAGGAATTATTGTGAAGGTGTTTCGGTGAGCTGTCTGCCAGGCACTTACGTGTGATTTGCAGAATACCCATGTAGATGTAGATGTAGACATGAACAATTTTCACCCATTTTAGATGAAATAAATAAAAATAAATGCAAACAGAATATAATCGTAGTTTGTAATCTTTTCTCAGTCTTGATTTTCTGGAAAGTTTAATTGTACGCCAGTTGACCTGTGTACTCGCCTGGCGAGAAGTCCTTTTCATTACGCCCTCAAATTTCTCTAATTTCCAACCTATCCATCTCCTTCCTACCTGACTTATTATGTGGTCTAACTTCCCACGCTCTTTCCTGCTGAGAGCCAGTTTTATTTTTCTTGACGATGACGTCCTCGAGTGTAGTCCCCACCAGGACGTTCGGGTCTCGGAGTATTTTACCTCCAAAAGATTTTAAGCAACATGATACCACCATTATTTCCCTTTTCCCCTTTCCCTTTTGCCTTAATTTTTTCAGCCGTTTGCGGTACCACCACAGCAAGGCAGTGTCGGTTAAGTTCCATTGGCAGATCTGTCGATCATCCATACCGTTGCTCCTGCAACTATTGAAATGCAGCTGATCGTCTTCAGGAACCACAGGTTTGTCGGGCGCTCAACAGATAGCCCTCCGTTGCAGTTGCATCTGCTGTATGACTACTGTATCGTTGACGCACGCAAGCACTGTTGGCTGGGATATCCCCACGATTCAGCTGCATGTCGGAAAAGGTGGTCTTTCTTAACGCACACTGGACTCCTTCATTGCGGGTATGTGAGTGTTGTGCCGTATATATATTTCTGGAGTGTAGCTGACTGTAATGAATGCGTGCATGTTTCTGCTGTATGATGACGATGAGGGTGAAACCATAGTGACACACAGACTAATCCTCTCCTATGGCACCAAAGGAACCGGCAAGATTAACGACCCAATTGGATGAATGTATTACCATCCACATCGTCACATGCCTTCACTTATGCAATAGACTTAAGGAGGGAATTAAAATATGTACAAACACAAATATTCGAAGCCGGGTTTCCTGCCTACTAGGGCCATGCGCTATTACGTGCGCCGCGGTGGCACTCCTGGTACGAAAGCTGTGAGGACTACCCCGCTACATCTCTCGCTCAAATACCAACTGCAATTCACGCCTTGGGTCTTTGTTAGTCCCCTTTTGACCTCGCATCAGTATCGCAGAGGCACCCCATTTTGGAATCTTACTTTAGTACTGAGCGAAATGAGCTAATCCTACTTGCAACTCAGACATAGGTGATATATTAATCATATACAGCTGATGTTTCTGAGACTTAGTCTCATCTTCATTTACGATAACGATATAGGTTAAAGCAATGAACTAAAATTTGTACCAGCAGCAGCATTCGCGCCCGGGCCTCCTTCTTACTAGACAGGTGCCCTGTCTCAGGAACATCGGCTGTATGTGAGTAATATATCACCTATGCCTGAGGCACGGGCAAGATTAACCCCATTTCGCTCATCGCTAAAGTGCTATTTGCAATACTGCGTTTAGAACGTGAATAGCAATGACCTGGGACACGAACTGGAATTTGGAATGCGAGCATAGTAGCGTAGTCCGCGCAAGTATGGTAGTCAGAGTGCAAGGG
This sequence comes from Schistocerca piceifrons, assembly GCF_021461385.2. Lineage (NCBI taxonomy): Eukaryota > Metazoa > Arthropoda > Insecta > Orthoptera > Acrididae > Schistocerca > Schistocerca piceifrons. The sequence continues at coordinate 318,041,277 of NC_060145.1, read as the reverse complement.
CGACGCAACGGGTAGTGCGTCCACCTCGTCATCATGATTCCCAAGTTCGGAACATAGCGCTAGTATAAATTTTAATTCATTACTTTAGCCTATATGATTATCGTAGATAAAGGTGAGACTCAATATATCTCAGGAACATCACCTGTACATGATTAGCAAAAAGAGAGGTTTGGTGATGAAAACTTTATTTCACCACCTCCTCCCAAACTCTCGGCCAAATATTCGTAGTAAATAATTTTATCCACCACTTGGAGCTGAATCGGCTTACCTCCGAGTCGAGCGTCAGTGCACAGAGGCTTGTTGGCGACCTCGGCTAAGGTGTCATTTCTCGCTCCTGCGCAATACACATTTCCGGCATCTTAACAAAATGTGTTGTTGACCGATGCAGACAGCTGCAACAGCTGGCCTCACGCGATATTTGCAGCTCTCTTCCACTTCGCGGAGCACGCAGCCGTCGCCAGCGCATGATGTATATAAGGGACGAGGATACGCCAGAGCTGCATCAGTCGTCATGGCAGCCTCCACCAAGTCTCTCCTGCTCCTCTGTCTGGCTCTCGTGGTAAGTGACTGCGCTTCGATCTTCTCTTCACATAGTGGATTCCATATGACTCGGTACTGCACCAACACTTATCAAGGTGTGGTCATTTGGTGTGTCTCAAATGAAATCTGGGACTGAATTGAGACTTTCTTGGTAGTGAAGACGCAACGCGAGAGCTTGGATCTATAGTCGTCGACAGGTGAGAAAATAACATCCACAGCGAAATATTTTGGGATGGGATCCTTGCTGTTCATATTCCACGTTAACGACATAGTAGGCAGTGCCAATATAATACAGCCGAGATTACTCCTCGGCATATCTCTAAGTTAACGACATGGTAGGCAGTGCCAATATAATACAGCCGAGATTACTCCTCGGCATATCTCTAAAGTGCCAGATTCCTCTTCTTCTAACCTCACAGCAGTATATTGATCCCACACAGGTTAATTATTTATAATCTATCCCACACCTCAGTGACCTCGTAATGCTGTACTCTGTCAAAGGCCTTCTGATAATGAAACAGAAATAGCCGTCACAATTCATGTTTACACCTCCGGAATAAGATCTGAATGCAGAACAAACCTCTTGCGTACCGGCAGTATTTCTGAAGCCAAGCTGTGTAGGTGCAATTCCTTCTTCACAAACTTTTTAGATTCTTTTGTGAATAATTTTTAGAATTATTTTCAGGAGTTGCCTTATCAGACTTATTGTTTTGAAATCATTGTATTTTAGCTCCTCGTTTCTTAGCAACTCTACAAACTCTCATTGAAGCCATTATTCGCGAATGTCTAGAACATGCATGTCCGTCATATCTAGATTTATGTACTGCTATTTTGCACTGATCCGAAAGGTAATCTTTGCAGCTCTATGATTTAGAGATAGGAGATTAAACACTAAAGGCTATGCTGGATCGTAACGAATTTCCAGCAAAATCAGGGTTCACTAATATCGAAGAATATGCTGTTTATGAAGCTTAATATGAAACTGTCTGTAGACATCCTAAAACGGCGATGGTGGACGCTTTCTAACATTTTTGGGTACAGGAAATCTACATAACATACTCCCGCAGTCTAGCCAGCGTCAAACGTAGGTTTTACAAAAAAATAAAAGGCATTACATGTCTTCACCTTTTTCCACCAAATAGGATATATCGGAATGTTTGGAGCATGAAAGGTTCTCGCTGTAAGATATTTTACGTACGATAAACAAATAAGCTGCTCGTCCAGTTTAAGGTCAGCAGTATTACTGTTTGTTTAAAGCTCAGAACGGCACCCGTCATTTGTAATTTTGACATATATTTTCACATATTTTCAAATAATACACATACTTTCCTCAGGGGAGATTGTAAAACATGCGGCTTCCGTCTACACATTAGACTTCCTCAACGCCATTTGTATTTCATGTACGGTAATAGAAATATTTTTCCCATAACAGACGAGAAGCGAATACCAACTGCGAATGGTTTGATATGTACAGGTTGCCTGACCAACGTGTCCTGTAGGAGATGGCATTAGTCAAATCTTGAAAAAGAACTTTTAAAAACATATCTCTGGAAGCCAATAATGGTTGAGATACGGGTCTCATTAAGGTCATCTGTATGATGACACAATAGCAACTGCTCACTGTGATTACCACTCGTTGTGATACATCCCTCATCCCTCTTTCTCAAAGACTCACCAACTCGTGTCAACACAGCTCGCTGCCATCATTTTTTGCTACAAGTACCTCACACACTCCAGTTAGGTATGTACCACTGTATACCATGGAACAATCTTTTGCATTTAGGTATCTGGATAGACAGAAATCTAAGTGATTAAGCACATGTTACTGGGGCTGCTCGACCAATCTATCTCTCACGCAACGTTTGTGTTAGTTGCTGTCGTACTACAGACAATCGGGAGTTGACCTCTCTTCCGTCTTTCTGCGAGAGTGACATTCTCCAGTACTGCGGGAAATTTTCCGTTCGACATCTGTTCAACGCACCGTGTAATTCTTTCTCACTTTTACTAATATTACAAACATCATTACTGAATCTCATCACTGATATGCTTTGACCTTGAATTTTAATCCCATTCTTGAACATTCCTTTTGTTTTTCCGTTTATAGGTTGAACAGTAAGGGTAAAAGTCTAGATCTCTGTCTTAAAACCTTTAAAACACGACACTGCCTTCTTGATCTACCATTATTATTTTTACTCTTTTATTGTTGTACAAATTATTGTTTTTTTCCTGACTTATATCTATTGTCCTGACAATGTCGAATGTCTTGCACCTTTGCACATTTTCGAACGCCTTTTCTAGGTCGATAAAGCATAGCACTATGTCTAGATTTTTCTTAAAACATGGTGACTGAAAAATGAGTTGCTGGTCGCGTCTGTTTCAAAAGCAGCTTGTCACTCGGTCTGCAGGTCGTGGCCACGATGGCGCAGGAACCTGCAGACGTACCAGCTGTCCCTAGCGGAGATGCCGCCAGCAACCAGGAGCCGGTACAGCCGGTGGTGGGCGACGGAGCTGCTGGGGACCAGGCGCTGCAAGACCGCTGGCGGCCGTCCATTTCCTTCCATACCGGCTGAGCGGACTGCTGGCACATTCCAGACATAGGAAGCTCTACTTTGTTATAAACCTTTCTTTTTTTGCGAATTAGACATTTAAAATACTTCTCCTGTTTATATATCAAGAGCTATCTTTTCATTTTTCGAAACTGTAAACGAAAATGTATTACAAAGGAATAAATAAATTTTATCATTTAAAAAAGTACTATTGACTTCGTTTAGCTACTCAATGGTTTGCCGATTTAAGTGTTATCCAAAGAGGAAAATTCTATAATAATGTTTCAAATGGTTCAAATGGCTCTGAGCACTATGGGACTTAACTGCTGAGGTCATCAGTCTCCTAGAACTTAGAACTACTTAAACCTAACTAACCTAAGGACATCACACACATCCATGCCCGAGGCAGGATTCGAACCTGCGACCGTAGCGGTCGCGCGGTTCCAGACTGAAGCGCCTAGAACCGCTCGGCCACTCCGGCCGGCAGGAATAATGTTTCCTAAACAACTTTATTTATTTATTTATTGGTTTCTGTATGGTCTCTCAACGAGCAATGAAAAAGACTGTACATACCCTAAGCATTCACTGATGGAGATGGAAAATTATATAACTTCTGTTGGTATTATATTATTAAAAACATGATGTGACCTAAATATACGATCATAGACTCCATCTTCAAACACAATCTAATAAACTATAACCATTGTTAATGTCAATGTGAGATGGTATGTAGCTGACATAAAACTATGTCAAGGTATTATCGTCATATGTGACTATCTCATATTACCCTAACTGTGACAATAGATACATAAGCATTAAGATCTAAGAAACAGGCGCTATATATAGGGATCTGGCAATAGAACTGCATTACTTTAGACATTGCTCTATTCATGCTGCAATATTTGAGTGAAATTTTCAAGGAATTTTAATTTTCTAAATCAGTTTGTTCATTTAAAATGTACTTTGTGTGTAATGTGATGTTGAAGAAATTCTCGGTTTCTTCTAAGAAACTTGTGTAGATGCTTTTACTTAGATTAAATAGTAATTTCATGTTAGTCTCCATTTGGCCTATTTTGGGTCTGCGAAATTTCAAATATACACTTAAAGTTTATGAATTAAACTGGGGAAATTCTTCTTCAAATCTAGTGTTAAGTCTCCCGCCAGTTTGACCTTTGTAGAACTTCTTGCACGATTCACAATTAGTTTTATAAGGTCCTGCCATTTCAAATGTTGATCTCTTTTCTAAGTTGTTTTAATTCTAGTTCTAACACCGCTCTCAGTCTGGAAGGCTACTGGATCACTACTGTTTTTAAATATTTGAGTAATTTTTACAGAAATTGTGCCTGCATAAGTTATATGACATATATATTTTTTCTCTCTCTTTAACTTCTGTGACAGTAATCATTTTTTTTCATTTTCACTTTTGTTTTGAATATTCTGTCACTAGTTTGGTGTCATGGTGTCGAATCCATCGTTAACTGCCACATATCTTAGTGTGTCTAATTCTGTCACTGAAATCTTAAGTATAGTTTCTATCATCACATGGAAACAGGAACAATTATATTGATTCTGTCTTTGTCAACTTCAGTTGTAAATTTTAGGTTTGCGTGTATATTATTGAGGAATCTCTATAACTTTTGCATGACATCATCATTGCCATTAATCACATTTATCATTTCATTTACATATATTTCATAATATAATATTTTCTTATCATGTCTAAATAATTGTTCATTATTTTATTTCCTACAAAATCTATAAAACATCAGCTAAAGACAACAACTCATGGACAAAACAATTTGTTAATTTTGAAATAGTTATAAAAAGTACAATATCAAAACCATTTATCAGTTAAATAATCATACAAATGGGCATACTACTATATGATATTAAGTTCTTCCAAATTAATTAAATAGATTCACTTATAAGTACAATTGTATAAAGATTTTTTACACCTAAAGAGATTAATTTGTCTCCAACAACAATTTACACATCTTTAACAGTATCATTGTACTCATACACATTCTTGTAGTTATATTGAATATATATTTAAGTTAAAACTATTTGATTTACTTCCATACTAAGGTGATACCCTGGACTGACCTTGTAATTAACGATTTGTATTACTGGAATGTCCTTCACGTGAATCTTTCATTGAGCCCTAAGTTTGGAGGCCACTGGATTCATTACAATACAATATTTTTTTCTCTCAGTTATTAAACAAGAAGTTACAGTTTTTTTATAAAGTCACAAACACAATCTTAAATTCTTGATGCAGGATCTTTATGTATTCTGACAATATTAATGTCAGTAACGAACTGTTTTCTTTACTCAATATTATCTTCAGAAGAGATCAAACTTCCTGGCAGATTAAAACTGTGTGCCCGACCGAGACTCGAACTAGGGGCCTTTGCCTTCCGCAGGCAGAAGTAAAACTGTGAGGATGGGGTGTGAGTTGTGCTTTGGTAGCTCAGATGGTAGAGCATTTGGCTGCAATAGACAAAGGTCCCGAGTTCGATTCTCAGTCGGGCACACTGTTTTAATCTGCCAGGAAGTTTCATATCAGAGCACACTCCACTGCAGAGTGAAAATCTCATTCAGAAGAGATAATTATAATGAAGCTTCCTGTATCAGATTTGCATATTAAACTTTCATAGTCATCAAGTTTCTTTTTAACTGTTAGTATTCATCACCCATCATTGTTTATAGATGTATTATGTTAATTCATTTTGTTAACTCATATATATTTCAAGTCCCCTGACTACTTTACCTGTTAGTGTACTTTTATGAGCTGTTGAGTCACTTTGTTCATCAATAGCAATTTTAGTGTGAGCTATCCATATTTTTACACATCTATCATCCAGTCTGTTATTGAAGTAAAATTTTAAACCTCCTTCCTTAAAAAACTTATTTCATCATTAGAAAAATCAGTGTCAGTAAAATTAACTACTTCTTACTAAAAAGGAGTGCGGGTAAGCTACTACAAACAGCGTAGTAAACGCATTATTGTGGCCAAGATAGACACGAAGGCCACGCCTATCACAATAGTACAAGTTTATATGCCAACTAGCTCCGCAGATGATGAAGAGATTGAAGAAATGTGATGATGAGATAAAAGAAATTATACAGGTAGTGAAGAGAGACGAAAATTTAATAGTCATGGGTGACTGGAATTCGAGAGTACAAGAAGGGAGAGAAGGAAACATAGTAGGTGAATATGGATTGGGGGAGAAAAATGAAAGAGGAAGCCGTCTGGTAGAATTTTGCACAGAGCATAACTTAATCATAGCTAACACTTGGTTCAAGAATCGTAAAAGAAGGTTGTATACATGGAAGAATCCTGGAGATACTAGTAGGTATCAGATAGATTATATAATGGTAAGGCAGAGATTTAGGAACCAGGTATCAAATTGTAAGACATTTCCTGGGGCAGATGTGGACTCTGACCACAATCTATTGGTTATGAACTACAGATTAAAACTGAAAAAACTGCAAAAAGGTGCGAATTTAAGGAGATGGGACCTGGATAAACCGACTAAACCAGAGGTTGTACAGAGTTTAAGGGAGATCATAAGGGAACAATTGACAAGAATGGGAAAAAGAAATACAGTAGAAGAATGGGTAGCTCTGAGGGATGAAGTAGTGAAGGCAGCAGAGGATCAAGTAGGTAAAAAGACGAGGGCTAGTAGAAATCCTTGGGTAACAGAAGAAATATTGAATTTAAATGATGAAAGGAGAAAATATAAAAATTCAGTAAATGAAACAGGTAAAAAGGGATACAAACGTCTCAAAAATGAGATTGACAGGAAGCGAAAAATGGCTAAGCTGGGCTGGCTAGAGGACAAATGTAAGGATGTAGAGGCTTATCTCACTAGGGGCAAGATAGATACTGCCTACAAGAAAATTAAAGAGACCTTTGGAGAAAAAAGAACCACTTGTATGAATATCAAGAGCTCAGATGGAAACCAAGTTCTAAGCAAAGAAGGGAAAGCAGAAAGGTGGAAGGAGTATATAGAGGGTCTATACAAGGGCGATGTACTTGAGGACAATATTATAGAAATGGAAGTGGATGTAGATGAAGATGAAATGGGAGATATGATACTGCATGAAGAGTTTGACAGAGCTCTGAAAGACCTGAGATGAAACAAGGCCTTGGGAGTAGACAACATTCCATTAGAACTACTGACGGCCTTGGGAGAGCCAGACTTCAAGAAGAATATAATAATTCCAATCCCAAACAAAGCAGGTGTTGACAGATGTGAAAATTACCGAGCTATCAGTTTAATAAGTCACGGCTGCAAAATACTAACGCGAATTCTTTACAGACGAATGGAAAAACTGATAGAAGCCGACCCTGGGGAATATCAGATTGGATTCTGTAGAAATGTTGGAACACGTGAGGCAATACTGACCTTACGACTTATCTTAGAAAATAGATTAAGGAAAGGCAAACTTACGTTTCTAGCATTTGTAGACTTAGAGAAAGCTTTTGACAATGTTGACTGGAAGACTCTCTTTCAAATTCTAAAGGTGGCAGGGGTAAAATACAGGGAGCGAAAGGCTATTTACAATTTGTACAGAAACCAGATGGCACTTATAGGACTCGAGAGGCATGAAAGGGAAGCAGTGGTTGGGAAGGGAGTGAGACAGGGTTGTAGCCTCTCCCCGATGTTATTCAATCTGTATATAGAGCAAGCAGTAAAGGAAACAAAATTTGGTGTAGGTATTAAAATCCATGGAGAAGAAATAAAAACTTTGAGGTTCGCCGATGACATTGTAATTGTGTCAGAGACAGCAAAGGACTTGGAAGAGCAATTGAACGGAATGGACAGTGTCTTGAAAGGAGGATATAAGATGAACATAAACACATAAACAAAAGCAAAACGAGGATTATGGAATGTAGTCGAATTAAGTCTGCTGATGCTGAGGGAATTAGATTAGGAAATGAGACACTTAAAGTAGTAAAGGAGTTTTGCTATTTGGGGAGCAAAATAACTGATGATGGCCGAAGTAGAGAGGATATAAAATGTAGACTGGCAATGGTAAGGAAAGCGCTTCTGAAGAAGAGAAATTTGTTAACATCGAGTATAGATTTAAGTGTCAGGAAGTCGCTTCTGAAAGTATTTGTATGTTGTGTAGCCATGTATGGAAGTGAAACATGGACGATAAATAGTTTGGACAAGAAGAGAATAGAAGCTTTCGAAATGTGGTGCTACAGAAGAATGCTGAAGATTAGGTGGGGAGATCACATAACTAATGAGGTATTGAATAGAATTGGGGAGAAGAGGAGTTTGTGGTGCAACTTGACAAGAAGAAGGGACCGGTTGGTAGGACATGTTCTGAGGCATCAGGGGATCACAAATTTAGCATTGGAGGGCAGTGTGGAGGGTAAAAATCGTAGAGGGAGACCAAGAGATGAATACACTAAGCAGATTCGGAAGGATGTAGGTTGCAGTAAGTACTGGGAGATGAAGAAGCTTGCACAGGGTAGAGTAGCATGGAGAGCTGCATCAAACCAGTCTCAGGACTGAAGACCACCACAACAACAACAACTAAAAAGGAATTTAAAAACAATGTTGTCATTATGTTGCCTGTTCTGTTTCATAATACTTGGTCTCTCAAACGTTTTGTTGAGACAGTCTTTATCTGCATTTCATAAGTGACATAATCGTCCACAACCGTAATTATTCCATCAGAAGTTTTGAAATTAATCAGTTCTATTAACTGCATACATGTCAGACACCTGTTACAATAACACTGACATGTGCAGATGAGAGAGCATAGACAATAGGTTTTGTATGAATATGTACAGAGCTTCATCTTATCATCTGTCAAATCTAAAATTTGTGTTATCTGTAAACCGAAGTCGAGCTATACATGTTTATTCTTCTCCTTTGGACTTGAGTTAAATGTCCATATGGTTATTCTGGTCCATGATTGTTTTTTCATATTTCATCATCTGTAACCTAAGGTTTATATAATCTGTAACCTGAGTGCCACATCTAAGACATTTGTTTGATTATTCGCCACTAATACAGGTCTATATACAATTCCTTTATGCCATTGTTTGTATGGAATGCTTTCTGTCCCTACTGCCTATGCAGTATTATGTCTTACAATTCTCTTTTAAATTCTGCTTCTAATACTGGATCCCCTGTTTCTTCTATATCGACTGCTGTTTCTTCTTCTGTCACGTCATCACACAAGTCTTCCCTCTCATAGTGGCCTTAAATGTGCTCTTTCCACCTATCTGCTCTCTCCTCTGCATTTAACAGAGGAATTCCCATTACACTCTTAAAATTACCATTCTTATTTTTAATTCCATCGAAGATTGTTTGTAATTGTTTATATTCTGATTCGTTCCTTCCCACAACCATTTTTTTTCGATTTCTTCACATTTTTCATGCAGCCATTTCGTCTTAGCATACTTGTTCTTCGTCTTGAGCCTATAAACCGCAAAAGAAATTATCGAAATAAAAGAAAGTTTCAACAGTAGGATTAAAATTCAGGGTGAAAGTATAACATTGTTAATATTCACTAATGAGATTGGTATACTCAGTGAAATTTAGAAGAATTACAAGGCCTGCAGAACGGAATGATCAGTCTTCTGAGCACAAAGTACTGACTGAGCTCAAGACAAAGAAAGACGGAAGTAACGAGGAACAGCAGAAGTGAGATGAGCAATAAACTAAACGTCAAAATTGTGTACCACAAAGTAGATGAAGTGATAAATACTGACGGACAGGGACCCGCAAGCATTGTGTCGTGTGCATGTAAAAAATGGCGCGAAATCTGTCAAATGAATCACTCGCTAGTTCCAAAGTACTACCAGAGGTCTAACTAGCACAGTGACTGTGCTTACAGAGTTAAAAAGAATGGGGTACAGTTGTCTGGAAGGTCCTTATAAGCCACATATTTCAGTTTTCAGTAGTAATCAGCACTTGAGAAGTGTAAACAGAGACGCTACTGGACAGTGGAATGATTAATTACACTATATCCTGTGGCATTCCGATGGAAGGATTTGGGTTTGGCCTGTCAACACTGAAGCCTGAAGCACAGAGAAGGTAGTGTGCGGTATATTTATTTCTCGTGGTTAAGGTGTGCTCCATGGGCGTGTGCAGAAATTATTCTTAAGGGGGGGGGGGGGGGGGACACAAGACTGTAGTTGGCCAGTTTCGAGATACGTCATACCGTAAGAAAGGACACAATCGTAGTACCACATGAAAACAGAGCGGCCACCAGCACCATCCATAGGGGGCCCAAAACATCTGAGGGTGGCTTTAACATAAGCCGAAACCGGTCATAAATAAACAAACTTTATTGCGATCTCGACTGTTGTTTTTAAACGAAGTATAGCGCCAGATTGCTACGCTCCGCGGACAGTAATGTTTAAATTTATGATTTAGATATAGGACACTCGCAGTCTATGAAGCCAGAAAATAACCTCAGATTGGTCTACGAAAGCTACCCAAGCTAAAAAGCGCGAACGCGCCACTCGAGATTTTCAGTACCCTCTCCCTCCCTTACACAACCAGCTTACATGATTATTTCGTTAACATTATTAATCTTTCTCGTAGGGTAATGAAACGAAAAAGGATTTTCGAAATTAATTACTTTTACAATTCGATCGTAGCTTAGCCCTTACAAGCACAGTTGTTCCGTAGTAAGAATGCCAGACAAAATGATGTAACTGTCAACTTCATGCAGTTAAAATTCACAACATATGGAGGTAAAATTTACACAACGTCAACTTTAGATTTCATAAGAGGTTTTTGGTTTTTAAGGACGGTTTTAGCCGAAATCTCACGCGGTGCTGTAAGTTAGATTGCTTTTGTAGGCCAGTTTGAGGTTGGTTTCCGCTTTGATAAACCACAAGTGTCCCTAGCAAAATGTTCGTCTAGATTTAATGGCGGTTCGTCAGAAACAGTTATCGTTTACATCCTGCATGCGGGGTGTTTCAGTAAGAGTGTCCGAAACTTTAACAGGACATAGAAGATGGTCCACTGAACAATTTGAGGTAGGAAACTTGAGGTCGGAGAAGACATATTAAGGAGATAACAGGAATAAAATCACATTACTGTGTCATTTTTTATTTACATTGCCTACAGTTAGCTGCAAATACCATCATTGATACTGTGAACGTACCATTTGTACTGTATCTTACAAAATGTGCTGAAACGGACGGCCATCGATCTCAATGCAAGCGTGACATCGTTGAACAAGATTCTGACGTAGCCTGACAAATATCCCTTGTGTGTTTCAAATCACATCCCAGGCTGCCACAATTCTGACAACTAATTGCATCTCCGTATCCACTGGAGTCTTATACACAAGTGACTTTATATATCCCCATATCCTCATAAAAAATTATCAAAGAGATTCAGGTCAGATGACCTCGAAGGCCACGGAACAGGAAAATCCAGCAGCCAGGAAATGGTTGCGGACACACACCGAAGTGAGGCGGTGCACCCTCATGTCGTATCCACATCCTCTGACGAACAGCCAAGGGAACTTTCTAGAATAACTCGGGAAGAACTCTTTGCACGAATCTCAAGTACAAACGGCCATTCAGACGACCAGGTATAAGATATGGTCCAATGAGATTGTCGCCTACAATGCCGGCCCAGCAAAACATACTTGATGGTGTGACTTCAGCAGCGAGAGCATTGCATCCTACTTCCTCATACGCAAGGTGCATGACAGCAACTCCTGCGAAACTGTACCGGTACTGCTCCATCGTATTGTACTGTACGTCTCTGAAAACACTGAGTAATGAATGAGTCTGTCTTTGATTCATAGCACGCTCTGTCATGGGACAATATAAATACGATACAACAGAGCCACCTTAGGGACAAGTAAAGTAAGCAAAACCTGCATCATAACTTCCTAGTAATCAGGCTCCTCCACCTTGTTGCCTTGCAGGATATAAAGAATGTACATGCAAATAAACAGCACAGTACGTGTAAATTTGTACGCATGTCTGTTGTAAATAAGCTGGAAAACAGTAATGCTAGACAAAACGGTAGACAAGTTTGCTTCCATATCTCCTTAAGCTGGCTTCTCCGACCCGAGTTTCCCTACCTCGAATTGTTCAGTGGAGCGTTCTCTGTGTCCTGTTACATATTTGCGCTCTCCTACTGAAACACCCTTTAGAGACAGTTGTATAGAGTGAGCTCCACCGACCCTGGCGCAAACTCCTATTGTCCTATATCTTATCACCATAACCCATTGGTACTGGAATGCAAAAAAGGAAAAGACAGACTCTTTTTTCTTCTCATATTTGAAGGAATCACTTTGCATGAGTGTCTGGCGTTTTCCCGATTTAATGTCTTGTAAAAACGTCCTTAGCTCCTCGGACGTACACGCTGCCACTCAGTGCTGATAACTGAAGCTTACCTCAGCTACCTGTAGTTCAAGAACTACTAGATTTGAGGTACCTATTTAGCGCTTGCAGGCCCCACATTTTCCTTCATTAGACGTCTCCTTGCATGCCCGAAGATACCAACCACATTATCTCTCCTTTGCCTCATCTAAGTGAAACGTTGCAGTAAGATTAACTCTTTTCGGTGCATCATGTAACTATTAGTCGGACAGACTATAACTCCTGGTGTCAGACACCAGAACGTGGAATCAAAGTTTCGATCCCCTGTCGGCTCGATGATTTTTGTCTACCATTCATCACGTCTTTTATCTTCGGCATCGTATGCTAATGTGAAAAATGTGGACTTCCAGCGTGGATCGGAGGTCTCCGAGTGCATTATCTAATCAAAAGTATCCCTACACACCAATGTAATTTGGAATTTACTAGATGTCATGAGAGGTGGGTTCACCGGTGTAAAAGGAGGCGTGGGGTTTCGTGTAGTGAGTATAGAAGTAGTAACAGCAGACTGGGTCTCTCAGAAGAGGCCAGTGACTTGAAACATGAACTATTCATTGCATATCATACGAGCAACAAATCCATCAGGGACGTTTCAAACCTTTTACAAGTGCCTAAGCCGACTGTTAGTACTGTGAAAGAACAAACAGAGCTGAATGAAGCCGACGTAGACCCCATGTGCTGACAGACAAGAACCTTCGAACATTTCGGAGGGTGACTGGAAAACTTCGCATGAAAACAGCGGAAGCAATCACTAGTGAGTTGCAAAATGACGCCAGCAGTGCAGTTAGCATAATGACTGTACTTTAGGAGTTAAAAGGGAAAGATTACACTGGTCGAGCATCTCCCTATAAGCCACACCTTTCTGACACTTGAGGTGGCATAAATAGCAACGCCTGTGGACACTGGACGACTGGAAAAAAGTGATCTTGAGCGATGAATCACGCTATACCCTATGGCAATCACAGGGAAAGATTTGGGTTTGGCAAATGCCTGAAGAACATTGTCTGTCATCACGAACAGTGCCAACGGTGAAGGTGGTGTTACAGAATGGGGGTGTTTTGTTTGGTTAGCGTGTGGCCCCCTTATTGTGCTCAAGAAAACGGTAAATGGGGAAGTATATGAACATATTATACACACTGTGTACAGTAGAGGAATAGTTCGGAGATGATCATTATTTGTATCAGCGTGACAATGTACCCTGTCATAAAGCAACATCTACGAGGCAGTCGTTTGTGAATTGAATTGACCTGCGCAGAGTCCCCACCTGAACCTACTGAATCACCTTTAGTATGAGACAGAGCGTCGACTTTGCTCCAGATCCCAGCTTCCGACTATCATCACTGGTTATGGCTCTTGAGAAAGAATGGGCTTCCATTCCTCCACATTCAGATACCTCATCTCAAGTGTCCCCAGCCTAATAGATGCCGCCATAAAGGCAAAGGGTGGACCTACCTCATATTAATATCCAATATGGTAGTGTAATGGGTTGGTTGACCCGCCAGGTTAGCCGAGAGCGCTAATGCGCTGCTTCCTTGACTCGGGTGGGCGCACCGGCCCCAGATCGAATTCGCCCGATGTATTACCATCGTCGGTCAGTGTGCCGGCCAGCCTGGGTGTGGTTTTTAGGCGGTTTTCCGCATCCCACTAGGTGAATACCGGGCAGATCCCCACGTTCCGGCTCTGTTACACGACTCGCAGACATCTGAACACGCTCGTACTATTCCATTACTTACACTCGACGTAGGAGTACACTAATTCCGTCCTGGGGGGGTGGGGGGGTACAGGGTGGCGGCAGGAAGGGCATCCAGCCACCCCTTTCCACTAACCTTGTCAAATCCGTTCTTAACAATGCCGACCTTGCGTCAGCGCGGGACATGGCACCAGTGAAAGAAAGAAAGAAAGAAAGGAAGGAAGTGTAATGGGTTAGCTTGGGCAGTTCAAAGGTCAGAGAAATGCAATAGTCTAGCACCTGCAAAAGAACCAGGGCTATTAAAATACTGTGGTGTTCAAACCAAATTTCCGATTGGTGATGGCTTTACGTTTTTATGTAGCGTAAGCTCCGGACATAATCTGGAAAACTACATTTCCTATTTTCAGAAATGAAAATACTGTTAAGAATATGATGTCTCATATTCCATCTTTAACGCTATATTTGTTACCAGGAATAGTAAGAGGCTTTCCGTAAAGGCCAAGCAGAGAAGGAGAATGGTTCTGTGATATGGTGATATGTAAATTAAAGGTTGAGAGGGGAAGAAAGGAAAGGAAAGGACGTACTACTTTCAGCTGGATTGGGACATTACTCGGAATCGGCGACGGGGAGTGAAAATGTGTACCGGACTGGAACTCGAACCAGAGATCTCCTCCATTAGGCAGGTGCGGTAACCACTGCGCCATCCGGGACGCAGTGTTATCGCAAGTGCACAGACTACGTTTGCTTGCCTCACGGCTGATACACACTCCAATCGAGCGCCATCTGCCCGCATACCACGTCCAATGAATGGTTCTGCTGGAGGCAGCCATGTCGAGTGATGCAGCGGCACGTCTGCCTACGGTTTATATTCCTCCACGTGCTGCGCACTTCCTGCTGCACAAACAAGTGCTTATTGTGTTCTCTGTTGCACTGCTGCCTGTGTAGTGACATCTGTTTATTTTGCAGACCTTTTCTTCTGGAAAGAGAGCAGGAAATAAAACTAGTCTCCGCATCTGCGACAAATAGCCGTAGACAAAAGCAATAGGTAACACCTATCACGTGTTACCATATGTTACACCAAAGATCTATTTTCAGCTTGAGGATGTTTCATTTATTATACTTTTATTTATTATTATCGTTAACAGTTGGTAAGGTCCATAGGAACTGCATCGCAGCAATGCATGTAATGAGCAGCAGATCATTTCGAAAGATGGTTTCATTTTGCTGTTGGCTTATCAGGGTCATCGAGGCAACTGGAGGATTTTCCATGAGCTTGATGTTAACTCGCAATTGTGGCATTCAACTACGAGCAGTCTCAAAATCTGAGAGGCACATTTTGGAAAATAATCTACATGCAATAAAATTTACGTGTTTAGATCATCATGTTTAGCAGAGAGAATTCTTAGGTGATAGAAGAAACATCGCATAGACTCGCAGCACGAGTAAGAGGATATATCTCGGCGTAGGATTAAAACCACTGAGATCTTTATCACTATCGCCTTGCCATCTTTCCCTTAAGTAGCTGACCTTATGGTCTGTAGCGGCTTGAAGTCTGAATCTATGGGACCCATCTTATGTTTCATTTAGTAACGTATCGTCTTTCGCCAGTAAAGTAGTGGCTAATGTCTAGTACGGTAGTAAATGAACTGCTTGCTGAGGAACACTTAAAAATTCTAGATATGTCTATTCTATTTCTTAGTAGCAGTGGGAGCAAATCCTATGCACATACCCAGGAAGGCAAAGCCTCCTCCATGAGTGTAGTCAGTTGGATACGGTAAATAAAGAGGTTCTGAAATTTTAAAATTAAAGAAGACTACGCTGGCAGAAAATCAGATTTGAGTATTTGAAAATCAGATTGTGGCCTCGCCACTTGACTACTGAGAAAAAGAAGAGATTCGAGAGGAAACAGAAACCTTGCAAGCTTCAAGAACATGTGATATTTTTGTCGCTTTATTTCTGTTTTTTTTTTTTTCCTTTTCGAAAGGCCAACAATACAACATCCAGGGGGTGGGAGTACTTTGTCATATAGCGCTATGATAATTAGTAATACTGATTATGTTTTAGCATTATTGTGAGGCAATTACAAGACACGTAATCAGTTGCTGCTGTTTTATTAATATCTTGTCAAATTTCTTTCTAAATAGTCCTAACAGCTGGAAATATTAAAAAATTCTGGGTCTGTATGAGCACTATCTAAAACTGCACAGTCTGCTGTCGTGGTGTAGTTGATGAATTTGTCTATCTATGATCTCATGACATGGCCCATACAGTTAATCGATAACTTTTTTATCTGCGTTATACTGGAATATTCAATTAAGTCAGATACTTACATGTTTATTTCGGATTCGTCATTATCCAGTGTCAAGATTTTTAACAGCACTAAATATCTGAATAATATTCAGCTGTTGAACATGCTCAGCACTTCTTCATCAGAGTACAAGTTTTACAAGCATATGGCAACACTGACTGTGTAAGTTACATACTGATGCATCTCAGAGTTGTTCTTGCTTTTTAAGAAATTTGACATGACATGGTACGCTTTACCTGAATTATTAATTTCATATTTTGCATTATTTGCTGTACTGCAGAATATTCGCGGATATTTCAATGATTTCCTGTGTTAAAATATTTTGGTTTGCTCTTCCAAGATATCGATATCTTTAGCACTGCATCCGATCACTAAATACTCTGTTTTGTTGACATTTAAATGGAAGTCACTTCTTCTAAGTGCTCAATTAATGGCTGTGAGAGATTTAAAATATTCTGTTTTGTGGACATTTAATTGGAAGTCATTTCCTTTAAGGCCTTCAATTAATGGCTGCGAGAGATTTATAATTTCCCTTTTGTTGCCTCTGAAAAGAAATTTGTCATAAGTGCAAGGCAGTATTGGCATTACAGTTTTTAATGTCGTTCAAAAATGGTTCAAATGGGTCTGAGCACTAAGGGACTTAACATCTGAGGTCATCAGTCCCCTAGAACTTAGAACTACTTAAACCTAACTAACCTAAGGACCTCACACACATCCATGCCCGAGGCAGGATTCGAACCTGCGACCGTAGCAGTCGCGCGGTTCCGACTGCAGCGCCTAGAACCGCTCGGTCACAACGGCCGGCTTTAATGTCGTGCCTCGCTTCGTTGGCTAATGTGTTGGCTCACTTTTTCTATTGCTTTGTTCAAGAGAACTGGTGATAGACACTTTCCTTGCTTGATATTAGTATGAATACTAAAGTGATATGTAACGAAATATTTATTTCCGAATGTGGCACTTTCTTTACATAATGTGGTTAGACACACATGAAGAAACTGAAATTGGAATTACATAAGAAACTGATTGCAATAAATAATCAAATGACAGAAATATTTAACAACAGCACAACAAATTAAATACAGTTCCACTGAACTGTATGTAGCACTGCAGCCAGCGATAAAGTTTTGCTTAAAAAATAGTAATGACGCAGACAGCACTTCATTCCATCAGTATCTGTGAAACTTCCCTGGGGCTCAACTCCCTGCCCAGCCATGTAGTTTTAAGCTGTCAGTGATTTCCATAAATCGCTTAAGACAAATGTGTAGCGTAGGGTTTGGGTGGGGTGGGGTCTGGATAAGTGATTGGGCAGACGTAGGGCTTAGTTCAACAATAATTAATTTGGCATCCAAAAATATCATTTAACAAAATCAGCCAAACACTTATAGTAAAACAATATAATTCTTTGTTGCCCAAAAGGACTTAAGCAGGGCTACAATAATAAAACACAAACATCAACAAAGCAAAAATAGAACAATATCAGTCTAGCACTACAACGATTAACCTGGTAGCAACACAACAGTTTAAAAATTTGGACATTCTGCCCTTATGAATTATACATGGCAACAGAAAAAACTTAAGAATCCCTGTAATACTTAGGATCAAAGAAATAACTTCTGACTACATCTTTCGCTACCATTATTATCAACACCGTGACAACTAAGATAACTGCTAACACCAATGATACCGAGCTGCCAAGCTCATGTCTAAATGAATAGTTCTCATAATGCAACACAAAACAGAATCTTTATACAAATGAGTAAACGACTGGTTCTATTACAAGAACTCAATACGCCATCAATCTTAAAACCACTGAATAAACAACTGTAGAAAAAAACCATTAACTTTCATCTAATTTGCTTATGTCCACGGCGTGTATTGATTCAATTAGGACTGCTCTTTCCACAACACACACTGCTCCGCAGCCTGTATGCCATAAATGAAAACTGCCAGACTTCCATTCGGAAGTTGTTTACAAGCGGCAACTTAGTGCACATTCCCACATACTACTGTGTACCATCTCAGATACGAAGACAAAAAGACAACACCATTAACTGTAAAGGCACTGAGGTTGTGATCCCAATGATTTGCCAGAGCCATTCCCTCACCTCCACTGCAATGCTGTGTGTCAGACTGGGAAAGACAGCAACCGTTCCACCAGGTTGTTGTATACAAGAAGGCCTCATCCATGCTGGCAATCATCACCTCTGGTTCTGTCCCACACACCAGCTTCTTGAGGTCCTCAGACACAGCTCCACTCAGAGCTGTCTTCTGATGTCACTCCAGGAACTGACTGTGCCACTGTCCATCCAGCCTGGGCTACCAAGTTCAGCGATGGCACCGACTATGGACTCAGCACTGGCCTTTGGGTGATGTTCTTAGTTACAATCTCTGTTGCTGGCTCCACTCATCTTCAAAAATGGTTCAAATGGCTCTGAGCACTATGGGACTTAACATCTTAGGTCATCAGTCCCCTAGAACTTAGAACTACTTAAACCTAACTAACCTAAGGACATCACACACATCCATGCCCGAGGCAGGATTCGAACTTGCGACCGTAGCTGTCGCGCGATTCCATATTGACGCACCTAGAACCGCTTGGCCACAACGGCCGGCCACTCATCTTCATGCACAGCCCAAACCAGCAGTCCTAGCTGCCACCATAGGCCTCTGTGCCCCGTGTTGAGTGATGACTACAAACTGCTTCCTTCCAGGCGTTGTTTCTCGTCACAATGGCCCCATCCAACTAACCACTGTTAACATGGCACGAATGCCAGGATGGCTCCTTTGAAAACGGCATTTACCTGCTCGTAATTCCCCAGACTGAGCTTGTGCTCCATCTCTAATGACCACTTCATCAACAAGGTGTTAAACCTTAGTTTTCCTTTTTTTTCAATTTATAAACACAAAGGTAATTCTCAAAAGGATTATTTATAATTACTTCCATGGTTTCAGAAGATGGACATGCGAAAACTACAAGACATACAGAACAATGACACATGGCAATAGACAGAGCCTCTCCCCAACTTTGTAGGTCACATTACAGGTGCTGCACATGGGCACCATTTGTGTAGTAACAGACATCAATATGTGTGTGCAGTTAATTGATGTATCTGCTGTTAGCGCAACAGCAGCAGCCCACTTTTGACATCTGACCTTTGGGTTGCCTACCTAGAGGAGTGAACTAATTCCATGCGACAAAAAGGAGTGGATGATTTGTCTATATCTTACGACACGACTGTCTCCTAGTGGTGCTTTCTACAACTACGCCATGGCACATTTGCCTTTGGTGCACATCTGCCAACAACCAATCATGGGGTCAAATAATGTGATTCAAGAACGCTTAGACATGTTTTATACAGCTTCCAACACCCTTCTGCATAGCTTGCTGGAACACTCAGAAATTTATTGACATGTGAAAAGGGGTACTGCTCAGTGAGCAGAGTGATTTCAGTTATAGTTCATATTTTGGTATATTTCGTACAGAGATGACAGGTGAAACACATACACATGGTAGGCAGACGGTGGTGGCTGGTTGAGCGCTGTGGGTCTGCATGGTCTGCCACAGAATACACGAAAGCGATAGGATCTGTGTGGTTGACAGCATGTTTGAGGGGAAAAAAACACCAGGTTCCCAAGCACCACAAGAAGGCACCAAGATTACAGCATGAACGAAGAAAGTAAAACGAAATAAATAATAACATTAAAAACAAAACATGTTTCATCATATACACCTAAACTGTTTCAGCTGGTGTTCCTCTGCTTTAATAAGGAAAAGTTATGATGCACACTTTTTATTATTTTAATTTCTTTAAATTTTGTAGTGCTATAGTTATAATATAGTCAAAGTATAGAGAGAAGAAATAAAACTTTCATGTCTGCCGACAACATTGTAATTCTGGCATAAACAGCAAAAGATCCTGAAGAGCAGTGTCTTGAAAAGATGTTATAAGATCAACAGTAACAAAAGTAAAACAAAGGTAATGAAATGTAATCAAAATAAATCAGGTGATGTTGAAGGAATAATAGTTGGAAATGAGACACCAAAAGTAATAGATGAGTTTTGCGATTTTGGCAACAAATTAACTGATGATGGGTGATAGAGAGAATATAAAATGAAGACTGTCTGTAGCATGAAAAGCACTTTGGACAATATAACTTTTTTAAGATCTGATATGAATTTAAAAGAACTTTGGAAAACATAATTTTTTTTAGATCTCATACAAATTTAAATGTTAGGAAGACTTTTCAAAAGGTACCTGTATTAAATGTAGCCTTGTACAAATGTGGCTGATAAGCAGTTCGAACAAGAAAAGAGTGGTGCCACAGATGAGTGCTGAAGATCAGATGGTTAGACCGAGTAACTAATGACGAGGTGCTGAACACAACTGGAGAAAAAAAAAGCATTTATGGCACAGCATGAGTAAAAGAAGGAATTGGTTGATGAGAGACATTCTGATGAAGGAAGCCATTTTAGTAATGGTGGGAAGTGTGGGCGTTAAGAATTGTACAGGGAGACCGAAAGATGAACACATTAAGCAAGTTCAAATAGGTTGCGGTAGATATTCGAAGATAAAGAGGCTTGCACAACCGAGAGAAACGTGGAGAGCTACATGACACTGCTTTTCACACTGAAGTCGACAACAACAACAACAACAATAACAGTTGTAAAACATAAATAAACATTTACATTGACGTTTAATGAAAGTTTACGTGTTTTTTAAGCAAACGCTTATTCTAAAATTGTGCTACTCTGTATCCAGATATTATGAAGTGTGGCGCCTACCTTGTCTATGTATATTATATACCGCAACCATAAGAATCCGAACGACCTGAATTGCTTTCGCCTGATTTGATGCAACCGACATAACGTAACTGTCTTGCAGATCCTCTAATCTCTTTGCATTACAGTCGTCTGAATACACAAAATTTATACCACAAGAGATCACTAGAGAACACTGTTAGTTAAGGTAATTAGTCCAGATGTACATCGACATGACGATGTTGCAAATACAAGGAAACACGTCATTAGAGATGATACAGTCCTTAAGGCTTGTAAACTCAATTTTGTTACAGTAAGTGACATTTAAAAATCACTACCACACTCATTAGCATTTGAGCTAAGTAACTCGTTCACGTAAGCCATTGTCGTAGCTGTGTTGGGAAAGTGCCAGAGCTCCAAGCGCTAACAGAAAGCACTGATACCCAAATCACTATTAACACAGAAAGATGGCTAGAGCCGGAGATAAGTTCAGTGGAAATTTTTGGGGAGAACCTAACGGTGTTCTGAAAGGGTAGGCTAAATACTGTTGGAGATGGTATGTTTGTTGCTGATGGAGCAATTTATGTTTAACGAAATTGATGTAGATAGTTGCTGTAAGTTAGTATGGGTCGAGGTTATTCTTGGCAACTGAAATAAAATAATAATTGGAGCCTTTTACCGGCCTCCCAACTCAGATGACACAAAGGTTCAAAAAAAAACTTGAGTCAACTTTGAAACACGTACCCGACTCATACATTCATGATCGATACGTTGGAGAAAATACATGTTTAAATCCGGAGATGTGCGTAAAACATCATTCGAAACTGTGCTAAACGTCTGAAAATTATTTCGAAAAGTTAGTTCATGAGCCCAAGTGAATAGCAAACTATTGTGAAAACATGCTTGACCTCTTAGCAACAAATAATCCTGAGTTAATAACGAGCATCAAAAACGATACAGGGATTAGTGAACACAGGGTTGTGCAGAAAGACTGGATATTGTAACTCTCAAATCCTCCAAAAACAAATTAAAATTTATCTATTAAACAAAGCAGATAAAAATTCGTTTGATGCCTTCCTGACAGACAGCCTCCACTCCTTCCACATTAACGATGTAACTGTAGACCAGATGTGGCTTGACGTTAAAGACATAGTATCGACGACAATCGAGAGGTTTATACCAAATAAATTGACAAAAGACGGAGCTAATCCCCCTTGGTACACAAAATGGGCCTGAAGACTGTTGGAAAAGCAACGAAAAAAGCATGCCGAATTTAAAAGAACGTAAAATCTCCAAAATTTGCGATCTCTCGCACAAGCTCGAAATTTAGCACGGTCTTCAACGCGAGATGTTTATAATAGTTCCCGCAGCAAAACCTTGTCTGGAAACCTGGCAGAAAATCTAATCAGATTCTGATGGTGTGTAAAGTATGCTAGCGGCAAGACAAAATCAATGCCTTCTCTGCACGATAGCAATGGGAGCCTTTCGAAATCCCTTCACCAAAGAAAATATAAATATCACAGAATTCGAATCAGTAACAGTTGCCAACACGAATAAGTTAGTAGTAGATAGCCTCAGAGTAGGGGAACCACTTAAATCACTTAATAAAAGCAGTTCTTCCGGTCCACACTATATACCAGTTAGGTTCCTTTCAGAGTATGCTGATAGCTTCACACTCGACGAAAGATCCATACCCAAAGACTGGAAAATTGCACAGGTCACACCAGTATTCAAGAAAGGCAGTAGGTATAATACACTGAATTACAGACCTATATCATTAACATCGATATGCAGCAGGATTTTGGAACATATATTGTGTTCAAACATTATGAATTAGCTCGAAGAGAACGATCTATTGACACTCAGTCAGCACGGATTTAGGAAACATAGCTCTTGTGACACACAACTAGTTCTTTACTCACATGAAGTAT
The DNA here is from genome assembly GCF_021461385.2 of Schistocerca piceifrons. Classification (NCBI taxonomy): domain Eukaryota; kingdom Metazoa; phylum Arthropoda; class Insecta; order Orthoptera; family Acrididae; genus Schistocerca; species Schistocerca piceifrons. The sequence goes on along the minus strand of NC_060145.1, from coordinate 318,018,124 downwards.
TGAGTGCCATCGACAAGGGATTTCTAATTGATTCCGTGTTTTTAGATTTCCAGAAAGCTTTCGACACCGTACCTCGCAAGCATCTTGTAATCAAGTTGAGTGCTTATGGAATACCGTCTCAGTTACGCGACTGGATTCGTGATTTCCTGTCAGAGCGGACACAATTCGTAGTAACTGACGGGAAGTCATCGAGTAAAACACAAGCGATTTCTGCCATTCATAAAGGTAATGCTACAGGCTCTCTTCTGTTTCTTAAATATATAAAAGATTTAGGAGACAATCTGAGCAGCAGTCTTAGGTTGCTTGTAGATGATGTCGTTTATGGCCTAGTAAAGTCATCAGAATATCAAAATAAATTGCAAAAACATATAGAAAAATATATCTGTATCGTGTAAAAATTGTCATCCTAAATGATGGAAAGTGCTAGGTCATCCACCTGACTGCTAGAAGGAATCAATTAAACTTCGGTTACAAGAAAAATCAGTCGAAGCTAAAGGCCGTAAATTCAACTAAATACTTAAGAATTACAATAACGAACAACTTACACTATGTGACCAAAAGTATCCGGATACACCGAAAAACATACGTTTTTCATATTAGGTGCATTGTGCTGCCACCTACTGCCAGATACTCCATATCAGCGACCTCAGTAGTAATTAGTCAACGTGAGAGAGCAGAATGTGAAGCTCCACGGAACCCACGGACTTCGAAGTTGGCCAGGTGATTGTCACTTGTGTCATACGTCTGTACCAGAAATTTCCACACGCCTAAACATCCTTAGGTCCACTGTTTCCGATGTGACAGTAGAGTGGAAACATGAAGGGACATGTACAGCACAAAAGTTGACTGACAGAGATCGCCGACAGTTGAAGAGGGTCGTAATGTGTAATAAACAGACATCTTCCAGATCGTCATACAGGCATTCCAGACTGCACCAGGATCCGCTGCAAGTACTATGACAATTAGGCGGGAGGTGAGCAAACTTGGATTTCACGGTCGAGCGGCTGCTCGTAAGCCACACATCACGCCGGTAAATGCCAAATGACGCCTCGCGTGGTGTAAGAAGCGTGAACATTTTACAACTGAATAGTGGAAAACGTTGTGCTGACTGAAGAATCATGGTACACAATGTGGCGATCCGATGGCAGGGTGTGGATATGGCGAATGTCCGGTGAACGTCATCTGCCAGCATGTGTAGTGCCAACAGTAAAATTCGGAGGCGGTGATGTTTTTCATGGAGGGGTTTACACCCCTTGGTTTTTTTTGCGTGGCACTATCACAGCACAGGCGTACAATAATGTTTTTAGCACCTTCCTGCTTTTCACAGTTGAAGAGCAATTCGGGAATGGCGATCGCATCTTTCAACACGATCGAGCACCTGTTCATATTGCACGGCCTGTGACAGAGTGGTTACACGACAATAACATCCCTGTAATGGACTGGCCTGCACAGAGTCCTCACCCAAATCCTTTAGACCACCTTTGGGATGTTTTGGGACGCCGTCTTCGTGCCAGGTCTCATCGACTGACACCGATACCTCTCCTCTGTGCAGCACTCCGTGAACAATGGGCTGTCATTCCCCAAGAAACCTTCCAGCACCTGATTGAACGTATGTCTGCTAGAGTGGAAGCTGTCATCAAGGCTAAGGCTGCGCCAACACCATATTGGATTCCAGCATTACCGAGGGAGGTTGCCATGAACTTGTAAGTCATTTTCAGCCAGATGTCCGGATACTTTTGATCACATAGTGTACATTAGAAAGGACACGTAGAAAATGTTGTGGGGAAGCCGAACCCAAGGCTGTGTCTTATTGGCAGAACACTTAGAAGATGGAACACATCTACTAAAGTGACTGCCACACTAAGCTTGTCCGTCCTCTTTTGGAAAAATGCTGGGTGATGTGGAATTCTTACCAGATATGGTTAACGGAGTACGCCGGTAAAGTTCAAAGAAGGGCACCACTTTTTGCATTATCGAGAAATAGAAGAGAGATATCACGGTCCTGATACAGAATTTGGGATGCACATCATTAACACAAAGGCGTTTCTAGTTGCGGCGGGATCTTCTCACTAAATCACCAACTTTCTCCTCCAAAAGCAAAAATATTTTGTTGACGTCGACTTACATAGGGAGAAACATCATCATAATAAAATAAGAAAAATCGGAGCTCACACGAAAAGATATAGATGTTCGTTTTGTTCCGCCCGCTGTTCGAGAGTGGAATAATGAGGAATTATTGTGAAGGTGTTTCGGTGAGCTGTCTGCCAGGCACTTACGTGTGATTTGCAGAATACCCATGTAGATGTAGATGTAGACATGAACAATTTTCACCCATTTTAGATGAAATAAATAAAAATAAATGCAAACAGAATATAATCGTAGTTTGTAATCTTTTCTCAGTCTTGATTTTCTGGAAAGTTTAATTGTACGCCAGTTGACCTGTGTACTCGCCTGGCGAGAAGTCCTTTTCATTACGCCCTCAAATTTCTCTAATTTCCAACCTATCCATCTCCTTCCTACCTGACTTATTATGTGGTCTAACTTCCCACGCTCTTTCCTGCTGAGAGCCAGTTTTATTTTTCTTGACGATGACGTCCTCGAGTGTAGTCCCCACCAGGACGTCCGGGTCTCGGAGTATTTTACCTCCAAAAGATTTTAAGCAACATGATACCACCATTATTTCCCTTTTCCCCTTTCCCTTTTGCCTTAATTTTTTCAGCCGTTCGCGGTACCACCACAGCAAGGCAGTGTCGGTTAAGTTCCACTGGCAGATCTGTCGATCATCCATACCGTTGCTCCTGCAACTATTGAAATGCAGCTGATCGTCTTCAGGAACCATAGGTTTGTCGGGCGCTCAACAGATAGCCCTCCGTTGCAGTTGCATCTGCTGTATGACTACTGTATCGTTGACGCACGCAAGCACTGTTGGCTGGGATATCCCCACGATTCAGCTGCATGTCGGAAAAGGTGGTCTTTCTTAACGCACACTGGACTCCTTCATTGCGGGTATGTGAGTGTTGTGCCGTATATATATTTCTGGAGTGTAGCTGACTGTAATGAATGCGTGCATGTTTCTGCTGTATGATGACGATGAGGGTGAAACCATAGTGACACACAGACTAATCCTCTCCTATGGCACCAAAGGAACTGGCAAGATTAACGACCCAATTGGATGAATGTATTACCATCCACATCGTCACATGCCTTCACTTATGCAATAGACTTAAGGAAGGAATTAAAATATGTACAAACACAAATATTCGAAGCCGGGTTTCCTGCCTACTAGGGCCATGCGCTATTACGTGCGCCGCGGTGGCACTCCTGGTACGAAAGCTGTGAGGACTACCCCGCTACATCTCTCGCTCAAATACCAACTGCAATTCACGCCTTGGGTCTTTGTTAGTCCCCTTTCGACCTCGCATCAGTATTGCAGAGGCACCCCATTTTGGAATCTTACTTTAGTACTGAGCGAAATGAGCTAATCCTACTTGCAACTCAGACATAGGTGATATATTAATCATATACAGCTGATGTTTCTGAGACTTAGTCTCATCTTCATTTACGATAACGATATAGGTTAAAGCAATGTACTAAAATTTGTACCAGCAGCAGCATTCGCGCCCGGGCCTCCTTCTTACTAGACAGATGCCCTATCTCAGGAACATCGGCTGTATGTGAGTAATATATCACCTATGCCTGAGGCACGGGCAAGATTAACCCCATTTCGCTCATCGCTAAAGTGCTACTTGCAATACTGCGTTTAGAACGTGAATAGCAATGACCTGGGACACGAACTGGAATTTGGAATGCGAGCATAGTAGCGTAGTCCGCGCAAGTATGGTAGTCAGAGTGCAAGGTCGACGCAACGGGCAGTGCGTCCACCTCGTCATCATGATTCCCAAGTTCGGAACATAGCGCTAGTATAAATTTTAATTCATTAGTTTAGCCTATATGATTATCGTAGATAAAGGTGAGACTCAATATATCTCAGGAACATCACCTGTACATGATTAGCAAAAAGAGAGGTTTGGTGATGAAAACTTTATTTCACCACCTCCTCCCAAACTCTCGGCCAAATATTCGCAGTAAATAATTTTATCCACCACTTGGAGCTGAATCGGCTTACCTCCGAGTGGAGCGCCAGTGCACAGAGGCTTGTTGGCGACCTCGGCTAAGGTGTCATTTCTCGCTCCTGCGCCATACACATTTCCGGCATCTTAACAAAATGTGTTGTTGACCGATGCAGACAGCTGCAACAGCTGGCCTCACGCGATATTTGCAGCTCTCTTCCACTTCGCGGAGCACGCAGCCGTCGCCAGCGCATGATGTATATAAGGGACGAGGAGACGCCAGAGGTGCATCAGTCGTCATGGCAGCCTCCACCAAGTCTCTCCTGCTCCTCTGTCTGGCTCTCGTGGTAAGTGACTGCGCTTCGATCTTCTCTTCACATAGTGGATTCCATATGACTCGGTACTGCACCAACACTTATCAAGGTATGGTCATTTGGTGTGTCTCAAATGAAATCTGGGACTGAATTGAGACTTTCTTGGTAGTGAAGACGCAATGCGAGAGCTTGGATCTATAGTCGTCGACAGGTGAGAAAATAACATCCACAGCGGAATATTTTGGGATGGGATCCTTGCTGTTCATATTCCACGTTAACGACATGGTAGGCAGTGCCAATATAATACAGCCGAGATTACTCCTCGGCATATCTCTAAAGTGCCAGATTCCTCTTCTTCTAACCTCACAGCAGTATATTGATCCCAATACAGGTTAATTATTTATAATCTATCCCACTGCTTCTTAGTACCTCAGTGACCTCGTAATGCTGTACTCTGTCAAAGGCCTTCTGATAATGAAACAGAAATAGCCGTCACAATTCATGTTTACACCTCCGGAATAAGATCTGAATGCAGAACAAACCTCTTGCGTACCGGCAGTATTTCTGAAGCCAAGCTGTGTAGGTGCAATTCCTTCTTCACAAACTTTTTAGATTCTTTTGTGAATAATTTTTAGAATTATTTTCAGGAGTTGCCTTATCAGACTTATTGTTTTAAAATCATTGTATTTTAGCTCCTCGTTTCTTAGCAACTCTACAAACTCTCATTGAAGCCATTATTCGCGAATGTCTAGAACATGCATGTCCGTCATATCTAGATTTATGTACTGCTATTTTGCACTGATCCGAAAGGTAATCTTTGCAGCTCTATGATTTAGAGATAGGAGATTAAACACTAAAGGCTATGCTGGATCGTAACGAATTTCCAGCAAAATCAGGGTTCACTAATATCGAAGAATATGCTGTTTATGAAGCTTAATATGAAACTGTCTGTAGACATCCTAAAACGGCGATGGTGGACGCTTTCTAACATTTTTGGGTACAGGAAATCTACATAACATACTCCCGCAGTGTAGCCAGCGTCAAACGTAGGTTTTACAAAACAATAAAAGGCATTACATGTCTTCACCTTTTTCCACCTACTAGGATATATCGGAATGTTTGGAGCATGAAAGGTTCTCGCTGTAAGATATTTTACGTATGATAAACAAATAAGCTGCTCGTCCAGTTTAAGGTCAGCAGTATTACTGTTTGTTTAAAGCTCAGAACGGCACCCGTCATTTGTAATTTTGACATATATTTTCACATATTTTCAAATAATACACATACTTTCCTCAGGGGAGATTGTAAAACATGCGGCTTCCGTCTACACATTAGACTTCCTCAACGCCATTTGTATTTCATGTACGGTAATAGAAAAATTTTTCCCATAACAGACGAGAAGCGAATACCAACTGCGAATGGTTTGATATATACAGGTTGCCTGACCAACGTGTCCTGTAGGAGATGGCATTAGTCAAATCTTGAAAAAGAACTTTTAAAAACATATCTCTGGAAGCCAATAATGGTTGAGATACGGGTCTCATTAAGGTCATCTGTATGATGACACAATAGCAACTGCTCACTGTGTTTACCACTCGTTGTGATACATCCCTCATCCCTCTTTCTCAAAGACTCACCAACTCGTGTCAACACAGCTCGCTGCCATCATTTTTTGCTACAAGTACCTCACACACTCCAGTTAGGTATGTACAACTGTATACCATGGAACAATTTTTTGCATTTAGGTATCTGGATAGACAGAAATCTAAGTGATTAAGCACATGTTACTGGGGCTGCTCGACCAATCTATCTCTCACTCAACGTTCGTGTTAGTTGCTGTCGTACTACAGACAATCGGGAGTTGACCTCTCTTCCGTCTTTCTGCGAGAGTGACATTCTCCAGTATTGCGGGTAATTTTCCGTTCGACATCTGTTCAACGCACCGTGTAATTCTTTCTCACTTTTACTAATATTACAAACATCATTACTGAATCTCATCACTGATATGCTTTGACCTTGAATTTTAATCCCATTCTTGAACATTCCTTTTGTTTTTCCGTTTATAGGTTGAACAGTAAGGGTAAAAGTCTAGATCTCTGTCTTAAAACCTTTAAAACACGACACTGCCTTCTTGATCTACCATTATTATTTTTACTCTTTGATTGTTGTACAAATTATTGTTTTTTTCCTGACTTATATCTATTGTCCTGACAATGTCGAATGTCTTGCACCTTTGCACATTTTCGAACGCCTTTTCTAGGTCGATAAAGCATAGCACTATGTCTAGATTTTTCTTAAAACATGATGACTGAAAAATGAGTTGATGGTTGCGTCAGTTTCGAAAGCAACTTGTCGCTTTGTCTGCAGGTCGTGGCCACGATGGCGCAGGAACCTGCAGACGTACCAGCTGTCCCTAGCGGAGATGCCGCCAGCAACCAGGAGCCGGTACAGCCGGTGGTGGGCGACGGAGCTGCTGGGGACCAGGCGCTGCAAGACCGCTGGGGAGCGTCTATATCCTTCCACACTGGCTGAGCGGACTGCTGGCAGATTCCAGACATAGAAAGCTCTACTTTGTTATAAACCTTTCTTTTTTTGCGAATTAGACATTTAAAATACTTCTTCTGTTTCTATATCAAGAGCTATCTTTTCATTTTTCAAAACTGTAAACGAAAATGTATTACAAAGGAATAAATAAATTTTATCATTTAAAAAGTACTATTGACTTCGTTTAGCTACTCAATGGTTTGCCGATTTAAGTGTTATCCAAAGAGGAAAATTCTATAATAATGTTTCAAATGGTTCAAATGGCTCTGAGCACTATGGGACTTAACTGCTGAGGTCATCAGTCCCCTAGAACTTAGAACTACTTAAACCTAACTAACCTAAGGACATCACACACATCCGTGCCCGAGGCAGGATTCGAACCTGCGACCGTAGCGGTCGCGCGGTTCCAGACTGAAGCGCCTAGAACCGCTCGGCCACTCCGGCCGGCAGGAATAATGTTTCCTAAACAACTTTATTTATTTTTTGGTTTCTGTATGGTCTCTCAACGAGCAATGAAAAAGACTGTACATACCCTAAGCATTCACTGATGGAGATGGAAAATTATATAAAATAACACTCCAGTCTGACATCTATACAAATGTAAAGGTAAATGTTTGCGTTCGCGTCTCCGATAGTTCTTCACCGATTGCTTTGAAATTTTGACACAACGTTGCATTGGAACAGGAGCATGTTTTTGTATACCTACTGGAGCGATGTATGCTACATAAATACATATATAATAACAAAGGCGATACATTATTTTTCGTTTGTTCAAACTCTCAGTTCTCTGAAAGTATTCCACCGATTGCTTGGTAATTATGACACAACGTTGAGGGCGAATGTGCTTTTATATGCCTATTTTTAGTATATATGATATATAAATAAATATGAAATATATAATGGGGAAACATCAAAAATCTCGAAAAGTTGTTGACTTAATTAGTTCAAATTTTTACACAGTACTCCCTTGAATATTCAGACCTATATAGACTATATAATTTACTACATATAATACATAAATATATATGCCATATATAAAGGGGAAACATTGTTACCAAAGATTTTAAAAAGTGCTCGATTGATTTACTTCGAAATTTTACACGTTACTGTAACAAACCTGTGGACACATAAAAGCTCGATAATTTTTTGTATGTGTGATGAATATGTGAATTACATAGCAGTAAATCGTTATTAGCAAACAGGAAAGTTATATTTATGGTTTACTGAATTATTATTAGAATACTACCACAAAATCTGAATTTACAATAACAATAAACAAGGCTCATTGTCAGGAAGAGGGGCGAACTGGAGATGGACCAAGGGGTGGTGGGACACAGGCATAGAAAACACACAGGACGAGGTGCTCAGAAAGAGGGGCAGAAGGAAATGGTGAGGGAAGGGGCAGGAGAAGATGAACAGAGAAAGGAGGTGTTGGGCACAATAGGGTCACAGAGAAGGAGAGGAGGTAAAGAGACAGAGGGAGGCAAGGATGCACAGAAAGATGATGGACAAATCGAGGGGGAGGTGAAGGAGATATGCATAGGGAGGGGGAGGAGAAGATGGAGAGAGAAAAGGATGAGAAAGAGATTAGAGCGTTTATCCAATTCTCATACATTTTAGAAATGTGTGCTGTCTCTTTTCTTTCTTTTCCATTTAATCAGACTGTCATGGTAATGCAAGGATCAGCAAGTTCATCAATATTTGCAGAGACTTACATAAAGTGTATTACATGATTTAACATTCATTTCATAATGAATATCAGTATGGGATGTGATATCCACAGACACGAATATGCTTCTGTAACCATTGTAGGATGGAAGCTAACAGCCTCTGAGCGTCATCTTGAGCAATTACCAGCTATGTCTGAAACTGACACTGTATCATTTTATGAATAATACTGCCTAGAGACTGGTTTGAAATTGTATGTCTTTCTGCCTGTTGGCTTGTGTCTCATATTCGTGAGTGGATGCCTTTTTGATGATTTTTCTGGAGTTTCACCAGCATTGTCAAGGCTTCACTCTCCATTAATAGTGGCAGACCAGCAATGGAGGCTCATGCTTTGACAATTGAACAAATTTCGGCCAAAGAACCCGAGATAGAAGCCAACTGATAGTTTGTCAACAAGTGGTCACGAAACCCTTACAATTCTGAATGTCTACCTTTTACGTCACAGGTATAGTCTATTGGTAATAAATCAGTGGACTGGATAGGCAAGCTGATGGCTCCCACATTCCTCAAGGCGTTTGTATCGTGAACTGCAGTCTAGGTTCTTGCACTGTTGCATTCGAACATGCCGCTTGTCATCTAAGTCATGAAGGGTATGACAACATCTCTTTCTTTGTTGACAATCCTCTTATTTCGGTGCCTGCTGGGAATAACTGCAGAGGTATTCCATCTTATACAGTACTAGACACTGTTTGCGTTAGCTGGATATGATGTGAAGATATCAGATAAAGTAAACAATAAGTTACAGGAACTATACATAAACTGACAATAATTAATCATGAAACATGCACATAGACAGACAAATCAAAATGCATAACAATTAAACAAAGGGTAAACAATAAATGGCACATTAATGTACCAAAACAAAACCACACACAAGGTAGGAAACACTAAAAAGATAGGGACGCAATCTAACATATAGAACAAACAGCACAATACAGTACAAACTCAGATGACAAACCGCTGGCACTGATCAATACTGCTAATCTGGCATGCACCATCTAACTAACAATTGCTATCTACTTGTATATGTTGGCCAAACATGTAAGAATTCTAGAGTCAAATAAACAAAAAGTCTAAGATCATTAAATAGTAAACACTCCAACTCAACATTTGCAGAGCATCTAATGGCACAGATTCACCATCTAAAAAACATAAAAATCGAATTAAAATGTCTCAAAACTAGTAATAACTATCACAAAGAACATAACGATTGAAAATAATTATCATATATAAAAATCAACATGGCAAGGAAAAACCATAGTAAATGAACTATTTAAGACACATGTGAATTGCTGCGAGTGGGCTGCCTTGTGTGATAAAACAATTAAGAAAGTTAATGTTATATTCAATACCAAAGAGCTAGAAATTATCATTAGCAGTATCTATTTCCATATACAAAGTTTTATGTAATAATTATATTTTTACCCACTCAAAAAATTTGTGAATTATGGAATCCTAACCATTTAACATATACTTCATCTCCTTCCTTTCTTAACACTTTCTCAACAAGATATACATCATGATAAATTTTTGTGGTTCTTGTTCATAAATATCACCTTTTATTTTTTCTCCACTTACAGCCTTTAATTTATATGTGATTGGATTAGAATAAATAACACTTTCAATTACAAAAATTTCTATTGACCAATTAACTGTATAACTCTTTTTTAGAATTTTCTTTAAGTTTACTAATTCTAATTTTATTTCTGACTGTGTATTTAAATTCAGCAATAGATAGAAAGACAGCTGCCTTCATTTTTATACTCAAATACTTGTATTACTGCATCCATCAAATAATTTTGAGACCATATCTATTCATTTATAATTAACTTGAAGATAAAATTACTTCACCAAATATAATTATCTTTAAATCCACTGGAGCAATTTTAACAGAATCTTTTAATATTATAGTTAGAAAGCTGGATTCATGTTCAATTTTTAATGATGCAATATCATTAATCACATTGTAAACTTTATTTAAAAAATACATAATTTAATATCAAAATTGTTCAAGAACAAATTTTTATTTATATTTTGAGCAACAGCAACAACTTTATTAAGAATAAAATCACACTCAAAATGAACATTTTTGTTCCTCTCCCATAAAAAATTATAATGTGAGTGTTTCTTTGTCATGGACTTTCCTACATTCTGATTTAATATATGTAACTACATTTGTTATTTCTGCTTCTATTTCTTTCTTTTTTAAGTAATTATTTAGTGTTATCTGATGCTGATTTTTGTTTAGTAACTTAATTACTGAATTGTGTTTCAGTATTTATAAACTCAACCCTTGTGGAAAGAGCCTTTGATTGTTTTTCTAAACATTGTTTAGCAATAATATCGAAATAACTTATTGGATCTTTTATATTGACTACTCTTCTACCTTTGAAACTAATATAACTCTATTGATATGCTTGTAACAACATATCCTACATTATTGTAAATATCTAAGTTAAGTATCCCAGATTCATATTCTCTATGATGATCCACCAGTCATAAAGACGCCATTAAAGGGTTTGATTTTTAATTATTTAGTAAGATATTTTACATCAAAATTACTTAATACATTAGGATACATACGAATTGTTTTTTGAATTTTTTGTAGTTCTTTCATTCCAACGCCATCTATCTCCTTCATTGTGAATCATGTGTTTTTTGGTCTTCTAATTCTTGATATTTTTGTTTTTTATCTATTACCGTTTTTGGTACCGTACCCACAGTTGTACTAGCAGCAGCTACATATGGTAATGCTGTCAAAGTAAATGAAAGAAATCTCCCTCCATGTTTTGTAAATCTGAATTTTGTTAGATATTTCGTATTTTTTTTCACAGCAGGAATACCTAATATTACCAGCAAAATTCCACCTGTGTTACTCTGTTTCTTTCATAGTTAAAAAATTATCAGTACTAAGCAACTGATAATTATTTAGTTATATTTTAATTGCTCTTAGTTTAGTTTTGCCACTATGTAGCAAAGTATAATTAATGCAGAAGTTATTCATTTCTATAGATATAATTTTTTAAAATATTATTATTTTTAGTCCCCAACCACTGTCATCAACATCGAAACCTATACCTAATTTTGCATTTCCATAAAGTATTCCTCTAACTGCTGTAGCAACAAATGTTTCTCCAACTGTTTTATCAGAAACATGCATTCTTTCTTTTACAGATAGATGAAGTTTGTGTGCTTCACATCTTTTGTCTATATCTTTATGATCTCTATGCACAATATTATACTTTTTGCAGGCTTCATCTAGTGGATTTATTCCTTGATCACCTCTAGCTAATCTTCCTTCTAATTTTCTTCCTGACCCACAATAATCATAACCAGGGAGATGCATTTCAGATGGTTATTTGTTAATTAAAGTATTAACTAATTCTTTTCCATATGTTTCTGTTTTCCAAAATTATTGCAAATTATTCAAAAGTCTGTTCGGATATGGTACTCTTTTTGAATTGTTCATAATAATATAACTAATTTTTTTTGCTAACATATGTGTTATTCCAACTTTTTCATTGTGATAATTTTTATTTCCAGCTAAGTCTTCTCCACAAATGACTGCTCATATATCAATTAAATCTCTAAATTATTCATCCAAACATGTTCCACTAGTCTTCCTGTATATTTTTAATGACAACATCACCTCCTTTCTCATCTTCACTTTGCAGTGAAACATCTCGTTTTCTTTGCCTTGATGCTGGAAAAAATCATCGACAATTTCTTTTATTACATATTTATATTACCTTCACTACATTTTATTTTATGAGGACTATTATCAGAATATATCGCTCCTGAATATTACAATATATCCACATTATTTGATAAATCACAACTTGTAAATCTTGTATTCATGTCATCCACAGTAATCTGTTTTTTAGAAAAGAGATTCATTAAGCTGTTTGTACATTCATATGACCTTTCAGTGATAGTCAATTTAATCCCATCAAATTTTAGCGATAATTTACCAACGAGTTTAAGTATACAATCAGTCCCAAATCCAAAAACCTTGCCTTCACTGTAGTTAACATATTCTAGCATTCTTTCATTTATTTTTATTCTTTTAGTGGCTTGCTTCTTTCTATTCTTAACCTCTTCTTCGTAATTTTTCAATAAATGTTGTATTTCGGATATGTTAAATAGATAATATCTCGTATCACTATCACATTGCTCAGTTGCAGGTATGCCATTAAATTCTTCAAAATATTTATAAGAAACCAGCAGCTTTTTGATTTCTCTATTTTCTTCTATAGCTTTCAGAACATCAGCGCCTATACCTTCGATTCCTTCTTTAACCTTTTCGATAGCATCAATAACAGGCTGATCTTTTGTTTATATTTTTCAGATTCTGTTCTTGTTTGTTTCTACATTTTTTAATTCCTCTTTTAATTGCTCCTTTACCTTTCTCTTTCCTTTAGCCTTTTTAAGAACCTCTGGGCTGCACACACTGTGTGTACTCTGCTGCTTCGTACAATTGTATTTTGCAAACATCTAATAAGAATAAAAAGCATTAATGATTTAATTTTAACATTCAACATTTTGTGTTTCACGTTCAACATTTTATATTTAACGTTTATGTTTAATGTTTAACGTTCAGTGATTACTGTTTTGCATAATATATATGTTTAATTATTATCTTCATGTTTACATTTTAATTATGTATCTGTGCTTACCACTATTAATTTTTCTGTTGTATCTGTTGTAATAAAACGAAATTTACCTCCATTTTTGTATTTACAATGCATTTATTTAAAATCATTAAATTTTAAATCGTCACTGACAAATTTGAGATAAGCATGATTTAAGTTTCTATGGTCTTTTCTAAAATTATTTAAGAATTTTTTATGAACTCTTATTAATTGTGTTGGTATCTTCGAGTATGTCTAGGCTAAATAGAAACAATCTAATTCTTTGTGCCTTGCTGTAGTAAAATATTCCCTAACTACATTTTCATTTTTGAGAGTCACATCATCGAATACTACAACTGAATTATCTTAACAATCATCCAGTGGTACAATTTCATCACTGTTTTTGATAAATAGCTAGAATATAATACTAAGTCATTAATGTTCTCTTCTCACATCCATTTTGGCCTACTGCTGCACATCAAATAGAGCTAGGCAAGAGCTTGCCATACTTATTTTTTGGTTTCTTCTCAAGAGTTCTCTAGAGTTCTTATTTTGATCCCAATCAGTTTTATTTATTTAAATACATATTTTGTTATTAATAGTAATAAGTTGTCTTTGTCAATTAGCGATAAGTTGTCTGTTGTTAGAAAAAATTTTGTGCTGTGGCAATGTTTCACGATTATCTTTTATACAATATTTTTAATTTCAAATGTGATATATTCCAATTTTTGATACTAGACAGGACTTATAAGCAACTGTAACAGGTGAAAATGATAATCTGACTGACTTCAATTGTGCTTGTATCATGGCTGTTTTAGAAATAACTTAAAATTTTTTTATCCTTATTAAATGAATAAGATTGACAGCTACCAGTTTGATTCACTCCCTGTGAATGAGAAGACAAAAGCAACCTAAATCTTCGCAATAAGGAAGCAAAAATTCATATTCATGTTGGAGATATTTGGGTTCATCCTAATCATGCACAGTTGTATATGAGCGTCAGTATTATTGGAGCTGGTGGTGAGGATTACCTGATATATGATGGAAAATTAAATAAAAAGTTCATTGACAAATATGCAGCAAAGCTATTCATTGATATCACCATTAAAAAAGGGAACAATATTTTGTCTGGGATTGAATACCCTCTAATTTCTTCATCTGTCCTTATATCATTGACTTCGTTTATAGCCAATGAGTTAACCATGGAAGAGCATATCCTTAAAAATGGGAAGATAAAAAGTAAGAAAAATGAAATTCTCCTTCTACCAGGTTTGATTGGTGGGTTCTTTAAGGACTACAAGGAAGTTATGTGGGAAGGTGATTTAACAGTAGTTTTTACCTGGATTTCTAGTGCAGACAATATCATTCTTTGATGGTCCAACCACAGTCAAGCTGCAGTTAAAATAAAAGAAATACTTCCTAAGGAAGGTAAAACTTTTCTGGAATCAGTCGAAGTTAACATTCCCGAGGTTAGATATGAATCACAGGATTCACTTAAGCTGGAGTTAGAAAAACTAAAAATCCGTAAATTCCCATATCTTTCTTCAAATCACAACCCACTGAGGCTGCTGGCTTAAGTGGAAAGAGAAATTTGTAACGAGATATCATCATTTACCGTAATTCTGCAGAAATTGGTGTGCCTTATTTTATTTTTGTTGTTTTCCAATCGAATCGAAAAAATAATCAGTTGACTAATTCTTCCCAAGTCGATCACATTAAATTACAAAATACTTATATAAAGAATGGTAGAAACTGAAGTTTTTCAGAATAGATCTGGAACTTAGATCCACTAACTAACTTTTTGGAGACTTATGTTGCTTTCCCAGATTTTAACTGGGCCACCTACGTAAATGGCGCTGTCAATGCAAATCCAATCAATGTTATGGAAAATTATTATATTTTTGCTATAAATATGTCTATGAGAATGAATGTGTTAGCTATGCAGAAAAATACCATGGAATTGTGTACTACTTTTAATGGTAACATTCCTAATGTTACGTTTGCTTACATAATTATGTATGGAAATAAGAATTTAACTTGAAATGTACAACTTAGAATATTAACTGAGAATTTTTAAATACATCTAATGATAATCAAATACACTGATTATTATTTTTCTGATTATTCCTTTTCATATAGATTATGTTATAATTTTGAATTTATAACCTGTGTTAATATTTGAGTGAGAAATTGAAGAAAATCGATCCATTTAGCAGGCTTGTTGGTGCAAGATATTGCATAACCGCTAACTCTTACAAAGCCACTGGCGTGACTAGAAGGTCGCGCTGTGTGGCCAGAGGGCGTGCCGAGCTATCAATTCATTTTCCCAGACAGTTGTAGGACCAGGAGCAGATTCAGGAAACCCCAAACAGACTGCACCATATGTAGAAATATTTGTTTTCTAATCAACTTTGTTGTTCAATTACCAAATGTATATGTGCGATTTGGAATGTTATTTCCTTGTGCTGTAGGGAAAGTGGACTAGCCAGCCTATTTATTGTATTTGCTATCCATCCACCACTGCAGCTGATCAAAGATACCAGCCATCAGCAGCTCTCCCACCTACACCAAGATGTAGATATCAAGATGTATACAACAAGAAGATGTGTGGATGCAGATGGCAGTCAAAGACGCAGAACAGAAAAGCGACGAAAAAAGCAAGTGGGGAAAGCTCCACTGGGTTTCTCATGGCATGAAGTTTTGGGCATTTTGAGATTCAATGTATTTTTTAATCTTATTTAAAAATTTCCTCTATATTTTAGTTGAAGAGATTTTTTAAAAATAAAAATGGTTACATCGCCTTATTCGATATTTCAGTGTTGGTTAATGATCCAAAACTAAAAATGTATACTGAAGTTTAAAGCCAGGTAAAAAATTTTATTTTTAAAAAATATAAATAATTTTTCTGCATATAAATAAAAAAATACATGAACCATGGACCTTGCCATTGGTGGGGAGGCTTGCGTGCCTCAGCGATACAGATAACCGTACCGTAGGTACAACCACAACGGAGGGGTATCTGTTGACAGGCCAGACAAACGTGTGGTTCCTGAAAAGGGGCAGCAGCCTTTTCAGTAGTTGCAGGGGCAACAGTCTGGATGATTGACTCATATGGCCTTGTAACAATAACCAAAACGGCCTTGCTGCACTGGTACTGTGAATGGCTAAAAGCAAGGGGAAACTAAGGCCGTAATTTTTCCCGAGGGCATGCAGCTTTACTGTATGATTAAATGGTGATGGCGTCCTCTTGGGTAAAATATTCCAGAGGTAAAATAGTCCCCCATTCGGATCTCTGGGCGGGAACTACTCAGGAGGATGTCATTGTCAGGAGAAAGAAAACTGGCGTTCTACGGATCGGAGCGTGGAATGTCAGATCCCTTAATCGGGCAGGTAGGTTAGAAAATTTAAAAAGGGAAATGGATAGGTTAGATATGGTGGTAATTAGTGAAGTTCTGTGGCAGGAGGAACAAGACTTCTGGTCAGGTGACTACAGGGTTATAAACACAAAGTCAAATAGGAGTAATGCAGGAGTAGGTTTAATTATGAATAGGAAAATAGGAATGCGGGTAAGCTACCACAAACAGCATAGTGAACGCATTATTGTGGCCAAGATAGATACGAAGCCCACACCTACTACAGTAGTACAAGTTTATATGCCAACTAGCTCTGCAGATGACGAAGAAATTGAAGAAATGTATGATGAAATAAAAGAAATTATTCAGATAGTGAAGGGAGACGAAAATTTAATAGTCATGGGTGACTGGAATTCGAGTGTAGGAAAAGGGAGAGAAGGAAACGTAGTAGGTGAATATGGATTGGGGCTAAGAAATGAAAGAGGAAGCCGCCTGGCAGAATTTTGCACTGAGCACAACTTAATCATAGCTAACACATGGTTTAAGAATCATGATAGAAGGTTGTATACATGGAAGAACCCTGGAGATACTAAAAGGTATCAGATAGATTATATAAAGGTACGACAGAGATTTAGGAACCAGGTTTTAAATTGTAAGACATTTTCAGGGGCAGATGTGGACTCTGACCACAATCTATTGGTTATGACCTGTAGATTAAAACTGAAGAAACTGCAAAAAGGTGGGAATTTAAGGAGATGGGACCTGGATAAACTGAAAGAACCAGAGGTTGTACAGAGTTTCAGGGAGATAATAAGAGAACAATTGACAGGAATGGGGGAAAGAAATACAGTAGAAGAAGGATGGGTTGCTTTGAGGGATGAAGTAGTGAAGGCAGCAGAGGATCAAGTAGGTAAAAAGACGAGGGCTAGTAGAAATCCTTGGGTAACAGAAGAAATATTGAATTTAATTGATGAAAGGAGAAAATATAAAAATGCAGTAAATGAAGCAGGCAAAAAGGAATACAAACGTCTCAAAAATGAGATAGACAGGAAGTGCAAAATGGCTAAGCAGGGATGGCTAGAGGACAAATGAAAGGACGTAGAGGCTTATCTCACTAGGGGTAAGATAGATACTGCCTACAGGAAAATTAAAGAGACCTTCGGAGATAAGAGAAACACTTGTATGAATATCAAGAGCTCAGATGGAAACCCAGTTGTAAGCAAAGAAGGGAAAGCAGAAAGGTGGAAGGAGTATATAGAGGGTCTGTACAAGGGCGATGTACTTGAGGAAAATATTATGGAAATGGAAGAGGATGTAGATGAAGATGAAATGGGAGATAGGATACTGCATGAAGAGTTTGACAGAGCACTGAAATCCCTGAGTCGAAACAAGGCCCCGGGAGTTGACAACATTCCATTAGAACTACTGACGGCCTTGGGAGAGCCAGTCCTGACAAAACTCTACCATCTGGTGAGCAAGATGTACGAGACAGGCGAAATACCCTCAGACTTCAAGAAGAATATAATAATTCCAATCCCAAAGAAAGCAGGTGTTGACACATGTGAAAATTACCAAACTATCACTTTAATAAGTCACAGCTGCAAAATACTAATGCGAATTCTTTACAGACGAATGTAAAAATGGGTAGAAGCCGACCTCGGGGAAGATCAGTTTGGATTCAGTAGAAATGTTGGAACACGTGAGGCAATACTGACCTTACGACTTATCTTAGAAGAAAGATTAAGCAAAGGCAAACCTACGTTTCTAGCATTTGTAGACTTAGAGAAAGCTTTTGACAATGTTGACTGGAATATTCTCTTTCAAATTCTAAAGGTGGCAGGGGTAAAATACAGGGAACGAAAGGCTATTTACAATTTATACAGAAACCAGATGGCAGTTATAAGAGTCGAGGGACATGAAAGGGAAGCAGCGGTTGGGAAGGGAGTAAGACAGGGTTGTAGCCTCTCCCTGATGTTATTCAATCTGTATACTGAGTAAGCAGTAAAGGAAACAAAAGAAAAATTCGGAGTAGGTATTAAAATGCATGGAGAAGAAACAAAAAGTTTGAGGTTTGCCAATGACATTGTAATTCTGTCACACAGCAAAGGACCTGGAAGAGCAATTAAACGGAATGGATGGTGTTTTGAAGGAAGGATATAAGATGAACATCAACAAAAGCAAAACGAGGATAATGGAATGTAGTGGAATTAAGTCGGGTGATGTCGAGGGTATTAGATTAGGAAATGAGACACTTAAAGTAGTAAAGAAGTTTTGCTATTTGGGGAGCAAAATAACTGATGATGGTCGAAGTAGAGAGGATATAAAATGTAGACTGGCAATGGCAAGGAAAGCGTTTCTGAAGAAGAGAAACTTGTTAACATCGAGTATAGATTTAAGTGTCAGGAAGTCATTTCTGAAAGTATTTGTATGGAGTGTAGCCATGTATGGAAGTGAAACATGGACGGTAAATAGTTTGGACAAGAAGAGAATAGAAGCTTTCGAAATGTGGTGCTACAGAAGAATGCTGAAGATTACATGGGTAGATCACATAACTAATGAGGAAGTATTGAATAGGATTGGGGAGAAGAGAAGTTTGTGGCACAACTTGACCAGAAGAAGGGATCGGTTGGTAGGACATGTTCTGAGGCATCAAGGGGTCACCAATTTAGTATTGGAGGGCAGTGTGGAGGATAAAAATCGTAGGGGGAGACCAAGAGATGAATACACTAAGCAGATTCAGCGGGATGTAGGTTGCAGTAGGTACTGGGAGATGAAGAAGCTTGCACAGGATAGAGTAGCATGGAGAGCTGCATCAAACCAGTTTCAGGACTGAAGACCACAACAACAACAACGAGAAATTTCTTGCTATGCCTCAAAGTGATGCGGTGTAATTTATGGAAACTGCTGACTGGAAACTGGTATTAAAGTGTGCGTCTTCCCATCGCACCCCTGACATGCTCTGTGGCTAATAAATCAGGGGCCTAGGGAGATCAGTCGAAGATACCACATTCCTCAAAACGTTTGAAGTTGAGCTGCTGTGTTGGGTCTCAGTCTCGCGTTCAGAGAGCATTCTTGACGTTGAATGACATATATATGGTGCAAGGTCCATTCAGTTCGCTAACAACGTGGGGACTGAAGATCACAACAACAACAAATAAAATAACCTTGAGCAAGGATATTGATGTGAGATTAAATGAGGTTAATGGTTTCAATAATGACTCCACATAAAGGTTTACTAAATTAATAGAATTAAACATATGAACCGTTCAAAAGCTGAATTTTCGTCAGTGAAATTTGGTCAGAAAATTGTGTTGATTGTAATGATAAATACAAAATTATTCTTCCCAGTCATTATAATGAAAGCATTGAGGATTAACAAGATAATCTAGAGAACCTTAGTGGTGTAAAATTTATACAGATATAGATAAAAACATATTAATAATTATTCTAAGCATATTATCAGTTTGGGAAAGTAGACTGGAATTTTTTATATCCTTAAACTTTTACTTCTTTACTCATAATTTTTATAATTTTTAATTTTTAACATTTGTTACCTCTTAATTTTATTCACATTGTTATTATTACAAGGGTTGAATGAAAAGTAATGCCACTACCTTTGTTAATTGGGTTTGGATGGGAATATTTTAATAAATCAAATGCAGAAATAATCCTTACAATGTGATCTTTAATTACCAATATTCACCAGCCAATTGGGTACATTTCTGCCAACCATGAAAAAGTTCTCTGAAGCTGTCACGGAAGAAGTCGACATTCTATTTCCGCAACCACTGTCTCACAGTTCTCTCAACGTCTTCATCAGAAGCACTATGATGTTCCTGCAGATCGTCTTTCATTATCGGGAACAGATGGAAGTCAGACAGTGCTAAATCTGGAGTGTATGGAGGATGCCATACGGTGGTGAGATTCAGTCTCTGAAATTCTTCTGTGGTGGCGCTTGAAATGTGTGGTTTGGCACTGTCATGCTGCAGGAAAGCATTTCCCTTTTCCTTTCAGGCACTTGTTAGCCATCATTTCAGAGTTCGCAGCGTTGTGATGTAACACACTGAATTTATTGTTGCTCCACGTTCAAGGAAATCGACATGCATAACACCATCTGCATCCCAGATTTTTCCACCTGAGGGCTGCGTTTTCAATTTCTTTTTCAGGGGTGAATCTTCATGTCGATATTCCATAGACTGACGTTTCGTCTCCAGGTCGTAACTGTGTACTCACGTTTCGTCTCCTGTCACAACTGAATGGAGAAATGCGTCACCTTCATTCTCGTAATGCGAGAGGAGTTCCTGGCAAATTTCAAGCCTGTGCGCTTTCATTTCAGGAGTCAGCATCCAGGGTACCCATCATGCACAGATCTTCCAAGGGCCAAGCAAAACAATAATGTGACCCACACGTTCTTGTGAAATGTCGATTGTGCTTCAAATTTCTCTCTGAGTGATACGACGATCGTCCTGAATCAATTTGTCAACATTTTTCTTGTGAAACTCGGTGGTTGCTTCAGCAGGTCATCCAACTCTTTGTTTCTCACGCAGGTCAGATGTTCCCGCCTCAACATGTTTAAAGTTACTCACCCAATGAGGCACAGTACTCACATCAACACGATAACCATAAACTGCTTTCATTCTCTGATGAATCTCCTTTGGTACGACACCTTCTGCTGTCAAGAAATCTATGACTCCACGTTGCTTAAATCGCATTGTTTGACCGTCTGCGCAGGATCCCATACTTCACACCGTAACAACAGAACCGTTCAGTACTAAGGCTTCCCGCCAACTGGAGCGGTAGAGAAGAGGCTACGGAATAAGCCAGTACCTGCTGCATACCAATGCTGCCAACTGTTGAAGAGTTACGAAGATGGAGGCATTACTTTTCAGTCAAACATCGTACATTGGTTCCCGGAGGTTTCTTGGTTTGAATAATTGTGGTTTTTATGTTAGGGAAAAATTGGGGGGACGAGAACTGAGGTGATGATTCCGTTAGCTGTTGTCGTGTGCACTAGAATCCCCATGGAACAACTACTGAGAGGTTTCTTGGTTAAAATGATTGTGGTTTTATGTTAGGGAAAAAGTGGGGGGGGGGAGGGACGGGAACTGAGATGATAATTCCGTTGGCTTTTGTCGTGTGCACTAGAATCCCCATGGAATAACTACTCACCAGCGCTCTACGCTTTCGGCAGAGATGCCACAGATCACCATCTATCCTACTTTACAGAGCAGACAAGCCTCCGAGCGTCACTTTCTGTGAAGCGTCGTGGCTGTGCACCCATTTAGCACCTAGAAGTAGTTTCACTGTACCCCTTTCTCTTTCTGTAGATGCTCGCAACAGTAGCATGTGAACACCGATCAGTTTCGCTGTTTCCAACATACTCGTTCACATGCTGCATGATAATAATCTGCCCTTTGTCATAATCACCTCAATTCATTTCCCCAATTACAGCCGTGTCTTCGCTAGGGTGATCCCCCGTCTGTATCTGCTCTGCTTACTTACGTTTTTTCCCGTGTCACATGCCAGCAATACCACAAGGCAGCATCCAATGTCGTGGTGGGCAGTCATCATAAAGTTTTGACTTTTATGTATACATGGGATGGATTATCTAAAACTTGCACTCTTACTATTACGGAAATGGAAAGTGTTATTGATGTGCGGTTTGCACAGAATGGATTGGTAGGCAGGGGCTCGTATTGTTAGCCAATCAATGCATTGTAATAATACTTAGAGAATGTATTTTTGTACAAATATACATTTTTTAAAGGAGACAATACCTATTGACCTTAGCACACTAAAAGTAGGGTAAATTGGAATGTCAGCGGTTTTTGATGCAAGACTCTAGGGTGAATCATTTACGAGATATTGTATTTTGAAAAGTTCCCACACTGACACTAGTACAATACCTCTGATAGGACACACTAAAGAACAACACAAGTGCACACATTAATTATGTGGATTCTGGCCTGTAAGGAGACAATGGACAATCACAGGTGGTTTTCAAAATGACCTCCGGCAGTGGCAATACACGACTGCACTGTGGTATGGAACAACTGCTGCACATGTGCTAGCATTTCAGTGGAGATGTCTAATCAGGCTGCAGTAATACATTGTTGCATGTCATCAGGTGTAGTTGGCATGTCTTTGTAGACAGGGCCTTTCAGCTTCCCCCACGAAAAGAAAGGTCTGCAGGTGTCAGATCCGGAGAACAGCTTGGCCAAGGTACAGGTCCTCTGCATACAATACAATGATTTGGAAACAAAATCGTGAGGAGACGGTGCAGGAGTTTAGTGTTTAACATCGATTACGAAGTCATTAGAGACAGAGCAAGAGGTCGGATTAGTGAAGGATGCAGAAGGAAAGTGGCTGTGAGCTATATAAAACGTAAATCAGAATTCTGAAATGCTGGTTTCAACCATCGACCTCCTGAATGCGAGTCCAGTATGCTTAGCACTGCACTGGCCTGTTGGTGAAACAGTTTGTGAAGACGTGCTGTAGTACTTCATGTGCGCTGGAGAGCCTTCTTGTTGGTACCAATTGTTCCAGCTAGTCTATGGAGAAACGTCTTCTAGCATCCGTGGAAGATAATCAGTTAGGTGTTTGCAATACTTTTGCATGTTAAGAATTCCATCCCTCAAACATGAGCCAATGAGCTGATGGTTCACTGTCCCAAACCTCGCATCTACACTCCACTGTTATTGGAAGTACAATTTTTAATGCTGTGTGCCCGTTCGGTTGGATAATATGTTGGTTTACTTTTTCTATTGCGTTACTCAAGAGAACGGATGACAGAAACTTCCTCTTCTTGATACGAGAACAGGTAGTACAGTCATAGGTAATGAAACATTTAATTATATTCCTGAAACTGGCCCTTTCCTCATATTTTGTTGTTAGAAGCACCTGAAGAAACTCAAATAGGGACTTCATTATAGGTCTATTTTAACAAACTGAAAATATGAAATCTTAACACAGAAACACATCAAACTGAGCTCTGTGGAGACTCAAAAACATAACTTCTAAGTACATCTTGAGCCACCATTATTATCGACACCCAAGAACTAAGACGCCAGCTACCAACAACACTATCAAGCTACCCATACTTCACACTATTTAAACAATTATACCACTACAATATGACAATTCATTCACATAAAGCAATATAAATCTTTATACAGATGATTCAACCACTAGTTCAGTCACAAAAATTCAATACACAATCAGTTCTTAAAACCATTGAATAAACAAATGATTCACAATCGTAAAAAAACAACTAACATATACTTAATTTGGTTAATCATGCCGCTGGTTGTACTGAAACAATGAGGCCCATTCTTTAACACAACACACACTGCTCTACAACCTGCATGCTACTAATACAAACAACCCTATACTCAGCATTGTCAGACTTCCACTCAGGTAGTGGCTACACTTAGTGCACGTTCTCATATAACACTATGTACCACACCAGTCACAAGGTCTACATGACGCTACCATTAATTGTCAGAAGCACTCAGGTTATGATTCTTATGATCTACTGTTCCCTGCCTCCACTGAGGTGCTATGCATCAGACTGGGAAAGGCAGCAATCACTCCATCAGCTTGTTGTCCACACAGCAACCTCACCCACGCCGATCGTGATCACATCTCGTACAGTCCCACACGGCAGCTAATTGAGGTCCCTGACGTGGCTCCACAAAGAAATGTCTTTTACTAGGTCATCCCAGGAACTGATTATGACACTGGCCATCCATTTCCAAACACAACCCGACCTACCAGTCTCAGCACTACCAAAAACTGCATTCCGCAGTGACAGTCGACAAGCCGTGGAGGCACTGACAACGGCTTCAACACTAGCTTCTGAGAGATGTTATTAATCACGATATCTGTAGCCGTCTCCACTCACCCCCCTCCCCCAAAGCACAACCTGAACCACGAGCCCTGGATACCACAACAGCCCTTCGTGCCCCGCATTGACAGCTGACTACAGGCCACTTTCTTCTGGGCACCGTTGCTCGTTAGGATAGCACCAGCCAACCGTTCAATGTGGACACTGCACAAATGCTAGGATGGTTCCTTTGAAAAGGACATGACTGGCTTCCTTCCTCACACTTGTCCACTGTGAAACTGCCCACCAACTCTACCGACCACTTCATCAACAAGATGTTAAACCCTAATCTCCTTGTCATATAGAAGATCAACATCAACTAATATATAAAAGACGAAACCTGGAGCAAACATCTACAGAATGCCAGAAAGATTTTGTTTCTCCAATTTACAAACAAAAACTTGATTCTGTACGGTAGCCTGCGTTGGAAATTTAATTAGTGGGTTGCCTATCCTCAAACGCAAACTAATTCGATGCAACAACTAGGAGCAAATCACTCTCTTCATCTTTTGACACCACTGTCCCCTACTAGTGCGCTCTGCACCTACGCCACTTTACGTATTACGAATAGAATCTTTACTTTTGGTGCACATCTGTTAGCTGCCGAACATGCTGTCAGAAATATTCAAGAACTCTTGAACCTGTCGCACAAAGTTCCCAAGACCCATCTACGAGGGGCATTCGAAAAGCAATGCAATACATTTTTTCCTGAAAGCATGTTGGTTTCATTTCACATTGAAACACACTATATTATTCCCCAGCGTTTTCGCTACAAAAACTTATTTTTAAACATAGTCTCCGTTCAATGCGACCGGTATAAGACACCTTACTGGGGGTGCCCGCACGTTACCACCTCGATGCCAACGCCTTGCTGCATCAATAACATCGTCATTATCCACATGCTGCTTTCCGCAGAGTGCCTCCTTCATTGAACCAAACAGACGGCAGACACAAAGTACGAGAGGTGAGATCCGAGTTGTAGGGTAGATGAGGAAGAAGAAGAAATTCTGTGAGCTCCTTTCAGTTGCGTGGACTTGAGTGAGGCCTTGCTTTTCCATAGAGAACTTCGTTTGCATTTTTGTGGCGATGAACACGCTGAATTTGTTTTTTGAATTTTATGAGTGTAGCACAGTACACTTCACAGCTGATTGTTGCATCATGACGGAGGACATCAAACAGAATGACCCCTTCAGAGTCCCAGAAGACCATCGCCAGGACTTTGCCGGCTGAGGGTGATGCTTTGATTTTTTTCTCCGGAGGACAAGCGGTGTGGCGCCATTGCAGAAATTGCCATTTTGTTTGCGATTCGAAGAGATGAACACATGTTTCATCGCCTGCGACTATCGCTCCAACTAATGGACGATTATGTCACCACAACTAACAGAGACGTTCAGTTGAGCAATGAGATACTGGACTGAGACACGTCGATAACCACGAATGTGAGTATTCGCACGTTCCAACATTGAAGGAGTCCCATCTGTGTGTGGCCGGCGCGTGGAGATCAGAAGGTTTGCGTGAGCTTGTTGCGGTGCTGACAGACGCCTCACCTCACGCCTCACTGTACTTTTATTCACTGCCAGATCTCCGTAAAAATTCTGCAAACACCTATGAATATCTGCGATGCACCAGTTGTCCGCCAAAAGAAACTCAATGACAGCTCTCTGCTTGGAATGCACCTCCGTTATAGACGCCATGTTGAAGGCTACGTATAGCCACCATTTATCGGAACTACAGGGCGTGAAGCGGGATATTCAACGATGTCCACAAGACGGTGCTTGGCTTACAGCATGAATTAAGAAAACGAAACTAAATAATTACGTATACATAGAAAAGAAAATATGTGCAATCATATATACCTAAATAATTTTGGACCACAATGCTTTTTCAGTTAGTCTTCCATTATTTTAATAAGAACAACTTAGGACGCAAAGTTCTCACTATTTTGCTTTTCTTTTAATTTTATTTTGTCGTAGTTGAAGCACAGGGAAAAGTATAAGGAGAAGCAATGAAAACATCGAGCTTTGCCGCCGACATGGTAATTGTGGCAGAAACAACGAAGGATCCTGTGACGTAATACTTGAAGAGAGGTTATAAGATGAACAGCAACAAAAGTAAATCAAGAGTAATGAAATGTAGTCGAAATACGTCAGGTGATACTGAAGGTGATGCCAAAGAAATTGGAGTAGGAAATGAGATACTAAAAGTAGTAGATGAGTTTTACTATTTGGGCGGAAAATTAACTGATGATAGACGACGTAGAAGGAATATAAAATGCAGACTGGCTATAGCATGAAAGACATCTTGGAAAAGAGATATGAATTGCACAAGGCAAAAATGATGATAGTCACTTTTTTGTAACTTTTCAGGACGACGAATTTTCTGCTCTAGTCTCTCGTATATCATAAACGTTCACCGTATAACTATCGCAACAACATTTTTCTTGTTCTATATCTATTTGTTTAGGTAATAAATGTAATACAATAAACACATTTTCAATTTTAAGATACTTTATTAATCAAAAACTTAAATAGGTACACAAAAACATGGTAAAAGTGATGGTAGTCATAAAAAAATTGGTAAAAACGATGAAAGCCCACTATCTTTCTGTGCCTCTTCAGTGGATCTTGTAACCTGTAAACAGATTCTGTCTACTGTTTATTTTATAAGATTTACAATACTCTAGATTTTAACACATTAGGCCCATATAGATTTTATTTTAACACTGTTAATTACAACTTACATTTTGTCAATGAGGAAGTTCTTCAAAGTACTTTTGAGCAGATGGACTGCAAAACTGCTTCAGATGCTGCAGGACTTGGTACTTTCCAGGTTTTACTTTAATCAGATCTCGAAATAAGCAAACTTTTGAGCTAAAACAAGGGAACCTGCTTGTGGTTTTTGTCATAAAATAGTAACCTACCTACTTACATAGAGTATTATGAATTTAACTAATAACCTAACTAAATATCTGTTGCAATAACGGCAAAAATATTTCCTATACTGATAAGTTTTAATTACTTTCAAGGTTACACTATTGTTATGAGGTATTATTCTATAACTTGTTGTGTTGGCGGAAGTGCCAACACCATGTTACTAGAAGAGGCCGAAATTCACGCGTTTTAGCTCACGCAGGCTGGCGTGAGGAGGGAGGGACTATACTGACGTAAGGTCTGGAACATGACAAGGAAATAGAATTCAGAAAGCGGACGTAATTTGTTTGATACTTAACTTTAATCCATAAATGATGAACGTCGCTCTTGAAGGTACATGATTCACAATATTATCAGTTCAGAATACATTCCTGAAGAATATGGCGCCTTGCTAGCTCATAGCAAATGACGTAGCTAAAGCCTACGCTAAACTGTCGTCTCGACAAATGAGAGCGTATGTAGACGGTGATCTATCGCTAGCAAAGTCGGCTGTACAAATGGGGCGAGTGCTGGGGAGTCTCTCTAGACTACACCTGCCGTGTGGCGGCGCTCGGTCTGCAATCACTGATAGTGGCGACACGTGGGTCCGACGTATACTAAGGAACCGCGGCCGATTTATAGGTTACCACCTAGCAAGTGTGGTGTCTGGCGGTGACACCATATAACTCATTATAGGTTTATAGATTACTGATATGTGAAAGCAAAGGTAAAGTGTTGCGTCATTTTCTCTTACCTTCACGCAGAATTGGTGGTAAAGAGAAGGACGTATTATCTCCAGGTTCTTCTGTCTCTCTTGAAAGCTTGGTAATCTGGTGTTGTGTTAGGATCGGTGACATCAGAAAGTACCCAGTGTAAGATGGTCTGTGTTCAACTAACCTACAATGGTCTTTTGAAAATTTTAATTCACGAATTGGTCGTGTAGCAAATGGGCATTTCTTGTGATATTGATTTTCCAAAAAAGCAGTCCATTCTCTAAATAGGTTTTGGTCAGCTTCAATCACAGTGAAAGGCGAAGGCCTTACTCTGGCATTCTTTATTTCATTTACCCAATGTTGTGGTATCTCTGTGGGAAATTTGCCGCTTATCAGGGCCATATCTCTATCGCATTCTAGGTAAGAATGGCCGCGAATAGGGAATATAATTGCTATGCAGTCTAGTTTTTAAGGATCTGTACCACATAATGACAGAAGCGAAACATGGTGTAGTTCTGGTTCTGTCCGCTACAAGAATTGCAAAATATGTACAAATTTTTAACATTGGACTGTAACATGGTGAAGATATAATAGTGCAACATCGATACTACTTCGTCTGCACCTTTACCTCCTTCTGTTTCTGAGTAAGCAAAAAAAGTTGCATTTCCCTTAGATAGGCTGTGCACATTGAACAAATACAGTGACAATTGGCGGTAGTAAACGTCATTTGTGGTCAAATTAGGTAAGCTTACATTTTTTTGAAAATCAGTAGTAAGTGCCTGAGTATCCTCCCTTTTCCTTGAATTTTCCTACATTTTCTCTTTGTGTCATAAAACATGTTAACTTTCCTCAAGTGTTGTTCATTCTCACATTGTTTTGTCTCAATTCTGCTTAAAATATTTGCTTTTTCCTTGTCATCATTAGTCTGTTCCAGCTGGAGGTTTAGAGCTTTCATTTCTGCTTGGTACCTGTCACATGCACTGCAGGTGTCGCTTCTGGGATATCCAAAAGCTATGTTAAGCTTAGATACGAATATCTGTCTATAATATTCATAGGACACAATATTACCACTAGGCATACCTGTTTTGTACAATGTGTACATTTTTTCAAATTTAAAGTGTCTGGCAAGTATATTTTTTTAGTTTTATCGAAACTATAATGCTTTGTACGGCCCTTAAACGATGCACTGTGATCAGTGACACTTTGCTTAACTTCTTCTGAGGTCCTACAATGTCTGTGGTCATACTTTCCTCTCTTGTCTGTTGGAGGTTCACCTGTTTCTTTCAGACTCGTTTGAATAGTTTGAACCCTTCTTCCAGTTACATCCAAAATAGACAAACATGCTTTATAACACACAAGGGTGTCAATAAAATTATCACCATCCATTATTCTTACTTTGTAGGTGTAGTTCTTATCATTAAAACTAGATTCATTTTCAGGCTTTCTTGGTCTGCGATTTTTGACGTCATAAACATTGATAAGCCCGCCAAGTATGTGGACTGACCATCATTAGATTCTAAACTATTAAAATGAGACATTAATCTTTTTCTCTCAGCTTCACAAACTCTATCAAAACACTGCAGTCTTTTACATCTGCAATCAGACCCATTTTTGTGAGTACACACTTTAAGTTTTTTCATCACATCTCTTACCCTTCCATGGGATTTTCTCTTCTTTGTGCTAGGTTTACTGACGTTTTCACAATCTTCATCCACACTTGACTCACTTAATTCACTCATTTTCTCAGAAACTACTACCAAGAACACAAGCTATTAACTTTGGCAGCTTTCTAACCACAAACACAAAGTAAACAAAAGAATGAAGACAGCACGTTGAACTCCTGATCAAGCAGGTTTTGCCAGCCTTATGAAATGACTTTCATCATATGTGCCATGAACACAGATGACATTCATCAGTTTTACCGTGCACAACAAAAATAAAATGGTAAATAACTTAGTAACTGCCAGCATTCTTGCTGTGTACACCTCCCTACAAATTCGGCCGTATTTGAGCTACAAATTCCTGTCCTAACCTCAGAATGGGAAAAAGTTGACTATCATCATTTTTGCCTTGTGCTCTTCATATTTGTTAAGACCTAATATAACTTTAATTGTTAGGAAGTCTTTTCTGAAAGTACTGTTTGAAGTGGAGGTTTGTGTGAAAGGGAAAAGTGGACGGTAAACATCCGAACAACAGGAGAATAGATGATTTTGAAATATGGTGTCTGTGAAGAAAAGTAATACCAACAGCTGAATACAGGAAGCAGGTTCAGAAGGATGTAGGTTACAGTAGTTATTTGGAGGTGAAGAGGCTTGAACAGCGAATAATAGAGTGGAGAGCTACATCAAACCAGGCTTCGGAATGAAGTCGACAAAAAACAACAGTTGTAAAACATAAATGAATATTCGTATCAGCTTCTAATGAAAATTTAAATGTTTTTAAACGATTGCTTATTTGAAAGTTACATTATTCAGTATTAGGAAGTGGGGCAGCTACCTTGTCTATGCACAATTATTTAAAGGTGCTGATATCATTCATATGAAGCAATTTTAAGTTGTGGCGTGTACATGTTCTAAAGAAAAACTTACGACAGGATAAATTTGAATTGAGCAGTGGGAACAATTGGTATGTTTGGGCACTGTGACGTAGAGGCTGTACAAATTTAAATTGCAGTTTATTGTATTTGTTGTGATATAGTCGTTAATTGGTATTATTCTTTTATATCTCTTGTAACAGATCTGAAGATGGCTAACATCAGAACTAGTAATCAGAATGAAGTTCATATGCAATCAAAGACTATAAATAACTGTAGTAATACGTTCTTTGCTAATACAATCTAAGTTATAAAGCTGGAGGACTGGAAGCAATTTTAGTACGATGTAGAAATAGTATCTAATTCTCATTTTAGCGATATGTAGTTCAGTAATGCTGTAGTTTAAAAAAGGCACAAATTGTTCCTTTGATTTCTTGTTATTACATAAAAATTTGAAGGAAAACCATACACAATTATGCATTGGTGTACATGAAATATATACTCACTTTTAGTACTTAGATAACAGGTCACATACAAGTGAGTAATTACACTATACTGTGAAGGAAACATTTTAAGATCTGCTTTCATGTCGAAAGTATCATTCATTTCTTCACCTTGGCAGAACAGATAAATGACAAACCTTTCGGTGGTTTTAGAAAGAATGTAGTACATTACTGAATGCTAAAATTCATTTACTCATGTGCAATGCATCTCGATTGTTGATCGATCTTCGCATCCAGTTGGAACAGGGCACTATGGAAGCTCAAACTATGTGCCACAATGCTACTTCCGTGCCCGAAAGTCCGTATTATTTATCAAAAACTCGTCTTAAATTGGTTAAAACCAGTACACCACTTGCCCAAGTCCGACGATCACGGTGTAGTGTATCCATTGTCAGAGAGACAGCGTTTCCGGGGAGTCGCACTATGATGGACATAGCACTTGCCTACATCCTGTACGAGGCTTCTCCTAGAAAAGAGCAAAGAGATTTTTGATACTACCCTTTTGTTCCCTCCATTGTGTTACAACATTCCACCTTCTCTTGGATTTAAGAAGGCAACTCTTCTACGTCTACATCTACGTCTACATGTACATCTACATTCATATCCTGCAAATCTCAAGCGCCTGGCAGAGGGTTCATCAAATCACATTCACAATAATTCTCTATATTTCATCCTCCAACAGCACTCGATAAAAACGAACACCTATATCTTTCCATGCCAGTTCTGGTTTCCCTTATTTTATTATGATGATTGTTTCTCCCTATGTAGGTATGCGTCAGCAAAATATTTTCAGATTCGGAGGGGGCTGTTGATGACTGAAATTTCGTGAGAAGAGAAACGCCTTTCTTTTAATGATGTCCACCCCAAAACCTGTATCACGTCCGTGATGCTGTCTCTCCTATTTCTCGATAATACAAAACGTGCTGCCCTTCATTGAACTTTCTCGGTGTACTCCGTTAATGTTATCTGTTCAGGATCCCACATCGCACACAGCAGTACTCCAAAAGAGGACGCACAAACATAGTGTAGGCAGTCTCTTTAGTAGATCTGTTGCATCTTATAAGTTTTTGCCAACAAAACGCAGTCTTTGGTTCGCCTTCCCCACAACATTTTGCTTGTGTTCTTTCCAGTTTAAGTTGTTCTACATATTCTATCGGAATTTATGTATAGACCTTGAAGTTTAGCTCTTTAACAAATGAATTACCATTAAATGTACTTATTCCAATAGTTTTAAAATTTTTGAAAGGCTTTTCTTGAGACCATCATATATCGATACAGTGTAAATGTCCTTTTAAGCAGATGAACGTGGGATGGAAAGCTATGGACAAATTTTTCGTGTATCCACTAATATATAAACGTTGTTGGATCCGGTACTTTCTGCGAAATTTTAACTCATTGCTACATTCTACATCATTAACATAGATAGAGGTGAGACTCAGTACAGGTATGTCTCAGGAACTTCACTTGTATACGATTAGCGCAACAGAGAGAGTGATCAGAACTGTACTTAATCACATCTTCCCCAATCAATGGCGAAATACTGGCAGTGACAATTTCATCCACCACCAGGAGCCGAATCGGCAGCGCCACTACACAGACGCGTATTAGCGACTTCGCCTAAGGTGTCATTTCTTCCTTCTGCGCAATACACATTTCCGGCACCTTAACAAAATGTGTTGTTTGTCGATGCAGACAGCTGCAACAGCAGGCCTCACGCGATATTTGCTTCTCTCTTCCAGTTCACAGAGCACGCAGTCGTCGCTACTGCATCGTGTATATAAGGGACGAGGAGACGCCAGAGCTGCATCAGTCGTCATGGCAGCCTCCACCAAATCTCTCCTGTTCCTCTGTCTGGCTCTCGTGGTAAGTGCGACTGCGTTTCGACCTTCGCTTCGCATAAGCGATAGCATATGAGTTGGTACTGCACCAAAGCTTATCAGCCCAAAGCATGGCCATTTGGTTTGTCTCAAATGACATCTGGGACTGAAATGACAATTTCTTGGTAGTGAAGACGCAACGTGAGAGCTTGGATGAAGAGTCGTCGACAGGTGTGAAAGTAACATCAGGCGTTCCACAGCAAAATGTAATGGGATGGGATCCTTGCTGTTCGTATTGCACGTTAAAAGCCTGGTAGGCAATATCCATAGTAATCTCATACTTTCTGCATGTGATGGAGTTATCCCTAATTAAGTACTATTTTAAAATGCTGCACAAAACCCAGTCAAATCTCAATAAGATTTCAGAGTGGTGCAAAGATTGACAGCTTGTTACAAAATGCCTTGAAACTCAAAACTGAACACTTCACAAAATGCAGAAACGTACTTACTTTTCGTTTTCTAGTGCTTGTCCATCCCGAATGTTGGTAACTTTCATAGCTATGTCACTTCCTCTTGTTCGGAAAGGTTCCTGTCTCTAGCTCCTTTAATACAGACTTCAATTTCTTGCGAGTTATCCCATTGGTTGTTAATGTTAGTTCCCAGGTGCGCTAATTTTTATTTATTTCTGCATTAAGTTCACCATTAATATTTAGATGACAGCTTGGTATGTCTATCTTACTGACTATTTATTTTATTTATGTTCAGTTCTGTGACATAATGCCCAATACCTTTCTTAATTGAGTATGCAAGATGCTGGAGACTATTTAAGCCGATATTACAGCGTAGCTGGTATTGATCAGCTAATCTCCATCAAGACGATACCTTCTTCCACATTTGGGCTTCTTTGAAGAAATATCTCGAATGAAGATTAGACGTCAGTGTCAATATAAAACAGCCGAGATCACTCTGCGCCATATCTCTAAAGTACCAGATTTCTCTTTTTCTAACCTCACAGCAATATATTGATTCTAATAGAGGTTAATCATTCATCATCTATCCTACTTCTTGTTAGTACCTCAGTCACCTTGTATTGCTGTAGTCTACCAAAGCCCTTCTGATAATGAAAGACCAATAGCCGTCACAATACATCACCTCTGGAATAAGATCTGAATGCAGAACAAACCTCTTGCGTACCGGCAGTATTACAGAAGACACACTGTGTAGGTGCAATTCGCTCTTCATAAACATTTTTAGATTTTTTTGTGAATAATTTTTATCAATATTTTTAGGAGATAGCTTATCAGACTTGTTGTTTTGAAATCATTGTATTTTTAGGTCCTCGTTTATTAGCAACTTTACAATACCTCATTGAAGCCATTCTTCGCGAATGTGTAGCACATGCATGTCCGTCTTATCTAGATTTCTGTAGTGCTTGTTTACCTCAATTCGAAAAGGAATCATTGCTGCAACAGCAAACATGTGCACATGTGTACATCTGTCAGTGAGATTAACTATGCTAGATCGTAACGAATTTCCAGTGCATCAAAATCAAGGTTCACTAATGTCGAAGAATATGCTGTTTATGATCATTAATATGAAGCTGTCTGTAGACACCCTAACACACCGATGGTGGACGCTTTCTATCTTTTTTGGGAGAGTTAATCCACAGATCCTACTCCGTCAATCGAGCCAGCATGAAACATTGGTTTTACAAAACAGTAAAAGGTATGACATGTCTTCACTTGTGTCCACCTACTGAGATATATCAAAATGTTTGGAGCATTAAAGGTTCTCGTTTCAAGATATTTTACGTGTGATAAACAAGTAAGCTGATAGTCCAATCTGAGATCGGAAAATCTTACTGTTTGTTTCAAGCTGAGAACGGCATCCGTCAATCGTAATTTTGATGTGTATTTTCATATAACACACATACTTTTCTGGGTAAAGATTGTAAAACCTACGGCTTCCGTCTACACATTCGACTTCCTCAACGCCATTTGTATTTCATGTGCCGTGATAGATAAAATGGGCCCAGAACTGCGAATGGTTTCACATATACAGGATGTCTAAACAATGTGTCCCACAGGAGATGGTACTAGTCAAATCTTGAAAAAGAACTTGTAGAAGCATATGTCCGGAAACAAATAACCGTCGAGATACGGGTATTATTCTGGTCATCTGTGTAATGACACTATAGCAGCTGCTCACTGAGGTTACCACTCGTTCCGATACATCCCTCATACCTCTTTCTCAAAGAGCCACCAAGTCGGGTAAATACAGACTGCTGTTGTCATATCTTGTTACATGCATGGCACACACACACCTCTTAGGTATGTACCTACTCGATACCTTGGAATAACACTTTGCCTTCAGTTATCCGCATAGACAGAAATATGAGTGATTAAGCGCATGTCACTGGGGCTGCTCGACCAATTTCTCTCTCACTCAACGTTTGTGTTAGTCGCTGTCGCAGTATAGATAATCGGGAGGTGACCTCTCTTGCTTAAATTACATTCCTTGTCTTTCCACGAGGGTGACATCGTCCAGGGTTGTGTGTAATTTTCCGTTCGACAGTTGACAATAAATAGCACCTGTTAATTTGGTCGGTGAAATGTATGGCCCTAGTAGTGCGCCACCCACAATTCCTACCCATCCATCGATTTGCATCGGCCCACACAGGTTTATTATTGTAATTTATTGTCACTCTATGTGTGAATCCCACTTCATTCGTTAGTAAAGTGCAATTTCTACACAGAGGATGTTCAGCGATCCATCTTGGAATCCATCTATAATTTCGGAAAGCGGCGTTTTGGCACGAGGGCTTCCCAGCCCATTTCGTGGCTCAATTACCGGGTGCAAGACTTTTGAGTAGACGCGACTTCGGTGGTTTGCGTGTCACTAATTCAACCCAGTTGTCCAGCCAGGGAAATGAAAGTACAATTTAATACGGAGTTCGAATCACATGTCGTTCATCGCAATTCTGTACATCACAGAGAGGTGAATGATGGATCAAACAAACTGAAAATTTCCGGCCGGGATTCAGTCTGCAAACCTCTCGATCTCCAGACACGCACTTTACTGCTACACCACCGCTCTCTATGTGATTTCGACAAAGTAACAGCTCGTGTAGAACTGAACTCGCAAGAGCATGGTTTATGCCTTCAGCAGTTCCAGTTCTTCGCGATCTGCTTCTGGATTGTCTCCTCCTCGATACATTCGTCCCTCTCCACTCCTTGTGTGGACAGTACGAGACCTCCCAATTTCTTAATCCGAATCGTCCCTTTATATGGAAGTCTTTATAACATCCTGCTGAACATTTTTTTCAGTTGCAGTATGACACTGTACGTGTAGTTCGCCGTGCACTGCACATGTCAGTCGATTAACGCAGGTGACTAAACCACACCAAAATACCACGATTGTTACTTCTCGCATAAAATAATAGGAGTTCAATTCACTACTTGCATTGTTCGCAAGGAATAACCGATTTCTTTCTGGTGTCAGCACTACCTCAAAACGATGTGTACGGAATTGACGACGTAGAAGACAGCTGAAAGTTCCTTCTGTGACAACAACATCCGTAGGAGACTAAGTAACGACACGAAAGAGAAGAAATGAGACAAGTACGTCAAGACGTAAGCAGCTTACACATCTCTATACTGACCTTTCTCAACGCATGTAAAATGGTCCTTGCCTCAATAAATAGTTGGTCCCATACTAATATTTATAGGAAATGTTTTTATAGTTTTGATAAATACCGTCTGCTGTTAATATATACGATCCTTTGTTTTAAACGCCTTATATAACTAGCAGTATATCGAGATACGACAAATGTGCATTTACGTCTGTTCTCTGCAAACCAGTGACACTCTCCCGTTTGTCAAACAAATATGTGACCAACAGTACTATAGTTCGTTCATATGCTCAACACAGATGAAGACAGATGAATACAATCCTGGATGATTCTCTCATGGATTTTATTCGCAATTTCCTTCGTAGAGTCATAACATTTTCCCAGTACCATACCAATGAAACCAAGTCCGTGACTTAATTTACCTATGATTGGTCCTACGTGATCATTCCATTTCACATCCCTGCAGAAATGTTACCTCCCCCTCCCTCCCTCCTCCGAGTTATATCCATGAGTTGAATGATTCCAGTTGTGACTCATTTTTGTTTTTGGAAATTTACAAGGACTTGCCAACCTTTGCGCTACTTTGAAACCTTGCAAGAATCGACGGAGTATATGCGCAGCTTTTTCATAGAATAATCTATTATAACGGTATCTTCTGTTAGAGGTGTTAGATCTTTATGTACATTGTCTGCTAGATCATTGACACACGATGGACTGCAGTGGTCCCGACACACTTTCCTGCAGCAATCGTAAGGGTACTTATAGAACTCTCGGTGGCCTCTGTAGAAGATAGCATGCTCCATCCTCCCTAGCAAGTCCTCAATATATGTACAAACTGTATTTGAAACTACATCAAATCGTACTTTCGTTAATAAGCGTTGGTGTGGTATTGAGTCAAATGCTTTTCCAAAGTCACAAGATATGTAATCTAGCTGATTTCTTAGATCGGGTCAATCTATAAAGAAAATTTAGTGTGATCGGTTCCAATTTCTTTCAGTTCCTACTGCACTGAGACTAATTTTGTGTCATCAATTTCTGAATGGTTTCATTCGGCTCACCACGAATCCTCTTCTGTGCTAACCTCTTGATCTCAGAGTTGCATATGCTGCAAAGCAACGTCTTCAGTTATTTCTTGGATATATACCAATCTTCGTCTTATCCTTCAGTTTTTATCCTGTACGTATCCTAAGTGCCATGGAAGTTATTTATTTACGCACTAACACACGACCAGTCATCCTGTCCGTTCTTCTCTCTCCGCCGATTCTGCAGAGAATCTCCCCATTTATCATCTTATCAGATCAACTAATTTTCAACTTACTCCTCCAATCCCACAATTCAGACACTTCGATTCTGTTGTTTCCCAGTTTCTCCCACAATCTTTTCCATAGAATGCAGTAATCCAGATATGCATTCTTACAAATTTCTTCCTTAAATTAAGATCGATTGTTTATTGTGATGAACTTCTTTGGTCGAGGAATGCCCATTTTCCTGTGCTAGCCTGCTTTCTATATTTTCCTTGCATCTTCCATGGTGCGTTGTAGTGCTTCCAAGGTAACAGGATTACTTGACTTCATCTACCTCTTAATCTGCAGTTTTGGTGTACACTTGTCGGGATTTCACTTCTGCTGCTTCTCTTCGTTTCACTCACAGTGCATATCCATGCTTGGAAGACATCAATCTGTCCAACACGCCATGTAATTCTTTCTCTTTCACTAATAATACCAATAACCGAATCTCATCATTGATATGCTTTCATCTTGAATTTTAATACCATTGATGAACATTCCTTTTATTTCCATCACTGGTTTTTCCGTTTGCAGATGGAACAGTAGGGGTAGAAGTCTATATCCCTGTCTTCAAACCTTTAAAATCTCAGAACTTCGTTCTTGGTCTTGCATTATTATTTTTACTCTTTGGTCGTTGTATATATTATCTGTGTTTTTTTCTGACTCACATCTATTGCCCTGGGAATGTCGAACGCCTTGCACCTTTGTACATCGTCAAATGCTTTTTCTAGATCGATAAATGATACGACCACATCTACAGTTTTCTTAAGACATGGTGACTGAGAAAAGAGTTGATGGTTGCGTCAGTTTCGAAAGCAACTTGTCGCTTTGTCTGCAGGTCGTGGCCGCGATGGCGCAGGAACCTGCAGACGTACCAGCGGTCCCTAGCGGAGATGCCGCCAGCAACCAGGAGCCGGTACAGCCGGTGGTGGGCGACGGAGCTGCTGGGGACCAGGCGCTGCAAGACCGCTGGAGGGCGTCCATTTCCTTCCACAGCGGCTGAGCGGACTGCTGGCACATTCCAGAAATAGGAGGCTCTAGTTTGTCATAAACGTTTCTTCCTTTACGGTTTAGACATTTAAAATACTTTTCCTGTTTCTATATCAAGAGCTTCCTTTTCATTTTTCAAAACGGTAAACGAAAATGTATTACAAAAGAATGAATAAACTTTAGAATTCAAAAAAGCATTACTGACTTCGTTTAGCTACTAAAGCCAGTTTAACTCTTATTCTAAGAGCAAAATTCTGAAATAATGTTTCCTACACAACCTTATTTATTTTCTGGTTTCCATCTGGTCTCTTACCTAGCAATAAATAAGACTGTATATACTCTGAGTATTCACTGATGGGGATGGAAAAATTTCATACCTTGACACACCAGTCTTACATGTGTACACATGAAAATGTAAATGTTTGCGTTCGCGTCTCCGAAATTTCTTCACTAATTGTTTAAAAATTTTGATCAATATTGCACTGGAACAGGAGCGTGTTTTTATACACCTACTGGAGCGTCATGTGGCACATAACCACATGTATAGAAGAATAACCGCATCTTCGTTTCTTATACCTCTAAATTATGTGCAAGTACTTCACTGATTGCTTCGAAATTCTGACAAAACATTTCAGGTGAATTTGTGTGTGCTTTTATATACCTATTTTTTAATATATATGATATATATAAACAAATATGAAATATGTAAGGGGAAACAATATTATCAAAGATCTCGAAAAATTGTTGACCGAATTACTTCAAATTCTCACAAAGTACTCTTGTGAATATTCAGACCTTCATAGGCTATTTAATTTAATATGTGTAATATATATATGCCATAAATAAAGGGGAACAATGTTACAAAAAATTTCAGAAAGTGCTCGACCGATTTACATCGGAATTCTACATGCAGCTGTAATAAACTAATGGTCTCCTATAGGCTCTATATTTTTTGTATGTATAATAAATCTATGAAATTTACAGGAATGAAACGTTATTAGCAAACAGGAGAGTTGTATTTATGGTTTATTTGCTTATTTTAGAATACTACTACAAGATCTGAATTTCCAGTAACAATAAACAAAGCCTGTTGTCAGCGGGGGGAGGGGGGGGGGGGTGGGAATTCAACATGAACAGAGGAGTGGGGCAACATTGACGTAGAGTTGTTGAGACAGGGGCAGGAGAAAAAGTTGAGGGAGAGGGCAGGAGAAGATGGGCAGAGAAAGGGCAAGGAGGTGTTGGACAGATACAGGGGGGAGAGAGAAGGGCAGGAGGAGGTAAAGAGAGATAGGGAGGCGAGGATGCACAAAAAGAGGGGAGGAGCTGATGGACAGAGAAACTGGAAATTGGGTGGAGGAGGAGATGGACAAAGAGAGGTGCAGGAGAAGACAGAGAGGCAAGGATGAGAAGGAGATTAGAACGTGTATCCAGTTCTCATATACATTAGAAACGAGTGTTTTCTCTTTTTTTGCTTTTCTATTTAACCAGACAGCCACATTGAAGCATGGCCAAGAACAGCTAGTTTATTAGATTTGTAGAG
Organism: Schistocerca piceifrons; assembly: GCF_021461385.2. Classification (NCBI taxonomy): domain Eukaryota; kingdom Metazoa; phylum Arthropoda; class Insecta; order Orthoptera; family Acrididae; genus Schistocerca; species Schistocerca piceifrons. The sequence continues at coordinate 317,977,677 of NC_060145.1, read as the reverse complement.
ACTTAGATAACATAACATATATTACACAAATCAACATTCATCTCATTGGACTGATGTCCGTGATGAATATTAGTATGAGGTGTGGCACACACAGGCACGAATAAGCTTTTGTAGCCGTAACAGAATGAGCAATAACGAGCTATGCCTGAAATTGATACTGTATCAGTTTATTAATAACACCGTCTGGAGATTGGTATGAATGTGTACGTCTTACTGCCTAGCTGGGATTCGTCAGCTGATGTCTTTTTGATAATTTTTCTTATGTTTCGCCGGCGTGAGTGGCTTGCTTTGTGTAGGCTTCACCCTCCATTAGTAGGGGTGGACTAGCAATGGAGGGTGAAGCTTTGAGAACGCCAGAAACATGTGCTGGTGAAATGTTAGAAATATCATCAAACAAATTTCTGCCGCAGAACCCGAGTCAGAAGCTAACAGGCAGTTTGTCAACAAGTGTTCACGAAATGCTTAAAATTCAGAACATCTTCTCATCGCAATCCCAGATATGGTCTATTCGTGGACTGGACTGGCGAATTGAGGACCCCCACGTTCCTTAAGGCGTTTGGCTTGTGAACTGCAATGTTGGTTCTTATGTTACTGAGCTAGAACACATCGTCTGGCATCTAAGTCATGAAGGTTATGGCAACATCTCTTTGGATGTTGACGCTCCTCTCTCTTTCGGTGCCTGCTGGGAAAAATTGTTGAGGTATTCCTTCCTACACAGTACTAGACACTGCTGCGTTACTTGGCAGTGATACGAAGATACCACATAAAATAAACAAAAAAGCACTGAAACTATACAGAAATTGGCAATAAGTAATCATAAAACACACACACAGGCAAACAAAACGAAATGCACAACAATTAAACAGAGGGTAAGCAACTAATTACACATTATGATGTACAACAAAAAACCACACACAGAGTAGGAAACATAATACAAAGACAGGTGCTCAACATAGCATATAGAACAAACTCAGAGGACCAACTACTGACACTGCTAATATGGTATGCACCATCTAACGAGCAATTGCTCTCTGCATGTATATCTTGTCTGAACATGTAGGAATCTCAGCACCAAATAAATAGAAAACCTTACATCATTAGAAAGTAGCAGCTCCAACACATTTTTAGAGTATCTAATGGTACAGATTCTCCATCTAACAAATATAGAAATCGGATTGAAAGATCTCAAAACTAGTAATAGCTTTCACAAAAACGTCACGATTGAAGTGAATTATCATATATAAAACGAACAGGGCAAGGAAAAGCCATACTAAGCGAATACATGTCACACTGTCACAAAGGAATTGCAAATACTGCTTTGAGAGGGTATTAATTTAAATCAATGGGGAAAATTCAAAATTTGTGCCAGACCAGGATTCGAATTTGGGTTTCCTGCTTACAAAGCAAACGTGCTGACTACAGCGCCGTCCAGGCACAATAGGCATCACAACTGCAAGGAATACCTTAGCATGTCTCCCAACAGATCTAAATTCTCAACTTATCCACACACTGCTAATTAGTGTCCCTTGCCCATTGTCCCCAGATTTTCACAGCTATTCGTCGATTGCTGTAAGAGTTCTAGGCTGGTGCCCATCTGCACTGAAGAGATCATATATCTATATATTTCTTTCTTTCTTTCTTTGGACCATTTCCCCCACCAACATTGAGTCGGCTGTGTTATTATGGGTTTGGCAGTGTTAGTTGCAGAGGGTGGCCAGATGCCCTTCCTGCCACCAACCCGAAACCCCCGGTATGGAAGTAGTGTACCCCAGCTGTCTGTGTCTAGTGTAAGCCATGAAATAGTGTGAATGCGTCCAAATGTCTGTGAGTTGTATAACTGAGGCAGTACTTTTCGACCAGCCCAGTATTCACACAGTGGGATGTGGAAAAATGCCTAAAATCACATCCAGGCTGGCCAGAATACCCGCCCTCGTTGCTAATCCGCCAGGCATCTTCGATCTGGGACCGGTGCGCCTAACTGAGTCCAGGAAGCAGTGCAGTAGCGCTCTCAGCTACTCTGGCGGGTATCTATCTTTCTTTGTCCATCTTCAGAATGAAATACACCACTGGTTCTATTTATTAGGATCTGACAGTTTGTTGACAGTGTTCTGGTGGTATGCACAGGTCTTGTAATTATTGTAAAAAATGGGACCGCTGTTTTCCACATGTAGTGATGGTGCCTAATAGTGAGCCAGTTGGGTTCTGTAGGATTTACATAAGGTAACTTTGGTTGCCTAGAAATCAATGTGAGTTCACTTTAGACCAGTGTAGCACAGGAATTACATCAAGCATGAAAGGATGCAGGTGGTTCACAGTTGTCAGTGTGTATTCGATTACCACCACAGGGCTCATGCAAGTGTAGAAGAATATCTCCTGTAGCATAATACTGCTTGCACCAGGCTGTATCCATGGTGTGCTGGAGGTTCTGAGTCGTCATACACCTCGATGAGGGCATTAGTGGAAGTGACCATCAAGCTAGTGTAGCCAAAATGTGATACACCCAAAGAGCTGGCATGTTTCCATTCACTGATCGTCGAATCTTAATGGTCCCATAAGCATTGAAATCGTAACTGGCGATGTTGTTGGGACAATATGTGACATATAAAGGGTCTGTTGCAGACTTCATTATCAATAATGTGCAATGAAGAGTGTGCTCTGAAACACTTCTCCATGCAGCCAGCTGGAGTGACCCAGCGGTTCTAGGCGCTACAGTCTGGAACCGAGCGAGTGCTACGATCGCAGGTTCAAATCCTGCCTCAGGCATGGATGTGTGTGACGTCCTTAGATTAGTTAGGTTTATGTAGTTCTAAGTTCTATGGGACTGATGACCTCAGAAGTTAGGTCCCATAGTGCTCAGAGCCATTTTTGAACTTCTCCATGCACCAGAGTAATGATCCCATGGGGATTCTAGCTCAGGCAACAAAAATTCAATGAATTCAGTTTCTCCCTAAATAAAAAGTACAGTTTTTCAAATCAAAAATCTTCCCACTCTTAATACAGTGATCACAATGTGATTAAAATTAAGAGATGCCAAATGCTAAAATTAATCAATTAAAATAATAAACATGAAATATTGAATTAATTACTTATATTTTTATATGAAATAATTTTCATTTGAATTTCATAACAATATTTATTTTTCTAGAAAATCTAAAATAAATTTTTACTTAAAAGATACAAAAATTTTTCTTTGTAAATACGAAATAGAAATGCTCAGATTACAAAATTTGCATAATTATTATAGAAAAAATAAGCTCAAAGGTTATCACAATTAAATAAAAAAGAAATTAATCAAATTGTTATTAATTATAATACAAATGATCTGGAATATAAAACTGTAAAACAACTTTAAATATAGATGAATAAAAAATTCAAAAATTTATCCTGAACTTAATAACAGTTAATTCATTTGATTGAAAATAATTAGGATAATGGTATTAATAATGAATTTGAGAATAAAAGCTTAAATTAACTTCGAAATATTTGAAAACAAGAAATTTAATTGGATATCCTAAACTTATTAAATAAGAATTAATTAGATGACTTATCTGGTAATAAGTATGCATCCAGTGTTTTTTTAAATTTTAAGTACAATTCATACTCCCATACACTTGTTTTCAAGATATTGAGGGCGTGTCATCAGATGGAGGCGTTATAAGAACATTATGCTGTAGACCATGTGTAGCTAGATGCTGTGCTGATGCTGCAGCCGAAAATGATGGAAATTTAGTAATTGGTGATGAAACATTTGTGAAACTGGAAGTTTGTTATGTTTTAGGTATTTACAGTGCACTGCCTTGTGGTATCCACATCAAATTTATTCGTACAATTTACATTACAAACTATATACACAAATATACACAGTACTTAGCTGCACTTGGTTTTACTATGACTCATAGACAGTAAACAGTGGGCATTTTTACAAAGAATATCAGTCAAGCAGTAGATGAAATTCTTGAAGAACCAAAAAATTATTTTCTTATAGAATTAACAGACACTGAAAAATATGAGGAAAAAATGAAATATTCCCATAAATGTTCATGCACATGAGGGGGAAAAACCTTAAATATATCCTCTTTCCCATAGAAAAAACAAACCAGAAAAGCATTTTAATCTTCTTTTAATTAAATATGAAATTAATTCTCCATATTTTAGGATAAAAGACATATCTAGATTAACTAGATGACAATCAATTAAATATTAAGAAAAAACGATAGTAAGAAACAAAAAGAAGTAAAATAATTATGCCAAAAAAGGAGAACAAAATAGATTTAAAAATTATAATAATAATGTAAAAGTGCTTTAGTAATTTATGCCAATATCGAATGTTTATTAAAATATACTAGCACTTATCAAGCAAAATCTTGATCAATCTTATACTGATAGATATAGCATTTACAATTCCTTTAAGTTACTATATAAAAGTTTCTAATGGTGATCGTATACCACCTGTGGAATGTGAGTTAAAGACACTCCCAAAAATTTGTAGAAATGGTGAAATGAGAGTCTAGTGAATTCGAAGTGTTATGTGATAAAAATGTTACAATAATAATGCCTAAAGAACATTATATAAATTTTAATATATTTGAAAAATGTTTTATGTTTCAAGGGAAATTTACTGATGGAGGAAAAAAGGTAAGCGATCATTATCATTTAACAGAAATATTTCAAGGGGCTGCCAGTAAAGTTTGTAATATTATTTATAAAAATTCTTCTTTTCTCCAAGGTTATATTCATAATTCAAGTGTTCTTCTGAATATTGAACAATTATAATGAAGTCCGATGCTTCTTTACAGAGCATAGGGGAATGATGTGGGAGACCCACACCGCTTTACTAGGCAAGGTTCTAGTGGAGGTGGTTATCCATTGCCTTCCTCCAACAATAATGGGGATGAATGATGATGATGAAGATGAAACAACATCCAGTCATCCAGTCATCATGAGGCAGGAAAAATCCCTGAACCCACCAGGAGTCGAAACCAGGACCCTGTGCTCGGGAAAGAAGAACGCTACTGCGAGACCACGAGCAGCATTTCATTTACTAAATTAGTTTAAGACCAATTAAAATTAAGTTTTTTGAATGCTTTCACATGTATCCCATTAAATATTTATTAATTATCTTCTGTTTTGGAATAAGCACAATTTAGAGGAACAACAAAATATTTCAAATTCAAAAAATTCGATTTAATCTTTACAAGAAGACTCTATTCATAGGTATATATAGAAACTGAAGAAAAATCAAAGTAAATAAAGTTACATAAAAGGATTTTTTCTAATCATGACTTAATAAATCCAATATGTAATATGAAAATTTGTTTGGGAAACATTTAGAATGAAAAATTTGGAATACTGCACAAAATTATATAATGAACCTCATGTTTTGATATTGGGAGATTCTTAAGAAAATTTCAGAGATACATGTATTAAGTTTTCTAAACTCCCTCCTTCTTGGTATTATACTACTCTGGGTTTATCTTGTGACACTATGTTAAAAGTACTGTAATTGAACTAGAATTATTAAACGACTATGACATGGTTTCAATGCCTGAAAAAGATTTGATAGTGGAGGTATTTCTCACAGCATTAAAATATATGCAAAAGCAGATATTATAAAGACTCAAAAAATTTTATTCCTGAAGTAAAATTCAAGTTATGCAGCTTATTTAGATACTAATATTTTATGTGGTTCGGTTGTGTGTCTCAATTTTAAGCATTTAAAGGATTCCAGTGGTTAGACACAAAAAATTTTAATTTCTAAAAAAACAATTTTAAAAGTCGATTTCGAATCACACAAAACTACTTAATTTATACAAAGATTTGCTTTTAACGCCAGTAGGAGGACAAAAATTAATAACATCAAATAATCGATAAAAATATGTGGTAAATCATAGCTATATTTTAAACAGAGCATAAATCATGCATTAAAATCTATAAAAATCCATGGGATATTAAGTTTTGAACAACTTAAAAAAGTGACTCGATTTTACTACAGAACTGAGAATAAAGGTGACTAAAGATTTTGAAAAATGTTTTTATAGATTAAAATAAATAATTCTGTTTTTGTAAAACGATGGTCAAAAAATAGACAAAATATTAAAACAAAATCAAATCCCAAAACATGCGTGCAGTATGTTCCAAAACCAAACTATGTACATGACGATGTTTTCAGAAAAATTAATAGAAATGTATATGAAAAAAAACAGTTATGATTCGATAAACCTGTTTATATTAGGGTGATTATTTTACATATTTCTAAAATTAAAAAATGTAAGTTTTTCATAGTAATGTTGTGAAAGCATAATATAGAGGACATGCTAATTTATATTACAAGGACACAGATTCATTTACATACAAATCAAGAACCTAAGATTATTCTAACGTTATGAAATCGATGCTGTACGAATTATATATAAGTGATTGTTCAGAAGACAATATTTATGGATTACCACTAATAAACAAAAAAGTTTTAGTAAAAGTGGGAGATAAAAATTTTGGAAAAATCGTGGTACACCATGTCAGTTTAAAATCCATAATGTATGATTATAGATGTGAGAAAAAATATAATATAAGAAATCTGAAGGCGTTAAAAATTTGTAGTAACTGTGAAATAACTTTCAATGATTATTAAAAAGATTTTAGACAATAAAATAAAACAACATAGAAAAATGAATTTGATTACATCTTAGAAATGCTAATTATTGAATGCTGAAAAATTGCTTTAAGTGTCTACCATGATAATAGATTTATATTAGAAACCAGGACAGATACTGTACCACATAGATATTATAAAATAAAAGAATTAAATATAAACAATTAAAGAAATAATTAAATCTTAGCACATTTAAAGTTTTCTAATGGTAAGTTTTTTTTATGTACTCCAACTAATTCTTTAACAAATCTTCCTAGAAACTAGATATTTTTCAGAATATTTTGATATATATTTTTGATATTAGGCACTCTTTACAGTGGTTAGTGTTACAACAATTTTTAAAATATTATTCCTTTTTTGGAGGATCATAAATACAAAAAATAATTTTGAACAAATTTAGCTCTTTCTACCAACAAATATACTTTTTACTCCCTTTTTAAAAAGCTTGTATTTGTACAATAAATAATTTTTATATTCACTTTGCTTCTTTATGATGCAACTAATAAATAATTGTATTTGATGATAGATTCTTTTTTGCTATTTGTATTTCTTTATTAATTTTTTTTCTTGCTGCACAAAGGACAAATAACTTTAATTGCATTCTCCATTTATGTTTAAAAATCCCTAAAACTTGAAAAATGAAAATGAAGGAATAAATATATATTATAAAATTTTTTATAACAAGTGAAAGCGTATTTAAACCATGCTAACAACTTCTTTAAATTTAATAATAAACAAGTTTTAACGATTATTGATGAAGAAATAATCCTTGATCTTTATGTGAAATGGACTGCCAATATTTTAGGATATGAATGTCCCCATAGTGTTATATAACCTTATGTTAAAAATTGTTGTAAAATTATACGCGTTTTAATAGTGATAAAACTCCAGAATCTAAAAAATTACATCCCTTAAAAATTATCAACGTGCCTGCGTTTTTTTCTTTAGTGTGAGTTCCAAAATGCCTAGTCTGAATATTTCCTTTATTGGGCTTGTGAAGCAGCTTCACCTTCTGTTCTTAAACATGATAATTTATAAAATTGGAAAAAGAAATAGAAAATTATCAAAATGAAATAAAGAACTAAAAAATTTAATCAGTAGTCATAATAGACATATGGAGTTTTTGAGAGTGGCTTTAAATTAAATTACACAAAATGTTCTTCCATTAACACAAAATGCAGTATTAAGATCAACATTTTTTCTTTTATAATTATTTGATAACAATATTATTTCTAATTATTATGTTGTTCAAACACATAGTAAAATTCTTCAAAAACAAATCAATACTATTAACAGTAGACATCCAATTTATGAAGCAGTGTTACAACTTTATTATGATCATAATTTGCTTAATGAAAGAAAGATTGAAAGTTGTTAGTTGTCGCAATTATTTCAATAAAAGTGAGGAGCCAATTAATTTTTTAATAATTATTTTTCTATAATGTTCATAACGATTTTTTTTACATCTAACACACAAAACTCACTAAATCCGTCTGATCCAAACTGCTCGAATTTAAAATTCCTAAATATTTCTGACATTTGATCATTCTTATTAAATTTAATTTTAATATCGAAATGTACTCTATCTTCTCTGATAAAACAACTAACGTAGTTGGCATTACACATGCTACCAAAGACAGTGAAATTAGCAATAACAATTTCCATTTAGACAAACAAAAATTTTATATAATAATTATATTTGTATGCATCCAACTGTATTTTGAATTATCTAGTTCTAACGATTTAACATATACATCATCTCCTCCCCTTCTTAACATCTTCTGAGCAAGATATATGACATGATAATTTGCTTTTGTAGTTCTTCATAAAAATATCCTTTATTTTATCTTCACCTAAAACCTTTAATTTATATGTGATTAGATTAGAATAAATATTGCTTTCAGTTACGAAAATTTATTTTGACCAATTAGCTGTATAGCCTTCTAAAAATTCCTTTAATTTCAGTAATTCTAACTATTGCCATCTATGTATTTAGACTCATCAATAGATACAAATACATTAACTTCTGTGACTTCATTTTTATTGTCAAATACTTGTATTACTGCATTCATTGACTAATTTTAAGACTATAGTTCTCTAATTATAATTATCTTGAAAAGCAAATTACTTCATCAAATGTAATTATCTTTACATCTACTGGCATAATTTTAACAGAATCATTTAATATTATTGTAGAAAGGTGGATACAAAACCGATTTCTAATGATACAGTGTCACCAGTCACATTGTAAAGTTCATAAAAAAGGTAATGTAATATCAAAATTGTGTCAAGATTGATTTTTATTTACATTTTGACCAACAACACCTGCAACATAATCATAATCAAATTAAAAATTTTTGTCCCTCTCCTATAATAAATGAAAATTTGATATTTTGTTTATCATGAATTTTTTGGCATGTTGATTTAATATATGTAAGTAAATTTGTTACTTCTATTTCTATTTTTGTTAAGTAATTATTTAGTTGCAGGTTATTTAATGCAAATTGTTGTTTAATAATATAATAATTAAATTGTATTTGAATAGTCATATAATCAGCATTTGTGGAAATATCTTTTAATTGATTTTGTAAATATTGTTTAATAACAGTATCATATTAACTTATTGGATTTTACAAATTCTTCCTTTAAAACTAAAACAGGCCTTGGTGATTTTGAAAAATTTTATTTAATTCTTTCTGAAATTGTTGAATCATATTTTCTATTTTTGAATTGAATGTTACTGTTTTTTATCTACATGATTCTAAAGCAGGTATCATGTTTTCTAATGCTCACAAATTTATTTGGTGACCTTTAGGTTGCACCTTATTTTCGAAAACGCCCATTCACTATATTAAAAATTTTATTAAACTTATAAATTATAGGTCAATAGTTTTCTCAGAAATAGACACAAATGACCACATATTATTACTTCATTAAAATTGTGAATTCGTTGACCATTATAAGACAGCTCACTTCAGCCAGGACCTTTAACCAACTCTTTGGGATTATTTCCTTCAAATAAAACAAACACCAATTTTTTATCATTATTCTTATGATACATCTTGTAAGTATCATCTTTACCAGAAACATCTAACTTAAGTATCCCAGATTCATACTGTCTAGGATGATTAGGTAATTCATCAATCATAAAGACACCATGAAAGAATTTTTTTTAGTGTTTTTTGCTCCAGTGTCAGCTTTCTTCTGTACTGCTAAATCATGTCATTTTGTTCTTCAAATTCGTGTTCTTTTTGATTATCATCTATTACTGTTTCTGCTAAGGTACCGAGTACCCTACTGGTAGCAGCTAAATATGGCAATGCCATCAAAATAAATGGAAGAAATCATCCTCCACGTTTTGTTAATCTGCAACCTTCTTTCTTTTTTGTTAGATAGTCTATATACCCTATGTTTGTCTGCTTTGTGTCTTTTTCTATATCTTTATGATCGCTGTATGGAAAAAATCATGATTTTTAAAAGCTTCATTTAGTGAATCTATTCCTTGATTGCCTCTGGCTAATCTCCCTTCTAATTTTGTTCCCGACCCTCAATAATTACAACCAGGGAGGTGCATTTCAAATGGTTATTTGTTAACTAAAGTATTAACTAATCCTTTTCCATATTTTTCTGTTTTCCAAAACGTGTGTGGCAAATTATTCAAATATAGTTTCAGATAAACTATTGGTTTTGGATTGTTGATAATGACGTAACTAAATTTATTGGTTAAGATGTGTGTTATTCCAACTTTTTCACTGTGATAATTTTTATTTCCATCAAATTCTTCTCCATGAATAACTGCTAATACATCAATTACATCTCTTATCTATAATATAATCCACTGGACTTCCTGTATGTTTTTTTTTAATTCAGTTCCAGCTCTTTTCTCATCCACACTCTGCAGTGAATCATCTGCATTTCTTTGCCTCAATGCTGGCAGAAAATCAGCGACAGTTTCTTTTATTTAATATTTATATTTATTACATGCACTTTATTTTATTTTAGTCAGATTATTATCAGAATATATTGCTCTTGAATAGTACAAAATATACAACTTATTTAATAAATCAGAAACTGTAACTCTTGTATTCATATAATCTATAATAATTTGTATTTTAGTTAAAAGATTTATTAATCTGTTCCATGATGAGACCTTTCACAAATAGTTAATTTATCTGGATCGAATTTTATTGGTAATTTACCAACAAATTTAAATGTACCAACAGGTCTAGACCCAAAAACCTTGTCTTCACTGTGGTTAAGATATTCTAGCATTCTTTCACTTATGTTTATTTTTTAGTTGTTTTCTTGTTTTTATTAATATTCTCTTCTTTGTAGTTCTTCAATTAATATTGTATTTCTAACTTGGTTAACGTACAGTGTCATTCATCACTTTACACTGCTTAATTGCATGTATGTCATTAAATTCTTCAAAATATTTATAGCCAAACCATCAGCTTTGTGAGTTTTCTGTTCTGTTTTATTGCTTTCAGAGATGATCGCCGTTACCTTCAGTACTGTCTTTAACTTTTTCGATTGCTTCAATAACTGGCTGACATTTTTCTTACATTTTTCAGATTCTCATCTTGGTTGTTTCTCCATTTTTTTAATCCCTCTTTTAGTTGCTGCTTTAACTTTCTATTTCTATTAGCCTTTTTAATAATCTCTGGGCTGTACTCATTATGTGTACTCTGCTGTTTTGTGCAATTGTATTTTGCAGACATTTAGTAAGGATAAAAAGCATGAATGATTTAATTTTAACATTCAACGTTTTGCAAGTAACATTCAGCATTTTATATTCAATGCTTATGTTTCATATTTGGCGTTCAGGGTTTATTGTTATGCTTGACGATTATGTTTAACGATTAGCTTTGTGTTTATGTTTTTAATAAATTTTTAATCTTATATCTGTGCTTATCATTATTAATTTTTCTGTCATATCTGTTATAGCAATAGTTAATTTACCTTCATTCTTGCATTTACGATACGTTTCTTTCAAAATCATCAAATTTTAAATCGCCACCGACCAATTCAAGATAAATAAGATTTAAATTCGTATTGTCTTTTCTAAAATTATTTTAAAAATTTATTTTACCTCTTACAAATTGTTTTGGTATCTTTGAGTATGTCTGGGCTAAATAGAAACAAACCATTTCTTGTGTCTTCCTCTAGTATAATATTCTCTAACTACATCCTCACTTTTGAGAATCAAATCATCGAATGCGACAGCTGAATTACCTTGACATTCATTGAATGATAAAATTTTGTCATTATTTTCGATAAATTGCTAGAATGTAATAGTAAATCATTACCATTGTTTCCCTATCCACTTGGGCCTATTATTACACATCAAATAGAGTTAAGTAAGTTCTTGCCATGCTTATTTTTCGATTTCTTCTCAGCAGCTATTATCTTTGGATCCTAATAAGTTTTATTCATTTAATAATTTTTTATTAATACAAATGAGTGTCTTTTTCAATTAAGTGGTAAGCCATCTGATCTCAAAAAAAGATTGACAGTACCTTTAAGAGATTGCTATGGTAATTTTTCACTAGTCGACTTGTATACAACATTTTTAATGTGAAATGCCATATATTCTAATTTTTGATACTATACATCGACTTAGAAATAACTGTAACAGACGAAACTGGTAATTTGACTAACTTAGTTTGTATGACAGTTGTTTCTGCCAGTAGCTCAATCATAAGATAAACGTGCGGGGGCTTATCGTGAGGTGCTGCAAGTCTGCATGGAAGGTGTGGTGCTCACTACAGTCTTCATCGTCTCCTGGCTGCTGGCGTCTCCAGTAGGCAGCGCTGGCGGCGGCACGTCTACAGAATCGTGTGCCACAACTGACTTCAAATGAAGTGCCTCATTGTTATTTCTGCATTTAAGTTTCCTGTGTTATTCGTCAAAAATATTAAATAATGTTTTCAGTGCCAAAACCCAACTGTGGTTCGATTTTTGTATCCACTTGCAGCAAGCCGCAATAAACGACCAAATTAAGTACCGCAGTGGTATTGTTTATCAAAAACACGTCTAATTTGGTTAAAACTGATAAATCAATGGCCAGACATCGATGATCAGGGAGCATCGTAAGCATTGTCAGAGCCTGCCTTCCCGGTACTGGAAGTCAAGCAAGGCAGGACACACCACTTGTCTAACCCTGTATAAGGATTTTTCTAGAAGAGAGCAATGAGGATTTTTTCCTGCATAGTAATAATCTTAGGACGTTACCCATTCTCTTCTGTGTAAAATGGCAACTCTTCCACATGCACTAAGATGACAAACGTCATGGGATACCAACTAATGTCGTGTCGGACCGTCTTCTGCCCCTGTAGTGCAGAAACTCGATGTGGTATGGACTCAATAATTCACTGGAAGACTCCTGCTGAAGTTCTGAGCCATGCTGCCTCTATAGCCGTCCATAATTGCCAAAGTGTTGCTGGTCCCGAATTTTGAACACGAACTGGACTCTCGATTATGTACCACAAATGATTGATGGGATTCGTGTCGGGCGATCTGGGGAGGGGGTGAAATCATTCCCTTGAATTGTCCAAAATGTTCTTCTAACCATTTGCGGCCCAGTGACCTGGAGCATTATCATCCATAAAATTTCCATTGTTGTTTCGGAACATCAGATAAATGGATGACTGCAGATGGCATCCAAGAAGCCGAATATAACCATTTACCGTCATTGACCCATGTAACCGCAGCTTGCAGCACTATGGAGCCACCAGCAGCTTGCACAGTGCCTCGTTGACAACTTAGGTCCATGGCTTTGTGGGGTCTGTGCCACAACTCGAACAGTGCCATCAGCTCTTATCAACTAAAATTGGTATTCATCCCACTAGCTCACGGTTTTCCAGTCGTCTAGGGTCCAATCGATATGGTCAAAAGCTCAGGAGAGGCTGCCTGTGATATCGTGCTGTTAGCAAAGGCACTCTCGATAGCCATTTGCTGACATAGCCCAATAAAACCACACTACACTGTCGTATTCGAATCAAGAACAGTTGCCAACATCAGTGAGTTAGAAGTAGATATCGTCAGAGTAGTGTAACCACTTAAATCACTTAATAAAAGCAAGTCTTCCGGTCCAGACTATATACCAATTAGGCTGCTATCAGAGTACGCTGATGCAATAGCTTCATCCTTACCAGTCATATACAGCCAACCAGTCTACGAAAGAGCCATACCCAACGATTGGAAAATTGTATGGGTCACACCAGCATTCAAAAGAGGCAATAGGAGTGATGCAGTAAATAACAGACCTATATAATTAACAGCGATATGCAGCGAGATTTTGGAACATATACTGTGTTCGAACATATGAATTACCTCGAACGACCTATTAACGATCAGTCAACACGGATTTAGCATAGTCCTTGTGAAACACAACTAGTTCTTTACGCACACAAAGTGTTGAGTGCTATCGACAAGGGATTTCTAATTTATTCCTTATTTTAAGGTTTTCACAAAGCTTTCAACGCCGAGGTTAGCGGAGCACGCAGATAAAGTTCAAAGAAGAGCATCACGTTTTCTTCTGTCGAGAAATCGCCGAGAGATGTCACTGTCCTGATACAGGATTTGGGATATACATCATTAAAAAAAACTACGTTTCTAGCTGCGGCGGGATCTTCACACGAAATCACCAACTTTCTCCTCCGAATGCGAAGACATTTTCTTAACACCGACCTACGTAGGGAGAAAAAATCATTATAATAAAATAAGAAAAATCAGAACTCCGCACGCTGCTCGAGGGCGAATAATGGGAGATTATAGTGAAGGTGGGAAAGATACAGATGTTCGTCTTTTTCCGCACGCTGCTCGAGAACGAGTAATGGGAGATTATAGTGAAGGTGTTTCGATGAGCCCTCTGCCCTCTGATATGTAGAATACCCATGTAAATAATGACATAGACGTGAATAGTTTCACCCACTTTAGAGGAAATAATTAAAACTACATGCAAACAGAATATAGTTTTATGCAAAGTTTAATCGTACGCCAGTTGACCTGTGTACTCGTCTGACGAGAAGTCCTTTTCATCCCGTCATCAAATTTCATTAATTGTTAACGTATCCATCTCCCTCCTAAGTTTTCTAACTTACCAGACCTGTTATTGGGGTCTAACCTCCAACGCTCTTTCCTGAATGCTGAATGCCAGTTTTATCTTTCGTGCTGATGACGTCCTCGAGAATAGTCCCCACCAGGATAATCGAATCGGGGTCTATTTTACCTCCAAAAGGTTTAAAGCAACATGTTACCACCATCATTTTCCTTTTTGGTTCATGTTTAACGACCAGATCCGTTGTAGTTGCATCTGCTGCATGACTACTGCATCCTTGTGGCACGCAAGCCACTCCACCACGGCAAGATCAGTGACTCCTGAGGGGATGGGAATAGATCAATACACCGCTATTTTTATCACAGATCAGCCACTTTTGCATGATCTAGTGACCTAACACAATCACCAAAGTATGTCAGTCGGTGAAAATGTAGACATCGTATGGCATTATTGACTGGGATATCCTCACGAAGTGGGCCGGCCGCGGTGGTCTAGCGGTTCTAGGCGCTCAGTCCGGAACGGCGCGACTGCTACGGTCGCAGGTTCGAAACTTGCCTCGGGCATGGATGTGTGTGATGTCCTTAGGTTAGTTAGTGTTGTGACTTGGCAAGACAGCCAAGCCACTATGACCGGTAGCCGAAAGGCACGCGTTTGAGCTCACGCAGGGTGGCGTGAGGTCTGGAACAGGTGATGATGATGATGATGTTTGGTTTGTGGGGCGCTCAACTGCGTGGTTATCAGCGCCCGAGGTCTGGAACAGTTAAAGGAGTTGAGTCTAGTGAAAATAATACGTAGCTGTTGGAATACTTAACTTTAATCCATAATTGGTGAACATCGGTCTGACGGTACATGCATCACAAGATAAATAGCAAATGATAATGGCGCCTTGCTAGGTCGTAGCAAATGACGTAGCTGAAGGCTATGCTAACTATTGTCTCGGCAAATGAGAGCGTAATTTGTCATTGAACCATCTCTAGCAAAGTCGGCTGTACAACTGGGGCGAGTGCTAGGAAGTCTCTCTAGACCTGCAGTGTGGCGGCGCTCGGTCTGCAATCACTGACAGTGGCGACAGGCGGGTCCGACGTATACTAATGGACCGCGGCCGATTTAAAGGCTACCACCTAGCAAGTGTGGTGTCTGGCGGTGATACCACAGTTAGGTTTAAATAGTTCTAAGTTCTAGGGGACTGATGACCACAGATGTTAAGTCCCATAGCGCTCAGAGCCATTTGAACCATTTGACCCTCACAGAGTGGGTTCATCTGTCTGTCGGAAAAGGTGGTCAACCTTAACGCACACTGTGCCCTTTCATTGCGGATATGTGAGAGTTGTGTCGGGTGTATATTTCTAGAGTGTAGTTGACTGTAATAAATGCGGGCATGTTTGTGTTGTATGATGACTACCAGAGACAGGACAGGGTGAAACCATAGCAACACAGAGCCTAATCCTCTCCAGTGCCACTAAACGAACCGCTGGGCTTAACATCCCCATTAGGCGGATATATTACCATCCACAACGTCACATGCCCTCACTTATGAGACACAACAGGGAAAATGCTGTAGGATGAAGGAAGGAATTAATATTTGTACTAACAACAAAACCTAAGTTTCCTGCTTACTTAGGAGACGCGCTCACAGTTGCGCCTCACTGTTTCTCCGTATATGACAGCTGTGCAGAATAACACACTATGTTCCCCGCCCCAATACAAATTGGAATTCACGCCTTATGTTATTGCTACTCCGCTTCTAAACTCGCACCAGTATTGCAGAGGCTCTCTAATATTGGAATAGTACCCTAGCAAGTGGTGCCAATCCTATCTGTACCTCAGACATACGTGATATACACTATGTGATCAAAACCATCCGGACACCTGGCTGAAAATGACTTACAAGTTCGAGGCGCCCTCCATCGCTAATGCTGGAACTCAGTATGGTGTTGGCACACCCTTAGCTTCCACTATAGCAGACATACTTTCAATCAGGTGCTGGAAGAGTTCTTGGGGAATGGCAGACTTTTCTTCACGGAGTGCTTCACTGAGAAGAGGTCTGGCAGGAAGTCGGCATTTCAAAACTTCCCAAAGGTGTTCTATAGGATTCAGGTCAGGTCTCTATGCAGGCCAGTCCATCAAAGGGATGTTATTGTCGTGTAACCACTCCAACACAGGCCGTGCATAATGAACAGGTGCTCGAACGTGTTGAAAGCTGCAATCGCCATCCCCGAAATGCTCTTCAACAGAGGAAAGCAAGAAGTTGCTTAAAACATCAATGTAGACCTGTGCTGTGTTACTGCCACGCAAAACAACAAGGGGTGCTAGCCCTCTCCATGAAAAACCCGACCACCGCCTCCGAATTTTACTGTTGGCACTACACACGCTGGCAGGTGACGTTCACCGGGCATTCGCCATACCCACAACCTGCCACCGGATCAACTTATTGTGTACCGTGATTCGTCACTCAACACAACGTTTTTCCACTGTATAAGCGTCCAATGTTTACGATCCTTACACCAAGCGAGACGTCGTTTGGAATTTATCGGCGTTGTGTGTGGCTTATGAGCAGCCGCTCGACCGTGAAATCCAAGTTTTCTTACATCCCGCCTAACTGTCATAGTACTTGCAGTGGATCCTGATTCAGTATGGAATTCCTGTGTGATGGTCTGGGTAGATGTTCGGCGGTCTCTGTCAATCAACAGACTTTGCTATACATGTCCCTTCACGTTTCCAGTTCACTATCACATCAGAAACAGTGGACGTAAGGATGTTTAGGAGGATGAAAATCTCGCGTACAGACGTATGACGCGATTGACACCCAATCATCTGATCACGTTCGAAGTCCGTGAGTTCCGCGGAGCGACCTTTTCTGCTCTCTCACGATGTCTGATGACTACTGAGGTCGCTGACATTGAGTAACTGACAGTAGTTGGCAGCACAATGCACGTAATATGAAACGTAAGTTTTTGGGGATTTGCGGATACTTTCGACTACATAGTGTATTAATCGTATACAGCTAATGTTCCAGAGATATACTGAGTCTCACCTTTCTCTACGATAATGATGTAGGCTGAAGCAAAGAATTAATATTTAAACCAGCACCAGGATTCGAGCCTGGGCCTCCTTGTTACGAGACATAAGTTCTAAATCAGGAACATCGACTAAATGATTAACATATCACCTATGGTAAGGTGCTATTGCGATATCAGAGAGATTCAGCAACACTGAGTTTAGAAGGGTGCTCTTAAAGGCCTGGGGCACTAATTGGAATTTGGAATGCGAGAGGCAGTAATGCAGTCCGCGAAGCTGTGGTAGCCAGAGTGTCAGGGTGGCGCAATGGATAGAGCCTCCACCTAGTTAGCAGGATACCTAACGCTGGTATAAATTTTAATCCATTGCTTCAGTCTATACCATTGTCATAGATAAAGGTGAGACTCATTATGTCTCAGGACCATAACCTGTACATGAGTAGCACAACAGAGAGGTTTAGTGAACAGAAATTTACTTCACCATCTCTACCCCACTTGTCTGACGAATACTGGCAGTGACAATTTCATCCATCACCAAGAGTCGAATCGACTCATCTCCGAGTCGAACACAACTACACAGATGTTTGTTAGCGACCTCAGCTGGCATTTCTTTGTCCTGCGCAATACACATTTCCGGTATCTTAACAAAATGTGTTGTTGTCCGATGCAGACAGCTGCAACAGCAGGCCTCACGCGACATTTGCAGCTCTCTTCTGCTGCGCGGGGCACGCAGCCGTCGCCAGCGCATGATGTATATAAGGGACGAGGAGACGCCAGAGCTGCATCAGTCGTCATGGCAGCCTCCACCAAGTCTCTCCTGCTCCTCTGTCTGGCTCTCGTGGTAAGTGCGACTGCGTTTCCATCTTCTCTTCACGTAGGCGGTAGCCTATGGCTCGGTACTGCACCAACACTTATCAAGGTGTGGTCATTTGGGGTGTCTCAAATGAAATCTGGGTCCGAATTGAGGTTTTCTTAGTAGTGAAGACGCAACGTGACAGCTTGGATGTAGAGTCGTCGACAGATGTGAAAGTAACATCAAGTGTTCTGGGTGGTGCAGAAATTGTCAGCTTGTTCCAAAATGTCTAGAAACGTGAAACTGAGCACTTCTCAAAACTCAGAAACGTATTATTTTTCGTCTTCTAGTGCTGGTCCATTCCGGATTTTGATAACCTTCATAGCTACATCATTTCTGCTTGTTTGAGAAAGTTCCTGAGTCGGACTTCTTTAATACGGACATAAATTCTTTGTGAGTTATCCCATTCGTTGTTAATGTTAGTCCCCAGATATACCATTTTTGTTTACTCTTGCAGTAAGTTTACCATTAACATTTAGATGACAGCTTGGTAAATTTTTTTGGCGACGACCATTACTTTTATTTTATTTATGTTCAGTTCTAGCCTGTAACTCTCAGTACTTCCGTTGACTGAGGACTATTTAAGGTGTCAGCCGATATTGGTGTATCATCTATCCCACTGCATCTTAGCATCTCAATCACCTCGTATTGTTGTACTCTATCAAAGGCCTTCTGATAATAAAAAGGTTTAGACCTCACTATACATGTCCACACATCTAGTATAAGACCTGAATGCAAAACAAACGTCATGCGTACCGGCAGTATTTCTGAAGACACACTGTGTAGGTACAATTCCTTCTTCACAAACTTTTTAGGTTCTTTTGTGAATATTTTTTTAGAAATATTTTCAGGGGTCTCTTCGCGAATCTCTAGCACATGCATGTCCGTCTTATCTAGACTTCAGTTGTGCTAGTTTTCCCGGATCCGAACAGAAATCTTTGCAGATCTATGATTTAGAAAGACGCTTACATCTCTAGAGCGAGCAGCGAGATTAACACTAAAGACTATGCTGGATCGTAACGAATTTCCAGTGCATGCAAAATCAGGGTTCACTAATGTCGAAGAAAATGCTGTTCATGAAGCTTAATATGAAGCTATTTGTAGATACCCTAACACATCGATGGTGGACGCTGTCTAACTTTTTGGGGAGAGTTAAGCCACAGATCTTACTCCCTCAGCCGAGCCAGCATCAAACATAGATTTTACAAAACAGTAAAAGGTATAACATGTCTTCACCTGTGTCCACCTACTGAGATATATCAGAATATTTAGAGCATTAAAGGTTCTCGTTTTAAGTATTTTAAGGGTTGTAAACAAGTAAGCTGATCGTCTAATTTGAGGTCGAAAAATATTACTGTTTCTTTTAAACTGAGAACGGCATCCATCATTAGTAATTTTGATGTATATTTTCAAATAACACACATACTTTTCTGAGGGGAGATTGTAAAACCTACGGCTTCCGGCTACACATTCGACTTCCTCAACACCATTCGTATTTCATGTGCTGTGATAGATAAATTCGGCCCAAAACTGCGTATGATTTCACAGATACAGGTTGTCTACACAATGTATCTCACAGGAAATTGTACTAATCAAATCTTGAAAAAGAACTTTTAGAAACATATGTCCAGACTCGAATAATTGTTGAGATACACTATAGCAGCAGCTTACTTTGATTACCACTGGTTGCGATACATCCCTCATCCCACTTTCCCAACGAGTCACCAACTGATGTAAATACAGTTTGCTGCCGTCAATTTTTTTTACATGCATGGCACACACACACCTTGAAAGTCTCTTCGGGTTTGGTGCCGGATCCTAAAATCAACTTGACTCGATATTTCGGCGACCCAACTGTTCGCTATCTTCAGGAAAGTGCTGCTTATGCTGATGAGTCCCGCTGAGAACACGTCAGGTTGCAAATAGACGTCCTATATAGGCCACCGCTCAGTACACGGCGCATGCGCCGCCCATCACGGTTTCTGCCTTCCAAAACAGGGAGGTGGCGCCGCCCTTAGTGAAACACTGCTGGCAACGATATATCGCAATCAAGGGCGCACCGAAGAACGTTCAGTTTTGATGCGAGATAATACAGGATTCCACGTTTTGCTAAGAGGAAACCCATTGTCTCTGTTGATTAAATTATCAGTCAACCTAATTTCAATCGCCTCTTTATACACACTGTTCCAAAAACAGGAAATGTTGGCAACCACAACAGTACCCTCAAATTTCATTTTGTGTCCCTCATTTAGGCAGTGTTCTGCTACCGCCGATTTTTCCGGCTGTTGTAGCCTCGTATGTCGGCGATGGAGGTTGAAAATGATGGGATGCTTCCGTTGCTAGATGTAATGATTTATAAAAAACCAGATGGAACTTTGGGACACAGTGTTCACCGAAAGCCGACACACGCAGATTGGTATCTGCATCCTAAGAGTTGTCATCCACCACACCAACGTAGTGGCGTCCTTAGGACTTTGGTACGGAGAGCATATGTCATTTCCGATGCAGACAGCTTAACCCAAGAACTTGAGCATTTGATGACTGTTTTTAAGGAAAATGGGTACACCGAGAAGCAGATTCGTCGGGCTATGGAGTTTGGACCATCTCCGAAGGTGTACGAAGAGGAACATGGATCTGTGGCCTTTCTTCCTTATGCTGGAGGCTTATAGCTTAAGATTGGACGAATTTTAAGGAATTTTAACATTAAGAGTGTTTTCCGTCCACCTTCTAAGATTAGGGCTCTGCGTGGCTCTGTGAAGGATGATTTGGGGCTTAGGAAACACGGGGTGTACAAAATTCCATGTCAATGTGGGAAAGCTTACGTTGGCCGTTCTATTCGCACAGTGCAAGACAGGTGTGTGGAACATCGTCGACATACGAGGCTACAACAGCCGGAAAAATCGGCGCTAGCAGAACACTGCCTAAATGAGGGACACAAAATGAAATTTGAGGAAACTGTTGTGGTTGCCAACATTTCCGGTTTTTGAAACTGTGTATAAAGAGGCGATTGAAATTAGGTTGACTGATAATTTAATCAACAGAGACAATGGGTTCCCTCTTAGCAAAAATCCTGTATTATCTTGCATCAAAACTGAACGGTCTTCGGTGCGGCCTTGATTGCGATATATCGTTGCCAGCAGTATTTCACTAAGAGCGGCACCACCTCCCTGTTTTGGAAGGCAGAAACCGTGATGGGCGGCGCATGCGCCGTGTACTGAACGGTGGCCTATATAGGACGTCGATTTGCAACCTGGCGTCAGTTCTGAGCGGGACTCATTAGCATAAGCAGCATTTTCCTGAAGATGGCGAACAGTTGGATCGCCGAAATATCGAGTCAAGCTGATTTTTGGATCCGGCAGCAAACCCGAAGAGATTTTCAAGACTTATTACGCCGGGAAAGCCTACGTAATCCCACACACACTTGTTAGATATGTACCTACTCGATACTATGGAATAACACTTTGCCATTAAGTACTCGCATAGGCAGAAATCTGAGTGATTAAGCACATGTCACTGGGGCTGCTCGAACAATTTATCTCTCACTCAACGTTTGTGTTAGTCGCTGTCGTAGTACAGATGATCGGTAGGTGACCTCTCCTACGTAAATTACATTCCTTGTCTTTCTGCGAGGCCGACAATGTCCAGTGTTGCGGGTAATTTTCCGTTCGACAGTTGATAATAAATAGCACATGTTAATTTGGCCGGTGAAATGTATGGCCCTTGTAGTGCGCCAACGACAATTCCTACGCATCCATCGATACTAAAGCGATGCTTATGTCTTTCTTTCATGACCACACGACAGTTTGCATCTGCCCACACATGTTTATTATTGTAATTTATTGCCACTCTGTGTGTGAATCCCAATTCATTCGTTAGTAAAGTGCAATTTCTACACAGAGAATGTTCAGCGATCCTTCTTAGAACACGTCTATAATTTGAGATGGTGGTGTTTTGGCACGAGGGCTTTAATGCATTGTAAGTAATTATTATTTCGTGTGGCTCAGTTACCGCGTGCAAGTCTTTTCAATAGACGCGACTTCGGCGATTTGTGTGTCGCTAATTCAATTATCCAGCCGGGGAAATGAAAGCACAATTTAATATGGAGTCTGAATCACATGTCGTTCATCACAATTCTTTACATCACAGAGAGGTGAATGATAGATCAAACAAACTGAAAATTTCCGGCCGGGATTCGGTCTCGCAACCTCTCGATCTCCAGACACGCACTTTACTGTTACACCACAGCGCTATATGTGATTTCGACAAAGTAACAGCTCGTTAGAACTGAACTCGCAAGAGCATGGTTCATGCCTTCAGCAGTTCAAGTTCTTCGCGATCTGCTTCTGGATTGTCTCCTCCTCGATACGTTCGTCCCTCTCCACACCTTGTGTGGACAGCACGAGACCTCCCAATTTCTTAATCCGAATCGTCCCTTTATATGCAAGTCTTTTATAACACTGCTGAACATTTGTTTCGGTTGTAATATGACACTGTACGTGTAGTTCACCGTGCACTACACATGTCAGTCGATTAACGCAGGTGGCTAAACCATACCAAAATACCACGATTGTTACTTGCCGCATGAAATAATAGGCAATTCACTATTTACATTTTTCGCAAGGAATATCCAATTTCCTTCTGGTCAGCACTACGTCAAAACGATATGCACTTGACTCAGCGTAGAAGAGAGTTGGAAGTGCCTTCTGTGACAACAGCATCCATAGGAGACTAAGTAAAGACACGAAGGTGAAGAAATGAGAATAGTACGTCAAGACGAAGGCAGCTTAAACATCTCTACACTGACCTTTCTCAACGCATGTAAAATAGTTCTTATCTCAATAAACAATTGTTCCCATACTAATATTTATATACGATTTTTCTCTAGTTTTGATAAATAACATCTCCTGTTTATATACAATGTGTTACAAAAAGGTACGGCCAAACTTTCAGGAAACATTCCTCACACACAAATAAAGAAAAGGTTATATGTGGACATGTATCCGGAAACGCTTAATTTCCATGTTAGAGCTCATTTTAGTTTCGTCAGTATGTATCAAATTTTAAATTTTCACAGTCAACATGTGTGGGCTGACGAGAATCCGCACGCAATTGTGCAATCACGTCATCAACACACATTTTATGTAAACGTTTGGACAGGCATTGTTGGTGATGTCTTGATTGGGCCCTATGCTCTTCCACCTACGCCCACTGGAGCACGTTACCATGATTTCATACGGGATACACTACCTGTGCTGCTAGAACATGTGCCTTTACAAGTACGACATAACATGTGGTTCATGCACGATGGAGCTCCTGCACATTTCAGTCGAAGTGTTCGTACGCTTCTCAACAACAGATTCGGTGACCGATGGATTGGTAGAGGCGGACCAATTCCATGGCCTCCACGCTCTCCTGACCTCAACCCTCTTGACTTTCATTTATAGGGGCATTTGAAAGCTCTGTCTACGCAACCCAGGTACCAAATGTAGAGACTCTTCGTGCTCGTATTGTGGACGGCTGTGATACAATACGCCATTCTCCAGGGCTGCATCAGCGCATCAGGAATTCCATGCGACGGAGGGTGGATGCATGTATCCTCGCTAACGGAGAACATTTTGAACATTTCCTGTAACAAAGTGTTTGAAGTCACGCTGGTACGTTCTGTTGCTGCGTGTTTCCATTCCATGATTAATGTGATTTGAAGAGAAGTAATAAAATGAGCTCTAACATGGAAAGTAAGCGTTTCCGGACACATGTCCACATAACATATTTTCTTTCTTTGAGTGTGAGGAATGTTTCCGGAAAGTTTGGCCGTACCTTTTTGTAACACCCTGTATATACGATCATCTTTTTTAAACACCCTACATAACTAGCAGTATATCGAGATATGACAAATGTTCATTTACATCTGTTCTCTGCAAACCAGTGACACTCTCCCGTTTGTCAAACAAATATGTGACCAACAGTACTGTAGTTCGTTCATACGCTCAACACAGATGCAGACAGATGAATACAATCCTGGATGATTCTCTCATGGATTTTATAAGCAATTTCCTTTGTAGACTCATAGCATTTTCCCAGTAGCATACCAATGAAGCCAAGTCCATGGCTTAATTTACCTATAATTGATCCTAGGTGATCATTCCATTTCACATCCCTACAAAAATGTTACCTCCGTCTCGCCTCCCTCCTCCGAGTTATACGTATGAGTTGAATGATTCCAGTTGTGACTCATTTTCATTTTTGGAAATTTACAGGGGCTATCCATCCTTTGCACTACTTTGAAACCTTGCAGGAATTAACGGAGTATTTGTGCAGCTTTTTCTTAGAGTAATTTATTATAACGGTATCCTCTGTAAGAGGTGTTAGATCTTCATTACATTGTCTGCTAGATCATTGACACACGATGGACGGCAGTGGTCCCGACACATTTTCCTGCAGTAATCGTATGGGTAATTATAGAAGATAGCATGCTGCATCCTTCCTAACAAGTCCTCCATCCCTGTACAAAATGTATTTGACATTACATCAAATCGTACTTTCGTTAATAAGCATTGGTGTGGTATTGAGTCAAATGCTTTTCCGAAGTCACGAGATGTGTAACTAGCTCATTTCTTAGATCGGTACAATCTACAAAGAAAATTTAGAGTGATCGGTTCCAACTTCTTTCAGTTCCTACTGCGCTGAGACTAATTATGTGTCATCAGTTTCTGAATGGCTTTATTCGGCTCACCACGAAATCCTCTTATGTGCCAACCTCTTGATCTCAGAGTTGCATATGCAGCAACGCAATGTCTTCAGTTATTTCTTGGATACATACCATTCTTCGTCTTATCCTACAGTTTTTATCCTGTACACATCCTAAGTGCCATGCAAATTATTTCTTTATGCCCTGACACATGACCAGTCATCGTGTCTGTACTTCTTGTCAGTGTTTTCCTTATATTTTCTCTCTTCGCCGACTCTGCAAAGAGTCTCCTCATTTCTCATCTTATCAGTCCAACTAATTTTCAACATTCTTCTACAATCCCACATTTCAGACACTTCCATTCTGTTCTTTCCCAGTTTCTCCCACAGTCACCTCGGTACAGTGCTTTACTCCAGATATGCATTCTTATAAATTTCTTCCTTAAATTAAGATCGATTGTTTATAGTGATGGACTTGTTTGGTCGAGGAATGCCCTCTTTGCTTGTGCTAGCCTGCTTTTTATATTTTCCTTGCATCTTCCATCGTGCATTGTTGTGCTTCCAAGGTAGCGAGATTACTTGACTTCATCTACCTCCAAGTCTGCAGTTTTGATGTAAACTTATATCGGTTTCACTTCTGCTGATTCTCAGTACTTTCGCTTCTCTTGGTTTCACTCACAGTACATATCCATGTGGGAAGACATCAATCTGTTCAACACGCCGTGTAATTCTTTCTCACTTACACTAATAATACCAAAATCATTGATATGCTTTCATCTTGAATTTTAATCCCATTCCTGAACATTCCTTTTATTTCCATCACTGGTTTTTCCATTCATAGATTGATCCATAGGGGTAGAAGTCTGTACCTCTGTCTTAAAACCTAAAAAAATCCAAGTACTTCATTCTTGATCTTGCATTATTATTTTTACTCTTTGATCGTTGTACATATTATCTGTTCTTTTTTCTGACTTACATTTATTGTCCTGAGGATGTCGTACGCCTTGCACTTTGTACATTGTTCGAACGCTTTTTCTAGATCGATAAATCATATGACCACATCTAGATTTTTCTTAAGACATTGTGACTGAAAAAGAAGTTGATGGTTGCGTCAGTTTCGAAAGCAACTTGTCGCTTTGTCTGCAGGTCGTGGCCGCGATGGCGCAGGAACCTGCAGACGTACAAGCTGTCCCTAGCGGAGATGCCGCCAGCAACCAGGAGCCGGTACAACCGGTGGTGGGCGACGGAGCTGCTGGGGACCAGTTGCTGCAAGACCGCTGGGGGGCGTCCATTTCCTTCCATACCGGCTGAACGAACTGCTGGCAGACTCCAGAAATAGGAAGCTCTACTTTGCTATAAACGTTTCTTTCTTTACAGATTAGACATTTAAAATACTTTTCCTTTTTCTATATCAAGAGCTTCCTTTTCATTTCTCAAAATTCTAAACGAAAATGTATTACAAAAGAATAAATAAATTTTAGAATTCAAAAAAGCATTACTGACGTCATTTATTTACTAAATATTTTTCTATTTTAACTGTTACCCTAAGAGAAATTCTGGAATAATGTTTCCCACACAACTCTTTATTTTCTGGTTTCTGACTGGTCTCTCACTTAGCAATAAAAAAGACTGCATGTACCCTGAGCATTTACTTGACACAGTAGCCTGACATCTGTACAAATGAAAACGAAAATACTTGCGATGGAGTCTCCAAAATTTCTTCACCGATTGCTTAGAAATTTTGACACAACATTGCGTTGTTTTTATATACCTACTGGAGCGGCATATGGTACATAACTACATATATAATAATAAAGGGGATACGATTTTTGAAAAAAAAACTCATCTTGTTTTGTTGTACCACTAAATTCTCTGAAAGTTCTTCACCAATTGCTTCGAAATTTTGACACAACATTTCAGCGGAATTTGTGTGTGTTTTTATATACCTATTTTTAATATATATGATATATAAATAAATAAGAAATACGTAAAGGAGAAACATTATTATCAAAGATCTCAGAAAGTTGTTGACTGAGTTACTTCAAATTTTTACACACTACCCTCATGAACGTTCAGACTCACATAGGGTATATAATTTAATATATGTAATATTTAAATATATATACCATGTATAAAGGAGAACACTGTTACAAAAATTTCAAAAGGTGCTCGACTGGTTTACTTCGAAATTCTACATGCTACTGTAATAAAATTATGGAAGCATATAGGCTCTATATTTTTTTGTATACAGAATAAATCTACGAAATACATAATAAGGAAACGTTATTTGCAAACAGGAGAGTTTTATTTATGGTTTATTGGCTTATTTTTAGAATACTACTACAAGTTCTGAATTTCCAACAACAATAAACAAGGCTCACTGGCAGAGAGAGGGGGTAATTGGAGATGGACAGAGGGAGGGAGGACATTGACGTAGAAAACAGAAAGTAAGAAGTTGTCAGAGACAGGGGCAGGAGGAAATGTTGAGGGGGAGAGCAGGAGAAAATGGACAGAGAAAGGGCGAGGGGGCGTTGGACAGATACAGGGGGGAGAGAGAGGGGCAGAAGAAGGTACAGAGAGATAGGGAGGCGAGGAAGCACAAAAAGTGGGAGAACCGCTGATGGACAGAGAAAAGGGGAGTAGGAGGAGATGGATAAAGAGAGGGGCAGGTGAAGATTGAGAGACACAAGGATGAGGAGTTGATTAGAAAGTGTATCCAATTCTCATACATATCAGAAACGTGTGTTTCTCTTTCCTTGATTTTCCATTTAACCAGACAGCCACAGTAATGCATGGCCAAGAACAGCTAGTATATTACATTTGTAGAGCCTTAGATAATATACCATATATTACGGGATTTAACATTCATCTCACTGGACCGATGTGCATCGTGAATATCAGTATGAGATGTGGCACCAACTGGCACGAATAAG
Organism: Schistocerca piceifrons; assembly: GCF_021461385.2. Lineage (NCBI taxonomy): Eukaryota > Metazoa > Arthropoda > Insecta > Orthoptera > Acrididae > Schistocerca > Schistocerca piceifrons. Next base: position 317,949,476 of record NC_060145.1, on the reverse strand, counting down.
TTTTTGTAACTGTTGTAGGATAGAAGCTAACAGCCTCTGAGCGTCATTTTGAGCAATAACGAGCTATGCCTGAAGCTGATACTGTAACATTTATTTAATAACACAGCGTGGAGATTGGTATGAAAGTGTTCGTCTTCCTGCCTGTTGTTGACTTCTGGCTTGGATTCGTCAGCTGATGCCATTTTGATGATTTTTCTCGTCTTTCGGCAGCGTGAGCAGCTGGCGTTGTCAAGGTTTCACCCCCATTGGTAGTGGTGGGCTAGCAATGGAGGGTGAAGCTTTGACAATGCCAGACACATGTGCTGGTGAATTATCAGAGAAATCACAAACAAAATTCGGCCGCAGAACCCGAGACAGAAGCCAACAGGCAGTTTTTCAACAAGTGGTCTCGAAAGCCTTACAATTTTGAACAACTTCCCATCGCAATCGCAGATATGGTCTATTGGTAATAAATCAGTGGACTGGGCAGGCTAATTGAGGACCTCACTTTCCTTAAGGTGTTTGTGTTGTCAACTGCAACGTTGGTTCTTGCGTTTCTGAGTTAGAACACGTCGTCTCACATCTAACTCATGAAAGGTATGACAACATCTCTTTGGATGTTGGTGCTCCTCTTTCTTTCCGTGCCAGCTGGGAAAAATTGTTGAGGTATTCCGTCCTATACAGTACTAGACACTGTTGCATTACTTGGCTATGATGCGAAGATAGCAGATAAAATAAACAAAAAAAGTAGTGAAACTATACAGAAATTGTCAATAAGTAATCATGAAACACACACATAGGCAGACAAAACGAAATGCACGAGAGTTACACAGAGGGCAAGCAACAAATGACACATTATGATTTACAACCAGAAAACCACACACAGGGTAGGAAACCTATTAAAAAGACAGGTGCTCAAATTAGCATATGGCACAAACAGCACAACGAAGTACAATCTCGAAGGACAAACTACTCACACTGATCACTACTGCTAAACTGGTATGTACCAACTAACGAGCAATTGCTCTCTGCGTGTTTATGTTGTTTGAACATGTAAATCGGATTGAAAGATCTCAAAACTAGTAATAACTTGCACACAAACGTAACGATTGAAGTGAATTATCATATATAAAAATCAATAGGGCAAGGAAAAAACCATACTAAGTTAATATATGTCGCTCTGTAATAAAACATCACTTAAGACACAAAGGAATTACAGATATTGCTTTGAGTGGGTATTAATACAAATCAATAGGGAACATTCAAAATTTATGCTAGACCAGAATTCGAATCTGGGTCTCCTGCTTACTAAGCATCATCCAGATACAATGGGCATCACAACTGCAAGGAATACCTTAGCACACCTCCCAATTGATCTAAATTCTCAAATTATCCACACACTGCTAATGTAGTGTCCCTTGCCCATTGTCCCCAGATTTTCGCAGATATTCGCCAATTCCTGTAAGAGTTCTAGGCCGGTGCCCATCTGCACTGAAGAGATCGCTGGTGTCTAGCCTTACCTCCCTATCCATATATTTCTTTCTTCGCATCTTCTCCCACGCCGACATTCAGTCGGCTGTTTTATGACGGATTTGCCAATGTTAGTTGCAGAGGGTGGCCGGATGCCCTTCCTGCCGCCACCCTGAACCTCCCAGGACATAAATAGTGCACCCAAGCTGTCTGTTTCTAGTAAAAACCATGAAATAGTGTGAGCATGATCAAATGTCCATGAGTCATATAACTGAGGCAGAATGTGGGACCAGCCTAAAACGACATCCAGGCTGGCTGGCATACCAGCCCTCATCATTAATCCGCTGGGTGGATTCGATCCGGGGCTGGCATGCCCACCCAAGTCCTGGAAGCAGTGCGTTAGCGCTCTCGGCTACCTCGGCAGGTATGTATCTATCTATACATATATAATATGATAAGTGAAAACAATGTGATCACCTGCTTAATAGCTTCTTTGTCCATCTTCAGAATGAAATACACCACTGATTCTACATATCAGGGATTTCACAGTTTGTTGACAGAGTTTTGGTGTTATGTGTCTTAGATGTGTATGCACAGGTCATGTATTTAGAGTAAATAATAGGCTGCTGCTTTTCGCACGTAGTGATGGCATGTAATAGCGACCCACATGGGTTCCCTAGGATTTACATAAGGTGATTTTAGTTGACTAGACATCAATGTGAGTTCACCTTAGACCAGTGTAGCACATGGAGTATAGCAAGCATGAAAGGATGCAGGTGGTTCGCAGTTGTCAGTGTGTATTTGATTACTACCACAGGTTCCATGCAAGTGCAGAATAATGTCTCCTTTAGCATAATACTGCTTGCAACAGGCTGCATCCATGGTGTGCTGCAGGTTTGGAGTCGCCATTCGTCTCAATGATGGCGTTTGTGGAGGTGACCATCAACCTAGGGTAGAAAAATGTGATATATCAAAAGAGCTGGCACGTTTCCATTCACTGATGGTCTAATCCCAATTGTCCCGTGAGAATTCCAATCATAATTGATGATGTTGTTAGGAAAATATGTGAACAGATAAAGTGTCTGATGCAGACTTCCATGTTCAATAATATACAATGAAGAGTCTGCTCTGAAACACTTCTGCATGCACCAGAGTAATTATCCCATGGCTATTCCACTTCAGGCAAGCTAAAGCCAATGGAATCAGTTTTTCCCTAAATAAAAAGTACAATTTTTCAAGCAAAATTCTTCCCCCTCTTAATACAATGATCACAATGTGATTAAAATTAAGAGATTCAAAATGATAAAATTAATGAATTAAAATTATAAACACAAAATATTAAATTAATTACTTATATTTTTCAGGTGAAGTTATTTTTATTTGAATTTCATCACATTATTTATTTTTCTTGAAAATTTAAAATAATTTTTATTTAAAACCAAAAAATATTTATTTGATAATATAAAAATTATGCCCAGCTTATAATATCTGCATAATTATTATAGAGCAAATAAGCTCAAAGGTTATCTAAAATTCACTAAAAAGATTACATTAATTCATTAGTTAATAATTATAATGAGAATGATTTGGAATATAAAACTGTAAAAGAACTTCAAAAAGTTGAGAATTAAAAAATTCAAAACTGGATCCTCAACTTAATAAACAACAATCAATTATTATTATTGAAAATAATATGGATTATATTATTTATAATGAATTTGAGAATAAAACCTTAAATGAACTTCGAAAAATATGAATACAAGAAATTTTAAACGATATCCTAAACTTAATAAATAACAATTAATTAGATGAGTTATCTGATAATAAGTATGCTACCAGTTTCTTTTTTAACCTTTTTGGCACAATTCATACTACCATACAATTGATTTCTAGATACAGATGGCTCATCATAAGATGGAGGTGTTATAAGAACATTATGATGTGGACCAAGTATAGCTAGATTCTGTGCTGATGCTGCTGGCGAAAATAATGCAAACTTAGTAATTTGTGATGAAACGTTTGTGAAACTGGAAGTTTGCTACGTTTTAGGTATTTACAGTGCACTGCCTTGTGGTATCCACATCAAATATATTCCTATAATTTACATTACATGCTACGCTTGGTTTTACTATGACTCACAGACAGTAAATGCCGAGCATCTTTACAAAGAATATCAGTCTAGCAGTAGATGATATTCTTGAAAAAGCAAAAATCAAGTTTCTTAACAGACACTGAGAAATTTGAGAAAAATCAATTATTTCCACAAACATTCATGCATATGAGTGGGAAAAACTTGAAATATATCCTCTTTCCCATACAAAAAACAAACAAGAAAAACATGTTAACCGTCTTTTAAGTAAAAATGAAATTAATTCTCCATATTGTGGGATGAAAGACATATGTAGATTAAATAGCACACAATCAACTAAACATTAAGAAAAATTTATCCTTTTGATAGGTATTTAAGGTTTTTGACCCTCAAGAAAAATTATATGACCACAAAAAAGATTGTAAAGAACATAAAGAAGTAAAATAATTATGTCAAAAAGGAGAACAAATTAGATTTAAAAACTATAATAATACATTAAAAGTGCCTTCAGTAATTTATGCTTATATTGTATGTTTATTAAAAAATATTAGCACTTATCAAGCAAGATCTTGATAAATCTTATATTGATAAATATTAAAAAACATTTATAATTCCTTTTAGTTATCATATAAAACATTGTAATGGGGATTATAAGCCAGCGACGGAATATCAGGTAACGACAGCCCGAAAATTTTGTAGAAATGTTGAGACGGGAATCTAGTAAATTCAAGTGTTACGTGATCAAAATGATCCAATAATAATGCCTAAAGAATATCACATTAGTTTTAAAAATCTTACTGTTGGTGAAACAATGTAAGTGATTATTGTCACTGAACATAAGAATTTCAAGGGACTGCAATTGAAGATTGTAAAATAATTACAAAAAACCTTCTATCTTTCCAGGTTATATTCACATTTCAATTGTTTATTAATGAGTTGAGGATAGATAGTAAACATATTGACAAAATCCTAAATATTGAACAAAAATATATTTCATTTAGTAAAGTGATGTATAAACTTTAAGATTTTTTGATGCTTTTGGATTAATGCCATTAATTATTGATAAATTAACTTCTGTTTTTGAATAAGCACAATTGGGAGGAACATAAAAATATTTCACTTATGAAAAATTAGATTTAATGATTACAACATGTTTTTATTCATGGGTATATTTTGATAGTGAAGAGAAATTACCTAAAACAGAATTTTTTTATTCAAGACTTCATAAAACCAATATTTCAGATGAGAATTAGTTTGGGAAAAATATAGAACACTGTACAAAATTATATAATAAACCTCATGGTTTTATATTATCATATACTTCAGAAAACTTTAGAGATGCTTCTAATCTCCCTCCTTCTTGGTATTAAATGTCTCTGGATTTATCTTGTGACACTATGTTAAAAAACAACTAAAATTGAGCTATATTTATAAAACGATTATGATACAGTTTCAGTGCCTGAAAAAGATTTGGGGGGCTGTATTAAAAGGTACGCAAAAGCAAACAATAAAGACATGACAAATTTTAAATATGAAAAAATCGATTTATGTAGCTTATTTAGAAACTAATAATTTGTGTGGATGGGTTGTGTGTTTCTATTTTTTCAGTTTGAAGGATTCCACTGGCTAGACCCAAAATATTTTAATTCTAAAAAAACCCTGACGATTATAAATGTGGATATGCTTTAGATGTCGATTTCGACTTATACAAAATTACACACTTTATACAAAGATTTACTTTCAGCTCCAGAATGAAGACGTTAATTAATAACAACATTAAAGAATAAAAACAATTATGTTTTACATCATACATGTATTAAACAGTTCCTAGATCTTGTGTTAAATTGACAAAAATGCATGGAATTTTAAGTTTTGAACAAGCACAATGATTAAGAAAAGTGTCTCGATTTTAATACAGAATTGAGAATAAAGGAGACTAAAGATTTTGAATAAGATTTTTATAGATAAAACCAATGATTCTGTTTTTGGTAAAACGATGGTCAAAAACCAGACAAAATATTAAAATGAAATAAAATCCCAAAACGTATATGCAGTATGTTTCAAAACCAAATTATGATCATCACATTATTTTCAGAAAATTTAATAGAAGTTCATGTTAAAAAAATTAAAATTCGATTAACCTGTTTATATTGGGATTAGTATTTTACATATTTCTAAAATAAAAAATGTATGATTTCCATTGTAATATTATGGAAGCAAAATATGGAGGATATACTCATTCATGTTACATGGATACTGATTCATTTATTCTAAGAATATGAAATTGATGCTGAAACAATCTGATATTAGTGATTATTCAAAAGACAATACTTATGGATTACCACTAAAAACAAAAAGTTTTACGAAAAATGGAAGATAAAAATTTTGGAAAAACAGTGACTGACCATGTTAGTTTAAAATCCAAAATTTATGACTATACACGAGAGAAAAAAGAATATAAAAAATTCCTAAGGAGTTAAAAATTTGTTGTAACAGCGAAATTACTTTCAATGATCATGAAAAAATCAGACAATAAAATAAAACAAAATAGAAAAATGAATTTTATTACGTCTTAGGAATGGGAATTATTGAATGCAACAAATTTCCTTTAACCTTTTAACTGCTCTGAATGTGTTAACATGCGTGTGTTTGTACCTGTCCCTGTGTGCTCTGAACGTGTTTATGTGCGCCACCTGTCCTTCTACCTGGTACTCTGAACGTGTCTAGGCGTACACAGGTTCAGAGTACCAGGTAGGAGGACTGGTTGCGTGCGTAAACACGTTCAGAGCACACAGGGACAGGCACAAAGGAGCACGCGTTAGCACGTCCACAGCAGTTAAAGGGTTATGTGGCTACATGATACAAGATTTATGTTAGAAACCAGTACAGATACTGTACCACATAGACATTATAAAATAAGAGAATTAAGTATAATCAAAAATAAAAATATTGCTTCTGAGTAGATTTAAAATTTTCTTGTGGTAAGCTAATTTTAGATGTTTTCAAACTATTTCTTGAACAAATTTTCCACAGAGACATTCAATTTTTTCATAATATTTTTATATATATTTTTGATAATATGCACTCTTTACAATGCTTATTTTTACTACAATTTCAACATTTTCTTCCTTTTTTGAGGACCATAATTACATTAAAATATAATTAGAACAATTTTTAGCTCTTTCTCACAATCTTCGTAAATAGATTTTTGACTCCAGTTTTTAAAAAGCTTGTTTTTGTATAGTAAAATATTTTTATAATCACATTGCTTCTTTATTATGCAACCAATAAGGCCTTGTTTTTCATTTTAGATTTTTTTGCTATTTTTCCCTTTGTTAATTAGTTTTCTTGTTGCACAAAGGACAAATCACTTTAATTGCATTCTCCTAATATATTTAAAAAACCCTAAAAATTTTAAAAATTAAAATGAAGAAATATTAATATTAAAATTTTTTGTAATAAATGATTTCGTATTTAGACCTTGGTTACAACTTGCTTCAATTTAATAATAAATAAGTTTTAATTATTGTTGATGAAAAATAATCATTGATCTAATGTTAATGTACTGCCAATATTTTAGGCTATAAATGTCCTTGTAGTTTTATAAAACTTAATGTAAAAAAATTTGTTGTAAAACTATAAAAGTGTAAATAGCGATAAAACTTTAGAATCTACAAAAATACGTCCCTTAAAAAATTTATCAACACACCTGGGATTTTTTCTTTAGTTGTGAGTTCCAAATTGCCTTGGCTATATATTTTCATTACTGGGTTTATGAAGAATGCATTTTCTGTTAGTGAAAGAACATTTTGTATAATTAAATTTAAAGCCACTATTAAAAACTTCATACACCTATTATGCCAACTGATTAAAATTTTCAATTATTTATTACATTTATATAATTTTCTATTGATTTTGAAGATGAAGGTTCTTCATAAACCCAGTAATGGAAATATACAAATTTATTTGGTGGCCTTGAGGTTGCATCTTATTTTCGAAAATGCCCATTCACTATATTAAAAATTGTATTAAAATTATAACTTTTGGACAATAGCCTAGTCACAAATAGACACAAATAACCACATTTTACTTTATTAAATTCGTTGACCATTATAAGACAGCTCATTTCACCCAAGACATTTAACAAATTCTTTGTAAATATTTCCTCTAAATGAAACAAACATCAATTTTTTATCAATTTTTTATTCTTATAATATGGCCAATAAGCATCACCCTTACCAGAAATATTTAAATTAAGTATTCCAGATTGATATTCTCTAGGATTATTAGGTAATATATCAATAATAAAGACACAGTGAAAGAGTTTTATTTTTAATTGTTCAGTAATATTATCTACATCAGAATTACTTAATACATTAGGATATATATCAATTATTTTTTGGAATTTTTTTAGGGTTTTTTGCTCCAGTGTCAGCTTTCATCTGCATTTCTAAATCAAGTCTTGTTCTTTGGTTCTTCTAACTCTTGATCTTTTAGTTTTTCATGTATTACCTTTTTTGCTACTGTACTGGCAACAGCTAAATATGGTAATACTGTCAAAATAAATGGAATAAATCATCCTCCATGTTTTGTTAATCTGGAACCTTTTTTCTTTTTTGTCAGATATTCGATAATTTTTTACAGAACAAGTATACCCAATGTTATAATAAATTACCACCTGTCTTCTTCTGCCTATTCCTTTTTTGCACATAGTTAACAAATTACTAGTACTATGTAATTGATCATTATTTCTTCTTATTTTAATTGCTTTTGTATTAGTCTTGCCACTAGGTAAGAAAGTATAATTAATATGGAAACTATTCTTTTATACAGAAAATATTTTTATAAAGATTACTATTTTTATTGTCCCCAAACATTGCAATCAACATCTAAACCCATATGTAATTTTCTATTTCCATAAAAGATTCCTCCAACTGCTGTAACAACTCATTCAACTACAGTTGTTGTATCAGAAGCATGCATTCTTTCTTTTTCAAATAGTTGAAGTTGTATGTCTGCTTCATGTCTTTTCTATATATTTATGATCTCTGTATGCAAAACCATGATTTTTGCAAGCTTCATCTAGTGGGTTTATTCCTTGATTGCCTCTAACTGATACTCCTCCTAATTTTATTCCTGACCCACAATAATTACAACCAGGGAAACGCATTTCGAATGGTTATTTTTTAACTGAAGTATTAACTAATCCTTTTTGATATTTTTCTGTTTTCCAAAATGTGTGTAGCAAACTGTTCAAAAATATTTTCAGATATTGTATTCTTTTCAGGTTGTTGATAATGACATAACTAAATTTATTGGTTAACATGTGTGTTAGTCCAACTTTTTCACTGTGATAATTTTATTTCCATCTGATTCTTCTCCGTGAATAACTGCTAATATATCAGTTAAATGTCTAATCTACATAATATGTTTCACTGGTCTTCCTGTATGTCTTTTACTTCAGTCTTCACCTCTTTTCTCATCCTCACACTGCGGTGAATCATCTGCATTTCTTTGCCTCAATACTGGCAAAAAATCATCGACAGTTACTTTTATATAATATTTATATTTTAGTCAGATTATTATCCGAATATAATGCTCCTGAATAGTACAAAATATATACCTTATTTAATAAATCAGAACCTGTAACTCTTGTAGTCATGTCATCCATAGCAATCTGTTTTTTTAAATAAAAGATTTATTAATGTGGCTTTTCCTTGATATGACCCATAGTAATCCGTCTTTTAGATAAAAGATTTATTAATCTGTCTGTTCTTTGATGAGACATTTCACCAATATTTAATTTATCTTGATCAAATTTTATTGGTAATTTACCACTGAATTTATATGTACCAACAGGTCTTAACCCAAAAATCTTGTCTTCACTGTGATTAACTCATTCTAGCAATCTTTCACTTATGTTTATCTTTAATGTGGCTTCTATTTTTAACATCTGCTTTGTAGTTCTTCCATAGATGTTGCATTTCTGATTTGCATAACTTATAATCTCATTTATCACTATTACAGTGGTTAATTGTAGTTATATAATTAAAATCTACAAAATATTTATAAGGAACCATCAGCTTTGTGAATTCTCTGTTTTCTTCTAGAGATTTCAGCCAACTGCAGATGGTGGCTAGAGTCGTTATCAGTTATGTGTGTCGCTTTGGATTAGAAGAGATTCTCTCTGGTTTCGAGCAGCTATCAGAGGTGCAAAAGGCTACCAGACTTGCTTGCAAAATGAAAGTAGAACTCACCATTTGCAGCATAGTCGATAGGACACATTGCAGATCTCTAGTACAGAGCCCAATGGAAGGTCTGAATCAGAGCCTTAGACAGTTCTGCAACCATGTAGGCAGCAGATTCCTGACTTGCGCAATAGGGTGGCGGCGTTTCGGGGTCCGCTAAAAAGCTCAGGAGTCCGTTGCATCCAGGAGGCGGCTACACAGATAGCAGGGGCTGTGTGGCGCGTACTGGTCAGTTTTTTTAGATTAGAGTGTCTATGGAAAACACAAAAAGGGCTTCAGTTTCAGAGAGTGCAGTTTGAACAGAGTAAAAACGTAGATACAGAAGCCACTGGTATAACAGTTGTAAATTGTCGCAGCTGTGTTGGGAAAGTGCCAGAGCTCCAACCGCTAATAGAAAGCACTGATGCTCACACCGTTATTGACATGGAAAGCTGGCTAGAGCCGGAGATAAGTTCAGCGGAAATTTTTGGGGGTAGACCTAAGGGTGTTGTGAAAGGGCAGGCTAAACACAGTTGGAGGTGGCATATTTGTTGCTGATAGAAGCAGTTTATCTTTTTCAGGTTGCCCTCCATGGGGTGGGTGCACGCAATGACTGTGGTTATATTGCAACTTAATTCTACGACTGATTGCTGCTCTATCTAACCCAGTTTATCTTTTACTGAAACTGAAGTAGATAGTTGGTGTGAGTTAGTATGGATTGAGGTCATTCTTGGAAAATGGAATAAAGTAATAATTGGAGCATTTTATCGGCCTCCAAACGCAGATGGTACAATTGCTGAAAGGTTCAGAGAAACTTGAATCAACTTTGAAACGCGTACCCAACTCATACAATTACAGTTGGTGGTGACTTCAATTCACCATCGATACGTTGGCGAAAATACATGTTTAAATCCGGAGCAATGCGTAAAACATCATCCGAAATTGTGCTAAACGCATTCTCTGAAAATTATTTCGATCCGTTACTTCATGAGCCCATGCGAATAGTAAACTGTTGTGAAAACACACTTGACCCCCAAGGCAACAGATAATCCTGAGCTAATAATGAGCATCAGGACGGATACAGGAATTAGTGAACACGGGGTTGTCGTAGACAGACTGGGTATCGTAACTCCCAAATCCTCCAAAAATAAACGAAAAATGTATCAAGTAAAAAAAAAAGATAAAAATTCGTTTTATCCGTTCCTGAGAGACAATCTTGACTCCTTCGAAATGAACAATGTAACTATAGACCAGATGTGGCTTCAGTTTAAAGAAATAGTGTCGATAGCAATCGAGAGATTTATACCAAATAAATTAATGAAGGATGGAGCTGATCTCCCTGGTGCACAAAAAGGGTCAGAAGACTGTTGGAAAGGCAACGAAAAATGCATGCCAAATTTAAAAGAATGTGAAATTCCAAGATCTAATGTTTTACAGACGCTCGAAATTCAGCACGGACTTGAATGCGAGATGCTTATAATACTTTCCTCAACAAAATCTTGTCTGGAAACCTGGCTGAAAATCTAATAAGAATCTGGTGATGTGTAAAGTATGCTAGCGGCAAGAAACAATGTTTTCTCTGGGCTATAGCAATGGAAGTACTATCGATGACAATTCTGTTAAAGCAGAGTTATTAAACACAGCCTTCTGAAATCCCTTCACCAAAGAAGACGAAGTAAATATCGCAGAATTCGAATCAAGAACAGTTGCCAACGTCAGTGTTAGAAGATGATATCCTCAGAGTAGTATTACCAGTTAAATCACTTGATAAAAGCAAGTCTTCGAGTCCAGACTATATACCAATTAGGCTCCTTTCAGAGTACGCCGATGCAATAGCTTCAGCCTTACCAGTCGTATAGAGCCACACACTCGACGAAAGTGCCATACCCAAAGATTGGAAAATTGCGTAGGTCAAACCACTATTCAAAAAAGGCGATAGGAGTAATGCACTAAAACTAGATAATTAACAGCGATATGCAGCAGCCTTTGGAACATATATTTCATTATGAATTACCTCGAACAGAACGACCTATTGACGCTCAGTGAACACGGATTTAGGGAACACTGTTCTTGTGAAACACAACTAGTTCTTCACACACACTAAGTGTTGAGTTATATCGAGAATGGATTTCTAAATGATTCCATATTTTTAGATTTCCAGAAAGCTTTTGACACCGAACCTAACAAGCAGATTGTAATCAACTTAAGTGCTTATAGAATACTGTCTCAGTTACGCGACTGGATTAGGGAGTTTATGTTGGAATGGGTACAATTGACGGGAAGTCATTGAGTAAAGCAAAAGTGTTTTCTGGTATTCATAAAGGTAGTGCTATAGGCCCTCTGCTGTTCCCTATTTATATAAAAGCTTTAGGAGACCATCTGAGCAGCAGTCTTAGGTTGTTTGTAGATGACGCTGTCTTTTACGGGCTAGTAAAATCATCAGAAGATCAAAAGAAATTGCAAAATCATATAGGAGTAATATCTGTATGGTGCAAAAATTGTCAACTGATCCTAAATAAAGAAAATTGTGAGGTCATTCACATGAGATCTAAGAGGAATCCATTAAGCTTCGGTTACATGATAAATCAGTCAAAGCTAAAAGCTGTAAATTCAACTCAATACCTAAGAATTACTATTACGAACAACTTAAATTAGAAATAACACGTAGAAAATGTTGGGAAGGCGAAAAAAAGACTGTGTCTAATCGGCAGAACACTTAGATGATGCAACAGATCTACTAAAGTGACTGCCTACACTATGCTTGTCTGTCCTCTTTTGGAGTATGCTGCGTGATGTGTGATCCTTACCAGATAGGGTTAACGAAGCACGCCGAAAAAGTTCAAAGAAGGGCATCACGTTTTGTATTATCGAGAAATAGGGGAGAGATCTTACGGTCCTGATACAGGATTTGGGAGGGACATCGTTGAAACAAATATGTTTCCAGCAGCGGCGAGATCTTCTCACGAAATCACCAACTTTCTCCTCCGAATGCGAAAACATTTTGTTAACGCCGACCTACGTAGGGAGAAACAATCATCATAATAAAATAAGAAAAATCAGAGCTGAGAAGGAAAGATACAGATGTTCGTTTTTTCCGCCCGCTGCTCGAGAGTGGAATAATGGGAGATTATTGTGAAGGTTTTTCGATGGGACCTCTGCCTTCTGATTTGCAGAATACCCATGTAAATGTAGAGGAAATTATTAAAACTACATGCAAACAGAATATAGTTGATAATCTTTTCTCGGTCTTGATTTTCTGGAAAGTTTAATCGTAAGCCAGTTGACCTGTGTACTCGTCTGACGAGAAGTCTTTTTCATCCCATCATCAAATTTCATTAATTGCCAACCTATCCATCTCCTTCCTAAATTTTTTAACTTACCCGCCCTGTTATGGGAGTCTAACCTCCCACCCTCTTTCCTGCTGAATGCAGGTTTTATTTTCCGTGCTGGTGACGTCCTCGAGAATAGTCCCCACCAGGAAATTCGAACTGGGGACTATTTTACCTCCAAAAGATTTTAAGCAACATGTTACCACCATCTTTTCCCTTTCTCCCATTTCATTTTCCCTTTGTTTTCATCCGTTCGCGGTACCAGCACAACAAGGCAATGTTGCTTCATGTTTCACAACCATATCTGTCGATCATTCAGACCATTGCTCCTGCAACTACTAAAATGCAGCTGACCGTCTTGAGGAACCACAGGTTTGTCTGGCGCTCAACAGATACCCCTCCATTGTAGTTGTATCTGCTACTTGACTACTTTATCGTTGAGGCGCGCAAACCACCACACCACGGGAAGATCAGTGGTTCCTGGGGGGATGGGAATAGATCTGTACCCTGCTACGTTTATCACAGGTCTGCATTGGCCACTTTTGCACGATCTAGAGCCTAACACAATCGCCGACGTATTACAGGCGGTGAAAATGTATGTATCGTATGGCCTTGTTGGCTGGGGTATCCCCACGTAGTGGGTTCAGTTGCCTGTGAAAAAGGTGGTCATTTTTAACGCACACAGTGCTCTTTCATTGCGGATATGTGAGAGTTGTGTGTGAGTATATTTCATGAGTATAGCTGAGCGGCACATAGCCTAATCCTCTCGAATGCCACTAAAGGAACCGCAGGGCTTGACTTCCCCATTAGGCGAATGTATTACGATCCACACCGTCACCTCGCTTAACTTATGACACACAACAGAGAAAATGCTGTAGGTTGAAGGAAGGAATTAAAATTTATACTAATACCAAAAGCTAGGTTTCCTGCTTACTACGGAGACGCGCCCTCAGGCCGTGCGGAGTGGCCGCGCGGTTTATGGTGTCATGTTGCGGAGATTCGAGTCCTCCCTCGGGCATGAGTGTTTGTGTTGTTCTTAGCATAAGTTAGTTTAAGTTAGTTTAAGTAGTGTGTAAGTCAAGGGACCGATGACCAAAGCAGTTTGGCCCCTTAGGAATTCACACACACGCGGGCGCTCTCATTTGCACCTCACTGGTTCTCCATATATGACAGCTGCGCAGACAAACCACTACGTTTCCCGCCCCAATACAAATTGGAGTTCACGCCTTAGATTATTGCTATTCCGTTTCTAAACTCGCACCAGTATTGCAGAGGCTCTCCAATATTGGGATAGTACCTCAGCAATGCACGAAGTGGCGTTAATTATACCTATACCTCAGGCATATGTGATATACACTATGTGATGAAAACCATCCGTACACCTGACTGGTAACGACTTACACGTTCGAGGCGCCATCCATCGGTAATGCTGGAATTCAATATGGTGTTGGCACACTCTCAGCTTCCACACTCGCAGGCTTAAGTTGAATCAGATGCTGGAAGATTTCTTGGGGAGTGGCAGACTTTTCTTCACGGAGTACTTCACTCAGAAGAGGTATGGCACGAAGTCGGCATTTCAAAACTTCCCAAAGGTGTTCTATAAAATTCAGGTCAGGACTCTATGCAGGTCAGTCCATTAAAGGGATGTTATTGTCGTGTAACCACTCCAACACAGGCCGTGCATTGTGAACACGTGCTCGATCGTGTCGAAAGCTGCAATCGCCATGCTCGAATTGCACTTCAATAGAGGAAAGCAAGAAGTTGCTTAAAACATCAATGTAGACCTGCGCTGTGATAGTTCCACGCAAAACAACAAGGGGTGCTAGCCCCCTCCATGAAAAACACGACCACCTCCTCCGAATTTTACTGTTGGCACTACACAGCTGGCAGGTGACGTTCACAGGGCATTTGCCGTACCCACACCCATCTACTGTTTAATGGTCCAATGTTGACGCTCCTTACACCAAGCGAGGCGTCGTTTGGCATTTACCGGCGCTATGTGTGGCTTATAAGCAGCCGTTCGACCATGATATCCAAGTTTTATTACCACCCACCTAACTGTCAAAGAAGGCTACTTGCAGTGGATTCTGATGCAGTTTGGAATTCCCGTGTGATTGTCTGGGTAGACGTTTGCCTATTACACATTACGGCCCTCTTCAACTGTCGATGGTCTCTGTCAGTCAACAGACGAGGTCGACCAGTACCCTTTTGTACTGTACGTGTCCCTTCACGTTTCCACTTCACTATCACATCGGAAACAGTGGACCTAAAAATGTTTAGGAGGGCGGAAATCTCAAGTACAGACATATGACACAAGTGACACCATATCATCTGATCACGTTCGAAGTCCGTGAGTTCCACGGATAGCCCCTTTTTGCTCTCGCACGATTATAACTACTGAAGTCGCTGATACGGAGTACCTGCCAGTAGTTGGTAGCACAGTGGTTCAAATGGCTCTGAGCACTATGGGACTTAACATCTGAGGTCATCAGTCTTCTAAAATCTACTTAAACCTAACTAGCCTAAGGACATCACACACATAAATGCCCGAGGCAGGATTCGAACCTGAGACCGTAGCAGCAGCGCGGTTCCGGACTGAAGCACCTAGAACCGCTCGGCCACACTGGCCGGCGCAGCACCATGCTCCTAATATGAAAAACGTATGTTTCTCCGGGTGTACGGATACTTTTGATCACATAGTGTATTAATCATATACAGTTAATTTTTCTGAGATATAATGAGTCTCACCTTTCTCTACGATAATGATGTAGGCTGAAGAAATGGATTAAAATTTGAACCAGCACCAGGATTCGAGTCTGGGCCTCCTTCTTACGAGACATATGTCCTATGTGAGGAACATCGACTATATGATTAATATATCACCTATTGCTGAGGCACAGGCAAGTTTGACCCCATTTCTCTCATCGCTAAGGTGCTATTGCGATATCAGAGAGCTTCAGCAACACTGAGTTTTCAAGGGGGCTGGCAAAGTCCTGGGCACGAATTGGAATTTGGAATGCGAGAGGCAGTAATGCTGTCCACGAAGCTATGGCAGCCAGTGTGTCAGGGTGGCGCAATGGGTAGTGCGTCCATATAGTCAGCAGGATACCTGGCGCTGGTATAAATTTAAATTCATTGCTTCAGTCTGTCTCATTATCAATATATGTCACGAACATCACCTGTATATGATTAGCACAACAGAGAGGTCTGTTGAACAGAAATTTACTTCATCATCTCTAACCCACTTATCTGGAAAATATTGGCAGTGACAATTTCATTCATCACCAAGAGTCGAATCGGCTTGTCTCCGAGTCGAGGGCCTCTGCACAGAAGTGCGTTAGCGACTTCAGCTGTCATTTCGTCGTCCTGCGCGATACACATTTCCGGCATCTTAACAAAATGTGTTGTTGTCCGATGCAGACAGCTGCAACAGCAGGCCTCACGCGATATTTGCTTCTCTCTTCCACTTCGCAGAGCACGTAGTCGTCGCCAGCGCATCGTGTATATAAGGGACGAGGAGACGCCAGAGCAGCATCAGTCGTCATGGCAGCCTCCACCAAGTCTCTCCTGCTCCTCTGTCTGGCTCTCGTGGTAAGTGCGACTGTGTTTCGATCTTCTCTTCACGTAGTGGATTTCATATGACTCGGTACTGCAGCAACACTTATCAAGGTAGGGTCATTTGGTGTGTCTCAAATGAAATCTGTGTCTCAATTGAGGCTTTCTTGGCAGTGAAGAAGCAACGTGACAGCTTGGATGTAGAGTCGTCAACAGATGTGAAAGTAACATTAAGCATTCCGGATGGTGCAAAAATTGTCAGCTTGTTCCAAAATGTCAAGAAATGTGAAACTGAACACTTCTCAAAACGCAGAAACGTATTATTTTTCGTCTTCTAGTGCTGATCCATTCCGGATTTTGATAACGTTCATAGCTGTATCACTTCTTCTTGTTCGAAAAAGTTCCTGAGTCGAACTTCTTTAATACGGACTTAAATTTCTTGTGAGTTATCCCATTGGTTGTTAATGTTAGTTCCCAGATATACCATTTTTGTTTACTTTTGCAGTAAGTTTACCATTACCATTTAGATGACAGTTTGGTATATTTTTTTGGCAACGACCATTACTTTTATTTTATTTATGTTCAGTTCAAGCCTATAACACTCAGTACTTGCCTTGATTGAGGACTATTTAAGGTGTCAACCGATATCCCACTGCTTCTTAGGATCTCAGTCACCTCGTAATGTTGTACTCTATTAAAGGCCTTCCGATAATAAAAAGGTTTAGACCTCACAATATATGTCCACACCTCTGGAATAAGACCTGAATGCAGAACAAACGTCATGCGTACCGGCAGTATTTGTGAGGACACACTGTGTGGATGCAATTCCTTCTTCACAAACTTTTTAGATTGTTTTGTGAATATTTTTTAGAAATATTTCCAAGAGATTCTCCGCGAATGTCTAGCACATGCATGTCCGTCTTATCTAGACTTCTGTTGTGCTAGTTTTTCCCGGATCCGAAAAGAAATCTTTGCTCCTCTATGATTTAGAAAGACGCTTACACCTCTCGAGCGAGCAACGACATTAAAACACTAAAGACTAGGCTGGATCGTAACGAATTTCCAGTGCATGCAAAATCAGGGTTCACTAATGTCGAAGAAAATGCTGTTCATGAAGCTTAATATGAAGCTATTTGTAGATACCCTAACACACCGATGGTGGACGCTGTCTAACTTTTTGGGAGAGTTAATCCACAGATCCTACTCCCTCAGCCGAGCCAGCATCAAACATAGGTTTTACAAAACAGTAAAAGGTATAACTTGGTTTCACTTGTGTCCACCTACTGAGATATATCAGAATGTTTTGAGCATTAAAGGTGCTCGTTTTAATATATTTTACGTGTCATAAACAAGTAAGCTGATCGTCCAATTTGAGGTTGAAAAATCTTACTGTTTCTTTTAAGCTGAGAACGGCGTCCGTCAATAGTAATTTTGATGTATATTTTCAAATAACACGCATACTTTTCTGGAGGGAGATTGTAAAACCTACGGCTTCCGTCTACACATTCGACATCATCAACGCCATTTGTATATCATGTGCTGCGACAGATAAATTGGGCCCAGAACTGCGAATGGTTCCACATATACAGGTTGTCTAAACAATGTGTCCCACTGGAGATATTACTAGTCAAATCCTGAAAAGGAACCTGTAGAAACATTTTGCCGGAAGCCAATAATTAGGTATGTTGGGTATGAGTCAACTCGATACCATGGAATAACACTTTGGCTTTAAGTATCCGCACAGGCAGGAATCTGATGAAGCACACGTCAGTGGGGCTGTTCGACCAATTAATCTCTCATTCAACGTTTGTGTTAGTCTCTGTCGTAGTATAGATAATAGGAAGGTGACCTCTCTTGCGTAAATTACATTCCTTTTCTTTCTGCGAGGGTGGCGTTGTCCAGTGTAGCGGGCAATTTTTCGTTCGACATTTGATGATAAATAGCACGTGTTAATTAGGCCGGTGAAATGATGGTTACTCCCAGATATGTTTTGATTGTTTTTGAATTCAGTGATTGACTGCCAATAATATGATCGAACAATAATGAATCTTTCTGCCATTTTATGCTCAATATGTTACATTTGTTTATGTTGAAGATGAATCTTCAGGCCCTGCACCAAGCATCTACCCTCGATACACCGAACATTTACTGTCTCCACACCTTCTTGCTTTTCACTGCACTTTCCTGGAGTTCCAGCTTTCCTATATAAAACAGAACCAGCCACAAAAAGCTTCACAGAGCTTCTGTGAACACATCACAGCTCTGTATCAGTCCCTTGTGGTACTCTCAGCCTGATCATTTCACCCAGTTAAGAACAACAGGTCAAAGTTTTATCTGCTGGAAAGTCCTGAACACGCTCACAAAGTTTGTCCAGTATTCTGTAAGTTTGTATGTTGCTCCCTAGGTGACAGTTCAAAGCTGTACTGAATGACTTCCAGAAGTCAAGGAGCATGGTATAAACCTGTCCACTGTTATCTACTGCCCTCCAGATCTCACGGAGTGCGCCAACCACAATCCCCATCCAACCAACCAACGATACCAAATATATGCTTATGTCTTGCTTTCATGACCAATCGACAGTTTGCATCTGTCCACAGATGTTTATTGTTGTAATACATTGTCACTCTGTGTGTAATTAACTATCCTCTCTGTGGGAATCCGATTTCATTCGTTAGTAAAGGGCAATTTCGACGCAAAGGATGTTCAGCAATCCATCAGAGAACCCATCTATAATTTGAGATGGTGGTCTTTTGGCACGAGGGCTTCAAAGCACGATAAGTAATTATGATTTCGTGTGGCTCAGTTACCGCGTGCAACTCTTTCGAATAGAAACGACTTTGGCGATTTGTGTGGCACTAATTCAACCCAGTTATCCAGCCGGGCAAAGGAAAGTAAAATTTAACATGGAGTCCGAAACACATATCGTTCCTCGCGATTCTTTTACATCACATAGAGGTGAATGACAGATCAAACAAATGAAAATTTGCGACCGGGATTCAGTCTGCAAACCTCTCGATCTCCAGACACGTACTTTACTGCTACACCACCGCGCTCTATGTGATTTCGACAAAGTAACAGCTCGTGTAGTGCTGAACTCACAAAAGCGTGGTTCATGCCCTCAGTAGTTTCAGTTCGTCGCAGTCTGCTTCTAGATTGTCTCCTCCTCGATACATTCGTCCCTCTCCACTCCTTGTGTGGACAGCACGAGACCTCCCAATTTCTCAATCCGAATCGTCCCTTTATATGCAAATCTTTATAACACACTGCTGAACATTTTTTTCAGTTGCAGTATGACACTGTACGTGTAGTTCGCCGTGCACTGCACATGTCAGTCGATTAACGCAGGTAACTAAACCATACCAAAGTACCACGATTGTTACTTCCCGCATGAAATAATAGGACTTCAATTCACTATTCACATTGTTCGCAAGGAATAACCAATTTCCTTCTGGTCAGCACTACGTCAAAACGATATCTACGGAATGGACGACGTAGAAGACAGTTGAAAGTGCGTTCTCTGACAACAGCATCCATAGGAGACTAAGTAAAGACACGAAAGAGAAGAAATGAGAAAAGTACGTCAGGACGAAGGCAGCTTACACATCTCTACACTGACCTTTCTCAACGCATGTAAAATGGTCCTTACCTCAATAAATAATTCGTCCCATTCTAATATTTATAGGAAATGTTTTTATAGTTTTGATAAATACCGTCTCCTGTTAATATATACGATCCCTTGTTTTAAACACCTTATATAACTAGAAGCATATTGAGATACGACAAATGTGCATTTACATCTGTTCTCTGCAAACCAGTGACACTCTCCCATTTGTCAGACAAATATGTGACCAACAGTACTGTAGTTTGTTCATACGCTCAAAACAGATGAAGACAGATGAATACAATCCTGGATGATTCTCTCATGGATTTTATACGCAATTTCCTTCGTAGAGTCATAACATCTTCCCAGTACCATACCAATGAAACCAAGTCCGTGACTTAATTTACCTATGATTAGTCCTACGTGATCATTCCATTTCACATCCCCACAAAAATGTTATCTCCCCCTCCCTCCCTCCTCAGAGTTATATCCATGAGTTGAATGATTCCAGTTGTGACTCATTTTTATTTTTGGAAATTTACAAGGACTTGCCAACCTTTGCGCTAGTTTGAAACCTTGCAAGAATCGACGGAGTATATGTGCAGCTTTTTCATAGAGTAATCTATTATAACGCTATTTTCTGTGAGAGGTGTTAGATTATTATGTACATTGTCTGCTAGATCATTGACATACGATGGACTGCAGTAGTCCCGACACACTTTCCTGCAGCAGTCGTAAGGGTACTTATACAACTCTCGGTGGCCTCTGTAGAAGATAGCATGCTCCATCCTCCCTAACAAGTCCTCAATATATGTACAAACTGTATTTGGTACTACATCAAATCGTACTTTCTTTAATGAGCGTTGGTGTAGTACTGAGTCAAATTCTTTTCTGAAGCCACGGGATGTGTAATCTAGCTGATTTCTTAGATCAGGTCAATCTATAAAGAAAATTTAGAGTGATCGGTTCCAACTTATTTCAGTTCCTACTGTACTGAGACTAATTTTGTGTCATCAATTTCTGAACGCTTTGATTCCGCTCACCACAAAAACCTTTTCTATACCAATCTCTTGATGTCAGAGTTGCACATGCAGTTATGAAACTTCTTCAGTTATTTGTTGGATATATACCAGACTTAGTCATATCCTACAGTTTTTATCCTGTACGTATCCTAATTGCCATAGAAACTATTTCTTTATGCCTTAACACACGACCAGTCATCGTGTCCGTATTTCTTATCAGTGTTTTCCACATATTTCTCTCTTCGCCGATCCTGGAGAGATTCTCCTCATTTCTCATCTTATCAGTCCAACTAATTTTCAACATACTTCTACAATCCCACATTTCAGAGATTTTGATTCTGTTTTTTCCGAATTTCTCCCACAGTCACCTCCATAAAATGCTCAGATATGCATTCTTATAAATTTCTTCCTTACATTAGGATCGATTCTTTATAGCGATAGACTTCTTTGGTCGAGGAATTCCCTCTTTGCCTGTGCTAGCCTGTTTTTTATACTTTCCTTGCTTCTTTCATCATGTGTTGTGGTGCTTCCAAGGTAGCAGGATTACTTGACTTCATCTACCTCCAAGTCTGCAGTTTTGATGTAAACTTATATGGGTCTCACTTCTGTTGTTCCTCAATACTTTCACCTCTCTTTCTTTCACTCACAGTGCATATCCAAGCCTGGAAGCCATGATTCTTTTCAACACAATTCTTTCTCGCTTTCACTAATAATACCAATATCATTACTGAATCTCATCATTGATATGCTTTCAATTTGAATTTTAATCCCATTCCTGAACATGCCTTTTATTTCCATCTCTGTTTTTTTTTCCGTTTATAGACTGAACAGTAGGGATAGAAGTCTACACCTCTGCCTTAAAACCTTAAAATCAGAGTACTTCGTTCTGGGTCCTGCATTATTATTTTTATTCTTGGACGTTGTACATATTATCCGATTTTTTTTCCTGATTTCCATCTATTATCCTGAGAATGTCGAACGCCTTGGACCTTTGTACATTGTCGAACGCTTTTGCTAGATTAGTGAATCATACGACCACATCTAGATTTTTCTTAAGACATTGTGACTGAAAAAGGAGTTGATGGTTGCGTCAGTTTCGAAAGCAACTTGTCGCTTTGTCTGCAGGTCGTGGCCGCGATGGCGCAGGAACCTGCAGACGTACCAGCGGTCCCTAGCGGAGATGCCGCCAGCAACCAGGAGCCGGTACAGCCGGTGGTGGGCGACGGAGCTGCTGGGGACCAGGCGCTGCAAGACCGCTGGGGGGCGTCCATTTCCTTCCATACTGGCTGAGCGGACTGCTGGCACATTCCAGAAATAGGAGGCTCTAGTTTGTTATAAACGTTTCTTTCTTTACAGATTAGACATTTTAAATATTTTTTCTGTTTCTATATCAAGAGCTTCCTTTTCATTTCTCAAAACTATAAACGAAAATGTATTACAAATGAATAAATAAATTTTAGAATTCAAAAAAGCATTACTGACTTTGTTTAGCTACTAAATGTTAGGTAATAATGTACCACCGAGCAAGGTGGCGCAGTGGTTAGACACTGGACTTGCATTCGGGAGGACGACGGTTCAATCCCGTGTCCGGCCATCCTGATTTAGGTTTTCCGTGATTTCCCTAAATCACTCCAGGCAAATGCTGGGATGGTTCCTCTGAAAGGGCACGGCCAACTTTCTTCCCCATCCTTCCCTAATCCGATGAGACCGATGACCACGCTGTCTGGTCTCCTTCCCCAAAAACAACCAACCAACAACAATAATGTACCCACACAACCCTATTTATTTTCTGGTTTCCGTCTGGTCTCTCACCTATCAATAAAAAAGTCTGTATATACCCTGAGCATTCACTGATGGAGATGGAAAGTTTTATACCATGGCGCACCAGACTGACATCTGTACAATAGAAATGGAAATGTCTGCGTTCACGTCACCGATAGCTTTGAAATTTTGACACAACATTGCATTGGAACAGGAGCGTGTTTTTATATACCTACTAGAGCGCCATATGGTACATAACTAGATATATAATAATAAAGGGGATTCGTTTTTTTGGAAAACCTCACCTTCGTTTTTTGAACTTCTAAATTCTTTAAAAGTTCTTCACCGATTGCTTCGAAATTTTGACACAACATTGCAGGGAAATTTAGGTGTGCTTTTACAAACCTATTTTTAATATATATGATAAATAAATATGAAATATATAAAGGGGAAATATTACTATCAAAGATCTCGAAAAGTTGTTGACTGAATTACTTCAAATTTTTCACAGTTATCTCGTGAACATTCGGACCCACATTGGCTATATCATTCAGTATGTGTAATGTATAAAAATATATGTCATATATAAAGGGGAACAATGTTACAAAAAATTTTAAAAAGAGCTCGACCCATTTACTTCGAAATTGTACCTACTACTGTTATAAACATATGGATGCATAAAGGTTCTATATTTTTTGTATATATAATAAATCTGTGAAATATATAATAAAGAAACATTAGTTGTAGTTATGATTTTTTGGCCTATTTTTAGAATACTACTACAAAATCTGAATTTCCAATAACAATAAACAAGGCTCATTTTCAGAGAGAGGGGGAATTGGTGATGGATGGTGGGGTGGGGGGACATTGACGTTCAAAACAGAAAGTATGAAGTGGTGAGAGGCAGGGGCAGGAGGAAATGTTGAGGGAGAGGGCAGGAGTAGATGGACAGAGAAAGGGCGAGGAGGTGTTGGACAGATACAGGAGGGAAAGAGAAGGGCAGGAGGAGGTAAAGAGAGATAGGGAGGCGAAGATGCAAAAAAAGAGGGGGAAAAGCTGACGGATAGAGAAAGGGGGAGGAGGAGGAGTTGAGCAAAGAGTGGGGCAGGAGAAGATTGAGAGAGACAAGGATGAGAAGGAGATTAGAACGTGTATACAATTCTCATATATATTAGAAATATGTATTAGAAATGTGTGTTTTCACTTTTCTTGCTTTTCTATTTAACCATACAGCCACAGTAATACATGGCCAAGAACAGCTAGTGTATTAGTATTTCTGGAGACTTAGATAACATAACATGTATTACGCGATTTAACATTCATCTCATTTGGAACTGATGTCCAAGATGAATATTAGTATGAGATGTGGCAACCACAGGCACGAATAAATTTTTGTAACCATTGCAGGATGGAAGCTAACAGCCTCTGAGCATCATCTTGAGTAATAACGAGCTATGCCTGAAACTGATACTATCATTTTATGAATAAAACCGTCTGGAGATTGGTATGAAAGTGTATCTCTTCCAGCCTGTTGACTTCTGACTTTTTGATGATTTTTCTTACGTTTCGCCAGCCTGAGTGGCTGACTTTGTCAATGCTTCACCCTCCATTAGTAGCGGTGGACCAGCAATGGAGGGTGAAGCTTTGAGAATGCCAGACACATGTGCTGGTGAAATGTCAGAAATATCATCAAACAAATTTCGGCCACAGAACCAGAGACAGAAACCAACAGACTGTTTGTCAACAAATGGTCTCGAAAGCTTCACAATTCTGAACGTCTTCCCATCGTAATCCCAGATATGGTCTATTGGTAATATATCAGTGGACTGGACAGGCTGCCTTACGGCCACCACGTTCCTTAAGGGGTTTGTGTTGTGAACCGCAATGTTGGTTCTTCCGTTACTGAGTTAGAACACGCCGTCTGCCATCTAAGCCATGAATGGCATGACAACATCTCTTTGGATGTTGACATTCCTCTTTCTTTCGGTGCCTGGTGGGAAAAATTGTTGAAGTATTCCGTCCTGTACAGTTTGCATTACTTGGCTATGATGCGATAATACCAGATAAAATAAACAATAAAGCACAGGAACTATACAGAAATTTACAATAAGTAATCATAAACACACACATTGGCAGACAAAACGAAATGCACAACAATTGAACAGAGGGTAAGCAACAAATGATACATTATGACATATAACAACAAAACCACATATTAAAAAGACAGATGCTCAGCATAGCATATAGAATAATCAGCACAACACAGTACAAACTCAGAGGACGAAATACTGACACTGATCAATACTGCTAATCTTGTATGTACCAACTAACGAGAAATTGCTCTCTGCATGTAAATGTTATCCAAACATGTAGTAATTTCAGGGCCAGAAAAATAGAATGTCTAAGATCATTAAAAAGTAGAAGTTCCAGCTCAACATTTGCAGAGATTCACCATCTAACAAATATAGAAATCGAATTGAAAGAGCTCAAAACTAGGAATAACTTTTGCAAACACGGAACGATTGAAGCGAATTATCATATATAAAATTCAATAGGGAAAGGAAAAAACCGTACTTAATGAATACATGTCACTTTGTAGTAAAACGTTACTTAAGACACAAAGGAATTACAGATATTGTTGGAGTGGGTATTAATTTAAATCGATGGGGAAAATTCAAAATTTGTGCCAGACAAGGATTCGAATCTAGGCCTCCTGCTTACTAAGCAGATGTGCTGACTACAGCACCATCCAGACCCAAGTGGCACCACAACTGTAAGGAATACCTTAGCATGCCTCCCAACATCTAAATTCTCAGCTTATCCACACACTACTAATGTAGTGTCCCTTGCCCATTGTTCCTAGATTTTCACAGCTATTTGCCAATTGCTGTAAGAGTTCAAGGCTTTCTTCCTTTGGTTCTTGTCCTGCGCCTAAGTGTTGTCAGCCATGTTATTACGTATTTGGCAGTGTTAGTTGCAGAGGACAGCTGGATGCCATTCCTGCCCCCACCTCGAACTCCACGGGATGTAAGTAGAGTACCACAGCTGTCTGCATCTAGTGTAACCCATGAAATAGTGTGAACATGTTCAAACGTCTGTGAGTCTTGTAACTAAGGCGGAACGTGGGGACCAGCCCAGTGTTTACTAGTGGGATGTGGAAAACCGCCTAGAAACCACATACAGGCTGACCAGCATACTGGCCCTTGTTGTTAATCCGCTGGGCGGAGTCGATCCAGAGCCTGCACACCTACTCGATTCCAGGAAGCATTGCATTAGCACATTTGGCTACCCTGGTGGGTATCTATCTATCTATCTATCTATATATTATCATATATAAAAATCAATAGGAAAAGGAATAAACCATACTCAATGAATACATGTGACTCTGTAACGAAAACGTTATGACCACCTGCTTAGTAGCTTGTTTGTCCACCTT
Organism: Schistocerca piceifrons; assembly: GCF_021461385.2. Classification (NCBI taxonomy): domain Eukaryota; kingdom Metazoa; phylum Arthropoda; class Insecta; order Orthoptera; family Acrididae; genus Schistocerca; species Schistocerca piceifrons. The sequence continues at coordinate 317,923,007 of NC_060145.1, read as the reverse complement.
CGGAATGAAATACACCACTGATTCTACATATCAGGGTTCCAGCAGTTTGTTGACAGATTTGTGGTTGTGTGTGGCTTAGATGTGTATACACAGGTCATGAAAGGGTTCAGGTGGTTCGCAGTTGTCAACTTGTATTTGATTACTACCACAGGTCTCATGCAAGTGCAGAAGAATGTCTCCTGTAGCATAATCCTGCTCGCACCAGGCTGTGTCCATGGTGGGCTGAAGGTTCTGAGTCACCATTCACCATGATGAGGGCGTTTGTGGAGGCGACCATCAACCAACTATAGCCAAAATATGATACACCCAAAGAACTGGTAGATTCCATTCACTAACGGTCGAATCCAAATTGTCCCGTACCCATTGCAATCGTAATTGACGATGTTGTTGTGGCAAGAGGTGAAAACATAGAGGGTCTGTTGCAAAATTCCATGTTCAATAACATACAGTTAAGAGTGTGCTTCGAAACACTTCTACATGCACCAGAGTAATTATCCCATGGCGATTCAAGTGGAGGCAACAAAAAGCCAATGAAATCGTTTTCCACTCATTAAAAAGCACAATTTTCAAAGCAAAAATTTTCCCACTCTTCATGAAGTGCTCACAGTTTGATTAAAATTAAGAGATACCAAATCATAAAATAATAAATTAAAATTATAAACATAAAATAATTAATTAATCACTTATAATGTTCATATCAAATTATTTTTATTTGAATTTCATTACATTTTTTTATTTTTCTCGAAAATCTAAAATTAATGTCTATCTAAAACCTAAACAAATTTTTATATTTAAAAAATATTAATTTTTCGTTACAAACACGAAATAAAATCGACCAGCTTAGAAGATTTTCATAATTATTATAGAGCAAATACGCTGAGAGGTTATTTTAAATTCACTAAAGAAGAACTTAATTCATTTATCGATAATTGTAATGAGAATTATTTGGATCATAAAACTGTAAAAGAACTTCAAACATTTGTAAATCAAAAAATTCAAAAATTTATCCTTTACTATCTATCAATTATTGTTGTTGTAGTTGTTGTCTTCAGTCCTGTGACTGGTTTGATGCAGCTCTCCATCCTACTCTATCCTGTGCTAGCTTCTTCATCTACCAGTACTTACTGCAACCTACATCCTTCTGAATCTGCTTAGTGTATTCATTTCTTGGTCTCCCTCTACGATTTTTACCCTCCACACTGCCCTCCAATGCTAAATTGCCTCAGAACATGTCCTACTAACCGGTCCCTTCTTTTTGTCAAGTTGTGCCACAAACTCCTCTTCTCCCCAATTCTATTCAGTACCTCCTCATTAGTTATGTGATTTACCCATCTAATCTTCAGCATTCTTGTGTAGCACCACATTTCTAAAGCTTCTAATCTCTTCTTGTCTAAACTATTTATCGTCCATGTTTCACTTCCATACATTGATACACTCCATACAAATACTTTCAGAAACGACTTCCTGACACTTAAATCTATACTCGATATTAACAAATTCCTCTTCTTCAGAAATGCTTTCCTTCCCATTGCCAGTCTACATTTTATATCTTCTCTACTTCGACCATCATCAGTTATTTTGCTCCCCAAATAACAAAACTACTTTACTACTTTAAGTGACTCATTTACTAATCTAATTCTCTCAGCATCACCAGACTTAATTCGACTACATTCCATTATCCTCGTATTGCTTTTGTTGATGTTCATCTTTCAAGACACTGTCCATTCTGTTCAAATGCTATTCCAAGTCCTTTGCTGTCTCTGACAACATCACAATGTCATTGGCGAACCTCAAAGTTTTTATTTCTTCCCCATGGATTTTAATTCTTACTCCCAACGTTTCTTTTGTTTCCTTTACTGCTTGCTCAATATACAGATAGAATAACATTGGGGATAGACTAAAGCCCTGTCTCACTCTTTTCTCAACCAGTGCTTCCCTTTTGTGCCCCTCAACTCTTAAAAGGATATACTTAACTTAATAAACAACAATTAATTAAATGAGTTATGTGGTAAGCAGTATGAAACCAGTTACTTCTTTTAATTTTTTGCTACAATTAATTCTACCATACACATGTTTTCGAGCCACTGAGGCCTCATCATCAGATGGAGGTGTTACAAGAACATTGTGCTGTGGACCAAGTGTAGCCAGCTGCTGTGCTGATGCTGCTGGCGAAAATCATGGAAATTTAGCAATTGGTGTTGAAACGTTTGTGAAACTGGGAGTTTGTTATGTTTTAGCTATTTACAGTGCACTGTCTTATGGTATCCATAACAAATATATTCCTATAATTTACATTACAAGCTATGTGCACAAATATATACAGTACTTAGCTGCACTTGGTTTTACTATGACTCACAGACAGTAAATGCTGGATGTCTTTACAAAGAATATCAGTCAAGTAGTAAATTAAATTATTGAAAAAGCAAAAATTAATTTTCTTATACAATTAACAGACATTGAGAAATCTGAGAAAAAACCAAATATTTCAATAAATTGTTTATTTCCATGAGGGGGGAAAACCTGACATCTATCCTATTTTGCTACAAAAAACAAACAAGAAAAGCCTTGTTTTTGCTGGTAGATTCTTATTTGGTGCTTTTATTACCTTATTAATTTCTTTTCTTGTTGTACAAAAGACAAATCACTTTAATTGCATTCTCCTTTTATATTGAAAAATCCCTAAAGAATTTAGAAAATGGAAATGAAAAAATAAAAGTTTATATTAAAGTACTGTGTAATAAATGAATTCGTATTTAGACCTTCCTAACAACTTGCTTAAATTTAATAATAAACAAGTTTTAATGAGTATTGATGACAAAATAATCCTTCACCTTTTTTTGAATCGTATTTCCAATACTTTAGGAGATGAATGTCCTCATAGTATTATAAAACATCAAGTTAAAAAAATATTGTAAAATTATTAAAGTTTAAATAACAATAAAACTCCAGAATCTAAAACAATTTATCCCTTCCTTAATTTATCAATGTGCCTGGGTTTTTTTGTTTACTTGCGACTTCCAAAATATTTCCATTATTGGATTTATATAGAAGCTTCACCTTCAGTTCATAAACATGATAATATATAAAATAGGAAACAGAAATAGAAAATTATAAAAAAACAAGATACATAATTAAAACATTTAATCAGAATTCGTAATAGTCATACTGAGTGTCTAAAAGTGACTTTAAATTTAATTGCAGAAAATGTTCTTCCACTAACACAAAATCTAGTATTAAGATCAATATTTTCTCTTTTAGAATCAACAGATAAGAATTTTACCTGTAATTATTATTTTACTTGGACACAAGATAAAAATCTTCAAAAACAAATAAATACTGTTAAAAGTAGACATCCAAACTGGGAAGCCATGTTACATCTCAACTGTGATCCTAATTTGGTTAATTTCTATGTAAGACTGAAAGGAAAATTGAATGTTGTTTGTCATCACAATTATTTCAATCTGTTGGGTAACTACTCATGGGAAAAACTGATTGGTGAAATAATTAAGCCTCTTCAATAAAAGTGAAAAGCCAACTATGTTTCTATAAATATTTTTATATAACATTCATAACGATTTTTATTTACATCTAATACTCAAAACTCAATAAATACATCTGATTCAAACAGCTCAAATTTAAAACTCTTAAATAATTCTGACCTTTGGTCATTCTTATTAATTTTTATTTTAATATCGAAATGTACTCGATCTTCTCTGATAAAACAATTAATATAGTTAGTATAATATTCCATACCAATGACCTTGAAATTATCAATAACAATTTCCATTTACATGTACAAAAATTTTATATAATAATTATATTTTTATCCATCCAACTGTTATGTGAATTATCGAATACTAACCATTTAACATATTCTTCATCTCGTTTCCTTCTTAACACAGATTTTCAACAAGATACATATCACAATAATTTGTTTTTTGTAGTTCTCATTCATAAAAATATGCTTTTAATTCATCTTCACATACAACTTTAATTTATATGTGATTAATTGAGAATAAATAACGCTTTCAACTACAAAAAATTCTATTCATCAGTTAGCTGTATAACCCTTTAAAAATTCCTTTAATTTCAATAAATCTAACTTTATTGGCATCTGTGTATTTAGATTTATCAATAGATACAAATACAGCTGATTTATAATCTTTATCAATTACCCCTATGGCTTCATTTGTACTGTAAAATTCTTGTATTACTGCATTCATCGAATTTGAGACTGTATCTGTCTAATTATAATTATCTTGAAGAGCAAATTACTTCACAAAATATAGTTATATTTAACAGAATCTTTTAATGTTATTGTAGAAAGCTGGATTCATGTTCGATTTTTAATGATACAGTGTCACAAGTCAATTTTTAAACGTCTTAAAAAAAGTTAATGTAATATCAAAATTGTTTGAAGATGAATTATTATTTATATTTTGATCAACAACAACTACTTTATTAAGAACAAAATCATTCTGAAAATGAAAATCATTTGTTTATCTCCTGTAATAAATGATAATTCGATTGTTTGTTTATTCTGGATTTTTCTGCATTCTGAGTGAATATATGTAACAGAATTTGTTTTTCTGCTTCAATTTCTTGTTTTTCTGTTAAGGAATTATTTAGCTGCAGGTTATCTGACTCTAATTCTTGTTTAATAGTGTAACAATTGAATTGTGTTAGAATATTCATATACTCAGCCTTTGTAGAAAGATCTTTTCATTGATTTTCTAAGTATTGTTTAGTAACAGAATCATATTCCCTTACTGCATTTTTTTACTAACTGCTCTCCTTCCTTTAAAACTAATACAAGCCTCAATCGTTTCAAAAGTTTTAGTTAATTCCATGATTCTAAAGCTGATTTTATATTCTCTAATTCTCACAAATTTGTTTTGTGGCCTTTAGGCTGCACCTTATTTCTGAAACCGCTTGTTCACTATATTAAAAATTTTATTAAACTTAGAATTATTGGACAATATCTTTATCACAAATAGACACAAATCACCACATATTACTTCATTAAAATTGTGCATTCATTAACCATTATAAGACAGCTCACTTCAAGTCAGTTCACCAATTCTTTTGGAATATTTCCTTCAAATGAAACAAACACTAATTTTTAATCGTTATTCTTGTATGTCCAATAAGCATATACGTTATCACATACATGTAAATTAAGTATCACATATTCATATTCTCTAGGAGGATTAGGTAATTAATCAATTATAAAGATACAATGAAAGTGTTAGATTTTTAACTGATTTTCAATATATATTACATCGGATTTAGTTAATACTTTAGGATATATCTAAAGGATTTTTTGGAATTTTTTAGTTTTTTTTGCATTGCTAAATCATGTCTTCTTTGTTCTTCTAATTCTTGATCCTTTTGTTTTTTATCTATTACCATTTTTGCTACTGTTCCGACTACTGTATGGAAACAGCAAAATCTGATAATGCCATCAAAATAAATGGAAAGAATCATCCTCCGTGTTTGGCTAATATGGAACCTTCTTTCTTTTTTTGTTAGGTATTCATTAATTTTTTTACAGAACTGGTATGTTATAATAAATTTCCCCCTGCCTTCTTCTGCCTATTTCTTTTTTTAACATAGTTAAAAAATTATGAATACTATGCAATTGATCATTGCTTCATATAATTTTAAGTGCTTTTGAATTAGTCGTGCCACTAAGTAGCAAAGTAAAATTAATGTGAAGGTTATTAATTTATATAGATAATAGTTTTATAAAGATTATTATTTCTATAGTTCCCAACCATTACAATCACCATCTAAACCCATATCCTATTTTGTATTTCCATAAAGTAATCCTCCAATTGCTGTAGCAACTAATTTTTCTCCAGCTGTTGCGTCAGAAGCATGTATTCTTTCTTTTTCAAATAGTTGTAGTTGTTTGTCTGCTTCAGGTCTTTTTATATTTCATTATGATCTCTGTATGCAAAATCATGATTTTTGCAAGCTTCATCTAGTAGATTTATTCCTTGATTTCCTTCAGCTAATCTTCCTTCTAATTTTGTTCCTGACCCATAAACATTACAACCAGGGAGATGCATTTTGAATGGTTATTTGTTAACTAAAGCATTAACTAATTCTTTTCAATATTTTTTCTGTTTTTGGGACTGTGTGTGGCATATTATTCATAAATATTTTCAGATAAAGTACTCCCTTTGTATTGTTGATAATAGCATAACTAAATATATTCTTTAACATTTGTGATCTTCCATCATTTTGATTGTGATACTTTTTATTTCCAGCTAATTCGTCTCTACGAATGACTGCTAATATATTAATTAAATCTAGAATCTATAATATATTACACTGTTTTCTAATTAAGTCTTCATCTCTTTTCTCATCCTCACTCTGCAATGAACCATCTCCATTTCTTTGCCTCAATGCTGACTGAAAATCATCGACAGTTTCTTTTAATAAATATTTATTTTTATTACCTTTACTTGATTTTATTTTAGTCAGATTATTATCAGAATATAATGCTCCTGAATAGTGGAAAAGATACACCTTATTTGATAAATCAGAACCTGTAAATCTTTTATTCATGTTATCCATAGTGATCTGTTTTTTAGATAAAAGATTTATTAATGTGTCTGTTCCTTGATACGATCCATAGTAATCAGTCTTTTAAATAAAAGATTAATTAATCAATCTGTTCTTTGATAAGATCTTTCAGCTATAGTTAATTTATCTTGATGAAATTTTAGTGTTAATTTACCAACAAATTTAAATGTACCAGCAGGACTAAATCGAAAAACCTTTTCTTCAATGTGGTTAACATATTCTAGCATTCTTTCACTTAAGTTTTAGTAGCTAGCTTATTTCTATTTTTAATCTCTTCTTGGTAGATCTTCCATAAATACTGTATTCCTGATTTCCTTTGTTTATAATCTCTTTTATCACTATTACACTGCTTAATTGCAGGTATGGCATTAAATTCTTCTAACTATTTATAAGGAACCATCAGCTTTGTAACTTGTCTGTTTTCTTCTATAGCTTTCAGAGAAGATTGCCCATACTTTCTGTTCTTTCTTTAACTTATTCAATTGCAATCAATCTTTTTTTTATATTTTTCAAAATCTGTTTTTGGTTGGATCGCCATTTTTTAAATTCCTCTTTTAATTCCTCCCTTACCTTTCTACTTCTTTTAGCCTTTTTAACAACATCTGGGCTGTACACATTGTATGTACTCTGGTGTTTCGTACAATTGTACCTTGCAAATACTTTATAAGAATAAAAAGCATTAATGATTTAATTTTAACATTCAGCGATTTGCATTTAATGTTTTATATTTAATGTTTATGTGTAATATTTAGCGTTCAGCATTTATCGTTATGCTTAATTTTATGTTTAACGATTATCTTTGCATTTATGTTTTTAAAATCTTATATCTGTGCTTATCATTATTAATTTTTCTGTCATTCCTGCATATACGATATATTTCTTTCAAAATCATCAAATTTTAAATTGCCACAGACAAATTCAAAGTAAATACGATTTAAATTTGTATTGTCTTTTCTTAAGTTATTTAAAAAATTTATCTAGCCTCTTACAATATTTTGTCTGGGACTGAATACCATTTAATTTCTTCATGTGTCCTTATGTGATTACTGTCTCTATAGTCAATGAGTTAACCATGGAAGGTCGTATCCTCAATAATGGGAAGGTAAAAAGTAATAAAAAGTAAGTTCTCTTTCCACTAGATTTCCTTGGTGGGTTCCTTAAGGACTACAAGGAAGCTATGTGGGAATGTGATTTAACCGCAATTTTTACCTAGATTTCTAGTGCAAACGATGACATTCTGCAATGGTCTGTTCACAATCATGCTGCAGTTGAAAAACAAGATACACTTTGTAAGGAAGGTGAAGTTGTTGTGGAATCAATGTAAATTCATGTTCCTGTGTTAGATATGAACCACAGTATTCACATGAGCTGGAGCACAAGAGACTAAAAAATCCAAAAATCCCTTACCTTTCTTTGAATCACAAACCACGAGACTGCTGTCTTAACCCTAGGACACTGAAGGGGGGGGGGGGAACGTTTTTATGTCCCCTGCTTTTGCCCAAGTAACTTTTATACTACGTATTCCCTCAGATTTATTGTTTGTTGGCTATTTTATGAAACGTTAGTGTCAATATATTTTATAGAAAATTCCTGCTTTGAAAGAAAAAATAAATAGACTTATTATAGGTCCAACAAATCCCCCCCTTAAGCTTCCATGCTATAGAAAATTTCCCTCAGTAGGATTTCGTATTTCTCATCTCTACAACAATGCAAGTTAGTTTCTTGTTGTTTGGTATTCTTGATATTAACAACAATCGGTTTACTTTCAGAGGAAGTGATTGTGATGTCAGTCAGCTGTTATTTATCTTGTAAACTTGCAGTGAGTTAGTGCAGTTCCGAACATGTAGGCCTCCAGTAACTATGGTGTCCTACACAGCAAAAACGAAACCAAATAAAAACTTACTGATGTTGTCAACAATGCACCAAGATAAAGGCACTGTTGGAGGAGAGAAGAATAAAACTGAGATAAATGCATATTATAAATGCATATTATAATTGATACCATTGATCAAATGGCGCGTATGTACACCTGCAAGAGGGGAACAAAAAGATGGCCTCTATCTGTATTTTACTCTCTCATCGACATTTGTGCTATAAATGCAACCACCATATTCATCCAGCAATATCCAAGATGGAATGAAAAGAAACACAACAAACGGACACCTTATCTTCTGCAAACTGGGATGGAACTAGTGAAATCGCAGGTAGAAGAAAGAAGTGCCAATGCAAGCGGGTTATCTAACCAAACTGTTCAATCAATGGCGACTATTCTACAAAAGAAAATCAAAGAAGTGACAACAGAAGCACGTCAACCTCCTGCAGGGTAAGGTCGGTGCCATATTTGTGTAAGAAACGCTAAAACAAAGAAGCAGAAGTGCAACAATCTAAGTAAACCAAAACAGTATTGTGGACAGTGTCATAAACATGTGTGTAACACACATTCAGAAAAAATTGTGAGGTGTGTCTCTTGCCTTGAAGTTGAAGACTTCATACAATCCAATATTTATAACAATTAACAACATTTGTAAACTGATGCCTTAGTTAAAATACATAAACCATTTTGGAAGTTGTAATTTTTCTTCAGTCAACTTATTTAACACCTGTGGGCTCGCCAAACCCCCTCCCCCTCCCCTTTAGGCATCCAAGTTAGAAAAAAGGCTTGGGTGTCCTAGGGTTAAGTGGAAACAGAAATTTTGAACTAGATACCACCAATTACTCTAATTCTGCAGAATTTGATATACCTTACTTTATTTTCGTTGTTTCCCAAATGAATCGAAACAGTAGTCAGTTGACTCATTCTTCGTTATTCAATCATGTTAAATTATGAATATTCAGATAAAGAATGGTAGATATGAAGTTTTTCACCAAGGAATGTGATATCTAGATCCACCAACAAACTTTTTGAAGGCTTACATTGCTTTCCGAGGTTTTAGTTAGGTCGCACAATTAACTGGTGACGTCATTTTAAATCCATTCAATTTTTGATATAAATATGTCTAGGAGAATGAATGTGTTAGCTACACAGGAAACTACTATGGCACTTATGCTACTTTTAATGATAATTTTGTTAAGATAACGTTTGCTCACATAATTATGTATGTTAATAAGAATTTTACTTACATTGTACAATTTAGAATATTAAATGAGAATTTTTAAACATATCTAATGATAATCAATATTATTGATTATTATTTTTCTGGTTATTCCTTTATATGTAGTGTATGTTAGAAGAATTAAAGAAAGTCGATCAATCTAGCAGGCCTCCTGACACAAGATATTTCATAACTCCTATCTATTACACTGCTTGCAGCTAAATGAAGTTTTTGTCGCTAACAGCTGTGGCTAAAAGGTCACCAAATGTGGCCAGTGGGTCGCGCCAAGCTATCAAATCCGTTTCCTGGATAGCTTTAGCAGCTGGAGCTGATTCAAAAAACCACAAACAGATTTCACCATATGCAGAAATTTTTGTTTTCAAATCAACTATGTTACTCAATTAGCAAATGTATATACAATTTGGAACTCTATTTCCTTGTCCTGTGGGACAAGCCTGAATGCTGTAACAGTTAGACTGGCCAGCCAGTTCTATTGTATTTTCTATCCACTCACTGCATCAAGGACTTCAGCCAACAGTAGCTCTCCCGTCTACACCAAGATGTAAATGCCAAGATGTGTCCAACAAGAAAATGGTTGGTTGAGGATAGTAACCAAACTCACAGACCAAAAAAGCGACCAAAAAACTGAGTGGGGAAAGATGAAATAGAGAGAGTACCAACAAAAGTCCAATTGGGTTCCTCCTGGCAAGAAGGATTTTCACATTTTCAGAATCAAGATACTTACTTAACCTTATTTAAAAATTTTCTGTACATGGTGGTTGAAGAGATCTTTCAAACATAAATTTTATTAGGTAGTCTTAAGCTTCGATATTTTGGTGTTAAATGACTATCCAACCCTAAATATGAATATTGAAGTTTGAAACAATGTAACAATTTTTATTGTTAAGAAATCTAAATAATTTTTGTATGTATAAATAATAAAACTGTGAGCAATAATACTGATGTACTATTAAGCAAGCTTAATGGTTTCAATAATAATTCTACAGAGAGTGTTACTAAATTAATAGAATTTTAAAATATAAATCTTTCAGAATCTCCATTTTTGTCAATTAAATATGACCAAATAATTATGTTAATTCTAAATGATAAATACAAAATTATTCTTCTTCATCATTATTATGAAAGTATTAAAGATGAGTAAGATAAACTAAAAAAACCTGTTGGTTTAAAATTTATATACAGAGGTAAAAAAAATTGATAATTATTCTAAGCATTATGGATTTTGGAAAGTAGATTGGAATTTTTTAGTTCCTTAATTTTTTATTTCTTTATTTATAATTTTTTAGTTTTAAATTTTTACCATATGGTTACTCTTATTTCAGTCACATTGTTATTACTGCATTAGGACTGGGAAGCTTTTTTGGTTTTTAAAAATTCCAGTTCTTATGTTAGGAAAAAATGGGTGGATTTTAATTGAGATGATGAACCCATTAGCTTTTTTAATGTGCTTTAGAATCCCCAGCACTGTACTCTTTCAGCAGAGATGCCACAGATAACCATCTATCCTGCTTTATAGAGCAGACAAGCCTATGAACCCCACACTGTGGATGTACACCCATTTAGCACCTATTGATAGTTTCACTGTAACTCTACATCCTTCTGTAGATGCTCACAACAGTAGTGAACATTCAACGAGTTTCGCCATTTTCGAGCTACTCGTTACATGCACTGCATAATAATAATCTGTCCTTTGTCAAAGTCACTTACCTCTATTCATTTTTCTATTTGCAGGCGATGTCTCTGCTTGGGTGATCTCCTGTCTGTATCTGCTCTGGTTACTTACTTTTGTTACTGTGTCATATGCCATCAATGCCACAAGACAGCATCCAGTGTCATGGTGGGAAGTCATCATAAAGTTTTGGTTTATATATATATATATATATATATATATATATATATATATATATATATATATATGTATATATTGAAGTTTGAAACACTTTTTTATTGTTAAAAAATCTAAATAATTTTTGTATTTATAAATAATAAAACTGTGAGCAATAATAGTGATGTGCTACTTAGCAAGCTTTATATGTATACATATGATGATGCTGAAGTTCCATACTCCAAGGAGAATAGGGGACGATGCGGGAAACCTGCACCACTGTGCTAACAAGGTCCTAGTGGAGGTGGTTTGCCATTGCCTTCCTCCAACCATAATGGGGATGAATGATGATGATGATGAAGACGACACAACATCCAGTCATCTCGAGGCAGGAAAAATCCCTGAGCCTGCCGGGAATCGAACCCGGGATCCTGTGCATGGGAAGAGAGAACGCTATGCATATATATATATATATATATATATATATATATATATATATATGGACAAATCATCTAAAAGTTGAACTCTAGTTATTACATAAATGGAAAGTGCTATTGATGTGCAGCTTTCACTGAATGGATTGGCAGGCAGGAGCTCATATTGTTAGCCAATTAATAGATTGTAGTAACATGTATAAAATGTGTATCTTGTGCAAATATACATTTTTATATGACACAATGACTATTGACATCAGGAAACTAAGAGTAGGGTAAATTAGATTGTCAGTGGTGTTTGATGCAGGAATCTAGTGTGAATCATTTACGAGATATGGTATTTTGAGAAGTTCCCACAACGATTCTAGTACAATACGCCTGGTAGCAATCATTTAAGAATAACACAAGTGCATACATCAGTTATGCGGATAAAATATTGTAATGAGACAATCGACAACCACAGGTTGTTTTCAAAATGACCACCAGTAGCGGAAATACACGCCTGCACTATGGTATTCAACAACTACTGCACACGTGCTAGCATTTCAGCACAGATGTCTGATCAGACTGCAGTAATACCTTGTTACATACCGTTGGGTGTAGTTGACATGTCTTTGTAGACAGCGCCTTTCAGTTAAAGAAAAAAAGGGTCTTCAGGTGTCAAACATGGGGAACAGGTCGGTCAAGGGGTACAGGTCCCCTGCATACAATCCAGCTATTTGGAAACAATTTGTGAGGAGAAGGTAGAGGAAATTAGTGTTTAACGTCAGTAACGAGGTCATTAAAGACAGAGGTAGAGGTCTAATTAGAAGAGGATGCAAAAGGAACGTGGCTGTTGGCTTTCGAAAGAACTATTCCAGGACCTGCCTTAAGCAATTTAAGGGAGCCATGGAAAACGTAAATCAGAATGGTCGATTGCTGGTTTGACCTGTCAATCTCCTGAATGCGAGTCCAGTGTGCTTACCACTGTGCTATCATTGTGGTGAAACAGTTTGTGTAGATGAGCTGTAGTACTTCATGCGGTATGGGCTGGAGAGCCATCATGTTGGTATCAATTGTTCCTCCTAGCCCGCAGAGAAACGTCTACTAGCATCTGTGGGAGATAGTGTGTTAGGTGGCTGCGGTACCTGTATATGTTCAGTATTCCATCCATAAAAAATGGGCCAATGAGCTGATGGTTGACTACCCCACACAACATATATACACTCCATTGTTATTGGAAGTACAGTTTTGATTCTGTGTCTCCGTTTCTTTGGATAATATGTTGGTTCACTTTCTCTATTGCTTTGCCCCACAGAATTGATGATGGAAACTTCCTGTGATTGATATTGAAACGAGTAGTAAAGTCATATGTAATGAAACATTTAAGTTTCTTCTTGAAACTGGCCCTTTGCTCATATTTTGTTGTTAGAAGTACATGAAGAAACTGAAATAGGGATTTTGTCAAAGATCTATTGTAACAATCTGAAAATAAGAAATTTTAACACAGCAACACAACAAACTGAGCTTCATGGATCAGCTACAACCAGTGATGATGTTTATCATAAAAAACAAAGAATAACAAGAATAGAGACAATTACTTCATTCAATCAGAATCTGAGAAACTTAGATTTCCGTAATTCGCTTAAGATGAATATGTGGTGTAGAGTTTGAATTCCAGCTGATATATAAGTAGGCATGGGGCTCAATTTAACAATAATTAATTTAGCATCCAAAAATATCAGTTAACAAAAACAGAAACACTAACACTAAAACGATATAGTTCTCTGGAGCCTGAAAGGACTTAATTATGGCAAGGATAATCAAACACAAAATATCAGTTCACAGAAACACAAAAAAATCCAAAAATAGAATAATATCAATCTGGCACTACAACAACGAACCTGGTACTAAAATTTCAGTTTACAACATCACACACTCTGCCCTCATTACATACGGCAATGGAAAAACTTTACAGGCCAGGCAACACTAAATCTATTTACAATCAAAAACGTAACTTTTAAGTATGTCTTGTGCTACCTTTATTATCAACACCCGACAGTTAAGACGCTACCCACGCTTAAGTCTATCTTAACATATATGATAATTCATTCACATAAAGCAATACAAAATTGAATCTTTATACAGATGAGTGAACCACCAGTTCAGTCACAAAAATTCAATACAGAATCAATCTTTAAAACCACTAAATAAATAAATGATTCACAATCTTAGAAAAAAATTACATTTTATTTAATTTGCTTAATCTATCCTCTGGCATTACTGATACAATCAGGACTACTATTTAACAGAAACCACACTGTTCACAACATAAAAGCCACTAACACAAACAACCTATTACGCAGCTCTGCCAGACTTCCATTCAGATCGTTATTAACAAGTGGTTACACTTAGTGCACATTCTCACATAACACTATGCGCCACACCAGTCACAAGGCCTACATGACGCCACCATTAATTGTAAGAAGGACTCAGGTTCTGACTCTTATTATCTGCTAAAGCCTTTCCCTCGCCTTGACTGCATTGCTGTACGTCAGACTGGGAAAGACAGCATCTACTCCACCAGCTTGTTGTCCACACAGCAACCCTACCCATGCTGACCATCATCACATCTGGTACAGTCCCACACGCCAGCTAATTGAGGTCCCTGACATGACTCCACCCAGAATCGTCTTTCACTGGGTCACTCCAGCTGCCAGTCTCAGCACTACCAAACTCCTCTGCGTTCAGTGATCACAGTCGACGAAGCCCTGCAGGCAAAAATAAAGGCCTCTACACTGGCTTCTGGGAGATGTTCTTAATCGCGATCTCTGTAGCCGCATCAGTCCAATATCTCTTTGCTCAACAGGACGACTCTGTCGGTTGTGCTGAGACACTCGTCCATCAGTTGGGGTATTCAAAGATTACCTGTTTTTTTTTAGCCTAACAGGACACCATAATGAGCCATGAAGGACGATCTGTGCGGAATTGCTTGTGCATTACGAGGTTAATCGTGACAATTTTTATTGGATATCGTCGCAGGCGATGAAACATGTGTTCATCACTTCGAGCCGCAAATAAAATGACAATCCCTGGAATGGCGCCGCACCACCTCAGCCGGTAAAGTCATGGCTACGGTCATGTGGGACTCTGAGGGGGTTATCCTGTTTGTTGTCCTCCGTCATGGTGCAACGATCAACTCTGAAGCGTATTGTGCTACACTCAGGAAATTTAAGAAACAAATTCAGCCTGCTCGTCGCCACAAAAGTGCAAACGAACTTCTTCATCTCCATGACAACGCAAGGCCTCACTCAAGTCCACGCTGCCGAAAGGAGCTCACAAAATTTCAAGTTCATCTCCATCTACCCTACAGCTCGGATCTCGCCTCTCGTACTTTCTGTCTGCCGTCTGTTTGGTTCAATGAAGGAGACGCTATGTGTTCAAAATGGTTCAAATAGCTCTAAGCACTACGGGACTTAACATCCCGTTGACTTAGAACTACTTAAACCTCACTAACGTAAGGACATCACACATAGCCATGCCCGAGGCAGGATTCGATCCTGCGACCGTAGCAGCAGCGCGGTTCCGGACTGGAGCAGCTAGAACCGCTCGTCCACATCGGCAGGCGAAAAATAAGTGTTTGCAGCAAAAAGGATGGGGTATAATATAGAGTATTGGAATGCGAAATGAAATCAGCATACTTTCAAAAAAAAAAAGTGTTGCGTTAATTATCGAATGGCCCTCGTAGATGGGTCTTGAGAACTTTATAGTACACGTCCAAGCGTTCTTGAATGTTCCTGATCAAATCTTCGACGTTAACAGGTGTGTACCAAAGGCATAGTATCTATTCGTAAAATGTACAGTGGTGTAGCTGCAGAATGTGCCAGTAGGGGACAGTGGTGTGAAAATACGAAGAGAATCATCCGCTCCTAGTTGTTGCATCGAATTAGTTCGCGTTTGCAGACAGGCAACCCACTGATCAGATTTCCAAGATAGGCTACCGTGAAGAATCACGTTTCTGTTTGTAAACTGGACAAACAAGAACTTTCTGCCATTCTGTAGCTGTTTTCTCCAGCTTTCATCTTTTATGTGTCAGTTGATGTTGATTTTCTATATGACAGGGAGATTAGGGTTTAACATCTCGTTGATGATGTGGTCGGTAGACATGCAGCGCAGCCTCAGAATGGGCACGTGTGAGGAAGGCCGAGAAGAATGTGGCCTGTACTCAGCTGTCAACACGGGGCACGAAGGGATGGTGAGATAGCCAGGGCTCGTGGTTCAAATTGTGCTTGGAGAGTCGTCCTGTTGAGTAACGAGATGTTGGACTGAGACCCGTCGGTCACCACGAATGAGAGTATTCGCACGTTCCAACATTGAAAGAGTCACAACTGTGTGTGGCCGGCACGTGGAGATCAGAAGGTTTGCGTGATCTTGATGCGATGATGACAGACGCCTCACTCCACGATTCACCGTGGTTTTATTCACTGCCAGGTCTCCGTCAACATTCTGCAAGTGCCAATGAATATCTGCGATGCGCCCGTTTTCCGTCAAAAGAAACTCAGCGACAGCTCTCTGCTTCGAACGCACCTCCGTTATAGACGCCATTTTCAGGGCTACGTATGGCGCCACCACGTATCGGAACTATAGGAGCTGAAGCGGTGCTTGGCTTACAGCGTGAATGAAGAAAACGAAATTAAATAATTAATTATATACCTAAAAAAGAAAGTATGTGCAATCATATAAGCCTTAGTTAATTTTGGACCACAGTGCTTTTTCAGTTACTCTTCCATTATTTTAACAAGAACAAGCTAGGTTGCATACTTCTCATTATTTTACTGTTCTTTTAATTTTATATTGTTGTAGTTGAAATAAAGGGATAACTATCAGGAGAAGAAATTAAAAAATCGAGGTTTGGCGACGACATTGTCATTCTGGCAGAAACAGCAAAGGATCCTGAAGAGAGGTTATAGGATGAACAGCAACGAAAGTAAAGCAAGAGTAATGAAATGTAGTCGAAATATGTCAGGTGGTGCTGAAGGAATTAGAGTAGCAAATGGGACACTAAAAGTAGTACATGACTTTTGCTATTTGGGCAGAAAATTGACTGATGATAGACGATGTAGAAAGAATATACAACGCAGACTGTATGTAGCATGAAATACATCTTGGAAAAGAGATCCTTGTTAAGATCTAATATAAATTTAAGTGTTAAGCAGTATTTTCTGAAGGTACTGTATGAAGTGTAGACTTGTGTGGGAGTGAAATGCGGATGATAAACAGTTCGAACAACAGAATAGATGATTTTGAAATGTGGTGTCAGAGAAGAATGCTGAAGATTATAAGTATATGTCACGTTACTAATGATGAAGTACTGTACCGAATTGGAGAAAAAAAATTATTTATGGCAAAACTTGAGTAAAAGAAGGGATTGGTCGACAAGGTACATTCTAAGACATGAAGGCAGTTTCGCAGTTGTGGGATGTGTGGAGTTGGGAGGGAGGGGTGGGGGGGGGGGTAAATATTGGAGAGTTAAATACAGTAAGCAGGGGTTCAAATGGATGTAGGTTACATTAGTTATTTGGAGATGAAGAGGCTTGAACAGCGTATAATACAGTGAAGAGCTACATCAAACCAGGCTTCGGAATGAAGTCGACAAAAACAATAACAGTTGTAAAACATGAATGAATATTCGTATCAGCTTTTAATGAAAATTTATATGTCTTTAAACAATCGCTTATTTTAAAGTTACATTATTCAGTAATACGAAGTGCGGCAGCTGTCTTGTCTATGTACAATTATTTAATGATGCCAATATCATTCATATGCAAGCACTTTTAAGTTGTGCCGTGTACATGTTCTTGAGAAAAACTTATCACAGGATTATTTTTGTATTGAGCAGTGGGAACAATCGGTATGTTTGGGAACTGTAACTTCATTAGCTGTAGAGGCTGTACAAATTTGAATTGTAGTTTATTAAATTTGTTGTGATGAAGTCATCAATTGGAATTTTTCTTTTATATTTGTTGTAACAGATCTGAAGATGGCTAACGTCAGAACTGGTGATCAGAATGAAGTGCATATGCGATCAAAGACTATAAATAATTGTAGTAATACGTTCTTTGGTAGTAGAACCTAAATTATAAAGCTGGAGGACAGAAAGTAGTTTTAGTACGATGTAGACTAAGCTGGAGGACCGAAAGTAGTTTTAGTAAGATGTAGACTTATTATCTAATTCATATTTTAGGGATATGCTGTTAAGTAATACCGTAGTCTGGAAAAGGCACAAATTGTTCCTTTGAATACTTATTATTAAAGGAAAATATGAAGGAAAACCATATATAATTGTGTATAGGTCTACATGAAGTGTACACTAGCTTTTAGCGCTTAGATAAAATGTCATACGCAAATGAGTAACTAAACAAAACTGTCTAGGCAAATGAGTAACTAAACAAAACTGTCTAGGAAATATCTGTTTGCATGTCGAAAGTATCATTCATTTCTTCATCTTGGTAGAACAGATATATGACAAACCCTTCGGGGTTTGAGAAAGAATGTATTACATTACGGAATGCTAACATTCATTTATCCATTTGTAATGCATGTTCGACTATGGTTCGATCTTAGTATCCTCTTGGAGCAAGGCGCTATGAAAGCTCAAATTAAGTGCCACAATGTTATTTCCGAGCCTCAAAGTCCGTATTATTAATGGAAACCCGTTTTAAATTAGTTAAAACCAATACAATACTGGCCAAAGCCGGACGATCAGGGTGTAGTGTATCCACTGTCGGAGACTGCGTTCCCGGGAAGTCGCACTATGACGGACACAGCGCTTGTCTACATCCAGTACAAGGCTTCTCCTATAAGAGAACAAAGAGAATTTTGATACTGCCCTTTTGTTCGCTCCACGGTAATTATGTTACAATATTCCACATTCTCTTGGATTTAAGAAGGCAACTCTTCTACATCCACACCTACGTCTACATCTACGTCTTCATCTACATCTACATGGATACTCTGCAAATCACACTTAAGTGCGTTGCAGAGGGTTCATCAAATCACCTTCACAATAATGCTCTATTTTTCTCATCGATAGAGCTCAACCACTAGAGGGAACACCAGAGTCTAACCGCATCACCAAGTGGAGGAGCAAACTACCACCACCTAATATCACTGTAAAGGGAGAGCTATCTCCAGGAAACGACTTACCCTATCCTATCTGGAGATCGCTTAATCATCTTAGGGTGAGCGTTCCTCTAAGCAAGACCAACATGCGAAATTGGGGCATTCTTCCAACTGATGGATAAACATCCTGCGAGTGCGGAGCATCACAAGGCCCGGGCCACCTGCTAATTTGTCCTCAACTTGATCAACCCTGCACAACACAGGACCTGGTCGAGGAAACCAACAAGGCCATCGGAGTTGCTACCCTCTGGAAATGCTGACCGGACACGGAAATGAATGAAATGAATGATTCTCGAACAGCGCTCGTAAAAAACGAACACCTATATATTTGCATGCGAGTTCTGATTTTCCTTATTCTATTTGATAATTGTTTCTCCCTACGTAGGCAGGCGTCAACAAAATATTTTCGGATTCGGAGGAGGCAGTTGATGATTGAAAATTCGTGAGAAGAGAAATGCCTATCTTTCAATGATGTCCACCCAAATTCTGTATCACGACCGTTGCGCTCTCTCCCCTATTTATCGATAATACGTGCTGCATTTCTTTGAACTTTCTCGATGTACTCCGGTAATGCTATCCGTTGAGGATCCCACACTGCGCAGCAATACTACAAAAGAGGACGGACAAACATAGTGTAAGCAGTCTCTTTAGTAGGTCTGTTGCATGTTAAAAGGTTTTGCCAACAAAAAGCAGTCTTCGGTTCGCCTTTGGAAATGGAAATTTGTGGTAAGGACTATGGGACCAAACTGCTGAGGTCATCGGTCCCTATGCTTACGCACTACTTAACCTAACTTTTTAAGCTAACTTAGGCTAGTACAACACACACACACCCATGCAAACCATGCCCAACGGAGGATGCGAACCTCCGACAGAGGGAGCCGCGCTAGCCGTGACAAGACGCCCAGGCGCACCGCTACACCGCGTGGGTTCGCCTTTCCCACAACATTTAGCTTGTGTTCTTTCCAGTATAAGTTGTCACACATACTCTAGCGGTTTTTCTGTATGTATCTTGAACTTTAGCTCGTTAGCAAATGAATTACAATTAAATGTACATTATTCCAATAGTTTTCAACTTTTTAAATGGCTTTTCTCGAGACCACCATATTTCGATACAACGTAACTATCCTTTTAATGAAAGTGGAATGGAAAGCTACGGACAAATTTTTCATGTACCCACTAAGGTATAAACGTTCTTGAATCGACATTTTCACGAAATTTTAACTTATTGCTAAAGCCTACACCATTATCGTAGATAAAGGTGAGACTCAATATGCCTCAGGAACATCACCTGTATATGACTACCACAACAGAGAGATTTGTGATCAGCACTGTAATTCACCACCTCTTCCCCACACGTCGGCGAAATACTCACAGTGACGTTTTCATCCACCACAAGAAGATGCCGGCACGGTAGCTCAGCGTGTTCGGTCAGAGGGTTAGCTACCCTCCGTAATAAAAAAAACTGAGTGAACGGATCAACAAAGAACCTGAACGGGTGTCACCGGACGTCCGCCACGAACAAATTCAACGAACAATATAGAACAGAATGAGATCAAAAAAAGAAGAAGAAGTTGAATCGGCAGCGCTGGTGCACAGACGCGGGTTAGCAACCCAGGCTAAGATGCCATTTAGTCCTCCTGCGCAATACACATTTCCGGCATCTTAACAAAAATGTTGTTTGCCGATGCAGACAGCTGCAACAGCAGGCCTCACGCGATATTTGCAGCCCGCTTCCGCTTCGCGCAGCACGCAGCCGTCGCCAGCACATCGTGTATATAAGGAACGAGGAGACGCCAGAGCTGCATCAGTCGTCATGGCAGCCTCCACCAAGTCTCTCCTGCTCCTCTGTCTGGCTCTCGTGGTAAGTGCGACTGCGTTTCCATCTTCTCTTCACATAGGCGGTAGCACATGACTCGATACTGCACCAAGGCTTTTCAACGAAAGTATGGTCATTTGAGGTGTATCAACTGAAATCTGAAATGAGGATCTCTTAACAGTGAAGACGTAGCGTGACAGCTTGGATAGAATCGTCGACAGATGTGAAAGTACCTCGTCTCCTACCTTCCAAACTTTACAGAAGCTCTCCTGCGAACCTTGCAGAACTAGCACTCCTGAAAGAAA
This sequence comes from Schistocerca piceifrons, assembly GCF_021461385.2. Taxonomy (NCBI): domain Eukaryota; kingdom Metazoa; phylum Arthropoda; class Insecta; order Orthoptera; family Acrididae; genus Schistocerca; species Schistocerca piceifrons. Next base: position 317,901,759 of record NC_060145.1, on the reverse strand, counting down.
GGATATTGCGGAGATACGGCTTAGCCACGGCCTGGGGGATGTTTCCTGAAACTTCCTGGCAGATTAAAAATGTGTGCCGGACCGATCAGCACACACTCCGCTGCAGAGTGAAAAATCTCATTCTGGAAACATCCCCCAGGCTGTGACTAAGCCATGTCCCCGCAATATCATTTCTTTCAAGAGTGCTAGTTCTGCAAGGTTCGCAGGAGAGCTTCTGTGAAGTTTGGAAGATAAGGGACGAGGTACTGGCCGATGTAAACCTATGAGGACGGGGCGTGAACCGTGTTTGGGTAGCTCAGATGGTAGAGCACTTGCCTGCGAAAGGCAAAGGTCCCGAGTTCGAGTCTCGGTCCAGCACACAGTTTTAATCTGCCAGGGAGTTTCAGTAATCTCATACTTTTCACCTGCGATGAAGTTGAACCTAATGAAATACTTTCTTAACAGTGCTGTACAAATATCAGTTCAGATGTTGATAATATTTCCAAGTGACGCAAAGATTGGCCAATGGTTTCAAATGCCTAGAAATGTAAAAGTGAACACTTCACCAAATGCAGAAACTTAATTCTTTTTCTTCTGCTGCTGCCTGTCCGTCCCATATGTTGGTGACCTTCATCGCTATATCACTTGTGCTTGTTCGAAAAAGTTCTTCGCTCATGTATGAAGTCCATGTCCTTACGTTTCCAAAAAAGGATCTTCTTCTTCTACTTCCTCGGCCTCTTCTACCAGGTATCTTCCTTTCAAGAATGTTCTGCTTCCATCCTTCATTACATGAGCAAGATATTCTAGTTTTCTGCATTTTTCTGTGTTTAGGGCTTCTTTTTATTTCTCCATCTTGCGGATAATGCCGTTGTTAGTCATTTTATCTGTCCCTGTCGCTCTCAGCATTCTCCTTTACAGCCGCATCTCGAAGCCTCAAATCGTTCACCCGTCGACGCGGCCAAGGTCCAGGCCTCAGCTCCATAGAAAAGGATGCGAAATGTGCAGCAACGGAGAAACCTTAATTTTGTTTAGACTGTAAGGTGATGGCTCTTTAACACATTAGGCATTTTACAAAACTTGTCTTTGGCTTGTTCAGCGCGAACTTCAAAAACTTCAAATTGCTCTAAGCACTATGGGACTTAACATCTGAGGTCAGCAGCCCCCTAGACTTAGAACTACTTAAACCTAACTAACCTAAGGACATCACACACATCCATGCCCGAGGCAGGACTCGAACCTGCGACCGTAGCAGCCGCTTAGTTCCGAACTGAATCGTCTAGAGCCGCTCGGCCACAGCGGCCGGCAATGCGAACTTCAATTTTTTGCGACTTATCCCCTTGGTTGCAAATGTTACTTCCAAGATATGGGAAATTTTGTTCACTTCCGCAATAAGTTTACTGTTAATATTTAGATAACAGCTTGGTATGTCTTTCTTGGCGAAGACCATTACTTTTGTTTTATTTATGCTCAGTTCTAAACTATAATGCTCAGTACTTTCCTTTTAGGATACAAGATGTTGGAGACTATTTAAGCTGTCAGCCGCTATTACGTGTCATCAGCGTAGCGAATATTGTTCAGCTGCTCCCCATCAGGACGATCCCTCCTTCCACATTTTCAAGGGCTTCTTTCAAGAAATATTCCGAATAAAGATTAGACATCGGTGGCAATATAACACAGCCGAGTCTCATTACTCGGCATATCTTTAATATGCCAGATTTCTCTTTTCCTAATCTCACAACTCATTCCAATAGACGTTAATTATGTATCATCTACCCCACTGCTTCTTAGCACCTCAGCCACCTCGTAACCTTGTACTCTATCAAAGGTCTTCTCGTAATGAAACAGGCACAAACGTCACAATACATGTCTGCACCTCGGGAATAAGCTCTGAATGCACACCAAAACCTCTTGAGTACCGGCAGTATTTCTGAACTGAAACATTGGTAGGTACAATTCTTCCTTCACAAACTTTGTAGATTCTTTTGTGAATAATTTTTGGAAATTGTTTCGGAAAATGGCTCATCAAACTTATTGTTCTGAAATCATTATACCTTTGGCTTCTCGTTTCTTAATGACACTACAAACTCGATGTCCATCTGCTGCCAGCACAACCTCAAATTGATATGTACGAAATAGCTGATGTAGATGACATTTTAAAGCCCTTTCTGGAACAGCTGCATCCATGGAAGACTCAGTAAAGAGACGAACAGGAACGGTAAGAAATCAGCAAGGAACGTCAAGAGGAAGGCAGCTTACACAACTCTATACTGATCTTTGTTAACAAACAGTTGCTTCCAGACTAATAATTATAGAACTTTTTTTTCTAGTTTTGATCTTTACCGTCTCCTATTAGGATATGGAATAACCCTTTTTCATACACCTTATAGTACAACCAGCATCTCGACAGGGGTCAGATCGGCTGAATACTATGTTGGCTTATCTACATCTATTACATTGCATTTACATCTACATCTATTCTCGGCAAATCAGAGACAGTTCCGCTTTGCTCAAACAAATATATGACAACTGGTTCAGTGCCTGTTTGCATACTTTCCACAACCATCATAACTGCTATTTCGTATGGATTCCATACACATGAACAATATTCTAATGTAGTTTCTCGAGGGTTTTATAGGCAGTCCCCTTCGTACACTCATTGTTTTTTCCTAGTATCCTATCAGCAACGAAACTAAGTCCATCACTTGACTCATCTGTGTCTCTGCCTATATGATCATTGATCATTCCGTTTCATATCTCTGCTAACTGCTACCCACCGCCCCACACACGCACACAAAAAATGGTTCAAATGGCTCTGAGCTCTATGGGACTTAACGTCTGAGGTCATCAGTCCCCAAGAACTTAGAACTACTTAAACCTAACCAACCTAAGGACATCACATACAACCATTCCCGAGGCAGGATTCGAGCCTGCGACCGTAGCGGTCGAGCGGTTCCAGACTGTAGCGCCTAGAACCGCTCGGCCACCTCGGCCGGACACACGCGCGCACACACACACACACACACACACACACACACACACACACACACACACACACACAAACATTGATATTTATATAAGTTATTCTAGTTGTGACTCAATGAAATTTGCGTTTGGTGTACAATGTTCCATATGTGGACATTTAGCGAAATATCCAGTCTATGCGATAATCCTAGAATTTTATCAATAACTGACGGAATATTTGACAAGCTTTTTTCAAACAGTTTTTGTAGTAATTGTAAGAGTTGTTTGATTCCAGCTGTGTTTCATTGAAATTTGCGTTTAGTGCGCAGTTTTACAGTTCTGGACATTTGGACGATAACTGCATCATTTACGAAAATATGGGGTTCCTGTTAACATTGGCACACCATTGACACACATATTACCAGCAAGGGTCCCAGCACACTTCCCTGCGGGAATCATAAAGATCCTTCTGCATCTCTCCATGACTCTCTAGCCAAGATTAAGTTGCTCATCTTCTCTACCAAGAGTTTCTCAGTCCAGGTAAAATTTTCATTTGATAACTCATGCTACTGTACTTTCGTCAATAAGCGATGGTATGTTACTGCATCATACATTTTTCCGAAGTCGAAAGAGCTCTCATCTACCTGGTTGCTTATATCGGGTTTAACTACAAAGAAAATTTAAACCGGTTTGTTCTAACAATTTTTGGGTCACAGACTGTTTTGGGTCACTAGTCTTCTCACTGGTATGATGTGATCCACCACGAATTCCTCATCTGTTTTAACCTCTTCATTTCAGAGCACCACTTGCAGCAACGTGGTCACATGTTTAATGCATGTATACCAATATTTCCCTAGAATTTATATCCTGTACATATCCTCAAGTACCATTTAAGTTATTTCTTGATACCTTAATAAGTGTTTAATCACAGTGCTCCTTCTTCTTGAGAAAATTTTGCACATGTTCCTAGCTTTGTCTATCCTATAGTGAACGACCTTATTTCTCGTCTTATCAGTTCAACTAATTTTCAACATCTTTTTACACCACCACACTCAAATCCTTCTGTTGCATTACTTTGTAGTTTCTCCATAGCTTATGCGTCACTTCCAAACAGCGCTCTGCTGCAAACGTAGAGTCTCAGAAATTTCTTCCTCAAATTATAGCCGATTTTTTTATACTAGTAGAATGTTTTGCTTTTGCTAGCACGCTTTCCTTGCTTTATCCATCATCTGCCGTGCGGGATTAGCCGAGCGGTCTAAGGCGCTGCAGTCATGGACTGTGCGGCTGGTCCCGGCGGAAGTTCGAGTTCTCCCTCTGGCATGGGTGTGTGTGTTCGACCTTAGGATAATTTAGGTTAAGTAGTGTGTAAGCTTGGGGACTGATGACCTTAGCAACTGAGTCCCATAAGATTTCACACACATTTGAACATTTTTATCCATCATTTGTTATTTTGCTTCCAAGGTAGCAGGATTACTTCACTTCCTCTGCTTCCTGGTCCCCACTTTTTTTATGTAAACTTTATCATTATTCTCATTTCTGCTGTTGTTCATTATTTTCGTCTTTCTTCCGTTTACTCACAGTCCATACTCTGTGTTCAGAAGTTTGATCATCCCATTTAACAGGCACTGTAATTCTTTCTCAATTTTGCTGAGGATATCGATGCCATTAACGAATCTCATCGCTGATATACTTTCACACCCTCCTTTTGTTTCCATCCTTGCTTTCTTCTGTGTATAGATTGAACAGTGTAGATGAAAGACTACATCACTGCGTTACACCATTTATAATCGAAGTACTTCATTCTTCTTCTTCCATCCTCATTTTCCTTTTGATTCCTTCTGGCTTCCTGCTATTGTTCTCAGAATTTTGCGCCATTTTACATTGCTGAATGCTTGTTCTAGGTCGACAGGCCTTGTAAATACATCCTGATTTTTCTTAACACATACTGATTGAGAAACCGGAAGGTAGCAGCGTCTATTTCAACAACAACTTGTCGCTCTGTCTGCAGGTTGTGGCCACAATGGCGCAGAATTCTGCTGACGCGCCGCCACCAGCGGTCCCTAGCGGAGATGCCGCCAACAACCAGGAGCCGGTACAGCCGGTGGTGGGCGACGGAGCTGCTGGGGACCAGGCGCTGCAAGACCGCTGGGGGGCGTCCATTTCCTTCCACAGCGGCTGAGCAGACGGCTGGCAGGTCCAAGAAACACACAGCTCTGCTTTATCAAGAGCTAAACTTTCTTTTTCCAAAATTATAGACGAACGTGTATTACAAAAGAAAAAATAAACTTTACCATCCGAAAAAGTACTACTGGCTTCGTTCAGCTAAGTAATGTTTTACCAATTTAACTGTTATCCCAACAGCAAAATGAATGATAAGTTAAAACATAAAAACAAATTTTGGAATAATGTTTCTTACAGAACTTCCGTCTAGTCTGACTGTACAATCCCTAAGTATTCACTGAAGGAGATGGAAAATTTTGCATTGTAATGCACCAATCTGATAGTTATGTCAATATAAATGTGAAAGTTCGTTTGTTCAAAATCGTGTATCTCCGAAAGTTCTTCATTAATTCTTTTAAAATTCTGACACAACGTTGCATTAGAATACGCGCAAGTTATTATAAACACTATGTGATCAAAAGTATCCGGACACTTGCAAGTTCTTGGCGCCATCCATTGGTAATGCTGGAATTCAGCATGGTGTTGGCCCACGCTTAGCCTTAATGACAGTTTCCACTCTCGCAGGCGTACGTTAAATCAGGAGCTGGAAATTTTCTTGGGGAATGGCAGTCCATTCTTCACTGAATGCTGTACTGAGGAGAGGTATCGATGTCGGCCGATGAGGCCTGGCACGAAGTCGGCGTTCCAAAACATCCCAAAGGTGTTTTATTGGATTCAGGTCAGGACTCTGCGCAGGCCAGTCCATTACAGGGGTCTTATTATCATGTAACCACTCCACCACAGGCCGTGCATTATGAACAGGTGCTCGATCGTGTTGAAAGATGCCATCTCCGAATTGCTCTTCAACAGTTGGAAGCGAGAAGATACTTAAAACATCAATGTAGGCCTGTGCTGTGACAGTGCCACGCAAAGCAACAAGGAGTGCAAGCCCCCTCCATGAAAAACACGACCACACCATAACACCACCGCCTCCGAATATTACTGTTGGCACTACACACGCCGGCAGATGACGTTCACCGGGCATTCACCGTATCCACACCCTGCCATCTGATTGGCACATTGTGTACCGACTCCACACAACGTTTTCCCACGTTCAATCGTCTAATGTTCACGGTCCTTACACAAAGAAAGGCGTCGTTTGGCATTTACCAGCGTGATGTGTGGCTTATGAGCAGCCGCTCGATCAAGAAATCCAATTATTGTCACCTCCCGCCTAACTATCAGTACTTGCAGTGGATCCTGATGCAGTTCGGAATTCCTGTGTGATGGTCTGGATAGATGTCTGCCTATTACACGTTACTGTCCTCTTCGACTGTCGGCGGTCTCTGTCAGTCAACAGACGAGGTCAGACTGTCCGCTTTTGTGCTGAACGCGTCCCTTCACGTTTCGACTTCACTATCACATCGGATACAGTGGACCTAGGGATGTTTAGGAGTGTGGAAACCTCGCGTACTGACGTATGATGCAAGTGACACCCAATCACCTGACAACGTTCGAAGTCCGTGAGTTCCGCGGAGCGCCCCATTCTGCTCTCTCACAATGTCTAATGACTATCGAGGTCACTGATATGGAGTATCTGGCAATAAGTGGCAGCACAATTCGCCATATGTTTTTGGGCGGTGTCTGGATGTGTTTGATCATATAGTGTATCTACTGGAGTGACATATGGTATATAAATACACATATAAATAAGCATATCATAATTATAGCAGGAATCTATAAAAGAATGTAAATGTTCATTTGTTCAAAATCTTTAACTCCCGAAAGTACTTCACTGATTGCTTCGAAATTTCGACCAACTTTGTATGCGAATACAGGCGTGTTTTTATACTCCTATTCCTTAATATATATAATACATAAATGAATATGTAGTATATATGTATATAGTTTTTGGAGAACTATTTGCATCCAAACTTTAACCAGTCAGACCATTCCTTGTAAGATTATACCTCATCTCTCTCTTCTGATACATCAGAAAACAAATACTGTCTGCATATTGACATGGCACATATACATATACAGGTATCGCTCCACTGGAGCATGCAGCCAGTGGTGTAAGTAGGTTGCACAGACCAGTATGAACTTTAGTTGACTGTACTGGAGGAAGACTATATACAATAGACTACCAATCACAAGAGTCAGTTTCTGTACTGGTCCTTCATACGCAGTTTAATACATTGCTTTTTGTTGTTGTTGTTGTAACACATCCAAGCAGTGCATGACTACAGCTTTGTACACCGTTATACAGTTTGTTTTTTTACCATGACTTCGAGGTCTGTGGCAGCTGCTAAACTGACATTAAAAAGTTTTGATCATTTGGCTCTCACAGAAACCTAAACATGGCACAGTGTAAACTGTGCAGCTCCGACAATACACAGATTTGTAGAATTAAAACACAGAGGCGATGTTCGTCATTGACGAAAATGTGGAACACATCATAATATATGGAAACTGGAAGAGTTTGCGACATTGTAGAACGTTTCCTGCAGCTATCCGGAGGTGATGACCTAAACACTTTATCTCATCTTCCACAGCAATGGGGTAGAAAAGATTATATTATTTATAACAAATACTCACCATGTCGGCCGTCATCAACAATACCTGCAGTCGAGGGATTATGTTGTGAACAGTATTGGACAGCATATCAGTAGGTATGGTGAGAAATGTCCGTCATATGACGTCTTTTAACATCCCTAATGAGGTCGGATTATCGTGGTAGACTTGCGACTTCAGATAAAACCACAACCAATGACCACAACGACTGAGGTCTGGGGATCTGGGAGGCCAAGCATGACGAATGTGGAAGCTTCAGCAAGCGATCTCCACCAAACGATGCGCGCAAGAGATCTTTCACACATGTAGCAGTATGGGGTAGGATATGAGATATTTTTTAAACACGCTGTAAAACTACCAGCGCCTCGAGATAGGCCAAATCGGTTTGAATCCTGTAAGGGCTCATCTGCGTCAGCATCTACTTGTACATGTATCCTCATCAAATCAGTGACACTTTCCTGTTGGTCAAACAAATCTGTTCTGCCTTTATTTGTATATTTTACTGCTTGGATATATTGTATGTACTATATATGTAGGATACTGTTGCTCTATTTTACATACATCTCATACACATGAGCAATATTCTAGGATAGTTCTCTCTAGAATTTCATAGGCAACCTCCTTTGTAGACTCAGTGCATGTACCTATTACTGAGCGAATGTGATCTTTCCACTTCATATTCCTACAAACTGTTGCACCTCTAGGTATTTGTAACAGTTAACTGATGACAGTTGTGATTCACTGAAATTTGTATTTAGTGCATAATTTTACATTTATGGCGTTTGGAGGAACTTGCCAATCTTTGCACTAATTTGAAATTTTATCAAGATCTGACAGAGTAGTTGTGCTTCATGAAACACTAACTTCAAACATGCAGTAAGTCTGAGGTTATTGTTATTGTCTGGTAGGCCATCGACACACAGCAGAACAGAAAAGGTCTGAAATCACTTCACTGGGACAGTCGTACGATATTGCTGCATTTCTCCATGACTTTCTACCCAAGATAACATCCTGCTTACTACCTATCAAGAGGTCCTCAATCCAGGCTGAAATTTGATGTCACACACGATCGTACTACCGTCAATAAGCGCTGGTGTGGTACTGAATCAAATGCTTTTCTCAAGTCAAGAAATATTCCATCCACATGATATTGCTTGGATCGGATCAAAAAATGGCTCTGAGCGCTATGGGAGTTAACTTCTGAGGTCATCAGTTCCCTATAACTTAGAACTACTTAAACCTAATTAACCTAAGGACGTCACACACATCCATGCCCGAGACAGGATTCGAACCTGCGACCGTAGCGGTCGCGCAGTTCCAGACTGTAGCGCCTAGAACCGCTTGGCCACCCCGGGCGGTCTGGATCAGGTCAGTCTACAAACGAAATTTAATGTGTCCAGTTCTACCATCTTTCCGTTTATTCCGTATTAAGACTTTTCTGTGGTCATCAGTCTTCTCGATGGGTTGATGCGGCTCACCACCCATTCCTCTCCTGAGTTAACCTCTGGTCTCAGAGTAACATTTGCACCGAAAGTCTTCCATTATTTGTTAGAGATACATCAATCTTCACGTTTCCCAAGAGTTTTTAACCTCCACATTTCCTCAAGTACCATGGGAGGTATTTCTTGATGTCTTGACATATGTCTGGTCATTGTGTTGCCTCTTCTTGTCAATATTTTCCACACGTTCTTCTATTCGCCAATTCTTCGGAGAAAATTGCCACTTCTTATCTTATCAGTCCAACTAATTTTCAATATCCTTCTGCAGCACCACATCTCAAACGCTCGGATTCTATTGTTTTCCAGTTTCACCAGAGTCTGTGGTTGATTTCCATAAAATACTGTGCTCCAAATATATATTCTTATAAAATTCATCCTCAGATTCACATCGATTTTTATACTAATAGACTTCATTAGATCAGAAATGACCTCTTTGCCTGTACTATTCTTTTTATATTTTCCCAACTTCATCGGTCATGAGTTATTTTGCTTCCAGTGTAGCAGGCTTTAATGGCTCTAAATGACCTCAGATGTTAAGTCCCATGGACTTAACATCTGAGGTCATCAGTTCCCTAGACTTATAACTACTTAAACCTAAGAATATCACACATATCCATGCCCGAGGCAGGATTCGAACCTGCGACAGTATCAGCAGCGCGGTTCCAGACTGAAGCGCCTAGAACCGCTCGGCCACAGCGGCCGGCAGTGTAGCAGCGTTCTCTACTTCGTGGTCCTCAGTTTTGATAAGTTCATCCTAATCTCATTTCTGCTCCTCATCATTACTTGCATCTACTTTTACCCTCAATGTATACTCTGTGCTCAGAAGACTCTTCATTCCATTCAACAGACCGTGTAATACTTCTTCAGTTTCAGTGAGGATACCAGTGTCATCAGTAGCAAGTGTTATCATTTGTAATGACGCATTCCGACGCAGAGATACACAATACCTTAAAAGCTGCGCCAAAGATTAAACTGAGAGGGATGTAGAATATAATCTCTGTAATGTTCATATTGCATTCTCTTTTGTTTCATACTGCAAGAAGGAGTTAAGAGACACTTTCGATTGTTACCTTGTAGGGGATGGACGTAATTTTTGGTGTGTGCGGATAGGCAGCCATATTGTTAGTACACTCCTGGAAATTGAAATAAGAACACCGTGAATTCATTGTCCCAGGAAGGGGAAACTTTATTGACACATTCCTGGGGTCAGATACATCACATGATCACACTGACAGAACCACAGGCACATAGACACAGGCAACAGAGCATGCACAATGTCGGCACTAGTACAGTGTATATCCACCTTTCGCAGCAATGCAGGCTGCTATTCTCCCATGGAGACGATCGTAGAGATGCTGGATGTAGTCCTGTGGAACGGCTTGCCATGCCATTTCCACCTGGCGCCTCAGTTGGACCAGCGTTCGTGCTGGACGTGCAAACCGCATGAGACGACGCTTCATCCAGTCCCAAACATGTTCAATGGGGGACAGATCCGGAGATCTTGCTGGCCAGGGTAGTTGACTTACACCTTCTAGAGCACGTTGGGTGGCACGGGATACATGCGGACGTGCATTGTCCTGTTGGAACAGCAAGTTCCCTTGCCGGTCTAGGAATGGTAGAACGATGGGTTCGATGACGGTTTGGATGTACCGTGCACTATTCAGTGTCCCCTCGACGATCACCAGTGGTGTACTGCCAGTGTAGGAGATCGCTCCCCACACTATGATGCCGGGTGTTGGCCCTGTGTGCCTCGGTCGTATGCAGTCCTGATTGTGGCGCTCACCTGCACGGCGCCAAACACGCATACGACCATCATTGGCACCAAGGCAGAAGCGACTCTCATCGCTGAAGACGACACGTCTCCATTCGTCCCTCCATTCACGCCTGTCGCGACACCACTGGAGGCGGGCTGCACGATGTTGGGGCGTGAGCGGAAGATGGCCTAACGGTGTGCGGGACCGTAGCCCAGCTTCATGGGTTGCGAATGGTCCTCGCCGATACCCCAGGAGCAACAGTGTCCCTAATTTGCTGGGAAGTGGCGGTGCGGTCCCCTACGGCACTGCGTAGGATCCTACGGTCTTGGCGTGCATCCGCGCGTCGCTGCGGTCCGGTCCCAGGTCGACGGGCACGTGCACCTTCCGCCGACCACTGGCGACAACATCGATGTACTGTGGAGACCTCACGCCCCACGTGTTGAGCAATTCGGCGGTACGTCCACCCGGCCTCCCGCATGCCCACTATACGCCCTGCACATACGGTTCACGTCCACGCTGTCGCGGCATGCTACCAGTGTTAAAGACTGCGATGGAGCTCCGTATGCCACGGCAAACTGGCTGACACTGACGGCGGCGGTGCACAAATGCTGCGCAGCTAGCGCCATTCGACGGCCAACACCGCGGTTCCTGGTGTGTCCGCTGTGCCGTGCGTGTGATCATTGCTTGTACAGCCCTCTCGCAGTGTCCGGAGCAAGTATGGTGGGTCTGACACACCGGTGTCAATGTGTTCTTTTTTCCATTTCCAGGAGTGTATTTGTGGTTTGTGCGACGAGTAGAGCAAGTCTTATTGTGTTGTGAATAAAAAATAGAAGTATCTAAGTTTTACAAGAATTATTTAAAGCGACGTAGCATTGTATTCCTTGGTTCCCACCGTCTTCGTGAAGTGAACCGATGCCAACTCAGGAAGATACACACGGTCAACAAAGAGAAGAACATCGGTAGCGACTAATGAATTAATATTGCGGCAGAAGGACTAATTCTACGTCTAAGGTGAGAACTCTGATTTAATCAACAATGACATAGAATTCAAAAATGTAATTAATCGGAATGGTAAATTATATTACAGGCAAATTTCACACAGCACTGAATTTGTCCGCATTCAAGCCAGTCAATACAGTCTGTAAAACAGCCTTTCAAAAATTCTAAAATTACAGTTCCATGTACATAATTTTTTATCTTTTCAAAAAATCAATAAATTTTTTTTTTATTTATTTCGCCACACATTGATATGCTTGCACCCCGAATTTTCATCCCACTCCTGTATCTTCCTTTTATTTCTATCACGGCTTTTTCGATTTAATGATTGAACAGTAGGGAGTTAAGGTTACGTGGGTCTTATATACTTTCTAACCCGAAGACTTTGTTCTTGGTCTTCCCTTCTGACATTTTCCCTTTTGATTCTTGTACGTATTGTTCATCTTTCCTTTCGGATTGCACCTACTGTCCTGAAATTTTCGAACATCTTGCGCGATTTTGCATTGTCGAACGCTTGTTCTAGATAGATAAATCCTATGAACGCGTCTTGATTTTCCTCAAGGCACGGTGACTGCAAAATGAAGAGTCGTTGGTGTTGGTTTCAGTAGCGACTTGTCGCACTTGTCTGCAGGTTGTGGCCGCGGTGCCGCAGGAGTCTGCTGACGCGCCGCCACCAGCGGTCCCTAGCGGAGGTGCCACCAACCAGGAGCAGCTGCAGCCGGTGGCGGGCGATGGAGCTGCTGGGGACCAGGCGCTACAAGACCGCTGGGGGATATGCGTGAACTTCCATACCGGCTGAGCAGACATCTGCCAGATCCAAGAAACAGAAAGCTCTACTATGTTATAAACCTTTTTGTTTCTTCTGTAGTTTAAAAATTTTAAACATTATTCCATTGTTTTTTCAAGAACTCTCTTTTTTCAAAACTGTAAATTAACATGTTTTACAAAAGACTGAATAAATTTTACCATGCAGTAATGTACTACTGCCTTCGTTCAGTTACTGACTGTTTCGCTAATTTAGCTATCATCTCAATAGCGAAATGAGTCATAAGTTTCAGTACAGAAGCAAATTTTTGAATAATGTTTCTTCATAAATTTATTCTCTGGTTTTCGTCTGGTCTCTTACCTAGATGCCAGCCGGGGTGGCCGAGCTGTTCTAGGCGCTACAGTCTGGAACCGCGTGACCGCTACGGTCGCAGGTTCGAATCCTGCGTCGGGCATGGATGTCCTTAGGTTAGTTAGCTTTAAGTAGTTCTAAGTTCTAGGGTACTGATGACCTCAGTCCCATAGTGCTCAGAGTCATTTGAACCATCTTACCTAGATAATAAAATTAGTGCGTATAATCATTTACTGACAGAGATAGAAAATGTTATGCATCATGACGCACCAGTTTGAAATTTATCAATGTTACTGGAGACGTTCGTCACATGTTGGGTACTAATGATTAAACTTTTATCCCATTTGGAACTGATGTCCATCATCATCAGTATAAGGTGTGACACTCACAAGCATACTCCTGTATTTGTTACAGGATGTAACCCAACACTTTCTGAGTGTTGAGAAATTTCCTGACAAAACTCTACCATCTGGTGAGCAAGATGTATGAAACAGGCGAAATACCCTCAGACTTCAAGAAGAATATAATAATTCCAATCCCAAAGTAAGCAGGTGTTGACAGATGTGAAAATTACCGAACTATCAGTTTAATAAATCACGGCTGCAAAATGCTAACGCGAATTCTTGACAGACGAATGGAAAAACTAGTAGAAGCCGACCTCGGGGAAGATCAGCTTGGATTCCGTAGAAATATTGACCCTACGACTTATCTTAGAAGCTAGATTAAGGAAGGGCAAATCTACGTTTCTAGCATTTGTAGACTTAGAGAAAGCTTTTGACAATGTTGACTGGAATACTCTCTTTCAAATTCCGAAGGTGGCAGGGGTAAAATACAGGGAGCGAAAGGCTATTTACAATTTGTACAGAAACTAGATGGCAGTTATAAGGGTCGAGGGGTTGGGAAGGGAGTGAGACTGGGTTCTAGTCTTCCCCCGATGTTATTCAATCTGTATATTGAGCAAGCAGTGAAGGAAACAAAAGAAAAATTCGGAGTAGGTATTAAAATCCATGGAGAAGAAATAAAAACTTTGAGGTTCGCCGATGACATTGTAATTCTGTCAGAGACAGCAAAGGACTTGGAAGAGCAGTTGTACGGAATGGATAACGTCTTGAAAGGAGGATATAAGATGAACATCAACAAAAGCAAAACGAGGATAATGGAATGTAGTCGAATAAAGTCGGGTGATGCTGAGGGAATTAGATTAGGAAATGAGACACTTAAAGTATTAAAGAAGTTTTGCTATTTGTGGAGCAAAATAACTGATGACGGTCGAAGTAGAGAGGATATAAAATGTAGATTGGCAATGGCAAGGAAAGCGTTTCTGAAGAAGAGAAATTTGTTAATATCGAGTATAGATTTAGGTGTCAGGAAGTCATTTTTGAAAGTATTTGTATGGAGTGTAGCCATGTATGGAAGTGAAAAATGGACGACAAATAGTTTGGACAAGAAGAGAATAGAAGCTTTAGAAATGTGGTGCTACAGAAGAATGCTGAAGATTACATGGGTAGATCACATAACTAATGAGGAAGTATTGAATAGGATTGGGGAGAAGAGAAGTTTGTGGCACAGCTTGACTAGAAGAAGGGATCGGTTGGTAGGACGTGTTCTGAGAAATTAAGGGATCACCAATTTAGTATTGGACGGCAGCGTGGAGGGTAAAAATCGTAGAGGGAGACCAATAGATGAATACACTAAGCAGATTCAGAAGGATGTAGGTTGCGGTAGGTACTGGGAGATGAAGAAGCTTGCACGGGATAGAGTAGCATGGAGAGCTGCATCAAACCAGTCTCAGGACTGAAGACCACAACAACAACAACGAGAAATTTCTTGCTATGCCTCAAAGTGATGCGGTGTAATTTATGAAGACTAATGACTGGTAACTGGTATTAAAGTGTGCGTCTTCCCATCGCACCCCTGCCATGCTCTATGGCTAATAAATCAGGGACCTAGGGAGATCAGTCGAAGATACCACATTCCTGAAAACGTTTGAACTGCTGTGTTGGGTCTTAGTGTCGCGTTCAGAGAGCATTCTTGACTTTGAATGACATATATATGGTGCAAGGTCCATTCAGTTCGCAAACAACGTGGTGGCTAATCGAATGTTTTTCGGGAAATACGAAAAAATGAAAGCAAAACTTGAACGAGAACAACCTTTTCTGCTCGTTTGAGAAAAATGAAGGAAGATGGACCATTCCCATATGTAGTAACTGTAGAGTTCCCCCGGAGACTGGTATGTGGCTAACAAGGGAACCGCCCCATCACACCCCCGTCAGTTTTAGTTATAAGTTGGCACAGTGGATATGCCTCGAAAAACTGAACACAGATCAATCGAGAAAACAGGAAGAAGTTGTGTGGAACTACGAAAAAAATAAGCAAAATATACAAACTGAGTAGTCCATGCGCAACATATGCAACATCAAGGAGAACCCGACCGATCTCAAGCGCCTCCATAATTGGCGGACAAGCTGCTTGTGGGCAGCTTTCCGCCTTTGGCACTTGATTGCCTCGAGCGTTCGGTCGGGGAACATCCTAACCGGGCGTCCCTCTCAAGGAACAGTTCGGCCTCTGCCTTGGCGAGCGACAGGACTTCTTCCTCCGTCCACCTCGCGCGATGCCTCTCCGTGACGATCTCCGCGTTGGCGGCCGCAAGATGTTGGCGGCGGCGATGGACCCCGAGACCGTTCTTGGTGGTACACTCCGCCACAGAGCGTCAGGTGGCTTGCGGTGTGTGGATGTAGATGTAGATTCAAAAGGATGTAGGTTGCAGTAGTTGCTCGGAGGTCAAGAGTCTTTCACAGGATAGAGTAGCATGGAGAGCTGCATCAAACCAGTATTCGGACTGAAGACCACAACAACAATATCATGATTGCGTCTCTAATACTTGAAAGAGAAATATATCTGATTTACAATATTTCACATTGCTTACGATGGTTACACTTCATTTTTTAGCATTTGTCTATTTTCGCTACAACAGTTGGACGCAGTGCTTTTTGCGCGAGACGAGGACATAGAACTTCACTTCACACTCCTAACAGGCGTATGATATCTACCACAAATTATTTCTTCACTGTCTCTCGATGTTCTTCGATTAGGACGACATCTCACTACATCCCTGTCCGGACACTAAATAACAATAGCGTTTCTAACACATTTTCTTCCACAGTGATCTTCACTCATTGCTCTAAACACAATTTTAAAAAATTCTCTACAACATTTATAGTCTTTACATAGATAACATATAATCACTACGTCACAGCCCTTGGAACTTCAGAAACGGAAACGACTTATCTAGAAGCTGCTGAAGGCACTTCCCTGATACTCAGTTTCACTCTGCAATTCATCAGGCTTACAAGTATGTCTGACAGCTGTCAGGTCATCTAACTGCCTGACAGCACGCTGTATTGGCAAGTCCAACTTAATATCTCTGATATTTTTGCTTTTCTTGCTTACTACGCAGCAGTCGAATTCCATGCTTAAAACTAGCAGTATCGCTACTAGTGACATCTGTCCGTATCACATACTCAGTTTTTACCACCATTTTAATAGTGTATCTATGACGTTTAACTAATAATTTCAACTTCCCCTTGCCACGATATCAGTGGGCTTGCCTTCATGGCAGATGATAGTAATGACTTCACTCGTAGGACCAAATTTCATACTTTCATTATTACTCAGCGGCATCCGCAGACTTTTGTCTAACACAATTAGATTCTGCACGCTGTCCTTCGGTAGTTTTCGGGCTGGTTGTAGCATCGTACCCTCTCACATTACATAATCGTAAATAAATAAAAGTATAAATACTTCGTTACATATTCTGAGACTATGATCTGCTAATCTTACACTGCAGCTACTCGCTACTTACTTCGCGTACTGCCGCTTTTCATCATCAGTTAGATCAGTTAGCATTAACTCCGTTTTGGGGACAATGTACAGGGGACACAACAAAACTGTTAACATGTCTTGATACACTCGATACCTTCGGTTGTGTACAGCTCGCACCATTAGTAATGCAGTACCTGAGACGGGGCAGGAACACTTCGAATTTATGGTCCTCTCGCTCAGAATCTGTATATGCACATGAAAAAGGTACTATAGAGGCGAGTGTGAGGAGACGCTTTCTCAGTGGAGTTATCCAGTTACAGCAGGACCACTCACTGATTCACTGGAGACGAATTGATCAGCAACGATTTTCGCAAAAGGCTGACGTCTATCCGATCGACTCGCCTGTTCGAGAGCCGGACTTCAATCTCATTTAAAATTTATGGGACATGAGATTACAAAGGCCAACACCGGCTCAATTCAAACCTGACCAAGCGTGGGACCTATATTGGATAGATATGAGAGTCTCATGGATGATGAGACGTATTTCCAGAGGCCGTCGGCCTCACTGCCTTGTCAGATGAGCCAGGTAACTGATACCAATGGTGGGCCGACCCCACCACCAACCTCATCTCTGATACGAAACTTCCCACATCTTATATTACTCCATTTTATTTTACAATATTTTACACAAATGAATGCTTGTTAATTGGAAATCTACGTTAAATCATTGTAGTTTCAATTTTAATTACTGATTCATCTTGCTTAACACCTAATGCCAGGGCGTGCTTAAAAGTAATGCCTCTGAAATTTTTATTATGTGCCCAACATCGGTTGAGATATTAGATGTCATGTATATTATGCGGTCGACTTTCCCGCTTCACTGACGAAAGCTGAAGCTCTCTACCGGTAGAGGGCACCGAATTGTAGGATGTTAGGTTAGGTTAGTGTTGTTTAACGGCCCGTCGACAATGAGGTCATTAGAGACGGAGCGCTAGCTCGGGTTAAGGAAGGATGTGGAAGGAAATCGGCCGTGCCCTTTGAAAGGAACCATCCCGGCATTTGCCAGAAACGATTTAGGGAAATCATGGAAAACCTAAATCAGGATGGCTGGCGACGGGATTGTGCTAACCACTGCGCCACCTCGCTCGGTTTGTAGGATGTAACGTGGTGATGTGACGTAACTATGTCGGTGCCTAAGAAATAGTCTGCTCTAATCGAGTTTACAGCCGCAGAAAACTTCTTCCACACATGGAGCACTCTCTCCGTCAGCATGAAAATGACAGATCACACGCGAGCGCTAGCGCTCCATCTACAAGAATCCGACGCCTTGCGTTCACAGTTATCGATCATCCTCAACACAGTCCCGACCTGGCGCCATCCGATTTTCATCTGTTTCAAAACTTAAACAACACCTGCGAGGACTTCACTTTGATAACGATGAAACCGTCAAGCAGGGGTGAGGTTATGGCTCTGTCAACAAAGTCAAACATTCCTCAGTCACGATATCAACGAACTGGTCTCTCGTAGGGAGAAATGTGTCGTCGGCAGTGTGGCCGTCTCGTAAAATAAATATGCAAGCACGAAGAATGAAGATGCAGAATGTTAATAAAGTTTGTTTTATATAAAAAGCCTTAATAGTTTTCACATAAAAAAATCGGGGCTATTATTTTTCAGCACGCTTCGTACACGTAAATTTGAGTAAAGCACAAACGAGTTTCAGTCGAAAGTGAAATGGTATCCTAATATGAAACAGTTAGGGAAAACACTTAATACTGACCAATAAAAAAAGAGGAAAGCCTTAAAATACTAGTATTCTTTTCCTTACAATCTCCCCAACATTTCTGCGTTTATTGTACAAAAGAAGTCCAATGATGGCATACAAAAGTTCTTTCTCAAGCTAACATTCTTCGGCAGTCTAAGAATAGAATTCGATGCACTGCGCCTTTTTCTCTGTGTTAGTCTCTAGACGAATTTGCATTCAGTGTCTTCTTCTTCACATTTAACTTCTGAAACATTGTCCTTTTGTCTACGAACCGTTTTGTTTCTCGACTGTACACAAGTGCCTTGTCCGTCCACTTCTGACGGCAACGGTACTATCCTGAACAGATTATAATCATCCGCTCATGTTAACGAGATATGCAACACATAACGTAAGATGTTACCGACAATTAAAACACCTAGATCAATAATTCTGATCAATTGTAGTCACCGTGTGCCGTAAGGACAACAGGGAAACTCTTTTCCTTGACGTCGTCATTGTTCAGTTCTAAATACTGTAGTATCTGAAATGGATTGATCATATGTAGTTCTAGAATACATTCCTGAGTGTTTGTTATTGCCAATATTAACGTGTCATATTACCAACCTAGTTTATTGAAGATGCCAGTAAGCCGTATTATCTGTTCCTTTACAGTGATCAGAATTACGATTGTCTGTAACAGTACGTCAGTGCTATTTTCGTATTGTGCAATGCATCAGTTCCACTGTTTCGTACCCTGCGTTATAGTTCCTTTACCTTAAGCAATGGACCCTACGGTATGATTAAATCTAGTTAAAGTTGCTTCAACTATTGTCAACTGCTCGTTCAGAAGTTTGAGTAGCTGTTTCTGTTCACCTTCCAATACACATATTTTCGCCTTCAAATGCGTGATATGATTTTCGTTTAGCGTTCTGAACAAAATCTTATTGATTTCGCCTACAATATTTAAGATTTCTCTCTTATCTACACGGGACGCGTGTCGTAAGGTAGCTAACTAACTCAAACGAACGGAGCAGTAGACGGCCAAATCGAACTGTAACAGAGATGTAGGACGCTATGTAAACAAAGCGCAAACAGACAGGTAAGTTGAGTTCCGTATGCGATTTTTGTGTACAATAAGACACTGCACAGCAAAACAGGAATTTTGTCACATGAAGTATTTTTTGGAAGTATATGTAACATTCTGGGGATATTGCAGAAAGATCCATCTGAACTGAGGTATAATTTTAATGATTATGTGGCCAAACTGGAAGAGAGCATACAAGAGAATACATGAGAGAGAACAGAATGCACAACGTAAGATAAAGAATGACAAGACACAGAATCCAAAACAATTCAGTTTTGACAATAAAGTTCTGTTGTAGAACGAGAGTGTACGATAAGAGAGATCGGCTAAATTAGATACGCAATGGCAAGGTCCGTACAAGATAGTATGAACTATGATTCTTGCCAAGAGACTGAAGGAATTTTTCTAATTCCGGGTGTCGTATACAGAATTGGCGTTACTCTTCTGTTGTCGTTGAGCATACGGAAGAGAAACCATATATGCAGATGACAAAATTCCAACGTCACCTGGACTGTTTATGAAGACATGGAACATATTTAAATTTATCTTGTCACTTGGAGAATAACGACGTTATTCAATTTACTAGAGGTAAAGGAGAAATTTAAATACACGGAAATTCTCTCGAGTCAGGCAGTCGAATTAGGTAAAGGAAGACTGGCAGTGCTGAAGATGAGTGCAGCGGAATGCAAAAGTACAGAACATGTGGTACATTGGTACGTAGGAGAGACTGAAAAAGCACAAGGCCTGATGAGACAGCAGGCACGACGCCGATCCCATGTCAAAAAGAGACGACTCTTAGATATTGTGGGCGGAATCAATAAGATTTTTCTCGGAATGATAGACGAAAATGTTGTGGTTGTGGTCTTCAGACCGAAGATGGTTTGATGCAGCTCCCCTACTCTGTCCTGCGAAAGTCACTTCATCTCCGAATAACTACTGCAGCCTAAATCCTTCTGAATATGTTTACTGTACTCATCTCTTGATCTGTCTCTACGACTGTTACACACCACACTTTCCTCCAATACTAAACCGGTGATCCGTTGACGTCTCAGATGTGTCCTATCACTAGATCTACATCTAAATCTATACAGATAGCCCGCAAGCCACCGGACGGTGCATGGCGTAAGGTACCCCGTACCACTACTTGCCATTTCCTTTCCTGTTCCACTTCAAATAGAGCGAGGGAAAAACTACTGTCTATATGCCTTCGTACGAGCCCTAATTTCTCGTATCTTATCTTCGTGGCCCTTACGCGAAATGTACGTTGGCGGCAATAGGTTCGTTCTGTGGTCAGCTTCGAATGCCTGTTCTCTAAATTTTATCTATAGTGTTTACCAAAAAAAAAGTCCGCCTGCTCCGCTGGTAACGTGCTCGCCTCCCATGCGAGCAGGCCTGGGTTCGATTCCCGGCTGGGTTGGAGACTTTCTCCGCTCGGGGACTACATCTACATCTACATGACTACTCTGCAATTCACATTTAAGTGCTTGGCAGAGGGTTCATCGAACCACAATCATACTATCTCTCTACCATTCCACTCCCGAACAGCACGCGGGAAAAACGAACACCTAAACCTTTCTGTTCGAGCTCTGATTTCTCTTATTTTATTTTGATGATCATTCCTACCTATGTAGGTTGGGCTCAACAAAATATTTCCGCATTCGGAAGAGAAAATTGGTGACTGAAATTTCGTAAATAGATCTCGCCGCGACGAAAAACGTCTTTGCTGTAATGACTTCCATCCCGATTCGCGTATCATGTCTGCCACACTCTCTCCCCTATTACGTGATAATGCAAAACGAGCTGCCCTTTTTTGCACCCTTTCGATGTCCTCCGTCAATCCCACCTGGTAAGGATCCCACACCGCGCAGCAATATTCTAACAGAGGACGAACGAGTGTAGTGTAAGCTGTCTCTTTAGTGGACTTGTTGCATCTTCTAAGTGTCCTGCCAATGAAACGCAACCTTTGGCTCGCCTTCTCCACAATATTATCTATGTGGTCTTTCTAACTAAAGGTGTTCGTAATTTTAACACCCAGGTACTTAGTTGAATTGACAGCCTTGAGAATTGTACTATTTATCGAGTAATCGAATTCCAACGGATTTCTTTTGGAACTCATGTGGATCACCTCACACTTTTCGTTATTTAGCGTCAACTGCCGCCTGCCACACCATACAGCAATCTTTTCTAAATCGCTTTGCAACTGATACTGGTCTTCGGATGACCTTACTAGACGGTAAATTACAGCATCATCTGCGAACAACCTAAGAGAACTGCTCAGATTATCATCCAAGTCATTTATATAGATCACGAACAACAGAGGTCCCAGGACGCTTCCATGGGGAACACCTGATATCACTTCGGTTTTACTCGATGATTTGCCGTCTATTACTACGAACTGCGACCTTCCTGACAGTAAATCACGAATCCAGTTGCACAACTGAGACGACAGCCCATAGGCCCGCAGTTTGATTGGAAGTCGCTTGTGAGGAACGGTGTCAAAAGCTTTCCGGAAATCTAGAAATACGGAATCAACTTGATATCTCCTGTCGATAGCGGCCATTACTACGTGCGAATAAAGAGCTGCGTTGCACAAGAACGATGTTTTCTGAAACCATGCTGATTACGTATCAATAGATCGTTCCCTTCGAGGTGATTCATAATGTTTGAATACAGTATATGATCCAAAACCCTACTGCAAACCGACGTCAATGATATAGGTCTGTAGTTCGATGGATTACTCCTACTACCCTTCTTAAACACTGGTGCGACCTGCGCAATTTTCCAATCTGTAGGAACAGATCTATCGGTGAGCGAGCGGCTGTATATGATTGCTAAGTAATTTTATCAGCGTAATCTGAAAGGAACCTAATCGGTATACAATCTGGACCTGAAGACTTGCCCGTATCAAGCGATTTGAGTTGCTTCGCAACCCCTAAGGTATCTACTTCTAAGAAACTCATGCTAGCAGCTGTTCGTGTTTCAAATTCTGGAATATTCCATTCGTCTTCCCTGGTGAAGGGTGTTGTGTTGTCCTCATCATCGTTTCATTATCATTACCGGCGCGCAAGTCGCCCAATGTGGCGTCGAATGAAATAAGACTTGCACGTGGTTGCAGAACTTCCCCGAATAGGGGCCTCCCGACCAATGAAGCCATTTGCTCATTTCCATCGAAAAGAAAGTCGCCTTCCTTCCAGAGACTCCCATTTGAGTTCCTGAAGCATCTCCGTAACACTTACGTGTTTTTCGAACCTACCGGTAACAAAAGTAGCAGCCCGCCTCTGGACTGCTACGACGTCCTCCTTTAATCTGACATGGAGGATCCCAAACACTCGAGCAGTAATCTAGACTAGGTCGCACCAGCGTCCTATAAGCGGTCTCCTCTGCTTTTTCTGAAATTCTCCCAATAAACCGAAGTCAACCATCCGTCTCCCCTACCACAGTTCTCACATGCTCGTTCCGCTTCACATCGCTTTGCAACGTTGCGCCCAGACATTTAAATGACTTGACTGTGTTAAGCATAACACTAGTAACGCATTACAAGTTTGATCTTCCTACTCATCTGAGTTATCTTACATTTTCCCACATTTAGGGCAAGCTGCTGTTCATCACACCAACTGGAAGTTTTGCTAAGTCGTCTTGTATTTCCTACAGTCACTCAACTTCAACATCCTACAGTACACCACGGCATCATCAGCAAACAATCGCAGATTGCTGCCCACTCTGTATGTCAAATCATTTACATATATACAGATCAACAGCCGTCCTATCACACTTTCCTGGGGCACTCCCGACGATACCCTTGTGTCTGATGAAAACTCGCTGTCGATTACAACATAACGGGTTCTATTATTTAAGAAATCTTCGAGCTACTCACGCGTCAGTGAACTAATTCATTAACATCCTGTGAAGGGGCACCGTGTCAAACACTTTCCAGAAATCTAGAAATATGGGATCTGCCTATTGCCCTTCGACCACAGTTCGCAGTATATCACGTGAGAAAAGGGCAAGCTGAGTTTTGCACGAACGATGCTTTCTAAAACCATGCTGCTTCGTGGACATTAGCTTCTCAGTGTCAAGAAAATTTAACATATTCAAAGTAAAATTCTGCAGCAAACAGAAGTTAGGGATATTGATCTGTAATTCTCTTTTACCCTTCTTGTACGTTGGAGTCCCCTATGCCTCTTTTCAGTCGCTTGGGACTTTGTGCTCGGCGATAGATTCACGATAAATGCAAGCTAGGTAAGGGCCTTCTTCTGGTCAGGTTGCGCTATGAATTTTTTTCTCTCTTATTCTATTCAGTACCTCCTCACTAGTTGTGTGTTCTACACATCTGATGTTCAGCATTCTTATGCAGCACCACTTTTCAAAAGCTTCTATTCTCTTATTTTCTAAACAGTTTATCATCCATGTTTCACTTCCATGCCGGCCGGGATGGCCGTGCGGTTCTAGGCGCTACAGTCTGGAACCGCAGGACCGCTACGGTCGCAGGTTCGAATCCTGCCTCGGGCATGGATGTGTGTGATGTCCTTAGGTTAGTTAGGTTTATGTAGTTCTAAGTTCTAGGGGACTGATGACCTTAGAAGTTAAGTCCCATAGTGCTCAGAGCCATTTGAACCATTTTTTCACTTCCATACGTACCCACACTCCAACAAATACTTTCAGAAAACTTCCTGACACTTAAAACTGTATGCGATGTTAACAAATTTCTCTTCTTCAGAAACGTTTTTCTTGTCGTTGCCATTCTGCATTTTACATCCTCTCTACTTCGGTCGTCATTAGATATTTTGCTACCCAAATAGCAAAACTCATCTACTCTTTTATCTCGTTTACTAATCGAGTTCTCTCAACATCCCCTGACTAATTCAGCTACATTCCATTATCCTGGTTCTGTTTTTATTGATGTTGACTTACATCCTCCTTTCAAGACAACGTCCATTCTGTTCAATTGATCTTCGAAGTCCTTTGCTGTCTGTAAAAGAATTATAATGTCATCGGCAAACCTCAAAGTTTTTATTTCCTCTCCCTGGTCTTCAATTCTTACTCCAAATTTTCCTTTGGTTTTACTTACTGCTCATTCTATGTACAAACTGAATAACTTCGCTGATAGCCTACAACCGTGCTTCACTCCCTTCTCAACGACTGCTTCCCTTTCATGTCCCTCGACTCTTGCAAACTGCTGTCTAGTTTCTGTGCAAATTGTAAATAGCCTTTCGCTACCTGTATTTTACCCCTGCTACCTTCAGGATTCCAATGGGAGTTTTGTGTCGTCGTTGGCACTGTAGAGTCTTGTGCCAGGGGAAGCAGGAGAGAGAATGTTGTTTGGTGGCTGGTCTCCTCTACTACAACACAACTGCACACATGCATTAACAGGATTCTTTATTAACAAGAACAAGAAGTTACTTATCTTTAAGCTAGTCCATGTTTTAAGGTACAAACTCATCCTAATAGTCCACATTAGCATCACTGCTGTTGAAGTACTACACACACTACTCTGGTCACTAGGTACTGGCTGACACTGAGCTAGAGACTGTGACACTGGCTGAGCCTGCAACTGCGAATTACTGGCTGAAACTGTGACTGACTGGGCCCTCTGGTCCACGGCAGCGATCTAAACACTGGCGGTCAAGAGGGCGTTGGCGGCGCGTTCCTTGTGAGTCTGTCTATGGCCTCTCTTCTGATAAGCGCACTTGATTCAGCGCCTATTATCCATCTTCTTGCAACCTCTTTGTCGACAGTTGTGCTGGCGACAGCTTATGCCAGCACAGGGAGTATTCTAGTCAACATTGTCAAAAACTTTCTCTAAATCTAGAAACACTACAAATGTAGATTTGCCTTCCCTTAACCTATCTTCTAACAGAAGTAGTATGGTCACTATTGCCTTGCATGTTCCTATATTTCTCTAGAGTCCAAACTGATCTTCCCTAAGGTCCGCTTCTACCAGTTTTTCCATTTTTCTGTAACGAATTCATGTTAGTAACTTTCAAGAATGAATTATCTACTTGATAATTCAGTAATATTCACATCCGTCAGTACCTGCTTTCTTTGGAACTGGAATTATTATATTCTTCTATGAGGGTATTTCGCCTGCCTGATATACTTTTGACACAACAGGAAAGAGCTTTATCATCGCTGGTTCTCCCAAGGCTATCAGTAGTTGGGACGGAATGTCATCTACTTCCAGAACCTTGTTCTGAATTAGATCTTTTAGTGCTGTCACAAATTCGTTTTGCAGTATCATGTCTCCATGTCACCTTCATTATGTCTCCTTCTGTTTCTATAATACTGCCTTCAAGTTCACCTTCTACATAAAGACCGTTTATATACTCCTTCCACTTGTCAGCTTGCCTTTGTCTGCTTAGGACTGGTTTTCTATCTGAGTTCTTGATTTTGATACAGCTTCTTCTCTTTTCTCCAAAGGCTTACTTAATTTTCCGGTAGGTATCTATCTTTCCCCTAGTGATACGTATAAAACCATACATTTGTCTTTTAGCCATTCCTGCTTAGCCATTTTACACATCTACATCTACATGTACATCTATACTCCGCGAGCCACCTTACGGTGTGTGGCGGAGGGTACTTATTGTACCACTATCTGATCCCCCCTTCCCTGTTCCATTCACGAATTGTGCGTGGGAAGAACGACTGCTTGTAAGTCTCCGTATTTGCTCTAATTTCTCGGATCTTTTCGTTGTGATCATTACGCGAGATATATGTGGGCGGTAGTAATATGTTGCCCATCTCTTCCCGGAATGTGCTCTCTCGTAATTTCGATAATAAACCTCTCCGTATTGCGTAACGCCTTTCTTGAAGTGTCCGCCACTGGAGCTTGTTCAGCATCTCCGTAACGCTCTCGCGCTGACTAAATGTCCCCATGACGAATCGCGCTGCTTTTCGCTGGATCATGTCTATCTCTTCTATTAATCCAACCTGGTAAGGGTCCCACACTGATGAGCAATACTCAAGAATCGGACGAACAAGCGTTTTGTAAGCTACTTCTTTCGTCGATGAGTCACATTTTCTTAGAATTCTTCCTATGAATCTCAACCTGGCGCCTGCTTTTCCCACTATTTGTTTTATGTGATCATTCCACTTCAGATCGCTCCGGATAGTAACTCCTAAGTATTTTACGGTCGTTACCGCTTCCAATGATTTACCACCTATGGCATAATCGTACTGGAATGGATTTCTGCCCCTATGTATGCGCATTATATTACATTTATCTACGTTTAGGGAAAGCTGCCAGCTGTCGCACCATGCATTAATCCTCTGCAGGTCTTCTTGGAGTACGTACGAGTCTTCTGATGTTGCTACTTTCTTGTAGACAACCGTGTCATCTGCAAATAGCCTCACGGAGCTACCGATGTTGTCAACTAAGTCATTTATGTATATTGTAAACAATAAAGGTCCTATCACGCTTCCTTGCGGTACTCCCGAAATTACCTCTACATCTGCAGATTTTGAACCGTTAAGAATGACATGTTGTGTTCTTTCTTCTAGGAAATCCTGAATCCAATCACAAACCTGGTCCGATATTCCGTAAGCTCGTATTTTTTTCACTAAACGTAAGTGCGGAACCGTATCAAATGCCTTCCTGAAGTCCAGGAATACGGCATCAATCTGCTCGCCAGTGTCTACGGCACTGTGAATTTCTTGGGCAAATAGGGCGAGCTGAGTTTCACATGATCTCTGTTTGCGGAATCCATGTTGGTTATGATGAAGGAGATTTGTATTATCTAAGAACGTCATAATACGAGAACACAAAACATGTTCCATTATTCTACAACAGATTGACGTAAGCGAAATAGGCCTATAATTATTCGCATCTGATTTATGACCCTTCTTGAAAATGGGAACGACCTGCGCTTTCTTCCAGTCGCTAGGTACTTTACGTTCTTCCAGCGATCTACGATAAATTGCTGATAGAAAGGGGGCAAGTTCTTTAGCATAATCACTGTAGAATCTTAAGGGTATCTCGTCTGGTCCGGATGCTTTTCCGCTACTAAGTGATAGCAGTTGTTTTTCAATTCCGATATCGTTTATTTCAATATTTTCCATTTTGGCGTCCGTGCGACGGCTGAAGTCAGGGACCGTGTTACGATTTTCCGCAGTGAAACTGTTTCGGAACACTGAATTCAGTATTTCTGCCTTTCTTCGGTCGTCCTCTGTTTCGGTGCCATCGTGGTCAACGAGTGACTGAATAGGGGATTTAGATCCGCTTACCGATTTTACATATGACCAAAACTTTTTAGGGTTCTTGTTTAGATTGTTTGCCAATGTTTTATGTTCGAATTCGTTGAATGCTTCTCTCATTGCTCTCTTTACGCTCTTTTTCGCTTCGTTCAGCTTTTCCTTATCAGCTATGATTCGACTACTCTTAAACCTATGATGAAGCTTTCTTTGTTTCCGTAGTACCTTTCGTACATGATTGTTATACCACGGTGGATCTTTCCCCTCGCTTTGGACCTTAGTCGGTACGAACTTATCTAAGGCGTACTGGACGATGTTTCTGAATTTTTTCCATTTTTGTTCCACATCCTCTTCCTCAGAAATGAACGTTTGATGGTGGTCACTCAGATATTCTGCGATTTGTGCCCTATCACTCTTGTTAAGCAAATATATTTTCCTTCCTTTCTTGGCATTTCTTATTACACTTGTAGTCATTGATGCAACCACTGACTTATGATCACTGATACCCTCTTCTACATTCACGGAGTCGAAAAGTTCCGGTCTATTTGTTGCTATGAGGTCTAAAACGTTAGCTTCACGAGTTGGTTCTCTAACTATCTGCTCGAAGTAATTCTCGGACAAGGCAGTCAGGATAATGTCACAAGAGTCTCTGTCCCTGGCTCCAGTTCTGATTGTGTGACTATCCCATTCTATACCTGGTAGATTGAAGTCTCCCCCTATTACAATAGTATGATCACGAAACTTCTTCACGACGTTCTGCAGGTTCTCTCTGAGGCGCTCAACTACTACGGTTGCTGATGCAGGTGGTCTATAGAAGCATCCGACTATCATATCTGACCCACCTTTGATACTTAGCTTAACCCAGATTATTTCACATTCGCATTCGCTAATAACTTCACTGGATATTATTGAATTCTTTACTGCTATAAATACTCCTCCACCATTGGCGTTTATCCTATCCTTGCGGTATATATTCCATTCTGTGTCTAGGATTTCGTTACTGTTCACTTCCGGTTTTAACCAACTTTCCGTTCCTAATACTATATGCGCACTATTTCCTTCAATAAGAGATACTAATTCAGGAACCTTGCCCTGGATACTCCTGCAGTTTACCAATATTACGTTAACTTTTCCTGTTTTTGGTCTCTGAGGACGGACGTTCTTTATCAACGATGATAATGTCCTCTCTGGTAAGCCGTCAGGTATTTTATCGTTTCGCCCAAGGGGGGGTCCCTCTAACCTAAAAAACCCCCGTGTGCACGCCACACGTACTCTGCTACCCTAGTAGCTGCTTCCGGTGTGTAGTGCACGCCTGACCTGTCTAGGGGGGCCCTACAGTTCTCCACCCAATAACGGAGGTCGATGAATTTGCAACCATTATAGTCGCAGAGTCGTCTGAGCCTCTGGTTTAGACCCTCCACACGGCTCCAAACCAGAGGACCGCGATCGACTCTGGGCACTATGCTGCAGATATTAAGCTCAGCTTGCACTCCGCGTGCGATGCTGGTTGTCTTCACCAAATCAGCCAGCCGCCGGAAGGAACCAAGGATGGCCTCAGAACCCAAGTGGCAGGCATCATTCGTTCCGACATGTGCTACTATCTGCAGCCGGTCACACCCAGTGCGTTCAATTAGATTTTTTAGATATTTACATTCCCTTTCGCCAGCTTCATTTGCTGCGTATTTATATTTTCTTCTTTCATCAATTAAAGTCAATATCTCCCGTGTTATCAAAGGATTTTACTAGGCCTTGTCATCTTCCGCTCCCTTTACTATTTCAACTCTCAAAGTTACCCATTCGTCTTCTACTGTATTCCTTTTCACCGTTCTTGTCAATCTCTCAACAATCGCTTGTTCTTTATCCAGATCCCATCTCCCTAATTTCCCGCCTCTTTGCAATTTCTTTGGTTTTAAGCTACAAAGACGAAGATGACATCATGTATCTGAAGGCGAAAATAGGTATGTTAGAAGGGGAACGGAAACAGCCACTCTGAATTTCGAACGAGTAACCGATAATAGTTTAAGCAATTTTAACTAGATTTAATCGTACGGGAGGCTCTGTAGGACAAATTAAAGGGATTATAAGGCACGGCATGAAACAATTGAGCCGGTGTATTGAGAATACGAAAACAGAACTGATGTACTGTTACTGAAAGCCGTAATTCCGATCACTGTAAAGGATTAGCTGACATGGCTTACTGATATCGTCAATAAACTAGATCGGGAATATGACACGTTAATATCGGCAATAGTAAACGCTCAGAAAGGTATTCTAGAACCATATCCGATCAATCCAGTCCAGACAGTAAAGTACTTAGAACTGATCAAGGACGACATCAAGGAGAAGAGTTTCCCTATCGTCCTTACGGCACACATTGGCTACAACTGGTAAGAATTATTTATCTGCATGTTTTTGTTACTACGAGCATATTAAGTTATATGTTGTATACCTCGTTAATCTGAGAAGATTTTTATAATCTGTTCAGGATTCTACCCCTGTCGTCGGAAGTGGACAAACAAGGCGTTTTTGTACGGTCGAAAAATAAAACTGTTAGCACGAAAAGGCTATGGCCCACATCCGGCATTCTCGGAGTGTACAGTCACGTCACAGATTGTGGCAACGCTTTCGCCCCTTAACGTCGATTTTGAGTTATAGCAGCGACATATTATCATACCAGAGAGCTGGGAATTGGCGAAAACCCTTGAATGTAAGGTTTTTTGAGTGTATGTGTTCGTAGGGCTTTAATACCTGAAGTTGTGTAGATGTTGCAACAGTATGGTTATATTCTGCACGAAGTACTCTTACATTAACTAAATGACTTGTCCTCCAAACTGAGTAGCCTAACTATGAGGCTAGGTTTCTGCGCAAGATGGCTTATTTCCAATACGCTGTACCATAGGTATACCAGAACGTGACAGCGTCGCATATTAGGATATGCTATCTCGTTCTAGGATACTTCAGCTTGCCATTCTAATATTATATGGATTCAGACTCATGTATTAACTAAGTGGTTGACAATTTTGTGAACTTTGTGAAGCCATCTGATGATCATATCGTGCTATTTCTTACTGGGCATCATATCACATTTGTGCGATACACAAAGCGAGAGAAAAGTATGTCCACATCGTCTGTTCATCACACCCCCATTATACACATAAAATGCAGCTTCTTGTTTGGAATTCATGGGACGGTTTTAAACACATTTTCACCAAGAAATATAAACTTGGAGGGCAAATAATCCAGTCCAAGCAGTAAGTCAAATAACACAACGCTATGTATGGATCAAGAACATGTCCCGTCTACTTTCCTCCTAATTGAATAAAATATGTCATAAACAACATTGTTCTTCTAGATGTCTCAATTCATTTGCTTCTAGCGAGCAAAGTATCTGTTGGACTGCTCTAGCCAGGAAGTGGCAAATCCCAAAATGACTACAGAGAAAAACAAGTGCATAAAATTAAAGAATTTCCACCATCTGTAGCGTTGCTCCTTTGCAGTATTCGCTGACATCGAATGCCTGCTCGCTCTTGTAACAGGCTGTGAGGGTGACCCCATTGCTTCCCATACAACGTAAGCAGAGTGACACATACCATATGTGGCAGCAACTCAAGTTGTATACACGCATTACTCAAATCTTAATCTTTGTGAATCAGACGTGGGGGACAAAACTGTGCGATGTTTGCTCTCTAAGCTCGAACAACGTATAATGCAAGTTGAGATATTTATTATACCAACATTCCCATGACTGAATCGCAGGACAACGACGAAGTATATGGGAATAACGTTTACTGTTGTATTTGAGAGCTGTCGTTAGACTGAGACGCGCCACTTGAAAAACTTGCTGAGACAATGAGACAAAAATGACATAGACCTCATTGGAGCTGCACCAACCTGAAACAAAGTTTCAGCTCGTGGCGAAGAATTGAGTCTCCCCATACAAATATGTTGATTCAGTGGAGAGATTCAACAAAACCATATTGCCCGACATAACAAAATTCATCAGTTGTTTTACAGTCGATGTCGTAACGGATGCAAGATACGGGCATGAAATGACTGGCAAGAGTTCCACATCTCTAAATTAGGAGAGTATGCGAAGATTTATATGGATAATGGCATACCCTTACTTGTGGATATTTTCAAGAAATTCCGGAGTCTATGCGTTACCATATAAAACTGGATCCTGGATTCTATCACACCACACCAGGGCTTCGTGGGACACAGTGCTGAGAAAGACACATGTCGACATCACACTACCGACCGGTGTCGACATGCTGCTGTTTGTCGAAAGCGGCGTTCGTGGGAGGCTTCGATGGTGCGTCCATAGGAGTGCGAAGGCAAATAACCCGCAAATGGGTGACGAGTTCATCTACATTTACATCTACATTAATACTCCTAAAGCCACCCAACAGTGTGTGGCGCAGGGCACTTTACGTGCCACTGTCATTACCTCCCTTTCCTGTTCCAGTCGCGTATGGTTCGTGGGAAGAACGACTGCTGGAAAGCCTCCGTGCGCGCTCGAATCTCTCTAATTTTACATTCGTGATCTCGTCGGGAGGTATAAGTAGGGGGAAGCAATATATTCGATACCTCATCCAGAAACGCACCCTCTCGAAACCTGGACAGCAAACTAATCGCGATGCAGAGCGCCTCTCTTGCAGAGTCTGCCACTTTAGTTTGCTAAACATCTCCGTAACGCTATCACGCTTACCAAATAACCCTGTGCCGAAACGCGCTGCTCTTCTTTGGATCTTCTCTATCTCCTCTGTCAACCCGACCTGGTACGGATCCCACACTGATGAGTATAGTTCGAACGAGTGTTTTGTAAGCCATCTCCTTTGTTGATGGACTACATTTGCTAAGGACTCTCTCAACCTGGCACCCACCTTACCAACAATTAATTTTATATGATCATTCCACTTCAAATCGTTCCGTACGCATACTCCCAGATATTTTACAGAAGTAACTGTTAACAATGTTTGTTCCGCTATCATATAATCATACAATAAAGGATCCTTCTTTCATGTATTCGCAATACATTACATTTGTCTGTGTTAAGGGTCAGTTGCCACTCTTGCATTTCGCTGCAATTTTCTAATGCTGCAACTTCTCTGTATACTAGAGCATCATCCGCGAAAAGCCGCATGGAACTTCCGACACAATCTACTAGGTCATTTATATATATTGTGAAAAGCAATGGTCCCATAACACTCCCATGTGGCACGCTTTAACGTCTGTAGACGTCTCTCCATTGAGAACAACATGCTGTGTTCTGTTTGCTAAAAACTCTTCAATCCAGCCACACAGCTGGTCTGATATTCCGTAGGCTCTTATTTTGTTTATGAGGCGACAGTGCGGAACTGTGTCTGACACCTTCCGGAAGTCAAGGAAAATGGCATCTATCTGGGAGCTTGTATCTAATGTTTTCTGGGTCTCATGAACAAATAAAGCGAGTTGGGTTACACACGATCGCAATTTCCGGAATCCATGTTAATTCTTACAGATTAGATTTTGGGTTTCCAGAAATGACATGATACGCACTTGATAATTTGAGTGACATCCTGTACCTGCATATAAACAAGAAGGTCAAGTCATGCAACAATCTCTGCCAATTGGAGGTTAGGCGCACAGGGCACATCATAAATGGCATGATGCATACAGCGATTTGCCGCTATGTTCGGAGTGCCTAATTCCATGCAGTGGTTCGCTTCCCAAATTTATGATATCGCTGGTGGATAAACAAATACATTATGTACTACAGAAACCTCCAGTAGTGCACCAAGTTGGGTATGAAAACGAGTAGAATCATCTGCATTATCTCCTCCTCACGCTTGTTGAATGATTGTATTGTTAATAACACCGACAAGAGGGCATCCACAGTGTGAGGTTTTGAAAATGATTTTTTAAACTTATGATTAATGCAGTTTTCAGAAAACAATGGAGAATATTAGAAATTAACTTATTTATCAGCTGGGAGAAGCAGAAACTATAACACCAGGCTACGTTTTAAATGGGCTACTATCTTCAATCAAGAATTCGTCGATCTGGAGATGACTAAGGTTTCGATAGAGTTCACGAAACT
The DNA here is from genome assembly GCF_021461385.2 of Schistocerca piceifrons. Taxonomy (NCBI): domain Eukaryota; kingdom Metazoa; phylum Arthropoda; class Insecta; order Orthoptera; family Acrididae; genus Schistocerca; species Schistocerca piceifrons. The sequence goes on along the minus strand of NC_060145.1, from coordinate 317,867,806 downwards.
TGCTTATGTCGGTATGTGTCTATTGGACCTATCAAAGCTCAATATATACCTCTCTCATTACAGATTTGTGAAATCTCATTTTGCAGATCCAAAGTTACTTTATGCAGATACAGACAGTTTCATCTACTGGGTGATGGGTTTTTATTCATATAAATTTATAAGGTGTCACCCTGACTCAGACGACACCTCTGGATACACAGCCGGTAACCATTATGGCATAACGCTTGGAAACAATAACGATATCGGTCTAAAGAAGAAGGATTGTGTACTTCGTGAGCCTGGATCAAAAAGAACGCACACTGTACAGACAAAGGAGAGCGGAGAGCGTGCATCGTGCGGCCCCAATGGCTCTCACAACTGATGAATACAAGGACTGCTTGATGATTGTTGTTAGCGGTGCTCCACCTGCTCCTCAGCGTATGGAACACAAAGTAAGCACTCGGTCACGAGACCACGTGGTACACAGTGTATCGCAACAGAAAGTCAGGCTGTCGCCTCGTCAACATAATGCCATACTATTCCACATACATAAACTCGTTTTCACTATATATATATTATTTGTCCGGATGTAAGCGCCGCACCCTGTATTCGCCAACGTGCTGCTGCACATACGAGAATAATGAGCCACTGCATCACCAGTGGTTCGTTGCGCACTGTAAGATAAATAATAATCAATGTAGCACATATAATGAGCAGTGAGGAACATGGAATGATGAATAATACATACATTCGAATGTGAAAGTCTTGTTCTTTTTTTCACTCTCTCTGGAGGAGGTGACTGATCCCTGTTGGCCGTTGCTGGCGCTTGATCGTGATCGACCGACTTACGAGGACTGATCAACAACTGCTGAGACGTATTTTTTCCCATATATTTATAACTCCATTTCAGTGTTTCATGATCTTTTTCAAAGTACCCCCCTCCCCTCCCACTACTTGAATGTACTTTTTGTAGCGTCTCTGCCAGCCCTCGAACACATGGTGTAGGTCACTCTGTCTCAGGTCCTTGAAATCACTCCTGAGCATTGCTTTAGAGTTCTTAAATCAAATGCCCTGCAATTCTGTCTTTACTTATGGGAACAAAAAAGTCATAAGTTGCAAGATGGGGGCTATAAGGCGGATACGGTACACAGGTGGTGTTGAATTGGCCAGAAACTAAATGACTTTATTTGCAACGTGAGGCCGTGCATTGTCACGAGGAAGTAGGCACACACTCCGAGAAACTTCTGGCCGTTTCCTTACAATGTGCTTGTTTAATGTAGCCAATACTGATGTACAGTATGCTGCTGTAACAGCAGTGTGAACTGCATACTGGTAAATCATTCTATGACAGTTAAAAAAATGTGATCACCATTATTTTCTCCGCAGATGAAAGAACTTTTGCCTTTTTTTGGTGTTCGAGAACCTGGCGATTTCCACACTGTGCTCGCTAATTTTCCTTCCGGATCATAATAATGTAGCCACGACTCGTCACTGGCGATAATCGAATCCAGAAACACATTACCCTTATCACAAAGAGACGCGGCACCTCACTGAATGTCTCCATTCGCGCATCCTTTTGTTCGAGAGTCAATAGACGTCGCTTCCGACAGGCAAAAACACGCGTCATATGGAGAGGATCATGCATAATCATAATAACATTGCCACATGAATTCTCAACACTTCACAGAGATTACGTAATGTTATCCTCCGATCCTCACGGACAATCCAAACAGCTGTGTTGATGTTGATTTCAGTCACAGCAGAAGTCGAAACACCAGGCCCAACATGCTTAACACAGACAAGTCTTTGAAGTCCTTGAACCACCCAAACACTGTTGCACTATATAATGCATCTTCACTATACACTTGCTGCAACTTTTTGAAAGTTTCATTGGTTGTATCATTTAAACGACACAGAATTTTATTGCACCGTACTCTTCCTTTTGCATCACCTCCATTGTTTGGTATGCGAAATGCAAAGAGCGCCTACAAAAATAAAACATTACTGCCAACCTACTGATACGAGATTGCTGCTGCCTATGGACATTATACACAAAAGCCCGCTCTTTTCAAATTTTCGTGGCACAAATAGGAAACTATCATGGAAACTACAGGAAAACATCATTCTCGGTCTTTGTTGACCAACCCTCGTACACTGCATGGAGGAAGAGTCCATTTTATGACAGGGGCACCCACACCGCTAAGAGTGTTGGTGGTGGGGAGAGGGGGGGAGGGAACCTGCAACAATAGCACATCTCCCCGCTTCGGGCTAGAGGATTAGGGGAGAGGAGGCCGCCATTTTGTAGGTCAGAAATTATGGTAATTAAGATTAGTCTCGAAGCATTTGGTCAAAAATTAGACTTGCATAAACATAAGAGCGTACATATGTAGTTTATTTAAGTAAACATAACAAGTGATCAATTTTTGCATAAAGGTGATAGGCCAAGTGACTGGTTTGTTTGCATAAGGAGGCTCTGCTATGCTACTTCAGTCTGATTCATTGCTCCTAGAAACATGAAATTTGGAGGGAACTTTCATTGTGTACCTTAGACACCATTCAAAATTCAACTCCACGGGGGGTATATATGGTATGAACTGCATAATTAAAATTTCAGTCTACCGTTGGCGCCGCGGAAATTTATCGACAATAAGGGTAGCATTAGGTTCACTCAAACGAAAATAATTTACGTAGCAACGGACGCAGACAGCGAGTCGTAACGAAACAAGAAAAGCCAATCTCCAACGTACTAATCGACATTGTTCACAAAGACTTGTTCTCAAACGTCTAACATAGAAACTGATAGTTACATACACTAGTGAAGTGAAGTTGATGATGATACTGTGTGTGTTTTTGTCCGATTGGCATCCTGTAACTTCTAAGGAATCTCCTACCTTGTGATCAGAAGACTTCAAGCATCAGATACAGAGACAGGGAGAGAAGCAGATGGCGGTGTAGACCTCTTAACGTCCACGTTTCTGAAGTAAACCGCTTTCAGCTGCATGTGAACGTTTGCAGGAGTATGGCTGGTTTTGTGACTTCACATCACATTGTCAGTTGTACATCCACAAGATAATAAACGTACAATCAACATTATGACAAAAATATGCTCATTCCAATAATGCATTCTCTATGACAACCAATATAACATACTCACGTATCAGTAAAAACACTTAAGCCCTGGTACGGGAAGGAGTGAGACTCAAACTTGTCAAAACAGAATAATGTTACCCGCAACATTCAGAGCGTCATAGTTCACATTAATCAGTTGAAAAAGTGGCATGTTAAAAGTGCGTTTACCTGCAATGAAAGGGCAAAATAAGAAAGAAAGAAAAGGTAAAAGCCCCAGCTAGCAACACTGAAAGGCAATGGTTAAGAAAACTCACTTCATACTATGAAGCGGAGAACCCTCCAAGCGCCTCACCTCTAATCATTGTGCTCCTTTTTGTCACTGAGAGCACTACTGCCACCATACACGTAGCGGGAAAAATTACAAACATTTTCGCTCGTATCCAATATCTTGTGGATGATAGAGGTCCCTGTTACACATTATCACCACTTAAACTATAAAATACTTCCGGTTGTGTTCCTGTAAAAGTTCACATACAACTGAAAGTGGTTTAACTAAGGTACAAGAATTACATCAGCTGTGTTTTCCCTGAACAGAAAACTATTTGTCACTTAACGTCTGACGTTACCGATGATAACGCAACTACAGCTGAGTTACTAAACATGGTGCTCCGTAATTCATTCATCAAAGAAGAGGAAGTAAATATTCCAGAATTCAAATCAAGGACAACTGCAAACACGAGAAACTTAGAAGTCGATATCCTCGGTATAGTGAACCAATTTAAAGCAAATAATAAAGACAAGTCTTGCAGTCGACTTGTATACCAATTACGTCCTTTTCACAATACGCTGATATAATAGCTCCATACGTAGCAAACATATACAACCACTCGCTCAACGAAATATCTATACCTAAAGACTGGAAAGTTTCACAGATTACATTAATTATAGACCTGTTTCACTGGTGTCGATTTACAGTAGTATTGTTGGACGTATACTGTTTATCTCGAAGAAAAATTCTGTTGACAAGTAGCCAGTTTGGATTTAGAAAATATCGTTCTAGTGAAACACAACAAACTCTTTATTCTCACCAAGTAATGAGTGCTATCGGCAGGGGATCGCAAATTGATTCCATATTTCCAGAAATCAGATACTGGATTGTAAGGCGTCCCCAGGAGCAGATATAGACTCAGATCACAACATAGTAGTGATGAAGAGTAGGCTGAAGTTCAAGACATTACTCAGGAAGAATCAATACGCAAAGAAGTGGGATACGGAAGTACTAATGAATGACGAGATATGTTTGAGGTTCTCTAACGCTATAGATACAGCAATAAGGAATAGCGCAGTAGGCAGTACAGTTGAAGAGGAATGGACATCTCTAAAAAGGGCCATCACAGAAGTTGGGAAGGAAAACATAGGTACAAAGAAGGTAGCCGCGAAGAAATCATGGGTAACAGAAGAAATACTTCAGTTGATTGATGCAAGGAGAAAGTACAAACATGTTCCTGGAAAATCAGGAATACAGAAATACAAGTCGCTGAGGAATGAAATAAATAGGAGGTGCAGGGAAGCTAAGACAAAATGGCTGCAGGAAAAATGTGAAGACATCGAAAAAGATATGATTGTCGGAAGGACAGACTCAGCATACAGGAAAGTCAAAACAACCTTTGGTGACATTAAAAGCAACGGTGGTAACATTAAGAGTGCAACGGGAATTCCACTGTTAAATGCAGAGGAGAGAGCAGATAGGTGGAAAGAATACATTGAAAGCCTCTATGAGGGTGAAGATTTGTCTGATGTGATAGAAGAAGAAACAGGAGTCGATGTAGAAGAGATAGGAGATCCAGTATTAGAATCGGAATTCAAAAGAGCTTTGGAGGACTTACGGTCAAATAAGGCAGAAGGGATAGATAACATTCCATCAGAATTTCTAAAATCAATGGGGGGAAGTGGCAACAAAACGACTATTCACGTTGGTGTGTAGAATATAAGAGTCTGGCGATATACCATCTGACTTTCGGAAAAGCATCATCCACACAATTCCGAAGACGGCAAGAGCTGAGAAGTGCGACAATTATCGCACAATCAGCTTAACAGTTCATGCATCGAAGCTGCTTACAAGAATAATATACAGAAGAATGGAAAAGAAAATTGAGAATGCGCTAGGTGACGATCAGTTTGGCTTGAGGAAAAGTAAAGGGGCGAGAGACGCAATTCTGACGTTACGGCTAATAATGGAAGCAAGGCTAAAGAAAAATCAAGACACTTTTATAGGATTTGTCGACCTGGAAAAAGTGTTCGACAATATAAAATGGTGCAAGCTGTTCGAGATTCTGAAAAAAGTAGGGGTAAGCTATAGGGAGAGACGGGTCATATACAATATGTACAACAACCAAGAGGGAATAATAAGAGTGGACGATCAAGAACGAAGTGCTCGTATTAAGAAGGGTGTAAGACAAGGCTGTAGCCTTTCGCCCCTACTCTTCAATCTGTACATCGAGGAAGCAATGATGAAAATAAAAGAAAGGTTCAGGAGTGGAATTAAAATACAAGGTGAAAGGATATCAATGATACGATTCGCTGATGACATTGCTATCCTGAGTGAAAGTGAAGAAGAATTAAATGATCTGCTGAACGGAATGAACAGTCTAATGAGTACACAGTATGGTTTGAGAGTAAATCGGAGAAAGACGAAGGTAATGAGAAGTAGTAGAAATGATAACAGCGAGAAACTTAACATCAGGATTGATGGTCACGAAGTCAATGAAGTTAAAGAATTCTGCTACCTAGGCAGTAAAATAACCAATGAAGGACGGAGCAAGGAGGACATGAAAAGCAGACTCGCTATGGCAAAAAATGCATTTCTGGCCAAGAGAAGTCTACTAATATCAAATACCGGCCTTAATTTGAGGAAGAAATTTCTGAGGATGTACGTCTGGGGTACAGCATTGTATGGTAGTGAAACATGGACTGTGGGAAAACCGGAACAGAATAGAATCGAAGCATTTGAGATGTGGTGCTATAGACGAATGTTGAAAATTAGGTGGACTGATAAGGTAAGGAATGAGGAGGTTCTATGCAGGAGAGGAAAGGAATATGTGGAAAACACTGATAAGGAGAAGGGACAGGATGATAGGACGTCTGCTAAGACATGAGGGAATGACTTCAATGGTACTAGAGGGAGCTGTAGAGGGCAAAAACTGTAGAGGAAGACAGAGATTGGAATACGCCAAGCAAATAATTGAGGACGTAGGTTGCAAGTGCTACTCTGAGATGAAGAGGTTAGCACAGGAATTCGTGGCGGGCCGCATCAAACCAGTCAGTAGACTGATGACAAAAAAAAAAAAAAAAAATTCCAAATTCCCAGAAAGCATTTGACACCGTTCTTCACGTCCGCCCCTGGTAGCTGAGTGGTGCCGCCACGATAGCTCAGAGTGAACTGATCAACGAAAAACCTGAACGGGTATCGTCGGACGTCCGCACTGAACAAATTCAACGAACAATATAGAGCAAAAATGAGATTTGGAAAAAAAAGTTGTCAGCGCGACAGAATGTCAATCATAAGGACCCGGATTCGATTCCCGGCTGGGTCAGAGATTTTCTCCGCTCAGAGACTGGGTGTTGTGTTGTCCTAATCATCATCAGTTCATCCCCATCGACAGGCAAGTCGCCGAAGTTCCGTCAACGAAAAACTTGCACCCGGTGAACGGTCTGCCCGACAGGAGGCCCTAGTCACACAACAATTACATTTTACCGTTCTTCACAAGCAGCTTTTAATCAAACTGCGTGTCTATGGAGTATCAGTCGTCTTACTTCGTGATGTCCTCTTAGAAAGGTTACAGTTCGTAGTAACTGACGGAAAGTCGTCGACTAAAACAGAAGTGATATCTAGCGTTCCCTAAGTAAATGTCGGAGACCTTCTTCCGTTCTTAATCTATATAAACTGTTTAAGAAACAGTCTGGGCAGCCCTCTCAGATTGTTTGCAGATGAGGTTGTCATTTATTGCATGGTGAAATCATGAAAAGATCAAAACCAATTACGCAATGATTTTGACAAGATACTTCTAGATTGCGAAAAAAGAGAATTGACCATAAATAATGAAACCTGTGAGATCGTCTACATGAGTAGTATAAGGAATCCCTTAAATTTGGGTCACACGGTAAATCGCACAAATCTAAAGGCTATCAGTTCATCTAAATACCTGATGATTGCAATTACGAATAATTTAAACTGGAACGACCATACAAAAAATATTGTGGAAAAGATGAAGCAAAAACTGCGTTTTGTTGGCGGGACACTTAGAAATGCGACAGGTGTACTAAACAGCTTCACCATACATATACAGTTGCATACATATACAGAAACAGTCTGTCTTCTTCAGGAGTATTGTTGCGCGCTATGGAATCCTTATGAGATAAGATAATCGAAAAAGCTGAAAGAAAGTGCAGCTCGTTTTGTATTTTCACGAAATAGGGTAGAGAGTGTCATGGATATTAGCACGAGTTGGAGTGTTTATCACGACAACAAAGAAGACGTTTTACGTTGACGAGATCTTCTTCCGAAATTTCAAACACCAACTTTCTCCTCCGAATACGAAAATGTTTTGTTGACGCTTACCTACGTAGGGAGAAACGATCATCGTAATAAAGTGAGACAGATCGAAGCTCGCACGGAAATAGTATGCGTTTGTTTTTCCCACGCGGTGTTCGGGAGTGTAACGGAAGAGAAATAGTCTGAAGATGGTTCGATAAACCCTTCACTAGGCACTTCAGTGTAAATTGGAGAGTAGTCTCGTAGATAAATTCTCATGCTTCTACACTTGCGCTTCGCATGCACAGCACCAAACGGCTAAAATATTCAACCGGCCACCCAGTTCCAGTTGGAGGTTGCCTATTTAACGGCTCTCAGAAGCAAAAAAAAAAAATGATTTTCAGTATTTCATATAATTATTGATAGAATTTATAAATTTAAAATGCTATTCCCGTATATCACTGAAGGAATGTCCAAAATTACGTCATTTCGCGACACATAATTCAGCAGACACGACGTCAAAAACAATGCGATGTCTGAAAAACTAGCTGTTCTTAAAACGGAGCATAAATCTTCAATTATTTAAAGAACTATGGTGTCGGAGGGAATGGAGGGGGGGGGGGGAGGGGAGCTACTGGCAATTTCTAAACAAATATGGGCTCCTTTTTCCGATTTTCTCTTCATGATTCATGATATACTATTTACTCCAGCAGCCAGCACCCATGAAAAGAGCGATGGTTCGTATACGTCCTTCCTTAACTTACTTGGAATACACGGGCCTGCATTTATCATGAGTAATCTCGTTTCTGTCAATATTCGTTTACCATTTATCAGCTCAATGTGTACTTCAAAGTCCTGCTAGAAACATTTTAAGGTTAGAATGACTAGAATACTCGTAGATAATCAAATCTCATTTTTTTCAGTTTATGGTGAAACGGCCAGCCGAATACCAGAAGAGGTACATATCCGCTGTAGTATACTTTCTAAGTTTCTCAAGGGTAGTAACGCAACACTTGCAACCAAAAACAACTGCGATGTATAGCCAAATGGATTAGACGTTCTTAAATGCCTGAATGGCTTTTCTAAGTTTAAATCCGGTAATTCTGATCTTTCCGACTCTTATCAATCAGGAAGTCCAACAACTGTTACAGAGTGACATATTGAGGGTGGAAATGGAAGCAAATCCGTGTCAGACAATGGAAGAACTTCAAAACACTTTCGACTATGCAAGAATATTCGCAGCAGATCGATAAAGACAAACAAAGCTAACCGATCGACCACGTGCAACTCATTGCAATACAGAAGCGTTTTTTGATCGCTTGATCACTTCACTCCACATTCAAAATGAATCCTCTATGGTAATCCAAAACGCAACAGGTACTGTCGCTCTCCGAATGAATCGTCACGAAGCACAGCTAAGCTATGTTTACATCCCAAAACGGCGCTTTTGTATGTTTGGTGGAGTATTCTCGGGTTCGTTCATTTTGGGCTGCTGAAAACTGGACAAACTGTAAATGCAGACCTTTACTATGAATGACTGGATTTAGTAAACATACTTTAACTGAAAATTGACCAGCGATTGTCAACGGAAAAATCGTTATTCTGCAACACTACAACGTAGTACCGCACTGCGGAAGACGAACGCCGAAAAAGAACATCATTACACTGGAGTTGGACGTATGACCTCACCAACTATATTCGCCCGATACTGCGCCTTCGGTTTTCCATTTTTTCCGAAGGGTGCAACATTTTCTAAGTAGCAAAAAATGTGAAAATGAGCATTATGTACTAAACGCCATCTCCAGATATTTTGTTCAAAAACTACTTGATTTTTATCGATCTGGCATTTAAAATTTCCATACTAATGGCGTAAGGTTGTTGGTAACGAGGCTGCTTACGTCATGGATTAAAAATGAAGACAATTTATTTGTCTGAATTTAATGTAAAAATACATTACTATCCGGTCCCCTAAACGTAAAATATTTTCTCGTCTGATTATGGTTTCGATATCATTCTGTACCGTGATAATGATGAACACATTGGACCTATCTGACAGCAAACTAAGAACATTCAAGTTAATAACGCAACTGTAATAGTATTTTTCGGTAACAAAACAAGAATTTAACATAAACAAAGAAATATTCGGCTAAGTAGTTCACAGAATGCCAAATGCCACCACACGAAACCTATTTGTACGATCTGTAGACGTAACACAATGGCCATTGTATGTCACAGTCGGTGCTTTTGTGCAGTAGTCCTTTTCGGCACCTTACAAAATGTGTTTTTGGTTGACGCAGACAGCTGTAAGAGCAAGCCTCACGCGACATTTCGGCTCTCTTCCGCTTCGAGGAGCACGCAGCAAATCCTTTATAAGGGCCAGGGAGACATCAGAGCTCCATCAGTCGTCATGACAGCCTGCACCAAGTGTCTCCTGCTCCTCTGCATAGTTCTAGCGGTAAGTTCGACTACGCTTCGTTCTTTCATTCACATAGACAAGTGCAACTGGCTCAGAACAACATCAACACCTATCAACCAAAGTATGGCCATATGAGGTATCAAATGAAACGTGTGACTGGAAAGAAGATTTCTTGATTGGGAAGACAGAGTATGTCATCTTGGATGGAGAGTCGTCGACAGATGTAAAAGTAACCTCAGACGTACAAGAGGAAAGTTTATTGCGACGCTTGGTGTTCATATTACATCTTAATGACCAGACAGACATGTTAACATTAACCTCATATTTTTGGAGCTAATACAGTTGTAAGTAATGAAATATCAGTGGGATCGAAAATTAATGTCGTACATCTACATTAAATTCCAACACATATACTGTTAACACGTTTTTTTTATTTTTGATCAGTGATCTACTCAGCCTAAACAGCTGTAATTCTGGCAATGTTCTCAAAACGTTTAGGAAACTGTCCTTGTAATTGTTTCAGGGTCACAACGAATTCTTCAAACATCGCGTTTTCCTTAACTACAGTGAGTTTAGTGAACTGAATTGTGTTCGGGAATTGGATTGTGTTCGTCAGAATATCTCTCTTCTACAGCGCGATTTTCGTTTTAAATGCTTCCTCGTCAGATCACAAAGTAGTTGTTTCTTATCTTGCAGTATCTTACTATGGGCAGAGTGCAGTCCACTTAAAACGCGAGGTCTGCAATCCATTCCAGATCTAATTTTCTTTCCTGTTCTTATTTTCCCTTCATAAATTCAATAATAGCGAGTTTTAAATCCAAAAATTGTTCCAGGCATGCCCCTTGACTAAATCAAGTATTTTGCAGTAACATACAAAGTATCCATACTCCTCGTTCAGCTCACTTGAAAACTTGCAACTGAGAGTAGAATAACGCGTGCGACTTAAGAAACTTTACTATTCGTACCATTAATTTCTCCACGTGTTCCATAACTGCAAATTTAGCACAAAGTGCTTCTACATGTACATAACAACGAATCCTGTCTGTCTACCGCTCTAATTTTGTACTCTTTCACTGTCAATTAAATCTTTAATTCTTTCTGCATGGTATTGTGATGTCGTTTCATAGCAAATTCACAATACCCGCCGCTTATGCGACTGCATGATGTACGCTGAGAATTCTCATGCCTCTCTTCTATCATTCCCATTCATTTTTAAACGCTTGTGACGATAGATCGCTACACTGCCTCCTCTTGTAAGAGCAGCCATTAGGCCTGTAAAGTCCTTCATACCATGGACAACTAGGGAAGGGTAAACAGTGCTAACGCTACGACTGCAGGAAACTGGTATATTTTGTGATCTGTCAAAGGCATTAGACTGTGTAAATCACAATATCCTTTTAAGTACATTAGAATATTATGGTGTAACAGGAAATGCTGCAGAATGGTTCAGACCTTATATCTCTGGCAGAAGCAAAGGTTGTTATTGAGAAAGAGACATGGATTAAGCTATCAGACATCATCCAACAGGGAACTAATTACATGTGGGGTCCCTCAGGTTTCCATATTAGGGCCCTTACTCTTTCTTGTGTATGTCAATGACCTTTCATCAGTAACATTACCAGACACCAAGTTTGATTTGTGTGCCAATAATACAAACATTGGAATAAATAGCAAATCAAGTGTAGTCTTAGAAATATCGGCTAATAAAATATTTGTGGACATTAATCACTGGTACCTAGTCAATTCTTTGTCACTAAACTTTGAAAAAAAAACACAATTCAGGCAGTTCAGAACTTATAAGGGGTATCCCATGAGTATATGCCTAACATATGATGACAAGCAGATAGAAGAAGTGGACAGTGTTAAATTCTTGGGATAACAGCTTGATAATAAACACAACTGGGAGGAGCACACCACAGATCTGCTGACACATCTAAACAAATCTCTACTTGAAATGCGAATTCTGTCAGACATAGGGGATATTAAAATTAAAAAGCTGGCATACTAAGCTCACTTTCTCTCCATATTGTCATATGGGATTATTTTTCTGGGTAATTCATCAAGTCAAGCGAAAGTTTTCTGGGCACAAAAACGTGTGGTGTGAACTCAAGAACATCCTGCAGAGACCTGTTTATGGAACTGGGGATACTAACTACTGCTACCTAATATATTCATTCCTTAATGAAATTTGTCATTAAAAATATATCACTTTTTCAAACCAACAGCTCACTTCATGGAATCAATACTAGAAATAAGAACAATCTTCCCAAGGATTTAAAATCACTTACTCTTGTACAAAAAGGTATGCATTATTCGGGAAAACACATTTTCAGCAATTTGTCAGAGCCATAAAAAGCTTAACAACCAATGAAATTCAGTGTAAGAGAAGCCAAAAGGTTTTATTGGTGGTCAACTCCTTCTACTCTATTGATGACTCCATTGAACGCATATATATATATATATATATATATATATATATATATATATATATATATATATAGTACAATCTGACCTCTGCACCATTGCAGTACAGTAATGTGTTCATTGTAAATAAATATTGAAGTAATTCTATTATATGTTTATTACCTTATAAATAAAAAAGCATGTTTTTAATTTTAAATTCAGAGCATTAATGCGATCTTAGTAAAGGAGTTTTGTAAAATGATCCTTTCATACAGTGTTCATTAAAAAAATTACGATCCTTCCACTTTGGACCTATGGAAGGTACATTAGCTTATTTATTTCAGTTGTAAGTATTTGTCATGTATTATTGTTTTTCTGACGTGTTCTACATCCTGGAGGGCCGCCTTACTGCGGATCAATTGGAATTAAAGTAAATCTAATCTAATCTAATCTTCTACCGAACTGAAGAGAGTTGTGCCGACCGAAAAATGCCGCACCGCAGCTAGGACTGGGCAGACGATACTCGCCTTCGAACTGCTCGAGATTTCCCGATATGCCGCAGCGTTCGACACAATATCGAGTTTGTTCGAATAATCGTGCAAAATAGACTTAAGTGCAAAGTATCCGAGTTCAAAGTATATGTAAGAAACAAGCCACAACAATAAGCTAAGGCATTGTTTTAAATTTCGCAGTTTTGTGAAATACTGGCGAGAACAGCAATAAATCCTACCATTTCACAAACTCCTATTGTGTTTGAACAAATTTACGAAGTCTCAAGCAGTACTGGTATGTATGGATGTATTAGCATAAACATTTATGCTGATTTTTAGATAAAGGTAACAGGCAAAGACGAAAATTTTGTTCTCAAAAAAGTTGCTTGACTGACCACAGTATAATACACTCCTGGAAATGGAAAAAAGAACACATTGACACCGGTGTGTCAGACCCACCATACTTGCTCCGGACACTGCGAGAGGGCTGTACAAGCAATGATCACACGCACGGCACAGCGGGCACACCAGGAACCGCGGTGTTGGCCGTCGAATGGCGCTAGCTGCGCAGCATTTGTGCACCGCCGCCGTCAGTGTCAGCCAGTTTGCCGTGGCATACGGAGCTCCATCGCAGTCTTTAACACTGGTAGCATGCCGCGACAGCGTCGACGTGAACCGTATGTGCAGTTGACGGACTTTGAGCGAGGGCGTATAGTGGGCATGCGGGAGGCCGGGTGGACGTACCGCCGAATTGCTCAACACGTGGGGCGTGAGGTCTCCACAGTACATCGATGTTGTCGCCAGTGGTCGGCGGAAGGTGCACGTGCCCGTCGACCTGGGACCGGACCGCAGCGACGCACGGATGCACGCCAAGACCGTAGGATCCTACGCAGTGCCGTAGGGGACCGCACCGCCACTTCCCAGCAAATTAGGGACACTGTTGCTCCTGGGGTATCGGCGAGGACCATTCGCAACCGTCTCCATGAAGCTGGGCTACGGTCCCGCACACCGTTAGGCCGTCTTCCGCTCACGCCCCAACATCGTGCAGCCCGCCTCCAGTGGTGTCGCGACAGGCGTGAATGGAGGGACGAATGGAGACGTGTCGTCTTCAGCGATGAGAGTCGCTTCTGCCTTGGTGCCAATGATGGTCGTATGCGTGTTTGGCGCCGTGCAGGTGAGCGCCACAATCAGGACTGCATACGACCGAGGCACACAGGGCCAACACCCGGCATCATGGTGTGGGGAGCGATCTCCTACACTGGCCGTACACCACTGGTGATCGTCGAGGGGACACTGAATAGTGCACGGTACATCCAAACCGTCATCGAACCCATCGTTCTACCATTCCTAGACCGGCAAGGGAACTTGCTGTTCCAACAGGACAATGCACGTCCGCATGTATCCCGTGCCACCCAACGTGCTCTAGAAGGTGTAAGTCAACTACCCTGGCCAGCAAGATCTCCGGATCTGTCCCCCATTGAGCATGTTTGGGACTGGATGAAGCGTCGTCTCACGCGGTCTGCACGTCCAGCACGAACGCTGGTCCAACTGAGGCGCCAGGTGGAAATGGCATGGCAAGCCGTTCCACAGGACTACATCCAGCATCTCTACGATCGTCTCCATGGGAGAATAGCAGCCTGCATTGCTGCGAAAGGTGGATATACACTGTACTAGTGCCGACATTGTGCATGCTCTGTTGCCTGTGTCTATGTGCCTGTGGTTCTGTCAGTGTGATCATGTGATGTATCTGACCCCAGGAATGTGTCAATAAAGTTTCCCCTTCCTGGGACAATGAATTCACGGTGTTCTTATTTCAATTTCCAGGAGTGTATTTTATTCGTTTATGAGAGGCGGTACTGATTTACCAGGTAAGCCGCAAATGAGCACATCGATATCTGTTCACATGTTAGAGTAAGATATAAAAACGTTACCACATATAATGAGTTTGAAAACCAGACGGCAACATTAAGGATGAAACAACAAAGACAATTAATCAAGAGCTAAATACGAAACTAACAAAATACATCGTAACAAAATGATTGTAATTCATATTGCGAGAATGAATTACAGCGACAAGGCCCGTCTTGGAAATAGTGCAGTACGAGCAAAAGCTGGAGAACTGGACAGAATCATGATTGAAATCTTTTATTTATTTATTAGTTGCTGTTGTTACGCATGACCTGTACTCTAGAAGATATTTTAGTCCGTGTTTCAAAGTTATTTTTATTATTAAAATCCATAGTTCATTAAAAACGCTAAGACAGGTCGTTGTGATAGTACCAACGAAAGTGACTAGATCGCTGATCGATCAAAATATCGAACAGAACCCGAGATTTCACGGACTGTAACGAAAACTGCTCGAACAGTTCGAGCCGTGTTCAAACACAGGCCTAACCGCAATACTAAACAAAATGACGCGCTGTTCCGAGTACTTGCGAGAAGGACCGAACCAAGCCGAGACGCTGCATTCGTGAACTTGGGCACATCGTGGCCGTCTCTGCTTTATAACAAAATGAGACCCAGAAATATATAGATATATGCGCTCAGGTAGGTCCCGTGTTCCTTGACTTCCGTAAACTGTTCGATACATTTCCGCACTGTCTCCAAATGAACAAAACACGAGCTTACGCTATGTCAAGCTAAATGCGTGATAGAATCGAAGAGTTTCTAGCAAACAAAACGCAGCATGTCACTCTCAACGGACAGAAGTCTGCAGACGTAAAAGTAACTTCTGGCGCGCAGCAAGGTAATGTTGTAGAACCATTACTTTTCACAATACAGGTTGTTTCAGAAGTGATGGTCAATAATTCATACATGGAAAGTACAGACCAAAAGTAGGTAAAAAGCGCCAATAACCATGGAACTGCAGATCAACCGTTGCCGAGTTATCGCATTAATTCGCAATAGTAACCAACTGGAAACGCACCTGGGTACCG
Source organism: Schistocerca piceifrons (assembly GCF_021461385.2). Lineage (NCBI taxonomy): Eukaryota > Metazoa > Arthropoda > Insecta > Orthoptera > Acrididae > Schistocerca > Schistocerca piceifrons. The sequence goes on along the minus strand of NC_060145.1, from coordinate 317,851,981 downwards.
TGGTATTTACCTTGTTATCTCAAGGTCTGGGAACGACTTTTTTTTTCTTTTTTAACGCATGCGCAACTACTTCCCTTTCCCCTTCCGTGCACTGTGCCGTACAGGCCTCACAATCAGTTACGAATGTGAAAGTAGCATGGACGGAGGTGACACCAATAAAGAGTACGCCGAGATGCACTTCATGTCCGCCAAAGCGAATGGCAGTGCCCTTGAGACTGCACGAGTGTATGAAGAAGCTTATGGTCTCAGCAGGTGGCCCAATAGGCGTACATTTAGCCGGTTACATCAGCGCCTTAGAGGAAAAAAGAGAGCTCCGCACACCACGTACGAGAAGGTCGACCTGCCCAGATCCATAGGACAGGGTGTCACGCATTGTACGTACATCAACACATCAGCATCCGGGTACTTTAACAAGGACGCCCCAAGGGTGTGTGGCGGATTTTACATCGGCAAGTACTCAGTCCATATCATTTTCAGTGATTGCAAGCCCTCAACTATGCAGACCTTCCCCCTAGGGAGAATTTCTGCTAATGGGTGCAACAACATTGTACCCTGAATCCCCCGTTTGTAAGCAGTATTCTGTTCGAGGCTGGCTTTACCCGTGACGCTATTTTTAACTACTATAACTGTCACATTTGGGCTGACGTCATTCCTAGTGCAACACGACATCAGCAGCGTTGTTCATTTAAGGTCTGGACAGGACTGCTCGGAGACGGCGTAACTGTACCAAACTTCCTGCGACAGAAACCGAACAGCAGTACATGCGATTTCTGCGGACTTCCAGATGTACGTGATGATGTCCCTCTGAACCAACGCCTCAACGTGTGGTTCATGTATGATGGTGCTCCAGCACATTTTCGTTTACGAGTGCGCCGGCTTCTAGCTTGGATTTATGATCAACGTTGGGTAGATAGTGGAGGGTCTGTGCCATGGTCTCCAAGGTCTCCGGATTTAAATCCCATAGATTTCTGTGTGTGGAGTCATGTCAAGAGACTGGTTTACGCTACCGCGGTCAACTCTCTTGAGGAATTACGCTTGCAGATTGAAGCAGCCATCCAGCATTTACAGAGTTCCCCTGGACTGCTGAGAGGCTTCACAACTCATTTCAGAGACAAGTTGCATTCAGACGCATGGACAACATTTCGAACACGTACTTTAACGTTTTCAGATGCCACTTGTTCCTAGACACTGATGAAGGGCAACAGAAAATGTGCTGTATCTCAATAACGATTGATTTGTGGACCCATGTTTATTGGAGCTTTTTAGCTACTTTTGGCCTGTTCTTTCCATGTGCGAATTATTGACCATCATTTCTGAAGCAACCTGTATGTGAATGACCTAGCAGATAACGCCGGAAGTTCCGTGAGGCTTTTCGCAGGTTACTCTGTTGTATACAGAGAAGTTGCAACGCTAGAAAATTGTAGTGAAATACAGGAAGACCTACAGAGGATCAATACTTGGTGCAGGGATTCGCAAATTGACCCTCAGCATAAACAAATGTAACGTATTGCGTATATGCAGACGGAGAGACCCAGTATTGTGCGATACACAACTGCAGAACAATCACTGGAAGCTGTTACCTCCGTAAAATATCTAGGAGTATGCGTACGGAGCAATTTGAAGAGGAACGACCACATAAAACTAGTCGCGGGGAAAGCATATGGTAGACCGAGATTCATTCGAAGAATGTCAGGCAATGTAATCCACCCTCAAACGAGGCACTTACAAAACCCTCGGTCAACCAATAACTGGATGTTGCTCGTAAGTCTGGGAACCGCACACAGAAATAGGAAACAGAGCAGCACGTTTCGTTACAGGTTCATTTACAAAGCGCGAAAGCGTCTGGAAGATGCTTAGTCAACTCCAGTAGCACACGCTCCAAGAGAGGCATTCTGCACCAGGTTATAGTCTACTGTTAAAATTCCGATAGTGTACGTTACTAGAAGAGCCAACCGATATCTTGCTTCCTCCTACGTATATCTCGCTAAAAGGCCGTTAATTTAAAATCAGAGAGATTGGAAACCATATGAAGGCTTATCAGCCATCGTTCTTCCCGCGAACCATACTCGATTGGAACAGCAGAACGGGGAAGTGGCATGTATACAGATTACCTTCCGCCCCCCCCCCCCCCCTTCACACAACGTTTTCAGTTATTCGTTCATCTTTCCCTACAGTTTTTAGCCTCTATATATCCTGATATCCTATGTCTAATCATTCTGTCGCTTCTTCTTGGTAATGATTTCCGGTTGTTCCACTCTTCAGCGAGTCTGCAGAGAATCTCCCCATTTCTTATCTTATCAGTCCTACTAATTTTCAACATATTTCTGAAGCATCACATCTCAAACGCTTCAGTTCTGTTCTTTTCTGGTTTTCCCACAGTCCATAATCCACTTCCATACAATTCCGTGCTCCAGACATATACCCTCAGGAACTTCCTCCTGTAATTAAGACCGTTTTTTCTCTAGCCGACTTCTTTTGGCCAGAAATGCCTCCTCTGTCTGTGCTCTATTGCTTTTTATATCTTCCTTGTAACGTCTGTCATAAATTATTTCGCTTCAAAGGTAGAAGAATTTCTTCACTTCACCTGCTTCGCGCTCCCCAGTTTTGATATTAAGTTTATCCAAAATCTCATTTTTACTACCCCAATATTAAATTTATCTCAAATCTCATTTTTACTACCCCTCTTCATTTTCGTCTCTCTTTGGTTTATCTCAATCTGTGAGGGTTGCCCAGAAAGTAATGCACTGCATTTTTTCTTCAACAATTCTTTATTGAACATAATGAGAATTGCACATACGAAAGAATGGTGCTTTATCTACACATCCTATTTTTCCATGTAGTCCTCCAGCACGAAACGAGGGCGTGTATGCCCTCTCGCTACCAATCCTTGTCCTGGTGGTGGAGCCAGTGCTTCACTGTGTGAATCACCTCCTCATCGTCCTCAAAATGTTTTCCCAGAATGGCATCCTTTAATGGTCCAAACAAGAGGAACTCCGAGGGGGGTAGGCCAGGGCTGTAGGGTGGATGGAGTAACATTGTCCATCCCTGTTTTGCGATGTGTTCAGCAGACCTCAGACTTGTGTGGGGCCGAGCGTTATCATGTTGCAGGAAAACATCTCCTGGATTGCTGTGGCGTCGAAGTCGCTGGAAGCGCATATTGAGTTTCGTTAATGTGTTGACATATGCTTCTGAATTAATGGTACGGCCTTTTGGCATCACATAAATGAGAATCACCCCTTCAAAGTCCCAGATGCTTAGTATTTTTTTCTGCTGTCGAGAGTGGGAATGGCGCCATTCCATCGACTGTCGTTTTGTTTCTACAGTCGCATGTTCGAATCCTGCCTCGGGCATGGATGTCTGTGATGTCCTTAGGTTAGTTAGGTTTAAGTCTAGGGGACTGATGACCTCAGATGTTGTCCCATAGTACTCAGAGCCATCTGAACCATCTGTCGTTTTGTTACGGGCTCAAAATAGTGAACCTAGGTTTCATCACCTGTCACGAATCAGGACAAGAAAGCCTCTCCCTCAGCATCAAAACCATGCAACAAATCAAGACAAATGTTTTTTCTGTGCGATTTGTGATCCACCGCGAGATACCGCTGGACCCATCTTGCACACACTTTTGAATATCCAAGAGTGCGGATAATTGCATCAACACTTTGTTTGCTGATCGACATATGCAGTGCCAACTGCCGAGCAGTAATGTGTCTGTCCTCGCGCATGACAGAATCAGCTAGCTGCAACATGTCAGGTATGACAGCCATGGATGGTCTCCCTGACCGCTGCAAATCATGGAATTCCGCCTTTTTAATGACCTCACACTCCGTGCCCAGCGACTAACTGTACTTCTGACGACAACAGGTGCTCCATAGACTACGCAAAACCGTTTGTGAATATTCCTCATAGTTTCTTTCTCTGCAGTGATGAATTCAATGACGGCACATTGCTTGTGACGTACATCACATGCAGACATCATTTTGAAACTGTCCTGCAGCTACGCTATCTGTCCGAAGTGACGGAAACTTGGTACGCTCACTCAAGGGACTTCAAATAATACATACGTAACGTTTCGCATTTGTAGCATTGTTGTCGGCTGAGAAAAAAATGCGGTGCACTACTTGGGCAACCCTCGTATACATTGTGCTCAGAAGATTGTTCATTCCACACAACAAGCCCTGTAACTTTTCCTCACTTTCACGGAGGATGCCAATATCATTAGTGAACCCTATCATTGATATCTTTTCATCTCGGAGCTTAATCCCTTTTCTCAACCCTTCTTTTATTTCGAGTATTTATTTTGAGTACTGCTCGAGCGTTTTCGATCCCTATCAGGTCGGATTGAGGGAGGACATACAAGCAATTCAGAGGCGGACTACTAGATTTGTTACTGGTAGGTTTGATCATCACGCGAGTGTTACGGAAATGCTTCAGGAACTCGGGTGGGAATCTCTGGAGGAAAGGAGGCGTTCTTTTCGTGAATCGCTACTGAGGAAATTTAGAGAACTAGCATTTGAGGCTGACTGCAGTACAATTTTACTGCCGCCAACTTACATTTCGCGGAAAGACCACAAAGATAAGTTAAGAGAGATTAGGGCTCGTACAGAAGCATATAGGCAGTCATTTTTCCCTCGTCCTGTTTGGGAGTCGAACAGGGAGAGAAGATGCTAGTTGTGGTACGAGGTACCCTCCGCCACGCACCGTATGGTGGATTGCAGAGTATGTATGTAGATGTAGATCATTGCCTCTCGGACTGTATAGATTGAACGGTAGGGGCGAAACCCTTTCAAACTGATGCTTCGTTCTTGGTCTTCCATCATTATTTTATCCTTTCGTTTCTTGTACATAGTGTGTATTACTCGTCATTTCCTTTGGCTTACACCTATTGTCCTGAAAACCTCAAACATCTTGTAGCATTTGCACAGCCGAACGCTTTTTCTAGGTAGACATATGATCGTGTTTTTACTTTTCTCAAGACGTGGTGATTGAAAAATGAGCGCTGGTTTCAATAGCTACTTGTCGTCCTTGTGTGCAGGCTGTGGCCGCCATGCCGCAGAACTCTGCTGACGTGCCACCACCAGCGGTCCCTGGCGGGGACGTCGCCAGCAACCAGGAGCCGGTGCAGCCAGTAGCGGGCGACGAGGCATCTGGGGACCAGGCGCTACAAGACCGCTGGGGAATATCCGTGCACTTCCATAGCGGCTGAGCGAATTGCTGGCAGCACCAAGAAACACAGAGCTCTACCTTATTTTAAAATTTTCAGTTTATTCCACACTTCAGACTTTTAACACTATTCCTGTATCTATATCAAGAGCGACCTTTCTTTTTTTTTCAAATCTATAAAAGAACATTACAAACAATAAATAAATTTTAGTACTCAAAAAGCACTACTGACCTCGTTTGTTTACTGAATGTTTTGCCTGTTTAGCTGTCATCGCATATCCCTAAGCATTCACTGATTGGAATGTAAACGTTACAACATCCAGCACCAGAGTGACATTTTTCAGTATTTATGGGGATGGTCATCACATTTTTTTTTTTTTTTTGTCATTAGTCTACTGACTGGTTTGATGCGGCCCGCCACGAATTCCTTTCCTGTGCTAACCTCTTCATCTCAGAGTAGCACTTGCAGCCTACGTCCTCAATTATTTGCTTGACGTATTCCAATCTCTGTCTTCCTCTACAGTTTTTGCCCTCTACAGCTCCCTCTAGTACCATGGAAGTCATTCCCTCATGTCTTAGCAGATGTCCTATCATCCTGTCCCTTCTCCTTATCAGTGTTTTCCACATATTCCTTTCCTCTCCGATTCTGTGTAGAACCTCCTCATTCCTTACCTTATCAGTCCACCTAATTTTCAACATTCGTCTATAGCACCACATCTCAAATGCTTCGATTCTCTTCTGTTCCGGTTTTCCCACAGTCCATGTTTCACTGCCATACAATGCTGTACTCCAGACGTACATCCTCAGAAATTTCTTCCTCAAATTAAGGCCGGTATTTGATATTAGTAGACTTCTCTTGGCCAGAAATGCATTTTTTGCCATAGCGAGTCTGCTTTTGATGTCCTCCTTGCTCCGTCCGTCATTGGTTATTTTACTGCCTAGGTGGCAGAATTCCTTAACTTCATTGACTTCGTGACCATCAATCCTGATGTTAAGTTTCTCGCTGTTATCATTTCTACTACTTCTCATTACCTTCGTCTTTCGCCGATTTACTCTCAAACCATACTGTGTACTCATTAGACTGTTCATTCCGTTCAGCAGATCATTTAATTCTTCTTCACTTTCACTCAGGATAGCAATGTCATCAGTGAATCGTATCATTGATATCCTTTCACCTTGTATTTTAATTCCACCCCTGAACCTTTCTTTTATTTCCATCATTGCTTCCTCGATGTACAGATTGAAGAGTAGGGGCGAAAGGCTAAGCCTTGTCTTACACCCTTCTCAATACGAGCACTTCGTTCTTGATCGTCCGCTCTTATTATTCCCTCTTGGTTGTTGTACATATTGTATATGACCCGTCTCTCCCTGTAGCTTACCCCTACTTTTCTCAGAATCTCGAACAGCTTGCACCATTTTATATTGTCGAACGCTTTTTCCAGGTCGACAAATCCTATGAAAGTGTCTTTATTTTTCTTTAGCCTTGCTTCCATTATTAGCCGTAACGTCAGAATTGCCTCTCTCGTCCCTTTACTTTTCCTAAAGCCAAACTGATCGTCACCTAGCGTATGCTCAATTTTCTTTTCCATTCTTCTGTATATTATTCTTGTAAGCAGCTTCGATGCATGAGCTGTTAAGCTGATTGTGCGATAATTCTCGCTCTTGTCAGCTCTTGCCGTCTTCGGAATTGTGTGGATGATGCTTTTCCGAAAGTCAGATGGTATATCGCCAGACTCATATATTCTACACACCAACGTGAATAGTCGTTTTGTTTCCACTTCCCCCAATGATTTTAGAAATTCTGATGGAATGTTATCTATCCCTTCTGCCTTATTTGACCGTAAGTCCTCCAAAGCTCTTTTAAATTCCGATTCTAATACTGGATCCCCTATCTCTTCCAAATCGACTGTCCTTCCGACAATCATATCCTTTTCGCTGTCTTCACATTTTTCCTGCAGCCATTTCGTCTTAGCTTCCCTGCACTTCCTATTTATTTCATTCCTCAGCGACTTGTATTTCTGTATTCCTGATTTTCCCGGAACATGTTTGTACTTTCTCCTTTCATCAATCAACTGAAGTATTTCTTCTGTTACCCATGGTTTCTTCGCAGCTACCTTCTTTGTACCTATGTTTTCCTTCCCAACTTCTGTGATGGCCCTTTTTAGAGATGTCCATTCCTCTTCAACTGTACTGCCTACTGCGCTATTCCTTATTGCTGTATCTATAGCGTTAGAGAACTTCAAACGTATCTCGTCATTCTTTAGTACTTCCGTATCCCACTTCTTTGCGTATTGATTCTTCCTGACAAATGTCTTGAACTTCAGCCTACTCTTCATCACTACTATATTGTGATCTGAGTCTATATCTGCTCCTGGGTAAGCCTTACAATCCAGTATCTGATTTCGGAATCTCTGTCCGACCATGATGTAATCTAATTGAAATCTTCCCGTATCTCCCGGACTTTTCCAAGTATACCTCCTCCTCTTGTGATTCTTGAACAGGGTATTCGCTATTACTAGCTGAAACTTGTTACAGAACTCAATTAGTCTTTCTCCTCTTTCATTCCTTGTCCCAAGCCCATATTCTCCTGTAACCTTTTCTTCTACTCCTTCCCCTACAACTGCATTCCAGTCGCCCATGACTATTAGATTTTCGTCCCCCTTTACATACTGCATTACCCTTTCAATATCCTCATACACTTTCTCTATCTGTTCATCTTCAGCTTGCGACGTCGGCATGTATACCTGAACTATCGTTGTCGGTGTTGGTCTGCTGTCGATTCTGATTAGAACAACCCGGTCACTGAACTGTTCACAGTAACACACCCTCTGCCCTACCTTCCTATTCATAACGAATCCTACACCTGTTATACCATTTTCTGCTGCTGTTGATATTACCCGATACTCATCTGACCAGAAATCCTTGTCTTCCTCCCATTTCACTTCACTGACCCCTACTATATCTAGATTGAGATTTGCATTTCCCTTTTAAGATTTTCTAGTTTCCCTACCACGTTCAAGCTTCTGTCATTCCACGCTCCGAGTCGTAGAATGTTATCCTTTCGTTGATTATTCAATCTTTTTCTCATGGTAACCTCCCCCTTGGCAGTCCCCTCCCGGAGATCTGAATGGGGGACTATTCCGGTTCAAATGGCTCTGAGCACTATGGGACTTAACATCTTAGGTCATCAGTCCCCTAGAACTTAGAACTAATTAAACCTAACTAACCTAAGGACATCACATACATCCATGCCCGTGGCAGGATTCGAACCTGCGACCGTAGCAGTCGCGCGGTTCCGAACTGAGCGCCTGGAACCGCGAGACCACCGCGGCCGGCGACTATTCCGGAATCTTTTGCCAATGGAGAGATCATCATGACACTTCTTCAAATACAGGCCACATGTCCTGTGGATACACGTTACGTGTCTTTAATGCAGTGGTTTCCATTGCCTTCTGTCGTTGATCATTGCTGATTCTTCCGCCTTTAGGGGCAATTTCCCACCCCTAGGACAAGAGAGTGCCCTGAACCTCTATCCGCTCCTCCGCCCTCTTTGACAAGGTCGTTGGCAGACTGAGGCTGACTTCTTATGCCGGAAGTCTTCGGCCGCCAATGCTGATTATTTATCAAAATTTGGGCAGTGGCGGGGATCGAACCCCGGACCGAAGACGTTTTGGTTATGAATCAAAGACGCTCCCCTATACCACGGGTACCTATCCTGGTCATCAGATAAAGGGTATTAAATGATTAAACGTTCATCCTACTTGAAAACGGTATCCTTCATGATCAGTGTAAGGTGTGACACTTACTGGCACGAATACATTCTTGCTGTGCCTGAAGCTGATGCTGTGTCAATACACGACGATTGCTGGGTGGAGACTGGTAATGAATCTGCACGTGTTCCCATCGTATCCCAGACATGTTCTACGGGTAATAAATCAGGGGAATGGGTAGGCCAGTCGATGATCCCTACATTCCTCAAAATGTTTGTGCTGTGAGCTGCTATATGGGGTCTTGGTATCGAGTCCAGTGAGTGTTCTAGACACTGAAAGTCATAGATATGGAGAGAGGTCCATTCGGCCAGCCAACGTGGTGCAGGCTAACCAGATGATTTCAGGAATTATCTGTGGAACTTGGTTCGGAAATATGAACAAATTAAGGCAAAACTTTAGCAGCAATACACTTTATTGCTCGTCTGAGCAAAATGGATAATGATATACTATTCCTGTCTGTACTAATTGTAGAGTTCCCTTGGAGGATGGAACGCAGCTGTGTACAAAATGTGAGCAGAGCCAGAGCAAATACTCTAAATCCAGACCACAGGCCTGATCTATACGAAATCCCTCCATGGCGACTTTAAGGCATTCAGTCACAGCCCGAACGGTTGGCCGAACCGCTCGCCAACAATAGCTGTGATTTCTCCAACTGTTTGTGGACACTGCCAAGCGCGTGGCAGACGCTGCTTACTAGTACTGACGGAGTGTGGGCCGGCAGGTAGCAGTCGAGGTAAGGAGGGAGGGACTTGCCACTGGGAATGACTCACCCGAAACAGAGCCTGATGGGCTCGGCGAGCGTGTCGGTAGACCGGTCAACTTGTGTACGGGTGCCTTGACTCTCTAACTGACCTAGCGAGCGCCCCGCCACCATATTTACACTACTGGCCATTAAAATTGCTACACCACGAAGATGACGTGCTACAGCGCGAAATTTAGCCGACAGGAAGAAGATGCTGTGATATGCAAATGATTAGCTTTTCAGAGCATTCACACAAGGTTGGCGCCGGTGGTGATACCTACAACGTGCTGACATGAGGAAAGTTTACAACCGATTTCTCATACACAAACAGCAGTTGACCGGCGTTGCCTGGTGAAACGTTGTTGTGATGCCTCACGATGTGAGGAGGAGAAATGGGTACCATCACAACTTTGATAAAGGTCGGATTGTAGCCTATCGCGATTACGGTTTATCGTATCGCGACATTGCTGCTCGCTTTCGTCGAGATCCAATGACTGTTAGCAGAATATGGAATCGTTGGGTTCAGGAGGATAATACGGAATGCCGTGCTGGACCCCAACGGCCTCGTATCACTAGCAGTCGAGATGACAGGCATCTTATCCACATGGCTGTAACGGATCGTACAGCCACAGTTCGATCCCTGAGTCAACAGATGGGGACGTTTCCAAGACAACAACCATCAGCATGAACAGTTCGACGACGTTTGCAGCAGCAGCTCGGAGACCACGGCTGCGGTTACTCTTGACGCTGCATCACAGACAGGAGCACCTGAGATGGTGTGCTCAACGACGAACCTGGGTGCACGAATGGCAAAACGTCATTTTTCGGATGAATCCAGGTTCTATTTACAGCATCATGATGGTCGAATCCGTGTTTGGCGACATCGCGGTGAACGCACATTGGAAGCGTGTATTCGTCATCGCCATACTGGCGTATCACCCGGCGTGATGGTATGGGGTGCCATTGGTTACACGTCCCGGTCACCTCTTGATCGCATTAACGGCACTTCGAACAGTGGACGTTACATTTCAGATGTGTTACGACCCGTGGCTCTACCCTTCATTCGATTCCTGCGAAACCCTACATTTCAGCAGGATAATGCACGACCGCATGTTGCAGGTCCTGTACGGGCCTTTCTGAATACAGAAAATGTTCGACTGCTGCCCTGGCCAGCACATTCTCCAGATCTCTCACCAATTGAAAACGTCTAGTCAATGGTGGCCGAGCAACTGGCTCGTCACAATATGCCAGTCACTACTCTTGATGAACTGTGGTATTGTGCTGAAGCTGCATGGGCAGCTGTACCTGTACACGCCATCCAAGCTCTATTTGACTTAATGCCCAAGCGTATCAAGGCCGTTATTACTGCCAGAGGTGGTTGTTCTGGGTACTGATTTCTCAGTATCTATGCACCCAAATTGCGTTAAAATGTAATCACAGGTCAGTTCTAGTATAATATATGTGTCCAATGAATACCCGTTTGTCATCTGTATTTCTTCTTGGTGTAGCAATTTCAATGGCCAGTAGTGTATTTAGTGCGTCAGGCCACGTCGCCTGACGCTTCTGGCCATCGTCTAGTGACACCTCAGGTGACCGTATACGTCTAGCCAGTGCCGTGCCGCGCGTAGTGCCTTCTTCAGGTGAGTCCACGTAAGTTTCACTTTCCCATCAAGCCATGCCTAAAATAACAGGATTCCTGCAGCGTCACCTTTGTATTCTCAAGCAAAATGATTCGTTCTAGGTTCTGCTCTTTGCCTTTTTGGCGTAGCTATACGACTCTGGATTACTCTCTTGAAGTATGCCAATTGACATACTCGTCAAGAAAGATATGACTTTCTTGCCAGATACTGATCTCTTCACCAATTACCAAACCAGTCCTCTTACGGTATCTAATAGCTTCTTTACTTTACTTTTACTTAATTATTTATTGAACCTCATCTGATTAGGATCAACAGGCCCTCTCTTACACTGTACCAGGGCTTCACCCATACAGTATATTTTTTACATCCTAGTTCCCTAAGAAATAATAATATTAATATGACAGCTAGTATTAAAATTATTTGTGTGTCTGAAGTGGCATTGTGAGTAAATTATACTGACTATGGGCAAATACAGGTAATAGTGCCAGTATCTGTACAAAACGGATTTTTTCTGATACAATGAATTCTGGGGAAAGGGGATTTAAGCATCAGTGAAGAACACTGAGAAATGAGGAAAGGCAGGTTGAAAAGAGGGACGTACAAGGGTAACGAGTATCTACGGGGACAATGGTAATCCTTGTTGTCGCTTTAGGAGGCATGTCAGTAGCTGTCTTTTGAAACTGGAGATGTTGTTCAGTTCTCTAATATAACGCGGAAGGTTATTATAGAGTTTGGTTTATGTTAATGAGAAGAACTTCGAGAAAGTGGCTGAACGATAGTGGGACAGAAAGGAGTTTGCTCTGACAGGAGCAAGTGTTTCTGCCATATTGTTCAGACCAGAGCGTTCAGGTCCAGGAAAGTTATGAGGGACAGTGTTAACTGATAAGCCAGTAGAGGAGACAGAAGGTATGGTAATCTCTGCGCGCACGTGGACAGGGTAGCTGTGAAGTGTGATCAAAGAGTCGAATATCACAATATTAGGAACATAGGCATTCATAAGCGGGTCCAAGTGTCGTGCGCTACCCTGAGAAAGGCCTCGCAGGATAACGTCGCTGTAATCAACAACTGGAAGTGTAAGTGTTTTTACAGGTTCTTTCTCAGGTCAAGAGGTAAGAGCTTTTTAAATATTCTTGTAGAGCATGGAGAGACGCTGATGTCTTCGTGGACACTGCTGTTCTGTGCTCAGTCCAATTTAGAATTTCAGCTGTTATTATGCCTAGATTCTTTGCTGAAGGAGTAGTGGACAATTGTCCCATTTAGGGTTAAAGAAGGTACGGATTCCCGCTATTGTGAGCTAATGAGCAAATGACCAACCAGCGTCGCTTGGATGCGCCAATTTCGATAGAACACACAGGTCGGTATTGGGATTCTCAATAGCTGTCTTCAGGTATATAGATTTTGCATTTAGATACAATTAGAAATCATCAAAATACTTGTGATACTTGCAGTAGGTCAAAACTGATGACACATTATTTACGCATAATGAAAAGAGCATAGGACATTATACTGAACCCTGGGGAATGTCATGATTCCAAGAAATGGAGAGGTATGGGTAGCGAATATCGTTGCTTCCTGTGACCTCTGGATTGGGATTCTCAATAGCTGTCTTCAGGTATATAGATTTTGCATTTAGATACAATTAGAAGTCATCAAAATACTTGTGGTACTTGCAGTAGGTCAAAACTGATGACACATTATTTACGCATAATGAAAAGAGTATAGGACATTATACTGAACCCTGGGGAATCTCACGATTCCAAGAAATGGAGAGGTATGGGTAGCGAATATCGTTGCTTCCTGTGACCTCTGATCAGGTCATCTACGGATTTGTTGGCGTCGATCTGACCCGCACAAACGGAACGCTGAACACCAGAGAAAGCCACTGACTATGGCTCTACATCACTCAAGCCCATGTTGTCTGTCGAATTGCATCAGCGGCAAACGACGGGTAGAAACTCCAGATCTCAAGCCAGCTTCCAGCAATCGATTCCCGTCTGTTAGTGGTGACCCTCTGCCTGCGACCTCTACCTGGATTTCATCTGCTGGCATCCTTCTTCTTGTCAGAACCAGTCGAAAAATCTTACTATCTTCTCTTGTTGTAGTCCCATTTAGGGTTAAAGATAGTAGGGATTCCCGATATTTTGGGCTAATGATTCTAGAAAACTATTTGTCTCGTGAGTACCCAACTTCATAGCAATGACTTTCGGACTGTGCGCTGCTATACTTAATTTGTTAGCAGTGTTAGGTAACGACTTGTTATTAAGCTCTGGTGCAGGTACGTCGATGTAGCGTTAAAACACAAGCATCAGTGCCCATTACAATTGTCGACAGCCAACATGAATCTTTTGCCAAAACAATAGCGACAGCGCTGCTGCTCTTCTCGGCTGTCGATGCATTAAAGCTGCACGGATAGTTCCTTCTTCCGTACCGGAAATTCGTAGGTTCGATTTAACTGGCCATTTAGGAATTGCTTCTGGTAGATGGCGACGGTCAATTTTTTGTAACCTGGAACGTGAACGGTATGCTATTAACAAATGTTAGTCTCTCATGTGGAAATTAAAATGTCTTTCAGTGGTTTATTCGTTATTTCTCTTCCACATATCCTTACAAATGTTGCAACGAAATTTCTTTATCCTATGATCGCTCATTTTTCATTGGAGTCCTCCCAGGTAGCGAAATTTTTGTTATAATCACAATGTATGTAAATACTGCAGTAGAATGTGTCGGAAGCTCTTTAAGGCTGTTCGCAGATGATGCGGTTGTGTGCAAGAAGGTAGCAACACCAGGATACAGTAAAGATTTACAGAGTGACCTCTAAAGGATTGACGAATTATGCAGGCTCTGGCAAATTGACCCTTAACATAAATAAATGTAACATATTGCGCATGCGTAGGAAAATGAATTCACTACTGTACAAGTATGCTACTGATGAAAATTGCTGGCAACAGTAACCACCGTAAAATATCTAGGAGTATCTGTCTGCCGGCCGGAGTGGCCGTGCGGTTCTAGGTGCTACAGTCTGGAGCCGAGCGACCGCTACGGTGGCAGGTTCGAATCCTGCCTCGGGCATGGATGTGTGTGATGTTCTTAGGTTAGTTAGGTTTAATTAGTTCTAAGTTCTAGGCGACTGATGACCTCGGAAGTTAAGTCACATAGTGCTCAGAGCCATTTGAACCAAGTATCTGTCTTGAGCCACCCGAAGTGGAATGACTACATAACACAACTAGTAGGAAAAGAAGATGCCACACTGATGTTCATGGTATAAGAAGAATTTTAAGGGCATGTAATTTATCCACTAAAGAAGTGGGTTACAAGGCACTTGTTTGACCGATTCCTGAGCAAACGTTCATTTATTTTTTTATTTATTTATTTATTATTCCGTGGGACCACATTTAGGAGAAGTCTCCATGGTCATGGAACGAGTCAATACATGAAATTATAACACGATTGTAGAAACAGATAAAATGAAATATAACAAACATATTCAGGCGACAAGTCGTTAGTTTAAATAAAGAAAATCAAGAATGTAACACTGGAATTTGCTTAATTTTTTAGCTCTTCCAGGAGCTCCTCGACAGAATAGAAGGAGTGAGCCATGAGGAAACTCTTCAGTTTAGACTTAAAAGTGTTTGGGCTACTGCTAAGATTTTTGAGTTCTTGTGGTAGCTTATTGAAAATGGATGTAGCAGAATACTGCACTCCCTTCTGCACAAGAGTCAAGGAAGTGCATTCCACATGCAGATTTGATTTCTGCCTAGTATTAGCTGAGTGAAAGCTGCTAACTCTTGGGAATAAGCTAATATTGCTAACAACAAACGACATTAAAGAAAATACATACTGTGAGGGCAATGTCAAAATTCCCAGACTATTGAATAGGGGTCGACAAGAGGTCTTCGAACTTACACCATACATAGCTCGAACAGCCCGTTTTTGAGCCAAAAATACCCTTTTTGAATCAGAAGAATTACCCCAAAATATAATACCATATGACATAAGCGTATGAAAATATGCGAAGTATACTACTTTTCGTGTTGAAATGTCACTTATTTCAGATACTGTTCTAATGGTAAATAAAGCGGCATTTAGTTTCTGAACAAGATCCTGAACATGGGCTTTCCACAACAGCTTACTATCTATCCGTACGCCTAGGAACTTGAACTGTTCCGTCTCGCTTATAACATGCCCATTCTGTCTGATTAAAATGTCAGTTCTTGTTGAATTGTGGGTTAGAAACTGTAAAAACTGAGTCTTACTGTGATTTAGCATCAAATTATTTTCCACAAGCCACGAACTTATATCATGAACTACATTATTTGATAATGTTTCAATATTACACACAAGATCCTTCACTACCAAGGTGGTGTCATCAGCAAACAGAAATATTTTTGAATCACCTGTAATACTAGAAGGCATATCATTTACATAAATAAGAAACAGCAGTGGCCCCAGCACCGACCCTTGGGGAACGCCCCATTTAACAGTGCCCCATTGGGACTGAGCATCATTACCACTCTCAATATTGCGGAGGATTACCTTCTGTTTTCTGTTCTTAAAGTAGGAGGCGAACCAATTGTAAGCTACTCCCCTTACTCCATAATGTTCCAACTTCTGCAGTAATATTTTGTGGTCAACACAGTCAAAAGCCTTCGTTAAATCAAAGAAAACACCTAAATCAATCTGGGATCCTCACCAAGCAGGATTGATAGGATAGATGGAGAGGATCCAAACAAGAGCTGCGTGTTCCATCACGAGATAGTTTACTCCGCACAAGAACGTTGCAAAAATGCTAGACAAACTCTAGTGGCGGATGCTACAAGAAAGGCGTTGTGCATAACAAAAAGAGTTATTGTTTAAATTTCGAGAGAACACTTTCCGGGAAGAGTCACACAACATTTGCTTCCTCCCACATTCGTGAAATGACGACGACGAGAGAATTTGAGAGATTAGAACTAACACAGAAAATCATTGACAATCATTCTCCCCACACGCCATTCGAGAATGAAGCAGGAAAGGGGAGATAAATCAGTGGTACCAGAAGTACCCTCAGCCACGCACCATCACGTGGCTCGCGGAGCATTGATGTGGGTGGAGATACAAACCTCCACATGACTTCTGCCCAAGAGGGCTCAAAACTAGCCTCCTCCATCCTGTGATGGCTGCCAGTTGACTCTTCGACTTCGCCAGCTCCCAGCCGTTACACGAAATTATTTGAACATTTATGCCACCGCACGAATCAGCCTCCAGAGCCGTTTCCTCTTAACGCTCATAGGGCTGCTGTAAAGCCATCCTCACGCGGGACATAATTCTCATTGCGCAGCACACCAGATGTGGTGTCTGGCGTTGCTGCTGTACGCTCCGAAACGACCTCCTACATCCCACGGAACATAACGAGCTGCTCAACGTGATTTGCGACTTCAGCGCTCTCCAGCAGGAGTTCCCAGCCGCATCAGCCATGTAACTCACAGTTTCCTTAACGACAATGGACGCGTGTAAGACAGCTGTGTTGACTGTCGAAGAAGAATGGGGAAAATCGTGGAGAAAATTCTGGACTCGTCGATGGCTTGACCAGCAAATTGTTGATAGAGGAACATTACATAATTTTGTTATTCGTTACCGGTAACTCGAATGACCATTCATTCCACACTTATTTTTAAACTGAATGTAGTTAATGTATAGAACCTAATGTTAGTTTGCGTATGCATAATACCCATTTTCTCAATGAGGTATTGGCTATCAACACTCTGAAGAACGGACTTCATCACATAGATTTCAAGATCATTTCGTAACTTTATGTGTGTGGAAGAGAAGATTTTTTCGAAGCTACTCGCCAGCTTAGAAAAAGATACGCACTGGCAAGATCAGACATGAGGCAGTAATACCGAGAAATAGATATACGAGTTTATTTTTGTGTACGATTTCATACACAATGGTAAAGAGAGGTGGGCTACAGAGTGCTGCGGGAACAGGCTGGACAGGAGCGCCGGCCGCTGTGGTCGAGCGGTTCTAGGCGCTTCAGTCCGGAACCACGCGACTGCTACAGTCGCAGACTCGAATCCTGCCTCGGGCATGGACGTGTGTGTGATGTCCTTCGGTTAGTTAGGTTTAAGTAGTTCTAAGTCTAGGGGACTGATGACCTCAGATGTTAAGTCCCATAGTGCTTAGAGCCATTTGAACCATTTGGACAGGAGTAGAAATGATAAGCGAACAATTTAACATAACAAAAATAAGATTTACATAACTTGTACTTCTCCAAGCGTACCAAGACTGATTCCAAATGATGCAGCAAGAAATAGAGTCCAGTTATCTCAATGTCAACAAGGAAGAGTCTCTATGTACTGAATCACGAACAATGACGTCAGTGCGGTGACTAAGCGGCGTCTGTGTAGCCTCCCTTAGTGAAGTGGCTCCGAGCACAAGTGGATTGAGCAACTGCCGCCAGCCGTCCGATGCCATGGCGGCAGAGGGCGTTCGTGGTACACAGCCACTGGAGGCGTGGCTTAGTGGGTGCACACCAGCTTGTCTGACCAATCCTGCGCGACCATTATAGAAACTTGCTGTTCTGTTACCAAAGTAACAACACCTGTGGGGTGGTATCTATACCTGATACCACGTAATTATATACATCACACAAAGTTTCATGGTAGCAAAGCATTCCTAGTGTAGTACTTGTGTTTACTTACTGACATAGACTGGCAGTCACATTAAGATTTCTGATCACTGTGGAAACATTCCTATCATTGGGATTCACAACAAGAATTGAGCATATACATTATTTATGCCTAAACTGACAGCAACTGTGTAAGACAATGCTTCTATTACATTATCGTTAGTAAGAAAGACCCAGAATCCTTTAGACAACGCAAGGTGAAAGAAACTGGAAGGAGGTAGACGTGAACCTCAAAACGCCATCAACTACGCTACAGCTTCAACATCGCAGCTGGATCTCTGTATGTGGTATACATGGTCTAAGGACTGTATCTACGAATGGCATAATTTGATATGAAATATAGCGCGCTACTGATACGTCATAATTGTGCTGTAGCATTGAAAGAGTTTACTTCACAGCACACATGTTACAACGCTTAAAACATCAAATACAGGAAGCATTTGACTGCCGATATGGAGTTCCATGTCATTTTATTCAAAAAAGTGGTTCAAATGGTTCTGAACACTATGCGACTTAGCACCTGATGTCATCAGTATCCAAGAACTTAGAACTACTTAAATCTAACTAACCTAAGGACATGACACACATCCATGCCCGAGGCAGGATTCTAACCTGCGGCCGTAGCGGTCGCGTGGTTCCAGAGTGAAGCGTCTAGAGCCGCTCTGTCACACTGGCCGGCTGTCATTTTATTATCAGAATTCGTAGCTAAAAGGCACGTTTCCATGAAATCGTCAGTTATCTGATGCTTTGAAGCAACTTATGTCGTACCATGTCTACAGTAAAGAAAACAAACAAAATACAAGGCATGATTCCATACAATATGGCTGCTCCTAATCCGCCTGTAAAATTGATTTCACGTCTCACTGGCCGCGTTCCTCTGCACTAGGCAAAAATCTGATTTGCCAGATTCTTCATTTCACGCTCCGTAGTGTAGTAGAATGTGGAATTCTACGCAGTGACGTCACCAGCTCCTTGCCCAGCTGCGTTTTCACCTCCCGAGAAACCCCGTAAGGTGCTGCTGCTGCCGACAGATATTTCAGATATTAGGGTTTTAGGAAACACCAACCATTCTGTGGAAACCACCCCGAAAACAGCCACGGCCGGACCATCTCATCTTAGCCGGATTAAGAAAATTTACTTCCAAGATGGAGAACAGCCTCAGTCCCACGGAAACCTGAGAACCGACGGTGCCGTTCACAATTGCGACCAGCATGGACGCAAATGATATGTTACAAGGATAAGACCAACTACCACCGTTGCAGTAGCTACCAAAATGAATACCTAACACCGAGTGAAATACGAATGTATATGCATTATACAACGGTGTTTTAGAATGAACACGCTGCAACACGATCAGGTACCCTATTGCAGATTATACGTAGACAACGCACTTTTTTCATTAATTACTTTGGGAGGTTTGAGCATCGAAAGACTCTAAAAAAGGCTACGATATTTGAAAATACACTACTTGCAAATACAGTAAGTTACATAAAAGATCATTGTACCAAATGATACTTACTAGGGGGTACTGTCAAATTAAACCTACACAAATACTCTACATACAACATTTTTCCAAATGATTACTGTACCAAACGATAGTTACTAAGGGGTACTGACTAGAAGAAGGGATCGGTTGGTAGAGCATATTCTGAGGCATCAAGGGATCACCAGTTTAGAATTGGAGGGCAGCTTGGAGGGTAAAAATCGTAGAGGGAGACCAAGAGATGAATACACTAAACAGAATCAGAAGGATGTAGGTTGCAGTAGGTACTGGGAGATGAATAAGCTTTGACAGGATAGAGTAGCATGGAGAGCTGCATCAAACCAGTCTCTGGACTGAAGATCACAACAACAACAACTGTCAAATGAAACGTACATAAATACTCAAAATATAACCTTTCCTTCGTTATCACAAAAGGACAAATAAGTACTGTACCTCAGTTATTGAAAATGCCCATGATGAATATATCTGCACACAAAAGATCAGTAGTATGTGACAGCAGTGATTTATGTACATCATCGAGAGTTCAATGTTTGTCATAGTATCAGTATTTACTTTTTTATCATCTGACAATTTTTCTACTTCTTATTTTTCCAAATCATTCCAAAATTCCGCAAGAGATTGCAGTGCTGCTGTTATTAAGGCGATGAATATTTATACTGTCCTTTAGAAGTTAGATACCTACAAAATTGATCGATTTTGTATAATAGCTAAATTCATGGTAGTTGCCAACCATACAGCGTGTCCTAGGAGGAACGATCAATATTCGGGGATGTGACAGTAACGACCATTTGAAGGAAAAAGCTTCATTTGGACATATACTCTATTCCGAATGGTTTCCGAGACAAAACACATTTAATGTGCCTTTTTATTAATTTTCTGTGTTATTCAATACATCATCCGCTCGGGCTAACCGTACGGTCTCTGGCGCCTTGCCACGGTTCGCGAGGTTCCCTCCGTCGGAGGTTCGAGTCCTCCCTCGGGCATGGATGTGTGTGTTTGTCCTTAGAATAGTTTAGGTTAAGTAGTGTGTAAGCTTAGGGACTGGTGACCTTAGCACTTAAGTCCCATAATATTCCATACACACACAACACATAGTTAACATTAAATCATGTGTTTTACAAATTATCGCATGAAAAATACGTTTTTTAACACGTTCACCTCTAAGCGTTATCGTACACGTGAGATTACAGGTGTGGTGCAGTTCACAATGAATATTTGGATATCCCCCGTCAATTTCAATGCATTTGTGATCTCTTGGGAGCTTATGTCTTGTTGCTTGTCTCAGTGTGTTCCCTAGTGATAGCAGCAGCGTCCGCGAAATAGCAGTTCATCGCGCGTAATCATATTTCGTTTGTACACCTCAGACTTTTTCAAGCCCCATAAACAAAAATCTAATAGTGTACGATCTGGTTACCTTGGTGGCAAGTAAAATGTACTACCACGAGCAATACAGCGTTTAGAGTAAGTGCGGTTGATATGTTCCCTCACACGTCTGGTAAAACGTGGGAAGGCTCCATCATGCTTGAAGCACACTGCAGTCTATGTGGTTAAAGGAACATCCTCAAGATATTGTAGACAACGTTCTGGACGTCCTAACAGCGCAGGCGTCCACCAGGATCGTCGTATTGTAAGTGTAGCATTGGCAGATCGTACAGCTACTACAGCACAGGCAAGAGAGCCTGTGAGTGCAAATTTGTAACACGAACTGTTGCGAACCGATTATTAGCTATGGGACTGTGGGCACGCACGCCTGCAGCCTGTCTTCCTCTCAGAACACAGCATCTACACTACTATTGGCCATTAAAATTGCTACACCAAGAAGAAATGCAGATGATAAACGGGTATTCATTGGACAAACATATTACACTAGAACTGACATGTAATTACATTTTCACGCAATTTAGATGCATAGATCCTGAGAAATCAGTACCCAGAACAACCACTTCTATCCGTAATAACGGCCTTGATACGCCTGGGCATTGAGTCAAACAGAGCTTGGATAGCGTGTACAGGTACAGCTGCCCATGCAGTTTCAACACGATACCACAGTTTATCAAGAGTAGTGACTGGCGTATTGTGACGAGCCAGTTGCTCGGCCACCATTGACCAGACGTTTTCAATTGGTGAGAGATCTGGAGAATGTGCTGGGCAGGGCAGCAGTCAAACATTTTCTGTATCCAGAAAGGCCCGTACGGGACCTGCAACATGCGATCGTGCATTACCCTGCTGAAATGTAGGGTTTCGCAGGAATCGAATGAAGGGTATGGCCACGAGTCGTAACACATCTGAAATGTAACGTCCACTGTTCAAAGTGCCGTCAATGCGATCAAGAGGTGACCGAGACGTGTAACCAATGGCACCCCATACCATCACGCCGGGTGATACACCAGTATGGCGATGACGAATACACGCTTCCAATGTGCGTTCACCGCGATGTCGCAAAACACGGATGCGACCATCATGATGCTGTAAACAGAACCTGGATTCATCCAAAAAATGACGTTTTGCCATTCGTGCACCCAGGTTCGTCGCTGAGTACACCATCGCAGGTGCTCCTGTCTGTGATGCAGCGTCCAGGATAACCGCAGCCATAGTCTCCGAACTGATAGTCCATGCTGCTACAAACGTCGTCGAACTGTTCGTGCAGATGGTTGTTCTCTAGCAAACGTCCCCATCTGTTGCCTCAGGGATAGAGACGTGGCTGTGCGATCCGTTACAGCCATGTGGATAAGACGCCTGTCATCTCGACTGCTAGTGATACGAGGCCGTTGGGGTCCAGCACGACGTTCCGTATCACCCTCCTGAACCCACCAATTCCATATTCTGCTAACAACCATTGGATCTCGACCAACGCGAACAGCAATGTCGCGATACGATAAACCGTAATCGCGATAGGCTACAATCCGACCTTTATCAAAGTTGGAAAGGTGATGGTACCCATTTCTCCGCCTTACATGAGGCATCACAACAACGTTTCATCAGGCAACGCCGGTCAACTGCTGTTTGTGTACGAGAAATCGGTTGTAAACTTTCCTCATGTCAGCACGTTGTAGGTGTCGGCACCGGCGCCAACCTTGTGTGAATGCTCTGAAAAGCTAATCATTTTTATATCACAGCATCTTCTTCCTGTCGGTTAAATTTCGCGTCTGTAGCACGTCATCTTCGTGGTGTAGTAATTTTAGTGGCCAGTAGTGTATGTGCACTCTTCGAATGGTGCCCTCGGAAGATCACCCCTGAAAGACGGAATGGAATGATGAAAGCTGATTTGGTCTGCACGCATGTGATGCTCGTCTGATGTAGATCTGGTGAGAGCTGTCTCGTAGAGTCCATCCGTCCAACGCACACTGCCTCCACTCCAGGCCTTATGGTCTCTCATTCACTTTTTTGTCTCTGGGGGGAGGGGGGGGGGGCGCTAACCAGCGCTCGGTACGTGCAGAATGTTGTTAGGCCCGTTCTTTTGCCGTTCTTGCAACAGGAGGATGATTTGCTGTTCCAACATGATAACGCCCGCCCACAAACTGTCCGTGATGCTCAACGTGCTCTGCAAGACGTGCAGCAGCTTCCATGGCCAGCACGATTTCCGGACTTGTCTCCAACCGAGCATGTGTGCGATATGATGCGAGGTGATTCATGCAACTGGTCATCCAACAACTCTTACAGAACTACGTGAACAGGTCGAGCAGGTGTTTTATAACGTATGCCAGGATAGTAGTCGCAATTTGTACGATCGACTGGATGCCAGAGTCAGCGTCTGCATTGCCGGCTGTGGAGACTCACCACGTACTAATATGAGTTTTTAGGCATAGGTCGATACCTGGTACCTCAGAACCGCTTGTGCTATTGATCTGTAAATGTCCATATATACTGTTGCAACAATAAATCTTGAATGAATCGCAAACCTCTAAAAGGATGTAATGATTTTTTTCTTGTATTTTATATGAAGGACATGTTTCTTTGAGAGCTCTGTTGTGCAAACCTTTGTCCAGATATCTCACTCTGCCAGAATATCTATTTTTGAGTAACAGATACATATCAATGTGAGGCAGTTCAATGTTCGCTAGGAGCTCTCTGGAGACATCGGTCATGAGTGTGAGCAAATACCATCAGAGATATCCACGCAACACACCAGAACCATTATGTCAGCGGCAGCGTTCATACAAACAATGCCTGGCACCGATCAATGAGGCTGTCTTGTGTACAACCACAAGTCTTCCGACGTCTGCTCATCGGCCATGTACCTGTTTGTAATGAAGTACAGTAACTAAAGTCGGTCTACCAACATTCTGCTTGTGTCACGGTAACTAAAAGCCACGAAAGCAACCGAGAGTTTACTTGTAATAAAATGAGCATATTAATGTTTTCTTTTTAATCTTAGTATGTGATGAAAAGACGTTAATCGTTTTGGGTCAAATAGTTCAAAGAATGTTTTTAAGAAACTGCTGTATACAGGGTGTCCCAGGAGAAATGGTCATTATTATGGGATATGCCAGCTCATTTGAACCAAAAGCCTGATATGGACGTGTGCTATGTTCCGAATGGTTTCCAAGACAGAATGTATTTAATGTACATGATGACAGGGCCAGTCATTTTAGAAGAACGAATGGCGGGACATAATTACTTCCAGTTCTTGGAAAATTCGTTTGTTCAATATCTTGAGGATGTTCCTTTGACCACACAGAGTGCCGTGTACTTCTAGCATGATGGAGCCTTCCCACACTTTACCAGACGTGTGAAGGAACATCTCAACCGCATTTACTCTAAACGCTGTATTGGCCATGGTAGTACATTTTACTGGTCACCAAGGTAAGCAGTTAACTGTTTGCAACAGGCACATCAGTCACTCAACGAAACTCTATACTTACAATATGGGAAAATAACAGAAGAAACCAAAAAATCAACAGTAAATATGCCTTCCATGTAATGAACAAGTGACAAGGAAGCAACACAGAAGACAGTATCACCACAGTATACAAAAATAACGGGAGAAGAAACCAAAAAGTTAACAGTAAATATGATTTCAGTGAAACAAACAAATGGCAGGGAACCAGCACAGAAGACAATATCGCCATTAAAAGAGACTGAGGAGAAAGCCGTACCAGAGTGGACAGAAGTTAAAAGCAACAGATCACGACGAAGCACCTGGCAGAAGTTAGCATCCAAACAACATATGAACGATTTTTTATGGCCCAATCCACTGCAGAAGAAAACAACCAAGAAGAAGTCCAGGACCCACAGGAGGTGAAAATCAGGTCAGAAACGAAAAGACTAGAGCCCACTCTTTAAAGAAGTAACAAAGCAAGGAACATGTCTCTCATAAAACTAAATAATTCTTTAACTCTCCTATATCATAACGTACAGGGCTTAACCAGTAAGCTATATGATCTAGAGGTCCTTTTGCATGGTTCATTGAAGGAGATTTCTATCTTGTGAATAAGTGAACACTGGCTACAAGAACTACAAAAATGTGCAGTTGGGATTTCAGACTTCCAGTTGGTCAGCAGCTTTTGCAGGGAAACATACTGAGGGGGTGGAACATGTATATATGTAATAACAGGTATTAAATCAAAGGAAATTAGGTTTAAAAATGTATGCTATATTGAAAAATATTTTGAATATTGTTTATGTGAACTAACAGACAGTAAAATTATAATTGCATGTATATATAGGTCCCTACTTGGCAATTTTGAATTATTCTATGAAAATTGGAAAATCTTCTTAACTATCTAAATCGTCAGTCAAAATACATAATTGTGCTTGGATATTTCAATATTAATTTCAAGGCCGACTGTAAAAAAATGCAAAAACTTGTTAATCTACTAAAAACAAGCAATATGGACATGTGTGTAGAAGATAGAACCAGATACAGCACCAAAAATGAAAGTACTATAGATCAAATATTCATTGACAAATCAAAATGTGGCTTTAAATCTGAGGTATTGGATACAGGTTTCTCTGATAATCAAGCAGTTAAATTGACTTTAGAGAAGTTTCATGAAAAAAGTGACAACAGGAGATATATTGAGAGAAGATTAATTAATGATGATAGTATTAGAGTCTTTAATCTAATGTTAAAAAATCCAAACTGGGACATGGAAACCAATAGTTCCGTAGATATAAAATTCAACAAGTTCTTGTCAAATTATAAGTACTGCTATGATATTTCATTCACTCTGAAGAGAATGGAAATAAACAAAAAATCAAATTAACAAGTGAAATCAAAGAGTCATCGGTCTTAGAACGCTATATAAAGTAATCTATGGAAAACACCAAGAAGAAGAAGGAACGGTATGACATGATATCTGATAAGACATCAGGGAATAACTTCCATGGTAATAGAGGAAAGGAATTCGTGGAGGGCAGCAAAAAACCAGTCAGGAGATTTATAACTAAAAGACAAGAAAGATTTATTAAGAGATAAAAAAAGTTTGAATGAAAAGGCCATTGAGGCATCATGTCGGTCAGCTAACACATTGAACAAGTAGGCGAAGCGCACAGTATCGCTGAGAATTTAGTAAAACTATGTGCGGCAGACATAAAGCATGTTTGTTCAGTGAAAAATCTGAAAAGCATCTTTCTACAGTGCCGCTTTAATACAACACTGTTTCGTTTGTAATTAACAATGTCCTAGGCTATATCAAGCAAGAAACAGTTGGTCGCCTTCAATGTAACTAATTCGTTTTGCAAATGGATGAGTCGACTTATGTTGCTGGACTGACCATCTCAAATATGTAATTGTGCGACATCCATATAAAGATTTACTGGAAGAACACTTCCTTATATTCGCATCGCTGCCAATTAACACTACTGAAAAAGAAATATATAACTTGACTAAGAATTTTTTTAAATCAACCATGTCGATTTGAACGACTGTCTCGTCTTTTGTACAGATGCAGCCAAGGCAATGACTGATAAAACAACAGGAGCGGTATCAGTAGTTCCAACCATTGTATCTTGCATAGAGAAGCATTCACGATAAAGAGGATGCTGCCCAAACCTAAAACTGGTTTTTGATGAAGCAGTAAAAACTAATCAATCACGTTAAATTACATGCTATTCGCTGCTGATAGCTTCCAATATTGTGTGAAGATTATGGGAGCAGACATAAAAGACTACTACTCTGTCCCAAGCTTAGATGATTGTTCAGAGTAATACCTTAACGAGGTTATTCGAACTAAGACGTGAATCACAAACTTTTATGGTTGACATTTCTTTTAAATTAAGTGACTAGTTTGGCCAATGTGACTTGGTTGTTCAGACTAGCTTGTTTGGCAGATACAGTTGGAAAAATTAATGAATTAAATCTATGTTTACTAGGAAAACAGACAACAGTTTTCAATACTAACAATAAAAGAATCACCTAAAAAATTAGAACTTTGGATTGTTTGTGTTGGTTAGAAAAAAATTAAAAAGGTTTTTAACTCTGAATGTGTTCTTTGGTGAGACAACAGAATTATCAAATGAAATGTTTTAAGAAATGGTCCAATACCTTAGCGATATACACATCTTCTGAGACGTATTTTCCTGAAGAGCAGAATACAAAACTGAAATGAATTAATGGGTTCAGCATCTTTTTGTATCAAATTTGTATACGTCAGAAAATATGTCAAACCAATCCTACAAATCTTTATAGAAATGACATCAGATTCATGGATGGAATCATTAATCAAAAGAATGTTACTTGAGGTTTTTGGTGCAGGGTTCGTGATGAATATCCGCAACCTGTCAACCAGGCTCTGACTATTCTTCTCCCGTTCCCAACAGCATACTTGTGTGAAACAGGATTCTCAGGATATGCAGCTACAAGGATAAAATACCGCTATACACTGGATACTGGACCTGACATGCTTCTTCAACTCTCGTCTACCAACAATGACATTAAACAGTTGGTCAAAAACAGTAAGGCAGCTTCATACCCCATTAAACGGAAACAATTTTATCAGTTTACAGTAGAATTAATACAGTGCTATTTTTGTGTTGTATTATTGTGTGTTGTTTTGTATATTGTTGTAGAAGTCAGTAGTGTACAACGCATCTATTCTTGTAAAATTTTCATTAAATGATCGTAATTAATGAATATAAAACCAAGTTCTGCTTATCTTCGAGCTCCATAAAGTATTTGTTATATCAAAAGGGTTCTACCGCCAAAGAAGTTTGAGAGTCTCTGATTTAAATAATGAGGAATGGGGTGGCCGGAATTTATTAATATACGATTTACATATGGTTTTTGTTTTCAACAGCAATGTTTTAAACTTTAAAACCAATCAGTAGTCTAACTGCAATAACGTTTCGCTTCATAAAACTGAATCTTTTAAGATCCCTCTTGTCACGTTTACGTCCTTTAGTATCCTAAGTTACGTGTTGCTATCAGCAAAATCTTGTGTAATGTTCCTCTCAGTTATTATTCTCTCTTCAATAACCAGCATTTCACCACGCAACCTCCTTCATAAGCATCGTTTTTAAATTATCAGTATTGTTTTGTGTCATAAAAGTAACTACTGGACTACGGATGTGCACGAAAATGTTGGGAAACCTTTCCACAAACAGTCGTACTGCAGTTCGGCCGTTTTCATTAACTTTTCCGTGTGCAAGCAGCATACGGACACCTGTGTACATGCCGTTGGCTCTGAGCACTATGCGACTTAACTTCTGAGGTCATCAGTCGCCTAGAACTTAGAACTAATTAAACCTAACTAACCTAAGGACAGCACACACATCCATGCCCGAGGCAGGATTCGAACCTGCGACCGTATCGGCCGCGCGGTTCCAGACTGTAGCGCCTAGAACCGCTCGGCTACTCCGGCCGGCAATGGGTTTCCTGACTAAAAATCTTCAACGCCACTGTTCTCAAACGTTTATGACCCACAGGATCCAAACCAAACATTGCCGGACTGGGGCGCCTCTTGAAATGTCCCGTATAACATGCTAAGCACTGACCGTTTTTCTTAAGTCAAACTTGTATGCAATATCGTTTGAAATGTTGGCGTCGAGTTTGTTTTTAGGAAGAAAAATCAAGATTTTTGATGTTTTGTTCACCATTTTTGTTAAGCGATCACTAAGCTCTGACATGTACATCGAAATGAAAATTCCTGAGAGATTCAAACTGTGTGCCACATGGGATTCTAGTGTTTTCACCAAATGAACTTGGGGTCAAACATATAAATATGGCATTATGAGAGCCCCCTACCACCAAAATAGTTGCTGTTAATTGGTTGCTTGCTCGCACACAGCAACTACACAGCTAGGTCACAGGACCAAATACAGTTAGGCGACAGTTATGGCAAAAGTAGATGGCAACACAGATCATCGACAATTTACCATGAGTTATTGAAATACGTATTTTAATAATCAACTGAAACATGAAGATTGTGCATGATAAAGTAGATCAGTTTTCAGTTACACTGAACTGTCTTTAACTTTGGTATAGTCCTAACTCCAAAGCACGTGTGTAATGTCCTATTTGGCTCTTCTTGGCGCCGACTGTTGATGGAGTCTGCTGGAGCAACGTCCACTGGTGGACTATTTGTGAGACGTAAAGCAGATATGTAACACAGTCCTAGTCGAGCGCATCCTCTCTGGATTCTGACTTTTAATACTGGAACCGCCAGGTTTTTTGAACCCCCTAAAACCGCCATTGGGGCAAAAAGTCCCATCTCTAATCGATGCTTTTCCAGTACAGTATTTTGGGCGATGAATTTTCTGTAACAAATAGTCACTCTTGCTGTCCGTTATTCTCTTTTAATTCGAACGACTAAGAACAGTCATGCTTCATACTTACATTTCATTAAAAATATTATGTGACAACATAAAAATTGAATATTTTCTTACTTTTTGTCCAGAAAAACTCCGATATGCGAATACTTAAGAATTGTTCGTAATACCATGAAGAAATCATGTATTTTTATAGAAATGCAGCCAAGTCATAAAGTTTTTAATACAGAATGATATTTTCTATAACTAAGCAAAAAAAAAAAGATAAACCCAGGTGTTGGTATAAAATCATGGACCTGATGCTATCACAGAGTAAGTACGCATGCGCCAAAGATGAACGACCAATAGCTGTGAAATCTGAGAACTTCTCAGTCGAATGCACCATCTTTAGTGTCTGTAGATAAATCTATGTGGTCGTGACCTTCGTTTGTCTAAGAGTTGAAATGATAAGTGTAATAAGAGAGCACACGAAATTTCGAGAAACCGCTACTGAAACGTATCTGTTATTAAAAGAAGTGTATGGCGAAGACTGTTCATCACCAGTCGAGTTTTTGAGTAGTTCAAGTGTTTCCAAGATGGTCGACAAGACGTTGAAAATTACTCATGGCTGGAACGCCCATCAACATCTAAAATGGATCAAAATATCGGAAAATTAAGTCATTTGATTCGATCTGACTGTCGGTTGAATATTCGATCGACTGTTGAAACTGTAGCACTGACAAAGAACGCGTAAATAAAAATTTACATAACCAATTTAACACGAGAAAAGTGTTTGCGAAACTGGTTATGAAAATTCTCACGATCAAACAAAAACGAGCCCGTGAAAATGTCTGACTGACACTTTGAATCCCATTGAAAATGATCCTGATTTCTTGGAAAAACTGATGACATGTGTCAAATTTTCGTTTTTCAATTATGATCCAGAAAATATGGACCAATCCATGTACTGGCAGAGCCCAATTTTACTGAGAGTGAAAAAAGCTCGAATGAGCAAATCATGATTCAAAGCCATTATCACTGTTTTTTCGATATTCACAGAATTGTGTATCTTCGAATACTCCCTCGGGCATGTGTGTGTGTGTGTGTGTGTGTGTGTGTGTGTGTGTTATCCTTAGCGTAAGTTAGTTTAACGTAGATTAAGTAGTGTGTAAGCTTAGGGACCGATGACCCAGCAATTTGGTCCCATAACACCTTACCACAAATTTAAAAAAAGAATCCTGAAGGTCAGATTGTTAATTAACCTCACTAACTTGAGGTTCCTATTCAACTCCATGAGTAAATGGGAATTGTGGAAGGGCACATCATGCGCTCTGCATCAAGCAACACACCAGCTCATGTCATTGCCTATTAGAAGGTTTCTAGCAACTACAGCTCCCCAGTGTTAGACAACCCATCTTACTAGCCTGACCTAGCAACATGTTAGTTTTATCTATTCCCGAAGATCTAATCTGCATTAAAACGAACAAAATTTCAATCCATTGAAGCAGTAAAAGGAAAAGCAGCATGCATTATAAAGCAGCTCATCGAAGAAGACTTCCAGCACTGTTCCCATCAATGAAAAATTCGCATGGATCCTTTTAAGGATAGAGCAGGGGTGTATATTGAGGGTCGCAATAAATAAATATGTATGTTTTCGAAATAAAATATTTTACAGCAACAATCTTGTTCTTTTAAAGCCACTCGTTGTATACATTTAATAAATTACCGCAGTCCAATATACGCCTACACACTAACAGATATTTTCTAAAGATAAGCATTAAAATCTGTGTAAGTAAATACGTTCCTTTTAGATACCTATAGATCATCATTGTCTATAGGCTAAGTTTTGCAATCTCTACAGAAATAGGAAACTGGAACAATACATTTGTTGCAAACTGATTTGTCACACGACACATATTTATATGCACTTTTCCCTTATCAGTGAAACAGGTACTTATTAAACTATAAAGTATACATTTTATAGTATGGACTTTTATTTCAATGTGAACTATTCTAAGAAATATTAAAAGCCATAGACTTTCAAGCACCTCGTGGAACTATTGGTCGAGGGAGAGGGGTTAAAATTTTGCTTGGGATAAAAATGTTCTATGATGCTTCTAGTGTTATTATGTTGCGCCTGAGTCATAGGCAGCCCGGCTCTCTTCTACATAGGACGTATCCCTTATCTTGTGGAGGACACAGCAGATTGGAATCCAGATGTTCGTGTTTTTTGGCTAACATGCAGCCAAAAAATACCATCTGAGCACAGTTTTAACACTTTAATGCTGGGAGCAACTGCACAATGTTGCCTCACGAGGTACGCAATCATATGTGTTATTAGGCTCTGATGTACATGAGATAAAGTTATAAAGCTACTGTAGGCTACAGTAGACTTTCATAAGTAAGCACGGACTATTATAGCTTTGAAATCAGACCTTTAGCTGCTTACAGGCGTTGATAACTATGAACGGGGACAGTTGAAAAATTCGCCGAGGACACAGAGCATCTACATCTACGTATATATTCCGCTAGCCACTAAGCGATGTGGGGCGGAGGCCACAATTCGCGTCAAAGTCATATTTCTCTCCCTCTTCCATTCGCTGATCGCACAAGGGAAAAACGACCGTCTGAACGCCTCAGTACGAGCTCTAATTTCCCTTATCTTTGAATGATCATTGCGCGATTTGAAAGTTGGTGGTAATAATATATGCTCTACATCCTCGGAGAAGATCGAATTTCGGAATTTAGTGAGCAGCCCCTTCCGTTTAGCGCGTCGTCTATCTGCAAGTGTATACCACTTCAATCTTTCTATGAGATTTGTAACGCTCTCGCGATGGCTAAATGAACCAGTCACGAATCTTGCCGCTCTTCTCAGGACCTTTCCAATCTCTTGAATGAGACCCAACTGGTAAGGGACCCACACAGAGGAACAATACTCAAAGACTGGACGAACTAACGTATTGTAAGCTATTTCCTTTGTTGAAGGACTGCATCGCTTCAGGATTCTACCAATAAACCGCAATCTAAGAGTTCGCCTTGCCCGTTACTTGTGTAATCTGATCATTCCATTTGAGATCATTTCGAATAGTCACACCCAGATACTTGAGAGATGTTACCGCTTCCAAAAGCTGGGCATTTATTTTGTACTCGTACATTAATGGGGATTTTCGCCTTGTTATACGCAGTAGGTTACACTTACTAATATAGAGAGATAATTGCCAGTCATTTTACCACGAGTTTATTTTCTGCAAATCCTCATTTATTTGTTCACAACTTTCGTGTGATACCACTTTCCTGTAGACTACAGCATCATCGGCAAACAGTCTAATGCCGCTGTCAATACCATCAACCAGATCGTCTATGTAAATCATAAAAAGCAGCGGACCTATTACGCTGCCCTGGGGTGCACCTGAAGCTACGTTTGTTTATGTTGAAGTCACCCCGTTCAGGACAACATACTGCTCCCTGTCTGTTAGAAAACTTTCTGTTCAACCGCATATGTCATAGACCGTAAGCGAGCACTTTTTGGAGCAAGCGACAGTGCGGAACTAAGTCGAACGCCTTTCGAAAGTCGAGAAATATGGCATCAACCGGGGAGCCGGTATCTAGAGCCTGTTGTATATCATGCACAAAGAGGGCCAGCTGTGTCTCGCATGACTGCTGTTTTCTAAAACCGTGCCGGGTTCTGCAGATGAGCTTCTCAGAGTCTAGAAAGGTCATTATGTCTGAACACAAAATGTGTTCCATGATTCTACAACAAATCGATGTTAGTGAAATTGGCCGGTAATCATGTACATCCGATTTTCTACCCTTTTTATTGATTGCTATGACCTGGGCCTTCTTCCAGTCCCGTGGAACTTTCCGCCGTTCCAATGATTTCTGATAGATGGTGGATAAGAATGGTGCTATATTTTAGCATAGTCAGCATATAATCTTACGGGGATACCGTCTGGGCCAGATGCCTTCCTGGCGTCTAAGGATCTTAAATGTTTTACAATCCCAGATACACTAAAAACTATGTCAACCATCCTTGCGTTTGTTCGATAATTGAAAGGAGGAGTGGTGCTGCAATTCTCTACGGTAAACGAGTTTTTGAAAGCTAGGTTTAGAATTTCCGCCTTCTGTTTATCATCATCCGTTACATTACCTGTACTGTCAGTAAGAGAAGGTATTGAATTATTTGTAGCGTTCATAGATTTTACGTATGACCGAAATTGTTTGTGGTTATTTTTAGAATCTGCAGATAAAAAATTGCTTTCAAATTCGTTAAAATAATCTCTCGCTGACCTATTGACAGCATAGTGCGACTGCAGGGACCTACCCTGGGCACGCTCCCCGTGAGATCCACATTCCCAACTTACTGTCCACACACTACATTTGTAGTGCCCCTGCCCACTACATTCATTACTCGCGGCAGTCAACTCCCGATTCCCGTAAAAGTTTGAGCAATGTTAGTGCATCCGCACTGAGAAGACCGTTGGCCGGGAAGCCTTACCTATATGTGAAGATGGTATCTGTTCTTTCGGACATGTCCAAAAGAACAGATACCAATGGTGATCTTGCAGCTCTCAAAGAATGAAGTTACAATGAAATCAGACCTTTAGCTGTTTACAGGCGCTGATAAATTCCCAACTTACTGTCCACACACTACATTGGTAGTGCCCCTGCCCACTATATCCGTCTCACGGGGAGCGTGCCAGAGATAAGTCCCTGCAGTTGCACTATCCTCTGTGCCCTTGGTGGCTCAGTCGGATTGAACGTCTGCCATGTAAGCAGGAGATCCTGGGTTCGAGGCCCGGTCGAGGTACACATTTTCAATTGTCGCCATGGATATTTATCAACGCCTATAAGCAGCTAAAGGTCTGATTTCATTATAATTTCATCTTCATATATGATAGCTTTAATAGTAGCTTTGCTCAGTTAAGGTTGTACCCACATTATCTGTATGTTAGGTGTGTTGCATATCTATTGGGCCTTACCTCATTATGTGTGTGATCAGCGTCTCATGAGTGTCCCCTAAAAGCTGGAAGCAGTAAACCACATAGCTACTGAGTGCGGACGTATGAAGGGCCGTGTAACCTAAAAAACATATTTCTTCTACATAGTTATCCTTTTGCCTGTTACTTAAAAATAAACAGTATTTATAGCAAAATTGAACTTGTCAATGTTTAGTTCAGGTCTTATTCTAAAACTGTTGATTTGTAACTTAAAACAGAGGGATGTTGTAATCAAAATAAAAAAATACAGATTTATCATTTGGCGCTAGAAAACACAATATCCTCGACAAAAGATAAAATTAAAAAACCGCAAAAAATATCACAAACGTTGCTTCAATACTTTGTCGAACATACATAAACCATGTTTCTGTAATCAGAAACCACTTTTGCATTTATCAGTAATAACAGGAAAATCTTACCTTTGATCATGAAGAAGAATGTTCTATCTAGTACGAAATTATGACAATAAATATATATTGTTGTGTTTGTCATGTAAATTATACTTGTATCAAAAGTACTTGCTTTGGTTACATAAAAGCGCAGGAGTTCTGAGAGCAATTCAATTTCACTACTTATGAAATACGATTTATATTCTGTAAGGATATAAAATACATATTGTACTAGCACTGGATGAGGTGTGGTTCTCATTATGTGCAAAACAAACAGAAAAAAGAGACATCGTCGGCTCCCAGTTTCTCTCCTACACATTCATTTGTGTGCCTTTGCCTCACAATGCTACCAATACTACTTGTAATCCTACCATTTACTACGTCATTTATGTAGTGTACCAAAACTACCGAACTGTAGTTTTGGTCGAGTGCAGTCCTAACACAGAAAAATGTGTCAGTGAGCGGATGTACGACATAATACTGGCAGCGACGAACTAATGTACATTTTCCTTTGACTTCTTTTGAATCCAAACGTCGGAGTGTCAGAAGTACGTATCTCAGTTGACTGTTATGTTTTAACCTTTAAATTATTATGTATTATTATTTGTCACATGAAATACAATTAATTTCACCTAACTGTGTTAAGTTCATGTTACCATACATCTGTTCCAGGAAGGAAAATCCACTTACGTTCGATCATACAATGTAGGTAGTTAGCCGATGTACCTCGGAAGATGTTTCCCGCAGTCGGAGACGAAACGTCAGGGGAGAGTTTTATACATCCACTACGGCCTATCAGCCCGGAAGTTGTAAGTGAAGCCACTTACGTTCAACAATAAAAAAGAGCTTTTGCACATTGTGTCATGGGTCCTTGATTCACTACATTTTCTGTGCTATTATTGGCAATCAGGTTGAGCTTAAACATTTTTCATTGTTCTATTTAGGATCCATTGCAGCTATAATTCTATTATTTCATTTCATTATCAATCAATAGTCCTTCAGTTTTCCTCTAGAGGCTTCACAGCCGACTGTTTCTGTAGCAGAATCTCTGAGTAATTTGTAACAAAATGACTCAGAGCATTTTCTTTCCGTCAACTAGTAGTTAAGCTTCACCTCGAGTCTCCTAGAATTACCTGACATAGCCTTTACTTTCCTACCAATTGTATTCCCCTGAGGATTCCAGAATTTCCGAGTTTCCAGACAAATCGTCACCCTGTGCTTTCGCCAGACAAGAATATTAAAGAAGACTCTGAAAAAAGTGGTGTCAATATGAAATGTTTTGACTACTGCACCATATTCAGAATAGAATCATCGTCTCTGATTTACGCGCATATAATTCCATTTCTCATAAGTAAAGATACTACTAGCAGTCTAGTCGTCACGGTGTCTCAATTCATTATGGTATAACATGTTGGTCATTTATTACGGCCCATTTCGTGCTATTTTTAACAGTGCGATTGTGACAATGAATCCACTGCAGACCTAAATAAAGTAACTATTACATAATCTGTACATTCTCTGTAGAGGAAACCATTAATGGAAGAGTTGATGAAAGTATGTCCACAGTTTTCGTGGGGAATTCCGTCTGTTATATAGCAACAGCATAAACGTATATAAATGTTTATTTGAGTTTCTTTTATTATTTAATTTATGAATATTTAAACAAGCAAATTCTTTCATGCAATACATCTTATAAAGATAAAATGTAAATTGTATTGTAGTACTTTGTGTGACTGGTGGCTGCAGGGTATTTAAAATTTATCTAGTGCCAAATAAAATACAATAAAAAATTGTCTGGTCATTACATATAACATTTTTAACTTTGGAATCACAGTACCTGGATAAACATCCCTAGTGCATCGGAAACTGACGCAAGCTTCCACAGGCAACGCAAATAAGTAAATATTTACAATAGAAAATGTGTAAATAAACCAAAGCCTTAGAGACCTACAGCTACTCTTACTTTGAGAGTTGAAATCGTAGCAGAGGCTCCGGGGAAGATCAGCAAAGCAGCTGAGCGCTACAAAGTAAGTGGGAGACTCACCGAGGACTGTTCATAAAATTGGGATCGCACCTTATCGCCCTTCATAAGTCAACATCGCGGAAAGGCATTAGCGGACATCAATAACGTTCAACTGCGAGCAGTAGTGGACTCTGACGTCTGCCGAACTGCAAAACACAAAGTAATAATGCAAACAGACAGTGCACTTTCACCGCGCTTGCAAGAACTTGTAAAAGTCAATAAGTTCGGTAAATAATAATTTCATGTAGCTCAATAGCCAGTTGCACAAGTTTTTCAATTGGATGCCATTTCAGTAGCTTGCGTGCCCTTAATCGATCCCAGTAATATTGCAGGACAGAGGGCATCTAAAGTTTGACGCGGAATGCGAACCACGTTTCTGCCCTGACGACTCCTCACATCGTTGGGAGGTGAAGGCTAATTTAAAGGCAAACTGGTAATTTCTGTGGTCCGATCAGGACTCAATCCCATGATTCCTCACAAAGGAATAGTCCAATCCCACATGAAGCCCAGCCTGAAATTTTTGGTACAGGAAGAATACGACGAAAGAAATGCACGGTCCAAATTTTAGCCGCTAAGATTCATTGCAAGTATTTCTTAAAAATTGTTGAAGTTACACGTTTTCGTCACACCAAGAACCACTTAATGACAGTTGTTTGTAGTGCGCGATCGCCCGTAACAAGAGAGCATAACGCCACATAGTGCAAATATCCAGGACACATAATTTGAAGCACTTAAGCCACACAAAAAATGCCATATATCATTAATGTTTTGAATAAGAGGCAGTTCACACCGACAGCTAAACTGTTGCATACGTAATTCTTACAAAGGTGACTATCAAAGGAAAATAAATGAAGGTAGCACTTGATGTTTACACTATAGACGACTTTCGTCAATCGTGACTTTAATTTATCAAAATGAAATATTTCTTACACAATATCATTTTATAGCAAATTCTATAGCATAGTTCTTATAATACTTTCTGAATAATGCACATGTCAGTAACAATGAGTTCTTTATTTACTCCCTATAGTCGTTACCATGCAGCGAAGGGTCGTTTGAACGATGGAAACAAAATTTTCTTTGACCAGGCACATCTGACGATAGAAAAATTAATACTTTCACGCACAACACAGTAATTACTAGTTTTATTTGAACAGAATTGCGGTGGAGTAAGAAATGTCCTGGCTGTTGCTGTGCATATTGTGCGGCATGCCTGCCATAGCCTACGTAAAGCAATTCGTAAAACGTGCCCATGCAAAATGATAATTCACAAATGACTGAAATTTAAGAATACTGTTCTCCTAACAAATCTCAAATGGCACGCAGTTATCGGAAACTATGTGTCTGACAATTGCCTTATAAATATTTTCCACAGTCGAAAAAATTCTTTAGCGAGAGTCACATTGGATACTCCAAGGTGGAATATGAATTATATCAACGGTCTTTTCGATGCCCTCCAGAAAGCCAAAGGTGTCGTTATGCCCACGCCAACAAAAGCAAAGAATTAATTTCCACAACCGACAGAAACCATTTCGAATGAAATATTGAAAATTATTCTTTCCTGTTTTTCCAGGTTTTTATAGGTCGATTGTAAGTTTTTTTCCACTAAACAGTCCTCCTTTTCGTTTTGGTCCTAACATGATTTAAGCGCCCTGAAGACAGATGTAAAGCTGCAGAAACAGCAACCTATTCATAATTATCACTGTCATTGTACATTAATGTGACACAGCATTAATCGACTGCAGAAAAGAGTGTCTTTTTTCTCTTCAAAATGATAAAGTGCGGTTTGCTCACAGTTCCCTCACAATCTCTGAAAGATAGTTGTTAAACACAATAGGTGTGGAGATAACAACAAGCTTCGTCTTCACGTCAGCCACGAATTAATGACATCTCCTCTATATTTGTATTTGAAGTAAAATTTTGTTTTGCGACTTCCTATACTAGATGATTTTTTTGTAATCTGCTTAAACATGTGATTCCAGTATATAAGAAAAGTAAAAGAGCAGACCTGCAAAATTACAGACCAATACACCTAACTTATGTTTGCTGCAGAATCCTTGAACATATTCTCGGTTCTAATGCAATACACTTTCTTGAGACTCAGAAATTTATTTCCACGAAACAGAATAGTTTTAAAAAGAATTGCTCGTGTGAAACTCAGCTTGCACTTTTCCCACATGATATACAGAGAACTATCGACAAAGGGCAACAGACAGATTGCATAATTCTAGATTTCCGTAAAGTATTTCACACGGTGCCTCATTGCAGGCTGTTAACGAAGGTACGAGCATATGGAATAAGTTCACAGGTATGTGAGTGGCTCGGAGACTTAGATAATAGAACGTAGAATGTTGTCCTCGACGCAAGTGTTCATCAGAGGCAAGGGTATCGTCAGAAGTGCCTGAGGTGAGTGTGATAGGACCACCGTTGTTCACCATATACATAAACGGGTTGGCGGACAGGCTGAGCAGCAATCTGCGGTTGTTTGCTGATGATACCATGGTGTACGGTAAGGTGCGAAGTTGAGCAACTGTAGGAAGATACAAGACGGTTTAGACAAAATTTCCAGCTGGGGTGATGAATGGCAGCTAACCCAAAATGTGAAAAAATGTAAGTTAATGCGGGCGAGTAGAAAGATCAAACCTGTAATGTTCGGATACAGTATTGCTAGTGTCCTGTAACCAAAGCAAGTACTTTTGATGCAAGTACAGTTTACATGACAAACATAACAAAATATATGTACACTCAATAGAATATTCTTATACATGATCAAAGGCAATATTTTCCTATTATTACTGATAAATGCAGAAGTGGTTTATGGTGACAGAAACATGTTTTATGTGTGTTCGACAAAGTATTGAAGCAAAGTTTGTGATATTTTTTGCGGTTTTTTAATTTTATCTTTTGATAAGGAAATTGGGTTTTCTAGCGCCAAATGATAAATCTGTATTTTTTTTTATTTTTATCGCAACATCCCTCTGTTTTACGTTACAAATCAACATTTTTAGAATAAGACCTGAATTAAACATTGACAAGTTCAATTTTGCTATAAATACTGTTTATTTTTAAGTAACAGGCACAAGGATAACTATGT
Organism: Schistocerca piceifrons; assembly: GCF_021461385.2. NCBI lineage: Eukaryota > Metazoa > Arthropoda > Insecta > Orthoptera > Acrididae > Schistocerca > Schistocerca piceifrons. The sequence goes on along the minus strand of NC_060145.1, from coordinate 317,812,308 downwards.
AGAAGAAATTTGTTTTGTAGGTTACGCGGCCCTTTAATCCCTCAGTCAGTAGCTATATGGTTTACTGCTTCCAGCTTTTAGGGGACTTTAGTAAGACGCTGATCACGCACATGATGAGTTAACGTCCAATAGATATGCAACGTACCTAACATACAGGTAACATGGTTATAACCATAACTGACCAAAGCTCCTATTAATGCTATCATATACAGGGTGTTTCAAAAATGACCGGTATATATGAAACGGCAATAAAAACTAAACGAGCAGCGATAGAAATACACCGTTTGTTGCAATATGCTTGGGACAACAGTACATTTTCAGGCGGACAAACTTTCGAAATTACAGTAGTTACAATTTTCAACAACAGATGGCGCTGCAAGTGATGTGAAAGATATAGAAGACAACGCAGTCTGTGGGTGCGCCATTCTGTACGTCGTCTTTCTGCTGTAAGCGTGTGCTGTTCACAACATGCAAGTGTGCTGTAGACAACATGGTTTATTCCTTAGAACAGAGGATTTTTCTGGTGTTGGAATTCCACCGCCTAGAACACAGTGTTGTTGCAACAAGACGAAGTTTTCAACGGAGGTTTAATGTAACCAAAGGACCGAAAAGCGATACAATAAAGGATCTGTTTGAAAAATTTCAACGGACTGGGAACGTGACGGATGAACGTGCTGGAAAGGTAGGGCGACTGCGTACGGCAACCACAGAGGGCAACGCGCAGCTAGTGCAGCAGGTGATCCAACAGAGGCCTCGGGTTTCCGTTCGCCGTGTTGCAGCTGCGGTCCAAATGATGCCAACGTCCACGTATCGTCTCATGCGCCAGAGTTTACACCTCTATCCATACAAAATTCAAACGCGGCAACCCCTCAGCGCCGCTACCATTGCTGCACGAGAGACATTCGCTAACGATATAGTGCACAGGATTGATGATGGCGATATGCATGTGGGCAGCATTTGGTTTACTGACGAAGCTTATTTTTACCTGGACGGCTTCGTCAATAAACAGAACTGGTGCATATGGGGAACCGAAAAGCCCCATGTTGCAGTCCCATCGTCCCTGCATCCTCAAAAAGTACTGGTCTGGGCCGCCATTTCTTCCAAAGGAATCATTGGTCCATTTTTCAGATCCGAAACGATTACTGCATCTCGCTATCTGGACATTCTTCGTGAATTTGTGGCGGTACAAACTGCCTTAGACGACACTGCGAACACCTCGTGGTTTATGCAAGATGATGCCCGACCACATCGCACGGCCGACGTCTTTAATTTCCTGAATGAATATTTCGATGATCGTGTGATTGCTTTGGGCTATCCGAAACATACAGGAGGCGGCGTGGATTGGCCTCCCTATTCGCCAGACATGAACCCCTGTGACTTCTTTCTGTGGGGACACGTGAAAGACCAGGTGTACCGCCGGAATCCAGAAACAATTGAACAGCTGAAGCAGTACATCTCATCTGCATGTGAAGCCATTCCGCCAGACACGTTGTCAAAGGTTTCGGGTAATTTCATTCAGAGACTACGCCATATTATTGCTACGCATGGTGGATATGTGGAAAATATCGTACTATAGAGTTTCCCAGACCGCAGCGCCATCTGTTGTTGACAATTGTAACTACTGTAATTTCGAAAGTTTGTCTGCCTGAAAATGTACTGTTGTCCCAAGCATATTGCAACAAACGGTGTATTTCTATCGCTGCTCGTTTAGTTTGTATTGCCGTTTCAAATATACCGGTCATTTTTGAAACACCCTGTATGAAGATGCAAGATCAGCATTGGTTGAAATTCGTTTTACAAATCATGATCGCAGCGAGTCGTGTTATCTGTTTACCGATGCGTCGTCGACCGAGGATATATGTCTGCTATGTTACGCATGCTCAGTCCACTAAATCCCCAGCAGGAATGTATATTTCTCCAGCTGCCTAGCGGACAACGAATTTGGGGACATTATTTTTAAAAAAATTATAATTTGCAGTACATCATAGCAGCTAAAAATTTTACAGGTCTATTTTCCCATATAATTTTTCTGTATAAAAAATTTCAGTGCATGTTCCGACACGTCAGACTAGATAATTCCCTTATCAGTTCCCAGGCACTGAGTATGTAATGAGGAACTTCAGTGAAAGTCTTCAGCAATGCATGTCAAACGATGGAAATGATATGTGTGGTGTGCTTTTTAAGAAATAGTCTTATGTTTGGCTTTCCGTCACCAGAATGTGTGTACAACAGTTATCTATAAGCAACGGTTGTATGTGTGTACACTGAACTTCATCAAAAGCAAAGTCTCGAAGAATGAAATTACAATGGAATCAGACCTTCAGCTGCTTACAGGCGTTCACAGATATCAATGGGGAGAGTTGAAAATATGTGACCCAACCAGGACTCGAACCCAGAATCTCCTGCTCACATGGCAAATGCTCTGTCCTACTGAGCCACGGAGGACACAGAGAGTAGTGCGACTGCGGGGTGGGCAGGAGCTGGGTCACTACAAATGTAGTGTGTGAACAGTAAGTTGGGAATTTATCAACTCCTGTAAGCAGCTAAAGGTCTGATTTCATTGTAATTTCATTCTTCAAGAGCTGCAAGATCACCATTGATATCTGTTCTTTCGGACCACTACGGTCGCAGGTTCGAATCCTGCATCGGGCATGGATGTATGTGATGATCTTAGGTTAGTTAGGTTTAAGTAGTTCTAAGTTCTAGGGAACTGATGACCTCAGAAGTTAAGTCCCATAGTGCTCAGAGCCATTTGAACCATTTGAGCAGTAATTTGGGAATGTGGGTCTCACAGGGAGTCTGCCAGAGATAAGTCCCTGCAGTCGCACTATCGCTTGTGTCCTCGGTGGCTCGTTCAGATGGAGTATCTGCTATGTAAGCAGGAGACTCCAGGTTCAAGTCACAGTCGGGGCACACATTTTCAACTGTCCCTGTCCATATTTTTCAACGCCTGTAAGCAGCTAAAGGTCTAGATTTCGTTATAATTTCATTCTTCTGGAGCTGCAAGGTCACCAGCGATATCTGTACAGGTAACAGCTTCGTATGGATAAGGCTTACCGACCAATGGTCGTCTTCAGTGCGGATGCACTCAAATTGCCCGAAAAATCGGTAGATTGACTGCCACGAGTAATGAGTATGGTGGGCAGGGACGCTACAGATGTAGTGTGTGGACAGAAAGTTGGAAAGTGTGGGTCTCACAGGGAGCGTGCCAGAGATAGTCCCTGTAGTCGCACTATAGGCTGTGTCCCCAGTGGCTCAGTCGGATGCCGGCACGGTAGCTCAACGTGTTCGGTCAGACTGCAGAGGGTTAGCTGCCCCCTGTAATAAAAAAAAAACTGAGTTAATCGACCAACAACGAACTTAAACGGATGTCTTACGACGTCCTCCCCGAGCAGATGCAACGCACTAAAGGAACGCCGGCACGGTAGCTCAGCGTGTTCGGTCAGACTGTCAGAGGGTTAGCTGCCCCCTGTAATAAAAAAAAAACTGAGTTCATCGACCAACAACGAACTTAAACGGATGTCTTACGACGTCCTCCCCGAGCAGATGCAACGCACTAAAGGAACGCCGGCACGGTAGCTCAGCGTGTTCGGTCAGAGGGGTAGGTATCTTCTGTAACAAAAAAACTGAGTGAATGGATCAACGAAGAACCTAACTGGGTGTCATCGGACGTCCGCCTCCAACAAATTCAGCGAACAATATCGAACAAAATGAGATAAAATAAAGGTGAGACAGAGCGTCTGCCATGTAAGCAGGAGGTCCTGGGTTCAAGTCCCGGTTGGGGCACACATTTTTCAACTGTCCCCGTTGATATTTATCAACGTCTGTAAGCAGCTAAAGGTCATAATTTCTCTGAAAGCAGTAATGTTCATCTCAGTTCTAATTCGGAGGGACCAGTCTCGTAGATCTCTATTAGTAACAATGCATTGCCTCCCATGAGCAGTTGTACGTGGTTCATATTTCTAGAAAACTCCTCTAAAGAACTGTTGTTCATGCTACTTATTAAAGTTCAGAGGTTTATATTGGTTATTAGTAGGGTAACGTGACTTTATGTCCACCCTGGACACTACATCTTCCAGACAGTTTTGCAAGTCTCATTTTGGCGTGTATTTATTACTTCGCGTAAGTCTTTCTTCCACTTACACTGTTCACTGTCAGATTTTACAAATCAAAAATGGCACTATGGGACTTAACATCTGAGGTCATCAGTCCCCTAGACTTAGAACTACTTAAACCTAACTAACCGAAGGACAGCACACACATCCATGACCGAGGCAGGATTCGAACCTGCGACCGTAGCAGCAGTGCGGTTCCAGACTAAAGCGCCTAGAACCACTCGACCACAACTGCCGGCAGTTGAGCACTTAACAAGGCATAAAAACAAAGATACACTGCAACTGGTTCTCAGAATACTGAGAAACTAAAGTTTGTCTTCAAAAGACGTTTCATGCAAAACTCTTGTTGCTTTTCTGTTAAATCTGAAGACTGGTTTGATACAGCTCTTCACACCGCCTAAGAGGGCTGTCTGCAAAGTGCTTTGGCTCACCCACACATTACAGCACTACTTGTGCATTTCTTTCCTCTTATGTCGTTACACGTGTTAGTAGACGCCACTTAAAATTGCAGGACATTCCAGGCAGCAGTTGACAGTACGCAGTCATTTGAAGTAGTTGTGGTGCGCCTGGTGTTGAAAATGAAAAAAATCGAGTATCGTGCAGTGATTAAATTCTTCGTTAAAGAAGTTTTCATACCAACAGATATTCATTTCCGGCATGTAAATGTGTAAGGCAGTTCCTCACCTTCTACGTCTACGTATCTACATATATACTCCGCTAGCCCCAAAGTCATATTTTTTCCCCTCTGTTCCATTCGTGAATCGCGCGAGGGAAAAACGACTGTCTGGACGCCTCAGTACGAGCTCTAATTTCCCTTATCTTCGAATGGTGATCATTGCTCGATTTGAAAGTTGGTGGTAATAATATATGCTCTACATCCTCGGGGAAGATCGGATTTCGGAATTTAGTGAGCAGCCCCTTCCGTTTAGCGCGCCGTCTAACTGCAAGTGTGTCCCACATCAAACTTTCTATGAGATTTGTAACGCTCTCACGATGGCTAAATGTACCAGTCACGAATCTTGCCGCTCTTCTTTGGACCTTCTCAATCTCTTGAATGAGACCCAACTGGTAAGGGACCCACACAGAGGAACAATACTCAAAGACTGAACGAACTAATGTATTGTAAGCTATTTCCTTTGTTGAAGGACTGCATCGCTTCAGGATTCTACCAATAAACCGCAATCTAAGAGTTCGCCTTGCCCGTTACTTGTGTAATCTGATCATTCCATTTGAGATCATTTCGAATAGTCACACCCAGATACTTGAGAGGTGTTACCGCTTCCAAAAACTGGGCATTTATTTTGTTCTCGTACATTAATGGGGATTTTCGCCTTGTTATACGCAGTAGACTACACTTAACAATATTGAGAGACAACTGCCAGTCATTATACCACACATTTATTTTCTGCAAATCCTCATTGATTTGTTCACAACTTTCGTGTGATACCACTTTCCTGTAGACTACAGCATCATCGGCAAACAGTGTAATGCCGCTGTTAATACCATCAACCACATCGTTTATGTAAATCATAAAAAGCAGCGGACCTATTACGCTGCCCTGGGACACACCTGAAGTTACCCTTGTTTCTGTTGAAGTCATTCCGTTCAGGACGACATACTGCTCTCTGTCTGTTAGAAAACTTTCTATCCAACCCCATATGTCATCGGATAGACCGTAAGCGCGCACTTTTTGGAGTAAGGACAGTGCGGAACTAAGTCGAACGCCTTTCGAAAGTCGAGAAATATGGTATCAACCTGGGAGTCAGTATCTAGAGCCTGTTGTATATCATGCACAAAGAGGGCCAGCCGTGTCTCGCATGACCGCTGTTTCCTAAAACTGTGATGGTTTCTCCAGATGAGCTTCTCAGAGTCTGGTCATTATTCCTGAACACAAAATATGTTCCATGATTCCACAACACATCGACGTCGGTGAAATTGGCCGGTAATTACGTGCATACGATTTTCTACCCTTCTCATAGATTGCTATGACCTGGGCCTTCTTCCAGTCCCGTGGAACTTTCCGCTGTTCCAATGATCTCTGATAGATGATGGATAAGAATGGTGCTATATTTGTTGCATAGTCAACATATAATCTTACGGGGATACCGTCTGGGCCAGATGCCTTCCTGGCGTCTAAGGATCTTAACTGTTTTACAATCCCAGACACACTAAACACTATGTCAGCCATCCTTGCGTTTGTTCGATAATTGAAAGAGGGAATGGTGGTGAAGTCCTCTGCCGTAAACGAGTTTTTGAAAGCTAGGTTTAGAATACCGGCCTTCTGTTTATCATCATCAGTCACATTATCCGTACTGTCAACAAGAGAAGCTATTGAATTATTTGTAGCGTTCACAGATTTTACGTACGACCACAATTTTTTTGTTTTTTTTTTAGAATCTGAAGATAAAATATTGCTTTCAAATTCGTTAAAGGAATCTCTCATTGTCCTTATTGTCTTTCTGACAGCTGCTTTCATTTTGCATAATACTGTTTGTCAGCGGGGCAGTGACTACGTTTAAAACGACTGTGCAAAATATTCTGCTTTCTCAGCAACTTCCTAATATGTTTGTTGTACCAATGTGGTACCTTTCCCTCCCCTATATTTTTGCTAGGCACATACTTCTCCAGCACAATGTGGACACCTATAAATTCCGACCAAAATGCTCAATATCTTTGTGTCCTGCGGTGAATGCTTGGAGCTGACTATGAAGATACCTATTAATGACACTTTTATTTGCTTTCCCAAACAAGAAAACTCTACGCTGTTTGTTTGGTTTTTTTGCAACTTCCACTGACATATGTTACGACTTGTTAGCAGCAGACACAGTGGCTGCGCCAAAGACTGAGACGGCGTGGAGTTTTACAATTATTTATTGAAGTTTCTTTACAAAATTTCTCACTCGTCGTCGCTGCCCAGCCCTGCGGATCCCTCCGCCTGGCTGCTGCTGTGTAGATTCTGTTATGTCCTAGCCAGTAATGCCACCCGAGCCCGCTGCCAAAAGGTTGGCAGCATCAAAGTCCGGACGCCGTCCGCATAAGCAGCGCCAGCGAGACAGCAAATCGCCGCAAGTCTGCGCGCGCCACCGCTGGCTTCTGGCTTCTTAAGCGCTGGAGTCACGAGCGCTAGGAGAACGCCATGCTCTCCGCCTTGCCTATCGCATCCGTCTCCCTTCCCCCACGCGGATCATGTATGACCTTATCCCCTTCCCCCACCTCCTCCTCTTCCTCGAAAGGATACGAATCCTATACACCTCCCGTAAACTCGATCCACCTCACCCGCTCGTCTCCCCGATCCTCTCCCACCCCCGCCCGCTGCCGCGCCTGTACTCCCATGTCCCACCCGGTCTCCATCTCTCCATCCTCCTTACCCTCTCCCAAGGTGGCTTCCGCCAGCTCCCCCTCCCTGATGATGTCCTCCTCCCCTGCATCTACCCCTCCTATCAACTTTGATCCTCCCCCCCCTCCTGTGTCCTTTCCTTCAGGCACCCTCCCTCCCCCCCCTTTCCCTTCCCTTCTCTTTCCTTTCCCCCCCTCCCTCCTACCCTCTCCTCCGGGCTTCACTCCCCCTTCCTCCCTCCCCCTCTCTCCTTTGCCCATGGCATCTCTGCTCTCCCCTCTCCCATTTCCCCTTCCTCCTCCTCCACCTCCTCTCTTGGCAGGTCCCCGGACTCGTACACGCTGAGTGGACATTCGCGCGCCGGAGATCATCGCCATCAGTGTCTCGTGAGTGCCGTCGTGTTTCGTGTTCAGTGTTCCCGTCATACTCCATCGTTCACCTGTGCCATCGCCATCTTCAGTGTTAGTGCGTCGTGACAACAGTTTGTAGTGAATTCTCGTCAAGTGTGAACGGCTCCGTGTTTGTCTTTATGTGTCTACCGTTTTATTACCCACCGTTATGTCACATTTGTGTATTCTTTCTGTTCTTTCTTTATCTCCTCTACGGCTGAAGAGCGGCGTACCATGCTGCTGACAGCCTGCCTGTTTGTACGGGTTTGAAAATAACAATAAAGAAAAAAAAAAAAAAAGAGCGCTAGGACAGTTCTGTATTCGCCGCTCAGTTGTATACTCGTCACCGAATTGTGTACTGGCTAGTCAGTTGTGTGTTCATAGCAGCAGAGTTGTTGTTTGTCGTCAGCCGACGCTGACCTAGCCGCTCCGACTCGAACTAGACAGATTTCTGTAGACACGGAGTTCACTACTGTATTTCTGTATCTTCGTAATAAAGATAAGTACCGACTTTTATTTAATCAGAGTGTTTGGGTTTTCATCTTTCTGTTCACTGTTCCAGCGGACCGGTCGGCCCGCTATTAAAAGTGTGGCGGTGACTTCGTAAGCCGTTTCTACCGCGAATTGTTTGTCGCTACGAACACCGCCACAAAAGATTCTCCGACAATGCGCACAACGTGCGCCGCCGATCGCACTCGGGAGCCTCAGGCCACTAGTGCTCCGCTGAAGCCAGGATGCCCTGTGGTTGAGATGAACTCGTCACCGCTGCACCGGCGGCTGGGAAGCCGTCAGTCGCGATGTCCGCGAGGTCCCGTCATGGACGGACCACGCGCCGTGGGCGGCGCCTGTGACCGAGACAGCGCTGCGGCCGGTCCTGCTGGAAGTTGTCGCTGTAGTTAGTCAGCCATGGTGCCGACAGAACTCGGGCCGACCTCCAGAGCTGAAGTTGACATCTGGCGGCGAACGGATGACTCCTGCAAGCTGGAACAGATTTCTGGAATCGTCACCTACGAAGATTGAATATTCGGACACGGACCACGTTCGTCCTCAGATCCCAACTGCTTCCTAATGGCTTCCATCTGTTGCTGCCTGCACTCCACTATTTATATCCGGCAGGAGGACGTTTTTTACCCTCGGTGGTAGCTTTTTGTTGTTACTCCTGCAGTATATTGCAGCGTAACTTAGCGTGCTGGCCTCACTTCCCCTTACTCAGCACTCTGCAGGCTTTGCTTGGCGCTCGGTCTGTGTGAGTCCTTGCGTCAGTCTGTTGGTAGACTGCTGCTGTCAGCAAGGGTATCTGTGCCTGCCTACTCCACAACGCCTCGGTCGCCGGCGTGCCTCTGTTTTGCCATTCTCCACTGCGCGAAGCAACGCTTACTATATGTGGCCGCAACACATAGAAGCCACAACGACATTATGGTCGATAATACCTTCTTCTAGATTAACTTCCTCAAAAAGATCAGGTCTGTTTGTCGCCAAGATACACTGAAGAAATGGCCAGCCAAGTTTAAACGTGGTCATGAAAGCATCCAAGACGGTCAAAGTGAAGGACATCCAAAACGTGCAAGCACACCGGAAATCATCGACAAAGTGCATTATATGATTTTTGAAGACTGTTGTATAAAAGTGTGTGAAATTACTAGTCCTCTAGGCATACAAAAGGAACTTGTTAGTCACGTCTTGCACCAATTGAGCATGCAAAAGCTTTGTGCGAGATGGGTGCTGCGTTTGCTCACTGTGAATCACAAACACATTCACATGACACTTTTAGAAAAGTGCTTGGTACGTTTTAAGAAAAACAGAAGTGACTTTTTGCATCGATGTGTGACAGTGGTTGAAACATGGATTCACCACTACACACTCAAAAACAGCAGTCTATGCAGTAGATAAAAGGCCAGATCTTAAGCTACAGAGAAGGCAAGGACGTCGCCGAAGCAGGACAAGTTATGGTATCTGTGTCTTCGGCTGCGAAAGGAATTTTGTTATCTTGAAAAGAAAAAAACCATAACTGGGGAACTGTACTCGCAACTTCTAACAAAACTGGACATGCAAACGTGAAAGACCTGGCTTCATGAAGAAAAAAAATTATCTTCCATCAGGACAATGCACCTACAAAAGTGACTTGGCAATGGGGAAATTGTGGGATTTGCACTATTAAGTACTGGAACATCCACCCTATTTCCCAAATTTGACTTTCATCTATTCTCAAAATTGAAGAAATTCCTTGCTGGTAATCGCTTTTCTTCCAGTGAAGAAGCCATTGCAGCTGTAGATGGGTACTTTACAGCACTTCAGAAGGAACACTGCAGGGGGGGATAACAGCAGTGGAACATCACTGGGTGAAATATATTGGTATCAGAGGAGATAATGTTGAAAAATAAAACTTCTTTGAAAACACAGACTGGCATTTTCACTATCAGCCTGAGAACTTTTCAGACGGCCCTAACTTCCTTCCTAAGTCTTCTGATCTATGAATAACTACTACTAGTTATAGAGGTTGGACAAAAATATGGAAATGCTGCGAGAAATGCATGCCTGAACATAAATGCAGATGCTATAAAAGCCTTCACATCATGCTGTTGTATCTTACCAAGAACAGCAATGTCCTCAATGCCTTACAAGTGTCAGTCATGGTCAGAACAGCCCATCTGACTAGCAGTGTGGTCTAACGTACTGTTTCCCGAGCAGGAAGGCATGCTGGTCCCCGGCAAAAATCTGCCCGGCGGATTAGTGCTGAGGTCCGGTGTGCCAACCAGCCTGTAGATGGTTTTTAAGGTGGTTTTCGATCTGCCTCAGGGAATGCGGGCTGGTTCCCCTTATTCCACCTCAGTTACACTATGTTGGCGGTTGCTCCACAAACACTGTCTCCACGTATGTATACACCATAATTTACCACGCAAACATTGAGGTTACACTCATCTGGAGTGAGACGTTCCCGGGGCGTTCACTGGGGGCCGAACCACACAATAACCGTGAGTTCGGTGTGGGGTGGTAGTGGAGTGAGTGGACTGCTGTAGCCTGTTGTGCAGTTGTGCACCACTGAGGGCTATGGCGGGGACAAAGCCTCTCCATCGTTTCTAGATCCCCAGCTCAATACATACATATATAGTCAGAATTCTGTTCTGTGTGGTTGGGAGTGCATTATGTTGGAGCTATGTAAACTCGAATATGAGTAAATTGGTCATATTGTGGGCGATTCTGTAAACAAGGTAGCCAAATTGTTTGGTGTTTCATGAGATGTCATATCAAAGATTAATACCACATGCAGGGAAATTGGAACGAAGATCATCTGCTGATTCCAAACACAGGCAAAAGTGTGTTGAGTGAATGTTGCAGGCAGTCATCAAAAAGGATTGTGACAAAGAATAAAAGGATGACAACTGCAAAAGTCACTGCAGAATCGAATGTCACGCTCCCAAACCCTGTCAGCACCAAAACAACGTGAAAAGAGATCCAGAAGCAGGAAACTGCAGGATGAGCTGGAATTTCAAACCCACTCATTAGTGATGCAAACGCTCATAAATGGAAAATATGGTGCTGAAACCATGAAACTGACCTATGGAGCAATAGAAGAAAGGCATTTGGTTGGATGAGGCTTGTTTCACACTGTTTCCAACTTCTGGCCAAGTTAATATCCCAGCAGTAAAATCTGGCGGCTTTTCAATGATAATTCTGGCTCCCATATTATGGTACTCAGCAAGGTCATATTTCTGTCACAGATTATTTGACCATTTTGGCTGATCAGGCCTATCTCATGGTACAATATTTCTTTTCCAATGATGGTCCTGTGCTCCAGGACAACAGGGCCCTTATTTTCTGGTCCACTTTGGAGAGAAGGGTACATGATCGCTATCCATCTCCACTGAAATTGCCACTATTTTACAGGAAGAATAGTACAAGAGTCCCTTGAGAATGTACAGACCTGTATTTATCCATTTTGAGAGGAGTGGAAGCTGCTTTGAATGCCAACTGCTTTCCTACACACAGTATTAGGCATGGTAATGTGTTGTGTTTTTGGAGTTTCCATATTTTTAGCCAGCCCCTGTTCATCCATTTGAACCTGCTTACTCTATTCATTTCTCAGTCTCCATCTCCAGTTTGGTGACTGCACACTTCTCTCTGTTAGAAGTACAGTACTTTGGATAGAAGTTACGTATAACGACCACAAATATGTCACACAATTCCATACAAATATATTTTATTGCCCTACAAGGTACAAAGCATCTTGTCTCAAACATCGATTAGAGTGAAATAACTGCAGGTACAGAGAGGTTAATTGAGCCACCTCGGGCCAGTGATATTGTTCTGGGTGACTCCATTCTCTTCTTGTCTGAACTGTTTATTGACCATGTTTCACTTCGTACAATGTTACCCTTCAGACTACTTTCACAAAAGATTTCTTAGCATTTAAACTCATATTCAGTATTGACAAAGTTCTTTTTTACAGAAATTCTTTCCTTGCAATAGACAATCTGCATTTTGTATCCTCTACTTTGGACATCAGCAGTTACTTTGCTGCCCAAATTGCTAAATTCATGTACTACTTTCAGTTTCTCATTTCCTTATCTAATTCCCAAGGCATCACCTGATTTAATTCAATTATGTTATGACTTTTGTTGATGTTTGTCTTACAGCTTCTTTTCAAAATAGTGTCCATTTTGTTCAACTGTTCTTTCAAGTCTTTGCTGTCTATGACACAATTACAATGTTGCTGACAAACCCTAAAGTTATTATTTCTTCCGTCTGAACTTTAATTCCATGCCCAAATGTTTTTTTGGTTTCCTTTACTGCTTGCTCAGTGTACACATTGAATAACATCTTGGATAGGCTACAACCCTGTCTCACTCCCTTCTCAACTACTTCATCCATTCCTTGCCCTTTGATTCCTGTAACTGCATTACAGAAAACTTATAAGACTCACACTTTAATACTGCTTAAGTTTATGGGACCTATACCAAGTCTGACAAACAGAAGGCATCTGGCACACACAAAGAAACTTGGTGTGAATGGCCACTGTCAAAAAACTCACAGAAAATTTGAACGATATTAATTAGCAGACACTCAAAGAAAGACAATGCACATGTCATCAGAATGTGCTAAAAAAATTTCATGAACTATCTTTCAGGACATGAATGATGAGTATATTTCTTCTCATTAGAATCCATCTCATGGTGATCACAAATAAAACCAATAACAGTTGCGCAGTGATACAAAACTGGTCCTACTTGTTCCACATGATTGCTGGCATGTAACATATTTTCAGTTCTGCTAAACAAACTTCATGAACCATCTTTCATGGCAGAAACAATTAATACAAAGATAGCAGTCATTCTTACCATGCACCATCCACAAATAGAATGGAAAGAAACCTTAATATACCTGTATGATACAATAAAAAGTACATTCTGTCACACACCTCACATTGTGTTGCAAAGTGGTGTAACCATGAGTCATGAGGTCACAGTCCCACTGGAAGCTTTCAAACTAGCCTTCCCACCAGCAATGCAGATGCACAGGGCAGCCTACTCATCAGACACTGCAAGATCACTATCGATTCAAGCAGCCTACAACAGAGGTCATTAGTATAACTGGAACCATGTTGCTTGCCAGTTGTCACATGGAACAAGTCATATGCAATTTCATACCCCTGTGTAAACAAGTGTATACAGCATATCCCACAGTTTAATGGGCATATCCAGTTCCATCAGGTTCCTATTCTATCACTGTTCACCTGCTGAGCAGCATCAACCTGTTTGCGGAAGGAACTGCCCCATTTGTTGAAGACGAGTCCAATGTGAAATCAGCAGTCCAGTGAGAACACAAGACACTGCTTCATAGTAGTGTCTATGACAGAAAGAAAGGAGTTGTATGCATCAGTGTGGACTTTGTATCTGAACAGGACACTGACAAAGGCTGGGAATATTTGTAGGGTCTTCACGTGGAAACTGAGTATTTGTGTTACTGAGTAAATCAGTGATTTGAACATAGACATTTGTAGTTATTTCAGTAGTTGTAAAAATTATGTGTATGTGTGCCTTATACTGTTTGTTGGAAGCAGCGGCCCTGTTTACACAGACGTATCAATGGTACACTGTAGGCTGTTGTTGTGAAGAGAAGTCACAGTAGCCAATCCGACTGGTGACAAAGTCAAATTAAAACACAGGCTACAGATGTAGATGAAGACGAATACCCAATGGAACTCACCCTGCAAACTGAATTGTAATTGAACCATGAAAAATACATGCATCCTCATATAGTTCAGTCTTTACACTGATGACACCACTGCAAACATATTGAGCACTGCACTGCAGTGGGCAAGTCAGATGTTTGCTACACAAGCCAACTGCTCTGAGCAGGGCTGGTTTAAGATCAACTGAGGCCTGTACCACTGATGAATTGTGGGGCATATATGTTCTCACATTTTTAACATTCTACTTTACTCTCATATATGAGGGGTGACCAAAAGTTTCCATCCAAAGGCCAAACAGTCCACAATCAGTATGCCATTCAGGCAAAATTACCATGAGCATTGAGGCAGTCATTCCATCAATGCACCAAGCTGAGGACACCCCTTTGGTAAAACACGCTGTCCTGCTACATGAAGAAGTCCATCACTGCCTGCTGCACATCCTCATCCAACACGAATCGACGACCCTTCGAGGCCTTTTTTAAGGGACTTATGCATAATAAAAGCATGGGGGAAGATCAAAACTATAGGGCAGGCAATTGAGTGTCTCCCACTTTAGTTGGCATAACTTCTGTGTTATGACATTTGTGATATGGGAACATCCATAATCAGCACCAGCACCCCTAGTCGCAGCTTTCCTGGACATTTCGCTCTAATTGCATGCCTTAGTTTCTACAGAGTTGTGCAATAACATTCCCTATGACAGAGACACCAGATTTCTCAAAATCAGTAAGTATTGGGACCCAGTAATGAAAGAACAGGGTGACCATCACTTTTCCAGCACAGAACTTGGCTCATCATTCCACAACAGTGGCTTTCCACAGATGTATTGCCCTATACTTGTTCTTCATTTTCCAAAGGATGTCTACCAGTGATTGTCCCTTGGCAGCCAAGAAAGGAATAACAATAAATTTTCCTGTTTGGGCGCATTTTGTAATAACATCTCCATAGTTTACATTTCTGTGTTTACCACACGCACAAATACCAAACTAATGCCTTTCCTATGTGTCAGTGCTTATATGCCCTCATCAGAGTCACACTAAATTTCATATACACTGCAGCAGTACCCTCAAACAGGAACATTTTTGATCACCCCTTATAATATGTACATGTAACATCTAATAAAATCTTATTATACTAATTCAAGCTCAAAGAAATGGAAAGCAGATTGGTTTTCCAACTATTATCTGACTATTGTAAAATTAATCAACACAGCAAAATCACTCAGCACAGTCAACTCTTATTAGCTGCTCACACATAGGAAGGAGAAACAACTGCTTGAGTGTTACTCTCTCTATTATAAAGCTAGGAAAAATTTTTTGGACCACTACTTACCTAGGCCACGTATACATTGAAAACTAACCCAGTGAGAAGGATTTTAGTATTCCTATTCTATTAAAAATGGAAGCGAGTGACCACAAACGCTCAGAATCACACCAAAATATGCTTAGAATAAAATATGCTCATCCCAAAAACAGTGGCATGAGCCATTCATAAGCAAAACTGCACATCTTACCAAGAGAGACATTTGAGTGATCATCTATTCAGGGTTTAAGAGTGGTACACCGGCAATGTGAAAAAATAAAATATTGATATAATAGAACCAATAGACACACATTTCATTCTCATCAGTTACTGTTATATTTTCCTCTGCTTAAAATAATTACACTATCGGAACAACAAACTTCTTGTACTGGCCTTGTAGTGTCACCCTACTATTCCATCTTAAAAGCTCAGGTATGGAATTTCAATGAAGTGGGCAAAACAAAGTGATATAGAACAATAGACCCATCTGACTAAGGCTGCTTTTTTATTCAACATCGCTTCTGCACATGACGAGTCTTGTATCAAATGCCACACTAATTAAACTTTCAAATGATTACATTAGTATGTCAGTGTCATAATCCGCCATTTGCCAAGTGTACTGTAACAGAGGCCTGTACTTCTGCACAGGAAGCTGTCTGTGTAGCACAGAGGAAAGTCTGATGGTGAAATGATGATCATCTGACTACTTATGGTTTTTCTCATTGTAGTTTTACAAAGTAAATAAAGCTTTTCATGTAGAAGTTATATTACCTAAATAAGTACATCTCAAGAGATTGGCAATATTTTGTTGTGTTTGGTGTGTTTTTGCTCTAAACATGAATATTTTGTGTCTTTGCATTACCAAGGTATTCCTCTCTTTGACATCAAATAGGAGAACATTCAAATGCCTTCCATGGTCAGACATGCAGTTCTGAAAGGTAATGGCTCATGCCACTGTTTTTGGGATGAGGTACTTATATTCTAAGCATTGTAAGCACACTTTCATGTGGTTCTGAACATTCGAGGTTAAGCACTTCCCTTGCAACTGGAAAGAGTAAGCTAACCATTATTCCAGATTGTTATTATTGTTGTGATTGTTTGGTGTGTTTTTGCTCTAAACATCAATATTTTGTGTCTTTGGATTACCAAGGTATTCCTCTCTTTGACCTCAAATAGGAGAACATTCAAATGCCTTCCATGGTCAGACATGCAGTTCTGAAAGGTAATGGCTCATGCCACTGTTTTTGGGATGAGGTACTTATATTCTAAGCATTGTAAGCACACTTTCATGTGGTTCTGAACATTCGAGGTTAAGCACTTCCCTTGCAACTGGAAAGAGTAAGCTAACCATTATTCCAGATTGTTATTATTGATCAAAATACCTGCAGCAGAACAGACTGTTTTCAACCACTGCAGCTGTTGAATTGCACGGACATCTCAAATGTATAATAAATTATTACAGTTCACATTAAATAGAAAATGCATGATATTATAAACTTATAATATTTAGAGCTTTGGAAAAAATAAAATGTTACGACACATTCATAGGACCATTCCAACCGTTTTGGCACATTGGTTGGGAAAGCCTCAATCAATGTTGTAGTTAGCAGAGGAAGCTGAAAACCTAATACTACAACATTCAGCAGGAGCTAATAAGCATACTGTCATTTCTGAGTGGGTTAAACTGCAAAGTACATATGAAAATTTTACAGAAATGAGTTTAAACACAGGAGACAAACATACCATTCAGGTCTGAGGAAGGGGGAGGGGGGTCCAGTTTGGATATTTGGTACTCTCTCTCTCTCTCTCTCTCTCTCTCTCTCTCTCTCTCTCTCTCTCTCTCTCTCTCTCTCTCACACACACACACACACACACACACACACACACACACACACACACACTCCACCCTCCATCCCCACTCCCACCCCCACCCCCAAATATCACTTTTATTTGTGGTCACTTGCACCTTCAACGTTCTACAGATGCCTACAATTCAAATTATAATGAGAATAAAATATGTAAAATTTCTTAGTATAATAATAATAATAATAATAATAATAATAATACTCTGTTCATGGCAATACATTTATTTAACTTAATATCCATGAAATTGCAATTGAGAGAAGTACAGCACTTCAAAAACATTCATCCAAAAATTTGAGAACACCACGTGTCATTCCATTAATTTAAGAACTATCATTATAGTAGTACTATACACATAAACCAAGTTGACACTTGGCATGTTGGATGATGGGAGCAACCATAAATGCATTTTCCATTTACAGTCACTCCTATTAGCCGCTACACTGAGTATCAACTTGGTTTGCACGAATAGCACCAAACTCTCACAATTACAGCTGTGAATGCGAACCTGAAGATTACAGCTATGTGAACACATAAATAAGTTGAAGTTATTTTAGTCTTTTGTTGCTTTTAGTGGAGAGTCTTTTCCTTTCAGTTTTCCCTTACTCAACTTCCTGTGCTTTGCCGGTTCTACCTGTACATGTGCAAACAATGTAACAATGTCAGATTTGTTGTTTACAGCAGATAGCTAGCACCAATTGTTTCAGTGGAGAGAGAGAGAGAGAGAGAGAGAGAGAGAGAGAGAAATTGACCTTAAAAGATAGAAGAATTAGCAATGGTCAACAGTGTGCAGAAGGCAATGGAAACCACTGCATTAAAGACACACAATGTTTATCCTCAGGATTTGTGCCCTATAGCTGAAAAATTTATCATAGTGATTTCTCCATTGGTAAAAGATTCAAATTAGTTCCCCATTTGGATCTCTGGGATGGGGCAGTCACCCATTTAGATCACTGGGATAGGACCACCGAGGGGGAGGTGAGCATGAAGAAAACATGGAAGAGCCAACAAACAGGTAACAGTAACATTCTATGAGTCTCAACATGGAATGTCAGAAATCTAAGCATGGTAGGGTAGCTGGAAAGCTGAAAAGGGAAATGTAAAGGCTCAATGTAGATGTACTGAGAGTCAATGAGGTGAAATGGAAAGAAGATAATGATTTATAGTCAGGAGAATACAAGGTAATATCAAAAGCAGCAGAGAATGGCATAATGGGAGTAGGATTTGTTATGAAAAAGAAGCTAAGACAGAGAGAGCATTACTGTGAACAGTTCAGAGATAGAATTCTTCTCATAAGAATAGACTGCAAATCAATGCCAAATGAGCTGGTGTCACAAGCAGAAGATGGAAAAAGTACATGAGAATACTGAATGGATAATTCAGCATGTAAAGGGAGATGACAATGTAATAATCATGGGGGAGTGGAATGCACTGGTAATCAAAGCAATAGAAGAGAGACCTAAAGGAGAACATGGGCTTGGTAGACAGAGAAGAAATTCTTACTGAATTCTGCAATAAATTCAAGCTAGTAATAGCAAATATGTTGTTCACAAATCACAAGAGGAGGAGGTATACTTTGAAAATGCCTGAATATCCCAGAGCAATGGTCAGCAAACTCATTAGTCAACAGAGCCAACTGTCAACAGTACAACAAATGATTGAAATTTCTTTTGAGAGCCACATTATTTAAACTTAAGCTACATAGGTAGATACATTGTTATTACAACTTAATTAGGGTACTATAGCTGAAATATTCATTGTGAAAGAATTTAGCAACTGTGTTCATATATATAGATTCTCCCTCAGCTGCACAACTTTTTTTCTCCCTCAGCTGCACAATTTTTTCCAGTATGACTGGTTTCAAATACACTGGATCATCTTCAAATCTATATAGCTGAGTATTCTGATGTGTAGCTCCGACACAGATATGATGGGTTGCTTATGCAACTACGTAGATCTAAGGATGATCAAATGTGATTGAAACTTGTCATACGGTAAAAAAATATGCAACTGACAAGTAAAAATAAACAATATATTAATTTTTTAATCACGGTACACCAAATCTGGCATTTGTCAAAAAGTTCTCAATTTGATTTATGAGTGTTCCCTTCTCCCATAACCCATTGTCTTGTGTACTTGTGTCATCTGTCTCCTTTTATTCGTCCTCTCTGTATGTTCAAGCCATCTCAACACATACTTTTCTCAATACTCAACAGTACACGTTCTTCCATTGCAAAACGCTCCCTAAAATTAACTCACTTAAAGTTTTAAATCTTAGTCAAACTATAGGTACACTGAATAAAACTTGATATTTTATAATTTTATCCATCTTCAGCAACTGTAGTTGTATATATCAAAATAATCAGCAACCACATGCTCACAGCAACGCGCTTTGAGGATCTTATTATTCACATTCAAAAATAATGAGATAGTTGTACCCTTCTGAAGAGAGGCATTAACAAAATGAAATTGACTTTATGTAGCTGGTTGCTGATTATTTTGATAAAACTAGGTATCATACTTAAGGGGGTAGTGCTCTTTGAAGGCATGAAATGAAGAAATCATTTTTGTGACCACACTGGCCACTTCCTGTAACCACTGCACCACGTAAAAGAACCCCTTGCAACCGGCACACTGGTCATCAGTGGGAATTCCCAAAGCCCTCCTATTTGACCTGTAACAAAATAATTTTGTGTAAGTTGTTTTCAAGATATTTTCTGTTAGCATACATAGCATAATTGAAAAACAGAAAAATATTGAGTTTTAACACAATACTGATTTGTTGAAAAAAAAAGTCATATATTTCACCCAAAAATTATAGGCAAAAGCTTGCATCAAAAATAGACTTTTGAAGATATTGCAAAATGGCTACATATTCTGACAGAGAATTCAGTTTCAAATGCCTGCATCAAAATTCAATCAAAATCATATGTACCACTCTGAAGTTATGTTTCAATTTGAAAAATACAGTCTCAAGAAAATGTGTTTACAGTTTTGATTTACATTTTTGGTAGTTAAGTTAAACAAACATACCTCTAGCCAGCAATCCCTGGACCACACAGCAGTCCTTCCAGATCCAAAAGGAAGTCCTCCTCTATCTTTATCATGACCATGGTAGTTCTGCAGGCCTCTTTGGCAGCTTCTGTCTTCACTGCTCTGCTTGCTCAATGTGCTTTTCGTCCACTCTCGTATGGAAGCTGCAACAGGCTTGTCTGATCTCACGTTTGAGCACTTTCATAATTTCCATAATGCTTGTTAGGCCATTGTTGAAATTACATGCTGTCACATTAGCCACAGTGTTGGCTACTGTTTTCTTGCTATTAATTGTTTTTGAGAGAGACTGGCCAGATGCAAGTGTTACAACTTTTGCTAGCCTCCCATGCATCATTCCAGTAAGTCATACAATAACAAGTTGAACTAAAGGGATCAAGCTCCCTCCATTTTCAATCCCATCTCTGAGAGAGGCGGGTGGGCCACTGAGAGGACTGGTCTATTGGGCCTAAGGTATTAAAGGGGACATCTCTGGCACTCACCTTATGCCCAAGGGAAAACTCCATATATCAATTGGAGCTGCTGGTGTTGCCACCATTGGTTGCTCCTTGACTATGAAAAACACAGTCATCATGGCATCACACATTGTGGCTGTTAACTGTTCCATCAGCATCGACATGGTAGGAGCTATCAGTTTCATTACTTGATTTTACAACTTGCAACCACACATCCATTGATCCTCACTGTGCAGCAAGCAAGAAATTTGTCCCTGTTCCATGGGCGAAATTCTGCACAGCTTGCTTGCCACTGCCTCTTGCAGAGTCTGTGATGGATTCGCCCATCTGCTTGGCTGGGCACTTCCATGCCCTTAGTGAGTCTGGCAGCCACACAGCAAATGCTGCTGTGTCTCCCTGTGGCTTCCTCCACCACTCTCGTTGGCGGGTTCCCCCACAAGTTTGCACTGCACAGTCAAGGCATGCATGCCTTTCTCTGGTATGGCTGGCTGGGCAGCTGTTGCTCATTTTCTATGCTTGTCCCCTCACCAGACATGGCTTTTCTCACCAGATTTATCTTCTTGTTCACAGCAAGGGTGTGGTCTGAGAAGACCTTGCATCCTCATCTCCATGCCATGAGTTATTCTCCACAGCTCACACACAAGGATGGAGCTTTTTTTTTTTCGGGGTGGTCCATCGATAGTGACCAGGCCAAATATCTCACTAAATAAGCATCAAATGAGAAAACTACAAAGAACAAAACTCATCTAGCTTGAAGAGGGAAACCAGATGGCACTATGGTTGGCCCGCTAGATGGCGCTGCCATAGGTCAAACGGATATCAACTGCGTTTTTTTTTAAATAGGAACTCCCATTTTTTATTACATATTCGTGTAGTATGTAAAGAAATATGAATGTTTTAGTTGGACCACTTTTTTTTGCTTTGTGATAGATGGCGCTGTAATAGTCACAAATGTGTAAGTGCGTGGTATCACGTAACATTCCACCGGTGTGGACGGTATTTGCTTCATGATACATTATCCACGTTAAAATGGACCATTTAACAATTGCGGAAAAGGTCAATATCATGTTCGTGTATGGCTATTGTGATCAAAATGCCCAATGGGCATGTGCTATGTATGCTGCTCAGTATCCTGGATGACATCATCAAAGTGTCCAGACCATTCGCCGGATAGTTACATTATTTAAGAAAACGGGAAGTGTTCAGCCACATGTGAAAAGTCAACCATGACCTGCAACAAATGATGATTCCCAAGCAGGTGTTTTAGCTGCTGTCACGGCTAATCTGCACATCAGTAGCAGACAAATTGCGTGAGAATCGGGAATCTCAAAAACGTCGGTGTTGCATCAACATCGATTGCACCCGTACCATATTTATAGGCACCAGGAATTGCATGGAAACGACTTTGAACATTGTGTACAGCTCTGTCACTGGGCACAAGATAAATTATGGGATGATGACAGATTTTTTGCACGCAGTATATTTAGCGGAGAGGCATCATTCATCAATGGCGGTAACGTAAACCGGCATAATATGCACTGTTGGGCAACGGAAAATCCACAATGGCTGCGACAAGTGGAACATCAGCGACCTTGGTGGGTTAATGTATGGTTCAGCATTATGGGAGGAAGGATAATTGGCCCCCATTTTATCGATGGCAATCTAAATGGTGCAATGTATGCTGATTCCCTACGTAATGTTCTACTGATGTTACTAGAAGATGTTTCACTGCATGACAGAATGGCAATGTACTTCCAACATGATGGATGTCCGGCACATACCTCATGTGTGGCTGAAGCAGTATTGCATAGCATATTTCATGACACGTGGATTGGTCATCAAAGCACCATATCATGACCCGCACGGGCACCGGATCTGACGTCCCCGGATTTCTTTCTGCGGGGAAAGTTGAAGGATATTTGCTATCGGGATCCACCGACAACACCCGACAACATGCATCAGTGCATTGTCAATGCATGTGCGAACATTATGGAAGATGAACTACTCACTGTTGAGA
This sequence comes from Schistocerca piceifrons, assembly GCF_021461385.2. Classification (NCBI taxonomy): domain Eukaryota; kingdom Metazoa; phylum Arthropoda; class Insecta; order Orthoptera; family Acrididae; genus Schistocerca; species Schistocerca piceifrons. Next base: position 317,789,589 of record NC_060145.1, on the reverse strand, counting down.
GGAATGTTGTTACATGTATTGCCAAATGCATTGGGGTTGACAGACATAATTTTGAGTATTTATTGCATTAATGTGGTATTTAATGGTAATCACAATTTAACAGCATGCATTCTCAGAAATTATAAGTTCACAAAGGTACATGTATCACATTGGAACAACCGAAATAAAATGTTCAAATGTACCTATATTCTGTATTTTAATTTAAAAAACCTACCTGTTACCAAATGTTCATCTAAAATTGTGAGCCATATGTTTGTGACTATTACAGCGCCATCTATCATGAAGCGAAAAGAGTGGTCCAACTAAAACATTCATATTTTTTTACGTACTACACGAATATGTAATAAAAAACGGGGGTTCCTATTTAAACAAATGCAGTTGATATCCGTTTGACCTATGGCAGCGTCATCTAGCAGGCCAATCACAGTGCCATCTGGTTTCCCCCTTCAAGCTAGACAGGTTCGTTCTTTATAGTTTTTTCATTTGACGCTTATTTCGTGAGATATTTGGCCCAGTCATGATCAATGGACCACCCTGTAGGTATGCAACTCATGGTTTCTCATACACCTGTCACATCATGGAAAACGTTGGTAGTATTTTGCCACACAGCCAGGTTCTTGGCAACTTAATCACTGTGGCTCCATGCCAGGTCCAAGGGGAGAGGCTCAACCATTACTTGGAAGCTTAAGAGCTTCCTCACCTTAAAGATCTCTCTGCAATCTTGTGATACAGCATTGACTGTTGACAGTTTTCACAGTCAAGATGAAGAGGGGTGGTTTTTTCTTGTTGGTACAGTTGTGAGATCGAAAATCTGCCCCCACAATCCAGTGTTATCTAGCTCCATCTTGCCTGACTTGTCACCACGACCTGTGGCAGGAACATTGCCACAGCCTTGGCTATTGGTGCCTGCAGTGGAATCTGCGGCACTGTTTGAGGTACAAAGTACTGCTCCACTTTAAATGATCTTAGGGTTGCACATGCAGCTTGGTTGTACCTCAAGTGTGCTCTCATTGTCCACCGACTTGACATCAACCTGGAATGCAGAAATGTTTGGTTATACTCAAAGACATTCTGACTGTTCTATATTTCTCTATTTTAGTAGACAATGGTAACTCTTTAGGTTTTTAAGAATATCTGCTTTGTTCTTAATGTCCTGAAACAGCTCTTTGGCTGTTTTTCTCTCTTAAAAATTTCTTGAAGACTGTATCTAGTAATTAAATACAGAACTTCATTTTTCTTGAGTCTTCTTAATTTCCAGAAATACTTTCTTCCTTGTTTCACTGACAGGATACTTAGTACTAAATGACACATGTTTAGTTCTAAAGTGTGTCTCGAAATTCGATCCTTTGTTATGAGCCAATTTCTTCTGACAAACAAGCACCTCCATCACACATATTGGCCGATTGATGCTTTGTGGCTCCTAAGTGTGCAGAATGGCAGCAAGGGGAGAGGAAAGTGGTTGATGGGGTAATCTTGGAGGGGAGGCAAATCTCTTCAGACAGAGACAGATGGAACAGCCAACTGAAATGATGTGAATTTTAACTATAATCCTACTCTTTCACACATTGGCCATGAAGTTTCAATCACATTGCAGGTGTGGAACTGCAAGCAATATTATCCAAATGAGTCAGAGTGCCACATGAGATTCATGACCAGCAATTTGCCCATCAGAGCCTCAGAAGATATCAATTGGATGAATTCATAGAGAGACAGAGATTCCAAAATCAGACAGTTGATTGCAAGGAGTACTATGACCAGATGCACAGTCAAATCACAATTTAGTAATGATGCAGAGCACACTAAAGCTTAAGAGAATCATCTGCAGGGATCAATGTGGAAAGAAGTGGGATACTGAAGTACAGAGGAATGATGACACACATTTGAGGTTCCCTAAGACCACAGATATTACAATAAAGAATATGATAGTAGGCAGTTCAGTTTAAAAGAAAGAGACATCTCTAAAAATGGCAACCAGAGTTGCTAGACAAACAAATATAAGTACAAGGAAGGTAACTTCAAAGAAATCTTGGATAACAAAAGACATATCGACATATTTCAATTGTTCAACAAAAGAAGTACAAGAAAGGGAAAGGTAGGGACCACAGCAAAAAATGTTACTTGGGAATGAAATGGATGGGAAGTGCAAAGAAGCCAAAATGAAATGACTGCAGGAAAATGTGTAGAAATCAGCAAAAGAAATGCTCATCAAAAGGACTGACTCAGCATGTAGAGAAGTCAAAATAACCTTTGCTGAATTAAAAGCCAGATCATCAGTGTTAAGGAGTTGAAGGGCAATTTCCCCTTTATACACAGAGGAGAGAGCAGACGGATGGAAAGAGTACATTGAAGGCCTCTATAAGGGGGACGAACTGTCTGATGATGTGATAAATGAAGAACAGGGGTCAATATGGAAGACAGAGAGAATCCAGTATTAGAGTCAGAGTTTATGAAATAAGGTGGGAGACATACATAACAAAAAAACATCCTTCATTTTTTCCAAACGACTGGGGGGAACTGGCAGCCAAACAGTGATTCAAGTTGGTGTGTGGGATCTGTTAGCCAGGAGACATCCACCAGACTTTCAGAAAATACCATCCACACAGTCCCAGATACAGCAAGGGCAGATAAGTGTGAGAACTATAGCAGAAACAGTGTAACAGCTCCTCCATACAAGACTCTGATAAGAATAACACAGAGAATAATTGAAAAGAAAACTCAGAAAAGGTTAGATGACAATTAGTCTGGCTTTCAGAAAGGCAAACCATTAGACAGGGAGTTCTGACATTACATTCTATAAGAGGAGGAGGATTTAAGAACAATCGATACACTATGAATGGATTTGTTGACTTGGGAAAAGCATTTGACAATGTAAAATGATGCAACACATGTGAAACTCTGAGAAACCATCAGTAAGCTACAGGGAAATATGGATAATATACAGTAAGTAAGAATGAGGTGCTCTGATTAAAAAGGGTGCAGTCTCTTGCCCCTACTGTTCAATTTATTCATCGAACAAGCAGTGATGGTAATGAAAGAAAGGTTCAAGAGTAACATTAAAATTCGGGGTGAAAGGATACCAACAATAAGATTTGCTGCAGCATTATTATCCTCAGTGAGACTCAAGAAGAATTACAGGACCTGCAGAATAGTCTAATAAGTACAGAATATGATTGAGAGTGAAATGAAGAGAGATGAAAGTAATGAGGAATAACGTAATTGAGATTAGCAATAAATTTAACATCAAAACTGGAGGCCACAAAGCAAAGTTAAGAAATTCTGTTACCTTCAAAGCATAATACACAACAGACATAGCACGAACATAAAAAACAGATTAACAGAGGCAAAGCAGGCGTTTCTGGCCGAAACGTGTCTGCCAGTATCAAACATTGGCCTTACATTCCATCCTGGATTTTCCATTGTTTAAACATCGGCCTTAATTAGAGGAATAAAATTCTAAGAATGTACGCGTGGAACACAGCATTCTGTGATAGTAAATCATGGACTGTGGGAAAATCAGAAAAGAAAATTAAAGCATTTAGGATGTTGTGCTATCGAACAGTGCTGAAAAGATAGTGAATAAGGAGATTCTCTGCAAAATCAGTGAGGAAATAAGCATATGGAAAAGAATGAAAAAAAAGGACAAGATGATCAGACATTTATTACGACATTAGGAAATAACTTTCATGGTACTAGATGGTGCTCTAGAGTGCAAAAACTGTACAGGAAAACAGGCACTGCAATACACCCAATAAATAATTTAGGATGTAGGGTGCAAGTGCTAGTCACATGAAGGCTGATTACAACAACAACAAAATCCATATGGTTATGTGACAATTAGTATCTATAGCAGACAGTACTTAAACAATCACACAGGCTCAGTCATGGGTAAAGCAGGTGGCAAACTTTGGTTCACTGGTAGAATTTTAGTAAATTGCAATTAGTGTGCAAAGGAGATTTCTTATAAAAAGACTTGTGCAATCCATTCTAGAGTATAGTTCCCAAGTATGTGGACATATTCAAAATTGAAATAACAGGGTAGACTGAATTTATAAAAATAAAGGCAACAAGAATGGTCACAGGTTTGTTTGACCAATAGGTGAGTGACTCAGAGACGCTGAAGAAACTGAAGTGGCAGACAGCTGAAGGTACACTCAGACTATCCCAAAAGACCAGCTTGAAATGATGAATCTAGGAATATACTACAATCCCCTTCATGTCACTTCCATTGGATCACAATAACAAGATTACACTTATTGCAGTATTCACATACATGCTTAAACAATCGTTCTTTCCATATTCGATAAGTAAATGGAACAGCAAGAAGACATAACAACAGGTACAGTGTGAAGTGCTTTCTGCCACACACTTCCAAATGATGTTCAGAGTATCAATGTAGATGTAGAGGAAATGGCAACTCATGAGACAGCTGTAAGCTCTGTAGGGAACTACACTTTACGGGCATCACCTATCACGTAAGGCCCAAAATCAGAGCCACTGTGAAGTGGTTGGTCCTTTTTGAAACTGTATTGACTTAAAGTCTTAGAATGACAAATGATGACTCACAATACGAGCAGCAACTGGTATGCTTTGATGTATCCATGGAATCTACTTTGCAAAATCGAAATGAATTGGTGTCTTTGTGGCATTATGTTGTACACTTTTACCAGTAGCCTACACTCTATACAGTCACTATTTACCCAATACAAGCTTTTGTCTTGGAATCACGAGCCTATTAAAAATATGGAGTCCTTCTTTCCTATGCACATAGGACATTTCAAGTTTATGAAGAAATGGTAGTGATGGTTTACAGTCATTTCGCAGCTTCTCTCCTTCACAGGCGCTCGTTCTGCCTCTCCCAGTCAGGAGTTGGGGTAACCATTCTGCTAATTATGAATGAGGCTAATAGTCTTTAAAACTTCAGCCAGAAGTCTTAAGCCACTGAGAATAGCCTCTGAACACAGGTAACAGGTGTCATTGGTATCAATATGAACCACAATCTCCAAACGGCTGCAACCACTGCACTTAGTTCATGCTGGCAGTCTCCTCCAGCTCTCAGATGAGACCTCTGGAAAACATCCTGAATGAATATTGGACTTCTTTCTCGGCATCATGTCCATTTTCCTAAAGAGTTCCGATACCTGTAGTAAGCTGGATATTCGAATGGCGGGTAGTTTGTTATTTTAAGAGCTATCAGCCCCAATCCTAACAGGTGAGACATATGAAAGTAGCCGACATGTAGATTCCATTGTGGACAGCAGCCCACATCTGTTGCTTAAGCACAGCTGTGAGGACAATATCCATATTCAAACTCTGCCCGTAGACCTGTGATCCTAACACTATCTGTCATTCACTGCGGAATGATTTTCAACAAGCCAGGTCAAATGCATCAAAAGGCCCAGAAGCATTAGGGGTCCCTAGTGACGGCAGGCACACCAGTGAAATTTCAGGAATAACTGTAGCCTCCCTGTCACAAATAAAGCCCAGTGTAATAACTTGAAACTAGTCAACCAAGGACAATGCAGCTTCCATTTGCTTACTGACACTGTCAATTTCTCCTGCATCTGCATGCAACACCTACAGTCCATTTCAAATTTTAACAAGGAGCAATAACATAAAAATTCACAGAGAAGTTCAAAACCAGGACTTAAGAGTTGAAGTAGAGAACTGCAGTGAAGCTGGTGTTGTAGAAAATTTGACAATTGCTATCTTCTGTTGTGCTGTTGCTAGTTTCTTGAATCTTCTAAGCAAAGTATTTAATATTTCCACAATTTAGTTCCTAGCAGCTTCCTGTATGATTCAGTATGCCAGGAAATTCCTGATGACGACAACTAGTTAGATACACTATGTTGTTAAAAGATATGAGAAGTCAGCAACATACCTAAGTGGCTGTCATGTTGTCTGAAATTTACACTCACTTTTATGGCTCCCTGTCCTGTGATGTTCAAATTACAAAATATTAGCATACAAACCACTAAATACAGAAAAAGGAAAGGAAAACGCTCCATGGTCTTGTACAGCTACTGCTACTGAGCTCTAAAACAGCTACAAAACACAAAGTCGAACAATCAAATTGGTTTTAAATCTCCTGCTAAACTTTGAGAGTCAGTATCTAAATACTGAGTTTTAGCAAGTTCATCTTAATGGGAGCCACATATTTGGAAATGCATGGCAACCATAGTGGATGTGTAAGTGCCTTCTAACAGGTATTTTAACACTGACAACGGGGAAATGTGAAACTAGAGTTGGTGAAGCTAGAGTTTAGTAAATCCATGTTGCCATTTCTGTTACTTGCGATCAGTAGTCTCCTTCAAGTAAGTCAGTTCAGAAACAGCACTAATTTTTACATCTATCTTAACAGAAAATTTAAAATAAATTTAGTTAACAGCAACTGAGCACTCAATTGTAGCACCTGGAACCCCCCTAGAAATTCCAAACCATGAGATGTAATTATGTTTACTTGCTTCTCTAAGCATTTTTTCAAATTTCATTATCTTGGTGGTTCTCTGATCATTTTACAGCCACCTTTGCAACTGATCTCTAATACGTTCATTTTCCCAACCTACAAAAATGTTCAGTGTTTTACTGCAGCTTGGTACTTTGGGGGTTTCTCTTACTGATGTGTGCATGCGGAAAACTGGCACAAAATAATTGGGAACAATTACATTCTATGTTGTGTGCTGGAGGGTACTTTGTGTACCATAGTCACTTCCCTCTTTTCTATTCCAATTACAGATGTTGTGTAGTTTGAACTATTGTTGGTAATGCGACCATACAAGCTTGATTCTCTCTAATTTTACCATTATGGTCTGTTTCTGATATCCATCCATGGATATGTGTGTGTGTGCGAGTGTATACCCGTCCTTTTTTCCCCCTAAGGTAAGTCTTTCCACTCCCGGGATTGGAATGACTCCTCACTCTCTCCCTTAAAACCCACTTCCTTTCGTCTTTCCCTCTCCTTCCCTCTTTCCCGATGAGGCAACAGTTTGTTGCGAAAGCTTGAATTTTGTGTGTATATATGCGTCTGTTTGTGTTTCTATCGACCTGCCAGCGCTTTCGTATGGTAAGTCACATCATCTTTGTTTTTAAATATATTTTTCCCGCGTGGAATGTTTCCCTATATATAAGTCAGTTCAGAAACAGCACTAATTTTTACATCTATCTTAACAGAAAATTTAAAATTAATTTAGTTAACAGCAACTGAGCACTCAATTGTAGCACCTGGAACCCCCTAGAAATTCCAAACCATGATATATATATATATATATTATTTTTGTTTTCCCCTTTTCGTCGGTCTACTGACTGGTTTGATGAGGCCCGCCCCAAATTCCTTTCCTGTGCTAACCTCTTCATCTCAGAGTAGCACTTGCAACCTACGTCCTCAATTATTTGCTTGACGTATTCCAATCTCTGTCTTCCTCTACAGTTTTTGCCCTCTACAGCTCCCTCTAGTACCATGGAAGTCATTCCCTCATGTCTTAGCAGATGTCCTATCATCCTGTCCCTTCTCCTTATCAGTGTTTTCCACATATTCCTTTCCTCTCCGATTCTGCATAGAACCTCCTCATTCCTTACCTTATCAGTCCACCTAATTTTCACCATTCGTCTATAGCACCAATCTCAAATGCTTCGATTCTCTTCTGTTCTGGTCTTCCCACAGTCCATGTTTCACTACCATACAATGCTGTACTCCAGATGCACATCCTCAGAAATTTCTTCCTCAAATTAAGGCCGGTATTTGATATTAGTAGACTTCTCTTGGCCAGAAATGCCTTTTTTGCCATAGCAAGTCTGCTTTTGATGTCGTCCTTGCTCCGTCCGTCATTGGTTATTTTACTGCCTAGGTAGCAGAATTCCTTAACTTCATTGACTTCGTGACCATCAATCCTGATGTTAAGTTTCTCGCTGTTCTCATTTCTACTACTTCTCATTACCTTCGTCTTTCTCCGATTTACTCTCAAACCATACTGCGTACTCATTAGACTGTTCATTCCATTCAGCAGATCATTTAATTCTTCTTCACTTTCACTCAGGATAGCAATGTCATCAGCGAATCGTATCATTGATATCCTTTCACCTTGTATTTTAATTCCACTCCTGAACCTTTCTTTTATTTCCATCATTGCTTCCTCGATGTACAGATTGAAGAGTAGGGGCGAAAGGCTACAGCTTTGTCTTACACCCTTCTTAATACGAGCACTTCGTTCTTGATCATCCACTCTTATTATTCCCTCTTGGTTGTTGTACATATTGTATATGACCCGTCTCTCCCTATAGCTTACCCCTACTTTATTCAGAATCTCGAACAGCTTGCACCATTTTATATTGTCGAACACTTTTTCCAGGTTGACAAATCCTGTGAAAGTGTCTTGATTTTTCTTTAGCCTTGCTTCCATTATTAGCCGTAATGCCAGAATTGCCTCTCTCATCCCTTTACTTTTCCTAAAGCCAAACTGATCGTCACCTAGCGCATTCTGAACTGCATTCCAGTCGCCCATAACTATTAGATTTTCGTCCCACTTTACATACTGCATTACCCTTTCAATATCCTCATACACTTTCTCTTTCTGTTCATCTTCAGCTTGCGAGGTCGGCATGTATACCTGAACTATCGTTGTCGGTGTTGGTCTGCTGTCGATTCTGATTAGAACAACCTGGTCACTGAACTGTTCACAGTATTCATAACGAATCCTACACCTGTTATACCATTTTCTGCTGTTGTTGATATTACCCAATACTCATCTGACCAGAAATCCTTGTCTTCCTTCCACTTCACTTCACTGACCCCTACTATATCTAGATTTAGCCTTTGCATTTCCCTTTTCAGATTTTCTAGTTTCCCTACCACGTTCAAGTTTCTGACCTTCCACACCCCGACTCGTAGAACGTTATCCTTTCGTAGATTATTCAATCTTTTTCTCATGGTAACCTCCCCCTTGGCAGTCCTCTCCCGGAGATCAGAATGGGGGTCTATTCCGGAATCTTTTGCCAATGGAGAGATCATCATGACACTTCTTCAATTACAGGCCACATGTCCTGTGGATACACATTACGTGTCTTTAATGCAGTGGTTTCCATTGCCTTCTGCATCCTCGTGTCGTTGATCATTGCTGATTCTTCCGCCTTTAGGGGCAATTTCCCAGACTGCCCAAGATATTAGAAATTAATTCGCTGCTTATTCCATTTCCGAAGAGGGAAGACTGCCATGGCAAGATGATTACCAATAACTTATTAAAGAATTTTTTCAGGTACTAGCTATACATACATACTAGTGGCTGCCGACTGCACACATTTCAACTACCTATATATGTGAAGTTTTACCTTCATTAATTCCTATTTTATTATTTTTATTTTCACTAATAACACAATATACAAATAAAATACGTATAAATGTACATGTGCTTAAATATATTGTGTTAGAAAAATAAATGTTATTCAGTATTATTTATTTATTACTAGCTGAGTACCCAGCATTGCCCCGGTATGCATTCCAATCCTGTTAGTCCATTTCCTCCTTTCCCCTCTGTGATGTTCAGAGCTCATTTTGTCATAAACCCTATAATTTTGTTACAATTAGAACTTTGTTTTAATTTTTAAATTTGAAAACTATAAGCAATTACTAGATATATTCCTAATAGAAAGGGTAGTATGCTAAAATAAACACAAAAAAATATCTTAAGGTAAGATATGATATGATTAATAGTATATAAGGGAATAACACCAAAATATTTAAAAATAACAAATGAGCGGGGACTGAAATGTAAGCTGATAAAGTCAAAACATTAAGTAGCCATGGAGACGGAACAAAAAGGGACCGAACCCCATTAAGTTTGTTAGTAGGTTTTTTATACGTTTCCAAAAATAAATACTTTTTACTTACATCTGTGTTGATTGTCTTCCGTGGCTGATATTTACAGTGCAATAATTCAAATGCTTTGAAAGCGAACCAATTTGGACGTTAAGAATGCGGGGATTACTGTTCGCAGTATCCAGCATGTCCTTTGTGATCTCTGAACGAAGTTACTTCTGCTCAGTTGTTAGCAACTTTACACAAATTTTTCTGATATCCTCCTGAGATGCAAACGTTTTGTTTAAATGGAATGAATGGATCCAATACTAATTATAATCTTGTCTGCAGTTTTCTGATCATGATTTGTCTATACTGCATCACCAGGGTTTTTATGTGATCAATAGCATCATCATTTGTGGACGTTGGAAGTCTACCTGAATATGCTTCACTCCTCGGTGTTAAGTGGCCATTTCTGAAGCAGCTGTACCATTCCTTTATCTGTGTGGTGCCTGTTGCTTCGTCACCAGAGACTTGTCAAATATTGCAGATTGCTTCGTCTTGAGAATTGCCAAGCTTAAAACAAAATTTGATGCTGCAACATTGCTCCACTTTTCTGTCATTTTGCCCATACCACAACCTCTGGTGACTACCACTTACACACATTCACTTGTCAATGGCTAGTCAGTGACTTCTCGTTTCTGTAGGGGAAAAAAGAAAAAAAAAAGAGAGAGAAGAAGCTTGCCCACTACGTATGCCTACAAGCATAGAAAGCGTGCACACCCCATACCACTGTTGGTTTTAGCAATAAAAAAATGAGGTTGCATGCTTTAAGAGCAGCCCCCCTAAGAGTGACACGATGCAATGTTGCTCAACCACATGTACTACATCGAGTTTTGGCTGGGGATATTGTGGCCCAAACCTGCAGAAGGGCACTGCCTTAGTTTTCAAAGATCAGAAGCTCATTTTTATACCCTGCAGAAGGTATCGATCAACAGCTCAACAGTAAAATGCCCTGGTCAGCCCAAGAACTTACCTGTCTCCCACGACTTCTTTCACCTCTGACAATGTTTAAGATGAACATTTGTTTGGAGTGTGTGTTAAACTGTACGTCTGACTATAACTGATTGGTAAGTCAGTTCAGAGATCAGCAGATGGTAAGGGCATAGACCCTTCAGTAGGACCACACCTAGTAAAGAATGGTGTGTTCACGTCAATAATCGGGTTCACGACAGCTTATGGCATCCTGGAGCTTATGTACAGCAGTATCTATTGTCGAAGCACTGTAATTTAGACAGGAGCTATTTACATACAGTGACAATGCAGCTGAAGGATGTGCTGCAGAATGATACCAATTGAAACTATGGGGAGGATAGTGCTCATGACTGATCCCAGGAGAACCCATTCTTATGGATATGTCAGCACTGATAGCTGAAAGTGGCCCCATCTACACCCTTAACATCTGAAGCAAAAGCAGTCATGGATACTCCACCAGAGTGAATAGCACAAGCCATCATCTATTGCTGTAAAATTTTTCCAGCCGATGAAAACACCTGTTTATCGTGATGGCACAATGGTGGTTTTTAGATGATAACAGCATGGGTATTAGTGCCCTTGCTAAATATGAGTATATACACTTTGTAATTTGACAAAAAAGTCTTTCCTTACAAGTAATATTATTGTAATGGTGTACCATGACAATATACTATCAGCTCTCCTGACAATTTGTGGCAATGTCAATGTTTGCGAGTGAGTTCCACACAGGCTGAAGGTACATCACGTCGGAGCAGCTTCCATGTGTGACCTAAGAGTATGTCATAACATAAATCCACCTTTGTTCACATATTTGTTATGTAGAATTTGTTCTGTTGAAATTCAAGCTAACTTATGTTTTGTTGATCGTTTTCCTGGTATAGGTCTCAATTAAAATTAAGTAATAACACACAACTGGCCACAAGTTATGAATGCATAAACATTGTTTTAAATGGAATACACCATTATAATTTATATTTCTGAATAAGAATATATAGTATTCTGATTAAATACAAAACAAAATATTCAATAAACAGGAATGCATAAGAAACATACATATAAAATATAACATTCTAAATACAACTGCTTGTAGGTAACAATTTCTATTGGTTTAAGTAGATATACATATATAAGGCACTTAAAATTTGGTTGTACTTTCATAAATCTCCCTTATCAACAGTATTTTACCAACTGCCTGATCTAAACATTTGCCACACGATGCAAGATAGAACATAAAATCTGTCTTCATGTAAATTCATCTTCTAAAAATATTTTTCTTTTTGTGATTCAGTTATCTGTTCTCCCCCGTGGTGCGCCGACAAATCAGTTTGAACGCCTAAAACAAAAGTAAAATTTTAAAAAATGAATCAACAGCAAATTCCACTGATTAAGAAAGTTACTTTAAATATATTAAGTGATCTATAAAATTACTCAAAATGTCTTTTATAAGAGACAAATCTACACAAAAACATTTTAAACTGGGTACTATACGAAGGGTATCCAAATAAAAACCAGAGCTTGTGTGCATCTCAGCCACTAGGTGTGTGTAGCACAACTCATTGACAGTTCAGTGTCACCTGTGTTGTTGACCTGGCTTGTTCTGTTCATCTACAATGATTGTGCTTGCTAGAGCTGTTTTGTTCTTATTTCATTTTTTATGATGGTAAGTTTAAGTGAACAACTGCACCTGTGAAATTTTGTTTTCTACTCAGTAAAAATGCTGCTGAAATTGTTTTAATGTTGAAAACAGCTTACCAAGATTATGCTATGGGAAAACACAAGTGTAACAGTGGTTTGTTCATTTTAAAAATGGCAACTTGTCGATTGATGATGAACCTCGTTCTGGACGCCCATCAACAGCCTGAATCGGCAAAGGCATTGAAAAATTCGAGAGCTTGTGCTCACAGACCATTTTAGGAAGTAGTAAGAAGATAACGCAACAGTGTTTCTAAAAAACAATTTGTGGCAGACATGAGACTGGTTCTTCCACCAAGACAATGCACCTACCCACGCAGCCATCTCTGTTAGAGTTTTTGGCTAAAAATGGCATGGTTCCGCTGCCCCACCCACCTTACTCCCCTGACCCAGCTCCATGCAACTTTTCCTTATTCCCAAACATAAAAAGGGGCATGAAAGGACACCAATTTGACAAGATTGAAGAAGTCACAGAAAAAAACAATGGAGGATCTGTCAGCCATTTCTAAAGGTAACTACAAAAAATATTTCAAACTTTGGAAGAACCTGGGGGGGGGGGGGGGAGGGGGGGATGTATTAGTGCTAATGGAGAGTATTTTAAAAGGGTAATGTTGTTTTGTAAACAATTTGAAAATATGTAGCTTAAAATTACTTAACAGTTGACCTCTGCCACTTGCAGCTACAGTGTCGCCACATTGGCTGGCTGTTAGAGCTTGCTTATAGGTGACACACAAACATAGTAAGTCACTTCACAAATGCTATTAATGTGTAACATGGAGCAATCTTGGAAGTGGCCACCACAAAGTACAATGGAAATCCAAGATGCGCTGTCAACAGCTGATTTAAAGTGTCAACTAAGTGAACTGTGGCAGATGACATGTTTTGTAGCTCTGAATTTAAACTCACATTCTAACCTAACCACAACCTCGTGATGTGCACTGTATCTGAGACATGGCAGTCAACAAGCACCAGCAGAACTAAAATCACAATCACTTTGTTCATGGCAATTAAAACTAACCTCTATGAGAAAACTCAAGACAGCAAAATTTCAGTTTCAGTACTAAAAAACAAACTGTAATTTCTCGCCATCTTTCATTGGTTACCTGAAACTATTCTCCCACTGTCTACACGAACTGCTGCAAATAAAAAAGCCAAAACAATGTTGAAAATGATGGAGTGAAGTATTAGGAATTAAAAAAAAAATACATTTAAAGGAGTTAACTGAGTAAAAATAATAATAATAAAAGTCTTTTCATTAGATTTTGAAATTAAAAATAATAATAAAATAAAATAAAATTTGCTCATAAGTTTGAAATCTACAACCTTCTACACGCAAGGGTTTTGTGCTAACCACTACTCTATGACACTACAATACATAAAGTTGTTACATTTATGACTTTGATATTCCAAACGCAACAATGCATTGGTGCCTTCAAAAATTTAGCTTTATGTAATGCCACGCGAAACTCTTCTAACAATCTTTGTGATTATGATAACAATATATGTGCCACTGAATCAATCTAGTGGGGAAGGATCCAGTAGTTTTTGGTTACTGCTGTGCACGAAACATATTTATATTGCTAGCATTGTGTGTGTGTGTGTGTGTGTGTGTGTGTGTGTGTGTGTGTGTGTGTGTGTGTGTGTGCGTGTGTGTGTGTGTGTGTGTGTGTGCGTGTTGTTTGGCAACAGCAAATGGTTTGGGAGTGATGTTGAGCACCCTAATTGGTGGAAACTAGCACCAGCCATGAAATGTCAACTATCAAGTAATTTTAATCTGGCTGTAGTGTCTCAACTTGAGTTGTTTGGACAAGAGCAGCAGTGCTTTTAGGATCAGAGCTCAAAGAAGTCCTTCAAACATATTCTCTGTTATAGGCAATAGTTATTCTCAATCACCATCAATCTCTTATTCCCTGATTCCTACAACTTCTTCCATAGTCTTCCTTTCTTTTTTCTTTTTGCATTTTGCATTATCATTCTCTCCTTAACAGTCCATCACCATTATTTTCTTCCTTTGTTCTGTCCCTCATACATCTTTTTACCATTTTTGTATACATTAATTCATCTTTTAGTTTCTTTGGTGATTAAAATTCATCTTTCACCAACAGCTCATTATTAGGAGTACTTTAGAATCGGGACAATACTGTTAATGTACCGTCACTTTTCAAAACTTTCTCTCTCATGGTTCAATAATACATCAGTTGACCTGCACCTTAATTTGTCATCACTGTTCCAGCAGCAGTGGGTTTCTTTTCAGTACAGTGACTTGAGCTGATGTACATTTTCAGTATCGAAGAACATGTGAATAAATACACTGGTATCCAAAATTAAAGCAACAAACCAAAATTTTGCAAGGTTGCATTCATTTTGCCACAAAAAAGTATAATCAGGTGATAATAAGGCAGTTATATAAAGAATGCAAGACAGTAGACAAAAATGTTCTTCATTTTTCCCAACTTAAAAAATTTACACAACTGGGTAATGCAATCAGTAGGGGGTGTGACCACCTCTGGCAGCAATACAGGCCTGACAGCAATGGTGCACACTGCAAATGATGTCAACCTCTGGTGAGGCAATAACTCCCATTCTTCCTGCAGCGCTGCTCACAAGTCATGGAGAGTGGTTGGTGGATGCTGAAGTGATGCAACCCATGTCCCTAGTGCATCCCAGACATGCTCTATGGGATTAAAATCAGGAGAACTACCAGGCCACACCACGGCTGCAATATCTTCCATTTCTAAGAAAACATCAACCACGTGTGCTCTATGAGGTTGAGGATTATCGTCCAGCAACACGAAATCTGGGCCCACAGCACCTTGCAACAACCGCACGAGGTCCCAAGATCTCATCATGATATCTGACAGCAGTTAAACCTTTCCAATTTAACCACCAATTTTATGAAGAGTTGTTTAAATGGTCAACATAATCCCTACCCACACCACTAGGGACAATCCTCAATATCAGTATCTTTCCACAATGGTTAGGTCCCGAAATAATGTTCCACATTCCCTCCAGGTGAGAATCCATCGAAATCATGTCCAGACCAAATTGGGACTCTTCTGTGGAAAGAACACTGGTCCACTGTTCAACCATCCTGGTAGAATGGTAACAGCTCTGCTCTAGACGTTCCCTTCTGTGAAGACGCATCAGGGGTACACATGCAACAGGTCTCCAACAATAAAGGCCACTCTTCTGAAGCTTTCTGTGCACCGTTTGCCTTGCTACAACACATCCAGTGGGTGCTGGGAGGTCAGATGCCAGTTGCTGTGCAATACTAAGGTGGTACCATCATGCCATTACAGCCAATGTCATCGTTGGTGTGGTTGTCCATTGACCATAATGTCATCACCATGCAGGACACGATCATATGGAAATCTTTTGACAGTTTGTACGATTATATTGTGAATTAGATGCAGGATGGGGAAATAGTAGTGTGTTGCTTTAATTTTGGACACTAGTGTATGAGTAGTTGTTTGTATAAAACCACTATCATAACCGAAATTCCACTGTTAAGGACTAGTTTAATATAAAGAATTTTAAACATAAAAAGTGTGATGTAGGCACTACATTAAGACTATAAATGAAAAACAAGAGATAGTCAGAGATTGGTATGAGGAATGCAGAGATGTTAGGGAGTGGGAGACGTAAGAGAGGTAGAGATCAATTAGTATGGGTATGCTGATAACAATATTGTCACAGAGAAGTTTGGGAGACAAGAAAAATGGCAATAAGATTCTGATTCTCAATAATAATGGAAACACACGATGATTGTTGTTTATAGGACCCCTAACTCTGACTTCAGAGCATTTCTGCTCAAGCTACAGAGGGTTCTTGATTGATTTTATAGGAACCACCAGAAATTAGTTATATGTGGTGACTACAATATTAATTTTGTATATGATTGTGCAAGAAAAAGGATGTTGGTAGATATCCTAAAGTCTTTCCAACTAGGGTGCAGGG
Organism: Schistocerca piceifrons; assembly: GCF_021461385.2. Lineage (NCBI taxonomy): Eukaryota > Metazoa > Arthropoda > Insecta > Orthoptera > Acrididae > Schistocerca > Schistocerca piceifrons. The sequence goes on along the minus strand of NC_060145.1, from coordinate 317,773,121 downwards.
GAACAGTAGCACAGCCATAGACAATATTTTTATTCATTCTTCATTACTTGATGGGCATTCTGTTAGCAAAATGGTGAATGGCATTTCAGACCGTGATGCACAAATTTTGACACTAAAAGGCTTTTGTACTCAAATAAATGTCACATGTAAATACAAACTTTGTAGGAAACTTACTCCAACGGCAACTCATCAAGGAACAAGAGTGGCAGGACGTTTATAGTGCCAGTAACATAGCTGAAAATGTAATGCTTTCCTTAACACATTTCTCATGCTGTTTGAGAGCTGCCTTCCATTAGAACGTTCTAAATGGGGTTAGGGGTCCAGTAAAAGGGCACCTGGCTGGCTGACTAAACCCGGGTCACTGAAACATGTCACTTCGAGGTCATTCCTCAATCGCTGTAGAGTTGGTGGTAGAACTAACGAATAAGTGAGGAACGGGAGGTGCCGTGTCTTCTGAACCAATAACAGCACAGAACAAAAGCCGGTTCCGGCGTCGATGCTACCACGTTGCCGGCTTACATGTAAACATTGTATGTTAGTGCGCGAACGCCTGCTGTTGTGTTGTTTGTTAAACCATGTCACCAAAATGACATCGTTCACCAAGCGACAATCCGTTGTGCCGTGGAGTGCCATTAAATAGTCAGGCTTTGGAATTGCTATGGAGGAAGCACGAGTTTTACGGACAAGACAAAGAATTTGTTTCTGTTCATGGGCATGCATCGATTCCTGGCAATAAAGTTTTAGATCGTACCTTAAAAACTTTAGGACTCACTGAAAGAACAGTTATAAGGAAAGGTGTGCTACTTCAAGACTTACAAGACAGTGAAGTAAACAGTGTGGAAGAAAGCCCCTGCGGAAGAAAGAGTGTGTGTTTAAGTACTCCGGGCACGAAAAAGAGCAGCCTCATCCTGTTACAGATATTGATTCTTCCCAATCTGATGCAATTCGTCGGCACATATACGGATACTATAAAAGGAAAGAATACTCCACAATAGCAAAGTTGCTAATTTCTTTAAAAGAAAGTGAACTTTTCTCAGGAGGGAAAACGTCACTTAAGATGATATTAAAAAGTACAGGCTTCCGTTTTAAAAAATTAGATTGACTAAAACTGTAGGAAAGCATATACACTCAGTCATATGGTTAGACAAAACCTGGGTCAATGTTGGAGAATCAGTTGAGAAATGCTGGACAGATGATACTCCGAATAGCAGTGATCATCAGCCAACAGGAAGAGGGTCCCAATTACTTGTGACCCATGCAGGATCTTCAAACGGCTTTTTGCCTGAAGGACTCCTAGTTTTTCGATCGAAAAAACACTGGTATGAGGGTATGGACCGCCCACGGTTTCTATGGTGGTTTAAAAATTTGTTGCTCCAGTTCAGTGTTCCGACAGTTTTTGTGATGGACAGTGCACCATAGCATTCCGTGATTTCAGATAAAAATCCCACCACTAGTGACCGTAATGAAACTATGGTGCAGTGGTTGCAGGCGGAGACATTGCTGCGGACATGAGCATGACAAGGCTGCTGTTATACTCACTTGTGAAACAAAATAAGCCTGTGATGCCTAACTACATCGTAGATGAAATTGCAAGCAAACAGTGTCACTTGGTAATTAGGCTACCGTCTTATCACTGCCATTTTAATCCAATTGAATTGGTTTGGAGCGAAGTCAAGGCATACATTAGAAGTAACAACAAGACTTTTACTTTAACAGAAGTGGAAAGACTGCTATGTGAAGGTCTTGCTACTGTAGACGCTACCTCATGGAGGAAGAAAGTAGACCATCTTGCTAAACTGACAAGAGAAGCACAGACTATAGACAGCATTATAAGTGAAAACCAACAATTAATGATTTCTCTTAATGATGATGATGACGAAGACAAAGATTTTGGCACCGATTCCGATGATAGTGAAGGAGAACTGGATGGAATTGCGGCATTGACATCGTAAATTGGTGAGTGTAAATGTGTACAGAATTAATTCTTTTTCTCTCAGCAATCGGATAGGCTATGCGTGTTTTGCTTTATTTCTTTCTATGAGTGTGGATAGCGTGTTACTTGGTATGCTTAGATTTACATTATTATACGCCGTTGTACATGCAGATATTACTGTAATGATTTAGAACGACTTTTCATAGATATTATCATTAACTTCAGATGTTTTTACTTCCCAGTTTCATATACTATCGAACGTCATTGTTCTATCCATTGTTAGAATAACGTATTTTGTTGCACTTAACATATAAACGTTGATTGTAGCTTACATTTACAAAACGTACTTCGGAGTTGTGGGCGTGTGCGCTGGCAGCTACTGCAACCTCGCAATCGTAGTGTAGCCAACCCCACACGAGCTGTCAAGTGACATGTTTCATCGGCCCGGGTATAGTGGAATAAGGGTATCATGTAGAACAAAGCAGGAATTATACCAAAATGTTAGACGTAGTCACAATCGAGCTATAGTAGTCCATTACAAACAGTATTGTAAGGTGCTTAAAAATGTTACTAGGAAGACAAAGAGTATATGGCATGCAAATAGAATAGCTAATTCACATGATAAAATTAAAACCATATGGTCACTTGTGAAGTAAGTGTCTGGTCAGCAGCACAAAATCAACGATATGAAGTCAGTTCATAGTAAAAATATTTCTGTTACTGATAAATCAGATATATGTACAGTATTTAATGATAATTTTCTGAGCATTGCTGGTGAATTAAATATTTAAATTTAGTTTCTACAGGGAATCATGTAACGCTCTTGGCAAATGCCTTTCCGAGATTGATGTCTGAAATACTCCTCTGTGATACAGACAAGGTGGAGATTGAGTCAATAATTAAATCACTCTCATGGATACGATGGAGTGCCTAGCAGAATATTAAAGTACTTTGCTGTACATGTTAGCCCTGTACTTAGCCATATTTGTAATTTTTCCTATAGGAATGGTCAGATTCGTGAACGATTAAAGTACACAGTAGTAAAGCCACTTTATTAAAAGGGAGAAAGGGATAATGTAGATAATTTTAGACCTATTTGTATGCCATCAGTGTCTCGCGAAGAGACCATGAGGATAAAATCAGAGAGATTAGAGCCCACACGGAGGCATACCGACAATCCTTCTTTCCACGAACAATACGAGACTGGAATAGAAGGGAGAACCGATAGAGGTACTCAAGGTACCCTCCGCCACGCACCGTCAGGTGGCTTGCGGAGTATGGATGTAGATGTAGATGTAGATGTAGATGCTAAAGTTATTGAAAAGGCTGTGTATTGATCATTTTATATCACTTAATTTGCCATGAAATGTACAGTTCGGTTTTAGAAGTCATTTAACAACTGAAAATGCTATATTCTCTTTTCTCTATGAAGTACTGGATGAGTTAAACAAAAGGTTTTGAATGCTAGACAAATATTTTTATTTAACTGATGTGTTTGTTTGTGTTGATCACAAACTATTGCTCCAGAAGTTGGACCATTACAGAATACGTGGAGTAGGTCACAATTGGTTCACCTCTTACTTTAGCAATAGACAACAAAAGGTTATGACTCACAGTCTTGAGAACGGCCATGATGTGCGGTCTGAGTGGGGTATGGTCAAATGAGGGGGAGGGGGGGGGGGGGGGTGCCCTACGGATCAGTGTTGGGGCCACTACTGTTCCTTATTTATATAAACAATACGCCTCTAGTATTATGGCTAACTCTAAAATACAGGGTGATTCAAAAAGAATACCACAACTTTAAAAACGTGTATTCAATGAAAGAAACATAATATAACCTTCTGTTATACATAATTACAAAGAGTATTTAAAAAGGTTTTTTTTCACTCAAAGATAAGTTCAGAGATGTTCAATATGGCCCCCTCCAGACACTCGAGCAATATCAACCCGATACTCCAACTCGTTCCACACTCTCTGTAGCATATCAGGCGTAACAGTTTGGATAGCTGCTGTTATTTCTCGTTTCAAATCATCAATGGTGGCTGGGAGAGGTGGCCGAAACACCATATCGCAGGGGGTACGATCAGGGCTTCTTGGAGGCCAGTGATGAAGTGCTCTGTCACGGGCTGCCTGGCGGCCGATCCATCGCCTCGGGTAGTTGACGTTCAGGTAGTTACGGACAGATAAGTGCCAATGTGGACTCTCCATACAGTAGATAGTGGAATTTGCAGCTCTCTGCTAGCTCTGCGAGTCGATTTTCCTGGGCTGCGAACAAATGCTTGCTGGATGCGTGCTACATTTTCATCACTCGTTCTCGGCCGTCCAGAACTTTTCCCTTTGCACAAACACCCATTCTCTGTAAACTGTTTATACCAACGTTTAATACACCACCTATCAGGAGGTTTAACACCATACTTCGTTCGAAATGCACGCTGAACAACTGTCGTCGATTCACTTCTGCCGTACTCAATAACACAAAAAGCTTTCTGTTGAGCGGTCGCCATCTTAGCATTAACTGATGCTGACGCCTAGTCAACAGCGCCTCAAGCGAACAAATGTACAACTAAATGTAACTTTATAGCTCCCTTAATTCGCCGACAGATAGTGCTTAGCTCTGCCTTTTGTCGTTGCAGAGTTTTAAATTCCTAAAGTTGTGGTATTCTTTTTGAATCACCCTGTATTTCTGTTTGCTGATGACACTAGCTTGACAGTAAAGGGTGTTGTGTGCAACACTGGCTCGGTTTCAAATAGTGCAGTTCATGACCTAAATTCATGGCTTGTAGAAATTAAACTAATGCTAAACAACATTATGACTCAGTTTCTACAGTTTCTAACACACAACTCAACTAAACCCAAAATTTTAATTTCACAGAATGGGCATATGATTAGTGAAACTGAACAGTTTGAATTTCTAGGTGTTCAGATAGATAGTAAACTGTCGTGGAAAGCCCACATTCAAAATCTTGTTCAAAGACTTAATGCTGCTATTTTTACTATTCTACCAGTACCTGAAGTAAGTGATTGTTCAACACAGAAATTAGCCCACTTTGCTTATTTTAATTCACTTATGTCATATGGTGTTATATTTTGGGGTAACTCTTCCCAAAAGTATAGCTTTGGCTTAGAAATGGGCGGTTCAGGCAACAAGTGGTGTAATTTGCGAACCTCTTGTCAACCCCTGTTCTCTAGTCTGGGTATTTTGACATCGGCCTCTCAATGTATATATTCTTTACTGTTGTTTCTTGTTAACAATATCAGCTTATTCCCAAGAATAAGCAACTTTCACTCAGTTAACACTCCTCAAAAATCCAACCTGCATTTATATCAGACTTCCTTAACTTTTGTGCACAAAGGTGTGCAGTAAACTGCTGCATACATTTTCAATAACCTACTACAAGAATTCAAAAATCTTAGCAGTAATCCACGCACTTTCAAATTAAAACTGAAGAGTTTCCTCATGGTTGGTCCTTCTATTCTGTTGAGGAGTTTCTTGAAAAATTAAGCTGATTCTTATGTTCTATTGTTGACTGCATTTACTTAAACTTATGGCTAAACTTTTTTTGGGTTCATAAACATTTTATTTTTATCCGTTATTACTTTTATGTTGTAATTTCATGTACTGACACATTCCATGACCTTGGAGATTTGCTCCTTGATTTGGTCCTATGGAACTTGACGTGTAAATAAATTAAGTGCAAATGTGCTTCTTACATGTTCAAATAGTTGTAATAATGTACCACTGTCCTTGTTATGTGACCACTGACCCCTAAGACCACACGTTCAGGTAACAAGTGGTCCTCAGCAACCTGCTTCGTTGAGCTGTTTACTAGCTTACCCCATCAACAACAGTCTTCGTCTGCCAAGAGGACATCTTTCTGTGATTTTCCCCATCACAGCTCAGGGTACTGCCTTTTTGGACAATGTCAGTGTCCGCATATCAGAAATCTCTAAAAGTTATTTTATTAAGCTCTGAGCTGAGGCTTTTTAAGTTTCTTTAGAGAATGGAAAAAATGTGTAAATGCCTAAGAGTAATATTTTAAAATAATTTTAACTGACTATAACAAAGGCTTTTTCCAAAAGTTTACCACGTAATGTAGAATCCAAAATATTGTCAATAACAGGATCATTTATCAAAGAGCACTGTCACAGTTGAGAAAGAATTTCAAAAATAAAGTTGGTGTGGGGGCAGAAAAACCAGTACCAGTCTTATCTAAGAAAAAATCTCAGCATCCATTTCAAGCAATTTTTTTTTTAAAAAAAAGTTTAGACAAATCAAATCAAAATAGTTGTACTGGCATTTGAATATCACTCCCCAACACAAGTCCAGTTCAAATATAGCAAGACTCCATTTGCTATCATTCTATTCCAACTGCTTCCAATCATATGCCGATTCATATACAAAATTTCCAAATAATTATTCACGGAGTATTTTACATAATGTTGCTATTCATCTTATAATTTACAATCTCCTGATTCCAATGGTATATTTCAGTTTTCTCTAAAAGATTGTTAGTTAAGAGAAATTGATAATTTCAGTTGTTCCTGTAGTATGTAATCATAAAAAATTATGTGAGTTAATAACAGTTCATTTGTAAAAAGACCTAGCACTTTCGATAGTCCTAGTTTTGTTATTTCCTGTAATCAGTTTACTTTCTCTGAAAACTCATTAACCAAGAAAAAATTCATAATTAAAGTTTGGACTGAACCAAAAATACTTTCATTATTTGAACTTTCAAGCTATCTTTATTACCTAGATTTGACATTATCCTTTTGTTGCCCTAATTTTTCTGAATCACATTGTCTTTGTTTACTCAAACAAGCCAAAATCTAGAGTAGTAGTATGGTATTCTGCCTTATGGCAGGTCTTGTCATGGGTTAAGCCTTTTCCACTTTTGTCTGTCCATAGCCAGTCTTTTCATTTCTGAATATTTGTTTCCTTTGACATTGTCTAGCATTTGATATCTTCTTTTTCCTCTTCCCTTTTTCCCTTCCTTCAATAAACAGTCCATCCTCAAACAATGTCCAATCCATTTCTCTTTTCTCTTTCTGATGACTTTCAACATTTCTCTTTCTTCTCCAACTCTTCTTAATACTTCTTCATTCCTTACTCTGTCTTCCAATTTCACTTTTTCCATTCTTCTCCATATCCACATCTCTAGTGCCTCCAATCTTCTTTCATCTTCCTTCCTCAACATCCAGAAGTCACAGAAATTAAAGAAATTATGAACCTGGAAATTTTACATGAAAATCAATAACCCACCGCACTGGTATAAAGTGTAATAATCAAACAATACTTCAGACTTTAATAATTTTCTAATTATCTATCAAACAGTTAAGCAATATTGTTGTTGGGCTGAACAGATTGACCCCCTCCTAAATTTGAACCTTATATCATTATAATTGCAAATAAAATTACCAATGGCACTGAAAATCCATACACCCATCTTTATATACCCCTGTCTGCACTCGGAAATCATGACAATAACATCTGTGCGCAATCAGTCCAAATCTAGCTACCAACGATTAACAACTCAATGTACAACCCCATGGGCAGAATTCTTTTAAGCAACATCACTGTCACTCATCTCGAAAGACCAGAATTTGTTACGATTATTTGGACATTAGTATGTAGTAATATTCCACTGTGTTGTGTTTTATGCGAATTTATTTCTTTCTTAAAAAAAAAAAAAAAATCATTGTGTGTGTAGCTACAAGCTCACCAACATTTATGAGTGAATATAAATACATATGTTATGTGTGAACTCAGTTGGACAGTCAGTCAGAGCTGTGCGGAAGTGTGGTGAGGAGAGATGATAACAACGCACTTGCTACAACACTAACAATGAATTATTCTGCCACTCTCTGATATTCGTATATAGGGCCACTAACTTGGTTTTGAAAGAAAATGTACTGAACAGATGAGATTTATTAATGAAATTCTTATCCGCAAACTGCTAATTTTGTGTGTGTAGGGGGTGGGGGTGGGGGGTGGGGGGGCGGCGTGTGTGTATTGTTGACGAAGGCCTTACTGGCCAAAAATTTTATTTGTGACAAACTTTTTGTTATGTGCATCTGCGACTCACCGTCTCTGCAATATGGCGAGTGGCAACTTTCATTGTTACATATGGAAGATTTGTTTATACTGACCTCATGAATGGCCGACACCCACAGACCAGATGCTGTTTGATCAGTTTCTTGACCACAAGATAACTTTAGCTGCCGATAGGGCCCATCCTTCTCACCATTGTCGTAAACAATCTTCACACCACATGGACCTTGAAACAATAAGCATTCAAAAATATAGAAGCACAGCACACACAGTACCTGTCAACAAATGAGACCACTGAAAATACATCATCATATATTACAGGCAGTTTACTACTTAGTACACCTAACTAAGTAATTCCTCCAAATTTATGTCAAAACCTTTCAAGCTTTTTTTTTTTTTTAAATGAAGCAAACCTTATTAACACTCCACATCTTTATTCTTGATGCCCACACATTTGAAGCCCTCTGCTGTAAAAGGACTACAAACTGTTGTGTATAGCATGGTAGCTCATAACGTAACTATCTCTGGTGTGCAAAGATCAGTGAGCTGTAATCAAGTTTGGAATTTGAAGAGTTTGTCAGCATATTGAGAATCCTCTCCTTCAGCATGACAATGCCATACCACACACAAGTGCTGCAACAATCTGTCACCTTGGGTTCACTGTCATCGATGATCTACCATACAGTCCCAACCTTGTCCCCATCTGATTTTTCATCCATTTGCAACACTTTTGAGGACTTCATTCTGATACTGATAAATCAGTGCAAGCAAAGGTAAGGTTGTGGCTCCATCAACAAAGTCAAACATTCTATGGTGACAGTGTCAACAAACTGGTCTCTCGTTGGGAGAAATGTATTCATGCCAGGTGGACTACGTTGAGAAATAAATATGTAGACATGAAGAATAAAAATGTAGAGTGCTAATCACATCTGTTTCATTTAAAAATCTTTACGAGTTTTCACATAAAAATTCAGAGGCATTAATTTTCAGTATGCCTTCATAACACTAAGACCAAGCTGAGGTACACTGATGAATCATTTCTGGCACAGATAAATGTGTGAATGGGCATGGTAGTGTGTGTCAAACAGCAATAAAATCGTTATAATTATTCTGAAAGCTCAAACAAGGAAGTTTACTAGCACAACCAGTAAATACGAGGGCTATCCACAAAGTACATTACGTTTTGGAATTAAAAATAAATAAAGTATTGGAAATTTTTTTTATTATATAGAGATGAAAGCCACACTTAAATACTACTTTTCTACATAGTTGCCATTTAAATTAAGGCACTTATCGTAGCGATGGATGAGCTTGGAAATTCCTTCGTCGTAAAATTCGGCCGCCTGCGCCTTCAACCACATGGTTACCTCTTTTGGGACAGAAAAGGTGTGATTTTTGTGGATTTCCTGGAAAGAGGCACTACAATAAACTCTCAAAAGTATTGCCAAACTCTGCACAACCTCAGAAGAGCAATACAAAACAAGCGCAGGGGAAAGTTGGGCTCAAAGATCTTGCTGATTCACGACAACACCCGGGCTCACACGGCAAATGCCAATCGTGAAGTTCTCAAATCTTTTAAGTGGGAGTTGTTTCCTCATCCACCGTACAGTCCCAACCTGGCACCGAGCGACTTCTACTTATGCCCAGCAATGAAGAAGTGCTTGGCTATGCAGCATTTTGATGACGACCCACAGCTTCAAGAAGAGGTAACCACATGGTTGAAGGCGCAGGCGGCCGAATTTTATGACGAAGGAATTTCCAAGCTTATCCATTGCTACGATAAGTGCCTTAATTTAAATGGCAACTATGTAGAAAAGTAGTATTTAAGTGTGGCTTTCATCTGTATATAATAAAAAAAAAATTCCAATTATTTATAATTCCAAAACGTAATGTACTTTGTGGATAGCCCTCGTATGTGCATTTTCTTTGGAAATATACTTTGTTTCTTATGCAAAATTTGTCAAAGAGCATAAGTTCTGGAAGTATAGCTTGTGTGCTCCTTGGAATATGTCTCCACTGCTTACCGGGACCATTCAATACACATGGTGTGTATGAATCTTTCTTATCTTCTTAGGGCACATTTTTCTTCTGCATGCTTTTGTAAACAAAGTATCAACCACTGATGATAACGATGTAAAAGAGCAATCACAGATCCAACCAGTGACACTTAGAATTCAGCACATTCTTATAGAGGAGGTGGGAGGGTATCTTGAAAAACTGTATCAGTACTCTTTTTTTCAGTGATATCAGGTGATGGGATTGATGGAAGACATGGAACTAGCAACAATCATTATTACATCTACATCCAGCGAGGCTGCTATTAGCAAGGAAACATCTCCAGCTGGCCAATCAAGCGAGACCAGCTAGCTGGCAAATTTAAGCCTTGGCAGCCATGAGCCCACTATCATTCTCTGCGAGTCAGCCATTGTCTTGTCCTGGTCTAACAGATGCTTCCCTAGACAACGATGCTGTGTTTATGGACTCCGCAGAACAACGACACAAATTGCTGTTACCACCATGCAAGTCAAAGATGCCTGTTCAGTCACGTGAACTAACTACTGCAGTGATTTTAACCATCATGTATCAATATTGTGACACCTGTTTTACTGTAAACTGCTAGCTTGTATTCGGTTTATAAACTGATATACAGTATATTAGTAGTGTGAATTGATTTAATTTTCTTGTGGATCAAGACAATTACTTTACTGTGAACTTACTGACATTTCATAATGCAGTGTACTGACGGCTGGGCGATTCATCTCAAATCACACAGGTCAAGAGTGAATGTGCCACATCACTATTTCAAAGTTTGCTGAGAAAAATGTGTGTTGAAGTTATACATAATATCCCACCAAAACTACAATATTTTGATTTTTTGATGATTTGTTAAAATGTTACAGACCTCTCTAAATGAGAGTATTTGTGAAAATTAAAAAAAAATGTAATAAAGAAACCAAATGTGATAGAGATCTGAATTTATTTTCAATAAATACTTTGTTCCCAATACTATGGGACATGATTAATACATACAGTGTGTTAACTGTAAGATGGCAGAGTTGTGAGGGGAGTGCGGGGAGAGGAGGAAGCAAGCATTGGCTGGCGAGAGATGATGAGTTGTTGGGGGGAGGGGGGGGGACAAGTAACGTCTACCAGTTGCAGTGCCGGCACTACAAATTGCGTGTCATGCTTACACAAAAGCAGACGAAAGGCTTGGAAGTAAAACTCGCTTTAAATGTTGTTCGTAAACGAAACTGAAATCATCATGTAGATTAAAATATTCCCATTCGCAGCATTCAATCACACGCAATATATTTTTGCGAGCATCGCTATGCAATACTAATTTCCTTCTAACCGTAGGCCTACCGGTAGGGGTTGTTGGTGACTCCCGAGATAGGCCAGCAACTGCCTCTTCACTCATTTTGATAATGTTTAGCACACTGCACAATAAAAACACGCAGAAGAGTACAGCGCAAAACAATAATGAAGCAGATGACAATGATTACCTTGTACAACACAGTCAACTACGTAATGTTGGCAGCAGTCGATACTTCGTACCTACCGAAGCCTCCCGAAGTTTACTGACTTCTACCGATTCAGGACTAGGGTGAGGCCTGCCATCTAAAAGTTTACACACTGTATACACTTCTGAGCTTTTTTCCATTTATTCTGGAAGAATAAACTATGAAAATTTGTAACTTTTTGTGAATTTCAAAATTATGTTTTGAAAATAAGAATAGTCACAGCATGGTAATTGTCTTGAGAAATGATAAAGTGCAAGAACTGCTAAATGTCAGCTATGACATTAATACATGAAATTCTTAAACTGTCAAAATATTTGTACATAAGATGAAAGAATCTGAAATGTTTGGTTATTTAGATATTTTCTCCAAAACCCCCATCTTAAATTTTCTAAAATTTCATGGTACATTAGATGGTCACTGTACTTAAGGAAAGTACAGTCAGAATGGGCAATACTTGTATGTACAAAATGTGAGAATTTTTTTAGATAGACCTAGCTCAACTCTAAAGGCCAAAAATCATGGACATTTAAATATTTAAACTGATCACTGATTTTAAGTAAATGTGATGTAAAACTGGCATTTCTGAATCAAAATAATTACTTTATAACATTATAAGTAAGGGGGGAAAATAACTCATAATTTTGTTCAAAAGCATTTTATAACAAAAATGAGATATAGAATATTTATATCCATTTTTCTTTTTATGGTATTATTCACAAATTATTATTGTCTTCTGTCATGCTTTTATTTCTTCATGACTTCCCATGAATTAAAATTACATACAATATAACAATCAACAATGTACTGTTGAAAAGAGTTTTGTTTTTTCTTCCCCATCTGCTTGTATAGCCGAGTTGAATTTGTGCATGGACATGGATGACCCAACGAGATCAGTACTTGGGAAATGGGAACTGCACACTGATCTTTTGATGACAGCTATTTGAAAACATTAGCAGGAGCAAGAGGTGTCATAAAGGACACGGTTGTATTTTGCAGCTCATGAGAGACAATTATTATCTTTCTCATCCACCACTGATTGTCATATACACAAGAAATGAAGTGGCTCACTTCAAGGTCTTCTAATGGATACTGTGGTCTCTGCATCTCACTCATAGTAATAGGCTGCATTTCATGGAGAACCATTCTTGCAATGTATGTGCCACTCCAGGATGCAATCCAATGGTGTCTTGATTGAATTCCTACAACAGGCTTCATAGCAGATCACTCTTCTCTCTTTTTTAAATGGAATTCCCTTAATGTACTTTCATTTAGAATTAAGAGTTTCATGTGTGTTACTAATGTTGACATGGTGTGTACAAATCCATTAGCATCTCTTATATCATCAACAGCTTCATGCTGGAGATTAAATCTTGTTGCAAGATGTTTACAGAGACCTTCTACCCTGTCCGATGAACTTTTTCCATGACCTGTTACTAAAAAAATACCTTTTTCGCCTTAATTCCTGCGCTACAGTATTGACCAAACTCATAAGGCTGAAAACGGTTTTTAAAATGAGATGCTGCACCATCATTCACATACACATGTTTAGGAAATGCATGGCCTCTAGATGCTATGTCATCAATTTTCATGCTGACAGTGTAGCATGCATGTGTACTGCCACTTATGAGATCACTGACAGTAGGAAGACAGTGTGATGTTCCAAGGAAGTGAGTAACACATGTGAATATTGATACCTGTGATGCGTACCAGTGGTAACTTTGAATTTCATTCTGCAAAGCAACAGACCAGTTCTCAGCAAAGTCGAAATGAAGAACTAATGCATCAATATTCTGGGATGTGGCTCATTTTACTTCTGCTATGACCTGTCTCCAAAACCTCCAGATATGATGGTGAGCTATTACTTTCATGACCCAATGCCTAACCTTTGTAACAAACTTCTGTGGCTCTCCTCCCTCACACAATGCATAGGTTTCATCATTATCAGTATCCATAAGGAGTAATGCTTTAACAGTCACCACTTCAGCACCAGGACACACTGCACACTCCTGCCACCAACATTTATCTGCGGCTCTTGACATATACAGAAAAGCATCAGGTCCATCTCTGTTTACTTCTTTCCTGTGACACTGCTTATATCAAAACAAACAAATTTCAAATTAGTGCACCCTAAACACATATGCATACTCCCTTCACTGGCAGGCATTTTACCCATTTTGGTCGTAAGGGGAAGAATTTTGTGAGACCAATTTTTAAATTCAGATTCTCCTTTTTCATTAGGAGATATGCTTCTCTTATTGATCTTTTCACATATATTTTTACTTTTTTAACTTTTTCACCATTTTCACTAACAGAGATAACATCAGCCTAGTTAGGACTTTGCCTGCTGCAATCTTTGTCATCACTTAGGTAATATTCCAGAGCAACAGTATCATCTTGCAACAGATGCCCACAATAAGAATCTGGGCATGCCCAAGTACCTCTATCATTCTTTATTTTACCTTTTGAATTTAAATAATGTGAGGAAGTGGGTAAGCATTTCTGTAACTTCTGCTTACAGTAGCTACCTGGTATCAGTGTCAGTAACTGTACCTTCTCAGCATAGGTGGCAGCTGAGATAGCAGTATTTAGGTTCTGAAACCACATATCACATTTCATGCACATATCACCATCTTCAGTTTCTGCACAAAGTGCATCTACATTACACATTTCATAAAGTTTTGAAGATGTTGCTTGTGTAAACCTTGTTTCAATTTCTTTCACTTTTCTTTTTATCTGCACTGTCGTCTTCAGTTTTGCATTCAGGTGATGGTGATCATTCAGGTGGGTTGTCACTAAATTTCTTCACATAACGAGTGTAGTGCAGCTGTAGTGAGTGTCGCAATTCCTGCACAATGAATCATTCCTCGAGGACCACGATATTCCTGCAATACCTCTGACAGATTTCCAACAACTGTGAAGTGTTTTTTCTCTTTTCTGAAACACTACCTTATTGTGTCTTTTTTTCATAGTCCACACACCTCACTCTTTCACTACTGTATTTCTTCACTGACACTGTATATAACAAAAAGTTCGAACCAAACACAACACTCGATGCAGAATGGATTACATGCAAATTGTCACTCACTTTTTATAAATAAAAGAGCCTGGAAACAGTGTTGCCAACATGCATATTTTACACTAGAAATTCAGTGATGTGAAATATGCAGAATGCTGAAAAATTTTTGAAACTTTACACACAAAAATATTTTCCACTGTCTCTGTATTGACAACTAACATATCAACCACACAATATTTTGTATAATTCTCAAAAGTTTTTGGATGGCGTTTTTCGAGTAAATAATTCATAAATACTTATAAATATGAAAATTTTTACATTTTTAGTAATACATATATACATAATAAAGACAGCTGGAGCAGAGGAGATACTGCTTACAATTACATCAGTCATATCTGGCAACATGACAGAAAAGATAGCATTCTGTGACTTTCCAAAAAAAAAAAAAAAAAAATTTAGTGGAAAAATTAACTTAAATTTCATATTTTCATCTTAAATTTGTAAGTTAAAGAAAGTCCATAAGTGTGTGGGGTGTCAACTAAATTTCAACACACTAAGAGGGGGCTTTAATGCAAAACATCTGCCAGGTCTCAAGTACTTTTGGTTTATTTACAAAATAAACATTTTTCAAAGGGCACTACCATTTACAAAAATTAAGACAAAACAAAAATACTTTATTTGTTAACACTTATGATATAGAGGTCTAAAATATAATTTTTACAGAGAAATTCATGACTATGAGTTACATGATTTTATTGTAACAGTACAGTTGTAAAATGAAACTAACTGTGCATTATGCTTTATTACATATGGGAATATCTTTTAAATAAGAGTGTGTGAGAGATCAACAATACTCATCACACAGAGAAAACACTGAGTAGCAGACTACATGTATTCTGCATTTTCACAGCACTCTACAAGCTATCCATGCAAATTTGGATCACTGTTTGCATCATTGCACCCTGCATTACAGCATCAAGTTCACCCAAGTCCCTACCTGCATGAATATATGCTTTGCACGTTAAGATCATCCAGTAGGACATGATTCACATGATGAGCTCAAGAGAACATCATCAAGTAGGTAACAATCCTTTATCTGGTAATAAAGTACCCTTTAGAACAAAATACAAACCACATTAATATAAACCCTGTTGGCATGAATGCTGCTTCTACTTTACTGATAAAAGGTGCTCCAACAGGTTGTTTTTATGGCAGTGTACTTTATCAGCCATGACTTTTATAAAATTTACTTGTACAGCAGAGATAGCAGTGTACTGCCAAGTGAGACTATGACCTCAACTGTGTCTCATTACATGAGGCACATGTATTATACATAGGGAAAACATGCAGCATCAAGATGTTAGAACCACACCACTAACGAATTTCTTTTGCTACCGCAGTGAATGTAGCTTAACACTTGCGGGGAAAAAATGACACTATTAAAAAAATAGGGAAAATCTTACTACGTGTTATGCACTACTCCATAACAGTTATTGAGTTCCAGCAGGCTGTATGCTGTCCCTAGATCTGGGTGATTTCTTCCTACAAACGGAAGCAGTTCTCAGGATTTCTTTTCAGCCATAGAAGTAAGAGCATAGATATTATGTCAATTAGTGAACTGTTCCTCCTAATTAACTTCTCGGGTTTTCTGGGATGATTTCTACAATATATATAGATACAGAACTTCTACAAGATTTACATTTCGGTTGATTGTGATGTTTCCCTAAACCATGTATCTAAAACTTATAAAAAAATACCTAGTCATCTTCATCAGTCACTGCAAGTTATGCATTTGCTGATTGGACTCCAACAGGATTATGAGAGATAGCCAGCATTGCACAGCCATGATCCTTTAAGAATTAAAAATGTCGAGACAAATGTTATGAAATGCTGATACCAGAAAACAAATGTGACATGTAACTATGTGCCTGGAAGGTACTGTGAATCAAAGTTAGGCTTAAACAGCAGTATGTTGTTAACAATAACACACAGCCTGGCAGGATCCAGATAGTGACTACAGCCAAAATAATTAAACTGAGAAAGACTACTACATCAATCACCAAAATACTGGCCCCAAAATTGGATCAACAAGTCTACAGTTTTACACATTTCCATGGTAAATATGTGGTGTTCAGTGTTCCTCACCTCCACTGCTGTGGAATGGTGTGCTTTTGACAATAATGCAGAATCCAAATCCAATTTCATGAAATTACAACAATTTAAAAACATCTGAGATATAATCTATTTTGAATGATGATATTTGGGCTAAAGTCTACAACAAGGGACAATGCCAGACAGGGCAGTTTCCCTCTAAAGCACACGATTTGGCAACTTCTCGTTCCTAACTAAATAATCCACATAAAATTAGCTAAAACTGAGCATGTTGGAACAGGTATGTTCCTCACAGAAACAATGAATAACGTTTACAATAGGTTAAGACAATTAACTAAATACTACAAGGATCATTTAAATAATTTCATAAATTAATAGTTCTCTGCGATACCTGAAGCCATACACAGTATTGGTGCCACTTACTAATACAACACAAGGTGCAGTAAGACTAGCATCCTTAGTACCGATTTGCCCAGAAAATAAACACACTATATACAGTTCAACAGTAGCATGGAGACACAAAATAAAGTCACTAACTTTTCACCTCGAGCTATCAACAAACGTTTTAATATTGTGAGAAGCAGAGAAAGAAAAATGTCATCACAAGCCATGGGACAGACAAATGTCTCTTACAGAGAAATTGGCAGGGCAGGATTCTGTAGAATGATACACAGTCTTCTCGTGAACATACCAGCCATGATGGGCAGGAGCTCAAACCCTGGCTACTACCTAAGTGGGAACATGCATTTGCCTGTTGGATAGAAAGTCTTGCGGTGCGATGCACTGCTGTATATACCAAGCTGCGCTGTAGTTGTGTAGGTGTAAAGATGGTATAACTTCTCAACAAATGCCCAAGAATGAACTTGGTATCATGTACTGCGCTATTAGAGATACAAAGTCCAGAGCTACCTAACACATCCATTGCAGAGCTTGCATGAGACTGAACTCCAGTGCTCTTGTCTTGAAGAGTGAGGTTAAGACAACGGAAGCTTATCTAGATCTGAAGCTACTGTGTTGGCGCCATTAGCCAGTGACCATAGTAGACAGGTGTCCCATCACATAACAAAGAAAGAGCCTTGCTGCATCAAGCAACAGCCAAAGCAATCCAGATGCATATAAAATGGGGCCAGACTACTAAAATCAATGTCCAGTGAAGTGCCACCATAGTAGGATGTTTTTAAGGTAACCAATGAAAGACAAACCATTCAATACAGTGGGCTGAAGGACAAAGAGAGATCTAGGTTAGGCTGAAAGGTTACACTTTGACTGAGAACATGTAAAGCCAATGGAGTGATATGATGGGACGCTCGGCTACATTTAGCAAAAAGTTAACAACGAGCTGTTGACCCATTCCCATCTGTTCTTGTTACACCTCTAAGTGTGCACTAGCCAAAATTTCTATGCTAAATATGGAAGTAATGGCACTGCTCCTGGTCTAGACTTTTACCTATGATTAGTGACTTAAAAAACAATTTTTATTAGTTTGTGCATCCAGACATGCAGTGTTACTATGAAACCAAATCCGCAATATAGCAGCTTCCAACCACATAATGACAGTTCCTTACCTGAATCTTGATAACGGGTAACACAGAGTGATTTTATTTCAGAGAGCTTCAATGGTTCTGGTTTGTCTGTTTCATGTCCCTCAAAGAGAAGGTACCTATAAATAACATTATACTGTAAGTCACACCACACCATATTTCAACACAGCTTACCAGACAGAAAATTTGCTAGAGGGAGAATTAATTGTGAAACCTACTTCCATCACCACTTTATCAACATAATGGTGATTGGTATTTGACATTATCACATTTCTATTTCATTATGCAATAAATAATATATTATAAATGGGGGAAAGGAACTGTATGAAAAATACTAACAGCTGACATGTACTTGTCCAAGAAAGTTAGGATGTATGATTTAAATTTTATCACAGCAATTCCAAGTATGGGGATAATTCAATAAATAAGTCACAAAATGGGACAGAGACAATAATAATAAACATAATTTCCTGAAATTTATTTTACTTTTCTACCTGTCCACCCTGTACATTCTGACACTTATCCTAACTCCTTGATGGCCAGCAGCAAAGAAGTCTTTTGGTTGCTGTCACAGCCAACATATCTCTTTGGCTATGGTATCATCAGTTTCAAAACACTGGCCACCCAAAGTAAATTTTAGGTACCCAAACAAATGAAAGTCACTTTCTGTAAGAGCATTGTCATCCAGAAGAATCACTCGCTTTGTCAGGATGCCAGACCACTGGAGAAGAATGGCCTGTTGGAATTCCTGCACAGTGGTGCAATATGAGGTGGCATTCTCTGGTTCACTGTGAGACTGGAATGTCATCAGTACGATCCCTTGCATGTCCAGAAACCTGGTGAGCATATAACCTTGTGGGCTGATGAAATGATCTTTAACTTTTTTGCTGTCGGGGAGGTGGAATGTTTCCATTCCATGAACAGTCATTTGGTTTCTGGTTGAAAATGGCAAACATAAGACTCGTGCCCTACAACAGTTCATGTCATGAAGTTCTCCCATTCCTCTGAGTATCGAACGAGGCATTGGAAAGACACACTCATTCGCTTCATTCTGTGTTCCTCAGTTGACTTGTGCAGCACCCACAATGCACAAACTTCATGAAACTTCAACAACTCATGCATAACGCTATAAGAAGTTCCATGTGAACAGCCTACAGTATGAACTATGTCACTGAGCCTTATAATCATTACAAATGATTTGTTCCACACAATGTTCTGTGGTTTCAGTTGCCACTACAGCAGGGACATCAGGATGCTCCCGGTCTCTGATGCTTCGCCAATCCTTGTTTAACTCCTAGTATCAAATTGAAGACAACTTTCCACAATAGAATATTGTCACCATACATGGGAGGTATTTCAAGATGTACTTCTTTTGTGGAGAGTCTTTTGGCCCCTAAAAATGCACAACCAAATACTGTTCTAATCCTGTACACTCATGCCACACATCAGGTATCTGGCATAGGCTGCCACGTGATGTCCTGCAGCCTCTGCAACAAGCAAACATATACTGCTATCTTCTGGCAAAATATGCACGTGTAATTTAAACACGGTATAAGGAAAGCTTACATTTGTGACTTATTTACTGGCTTACCATCATTATCAAAATAAATCTACTACTTCATTTTCTAGTTAAAATAATTTTCAAATCTCCAGTAATCAACGTATGTGCAGGCATAAGATTATTATTGTACAAGACATGATCAAAAAGTAACAGGAATTTTTTTTTATTTTACGGGCTTTATACATCGGATTTGCAATTTTTTTCATCTTGTTGGTACTCATGTTCCTGATGTATGTTAGCATTTTCAGCTGTTTTGAATATTTAGTTTATTGTTGACAGTCAAAAGCTTGTGTGTGTTTTCAAAGTGCTCAGCAAGTTTTTACTTTCAAAAAAGGTTGATCAAAGAATCTGCATTACATCTGTTTGGAAATGGAATAAAGTGCAGCACCACATTCAAAATAATGGCTGTGGCTTTTTGCAAATCTGCTATGAGTAAGACAAGAGTTTATGAGTGGTAAAAATGTTTCAAAGAGGGCCAATAAGATGCTGAAGACTATGACTGCCCTGGATGCCCTATCACATCAAATACTGACAACAACGTGTAAAAAGTAAAGAAAATTGTCCTGGAAAATCACCATCAGAGAGGTTGCTGATGATGTCAGTATATTCTTTGGCTCATACCAAACAATTTTTTTCAGATGTTTTGGGCATGAAACTTGTAGCAGCAACATTTTTTCTAAAATTGTTAAATCTCGACCAAAAACGACGTTACATATACATCACTCACAAACTGCTGAATGAAGAAGGTTACAACAGGTGACGAAACATGGGTATATGACATAAAAACCAAGGCCCAATCATCTCAATGGAAACTGCCTGAAGAAGCAAGTCAGAAAAAACTTAGCAAAGTCGATTACATGTGAATGCTGTTCTTACTGTTTTATTCAATTCCAACAGGATAGTGCATCGTGAGTTCCTGTGTTATAGTAGCACTGTCAATACAGAATACCACCTGAAAGTTATGTGCCGTTTGCATGAAGCAGTCTGAAGAAAACAATCAGTATTGCAGCAAAACCATTCATGGAAATTGCATCATGATAATGCTCCTGCTCACACCTCAATACTTGTTCGTGATTTTTTGGCAGAAAAACAAAATCGTTGTGTTGCCTCAGCCACTGTATTCACCGGACATGGCCCTCTGCAAATTCTATTCCTGAGGCTAAAGAGAACCATGAAACTACATCGTTTTGGCACCATTGATGAGATGAAAACAGAATCACTAAAGGAGTTGAACATCATGTCGAAAAGTGAGTTCCAGAAGTACTTCCAAGATTGGAAAAAGTGCTGCCACAAGTGGGATCTGAGGGGGATTACGTTGAAGGGGACAAAGTTGATGAACAAATAAAGATTCTTTACGATAAGTTAAAATTCCCATTACCTTGTGAGCACACCTCATAATGGTGCCACAAAGTGGTTTCCTCATGAAGCCTACATAACATACACAAATTGCACAATAAATTACTGCTGAAATTAAAGTTACAGTATGTTTGTTATTGCCCAAATCAGATTTAATTTTGCCTTAATAGCTGCATAACATGATAAATATTTAAGAAACAGGGGAAACAGGAATGAACTTTATGACACAGGATGCAACAAAGGGTATGGCGAAACTTTCAGGACCCATTCCTCATAAATAACAGAAAAAAATGTTATATCTAAAAACAAAGATGATGTGACTTACCAAACGAAAGCGCTGGCAGGTTGATAGACACACAAACATACACACAAAATTCAAGCTTTCGCAACCAATGGTTGTTTCATCAGGAAAGAGGGAAAGACGAAAGGATGTGGGTTTTAAGGGAGCGGAAAGACTTACCTTAGGGGGAAAAAGGACAGGTATACACTTGCATACACACATATATCCATCTGCACATACACAGACACAAGCAGACATTTGTAAAGGCAAAGAGTTTGGGCAGAGATGTCAGTTGAGGTGGAAGTAAAGAGGCAAAGATGTTGTTGAAAGACAGGTGAGGTATGAGTGGCGGCAACTTGAAATTAGCGGAGGTTGAGGCCTGGCGGATAACGAGAAGACAGGATATACTGAAGGGCAAGTTCCCATCTCCAGAGTTCTGATAGGTTGGTGTTAGTGGGAAGTATCCAGATAACCCGGACGGTGTAACACTGTGCTAAGATGTGCTGGCCGTGCACCAAGGCATGTTTAGCCACAGGGTGATCCTCATTACCAGCAAACACTGTTTGCCTGTGTCCATTCATGCGAATGGACAGTTTGTTGCTGGTCATTCCCACATAGAGAGCTTCACAGTGTAGGCAGGTCAGTTGGTAAATTATGTGGGTGCTTTCACACGTGGCTCTGCCTTTGATCGTGTACACCTTCCGGGTTACAGGACTGGAGTAGGTGGTGGTGGGAGGGTGCATGGGACAGGTTTTACACAGGGGCAGTTACAAGGATAGGAGCCAGAGGGTAGGGAAGGTGGTTTGGGGATTTCATAGGCATGAACTAAGAGGTTACGAAGGTTAGGTGGACGGCGGAAAGACACTCTTGGTGGAGTGGGGAGGATTTCATGAAGGATGGATCTCATTTCAGGGCAGGATTTGAGGAAGTCGTATCCCTGCTGGAGAGCCACATTCAGAGTCTGATCCAGTCCCGGAAAGTATCCTGTCACAAGTGGGGCACTTTTGGGATTCTTCTGTGGGAGGTTCTGGGTTTGAGAGGATGAGGAAGTGGCTCTGGTTATTTGCTTCTGTACCAAATCGGGAGGGTAGTTGCGGGATGCGAAAGCTGTTTTCAGGTTGTTGGTGTAATGATTCAGGGATTCCGGACTGGAACAGATTCGTTTTCCACGAAAACCTAGGCTGTAGGGAAGGGACCGTTTGATGTGGAATGGGTGGCAGGCTGACCGATCCATCGTCATTCTTCCGGTGGATAAGGGTTCCACGACCGTGGTACTTGATCGTCGGGAGTATCTGGCTGAGGGACTACGTCACCTTTCAGACAACACTACTTACAAAGTTTGTGAAGGTAATCCCATTCCTGATGTCCAGGCGGAGCTTCAAGGAATCCTCAGAACCTTAGGCCCCCTACAAAACCTTTCACCGGACTCCATCAACCTCCTGACCCCACCGACACCCCGCACCCCTACCTTCTACCTTCTTCCTAAAAGTCCCAGTGTGGCATACAGTTTTGATCTTCCAGAGAATTTCATTTGCAGGATATATTCAAATCTCTGCCTTCCCCTGCTGTTTTTATCCTCCACAGCTCCACTCAGTACCATGGAAGTTATTCCCCGATGTCTTAATGCATGTACCATCAAACTGTCCCCCCTCCTTGTCAGTGCTACTCATGTTTGTTTCCTCTCTGATTTTGTGGAGAACATTTCCATTTCATTTTATTAGTCCAACTAATTTTCAGTCTCTTTCTATATTTCAAATGCTTCAATTATCTTTTCTTCCATTTGTCCAATAAGCAAAGATTCACTTTTAGACAATATATAAATTTGAGGCCAATGTTTGATACTAATAGACTTCTTTTGACCGCAAATGCCCTCTTTCAGTGTGCTAATCTGCTTTTTATGTTTTCTCTGCTTCATCAGTCGTGTTATTTTGCTTCCAAGATAGCACAATTCCTTCACTTCGTTTACTTTCTGGTCACCAATTTTGTTGTAAATTTGATCTCATTTCTGCTACTCCTTATTACTTATGTCTTTCTTTGGTCTACCCTCAATCCATATTCAGTACTCATTAAACTGTTCATTTCATTCAAACAATTCTGTAATTCTTCTTGAGTTTCACTGAGGGTAGTAATGCCATCAGTGAATCGTATTATTGTTATCCTTCCACTCTAAATTTTAATCCCAAGCCTGGACCTCTCTTTACTTCCATCATTGGTTCTTCATCATGTTGACTAAAGAGCAGGACTAAAAGGCAACACCCCTGTCCTAGACTATTTTTAATCCAAAGACTTTGTTCTTGGTCTTCCATTCCTATTGTTCTCTTTTGGTACTTGCAAAAATTGTACATTACTCATTTTCCCCTAAAGCTTACTCCTAGTTTTCTGAAAATTCTGAACATAATGCACCATTTTATATTGTCAAATACTTTTTGTGGATTGACAAATCCTACGAATTTGTCTTGATTTTTCTTCAGTCTTACCTCCATTATCAAGCTCAACAGTAGAATTGCCTCTCCAGTGCCTTTACGTTTCCTAAAGCCAAAATGACTGTTATCAAACAGATCCCCAATCTTCTTTTCCATTCTTCTGTATGCTGTTTTTAATAGCAACATGGCTGGATCAGCTGTTAAGCTGATTGTGCAGCAGTTCTTACACTTATCTGCCCTTGCTATCTTCAGGACTGTGTGGATGATATTTCTACAAAATTCTGGTGATTTATGTCTCCAGTCCCACACATTTTCACACTAACTTGAATTGTCGTTTGGTTGCAATTTCCACCAATAATTTTATAAATTCCAAAGGAATGTAATCTATTTCTTCTGCCTTATTTAACTGCAATTCTTCCAAAGCTCTGTTAAACTATGACTGTAATACTAGATCACATGTCTTTCCTATTGATTCCCATTTCTTCTTGAATCATGTCATTTGAAGAGGCCTTCAATGTACTCTTTCCACCTTCCTGCTCTTTCTTCTACATATAACAGTGAAATTCCTCTTGCACTTTTAATTTTGAAGCCTTTGCTTTTAATTTCAGTGAAGATTTTTTTCATTTTTCTGTATGCAGAATCTCTCCTTCCAATGACCACTTCATTTCAGACTTCTTCACACTTTTTCTGCAATAATTTCCTGCATTCCCTATTTGTTTCATTCCTAAGTAAAATTACTGTATTTCAGTCTCTTCAAGAGCACTGTTGTACTTACTTTATTTATTTGTTGATCAATTCACACATTTCTTCTGTTCCCCAAGTGTTCTTTGGAGTTACCTTCCTTGCACCTTTGTTTGTCTGTCCAACTTCCATCATCATCCTTATTTGACGTGTCCTCTTCAACTGAATTGGTTACTGAGGTATTCATTGCCGCAGTACTTGCAGCCTCAGAAAATTTCAAACATGCATCATCCCTCACACTGATTCTTAAACACAGTTCTCTTAAACTTCAGTCTGCTCTTCATTATTACCAAATTATGATTTGAATGTGTGTCTGGGCATGTGTACGCTTTACAGTCCAATGTCAGACTTCAGAATCTCTCACTGTGATGTAATCCAGCCATCTTCTCGTGTATCCAGGCTTTTTTCAAGTATACCACCTCCTCATGTGATTTTTGAACAGTATATACACTATCAGTGGCAAAAGATTAAAGGAGAATTCAATTAGTCTTTGTATTCCCTCATTTCTGCTACCAAGCCCACATTCTCCCATAATTCTGTGTTCTGTTTCTTTGCTTAATTCTTGTTGTTGTCGTCATCTTCTGTCCAAAGACTGATCTGATGCAGCTCTCTGTGCTACTCTATCCTGTGCAACGCTCATCTCTGAATAACAACTGCAATTTACATCCATCTGAATCTGCTTACTGTATTCATCTCTTGGTCTCACTCTACAATTTTTACCTCTCCCCCCCCCCCTCCCTCACACTTCCCTACAGTACTAAACTCATGATCCCTTGATGTCTAAGAATGTGACCTATCAATCAACCCCTTCTTTCATTCGGGTTGTGCCATAATTTTCTTTTCTTTCCAATTCTATTTCATACTGCCTCATTTGTTATGAGATCTATCTGTCTAATATTCTGTAGCATCACACTTCAAAAGCTTCTATTCTCTTTTTGTCTAAACTGTTTATAGATCATGCTTCACTTCTATACATTGCTATCCTTCAAATAAATACTTTCAGAAAGGACTTCCTAACACTTAATCAATATTTTATGTTAGATTTCTCTTCTTCAGAAATGCTTTTCTTGCCATTGCCCATCTACATTTTATATCCCCTCTACTTTATCTATCGTCAGTTATTTTACTGCCCAAATAGCAAAATAGAATCTGCTACTTTAAGAGATTCATTTTTTAATCTAATTCCCCCAGCATAAGCTGATTTAATTCGACTATGTTCCATCATACTTGTTCTGCTTTTGCTGATGTTCATCTTACATTCTCCTATCAAGACACAGTCTATCCTGTTCAGCTGCTCTACCAAGGCAGCTGCTGTCTAACAGAATTACAATGTCATCAGCCAACTTCAAAGTTTTTATTTCTTCTCCATGGATTTTAACTCCTGCTCCAAATTTTTCTTTTGTTTCCTTTACTGCTTGCTCAATACACAGACTGAATATCGGGGATAGGCTGCAACTCCGTATCACTACCTATTCAACCACTGCTTTCTTTCATTGCCCCTCAACTCTTAACTGCTGTCTGGTTTCAGTACAAACTGTAAATAGCCTTTTGCTTCCTGTATTTTACCCCTGCTTCCATCAGATGGTTGATTGGTTGGTTTAAAAGAGGGGAAAGGGTCCAAACTACGAGGTCATCGGCCTCTCGTTCCTAATAAAAGAATGCCACGAGTGTGAGAATAAAACAGACGAGACATATAACACAAAACGGAAAGAAAGGAAAGACCACAAAAACAAAGAAAAGGCGATGAACACAAAAAAAGAGGACAAGAAAACAACAGAGATGCAAAAAACAGTTAGAAGAGAGTAAAACAAGGAAGCAGATTACAGTGGCTGGCCGACCACAAAAACAAAAAGCCAACCACCCAGCAACCCATTAAAACCTACACCCTAAAAGCACTAGAGTGGAGGACACAGAGGGACAAAGGGCATGCACTAAAACTCAGATCGAATGATAAAATCCATCTTCATGGATGAAACGTAAAACCAAATCAGCCGATGAGGCGTTGTCTGCTAAAATCAATGATAACGAGTTCGGCAACCGAAGATGAAGCCGCAGGGCAGCCAAAGAAGGACAGAGCAGAAGAATATGGACCACTGTCAACCGGGCGCCGCACTGACACTGAGTTGGGTCTTCACGGCGCAGGAGGTAGCCGTGGGTTGCCCAGGTATGGCCAATGTGGAGCCAGTAGAGAACCACGGAGTCCCTGTGAGAGGCCCTCATCGAGGATTTCCACACATTCATGGTCCCCTTAATGGCTTGCAGTTTGTTGTGTGTAATGAGATTTTGCCATTCCGTCTTCAAAAGCTGAAAAACCTTGCGGCGTAATAACGAACGCAGGTCAGTTGTGGGGATGCTCATCACCAGAAGTGGTTTCCGTGTAGCCTGTTTGGCCAGCCTGTCAGCAAGTTCATTTCCTGGGATTTCGACATGACCAGGGGTCCAGACGAACACCACTGAATGACTCGACCGTTCCAGGGCATAGATGGACTCCTGGATGGACATTACCAAAGATGATTATGGTAGCACTCGTCGATAGTTTTCAGGCTGCTCAAGGAGTCATGTGCATGGTGGTAGCCAGTCAAGGAATATTTTAGGGAAATGGTTTAAAAAATGTAGTTCAAAGGCCCAGTCAAATCTTTACAAGT
This sequence comes from Schistocerca piceifrons, assembly GCF_021461385.2. NCBI lineage: Eukaryota > Metazoa > Arthropoda > Insecta > Orthoptera > Acrididae > Schistocerca > Schistocerca piceifrons. The sequence goes on along the minus strand of NC_060145.1, from coordinate 317,745,943 downwards.
TTACTCCCAGAGCAACTTACGCTGTGCCTACGTGACAAGTTGTCTGTCTTTCAAAAACCAAGGCAGTTCTGTCCAGTTAAAGCTGCTGACAAGAGATGCCTTGAGCCCTCTGCTGAAACTGCTAGCGAATTCACGCCATTGGTTTTAGCCAGTAGCGTGCACGGGATGCCGATCACGTGTGGATGCTCGAGTGGTCTGCGGTGCAGAACACAGTTGCTACTCTCTCTTGCAATTCAGACCTTGAGCAGAACAGACATATTTTTGAAAGGCCTCTGGATCTGCTTTCATGACCGGCCACCAACGTAAGTTAACATGAACCGCTTTCCCTTCCATTACCCATTTCATTTAATTGTTCGATCTCCTAGACTGGCCTAAACCTGCTAACTTCCGACCCTAGGTGCGCCTATTGTACTCCATATATCGAAATACATCCTCTTTATTGTACTTAATTCACTTTTTTGTCATTTAACGGTAGCCCTGGATGCCCACTATCAAATCCTGACCGCTCGACCTCCTGCACACTGCCACTACGAGGCATATTTAACAACCTCCTTCCCCCTTCCCTGCCATTTTATACATTAACATTGGTGTCAGAAGTTTCTCTCCCCAACATCAAATCACATACTCATTTACAGTCAGTACATAAAAGAAAATACACCCCAGGGCATGAATGGAGATACTGAAATGCACGTGAAATGGCCACCAGCTCTGCAGCCATTGGGTAAGGAATGCTGTTCAATATGGCCACCATGAACATAGGCAAAGCCAACGCGACTATCAGCCATCGAGCCATTGGTGTAAACCACTTCAGAGCCCCGGGACACATTAAGAATTGAGAGGAAGTGACAGCAGAGAGCTGCAGGGTTAACGGAGTCATTAGGGCCACGTGAAAGGTCCAGACGAAGCTGCGGCTGAGGCATACACCATGGAGGCATATGTGAACAGACCTTTCCCTTTACGGGAAAGACTCCAGTTCGGAGAGAAGGGGCCGCACTCAAACCGCAATCGTCAGACCCAACCAGGGCCGCCAATGCAGGAGAGGGACTGCCGCGGGCGGAATAGGAGATGGTAATTCGGATGCTCAAGAGAACTATGAATGTGTGTTGCATAACTGGTGAGCAATTGTGCACATTTGATCGGCAATGGAGGGACTCCAGCCTCCACCAGTGCGCTGGTCACCGGGCTTGTCCTAAAAGTTCCTGTCGCTAGTCGAACCCCGCAGTGGTGCACAGGGTCGAGTGAAGGCAACGCTGAGGGTGCTGTCGAACCATAAACCACACTCCCATAGTCTGGATTGGACAAAGGCTCTGTAGAGCTGCAGCAGCTTAGAGCAATCTGCACCCCAATTGGTGTTGCTCAGGCAACGGATGGCATTGAGGTGCTGCCAGCACTTCTGCTTAAGCTGATGAAGATGAGGAAACCAAATCAATTGAGCGTCAAAAACCAGTCCTAAGAATCGATATGTCTCTACTACAATGAGTGGATCATCATGGAGGTAAAGTTCTGGGTCCAGATGAACAGTATGACGCCGACAGAAGTGCATGACACATGACTTTGCGGCTAAAAACTGGAAGCCGTCAGCTAGAGCCCATGACTGTGCCTTGTGGATGGCTCCCTGTAGGCGACGCTCAGCAACACCAGTACTGGTGGAGCAGTACAAAATGCAGAAGTCTTCTGCATACAGAGAAGGTGAGACAGAGGGCCCGACAGCTGCTGCTAGACCGTTAATGGCCACTAAAAATAGAGACACACTCAATACAGAGCCCTGCGGGACTCCATTCTCCTGGATATGGATGGAGTGATGGTAGGCACCAACTTGGACACAGAGAGTATGGAGCAACAGGAAGTTTTGGTTAAAAATAAGGACCAGGCCCCAGAGACCCCACTCATACAATGTGGCAAGGATATGATGTCACCAGGTCGTGTTGTATGCCTTATGTAAGTCAAAAACGACAGCAACCACATGTTACCATCTTTAAAAGGCTGTTCGGATGGCAGACTCAGTGGTAGGGCGACCCTGGCGGAAGCTGCCCTGACATGGAGCCAGAAGGCCACGTGACTCCAGGACCCAACACAACTGCTGACATACCATATGTTCCAGGAGCTTACGAAGAACGTTGCTGATGCTGATGGGCCAATAGCTATCCACATCAAGCTGGTTTTTACAGGGTTTGAGCACTAGAAAGATGGTGCTCTCCTGCCATAGCGATGAGAAGACGCCATCGCACCAGATCTGGTTGAAGACGACGGGGAGATGTCGTTTGTTAGTCAAATGAGAGATGTTTAATTGGCTGTGGATCAAGTCAGGCCCAGGAGCTGTGTCAGGGCAATGTGCAAGGGCACTGAGGAGCTCCCACTCTGTAAATGGGATGTTATAGGATTCACTGTGGTGTGTAGGGAATGAGAGTACGTTCCCTTCCAACCGCCATTTGAGAGTGCGAAAGGCTGGGGGGTGGGGTGGGGAGGGAAAGGGGGGGGGGGGTGGGGGGGGGTAATTCTCCGACACAGAGGCTTGAGCAAAGTGCTCATCAATCGGGTTTGTGTCGGTACATAACACGCCATTTATGGGAACACCTGGAATGCCTGTTGGGATCTGGTACCCAAAAAGACGTTTGATCTTTGCCAGGACTTGAGAAGGTGACGTATGGCACCCAATGGTCAAGACATATCTCTCCCAACACTCCTGCTTCTGCCATTTGATAAGCTGGCGAACATGGGCACGGAGCCGTTTAAAGGCTGTGAGGTGCTACAGAAAAGGTTGCTGCTTACGCCGCTGTCGAGCTCACTGACGCTCATTAATTCCTTCAGCAACTTCCAGCGACCACCAAGGAACTGCCTTATGCCTCGGACACCCTAAAGAGCGAAGATTCACATTTTCTGCCACATCACATCGATGTTACCACGTGAGGGAGATTCAACAGTGACAGCAGAGGTGAAAGCTTCCCAGTCTGCCTTGTTTAAAGCCCATCTGGGCAGGCGTCCATGGGCCTGACGCTGGGGCAGTGACAGGCAGATGGGGATGTGGTCACTGCCACATAGGTCATCATGTGCTCTCCAGTGGATAGATGGGAGAAGTCCTGGGCTGCAAATTGATAAATCAATGGCTGAGTAACTACCATGAGCCACACTGAAATGTGTGGCTGCCCCAGTTTTTAAGAGGCAGAGGTCAAACTGAGAAAGTAAAGTTTTCAGATCTCTGCCTCGGCCAGTAAACACTGTGCCACCCCACAAGGGGTTATGGGCGTTAAAATCTCCCAGAAGTAGGAAAGGTTTAGGGAGTTGATCAATCAGTGCAGCTAATGCATTCAGGGGTACTGCACCATCTGGAGGAAGATATACACTGCAGACAATTATTTCCTGTGTCGTCCTTATTGTGACAGCCACAGCTTCAAGAGGGGTTTGAAGGAGCGCAAGTTCGCTACAGACTGAGTTTACGACATAAACGCAAACTCCACCTGACACTCGATTATAGTCACTATGGTTCCTGTAATATCCCTAGGGCAGGGGTCCGCATTGCCAGGAACCAAGTCTCCTGGAGGGCAATGAAGATAGCAGGTGTAAAGCTTAACAGTTGCCATAGCTCAGCCAGGGGGTGGAAAAAACCACCGCAATTCCACTGGAGGATGACGTCATCGTGAGACTGGAAAGGCATGGAACATTCAATGAGGTAGTTTAACCTCAGAGTCACCTGCTGCCACCGGCTTATTGCCTGAGCTGTCCATATCCATTGTGTCTAAGGGTCTGGCGAGATCTAGGTCCTCAGCGGACACCAAAATCTCCACCCCATCCTCAGATGCACTGCTCATAGGTAGCAGTGGTGTGAGTGTCACCGCAATTTCCTTGGTCTTAGGGGGTCTTCTTTCCTGGCTGGGAGGACTTCACTGGATCAGTCTCTGGGACTGAGGACAAGAGTGAAGCCCTACAACCAGCTGCTTTTGGGCTCTTCAGCCACTGGCAGGCGTCATCTTTCCAACTAGCAGAAACCTGGGAAGGGAGTGACCCAAGGGACCCCTTCGCAGCGTGAGAAGCAGAAGAAGACTTGCGCTCCTCCAGCTTAGAAGTGAGGACGGACGTCCCCGATGGTTGGGGGGGGGGGGGGGGGGGGGGAGGGGGTGTTCCTCCAAAAGTAGGTGGTGCAGGAGCAATAGGGAGCGAAGTGCACCCCCATCATCAAGGGGGCGGGTGTAGTCTTCTGGCTCTGAGAGGTGACCGGGGTGGGCAAAGCTGATAGTTCCCAAAACTGTTGTAGCAGAGGTGTAAGACAATGTCTACGCACAGGATGCAGGCGTTCAAATTTTCTCTTAGCCTTAGTGTATGACAGTCAGTCCAGGGTCTTGTACTCCATAATTTTTCTTTCTTTCTAGAGAATCCTGCAGCCTGGCAAGCAAGGCGAATGGTGCTCTCTGCAGCTGACACAGATGGGAGATGGGGCACGTGGAGTATTGGGATGTGATGGGTGTCCGCAAAATAGACATGTCATGGAAGTACTGCAGGAAGACATATGGCCGAACTTCCAGCACTTAAAGCACTGCATGTTGTTGTTGTTGTGGTCTTCAGCCCAGAGACTGGTTTGATGCAGCTCTCCATGCTACTCTACCCTGTGCAAGCTTCTTCATCTCCCAGTACATACTGCAACCTACATCCTTCTGAATCTGCTTAGTGTATTCATCTCTTGGTCTCCCTCTATGATTTTTACCCTCCACGCTGCCCTCCAATACTATACCGGTGATCCCTTGATGCCTCAGAACATGCTCTACCAACCGATCCCTTCTTCTAGTCAAGTTGTGCCACAAACTCCTACCCAATTCCATTCAATACCTCCTCATTAGTTATATGATCTACCCATCTAATCTTCAGCATTCTTCTGTAGCACCACATTTCGAAAGCTTCTATTCTTTTCTGGTCCAAACTATTTATCATCCACGTTTCACTGCCATACATGGCTACACTCCATACAAATACTTTCAGAAACGACTGGGACTGAGGACAAGAGTGAAGCCCTACAACCAGCTGCTTTTGGGCTCTTCAGCCACTGGCAGGCGTCATCTTTCCAACTAGCAGAAACCTGGGAAGGGAGTGACCCAAGGGACCCCTTCGCAGCGTGAGAAGCAGAAGAAGACTTGCGCTCCTCCAGCTTAGAAGTGAGGACGGACGTCCCCGATGGTTGGGGGGGGGGGGGGGGGGGGGAGGGGGTGTTCCTCCAAAAGTAGGTGGTGCAGGAGCAATAGGGAGCGAAGTGCACCCCCATCATCAAGGGGGCGGGTGTAGTCTTCTGGCTCTGAGAGGTGACCGGGGTGGGCAAAGCTGATAGTTCCCAAAACTGTTGTAGCAGAGGTGTAAGACAATGTCTACGCACAGGATGCAGGCGTTCAAATTTTCTCTTAGCCTTAGTGTATGACAGTCAGTCCAGGGTCTTGTACTCCATAATTTTTCTTTCTTTCTAGAGAATCCTGCAGCCTGGCAAGCAAGGCGAATGGTGCTCTCTGCAGCTGACACAGATGGGAGATGGGGCACGTGGAGTATTGGGATGTGATGGGTGTCCGCAAAATAGACATGTCATGGAAGTACTGCAGGAAGACATATGGCCGAACTTCCAGCACTTAAAGCACTGCATGTTGTTGTTGTTGTGGTCTTCAGCCCAGAGACTGGTTTGATGCAGCTCTCCATGCTACTCTACCCTGTGCAAGCTTCTTCATCTCCCAGTACATACTGCAACCTACATCCTTCTGAATCTGCTTAGTGTATTCATCTCTTGGTCTCCCTCTATGATTTTTACCCTCCACGCTGCCCTCCAATACTATACCGGTGATCCCTTGATGCCTCAGAACATGCTCTACCAACCGATCCCTTCTTCTAGTCAAGTTGTGCCACAAACTCCTACCCAATTCCATTCAATACCTCCTCATTAGTTATATGATCTACCCATCTAATCTTCAGCATTCTTCTGTAGCACCACATTTCGAAAGCTTCTATTCTTTTCTGGTCCAAACTATTTATCGTCCACGTTTCACTGCCATACATGGCTACACTCCATACAAATACTTTCAGAAACGACTTCCTGACACTTAAACCTATACTCGATGTTAACAAATTTCTCTTCTTCAGAAATGCTTTCCTTGCCATTGCCAGTCTACATTTTACATCCTCTATACTTCAAGCATCATCAGTTATTTTGCTCCCCAAATAGCAAAATTCCTTTACTACTTTAAGTGTCTCATTTCCTAATCTAATCCCTCAGCATCACCCGACTTAATTCGACTACATTCCATTATCCTTGTTTTGCTTTTGTTGTTGTTCATCTTATATCCTCCTTTCAAGACACTATCCATTCCGTTTAATTGCTCTTCCAGGTCCATTGCTGTGTGACAGAATTACAATGTCATTGGCAAACCTCAAAGTTTTTATTTCTTCTCCATGGATTTTAATACCTACTCCGAATTTTTCTTTTGTTTCCTTCACTGCTTGCTCAATATAGAGATTGAATAACATTGGGGAGAGGCTACAACCCTGTCTCACTCCCTTCCCAACCACTGCTTCCCTTTCATGTCCCTTAACTCTTATAACTGCCATCTGGTTTCTGTACAAATTGTAAATAGCTGTATTTTACCCCTGCCAACTTCAGAATTTGAAAGAGAGTATTCCAGTCAACATTATCAAAAGCTTTCTCTAAGTCTACAAATGCTAGCAATGTAGGTTTGCCTTTCCTTAATCTAGCTTCTAAGATAAGTCGTAGGGTCAGTATTTCCTCACGTGTTCCGATATTTCTACGGAATCCAAACTGATCTTCCCCAAGGTCGGCTTCTACCAGTTTTTCCATTCATCTGTATAGAATTCGTGTTAGTATTTTGCAGCCGTGACTTATTAAACTGATAGTTCGGTCATTTTCACATCTGTCAACACCTGATTTCTTTGGGATTGGAATTATTATATTCTTCTTGAAGTCTGAGGGTATGTCGCCTGTCTCATACATCTTGCTCACCAGATGGTAGAGTTTTGTCAGGACTGGCTCTCCCAAGGCTGTCAGTAGTTCTAATGGAATGTTGTCTACTCCCCGAGCTTTGTTGCGACTCAGGTCTTTCAGTGCTCTGTCAAACTCATCACGCAGTATCATATCTCCCATTTCATCTTCATCTACATCCTCTTCCATTTCCATAATATTGTCCTCAAGTGCATCGCCCTTGTATAGACCCTCTATATACTCCTTCCACCTTTCTGCTTTCCTTTCTTTGCTTGGAACTGGGTTTCCATCTGAGCTCTTGATATTCATACAAGTGGTTCTCTTTTCTCCAAACGTCTCTTTAATTTTCCTGTAGGCAGTATCTATCTTACCCCTAGTGAGATAAGCCTCTACATGCTTACATTTGTCCTCTAGCCATCCCTGCTTAGCCATTTTGCACTTCCTGTCAATCTAATTTTTGAGACGTTTGTATTCCTTTTTGCCTGCTTCACTTGCTGCATTTTTGTATTTTTTCCTTTCATCAATTAAATTCAATATCTCTTCTGTTACCCAAGGATTTCTACTAGCCCTTGTCTTTTCACCTACTTGATCCTCTGCTGCCTTCACTATTTCATCCCTCAAAGCTACCCATTCTTCTTCTACTGTATTGCTTTCCTGAATTCCTGTCAGTTGTTCCCTTATGCTCTCCCTGAAACTCTCTACAACCTCTGGTTTAGTCAGTTTATCCAGGTCCCATCTCCTTAAATTCCCACCTTTTTGCAGTTTCTTCAGTTTTAATCTACAGTTCATAACCAATAGATTGTGGTCAGAGTCCATATCTGCCCCTGGAAATGTCTTACAATTTAAAACCTGGTTCCTAAATCTCTGTCTTACCATTATATAATCTATCTGAAACCTATCAGTATCTCCAGGCTTCTTCCATGTATACAATCTTCTTTTATGATTCCTGAACCAAGTGTTAGCTATGATTAGGTTGTGCTCTGTGCATAATTCCACCAGGCGGCTTCCTCTTTCGTTTCTACCCCCAATCCATATTCACCTACTATGTTTCCTTCTCTTCCTTTTCCTACTGATGAATTCCACTCACCCATGACTATTAAATTTTCATCTCCCTTCACTATCTGAATAATTTCTTTTATTTCATCATACATTTCTTCAATTTCTTCGTCATCTGCAGAGCTAGTAGGCATATAAGCTTGTACTACTGTGGTAGGCGTGGGCTTCGTATCTATCTTGGCCACAATAATGCGTTCACTATACTGTTTGTAGTAGCTTACTGCATAGGGCGAGGGATATAGGGCTTTACATGACAGTGGTAGATCACCACCTTGACCTTCTAGGGCAATGTATCACCCTCAAAGGCCAAGATGAAGGCACTGGTGGCAACCTGATTATCTCTCAGACCCCGGTGGACACGCCAAACGAAATGTACACCTCGCCACTCTAAATTGGTGTGCAGCTCATCGTCAGACGGCAAAAGAAGGTCCCTATAAAATATGATTCCCTGGACCATATTTAAGCTCTTATGGGGCATGATGGTTACAGAAACATCCTCCAGCTTGTCACAAGCGAGTAATGCCCGTGACTGGGCAGACGATGCTGTTTTGATCAAGACTGACCCAGATCTCATTTTGGACAAGCCCTCCACCTCCCCAAACTTGTCCTCTAAATGCTCAACAAAATACTGAGGCTTCATCATCATGAAAGATTCCCCATCAGCTCTCGAACATACAAGGGGCGAATAAGATCTGCGGCCGTCCTTAGCCTGAGGTTCCTCCCATGGTGGGGCCAGGGAGGGTAACTATTTGGGGTCATACTTCCGTGCGCTGAATTGAGCTCGTGAACGCTCAGAGTCTGCTGGTGTTCGACCACCAGCAAGAGATGATGGACTATGCTTCATCGCATGTCATCTGCCCTGATGCCACCCACTCTGAGCAGGGGCCCGCCCACGGGCGCCACCCAGCTACTGCTAAGGCCACCTGGCAGGATGGCCATTGCTGGGAGTCCCGATGCCCCATGGGGATGGGCATCTACCCCTTGGCATACGTGGGGAGTTAACGGCACAGGCATCAGCAGAGCGATCCCTGTGTGGTCAGGAGGCTACAACCAACAGGGTACATGGCGGCCCCACCACAACTGACTAGCTAGTTTGCAGATGACATGCTGTCAAAAAACGACGAAAACGAGCACTAAAAGCAATAGTTTAATCAACAATGTAATTTTAAGGTGAATGTCCAAACAAAATGAAGAAAATTGCAAATATTGTATTTCTTAGGCCTACAATAGTTAAATTATTACAAATGTGATATTGTACTTTACAAAAAATAAAAGTTAACCCACAGAAGATGACACATTGGTGTCAAGACTTGTCTGGGGAAATATAAAAATAAACTAGTTGTGTTTGCATAAGGCTGATTTCCGAAATAGCCCAGTTTTTAAATCGCAAACGTGGAAGAACAAGAAGAGGAGCTTCAAAACTTAGTACAATAAATAAATATCACATCTACAAAATTACTGATACAGCTATATTATTTTAAGTTAAAGAGCAATTTTCCAACTTCCAAAACTATTACTTCCAAACACAACTTCGTCTGTTTCTGTATGTTAATTAAATATGTAATAAAACTGATTTGCCTGGTTCCTTGAATTGTGAATATTCTGGTAAATATCTTCTGTGGGGGTATTAAAAACTGTAGCCACTACTGTCAACAAACTTTGCTTCTTAGCCCACTGTCTGTCGTCCAGTAACTGTACATCCCATAATGCTGGCCTTCCCTCCTACACACTAATTAAATACACAACTTCGTCCTGAGTACACTTCATGGCAGCTTTCTTAATTACTACTTTTACACCACATCACCGATATTCACTCACGGTGTGTACCCATTATGACAGCAATGCTTGTACACATTTACACAAGGATTTGTTGCAGTGTTAAACTGGCACAGTGAGTAGCGCACTAGTCTGCCATTCATAGTATCATATTAACATGATATTGAGTCTCTCCAGCAAGAATTTTTTTAAATTTTTGTTTATTAATTCTATATTATACGTCTATGATGCTTTTGTATGTTATTTGCAACATAGCATTAAGTCTAGTAGTTTCAAAATTAGCCAACTGCTCAAGTAGTTCAAATCATGCAGTTTTGTGGGTACTTCTATTATGTGTGCATGAGTATGGTAAATTATATTATCAAGATGTGGTACTGTACAAACTGTGGAATATGGCACAAGTCTGGGACGCAATATAGCTGCACAGCAATCTCAAAGTACTCTCAGCTCTCCTAACATGCCCAAGTAGCTTTTATTGTCCGAGAGCTATGGCAAGCAGTTCTTGAGAGATGGAGGTTGCAGTCTACACAAGAGGTCTAAACTCGCGAAGCATGACTATATGATATGTTTCCCCACACTCAGACACTGTCGGTGAACTGATTCTCAGTGGTGTTTACACAACAACAACAACAACATGAGCAAGGGCTCTCAGAATGAAAAAAACTCTAATATGTACACCTAACTTAAATATATTCTCTACAAAGACAATGGCCTTAGTAAGGAGAAAGGACACTCCATCAGCCCAGGTGCAAAGCAGGAACTCCTGTTCACTTCATTTCACTTTCCTTCCATAACTTTGCCATGGAGGGAAAATTTTTGGGGTCTAATGATTTGCAATGAAGAAATCAATTCTCTTGAAGAGGCATTTTCATCATTAGAATAAGAAACATTCTATTAATCCTATTAGATCTGCCTTAACCTTTGACGAGTTTGGATCACAAGATACCACACTGAAGTAAAGGAAACTAGTCCCGACATGACAACAAAACTTTTAAGGACGTATCAGTTATGTTTGGACAGGATGTTTGGAATGTTGGTCAGACAGTTGAGAGAGAACGTGGTCAGACAGTTTAGAGAGAGTGATAAATTCAGACTTTTTATTCTAACCAATATTCTTCAGTCTGAAAAGTTTGTGGTTGCAGAAACTGGTTTGTTTCGTATCAACAGTAGCTGCAATCTTTCTTCTCTTTTTTTTTTTTAAGACCTGTGTAGACCAAAAGTTCTCACCACAATGCAAGGCTAGGAAATGTGTATAAACCATGTTCTTTATGGAAACTACTGTATTTACTCGAATCTAAGCCGCATACGAAAAATGAGACTTGAAATCAAGGATAAACAATGTTCCCGAATCTAAGTCGCACCTGAAATTTGAGACTCGAAATTCAAAGGGAGAGAAAAGTTTTAGACTGCACCTCCAAATCGAAACACGGTTGGTCCATCGTAACATGAGACACAATTTAGGTCGAATGGATGAAGATCCAGCTACAGTAGTTTGGTTCGAGTCTTAAGCTTAACAGTTAAGCTTTACCAAGTAGCCATTGCTGTGTATCAGATGTTCTGTCCGTATTTATACAGGTACCTTTCCTTTTTCACGTGCTTCATCTGGTTTGAATCGATTGCTTATTTTGATTTGATCTGATAAGTGCCATTCTCTTTGTTAGAGGTGTTTACGTCACTCTAAACTGGAAATGCATTATTGTACTGTGTCATGCATCGTTTGTCGCTTTCTGATAATGAGTGTTTACAACCTGTCACCACTCATGGCATGGCTTGCTTTTGTGTGCGCTACCGCCACTTACAATAAAGAAAGAGAGGAACTGTCTCACAAGTGAAACAATGGCAAGAGACTGCTATTTGTTGTTACTTACACTGCTGCTTTCTTTGATAATGATCAACAAGAATCAAATAATAGACTGTGTATGATAGAAGATGTTCTGAACAAGAGTTTAGCGATAAATTTTCTCCGTTTGAAAATCTTTGCAGATGCCTCTTTAGTACATTACATTCTGCACATAAAAGAGTCAACTTAGATTTAAAAATCTAGTCAGTTGCCGTGTATCATTTCTGACTGTATCACTATTCACCATAAGAATAATACGAATATAAACATGACCTATGTATATTCCTCCACGTTTGCTGTTGTCTCACTATAGTTTCATAGTTTATCAGGCAGACAGGATTTAAATGAGATAGCAGCAAATACGAAAGAATACATGGCATAATGTTTACATTCTTCTACCTTTTCTTTTATTTTATTTACTGACGTAAAGGTTTTGGCCCCAGTATTTATCTTTGTGCCTGCAAAGCATGCTTGTGTAGTGCTACATATATTGACGGCAGAAGTTAGTAGTGGCGGCACCTACCAACATTTTTCAGAACTTCCACTTACTTTGCACTCGATTCTAAGCCTCAGGCGGTCTTTTGGATTACAAAAACCAGAAAAAAGTGTGGCTTAGATTCAAGTAAATACAGTATATCCATGACAGAGTGTACAGCTTAAAATCTCACTGATATAATATCAACAAATATGGATAATTAGTTACATTGGGCAAGGATGGTGGCACAATCAATCATGGCCTTTTCAGGGAACAACTCTAGCCACCATCTCATTCTAATTAAATTAAGCCAAACAAAACACATACACGCACACACGCACACACGCACACACACACACACACACACACACACACACACACACACACACACACACACACACACGCGCACACACTCGCGCGCGCAAAAGTAGTATTTTCATGTAAATTAAAAAAGTTTCATTAAAAATAGTTTAAACCACTGTAACATGCTTAATGATGTGCAACAATTAAATCTATGAAAAATCACCAGAAATACTGAAATTATCAACTAAAGTTGTTCACTCATACCTATGGTCGCGAGATAGCTTGCACCTTACATAACCAGATGTACTGGCATTCTGACCCAGATCTTCAATCAAGAAAGCTGCCCCTAAAAGGGGTAAATAACAATCACAGAAATCAATTACACATTAAGTACAATACTCATAAAAGCTAATATTCTTTCAATAAATACATGTTTTCTAGAATTATGGAAACTCTGCTACAATGATAAATATAGTTCTTTACAAAAAATATTGGAAAGCCATATCAAATTCACTCAAACTTCTGATATTATGATGTACAATGATGTACATCAGTTTGAGTACTGCTCCAGTCAAAACTGCTATAGCAAATATACTTACGGCCTTGTCCAATGCTTCTTTCACCACTGCAGGACTAATCTGACGTAGGATAATATTTTATGCTTGATATTACCACAATGATCATCAAAAATGGCAATTAAATGAGACTTAAAATCTAAGAATGTACTAATTAAAGCCATTTTGTCATGACATAAAAGCCAAATAAGTCACCTGACACCATTTTTTCCTCACTCTTCCCTTCATTTAAAGGGCAGCCTACTGTAATACTGCATGTTTACAATTGGGTGTGTATAAGTTTACTTTGAGAAGACAGCTAAATTCAATATGTCATTACAGAGAGGTTTCCTTATATGGTATGCCTTATTTAGACGAAAGTTCTGTAATGGCAACATGTAGCAGGTTTTGATTTTTGCCTGCATTTTCACAAAAATTTATTTATTTGTTTTTATTCATCCAAGGATCATCACACAATAGACATACAGGATCTGTCAAGGTAACACAATGCAATTCAATAGGCCAAAATATACAACATACAGCATACATAACATGTTTTATGAAGATAGAACAGATGGTCAGCTGTGGTCTTGATTTAGGAGCTATCCCGGCATTTGCCTTAGGGATCCATGAAAACCACAGAAAACCCAAATCAGGATGGCTAAACAGAGCAATTCCATCCTCCCTAATATGAGGTCAGTGTCTTAACAGCTGCACTGTCTCATTCGGTAAGCCCCCATTGTACAATGTTTCTACATCCACACAGATACTCCGCAAGCCACCGTATGGTGCGTGGCGGAGGGTACCCTGTACCACTACTTGTCATTTCCCCTCCTGTTCCACTCACAAATAGAGTGAGATAAAAACGACTATCTGTACACCTCTGTAGGAGCACTAATTTCCCCGTATCTTATCTTTGTGGTCCTTATGCGCAATGTATGTTGGTGGCTGTAGAATCATTTCGCAGTCAGCCTCAAATGCCAGTTCTCTAAATTTTTCAAAAAGAACATTGCCTTCCCTGCAGGCATTCCCATTTTAGTTCTCGAAGTATCTCCGTAACACGTACGTGTTGTTCAAACCTAGCAACCTGCCTCTGAATTGCTTCCATGTCTTCCTTCAATCCGACCTGTAAGGATCCCAAACACTCCAGCAGTACTAAAGAATAGGTTGCACCAGTGTCCTTCATGTGGCCTCCTTTACACGTCAACCACTCTTTCGTAAAATTGTCCTAAAATTGTGCCCCGACCGAGACTCGAACCCAGGATCTACTGCTTACATGGCAGATGCTCTATCCATCTGAGCCACCGAGGGCACAGAGGATAGCGCGACTGCAGGGACTTATCCCTTGCACACTTCCCATGAGACCCACATGCCCAACTGTCCACAACCTAAATTCATCCCAGTTGGGGCACACATTTTCAACTGTTCCCACTAGGTTATATCAAGAACACCTGTTGGCAGCTAAAGGATTCGATTAATTATCATTTCTTTCTAAGGAAAGCTGCATGGTCATCATTGATATCTTTTCTGTCGGAACAGTTACTATTTTCATATAGTTTCCTGATTGTTTCTTGATTTATACACAATTTTTTTCACGTAACTTGCAGTATAAAACATAGTTTCATTCTTCAGTGCCACACAAATTTAGGACAGATCTGATGACTACTGGACTGTTCCCAGTTACTTGCAATGCAAAACACAGTTCCACTATTCACTGTCACACAAACTAAGACATCCAATGACGACTCCTGGACAATGAAAGTGCTGCTGTGCCCCTCGCATCAACTCCAGATTCCATCACAAATACTCCATTCTGCAAAAATGGCTAACTTTAAAAAAATTATATATCAGTTTCTCCAAATAACATCAGCATCCCTGATTTCCACTTTGACGACTCGATGTTATCTCAATGGCAGACATGAGTAACTCATATAAATTTAACATGCATAAATTACAGGTCATAATAATTATGGCCAATTAACAACGCATGTCAACAGAACTGAAGCTGATGTCACTGTTAAATCATGGCGTATTCATACTAGATGGAACATCAAGACAAAGTCACCACTAAGTAGATGTAGATGCTCCATCTCTAATGACCTTGTTGCCGGGACATTAAACACTAATTTCCACCTCCTCCTCCAGTACCCAACAGTGATAGTAGGTTACGAGATACAACTTGTGTAACAGAATCAGAATGTACTACCAGAATTAAAGAACTAGAAATAATAGAATTTATTAACAGTGAAAGCAAAATTCATAGCAGACGCTTTTGATAAAGTTTGTATGGTAAACTGCTGGAAACTGAAGAACAGAAAAAGTGCTATCCAAACATTCCAAAACCTCAACATTTGTTTACTAGAGAAAATATATACATACAAACACATTACACAATATTTACAAGGCAATATGTATGACCTTTTATCATGTCTGTTCAATTGCTTTCTCTTTCTAATTACCAAATAACATAAAAAATAATTGGCTTTTAGGGTTCCGTACATCAATCAGTAAAAACAGAAACATTATAGGTTCACTTTGTTGTTTGTCTGTCCAACAGTTAAGAGTCAAGAATGGGTAGAGGTATCAAATTGAAATTTATGTCACATACTACGGTCTATGATCTCTTGGCAGAGTCAAAAATTTAAGCTTCTAATTCAATGCAATCAAAAGATATGACCATTTATATCACTTATTTTGATACTCACAAACTCACTCATCAAAGCCTTCCTGTTTTCGTTGAAACAAATTTTGCCAAGGAGCACGGTTTCACAGTGTAAGTAAAGGAAAAACTTCTAAAATTGTTAATTTGTAATTATATCACAAAAATATTTTTTTGTTGTTTGTTGCCCACCTGCTTCTGTCCATTTGCTAGGAGCCCTTTTCTCAGGAACGGGTAGAGATGTATGTCCCGTGGTGATGTATATAATTTTTAGCTTCTAAGCCAACATCATCACAAGATACGGTCAAATAAGTCACATAATCTGATATTCGCAAACTTGCTCATCAAACCTACAGATTTATCTGTACATAGGTTGGGCTGGGTGATCCAGTAGTAAAGCACGTGGCAGGAAACCAAGAGGTCACAGGAACAAATCTCGGATGGACCACAGATATTTCAGTCTTTGCTTTGACTAGTCTTCACCTGTCAATGATATGAAGTGCCACGAGGTACAATATGTGATTCATACTTCACATTAAACTGTACGTCCCACTTGTTCAGTTGGACAACTGGGGCAGGCTGAAGACACACAGATCACACAAAGGGTGTCCAACAGAAAATCTTGCACCAGGCCAGTAAGCCACACAAATTTATTAATAATATCTATATAGATATTTATGTTTATATAGAACACTCAGTGCTTGAGTCCTGCTCAATAACACTCATTGGACAGACATCCATGTCGTCCTAGAACCTCTGCAATGTGTGAGAAAGAACAAAGTATACAATAAAATGCAGACTAAAAAGGCTCAAATGCACAAAATCCACTTATGTAACATGAGTGCAGACAATGTTACCATCCCCCACACAAATATCACTGTCAAAACTTATTTTCTGAGAAACCTTGGCATAAATATCTGTTCCATTCTGCTGACAGCCTATCAGAATGCCGTCATTTGAAACACATTACGGAACGTTTTGAAATCTTGTTCCATGATGTGTGACTCTACCTTTATAGTTATTTTCATGAAATCACATTCACTGGTTCCATAATCTATAATTAATTTCTTGGGTTTCAACTTAACCTACATCCTCGACTACACAACAATTCAATTCAGTATGTCACCGCAACGTACAATCCAAAAAAATTATGTAGAAGTGAAACAAATATTGTCAGCGTTCTGCCTCGAGACAACACTATTACAATAGCAAAGCTACAATGTCTCCAGCATCTTTGCCAATAAGTGAAAGAACTGATCATGTTATTGGATTCTAGATCAGCACTTGCTCTCTTCCAGTGTTTATACAAGTGCAAATTATTGTTACCCTATTGCATCCAACATATGTGGCCTAAAAACCATTATTGTAGAGCCTTTGACAGGACAAACAACTTGCTGGATATAAAGGCATCTTGCAATATTACACAGTAGAAATTTTTGTCAAATATATGCTACATGTTTATTATGCAGTTACCATTTGGGTCAAGGAAGCAAGGAACAAAGAGTGACAGGAGTCTCCCAGAAGTAGGAGATGAGCTCAAGCACAAATACACCATTCACTGCCAATGTGTGGCTGGCAAGACACCTGACAACCCTCAATAAATTTCAAAATATTCATTCACTTCCACATATTGACCCATAAAAACCACCACGAATGAGAGCCTTTAGGGATGTGAAACAAATCAAGTCATGCAACAGATTTCATTATCCATCCAGAGTGCTTTCATTTTTAAAATGAACAGTTTTGATACCACACGATGAGTCTTCAGAGTAACCCATCCAACTATCAGCAAAATTTACATTCTATGAAACACAATAAAATACATTTTAAAAATAAAAGCAATCCAGATGGACAATAAAATATGCTGCAAAGGCAGTGAGTGTGGATTTTCTCTAAAGACAGTACGTCAGTTTTGCTAAATCAAGCTATACATGAACAGGCAGAAGCACCCACTGCAGGCTACTTCTGTAAAGTACACTAAACTAACAGTATTCAGTGAACCATGGACACCACACCTAGAAGATACCAGCAGAGGGATCAAAACATCGATCATACGGAAGAAATATAATGCAGCATAACAACCCAGAAGATTTTACCTTCAATGGAAATTGCCACAAAAGCCTACAGTAATTTATAACTAGTGCTAATCTGCAAAAACTTTTAATAATTATGGTAGTTACATATTACCTGACATGCATATTAAGAGAAAATAGTGGCCACTCTTCATCTTACACTACCCAGCAGCTAGTTTTAGCTAATACTTTAAATAGCAATACATGTCTGAGACACCTATCACTGGTTCAAGGAACACCTGCAGTGTCGAAGTTTTACATCATCCCCACTGTGGGCACTTAGTGGACTGGACACAAAGCGTATGGTTTCAAGTGAATAAACGGGCCTTTTTTCCACAAGTTATCTAATCTGAGATCTGATAAAACTGAACTGTTCCCTGCTGACATAAATAACATTGTCATTGCCACAGAAGAAATGCAAAATATATAAGGTCTTATGAACAGTTTTAGCCACCTTGGAAACTCACATTTAATTCTGAACTACAAACAATGTTGTATGAAACTGAGAAGCATCCAGAATGAATCTATCACTCAGCAGTAGAGTGCACAATGTTGTGAAACTTCCTGGTATATCAAAACTGTGTGCCAGAAAGTTGGTAACTAGTAATCTCAAACTACTGTGTTACAAGTTACCAACATAACATCACTTGCTGTAAGTAAACTTCTCAGATGGGGAAAAAAACCTCTTACAACAATCAAAGTAGTTGGGCCCCATTCCAAAATTACCATAGCAACTGCTCACAACACAATGTACAGCAAACAATAAGCATTTCTATTGGTTAATTAGCATTTATAACTTTGGAAGTATGAAGGGCAAGTGAGAGAGTTAAGCATTGTGTCACATGCAAATGTTTCTTCTAGTTCCTATCACGTATTGAATATGGGTTAATGCTGGTTCCTGAAACTCTAAGTGACATAACTGCTATCCATCTACGAATCTGCCATTCAGAGTTTTCAGCATTACCATCAAACTAGCATGCTGCCTTTCTTTGAATATGCATATCTTCTGTTAGTCCTACTAGGTATCTACATCTACATCCATACTCTGCAAACCACTGTGAAGAGCATTACAGAGGATATGTCGCACTGTACCAGTTATTATAGCTTTTCCCCTTTCCATCCACGTATGGAGTAGGAAAAGAACAACTGTTTAAATATCTCTCTGTGTGCTTAATTAATCTTGTCCTCATGACACCTATGGAAGTGATATGTAGGGGCTTGTAGTGTATTCCTAAAGTCATGATTTAAAACCAGTGTTTGAAACTTTGTAATTAGGACTTCTCAGGGTAATATCTGTATACCTTCAAGGGCCTGCTTGTAAGTTCTTTGCACCCCTCGATACTCTCCCACATGTCGAACAAACCTGTTACCATTCTTGCTGTCTTTTTCTGTAAACATGCAATATTTCCTGTTAGACCACATTTCATACATTTGAGCAATATCCTAAGCTGAGATGCACAGGTGTTTTGTAAAGTAGTCTACTTCACAGACAGACTGCACTTTCAGAGTGCTGCCAATGAAATCTAGTTTGTCATCTATGACTGAGCCTATGTGAACATTGCACTTCATATCTATACAAACTGTTCCACCTAAGTATTTGTCTTCATTGACTGATTCAAATTGTGACTCACTGATACTGTAATTACAGGATACCAAAGTTTTGTATTTTATCAAGTGCACAATTTTACATTTCTGTTCATTTAAAGAAAGTTTCCTACCATTGTGCCACTTTGAAATCTTTTCATAATATGACTGAACATCCGTGTAGCTATTTTCAGATAGTACATCATTAAAAGTTATCTGTATCATCTGCAAGGTTACTATTGTCTGCCAGGTCATCAATATAAAACATGAGAAGCAAGGGTCCCAATACACTTCACTGGTGCATGACTTAATGGGTCAACAGAAGTGTCCGAATCCAACCGTCTGCTTTGAACCGTGACATAATGGTGGTGTTTTGTGTGACATCACTACAGCGCAGAGTTTTTGAGTTGCCTGTGTTTGTAGATGATGTCTTGTTGAGTTTGATGGTGGCGTATGTATATGTGCCAAGTGTAACCTGTTGTATTGGGTTCATTTGTGGTTTGGTTTTGACAGTTGCAACATTGCTGTGTGTGTACATAGTTGATGGTATAATGTGGTTTGGAAGTGTTTTCACTGAATTATTAAGATTTTTTTTTTTATGCGTTTGACTTTTTTGTTGGGTCTTATTAGTTTACTGTTTGTTGTGCAGAAAGAAGTTTAATTTGTTGTATGGCTTCTGTTGTTGGAGATGAATATGACTGTGAATTTTAATAGTGCATCATTGCATGCCGAGATGGGTGAGAACATTATGTCTATCACTAACTTTCTGCAGTTATTTGGGCTGATTGCAGATTATTTGTGGTAATAATATGAGTCTTACAAGAGTTCTGGCATTTTGGATCAGGGACGACTATGTGTGGAGTGTTAGCAGGATATCTGGCAGTGGATTAGATGTGGTACCTGGTTCAAGAAATCTAGGTTGCCCATGAAGGAGAATGTTTTGCTGACTTATTTTTGTTATAGGGGCTCTATCAGTTTTTATGCGCATGAGACCGGTGTGAGTGTGAGAATAGTGTTCAATTGGTTTTCTATTTGTTGAGAGGTTTGTTCTGAGTATGTTAAATATAAAGGGAAGGTGAATGGGCCAGGTATGGTCATTGATATCAACGAAGAGAAAGTATGGGAGGGGTAGTTCTCAGGTTGATCTGTGGGTGTGGAGGACTGTTATTTTGCGGCGGGTGGGAGGAGGGGGAGGGGGGTGCAGATTGTGCTTTTAGGGTTTTGGAGGGCCATACTAAGAGGGAATTGGTGGGTTTGATGGAAGAATATATTGAGGGAGGGAGCACTATAGTTTCAGATGCATTTTCATCCTATAGGTAGTTGGAGAAGAGGGGTTATGAGCATTTAGTTGTTAATCACAGTATTCAATTTAAATATCAAGAAAATGGGGCATGTACCAGTATGATTGAGGATTTTTTTTTCTGGGGAGGGGGGGGGGACAATTTACTCAGTTACAGGAAGGGGGGGAGAGGTGCTCTTCCAACTTGCAATCCCATTTAGAGGAGTATTGCTGGTTGAAGAGTGTCCTTGGGGATTATTGAATTTTTTGCATCTTTTTAGGGCTGTGGGTAAGATGCATAGGCAGAGGGTGGTGAGTTGAGGGGGTTGGGTTTGTGTGGGTGTGGGGAAGGGGGGGGGATTGTTTTATGATTATGTTGTAGAAGACCAGTTTGGTTGCAGTTTTTGTTGATTTGTAAGTTGTGATTGATTTTGGTTTATTTTGTGCTCTTTGTTTGGGGGGGGGGGGGGGTGATGTGTGTGGTTTGAGGTTGGTTAATGGGTGGTAGGCTGGTTGGTGGTTTACGAGTTTTTTTTTATTTTTTTGGTGTGTGTGTGTGTGTGTGTGTGTGTGTGTGTGTGTGTGTGTGTGTGTGTGTGTGTGTGTGTGCGCGCGCATGCGCACGCACTTGTGTGCTTAGGGTTGTCAATATCGATTTTATCGCCAGAATCTGTTGTTGGTAAGTAATTTTTGTTTTGGCTATATTCTAAAGTAACTGTGAAGTTCTGTGTATTTATGGTAGGTTGACTGTTTTAATTGATGTAGTGGTGTCTGATTTTTGGGTTGTTGAGGTGATGGTCTTTTGGTTCTATGTTTCATAGTTGTAGGAGTTGGTTCAGTTGTGGTTGAGCTGCATTGGTCAAGGGAATAGTCCGGTTCCTCCGGTTTTTGTTGGTTTAAGGGAATACCATGATTTTGGTTTTTTTTATATTGTTTGCTTTGGGATTGTGCGGCATTTTTTTATTGTTGTATATTTAGCTTGTCGCTGCCCTAAATCCCCAGTTTCCCATGGTTGTCCTGCTAGTTTAATTTTCAGTAATGCCTGACTTAAGTTGTTTCTACTACTACTTATGAATTTCCATCCAAAATAACATGCTGTACCCTTTCTACCTATAAACCCTCAAACCAGCTAGAAATTTTGTTTGATACCGTCTTACAATCATACTTGTTATAATGAACATTGCCATGTAGTAGAGTAAAAAACTTTACTGAAGTCAAGAAATACTGCTGCTGCTTAATTGCTTTGATCCATGTTTCCAGAATATCATGTGAGAAAAGCCTGAGTTGGGTTTCTCAAGAGCAATGGTTCCAAAATATTCAGGAATGGTGGTTAGCATGAAGGTGATTCCATTTGAAAATACCTCATTTCAATGGAGCTCAGAATATGTTCTAGAATTCTACAACAGCTGGATGTTAATGATATCTGTTCGTAGTTTAGTGGATCTCTTCTGATACCCTTCTTGTACATGTGTTAAACCTGTCCTTTCTTCCCACCACTGTGCACAGTTTTTAGTGCAGGGGATCTAAAATATATCATTGTTACCATGGGAGCAAACTCATCTGTTCCTCAACACCATGAGTGCTAGTGCCTGTGTCACCAATCTTCGCAATGCCATGAGAATTAAACTAGGATACCCCTTCTATATCTCTCTTTGTAAAGACGCAACTAAAAATAACACCGAGCGAGGTGGCGCAGTGGTTAGACACTGGACTCGCATTCGGGAGGATGACAGTTCAATCCCGCATCCAGCCATCCTGATTTAGGTTTTCCGTGATTTCCCTAAATCGCTCCAGGGAAATGTCAGGATGGTTCCTTTCAAAGAGCACGGCCGACTTCCTTCCCGTCCTTCCCTAATCCGATGAGACCGATGACCTCGCTGTCTGGTCTCCTTCCCCAAAACAACCAACCAACCAACTAAAAATAACAGTTCATTAATTTTCTTTTGATTTCCTACATCTGGACACTAACTTCGGCACCAATGAAGTCTTTTACATATGGCCAGGATTTCTCCTTTCACAGGCATTGGCTTCATCATCTCAGAACTCAACTGTCACCTTCCACTTAATTTGGATCTTGGCTGCAGTGCATGTCATCTGCCACTGCAGCCAAGATTTCGTGGGGGGAAGCCGGCAAAATACATAACTTCAACTTCTTTTGCATTTTGTGAGAGATGACATGGTAATCATTGAAGACTTCTTGAATTGTTCTGTTGACAGGCAAAGGTGTTTCATTCAGCATATCTATATATAGCTCTATGCTTTGTTTTGCACATTTGAATAGTCTCTATTTAAAAGAAGTTTTCTCACAAAGACTATACACCACGGAGGGTATCTCCTATCACATTGCCTGCTCTACCAGGTTTATGTCCAGTACTTTGAGAACCATTCTTCTAAATGAGGCCACAGTTCTCTAACATGTACTTGTCTAGAGGTAATTATTTTGAGTTGTTCTTTAAGATACGACGTTACTTTGTTACCTTGTTTACTGAATATGTAAATCTATTCAGTAGTTTCATATGACACAAAAGATCTAATTTACTTGCTTTCGATGATTTTTTATTTTTCACTCTAACAGAAGGTGGCTTTGTTAAGCACTCACCATTTGTCAGTATCTTCAGCTGATTGTTGAAGAAATCGTTCTCGCGATCAGTTACATCAGCACAGGGCTTGCACAGACGAACTGGATCAACGAAGCCCATACGTGGAAGTCCCAACTTGGTAGCACAGCATGAGTTACAGAAGATGTTACCACAGCGTCGGCAGTGATGCTGCAACCGCAGTTTTGATACTTTCATTTCGTTGTTATTGTAACAAAATTAGACTACTAATGGTGGAATACTTAATCAGCACATGTAGTGGAAGAAAAACTTTCCGCCCAGTATTTATCGGAAATATGTGCATGTACAGGTAATAGCTGTCAGTTCCCAAATGAAAATACATATATATTAACAACAGCAATATGACGGATATGCTTAATTAGTGTCTGCAATATGAGTACCTTTCTGCGTAACATATCGAACTTGACTTCGCAGTTTGAACAATGTGCTGCCTGAAACAAAAATATTTTATTTCACATACTTTCTTTGGTATTTCATTTCCGCTTCTATGTCAAACTGCAATTCCCGTACCTCGCTGTCGGGTATCCATGAAGGTTCCTGCAGAGTAAATGGACTTAAGTTGCCGTCGAGATTTACTAATCGTAATCCCGACTTAGACTTCACGAGTTTTTTTGGTGCTGTCTTCTCCATTCTTGTGTACAATTTTTCATACTTCCCACACTGATAACACGTCAATTAGCCTCACCTTCATATCACCCAAGAGATGTAAACATGTCAAAGTTGCTACACGCAAACACCTGTTCCACAGATTTTCAGAATGACAATTTACATAGTTGTCGCTGACAAAATTGAAGTTACGTGAAAGTCACAGTCGTCCTTATTTCTACGGAAAAATCGATATTTCTGCAAAAATTTCGAACACATAATTTACGATGTATCACGTACTTTTGATACGTGTTACTCGTTAATTATTCTAGACGTGTATTGTTGGACGATTTTATTACTGTGAAATACGGTTAAAGTTCAAATAAATTCTCAAAATTCCCTAAAAGTCGATTCAATCTGGTCGTCGTTGCTCGGAACTCAAAATGATTTTAAAACTAAATTCAATTTCAGCAATAGCATACTCTGTCAACGGAACAGGAAATCAGTTTCAAGGATTTTTCGGGAAATTTTTGACTCTATATTTGGTGATGTGTGTGTGTGTGTGTGTGTGTGTGTGTGTGTGTGTGTGTACATTAGATTAGTTTTACTTTCATTCCAATTGATCCGTAGTGAAGAGGTCCTCCAGGATGTAGAACATGTCAGGAAAACAAAAGTGCATAACAAATACTTAGAACTGAAACAAATAAACTAATGTCCTTCCACAGGTCCCAAGTGGAATGATGGTCATTTTTTTAATGAACACTGTATGAAAGAATCATTTTACAAACACTAATTTACTACGATCGTATTAATGCACTGAATTTAAAATTTAAATAAATGTTTTTTTTATTTATAACGTTATAAATATATAATAGATCTACTACAACACTTATTTACAATGAACACATTACTGCAGTGAAATGGTATATATACACACACAAATCAGTTGGTTCTACTGAGAAATTCATCAATGAAGTAGAAGGAGTTGGCCGCCAATAAATCCTTTAGGCTTCTCTTAAACTGAATTTCATTGGTTGTTAAGTTTTTTATGGCTGCCGGCAAGTTATTGAAAATGTGTGTTTCTGAATAATGCACACTTTTTTGCACATGAATAAGTGACTTTAAATCCTTGTGAAGTTTATTCTTATTTCTCGCATTGTTTCCATGAATTGAGCTGTTGGTTTGAAAAAGTTATATTTTTAATGACAAATTTCAAGAAGGAATAAATATATTGGGAAGCAGTAGTTAGTATCCCTAGTTCCCCAACTGGCTTCTGCAGGGTGTTCTTGAGTACATACCACTATAACTCTTATTGCATGATTTTGTGCCTGGAAAACGTTAGCTTGGCTTGATGAATTACCCTAAAAAATAATCCTATATGACATTATGGAACGAAAGTAAACATAGTATGCCAGCTTCTTAATTTTTATATACCCTATGTCTGACACAATTCGCATTGCAAATAAAGATTTGTTAAGACACTTCAACAGTTCTGTGGTGTGCTCCTCCCAGTTGAATTTATTATAATGCTGTAATCACAAGAATTTAACACTGTCCACTTCTTCTCTCTGCTTGTCATCATATGTTAGGCATATACTCATGGGACACCCCTTACAAGTTTTGAACTGCATGTGGTGTGTTTTTTCAAAGTTTAGTGACAGAGGACTGATGACCATAGATGTTAAGTCCCATAGTGCTCAGAGCCAGTGACAAAGAATTGGGAAGTAACCAGTGATTAGTGTCCACAAATATTTTATTAGAGGATCTTTCTAAAACTACACTTGATTTGCTATTTATCGCAATGTTTGTATCATCAGCAAGCAAAACTAACTTGCCATCTGGTAATGTTACTGATGAAAGGTCATTGATATACACAAGAAAAAGTAAAGGACCTAAGATGGAACCTTGTGGGACCCCACATGTAATTAGTTCCCAGTTGGATGATGCCTGATCGCTGAATACATGTCTCTTTTCTAATAACACTCTTTGTTTCCTGCTGCAGATATAAGATTTGAACCATTTTGCAGCATTTTCTGTTACACCATAATATTCTAATTTACTTACAAGGATATTGTAATTTACACAGTCAAATGCCTTTGACAGGTCACAAAATATACCAGTTGCCTACAATTTTTTGTCTAATGAATTAAGTGCATTTTCACTGTAAGTGTAGATAGCCTTCTCAATATCGGAACCCTTTAGAAATCCGAACTGCGACTTTGACAGTATGTTATTTGTGATAAGATGGTTATAAAGCTGATTGTACATTACCTTTTCTAAAATTTTTGAGAATGCTGGCAAAAGTGAAATTGGACGGAAATTTGATGCTATTGCTTTATCTCCCTTCTTAAACAATCGCTTAACTTCAAGACATTTCAATCATTCAAGAAATATTCCACTGTTAAAAGACTGATTACATAGATAGCTTAATATGTTACATAACTCAGAAGCACATTCTTTAATTAACTTTGTTGGTATTTCATCATACCCACTAGATGTTTTTGATTTTAAATATTTTATGATGGACATTACTCCTGCTGGGGTAGTGAGGGTCAAATTAATATTATGGAAGTTACTTGAAATGCCTGGTCTGAGGTATTCCATTGCAGCATCCATCTTTTCAGTAACAATTATAAAATGTTTATTAAAACGTTCTGCAACACTATACACATCTGTCACCAACGTATCATTTACTCTTAATACTATTTGCCCCTCTTCATGTCTGGTTGTACTGGTCTCCTCCTTCCCTATATCCCATACTGTCTTCATTTTGTTATCTGATATGACTATCTTTTCCAAGTAATATATTTGCTTTGATGTCCATATTACTGTCTTTAATATTTTGCAGTATTTATCTACTATCTACCTACAGATAGTATCTACTATCTATCTAAAGTCTGCTAATATCAAATACCGGCCTTAATTTGAGGAAGAAATTTCTGAGGATGTACGTCTGGAGTACAGCATTGTATGGTAGTGAAACATGGACTGTGGGAAAACGGGAACAGAAGAGAATCGAAGCATTTGAGATGTGGTGCTATAGACGAATGTTGAAAATTAGATGGACTGATAAGGTAAGGAATGAGGAGGTTCTACGCAGAATCGGAGAGGAAAGGAATATGTGGGAAACACTGATAAGGAGAAGGGACAGGATGATAGGACATCTGCTAAGACATGAGGGAACGACTTCCATGGTACTAGAGGGAGCTGTAGAGGGCAAAAACTGTAGAGGAAGACAGAGATTGGAATACATCAAGCAAATACACTCCTGGAAATTGAAATAAGAACACCGTGAATTCATCGTCCCAGGAAGGGGAAACTTTATTGACACATTCCTGGGGTCTGATACATCACATGATCACACTGACAGAAACACAGGCACATGGACACAGGCAACAGAGCATGCACAATGTCGGCACTAGTACAGTGTATATCCACCTTTCGCAGCAATGCAGGCTGCTATTCTCCCATGGAGACGATCGTAGAGATGCTGCATGTAGTCCTGTGGAACGCCTTGCCATGCCATTTCCACCTGGCGCCTCAGTTGGACCAGTGTTCGTGCTGGACGTGCAGACCGCGTGAGACGACGCTTCATCCAGTCCCAAACATGCTCAATGGGGGACAGATCCGGAGATCTTGCTGGCCAGGGTAGTTGACTTACACCTTCTAGAGCACGTTGGGTGGCACGGGACACATGCGGACGTGCATTGTCCTGTTGGAACAGCAAGTTCCCTTGCCGGTCTAGGAATGGTGGAACGATGGGTTCGATGACGGTTTGGATGTACCGTGCACTATTCAGTGTCCCCTCGACGATCACCAGTGGTGTACGGCCAGTGTAGGAGATCGCTCCCCACACCATGATGCCGGGTGTTGGCCCTGTGTGCCTCGGTCGTATGCAGTCCTGATTGGGGCGCTCACCTGCACGGCGCCAAACACGCATACGACCATCATTGGCACCAAGGCAGAAGCGACTCTCATCGCTGAAGACGACACGTCTCCATTCGTCCCTCCATTCACGCCTGTCGCGACACCACTGGAGGCGGGCTGCACGATGTTGGGGCGTGAGCGGAAGACGGCCTAATGGTGTACGGGACCGTAGCCCAGCTTCATGGAGACGGTTGCGAATGGTCCTCGCCGATACCCCAGGAGCAACAGTGTCCCTAATTTGCTGGGAAGTGGCGGTGCGGTCCTCTACGGCACTGCGTAGGATCCTACGGTCTTGGCGTGCATCCGTGCGTCGCTGCGGTCCGGTCCCAGGTCGACGGGCACGTGCACCTTCCGCCGACCACTGGCGACAACATCGATGTACTGTGGAGACCTCACGCCCCACGTGTTGAGCAATTCGGCGGTACGTCCACCCGGTCTCCCGCATGCCCACTATACGCCCTCGCTCAAAGTCCGTCAACTGCACATACGGTTCACGTCCACGCTGTCTCGGCATGCTACCAGTGTTAAAGACTGCGATGGAGCTCCGTATGCCACGGCAAACTGGCTGACACTGACGGCGGCGGTGCACAAATGCTGCGCAGCTAGCGCCATTCGACGGCCAACACCGCGGTTCCTGGTGTGCCCGCTGTGCCGTGCGTGTGATCATTGCTTGTACAGCCCTCTCGCAGTGTCCGGAGCAAGTATGGTGGGTCTGACACACCGGTGTCAATGTGTTCTTTTTTCCATTTCCAGGAGTGTAATTGAGGACGTAGGTTGCAAGTGCTACTCTGAGATGAAGAGGTTAGCACAGGAAAGGAATTTGTGCCGGGTCGCATCAAACCAGTCTGTAGACTGGTGACCAAAAAAAAAAATCTATCTACATCCATACTCCGCAAGCCACCTGACGGTGTGTGGCGGAGGGTACCTTGAGTACCTCTATCAGTTTTCCCTTCTATTCCAGTCTCGTATTGTTCGTGGAAAGAAGGATTGTCGGTATGCCTCTGTGTGGGCTCTAATCTCTCTGATTTTATCCTCATGGTCTCTTCGAGAGATATATGTACAAGGGAGCTATATACTGCTTGACTCCTCGGTGAAGGTATGTTCTCGAAACTTCAACAAAAGCCCGTACCGAGCTACTGAGCGTCTCTCCTGCAGTGTCTTCCACTGGAGTTTATCTACCATCTCTGTAACGCTTTCGTGATTACTAAATGATCCTGTAACGAAGTGCGCTGCTCTCTTCTCTATCTCTTCTATCAGCCCTATCTGGTACGGATCCCACGCAGTATTCAAGCATTGGGCGAACAAGTGTACTGTAACCTATTTCCTTTGTTTCAGGATTGCATTTCCTTAGGATTCTTCCAATGAATCCCAGTCTGGCATCTGCTTTACCGACGATCAACTTTATATGATTACTCCATTTTAAATCACTCCTAAGGCCTACTCCCAGATAATTTATGGAATTAACTGCTTCCAGTTGCTGACCTGCTATATTGTAGCTAAATGATAAGGGATCTTTCTTTCTGTGTATTCACAGGACATTTCACTTGTCTACACTGAGATTCAATTGCCATTCCCTGCACCATACGTCAATTTGCTGCAGATCCTCCTGCATTTCAGTACAATTTTCCATTGTTCCAACCTCTCGATATACCACAGCATCATCCGCAAAAATCTTCAGTGAACTTCCAATGTTATCCACAAGGTCATTTATGGCTATTGTGAATAGCAATGGTCCTACGACACTCCCATGCGGCACACCTGAAATCACTCTTACTTCGGAAGACTTCTCTCCATTGAGAATGACATGCTGCATTCTGTTATCTAGCAACTCTTCAATCCAATCACACAGTTGGTCTGATAGTCCATATGCTCTTACTTTGTTCATTAAATGACTGTGGGGAACTGTATCGAACGCCTTGCGGAAATCAAGAAACACGGAGCCTAACTGTGAACCTATGTCTATGGCTGTCTGAGTCTCGTGGACGAATACCGCAAGCTGGGTTTCACACGATCGTCTTTTTCGAAAACCATGCTGATTCCTACAGAGTAGATCTCCAGTCTCCAGAAAAATCGTTATACTCGAACATAATACGTGTTCCAAAATTCTACAACTGATCGACGTTAGAGATATAGGTCTATAGTTCTGCACATCTGCTCGACGTCCCTTCTTGAAAACGGGGATGACCTGTGCCCTTTTCCAATCCTTTGAAACGCTACGCTCTTCTAGAGATCTACAGTACACCGCTGCAAGAAGGGGAGCAAGTTCTTTCGTGTACTCTGTGTAAAATCGAACTGGTATCCCACCAGGTCCAGCGGGCTTTCCTTTTTTGAGCGATTTTAATTCTTTCTCTATCCTTCTGCCGTCTATTTCGATACCTACCATTTTGTCATCTGTGTGACAATCTAGAGAAGGAACTACAGTGCAGTCTTCCTCTGAGAAACAGCTGTGGAAAAAGACATTTAGTACTTTGGCCTTTAGTCTGTCATCCTCTGTTTCAGTACCATTTTGGTCACAGAGTGTCTGGACATTTTGTTTTGATCCACCTACCGCTTTGACATAAGACCAAAATTTCTTAGGATTTTCTGCCAAGTCAGTACATAGAACTTTACTTTCGAATTCATTGAACGCCTCTCGCATAGCCCTCCTCACACTACATTTCGCTTCGCGTAATTTTTGTTTGCCTGCAAGGCTTTGGCTATATTTATGTTTGCTGTGAAGTTCCCTTTGCTTCTGCAGCAGTTTTCTAACTCGGTTGTTGTACCACGGTAGCTCTTTTTCATCTCTTACGATCTTGCTTGGCACATACTCATCTAATGCATATTGTACGATGTTTTTTAACTTTGTCCACTGATCCTCAACACTATCTGTACCTGAGACAAAACTTTTGTGTTGAGCCGTCAAATACTCTGAAATTTGCTTTTTGTCACTTTTGCTAAACAGAAAAATCTTCCTACCTTTTTCAATATTTCTATTTACGGCTGAAATTGTCGATGCAGTAACCGCTTTATGATCGCTGATTCCCTGTTCTGTGTTAACTGTTTCAAATAGTTCAGGTCTGTTAGTCACCAGAAGGTCTAATATGTTATCACGACGAGTCGGTTCTCTGTTTAACTGCTCAAGGTAGTTTTCAGATAAAGCACTTTAAAAAATTTCACTGGATTCTTTATCCCCGCCACCCACTATAAACGTTTGAGTCTCCCAGTCTATATCCGGCAAATTAAAATCTCCACCCAGAACTATAACATGGTGGGGAAATCTACTCGAAATATTTTCCAAATTTTCCTTCAGGTGTTCTTTCACAACAGCTGCTGAGCCAGGGGGCCTATAGAGACATCCAATTACCATGTTTGAGCCTGCTTTAACCGTGACCTTCACCCAAATTGTTTCACATTTCGGATCTCCGTTAATTTCCTTCGATACTATTGCACTTTTTATCGCTATAAATACGCCTCCCCCTTCACTTTCCAGCCTGCCTCTGCGGTATACCTTCCAATCTGAGTTTAGAATTTCATTATTGTTTACATCTGGTTTCAGCCAACTTTCTGTCCCTAGTACTATGTGGGCATTGTGACCATTTGTTAATGGGAGCAGTTCTGGCACCTTTCTATAGACGCTCCTGCATTTTACTATTACCACATTAATATTGTTATGCCCTGTTGCGTTTTGCCTACTACTACCTTGCCGCGTCTCAGGAGGCATCTTGTCGGGCCTAGGGAGGGAATTCTCTAACCTAAAAAACCCACATGTGCACTCCACACATACTCCGCTACCCTTGTAGCCGCTTCCTGGGTGTAGTGCACACCCGACCTATTCAGGAGGACCCTACATTTCTACACCTGATAGCGGAGGTCGAGAGATTTGTACCCCAGATCTCCACAGAATCGTCTGAGCCTCTGGTTTAAGCCTTCACTCGGCTCCAAACCAGAGGACCGCGATCGGTTTTGGGAACGATACTATAAATAGTTAGCTCAGATTCCACCCCACAAGCGAGGCTTTCCGCCTTCACCAACTCCGCCAACTGCCTGTATGAACTGAGGATGACCTCTGAACCCAGACAGCAGGAGTCAGTGGTGCCAACATGAGCAACAATTTGCAGCCGGATGCACCCAGTGCTCTCTATCGCCGCCGGCAGGGTCTCCTCCACATCTTGGATGAGACCCCCCAGCAAACAGACAGAGTGAACACTGGCCTTCTTTTCCGACCGTTCCACTATTTCCCTAAGGGGCTCCATCACCAGCCTAATGTTGGAGCTCCCAATCACTAATAAACCGCTCCCCCCGTGTGCCTGCTTGGACCTTGCTGAAGGAGCGGCCACATGTCCACTCACAGGCAGAGCGGGCGATGCCACACGGCCAGCCTCCACATTGATCCTCTGCCTCGTGCGCCGCGAACGCCGCTGAACCCGCCAATCCCCTTGGGGAGAGGGTGGTCCAACCGTGCCCAGTACCCACGAAGATGTCTCGACAGCAGGGACCATGTGTGAAGCATGTGACACCTGGGGTGTACCATGCGACGCACCAGACTCCTCACTGCCGCTACACTCCGAGGCAGCAGCCTGAAGACGGCTGACTACGGCCATCAACACATTCAGCTGTTCGCAAACAGTGGCCAGCTCCTCTTGCATCCGTACACAGCAGTCACACACCCTATCCACCCTAAGAAATCAATTTACTGTAGAGAGTTAATCAACTTTTAACTAGACTGCTAATTCACTAAAGGCGGCTGATAGCTGACTGAACTGTGGTTACTAGACACTTCTTGTTGAAAATTTGAAAATAGCACTGCCTGTCTCTGGACTGTATTCAAAACAAACACTAGCACTACTGGCATAACAACAGACTAAAGGGACTCTCTCTGACTGCATTCAAAACAAACGCGAAATCTATGGAACACTATTACTAGCGCTCGAAAATTAAAGCTTCCTAAAGGAAAAAACACATGGAAGAAGAAGTGACAAGTAAGAAAAAAGATAATAAAGCAGTTCTGTGTTCTAATAAGCGCTATCATTAAAATAATTGAATGTGAATCTAAAAGCGATTGTTTATCTGTATTTCACTATTTTACCATATTTCACTTTCTTATTCCACCAATATGCTTCAGTAGCTGATAAGTGTTTTTTGGCTTATTAAAAAAAAATCTCACTAGATAGAATAAACTGATCCTAAGATACAGATGCTTCAGTAGCTGATAAGTGTTTTTTGGCTTTTTTAAAAAAAAATCTCACGAGATAGAATAAACTGATCCTACTTCATTAAGCAATCAATAAAAAAACTAAACTAAAACATAACAGCTTTTGCTGTTACGTTTTACTTTAGTTTTTTA
This sequence comes from Schistocerca piceifrons, assembly GCF_021461385.2. NCBI lineage: Eukaryota > Metazoa > Arthropoda > Insecta > Orthoptera > Acrididae > Schistocerca > Schistocerca piceifrons. Next base: position 317,712,934 of record NC_060145.1, on the reverse strand, counting down.
TTGATTGCTTAATAAAGTAGGATCAGTTTATTCTATCTCGTGAGATTTTTTTTTTTTAAAAGCCAAAAAACACTTATCAGCTACTGAAGAGAGCTACAACACTAAGAAGAATCGCTTCTCGGCTTTTGACAAGATCAATGTTTATTTCTCTCGCATTCCTTTGTTTCTCAACATTCTCCTCAGCTCTTTCATCTTTGTCATACATGCTCTCTGGCGACTTGTGACGTCATTGTTCAAAGCCGACGGGTTGTATCCCCTGCTACACTAGACCCTATTTTTCATTCATGCCATGAGCATTCTAAATGTCACTCCAGTGAATGTCTCTCAGGAGTGTCCTAAAATAACCAATTTTTGGCTTATTGACTATCCTCTTGAGCCCAAATGTGTGAAGGGGCAGTGCAGGTGTTTTCACGCTGCAGACATTTATTTAAGGAACTCAGCATATCCCCAGTACCCTCGCAATACAGATATTCACTTATGAATTTGTTATTAATAATTAACTCCAGTTCAAAAATAATGGGAAGGTACATAGCCACAACACTGGAAGAAAGGGTGATCTTCACTATTGTGGATTAAATCTGACTGTGACCCAGGAAAGGATAAATTATGCTGTCACAAAAATCTTTGTTGATTTGCCAAATTGTATTAAAAGTCTGGTATATGTCCAATCAATATTTAAAAACTCCTATATATATATATATATATATATATATATATATATATATATATATATGTATATATATTGAGTAGATTGGAACAAGTGTTAATGTCATGTAATGTAATGTAACACTGCACAGTACTCACACGTTCATTCTAGTTATAGTAGTGGATTTTAAGCTTTTGTTTCTTCTAAATCTTTATTTTTATTGTACGATCTTTTTTCGCGACTCTCTGCGAAGGTTCTATGAGGTCTCGGATATTTTTTCTGTGAGTGTTCTTCCACAAAATGGGTCAAATTCGTGGAAGATATAATACAGGTTTTATTGCACCTACACTACTGGCCATTAAAATTGCTACACCACGAAGATCACGTGCTACAGGCGCGAAATTTAACCGACGGGAAGAAGATGCTGTGATATGCAAATGATTAGCTTTTCAGAGCATTCACACAGGGTTGGCGCCGGTGGCGACACCTACAACGTGCTGACATGAGGAAAGTTTCCAACCGATTTCTCATACACAAACAGCAGTTGACCGGCGTTGCCTGGTGAAACGTTATTGTGATTCCTCGTGTGAGGAGGAGAAATGCGTACCATCACGTTTCCGACTTTGGTAAAGGTGTAATTGTAGTCTATCGCGATTGCGGTTTATCATGTCGCGACATTGCTGCTCGCTTTGGTCGAGATCCAATGACTGTTAGCAGAATATGGAATCGGTGGGTTCAGGATGGTAATACAGTACGCCGTGCTGGATCCCAATGGCCTTGTATCACTAGTAGTCGAGATGACAGGCATCTATTCTGCATGGCTGTAACGGATCGTGCAGCCATGCCTCGATCCCTGAGTCAACAGATGGGGATGTTTGCAAGACAACAATCTTCTGCACGAACAGTTCGACGACGTTTCCAGCAGCATGGACTAACAGCTCGGAGACCATGGCTGCGGTTACCCTAGACGCTGCATCACAGACAGGAGCGCCTGCTATGGTGTACTCTAGGACAAACCTGGGTACACGAATGGCAAAACGTCATTTTTTCGGATGAATCCAGGTTCTGTTCACAGCATCATGATAGTCGCATCCGTGTTTGGCGACATCACGGTGAACGCACATTGGAACTGTGTATTCGCCATCGCCATACTGGCGTATCACCCGGCGTGATGGCAAATCTACATTTCAGCAGGATAATGCTCGACCGCATGTTGCAGGTCCTGTACTGGCCTTTCTGTATACAGAAAATATTCGACTGCTGCCCTGGCCAGCACATTCTCCAGATCTCTCACCAAATGAAAACGTCTGGTCAGTGGTGGCTGAGCAACTGGCTCGTCACAATTCGCCAGTAACTACTCTTGATGGACTGTGGTATCGTGTTGAAGCTGCATGGGCAGGTGTATCTGTACACGCCATCCAACCTCTGTTTGACTCAATGCCCAGGTGTATCAAGGCCATTATTACATCCAGAAGTGGTTGTTCTGGGTACTGATTTCTCAGGATCTATGCACCCAAATTGCTTGAAAATGTTATCACATGTCAGTTCTAGTATAGTATATTTGTCCAATGAATACCCATTTACCATCTGCATTCCTTCTTAGTGTAGCAATTTTAATGGCCAGTAGTGCAGACAAAAAAACTACATAATTCACAGGAAAGTTGATGGAACGTTTTTCATTAAAAACACTTTTAAACAGTAAATAAGTCAGTTCTATATGTTAATCCACACTGGCAATCATGGCAGGTCACAATCACATCCGGGTGTATTCACACTGTTCATCACATCAGTTCGCTCAGCCCATTACCAAATGGTGAGAGTGAGTTCATGAATTATGTTCTTTGATACAAAAAGTTGGAGCATAGTATCGGAATTAGAAAACTAGCAACAATTAAGTTTATTAAAGCCAAAGCAAACCTCATAATGTACGTTACTGATCAATTATGTGTGATAATGTGCTAAGAAGTAAAACAACATTTCAAAATACCGTTATTCATCTGTTAGCGATTATTTAACATAAAAACACATCAAATGAAATTTATAAAGGAAAAAATAGAGCCCGAAGTCAAGTTTTTTCTTGTGTAATTAGTAATGTCATGAACAACTGTATTTTTCTCCTTTACCAGCGCTGATTTTTTCAATTGTTATTTGATGAAAATTGCTTCATCTGCTTATTTTCATGTTTATACACAGTGTAGGCGTCAGCTTCGTTCTGTTAAGGGCAATTCATATGACCATCATGTCATGTCATCTCACGCCAAAATCACGTCAGAATGTATGACAGTACTGAACTGTCCATTATGCCACATCATGTCAGTTTACTTAGCCCAGTACTGAACGTTGAAAGTGAGGTTACAAGTTATCGTCCATGATACAAAAAGCCACAGTACAGTACCAGAATTGAGATGCTGGCAACGATTAAGAATATTAATTGCCAATACTAACTTCATAACATATGTATACAGTCGCTTGCTGTGTTTCAGCAAAAATCTCTCACCCTGCAAGTTCTGGACAGTTATGAGGGTGGGAGATCCAATGCAAGGTACATAATGAGGCCTCTCGGCTAAATGGCACCAAGGAAGGGAAGAAATCCAATGTGTACTCTGTGTGCATAACAGGAAGAGTTATCTAAGAGATGGAATGTGTACTTCCAGGTTCCATGAAGTGCATAGGGTACAGCCAACTGCAGGTGGTGGGTCACATTGGAACCATTGGTGTTTGTCGCTTTGAATGAGAAGAGATTTTCTCTGGCTTTAGGAGGCTATCTGAAATGATAGACTGCCAGTCTTGCTTACGAGATGAAAGTGGAGTTCACAATCTGTTGCGTCGTAGATAGGACTGACTGTGGACCTTTGGTACAGACCCAAATAGAGCATCTGAATCAGAGGCTCAAACGATTCCTGCAGATTCCTCGAAGTGACCTTTAAGGTGGTGGTTTTCCGGTTCTGCTTAATAGGTAATGTGTCAACTAGACATAGGAAGTGGTTACGTGGACAGTGGGGGCTGTTTGGGGGGATTTGGCGGTTTTTTAGGTTAAAGGGTCTTGTGAAACTACAGAAACTAATGACCTGGAGTAACAACAACTACGCTTCTCAGTATTAAAACACTGCGACACCGCCGCAGCAAAACGATAATATAGTCCAGTGCCAATTGCCGCCGCCGCAAATGGAAACTCAAAACTTTAATGCATCTACTAACCTGCAGGTGAGCCAAAACGTGAAAACGCAACGACCGCCACAGTTCAGAGACTGGACTAAACAATTCCCAAATGTAAATACACTCCTGGAAATTGAAATAAGAACACCGTGAATTCATTGTCCCAGGAAGGGGAAACTTTATTGACACATTCCTGGGGTCAGATACATCACATGATCACACTGACAGAACCACAGGCACATAGACACAGGCAACAGAGCATGCACAATGTCGGCACTAGTACAGTGTATATCCACCTCTCGCAGCAATGCAGGCTGCTATTCTCCCATGGAGACGATCGTAGAGATGCTGGATGTAGTCCTGTGGAACGGCTTGCCATGCCATTTCCACCTGGCGCCTCAGTTGGACCAGCGTTCGTGCTGGACGTGCAGACTGCGTGAGACGACGCTTCATCCAGTCCCAAACATGCTCAATGGGGGACAGATCCGGAGATCTTGCTGGCCAGGGTAGTTGACTTACACCTTCTAGAGCACGTTGGGTGGCACGGGATACATGCGGACGTGCATTGTCCTGTTGGAACAGCAAGTTCCCTTGCCGGTCTAGGAATGGTTGAACGATGGGTTCGATGACGGTTTGGATGTACCGTGCACTATTCAGTGTCCCCTCGACGATCACCAGTGGTGTACAGCCAGTGTAGGAGATCGCTCCCCACACCATGATGCCGGGTGTTGGCCCTGTGTGCCTCGGTCGTATGCAGTCCTGATTGTGGCGCTCACCTGCACGGCGCCAAACACGCATACGACCATCATTGGCACCAAGGAAGAAGCGACTCTCATTGCTGAAGACGACACGTCTCCATTCGTCCCTCCATTCACGCCTGTCGCGACACCACTGGAGGCGGGCTGCACGATGTTGGGGCGTGAGCGGAAGACGGCCTAACGGTGTGCGGGACCGTAGCCCAGCTTCATGGAGACGGTTGCGAATGGTCCTCGCCGATACCCCAGGAGCAACAGTGTCCCTAATTTGCTGGGAAGTGGCGGTGCGGTCCCCTACGGCACTGCGTAGGATCCTACGGTCTTGGCGTGCATCCGTGCGTCGCTGCGGTCCGGTCCCAGGTCGACGGGCACGTGAACCTTCCGCCGACCACTGGCGACAACATCGATGTACTGTGGAGACCTCACGCCCCACGTGTTGAGCAATTCGGCGGTACGTCCACCCGGCCTCCCGCATGCCCACTATACGCCCTCGCTCAAAGTCCGTCAACTGCACATACGGTTCACGTCCACGCTGTCGCGGCATGCTACCAGTGTCAAAGACTGCGATGGAGCTCCGTATGCCACGGCAAACTGGCTGACACTGACGGCGGCGGTGCACAAATGCTGCGCAGCTAGCGCCATTCGACGGCCAACACCGCGGTTCCTGGTGTGTCCGCTGTGCCGTGCGTGTGATCATTGCTTGTACAGCCCTCTCGCAGTGTCCGGAGCAAGTATGGTGGGTCTGACACACCGGTGTCAATGTGTTCTTTTTTCCATTTCCAGGAGTGTATTATCGAAGTAACTAGTGATACTCCAACTCTATCTGTGCCTGCACCCACTATAAAGGTGATGACGTCAAACTAAAAACAGTCATTACTGTGCCCCACGTCGTGGCTGTCGAAGATTGGGAGGGGGCGGGGCGACTTCAATTTAAATTTATTATTTGACACACCCACTTTGCAACAGCACAATGATCATGTACCTGACAGTTGAATACAGCAACCATTATTATGCATAAGATATAATCATGATGAAAACTTGTCTGACAATCTGTTACAAGAGAACACACAATATCGTTCATCACCCAATGAAATTGTTTTGGCCTCTACTACTGGTGTTGTGGGTGGTATTTTCACTACTATTGTTCTTGACACAGGAGCAGCTGTTAGTGTCTTGTCCTATGATTTTTGCGAGAAAATGTGTGAGTTTGAACCTGTACCAGAGTGTCCAGTCAAGAACTATAAAATTTTAACTGCCATAGGCAATAAGTCTTCTAGGGTTAAGACGAGGTAGGTAATGGAATCGTAAAATGGCCATTCCTCGTTGTAACACGTGATGAATGTAACGAACTTTATGATATTTTGTCCAAGTATATACAAGTATTTAGCAAACGACCAGGTGTGATCAACACATATTTGTATAAAATTGAAGTTAAGCCTCACTAGATTTTCTTCCACAAAACCTATAATGATCCACTATCCCAACGATCTGCTATGTGACATGAGTTGAAACAAATGTTAGAGTGGAAAATCATCGAACCTTCCACGCCACGTTACTGCAGCCCTTTACTTGTTGCAAAGAAACCTAATGGAAATATCAGAGTTGTTTTGGATGCTCATGCAATTAATGAGATTATTTTACCTGTTTGCACGAAACCTGAGAATTTAAAGGAGTGACACTAGAAATTTTTAGGTTCTAAGTATTTTTCTGTGACAGATCTGACCAATTCGTTCTGGCAAGTCGCAATCATGCCAGACTCTAGAAAGTATACTGCATTTATATTTGAGGGGTGAACCTATCAATCTTGTATCCTTCCCTTGTATTCTTCTGAATGTCAGTTCAGGCCTGTTTATCACCGCATTGGATACTGTACATGGTAATGAATTGGGTGAATCAGTTACTCACTACACTGATGACCTGCTCATAGCTTTCAAGACTTGGTCTGAAGACATTGATACTTTTCAAAAGATTCTGCATAAATTCGCACAAGCTGGAGTGACAGCTAATCTCAAAATGTAAAATTTGCTTTCATTGAAATCAAGTATCTTGGACATGTTATTAATACTCAGGGTATACGACCTGACCCAGGTAAATTAGGGCCAATCAGGAATTTTTCGAGTCCATAGACTAGAAAGCAATTGAAATCTTTCCTTGGACTTCGTTCTTTCTTTCGACATTTTTACCATGTCAACATTAAAACAACAAACATCTATGGAACATATTAAAAAAGAATCAGGTATGGATATGGTCTGACCAATGTTAGAAACACTTTGATAGTACTAAGCATGCTTTGGTTAACGCAAACAATTTGGATCACCCTGATTTTAATTTAGATTTTTGTATGAATGTGACGCCTTATCCCATGGCTTAGGGATATTGGTTTTGCGGCTGCACACTTAGTTGATGTGAATGCACTTACTCTATCACAGAACTTGAAACACTCTCTGGGCCTTTAAGAAATTAGTATATCACGCTCAATAGTAAAAACATCTATGGATCATGCTTAAGTTAGACACAACTATTAAATACACATACCTCACAGTACTTCTACAGAGAAGCTACATAGTACAAGAGTATTATTTCAGCTCTTCTTGTCAGCAGTAGAAGTGAAAGAAGAGATTCGTCTTTGCCAAATAATTACAGCAGCCTCTTAAAATTTTAAAGCAAATTTTATATTAACTTTTATACAGGTGTGAAGAAGACGAGACTGGCTATCTGCACCATCAGTCTGTTAACGACTGATTGACGTGAATGCTTAATCATTGTACACCCTTACACTTTCACCTTGAAACTGGTTGGATATACATCTCACCATTGAACACACACACTTGCAAGTAGTTAAGGCCATGCTTAGACTCTACATTCACACTCGTTTCGCGAGTATTTTTTATGTCTGATGTTAGTTCATTCCTCTTGTGTTTTGCATATTTGTAGTTGTGTGCTTGGTCTTTTTGCTGGTGTGGGATGTCGTGTCTAATCCTCCTCTATTTCAGGTGACATCATTTGCAAAACCAAAGCATGGATCTAAACTTGTAATGATTGTAAATACTGTAAATATTGTAAACTTAAGTAAAGCTATATGAAAAATATTTCTAGGTGACCAATCATACTTGTGTGAAGAGAAGAGAAATATGTTTCTATGTTTATGAAAAGGCAATATGTAATATGTTTGTATGTATTTGTACCTATGTAAAAACTTACATGTACATGTTTCTCTGTTTCATCTGTTTTTAGGTAAAGCTAAATGATATATGCTCACTTGTATATGTTATCTGTACTTGTAACATGTACTCATATACGAAAAGTTATAGGACCTACATAACCTGAAACTATTTGTGGACATTTACTATACGTTGCTGAAGTTGTAACTACGAGGAAATTGGTGTGCAAAACCGCAATTTGAGAAAGAATGTTCATGATATAGTGCTATGTGTATAGATGTGATGAACTATTTATGTTTGAAATTTGTTTACACACTGTTAATGTAAAGTTGTGTTACGAACTGTTTCCATAAAGACTTGTCAACGGACATTTGTTCTATGTCACAACCACTTGTGTACAAATATTTGTATATCGCCAGACAAACTGAGTACATGAAAAAATTGTCATATTGAAGTGCGCAGACACTTTTGAGTGCATCGCAAATTGAAATTTACTCTGTTGTATCTCTGTATATCTGCTTCCCTGCAAGTCTGAATAGCAAGAACTGGTTCACTATTGCACGTACAGTCACTTTGAACCAAAACAATGAAGACCACTCGACAGGTGGAGGAATTTTGGATGGGTCCACAGTGACCAAAATGTTCTCGGAAATGATAGACACTCTTATCTGGTCTAAACTAGAACTAAAATTGAACTGCATATTTAATTTTAGCTCGTTCGTACTTGGACCGAGGCAATACAATTAATTATATATCATACAAAGTTTCGGCCCTTGAGCATGGCTTTTTTGGTTATGGGTCCGTTCTAGTATTTTTTAACCGTGTTTCTTCTCTCTGTGTTTTACTACAATCGGACTTCGTAATAAGACAGCACCCAAAGACGATGGTGGATCGAGCCTGACGACTTTTTGCTTAGAAGTATGGAACATTTTGCTATGCATAGTCACCCAACAACCTTACAATGACTAAAGATACAAAATAAAAAAAACATGCATAGGTTAGTAATTACAGTATATCCTGAAATAAAACACGATTAAATTACTACACTTACATTGAGACTTGAATTATGCAATTACAAGTACCGTTTGGTTGCAACTCGTGAATGCATTAATAAAATAATGTAATATTAATGGTGGTGTGCCAAAATATGTCCGATCTGGACAAGATCTAGAAAACAAAAGGTGCCTCTTATTTTGCTAATAATCTGACGATCAAATATCTTCAAATGTTTCCAGCGCCTGCATACAATATTTATACAACTGTGGACTATATTTGCAGCTAAAATTATTTCTTTATTTCATTATAATTACGTTTTTTGCTAATAAAAGCTCAGCATGCAAATGTGCCTTTAAAACTACCAGTTCAAAAACTTTGTGGTACTTTCAGCTATTTTCCCTCTGAATATATAAAGTGTATCTGAGTGGTACGAGGGTCACTCCAAAAGAAATGCACACTATTTTTTTTTTAAATTCATCTTTTATTCTACATGTTTGAAAGTTTTACAGTGTGTAGATACATCCTTTAGGAACAATATTTTCATTTCTCCACAAAATTTCCATCCCTCTCAACTGCCTTACACCATCTTGGAACCAACGTCTGTATACCCACACGGTAAAATTCTGGACCAACCTGTTGGAGCCACTATTGGGCAGCGTGCGCAAAGGAGTCATCATCTTCAAACCTTGTTCCACAAAGAGAGTCTTTCAGTTTCCCAGAGAGATGATAGTCACATGGAGCCAGGTCAGGACTGTAAGGTGGGTGTTTCAGTGTTGTCCATCCGAGTTTTGTGATCGCCTGCCACTGCAAAGACAATCCTCAACACTGCCGTGCATGCTTTCATAGCGTAACCTGTTGGCCTACTGACTAACTGTACTGCGATCGACAGCAGCATCTCCATACACCTTTTTCAACCTCTTGTGGATGTTTCCCACTGTCTCGTTTTCACAGCACAGGAATTCTATGACAGCACATTGCTTCTGACGAATGTCAAGTGTAGCAGCCATCTTGAAGACATGTTGTGAATGTGCCACTCACGGAAACAGGTTAAACTAAGTTTGAAAACAAGTGGGAAGGATATATCTACACACTGTAAAACTTTCACACACGCAGAATGAAATCTGTATTTCTACAAAAATAGTATGTATTTCATTTCGAGTGACCCTCAAATGAAGTGAAGCGAATAATAAGCTGCACACTATCTTATATTTTCAATAGAAGATCGTAAATTAACTACATATGCTTCACAAACAACTTCATTTCTGAATGAGAATTACAAATTAGGAAAAGATAAGTAGCTTACTCTAAAGCTGACATTCTGCACTACCAAATGTATACAAAGGCAGATTTTTACCTAACTGCTTTATTGGATGTCACTCGAGAAACGCCATAGAACTAAGAAACATATGAAATTAAAAGTTCCTATTTTTGTTGTTTCACGAGAAATGTAAAACATTTACTAAAAATATATGCGCAGAAACGGATGTGGCTTAGTTTTGTGTATGACCAAGTGTTTTTACAGCATGAAAATCAGAAAAATATATTTCCGTTCTGTGCCACGACGTCATAGAGAATCTGAGGGGCGCGGCTTTGGTGTTTGCATAGGGGGCTCATAACTCACACAGCTCCAATTGTAAGCTTAGATCATGCAGTTGTAGTCATCTCAGCTGCCGAAATGGAACTGCACCATTAGAGAGGTTACCTGGCAAATACATAAGAGCTCATAGTAGTAGAAATAACTATAGAAGCAAATAGTGATAATGAGATTTTCCAAAATTGTTTGTCAAAGTGGAACGCGATAAGAAAATCGGATGTAGGGCAAAGTATTTCGAAGACTACATCGATTTAGAATATATTGCTATATTTCGTCTGTTGGAGGGATCTACAGTCTTCCTGGTCTTCTAAATGAGGATGTGAGTAGTATAACTCACAAATAAGTCTGCACCTGTCTCTTCAGCATTATTGCATTATTCATTAAGTCAATAGTATCCAGCATTAACTTGGACACGTGTTTTTCCTTACTGCTATTTCAATAATTCGTGTCATTACTTCATAAGAGAATGAAGAAATCAATATCATGTTATTTTATTTAATATAAAAACTGGGATTATGTCTGTCAAGCTGGCTGAGCCACAAATTTATCTCCTGCTGAACGTTTTCGTGTCACTGTGTCGTCATTGCTAGAGATTTTTCACTGTTCGCCTTTTTATTTAGCAAAAAGTAGGTCCAACAATACTGCAAAAAATCTGCTCGGTGGAGACTCATTGAACAGAATAAGTCAGCATTCTTTCTTCCATCCTCTGATGCTAAGGGTAGTTCTTCTGTTTCCACAGTAACAGTATATTAACAGCAGAAAATATTATTCCACACTATCCCATTACCGGTTGTGTCTTTTCGCAAACAGCCAAATACTGACAGAAAACCATTATCATTTTTACTGGAGTTATTAAGACGACAGGCTCGTTAGTGTTGAAAGAAACAAAATTGGCGCTAACTTCTCATCGATTTTCATCACTTTTACTGTCAGAGATAGGTTTTTGTGAACCATATACTCTATTTCTACCCTTTACTGAAGAATTTGTCTTTCGATTTGGGTCGAATTTAGTATGAGGTGAGTAGTTGCTTGGAGCTCTATGGCATACAACAGGTTTCTCAGGTTTTTTTTTTTTGTTCAAAAACTCAGGTACTTTTATTGAGCGGATTCTTTCTATCAGTTGGAGTTCTCCATTGATATTAAGAAGTGGAAAGCCAGCATGACTATTTTTAAGAGTCTCACAATTCGTTGTGTCCCTTGCTCCTGAGTTTTCAAACACACTAAAGAAAATAGCAGAGTACAACAACATTTCTTCAACTTAGCTTCATTTGCACCAGCATGTTGATCCACACATAACTCCTTATAAATCTTAAGTCTCTAGGTAGTGAAATTTTGGTTTAATCTGCAATACACACAATACAATGATGAGCGAAAATGTTATGAGCAGGCAGTAGCATACTGGTCCACCTAGGGAATGCAGTACAACAGCATTTCCGAGTGGCGTAGATTCAACAAATCTTTGGTAACTTTCTGAACAGATGAGGTACCAGATTTCTGCACACAGGATACACAATTTCTGCAATTTATAAGCTGGTTGTTTGTGAGTGTGATTTTGGCGCCCAATAACGTTCCAGCTGTTTTCCACCAAGTTCAGATAAGAAAAATGTGTTTGCCAAGACATCAGTGTAAGCTCATCAAACCGCTGCAGCATATTCTGGCCTTGTGACATGGGCTGTTACCTGGTACAAAATGCCACTGAGGTCAAAGATAACATCGAACGTGGCGGGATGCAGGTGTGCTGCATTGATGTTCATATGGTCCACAGATGTTATGGTACTTTCCATTACTACCACAGATCCCTTAGAAACCCAGGTTAATGGCCCCATTGCGTAACACAGCCCTCAGCTAGTTGCATTCGTGGCACAGTGCATGTTTCGAGCAGCTGCATGATGGCATATATGAATTTGACCATTGATGTTATGTAACAATAATTTTGATCCATTTGACCAATCAGCTTGCTGTCATTGATCTACAGTTCAATCACACTCAACCTGTGCCCACTGCTGTCATAACTGGCTATGTAGTTGGGTCAACATGGGAGGATATAGCAGTTGTCTGCTATAGAACCTCATATTCAAAAAGGTGCGCTGAACTTCATGCAGTGAAAGACTTACACCTGCACTGGCAATGTACTCTTTGACCGGATGTACTGCAGATTTTTCCTGTTTTACAGAGCAGGACGACCTCCAACCTCCATGTTGTGAGGTGCAGTCGTCAAATACCTGCTCGTGGTTTCACTGTTTTTCAACCACTTTCCTCAGATGCTCACAACAATAGCACACCAACAGCCACCCACCTTCACCATATTCGAGGTGCTTGTTCCCAGGCACTGGGCCATCAGAATCTGCCCTTCGTCAGTCTCTCTTGTGTCAGTAAATTTCCGCAATTGTGGCCCATACCATTTCTAGAATTATTCTCCACCATCTCTATACTACTTATATACTTCCCTTACCATGTCACATTTGCACAACTACCAAGTTGTGAACAATCTTGTGGTGAGCAGTGGTCAAAACGTTATGGCTCGTCAGTGTACCATGTATTTTATACAATGACCTATACTCATTTACAGTAGAGAATTTAATGTATTTGAATCTGAGATAACATTAGTACATGAACAATAACAAATTGTATGTGGCGAAATATGTTTACAGCTTGTTCCTGTAACCATGAGGCATCATATAGAACTTGACAGCTTATAATTCTATGAGTAAGAGATATCTGACAATCTACTGTGCAGTCTTATAGCTTACAAGAAGTAGATACAGTAGATACTGTACAAGAACATTTAAAATATTCACACTTCAGACATTTGTCTGTGGCTGTTAAATATATGCAGTCCCACAGTGTAGTGGATTAAATTGCTTATGAAGAAGCTTTTATGATTCTTGACTGTGGTTTATGTGGCAACAATTAATTGCACATAAAATCTTCTTAAAATAGTTCTGGACAGCTTTTGTAAATGACGTATTGTTGTAACAAACAATAGCATCATGCAACATTTATACATTATATGTGAATGGGCACATACATGCACAGTCATATATAATTACATTTCAAAATTGAAGACATGTGGTATGCATCATCAAAAATTTTAAAAATAAGACCCTAGTGATTTAAATGGGTTGTCAAATTGCATTGCTGAAACTAGCTGCCGGATAATAAAAAAATTGATGGGTTTATCAACAGAATATCAATTAATTATCTGATGGCAGACATAAATAGTAACAGTATGGTCAGCAGCATAGCATAGCCAGCATAAAACCTTAAGCCAAGAGATAAATGAGTGGTACAGCCTCTCTCCCTCAGCTGCTAGAAACGTTTGCCAAAGCCAAAGTTATAAATACAAAAGGTACTATTCCTGCAATGTCCAGGTGAATCAAAATATTTATGGATATTAACGTGGATGTGTGTCAGTATACTGCTGAAATAAAAAGAGCTATTGTTACTCATTGTAAATATTAGCAACCGTTGTTCTTCTCCATTTATGTCCAATATACATTACTTGCCATTAAAATTGCTACGCTAAGACGAAATGCAGATGATAAACGGGTATTCATTGGACAAATACATTATACTAGAACTGATTGCATTTTCTCGCAATTTGGGTGCATAGATCCTGAGAAATCAGTACCCAGAACAATCACTTCTGGCCATAATACCGGCCTTGGTACGCCTGGGTATTGAGTCAAACAGAGCTTGGATGGCGTGTACAGGTACAGCTGCCCATGCAGCTTCAACACAATACCACAGTTCATCAAGAGTAGTGACTGGCGTATTGTGACAAGCCAGTTGCTCGGCCACCATTGACCAGACTTTTTCAGTTGGTGAGAGATCTGGAGAATGTGCTGGCCAGGGCAGCAGTGGAACATTTTCTGTATCCAGAAAGGCCCGTACATGACCTACAACATGCGCTCGTGCATTATCTTGCTGAAATAGGGGTTTTGCAGGGATCGAATGAAGGGTAGAGCCACAGGTCGTAGCACATCTGAAATGTGACGTCCACTGTCCATTTTCCATCATGCCGGGTGATATGCCAGTATGGCGATGACAAATACACACTTCCAATGTGCGTTCACCGCGATGTCGCCAAACACGGATGCGACCATCATGATGCTGTAAACAGAACCTCGATTCATCCGAAAAAATGACTTTTACCATTCGAGCACCCAGGTTCGTCGTTGAGTACACCATCGCAGGCACTCCTGTCTGTGATGCAGCTTCAAGGGTAACCGCAGCCATGGTCTAAGAGCTGATAGTCCATGCTGCTGCAAACGTCGTCGAACTGTTCGTGCAGAAGATTGTTTTGTCTTGCAAACGTCCCTATCTGTTGACTCAGGGATCGAGACGTGGCTGCACGATCCGTTACAGCGATGCGGATAAGATGCCTGTCATCTCGACTGCTAGTGATACGAGGCCGTTGGGACCCAGCACGGCGTTCTGTATTACCCTCCTGAACCCACCGATTCTATATTCGCTAACAGTCATTGGATCTCGACCAACTTGAGCAGCAATGTCACGATACGATAAACCGTAATCGCGATAGGCTACAATCCGACCTTTAGGAAACGTGATGGTACCCATTTCTCCTCCTCACACGAGGAATCACAATAACGTTTCACCAGGCCACGCCTGTCAACTGCTGTTTGTGTATGAGAAATCGGTTGGAAACTTTCCTCATGTCAGCACGTTGTAGGTGTCGCCACCGGCGCCAAACTTGTGTGAAAGCTCTGAAAAGCTAAACATTTTTATATCACAGCATCTTCTTCCTGCAGGTTAAATATCGCGTCTGTAGCATGTCATCTTCGTGATGTAGCAATTTTAATGGCCAGTAGTGTAATTATTATAAGAACCACATGATAAAAATTGGATCTGTGTTTTTGCAAGAACTGCAAAAGTAGTTGAAAAGTGAATGTGGAGACATAGGGCAAGAATTAATGAAATGACCCCTATAGTTACTTCCACTAATTAATCATTCAATTATGTAAATACAGCAAGCTAGCCAATTAGTATTACTTCAGAATTGCGAGTCAATATGAGTTGCTCATTGATATTTATGTTACTGGAGATAGCAGGATACTCTATAAATACTACATATTCCACAATATTTTATGAAGAGCCTAGAATCACTTTTAGGTAAAGAAATCACTATTTCAAATTGATACTGCAGTATGTAGAATTATAATAATCACAGGAGCTAGGGCATGTTAGCTTGTCTTGGAATGCATAAGATATTTGTCCTCTCACATACTATATTGTTTATAATGCGAAATGGTCCATGCACCGGTCACCACCGGTTTGCAAACACTATTGCCTTTGCTAGACGTAATATTCCTTGATCCTTTTTAAGTCTGTCATACTTCTGGCTCAGCTGTTCACCCAGTCCATGTACAAACATTTGGGTGTGAAAATCTCACATGTTTTATCCCATTTTTTTCTGAGTTTCACAGATGTATGACATATCACTTACTGACCCAACAGAATAAAGAATATATTGGACTCTTTATTTAATTGTAATTGAATGAGGATACTGTTTCAGTTATGGTATCATATTGTGTGTACTCACGTTCATACCATAGTTAGCATATTCTGCAAATAACTATCAGTGGTTTTTTCCTATGACCATAAAGCTGGCCCTGATAAACTGGCTTAGAGGGTAAAAAGAGAAACACAGAAGCATTAAATATTTTCTGGGTTTGTGACTGCATTGTTAATATATAAAATTAACGATGTTTTGGTCCCTGTTGTAAATGACCTTCTTCACGTCTGAACAGGGACCAAAATGTCGGTAATTTTATCTATTGACTCTGTGGCCACAAACACAGAAAAATCTTATTGAATGTGACAATGGCCATGGAAGCCTACATTTGTAAACACAGGAGTAAATTTCTTCATTCAGAGACCCTGCTAACACAATGAAACTGGCAGGTTTTTTTGCAATAATAGAAATATTAAGATAGAGGGAAATTATAGCATAATTTTCTGTATGGTACACATTAAATATAACAAGTGATCCACTAAAAAGATCAAGCAGCTAGTATTTCAAGAATCTGGCATCATAGTGCTTCAAATTTAGTCAGTGGAAGAGATTCTATATTACAATATTTTGTAAAATATTAAAGATCATGGGTAACAACCATACAGAAATGATGTATGATAACAAAAGATGGAACAAAGGTGGAGACAACTGAATTGGATACCAAACTAGCTCCAGTCAATACCATTTACCTGAACCTGATCAAAACAGAATGTCAGATATGGTCAAGTTTTAACAAAACATTGTGGTAATAATTGGAGGATTACTGACAAGCTCCAGTTTCACAGGGATACAGTAAGTGTTTTCCAGAATGGGTTGTATGATACTGAAAGTGATGAAAAGTGTCACTCTGAAAATACACCAACTTATTCAATATTAATTGCATGATTACGCAATGCTTGTGATCCTGAAAAATCGTACAAATAAATTTTTTTTATTCCTTCCAGTATAGTCTTAACCTCATTTAATGAATTTCAAAATCCTCCTTAACCACCACACTGCACAAATTCCCTGTGTTAGTAAGTGAATTTCAAAGTTGCCTAAGTGCTTATTTCATGATTATTTAGTGTTTCTTACAGTGGTATTACAGACATTTACATTACAATT
This sequence comes from Schistocerca piceifrons, assembly GCF_021461385.2. Taxonomy (NCBI): domain Eukaryota; kingdom Metazoa; phylum Arthropoda; class Insecta; order Orthoptera; family Acrididae; genus Schistocerca; species Schistocerca piceifrons. The sequence continues at coordinate 317,695,986 of NC_060145.1, read as the reverse complement.
CCTTGCTCTTATACCCTCAATATGTATTTCAGACACTGTAACATGCAGTTATACACTCCTGGAAATTGAAATAAGAACACCGTGAATTCATTGTCCCAGGAAGGGGAAACTTTATTGACACATTCCTGGGGTCAGATACATCACATGATCACACTGACAGAACCACAGGCACATAGACACAGGCAACAGAGCATGCACAATGTCGGCACTAGTACAGTGTATATCCACCTTTCACAGCAATGCAGGCTGCTATTCTCCCATGGAGACGATCGTAGAGATGCTGGATGTAGTCCTGTGGAACGGCTTGCCATGCCATTTCCACCTGGCGCCTCAGTTGGACCAGCGTTCGTGCTGGACGTGCAGACCACGTGAGACGACGCTACATCCAGTCCCAAACATGCTCAATGGGGGACAGATCCGGAGATCTTGCTGGCCAGGGTAGTTGACTTACACCTTCTAGAGCACGTTGGGTGGCACGGGATACATGCGGACGTGCATTGTCCTGTTGGAACAGCAAGTTCCCTTGCCGGTCTAGGAATGGTAGAACGATGGGTTCGATGACGGTTTGGATGTACCGTGCACTATTCAGTGTCCCCTCGACGATCACCAGTGGTGTACGGCCAGTGTAGGAGATCGCTCCCCACACCATGATGCCGGGTGTTGGCCCTGTGTGCCTCGGTCGTATGCAGTCCTGATTGTGGCGCTCACCTGCACGGCGCCAAACACGCATACGACCATCATTGGCACCAAGGCAGAAGCGACTCTCATCGCTGAAGACGACACGTCTCCATTCGTCCCTCCATTCACGCCTGTCGCGACACCACTGGAGGCGGGCTGCACGATGTTGGGGCGTGAGCGGAAGACGGCCTAACGGTGTGCGGGACCGTAGCCCAGCTTCATGGAGACGGTTGCGAATGGTCCTCGCCGATACCCCAGGAGCAACAGTGTCCCTAATTTGCTGGGAAGTGGCGGTGCGGTCCCCTACGGCACTGCGTAGGATCCTACGGTCTTGGCGTGCATCCGTGCATCGCTGCGGTCCGGTCCCAGGTCGACGGGCACGTGCACCTTCCGCCGACCACTGGCGACAACATCGATGTACTGTGGAGACCTCACGCCCCACGTGTTGAGCAATTCGGCGGTACGTCCACCCGGCCTCCCGCATGCCCACTATACGCCCTCGCTCAAAGTCCGTCAACTGCACATACGGTTCACGTCCACGCTGTCGCGGCATGCTACCAGTGTTAAAGACTGCGATGGAGCTCCGTATGCCACGGCAAACTGGCTGACACTGACGGCGGCGGTGCATAAATGCTGCGCAGCTAGCGCCATTCGACGGCCAACACCGCGGTTCCTGATGTGTCCGCTGTGCCGTGCGTGTGATCATTGCTTGTACAGCCCTCTCGCAGTGTCCGGAGCAAGTATGGTGGGTCTGACACACCGGTGTCAATGTGTTCTTTTTTCCATTTCCAGGAGTGTATAAGTGAAAACTACATTACACAAAAATATTCCTTTTGCAACATTTTGTGTAAATTGGCTAAAGGTTTTTTTATTACAAAGGAACATACTACTGGCAATAAGATTGCAGTTATTATATGTCAGTTTTCCCATTGCTTTTGAACTATTTAGGACATAGTGTTAGAAGCACTCTTTTACTCATATTTATTACCTTAATCATCTATAGAGCCTTGATATATATGTGACATCAAATTGCTCCATTCCTTTAATAAAATTCAGTCAATTTATATAAAGGGAAAGATGACTCATACTGATACTTCTCATGGTATCAGTGATTCTTTAAGGGAACCCAAAGTCCTTTAAGATAATTTAAAAAACTAAGTTGAAATTTTGTGTTAATAATGTTTGTATTGCAATTGTATCATGTTTCTATACATTTCAATTGGTTGCATTCGCCACAGCAGCAGCAAACTTGAGGAATTATGGGCAGTGTAACTGCAGATAAGTTAAGATGTAAATTACAACTCTACTTTAAAAAGGTTGCACCTGGCTACTGATAACTTTGCACTAAAATCAAACAAGAAAAATTCGAAAAACAGTCTAAAGAGTTTATCTATTAGATGAATCTGGTAAGAAGAGAAAATGGTCAAGGTGATTAAAAAGATTTAAATTACAGATACAATGTTCATGGAGGATTGCACAATGTAGATACAGAATTAACAGATACTATGGATTAATGAGTTAATTCAAACTGCATTTCAGTAAAGTGTCTCTCAAACCCAATCTGTTTACCTTTAGATATTCTGTGCTTTTCTGGACTGATTAAGTCAACTGCCAGAATAGTTCCTATTGGAGCATTCTAACACAATATAGCTAAGTACTTTATCTCTAATGATTGTATCATTGAGACAACCTAATTTTCTTGCCTCCATGATGCTAATTTACCTGCGATAATGGTCACTTTGATAATATAATTATGGGTTATTTTAAAGTAATAGGGAAGAACATTAATGTGTAAAATCTTGTTAATATCTAGGTAGCAAGAGGTGGAAGAAATCCTTTTATAATGCTTAAATTTTAATTAGTAATTAGCATTGGTGGCTGAAGATTTCTGGCATAAGAATTCACCCTCAGTCTGTCAATGGCGTTGTCAAAGAGGGCAGAGGAGTGGACAGAGGTTCAGAGCACTCTTGTCCTAGGTGTGGGAAACTGTCCCCGAAGGTGGAAGAAGCAACAAAGATCAATGGTATGAGGATGCAGAAGGCAATGGAAACCACTACATTAAAGACACATAATGTCTATCCACAGGACAAGTGGACTGCAACTGAAGAAGTATCATGATGATCTCTCCTTTAGCAAAAGATTCTGAAATAGTCCCCTATTCTGATCTCTGGGAGGGGGAGGTCACCACGAGAAAAAGGTTGGTTAATCAATGGAAGGATAACTTTCTATGAGTCGGGGTGTGGAATGTCAGAAGCTTGACAATGGTAGGGAAACTAGAAAATCTGAAAAGGTAAATGCAAAGACTCAATCTAGATATAGTAGGGGTCAGTGAAGTAAAGTGGAAAGAAGATAAGGATATCTGGTCAGATGAGTATGGGGAAATATCAGCAGGAAATGGTATAATGTGAGTAGGATTCGTTATGAATAGGAAGTTATGACAGAGAGTGTGTTACTGTGAACAGTTAACTAGCATGGTTATTGCAAACCAATACCGACAACGGTAGTTAAGGTATACATACCGATGTCACAAACTGAAGATGAAGAGAATGTGTACAAGGGTATTGAAAGGATAATACAGTATGTAAAGGGAGACGAAAATCCAGCAGTCATGGGGGACTGGAATGCAGTTCTAGGGGAAGGAGTAGAAGAAAAGGTTACAGGAGAATATCGGCTCAAGACAAGGAATGAGAGAGGAGAAAATTTAATTGAGTTCTGTAATAAATTTCGGCTAGTTACAGTGAATACTCTTTTCAGGAATCACAACAGGAGGAGGTATGCTTGGAAAAGGCTGGTTGATACTGGAAGATTTCATTTAGATTACATCATGGTCAGACAGAGATTCCGAAATCAGATACTGGATTGTACGGCATACCCAGGAGCAGATACAGACTCAGATCACAATTCAGTAGTGATGAAGAGTAGGCTGAAGTTTAAGACATTAGTCAGGAAGAATCAATACACAAAGAAGTGGGATGCAGAAGTACTAAGGAAGGATGAGATACATTTCAAGTTCTCTAAGGCTATAGATACAGCAGTAAGGAATAGCTCAGTAGGCAATACAATTGAAGAGGGATGGACTTCCCTAAAAATGGCGATCACAGATGTTGGGAAGGAAAACACAGGTACAAAGAAGGTAAGTGCGAAAAAACCATGGGCAACAGAAAAAATACTTCAATTGATTGATGAAAGGAGGTAGCACAACAATTTTCTGGGAGACTCAGGAATACAGAAAAACAAGTCACTGAGGAATGAAATAAATAGGAAGAGCAGTGAAGCTAAGAAGAAATGGCTCCGTGAAAAATGTGGGGAAATCGAAAAAGGAATTATGGTTGGTAGGACTTACTCAGCATACAGGAAAATCAAAACAACCTTTGGCAACATTAAAAGAAAGCGTGATAACATTAAGAGTGCAATGGGAATTTCACTGTTAAATGCAGAGGAGAGAGCAGATAGGTAGAAAGAATACATTGAAAGCATCTGTGAGGGGGAAGATTTTAATGATGCGATAGAAGAAGAAACTGGAGTCGATTTAGAAGAGACAGGGGCCCCCATATTAGAATCAGAATTCAAAAGATCTTTGGGGGTCTTAAGATCAAATAAGGCAGAAAGGATAGATAACATTCCATCAGAATTTCTAAAATCACTGGGGGAAGTGGCAACAAAATGACTTTTCAAGTTGGTGTGTAGAATGTATGAGTCCGGTGACATACCATCTGACTTTCGGAAAAAACATCATTCAATCTCGAAGATGGCAAGAGCTGAGAAGTGCGTGAATTATCGCACAATCAGCTTAACAGTTCATGCATCAAAGTTGCTGATAAGAATAATTTATAGAAGAATGGTAAGAAAATTGAGCATGTGTTAGATGACGATCAGTTTGGCTTTATGATAGGTAAAAGGACGAGAGAGGTGATTCTGACACTGGGGTTGATAATGGAAGCAAGACTAAAGAAAACAAGTTCATAGGATTTTTCAACCTAGGAAAAGCTTTCTGCAGTGTAAAATAGTCCAAGATATTCGAAATTCTGAGAAAAAGAGGGGTGAGCTGTAAAGAGAGACATGTAATATACAATACGGGCGAGAAGCAAGAGGGAATAATAAGAGTGGACGACCAAGAACGAAATGCTCCGATTAAAAAGGCTGTAACTTAGGGCTGTAGTCGTTCGCCTCTTCTGTTCAGTCTGTACATCGAAAACGTAATTATGGAAATAAAAGAAAGTTCAGGAGTGGAATTAAAATTCGAGGTGAAAGGATATGAAGGATACGATTCGTTGATGACATTGCTATCCCGAATGAAAGTGAAGAAGAATTACATGACCAACTGAATGGAATGGACAGTCTGATGCGTACAGAATATGGATTGAGAGTAAACCGAAGAAAAACGAAAGTAATGAGAACTAGTAGAAATGAGAGCAGTGAGAAACTTAACATCAGGACTGATGATCACGAAGTAGATGAAGTTAAGGAATTCTGTTACCTAGGCAACAAAATAACCAATGATGGATGGGGCAAGAGAAGTCTACTAGGTCTTGAGGAAGAAATTTCTGAGAATATGTTTTTGGAGCACAGCATTGTATGGTAGTGAAACGTGGACTGTGGGAAAACTGGAACAGAAGAGAATCGAAGCATTTGAGACGTGGTGCTACAGACCAATGTTAAAAATGAAATGGACTGATATGGTAAGGAATGAGGAGGTCCTGTGGAGAATCGGAGAGGAAAGGAATATTGGAAAACACTGATAAGTAGAAGGTACAGGCTGATATGACATCTATTAAGACAGTGGGGCAAAAATAGTCCATATGTCATATCAGTGGTGGCCTATCAGGCATTATGGAAATTATGGATGTGCTCGAACTTGAGATCTGACCAGCCTGTTACAACTTCTACACAAAAGCAGTCGAAAAGCGTATCGAGCGAGCAGAGCAGCAGATGACAGAAGCTACTAAAGAGGTCTGCAGAACCACGATAATCATGAAAAGTTGGAGGAGGACCTCCTTTTAGATCTGTAAGAATTGCTGTATGATACAGGGATCGCTGATTAGAGTTATGTTTAACTTAACTGCAAAAAATATAACCCAAATCTTTAAATGCGTTTTCCTCGAAATCGTACTTCTCAATTGGGAAGAAAAGTAATGTGAGAATGATGCATACGATTTTGATCGGAATTTAAAGCTGTCAGTCTGGACTGAATTCGGTGTCAGTGTTAACAGCGGTTTTGTGATATCTTCAAAAGTGTATATTGGATGAACGATTTTGTCTCGATTTTTGTGGGAAAGAAAATGTCATTTGTTTCAACATGCAACCATTTTCTTAGAACTGATAATTTTCTAGTTATCCCATAGATATTGAAAGAAAATGTATATAAAATGACTTATGCAAAATTAATATGTTGCAGGTCCAGTATGAAGGCTTTGGGGTTCCTGTCGATGACCAGTGTTCTGGCTGTAAGGGGTCCTTCTACCTGGTTCAGTGGTTACAGGGAGTGCATGACTAGGACATGAAAAAGATTTATTAAAGACAAAAGTGTAAGCAATATAACTATTTCATCAGTTTTAGTAATACATTTTATTTGACTTGAAAAAATCACGAAAAATTGTCTAGTTTTCACGCATTCAAACAGGGCTACCCCCTTGAGGTTTGCAAATAAGTGATGATTATTGTGGATTTGGAAGTGATAAATTCTGGTGCAAAGTGAATAAAGATAAAAGGTGAAATTTTAAATTAATATACTTTCAATAATGTTTCAATATATAGATCAATTTGAGAATAGTATTACTGAAAATTATTTCTGTTGTGATACAGAGAAAGCTGAAACCTTTGGCAAACTGATCCTACGATATTTATAATTCTTAATTTTAAAGTTCATTTCTGATTTTTTTGTACTGTATTTCTATATCTAGTAATCTAATATTTTCAACTGAATTGAGATTATGTCATAAGATTAATTTGGTCACAGAATATCTCTCACCTAAACACTCCAATAGATTTTATACTTCTGTAGCTGAAAAAGTTAAACTGCACATGGTTTGTGTTTTCATTAGTTTTCTATGAACATCCAGTTCATTTGAGATCACAGTAAAAATAAACATGCAAAAAATTTTAAATATATTAGTGTACCACACTAAAAAGTACTCTTGAATGCTCAAAAGTCATCTCTAGTAGCCTTAAATCCACTGAAGTATTTAACAATACCCTAATTTTTCTTTATACAACATAGTGAACATTCCAAAACATCTGAGAATGTTAAAAATTCAGGAACTTACTAAAACATTCTAAAATCTAGAACATTTGAGAATCGCATACAACATTCAAAAATATTAATTAACCCTGAAAGATGTTCATAAAAGATTAGCAACACAGATAAATCTCGGATTTTTTTCCTTCAAATGTACATTGATGTGAAGAGATGGAAGATGTTTTGGTAACCACCACAGTGTGATAGTGACCACTTCAAACGCTCATATTTCCAGAAATATCTACCACCACACAAGCACTATAGTATGCAGGGTAGCATGTGACAGAAACACCAGCGACTGGAAGTAAAATGTGCTAATATACAGAAATTATAAAGCTTATCAACACAGATGCATTTAATTTAATGAAAGAAAAGTCTGTTTTGTTTTCCTCTATATTTCATACTTAATTAACTTATTCCCAACCCTCAAATCACTCACCATGAGGAAAGCCTAATTCTTTCAAACTGATACATCAGATTGGTAGATACAAGCAAATCCTTAGAATAACTGCTGGTTTTTCTTTATATTTTCCTGGTAGTATCTTTGCTTCAGTTATACTGTTTGATAATTGTCATGACCATTTCACTATCGACAGTTACTTTATTTCTTACTGCAAGAATGGTTCTTTCAAACAACCAACAATGTTCAGAAAAACTATTAATTCATTCAGGCTGTTGACAATGTTCCATAAATCATTTGTAAGTTGGATTTGACCTGTTATGCAATCAACTGGGTGAGTGCCTTCACTAACTTGTAAGAGTTTCTCGACAGAACGTTTCGCTTCTTCATCATTGGTGACTTGGACTATCATGCTTGTTCTTAATTTACTTTCTTCATTCCAGGGCAAATAAATGATTTCTTCAAACATGCATTGATTTCATACACTGGAGTTAGTTTTGCAATAACTGGCAATGTTTGCCGAAAATGCCCAGAATGTGTAAGTAATGTACCTCCAGTTAATTCTGGATTACCTCTGTATCTAGAAGAGTCTCTAATTTCGAATTTTATGGAAGATTCTATAACATTCTTGAATATTCTACAACTTTCTCCAGCATTCTCAAACATTCTGGAAGGAGACTTCTGACTAGTGTCAGCCACTTCAGCACTCAATTTCAAGCTGCTTCACTGTCTTCCTATAAGAAGTTCATTAGTGTGATGCCATCCTTTGACACTCATATCTTCGAACTTTACCCCTGCAGTTCCAAACGAACCTTTTCCTGGATGATTGATGGAGGGTTAATGCACTGTATAACCCTCACTGGGCTGCAGGAGTGTGTGATGAAACTCCAGTACCATGTGCAAATAAACCACATTTACGTTTATTATGTCACTATTATTATATTATTTAAATTCTCTTTTTTTATATATATATATATATCATCAGTTGTCGTATGACTATTAAAAGATTCCCCCCCCATGAACCATGGACCTTGCCGTTGGTGGGGAGGCTTGCGTGCCTCAGCGATACAGATAGCCGTACCGTAGGTACAACCACAACGGAGGGGTATCTGTTGAGAGGCCAGACAAACGTGTGGTTCCTGAAGAGGGGCAGCAGCCTTTTCAGTAGTTGCAAGGGCAACAGTCTGGATGATTGACTGATCTGGCCTTGTAACAATAACCAAAACGGCCTGCTGTGCTGGTACTGCGAACGGCTGAAAGCAAGGGGAAACTACGGCCGTAATTTTTCCCGAGGGCATGCAGCTTTACTGTAAGATTAAATGATGATGGCGTCCTCTTGGGTAAAATATTCCAGAGGTAAAATAGTCCCACATTCGGATCTCCGGGCGGGGACTACTCAAGAGGATGTCGTTATCAGGAGAAAGAAAACTGGCGTTCTACGGATCGGAGCGTGGAATGTCAGATCCCTTAATCGGGCAGGTAGGTTAGAAAATTAAAAAAGGGAAATGGATAGGTTAAAGTTAGATATTGTGGGAATTAGTGAAGTTCGGTGGCAGGAGGAACAAGACTTCTGGTCAGGTGACTACAGGGTTATAAACACAAAGTCAAATAGGGGTAATGCAGGAGTAGGTTTAATAATGAATAGGAAAATAGGAATTCGTGTAAGCTACTACAAACAGCATAGTGAACGCATTATTGTGGCCAAGATAGATACGAAGCCCACACCTACTACAGTAGTACAAGTTTATATGCCAACTAGCTCTGCAGATGACGAAGAAATGTATGATGAAATAAAAGAAATTATACAGATAGTGAAGGGAGACGAAAATTTAATAGTCATGGGTGACTGGAATTCGAGTGTAGGAAAACGGAGAGAAGGAAACGTAGTAGGTGAATATGGATTGGGGCTAAGAAATCAAAGAGGAAGCCGCCTGATAGAATTTTGCACAGAGCACAACTTAATCATAGCTAACACTTGGTTGAAGAATCATGATAGAAGGTTGTATACATGGAAGAACCCTGGAGATACTAAAAGGTATCAGATAGATTATATAATGGTAAGACAGAGATTTAGGAACCAGGTTTTAAATTGTAAGACATTTCCAGGGGCAGATGTGGACTCTGACCACAATCTATTGGTTATGACCTGTAGATTAAAACTGAAGAAACTGCAAAAAGGTGGGAATTTAAGGAGATGGGACCTGGATAAACTGAAAGAACCAGAGGTTGTACAGAGTTTCAGGGAGAGCATAAGGGAACAATTGAAAGGAATGGGGGAAAGAAATACAGTAGAAGAAGAATGGGTAGCTCTGAGGGATGAAGTAGTGAAGGTAGCAGACGATCAAGGTAAAAAGAAGAAGGTTAGTAGAAATCCTTGGGTAACAGAAGAAATATTGAATTTAATTGATGAAAGGAGAAAATATAAAAATGCAGTAAATGAAGCAGGCAAAAAGGAATACAAACGTCTCAAAAATGAGATCGACAGGAAGTGCAAAATGGCTAAGCACGGATGGCTAGAGGACAAATGTAAGGATGTAGAGGCTTATCTCACTAGGGGTAAGATAGATACTGCCTACAGGAAAATGAAAGAGACCTTTGGAGATAAGAGAACCACATGTATGAACATCAAGAGCTCAGATGGAAACCCAGTTCTAAGCAAAGAAGGGAAAGCAGAAAGGTGGAAGGAGTATATAGAGGGTCTATACAAGGGCGATGCACTTGAGGACAATATTATGGAAATGGAAGAGGATGTAAATGAAGATGAAATGGGAGATACGATACTGCGTGAAGAGTTTGACAGAGCACTGAAGGACCTGAGTCGAAACAAGGCCCCCGGAGTAGACAACATTCCATTGGAACTACTGACGGCCTTGGGAGAGCCAGTCATGACAAAACTCTACCATCTGGTGAGCAAGATGTATGAAACAGGCGAAATACCCTCAGACATCAAGAAGAATATAATAATTCCAATCCCAAAGAAAGCAGGTGTTGACAGATGTGAAAATTACCGAACAATCAGTTTAATAAGCCACAGCTGCAAAGTACTAACACGAATTCTTTACAGACGAATGGAAAAACTAGTAGAAGCTGACCTCGGGGAAGATCAGTTTGGATTCCGTAGAAATACTGGAACACGTGAGGCAATACTGACCTTACGACTTATCTTAGAAGAAAGATTAAGGAAAGGCAAACCTACGTTTCTAGCATTTGTAGACTTAGAGAAAGCTTTTGACAATGTTGACTGGGATACTCTCTTTCAAATTCTAAAGGTGGCAGGGGTAAAATACAGGGAGCGAAAGGCTATTTACAACTTGTACAGAAACCAGATGGCAGTTATAAGAGTTGAGGGACATGAAAGGGAAGCAGTGGTTGGGAAGGGAGTAAGACAGGGTTGTAGCCTCTCCCTGATGTTATTCAATCTCTATATTGAGCAAGCAGTAAAGGAAACAAAAGAAAAATTTGGAGTAGGTATTAAAATCCATGGAGAAGAAATAAAAACTTTGAGGTTCGCCGATGACATTGTAATTCTGTCAGAGACAGCAAAGGACTTGGAAGAGCAGTTGAACGGAATGGATGGTGTCTTGAAGGGAGGATATAAGATGAACATCAACAAAAGCAAAACGAGGATAATGGAATGTAGTCGAGTTAAGTCGGGTGATGCTGAGGGTATTAGATTAGGAAATGAGACACTTAAAGTAGTAAAGGAGTTTTGCTATTTGGGGAGCAAAATAACTGATGATGGACAAAGTAGAGAGGATATAAAATATAGATTGGCAATGGCAAGGAAAGCGTTTCTGAAGAAGAGAAATTTGTTAACATCGAGTATAGATTTAAGTGTCAGGAAGTTATTTCTGAAAGTATTTGTATAGAGTGTAGCCATGTATGGAAGTGAAACATGGACGGTAAATAGTTTGGACAAGAAGAGAATAGAAGCTTTTGAAATGTGGTGCTACAGAAGAATGCTGAAGATTAGATGGGTAGATCACATAACTAATGAGGAAGTATTGTATAGGATTGGGGAGAAGAGAAGTTTGTGGCACAACTTGACCAGAAGAAGGGATCGGTTGGTAGGACATGTTCTGAGGCATCAAGGGATCACCAATTTAGTATTGGAGGGCAGCGTGGAGGGTAAAAATCATAGGGGGAGACCAAGAGATGAATACACTAAGCAGATTCAGAAGGATGTAGGTTGCAGTAGGTACTGGGAGATGAAGAAGCTTGCACAGGATAGAGTAGCATGGAGAGCTGCATCAAACCAGTCTCAGGACTGAAGACCACAACAACAACATGTCATCATGAACAAATGCCTTCTTTAGACACCTATCTCTTCATAACCAATCCCTGTTGTTCCAATGTAAAACCTTCTTTGTGGATGGGGGGTGGAGGGCTATCACACCATATAATCCCAATGTGGCTGCAAAGTTTTAGTGACACACCACAGTTAAATTTAGTATGCATACTGATTAAGCTGAATTTGTGATGGATGTGTAAGCCCAGTGTTGAAGAAATAAACCTATGCTTTATTATTCATCATTTTTGTAGTTTTGAAGTTCAAAGCAGTGTTATACTCAATATTTTTAATTTCAGTATCTCTTAGCTGATTATGAGTATCATATACAACATTGCACATTGTACATTAGATTGTAAGAAGAAAATATGAAGTTGTCAGACTTTTAGTGATAAAAGATTAGCTCTGACTGGAGTTCAGTGGGGTAAGAAGTCCATCATAACTTATTTTATGGAACCATTTTAGCATTTTCTTGAAGTGATTTAGGGGAAACCCTAGACACTAAATACCTAAATTGCCTGAAAAGAAGTTTAAAACAATCTCCATGCAAATGTTGATTTATCTGGCTTGGTGTCAGATTTTATATTCGTCAAGTGTTTAGAAAATGGGGAGATCTTTCACTGAAATAGACTAATTTTATCTTAATGGTCACAGCAAAGTGAATATAAGCATTGTATAGGGATAAAAATCATATGTAGGTATATTTAGGAAGATTTTACTTGTTATTCCTACTTATTTTCTTCTAAAATTCTGAAGACATTTGTTATCTATAAATTTTGAAATTTTGTCCATATTTGCCATTTATTCATAATCATTATCATATGCAATCTGTTGTGTCATATTATTCAATTTATTTACTGCCTCCTTTACTTACAATGACTATCTATTGTAAATGGCTGAGTTTAGTTGTTAATTTGAAACTGTCTGGTGTTTTAACATATTCACACTTGAAGGTGCAGGTAAATCACCATTATGATAACATCATAATATTCAATATTTTGGTCAACAAGATGTAGGAGGAACTTCAGATATCTATCATTAATATGAACAAGTTACAGAACCATAGAATATGTGCAGCATTTATAAATGATTTATTATCTTGAACAGAAAGTGGTAATACAGATGACACATCTAACTGCAGCTGTTTTTGGTTGGTTGAAATCTATTATCTCATGCACATATACTTAAGTGTTCTGTTGACAACATAATTGAGTCATAAGTTATGAATGTCGCAGTTGACTGAACTTAACAAATGTGTGTACATTGCCAGCCAAATGCCACAAAAATTTTCTAACAGGGACTCAGACATGTACTTCCCTCTCACACGATTCTGTACCAAATGATTAACAGAAAAAACTCACCTGTGCTTTGGTTTACACAGAACATAAAACAAAAAATGATTAAGTACAAAACTAGAGATATTAAATTTTAATGTCAAGATACATCCAGAAATTTTTCCAAGGATTATGGAATTTGAAAAGAAGCTTAATGAAATAATGTAACTAGTGCACACAAACAACACCAGGACACATCATGAAAGTTCTCTATATCATCACAAGAAACATGAAGTGTTAATACAAAGAAAGTGAAACATGCTTACAATGCTTTTAAATTACTTTTTATTAAACATTTTACTAAAACATTTTCTATGATGCTAAAGTAGTTATTACAGTTTCTGGCAAAGGGCTGACATTCCTTATGTAGGATGATTACAAAATTTCCAGATAATTCAGAGTTAATGAAGAAAGAGGACTGAAAGCAGAACATTGGTTGTGTATAGAAGATTCTGTAGCGAATCCTTAGGTGTTATTCGACTGTTCGTGGCGTCTCCCTTAACAATAATCTGACTAAAAGTAATGTGACTGTTTGTGTCTGTAGTATTGTGAGGTCCCAGTACATGTCTCAAGGTTACTACTACCCCAGATACAAGGCAGTTGCTTGCCAACAAAGAGTGCATCAGCTCTGGTATGGAGAAGTGTTCTGGTGATCGGAAAAGCTTGACACTATTTCTGGCATACTCTGGGATTATTTCTGCCAAAGAATACTACAGAAGTTGTTTCTCATTCTTCTCAAACTGAGCCATGCTCTGTCTCTAACAATCTCATTGCCTGTGGGATGTCATGTTGGTAAACAGAAAAGCAAAGAAGAGGAAAAAGGAGGAGGTAAGAGAGAACAGTTGCCTACTGACAACTCTTTGTACCTCGTATCTCCACTACTCCTGAAGGAGTTACAAAGTGTGCAATGCAGTTACGAGAGTTATCAGGGCTAGAGAGCAGAAGCAGCACTCCGCAGTGGGGGTGGTGGTTGCGTTGAGTCTTCACTGGTTTCCACCACAGCTGCAGCAGTGGAAGGCGGTGCAGACCGTTCTGGGTCGTCGTTGCTGGTACTGTCATCTGTTGGGCTGGCAGGCGGCACTCGAGGTGGCACAGCTGCAAAAGAAACATTCTTCACTCCATGATCAATGAGGTTTCAACCAGTGTTATGGTGGGCAAATGTCGCAACATTCATCACAGTTTACAACAGAAGTGTCAATAAGTAGGGAAACAAAACAAATATTGGTCTAGTGCAAGGACAGGGTTTCTCTAGATGATTTATTCACTTTCGAAAATCAATATGTATGGAAGTAGAAATACAAAATGGACTCGCACACTTAAGGCTCTGCACAAAATTAATTAAATACATATACTTATATATATATATATATATATATATATATATATATATATATATATATATATATATATATATGTATATATATATACACTCCTGGAAATTGAAATAAGAACACCGTGAATTCATTGTCCCAGGAAGGGGAAACTTTACTGATACATTCCTGGGGTCAGATACATCACATGATCACACTGACAGAACCACAGGCACATAGACACAGGCAACAGAGCATGCACAATGTCGGCACTAGTACAGTGTATATCCACCTTTCGCAGCAATGCAGGCTGCTATTCTCCCATGGAGACGATCGTAGAGATGCTGGATGTAGTCCTGTGGAATGGCTTGCCATGCCATTTCCACCTGGCGCCTCAGTTGGACCAGCGTTCGTGCTGGACGTGCAGACCGCGTGAGACGACGCTTCATCCAGTCCCAAACATGCTCAATGGGGGACAGATCCGGAGATCTTGCTGGCCAGGGTAGTTGACTTACACCTTCTAGAGCACGTTGGGTGGCACGGGATACATGCGGACGTGCATTGTCCTGTTGGAACAGCAAGTTCCCTTGCCGGTCTAGGAATGGCAGAACGATGGGTTCGATGACGGTTTGGATGTACCGTGCACTATTCAGTGTCCCCTCGACGATCACCAGTGGTGTACGGCCAGTGTAGGAGATCGCTCCCCACACCATGATGCCGGGTGTTGGCCCTGTGTGCCTCGGTCGTATGCAGTCCTGATTGTGGCGCTCACCTGCACGGCGCCAAACACGCATACGACTATCATTGGCACCAAGGCAGAAGTGACTCTCATCGCTGAAGACGACACGTCTCCATTCGACCCTCCATTCACGCCTGTCGCGACACCACTGGAGGCGGGCTGCACGATGTTGGGGCGTGAGCGGAAGACGGCCTAACGGTGTGCGGGACCATAGCCCAGCTTCATGGAGACGGTTGCGAATGGTCCTCGCCGATACCCCAAGAGCAACAGTGTCCCTAATTTGCTGGGAAGTGGCGGTGCGGTCCCCTACGGCACTGTGTAGGATCCTACGGTCTTGGCGTGCATCCGTGCGTCGCTGCGGTCCGGTCCCAGGTCGACGGGCACGTGCACCTTCCGCCGACCACTGGCGACAACATCGATGTACTGTGGAGACCTCACGCCCCACGTGTTGAGCAATTCGGCGGTACGTCCACCCGGCCTCCCGCATGCCCACTATACGCCCTCGCTCAAAGTCCGTCAACTGCACATACGGTTCCCGTCCACGCTGTCACGGCATGCTACCAGTGTTAAAGACTGCGATGGAGCTCCGTATGCCACGGCAAACTGGCTGACACTGACGGCGGCGGTGCACAAATGCTGCGCAGCTAGCGCCATTCGACGGCCAACAACGCGGTTCCTGGTGTGTCCGCTGTGCCGTGCGTGTGATCATTGCTTGTACAGCCCTCTCGCAGTGTCCGGAGCAAGTATGGTGGGTCTGACACACCGGTGTCAATGTGTTCTTTTTTCCATTTCCAGGAGTGTATATATATATACAGGGTATTTCTAGATGATTTATCCACTTTCGAAAATTCGTATGTATCCAAGTACGAGGGTTGCCCAGTAAATAATGCCCCATATTTTTTTTTCTCCAGAAGTATTTATTCCACAACAATCAAATTTACATATGTGAAAGACTGATGTTTTGTCTACTTGCTTTATTTTTCCACATAATCTCCTTCAAGTTCGACGGCCTTTTTCCAGCGAGACACAAGAGCGTGTATTCCCTGCTGGTAAAAATCTGTACTCTGCCTACGGAGCCAGGTTGTCACTTCGTGAATCACTTCTTCATCATCGGCAAAACGTCTTCCACGAATGAAATTCTTCATTGGCCCAAACAAGTGAAAGTCTGAAGGAGCCAAATCGGGGCTGTAGGGTGGATGGGGTAACACTATCCAACCCACTTTCGCGATGTGTTCACAAGTCCTCAAACTTGTGTGAGGACGAGCGTTATCATGCTGAATCAAAACATCCTGTGGGTTAACATGACGCCCAAGGCGCCGGAAGCGCTGCTTAAGTTTGTCTAATGTTTTGACATAAGCCTCTGTCGAGTCGTAATGCGTCGATCCCGTCGAATGAAAACATCAGCCCGCTGCAACATGTCAGGCGTGACAGCCGTGGGAGGCCTTCCCGACCGCGGCAAATCTCGGAGCTCCGCAGCACCGCCCTCTGATGCTTTCACCCTCTGTGCCCAGCGACCAACAGTACTCCTATCGACTGCAGATGTTCCGTAGACTTTGCACAAGCGTTTATGAATATTGTCCACGGTTTCTTCCTCTGCTACGAGAAATTCAATCACTGCACGTTGTTTATGACGGATGTCACCTGCAGACGCCATTTTAGAACATTCCTACACCACCGCTCTCTGTCGGAGGAAATTGAAACTTTGCGTACACACGCGGGAAACTTCAAATAACTCGCACCTAAAGTGTCACATTTCTAATATTTTTTATTTCGGAGAAAAAAAATATGGGGCATTATTTACTGGGCAACCCTCGTACAAATACAAAATGATCAAGCCTTATATAAATGAAAAGAGGAAGTTTCAAAGTTTTTGGCAGGTGGCGCGGACAGGCAGTGATGGTGATAAGGCGACTGTGGAGCACAAGGATTTCTGCGTTCTCGAGTTCACGAAAAGTGAGTCGCAAATTACAGAGCAGCAGGCATTTCATACCAGATTCGGTATTGAACCATCAACTCGCTAATTCATTAGCCATTAGTTTAAGCAATTTTAATAGACTGGGACCGTGTACAAACAAAAAAGCACAGGGTGACCACGTGTCTCAGAGGATGATGTCCGACGGATTCAAGATAATTTTGTGCGCAGTCCCAGTAAATCTATCAATATAGCCAGTCGAGAACGTGGAATACCCCAACCAACCGCACGGAAAGTTCTGAGACTGCATTTTCTGTACAAGCCCTACCGATTACAGCTTGTGCAGGCTCGCAAACGCAATGACAAAGAGAAGTGTCTCGCATTTTGTTGTTATGTGCTAGCAAAGATGGAGGATAATGTATTTCTACAGCGTGTAATTTTTAGCAATGAAGCGATGTTCCAACTTAGTGGAAAAGTCAACAGACGCAGTGTTCGCACATGGGGTTTGGAAAATCCACATTCACCATTGCAACACGAAAGAGACTCACCAAAGATCAACGTGTTCTGTACCATATCCTGTACAAAGGTGTATGGACATTTTTCCTTGTGGAAAGAACCGCAACGAGAGTCGTGTGCCTGGACATGTTGAAACAAAGACTGTTCCCTCACGTTATGGAAGTTTCCCAGGACTTCATCTTCCAACAGGATGGAGCTCCACTCCATTGACACCGTGATGTACGAAGCTTTTTGAATGGTAAGCTTCCTAAGTGCTGGATCGGTCACAGGGGACTTGAGGACCTGGTTCGGCACTTCTGGCCACCGAGATCTCCTGATCTCACACCTGCGACTATTTCTTATGAGGTTATGTAAAGGAAGCTGTTTATGTCCCGCCTCTACCAACCACTCTGAGCGATCTGCGGAACCGTATCACTGCTGCCGTGCAATCACTATAAGCTGATACAGTTTCATGTGTGTAAAAAGTAATTAATTACAAATTAATAAATTTATTAAATTGATATCAAACATTATGAAAACAAACTTTGAAACTTGCTCTTTTCATTGGTATAAAGCTTGTTCATTTTGGATTTGTACTTGAATAAATACGAAGTCGTGATAATGGGTCCATCATTTATCATCCCTCTTGGGAATCGAGAATCTCAATGATTTTTACTCTTACTGGTATTGATACTGGCAGAATACTAGTCCTGGGAATTCCAAGAGCGTATCAAAATCTCTACAGTAGTCACAAGGTCTACACGCAATCTTCTTTATAGCTGAGCTGTATTTTGGTAAAAGTCTCCCAATAAACTGAAGTCGGCCATTAGCCTTCCCTGCTACCGTCCTTACGTGCTCATTCCATTACATATTGCTCTGTAAGTTACACCTAGATATTTAATAGTCGTGACGGTGTCGAGCAGCACACCACCAATGCTGTTTTCGAACCTTACGGGTCTGTGTTTCCTACTCACCTGCATTAATTTACAGTTTTCGACATTTAGAGCAAGCTACCTTTCATTTAATCAACTAGGTTTTCTGTCAAGGTCATCTTGTATCTTTCTGCAGCCACTCATCTTTGACACCTTCCTGTACACTACAGCATCTTCAGCAAACAGCTACAGATTACTACTCATCCTATTCATCAGATCATTTATGAGGTCTGTTCAAAAAACTCCAGAACATTAGTAATATCGCACCAATGGTGTATTGGAGCCAAATGTGGTTGGCATCCCTGTACACGACTGTGTTTAATGCACAACTGCCGGAAGATTCATTGTTGTACGTCTGTTAGTTAATGTCCACTACTGTATTGAGTAGTACATTGCATCTCACAGTTTGGCCCCAGCGGACCTCTTTTTATTTTCGAAGTTGAAAACTCTGTTGAAAGGACATAGATTTGCAACGATAGACGAGATAAAAGAAAATTCGCAGACGGCGCTTCGCGTGATCCAGCAAGAAGTGTATCAAAACTGCTTCCAGAGGTTGAAATGGAGTTGGAAGAGGTGTATCAGCTATGGGGGAGAGTATTTCGAAGGAGACCATGCACAATAAGTAAAAGGGAAGCGTAGAAAAAAATTGTGGACAAAGTTCCGGAATTTTTTGAAGAGACCTCGAGGGTATATACAGAATAAGAGTGGGGTATCCCTGACGGTACCCTTATCTCTGATGAACACTCGCTGTCGAGGACAACTTACTGATTTTCAGCACTTAAGAAGTCTGCAGTTCACTCAGCACATATCTGAGAATGTATTCCGTATACTCTACCTTCGTTAACAATCTGCAGTGGGTCACCATGACAAATACTTTCCGGAAATCTATAAATATGGAATCTGCCTGTTTCTCTTCATCCCTGGTTTGCAGGACATCGTGCGGGAATAAGAGAAGCAGTTTCATAAGTGAGATAATTTCTAAATCAGTGCTGATTTGTGGACAGAAGCTTTTCCGTCTCAAGGAAATTTTTCATATTCTGACTCAGAACATGTTCAAGAATTTTGCAGGAAAGCGTCGTTAAGGGTACTGGCCCGCAATTTTTCGGGCCCGTTCTTTTAACACAGGAGATATTTGCGTTTTTTTCCCAGTCGCTTGGGACATACTCCCAAACCACCGACAAATTTAATCTGTGTTGCACATGCACGATAAGAAAATTTTGTTAATTGATGAGCTTCCTGACATAATTTTCAAGGGAAGGAGTGCAGATTATGTAGAACTTCTGGTCACTTGCAAAGACTTGTCTGGCCTACCATGGTAACAACATACTCTCTTTTGGTGTATGTTGCTAAGTTCTTCGTGGCTTTTCGGTTCCTGTGCCTCAGACTGTAAAATCGGAAACCTTACGGGATTGCTTTGTTGTTCATCTGTCTATCTATCTGTCTTTCTGATTGTTAAGAACCCTTTCCCTGAGGAACGGGTAGACACTTCAAGTCCATATTTGTGTCACGTATTAAGGTCTATGGTTCCTTGGAAGCTTAAAAATTTTAAGCTTCTAAGTCACTTCAGTCAAAAGATACGGCCATTTATGTCACATATTTTGGTATACACTCATCAAAACGTACAGGGTGCCCTTAGACTCATGAGAATCAAGGAAAAAGTCTGAAAACTGTTAAGGTGCAGTTCTGTTACACGCACAGTGGTCTAAAGGTAGCGTCTTTGTTTCATAATCAAAATGTGGTCTGCCCTGCGTTCGAAAACCGCCACCGCTTAAATTTTGATTAATAATCAGCATTTGCGCCCGAAGACTTCCGGCTTAAGAAGTCACCCACATTCTGCCAAACCCTTGTCAAAGAGGGTGGAGGAGCGGACAGAGGTTCAGGGCACTCTCTTGCCCTTCGGGTGGGGAAATGCCCCTAAAGGCAGAATAATCAACTGATCAACTGCAGTAGGATGCAGAAGGCAATGAAAACCACTGCATTAAAGACACACAATGTGTATCCACATGGAATGTGATGATCTCTCCATTGGCAAAAAATTCCGGAATAGCCCCCCATTCGAATCTCTGGGAAGGCACTGCCAAGGGGGAGGTGACAATGACAAAAAGTTTGAATAAACAACGGAAGGATAACTTTCTATGGGTCGGGGCGTGGCACGTCAGAAGCATGAATGTGGTTGGAAAAATGGAAGATCTGAAAAGGGAAGTTCAAAGGCTCAATCTAGATATAGTAGGGTTCAGTGAGGTGAAATGGAAGGAAGACAGATGAGACTTGAACGCAATTGTAGGGGAAGGACTACAAGAAAATGTTACAGGAGAATATGGACATTGGACAAAGAATGAGAGGAGAGAAAGAATATTTGAGTTCTGTAATAAATTTCAGCTAGCAATAGCGAATACTCTGTTTAACAATCATAAGAGAAGGAGGCATACTTGGAAGATTTCAATTAGATTACATCAAGGTCAGACAGAGATTCCGAAATCAAATGCTGGTTTGTAAAGCGTACCCAGGAGCAGATAGAGATTCAGATCACAATTCAGTAGTGGTGAAGAGTAGGCTGAAGTTTAAGAAATCTGTCAGGAAGAATCAATATGCAAAGAAGTGGGATACAAAAGTACTAAGGAATGACGGGATAGGCTTGAAGTTCTCTAAGGCTATAGATACAACTGTAAGGAACAGCTCAGCAGGCAGTACAGTTGTAGAGGAATAGACATCTCTAAAAAGAGAAATCTCAGAATTTGGAAAGAAAAACATTGATACAAAGAAGGCAACTGCGAAGAAACCATGGATAACAGAAGAAATGCTTCCGTTCATCGATGAACGAAGGAAGTACAAACATGTTAAGGGAAATTGAGGAATACGGAAATATAAGTCGCTGAGGAATGAAATAAATAGGAAGTGCAGGGAAGCTAAGATGAAATGGTTGCAAGAAAAATGTGAAGAAATCGAAAAAGATATGAATGTTGGAAGGAATGACTCAGCATATAGAAAAGTCAAAACAACCTTCGGTGAAATTAAAAGCAAGGGTGGCATTAAGACTGCAATGGGAATTCCACTGTTAAATGTAGAGGAGAGAGCGGATAGGTGAAAAGAGTACATTCAAGGCCTCTATGAGGTGGATGGTTCGTCTGATGTAATAGAAGAAGAAGCTGCAGTCGATTTAGAAGAGATAGGGGATCAGGTATTAGAATCAAAATTTAAGGAGCTTTGAAGAACTTCACATCACATAAGGCATAAGGGATGGATAATATTACATCAGAATTTCTATAATCATTAAGGGGAGTGGCAACAAAACGACTATTGACGTTAGTGAGGAGAATTTATGAGTCTGGCAATATACCACCAGAGTTTCGGAAAAATATCATCCACACAATTCCGAAGGCTGCAAGAGATGACAAGTGCGAGAATTATAGCACATTCAGCATCCAAGTTGCTGAGAAGAATAATGTACAGAAGAATGGAAAAAAAAATTGAGCATGTGTTAGATGACGATCAGTTTGACTTCAGGAAAGGTAAAGGCACGAGAGAGGCGATTCTAAGTTGCGGTTGATAATGGAAGCAAGTTTAAAGAAGACACGTTCGCAGGATTTGTCAACCTAGAAAAAGCGTTCGACAATGTAAAACAGTCCAAGATATTCGAAATTCTGAGAAAAAGAGGGGTAAACTGTAGGGAGAGACCTGCAATATACAATATGTGCGAGAAGCAAGAGGGAATAATAGGAGTGGGCGACCAAGAACGAAATGCTCGATTTAGAAAGAGTGTAACATATGGATGTTGTTTTTCACCTCTTCTGTTCAGTCTGTACATCGAAGAAGTAACTATGGAAATAAAAGAAAGGTTCAGGAGTAGAATGAGAATTCAAGCTGAAACGATATGAATGATACGATTCGCTGATGACATTGCTATCCTAAATGAAAGTGAAGAAGAATTACATGATCTGCTGAATGGAATGGACAGTATAATGAGTACGGAATATGGATGGAGAGTAAATCGAAGAAAGACGAAAGTAATGAGAACTAGCAAAAGTGAGAGCAGCGAGAAACTTAACATCATGATTGATGGTCACGAAGTAGATGAAGTTAAGGAATTCTGTTACCTAGGCAGCAAAATAACCAATGACGGACGAAGCAAGGAGGACATCGAAAGCAGTGGCAAAAAGGACATTCCTAGCCAAGAGAAGTCTACTAGTATGAAACATAGGTCTTGAGGAAGAAATTTCCGCGCATGTGTGTTTTTAGCACAGCATTATATGGTAGTGAAACATGGACTGTGGGAAAACCGGAACAGAAGAGAATCGAAGCATTTGAGATGCGGTGCTACAGACGAATGTTGTGACTATTACAGCACCATGTATCACAAAGCTAAAAAAGTGGTCCAACTAAAACATTCATATTTCTTTACGTACTACACGAACATGTAATAAAAAATGGGGGTTCGTATTTAAAAAAAAGAACGCAGTTGATATACGTTTGACCTATGGCAGCCCCATCTAGCGGGCCAACCATAGCGCCATTTGGTTTCCCCCTTCAAGCTAGACAAGTTTCGTTCTTTGTAGTTTTTTCGTTTGACGCTTATTTCGTGAGATCAATGGACCACCCTGTATGTGCGCGTCGAATAATAGTGATACAAGGTACTCTCCCCCACGCACCATATAGTGGCTTGCGGAGTTTGTGTGCAAATGTAGATACATTCAGGGTGCGAAATTTAGTATACAGAGCTACGACATACGGCATTAAACCCAGCTGGGTATCGAGTCGAGCTGATCTTGGCAGACAGATATGAGAAGGTCATTCCACACTGCTTCAACCGTCTCTGCCCGAGTTCGTCCGTTGTAGCGGCTGCTGAATGGTGCTTTGGCAGTACCTCGGCATCCACTGGGTGATACATGCGGATAATGTGTGGCCTAGGACAACAGTCGAGAACCCTCTGTATCGATGTAGCCTAGGACAGCTTGGGCAAAATGCAGTATAACGTTATCGTGTTGGAAGATAACTCAGTCATTTTGAAAATAGGGCACGTAAATCGGCCTTAACGCGTCAGAAATCGTACAGCTGCTATCTAAACAACCTGCTCTGTTAACCAAGATTGACCGTGTCGTGTACCCAGTGAGACCCTGTACCATCGTGCCAGATGCTGGGGTCAAAGGAGGGTGACGAATTTAATCTAGCAATGTTCGTTCTCCTCAGAGTCTCTACAAACGGATACAGGATCTAAATCCAATGAGAGGCTTTAACTGGACATAGCATACCTGAAGAAATTGGTGTTCTCTCTTCCTGACCAAATCTGGTCTACTTTCAGGCTAGATGCCGTGCCGTGCGTGTAACACTGAACACTGTATGAGTTGATGTATCCTTGGGGGGGGGGGGGGGGGGAGCAACTAATTGCTGTGTTTGTCCAGTTCTCTTTACAGTTTTTGTTGACTGCCTTGAGTCATGGCTCTACCTTCATTTCTTCCAATTATTCACAATAAAGGATGGCAGCCAAAAACAGTTGCAGGATAGAATTTTTTTTATTAAAATTCTTGACCAAGGTTTCGGTACATATAAATATACCTTCATCAGAAGTACATTTCCTGAATAGAAAGACACATTCATTAGAAAAGCCATATCAACGAAAGTGAGAAACAGAAGCTTAAATAACGGTGAAATTGCTAAAGTAATACAGGCACACAATCTTTAGTACTTACTAAAATTACATCATGCACTGGAGAATAATGAAACAATTATGCCAAAAGGCGTCGTCAGTAATTAAAATATCATCTCCATTTGTACGACATGTGTAATGGGTACAGGATCAAAGCGAACAGTTTAACAATGTTACTTCGCCTATGAACTGTTGAGACACGAGTGTGAAGGCACTAAGGTAGATTGTTTCGCCGAGAGAGGGCACTTGCATGTGCCAGACTCGCGCATATTACAATCCATAAATACATACAAAAGCGCATCCTTTATTGTGAAGAATTTTAACAGTTGCTGCTGCAGCCATGTTTAAAATCTTCCAATTATTTTAATAACGAATTCCTAAAGAGATTGTATTGTAACTCGTATAAAATCTGTGTGGGGCATAAGACGTGCAACAACCACTACAGGCTCAAAAAAGTGGGAGAGCTCCATTTCAATGTGAAATTTCCAGAGTTTAGTTGCCGTCCATTGTGACCGAGCGGTTCTAGGCGCTTCAGTCCGGAACCGCGCTGCTGTTATGGTCGCAGGTTCGAATCCTGCCTTGGGCATGGATGTGTGTGATGATGTCCTTAGGTTAGTTAGGTTTAAGTAGTTCTAAGTCTAGGGGACTGATGACCTCAGATGTTAAGTCCCACAGTGCTTAGAGCCATTTGAACCATCTGAGCCAGAGTTTAGTTACGCTGAAGATGTTGAGAGGCAGTGGAGAAACCTTGAGACGTACCTGTGGTGGCTGGAGGCGAGTCCTGCACGCTAACGGCTTCCGCTGTGGTCGTGCTTGTAGTCGTGGTGGTTGTCGTGGTGGTCGTCTCCGATTCTACCCCCTCCACTGCAGCGGCGGTCGGCGCAGCACTGGGTTGTTCTTGCTCTGCCGGAGGGCTGAAGCACAAAGGGACGTATGCAACGCCATTGCCCATCAAGATACAACCCCACGCTCGAGAACTTGGACAAATAAGCCATGCCTTTTATTCTGAAAAAGTGTGACCTCACATTGGGGTCCGCAATGGGTGCGGGAGGGTATCTAGAATGAGACACTGCCTCCTCCTGGAATCTAGGATAATTGTAACTTCTTAATCATTACGCAATTCTCATCCATTTCTGAAAATGATTTGCTAAAAATATCGAATTAACATTTCAGACTAAAAATTGTAATTTTCCACTTTTCGGCGAATTCAGATCCTTATGAAACTATATACAACAGAAAAATTGAGGTTAGATATGGATTTAATGTGCGAAAGATCACAAGAGTACGATATTACTTGAAAAAGTAATCAAAGCATATTTTGTTCATTTTCTTGTGTTATTCAATATTCTAACGTAGAGAGAATCTTTTTTTTTTTTAAATTATAACTGAAATAAGATCTTTTGGATAACTGAGAACGCAGTTTTCTATTAAGTTACAACTTAAGCAATTAGTAAAAGTAGTGTTGCTATTGCTTCAGGAGTAAATAATAATCTACAAGTAGCTATTTCATTTATAACAAAATTAGTGCAGCATGAATGGCAAATACGTGAGGTTGTGTGTGCCCCAGCCCACAGACCACAAGCAGTCGTCGTTCGGCTGTACTACTACTCCGATGACGTCACCAAAGTGCACCTAGGCAACACCTGGGAGATATCGGTAGAATACGCAGCTAACGCACTTCCGCTCTGCACATGTACATGACTCTAGGAAATCGCGTTCATTCTTAAATTTTCTTAATTTTTTGTTTTTAACTGGAAAATTTTCTTTTTATTCAGAGAAACGTGGCGTACCTGTGCACTAGCCACCACCTTTCTTGAAACCTCCTGGCAGGAAGTTTCATGTCAGCGCACACTCCGCTGCAGAGTGAAAATCTCATTTTGCACCACCTTTCTTAATTGAAGAAAAGGACGTTTTCAGGAGGGCGCATAGTTTGACACACTGTTGTTTGTTGTGGATGCCAGTGCATTCATTAAATTTCATGCCGTCGTCTGATTCTAGAAATTGATGGGACTTTTAAGACCCGTCGGGCAGGAAACAATTAAGCAGCTGTTGCTGTTCCTGCTTTTTCCTGGGATTGGATTGTATGGCCTGTCGGTGAGGTTTTTCTTTTCTCGATGTCAGTTGGTGATTTCTTCATCTTTTGCTGCATGGCGTGACTGTAGTCCGATTAAAATCCGTCACTTGGTGCTGAAGCGTTGTCATATCGGCTACCGTTCGGTTAAAGGCGACACGCTAGCATGGCGGGCCACCTCAGAAGCACTGAGAAACTGTTCATGAGCAACGTTGAAAGATGCTGCTATCAGGCATGGCAGTACAGTTGATTTTAAATGAGCGACGACTCAACTGAGGCAGACAACGCATTTTGTAGCCCTGAGCTTATACTTTTGTTCTAACCTAACCACAATCTCTTGATGTGCAATGTATCTGACAAAACGGCGGTCAGCAATCTACGGTAGAACTATTGATCATATTCGCTTTGGTCGCGGCGGTTAAAGCTGATCCGTACAGGCAAACTCAAGATACAAAAAGTTCAGTTTGAGCCCTAAAAGCGAAATGTAACATTTCGCTTTCGGAACGTGAGTTAACACGATTAGCGGTCAATGAGTAGTCTTGATTGGAACTCATTTGCAATTTATAGGCGACGCAGGGAGATTCCAAACGAAAAACGAATGAAAGGAAGAAGAATGAGAGCAAATAAAAAGTCAATAACACGACGAAAATGATGCGACAAAAGATTAACAATGAAAAAAATTGCATTGAAACCAGTTAATTGAAAATAACAATAATCATTCATTTTGATACAGATTTGAAAATGAAAAACTATTACCGCTTGACCGTATACGAAGCCACGACCTGTTGCAGCTCACACTGTAAAATTACCACTGTGCTAACCATCAGTTGTTGTCTTCACAAAGTTCGGTTTCATGTCATGTCGTAAAAGTTTAACTGCCGTAAGCCGATCTCTGTGATGAAAATAATAGAATATGCGGAGCCGAATAGCGTGTTGTACGAAGAATCCAGCAGCCTTTGGCTAGTAATGTGTACGAAATGTACATTTCCAGAGTTAACTTTACACTCTGCAGCGGAGTGTGCGCTGCTGCGAACCTTGCCAGGAGTTTAAAACTGTGTGTCGGACCGAGGTATGAACTCAGGAACTTTGCCTTTTGCGGGCAAGTCCTCTACCGACTTTTTTTTAAAATCTTATTTTGTTCCCGGGGGGGGGGGGGGATGTCCCATGATACCCCTTTAAGTTCATCGTTGATCCATTTACTCAGTTTTTTTTATTACAGAGGGCAGCTAACCCTCCGACCGAACCCGCTGAGCTACCGTGCCGGCAGTACCGACTGAGCTACCCTAGCACGACGCACACGTCCCAACAGCTTCACTTCTGCCAGTACCTCGTCTACTACCTTCCGAAACTTCACAGAAGCTCTTCTGCGATCGCAGCAGACCTAGCACTCCTGGAAGAAAGGATATTGCGAAGACATGGCTTAGCCACAG
Source organism: Schistocerca piceifrons (assembly GCF_021461385.2). Lineage (NCBI taxonomy): Eukaryota > Metazoa > Arthropoda > Insecta > Orthoptera > Acrididae > Schistocerca > Schistocerca piceifrons. The sequence continues at coordinate 317,668,521 of NC_060145.1, read as the reverse complement.
CCTAGGGGATGTTTCCAGAATGAAATTTTCAATCTGCAGCGGAGTGTGCGCTGATATAAAACTTCCTGGCAGATTAAAACTGTGTACCGAACCGGGACTCGAGACAGGAAGTTTCGAAATGTACATTGTCCCGTTACGATCTTCTTGTGTGTTTTGTTTTGGGTGTGTTTATTACGTGTGATTAAACGCGAAATAAATGGGCCGGATACAGGTTTCGTAATTCAAACACAACAAGAAAAAAAAAGAAAAGAATTAGAAGTGAACTGACCGCTTTTTGTGGCAGTTTGGGAATGGCGAACAGTTTAGGGGTGATGTGCGCTCTGATTGGACGAAGACATCTCCAACATGTGAAGTGTCAACTATTAAGTAATTTTAATCAGGCTATACTCATGCAACAGATCACCTGGAACACAATACCACCTGCCTCCTTTTCTACCCGTGGGTCCACCTCTCGTGGCACCTAGGGATATTTTTTTATCTTTTAATGTATACAACGGGGAAAAATTGAGATTAGGTGCAGATTTACAGCGTGAAAAACCACAAGTTTGATATTTGCTATAAAAGTGACCTAAACCTATTTTTTCGTCGGCCTCTGTTATTGACTATCACACCATAATGCCCGGTTGCTTTGTGATGTTGACTCTTTATGGAGTATCTTGTTGTATCTGTATAGTGAGGAACATTTACTCGCAGTTGCTACAAGTCGCCGATTTGTAATGCTTCAGATGAAAAGTGTAGGTAGTAAAGCTTTGTTGTAAAAATATATAGAACTAGTTTATCAACAGCATATTGGGAGTGCTATACGGAGTGGACGCGTTTTATTCGACTGTTGATATTTAATATTACTGACCTTAAAAAAGTTGTGAACTTTTATAATTCTGATATATACATGGATAAAGTATTATTATGGTAGACATGAATGAAAAAGATTGTTATCGTTTTCTTTAAACGCTACGAATTTGTCAATTCGAAAGAAAACTGGTTATACAGGGTGTTACAAAAAGATACGGCCAAACTTTCAGGAAACATTCCTCACACACAAAGGAAGAAAATATGTTATGTGGACATGTGTCCGGAAACGCTTACTTTCCATGTTAGAGCTCATTTTATTACTTCTCTCCAAATCACATTAATCATGGAATGAAAACACACAGCAACAGAACGTACCAGCGTGACTTCAAACACTTTGTTACAGGAAATGTTCAAAATGTCCTCCGTTAGCGAGGATACATGCATCCACCCTCCGTCGCATGGAATCCCTGATGCGCTGATGCAGCCCTGGAGAATAGCGTATTGTATCACAGCCGTCCACAATACGAGCACGAAGAGTCTCTACCGGGGTTGCGTAGACAAGAGCTTTCAAACGCCCCCATAAATGAAAGTCAAGAAGGTTGAGGTCAGGAGAGTGTGGAGGCCATGGAATTGGTCCGCCTCTACCAATCCATCGGTCACCGAATCTGTTGTTGAGAAGCGTACGAACACTTCGACTGAAATGTGCAGGAGCTCCATCGTGCATGAACCACATGTTGTGTCGTACTTGTAAAGGCACATGTTCTAGCAGCACAGGTAGAGTATCCCGTATGAAATCGTGGCGGTGAATCGAGGAAGTACAGTACATACTGACGAAACTAAAATGAGCTCTAACATGGAAATTAAGCGTTACCGGACACACGTCCACATAACATCTTTTCTTTATTTGTGTGTGAGGAATGTTTCCTGAAAGTTTGGCCGTACCTTTTTATAACACCCTGTATATATTGAGAAGAGAGGCAGAAGAAAAAGTCGAACTGCAAGGGAGGGTCATCGACTATCTGCGAGAAGTGTAATGTTTATTTGTAGATAAAGAAGAAAAGGAAGTGTATTCTAGAATCCCACAAAGAATACGTCAAAAGTAACGAAATCTTGTATATTTTCAAATATCAGAAAAGTATATCTGTGATTAATTATTCGGAAGCCAACATTTAATTAATCTGTACCACTAAATTCTTCCAATCAGAAATATGTAAAGTTATAAAATATATTATGTAAATATGACCAACATCTGCTTTTATCAGAATATGTTTATTGTGAACATTAAGTAATTCTGTCCACAGAGGATTAAAAGAGATTTGGTTGAAACTGAGTCAAAAGCATTCCTAAAATCTTCTGAACCACTACATGCTTTAGCTCTCGACTTGGAAATGATCCACAGCTGCTGCTAAAGCCAGCTTAAACCTCCAGTTCATTAACTTTCGTTTTATTTTCTAAACTGCTGGTGATAATTCTAATGAATGTTCGTTAAGGAGCAAAGCACAGAAACGTGTGTTGTCTGAAGCCCTTGCATGTTGCCGCTACCACGCACGTTTCAACATCAATCTACTTATCTATTCTTCAGTCACGCCATGCACTGCTTGAAATACAATATTCATGTTAAACAGCGTGACACATTATGAGTTATACAATGCCCGTCTTTATTACCTCGTGGCAACTATCATGCATTAAAACAATGAATAGAAACCACAGAGAGCGCACCAAGGATCTGATCTGGGTTAGTGTATAAGGGATTAAACTAATATTAATTTTGAAGGTGGGGGAGCGGTGGAGAGAGCAAAGAATAATTTCTTAAAAAATAATACTCATATCTATTGAAAGACTACGTTTAAAAAAATCTGTTATGGATCCGCCCATTAAAGAGTCACGGTTCTATTCGCCAGTTAATTATCGGATAACCTGTTAGTGGGGCAGATGGGGGTGCCAATTGGGAATAAATGGAAGGTGCTTTCCAGATCTGGCATTCGCCTTAGAAGCAAGGGAAACCTTTCAAAAACCTTGGCTGGAAGTGGGGGATTGGAATATTATAAATTTTTATCTGGGACGTCATCCTTCGATGAGGACATTGTCCCAGCCAAAAATCAAAATGTTGTGTTGTGTATGTGCGAAGTGTATGTACGTGAACATGTGTGTACGTGTGTGTTACTGAATGGATCCCTCACTGAGGACGTTGTTCCAGCCAAAAATTAAAATATTGTGTGTATGAAAGGTGTATAATGTGTGTGTGTGTGAGTGTGTGTGAGTGTGTGTGTGTATGCGTTTCTGAACGGAGTGAAGTGTTGGAGTGTTGTGTGGTGACAGGTAATGGAATTTCTTTTATTATGTTTCTCAAGTGCTAGGAGTGGGGCGGGCTGTTCGAGAACCGGGCCATTGCAATGTCGCGGTTCCATTTAGCCACATATCAGACAAGCTGATTGTGTGGCAAATGGGAGATCCCAGTTCCGTCATACGCCCTACAACCAAGGAAAACTTCTCGAAAACGTTGGTTGGAACCGGGAGATTGGAACCATCTTAATTTATTACTGGAACAATGTTCTTCGATAAGAACGTTGTCCCAGCCAAAAATTAAAATGCTGCGTATGCTCGCCAATGTGACTTCCGTCCGGTGTTGCGTCGGGCCGATACATCTTGATGTGTGACGAGGTATTCCTCTTTCACTATCGGTGAATCGTTGTAGCTGTGTTCTAAGAGAACAACATGTACCACTTTGGCACTGATATATTTTATGAAGAGTTAAAGTTAGTGATGCTGGTGAGTATAGTGAAGAACAAAATTCACCAAAGAATAAAATAAAAAAGTTATGAATATCGAACTAACTGGGAGGGAACGCACTCGCGGATTGCACTTCTAAGGGAGAATCGTCATAAAGCGCATTGTTCTTTCTGCAGGAAGGATTTCAGTATTGCACATGGTGACAACACGGACTGCCTTTAACGTTCGAAAACGTTGGGTAAGTAGTATGTGTTACAGGCTTGTAGTCATTATTTATTTTATGTTATTCATTTCGTAATCTACGACATGCAGCTGAGACTGATTAGCTATTTTTATGTCTTGGTAGGTCACAAAGAGAGAGGAAGGGAAGTCAATCAGACAAACAAGATATCTAACTTATTCAGCGACACATCACAAAAAGATTTATGCAGCGCAGCTGCAGGCGTTTGTGTATCACACTGTAAAACATAGCCTCAGTTACAATAGCGTGGACTGCAACGTGAAACTAGATAAGGAAGTTTTCGTGAATTTTAAAAGAAAAAAAAAAGAACAATGCAGTATGGTCGCACAAAGCTGAAAGTCTCATGCAAAATGTTTTGACAGCCAAAAGTGTGTCCGATTTTATTGAAATTTTGAAAGACTCATCTAAGTCGAGCTTATTTTTCTCTGTTTGTTCTGATGCATCTAACCATAAAACAGGAAGATGTTCCCAGTAGTCTTACGATATTTTAATCCAGATCTTGGCGTACAACATAAACTTTTAAACTTTATAAAACAAAGTGATGAAACAGCCATAGGCATTCACAACTTGCTGATAACTCCCCTTGAGTCTCCCGGTTTACATGCTTCCAATAGTAGTGCGTACTGTGTGGATAATACAGACGTAAACTTTGGAAAACACAATTCAGTTATGAAACCGCTAAGCGATGGTAACAGAAATATTTTAAAGGTTCTGAAATCTGGTTTCGCAGGATAGAGCGGACCAAGTTGTGGAAAGGGGACATGATCAATTACTGTTAGCTATACAAGAAAACACACAACTTTATTGCTCAAACCAATGCACAGTTTTCTCTTTAAAACAACAAAGATCAATTCAGGATTTAGAGTAACGGCTGAAGGCCTTACTTAAGCAAAATTACTATATCTTCTCGGCTAAGGCCGAAATACGAGGTGCATTCAAGTTCTAAGGCCTCAGATTTTTTTTCTCCGTACTGGAAAGAGATAGAAACATGTGCATTCTTTTAAAATGAGGCCGCGTTCATTGTCAATACGTCCCAGAGATGGCAGCACCGTACGGCAGATGGAATTTTACCGCCAGTGGCGAGAATGAGAACTGTTTTAAATACTTAAAATGGCGACGTTTTCCTTACTTGAACAGGGTGCAATCATTTGTTTTCTGAATTTGCGTGGTGTGAAACCAATTGAAATTCATCGACAGTTGTAGGAGACATGTGGTGATGGAGTCATGGATGTGTCGAAAGTGCGTTCGTGGGTGCGACAGTTTAATGAAGGCAGAACATCGTGTGACAACAAACCGAAACAACCTCGGGCTTGCACAAGCCGGTCTGACGACATGATCGAGAAAGTGGAGAGAATTGTTTTAGGGGATCGCCAAATGATTGTTGAACAGATCGCCTCCAGAGTTGGCATTTCTGTGGGTTCTGTGCACACAATCCTGCATGACGACCTGAAAATGCGAAAAGTGTCATCCAGGTGGGTGCCACGACTGCTGACGGACGACCACATGGCTGCCCGTGTGGCATGTTGCCAAGCAATGTTGACGCGCAACGACAGCATGAATGGGACTTTCTTTTCATGAGTTGTGACAATGGATGAGACGTGGATGCCATTTTTCAATCCAGAAACAAAGCGCCAGTCAGCTCAATGGAAGCACACAGATTCACCACCACCAAAAAAATTTCGGGCAACTGCCAGTGCTGAAAAAATGATGGTGTCCATGTTCTGGGACAGCGAGGGCATAATCCTTACCCATGGCGTTCCAAAGCGCACTACAGTAACAGGTGTTTCCTACGAAAATGTTTTGAAGAACAAATTCCTTCCTGCACTGCAACAAAAACGTCCGGGAAAGGCTACCCGTGTGCTGTTTCACCAAGACAACGCACCCGCACATCGAGCTAACGTTATGCAACAGTTTCTTCGTGATAACAACTTTGAAGTGATTCCTCATGCTCCCTAATCACCTGACCTGGCTCCTAGTGACTTTTGGCTTTTTCCAACAATGAAAGACACTCTCCGTGGCCGCACATTCACCAGCCGTGCTGCTATTGCCTCAGCGATTTTTCAGTGGTCAAAACAGACTCCTAAATAAGCATTCACCGCTGCCATGGAATCATGGCGTCAGCGTTGTGAAAAATGTGTACGTCTGCAGGGCGATTACGTCGAGAAGTAACGCCAGTTTCATCGATTTCGGGTGAGTAGTTAATCAGAAAAAAAATCGGAGGCCTTAGAACTTGAATGCACCTCGTAATATTTCAGATCAGCTAAGGAAATTCTTTAAAAGCCAGGCATTTACAAATTCCGGCTAAAGTCCATATTAAGGAAAATTCAAGTTAGTTCTTCGGCTGAAAGCCCAATAAATTTTTTTTTTTTACGTAGTAAAGGAGAGGCTTTAAAGATAAGCTTGTACACAGTACAACAAAAAAACATCTTATGAAAACTTGAAGTATCTTGTCAGTTGAAGGGCCAAACAATTACTCACAAATAATTAAATACAACCTTAAGATAAACATTTACAGAACACAGCTGAAGGCCGTTTCAAGAATTCAAGGCCGGTCGGTGTGGCCGAGCGGTTCTAGGCGCTTCAGTCTGGAAACGCCTGACCGCTACGGTCGCAGGTTCGATCCTGCCTCGGGCATGGATGTGTGTGATATCCTTAGGTTAGTTAGGTTTAAGTATTTTTAAGTTCTAGGGGACTGATGACCACAGATGTTAAGTCCCATAGTGCTCAGAGCCATTTGAGCCAAGAATTCAAGATAATTAAAGAGAAACCATACAGATAAAGATTTACATATTAAAGCCACAGATTCTGAAACAAACGCGGCTGAAGGCCTAAATACAGAGCGACTAGAATTTTATATGAAACACGGCTGAAGGCCTAATCTTAAAGTTGTTATGAAGTTGGCTGAAGGCCATATACTACACAAAAATAGACAATATTAATACGCGGCTGAAGGCCTGACGCACTACCCACGACCAAATAAAACGACACTCACAAACAACAAACAGTGGTGCTCAGAAGTGTTCCAAGGGTCGGCCTGGGTAGGAAACTCAAACAACAGGTTAGGTGAGACAGGCAGCCAAGTGTAACACTAAATAATCGGGTGGCAGCACGATCTAGGGACGGCTGACGAACCAACCGACAACCAAATCAATTCCCTTCCACAAAACCAACGGCACGACAACCGAAAATATCAGCGAAGACTTAGATCTCAGTAGCACTACGTCTTGATAACTGGCACAATGGCTCGGACCCAACCATGCAGAGGTAACTTTTGCCCATTGGCCACAACATCTCTGCACAAGGAAGGAACCGACCCACGTCCGGCAAGCCGGCCGGTGTCGCCGAACGGTTTTAGGCGCTTCAGTCCGGAATTGCGCGACCACTACGGTCGCAGGTTCGAATCCTGCCTCGGGTGTGTGTGATGTCCTCAGGTTCGTTAGGTTTAAGTCGTTATAAGACTGATGACCTCAGCTATTAAGTCCCATAGTGCCCAGAGCCAGTTGAACCAATTGCACGTCCGGTAAGATGATCCATTGACAAAGCCCAAAAATGGTAAAAGACCAAATACACATCGCCCAATGATACGACCAACCGAACGACCAACCAGCGGTCGTTTCCGCTCCAATCTCATTCCGTCGGACAGTTCATGTATGTGGCCAGCGGTCGGCAAGTACTGGCTCTCTGCGCCTCATTGGCGCTCCGTCCTCGACTGCTGCTCAGTACCCGACTTCTAGACACACGACGACCGGAAATACCGGGTGATCAAAAAGTCAGTATAAATCTGAAAACTGAATAAATCATGGAATAATGTAGATAGAGAGGTACAAATTGACACACATGCTTGGAATGACATAGGGTTTTATTAGAACCAAAAAAACACAAAAGTTCAAAAAATGTCAGACAGATAGCGCTTCATCTGATCAGAATAGCAGTAATTAGCATAACAAAGTAAGACAAAGCAAAGATGATGTTCTTTACAGGAAATGCTCAATATGTCCACCATCATTCCTCAACAATAGCTGTAGTCGAGGAATGATGTCATGAGCAGCAATGTAAAACATGTCCGGGGTTATGGTGAGGCATTGGCGTTGGATGCTGTTTTTCAGCATCCCTAGAGATGTCGGTCGATCACGATACATTTGCGACTTCAGGTAACCCCAAAGCCAATAATCGCACGGACTGAGGTCTGGGGACCTGGGGACCTGAGCAGACGATCATCACCAAACGACGCGCGCAAGAGATCTTTCACACGTCTAGCAATATGGGGTGGAGCGCCGTCCTGCATAAACATCGTACGTTCCAGCAGGCTGGGGATGATGCGATTCTGTACCATATTGGCGTATCTCTCACCCGTCACGGTAGCAGTTACAAAACCAGAATCACGCATTTCCTCGAAGAAAAAAGGCCCGATAACGGTAGATGTGGTAAATTCAACCCATACCGTGACTTTCTAGTCGTGCAGTGGAGCTTCCACGACAGTTGTAGCATTTTCGGTAGCCCAAATTCTGCAGTTGTGCGCGTTGACAGACCCTCGGAGCGTGAAATGAGCTTCGTCGGTCCACAACACCTTACTGAACCAATCGTCATCTTCCACCATATTTTGAAACGCCCACACCGCAAATCCCCTCCGCTTCACTAAATCGCCAGGTAACAGTTCATGATGCCGACGGATTTTGTACTGATAGCATTGAAGGGTACGCCTAATTGCCAACCAAACAGTAGTGTATGGAATGCAGGTGCAACGTGCGACTGCACGAGTGCTGACTTCCCCGTGCATAGACGAACCCACTACAGTCTCCATTTCTTCCTGAACTGTCTCATCAGCATTACCCCTTGTGCTCGGTCGGCCACTAGGGGTCTATCGTCTAAACAACCCGTGGCTTCGAACTTCGAAATCATACTCGCCACTGCTGCATTTGTCAACGGAACTTTACCCGTTCGAATCCCCTTCCTATGGCGATAGGATCGTAGCGCTGAACTAGCACATTCCCCATTCTGATAACACAGCTTCACTAAAAGCGCCTTTTCAGGTTACGTTAACATGCTGCGACTGCAGGCGATCTGATTCTCTTTCTCATTACAGCTCCTTTTATACACGATTGTCATGCGCAGTCACTGACGTTTTGCTGTCCAGCGCCATCTGTCGGAGATTTTGTGAACTTTGTTTTTTTTTTTTTTTTGTTCTAATAAAACCCCATGTCATTCCAAGCATGTGTGTCAATTTTTACTCTCTATCTACATTATTCCGTGGTTTATTAAGTTTTCAAATTTATACTGACTTTTTGATCACCCGGTACTATCAGTCGCTCCAGAGATAGTATGACAGTGCGCTTATCGATAAGCGCTGCTGCTGCCACTCCCGGGTAGGTAAGGCAGGAAGTTAGTGACGCCAGTAAATGGAATAAGAACACGAGGCGGCCGTTCGGTAAGAGAAGATGACAAACAATAAACGGAATGAACACGAGCCGCGCACGGCTTAGGTTCATTGTTCGAATCGTGTTTTACATAATACGGTAAAATGTGCATGTGATACTTAAAACGCTGGTACAGAAACGTGTTGGTGCTGCATATCTGAAGGCGCCCATCTAAGCCAATGCTTCGCCAGTGGAACTGCTACTGAGAAGCACCTCTGAGTGGCTCCATGTGAACGCAGCCTTACCCCTTATCTGAAGTCTTTATCAGGGAGGACCTTCTGAACCATTGTAATAATTTAGGTGCATACTTCGAGAACGCCAAAAAAAAAGCGGCATTCGGCGTTCGAATTCTGTGAGGAACTCCACCTTTTGTGCTCGGCTAGCAGCGCCCTCAAGTGGCGTTGTGTGAAGGCCCTGAAGCAATGTTTCGCCACCAGTGACCCAGTGGCGCTTCTACACCGCCGGAGGCGGTACTGCGTCACTGAGCGCCACAGAAGTGCAGTGGTGCTACACATCTGAAGGCGCCCATATAAACCAGTGCCTCAGCAGCAGAAGGGCGATCGAGAGTGCATCTCAGTGGCTCCGTGTGAACAGGTTTTTACTGGCGAGCATTCAGCTTCCCTCCAGCAGCTACCAAATCAGTCCTCTGTCACACCCAACAATCCACCATTTCATGGTTCCAGAAGCTAAAGAGGTGTGGTCCTCGAGAAATGCTGCTTCCTGTGATCCTTCAGCAAGTTTTCCACAGACACATAGGTGTCGAAATGACCGCCACAAACAGAAAATGAAAATGGGCGTATGACATTGATGGTCGGGACTTCCCAGCTGGAGAAGTTCGGCTGTCAAGTTTCAAGTCTTTTTAGATGACATTATATTGGGCACGTCGCATGTCGGTGAGTATGAACTGATGATGAGGGCCGGCCGGAGTGGCCGAGCGGTTCTAGGCGCTACAGCCTGGAACCACGCGACCGCTACGGTCGCAGGTTCCAATCCTGCCTCGAGCATGGATATGTGTGATGTCCTTAGGTTAGTTAGGTTTAACTAGTTCTAAGTTATAGGGGACTGATGACCTCAGCAGTGAAGTCCCATAGTGCTCAGAGCCATTTCAGCCATTTTTTGATTATGAGGACTGAGCCAGATCGCTGGTCGATCATCAGCGATCGGCTTGTTATCTTTGGCGCGTCCGCGGGCATGAGCATCTTTGCGTTTTCGGCTGGGACGCGCGGGACGGCGAGAGGCAGTCGGTTTGGGGCGGCCGGTGAGACTAGCGGAGTGGTGGCTCGGGCGTAAGCACATGTGTGATGCCTGTTACGCTGGGGCTGGTTGCTAATCGTGAAACTCCTGCGGCGGTTGCCTGGAAGGCATTTAATATAAACTGTGCCAAGCCTCGCAGTGAGAGGGGAGTCCGGAGTTGGTGTTGGCCTAGATGATTGTACAAATTGAGGTGCCTGTATGAGAAGCACGGCGTGGGCCTGTTGCTTGCATCGTTCTTCTTGCAGCCACCGCAAGCGGATCTTCGGCCGGAATATCTACAGTTTGTGGTGAGCATAGAGTGAACAGGGTCTCGTAGGATGTGCTCCCAGCCTGACTTACACTGTGTTATTTGTGGGTGCCGACCCCTTGTCTGTAACTGCTTCCGGGTGTCCGGTAAGATTTCACAGCAAAACTGTGTTTCTGTGGCAATCTGTGTTTATGGCTCAGCCTCCGCCTAGAAAGGGGAAAGAATAAGCGCCTGTTTCTTTGGGACACTGCAGTTCAAACAGAAGTGGCGTAATGTTAATTGTATGTAAAGTGTATTTTATGTCATGCAGTTTTCTTGGGCGCGCAGCTGTGTTATTGAACTCATTTTGAAGTGTTCTGTAGGGTGAATGGCTGCTCCCCACTTCAGTGTATTCTTTTGAGTAGTATTGTAAAGGTTTTTGGATATTTTTCAGTGGGGGTGTATTGATTCAATGTTGTTTTTCTCTTTCTTTGAACTACAGAGAATTGTTTAGTTTATCTGGTTATTGGCTTAACTCGCGCTTCACGCACTAAATCAGCTGATATTGAAATTTTTTTTTTTAATTCCTGTTTAACGTCAGACAGATTCAAATGTAACTTCATTTATGTTGTTTGAAATAAATGTGTTGGATTGACCTTAATGAATTATGTGCAATCGAAGTAAGGGACCCAGTCCTTCATCAGTGCTTAACAGTGGCGTGTGGTTCGGGTTGTGAGGCCCGTTCTCGGATCATGAGGACAACACAACACCCAGTCCTCTAGCGGGGGAAGTCGCCAACCCAGCCAGGAATTGAAGCTGCTGCTTGGCAGACAGATGCACTAACCACTCAGCTAGGGGGATGGATTCAACAGACAGAAGCGAGATTCAACGCTGAGCACAACACAATGCCACCAAACGTCCCAGTTGACTCCACAAAATGCAAGTCTCTACTGTCTGTGTTAAAATGTTACCAATAAAGCATGGCAACCAAGATCTCAATTCAGTTTCCAGTAATCCATTCCCCACTCTGTGTGGTGACAGTCTATCCATAAACGTGGCCTGGATTTCAGCTGTTGTTGTCCTACTATTCGTCAGAACCAGTCGGCTAATCCTACGATCTTCACGTGTTGTAATCGTTCTGGAAGGATCCACGCTTCCATGCTTGTTCCTCATGCCCTTCTGCAGTCACTACACAGCAGACAACGGTCTATGTTCTTTGTCGGCATGATACTGCCGCGTCCCTCAGGCCAGTGATTCGACCTTTCTCAGATTACGAAAGATGGCAATACCCTGAACATTCACAGCGTCTTCTCTATTACGATCTCAATTCTTCATTTATAGGAATAGCTTATTCGGTGCTAAAGATAGGCTCCCATAAGGATGATATTTTTCCTAACATGTGTCATAGCTATAGAATGCTAAAGAATCAGCTTGGTAGTTGATGTCAAAGAGGACGGAGGTGCGGGCAGAGATCAGGGGCACTCTCCTACCCAGCCGGCCTATGTGGCCGAGCGGTTAAAGGCGCTTCAGTCTGGAACCGCGTGACCGCTACGGTCGCAGGTTCGAATCCTGCCTCGGGCATGGATGTGTGTGGTGTCCTTAGGTTAGTTAGGTTTAATTAGTTCTAAGTTCTAGGCGACTGATGACCTCAGAAGTTAAGTCGCATAGTGCTCAGAGCCAGCCATCTCCTACCCGTGGGGTGCGAAACTGTCCATAAAAGGGGGAAGATTCGGCAGCGATTAACGGCATTAGAATGAATAAGGCAATGGCAACCACTGCATTAAGGATACATAATGCGTATCCACGGGACATGTGGCATGTAATCGAAAAATGTGTCTTGATGATCTCTTCGTTGGCAAAAGATTCTGGACGAGTCGCCCATTCGGATCTTAACTAGGGGACTGCCAAGCGGTAGCTGTTCATGAGAAAAAAGTCTGAATAATGAACGGAAAGATGGCGTCCCACGAGTTGCGTGATGGAATGTCAAAACGTTGAACTTGTTAGGGAAGATAGAAAATCTGGAAAGGGAAATGCTAAGGCTCAGTCTAGGTATAATAGGGGTCAGTGAAGGAAAATAAAAAGATGACAAGAATTTATTGTCAGATGAGTATACAGTAACATCAACAGTAGCAGAAAATGGTATAACACGTGTAGGGTTAGTCATGTATAGGAAAGTAGAGCAGAGAGTGAGTTACCGAGAACAGTTCACTGATATGGTTGTTCTCATCAAACCAAACCCGACAACCATACTTTAGGTGTACAATACGAGGTCGCAAGCCAAAGATGGAGAAAGTATATGAGGATACTGAATGGGTAATTCAGCACGTAAAGGGAGATGAAAGTCTATTAGTTACCGGTGATTGCAATACGGTCGTGGGCAGGGAGTAGAAGAAAGGGTTATGGGAGAATACGGGCTTGATAGCAGGAATGAGAGAGGAGAATAATTCAGTTCTGATATAAATTTCAGCTAGTAATAGCAACTACTTTATTCAATAATCACAAGAGGAGGAGGTATACTTGGAAAAGGCTGGGAGATACCGAAGATTTCAGTTAGATTCCATTATGACCAGGCAGAGATTCTGAAATCAGGTACTGGATAGTAAGGCGTACCCAGGAGCAGATATAGACACAGGTCACAATTCAATAATCGTGAAAGGTAGGTTGAAGTTTAAGAGATTAGTCAGGAAGAATCAATGCGCAAAGAAGTGGGATGTACAAAATATTAAGAGATGAAGAGATAAATTTGAAGGCTCTGAAGCCGTAAGGAATACATCAGTAGAATGAAATTTTCACTCTACAGCGGAGTGTGCACTGGTATGAAACTTCCTGGCAAATTAAAACTGTGTGCCGGACCGAGACTCGAACTCGGGACCTTTGCCTTTCGCGGGCAAGCGCTCTACCACTCAGGTCCAGAGTTCGAGTCTCGGTCCGGCACACAGTTTTAATCTGCCAGGAAGTTTCAATACATCAGTAGTCCGTTCAGTTGAAGAGCAATGGACATCTCTAAAAAGGACAATTACAGAAGTTGGAGAATAAAACGTAAGTACAAAGAAGATAACTTCGAAGAAACCATGGATAAAAGAAGAAATACTTCATTTGATCGACGGAAGAAGGAAGTACAAAAATGTTCAGGTAAATTCAGGCGTACAGAAATACAATTTATTTAGAAATGAAGCAGATAGGAAGTGAAGGAAAGCTAAGGTGAAATTGCTGTATGAGAAATGTGAAGACATCGAAAAAGAAACGACTGTCGGAAGGACTGACTCAGCATACACAATAGCCAAAACAACTTTCGATGACATTAAATGGTTACATTAGGAGTACAATGGGTGTTCCTCTTTTAATTGGAAAGGAGACAGCGGATAAGTGGAAAGAGTCTATTGTAGGCTTACGTAAGGGGGAGAACTTGTATGATGACGTGATAGAAGAAGGAAGAGTAGTCAATGGTGAAGTGATAGGGGATCCAGTATTAGAATCAGAATTTAAAAGAGGCTTGCAAGACAAAAGATCAGATTAGGCAGAAGGGAGAGAAAACATTCTATCGCAATTTCTAAGATCATAGGGGGGGGGGGGGGGGGGGGGAAAGAGGATAATTAAACTATTAACACTGGTGTGAAGAATGTATGAGACTAGCGCTATACCATTAGACTTTCGGAAAAACATCACCCACACAATTCCGAAGGCTGCAAGAGCTGACGAGTACGAGAATTATCGTACAATCAGCTTAACATTTCACGTATCCAAGTTGCTGACAAGAATAATATACAGAAGAATGGAAAAGCGTTGGACAATGTCAGATAGCGCAAGATTCCAACATGGTTTCCTCCATCCATTCTTTTCTTCTCTTTCAGATTTTTAATTTTTATTGTCAGCCTTACGTCCCTGATACACAAATATAAATATAACTCATGGATCTTTCAAACAGGCTCCTGGCTCGACGTATACGTTATATTTGATCACATGACGGTATATATTTTAATTCGTTAAATCAAAAAGATGTTATCCACATGAATATTAATTACACAAAAAATGATCCTTACATACGTTGATCCAGAAGATAATGATCACCTGTTTAATAGCTTGTCGTTCCAACTTTGAGACGCAATTCTGCGTTGCACGGTTTCGGAAAGTTAAATTACGGGCTGGTAGTTCAAAAATGGTTCAAATGGCTCTGAGCACTATGGGATTTAACTACTGAGGTCATCAGTCCCCTAGAACTTAGAACTACTTAAACCTAACTAACCTAAGGACATCACACACATCCATGCCCGAGGCAGGATTCGAACCTGCGACCGTAGCGGTTACGCGGTTCCAAACTGACGTGCTTAGAACCGCACGGCCACACCGGCCGGCGGGCTGGTAGTTTTTGGACTCTGAGGTAGCTGTTGATAGGATCCGAGATGTGTTCCATCAGAATCAGCCAAGATAAAAACGTGAGTTCGGTGTCCTCCTCAAACGACTGCAGCAAGACTCTGGCTTGTGACACGGTCATTTGTGCTGTGAGAAGACGCCATCGACGTCATGGAAGACTGAGCCGTGACGGCTCGAGTCTGATCTTTGACTCATTTATTTGTCTGATTTACTGACCTTCGATTACTAACACAGGTCCCATGAAGGCCCAGGTGAATGTTCTCGATACTATAATACTGCCCACACCAGATTAAGTACGTGTCGCGGTGCGTGTTAAGAGCAGCCGTTCTGAGGATGACGGCGTGTCCGCACACGATCATCGGCGTGGTGTAGCAAGAAATGTGATTCAACTGACAAAGCAACACGTTTCCGTTAGTAAACAGTCCAGTCTTGACATTCCCATGGCCACTGCAATTGTTATTTACTCGTACAATACCGTTATGAGAAAATGTGTGGATCGTCTGCTGCTGAGCCCAATATTCAACAACGTGTGTCGAACGATGTGTTCCGAAATACCTGTGCCTGCACCTCCATTGAACTCCGTCATCAGGTCTAAAACAGATCGCTGCCTTTCCTGTTTTACATGGTGGTCATGCCGCCAACTTCTGTGATGAGGCGTCCAACACCTTACGGCCTAGTCCTCGTTTCGCTGTCCTTCAACCACTTTCTATAGACACTCGTCATAATAACACGCGAGCAGCAGACAAGCTTCGCCATTTTCGCCATGCGTGTTCCCTGGCGCTGTGTCGTAGCAGTGCACGCTTTATCGAAGTCGCTTATTTCAGTGATTTTCCCTTTTTGAGGTTCCTATCGTCGTTATAACGACTCCCTTATTTGTGTCTTTTGCGCTTGTACAGGGAATTACTGGTGGAAGTGCAGATATTGTGATCATTGGTACCTTAATACATGGTAACAATTATTGAACAATATGAAGAATACGTAAATTAGTTACGAACCACGGCGTGCACACGCTTTATTCAACATGTAGACATCACTAGAGATATTCGGATTTAGGTTATGATATGCTCGATATGTCTGCCATCATAAGCGATGATGTGGCGCAGACGAATAACGAAATTCTGCATGAACCGGAACATCGATGCTGTCGACGACCTCCTGAATGACTGTTTTCAGCTCAGAAATGGTTTTCGGGTTATTGCTGTACACTTTGTCTTTAATATAATATCACAAAAAGGAGTCGCATATGTTCAGATCCGCAGAATATGGCGGCCAGTCGAGGCCCATGCCAGTGGCCTTTTGATACCACAGAGGCAGAATCCGGTCTCCGAAGTGCTCCCCCAGGACATCAAACACTTTCCTGCTTCGATGCCTCCTTCTTGCATGAACCCCATTTTGTTGAAATCAGGGTCGCTTCGGATAGTGGGGATGAAATCATCTTCCAAAACCTTCACGTAGCGTTCGGTAATCACCGTCCCATCAAGAAATATCACACCGGTTATTCCGTGACTAGACATTGGACACCACACAGTCACCCGTTGAGGGTGAAGAGACGTTTCACCGGGCGGTGTGGCCGAGCGGTTCTAGGCGCTTCAGTCTGGAAATTTTTTTTTTCTTTTTTTTTTTTTTTTTTTTTCAAACGGGTTTCATCGCTAAACCAAACCATATTCACATCAAAATCCGGTTCGTCAATTCTGGGAACAGTAGTGTTGGTGAAACACAACATCTGTTCCATGGCCCTGGGGCTTAATGGCTTATGGGTTTGAATTTTGTATGGGAAGAGATGTAGGTCTTAGGCAACAATTTGAAGCGGTGTCTTCCGGCTGATTCCCACCTGTTGTGCAGCTCGTCTGATCTGTTTCCTAGGGCTGGTTTGAAACACAGCGCGTGTCTTCTCCATCGTTTTCAGGCGTTTTCACCCTTTTCGGACGACCAACATTGCAACACTGTCATCACGAACGCTACCCGTTCTCTCAAACCTGTAAATGAAATTCGTGTATGTTAGCACACTTGGACCGGTTGTCTTCAGCCGGAACTTGGTCGCAAACTTCCTTTGAGCCGCACATGGGCTGTTATTGTTCGAATAGTAGGCCTTCACAAGCGCTATACGCTCAGGCACGCTGTACTGTGATATTTTCATGTGCAAATGACCGACAACAACAAGGCCCATGTGCATGCACATACTAATTCCCACCACGCCCCGAAGCAAACCATGCAGTTTGAAAGTCCTAATGCAAACCAGTTCAAAAGTTATGACGATTTAATTTCATATAGTTCTATAATTGTCAGTGTGTTAGTTGTTTTCTCTCTGTGTCTAATGGTCTTTCCACAAACCCCTCACATAATTTACTGCCTGATACAGTATTTTCTGTGTGATTATAGCTGCAGCATTGAGAGGACTGCGCCTGTCAGTAAAGACCAGATGTTCTGCGTCCACACATCCACACTTCACCATTCGATCTGATTCCCATGGGAAAATAAGCATCAGTGTCATGCTCTTGTCACATGTACTTCGAGGTATTGACCAACCTACTATTCGTAACAGCCGTAATAATTAGTGTACAAATGAAGTAAATACTGATCTAATGTTGTACAGTACATTGCCCTCAGTCACTAATAAAAATATCATTACTTAAACACCTCAGACCCTGTATAATTTCCTCACCTCCTTACATGCCTAAAGCCACCAAATCGCATCAATTGTCGCAGAGGGCAGTGATCACTATGTTGTGGCTTCTCTGCATATTACAGTTCGTCTCAAAAAGTAATAATATACCATGTTTAGACCCTAAATAAAATGTAAATGTCATGTGACTAGGGCCTCCTGTCGGGTAGACCGTTCGCCGGGAGCAAGTCTTTCGATTTGACTCCACTTCGGCGACTTGCGCGTCGATGCGGATTAAATGATGATCATTAGGACATCACAACACCCAGTCCCTGAGCGGAGAAATTCTCCGACCCAGTTGGGATTCGAATCCGGGCCCTTAGGATTGACATTCTGTCCCGCTGACCACTCAGTTACCGGGGGCGGACAAGTTTAGACCCTTGAAAGAATAAAATTTTGCGACACACTCGATGGGACTATACTTCATGATGTTTGGAAAACGTGATCTACGTTGTTCTCATCAGTGGAATGTGAAAACCAAAGCACTGTGATATTCGGCGGAAGGAAACGAATATACTGACATACCTGAATGGGTTAAACATTACAGAACCAAAACGTTTCGTAAATTCATTCATTCATTCACTCATTGGTCGTGTTTTGTAGATCCATGTGGAAAGAGAGCCTTCAGGGACGTGGAACGATTCAAGGTATACATTAACAAAACAAAAGCTCATAATAGAAACTCAACAATAGACTGTCTCTGATTCAATTACAATTAAATCAATACCATTAGCTGCTGACAGGGTTGATATACGTCAACGGGGACAGTTGAAAATGTGTGCCCCGACTGGGACTCGAACCCGGGATATCCTGCTTACATGGTAGACGCTCTAGCCATCTGAGCCACCGAGGGCACAGAGGATCGTGCGCTGCAGGGACTTATCGCCGGCACGATCCCCGTGAGACCCCCATTCTCAACTTACAGTCCACACACTACATTCGTAGTGCCCCTGCCATTATACCCATTACTCGCACGGCCACCAATGGCATCTGTTCTTTCGGACAACTCCGAAAGACAGATGCCATCTTCATATCGTTAAAAGCTAACCGGCTGATGATGCACTCGAATTGCCTGAACTCTTACGGGACTCGGTGGATTGTCTGCCGCGAGTAATGGGTATAATGGCAGGGGCGATACGAATGTAGTGTACGGAGTATAAGTTGAGAATGTGGGTCTCACGAGGAGCGTGGCGGCGATAAGTCCCCGCAGTCGCACTATCCTCTGTGCCCTCGGTGGCTCAGATAGATAGAGCGTCTGCCCTGTAAGCAGGAGATCCCGGGTTCGAGTCCCGGTCGGGACACACATTTCCAAGTGCCCCCGTTGATGTCCGAAAGAACAGATCCCATCTTCGTATCTCTGATTAAGGTTATTCACGCTTCAGGTAACTAAATTTAACAAGAAAATTAGAAAGAAATTACCACGGACCGTAGTGACTGCTTCCGTGATGGCCGCAAGGTTAGTAAGGAGTTTTTGTAGTAGGGTTCAAATGGTTTAAATGGCTCTGAGCATTGTGGGACTTGACATCTGAGGTCATCAGTCCCCTAGAACTTAGAACTACTTAAACCTAACTAACTTAAAGACATCACACACATCCATGCCCGAGGCAGGATTCGAACCTGCGACCGTAGCGGTCGCGCGGGTCCAGACTGAAGCGCCTAGAACTGCTCGGCCACCGCGGCCGGCTTTGTAGTAGGGCGATCCATTCCTCCACGAGCCCAACTGACAACCACTGGATCGTCGTTGATGCATGTCGACGTGCTGCAATACAGCTCCTCGACGCACCCACGCGCTCCCAATGGGATCTGAGTAAGGGAAACAGGCAGGGCGGTCCATTCAGCCACCTGTGCAGATGCGGGCTGTCATCCGCAAAAATTAAGTAAGCGCCACATGGGGAAGCAATATTGCTGGACATACCCCGATACGGCGAAAGGTGAGAACACGTAATGCATCCAGAAACACTGTCGAACATGGTCGTGTTGAAGGTCAAGGTAATACGGTGTGGTGGTAATCTGGAAATTTCTGTTAAGTTCCTCTGCGGCCAAACTGCTGAGGTCATCGATGTCTAGGCTTCCACACCACTTAAACTAACTTAGGCTAAGGACAACACACACACCCATGCCCGAGGAAGGACTCGAACCTCCGACGTGGAGAGCCGCGCGAACCGTGGCAAGGCGCCTGAGACCGCGCGGCTACCCCGCGTGGCTGGTACGGTTTGGGAAGGTATAAAGTGTATGGGCTCCAAATCTTTGAACACGGTGCCCTCACCAGTCAACGTTATTGTGGAACTTTACTCCTTCCTCGTGTGCGTCTTTTCAGGGGTGAATTCAGCCAGACTTCATTTTTATGGGTGACAATGGATGACCACATCGAATAGAGCACGTGCAAGAGCTCTTATAACGAGAGGATATTCGGAGAATGGACTGGTCTTACAGTTGCCCTGACTGAAATCCTATCGAGGACGTGTGGGCTGCGTTGGGGAGACGTATTTCAGTACGTCCAAAAAATGGTTCAGCTGGCTCTGAGCACTATGGGACTTAACATCTGAGGTCATCAGTCCCCTAGACTTAGAACTACTTAAACCTAATTAACCTAACGACATCACACACATCCATGCCCGAGGCTGGATTCGAACCTGCGACCTTAGCAGCAGCGTAGTTCAGGATTGCTGGAGGAAGTAATTACCCACCCTAAAAACTCCTTACCAACCTTGTGCTGTTCTCATACTCTACGAAAAGCCGCTACCGTCCTTCTGGAATGTCAAGGGGACACAACAAACCGCGGTGTATCTGTGTTATTATGCAGAATTATTATTTAATTTAGGGGCGACTAGACACTTCAACACAAAAGAAGACGAGAACAGCTGCCAACATGAGCAAGTAAATATCCTCGAAGTAGTGGTGCAACTTAAATCACTTAATAAAAGCAAGTCTTCTAGTCCAGACTGTATACCAATTAGGTTCCTTTAGGAGTATGCTGATGCATTAGCTCCATACTTAACAATCATATACAACCGTTCACATGAACTGCTGAGTGCTATTGACAAGGGATTTCAGATCGATTCCGTATTCCTGGATTTCCGGAAGCCTTTTAACACTGTACCACACAAGCGGCCCCTAGTAAAATTGCGTGCTTATGGAATATCGTCTCAGTTATGTGACTGAATTTGCGATTTCCTGTCAGAGAGGTCACAGTTCATAGTAATTGACGGAAAGTCATCGAGTGAAGCAGAAGTGATTTCTGCTGTTCCTTATCTACACTCCTGGAAATTGAAATAAGAACACCGTGAATTCATTGTCCCAGGAAGGGGAAACTTTATTGACACATTCCTGGGGTCAGATACATCACATGATCACACTGACAGAACCACAGGCACATAGACACAGGCAACAGAGCATGCACAATGTCGGCACTAGTACAGCGTATATCCACCTTTCGCAGCAATGCAGGCTGCTATTCTCCCATGGAGACGATCGTAGAGATGCTGGATGTAGTCCTGTGGAACGGCTTGCCATGCCATTTCCACCTGGCGCCTCAGTTGGACCAGCGTTCGTGCTGGACGTGCAGACCGCGTGAGACGACGCTTCATCCAGTCCCAAACATGCTCAATGGGGGACAGATCCGGAGATCTTGCTGGCCAGGGTAGTTGACTTACACCTTCTAGAGCACGTTGGGTGGCACGGGATACATGCGGACGTGCATTGTCCTGTTGGAACAGCAAGTTCCCTTGCCGGTCTAGGAATGGCAGAACGATGGGTTCGATGACGGTTTGGATGTACCGTGCACTATTCAGTGTCCCCTCGACGATCACCAGTGGTGTACGGCAATGTAGGAGATCGCTCCCCACACCATGATGCCGGGTGTTGGCCCTGTGTGCCTCGGTCGTATGCAGTCCTGATTGTGGCGCTCACCTGCACGGCGCCAAACACGCATACGACCATCATTGGCACCAAGGCAGAAGCGACTCTCATCGCTGAAGACGACACGTCTCCATTCGTCCCTCCATTCACGCCTGTCGCGACACCACTGGAGGCGGGCTCCACGATGTTGGGGCGTGAGCGGAAGACGGCCTAACGGTGTGCGGGACCGTAGCCCAGCTTCATGGAGACGGTTGCGAATGGTCCTCGCCGATACCCCAGGAGCAACAGTGTCCCTAATTTGCTGGGAAGTGGCGGTGCGGTCCCCTACGGCACTGCGTAGGATCCTACGGTCTTGGCGTGCATCCGTGCGTCGCTGCGGTCCGGTCCCAGGTCGACGGGCACGTGCACCTTCCGCCGACCACTGGCGACATCATCGATGTACTGTGGAGACCTCACGCCCCACGTGTTGAGCAATTCGGCGGTACGTCCACCCGGCCTCCCGCATGCCCACTATACGCCCTCGCTCAAAGTCCGTCAACTGCACATACGGTTCACGTCCACGCTGTCGCGGCATGCTACCAGCGTTAAAGACTGCGATGGAGCTCCGTATGCCACGGCAAACTGGCTGACACTGACGGCGGCGGTGCACAAATGCTGCGCAGCTAGCGCCATTCGGCGGCCAACACCGCGGTTCCTGGTGTGTCCGCTGTGCCGTGCGTGTGATCATTGCTTGTACAGCCCTCTCGCAGTGTCCGGAGCAAGTATGGTGGGTCTGACACACCGGTGTCAATGTGTTCTTTTTTCCATTTCCAGGAGTGTATATAAACGATTTGGGAGACAATCTGAGCAGCCGTCTTCGTTTGTCTGCGGTTGACACTGTTATCGACTAATAAAGCCATCAGAAGATCAACACAAACTGCAAAACGATCTAGAAAAAATATCTGAATGGTGCAAAAAGTGGCAGTTGACCCTAAATAACGAAAATGTGAGGTCATTCACGTGACTACTAAAAGGAACTCGTTAAACTTCGGTTGCACGATAAATTGGTCTAATCTAAAAGCCGCAAATTCAACTAAATACCTAGGTATTACAATTACGAACAACTTAAATTGGAAAGAACACATAGAAAATGCTGTAGGGAAGGCTAACCAAAGGCTGCGTTTTATTGGCAGGACACTTTGAAAATGTAACAGACCTACTAAGGAGACTGCCTACACTACGCTTGTCCGTCCTCTTTTAGAATACTGCTGCGCTGTGTGGGATCCTTACCAGATAGGACTGACGGAGTACATCGAAAAAGTTCAAAGAATGGCAGCACGTTTTGTATCATCGGGAAATACGGGAGAGAGTGTCACAGAAATGATACAGTATTTGGGCTGAAAATCATTAAAAGAAAGGCGTTTTTCGTTGCGACGGAATCTTCTCACGAAATTCCAATCACCAACTTTCTCCTCCGAATGCGAAAATATTTTGTTGACACCGACCTACATAGGGCGGAACGATCACCACGATAAAGTAAGGGAAATCAGAGTTCGTACGAAAAGATATAGGTGTTCATTCTTTCCGCGCCCTATACGAGATTGGAATAATAGAGAATTGTGAAGGTGGTTCGATCAACCCTCTGCCAGGCACTTAAATGTGATTTGCAGAGTATCCATGTAGACGTAGATGTAGATGAACAATAACAACAAACTGGATTAGCGTTGCCACACTATAACAAACACAGTCTAGTTCCCTGATGTTACATCAATGCCCGTTCCCAACTGGCCATGGCTGATTGACTAGATAGGTGCCTTCAATAACTGCTTACACAACATTACTAATGTACGTAATTTATTAGTAATAGTTCACCATGAACAACAAATCTTAAAACACTTCATAAAAGACTGATTAAATAACTGCTTCTCTGGGTAATAAATTCTCAACCAATAACAGTAGGATACATCATTTCCAAATAAAAACTTACAGAATCGTAATGGTAGAAAGGTACCTTTCAAACTTCAAAATTAACTTTCATTTAACACGCAGATATAAAAACATATACAAAACTGAATTTCAGATCTATCCAATGAGTAATCCTGATAAAATTATGTTCACAAATAAGAAATATAATAACTTTAAGACAACGCCCATCCGGCATTGGCCACACCTTTACACACTCGTCAGTTCCTTTGAAAAGTGACAGTTACTGCTCAGTCTCCACACAGTTAAGCACTCTAACACAGCAGAAGTCACTGAAGGATAATACACTTACCGTATTCCACTACTTTCTTCTCCAATATCATGGTATTCTTATTGTGGCCGAACATGCTACAGCACAGCGTGTCCAGGTTGGGCCCACGCCGTCTTGTTTATCTGCCGTGGCAAAACACCCACAAACGACATCGGCCATAGCTCGCCATAATTGCGCCCATACAATTGCAGAGCCCACGGCTTACCGTTCCACAGCAGCGTTGAATTCCCAAGCGTCTCGGTTTCACCATCAGTACACAACCACAGAGTACGTAAATTATTCAATGCACAATTCGGACCATCCGTACCCCAACACAGTGCCGTTCTGTCTTCCTCGCTCGGTACTCTCCAACCCTCCTCACTTCGTCACCAGGGGTCCACTCGCCGCCTACTCGGCGCCCCAGTATCTCTGGCGAGGCCAATATCGACCTTAACACTCGCGGCCGGAACACAATCGTGCCGAAAATCGGCACATTATTGCCTCTAAATAAATCATTTCTGTTAGTCTGACTGCGTGTTTCTCTCAGTTACCTTCTGTATTCTATGTAAGACCCACGTTTCATAGCTGCATATTACTTGGCAGTGATGCATCACGCGAGAGTTACTTTCGTTCTTAAATTTTGCACACCAGTGTAGTTACCTGCACCTGTGAGTACTATGGTGCGGTACATTACGACTCATCACGCATTTCTGCAACAACTACAGCTAAGGACCATGTAGGTAACAGAAACCTTGAATCTACATATTCAGATAACTTGTTGTTGGAACAGATCATGAAGAATGTTTTAAATTTTCGTTTCAACTGGCAGGGATCCTAAACTTATTTAATACCTTTGCATCTGCGTACTCATCTCAATTTTGCACTCCAGACAAGGATGTACAGTCAACATGAAAATTATTAGAGTATCTTGTATTGTGATTTTGCAGATCATAGTTGAACTGAAACTAATTTTTATAATCAGCAACAAATACCGTTAAGGACTAAACATATGCGTTAGTGACTTTAAAAATTCCAAGATTGTTCAAAGGCTCCTGCAAGAGGTACAGTGATCTAAGTCACCCATTATTCTTACTACTCGCTTCTGCTGGACAAGCACATAACTTACTTTAGATGTGTTATGCCAGAATATAACTGCGTAAAATAAAGAAGAAAGCTTTAGAGTTTTATGTCCAGTCGACAACTACACTCATGCTCATAAATTAAGGATAATGCTGATACATGGCGAAACAATGCTCTGGTGGGCGGTTGGCGGGTTTAAATCACCTCGGGGTATGACCATACGGAGCATTTGACCTGCAGTCGTCGCACGGTGCCGCTGGCATTAGTGCACATACGCAGAGGTGTGTTGCTGCATGTCAGAGTACAGTGTAGCGAGTAAGTGTGCAGACGTTTTCAGACCTGCTAACGGTGACTGTGTGTTGAAAATGGCTCAAAGAACACTTATTGATGATGTTATGAGGGGTAGAATACTTGGACGACTGGAGGTTGGTCAAACACAGCAGTTCGTAGCACAGGCCCTCCGTGTGCCACAAAGTGTGATCTTAAGATTATGGCAACGATTCCAGCAGACAGGAAACGTGTCCAGCGCTACAGTACGGGACGTCCACAGTGTACAACACCACAAGAAGACCGATATCTCGCCATCAGTGTACGCAGACGGCCACGGAGTACTGCAGGTAGCCTTGCTCGGGACCTTACCGCAGCCACTGGAACAGTTGTCTCTAGACACACAGTCTACAGACGACTGAACAGACATGGTTTATTCGCCCGGAGACCTGCAAGGTGCATTCCACTGACCCCTGGTCACAGGAGAGCCCGTAAAGCCTGGTGTCAAGAAAACAGTACATGGTCATTGGAACAGTGGTCCCATGTTATGTTCACGGACGAATCCAGATACAGTCTGAATAGTGATTCTCGCCGGGTTTTCATCTGGCGTGAACCAGGAACCAGATACCAACCCCTTAATGTCCTTGAAAGGGACCTGAATGGAGGTCGTGGTTTGATGGTGTGGAGTGGGGTTATGCAAGTACACACCTGCATGTCTTTGACAGAGGAACTGTAACAGGTGAGGTGTATCGGGGCGTCATTTTGCGCCAGTATGTCCGCCATTTCAGGGGTGCAGAGGGTTCCATCTTCCTCCTGATGGATGATAACGCACGGCCCCATCAAGCTGCCATCGTGGAGGAGTACCTTGAAACAGAAGATATCAGGCGAATGGAGTGGCCTGCCTGATCTCCAGACCTAAACCCCATCGAGCACGTCTGGGATGCTCTCGGTCGACGTATCGCTGCACGTCTTCAAACCCTTAGGACACTTCAGGAGCTCCGACAGGCACTGGTGCAAGAATGGGAGGCTATACCCTAGCAGCTGCTCCAGAATATGCCAACCAGCTGTGTGGCCTGTGTACGTGTGCATGGCGATCATATCCCATACTGATGTCGGGGTACATGCGCAGGAAACAGTGGCGCTTTGTAGCACATGTGTTTCAGGACGGTTTTCTCAACTTATCACCAATACTGTGGACTTACAGATCTGCGTCGTCTGTGTTTCCTATGTGCCTATGCTATTAGCGCCAGTTTTGTGTAGTGCCACGTTGTGTAGCACCACATACTAGCCCACAATTATCCTTAATTTATGACCATGAGTGTAGATCATTAGGAACGGGGCACAAGCTTGGAAAGTTTTTCTTTCAAAGGAACCGTTCTGGCATTTGCCTGGATTGATCTCGCGAAATCGCGGAAAACCTAAATCGGGATGGCCGGACGCAGATCTGAATCGTCGTTCTCCCGAATGCGAGTCCAATATGTTAAGCACTGCGCCCTCCTCGCTCTGTACGACTGCATAAGACAAGAGGGAGCTACTTATGTGGCGATGGATTTATTATAATATACATTATGGAAGTTAACCTTTGTTGTTTACGATTAATTAGGGTAAGACTGGGTACCGGGATGCAACCGGGTACCGTGTTTCTCATGTGACAACGCCCTGTGCTGGAGATATAAACAATTAAATTCCACGAGTCAAGATGAAAGAGCTACTATATTGGCGTGTTGTTGCTGTTCTGTTCACCGCGTCTACGAAGATAAATTTCCTTTACGGGGTCAACCGAATAATGTTCTTTTGTTTTTAAGCTGCGAATATTTCATAGCCATTACACTTCTAAGAACTCTATTTAGCTAGGATTATCAGTTGATTTGTGAGTGTGTATAGACGAATAAACAATAGGGGCTGTATTAACAATAACGTACTGTTGTTTCGCTTTTATAACCTCTGCACCTGGGGTAAGACGAGGTACACTGAGTGGGGCTAGGACCGGGAATGTCGGTTAAAAGAAAAGAAGCAAATAAATGAGAAAATGCTATCACGGAAGAGAAAGTTGTTTTATGGAAGCTCAACACCGCAGAAAAAGATATTATCAAAGCAAATCAATCAAAAAGAGACGCATGTAAAGAGCCAACATAAAAACGGAGTGTTATCATAAAATTATCAGTTCTCGAACAATGATTCTGTGCATGAAGACGATAGAAACAAATCAGGTGTCAATTGCGGATATTGTGACGACGTATTTCGAAACTCTGAAGAATGTGAAGGTTGGATTCAATGCAGAAAATGTGCTGTCACAAAAGCTGCAGTGGAGCGGATGATGGGGAGTGTTGCTTTATATGTGATTTTTGTGAATAATATTGTTAGTTAAATTATATTTCAATAAATATTTCTGATTTTCCACTGTGATTGTTTACTTGAAAATCTTGTTTTTCTGTATTCTCGAAAGTTAGTTTGGGAGAGGGGACCAAACAGCGAAGTCATCGATCCCATGGGATTAGGGAAGGAAGTTGGCCGTGCCCTTTCAAAGGAACCATCCCGGCTTTTGCCTGAAGCGATGTAGGGAAATCACGGAAAACCGAAATTAGGGCGACCAGACCCGCGTTTGAACCATCGTCCTCCTAAATGTGAATCCAGTGTGCTAACCAATGCGCCACCTCGCTCGGTCCTATAAGTTAGTATGTGTAGTCGTTCTCACGCCACTACAGTCCGATCCACGAACAATGGCGATTCGCGCATGTCGAGGCAAAGACGGGGATTGCATTGCTGACGATTCCAAGCGACAGTTCCGATACGCACATGCATGTGCTATCCGTATATCCTGCAAATCATGTCTCCCACTTGTGTATGCAGAATTTATCACTTATCGCTGCAGTCAGCGATGACAACACGCAACAAATGGAATCGAAATTCACTGAACAACTCGCTACTATCACGTTTAATGCTCATATTAGCTACAGCATTCGCAGTAGAGCGCTCAGTACACTACTAAACGCTCGTTGGCTGTCGAAGATCACGTGACGTACGTGCGCAGAACAAGCCGAAACTCAACCGCCATTATTCTTGACTCCAACTGTAGTGGAGTAAGACCAGGTGATTTGACTTTTGCTATAAAAGAACTCTCATTAAAAAAATACTGAAGCTATGACTTTTGAGGAATAATATGTTGTACCCAATTGAACAATGATTACTTATACTAAATCTGACAGTCTCTAGGTTAAATAGTGTAGCTCTAAATGGCTTTAGAGTGTTAGCTTTCCGATATTTCTCCGTTTTCCCCTATTAGTTGCATAAATGCACACAAGTGCAGCAATTGAAATCAGTAAAAATGACACAATGTGTGATCGTCAAGAACATGATTAAAGTACATCATAACTGTTTTTATTTCAACAAAATTATCTATTTTTAATTACAAATATATTGGTTTAATTATACAATATTAATAAAGTCATTTAAAGCAATTACTTTTAGAATTATTATTAACTTACTATTACATTCATTAATTAAGTTATTAACTCTTCAGTGTTTGAATCAAAACCAATTCGTATTTTTCCAGATTACACTAAAGTACAAAGAAAGCAATAAAACGCCCAGTCTCTGAATTTTAAGTCTCACCTGCCTGGGTACTAAGTACTTTAATACAGACAGACAAGTAGCAGATAGGTAATTAGGTAATTCGTCATACAGCAGATGAAAAAGTCGCCGTGTGTCATTGTATTCATCATTCGTTGCCTTTATTACGAGTCTGTTGATGTCCAGTGTACGGTAACAGAAGTTAACGTTATTAAGCGTTTTGCGACTGTGTCAAATGAAAATACAGTGTCAACAGTTCAGCCAATAAAGCTCTTTGGCTATAAAATCTCGCTCCCCCCAAAAACTATCAAGGGACATCATTTTCTGGTGAGATCCTTCCTTCCTAGTCTTCAGCCTTGCCCCAATAGGGACAAAAAACTGGAATCTTCCTAATAGCGTTTCACAGACCAGTTCCTCTATATGAGAATAACAGAAATTGTCTATGAAAAGTAAGCTTACAAACATTTATTTGGATATATATATATATATATATATATATATATATATATATATATATATATATATATATAAAATAAAACTCACATTCATTCAACTGGGGTGAACTGGACCAGGATGACAAGGTAACAGATAATGACAGCCAGTGCACTGACCAGCAGCGAGTAGTCGATGGTGAAAAATACAGTGGCATTGCATCAGACCAATGCAGATTTTGTGGTCCACCACAGGATGGACCCCAGAACTATACAGCGTTGACTATATGACACAGACGTCCTCAGGAGGATCACACCGGTTGCCGTGTCTGTATCCCTGATCATCGCATATGACATTACCATCATCGACAGCTTGATCTATTTTTGTACATGAACCACATTGTGGAGCTGGTCGCTTAAGTACTCGAGAGTTCCATTTAATTCTCATTACCACCAGAAGCACTTTATATGCAGTGACCATGACCTCTCAAGCTGGATGCCAAGATGGCAGCCGTTGGAAGCTGAAAGTGGTTCTAGAGGAACTCGGCAGCACGTCGTAGAGCCATGTGAGCCAACAGCAGCTGGTGAAGTCTTATAGACGCTGAAGGCAATCGAAACACTCCCAGGGATGTCGCAAGGATCACTGGGAGCACCTCCAGGAGGCAAAAGTTGCCGTACCACCACAAAAAAATGTAGCACTGTCCGTGAGGCAAGAACACGTAGGAGGCATGCCCATATGTAGACACACTACTGTAATCTTCCCATTAGTGGTTTGCACAGCAGTTGTTTCGCGTCACAGTGATAGAAATACCTATGAAAAAATAGTTTACGAATATATGTTTTTTAGATATAAAGATAATCATACTGATGGTTATTGCTTTGGGATGAGCTGGCCCAGGATGACAACGTAAGTTATAATAATGGCCAGTACATTGACCAGTAGTGAGCGGTCGATGGTGAAGAATCCAGCAGCGCTGAAGCAAAGCGAGGGACTGTACATGGTCCACCGTAGGAAAGCTCCCAGGGCCGGGCAGCATCGATCACTTAACACTGACGCCCTCAGGAGGACAACGCCGA
Source organism: Schistocerca piceifrons (assembly GCF_021461385.2). Classification (NCBI taxonomy): domain Eukaryota; kingdom Metazoa; phylum Arthropoda; class Insecta; order Orthoptera; family Acrididae; genus Schistocerca; species Schistocerca piceifrons. The sequence continues at coordinate 317,638,336 of NC_060145.1, read as the reverse complement.
TGGCTGCGTCTGTATCCCTGATCGCCGCACACGCCAACGCCGTCGTGGAGAACTTGACCGAATGGAAGAAGAGCCACATGATCAAGCCGATCGCTGACCAACACACACGTTCTTCAGAAAACGGCGTCGGTCTCAGCACCAGCAGCAGCATTTCGTATGCAGTAGTTGTGGCGTCCCACAAGGTAAATGCTACGACGGCAGCCACTGGTAGCCCAAAGTGGTTCTGGAGGGACTCGGCAGCGCGTCGTAGAGCCATATGCGCCGCCAGCAGCTGGCGAAGTCTTCCATGGGCTGGAAGTGACCGATACACCCCCACTGGTGACGTTACGACGGCCACTGGAAGTACCTCCAGGAGAGTGGAATTGAGCGTACAAAGTCTGGTCCACAGTTCCAGTACCATCATGACAAAGTGCAAGGTTATCAGTGAGTCAAAACACACATAGATGGCATAGAAGATGGGCAAACCGATTCCGACACACTCTAGATCCATGGTGAGTAATGCTCCTGCTACAGCCGTACAGTTAACAGCCAGGAGAAAACCTCCTATTATCTTCCCTTTTCCTTTGTCCTTTGCTGGCAGGTGGAGATCCGCATATTTCAGCTCTCTGGAGAAACTCTGTAGATGATCCAAGCTTGTCACGGAGCACAGTCCCAACGTCAAAAGAAGTTGGACTGTCCCTAATAAGCCATCAACTAATTCTACAAGTGTGAGGACCTCTGACGTCTCACCGATATTTCGCAAGCGTGCTGAAGAAATGAGGAATACCAGGAACCAGAAAAAGGAGGGGGTCATTAGTTTCCTGCATAGATTCTTCTTTCGATTCTTGCAGCAGATCTCGGGGATAGGGGCCAACCCACACAGCTGCCACAATCGGTATAACGGTGTTACGGCCACACGGAACTCCATTGATCTCCTTCCGTAACGAGTGCAGCTCCGTCTTCGCTTCGAGTTGCAAAAGTGCTATTACTTCCAGCAGCGGGGGAGATTTTACATGACATGTGAGGGCCACATGTGGTGACTTTCCTGAGGAGAACTGGTGTTACTAACCACTGGAACGTTATGCTTTAGCAGTTTGCTGATGGGACGCTAACACGAATGCACATTTGCGTGCTTTGCCGTGTCACTGTCCGTACTGGCAACATCTTGTTTGCGGATGGCGTGCAGAGATAGCTTGAATTTCAAATACACCGCTCTCGGCCACGGTCCGACGCTACGTTTATCGTTGCCAGTCGTTGTGCTGCCAAGGTTCAGGTTCCTCTACAAAGAAAATAATCAATCCAGTGAACAAGCCGTAAGCTGTGACTGACACATTTTCCGACATGTTTACTAAGTTTGTTAATTTTATGTTCCGTGGATCATTTCTGTGATTAATCATAATGATGTGGACCGGGTCGTGATACATTCATATCACAGAGTCATACATAAATAAGGCTACATGCTGACAATTTAGAAGTTTTCTTCCCCATACCGTTTGCTTTCGTTTTCAGTTGTGAATTAACAATTCCTGTTCACCACCTTTTACTTATTAAATAAACAGGTATTTTTCGACGCAATAGAAGAGCTGTAAGGACAAACGTTTCTAGTTTGGTTTCCAAATTTACGTTCGCTATCTGTCAGCCATTTAATATCATTTGATGAATGATAAAAATTCAGGTGGCAGCACTGTGCACCCCTTTTTGTGCTAAAGGCAACCTTAATGTGGAGTAATGACTGTCAACTTTTTGTTATGGTATTGTAATTAGGCACATCGTCGTTACTTTGAATTGTACTAAATTTTTATAACATACGAGGTGTGATCAAAAAGTAACGAGAATTTTTGTTTTTCTTAGAGAATCGGTGTTTATTCATCATCAAATACACTAGTGGCAGCGCTTTTTCCAATCTTGGAAGCACTTCTGGAACTCACTTTTCGTGAGGGTGTTCAAATCCTTCAGCGATTCTCTTTTTATTTCATCAACGGTGGCAGAATGAAGTCCTTTCATGGTTCTCGTTAGAGCCGGAAATAGAAATAAATCGTAGAGGTGCATGGTCCGTGAATACGGTGACTGAGGCAACATAACGCTTTTTTTTTTCAAAAATCGCGAAAAACATTGAGCTGTGAGCGGGAGCATTATCGTGATGCAGTTTCCACTAATTGTTTTGCCACAACTCCAGTTGTTTTTTTCGGACTGCTTCATGCTAACGACAAGTAATTCTAGATAGTATTCCTTATTGACCGTCCGACGATAAGGTTGGAACTCTTGATGAACTACCCATTGGAATTGAAGAAAACAGTGAGAAGAACCTTCACATGTTATCGAACTTGTCGAATTTTTTTCGGTCTTGCCTCTTCAGGCAGTTGCCATTGCGATGACTGGGTCTTGGCTTCGACGTCATACCCGCATACCTATACTCTGTCACCTGTCACAACCTTATTTAGACGCTCCGGATCGTCGTCGACTTCATTCAGCAGTTTCTGAGAGATGTATACGCGAGCTCGGTTTTCGTCAGAAGTTAACAGTTTCGAAACAAGATTTGCTGATACATTTCATGCCCAAAAGACCTGAAAAAATTGCGTGTCATGAGCCAAAGGATATGCCGACATCATCAGCATCCTCTCTGTGATTAGGCGATTTTACAGAGCCAGTTTCCTTACTTCTTCCACACAATCATCAATAATTGCTATGCTAGGGCGTTCTGGCCGGTCGTCGTTTTCAACGCTTTCTCGATTCTCTTTGAAACGATTATACCACTCGTAAAACTCTAATTTTACTCGCAGTAGATTCACCAAAAGCCACAGTCAACATGTCGAAGGCGGTGCTGCACGTTATTACATTTTTCACGCAAATTTAATGCAAATTCTTTAATCCACCTTTTTCGACAGTAAAAATTCGCCGAGCACTCCAAAACACATATAACCTTTTCTACTATCAACAATAAACTAAATACTCAAAACAGCTGAAACTGCAAACATACATCAGAAGCATGTGTACCAAAAAAATAAAAAAAATTGAAAATCGGATGTATAAAGCCCATGAAATTAAAAAAAGTCGTTACTCTTTGATCACACCTCATACTTCATGAACGAAAGAATATACGAGGGGCGTTCAGTAATGCAACACATTTTTTTGTCATCTAGTTTCGCTTGAAAGATACGGAATTTGTTGTAGGAGTTCGTCAAGCTTCCCGCTTGGGGCCCTGTGACTTCATGAAGTTCCAATTTTTTTTTCGTTTTGTTCGTCATTATTTGTTGCAGAGAGCTGTCATTTAGTTTCTTTTGGCGGAAAACTGAAGCATCGAAGGTATTCATAAGCACTTGCAGAATGTCGAGGAGGGCTGGCAATGAACAAAAGCACGGTGAGTCGTTGGGCGAGGCGTTTGTTATCTCATTGCAACAAGGTCGCGCAAATCTGTCCGATCTCCCCACTTACCGGCCGGCCGCATGCAGCTTGACTCCTGCGATGCTGAAATGTACAGATCACAATCAAAAACCTCGTTGCAGAAATGGACGTCTCTGTTGATAGTGCTGACACATTTGTCCGCCAGTTGGGGAACTCAATACACGGTGAGTTCCTGGCCGCCTAACAGACGACCATAAGGAGCAACGAAGGACCATCTGTGCGCAATAGCTTGCGCGTTACGAGCCTGATAATGCCAATTTCTTTGTCGAAAATAGCGATAGGCGATGTAAAGCGACTTCATCATTTCGAACTTGAAATAAAACGGCAATACATGTAGTGGCGCCACGCCATATTTCCTCCGAAGATAGGGTTCAAAGTCGCACCCTCAACTGGTAAAGCCGTGGCGACGGTCTTCTGGAACTCAGTAGGAGTTATTCCGTTTGATGTCCTCCCTCATAATATAACGACCACCTCTGAAGAATAGCCGGCCGTTGTAGGCGAGCGGTTCTAGGCACTTCAGTACGGAACCACGCTGCTGCTACGGTCGCAGGTTCTAATCCTGCCTCGGGCATGGATGTGTGTGATGTCCTTAGGTTGGTTAGTTTTAAGTAGTCTAGGGGTCTGATGACCTCTTATGTTAAGTTCCATAGTGCTCAGAGCCACATGAACAATTTGAAGAATATTGTGCTACCTTGAGGAAACTGAAGAAACGATTTCACCTTGTTCGTTGCCACAAAAATGCTAACTAACTTCTCCTTCTCCATGACACCGCAAAGCCATACAAGTCTGCGCTCACTATGGGAGCTCAAAAAAAAAGTCAATGGAGTGTTCTTCGCCGGCCGGAGTGGCCGTGCGGTTCTAGGCGCTACCGTCTGGAACCGCGGGACCGCTACGGTCGCATGTTCGAATCCTGCCTCGGGCATGGATGTGTGTGATGTCCTTAGGTTAGTTAGGTTTAAGTAGTTCTAAGTTCTAGGGGGTCTGGCGTGGGGTCAGTCGCTTGACGGCGCGCTTCGGCGCGGGCCCGCCCGTTGCCGGCGCGCCGTAAGGCACGGAAGCTCGCACTGGGGCGTATCGCTTTCCAGTCGGGTGTGCCGCGGCAGTCCTCACAGGGGAAGTGATGCGTCTCTTATAGCCTCTCCTTCCCAAGTAGCTCTTTCCGCCTTCCCGTGGTGCCAGACGTTAAGCTCGGCATTCTGCCTTGCGACAAAAGGGAGAGCTGCGACCCAACCCGATGCGAAAGCGAAGGGTGCGTGGCACAGGGGGAGCTGTGTCAAGGGACCGGACATCTGTCCCTCTCTGTTCGCAGGGTACAGACCAGCAGGTGCTCTGCATGCCGGCGACCTCGTTTGTCGGCGTGGCATCGCGGCGCCAGTCGGCAAGGGTGCTTCGCCGCGCCCCTGGGTAACCGGGGCGTGTTCTGCCAAACCCAGGAGGTGGTGACACCACCTGGGCCAGGTTAGATGGGTCCAGACCGCCGAACGACTGGGTGACCGACCCACCACCTGAGTAGGAGTGGGTCCTTGGCCGAGAGGTGGAAGCTCGGGCTAGTAGGCGGCGGAGGGCGAGAGGTGCATCCGCCTCTCCGGAGTGCGGGGTGCACTTGTTGCCGAGGAGCGTCGCGTGAAATCGTCGATGACGGAGCCACCGATGGGGACCAGGGCGCTGGCAACGGCGCGCTGAACCCAGCAGTTCAACGATGCCCTTGGCCTTGGGGCGAGGCCGGTGGGCGAGCTGCATCAGTCCCCCCCCCCCCCCCCCCCCCATGCCAGAGGAGCCGGTCCGGGGCAAGAGACGGTCTCCCAACCTTTTTCACTCGTCTAATAACCATGGCTGACCAAGAGACGAGTGACTCGAGTGTTCTTTCGAGGTGTTCGACACTTGCTGTTCCCACCCCTGAAGAGGGCCCGGGGCAGAACGCAGAAAATGTAACAGAATGGCATACTAGAATAAACCAACTGTTAGATTCTAGTATTAAAAATGGTAAGATAAGTAACACAGCAGTACTTTCAATTAAAAAGGAACTCGCCGCATGGGCTATCGCTAGTGCGAAGCTCGAGGGGCGACTTGAAGAATTAGAAAAGGAGAATGAACGACTGCGAAAACAGCCCACTAAAACGTGGGCAGGGGTGGTTGCACAAGCGGCCACCAAAACACAAACCACCAAAGAGACTATCGAAAAGGTGTCCAATAGGCCTGACACAGCTGTCTTCTTAAGACCCCTGCCAGGTCAGGACATCAAAAAAGTACAGGAATTATTCACAACTACTGTAAACCCGGCAGCAGATAAGATAAAAATAAATAAAGTAAAGGCAACCAAAAATGTTGTAATAGTAGATTTTGCCACTGAAGAAGACCGGGACAAAATACTGAATCATGAGAAACTTAAAAAGGTCGTTAAGTGTGAACCGCCCAAAAAGCGGAATCCCTTAGTGATCCTGTACGACGTGCCTACTACAATAAGTGAGAACGACATCTATATAACAATAAACCAACAAAATTTCGAGAACATGAGTCTGGACAACTTCAAAAAAGAATTTAAACTACGTTTCAGGACTGGACCTAGAGAGCACGATGTAGTACATCACGTGGCTGAAGTCTCGGGGAATATGTGGCGTAAGCTCACCACTATGGGCAGGATTTACATGGGGTTCCACTCGATAAACGTTAGGGACTACCTCGTAGTTCCACGGTGTCACAACTGTGGAGACCTCGATCGTGTTCACAAACACTGTGAGCGAAAGCTGGCTTGCTCCAGGTGCGGAGCAGAAGACCACACAAGGAAAACCTGTGGCAAAACAGGAATATGTATCCCTTGTACGAGAAGAGGAAAAAAGAACTGTAATGCCACGGGAAGAAATTGCCCCACATATAGGTCATTAGAACAAAGACTTATTTCGAGAACTGATTATGGCTGAGTCCATATCAGGAAACAGGAAGCCTAAAAGAAAGTCTCCGAGCAAAAGGGTGAGGGATGCACTAAGCGCCAGCAGATTTAGGGAGTTCCTTCAAGGAGCCACCAAAACTCAAATCACAAAGGTGGACACAAAAGATGCTGGCGTACAAACGGACCCTTGTGGTCACATTGGTGCTCCCTCTCCCCCAAGCTGGGGACGAAGGTCGCTTAAAGAGCTAGAACGACCAAAAGGGCATCCTGTGGCAAAACAACAAACGGAAGTACCAGAGAAACAACAGGTACAAGTCAACACAATAAGTAGTACATCATCCTCCACCAATTCTGGCATACAAAAAGGTTTGGGCGTAGATCCCAATAGGGTATGCCCCAACCTAGAACACGCTCTGCAATTAGCGCGTCTGGAGGAGCCGGCGGTCCTCACCACAGCCCTGAGGCACGTGGTGCGTGTCGGTCACGTATACGGCAGAGACGTCACCTTCTCGGTGATGGAGGCTGTCGACAGAATACAGTTGAAGACAATGAATCTCCCCACTGACTTCGGAGCCCTGCGTGACCTGGTCAAAAAAGTCTTTGAAAGGCGAAATGAGAAATTCGACCTTGACGAACTTTACAGTCAATCTGTCATTACGAATGGAAGAATAGCTCACGATTGGAGCAAGAATTGGCCTGAATCGCATATTAGAACATACTATGCACGAGACCCACTTAAACGTAGGACAGATTAACACACATAACAGCAAATTAGTCATGCAGGAACTCCGCAGAGTCGTGGAGGAGAGGAGTCTGGATGTGCTCTGTCTGCAGGAACCATACTCCCTGGCTGGGCGAATCCCATTTGCGGCAGCTGGCTGGCAAGTCATTCACAGCGGAGCGGAACCCAGAGCAGCCATAATGATCATTAACAAAGCACTAAGAGCCACAGTTCTCTCCCAGTTCTCCGACGATCACTGCAACGTCGTGGAACTACAAACACCACCTGGAGTACTGTACATCATCAACATGTACTTCCAGTACGGCCGGGCAATAGAGGAATTCTTAGACAAGCTCACACAGGTAACCACGGCGTTGCGGGGACGTCGATGTGTTATCACAGCAGACATAAATGCTAAGTCCCACCTGTGGTTCAGCGGCACACGAGACTACCGAGGAGAGAGGGCCGAGGAGACCATCATGGCGCTACAGTTAATGGTCGCCAATAAGCAAGGAAACCCGCCCACCTACGCAGGAGGTGGGGGCGAGGGCACGAACATTGATGTTACGTTGGTCACGCCCAATCTCGCCACCAGAATAACAAACTGGATGGTCTGGGATCAGGTAACAACTAGTGATCACAATCTCATCACATTCTCATTGGGAGACGAGGAGTGCCGCTGGGACATGGGGTGAGAGACACAGTTAAACTACAATAGAGCTGACTGGGACCGCCTGGCGAGGAGTGTGAAATACCGACATTGCCCGATGGTGACGAAAATGTCGAAGGATACGCCGAGGAGCTGGTGAAAGCAGTTGTTAGGGCGGTGAAAGCTGCCGTACCAACCAGGAGAAGAGCCGTAGCGGCCTCTCCGTCACCATGGTCAGCTGAACTGGGACAGACGCGCCAGTCGGTCAGGAGGGCGAAGAGGTACTACCAGCGGAGTGTCGTCTGGGAAGAAAAGCAATGCTGGTTGCTAAGATACAGAGAGGCAAAGGAGCACTTCCAACAAGAGCTTAAAGCAGTAAGGCTACAGAGCTGGGAAAAATATGTACAGACACAACTAGCTACAGACCCATGGGGTGTACCGTACAAGTTAGTACGGGAAAAGATTAGGTCACCCATGGCGCTGTCCACCGTCAGGGATCAGGGCAGGATGACGTAAACCTGGCAGGAAACTGCTGAGGTCCTCCTCCGTGTCCTGCTGCCTGACGATGACGAGAATGATGACTCCAAGGCACAACAGCAGATCCGGAGACAAGATGAAGAGGGATACCGGAATATCTACATGGTATATCCCTTCTCCGAGGAAGAAGTAGCCACACAAATAAATGCCCTTAAAAAAGGCAAGGCTCCTGGCCCAGACTGCATCACTGCAGAGGTGGTGCAATTCCTGGCCCCCCAGTTGGTAGCACCTTTCACAAAGTTATACAACGAGTGTTTGCGGCTCGGGAAATTCCCCCAAATATGGAAAAGGGCAAACGTAGTAATAATCAAGAAAAGCCCAGACAAAGATCCACGAGAACCTAAGTCCTACAGGCCAATCTGTCTACTAGACACACTGGGGAAACTTTTTGAGAGGTTGCTGGCAGACAGACTGGCAGCACACCGAGCTTTGTGCGGGATGAGTGACAGACAATTCGGCTTCAGGTCTGGGAGATCGGCGTCTGACGCTATTGCCCTGGCTGCGGAGGTCTGTGCCTCTACCCCGCACAAATACGTGGTCGGCATCATGGTGGATATCAGTGGCGCCTTTGACAACCTGTGGTGGCCCTCGCTCTTCTCCCGATTGCGAGAGAAGGAGTGCCTGAGGTCGCTATATGGCTGTCTCAGGAGCTATTGTGAGAATAGGGAGGTCTGGCTATCGTCCCCTAGCGGGAGAATAAGTAAAAAGATCAATAAGGCGTGTCCACAGGGGTCTGTCCTGGGGCCACTCTTTTGGGACATTAATATGGAACCCCTTTCGGATAACCTTCAGAACAGCGACGATGTGCTAGAGGGCATAGCCTACGCAGACGACCTCCTCCTGCTGGTTGGTGGCTGTAGCCGCGAAGACTTAGAGCCAAAAATTGAAAGGGCCATATCAATTCTAAGTACATGGTGCCACATGTCCAAAATGAAGATTTCACCAACCAAATCTACATATTTACTTCTAAAAGGACAATTAGCTAGAAATCCAACTGTAAGGATAGATGGCTCACCAGTTCTTCGACGCCATGAGGCGCGATACCTGGGCGTACTCGTCGATGGGAGGTGGACTTATGCATCACACATTGACACCGTTACACAAAAATCATTAGAAACATTAAATAATCTAATTGCCATTGGACACAAGCGATTTCACTTACCACCAGAATTAATCAAATTATATCACAACAGCATATTGACATCAATTGTAGGGTATGGATCAGGAATCTGGGGTCACAGACTCACGAGGGTTATGCCTGCCATGGCTGTGAGAAGAGTGCAGCGGAACATGTTACTCAGATCAGTTGGGGCATACAGAACAACACCAGGAGGAGCCTTAGCAGTACTGATGGGGCTCTGTCCGCTCGACATAAAAATCAGGTAGCAGGCAACGTGGTACTGGGTAAAAAAGGGTAACAGGGATAAAATAGTTGATCTAATGGGGATTTACGTGGGGAACAAAATAGAAATCAAACGAAGGGGGGAAGAACTTTGGCAAGAACAATGGGATAATGAAGAAACCGGTCGTAGGACACATGAATTGCTGCCCAATATCAGGGAAAGGTTGCAATTAAAACACTTCATACCGTCACGAGGACTGCTGCACTCATGGACCTTACCCGGCATATCTATGCCAGTTCGGGAAACGGGCTACACCAGCGTGTGACTGTGGGGCCACACCAGGCACCCCGGAACACGTGGTGTATGAGTGCCGCCTCTTCGACGACGTAGCGGCGCAATTTCGCCAGCAATTACCACACCATGACACGTATCACCTGCTCAGGCATGAGGACCATTTCACAATCTTAAACAAGTTGGCCAATGAGATCTCACTCAAAGTGATAAGGGAATATCTCAGGAACAATGACTAAGATCTCACTACACCCAAATTGACTCCGCGCACCTGACCTGTTCCGCCGAGGCGTGGACCTGGCCAGCCGCCTCACGGCTGGAATGAATCCGCCACGCCTCGGATTAGGGGGGGGGGGGGGGGGGTGCGCCCAACTACCGATCTGAGACACTCACCGATTTTGACACTAGGTTAGGATAGGTTAGACGTAGGATAAGTTAGGATAAAAACATTAGTATAGTGCTGCAGCGATCCACAACTTCGGCCAGCCTGGTGCCAGGGGCACGTTCACCGGGATTAGCTCGGTGAACAGGGCCAACAACGTAGGTTTATACTTTGCTGGCACATTTGTAACGCTGCAGGTAGAAGTAGCTTAGTATAAGTAGAATAAAATAACATAGGAAGATAAAAGAGTAGTGCCCATAGTGAGAGCAATAGAAAACTAATATAGAGTAAGCTGTAGTACTGTATCAACTAGGACCCACTAATTGTATAAGGTGGTGGGTTGTATTGTATCATATATGCATTGAGAATAAAGTTTTTTTTTTTTATAAAGAAAAGTTCTAGGGGACTGATGACCTCAGAAGTTGAGTCCCATAGTGCTCAGAGCCATTTTTGACTGTTCTTCCCCTTCCACCTTACAGACCGGATCTCGCACCTTACGACTTCCATCTGTCTGCCCCAGTGAATGAATCACTTCGCGGGAAGCAGTACGTGGATGATGCGGAGGTTACTGATGCAACAAGACGTTGGCGCCGGGGTCAAAAATGGTTCAAATGGCTCTGAGCACAATGGGACTTAACTTCTGACGTCATTAGCCCCCTAGAACTTAGAACTACTTAAACCTAACTAAGCTAAGGACATCACACACATCTATGACTGAGGCAGGATTCGAACCTGTGACCGTAGCGGTCGCGCGGTTCCAGACTGATTGCCGTCCTTCGGGCCCGGGTTCGATTCACGGCTGGGTCGTGGTTTTCTCCGCTCAGGAACTGGCTGTCGTGTTGTCTTCATCATCATTTCATCCCCATCCGGCGCGCAGGTCGCCCAATGTGGCGTCGAATGTAATAAGACCTGCACCGAGGCGGCCGGACCTGTCCCGCAAGGGGTCTCCCGGCCAACGACGCCAAACGCTCATTTCCGTTACCGGGAACATGAATGGCAATGTTTACTTCAACATTCTCGTAGCTAAATGTTGCGTGTTCTTCTGCTTCCTCTGGATGAATGCGCTGCGGATACTATATCATTCCAGACACTATCCTTGTTCACAGGACTGCACGCATATGTTCCTAGTTTGAAGAGCTTTCGCTTAGGTAATCTTCCACGACTGGCCCACTCACAAGAGGCGGCCACAACGTTTAGAATGCGGATTTACTTCACACTTCGTACATTCGTAGTACTCCATTAGGACAACAAAATGTGTAAGCAGTAGCGCGCACTTCTCAAGCGTTATTGAGAAAATCGCAAGATAATTTCGGTCGCCAAATATATACCTGTGAGAGGCCGTTTTTACCAGGAAGTGGCGCCAGGAGAGTGGGTGCCGGCACGGTAGCTCAGCGTGTTCGGTCAGAGGGTTAGCTGCCCTCTGTAGTAAAAAAACTGAGTTAATGGATCAACGACGAACTGAAACGGGTGTGTTGCAACGTCCGCCCCGAGCAGATACAAACAACGAAGACGAACAAAATGAGATTTTAAAAAAAGTGGGTAGCGTTCAAGCCCCATAATCGCTGGATCGAGTCCCGTTCGTCAGTTTTCTTTATTTTTAACACAGTCATTTTCTTTACTATTTATATTACAATTGATATAGTGGGAAAAATACGTGTAATCGGATGAACTTTTATTGAATTTACAATGTTATTTGGCAGTCTACAAATTTTATTATCACTAATAACATAATATTCATAACTATCGACTAGTAAACGACCAAACGCACAAAGTGATACTGAAAATGTATGCTTGTCCGTGATCTGAGAAATCCCTTATACCTCGAAGAAGCCCGAAATTACGTGTTACCTCCAAGTTTTGATCCGCACAGACGGCTTTCGAAACATGTACAATTAATCGTCGCTTTCGACATTACGATTACAATAGCAGGGTGGTATTTTTCGTAAAAACATGGAAAACTCGAAGTTAAACGGCACCAGCTGCATTGAATAAATGCTGTTTCCTCATACGGAAGGTCTTTTGAGGTTGTCCGTGGGAAAACAAACCTCGTTAACATTTTCAAAAATCTCTCTTTCAGCCGATAATTTGGAAGCAAACCATGCATAACGCAGCATTTCCTCAAATATCGGCGCTGATAATTGATCATGCAGTATCGAGTGTATTTTAATAGCGTCTTCATGAGAAGCAATTTCTCGTTCTTTTTCCATTAAATACGAACAATTTTGAAGACACGGACAAGCATACATTTTCAGTATCACTTTATGCGTTTGGTCGTTTACTAGTCGATAGTTACGAATATTATATTATTTGGGATAATAAAAATTTGTTGACTGTCAAATAACATTGCAAATTTAATAAAAGTTCATCCGATTACACGTATTTTTCGCATTATATCAATTGTAATATAAATAGTAAAGAAAATGACTGTGTTGAAAATAAAAAAAAGTGACGAACTGGACTCGATCCAGCGATTTCGGGGCTTGAACGCTACCCGCTTTTTTTTTTATATACAAATGGATAAAGGAAAGCAGTTCCTCTTCGGCTACATAAACAGAATAATAGGAAGTCGTCCCGTTACGACATAAGGATGCTCCTAGCCTCCTACCCATTCGGCTGCTTCATAGTAAAAACGGCCACGCACAGGTATATATCTGACGAACGAAATTATCTTGCGTTTTTCTCAGTAACTCTTGAGGAGTACGCGCTACTGGTTACACATTTTGTTGTCCTAATGGAGTACTACGAGTGTACGAAGTTTGAAGTAAATTCGCGTTCCAAACGTCGTGGCGTCCCCTTGTCAGTCACTCTGTTTCACACCACAGAAGATGTCTGGGACTATTTACAACAGCTTGTGATACGTAGGATCTAACATCCACTCAATATGATAGCCCTACGGGATCTAATAACAACGGGTGGACCCAGCTGGATATTACACACTTCAAGAAAATTTTGGGCCCTCTTCCTGGCTGAATTCATTATCAACGTTAGAGGCGGTGTTTCAAGGTATTAGCGTGACGTATCCTGAGGTTGATTCATTATTTGTTCAGGTAGCGTAAGGCCCCCGGTAACGATTAAACTTCCTGTTAAATTCACTGTTTCCTAACTACGGTTTTATCAAATAAGCGCGCAAACCTACCAAACGGGTCTGCCAAATTTAACCTCTCGTTTGAGACAACTATCGCACTGTGCGTATTGTGTGGCGACGTATTTTGACGCTAGTGGTAATGGCTTCCAATGGAGACAAAGCATTTTTGCATTGATTTCAGAACTGTATATAAGGAAGAAAAAGAAAACTAGGCGCCGCTCCAAGGAGTGGTCGAAACTGAGGGATAAATATACCCATACGATTTGTCAAAAAATATGTATGTAAGAAACGTATGATCACATTAACTTTCTCCGACCGCACAGCCAAACTTAACATTAACTTGTTAGGATTACTTCGCGACACAAGTATGCGGAAATTTATTCTCTCCAACTTCACCCTCTAATGTAAATTCATTAAAATACCACATCGCCCATGGAAGAACCGGATGGCTATTGTTGTTGTTTTTTTTATTTTTTTAATTAATTTTTTTTTACTCTATTGCATTCCCACTAGTGTGTTCTGCATAAAATACGATTTCCTTCTTACTTCTTTCTGTGTACGAGGGTTGGAACATTAATTGCGGCATCTATTTATTTACAACTTGTATAAGATAGGTCCTTCAAAGTAGTCATCAGCATTGTGCACAGTCTTTCGTCAGCGATGTGAAACTCGTAGGATACCTTTAACATCGCCAGTTCTGCTGATAGAATCTATGGAGCGGTCTATTGCCCGACGAATCTCTGTAATAGTGTTTCCTTCAATTTAGGAACCAAGCTGAAATACACAGACTTAAGTTGGTGGTTGCTCTTTCTGCAGGTCCCGCCCATAATTTTGCAGCACGACGTTCGGCTGCATATGGTGCAAGTTGTGACTGATTTGTTCGATAAGTGGGGCTGGGATTTGCTGTAACACCCACCGCACTGCATGGACTTAAGCCCTCGTGAAAACTTGATTCCTAAGCCGACCGAAACACTTCATCACGTACACTTCAGAATTATTACAGAGATTCGTTGGGTAATATACGGCTCAACTGGAACTATCAACGCAACTGCCGCTGCAAAGGATATGCTACGAGTTCCAAATCGCTGTCAATTGATTATCCACAACGCAGGTAACTACTTCGGAGGACAGTAAAACTTTCAAAAATTTATCTACTTTGTATAAGCTGTAAATAGTTCCCACTGTTAAAATGTAAGCCCTCGTAATACACACTGAGGCGACAAAAGTCATGGGACAGCCATATGCTCATATAGTGATGGCGCTAGTATCGAGTGAACAAGATGGAAAAGGGCACAGCACTGGCGGAACAGTCAATTGTTCTCAGCTGATTCATTTGAAAATGTTTCAGACGCGAACACGTGATTATGGCCGCACGACGGGAATAACAGATTTGGAACGCAGAATGGTAGTTGGAGCTATACTGCGTCTAGAATGTGCCGAGAATACCAGATTCAGGCATTACCTCTCACCACGGACAATACAGTGGCTGAAGGCCTTAACGACCGAGAGTTGCGGAGTTTTCGTATAGTTGTCAGTGCTAACAGACAACCAAAACTGCGTGAACTAACCGCAGAAATCAATGTGGGACGCACGACGAACGCATCCGTTAGAAAACTGCGGCGAAATTTGGCGTAAATAGTGTATGACAACAGGCGTCCGACGCGGGTGCCTTTGCTAACCAGCACGACATCGCCTGCAACACGTCTCTTGGGCTCGTGACCATATCGGTTGGATCCTAGAAGACTGTAAAATCGTAACCTGGTCATATGAGTCCCGATTTCAGTTAGTAACAGCTGATGGTAAGGTTCTAGTGTGGCGCAAACCCCACGAAAAAATGGTTCAAATGGCTCTGAGCACTATGGGACTTAACATCTGAGGTCATCAGTCCCCTACAACTTAGAACTACTTAAACCTAACTAACCTAAGGACATCACACACATCCATGCCCATGGCAGGATTCGAACCTGCGACCGTAGCAGTCGCGCGGTTCCGTACTGAGCGCCTAGAACCGCTAGACCACCGCGGCCGGCTGGACATTTATGGGGTGCAATCTAGAGGTCAGTTCGTGCACAACATCCTGCACCGGTAACTTTTTCCTAATTATGGACCGCCGTAGAGACAGCATGGCTTGATATTACTGCAGGAGACTTCCAACGACTTTTGGAGTCCATGCTACGTCGATTTGTTGCACTACGCCGGGTAAAAGGAGGTGCGACACGAAATTAGGAGGTAGTCTATGACTTTTGTCACCTCAATATATGGTTGTGAAAGAGATGGTGAACCGTAAAATTACTACTAGTTCACCAAAGGTTATTAATCTCAATCAAACACAAAATGTAAAGTGGAAGTAGGTGCCAAGGAATAACAGGTGAAATTACACGCAATTTTCAATAACACTCTTTATTTAAATTTGGTGCAAGACTTTAGGATATTTTTTTTAAAAAAAACCAACAATCATTTAACAAATAAGTCACAATTTACGATAGGAAAGGACATTTAAATTATTAAATTATTATAAAAAATTTCACGCTAGTAAAAGGCAAGTACAGGCAATCAATTTAACGTATACAACGCGACGCTGTATAATATTTCAAGCTCAGTTAAATTACAGGTGAATTTCACTCCATTCATTAAATGGCGCAGAATCTAACTTGTCTGCAACATATAAAGACAATCCTGTTTACAAAAGTTCTCAATATAGAAAAACCAAAACGCATGAGTCATGCACACGGGGGACACTCACAGTTAATAACATTAACATTTCCAAAAAATATAAAAAACAAATTTTACAAATTTCTGCCAGTTAACTTACGGCAAACACACACGATCGCCAGGTAGGACTTGCGAACTTTTACAACATTCTCCTTTCAAGGCAACAATTTCTACCCGAAATGAAATGGCAAATTTCTGCATGGCAAGAAAAAACACTAATAACCAACTACCTGCGTAAAACACATAAGCACGATGAGTAAAAGTCTTAAAGGTAGTGAATTGGTAAAACACGCCACAGTTTTTGCTAACTAGAAACAATATAAAAAATCCACTACGGCGTTCATTAACAACCTTGCTTATTGTAGCCAAATATACATAAACACAAATTTAAGTAAGTTACAGCTTCCAGATGAGCAGGAATTCGTTATGCAATTGACTAGTTCTTACCACGAGTCAAAAGGAATTTTTCTTCTTTCTTAGAGTACCTTTTACACGTGAGTCTAGTAACATTAGTTATGGCAGGCGAGAGAATGGATCAGGTCTTAGTGCCTTGCATTTTAAACAGTACAGTCATTACTGCCTTAGACTTTCACAGACATGGCAGAGGCTAACAGTCGAATAAACCCGTAGTTAAGCTGGGAGGGGAAAGAAGAAATCCTAATCACAGATTTATTCTGATCCCCCGCCCCCCCCTTTCGTCCTCAAAAGGGGACAAACGGACCATCCTTTCTAATATCACCACCTTCCCGCGGGTGGGCAGACGAGAATGAATGGCGGGAAACCTCCCCGCCACCCCCCCAAAAAAAGGCTGGTGTAATTAACAAGAGTAAGTTCAAATGGCTCTGAGCACAATGGGACTCAACTTCTGAGGTCATCAGTCCCCTAGAACTTAGAACTACTTACAACTGACTAACCTAAGGACATCACACACATCCATGCCCGAGGCAGAATTCGAACCTGCGACCGCAGCGGCTTCGCGGTTCCAGACTGTAGCGCCTAGAACCGCTCGGCCACTCCGGCCGGCCAAGAATAAGTAAACTGAATTCAATTAAACTTCATAAAATCTGTTAACACCAATACTCAACTTCTGGTGTGTTACGACTCCCAGGACTGAACCAACGCAGCACCTCCAAATGCTCTGCCGAGCCGGCCACTGTAGCCGTTTCAACGGACGCAGGAATGCGCGCCGATTTTCAGAACCTCCTCGCCGGTCGACATCATACCGCCGAACTTGGGGACCGACGCTCAGGAAGATTCCTTTCGCATCGAGCAGTTAACGCCCCATACCACGGAGCCGCTGCTCGCGTCGCTTACGCTGATGCCGCGGTCTGCGTGCTGTCCCTCTAGCCCCGGCGGAAATGTCGCTTCTTGATGCCCCGACTGCCAACTCTCTACGAGAGCCCATCCAGCCACCTCTTAAACCCGTGCGAACAGCCCACTTTTCCCCTTTCCCTCTAGAGGGAGACACCGAAGCCTTCAATTGCGACAAAGGCGCCACCGCCAGAAAACGAAGGGCGACTGCTTCCAACACCGACTCAAAGGAAGGCCTCGGTGCTTGTTGGTGACGTCACGTCAGTTAGGCACGGCGAACGCCAGGTCTGTTGCAGGCAGAAACGCCTGGGCGCGCTTATCACTATAAATCTCTTATTTTTGGACAAAATGTTTGGTATTGTTTTGGATTCTGCAGTTTTATTTAGATGAAAGATTTTCTTACTATCGTAAAGCTACAAATGAAGATCGTTCTGTATTACTGAATCCTGTCGGAACAAACGTAGATCAATATGAGAAGACGCTTTGCCCCATTGCAAGCTTCGGAAATTTTACATTCAAGTAACTATATTTACTTGATCCATTTTGTTATCGAAACTTACCCCAACCCCCTTACAATGAAATCGTTTCTTTTATTTATTTTCGTTCGACATCGTCACTGGAAATGTTAACTAATTTACATGTGTAAATGTCCAACTGTTGCCAGTCTTTAGATTACAGTCGTTTTCAACGAAAGGAATTCTAAACAGGAAACAAAATAGCTTACTACATCGAAAATACTGCTGAGCTTAAACTTTTTTAAACACGCACATTAGAGAAGATAAATATTCCCCTCTTGCAACTGAAAGGAGAAACTTTATAAGATAAAAAAAATTTTGTTTAATGAAACAAGTATCTCTCTTTTGCCTCTTCTTCTGTCCCGCGCCCCTCCCCCTACGTGTACAATCGCAAGATATTTCATTAACATTCAGTGCTCCTCACGCCATAGTCAACCTAGATACCTAAAGAAGAGCACCAGTATGTTCACAGTTTCTTGTAAAAGCAACCCAGTACAAACGTAACTTCCTCAGATTTACAAATAGGGTAAAGAAGCACGAATTCTGTTGCTGCTGGACAATGAAGTTGTTTTTGTATGTCAATCCTTAAAACAGGTGGAAATTTAAGTTCAGGAGTACACTATTTGTTAAGAAGTGTAATGAATTGCACAATTAATTGATTGCAGAAATCTCTCAGAACAATGTGTGTTGGTCAACTACCGCCAATAGTTTCACATTTTCCTGTGTCTGGAAGGGAGACACCACCATTATGAGTGTGCCTGCAACAGACCTGGCGTTCGCCGTGCCTAGCTGACGTGACGTCACGAACAAGCGCCGAGGCCTTCCTTTGAAGGTCGGGACACACATGTCCGGACCGTGTCCGTGCCGAGACACGTCCGAGTATCGGCCGTTACCCGGACAATGGAATACATCATTAAAACAAATGTAGCGTAGCGGGCCCCACTTGACCGGGCCGTGCACGGGGAATGTCAACGGGTCGGGGCCGGGCCGGGCGGGATTCGCCGTGTCTAATTTTTCACGTGACGGACACAACTGACGGTACAAAGGTCGGGACACACACGTCCGGGCCGTGTCAGGGCCGAGCGTCGGACGAGTGACGGTCGTGCTCCGGTCCGTTGCTGCAGGGGCCACACATGACCGGGGCACGTCCGTGTCTTTGTAGTTCCTTGCAGTGACTCGGATGCGGTGATCTTTGTTTCTGTTTGTGAAAGCTGTAAAACATGTTCACTAATTTTCACCTCACGCTGAAATTTTCATTCGTAAACGTGTTCTTATTTGAAGTGACGGACGAATGAACTGAGGACGTCTGGGAATGCCGAGTGTGCTGTATCAAATTCTCTGTTTCACTACCCTGGGTTTTAATGATCCATTCATCTGCAATGTCTTCTTGTGTAGACTCTTTTTCGTTTTCATCAATACACTGCTCCTCTTGGGAATCTGTATTTGATACTTGTTTATGCTCATTATTGTCTTGCGTGTAAGGAACATTGGAAACTGTTTCTCGTTCTACCATGTAAGGTAGTAGGAATTTTAAGAGATCTTCATACTTATATTTATGTTGATGAACAGCAGCTTGTCCTGAAACAGTTTTCCTTTTCTGCAGGGTCTTCCTTAGTTGGTCACGAACAGATGCCCATTTTTTTTTTTTTTTTTTTTGCATTCCTCTATTCCTTATAAGGTTTAAAATGCTGCAATATTTTATAGATTATATAGATTATACAGTATTTCTCATCTTATACAGTTCAATTTTTTTTTCAGGTTCCTTGCTACAGTAGATTCCTTTAAAACTATTTCCTTCAGCTACAGGTTGGGAAAATCGACAGTTGGAGCTATCGTCCTAACAATACAGGCTCCAAACAACTCAGGAAGTCTCTATTGGAATTGCGGAAAAACATATTCCATTGTGCTTCTTGCTCTGGTTGACCCATGTTATAATTTTATTGCAATAGACGTGGGAGCATAAGGAAAAAGTTCTAATGGAGGCACTCTAGTAAATTCAAACCTTGGAAAGTCAATGGAAAACAATACACTTAGTGTCCCAAGGAGTAAAACTTTACCCGATGAAGCTTTCCCTCTCAAAACATACTTGAAGTGACCATATCCTGGCAGGAACTTAACAATTGACATGGCAATATATTTAATTATCGTTTGAGTCAGGCAAGAAGACTATCCGAAAATGCATTCGGTATATTGGAACAGAAATTTTGAATATTTAGAAGAATCCTTCAGGGAGATCCTAATAACCTTACAATGATCGTGACGGCTGCGTGTGTACTGTACAACTTTATTCAAAAAATGGAAGGTTATAGGGTGCCCAAACAGAGGATGGATCAAAAGGAAGCTGCTGAGGGATCCGGAAGATCATCAGATCTTCGAAATCTACCTCGAATTCGTGGGAGATCAACAGATGCTGCATTTGCTGTACGAGAACAACTCAAAAAATTCCTGAATTCTCCACAAGGGACTGTGGAATGGCAAGAACATGTCGCCTTGGCGATATAACGACAACATAAACCAAACATCTGTTTGTAAAATAAAAAGTAAATAAATATTTTTGGGGTATTAAAACTTGTATAGTTTTTATCTTACCTTTGGCTTGTAGATCTGTTGCAGTTGTCTTCCAAACTCTGTCTTTGTACTCGATATTCCCATAGTTTTCACTTCCCTGATTGTAAAGAACAGAAAACTTACGAAGTTCTTCTATTAGTCGTTCCACATGCATGTTTTGTACACAGAACAGTCTTGCGCACTTGCACAGCTCACAAGACAATTCTACCGTCAGGCCGTGTCCGTCATGTGAAAAATTAGACACGGCGAATCCCGCCCGGCCCGGCCCCGGCCCGTTGACATTCCCCGTGCTCAGCCCGGTCAAGTAGGGCCTGCTATGTTACATTTGTTTTAATGATGTATTTTGTTGTCCGGGTGACGGCCGATACTCGGACCTGTCTCGGCACGGACACGATCCGGGCATGTGTGTCCCGAGCTTAATTGTCTTGTGAACTGTGCAACTGCAGAAGACTGTTATGTGTACAAAACATGGATGTGGAACGCCTAATAGAAGAACTTCGTAAGTTTACTGTTCTTTACGATCAGGGAAGTGAAAACTACAGGAATATCGAGTACAAAGACAGAGTTTGGGAGACGATTGCAACAGATGTACAAGCCAAAGGTAAGATAAAAACTATATAAGTTTTAATACCCGAAATATATTTATTTACTTTTTATTTTGCAAACAGATGTTTGGTTTATGTCATCGTTATATTGCCAAGACGACACGTTCTTGCAATTCCACAGTCCCTTGTGGAGAATTCAGAAACTTTTTGAGTTGGCAGAAAAAAAAGCTGGAAAACAGAGAGAAGTACAAAACCCAGTTGACGCTTTTTTTGCTGGTATAGCACCAGCCCTAAAATCGTTGCATCCACTACTTTTTCATCAAGCTAAAATCAGGATTTTTTCAATTGCACAAGACTTTGAACTGAAGCAACTCATGAATGACGTATCAGTCCATCAATTCACTCCATCATCCTCCAATTCCTCAGCAAAATCTGTTTCAACACCATATCCTTCACCTGTGGAAAACGAGTCAACAGAACCTACACAGCAGCTTTTGGATCAGCAAAGGGATTCCCACAATTCGTCTATAAATAACCAAAGCCATCATCCCCCACGTTCCTCATCAGCTTCAGAAACTAATTCACTGAATAGACCTCATTTGTTTTTCTTAGGGTAGTAGAAATTTAACTATTATTTACTAACTTATGTATTTATCTTTCAATTACTAAAGTCATAAAATAAAAATGCTGTCCTTAAAACTTATTATTTATTTGTGTTCTGTGTACTTTCCTTTAACATACCTTTTAAAAAAAATTCAGTTGTTCTTAGTGTGAAACTGATACTCTCCAGAAAATGTCGTTTTTTCTCAGTCTTGGTTCTAGTTTCTTTAAAAGTTCACAGAAGATGTACTGCGTCATCCTAAAATACTGATAAAACTTAGTCTCATCATCTATGAGATGAGAAAATAATGTTCGAACTCGCCCTGTACTGGTCTTGTTTTCGAGGCACTGTGGTTCCATAATTTTCTTCTTCTTGTTTGCTTTCGTTGTTTTTCCTCTTCGTCTAAAGCAAGTGCTATAAGTCCTAATTCACTATTTCGAAAATTAGTGAACATGTATTACAGCTTTCACAAACAGAAACAGATCACCGCGTCCGAGTCACTACAAGGAACAACAAAGACACAGACGTGCCCCGGTCATGTGTGGCCCCTGCAGGAACGGACCGGAGCACGGCCGTCACTCGTCCGACGCTCGGCCCTGACACGGCCCGGACGTGTGTGTCCCTACCAAGTCGGTGTTGCTGCTTCATGCTACGTGCAGCGGCGCGCGTTTCAAAGCTAACTTTACTACGGCTCGTAATAAAACTCATTTTCTTTAAACACGTGCGCCGAAATATAAACTATTGAGAAACAGGTCAAACAAAGCCACACACTCAGAAGTATTTGAGGAAACCAGTGAAGTTTGACAGACTGTTTCATCGTTTGTTCCTTGGAAATACTAAAGAATAGCTACTCTCGTACCTGGGAGTGTGCCAAGGCCTTCCTTTGAGTCGGTGTTACTGCTTCACGCTACGCGCAGCGGCGCGCTTTTCAAAGCTAACTTTACTACGGCTCATAATAAAACTCATTTTCTTTAAACATGTGCGCCGAAATATAAACTATTGAGAAACAGGTCAAACAAAGCCGCACACTCACAAGTATTTGAGGAAACCACTGAAGTTTGACAAATTGTTTGATCGTTTGCTGAGTCCCTTGGAAATACTAAAGAATCGCTACGCTCGTACCTGGGAGTGTCTCCCCTGGTGGAGGCGGCTGTGGACGGAGGCGGCGGCGGCACCAGGTCGGACACGGGCACGAGGTCGGTGGTGTTGCCGGCCTGAGGCAGTGAGGCGGCAGACACCCGCAGGTCGAACGAGCCGCGGGCCACGGTGGAGGTGACCACCGCCAGGTTGCGCGACGAGCGGGCGCTCAGCGCCGCCCCCTGCACCGGCCACCCACACCACCTGCAACGCGACCACGCCCCCCAACTCATTCCTGCATCTGCAATATACGACAGTGGTCGTCAAACTTTTTTGCACAAGAGCCAGTGCTGATGTTGTGGGCCGTCACTTCTGGCCCTTTTACCGATCTTTAAATTAATCTGTAACCTACACAAATACACTACTGGCCATTAAAATTGCTACACCACGAAGATGACGTGCTACAGACGCGAAATTTAACCGACAGGAAGAAGATGCTGTGATATGCAAGTGATTAGCTTTTCAGAGCATCCACACAAGGTTGGCGCCGGTGGCGACACCTAGAACGTGCTGACGTGAGGAAAGTTTCCAACTGATTCCTCATAGACAAACAGCAGTTTACCGGCGTTGCCTGGTGAAACGTTGCTGTGATGCCGCGTGTGAGGAGGAGAAATGCGTACCATCACGTTTCCGACTTTGATAAAGGTCGGATTGTAGCATATCGCGATTGCGGATTATCGTATCGCGACATTGCTGCTCGCGTTTGTCGAGATCCAATGACTGTTAGCAGAATATGGAATCGGTGGGTTCAGGAGGGTAATACGGAACGCCGTGCAGGATCCCAATGGCCTCGTATCACTAGCAGTCGAGATGACAGGCATCTTACCCGCGTGGCTGTAACGGATCGTGCAGCCTCGTCTCGATCCCTGAGTCAACAGATGGGGACGTTCGCAAGACAACAATCATCTGCACGAATAGTTCGACGACGTTTGCAGCAGCATGGACTATGAGCTCGGAGACCATGGCGGTGGTTACCCTTGCCGCTGCATCACAGACAGGAGCGCCTGCGATGGTGTATTCAACGACGAACCTGCGTACACGAATGGCAAAACGTCATTTTTTCGGATGAATCCAGGTTCTGTTTACAGCATCATGATGGTCGCATCCGTGTTTGGCGACATCGCGGTGAACGCACACTAGAAGCGTGTATTCGTCATCGCCATACTGGCGTATCACCCGGCGTGATGGTATGGGGTGACCGTGGTTACACGTCTCGGTCACCTATTGTTCGCATTGATGGCACTTTGAATAGTGGACGTTACATTTCAGATGTGTTACGACCCGTGGCTCTACCCTTCATTCGATCCCTGCGAAACCCTACATTTCAGCAGGATAATGCACGACCACATGTTGTAGGTCCTGTACGGGCCTTTCTGGATACAGAAAATGTTCTACTGCTAACCTGGCCAGCACATTCTCCAGATCTCCACCAATTCAAAACGTCTGGTCAATGGTGGCCGAGCAACTGGCTCGTCACAATACGCCAGTCACTACTCTTGATGAACTGTGGTATCGTGTTGAAACTGCATGGGCAGCTGTACCTGTACACGCCATCCAAGCTCTGTTTGACTCAATGCCCATGCGTATCAAGGCCTTTATTACGGCCAGAGGTGATTGTTCTGGGTACTGATTTCTCAGTCTCTATGCACCCAAATTGCTTGAAAATGTAATCACATGTCAGTTCTAGTATAACAGATTTGTCGAATGAATACCCGTTTATCATCTTCCGTTTTTCTTGGTGTAGCAATTTTAATGGCCAGTAGTGTAGTCACTAGTCACTCTAACCCGACAGTAGTTGTACTACCCTAAGCACATTTTGAAATATTAATGTCTCTGTTGGAATTTTTGTTTTTTACTGAGCATGAAAACTACACTTTTAAGAAGTTCCTAACTTTATTTGGCGTTTTTGTATTCTACTGTTAGTTGGCACGTACGGCTAAGAACCGCAGAACGCACGAATACATGATGCGGACCGCAATTTGACGGCCACTGGTATAGGACGAAAAATAAATGGTTAAATTTGTAGGCAGTTTGAGGACGTGTCGGATATCAAAATTAAGTAGATGTCCCTCAGTTCAAAATGTTTCGAGACTGAACTAATAAAAAAATAGAGAAAAGTTATGATGGTAGTTCCAAAGGTTCATGTGTTCTATATACTCTCCCCTTTTGGATGTTGTTCAACACGCTCTTCATATGGGTTTGAATGTCGGTTATGTTGCAAAAGTGTTCACCCTTCATGTGAAGTTTTTTACTTCGTCTTGTGGTAGATTTGTATTGCTAACACCAAGTCTCGTCACCCACCATGGTCTTTTTCGGAAAAGCATTGTTCATATTTTGCACATGTCGTTCTTGTTTGGGAGCCAAGGTGCACGGGACAAAGTTTATACACATTTTTTAAACACTCAGTCGTTGCAGGAACATCTCTGCACTTCGATGTCCAAGAATTGTGTTTGTAGGTTTTCCGGGCGAATATTCTGCTTGAAGGTCTCTAGTATGCAGTCGGACTGATTGATCGCTGTAGAACGAATTTTTGACGTCGCAACGTGCCATCATCGTCAGGTTACTCCTGCTGACTAGCATCCTGGACTAGTTGGAACGATATATATACCGGTCATTTCCCCCTCCACTCACCAGGTGTTTGGACCGCGCGATGTGCAGGACACGGTGATGGTTTAGCTCGCGCTCGGGAATCGAGTGGCGGCCCTCAGTTTCCGTTCCGCCTTCGCTGTGGGCGGTGTTCCATTCCCGCTGCGTTTGGTGAATTTTCAGTGCCGGAGCCCACGCTTGACTGAGTTGAAGTCCATTGTCCTTATAATTGCGTAGGCTTCCGCGACCAGAGTCAGTCGACATAAAAGTTTTCTGGGTACGGTACCGCGTCATAATGTATAAAACTACTGCTGCTGGAGAAAAACCAACGTTTGGGCCACGGTTGCAGTGGCCTTCTTCTGGGTCCATTGTCCTTGTTGACGGGGTAGCCTGGTCTCGATAGCTTCCTTGTATACACAGACCCAACAGTGGGGCGGGTTGTGCAACGTTTTTCTACCTTCGCATTGCACTTTATGGTTGGTCTGAAGGCAACGTTCAGCTATTTCTGATTTTGTGGACTGGTGGAGACCGATATGTCGTTTGCTTCTCAACTGGACGTCTCTGTTGGTAGTGCTGGCGTACTCGTCCACCAGTTGGGAACTCAAAGGTTCCTCGCCCTCTAACAGAAGACCATAAAGAGTAACGGAGGATCGTCTATGCGTAATTGCTGACACATTACGGGGCTGATCGTGTCAATGTTTTGTCGAATATCGCCATACGCGATGAAACACAGATTCATCTCTTCGAACCGAAAACAAAACGGCAGTCTAAGGATTGGCGCCATTTCGCATCTCCTACAAAGAAAAAGTTCACAGCTGCGCCTTCAGCCGATAAAGCCGCGGCGACGGACTTCTGAAAGAGTTATTGTGTTTGATATTCTTCGT
Source organism: Schistocerca piceifrons (assembly GCF_021461385.2). Taxonomy (NCBI): domain Eukaryota; kingdom Metazoa; phylum Arthropoda; class Insecta; order Orthoptera; family Acrididae; genus Schistocerca; species Schistocerca piceifrons. The sequence continues at coordinate 317,612,201 of NC_060145.1, read as the reverse complement.
CATGGTGCAACGATCAACTATAAAGTGTACTGTGCTACCCTCAGCATATTCGTCGCCACAAAAATGCAAACGCACCTTAAAGGAGCCCACAAAACTTCATTGGACTGTTCTTCCTCATCCTTCCTGCAGGCCGGATCTCGCGCCTTCCGATGTCCATTTATCTGGTCCAATGATGGATGCACTTCGCAGGAAGTAGTATGTGGATGATGTGGAGGTTATTGATGCTGCAAGACGTTCCACCAGTAGTATGGTACACTGCGGGCATACAAACCCTCCCAGTAAGGTGGTATAAGGCCATCAATTGAACGATTACGTTTACAGATAGAGTTTCATAGTCAAAAGAATAAGGACTAACATAGTGTGTTAGAAGCCAACCTGCTTGCAGAAAAAATCTGCATTACTTTTTGAACGCCCCTTGTATTTCAAAAGCTTTCATTGTCCGTGGTCGGCTTGATCTTTGTCATCGTTCTGCGAATGAGTACGTCGTCTCTGAACTGATGTCTCTAGAGACGTACACTCTCTGATTAAAACCATCTGGATACTTATTAGGGATTTAAATAAGGACTGTAGCCATCTTTCGCATTTATGACGTCTTGAACTCTGATGGGGACATTTTCAGTAAGGTGTCTAAATGTCTGTGGAGAAAAGGTAGCTCATTGTCAAAAAAAAAATAATAAGTAAATAAAAACCAAATGTGATTCTTGAGTTTCTCCCGGCGTATTTGACAATCAAAATATCCACGGGTGTACTGCCGGTCTACAGTGTCCAACGGGCACAATATTTCGGCGATCATACATGTCGCCATCATCAGGTGAACTGACGGGCTGAGCTCCTGTGAACGTGCCGGCATGGAGATCCGTACACTATGGCTGCTCAGGGGGAACTGGGTTCGGTCGCGGCGACGGACGATTTAAATACCCTCCGCCCGCGGCGCGCTCACTCCGCCGTCCGCGCCCCGCGCCACGGTCGCGCGGTGGGACACATTGCGACGGCGTCTGAGATGACGTCGGTGTGATGGCTCTGTCCGCTGTGGTCGTCACAACTATACATTTGCTCGATTTACTCTTGATTAACCCAATCGCTGGTTCCCAAGCCTTGCTAAGATTATAGCCACAGTCACGGTTTATGAGGTCGTCATTGGTGCGAATTTCGATGGCCTCTCTAACAACGCTGTCCCAGTATCTCGACGTCTGTACCAGAATCCTCGTGCGTTCATACTCCATAGCGTATGACGACCTCATAAACCGTGACTGTGGCTATAATCTTAGCAAGGCTTGGGAACCAGCGATTAGGTTAATCAAGAGTAAATCGAGCAAATGTATAGTTGTGACGACCACGGCGGACAGAGCCATCACACCGACGTCATCTCAGACGCCGTCGCAATCTGTTCCACCGCGCGACCGTGGCGCGGGGCGCGGACGGCGGAGTGAGCGCGCCGCGGGCGGAGGGTATTTAAATCGTCCGGTATATGACCTACCGGACACAAGACCGATAACAAACATAACTGTTGCAGGTTGCAGGACGCTGAACGAGGACTCTGTACCAGCACCCAGCGCCAGCCGCCGAGCAGCACAAACGCACAACGTCAAGGTATCGACATGCATGATACCCACTACTAACAAAGCCTATCCTTGCACAACCTATCGCAGGCAGCAAGACAACCGCTACTGCTCTTGCCGCCCGACCTAACTTTCGCAGAGGTTTTTTTCCCTTGGCTCTTGCCTTGGCACTTTTTTTCCTCTGCCCTTCAAACCGCTACCCTTCGTCAGATTTCGACCAATCTATCTCCAGATGAGCGCGTATTAATGGTTAATCCTAACCAGACGTACGCAAACATCGCAGTACCCACATCCTGCGACACCTCACTTTAGTGAATACTAACCCTTATGCAGAGACGGCAGTAGACCTTTTGTGTTGGCCATCATGCCGGTGTGGGCGTGGAGGGGCTCCACCTCTTATAAAAAAAAAAAAAACGACCGAACCCAGTTCCCCCTGAGCAGCCATAGTGTACGGATCTCCGTGCCGGCACGCAACGGGACCTCAGTCCGTCAGTTCACCTGATGATGGCGACATGTATGATCGCCGAAATATTGTGCCCGTTGGACACTGTAGACCGGCAGTACACCCGCGGATATTTTGATTAAAATCTAAATGGTTCAAATGTCTCTAAGCATTATGGGACTTAACATCTGAGGTCATCAGTCCCCTAGACTTGGAACTACTTAAACCTAAATAACCTAAGGATATCACACACATCCATGCCCGAGGCAGAATTCGAACCTGCGACCGTAGCAGCAGCGCGGTTCCGGACTGAAGCGCCTAGAACCGCTCGGCCACAACAGCTGGCTAGCCCATTCTCCATGATGAGCCGAATTCATGTAAGGTAGGGATGTACGACGTTGAGTTCTGGAGTGAGATCAAAGTTCTAACTCAACGCAAATGTTTTCCATGGGGTTCAGTTGTAGGCTTTGAGTAGGCTAGCCCATTTTAGAAATTTTGTCGTCCACAGCTTTATTTGTCGTGCTAATAAAAGCAACCATCGTCTCCGAGGTCTTCCTGTAGTGTACGCAGCACATAATGCTGTAAAATATGTTTATATTCTTCAGCGTCTAGCGTTTTCTTAAGCGTAAAAAAGGACCACTCCGCAACCACAGAAAACACCTCCATACTGTATCACCACCTTCCCCGTACTTCACTGTTGGCAATGCAGATGATTGCAGGTAACTTTCTCCAGGCATTCGCGAACCCAAACCTCTTCAGCGTATTGCCAGAAGGAACATCATGATCCATCACTCGAAATCACTCGTCTAGTCATCCATTGTCCAGTGACTACTACTAACTGATTTCACGTTACATAGAAGTGTACGGGAACTTTTCACTAGAGGGTGCATATAAGCAGGAATTGGCGCAGACTCACGTAGCAGCGACGACGAGTGCGCCGTCCGGGCGGAAGTCGAAGATGCGGACGGCCTGCGGTCCACACGAGTAGCTGTAGCCGTAGTTGTACGCCGAACCTCCAGAGGGCGCCGCCGCGATGTTGCCCACCTCTAGTTCCAGAGACGCCTCCTCTGGAGCTTCGAACGTGTACGCGCAGTCCGCTGCAAAAAAGAAGTCAGCTACCTACAAAAGCCGTTCAATAAATAGTGTCTCCAAAACTTCTGAAGATTAATTCATATGTACCGGGTGTCCCTGCTTAGAATCGTCCGCAGCATTTTCTCTAGTGTTTCGGCAATATTTACAGTTTCGTTTTTCCAATGCAAAGCTGCAGTCAGCCCCAACAAACCTGACAAATAGCCTGTTGGCCTCTGTCTCGGGTTCTTCCGCTGACCCCATTTCTCTGACGTTTCGCCAGCTCGAGTGGCTGGCATTTTCAGAGCTTCACCCTCCATTGCTGGTGGTGGAGTTGAGTTCTCGAATGCAGATTATACGCACCTGGCGCACTAACGCCAAGGGCTTTCCCGTGGTCATTGCCGCTGAGGTTCTCCCCACGTGAAAGTGCTTGGACGTCAGTGCCCTAGATACATATAAATGGGAATATTGAGACACCCCAAATGTCTATTTTTTGACAAAACAGTTACCTGTGATCTAGTACTTTAAACATCTAGGCCGATCATGGTATAGAGAAAAACCATATGTTCTTTCGTTTCCTGTGTTATCATGCAGCTATTGTATTACCTAAAGAAAGAGAAACCCCACATGTACAAAAGAAATGAGCTTTCTCAAAATTCTGTGTTTTCAGCACTGTTCTAAACAATAGAATAATCGATATATACCTATAAATGACAAGAAAATACGTGACCTAAAGCGATTTCAACGATTCCTACTAAAAGATGAAATCATCCAGAACTTCTACACTGCCATTTGCAACTGCTCAACACGTGTCAAAGAATTAACCATGTGTGGAGTATAATTGCAAAGAGAACGAAAAATAGTTATAATTTGCTTGATTGTTGGCCATTTTACCAATGAACTACGTGTTACGTAAGTATATGAGCTTATTTATTACAAAATAATGAGAAAGCCCACATGTTCACCAAATAAATTTTAACGTCAAGAAAACTTATCATCTTGCTTACAGTGCATTGTCATTCTTCCTTCTACATCCGTTGCAATGAAAAATGAGAAGAAAACCGAATTTCAGCATAATTTTAAGACCTGGAATTTTTTATATGTGCTGTTAAGGTTAGTTTTTTGCACATGTCGAATTTCTCGGAATTCCCATTCATATAGTCTGCGGCCGCGATCTCGATCCCTGTCCACCACCATCAATGGAGAGTGAAGCTACTCAGCTGGTAAAACTCCAGAAAAATCACCAAACGAACATCGGTCGAAGAACCCGAAACAGACGGCCTCGAAAGCCTTAACAATTTTCAAACAAATACCGCTCATCACTTTATCCGTACTTCGCCTACCGTCGACAGATAGAGCCGGTTTGTTTCCTGTGGCAAACAAAATGATTTTTAAAACGCAATTTTATATGTCCATTCGCTAGAGCGGCCCCAAATAGTGTAGTGCGATATTCGTTTCACCAACACGTATTAACAACGACAGTGAACACGAGGAAAAACCAGTAGGCCTACTCCAGCAGCGACCGAGCAGCGCTGCCGCATGGCGGTGCCGTAAGTGTGGGCCTGGCCATTGCCGACGTGATGAGCAGTATTTGCTTCAGCTGACTCCAGCTATATATCGAAAAAGCTAAATCGTAAATACTGCTGAAATAACAGAGAAAATTTTCCTACCGACTCTTGGGAGGGACACACTGTATACAGGGTGAACATCAATAACACGGACAAACTGCAGGGACGGATTCCTGACTGGAAATGGAAAAAAAAGGTCCCGTGAACATGTGTCCGGAAATGGAGGGTGCACATGCAACGACGAAAAATCGCTCCGGAACGCAGTACAGAACTGTATCGCCTCCATGTCGCAACTGATGAACAATGCACGCGTTCGCACGTCGCATCATGAGTTATCGCATTGTGTCGCACGTTCCGACCTCTCTCCGAATATCGTCATAGGCGTCGTGAATACGCTGTTGAAGAGTTTACAGATCGGGAAAGAGTTCAGCATCCACAACGCTATTCAGATGCCGTCAAGAAATATGTATGTTAGAGAAGAAATTAACAACTCCAGCAATAAAATCAAATCAATATGGAATGTTGTTAGAAGGGAGACAGGAAAAGTAATCACTGTGGTAGGTAGTATTACTGTTAAAGAGAATGAGACCATCTTAACCAAAAGTACACAGGTAGCCACTGTATTTAACAATCACTTCTTAAGTGTAGGAGAAAAAATTGGTGAGAATAGTTAAAAAAAAAAAAAAAGGCAGGCAGTACACGGAAGAGCCAGTTTTGAAAAATTTTAGTCAGATTAAGTTTCATCCAACAACCTCTTGTGAAATAAGGAAAATTATTAAATCTTTGAAAAATAAATGTTCTGTTGGAGTAGATGACATCTCTGACAAGCTATTAAAACAATGTGGAGCAATTACAGCTGATTTTGAGTCACATATGTAATGTATCACTGACTCAGGGTATTTTTCCAGACAGGTTGAAATATGCCATTGTCAGGCCTCTCTACAAAAAGGGGGAAACCACAGATGTCAATAACTACCGGCCAGTATCCTTGCTTACAGCATTTTGAAAAACCTTTGAGAAAGTAATGTACTCAAGAGTGGTTAGCCATCTCAACAATAATGGGATACTTCACAGTTCGGATTTCAGAAATGCTATTCCACTGAGACAGCAATATACAATTTCACTGTCCACATAATAGAGTCTTTAAATAGTAAAATGCCAACAGTAGGAATATTCTGTGACTTATCCAAAGCGTTTGATCGTGTGAACCATGACATTACGTTAGAGAAATTACAATTCTGTGGTATAAATGGAACAGCATATGAGTGGTTTAAGTCATATCTACAGAACAGGAAGCAAAAAGTCTCTTTATATGCTTCAAGTGATTCAAAGGAGTTTGCCACTTCATCTAACTGGGGTGAAATTACATTAGGTGTTCCACAGGGTTCGATCATGGGTCCCCTCCTGTTATTGATATATGTGAATGACCTCCCTTCTTACGTGAAACAAGACGCTGAACTGACACTGTTTGTTGATGACACAAGCATAATTATTGATCCAGCAAAAGGAAGTCCGATAGAAAATGATACAAATAAGGTCTTTGGAAACGTTATTAATTGGTTTTCTGAGAATGGGCTGGCTCTAAACTTTGAAAAAATACTGTACATCCAATTTTCTGTTGCAAAAAGTATAATTCCTTCAATAAACATATCAAAAGAAGTCAGTAGCCATGGTAGAGCATACTAAGTTTTTGGGTGTACATATTGATGAGAATCTTAATTGGAAAATTTATATTTTTGACCTACTAAAGCGACTAGGTTCAGCAACTTTTGCAATGACAATAATTGCCAATTTTGAAGATGTAGAAATTATTAAGCTAACATACTTTACATACTTCCACTCTCTGATGTCATACAGATCAATATTCTGGGGCAACTCAACACTTAGGCAAAAGGTTTTCACTGCTCAAAAGAAAATAGTTAGAATAATGTGTGGGGTTCATAGTCGCACATCTTGTAGGTATCTGTTTAAAAGGTTAGGAATTCTTACAACTGCTTCACAGTACATTTACTCAGTAATGAAATTTTTCTCAACAACATGGATCAGTTTAAAATCAACAGCGACATTCATGATTACAATACCAGAAAAAAGAAAGACCTACACTATCCTTTACTTAATCTATCGTTGGCACAGAAAGGGGTAAAATATGCTGCTATAAAACTTTTTGATAAATTACCAGATGAAATAAAATGTCTGACAGACAGCAGTAATAGTTTCAAAAACAAATCGAAATCATACCTCCTTGACAACTCCTTCTGTACCATAGATGAATTCTTGAATATGAGTAAATAAATCTGGAGATATAATATACGCATTTTGTGCCATTTAAGGGAATGGGATAGATAATAGAAATATTTAGGTATAACACTATAATGTAAACAAAAAATACTTGTTCCCTGTGCGCATTTCTTGTGCATTTGACACGTTCCACATCATAACGGTTTTCCGTGCTATTGATCAATGGAACACGTAACTAACTAACTACCTAACTAACTCAGAGGTAAAAATACAGGGGATTTAAGTCCACTGATCTAGCAGGTGTGACGTTTCGTTTTGTCTCGGCTCGATGGTGATGGTTGTCCCAGTCGAGATGACGTGGAATGGCGTCCGTCGATCACGACAACACAAGTCTGTAACTATTGTAAAAACAAACTCTTCGCGCGATTTGGTTATTTTTCAGAGACTGTCTCTCAATATTGACATCAACGTCTCGATGGAGCAGCACACCGGAGTGTGTGCACCGCCCTTGCTTGTAGTTAAAGCAATGGTGTTCGATGGCTATCGATCTTCTCCACTTATAAATATAGCGACTGCACCACTCGATAACGCGATGACTCCCTTGATCTGAAATGATAACCAAAATTCCTTTGGGTGTTCGCTACAGACTCTTCAGTTTACGCGAAGTTGCTGACTGTAGATCTTATGCCCGGTTTGAGAATGGGTATTCAAACGCTGAGAATAAATGTCTTGAATCATCAATACATCACCCAAGCCGATGCCACATCATAATTTTTGCGAGGAGTTGTAAATTATTATCCCGTCGTCAAGGTGTCGCTACGTCGCGTATTCAACAACTACACGACGTAATTCCAGAGTGTTTACAGGTGAATTGTCACTAAATCACTATTCACTTTAATGTTATCCGAAGAATCAGTTAATTCCACAAATACACTTTAAATGTCCATTAAATGATGTGTGCGACACGAAGAATTAAAGTTGAATTGAAATTTATTGTCCTTCGTAATTATTTGTCCCTACACTGAGCACACACACCCTTTTTTCATTCAGGGAAATGCGTCTGTTAGCATCAGCAATTTTGACTTTGACAATAGCCTCTGACAACAGGGCACAATTGTAAGTTCTTGGTGATTGAGTTTATCTGTAGCCTACTCAAGTCTAATAATTGAGTTATGTCGGCGATCAGTCTCTTTCTGTGTCCTTTGATGTTCGTGACTATTGAGTATCACGAAGGCTAAGTCCCATCAGAAATCAGCAAACACCCGAGTTATTTTTCTGTCACATATACCAACCACCCCGATATCTGTCTAAACGGTAAAGATGATTTTACTTCAGTCCGACTTCTGACTAATACTTCCAACCGTAAAACTTATACGCTTCAGATAGGTTTTAAAACAATCTAGTGGCGCTTACCATGCGTACTATTACTGCAAGAGTACAAGAGAGAAGTGAAGTTAACATCTCCATTGCCGAGTTACATTGTAGTCGCAGCGAACTTACATCTCGGTGTGGCTACAACTCTCTTCTAGGATAAATGTTATCTTTGGTCAATTTATGGTCTGGGCTTTAACCTTCGTAAATAATAATCTTTTTGAATTCTTTCTTTAAAGTTTCTGTTTCGTATCATATGGTGTTCATTCATTCAGTCCTTTCTTTATGATAAGCATTAGTATTTACATAACATTCTTGTTAATTAAACTGTCAAGAGTATAAATTTTGTCATTAGCTGTCATCACTGTCAGGATGACTGATTTTTCTATTCCTTCTTGCAACAATAAGGGTGTTCATTATGGGTTTTATAATTGGGGTGTTACGCATGCCACGCTACAGGACCTCCGCGTCCTTTCCACGAAGACGTTCTTGAGGTACCGGCCACCTGTAATTCGGAAGTGGGGTGGTGTTCCGTCATGCAGAAACCACATGGCCTGTGGTGTTGCCGAAGACACATTCTCAAGCAGTCCAGGCAGAGTACTCCGCAGGAAGCCCAGGTACATTCCTCCGCCGAGGTGTTATGGAATAATAACCGTTCCAGCAATGTTGTCGCCGAGAATTCCAGCCCACACACTGGTGAGGAACTGATGCTGCCGAGTCACTGTCTGCAGCCCGCAGATGACGATTACGCAGATTAGTAATGCCAATTCTGGTAGCTTGATCGGTAAAGAGGAATGATGACAAAATCCCATAACTTGATGGTGTGGTGTAAAACCATCGACAATACCTTGACCCTAGGGGGAAATCCGCTGCTAGTAATCTCTGCTCTCGTTGCAGGTGATAAGGGTAGTGGCAGTTGTCATGCAGGATACACACACTTGTACATTCGCTTACACCCTGTTCGCGGGCCACTTCCCTGGAACTTGTACTAGGGCTCTTCTCAATATCCTGTAGAACCTGGTCCTCCAAATCTGGTATACATGCACTCCGCCGCCTTCCTCCACGTTCGTCTGTCTGAAAAGACCCTCACCCAGACGCCCAAAATGGGCTTGAAACGTTGTGTGATGTGGTTGGTGTCTGTGAGTGTAGTTGTTTTGGTATAGCTGTGCTGCGCCGGCCGGAGTGGCCGTGCGGTTCTGGGCGCTACAGTCTGGAACCGAGCGACTGCTACGGTCGCAGGTTCGAATCCTGCCTCGTGCATCGATGTGTGTGTTGTCCTTAGGTTAGTTAGGTTTAATTAGTTCTACGTTCTAGGCGACTGATGACCTCAGAAGTTAAGTCGCATAGTGCTCAGAGCCATTTGAACCATAGCTATGATGCCTCTCGACCGTTTCCATTTGCTTGACCGGACGCAAACACAATCTCGACTTGTTCCCGACATGAATACCGGAACATCCTGCTACTTATAGTACGCTGCGTCAGACAAACGGCCTGCAACACACAAGCACCACATGGCACGTGGTCAGAGAAACTTTCATTCGTCAGCACCACCTACTGTGGCAACGATGCATCTCCTGACACATAAGACCCATTTTCCTGCATTTCTTGTCAGGAATCCGTACGTACATTCTGTCAGTTTTTTAATGTCCACCCTGGATGAAAACGTCCCCACAAGCGCTTCACATTTGATGTGTCTTCTGCAGATATGCGAAGTTTCTAACAATTCTAACAGATAGCAGAGCCATACTGAACCATCAAAATGATGTATACGCAAGACACTCGTTACTAGCAACCTGTTGTATTTTAATTCTAGGTTGCGGAAAAAGAAACCGTTGTAAACATTTATAAAAGTTTGTGTGTAATGTGTGGTAATGATGTAGATGATCGGAGTACTGTTGATGATGGGTACAGAGAATTAAAGCATCAGGATGTGCATAAACTGAGCTCCACGTTCAGGAAGTCCTGTCGCAGCCACTGCTGCCGACGTGGTAGATCGCTTGATGCCATTATTTGTGCAGACAACTGGACAACTGATTCTTCCGCTATCGTTGAACGTTGTAAATGCGTGTGCAGTGGTTCAGACTCTGCGATTTGTTCCACGATTGCTCACAACACACCGCAAGATCTAAAGAAGAGCCATTTCATGTGAACTGGTGGAGTACTTTGTCGCCAATGGAAGATGTCTTTCTCTTACGGATCGTTACAGGTGACGAAACGTGAGTGCATCACTTTGAACAGGAAACAAAAAATCAGTTACTTGAGTGGCAACAAGTTCAGTCGCCAAAAAACACGAAATTTAAGGCAGATCCCTCTACTGGCAAAATCATGTTGACATTCTGCAGTAGTGATGGTGTCATTCTCGTGAATATGTTGCCAAAAGGTCCAACCACTAATTCAAGGGCGAACTGTTTCCGGCGTGTTTGCTCAGATAAGAATCGAAAAGAAATGTTGACACAATATAAAAATGCGCGCTCACACACGAATTACAGAATCCAAGAACAAATCACCAAAGTGAGTTGGAAATTATTGTCTCAGCCACCTGGCGTCCTCAGATTCCCATTTGTTGGACCACTTACGGATTTTCTACGTGTGACACAGTCTGAAGATGACGATAGCGTAACTCATGCAGTTAAAACGTGTCTAAGAGCACTGGACAAGAGATTTTACCAACAGGGAATCTTGCTCTTACACAACCCTCACGTAAGGCCAAGAGCGTGATAGAGACTATGCAGGAAAATATATGATTGGCGAATAAGTGCGAGGTATTTTTGTTTCGCATTTTCATATTGCGATTGCTTTGGGTTTCATTTTCCATTTGTAGTTCCTTGTTGTTATTTGAGTTTGTATATTGTCATTCCGTCATTTGGAAATAGTGAGCGGAGCTGTGGACGCTATAAAATGGAGTACCAAGCGGAGAAATATTTCCGAAGTATTCTTCTGTTTGAGTTCAATAGAGGGCTGATAGCAGCAGAGGCAGCCAAAAACATTTGCGTGGGAATAATGCCGTTGGAAAGAGGATGGCAAGAAACTGGCTAAAAATGATTCAAATAGCTCTGAGCACTATGGGACTTAACATCTGTGGTCATCAGTCCCCTAGAACTTAGATCTATTTAAACCTAACTAACCTAAGGACATCACACACATCCATGCCCGAGGCAGGATTCGAACCTGCGACCGTAGCGGTCACGCGGTTCCAGACTGTAGCCGGCCAAGAAACTGTTTTTCTGATTTTAAGGAGGATTGTTTTGATAGTAGTAGCTCTCCGCCTTCAGGGTTTGAGAAAGATCTTTCAAAAGCAATAATCCACAATGATCCACGCTAGTGTACTCGAGAAATCGTAAAAGTTATGAACTGTGATCACCACCATCGCCAAACATTTGCATACAATGGAGATGGTACAAAAAATTCAGTGTTTTGCGACAGCATGTTCTAAGCCAAAATCATAAAAATCAGCATGTGACCATATGTGCATCTCTGCTTAGTGATCATCGATTGGCTCTTAAAACACCGACCACTGCTGCCGTGTATAGTTGCTGGTGACGAGAAATAGTGTCTTATGCTAATATAAAAAAAGGAAAAGAATGGGTGAGCCCAAACAAAACAGCAGCTCCTCGTACAAAGACCTGTGCACACCCACAATAGATAATGTTAAACATCTGGTGAAACAATAAAAGTGTGGTGTACTACAAGTTGCTTCCCCACAGTATAACCATCACCGTTGATCTTTATTGTCAACAAGTAAGACGTCTTGCAGATGCAATCCAAGAACAACTACCAGGAAGATTGCGTGAAGTTACGCTACTCCACGACAACGCTCGCTCGCAGTCTGCTAGACTGACAAAAACAACATACAGGAGATTGGGTGGGAAGTCATTCCGTATCCACCTTATTCACCTGATCTTCCACCATCAGATCTACAAGGAACTTCCTTTCCGGATGAAAATGCGCTTCGAACTTGACGAGTTCTTCACCTCAAAACCACGTCATTTCTACAGTCGCGGAATCGAAAAGCTACCCCAGCATTGACAGAATGCTGTAAATAGTGAATGAAAATATATTATTGATGATCAAAGTCTCTGTTGTGTTTACCTGTTTTGTTTATTAAAGTTACGCAAAAACGCTTCGAACTTACGCACCAACCGAATAGTCCATATAAAAGAAATGTTGACTGATTTTAGCCGGCCGCGGTGGTCTCGCGGTTCTAGGCGCGCAGTCCGCAACCGTGCGACTGCTACGGTCGCAGGTTCGAATCCTACCTCGGGCATGGATGTGTGTGATGTCCTTAGGTCACTTAGGTTTAAGTAGTTCTAAGTTCTAGGGGACTAATGACCACAGCAGTTGAGTCCCATAGTGCTCAGAGCCATTTGACTGATTTTGACACTAAATTCTAACTCTCAAGAACAAACATGTTCTGAGGAAAAAATTGTGAGGAATTGTTTATTGAACGCCTCTTGTAAAATAAAACACATTTTCTACAACGAAGCGGTAGCGTTCTCGCTCCCCGCGCCCGGGTTCCCGGGTTCGATGCCCGGCGGGGTCAGGGATTTTCTCTGCCTCGTGATGACTGGGTGTTGTGTGATGTCCTTAGGTTAGTTAGGTTTAAGTAGTTCTAAGTTCTAGGAGACTGATGACCATAGATGTTAAGTCCCATAGTGCTCAGAGCCATTTTCGAACCGTTCTTCAACGAACTTCTAAAGCAATACGCGCTTGTGCAGGGTGATACCAAATTTTTTATTTTGTTTGTGCTTACGTATCGCAGATTGTTAATAAATGCTGCTGAGAAAGGCCAGGATCTTCCAGGCACAACGCATGCTCTGTATCCATTGTTGTGTGGCAGGCGCCGATCACCGCATGACTCTCCAGCTCATTGTCCTGATGCACCACCACCCAGAGCCCGAAGAACGGGCCCCAGAGCCCGAAGAACGGGCCGAAGCGTCACTGGCAATCGGAGCCGACGTCCCAACCATTTGGTTCTCGCGTGACGTCACACAGTGCATGCGTCGTGTGGGAAACCGTTTCTGAAACTGCACTACCCAACTCAGCAACTTAATAAAAGGGTGTCCCATAAAGAACGCTACTTGTAAAATGCTCGCCGTTTATTCTCTTGTAAGTTGGCAGCACTGATCGTTGGAGGCTTTTTTTCCTTTGTTCTTTTCTTTTGTGGTAAGCAATGGAGCGCTTTATGGCGGACGGAATAGCGTGTAGTTTTAGCGGCCTTGTTACGAGAGATGTTCCCTGAATGACTGAACTCTCACAACTGTGATATGAACTGACCGCCACTTGTGATTTGACGCCAAGTGATTTCTTTTTGTGGGGTATCTGAAATCTCGTGTGTACGCCAACTAAACACGATCGCTTCCACGGTTCCAGAGATTCAGAGTGTAATTTCAGAATTAGCGGAGTTAATGTGCCGAAAGGTTATAGAAAATTTCATTGAAAGAACGAGTGTTCTACTGGAAAGCATTAAGCCGATCCAAATAAAACCTGGGTGTATGTGCATTCCATCTTCGCAAGAAGGAGGCAAGAAAAAGAATGAACACGACCTGGAATTACGAAGTTCTAGCCACTGTGAACACCCGAAATACCTCGGTTCAAATTGGATCGTACCTTAACTTACAAATGCTGTATAGATACCAGGCAGAAGATATGCACCAGGGACAATCTCGCCCGCAGACTGACAAACACAAAGTGGGGAGCATAGTCCAGGGTCCTTCTCACATCTGCTCTTGCTCTGCACTTGTCTGCTGCGTAATACGCTGCTACAGTCTGGAGTAACTCCGCACATGCTAGGTTGACTTGTTCTTCATGATACAGGACGCATAGTCACAGCGTGCCTAAGACCAACTCCAGTTAATAAGATCTTTTCACTTGTGAGAGTAGCAGCTCTGGATTTAAAAAGAAAGCTAGCAGCAGAAATTGAAAAGAAGAAGCGAGAAATAGATCCAAGGCATCCATGGTTTGGAAATTATGCTTATCCATCACGATTGAAATGCGAAAGAAGTTTCCTCCTTACAACAGCAAGAATTCCACCATTAGCAGAAACCCGCCGAACTGAGTAGCGGAGTGCAAAGTTTTCTGGAGGTTTATAGACAACAAAACGGAAGGAATCATCACAATGCCATCTCCAACACGGGTCTCTGAAGACCCTCCGAAGATTAGCGAGTGACAATGTGCAAAATTAATTTGAAGGATTAGATGTCAGCGATGAACTTTGGCAGTGTGGGGCAAGGGAGATCTCTGAACACTTGTTGGCTTAAGTGAATTTTATCCATATTGGGTCCTGAAACTTCCTGACAGATTAAAACTGTGTGCCGGACCGAGACTCGAATTCGGGACCTTTGCCTTCCACGGGCAAGTGCTCTACTAACTGAGCTACCCAAGCACGACTCACGCCCCCTTCTCACAGCTTTAATTCCGCCAGTACCTTGTCTCCTACCTTCCAAACTTCACAGAAGCTCTCGTTCCTTGCAGGAGTGCTAGTTCTGCAAGGTTCGCAGGAGAGCTTCTGTGAAGTTTGGAAGGTAGGAGACAAGGTACTGGCGGATTTAAAGCTGTGAGAAGGGGGTGTGAGTCGTGCTTGGGTAGCTCAGTTAGTAGAGCACTTGCCCGCGGAAGGCAAATGTTCCGAGTTCGAGTCTCTGTCTGGCACACAGTTTTAATGTGCCAGGAAGTTTCATATCAGCGCACATTCCGCTGTAGAGTGAAAATCTCATTCCATATTGGGTCCTGTTGAACTCAGTGACTGTTCGTTTAGAGCAGATGTGTTCAACCTGTCGATCGGGATCGACTAGTCGATTGACATGGCTTTATGAGTCGATCTTGCAATACCTATGTCCGAAATATGTTTAGATGAGCTGCTTTTCCAAACTTTCAGTTTTTTGACAACAAGTGTTTTGCACGGTACTTAGCGGTAAATCCAGCAACACTGCCTCCGCTTCTTTCGTGTTCATCTACATTTCACCGCCTTCAACGCTCGCGCCAAGCAACAGTCTTTTCTCCTCCATGGTGAGGTTGCTACTCGCAAACTGTAAATTAACGTGTTGTGTGACCGGGTCTTGCGGTGAGAGGGAAGAGCACTCAGGGTTTTCTGCGGGATGAAGTGTGACACACGGTGTGGGAGGGAACAAGCTCCGCCTCCAGTAGGCAACACATACCTCAGTTTTCCAGTTTTCACGAAACGACAATGTCCTCGACGGAGGTAACGATCAGTCAAATAACCGTGTTTTCAAAACCGAGGTTGTTGTTTGTATTGACGTAACAGACAACCGCCTCATCATTCAGACTGCATAAGGTTGATTATGACAAATTATTAACCAGATTATGAAAATTAGATTTGTAGGCTCAAAATAGGATTATACAGCCAATCGGTTGTGATCGACCATTACGATGTGTGCAACCGGTTGGCTGTATAATACTATGTTGAAACTAGTACATGGTTGCTGAGTAACAGCCATGTTTAAAACTATATGACGTTGGGCCACAACTTTTGTGGAGAGAAAATTACGTTTTTGTATTTTATGAAATTAAAATGGTTAATTTTATCTATGGTGTTGTTTTTGTGCTTAAATATACACTCCTGGAAATTGAAATAAGAACACCGTGAATTCATTGTCCCAGGAAGGGGAAACTTTATTGACACATTCCTGGGGTCAGATACATCACATGATCACACTGACAGAACCACAGGGACATAGACACAGGCAACAGAGCATGCACAATGTCGGCACTAGTACAGTGTATATCCACCTTTCGCAGCAATTCAGGCTGCTATTCTCCCATGGACACGATCGTAGAGATGCTGGATGTAGTCCTGTGGAACGGCTTGCCATGCCATTTCCACCTAGCGCCTCAGTTGGACCAGCGTTCGTGCTGGACGTGCAGACCGCGTGAGACGACGCTTCATCCAGTCCCAAACATGCTCAATGGGGGACAGATCCGGAGATCTTGCTGGCCAGGGTAGTTGACTTACACCTTCTAGAGCACGTTGGGTGGCACGGGATACATGCGGACGTGCATTGTCCTGTTGGAACAGCAAGTTCCCTTGCCGGTCTAGGAATGGTAGAACGATGGGTTCGATGACAGTTTGGATGTACCGTGCACTATTCAGTGTCCCCTCGACGATCACCAGTGGTGTACGGCCAGTGTAGGAGATCGCTCCCCACACCATGATGCCATGTGTTGGCCCTGTGTGCCTCGGTCGTATGCAGTCCTGATTGTGGCGCTCACCTGCACGGCGCCAAACACCCATGCGACCATCATTGGCACCAAGGCAGAAGCGACTCTCATCGCTGAAGACGACACGTCTCCATTCGTCCCTCCATTCACGCCTGTCGCGACACCACTGGAGGCGAGCTGCACGATGTTGGGGCGTGATCGGAAGACGGCCTAACGGTGTGCGGGACCGTAGCCCAGCTTCATGGAGACGGTTGCGAATGGTCCTCGCCGATACCCCAGGAGCAACAGTGTCCGTAATTTGCTGGGAAGTGGCGGTGCGGTCCCCTACGGCACTGCGTAGGATCCTACGGTCTTGGCGTGCATCCGTGCGTCGCTGCGGTCTGGTCCCAGGTCGACGGGCACGTGCACCTTCCGCCGACCACTGGTGACAACATCGATGTACTGTGGAGACCTCACGCCCCACGTGTTGAGCAATTCGGCGGTACGTCCACCCGGCCTCCCGCATGCCCACTATACGCCCTCGCTCAAAGTCCGTCAACTGCACATATGGTTCACGTCCACGCTGTCGCGGCATGCTACCAGTGTTAAAGACTGCGATGGAGCTCCGTATGCCACGGCAAACTGGCTGACACTGACGGCGGCGGTGCACAAATGCTGCGCAGCTAGCGCCATTCGACGGCCAACACCGCGGTTCCTGGTGTGTCCGCTGCGCCGTGCGTGTGATCATTGCTTGTACAGCCCTCTCGCAGTGTCCGGAGCAAGTATGGTGGGTCTGACACACCGGTGTCAATGTGTTCTTTTTTCCATTTCCAGGAGTGTATATAAATTTTTAAGTCAGTAGATCTCTAAATGGACTAAATTACATGTGGTAGATTTCAAACCTACAAATTTTTGGGAGCTTTGCTTTATGGCGTGTATAATGAAATCCGCTACCAGTCACAACTGCACGTGATTCATTTAAGACACGACCAGTTTCAGGTTTGTTGGTTTCCAGTCGCCTGAGCGAACACTGTGATATGGAGGACTTGGTTGCAACGATCGACCCTGCCGTTCTTAGTGCTGAACATTGGACTCTCAAAGCATGAAATTCTGCCACTCATTAAAATTGGACAATAGTTTTAGGATTATATTTTTTTAGCTTTTTTGGACTTGGATAAATAAATAAAAATATTTCATTACTATGATGGACGGTATACACAGCAGTACATGTAAATTACTTAATTTCAACAATAAATTTTTACCTTTTTATGCACTCAAAAGTTCTTATCGAAGATCCTTTGTAGAACTTATTCTTCTTTTTGGGTATGGACGGGGCAGGACGTGCAATGCAAACTCTGCGATGGGTGGGGGCTGAGGAGGGGTCACCAAATAAAGGGTATGTAAGTGCGCCGTGATCGACACGGCACTGCTGCAGTCATGTCGGGACTGAATTTGAATTTCCCAGACACCTCTGGGTCACATAGAGGGCGCAACTGTCCCTGCAGTGCCCGAAGCGAAAGATCATGTCCCGTTGATGCGGAGTCTGGAAACCGAGATGGACAGTATTGCAGATGCCAGGCAAGTATGACCTTGATCCCATCTGGGTGAGGGGCACCGGTCTCATCTGGAACTCAACTTGCAAATGCTGGCGACAGTTATGTACCCCTTTTTACCTGTTGTAGGGTGGCCAATAGCAATGCTACTCTCGATGGAGTTTCGAGACAGCTGTGTTACTAGAATAATTGTTGTTTAGTACAAAGTGTGACTTCGTTAAAACCATTCTTGAGGTTATAAACTGAGGTGACAGAAGTCAAGGGATGTCGATATGCACACATACAAGCGGCGGTAATATCACGGACACAAGGTATAAAAGGGCAGTGCATTGACAGAGCTGTTATTTCTACTCAGGTGATTCATGTGAAGAGGTTTCCAACGTGATTATGGATGCACAACGGGTATTAACAGATTTTGAACGTGGAACTGCAGTTGTAGCTAGATGCATGGAACGCTCCACTTCGGAAATCGTTAGGAAATTCAATATTCCGAGATCCACGGTGTCAAGACTGTGCCAAAGACATCAGATTTCAGACAATACAAGGCAACGCAGTGGGCGACGGTCTTCACTTAAAGACCAAGAGGAGCAGCATTTGCGTAGAGTTGTCAGTACTAACAGACAAGCAACACTGCGTGAAATAACATCAGGAATCAATGTGGGACGAACGACGAATTTATCTGTTATGACAGTGGGGCAAAATTTGGCGTTAACGGACTATGGCAAAGACGACCGACGGAGCGACTTTACTAACTGCATGACGTCGTCGGCAACGCCTCTCCTCGGCTCGTGGCCCTATCGGTTGGACTCTATACAACTGGAAAACTGTGGTTTGGTTAAATGAGTCCTGATTTAAGTTGGTAAGAGTTGATGGCAGATTTAGAGTGTGGCGCAGACCCCATGAAGCCATGGGTCCAAGTTGTCAAGCCAGCCGCGGTGGTCTAGCGGTTCTAGGCGCTCAGTCCGGAACCGCGCGACTACTACGGTCGCAGGTTCGAATCCTGCCTCGGGCATGGATGTGTGTGATGTCTTTAGGTTGGTTAGGTTTAAGTAGTTCTAAGTTCCAGGGGACTGATGACCACAGATGTTAGGTCCCATAGTGCTCAGAGCCATTTGAACCTAGTTGTCAAGCCTCGCTCAGTGCCCGCGCGGTTAGAGGCGCCATGTCACGGATTGCGCGGCCCCTCCCGCCGGAGGTTCGAGTCCCTCCTCGGGCATGGGTGTGTGTGTTGTTCTTAGCATAAGTTAGTTTAATGTAGTGTGTAAGTCTAGGGACCGATGACCTTAGGAATTCACACACATTTGAACAAGTTGTAAACACGGCACTGTGCAAGCTGGTGATGATTTTATAATGGTGTGGGCTGTGTTTACATGGAATGGACCAGATCCTGGTTACGTTCAGCCACTACGAGACCATTTGCAGCCATTAATTGACTTCATGTTCCCAAACAGCGATGGAATTTTTACGGATGACAATGCGCCATGTCATGGGTCCACAGTTGTTCGCCACTGGTTTTAAGAACATTCTGGACAGTTTGAGCGAATGATTTGGCTACCCAGATAGCCCAACATGAATCCCATCGGACATTTATGGGACATAATCGAGAGGTCGCTTTGTGCACAAAATATTGCACCGGCAACACTCTCACAATTGTGGACGGCTATAGAGGCAACGTTTCTGCAGGAATCTTCCAATGACTTTTTGAGTCCATGCCACGTCGAGTTGCCGCACCATGCTGGGCAAAAAGTGGTTACCTCAGTGTATGTTGACATATAATTTGAACAGATATGTCATTTGTTCGTAGCGCCTAACACTTATAGTGTGTTTATGAAATATTGTGAAACGTAATGCAGAATGACACAGAGAACATGCCTACCAGAGTAACTGCAGTGGAGGGCCATAGAAAAAACGGAAGCGGGACAGTCGCAAACTGTTGTGGACCGATGGCTTAATGTGAATCATTCTGTTGTTTCCCGGATGTGGCGACAGTTTATAGAGACCAAAACTATATGCCGAATACCAGGGCAGGACCGACCACGTATGACTTCAGAAGAAGGACCGTCATTGGCTATAAGGGCATAACAGTACCGCATTTGTACTGCAAGGCAACTAGCAGCATCCACGTGTTGTATCGAGACAAACGGTGTTCAGAAAGCTTCGGCAGAGTGACCTTTACTGTCAGAGACCTGTTGTACGTCTACCTCTGACGCGTCTTCACAGAAGGGAACGTCTAAAGTGGTGTCATTAACATGCCTCCTAGGCGGTCGAACAGCGACCCAATGCTGTTTTCACACATCACTCCCGATTTAGTCTGGAGAGTGATTCTCGATGGATTCGCATCTGGAGGGAAGGTGGAACACGATTTCGGGACACAACCATTGTGGAAAGAGACTGTTACCGAGGAGGATCTCTAAAAGTGTGGGCAGGGATTATGTTTACCACTCGAACACCTATTCATGAAATTGTACGGGTAAATCGGCAAGATGTAACTGCTGCGAGCTATCGTAATGAGATCTTAGGACCTCATTTGCGGTTGTTGTGAGGTGCTGTGGGCCCAGACTTCGTATTGATGGGCGATAATGCTCGACGTTATAGAGCACAGGTGGTTGATGTTGTCTTGGAAGATATTGCACAGATGGAGGGGCCCACTCGCTCTCCAGATTTGAATCCAATACATATCTGCGATACACTAGAGAGGCGGCTTGCATCACTTCAGCATCTACCAACCACTCTCCAAGACTGCGAGAGACTCTGCAGAAAGGAGGGGCGTTATTGCCGCAACGTGAGACTGATGACATCATTCACAGCATGTCCCATCGTTGTGAGGCCTGTATTGTCGCCAGAGGGGAGCACACCATACTGAGCGCATTAACCAGTTGTCGGAGTGAGTGTGCAAATCCGTTCAAATGGAAAAAACGGAGCACATTTTTGTCTACCGTTGCGCTTCTCGTAGTTGTTTACGTTCTGAATTATTTGCATTGTTTCTACTTCATTATCACCTGTTTATACTGTTTTGTGGCAAAATAAAAGTAACCTTGCAAAACTTCCTTTTGTTGCTTTCCTTTTGGACACCAGTATACTTCTTTAGAGCTTCTCTGTAGACGAATGGCAAGCGTCGCTGCTTCCGGTGCGGATAAGGACGTCTGGAATGGAGTGCACTCAGCCTAGTGAGGCTAAATCGTGAGTTGCTTACATAAATAGCAGGATCCATCTACTGACAATAACGGCTGGAGCGGTTGGCAACATGCTGATCACATGTCCCACGATCATAGATCACTCGTCGTACTGCCTCGGAGGCAGCAGCCGGCCGCCTATTGCCCTGAGAAGTGTTATAAACTTTTTTAACGGTATTCGAAATATTTTGGACACAGGTGCTAATTTGTTTAACGTTTGTGGAAGTTTACAGTGAAATTTTCTAAAAAATGACTACGTAATTTCATAAATACAAAAGGCAAGACAAGCGGCTAGACATTGGTTCTCCTCCACCGAAGGCGTAAACATCGCCGAACATGGCTCGGCCAGATGTCTATGGCAGCGACGACTGTACTAAGTTCAGCAAAGTCATAAACTCTGTTATAAGAGCTGCTAACAAGGATCTGCGCCACGTATACGGGCCAACAAGTACTCAAAAACCTGTACAAACGAAAAGTGTAGTACAAAACCGTTTGGTGCCCGTACGGTCGTATTTTTGCAATAGACCTCCTCCATCCGAACAGACCTTGGAAGGCCCAACGATGCCGACCGACCGCCGTGTCACCCTCAGAGGATAGGCGTCACTGGATTTGGATATAGAGGGGCATCGTGTCGGCACACCACTCTCCCGGCTGTTGTCAGCTTTCGTGTGCGGAGCCGCTGCTTCTTACTCAAATAGCTCCTCAATTGGCCTCCCAAAGGTTGAGTGCGTCATGTTTGCCAACTGCCCTCGGCAAATCCGGTGATCCATCCAAGTGCTAGCCAACCCCGACAGTGCTTAACTTCAGCGATCTGAAGGGAACTGGTGTTACCACTGTGTCAAGGCCGTTGGTATATTTGCAGTACTTCAAATGTATAAACGCAGTTCATATAATGAACAAACACCTGAAACCTGTTAAGTACCACACAGAGTAGTGCGACAATTTGAAACAAATCCTTACTTAAGACTGAAATGATCGGACTCATTTTTTTTTTTTTTTTCATGTCTGATTCGTGCCTTACGGGGTACCCATTCTTTCGTGAGATCCTCCTCCTGCAGAAGCTGGAAGTAATGATGTGCTTCATTTACACGCCGAACAATCAGTGTAAGCTGCTGATTTCCCGTTTGGAGAAACTGACGCGTCTAGTGCATGTGTTAAAATAAACCATAAAATTTTAGTTGTTAAAAAATACGAGACAACCTACACACATCAAAAAATGTTTTGCATCACCCCGGTTCCAAGAACTCTTGAAGATAGACGTTGACTGTGGATATTGTATCACAGACACAGTCCCTTTGACTTTTCAGACATGTCACTAAACCCTCTCAAATATGTAAATAACTATGCATGAGAAGCGCCTATTAGACGGACGGGGGTCCGACAACTGATCACTTCCAGTCATTCCACCAGGAAGAAGGTACACAGCTCGTGTTGTCTGCAGCCATGCCTAGACGGTCAATACGGCAATTCGATTGCGTCCGCATTGTTACTTTGTGCCGGGGAGGGCTCTCAACAAGGGAAGTGTCCAGGCGTCTCGGACTGAACCAAAGCTATGTTGTTCGGACATGGAGGAGATACAGAGAGCCAACAACTGTCAATGACATGCCTCGCTCAGGCCGCCCAAAGGCTACTTCTGCAGTGAATGACTGGTAACTACGAATTATGACTCGGAGGAAACCTGGCAGCAACGACACCATGTTGAATAATGCTTTTCGTGCAGCCACAGTACGTCGTGTTACGACTCAAAATGTGCAAAATAGGCTGCATGATGAGCAACTTCACTCCCGACGTCCATGGCGAGGTCCTTCTTAGCAACCCCGACACCATGCAGCGCGGTATACAGATGGGCCCTACAACATGCCGAATGGGCCGCTCAGGATTGGCATCACGTTCTCTTTACCGATGAGTGTCGCATATGACTTCAGCCAAACAATCGTCGGAGACGTGTTTGGAGGCAACCCGGTCAGGCTGAACGCCTTAGACATACTGTCCAGCGAGTGCAGCATGGTGGAGGTTCCCGGCTGTTTTGGCGTGGCATTATGTGGGGTCGACGTACGCCTCTGGTGGTCATGGAAGGCGCCGTAACGGCTGTACGATACGTGAATGCCATCCTCCGACCGATAGTGCAACCATATCGGCAGCATATTGGCGAGGAATTCGTCTTCATGGACGACAATTCACGCCCCCATCGTGCACATTTTGTGAATGACTTCCTTCAGGATAACGACATCGCTCGACTAGAGTGGTCAGCATGCTCTCCAGACATGAACCCTATCGACTCTTGCCTGGCATAGATTGAAAAGAGCTGTTTATGGACGACGTGACCCACCAACCACTCTGAGGGATCTACGCCGAATCGCCGTTGAGGAGTGGGACAATCTGGACGTACAGTGCCTTGATAAACTTTGGATAGTATGCCACCACGAATATAGGCACGCATCAGTGCAAGAGGACGTGCTAGTGGGTATTAGAGGTACCGGTGTGTAGAGTAATCTGGACCACCACCTCTGAAGGTCTCGCTGTTTGATGGTACAACATGCAGTGTGTGGTTTTCATGAGCAATAAAAAGGGCAGAAATGATGTTTATGTTGATCTCTATTCCAATTTTCTGTACAGGTTCCGGAACTCTCGGAACTGAGGTGATCCAAAACTTTTTTTGATGTGTGTATTTTGCTTAGTGAAAAAGAGCGGCAAGGAAACTTCTACAGCTTCCTTACACAGACTGTCTCGTCTAAGAGTCGTCAGGCGCATTTTCTCTGGTGGTTCCGCAGAGATTTGCAGTGGTAGCTGGAGTCAGCAAAAAAATACTGATAACCACATCTTTCGTGCGACGCCTCGTGTTGTAGGAAAGCGTCGGTTTGTTTCCCTTTACAAACAAAATGATTTTTAAAGTGCAATTTTACGTGCTCACTCGATAGAGCGGTCCGAAATTAGTCTAGTGCGATATTCGTTTTATCGATGTATTTTAACAGGGAAAGAAAACATGAAAAATAACGATTACATCAACAGCGACAATACCGCCCTAGCCCACACTGACTGCTGCCGCCATGCAGCAGATCTGCTCAATCGCTGCTGGAGTACTGATTATGTTATACCGTCCATGTTAACTCATATCGAGAAAACAAATCTCTTGACTAATTTGGGGACCGCTCTATCGAATACGCGTGTAAAATTCCGTTTTAAAAATCGTTTCGTTTGTAACAGGAAACGAAACAATGCTTTCCGTCGATAATGACCGTCGTGTAAAAGATGTTATGTGCTGTATTTGCTTAGGCTGACTCCATGTACGCACTGCAAAAACAAAATTTCAAATATCTGAAGAAACCCCATACGGCACCCTGTATATTGTCTGTCTTGTTTCTTGTGAAGTAGAATAATTGCAGAATTTTTTCAGATTTGTAGAACTGTGTTCATTCCTAGACATTCTGGAAGCAGTTTCACAAATTCCGTTTTACTTTGCGTCCAGCTTTTACGGTTTTTATTGAAATACCTAGCAGCTTTCCTCTCTCCATACCTCAATGAATTTATACTCATTTGATATTACTTTCGGTGTTGTTAATATGTAGGCAATATATATATATATATATATATATATATATATATATATATTGAAAGGTGGCTTCACTGAGCCACAGCGCCAGAGATTGCGCCAAAGAGTTTTATTCCACCGCCTCCACTGGAGTGCTTGTCGAGAACTCGTAGTAGTCAGTGCTTGCTGAGATGTCGTAGTGAAAAGTTCTTGTCGGGAAGTCGTGGTGGAGAGTGCTTATCGAGATGTGGTAGTAGTGAGTCGGTGTTGAGATGTTGTAGTAGGGAGTGCTTGTTCCATGTTGTATGCAGTTGTTTGATGGGCTAGACAGCAGATGTTGTTCGAATGGAGATATTGTAATGATCAGAGTGCTTTTCGTCAATATATATGAAGGTAAAAAATTCCCTTTTCTTTTTATTATTTCAATGTCTTAAATAATGTGTCGTTACAGGTTCAGTCAACAAAGCATCTGGCTTGTGCTCTTGTATTAGAGTGTAATTCTGGTTTTCTTGCGCAATTATAGTATTTCTACTTTTTTTAATTACTTCAGTATAAATGATATTTAAAACTTCTTGTCTTATTGAAGAAGAACCGTGCCAGATGTATACGTTGACTCACACTTCCACACACAGAACAGTTACACTTGTGCTTTGGTTTCGTACGTTTTATAGTTGCTGGGGACTTAATTAATTAATTGTGTTAACGGAAATTTTCTTTCATTCTTTGTTGTTATTCTATGCAGTCAGATTGCGTACTAAAACTAGTCAGGGCCAACCGTTTACGAGACCTCGTAATCGGACTTACAGCTACGAAAAATTAAAAGTATTTGCATTGCATTCATTAATATTTAAATAAGCCCCAATGCACGTAGCGACCCTGCCAGGATCGTCCCTTGGAATTCTTCTGATTGTAAAAATAGTAGACAGTAGTATTGTTGTAGTAATTTGTAGTTTAGTAATTGTAGTCTATATTGCATGTGTAGATTTGGTAATTGTCATTCTTCTAATGGTATTTTTTGTTTGTTTGTAGAATTTAATTTTTGTTGTCTTGTCTACGGGTTTGACAATTTAGTGCAATTATTTCAGTTGTTCGTTAATCGTATTTGAGGGAAACATTTCGTGTGAAGATAAGGAGTCATTGTGTATAATTTTCGTACAGTGACGAGTTTTGTACATTTTGTAAATGATTACGCGATCGATGAAAAAGGCAAAAATGATGAATAGTGAGAATGACGAAATTGTTAACATGGCGAACTCGCCAACACAGTAGAACAGTATGATGAATGATGAAGTTGAAAACAATTTAATAAGTCGGGAAGGTAGTCCGGAACCATTTCAAAATTTTTCTCAATCAGAAAATTCACAGAATACGAGATTAACGATAGAAGATTCTGAAATAGTATCGAACACAGATAGCTTTATGGCTATGCAGAAGGAAGTTATTTCTGCGGGAAATGTTAGGGGCGAAAAGAATTTCGAACCTGCTAATATGGAGCAGTTGATGGGTGCTATATTAAATTTGGGAGCACGAATGGAAACACAGTTTAGATCTGAATTAAAAACACAGATGGGAACAATGGAAATATGGTTAGACTCATTGGGATCACAGTTAGGATCTGAATTGAAAACAGTGGCAACACGGCTAGAAGCTGAGATGGAAACAATGGAAACATGGTTAGACTCACAAATAGGAACAATTAAAACTGAGATGGGAACAATGGAAACACGGTTAGACTCACGAATAGGGACATGTTTCAAAAATATGAAAGATGAATTAAAGAAAAAATCAGAGAAGAAGTGCAACCGATTTTGAATGCTGACAATAATAGATTAATTGCAGTAGAGATTAGACAAAAGGAACAGGATAGAGAACAGGAAGAAAGAGATCGCGTGATAGTACAAAAATTTTCAGAGTTAGATTTACAATGTGCACACGATAAGGAAGAAATATTCGAGAGAATCGAGGAATCCGTACCAAATGACAAAATAAATAACCTAACACAACAATATGAACAGTTAACTACCACATGTGTCAATACTGAAACCCGAGTCGCGACACTTACGGAAGACGTAAATAAACAGAAAGAACAATTAAGTGACTTCTCGGAAAGAGTTGAGGAGATTTCAGATAAATTGACAAGTCTTAGTTTAAATGGGGACAGAGATTCAGATGATACAGCACCATTGCCATTTGCAGAAACCGAAGAGTATCAGAACATAAATAAACATGTTGAAAATCAAGGAAAATTTAATGAACGCATTAAAAGGGAAGTTGAGGCATTACGAAAGTAAGTCAAACAAATTGAAGGCGAAATCGTAGGAAAAGACAGCAGAAGAAATTTAGAATCACAGATAGCAGAGGGCTTTGAAGAAAATAATTTATTTCATTTACGAGAAGCAACAAGAGAGCGCCAGGCGCGCGAGCTTGACAATAATCGACATTGGGACTGGGACAGACGCGGTAGGTCTTTGTCGCCACGAGGCGAAAACTTTGACTATAAACACTTTTTGACTGTTCGGAAATTTAACATTTTTCGCAATTCTAAGAATGACATACATCCATGTTCATGGTTAGATCAATTTATGTACGCACTTCCACCAAATTGGCCAGTAAGTCACAAACTGGAATTTATGTGTGGATATTTAGAAAACGAACCGGCGACGCGGATGCGCGCACTTATTAGAGATTGTAATAATCTAAATTATTTTTATCATGCATTTCTATCGGCATATTGGTCCGAAAACACGCAAGACAGAGTGAAACACAGTCTTATTATGCAGCGTAATTTTAAACAGTCTGAGTTCCGCACGCCAGCAGAATACTTTGAAGACATGATTCGAAAGAATCAGTTCCTGTCCAACCCTTATAGCCCGACTGAATTAATTCGCATTTGTTTAACTAAGCTGCCACAATCAATAAGACAAATTGCTTTAGCCGGAAGATGTAAAGACGACATTGAGACTTTTAAGACTTTGCTACAAGAACTCGAGTATGACAACGACGACGGGACTTCCTGTAATTTTTCAGTAACAGTAATTACAATAGATTTTCAGAGAAAAGGGATAGTGATCGGAACGGGCGTTATATGGGTAATTTTGTGAATGACAGATGTAACAGACAGGACAATAGATACCAGCCTTATGACAATAACAGACGTTCTAACAGAAATTACACAGACAATTATAATAACGGTAATCCCTACCAGAATGATCAATCATACGGAAACAGTAATCGGTATCATCAAGACAGAAATTATTCATACAATAATAGAAATTCTTACTACAGAAATAACCAGGGTAGTAGGTCTAACAGTAATTTCAGAAGTGACAGTCGAAATTACACAAGAAGTAGTCGTTCAGATAGACAGGAAAATAGAGATTTTTATAACAGACACAACCAAGAATTTACATGTAACAGACAGGAGGGACCTAATTGGCATCCTCCACGTGACAGAACTTCAGAGAGACAAGTGCAAATAGTAGAAATTGATCCGCGAAATGACGCGAATAATTAGAGTCCTCAGGGGATTCACTACACTAAGTGAATATGTGCCGTAGCGTGCATAGGGCCCCGAGTTGTAGTGGTGCTATTTCCCTTTTAGTTTTCTGCACCGCTGCCTACTCTTCTACTATTCTTTGCATCTGTCAAAACAACTCTTCGACTATCAATTTAAACGAAATTTTACCTGTTTATCTTCGTGACAATATTACTTCATATGTTGACGATATTCTTATTGCTAAACATTCTTGGAGTGAGCATAACAAAATTTTGGATTCATTATTACGTATTTTTGCAAGAGTTGGCATTACAGTGAACTTGGAAAAATCTGAATTTGGTCGTTCTCAGGTGAAATTTCTTGGTCACATTATTTCTACAGAAGGTAGTCTTCCTGTTCCAGAGAAACTAGACGCTATTCGTAATTATGCTGTTCCTACTACAAAACGTGATGTTCGTAGTTTCCTTGGTGTCTGTAATTTTCTTAGATGCTTTGTTAGATTGGACGATTTGGCCACACCTCGTTTATGTGAACTATCTGGAAAGAATTCTAATTGGTGTTGGGATGAGGAAGCTCAATCAGAATTTGAACAACTTCGTGATGCTTTAGTTACTGCTCTACTTCTTTCACTTCCGGATTTATCTAAAGATTTTTGTTTGGCAATGGACTCATCATACAAAGGTTTAGGTGCACACTTATTTCAAGAGAGAGAAGATAACGGCGTTGTAGTGCAGAAAACTATTGCCAATCTGTTCTTGCCGAATGCAAATTACGTCAAAAGGCTAAGCCGCCAACTATTTCTCACAGAGCACCATTGTTTCCTACCATTCCAGCGAAATTAAAGGAGATGGCTGCAGTCGATTTGTTCGGTCCAGTGGTTCGTTCTACTAATGGTTTTGCGTACATTTTGGTAGCAGTGGAATTGACATCAAAATATGTGTGTTTTACACCTTTTCGCAAAGCAACAGCTCGTTCAGTATCTAACGCTTTCATCAAACATTTTCTTAAAGAAGTGGGTCATGTTGATAAGGTTATATCAGACAATGGATCACAGTTTTGCTCTAAAATTTGGCTTCGTACTCTACTGCATCGTAAGATTAAACCAATTTTCATTTCACTTTTTCGCCCTCAATCTAACGCTTCAGAGAGATGGATGAAGGAAATCAGTAAATTGTGACGTCTTTATTGTCATCAGAATCACAGAACTTGGGATCAGTATCTTCATATTTTTCAAAACATTCTGAATGAACTCGCTAATGATTCAACTTCTTTGCCGCCTATATTGATATTAAAAAATAAAGCACCGACAAATCGCATTTCTGAAATCGTTCCTTTTCCGCCTTCACGGAAACTGCGGCATTCTGAAGTTGTCAACCTGGCTCTACGAAATGTTGCATCTGCGGCTGCTAGAAGAGAGAAATCAGCTAAACGTCCTGGTCGTTTAAAAACCTTGTCAGTTGGTCAAAAGGTGTTAATTAAGTCTCATCGTTTGTCTCACAAAGGAAAAGGCTTGTGTCGCAAATTTTTTCTGCTTTATAACGGTCCATATAGGGTTCGCAAAATCATTCATGATAACACTGTCGAAGTAGAAACTCTTAAATCTCGGCGCCCTAAGGGAATACATCATATATCGAACGAAAAAAATTTTTTGTGGAATGACATACTTTTGAGAAACTAACAGCTACATGTAAACATGCAGAGAATACAAGGATACCGCGCTTATGCGATATTTACGTATTAATATTATCTTTTATTTTTGTCTGTATTTTTGTGGACGAATTTAGTGGTATTTTCACCACCAATGCTGGCAAAAATACCATCAAATTCTGACCCGTGGAGGAAGGGCATATGAAAGGTGGCTACACTGAGCCACAGCGCCAGAGATTGCGCCAAGGAGTTTTATTCCGCCGCCTCCACTGGAGTGCTTGTCGAGAACTCGTAGTAGTCAGTGCTTGCTGAGATGTCATAGTGAAAAGTTCTTGTCGGGAAGTCGTGGTGGAGAGTGCTTATCGAGATGTGGTAGTAGTGAGTCGGTGTTGAGATGTTGTAGTAGGGAGTGCTTGTTCCATGTTGTATGCAGTTGTTTGGTGGGCTAGACAGCAGATGTTGTTCGAATGGAAATATTGTAATGATCAGAGTGCTTTTCGTCAATATATATGAAGGTAAAAAATTCCCTTTTCTTTTTATTATTTCAATATCTTAAATAATGCGTCAGTACAGGTTCAGTCAACAAAGCATCTGGCTTGTGTTCTTGTATTAGAGTGTAATTCTGGTTTTCTTGCGCAATTATAGTATTTCTACTTTTTTTAATTACTTCAGTATAAATGATATTTAAAACTTCTTGTCTTATTGAAGAAGAACCGTGTCAGATGTATACGTTGAATCACACTTCCACACACAGAACAGTTACACTTGTGCTTTGGTTTCGTACGTTTTATAGTTGCTGGGGACTTAATTAATTAATTGTGTTAACGGAAATTTTCTTTCATTCTTTGTTGTTATTCTATGCAGTCAGATTGCGTACTAAAACTAGTCAGGGCCAACCGTTTACGAGACCTCGTAATCGGACTTACAGCTACGAAAAATTAAAAGTATTTGCATTGCATTCATTAATATTTCAATAAGCCCCCATGCAATATATATATATTCGTCAGTATTTGATGTGTGCCTAACGTTACCGCTGGATATATTCGTAAACCACATCAAATACTGACGAATCGATTCCACAGACCGAACGTGAGGAGAGGGGCTAGTGTAATTGGTTAATACAAACCATAAAAAAATGCACGGAAGTATGTTTTTAACACAAACCTACGTTTTTTTAAATGGAACCCAGTTAGTTTTGTTAGCACATCTGAACATATAAACAAATACGTAATCAGTGCCGTTTGTTGCATTGTAAAATGTTAATTACATCCGGAGATATTGTAACCTAAAGTTGACGCTTGAGTACCACTCCTCCGCTGTTCGATCGTGTGTATCGGAGAGCCCGAATTACGTAGGGATCCAAAGGGAACGGTGATGGACCTTAGGTACAGAAGAGACTGGAACAGCACATTACGTCCACATGCTAACACCTTTTTATTGGTCTTTTTCACTGACGCACATGTACATTACCATGAGGGGTTCCATTTAAAAAAGCGTAGGTTTGTGTTAAAAAACATACTTCCGTGCATTTTTTTATGGTTTGTATTAACCAATTACACTAGCCCCTCTCCTCACGTTCGGTCTGTGGAATCTATTCGTCAGTATTTGATGTGTTTTACGAAATATATCCAGCGGTAATGTTAGGTGACTCACCCTGTATATATATATATATATATATATATATATATATATATATATATATATAACAGCGGAAATGGGATTTGGGACATATTAGAGATCAAGCAGTAGATGAAGTGAAACAAGTCTACAACCTGGAAAACAAAATAACGCTTGAGAGGTGAAGGAAGTAGGATGTAGGAGACACAGGCAGAGAGATCAGTCCTCGTCAAAAGAAGTCTCCTAATATCAAAAGTAAGTACCAGTTATAGGAAGAAATTTCAGACGGTGTACGTGTGGAACACAACATTGTACTGTACTGCGTCACGAACTGCGCTAAAACAGGAAAAAGAGGAGAACCAAGGCGCTTGACATATAATGCTAGAGAATAATGTTGAAAATTAGGTGGACTGACTGGATAAAGAATGAGAAGATTAATCGCAGAATCGGGGAGGAAAGGAATAAATGGAAAATGGAAATTAGAAGAAGAAACGGGATGGTGAGAAATGTGTTTCGACGTATAGGTCCCCAGTGCTATATTACGAAAAGACTTAAAAACCAGTATTTATAAAGAAGAGACGTTTAAAAATTGAATAATATATTTTTATCATGTAGCCGTAAAATAATAATTTTTCTGTGTGAGTTTCGAGTGCAATGAAATATAACTAAATGATCTAAAGAGACGACAAGATACGCTCTTTTGTTAATTTTTTTAGTCGTCTTCACTTCTTCTCTTGTCTTGATTGTGTGTAGACGGACATCTTGCGAGTGCTGGCAAATGTAAGCATATTTGTATGAGTTAAGCAGATAATACATTGATATAATATTATTGTGCACTTTTAATTTGTAAGAGGTGATCCCGATTTCATGTCCGCCTTCCTTGAATTAACCTGCATTCGAGTAATTTACAGTTCAACAATCGCAGCGGCCGATGCAGCCAACGACGCCATTACGTGGCGATATTAACTTATAAAATTTAGCGAAAGCGAAATATTCGCCCGCTATTAACATAATAAACATCTTTATCCACAGCCGCCAGACGTTGCAGAAATACGTAGCTTTAAGATTCTTATTTTCAGCACCATAGCCGACAGCCAGAGCCAGAACTCCGACTACAAGGCAATGGTTAACGGAGGTAAGAAAAAATACTCTCGCGCGTTTGTGGGCCGCAATTGTAATTAATAACTAGAGAACTTTTGCTTTAAAGTGAGCTGACTAGCCGAGGAAATTAATATGAAAAGTTTATTACATTGTCCAGCTTATATGCTGATGTTTTAAGATTCAGCGAGTCTGACATTCATTAACGTAACAAATAATTTAAGATTAATATTGTTAAAAAGGAGAACTTCACAAAAGCATCTAATAGTAAATCAAAATTGAATGAAGTATCATTTTTCTCAAGGCCCACCACATAAGTCGGCAACAATCAAAATAATAAAAATAATAATAACAATAATAATATATTAAATTACGACGGCCGACGGACGCGAGATTGGCGCCGCAACTTTGGGGCCCGATCAAAGAAAATACGAAATTTACTAAATCTGACTCTATTGTAATGAATGCAATTATGTATGTGTCTAATTGTTGTAAAATATTAATGCCTATATGAATTCTTTTACACGTACAACAACAAAAACCACACCCTGAGGAGAGCTGGAGAAGAAAAAGTGTAGAAAAGAAAAAGGATTGCGAGAAAGAAAAATAAGTAAGGTAAGACCTATTGTGCAAGTATCCTGTGTAGCTCTGTGCGGAATATCGAATCCATGTGCACCTGAGATACCTTCGGTGTTTTGTTTATTTATGTGTCTATTTTTGGAGGGGATAATTATTCGTTTTGTGTATTTATATGTTTATTTTTGTAGGGGATAATTATTCGTGTGTGTATCAGTGTTAAAGATTCGTCAGTGGCTTAAAGTGAATTTATTATGGGCAATATAGGACAAGCTAAAGCATCCGTACCAGACGAACAAAATTTTGTTAATATGGAAAGTGAGGGTCATTTGCAATACGCAAAGGAATCCCAAGCCACCGCCTCGGATAACATAATTTCCAGAGCAGGGGGGCGAGGATCTGTGGACGGTGAATGACGCTCCACAGCAGAATGGGAACAGAATAACAACAACTCCACTGCCTGGGGAGGGGGGCCAATCGAGTGCTAGATTAAGCGGGGCACCAGTATGCTCACCGATTGCAGACCCATTTGCAGAATTTCTGCGCAGGTTAGAAGAAAGGGATAGGGAGAGAGATCAGAAACTGGCTCAGATGCTCTATGAGCAAGAGCAACAAAGAGAACAGAAAGAAAAGGAAAAAGAAAAAATGTCAGAACAGAGAGAAAAACAAAGAGACGAAAAACTGGCTCAGATGCTACATGAGCAGGAGAAAAAATTAACGCAAAAGCTCATTGAGCAGGAGCAGCGCAGTGAAGCGAAGCTAGACAGTATCCAAAGCGAACTTGCCGAGATGCGGGACGCTTGCAAATAAATACCCGATCTTGTGCAAAGTTTAGCCGGTGAGATGCAAAAATTACGGATATCGCAGGCTATGCTTGAAGAAAATGTCCAGACTTTAACCAACCGCGTTGATAATGTGGAGATAGATGCACGGAAAAGTCTTGACGCATATTTGGAAGTGCATGCTCAAAAAGTCGAAAAAGAATTAAATGAATGGCTAGAAGTAAAGGATCGCGAAATATCTGCAAAGATTGAAAGCGACGCAAAAACAGCTGTAGGACAAGCGACTGCGGCCGCGAGGTTAAATATTGACGCTAGCGCTGCCGCACTACATGCCGAATTAACACAGATCAAATCCCGTGTGACAGCGAAGTCGCCAAATTGGCAACAGGAGGTCGCGCGGAGACTGTCTGTGTTGGAAAGCAATGTCAACAGTGGCGGACAGATAATGAATCCGACTCCGCGTACTGATTACTATAATAACGCAGACTGTATGCAGGGTGCGAGTGTGCAACCGCAACCTAATGTGAATTATGAGCACGAACAACATGCGATACCGTGCAGCGCACATCACGAAGTAATGAAGGTCACAGAATGTAGCAATCAGGTGTGCAAAAAAGAGGACAATGTAATAAAACACAGGACATTCCAACCCTTCAATAGCGAAAAACGAAATGTCCACCCTGTTGTATTTATTAAGAGCTTCAGGAATGTGTTTCCCAGGACATGGACGGAAAGACAAAGAATACAGTTCGTGGTCTCCTTTATTCAAGGTGACGCGGCACTGTGGGCCACCGACGTGTCCGAAAAATGTCTAACGATGAAACAGTTTGAAGGCGCTTTCTTGCAAAAATTCTGGTCCGATAGCGTCCAAGAAAGACTACGAAAGGAGCTATACAGTCCAGAAATGTACAATCCTAAGATGGGAACGTTACGCAAATATTTTGAAAAGTGTATAAACAAAACCAGGTACTGGGACGAGCCATTGTCCGATCGTGACATAATCAGATTAATAAAAACGAATGCGCCAGTGAAATTAAAAGATATTTCATTAATCTGCCGGAATACGATATAGAACGATTCATGGAAATAGTGGATTCTGTTGACTTATTGATCGAAGATATGAAAACCGAAAACAAGTGGAACCATGCAGGCTGTAATCAACAAAAAGCCGATTACAAGGGCAGCCACAGTAACGGTATTAACTTAGTACCAAATGGTAACGGGAATAGGCAAGAGCACCGGCAACAGAATCGAGGCACAAACAATGGCAATGGTTATAACGGCAACGGTTATAATCGTCAAAATCGGAAGAGACATCATGATGGACTCATGACGAGAAGATATAATGGTAACGGCAATCCGCAATGGCGGAACAACCGAAACCAGTGGCGTGGTTGTAATGAACCGACACCACAGTGGCAACAAAACACAGCACCACATTGGAACGCCAACCCAGGTCCGTCACAGAACATGTCAGGAAGTTACAACCGACCACCGCAAAACCAGAGCCATACACAGTATCAAACTACGCCATCGGGGAGGCAGGGGGGCCAACCCAACAGTAGCAACAACAACAACCAGAACCACAATGTGAGGTTAGTGGAAGTGACAGACAACTGTCAACCCATTAACGCTCATCCGTTAAACTAAAGACAGCCACAATACGCTCTCCGTTGTTGGCTGCAGGATGGTGTAGTGAGGGCACATTCACGGATGACAGCCATAAACTTTGTATGCTGAGATACAATGGGGGAATAAAAATAGAAAAGGAACTTGTAGACATACCGCAGAAATGTAACCGAACCGACAAAAGTGTTGTGCAGGCTATATTGCAAGCAGATATGTACGGAGCACCAATACAGATAATAGTCGAACCCGGTGCGTCAACCAATGTCATGAGTGCAAATTTTTACAAGTACTTGAGTCAAAATAATAGAATACCAGTATTGCCAGTGAAGAATTGTCGTGTAACAGGTGCAATAGGTGCACAATCTCATATCATAAAGCACCAGGTGCAAGTCGAGTTTACGGTAGGAAATGAAGCAATGAAAAGCTCGTTCCTAGTAGTTAAGGTATTAGGTGTTGCTTGCATCCTGGGGATGGAATTTTTACGCCAGAGGGACGCAAAAATCGACCTCTTGTGCGGAGAAGTAAGCCTTATGAATGAGAGTAGACGTGTAATTTTGCCATTGTTGAGGACACGGGAAGTGCACGGTAAATATTGCCGGAGCTTTCAGTCGAGATTCGAAGGAATACAGGTAATGAATTTATATTCTGGCTTAAGTACAAGACAAGCATATTATAAAGAATTTATTACTGAAGACAAAGAGGAAAAAAGGAAACTGATAACCATGAAAGTCAGGGAGTCAGAACATTTGACAGAAGCACAACAAAACGAATTGACTCAGCTACTTACAGATTATAAGAATGTGTTTTCGGAAAAACCCGCTGTTATCGAGGGCTACCCCTATAACATCGAAGTGGTACCTCACGATACTTTCTGTCACGCAAACTACACCATCCCGTGGTCAAATAAGGAGGCAGTTACGAAGGAAACAAGAAAAATACTTACAAAGACTTAAAGACGTTCGCTCAGTAGAGCAACTTTTACATATGTGAATACTGGGTTAAGTTTAGAGTGTATTTTTTCTGTGTGTACATGTTCAGATTTTAGTGTAACATTTAAAGACAATGAAGCACATAAGATTAGTGCGATTCAATTTTGTAGATGTTAAGGAATAACAGTATTTTCAAGCAATTGCATTTTGAAAGAAAGAATGAACGTAGGTTTAAGAATAATTTACAAATTTCATTTTTAAAAATGCTTTAAAAACATTTTTTAAAAAATTCTACAGCATGTAATGATGAAAGAATTTTTCATTAGTGTGTCATGAATATTTTTGAACTGTAGTAGTAATGACACTTATGAAAATTCAATATTATATTGTATATGTTGTTCCACGTATTTAGGTCTATACCGATCCTGAAGTATGCTCAATCATAATTTACTAAACAATATGAGTGCGGGGTGTACATCACCCAAAGTAGAAAGGATAGATTCCATGCAACCGGTGGTGGAGTGTTCATCGCTGTTAGTAGTAGTTTATCCTGTAGTGAAGTAGAAGTGGATAGTTCCTGTGAATTATTATGGGTGGAGGTTACACTCAACAACCGAGCTAGGTTAATAATTGGCTCCTTTTACCGACCTCCTGACTCAGCAGCGTTAGTGGCAGAACAACTGAGAGAAAATTTGGAATATATTTCACATAAATTTTCTCAGCATGTTATAGTCTTAGGTGGAGATTTCAATTTACCAGATATAGACTGGGACGCTCAGATGTTTAGGACGGGTGGTAGGGACAGAGCATCGAGTGACATTATACTGAGTGCACTAACCGAAAATTACCTAGAACAATTAAACAGAGAACCGACTCGTAGAGATAACATCTTGGACCTACTGATAACAAACAGACCCGAACTTTTCGACTCTGTATGTGCAGAACAGGGAATCAGTGATCATAAGGCCGTTGCAGCATCCCTGAATATGGAAGTTAATAGGAATATAAAAAAAGGGAGGAAGGTTTATCTGTTTAGCAAGAGTAATAGAAGGCAGATTTCAGACTACCTAACAGATCAAAACGAAAATTTCTGTTTTGACACTGACAATGTTGAGTGTTTATGGAAAAAGTTCAAGGCAATCGTAAAATGCGTTTTAGACAGGTACGTGCCGAGTAAAACTGTGAGGGACGGGAAAAACCCACCGTGGTACAACAACAAAGTTAGGAAACTACTGCGAAAGCAAAGAGAGCTTCACTCCAAGTTTAAACGCAGCCAAAACCTCTCAGACAAACAGAAGCTAAACGATTTCAAAGTTAGCGTAAGAAGGGCTAAGCGTGAAGCGTTCAGTGAATTCGAAAGTAAAATTCTATGTACCGACTTGACAGAAAATCCTAGGAAGTTCTGGTCTTACGTTAAATCAGTAAGTGGCTCGAAAC
This sequence comes from Schistocerca piceifrons, assembly GCF_021461385.2. NCBI lineage: Eukaryota > Metazoa > Arthropoda > Insecta > Orthoptera > Acrididae > Schistocerca > Schistocerca piceifrons. The sequence continues at coordinate 317,574,335 of NC_060145.1, read as the reverse complement.
AGCATATCCAGACACTCCGGGATGATAATGGCATTGAAACAGAGGATGACACGTGTAAAGCTGAAATACTAAACACCTTTTGCCAAAGCTGTTTCACAGAGGAAGACCGCACTGAAGTTCCTTCTCTAAATCCTCGCACAAACGAAAAAATGGCTGACATCGAAATAAGTGTCCAAGGAATAGAAAAGCAACTGGAATCACTCAACAGAGGAAAGTCCACTGGACCTCACGGGATACCAATTCGATTCTACACAGAGTACGCGAAAGAACTTGCCCCCCCCCCCCCCCCCCCTCTTAACAGCCGTGTACCGCAAGTCTCTAGAGGAACGGAAGGTTCCAAATGATTGGAAAAGAGCACAGGTAGTCCCAGTCTTCAAGAAGGGTCGTCGAGCAGATGCGCAAAACTATAGACCTATATATCTGACGTCGATCTGCTGTAGAATTTTAGAACATGTTTTTTGCTCGAGTATCATGTTTTTGGAAACCCAGAATCTACTATGTAGGAATCAACATGGATTCCGGAAACAGCGATCGTGTGAGACCCAACTCGATTTATTTGTTCATGAGACCCAGAAAATATTAGATACAGGCTCCCAGGTAGATGCTATTTTTCTTGACTTCCGGAAGGCGTTCGATACAGTTCCGCACTGTCACCTGATAAACAAAGTAAGAGCCTACGGAATATCAGGCCAGCTGTGTGGCTGGATTGAAGAGTTTTTAGCAAACAGAACACAGCATGTTGTTATCAATGGAGAGACGTCTACAGACGTTAAAGTAACCTCTGGCGTGCCACAGGGGAGTGTTATGGGACCATTGCTTTTCACAATATATATAAATGACCTAGTAGATAGTGCCGGAAGTTCCATGCGGCTTTTCGCGGATGATAGGTTAGAGAATCCCCTCCCTAGGCCTGACAAGACGCCTCCTGAGACGCAGCAAGGTAGGAGTAGGCAAAATGCAACAGGGAATAACAATATTAATGTGCTAATAGTAAACTGCAGGAGCGTCTACAGAAAGGTCCCAGAACTGCTCTCATTAATAAACGGTCACAACGCTCATATAGTACTAGGGACAGAAAGTTGGCTGAAACCAGACGTAAATAGTAATTAAATCCTAAACTCAGATTGGAATGTATACCGCAGAGACAGGCTGGACAGTGAAGGGGGAGGCGTGTTTATAGCGATAAGAAGTGCAATAGTATCGAAGGAAATTGATGGAGATCCGAAATGTGAAATGATTTGGCTGAAGGTGCCAAGCAAGATCGTAAGAGATGGAAAAGAGCCACCGTGGTACAACAACCGAGTTAGAAAACTGCTGCGGAAGCAAAGGGAACTTCACAGCAAACATAAACATAGCCAAAGCCTTGCAGACAAACAAAAATTACGCGAAGCGAAATGTAGTGTGAGGAGGGCTATGCGAGAGGCGTTCAATGAATTCGAAAGTAAAGTTCTATGTACTGACTTGGCAGAAAATCCTAAGAAATTTTGGTCTTATGTCAAAGCGGTAGGTGAATCAAAACAGAATGTCCAGACACTCTGTGGCTAAAATGGTACTGAAACAGAGGATGACAGACTAAAGGCCGAAATACTAAATGTCTGGACCTGATGGGATACCAGTTCAATTTTACACAGAGTACGCGAAGGAACTTGCCCCCCTTCTTGCAGCGGTGTACCGTAGGTCTCTAGAAGAGCGTAGCGTTCCAAAGGATTGGAAAAGGGCACAGGTCATCCCCGTTTTCAAGAAGGGACGTCGAGCAGATGCGCAGAACTATAGATCTATATCTCTAACGTCGATCAGTTGTAGAATTTTGGAACACGTATTGTGTTCGAGTATAATGACTTTTCTGGAGACTAGAAATCTACTCTGTAGGAATCAGCATGGGTTTCGAAAAAGACGGTCATGTGAAACCCAGCTCGTGCTATTCGTCCACGAGACTCAGAGGGCCATAGACACGGGTTCACTGGTAGATGCCGTGTTTCTTGACTTCCGCAAGGCGTTCGATACAGTTCCCCACAGTCGTTTAATGAACAAAGTAAGAGCATATGGACTATCAGACCAATTGCGTGATTGGATTGAGGAGTTACTAGATAACAGGACGCAGCATGTCATTCTCAATGGAGAGAAGTCTTCCGAAGTAAGAGTGATTTCAGGTGTGCCGCAGGGGAGTGTCATAGGACCGTTGCTATTCACAATATTACATAAATGACCTTGTGGATGACATCGGAAGTTCACTGAGGCTTTTTGCAGATGATGCTGTGGTGTATCGAGAGGTTGTAACAATGGAAAATTGTACTGAAATGCAGGAGGATCTGCAGCGAATTGACGCATGGTGCAGGGAATGGCAATTGAATCTCAATGTAGACGAGTGTAATGTGCTGCGAATACACAGAAAGATAGATCCTTTATCATTTAGTTACAAAATAGCAGGTCAGCAACTGGAAGCAGTTAATACCATAAATTATCTGGGAGTACGCATTAGGAGTGATTTAAAATGGAATGATCATATAATGTTGATCGTCGGTAAAGCAGATGCCAGACTGAGATTCATTGGAAGAATCCTAAGGAAATGCAATCCGAAAACAAAGGAAGTTGGTTACAGTACGCTTGTTCGCCCACTGCTTGAATACTGCTCAGCAGTGTGGGATCCGTACCAGATAGGGTTGATAGAAGATATAGAGAAGATCCAACGGAGAGCAGCGCGCTTCGTTACAGGATCATTTAGTAATCGCGAAAGCGTTACGGAGATGATAGATAAACTCCAGTGGAAGACTCTGCAGGAGAGACGCTCACTAGCTCGGTACGGGCTTTTGTCAAAGTTTCGAGAACATACCTTCACCGAAGAGTCAAGCAGTATATTGCTCCCTCCTACGTATATCTCGCGAAGAGACCATGACGATAAAATCAGAGAGATTAGAGCCCACACAGAGGCATACCGACAATCCTTCTTTCCACGAACAATACGAGATTGGAATAGAAGGGAGAACCGATAGAGGTACTCAAGGTACCCTCCGCCACACACCGTCAGGTGGCTTGCGGAGTATGGATATAGATGTAGATGTAGATGATGTTGTAGTATACAGAGAAGTTGCAGCATTAGAAAATTGTAGTGAAATGCAGGAAGATATGCAGCGGATAGGGGTGCAGGGAGTGGCAACTGTCCCTTAACATAGACAAATGTAATGTGTTGCGAATATATAGAAAGAAGGATCCTTTGTTGTATGATTATATGATAGCGGAACAAACACTGGTAGCAGTTACTTTTGTAAAATATCTGGGAGTATGCGTGCGGAACGATTTGAAGTGGAATGATCATATAAAATTAATTGTTGGTAAGGCGGGTACCAGGTTGAGATTCATTGGGAGAGTGCTTAGAAAATGTAGTCCATCAACAAAGGAGGTGGCTTACAAAACACTCGTTCGACCTATACTTGAGTATTGCTCATCAGTGTGGGATCCGTACCAGATCGGGTTGACGGAGGAGATAGAGAAGATCCAAAGAAGAGCGGCGCGTTTCGTCACAGGGTTATTTGGTAACCGTGATAGCGTTACGGAGATGTTTAATAAACTCAAGTGGCAGACTCTGCAAGAGCGGCGCTCTGCATCGCGGTGTAGCTTGCTCGCCAGGTTTCGAGAAAGTGCGTTTCTGGATGAGGTATCGAATATATTGCTTCCCCCTACTTATACCTCCCGAGGAGATCACGAATGTAAAATTAGAGAGATTAGAGCGCGCACGGGGGCTTTCAGACAGTCGTTCTTCCCGCAAACCATACGCGACTGGAACAGGAAAGGGAGGTAATGACAGTGGCACGTAAAGTGCCCTCCGCCACACACCGTTGGGTGGCTTGCGGAGTATAAATGTAGATGTAGATGTACCTCATGTGTTGTGGACAAGGTACAAAGCAAATCAGTATACGCGACTACCGCTAAGCACTGTTAAAATATATTGCCATCTGCTAAGGCAGAGATTTGCACGAATTTATCGTGTAAACAAAAGTCACAAATCTAACACTAATCTAGAAACTTGCACGCTGGGCCTAGATTATAAAATGTGTACAATAATGCGAGAGGCAAAGTTTTGTAAAGTCGAGCCTGGCTCTGGAGGGCAAGTACGCAATGAGTGGGCAGACATGACATGGGGACTTACCTCAGATGAGACGGAAATACAATTGTATAGTCAAAAAATCTGAAGGCAAGTACGACTCTAAATGGAAAATGAAAAGAGATAATTAGTGCGAGAGACTGGTAAAATCCAGCACGAGCCAAAATCCAGTTCAGACTGAATGAAATACATTATTGATTGTGTACTATTCGAAACAGTTACTCTTAAGCAGTGTGAAAAACTGTGAAGGTGAAACTGTGATACGGACAGTGAAGTGCTAGTATTGAACGTTCAACAGCGGTGAAAACAACAAACGCCAATATTACGTACGAAAAACTGTGAATTTGCTTACAAATGTGAACGGTTAACGTGAAGTGAACCCACAGTCAATATTTTTGGGACAGACTGTAATTTCAGTGAGTACAATAAATACGAGATTGGAATGCGATGCGTAGACTGTTGCAAAACAGCGACCGCAGAAACGGCGAATGTTTGTGCTAAGCTCGTGTTGGGACACTCACCACCGCCTGCGAGTGCGGCGAAAACATAAATAATTTTATCAAGACAAAAACTGACGCATAATGGAAACAGTGGAGCATCAAATCTGCGTTCACGGGAGAAGATCCATGTCATGTATTCTGCAGGACAGTGCTGGCTTGACACTCGGAAACTGGCGAAAACTTAACATCTGCCGCACTAATAAATGTTTCTTTCCCACTAGCGTAACCATCTGCAGCAGGAAACAAATATTACGTTGGTTGTGTGTATGTTTCATGTACTACATCGGAGATGCGTAGCAGAGCTGACTCCTGCCAACAAGCGCGGGGGACGAATATCATCCCACTCCGCCACGCCCGGGCGAGACAGAAGCGCATCGCCAACCGTGCAGCCGATCAGCTGATTCTGACGTTCCGCGACGGCGAGAGACACGCTGGCGTCGAGCGGGCGTTGACCTCTCCGCAGCCGCCGTGAACGCCGAGCACCGAACACACCAACCGGCGCCGTCGCGAGCTAAACGTCGCGGCGTAGATCATCAACGACACCGCAATCAATTGTTATAATGACCTCATTTCTTTGCATAGTGCAACGAAAAATTGTTGACAAAGTATGCACATCCGGTACTCCAATGACATCCCAAAAAAAAATTAAGTGAAAGTAACCAAAGCAGTTAGTCTGTCGCTCCGCCGAGGTTTTCCCCAGGGTCTCCCTACGGCCGTGCCCAATGGGGAGCGAACAGGTGACACCCCTGGGACTTAAAGTATTACAGACTAACTCGGGATTGTATACCTTTGAACACCGCAAAAATTGCAACCCTAACAAGAAGCAGCCAAAATGAAACTAATTGTGTTCTATGTCCATTTGTACATGACTGTATACGTAACCAATTGTATATTATATTGTTATGTAAATAACGTCATATGTATTACACGTAGTGTGCAACAAACCTCAGTAATTACAACGATTTAAACATACGATGTGACATATATAGACTGTGAAAGAAAAACCTGTGTGTGGACACTGTAGACATGAAACAGGAAATATTTATGTCAAAAACCAC